>NC_045764.1:3165000-7965000 GCF_008692025.1 Phocoena sinus
CGTCTGTCAGATGAAGGTGCTTTTTCTTCCAGCTCTAAAATGTCTCCTTTCTACTTTTCCCAATAAACTATTTAGCCTATCCTGTGAGAATTTAAGCAACAGTGGGATAAAAAGAGAAGGATGTGGACGTGGCAGCTGTTGTGAATTAGAGGGATCGGGGTGGGGGTCAGGCTCGGGGCATCAGCCGAGGCAGAGAGGAGCAGGTGAAGGGACCAAGTTCAAGGTCAGGCAGAGAGAAGCTGCCCAGCAAGACTCAAATTCAGGGAAGTCATCTCAACAGGACGTCAAAACTCAGGCTAGACAGTCAGGGGAAATGGGTCAGGTATGCAGGCCCAAGAATCTGGGTAACCAAATGTGGAAGCTGAGATAAGAGTCCAAAGAGTAGGCACAGGGTGACAGGAGTTAACAAATTTTACAGCTAACAAAGGACCTCTGGAATCGCGTAATCAGCCCCTCCCTCGTTTTATGGCGTTACTCATCTGTGCATTCAGCAGCTCTGCAGGAATGGGGAGGCAAACTGGAGTAAGACTGTCTCTGTGTGAAAGGAGCTTACAGTTTAATGTGAGGAGGGAAGTAAGTCACAAAGCCATTATAGTTCGATGTAGGTGTAAATTTAAGAGTTATGTGGAAACACGAGGAAGGAACACCTACACCTGAGAGAGGAGAAGTCCTAGAAGGATTTCCGAGTGCAACAGTGCTGGGCTTGAGTCACAGAGGACCAGTAGAGGTTCAGCAGGCAGAGGAGAGGCACAGGAGGTGCTTTTGCAGCAGAAGGCGCATCATGGGTGGAACCACAAAGATTTGAACAAATGGGGTTGGCAGAAAACGAGCTCAGAGAAGTAAACAAGGG
The DNA here is from genome assembly GCF_008692025.1 of Phocoena sinus. NCBI lineage: Eukaryota > Metazoa > Chordata > Mammalia > Artiodactyla > Phocoenidae > Phocoena > Phocoena sinus. The sequence goes on from NC_045764.1 coordinate 3,165,851, forward strand.
AAACGCTATGAAGGGCGTCCTGTGCTAAGTCAAGGAATCTGAACTTATCCTGGAAGCTGTGAGAATACCAGCACTGATACGTACTTTAGAAATAAGTCTGGTAGCAGTGTGGAAAAAGACTCCTGGGAACAGGGGTGTCTAGAGGCGGGAGGCAGTGTCCTCAGTAAAGAGGCTTAATAGTTCAGGCAGTGATGAGGGTTTTGGAACTAAAGAAGTGGGCCTTGGGATGGGAATAAAAGGGAGAGATTTGACAGAAGTGTAGGGGGTAAAATATATTAAATTTGGTTGATCCCATGTAATTCTGTGTAATTGAGAAAGAAAGGCTGACATAACTCCCAGGTTTCTGGAAAGTAGAACCCAGAGAAGTTAACTTGCTTATTCATTATCACAGTTGGTTAACAGCAGGGCTGATAACCTGTTAAATTGTAATACTGAGCTCAGAACTTTGGGGAGCAGCTGTTTCTTAAGTATTTACTGTTGGTAGCCAGAACTGATCCATTGGTGTCATTGATACGAAGTCTTAATACAGAAGCAAGAAAGAAACGATTTGTCTGGAAAAGGGGGAGATCAAGAGAAGGAGATAGAGGTAAAAAGAAAGGTGACAAAATCAATGAAGAGGTTCTGTTTCTGAAAATACATTCGGATAGATTATTTGGACCAGTGTTCTCACTGAAAATAACTATAATGATATTAAATTTTTAAATAAAGAAATCTTCTTGAAAGATTTAAAGAGCTAACTAGATAGTAAGACATTAACAGATTATATATCTAAGTGGATACAGGAAGCCATAGAGGTCAGCAGAGCACAGCATAGAAGACTCTTTGGCCTTGAGGACATTTGCCTCACAAGGGTAGCCTAAGATGTGGTTTTCAGGCCTCTGAGAAGAAACAAAGCCTTGGACCACCAAAGCGTTAGTAGCAGATCCTCCCCTAGTATGGACTACATCCTGACTATGATGAACTAAAAGCAAACCCTCTACCACCCCTACCATCCTCAGGAGTTAGCAAACAAAATTGCCTTGACTAGGGATTGGGGGAATGGAGGATTGTCTCTGAGAAACAGTAACCACAAGCTGTCATGCACTGATTTATAGCTCAGATTCGCATCACTGGGCAGCCTGATAAAGTTCAAGCCATAATTGAGTCCAAAGTGGACCTGCTGCCCTACCCATAGACACCAAGCAGACGCAAAGCCAAATCTTCTGGAGGAACATACCTTCATCGCAGCACTGTAGAAGTTTCCCAGATAATTCAGCAAGAAGACAGCAGTGTGAGTGAGAACTACCAGAAACAAAAGGAAGCAGAAACTGACCCATAAGGACTTTAACTATCTGATACAGATTATAAAATGACTGCCATGTTTAAAGAAAACACATGCAAACTTGAAATTACCTGCTGTGGTAGAATAAAATACAGTAGAATCAACAGATTTTAAGAACCAAATATAACTTCTGAAAATTAAAAAAAACAGAATAATAGAAATTCAAATTCAAAGGATAGGTTTAACATTAAAGTAAACAGAGCTGAAGAAAGAATTAATGAATTGGAATATAGGGGGAAATTTATACTAAATGCAACTCAGAGAGACAGATAGAAAAATCCTGATAAGAGACATGCAGGATAGAATAGAAGTTTCTTCTACTCTTAATTCTAGGAGAAGAGAGAACAGGGAAGCAGCAGTATTTGAAGAGATAATGGCTTAGATTTTCTTCAGTCTTGATGAAGGACACCGGACCACAGATTCAGGAAGTTCAGTGGATCTCAAGAAGGATAAATAAATCTATCCCCAGTCACATTATGGTGAAATTACAGATTATCCAAGACAAAAATAAAACTCTTAAAAGTAAACCCCCCAAATTCAGATTATGTTTGAGAGGGTGGCAGTTGGACCGACAGCTGAATTCTCTGTAAAAACAGTGGAAGCCAGACATAGTGTAAAGATGCCTGCCAATACAGAATTCTGTACTTCACAAGATATCTTTTAAGAAGGGAGGTGATGATTTCAGACAACTTTCAGGCAATGAAAACAGAAAATGTGTTCTCAGTAGACCCTTATTAAAGCAAGTCTTAAAGAATTTATTTTAGGCGTGAAGAGAGAAATCCTTGTTAGAGGTCTGAGGTGTAAGAAGAACAGAGAAAATGACAAGTACATGGTAAAGATAGATAAATAGTATTTCCCGGGCTTCCCTGGTGGAGCAGTGGTTGAGAGCCCGCCTGCCGATGCAGGGGACACAGGTTTGTGCCCCGGTCCGGGAAGATCCCACATGCCGCGGAGCGGCTGGGCCCGTGAGCCATGGCTGCTGAGCCTGTGCGTCCGGAGCCTGTTCTCCGTGACGGGAGAGGCCACAACAGTGAGAGGCCCACGTACGGCAAAAAAACAGTATTTCCCATGAAAATACTCACAAAAAAACGGGTGTAGCTAAATTTATTTCAGATGATGTTGACTTGAAGGTTAAAAGCATTATTATGGATAACAGGATCATTTTATTCTGAGAATAAACCCTAGAGGTCAAGGGTAGGGACACAAAGACCAGCAAAGAGTTATTACGATACTCCAGGGCAGTGACTTGAATCAGGACAGTAGAAGTAAAGGTGGTGAGGGGTACCAAATTCTGGTTATACTTCGAAAGTAGAGTCACTAGGGTTTATTGATGGATTATGTCAGGATTGTGAGAGGAAGAGGGGTTTAAGATGATCCCATGGTTTCTTCCATTTTACAGTTAGGTTTGGAGGGAGCTGATTATGACACATTTATTACTCGTAATCTTGTTGGAACCAGTCCCACTTGTAGCTGGTTTTGAGTCTGATTCTGTCTTTTGTCCTGTCCATTTCCCTCTGTCATCCAGAAGTGTGATGAGTAGGGCCAACGACAGACCTAGTGGCACTAGCCTTCTTCTGTTGTCATCACTCTCTAAACCACCACTTTTAAATAAATTTATTCAACCATTTTTAAATCCATCCATGTCTTCAAAAATAAATATCATATGAGAGCATGCCTCCTAGTAATACTTTAAAAAATGGATATGAGGCCAGTTTATATGACTTTTTTCTTTGAACCCATCCTGAATGCTAGTGGTCAATGTTTTCTTTTTCTTCTCAAGTGCAGACAACATAGTACCTTTATAATCTATTCTAGAAAACATTCTCAGGATGGAAGTTAAATATCTCTGATCTGTAGTTTACAAAAGGAAGTCAAAGGTAGACTATGCAAATTGAATGACTTTGTCCATATCTCCTAATCTCCACGGTTACTCACAGATCATAACCAGTGATCAGGTCAGTGATTTATCTTCAAAGTCTTTTATATTTTCTGAAGATAATTTTGTATGAGCCAGGAGACCAAGTGCTCCTGTACAGCGACGTATCTGTCATGAGGTTGATTCTCTTTTGCTTCTTGAACTTCATACTTTCTGGAAGAGAAGATCAAAACTAATTCTTTTAGTTCCTGGCTGCCTGTGGGATATGAATCCAGGCTCTGCAACATGACAGACCAGGGCCAGTACGGCCCAGCTCCACCACGTCTTCCCAGGCTTGGAGTGGTACCACGCCCTGTGTCCAGCCCGTTCCTCTAAGCTTCCGTATCCTGTCCCCTCTCCTGGACGTCCTTCTGTCCTGTCTGTCTCCTCCTCTGTGACCCCTTGTCTGACCCCCGCAGACACAGTAAGTGTCAGCAAAGCTGCGTCTGTCTGTCACTCTCCCACATCGTGCTGTGACTGACTGATCACTCTGTTCCACCAAACACTCCTGAGGCCGCACACTGTATCATATTGATCTCTGTCTGTGACCACTGACGCCCAATACGTATTAGATGCTTAAGAAATCTCCTGCAAGTGAGTGAATGAGTTAAGACGTAAGACGTTTTCCTTCTTTTATTTTTAATCTTCATCAATTATACCATCAGTTTCAAGAAAATGTTTCTCCCTTCCTTGCTTTCCTTAACATTTTGAGAGCTTTAGTTCTTCTTCATTTTTTATCTTCCTGACACTACTTGGACCTTACGTTGTCTAAACTCCTATATTCATCCTTGGCTATGTGACATTCTTTCTGCTCTTTGTAAATTTACTTTTGAAATCTGAGCAACCTGGAAGCTCCATCTGGGTGGCACTTTTCTTTCTTTCTTTTCTTAAACTTTTCTTATATAAAATATGAATAGAGATTAAGGAGTTTTCTTGGCTGGCCCACGTATAAGGCATCTAGGAAGTAGTAAAATAAGATAATCACTTAATCCTTTATCAACTGTTTTAAAAAGAACTATAGAGACTTCTTCTGGAAAGATGGAATAGATACACTTTTCCCTGTTTCTTCTGCTAAGTACAGCCAAAACCTGTGGATACTACATGTAAACAAGAAGACTCTGAAGGTAGGTGGAGGGAAGAAGGCAGGCTCGTTGCCTCAGGACCCGAGGAACAACCCAGCAGTGAGTCCCCTGGGCTTTCTCTCAGCCATGTGTCCCTCGTGGATCAGAACCTCAACACCTGGTAAGCAGGCGGCTTGTGGACACTACCTGCTCTAGTCCAGCCACGGGAAGACGGCAGCCCTACTGCCCACCCTCACCAGCAAAGGCTAGTGGGGAGCCCAGCCTTCCACACTCGCTGAAAGGAACCTCCCCCCATGGTGATGTCAGAGACCAAGTAGGGAGCTGGGACTTGGGTACCCACTCAGCAGCAGTGACCATGGAAACACCGTGGAAACTACGCGGTAGCCTGGCCTTCCATCCCACCGCCCGCAGTGGTGACAGGCATCCCACCCGCTCGTGCTAGGAAGCCTGGTGGAGACTGAAGGGGTCCACCCCCGCCCGCAGGGCCAGCGGAAGCCACGTGGAGCGCGGTGATGAGGCACCTCACCCTTCTCAGCCCGAGCGGGATCAGGAGAGCCTGGCCGGGGCCTGGACCCCACCCACTCAGCCGTAAAGAGCAGCGCCTCTCCCCAGGTGCAGAACAGAGGCTGAGGGAGGAGCCCGCACCTCCCCCGCCACGGCCCAGGATGGGAGCGTGCCCGCCTTCCCACGGGAGATCCGGGGTCTCCGTCTCCTTTCAGAATAGCTGAATGTCTAGGTGTCATTCAAAACTCATTTGTCACACTGAGAGCCAGGAAAGTTTCAACTGAAGTAGAAAAGACAATCAACAGACACCAGCACTGAGGTGACAAAGATGCAAGAATTATGTGACGTGGGCGGTCATGTGATAAAAGTGCTTCAACTCCCAATCGTGAGCACCCTTCAAGCTAAAAGATACAGTCTTCACAAAGAAACAGAAAATACGAGGAAGCACCAGGCGGAAAAGTTAGAACTGAAAAATGACTGAAACTCAGAACCTCAGCACGCAGACTCTGTAGCCGCGTGGAAGGGTGGGAGGAGGATCGGCGAGGTTGCAGCTGGAGCAGGAGAGTCGTCCAGCGTGAACGACAGAAGGAGACAGACTGCAAAAAGAACAGAGCCTAAGCGACTCCTTTGGATCTGATGTGCCTGTCATCAGAATTCCAGGAGAGAAGTAAGAGGACGGGCCTGAAAAAGTTTTCAGAGAATTAATGGCTGAAATTTTCCAAAATGTGGCAAAAGACACGCACTCACACCCCAAACAGGATAAATCCAAAGAGACCCAGGCCAAGATGCATCATAGGCTAACTCCAGAAAACTAAAGCCAAAGAAAGAATCCTGAAGGTAGAGAGAGGAGAGTCTCGCCTTTACCTTTAGGGGAAAACAGTTTAAGTGACAGAGACTGCTCGTAGGAAACCATGGAGCCAGCCAGAAACAGGACACCTCAGATGCTGAAGAGAAGAATTGTCAACCTGGGACTCTACATCCTGAAAAGAGATCCTTCAAGGATGCAGAAGAAATCAGGACACTTTCAAATGAAGAAACACTAAGAGGGTTTGTCCCCAGCACACCTGCGCTAAATGAATGGCTAAAAGCAGCTCTCTGAACAGAAAGGAAGTGATAGAAAAGAAATCTTGGGACATCAGGAAGGAAGAAAGCACAATGGCAAGAGTGAACATATGACTACATGCGGTAGAATCTCCTCTTCTGGATGTTCCAGTTACGTGTGATGACAAAGCAAACAGCATGAGTGTGGGCAGGAAAAATTAACGAGACAGAGTAAATATCAATACTTTCTGATTTGTATCGTGTACAAGCTACCTCAAGTTCTGTTTGACCAAATCTTATGGTAAATTTGATACTCAAGTCATAGGGTATTGAGAATTACACATTAATTCCTACCTGAACATAACTATTTTCACTTGAGCCATTATTGTTCAACATGCATTGTTGAGAGAACATATGTTAAAGAGACACTGAAAACTACTTAAAACTCCTCTGAAGAAAAAACCCTCAAATTGGAGATACATTCCTTTCATAAATAAACTATATTTCTAAACCAACATAAAGGGCTAATTTCTAGGCTTTACCATAGCTAATTAAATAATAAAGGTTTATGTGTGTCACACCATGTTCAAAACAATCTTGCCTGACCAAGTAGAACAAACCAATAAACATAAAACCGTTCTTTTGATAAATAGTTTTGACCAAAGTGAAAAATTAGTATCAGCCACTGAAAACCTCAAGTCTGGATAATTCTGGCATTCCACCACTTAAAAATATCCTTTCCCACTGCTAGAGTTTAGAATTTCATCTGTGAAAAGGGGCAGAGCAGATTGGCAACACTGCCCAGCAATGCAAGGCAACCAAGACTTTTCGCTGGAATATTGGTTCAGAATCCTCAATAAGTTAATTTAACTTCATGACTATCCAGGTTAGTAGCTGTTACTGGTTTATTCAGTTGGCTACCATTGTGGCCCTTAATCATTCCTACAAATGAAAGTTCATGTAATGAGGCCTCGGATCCAGAGCACTCCTACCCTTGAACTGTTTTATGGCTCCTCAAGGCGGTCCTTGTGGCTGAATTTGAAAAATTATCTGTCGAACTGGACCTGGTTGACCAAACCAGCCTGATCCTGGAGCAGAAGCAGAACACTTGAGTTACGGCCAGTGGAGCTCGCTCCCAGAGGCAGACAGTCCCCCTGCCTGGTCACCGTTTCTCTCAGGAGACCCAGCTCCACTGCTGGTCTGTGTTCTTTACTTTTTTGGTGCATCCTATTAATAAACTACTACCCAATGTGACAAAACAAACAACAAAAACAAGGAAGGAAAGCTACAGGAGCCACACCATCTACGCCAATTAGTTACTTTAAAGACTTTTAAGAAAAAGGGGAAACAGTAAAGAAGAAAGCAGTCAGTGACATTTAGCTGTGCCAGAGACCAGCACATGAAACTGATACACAGCTGCAGCAGAGTGCAAATCAAGGGTCTAAATATATTGGAAAATATATGCTATCGAGATGTTAATTATGCAGTAAGCGCCTTGAAAAATCTCTTCGTATCTGGGAGTGAAATCTCAAGTTAGGATCAAGTTCTTAGATTATAGAGAAGATGCAATAGTTTCATCGTAGATACTAAATTAACTAGGACATGTTCACTTCTAAAAATGAAATTTCTAGATTCTTTAAGCCCTGTTGTTTTAAAATACTATAAACTTGACATTTTTTTTTAGGGAAGATAGTGTAACCTGGCAGTGTTCCAACACATCATACTTATCTGACAAGAGTTTCTTGTGGTTCAGCCAAAAATTCTCATGCTTGTGTCAGTTAAACGTTCTTAAATATACACACTCTTAACTTTTGAGACACCTGTTTTATAGGCCCCTCATTTTTTTAGCTTTTAAAAAGTATATGAAACTAATCCAATAGTATAAAATATTATTTAATAGATTGGCTATTTCTTAATGCTTTAAAATTGCTGAGTTTAAAAAGTGATCCCAAGTAATAGCGACTTAACCATTTTTCTACTTGAAGTTTTTTAAACTCTGTGGAAATGTACGTGTTTACAAAAATGCCAAGTCAGTGAAAACTTCTCTAAAATAAAAACATGTAAAATTCTGATCTTGTAGTCCATAGCAATAAGGCTTTCTTGAATACAAGTTATAATAAAATAAGTAATCTGTGCAAACGGTGCATCAATCACTATATAACTCATTATCGAGCCAAATTATCCTCACGTCTCAAGATTCAGCCTGACCTACTCTTTGGAAACTTTTCAACCAAGGATGGTTGGTGTGTGATGTGGACAAAGCTCCCCCGCGGCTCCGTGTCTTCACTGTACTCTGTGCCTCTTGAGCGCCTCTTTTGCGTCTGTAAAATGAAAAGACTGGGCCAGATGACCACGGAGGTACTTTTTAGTTCTACTTACAAGGGGATCCCACTCCATTTGCGCTAATATGCGACCGTACTATTGAAGTGCCTCTAAATACCTAAGTGTTAAGAGACAGCCCTGGCGGAGGAGCCTGGGCTGTGCCCACAGTGTGAGCCTCAGCCGTGCCCTCTGCCCTCCTGCAAATCCCAGCCAAACACAGGAGCTGCCTGGAGAGCAGTGTGTGCAGCTCCTTTGTCATCAGCTCTACTGCGCGTGTTCCAAGTACTGCTTTCCAAGTTACGTAGGTTCTTTCTTGTCTTCCCCACCCCCTTCAGTGTGTGATGTCATTCATTTATAATACAGTTAGGTTCCTTTGTTGGTGTTTGTATTTCATTTTTTATTCTGTCTGCTGAGTGATTTATTTTGGGCAGGGTGGAGCGGGGAACAGGGACATTGTCGTGGCTGTAAAGGTGTACCGTGCAGAAAGATACACTCAGACAAGTGTCACACTCCCCCCCCCCCCGCCAGTCCCTGTTTTCCCTCTAGTTAATAAAAATGCTACTCACAGAGGTATGCATTATTTTGGAACTATTTTATATGTAAAGTGTACACTGGAATTGAACAAATAAGTTTGTTGAGGATGATGAGACCCAGATTTCTCACTGTCAGAAAGAAGTTACAAACAAGGGGAAGAAAGGAGGCTAGAATAAACGCTGTGGTGTCCGATTGGAATCAGAGGTACCAGAGTGAACTCATGGTTCTTTATGTCTATAAAGATAAATACAAAATTACACATGGCTATATGCAGGTGTTAGGGTACATATATGTCTCTCCCAGCTCTGTCTGCTGAGAAGGCATGGAAGCAATGAGAGCCAGTAGCAGTGAGTGTATCTAGGTGCGCAGATCTGGGATTCACATACCATCTCCTGTAGAATGACTGTACCCAGGCTCCTTGCATAAATGACTGATTCTAGAACTGAGCGGGGGAAATATGAGATAAGCCTGGAACATAAGAAAGTGCTAAAAAGTTTATGAAGGCACATATCAAAGGACACAAGAGCTACCTTGAAGAGCTCCCCATGGCCAAATCTGGAACAGTTTTGGCAGCAAAATAGTGATGACAGTATTGGATTATAATCCATAAAATAAAATACCCATTCATCCCTATTGATATAAATACTTAATACATGGGGGAGAAGGGAAAGCTCCTCCTTACAGTGTAATGCCAGTTGTAAATTAAGAAGTAATTAGGGGAATGGAAAATCGCCATTTGGCAGACACCTTGGTAATAACTGTTGCAGGCAAGAACCATCAATGGATGCTAAAATTAGTGGGTACAAGTAAAATGAGAAAAGAGTGTATCTGCATAATCGCCAAGTATTTCCCCACCAGGCAATTACAGAGAAAAGGCATAATAACTAGTATAAAGAGACCTGACGGCATCTTAACCAGGTGATCAAGCTTACGGTCACCAGTAGTAGCACACGCTGACACCACACACCACTGGTGAGAGGCACTAACAAAGGCACATCGCTTCAGAGACAGTTTTGCTCAAAATGTATTTCCTCAATCCAATCATCAGAAAACGTCAGAGAAATCAGATTGAGGGCATCTTACAAAATAAGTGACCAGTACTCTTCAAAATTGTCAGTGTCAGGGTCATAAAAAACAAAGACTTGTTGGAGACTGACTGGATTGCCAAATTTTGGAGGAGACGAGGAGACATGACAACTGAATGCACCGTGGGATCCAGAATTGATTTCTGAACCAGAAAAGAAAAGGACGTTAAGGGGGGAGACTGGTGAAAGTCAAATAAGATCTGTGCGTGGGTTATAGTATGGCCTTAATGTTTTTATAATGGTGGTCGTAATAGTATGGTGATTATGTAAGAAACTGGTTGAAAGGGATACAGGAACTCAGTGCTATTTTTCTTTTCTATAAGCCTAAAATTATTTTAAATCAAAAAGGTTTTTTTTTTTTTTTACAAAATAAACCAAAAAATATTTTAATATGCCTATACATATCATATTCCAACTGTAGAAAATCAAAAGCAAGGTAAAATTTTGAAAAAAAAAATCAGAGGAGAAAAATACTTTATATACAGAAGAACAAGAATTAAAAATTACAGCCAACTTCTCGTCAGAAACCAAACCAATAAGAAGAAAATGAATGAAATATTTTTTTAACATCTTTATTGGAGTATAATTGCTTTACAATGGTGTGTTGGTTTCTGCTTTATAACAAAGTGAATCAGTTATGCACATACATATGTTCCCATATCTCTTCCCTCTTGCGTCTCCCTCCCTCCCACCCTCCCTCCCTATCCCACCCCTCTAGGTGGTCACAAAGCACCGAGCTGCTCTCCCTGTGCTACGCAGCTGCTTCCCACTAGCTATCTACCTTACGTTTGTTAGTGTATATATGTCCATGCCTCTCTCTCGCTTTGTCACAGCTTACCCTTTCTCCTCCCCATATCCTCAAGTCTATTCTCTAGTAGGTCTGTGTCTTTATTCCTGTCTTACCCCAAGGTTCTTCGTGACATTTTTTTTTCTTAAATTCCATATACATGTGTTAGCATACGGTATTTGTCTTTCTCTTTCTGACTTACTTCACTCTGTATGACAGACTCTAGGTCCATCCACCTCATTAAAAATAGCTCAGTTTCGTTTCTTTTTATGGCTGAGTAATATTCCATTGTATATATGTGCCACATCTTCTTTATCCATTCATCTGATGATGGACACTTAGGTTGCTTCCATCTCCTGGCTATTGTAAATAGAGCTGCAATGAATATTTTGGTACATGACTCTTTTTGAATTATGGTTTTCTCAGGGTATATGCCCAGTAGTGGGATTGCTGGGTCATATGGTAGTTCTATTTGTAGTTTTTTAAGGAACCTCCATACTGTTCTCCATAGTGGCTGTACCAATTCACATTCCCACCAGCAGTGCAAGAGTGTTCCCTTTTCTCCACACCCGTTCCAGCATTTATTGTTTCTAGATTTTTTGATGATGGCCATTCTGACCGGTGTGAGATGATATCTCATGGTAGTTTTGATTTGCATTTCTCTAATGATTAATGATGCTGAGCATCCTTCCATGTGTTTGTTGGCAGTCTGTATATCTTCTTTGGAGAAATGTCTATTTAGGTCTTCTGCCCATTTTTGGATTGGGTTGCTTGTTTTCTTGTTATTGAGCTGCATGAGCTGCTTATAAATTTTGGAGATTAATCCTTTGTCAGTTGCTTCATTTGCAAATATTTTCTCCCATTCTGAGGGCTGTCTTTTGGTCTTGTTTATGGTTTCCTTTGCTGTGCAAAAGCTTTGAAGTTTCATTAGGTCCCATTTTTTTATTTTTGTTTTTGTTTCCATTGCTCTAGGAGGTGGGTCAAAAAGGATCTTGCTGTGATTTCTGTCATAGAGTGTTCTGCCTGTGCTTTCCTTTAAGAGTTTGATAGTTTCTGGCCTTACATTTAGGTCTTTAATCCATCAGAAAGGTTTTTTTAATCCTGGTCAAAATGAAGCAAAACCCCCTTTTCTTTGAGTTTCATTAGTATATCTGAAAAAAAAAGTTGGAGTTTTCAAAAAGATTTTTCTCAATAAACAATAATAGAACAAAAGGAGGAACACTGAAACATAGTAATAATTCAGCTTACCGAGTGCATGTGCTGTCGAATCTCTGGCCAGATCTCTGGCCTTCATCCCTGCCTTAGCCTGTCTGATAGAATGTCTGATGTCCCGTCCCTGAAGGCCTCGGGCACGGCCATCACCGTCCTCCCGGTCTGCTCCAGGTTGCCGGCAGCCTTATCCCAGAGCTGGTCTCCATACCTGGAACTTTGGGGGCAAGGATGAGTCAGGCTCATTCTGCCTTTCATTCGGGCTTTTGTATTTGGGTCTAGTTTGGGTTTTGAGAGATATGCATCTTTTCTGAAAAACACTGGAGGGCTGGGAAGGCTGGCACAATAATGAACATTCACCTGTAAAGCCAACTTTCACACATCAGCACAGAGAAGTAACACCGAGTGGATGCACCTGTACAGGCCTGCTGCTGACTGCTTTCCCAAACATCATTTTCTTTAATTTTTATAACAACTCTGTGAGATAGCGTATTAGCTCCATTTTACAAGTAAGGAAACTGAGCCTCAGAAAGGTTAAGTATCTTGTTAAGATGACACATTAAATATGGAAAGCCAAGATTGAAATCCAAATCTATTTGACTGAAAAGTATGCTATTTTCTTCTCCTCATAGACCAACAGAAAAATATATATATATGTTGAATATAACATCATTATGTGACATACATGTATAGAGGAACAGGATGTAATTTCATCATAGGATACATCCATAGAGATCTCTTCTGTGGTGCTTCTGTCATCACTGAACTCTTCTCTGTTTCATGCTGCCCTTTCTAATTGACTTAATGACCTCCAAATCTTAATTTTATTTTAAATTCCTATCTTTATGTTTTATGTTTCCTTCATATATCTCTTTGTATTTCATTTTTATATTTTAAATATAAAAGCCTTCATTCCCTTCTTCTCATAGGCAAGTTCCACTGAGTTGGCCAAAGCGTTCGGTTTTCTCCATAAGATGCTCTAGCGGCACTTAGCCGTCTTTAACTTCATTCGAAACAATTCTGTTAGACTGTATGTGACAGCTGTCATATCAGCGTGCATTAAAAAAAAAAACTTATCAAAACTGGTGAATTTTCGTGTAGCCATTTTAATATTGAAGATGGAAGAAAAAAGCAACATTTTCTGCATATTATGCTTTATTATATGCAACTGAAATGCAGAAAAAGATGTGTACAGTATATGGAGAAGGTGCTGTGACTGATGGAACGTGTCAAAAGTGCTTTGCAAAGTTTCGTGCTGGAGATTTCTCGCTGGATGGTGCTCCAGGGTAGACCAGTTGAAATTGATAGCGATCAAATGGAAACAATAATTGAGAACGGCCAACGTTATACCACGCGGGAGAGAGCCGACATACTCAAAATATCCAAATCAAGTGCTGAAAATCACCTGCACCAGCTTGGTTCCGTCAGTCGCTTTGATGTTTGGATTCCACGTTAAGTTAAGCGAACAAAAACCTTCTTGACCATATTTCCGCATGTGATTCTCTACTGAAACATGATGAAAATGTTACGTTTTTAAAACAAATTGTGACGGGCAATGGAAAATGGACTCTGTACAACAGTGTGGAATGGAAGAGATCATGGGGCAAGTGAAATGAACCACCACCAACCACACCAAAGACCGGTCTTCATCCAAAGAAGGTGATGTTGTGTATATGGTGGGATTGGAAGGGAGTCCTCTATTTTGAGCTCCTTCTAAAAAACCGAATGATTAATTCCAACAAGTACTGCTCCCGATTAGACCAACTGAAAGCGGCCCTCGACAAAAAGTGTCCAGAATTAGTCAACAGAAAATGCACAATCTTCCATGAGGATAACGCAAGACCGCATGTTTCTTTGATGACCAGGCAAAAACTGTTACAGCTTGGTGGGAAGTTCTGATTCATCCACCAGATTCACCAGACATTGCACCTTCGGGTTTCCATTTATTTCGGTCTTCACAAAATTCTCTTAATGGAAAAAATTTCAATTCCCCGGAAGACCGTAAAAGGCACCTGGAACAGTTCTTTGCTCAAGAGAAAGTTCTGGGAAGATGGAATTATGAAGTTGTCTGAAAAATGGCAGAAGGTAGTGGAACAAAAAGGTGAATATGTTGTTCAACAAAGTTCTTGGTGAAAATGAAAAATGTGTCTTTTATTTTTACTTAAAATCTGAAGGAACCTTTTGGCCCACCCAATATATCCCTCTAGACTATAAACATTCCCATGGCCTCCAGCAAGGCCAGGACCTAGTAATTCCTAGATGATTCTTGGTTTTCAGGCCTATGGTATCTGATATCGAACCCTACATCACAGTCTTCTTCTTGGCTAGCCAGCAGATAGATGCTATCCTCTTTCTTCTCCTTGCTCTAAGACTATTTAACCACTTGATTGGTTTTCTGTTGCTGCCATAACAAATTACCAGAACACTCAATGGCTTAAACAGCACAAATGTATGGTTTTACAGCACTGTTGGTCATAAGCCCGTGACAGATCTCACTGGGCTAAAATCTGAGAGTTGACAGAGCTGCGTATTTTTCTGGAGATCCTAGGAGAGGATCAATTTCCTCACTCATTTGGAGATTGGTGGAATCAGTTCCTTTTGGTTGTAGGACCAAGGACCCCACAGGACAGCTCCATCAGCAAACAACTCCTCACTGTACCCTTTTTAGTCACACCTTCCTCCTCCTGCAAACCCTGGTGGCCACGGCCTCTTCTCTGTCACTGTGGTTTTGGTTTTTTGAGAAGGTCATATAGATGAAATCACAGCATAACACGTTTTGCGTCTGGCTTCCTGCATGCTGCATGCCTTTGAGATTCATTCATCTTGTTGCAAGTATAAATACTGTACCCTTCATTGGTGAGTAGTGTTCCGTTATATGGACGCGCCACCGTTTATCCATTCACCCACTGAAGGACATGTGGCTATTCCCCGTTTGTGGGGATTATTAATAAAGCTGTAAACACTGGTGTATGTGTGGGGTTTTGTGAACAGTTTTCATTTTTCTAAGGCTAACTTGTAGTGGTATTGTTGAATAAAATGTTAAGTGTACGTTTAATGTTTTAAGAAAATGTCAAAGTGCTTTCCAGAGCGGCTGCTACCCCGCCAGTAATGCAGGAAGATCGTTTCTTCACATCCTCACCACTGCTTGGTTTTATCGGTTATTTTTTACTTCAGCCATTGTAATAAGTGTGTCTTTATCATGTGTCGCTCTCCTGTGCATTCCCTTGATGGCTAGTGAAGTGAACATTTTTCATGTGTTTGTCTGCCATCTGGATATCCCCTTCAGCGAAGTGTCTGTTCGTGTCTTTTGTGCATTTATATAAACAGGGTTTTAGTTTAAGTTTTGAGTGATCCTTTTAGTTGTAGCAAATATTTTCTCCCAGCCTATAGCTTTCATTCTCTTATCCTAGCCTTTCACAGAGCAAAAGTTTTAGATCCATTGAGGTCCTCTAACAATTTTTCCTTTTATGGATCGTGTTTTGGTGTCATGTCCAAGAACTCTTTGCTTACCCCAAGATCACTGGAATTTTCTCCTTTGTGTTCTTCACGTTTTTATCAGATCTATGATCCATTTTCAGTTAATTTTTTGTAAGATACAGGGTTGAGGTGAGGTTCATTTTTTTGGCTATGGATGTCCATTTGTTCTGATATTGTTTGTTGAAAAGACTGTCCTTTCTCTGTTGAATTGCATTTGCACTTGTGTCAAAACTTAATGTCCATATTGTGAGGATCTGTCTCTGGACTCTGTTCTGGTGGTCTGTGGGTCTATCCCTTTGCCAGTACCACATCATGTGATTACTATGACTTTATCCTAAGTCTTAAAATTAGGCAATGACATTCCTCCACCTTTAACTTTCTTTTTAAAAACTGTTTTGACTATTATAGTTTCTTTGCCTTTCCATGTGAATTTTAGCATAATCTTATATATATATAAAAAAATCCTGCTGGTATTTTTATTTAAATTGTGTTAAACCTGTAGATCAATTTTGAGAGAACTAACATCTTTATTATGTTGAGGAGTCCCTATCTTTATTTTTTCCAGCTTTATTGAGATGTATTTGCTATGTAACATTATTTAAGATGTACAATATGACTTGATACATGTTTTTATTATGGAATGATTGCCATAATAAGGTTAGTTAACACATCCATTCCCTCACATAGTTACAACTGTGTGTATGGCTGGAACATTTAAGATCTATTCTCTTATTAGTACCTTCATACTGTAATACAGTATTGTTAACTACATTCATCATGCCATTCATTAGGTTCCCAGAACTTACTCATAACTGGGAGTTTGTACCCTTTGACCACCATCTCCCATTTTTCCCAGCCCTGGGCAGCCGCCAATCTGCATTCTGTTTCTGTGAGTTATGTTTCTAAGATCCTGCCTATAAATGAGATCACGCAGTATTTGTCTCCCTTTGACATATTTCACTCAGCATGAGGCCCTCAAGTTTCATCCATGTTGCTGCATAGGGCAGGATTTGCTTCTTCTTTGCTGCTGAATAATATTTCATCGTGTGTGTGTATGTGTATACATACCACATTTTCTTTATTCATCTGTTGATGTACACTTTGTTTGCATGTCTTGACTATTGTAAATAATGCTTCAGTGAACATGGGAGTACAGATATTTCTTGAGACAGTAATTTCTTTTCCTTCAGATATATACCTAGAAGTAGGATTCCTGGATCACGTGGTAGTTCTATTTTTAATTTTCTTGAGGAACCTCCATACTGTTTTTCATAGTGGCTGCACCAGTTTACATTCCCAACAGTACACAAGGGTTCCCTTTTCCCTACACCCTCTCCAGCATTTATTATTTGTAGACTTTCGAATGATGGCCATTCTGACCCGTGTGAGGTGGTACCTCACTGTAGTTTTGATTTGCATTTCCCTGATGGTAAGTGATACTGAACACCTTTTCATGTACCTCTTGGCCATCTGTAGATCTGCTTTGAAAAAAAATTTCTATTCAGGTCCTTTGCCCATTTTTAAATCATTATTTATTTTTTTTACTGTCAAGTGGTATAAGTTCCTCGTATATTTTGAATATTAGCCCCTTTTCAGATGTACGGTTTGCAGATATTTTCTCCCACCCCATAGGTTGCCTTTTCACTTTGTTGATCATTTATTTTGCTATGCAGAAGCTTTTTTAGTTTGATGTATTTCTTCCTACTTGTTTATTTTTTATTTTGTTGCTTGCGCTTTGGTGTCATATCTAGAAAATCACTGCCGAGACCAGTGTCAAGGAGTTTTTTCCCTATGTTTTCTTCCAGGATTTTTATGGTTTCATGTCTCACGTTGAAGTCTTTAATCCATTTCTAGTTAATTTTTGAGAGTGATACAAGATAGGAGTCCAGTTTCACTTTTACATGTGACTGTCCAGTTTTCCCAACACCATTTATTGAAGAGACCATCTCTTGCCCATTGAGTATTCTTGGCTCCCTTGTCAAATATTAGTTGACTGTATACACGTGGGTTTATTTCTGGGCCTTTGATTCTTTTCCATTAGTCTGTGTTTTTAATGCCAGTACCATACTGTTTTTATTACTATAGCTTTGTAATATGGTTTGAAATCAGGAAATGTGAGGCCTCTAGCTTTGTTCTTATTTCTCAAGATTGTTTTGGCTATTCAGGGTCTTTTGTGATTCTGTATAAATTTTAGGATTTTTTTTTTCTATTTCTGTAAAAAATGCCACTGGGATTTTGATAGGGATTGCATTGAATCTACAGATACCTCTGGGTAGTATGGACATTTTAAAAATATTAATTCTTCTAGTTCATGAACAGAAGATATCTTTCCACTTATTTGTGTCTTCTTCAATTTCTTTCATCAGTGTTTTACAGTTTTTAGTGTACAGATCTTTTACCTCCTTGGTTAAATTTATTCCTAAGTATTTTATTGGTTTTGACACTGTTGTAAACAAGAGTGTTTTCTTTATTTCTCTTTCAGGCAGTTCACTGTTAGTATATAAAAATGCAACTGATTTTTTGTATGTTGATTTTTTTTTCTTGTCCTGCATAGGTATTGTTTGATTTCTTGCCTCAGTGTTTTGTAGTTTCAAAATGCAGGTCATTAACATGTTTTGAGAGACTTAAAACAGGTCATTAACATGTTTTGAGAGACTTAAAACCTATGTCTTTCATTTTTGAAGGGAGAAACTATTGTGAATGTTTTGTTTTTAATTAAGTTTCCATTTGTTCATTGCTGTTATATAGAAAGCAATATGATTCATTTTTGTGTGTTGCCCTTGTATCCTGCAGACTTGCTAGTTCTAGAACTTTTTTGTAGATTCCTTGAGATTTCTATGTAGACAGTCTTCTCTTCAAATTGGGCCAGTTTTTCTTCCTTTCTAATCTGCATAACTTTTATTTCTTTCTATTAAAAGATGTCAGGAGTGGTGAGAGTTGGCATTTTTCTTTTCCCCAATCTTAGAGGGGGAAGTATTTGATCTTTTATTTTTAAATATAATGTTAACTGTAGCTTTGTTGTAGATGCTCTTTATCAAACTGAGTAAGTTTTCATTTCTAGTTTGCTGAGAGTTTTCATCATGAATAGGTGTGAAATTTTTTCAAATGCTTTTTCTGCATCAGTTGATATGATCATGCAGTTTTGCTTCTTTAGCCTGTTAACACAGTAGAATGCATTACTGGACTTCCCAGTATTGAACCAGCCTTAGATTGATTCCCTGAAAAGCCCCTCTTAGTCATTGTGTTTTCATATATTGCTGAATATGACTTGGTAATTTTTTGTTGAAGATTTTTGTGCCAATGTACATGAGAGATATTGGTCTATAGGTGGGTTTTTTTTTTTTTTGCAATATTGTTACATGATTTTGATATCAGGGTAATGTGGACCTCATAAAATTAGCAGGAAAGTCTTCCTTTCTCTTTCATTTTCTTGAAAATATTATTTAAATTTAGTGTAATTCATTAACTGTCTGGAAAAATTTAAAGTAAAACCATCTGGAGCTAGAATTTTATATTGTTTGGGGGAAGGTTTTAAACTCCAAATTCAATTTTTAAAACAGTTATAGGAATATTCAAGTTAACCATCTCATCTTGGATGACTTGTAGTAGTTTCTAGTTTTTGAGGAAATGGTCCATTTCAAAGTTTTCAAATTCATGTGTGTTAGAGACGTTAACCTTACAGGACTGCCTTAAGGAAGATAGCTCACAATTACATAGCACTTACTATGTGCCTGGTACAGTACTAAGCATATACTATATTGATTTAATCTTCACAACTACCCTAAGAGGTACGGTTACTATCCTCCAAATTTATATTTTGTAAACTGATTATGTACTGCCTCACAGATTTCATAATGGACATATAAAGTTTTTCATTTTAGGTGTAAATAATTACAAAAAACAATCTAATTTCTAGCACATTAAAAATGGCATTTTTAACATCATTCTTATATGTGAAATCCATAGCAATTTAATACCTTCATTTACTACTTTCATTCATTTTTTTAAAATATGAATAAGCTCTTCTTTAAGAGTCAGAAATGTATATCTTAATGTTTACTCCTTGGACTCATAGTGGTCCCTTATAACCCTTTTAATATCTTCTGGCTTTTCAGTGATAGCCCCTTTTCATTCCTGATATTAGAAATTTGTGGCTTCCCTCTTTTTTTGTCAGTCTTACTTAAGGTTTGTCAATTTTATTGATCTTTTCAAAGAATCTTTTGTTGCTTTCTTCTGTTATTCTTTTTTGAATTTTATTGATTTCTGATCTTAATACTTCTTCCTTTCTGTTTGCCCTGGGTTTATTTTTCTCTTCTCTTCCCGTTTCTAACATGGAAGCATAGAATTTCGATTTGAGTCCTTATTTTATAACATAAGCATTTAATAATGTAAATTACCCTTTAAACAGTGTTTTAGGTACATTCCACAAATTTTGATACATTGTTTTTCATTTTTCTATTTGACCCATGGATTCTTTAGGAGTGTGTTAATTTCCCAAGTGTTTAGAGATTTTCTCCTCTTTCTTCTACTGATACCTAGTTTATATTCATTATGGTAAGAACATACTTTGTGTTATATATATTTTTTAATTTGTTAAGTTTTGTTGTATGATCCTGGATGTGATCTGTCTTCATGAATGTTCTATGTGCATTTGAAAAAGATTGGGGTGAATGTTTTATAAATGTCAATTGGATCTGGTAGTTGTTAATGTTGCCTAGTTCTTTATATCCTTGCTGACTTTATCTGTTTGCTTGTTCTGTCAATTAATGTGAGAGGACTATTGAAGTCTCCAGTTATAATTGGATTTGCCTCTGCTTTCTGTTCTCTCATTCACCTATTGTGAAGCTCTGTTGCTAGATTCATACAAAGTTAAGATTGTTATGTCTTCTTGGTGAATTGACCTCTTATCATTATAATGTTTCTCTATATCTCTGGTAATTTTCTTAGCTCCAAAGCCTACTTTGATATTAAAATAATCACCCTAGCTTTCTTTTCATTAGTGTTTGTATGGTATATCTTTTTCCATCCTTTTACTTTTAACATACCTGTATCACTACATTTGAAATAACTTATTTGTAGAGAACTACAGATGGAGCTTGCTTTTTAAAATCTGTTCTGACAATCTCTGTCCCTTAATTGGCTTGCTTAGACCATTTATATTTAATGTAACTTTTGGTGTTTGGGTTTAGGTTTATGATTGTATGTTATTTGTTTACCGTTTTTTCATTCTTCTGTTTCTTCTTTTCCTGTCTTTTTTGGACCATTTGAATATGTTTTAGTATTACATTTTCACTTATTTATTTCATTTTTGACTATCTCTTTATATAGATTTTTTTTAGTAGTTGCTCTATTTTTAAAAATTTTTTATTGGAGTATAGTTACTTTACAATGTTGTGTTAGTTTATGCTGTACAGCAAAGTGAATCACCTATATGTATATATACATATATCCCCTCTTTTTTGGATTTCCTTCTCATTTAGGTCACCACAGAGCATTGAGTAGAGTTCCTTGTGCTATACAGTAGGTTCTCATTAGTTATCTATTTTATACATAGTACCAGTAGTGTATATATGTCAATCCCAATCTCCCACTTCATCCCAAACCCGCCCCCCCTTTCCCCCTTGGTATCCATACATTTGTTCTCTACGTCTGTGTCTCTATTTCTGCTTTATAAATAAGACCATCTATACCAATTTGTTCAGATTCCATATATGAGTTAATATACGATATTTGTTTTTCTCTTTCTGACTTACTTTGCTCTATAGATTTGAATGTTACATGTTTTTCACAGTCTACTTAGAATCAGTATTTTACCACTCCAAGTGAAATATAGAAACCTTGCACCCACTGGGTCCCTTTACCCTCCTTCCTTCATGTTGTAGTTGTCATATGTAGTTGTCATTTCTTATGTTCTCCTTCATTCCTGACATTTCAAGTTTCCCTCTAATATCATTTCCCCTTCTTTATGAAGATCTCCTTCTAGCAGTTCTTTTAGATGAGGTCTCCTGTCAACGAACTCTGCTAGATTTCTTTTATCTAAGAATCTCTTTATTTTACCTCCAGTTCTGAAGTATATTTTCACTGGATGTAGAATTTAGGGTTGAGAGGCTTTTCTTTCTTTTAGCGCTTTAAAAATGTTCCACTTCCTTATGGAATCCTTAATTTCTAATGATAAATATGCTGTCTTTTGAATCATTCTTCCCTTTATAGTCATGCTACATTTTCTCTCTTTTCAAGATTCTTTTTAATTTTAGTTTTCAGAGTTTGACTCATGATCTGGGCCTGGATTTGGGGGGCTTTACCCTATTTGAGACTCAGTTAACCTCTTGAATCTATTAATTTGTGTCTTTTGTTAAATTGGGGATGTTTTTAGACATTATTTTTTCAAATATTTTTTTCTGTGTCATTCTCTTTCTGGGACTTAAGTGACATGAAAGATACTTTATTATTATCCTACACATCTCAAGACTATTTTTTAATCATTTACTCTCTGTTTTTCAGATTAGATAATTTTTTTCACTGCTCTATCATCACGTTCACTGATCTTTCCTCTTTCATCTCCATTTTGCTATTGAGCCTATCGAGTGATTTTTTTTTTTTTACATTTTTGTCACTGTAATTTTAGTTCTAAAGTTTCCTTTTGATTCTTTTTTATATCTTCTATTTGCTGATGAGAGTTTGCTGAGACTTTCTATCTTTCCACTCTTTTCAGGAGTGTTCACCCTTACTTCTTGGAACACCTTTACAGTAGCTGGCTTACAGTCTTTGTCCTATAATTTCAACATCTGTGTCATCTCAGTGTTGCCATTTTTGATCACCTTTTCCCACAGGCACTGCGATTTTCCTGGTTCTTTGTACGCCAGATAATTTTGGATTGTATCCTGGACATTTTGAGTATTGTCTTAATGAGACCCTTGTTGTTATTTAAATCCTGTGGAGAATTTTTGTATTTTTGGTTTAGCAGGCAATTCAGTGTATCAGGCTGTAAGTTCCAAGCAGCTTTCTGTGGGTCGTGGTTCCAACATCAGTTCAGTTTTCAAGCCTTTGCAGTGCTTTTCAGATCTGTGCCATGCAGTGGCCAGTCTGGGACATGAGTAGTGATCTTATCCCACACTTCAGTTCTCAGAGTCTGGGGTCAGATCCACACGTGAGAAGCTTGGGATGCACCCTGGAGCTCACAGACAGCTTTGTGCAGTCTCTCTCCCACGCCTCTCCCTCTCCACCGTCTCCTCAGTATTTCCAGTTCCTTGGGACTCCCCTGTTCAGTCTTCTGACAAAAACCTGGGACTTTGTTGCCGTACCTGATGCGTACTTCCTGCAACTATGACTGCGAGAAGAAGGGCCGCAAGAAGACTGGGAGGAAGAACTCAGTGGACATTTGTGCACCATCTTCAGGCTCTGGTCCTCTGACTGGAGAAGAAGGTCCCTTTCCCTTGGAGTTTTAGGTACCCTTAGGCCCCTGCTGTCACCATGGCCTCTCCCACCACTGTGGAATGACCTGGGGGCTGGGACACAAGACAAAAGAGGGAAAAATGCATATTTCTCCCTTCTTTGAGCCCCTTCTTGCTCCCTGAGCCTAAAGTAGAGGGCTTTCTTAACACGCTCTTCCGTGCCTCAGTGTTGACGTCCAGCTTTTGGGCCTCCCTGAACCCAGGCCGGGGTGGGAGGGATCACTTCCAGCTCAGGGGCCCAGCCTTCCTCCCCTGCCTGCCTTCCTGCTGTGGTCACCTTCCAGAGGCTTCACACTGCCCCT
The DNA here is from genome assembly GCF_008692025.1 of Phocoena sinus. Lineage (NCBI taxonomy): Eukaryota > Metazoa > Chordata > Mammalia > Artiodactyla > Phocoenidae > Phocoena > Phocoena sinus. The sequence continues at coordinate 3,188,881 of NC_045764.1, forward strand.
GCCTGCATCCCCCCAAGTGCTTTAGTTGCATCCAGTGGGACACACAGGTGGTTTATCTCCATCTTAACCAAAGCTGACCCCAGGTGTATATTTCTTTTTACCATTATCTAAGTTAACAGGTATTCATGGGGGTTGTGAATTATATTTACTATGACATTGATGGGCAGTTATACCAAAAGTATATTAATTCATATGTAGAACCTAAAGGATATTAGAAGGGAAGATGGCACTGTCTGGAAAGGTTCTGAAAAAGTACATAATGAAACAAATGTTTCACCCCTAAATAAAGTTTGAATACTATACTAATACTAATACTAATACTATACTATACTATACTATACTAATACTATACTAATACTAAGACTATACTAATACTATACTATACTAATACTATACTATACTAATACTATACTAATACTATACTATACTATACCAATACTATACTATACTAATACTATACTATATTATACTATACTATACTAAACTTATACTATACTAATACTATACTATACTAATACTATACTGTACTAAACTATACTAATACTATACTATACTAATACTATACTATACTATACTATACTATACTGTATTATCGGCATTTGCTTTTTGGATAGTACTCCTGTAATAGGAACAGCGGGGTGGGGATAGCAGAGAGCAGGGTCAGGGAAGACTTACAAAATGAGAGACATGTGAACTGATCTTTAAAGAATCAGATTAGTAGAAGTTACTCAGATGAATGGGTAACAGCATTCTCGCAGAGAAAACAGCTTGAGAAGAAGCAGATATAAATGTGCATGGCATATGTGGATGTGTGTCATCAAGGAAGGGACAAAAGCAGGAAAGGAAAATCTGATTCATTTAGCCACTTACTGTGCCTTATTAGCCATTGCTACAAAGTGTTCCCACAGAAACATGTGAAATGGTTAGAAACACCCTGGTATGAATTTCAGAAATGCAAGGTTTAGTGTTAATGTGTTAAATGTGTTAATCAGTCCTGTACTTCGCACTATTCTATCTTGCCATTGATAGTAAGCTTCTGGGTTTTTAATTAAAATCAATTGCATTTGTCATTCTTACTTTTACTTGCTAGGACTTTCATCCTTTGGCAAAATGAACAAGTGCTGTCTATTTTGATCTAAATGTGTGCTATTTGCCTTTGACTTTTTTAAAACTAAGCTTTCAATTTTGAAATAATTATAGATTCACAAATAATTCAGTTTTAGATCTACAGATAATACAGAGAGCCTTTGTACCTTTTACCCAGTTTCCCCCAATGGTAACATCTTGTAAAACTGTAGTGCAGTATCATAACCAGGATATTAACACTGACATAGGTGAGATACAGAGCATTCCATCACCACAGGGCTCCCTACTTGCCTTCAGACAACCCACCCTCTCCTCCCCTCCAGCCCACCCTTAACCCCTGGTAACCACTAAGCTGTTCTCCATTTTTGTAATTTTGTCATTTCAGTAATGTCATGTAAGTGGAATCATACAGTATGTAACATTTTGGATTGGCTTTTTTCACTCTCCGTAATTTCTTGGAGATCCACTGAAGTTGTACGTATCAGTAGTCTGTTCCTTTTTGTTGCTGAGTAGTAGTTTATGACTTATTGCAGCTATATTTTACCCTTATTTAAAAAACTAAAGTCTTGTTACTTAGGAGTTTTTCCTTTATATATTTGCTTTGGAATTGAGACTAAAAGTCAAAGCCTCAGGAGCATTCTGGTTTTCCTTCCTAAGCTGCATTTAGGTGGGTCAATCATAATGTGTTGACATTATTAAGTCTTACAGGAGAGAAAGTCTTATGTACAAGTAGATTCAACTACTTTACCCCTCATATATTTCTTAAAACTAGAAGTAAGGTCAGAACACATGAGGGAGATCGCTGCCTGAGAAACATTCAGAACAGCCCCTGTTCCAGACACCCTCGTGCTGACCCCTGGACAGAGCAGTGGGCGGTGCGGGGGGCTGCCCCAGGTAGCAGTCTGCAGCAAGAGGAGTGTGCCCACCTTACAGCCCAGCATCAGCACCGTTTCTGTTTTCATTAGTTGACATGGTTTTAGTTATTGAACCAAAATTCCAGCCCCAGTAATGAGGGAAAGAATGGACACTTCCGGGTTTCGAATTGTGGTGAGTGTGGGACCAGATTCTGACATATGCTGCATGCTCGTCTAAGCAGCCTGGGTTCCAGCAGAAGGAATGAAGAAGTGAATGATTTAATTGAATCACACACAGTATTTAAATTAGCTATAATAGTAACTGTAGGTAGTCAAATCAATAAGGTCCAAAATAGCACTTTAAACTTTAATATCAACCTTCCACCTTAGCAAGTCATAGCTCTGCCTGCTTTGATCTTCATTTGAGGAGAAATAGAGAATGCGCATGTGCGGTAGTAAGTACCTGTATTACTATCATATAATTGCCCACTTGGCACACTGTTTATTTTAGCTCAAGTAGATGCTTTGGAGGAAGAGGAAAAAAAGACATTAGAGATTTTCAGACACTTACCAAATACTAGTGTTTATCCTACAGTATTGTTAGCACTTGACCAGGGATTTTTAAATTGTCATTTTGCTGATGGCAAATACAAAATGAGAATTCTTCGGCAGAAGTTAGTCTCCCCATAATCCACTTTAGACAGTGGTTTTTATGCTGATCTAGAGAGGTCTGTGCGTATTTTAACTGTTTTTCACATAATGATCGTCTTTAAGTAGTAACATAACAGTTAATGAGTACAGAAAATCCACTGAATAAATCCACCCGACAATCCAGGACACTTAAGGAAATACATGCTTTAATGTGAGCACATTTTACTTGATTAGTGCTCTATTTCTCAATTCAATGATCAAACTTAGGGGAAATCTAAATCAAGATTTTTGACTGACATATTCAATGGGATTGATTGGAGTGAAGATAACTACACAATGTTTTAATATGACTGTAAGTCTTCTGATCATAATTATGATATATACTCCGAAAGCAGTTTTTAACTTATCTTTTTGTGTGCACAGGTTCTTAATAAACTATTTAATGAATAAAATGTACCTAAATATATAAAGCAAACTTTCTGCTTGCCTAAATAATGTGCATATTTACTCTGATCTTATGAGTTCATTACAAACATATATAGGTGGCAGAGACAGATAATAGACAACTAAAATGTTTATTAGTACCTACACTGTTATCATTTATTACTACTTGTCAGTAGTTAGAATAATAAATACAGTGAAAGAAAAAGTATAGTCTACAGGTGTTTGCTCTGGGCACACTGCAGTTTGGTCCAGCCTGCTCTCTGGTTGTCCAGGACTCCGTCTCGTGAGAGGGGCCAAGGTGGAGTAGCAAGTAGGCTTTAGAGCCATTCAGACCTGCATGCAAGTTCCGCCTCCACCACCCAGTAACCGTGTGTCCTTAGGCAGGTTGTTTAACCTCTTAAAGCCTCATGTTTTGGTGGGATTTTTTAAACTTATAAGAAGGTAGTTATGAAGATGAAAGGAAATGAGTTGATAAGGCATCTAGTACAGTACCCAGTACATAGCAATTTGTGCTTCGGGAAGGAGATGCAAAAAGGAATCCTACAGCCTGTAGGTAGGTCTCCTCTCCTAAAAAAAAATGCTAAAATCCTAGTATGCTTATAATTCTAAGACATGTATGCGTTCAGAATTACATACACATCTTCACTTATTTCGCTTCACTAAAATATCTGAGTTTTGTAAAACTATCTGCTTAATTTCTTTAAAAAGCTTTTCCTTACTAGGAGATAATACTATACTTATAAAAGGGAAAAAATCCAAACCAAATATAATCTGAAAGTTTCCTTTTCAGATTTCTAGAAGTTAAAATGTTGGTGAGAGGTGGATCTATCTTAATGCTTTGTTCTTTAATTTTAGCAGGAAAGGAAGGACAAGAAATCCTGGGGCCTGAAGCTCGGGCAGATGAAGTGGGAGGTACAGGTAACTCTTGCCTTTTTCACGCACACTGTCGTCCTTGAACAAGGCCTTTTGTGTCACTGGTTTGTGCATCTGTGAGTCCTGAATTTAGTCTGTTTCCTACTCTTTATCTTGCCCCCTTTAAATGTTTAAGTACCGAGGCGTGTGGGACACTGTATGGAAAGTTAGCTGTTTACATTCTTTAAATACAGCGTAAGCTTACAGATTCATGTAACACAGGTTTCCATCCGTAAGGATGACAAGTATAATATACAGATAATCCCCAAAATAAGTATTTGAATGATAATTTAAACTTCTATCAAAATTTTTTACCATAGTTATAGAAATACAGATCTAACTATTTTGAGTTTCATTATTAGTTACCAGGATCTAACATTGAATTGCCCACAAGACAAAAAGCAAAGAGAGAAAAATAAGCAGAGATAATTGCTTATCCAGAAACCAGACTGAGAATCATGAATACTGATGAGTGAACATGTCACAGCAAACAAGAGAGTAAACATTTTTCTTGTAATTATTGTGATTGAAAAAGGCCAAAATGACGTTGAATTATAGTAAACAGGAAAATTGCTTCTAGGTTACTAAAAGTACATACTCTCTGAGACTTAAGGCTATTCCTCTGTAATGGATTCAAATCAGATTTAAGAAGCAAAAGAATAAGTGCAAGTCTTAAATCCAGATCTTACATATGATAAGAGTAGGCCCTTAATTATTGTGTCTCATAAGTCAGTCTTAGAATGTAAACTTCAAAAATAAATTCCAGATTATTAAAACATTTCCTCAAAATTCTGTACTTAAAAGTATTGTATAACTGTATTCTGTATATACAACCATAAATTAGATATTTCTGTCATATAGTTTTAATTAAATTTTGGTTTTTTCCTTTGGTTTAACGTTTATAGTTTTTTTTTCTTTGCAGCACATTTTAGGAGTATTCCACAGAGCCTTATAAATTACCTTGTGTTGTGTAAGATGAGTGTGTTTTATAGTAATGTGTCAAAAATAGATTTTCATCTATAATATAAGCATCAGCCCTCCCGTACTTGTCAGTTCTGTAAAACAAAGAGCAAGTCTTTGTACATTCCAAATTAACTAAATAATAATGGAATATGTGATAATTTATGGTGCCTGCAGCCAAAGATTTTGTATTCTGCCTTTAATATGGTTATGTTGAACTTGCATGAATAATGTATTCAGGTATGCTTGTTATCAAATATTTGTCAGGCTGACTTACACATTATATAAAATATTTAAACGAGGTATTTGTTATTAGTAACATAGTGTTAATGAACACAAAAGAATGCTGTTCATTACTCTTTTATTTCATGTTAAAATTTGATGACTTACATTACCAGAGTAATATAAGTTATTCTGTAAAAGATCGTTTGCCCTTTTAGGCAAAATGCCAGCAAAAAAGACATTTACAGCTCCAAGTTTACAGTATTTTACCTCGCAATTTGCTCTCCGCTACGGAAATGAATGAATTCTTTCAGTTTTAAGTACTGAGTAATACCTAATTTCCCTCCCCCCCCCGCCAAAACAGTCACATCTGGAAGATAGAGTCACTGTGTATCAGCCGGAGCTGCCACTGAAACACAGGACCCTCTGCCCCAAGACGATGAGTCCTGTGCATTATTTCCTTGGAACGTGGGGAGTTAGGAGTAGACAGACATTTAGTGAAACCCCGATAAGTGCAGTTTTCAGCAAAGAAGGATGGAAATTAGACGTTTGAGACTATTGAGCAGTTAAACTTTAAAATTATGTTTCGCCTTTGCTTTTGTTACTTCCTTGACTTCTAGGGAATAATGTGCTGACAGAGTCAACAAAAACCTGGCACAAAGGTCACCATCATTAGTTTAGAACTTTGTCAGCTTCTTTCTATAGCTGACTTCCTTCTGCAATTCCCGAAGTGAAGAGAACTGTGGTCTCAGCTTAGTATTCAGAGAGTGAAAAATCACCCAAAACATCCTTTGTTCTTCTGAGCATCGCTTTTTGTTTATATAGCTGATACTCGTGCAGAGTTTTAAAATTGGAGGATAAAGGTAGGCTACTTTATTCTGATGGGAGTGAAATACTGATGGCCACGTTAAAAACGTTATTTAGTCTTTACACTGAACATTTGTCTCTCTCTCCTTGCTTTCTCTAATTTGCAATGATAACCCTGTAATTCTGCACTTCGTCAAATGATTATAGTTCTATACTTTGACAATTAGCTCTGAGTTTTGTCACACCTGAAAGAAAACCAAATTATCATTATGTGTTTCTCTGTGTTTGCTCATCTCTTTAATGTTTAAACACGTAAGCTTATCAGTCTTAGGACGAGGAATTTTGCTTTATAACTGACCTTTTCACAACATGCACTTCCCAACGCTTTAAATTTTATGGGTAAAACTGTGGAATGTCTGGTCTTAGCTTGAAATTGGCTTGGTAAATGCAGGTTCGTGGAGACAGTGTACTTTAGTTGGAAAGACGCCAGAATTTGAAAGCAGACTCCTAATACTGAATCATCTGCTCCAATTTAATGTTCACCTTACCAGGACTGCTTTGAGGAAAATAGGTAACAATTATACAGCACTTACTGCGTGCCTGGTACAATACTAAGCACATACTGTAGTGACTCATTTAATTCTCGCAGCTACCCTAAGAGGTACTGCTGTTATTCTCCAGATGTTATACCATACAAATGGATCATGTATCACTTCCCAAGTTTCTGATGGACATATAAAATTCTTCATTTTAAGTGTAGGTACAGTCGATTGACCCTTGAACAACACGGGTTTGAACAGTGCAGGTCCACTTATGTGCAGGTTTTTTCCAATAGTAAATGCTGCAGTGCTGCCGTCTGGCCTTGGCTGAGTCCGGGGACGCAGACCCATGTATGCAGAGGGCCGACTCTAAGTTACACACGGACTTCGGACTGCATGGAGGGTCGGCACCAGTAACCTGCCCCGAGTTGTTCAAGGGTCAGCTGTGCTTACAGCCTAATCTCTGGCATATTAAAAATGACATTTCTAACACCACTCTTATATTTGAAATCCAAAGAAATGTAATACCATTCATTTTTAAAATATGAATAAGCTCTTCTTTAAGAGTCAGAAATGTTATATCATAATGTTTACCCCTTGAACTCATGTTTCCATTCTACGCAGCCCATAGAATTTGATGCTGACATAGTGTATATTTCCTGTTCAAAGATATTTTTGATCAACTCTCATTTCCTTGCAAGAAAAACATGTATGGAAATTGAAATCTAAGTTTCTCTTAAATTCCCAGGAACCATACGGCTCTTAAGATTAAAAAAAAGTTATGGATTGCTTTATCCTATGATTATTAGTCCTACATAGTTGATCACAGCATACATGACAAATTGTAATAAATATGGTTGACCCTTGAACAACATGGGGACTGGGTCGCCGACCCTCTGCCCAGTCAGAGTCCACACATAACTGAGAGTCAGTGGTCCCGTGTACGCAGCCTCTCTGTACACAGGACCCCTCCCTGTCCGCGGTTCCATATCCGTGGCCACAACCAACCATGGATGGTGTAGAACTATAGTATTTACTGTATTGAAAAAACCCAGTATAAGTGGACCTGTGCAGTTCAAACCTGTGTTGTTCAGGGGTCAACTACTTACTAAAGAAAAGTGTTACTGGAAATGACATTAAAGGAGCTGAAGTATTCTTCAATTAGCCCATATATCAGTAGTTTAATGTTGCTTATTCTAGAAGAAAAAGTGTTCAGCATTGTTTCCTTTTTATCTTTAGCACTGAGATAACCTTATTCTCATAAATAAAAAGGTGAAATACATTTTTGTTATAAACGATTTATTCGATTCTTTACATATTCAGATTTGCAAAGAATTATGGTTACCTATTAATAAAAATATTTTAATGTCTTGTCAACTGACAGTTCTATTAAATGCTCCTTCAGTTTTGTTGAAAGCAAACATGGAAAGCCACCTAATTTCCTAAAGGATTTGTTTCCCAGTCACCAGAATCATTCACTCCCTCATTTCCTGGGACATATGCCAAAAGGCTTTACCAATACTTACTTATCAAAGGACTAATGATATCTCTTTTGGCTTTTGTTACTTTTTTCCCCTCACTTTGAGGCACCTTGTTTAATGTATTCAGAAATGGTTGGAGATATTGAAATATTGCTAATTTTAGTACCTTCTGTCAGTACATTTTTAAATAAAAGTCCTTTTAACATGTGAATTAACTATATTTTGATCAATACCTTTGAGCTACAGACTTAGTTCATTCAATTTTTGGAAAATTTGTACCTAATAACCTTACTAGTAAAACCAGTTATCACTGTTGGACCAATCAGCCAAATCAGACTTTCTCTCAGAAAAAAAAAGGGTGTCTTCATTTTTCTAATTAAAATAAATGTGTCCATACACATTTTGAGGGATTTTATAAAATATTTTCTATGAAAAATATGTTACAAATAATGAGGAATATATAAAGTATAAATAAATACATCTTTAAAATAGATTATTCAATAATGAGATTATTTAGATCTAATATCGTTATGCTTTATAAAAATCTTGGTCTCCAAATGGGTACCTTTACAACTAGTGTGTAGATAAACTTATAACTTATTGAAGATGCAAGGTTTGTGTATAAAATACAGATTATGTATATAATTCTGAAAACCATATACTATTTAAAACCTCATCATACCATCATGTAGCATATATATAGTTACTAGGCTATAGAAAATATAAACATTTTAAAAGTGGAGACTATTTAACTGAAATAATTATTTTTAATATAATCTGATAAAAATATTTTTAAGTAACTTGTCAAATCTGTATTTCTGTATAGGAAATCACATAAAATATAAATTTCATTCATGAGTTTAATCTAGTTTAACTTGAAAATTTGAAGTTACATTGAAAAGACCTAATAACACAGACTTGCACTGCTTTAGTTATTCAGAAGTGCTTATTGTTCTAGATAATGACAGATCCTAGGAAGGGTTTTCGAGAACAGTCTTTGCTTTGCTCTCACCAGCCACCTGAAGAGCAGTGAATGTTTTAATAATAGGGAATGAAACAGGTGAGATCATTAAAGGAAAATTACTCTCACTCCCTCTGGATATATTATATAGCTGAGTTCCGAGCTTTGTAACTAGGGCCAAAATAATCCCCATTGCAGTTGCCACACTTTATCGCTGATAGAAATCCATGTAAACAGGAACTAGAGCGCTCTTCTGTTGCCCTGATTGACAAAGGAGGTTTTCCCCAGTCGGTGTTTTGAATCGTTTTCCTTCGGCAACCTGGAGGCTTTTTACACTCGAGGCAATGCAGTGTATTAACGTAAGGGATGGAGGGGGAGGGATCTGCCTCTTTGAAGTTAGAGCAAAGGACTGTGAAAAGCAGGGGTAGAAAGAAGAACCTTCAGGATTCTAGGAAGGACCGTGCATGGAAGCTGAGGATCCGGAAGTAGATTCCGTTTAAACCGACAGTACTGGCTTCCCTTTAAAAGAGCCTCCCCCCCTGCCCCCCGCCCCCACACACCACCGGATCCAGTAACCCTGGTTTGGTGACTCACAGGCGTCAACTAAAAACTACAGTTCTCAGTACAGTTACCATTGAACAACACAGGCCTTAGAGGCACCTGACCCTCCCCGCGGTGGAAAATCTGTAATTTACAGCCAGCCCTTGCAACACGAGGTTCCTCTGTGTCCACAGTTCCACATCCACGGATTCAACCAACCACAGTCATGTAGTACCATAGTATTTACTATTGAAATAATCCGAGTAGAAGTAGACCCACTCAGCTCAAACCCATGTTGTTCAGGGGTCAGCTGTGTATAGCAGATACTAAATAATTGATAGCTCTTGGCTGCATTTAAGAGGAGGAAAAAACGACTAGTCATCCTGATTACTATGTCATCGGCTCTGAGTCTGTAAATAGCAGCCACCCTGAAGAGTTGGGTTACCACTGCTGTGCAAGATTGCCTTGGTAACTGTCGAACGAAAGGACGCCCTTACGTTACCATTTTAATTTTTCTTCATTAATTTTTTTGGCTGTGCTGTGTCTTTGTTGCTGCACACGGGCTTTCTCTAGTTGAGGCGAGCGGGGGCTACTCTTCCTTGCGGCGTGTGGGCTTCTCACTGCGGTGGCTTCTCTTGTGGAGCACGGGCTCCAGGTGCGCGGGCTCAGTAGTTGTGGCTTGCAGGCTCTAGAGCGCGGGCTCAGTAGTTGTGGCTCACGGGCTCTAGAGCACAGGCTCAGTAGTTGTGGCTCATGGGCTTAGTTGCTCCGCGGCATGTGGGATCTTCCCGGACCAGGGCTCGAACCCGTGTCCCCTGCATTGGCAGGCGGGTTCTTAACCCCTGCACCACAAGGGAAGTCCCACCATTTTAAGCACCAGTTCAGTCTGCTACTTTATAAATTTAGAACTGAGTTCAGTCTGAAGTGTGTGAAGAGGTCAGCCACGAGACACTGGGGGGCCACCCTGACCCAGGACAGTTAGCAGCAGTGTGGAGCAGACCCTCCTCCGGGAGGAAAAGGACGGGAACCCCAGGATACCAGTCCCGCTCTGCAAACGCGGCAACGCTCTGGGCTGCCTTCTCCAAGTGAAGACGTGCCGTTATGCTCGGAACCTTCTGACTCAGGGAAAATGCCTCTCCTTCACCCCACAATTAACATTTACTGAGGAAGAAACACAGAAAGAATAGCCCTGCCTGTATCTGAATACCGGGGTAGATAGGAAGCAATTTTATCAATTGGATACTCTTTGACTCTTATTTGAAGTCTTTCCAACTGTAGGGAACTATTAAAGCTATTTTCTGAGAAATCACGTAACTGAACTGAACTTCAGAGCAGTTTGTTTATTCAGAGAATGGTTCAGATTTCAAGCACAACTCCAACTAAATATGAACAGTAGGTTGCTAGGAAGGACTGAGGTTTGAGAACTACATTTTTCTCTTTTCCTGTTTTCCTTGCTTTATCATTGATTCCAAAACTAAGGAGTCAGCCAACCCTCTCTGTGTCTTGTTCATCAGTAAAATGGAATAGAAGTACAACCCTAAAGCTTACAAGGGATATTGTGACAATGTCAAGACTTTTATAACATCTTAAACTTATGAAAACGGACTTCTTAATAGATTAGAACAGAACGAGTAAATTTTTAATGTTCTGTAAATATTTCCTGCAAATTCAAGAACAGTCATTTATTCTCTCAAGATAAACAATTTCTTATTTAGGAAAACTATGTAACAACTTGGTGGTGAAATTGGTTTTTATAGAGTATGCGTTTCTTTTAGTAAAAGATGATGAATGCGACTCAGATGCAGAAAATGAACAAAACCATGATCCTAACGTTGAAGAGTTCCTGCAGCAACAAGACACTGCAGTCATCTACCCCGAGGCGCCCGAGGAGGACCAGAGGCAGGGCACGCCGGAGGCCAGCGGGCACGATGAAAACGGTAACAAGCATCACGGCTGCTTTGTTCTCATCTCCAAAGGATTATTGCTTCCATTACTCTCTGTGGGAACCCACTCTACTAGAGGGAACATTTTTGAAAACCAAAACGTATTGCAGGTGGCTGTAGAGAGTGATCTCTTTAAGGAGTGGAGCATTGTCCGTGGTAACAGTACAGCATTCTGTCAGTGGCCTCTCGTGTATATAGTGTGGTGCCGCCACGTGTGAAATGCTTAGGGCAGTGCCTGGACATTGGTTTCCATTCACTTACATGGTAGCAAGTAGTAGAAATGGGAACTAGGATGACCCTTAGTGCCCTTTGATTATTCTCCACTGTTCTGGCAAGAAAAGCATGGCTGTCTGGTTCAAAACATACTAATTTGGAGACAGATGGTTTTCCTGTATCTACTTTGGTCCTCTCTGATATGAACAGCCAGTATATAAAGAGTGGTAAAATACAATAATAATGCGTTCATACTCTCCTGAAAAGAAATATTCTGCCTTCCATGCACTAGAAACAGATGAAAATACTCCTGTAAGAAATTTTACACAGTATCTGTACCAAGAACTAGGAAGATGCTTGGAATGTTTGAGGATATTTGAAGTATTAAGATCCTAAATCTGGTTTGGTTTTTCCAGGGTTCCCAGTTTAATGGATAGATTTAGCTTAATAGCCCAATAATCAACTTTTTAAAAGACTTTTTAGAGCAGTTTTATATTTAGAACAGAATTGTACAGAGGCGCAGAGATTTCCCGTACCCCTGCCCCCCATGGTCAGCATCACTCAGCAGAGCGGCACTTTTTTTTTTAACCAAGGATGAACCTACATTGACACATCATAATCACTCAAAGACCCTAATTTGCATTAGGGTTCACTCTTGGTGTTGTACGTTCTGTGGGTTTGGACAAATGTGCAGTGACAAGTATCCATCATTATAGTATCACACAGAGTATGTTCACTGCCCGAAAAGTCCTCTGTGCTCTGCCTATTCATCCTGCCCTCCTCCTTGCCCTGGCAACAACCACTGATGTTTTTATGCCTCCATAGTTTTGCCTTATCCAGGATGTCTTATAGCTGGAGTCATATAGTATATAGTCATATAGCCTTTTCAAATTGGCTTCTTTCACTTAGTTATGCATTTAACTTTCCTCTGTGTCTTTTCACGGATTGATAACTCGTTTCTTCTAAACGCTGAATGATATTCCATAGTCTGGATGTACTGCATTTTATTTATCCATTCACCTACTGTAGGACACCTTGGTTGCTTCCAAGTTTTGGCAATGATGAATGAAGCTGCTGTAAGCATTCATGCACAGATTTTGGTCTGGAAATAAGTTTTCAGCTCCTTTGGGTAAATACCAAGGTGCACAACTGCTGGATTATGTGATAAGAGTATGTTTAGTTCTAGAGGAAACTGTCAAACTATCATCCAGAGTGGCTGCACCACTTTTCATTCCCCCAGCAATGAGGAGAGTTCCTGTTGCTCCACATCATGGCCAATGTTTCACGTGCTCAGTGTTCCCGATTTTGGCCATTCTAACAGTGTGTAGTGGTATCTTGCCGTTTTAGTTTGTATTTCCCTAGTGAAATATTATGTGCAGCATCTTTTCACACTTAGTTGTCATCTGTATATCTTCTTTGATGAGGTGACAAAGTCCTTGGCCCATTTTTTTTAAATTTTTTAACTTTATATTGGAGTTAGTTGATTTACAATGTTGTGTTAGCTTCAGGTGCACAGCAAAGTTATTTAGTTCTACATATACATATCTATCCTTTTTCAGATTCTTTTCCCATGTAGGTCATTGCAGAGTATTGAGTAGAGTCCGCTGTGCCATGCAGTAGGTCCTTATTAGTTATCTGTCTTATATACAGTAGTGTGTATATGTCAATCCCAATCTCCTCATGTATCGCGCCCCCGCCTTTCCCCTTTTGGTAACTGTAAGTTTGTTTTCAAAGTCTGTGAGTCTGTTTCTGTTTTGTAAATAAGTTCATTTGTACTATTTTTTAGATTCCACATATAAATGATACCCTTTGATATTTATCTTTCTCTGTCTAACTTACTTAGTATGATAATCTCTAGATCCATCCATGTTGCTGCAAATGGCATTATTGCATTCTTTTTAATGGCTAATATTCCATTGTGTATATATACCTATATATATACACCACATCATCTTTATCCATTCCTCTGTCAATGGACACTTAGGTTGCTTCCATGTCCTGGCTCTTGTAAATAGTGCTGCAGTGAACATTGGGGTGCATGTACCTTTTTGAAGTCTGATTTTCTCTGGATATATGCCCAGGAGATGGATCGCTGAATCATATGGTAGCTCTATTTTTAGTTTTTTAAGGAACCTCCATACTGTTCTCCATAGTGGTTGTATCAGTTTACATTCCCACCAACAGTGCAAGAGGGTTCCCTTTTCTCCACATCCTCTCCAGCATTGATTGATTGTAGATTTTTTGATGACGGCCATTCTGAACAGTGATACCTCACTGTAGTTTTGATTCTCATTTCTCTAATAATTAGTGATGTGGAGCATCTTTTCATGTGCTTTTTGGCCATCTGTATATCTTCTTTGAAAGATAAACAAAATAGATAAACATACATTTGTAAATTTGGAGAAATATACATTTCTCCAAATTTAAATATATATTTGGAGAAATGTATATTTAGATCTGCCCATTTTTGGATTGGGTTGTTTGTTTTTTCGATATTGAGCTGCATGAGCTGTTTGTATGTTTTGGAGATTAAACCCTTGTCGTTCGCTTCATTTGCAAATATTTTCTCCCATTCTGTGGGTTGTCTTCATTTTCTTTATGGTTTCCTTTGCTGTGCAAAAGCTTTTAAGTTTAATTAGGTCCCATTTGTTTAGGAGGTGGATCCAAAAAGGTATTACTGCAATTTATGTCAAACAATGTTCTGCCTATGTTTTCCTCTAAGAGATTTATAGTATCCAGTCTTACATTTAGGTCTTTAATGAATTTTGAGTTTATTTTTGTGTATGCCGTTAGAGAATGTTCTAATTTCATGCTTCTACACGTAGCTCTCCACTTTTCCCAGCACCATTTATTAAAGAGACTGTCTTTTCTCCATTGTATATTCTTGCCTCCTTTGTTGTAGATTGACCATAGGGGTGTGGGTTTATTTCTGGGCTTTCTATCCTGTTCCATTTATCTGTATTTCTGTCTTTGTGCCAGTACCATACTGTTTTGCTGACTGTAGCTTTATAGTATAGTCTGAAGTCAGTCAGCCTGATTCCTCCAGCAGCTCTGTTTTTCTTTCCCAAGATTCCTTTGGCTATTCAGGGTCTTTTGTGTTTCCATACAGATTTTAAGGTTTTTGTTCTAGATCTGCAGAAAATGCCATTAGTTATTTGATCGGGATTGCATTGAATCTGTAGATTGCCTTGGGTATAGTATAGTCATTTTGACAATATTGATTCTTCCAATCCAAGAATATGGTATATCTTTCCATCTGTTTGTGTCATCTTCGATTTCTTTCATCAGCATCTTATAGTTTTCCGCATACGGGTCTTTTGCCTCCTTGGGTAGGTTTATTCCTAGGTATTTTATTCTTTTTTCATGCACTGATAAATGGTATTGTTTCCTTAATTTCTCTTTCTGATCTTTCGTTGTTAGTGTATAGGAATGCAACAGGTTTCTCTGCATTAATTTTGTGTCCTGCAACTTTACTGAATCCATTGACAAGCTCCAGTAGTTTTCTGGTAGCATCTTTAGGATTTTTTATGTATAGTATCATGTCATCTGCAAACAGTGACAGTTTTACTTCTTCCTTTCCAACTTGGATTCCTGCTATTTTTTTTCTTCTCTGATTTCTATGGCTAAGACTTCCAAAACTATGTTGAATAGAAGTGGCGAGAGTGGACATCCTTGTCTTGTTCCTGATCTTAGAAGAAATGCTTTCTGCTTTTCACCACTGAGTATAATGTTAGCTGTGGGTTTGTCATATATGGCCTTTATTATGTTGAGGTATATTCCCTCTATGCCCACTTTCTGGAGAGTTTTTATCTTAAGTGGGTGTTGAAATTTTGCCAAAAGATTTTTCTATTGAGATGATCATATGGTTTTTTCCCTTCAATTTGTTAATGTGGTGTATCACACTGAATAATTGTGGGTACTGAAAAATCCTTGCATCCCTGGGATAAATCCCACTTGATCATGGTGCATGATCCTTTTAATGTGTTGTTGGATTCTGTTTGCCAGTATTTTTTTTGTTGAGGATTTTTGCATCTATGTTCATCATGAGATTGGCCTGTAATTTTCTTTTCTTGTGGTATCTTTGTCTGGTTTTGGTATCACGGTGATGTTGACCTCATAGAATGAATTTTGGAGTGTTCCTTCGTCTGCAATTTTTTGAAACAGTTTCAGAAGGATAGGTGTTAACTCTTCTCTAAATGTTTGATAGAATTCCCCTGTGAAGCTATCTGGTCCTGGACTTTTGTTTATTGGGAATTTTTTAATCACAGTTTCAGTTTCAGTGCTTGTGATTATTGTTCATATTTTTAATTTCTTCCTTGTTCATTTTTGGGAGATTGTACCTTTCTAAGAATTTGTCCATTTCTTCTAGGTTGTCCATTATATTGGCATATAGTTGCTTGTAGTAGTCTCTTAAGATCCTCTGTATTTCTGTGGTGTGTCCATTGTAACTTCTCCTTTTTCATTTCTAATTTTATTGATTTGAGCCCTCTCCCTTTTTTTCTCGATGAGTCTGTCTAAAGGTTTATCTGTTTATCTTTTCAAAGAGCCAGCTTTTAGTTTCATTGATCTTTTCTAATGTTTTCTTTGTCTCTATTTCATTTATTTCTGCTCTGATCTTTATGATTTCTTTCCTCCTGCTAACTTTGGGGGTTTTTTTGTTCTTATTTCTCTAGTTGCTTTAGGTGTAAGGTTAGGTTGTTTATTTGGGATTTTTCTTGTTTCCTGAGGTAAGACTGTATTGCTATAAACTTCCCTCTTTAGAACCGCTTTTGCTGCACCCCATAGGTTTTGGATCTATCTATAAGTAGATTCTTGGTTTGCGGTTACCATGAGGTTTTGATACAGCAGTCTATATATGTATATACAAGATTGTTTTAAGTTGCTGGTCTCTTAATTTCAAATGCATTTCCAAATATCCTGCATTGTACTCTCATCTTCTCATGATTGCTGGTTTTGATAGCATGTTTGTGAGTGGATGATTTCCTACCTTTACTGTATATTTGCCTTGACCAGTCAGCTTTCACGTTCATACTTTTCTTGTTTTCTCTCATGGGCTTTTCTTTTCTGCCTAGAGCAGTTTCTTTAGCATTTGTTGTAAAGCTGGTTTGGTGGTGCCATATTCTGTTAGCTTTTGCTTGTCTGTAAAGCTTTTGATTTCTCCATCGAATCTGAACAAGAGCCTTGCTGAGTATTCTTGGTTGTAGGTTTTTCCCTTCCACCACTTAAATATATCCTGCCACTCCATTCTGGCCTGCAGAGTTTCTGCTGAAATACCAGCTGATAACCTTATGGGGATTCCCTTGTATGTTATTTGTCGCTTTTCCCTTGTTGCTTTTGATATTTTATCTTTATCTTTCATTTTTGTCAAGTTGATTAACATGCCTCTGCATATTCCTCCTTGGGTTTATCCCTTATGGGACTCTGCACTTCCTGGACTTAGGTGGCTGTTTCCTTTCCCATGTTAAGGAAGTTTTCAACTATTATCTCTTCAAATACTTTCTCAGGCCCTTTGTCTCTCTCTTCTCCTTCTAGGACCCCTATATTGCAAATGTTGGTGCGTTTAGTGTTGTCCCAGAGGTCTCTTAGGCAGTCTTCATTTCTTTTCATTCTTTTTTCTTTATTCTGTTCTGCAGCAGTGATTTCCACCATTCTGTCTTCAGCTCACGTATCCATCCTTCTGCATCATTTATTCTGCTATTGATTCTTTCTGGTATATTTGTCATTTCATTTATTGTATTATTCAACTCTGTTTTTTAAATCTTCTAGCTCTTTGTTAAACATTTCTTGTATCTTCTTGGTCTGTGCCTCCATTCTTTTTCTGAGATCTTGGATCATCTTTACTATCATTACTGTGAATCTGTTTTCAGGTAGACTGTCTATCACTTCATGTAATTATTCTTTTGGGGTTTTATTTTGTTCCTTCATCTGGAACGTATTCCTCTGCCATCTCATTTTGTCTCACTTTCCGTGTTTGAGGTCCCACAGACCGCAGGATTGTAGTTCCTCTTGGTTCTGGTGTCTGCCCCCTGGTGAGTGAGGCTGGTCATGGGGCTTGTGCAGGCTTCCTGGTGGGAGGGACTGGTGCCTGCCCACTGGTGGGTGGAGCTGGGTCTTGTCCCTCTGGTAGCAGGGCCGTGTCAAGTAGTGTGTTTAGAGGTGGCTGTGGCTCAGGATGACTTTAGGCAGCCCGTCTGCTGATGGGTGGGGCTGTGTTCCCACCCTGAAGGTTGTTTGGCCTGAGGCGTGCCAGCACTGGAACCTAAGGGCTGTTGGGTGGGGCCAGGTCTTGGTGTCAAAATGGTGGCCTCCAGGACAGCTCATGCCAATGAGTACCCCCCAGTACTTCTGCCACCAGTGTCCTTTTACCCACAGTGAGCCACAGCCATCCCTCACCTCCCCAGCAGACCCCTCCAAGACCAGCAGGTAGGTCTCGCCCAGGGTCCTATGAAGTCACTACTCTTTCCCATGTCCCGGCTCACGTGAGACCTTATTTGTGCCCTCCAAGAGTGGTGCTTCTGTTTCCCCAGACCTGTGGAGTTCCTGCAGTCAAGCCCCACTGGACTTAAAAGCCAAATGCTCTGGGGGCTTCTCGTACCAATGCAAGACCTCCAGACTGGGGAGCCTGACGTGGGGCTCAGAACTCTCACTCCTGTGAGAGAACCTCTGTGATATAGTTATTTTCTAGTTTGTGGGTCAAACTAGAAAATAATTAGCATGGGGTCTGATTGTATTGCGAATGTGCCCCTTCTACCATCTCGTTGTGGCTTTGTCTTTGGGAGTAGAATTATCTTTACTGGTAGGTTCCGGCCCTTTTTTGTTGATGGTTGTTTAGCAGTTAGTTGTGATTCTTCTGTCTTCGTGAGAGGAGGTGAGCTCAGGTCCTTCTACTCCACCACCTTGTCCTCCAGGTTTACTTTAATCTCAAGTATGTATTCTTGAACTCAGTAGTTCCAGTGGTGATTTCCTGATTCTCCGTCATGAAGTTGGAGGAGGAAGAGGGCTATGATTTGGCCCATTTTTTAAATTAAATTATTTGATTTCTTAGCAGTGAGTTTTAAGAATTCTTTGTGTATTTTGGATACTAGTCCTTTTTCAGATGTGTCATTTGAAAGTAGTTTTCCCAGTCCATGGCTTATCTTCTAATTCTCTTCTAGTCCTCTTGTTATTGTCTTTCATGGAACAGAACTTTTTCATTTAATGAAGTCCAGCATATCAAGTATCTCTTTCATGGCTCATGCCTTTGGTATCTAAACTGGCATGACCATACCCAAGGTCACATAGGTTTTCTTCTGTTGTTGTCTGTGATCCATTTTGAGTTTTGTAAAGGGTGTAAGGTCTGTGTTTACATTTTTTTTTTTTTTTTTTTTTTTTGGTATGTGGATGTCCAGTTGCCTTTGCTTTTTGGGCTGTCTGTTCTGTTCCACTGACCCATTTGTCTGTTCTCTCGCCAACACCACACTTTCCTGATTATTATAGCTGCATAGTAAGCCTTGAAGTCAGATAGTGTTGGTCTCCCAACATTATTCTTCACCTTCAACGTTATGTTGCCTCTTCTGGGTCTCTCGCCTCTCTGTGTAAACTTAGAATGTCTGTCATTATCCATAAAATAACTTGATTGGGATTACATTGACTCTGTAGACCTAGTTGGGGAGAACTGACATCTTGACAATGTTGAGTCAATGTTGAGTATCCATAAACATGGAATATCTCTCCATTTATTTAGTTCTTTGATTTTATTCATCAGACTTTTGTAGTTTTCCTCAAATAAATCTTATACATAATTTGTTAGATTTATGCCTGAGTATTTTTGGTGCTAGTGTAAATGGTGTTGTATCAATCAACTTTTAAATTTTTGAAGGAAATCGGGAAGGATGGTACAGAAAACAAAACAGATTCCATTGTGAAGAGTCACCTGTACCTTCCTTAAATCAGGAATCAGCTTGCAAAAGAGCAGAAAGAGAAGTTTCACTCCAGAATAGATAGGATTTCTGTAACTAATTTGGTGACAAAGGAAAAAGAAGTAGGGTACTCTAGGAATTGTTTCCTGCAGTGTGGCAAAAGGACACGTTTCTGAAAACTATAAGTAATTACCCCTGGGGACACTGCATTTCAGCTTAAAGATATGCGTTCTGTTGATCTGTTTGCATATTTGCAGAGTCCGTAGTTATAGGCATTATAATCCTGTCGGGCCTTAGTTTTCTACTTTTGTTTCTTGGTTGTTTTTTTTTTCTCTTAAAGAAAATGTGTTAACATTTCACCTGAAGCAGCAGTAGCTTACCATAGATATGAAAGGGAAATAGAACATTTTAAATGCAGATGTGTATAACAGTGTAAAATTTTTATGTAACAGAGGATTTCAGAAAGTATCAGTGAAAGAAAATAATGAAAACTAAAGAAACGTTCCATTGCATAGATCAAATAAGGTTAAATTTGTAAAGTCCATTGTTACAAATCAATGCAGTAAATAAAATCCCATAAAAATTGAGGCCTTAACTGTTCTGAATTAGTAAAAACATTTTTTGTTTTCTTTGTCTAATTATTATTCAATATGTTTTTAATTCAGGAATTCATTACTTTTAGGTACATAATCTAATTTAACTGCTAATACAGTATTTCACAGATTTTCTATCACACCAGCAACATCTGTTTACATAGAAAAAGTGATGATCTTCAGAAGCACTTAGGTTTTTAGTGTTTTAATAGATTAACCATACCGTCTGCATGTCATAAGTTGTAAACAGGGAAACTTCAACAGATGGATTTATCACAAATTCTGGTTCAGTGGGGAACAAATCAGGAAATTTTTCACAGGTTTTATATCAGTCTGCCTACTAAAGGAATTTTAAGATACAGAAATTTTAAATGTTTTTTAAATAAGTGTATATGCATGGTCACAGATACATAAAGAAATTATGGTTCAAAAAATGGTCAGGTATAGGTTGGATTTTTTAGTAGTATTGAATTGCTACCATAAGTTTATTATAGGAATTCTAAAAAGAAACATTTTTTTCCTTACATGACAAGTCTTCATTGCTAAAAAGTGAGTTTTTAAAAAATAATATTCCAGTATTTTTTAAAACAGAAACAAAAATTCTAACTTTTAAACCTGTTCATTCTATAACTTATGAGGTCAAATATTTAGATTTTTTTCATTGTTTTATGCAATTGGCCTAAAAGAATAAATTCATATCTCATATGTGTGAGAACATTCAATAGACACTGATTTATGAAAAGAACTTGCTACTTGAATATGAGAAACTTGTCATTTTATGGATATTTTGTTTACTGATTGGAAGGATTAATGAAGGTAAAGAAGAAAATAGAATGTAATGCAAGCAGACCGCTTATGACCCAGGAGTACAAGGAGCTTGAATCATGAAATCACACTGTGACTGTGGTACTGATGACCAAACACCTGACTCTGACGTTAGCCGCTGAGACGAGTAGGATAGACAGTCTGGCAAGGAGAGTGTCCCGAATGTTGATTTCCCACTTGTCTGTACACATAGGAAATTGATACTAGACAAAATATAACTTGATTTCCCCCCCCAAAATGTCCTCATGTGGCTACTCTAGTCCCCATAGAAGGGGGGGTCATGCCAGAGTCATCACTAAGAGAAAAAAACTCTAGTTCCAGGTGACTTGCGAACTGCTAACAAACAAACAAACAAAAAAAACAGCATAAACCATGGGGGTCTTGGTTGTTTGATTTTATTTGTATATTTGATACATATTTCAGTGTATTTAGCTGTGTAGTGTCAGGTGCTCAGCTTATTATTTGCAGGCCTGCCCTTAAGCAAGACATTTAATTTACATAGACTTGAATTTCAATAATGGGGCCACATGTTTATGAAGCATTTGGAGAATGTTCCAAAATTTTCTTTGGTGGTCTTTTTCTGTAAGAAATCCAAAATGAAGGTAAGATGATATTTACAATAAGCTGTCACTTAGGAACTTATTTCTTTGAAGAAATACATCAAATATGGAAATCTACTCTTAGTTAAATATTAATTGGCCAAAGAAGTATTACATTTTTAGGATTGGCAGGCTTAGATGGTTCCATATATAAGAAATATCTAGTTCACTCCGCAAACTACAGTTCATCCATAATGCCCTTATTTTCTGAAAGCTATCGGAATAGTCATCCAGCTAAAACTATACAGAAAATGTGCTGGTGTGTTTCAGGAGGAAAAAGAACATGAAGAGCTGGGGGCGTCTCAATGGGCCAGGCCTGGTCTGGCCCCCACTGCTCCTCTCAGTACCCACTCTTCTGGTCTGAACTCGGGCACAGGGCCACACCTACCTGCAAGGAAGTCTTAGAAACATAGTCCGTGTGCTGCTTACTCTCCAAGGACTATAACTAGAGTGTCGTTTTTCTCTAATTAACCGTGAAAACGAAGAGAAGAAATATGTTTTAGTGAAAAAGTCACACAGCACGCGTTTGACTTCTGACTTCGTCATTTACCGGCTGTGTGATTTGGAAGTTATTTAGCCTTTTCTGGGCCTCTTGTTGTCTCTTTATAAAACAGAGGGGGAGATCAGTGTGTTGTTCTGAGGATCAAATACAAAGCATAATGTCTGGTACATAACAGAGGGCCTTGGTGGTAGCTTTGGTAATTTATAACATCTTTATTGGAGTATAATTGCTTTACAGTGGTGTATTAGTTTCTGCTGTATAACAAAGTGAATCAGCTATACATATACCCATGTTCCCATATCTCCTCCCTCTTGCGTCTCCCTCCCACCCTACCTATCCCACCCCTCGAGGTGGACACAAAGCACCGAGCTGGTCTCCCTGTGCTATGCGGCTGCTTCCCACTAGCTATCTACCTTACATTTGGTAGTGTATATATGTTGATGCCACTCTCTCATGTTGTCCCACCCAGCTTACCCTTCCTCCTCCCTGTGTCCTCAAGTCCCTTCTCTACATCTGCATCTTTATTCCTGTACTTGTACTTGTTTTTCTCTTTCCGACTCATTTCACTCTGTTTGACAGACTCTAGGTCCATCCACCTCACTACAAATAACTCAGTTTCATCTTTTATGGCTGAGTAGTATTCCATTGTATGTATGTGCCACATCTTCTTCATCCATTCATCTGTCGATGGACACTGAGATTAGTGCTTCCATGTCCTGGTTATTGTAAATAGTGCTGCAATGAACATGTACGTAGTACATGACTCTTTGAATTATGATTTTCTCAGGGTATATGCCCAGTAGTGGGATTGCTGGCTCATATGGTAGTTCTATTTTTAGTTTTTTAAGGAACCTCCATAATGTTCTCCATAGTGGCTGTATCAATATACCTTCCCACCAACAGTACAGGAGTGTTCCCTTTTCTCCACACCCTCTCCAACATTTATTATTGGTAGATTTTTTGATGATGGCCGTTCTGACTGGTGTGAGGTGATACCTCATTGTAGTTTTGATTTGCATTTCTCTAGTAATTAGTGATGTTGAGCATCCTTTCACGTGTTTGTTGGCAATCTGTGTATCTTCTTTGGAGAAATGTCTGTTTAGGTCTTCTGCCCATTTTTGGATTGGGCTGTTTGTTTTTTTGAAATTGAGCTGCATGAGCTGCTTGTAAATGTTGGAGGTTAATCCTTCGTCAATTGCTTCATTTACAAATATTTTCTCCCATTCTGAGGGTTGTCTTTTCGTCTTATGGTTTCCTTTGCTGTGCAAGTTTTAAGTTTCATTAGGTCCCATTTGTTTATTTTTGTTTTAATTTCCACTTCTCCAGGAGGTGTGTCAAAAAGGATCTTGCTGTGATTTATATCATATAGTGTTCTGCCTATGTTTTCCTCTAAGAGTTTTATAGTGTCTGGCCTTACAATCTTTAATCCATTTTGAGTTTATTTTTGTGTATGGTGTTAGGAAGTGTTCTAATTTCATTCTTTCACATGTAGCTATCCAGTTTTCCCAGCACCACTTTATTGAAGAGGCTGTCTTTTCCCCATTGTATTCTTGGTTCCTTTTATGAAAAATAAGGGGACCATATGTGCATGGGTTTATCTCTGCTCTTTCTTTCCATTGATCTATATTTCTGGTTTTGTGCCAGTACCATACTGTCTTGATTACTGTAGCTTTGTAGTATAAGTCTGAAGTCCAGGAGCCTGATTCCTCCAGCTCCATTTTTCTTTCTCAAGACTGCTTTGGCTATTCGGGGTCTTTTGTGTTTCCATACAAATTATGAAAATTTTGTTCTAGTTCTGTGAAAAATGCCATTGGTAGTTTGATAGGGATGGCGTTGAATCTGTAGGTTGCTTTGGGTGGTATAGTCATTTTCACAGTGTTGATTCTTCCAATCCAAGAACATGGTATATCTCTCCAAGAACATGGTATATATCTCTCCATCTTTTTGTATCATCTTTAATTTCTTTCATCAGTGTCTTATAGTTTTCTACATACAGGTTTTTTGTCTCCTTAGGTAAGTTTATTCCTAGGTGTTTTATTCTTTTCATTGCAATGGTAAATGGGAGGAATGCAAGAGACTTCTGTGCATTAATTTTGTATCCTGCTGCTTTACCAAATTCATTGATTAGCTCTAGTAGTTTTCTGGGAGCATCTTTAGGATTAGGATTCTCTATGTATAGTATTATGTCATCTACAAACAGTGACAGCTTTACTTCTTTTCCAATTTGGATTCCTTTTATTTCTTTTTCTTCTCTGATTGCTGTGGCTAAAACTTACAAAACTATATTGAATTATAGTGGTGAGAGTGGACAACCTTGTCTTGTTCCTGATCTTAGAGGAAATGGTTTCAGTTTTTCACCATTGAGAATGATGTTGGCTGTGGGTTTGTCATATATGGCCTTCATTATGTTGAGGTACGTTCCCTCTATGCCTACTTTCTGGAGGGAAATGGGTGTTGGGTGTTGAATTTTGTCGAAAGCTTTTTCTCCTTCAGTTTGTTAATAGGATGTATCACATTGACTGATTTGCGTAGACTGAAGAATCCTTGCATTCCTGGGAAAAACCCCAACTGATCATGGTGTATGATCCTTTTAATGTGCTGTTGGATTCTGTTTGCTAGCATTTTGTTGAGGATTTTTGCACCTATGTTCATCAGTGGTGTTGGCCTGTAGTTTTCTTTCTTTGTGACATCTTTGTCTGGTTTTGGTATCAGGGTGAGGGTGGCCTTGTAGAATGAGTCTTGGGGATGAGTTTTGGGGATGTTCCTCCCTCGGAAGAGTTTAACAAGGATAGGTGTTAGCTCTTCTCTAAATGTCTGATAGAATTCGCCTGTAAAGCCATCTGGTCCTGGGCTTTTGTTTGTTGGAAGATTTTTAATCACAGTCTCAATTTTAGTGCTTGTGATTGGTCTGTTCATATTTTCTATTTCTTCCTGATTCAGTCTTGGCAGGTTGCGCATTTCTAAGAATTTGTCCGTTTCTTCCAGGTTGTCCATTTTATTGGCATATAGTTGCTTGTAGTAATCTCTCATGATCCTTTGTATTTCAGCAGTGTCACTTGTCTCCTTTTTCATTTCTATTTATTTGAGTCTTCTCCCTTTTTTTTCTTGATGAGTCTGGCTAATGGTGTATCAATTTTGCTTATCTTCTCAAAGAACCAGCTTTTAATTTTACTGATCTTTGCTACTGTTTCCTTCATCTCTTTTTCATTTATATCTGATCTGATGTTTATGAGTTCTTTCCTTCTGCTAACTTTTGGATATTTTTGTTTTTCTTTCTCTGATTGCTTTAGGTGTAAGGTTAGGTTGTTTATTTGAGATGTTTCTTGTTTCTTGAGGTAGGATTGTATTGCTATAAACTTCCCTCTTAGAAGTGCTTTTTGCTGCATCCCATAGGTTTTGGGTCGTTGTGTTTTCACTTGTCATTGTTTCTAGGTATTTTTGGATTTCCTCTTTGATTTCTTTAGTGACCTCTTAGTTATTTAGTAGTGTATTGTTTAGCCTCCATCGTTTTTTTTCCTGTAATTGATATCTAATCTCATAGCATTGTGGTCAGAAAAGATACTCGATATAATTTCAGTTTTCTTAAACTTACCAAGGCTTGATCTGTGACCCAAGAGATGATCTATCCTGGAGAATGTTCCATGAGCACTTGAGAAGAAAGTGTATTCTGTTGTTTTTGGATGGAATGTCCTATAAATATCAATTAAGTCCATCTTGTTTAATGTATCATTTAAAGCTTGTGTTTCCTTATTTATTTTCATTTTGGATGATCCGTCCATTGGTGAAAGTGGGGTGTTAAAGTCCCCTACTACAGTTCTGTTACTGTTGATTTCCCCTTTGTGGTTGTTAGCATTTGCCTTATGTATTGAGATGCTCCTATGTTGGCTGCATAAATATTTACGATTGTTATATCTTCTTCTTGGATTGATCCCTTGATCATTATGTAGTGTTCTTCTTTGTCTCTTGTGTCTGTTTGATAGGAGAATTGCTACTCCAGCTTTCTTTTCATTTCCATTTGCATGGAGTATCTTTTTCCATCCCCTCACTTTCAGTCTGTATGTGTGCCTAGGTCTGAAGTGGGTCTCTTGTAGACAGCATATATATGGGTCTTGTTTTTCTATCCATTCAGCCAGTCTATGTCTTTTGGTTGGAGCATTTAATCCATTTACATTGAAGCTAGTTATAGATACGTATGTTCCTATTACCATTTTCGTAATTGTTTTGGGTTTGTTATTGTAGGTCTTTTCCTTCTTTTGTGTTTCCTGCCTAGAGAAGTTCCTTTAGCATTTGTTGTTAAGCTAGTCTGGTGGTGAATTCTCTTAGCTTTTGCTTGTCTGTAGAGGTTTTAATTTCTCTTATCGAATCTGAATGAGACCCTTGCTGGGTAGAGTACTCTTGGTTGTAGGTTCTTCCCTTTCATCACTTTAAATATGTCCTGCCACTCCCTTCTGGCTTGCAGAGTTTCTGCTGAAAGCTCAGCTGTTAACCTTATGGGGATTCCCTTGTATGTTGTTTGTTGTTTTTCCCTTGCTGCTTTTAATATATTTTCTTTGTATTTA
Organism: Phocoena sinus; assembly: GCF_008692025.1. NCBI lineage: Eukaryota > Metazoa > Chordata > Mammalia > Artiodactyla > Phocoenidae > Phocoena > Phocoena sinus. The sequence continues at coordinate 3,215,470 of NC_045764.1, forward strand.
ATTTTTTCTAGTTTAATTAATGTGTGTCTTGACATGTTTCTGTATGGGACTCTGTGCTTCCTGGACTTGCTTGACTATTTCCTACATTAGGGAAGTTTTCAGCTATAATGTCTTCAAGTATTTTCTTGGACATCCCTTTCTTTTTCTCTTCTTCTTCTTCTGGGACCCCTGTAATTCGAATGTTGGTGTGTTTAATGTTGTCCCAGAGGTCTCTGAGACTGTCCTCAATTCTTTTCATTCTTTTTTCTTTATTCTGCTCTGCATTAGTTATTTCCACTATTTTATCTTCCAGGTCACTTATCTGTTCTTCATTGTCTGTTTGCTCTTTAGTTCTTCTAAGTCCTTGTTAAACGTTTCTTGTATTTCCTCCAAGATTTTGGATCATCTTTACTGACATTACTCTGAATTCTTTTTCATGTAGACTGCCTATTTCCTCTTCGTTTGGTCTGGTGGGTTTTTAGCTTGCTCCTTCATCTGCTGTGTGTTTCTCTGTCTTCTCACTTTGCTTAACTTGCTGTTTTGGGGGGGGTCTCCTTTTTGCAGGCTGCATGTTCGTAGTTCCCGTTGTTTTTGGTGTCTGCCCCCAGTGGGTAAGGTTGATTCACTGGGGTTGTGTAAGCTTCCTGGTGGAGGGGACTGGTGCCTGTGTTCTGGTGGATGAGGCTGGATCTTGTCTTTCTGTTGGGCAGGAGGACCACGTCCAGTGGTGTGTTTTGGGGTGTCTGTCACCTTATTATGATTTTAGGCAGCCTCTCTGCTAATGGGTTGTGTTGTGTTCCTGTCTTGCTAGTTGTTTGGCATGGCCTGTCGAGCACTAGAGATTGCTGGTCATTGAGTGGAGCTGAGTCTTAGCATTGAGATGGAGATCTCTGGGAGAGCTTTCGCTGACTGATATTACGTGGAGCCGGGAGGTCTCTGGTGGACCAGTGTCCTGAACTCAGCTCTCTCACCCGAGGCACAGGCCTGACACCCAGCTGGAGCACCAAGACCCTGTCAGCCACATAGCTCAGAAGAAAAGGGATAAAGGATAAAGAAAGAAAGAAAAGAAAGTTATTAAAAATTTTAATTATTAAAAATAAAAAGAATTAAAAAGTAATTTTAAAAAAGGGGAAAGAAAGAATAGAGCAACCAAACCAAAAAACAAATCCCCCAATTATAACAAGTGCTCAAAACTATATTAGACAGACAGAACCATAGGACAAATGGTAAAGCAAAGCTATACAGACAAAAATCACAGAAAGAAGCATACACATACACACTCACAAAAAGAGAAAAAGGAAAAAATATATATATCTAAAAGGAAAAAAAGGAAGAGAGCAACCAAATCAATAAAAAATCTACCAGTGGGCTTCCCTGGTGGCACAGTGGTTGAGAGTCCGCCTGCTGATGCAGGGGACATGGGTTCGTGTCCTGGTCTGGGAAGATCCCACATGTCGCGGAGCGGCTGGGCCTGTGAGCCATGGCCGCTGAGCCTGCGCGTCCGGAGCCTGTGCTCTGCAACGGGAGAGGCCACAAGAGTGAGAGGCCCGTGTACCGCAAAAAAAAAAAAAAAAACTACCAGTGATAACAAGCTCTAAACACTAAACTAAGATAAAACCAGACCCAAGTCTACAGTCGCTCCCAAAGTCCACCTCCTCAGTTTGGGATGACTCTTGTCTATTCAGGTATTCCACAGATGCAGGTACATCAAGTTGATTGTGGAGCTTTAATCCGCTGCTCCTGAGGCTGCTGGGAGAGATTTCCCTTTCTCTTCCTTGTTCGCACAGCTCCCGGGGCTCAGCTTTGGATTTGGCCCCACCTCTACATGTAGGATTGCTGGAGGGCGTCTGTTCTTGGCTCAGACAGGACGGGGTTAAAGGAGCCGCTGATTCGGGGGCTCTGGCTCACTCAGGCCGGGGGAGGGAGGGACACGGCGTGCGGGGCGAGCCTGCAGCGTCAGAGGCCGGCGTGATGTTGCACCAGCCTGAGGCGGGCCGAGCATTCTCCCGGGGAAGTTGTCCCTGGATCCCGGGACCCTGGCAGTGGCGGGCTGCACAGGCTCCCTGGAAGGGGGTGTGGAGAGTGACCTGTGCTCGCACACAGGCTTCTTGGCGGCGGCAGCAGCGGCCTTAGCGTCTCCTGCCCGTCTCTGGGGTCTGTGCTGTTAGCCGCGGCTCGCGCCCGTCTCTGGAGCTCCCTTAAGCAGCGCTCTGAATCCCCTCTCCTCGCGCACCAGGAAACAAAGAGGGAAGAAAAAGTCTCTTGCCTCTTCGGCAGGTCCAGACTTTTCCCCGGACTCCCTCCCGGCCAGCCGTGGCGCACTAACCCCCTGCGGGCTGTGTTCACGCCGCCAACCCCAGTCCTCTCCCTGCGCTCCGACCGACCGAAGCCCGAGCCTCAGCTCCCAGCCCCGCCCGCCCCGGCGGGTGAGCAGACAAGCCTCTGGGGCTGGTGAGTGCCGGTCGGCACCGATCCTCTGTGCTGCAATCTCCCCGCTTTGCCCTCCACACCCGTTCCTGCGCTCTCTTCCGCGGCCTCGAAGCTCCCCCGTCCGCCACCCGCAGTCTCCGCCCGCGAAGGGGCTTCCAGTGTGTGGAAACCTTTCCTCCTTCACAGCTCCCTCCCACTGGTGCAGGTCCCGTACCTATTTTGTCTCTGTTTTTTCTTTTTTCTTTTGCCCTACCCAGGTACGTGGGGAGTTTCTTGCCTTTTGGGAGGTCTGAGGTCTTCTGCCAGCGTTCAGTAGGTGTTCTGTAGGAGTTGTTCCACGTGTAGATGTATTTCTAGTGTATCTGTGGGGAGGAAGGTAATCTCCGCATCTTACTGTTCCGCCATCTTGAAGGTATGTCCTGGCAATATTTTTTTAACGTTTTAAAGTTAAAATATATGATCCTTCTTTTACAGGAACACCAGATGCATTTTCCCAGTTACTTACCTGCCCATATTGTGACAGAGGATATAAACGCTTTACCTCTCTGAAAGAACACATTAAATATCGCCATGAAAAGAACGAAGACAACTTCAGTTGCTCCCTGTGCAGTTACACCTTTGCGTACAGAACCCAGCTCGAACGTCACATGACCTCCCATAAATCAGGAAGAGATCAAGTAAGTGGAAAGACTGCATTCACGAAATTTCCACACTGAGAACTCACCCCTCCACAGAAGGCGAGGGTTTTAATATACTGAAAATTTTAGGGGATGTGTCTGGTCTACAGCCTTATGAAAAGGAAAGAGATTATTCATTTGGATTATCTGGTCATTTCTGATTTTAAAAGCACATATGAACACTACTTTAGAGGTAACTAAGTTTTTTTCTTTTTCAGGTAGGTCCCTTTCATCTCAATTTAATTGTTTTGCTTATACCATAACAAATACTGCCTTACGTTTAGAATTTCAGAATACATACTACTGGAATGTTCAGTGTAGAGAAAATAACTGATTACATAAACTGCATGCCTCGAAAAATCTAAAGTTTAGACTCTAAACCATTTTTAATCTGAAGATTCAATTTTCGTATGGTTTATTCTACTTGTTTCACTTTGCCTCAATTTCTAGAAGCGTAAACCAAGACTATCCTGTAAGTGTAAGTTACATTTAAATTGTTGGCTGTGTATTTAAGTACAGGTTAAAGTTAAAGAAGCTTTTGCCAGTTGTCCTTTTATAAGATCCTGATAACCAGCAACTGCAAGTAATGAAATTTAGCTACTTAATTCTAGATTTAAAAGTCAAGTAAATATTCAGCTGCACAGGGTATGTTGAGGCTATGTCCAGTTTCTTATATCCAAGGATGTGAACATCTGTCTACCTGAGTGCATGAGAGTCTTATCTGTGTGCGCCTAAGTCACAGATCCCCTAGAGGACAAGTTACCCCAAACCAGAAAACTGCAACAGAAAGATGAGAAGGGTCAGCCTGTCTTCTCAGGACTCTGGGGACAACACTCACGAACTAAGATAAGGGGTGTGGGAGGGTGGCAGGCAGGGAGCAAGAACCAAGCTTCTCCTTAGGTGGGTCAGTGGCTCAGTCCACGCAGGGCACTTGGGGTGGACCGAGCGCCAGGAGAGGAGAAAACTGACACACGGAAGACAGAGCCCATCTGTTCACATCTGCCCCGCACGAGTCTTGTCAGGGACAATACAGATGCATGCTCTTGTCACCCTGGTGTCCCCACATGACCATGCTATAGACAAGCCCTGGGGAAAGGGTCTGCCAGGTGATGTGTGGGGAGCAGCCCGTCCTGCCTCTGCTGCCCCACATCCTCTACCCTGAGGGCCCTTGTCAAAGGAAGGGACCTTCAGAGGACAGATGGAACTGGTGGGGAAAGCAGGAGATGCTGCTATAAAATTGTAAGATCTCTGATGAGGGTGAAAGCCACTTTCTGTGAGGATTTCTCTGATGGGTTTTGCAAAGGTAGTCGGTTTTATACGTGAAGTATGTAGTCAGACCAACGTCAGAAAGGAGCCGTGATAAATGTAATAATGTGAGAAACAGAATTGGGAACAATTTAGGTTAGGACCAAAGTGCAGACCATCTGCCGTGCTGGCCTTTGAAAAGTGTCTGAGTTTCGATTCTGTATGAGGCCTGTTGTAGGTGTTAAAGGCACAATAGTGAAAAACATGAGCAAAGTCCCTGCCAGTAGAAGGCGTGTATTAGTAGGTGACAGAAATGTAAGATATAAAAGCAGGTAGAATGATGAAAAAATAAGGCAAGAGTAAGAGGATAGAAAGTTTTTCTTTTTTTTTTACAGGGTAGGGAGACCTTTCTGAGAATAAGTGTGATAGGGAAGCCACTGAAAGATACTGCATTTTGTCTTTATAATTCTAAGGCAGCACGGACTCTTGGGTGGAAAGTAGACTGAGAGAGACAAGAAGGAAGCAGGGAGGCCACTTAGAGGCTGTGATCTAAGCCAGAGGTGGTCGGTGTGGCAGACACAACATCGTTAGGGACCGTGGGTGCAGGATGGCTTGCTGAGGGATTGAACAAGGGTCTAATGGAAAGAGAGGGATCAGGGATTCCTCCGAAGTTCAGGGCTTAAGTGATGATCAGATCAATGAGGGGGTTATTCACAGAGGTAAGAGACACACGAGGGGAGGGCCGACTCTTCCAGGAGAGAAATGCAGGCGTCACCGCAGGCCTGTTGCTTCCCAGTGGGGACCATCGAGGGAGCGGCCAGCGAGGGCCTGGCATTGAGGGGATGCGAGACGTCGAGCGAGAGACATTTGGGAGTTGTCACCGTATGTTCGGTTTCAAAGCCAGGGGTTTGGGTGAAGTAGAGCATGGTACGTGCTCTGTCCTTCCTGTACGAAGGACAGAAGAAGGGAGATTCCAGTGAGGGAGAGCGCACAGCAAGCAGAGCTTGAGCCTTTGACAGATGGGTAGAATCTTAACGGTCAGAATTCAGGGGAAGCACAGCCAAGAAGTAAGGGATAGTATAAATCAGAGCAAGGAGGTGAAGAGCAGTACGTGTGCAGAAGACTGGGGCTCACTGGACGACTGGGACATAGGCTCCTGAGCGGGGATTGGTGAAGAAGCCTGGAAACTCAGGGGCTATGAACCTGGCGTCTGTAGTAGTAGAATCTGGGTTCAGGGGTGGAGAGGAATCCTCTAGAAATCTCTGAGCAGAATTGGTTGAATAATTCAGTTCCAGCGGTGCTTCTGTAAGAGTAATAGAGGGTACAGGATATATTCGAAGTATACAGAAGTAGGGATTTGGTAAGCCAGGCAGAAAGCTAGTACAACCACCCATATTGGGCTGAAAAAAATGGAAGTGCTTGTTAAATCATCAGATTAAGGTACATTTTGGAAATACCAAACTTACTAGAGACAGGCTAAGGTGCTGAGAAAGCCCAGCCTTTTCTTCTGTGTGTGTAGTAATTGTGCTAGAGACAGATGACTGGATGTCCTCGACTGCAGTTCCTTTATCTGTGGATCAGACTGCAGGCGACGTGGCCTCTCGTTCCTAGCAAAGCGCGTAGTGTTTGTGCTGACGCTGTGCTGCTTCATACTGCTGATCCTTTAGGAAGCGGAGATTTTCCTTTATGTCACAATTCTGTTGCCATGATCAACCTCCTTTTTGGTAATATTCCCAGTGTTAGATTTTTGTGACTGTTAAAATTTGAGAATCACCAAAACATTCCTTTTAGTAGATTGGATGTTCCTTAAAGCCTTTTTGCTTTATAAATAAAACACCAATTCTTTCTTACAGAGACATGTGACGCAGTCTGGGGGTAATCGTAAATTCAAGTGCACTGAATGTGGAAAAGCTTTCAAATACAAACACCATCTAAAAGAGCACTTAAGAATCCACAGTGGTAAATATTTGTTTTCTTTGTCTATGGTTGAATATCATAGCAATTACGGTAATAAATTAATATCACTTGCGATCTACACACGATTAGAAACGCTGCTTTTCTTTTAGGATAAAGACAAACCTGGAGAAATCTTCTGCTTGTAAATGGTGTTTTACTGGAATCTTAATCTTTGACTAAAGTATAGCAAGTCAATAGGACATACTCCACATTTCCTCATCAGAATATAGCATGCGTTAACCAGACATACAACCTGAAAACACTTCAGCTTTCTGGTGAATGTTATTTCATCGCCTCCTCTGCACAGTTAACAAGGGAATGATAAAGACTATAGGGGTACCGTGTGCCCAAGGGAGGGAGGAGATGAAGACACTCTTCTTTACATGAGAGAGGTAGAAATGGAACTCGAGGCAGGAGGTGGCACGGGTGCTGTGGAGTCAGCGGGCGAGAGCAGCACAGCAGGGCACGGACTGAGGCGTGAAGGGGGACCTAGACTAGGGAAATGTGCTCTGCCCTCATCTCACCCTTCTCTTCTACACTAGTCATTGTCTGTCTGCAGCTTTACGTACAAAATGAACATTACTATATGGTAAAAATGTTATGTCTGTTTAGAAAATTGTTTCCACAAAAGCTATCAAAACCTAGAAACTATCCCACATTTGCATTGCATTATGAACTCTGTTCGTCTCCTGATTAATTCTGATATTACTTAAGTCTTAATTTTAATGAAAAACAGCTGTTAGCTAATGAGTGGGAAATTATGTGTCTGCACATGCTTATTTTGTGAAGATTTTACAAATGTCCTGCAAAAAGAGTAGAGTTGGGTGGCTTTATGAGGGCTGGTTGGTGATATCTGTGTTTTATTTTGGAACTGCATTTATAGAAGTTGTGCTGAATTGGTTGTTGAGGGCTAAATAATGTTAAAGTTACCACTTAAACCAAGATTCATACAAATACATTTAAAAATTTTTACACATTAATAATGTGTCTGGAAAGTAAAGATTGTCTTTTAGAGCCTGGAACAGGATCCTGTTTCTCAGCCTCTCAGCTCCTGTGCCATTGAACAGTTTTCATCAATTTTATACATATATATTAATATTAACATATATTAATATATACTAAATGGACCTTTTTTCCTCTTACACCACTGTCCTTATTGAGATATAATTGACATATAGCACTGTATAAGTTTAAGGTGTACAGTGTGATCTGACTTACGTACATCATGAAATGATTATCACAGTAAGTTTAGTGAACATCCATCTCATACAGACGCAAAATTATAGAAAAAAATATTTTCCTTGTGATGAGATCTCTTAGGATTTACTCTCAACTTTCATATATAACATGCAGCAGTGTTAATTATACTTATCATGGTATACATTGCATTCCTAGTACTTATTTATCTTATAACTTCTTATAACTGAAAGTTTGTACCTTTTTTGACCACCTTCATCCAATTCCCCCCCCCACCCCCGCCCCCCCCCCCCCCGCCCCCGCCGCCTCTGGTAATCACAGATCTGATCTCTTTTTCTATGAGTTTGTTTGTAAATTTTTATAAAGTGTCTTTGTCTGGTTTTGGTATCAGGCTGATGCTGGCCTTGTACAATGAGTTCAGAAGCATCCCTTCCTGAAGTAAGATTCACATACAAAATGAACGTCATATGGTCCTATTGCAGTCATATTGCAGTCATGTAAGAGGACTTACCAGATCTATAGATGGTACACAGTTGGGATGCACAGATCACACCAAACATTAAAATATAAGTCTAGAAACAAGAAGTTAATAATCACAGAATCCTACACTGATATTCAAAAATCAACCTCAATCAAGTAGGGAGCTAGTATCTGTAGTACATACAGAAAAACTTTAGGAGTTTTGATGGTGAAGAGCTTTGTATAAGCTAACAGTATGCTGCTGCTTTAAAAGATAAGGCAAATTTAGGCCGCATCATAGAACCAAAACTTCCACTGTGCTCTGCTCTCCATTCATTATGTCTCTTATTTACTATGAGGCTTGTACACCTTTAATACAGCAAAAATTTTAAAAACATTTAAGAAAAATAAAGTTAAGAAAGTAAGACAGGCATGAAGTAAACATGAGAACAAAAGGAATATATAAAGTCCTTTGCACATGCTAGAAGTGACCACAAATTAGACGCTAAGGTTTCGGAAGTAAGAAAACTACAATTAGTAACCAAGACCCAGAGTGACTGTAAGTAAAAAGAATCACTTGCTGGAGTGACTGTAAGTAAAAAGAATCACTTGCTGGAAAAAGCACAACCCTTCCTGATACTAAGTCCATAGAGAAAGTTGTTCCTTGAAGCATCATTAAGAATAAAGAACAGGGAGGACCTTCAAGATGGTGGAGTAAGACGAGGAGATCACCTTCCTCCCCACAAATGCATCAGATATACATCTACATATGGAACAACTCCTACAGAATGCTGGCAGAAGACCACAGACTTCCCAATAGGCAAGACTCTCCCCACATACCTGGCCGTGTGGCTGACAGGGTCTTGGTGCTCCAGCCGGGTGTCAGGCCTGAGTCTCTGAGGTGGGAGAGCCGAGTTCAGGACACTGGTCCACTAGAGACCTCCTGGCCCCATGTAATATCAATTGGCGAGAGCTCTCCCAGAGATCTCCGTCTCAATGCTAAGACCCAGCTAAACTCAGCGACCAGCAAGATCCAGTGCTGGACAGGCCAGGCCAAACAACTAGCAAGACAGGAACACGACCCCACCCGTTAGCAAAGAGGCTGCCTAAAATCATAATAAGGTGACAGACACCCCAAAACACACCACTGGACACGGACGGTACTGTCGACCAGAAATACAAGATCCAGCCTCACCCACCAGAACACAGGCACCAGTCTCCTCCACCAGGAAGCCTACACAACCTACTGAACCAACCTTAGCCACTTGGAGCAGACACCAAAAACAGAACCTGCAGCCTGTGAAAAGGAGACCGCAAACGCAGTAACTTAGGCAATGAGAAGACAGAGAAATACGCAGCAGATGAAGAAGGTAAAAACCCATGAGACCGAACAAATGAAGAGGAAATAGGCAGTCTACCTGAAAAAGAATTCAGAGTGATGGTAGTGAAGATGATCCAAAATCTTGGAAATAGAATGGAGGAAATACAAGAAACATTTAACAAGGACCTAGAAGAACTAAAGAGCAAACAGACAACGATGAACACCACAATAAATGAAATTAAAAATCCTCTAGAAGGAATCAATAGCAGAATAACTGAGGCAGAAGAACGGATAAGTGACCTGGAAGATAAAATAGTAGAAATAACTACCACAGAGCAGAATAAAGAAAAAAGAATGAAATGAATTGAGGACAGTCTCAGAGACCTCTGGGACAACATTAAACACACCAACATTCGAATTACAGGGGTCCCAGAAGAAGAGGAGAAAAAGAAAGGGACTGAGAAAATATGTGAAGGGATTATAGTTGAAAACTTCCCTAATATGGGAAAAGAAACAATCAACTCCAAGAGGACAGAGAGTCCCATACAGGATAAATCCAAAGAGAAACATACCAAGACACATATTAATCAAACTATCAAAAATTAAATACAAAGAATTAAAAGCAGCAAGGGAAAAGCAACAAATAACATACAAGGGAATCCCCATAAGGTTAACAGCTGATCTTTGAGCAGAAACTCTGCAAGCCAGAAGGGAGTGGCAGGACATATTTACGGTGATGAAAGGGAAGAACCTACAAACCAGATTACTCTACCCAGCAAGGATCTCATTCAGATTGGACAGAGAAATGAAAACCTTTACAGACAAGCAAAAGCTAACAGAATTCAGCACCACCAAACCAGCTTTACAACAAATGCTGAAGGAACTTCTCTAGGCAGGAAACACAAGAGAAAGAAAAGACCTACAATAACAAACCCAAAACAATTAAGAAAATGGTAATTGGAACATAACATATCCATTAATTACCTTAAATGTAAATGTATTAAATGCTCCAACCAAAACACAGACTGGCTGAATGGATACAGAAACATACGCTGTCTACAAGAGGTGCACTTCAGACCTAGGGACACATACAGACTGAAAGTGAGGGGATGGAAAAAGATATTCCATGCAAATGGAAATAAAAGAACGCTGGAGTAGCAATTCTCCTATCAGACAAAATAGACTTTAAAATAAAGGCTAGGGCTTCCCTGGTGGCACAGTGGTTGAGAGTAAACCTGCCAATGCAGGGGACACGGGTTCATGCCCTGGTCCAGGAAGATCCCACGTGCCACGGAGCGGCTGGGCCCGTGAGCCATGGCCGCTGAGCCTGAGCGTCTGGAGCTTGTGCTCCGCAACGGGAGAGGCCACAACAGGGAGAGGCCCGCGTACCACAAAAAAAAAAAAAAAAAGAAATACTAGCAAACAGAATCCAACAGCACATTAAAAGGATCATACACCATGATCAAGTGGGATTTATCCCATGAATGCAAGGATTCTGACAAAATTCAACACCCATTTATGATAAAAACCCTCCAGAAAGTAGGCATAAAGGGAACTTACTTCAGCATAATAAAGGCCATATATGACAAACCCACAGCCAGCATCATTCTCAATGGTGAAAAACTGAAACCATTTCCACTAAGATCAGGAACAAGACAAGGTTGCCCACTCTCACCACTCTTATTCAACATAGTTTTGGAAGTTTTAGCCACAGCAGTCAGAGAAGAAAAAGAACAGGAATCCAAATCGGAAAAGAAGAAGTAAAACTGTCACTGTTTGTTTGCTGATGACATGATACTGTACTAGAGAATCCTGAAGATGCTACCGGAAGACTACTACAGCTAATCAATGAATTTGGTAGAGTAGCAGGATACAAAATTAATGCACAGAAATCTCTTGCATTCCTATATACACACTAATAATGAAAATTCTGAAACAGAAATTAAGGAAACACTCCCATTTGCCATTGCAACAAAAAGAATAAAATACCTAGGAATAAACCTACCTAAGGAGACAAAAGACCTGTATGCAGAAAACTATAAGACACTGATGAAAGAAATTAAAGGTGATACAAACAGATGGAGAGATATACTGTGTTCTTGGATTGGAAGAATCAACACTGTGAAAATGATTATACTACCCAAAGCAATCTACAGGTTCAATGCAATCCCTGTCAAACTACCAATGGCATTTTTCACAGAACTAGAACAAAAAAATTGCACAACTTGTATGGAAACACAAAAGACCCCAAATAGTCAAAGCAATCTTGAGAATGAAAAACAGAGCTGGAGGAATCAGGCTCCCGGACTTCAGACTATACTACAAAGCTACAGTGATCAAGACAGTATGGTACGGGCACAAAAACAGAAAGATAGATCAATGGAACAGGATAGAAAGCCCAGAGAAAAACCCACGCACATATGGTCACCTTATCTTTGATAAAGGAGGCAAGAATATATAGTGGAGAAAGGACAGCCTCTTCAATAAGTGGTGCTGGTAAACCTGGACAGCTACATGTAAAAGAATGAAATTAGAAAACTTCCTAACACCATACACAAAAATAAACTCAAAATGGATTAAAGACCTAAATGTAAGGCCAGAAACTATCAAACTCTTAGAGGAAAGCATAGGCAGAACACTCTATGAAATAAATCACAGCAAGATCCTTTTTGACCCACCTCCTGGAGAAATGGAAATAAAAACAAAAACAAACAAATGGGACCTAATGAAACTTCAAAGCTTTTGCATAGCAAAGGTTACTATAAACAAGATGAAAAGACAACCCTCAGAAAGGAGAAAATATTTGCAAATGAAGCAACTGACAAAGGATTAATCTCCAAACTACACCAGCAGCTCATGCAGCTCAATGTCAGAAAAACAAACAACCCAATCCAAAAATGGGCAGAAGACCTAAAATAGACATTTCTCCAAAGAAGATACACAGACTGCCAACAAACACATGGAAGGATGCTCAACATCACTAATTATTAGAGAAATGCAAATCATAACTACAATGAGGTATCACCTCACACCAGTCAGAATGGCCATCATCAAAAAATCTACAAACAATAAATGCTGGAGAGGGTGTGGAGAAAAGGGAACCCTCTTGCACTGTTGGTGGGAATGTGAATTGATACAGCCACTGTGGAGAACAGTATGGAGGTTCCTTAAAAAACTAAAAAGTAGAACTGCCATACAACCCAGCAATCCCACTACTGGGCATACACGCTGAGAAAACCATAATTCAAAAAGAGTCATGTACCACAATGTTCATTGCAGCTCTATGTACAATAGCCAGGACACGGAAGCAACCTAAGGATCCATCAACAGATGAATGGATGAAGAAGATGTGGCACATATATACAATGGAATATTACTCAGCCATAAAAGGAAACGAAACTGAGTTATTTGTAGTGAGGTGGATGGACTCAGAGTCTGTCATACAGAGTGAAGTAAGTCAGAAAGAGAAAAATACCCTATGCTAACACATATATATGGAATCTAAAAAAAAGGTTCTGAAGAACCTAGGGGCAGGACAGGAATAAAGACGTAGAGAATGGACTTGAGGACACGGGGAGGGGGAAGGGTAAGCTGGGATGAAGTGAGAGAGTGGCATGGACATATATACACTACCAAATGTAAAACTGACAGCTAGTGGGAAGCAGCCGCATAGCACATAGCACAGGGAGATCATATCGGTGCTCTGTGACCACCTAGAGGGGTGGGATAGGGAGGGTGGGAGGGAGATGCAAGAGGGAGGGGATATGGGGATATACGTATGCATATAGCTGATTCACTTTGTTATAAAGCAGAAACTAACACACCATTGCAAAGCAATTATACTCCAATAAGGATGTTAAAAATTAAGTTAAAAAAGAATAAAGAACAAAATATTTATATCATCCTGAGAAATATCCTTAAAATAATACAACAGAGAATTTGATAGTGTTTTCTCTCTAAAATAAGATTCTTCAATAGAGGCCAACGATATTTCACCAAAGTGCAGTTCAGGAAAAGCACTGTCCCAGGGTGGCTGACGGACGCCGTCCCGTCTACGGCTCCCGGATGGTCCATTCCAAGGGGAGAGTTCAAGCAGGGCTACTCAGCGTCATCCCAGATACACTGAGAAACTAGTATACCAAGACAGTGCTCTGACAATTTCATTGTATTTTATACAATATTGGTCCATAGGAGATTGGAAAGTTTTTTTAATGAAAAAACAAATGACCCTCACCACAGATGGTTTTGAAAGCACTGTTTAGAGTATCTAGTAATGAATGAACTGCATATCCTTCAGGAATCCTCTGTAATTTTTTTTCTCAGCGGAGTTTTCATAAGACCTTGAGGGTCAGGGTCCTCGATTATATGCCCTAAAATTGCCCAGATAGTTGGTCTCTTCTGATACCCATGAAATGAACCCTATGCAGAGACGTGTGTCACACGTCATGTGAACTTCACACGTGGGTGGGCACTGAGCTGTGAGAAGGCCACCACACCTGCACACACGGGGGTGCAAAGGAGCCCCTGCACCTGGGCTGGGATCCTCCCAGCAAGTAACCTGGGTTTGTTCCACGGCCTTACAGTCATTTTAGCCTGGAAAACCTTTACATCAGGTGCAACCGAACACCCACCCAGCCATTAAAAAGAAGTCAGTGTTCATAGTACATGTAACTTTGAGCAGCACACCCTCCTGATACGACCTCCAGGGCTGAGTGGTTACAAACACTGACCCAGGTCGACTGGTAAGCGAGCTGATGTGCTTCGGCTATCATCCGTAAGCTATGAAGTGAGAGTTAGAAACAAGAGTTTTTCTAACAAACGTAGTGACTTTAGCTCTAGAATAACTGTCCTGCAGACTTTGCAGGAGTGGTGAAGTATCAGGGTGATTCCCAATAAGCATAATGATAACTAGCGCTTACTGAACACTTAACTCTGTGCGGCCACACTCTAGTTACCTGCATGCACTAAGGCATATACTTCTCACAATAACCCTGTGAGGTGGATGCTACGAGAAAATGGAGGTTCAGCAAGCTTAGCTTTGTCCACAGTCACTCAGCTGGGACATGGCAGAGCTGGGGCTCTGACACAGGCATCCTGTCTCCAAAGCCACTGCCGTACCCACTGTGCTCTTCTACCTCCCTGTTTGTAAAGACAGAAGTAACCTGTATTACATATGCTTATTTTCCTAGAGAGCGGGACTCACCTAAAAATGCCACCGAATAATTAAGAATGTTAAAATAAGAGAGATACTAGGACATATCCCTTGTTTTACCCCCACTGGAAATTTTTATCTGATGCATTTTGAGTAATGAATCATATTTCAGGCATCCCACTGGAAAGATACTGATTAAACTGGAGAATTTCCAGAGGTGAGTTAACAAGCGAGTAAGGGTTCTAAAAACCATGTCCCACGAGGAACACGTGAAAGACCCGGATATGTTCAACCTACACAAGGGAAATTGAAGAATACACGTGACAGCTCTTCATCAGTTTGGAAGTCTGGCTCGTGGAAGAGAAGTTAACCCAATTCTGTGGCATCAGAAGCAAACTAGTGCAGGGAAGTAGGCGTTCCAACAAGCGGACTTTGGCTTAGTACTGCACCTCTGTCTCACTGCCTTTGGAAGGAATCACTAACATTTCTTGAGAGCACACTGAGTTTTGCTATATAATCTCATATAACTGCTACACCAGTCCAGTGAGGATGTATCTACATTTATTTATGCACCAAAACACTGAGGCTTAAAAAGGTTAAGAAAATAGCCTGTGACAGAGCCAGAATCTGAACCCAGATCCACGGTCCTCAGCAGAGCCAGACTAGACTGTCTTCCACAGAGCTGTCCAGCAGCAGTAGACTCCTTTTAATAAAGGAGGTTAAGCAGAGATGAGCCAGTGTCAAGGATGATATAAAATGAACTCTTCATTGAGAAGGAGGCTATATAGAGGGCTTATTAGATTCCTTCCAGTTCTGATTTCTTAGATATAAATTTCTATGAAAATATAATGCACTTGTTTTAAAGTTTACAACATTGAAGTTACATTACTAGCAGAGCTTACGTTGACTTTCTTGCTGCTTTCCTTTTAATTATTAAAAAGAAAGGGGGAATGTGTTGGGGGGGGGGGTGGGATGAACTGGGAGATTGGGATTGACATGTATACACTAGTATGTATAAAATAGATACCTAATAAGAACCTGCTGTATAAAAAATAAATTTCAAAAATTCAAAAAAAGAATAAAGCTGAATATACCAGAAACTAACACAACATTGCAAATCAACTATACATCAATTAAAAAAAAATAAAGTGGCTATAAACATCAAAAAAAAAAGGGGGGGGGAGATAAAGAGCTTTAATTTTGCTACTGAGTAGATAATCAGCATCGTCACATTTCATAATTTTCATAATTAGCCATTCATTCATCTAAAGAAGGTTTTTAAAGAGCATCTCCGTGAGCTGCTGAGCCTCGCTGTAACAGGTGCAGGGAAACGGCCCACAACACCTGGACTTTGCTGCCTCCCCGAAAATGGGCATCAGTAACCTTTACCTTATAAACGATGAACTATAAGTTAAAGCAAAAGGAGAAAAGAAATAGGTTGTATGTAAATATTTCAGGTAGCTCAGTGCTTCTCAAAATTTTCTGTCAAAGTAGCCCTACTGGCCTTGTACCCTGGAAGGTCTAAGGAAGCAACTTAAAGGAGGCCTCTGTAAGCAGGAAGCTTCTTTGTTTTTTTCCTAACGTTTCACAGAAACGTTGCATTTGTGCAACATAGTCTGATCTGTGTCTTAATATTTACATGTTTTAAATTACCATAACCACTGTCGCTAAAACTGCAACTGTAAGATGCTTTTCATACCCAGTAAAACATTGCCTGATATATCCAGAAGTACATACGTCCCAGTTTAATAAGCCAAGGCTTATAACAATACCTTGTATTTAAAGTTTTCTTCCCATTGAAAAAGATATTTTCAAGGAAACCTGTGGAAACCTGTGGATGTGGGAAGGATAGATATTCATGACTCATACAGTTAAGGCGAGATGTTCATACGTGTTAAGCCTTACGGGAGATTTACTTTTCTTTCCTCTAATATTAATTTCTCCTACAGATGGTTAAGTAGAATAAAATATAGAAAATTACATAAATTGGTGAAACAGGATCAGAAAAAAATTACTTGAAAGAGTAGGATATAATTTTTTGGTATTTGAGAATGATTTGAACGTTTAAAAGTTTGCAGAAATGTTGGACACATATGCTGAGAAGACTCTTATTGGTTAGCACGTAGCTCAGACTCACGTTTTACTGGCGTTTATGACATTTACGTAGGTTTTGAACGTAAAGTGATGATTCTAAATAAAATTATATTACAAACATACATGGTAACCTCTTTTTAAATTGATACTGCTTGTTTCAGGGAAAACGTGGATACGTAAAAATTTATGAATGTAATTTTCTTGTTGTTGTTTAGGAGAGAAGCCATATGAATGCCCAAACTGCAAGAAACGTTTTTCCCATTCCGGTTCCTATAGCTCACACATAAGCAGTAAGAAATGTATCAGCCTGATGCCTGTGAACGGGCGACCACGAACAGGGCTCAAGACCTCGCAGTGTCCCTCACCATCTCTCTCGGCATCACCAGGCAGTCCCACGCGACCACAGACACGGCAGAAGATAGAGAATAAGCCCTTCCGAGAACAACTTTCCGTAAACCAAATCAAAACTGAGCCTGTGGATTATGAGTTCAAGCCCATAGTGGTTGCTTCAGGAATCAACTGTTCAACCCCTTTACAGAATGGGGTTTTCAGTGGTGGTGGCCCCTTGCAGGCAACCAGTACTCCTCAGGGTGTGGTGCAGGCCGTTGTTCTGCCAACGGTGGGGCTGGTGTCCCCCATCAGTATCAACTTGAGTGATATTCAGAATGTACTTAAAGTGGCAGTAGATGGTAATGTAATCAGGCAAGTTTTGGAGAATAATCAAGCCAATCTTGCATCCAAAGAACAAGAAACAATCAGCGCTTCATCCATCCAGCAAGGTGGCCATTCTGTTATTTCAGCCATCAGTCTTCCTCTGGTTGATCAAGATGGAACAACCAAAATCATCATTAACTACAGTCTTGAACAACCTAGCCAACTTCAAGTTGTTCCTCAGAATTTAAAAAAAGAAAATCCAGTCCCCACCAACAGTTGCAAAAGTGAAAAGTTACCAGAAGATCTTACTGTTAAATCTGAGAAGGACAAAAGCTTTGAAGGAGGAGGGAATGACAGCACTTGCCTCCTGTGTGACGACTGTCCAGGGGACATCAGCGCACTTCCGGAGCTAAAGCACTATGACCTGAAGCAGCCCGCCCAGCCCCGTCTGCCCCCCACACCAGAAGGTGCCAAGCCCGAGGCCTCTGCTCCCTCGGGGTCCGGAGACGGCAGTCTGTCTCCCAGCCAGCCACCTTTAAAGAACCTCCTGTCTCTTCTGAAAGCATATTATGCTTTGAATGCACAGCCAAGTGCAGAAGAGCTCTCAAAAATTGCTGACTCAGTGAACCTACCGCCGGATGTAGTGAAAAAGTGGTTTGAAAAGATGCAGACGGGACAGACTTCAGTGCAGTCTTCTGAAGCATCTTCTCCCGAGCCAGGCAAAGCCAACATCCCTGCTAAGAACGATGATCAGCCTCAGCCCACAAACGCAGATGAATCCCAGGACGGCACAAGGAATCTCCAGAGTCCTCTGAAGATAACTAGCTCCCCCGTCCTACCGGTGGGCTCCGCGGTCAATGGTTCCAGAAGCAGCGCATCATCCCCATCCCCCCTCAACCTCTCCTCCTCCGGAAACGCACAGGGTTACTCGTACCCGGCAGAAGGGGCACAGGAAGAGCCACAAGTCGAACCTCTTGATCTTTCACTACCAAAGCAACAGGGAGAGTTATTGGAAAGGTCAACTATCACTAGTGTTTACCAGAACAGTGTTTATTCTGTCCAGGAAGAACCCTTGAACTTGTCTTGTGCAAAAAAGGAGCCACAAAAGGACAGTTGTGTCACAGACTCAGAACCAGTTGTAAATGTAATCCCACCAAGTGCCAACCCCATAAATATTGCTATACCTACAGTCACTGCCCAGTTACCCACGATCGTGGCCATCGCCGACCAGAACAGCGTTCCGTGCTTGCGAGCGCTGGCGGCCAACAAGCAGACCCTGCTGATCCCCCAGGTCGCCTACACGTACTCGACTGCAGTCAGCCCGGCGGCCCAGGAAGCAGCCCTGAGGGCGGCCCAGCCCAACGGAAATCAGGTAAAGAATGCCCGCACCCTCGGCCTCTACTGGTCAAGTGCTCGTTTGACTTTTTTCAGTGAATTTTTCTAATAAAAATCAGTCCCAAGAGAGCCAAGCAGCTTGTTAAGCTGTCATTTCTGAAAGGAAACAGATGAATGTGTGCCTTAGTACTTTTCAACGGCAGTTCTGTTATTCTGCTGAGAAAAGGGTCGATGAGTCTCAGCTAAATATTGACTGTTTGAAACTAGAGACAGAAGACGAAAGTAAACCTGGAATGCTTACTAATCAGACTTCTGTTTTCTAGTCAGATCCCAAAATTCGGTAACGTTCTGTGTCGATTATGATCATTCGTAAATGAGAACTTGTTCACAGACATTTCACACCAGGCAAACTTAGCTATCACTTTTTATGTGTTTATAAAAAAAACTTTAAACAAACAAAAATTAAGTATATAAAGAATTCATCTAGTGAATTTACTCATGACTTTATAAGCTGTAAACTACGTAGTGTTCAGTCATAATGATACATGAGGGAATATTCTTGTGAATCTATGTTTGCAGTTTCCTCTTTAACTCCCCCCAAATCCATGACGGTTTTGATAGAACCAATGTGTGTGATTGCTGTGTGTCTCACTGTCCGGGCTTTTTCTGTGTCACTGACCTTGATGTCTCTCCATTTCTTTCCATCAATTTCTGATTAAATTTATCTCTAGTATTCATTTGATTCAATCTTTTTTCCAAATATTTGCTCTAAGTAGGTGCAGCTAAAATAATTACGGTATCCTGTTCAAGTGTGTTTTGCTGCTTTTTGCTCTCTGTTGCTACCAGTGGGCTTCCCGTAATTGTGGTAACTCTTGAAAAAGTTTTCACACGGCTGAATTTCTCACCAAGTCTAAATTTTGGGTATATAAAACACTCTTCATGCCTTTGAATAATAAACAGGGAACCACAGACATTTCCGTGAATCATCAACTAGATCACATGACGTTGAAAATCGAGTCCCCTTAGCACCATCAGCAGCTCGCAAATGCCAGAAAAATGTCGGCACTTCTCCCGCCTCACAAAGCCGTGAGAAACGTGGAAAACCTTTGAACTTGTAGAAAATTTGTGAGTTTAGAATGGAAGACTTCAGAAAAGACACAGGATCTTAGGGGCCCAATCCCACTACAGGCTCCCTGAAGAATTATTCTACTGGCAGGAGGCCCAAGTTTCCTCCCCAACCCTATCCCTAACCCGAAACTCTGAAGATTCATTGTTTAGCAAGTGTTCTTGTTTAGAAATGTAGACCCTCCTACATTGTTTCCACCTTGCTCCTTAGAAAAGTGACAGGGAGACAGTGGAGTTTAGTTCACAAAACTCTAAGGTTCTGGAAGATGCAGTCTGAAGACCACTTTTTTAAAAAACAGAATCTTAATTTTTGCTTAGTGAAACCCAGAATGAAAAAGTGAAGGTAAGTGATGCAGTCACAAATCTGTGATTGTTTAGCAAACTGGTAAGTTAAAACTTTCTGCCAATTTCTCATAAATTAACGATTCATATGGAACTAGGTGGACTGTGTTAGTACTGCGTTTTGTATTACTTATTTTTGGTGTCCTTTCTTCTCGGCGCCAGCCGGCCCCGGGTTTGCTGCGGTTGTGGCTGTATGTAGCGCCCCTCCCTTTTGTCTGCTGTGTCAGCCCCACCTGTCACCTGGCCCTCCCCTTGGAGCCTGCTTTGGTCAAGTTGTGGAAAGTGTAAATCACAGTAGTTCTTTAATCTGTGCTTTTATTCATGTCTCTTGTTTATCTTGTAATTTTAAAGGAAATTGTCCTACTTCTTTGTCTCCTCTAGGATGAAAGGCAAGACACTAGCTCAGAAGGAGTATCAAATGTAGAGGATCAGAATGACTCTGATTCCACGCCACCCAAAAAGAAAATGCGAAAGACAGAAAATGGGATGTATGCTTGTGATTTGTGTGATAAGATATTCCAGAAGAGTAGCTCGTTGTTGAGACATAAATACGAACACACAGGTATGTATGCTCGTGAACCTGGCAGTTTTGGAAAAACAAATTTATAACCATCTCCAACCTGAAGTGCCCCGAAGCCTGTCGGCTTCATGCCGTCTTATTTCATAGCTGTGCCCTTATTTTCAGGTAAAAGACCTCACGAGTGCGGCATCTGCAAAAAGGCGTTTAAACACAAGCATCACCTGATCGAGCACACGCGCTTGCATTCCGGGGAGAAGCCCTACCAGTGCGACAAGTGCGGGAAGCGCTTCTCCCACTCGGGCTCCTATTCCCAGCACATGAACCACCGCTACTCCTACTGCAAGAGGGAGGCCGAGGGGCCCGAGCCGGGGGCCGCGGGCCCAGGGGGCCCGCCCGCGCACCACGCGGGGGCCCGCGCCTCCCCCTCGCAGGGCGACTCTGACGAGAGGGAGAGCTCCACGCGGGAGGAGGACGAGGACAGTGACAAGGAGGAGGAGGAGGAGGAGGAGGAGAGGGAGATGGAAGACCTGCAGGAGGAAAAGGAAAGTGGAGGACCGCAGGGGGGGGAGGGGCGCGAGGGGGAGGGGCGCGAGGGGGAGGGGCGAGCCAACTCCGAAGGTGCGAGGGAGGGCGCAGGAGCTGGAAGCCCAGCCCACAGTTTAGAACACAAAGTCAGCCAGGGCGCTGAGCAGGTGTCTGAAGAGAAAACAAATGAAGCCTGATGGTTTTTCTAGAAAGAAAGAAAATTCTAATTGGTAATGAAGTTTGTTCTATGTTATACATGCTTTTCACGGAAACACAGTAACCTGTATACTGTGATTTCTGTTCACTACTGTGTAAAGTAAAAATTTAAAAAAATACAAAATACCAAAAAAAAAAAAAAAAAACCACACACAAAAAAAAATCCGGGTGTGCCTGAACCTCAGACCTAGTAATTTTTCATGCATTTTTCAAAGTTAGGAACAAGTTTGTAACATGAAGCAGATTAGAAAACTTAATGACTCAGAAAGCAAAGATGCAACAGGTTAAAGGAAACTGATTACTTAGACAAGCATCTGGCATTGTTTCATTTTATCAGTATTAATTATCACTCTTACGTTGGTTTATTCTTAAGCTGTACAATTGGGAGAAATTTTATAATTTTTTATTGGTAAACATATGCTAAATCCGCTTCAGTATTTTATTATGTTTTTTAAAATGTGAGAACTTCTGCACTACAAAATTCCCTTCACGGAGAAGTATAATGCAGTTCCAAACCGTGCTAACTACCATTTCTAAATTCAGTCTAGAAGGTAGTAACTTCTAATATTTAGCTGTCATAGTAGAGCGTCTTCTCATTTAAAGTGTATCGTTAGCCTTAAGAAAGCAGCCGATAGAAGAGCTGAAGTTTCTTACTCATGTGGTTTAAATGGAGTTGAAAAGATTGCCGTTGAGCTCTGATTGCAGGGACTAACAGTGTTGATACTGGTGAGGACAGCAGAGTCGTCAGATGGGTGTTCGTAATTGTGTTTGAGTACGTGGTGAACAAATATGAAGGATGTGATGTGAAGCTTTGTATCTCCTTTGGCCTTAAGCAAGACCTGTGTGCTCTAAGTGCCATTTATCAGTATTTTCAAGGCTCTGACCAGCCTCCGTTCATGCGTGGCCTACAATAACTAGCATTTGTTGATCTGTTTCTTGTATCGAAATTCTAAAATAAAACTCAGAACCACTGACTCTGTCAGAGAAGCCAAACACTGGGACATTTCACCCTTTAATAATTCCTCCGTATCATTTTGCGTTAATTGACTTCCAGAATTTCTCTACAGAAATGAAAGGGAAATTTTCTAATCTGCTTTATCCATGTACTTGCATTTCAGACACGGACCTGCCATTGTTCTTTGGCTCATAATTGTTTCCAAATGTTAGTTATTATGGACCCAGTTTATTAACAACATTAGCTGATTCTTACCTATCAGTATTATTTTATTTCTCTTAGTTTATAGATCTGTGCAACGTTTTTGTACTGTATGTCTTCAAACCTGGCAGTATTAATACCCTTCTTAACTGACATATGTACTTTTAGTTTTAGAAAACTTTTATATTTATGTGTCTTATTTTTATATTTCTTTATTTATTACACAGTGTAGTGTATAATACTGTAGTTTGTATTAATACAATAATATATTTTAGTATGAAAATTTGGAAAGTTGATAAGATTTAAAGTAGAGATGCAATTGGTTCTCTTGCATTGAGATTTGATTTCACAGTGTTATGTTAACATTTATACTTGCCTCGGACTGTAGAACAGAATTTAAATGGGAATGTATTAGTTTTACAACTACAATCAAGTCATTTTACCTTTACCCAGTTTTTAATATGAAGCTATTGAATTCTGAAATTCACTGTGTGACTAACAGCACGATGTTCTGCGGTTTTATTAAGAGATTAGTCTAACCATGAGGTCTCGCTTCCTTACAAGCCAAGCTAGGGCAACCTTATATAAACAGTGTTGGGAACAACGTTTAACATTTTGTGCCAATTTGTTCCTGTATTCATGTATGTAAGTTACAAACCTGACTCTTCATTTTTAAGTTCCTTGTTACACCATGGTCATTTTCTAGTTTTTTACCAGACTCCCCCATCTCACAATAAAATGCATCAACAAGCCTGACTTACTTGCTGTCATTCTTTTAATCATTATCAAGATTTTCTTTGGAAAACACTGTAACACACATGGGGGTATTATACCGTCATCCTGCGCTTGGTTTATCTTGGGCTGGGTCTGGGGAGACTGAATGGTGTAGACGTTCCCCCCTAAATCGTGGATTTTCCTGCGGCTGGGTGTTTCTGGGAAGGTCAGAGGGGACACTAACGCACGGCCTCCCCGGAGCTTGCTTCCTCTTCCCGAACCCCTTCGCCCCTCACTCCTGACCCCGTGGCCTCTCACCCTTCGGGAAGCCTGCGTTAGGTGCCTTTCCTCTGGGCTCCCACAGCCCCTGTACCTGCCTCGTCCTCTCAGCCCTTATGCTGTGGCTCGCACGCCGCCCACCAGGACGGGCCGTGTCGGCCGCTGGGTCACCCGCCCGGCAGAGTGCCCGGCCCAAGTGCATGCGGCCACGTTGGTCGAAGGAGAATATAATTTGCACGTTAACAGGGCTCAGCTGTGTCTTTCTTTCCTACTCTTTTGCTTCTATGCATGTTCAGTGATTTCAGCAATTTAATAACTTTTTACTCAGGCCCTACGGAACACCAGACATAGCCGACAAATTGTAAACTACACCTTTCCCATCGCCTTTCTCCTCTGATTTGCGAGCTTATTGCTAGGTGTCGTCTTTCTGGTGCTTAACCCAATGGTACACGACACAGGCGTCCAAGGCCTCTGGTAGGAACTGATGGGACAACCCTCCCCTTCTTACGGCCTCATGTTCCTAGGTGATCGCTATCAGCATGGTGCCTCATTTCTCCCGTCACTGAGAAGAGCTACCCAATAAACAAATGCATTGTATAGGGTTAGAAAATAAGAGTAAATAACCCTTCTTAGGAGACATTGGTGCTATAATCACTAAGGAGCAGCTCAAAGGCGGCAGAGTTCTCGATACATACGGGGAAACGGCTAAAAAAGGGATCCAGGTTCATCAGACAGGTTCCGAAAATGAAACTGCGCGAATGCTTCCCATTACTCCCCCAAGCCCCATAACAGCAAGAGTGTCATTTGTCCCTGACTTGTACCATGCACACAGGTGCTTCACTGCTGTTGTCAAAGCTGATTTCACAAAAGCCTTGCAAGATTGAAAGACCATGTGCCCATGAACACAGACATATTAAGTAGCAGAATAAAGACTGGAACATGGGTCCACCCAACTCTAAGAGCCATGCCCTCAACTAGCCTGCCTCACATCTCACTTAAGAGTAGCTTACACCATCTACATTTAAACTCAATCCTGGCCTTAAGTAACATGAGTAGAAAATGTCAGCAAGGCCAATATACATTTTATAACATGATGAAAAAGAAAAGCAAGGGCAAGGGTTTTTCAAATCTGTGTGCAAACTTAAAATTAGCCTTGAAAACGTGTCAATGCAAACTCAGAACAGATGTCTTAAGATCAATTAGAACAACCACAATATGGTCTTTGTCTTCTGAACCTAAAAAAAAGCATAAATTCCTCTGTTCTAGTGAACAAATACATTCCACTCAATACACATTTTTTCCCAAAAACACATGGGACATTCATGAAGAGAAACCATCTTATGGGCCATAAAACAACCCTCAAATTCAAAAGAACTGCAAACAAAGTGGTTTTACTCTGACTACAAAATAATTAAACTAGAAATCAGTAACAGATACATCTGGAAAATCCACCCCCCTCCGCAAAACTACTGGAAATTAGACAACACATTTCTAGGTAAAATATGACCATTATAAATTATGAAGAACTAAGTAAAAATGAAAATGCAACATCAGAAGTTGCCGTGTGCAGTAAAGCAGTGCATGTAAGAAAATTTATAACATTAAACTTTTATTAGAAAATAGAAGGTGCAGTCATCTAAGCTTCCACCTTAAGAAATTAGGAAAAGAATAAAATCAAACCCAAACCAAGCAGAAAGGAGGCAATAATAAAAGAAGACAATGGCATAGAAAACAAAAACAATTGAGTAAATCAATGAAATCAGAATCTGATTCTTTGAAAAAATTAATACAATTGATAAACCTCTAGCCAGACAGATCAAAGAATAAAAGAAAGGAGACAAATCACCAAGAACGAGAGAGAAGATCTTCTTGCAGATTCTACAGGGTAAAAGGATGAAAAGGAAGTATTATGAACTTTATGCCAATGAATTTGACAACTTTGATGAAAATGTCACGTCCAAAATACCAAAACTCACTAAAGGAGAAATAGATGACCTGATTAGTCCAATCACAAAGAAATTTCTAGTTAAAAATCTTCCCACAAAGAAGACTCCAAGCCCAGATGGCTTCACTGGTGAATTCTACCAAAAATTTACAGAAGTTATTGTACCAATTCTACACAAACTCATCCAGAAAATAAAAGAGGAAAACACTTCCCGCCTTAGTCTGTGAAGCAGCAGCATTAACCTGATAGGAAAACCAGACAATGATATTACAAGAAACAAAAACTACGCACTAATAGCTCCCTGGATGTAGATGCAAAAATCCTTGACAATGGGGCTTCCCTGGTGGCGCAGTGGTTGAGAGTCTGCCTGCCGATGCAGGGGACACAGGTTCGTGCCCCGGTCCGGGAGGATCCCACATGCCGCGGAGCGGCTGGGCCCGTGAGCCATGGCCGCTGAGCCTGCGCGTCCGGAGCCTGTGCTCCGCAACGGGAGGGGCCGCAACAGTGAGAGGCCCACGTACCGCAAAAAAAAAAAAAAAAAAAAAAAATCCTTGACAAGATATTAGGAAATCATTTTGAATAGTTTATCAAAAGGAAAGTACATTACAACCAAGTGGAATTTATCCCAGGACTGCAAGGTTGTTTTTGCATTCAGAAACCACCTTGTAAACCAAAAATTTACACAGTTTTTACATATTTACATCATATTTACAGAGCAAAAAGAAAAACGATATCTTAATAGGTGTACAAGAAGCATCTGACTAAATTCTACACCAAGTCACACAAGTTCTTGGCAATCTAGGAATAGGAGGGGGTTTCCTCAGCCTGACAGAGGGCACCAGCAAAAAAGCCCCATAGTTAACAATTTTGAAAAATTAAATGCTTTCCTCCTAAAATTATGAACAAGGCAATAATATCTGCTCTCACCCTTTTATTAAGCATTGGACTGGAGGTCCCACGAGGTGCCACATGACAAGAAAAATGACAGGCATACAGATCGGGGAAAAAAAAGTAAAACTTTTTATTTGCAGACAGGTTGGTTGTCTATGTCGAAAAAAAGGAATTTACAAAAAAGCAACTAGA
Source organism: Phocoena sinus (assembly GCF_008692025.1). Taxonomy (NCBI): domain Eukaryota; kingdom Metazoa; phylum Chordata; class Mammalia; order Artiodactyla; family Phocoenidae; genus Phocoena; species Phocoena sinus. Next base: position 3,241,874 of record NC_045764.1, read on the forward strand.
AAAGGTGAGAGCAAGGTTACAGGATATAAGGTCATTATGCAAAAATCTATCATATTCTTATAGTAAGGGTAAAATGGAAATTTAATTTTTTAATGTATGAAATATTTAGGGATAATTTAGCAAACTACGGGCAAAACCCAGGCACTGAAAAATACAAAACACAGCTGAAAGAAATTAAAGGTGCAATGAAAATGAAAAGATATTCCATGTTTATTGATCAGAAGATTCAATGTCATTGCTGTGTCAGTCCTCCCCAAATTTATCTATTTTTTTTACTTTTTAAAAAATTTACTTATTTTATTTATTTTTGCCTGTTGGGTCTTTGTTGCTGTGTGTGGGCTTTCTCTAGTTGCGACGAGCGGGGGCTACTCTTCGTTGCAGTGCATGGGCTTCTCATTGTTGTGGCTTCTCTTGTTGTGGAGCAAGGGCTCTAGGCATGTGGGTTTCAGTAGTTGTGGCACACGGGCTCAGTAGTTGTGGCTCACGGGCTTAGCTGCTCCGCGGCATGTGGGATCTTCCCGGACCAGGGATCAAACCTGTGTCCCCTGCATTGGCAGGTGGATTCTTAACCACTGTGCCACCAGGGAAGTCCCTATCCTCCCCAAATTTATCTATTAATTCAACACAATTCCAGTGAAAACTGCAGCCACATACTTGTAGAAACTGACAGTCTTATTCAACATTTATATGGAAATGCAAAAGACTTCAAGTAAGCAAAAGAATTTTGGAAAAGAAGAATAAAGTTGGAGGACTTAGACTACCTGATTTCTAGTGATACTATAAAGCTACAGTAGTCAATACAGGGTTGTATTGAATGGACAATACAGGGTTGTATAAGAATGGACATATAGATCAAGAATACAGAATTAAGAGTTAGGAGGAGATCCACATATTCATAGTCAATTGATTTTTGCCAAAGGTGCCAAGATAATCCAATGGTTAATTGATCATCTTTTAAAATGTACTGCTGATAGATATCCATATGCAGGAAAATGAACTCGATCCTTATGTCACACCAGACATAGAAATTGTTTCAAAATAGATTGCATACTTAAATATAAGAGCTAAAAGTATAAATCTTTTGGAAGAAAACATAAATTCTTTGTGACCTTCGATTAGGCAAAGATTTCCTAGGTAAGATACAAAAAGGATGAATGAGTCATAGAGGAAAAGAATTGATGAATTAAAATTTATGAAAACTTAAAAATTTTGCTCTCCAAAAGATACTGTCGAGAAAATCAAGAGGGAAGACACAGACTTCTTCAAGAGGGAGAAAATATTTGCACACGTGTATCTATATACCCGAGAAATGAAAACGTGTCTACACAAAAACCTGTACACAATGTTCACAGCAGCATTACTTACAATAGCTAGAAAGTGGAAACAGTCCTAATGTCAATCAACTAATGAATAGATAACTGTGGTATATCCATACAACGGAATATTATTCCATAGAAAAAAGGAATGAAGTACTGATGCATGCTACAACATGGATGGACCTTGAGGACCTTACACTAAGTGAAAGAAGCTAGTCACAAAAGATAAAATATTCTGTTATTCCATCATATGAAATATCCAAAATAGGCAAATCTAAAGAGACAGGAAGTAGATTAGGGCTGGGGATGGGGAGAGAATGGATACTGACTGCTAAGAGGTATGGGTTTCTTTTGGGGACAGTCGAAAGTTCCAAATTAGATTGTGGTGATATTTGCATAACTCTGTGAATATACAAAAACCATAAAATTATACATTTTAAATGGGTTGCTTTATGGTATGTAAATTATATCTCAACAAAACTGTCAAAATATATGCGTATATATTAATAAGACAGCCCAATTTTTTTTTATGGGACAAAAGATTTGAACAGATACTTTACCAAAGAAGACATATGAATGGGAAGCAAGCACATGGAAAGATGATCCACATCATCAGGCATTAGGGGAGGCAAAGTAAAGCCACAACGTGCTACCACTACACACCCAAGAGAGTGGCCAAAATTTAAGACTATCAGTAATACCAAATACTGCACAGGCTATAGAGCAACTGGAGCTCTCCTACATTGCTGGTGGGAATTTAAAACAGTACAACCACTTTAGAAAATAGTTTGTCGGTGCCTTATAAAGTTAAACACATACTTAATATACAACCTTGAAAGCCCCACTCCTTGGTATTTACCCAAGATAAATGAAAATATATGTCCACTCAAAAACTGTATTAAAATGTTCATAGCAGTTTTAGTCATAATAGCCAAACTGGAGATAACCCAAATATCTTATCAACCGGGGAACAAATAAACAAACTGCAGAATTTCCATACACGGGAATAAGTAACACATAAGCAATAAGTAACATATAACAACGTGGATGAATCTGAAAAGCAGATATGCAAAGTATAACATGAAGTGTGGTGGCCACACAGGTATACACCTTTGTAAAAACTGTAAAAATTACCCTTTTTGATGCCAATCCTCCGTTTCCTTTATTAATTAAAAGATCAAAACAACAGGTAGTCAGCGCTGTCCTTGTGTTCTAAGTATATATTCGAGTTGTGTTGCAGTAACTCAGTATTTCTATTATTGGAGTAGGTTTCTTCTTTCAATCTTAGAGTACTAGAAGGTGGGAAGGGGACTGTCTCTTAAATGCAGACATATTCAAGGCAAAGTGCAAGTTAGAATTTTTTAAAATCATCTGGAGCTTCAGAAAAAGCTATATTCTATCATTATTACGTTGGGGCTTGTACATTCTTTTTTATTGCGGTAAAATATATACAGTATAACGTTTACCATTTTAACCGTATTTAAGCGTACGATTCACTGGCATTAAGTACATTCACAATGTTGTACAACCATCACCACCACCCATTTTTCATCATCGCAAACAGAAACTCTGTACCCAAAAGTCCTCCTCCCTCCCCGTCCCCAGCCTCTTTAACCTCTATTATACTTTGTTATATTTTCCATCTCTATGAATTGCTCTACATACTTCATATGAGTGGAATCACACAGTGTTTGTCCTTTTGTGTCTGGCTTGTTTCACTTAGCGTAAAGCCCTCAAGGTTCATCTATGCTGTAGTATGTATCAGAACTGCATTCCTTTTCAAGGCTAAATAATAGTCCATTGTATGTATATGTTACATCTTGTTTATCCACTCATGTATTGATAGACATCTAGTTGTTTCCACCTTCTGGCTATTGTGAATAACGCAGTTTTAGTCATAATAGCCAAACTGGAGATAACCCAAATATCTTATCAACCGGGGAACAAATAAACAAACTGCAGAATTTCCATACACGGGAATAAGTAAGACATAAGCAATAAGTAACATATAACAACGTGGATGAATCTGAAAAGCAGATATGCAAAGTATAACATGAAGTGTGGTGGCCACTGACTTGCAAGTATCTCTTTGAGCTCCTGCTTTCAATTCTTTTGGGTGTATACCTAGAAGTGGAATTGCTGGATCAAATGGCAATTCTAAGCTAAACTTTTTGAGTAGCTACCAAACTGTCTTCCACAGTGGTACAGCATTTTATATTCCACCAGCAAAGCACAAGCATTTCAATTTCTCCATGTCCTTGCCAACACCTGTTATTTTGTTTTGATAATACTTATTCCGATACATCATACTTATTTCTTCCAGTCAGACAGACCTAGGTTTAAATCTCAGAATGTTAGGAATCACTTCTCAGATTCTTCGTTTATAAAATGTATTTAATATGCTCCCTCGTGAGGATTAAATGAGAAAATGTGTACAAATGTTTCAAGCATAGGCACACATAAGTAGGTGCTTAATAGAAGAGTTTCTCTCCTAACTATTCATCTTCACGTACTGCCCATTAATCTCCCTTAAGTACAGCTCTGATTATAGCTCCCTGTTCATGTGTGACCACTGCCTATGGAGTAAAAGCCAAATTCCTTAGCAGTTACACCTTAATTTCCCCTAATATAATTAGTAGCTCATACTTGCTGAGCCCTTACTTTATGTCAGACACTGGGATACTTGTATTATACTTACAACCTGTTTAATCCTCATAATGACACTATGAGATAGGCCCTGTGGTATAATAAAAAATGTACATATTGGGGAAGGATTGTGGGAAGATGGTCGAGTAGGCAGCACCAGGCTCTGTCTCCCCACCTAGACAACAATTACCTAGGCAGAGTATGTCTGATGTAACTAGTTTGGTGCCCTGGGCACTAGTGTCCACAGGAAAACTTGGAGAGTAAATCGAAGCTAATTTTGGTCAATTTCCAAAGTTAATTTTTGGTCAACAGGAGCAGCTACCTATCCCCCAACCCCAGCCTGTGAAAGGCACCTGCACGCATGTCGCTGGAGTATCTTGCACACAGTGTGCTGGATCCAGGGTGGACAAAAAGAACCCTGTGCTCCGAATAGCAGACACCTGTGCTCTGTTCGCCGATTCCTGCTTCTGATCACAGAGGCGGCAGCCACTGTTGCTACTCCTCCCCCAATTGTCACAAGCCCCTCTCCTTCTGGATGAAGTGACTTCCATCCCCCATTCATTTTTCACTTTAGGAGCCAGACATGAGGACATTCAAAAACAACTAATATATGGGGAAAATTAGAAAGTGACTGCACATGCCCAGGACAAGGCTCAGGAAAGACTTGAGAAAAAGCTTAAGTTTACACCTCAGACCAATCCCTGTCTCAGAGGCAGATTATAAAAATAAAACAATAACAAAGAGCAGACCCTGGGGAAAGGGGAGAATCTGATTTCCACAGTTACTACATCATTAGATTCAAATGTCTAGTATTCGACAACAATGACAACAGCAAAAATCACAAAGCATAGAAACAGGAAAGTGTGGCTCATTCAAAAGAAAAAATAAATCAACATAATCGTCCCTGAAAAAGACCTGATGGCAAATCTACTAGACAGAGATGTTAAAACAACTGTCTTAAAGATACTCAAAGAATTAAAGGATGATGTGGAGAAAGCCAAGAAAATAAACAGTGAACAAAATGGAAATATTAATAAAAATATAGAAAACCTAAAAAGAAACCAAAAAGAAATTCTGGAGCTGAAAAGAACAATAACAAGTTTAAAAATTCACTAGCAGCACTCAAAAACAGATTTGAGCAGGCAGAAGAAAGAATTAGCAAACTTGAAGATAGGGCAACAGAAATTTTCAAGTCGGTAGAACAGAAAGAAACAAGATTGAAGAAAGGTGCACAGAGCCTAAGGGACCTGTGGGACACCACCAAGTGGACCAACATAATATGCATCATGAGATTCCCAGAAGGAGAAGAGAGGGAAGGGGCAGAGAGAATAGTTGAAGAAATAATGGCTGAAAACTTCCCAAACTTGATGAAATACATGAGTATAAACATCCAAGATGGCCAGTAATCTCCAAGTAAGATGACCTCAAAGAGACCTACACCAAGACACATTATAATCAATCTATCAAAAAACAAAGACAAAGAATCTTGAAAGCATGTAGAAAGAAGCAAATCATCACATACAAGGGACCCTCAATAAGATGATCAGATTTCTCATCAGAAGCTTTACAGGACAGAAGACAGTGGGCTGATATATTCAAAGCGCTAAAAGAAAAAACTGTCAACCAAGAATCCTATACCCTGAAAAACTGTCTTTAAAAATGAAGAAGACATTAAGACATTCCCAGATAAACAAAAGCTGAGGGAGTTCTTCACCATTAGACCCGCCCTGCAATAAATGCTCAAGGGAGTCCTGCAAGGTGAAATGAAAGGACACTATGTGGTAATGTGAAGCTGCATGGAGAAATGAATATCTCAATAAAAGTAACAGATGGGAAATTATAAAAGCTAGTATTAATGTAACAATGATTTGTTACTGCACTTTTCATTTTCTGCACGGTTTAAGAAATTAACACATTTAAAGAAAAAATTATTAGTGTAAAAGCTAATATTACTGTAACTTTGGTTTGTAACTCCAAATCTTGTTTTCTACATAATATAAAGGACTAAGGCATTTAAAATAATTATCGGTTTATGTTTGGGGGCATACAATGTATAAAGATGTAATTCTGTAACATCAACAACCAAAAACGGTGGGGACAGAGCTGTAAAGGAGCAGTGTTTGTATGTTAATAAAGTTAAGTTGGTATAACTTTAGAATGTTAAATGTAATCCCCATGGTAACCACAAAGAAAATAGCTATAGAATATACATAAAAGGAAATGAGAAAGGAATTTAAACATCTCACTACAAAAACTCAACTAAACACGAAGATGACAAGAATGTAGCAAATTGCGGGGGGAAGCTATAAAGCATATAGAAAACAATGACAGAAGTAAGCCCCTCCTCATAATTGTTTTAAATATAAATGGATTAAATTCACAAATCAAGAAACAGATATTGGCATGTGTATAAAAACACATGTTCCAACTATATGCTGTCTACAGGATAATCATTTGAGATCCAAAGACACAAACAGGTTGAAAGTGAAAAGATGGAAAAGGATATTATGTGCAAACAGTAACCCAAAGGGAACAGGGGATAGGGCTGTAGTAATATCAGACAAAACAGACTTTAAATCATAAAAGCTTAGAAGAGACAAAGAATGATATTACAAAACGTTTAATACAGCAAGAAGGTATAGCAATTATCAACATTTATATACCAAATGATAGCCCATCAAAATAAATGAAGCAAAAACTGACAGAACTGAAGGAAGAAATAGAGAGCTCCATAATACTAGCTGGAGACTTCAATACTCTACTCTCAATAGTGGATAAAATAACCAGACAGAAGATAAGTAAGGAAATAGAAGACAACACAATAAACCAACTAGTCTAACAGACATATACAGAACACTCTACCCAACAACCACAGAATACATATTTTTCTCAGGTGCACATAGGACATTCTCCAGGATACACCATATGTTAGGCCACAGGTTAAGTCTCAATACATTTTAAAATATAGATATTATACAAAGGATCTTCTCTAACCACAACAGGATGAAAATTAGAAATCAGTAACAAAAAAATTGGAAAACTCACAAAATTTTAGAAATTAAGCAATATGCTCTTAAACAATTAATGGATCAAAAAACAGGAAATCACAAAGGAAATTAGAAAATACTCAGAGATGAGTAAAAATGAGAACACGATGGAGGTGGGGTCAAGATGGTGGAGTAGGAAGACCCTGAGCTCACCCCCTCCCACGAGCATGCGAAAACTACAACTAGGTACAGAGCAACTATCTATGAGAACAACCTGAAGACCAGCAGAAAAGGTTTTCCACAACTAAAGACACAAAGAAGGAACCACGATGAGATCATTAGGGATGGTAGAGATACACGATGATCTGACCCACACCCGCCAGGTAGGCAACCCACAAATGGGAGGATAATCACAACTGCAGAGGTTCTTCCCAAAGAGTGAGGGGTCTGAGCCCCACATCAGGCTTCCCAGCCTGGAGGTCCTGCACCAGGAAAACAAGATTGCAGAATGTGTGGCTTTGAAAGGCAACAGGGCTTGTGCATGGGACAGCCAGAGAGATCTAGGAAACAGAGACTCATAAGGGGCACACAGTAAATCTCACACAGTGCAAGTCCCAGCGCAGAGGCAGTAATCTGAAGGGCATCTGGGTCAGACCCACTTGTTGGTCATGGAGAGGCAGGAGGCAACTGATGGCCCCTGGGGACACAGACACTGGCAGCAGCCATCTTGGGGGGCTCATTCTGCCACCAGGACACTGGGGCTAACAAGCACCATTTTGGAATCCTCCCTCTAGCCTATTAGCAGCAGGGGCTTATCCACCCACCAGCAGACTGACATCAGCCCCAGGACACCCACCCGTGGTCTGGCATCAGTCCCAGGACCCCTCAGGACTGGCAGCCAGTCACCCAGGGATTAGGCTCCACCAACCAGCAGGCCAGCACCAGCTCTGCCCCTGCCATGCCATGCAACCAGCTGTGCCAGGACCCCACGCCACCTAACAGCAGGCCAAGAGCCCCCACGTGAGCTAGGGCCATGCAGCCAACTGGGCCAGGGACCAGGCCCACCGACCAGTGTGCCCACAGTAGTCACACCAACCACAACATAACAGTCTACACAGCCTACGTGAGGTGACCAGAGGGGAGTGGGCTGCTGGGCCCCACAGAATGTCTTCTACCTAAGGCAATTTCTTCCAGATTAGGAAACGTAACTAGATTATAAATACACAGAAATAAACAGAGAATTAGACAAAATGAGGAGGCAGAGGAGTATGTTCCAAATGAAGGAACAAGACAAAAATGAGAAAAAGCACGAAGTGAAGTGGAGATAAGCAGTCTACCTGACAACGAGTTCAAGGTAACGATCATAAAGATGCTCAATGAACTCAGGAGAAGAATGAACACTGTGAGAAGTTTAAAAAAGTTAGAAAGTATAAAGAAGAACCAAACAGAGCTAAAGAACACAATAATTGAAATTAAAAAGTACAGTAGAAGGAATCAACAGTAGATTAGATGACACAGGGGAACAGACCAGTGAACTGGAGACAGTAGTGGAAATCACCCAAGCTGAACAGAAAAAAGAAAAAAAGAATTTTAAAAAATGAGGATAGTTTCTATGACAAACTAGGATACAACGGAGAAAAGACAGCCTCTTCAGTAAGTGGTGCTGGGAAAACTGGACAGCTACATGTAAGAGAATGAAATTAGAACACTCCCTAACACCAGACACAAAAATAAACTCAAAACGGATTAAAGACCTAAATGTAAGGCCAGACATTATAAAACTCTTAGAAGAAAACATAGGAAAAACACTGTTTGACATAAACCACAGCAAGATCTTTTTTGACCCACCTCCTAGAGTAACAGAAATAAAAATATGAACAAACAAATGGAACTTACTTAAACTTACTTTTGCACAGCAAAGGAAACCATAAGCAAAACAAAAAGACAACCCTCAGAATGGGAGAAAATATTTGCAAATGAAGCAACTGACAAAGGATTAATCTCCAAAATTTACAAGCAGGTCATGCAGATGAATATCAAAAAAACAAACAACCCAATCCAAAAATGGGCAGAAGACCTAAATAGACATTTCTCCAAAGAAGATATACAGACTGCCAACAAACACATGAAAGAATGCTCAACATCACTAATCATTAGAGAAATGCAAATCAAAACTACAGCGAGGTATCACCTCACACCTGTCAGAATGACCATCATCAAAAAATCTACAGGGCTTCTCTGGTGGCGCCGTGGTTGAGAGTCCGCCTGCCGATGCAGGGGACACGGGTTCATGCCCTGGTTCAGGAAGATCCCACAGGCCGCGGAGCGGCTGGGCCTGTGAGCCATGGCCACTGAGCCTGTGCGTCCAGAGCCTGTGCTCCTCAACGGGAGAGGCCGCAACAGTGAGAGGCCCACGTACCACAAAAAAAAAAAAACTCTACAAAATATAAATGCTGGAGAGGGTGTGGAGAAAGGAACCCTCCTACACTGTTGGTGGTAATGTAAACTGATACAACCACTATGGAGAACAGTATGGTGGTTCCTTAATAAACTAAAAATAGAACTACCACATGATCCAGCAATCCCACTCCTGGGCATATATCTGGAGAAAACCATACTTCAAAAAGATACACACACCCCAATGTTCATTGCAGCACCATTTACAACAGCCAAGACATGGAAGCAACCTAAATATCTAACAACAGATGAATGGATAATGAAGATGTGGTACATATATACAATGGAATGTTACTCAGCCATTAAAATGAATGAAATAATGCCATTTGCAGCAACATGGATGGACCTAGAGATTATCATACTAAGTGAAGTCAGACAAAAACAAGTATCATATGATATCACTCATATATGGAATCTAATTTTTAAAAATTATACAAATGAACTTATTTACAAAACAGACTCACAGATTCCAAAAACAAACCAAACAAACCAAAGGGGAAACATAGTGGGGAGGGATAAATTAGGAGCTTGTGATTAACATACACACACTAATATATATAAAATAGATAACCAACAAGGACCCTACTGTATAGCACAGGGAACTCTACTCAATATTCTGTAATAACCTCTATGGGTAAAGAATATGAAAAAGAATGAATATATGTATATGTAACACTGAATCACTTTGCTGTACACCTGAAACTAACACAACATTGTAAATCAACTATACTCCAGTAAATTTTTTTTTAATGAGAATAATTTAAGAGCCCTCTGTGACAAAATCCAGCATACTAACATTGACATTATAGGGGTCTCAGAAGGAGAAGAGACAGAGAAAGAGGCAGAGAACATATTTAAAGAAACAATAGCTGAAAAATTCCCTAACCTGGGAAAGGAAACAAACAGGTTCAGGAAGCAAAGAGAATGCCCAACAAGATAAACCAAAGAAGTCCACACCAAGACATATTATAATTAAAATGGCAAAATTAAAGAAAAAGAGAAAATCTTAAAAGCAGCAAGAGAGAAGCAAATAGTTATGTACAAAGGAACTCCCATAGACTATAAGCTGACTTCTCAGGACAGAAAGGAGTGGCACAATAAGTTCAAGTGATGTAAGGAGAAAACCTACAACCAAGAATACATTACCTGGCAAGGCTATCATTCTGGTTTGAAGGAGAGATCAAGAGTTTTACAGACAAGCAAAAGCTAGAAGAGTTCAGCACCACTAAAACTGGCTTTACTAGAAACATTAAAAGGACTTCTCTAAGCAAAAAAGAAAGACCACAACTAGAATGTGAAAATTATAAAAACAAAAACCTCATTGGAAAAGGCAAACATAAAGTAAAGGTAGTAAATCAACCACTTATAAAGATAGCAGAAGGTTTAAAGACAAAACTACTAAAATCACCTATATTCACAATAAGTAGTTAAGGGGTCCACAAAACAAAAAGTTGTAAAATATGATGTTAAAAACATTAAACATGGGGAGAGGAGAGTAAAAAATGCAGACTTGTTGGAATGCATTCAAACTTAAGAGATCAGCAACTTATTATATATATATATATATATATATATATATAAGTAAGCAATATATATAATAATCATATATGCTATATATAATATATAGCATAACTATACTATATATGTAAATATGAACTTAATATGAACTTTAAACAAATGATCTATAATAAATACACAAAAATAAAACTGAGAAAGGAATCCAAACATAACACTGATGACAGTCATCAAATCACAAGGAAAGAGAACAAAATTAAAACACAGAAACGAAAAAGGACTACGAAAACAACCTGAAAACAGTTCACAAACTGGCAATAAGTACCTGCCCATCAATAACTACTTTAAATGTAAATGAGCTAAATGCTCCAATCAAAACACATGGAATGGCTGAATGGACAAAAACCAAAAACACAAGACCCAAATAATACGCTGCACTCAGGAAACTCACATTAAATCTAAAGAAACACACAGACTGAACATGAGAGGATGGAAATACATATTCCAAACATAAGGAAATGAAAAGAAAGCTGGGGTAGCAATACTTATATCAGACAAAATAGACTTTAAAACATAGGCTGTAACAAGAGACAAAGAAGGACATTACATAATGATCAGGGGATCAATCCAACAAGAAGATATAACAATTTTAAATATACATGCAGCCAACGTAGGAGCACCTAAATACATAAAGCAAATATTAACAAATATAAAGGGAGAAATTGACAGTAACACAATAATAATAACTTTAAAAATAATAATAATAACTTTAATAGCCCACTTAAATCAACAGACAGATTGCCCAGACAGAAAATCGATAAGGGAACACTGGCCTCAAATGACACATTAAATCAGACGAACCTAATAGGTATATAGATAACATTCCATCCAAAAGCAGCAGAGTACACTTTTCAAGTACATATGGAACATTCTCCAGGATAGATCTCATGCTAGGCCACAAAACAACTCTCAATCAATTTAAGAAGACTTAAATCATATCAAGCATCTTTTCAGATCAGAAAAGTATAAGACTAGAAATCAACTACAAACAACAACAACAATCAAAACACACACACACACACACACACACACACACACACACACTGAGGCTAAACAACATGCTACTAAACAACCAATGGGTCACTGAAGAAATCAAAAAGAATATCAAAAATACCTGGATACAAATGAGAATAGAAACAATTCAAAATCTATGTGATGCAGCAAAAGCAGTTCTGAGAGGGAATTTTTTAGCAATAAAAGCTTACCTCAGGGAACAAGAAAAATCTCAAATAAACAATCTAACCTTATATCTAAAAGGAACTAGAAAAACAAACAAAACCGAAAGTTAGTAAGAGGAAAGAAATCATAAAGATCAGAGCAGAAATAAATGAAATAGAGACTTAAAAAACAATAGAGAGGGCTTCCCTGGTGGCGCAGTGGTTGAGAATCTGCCTCCTAATGCAAGGGACACGGGTTCAAGCCCTGGTATGGGAGGATCCCACATGCCGCGGAGCAACTGGGCCTGTGGGCCACAGCTACTGAACCTGCCCGTCTGGAGCCTGTGCTCCGCAACAAGAGAGGCCGCAATAGTGAGAGGCCCACGCACTGTGATGAAGAGTGGCCCCCCGCTTGCCACAACTGGAGAAAGCCCTCGCACAGAAACAAAGACCCAACACAGCAGAAATAAATTAATTAATTTTAAAAACAAAACAATAGAAAAGATAAATGAGACTAAGAGCTGGTTCTTTGAAAAATAAAGAAAATTGATAAACCTTTAGCCAGACTCATCAAGAAAAAAAGAGAGGGCCCAAATCAATAAAATCAGAAATGAAAAAGAAGAAATTACAACTGAAATAATGTCATATGCTGACAGATGAAAACTAGGCTTATCACAGTGTTCATTTTGTAATGTACAAAAATATTGAATCACTACATTGTACACCTGAAACTAATATAATATTGTAAGTCAATTATACTTCAATAACACCCCCAAAAAGAAAAATGTGCCCAAATGCTAATAATTGGTGAAAATATGTTAAAAGAATATATGGAAGCACTGCAACTTTTCTGTAAGTTTTAATTTTGTTTAAATTATTTTTATAAACCCAAAATATACCAAAACTTACAGGATGCAGTGAAAAATGGTGCTAAGAGGGAAACTGATAGCTATAAACATATTAAAAACAAGAAAGATGTCAAATCAATAAACTAACTTTATAACTTAAGAAATTAGAAAAATAAGACCTAAACCCAAAGCTAAGAGTAACAAGGAAACAATGAAGATTAGCGAAGACATAAATGACATAAAGAATAGGAGAACAATAGTGAAAAATCAATGAAATTAAAAGTTAGTTCTTTGTAAAATAGAGTTACCATACAATCCAGCAATCCCACTCCTGGGCATATATCTGGAGAAAACTATAATATGAAAAGATACATGCATCACAATGTTCACAGCAGCACTATTTACAATCGCCAAGACATGGAAGCACCCTAAATGTCCATCGTCAGATGAATGGATAAAGATGACGTGGTACATATATACAATGGAATATTACTCAGCCATAAAAAAGAATGAAACAATGTCATTTGCAGCAAGAAATTATCATACTAAGTCATACAGAGAAAGACAAATATCACATGACATCACTTATATGTGGAATCTTAAAAAATAATACAAATGAACTTATTTACAAAACAGAAAAAGACTCAGAGACATAGAAAACAAACTTATGGCTACCAAAGAGAAAAGGTGGAGAGGGATAAGTTAGGAGTTTGGGATTTAAATATACACACTACTATATAGAAAATAGACAACCAACAAGGACCTATGGTATAGCACAGGGAACTACACTCAATATCTCATACTAACCTATAATGGAAATGAATACACACACACACACACACAATCACTTTGCTGTACACCTGACGCTAACACAACATTGGAAATCAGCTATATTTCAATAAAAAAATTTTTAAGTTGGTTCTTTGAAAAGATCAACAAAATTGATAAACCATTAGATGAACTAAGAAAAAAATTACTACAACCAGAATTGAAAGTGTGGACATTATTACCAATTCTACAGAAATAAAAATGATTATAAGAGTAGTATGAGCAACTGTACTTCCAACAAATTGGATAATTTAGATGAATTGGAAAATTTCCTAGAAACACAAATCCTACCAAGAGTAAATCATGAATAAAGAGAAAAACTGAACAGACCTGTAACTAGTAAGGAGACTGAGTCAGCAGTAAAAAAAATCTCCCAAAAAAGAAAAGCTCTCAACCTGATGGTTTCACGTAATGAATTCTATAATACCTTTTAAATAATAATTTCATACCAATTCTCCTCAAACTTTTCCAAAAAAATTGTAGAAGAGGGAACACTTTCTAACTCATTCTAAGAGGCCAGTTTAACCCTGATACCAAAGACAGACGAAGATACTATAAGAAAACTACAAACCAATATCCCTATGAACATTAATGCAAAAATCCTCAATAAAATACTAGCAAACAGAATTTAGTAGCATATTAAAAGGATTATACACCATGACCAAATAGGATGTATTGCATCTGGAATGCAAAGATGGTTCAACATATGAAAATTGATCAGTGTAATATGCCACATCGCCAACGTGAAGGAAGAAACCACATAATCATCTCAATTGATATAGAAAAGGCATGTGGCAAAATAAAACACCCTTTCATGATAAAAAAAAACCAGCTATGAATAGAAGGAAATTATCTCAACATAATAAAAGCAGTTTATGAAAAACTAACAGTAAATATAATACTCAACAGTGAAAAACTGAAAGCTTTTCCTCTAAGATCAGGAACAAGGTGATGATGCCCATTTTCACCACTTCTATTCAGCATAATACTGGAAGCTATAGCCAGATCAATTAGGCGAGAAAAAGAAATAAAAAACAGCTAAATTGGAAAGGAAGAAGTAAAATGATCTGTTTGCAAATGATATGATCTTATATAGAGAAAACTCTAAAAACTCCACAAAAAAACCATTAGAGATGATAAATGAATTCAGCAAAGTAGCACCATACAAAGTCAACACACGAAAATCAGTTGCATTTTTACACACGAACAATAAACAATCTAAAAAGGAAATTGCAAAACAATTCCATTTACAATAGTATCAAAAAGAATAAGATACTTAGGAATTAACTTAACCAAGGAGGTGAGAGACATGTACAATGAAAACTACAAAACATTGCTGAAAGAAACTGCAGAAGATATAAATAAGTGGAAACACATTTCATGTTCATGGATGTCCATATTATCCAAAGAAATCTACAGATTCAAAGAAATTCCTATCAAAATCCCAACGGTAATTTTTTTTTTTACAAAAATAGAAAAACCCAATCTAAAATTCACATGGAATCTCAAGGGACCCCAAATAGCCAGAATAGTCTTGAAAAAGAAGAACAAAACTGGAGGACTCACACCTTCTGATTTCAAAACTTACTACAGAGCTAGAGTAATCAAAAGAGTGTGGTACAGGCAGACAGATGTATAGACTAATGGAATAAAATAGAAAGCCTAGAAATAAATTCTCACATATACAGTGAAATGATTTTTGACAAGGGTGCCAAGACCATTCAATGTTGCCTTTTCAACAAATGATGCTAGGAAACCTGGATAAACACATGCAAAAGAATGAAATTGGACCCATACATAACACCATATACAAAATCAACTACAAATGAATCAAGGACCTAACTGTAAGACCTAAACCAATAAAAATTTCAAAGGAAAACACAGGACAAAACTTCATGACATTGGACTTGGCAACAATTTCTTCCATATGATACCAAAAGCACAGGTAACAACAGAAAAGTAGACTAACTGGACTTTGTGAAAATTTTAAATTTCATGCATCAAAAGACACAATCAACAAAGTAAAAAGGCAAACCACATAATGGTAAAAAAAACTATTTGCAAATATATACCTGATAAGGGATTAATATCCAGAATATATAGACAACTCCTAAAACTCAACAACAACAAACAACCCAATTCAAAAATTAGCAAAGAACTCGAATAGAGATTTCTCCATAGAAGATATGTGAATGGCCAATTAGCACACGAAAAGATGCTCAACATCACTAATCATTTGGGAAATGCAAATCAAAACTATAACGAGGGTTCCCCTGGTGGCGCAGTGGTTGAGAGTCCACCTGCCGATGCAGGGGACGTGGGTTCGTGCCCTGGTCCGGGAAGATCCCACGTGCCGCGGAGCGGCTGGGCCCAGGAGCCATCGCCGCTGAGCCTGCGCGTCCCGAGTCTGTGCTCCGTAACGGGAGAGGCCACAGCAGTAAGAGGTTCGCGTACCGCAAAAAAAAAAAAAAAAAAAAAAAAAAAAACTATAACGAGGTATTGCCTCCCACCCAATAGGATGGCTACTATCTTTTTTTAAGAATACCAAGTCTGGCAAGGATGTAGAAAAACTGCAACCCTTGTGCACTCTTTGTGGAAATGTAAAATGGTATAGCCGCTATGAAAAACAGTATATTGGTTCCTCAAAAAATTATACATAGAATTACCATTAGTTCCAGCAATTCCATTTCTGGGCATATACCCAAAAGAACTGAAAGCAAAGTCTCAAAGAGTTACCTGCACACCCACATTCATAGCACTATTATTCTTAACAGCTAATACGTGGAAGCAACCCAAGTGTCCACGACAGATGATGGATAAGCAAAATGTGGTCGATACGTATGAAATATTACTTAGCCTTAAGAAGTAAATACATTTTGTAATATGCCACGTCAGAGATGAACCTGAGGACATTATGTTAAGTCACAAAAAAGACAAATGGTGTATGATCCCAATGATAGGAATTACTTAATCAAAATCATAAGGACAGAAAATATAATGGTGGTTGACAGGGTCTGGGAAAGAGGAGAAAGGGGAGCTGTTCCACGGGTGTAGAGTTTCAGTTTTATAAGCTGAAGAGAGTTACGGGGATGGATGGGTGGGGATGACTGCAATGTGTACGTTTTTAACACCACTGAACCGTACAGTTAAAAATGGTTAAAATGGAACAGTTCATGTTATGTTATGTGTATTTTACATAAACATTACATTACTCCCGAGTGACCGGAGTGTCTTTTGCTATTCATAACAATCCCCTTTCATCCACACCTGTGTTTATACTAACAAGGTGATTAAGGTGGGCCCTTAGGTAGTTTCAAGGGCAAGGCTGACCACGCCAGAACAACCAACCAGGCACACTATTAGAGGGCTAGGACGTCCACCCCATGCCCTGACCTCCAGTGGGGGAGCTGGTCTGGAAGTTGAGTTCAGTCACCAACGTTCAACGATGTAATCAATCCTGCCTATGTAACGAAGCCTCAATGACAGTGAACGATGAGGTTTGGGGAGCTTCTAGGTTGGTAAACGTATTGATCATGTTGGGAGAGTAGCTGTGCCTGGAGAAAGGATGGAAGCCCTGTACCCCACCCTACCCCCAAACCTTGCCCGATGCATCTCTCCCATTTGACTGTCCCTAAGTTGCATCCTTTGTAAAAAGAAAAAAAAAAAAAAAGTGGTCATTGTAAGTAAAGCTCCATTCTGAGTTCTGTGAGTTATTCTAGTGACTTATCAAAGCTGAGTGCGGAGTGTGGAAAGCCCTGAATTTACAGCCAGCTGGGCAGACATACAAGTAGCCTGGGGACCTCAATGGCAGCTGCTTTCCTAAGTGCGGGCAGTCACTTAAGTGGTACGGAGCCCTCACCTCTGGGGTCTGTGCTCACTCGGGGTCATCACTGGCAGAATCGAATTGAATTGCAGGGTACCTAGTTGATTTCAAAGGCTCAGAGAATTGGTTGTTGTTGGAATGACACAAGCACCCCATCACTATTCCCACGTTTGGAAGACAGAGATGTTAAGGGGCTTATCCAACTTCAGGGAGCAGCTGAGAGTCTAGCAAGGCTGCCTGACCCCAGAATCCACGCTGATAACTTTTAACAGCTGTCCCATACCTTAAATTCTAATCATAAACGAAATGCTCTGTTTTCCATAGGCAATTCCATACTTTCCTGCTTCTGTGTTACTTACTGCTCATCTTACCTGGAACACTCTTCCCTCCCATCCCCATGTTCTAAATCTACAGCAAGGTCAAGCACCAGTGCCAGCCTGTGAACAAAGCCCCACCCCCCCAACACACACACACACCCCGCCCCGATTCCCAGCTGCAGCCGTGGGAACACACCTCGCGCACCTGCCATGACAGGGTTGACCTCCAGACTCGTGGCTTCACTCGGGACCTCACTGCTGTCCCCGTGTGGAGGCCACGTTGCCCCTGGGTTGCTCCCGGCCATGACTGAGTGTGACGGGAGCCTCAGGACAGCTCTGAGGCTGGCGCTGGGTAAAGGACTCCTGATGGCCGGGCCAGAACTTCCTTGGGCTGCCCTCTCTTCCTCTCAACCCTCAATTCCTCTTTCCTTCACTCAGGGGTCGGGCTGCAGGTGGGCTTGGTGGCTCTCCCAGGTTTTCTCTGCTCCCTCCCTGTTTTCTCAGAACTGATACCCCCTAATCAATCCTTGCACAATTAGTCCTGTCTTGGAATCTGCTTCTTGAAGAACCCAGACTGACATATTCCCTGGGGTGAAAGAATACTCTCCATCCCCCGAGACTCCATGGCATCTCATCAGTGCCTGTCTCGGCACATGTGACACAGCTGACCTTGGACGGCCATTACTGTCTTAGTTCCCCTACTAAACTTTAAGCTTCCCTCCAGGCTCTAAGCCTGAGTCATTATTTTATCCTTCTCTACACTTAGTAGATTGTCGATAAATATTTGTTGACTAAGTGAATGAATAAGTAAGGACCTGAGAACTGGGAACTCAGTCTAGCATTTCTCAAAGCTCGCTGGGATGTTAATGAATGCCATTTGGGGGGAAAAAAATTCCATGGTCAAATAAGTTTAGGAACTGCTGAGCTGAACAAAAATTAACAGATGTCTTTACTATACAACTTCTCAGAGCATTTAAGATGCTGCTTTTGTTTTGTGACTCTCCAGGAATATGATCCTTATATGATCACAGAATTGTGTTCTGAAAAACCCAGTTTGGGAGGCATATTATAATTAGGAAGACCAGGTAAACCTTCCAGAATGCACGGTGCATCTGAGATGATTCTGAAGGAACTGCAAGGATTTCAGCAGGCCAAGATGGAAGAAAGAAAGAACTTTCCAGGAAGCATTTCATAAACAGAGGTAGGAAGGCACAAGGTACATTCAGGGAAAGCACATAAGACTGTTTATCTATTAGGGTCCTATGAGAGCCTGAAGGATGGCAAGACCAGGAAGGAAGTCGTGGAGGAGCTGTATTTTAGACTATGATATTTGGCCTTTTTCCTAGGATGCTATGAAGGTTTCTGCACCAGGAAATGATGGAATAAATGGTGACAAAGGGAATCATTAGTTTTAATTAGAAAGGCATGGTGCATGTGTAGTGGTTTGCCGAGAAGAATTCCATATGTTGCAAAACCAAATGAAGCAATCTCAGGTTTTATAACCAAGGCAATTTGTCTGTCACGTTACTAAATCCACAGTCATAATAAGGCTTCTTCAGTGTTTAATGCTCTGGTTTGCAATATGTGTCATGGAAGGAATCTATTAAAATGCCATTAAGATGAACAAATTATCTTGCATCGACTTCTTTGGAAAAGAAGCTATAAATTACATCATCTCAATTTCTTGCCTCTTTTTTGGTTCAGATTTGTAGCAGACACTCACATATTGCCCACTTCAGGGGCAACTGAAGTTTGTATCCTTTAGGCAAACCTGAAGCTTATTCATGTCAAGAGATATTTAGTGTTTGTGGATATTATCTTTCAACCAAAAAGCTGGTATATGGCACGATGCAGACAGAAGTGTCAGTGCACGCACACCGCTGAGTCTGTGCTCTTGGGGAAGGCTGGTTGTTGCATTTTGAAACTTAACTAATCAGTTCTTCTTTACTCAAATTAAATGAAAATCAAATACTATTTTATAAGTTGAAAATATATTCATCTTCAATATGCAACGATGGGAAAGCTGGACAAATTTTACTCTGGATCTAACATGTTACCTTGGGTTAAATCATCCCAAAGAATCATTTTAAATTATTTTTAATTTTAACCTGCAACGTTTTGAGTTTTGATTATTTCAGATCAATGTAGGAACAATTCCTAATGCTTCCAGAGACATTTTTGTGATGGCATTTGTAGTGAGTGAAAGAGGAGAGTTTCCTGAGGGCATGATAGATACACGTATATGTATAACTGAATCACTTTGCTATCCACCTGAATCTAACACAACACTGTAAATCAATTATACTCCAATATGAAATACAAATTTAAAAAAGAAATGATTTTTCTCCTCCAAAAAATATTTCTTTGCAGTTATTTTTCTCAGGATGCAAATAAGATTTTTTATCTTTCAATTTGTCTTTTGGTTTTTTCCAACTTTAATGCATATCCCTTTTAGTTTATAACATAGGACTTTTTCTCAACACTTCTCTGTCTAAATATACAACCAACACCACTGTTTCAGACTTGACTGCAGGAATCCTGGAATTTATTTATTTAGTCCTTCTCCTTATTCATTGGCTCCTGGCCTCAGGACCTTTGTTCATGCTGTTCCTTCTATAGGAAATGCTGTTCCTTCCCCTGCTCACCAGGTTAACTCCTATCACTTACTCAGAGAATCTTTCCTTGACTGTCGTGATTGAGTCAGTGCTTCCTGTATCACCTCTCATAGCCTTTCCCCACTCCTTAAATCCTACCACTGCTGTAATTTTCATATCTGTGTGATTATTTGATAGTAACCTGATTTCCCCCGGATCCTAATCTCCCTGAATTATGGGGATGGATGGTGAGATAAGGAATTTGGTATATCTTTTCTATCATATAGTATATTAAACCACATTTAATTCATATAGTTCAAACCCTTTAATGTGATGCCCATGAAATTATCTGCTTTGGAAAGTTGCCCAAAACTTAGAAGTATTTTTGGAAAATTCCCCAAAACTGAAAACTGAAAAGAGAACAAGAACTACCAGTAGGTGGGAAAGGTCTGGCTAATTTTTAAGGAACATTGGACCTGCTTTGGCTATTAGGAACAAATCAAAATATAAATATGTCTAATCAGGTATATATACCTCTGGCACAACTGTTCAAGAAAAAAAGAGATAATGCAAATCAAATAAACGCTGAAATAAAAAGATGATCAACTATGACACAACAGAGATATAATAATAGTAAAAATATTAAGTACTCAGCTTTAACAAATGTAGAAAATCTAGACAAAATACATTTCTGGAAGAATATAAGATTAAAAAAATGGGAGGTGGGCAAGATGGATGAAGGGGGTCAAAAGGCACAAACTTCTTGCTATAAAATAAATCATTGGCGATGGAATAACGTACAGCACGGTGACTATGGTTAATAATCCTGTGTTGCATATTTACAAGCTGCTAAGACAGTAGGTCTTAAAAGTTCTCATCACAAGCAAAATTTGTAACTATGTGGTGAAAGATGTTAACTACACTTATCGTGATCGTTTTGCAATATATACAAATATCAAATCATACTCTTGTACACCGGAAAATAATATAATGTTGTATGTCCATTTTAACTCAATAAAAATTCTTTTGAAATGGCACAAGAAAAAAGAGAAATATTGAATAGACCAATAATTATTAGGGAAATTGAATTAAACATTCCAAAAAGTACCCAGACACAAAGGGTATTGCTATGGACTGAATGTTTGTGTCCTCCCAAAACTCATATGTTGAAACTAACCCTTAATGTGAAGGTATTAGGAGGTGGGGCTTTGGGAGGTGATTAGGTCATGAGGATGGAGCCCTCATGAATGGGATTAGTGACCTTACAAAACAGACCCCAGAGAGCTCCCTCACTCACTTTCAGCCATTTGAGGGTAAAGCAAGAAGACAGTGGTCTATGAACCAGGAAGCAGGTCCTCACCAGACACTGAATCCACTGGCACCTTGATCCTGGACTTCCCACCTTCCAGAACTATGAGAAATAAATGTTGTTCAAGCCATCCAGTCTATGGTATTTTTGTTACAGCAGCCCAGACTGACTAAGACAGGTATCGTGGGTGCAATCTACCAAACTTCCAAGGAATAGATAATCCCCATTATGTGCTTGATTCTGAAACCGGATAAGGAGAGTACGAGAAAAGCTAACAGTCCTTTATACTTATGAACCCTAACAAAATATTAGACAACCAAATCCAATAGGTCCTGATGACGCAACAGCAGCAAGAAAAGTTTATTCTAGAAATTTAAGCATAAGTTAGGATCAGAAAAGCAGTAACATTAAGGGCTAAGGTACTAAGAATTAAAGGCAAAAAAATATCAGCTTATTATGATAATAAATGCAGAAGAGTATCAGATGACATTCAACACCTATGGATGATTTTTATTTTTTTTAATCTCAAAAAGCTAGGAATATAAAAGTACTTTCTTATTTTCACAAAATCTAAATATCAAAAAATCAACATATTTAGTCAAGAAAAACATTACATTTAATAGAAAAGCCTAAATATTCCCTTAAAGTTTAGAAATACCTCCCATCACCATGACTAAATATAAATCTGTAGATCCTGGCAATCACTGAGACAAGAAAAGGAAATAAGAGCTAAAAGAATCTGAAGAGAAGAGAGAAAACTGTCTTTATTTGCAGATGGTTAATCTACCTAGAAAATTCAACAGGAATTGTAACTAGTAAGAGAGTTCATCAATACTGCAAGATAAAATATTAACTCACAAAATTTAATATAATGTGCTTCACCTCTGTTAGCCAATTTAGAAATAAATAGTAAAAATCACTCATAACAGTTACAAAATCTATTGTGTACCTGGAGTGAGGGTGTGATGAAATGTTCCTGATTGTGACCGTGGTTACACAACTGTATACATTACATCAAAACTCACAGAACTGTCCACTGAAAGGGTTCATTTTATGCTGGAGAGCGTGTGGAGAAAAGGGAACCCTCTTGCACTGTTGGTGGGAATGTAAATTGGTGCAGCCACTATGGAGAACAGTACGGAGGTTCCTCAGAAAACTAAAAATAGTTACCATATGATCCAGCAATCTCACTCCTGGGCATATATCTGGAGAAAACTATAATTCTAAAAGATGAATGCACCCCTATGTTCACAGCAGCACTATTCACAATAGCCAAGACACGGAAGCAACCTAAATGTCCATCGACAGACGAATGGGTAAAGAAGATGTGGTACATATATACTGATATGATGGAATACTACTTAGCCGTAAAAAAGAACAAAATAATGCCATTTTCAGCAACATGGGTGGACCTAGAGATTATCACACTAAGTGAAGTCAGAAAGAGAAAGACAAATACCATATGATATCACTTATATGTGGAATCTAAAATATGACACAAATGAACCTATCTACGAAACAGAATCACAGACATACAGAACAGACTTGTGGTTGCCAAGGGGGAGGGGGATTGGGGGATGGGAGGGGGAGGGGGATTGGGGGAGGGGAGGGGGAGGGGTTGGGGGAGGGGGAGGGATGGAGTGGGAGATTGGGGTTAGCAGGTGTAAACTATTATACAGAGAATGGATAAACAACAAGGTCCTACTGTATAGCACAGAGAAATACATTCAGTATCCTATGATAAACCATAATGGAAAAGAATATTAAAAAAAGAATGTACATATGTATAACTGAATCACTTTGCTCTACAGCAGAAATTAACAAAACATTGTAAACCACCTATACTTCAATTTTTAAAAAGTTTCATTTTACTGTATGTGAATTATAACTTTGTTTTGAAGTAGGAAATATAATCACCAGATTTAAAGGGACACCAAATCCCGAAGCACTGAAGGGCACAGGCCTCCCGCAGACCTGGGAGCTGCCCTGTACCTTCTGGGGAGGGTCCACCTCCGATCCTGCCCAATTCTGTCCCTGGAGCAGCCCCAAGCACCTGCTGTGAGACTGGCTTCCCCCAACCCCGTACCCCAGCCAACACACACACACACACCCTGCCCTTTCCTTCCCCTTCTCCCTCCACTCCGTTGCCCAAGCTCTCCCCAGGAAGGGCCCTGCTCCTGCCCCTATGGAGTTGAGCTCCTGAGGAAAGCTCGGGGCCCAGGACCACTGTCCAAACTGTACCGGACACCTCGTGGCTCAGTCAAGCCTTTGCGGGCGGACCCAAGACCCCAGAGCACCTCGAGCAGAGCACTGCTTCTACAGGGAAGTAACCTCATTAACAAACAGCGTTCTGAGCACACCTCGGCCCTAAGCCGAGGACGGTCTGTGCCTCGGTCTCCTTGGAACAACTTACCCTTTGGGGTTTCAAGTGGGGCTGGAGGCGTAGGCAGGTCTAGCAGGAGGCCCGGGGCCATGCCATCCCACCTCTGCTGGGCCTAAGGAGAGACAATGGCAAGGCCCAGGTCAGCCCAGACAGAGTGTGAGGCCGATGGAGATTAGATGGACATCACGTGGAG
The DNA here is from genome assembly GCF_008692025.1 of Phocoena sinus. Taxonomy (NCBI): domain Eukaryota; kingdom Metazoa; phylum Chordata; class Mammalia; order Artiodactyla; family Phocoenidae; genus Phocoena; species Phocoena sinus. The sequence continues at coordinate 3,266,307 of NC_045764.1, forward strand.
GCTGTGGCCCTTCTCTGCTCTCCCACCCACTCGGCGGACCGCCACCTCTTCCCTCGAGCATCCAGCCCCCCGGCGCCTTCACCGTACAGAAGCTCACCTGGAAAGTCTCGTACCAGCTCTTCCAAGCTGCGAAGGCCCGTGAGAGGGAAGAAAGGACTTCTAGCGTCCGCAACCAGGTCTGTTCGTCCGAGGCACAGCACGCCCGGCTGCTGAGATGCTTAAGTGCGTAGCAGAGAGTTTGCGCGGGGAGCGGGGAAAGGGTGATGAGGAAAAGGTGTGACACGGGCGTTCTGCGCAGGCGTAACTCCGCTACCAGCCTCAGACGGTAACAGAGCGGCTGCGCGCGCAGGCCCAGTTGGGAGGACGGTGGTCCCACCCCGTCTTAACCAGCTCAGCTGCACCTAAACTGAGCTAGATGAGTCAGCTGACTCCAAGTTCCCGGGAAACACCTCGGGCAAACATCTTACTCTTGAGGCTGCGTGCTTCTTGGAGGTCAAGGGAGCCTTAAAACGACCTTGATTAGTGAAGGCAGGTGAAATGGATCTAACCCACGGCCTCACCGGGACCTTACTATCTATATCAGCGAAAGAAGGCTTAGCCCGAACCAGAGCCTCACAGGTCACAAGTGCAGGAGTGGATTTAGGGGGAGGAGGTGGGCAGAGGCGGGGGGGGGGGGGGGGGGGGGGGGGCGGAGGTTCTTGTGTATCTGAAACCTTGAAATAGGTATTCCGTGGAGCACCCAGCCCACTGATGCATAAAGGAGTCTCTCCCCCGCCCCAGGCCCCCCTCCCCCAGCCTCAGCATCCTTCTGGTTCCAAAGTCCATCCACAAAGCTGTGAACACAGGGGCCACTGGTGACGGCCAGAGTTCCAACCCTGCTGTTGCAAGCCATTAGGAAGAGCTGCATCTCTTCATCAGCACACGATTTAGAAGGGTCTCCCGTCTCAATAACCCCCTAGAAGCTTCCCAGCCTCCTACAGGTTGGGTAAGTTTTGTAGACCAGAGCATCTGGCTCCATAATGACACCAACTTCTCATGTGTGGGGAGAAAGCCAGCTTGAGTCTCTTGGCTCTGGGCAAAGACGTCTTGCCCTGGAGGAGCAACGATGTCTCCTCTCATTTGTTTTAAATCGAGGGCTGAGGGTTGGGCATCAGCGCTCTGCCGGAGATCTGCAAGCGGACCCTCGTCACCCTCCTGCCAATCAGCAGCTCAGCGTGGTGTTGGCACGGCCGGGATGTCCCCGCCCGACTTAGACTGCCCACGGGTTCCCTTCGACCCACGTCTGAGGCCCCTGCTGGCCCCCCTGCCGGCCCCTCCTCGCTCTCTGCAGCCAGAGAGGCACACCCCACTGCCCCACCCCTTCCCAGGCTGGCTGAAGCGCCTCACTCCTCAACTGCTTCTCTCCCCCAGCTCACTTAGCTGCCCCCCAGGAATTTAACACCCCCAAGCTGGCCCTAGTCACCGTCCACCACCAGACGGCCCAGTCCCACTGGCGTCAGGAAGCAACACCACAAACCAGTGTCCTTCATCTGCGACCTCCTGGCTGACCAGGTCTTCAAACACAGGTTGGACTCTGCCCTTCCTGCCACCATTTATCTGGCCTCCCAGGGGGCGGGGGACAGCAGAGTTGACTTCCTGAGGTTGAACTAAATCCCTGTCAGACCACGGGGGGCAGATGGTCAGTGATGACCTGGCCTCGGGGAACAAGGGACTGTCCTTTCATCTTGAGTTTGTGAACACCCACAGTGGAGAGTCCCAAGACACAGCCTTTCCCCTTGCCAGGTCCTGGGCATTTCATCCTCACACCGGAAAACTGTCCAAGGAGGGTGTCCCGAGCACACAGACCTCACTGAGCCGAGGTCCGTGGGAGAGTCTGTGTGTGAGAGAAGGTTGGTCAGAGTCCCGGGCATCTGGGCCATCGGACACGTGTGCCAAAGAGTGACTGAGGATTTCGAAATGAAATCATTAGCCGTACTTAGGGTTACAACCAGGGCTTCACATGTGCTTAGCCGGTTTCAGGCTCGCCAAGGATGACCCGTGGCCAAAGACGATTCCAGACCGTCTGCGTTTGGGCTGCCCCTGCCCTGGACCCCATGGTGGGGCATTTATGCAAAGGCCTCCAGACTTCCCAGCCGGGACGGGGCTCAGGAGAACCAGCTGCTGCTATGCAAACTCCCCTTCAAGTCAGGAGGCTTCGAGCCAGACAGCTGCTCCCGCAGCCCCGTCCCGGGACGGCCAAGGCTGGACCAAGGTGTGGTGAGGCATTTAACACCGGAGGCTGGAGCTGATCCAAGGAGGGAGAGGATGAGAAGGGCCAGGGGTTTGCAACTCCAAGGAGGGCATAGAGTGGAGTCAGCATGACCTTCAAGTCGCTGGTGCTCCCCAGACCCTGGTGTCAGTGTCCGTGTCTGTGCTGTCCATGGAGTGGACGACAGTCTTTATGAGGAAATGAGAAAATGTACATGAAGGCAACATAAAACTAGTAGCATGACAGGCATGCCAACTACTTCCCGAGGTCCCTTCCAGTCCTAAGTCATATGCATATGTTTCTGTGAAATCCAGACTAGGAGAGGACAGAGGCGTGATGACCTGGAAGGGGGGCATGGGCGGCACAGTGGAGGAAGGAGCTGGACGGCCACAGGCCATCTTCCTGATGATACAAGCACGTGGCCATCACAGGGGCCAATGTCGTCACGTGGAGAAACGCCAGCACATCACAGAATGACGTGTATGGTCCTCAGTATGCGAGACATGGAGACACCTCCTTGGGAAGCTGGGGGCATTTCCTATTGGCCTGTTCACTCCCAAGATCTGAATCCATCATCGATCTTTCTAGCACAGCAAACTGCAGCACCTCCAGAAACCTACATGTGGGAGAGGACTGTGGGAGGCCGCTGTGCTCGGAGCCCAACCTGCAGGCGTCCCACAGTCACTGCGAGAGCCAGAGGGCAGACGAGTAAGAACAGAGGCTCCGAGGGGCCATCAGAGCGTCCAGCTGTCGGGGAAGGGCAGGGCTCCGGCGACGGCACGGCCATCGGTCCCTCCAGCCAGGCCGTTCTTCTAGGGAGCCTGACCCAGGCAAACACTGCCCTGGTGGACACTCGAGCGTCTACAACAGCTGGTCCCCCGTGAAGACAGCAGCCAGACAGCCGGAGAAGAGAGAGACTGCGCGGAGGGTGAGGCCAGGCCTGCAGGAGCCAGGACGGTGGGGAGGCTGCCGCTGCCTGCCCGGGGATCCAGAATATGGTCTTTGTGCCATATTCTCATCTTGCAAAGAGAGGACGCGGGGAGGGGGAAGGGTGAGGTGGGACGAAGTGAGAGAGTGGCATGGACATACATACACTACCAAATGTAAAACAGCTAGTGGGAAGCAGCCGCATGGCACAGGGAGATCAGCTCGGTGCTTTGTGACCACCTAGAGGGGTGGGACAGGGAGGGTGGGAGGCAGACGCAAGAGGGAGGAGATATGGGGATAGATGTATACGTATAGCTGATTCACTTTGTTATACAGCAGAAACTAACACAACAATGTAAAGCAATTATACTCCAATAAAGATGTAAAACATAAAGTGCACAGTCATTCTCTTTTGCTCCTCAACATTTGTCAGCCCCAGTCTCAGAGGGCTGCCTACTTTCACAGAGTCACTCAAGGACGGTGACTCAAAGTGGAACTCAGGGGCTTCTCTGGTGGTGCAGTGGTTAAGAACCCACCTGCCAATGCAGGGGACAGAGGTTCGAGCCTGGTCCGGGAGGATCCCACATGTTGTGGAGCAACTAAGCCCGTGCGCCACAACTACTGAGCCTGCGCTCTAGAGCCCGCGAGCCACAACCACTGAGCCTGCACGCCTAGAGCCCGTGCTCCACGACAAGAGAAGCCACCGCTGTGAGAAGCCCGTGCACCACCACGAAGACCCAACGCAGCCAAAAATAAATAAATAAATAAATAAACTAAAATAAATGCTAAAATATATAATAATGATTAATTTTTTAAAAAAGAAAAGTGGAACTCGGCTGCCCTGGGTTTATTTCTCCGTTTCTGTCATTTCCCCTCTGGGACAAACCTAGATCAGTGACTGTGGCAATTTCCTGAGCAGAGGTGCTGGGGCCCCGGGGGCTCCCTCATCTGAGCCCTCAGCCTCCCTCACTCAGGTGTTAGATTTATCCACAAAAATTGCCTTCCTGTGCGTCTGTGGACTGATACGTAAATGCAGTGTCACCTCCGCATGGGCTCCTGGAGACCTTGGTGTTAGACTGACTTTAACGACGAAGGAAAGGAACACAATCCATGTAGGGGCCCAGGAACATCTCAAAAATGTTCTTTCTTCCCAGGGCAGCTGCGCCATGATGACATTTACAAAAAATGAGGCAATGTTTTTTGGGAAGCTTGGGTCTCCAGCTCTGTGTCACAGAAGGAAATCAGCTCAATCTAATTACACATAACAAGTGGCTGTGTGAATCTCTGCGTGTACAGCCACCCCAAGGGTCCTTTGTCGGCTCCCTGCCTCTACCCATTCCCATAAGACCACCCTTTGGGGGCCAACACACCTCCTTCAGGGCCATCCCCAAAAGGGAGCCAGCTGTGATCCAGGCTTCCTCTGCTGTTTGCTTATCTTGGTGACAGTTGTGAGCCCCACCAGTGGATTTCAGGCCCTGGAGCAGAACTGGTGCTGCAGAAATAAACAGCCCAGACAGCTTCTCAGGAGGAGGGCTCCCTGCCCACCGCCCCAGAGCACACGGGGCCTCGGTGGGCACAGCTGCTCACCTGGCACAACCTGAAGCCTCCCCATCCAGGGAGGCCCAGCCTGGGAAGCCATGGTACAAACACGCCGCTGATGCCCCAGTTCCCCCAGAAGTCTGCTCCAGGGCTGTGGTGCCATGGGGTCCCCTCCTGCTTGGGCTGCAGCCGCCCTTGAATCCCCGAGCCCCCAAGACACTGGGTTCCTGGGCCCAGTCATTCCTGGCCTGGCACCCGCCTGTGAGCTCAGCTTCTGTCTGCATTTGCCCAGTCCTACTTCTCAAGCACTTTCTGGGCCAGGCCCTGCACGGTGCTGGGGATTCAGAAAGAAGACACGGCCACTGCCCTTCAAGGAGCTCACGATCTCGTTACTTCAAAGGAGAAGACAGGGCCCCGCTCTTGCCCTGCCCCGACCATCCGGGGCTATCCTGCAGAGCGCTGTTCCCCTCCTTTTCCAAACTCAGAAACATCCTTAGATGCGACAGCTTTCCAACTGCTGAGCCAAACACACGAGCTGCTTCAGGCCTCTGTCTTCACCCTGAAAAGCACCACGTCAGCACTTCCCAAAATGTGAGAAAAGCAACAGCTAAATATAAGCTCCTGAGGAACAGACGGTAGGTTGGTGGGAACGAGGTGTCCTAGGTTTAGTCCTATCCGAAAGCCACTTGCGGATAAAAGGTGAGGGAGCAGTGGCGCTGGCCCCGCTCCTGGCTCTGCCGGCCGGGCTGGGCCGAGCGCTAAGCCCAGGCTGAGAAAAGCTGAGAATCTTCAGGTAGCCAGGGAGCGCTGACAGGCCTGGGTGAGGAAGGCCTTTTCTTGAACTGGCCTTATTCAGACTTAATAACTTCGGTGTGTCCGTGGACAAGGGTGACACTTATTTCGCTAGAAGACACAAGATGCACAGACTACGGTCAGGGTCTGTTGCAGGCCCGGGGCACTATCGTGCGCATCCTCAGGTGGGGGTGGGGTGCGAGGGGGGATCCCAGGAATCCAGGAAGCACTGGGTGGTTGTGAAGGGGCGCGGCTGCCCCTCTGCCCTACGGTCACCCGTCCTCACCAACGGGGGTGTTCACACCCCAACAGGAGAACAGGACGCCCGCAACGTGCCCACGCGGCTACAGAATTAGCCCGCCGTCCCCGGCGCCCCTCCCCTTTCCGCGGAGACGCAGGAGCCGCCAGCGGGCGAGAGGGAGCGAGTTGCGGGGTGGCCAGTGCCTGAGCTCAAGGTCCCACTTCGTCACTCACTAGCTAGCGGCGTGCAGCTCAGTGCCCCGTCTGTGAAATGGGGCTGAGGGTGCGGCACGGCCCCTCCCTGCCTTGGCCGGCGTGGGGGTGGGGGACGTTGGCCCTCCCCGCCGCAGGCCCCGCCCCCCAGAGCCGGGGCCTTCAGCCCGCAGAGAAGGCCCGGCTGCGCGGAGAAGCCGACGGAGCCTCGCCCCGCCCCCGCCCCACTGCGGCCCCGCCTCCTCCTCCACCCCGCGCCCCGCCCCCCACCAGTCACGGGCTTCGACTGGACCGAGCGTAGGACACCCCCGAACAAAGGGCGGAGGTGCTGGCCCTGGGCAGGACTACGAGGGACAGGAACAATGGGGGTGCTGGGCCGTGGGCGCGGGTCCCCAGACCCTGCCCCCGCGAACCTGGCCTGGTCCCGCAGCCCCCCCGAGCCTGGGTCTCCTTGTCTGGCCGGGGGCAAAGGGGTGTTTGGGCGGGTCCCGGGAAGGATGGGCGAAGCCTGATCCTCCGCCGAGCCCCCGGCTCTGTGCGCCCCGGGCTGGGAAGGTCCCCGTGCCTCCGTGGGGCACCCAGGCCGTTCTCCTCACGCTGTGAAGCTTCATTTCGGCCTCCCCAGGGCAGGGGGTTTGCCCCGTGGGGCGGGCACCGTGACTTCATCTGCTTCTCAGGCAGCGGGAGGGACGATGCCTCGTTGTTTCCTCCCCAAGAGCAGACAGAATGAAGCACGTTCTGGGCACTGGACCTGGAAACGGTTTCCCAGAAATCGTGCTGTCTTCTCTGCTCCCCCCCCCCCCACGCCCCGCCCGCCGTCTTCGCCTTTCCCCTCTTCCTTCCAGCAGCGAGGGGCGTGGTGCAGGGGTCCCAGATCCGCCTGCGAATCCTGAGTCTTCAGGAAGTGACCACGTGGAACCGACTGCGGCTTGCATTGTACAACCCCTTTGATCAAGCATCTTACAGAGAGACATACCTGAGGATATGTGTACAAGGTTGTTTCTTGCAACGTTATTGACGTTAGTGACAATAAAAGGAAATAACCTACATATTCTGTTGGGGAATGGTAGAAGAAATTACAGCGCATTCAACTATGAAATCCATACTTTGAGCTGTTATGCAGTTATCACAAAGAACAGGTTAGAGCCACATACAGTTACCGATAAACAGATTCGTTATGTATTGGAAACAAGCAAATTGCAGAAAAAATATTTTATCTCTAAAATGTAGTTCTGTTGAAAAAAAAATTAAAAGTGGGTGGGGAGACAGAAAGGTTTGTATATTTTTCATGTCTCGCAAGAAAGACATGAAAGAATACACATCACACTGTCCGGTTTCCTTGGAGGCCTAGAGCTTTTCTCTATGTATCTTTGTACTGCCTGATGCGTTGTAAGCAAGTATTTTGAAATTTTAAAAAATCAGTATAGAAAAGGAGAACAGAAAAAACCATGTCGGAGGCCGAGTGCCGTTCCCTCAGTAATCATGTATTGCTTCTTGCACAATAATAGATCCGCAGATATTCAGCTGGGTTTGAGGCCACGTTTCTCTGCCTTCCTGCAGCCCGCTGACGGCTGGCCTATAGAGAGTGAGGAAGGGATGTTTGCAGTTGCTGGGACAAGATCCCTTAAAGGTGGGGGTCGTGCATCTCCTTCCCACATCCTCCATCCTGCTCTGGGGTTGTGGACGAGCCAGCAGAAGCTCACCTGCGACCCTGAGGCTGAAAACCACACCCTCTGGACAGCTGAGCAGGCGTCATGGAGAGCCAGGCTTAGGGAGGCCCGGAGACATCACACTGCCCTGAAGTGCCTTCCTCCAGGCTTCGACATCAAAGGGAAAGAAACTTCGGTCTTGTTCAAGCTACTATTATTTGGAGTCTTCTACATGCAGCAAATAAACCCTCCTTCGTGTAAGACACAGAAAAAGCAGACTTCTTCCTGGTCATGAGATTCTTCTGCTGTGACGCCACACCCAGGACCACACGGGAACAGACCGGGTTCCACAGGAGGGAGAGCAGCCTGAAGCCCAGAGCCTCACGGAGGTGAGTCACTCAGACAGCAGGTGACGCGTGCACCAGGCCCGGATTGCAGGAGCTGACCTCTGGACTGGAACCCGGCCCTGCGTGGTGCTGAACTCAGCTCTGGCCGCAGGACCTCCATGGCAGAGAGGCCTGGCTGCAAGAGAGACAGCTCGGGATATGAGCAGCCTGTCCTCCTCCCAGGGCCGCACCGGGAGCCCTGAGGTCAAGTTTCTGGAAGGAAAGGCAGTCCTGGGGTGAGTTTTAGCAAAACCTGAGTTTTCGCTCGTTCACGTCAAGCCCCTCGGCTGCCATTCTGGCCGTCGGTGTTAAGGCCTGGCCCCCTCTCCGGTGGAAGGAACTGCCTTGGGTGCTGGAGGGAAAAGTCTTGCTCCCTCCTTGCAGTGGCTTTTTGGGGTGCTCCCCATCGGCTCAGCTTTCTGGAGTGACAGTGAAAGAAGGGAGGAAACAAAGGCCCAGAATCCAGGACCGCACCTGCTTGTCCGTCTTCATCAAGCAATGCAACCTCGTAATTCTAACTGCCAACATTTCCTGACTTGGGTTTTGCATCACACTTTCAAATTCTCTGGGAAGAATCTGATTAACCGATGCCATTTGGTGCGCCAGGATCCCACATCCTACGTGGACTGTGGGCTGTTCTTCGAGAGCCTTCCAAGGGGAGAAGGCAAAACGTTAAATCCCACCACTGCAGGCAGCCCGATGGAGTCGTAGGGGAAGCACTGTTCCCATGGCTTCAGTGGACAAACACCATCATGCCCTCCTCGTCTGTCACTTGGGTGGCAAAATCAGCTTCAGGTCTGCCATTGGAGCATAGAGTAAAAATTCAATCATCTGTATCCAGCCCATTTGACGTTTGTGACTTTTTAAACAGGGGCTATGCTGTTTACCCTTGCACCATCTCTCTTTCTCAAAACACAAACTGATAATATAAAGAAGATTGTGATAATTTTTTTTTTTTTTTGCGGTACGCGGGCCTCTCACTGCTGTGCCTCTCCCGTTGCGGAGCACAGGCTCCGGACGCGCAGGCTCAGCGGCCATGGCTCACGGGCCCAGCTGCTCCGCAGCATGTGGGATCTTCCCGGACTGGGGCACGAACCCACGTCCCCTGCATCGGCAGGCGGACTCTCAACCACTGCGCCACCAGGGAAGCCCTAATCTATTTTTTTACACTGAAATCTTCAAGCTCTCATACGAATATCAGCAATTAATAGGCTAATTACAAAGGGTGCTTCCCTAATCATAAAAGCAAGTCTAACAAGAATTCGTTAACCATTGCATCTTCTTTTAATTGCTTGCAAGTGACAAGACAGAACTTATTTTGAAATCTTTTTTTATTTGGTTTTATCACAAATTTGAGACCAGCTTCTCTTCCTCTCGTGCCTTCCAGGTTACTGGGATTAAGACTGTATCCCAGTCACATCACTCCTAGAGATTCCATTTGAAACTGGGTCTGAGCGTGTTGGTGGGCGGGAAGGGAGGACCAGTCTGGACCTCATAACATCCCATTCTACAGGGAATGGCCATGCTGGGCTCCATCCATCAATACAGTCTTTCTGTGTGTTCCCACTCTAGAATTTTAGGTAGGTCAGTTCACATGAGAAAGCCAGCACCAGGCAAACATGGTCCATCGCAACTCAGCTGCTGAGGGCTCCGGGTTCCCCGGTAAAGCTGGAAGGAACCATCAGACTCCTTTAAGGACGCTCCATTTCTCAGCTACTGCTTATCAGCCGAACCCAGGCTGCGTTCATTTTCTGCGCTGCAGGACAAATTACCACAAACTTAATGGCTTAAGATAACATGGGCTTATTCTCTCAGACTTTCCGTGTGCAGGAGTCTGGACTGAGTCCTCACCTGGAGGCTCCGCTGGGGAAGAATCTGCCCCCAAGCTCATTCAGTGTCTTGACAGACTTCCTTTGCTCGGCTGTACTGAGGGCCCAGCTCCGTGCTGCCTGTTGGCTGGGGGCACCCCCGGGTGCTAGAGGCTGCCCACGGTTCTTTGACATGCGAGCTTCTCCAACACGGCTGCATCTTTCATTAAGCTCATAAGGAGAGTCTCTAGCCCCTGTTTGCTAAGAGGGAGTCTTGTGTAATGTAACCTAATCATAGGAGCGATGTTTTGTTACCTTTATCATATTCTGTAGATAGAAGCACAGGTCCTGCTCACCCTCAGAGGGGGATCATACGAGCTCATGGACACCAGGAGGCAGGGGTCCCAGCAGCCACCCTGAAGTCTCTCCACCACACAGCCTTCAGCATTTTCCCCAGCCCCTAAATCTGGGCTTGCCCTGTGACCTGCTTTGGCCAGTAGAAGGTGGCCGATGTGACCAACTGTCAGTTGCCAGCCTAGGCCTTGAGAGGCCTTGTCCTCTCTTTCTCTCTGAAACTTTCTAGGCTAGCATGAAAGCAAGCCCAGGTTAGCCTGCTGGAAGGTGAGAGATGCATGGAGATTAGTCATCCTAGCACATGCAAAGGCCCTGAGGCCCAAGGATGTTTGACATGTGTGAAGATCAGACAGGAGGCCAGACTGAGGGACCAGTGGTAAGAAATGAGACTGGAGAAGCAGCTAGGAGCCTGAAAAGCCGTGATGAGGACTTTGAGTTTTATTCTAAATGCATGATAGCAATAAATGAACAAATGAGTAAACAAACAAACACAGGAGTGAATGGTCAACCAGGAAGAAGGAAAGCGTGCATGGTTCCTAACAGATAAAACAAGCAGCCATTGCCATGGACAGCTTGTCTGAGATTTGAAACTCAAAGAAGAGCACATCCCATACTTCTCTGTGACAGGCTCAGCTCACACTGAACGGAGCCCCGGGCACCACGTAACCTGATCTCTGTTGCTTTCTTTCCTGGCTCTGGATCCCCAGTGGGCATCGGATTAGCTCTGATATTGATTATTAACTTTATTATTATATATGTTGTGTCCCCAGTAACAGATTTATAATTAGTTTTAGTGTTTGTCTTTTAAATATAGAAAATAAAAAATGGAGTTACAAACCAAAATTGCAATAATGATGAAGTTTATGTTTGCCCATATATTTACCTTTATTGGGGATCTCATATCACTTTGTGCTACTGTCTAAAGTCCTTTCATTTCAACTTGAAGGACTCTCTTCAGAATTTCTTGTAGAGCAGGTCTAGTGGCAATGAACTCCTTTAGCTTTTGTTTATCTGAGAATGTCTTAATTTCTCCCTCATTTTTGAAGAACAGTTTAGCCAGATATATGATTCTTGGTTGACAATTTTTTTTTTTTTCAGCATTTTAAACAAATTATACTATTGCCTTCTGACCTCCATGACTTCTAATGATAAATCAGCTAAAAATCTTGTTGAGGATCCCTTGTATGTGACAAGTTACTTTTCTCTTGCTGTTTTCAAGATTCTGTCTTTGGCTGTCGACAGTTTGATTATGTGTCTCAGTATGGATCTCTCTGGGTTCTTCCTACTTAAGAGTTTATGGAGCTTCTTGAATTCATGTCTTTTTTCAAATTTGGGAAGTTTTCAACCACTATTTCTCCATATAATCATTCTGCCTCTTTCTTTGTCTCTTCTTCTGAAACTCTCATAAGGCATAAGTTGTTCCACTTAATGGCATTCCACAAATCCCTTATGGTCCGTGCATTTTTATTCATTCTTTTTCCCTGCTTCTCAGACTCAATACTTTTATTTATTTATTTATTTTTATAAATTTATTTATTTGTTTTTATTTTGGGCTGTGTTGGGTCTTCGTTGCTGTGCACGGGCTTTTTCTAGTTGTGGCGGGTGGGGGCTACTCTTCATTGCGGTGCGTGGGCTTTTCATTGTCGTGGCTTCTCTTGTTGCAGAGCACGGGCTCTAGGCACACAGGCCTCAGTAGTTGTGGCTCACGGGCTCTAGAGCACAGGCTCAGTAGTTGTGGCATATGGGCTTAGTTGCTCTGTGGCATGTGGGATCTTCCCGGGCCAGGGATTGAACCTGTGTCCCCTTCATTGGCAGGCAGATTCTTAACCACTGCGCCACCAGGGAAGCCCTCAGACTCAATACTTTTAATCATTCTATCTTCAAGTTCACTGATTGTTTTTTCTGTTTGTTCCAATTTGTTGCTGAACCCCTCTAGTGAATTTTTTATATAAATTATTGTACTTTTCAGCTCAAAGATTTTTGTTTGGTTCCTTTTTGTAATTTCTTTCTCTTTGTTAATATTCTCATTTTGTTCACATATGGATTTCCTAATTTCCTTTTGCTCTTTGCCCATGTTTTCCCTAGAGAGTTGGTTTAAAGGCTTTATCTAGTAATTCTGATGCCTGGGTTTCTTCAGGGACAGCTTCTGTCAATTAATTTTGTTCCTTTGAATGGGCCATGTGTTCCTGACTCTTTATGTCTTGTGATTTCTTTTGTTTTTGTTGAAAATTGTGCATTTGACTACTATAATGTGGCAACTCTGGAAATCAGATTCTACTTCTTCCCCTTCCTTAGGGTTTGCTGGTTTTCTCTCTCCTTTCTCTTCCTTCCTTCCTCTCTCTCTTCCTATGGTTATTGTTGAAGGCTATAGTAGTACATTTATGATACTTTTCCAAAATATTTTTGCAAAGATTATATGCCTTATCACGTGTAATCACTGAAGTTTCTATTTGTTTTGCTTGTGTTCAGCTAGGATCTTGACAGAGATTTCCTGAAATGCCAGGAGCTCAAACAAACAAACACACAAACAAAACCACCAAAAGAAGACTCCAAAATGAGAGAACAGCCACCTTTCCTAATCTTTGCAGACTGGCTCTGTTCTAGGGACACTCCTTCACCACCTACCTAGGCTTCCTTTGAGCCTAAGGATCAGCCCAATGTAAATGCTTAAGTTCTTCTCAGGATTTTTCTGAGCATGTACCTTCCCTGAATATGCACATGTGTTTCTAAATTCTCCTGGATACAAGACTACTTTTAAATGTCCTAATTTCCAAAAGCATCTAACTTCAGCTTCTCCTCCTGACCTTAGATGGTCTACCGTATATCTCCACCCAGATATCTTTCAGTTTGTAGTTGCCTTGTAGCTTTTACAAGCTATACCCGCCTGCATTTCAAGTTGTGTGGAACAGGGACTAGTGACTTGCATCATTCCTCCAGGTATACCCTTTCCGGTTTGAGGAAGAAAAGTGGAAACAGGTCTGCCACCTTCTTAAGACCAAAATCACCATTGTGCTGGGAGGCGTGACATGGGCTGGAGCTAGGGTGAGTAAAAATATCACATCATTTTCCCACCATTTTGAAAATGGATTTTTTTTTGGAGGGCATTTGCTTGGTTGCTGTAAACATCTGACTGTTTTCTAGAGCTCCTACAAAGTTGTTTAAGACAGCTTCCATTTCTTTTTGCTGTTGTTTGTGTGTGTGTGTGTGTGTGTGTGTGTTTCTGTGGGGAAATGAGAACTTGGAACTTCCTGGTCTACAATTTGCTGATGTCACTCTCTGCTATGTGACTCTGGACACAGGTGCTGAGGACCTGAATCAGGCAGAACAGCTGTCCTACAAATGGAAAGGAAAAAGGTAAGCTTACCACTGAATTCAACAAATATTTATTAAGCACTTGCTATCTGCAAGGCACAGTTGCAGGTGCTGGCATCTAGAGCAGCAGTTGAAAAGGACATGAGATACTTTTATTCATTTACTATTTTACATAACAAACACACTGTGCTCCATCCATACACCAAGCACTGATGACACAGCAGTAAGTAATGTAAGCATCATCCCTGCTGCCACAGAGCTTGGGATTTAAGTAGACATGAGTTCGTGCTAAACCATTAAAGAGTAGAAATTGGACGTACTACTGCCAAACTACTAGAGAAGAGAAAACTGGAAGGGAACTTGTCTTTAAAAATTCAGGAAACGGGTGCTAGAGGAAAAGCACAGTCGTGAGGAGATATAGGCCACTGCAGTGCCACATGACGCAGGGTATGATACTGGAGTACAAGGTGTTCGGGGGCTTCTCAGGGGCAAGTATAACTTGGCAGAGTCTTAAAGGTGCACATGAGGTAATCGGGCGAGAGGTAGCAAAGGTGTTCTAGGCAGATGAAAAAATATGTGCAAAGACAGAGAGTCAAAACAGTGTGTGGCATATTTGAACATAACTAAAAGAAGTCCATTTGGGTCAGCTTGTTGAGATTTTAAGTACTGAGAGCTGAGCCAGGAAAGGAGAGTAGAACCGAGGTCAGGCAGGATATTTTAAGCCACATGAAGCAGTTTAAAATTATCATAAGAGTGACGGGAGCCACTGAAGGGTTAATAAAGGAAGTGACATGAAAAGACGGGGATTCTAGAAAGCTGAACCTGGCTGTCTTGCAGATCATAAACCAGAGGCCAGTTAGGGGCTGTTGCAGGAACATACTCAGTAGATGGTGGTGATGTCGACGTGGGTCGTGACAGTGAGAACAGAAAAAAGTGACTGGGATGATCAGGAAATTCAAGACATATCTTGGAGATTGATTGGACTGAGAACAGAAGAAAAGGGAGAAGACAAAAATAAGTCCCAGGTCTCTGGCTTGAGCAACTGATGGATTGGGTGTTATTTACTGAAATTGTCTTAGGAGTTGTCGGTGTCCTGCCCGGATGACTTTACAGGCCAGCGAACCTAACTGCGAACCACCAGAAAATTGTCCTCAGCCAAACGGGAGCCAGGAGCCACCTTACACAGGGAATCACACTCCCCACCCAACTCCAGAAGTCTGCAGCTAATGACCAGCTGACATGAGGGTACAAAAGCCTGGCTCCTTTGCTTCAAGGTGGGATTGGTTCTGTGGTGCAGGCCACGCCCCAGGGCTACCCAAGAGATCAAGCTGCATCTGGGTCCCACGTGAGACCCCCTCCATGCCTTGGTCCTTTCCCAGCTCACCCTACTTCCCTTACACTCCCTTTCTCCTAAGAGTCCTCCCTCAGTAAATCACAGTAACCCAAATCCCTGTCTCAGACTCTGCTTGAAGGATGCTTACCCTAAGACCGTTGGTATCAAGAGTACACTCCAGAGGAAACTGTGATTCCGGAGTTGATCACTTGCCACCTAGCTGGCAATGAGGACCCTCATCACTGGTGGTCGAGTGGGAGTACTGAAAGACCTTGGCCTGATGTAGCAGAGTAATTGCTGAGACCTTCACTGGGGGGTGAGCTGAAAGGGAATACAGGTTGAAAGAGATGTAGTTTACTGCAATATCTCTGGCACATGGGAGGTACAGGGCAAAGAGTAACTAAAGGATGGTGGGGTTGGTGGCCATTGCTGACCATCAGTTGAGGCACTGAAAAGAGAAAATGACAGGCTTGGGGGAAATCAATGACTAATCCAAAGTCTCTGTGAGAGACAGAGGCTTCCTTGGCACTGTTAAAAGACATCTCCTGGAGCCAGAAGGTAGACCAAGCTGAGAACCAAACTCAAGACCTTCAGAAAAGTGACTCTCTTCCAGCCACGTCGGGGCCTGATACAGACTGGGAGGGACTGAGGGACTGAAATGGGGGAGTGGGTATTTCTGGGTGGATGCACTGGAGAGCCCTGAAGCCCCCAGATTCCCCTGAACCTCCTGAGTTAGCAGAAGCGGCCCCTCCACCTCGTTAAAGGAGAGCAGCCTTTCCTCGTACATTCCGCACAAGCCTCCAACAAGGCAAAAGCCGCCACAATGACGACTGCGCTCTGAGGGTCTCCCCTCTCCCCTTCTTGCTGGCCACCGGACCAATGACTAGGGTCAGGTTCAGGATAACCCGTGTGAGGGCTCCGTCACTGGGCCTGAGAAGGGGGAAGAATTCTATACCAGGATTCTATACGCAGGACTGGGGGAACGTGCAAGGGCAGGAGCTGCAAGTGTGTGCCGGGGGCGCATCTGAAGAACGCCCGCTCACGGAGGGAAGGGTCCGAGTCAGGGCACATTCATTAATACGGAACTGTTCTCCCGGAACAAGCATTTCACATCACGGGCAAGGGCCCAGGGGCGGGATGAGAGAGGGAAGTCCTGATGGCTCTTACGAGCTTGGAAAAAGCAATACCAGGATCAGTGTGCACAAGCACGGAAGGAGGGATCCAAAGGCTACAGACATGGACGCACTAGGACTGGTCTACCGTGAGGCCGGACACACCAGCTGACCCTCCCTCAGGAGGGCCTGGGGGACAGGCATCCGCGCAGGTGTTGAGGACCGAGCGCCGGGAGAGCACCACCGTCATTAAGATGCTTCAGTCAGTGGTGACCCCTCTGTAGTCCGGGGCCGATGACAAGAGACGTGGTTTAGCCTGGGCTTTTTGGTGGTAATGAGGATGATACTGGACCCTAGAATATCAAAGGCCAGTGGCAGCACTTAACCATGAGAAACAGGATAAAATTATTGTAACAGGCAGCAAAGGCAGAATGGCAACCAAGGACCCTGACCTGCGGGGAGCTGTGGGCGTGACTAATAGAACATGGTGCTCCCAGAGGCAAGACAGATGGACAGGCAGCAAAGTCACTGCCTGGTACATATGTGTGAGCAAAAGAGGCCGAGGGTAACAAGCACAAGGATGTCAGGAGACCCGGTGCAAAGTCACAGTCCTTTTCGCAGTTTCCAGATCTGAGCCCGTTTTCAGACCCACATCCGTCAACTAAAGGAAAGGTTGGGTCACTCGTGATACCTCACTCTTTCCTCCAAAGGGACTTATGACCATTTACCCAGATCCCATACAGTGGGGAAAGGAGACTGCCCAGATCTTCTGAGGACTGTTGGATACAGGGTTTGAAGTGATGGGGACCCAAAGTACCATTACGGCCCCTGTTAGACTAGTGTTGTATAATGATCTAGTAATAAAGGGCTCCGATCCATGTATGCCTCACTGTGGTCCACAAACCCACCTGTGGTCATTTTCCTGCTTCCCAAATGCACAATGGGAACGGATATTAGAGGTTGACAGAAATCTCACTGGTTCCTTGATCTATAGAGTAAACGCTAGGATAGTAAGAAAACTCACGTACTAATAGGAGATATATCTATCTATTATATATCTGTATCTAAAAGATTTATTATAAGGAGCTGGCTTACCAATTTTGGGGGCTGAGAAGTCCCAAGACCTGCAGTCAACAAGCTGGAGTCGGGGGATGTCCCTGGCGGTCCAGTGGTTAAGACTTTGCCTTCCAGTGCAGGGGGTGCGGGTTTGATCCCTGGTCAGGGAGCTAAGATCCCACATGCCTCGTGGCCAAAAAACCAAAACATAAAACAGTAGCAATATTGTCACAAATTCAATAAAGACTTTAAAAAATGGTCCACATCAAAAAAAACCTTTAAACAATAAGAACAAAAACAAGCCAGAGTCCCAAGAGGTCTGATGGCACAGTTCTGGTCTGAGTCTGAAGTTCTGACACCAGAAGAGCCAATGGTGTGAGTTCCAACCCAACAGACTCAAGACGAGCCACTGTTTCAGTTCAAGTCCAAAAGCAGAAAAAGACCGATGTCCCCGCTCCACGGTCAGCGGGAGGACTCCCGTCACTCACAGAGGGGTAGCCCTTTTGTTCTCTTCAGGCCCCCCCATATTAGGAAGGGCCACCTGCTTTGTTCAGTGGATTCAAATGCTGATCTCATCCAGAAACACCCTCGCAGACACACCTGGAATCATGTTTGACCCAATATCTGGGCACCCTGTCAAGTTGACACATAAAATTAACCATCACACTCACCCAGCTGGTACGTGGTGGATTCAGGATCAGAACTCCATGTTCAGAGGGATATGAAGATCTCAAGCTACAGGGAAATATCTGAGCTAGAGAGAGAGGTTGGGGAGTTGTCAACATGGTGGTGGTCACTGAAGCCACATGAGGAAATGAGCCAACCAAGGAGAACATGGGGTTTGTCAAGAGCAGATGGCCTGGACCTAAAACCTGGGGATTCGCAGCATCCAGGTGATGGGCTGGGTCGAGGGCACTAGGGCAGGAAGGCCAGAGAGGTAGAAGAAAATCCAGGAGAGAAGCTAAGGGGAGGCATGTTGGGAGGAAGAGGGGCTGTGATGGGGTTAGACAGGACTCGGGTATGGCGAGGGCCACGGAGTGTCCTGGGGACAGAGGGAACTTGGCGGGGGCCATTCCAGGGAGGCGGACACTAGCTTGCAGTGACTGAGGAACCCAAGAGTGTAAGGCAGGCTTGCGGGTATGTACAGGAGGAAGCAGGAGAGGGCTAAGAGCTGGAGACAGGCACTGGGAAAGGCTCATCAGTTTGTCTTTAAGATGGAGAGACCTCAGCATTTTGAGGTAGTGGGGTGTGAGACCAGCCAGGCTACCAGTCATGCCGGGGAGGGAGCCTCCGAGAGATGCGATGAGCCCAGGCTTTGAGTTGAGTCCCGCTCTCCTGTTCGCCCCTCGGGCAGATGATTTTGCGTCTCCAGGCCTCATTTCTACAACAGCCAACGTCAAAATCCTGCTGAGATGAAGTCACGGATGCATGTGAAGCCACTGGACCAACAATCATCGCGATTTCCAAACATGAAAGGCCAAAGCGACGGCTGAATGAAAGATACTTCCAAGCTTTTGGATCCCAAGAGTCCGGGAAATAGCGACGTGGACGGCTGAATCAGGGGAAACCCGGCAGGAAGAGCTCTAGAGAAAAAAGAATGACAAGGTTGGTTTATGCAGGCTACCACTCGGGTCATGACAGGACGTCAAAAGTGGAAACACCTACAGATACGTGGAGTTGGGGACCAGATGTGGGAGAGAATTCAGGGCTGGAGAGAGAGTGTTGGCTCCCCCAGGTGAGAGGCGAGAGGCGAGTCAACAGGGGCCTGTGTAATGCCTGACAGAGTCGCAGAGAACACCCACAGCTGCCCTGCATTTAGCCACGACTTTGTGTCAGGCCCTTTCCCTACAGTACCTTCAACCCTCGGGATTAATCTGCACTTCACAGTTGAGAAAAATGGAGGCTCAGAGAGATCACCCAACTAATAAATGACACAGCCCAGGATCAGACAGTCACCCTGGCTCCCAAACCTGCGTTCTATTCTTTCCACCATCTCACACCGCTCCAGAGGATGGAGTCTCAGGGGAGAACTCTGTTTAGGAGACAAAGGACACAGCTCACCGGACAGAAGGACGGGGAGCGGGTGTGCTGTTATTACGGAGGCCAAGGAAGGATAGTTTCAAGATGGTGGAGGCGGGACACAGCGCCAGACACCGCAAAGGGAGGAGAGAGAGTGAGAAGAGGAAACCTACTCGACGCGGTGACAGGAGGGTTCCCAGGGGCTGTGGACCGCAGGAGGGGCTCGTCGTTAAAAACAAGGGTGCTGCATAAAGGTGCTGGACCCCATCCTTCCCAGGTCCCCACAACGGTGCTGGTGGGGAGGGGAGAGAAGCGAGCCGCCAAGGCAAGAAAGCGGGTGGGGGGGGGAGGGGAGGGGAGGAGAAGAAGAAGAAGAGGACTGAGCAGGCGAAGAGGATGAAGACGCACCTCCACTGGCTGTGGGTGCGATGAGGCACTTGAATGAGGAGCTCGTGACCATGGTCTACATCTTCCCTTCCTCCGGTGTGTCTGCCCTCCTTCCTCTCTGGCTCCCCTTCTCAGTGTCCCTTAGGGGGTCCGCTTTCTTCTGCCGTTCTCTACAGGCTACACCTACAGAGGGCCGTTCCACCGTGGGCACTGCAGGAGGCTAATCAGGGAAGTCAAATCCAAGGCCCTTGTCCTCACGCAGCTCACAACTCCACTGGGGACACTAGCTCTCGAATGTGACAACCAGAGACCACACACCAAAGGGAGTACATGTCTGGCCCAAGATTCCTCCCACCGCCCCGAATGCTGTCAACTTCTGGACAGTCGGGACCTGAGCTCCCGACGAGCTGGGCCAGCGTCTGTGCGCGTCTGCATGCGGTGGCGGCAGCAGAAGACACAGAGGGATGCTAACTGCCCAGACGGCGTGTGCAAGCTGGAGAAGAAAAGGGGTACAGGACAGAACACTAGGTAGCGTCAGCCTGCAGGGACAGGCAGAAGAAAGTGGACCCCCTAAGGGACACTGAGAAGGGGAGCCAGGGAGGAAGGAGGGCAGACACACCGGAGGAAGGGAAGACGTAGACCGTGGCCACGAGCTCCTCATTCAAGTGCCTCATGGCACCCACAGCCAGTGGAGGTGCGTCTTCATCCTCTTCGCCTGCTCAGTCCTCTTCCTAACAACAATCTCACCCCGCTTGCCTTGGCGGCTCACTTATTTCCCCTCCCCTCCAGCAACAGATCCAGCCTGATTTCCTCTTTCCTGCCTCATTTTCTAAAATCCACAGGCCAGGGAGTTCCCCGGTGGTCCAGTAGCTAAGACTCCACCTTCCAATGCAGCGGGCACGGGTTCGATCCCTGGCAAGGGAACTAAGATCCCACGTACCGCATGGTGTGGCCAAACATTTTTTTTAAAAGTTCAAAAATTTAAAAAAGAATGAAATCCACATGCCAGGGAGTGTCATCCATGTGAGCAAAGCAAGGCTCTGGACTCTTCCCTCCCTCCCCCCACCCCTCCACTTCCGCCTTCCTGCTGCCTCTCACCTGCCGTAGGTCAGGAGAGGACATGCAGAATTCCTGTGCTGGACCGGCCTCAGGCTGGGTGCTCCGCCAGAGAAGGCTTCCACTGCCACCGTGCCTGAAATGCCAACATTGTCACCAATTCCCTTGGTGAAGAGTTCCTGGTACCTGTCTTCAAATGTAAACA
This sequence comes from Phocoena sinus, assembly GCF_008692025.1. Classification (NCBI taxonomy): domain Eukaryota; kingdom Metazoa; phylum Chordata; class Mammalia; order Artiodactyla; family Phocoenidae; genus Phocoena; species Phocoena sinus. Next base: position 3,286,943 of record NC_045764.1, read on the forward strand.
TGCTTGGAAGGGTAACTAACAGCCTTTGTCTCTAACACTGCGGAGAAAATCATTAGAAGACCTCTTTGATGTGTCTTGGAGAATCAAATACCTCGGAAGCCTGGGGCAGGGGCAGGGGTTGGCACCAAGAGATGGTTTAGGGAGCAGAGAGGGAAGGTGGCGGGGCTGATGAAATCTTAACCCATTTTGCAATTTTGTCCTGGATTAACCTGGTCCCTTGGTTTGGGTTCGGGGGAAGGGGCAATCATTCATTTGTAACTGAGGCTGTAGGTGCTCCAGCCATACCCCCTGGGCCTTCCTCAGAATTTACCCGCAGACGTTTTCCAAATAACAGTGGGGAAAGTCAAACGATCTGGACAGTTGATGCCCTGCAGAAACGAATGGGGGTCAAGTCTGGGGTGTTCTGCATGGTCGCCCAGAGGGTCCCCGGCAGCATTGGACCCCACGGCCCCCAGCAGTTACCCGTTCATTACTGAACCTCAGAGCGCTTCCTGGATGGCCCCTGGAAGGAACTATTCACACCTAAACTCTGTTTCAGGTCTTGCTTTGGGGGGGGGGAATACAGACGGTATAAGGAATTTTTCCCTGTTATTCCCAAGACCGATTGGGGCGGGGCGGGGGGCGGGAATAAAGTCCACCGGCTCTCAAAAAAAAAACTACACACTCACGACCCATAATTCAGAAATATGCATCAAAATTTTAAATGCCCATATGTTTTGACCCAGTAATCCTACTTCTAGAAGTTTACCTTAAGGAAACTAACAGACTGGGTGCAAAAATGTATGCAGAAGGACGTTTATCATCATGCAGAAGAGTAAAAACGGGGAAGCGATTTAAATTTCCAGCAACAGCAAATTGGCTAATAAGTTATAGTAACCCTATGTTGCCATTAGAAATAACTGCAGATTTTTCTATGTCTTTGGTAAGTTAAGTGAAAACGCAGGCGACAAAACATCATGGAATCTACTTTTGTCACTAGTACCTCCCTAGGTGACCGTGTGGGCGTATCTGGAGGATGACAGCAGAATGTTAACAGTGGTTGGTCATCTTTGGCTGGAAAGATGGGGATTGCGGCTCATGTTCATTTCCTTCTTTGCACCTTTCCGAACTGAGAAAATGAATTATGCTTTTTTAATGATTGATACAACTTTTAAAACTGAAAAAAAAATGTGTAAAGAGAAGCCAGTGGCCTCAGCCACGTAGAACTGAATTCCACAGCCAACCCCGCCTGTCCTCCCATCAGGAGCTACTGGTCTCATCGGCTAGGGGACTGGGGCAGACCCCCAGAAGGGAGGCATCCTCCTCAGCCGGCCGACGCTGGGCGGGGCGGCTCTAAGCCAGCCAGCCGACCCGGAGGCCGGGCGGTGGGGGGGAGGGGGGCGTGCAGCGCGCGTCACGTGTCCTGCGTGTGTGGCCCCAGCTGACTCGGAGGAAACGCGCGCAGCCCAGCATCCAGGCTCTGTCGCGCCCCGCCTCCCTGCAGACACAGCCCTGCCCCCGCCCGCCTAGAGCCCCAGCTGGCACTCAGCGGGTCCCTTTCCAATTTGCGGCACATTCAGGAGTTTGGTATTCCCACGGGAAGAGCTCGTTGCCATGGCGATGCGAGCCTCCCAACCCCAGGACCGCCCGGGAGGCCGAGTCCTCCCCCAGCACGGCCCGCCCCCGTCCGCTGGAGAGGGTCGCGGCGTGGGGGAGGGCGGCGTCAACGACGGACCCAGGTGAGAGGGAAGGGGAGGAAGGCCTGCTTGCGAGCCCCCTGGCCGCTCTGCCCTTTCCAGCCCCCTCGGGTCCAGGGGCAGATGCCGCCTCTGGTTCTGGAGCGTCTGGGTGGGGATGTCGGACGCTCCGATTTCCTCCCAGCGTCTTCCAAGAACGCCAGGGCATCTGTAAAAGTTTCTGGAACGCAGCACTCAGGAAAGAAGCTTTAACCGCCGGCCCCCGCAGTCCAGACTGAAAAGTCGGGAGGGGTGAGGAGAGGGAGGAGGGGGAGGCGACCGGCCGGTCCCGCGAAGGCGGGGGGCAGGCAGGCGGGGCCTCCTGCGCGGCCCTGGAGGGGCCGGGGTCACGGAAGAGGCCCGGCCGCGGGACGGCGCAGCCACGCCCGGCGGCTACGCGGGGAGGGAGGGGGCGGTCACGTGCGCCTGCTCACCGGGGCCCCGCCCCCGCCCAGGCCCCGCCCACCTCCCAACCTCCCTCCCGGGCAGCCGGGGGCTCTGGACTCGCAGGCCTCAGCGCCGGGAGGAGCCGTGTCTCCTGTTACTCACCGCAGGTGGCTGCCCAGGGGAAAGCTCCGAGTGCATCACCGACTGGCCTGGAAAGCCTTCCATCTCTGCTGTAGTAGCAGCAGCAGCTCTTTGATGAATTGTGTCTCGTGGCTTTGGAGCCTCCAGCCATACCATGCTGTAAATCCCTGGGTGCCTGCTGGCTCCGATCTGGCTTCCCTCCTCCTGCTGCCTCAAGACTCAGGGACTTGCAGTCGCAATAATCCTTGATTTTTCCAAGAGTTTTTTCCCCCCTCCAGCCTCTCCGTGCACCCACCCACTCCTACACCTGACGTTTTCCTTCAACTACACCCTGCCCCGCTTCAGGTCCACAGACACACAGGCCTCGTGCCTTCCCATCCATCACCAGTCCAGTGAGAAGTCAGCTCACCCAAGAGGTAAGAGCACAGACGCCCCCGGCCAGCTGTCCACTCGGCCCAGGAGAGAGAGGCCACACCCAGCAGCAGGCCCCAGTGCAAAGAGCTCTTTTGCCAACCCCAGGCATCGTATTTCCAGAGTGAGCCACATGTAGAAAGGATTAGCTGTTTCATCCAACAAGCCCACATCTGTAGTTACATTCTAACAGGGATACAACTACCCTGGTTATTAATCCTCCTGCTTTGGGATATAAGCTGATCACCAGCTGGGGTCAGGAAAAAAAACCTGCCCCAACCCATCCTCACCTGCCCCATCTCCTGTGGTGCAGTGTTGCACTTCTGTCCGCAAACCAAGTTCAAGGCCACCAACGGAGGCACCTCTGAGACAGGACAGCTCCAGTCTGTTCTGGAGAAGACATCCACTCAGTCACGTGAGTACGTGTGAAGAATCTACTTCAGGCAAGACATCAGTCCCCACTGTGGCAGAAACAAAGTTGATTCCTGCACGGCCCTTGTCATTTCTATGCCAAGAAACGCTGAAGTGGGAGGCCACAAACTGTACGTGGTTTCTGGGACATCTTGCCCTGAGGCGCCCGGGGTGTATCAGGTGGCCTCGGGGAAACCAGCTGGGGTTTGGGTGGTATTTCCAAGCCTGCTGCCAACAAGGAAGGGAGCTGTTTCCTCTGGCCTCCGCTGATGAGGCCTCTCCCTCCCGTGAGCAGCCGGAGAGGCCAGGGCAGCTGTGTTTCCTTCTCTGATTCATTCTCTTCTGACCTCATAACTGCAGGCACTGGACACTTCCAGAAGTCTCCATTTCCCTGGGTGGGACCCACAGGAGTGATGCAGGTTGAGAGCCAGGACTTACTCTTTCCAGATCACCAGGCCTGGAAGCCACAGTGAAGTGACATCCCCAGGAGGCCATAATCCCCAGTCACTCAGACCTGGCCAGGGATGGGCTGACCACGTGATCCAGCATCCAAATCGGGACCTGTCCGTGATGAGAAGAGGTACCGTGGATAATTACCTGGGACTTTCCTGAGCAAACCAGGATGCGTTCACCTAACCTGAGGGGACATCTCTGCTGGGAAGGGCCATGACCAGGACACCACTGAGACTCGACAGTGTCAGCCCCTCCCTGATGATGTCGCCGTGTCCCCTTCTGTGGACAGGTCTCCACCTACCCCAGCCCTTGCCCCCTCCTCTCCTCCTCTGCCCCCTGTACCTGCATTTCCACTCTCCAGCACTGGATCAGCCCAACCATCTGTTTTTATTGGTACCGGCTCCGGGATGCTGGGAGATTAAACAGAGATTGTGATCAGTAATGTTCGTCGAGTGAGTAACTCTGGGTTGACCCCATCGCACAGTTAGGCTTTCTACCCTCGACTGCTTCTCCACATCGCTCTGTTGTCCTGCTGGCTTTCTCATTTCTCACGGTAGTGTTCCAAACCTCCTCTAGCCCGAATCCCCATCCACCCCCGATTCTTGCCAGATGCCCCAACTTCCCTGAGAACAAAAACACAAAAACAAACTTGAGATGCGAACCTGTCAGACTTTCTAAACTCCCCTCCGCCTCTGAACTACACGGATCGACGGACGCCCCCCTTCAGGGAAGACTGCCCCTCCTTCCCCCCATCTGCGTGGTCCCCACAGGGGTACGTGCTCACGTCCGGCCACCTCTGCACAGCCTCGCACAACCTACTGACCCCTGTTGGACTCCTACAGACTCAGGATGGACCAGTGAGAAACTTTCCCTAGAATTCTGGGTTTGGGGCCGAGAGGGTCAGTCTAGTGCCTCTCCTGTGGCTGCAGCCTCAGCCTTGTTTCCCACCAAGACTGAAGAAGCCGAGGACCTGCAGGGGCCAAGAGAAGAATGAGGAGGATTCGGAGGGGGCCTGAGAGCCAAGTAGGGAGAGTCTGGAACATTCTGGAAGCTCCTGAGGCCCAGCCATGCTTCTGTTGTTGTTTTGTTTTTTAACTTAACTGATTTAAGTTGGTTTCTCTTAAACAGACTCACAGACTTAGAAAACTTATGGCCACCGAAGGAGAAAGCTGGGGGTGGGGGCAGGATAAATTAGGAGGTTGGGATTAACATATGCACACGACTATATATAAAATAGATAATCAACAAGGACCTACTGTATAGCACAGGGAACTCTACTCAATATTCTGTAATAACCTATAATGGAAAAGACTCTGAAAAAGAATAGGTGTATGTATGTATAACTGAATCACTTTGCTGTACACCTGAAACTAACATTGTACATCAACTCCAATATAAAATTTTTTTTAATAAAAATAAAGAATAAATTGGTTTCTCTCACTTATAATCAAAGGCCTCTTATATAACGCAAGCTGTTTCTCTCACTTATAATCAAAGCCCCCGTATATAACGCAAGCTGCTTTTCCCTCCTGTCTCTGGCTGATTTCCTCCTCAGTTCAGTCCCCACGCTGGCCATGCTTGTTTTATCACTCGCCTCACTTCTCTTGAACCTTCAGTCGTGTTAGTTACAAATATGCTCATCTCCCTATCCCAAAACTAAATAAATAAGCAAAGGATCCAGACGCTTCTGTCCCCTTCCCCTCTGCTCTCGCCAATTCCATTTTCTCACCTCCCACTTCGCACCCAATCTACTGCGTGCTCTGGTCCCTGCCCCCGTCCCTCTTTCCCGCTGAGCATTGCAAGCCACGCCCACTTGCTAGCCTCGTCCTGCTTGTCTGCAGACCTGGCATCAGCAACCACCTGTCTTGAAACTCACACTTCTCTTGAGGCTTTTCCTCCTGCTTCCGGTTGCTCTTAACACAGAGAAGCTTGACCTGCAGAAGTGGTACCAGGATCTAAAGGTACTAGGGATCTAAAGCTCTAGACTTTTTCAACCTTCCTCTGAACCCATAAACACGCAACTGCCCTATGCCCGCTCTTCCGGTGCCCTACAGAGTGAGGCTCATCTCAGGAAACAGCTGGAGTTGAGGTGGTAATGGGCGAGTCATTTTGCTCTTGTGATAACACTCTCAAATGTGGATTACAGTGGAAGGGGGTTGGGGGGCAGGAATGGGGTGGAAGGGGGTCTAAAGATGTATTACTGAGATTCTAAACGTTTTTATGACATTGAAGGTTTTCTTTTCACTTTCATGTTAATCTGTGCTTGATGGTGTGTTTCAATTTACCATCCCATTGGCACCGAGTAATCACCAACCTTTAGTGCGGTATTTCATAAGTGAAATGTATGCTCAGTGTTTCAGAAAATTTCTGCTTCTAAAGTGAGTCCCTTTCTCCCTCAAATTGGAAAGGACTGACTCAAGGGATGAGCATCTTTGAAATGTGAGAGCTGTCTCTGTTCCTAGCGGCACTAGATGGAAAAGAAGACCTCAGTCCTGCCCTCAAAGATTCATAGGTTCATTAGAAAAACAACACAAGCACGCTTGAAAAGTTAATTATAAGCATAAAGCAAGAACGTGAGACATGGCACACGTGGTGTTTTAGAGGGTGATGCAGACAACGCTTTTTCCACGGGAGATCGGAGGCGGGAGAGCCTTCCCCGTGTGGGAATAACCAGCCGAGGCTTCTTCGGTCGGTGGCGCTACTGGTCTGGGAGGTGAGTGGGGGCCTTAGATGAAAAGTAAGAACAATGGAGGAAAAGAAAGAGAGAGGGATGCTTGGTGCAAAGAAGTCCAAGAGCCTGCAAGGTCCTGAGCTTGGGGTCAATATCAGGCTGGACTGAATGGAGGGTTCTGACGGGGACACAACAGACAACGCTTGCTTACCTTCCAACAAACTGAGCACATACCCGGGCCATCAACACGGCCAGGACGCCCACCATTTTTGTTCAAGAACTTCTTATTTGATATTTTACAAACAGCATCAAGGAGACATTATGGGAAAAATCGGAACGGAGTTGGACTTCCTTATACTTGTGTTATGGTTTTTAACAGTGTTGTATATTCGCCTTCTTTGGAGGGTAGAGGTGGCACTACCAGTGGCTAGGTCCTCCAAAGGTCTAACGCAGCCTTTCAGGAGAAAATTAAGTTGAGGCCATGTTTTGGGCGACTTGAATTCCAAGTGCGGCAGCTACACACTGCATGTCTTGATGTGCAGACGGTCCAAAAGGGCAATGACTGCCTCAAATTCTCCGGGGCTCTGAGTTACTCACCAAGATTAATTCAGGGTTTCAGATCCTTTGTTGCACGCTGCACGTTTCCAGGGCTACACACGTGAGAGGTTTCTTCATGGCAGTGATTATACGTCTTCGTTTCGTTGCCATTGTTGATTGGCTGGAAGACAGAATGTCCCCTCGAATGCAAAGCCGTTCTTGCAGAATATTCCCTAAAACCACCAAGGAGGTTTATTGCTTTGATTAACTTGACAGTCTGGAGACAACGGTTACTCAACTTTCCCATCCTTCTGGGTTAGTCGGACACTACCTTGCCGTTGTCACCTGTGCCCACCCTGTGCTTGGGACACTGGAGGTCTGGTCATAGGATGCCGTGAGTCACAGATATTGTGAAATGAGTGACTGAATGAATAAATGAACAATTAAGGAGGATTCGTGCTAAGAGAAGGTATCCCAGACGTGGCACTGAGAGGGAGGTTGGGATAGATGATTGCCAGGTCTCTTCCAAGTGCAAGAACTCTCCTTAGATTGGGGAGGGGCTGAGGGAGGACGTTCAATTCTCTAATAGGTCTCAAGAGAGGTCCACTCTGAGTCCCCTCCCTAGAGCTCTCTTGGAAAGATCCCATCACCATTGTCAGTAGTCTATTTCAGTTTCTTCGAGTCTCAGGGAAGAAAGTTCTTTCTAGTGGCCAAGTCAGCTCCCTCAAACTGCAGTTGAACTGATTCCGTCTGTCTGGTTCTTCAGTGAAAACAGCTCTTCTTAGGGTCAGGGGTGAAACGACTGCTAAGGCCAGTCTAGGATTAAAGTCTTGGTGGGGAGAAGAGAGGCCTTTACAGAGACGCCGGTCAAGGGGATGAGGCCCTGCAGGCGGCAGGGAGGAGCCCCAGGGATTCGCTCAGGAAGTAATTACAGCAACAGCGCAGACATCCAGGCCGTGCCCCTGCCCCGGCACGGCCCTGAATAGAGGTGGATGGCTTCAGTTATCCTGGCATCTTGATGGGTGGGCCCTGCACACGCTCTGGGGAAGACGGGAGGAAACGAGCTCCAGATCAATCACTCCGACCGTCAGCGGATGGAGGGCATTTAGCACCTGTGGGACCAGAGGGACAACAGGTCCACAGAAGCAGAGAGGGAAACGGAAAGTCACTGGGCCAGGATTGGGAGAAAAGGGGCAAGCGAAACACTGAGACCCATCCTTTTTAGGCCGATTTGCACAAAGGTAGTGACAATGAAGTCACCTAGGTGGGAGTGGACGGTGGGGGTTCAGGCCTGGGAATTCCCTGGCCTCACGTGTGGCCCAGGGCTGGGGCCTTAAAGGGAGCCCCAGACCAGAGACGGCGGGTCTCACGGGCAAAAAGGAGGGGGATGCCATAAACTCAGGTGAGGCAAGGAGATGAGAAGTAGTGAAAGCAGCCTCCTGAAGGCTTCTGGAGGAGGACAGAGCAGGGTGCCACTGCCAGCCTGTCCCAGAAGTTCAACAATCCTCACGACGAGCAGAAGCTCCGTCCCTCGCTCCCCTGGGTTACCGTGTGGGGTGGAGGGCGGTGGATGGGGGTGTGCGCATGCGCGCGTTTAAATACGGAGAATTCTTTTTCCTCGAGAAATGTTTGCGTGTGTCCAGGATTTAACATACAGTATTTCATTAATGTTTGTTAAATGAATAGAGCTAACGTTTATTGCACTTCCACTGCTTCTCAGGGTTTTACAGGAATTTCATTTAATCCACCTCATCATCCTATAACTTTTTAAAATCCCTCTTTCATGGATGAAAAGAAAAAAACCACTGAGGCTCAAATAAGTGAAGTAACGTGTTCAGCTACTAGGGGACATATGTGTGGAGTGGAAGGAAAGAAGGCCCAGAGAGAAGAAAGGAACAAGAGAGGGAGGGAGGAAGATCTTAGAAGCGGGCTGTCAGAAGGCTCAGAGAATTTCTTTTGAAAATCGCTTTGACTCAGCAAAACTGTGCCCCGCACACAGATCCCCCCTTTCAGTCCTCTTTACCGCCGGTGTTGAGTCCTGGGAAGAGCTGTGAAAACGAGCCCAGCCCCACGTGGGACTGAAAGGGAATAAACGACAGGGCAGGATTTTAAATGAATGTCAATACGCCGCGAGCAACCCGAGCGCTTTGGGCTGCGGACAGTGGGATGGACAGACGCTGGGGTGCTTGTTGTTCAGGCTGCTGACCGTCGAGAAATGATCCTGTGAGCCTCGTACCAACCGGTTTTATTGGGGATAACAGCCATCAAAACCGTCGAGGGACTGAAGAGGAGCATGAATGGGAAAGTAAAGGTTAGATGACCTCACAGAAGGGCACACTCAATGTCCTGCCTCGGGTGCAGGGAAGCAGGACACAGTTTTGGCTGTGAGCTCCCCAGCAGCTTAAGCAAGGAGTGAAAGCATCAGGTAACAGGAGCTGTGGTGTTCGCAGGGCAAAAGCGAACCCCCGGTTTAGAGGAAGCACGGCGCGTTCTCTTTGCTGAAACCTCAGATATTTTTGCCTTGCAAACATCCTCAACAGCGTCCCGCGACGTCACAGTCTGTAGAGTTCACGTTTATGTCGCCGGACTCCATGCCGGTCGGTTCAGAGACGCCGCAGCTTCCTCCGAGGGCAGCAACCCAAAGGCATCATGAGACGCCACTGGTCAGAAAGGGCCTTTGTTGCCGCGACCGTTCCTACTGCTTCCTCGGAGCCGAAGCCCACAGCGAGAGGAGCCGCCGTAGGCTTCAAGAAGGAACGAAACTGAGTTATTTGTACTGAGGGGGATGGACCTAGAGACTGTCATACAGAGTGAAGTAAGTCAGAAAGAGAAAAACAAATACCGTATGCTAACACATATATATGGAATCTAAAAAAAAAATGGTCATGAAGAACTTAGGGGCAAGATGGGAATAAAGATGCAGACCTACTAGAGAACGGACTTGAGAATACAGGGAGGGGGAAGGGTAAGCTGGGACGAAGTGAGAGAGTGGCATGGACATATATACACTACCAAATGTAAAATAGATAGCTAGTGGGAAGCAGCCGCATAGCACAGGGAGATCAGCTCGGTGCTTTGTGACCACCTAGAGGGGTGGGATCGGGAGGGTGGGAGGGAGGGAAATGCAAGAGGGAGGGGATATGGGGATATATGTATATGTATAGCTGATTCACTTTGTTATAAAGCAGAAACTAACACACCATTGTAAAGCAATTATACTTCAATAAAGATGTTAAAAAAAAAAAAAAAAAACCTCTACCCAGGGAGTCCCACCGGAGGTCTCGTTCCCAATGGCCTGAGGCAGCCGACCCCATGGCAAAGTGCTTCAGAGGTATTAGAAGGTTCAAATCAAAGGAAAGCAGCCTCCTCGAAGGGCTGTCTCCCACAGCTCCTTTCTGGACGGCATGGGAGCAGAAGTTCAATGCCTCAGCAACCGGTCCATGGTCGCATCATGGCCCATTGTTCACGGCTGCTGGCTGGGGTCCTACAGGTGTTAAGGTCAGATTTTGACTTTGGTTCAATTCAGATGGGCTGGACCTTTTGTACGTGCCCAGGATTTCTGAGTGAACGACACAGAGCAGCTCAGTTCATCCGCACTGACAGCCCCGAGGTGGGCGATTTTATTATTCACATTTTCACATTAGGAAATTGAGGCTCCAAGAGGGAGAGGCCCGAGAAACATATCTTTGTTGGGGATGGTATTCGCTGGGATTCCTGCGGCCGCGGGGCTAAGTGCAGAGGTCCTCCAGTCTCTCCATTTCCCAGGTTGGTGAAGACAGGCTTGTCTGTGACTGCTTTTTATATCACTCTTCCAATTCAAAAGAAAAAAGACTTGGCAAGCTATAAACAGAGCTCCCCACCACCCCCAAAAATTCGATCACTCGATCATGAAAATGTCCTTGATCACCATGCCAGAGGAAATGACTGTCCCACCTCCCCTCCACCCTCCTTCCTTCTAGCCCAGGTATTTGTGAAGACTTTACCACGTCCTTACAAGTCCTAGCTATTATAAACACCGCTGCAATGAACACTGGGCTGCATGTATCCTTTCGGACCATGTTTTTCTCTGGGTATATGCCCAGGAGTGAGATTGCAGGATCGTATGGTAGTTCCATTTTTAGTTTTTTAAGGATCCTCCATACCGTTCTCCATAGTGGCTGTATCAATTTACATTCCCACCAACAGTGCAGGGGGGTTCCCTTTTCTCCACACCCTCTCCAACATTTGTTGTTTGCAGATTTTTTTGAATATGGCTATTCTGACTGGTGTGAGGTGATACCTCATTGTAGTTTTGATTTGCATTTCTCTAACAGTTAGCGATGTTGAGCATCCTTCCATGTTTTTGTTGGCAATCTGTATGTCTTCTTTGGAGAAATGTCTGCTTAGGTCTTCTGCCCATTTTTGGATTGGGTTGTTTGTTTTTATGATATTGAGCTGCATGAGCTGTTTGTAAGTTTTGGAGACTAAATCCCTTGTTGGTTGCATCGTTCGCAAATATTTTCTCCCATTCTCTGGGTTGTCTTTTTGTTTTGTTTATGGTTTGTACACACTGCTATATTTAAAATGGATAACCAACAAGGACCTACTATATAGCACAGGGAACTCTGCTCAATACTATGTAACAACCTAAATGGGAAAAGAATTTGAAAAAGAATAGATACATACATAGGTGTAACTGAATCACTTTGCTGTATGCCTGAAACTAACACAACATTGTTAATCAACTATACTCCAGTATAAAATAAAAAGTTAAAAAAAAAAAAAAGGATTTACCACGTCCTGTTCCCAGGCATGCGGGGTTCAAAGATGAGCATAACGTAGTCCCCGTGCTCAAGGGCTCATGCTCTATCGAGGGGACAGACAAACAGCTGGAGGCTCCCATGCCATCAGGAAGGGCTAGCTCAAGGACCACAAAGAGGGGGCCCCCAGGTGGGGGAGTACAGAAAGAAAGTGTCCCCTGCCCGAGATGGCACAATAATCTCTAACGTCCGTCCCAAGAGGCAGCTGCGCTGACCCAGCAGGGGTGCTGGGCTTGCACTGACTCACCCCCACTCTCAGCCCAGGGATGAAAGACGGTGGCCCCAGTCTGTGGTGCTGGACTCGTACAAGAAACGTGAAGCCTGTGGTTCATCTCTCCCAGAGACCCATTTAAAATGTGGTCCAAGCTTGGAGCAGCGAAAAAACAGAACTCTCTTAAATGCCCAACACAACATGTGGACTATTATCCACTGTACATCCATTTCCTGGAATATTAATCTCTCATTTTAAGTGATACCTGTTAAGACTCTACATCTGAAATTCTTCCAACAGGGACTTCCCTGGCAGTCCAGTGATTAAGACTCCGCGCTTCCACTGCAGGGGACATGGGTTTGATCCCTGGTCTGGGAAGATCCCACAAGCGACTAAGCCCATGTGCCACAACTACTGAGCCCACGTGCCGCAACTACTGAGCCCAAGTGCTGCAACTACTGAAGCCCACGTGCCTAGAGCCCATGCTCTGCAACGAGAAGCCACCGCAATGAGAAGCCCACGCACCACAACAAAGAGTAGCCCCCACTCGCTGCAACTAGAGAAAGCCCGCACGCAGCAACGAAGACCCAACGCAGCCAAAAAAAAAAAGAAAAAAGAAAAACAGTAAAGCTTCTACAGTCATCCCCTGCCCCTTATCCAAAGAGGATACGTCCCAAGACCCCAGTGGATGCCTGCGAGAGTACCCGGCCCTGTATATGCTATGTTTTTCCCTTACATACCTATGACAATGTTCAATTTATGTTAGGCAGAGTAAGAGATTAACAATAATAACTAATAATAACATAGAACAGTTATAAAAATACACTGTAACAAAGGTTATGTGAATCTGGTCTCCCTCTCTCAAAGCATCTTATTGTACAAATGTAATGCCTTTGCCACCTTAAGAAAGCACTTACCACACACTGTGGCTGTAACTTTTGCAGTCTGAGGTGTGACAGCAAAACTAGCAGGAATTTTTTTTCCTTCTTCACAATTTCACGGGTAGAAGATTCGTTCTTACCATACATAGCAACCTCAGCATACGAATTTTTGCCTTCCTTATTACGTGGAGAGCTTTCACCTTTTCACTTAAGGAAGCACCTTACAGCTGCTCATTGGCGCATCCAAATTGTCGACATCACTCTGCTTGTGCTTTGGGGCCAATATTAAGTACAATTAGGGTCACTTAAACACAAGCACTGCGGTACCACGACGGTGTATCTGACAACCAAATGGCTACGAGGTGACCAACAGGTGGGATGTGCTGGACAAAGGGGTGATGCATGTCCTGGGCAGATTTCATCCCGCTACTGAGAACGGCATGCAATTTAAAACTTATTGTTCATTTCTGGGATTTTCCATTTAATATTTTCAGACTGTGATTGACTGCAGGTAATTGAAACCACGGATCAGGGGAAGAATGACTGAATTGTGTTTTAGTATTTGCATATTAAATTAGTATTTGCATATTAAAAAGGGTAAGTAGAATTCTAAAAGATACAGGCACCCCAGTGTTCACAGCAGCACTATTCACAATAGCCAAGACATGGAAACGACCTAAATGTCCATCAACAGATGAATGGATAAAAAAGGCGTGGTTCATATATACAATGGAATATTACTCAGCCATAAAAAAGAATGAAATCATGCCATTTGCAGCAACATGGATGGACCTAGAGATTATTGTACTAAGCGAAGTCAGTCAGAAAGAGAAAGAAAGAAAACCCCCATATGATATCACTTATATGTAGAATCTCAAATATGACACAAATGAACTTATCTACAAAATAGAAACAGACTCACAGACATAGAGAACAGACTTGTGGCTGCCAAAGGCGGGGGCGGGGGCGGGTAGGTGAGGGATGGACTGGGAGTTTGGGATGAGCAGATGCAAACTATAGAATGGATAAACAACAAGGTCCTACTGTATAGCATCTGTGCAAGTCAATATCCTGTGATAAACCATAACGGAAAAGAATACAAAAAGAATATCTATATATATGTATAACTGAGTCACTGTGCCGTACAGAAGAAATTAGCACAATATTGTAAAACAACTATATGTCAATAAAATTTTTTTAAAGGGTAAGTAGAAAAATAAAAAAACAAAAAGAAGAAAAAAAGGGTAAGTAGAAATACTCTTTTTTTGACAGTTAAAATTTTTTTCATTTTTAGTGACCTGTATTGCTTTCTTTAGAAATACTCTTGATATTGGTCAGCAGCTCTTAGGTGAGATCCTGGCAGCACTGGGGGTGTTTCCTCCTTCTGTTTCCTAAGTGCTCTGTAGTGTGGTCACGTTGTCAGGGACTGTGACTGCACACACATGTACGTGTGAGCACACGTGTCGGGCAGCGTCCTCACGTTCCGCGTCCCCTCCTCACACGCTGTCGGGGAGAGGAACTGGGAGGTGAAGGGAGGGGAGCATCTGGACTTAGCGAAGGCTGGCTGCTCCTTTGGGAGGGTCGTCCAGAGAGCCACAGTCAGGGGCAACTGTGTCCCCAGGTAGCCTCCTTGTGCCCCTTGGGGATCCTGCCTGGGCTGACGTCCCCTAGACCGGAATTCTCTCCCTGTAGAGACAGCTTTGAAGCGGACACAGGACCTAACCCCCAGTAGGAAGCACTCCAAGTCCACAGACACTGCTGGGACCATGGCAGGCAAGTCCCGATCTCCTGTGGCCCTCGAGGGTCCACTAGAGGCTCCTGAGGGTCCTGCCTGGGCAAGGAGAAGCAGGGTCTTCTGAGGGCAGCGCTCTGCGTGCCGGCTGACCCTGCTGGTTCATCTCTGGGCTCCGGAATTTTCCTACTCACTTGGACACACTGCCTGGGAGGCCCCGGAGGCCGAGCCGGCTCCCAGAGGCTCCCTGGGTGCAGGCGGTCCCGGGGGCACGGGGTGGGTGGGGAGAGCCCTCACCCCGTCGCCTCTGTGTGGGCTGGCAGTTCTGGAAGGGACCAAGGGGATTCCAGCCTCTAGGTCCTGCCTCGAGGTCCAGCCCCATCACGGAGCCAAGGGTTTGGCTCAGCGGTACTGGGCCTGAGGCCCTGGGGTCCTGGCTACTCCCCTCCCCCTCCCCCTCCCCCCTCCCGCGGGGACTCTCAGTGGCTCCCACACGGGGTCCCTGCTCTTGCTTCCACTGCCATGTCTGCCTCCCGCTCCGGCCCTTGTGTCTGGCTGATAATCCTGTCTACTTCCCGCACTTGCTTTTTTTGTACCAACACCGTGGGCCGGGGTCCCTGCTCCAGACCCGGGTTCACCCCTCCTCAGGGCAAGGCCTCCCTGGGGCGAGAAAGCATAAAATGGGGAAGAGGGAGGACATGGGATGAGGGACAGAGAGAGGGCAGAGGAAGAGAGGAAAACGATGTCGCATCTGTGGGGCGAAACACCCTTCCCGGCTCCGGACATGGCTCCACGCACCGCTGCCCCTGGGAGTTGGACCGAAGTGAGGTCGCGGGGAGAGGGGCAGCGGGGAAGACGGCCCCCCGGCGCGTGCCCTGGGTCCGAGGCCCACGGTGGCCCCCGCGGGCGAGCACTCGCAGGGGGGGCCGCGGGAGGGCGAGGTGCCCCGGAGGGAGCGGCCGGCGCGGCCCCGCCCGCGGCTGCGGAGGCCGGACCCTGGCGCCCCGCGGTGCGGCGTCCTACCGCGCAGCAGAGCTACGCCCGCGTTCCCGCTGTGGCTGCACAGCTGTCTGAAACCCCCCTGGTGCTTGCAGACAAACGACGCCAGCCGGGCTGGGCTAAGGGCCGCGTGCGTGACCCGCGGGCCCGGCCTCCCGAGGGGCCGCCGGCTCTCCCACGCGAGTGTTTACACTGGAACGTGGCTGTCAAACTTCCAGCAAAAGGAGGGGTGGCAGGACCCACGCCATTGGGCAGCTGGGCCCGTCGGGCCCGGGGAAGAGGCGCCCGGCCGCGAGCTGAGCCAGGAGGAGATGCCCCCCGAGGAGGGGCACCCCGAGGAGATGCCGGGGACAGGGTACAGTCCCCGAGGCCGGAGCAGTCCACCCTCCGTGGGGAGAGAGGACGACAGTCACCGAAACGGCTCCGTGGGCCTGTCCCGGTGGGTGTCCGCCGGGCCTCACCCTCCTACCCCCGGAAGTCACGTGAATTCAGCCAAAGGTGCCTGCTGACAGCAACCTGTTTTCTCCTTTGTGCCCCACAGCTGAGATGCCTTTGCCCAGCCTGGGCCAGGCCGGCCGGGCAGTCGCAGGGAGGCCCCGAACAGGGAGAGGAGCATTTGGGGGGCCCCAAAGCCACAGAGGCCCCCGGGGCCCTCAGCTGCCGCAGCTGACGAGCTTGGCTAAAGAAGGCCCGAGCACCTGTTTAATCTCGAGAGGAAGACGGCAAGTAGGGCCGTTCCCTCTAACACGCCCCATTAAATATTCCTGGAATCCAAATGCAAACGGAAAAGAATAAACCACTTTGAAGTTCCAGGCAACGGGTGAGTTTGGGATGGGGGAGGGTCCAGGTACGGCTGGACGGGCTGGGCTGCGTGGGACTCGGCCGGTCGAGGCTCCACGGGCGGGTGGGAGTGCCACGCCACCCCTCCCCCGCCCACTGACCGGGTGTTTCTGGGCATCAGTTGGTCCTTGGATCTGCAGGAAGTGGGGGGAGAAAGGTGGTGTCTCGGGGTGCAGCTGCGCCTACCTGGGCGGGGAAGAAGGGCCGGGAGCCAGGGTCGGCCTGGGTGGGTTGGCCTCCTGAGAGCTCTGGCCTCAGGAGGGCCTCTGGAAAAGCAAATGGGCCCCTGGGCAAGGGGCTCCCTGCTCTAAACGCTGTGGGTGTATCAACTCATTTCATCCTCACAACAAACCTGCGATGTGGGTATCATTATCGCCCTCCTATTACAGATGAGAAAACCGGGGCACGGAGAGAGAGGTGGCTTTCCCATGATACCCGACAAGGAAGTGGCGAGGCCAGGATCTGAGCCCACACTCCGGCTCCACAGCCCCGGCTCTGAACCGGGACTCTCCACTGTCTCTGTAACTGCTTTTTGAAACCAACTATTCTGCCCAGAAGGGATCTGGCACATCACACCCTGCCCACCCTGGCTCTCCCGGCCTGGAAGTCTCCCCACTCTCTGTAACTGGCTGTCTCTTAGGGTCGGAGCCCTTCTGCCCACCTGGACACCCGTGCCCAGCCCGGGGCCTGCTTCCTGTGTTGCCCCCCACCTCCGGAGGCAACAGAGTTTCACAAAGCTTGATGGGATCCAGGGCCGGCCACTGGCCCTCCAGGACTTACTGTGATTCATGAATGCCCGAGGCCTTCGTTTCTTTGAGGGACTGTGAAGGCAGTGTCAGGGCCCTGTCGCCCCCCAGAGGGAGGAAGAGGGACTGAGGGCTGAGGTGGCGGTGACGGCCCCTCTTACCTCCCTGGGGACCTGCCGCCACCGCCACATGTCCTTGAGGCCGTCTTTCTCTCCCTGAGGCCCGAGCTGGTCTCCTCTCATTGGAGCCCCGGGACAAAGCCTGCTTGACCCAAACACATTCTCAGCATCTGTTGAAAGCATCCCGATTACCGACGTCTCTGCAACACGGCCGCGCTTTCTCCAGGTGACTCATCCAGCCTCCTCGTTGTTGCCAAGAATATCTTTCCAGAACACAAGTCAGATTAAGTCTCTCTCCTGATTAAAACGATTTAGAATCTGATGGGGGCAGCTGCCCACGGGATACAACCCCCGTGGCTTAGGATGTCACACGAGGCTCTCTGCAGTCTGGCCCAGCCTACTGGCCTCTGCCTACTTGAGCCAGCTGGGGCAGAAGCCATTATTGCATCCAGGCATTGGGTGAGCTGCTTTCCCAGTCCAGTGACCCCTCAGCCTGGTATACAGCTCCTATTCATCCCTCAAAGCCCCACTCAATTATGTCCTTCCAGGGCTGTCCTCAACCACCTCTCTCCAGGGGCAAAAACCAAAAAACAAGAAAAAGAACAACAAAGCAACATAACCTTTGGCACGTACCTCTATCACAGCCCCTCGTACCCATGTCCTGCCCACTCTATGTGTCATGTCTCCCACTGTAATGAGCTGCTTAAGTGAGGGAGCGGCTTCATCTTTGTATTTCCAGCACCCAGTCCCAGCAGTGCTGTTCCAGTGCAAGTATTTGGGAGAGAGAAGCAATATTGAGCCAATAATGTCCATTAACCCAACAGTGTGTGTGTACCTCCTTAGTTAACTCTAGCGGAGAAAAAGCCTTTTGAGAGACTGACTGCCGCACGTGACACCAAGTCCTGACGTGACAGGAAGGAGACCTACACTGTGGGAGAGGCTCACCCAAGGAGGCCAGAGAGGCAGGCGTGGGGTCTGGCGCCCCTGACGGGCCTTCAGGGACTGGGCAAGTTCAAAGGCTTTGCAGATGGGTGCAAACTAAGCTTTCTCAGCCCAGTGGCTTTTCCCCAGGCCAACCCTGCCCAGAGGAACTCATTCTGCCTCTTGACTCACCTACCCTAGACTCTCCCCCGAGGCTCAGTTCTGGTCACTGGCGGCCCCCTCCCGCTGAGCAGAAAGCAGCCTCCGGGCGCCCGCTCAGTCCATCACAGGTAAGTGTAGACCATCCCCACCTCCATCCTCCTCCAGGGACAGCGTCTTCCCCTCTCTGCCGCCTTCACCCCAGATGCCGCTGGTCTGCCCAGCTGGACGCACTGTGGGACCCCAGGAAATAGAGGTGCTGGAGCCAAATCTATCTGAGTCTAAATCCTGACACAGCCAAGTCTCAGTGTCCTCATCTGCAAAGAGGTGGGAACCAACTCTCCCTCAGGGTAAGTCTGGGAAACAGAGATAACGCAGGCACAGTCTCCACGAGCAAACAGCAGGCCTTAATACATGGTAGCTCTGGGGAGCAATGGCCCCCTTGCTCTTTCCTTCATGTTGATAAACACAGTTGACTATGATGGGCTCGTGGACCCTTGCCCATGAGCAGTAACTCGTGACAGGTACATCCGGGTCACCTGTAAGCCGCAGTGCCTACGGTGTGACACGCAGGATGGGAGCAGCCCTGAGCAGGGCAGGGCCCAACACCGTGTTCGTAAGGAAAAATAAAGCTCCACTATGGAGAACAGTATGGAGGTTCCTTTAAAAACTAAAAGTAGAGCTACTATATGATCCTGCAATCCCACTCCTGGGCGTATATCCAGAGAAAACCATAATTTGAAGAGACACATGCACCCCTATGTTCACAGCAGCAGTATTCACAATAGCCAAGACACGGAAGCAACCTAAGTGTCCATCGACAGAGGAATAGATAAAGAAGATGTGGTACATACATACAATGGAATATTACTCAGCCATAAAAAAGAATGCAATGACGCCATTTGCAGCAACATGGATGGACTTAGAGATGATCTTACTAAGTGAAGTAACTCAGGGAAAGACAGATATCATATGCTATCACTTATATGTGGAATCTAAAAAAATGATACAAATAAACTATTTACAAAACAGAAACAGACTTCAAGAACAAACTTATGGTTACCAAAGGGGAAACTTGGAGGGATAAATTAGGAGTTTGGGATTAACATATACACACTACTATATATAAAATAGAAAACCAGCAAGGACCTACTGTATACACAGGGAACTCTACTCAATATTCTGTAATAACCTATATGGGAAAAGAATCTGAAAAAGAATGGATATATGTAGATGCATAACTGAACCGCTTTGCTATGCACCTGAAACTAACACAACATTGTAAATCAGCTATAATATAAATAAAAATTCAATTAAAAAAAGGAAAAAGAAAGTTATACATATTAATGAATATACCTAGAAAACCTCTAGAAGGATCAGTTTCAAAATATTAACAATCATAGAGCTATGAGAGTTTTTTTCTTTTTGTTACATATTTATCTACTTTTCTTCCCCCCCAATGAGCAAGCGTTGAGCAACAATGCGGAAAAAACTTAAACCACATGTGATGGAAATCTGCAGGCAATATGGGCCTTAAATTCAAAGCACCATCTGGGATTTGCGTGTCAAAGAGTCATGGTTTACAACTGCAGATGCCGGAGCCTCCATGTGGAAGGAATTAGGGTTGCCGAGCAGGTCCCACCCTAGGAAAGTCCCCCGTGGGGAAAGGCAAGTGCCACTCCCAAAACAGAGGCTTCCCCACATCTACCACTTAATAGAGGGGTCTGTAAATCTGACAGCACGGTCACTTAAAACAAACGCTCCATTAGACAGGCAGTATTTGGGATTTTTATTTTCGAAATGAAGTTCCGTTTTTAATCCATTTGGTGAGCTCTGTGTTTTAAAGAACCTTCTAGGAAACCTGTCGCAAAACCAAGTCATTTCTGCAGTTCAAACTCTCAATTCCCTGAATCTTTCCATGTTATCAATTTGCACATGAGCTGGTTTTCTTGCAACAAGAAATGCTTCCACATGCTAAGACTAACAACTGGTTCTATTAGGACAAATGCCACCCCATTTCTTTCACCGTAAAACTCTAAAACCGTGCCTCTTTCTTTGGCATCAACGCACTGGAATGCACCACGGCAAAGGGAGGTGATGACATTTCTGTGTCTATGAAAAGCATATGAAGCAATTTTACGGGGTAGTTTCTCATGAGACCTGCTTAGAGTCAGGGCAGCAGACCAAATTAACTCTCGACAGCCTCTTCAGTTCTGCAAGTCTGTCACATTTATTGTACGGACGCTTTACTTTCTTTTTTTTTTTTTTAAGTTCCTTATCCCTCCATGAAGAAGAGGTCGGAGAGACATTAGGCCTGAGGGGCCTCATGTTTAGCACAAAAATCAGCCACGTTGAGGTGCCAAAGATTCAAGATACGAGTTATGAAGAGCAATGAATCTGATCTCTTCAAGAGGCAAAGGGATCCTCAAACTAAGAGACAGTCTAAAATCTACTTACAAAGAAAAATCTGACCGTGTAAAGTACAGCTGACTCTTGAACAGCACGGGTTTGAACCGTGTGCGCCCACTTATACTTGGATTTTTTTTTTGTTAAGTAATATTAGAGTACGGCATGATCTGCGGTTGGCTGAATCCCCAGATGTGGAACCTCGGATACGGGAGGCCCGACGGTAAAGTTATACGTGGATTCTCCACTGCATGGGGGTGGGGTCGGTGCTCCTAACCCCCGCGTTGTTCAAGCCTCAACTTAGATAGTTTTAGGGTTGGTAAATTCAACTGTGTGATTACATCATCAATAACCCAGATTCTTTTAGTCTTTCTATTCTGTCTCTGACATTCTGTTCTCCTCATGGTCACAGCATGGCTGCAACAATTTAGAATCATCACATCCTCAAGCAGAGACATTCAAAAGCCTATTACTAAATCAATCTCTGATGTGAAGAATGGATTTACCATGATTGGTTTACATAAATCATGAGTCCTCCCCTGGGGCTGGGGAAGAAGGCGAAACAGTGGCCTTGACACTCGGACAAAATCAGGGTTCGGTAAGAAGGGAAAAGGGAAGACTGGATGGTGAGTTGTCTACTACCAAGAGCTGCTACAAAGACAGATATGAGATTTATAACTGACAACACTAAATGCTAGAAGGCAACGGAGAAATTCAGTGACGATTCTAGGAGAGATATATTTCAGACCTGAGAATCTATACCTAGCCAAACTACCGATCAAAGAGGAGATCAAATAGTTTCAGGTGGGAAGAAATCAGAAAGTTTATCGTCCATAAACCTCAAAAATAAAAAAAAAAAAAACAAAAAAGTATTTGAAGATGCGTGCCATCACAGCAAATAGGAATCCAAGAGAGAGGAATATCTGTGATCCACGAAAAAGTGAAATTAACTCAGGAGTGCAACTGAAATAAATCTTAGCTTGAAACTCTGCAACAGGCCTGAAAAACAGTGTGTCAAAATTAAAATGAGAAGTACCAAAGTTCTCCACCATGTAAGTTTTCAAAATGCAAGTGAGTTCCATTACATAATTCTATGATTAGGAACCTAGAAATTTTTAATCAGATGAAAGCATATATGTTTCTTTCTTCAACACAACAACAATAAAACAGCTAGAAATTCCAGGGAAAATAGCCATACAACATCATAGTACAAACATGAATCAGAATAAAAAGTGACATTAAGCAATCGACTGTAATTATAAAAAGAATCCATTCAGGGCTTCCCTGGTGGCGCAGTGCTTGAGAGTCCGCCTGCCGATGCAGGGGACGCGGGTTCGTGCCCCGGTCCGGGAAGATCCCACATGCCGCGGAGCGGCTGGGCCCGTGAGCCATGGCCGCTGAGCCTGCGCATCTGGAGCCTGCGTGCGCTCCGCAACGGGAGAGGCCACAACAGTGAGAGGCCGCGTACCGCAAAACAAAACAAAAAAAGAATCCATTCAGCCATGAAGTTTGCAAAGATTTCATTCCAGAGCTCCAGCGTAGTGGAATAGGAACACATCTTCCTTTGTGATAGATCTAATCGTCCTGTTTTGAGGCTCATCAGTAGATGATATTTACGTAATTATAATTTTGCAAATGGTGGGTTTTGGCTTCCAGTTTTTATAATCAGTCTACAGACAAAGTGAGGAAGATTAATCATAGTCTCAGAGCCAGATGTCAAGGCTACAAGTCTTGAAGATGTGTAAAAGTCGTTGTATAACTGACAGAAATGGACAAGGTTGAAGAAAAAAAGTAGGCCCCTTGGGAATGAGGCTCTGGGGAAGGGAGTTAACAAATACGGTCTGGATTTTATGGACTTAGAAATAAAGATTTAACAATAAACAAACTAGTAGCCCTGAGCACTCAAATGCCCAAACTGTGATCTCTAAATACTGTTTTCTACTAAAAGAGAAATGGTTAATCCAGGCCTGGGGCAGCAAATGTATCACAGGAGCCTGGGACATCTACTCATCCTAGAAAATGAGGAAGTTACCAAAGACCCTTAGAATCAGGCCAAGAAGACTCAGGACCAAAGCTGAAGAGGCTCTCATGGGCCAAAGACAGGACAATTTGAACATCAGTAAGAACTGAAATGCAATGGCTTGAAACAAATCCAATATGGGTTCTTCATGATCCTCAAAGGAAAAGGAACTCAAAGGTAACCATTAGAGGATGCTCGGGAATCCACTCAACATTTTCAAAACTGGTAATTAAAAAAGTTTTTCAGTAATTAAAAGAGTCAATCAATTATTTCTGCTTTTCCTGTGTTTTAGGATAACCAAATAGTCAAAGGGGAAATTTCTTCTTATAGAAGCATTCCTACTACCAAGTGAATAAGGACTGAGAGATCAACATGACCCCTAAGGAATCGAAGGATCTAGGCAATGGTCATCGGTGGCTGTGGGAATCATTTACAAAGGTACAACCAGATATGATGTACCACCTGGTGGAAGTTAACAGAACTATATATATTCTTGCAATAAAATCAAAGCTCAGTCTGAGCAAGTCTGTAATCACCAAATTATAGGAAATAAAAGGGAATACAAGGGACTTCCCTGGTGGCGCAGCAGTTAAGAATCCACCTGCCAATGCAGGGGACACGGGTTCGAGCCCTGGCCCAGGAAGATCCCACATGCTGCAGAGCAACTAAGCCCATGCGCCACAACTACTGAGCCTGTGCTCTAGAGCCCGCGAGCCACAACTACTGAGCCCGCGTGCCACAACTACTGAAGCCCGTGCACCTAGAGCCCGTGCTCCGCAACAAGAGAAGTCACCGCCATGAGAAGCCTGCACACCGCAACGAAGAATAGCCCCCGCTTGCCACAACTAGAGAAAGCCCGTGTGCAGCAATAAGACCCAACACAGCCAAAAATAAATAAATAAAATAAAAAATAATAAAAACCTAATTCTTTAAAAAAAAAGGGGGGGGGGAATACAAGGGAAAAACAACTTAAATGACACCACTGAGATGCAATCATCAAAAGCCAGACTTGTGGAAACTCTACAGATCAAACAACGTGGTTTCTTCAACAAATTGCGTTGCAAGAGGAAGCAAAAGAGGAGTAAGGAAGCTACAGATTAAAAGAGTCTAAAGAGACATGTCCAGCAATTGCAATGTAAGAGCCTCATTTGGATCCTGATTTGAACAAACTGAAAAAAACTGAGACTGAAATATCAACAGTAACTGGCTACTAAGGAATTATTCCTTTTTTTTTTTTAGGTGCAGTAATGGCATTGCAATTATGCTGTATCTTTTTGACTTTTAAGAAATACATACTGGGCTTCCCTGGTGGCTCAGTGGTTGGGAGTCTGCCTGCCGATGCAGGACACACGGGTTCGTGCCCCGGTCCAGGAGGATCCCACGTGCTGCGGAGCAGCTGGGCCCGTGAGCCATGGCCGCTGAGCCTGCGCGTCCGGAGCCTGTGCTTCACAACGGGAGAGGCCACAACAGCGAGAGGCCCGCGTACCACAAAAAAACAAAACAAAACAAAACAAAAAAGAAATACATGCTGAAATATTTACAGGTAAAATGATACAATGTCTTAACATTTGTTTCAAAATAATTGGTAGAGAGAAGTAAATGAGGATATGGAAAAAATAAGATTGGTTATGGGTTCCAAGTAGAAGCTATGTCCCAGATACACAGGGACTTACTACACTCTTCTATTTTTGCATATGTTTGAAAATTTTCATAATAAAAAAGTTTTAAGTGTGTTATTTAAAGCTAAAAATTAATCACTAGAATATCCAAAAGTATAGTGTAAATATCCACAATCAGGTGATAGAGGCAGAGGGTTGATGGGAGTTAACGGAAGTACTCTCAGTCCCTCATCCATCCTTGAGAGGAGGCCCAGACACCATCTACACTGGGAGAATCAAGGCACAGAGACATACATGGGTGATTCAGAGTTACAGAGAGAACCACGAGAGACATGTAAAAGGAGGGAGAGAGGAGGGGAGGCAAGGTGTTCCCTTCTCATTTGATATTATTTTGTATTTGTGATGGTTTTAACTTGAGCACATATTACTTTTTTTTTATTGTGGTAAAATAAAAACAACCTAAAATTTACCATTTTACCCATTTTAAGTGTACAGTTCAGTGACATTAAGTACATTCACAATGTTGTACAACCATCTCCACTATTCATTTCTAGAACTTTTTCATCATCCCAAACAGAAATCCATTAAACAGTAATTTCCCAGTACCCCTTCTCCCCACAGCCCTTGCTAACTGCCATGCTACTTTCTGTCTCTATGAATCTGCCTATTCTCGGTGCCTCATGTTAGTGGAATCATACAATATCTGTCCTTTTGTATATGCATCTTTAAGCCGATGGCATCTTAGGCGATGAAATACAGTATCTGGATTGTCCATGTGTCATTTATGCCCCAACTGTGTGTGTTGTAGGACACCATGGGCTCTTTTCTTTCTTTTGCTTTTTCTTTTTTGTTTTTGTTTTTTTTTGGCTGCACCACCTGGCACGTGGGGTCTTAGTTCCCCAACCAGGGATTGAACCTGCGCCCTCTGCACTGGAAACGTAGAGTCTTAACCACTGGACCTCCAGGGAAGTCCCTGTCCGGATTATTTCATTTAGCATGCTTTCAAGGTTCATCCATGTTGCATCCTGTATATCAGAATTTCATCTCTTTTTGTGTTAAAATATACATAACATAAAATTTACTATTTTAACGACTTTTAGGTACACAGTTCAGTGGTACATTCACACTGTGGTGTAACCATCACCACCATCATCTCCGGAACGTTTTCATCTTCTCAGACAGAAATTCTGTACCACTTGAACACTAACTTCCCATCTCCCTGATCCCAGCCCTTGGAAACCACCATTTCATTTTCCATCCATCCCTAGGAGTTTGACTACTCCAGGTACCTCAGACCAGTAGACTCATACAATACTTGTCTCTTTGTGTCTGCCTTACTTCACTTCGTGTAATGTCTTTAAGGTACGTTCATGTTGCAGTGTGTGTCAAAATTTCATTTCTTTTTAGGGCTGGATGACATTCCATTGAATATATATACCACATGTTTTTTTATCCGTTCATCTGTTGATGGACATTTGTGTCGTTTCCACCTTTTGGTTACTGTAAATAATGTTGCTATTAACGTTGGTGTGCAAGTATCTGTTCAAGTCTTTGCTTTCAGTTCTTTTGGGTATATTATCTGGAGTGAAATTGCTGGATTATATGGTAATTCCAGTTTTAACTTTTTGAGGAACTTCCAAACTGTTTTCCACAGCATTTCACGCTTTGACCAGCAAAGTACAAGGGTTCCAATTTCTTCATTCCTTGTCAACACTTGCTATCTTCTGACTTTTTGATAGTAGCCATTCCTAACGGGTGTGAAGTGGTATCTTGTGATTTTGATTTGCATTTCCCTAATGACTCATGATGTTGAACATCTTTTCATGTGCTTATTGGTTGTTTTATGTCTTCTTTGAATATCTTCTTTGGGGAAATGTCTATTCAAGTCCTTTCTCTCAAGTCCATTTTTGGATCAAACTGTTTTTTGTTGTTGAGTCGTAGGAGTTTTTTATATATTCTAGATATTATCCTAGATATTATGTATCCTTTATCAGATACATAATTTGCAAATATTTCCCCCATACAATGGGTTGCCTTTTCACTCTGTTGATTGTGCCCTTTGATACACAAAAGTTTGAATTTTGTGGAAGTCCAGTTTGTCTATTTTTCGTTGTTGTTGTTATTGCCTGTGCTTTTGGTGTCAGCCAAAAAACTGTTGCCAACTCCAATGTCATGAAGCTTTCCCCCTATGTTTTTTCCTAAACGAAAGAAGTTTTAGCTCTTATCTTTAGGTCTTTGCTCCATTTTGAGTTAATTTTTGCATATGGTAAGAGTGCATACACTGTTTTTAAAGTTTAAAAATAAACATTTATGCAAATAAGAAAAAATTCAATAGGATGACACTTATCTTTGAAAAATTACCCTTGAATTATTACTTTTTTTAATTCTCAGAAACTCACAGCTTTGAAAATCACATTGTTCTACCTTTTCCTCCTGAAGTTTTGCAATGACCTTTGGTTAAGTTGTACTGGAAAGTCACAAAGAGCCACTGACTTTATGATCAACAATGACTCTTTTCCACAGTGCTCTGGACAACCTCAGCCCTGGACAGAAGCAGGTAGTTTCCAGCCTGTTTGCTTCCAGGCGAGTTCAGCTTCTCATTTGGTTCATGAGGAGGGACAAGAATAGACTCTGTAAGCCTAGCGCACTGTACACAGTAGGTGATCAGTAACGCCTGTCCGGTGTTGACTATCAAATTCCTAGGACTGAGCACATCCCATTAACTGTGGTGCGAGCTGGGGACCAGCCAGCCTCTGTCCCAAGATGCACACAGGGAACACAGAAATGAGATCAGCAACTGCTGGGCCTCCCCTGGCAGATCTCCCAGCTCCGGGAAGGAGTGATTCTGCGAGTCTGTCCAAATTTGCAATTCTCTCCCCCGCCCTGAAGTCTCCAAGCCTGGGCATTTAAGGTGATCTGGCCCTGGGCAGATACCAGCCACGCTCACATCAACATCAAACGTTTAAGACCTTTTCTGTGAAACTATCACTTCCCTGTAGATCTGCCCAAGAAATGCAACAACAGCTTCCTTTTGGTGAGCATTTAATTGATTCTGTGTTACTATGTCATCGAATTCTGAAAATAAGGGGGGAAGGTGGGTGTCGTAAGTCCCATTATACAGATGCACATCTGAGGCTTAGTCAGCATATTTAAGGTTATACGAGTAGAATTCAAACCCAAGTCTGACCGGCGTGAGGACTCCTCTCTGAGCCATCACAGTATATAGACAGTCCCTGGTTTCTAGCTTGCATTTCCCTGCTCTCATCCTCCGCCACTCAGATCATCTCATAGAACAGCAGTTCCCCAAAGCCTACAGTCATTCCTTGGTTTAACCTGCAGGGCTTCTTGCACTCGGGCAGCAATGAAGGGAAGAAAGGTCACAGGAGAAGGTCTTCAATCTCTAAGACCTTTGCTGCTGCTGCCTCCCTTTCACTCTCACCCTTCAGGCTGCCTTTGGTAGTAGAAGATGGTAAAGCACTGAAACAACATGAAAAAGATTCCAGAGACCCTGTTCTTCAAGCCCTCCCCGCTGAAGTCCCATAGCAATGCCTTCAAAAACTTGGAAGATGCAAGAACTGCCTTTGAGAAGATTCACTGGTGGGACAGTTCTAGAAGCTTCTGCTTGCTGCAGGGCAACTTACTACAAGAAAAAGAGGGCCTCCATTCACCTCTCCATGAAACAGCTTTATTTTATTTTATTTTCCAAATGTTAAATTTTTTTTTTAAAGAAAACATTTTTAATCTTACAGTACAGTACCCTGAAAAGTACAGCAGTCCGGTACTACAGCTGGCATACACAAATGTTACATTTTTTACCGTGAAACTGTTAGAGGGAAACATATAGGATAAATCTTTATGACCTTGGATTAGGCAATGGTCTCTTAAATATAACAACAGAAGTTCAAGCAATAAGTTAAAATTGATAATTGGACTTCATCAAAATTAAAAACGCATGCATCAAAGGACACTAACAAGAATCCGAAACAGCTTTCAAAAAGAAACGCAGGAATCATCCCTAAAAACCTCTTAAACTCTGAAAAAGCAAATACAGTTATGAAGGAAATACACATTTTATTTTGCAATAGCCTGAAAAAATGGTTTCGAGAGATCAAATTTACGATATGATAGAGTTGTATTTTTTTTGGCTGTGTGTATTCTTTAGATATGCCAGCTCCTGTTCACCAACAGGGCAAGTACTCTGAGTCCCAAAGGAAGGCAGCAACAAATAAAAGTTGAGAGACAGAGGGTTTCAGATTTTGACTGCTGCCTGGCTGGGTGACCTTGGACAAGCCACTTAAGATCTGTGGACATTATTTTTAATTCATCCATTCACTCTTTCGTTCATTGAGACAGTCGTGTATTTATTAGACACCTTCTGTTCTGAAATGTACTGTGGGATTTTAATTTATGGAGGAGACACAGAGAGGCCAACGCCATTGAAAGAAGAATTTATTACATACCTTTCCCAGGAGAAAGGAACACAGCACTCCAAGCAGGGCTGGGGCTACAGGGGAAACGCAGGATGCTCAGGAGGCAGAAGACGGGAGTGAGAGAAAAGCCGAGTCAGAGCCTGTATTGGGGCTTCTGCAGGAAGCAGTGTAGGATAAAGAGCTCAGGATTGACTAGACTGAATAATTCCAGTGGGCTTTGGGCAATATGGGTGGTCTCTAGTTGCCTGGTACCTGGCCCCGGGATGGTTCAGGGCAGAGAAAATACTGACCTGGTGTGTGAGAGTTAGATAAAGCGCTGGTTGAGGACAGACTTGGGATTGTTTGATTTGCATGGGAAAGGTGTGCCCCCGCCCAAACCCTTTGCTAGCTCTAAGAACTGGCTAGTTCTGGGAAGGGCAGTCTCGCCCAGAGTCTATAAGACCCCCAAATGCCAGAGTATCAAGAATGCATAAAATAGGGGCTTCCCTGGTGGTGCAGAGGTTAAGAATCCGCCTGCCAATTCAGGGGACACGGGTTTGAGCCCTGGTCTGGGAGGATGCCACATCCTGCGGAGCAACTAAGCCCATGTGCCACAACTACTGAGCCTGTGAGCCACAACTACTGAGCCTGTGCTCTAGAACCCAAGAGCCACAACTCCCACATGCCACAACTACTGAAGCTCACGCGCCTAGAGCCTCTGCTCCACAACAAGAGAAGCCCACGCACCACAACGAAGAGTAGCCTCCGCTCTCCACAACTAGAGAAAAGCCCGCATGCAGCAACAAAGGCCCACCACAGCCAAAAATAAAATACATTTTTCAAAAATTAAAAAAAAAGGGCTTCCCTGGTGGCACAGTGGTTGAGAGTCCGCCTGCCGATGCAGGGGACACGGGTTCGTGCCCCGGTCCGGGAGGTTCCCACATGCCGCGGAGCAGCTGGGCCCATGAGCCATGGCCGCTGAGCCTGCGCGTCCGGAGCCTGTGCTCCGCAACGGGAGAGGCCACAAGAGTGAGAGGCCCGCGTACCGCAAATAAATAAATAAATAATTTTTAAAAAAGAATGCATAAAGTAGGAAAGTATACTCACTAGGAGTGACACCAGCGAGATGGCAAAATCGTTCCCAGCCCTTGTCCCTCAAAAAACATCAATCTGAACAAGCATCCACTCATGGAAATACCTTCACAAGGGCTCAGGAATCCAGGTGAGAGTTTACAGCACCTGAGTAGAGCAGAGAAATAAGAAAAGATGCAATGAAGATGGTAGGAAGGACAGTTTCACATCACCCATGTACTATGGTCTGAATGTCTGTGTTCTCCCAAGATTCGTATGTTGAAACCTAATGTCCCCTGTGATGGTGCTAGACGGTAGGGCCTTTGGGAGATCTTTGGGAGGTAGAGCGCTCATGCGTGAGATTAGTGTCCTTATAAAAGAGGGCCAGGAGAGCTCCCTAGCCCTTTCCAACACGTGAGGACACAGAGAGAGGTCAGCATTCTGCAGTGCACCAGAACCCAACCATGCTGGCACCCTGATTTTGGTGTGCAGCCTCCAGGACCATGAGAAATACATTTCTGTGTTTATAATCCACTCAGTCTGTAGTATTTTGGTAGAGCAGCCTGAATGGACTAAGGCTCTGGGCAGCCCTCCCCCAACTCCTTACAGTGCAGCATGGAAAAAGATACCCACTTCATGGAGGAAGGAGAGTAAAATGAACACCCATCTTTGCTGTGGACCACAGCATCAGGCCTGTCCCAGTGAACCCTGGTGCTGGGCCAGCATGTAAGGCCCTGGGCTCCAGGACTTCCCCTATGGACCCAGGCCCCAGGTCAACCCCCACAGACTCAGGCTCCAGGCTCGTCACCATGATCTCAGGCTCCAGGCTAACCCAGTACCAGGCCAGCCTCCATGGATCCAGGCTCCATACCTGTTCCTGTGGGCCCTGGTACCAAGCCAGCCCCCAAAGACTCAGGACCAGGTCCATCCCTGTAGACCCAGGCATCAGGCCCATCCCAATGCCAAACTGGCCTGAGGACTGGGGCTCAAAGCCCACCCCAGCTCCAGGCTGACCCCCACAGACCCAGGTTCCCGGACCATCCCTGCAGACCCAGTCTCCAAGCCTGACCCTGTGGACCCCAGCAACCAGGCCAGTTCCACGGACCCAGCATCCCAGCCCACACCTGTGGACCAGTCTCCAGGCCCATCCCAGTATACTCATGTTCCAGGTACACCCCTGAAGACCCAGGCACCAGGCTGGCCCCAACGGACCCAGGTGCCAGGCCCACCCACCCAGTGGCCTAGGCAAAAGTCCAGCCCCTTAAGGACTCCATCCAGCAGCAAGCCAGCCTATGGAACCCATCAGCTGGCCTGCCCAGAATCTCTGGACAGATTGACTGGTGAAGAGTTTTCCCTGCAAAGGCCAGTGTGTAAAGCCTGGGAGAAGTGACTACTTCTTCAAATACACAGAAGGCAATAAGGGACACATGATACCACCAAAGGCACAAAATAAAGCACTAATGACTGATCCTAAATTAACAGAAATCTATGAAGTGCCTAACAAAGGATTCAAAATAATCATCTTAAAGGAGCCCAGTGAGCTACGAGAGAACACAGATAAGCTAAACGAAATCGGAAAAACAATACATGAACAAAATGAGAGGCTTAACCAAGAGAAACAATAAAAAATAACCAAACAATTTCTGTAGCTGAAGAATGTGGTGACTGGACTGAAAAATTTGACAGAGAACTTCAACACGAGACTCAATCAAGCAGAAGAAAGAATCAGCAAGCCCAAAGACAAGTCACTTGAAATTACTAAGTCAGAGGAACGAAAATGAAATGAAGCAGGAAAAAAAGAAAGCCTACAAGAATTTGCTGATGGGACACCATCAGCAAACCAATTTACTGATACTATTAAAGTCCCAGAAGAAGCAGAGAAAGAGAAAGGGACAGAAAGCTTATTTTTAAAAATTAGAGAAAACCTCCCAAATCTGGAGAGGTACATGAACATCCAGATCCATGAAGCCCAAAGAACCCCAAATAGACTAAACATAAAGAGATCATCACCAAAACATATCATAATCAAATTCTCATAAGTTAAAGACAAAGAGAGAACTTTGAAAGAAGCAAGAGAAAAGTGACTTGTCACATACAAAGAAACTCCTATAAGGCTATCAGTGGATTTCTCATCAGAAATCTTACAGGCCAGGAGAGAGTGGGATGATACATTCAAAGTGTCACAAGAAAAAACTGCCAACCAAAATTACTATACCCAGCAAAGCTGTCCTTCAGAAATTAAAAAGAGATAAAGACTTTCCCAGACCAAAATATTTAAAAATTAAAAAGCTGAAGTCCATCGCCAACAGACCTGCCTTATAAGAAGTTGTAAAGGGAGTTCTTCAGGTTAAAATGAAGGACACTAAGCAACAACATGAAAACATATGAAAGTATAAAACTCACTGTAAAGGTAAGAATATAGTCAAATTCAAATACTCTAGTACTGTAATGGTGGTACATACATCACTTTTAACTGTAGTATAAAAGTTAAGAGACAAAGCATTTTTTAAACTATAGCTACAATAACTTGTTAATGGATATACAATATTAGAAGATGTAAACTGTGACATCAAACATAAAATGTAGGATAAGGAGAGGAAAGAATGTAGAGTTTCTGTATGTGGTTGTAAGTTAAGTTGTTATCAGCATAAAATGGACTATAATAAATGTTATAAGAAGCTTTATGTAAGCCTCGTGGTAATCATAAAGAAAAAAACCAACAAGGGAACTACAAAGCAATATTTTTTAATTAACAAAGTGGCTATAGTAGGTCCTTACCTATTAATAATTACTTTAAATATAAATGGATTAAATTTCCCAATCAGAAGACACAGAGTGGATGAATAGATTAAAAAACTCAGTTTAACTCTATGCTGCTTACAAGAGACTCACTTTAGCTTTAGGTCCACACATAGGGTGAAAGTGAAGGTATAGAAGAAGATGTTCCATGTAAATGGAAACCAAAACAGAGCAGACCGGACAAATCTACATCAAGACAAAATAGACTTTAAGTAAAAAACTGTCATAAGAGACAGAAGGCCATTATACAATGAAAAAGGGGTCAATTCATTAAGAGGATATAACAGTTATAAATGTGTATGTACTCAACATTGAATGACCTGAATATACAAAACAAATATTAATAAGCTGGAAGGATAAATAGACAGCAATATAATAATAAAAGGGGACTTAAATATCTCACTTCAGCAATGCATAGATGGCCCAAACAGAAAATCAATAAGGAAACATTGGACTTGGACTACCCTTTAGACCAAATGGAATTAACAGACAAACAGAACATTCCATCCAACAGCAGCAGAATACACATTCTTTTCAAGTGCACACTGAGCACTCTCCAGGATAGATGATAGGTTAAGCTACAAAACACATCTTAACACATTTTAGAAGTATGAAATCATATCAGGTATCTTTTCCAATCACAGTGGTATAAAAGTAGAAATGAATAATAGGAGGAAAATTGGAAAATTCACAAACATGGAAAATTGATAGCATGCATCTGAATAATCAATGAGTCAAAGAATAAATTTAAAAAGAAATGAAAATTACCTTGAAACAGGGCTTCCCTGGTGGCGCAGTGGTTGAGAGTCTGCCTGCCGATGCAGGGGACACGGGTTCGTGTCCCGGTCCGGGAGGATCCCACATGCTGCTGAGCGGCTGGGCCCGTGAGCCATGGCTGCTGAGCCTGCGCGTCCGGAGCCTGTGCTCCGCAATGGGAGAGGCCACAGCAGTGAGAGGCCCGCATACCGCAAAAAAAGAAATTACCTTGAAACAAATGAAAATGGAACACAACATACAAAAACTATGGGAAGCAGCAAAAGCAGCTCCAAAAGGAAAGTTTATAGAAATAAATTCTTACAATAAGAAAATAGAAAGATTTCAAATAAACAACCTAACTTTAATAACTCAAGGAACTAGAAAAGGAAGAGCAAACTAAGCCCAAAGTTAGCAGAAGGATGGAAAATAAAGATCAGAGAAGAAATAGAGACTTGAAAAACAATTTAAAAGATCAATAAAACAAAAAGTGGTTCTTTAAAAAGAAAAAAAATTGACCACTATTTAGCTAGACAAGAAAAAAGAGAGAAGCCTCAAATACATAAAATTGTAAATGAAATAGGAAATATTACAACTAATACCACAGAAATATTAAGGATTAAAAGACTACTATGAACAATTATATGCCAACAAATTGCTTAACCTAGAGAAATGGATCAACATTTAGAAACCTACAACCTATCAAGACTTAATCATGAAAAAATAGAAAATCTGAATAGACCAATCATGAGTAAGGAGATTGAATCAGTAACCAAAAACCTCCCAACAAAAAAAAGTCCATGACCTGATGGCTTCACTGGTGAATTCTAGCAAATATTTAAAGAAGAATTAATGCCAATCCTTCTCAAGCTCTTCCAAAAAACTGGAGAGGAAGGAACAGTTCCAAACTCATTTTATGAGGCTAGCATTACTCTCATACCAAAGGCAGACAAGGACACTATGAGAAAAGAAAATTACAGGCCAATAACCCTGATGAAGATAAATGCAAAAATCCTCAACAAAATACTAGCAAACTAAATTCAACATCATATTTAAAAGATCATATGCCATGATTAAGTGGCATTTATCCCTGGGATTCAAGGATGTTTCAACATACACAAGTCAATCAATGTGACAATACAACATATTAACAGAAGAAAGGATAAAAATCATAATCATCTCAATAGGTGGTGAAACAGCATTTGATAAAATTCAACACGCTTTCATGATTAAAAAAAAAATTCTCAACAAATTAGGTATAGTAAGAATGTACCTCAACATAATAAAGGCCACATATGACAAGCCCACAGTTAACATCATTGTAAATAGTGAAAAGCTGAAAGATTTTCCTCTAAGATTAGGAACAAGACAAGGATGCTCTCCTATTCAACATAGTACTGGAAGTCCTACCCAGAGCAATCAGGCAAGAAAAATAAATACAAGGCATTCAAATTGGAAAGGAAGAAGTAAAACTGTCTCCGTTTGCAGATGACGTGATGTTGTATATAGAAAACCCTAAAGACTCCACCAAAAAACTGTTAGAACTAATAAATACAGTAAAGTTATAGGATACAAAATCAACATACAAAAATCAGTTCTGTTTCTATATGCTAACAATGAACTATTTGAAAAAGAAATTAAGAAAATTCCATTTACAGTAGTATCAAAAAATTAAAACACTTAGGAATAAATGTAATCACAGAGGTAAAATATCTGTACAATGAAAACTATAAAACACAGATAGAATGAACTGAAAAAGACACAAATAAATGGAAAAATATCCCATGTTAGAGAATTAATCAAAATGTTAAAATATTCACATTCCCCAAAGTGATCTACATATTCAAGACAATCCCTATCAAAATTCCAATGATATTTTTCACAGAAATAATCCTAAAATTTGTATAGAACCACAAAAGATCATGAATAGCCACAGCAATCTTTAGCAGGAAAATATACTATAAAGCTATAATAACTAAAGCAGTATGATACTAACATAAAAACGAATACATAGGCCAATGGAAAAGAATAGAGGGCCCATAAATAAATCCACATATTATGGTCAATTGATCTTCAACAAAGGTGCCAATAACACACAATGGGGGAAAAGACAGTCTCTTCAACAGATAGTGCTGGGAAAACTGGATAT
Source organism: Phocoena sinus (assembly GCF_008692025.1). Classification (NCBI taxonomy): domain Eukaryota; kingdom Metazoa; phylum Chordata; class Mammalia; order Artiodactyla; family Phocoenidae; genus Phocoena; species Phocoena sinus. The sequence continues at coordinate 3,322,302 of NC_045764.1, forward strand.
CAACAGCAGAAGAATGCAATTACACCCTTGCCTCCCACCATATACAACAATCAACTCAAAATGGATTACAGACATAAACGTTAAGAACTGAAACTATAAAACTACTGGAAGAAAAAATAGAGAAAAAGCTTATTGACATTGGTGTAGATAATGATATTTTGAATATGAAAACAGAGCACAGGCAACAAAAGCAAAAATAAACAGATGGGATTGTATCAAACTAGAAAGTTTGTGCACAGCAAAGGAAACAATCAACAGAGTGAAGATACAATCTATGGAATAAAAGAAAATATTTGCAAGCCATATCTGATAAGGAGTTAATATCCAAAATACACAAGGAACTCAAACAACTCAATAGCAAGAAAAAAATGACCTGATTAAAAAATGGACAAAGGACCTGAATGGATATTTCTCAAAAGAAGATATACAAATGGTCAAAAGGCACATGAAAAACGCTCATCATTACTAATCATCAGGGAAATACACATCAAAACCAAAAAGAAGAAAAAAAAAAGGTATCACCTTATATCTGTTAGAATGGCTATTATCAAAAGACAAAAGATGACACTTGTGGGCAAGGATGTGGAGAAAGGGGACCCTTGTGCACTGCTGGTGGGAATGTAAACTGGTGCACCCACTATGAAAAACAGTATGGAGGTTCCTGAAGAAATCATAAATAGAACTACCATATGGTCCAGCAATCCAACATCTGGGTATATATCTTAAGAAAATGAAAACACTACCTTGAAAAGATATCTGCACTCCCATGTTCATTGCAGAGCTATTCACAACAGCCAAGATATGGAACCATCCCAAGTATCTATCAACAGATGAATGGATAAAAGATATCACTCACACACACACACACACTGGAATATTACTCAGCCATACAAAAAAAAGGAAATCCTTTTATCTGCAACAACCTGGATGAACCTGGAGGATGTTAGGCTTAGTGAAACAAACCAGGCATGGAAAGACAAATACTGCATGATCTCATTTATACGTGGGGCTAAAAAAGTCAAACTCACAGAAGTAGAGAGTAGAATGTTGGTTGCTATGGGCTGGCAGGTGGGTGGTGGGGGAAATGGGGAGATGTTGGTCAAAGAGCACAAAGTTTCAGTTATGCTAGAGGAATAAGTTCTGGAGATCTAATGCACCATATGGGGACTAAAATACTCTACTGTATACTTGAAACTTGCTCAAAGTAAATCTTAAATGTTTTCACCACACACATAAAAAGTAACTACATGAAGTGATGGATATGTTAGTTAGCTTGATCATTTCCCAAGGTATATCAAAATCTCACACTGTATACCTTAAATATGTACAGTTTTTATTTGTTAATCATACCTCAATAAAGCTGGGGGGAGAAAATATAGTTAACATAATTGGCCCAGTGATGAATGGATGCCAAGCAGACAAAGACAGAATCTAAGAAAACACAATTAGAACACCTGTATCTTATTCTTTGTGCTAGTCCTGAAAATATAGTGGTGAGCAACTCTGGCATGGTTATCTTTATGGAACATTTAGTATAATCGTAAATTAAGGAGGTTGGATTAGGTGATCTCTTAATTCTATAACCATTGCATTAATATTTACATGGTGGGGGCATCAGGTCTATGAGTTATCTGCTGCTAAGTCCTTGGTCAGGATGTGACCTTAATTATAACACTGTTTCATCAGGTTTCCAGGAAAGTACCATGGGGATGAGTGGAGCTCGTGTCCCTCAGCCACACACACCAGATTTCCCAGACTCAGAGCCGTGGAAAAGGTACAGACACCCGTGCAGAGCAGGGCGGGGGAGGGAGAGGTCCAGGCTGTGCTCAGTGCCTCCAGACACTGACCTGGAGATGCTGGAGATGCCGGGGGCCAGCATCTCCCCAGGCCTGACCGAGATGCCACAGAAAATTGGAAGGAGATTCCATGCTTTAGTCAGGAAGATGGGAGAGAGCCACAGTACGCTTTCTTTCTACCAAATTTACCTCTTCAACAAATCACAAATCCATTTTTCTTTCATCCATGGCCATTTTAACCCAAGCCAACTGCTCCCATTGACCCCTCACCTGTCTCCCTGCCTCTTCTCTCCCTCCTATGTCTCTTTTCCAAGTGATTTCTTCTTTGATCATGAATTATTTAGAAGTGCTTTAACGTTTCCAAATACATGGAAAATTTGGGGATTTTTCCCTCTCATCTTGTTTTCTCATTTCATTGCCCTGTATTGAGAGAACATGGCTGGGATGGTACAGAAGTGTTAGTATTTATCAGGGTGCGTTCGTGGCCTCACGTGTGATTACCTTTTGAAAATGCTCCACGGAGAAAAGGGAACCCTCCTACACTGTTGGTGGAAGTGTAAGTTGGTGTAGCCCCTATGGAAAACAGTATGGAAGTTCCTCAGGAAACTAAAAATAGAACTACCGTATGATCCAACAATCCCACTCCTGGGCATATATCCAGACAAAACTCTAATTCAGAAAAATACACGTACCCCTATGTTCATAGCAGCTCTATTCACAAGAGCCAAAACATGGAAACAACCTAAATGTTCATCGACAGATGTATAAAGAAGATGTGGTACGTCGATACGATGGAATACCACTCAGCCGTAAAAAAGAATGAAATGATGTCACCTGCAGTAACACGGACGCAACTAGAGATTATCACACTAAATGAAGTAAGTCAGAAAGAGAAAGACAAATACTATACGATATCACTTATATGTGGACTCTAATATATGACACAAATGAACTTATCTATGAAACAGAAACAGACTCACAGACATAGAGAACAGACTTGTGGCTGCCAAGGGGGAGGGGGTTGGGGGAGGGATGGAGTGGGAGGTTGGGGTCAGCAGATGTAAGCTATTATACACAGAATGGATAAACAACAAGGTCCTACCGTATTGCACAAAGAACTATATACAATAGTCTATGAGGAACCATAATGGAAAAGAATATAAAAAAGAATGCATGTGATGTATGTAACCGAATCACTTTGCTGTATAGCAGAAATTAACCCAACATTGTAAATCAAGTGTACTTCAATTTAAAAATATTAAAACTGAAAAAAAAATAAATTAATGAAATAAAAAAAGAACTTAAAAAAAAGAAAATGCTCCATGTATACTTGAAGAAAAAAGTTTATTTTTAAAGTATTGGGTAAAGGGTTCTCTCTATATATCTACTAATGGTGTTGTTCAGATCTTCTATTGTTACCAATTATTTGGCACTATTTTGATCTGCCATTTAGTGAGGGAAATACTTTGAATTCTCCCATTATGAATGTGGATCTGTCGACTTTTCCTTATGACTGTCAGTTTTTGCTTTAGGTATCTGAAGGTGATGTTGGTAGGTGAAAACAGACATATAAAGATTCCAAGTTGTTATACTTTCCTGGTAAACTGATCATCTCTGACTATCTCTCCTTGAAAAATGAGCTACAGAAGGGCTGCCAGCTGCTCACCTGCTCTGCCTCTGTCCCAGCACTTTGCTCTCATCCCCTAATGCTTCCAACTGTCGGTGACCCAGAATGCCTCCGAGGCGGGGACTACCTCTGTTTTGGGGTCTGCCATCCCAGGAAGGTTAGACGAATACACTGACAAACCAACCAACGCAAACAAGTATACACAAGCAGTATCAGTAGTGCGCATTTTTAGATGTTTTAAAATATAGTGTATTGATCAGAATGTGTCAGTGTAGCTCATCAGCTGTAACAAGGGTACCGCTCTGGTCGGGGTGTTGATAATGGGGGAGGCCATGCACGTGTGGCGGAAGGGGGTATATGGGAGACCTCCACCTCCTACTTGATTTCGCTGTGATCCTAAAATTGCTCTAAAAAATAAAGTCTAATAAACTAGTGTATTAATAGAAAATTTGAAGTACGATAAGGCCAATAGATCAGGAGGGGTTGCCGGTGAAATGACAGTTTGTCACAGTTCTCAAGAAGAGGATGCATACGTGCCATGGGGGGCCACGGGGTCACACACGGAAGCACCTGTCAGGAGACAGAGCCAGGGAGGGGAAATGTGGGAGGAGCCTTTACTGTGGCTCCCGTGGGAAGGAGGGTGAGGGAAGCCAAGCAGCTTAGGATTGGCTGGCTTGCATCACTTCCACAGGCTGAGCCATAGGGGCTGCCCCAGTTGCCTGGTACCTGGCCTCGGGGTGATCAGGGCAGGTCGAGAGCAGCCCCGAGTGCAGGAGCCGATTAAGAAAGTGGCTGGGTGTGTGGCTCCGGACTGGCTGGTCTGTATTTGAAGAGTGCACTTGCAGCCAGGTTGTTTACTGTCTCTAGGAACTGGCTAAGCATGGGAGGGGCAGTCCCTCTGGGTCAGCAAGACCCCAGCTGTCAAAGCATCAGAACACAGCGTGGGGAGGGGAGGGAGGCAGCACATGGTCCATGCAGGACGCTTGCTCTACGCCAGGCATGCACTGGGGCTCTATGTCGCCTAAGCCCCAGCTCCTCCAGGAGGTGAGTGACACTGTCACCCTCCCGTTAGAGACGAGGAAACGGGCCCAGGGCTATGCAACAACTTTCCCAAGGTCACAGAGCTAGTAAAGAGTGACATCTGGCCTGACTCCAAAAGCAGTTTTTCTAAGTCGTTTCCAAAGAAGCTCCAACGTTAATTCTACCCAAGGAGGGGGCTGAAACTCGTACCTCAACTCTTGACCTTTGACCTTGAAGGCCTGGGAGCTCCCTCCCCCTTCCTGATCTCTGGACACTCCCGAGTCTCCCTGGAGCCCCTGTGACTCAGGTCCTGGTTTCTTACCGGGGGCACCTAACCTCCACCCAAGAGTCTGCAAGCAAGATTCTACCTTCAAAGCCAATGAGCAATGAGGCTGTGGTCCCCTTGGTCAAGAGGAACCAACTGGTCAAGGTCATAGGCTTCTAGGCCACCACCTGCAAGTGCCAGGCCCCTCGAGATGCCCCAACCACACCCACCCCAGGGCTCTACCCGTGCGACTCAGAGCAACCAAACCCAAGTTGCCCGATTTTCACCAACGGACCTGGAAGAGACCTCAGACACAACAGAACTGAGCTCTTTGGTTTTATAAACAATGGAACTGAAGTGCGGAGAGTTGAAGGCTGGCTGGTGCAAGGTAGAAGGGGGGTGCAGGTGGTCTACACACACAGAGATGTGCCCAGACACGCACAGGCACACACGCAGAATGCTGGCAGAACCAGTGATGTCTGCACACACTTTGTGCGTTGTACTACCGTTAGTTTCCTGGTTTTGACAGTTTACTGTAGTTACACAAAATGTTACCACTCGGGAGCCTGGGTTAAGAGGAAACGGCACCTCTCTGGACTTTTTTCTGCAACTTCCTATGCATCTATAATTATTTCAAAATAAAGTTTGGGGTTTTTTTTTAGCCTCGCTGCCGGCTTACAGGGTCTTAGTTCCCCGACCAGGGATCGAACCCGAGGCCTCGAGGGTGAAAGCGCGGAGTCCTAACTACTGGACCGCCAGGGAAGTCCCAAAATAAAGTCTTCTTTTTAAGTCACCTGAAGAACTTTTTAAAACTTGGCAATGCCTATGCCTCAAAGCAGGACATGTGAGTTAAAATCTCTAGGGGTGGGATCCAGGCAAATATATATTTTCTAAAAGCCCCTCAATGAGAATACTGGGTGGGCCGAGCTGAGAACCACTGCACCGGGTTCCGCAGGAAAACACGCGGATAGCAATGTGGACTTGGAGCTTCGGGCCTCCCACCTTCCTGCTCAGAGCATCCCCTTGGAGTTGGAGTCCTGCACGCGAGAAGCATCACGGAGGCCACCTGGCTGGAGAGGGGGAGGGTGGGTTGTGATACCCCTTGATGGACCCAAGGGGCGATGCTGCCTTGAGACCGTTGCTGGGACATCACTCAGACCTTGGCTGGAAAGATGCTGATGTTGCAGGTGGCGCGTTAGGTCACAAGGCCAGCAGGTGCCCAGCACATCCTAGGTGATGGGATGTGCAGCACTGCCGCCCGCGGTGTGCCACAGACCTGCTGGGCAGTGGGAGCCAGACACAGTCACTGACCTGCCCTCTCTGTCTGCCCAGCATTACGTTCCCGGACAGCGGGTCTGTTGGGCTCATCTGTCAGCATAATCACACAGTCTGGAGTACCATCCACTTCTGAAGTGTCCAACCTGTGGCATCACTGTCTCTGAGTCAGTCACCAACCCCTGGTCTGTGCCCTGCGGTGAGGGTGACAGCGATGCTGTCCCTTACTCTGAGTAGCACAAACCATAGCAGCATAACCCGGGAAGGGCTGATTTTTCACTACTTTCCTTAAAGGGCAGCTAAAACCCAGGGGCTCTTCCTGCAGCCTGTCCTCAGGTTTGCCCTCCTCTGCCCCAAAGACAGGCAGGTGAGAGAGTGGCCCTCATCCTATTCCGCGAGGGCCTGCATCTTGGGCTGGGTTCAGGGGTGTGAGTGGGTGGGGGGCATATCCCAGGAGGTACCAACAGGAAGTGGGCCCACGGGGCTGGAAGGGAGAGAGCCAGCACCCGGCGCGGTTACCCAACGGGCCCCTGAGGCTCAGCTCCTGTTCGTCCGCGGCCGAGGGCTGCCTTCCTGGCAATAATGCCTCACAAGGCCCCAATTCCTGATCTACAGAAATAGCGACATAATAAACAATAACTGTCATTTTAAGCCACTGAGTGTTGGGTGACTTGTGACACAACAGGTAACTGATACATTGGAGACTGATGGATCCGAAAGCCCTCCAAAACCCTGACTGATCCCTTCTTCCAGCGCGTGTTTTCTGGAATAGCCATCGGCTCCTCTGGGGACAGATCAGAGGAATATCCACGCTGCACACCTGGCTGGTGCTGCTGGGTCTTTCCTCTGGAAGCCCGGCCTCCCCTTTCATTGGCTTCTGGGTCTGAGAACAGGCTTAGTCCCGGACGCTGGGGCAAGGGATGGCCATGTCCACCTCGGTGGTCGCCATCACCTTCTGCCTAGCACCCCTGATCTCGTTTACTGCTATAGGTCAAGCAACACCCACTGGTTTCCTGTCTCTCCTGCCCCTGGGAACTCCATGGTTATTCGCCATTGCCACAGACCTCTGTGGGTCCGTGTCCCCAGGGGCCAACCTGTCCCTGCTCAGTTACAGTGATGACTGGCCTCTGATGCGTAAGTTCTCTCTGTTCTCAGAAGTGTGGCCTCTGTCCTATGTGTCAGTTCTGGGGAGTCCAGTTCCCTAAGAGCATCGCACCCACCAACCATGACCCAGAGGACAGTCACCGGTGAGCCCCTGGGTGGTTCTCGTGCCGACACAGACAGGCACTGGGATAAAGGCATCAGCTGCAGAGCACTCGCCGTCAGGTAGCAGCGAGCACGATCTCCAAGGAAATAAGGACCGGCACAGGTAAACCGATGGGGAAGCAGCACTGAAAATGCCGAGCAATGTCCCAGGCCGAGGCGGGGCCGTGTTGGTGGCCCTGAGCGTGTGGGCACTTTATGTATGAGAAAGAGTGTCAGGGAATGCCAGAGGAAAGGGGAGCGTGTGGACAGGCGTTATCCATCTCCTAGCACTGCCGAGGACCAGCCTTGGAGGGAAGAAGACGGTTAAGCTGATAACTTAGCCTTTATGAGCAGGTGTCACGCTTAGTCACACCAGCTGAGTCGATGACTTGGCGAGATCCCACCAGAAAAGAAACCAACCCTATACAACAAAAACCAACAGCTGTCCCCACGCAACGTGGAAGACAACGGTTCATTTCAGGCATTTCACTGAAAAATCAGCTGAGTCAGTAGGAAAATAAACACAACCAATAGCTAAACTCCCTTGGCAATATACCACCAAACAGCCAGTGCTTGCGCCTAGGAGAGGATTCTTCACTTTTCAACCAGCTACCCTGACGCTGGCCGACTCTGGCGGTGGCGCTGGCATCTGCTCCAGGCCATCTCCCAGCACAGGGGGGTGCCCCAGGAAGAGCTGGCCTGGAAGACGTCACCGGTAGGCAGTTGCCATGAATGGAGCACCAAAGAGAAGCCAAGGCTAAGGAGAGCGAGCCCTGGGTCATCCTCCTTTGCTGTCAGCTTCTGTCTTTGATCCTCAAGGTAGAGCATTAGAAAGTCGTGGTTCTGGAACACAGTCCTCCAAGGAGACATGAGGAATCCTTGAATCATACCCACAAAGGTCCTGGCAGGACAGGCCATATGATTTGTGGGCCCCAGAGGAAAATGAAAAGGTGAGGCCCCTTTTTTGAAAGTTATTAAAAATATCAAGACAGGCATAGCAGATTATTAAACCAAGCATGGGGCCCTGGGTGGATGCACAGGCCACATGTCCAGGAAGTTGGCCTGGGTCCTGGGCAACAAGGTAGGATGCAAGGAGCATTGAGCCGGGAGTCAGCAGCCCCGGGTTTGGTCCTCACCCTGCCATGTGCTTACTGTGTGACTATGCATGAGGCGCTTAGCGTCTCTGGGTCATCTGAAAACCTGAGACAAAGAGCAAAGATATGAGGGACATAAAGGTTTCAAATCTTGTTTGCTATTTATAAAAATATTTTAAAAATCAATATTTCTATAAATATGTACATACTTAGCCTTGAAAAAGCTTTATTTTTCAACCGACATCTGTTCTTTACCTGTCTCCTGCCAGCTGCCGTGCCAGGTTCTGGGGGCAAGGATTAGGGACGGTCACTGCCATAGGGGACCCACACTCTCCAAAGCCCCATACCCGGAAATGGGGCTACAATGTTAACAAGCAGAGCATGTCTACCAATGGTGTCTTTCAAAGGTGTTGCCTGGGGACTTCCCTGGCAGTCGAACGGTTAAGACTCTGTGCTCCCAAGGCAGGGGGCGAGGGGTCCATCCATCCCTGGTCGGGAACTAAGATTCCTGCATGCCGCACGCTGCGGCGGAAAAAAAAAAAGGTGTTGCCTTGTAGCATTATTCTAATCTTGAAAGCTATCCTTCTGGAATTGCGTTCAGAGTCAAGGTTAAACCACCAAGAAAGTCAACCCCATTGCATTAGTCACTCCTAGTTTTGGACCACTTACACGACACTACCTAGTTTGATCATCCATCTAGTTTAATAGCTCTCATTCATAATGATTTGGAGCCATTTAAAAATTCTAATCCACCCTCAGAGAATTTTTTAAAACCTAAGATTTGTTTAGTGTTTTACACTTTGCCAAGGAAATCCTACATAGTTTTCCTCTGTTCATCAGGACAATAGAAGTATTATTTTTATCTCCATTTTATGAATGAGATTCTGTCTCTAGTTTAAAAAAAAAAAAGCCAAAGGAATATACAAATTAGCCCTGGAATCAATTCTTTTAAAAATGCCACAATGCTTTGAGAAATGGCAATATCATAGGGATACGTCTATAGTGTCTTAATGTGATAACTTCAAAGGGGAACCACTTACATCAGGTATGAGTTCTGGTTGATAAACTAGTTACACCCTTTTAATCACACTCATACATTAACAATCCATTAGGTGTGACCACACATAAAATGCAGTGGAATAGCTGTTTTGGAATAGCAGAATTCTTCCTTCAAGCAAATCTTACACAGAAGTCCAATGTGTTATATAAAACTCAGGCTGATTGGATTAAAACAAGGTAGGGCAGCCTCGCTAACCCTGGCCACTCCCCACCTCCTTCGCCTGCCCACTCACCCTGGTCCTTGGACCTCTGGGGCCCTCAGAGCACACTCTGCAAATCATTAGAGAATTTGAGCCAATCCGTAGAAAAATTAGTTCTAAAATGTTAGGTTTGACTAGGGAAAGTAGCTTGTTGATTCAAAGAGGGAAAAAAGTAGGCAATGCAGAGAAGCAATAATTAGTTAATGGAAAAAAGTTCCACCGATTAAAATAAGATTAGGGCTTCCCTGGTGGCGCAGTGGTTGAGAGTCCGCCTGCCGATGCAGGGGACACGGGTTCGTGCCCTGGTCCGGGAGGACCCCACATGCCGCGGAGCAGCTGGGCCCGTGAGCCATGGCCGCTGAGCCTGCGCGTCCGGAGCCTGTGCTCCGCAACGGGAGAGGCCGCAGCGGTGAGAAGCCCACGTACCGCAAAAATAAAAAATAAAAAAAATAAGATTAATCCTATTTTGAAGATTAACCATATTTACATTCCTGGAGCACAAACAGTCTAGCTATACTGTGCTTGAAAATAGCACAAATATTCTCGCCCTCGCTTCCATTACAGCAGGAGTCATATTAGAGGCAGTTCTGTGATTCTCCTCAACAGACATGGTTCACGCTGAAAACGGAGGCACAGGGCCCTTTGCAGTTTGTGGAGAGAACAATTTCTCACCTTCCACGTAGCTCCTCAAGGGTGGAGGCTGTGGGGCGGGCAGCACTGCAGCACGGGACCCACAGATCCGAGTGGTCACTAGTGCTTCCTTTGGACAGTGTCTTTTCTCAGTGGGCTGAGGGTGGGGGTGGGAGTGTGATGAGATTCGGGTTCACCCAGGCTCAGGGTCCTCACGGCTGCCGGGCAAGCAGGCTTTTGAGTCCCTGGGGAGATGTGTTCTTTCATTGACTTTAATGGAAACAGTGGCATTTCAGGTAGACTGGGAACGGGAATCAAGACCCAATAAACCTTAAGAGACACAGACGTGCAATTAGAATTACAAGATTCATTTGAAAGAGCATCCCGGTTAGGGCTGGGGTGGGGACTCGGGGGAGGGAGAGTTTAGTGCTTGGAACTTGGCCCAGGAACAAAAATGTTGGCTTTCTACTTTGCCTGCCATGCCTTTCTGAGCCCAGATGATAAAATAATGCAAATCAGAGCAATTTACCTTATGCTAAGTGCTTACTACGCATTCCTTCCTTTAATCTTCACAAGAGGCTTCCCCTGAGCCAGATACTTAGCCCCACTTTACCATCAGCCAAGGGGCCTGAGATCCAGGGAGACTGAGTAGCCAGCGTCACAGCTCAGTGAGTGGCCAGGCTGCGAGGCTGACCTAGTTCTCCTGACTTCTGGGTCTGTGCTCTCGAGCTCTGCGCCATGTTGCCTGAAGATTCAGATATGTGTCTATTTTATTGTGGAAAGTGGAGGGCGGCCAAGTATGAAGACAGTCTCCCCAACTGCTCAACCCTGAGACCCTTTAAAATCCAGACACAAGGATGCAGGCGTCAGGCCTAGAGCAGGCCGCCAACCCATCCTGGCTCACAAATGTCACTCTGCATCCACAGGGACCCAGGAGAAGCTGGAGAGGGGTGACCCGGCACGGTGGCCCCGGGGGGAGCTACCGTGGGCCCCTCTAGGCCCCCAGGCCACCTCCCTTCTGGCTATTAACCTCTTGGTTCTTTCCAAACCCCACTGCAGAGCAAAGAGCCCCGGAATTTCCTATGAACACATGGGTTTTACTACTCTCTTCCTGCTTGAGGGGTTTTGAATACATTTATATGGTTCTTGTAAATGCTAAAGATAAGGCGGAATGTAGCTCTCATCCCCTCCCTCCCTTCCTCCAATTTTTAGCCCTCTTAATACAGGAATGGGCCAGACTCCACCCGTTACAGCTGAATGTGCTACCATAAAACTCTGAAAAAAAATCCACGCCGTCCTGCCAATACCATCAGAAATCGAGACTTTCCACAGGGAGTGGAGTATGTTCTGCATTCTCCTTTTAGGTGAAATAAAAATAAAAGGAGACAGGAAAAACAGCTAAACAAAACATTCATTCCTGTTCAAAAAATAAAACAGAAATTAATAGCAGCTTTGGGGCTGCAGGTCAAAGTGATATTGTGAGTTTACCCTTGGAGTCCCCTCTGTTCTCCAAGCAGGACACTTAGAGATGAATTTTTCTTTATATAAAAAAGACAGGGTCACGATTAGAACCAAAAGAAACAAGGACTAGAAATTGAACAGACACACAGTGGTGAATGCGGATGCCACAGGTCTGTGGCGCTCCAGGCAGAGGAGGCCAAACTCAATCCTGCAGGGGAATGGGTTTGAAGGCCTCCCTTTCCTGGTGCGAAACCAGAGCTGGCTCGAGGGAGTAAGGCAGGAAGGGCAGAGCGTGGCTGGTACCATAAAGCATGCTCACAGCTGAGGAGGAATCAGAGAGAGCTTCACCTGGGTTCCTACCACCAAGGAACAGAGCCCCAAGTCAGGGACATGGGCCATCTCAGGTGGACGGTAGAGGCAACCATAAAACCAGGGAGAGAGAAATCAGAAACAATTTCCAGTCCAGGCCACCCTGCAAACAAAGTTCTAAAGAATGCCAGAAATGTAGCCCCAAGAAAGGGCTCCTACAAGCAATGATCAACAGAGAAACCTCCTCTGTGTAAATGCACGTAACAGAAGCAACCTCTCCAAAGGAATTTACAATGAGCACGTGTAGCTCTTGAAGGCATAAAGGAGGGCCAGGCGAGGATATTAACAAGGCTTTCTGCAACAAAACTAGGAAGCAATGAAACAAGAAAAGATGGACAGGATCGTGATGACCTGCGGCAGGGATAGGGGAGGATGGGGGTGTCAGCTGCTGCTTCTAGACGTTAGGGAATGCAGCTGGACCTGGATCCAAAGCAGGCTCTCCATATCACCCAGGCCTGGAGGACGACACCCGGCTGGAGGACCGAGAGGAGCTCAGAAGGCTGGCCACCCTGTGCCTTTGGATTGGAGAATTTAACCCATTTACATGTAAGCCATGTGGCTGACAGTGCTCCGGCCAGGTGTCAGGCCTGAACCTCTGAGGTGGGAGAGCTGAGTTCAGGACACTGGACCACCAGAGACCTCCCGGCTTCACATAATATCAATCAGCTAGAGCTTTCCCAGAGATCTCCATCTCAACAGTAAGACCCAGCTCCACTCAATGACCAGCAATCTCTAGTGCTGGACAGGCCATGCCAAACAACTAGCAAGACAGGAACACAACCCACCCATTAGCAGAGAGGCTACCTAAAATTATAATAATTTCACAGAAACTGCCAAAACGCACCACCGGATGTGGTCCTGCCCACCAGAAAGACAAGGTGCAGCCTCATCCACCAGAACACATGCACCACTCGCCTCCACTAGGAAGCCTACACAAACCACTGAATCCACATTACCCCACTGGGGGCAGACAACAAATACAATGCCAACTACGAACGTGCAGGCTGCAGAAAGGAGACCCAAACACAGTAAGTTAAGTAGAATGAGAAGACAGAGAAATATGCAGCAGATGAAGAAGCAAAGTAAAAATGCACCCAGACCAAACAAATGAAGAGGAAATAAGTCTACATGAAAAAGAATTCAGAGTAATGATAGTAAAGATGATCCACTGGAAACAGAATGGAGAAAATACAAGAAACCTTAACAAGGACCTAGAAGAACTAAAGAGCAAACAGACAACGTATGAACAACACAATAAATGAAATTAAAAATTCTCTAGAAGGAATCAATAGCAGAATAACTGAGGCAGAAGAACAGATAAGTGGACCTGGAAGATAAAATAGTGGAAATAATTACCACAGAGCAGAATGAAGAAAAAAGAATGAAAAGAATTGAGGACAGACTCAGAGACCTTGGGACAACATTAAACACACCAACATTCGAATTATAGGGGTCACAGAAGAAGACGAGAAAAAGAAGGGACTGTGTAAATATATGCAGAGATTATAGTCGAAAACTTCCCTAATATGGAAAGGAAATAGTCAATCAAGTCCATGAAGCACAGAGAGTCCCGACAGGATAAATCCACAGAGAAACACACCAAGACACATATTAATCAAACTATCAAAAATTAAATACAAAGAAAAAATATTAAAAGCAGTAAGGGAAAAGCAACAAATAACATACAAGGAATCCTCACTAAGGTTAACAGCTGATCTTCATCAGAAACTCTGCAAGCCAGAAGGGAGTGGCAGGACATATTTAAAGTGATGAAGGGGAAAAACCTACAACCAAGATTACTCTACCTAGCAAGGATCTCATTCAGATTCGATGAAGAAATTAAAACCTTTACAGACAAGCAAAAGCTAAGAGAATTCAGCACCACCAAACCAGCTTTACAATAAATGCTAAAGGAACTTCTCTAGGCAGGAAACACAAGAGAAGAAAAAGACCCACAATAACAAACCCAAAACAATTATGAAAATGGTAATAGGAACATACATATCAATAATTACCTTAAATGTAAATGGATTAAATGCTCCAACCAAAAGACATAGACTGGCCTGAATGGATACAAAAACAAGACCTGTATATATGCTGTCTACAAGAGACCCACTTCAGACCTAGGGACACATAGTCTGTAGACTGAAAGTGAGGGGATGGAAAAAGATATTCCACGCAAATGGAAATCAAAGGAAGCTGCAGTAGCAATTCTCCTATCAGACAAAATAGACTTTAAAATAAAGACTATTACAAGAGACAAAGAAGGACACTACATAACGATCAGGGATCAATCCAAGAAGAAGATATAACAATTGTAAATATTTATGCACCCAACATAGAAGCACCTCAATACATAAGGCAAATACTAACAGCCATAAATGGGGAAATCGACAGTAACACAATCAAAGTAGGGGACTTTAACACCCCACTTTCACCAAAGGAGAGATCAACCAAGATGAAAATAAATAAGGAAACACAAGCTTTAAATGATACATTAAACAAGATGGACTTAATTGATATTTATAGGACATTCCATCTGAAAACAACAGAATACACTTTCTTCTCAAGTGCTCATGGAACATTCTCCAGGATAGATCATATCTTGGGTCACAAATCAAGCCTTTGTAAATTAAGAAAATTGAAATCGTATCAAGTATCTTTTCCGACCACAATGCTAGGAGACTAGGTATCAATTACAGGAAAAAAAAAACTGTAAAACATACAAACACATGGAGGCTAAACAATCCACTACTAAATTACCAAAAGATCACTGAAGAAATCAAAGAGGAAATCAAAGAATTCCTAGAAACAAGTGACAGTGAAAACACGACGGTCCAAAACCTACGGGATGCAGCAAAAGCAGTTCTAAGAGGGAAGTTTATAGCAATACAATCCTACCTCAAGAAACAAGAAACATCTAAAATAAACAACCTCATCTTACACCTAAAGCAATTAGATAAAGAAGAACAATAAATGCCCAAAGTTAGCAGAAGGAAAGAAATCATAGAGATCAGATCAGAAATAAATGAAAAAGAGATGAAGGAAACAATAGCAAAGATCAATAAAACTAAAAGCTGGTTCTTTGAGAAGATAAACAAAATTGATAAACCATTAGCCAGACTCATCAAGAAAAAAAGGGAGAAGACTCAAATCAACAGAATTAGAAGTGAAAAAGGAGAAGTAACAACTGACACTGCTGAAATACAAAGGATCATGAGAGATCACTACAAGCAACTATATGCCAATAAAATGGACAACCTGGAAGAAATGGACAAATTCTTAGAAAAGCACAACTTTCCGAGACTGAACCAAGAAGAAATAGAAAATATAAACAGACCAATCAAAAGCACTGAAATTGAAACTGTGATTTAAAATCTTCCAACAAACAAAAGCCCAGGACCAGATGGCTTCATAGGTGAATTCTATCAAACATTTACAGAAGAGCTAGCAACTATCCTTCTCAAACTCTTCCAAAATATAGCAGAGGGAGGAAGACTCCCAAACTCATTCTACAAGGCAACCATCACCCTGATACCAAAACCAAAGATGTCACAAAAAAAGAAAACTCCAGGCCAATATCACTGATGAACATAGATGCAAAACTCAACAAAATACAAGCAAACAGAATCCAACAGCACATTAAAAGGATCATACACCATGATCAATTGGGGTTTATCCTAGGAATGAAAGGATTCTTCAGTAAACGCAAATCAGTCAATGTGACACACCCTATTAACAAACTGAAGGAGAAAAACCATATGATCGTCTCAATAGATGCAGAAAAAGCTTTTGACAAAATTCAACACCCATTTATGATAAAAACTCCCCAGAAATTAGGCACAGAGGGAACTCACCTCAACAGAATAAAGGCCATATATGACAAACCCACAGCCAACATCATTCTCAACGATGAAAAACTGAAACAATTTCCATCAGATCAGGAATAATACAAGGTTGTCCACCCTCACCACTATTATTCAACATAGTTTTGGAAGTTTTCGCCACAGCAATCAGAGAAGAAAAAGAAATAAAAGGAATCCAAATCGGAAAAGAAGAAGTAAAGCTGTCACTGTTTACAGATGACATGACACTATACATAGAGAATCCTAAAGATGCTACCAGAAAACTACTAGAGCTAATCAATGAATTTGGTAGAGTAGCAGGATACAAAATTAATGCACAGACATCTCTTGCATTCCTAACACTAATGATGAAAATTCTGAAAGAGAAATTAAGGAAACACTCCCATTTACCATTGCGACAAAAAGAATAAAATACCTAGGAATAGACCTACCCAAGGAGACAAAAGACCTGTATGCAGAAAACTATAAGACACTAATAAAGAAATTAAAGATGATACAAACAGTTGGAGAGATATACCATGTTCTTGGATTGGAAGAATCAACATTGTGAAAATGACTATACTACCCAAAGCAATCTACAGATTCAACGCTATCCCTATCTAACTAGCAATGGCATTTTTCACAGAACTAGAACAAAACATTTCATGATTTGCCTGGAAACACAAAAGACCATGAATAGTCAAAGCAATCTTGAGAAAGAAAAATGGAGCTGGAGGAATCAGGTTCCCTGACTTCAGACTATACTACAAAGCTACAGTCATTAAAACTGTATGATACTGGCACAAAGACAGAGTTATAGACCAAAGGAACAAGGTAGAAAGCCCAGAAAAAAACCCAAACACATATGGTTACCTTATTTTTGATAAAGGAGGTAAGAATATACAATGGAGAAAAGACAGCCTCTTCAATAAGTGGTGCTGGGGAAACTGGACAGCTACATGTAAAATAATGAAATTAGAAAACTCCTTAACACCATACACAAAAATCAACTCAAAATTGATTAAAGACCTAAATGTAAGGCCAGACACTATAAAACTCTTAGAGGAAAACATAGACAGAACACTCTACGACATAAATCACAGCAAGATCCTTTTTGACCCACCTCCTAGAGAAATGGAAATAAAAACAAAAACAAACAAATGGGACCTAATGAAACTTCAAAGCTTTTGCACAGCAAAGGAAACCATAAATAAGACGAAAAATCAACCCTCAGAATGGGAGAAAATATTTGCAAACAAAGCAACTGACAAAGGATTAATCTCCAAAATATACAAGCAGCTCATGCAGCTCAATATCAAAAAACAAACAACCCAATCCAAAAATGGGCAGAAGACCTAAAATAGACATTTCTCCAAAGAAGATATACAGATTGCCAACAAACACATGAAAGGATGCTCAACATCACTAATCATTAGCGAAATGCAAATCAAAACTAAAATGAGGTATCACCTCACACCGGTCAGAATGGCCATCATCAAAAAATCTACAAACAATAAATGCTGGAGAGGGTGTGGAGAAAAGGGAAGCCTCTTGCACTGTTGGTGGGAGTGTGAATTGATTCAGCCACTATGGAGAACAGTATGGAGGTTCCTTAAAAAACTAAAAATAGAACTGCCATGCAACCCAGCAACCCCACTACTGGGCAGATACCCTGAGAAAACCATACTTCAGAAAGAGACATGTACCACAATGTTCACTGCAGCATATTTACAATAGCCAGGACATAGAAGCAACCTAAGTGTGCATCGACAGATGAATGGATAAGGAAGATGTGGCACATATATACAATGGAATATTACTCAGCCACAAAAAGAAACGAAATTGAGTTACTTGTAGTGAGGTGGATGGACCTAGAGTCTGTCATACAGAGTGAAGTAAGTCAGAAAGAGAAAACAGATACCCTATGCTAACACATATATATGGAATTAAAAAAAAAAAAAGGTTCTGAAGAACCTAGGGGCAGTACAGGAATAAAGATGCTGATGTAGAGAACAGACTTGAGGACACAGGGAGGAGGAAGGGTAAACTGAGACGAAGTGAGAGAGTGGCATGGACATATATACACTACCAAATGTAAAATAGATAGCTAGTGGGAAGCAGACGCATAGCACAGGGAGATCAGCTCGGTGCTTTGTGACCACCTAGAGGGGTGGGATAGGGAGGGTGGGAGGGAGACGCAAGAGGGAGGAGATATGGGGATATATGTATACGTATAGCTGATTCACTTCGTTATACAGCAGAAACTAACGCACCACTGTAAAGCAATTATACTCCAATAAATATGTTAAAAAAAAAAAACAGCGTAATGTGTAAACCTTGCTTGGGCCCTGGACTAAATAAATAACCAGGTCTATAAGACACAAAAAAAAGATGGACAGGAAAAGAGAACCAATTAGGAATCTTGGAAAAGAGAAATGATCATTGGAATAGCAGTTTATACAGTATTATCTGAGTTCAATACATGTTCAACCATCCCTCACACACAATTTCATATTCACAATGTGAGCCGAAGATGCTTGGTCATCGAAGAGTCGCAGATCTGTGTTGTGTCGGGGCGGGTGGGGAGGCGAGAGGGGGAGGGGCAGAAGCAGCGGAAAGGGGTGAAAGTACTGGCACCGGAGTCCCGCCCCTGCCCCACGACCAGCGGTATTTAACCTCCCTGGAGCTTCACGCCTTTCTGTACAATGAGGATAATAATGACCACGACAGGGTTGAAGATGGTGGACATTTTATGTAATATCGTGTAACCTTATTGATAGAAACTGATCAAGGAAGGAAAGTACATCGACACTTCTAATTGTATTTTTAATAATTAAATAAATCCTGGTACCTTGCATGTCACCCTCCTCTGGAATCAGAGTAGTGTATTCTCTGGATACTCTGGTCACTGCACTGTCCTGTAGGTAGGTGATCTCTGACGGTCACCAACAGAGGCTTTTCTTGGAAACTGCCTGTGAGCGCTTTGCTTTGCCGCCATTGGCTGCCATGCCACGCACTTGAGTGGATCGGAATCAGAGTCAGAATCAGATGGCCACGAGGATGCTTTACTAGCCCCCGTGACAGATGGACAATGTTTCAAGATGACTTAATCCTTTTACTCTCTAGAGTCTGCCTTCTAAGTACTCCCTCTTAATGCAATAAAAACTTATCTGTGTTAATAAATGTCTGTGTCTGCTCCAGCCTTGTTTCGCTGGCAGACACCCATCATCTGATCAACGAGGTGACTGTGTCTGCTCTTCCGCCCTAGGGAGGGGGACAGGCCGCTGGGGCTGACTGCGGGGAAGGGCTCACTTCCGGTTACTTGATGCCCTCTCCTCACAGGAAAAGAGAGCCCTGATTAAATAAGACACGGCGGAATTAGATCTTCCAACATGAAGACAACCAGAAACACCTGTTCGTGATGGCCTAGGGTGGCATCTGTGACCTTCAGGAGAGTGGGGTTAATGTGAAGAATTCCATCTACCCAAGGCAGCCTTAGCGTCAGAACCCCAGGAACAACCTTAATACAAGCAGATAAGCTGACAACCTTTCTCTTCTTTCTTTATTTACCTGCAACTTTAAAATATATATATAAAATGCTTCAGACACCGGAGATGACAGAAGTTCACATTTTGCTACATTTGCATCAGGTCACTGGACTCGCTAAGAAATGCAATGTTATAGATGAGACCAAAGTCCCACTCCAAAGCCTCCCCAACATGCTCTCCCCAGAGAGAGCTACTATCTTGAAGTGAACGTGCATGTTTTAATTCTTTTTAATACATACACATTAGGTAGCCACAAACTTTGCGCCATTATGTGTTTTCAAATTTACATGTGTGGTACCCACGCCCTTTTGCCTCTTTCTTTTTTTACTCAATATTACGTTCTTACAGTTTCACTTATTTATTTTTGCTACAAATGCCTACAATAAACCAGGCAACTTGTGGGGTACTGAAATTGAAAAAAAAAAGGGACAGAGACAAAACCCCTATTGTTCATGAGATGAACAATAAAAAAGATAAGTAAAATATATACTCTGATTTATATGAAGTATTGTATATATGAAAAATATACTAAGGCAGTGGTAAGTGCTCAGGAGAACATTTAAGGAAGACAAGGGGATAAGAAGTGTGTATTTGGGGGTGGGGAGCATGGTTGGTAATTTAGACTACGTGTTTCAGGTTAAACACCACGTGGTATTATCCTTGGTGAAATGACTCTGCTACACAGAGGGCTGACTGCCATGCACAGCCTTGCTCATGGCTCCTTTAAGAATTGCCAAGTCGTAGCATATGCACATCTTCAAACACAAGAACACCCCACTTCCCTCTGGGATTGTATTAATGTATACTCCCACCAGCAGGCTATTGGGATTTCCATTCCCCCACATCCTTGCCAGTGTTTATCAGACTTCTAAATTTTGCCTTTCTGAAGGGTATAAATGATAACTTGTTGCCATTTTAATTTTTTTTCCCAGATTATTACTATGGCTGAGATCTCCACATTGAGCGCTCTGGTTTCCTTTCTGGAGTGGTCTGGTCACATCCTTCGCTCATTTTTCTGTGGAGGTATTTGTCTTAGCTGTACTCATTTATACAATATGATTCCTTTATACGGTGTGGATTCATCCTTTGTCACTCACAGGGATTGCGGATATGTTATCCCTCTTGGTGGCTTGTCTTTTTGTCCAGGGTCTCATTTGTGATGCAGGATTAACACTAATTCGCTCAAATGATCAAACCTCTCCTGTGTCATTTGTGCTTTTTTTTATCCTAAGAACAGCTTCCCTACCCTGATGTCATAAAAGTATTCTGGCAGGTTTTCTTCTAAAAGTTTTATAGCTTTTCATACAAGTCTGTAATCTGGGACTGAAGTAACATAAAAATGTACTTTTCTTTTTCTCTAGAGAGCCAACTGTCCCAGCACTATTTATTGAAGAGTCCATGTCTTCTCTGTTAATGGGTAATGAGACTTCTGTCAATGCCAAGTTACTTACCAAATATGGGATCTTCTTCTGTCTCGCTGGTCTGTTCATCCATCCCTCACCACTTCTACTGTCTTTATTGTCATAACTTCACAATGTCTTGGTATCTACAACAATCCCCCACCTTGGTCCACCATTAATCTTCCACAAAACTACCTTTGCTATTCACGGCCTTTTCCACTCTACCATAATAATTTTAGGATCAATTTGGAAAATTCCCAGTCAGTAGTGGAATTGCACTGCATATATAAATTAATTTAGGAGAACTATTAACTTTATAATATTGAGCCTTTCCATCATGACAGTATCTCTTCACTTATTTAGGTCTTGTTTGATATTTTTTGATACATTTTATAATTTTTTATAAAGACCTATTATTTTGTCACATCATATCCTACTGCTATTTTTTGTTGCTATAGAAAATACTGTCTGTAATTGCATTTCCTAATGCAATTAGGAAATGCAGGTGTGGACAAGAACTATTAAGTTTTGTACGTAAGCCTTACACAGCAACCTTGCTGAATTCTCCCATTAGTTTGCCCGCAGTTTAGTTAATAGTCTAAACAGCTTAGATACTCATACTCAACTAATAGTTTATCTGCAAATAAACATATAATCTTGAACTATTACTAGTTAGGATTTTTTTTCTTTTCCAATCAATACAGCTCTTTTTTCTTATTGCTAGAACTTCAAGATTAATGTTAAATGTAAGTTGTGACAGCAGATAGCCTCATCTTTATCCTGGTTTAAAAAGGAATGCTTCTGATATTTCACCAGTAAGTATGTTTACCGTAGGGTTTTGGTAGATTATTAGGTTAAGAAAGTTCACTTCTATTCACAGTGTACTAAGGATTTTCGTTAGGAATGGGTTTTAAATTACATAAAATTTATTTTTGGCATCTACTGAAATGATTAATTTATTAAAATGGGTGACTCTTGTATTCTCAGAAAACCCAAGAATTTGATAATAATGTATTTTGTATATTGATGGGTTTATTTTACTAATATTTTATGTAGAATTTTGTATCAATATTCATAATTGAGGTTGTCAATGATTTACTTATTACTCCTCTCTGAATTTTGGTATCAAGGTTACACTAATCTCATAAAATGAGTTGGAGGGGGACTTTCCCTTTATTTTAATATTCTGTGAACAACTGGCATAACATAGAAAGTATCTGTCCCTTAGAGTGTTGCCAGAACTCAGTGGATTTTGTTTTTACAAAGGATAGGAATCAAGCAGATACTTAATTTCAATTTCATTTTCTTTATGGGTTATAGACCCAGGTAGGTTTTCTATTACTGGGTAGATTTTTATAAGTTAAATTTTCCCAGGAAACTGTCTATCTAATTTCAGTTGTCATGTTTTTGTTCACAGAATTTGCTTATATATGTTTTGTATATATTGTATATATGATTATATATATGTACATACTTAATCATATATATGTTAAGTATCCTTATTTTTTTCCCTAGCTAAACCTTGCTAGAGATTTGTTTATCCTTGTAGTCTTTTCAAAGAACCAGCTGTTTGATTTGTTAATCTTTTCAATTCTACCTTTGTTTTCTATTTTGTGAATTTCTGTTCTCATCTTGATTATTTCTTTTCTCACACTTTCTACTTAATCTGTTGCTCTTTTATTAATAATTATACTTCTCCACTTCTATTATATTCATTTAAAGGTATAGATCTATTTTTAAAAACTGTTTTAGCTGTATCCCACAAGTTTAATTTAATTTTAAAAATTTTATTATGATTCTTTCTTTGACCATTAGTTATTTAGAACTGGGTTTTTAATTTTACCAATGTTGGTTTTTGTTTTCTTGTGGTATTTATTTATTTTTTCTTTTTTTCCTTTGGTGTAGAGAACATGGGGGATATTAAATGTTTAACATTTTAAAAGTTTTCTCCGTTTTTATAAATCTTATAAATTTTATAAATTACATGAATGAAAGAATGTGTATTTTCTAATTGTTGGATCTGAGGTTCTCCCTACATATAGATAGATATATAGATATAGATTTATATTCAATATATAAGCCTTGTCATTACACTATTCAAATCCCTATATCATAAATTTTTTGCCTATTTCATCAATGACTAGGGAAACGGTGTTAAAATCTCCTACCAAACTGTAGTTTTGTGAATGTGTCCTTATAATTTTGTCCATTCTTAATTTATAAGATCTGAAGCTAAATTATTAGGTACTTAAAACTTCAGATTTATGTCTTGTGCTGAATTTTTCTTTGATCATTATGTAACAAACCTCTTTACTCCTAATAGTGCTTTTTGCCTTAAAGTGTACTTTATCTGTTATTAATGTAGCTTCATAAGTTTAATTAGTATGTATCTTTACTGAGAACATTTCTGTGTCATTATGTTTTAGGTATGTTTCTTGTAAAAAGCACAGAACACAATTTTTAAAAATCCAGTCTGGGGACTCCCCTGGTGGTCCAGTAGTTAAGACTTGGCCTTCCAATGCATGGGGTGCGGGTTTGATCCCTGGTCGGGGAGTGAAGATCCCACATGCCTCGTGGCAAAAAAGCCAAAAAAAAAAAAAAAAAAAAAAAAACCAGAAGTAATATTGTAACAAATTCAATACAGACTTTGAAAATGGTCCACATCAAAAAAAAAAAATTCCAGTCTGATACAAAATGCATCAAAATGATATTAAAATGTATCACAATTAGTAAAATATTTAGGTTTACATTTATCTCTCTCATTCTTCCTTACATTCATTCTTACTTGAGACAAATAAAAGCTGAGAGAATTGTCATCATACCTACACTACAAGAAGCATCAACACAAGTTCTTCAGGCAGAAGGTAACAACACCAGACGGCAGATGGTTACACAAAAGGAACGAAGCAGGCCATAACGGGGAAAATGGGTAAATTTCAAAGGATTTTCTCATGTTTAACATTTCTTTAATTGATAGTTGGCTAACTGAATAAAAGAAATAACAGTATATATTGTTTGGTTTATGACCTATGTAGGATAATTAAGAATAGTGACAGCGTAAAGGATGGGCAAGTGTGGGCAACGGAAACCTGACTGTAATGTTATAAATGTCCTGCACCAGACTTGAAGTGATTTAATATTATTTGAAGATAGACAGTTATAAGTTAACAATGTACATTTTAAACCCTAGATCAACCACACAAAAAAAGAGGCATACGTAATAAGCCACAAGTGGAGATAAGATGGAATCATTAAAAATAGCTAATCCAAAAGAAGACAGATAAGGAGAAAAAAGAAACATAGGAAAGATGGAATGAACAGAAAAGAGATAGTAAGATGATAGATTTAAATCCAATGACATAATCAAATACATTAAAAGCATATGTTCCAAACACCACAGTTAAAAGGCAGAGACTGTCCTATTGGGGGGGAAAAAAAGCAAGACCCAACCATATGTTGTCTACAAGAAATCCACTTTGTGTGTAAAGACACAGAGAGAGGGACTTCCCTGGTGGCGCAGTGGTTGACAGTCCGCCTGCCGATGCAGGGGACGCGGGTTCGTGCCCCGGTTCGGGAAGATCCCACATGCCATGGAGCAACTAAGCCCATGTGCCACAACTCCTGTGCCTGCACTCTAGAGCCTGCAAGCCACAACTACTGAGCCCACGTGCCACAACTACTGAAGTCCATGCACCTAGACCTCATGCTCTGCAACAAGAGAAGCCACTGCAATGAGAAGCCTGCGCACCACAATGAAGAGTAGCCCCCACTTGCCACAAGTAGAGAAAGTCCATGCGCAGCAACGAAGACCCAACGCAGCCAAAAATAAATAAGTAAGTTAATTAATTAATTTTTAGAAAAGACACGGACAGGTTAAAAATAAAAGGATGGGGCTTCCCTGGTGGTGCAGTGGTTAAGAATCCGCTTGCCCATGCAGGGGACATGGGTTTGAGCCCTGGTCCAGAAAGAGCCCACATGCCGCGGAGCAACTAAGCCCGTGCGCCACAACTACTGAGCCGGTGCTCTACAGCCCACAAGCCACAACTACTGAGCCTGCGTGCCACAACTACTGAAGCCTGCGTGCCTAGAGCCCAAGCTCTGCAACAAGAGAAGCCACTGCAATGAGTAGCCCACGCACCACAACGAAGAGTAGCCCCTGCTCACCGCAACTAGAGAAAGCCCACGTGCAGCAACAAAGACCCAACAACGAAGACCCAATGCAGCCAAAAATAAATAAACTTATATTAAAAATAAATAAAAATAAAAGGATGGAAAAGATACTCCATGCGAACAGTAATCAAAAGTAAGCTGGTGGGCTTCCCTGGTGGCGCAGTGGTTGGGAGGCCGCCTGCCGATGCAGGGGGACGCGGGTTTGTGCCCCGGTCCGGGAAGATCCCACATGCCGTGGAGCGGCTGGGCCTGTGAGCCACGGCCGCTGAGCCTGCGCGTCCGGAGCCTGTGCTCCGCAACGGGAGAGGCCACAACAGTGAGAGGCCCGCGTACCGCAAAAAAAAAAAAAAAAGTCAGCTGGCTAATAGTAGTAAGCATACACTTACCATAAAAAAAAAGTTATTGTGAGGCAAACACTGATAAACAGCAGAAGAGGAGAACCACATTCTATAAATAATAGTATATGCCATTTCCCTTATGGACTAAATGATAAACTCAGTAACAGATACAGCTGATTAATCTTGTGGCTGTTTTGAAGTATAAAGATAAGCGAACTGGTGATGAATGAACTGGCTTCAACTATTAAAAGGGTGACATTTATTACAAAACTAATATATGTTTATTGTAGGAAATCTGGAAAATACAGAAAAGATATTTTAAAAATCACCCCTGGCTCCACACTCAAATTCAATAACAAATATATAGTCAAAACAAAAGTCCCTTTTTTGTCTCCTTTCCCCCCAAATATACCATGTTAATGATTTGGTTTGCCAATTTCACATGGATGAGATCCTATTTAATACATTGTTCTCTCACTTGAAAAAAAATAAAAGTAAGCTGGAGTGGCTATGTTATTGTAAAACAGGTTTCAGAGAAAGAAATATTATCAGAGATTATATGAGATAAAGAAGGACATCTCATAATGATAAAGAGGTCAATTCACCATGGAGATATAATAAATCTTAATATGAATGTACCTAATAGCAGAGTTTCAAAATACATGAAGCCAAAATTAGTAGAAGTGAGAGGAAATGTAGACAAGTACACAATCATCGTTGGAGATTTCAACACTCCTTTCTCGGTATTGTTAGAACAAACAGAAAATCAGTAATTATCTAGAATACTTGATAACACTATTGACCAACTTGACCTAATTGATCAGTTAGAGAATACTCCTCCCCACAACAGCAGGATCACACATGACTTTAAAGGGTTTGCAGATCATTCTCCAAGATAAACCAAATTCTGAGCCATAACGTAAGTCTCAATACATTTAGAAGGATTGGAAACATGCAAAGCACTTCATCTGAACACAATGTAATTCCACACAACTAGAAATCAATTATAGAAATATATCTGGAGTATGATCAAATACTCAAGATTTTAAGAACACACTTCTAAGTAACTTACAAGTCAGCTAACTAAGTATCTACCTTAAGAAAGCAAAAAAAAAGAGCAAATTAAGCCCAGCATAAGCAAAAGGAAAGAAGTAATAAAAAAGCAAACATCAATGAAATAGAAATAAAAAGGAAACTTAAAAACAATTAAGAAAAACAAAGTCAAAAGCTGGTCATTTTAAAAGCTCAATAAATTGGCAATCATTTAGCCAAAGTGGTCAGAAAAAAAAGATAAATTACCAATATCATGAATGAAAGAGAAGCCACTGCTATAGATCCAGCAGCATTAAGTGGACAATAAGGAAACATTATGAACAATTTTACACCAATATGTTAGACAAATTAAATCAAATAGACAAACTCCTTGGAATATACAAACTTCCAAAGCCCACTCAAAAACTAAGATAAGCAGAACAGCCCAGTATTTGTTTGTTTTTAAATAAAGTTGTAGTTATAACCCTTCTCACAAAGAAAATTCCAGGCCCAGATGGCTTCACTGGTGAACTCTAATACACTTTAAAGGAAGAAACAGTACCCATTCTACACAAACTTTATCCGCCCGATAAAGGACATATATGAAAACCTACAACGGATATCACCTTTAATGACTGAATGCTTTATCCCTAAGATTGGGAACAAGACAATAATATTCACTCTTACTACTTCTCTTCAACGTTATATTGGAGTACCTAGCCAAAGAAACTAAGCAACAAAAAGAAATAAAATGCATAAAGACAATACGATCATCTACGGAGAAAAACGTAAAGAATCTACCAAAAAGCTGCTGGAAATGAAGGTCAACATACAAAACACTGGAACTAACAGCTGGAAACTGAAATTGAAAAACAATACCATTTATAATGGCATAAAAATGTACAAAGTTTTATGGGAGAGATTTAACAACAACAAAAAAATGTTCAAGACCAATGCACCCAAAATTACAAAACACTGCCAAGAGAAATTAAAGATGACCTAAAAAAATGGAGAGATACGCCATGTTCATGGATCAGAAGACTCAATATTGTTAAGCTGTCAGTTCCCACTGAATTTAATCTATGAGTTCAAGGAAATGCCAATAAAATCCCAGAAGAGTTTTTTTTGGTAGAAATTTATAAGCTGATTTGAATATTTATATGGACATGCAAAGGATCTAGAGTAGCCACAACAATTTTGAGAAAGAACTAGTTGGAAGAATTATACTATTTTGATTTAGAGACTTACTAATAAAGTCTAGTAAATAAGACAGTGTGGTATCGACAATGAAATGAATAGGGACTCCCAAGATAGACCATACGTATATGGTCAATTATTTTAAGAGAAAAGTACCAAAATAACTGAATGGGAAAAGACAGTCTTTTCAACAAATTGTGCTGGAATAATTGGATATCCATATGCAAGAAAATGAAACTCAACCCTTACCTTACACCTTATACAAAAATTAACTTCAAACGGATCACAGACCTAAATATAGACCCAAAACTATAAAACTTTTAGAAGAAAACATATGGCAAAATGTTTATGACTCTGAATTAAGCCAAGACCTTTTAGGTAGGCTAAATTAAGCAGAACCATTAAAGAAATCCTTGAAAAATTGGACTTCATCAAAATTTAAAGCTTTTGCTTTTCCAAAGACAATGTTCAACAATTAAAAAGCAAGCCACAGACTGGGAAAAATATTCATAAAACTTTTATTTGTTCTGGACTTAAATCCAGAATATACAAAGAAAACTTAAAACTCACTAAAGAAAAGATAATAAGCCAATAAAAATGGGAAACAAGTTGATCAGACTCTTTACAAAAGAAAATATATGAATGGCAGATAAACAAATGAAAATATGTTCAACATCATTAGTCACTAGGGAAAAGCAAATTAAACCCACAAGGAGATACCACCGGTGACATGCCCACTAGGATGCCGAAAGTAAAAGTACCAAGCACACTATGACAGGCAGACTAGTGGCCTCCAAAGATGTCCATTCTAATCACTTAACACGTGAATCAATCCATCTTGTTGTAACAGTCCCCAAATAAGTCTTCATTATTGTTTTTACCCAGTAGATGCTTATCCTTCCTTCCATCTACTTCCTTCTTAGACACATTTTTCGATCATTCTTTTAATGAAGGTCCGTGAGTGGCAAATTCTCTACATGATTTTTAGCTAAAACGGTTTTCACTTTTTTCCCTCACTCTTGATTAATAGTATAACTCTAAGAAGGTATCATTCTATTCTCTTCTGATCTCTGTTGTTGGCATTGGGAAGTCGGCTGTCCTTCTAGTCACTGGTACATTGTATGTGATCTCATATTTCTCTTTGCTTTGCAGATTTTCTCCTTTTATTTAGCGTTTAACGGTTATTCAAGGAAGTCTCTTGGTGTGGGATTACCCAGCTTGGGAATTCTTGGAATTTTTCCATTGAGGATTCATGTCTTTAATCAGTTCCGAATCATCTATTTTCTCCTCAAATATTTCCTCTGATTCTTTCTCTCTGTTTAGATCTTATTAGCTAAGAGATACCACCAGTGAGTACATACCAGCACTCTTATTAGCTTTGTATTGGACATTTTCATTATCTTAAACTCCCTTTCGCGTTTGCCATCTTATCTCTGCGCTGTGTTCTAGGTCATAGCCTCTAATCTTTAGTTCAACAATTCTCTCCTCCAGTGAGCTAATTCAGGGCCCCATCCATCCACTGAGACTTTCATTCAATGAATATGTTTCACATTTCTAGAAGGCCTATTTCATTATTTTGCAAACCTTCCTTACTTACAGCCTCTTGATCCTCCCTCCAGGACTTGATTCCATCTATTATGTTTTTAAGCATTTTTACCATACCTTTTTCCCCCTCTGATTGTGCCTTTATTAGCTCGAGTTCATGGGACTGGAGTCTTGCTGTTTGTTGTGTCTGCTGTCTCTTGCTCACAGCAAATTCTTTCACTGTGTGTTTCCTAGTTTTTTAAACTCATGAGCTCACCGTTAATGAGGCTTCTTTTCTGAGCAAGTACAGTGAGGCCACTGCTGTCAGAGTGCCTCTGCTGGGCGACTTAGCATGGCAGACATTCCAGGGGTGTCCGCTCTGGGACAGATTTGCATGTTTATTTCTCTGCTCACAGTTTTCCTGAGCCTTGCAGAGATATCTGCAGGTTTTCTGAGTGGAGTAAAGACATGTTTGGCACCCAAAACCCAAGGGCAAGCCCAGGGCTTAATTTTCTCTAGGGAGACTGTTTCCTTCAACTCAAGCTGAGGCAGCTTCCTTGTCTCCTCCCTGTGCCAAGAGCCAGATTTCTCCTAATCCCCCTTTCCACTGAGAGTTCAGCTCTGCAAACGTCCTGACATAGACCTTTCTCAGGATTCCAAGACCTTGTCTCCTGTCCTCAAATGCGTGTTAAAGCCCAAGCCCCCAGGTTTACTAGGACCGAAAACAAACTCAAACCCAAGCCCCCAGGCTTACTAGGACCGAAAACAAACTCCCAGGTCAGTTCATGGGCCCACATTGCTCTCATTTTCAGTCTCCTTGTTTCAGAGACTCACGATCTCAGCTGTGCAATCTCCAAGGGTCACACCTACCCAGAACATCTGTGTGTTTGGGACAGGAGGGAGTTCAGGTCTCTTAGTCCATCATCTTTCTGGAAAGAGAACTCTCCTTCTCCACTTATTCACGTGGCCACCTCCCAAGAAACCTAATTTCAGAGTCATTCTGCGACTGTTTACACAGCTCCAAAACACATTAGTTAAGTTGAAGCGTTTGGCCAATCATCCAGATGTTTTTGTCTACACAATGCCAGACACCCAGATGTACATCCAATTCATCTGCTATTTCCAAACATAATAAACTTACATTGTTAAGCACATTGCTATTTCACAAACTCAGGGATCCTGTGGGTATAATCCTGTCCCTCATTTGCCAAGACTGATTATATTAGAGCCCATGACTTTCATTCCATCACACAGACTTCTAACGCTGTAATTCTTTTCCTTATTCTTGTGACTCCTGTGTTTTGTTTTGTTTTTTTCACAATACAGTATTGAGGTCAATAAGTATTTATTAAACTCTTGGCTGAGGGTGAAAACAATGAAAAACCACTCCGTCCCTGGGGGGATACTAAAATGTAGTTGTATTTATTTATTCATTCCTTCATTCAATACTCTTATTGCGCGGACACCGCGTTCCTGGGGAAACAAGACCGACCCCCTGCCTTCGTGAAGCGGGACATTTAGTGGGACACATAAGTAATATATAATAAAACAATCACACAAGTAACATAGAACAAAAAGTCATTAATGCTACATAGGAAAGGAGAAGTACTGTGACAGAGAATCATACATAGTCTCAGCTTAGTTTGCGGAAGGGAGGGAACAGCCTCTCTTAGGAGTGACCTAAGCTGTGACCTGAGAGATGCAGGCAAAGAGTGAGGAAAGAAAGTTCCAGACTGAGGAACATAGGAGAGGCCATGGGAGGGGCCGAAGGCCGAAGGGGCTGGGAAGCCAAAGGAACACAAAGATTGTCGGTGTGGCTGGGAGTGTCGGCAGGAGGCCGGTGTGGAAATAAAGCTGGAGAAGGAGGTTGGCGTCTCATCAGCTCTGAATAGGACAGGGTTTGGATTTGGGATTTTCTACTGAGAGCAATAACTTCCCCCTGGAGCAGAGGGATGATGGGAAGAGATCCCTGGCTACTGGATGGCAAGGGAGACTAGGAAGAAAACAGGTGAGTTAGAGTTTAGGGAGAGGATGGTGGTGAAGAATGAGAGGTGTCAGTGGCGACAGAGAGAAAGAGGCGAGCGGGATGCAATTCAGAGCTGGGACCTGGTGATGGATTCGGGTAGCACAGGGGAGGACCGTGTCAAGCCGGGCTCTGGCACGAGCGGCTGGGGATACAGAAGCACCATTACTCAGAGAGGGGAGCCTGGAGAAGAGGCAAATTTCTGGGGAATTAGTTCATTTTTGGACGTCTGAACTTGGAGATTGGCACGTTAATCAGTTGGTTACCTTTAGCACACGATCTTATTTATCGCGCTAACACTTCGTGAGACACACAAGTCGAGTCGTCAACTGGACAGCAGGGTATATATGGCTGGAGCTCAGGAGAGGCAGGTGAGGTACAAATCTGGGAGTCAAGGGCACGTAATTGGCATGGAACTGGTGACGGTGATGCGGCAAGAGACAGAAAGAGGGCAGGAGCCTTGGTCATAGAAGACAAGGAATCTGGGTTTTTTTAAGGAAGACCGAGTTAGTCATATGATATCACTCGTACGTGGAATTTAATTTTTTTAAAATGATACAAATGAACTTATTTACAAAACAGAAACAGACTCACAGATATCGAAAACAAACTTATGGATACCGAAGGGGAAGTGTTGGGGGAGGGATAAATTAGGAGCTTGGGAGGAACATACACACACTACTATATATAAGACAGACAGCCAACAGGGACCTGCTGTAGAGCACAGGGAACTCTGCTCCATATTCTGTGACAACGGATGTGAGAAAAGAATCTAAAAAAGAATGAATAGATGTATAGGTATAACTGAATCACTTTGCTGTCCACCTGAAACTAAAACGACATTGTAAATCCACTAGACTCCAATAAAATATTTTTAAAAATTAAAAAGACTGGGCTTCCCTGGTGGCGCAGTGGTTGAGAGTCCACCTGCCGATGCAGCGGACACGGGTTCGTGCCCCGGTCTGGGAAGATCCCACATGCCACGGAGCGGCTAGGCCCGTGAGCCATGGCCGCTGAGCCTGCGCGTCCGGAGCCTGTGCTCCACAATGGGAGAGGCCACAACAGTGAGATGCCCGCGTACCGCAAAAAAAAAAAAAAAATCAATGAAGTAGAGATCCACATATCCACGTGATGAATCTCAAAAATTAGAGGATAAAAAACACAAGTTTAGGGGCTTCCTGGTGGCGCAGTGGTTGAGAGTCCGCCTGCCGATGCAGGAGACGCGGGTTCGTGCCCCGGTCCGGGAAGATCCCACGTGCCGCGGAGCGGCTGGGCCCGTGAGCCACGGCCGCTGAGCCTGCACGTCCGGAGCCTGTGCTCCGCAACGGGAGAGGCCACAACAGTGAGAGGCCCGCGTACAGCAAAAAAAAAAAAAAAAAAAAAAATTAAAAAGACTGAGTTAGGAGTATCTGAAGTGGGGAGAAACAAGAGAGCTTGGTGTCATGAAATCCCAGAGAAGAGAGTGTTTAAGGCAGAAAGAGTGGTTAGCTTTTCATTGAAAACTTGAACTTCTGAAAGGTCGAGTGAGATAAAAACTAAGAGGTGGCCGGTGGGGAGGATGGATGCCAGGCGCGAGTGTGCGGGAGAAGCGGAAGAGCTCCCAGAGTGAGACGGGCTAAAGTCGTGGAAACGAGGAAGCAGAGCTGGAAAGGGGTCAGCTCTCCCTGCAAGGGGCCAAGCGCGGGCTGTGCAGATGAGACAGGCTCGGGAAACAGGAGAAGGAACAGAACGCGAGGCACTTTGTCACTCCAAGTGGGGCAAGGAGACACACAGAGGCTGCAAGAGGTGGGGGAGAACTGACTGCCTGATGAGATGCAGCCCTCGGGTACCGGGTACTGGGTACCGGGCGGGATTTGCATAAACGGGGAGGGGAGGAGGCCTTTGGGCCTGGGAACCAGCATAGGCAAGAGCAAGTGACCAGAGGTGGTCAGGGGATGAAGGGGACCCAGGAGAGACCAGGGTGAGGGCGGCTTTTGTCTCACAGAGCTGAAAAATAAAGCTGGATGGGAAGGCTTGAGTCTATCTCCTTTTATATCTGCCCGCTTCTGAGAAAGGGCCACTGCCTTTCGGTGACCCTTCCCTGCATTCCATCCATGAGGCGGTAGAGGGGCTGCTGTCACGGTACCCGTGCCCACCCGCCGGGGCCGTGGGACCCCAACCAGGCCAGCCGGACACCCCTCCCCAGCCCCGAGGGCCCTGTTGGCAGAAGCTACAGAGATGCTCTCGCGGAGAGAATGAAATGGGCCCTCGGGGACCAGCAGAGGCAGGAGGCGGACGGCGGGCCCCCCAGCCCCGAGGCCACCTGGGGCCTGCCCACACCACCGTCCTTCCCAGGGTTCCAGTGCACAAAGCCCCCAGTATATTCTTTCCTCCTTAGGCCTCAGCGGCTTCGGCCGAGCATCCCTTGCCACCGAGAGCCCTGAGCACACGGCCAGGGGGCAGCAGGGAACAGCCCCGCCCACCGCTGGGGCTCAGCGGCAGGCTGAGAGGCAGCCCCCCGCCCAACCCCAGGGGAGGCTGGAGGAACCCCT
This sequence comes from Phocoena sinus, assembly GCF_008692025.1. Taxonomy (NCBI): domain Eukaryota; kingdom Metazoa; phylum Chordata; class Mammalia; order Artiodactyla; family Phocoenidae; genus Phocoena; species Phocoena sinus. The sequence goes on from NC_045764.1 coordinate 3,355,951, forward strand.
GCAAGGAGCCAGGAAGACAGCCCACACCTCAGAAACAGTCCACCCTTACCTGCTGGCGAGAACTTTTGAAATCTCTAGGTTTTGCAGGTTGATAAATTGTGGTTGATTCCATCCATTTCCTTTCGAAATGACATCAGAACCCTCTTCTACTGAACCTCAAGGATTAGCTCGTGTCAGAATCAAGGCACCAAGACTCACTGGTCTGACCTGGCACGAAAGCCCTCGAGAGCAGAGGAATTCACATCAGAAAGTCTACAGATATCAAGCACTGGAGAGGCTGTGGAGAAAAGGGAACCCTGCTGCACCGTTGGGGGGAATGTAAATGGGTGCAGCCACTGTGGAGAACAGTACGGAGGCTCCTCAGAAAACTAAAACTAGAACTACCATACGACCCAGCAATCCCACTCCTGGGCATATACCTTGAGAAAACCGTAATTCGAAAAGATACATGCGCCCCAATGTTCACTGCAGCACTATTTACAATAGGCAAGACGTGGAAGCACCCTAAATGCCCATCGACAGACGAATGGTGAAAGAAGATGTGGTGTATATCTACAATGGAATACTACTCCACCATAAAAAGGAGTGAAGTAGTGCCATTTGCAGCAACGTGGATGGACCTAGAGAATATTATTATGCTTAGTGAAATAAGCCAGGCAGATACTGCATGACATTACTACCTATGGAATCTAAAAAATAATACAAACGAATGTATGCAAAACAGAAATAATCTGATAGATATAGAAAACAATCTTGTGGCTACCGGTGGGGAGAGGGAAAGGGGGAGGGCCAGGATGGGGTAGGGGATTAAGAGGCGCAAACTACTATGTATAAAATAAATAAGCTATAGGGATATATTTACAGCACAGGGAATTATAGCCATTATCTTGTAATAATCTATAATGGAGTATAATCTGCAAAAATACTGAATCACTATGTTGTACACCTGACACTAACGTAATATTGTAAATCAACTATACGTCCATTAAAAGAGCAAAGGAACACAGAGGTGGCTAGTAAGTCGCGCTCGAGTTGGGTCCACAAGGCTGGAGGTTTCCCGCGGAGGGAAAAGAGCTGCAGGCTTGTGGTAGGTCGGAGGTAAGAAGACCGGGTCCCTTGCCAAAGAAGTGACAAGGAAGCATTTCCCAGCCTCGCAGGCTATGTTGCCCATTCTCTGCTCAGGGTCTGATGCCTTATTTGGATTGCAGATGTGCACATGTGGCCCAGGGTGTCTGCAGGCTGAGCTGACCCGTCCACTTTTAGGAGGCAGCCACCAGAGCCCTGGTTCTGATTCGGTGTCTGTGGAAGCTGACTTCTTGTACGTGGGGCTCCAATAGCCAACGCAAGCTCCCTGAATTCACACTCCACCCAAAGGGTAGACTCGGGGGCCGGGAAGGCTACGCTCTGTAGGGACGCGATCGATGTCTAATGTTGGAGGGAGCTCCCCTTATAAAGAGACACAGGACCTCAAAGACTTCCTAACTTGGCAAACATCCATGAGATAGTATGTGAAGCATTCAGCTTATAAACCGTGTGTGTGGAGGAACCGCATTCCGATAAATAAACATCCGCACGTGGCTCTCCATGTGCTGTATATGTGTGCACATACATGTAAAAGATCCTGACGTGACACACACCAAAGTGTTAGCCACGGCTACCTTGCGGGGGGGGGAAGGGGGCTTAAAGGTGACTATTATTATGTTTCCTTTTCTTAACCGTATTTTCCCATTTTTCCATAATAAACACATATAACTTAGGTAATTTTTTACTATTCTTTTTTAAAAGAGCACCTGGCAGGTTTCTTATAAACAGGTATTGAAAACCCACGGTTTAGGGGTTTTGTTGGCAGGCATGGGGGTAATGGCTTAGGGAAGACGTGTACGTTGTTTGCGGTTGTTGATTGCTATGTCGCTTTACTGCAGTGTAGCTGAGGGATGGGAGGTGCCCATGTGGCTTCGGATCACACCACGCTGCTCACATAAAATCACACGCAGGGTGGCTCTCTGTGTTGTCATTCTCACTTGACTAACCATAAATAAACCCACTAGATAATAGCTGGCTGGAACCAGGCCACGTAATCCCTCCATAATCAGGCTTTTATACTCAGTCCAGATCACTATATGCTCACCGCTCGCTGCCTGAGGTTGGGTAGAAACCACTTGGTCACAAAGCTCCAAAAGACCACCCCTCTCTCGGCCCTACTAAGTGGAAGCCTCGTTGAAGCCAAGATGCTGTCTTGTACTCGAAATACTTATTAGCAGTTCTTAACAACCCTTACACACCCACATGCAGCCTCCTGGCTTTCTCCTCGGCCCCTCAGAACTGAAAAAACTTCGATGGATTTCGTTCTCAGCTGAGCTCACCATCATAGAAACCCATGCGCACACAGGGTCATCTATCTAATACACTTACACGAAATCATTCGTATCCAACTAGTGCCTAAGAGCGTGGATTTTGGAGTCAAATGGTCTTCAGCTGACTAGCTTTAGGGGCGTGATTTTATTTACCACACTAACCCAACGAGGGTATTCATACCACGCTCCATTTTACAGATGGGGAAGCTGAGGCTCAGAGGAACTTGCTCAGGGTCTCGCTCAGGTAAGTGGAAGCTGGAAACTGAGGCCACAGTTCCCTGACCCCAGACCTCGTGCTTTTTGTCTCCTGCCAGGTTAGCCCCACCACTCCTACAAGGATCTGGCCCAGTGGGGATGTGTCCATCCTAAGGACCAATGTCACCATGCTTGAGATGACCATGGTTTTGTTTCCCAACAAACTTTCCAAGGAACAGACCACACTGTCTTTCCACTTTTCTTGCACCTTCCCTCCCACTTTACACACACACACACACACACACACACACAGTCTTCATGAAATAACCACTTGCAAAGAGACTCACGGGGGCTTCAGACACTGCTGGGGCCACAGGAGAGCACACCCCCAGGCAGCGGCTCACTCACTGCTGTGAGGATCAAGGTCCCCTCGAGAGAGTCTGAGGTGGGACCAGTCCCTTGTGTGTTAGGATGGTGGAGGGCTCAGCCGTCTTTCCTAAACCTCCTTGCAAGCCACAGCTGGAGGATCCCATGGAGAGGCTGGGCAGTGGCCAATCCAAGGAGGCTCTAAGAAGCTCAAGTGATGTGGCTTCCCTGCCCTTAGTCTACTTCACAGGGTGGCTGTGAAGCTCTCAGCCTCTCCTGGGAGGACGGATTTTGACAAAACATAGTGTGTGACTCCTGTGAAGGTGTCATCACCTCTGAGTAGAAGCCGGTCACCACGGTGACCATCTCGTAGGGTGTCCGTCAAAGCTCCTGAAAGGGCAGTATCATCAAGAGACCACAGACACGGGGGAAACCTTGAGGGGCAGAAAAGCTGGAAGGGAATCCTTGGAACACAGATCTCTTCCTCTGAAAGATGGGGCTAATCGTATGTGAGTGTGTGGATACATCCAGCACAGGGCCTAGATGTATAGCGAGCCTTCCAAGAATCTCTAGTAGAGAAATCTAACTTGATTTTTAAAACTTAATATCACAAATGGACTTGTTTACAAAACAGAAATTGACTCACAGATCTAGAACACAAACTTATGGTTACCAAAGGGGATAGCGAGGGGCTGAGGGAGGAGATAAATCAGGAGTTCAGGATTAACAGATACACACAACTATATATAAAATAGATAAACAACAAGGACCTACTGTATAGCACAAGGAACTCTAATGTCTTGTAATAATGTATAACCAAGAGAATGTGAAAAAAGAACATATATTTAATACATGTGTGTAACTGAATCACTTTGCTGTACACTTGAAACTAACACAACATTGTAAATTAACTATACCTCAATGAAAAACATTTTTTAAATAAATAGAAATAAAAATTCAGGACTACAGAGCAGAGGGATTAAAGCCATCTAGCACATGCATGGAAGAGTCGGAACCTAAGCCCCAGACCCCGGACATCATGCAACTGACCACGTTATTCCCGACAGGAATGCAACCGGTGTGCATCGCGTGACTGGATGGCCGAATATAGTTCTGATCTAAACTCACCTTCCCAAACTCAGCCCTGAATTCAAATGCTTTCTTAAAAAAAAAAAAAAATTAATATCAACCTCAAGACCCACATATTAGCCCAGCCAGCTGCCCCTCCCGCCAGCAGGTTCACTTGTACAAACTAATCCTGTCCCCTGGTAAGGAGAAGCACGCTGAAACATGCCATTGTTCACAAGGCAATTATCGTAATGAGGCAAAGCAAACTGAACACGGGGCTAATCCAGCTGCTGTGTTGATAAAGCATAACAAGGGTGGCCGCTCCAGAGCACAACTGCAGAGTTAATTTGCGCTTTTCTCCACCAGCCTGACGCTGCCTACACCACAACTGCCCTCATAACGAAACAGGAGCTAATTACACATGTCAATTACCCAGCCCTGGGTCAGATCCCAGCAGTTACAGACAGCCACAGGCTAAGCCCACGGATTCTTCCTTTGAGCTCTGCACAGAAGCTAAGTTGGGGTGTCCAGATCTTTGCAGTGGGTTCTCACCTCCTTGAAGACGTATTCTTTGCACAGATGAAGATAATTCTGTGGGTGAGGCTGGCAGCCACTTCCCCACTTCCTCGTTCTTGTCTTCCAAGATTCCCCCAGCCCCCCCAAATATTTTTCCCACTTTTCTTCTCTCTGCACAGAACATTATATCGGGTAGAACTTTAGCAAAAGTAAGTTAATAAATTAAGTTACTATAAACGAAAAGGCTATACACTGTATGATTCCATTTATATAACGTTCTGGAAAAGGCAAAACTATAAAGGCAGAGGACAGGTCACTGTTGGCAGGGGTGGGGATGGAGGGAAGGGCTACTCCTCCAAAGGGAATCTGGGACTGGTAGAACTCTTCCCATATGATTATGCTCGTGGAAACACAATACGTGGGCATATGCAGTTGTCAAAACCCACACAGCTGTACACCACAAAGGGCAAATTTTACTGTATTGCAGTTTACGTAAATTAAAAATAAATGTAAAAAGAGAATGTTCTCTCTCAGACAGTTTTTCCTTTTAATTTGTCTTTATCATTAGAAATTGCCAAGCCATCGTTTTCTGACAGAGGAAAGCTTTGAAATTCTAGCAAAAAATGGGAGACCGCTTTTTTCACTAATTTGTAATAAATGCCCTCTATCTATTGTGTTTGAAATGATTAAGCAGGTGTGGATTTTTTTTTCCCCTGGGAATACGAAACGAGTATCTGCGAAAACAGAGCGTGGCAAAGGTTTGAACAATTGTCCAGTGAGATCAGTAAAATCTTAATCTCTATGACGCCAAGAGACTAGGCTACCAAGTGGAAAGTTCATTCAATTCCCCAGCTGTTCTGTCTCTGTGTGTCCCCCATCGACGTGGCTGTTCAGGTTTCAGAGTGTTCGGCTGGTGCCAGGGAGACGCCACCATAGCTGGCAGCTTTCCCCAGTGACACACTGTCTTTACCCTTCCTCAGCTCCCTTCACTGGGGCAGCTACAGCCTGAAGTTCTTCGTCATCTCATTTCGACAGCAGTTGCTTAAAGAAGACAAATCAGCGACTTCATGATGAATTATAATACGCCTCATTCTTTGCTTCTCCCTGGAACCCGCACGGCAACTCCACAGAAAAGGTGATGCAACACGGCAGCCCGAAATATCCCAAAGGTCATTCATTGTCACGGCAACCTGAACACTTACACCATTTCCAAAATAATCACACCAGAACTGACAGACAGTTTTGCATTCATTTGTAATGTTAAGTACTTAATCAACAAGTTAAATATTCTTCAGGTTCACAAGAATGATGACAACCTCTGAATAGTCTTCTATCACTTAAGCGGGGTTTGTCTGATTAGGGCTGACAGATGTATATAACAAGCAGCTTTACCTACACGCTTTTTTTTTCTTGTTGGGAATATGATAAGCAATAAAATTAGATCTTAAGATGCTTGCATGTTTATGCCTTGAAAATCGTATGCATACCTTTGCTGCAGACACAAAAGGAGAGGAAGTAGACAAACGCCATATGATTTCACTTATATGTGGAATCTAACATATGATACAAGTGAACCTATCTACGAAACAGAAACAGAAACAGACTCATGGACACAGAGAACAGAATTGTGGTTGCCAAGGGGGAGGGGGTGTGGGGAGGGATGGAGTGGGAGTGTGGGATGAGCAGATGCAAACTAGTATATATAGGATGGATCAACAAGGTCCTACTGTACAGCACAGGAAACTATATTCAGTATCCTGAGATAAACCATAATGGAAAAGAATATGAAAAAGAATACACGTATGTATAACTGAGTCACTTTGCTGTACAGCAGAAATTAACACAACATTGTAAATCAACTATATTTCAACTTGAAGACAAAGGAGAGGAAATAGTCTTAGAGATCGATTCCTAATGCATCTGCTGTCGTTCCACCGCGTGTCATGCGTCTACAGTGTGGGGGGCATACCATGGAGGTAAACCCTTAAACTCAATTTGTAGAACCACAGACTCTCCAGTTAGCAGAGGCCTGAACAGTGGTTCTGGTGAGCTTATCCTGAGTGCAGGGCATAGGAGCTTATTATAGAAAAACACATCAACTGGGTCTGAAGCTGAAAAACTCTAAGGAACCAAGACAGCTCTGGGGACCAGTGACTAGACTTGCCTCTCAGGCCACACACTCCCTCCCATCCCTCCCAAAACCAACCCCTTCTTCCCACCACCTCCCACTTTCAGCTTACTCGTGGCCCTCTGTGACTTCTCTGGCCTCTCCCTGACATCAAACCGTTGCCAACTTTCTGGTTCACACTGTACTTCTCAGTTTTTAAAGCTGAGAGGGAAAGTTTGATTGGCTCGGCACACTTTCCCACGCCAGGCCCAATGATGGACGTAATTACATGTCACTATCAGTCAGTGAATTGATAGCCCTGGGATCCGGTGTCAACCCAAACTGCTCAGGCCAAAGTGGTGGAACATAACACGAAACACAGCCATCTTGGCCGCAGGGGCTCTGGGTGGGCAGTTCCCGTTAGAAAGCAGGGCTAGTAAGGCTGAGCGGGTGCTGTGCCTATGGCTAATAGTTGAGCTTCCTCTACGGCAGGGGTGTCAACTCCAAGGCCTACACTAGCCAGGCAGGCTATGGGAATGAGCTAAACCGACCTGGTCAAGAGGATGCACTGCAGGAGTGGGAAAGACTTTGAGGAATTAGAGAACGCAGCCTGGGGTCAAGGGAAAGAGACCACTAGCTCTGGCTGATTGGTCAACATGCAGAAAAGAGGGCTTCATGTTGGCAGATCTTCTAATTTTTCAGCAGACGCCAGAAATCTGATATTTTATGTATAAGCTCCCAAACTTTAATGTTGGCTTAAACTTTTTAGATCACGTGGGTCAACCAAAACATCCCATCAACCAAAACATTCCCTCACTGCTTTCACTTTCTGACCAACTGATGATCCTCAGCCTCCAGCACCTCCCAAACACACAGCCATGAGGGACGCATCACCATCTTTGAAGGAAGCCCATGCTGTTCTCCAACAGTACTGGGGTCATTTAAAATTCCTTCATATATTTAGAATTAACATTGTTTAAATGGCCATACTACCCAAAGCAATCTACAGATTTAATGCAATCCTTATCAAAATACCCATGACATTTTCCACAGAACCAGACACACAATCCTAAAATTTATATGGAACCACAAAAGACTCAGAATTGCCAAAGCAATCTTGAGGAAAAACAACAAAGCTGGAGGCATAACCCTTCTGGACTTCGGACAATACTACAAAGCCACAGTCATCAAAACAGTGTGGTACTGGCACAAAAAGAGACATATGGATCAACAGAATAGAGAGCCCAGAAATAAACCCACACACCTACAGTCAATTAATCTTCAACAAAGGAGGCAAGAATATACAACAGAGGAAAGACAGTCTCTTCAGCAAGCGCTGTTGAGAGAGCTGGACAGCCACATGTAAATCAATGAAGTTAGAACACTCCCTCACACCACATACAAAAATAAACTCAAAATGATTTAAAGACCTAAATATAAGACATGACACCATAAAACTCCTAAAAGAGAACACAGGCAAAACATTCTCAGACATATTGTAGCAATATTTTCTTAGATCAGTCTCCCAAGGCAACAGAAAAAAAAGCAGAAACAAACAAATGAGACGTAATCAAACTTAAAAGCTTTTGCACAGCAAAGGAAACCATAAACAAAACAAAAAGACAACCTACAGAATGGGAGAAAATATTAACAAATGATGCAACCAACAAGGGATTCATTTCCAAAATATACAAACAGCTCATACAATTAAAAAAAAAAACCCAATCAATAAATGGGCAGAAGACCTAAATAGACATCTCTACAAAGAAGACATACAGATGGTCAACAGCCACATGAAAAGATGGTCAACATCACTAATTATGAGAGAAATGCAAATCAAAACCACAATGAAGTATTACCTCACTCTAGTCAGAGTGGTCATCATGAAAAAGTCTACAAACAATAAATGCTGGAGAGGGTGTGGAGAAAAGGGAACCCTCTTGCACTGTTGTTGGGAATGTAAATTGGTGCAGCCACTATGGAGAACAGTGTGGAGGTTCCTTAAAAACCTAAAAATAGAGCTACCCTATGATCCAGCAATCCCACTCCTGGGCACATATCCAGAAAAGGTGAAAACTCTAATTTGGAAAAATATGTGCACTCCAATGTTCATAGCTGCCCTATTTACAGTAACCAGTACAAGGGACCAACCTAAGTGTCCATCAACAGACAATTGGTTTGGGCTTCCCTGGTGGTGCAGTGGTTAAGAATCCACCTGCCAATACAGGGGACACGGGTTCGAGCCCTGGTCCAGGAAGATCCCACATGCCGCGGAGCAACTAAGCCCATGAGCCACAACTACTGAGCCTGTGCTCTAGAACCCTCGAGCCACAACTACTGAGCCCGCGTGCTACAACTACTGAAGCCCGCATGCCTAAAGCCTGTGCTCCGCAACAAGAGAAGCCACCGCAATGAGAAGCCCGCGCACCGCAGCGAAGAGTAACCCCCGCTCGCCGCAACTAGAGAAAGCCCGCGCACAGCAACAGAGACCCAATGCAGCTAAAAATAAAATAAACTTTAAAAAAATTATTTAAAAAAACCAAAACAGACAACTGGTTTAAGAAGATGTGGTATATTTATACAATGGAATGTTACTCAGCCAAAAAAGGGAATGAAATAATGCCACTTGCAGCAACGTGGATGGACCTAGAGATTATCATAAGTGAACTAAATCAGACAAAGACAATTATATGAAGTCACTTACATGTGGAATCTAAAAAATAATAGAAATGAATCTACATACAAAACAGAAACAGACTCACAGACATAGAAAATGAACTGATGGCTACCCAAGGGGAAGGGAAGGTAGGGAGGGATAAATTAGGAGAAGGGATTAACAGATACAAGGTAAATATTAAACATCAAATACATAAACAACAAGGATTTACTGTACAGCACAGGGAACTATATTCAATATCTGGTAATAACCTATAATGGAAAATAATCTGGAAAAAATATATACACGTACTTTGTTGTATACCTGAAACTAACATAATATTGTAAATCAACTATACTTCAGTTTTAAAAAAAACAATAAACTTCCTTCAGATATTTGAATCTAAATCTATCTCCCCCCCTCCCAAGTCTGTCTGTTACGACGTAAAGGGAAAAAAAATCGAAAGCCCCTTCAACGTGGTAGCCAAAGGCCTGCTTGAAGACAACTCCCCACCGCTCCTCATTTCATTTCTTCAGAAAATGTGTCAAAACTGGCCCTGGGCCGCGGAGGGTAACAGAAAATGGGAAGACGATGCAGAAGAGATGGAAGCATTTCCATCCACCCGTTCCAATGCTTCGGGTTTTTTCTGACAGCTGCTTCCTCAGGCAGAAGCAACTCTGTTCCTCTCCCCGTCCTGCGAGCCCCGGCACTCAGCCCCGCTCTGGACCCGCTCTGGCCCCGCTCGGCCGCATTATGGGTTGTCAGGCCTGTAGAAGTTCACCTGGGGGCCCACCTTCCATCCTAAGAGCTTCTACCGGAACACGCGTTCTGATTGCAGCGGCCCACTTACAACTGACCTGAGAACACAGCTCGTCCCTAACTGGAATCTGCCTGTACGCGGGAGCCCTGTCATCACAAAGGGGCCACGGCTCATTACCAAAGGAGCATGGAAAGCACAGGGCACTGAGCCTGACGACACAGAGGGTCTTGCGGATGGCAGGGGTAGAGGGTTCCCTGGAGGCCCAGGAAGGGTCCTGACAGAGCCCTCAAAGGAGGGTGAAGAGCTTTAGATCCAGGACGCGTGGCCGGGAGGGGCCGGCGTCTGACTCTCCCCTTAGGGGAGCTTACCATGGCCTCAGGCCGCAGGGTACCGTCTTCCCGGCTTCTGATCAGAAGTGGGGGGTCCTGACTGTGCCTGGAATTCCGTGGGGCTGCCCGAGAGCCTGGCTCCGCCTGCCAGCTCTCCGCAGCCAAGCCTCGCCTTCAGGCCCGTCGGGCTCCAGAAGCATCTCCGAGGCCCGGGCAGGCGCCAGGCCCCGCCCGGCACGCCGAGGAGCCCGAGGGGAGAGAGGCCGCTCAGCCCTCCCTTCTCGTGGGAGGTGCTGGCAGGTGTGCGGCCAGGTGGGCGGGGCCTCTGCTCCGGGGGCGGGGCCGGGAGCAAGGACCTGTGAGGAAAGCGTCCCGAGCGCTCCTCCCCCACCTGGCCTTTCCCATCACAAGGATGCTGAACACCTGGGGGCGGGGGAGGGGCACAGGGCCAGTCGGAGTCCAGCTTCTCAGCCAGGAATTTGATTTGGGGTCCTACGTTTACCAGCGTGGACCAGACTCTTCTGAATCTCACTTTCCTCAACTTTAAAGTGGAGATAAGGGTACAGTCGGTTCTGCCACAATCCGACAAGGGCGTTCCTGGAAATCACCCCTCTACGCAAAATCGCACGATTAAAACTACAGGGCTTACGGGGAAAATGGGGTTAGGGACACACCCAAAGCTAATAAAAATGGCAGCGCTGGTTTACACAGGTTCCGTGGTTTAGAAATTCCGAAGCACTGCGAATACGTCTGGCGCTTTACCTTGAATAAGACCTGAAGTTGCTTGGGAAGCGGGTGTCGGTGAGTGAGTTGTTGTGAGGTGGGGGAGGATTACCTGAAATCGGACGGAAAGTGGTAGCACCTGGTGTGCAGGGGCGTGGCTCCCTGTTCGCCGTGAACCCAGGTAGCTGGAGGTGTTGGCGGGGGGTCTGTGTGTGTTTGCGTCTTTGATCCCCGTGCAGCTCAGGGCGGCTGGGTGCAGTCTTCTGCGTTCACCTAGCTTTGGGTGCGTGTGGACAAAATCACGGAAGCGAACGCAAAATTCACACCATGCTCGAGTTGTTCCCTAGTATATTAATTACGTGGAAACAAGTTTTCATTTTTAAAACGAGTGTTATAGCAGAACTGGCTATACTAACGACCTCATGGGGGGATGTCCTGAGGATTACATTAGATAATTCACCTACGTGTTGAACCCAGGGCCTGACAAGTGGTTAATACCTGTTTTTAGTGTAATGAACAGACTTCAAACTATTATATTCCAAACAAATCAGGGGATGAATCAGTGAATGCAAGAATGCCGAACTGTGGAGTAGGGAGGGTGGTGACCTATGTGAGGACAGGCTGGAGAACCGAGGCGCAGGCTGTGCTAGCCCTGCGATCAGGAAGACAAGAGAGCCCCCTCCCTGCCCCTGTTATGTGAGGATGACCACAGGGGTACCAGCCACCGCTGTGCAGGCCCCAAGGCCTCATACTTACGCCTTACATGTGGCCGATCAGGAACTTGGGCTGGGTTCAGCTGAGCGATTCTTCTGTTCCTCTGGTATCAGTGATATCACTCAGTGTTACTCAGCCAGCAGATGGGCTGGTCTGGAGAGACCAGGATGGCTTCACTCGCATGTCTGGTGCCTCGGCTGGGAGGCCAGGCCCTGCGAGGACTGCCAGTCAGAGCCCCTACATGTCACCTCCCCAGCACGGTCAGACTGCTTGCAAGTTCCAAAACCCTGGAAGTAAATGCTTCAAGGCTTTTTCTCACCTAGCCCTGGGAGTTCCGGCACATCACTTGTGCTGCCTCCAACTGGTCAAGTGAATCAGCCCACTGAAGATTCTAGGACAGACAGACTGGGGGAAGTGCAAAGACCCTGGGGCCACCTCTGATCTACCACATCGCCCTTGAAAAACTCCACTCCAGCATCGTGTCCAGAATTCCAGACGGAGTGTTCTGCGGCAGTCGACCCCTGGGCGCCCCCCTCCCCCGTCCACTGTGCACATTTCTGCCATTGTGTGTGGTGCCCTGGGCTGTATGCATTGCTGAATCTAACGTTGCCCGTGGGTTGCAAGCTCCTGGGGGGTAGGGACTAGTTTCATTCCATGTTGGACCTGGAGCATCCTTGTGTTGAATCTGGTACCTGAAAGACCCGCAATAAAGCTGGAATGAATAATAAACAAGCGTAAAGGACCAGCTCTACCTCTTCTGTTCAAAGCCTCCAACGCCTCACGAGCAGGAACCGTGGCTCTTCCCTCGTGTCCCCAGCACGTAACACACTGCCTGACACTTAGCTGACACCGAATCAGTGTTTGTTGAAAACCCAAGTACAGCCGTGCACACGGGGCCCCGGCTACCCCGCCGTGGCTGACAGGCCCGGTGCTGTGGCCCCAGCAGAGTGGGGAGGTTGACCTGAAACCAAGTCCTGAGTGTTGGGACTTCTGGTTACGGTGGGTAGAGCCAGGAGTTAGAGCAGGTCGTGACTGTGAACCCCGAGGGACAGGTACAGGGAAGGGGCCGGGGACAAAGAGGAATAGACGGCAGCTCTCCCGTCTCCGGGGCCACTCAGTGCGGAGACGCAGGCTTACGCACAAGGTGCCAACAGTTCCCGAACTGCTCTGCACGAGGCCTGCCTGCTAACGCGTGACGACAACAGGCCCCAAAGAGAAACAGCTTTGGGTTTGATTCAAGCACGAGAGCTTTGGAAAGAGGGGACCTGGCCACAGAAAATGATCATTTAGCAATGAGGGGGCTGTGAGTTACCGGGAGCAGTGAACCAGGCGCTGCCTCTGTGGTTATTTTAAGCCTCATCTGACTTAGCGCTGGGACTAGGTGAGTGCTATTTATAAGGGGTGATATGGACCAAAGGCGTTGGAGGCTTTGGTCTTGGGGCAGGTGGGCGCCCACTACGCCCGTGGGTGCCCAGCTCTGCAGGTGGTCACCCAGCCCTGAGGACAAAAGCCACCGGCCCGCAGGTCACAGTTCAGTCCAGGCTCCCTGCATCCAGCCTCAGGCCTCACGTGGCTGGGGCCTCTGGGTGCTCACCAAGCACAGAATGTGCTGGAAGATCCAGGGCTTGGTCCCGCCTTGCCTAACCCTCCAGGAAGACAAGATGAAATGGCTTGTCCCAGCTGGGCGGCCCCCTTCCTCACACAGGCCTTCGGTCTCTTCCAGCGGACACAAAGAACTGGCGTCCACGTGCCTCCTGGTAGTGGCGCAGAGACCAAGCTGAGCTTTGTGACAGACCCCAGCCATCCTGGAAACCCGGGCTTTGGCTTCCCAGGCAGGCCCAGATTGCCTGCGGGGACTTTTTCCAGAACAGATGGGAGATACGCACCCTGACTGGAGAGGCAGTCTCTGTGAGCAGAGCCCTGGGCCTGGCTGGGGGCGTGCGGGGGGCTGCAGAATCCCCCCTGCCCTGTCCCAGCAGAAGCCTCAGCGGATAACAGGCTCCCCCAACAGAACCAAATGACACAAATCAGGGCAGAGCGTGCGAACCAGCCAGCTCGCTGGAGGCGCCAGGGTGACTGGGCCAGCTCCAGGGGGGCCTGGCTGTAGGAGATGCTGTGAGATGCAGTGAGGGTACAGTCTGAGGTCCTCTCCAAGCCCTCCTGAGAGCAGCAGTAAACCCAGAGGTAGCTGGGAGCTCATCTTCACCCCCGCGCTGCAGTGAGAGCCCTGGCAGCCTGCTGGGGAGCACCTTCAGAGGCCCCTGGGCCCCACAGCAGGGTTTGGGCTGTAACACGGCGGCATGCAGGCATCTCGAGAGCTCTGAGCCTCCCCGGCATAGGGCCCGCCCTCCAGGCACTGCTGCCCCGCCCAGCCTGGGCACGGAGACGGTGACCCATTGGCAACGGGACATGTCCCTTTTCTGTTGGTGAGACATCAGGCGCCCACAGGGAACCCCCTTGCGTTCTGTTTGGTGGCAGGGTGAAGAGCATCTGCCCAATTGCCAGGCCCGGGTGGCCAGGCATTGATGAGGGTCAGAGGCGCTGCACTTGTCCTGGGGACGGGTAAAAGGAAGAGGAAAACTCCCATGCAGAGCGATTCCAACTGAAGCTTCCCTCTTGCCTGGAGAGAGGCCAGCCACCGAAGTATGTTTTTCCTTTGTCATCTTTAATTCGTAAGCTGGTGACAATGGAAGTGGAAGCACCCATGGAGGGCGGGGAGCGTTGGTCATGAAATAGGAGCAGGTGGCCGGCGTCCCGAGCGCGCACAGACAAGGGCGCCTTGCCCCGCAGCCCGGTTCCCCAGGCTGCTCCTTGGCTAGCCCTGTTCTTTGCTCTCTGAGGGTCACGGACACGCCTTTTCTGTTTGGAAATTTCCACCTGGCCTCCTGGGCTTCCCCCCTTCTCCCATTCCTCAAGGAGGCTGTGCTTTCTCAGAAATGTTCTTTAGCTGGTGACAGGCAGAAGGCCCACCGTCCTGCGGTGCTTTTACAGGGGAAATCCAGCTCTCGGCTTCCGGTGGGAGCGCCGGGCACTTCCAAAACTGCCCGTTCCTCTCCTCCGGAGGCAGGGAGCCCGGCCTTCCCCAGCCTTTACCTCCAGGGAGAATGTCCTTCCGAGCTTACATCCTTTTCCCTCCTGTGTGGGGGGCAGTGCTTCTTCCCCTCGGTGGGCGGGGCTGGCCCAGAGCTCGCTGCGCTGTTCCCGTAAAACCGTCGAGACCTTCCCTGAACCACAGTCCCGCACGGTGGCAGGCCCCGCCCCTTCCCCCTCTGTATCTGCCCCAAAGAGCCTCTGTTCTTGCTTTCGGTCATCTTTTGAGTTCATACCTCAGCGGGTCTGTCACTGGGCCCCCAGGCCTGAGACACAGGTGAATGGGAGTCGGTGAATTCAGAGTAAAAGTGTGTGTGTGGGTGTGTGTGTATAAAGAGACAGACCGACTGACAGACAGAGATGGGGAGTTTGCCTGCAGTCATGTCTTGCTGCTTTGGACTATTTGACCATTTGTGCAAAAAAAAAAAAAACAGTACTAGAGCCACACGCTAACATCACAGAATAATAGTAAGTTCCCGATAACGGCTAAAACGTGGGCATTCCTTGCGTAGAAAGCTCGCTGGGTGCCAGGAGCTGTTCCGAGCACGTTTCCTGCGTGAACATGTGTTAGGCAACCTCCACGATCCTGGGAGGTTAGTGCTGTTCCATTTACCCCACTTTCCATGGAGGAAGGTCTGAGGGAGGACGGCGGATAGAGCCTTCCAAGTTTCTGAGCAACTGGAAGCCCTTCAGGATTTGGGGGGACAATTAGGCAGAGCGGGGCTGTGACCTCTGGGTGAGTGACTTGCTACGTATTTAACTGAAATCCTCATTTTTTTCAAGGGGCCCGCGCTGATGGAAGCCCTCGGACATCAATGCGAGAGGGCAGCCGTCTTTGTAGGACCAGAGAAAGACAGGGTAGGCGAAGAGGCCCTTGTTAAAGGCCTCACCCCAAACTGGGTGGAGAAACAGCCCCAGGGTCAGTGGCGACTAGGAAATGCTCAGTTAAATACACTGAGTTCCTTTACTGCAGGACTTCTCAGAGCTTTGATGCGCTCACATGTACTGCGTGGCTTCTAGAAAGAAATGGAGAATGAAGCACTTTCTCACTCGTCACACCTCTCTGTGAGGAGACACTTGTGGGACCAGAATTCCATGGGACACACCTGGGGAAAAACGCTGAGTGTCTGGCCAAATCATTCTTTCCACTTTTGTGGGCCAGAGCTGGCCTGGAACCGGAGGTCTTTCTCAGGTTGTCTGAAAAGACCCAAATGTTCTGAAGAAGGATTTGGACCTACCACCTGGGAGACACGACAGCACAGGGCAATCTCGGCACCTGCTGTGTCTCGTGTGTTCCCCTCCCCCAACCCTGACGTTCCGGCCACGGTACCTGCAGGGGAGGGTCTGGTTATCGGTGATCCCCGAAGCAAAGCACCAAGCCCCTCTTTTCTCTGCACAGTGACCCCACCAGCAAACGGATGACAAACGTACTGATTTCCTGAAATGAGGGCCCCCACAGGGTTCAAGAACTTCCTGTGTGTTTACGGTAGAGCCTGGCTATGCGGACTCAGCTGTGCTTCCCCACACAGGAGCAGTAATACTGTTGGGGGAATTACTGGCCATGAACTGCAAGATACTCAAGATGTGAGGGTCCTTAATGAGAGCAAGCAGTATAAGAGGGTGAGGCCGAAAGGGCCCCACTGGAAGCTACATAATTTCTGGGATGGCAAGAAGGAAACTTAGGGCCGGGGGTGTCTCACTGTCAATAACTCCAAAAAAACAACAGTACTTAGAAGCCCCCCCCACCCCGCAATAACCCATCATGGACCAAAGCTTCCTTGGGGATGCTCTCCCATCCAAGCTACCATTGCTTCTCTCAGGCACAAAATATTCCCTTCTGTCTAAAGTGACTGGTCTTCTTCCGTCTATTCCAGCTCACCTCCTGGACCCACTGCCAGCTTAATCTTCCTCAAAGATTCATGTTCACTTATCTCCTCAAAAGCTTCAAATGCCAGTTCGGATATGGCCCCAAGCTATCCATCCTGCCTGATTCCCACGATCCTGCCGCCTGGGACCCCTGAGCCAGCCAAATATTTCTCCCCTCTCACAGTTGCACACCCACGGAAAACTCTGGGTGCGTCCTGCTTAGTCAACTTCGTTTATGTCCATTTCCAGCCTCAAGTGTCCCTTCTAG
The DNA here is from genome assembly GCF_008692025.1 of Phocoena sinus. Lineage (NCBI taxonomy): Eukaryota > Metazoa > Chordata > Mammalia > Artiodactyla > Phocoenidae > Phocoena > Phocoena sinus. Next base: position 3,372,963 of record NC_045764.1, read on the forward strand.
AGTAGCGTCGGCGGGAAGGATGGCGTAAAGACCTCTGAACGTCCTCTCTGAGAACCGTGGCAAAAATCGTCACCATCCACTTCTGCAGAATTCAGAAAATGAACCAAAGGCTTGCAGCTATCGGGGAGTGTTTACTAGGAAAAGGAAAAGGCAGAATCTCAGGAAGAACCGTGAGCTTTATGGTGTTGTAACTTGCCTTACTCTCGTCCCCCCTCTCCCCAGTTCCCCAGTAGCCTTGAAAACCAACAGCCTTCAATCCCAGCGAAAAGCGGCCGTCTGGCAGAAGACGGTCAAAACCCTATTCCCGTAGCTGTCTGGTGGTTCCCTGGAGGACCCCGCTTTGCAAGACTCGTCTTTATTTGACCTGACTAGGACTTCAGTCGGGCGGACAGTCTTTTCCTTTGCCTCCTTGGTGTCCCTTGAAAAGATCAGGAGCCCTCCCAGCTCAAGGCCATTACTACTGCCTGGCTGTCCTTGCCCCGGAATCCAGACGTCTCACTCCCCACCTCCTCCAAGTCCTTGTTTGAACGTCGCCTTCTCCATGAGGATTTCCCTTGTTGTAAATCCTCCCCTACCCGCAGGTACTTCTTATTTCCCTCCCCAAGCTTCATTCACCTCCAGAGCCCTTATCACCCTCTTACATACCATCTACTTCATTTATATTAGGTTTATCATATGTTTCTCCCACTAGAATGCAAGCTACCATGAAGGCGAGATTTTGTCTGTTTTCTTCAATGCTGTATCTCCAGCACCTAGAAGACTGCCTGGCACAATATAAGTGCCCCAGTATATATCTGTCGAATGAGTAAATGAATGAAGGTTTGGAAAAGAAAACGTTAGCAGAAATGCGGCACTTCTTGTTAAACGTAGCCCGTAGGTGCCTGGTAATTAATTGTCATACTGACAAGAGATGGTAATTTATTTGCAGGAGAAACTGGTCACTGAGTCCTGAAACTCTTCCAGGGATAAAGCCAATGTTCTGCTTCCATCAGCACCTCCATGCTGGGCGCACAACACATTTTTGTTGATTTATTTGAGGCCAAAGTCTGGCCTTTCTCCAGGAAGTCATAAGAATACAGAAGCCCCCAGGAGTCCCCATGACCCACTGAAGATAGACGGGAGAGATTAGGTCTAAAGGAAGTTGACTTATTTTTGTTTGGTTTTGTTTGACAAACAATCTCTTCAGAAGTGATATTCCAAATAAACAAGTTCTCTTGGAGGACAGCATGCATTTCAGCAACAATGCTATAAGTTTGCTCCTAGAAACATCTTCATGGTCAGTAAGATTTCTTTTTAATTGTACATCATAGCACATTTTCACTTTTGCAACATGGGCTTACTTTTGCAAGTGACCCAAAGTCCCTTAAAACAAAATCATTCCTAATTTCCCTGGTTAGAAACTCCAGTAAAATGTTGAGTAGAAGTTGTGAAGGCAGGTATCTTTGTCTTATTTCTGATCTTTAGAAAAAGAAAGGATTTAGCCTTTCACCATTCATGATGTTAGCTATACATTTTTTTTTTTTTTTTCTGTAGCTGCCTCTTATTCGGTTGAGAAAGTTCCCTTCTACTACTGAAGTTTTGTTTTTTAATCAGGAACAAATGTTGGACTTTGTTAAATGCTTTTTCTATGGCTACTGAGATAATCATATAATTTCTTCTTTGACTCATTGGTTACTTATAAATGTATTATTCCATGTACAATTATTTGGAGATTTTCCAAATATCTGTTACTGATTTGTGATTTACTTCCACCGTGGTCAGAGAACATACTTTGTATGACTTGAATCTTTTTAGATGTGTTGAGACTTGTTTTATGGACCGGAGTATTATGCATCTTGGTAAACCTTCGTGTGCACTAACAAGGAATGTGTATTCTGCTGTTGTTGGGTGATGTGATCTATAAACGTCAATCAGGCTGAGTTGGTGGAGGGTTGCCCAGGTTGTCTACATCCTTGCTGATCTTTTGTCCACTTGTTCTAGTAATTATTGACAGAGTGGTGTTGAAATCTGTGACGGTAATTGTGGGTTTGTCTGTTTCTTCTTGCAATTCTATTCATTTCTCCTTCATGTATTTTGAAGCCTTGTTAGTCAGTGCATAACATTTGGAATTGTTATGTTCCCTGGCTTAATTGATCCCTTTATCGTTATGAAATGACTTTTTAATTCCTGATATTTTATTTGCTCTGTAATCTGCTTTGTCTGATACTGATGTTCTCTCTCCAGCTGCCTTTTGATTACTGATTAGCACAGCATAGCTTTTTTCATCCTCTTACTCTTAACCTACTTGTGTCTTAATAACATTGCATTTCTTGGAGGCAGATATGATCTTCTCCCCGTTACAGTCCTCAGCTTCCTCATATACACAACAATGAACAGGGGCCTGTCTATCTCCCATGCCCAAGTTTCTCCCTTGACCTTGGTGGGGATCAAGTGGGATTGGGGCCGAGTGTTCAGAGAGAAGCTTCGGTTCACCCTGCCACAAATACTACCTTATAACTTAGGTTGAATCCCATCACATAGCAGCTGTGTGACCTTGGGCAAGTTCCTTAACCACTCTGAGCCTCAGTTTCTCCATCAATAAAATGAACCAAATAATGTTGGCTTCGTGGGGTTATAGATAATCTGTGTAGTTATCCTTCCCCAGGGTCCGGAGCTCATTTAGTGATAGATACCATCATCGTTATTATTACTTTTATATTGATGTATATACCATACCAGTGCATATATTTACATTGCAAATCAACCTCTTAAGTGAACACAAAGCAGCGATCATACTTGCTCTGCCAGGGAGGTAATGAAAGGAATGAGATCAGCATATTGTTTTCCACGTGGCTGCCCGTTAAGTTACGTTCCGCATCTAGGGAGGTGCCTCTCTCCAAGGCTGTGGGTGAGCAGGGCCAGATGGAGGGAGGCAGCGCGTAAATTCTCTGCTGCTCTGCCTGGTGCCCTTCTCTGGGAGCGGCCGGCCGAGGGTGCTTGGTCCTCCCTCAGTCGTGTGATTATGACTCTAACCTTGAAGAACCCTGACAAGGAACGAGGGTCCTGGGTTTTCATCGGGCGCTACCAGTGGGTCTTTTCCACCTGACGTATGAATTCTCGCCTCTTCCTGTAAAGATAATTCACGCTGCTGGCAGCATTGTGCAGGGTACAATGCCGGGTGCCAGGAATCTCCCGCAGAACTTCAGCAGGGCTGTATTGTAATGTGCCGCTAGATTAATCTGGCCACCTAAAACGCATCTTTTAAAAGCCAGAGGTCTTCCCCGTGAATAACCTGGCGAGTATTTGAGCTTCATTATAACTTCCCTCTCATGGAGTTTGGGGAAATGAAATGGGAGTTATTAGCCAGATTTATAAGACTGTCTCCTGAGAAAACGAAAAGGGGATGACTTAGCAGACGAGGTGCGCTGGTTAACTCCCTGGCCCAGGAGAAAGGCCTGGCCTGCAGTTTGCAAGACAAAAATAACCGCACCCCCAACCACTCTCCTGTGCTCCCAGTGCAGGGCTAGCGGTGCCTTTGTAACCCGAGGAAGCACTGCAGGCACAGCTCCAGGGATCTCCTCTCCGTGTCTTCAGAATCCTACCCTGCAATCCCACTAACGGGTATTTATCCAAATGAATTGAATTCAGGATCTCAAAGAGGTGTTAGCACTCCTGGATTCATTATGACATCACTAACCATAGTCAAGATGTCCATCGATAGGCGAACAGATAAAGAAAAGTGATAGAGGCGTACGATGGAACACCATTCAGACTTTAAAAAGAAAGAAATTCTGCAAAATGGGACAACATGGGTGAACCTTGAGGACATTACACTCAGTGAATAAGCAAGTCACAGAAAGACATGGTTCCACTTACGTGAGGTATCTGAAATTAAAAGGTCACATTCACAGAATCAGAGTGCAATGCTGGTTGCCAGGGACTGGAAAGAGAGGGGAATTATGGGGAATTACCGATCGACAGGCATAAAGTTTCAGTCAAGTGAGATGAACAAGCTCTAAGTATCTGCTGTACGACACTGCACCAATAGTCAACAGTCGTGGATTACAACCAGATGATGTCACTTACATGATCCACGATACGTATCGACACCAATGACTTTATTTACGAAACAGAGACAGACTCACAGACATAGAGAACAGACTTGTGGTTGCCGAGGGGGAGGGGGATGGTGGAGGAGTAAATTAGGAGTTTGAGATCAACAGGTACAAACTACTATAGATAAAAATAGATAAACAACAACAAGGACCTACTGTAGAGCACAGGGAACTATATCCAATATCCTATAACAAACCATGATGGAAAAGAATATATATCTATAACTGAAGCACTTTGTTGTACAGCAGAAAGTAACACAACATTGTAAATCAACTCTACGTCAATAAAAAGTAAAATAAATTAAAAAAAACAATGATGGATTATAGACTTAAAATTTTGCTGGGAATTCCCTGGTGGTCCAGTGGTTAGGACTCAGAGTTTTCACTGCCGGGGCCCGAGTTCAATCCCTGGTCAGGGAACTAAGATCCCACAAGCCGTGCGGTGCAGCCAAAGAAACAAAATCAAAAACAAAAACAAAATTCTGTTAAGTGGGTAGATCTCATGTTAAGTGTTCTTACCACAGCAAACATTTTCAAAGTCAAGAATAAATAAATAAAGTTAAACATTAAAAAAAAAACCCCACCCTAAGAGACCCTCATGTTGGTGATCCCAGTGGAGCAGGCTCGAACACAGTCTCCTGTTGGTATTTGGAGAGTTTTAAATCCACCTCATTGAAGGGCAGATGTCGTCGAGAGCCATCACCTGGGAGAGACAGTCCTGGGAAGCAGGAGAGCAGGGCCCCTGGGAAGATGAGGGGCTCCAGGAGTGGGAAGGGGGCCGGGGCCGTGTCCTGCTCAGACGAGCTCTCTCAGCAGCGCGCTTAGATGGTAAGGACCTCAGGGTGGAGATTCAGACCATGAACAACGGTGACACTGATATTCCAGTTAAGGACCTGTGGTCAGTTCACGTGGGCAGCCATCACAGAGGACCAAGGGCTGGAGGCTTAAACAACAGAATTTATTTTCTCACCGTTCGGAGGCTGGAAGTCCAATGTCAGGGTGTCGGCAGGAATGGTTTCTTTGGAGGCCTCCCTCCTTGGCTTGGAGATGCTGTCTTCTCCCTGTGTCCTCAGGTGGTCTTCCCTCCGTGTGCGTCTGCGTCCTAATCAACTCTTCTTTTAAGGACACCAGTCACATGGGATTAGGGTCCTAGGGACTTCATTTTCATGTAATTACCCTTGTGAAGACCCCTGTCTCCAAATACTTTCACATTCTGAGCTCCTAGGGGTTAGGACGTTAACAGATGAATGTTTTGGGGACATAATTCAGCCTATAATCCTGTAACTTCTAGAATTGGTATGATTATACTGTAAAGCCACAATTGTTCCCATCCCTGGGCCTTCACTGGGCTTCTTATGCATCATTTCACCTACACCTGACCTTCAAAATGTACCTGTGAGGTAGGTTGAGGCGAGGAAACTGAGGCCCAGGGCGGCCAAGAAACTCACCTGGTTGGGAGGCAGGACTGAGCTTGCACCTCGGATCACATCACCTGCCTCTACTCTCAGGTCTGTTACAGAAAAACGTGCAAACTCTAGAAGAGAAAGAAGATAACGATGATAGAATAAAAGTCACCCGCAATCCCACCCGTCTCACCTCTACATACAAACACGGGTCATGCGGTGTGGCTTTCCTGTCCTCCTTCCTCCTTAACGCGGGCTAATGTCTTGGAGGTTGCTCTGGTGGTGGCAGAGCTAAAGGAGAGCCACAGAGGCTTGCAAACTGCACCCACAAGGCTTCAAGGGCAGGGGACATTGCTGATGCTACAGTGCGGGGCGTGAAACGCCAGTTCCTTTACACTGTGTGCAGGATGAACCCAATTAAAAAAAAAAAGGAACCAACGCCAGATTGCCAAGTGTAGATCTCTGGCTGGCGTGGAACTACAGGTGGTACTAATTTTCCTCCTATATCACCTATATTTATTTCCTCTATTTCTCAAATGTGCTACCATGAGCTTGTGGACAAAATGACCTCTGTGAGCAGAAATGAAAACAATCTGTCATGAGAGAAGCATTACCCTGTGCCACTCACTGCACCACAGGTGCAATTTGCTGACGGGGGCCTCAGTTCTGGAAGATTTCTCCATATGCATCTGGAAAGGAAAACAAAGGCAGCAGACAGCGTCTGTGAGGAAATCTACTGGCAGCAACATCCTGAGTGAGAAAAGGGACAAAAGAACCACCTTCCTAAAAGCAGCCCAAAGAGGCCGTTCAAATAGTAAAAAAAATGACGCAAAGTCCCAGCTTTCAGCCAGCGTTTCCGGAGCCAGTGCAAACAGCCCGTGAGGAAGAGGAAGCCCGCGCTCCCAGCGTCCCCGGGGGCCCTGTGCTGTCACCCGGGCCCCGAGACTCCTGAGGGCCCAGGCCACTCCATCGTGTCACACCAGGTGGAAGATGGCACTGCCCAGGTGCCCTTGGGGAACCGGACCACCGCTCTACCTCCTTCCCGGTACCTCGGGGGCCACTGCCAGGCTTCTCGTCCAGGGGACAGGGTGGCACTGGGATGGGGACCCACGGCAGCCAGGTCCCACCTTGGGCCACCTGCTTCCTGCCAGGCTGCACAGCCAGGTAGACACAATGGGCAGAACCCACGTCCGATTCTTAGGGAAGAAAATCATTCTTTGTGGACTGAGAGATCAGGACAGGCTATCTCTAACTGTTAAAAAAAAAATCCCTGGTCCGCAACCCCTCCCTCCCCAAGCACTTCCGAAATGTCGTGCCACACACCCAGCTCTTTAAATATCCAAACCCAGAATAAATGTGCCGACAGCATTTCCCCCGGCAACCGGGCCCTACGGCTGCCAGCTGAGTCAGTCTCCGAGTGACAGAGCTGGAGCGGGCCTCCCAGATCCACAGGCTCGCCGGAGACCGGGGCGCCCAGCACTTGGCACTTCTGCCCTGGTGCGCCTCTCCCAGCGGCCCCCGCCCCCATCAGGCTCACCCGGGACGCCCCTAACCACTGTGCGGCCCTGCCTTCCCAAGGGGGGCCACCCCGCACTTGCACTTGTAAATGAGCTGCAGCGTCTAGGGAGGGAAAGCACTTGGTGTAAGTTACACAACCTGTTCGTGGCAGAGCCGAGCTAAGGCCTGGCACTGATTCCCACCCTCCTGCTCTTTCCCTGGACAGAGGGGCCACTTGGACCCGATGACTCTTTGCGGGGGGCTGTCCCGTGGCAGTGTGGGTGACTGCTCTGGATTGGACACTGCGGGATGTGCTTTAAGGACCTTACAAATACGTTTAGACAGGCATTTCTTGTAAGATGTCTACCCAGTTGAACTACATATATATATTTCTTAGTTTCTGTTTTTCCTAAAAAAATTTCGGGGGGCCTCTGGTTGAATAGAGCTTCTACCAGACCTCACGGTGTGACACAGAAGCAAGTAGAGCTGACCTGTTGAAGCGGGGCAGGGGCCCAACGCTCCCTCATCCACAGCCCTCTGCCCCCCGGACCCCCGTGCCCTGGAGACATATCCTGGGGCCCAGCATTCTGAGCGATGGTTTGCAGTGGACCAGTTAGTATTCTGTGGACTCATGTACCTGAGAATCTCTGCTTCGCATTAAGTGAGTCTGGGTAATGGAGGGACCATCTTTAGGGTTTGATTCAATCCTTCTCTGCTTCTAGTAGTAAATAAGCACGAGGAGAGGCCGTGTACCTGAATTTAAATGCAACCAGAGGTTAACAGTGAGCTGTGGCGGAGCCAAGCCCAACATAAGTCATTCATTCTTTCATTCGTCCAACAAAAACTTACGGAGCACTTACTATGTGCCAGGCCCAGGGCTAGGCACAGCAAACGATATACAGGAAAGTAATCAATAGTCTTTATGGAGGCTTGTGTTCTAAGCAAAGTCTGAAATACAAAGAAAATTATAAGCGTAAGGTACAATTTTTTTCAGAGATCCGTGAATATGAGCTACCCTTTCAAGCAATGATGATCACCGAAGGCTTCATGGAAGAAGTGACATTTGAAGAATTGTTTGGCTTTCACAGGCAGCTGGGGGAGGACGGCCCTCCAGAGCAAGGAAGCAGCATGTGCAAGGGCCCGGAGGCCCCCTTGTCGCACAGGCCGTACAACTCCGGGAAGTGCGTTCATGGAATCTGTCAAGGGAGGGGCAGCCCCTGGAATCAGCCCTGCTGGAAAGCACAGATGTGAGCTTGACAAGACAGCGGGAGAGAGCAGGACCGAGCAAAAGAGGGAGATCAGGTGAGGTTGGAACCAGGGTGCCGAGGGCCTGGGATGGCAGACAAGGTCTCGTCGCTCAGAGCTGCACACAGCGGGCAGGGGCTAAGGGGGTTTGAGCAGGTAAGTGACAACAGAGGGCAGCGTTAGGAAGCCGGGCCTAGCAGCGGTGGGAGGGTGCAGTTGAAGAGGAGGAAAGACGGCTGGGACAGTGATGGAAAGTTCCTGCCACGGTGAAAGGGACAGGTGACGGGGCACCTGTGGGCAGAGGCAGTGTAGATGGGAAAGAAGACATAGAGGCAGAGGGAAAAAAGGCCCCAGGAAACTCAGCCAGGCTTGGCAAACCCCTGACTTTGGGGGTCAAGGGACAGGAAAGCCGGGGGGACAGCAGGCCTGGTGTGGGTGCGTGGGGAGCAGTGGGTGCTGTCTGCACGCTGAGGGAAGAGGGTAGGGGTGCTAGGGCTGGGTGGGCACGTGGGAAGTTTGATTTTAGGCCTGGAAGGTTTGGGGCACTGGAGGGAGAGTTCAGAGGACACGCTCAACCTCTGAGCCAGGCCTTCCCTCCAACCCTGCACAAGCGGGGACACAAAGTCCCAGTACTGACGGCGAAACGGTCTGATATGGGGTGAGGGTCACCGATGCCAAGAACACCCACGTTCCCGAAGCTTCCCTCAGATCCCTGCCCCTCGTCGTCTCCCCGGGGAACACAGGGCTCCCAGGGGAGGAAAGCGGAAAAGGAGGCTTCCTTACGGCCAATCTGGGCGGCAATCACAAGAACAAGAAAGGGGACCCCCAACCCAGGCCCATATCTTCCAGCTGAGCCACGCTGGTCAGGGTAAACAGCAACCATAATAATCCCAGTTGGTTGCCACTTGGAATATGATTATCTGAACAGCTGGTGGATAGGAACTGTTTTTCAAACAAGCTATCAAAACAAACCCAGGGAGCACATCTGCGAGGCTGCGGGCCTGTGAGTCGCTGAGGAAGGAAACCGGTAACCCAGTGGCCTCCCCGTCAGATGTCCTCCCACCAAGGGGCAGGTCCCCAAGATCGCCCGGGGCAGCGAGAGAGGGGCTGGCGCGCCTACAGTCTCTGAGAGAGATGCAGAAAACAACCTCTGAAAACAGGGAGGCTTAGGTGACTGGGCGGCGAGCCAGCAGGGCAGGACCAGGCGGCCACTTGTCCCGGGCCATCACCTGAGAGCCTGAAACTGTTGAGTGCAAACATTAGATGTTATTTATAGCCGTCTGTTGAAATCCGTGTTATTTATTATGATGTTTATAAGAATGAATCCTAGGTAGCTTTCCTTCCTAGCCTCTCCAGCCCGGCCTAGAGACGTTCTTATGCGCAGACTTCTCTTTCTTGAGCTCATTTTTCTTTAAGAAAAAAAAAAAAAAAGAACTAATGAGGGCGAGGACAACAAATCTTTCTTATTTGAAACCCTGACGAGGCCGAGGCACCTGAACTCCCAGGAGGCAAGGACGGCAGAAGGAGGCAGGCGCCTGCATCTGTACCCTGGGAGCAGCTTGTGAAACAGAACCCTGCAGGCTGTCTTCCAGGGAGGGGTTTGTCCGTGGTCCTGGCACGGGGGAGTTTCTTAGAGGGAGGGGGAAATGCCCACGGGTAGAGCTGCTTCCCTTCTTCTGTTCTACCCCTGTCATCCCCTAAATAAAACTCGTAAAGGCCCCCCTGACTCTCCTTGCATCTCCCCGTTTGGGTTGTGACCCGTATTCTCAAATCACAGGCCGTAGTTCTTTCTCACACAGGCCCGTTGGAAGTTTGCAGGGAGTCAGTTCAATGAAAGGAGGGAGTGAGGCAGATCTAGAGAACAAACTAGCCGTTACAGTGGGGAGGGGGAGGGGCAACACGGGGTGGGAGAGGGGAGGGCACAGACTACTGGGTATAAGACAACACGGGGAAGACAGCCAATATTTTGTCATAACTGTCAATGGAAAGTAACCTTTAAAAATTGAATTAAAATTTTAAAAATTAAAAATAGGAGTTCCCTGGTGGCCTAGTGGTTAGGATTCCAGGCTTTCACTGCTGTGGCTTGGGTTCAATCCCTGATCAGGGAACTGAGATGCCGCAAGCCGCGCGGTGCAGCCAGAAAATAAATAAATAAAAATAGACTCTTGTCAATGCTGGACATAAAAAAAAAGTGCTTGAGAAAACACTAGGAATAATGTAAAATTCTCTACGGCAACAGCTTGAAAACTGGATTTCTTGTAGGAGTTTGGGATTATCAGAAATACACTACTATATGTAAAATAGATAAACAACAAGGACCAATTGTATAGCACAGGGAACTATACTCAACATCCTGTAACAACCTATAATGGAAAAGACTCTGAAAAAGAATAGGTATATATATGTATGTATAACTGAATTACTTTGCTGTACACCTGAAAGTAACACAACGTTGCAAATCAAGTACACTTCAATAAAAAAATGGTTTAAAACTGGATTTCGCGTCTGGAAAAAATAAAAAGAAAGAAAGAAGCTTAAAACAAAATAAAATAAAATAAACACATTACTACATACAAAATAGATAACCAACAAGGGCCTACTGTAGAGCACAGGGAACTCAATATTCTGTAATAGCCTATTTGGGAAAAGAATCTGAGAAAGAGTGGATACGTGTATGTGTGTAACTGACTCACTTTGCTGCACACCTGACACCAACACACCGTGTAATTCAACTGTACTCCAAAACAAAATAAAAATTAAACAATAAAATAAACTAGGGGGTGAGGGTACCGGCAACCCTCTTGACTGCAGATCGAAGGCCGAATTCACCTGTCAGCTTTATTAGTAATCAACAGGAGATTTTGATCTTAGAAACAGAAGCAGCGAATTGCCAGTGGGCGAGGGTGCCGACCGGGGGCTGAGGGCGGTGACTGCCTGTCCGGCAGCAGGCCCGTCACCCTGGACTCCGGGCCCAGGCCCTGTGGCTCCGGAAACGTCTTCTTCTGCTGTCCCGCCAACCAACCCCCAGCGTGGCCACACTGAGTCGCTCTGGCAACCGGAAGCCGCAGGCTGGGGGGCCCATGGCCCAGCGAGGACCCTCTCCAGGCAGAGCCGAGGCCAGAGGGGACCCTGAGCGGGGGCGAGGGGGCAGGAAGGGCCAGCGAGGAATCCCACCCCTCCACCCCCCCACCATGAGGCTTCCCTGGCTGGATACAATGAAGATGTCACCTCGCAGAGTGAGGGACCCTCCGGGTGGATCCTTGGAAAGGCCAGGGTGGCTGTTGCCTTAAAGAAATGTTGCCAAAGTGGGGAAGGACTAGGGGGCTCCCTGGGGAGGGCTCAGATGGAGGTAGATGGAAATGCAGAGAGAGGAGGGGACAGAGAGAGTGCAGGGTGGTTCCGGGGGATTGGGTAGACTTACCCTAGGTGAAAGGTCAGAGGCAGCAGGAAGGACAGAGAACATTAAAGGTCCCCAGAACCGCTGGTGCTGAAGACAACCTTCACCACAAAAAGCTCAGGCAATGGTGTCAGAGGGGTCCTGGAGGGAGACAAATCCAAGTCCAGATAGCCACCCCTGTGGCCGCTGAGCAAGGCCCTGGTCTCTGGGGGGAGGAACGAGGACGAGATCTGAGGGCTGGAGTCCATTTCAGGGCAGCCATGAAACTGGGGGAGTAGAGGATTGTGTCTCTATTTCCACCTTTATCTGGGGGCAAGCTTGTAAGAATTTCCTGGGGGGCGGGCGTAAATTAGGAGTTGGGGATTAACATATACACGCTTCTGTGTATAAAACAGATAACAAACACGGACCTACTGTGTAGCACAGGGAACTCTACTCAGTACGCTGTAATCACCTGTGAGGGAAAACAATCTGAAAAAAATAGATATACATGTATGTATAACTTAATCACCGTGCTGTACACCTAAAACTCTACATTGCAAATCAACTATACTTCAACATAAATGAATAAGTAAAATAATCTCCTACCAAACTGATTAAAGGACTAAACTAAACACGGACATCGAGAAGCGGCAACAAAGATCCATCTCGCAGATGCAACGCTGACAGTGTGTAAGGCACGATTCCACCTATTTACCAGCAGACGAACTGAGGTCAGAAGAGGGGTCCCACGGGGCTGCTGCCCGGGAGGGACCCTGAGGGAGGCTTCTGGGAGCCGCGCTGCTCCATATCCTGGCTCCGGGGTGGCTACACAGAGTAGAAAGTGTAAAAAGTCGCTCAGCTTGTGAGTGAGACCACGGCACTTCACGCACACAGGGCACCTCCACAAAACGTCTTGAAGTGGGATGATGCGTCTTACGTAAGCGTATTCGCTTCCTGCCGCTGTGATAAATTACCACGAACATAGTGGCTTAAAACGACCCAGATCTGTGATGGTACTGGAGGTCGGAAGCCTATCACCAACGCGTCAGCAGGGCTGAGTTCCTTCTGGAGCCTTCAGGGAGCCCCCCACAACCTCTAGAAGCTACCTGCATCCCTTGACTCGTGGCCTCTTCTCACATCACTCCAACCTCTTGCTTCCGTCATCACATCCCCACTCCTGTCCAGTTTCCTTCTTTTTTATTTGGTTTTTTGGCCACGCCCCACGGCTCGCAGGATCCTTAGTTCCCTGACCAGGGATTATTGAACCCAGAGAGTCCTAAGCACTGGACCACCAGGAGGGGGGTCCCTGGTCTCCTTGTGATAACTTTGGGCCCATCTGGATGATCCAGAATAATCTCTCCATCTCAAAATCCTTAATTTAATCACAGCCACAAAGTCTCTTTTGCCATATAAGGTCACATCCTCATAATTCTGGGCATGAGGACATGGGCATTTTGGGGGGCATTATTCAGCTTCCACAATAAGACGATGTGAAGGTCAAGCTCCTTGTATAGGGATGGTGCCCCTTCCAGGCCAAATAAGACCAACGAATGTGTTAGGATAATTAATGCTATCGCTGCTGTTGGAACATATGGACCCCCAAATCTCCATGGCTTTATACGATAAACAGAGGCTCTTAATAGAGGTCCAGCATCCCCAGAGGAGCCTTAGATAGAATTCAAGAGAACTGTGAACCTGAACGGGAAAAAACTTTACATCTTTATTTTCTCTAAACTTAGCACTTTCTTCAATAATAAATGTAGTCAATAAGTCACATCAGTACTGGCAGTATTTGTGATAGAAGTCAGATATTTTCACATCATAATACAGTTACTTTGCCTATATCAAAATATCACTTATACTCATCACTACTTCAAAAGGATGGTGGTTATGAAACCTCCCCCTATATCTTATTAAATAATGGGTTAATTAAGAGGTGTGCATATTAAATTATCACGATTTTTATACTTTAATAACTATATTTGAGTACGAATTTTAATCTAGTATTCTATTTTATCCATTTAAAAATAACACACACACACACAAAAGATGCCTTTTATTTTTCAAAAAACACACACATTTCTGGGAAGATATCTATAGGCTTCACCACATTGACAAAGCGGTCCAATGGTCCACACGTACACACACAAAACGTCTTAGAAGGCCCTGAAGTGTGGGCGCCCTTTTGGCTCCTCTACGTGTGAAGCAGTCTGGGGGGCCTCAGCAGGGCCGGTTCCTTACTGGGTGCCAGCACCTGGGGCGGGAGGCTCCCCCAGACTCTCTGAAGGGATCCAGGGTTTCTCCTTCAGACCACAAGCTTGGGGCAGAGGTTCCCCCAGCTGTGCAGGGAATTCTTTAGGGAGCATGTACTCAGTGAGTCCTGTAGGCGACTAAGCTACTTCCATCAGAGAGTGGGGACCCCCCCAGGGTTGCCAAGAGGCACCAGCCTAATGGCTTGACCGGCTTCGTTGCTCTTTTGAGCTCATTCTAACTCCACCCTTATTCATCCCCCAGACCAAGCTAGAGCTCCTTGCTCTTTTCTCCCCGACCACGGAGGAGGCCAGCGTCTCCACTGGCCCGTGATCGTGGCTCTCGGTGAATTCAGTGGGGTACACTGACCGCCAGCCTCGCATCCACAGGTGCGTCCCAGGACTGGCTTCCTGTTCCCTTCCTTGCGCACACAACCCTTGGGTGTTGGCTCACGCCTCGGACTTTCCTGGCCACCTCACCACCGGCCTGTCCCAGACCTCGTTCTTGGCTGCCCGAGACGCCTCCAGGGTGGCTCAGACCTGACTTTCCAGTCCTCTGTGGCCTCCCTGCACCTCTCTCTCCCATCCCAGCTGGACAGCAGCCCTGCACCCACTCTGCCCCTGTCTCGAGTAGGTGGTCCGGCCTCATCCAGACGTGGCGGCCTGTCCGGCTGTTGGAGGGGCGGGAGCAGAGACCCCACCAGGGTACCTGTCCTCCTTCTATTCTTTGAAGTCTTCTCCAAGGCCACCCTTTCTCGCAAAGGCCTGTGGCCCTTCAGTGGGGCCAGAGGAAGGGCGCGTTTCCACCACCCACCACAACGGGGGCTCCCGGCTCCCACTGGTTTGGGCCATTCTGCTTTGTCCAAACTACCATCTTCTTCCCTTTCCTCTCCCTGTGAGGACCCTGCCCCCTGTGCTCCACGCCCCTGAGAAAAGGGGGGAGCCCTGTGTCCTGAGAGAGTCATGGTAGGAAGTGCCCACCCTTCCCTGGCAACAGGGCCCTCCAGCCCTCACTCCCACCGCATTGAGGGGGACCCTCCTGAAACCAGGAGCCAGAGCTCAGGCCCAGGATGCGGACCTGGCCTCGGGGTCCGAGTGTGGGTGAGCATGTCGGAGGGACACACGTCCCTCCCTGTGCCCGCCCCTGGCCCCGTGCCTGCGCCCTCCCACCAGCCCCCTGAGTCCAGATGCCCAAACCTGAGCGGAGAAGCAGGAGGGCCGCGTGGCCGTGGCTGGGAGCCCGTGCCCCCGCCGCCACCCCCAGGCGGGCTCTGCGCCCCGCTCGGCCCCAGCATCTGTCTCCTCCGGCGGTTCCGGCTTCCTTCCTGGCCTCCCCTCCCCGCTGCTGAGACCTTGCCCCGCCTCCAGGGCCCTGCCTTGCCTTCCACTAGGTTTACAAGCCCCAGCGACCCCGGGATGGGCTTGGTCCCGCTGCCCCTGTGAACCTCGATTCAACGACATTGAACCCACCTGCTTGCCCTGCCCTGCTGCTTCCTGTGTTCGGCACCCAGTGCGTGTCCAGCCCCTCCCTCTGCCCGAACCAGGGGTCTGAGGGTCACTGACCCCTGCCTTCCCTGCTGCCCCTGCCGTCCAGCTCCAGCCCGGCCGCTGGCTGTGCCTCCACGGCCACTGCCCTCCCCTCAGCCCAAGCGGTCACCTTCTCATCTGCACCCCTCCAGCGCTTCCCCAGACAGTGTCCACGATGAGCTTTAGAAACACCTGTCTGGTTGTTTCCTTCTAGCCAACTCTTACCTATTTCGAGACTTTGAAAACTTTTCTAGGCTTTTCTTTGCCAACAGGTTTTTCTCAGTCTGGTTCCAGCCTACCTGGCAAAGACTTGTGTCCTATATTCCTCCCCCTGCCCCCCCCACGTGAACACCCACGTGCACACACACGCACACGTATGTAGACGGCGGCCATCTATTCCTTCACATGTGCGATTATTTACAGAGTGCCAACTATTTGCACTTGGGAGACGACACTGACACTGTCACCATTTCTTTTTCTTCTTATAAAGTAGGTACTGGTTTTTGTTTTTTTAATAAATTGATTGATTGATTGATATTTGGCTGTGTTTGGTCTTTGTCGCTGCGCCCGGGCTTTCTCTAGTTGCAGTGAGCAGGGCTACTCTTGTTGCGGTGCGTGGGCTTCTCATTGCGGTGGCTTCTCTTGTTGCAGAGCACGGGCTCTAGACGTGCAGGCTTCAGTAGTTGTGGCTCGCGGGCTCTAGAGCGCAGTCTCAGTAGTTGTGGCGCACGGGCTTAGCTGCTCCACGGCATGTGGGATCTTCCCGGACCGGGGCTCGAACCCGTGTCCCCTGCATTGTCAGGCAGACTCCCAACCACTGCGCCACCACGGAAGCGCCCGTTTCTTAAGCATATCACACACAGCTTTTCTGTGCTTTTCCACCTAATATGGTCCCACCCCCTTTCTTCAGGACCCGGCTCTACAGCGCCTCCTTTGTGACGCCTCGCCTGCTTCCTGGGCAAGTGAAGACCCTGATGCATCTCCTACCCTCCTGCCTGGGGCGGTGAGATGACTGCCCCTTCGGGTTGGGGGTGGGAACCACTAACCTTAAGCACCCGTGGCCGGTACGGGGCCCAGCGTGCTTGCTGCATGCGCGAGGGGTCCGAGGTCCCCGCAGTGTTCCGAGCACTCTCGGAGCTTCTCGGTCGCCCCCAGGAAGTCCCAGCCCCAGGGCGGCCGGAGCGGCACGGTGTCGGTGCCCATTGGGCCGCAGCAGCGGCCAGGCAGCGGCCCGGCAGCGGCCCCGGGAGGTACGGCTGAGACTCACCACCGTTACGCCCCTCCTACATCCTTACACTTGGCTGGAGAAAGAGAGAAGCAGCCCGAGTTAGGCCCTGATGTGGCATCGCAGAGACCCCAGCCCATCATCTGAGGCCACATTCGGCCCTCTCCGGTCCAGCTCCCCCGGGGACCAGGTCGTGGCGGGAGCGGGCCTCACTCCCAGTGGGTGCTTGGATCTCCCCGGGGTGGCGGACAAAGGAACCAGAGCCCAGGGCGCCCTCAGATGCAGCCTGGAGGTTTTCACTCCCCCTCCTGCCCCGTCGGAAGCAACGCTGCAGTTAAACATTCAGGACTTCTGTTTTTTGGAGGAGTCTCGCTTGGCTTAGAGGGCTTTTTTTTTTTTTTTTTTTCTTCCACTTCAATGAACCAAGTATTTGGAAAATTAGCTCACGGAGTCATGCCACCAACACCAAATTAGAGCCATCTGTACAGATAAAACAGTTAGGAGCTTTTGTGCCACCGCGGGCTGAGATGTATGGCTCATTCAGTCGCGGAGGGCCCACTCTATCCCGGAATTCCTTTTTTTTCCCCTAACACAGAAGAAGTCTCAGTCAGCGCGTAGGAAACAGGAAGGAACCCGTTGTTTTAAATAGCAGACGGCAGAGAATTGACTCATTCTGGTCTGTTCATTCAGCCAGTGACAGCCAGGAGGCAGGCCGCTCAGCCGCCGCCATCCCCAAGATGCGGGTCAGGGGGCACGGCCAAGATTTTCTCAGAGTCTGGAAGAATCCAGCGCAAGCCCTTTCGAAGGAAGTCGGTGAAGCCCAAGGTCTCTATCTTGCCAGGGACTTTACAACATCATTTAAAAAATAAGAAGAAGACAAAAACAAGAACTGCAGTAAAATCCTACAAGAATAGCTGGAAGTCAGACATCCTGTGTTTCCCTTCCCCATCCTGATTTGCTCTGAGTAGGGCAAACACGCCTGCTAAGCCTCCTTTCTTATCTCGACAACGGTCTATTTTCACTTCTCCGGGCGCAGGAGCCGTCGGCTCAGGGCTGTCAGGCAGCGGGAGGGGTGGCCTCGGTGGGGGGACAGGGGCCCCCCCTTAAAGGCAGTTTCATGGAGGGAGAGGGGGCCCTACAGGGCTGTTAGGCTCAGGAGCCCACAGGTTAATCTGTCTCAAATCCATCATTATGACAGCCAAGAACACAAATTAGACCTGCCCGAAGCTGTCCTGACCTCAGAATTTAATTTTAAGTGTATCGTGTTGTTTTTGACGTTCAGATTGGAATCCAGGTGTCATGATGGGGCCTGAGGGAGATGAGAATGTGAGGCCCTCGGGTACCACAGCTCACATCCGCGCTCCACTGTGCGTGTCTTCTTGGTCCAGGGAGACCCAGGGTCACCTGATTTCCAGCAGATGAGCGGGGGGCCTTGAAACTGACCTGCCTACACTCTCCTCTCAAGCCTCCCCAGCTGTGAACACCTGCAGCCTCAAGGTTCACCAGCCCCACGTATCACATCTCCCAACCCGGGCAACATCTGTCACGGCTCATAGAGCCATCTGGGCTCATATTCTCACCTGAAGCTGAGGGTGACTCCTGTCACCAATAGGAGTGATCAAAACGTTACTCCAAGTGTCAGTGCACCCCTGGACGCTCACAGTAGCGGAGCACGCAGCATCTTCCAGGGGACGTCTTTCCCTGCCTGGACCCCTTTCTAGAACATGCCCCTCAGTTAGGGCTCTCGGTATATTCAGGAGGTGGGCAGAAATCCTGGAGACTGAGGATGGGCAAAGCCTGCCACGTTTTCATTTTCTTCAAAGCCGTTTTGCATGCCTACAGGTGTCAGTATAAGCTAAAGAATGGGTCTTGTCACAGATGAGAAGCTAAAGTACCCATATCATTTGTTGTCTAAATGTGGACACTGTTGAGAGTGAAAAGGAAAGCTATTAATAATTATGCTGAAACACCAAGTGTAGAGGGTGACTGTCCCAGGCAAACTGGGACGTTTGGTCACTCTGTGAACTGTGAGCTCTAAACTGGTGCTGGCTCCAATGTTGGGCATCCATTCGTTTTCAGTACAACACCTGAGTGACCCTACGTCTGATGGGTGGAAGGGGCTGAGGGTGGCAATGAAGGCGTGGTTCAGCCACCACGCCTGACTGACAGCCATGCGGGGGTCGGGAATGGGGAGAACGGGGATTTGTTCATCCCAGAAAAGGGGGCTCTGCTCCAGACTGGGGAAACCCAGGTTCCTTTTCTTGTCTGAGCTGCCAGCTGCTCTCAGCAAAGTACCTGAGTTCTGCCAGCGTCCTCTCTCCAGCTGCAAAACACAGCAGAGTCCTGAGTCCACAGCCTGGAATTCCAAGCCAGCCTCTGTGGTGTCTATCAGAAGACAGACTCAGGGATGCCACACTCACTCATCCTTGACTATTGGTCTAAAGGTCCAGGCCAAAGGCATTCTCCATCATCCCTTCTAACAGACACAGTGACAGAGCCACTGCTCTAGACTCTTTCCCCATCCTGAGCAGGCTAGAGGATCAGATGCCATCTCCTTCTAGGCCTCCCATTAACCCAGCCGGCCAGCAGTTTTGTAAAAGACACCTTCTTCTATCTTCAGAGGCAAATTATCTGAAGTAGTTACATTTTAACTTTTCTCTCCTCAGACCACCCTCCCAGAATCAGAAAGGCCTTAACTGTTTGATGGAAATTTGTTCGTTCCCATGAAAAAGATTATTCTTTTCTAGGGTAGAAACACTCCACTGGCCTACAAAATAGTATTCTATAACATACCTTATCCTCAACCTCTAGGCAAAAATTACATTGAAATAACATTGAACTGATCCAACGGTTGCAAAGATAAAATTATTCTTCCAGAAACATGGTACACCAAGTACAGGATCCAAGAAAACTCCTTTATATATACAACATATTACTTGAGAGGGAAAAAAGTCCTCCATGTAACCATAAAAAGAAACAAGGAACAAGCATATGTTTTGTATCCTCATTTCATTTCGACTGAATAATATACTAGAACTTAAAATCAGCTTTTCTCTGGAGTAAGTTTTCACGCTCCAGTTTTCACATCACTCTTTCATTTTCCCTGGTTAAAGTTATTGTTAGTGGTGGTTATCACACTCTCTTACTAGACTGTGATCTCCCCACATGCAAGGATTTTGCTTTGTTCATGTGTTTATTTCCGGAAAGGTGTTCAATAAATATTTGATAAATACATCAATAAAGTCATACTAAGCATCAAATTATGACAATAAACATAAATAGCTAAAATTTCTGCAAAGCCTCAGATCAAATTGAAAAACAAAATCTAAAACTTTTCTGCTTATAACGGTTGTACCTAAAATATAAAATAAATGGACCCAGACTTCCCTGGTGGCACACTGGTTAAGAATCCACCTGCCAATGCAGGGGACACGGGTTCGAGCCCTGGTCCGGGAAGATCTCATGCCGCAGAGCAACTAAGCCCGTGCACCACAACTACTGAGCCTGCTCTCTAGAGCCCACGAGCCACAACTACTGAGCCTATGTGCCACAACTACTGAAGCCTACACACCTAGAACCCGTTTTCCACAACAAGAGAAGCCACCGCAATGAGAAGCCCACGCACCGCAACGAAGAGTAGCCCGTTTGCCGCAACTAGAGAAAGCCCATGCACAGCAGCGAAGACCCAACACAGCCAAAAATAAATTAATTAAATAAATAAAATTTTAAAAATAAATGGCCCAAAAGTGCTAAATATAAAAAGATTGTGGTAATGAAGATTAAAAAGAAACATGAACACAGAGAAAACAGAATCGGCAATATTGATATAGCAGAAGAAGTAGAATTTAGGACAGATCATTGAATCAAATAATTTTATATTGTCAAAGGTAAAATCAACTGAATTTGCCAGAGAATTATTTGTTTTTATGGGTTTTCATTTGTTTGTTTAGGGGTGTGCCAAAGAACCATTCTGGGATTTATTTATTCAATCCATTGCTTTCTGAGCAAAATAACCAAAAGGTTTATTTGCCAAATATGGCAAAAATCACATAATGTAAGAAAACTACAAATACATGTTGACAGAAACACAATTGCCAGGGGATATTTCAATGGATCTCTGATGTACCAATAGTGGATAAAGTAAATTAAAAGATTTAAACAATAATGGTAATATATTGTGTTGAGTCTGCTTCTGATTAGGGTATAAAAGTCACAAGAGAGCCTCACTCTCACCCTAACAACCAAAACAGCCTGGATAAACTACAAAACCATAGTTTTTTGGAGCTGAGGATGTAAAGTAACCTAAGTGAGTTCAACCACCAAAAGTAAGCAGCTATTTGAGGGAGATAAGACACCTACAGCTGCTCTCACTCCTGGTCTCTAGGAAAGGGTCAGGAGGAGGGAGAATCCTCCAGAGTTGTGGATAAAGAGAACACAGCTGAAACTTTAGAAGCCTTTTAACAACCATGTGTGAGTCCCAGCCACAAAGTCAGTCTGTTCCCAACCACCGATGCTTCCCCACAGATTTCACTGAGTCCTCAGAGCACTGCGCCAAAGGATGAGAGGCAGGACAGGAGATCTCGGAGGATATCGCCTGAAGTATGTGGGGCCCCCACCAAGTTCAAGGCAGCCAATCTGGGAAGGAAGCGGGGAGCAGAGCAGGAAAGCTGAGAAAAATCAGTCTGAGGTACCCTGGATTTCCAACTGCCAAGAGACGAAGGCAGGGAAGGGTAACTGAGAGAAACTGCTCTGGGAAAACCTTTCTATATAGAATAAAAAGCCTGGGGCAAGAGCAGAGAGCAAGGGGGACGCCTCATAACTCAAAATTCTGATAACCTATAAAGCAGTGGGAGAGACCTATAAAGAAGCTGTAAAGAACAAAGAATTCTCAGAATCTTATCAGTACTCAGATCCCCAAGGCCTAGAGAAGGGAAAGTCCTGATTATACACTGAAAACATTTTCATCTATTTGCCAATCAAATAAAGCTGCAATAAAACCCAGACCCAAGGGACTTCCCTGGTGGTCCAGTGGTTAAGACTGCGCTTCCACTACAGGGGGCACAGGTTCGATCCCTTGTCAGGGAACTAAGACCCTGGATGCCGCATGGTGTGGCCAAAAAATTAAAAAATTTTTAAAAAATCTGATATCTGTCATTTTGGACTTCCCTGGTGGCACAGTGATTGAGAGGTAGTGTCTGCCAATGCAGGGGACACGGGCTTAAGCCCTGGTCCAGGAAGATCCCACATGCCACAGAGCAGCTAAGCCCATGTGCCACAACTACTGAGCCTGCACCCTAGAGCCCGCAAGCCACAGCTACTGAAGCCCGCGCACCTAGAGCCCGTGATCCGCAACAAGAGAAGCCACCTCAATGAGAAGCCTGCGTACTGCAACGAAGAGTAGTCCCTGTTCGCCACAACTAGAGAAAGCCCACGTGCAGCAATGAAGACCCAACGCAGCCAAAAATAAATAAATAAATAAATCCCAGACCCAATCGCACAAATTTTAACTCAGCCCCTCAATTCTAGTACCCCTTCCTGGAGGTAGACATTCTTTACTTCACTCCGTTTTTATTTTATATAAAATGACTGGCATCAATAAAAAATTACAAGACACCTAAAGAATCAAGAAAATATGATTTATGATCAAAAGAAGAAACAGTCAATAGAAACAGTTATCTCTGAAACTGATTTAAAATTTTTCAGGCAGGGATTTTAAAATAACTATGATAGAAATGCTAAAGGACCTAGTAGGAAGGTGGAAAACATGCATGAAGAGATGAGGAATTTCTAGAGACATAGAAACTATAACAGAATCAAATGGAAATGCTGGAAATTAAAAAGTATATTACAAATAAAGCACTCAATTTATGGCCTCAATGGCAGGCTGGACTCAGCAAAGAAAAAAACAGTAAATTTACAGACAGAGCAATAGCAATTTTAAAGTTGAAACAAAAGGAAAAATGAGTGAAAAGAACAAAACAAAGAATTTGAGATCTGTGAGGCAATATCAAATATCAAACATATTAATGTATGTGTAATTGGAGTCTCAGAAAGAGAGGACAGAAGGAAACGAGCGGAAAAATATTTGGGCAGATAATGGTCAGTAAACTTCTAAATCCACAAATCCAAGAAACCCAGCAAATCTCATGCAGGATGAATTAAAAGAAAACCACACCTCAGCACATCACTATCAAACTACTGAAAATCAAATATTAAGAGCAACCAGAGAAAAAGAACATGTCATTTCTCACCAGAAACAATGGAGGGCAAAAGGCAATGGAATAATATCTTTTTTTTTTAACACTGAAAGAAAAAAATTGTTAACCTAAAATACTATACCCCATACAAAGTTGCTTCAAAAATGAAGTCAAAATGAAGGTATTTCCAGACACATAAAAACTTTAAAAAGTTGTCTCCAGCATACTTACATTGCAAGAAATGCTAAAAGATTTTTCAGACTTAAAGAGTTGTATTTTCTGAAGGGAAACAGTACACCAGATAGAACAGATTGAATCCCAGATCTGCAGGAAGGAATGAAGACCAGCAGGAAGGGTAAATATCTGTGCTAATAGTTAAAATAAAAGACTTCATCTTTGTGGTAATGCATATATGCATGTGCATACATGTGTATAATACTTTAAAATAATTTTTAAAACATTATTGGCCATTTACACCAAAAATAATAATATGTATTGTGGGTTTTATAGCATAAGAACACAAAATATGGGCTGGAGCAAATGGAATTCTTATACAGCTCATGAAGTAGTGTATTATTAGAAGGTTGACCATGAGCAACCACTACAAGAAATATCACAAAGATTTAAAAAGTCTATACAGGATATAAAATGGAATACTAAAAATTACACAGCTCACCCACACCCCAAAAAGGGCAGAAAATATATGGGAGGGGGAAACAAGGAGGTATTAGTCAAAGGGTACAAAGTTTCAGCTATGCAAGGTAAATAAATCCTGGAGATCTACTGTACAGCATAAAGCCTATAGTTGATAATACCATATTGTATTCTTCAAAATTTGCTAAGAGTATAGATCTTATGTTAAGTGGTCCTATAATAAAAAAGAAAAAAGGAGAAGAAGAAAAGAGAAGGTAAGAGGAAACCTCTGGAGGTAATGGATAGGTCTAAGGCATAGATTGTGGTCACAGTTTTACAGATGTGTACTTATCTCCAAACTCATGAAGTATGTACATTAAATATGGACAGTTTTTTCTATGCCAATCATATTTCAATAAAATGTTTTTTTAAGTTAGAAAAGAAGAATCAAAAGAATAAAGAACTAATGAGATGGATAATAACAAATTCAATTGGGAGACATAAATCCAATCATATAATAATGACATTTAATGAAAATGGACTAAACATTCCAATTAAGGGTCAGAGTTTGACAGACTGAATACAGAAGCAAGATGAAGTATATACCATTAAATATAAAGACATTGACAGGTTGAAAGTAAAAGGGTAGAAAACAAAACATACCATGCAAATTTTAAGCATGAGAAAGTTGGTATGGCTATATACTTATCAAACAAAGTACACTTTAAGCCAAATAGTATTACTAGAATATTTGAATTGAAGAGTATTGACTCTTTAAGTCAAAGAGGATTAAGTTAAAGAGTATTACTAGTCAAAGAGTATTACTAAAGAGGATCCCTTCCTAATAATAAAAGGATTAATTCTTCAAGAAGACAAATGCATGCAACTCATAAGAGATCTTGAAAACACATTTGAAAAATCAAAGGAACTGAGCAGAAGCAAGAAGAACTACAATCCTGCAGCCTGTGGAACAAAAACCACATTCACAGAAAGACAGACAAGATGAAAAGGCAGAGGGCTATGTACCAGATGAAGGAACAAGATAAAACCCCAGAAAAACAACTAAAGGAAGTGGAGACAGGCAACCTTCCAGAAAAAAAATTCAGAATAATGATAGTGAAGATGATCCAGGACCTCGGAAAAAGAATGAAGGCAAAGATCGAGAAGATGCAAGAAATGTTTAACAAAGACCTAGAAAAATTAAAGAACAAACAAACAGAGATGAACAATACAAGAGCTGAAATTAAAACTACACTAGAAGGAACCAATAGCAGAATAACTGAGGCAAAAGAACAGATAAGTGACCCGGAAGACAGAATGGTGGAATTCACTGCTCTGGAACAGAATGAAGTAAAAAGAATGAAAAGAAATGAAGACAGCCTAAGAGACCTCTGGGTCAACATTAAATGCAACACCATGCAACTCCCAGAAGGAGAAGAGAGAGAGAGAAGGGACCAGAGAAAATATATGAAGAGAGTATAGTCAAAAATTCCCTAACATGGGCTTCCCTGGTGGCGCAGTGGTTGAGAGTCCGCCTGCCGATGCAGGGGACACAGGTTTGTGCCCGGGTCCAGGAAGATCCCACATGCCGTGGAGCGGCTGGGCCCATGAGCCATGGTCGCTGAGCCTGCGCGTCCGGAGCCTGTGCCCCACAATGGGAGAGGCCACAACAGTGAGAGGCCCACGTACGGCAAAAAAAAAAAAAAAAAATTCCCTAACATGGGAAAGGAAATAGCCACCCAACTCCAGGAAGTGCAGAGAGTCCCATACAGGATAAACCCAAGGAGAAACACACCGAGACACATAGTAATCAAATTGGCAAAAATTAAATACAAAGAAAAATTATTGAAAGCAGCAAGGGAAAAATGACAAATAATATACAAGGGAACTCCCGTAAGGTTAATAGCTGATTTCTCAGCAGAAACTCTACAAGCCAGAAGGGAGTGGCATGATATACTTAAAGTGATGAAAGGGAAGAACCTACAACAAGATTACTCTACCCAGCAAGGATCTTATTCAGATTCCATGGAGAAATCAAAAGCTTTACAGATAAGCAAAAGCTAAGAGAATTCAGCACCACCAAACCGGCTCTACAACAAATGCTAAAGGAACTTCTCTAAGTGGGAAACACAGAGAAGAAAAGGACCTACAAAAACAAACCCAAAACAATTAAGAAAATGGTCATAGGAACATACATATCGATAATTACCTTAAACGTGAATGGATTAAATGCTCTAACCAAAAGACACAGGCTTCCTGAATGGATACAAAAACAAGACCCATATATATGCTGTGCACAAGAGACCCGCTTCAGGCCTAGGGAGGCATACAGACTGAAAGTGAGGGGATGGAAAAAGATATCCCATGCAAATGGAAGTCAAAAGAAAGCTGGAGTCTATCAAATAGACTTTAAAGACTATTACAAGAGACAGAGAAGGACACTACATAACTACATAACGATCAAGGGATCAATCCAAGAAGAAGATATAACAATTGTAAATATTTATGCACCCAACATAGGAGCACCTCAATACATAAGGCAAATGCTAACAACCATAAAAGGGGAAATCAACAGTAACACAATTGTAGTAGGGGACTTTAACACCTCACTTACACCAATGGACAGATGAACAGATCATCCAAAATGAAAATAAATAAGGAAACAGAATCTTTAAATGACACAACAGACCAGATAGGTTTAATTGATATTTATAGAACATTCCATCCAAAAACAGCAGATTACACTTTCTTCTCAAGTGCTCATGGAACATTCTCCAGGATAGATCACATCTTGGGTCACAAACCAAGCCTCAGTAAATTTAAGAAAACTGAAATCGTATCAAGCATCTTTTCTGACCACAACGCTATGAGATTAGAAATGAATTACAGGGAAAAAAACGTAAAAAACACAAACACATGGAGGCTAAACCATACATTACTAAATAAACAAGAGATCACTAAAGAAATCAAAGAGGAAATCCAAAAATACCTAGAGACAAATGACAATGAAAACACGACGATCCAAAACCTATGGGATGCAGCAAAAGCAGTTCTAAGAGGGAAGTTTATAGCTATACAAGCCTACCTCAAGAAACAAGAAAAATTTCAAATAAACAATCTAACCTTACACCTAAAGGAACTAGAGAAAGAAGAACAAACAAAACCCAAAGTTAGCAGAAGGAAAGAAATCATAAAGATCGGAGCAGAAATAAATGAAATAGAAACAAAGAAAACAATAGCAAAGATCAATAAAACTAAAAGCTGGTTCTTTGAGAAGATAAACAAAATTGATAAACCATTAACCAGACTCATCAAGAAAAAGAGGGAGAGGACTCAAATCAATAAAATTAGAAATGAAAAAGGAGAAGTTACAACAGACACCACAGAAATACAAAGCATCCTAAGAGACTACTACAAGCAACTCTATGCCAATAAAATGGACAACCTGGAAGAAATGGACAAATTCATAGGAAGGTATAACCTTCCAAGACTGAACCAGGAAGAAATATAAAATATGAACAGACCAATCACAAGTAATGAAATTGAAACTGTGATTAGAAATCTTCCAACAAACAAAAGTCCAGGACCAGATGGCTTCACAGGTGAATTCTATCAAACATTTAGAGAATAGCTAACACCCATCCTTCTCAAACTCTTCCAGAAAATTGCAGAGGAAGGAACACTCCCAAACTCATTCTATGAAGCCACCATCACCCTGATACCAAAACGAGACAAAGATACTACAAAAAAAGAAAAGTACAGACCAATATCATTGATAAATATAGATGCAAAAATCATCAACAAAATGCTAGCAAACAGAATCCAACAACACAGAATAAGGATCATACACCATGATCAAATGGGATTTATCCCAGGGATGCAAGGATTCTTCAACATACACAAATCAATCAATGTGATACACCATATTAACAAACTGAAGAATAAAAACCATATGATTATCTCAATAGATGCAGAAAAAGCTTTTGACAAAATTCAATACCCATTTATGATAAAAATTCTCCAGAAAGTGGACATAGAGGGAACCTACCTCAACATAATAAATGCCATATATGACAAACCCACAGCAAACATCATTCTCAATGGTGAAAAACTGAAACCATTTCCTCTAAGATCAGGAACAAGACAAGGAAGTCCACTCTCACCACTGTTATTCAACATAGTTTTGGAAGTCCTAGCCACGGCAATCAGAGAAGAAAAAGAAATAAAAGGAACATAAATTGGAAAAGAAGAAGTAAAACTGTCACTGTTTGCAGATGACATGATACTATACATAGAGAATCCTAAAGATGCTACCAGAAAACTACTAAAGCTAATCAATGAATTTGGTAAAGTTGCAGGATACAAAATTAATGCACAGAAATCTCTTGCATTTCTATACACTAATGATGCAAAATCTGAAAGAGAAATTAAGGAACCACTCCCATTTACCACTGCAACAGAAAGAATAAAATATCTAGGAATAAACCTACGTAGGGAGACAAAAGACCTGTATGCAGAAAACTATAAGACACTGGTGAAAGAAATTAAAGATGATACCAACAGATGGAGAGATATACCATGTTCTTAGATTGGAAGAATCAACATTGTGAAAATGACTATACTACCCAAAGCAATCTACAGATTCAATGTAATCCCTATCAAATTACCAATGGCATTTTTTACGGGACTAGAACAAAAAAATCTTAAAATTTGTGTGGAGACAGAAAAGACCCCAAATAGCCAAAGCAGTCTTGAGGGAAAAATGCGGAGCTGGAGGAATCAGACTCCCTGACTTCAGACTATACTACAAAGCTACAGTAATCAAGACAACATGGTACTGGCACAAAAACAGAAACATAGTTCAATGGAACAAGATAGAAAGCCCAGAGATAAACCCATGCACCTATGGTCCACTAATCTATGACAAAGGAAGCAAGGATATACAATGAAGAAAAGACAGTCTCTTCAATAAGTGGTGCTGGGAAAACTGGACAGCTACATGTAAAAGAATGATATTAGAACACTCCCTAACACCATACACAAAAATAAACTCAAAATGGATTGGAGACCTAAGTGTAAGACCAGACACTCTAAAGCTCTTAGAGGAAAACATAGGAGGAACACTCTTTGACATAAATCACAGTAAGATCTTTTCTGATCCACCGCCTAGAGTAATGGAAATAAAAATAAACAAATGGGACCTAATGAAACTTCAAAGCTTTTTGCACAGCAAAGGAAACCATAAACAAGACGAAAAGACAACCCTCAGAATGGGAGAAAATATTTGTAAACGAATCAACGGACACAGGATTAACCTCCAAAATATATAAACAGCTCATGCACCTCAATATTAAAAATACAAACAACCCAATCCAAAAATGGGCAGAAGACCTAAATAGACATTTCTCTAAAGAAGACATACAGATGGCCAAGAAGCACATGAAAAGCTGCTCAACATCACTAATTATTATAGAAATGCAAATCAAAACTACAATCAGGTATCACCTCACACTGGTTAGAACGGGCATCATCAGAAAATCTACAAACAACAAATGCTGGAGAGGGTGTGGAGAAAAGGGAACCCTCTTGCACGTTGGTGGGAATGTAAATTGATACAGCCACTATGGAGAACAGTATGGAGGTTCCTTAAAAAAATAAAAACAGAATTACCATATGATCCAGCAATCCCACTACTGGGCATATACCCAGAGAAAAACATAATTCAAAAAGACACATGCACCCCAATGTTCACTGCAGCACTATTTACAATAGCCAGGTCATGGAAGCAACCTAAATGCCCATCGACAGACGAATGGATAAAGAAGATGTGGTACATATATACAATGGAGTTTTACTCAGCCATAAAAAGGAACAAAATTGGGTCATTTGTTGAGGCGTGGATGGATCTAGAGACTGTCATACAGAGTGAAGTAAGTCAGAAAGAGAAAAACAAATATCGTATATTAACGCATGTATGGGGAACCTAGAAAAATGGTACAGATGAACCGGTTTGCAGGGCAGAAGTTGAGACACAGATGTAGAGAACAAACGTATGGACACCAAGGGGGGAAGACCGCGGTGGGGTGGGGATGGTGGTGTGATGAATTGGGCGATTGGGATTGACATGTATACACTGATATGTATAAAATTGATGACTAATAACCTGATATATAAAAAAATTAAATTAAATTTTAAAAAATCCAAGGAACTAAAGGAAGAATAGACAAAGCCACAAAGATAGTGGAAGGTTTTTGCGGTACGTGGGCCTCTCACTGCTGTGGCCTCTCCCGTTGCGGAGCACAGGCTCCGGACGCACAGGCCCAGCGGCCATGGCTCACGGGCCCAGCCACTCCGCAGCATGTGGGATCTTCCCGGACCGGGGCACGAAGCCGCGTCCCCTGCATCGGCAGGCGGACTCCCAACCACTGCGCCACCAGGGAAGCCCAGTGGAAGGTTTTTTAACATCCTTCTTTCAATAATTGATGGGGAAAAATACTAGTAAAAATATAGGTTATTTGAACAACATGCTCAATTAGCTTTACGTAAGTAATATTTTTATAACACAACTCCCAAATCTATAGTGTACATTCTTTCTAAGTGCACATGAAACATTCAGCAAGTAGACCATAAACTGGGCAGTAAATAAGTCTCCATGAATATCAAAGGACTGAAATAATACACAGTGTATTTTCTGATCACTATGGTTTTATGTTGACTTATTTGATGGCTCTTTAAAACACATAATGCACATTCTCTTGGAGTTTATGTGAAACAGTTACAAAATTGATGAAATGCTAATTAAGAAAAATAAAATCTCCTAATAAAATTTTGGTCATAAAATTTTCAGTCCCTCATCTGCCATCTTAAACGAAAAAATCCAAAATTCAATGTTTTACACTAAAACAATGATTTTTAAAACCTTAATCCCATGGATACTGAAAAATACTCTTCAAAGTAGCAATGGTTTAAGAAGAAATTGAAGAATATAATGGCAGGCTATTTTGAAAAAAAAATAATAATGAGATCACTATCGAAACCAATTGGGCTCAAAGATGATATAAAAGGGGAGGAGAGATGAACAGGTAGAGCACAGAGGATCTTAGGGCAGTGAAAATACCTTATGATACTATAATGATGGATACATGTCATTTTGCATTTGTCCAAACCCACAGAATTCACAACAGTAAGAGTGAACCCTAATGTAAACTATGCACTTTGGGTAATTGTTATGTGTCAGTGTAGGCTGGACAATTGTAATAAACATACCACTCTGGTGGGGGATGTTGATAATGGGGGAGGGATGCCATGTGTGGGTGAGGGGAGTTTATGGGAAATCTCAGTACCTCCCACTCAATTTTACTGTGAACCTAAAACTGCTCTAAAGAATAAAGTCTGTTTTTAAAAAGAGTTAAACTCAAAGGCAACATCATAGCCTTAAATATTCTTATTATTAAAAAAAAATTTAATAAGGAAAATACATTAAAAATGAAAATAAAAGCAGAAAAAAATGAATTAGTAGAAAAATGAATTAAATAAGTAAATTAAAAACCTGGTTCTTTGACAACAAACAAAATTGATAAACATTTGGCAAATATAATAAAGAAAACAGTTTTAACAAAAAATTAATAAATTAGAATGAGAAAGTGATAAACATCTGAGATAAAGGTACAAAGGAGATTAAAACTATTCACAATTTTATGGTAATAAATTTGAGAATCTCTACGAAAAACCAAAATGCTTCTCCTAGTAAATATAAATAACCAAAGCTTTTGCAATGCAAATCAATGCAACAACACGTAGAAGGCTTGAAAAGAACAACATCTGAGAAAGCTACGCAGAAACCACCTTCAAAGCAGACCTGGAACTCTGATGGATTTCCTGATAGATTTCTTTAAATTGTCGATGTGTGATTAACTCCTATGTCACACAAACTTTTCCAGAGAGTACAAAAAAGTGGAAGGAAGTAACTTAATAAATCACATAACCCTGACACCAAAATCTAATGAAGGTGGAAAGAAAATGGCTGAGGGAGGGGCAGAGAATCTTTGGTGCAGGGTGAGCAAGGCTGGAGAGAGGGCGGTACACCACCCAGATCACTGATCAGTGGTGCTGAGCAGGGAGAGGAAATGCCAAGATACACCCAGCAGGGTGGACACAGGAAGACGTGAGTCACTTCCATTTGCGAGCCTCTCCATGTAAAAAAAATTAAGTAATGCCAAAGCAATTTTGCAAATATAATAACAGTTAACAAACACTTTAAATACTTATAAAAATATAAATAAATGCAGCACTATTAGAGCATGATGTGGAGATAATCAAGAGTAGATGTGAAGCCTTTAAAGAAGTGAGATCCTTCTAGCAACACTCACACCACCCACAAACCCACCACACACACACACACACACACACACACACACACACACACTTCCCTGGCGACAGATGGACTAATGCTGAGAGTGGAGTTTGTGAGAGCAAGCGGAAACAGAAACTTTAAACGTTTCTGGAAACAACTCTTTATGTTTCTGCCTCCTGAGTGTGACGTACACCATGAAGGGTATAACTTGGTTGCCAGTAGCATTACTGTGACAGGGAAGAACAAATCTGACTCCATATTAGATCTGTTTCTTTCACGCTAACCTTTGTATTCTATGCTTTTGCTACAAGTTAAAAATGTTACCTATTGCCTGAAATATACAGGATAGCCCATCCTCAAGGTCCTGACCTTTAAAGGCATAACACCTTTCCCTTCATATAGAGATAAAACGTTGCAGAACAGAGAATAACACGTGTCTTGTTGGAGGTTTGTAGGAACATCGTGACCTGACCTACGTGGGCAGCTGCAGGAACAAAGGATTCCAGCACCAGGAAGTTTGCAACAAGCAGCCACACCCCGTCCCTTTTTAGTATAAGAGAAGCCTGAATTCTAACCTGAATTCTAACTCTGGTAAGATGCGTCTTTGGGACAGCAGTCCCCCATCTTCTCAGTCTGCTGGCTTTCTGAAGGAAGTTGCTATTCATTCCCCCAACAACTTGTCTCTCGATTTATTGGCCTCTCATGTGGTCAGCAGTATGAGCTTGGACTTGGTGACATGATCATTTATGATGAAACATTATCAGAACAAAACAGTGTTTATATGATTAACCTTATTATATGCTATTACCTCAGAAGTTCTAATCATGAAATCTGCAGAAAGATGTGTTGCCAACCTACCCTTGATGTCAGGCAGGGAATTTCTAGCAGGGAATACCCTCCATGCCTCAGTTTCTGCTTCCCAGGCCTGTAGAAAGCCCAGGGCCAGGTCTGGATGGGCCAAGGGCAGGCTGGTGTTAAGCCCAGAGCCCCTGCTGCCTTCTTCCCTAAGGCCCTGTGCTTATTCTGTTGTACTGCTCCTGACTCCTTTGTCATTTGTTATAATTTTTACTCTCAGGTGCCTCTTTGCCTCATTTGGCAAACTTGCCTCCTTTACAGCTGTGCGAGGCCATGAGACTGGGTTCTGGCCAATTGGATATTAACAGAAGTGGTGTGTACAATTTCCAGATGTCATGAAAGGAGGAGACAGGCCCGTATCTTCCCCTTTTCTCCTTCCTGCTGGCTGGAATGCAGACGTGAGTGCTAGAGCTGAAGCAGCCATCTTGGGCCATGAGGTAAACTTGGGAAACAGAGCCCAACACAGTGGAGCAATAAGATATAAGGAGCCCAGGGAGCTGGCTAACCTTAGGGTGAGCACAACTCCCCCAAATGCTCTGTGAATCTGGGGTCACCAAAGAGGAGAAGAGGTTGGAAGGTGGGGGCCCAGCACTGGCCTCCTCAGGGGAGGTTCTGCCTCTTGCCTGCTGGGAGAGGAGTCTGGTTCCTCAGAGCAGCTGTCACCTGCCCTGCAAAACTAGATGCCATTCTTCTTTGTATCAGCTGGACCTCCTACACGCTTTCAACTTGTAGAAAGATGCCAGAGAAATTAGGCTGGTGTCAAGCCAGGTACAATTAACACCCCTTCTTGCCTTTGTCCTGGATTCGTTTAATAACTGTCTTTGTAGGTTTTGTTCAGAGCTCCTCACAATTGCTGTCAAATAACTCCTTGGCTCTACATGCAAGAGAATCCAATGCAGCTATATGCCTCAGAAGCTCATATGGGAGGAAGGATGTGCCCGAAAATTCCTTTTAGGGAAGGAGCCCAGTTCATGGGAAATAGGCTGGTGTAGGGACCCCTGTCTGACAACCTCAAGAGAATCCTCCCAGCCTTGGACCTCTGACTCCTGCCTCCATGCTCTCAGAGGGTCCTTCCAAGTGGAAGCTCCCACTGTCCTTTCCAGAGCTGGGAGAGGGAAATGGGACTCCACTCCTCTGCAAGCTGTGGCTGGGGGGTCTGGGGGGGACTTGAGGGGCTGCAGCTGCACAGACCTCCCCCAAACCTTGATAGTCTCTGAAGAGAAGGAGCAAGAAGAATCCAGATCATGGAAGGCGTGCTTAACAGTACACCTGGGAAACCCATCAGAGTCTTCTCTGAAATGGCCCTGAGCCTGTACTTCCTCCTCAGTGGTGAGCAGCAATGACCTGCAGGTCAGCTAAATCTTCGCATCCCTTCAGATCTAGAAAAGGTTGGCTCTCCTTCTTCTCCATGACTCGCGGGTGTTCAGAGCATTCCCGGAGATCTCACATGTGCGTTGGGGGGCTTCAGTTGTCATGTCATTTTTGCCTCCACCTCTGAAATCTTGGACTCACTTTTTTCTGACCAAGACACGACGGTCACACCATCCTTGACTTACACACACCCAGGGTGACACAGCACAGGCACTGACGATCAGGTAGATGCCAGCGTTAACGTCGGGGCGAGCCCACCACGGCTACCAGATGAACACCAGCAGGCAGAGTCCCCACAGGCACACACACGTGGTGCTGGCGAGAACAGGGAGCTGTACAAATTGTTGAAAGCCCAGAGGAGGGTTATCTGTGTACCAAGCCATCTTATATCATCATTCTTACTGGAAGAGTCACTGTGGCTACACCCCCATCATAGTGCCCACCTCATGAGCTCTTCACGCATGTCAGACACCATTAGATGTCTCCCTAACAGCCACCTCCTGCCTTTTCCCATCTAATGAAACCTCATTTTTATTCAAGCATGGGGCCCTGCTTCTCAAAGGTGAGCCCTTTGACAGGACCAGGGGGTGAACCATGTGCCTGAGCGATCCTCAAATCCCATTGACCTTGGCCAGGGATGGGAATAGCTGTGGGCACAGGAAACCAGAGCTAGCCAGTAGTAGTCTCCTAGAAGCTTCTGGAGCGTATTTTCTTTCTTGGTAAAAGTAATAAGATACGAAAGGAAAAGCTCTCTTCCACTCCCCTTTCTTCCCTGCTCTTTTTTTTTGTTTGTTTGTTTTTGCGGTACGCGGCCTCTCACTGTAGTGGCCTCTCCCGTTGCGGAGCACAGGCTCCGGACGCGCAGGCTCAGCGGCCATGGCTCACGGGCCCAGCCGCTCCGTGGCACGTGGGATCCTCCCGGACCGGGGCACGAACCCGTGTCCCCTGCGTTGGCAGGCGGACTCTCAACCACTGCGCCACCAGGGAAGCCCTCTGCCCTGCTTTTGAATGCAGCTGCATGAGGACCATCTTCCCAGAGTTGGACAGATACGGCACAACCAGGAGGGAGAGTCCCCAGGCCAAGGCCAGTGGGGCAGAGACATGGGAAGAGCCTGGGTCTTCCGGAACCCCTGACCTCAGGACACTCCTCATGTGAGACCATTTAAGCTCCCAGGTTTCAGCCACTTTGAGAGACCTCCTGCTTCCTGCAGCCACACAGCCTTTCACCAACTCATGGGTCCTCTCCCCTCCTCTCTGCGCCTCTCACACTGAGATCAAGTTCTCTTCATCTTCTCCTGCAGTCCAGTTTAAACAGCTCTTTCATTTGCTGTGCAAATGAAATGTGCCTTTCACAGTCTCGTTTTGTGTCCCAAAGAGCTTAGTCCAGATATTTTCCCAAACAAAAAAGAATTTCCTCCCTAAGAAGAATTCTGGTGCTGGCCCTCAATAGGCTTTTTGTCTTAAAAAAAAAAAAAAATCAGGGCAGATCCCATTCAGGGACCTCCAAGAGATAATAATCTCTACAAATCATGGGATGCCCTGATTGTCCGCCGTTGATTTCACTCTTACTGGTTGTAGAGCCCAGAGAAAAGTTCAAAGCATTTCCATCTCAGGAAACCCATGCTCCCACCCTGGGGTGTCCCATCTGAGCCTCAGTTCCTTGGAACGAGGGCCTCTCCCACTCTCATTGCAACCTTTCTCTCCAGGCTCTGCCCCATGGTTCTGCTGTTGACACATCCTTTCCTGCAAGCAAACTAAACTTCCCTCCCCTCTGTCCTTCTCACATAACAGCGCCCTCTCTTCTCGAACAATCGTATGGACACCAACGGGGGGAAGTGGTGGGGTGGTGGTGGTGTGACGAATTGGGAGATTGGGATTGACATGTATACACTAATATGTATAAAATGGATAACTAATAAGAACCTGCTGTATAAAAAAATAAACTAAACAAAATTCAAAACAAACAAAAAAATCAGTGCCCTCTCTTCTCTTACTTCCTCCCTTTTCCTCCGATTCCTTAATGTCCCACGTAGACCCACCCTTGCCCATCTCCACTCCAAGCACCTACCTGCCTGATATAGAAAAAGCACTTCTGCAGCTCTCACTGGTGCCAGGTGCTGGACCAGGCTGGGGAACCAGCTGTGGTCAAGACAGACCCAGGGGTGGAGCTCATGGAGCCAACATTCTGGCGGGAAAATGAACTATGAGCGAATGATTACATAAATAATTAAGGACAACTGTGACAAGCACATTTCATCTTTCCTCAGAGAGGGGTGCAGGGGACGGTCCTCCTCCCAACCCCTTTTAAGGGGTGTGACACAGCAAGGAGCACACATAGCAGGAGACACTTGGCTTCAGACTCTGGCACTGGCTCTTTCAGGAACCGGGCCTCAGTTTCTTCATCTGTAAATTGGGAATAACGACACTCACCTAGAAATTTGGCTGTGAAGATCAAAGCTCCTAAAACCCCTAGTGTAGCACCTTGATATGGTGCTTATCGTAGTAGAATGTGAAACTGGACGTTTCAGCCGAGGCACCAAAGCTATAGTAACTGCTACGTTATGATGGAGATCTGAGGCCGTTTGCAGAATTTTGAAGTAGATAATTGAAAACTGGTGACCCAACCTCGAATCCCTTCACTCACAACAAGAGTTGGGTGCTGTGGGTCCCACCTTCATCTCAAGGGTGGCTTTGTAGTGGGGAGGTCTCTGCCCTCTGCCTTGGGAGAGGCTTCGGGGGGACCGTCAGGAAGTTTGATGTGTCCCTGCAGTTGGAGACG
Source organism: Phocoena sinus (assembly GCF_008692025.1). Taxonomy (NCBI): domain Eukaryota; kingdom Metazoa; phylum Chordata; class Mammalia; order Artiodactyla; family Phocoenidae; genus Phocoena; species Phocoena sinus. Next base: position 3,409,770 of record NC_045764.1, read on the forward strand.
CAGGGCTGGTGCCGACTCCAGCCTGGAAAAGCCAAGGCAGCGGTGTCAGCGAGTCAGAGGCACCACCGGACTAAGAACTTCTGGGTCCCCTTCTCTTCATCCCCCTCACGTCCAACCTCGGAGAGGGCAGAAGAGATTACCGAGCTGGGGAAGGAAGATGTGCAAACTAAGGAAAAAGAAGAGGAGGTCTTTGGGATGGAGGCGACCTCCCCTGCGGCCAGCGGAGGCCTCTTGAGGGAGCTGAGCGGAGCGTGACCTGCGGGTGAAGATGGAGTTTTGTTCTGGGTCTGGACTGGTCTTCTCTAGGAGTGACTGAACCCAGGCTATGTCTGGGACTTAAGTTCATACAGCAATTTTAATGATCTAACAGTGCTCAGAAAAGTCAGGGCACCCACCAGAACTTTTCACTCAGGGCAGAAGGAGGGTAGCGGCTGTGAGAAAGTTCAGAGGGACAGTGGGAGACCAAAACCAGAACTGCTTCTGTGAACACACCCACAAGTCCTGCCCGTGAACACACGGGTTACACGACCGCGGATGTGGGCAGGCCAGGAGGTGCGCCCAAGAGGTGACGGGAATGGTTGAGTCTTACACGCCTCCCATGCTAAGCGCGGGGCCGGGAAGGGTCCCAGCAGTTGCCCTGAGTCCCCTGTAGCAGTGCTAGGACTTCAGTTCTTGGTAAGAGGGGAAGCGATATTAAGCCCAGACCATGGTCCCTGGATCCACATGAGCGAGGCTGTCCTCCCCTTCCCGTTTCACAAAATTCTCATGCTCAGGTGGGCTTCTGAGATGTTCCCTTTCCCCTTTCAAGGCTGTCTTTGAAAACTGCTCTAACCCATTATCTTCTTCACATCGCAGAGGCTAAAGGAGGAACCCTCAAGGACTCCGCCTCACCCATCTGCCTGCAGCTACCATCAATTCCCTTAATGGGAGACAGACACCAATTAGGCTAAATAGTAAAGGGCAGATGGCTGAGGCCAAGGATGAACACTGATCTGAACGTACAATAAATATAAGTGACCCTGGTAGAAACAGCCAGGTGACCACCAAAGATCTGTGCTGCCCTTTCATGGCGACAAGCAGTTACTGGAAAGTGGCTGCCCAGCAGGGAATTATGTTCTCCAGATGGCGTTGCACCCGGTGGGCTGCGTGTCCCCTCCAAGCTAAAGGGGTTAAGAAATCAAGGCGCCTTACGCATGGTCGTCTTCCCCAGGCGCAGGGAGCATTGAGACGGCTCTGTGTAGCTAGACAAAAGCACAGCCCCTGAAGGAAGGGGCCTGGGTCCCGGGAGACCACAAGGAAGGTCACCGTGTTAGTTTCCCAGGATTGCCTAACAAAGGACCACTTACCTAATGACTGAAAACAACAGAACTCTGTTGTCTGACAGCTCTGGAGGCCAGAAGTTCAAAACCGAGGCATGCGCTCCTAAAGCTCTAGAGGAGACTCCTTGAAACGTCAAGCCTCTGGTAGCTCCAGGTGCTCCTAGGGTCGTAGCTACATAACTTCATTCTCTACCTTCATCTTCACGTGGTCGGCTCCTCTGTGTCTTCTCCTCTTGTGTTTCTTTTTTCTTTTAATTTTTTTAAACTTTACTTATTATTTTTGGCTGCTTTGCGTCTTTGTTGCTGCGTGCAGGCTCTCTCTAGCTGCAGTGAGCGGGGGCTACTCTTCGTTGCGGTGTGCGGGCTTCTCATTACGGCGGCTTCTCTTGTTTCAGAGCGTGGGCTCTAGGTTCGCAGGCTTCAGTAGTCGTGGCACGCGGGCTTAGCTGCTCCACAGCATGTGGGATCTTCCCAGAGCAGGGATCGAACCCGTGTCCCCTGCATTGGCAGGCGGATTCTTAAGCACTGCACCACCAGGGAAGCCCTCCTCTCATGCTTCTTATAAGGATTTGTCATTGGACTGGGGGTCCATCCAGTTAATGCAGGGTGCTCTCGTCTCGAGAGCCTTACTTAATTACATCTGCAAAGACCCTTTTTCCCAACAAGTTCACATCTACAGGTACCAGGGGTTAGAACTTCAACACACCTTTCTGGAGGCCGTGGGTCAACTCACTACAGTCACCTACAAACATGGCCACACTGGATGACAATGTGAGAGGAAAATAAACTGTTACTGTGTTAAGTCACAGCAAATTTTGGGTTTTATGTGTTTCAGCAGCAAGCATGATATTAACAAGACAGTGATTGGCCCTGAAGCTTCCCAGAGGTGAGTTTGATGGACTCAGTGAAAGTGCAGAGAACACAGAATACCTGAAAGTGGTGTGGGAGGAGAATGGGCAGCTGATGGAGGCAGGGAGGCTGGAGAGAGAGAGGAAGCTGGGGAGCCAGGGTAACAACAGCTGAGGATGCCGAACCCCCATCAGGGAACTCCCATTTCTGCCTGCCTGCCTTCCTTCCTCCCTCCCTCCCTCCCTCCCTCCCTTCCTTCCTCTCGCTCTCTCTCTCTTTCAACATACATTTATTGAGTGCAGACTACATACCAGGCTGGGTGCTATGGCCCCAGCAATGACCACAAGAGAGAATATCCCTCCCTACATGGAGCTAACATTCTAAAGGGGTCGATAACAGACCTAAAGGGAGAAACAGACAGAAACACAATAATAGCAGGGGACTTCAATACCCTGCTTCCAACGATGGACAGATCATCTAGACAGAAAATCAATGAGGAAACATGGACTTAAAGTACACACCAGACTAGAGGGACTTAGCAAACATTGACAGAACTTTCCATTCAAAAGCAGCAGAACATGTACTCTTCTCAAGGGCACATGGAATGTTCTCAGGAGAGATCATACGTTAGGCCACAAAGCAAGTCTTAATAAATCTAAGAAGACTGAAATTGTCAAGAACCTGTTCCAACCTCAATGGTATGAAACTAGAAATCAATTGCAAGAAGATAACTGGAAAATTGACAAATACATGGAGATTAAACAACATGCTACTGAACGCCCAACAGGTCAAAGAAGAAATCAAAAGAAGAATTTAAAACTCTTGAGACAAGTGCAAATGGAAATGCAACATGTTGGCCAGGATGTGGAAAAAAGGAAACCCTTTTACACTGCTGGTGGGCATGGAAATAGTGCAGCCACTGTAGAAAATAGTATGGAGGTTCCTCCAAAAATTAAAAATACCATGTGACCCAGCAATTCCCCTTCTGGCTAGTTATCTGAAAGGAACTCTAACTTGAAAAGATATATAACCCCCCAATGTTCACAGCAGCATTATTTACAATAGCCAAGACATGGAAGCAACCTAAATGTCCATCAACAGATAAGTGGCTAAAGAAAATGTGGAATATTATCCAGCCATAAAAAAGAAGAAAATCTTGCCATTTGCACCATCATGGATGGATCTTGAGGGCATCATGCTAAGTGAAATAAATCAAACAGAAAAGGATGAATACCATATGATCTCACTCATACGTGGAATCTAAAAACCAAACGGAAAAAAACACTCATAGTTACAGACACGAGATTGGTGGTTGTCAGAGGTAGGGTTAGGAGTCAAGAACTAGATTCACTGTGGCCATCAGCCCACATGTATACAAATATCGAACCATTATGTCACACACCTGAGACGGATATAATGTTGTATGTCAATTAGACCTCCAAAAGTGTGGCCCTAGAATGGTAATCCCCCTTTGTTGTCTGATAGAAACAGATGCAAAACTGCTCTGAGTAAAGCAGAAACTAACACACCATTGTAAAGCAATTATACTCCAATAAATACGTTTAAAAACAAAAAACATTAAAAAAAAAAAAAGAACTGCTCCGAGGGGCCCCCAAGTAACCAGATAACGGGGTACGTGACCCAAATTACAACATGTATGAAAAAATAATTCTCAATCCACAGTGAGATCAGAACCCCAGAATTCTAAGTATACTTTCAATAATTAAAACATAAAAGAAGGAATTACATAACATGGAAGAAAATCTTTCCACGGAAAGAGAACGCTCAACCTCACTAGCAGTCAAAGAAATGTAAGCTAGGACAACACTGAGGTTCCCTTGTTCTGCGTAACGGCGAGTGAAGACTAGAAGAGGGTGATCCTCGCGGTACTAAGACGGAGGATAAGAGCCCCTGTCACCCTGCTAGCAGGGCGCACCTGGAGTCTTACCTTGGGTGTCCCCGTGTTACTGACACGGGTCCTTGGACTCTTTAGTCAACAGCAGTTGATAAGAGGCCAGACGAGGAATTCGGGCATGACTTTCCTGCTGCAGCAGGAGGGAGCGAAAGCAAGTAATGCGTGCCCTTGCCGGTAGGAGAGCGGGCTGGTTCCTTAAAGAAGGTGAGGGCGGAGGCAGATCGGTGGGTGGGGCCGGAGGCGTGGCCTAGCTGGTCGGCCCACCCCCTCGGTGGTGCCCTGGTAAGGATCATGCGCAGTACGCCCCTGCTTGTGCACCCAGCCCCTCAGAAGTGGCAGTTGATCTGTGGCCTTTTTGAATCTTACTGTTCGTAATTACCCTGACTGAGCCTGTGTGCAGTTATTTCTCGTCCTGTAGAGTTTCTTTGCGTTCTGTTGCTGGAGGACACGTCTGTCCAGCTGCAAGCACTGCAGCAAACGGTCCCGCGTCCCAGGTCTCAGCCTGTCTCACCCAAAGCAGAGCCCGAGACGGCTGGCTTCGAGGTGATCCCAGGAAGCAGCAGTGCAGGACACAGGGTGGGAAACAGGGAAGGAGGGAAGCCAGGCCGACGATGTGTCATCAAGTCCCCTGAGGTGGATGCCGGTACCCAGTTCTGCAAGTGCCCACCTGGGCATGAAGGGGAAGCCGTCACCCAGCGGCTCTCGTCGCCACAGATCCAAGTGGCCTCCCAGGCAACGACGCTTCCAGATCGCACACCTGGGGGTGAGAGCAGCTTGCAGCAGCTGTCCACGCCAAGGCTTCAGAAGAGCCCCAGGGCAGGGATCAAGAGGCCCGGGGGAGGTGCGCTCAGGCTGCTCCTACACCAGCCGATGCTCATCACAGAAATGGGAAGAGATGCCATTACTGATGCCCCACTGATGCCCCCAGCGGACACAGTCTCGGAATTACCCATCAGAGCATCCATCTAGGGGAAAGACCCTAACATGGATTTAACTATAGTGTATTTAACTGTACCTGAGAACGGAAGGGAGAGAGGGAGGGAGGGGATGCAGAGGAAGCGAAACAGGAAGGAAAAGAGGGAGGAAAATGTCTATTTGTTCCATTAACCTTCCCTAGTCAACCATATTTTCCCCACTGCCCTGGGGAAAGAAGCCACAGCTGAAAAACAAAGAGACCTACAAATGGTTAATTCTCTGCTTTGAGCTTCCCGTGGCCTTAATGAATTAAGTTTAAGGATTTTTTTCAAGATTAGTTTTACCTGTACTTGATGTTTGCTTTACATTTTGATCTTAAAGTGTAAGCCTAGCACATGATGCAACTTACACGGCAAACGGGATTTTGCAGGTGTGATTAAGGATTTTGAGGTGGCGAGATGGTCCTGGATTATTCGGGGGGTGGGGCGGTGTAATCGCAGGGTTCTTTAAGGGGAAAGCTGGGTCACAGTCAGAGGAGGCGATGTGACAATAGAAGCAAAGGTCAGAGAGAGAGCAAGGGGCAGATGTGAAGATGCTGAGCTGCCAGGCTGAAGATACAGGAAGGGGCCCTCGCCAGCCATGCCGGCTGTCTCTAGAAGCTGGAAAAGGGAAGGAAACAGATTCTCCCTCAGGGCCTCCACAAGGAACACAGCACTGCTGAATTTGATTTTAGGACATCTGACCTCCAGAACTGTAAGAGAGCAGATTTGTGTCGTGTTTTCTTTGGCCGCGCTGTGCAGCATGCGGGATCTTAGTTCCCCAACCATCCAGGGATCGAACCTGCGCCCCCTACACTGGGCACGTGGAACCTTAACCGCTGGACCACCAGGGAAGTCCCAAATTTGTGTAGTTTTAAGCCACTCCGTTTGTGGTAATTTGTTACCACAGCGGCAGGAAACTGACACAAACCTGGACAAGCACATTTCCTCACCTGGAAAGAGAGGGGTCGCCATTGTCTCTCTCACTGTTCTGAGCATCAGACCCAGTGTTTTACGTACCATGCTTACAAATACGCATAATGAATGTTTGATAAACAACACTTATTCTTTCTGACCGCCTAGCTTATCACCTTTACCTGGAAAGCACCTTGGAAAGCATTAAGAAAAATACAATATGGAATTAAACTAACCAGCGAGGTAGCTCTGGTTAGCTAGCTTTTATGTAAGGTCACCACTTTGCATTGAGGCCCAGGGAAGTTAAGCAAGTTGCCCAAGGTCACACAGCCATTTAGTGGGAAACAGAATCCAAATGCTTCGCCCTCGACCCTTAGTCGGACTGGTAACTGACCACACTTACGCTTCTCTTCTAGGGAAGCTGTCCCGTATGCAAATGCCTCTGCCCCACCCACAGGACAACCTGATTCAGGCAGGCGGTGCCCAGGAATCTGCATTTCATCCAGCTCCCTTGTAATTTGTATACAGGCTGATACAGTGACCCCACGGTGAGCAATGCTGCCCACCCGTGTTGCCAAACAGCTGTGAGCTGTTGAATGCTTCCATCTGCTACCACTTCTTTGAGGATACGGGAGGCCACAGAATCCTACCATGTTGTTGACTTTTTATTTTGAAAAATTTCAAACATACAGAAAAAGACTACATCAGTGACCACCCACAGAGTCACCACCCAGAATAAGGAGCTGCTAGCGTTGCAGCATCTATGTTACATCCACATATTTTCCTTTTTGGCTGGACCAACTTAACGTATGTTACAGACAACATGACATTTTCCAAACTGCACCTAAAAACTGGACGTTTTCCTACCATCCACAAGAAATCGTCACACTTAACAAAACATCTTCAACATCTTCTTAAGATGCTCTAATGAAGAAGAATGACTTCAGTCTTCAACATTACCTAATAATAATTTCCCCAATTTCCCCCCAAGTGTCTTTAATAGGTGACTTCTTTTTTTAAATCAGGAAGTGTGCGCTACCAGTTTTGAGGTGACTAGTCTAGACAGAGTTTGAGGATTTCCTGTACCCACGGAAGAGCACGCAGACGAAAGGCTGGTCCCTCTCCCTCCCCATCCCCTCCCCAGCCCGGGCCTGACAACATCGAAGTTCCCCCTCTCAGGCTCTCACCCTTTTGAGCTGAGGATTGCCAGTAACAGCATTCCCCTTCCCAAGACCACAGATCCTCTTCTGCGGCCGCTTCCTATACCTACAGCTCTCTCTCCAGGTTCTGGGAACCACTGAGACCTAGATAAGACAAGGGATCCCAGCTCTTTCCAGCCCCAGGGTGCTACCCTGCTCACACCTTGTAAATCTCTCTTTGTAAAAACCCTCTTCGGTTACACCACTTCACTGTGCTTTCCCTTTCCCACTGGGACCCTGACTGATGAACTCGTTGGTACCAGAGATGGCCCCAGAGGAAAATAACTCTCATGTGAGACTCTAGGATGGGACTGCTCACATACTGGAGATGTGCAGGGATAACCCCCTTACCAGAGGGAGATAGAACACAGGTAATCTATAAACTATGGTGGCGTCAAAGCTGCTCAAACCATCACCAGCAGTGCATTGGAAGAATGCAGATAGAAGGCAAGGTGTTGGCAGATGGAGTGCCTTGGCTGTGCTGACAATGGTGATTACAGGTCTGTGGTGTGGATGGCTTTTCTGACAGCCCCCAGAGACTACACCTACACAAAGAAGGGACAAAGTGAAGGTCCTGAATGCCCAACTCAGAACATGGGTGGAAACCCCCAAATCCTCCATGGTAGCCTTGAGGGAGTTACTGATCTTCTGCTGGGCAGATATGCCCAGGGACTGATTATAAAGGGGACAAGGTGACAGACATACAGAGTCAATTAGATTTTCAACCCCACCAGATTTCTTATGTTTTCCACTGGTTGGAAGGGTGGGACCCTGATTCATGGGTTGGAACGTTGGAGCAGAGACAGATGTGGCTGCCAAGTTGCCTCACGACCCATCCCACACACTTAGTGTCTCCAGGCCCATAATCAGAGTTGTATCCTAGGATAGCCCAGATGGAGGAGGACAAAGCCTGGTACAGGAGGAGAGAGACTGTACGCCAAAAGTTTCACAGGGAAACCAGCAGGAATCATGGCGTGTTTATTGGAGGGAGTTCCAAGGGCATTGGATGGAGATGGACAAAATTTAAAACTGGGTCGGAGAGAATTTGATGATACAGTCATGCTCACTGAAGATTCAGGATTTCATGTGCTGGCGTGAACCCCAGGGAGGGGCATTCAGAGCTATGCTGGACTCCACAGAGGCTGGCAGTGAAGGAGGACTTTTCTAACATTCTGGAGGAGAGGAAATTTGAAGGCTCAGGAAGTTAAGAATGTTGGAGGGGTCTCTTCTGTACAACATCATAGCCACACCTAACCACACTCCCTGGGAGGGCTAGAGGATAACTCCCTTCATGAGGCCAGAAGAATTCCACTGTCAAGTGTTCACAGGCCTCCTTGAAAAGCTCTTCTTGTCTGTTTTCTGTAGGCAGGAAATGATAGTGGGAGAGACTGCAACAGAAGTAGGGTCTCTGGTGTTAATGGAAAAAGTGGGATCCCTGCAGAGGAGGGGTCAGGTGTCTCAAAGACACAATGTGCACAGTTGTAATAACGTAAGACTGGAGCGGTCATTGGACTGTTTGGGCCTCTATGGATCTGCGGCCCTGGCTACCTGATCATGGGGTCACTATGCCTGCAGTAGATGTACAGACTATTAAGAAGCTGCTTGACATATATAAGCAGAAAAATTCTGGGCCTGGTGGGCAAAATCATAGTAGAGAATCAAAACTTACCCAGTGTTTGGACCCAAAGGCCCAGAATCCCTTGACTTGGGGGGTGGAGCTGGGGTGGGGGGTGGGGGCAGGGGTCTCTTTGAGCAAGTGCTTGCAATGCAGCCATAGGTCTATACTATGAATCTTCCCCCAATCCTCCCCAAAAGACCCCTGGCTCCACTGAACAGAACAGGAAAAGGGAAATATCCAGACCTTCCAGGGACTAGTAGATACTGTGTCTATACTCATGCTAACCACAGGAGACTCAAATTTCCATAGTGGTCCCACAGTGAGAGTATGAGCTCATGGAAATCAGGTCTGTCTTACAGTGGGTTCAGTAGGACTGAGGCTCTATCCTGTTCTTATCTCCCCAGAACACATAATAGTAATAGATACATTAGTAACTCACAGAATCTCACAGTGGCTCCCTGACCCATGGAACGCAGCCCATCATGGCAGGAAGGACCAAGTGGGAAACCGTCTCCTTTCAAGAGGAACTTCCCCCTCCCCCCACTACCAAGATAAAGAACCCAAAGAGATATCATAACCCTGGGAGAATGGCACAGATTACTGTAACCATCAAATACTTAAAAGATCCAGGAGTGGTGATTCTGACCACATTAATAGTTAACTCATGTTTGACTGGGGCAGAAACCAGATAGATCGTAGAGAATGAGTATAGATGGTAGAGAATTTGGTCACTTGCTGATGCCAAGTCCAACAGCAGTTCCAGATGGGTATCATTACTAGGACAAATCAAAAACACCCCCGGCACCTGCTATGAAGCTACAGGAAGCTTTTCTTCAATTCCAAGCAGCTAAGCGGATGGCCTTCACATGGCAGGGACAACAGTACACTTTCACCTGAGGCTTTGTATCAGGGCTGTATAGACTATCTTGTTCTCTGTTGTACTATAGTCCACAAGAACTTGATCATCTTGATTCTCAGAGAACATCACTGTATTTAATTCATGACCTGTACAAATTGGACCTGGTGAGCAGGAAGTAGCAAACAGTTTAGGTGTCTTAGTAAGATACATGCATTTCAGGCAACAGGAGACAAACCCTGTGAAAGTTTAGAAGCATTCCATATTGCAAAGTTTCTAGGCACCCAGGGCCCTGAAAGATGTCAGGAATGAGTGACAAAATGCACTTCCTAATACAAAGAAAGAGATACAGTATTTGATAGACCTGTGGGTTTGGGGGATAACATACAGCATACTTGGGTTTGCTGCTCTGACCCATTACAGGGGAAACGACTGAAGTATGGATCTACACTGCTTCATGAGCAGAGACTAATGGGTTGGCCAACTAGTCAAGAACTTAGAAAGAATGAGATCGGAAGATTGATCGGAAGAGTATATGAATAGACTCCCCAAATGGTATTATTCCCTGAGCTGAATAGCCAATCACCTGGTGACAGGTTGATGACACTGAATCCTTTCCATCACCGCGGGGGCAGTGATTTGCCCTCGTACGAATAGATGCATAGTCTACATAAGTGTTCACTTTCCCTGATCATAAGACACTGCCAGCACCATCATTCCCTGCAGAATGCCTTATTCATTACCATAGACCTCATGTTGCTTGAGACAAGGAAAAAAAATGTTCTTTAAGTGTGAAGAAAGTGCAGTAAATGAAGTAAATCCATGGTTCACCCGTCTGCATCCTGTGTAAAGGTCTTCAGCCCCACACATGTTCAGACACCTTTTCACCAGCTTTTGAATAGATACTCAAGAAGTTGCCCAACAGGGCTCTACTGGTCTCAACTGGTTCAGACACTAGCTTGCTTGCTGGAGGGGTGCCATGGACTGAATGTGTCTCCCCAAAATTCATATGTTGAAATCCTAACTCCCAACGTGATGGTATTTGGAGATGGGGCCTTTAGGAAGTGATTAGGTCGTGAGGGTGGTACCCTCATGAGTGGGATTAGTGACCTTACCAAAAAACTCCTAGGAGCGCGATCCTCTCTTTCCGCCGTATGAGGTTACTACAGAAAGTTGCAGTCAGCAACCTGGAAGAGGCCCTCACCAGAACCCGACCATGCTGGCACCTTGATCTCAGACTTCCAGCCTCCAGAACTCTGAGAAATAAATTTACTCCATCTATGGCACTTTGTTACAGGAGCCCAAACAGACTGGGTCAAGGGTTCTGGAACACTGGGCTCAGTCACCGAAACATCTTAGGAAGAAGGTCCCAAATGGTGAGCCAACTGGAGTGTGCTGCAAATGAGCTCCGGGGATGAGCCGGGAGAGGACCCCATCCTCCAGGGCAGCTGGAGCAGCCTCACCAGAGGCTCCTGGGCAGGCGCCAGGGGGAGCGGGGTCCAATGGCATGCTGCACGGTCGTGCAGGCACACACACAAGAGCAACGCCCCGCACCCGTGGCTCCACCACCTGGCCCTGGACTTGGGCAGCAGGCCACGAAGTCTGCAGCTGCTGCTCATGGACAAGGGGCCCGTGAGCTGCTGGAGGACCCTGTGTTCCATGTGCCTGGAGAAGGACCGTGGGGGTGGGCAAGGGCTCCGGGCAGGCTCAGCTCGACCTCCAGCTTCACTTACATTGGACAGTTCTGTTGCGATTCTGGGTGACATACCTTTGAGTCATGTCTAAGCTAACTGAAGAAGCATCGCTCTAACAAGGCATGTTCACTCTGCAAGTTAGAACTGCTTTATTCTAAAGTAGTATCAGGACTTCCTGGTTGCACAGTGGTTAAGAATCCACCTGCCAATGCAGAGGACCCAGGTTCGAACCCTGGTCCGGGAAGATCCCACATGCCGTGGAGCAACTAAACCCGTGCACCACAACTACTGAGCCTGTGCTCTAGAGCCCACGAGCCACAACTACTGAGCTCGTGTGCCACAACTACTGAAGCCTGTGCGCCAAGAGCCTGTGCTCCGCAACAAGAGAAGCCACTGCAATGAAAAGCCCACATACAGCAATGAAGACCCAACGCAGCCAAAAATAATGAATTAATTTTAAAATTTAAATTTAAAAAATAAAATGGTTAATGGGAAATAAATTAGCTTGGATTTGAAATTCTACTCACATCATCACCTACACAAAAGTCAACATTATATGTGGCATGAAAAAGGAGGCGTTATTCGATTCCTTAAATATAAATCCATATAATAATAGAAATACATACGTTACATATATTTACTAAATATATTTAAATATAAATATACACATAAATGTAACTGTTGTAAATATCTGAATGGTGTAAAACATTGTATTACGTTTTGTGACCCACTACTACAAAAATATCTCCTCTATGTACCCAGTTTGCAATGTAAGTAGTAGTATTTTCTGTGGTGCCATGTTGTGGGAAAGGTTGGGAAGCTTTGCCCTAAGGTACTGGGGACCCTCATTTCCCTGCCTCGACCTCTGCCATGCCTACAGTGTATTAGACAAACCACAACTAGGGACTAAATGTTGAATGGAACCACTGAATTAAGGGTCTCCCTAAACGTAGCCTCAGCTCTCTATAATCATTTCCTTCATAGTAGCAGAAATAATTCCCCATAGGGTTAAAACCCCCTTCTGTGTTTTTTATATGGTAACACACACACACACACACACACACACACACACACACACACGCAATGTCTTCTGAGAGTATCCTGACATAAAAGTATGACCTGGGAGGAGATGGTTGATTTGAGGAAAAAGAGGGATAAAATAACCAATAAATGGTTAAAGTAAAATTTTAACTTAGAATTCTGGCCTGTCACAGGGACTAACTTAGAACTCTGGCGTGTCACAGGGACTCATTTAGTTAGCTGCAGCCAACATTGACAGGTCTGAGGCTAAAATGCTTTTGTCCTCAGGTCCCTAGATCCTCCTAGGCCTACAAATGAAAAGGGTGAGTTTAATAAAAGAGTGGAAACGAAGGGCACCATGCACGGACCAGACACAGAACTGCGCACACACTGACTGCATTTTATAAGGAATGAAAACAGGCTAAATTAATCTATGGCATTATCAATCAGGAGACTGTTATCACAGGCGGACTGGGGGAAAGGTGGTAAAAGACCACAGGAAGGGCTTCTGTGCTGTTGACAACGTAATGTCGCTTAATCTGAATGTTGGTTACATGGGCTCTTTCTGTTTGTGAAAATTTTTTAAGTTGTACACTTATATGAGCACTTTTGCATGTGTTTATTCTGCTTCAGTGAAAATATTTTAAATAAAATGGCAGAGAGATCATACAAACACAAAAATCCTTGCTGGTTAGGTACAGGTTTAGAAGAGAGAAAACGAAACCAAAAATCCAGGGGCCCCCGTGGACCACCAGCTGCACGTGAAGTAACAAGTGAGTGTTGCTAGACGCAAAGAAAGCAAGCTAGCCTGACACCTGGGCTATAATAAAGGACGCTTGTATGACTTACAGAGGTTCGAAAGTAATTCTTCTATGATTTGATGTAGCTCCTTGAGCCCTGACCAGAATAATGGGGAATTCTGATGAACATCCTTTGAAAAGGACATTGAGAACCAGAAGGGATTCAGGGAAGAGCAATAGAGATGATTAAAGATATGAGAAATAGACCCTCAAAAAACGGTTAAAAGTAATGCATTTTTTAAAAAATGCGTGCCGGTCCTCTTACCTTGATAAATGTTGAGATGGCTCCCCTACCCTTTCCTCTGATTCTCTGGTCCTCTCCCTTTTTTCTATCGGCAAGAGGACTTGGAAGCGCCCAAAAAGTCAGCTGATGTTAATTTACTGAGCAGATACGTCAATATCCTCCTGAAAGAATAAAAAGATGTTCAGTCATTGAAAGCCCGAGCCAGAATAATTGGGATGGCTCAGCTTAAGGAAGAGGAGATTTGATTGGCCTTAAAACAGCTGAAGATTTCTGAGAAGGGAGCTTATCGGTCATTGTTCACCTCAGAAGACAAAATGAAAGTAAACGATCTTAAGGCACAGATTTCAGCAGGACACCAGAAAACAAACGAATGAGTCACCGGGCCTGGGGGACCCTCAGGAGGGAGCAGGCTACTCTGACCAGGCGAGCTTCTTTGTAACATCATAATGTTTATTATCTCCTGAGTAATGAGTTTGGTTTTATTTAGAACGGGGACACTAGCTTACATTTGTAAAGCCTTAGAGTCCTTCAGAGACACCTTTATGCCCCTGTGACTCAACTGCCGGAGGGAAAGCTGTCGCTGCAAAGAGGCCCCAGGCAGCCGGTGGGCTGGAGGCTGGGAGCCGGCCTGCCGGGTGGGGGCGTGCAGGCTGTCGCCTGTCACCATGGCGACCTCGCAGCCCGCAACTGCTGCGGTGCCCGCCCTCGGGGAGGTGTCTGAAGGGCGCCTGAGGCAGGTCGGGCCGGGGCGGTCCCAGCAGAGGCCTGAAGCCTCGAGAAACCCTGGCCACTTGCTCAGCCTTTCCTGCGGCTCCCGGCAGGCTTCAGGGGCTGCTTCAGAGCGGGCTTCGCCAGGCCAGCCTGAGAAACGTCCCCCGGCACCCACGTGCTGCCTCCTCTGTGTCGCATTGTCCTGGGAAAGTCTGAGGCCTGCGGGGGGCGGGGGGGGGGGGAGACCACGGTTGGAGGGCGTTTCTCCAAGTGAAAAGGGGATGACGTGGCTTCTTAGGTTTAGGCCAAGACTTAATGCCCTCGTCCACCTGGTATTTAGCGCACGTCGGAGCTGCTGCTGGCGGGGGACCTTCCGGACCCCCTCCGGGCCTGAATCCTGAAGAAGCAGCTGCCCTTCGTCTCCACCACCTGCTGCCCCGCGAGCAGCCCCTCATCCCTGATGCCTCCGGCCCGGGGCCCCTGCCCAGCACCTGCCGCCTGGCACCCACGAGGCAGGGCCAGGCCCGCGCCCGAGGGAGCCAACAGCTGGCAGGCCGACCCTCAGGCCGGCGCCTGCCCCGCTGGGCTGCAGGGAGCGGGGAGGCCGGCAGGGGGGCTTTGATGGGGGGGCCTCTCCAGCAAGACATCTGCTCCCCTGGCCCCGGGATCTAGAGGGCGGATGCAGGAGCTCCGAGCGGGCCCACCCCGCAGCTGTGCCCAGCCCGCCCCTCTCTTGCCTGTCTCCCCTCCCCTCCCCCTCAGCTGGCGTCTGGGGAAGGAGAAGCATCACAGACAAAGCTGTCTGCTGGCGGCCGTCCAGGCTGCCCGGTCCCCTGCCCCCCCTCCGCCTCGGGCCTCTCCCTGACGTGCAGCTCTGGGCCCCGGCCAGGGCTGGGGTGGGGGGGTTGGGGGCAGGGTCCCATCCAGCCTGGTCTGACGCAGGGATGGGGGCTTTGCGGGGCTGGAGACGCAAGCGGCAGATGAGCGAGGGGTCCCCCCCCAAGTCACCAGCCTGGAGCCTCCCTGGCGGCTGGTGAAGAAGCAGCCCCCGAGCCCGTTAGCCCTTCTCCTGCCCTTGACCGAAGAGCCTGGACCAAATGGGGAAGCAGGGGGCGGGGATTCGGTCCTGGGATGGGGAATTGGCTTTTGGAGGAAACCAATATCAAGGATCCAGACCCGATTCTATGATCCTGGCTGGGAGAGCGTAAAAGTCTGTCATTGCCCCCTGATTAGCACAATGGTGCAAAAGCCAACAGGCAAGCAGGTCTGCCCTCGGCCTGGCCAGAGAGAGCGATTTACAAACTGAGGGGCCCGGACTTTTCTGTGGCCCAAGACTCTTGGGCAACCCGGGCTTTGCGTCTCTCCAAGCAACTGCTGGTGGCGTGGTGCCGAACGTGACCTCCAGGCCCTGTCACTGCGGGAACCTCTTCCCCAGTGACTAGTGGGACCCACGTCTAGGAGAAAGCCCTGTCCTGAGGGCCTAGGCCGTCAAGGACCTGCCTCTGGGGAAGTCCCCAAGTCAGGGTACGACACTAGAGGTGGTCACGCTGCACTCACAAGCCCATGCACAGGCTGGTGGCTTGGAACCATGTCTGCCCACTTGCTGCCGGTTTCCGGGTTTTGCAGATCACGCCTCCACCTTCCTTCCCACCCCCGGTGACTCAGAGATGTGTCGGGAGAACTCCTAGGCAGAGGAGCTTGTCAACCAGGGGACCACAGGGTGGGGAGCCCTATGACACCAGTCCTGGTCACTCCCCCACTGGCCACCTGCTGCCTGCAGCACCTCCAGCTGGCCTCCAAGAAGCCCCAGCCCCAGCCAAGGGCAGCTGGGCAGCCTGGGAATCCTGGGAATCCCACAGAGCTTCCCTCTGCCTGGCTCGGGTTCCAGGGAACACGGCGCAGACTAGGACATCACAAGAGCCAGTGTGCGCGCACGTGTGTGTCTGCACGCGCACACACACAGCTGGGGAAGGCATCACTCCCTGCCCAGCTCCTTCCTTACCCCTGCCTCCCCGCTCCTCCCCGTCTGCTGCCCTGTGTGCGCTGCCATTACTGAGGACCTTGATGCTCGCATCTCATCACTCCGCTCACTACACTGCCACGTCATCGTCCATCTCCTTGACGGTTTCCGTTTCTAGTTCCGAGGACAGCAGCAGCGGCAGTGCTTGTTTGCGGCCTAGGACAGCACGTGTTCGGTGCCCGTAGAGTGAACAAGTCCTCCAGGTGGCTCACTGGTGCCCGGCTTGGCTATGCACCCCCCGAGGCCCTGCCCCGCGGCCCAGCCCAACGTGAGCCAACCTGGTCTCCTCCGCTCTTCAGCTGTCTCGCCATCCCCGCCACGGCAAATGGAACATGTCTTTTTAACGAACGAGACAAGCCCTGTGCTTTTAATAGGGGCAAAAAGGGAAAAACACTTAGCTACAGACACAGAACGGGCATAATTCTCCCAGGAGTTCCTTTAGAGACAAGAGCGTGAGAGGTGATCAAAGCAAAAGAGAAATGGAATCCCGTGGGCCCCTTGCAGCTCTCAGCTGTCCTCAGGCATTGCACCCAAGTCCCTGGAAGCCAAGGATAAGGACGCAGAAGGCATAGCAGGTGCCCAGTGGACCCGTGGAAAGAACAGTATTCTGGGCGCCAATCGTGGTGTCCTCGAATCCACCATTTAACTTCTCTGAACTTCTATTTCCCTGCAAAATAAAGATAAACGTGCCCTGCCCACTCACAGCATGGTTGTGAAGGGCAAATGGGACAGGAACCAGGAGAGGGTTCCAGCAAGCCCAGGGCTCCCTTCCAAGCAAAGGTGGGCCCTCAGAGGCCGGGGCACAGGAGAGGCCGGGTGGGCCCCGGGACAAGTCTGGGAGGGAGTGGGACGTTGCCCCCCCTCTTCGCCAGGTGCTCTTGCCACAGGCTGAAGTGTCCCTCCAAAGTTCATAGCTTGAAGTCCTACCCCCCAACCCCTCAGAATGTGACTGTATTTGGAAATGGGGTCTTTAAAGAGGTGATCAAGTTAAAACACGGTCATGAGGGTGGGCCCTAATCCAATACGACAGTGTCCTTATAAGAAGAGGAGATGCGGGCTTCCCTGGTGGCACAGTGGTTGAGAGCCCGCCTGCCGATGCAGGGGACGCGGGTTCGTGCCCCGGTCCGGGAAGATCCCACATGCCGCGGAGAGGCTGGGCCCGTGAGCCGTGGCCGCTGAGCCTGCGCGTCCGGAGCCTGTGCTCCGCAACGGGAGAGGCCACAACCATGAGAGGCCCATGTACCACAAAAAAAAAAAAAAAAAAGAAAAGAAGAAGAAGAGGAGATTGGGACACAGATGCTCACAGAGGGATGACCATGTGAAAGGCTCAGCAGAAGCCGGCCGTTTACAAACCGAGGAGCGAGGCCTCAGAAGAAAGCTACCCTGTCGACACCTCCATCTCTGACTTCCAGCCTCTAGAACTGTGAGGAAATAGATTTCTGTGCTTAAGCCCCCTGCCGGTGCTACTACGTAACACCCACCCTGGCGAACACATACAGCCCCTTCTGCCCCACTGGTGCTGTCCCACAGAAGCGCTCCCCCAGCAGGCTCTGCTAAGCGCTCACGACAGCTGGTCACAGAGCCCTCCTGTCTGTCTGGCCAGGACACTCTGAGTCAAAGGCCGCTTCAGGGGCGATTTCTGTCCCACTGCTAAGACGTTTGGGAGAGTGTGTCCTCTGTTTCTCAGACATGGTGCTCCAGGGGGTCCCAAAGGTGTGCCCTTGTGTAGCTGTCAGCATCACCTGCAGTGGGGTGGGGGGTTGATCAAAATGCAGACTCCTAAAACGAAACACAGAGCTACCATACAATCCTGCAATCCCACTCCTAGGCATACATCTGGAGAAACCTATAATTCGAAAAGATACATGCACCCCACTGTTCACTGCAGCAGTATATACGATAGCCAAGACACGGAAGCAACCTAAATGCCCATCGACAGATGAATGGATAAAGGAGATGTTGTTTATATATATATATAATGGAATATTACTCAGCCATAAAAAAAGACTGACATAATGCCATTTGCAGCAACATGGATGGACCTAGAGATTATCATACTAAGTGAAGTAAGCCAGACAAAGACAAATGTCATATCATATCGCTTATACATGGAATCTAAAATAAATGATACAAACGAACTTATTTACAAAACAGAGATAGAGTCACAGACATAGAAAAGAAACTTATGCTTACCAAAGGGGAAAGGGTAGGAGGGATAAATCAGGAGTTTGGGATTAAAATATACACTCTACTATATATAAAATAAATAACCAACAGCTCCTCCAAGGGCAGAGTGCATCGACACAAAACGCCCCCCAACTCTGGGGAAATCCTCTGAAACCCCCTTTGTGACGTCCGATGGGCACTTGCTGCTATTTCCAGCCTTCAGTGGCGCCCCATTAAAACAGATCTCTGCCCTGAGTCACAAATCACAAGATGTTGGAGCTGGAAGGCACCGAGAGGGTCACGGAGTCCAAGCCCCTCCATCCAACTGCAAGAGACCAGTCTCCAGGTGGGGCAGCCGCGCCCGGACCGTGACCCACTGAGCCAGAGGCAGGTCTCCAGATGCCCCGCTGGGTCCTCGTCTTCTCCAGGGAGCTCTTGAGCACCGTTCGGGCTTCTGCATGTGACCCTGACGGGCTCCGCTGGGGCCCCCCGGCCCCCTGAATGCCAGGCACGTCACAGGCAGCATCTCATTTAATCCACAGGGTGACCCTGTCTCCTTAGACCTCGTTTTCCACATTTTATGTTACACAGACCTGCCCAACATCCCACAGACAATAAAGCTGGAGCCAGGGCTCACCCCATTCCGTCTGCCTCCAAGTTCCAGGTGGCCCATCATCTGGGGACAAGAAGCCTGTATGGTTTAAACAGCTGCCGAGAGCTGGACAGGCTCCAGGAGCACCAGGGAAGCTACGCGTCCACTCTGTGGCCACAGCCCAGCCGGGTCAGGAGCCCTTCCTGCCCTGCCACACGGCCACTGGCTTTGCCGGCTCTCTGTGCCGGGCCCACAGGTCCCTCCTGGCAGCTCTCAGGGGACACCTGATGGGCTGGGCAGGCAGCGGTACCTGCGCCAGGACCCGCGGCAGCCCCGCCAGAGGAGAAGGCGGTGCCCGCCCGGATGATGCCGCCGGGCGTCTGGGCCGGCCCGAGAGAACCCTCGCCTTCCTCCCAGCCTGTTTCTCCGCCCACACCCTTACCTCGTTCTCTTCCTGGACTTAGGGGAGGCCTTCCTGGGGGGGGGGGGTCCCTAAGCTGACTGGATGTCAGGGTCCACTCACAATCACCTGCGACCCCGGTACTTAATGAAGGAGAGGGGTGCGAGGGGTGCAGGGCACGCGCCCTGCGCGAGCCGTCAAGTGATGGACGGCATCCTTAGAGCAGGCGTCACGGAGGCCCTTCCACCCACAGCCTACAAGCAAAATGAGGATGAAAGTGAAAACACACCCGATCCTCTCCATCGCCAAAAACAGCGAAAACCTCTGTGTCCTCTGACGTTAGCTCAGCGCCCCAGCCTTCTCACGGAGAGCACCTGCTTCTCAGGTGGTGAATGGTCTCCGACCCTGTTTTAAACTCTGCACGATTTGGCTACAGGGTTTCCTTGGGAGGCCAGCTACAAATGCTGCCCAAAAGTGCGAGGACCCCGGGAGAGAAGGCCCTCCTCCTCCCGCCGTCGGGGGGCCTGCCCCCAGCCTGAGGGCCTGGTTCCCCGCGGCAGCAGGTGAGCGGCAGTTCCGCAAGCCCGAGGGGCCGTCCCAGGGCCGTCTGGGTGGGCGCCAGCGCAGGGGAGAGACAACAGGGAAGCAGCGCTGGGGCCTTTTTCTTTCCTGAAATGATCGGCATTTGCAAGCTAATTGCAATTTCCGGCCCTGCCTGGGTCTCGGACTCAGCCTTAGTGGCGGAGCCTGCTGGCCCATCACTCCTGGCATGCTCTCCCTCCAAGTCCTTTTCCTTGGCCAGACGCGGCCGGTCAGAAACTGACAGGGAAGAACCCAGCTCTCCAAATTCTTCTGGTGTCTTGTCCAGGGTTATTATGGAGCTTGGGACAAACCCCAAACAGGTCTCAGCAGTTAAGGATGCTGACATGTGCTGGCACCTCTCTCGACTTTCCCACCTCACCTTCACACCCCGTTCGCTGACACCAAACGGACCCCTCTCTCCTCGACCCTTCCCACGCTGCCCCACAAACCCAGGACCACACGAAGGGCAGGGGCAGCCCCTGTGGGAACCGGAGGCCCTCCGCCAGGACTGGACCAGCCCTCCCATTTGAAAGGCCCTTTCTTCCAGTACTTAATGAGGCAAAGGCCGTTAAGGGCGGGACTGACCAGATGCGGATGGAGAAGGGGGAGTTTGCAGGGTGGAGAGGAATCAGATGAGGAAAGGAAAGGATTCCGGGCGGGGCTGAGTCTGGACGTGGGACAACACAGCACGTCTGCTTGGTTTCATTAGAGCCTCAGGTGGTAGGGGCAGCCCTCAGTGTTCTTAGTACTTGAGGGCAAAACCGGGCATCAGCTGAGGTTTTCGAGCACAGAAGTAATGATGAAAGCACATTTTTTCCCAGGGTGGGACCGAGAGGAGGTTCAAGGCCCTGAAAGGCTCACACACCTTGTTCCTGGCCTTCCAGCTCCGTGAAATTTGAAACTGCAGAATTGATGTATGTCAAACGGGTCCATTTTCTACTTGGTGCAATTCATAAGTTAGACTGTGTCATGAGAGCTCGTGGAAAAAATGGAATTCTCTAAAGATCTGAGGGAAAACAAACTCTGAATGCAAAGGATGCAGACCAACTCCCTTCACATCCGTGCTCACTCAGGATGCAAGACAGGTCCTAGATGACAGGAGACTGACGTCTACACTCCACTTACTGGTTCGTTTTTATTTTCAGTTTTTTATTCTCTCAGTGGCCGGAAGATAGGAGGGAAACTCTCCTTGAGTACTGACTGGCCAGGTTTTGTCCCGAGAACAAGGACTGTGAGGCCAAGTTCTTGAGGAATGTTCATTGCCTTGACCTTTAGCATCCTGGTGGTCTGACGGCGCGGCCCTCGCCCCGGGGGTCAGCAGGGTGATAAATACCCAAGACTGCCTCAGTCCCGGCGCGGTGCGGGGTTCAAGTCCCTCCAGCGCCCGCCCCCGGGGGAGCCGGACAGTAAGCGCCCACCTGCGCGCGGGAGGGTGGGCGTGGCAGCACAGGTGGGGGCGGGGCTCGAGGTGAGCCCCCACCCCGCATCCCTAGCAGGCGTCCCGGTGGGCGACCACGGCCTTCGCACGGGGAGCGGTGGTGTTTCTGCTCCATCAGGGACCACCCGAGGCGCCGCAGGGCTCTCCCACCACGGGTGGGAGAGCCCTGCGAGGAAGCAGCCTCCCTTCGAGCCACAACCATCAGAGTCCCGTCGGGAAGCCCTGCACGTGATGCAGATGCGCTCGCACAGACTCGAGGACGGAGTCGTGAAATTAAAACCACTGCACAGTCCGGGCGGCGTTGAGGAGCTCTCAGCCTCCTTCAAGCGGCCGGGCACCGAGGCGGAGACTGAACCGGCGTCCACCGTGCGGCGCCGCGGGAGCGATAACCACGGCGACCGCGCGCGCGCCCCGCCCCGGGAAGCCCCGCCTCCCGGCGCTCCCCACTGGCCGCCCGCCCCGGCGCTCCCCGAAGCCACCAATCACCGGCCGCGTCTCCCTACAAAGAGTGGAGAGACCCCCTCAGGCCAGAAGCCGCGCTCTGTGCACGAAACCTAGGCTGATGGCTTAACTGAGGTCAACGTAAACTCCAATTGGAGAAGCAAAAAGCAAGCAAGATTATCTAATCGCCTATATATAAGGGAGCAATCCGAGAGTCCGAGCAGCTCCTAGTAACCGGCCCTGGAAAGGTGTCTGTGCGAAGAGCCAACAGACTGCGCTGATCCTGGACGTCTGTCTGTCTAGACGGGAGTTCAGGCTCCATCACTACCTGATTCCGTGTCACTTCCCATCCGGGGGTCTCTGATTCCTCAGCTTAGAGAGAAGGACTGCATAGTCTGTCAGGACCCTTCCAACTCCAGATCTCTCTGAGCTGCGGAGTCTGAGTTACGCCCCCCGCCCCCGGGCGGAAGCCAATGATGCTTAGCGTTCAGACTTGAACAGGAAAGCAATGAATGGGAGGCTGATTTAATTTTGCTTTTTTTCTTTGCCTCTGTCTGCAGGAAAAGAAATAGCTGTCTCATTCCCCTTTGCCAGAGGAAAAAAAATCGATAGGTGTTTAATCTGCAAGGGAGATTAATTTCCCATCTAAGCCGAGGAGATCCGGGACTGCTCTGGGCTGGGGACTGATAGAAGCGTCAGATGCCAGAGCCGACAGCGGCCGTAAACAATCCCGTCCAGCCCCCTGGCTTTACAGATGAGGAGAGGGTGGTCCGGAGATGCCAGGGGACTTGTGCAAGGCCGCCCAGCTGTCAGGGCCAGGTGGAAATCAATATCCTTTCTGCCACACCATCGTGGACAGCCCTGGCTGCTTGCTTAACTCGGGGACCCCCTTTTGCTGTGCCTCCCCTCGTCTTCCTCCTCTTCCTTGCACACTGTCCAGTAATAACTGGCAACATACAGTCCAGCCCTGGAACCTCAGAGGCCAGGACCAAGCTGAGATTCTGGTGCATTCCTTTTCAAAAGAACGAAGAGGCTGCCTTTAACTTGGCCACAATCTGAAACTCTGAAAATTCCAGTGATTCTGCAGCACAAAGGCTTCAGCTTTACAGGACTTGCAGCTGCTTTCACAAACTTTCGAAGCCTTAAAGATCAGAGTGATGGAGTTCAGCAGTATAGCAGATCCTCTCATTTCCCAAATCCACAAAACAGAATCCACTGGGTTTGGCACCTGCAAAGTCTCACCACCATCCCAGGATACATTCCTTTATTTTACTAAACCCACCTCATTCCCTGTCGTCTCGGACAACCTCCTCTACCCCAGCAACAGGTGTTTCTTGAACTCCAGCACAATCTCAGCACTCATGAGACAAGGGGAAAATCTCAGAAGCCTCCTGGTCTATTCTTGCCCCGCTGCCTCTGCCCACCTTCTGACCCGGGCTGCAGCCTCTTCCCTTCCCATCACATGCGCCAATTCAAAACACTTCCCAGGCTTCCTGTGGTTTCTCCTAGTTTTCTGGTTAATTCCTGGAATCCAGCTTCTCCAGGAAGCTGGTGCCTCCGTGGTTTCTCCAGGGCTGCTCTGAGATAGCCACACAGCAGTCAGCCAGACTGGTTCACCATCTGCATAGAAGCTGCAAGGTGATGGTGATGTCTAGCCAAAAGAAGGAGGCGGGGTAGGAGGAACGGAAGAAGAACAAAAGGCAAAGGGCTAAACTGCATCCCTTTTGAAAAGAAGCTGAAAGAGAATAGATATATGTATATGTCACTTTGCTGTACACCTGAAACTAACACAACGTTGTAAATCAACTAGACTCCAGGATAAAATAAAAATGAAAAATAAAATAAGATGCATCCCTTTCCACCCTACAAAGTCCAAAATCTTTTACCACCCGGTTCAAAGCAGAGCCTACCCTGTCACTAATGGGCACTGCACGTTCATTTAAACAACACTTCGAGCACCTGCTCTGTGCCGGCCCTGGTACACTGGCGAAGGAGATAGGCAAGGCCAGGCCTCACGGAGCGCGCAGGCTTGGGCTCCCGGCACAGGACAGCGTGAAGGGTTCAGGCTGGATGGGGCAGGAGCAGAGAGAGAGGCATGGCTGAAGCCAAGTGCACAGAGGAAGCAGGGCAAGATCCCCCAGAGCCTCGTACTCAGAGGAGTTGGAACTTTAAATACAATGAATTCTTTATTTTTTAAATTTTTATTATTTATTTTTGGCCGCACCTCGAGGCATGCAAGACTTCCTGACCAGGGATCAAACCCACGCCCCCTGCAGTGGAAGCGCAGAGTCTTAACCACTGGACCGCCGGGAGCCTTTGCCTGGGGTTTCAGCAGCAGAGAGGCATAACCTGATTTACATTTGTAAACCCCGCTCTGGCTGCCCTGGGGCTCCTGTAGCATTATCCAGAGAGGAATCTTCTTGGCTTGAGCCGCCTGAGTAGACTTTAATCTGCCCCAGGAGGGGACGGTTATCCCACCCAGTCTAGCTTGGGGTATTGCTTTTGGGCCTCCAGGTTTGTAAATCAACCTCTTATGCAAAGCTATGAACTAGATTCTGTCCAAAGTCCTGCCCGCCTGTGAGGTCCTGTGAGCAGTGAGTGGATTGGAGCCCTCTGCTTTAAACCATCGTCATGTTTGCTGAATGAACCAATGAAAAACCAAGTAGAGCCCCAGAGGAGAGATTGATCTCACCTCTTAAGCGCCGCCTCCTTATTCTGGGACGGCGTTCAGTCTGCCTTCCAGGCTCTTTGGCTGCCTGGAGACAGGCTACGTAAATGGCCCGAAGCAAGCGTCAAAATCTCCCCAGGTGCTTTGCGCCCAGAGAGCAGATAAATCGCCTTCGCTTCAGACCCCACAACTGCATCCACCCCACTCTGGGAGCCCAGGCTTTTTCCACATCCCTAGATGTCCCCTCTAGCCGCAGCGGGGTTAGGAGAGCCCAGGAAGGAAGAAGGGGGTGTGGCTGCTGAGAGCCCAGGTCAGGGCTCCCCGTGAGGCCAGAGACAAGGTGGAAGCAGAATCCACCCCCATCCCAACCTCAGGGCTGGCCCTCGGATCCCCAAGCACCCTCCCTGCACACAGGTGGGTGCCAGAGTGCTGAGGGTCGGTGCCAAAGGCTCCCTGACCGCGCCATCGTCCCCCACTGCCCAGACTGCCCCTGCGCAGGGGATCCAGGCCACCAGGCGCCTGCCATGGGTGAGGCTGACACCTTCCACCAGGAGCCGCTTTCAATACGTTGGTCGGAATCCTGTGTCGGACCGGCTGTTCCTTCGTGAGGTCTGGGCCTCCAGAGGGAGAAACGAGCTTGACGTGGAGCAAAGCACCGACTGAGGCTACCCAGAAATGGAGAAGAGAATGCCAGCACTTTGCCGGGAGGCCACCCTGCTTGCGAAGTCGGCCTTTTTGGTTTCTGGTGGGAAGTCCCACTCTGCTCTGTTGGCAAAAAGACGGAGAGAGGGAGAGAGGGAGGGAGGGAGACAGGGAGACAGAGAGACAGACAGACAGACAGACAGACAGACAGGGCCCCACGTCCTCGGCAAGGTTGCTTTTGTTCTCCTGTGAGGGAGAAATCCTTTCCACATGGTCTGAGTGCAGCAGGCTTCTTTCCCCCTGCGTTTGATCCCTGGACACCGCAGCGTGTAAACAGTCATTATCCCACAGACAGTTTCCAGAAACAGAACCTCACTGGCTGACCCCACTCCCGCCTCTGAGGGAGGTGACCGCATCCCCCGCACCATCCGTCACCCGCCCCCCTGACCACCTGGAGCTGGACCGCTAAGTCCCCGGGAAGCTCATCCTGGCAGAGAGGAAGGGCCTGAAGCAAGTGAAGCTCTCGGTGGCCGTTGTCTGAGGTCACCCAGGCTCCCTGCCCAGAACTGCCTTCTCTGGGGCCCCTGGGCTTCATGACTGCCTGAGACAGACCACCGTCCTCTCCTCCACCAGGGAGATAAGATCACATGAAGACAAACCCAGGGCTGGGGAGAAACACTCTCATGGATGCCTGTGGGCACATCAGATATTGTGGATTTCCTCCGTCTCTGCAGGCAATTTGTAATAAATAAATAACTATAAAACACTCCCTGAAAATGGATAGGCTCTCTGAATAAGCACTTCCAGTTCTAGGAATCCATCCCCAGAAAAATAAGCCAGGAATGAGGCAAACAGAAAAAATGGGAAACAACCTACGTGCCCAATCAGAGAGGATTGAATGGTCTCTCCTACTTTGAGTCAACAGTTACAGACCCCTAGCCAACATAATTTTTGAGAGCACATCCTGATAAATAAATGTGTATTTATTTATAATAAGTTGCGTATGGGTACTGTGGTACTATAAATGTTATGTGCACTTAAAAACATACAATATGGGGGCTTCCCTGGTGGCGCAGTGGTTGAGAGTCCGCCTGCCGATGCAGGGGACATGGGTTCGTGCCCCGGTCCGGGAAGATCCCACATGCCGCGGAGCGGCTGCGCCCGTGAGCCATGGCCGCTGAGCCCGCGCATCCGGAGCCTGTGCTCCGCAACGGGAGAGGCCACAACAGTGAGAGGCCCGAGTAACTCAAAAAAAAAAAAAAAAAAAAAAAAAACATACAATATGGGCATTTTAAGCAATATTTTAATTTTTATTTTATTCATTAATACCACAGCAATATTTAGGCTTTGAGAGAGCAAGTGATTTTGTACATGCTCAATTACCGTAATTACCACTTTGTGATGCAACTGTTGAAAGTTCAATGTATTTCTCTGCTTGGTTATAAAGCTGCCATGATTGAAAATAATCTTTTATGAAGGCAGATACAAACAGGAGGAAGGCATAATTGGGCACACAATAAATCAAGTTAATTTTTCATTCTCATATACTAAGCATACAGAGATTTGTTCTGGAATGGGGCTAAGTAAATTTTCCATTTCTATGATGTCAATCCATCCTACATTTTTTTAATACTTTTAACAAATGCATCCAAAACACAAAAACTTTCATGGGAAAATCTTTCAACAAGTTAGAAATTTCTGTTTCCACATTTTAAACTGAGCAAATATGGGAGTATTTATATATAACTGCATTTTTTCCAGCAATAAAATCACATAACATTGGAAATCAAAATGCACTAACTACTTCTCTCAAAAAGCATTATTTTATTTTTCATTGTTAAAATGTCACCATAACTTGAAGGGACAGATCCCATGTGTTTGTTTTGAAACTTAAATGACATAATATGAGAAGCCACCAAATTCCTGTATTTATTAGCTCTTTTAAGTAATTTGCTACATGATACACATCCAAACTTTGTGTACATAAAAGACGTTTTTGCTCACTCCCTATGTCCTTAAAAAAATATTACAAAGATTCTACTATATGTTTAAAGCTTCATTTTCTAAATGGAGCCACGTCGCTGATATTCAGCGTAGAACTTTGCACTCGAGTTTCAAATTCCTTTTGCTACGGTAGTTTGTTTGTAAATAAATTTCAAGCATGGTGCAGATTATCAGCTGATATTAGTGGAGCACTTACTATGGGTCAGGCACAGTTTAAGCGCTTTAGATATATTAACTCACTTAACTTTTTCAACTACCCCTCGTGTAGATACAATTATTATCCCCATTTTACAGGTGAGGAACCTGAGGCCCAGAGAGGTCAAGTAACTTGCTGTCTCACAGCGAGCAAGCAGCAGCCCTGGAATTTGAACCATGACAGTCCAGGTCCAAGGACAGTACTGTTCCCCACTTGCTAGACTATTATCTATGTGTCTACGTCTATCTGTTGAAGTTCAAGAACCTTGTGGTTCAAGCAGGCACTCTAGGACTTCCCTGGTAGTGCAGTGGTTAAGAATGCACCTGCCAATGCAGGGGACACGGGTTCCAGCCCTGGTCCAGAAAGATCCCACATGCCGCGGAGCAACTAAGCCCGTGCGCCACAACTACTGAGCCTGCACTCTAAAGCCCACGAGACACAACTACTGAGCCCGCATGCCACAACTACCGAAGCCCGTGCACCTAGAGCCCCTGCTCCACAACAAGAGAAGCCACCACAATGAGAAACCCGCGCACCGCAAAGAAGAGTAGCCCCCGCTCGCCACAACTAGAGAAAGTCCACGCGCAGCACCGAAGACCCAATGCAGCCAAAAAGTAAATAAATTAAATAAATGAATTTTTTTTAAAAAGCGGGCACTCTATTTTCTATCTGCTCTTATACCTATGTGTAAGAACAACATTTGTTGTTGCTGTTTTTAACCATTATTGCAAACATTATTTAATATTGAGAATATATATCCTTCAGTTATCCTTCTTGTAGTGGCTTACAAAAACATACTTCATGTGTTTTGTTTTTGAAACAGAACTCAGCAAATGCTGTAAACTAAATCATGTTGAAAACGTGTGTGATTTCATCTACCTCTAGAGCAAAACTTCCACACTGTGTTGTGTGTTCTAATACTTGTTTCTCCAAATATTCAGCAACTGCTTTCTATGCATCATCCAGTAGTATTTTCTGGCAAAAACTACATTTAAGTTCATCCCCACATTTTCCCCACATGTTATTTTGGCCAGTTTTACCCTGGTAAGTGGCTTTTAAGCTTCTAAACATTTATTAGTAGTAGCTGAGTCAAAACGTATAAGTTCGAAAATATTTCTTGTCTTTAAACAT
This sequence comes from Phocoena sinus, assembly GCF_008692025.1. NCBI lineage: Eukaryota > Metazoa > Chordata > Mammalia > Artiodactyla > Phocoenidae > Phocoena > Phocoena sinus. Next base: position 3,438,143 of record NC_045764.1, read on the forward strand.
CGGTGGAAAATGGTGAAATTTGTTGTTATATTCTCAATGCCTTTTTTTTTTTAATGTCCTGCCTATGGTGATATTCTTATTAGCTCTCAAGGTACACTTAGAGTAAGGCCATTACAAACGGAATGGCTACTATATCCATTATTCTCTCAAAACGTTGATACATTTGAGGCTGACTTATTTTCAGGTCTGTTTATATTGGTGGTGTTCTTACATCTAACAAGAACTATGACAAGCTCATACCAGACACTGAAGAACCTATTCTATTATCTTCTTGTTTTCCTCTCACTTTCTACATTTTCTTTGCAGGAAGCTTTTTCAGCCATCTGTCCATTTTGTGACGGTTATTAAAGAGTATGATCTGGAGATCACTCTAACCAAAAATCAAAAACTGCAGTAAATTGCAGTTTGCTAAAAGCGAAGAAAGTTGTGGGGTTCCCCACCCCGACCAGCCTCCCCCAGGACCATGGGTACCACCTGGTACCATCAGGCTCACAGACTGCATGCAGCAACACGGTGAGTCCAGACATCAGCTTATTTGGGGATAAAAATAAATAGCAGAGGAAGTTGCAACATTTCCTTCCCTCACCCCAGGCGATTGTCTTGCATGTGCCTCACTTTGGAGACCACAAGGGAATACTTTGCAGTTTTTAAAAATTATGTTATAGAAGACTATATACAAAGATACAGAAACAGAGTCACAATATGCTAAATGGAAAAGCTCAGGTTCAAAAACAGGATATACACAATAATTTTTTTTGTATATAAAAGTGTAATTCAAGATGATTCAAAGAAATGGAAAGGTATCCCATGCTCTTGGACTGGAAGAATTAACATTGTTAAAATGGCCATACCACCTACAGCAATCTACAAATTTAATGTGATCTGTATCAAATTACCCATGTCATTTTTCACAGAATTGGAACAGATAATCCTAAAATGTATATTTTAGGAACCATAAAAAACCAGAATTGCCAAAGCAATCCTGAGGAAAGGAAACAAAGCTGGAGACATAACCCTTCCAGACTTCAGACCATACTACAAAGCCACAGTAATCAAAACAGCATGGTCTTGGCACAAACACAGAATATGGATCAACAGAACACAACAGAGAGCCCAGACATAAACCCACACAACTAAGATCAATTAATTTTCTGTGTGTGTGTGGCACGCGGGCCTCCCACTGCTGTGGCCACTCCTGTTACAGAGCACAAGCTCCGGATGCGCAGGCTCAGCAGCCATGGCTCACGGGCCCAGCCTCTCCGTGGCACGTGGGATCTTCCCGGACCGGGACACGAACCCGGGTCCCCTGCATCGGCTGGCAGACTCCCAACCACGGTGCCACCAGGGAAGCCCCGGTCAATTAATTTTTGACAACGGAGACAAGAATACACAATGGTGAAAAAAACATTTTTCAGCAAGTGGTGTTGGGAAAGCTGGATAGCCACACGTAAATCAATGAAGTTAGAACACACCCTCATACCATGCACAAAAATAAACTCAAAATGGCTTAAAGGTTTAAATATTAGACATGACACCATAGAACTCCTAGAAGAGAACATAGGCAAAACATTCTCCGACATAACATCATACCAATGTCTTCTTAGGTCAGTCTCCCAAGGCAATAAAATAAAAGGAAAAATAAACAAATGGGACCTAATCAAACTATAAGCTTTTGCACAGCAAAGGAAACCATAAACAAAACAAAAAGACAACCTATGGACTGTGAGAAAATATTTGCAAATGATGCAACCAATGAGGGCTTAATTTTCAAAATATACAAACAGCTAATACAACTCAGTAACAAAAAACAACCCACTCAAAAGGATAGGCAGAAGACCTAAATAGACAGTTCTCCAAAGACGACATACAGATGGCCAATGACAAGATGCTCAACGTTGTTAATTATTAGTGAAATGCAAATCAAAACTGCAATGAGGTATCACCTCGCACCAGTCAGAATGGCCATCATTAAAAAGTCTACAAATAACAAATGCTGGAGAGGGTGTGGAGAAAAGGGAACCCTCTTGCACTGTTGGTGGGAATGTAAATTGGTGCAGCCACTATGGAGAACATTATGGAGTTCCTCAAAAAACTAAAAGTAGAGCTACCATATGATCCAGCAATCCCACTCCTGGGCATATATTCAGACAAAACTATAATTCGAAAAGATCCATGCACCCCTATGTTCATAAGCAACACTATTCACAATAGCCAGGACACGGAAACAACCTAAATGTCTATCGACAGATGAATGGATAAAGAAGATGTGGCACATATATACGATGGAATACTACTCAGCCATAAAAATGAATGTAATAATGCCATTTGCAGCAACATGCCTGGATCTACAGATTATCATATGAAGTGAAGTAAGTCAGAAAGAGAAGACAAATACCATATGATATCACTTATATATGGAGTCTAAAATATGACACAAATGAAAGAGAAACTGGCTTTTATCTATGAAAGAGAAACTGACTCATAGACATAGATGACGGACTTGTGGCTGCCAAGGCGGGGGGAGGGGGAGGGATGGATTAGGAGTTTGGGATGAGCAGATGCCAACTATTATATATAGGATGGATAAACAAGGTCCTACTGTAGAGCGCAGGGAACTATTGATATATTCAATATCTTGTAATAAACAATAATGGAATATAAAAAGAATATATATCAATATATAACTGAATCACTTTGCTGTATACCAGAAACGAGCACAACATTGTGAATCACCTGTATAATATTGACGACATCCTGTCAACTCAGTCTCTTTCCAGTTTAACAGTAGCCGCCCCATCCTCGTGGCGCATCTGACTGCACGGGGATGGCTGGTGAACACAGACAGAACGCAAGGACCTGAATTATCTACGAAGGACAAGCATACCCCCGAGCCACCAGCCCTAAACAACTACAGACACAGGCTTTAGGGACATTAACTCAGGGACAGCCTTGTGAATTGGACATGGCCAGTTACCTGGAAGGGTTTGGCTTAGGCCTGTGGCAACGGCAAAATAATAAGACTACCCTTGGGCTTCTGTTCCCAGCTGTGGAAGCGGGCGGCGCAGCAAAGCAGTGTGATGGAACAGCAGCTACATGCGGCCCACAAAGCATTGTAACTGGTGGGAGACATCATAAAAGGGCTACTCGAGTTGTCGAGCAATGCAAAACACCACTATTCAGGATCTAGAACAGCTGTGCACGACATATAGGACCCCTGGGACATCCATAGCGACCAAGGGATCCACTTTACTGGCCATGAAGTTCAGAAATGGGCCAATGAAAATGACACACTGGCATAAAATAAATGAATAAAAATAAAATAACTTTAAAAATAAAACGAAAAAAGTGTATACACACACGTGACATTTATTCACATACACGGCAGGAAGCAAATGCTTCATGCTGTCACCACCTGTGTCTGCCTGCCCCCTCGAGGTAAGTGGGTGCGGGGTGCCCACGTCCTCCTGGAAGCGAGGGAGCGGACACAGCAGCAGAGCTGTGCTTCTGTGCTTGGGGGAAAGGAGACGGGGGGCTGCAGTCAGGACTCGGCTTAACGAGGGCAGCCCGTGAGCCAGGAGCTGCGCGAAGCCCGGCCGGGTACCAGGTGCCGGCGGAGGGCGAGCACAGGGCGGCGGCCCACTTCCCAGCATCCCGCCCTGTCCCCGGCGGTAGACTGCCCGTCAGCTTGGTCTTAGCAACGACCTGTGTTATTCTAACATGGTTCTTCCAAGGGGACCTCACCAGACTTCACGTCCTGGCCTCGCATGTCCGACAACGTGGTTTGGGTGCTGGGTCCGGAGAGAGACGGTCTTCGCAAGCGACGCAGACATGAGGCGCCAGCACCTGGGGAACGTTAGGCCGGTGGTCCAGGGCTGCGGTGCCACACTCCCTGCTCCCCCCCGGGCCTGCTCAGCCCTTCGGTCCCACCTGCGCCCCCTCCAGCCGGGCTGACTTTGGCCTCCCGCCCAGGTGGCCTGGAGCAGCCGGTGCGAGCCCCCGGCCTCCGTCCTGATCTCCGTGTTGGGAGGCCTTACAGGGCTGGCAGGGGCCCAGCGCACATCCCTGGGGTGACCCGGGACCGACCGCCCATCCCGGTGGCTTCAGACCCCGCGCCCACCGGAGCACGGGGACCTGGGGACAAAGCGGCTGAGCCAGGGGCCCTGGGTTGCCGTCCCAGCGCCGCCCCCGAGGCCTGGGCTTGCTCCCTCTTAGACTCTCACCTAAAAGCTGAGGCTCCGCGGGCCACGCTGCGGAAACCAGCGCTGGGCCCAGCAGCCTGCTCGCGGGGCAAAGCCTCTGCCCAGAGAGACGAGGAACTGAAGATGTTATTGCCCACGCCTGCAGTGTATTGCGCCCCAGACGACAGGCCCTTTACACACGTGCTGCCCTTTAATCCCATCAACAGCCCGGGCCAGGTGGGCTCTTTCATCTTCGCTTTTACAGATGAGGAAACAAGCTCAGGGAAGCTGAATAAATAAATTGCCCGACGCCTCACAGCCCGGAAGTGGGAAGCTGGACCTGCGAGCCCCACGTGTGTGTCTGGGGACCCTGCAGTCCATTTCTGAGGCAGCGCGGCTGGAGTTCCGACCAGTCGGCAGGCAGGTCACTGGGGTGTCTGTCGTGAACTCTGTCCCAAGGTACACTCTGGCACCCACCGAGGACGGGGCAGATTGGCCTACGTGGCACGAGGCCACCGGGGGCAGCAGCTGGGCACATGGCTCTCAGGACACCCCGTCCCCCTGGTGGGACTTCACTCCCCACCCAGACCCAAGCGGGGCTGCGAGCACCGAAGTCCCCAGACCAGGCCTTCCCAGTCCATACCTGATCTCCTCTGAGATTTGACAGGAGGAGGGGCGCCGAGATGCAGGGAAATACAACTGAGTCTGCCATGAACCCATGTGGCCGACGAACCAGCCTCCTGGGCCCCCAGCTCAGCCCACTGAGATACACGCGAGGGAGTGTGTGTGTGTACATGTGTGGGTGTGTGCATGTGTGAGTGTATTCATGTGAGGGTGTGCATATGTGAATGTGTGGGTTGTGCGTGTGGGTGTATGCATGTGTGTGGGGGGGTGTGCATATGTGAATGTGGGTGTGTGCATATGAGAATGCGTGTGTTCATGTATGCATCTGTGAGTGAGGGTGGCAGTGTGTGTGTACATGTGTGTGTCTGTGAGTGCACGTCCAAGTGTGTGCTGAGGGGGACCCAGATTCTCAGCAGCCCGAGCTGGGGATTGCACTTTAGTTTGAGGCACCAAAGGCCACACATGTGCTCCCCACTCTCACCAGCTCTGGGGCCTCCTCCTACTTCATGGAGAAGAAAAGCCTCACACAAATTTAAGAGGCCACCAGGAGAGTTGATTATGATGTTTAAGAGCTAATGCTACCACCCACGACTCTCTGTTTACAAAGGACACTTGCTTACTGTCACTCTCGTAAACTGTGTGTACCGCGAGCACGTAAACTGTGTGTACCGCGAGCACTTGGTGGGCAGGGCCGTGAGCTCTCATTCCTGGCAGGCGGGAGGAGAGGGGCCACTGCTGTTGGGCGGGTGAGAGTGGAGACAAAGGCACAGAGGCAGCTGCTCTGGCCCCAGATGCGTGGCGGTTAGGGAAGGTGACAGATCCCGTTAAGGGATGCTGCCCAGCACACACAGGGGAGCCGTGTCCCCATAAATCAACATCAGGCCTAGGTCTTGGGAAGGCTCCTGCAAACCTGGGGCCCAAACAGCCTTCCTGCCTAAGAAAAGACGGGGAAAAGGAAGAAGGGGTCAGTGGCTGTCCTCCAACACTGAGAACAGGGCCCTGAGGGCAGAGGTGGAGCGAGAACTTCAGGGGTCCCCAGTCTCCCAGTCCTGAGCCCCTGGGAGAATCCCGGGGCTCTGAACTGAACCCGAGTCCCCCTAAAACCGAGTCCTCTGCTGAGTTCATGATTACCCTCTCTATCCAAAACTTTATTCCCCTTCTTGTCCTACACCAGCTCCCCTCAGGACTGAGGAGTGTCAAAGGAAAGGGGGGACTGAAAACAAGCAGGACCCCTCGGGGCCCTCCTGGCTACAAAAGCCCCTCTGCTTCTCCATTTCTTGTTTGTAGAAAAAGGCTTTAGTCTCCTAGGCCTTCCCTGAGTTCCAAAGAGCAGATTTAAGCAGTTACTAATTAGGGAGGTGAGGGAATGCAGAGAGAAAGGAAAAGCAGTTAAACAAGAAAAGTAATGACAGGGATTTCCCTGGTGGCAGAGTGGTTAAGAATCTGGCTGCCAATGCTAGGGGATATGGGTTCAAGCTCCTGGTTGGGGAAGATCCCACGTCTTCCCCAGTAACAGCTAAGCCCATGCACCACAACTACTGAAGCCAGAGTGCCTAGAGCCCATCCTCTGCAACGAGAAGCCACCGCAATGAGAAACCCGTGCACCACAACGAAGAGTAGCCCCCACTCACCACAATGAGAGAAGGCCCATGTGCAGCAACGAAGACCCAATGCAGCCAAAAATAAACAAATAAATAAATTTATTAAAAAAAAAAAAAGTAACGACAATGGTTCAGGGATAAAACAGAGTCCCAGTTTGAAATTCCCTGGCTGTCCAGTGGTTAGGACTCTGTGCTTCCACTGCAGGGGGCACGGGTTCAATCCCTGGTCAGGGAACTAAGATCCTGAATGCTGTGCAGTGCGGCCACAAAGAAACAGAACAGGGTCCTAGCTCCTCCTCCAGGGATGGGGGTAACAATCTGGTGGGTATCTTTTAGTTGTTCTTTAGGAACTAAGGACACCCTGCCCCCAAGGGGAGGATGCTGACCACAAGCACTAGACCCCAGACTGGTTGGAACTGGCTGATGATTGAGATTTCTGCAACATCGCCCTGTTACCTCAGCACTAACCAGTCAGAAGGAAGTCATGCATCCTGCAGCCCTCCCCCCAAATGTGACCTTTAAAAACACTCCCCTGAAAATCATCAGGGAGCTTGAATCTTTTGATCATGAGCTGCCCATTCTCCTTGTTTGATGCCTGCAATAAACACTATACCTTCCTTCACCCCCAACCCGGTGTCAGTAAATTGGCTTTGCTGTGCCGAGGGCAAGTGGACCCAAGTTCGGTTTGGTAACAGAATCCCTAGGGCAGCCAACTTGGGCCCAGAGCTGCCCCACCTGGTGCAGACAGTCCTGCAGCTGCCAGGGAGAAGGTGTGCTTGTTCCCTCTGGGCGTTTGCTTCTGCTCCTGCATCTGCCGCAGCTAAAAGGCACTTCTCCCCGAGAACCACAATGAACTCATCTACAAAATGGGCTCAGGATTAGTCCCTTCTGACCCTTCCAGCTCCTGCAGTTCTGAGTCCACAACTGTGCAGAGATTCCCCCTGATGGTGGGAAGGAAGATGGTCCCAGCACCTCAGAGCGGGGAGAGACCCCGGCAGGCACTGAGCCTACTTCCTGCGTTTTGCAGAGGAGGAGACCTGAGCTGCAGAGATGTCACGTGCCCAAGGTTAAGGATGAAGCTGAGAGCAGGACCCAGGTGCCTCGGTGGCCTTCCCAGTGCCCGAGGCAACAAGGCTCTGCTTTGTGACTGCTTAATTTCTGAAATGGCACTTGCGCTCTGAAACAATGACACTGAAATAAAAGCCAACGGGTTTACCGCTTAAAATAGTGATTGTTTAGTAAAAATAAGAAAGCTTTCAGCTCCAGCTCTTCAGTTTTGCCATGGCTCAACTAACCCTCACCACCTCCTGCAGACAAAAGCAGGAATTAATCACTACTATTCACAGAGCAGCACTGTTCCTGCAGCCTCTCAAAGATGCTGAAGCCTTGGAAGGTGAACATCGACTTCCAATACTGTGCAAACGAAGTGTGTGCGAGGGGTGGGGGGTGGGGGGCAGGCCTGGGTGACAGGAGCCCAGGAAAGGCGCCCTGCCCGTTCTGTGGCCCACATGCTCTCTTCACCAGCCCAGTGACCCACACACTCTGGGAGGCACTCTGCCTCCTTCACGTGAAACCCTTTAGCATTTAGAAAGGCAAAACCTCTACTGAGCACAAATAAAGATCTTTCCAGAACAGATGGGAAAGTTGCACAACACTGTGAGTGCACTAACACTGCTGAGCTGGACACTGAAGGGTTAAAATGGTAGCTTTTATGTTCTGTGAACTTTACCATCATTTTTTAAATGGGGAAAACCCCTAAGGGCAATAAAGAGAAGACTGGTCCATTGTTTCCAGATCTGGCCTCTGGAGAGATGGCACAAGCCCTTGTGCTCCCAGGAGCCTGGAGCAGCATTGAGCCCAGAGGGCCAGGCCAGCCGAGCTCCCAGCCCCGGCCAGCGAGTGGTGCCCAGCACCGGCACGTGCCTCAGTTCGGGGCACCCTGCCGCACCCTCTGCCCGCACCCTTAGAAGCCAGGGCAGACCCAAGGCTGCCGTGTCCAAGGCACCAGAGTCAGGGCAGGGCTGAGCTCAGGGCACTCAGATCAGGCTGCGTCCGCACTAAGTCTAGTTGACGGGGAAACAGTTCTCAGAGGCCATGTTCCAAAGCCACAACCCTTGAAAGGGAGAGTATAAGATAGCCATCAAAGAGAATTCATTCAGCTCACCAGGCACCGTGTCCAGTAGACACAGACCTCGCCCTGCTGGAAATCCCAGGAGATGCACCTAAGCCTGTGTGGTCACAGGGCCAGTGTAGGCGTTACAGGACCACACAGGCAGGACGCTGTTGCAGAGAGGATCAGCCTTGAGGAGCTGTGCTAGGAGGAGCCCAGGGCATGAAGTTCATGTCAGAAAAACTGACTTCAAGAAAAAAAAAAAAAGAAAAAACTGACTTCAAGAAATATATGATTTGATTTACAATAGCGAAGACATGGAAGCAACCTGTGTCCATCAACAGATGAATGGATAAAGAAGATGTGGTGCATATATACAATGGAATATTACTCAGCCATAAAAAAGGATGAAATAATGCCATTTGCAGCAACATGGATGGACCAAGAGATTATCATACTAAGTGAAGAAAGACAGATACCATATGATATCACTCATATGTGAAATCTAAGAAAGCAGTACAAATGGACTTATTTACAAAAAAGAAACAGACTCATAGACATAGAAGACAAACTTATAGTTACCAAAGGGGAGGGAGGAGGGATAAATTGGGAGTTTGGGATTAACAGATGCAAACTACCATATATAAAATAGATAACCAACAGGTCCTACTGTGTAGGACAGGGAACTACATTCACTATCTTGTAATAACCTATAATGGAAAAGAATTGAAAAAAAGACTCTAGATGTATACGTATATATGTATAATGAAATCACTTTGCTGTACACCTGAAAGTAACACAATATTGTAAATCAACTATACTTCAATGAAAAACATACATGACCAGATCCTCAAAAAGTTAACACAGGATTACTATATGACCCGGGAATTCCACTCCTAGGCATATGCCTAAAAGAATTGAAAGCAGGGACTCAGACACCTGTACACTCGTGTTTATAGCAGCATTATTCACAACAGCCAAAGGTGGAAACAATCCAAGTGTCCATCGATGGATGAATGGATAAACAACAGATGGTGTATATACAATGGAATATTATTCAGCCATAAGAAGGAAGTAAATTCTGACACACGTTACAACATGGATGAATCTCGAGGAGGTTATGATAAATGAAATAAGCCAGTTAAAAAATGACAAGTATTGTACAATTCCACTTATACTAGGCACCTGGAGTAGTCAGTGTCGTACAGAAAGTGGGCGAGGGGTTACTAGGGGCTCGGGGAGGGGGAATGGGGAGTTACTGTTTAATGGGGACAGAGTTTCTATTTGGGATGCCGAAGAAGTTCTGGAAATGGATAATGGTAATGGTTACACAAAATTGTGTATATACTTAATGCCACTGAATCGCACTCTTTAAATGGTCCATTTTATGTTGTGTATATTTTACCACAATTAAAAAAAAATTCTTCAGTTACTTAACTCTGCAGAGAAAAAAACCCCGCATCACTCCCAGATTGCTGCAGGCGTCCACAAGCTGGGAGTGGGGCAGCCGGCAAGAGGGTCAGGTGGACTTCAGACTCCTGCAAGGAGACACATTGCCAAGCATCTCAGCTGCTTTTACCCTAACAGCTGTTCCTAAAATGGGCAAACTGATGGGTTTTAGCTTTAACAGCCCCCTGGGGCAAAGAAAGAGAAACTAAATCCTGCCTCCCACACACACACCATGATAGGGCGCCCAGCAGAAGACCCTTCCCGCAGGGAGGCCTGCCCCGGGGCTGCACCCATTCTCCACCCCCGGAAGCACACTCACCACGGGGCCCATGTGTCAATGGCCTTGGCAGCTAGCAAGGAAAGCGGACGACCCAGGCCTGACCACTTGGCCCTAGATTGAACTTGCAGCCTAGATTCACAGGGAAACTCGAGCCAAGCATGGGTGTCAGGGGGTCCCAGATGGGCCTGCTCGGCAGGTACAGGTCAAGGGATGCTAGCAGCCATGCCCACCACACCGCCAGCGTGACGGCCTCCCCATCACCCCCTCCATACCCCCTCTGACCCCTCTCCCTCTTCCGTCACAGCTCTGCTTCCTCCCGTTTCCTGGGAGCCCCTGCTCTCTCGCCCTGGCCCCCACGTGGGCTGGACATTCTCTCTGCCACCAGCAACCCTACTCATCCTTTTGACCTCAGCCCCAAAGGCATTTCCTCAGGGAAGCTTGCTCTGATCCCAGGCCTAAACCCCTTTTTAAATACACTTTTATAAACCTGGTTCCTTGCTTTCAGAGCACTTAAATCAGTTTTGAATTATACTTTTATTAGTGGGATCATTCAATTAATATCTCTATCCCTCACTAGACTATAAACACCCTGACAGCAGGAAATATATCTGGTAATATTCATCATAATCCCAGTGCCTAACACATTGGATGGACTCAAAATTGTTTTTGAACAAATCGCTCAGAAGACTTGGGGTTTGTTCCAGCTTTGCCACTTGTCTTATGACCTTCGTCAGCCACTGATCTTTCTGAAATTTGGTTTCCCTTCTCGTATAATGGAATAACATGACTTATATTTGTGTGTACACATTTAGTTTTATTGTAGCAAAGCAACTGGTACTCTTTTAACATTTAAAACTGAGTGACATCTTTCCTCTCCAGTGAAACAAAAAGAAAAATCGAAAAATAAACAGGAACAAAATTGCAATAGAAAATGTCAGTTGCACATAAGGGCCTACAGGTCCTGCCGGGTCTCCATGGAGTGGCAGGGCTCAAGTTATCATTAGGAGAGAATTTTATTTTAAAAGTGTCATCTTAAACTGCAAGGATGTCTGTTAAACACCACAATTCCCGGGGTTCTTATAAGGACCAAATAAAACGCAATATATGAAAAATGTAAGTTTTATTACAGGATTGCAGCTGGAGTAATATGCCCTGTGATTAACACTGACTAGGCACTTACTGTAAACCAGACACTGTGCAAGGTGCTTCCAAGACATTTTCTCATTTAATCCTTGTCTTAAAAACTGCAAAGAAGGTGTGATTGTCTGAATTCTACATATGAAGAAATTGAAGTTCTTAGAAGTTCAAGAAATTTGCTTTGACTCCGGCTGAGAAATATGGGATCGGAACTCAGGTCTCTCTGATCCCAGCGCCTTGCACTCTCCTGACCCCCAGCCTCGGGGTCTTCTCCAAGCTCCCCCTCGCCCAGAGCTGCTCTGGAACTGACTGGCTGGCTGCCTGTGGCTGGAATCAGGGAGGGAGCGCCAGAGGGTCTCTGCTTTCCATGTCCCTTCCAAATTCACTAGAAGTTTAGAGTCACCAGAGCACAGCATTCCCCAGTATAAGGGCAGCTGGGCAAGAACCCAGATCTCCTGGGGAAACCCAGGTCTGCAGAGCATCTCCCTGACTTTGGTGACGGGGGCCACCGGCCTCAGGTCGCCCCAGATCTGCTTCAGTTCACGATCACTCACCCTGCCTTCCACTCACAGGCGTGTTCAAGCAGCCCTTGAGTGTCTAAAAGATCGTGCAAGGAGACGGTGATACCAAAGGAAGTTCTTTTTCAATTTACAAAAGGTTTTCTAAAAGTGATTTTTCAACCTAAGACAAAAACCAGCTTTAAATTTTTGCCATTGTCTCCAGATCCAAAAGCCCTGTTTCCTAAGTTTTTGAATAGAACCACACCTCGTCCGTCCACTTTGGAATCAGTTGTTTACAGTTTCCATTTTGTTCTTTGCTCTGTGTTTATGGCAAAGTTTTTTTCAATGTCCATCACCCAAGGAGCAGAAGAACCCTCTGCATTCAGTGCGTCTCGGGGGTAACAAGTGACAACCAGAAAAAAAATTTTTTTAATTTTTTTTTAAAGAGTGACAACCAGAAGAGTTTCCACTATTGTTTTCTAGGACCGTAAGATTAATTACTATGAACAATTCCAAACAGTAAGTGCCTACATCTATGTGGGTTATGAGTGGGTAGATATTTTATTTTAAATATACACATACTAAGTTTACTTTCTGCAAAGAGACATTTCCAACTCCTACCTCAAGCTCAAGGACATTAAACCACCACACACACACACACACACACACACACACACACACACACACACACACACCCTGAGCCGTATTTTCACCAAAGAAAATGAACAGAGTAGACAAATCAGTCTGACAGGTAATTTACCATTAACGGTTTGATTTCATCAGTCTAGCCACAATGCATTATGAACCAGGAAAATCAGACAAGTCAAGAGCACGATAGTATCAGTGTTTAGTGTTTATTCTCCATTACCTGGCAGCACAATTATTCTCAATAAAATGTAACTGTTCTCTAAGAGAAAGACTTGAAGCTGTTTGGCTAATAAAATAGTACTATTAAAGTTTCAAGCAGACTCAGCTACTTGGACAAAGGGACCGTGTGCCTTTTATTGATGATCACTGTGACAGCTGGAAAACCATGCAGATTTATCACTCTGGTTAGGTGAAATGCAGGGAAACAGGGCATTCTCCACAAAAATAACTTCCACAGCCACTAAATGAAAAATGTTTTTCTCCTTCCCTTTTGAATGTCACGCAAAAGGTAGTCATTTTTTAACTGAGTTGACAATTCTGTGTTGGTTACCCCAACCCAAAGCAACATATGACAAAATTATTGAAAATCTTACATCAATATGAGATATATTAATAAATGTCACACATGCTCTGGTGCCCTAAGCCCAGGTATAAATTCAACCAAAAATGATGAAAAGAGTCTTAACGGTTACCCTTGCCTATCAGACTTTTCAGAAATTGAGTTTTCAAGAACAGGTAAATTGTTTGAGATTAGCCTCACACACAAATATTCCTGTCATATGGGGAAATTTTTCTTCCCAATGCTCTGTTTTGAAAAAAAAAATAGTGGAATACAACTTTGGAAAAATGTAGACTCCTTACACTTCAAATGTAATTTCAATGTTCCTAATTTTGCCATCGTAGCCCTTATAACCAGTCACCAAACAAAGCAGCTGAGAATCCAAGAAAATCTTCAGTTTCAAGGTAGTGTCTTCTTAGAAGCGGAAGGATAGTCACTTCACGAACATCAAGGCCAAAAGAGGGTAAAGGGCAGTTTCTAAGGCTTCATAAGGTCAAGCCTCGCTCCTTCTACCACAGAGACACTGAGGGTTGATGTAAGAAGGGAAGGAGGACTTCCCTGGTGGCGCAGGGGTTAAGAATCCGCCTGCCAAGGAAGGGGACAGGGGTTCGAGCCCTGGTCTGGGAAGATCCCAAATGCCATGGAGCAACTAAGCCCATGCGCCACGACTACTGAACCTGCACATTGCAACTACTGAGCCCGCAGAGCCACAACTACCGAAGCCCACACACCTAGAGCCCGTGCTCTGCAACAGAAGCCACCGCAATGAGAAGCCCCCGCTCGCCGTAACTAGAGAAAGCCTGTGCGAAGCAACAAAGACCCAACGCAGCCAAAACTAACTAAATTTATAAAAAAATAATTTAAAAAAATTTAAAAAAAGGGACTTCCCTGGTGGCGCAGCGGTTAAGAATCCACCTGCCAATGCAGGGGACATGGGTTCGAGCCCTGGTCCGGGAAGATCCCACATGCCACGAAGGAACTAAGCCCGTGCGCCACAACTACTGAGCCTGCGCTCTAGAGGCTGCAAGCCACAACTACTGAGCCCACGGGCCACAACTACCGAAGCCCGTGCACCTAGAGCCCGTGCTCCACAACAAAGAAAAGCCACCGCAGTGAGAAGCCCACGGAAGAGTAGCCCCCACTCACCACTACTAGAGAAAGCCCACGCACAGCAACGAAGACCCAATGCGGCCAAAAATAAATAAATTTATTTTTTTAAAAAATTTAAAAAGAAGGGAAGGAAGAGGAGGGGAGGAGGAGTAATAGTAGTAATGATAATAATAAAGCTGTAGCGAGGGCTAGAGTCTACAGATCACACAGCACTTTCAATGTGGGGTATGATTGAAAGAAGAGGGAGGAATACACCTCATATCTCATTCATCCTCCACTTGCTAGTTCAGCATCCACTGACGATTCTTGCCTGAATCGCTTATTACTTTCATGGTTGCTCTTCTCTTTCTCCTTTTGTTCATTTTTCTCCTGGATTATTGGTCTTTTACTTCTTAATTTCTAAGAGCTCTTTAAATATTATGGAGATTATTTCTTCGTCTATGACAGATTTCTTTGTCTATTTTGTTAATCATAAAAAAACAGTAAAAGAATATATAGCTAATAGTTACAGTAAGAGAAGTGAAATACTGAAAACTACTAGAGTCAAAAGACGACCAGAAAATGAGGGGGAGACATTTCACTTTTATGGCTTTGATATTTCCAGGAACTGAGGACAAGAGACCAAATATTGTAACAAAAGATACTCCCACTGCTCTTACCTCTCAGGCTCTCAGGAAATTCCAAGTGTTTTGGGAGCTGTGAGCCAGGAATTGCAGACAAATACTAAACACATACAGAAAAAAATTTTTATATATATTTGAATATATATGACCAAAATATATCTGAATGACCAAATATATATTTCTTACAAATCACAATAACGCAAGTAAGAATTCTATGTTGGCAGTTTACTTTCAGTATTTTACTATTTTTGTTGAGAAGTCAGTAGCCAATCTTACTATTGCTTATTTGAAGGTAACATGTCGTTTTTCTTTTGTCTCTACTCTTTGGTACTTTCCCTATGATATCCCTACAATGATGTGGGGGGGTTTTTGTATTTATCCTGTGTATGTAGAGAGCTCCCTCCATCTATGGTTTGTCGATTTTCAATCTATTTTTGGAAAATTCCCAGCCATTCTCTCTTCAAATAGTGCTTCTACCATATTCTCTCTCACCTTTCCTGGAACCCCTGCTACATGGATGTTAAATTTTTTTCACCATTTCCCATATAACCCTTATGTTCAATTCTTTATTTTCTATCCTTTTGTCGCTCCAGGTTTCAGTCTGGATATTATCTGTTGAGCTATCTTCTGGTACAATTCTCTCTTTAGCTATGTCTAATCTGTAAGCTCATCTATGGAGTTCTTAATTTCAACTACTGTATTTTTCAGTCCCAGAAATTCCATTTGAGTCTTATTATTTCTAGTTCTTTGCTGAAATTCTCGATCTTCTCATTCAATGTCTTAAACATACTAATCACAGCATTTGTAAAATAGGACAATTCCAATATTTGGAACTCGTGTAACTATTTCTATTGTCTGTTTTTTTCTATTGATTTTGGTCTATTGCTTTTATTCTGTTTTGTTTTGTCTTGTTTTAATTTAATGCCAAACACTGTGTATGAAAAATTGTGACTTAGATGTTCTGGTCCCACAGTGAGGCTAAGCTTCTTTTAAAAGTTTTAAACACATCTCCCCCCCTTTTTTTATTGTGGCATAATTTACATGCAGGGAAATGTGAAGATCTTAAGTGAATAGTTTGATGAACTTTGACAAATACACACCCCACATCTATCAAAATATGGCACATTTTATCACTCCTTGGGCCTCTTTCCCAATAAATTCCCTCTCCCCACAAAATAAATATAGAGATGAATGTATAAACAAATGCAATAGAGACACAATGGACTACCACGCAGCAATAGAAAGACACACAAACACCTGCGTGAATCACAAAACGTTACAGTGAATCAAAGAAGTTGGACAGAAAAGAGTATCTGCGTAACGGTTACACTTATATGAATCTCTAGCAGAGTCAAATCTAAGCTATAGTTATAGAAAAGCCCATTGGTATTTGCTCGGGACCAGGTCTGGAGAATAGATATTGGCCAAAATGGGCTCTTGGAACTTCTGGGGGTGATCGAAATGGTCTTTGTCTTGTTTGTGCTAGTGGTTTACACAGGTGAGTACATTTGTCACTAATCAAACTATACACTTAAATGGGCATATTTTATTGTATGTAAATTGTACCTCAATAATGTTGATTTTAAAATGTTACCAGGTTTTCCAGTTGTTCTCAGCTGGAGAATCTTGATTCTCAGGGACCCAGGGGATGACAGAATCAGTGTTCATTTGTTTAGTCTCCTGTTACATATACACCAACCAGAATAATACCACCAATACAATTACTAAAAATATTTTTGAATTTTTGCGTATGTCCTCCCCATTCTTCGTAACAATGGTACTAAATCTTCATTTGGAAGGGTGTATGTAGTCATTAAGGACTATCTTTCCTCCCTGTTGGCCCTCATTTAGTCTTATTTCTATTATAAGTAACTAAATATTTAATACTCAACCAGCAGTCCTTATGCAGATGTCTCCAAGACATTTTGGTAGCCTGAAACTCTGTAATCTGTAGTCTGTAAACTTCTGTAATCGATTCTTAAAGATGGGATCATGAGAAGAGGCTTTCTTGAATTCTTAAATGATGCTGATAACAATTTGTGCCTTTTACATGTCAAAGTCGTTTTGTTAGACAGGAAACCTTTGACTTTCTTGAGAATCTTAAACACATTGCTCCACCTGCACCTGGTATAAAATAGTACAGCTGAAAATTCTAATAATCTAGTAATTTCCTCTTTACAGTCTACACTAGAGTACATCTTGTTGATGGTTATTTTCGGTCAATATTAGTTATCTGGTGTGCTCTTTCAATACATAATCTCTAATTTCAGGGAAGTGCTTCTAATATATATATATATATATATATATATTTTTTTTTTTTTTTTTTGGTACGCGGGCCTCTCACTGCTGTGGCCTCTGCCGTTGTGGAGCACAGGCTCCGGACGCGCAGGCTCGGCGGCCATGGCTCACGGGCCCAGCCACTCCGCGGCATGTGGGATCCTCCCGGACCGGGGCACGAACCCGTGTCCCCTGCATCAGCAGGCGGACTCTCAACCACTGCGCCACCAGGGAAGCCCTAAAATATTTTTAATGTCTTTTTCTTGCCTTGGTTTTCTTATGAACTCCTATTGGTACTATGTTTGACCTTCTTTACCTATCTCCAATGTCACTTTTTAATCTTCTAAAAATCTTTAAGTCTTTTTTATTAAAAAAATGTTTACACCTTCTATTTCTTTTAAGGCATTATGTTTTATTTATCTGCTCTTATGTTTCTATTATGATCCTATTTTATTTCTAATTCTTTCCTGAGTTCTGCCGTCTTATAATTCTGATTTGATGTTGTCCTTTCATATTTCTTGAAAAGCTCATTTTGCAATAAACAATTACAGTTTTCTTTTACGGGCACATGCTTCTGGAATGCTCCCATTTTCCATGGGGGTGTTATTCTGCTTATTCTTTTTCCTTATAACTTCATATGGGATTTGGCCTTGATGTTATTATTTTGCTCATTTTCATGGAAAATTAATTTTCCTGAACTTATGGACTAAGGAGTCAGGAAAGCTTTGTTAACTTCACAGATTCATTCTTGTGTTGTTTCTGCATTGTGTTAAAAAGTATGGCAGCTTGATTCCTGGGACTTCCTGGCTCTACTTCCCCTGCCCACCTTGAACTAGACAACCTCCTTTATCTACTGTCCCTATCCCACCCAATTTTGATTCTACTCCCAGCAACTTTTCTTCAGTGTGAGGCCTTGTCCTGGAAGGGATCTCTGGCAAGTTGGTTTTGAGAATTCCTGGGGTGACAGTGACTCAGCCCCTTCAGTCCTGGTGGTTATACTGTGGTCCTCCTGCCCTCGGGTTTATCAGATGCTACCCTACTGCCTCTTTCAAACACTGTACACGTCCAGATCTTGGAGCTGGTGGTGCTTTATCCCCAGCTGCTCGTATTTTGGGAGTTGTGAGGATATCTTGTTACCTAGCTTTGCTGTCCATGTCATCGTGCTGTTGTTCTAACATGGGAATTGAAAAACTATGCCGTCACCACTACCTCCCAGGAATCCTTTCCACATATTAATTTTCATACAGGAGGTATGATGTGGATTACTTGTGTGACCATTGACAATGTGGTTAAATCCATGCTTTTCCTGACACTTCAGTTGAGAATGTCCCACTTCACATTTTATTGCTTCATGCCACGATGATCCATCTGCTGTTTAAAACCAGGCCTCATCCTTTGAAACGATGCTTCATCAAAGCCTTTGACACCTCCTGTATTTATTTGACAAACTTGCCTAACTTTAACTCCACAAGTACTCAAGAATTATGTCATTCTCAACTCATACCGAATCACGTAGCAATAAATCTTAGTTCAATCTCAGCAACCTGGCCTGGCCACTAGTAGCTGACTGGGAAGGCACATTTATAATAAAACTACTGAGACTGACCATTTCAATTCACCCACTCAATAAGGGTGTATGTCAGAACTAAATATACACCAGCTGTCATAATACCAATCTCAAAACCAGAAAATGGGACTTCCCTGGCGGCCCAGTGGTTAAGACGCTGTGCTTCTGTTTTGCTTACCGTTACATCCCCAGAGCTTAACACCATGCGTAAACACCTAATACGACATCACTGAATCTGCTGAATGAACAAATGGGATCCTAGCAGGTTGCTGATATTAAACTCTCTTCAGTGGGGGATGTTTCAGTACTACCTGTTATTTAAAACAGCAGTTTCATATTGTACGGTGCTGGCTTTGTGGAACCACTGACGCCGACTGAATATGCTCCAGCCGCTTCCGAGTGTGGGAAGATGGGTAAGGAGGCTGAGCTGTTGGTACTGGCAGTTTCAGGCAATCAATCTGGCTCATGTAACAGGCCAGGAAACAGGGCCGTTGTAAGATGCAGCCAGGTGTCAGAAACACCACATCTGATCTGGTTCCCAACGTAAGGCGTTGAATTCAGGGAACCTCACAGTCAGCACTAAAGATATTGGTATCTTTAGCTACTGTTCCCCTTTGTAACGCAGCTGTGCTGGCTTCTGTAGAGGCCTTTGATTCCTCTTTAAGCCCACCCTCTCCAGGAAACCTGGACACTGTGGACACAAGGACCTCAGCAAGCCCCAGTACGGCCTGTGTGAGGGGCCACACATCTGACTGTCCAAGGCAAACAGCAACTGCTGAGACAGGCCACCTCCAGATTCATGAGAGATGTACACAACATATGAAAGCAAACAGAAGCTTCAGCATGCCCCATAAATAAAAGTTTAGCTTGAAAACAGATGTCCACAACAGGTAGACAAGCTGCATGTTTCCTCCTCAAGTGATACTGTGTGAGCATGCCACAACATGCTTTACTTAAATTCATCACAAACTTTTTTTTTTTTGGCCACGCTGTGTAGCATGCGGGATCTTAGTTTCCCAACCAAGGATCAGGGATTGAACCCGAGCCTCTCGTAGTAGAAGCGTGGAGTCTTAACCGCTGGACCGCCAGGGAAGTGCCTGTCACAAACTTTAAACTGAAATAACATAACTAATCAACATCCCTCAGGCTTCTGAGCGGCCAACCAGCCATCAGGCTGTAGGCACTCACATGCACTCTGGGCCTCCATAACATAAGACTGTGAGTGTGAGAGTCCCTATGGTTCTGGCCTGCTTCATCAATCAGTGAGACTCCGTTTTACCTGACTGTTAAGATACCCATTTCTCGTGACTACATATATAAACAATCTCTCAAAATGCCCAGGAGGCGGCCCTGAAGGCCATGCGGAACCTGCACTAGTCATGACCCTGACCGGACGGCTGTTTTGACTTCTACCTCCGCAAGGGCTCTGTTGATAAGAGCTTCCACGATGTTGTCACTCTGGTATCAGCAGGTTCCATGAACGTTACAAGGTTCACGACAATTTACAAGTTTCAGTGCTACCCGCAGTGCGAGCCACAAGGATTAGAACTACCTAGAAGATCTGGCTGTCAGTTAAAATCTTTACCAAAGACTGCTCTTCTGAGAACGTGGCGAGAGTAAGTGAAACAGAGGGAGGGGCAGGGTGATGAGAAAAAGTAAGAAACCAAACTCCTTTAAATTCGTATTGTAGTGATTTGTTAAACAGTTACCTTGTCCTGGAAGTGCTCTGTTTATGAGGACCATGGAAGTGCTTTTTTCTTTTTTTTTTTCCTGTGGGAGAAGGGAAGCAATGGGGGAAATGAAAGAGTTCATTTAAGTGCCATATTCACATAAGGCTAATTTGTAAAAGCTCAAAGCAGCTGAATACATTTACAGCCAGCACTGCTCCACAAAACTTCACTTGAGAAGGCTAATTGAGATTCTTCAGGAGAACTCCCGGCCTTCAGTAGTTAGGGAACGTTTCATTAGCATTCTGAGCCTCCCCGCTTTTCTAGAAGGCTACGTCTGACTCTGCCTGGCCTGGGTTCACGGCTTGTGAATTTCCAGCAGAGTCTAATCACTATCAATTGTAAGGCTGCTGATGCGGTTTTGCAGCCCCTTTGCCTTTTTTTTTTCTTCTTTTGCTTTCAAACTAAAGTTGCATTTAACACGACTGTATTAGTTATACAGGAATACCGTTTTAAAAAAAAAACAAAAACAGAAATGATGCCCCACCTCCAGGACTGTAACATACAGGCTGAACTCGCTAATTAAGACACCTCTGTCTCAAACTAGAGGCGTGCTTTCTATAAAAGAGAATCGCTAGAGCTGACGGCTGGAGTTCAGAGACCAGTAAACTCAATAAAATCTTATATTCTACCATTTTCAACTCTATATAGATGCAGTATTTGAACAGTTGACTTTTTAAGATCAGTGAGAGGATGACACCCATTTGACTATTCTTATTTTTCACTAAAATGACATGTTGTAGGTTCCTCTGTATATTTTTTTAAATGCTTAAAGATGCTGGAGAAATCAGTGTCATGGGAAACTGCATGTTTACTTTAAACATTTAATTAGAAGCCTCTCCCATGAACTAGGAAAAATTTCCTCTCACTGCTATCTTAATATCTATTATTACAGGCTTACGAAGAATCATAGGGTAATACTAAAATAGTACAAAGGTCTCCAGGTATCTGCCATGATTATTATTGACGAGTTTTCATTTGTATGTAAGCAATGACACATACACATTTACATACACATATATGTGCATACGTGTATATAACACAACTGCCTAGGCCCAAAGTTTGGCTGAATTATTCCATCTGTACTTTTCACATAAGAAAAACAAAAATCTATACATTTGCCTCTATCTAAAAGGTAACATCGTCTTCCAAGAAATATTTCATAATTTTTCTAGAGTAAAAGGTAAAATTTCTTACTGCTGTAACATTTAAATAAGTATTTTCCTTCTATTGGATTATAACAACATACTTGAATATACTTTTTCCTTTCAATTTCCAACTACTTTTTTTAATGACATTCTGAAGGAACGCCTATTAGTAAATGAAATTCCACTGACAATTTATTTCAGCCTTTAATATATTTTCTACTAAAAATCAAGCTGTCAAGACAGAAAAATATTACTGGTTTTGTTATGACAAGAAAACAAGTGAGAATTTTTAATTCACAAAGGATGAAAACACAAGACATTGATCTCATTATACATACAATATTACAATAAGCTGATTAGCTGTGGACTATTAAAACATTCAAGACTTCACATACACACAGGTGTACTTGGAAACAAGAAACAGAGGACAATTTTAATCTTTGATATGTCATAACTACCAAGAGAAAGAACATCACTGATTTGAGTCTAATTGTTTTCCTGGCATTACAATCACTATATAGGCCAGGCCTAAAGCATACTGTATATTGTTAAGGACATCTTTAGGCAAATATAAACATTCTCATTTGGGAGCTTTTTCTCCCTACCCAAAAAACAATACTTTCCCATTGCTGTCAAGTAGCTTGGTTTGTTATCAATTTAACAAGATCACAACAACAAACAACATTTTCACCACAAAACTCAGGTGAGAGGTTTTTACGCAGGTCATACAAAAAATATTTGTCCCCAAGAAAAGTAATCTGTAAATTATAGATGCAACCCTAAGAAAAAGAATCTCGGTTACAAATCATTCACTTTCAAATATTGATGAAGAAATAAAGAGTGGAGGGATGGGAGGGATGGGAGGGGGTGGGAGGGGATGGAAGGGGGTGGGAGGGGTGGGTGGCAGAGGCACTGGCATGGCAGGGAGCACAAAAGGTGTGAAACGAGGAAAACATTTGCCACAGGAAGTACTGGATTCAGTTGATTTTTTAAAAATGAGGTATTATAAGAGTGTGCCAGTAAATGCAAAAACAAAACAAAATTATAAACCAAAATACACATTTCCAATGGAAAAATCTCTAACCCTCTTATAGTTCTCTTTATTCAGATTAGACATTTCATATACAGCAGTTAATCTAGAAAAATACATTTAAAAAAATCTTCAGCAGACCATGCTCTCTGTAACAAAACCTTCCAAACCCTGTTTTATTATACAAACCAATCTACAATAGTAATGCAAAAAGAAATTCTCAAATTTAGCAATGTCATTTTCGATCTGACTTCCCTCTAATTTACATATGGGTTTCCACTATTCGTACTGCAGTTAGAATTCTGTAATAAATTTTTTCTAATGTATTCTGTACATATTAAATAATCTAAAAGGTTCCTCTTGTAGTGCATTTACCATTCAGCAAGTCTCTTCAGCATTGTTCCAGTACCATTTGCATTACAGTGATTTGCCTGTAAATGTAATTAAAATCTAAAAGTGCACAGTTAACTTCCTCAAATAACGGCCTATTTCTGGAGGAACCCTAATATTCACGGAGAATTACCAATATCGTGATTAGAAACGAGAGGTTAGAATGTACTCTGAGACTATATAACACAATTATATACATAAGCTAAAGGACAGTGAGTCTTTAGCCTGTATTTACATCAAATATCGTTGGTTTCCACAGGATCACACCAAGAACTCAGTATGGCACTAGGTAGATTAGGATTGTTAGCTACAAGTCAGTGTAGCACAGACAGCCCCAAAATACCCTGAACGGGCTTATGCTAAATTAACCTCCAGTACATCACAGTGTTTTAAGTACTATTAGTATGCTGCTGTGCTACTCCGTAAAGACAGCAAGCCTTCATCGAGGGACTGCATCTGGGTTATAATGGGTCCTAGCAATCAGACTGCCACTGCATGCAGAAACCCTGAAAAAAAACAACACAGGTTTCAAAACAGATATACTTCATTTTGTTTAAAATGCCCAGGAGCGTTTTCAAAACAGGTGATCGTAAGTGTTGTTCTATCGAGTGATGAGCCTACTGAATCATGAGAAGAAATTCGACGCCATCCAGTTTGAGGAGAGAAAATGTAGTATTCTTACCAAATTATCCAGTGTATATGACTGGCTAGAATCGCAAGTTTTGATTTTTACTGGAATTCAGAGTATGAAATGCAAACATTCAGGATAAAATTAATTCAAACGTACACACAGTTCTATCAACTTGCAACAGAGCAGCAAATATGAGGGCCTATCACACATCTGGACTCTCCCATTCCCTTCCGGTCCCTCAGAAAAGTGCAAAATCAAAGAGTCACTGCTTGGTCCAAACATAAAATACATCAGGTGTAAGGACTTGGAATCTGATGAAATCCGGCTTCTATTCCACAGGTTCTCTTCAGTAAGAGTCAACGTCCGAAGATGGAATTTACCTCGAGAAGAATTAACTCTACAATCTGATTCTGGTAGACGGTATGAACTGCTATGTTGCCAGTCTCCTTCTCTGGCTTTAACAGAGTAGGACCGAACACAATTGCTATACTCTGATACGTCATTCTGTTTTTTTCTCCGTTTTCTATAACTCTAAGAGGAAAAACAAAAATTTTAGTTAAAAGAGAATATTTTTAAATAGGGGAAATTCTTCAAAAAATATTATAAACAGCTTGCATTTAGAAAAGAGAAATAATGCTCATTTTCCTAAGGTACATATAAACTATTTAACCAAATAGAATTCAGTCTGAATAGCACGTAAAGCTTTCTTTTGCATAAACACAGCTGAAAGGTATACATATTCTCACAAACTTTAAATGTGTGATATTTCAGCTTAGTTTTAAAAATAAGACATAGACTTGAATACCTATTACAATTCAGGTAACAATGATTCCTCCGCTAGGGTGACAGGGAAAATATCATCAGGGCACAGAGATTAAACTTTGAATTTTACTCATTTTATGCTATTTTTAAAAAAAATCTCTCATACTATGATCACTTATTTTAGTAATCTCGTGTTCTTTCTATCAGAAGTTTCAGAGTGACTATGTAGTAACTTAGACCTAATTACCTTGACTTCAAGGTAACTGAATATTCCTCACTTAACCAATCTCATCTTCATCATAATTAACTTTTAGCAACAATTTCTGAACACTTACTAAGTGCTAGGCATTATATAAATGCTTCACATATGAAATCTACTTCAGTGTATTCTTTACTCCAAACCGTTTTACCTACGAGGAACTGGGGCTCAGAGAAGTCATCTTTCTCATGTTACAAACACGCGAGCAGCACAGCGGGGCTCTGAACCTAGGTCTTCGTGGCCCTGGCCCCGGGGGTCCTACACCACATCTCATACCTGTGCACTTCTCCAACCTTCTTTATCCCCCTAATTATTCCTTCTCTTCTGTGGTGAGACTCTTACCTTTTGAGATGTCTAAACAGAGTCTGCATTGTGTCCTGATTTGGCTTTGGCAACTGTTTGATTAGATCCTTCACAGCAGAGACACGCTGTCTTGGTTCTTGTTCTGAAAAAAGACAATGACTGGAGATTTTGCATGAAACTGAAAGCAGTGACATTATTTTGGAACCTGGCATTTGGTAATACACAGTGACACCTGGTGGTTACATTTTAAATTTCTGGAGTAAAACAATCCTTTGAAAAAACCTGTTTAAAATATCAAGCAGTGTTGTAGCAGCTACAGCGGGTTTTCAACATCTAGGGAAAAAACTGAGTGGAATTAATTACATACTTACTAATTGCATTAACAAAATCATTAAAATGATTAAACGTAAAGAGAGGTTCTGGTAATTCTCGAAAAAACATTTTCAGTGCTCCAGTGATGACATGAATATCTTCCCATTTACTATCCTTCAAGTCCAATTTCTCATCTGGAAAACAGTAGGAACGGGAAAGTTTCTGAAATTATTTTAAACCAATTCTAACAGTCACGAGTTATTCATTCTGTATATAACAATATATGATCTTACCATGATTGACTGTAAACCTCAGCTTCTGGATCACTGCAAGGTTGCCACTAACTCTATAAATCCCATCAACGTCCAACCCTAAGGGACGAATAACAATAATTTTACGTTTAAAGTTCTTGTTGGCTTCTTCTAAAGATGCTTTCATGTTTTAGAATTCTTATTTATTAACATTAGCCTAAAATAAAATTACTCTTTTCCTCTAAATGGCTTTTTATAGATGCTTGGCAGTGAGAGAGGGGTGGAGATTCGCTCTGAATTGTCTGGTAAACAGCAACAAGTCTACTTTATCATGTTGACTGTGGATCACCATCTCAAGGAAATCATCTCAAACTTGAAATACTAGCAATTTAAGATAAACTTCGGCAAACACCTGAAGATAATTCAAAAAGTAAAGGAAGCCAGTAGATGAAATCAGCCCACCCGTTTCTTGGGACGTCATTTGAGAGTGTAAATGTACATATTAAGGTGCTCTCTGAATCAAAGTGCTTGTCATATTAAGTGCTTGTAATAAATAAACTTAATACAAGCCAGCAACTAAAATAATGGTTCTATAACAACTGATAATTTGATAGTTATTAATTTCTTTTATATATGACACAGAATCGTTTGAAATTCACACAATGAAGCCCCAAAATCCATATATTCATTAAATGATAATGATGCACACTTAACATTATCTAGTGTGCTACTCATTTAACTTCTAGTAAAGCCAAGTAGCATGGCATCTCTATTGTCAGGCTGAGGGTCAGAGACCTGTGACTAGCAGAAATTACATTTTATGCAAATATTTTAATTATACAAGATATTTTTGATGATATACTGATAGAAGTCAATGGGACTGCAGTCAAGATACTGTTATTTTAAAAGCTAGTATAAATATTATAAACATGTTAAAATTAACCAAAACAGAAATTAGTTTAAGTCTTCAGAAGTACAGGAAATGACATAAAGAGGATTTGTCTATTTGCACACTTTAGAGTTGATTTAGCAGTTTGGGAATGTCATCTCATTTTTATTATAAACAGAAGAGACTTCCCCTTAGTAAGTAAACACTATCTCCGCCTGTCTCTTACACTGCTGAATCATTTCTTAATAAACACAGTTTCACAATCAGCACGTCCATTTTAAGCAAATGCCAACAACTCCCGATGGCTTCAAGGAATGCCATACGCACAATCAACCCTAAGTACTGAACATGCAATAGATGACTGCAAAGGCCTTAATTTGAAACAATGCAAAAAAAAATGGTTTTTTGCAGAAAAGATGCTTTTCTTGACAACTTATGACTATAAAGAACTTTTGGTTGCAACACTCAAAATCATAAAAATCCTAGAGATTTTGATGGCAAAACAATGGGTGGTGTGCTTGACTGTAAAAAAAAATTCATTTTCTTACCACATTGCTCAACATGTTCAATGCACAATTTCACGAATTTTGGCACGGTGCCATTCTCTCTCTGACACAGATTAGCAAGATTGGCTCCAAATACCTGATCTGAAAGAGATTTCAAGAAATGAGTCACCTTGCTAAACTTTAGTTCACAAAATGGCTAAATGATTCACAGTGCAACAGAAGATACCCCTGCATGCAGACGCCTTCAACACAACGCACGCCTGTCTGATCTGCATTCGCCTATCTCTTACGACTCCAGGCTCCGAGAACACCCTCCTTCATTGCTGCCTGGCTCCCTTCTTACCTTCCCCTCCTGTGCGGAGATTAACCTTGCCCCAAATGGAGCTCCTTCTCACCAGTCCTGGTCTCAGCTAAAATGCCACCTCCTTTTAAGAACCCTCTGACCACCCTAAGGCAGCCCAATTCCAGTCACTCTCTGTTTTATCACTATGTCAGATTCTTCACGTAAGTCACCATTATACTAAATTACCTTGTCTGTCTCTCATCTTTATAGAAGTTTCATGCGGGCAGGGACCCTCTCATTCTTGAATGCCAATAGGTATTCCCAGCACTGAGGCTCAAGTCCACCACTTAGCAAATACTCAAATATTTTTTAAACTATTAAAACATGCCCATCTGGGCTTCCCTGGTGGCGCAGTGGTTGGGAGTCCGCCTGCCGATGCAGGGGACACGGGTTCGTGCCCCGGTCCGAGAGGATCCCACATGCCGCAGAGCGGTTGGGCCCGTGAGCCATGGCCGCTGAGCCTGCGCGTCCGGAGCCTGTGCTCCGCAACGTGAGAGGCCACAGCAGTGAGAGGCCCGCATAACGCAAAAACAAACAAACAAACAAAAAAACACATGCCCATCAGATTGGGATTGACATATATACACTAATATGTATAAAATGGATAACTAATAAAAACCTGCTGTATCAAAAAATAAAATTCAAAAAAACAAACAAAAAAAACACACGCCCATCGTGTGCCAACATTGAATTTCACAAAATATATCAAAGTCCGTTCTAGTAATCTTTCAACCCAACAGTTTTGAAATTCCACATTAGTGCTAAATATTCAGGAAAACAAATAAAATGCAGTATTTGAAGTGGCTGAACACCGCCAGAAAGTGGCAAGTTTGTATTTCTCACTGAAAAGGTCTGACGGAGAATGAGCAGCGGTTTCCATCCATTTATTTGTGAGGCTTTCTCGAAGGTTCTAAGCTCTACATGCTAAACTCACGTGCATTATCTGGGGCGCCTGCTTACCCTTAACTCTTTAAGGCTGCTAAGCTGAATCACTTCGTTAGCTGAGCTCTTCCTAGAAGTTTTAAATACTTTTTAATGAAACTCATTTGTGTATTTTAATCTAGATGCTTTGCATAACAGATGTTTCTGCAATGGTCTTTGTTAGAAACTTCATAACCAAAGACAGCTCTAATATATATGGTATAAATTATGTTACCTTTTCCTATAGTTTTATTATGAACAGATGTCTCTGTTTTGAGTCATGTGTTAGAAAATTTTATCTTTGGAATTAAACATGCTTGTAAAAACTAAAGGTATGTATATACAAGTATATGTGATTTTAAAGAATACTTTCCTATTGAGAAAAAATTCTGTTAGTACATTATGGTTCTTATACATGAAAATAAAATGTAAAAATTAGTTAGGAAAAAACACTTTATCCTAATTTTTAAATTACCTTAAATGAGAACTGAAGGCAAACAATCAAGAATAAAATTGTACATTATTTTTTCTTTTTACAGCTAGTGATTACTTGAAATTTCTTCTGATCTGTGCATCTGAAAACTAAAAATCTGTCATTCTGAAAATCTGCCACGCCATCCCATCACATCCATGTAGCTCCTCTGGTACAGGGTTTCTAAAAAGCTAATTTGGTATTTATGTCTGTTTGATGCTTTAGTTAAAATAAACTCTTCATGTGCATTAAAAAATCAATTTTAATTACTCAAATGTATTTTAATCACTGAACCTGATAACTTTATGAATAAAGAACGAGACATTTTTACTGTTTGGAAAATTTTCAGCTTTTAATGTAAAATGTCTTATTTCCGATTTGGGCCAAAGTTCATTATTATAAACATCACTTCTACCTACCTTTAATATAACCTTTTTCACGAACAGCTTGCAAAGTGGGGCGTCGTGTAAGAAATTTCTTTAAGTTTTTCTTGGTTTTTTTCTGTTCTGAAGAATCTATGCTAGATACTTTCGTGGCTTAAGACAGATAGATATTAAGCATTTTATAAAATAAAGGCTTTTTTGATGAAAATTTTTCCACCTAGTACTCAAAACATATTAATCTCATATATAAAAAATCACAGTATATAAATTCAGTTTCTCTAACTTTAATACGGTTTAAGAGTAACACATGAAGAATCAAAAACTAACACAATTTCAAAGTGACAAACCAAATGAAACATTTCATTTTTATCGCTAAACACTGACCGCAAACTGTGCCTTCTTTAGTATACGTGCCAAGACATTTGTAAGTCATTCTAATTTATATTCATTATTTCACAAATGATACAGTCTCGGACTCTCCATCAGGTTTAGATGGTAAAATGACCAGCAAAAAATAAAGTAACCAACCCATAAAACATAAACAAAATCCCTACCCTTCCCCATACTCACTGAACTAGGAGTCAGGGGATATATATGTATAAATATCCATCACAATTATTTGTACTTCAAGCTAAGACTCATCATAATTATCTCTACTCCGAGCTAAGGATGGGACCACCTGGATTTCACATTGCCTGCAGACCTGATTTATCTTTGGGTTACAATAATAAAAATTCAGAAAGTAAATTTCTTGAAAATAACCATATCTGAAGAAAGTTGAGAGCACAAACAATATATTAGTAAAGAATTAAAACAATAAAAGTTTCGTGGTTTACACTATTATACAGTGACAGTGTCAGTAATAGGCCTAAACTTCATAAGAATGTGGGAGAAAAAAAGGAGAACTGATTTTCTAATCATTCAGTTAATGTGAAGACCAAAAATTTCTCAGTTAAATGTGGATTTGTTAAAATAGATTTAAGCAGGTTCAAGTCACGGGTAATGGCCTATTTAAAGCACATAATTCACAAGAGGCCTGTGTTAGAAAATGCAATCCTTGGGACTTCCCTGGCGGTCCCGTGGTTAGGACTCCCGTGCTTCCACTGCAGGGGGCACGGGTTCCATCTAAGATGCCTCATGCAGCATGGAGTGGCCAAAAAAAAGGAAAGAAAAGAAAATGAAATCCTTACAACTGCTGGCATTTCTCTGGTCCTGTACACATAATATGTGGTCTGGAGATTAAATGCACAGACATATCCCAGTCTAGAGGCGGCTGCCTGGCATCCAATAGGGAACTATGGTACATATCCCGTGACTTCTGACTTCTTAATGTCTAAGGGTCTATCTAGAATCTTAATCAGTAATTATATATTTTCCAATCAATAAAGTTCAGCTTCCTAGAGGCCTCAACACAAGCGCATTCT
Organism: Phocoena sinus; assembly: GCF_008692025.1. Taxonomy (NCBI): domain Eukaryota; kingdom Metazoa; phylum Chordata; class Mammalia; order Artiodactyla; family Phocoenidae; genus Phocoena; species Phocoena sinus. The sequence continues at coordinate 3,468,557 of NC_045764.1, forward strand.
GTCGTGCGCATTTTTTTCTCTTGAAAGGGTATCATAATATCTTAAAATTAATATGATTCCATCGGGGTGCATACGATTAGGCTGAAAAGTGATGATGAGTTGGGCTTCCCTGGTGGCGCAGTGGTTGAGAGTCCACCTGCCGATGCAGGGGACGCGGGTTCGTGCCCCGGTCCGGGAAGATCCCACATGCCGCGGAGCGGCTGGGCCCGTGAGCCGTGGCCACTGAGCCTGCGCGTCCGGAGCCTGTGCCCCGCAACGGGAGAGGCCACAACAGTGAGAGGCCCGAGTACCGCAAAAAAAAAAAAAAAAAAAAAAAAAAAGATTATGAGTTAACGAGGAGAGAGAACACTGAACCACTGAGACTGCAACTCCTGAATCTTAGAAGTCTTGCAACACTGGACAGTCCACTCAGCTTTCATATATTTACTCTAAACCTTTGCTAAGAGAATAAGCTCATTCAAACCACTAGCAACACCGGGAAAGAAAACTTACAACGTGATTTCTTCAGATCCTTATGGTCCTTTTCTTTATCGTGCTTTTCTATTCCTGGTGAATCCGGTATGTCCTCCTCAATCGCTTCATCAGGTTCTACTGTCTGTTGGTTAGAGATTTTCCAAACACATATTACTTTTGCTATTACTTTAGATGTAATTCTCAGAATGATCAGTAGTCGACTCTTCCAAATGATTTTAGGGAACCAATTAGTATATACGATATATGACTTAGATATTTGATAAATCTTTAAAAATACTCTTCCCCCTACCCCCACTGATGGCATTAACTGAATTTCGATAAAGAAAAAAGTACTGATAATTCACAAGGATAATGCGCTGGTACTGATGGTGATGTTATCTTGCCTCATTTTGATCCAGTGACAAGTAATACCAGTTAAACGGTTGGGCTATATATAATCTGTGGTGACAGAACAGGATGATGGTACACTGTTGATGATAGGACAGATGAAGCTAACTAGCAATGGTACCTTAACTGCTTCACACCAACAATCTTTTAAAATTGCACTTTGTGTCAACAGTTAATTGACATCACTCATTACTCACACACCTGCGGATATCAGGAATTGAAAGAAACCCTAGAACTCATTTACAGCCTAACTATGGTCACTTTTACAAGTTAAAAAGCAGACTGAATTCTCAAAGCTAAAAGCACTGCTCTGCCTTTTACTCTGAGGTCCGCTCTCCACCCAGAGTTTATTTTTGTACACAGTGTAAGGAAAGGCTCCAATTCTTCTCAGACATCCAGCTGACCCAGCACATGCTCTACCTGGCACAGAGTGTCCAAAGGCACGTGGGTCTGTCTCCAGGCTCTTTATTCTGTTCCACAGGTCTGTATATCGATCCCATTATGGATACACAGCTTTATAAGGTCCTGACATACGCTACAGCAAGTCGTCTTCAAAGGTGTCTTGCATATTCTTAGCCCTTTGCATTTCTATATGAATTTTAGAATAAGTTTGTCAAGTTCCACCAGAAAACCTACCGGGATTTTGAATGAGATTCAAAAGTCTCAAACCTACAAATTTATAAGCCATTTGGAAGAATATTATATCTTTCCATAATTGAATTTTTTAATCCATGGACATACTTCTCATTTAAGTTTCTGTCAATGTCTCTTAATAAAAGTTTTGTAATCTTGCCCATCTCTTTGCCCTCAGTATCTTTTGCCACTTTGTAAACAGTACACATTTAAAATTTTGAGAGTCAATTATACGTTCCTCCCTTTTCAGTTGGCTTATTGCCTGAACCCTTAGGACTTAATTTAAAAAGCCACTTTCTCTGCAAGGCCTCCCTTGATCCCTACACTGGATTAGCCCCTACTTAATCAGACTTTTTATATGTTCATTATATTAACTGTTCAGCTGTCTGTCCTCAGTCATCTTCTGTCTTTGATCGTAAGCTCCATGCATTAGGTGCGGCATCCGGCTGCACGCTGCTACTCCCCAGTGCGTAAGGCACTCACGTGTGCGTGAGATGGGCGCAGCCACCCTTGCTCTCAAGGGGTAGCGAGCACGTTACGGTGACTAGGCCTGCAAGCCCGTCCTGGGTAGAGGAGAAGGTACGTTTGAAAAGACTGGGCTCAGGTTGCTGAATTCTAATAGGAGTCACGTAAGGTTTCTGTGCAGGGGAGGATTATAAAAGTGACATCAGGAAGTTTCATACAGTAGTGGCATTAACAATGCATTGGTGGGGGATGAGATGAAGCAAGGAAAACTGTTTAGGAGGTTACTCTTAATATCAACATTTAAAGGCCTGCCCACGGTTTCAGGAATAAATGGAAAGAAAGGGACAAGGTTCAGAAATATCACACAGTATTACAAACTGCAAAGGAAGAATTCACAACTAGATTGGTAAATAATTTGCTAGAAGAGGTAAAAGGTGGAGGCGGAAGAGTTAAAGAATACTCAGATTCCAAATCTGGGCGATTTGAACTGGGTGAATCATAAAATTTTGGAGTTTAAAAGGATACTTGGACACAATCCAGTGCAATCTCTCTATTTTTTTAAGTAGAAAAACTGAGACTCACAGAAGGAGAACACCTTGATACAATCACAAACCTTATTAATAATGAAGCATCACCTATAAAGTCTCTGAAAGACATCTCCATCTCTACTAAAGCCAGTGATTCCCAAACTTTTTTTATCTCCATTTAGTTTAAAACCTGTATTACATACTCCCGTAAGTATTCACTTTCATTTCACTTCTGTCACTGATACATGATCCTTAATCAGGAACCATGTCCCCATATGGTGAGGGGGTGAGAGTACAGTCTAAGAAAGTACAGCTTCTAGTTGTTTATTACTGCTCTTACAAACACAGCTTCAGAATGTAAATGCGAGGTTCTTTTTGGTTGTAATACACATGGGAGGAAATTTTCCAGGAACGTGAGGGTACTCCGAGTAGAAAGGTCACTAGGAAAGAAAAAGTACAACTGACAAGACGGCAGCTTCATGCATCTCACCATTTTGCTCAGGATCTGTTTCCACCAAATAGGCTGATTTCCAAAGCATTCACTCCATGAATAAATACTACATACTAGGCACAGTTAGACCTTCCCTACCTCCTGAGCTATTTTCTTTTTGAACCAATGCCTCATGTGAAAGTTACGTGAAATCTACTGGTGGCAAAACCCTATAAATGACAATGTTAAATCGCTCATCAGCCCCTGGGAATTGCTAAACTAATCACTGTCTTTCCTACCTCTTTCAAAATATGTATTTTTAAAAAGTATTTTTTTAAATATAAATTGGAAACTAGATATATAATAACCAGTTAGAAAGCCAAGAAACAAGAGAAGCAGCTCTAAAGTTAAAAAAAACATTTACCTGAGTCACACACATACCTGATTACTGATAGTGCTGCTAAGAACTTTAAACCACTCATTGATGACAGCATCATTATCAGACTGAATCAGCAGCTCTGTTCCTTGACGGGTTTTCAGCTTTAGAGATAAGAAGGAAAAAAAAAAAAGCATGGTTAGTGCTTTCAATGAAGTAAATAAATACATTTAATTCAAAGTCTGCAAAACCACCAGAAGATTGGATGCCATATATCGTATTAATAGTGGAAAGGTTACAGTACTCCACAGCGATGGAATTATCTTTTATTTTAGTATAAAAGAATACCAGTTGGATAATTTTATAAAACATGACTTTTTCTCACAGTAAATTCTCAATGAACACCTAATAATTTAGGATCCCAAACTCCGTCACACAAACAACATAAAACTTGCTGGAATCTAGAATACTTTATCATTAAAAAATAAGTTCAAGTACCTACGCCGTGCATTTTAAATGAGAATTGAAACATAATTTGTTAAGAAATAAAATCTATAATATTTTAACATAAGTTTGAGAATTTCTCTCTCTGGTTAAAAAAATATATATAGAAAGAGAATATACAAGAGTTAGACTTTCAATATTGACTATTTAATAGGAAATTATACATCACAAGCCTTCTGGACAGAAACATCACTAAATTGTAAAATCATGAACTAACTAAAGTAAGGACACGATATATGATTCTACATGAACGCAATAACCCATTTATGTATGATCTCCTGGGTTCAAAGTTTCTCACACCTGACTGAGGAAGAATTTTGAGGTATTTATAGAAATCATTCCTTCTATTTTCTGTTTGGTAAGTGTCTGATTTTCTTTTTTCCTAGAGGAACATATGGCAATGTTTCCCAAACAACATTCTGAGATATATTCCTCAAACAGCTCCTGGAGTAATGTTTTAAAAGGCATTCCTCAAAAAATAAAGAACTCATTATGTGACGTTAATTTGGGAAGTGCTAGATTGAAAAGAGCTAAACAAGACTCTATCCTTCAAGACTTCTCAGAGTTTTGCTATTCCAGGGTGCACCATGACTTCCTAACAGAGGAATAAAAGATATACTTTTTCCCAAATTTATTTGACCATGGGACCTTCTTCATTCTGGAATGAAACAAGGCTACCTCAGGTAACAGTGACTTCCTTTCCTGCATTTCTTCTAGAAAGTGGGCCAAGATACTCCGTTAGAGGGTCTCACTTTGTAAAAGTAAGGAAAAGCATGCAGTCTCTTTGCTTGAAAATTTTTTTAATAATCTAGCGGGGGAATAATTTACAGATGAGGAAAGCTCCAGGTACATGAGAACAAGTGCTACATTAAAAGCATAAAGCAGCAGCATCTGTGCTGTGGTAATGTTTCTTGTGGGTCTTGGAAGAGAGGGAACATCTGACAAGGAGAGACTAGCAGCCGTTGGTATTAAAGGCAGATCCATCAGGAGTGAAAACCATCAAGACAGGAAAACCCGGGCTCCACTTGGGAAATATCAACTGTTCTAATCTGCCTAGATGACAAGTAGGAAAGCCCTGAGACAGGAGAGATTCTTTGCAAAGACAGTCCGAGCGCCCTCTGCCCTCTGCATACGCAGCCCTGTGCCGTGTTGCTGCCCCTCAACCAGCGGGCGGGCCGTGCTTTAAGCCACAGAACACACTGCTGTTTGGCTCTTACATCTGGTCCCCAAGAAGCCTTGCGGCTCCCACTCTGGCCCCCCCTGGAACCCTGACATGTAAAGAAGCCTGAGGTCACCTCCTTCAGGAGGAGAGACGGTGACCAGGAGCCCAGCCAACAGCTGGCACCAACCCGGAGCGGGGAAGTAGACCGTCCAGCCCCAGTCAGGCCACTGGATGACTGAAGCCGGGTGACTGGTCCCGGGTGGGACCAGAAGAACCATTCAGCTCCGCACAGGCCAAACCAAACAAGCAAAACGGTTCTTTCCTCAGGCTACTAAGTTTGGGGATGGTCTGTTAGGCAGCAATAAGTAACTGATACAGGATCGTGCATTACCGCGGAGGGCTTTTAATGACAAATAGGAAAGTTTTAATTTCTTTTTTAATATTAGATTTGGTAGGCAAAGGGAACCACACCCTTTTATTGTTGCTGGGCAAAGGCACGACTTGTGGAACAAAGGCTTGTAATACATCTTCGGAGATCCAGTGACTTATGCAAATGAAGCCAGATCTTTACACCAGCTTTTTTCCTTAAATTATGAATCAAAGTAACTTAATGACTAACTTTGCCTTAACTAGTCACACTGAAAGACCATTTCCCGAAATAACTCAAAACAGAACACGAAGTTCCTATGGTTAATAATGTGGATTATACTTAGAGAATAATTTATTACCTCAAATACATTCTTTTTGCTGGATTTATCCTTTGAAGCCATCTCAATCGTTGCCCCCTTAAGGTCCACCGTGAACTCTGGTTTGGACTGATTACTCCCAAACTTCGTTTTAGAAAAAAGGAAAAACCTTTATGTTATATTCATGTACATGTGTGTATCCAAAAAGAATACGGCCAATTTTATATTGTTAACAATAAATCAAAAAGGTGGTCACCTCAAATTCCTCTTCTCTTTTCGTATTATAAAATAACAATTCCTACTTTAAGTTGAAATTGAAAAATATAAGACATGATTATATATAGTTCATAGAAAAGGAAACAAAATGGCTCAACCTCCATCATTATGAGAAAAATACAAAATAAAGCCACAGTAAAATCTCTTTTCACCCATTGGTGCAAAAACAACAAAAGTTCGATGAAAAACTGCACTGGTGAGGCCACAGAGTGACAGGCCCTCATGTGCAAGTAGGATATAGATGAGAACTCCTAGAGAAGAAAAGTGCTCATACTATATTTACAAATTTATAAGACACGTATCCCTTGGCTTAACAATTCTATTTTTTGGAATTTATTCTAAACTATCTATGACTAGGTAAAATGATGTGTTCAAATGGCGATATTCTTATATACGTATAAATAATATCTGGCAGAAAAACAAGTTCTTTTCCACCTAATAAATATTCTCTAAACCTGATTTCGTGCTTTCAAGGGTTATTTTCTTATCAACTATTTATGCTGTCAGCAACTGACAAAAACTTGTAAAAACAACATCCTAAGTCCCATATTCTTCTATTCAGCCTTTGTTAGAAATAAAAACTAGAGCCAGGTGCTCTAAAGCCCCAGCAATTCAATGAGGAACCATGAACAGAAGAGGAAAACAGGTGACATGGGTGGTTCGGGAAGCAGCAGCACTCAGCTATTATATTTTGTTAACCAGACAAGGGAAAGGTTAGAAAAGATCAGAAAATTTATGCTAAATATAGACCTACTCTGTATCTTGCCCTCATACCTTAAATTTCTGCTTAGTCTGTTAACTGAGAATAGAAAATAGCATTCCTGTGTTAGTGCAGGGTTTGGGAGTCTTAAAATCTTTAAGGGCTGATGAATTGTAATCTTTAAGGTCATAAAGATTTGTTACAGGAAATTTCATTTGCTAAAATATTTTCAAATTACGTTTGTCATTGGAAATGGATCTTACCCCCCAATCCTGTGGTAACTTACCACTATTCGTAACATTAATGACTACTTCGTAGTTTCACATTTAAAAATTTGTTTGACTTCATCTGTTCCCGTTTACTTCATCTTTTCAGTGTGGACTTAAATAATATACTTGTTATAACTAAACAAAACTTAGGATGTTATATTGAATTTATTAGTGGAATCAAAACAAAATTTAGGGTATTTCATGGAATTTTATTAGTGGCATCATAATAAAATTCACAACAAAAATTTCAACAATTCTACAAAGCCTTTGCCTTCCTTAGTACCATCTGTCATTCAAAAGACATGTAATTAACCATAAAGCTATGATGGGCACAGATAACTTTCTGAGCAAATTTGATATATCTCAAAAGTCACAAAACTTAAATGGACACATTTAACAAAATGATAGAAATCAACTTAATTTAACTTGTCATCATGACATGCTCTGTAGATAGTTAGCTATAAGGTAAGATATAAGTAGCCAACCAAGTAAGTTATAGCAACCAAATACAAATATCAATACAATCACATAACATGGAATGCTATAGAAATGCTTCAATGCGGTTGGCAAAATTTTGGGTTTGTTATCCATTATTTCTCAAAATCTAGTCCTGCTTTTCTCTACTGTAATCATCGCTCCAATGCATTCATGGCAAAGAAAACAGAACTACCGTGGCAAAGGACATGCAACAAGAAAACATACAGTGACAGCGGACACAGGAGCAGATTTTACATATGCGACAGCAGGCCGGCGGCTGACAGAGTTTGTCCAAGAAGAAAGCAGCGAGAGCAGGAGCTCAGAGACTGAGCCCCGCCGGCAGAATGACTTGATGGGAAAAGGGAAGAAAATGACGATGTCACTACAGTGCACAATGGCAAAATGACGCACGTACAAGAGAAAACCATAACGGAACCAGAGAGGACGAAAACAGGACTCCGTAAGCAGGTAACACAGGCCAAGCTGCATCTCCAAAATATTTTTCAAAGGCCCTAGAATTTATCTCAGAGTATCTTCTGACTTCTGAATTTATTCTATAAATTCATGTTTTATTTTTAAGATGAATGCTCTATACAACTTACTTTAAGCTAACTTGTTTTCCCGTATACTCACAATGGAAGCCTTGGGGGAATGGAGAGGACTCCCCGAGCCCCTCCTATGGCCTGCGGGCCTTGTCCTCTGGTCCCTGTCTGCGTCCTCTCTCGGGAGAGGCCCTGCCACCCAGCTTGCCCTCCCCTTCCTCTAGGACAGTGGATCTCAACCAGAGGCGATTCTGCCACTTGGGAACATCTGGCAATGTCTGGAGACGCTTTCAGTTGGGGGTGGGGTGCTGCTGTTACCTGCTGAACCCCCCAATGCATAAGACAGTCCCCACAACAAAATATTATCTGGTCCAAAGAAGCTGCTATTTTTAGAAATTTGAAAGCATCGTATAAATGAATTTGAACAACTACCAATATCTGTGGGGTGACTTTTGAAATACTCAAGGAACATGAGTATTTAAATCTGCAGTGAACACAGTGTATGTCGTGTCGTCTTGTGACTGTACACGTGCTGGGCCCCCTGTTACAGTGTAAGCTCTGAAGACGGGGCTCACGTTACTCACTTCTGAACCCCCAAGCCTAACACCAGGCCCAGAACAGGGCAGGCTTTTATGTCTGCTGAACAAATGAGGTGAAGGAAGTAAGAAAAGAGAAAGTATAATTTAAGTTACTGATACAACAACCCGGGAGATAACTAATATTTTCCGGAAAACAAGTGACGTCTACCTGTCCCGAGGAGAAGGAAAGGCTCGGTGGCTTCTGGATGATACAGCGTTGGTATAAAATTATCTTACAGTGGAGCTGCGCGTGGCATATGCACATTTCATTTACTCAGTTTTTACTACCCATGAAACCAAAAATAAACACAAAGCATGAATGGTTTTCTAAAAACAGAGCTTCAAACAGTATGGATGGTTTTACTCAGCATCCCATCGATGAGTATATGCCCTGGAGTAGACTGTAAGATTTGAACTGCCTATTTCTTCCAGGGGATCTCGGTATAGGTTTTTGCACCAAGTGTGAAACTAATCTGTAAAGAACCATACTTCTCCAGCATGGCCCCGGAACAAACCACCTGAACCCAACTGAAGGAAAAGCAATCTCTTCTAACATCAAAGGAAAAAACTGGCTCTGCGAGAGACTGACTTCTCACAGCATCTTCCTGAGAGACACTCAAGGAAATTTTCACTACAGGTGATTTTTGTCCTTTGGGCTTATGTGTTAGCCTCAGGTTAGGCGGGATTTCACTGCATAAACAGGATAACATTTTACCTACGAAAGATCTAGCTGGTGACCGAGCAGGGAAACAAAGCTAGGATTCTTTCAAACCCTTTTTGAACAATCCTAATTACTGAGTTAATTAAGAAGCATCTTGCATATTTCATCAATTTTTAATATTCATAAGTGTTGTATATGCCAAAATATATTACACATACTTACACACTTTTTATTTGAATAATCTTACTAGCTTTTACTTAGGCCACTTAAATTAGTTTTCGTTCCCTTAATATGTGTTACATGTAGGAAGAAAAAGCAAGGCAGTTTGAGATTTTTTAATTAGCCATAAAATAAAAATTAAGAATTGACTGTATAGCCAAGCATTTTATCATATCTGTTTAGTTTTTAAGACTATAAAACACCGTGTGACTATATTTTATTTAATTATACCAACCTGAAATGATTACCATAATGTACTGTATTATTAACAACATATTAATAAAACTTCATTTAAAGGCAAAAATTCAAAGAGTGAATCTCTAAAGTTAAAACTCCATTAAGAATTCTCCAATTTCAAAATTGGCTAGCTCAGTGAATTTTAAGCTACGCTTCTGCTATTACCACATGATAATGCTATAACACAACTTTAGCTGATAAACAGAAATACCCCACACCCTCGGTCGGCATTAGTTTTAATCATGAGTTCTGAATTATGTAAGGTCCTCAAGAGACCTTCATAAAATGCAACCAGACTGTACTAATGGTTCTGTGCCAGGGTATTCACTTAACATCTTCAAATTTTTTTTAAAAATTTCATTTTCTTTAAATCACATACATATCTGCCTACCTCAATGATGCCTCACTTACCACAATGATCTATGTACTTGCTTTATCTGTATATACCACAACCTTCAATCTTTAGGGGTCAGTAATTATCAAATAAATGACCATTATCCAGCTTTCTTCAGGAACTTTTTTGTTATTTTAATCTCTAATTGCTTCTCCATTCCTTTTCTTTCATTCACTTCACTCAGTTTCAAATGAAAGTTGAGCCACAAGTAGGAAGAAGAGATAAGTGCATCTTCTTCTAGAAATGCATTAATATAAACAAGAAAGTATCATATGCTTCACCTCAGGGGAAAAAGGAGAAATAGCTATCAATTTACTGTAAAACAAGTCAAACAAAAATTTCAGTCTTTTAATCTGGAAAGCATATCACAGGTCAGTTCCACTGTACTGGCTGACCAGAGAGGAAATCAAAGCATCAGTGAAGCAGAAGAGAAGAAACATTCCAGAAAGTTCATATTCATGCTCAATCCAGCAGATTTTGGGGGCTGCCATATAGGAGTGTTTGAGGACTAATGTGCTCTGTGGCACTCCTGGCTCAGAACAATGTTACGTGGCTGCACTATAAATGTGGAGGACTAAAATTTGCTCGAATTTTACAAATGGATTTCTCTTCTATCAAACGTAAAGTCAGTAGGTCCTGTTAATTTTAAATCAACTCCATAAGTGTAAGAAATACTGGTTAAGGCAGGATATAAAGCAGACTAAAAACATTAGATTAATTTCATTTTAAAACCTTTTTGGAAATACCCAGAGCATGGACTCTGGAGCCAAAAAGGTACCCAGATCTGTCACTTAGTAGCTGTAAGACCTTGAGCGAGGCACCGAACTGTTTTATCCTTCATTTTCTCATCTCCAACAGGGGGAGAGGGAATGATAAACAGTACTCTCCCAGAGTTAAGAGGATAATATATATACTATCCTCTACACTTAGAACAGTACCTAATATATTTTCAGCATTCAAAAAATGTTAGCTATTATGATATGTCACAGACTATAATTTTTGGTATTTGTATTACAAATAACCAAGGAGTAACGATAGTAAACACTCAAATATACAAAAAGCTTCAAAGTCCCACAGGTAATGGTGACATTTCTTTTTCTTCTCAAAGCTGGCTGATGTCATATATAGACATGGAAACCTGACTAGTATCCAAGGGTCAGATCACAATTCAAGGTGGGGCTTGTCACATGACTGCTTATTTTCTGACTAAATATCTGAAAGAGCCAAGTCACAGACACAGGAAAGCTTTGGCATCCTGAAAACAGACCAAGAAACAGATCTGTGCTCTAATGCCCAAGTAGTAAGGTCACCTTTCAGTTCAATGCATAAAATATAATTGGTTGGTTTTAACAATATGAGTCAGACTTTTCTAAGTAGCCCTTTTCTTTCTCTTGGGAGTCAAAATGCATCTTTAACTAAGAAAACCTCATTTACTCTTATTTGCAAGCCAGCGGTAGCTGGGAGGACTCTGGAATACTTCGTGAAGTTCAGGTGCAACACCACCCACGTAATTTAAATGTAGAAAGCCTCCGAAGAAAAGAAATACTTGCCCAACTTGTGCTACTTCCTTGAGTTTTGGTAAACAGTAAAGATGAACCCTGCAACACGGCCCAAGAAGACAACCAGTTCTTTCTGTAATGATAAAGACGGCCAATTAAAGCTCCATATCCAGTTTTTCCCACCAAATTTAAAAACTTAAAACCTACTTAGCTGTTATCAATGTTGTCCACAATTTACAGTCATACTGACATTCTAATTGTTTTTGTTGGGGATATAATTCTAATGGAAATTACAATCATTTTATGGTCCCAAAACTAATGAAGTCAATGAGAGACGTAAGTTATCAGAATAACTACACACCTAACTGTGTGCACATGGGGGTAATCCAGCACATTTGTGATCAAGGGCACTAATTTAGAGTCACATGAACTGAACACTGCATTTGGCAAGAATTCTTATTCACAATTAAAAATTCGACAAACATGCTCATCTTACCTAATTCTCTGTAGATACAGATTGTTTTATATCTTAGTTATCTTCCTTCCCTCAATAAGGCTACACCAGGTAAGCGGTAGATCGTATAAATTACATGCTGGTTGATAACTAAGGTTACTATTACTAAAATGAGGCTTTTAAAAAATCTTTCCTAAATTACAAAACCAACACACATACTATATCAAAACTCTGAACGTAGAAATGTATACAGAAAAAGGCCCCATTTCTTCTTCAACCGCCTCTCCAGAGGTAACCAGTGTTTACGTTGTAAGGCAATTTAATTGCTGGCAGGCTAAAACGAACGTCAAACGTATCTTCCACAGGAATTGATTAAGGCTCGCCTTATAGCCAAACATGTGGCCAGTTTTGTGAAAACTTTATAGGCACTCAAAAGGTTTATTCTCCATATTCAGAATGTAGAATTTAATACCTACCAATTAGACCTACTCGATTATTTTACGACTTTTTATGTCCACTTGAACTTGAAAAGTGAAATAAAGTTTACTCCTACCGAATCTCTATTTTTCCTTTTATTTCCTGTTGTTTTGCTTACGGTCATTAACACTACTTACTCAGTGAACGGCTGTTTCTAACGATGAGATCTTCACTGTGGATTGATCCACAGTGCTTTATCATTTTAAAGATGCTTAGTGCCTCCCCCCGAGTTGAACCTGTCTGCTGTTGAGATCCCTATTCCTGCTTTACTTTTTACGCCCTTGATATGCGTCATTTGTTTTAGCTTTTCGGAGTCGTTTCTCAGGTGTCTCTTTTGTATGCAATGTTGACCTGGGCTTTGCTTTGGGCTCCAGTCTGAGCACCTTTTGCCTTCAGCGGATGGATGTAGTGCATTTACACTTACTTACACTCATACGACACATATGTTTGGTACCTGTTCTGTCATCATTTTATAATGTTTTCATTTTATTTTATTATTTTGTTTTGTGTGGACCTCAAGATATTTTGGAAGGATTTGTTTTCATTGGTAAATTTATTTTATATTTCTTTAGATAATATCTAACTTCTCTATGCTGAAAAATGCTAAAATATATTCCCACTTTAAAATATATATATATATGTATTTCCACTTTAAATTAACTTTTTGAGTTCAATTTTCAAAATAAAAAAACCTGTAGAATGTATATCTCAGAACAAATATTGAATATTTGGATGATGAATGAATGACAGTATCCAAATGTTGAGTTGCAGGTAGAATTAGTCACACCTTTTTCATGGAACCAATTTTTTCCTGAACAGACAACTGATGGATACACTGATTATTTAGACTTGACTACTCGGCAGGTAGACATTATCTCAAAAATAAATGAAATGAGCCTTTTATTTCAAGGAAAATAAATGATAGTATATGTTCACAATAACAAAGCTTTCAAACAGAAAGCAGACTTTCGGAAAACTTGGCACATCTGCCACTGTGAGGCTGACAATATTCCAGAACTTACTGACTCTGATGATGATATTACTGATTTATGATTCTTTGGTATTATAAAATAAAATGTGCCAACATTTGAAAATCGGCAAACTTAGTAAACCAGTATTTTCCAAATGACCTACAAGATGCTACAAAACCAAGCATAGGCAAAGATTCATTCACAATGCAACACAGGCCCACGGATTTTAATGTAACTGAGTACTGAAAGTTCAAGGATAGTTTTTCAGAATCTTCATTGCAACTAACACTTTTGGCGTTTTGGTGTAGCAGAAAAATACAATTATCTGAGAAGGCTATTAAAATATTCCTCCCTTTTCCAACTTTATCTATGTAAAGGAGCATTTTCTTTATATACTTCAACCAAAATAATATGTTGCAACAGACTGACTGCAAGCAGAGATGAGAATCCAGGTGTCTTCCATTAAGCCAAATAGTAAAGATTTCTGAAAACATAAAACAATGCCATGCTTCTCATGGAAGTTTTCTGCATGAGAAAATACAGGGGGTTTTCTTCATAAAAGATGTTATTCATGTTAACATGTAACAGGTTATTAGTTTTAAAAGCGTTAATAGAGATTCTTAAAATTTCTCAGTTTTAATTTTTTACAGTAAATAATTCTAGATAAACTACATAGACAAAAGTTCTTTGCGCTAACCAATAATTTTTAAGAGTTTAGAGAGGTCCTCAGAACAAAATGTTTGATAAACACTAAAATACAGGAAATTAAAATACCACTGTGCTCAGCTCTATATAAATAAATTTGAATATAATGAAACGGATGATATTCTTAGGAGAAGTAGTCCAAAAAGCATTCCAAAGTAAGTAGAAAATCTAAAAAACTAATTATCGCAGGAAAAATGACAGCAATGAAAACAGGGAAAGTGGCCAAATACCTACCTGCACTACATATGCCCAAAAGGGAGAAAAGAAAAAAAAGATCCAATTCACATGACTTCTACCAAGGAACAGCTTCAGGAACAGGTAATTGCAGTATTTGTAAAGCTATTTCAAAGCACTTAAAAGAAAAACGTCCAAGTACCAAAATCTGACAAAGTTCAATTAAAGCAAATCTAAAAAACTCAACTACATGTAAATTTTAAACTCTTTCTTAAACAACAGACTGATCTCACTTTGGCTATAAAACCCTAGCATTTCAGCGGTTTTTTAAAACTGGGGAAAATGGAACTTACCTTACAAAGAGTTAATTTCCTTAATTTATTAACCAAAAAAAACCAACAACCCAACAGAAAAAGAGACAAAGGGTATAAACTGATAATTCGAGGACAACAACGAAAAAGAAATATAAATGGCTTGTGGTACTCTACCCCACTAAAAAGAAACGTAAGTAAAAACACCATTTTCTCTCAAATCTCTATTAGCAAAGATCAAAGAGTTTGACAACTTACTGAATGGGCAAAGGCATGGAGAAATCCAAGGCTCCTGAGGTTGGAACTGACTGAGGGCCTTAGGGCACAATTTGGAATTGTATGAAAATGTCCAACTGCATATGGCCTAGCAACTCCACTTTCATAAAATATGTTCTACAGGCATATCTACATACTTGCAAAATGAACCGAGCAAGACTCGGAGGGTAATACTGTTTGTAATAGCAAAAAATGGAAACATCCTAAATGTCTACCAATAGACACACTTGCAAATAAATAACAGTTAAATAAACGATGAGGCAGCCATACAACATACAACTATGCAGCAGTTAGAAACTATGTGTCAGCTGTACATGCAATGAAATGCACCGTCTCCAAGATAAACCGTTAGAAGACTGTGCTAAAAATATTCATCTATGCACATGTAAATGTATCTACTTTCTATCTCTGGAGGAAGACAGTACACCTCACTAGACGTAACTGGTTACCTCTGGGGAGGGAAACTGATGGCTGGTGACCGACTTTTGACTACATGTTTTGTGTATGTTTGTATTTTGCCATGTGCATTTATCACTTATTGAAAAAAAATTTTAATAAAGCTAATGCCTGCTCAGAATCCTCTGCCTTATCACCTCTGAATTTAATCTTACCTTTAGAAATAGGTCAAGACAAAGAAAAATTTTCCTCTACTTCCTGACAATCTTATATCCATCATATTAGAAAACACATTTGAAATTCTTTGAACCTGTTAATCACTTCTACTAGAATATAATTATATTCAGTTTTTACTTATATCAATCAGATGAAACACGTGAGAACATTAATGATCTGTGTACTTACCGAACCTTTTTCCCATTTTCAGTAATTTTTGTTACATTTAATAATCCATATTTCTCTTGACCCTATGATATGGAACAGAGGTATTACTGTTTATAGATCATTCATACAGACAGTGAAGTCCAAATTCTTACATAGGACTGAATCAAAATGATCTGGTACTCTACATATTAGCTTAAAAGAGAAGATCAGTCAGTGTGTAATATGGTTAGTTCTAGACTACATTAAGAATATAATTTCCTAATACTTCTGTAAAGATTTTTTCAGTTATTTTTGTAATTAAACACTTGGTCTGGGCTTCCCTGGTGGCGCAGTGGTTGGGAGTCTGCAAAAACAAACAAACAAAAAAAACACTTGGTCTTCTCAAGGAAGAGCAGCCATAAGGTAAAATCAAATTAAATTTCCACATGAATGCTACAAATCAGCACTGGATTCCTGTTCAAACCAAGTGATACGATGCTATAAACACCACAAAAGAGGAACTGTTTACTTTGCTGTCATTTTACAACAGTGTAGTCTGAAAATTATTTAAGATACTAGCCCACTTTGTCAGAATGTGAAAATAAGTAGGTAGAACAAATGCAGTGACTGTATTTAATAAATTACTTAAAAGTAAGTGGCACTATGCATAGAACTGGCCTTAATGTGGCATAAAGAATTCAATATGTTGCTTCATTAAACATATTATCAGATGGCAAATTGGGCTCTGGACAAACTAGATCTATTAGTCAGCTGATGTAAAAAACAGCAACACAGCTTTATCATCAAACCCTAGGAAGGCAAAAGTCACTGTGCTCAAGTTGAATGTTATCTTAAAATTCTTCCAGGTGGAACTGAAGAAGCACTTTCTCATTGCTCTAGCCTTCTATAGTCAAATGAATTTCATCAAAATGCGTTTGTGCCCACAGCAATCATCCATTGGTGAGCACTGCATGAAAACGACCAAGCAGTCGATTTTACTTCAGTTAAAACACACACACACAGGAAAAAATCGTCTCAATTCAGAATTTATTTCTAACTATTTACCTCAGCTATTTTCTCAAGGTACTTTAATTAGAAAAAAAAATTCTTTCTTGTATGAGAGATAAACATAGCATTATTTTCTCACTAATGTCTAAAAGATAATATCTGAAAGTTCTGCCTGGTCTGATAATAACTCACATCTATAGACAAAGCTGACAAACTATTATGTTATTCACTTTTGTTATACTGGGAACTTGGGAAATATCCATATTACTGTAATTTTTTCACAAAGCATAGGTTGGATCTCCTTAGATATGCAAGTCTGATACATTTCATAAGCGCTCTCTGTTGCCTCTCAATAAAAATATCAATTACACGGTGGTAAGTATGCACAGGATGTTAAGTAAGAACTTTCCCAATTTACCATCAGAAGCAGGGAGGGAAAGAAAACTTTCAACGATCCAGGAACTAAGTAACATTAATCTGAGAGGATGGGCGCTGGGGATGTGAGCACAGGAACTGGAAGGGCGGAGGTGGGAATAAGCCTATTAAAAAACACCGAAGCTGGAACTATGCAGGGTGAAAAAGCAGAGACAGGAAGGAAATGCCAGCATCAAAACAGGAAGAAAAATGGAAGGGACAGCAGCAGTGGCAGACGGCCAAAGCCTATGGGGGAAAGAGAGGCTCTGGATCAGGGATTCTTACCTGAGTCAGGGCTGGACCAACACCGCACATAATCGTGCGTGTACATGCATCACTCAAGGGAAAGGCCCAGAGCTCTCACGAAATTCTCACAGGGACCAAGACCCAAGCACTAATGCTCTAAGCAGTAAGCACTCTAACGTGAACATAAAATAAGAACAAAATGTGCCACGTCCAAAACGTACCAATACAATGACCATTACCACGCGGTGTGCAAAGTGCTCTGAGGAAGGCATAGCTAACTCCACCTGAGAGGGGAGTAGGGAGGAAGAGAAGCTTCCCGGAGACCCTGACCCAGGAGCGGGCAACGGGAGTCGGCCACACAGAAACGACGGGCAGGCGAAGGCACAGAAGCTGGAAGCGCATCATCTCTACGAGGCTTAGGTTCCCTCAGCGTACGGGGTGAAGCAGAGCAGCAGCAAGAGAGAGGGGGCGGCAGAACGAGCGCGGCGGGAGCAGGTGATGCGGTGCCCCCGGAACGGTGTTCTGATAACGCCCATCAATGCAAGAGGTGCTGACGGCCTGGCCCAGGGAGAGGCCTGAGAGGGTGAAGAGGGGCCACACGTGAGAGCAACTCGGAAGGCAGGACCGACAGGGACAGGACGGGAGGTAAGAGGCAAGATCGGGGAGACTCCCAAGCTTGAGCAGCTGGGTAGCTGGGGGCCCTCAGCTGCAACGACAAGCTTTAGAGGAGCCGTCCCTGACCCCTGCAGTAGGAGCTCCTCTGCCCTCCAATGACTGACGACAGCCCCCAGGTTGTTTCCTTCATCGCACCTAATGCAAAGCACAATTACATATTATTTATTCGCCACCTACTGTCAGGCCGTGCGTCAGGACCACATCTGCTGTGCTCACCACGTATGACAGCGCCCAACACAGCAGCTAGCATGGTGCCGGGGCTCAACACATGTTTGTTGAAGTAATTAACCAACAAAGCAGCCATGCTATCACACTACCAAGAAATGTAAGAGAAGGTCAGTGATGGAGAAAATAAAGCTTTAACTCTTAAACACTGAAGTTCTGAATTTGACATAAAAGTGACAAGCAGGCAGATACAGGTTTGGCTATACAGGTGTCGATTTCAGGGGGAATTTAGGCAGATTATTATTCATACTGTTTGGTGTACTCTTCTCTACTTAATACGATTCAAAGTCAACCAATGTTTTTGTGTAGCTTACTAAAATAACTTCATAAAAATACCTTGTTAAGTCCTTTAAAAACTGCCCATACTCACACGTGAATATTTCTTAGTCTAAGTATGTCGATGCTCCAAGGGAAACTTCGTGTTGAAAATAAGCAGGAATGTTTTAATATGAACTGGCAAAATATGGTTAAATTTTAACCAAAAATATTGTAGTAAGATTGTCCTATCCTAATTAAGGCAAGAAAACAATAAAATGTCGGTTCTGTTGAGTCATCTGGGAAAACTTCCACACGTTCATAATCACTTTGCAGGCTCCAGAATTTCTAATTGATTTTACATTCATTTAGTAAGATAAGCATTTCCCAATTTTGGCTAATAATTATTATATATCAAAATCAATACCTCCCATTAAAATCTTTATCTTTGGTTAATCATGTTATAATCATGTAATAAAAAGATTCCTTCTCTACAGAGTAAGTAACCTTGCCCTGTGATATGCTGAAAAAGAACCAGTGTGATAGAACTTCCAGAGCAGGTAAATCCATACAGACCTTCAAACTAGAGGTTGCCATGCAGAGGGGAGAAGAGGTGGGGAAAGGTGCAGTGACTGCTTAATGGTAGGGGTCTCCCTCTGAGGTGATGAAAGTGTCCTGAAACTGGGCAGGAGTGACAGCTACACACATTTTAAATACACTAAAGCCACTGAACTATATACTTTAAAGTGGTTAATGGCTAATTTTATGTTATGTGAATTTCACCTCGATTAAAAAAAATGTTTAAAGAACCAGTGTTATAAAAAATTGTTAAAATCATGTTTTTAAAAAAGGCTTTAGAATAGTAATATTCAATGAAAAAAAATTAGCCAATTTGTCCACTAAACCCTTTTGGTAACAAACGTGTTGAAATACCCTTTTCTCCAAAGTGGGTAAAGCATTTTAATACCATAATTGGAAACACAAGGTCAAAAGTTCAAGTTTCCAAATTATATACTTAAAATTGTATTCAGTATTCAGTAAATGAGAACTTTAAAATGCATATCCTCATAGGCACACTGGGACAAATAGAGATGAGGTTCTTAGATCAGCCTACAAAATCCTATTTAATCCATGTGTGGCAGTCATATTTTAGAGAAATATCAATTTTTTAAAAATGTATACACTACCTATTTCAAAAAAGGACTTGATGGCCTCCCAGGTGGAACAGTGGTTGAGAGTCCGCCTGCCGATGCAGGGGACACGGGTTCGTGCCCCAGTCCGGGAGGATCCCACATGCCACAGAACAGCTGGGCCCATGAGCCATGGCCACTGAGCCTGCGCGTCTGGAGCCTGTGCTCCGCAACGGGAGAGGCCACAACAGTGAGAGGCCCGCCGCAAAAAAAAAAAAAAAACAGGACTTGAAGTGACTATGAAAAATAACAATGCATTTGAAAATTGGAAATAAGACAAGAAAAAATGAACATGTTTAAAATTTATATTAAGGGATGAAATTTTAATCTGGTTTGATTAGAGAAGACTGAATGAAAGCATCATATGCTACGTGAACAAAGCCTGTCAAACAAGACCATGTGTTCTATGACTCCACGCATGTGAAGTGTCCAGAAGAGGCAGACCTAGTGAGATAGAAAGCACATTACTGGTTGCTTAGGGCTTGATGGGATGTGGTGACAGCAACGAGTACTGCTTTTTGAAGTGATGAGATGTTCTAAAATGACTGTCCTGATGGTTGCACTTATCTGAACATACTAGAAACCAATGAACTGTACACTTTAAACGGGTGAACGGCGTAGTATGTTAGTCATATTTCAATACGGTTTTAACAAAAAAAAATAAAAAAAGAGAGATTCAATAGGTAATCTGCAGAGATTTAAAGATGCCATGAGGTAACTAACACTGATTACGATGTCAGTTTCTTTTTCTTACCACTAAGGCTTTACACCAACCAGATTTTAACTCACAAAGAACCAAAAAACAGAAATCTGCTTGTATTAACTGGGTAAGAGTGGGAAAGACAGGCAAAAGACTCCATTCAAACAGGGCAAGAAGAGAAGAGGGAGCAGAGGCTGCAGGAGGAAAGAAGAGACTCTGGGGAGCAGAAGCCCGGGGGGGCCAGACTGGGGCCTGGGGGGAAGGACGCTGCACACTTACAGGGAAACAGAACAGCCTCAGCAGGATTAACAGAGCTGTTCCTGTTTTCCACCCGAAGGTAAATGAAGAACGAAACAGAACCCTGCTGAGGCAGTTCCCTGCCATGGCCACCAGAGGGGACCCTGAGTCTGGGGCAGTCAGGTGACTGGCAAACTCTTGTGAAAGGGGTAACTGCCTGGGGGAATAATTTGCAAACCGTCCTTTTAAGTCCCATGCGAACACTTATAAACTCATGTTTCCAGGATTCCCAAGAAATTCCCTTCTACCAAAATGTAAATAATTTATAAAAGGTCTTCTCAGAAGTTACATATTACCCATATTTAAAATAAGTTAAAAAGCGTTTCTGCCTCTTTTCTAGATGGATGGATAGATTAAGAATACTGCAGTAATAGCACCTTACATTCATACAGGAAATCCTGACAATACCACTAAAATCATGTTCACTTTGATCTTAATTTAATGTTCATGCACCCGGGACTGTGTTAAATAATGCAAAAGATAAAAAGTATTATTAGAAAGCAGCCCCTCTCTATCTCTCTGAGTCCCTTCAAAGTTTAAACCCTTAGCAGAGAGCTGAGGGGCACATGAAGTAACTTTCACACGATTAATGCCATCAGTGACTTGAGCGCTCAAAGAAAAAGAAGAGATGCTATTATGCTGAGGTTAGTGTGGGCAGGCCCTAAGGGGTCATCCCACTGGTCAGCACAAGATTAACTGTAGGTGCAGAGAGGCTGAGGACCACGGTAGGCAGGGAAACCACCTGTGCAATATCAGCAGGACGGGTGGACAACACGTGATAGGAACCAAAAGACCCGATTTGCTCAGGGGATGGAGAAAAGAGCCAGACAAGGAAAACAGCATCTGTGAGAAACCTGTGCCTCTAGAAAATCAGAAGTATCCTAATAAACAAGAGTCTATTATAGTTTCTTAAAATTAAGGAAGTAACAATAAAAGTTTGTCTTCTGGAAAGCTTTAAAAGTTTCATTTCTTCCTTTTGGCAAAACCCCATGGAACAGCGGCTCTATGGCACTGGGGTTACGCGGGCCCTGCTCTAAGGAGTCTTTTCCTTGTCTAGTGGGGAAGACATTAACTGAGGGTTGGAAGTTCCTACAAGAAATAGGAAATGAGAAGAGTTACTCGATTTTACAGAATCAAATAACATATAATTCAATGTTATTAAGAGTATCACAGAGAAACCTGACCAAATCTAGAGGATCTGAAGAAAATTCCGAGCCTGAACCAAGCTCTAAGGAATGACCAGAAGTTGACCAGGCAAAGACGTCGGGGAAGATGGGTTTCAGTGCGTGAAGGGGCTGGAGCTGAAGAGCAGGCTCCTTTGCAGAGAGGAGAGTAGCAGGGCTGCAGGAAAACACGCAAGTGGGGGCAAGGAGGGGAGATGAGGACCCGGGACAGGCGCAGTGTTGCAGAGCTCGTCACAAAGTTGCATCCTCCTTCTAAAAGGAAAGGAGAGCCGCTGGAGGGCAAGAGCAGGAGGGGCAAATCACAGGCTAGACTTGGGGACGGGGGCGCTGCAAACACCAAGATCAAGTAGGATTCCTCCAAAGTTACGACTGAAGAGAAGGGCTTCCCTGGTGGCGCAGTGGCTAAGAAGCTACCTGCCAATGCAGGGGTCACGGGTTCGAGCCCTGCTCCGGGAAGATCCCACATGCTGCAGAGCAACTAAGCCCGTGAGCCACAACTACTAAGCCCACGTGCCATGACTACTGAAGCCCACGCACCTAGAGCCCGTGCTCCACAACAAGAGAAGCCACCGCAGTGAGAAGCCCGCGCACCGCAACCAAGAGTAGCCCCCGCTCACCGCAACTAGAGAAAGCCCGCACGCAGCAACGAAGACCCAAGGCAGCAAATAAATAAATGAATGAATGAATAACTGAAGAGAAGTCACTGTATCGCCAATATTACCTGGCCTAGGCTGGGCAATGCATTTGACAGCTTGGGCGGGGGGGGGCGGTGTGGTAAAAAAAGGCATCTAAAGCTTGTTAAGAAGGAGGGAAATGATTCTTACCTTTGGACTGCTGGCCTGAGGAAGGAAGGGTAAAGTGTAATTTGACAGTATTCTCCAGGGATTTTTATATTTATGTTTAACAGCCAAACATAAATTCACTGCTTACAAATATGGTATACAAGTGGATCACGAAGATACCATATTTTGCATAAAAGGGGGAATTTTTAAATCAATAAAATCTGATTTTTAATTTAAACCTATTATCTGATTATTTTTTGAAAGACCAATGAAATTTAATAGAAGCCCAAGAGGTATTTTTAAACATTACACTTAGAGAAAATTAATTTACTGAAATTGATTGAAATAATTGGACTATATTATCTATATGCTGCTATCATACTAACTGTATCTTGGTTCTTTGGTGAAGAGGGAGAAGACTCATTTTCAGGATAGCAGGGTTTTGAGGCAGTTGGAGATTCCTACAAGAAATAAGTAATGAAAAATGTTACTCTATTTCATATAATTATATTTCTCCCTCTACTGACAGTGGGAAAGCTTAATAAGGGACGCTAAGAAAAATTTTTTCCTAGTTATTTCCCTTCTATATTCAGCTACGAAACTAATATGGTACAGATGTGAAAACTACAGATATCATAAAGTTTATGAAATATGGCATATTTTATACCAATTACAGTAAATTTAAATACCGCATACGGAATTACTCAACAGAAATGATGCATGTTGCCTTAAAATCATGATGTTGCATCAGCTTAAATTAACCATATTTAAAATAAGTAAAATCCGAACACTTATGGATAAAAATGTAACAGTCCCCATACTAACTTGCTCTTGGTATGAATCCTGGTCTAGGATTTAGGATTAGGCAAGGAATAGTCACAGGAACTACTTGGCAACTGCCAGAATGAGAACTTGTATTAAGAAATTAAATTGCTATTAATATTTATTATAATTTACAGCTAACTTTCCAATTATTAGAAATAAGCAAGATTATTTAAAATGCAAAGAAGAAACCTCAGATTTACAGATTAATAACTCACCAGGAAAAATAAATATTTTAATGTCTAAGCCTACAAGAATATATAATAGGAGCAAACCAATAATGTGCATTTTTAAAGCAATTCTGCTTTGTTAATATTAAAACATGGTATGTGATTTCTACCTCAGATATCTGTAAAACTATTCGTGGAGGATAAGACTGAAAAAACATTTTTTGGTACCAAGAGCCACTGGTAGCCAATGGTATCTACCAAGCTCCATTTTTCTCTGTTCTCCTAGAAGCTCTGAATAATTTCAGGAAAAGAGAATTAGGAAAATCATATGCCAATGTCTATTATTATTTTTCCTATAAAACCAAATAATTTACTTGGACATTCATCTTCACATCTGTATCATCTACTTTACTATACTTATGAAACTGGATAACGTACTGCTGATAAGCCTGGGAATGTGTATTAAATCACAATACAAAAAACCATTAATAAAATCCATTCACTTAGAAAAAAGTCGTCAGGTTTATATCCTGTACAATTCGTAAATACAGAAACCAGGTAGCAGTGAAACTGTACAGAGAAAATCCTTGAAGGTAACAACCTTAAAATCTAAGACCTACACTATAAATGGAGAAAACATTAAAATCATCATCAAATATATCTTTATAAAAATTAATAAAAAACAATTAATTACATTTAATGTCCAAATATCAGTTTAGCTTCATTTAAGTATTTTTTCTAACAGCTTCAGATGTTTTACTTTTCAATTTCTTGACTTCTAAAAGCGTCTAATATTAAAACACTCTGAGAAAAAGAGGAAAGATTTGAGGACCTATAAAATAAGTAATTGAATAAAATGAATGATAATTACAACTTATTTTTCATGGCATTATCAGTCCTACAGAAATGAAAACCATAGCAAATGGAGTAATAATGTAAACACAACAATTATAATTATTATAAACAATTTTACATTTACCCATTTGTTTATGTATACTTATAAAAGTATATGCACATATAAATACATCTTAATGTCTACAAGCAGCAGGTTTTGGTAAAAATCATACATAGGCAGAAACAAACAGATGTATCCATACACACACACACACGCACACACACCTAGCTCCACCAAGGTTGTCTGGCAACTGAATTGGGACCCATATCATCGTAACAACATTCACTACATAGTATTAGGTTTCTCTGATTACCTTTCAAGCTATACGCATTTCACCCCTTATCATACATTAGTCAGCTAGTTTGTTCTGGTATAGTCCCTCTTTTATAATCTCAAATCTTAAAATCGTGTATACTATGTAATGATAAATAGAAGAGTTTACTTGGTGAAGTAGCTATCTATGACTCCATTTATAAAGGTGGGGGGAAGACATGTCTACCAAAAATAAGTAGAGCTCTGGTCTCAAGAAAATCACGTTATCACGTGCTGAAACAATTAGATGAAAAAGGATATATAATAAGAACTTCATGCAGGTTATTCTAATAATAGAGTGAAAATGAATCTCAAGAAAGATTATAAGGGAGTAACAAATTTGAAGTCTACATCACTAAAATCACCACCCCTTTTGTTCTAGTACGAAGAGGCAGTAGAGTTGGCTCAACAACGGCTTTCGCACTAGAGCTTTCATTACATACAGTAGAAGCTTTCTGTATACACTGAACTGTAATCTGGTTCTTGGAGTTAAATGAATTTTTCTATGAAAATCTCTAGGACTCTTACCTACACAGGTTGACCGCAATGCTAGTATATTGGGTTGGCCAAAAAGTTCGTTCGGGTTTTCCCACAAGCGCTTATGAAAAACCCAAAGGAACTTTTTCGGCCAACCCGATATTTTCAAGCATTCTTCAATAGACAGACTCCAAAATTCCATTCCTTTAATATGCCCCCACATTCAACCACATCACATCCTTACAAACAGAAATCAGAAGTACTTGTCTGACTGACTGACTGACTGAGAGAATTTAGAAAGGAATTTAGGACTGAAAGCATACAAACACAGAGAAATACGCCTCAGGAGAGTTCATCCCGTTTTCACTACCTACCTAAAAATGCAGGAAACGTTAATTATGTCAAAGAGGCAGCCTGGTGGTAAAATAACAGAGTCCCCAGCGACCAATATTTTAGCTTTAGGGTGTTGCCACCACCCTCAGGTTTTAACATTAGTATGTCTGCTGTTCTACAAATTCGTACTAATTTCCTATTCTATCCCCAAAATGAAGTCACAATGTAAAGATGTAACTCACAAGGAAATTCAAAACTTCATGGCTTTTCCAATCTCACGTTTGCATCAAAATCCATTCCCTGGGGCTTCCCTGGTGGCACAGTGGTTGAGAGTCCGCCTGCCGATGCAGGGGACACGGGTTCGTGCCCCGGTCCGGGAAGATCCCACGTGCCGCGGAGCGGCTGGGCCCATGAGCCATGGCCGCTGAGCCTGCACGTCCGGAGCCTGTGCTCCGCAACGGGAGAGGCCACAGCAGTGAGAGGCCCGTGTACCGCAAAAAAAAAAAAAAAAATCCATTCCCTATGTGAAACAGAGAACATGACTTCTCAGAAGCACTTGTGCAAATAGCACTTAGGGAAACAGGAGGAGCAGGGTTCCAATCTTCCCTGGGATGGGAAAGTTAGTTAAACGTCTTTACCGTTAAACCTCCTAGAGACTGAAGACAGACAATAACGGATATGTGACTTTAAAAAGAGATTATGAAAAAAAACCTGTCACCTACTAGGCCCAAATGTATCATGGAACACATCGTTATGCCACATGTAAGTCAGTCCATTGTGCAAAAATCAAAAAACTTCAAAACCAAACCCCACTCCGGGACAAACTGATATGACGTACAATAAACCAGTCATCACCAAGGTACGACATTCAGCTGAGGAGAAAATACAGAATAAAGAACTTGGCAAAGTTCGCAGCAGATTTTCTCAGAAGGTCCTACCTTGTCATTGGTGTCCAGCACAATGGTGCTATGTCTCCACTTTGTTAGCACTATTGGTTCTTGCAGCCGCCTGTCCAGACTCCTACTTTTAATAATTTCTCTTTGCTGCTGAGATGAGGCATTATACTAAAGAAAACAAATTATACCTCATAAATAATAGAAACAAAAGTGGAATCTAAACATGCTGGCTCCAAGTGACACATGGTGTTAGGCAAAATTCACCATGTGACACTAACCTGAGTTTTCTCATCTTTGACCAGCACTGTGACACAATCAAGATCACAGGTTTGGGTACTGGAGAGACCAAGTTAATGTTATCTTTGGCAAAACACTTAATCTCCACAAGGCTAAGTTTCATCAACTATAAAACAGATATAATGGAAATAGAGTTCTAAGGATTAAACAGTATAAAAAGTGCCAGACGTAGCCCTGATAGGTTCTCAATAAATATTAGTAGTTATAATTTATAAAATGAGGTCACTGGACAAATTAATTTTTTAAGGTTCCTTCTACTTCGAAAATCCACATGAATTCAATGTGTGGTTTAGGTTTTTTTAAAGATGTTTTCATATACAACAGTATTCTCACATTTAAAGGAGTTTTTGTTTTTACTTTTACTTTCCATATATAGGCCAAACACACTATTATTTGTTTCTCTGAAGTGGTAAAACATAACCGAGTCAAAAGGCAGAGATGGTACTCCTTCCAAACACCAATCCTGAACATATCAGTTGTGTACAAAGGATAAGTGAGAACTACCAACTGAAAATGAAATATAAAATTAAGAACACATTATCAATAAGGTATTAGGTCTTGTGAGTGTCTGAATTGTCAAGTAGACCACCAGGCATAAACATTTGAGAAATGTGAGGTTTAAGAGTTATGCTGTTTTATACAGGCAGTTTTAATAAATTATAAATAATAAATTATAATAAAATTACAAAAGAAAATTCATCTGCTTTTTAAGGGATACATCCTTCTCCTGAAACCAAAGGATACCTAATATCTACTTCTCTAAAAAGCCCAGTAAATCTTAAATTTTAATGACTCGGAATTTCAGTGAAATGTTTTATTATATGTTATACTACTAAATCTCAGTAATATATTATTTATATTGTTTTTAAAATTTAAAAACCTTCCAACATCTTTCTCCATAATATGCCATTTCTTCACTTTCCAAAATGAGTCCAGACAGGTCCCCCAAACTGTTTCCAAAGCTGTTACTTCGTTTTTTACATTAAAAACTTGCCAAAGCCAGGCAAGCACATACAGGTGTATGTTTTTCATTCACTGCTGCTTAACAAACCGCCATCTTAAAATCTGTCACAGAAGTTAACAAAGGGATCACTTCTAGAATGAACGAAGACGAAGCTTAAAGGCTTCCCCCCCAAAAATTCTGCGCCGTAAATCACTAAGTGAAGAGAGACCGAGTTATTAAGCAGAGCTCCTTCCAGACAATCATCATTAGCAATAATTAAAATGTGTAGTTGCGTGTAAGCTTGTGTATGAACTTTAATGGATACCTACCCTAGCTGTTGAGCTTTATAACTACAGTTGTTTAGAAATCCTTTCCAAGGGGCAAGAAAAATAATGTAAAATTAAACTGGGTAATATTCACAATTTAAAAGGTGCTGGTAATTTTATTAGGCAACAGTATGTTGATAAAAGCAAATAAAGCACCAATAAAATGTCATATAAAATCTAGTGTAGACAGAAGACAAAAATAAAGTGTCACATAATCAGAGAAAAGAAAAGATGACACCACAGCTAAAATACACACACACACACACACACACACACACACACACACACACACACACGTCTAGTTAAACAAGATGGCTAAAACAACATTTTAGAAATCTTTTTAGAACACCTTTTTTCTTTTAAGAATTTTAATTGCAATTTTATTTGAATTATTTCAAACATACAAAAGAACAGTGACTATAATAAAAACCCACCACAAGCTTCAGCATATCTAACATAAAACAGGTACCTATTTTTTTTAAAGAAAAAAAATACTAGAGTCCTCTGAAGACATCTTCCAGATTCCATTCCTCTCCCTCCCTCCCTGACAGTACCATATAGTTCGCTGCTCACCATTCTCATGCACTTTACACTTTAGTACATATGTATGTATCTGTAAATACACCTGTAAGCTTTTAGATTTTATAAAAGTGGAATATCACATGCATCAATCTTCGACTTGCTTTTTCACTCAACATTTTTTTATTAAAACAAAAAAACCTGCATCCATATTGGTGAGTATGCAGCTCTAACTCATTTGTGTTTCACTTCTATGTAACACTACATTATATGCAGATACCACGATTTAACCATTCTCTTGTAAATGGACATGTCCGAGGTGGTAGTACTAATTACACTTCTACCAGCAGAACATAATACTTTGGACTGCCCTACTTGGTACTGTTGAACTTATATGCATTTGTGTATAAAAAATAAATGTGTGCACAAATTTTTAAAATTCTATTAGAAGCGTGAAATGTTATCTTTTGCATTCTCTGATTACTTATAAATTTGAACATCTTTTCATGAACCTCCTCTTCTCTGTATTGCTTAGTCATATACTTTGCCTATTTTTTTTTTTTTTTTTTTTTTTGCGGTACGCGGGCCTCTCACTGTTGTGGCCTCTCCCGTTGCGGAGCACAGGCTCCGGACACGCAGGCTCAGCGGCCATGGCTCACGGGCCCAGCCGCTCCGCGGCATGTGGGATCTTCCTGGACCGGGGCACGAACCCGTGTCCCCTGCATCGGCAGGCGGACTCCCAACCACTGCGCCACCAGGGAAGCCCTACTTTGCCTATTTTTGACTGGGTTCTCTCTCTCACTAGTGTGTACAGAAAGAACCAAGAGGCTCTTTATATATTTAGGCTTCTAAGCTTCGTAAGCTATGTGAGTTGAATGTAGCTTTTTCAGACTTTTCCGAGTCTGAAGCTCATCTCTTGCCTTTTGTGTATGGTATCTTTTGTATCAAAAGGTGTTCTGTTGAATTTTATGTAGTTGTATCTGTCCATCTTTCCCTTTATAATTTTTCCTTATATAGTCTTGTTTAAGAAATCCTTCCCATTCTGAAGTCAAAGATGTTCTTTGACATATTCTTTAGCTATTAAAGTTTTGCTTATTATGTTGACAACTGTCATCTACCTGGAATTAATTACTAGGTGTGAAGTCAAGATCTATGTTTGTTTCATTTCCTCATGTGAATAACCAATAATCTTCCCAACATTTATTGCACAGCCCACGCTTTATCTGTTCATTTGTGATGCCGCATGTGAGATTCCTGTTCTGTTCTGCTGGTCTATTTCTCTACAGATGTGCCCACAACTTAATCACTACAGCAGGAACCCCATCCCTACCCCCAGATTCTCCCTACTCAGGAACATTTTGGTTCTTCATAGACCTTTGTTTGCAAATAAAATTTACCATCAGTTCAAGACAAAAAAAAGGTAGGGACGGCGACAGGAAACGGAAATACAGTGAACTTACTGATCAGTGGGGACATTTATAAAATTAAGTGTCCCAACCCAAGGTCATAATGGTGTATTGCACCATTTCAGGCCAACTTTTATGTCCCTCAATTCTGCTCTGAAATTTTCTTCATTAAGATCTTACAAACCAAACCTTCTGCAGGAGTATTCTTAGTTATGACTCTTCTTAGTGTTGCTGCTGCTTCTAATGTAAAAAAGATCTTTATTCCTATCACATTTTCAAATTGACTTTTTATTAGAGACATGGGTGCTTTTTAGGTTGATTTTAATATCATCACTCTTCAGTTTGCCGAATCTCCTGATTTTCTAATAATCAAAAGAACAACTGAATCTTTCAATTCATTTTTTTAAATTTTATTGTTGAATAGAAACACTGATGGGAAAGTTACAGTCTAGGTCCTAACTCTATTGGCAAAGCTTCTGTAATCGCACCATGAAGTATGAGATTTACTGTTGATTATATGATAAATAACCTTTAGCATGATGTAATATATCATTACATGTGAAGTGATCTTTTTGTAGAAACATATAGTTGGGTCATGGTTGTTTGTCATTTCTGAGAATCTTTTAACAGCTGTGTTTAAACCATTTACACTTAATGTGATTATTTATATGTTAGGATTTAAGTCTATTTTATTTGTTTTCTGTTCTGTTTATCATTCCTGTTTCTCCTTCCTGGCCTTCCTGTGGACTACCCTGAGGAGTTTTTACTATTATAGTTTAATTTACCTGTAGTTTCTTGAGTCTATCTCTTGTTACAGTTTTTTAGTGCTTGCTCTAGGGATTACAATGTACATACTTCATTTCTCTCAGTCTACCAATACCAGCATTTTACTATTTCAAGTGAAATGTGGAAACCTTACCAACAATTACATCATAGTACTCTCCCCTCTCTATGATATAGTTGTTTTAAATATCATCTCCGCCTACAATGAGTACTTCTTCAGAAATGTTATACTTTTTGCTTTAAAGGTCAAACATAAGTTTTAAAACTCAGGACAAAACTCTCCTCAGATATTCACGCTTCCCATTGTACTTTCTTCATTCATAATGTTCCAAGTTATCTTCATTTATCATTTCTCTTCTGTTTTAAGGACTTCCTATAGCAATTCTTTGAGAACAAGACTGCTAGTAATATATCTCTTAGTTTACTTTCATCTGAAAATGTCTTCATTTCACCTTCATTCCTGAAGGATATTTTTGCTGGATGTACAATTATGGGTTGACAGGTTTGTTTTTCAGCATTTGTAAAATGGCACACCACTTCCTTCTGGCTTCATGGTTTCTGATAAGACATCCATGCCATTCAAATCATTATTACCCTACAGGTACTATGTTGTTTCATTGAGCTGCTTTCAAGATTTTTTTTTGGAGGAGGAAAAAGGGAATTCTTTAATTTTCAGAAATTTGATACAATGCATCTGGATGTGGATTTCTTTGAGTTTAGCCTGTTTAGTACTCATTCAGCTTCTTGAACCTGTTGATTTGTCTTTTGCACATTTGGGTGTTTTCAAACATTGTTTCTGCATATATTTTTCAGCCTCACACTCTTTCTCCACTTCTTCTGGAATTCTGATGAAATGAATGTTAGATCTTCTGTATTTTCCCACAGATCTCTGAGGCTCTGTTCATTTTCTAAAACTGTATTTACTCCTTCTGGGTCCAGGAGGCTAGCCTGGTGCATGCCTCTCATGGCAGTGGCAGAAGTGGAAGAGCAAGCCCTGGCACACAAGCCCATTTCAATACCATGTTTGTGACACATTTGCTCATGTCCCACCAATGGAAGTAAGTCAAATGACTAGACTGGATTCAGTCATGATGGTAACAGCAGGACAATACGCCCCATCCACAGCGGGAGGCCACTACAACAGTACACAGCAGACAGCACTGATACAGGAGTGGGTAAGGAATGGGTCCAATGCTGCAGTCTGACACCACAGGTAATCTGGTTGTCTACCCTTTGATGGCTTTTAAGATCGTCTCCTCTACTGAACTTCCATAGATCCAGTAAAATCTGTCAACACGTGTATTTATTTTTCTCTCTTCTGGTCTGTGTCGAGGGCATATTTTCCCGTTAAAAATGCATGCCTGGGGCTTCCCTGGTGGCCCAGTGGTTGAGAGTCCGCCTGCCAATGCAGGGGACACGGGTTTGTGCCCCAGTCTGGGAGGATCCCACATGCTGCAGAGCGGCTGGGCCCGTGAGCCATGGCCACTGGGTCTGCACGTCCGGAGCCCGTGCTCCGCAACGAGAGAGGCCACAACGGTGAGAGGCCCACGTACCGCAAAAAAAAAAAAATGATAGAAAATAAAAAGTGCATGCCTTCCTTTAGTTTTAGAAAATTCCCAGAAATTATATTTTCCAATACTATTTCTCTACCATTTCCTCCATTTTCTTCTTCTAGGATTCCTGATATATGAATGTAGGAAACTTCCCACCCATCTTCCATTTCTCCTAACTATGCTTTAATATTCATTACCTTCCTGTCCCTCTGTCTATAGTTTACACTCTCCACTGCACTTTATATTTCAATGACTTTTTTTCTATATCCATGTATCTTTATACTAATAATATTTTTCTTTAAACTGACTTACTCTGGGACAAAGAAAACTAAAGTCTATCTGGTAATTGACACTACAGATATGTCTGCTACTTACACTTGCCTTCTAAAACATTAAAATAATGTACCAATTAAAGTTTAAATGTTTGCTCAGATTTCACTTCAAATTATCTGAATACTAGTAGTGATACGTATATGACCACTATGAAACCTACTGCTTTAGATAAACTCAGCCCTGGTGCACTCTAAAGACAGAGAGCGAATGAGACCCTAGCTCTCACTGCCACAAGCTGACTGACTCAATTACAACACACATCTACACACAAGAATAAACCTGAATACTGAGTTGCTTTTCTTTCTTTAAAAAAAAACATAAGACCAACTTCATGTAGAAGACGCAACATATTCAAGGAAACTACCGGCATTACTGGCACTGAAGGCGACACTGTATCCAGGAACAATGAAAAACTGATTTCAAGTTAAACCAAAAGAATTTTTAAATAGGGATTATCAGTATTATATAGCTATAAGATAATGCACATCTTAGAAAAATGTAGCCAAAGGATTCTCGATGAA
Source organism: Phocoena sinus (assembly GCF_008692025.1). Classification (NCBI taxonomy): domain Eukaryota; kingdom Metazoa; phylum Chordata; class Mammalia; order Artiodactyla; family Phocoenidae; genus Phocoena; species Phocoena sinus. The sequence continues at coordinate 3,501,742 of NC_045764.1, forward strand.
TTCTGAGAAAACCAGTCTTGCTGCTTTTTAGAAGCTGAATAAAAATTTAAAAGTGAATCTGCGGTAACCGTTTTCAGATATTATCTTATCTACTATTTCTAAACAGAAATCCAGGGTTAATGTTTATTACCTTTGGCAACTCCCATTCTGACCGAGATCCAGCTGCACTGCAGTAATACTGTCTACCTTGATCGTCAACGTGCTTGAGCCACTATAAAGACAAGACGGGGTTATATTTTAAACGCACATAAAATGGGGTTTAAGCCTATACAACCGAGATATGAGATGACATTCTCATGAATTTTATTCTACTTGCTCAAGATCATTGCAAAAGAAATATAACAAAACCTATACTAATAGACTTGCATTTTAAGTTTGGTAAAAATAAGTAAACTAGGGACTTCACTGGAGGTGCAGTGGTTAGGAGTCCGCCTGCCAATGCAGGGGACACGGGTTCAAGCCCTGGTCCAGGAAGATCCCACATGCTGTGGAGCAACTAAGCCTGCACACCACAACTTACTGAGTCTGAGCTCTAGAGCCCACGTGCCACAACTACTGAGCCCGTGTGTCACAACTACTGAAGCCCGCACGCCTAGAGCCCAGGCTCCGCAACGAGAGAAGCCACCGCAATGAGAAGCCTGCGCACTGCAACACAGAGGAGTCCCCGCTCGCCACTACTAGAGAAAGCCCGCACACAGCAACGAAGACCCAATGTAGCCAAAGATAATTAATTAATGAATGAATTTTTTTAAAAAAGCATATCTCCATTTATTCCCAAGCGTCTTATTCTTTAAACTAGCACAACAACCCATTACCTTCTCTGATGATAAACACATAAAATTTCAAGATGCATTCTCAAACTGGTTGATGAATCATAAAATACTAGACTCATGGTTTTTGTTTTATGTAACTTGGTTATAAAAGAAAAAGGAGTGTAGGAAGTGAGGTGGTATGTCATAACAGCATGTTGAGAAAACTATTCCCAAAAAACTATTCCCCAAGAAAAACACAAAGCAATATGTTTACTGAAGAAGTGTAAGCAGACTGACACTCAACGGGTCTTCTCTTCAAAGGGTCTGTCTTAAACAGGTTGACACCACAAACGTTCCTGTAACTGGAAGCAGTTTACAACCATGAACAAGTAGTTACACTGAGTCTTCATATTGCCAGTTGACATGGTTACAGAATTACAAGAAAATATTTTCATGCGTTTTAAAAATACTAAAAAAGCTTCAGTACATAATGATTTTATGAGAGGAATCTGCCAAGAAAACTAGATGAGAGAAAAAGAAAGTACCTTTTCCTTAGTACAGTCACTGGTATACAAGGTATGCCCACGTTCATCCAACTCTTCTGACCAACCCCTTGGAGGAGAACCACACTGACTATCTGACTGGCTGTAACAAACGCTGTGGTAGTTTTCTTCTGATGAAAGAAGCTATAAATAGTCAGAAACATAAGGATTTTTCTTCTTTGAACATATATATATGTGTGTGTGTGTGTGTGTGTGTGTGTGTGTGTGTAGCAGTTGAAAATCTAAGCAACCCACTTTATTTGGCTATACATACTAATATATCTTGAATATATTTAAATATTTAGTTTTCAAAACAAATTGTTTAGTCTTTTTAATGGTATACTGTAAGTGGTAAGGTGAAATTAGTAAGTTATTTTATCGCATTAATGCAAGCCTAGAAAAATTTACTATAATGAAATTGAGAACAATGTTTTCAGACTGAGAGATAAAATGCTACCTTCTATTTAATGCTGCTTTTGAACTGAAATCAGGTTAAAAAAATGACAGGGGTGCGTGTGTGTGTGTGTGTACACACATCTATGTGTAAGCAAAGCAGGAAGTGAGGGCACTTCATTAGACTGAGATTCTTGAAACTTCTCACCGATTTATTGCAAGTTCCTAGCCAAATGCCCCGCAAAAAGTGCTCAGTATATGTTGAACTATTTTCTTAAAGCGTGTGGGATGGAGATGGGGGGAGAAAAGACACTAGCTTTGTAACACTATATTTTATGTTCTAATTTATTGTCAAGTTTTCCTAACTCACTCAACCAAATGCTTCTTAGGACTATTCAAAACTACACTTTGAAAGAAGAAAAACTAATATTGAGAAAATACAAACACAATACAGAAAGATTAAGAAATTCAGTATGTAATATTTACTAGGCTAACTCTAATGTGTAAATGACCCTTCCAGGGTCACGTTCAGGTAAAATATCTTCTACAATTAAATCTACTCAATCAGACTGGATTTTCTACCATAATTTGGTCTGAAACACTAAGATGTGTAGATTCTCAATGCTGTAGAAGTAACATACGTAAACATCCTAATGTTAGCAATATGTTCACAAAAACTGACGTAGACAACTTAACAGAAGTCTTGCGTAGAGTGAGCTATATATGTTTTGTAACAGTAACGTTTTTAAAAAAAGAAAAACCTAACTCAAACATCAGGATTTATTTTAATTTAACTGAGACCGCTTAAAATGTAAGCTCATATAGGAGAGGTACAATAAAATCTTTTAGAAACAGAGTAAAAGAAGGCAATCTGTACAGGAAAATATTATTCAACCATCAAAAAAAAAAAAAGGAGGGCTTCCCTGGTGGCGCAGTGGTTAAGAATCCGCCTGCCAATGCTGGGGACACGGGTTCGATCCCTGGTCCAGGAAGGTCCCACATGCCATGGAACAACTGAGCCCATGTGCCACAACTACTGAGCCTGCGCTCTAGAGCCCGCGAGCCACAACTACTGAAGCCCGCGTGCCTAAAACCCGTGCTCCGCAACAAGAGAAGCCACCGCAGTGAGAAGCCCGTGCACCGCAACGAAGAGTAAGCCCCGCTCGCCGCAACTAGAGAAAAGCTTGCGTGCAGCAACGAAGACCCAACATAGCCAAATAAATAAATATATACATTTATTTATTTTAAAAAAAGAAGAAGAAGGAGAATCCAGAAAAGTAAGTACAATAAAAAGGCAGCTTTCTCCTTGATGGCATTTGTCAAATCCTGAACTAGAACATTAGTTTTCAAGGCCATGCAGAAGTGCTGGGGAATAGGATGCGGAACAACCTAAGGCAGTGAGTCCCACAAGAAAGAAAGGGGACCCCAAAGAATTATACCTGCAGTTTATGGGGTGAATCAGAAACAAATCTTGGCCCTTTATTCCATGCTAGGAAAATCACAGGACTAATCAGGGGAAACTGGGGGAGAACGCAACAAGCCACTCTTCATGCAATCCAAAATTACTACTACCTAGGTGGCCTGTGAAAACGCAAACTGAAATTTTAGTTTCAAATGTTCACAGCATACTAGTTTCCCCAGGCACCTGGCAGAAACAAAAGCAAATCCTCTCTGAAGGAGCAAACTTTCAACCCTAGCATTAAACTTGCTATATATGAATTTCCAACAACTATAATCTCACATTAAAACACACACACAGGGCTTCCCTGGTGGCGTAGTGGTTGAGAGTCCACCTGCCGAAGCAGGGGACACAGGGTTTGTGCCCCGGTCCGGCAAGATCCCACATGCCGTGGAGCGGCTGGGCCCGTGAGCCATGGCCGCTGAGCCTGCGCGTCCGGAGCCTGTGCTCCGCAACGGGAGAGGCCACAACAGTGAGAGGCCCACGTACCGCAAAAAAAAAAAAAAAAATACACACACACACACACACACACACACACACACACGATGTAAAACAAACACCATGAGTGAGAGTCAGCAGAAGAACAGCATATTCAGACTCTTAAAGACTATACACTGAAATTAGCAAAAATAAAGTAGAAAATAAGACTTAAGAAAGATATGACAAATAAATGCAATATATGATCCTTCACTGCAGGAAAAAAAACTATAAAGGATATGAGTTGACAAGTGAGAAACACGAACATTACCTTTGTATTAAATAATATACTGATATTAAATTTCTTGGGTATGATAAAGTATTTTTCACACACACAAAAAAAAAGATTTTGCTGGAAACAGTCCTTATACTTAAAGAATAAAACATTATGTTGTCTGGTCCAAATGATTCAGAAAAAAAAAATTACTGCAGAATTAGAAGGGTAAAAGGAGGGAGAAAGTAACAAGGCAAATGTGGTAAAGTGTTAACAACTTGTAAATCCAGATGAAGGGTACCTGGCAGCTCACTATACTATTCTTTCTACTTTTTTTGTATGTTTCAAACTTCTCAAAGTAATTAAGATAGGGAAGCTCCCCAAACAAATTTAAAAGAACACATTTTTTAAATTCAAGGGTTGGTTTAATATCAAACAAACACACATGATGAAGAGAAAAACAGCAAACAGGAGCTTGACTTGGAAATGACTGGGAACAAGCAGAGAGAGACACAGCAATAAAATGTTAAAGTATAAGGGAAATCAAGAGACATGATAAACGGAGCGAGCAGATTAACTGTTCATCTAATCAAAGTCCCAAAACAAGAGGAAAGAGAAAATGGGACAGGAGCTGTATAAAGACAATGCCTAAGAGTTTTTCCAGAACTAATCAAAGACGGAACGCCTCAAATTTGGGATTCCCAACAAAGCCCCGGAAGGAAATAAAAAAGATAACTTCACCGAATCACATCATAGTGAAACTACAGACACGAGATCCTCAAAGCCACCCACAGGAAGGGATCTACAAGTTGATTCTTCCACATCAACAATGGGAGCCAGAAAACATGAGAATAAAGTCTTCAACGAACAAGGGAAAAATAAAAAGCCATCAGCTTAGAACTGTGCACCAGGTAAAGATACTCTTCAAAAGTAAGGATGAAAAACAAATTTCCAGGCAAATGAAAACTAAGATTCTATCACTAACAGAGGCTCACTAAGGAAATTTAAAAGTAGGTACTTAAGACAGTATAAAGTTATCCAAGGTAATCTAATTTGCCTAAGAAATGTGAAAAAAGAAAGTGGTACATATGAGGATAAATTTTGAGCCACCATGTAGAACAAGTAGTAAGGGAGCTAAAAAATAGAAATAAAACAAACAACAATAGCACCGCTGCACGTATAGTTCCTGTACGGTTTCAAAAGCAGCAAGAAGAGCTGATTAACCGCAGACTGTGATAAGTGCGCCAGTTACAACTCCTGCGGAGGCGTTTCTCATCAGCAGCACCGCGGACCGTTAGGGCCAGACTGTGCCTCGCGGTGGGAGCTGTCTTGTGAATCACAGGATGCTCAACAGCTTCTCTGGCCTCTACCCACGAGGAACCAGTAGCCCTCGCTGAGTTGTGACAACCCAAAATACCCCCAGACATTGCCTAGGTTCCCCCGGAGACAACACTGCCCCACGTGAGAACCACTGTGCTAGGGCAACCACTGAAATAACAAACTTCTGGGTTAGGATGAGAGGGCGAGCATCTGCTCCCTCTCTAACCCTACTGAAATAAAAGTATCGAAACAAGCCTAAAAAGACCCGAACCGCCAAGAACAGGGAGAACACAAGGAGACACAACAGCCACAAAACTCTGGAGGCTGAGAAGCAGATGAACAAACACCTAAATTATCCGCAAAGAAAGCAGAATCTAAACTGGTGGGGGGGATGGGTGCCGGGGAGGGAAGATGAAATGCAACAGGTCTGCAGAGCGAAATCTTCAAACGGCCCAGGAAGTGACAGTATTAGGTCCTCCTGGAACCGAGGGTACTGAACTGAGGACTGAAATCGCCAGACTCCCCTTCCTCATGCCTGGCCACTAGGTGTGCACCCCTCCCTTATTCCAGCGCAAGTGTAGGGTTCTACTCCCTATCAAGAGGGATTCTGAGTTGGAAGACAACAGGCACGACTGGGACGCAGGTACCAAACAGAAAGAGGGGAGACTAAGGAACTATGTGCAAACTAAACGCCGGGTACCAAGACCCAGGCGGCCCTTACTGTCCAGGTGTTAAGACTTCTGCAGAGACGGGTCAGTCTGAAAGGGAAGACCGAATGGTTCCAACACTGGAGACATCCCACACGCAGCTGACCGAGATCGCCATAAAGTCAAGTTCAAAATGCCTTGCAACTGTGAGAAGAAATGATTTCCAACCTAGAATTCTTCACTCAGGCCAACTATCGATTAAATAGGAGGGCAGAATACAGACTTTTTCACACACAAAGTCTCAATGTTACCTCCCATGCACAACCTTTCTCAAGAAGTTACTGGAAGATATGCTCCAGCCACTCTGGAAATACCTATTTTACACAATACCTGCAGAGAGGGAGTGGTGTGAACTCAGACTCCGAAACACTAATCACTGATCTAGTCACTGAAATAGAAAGCTAAGAAGGGTTGTTAAAGTTCCCATGTATACTCCAAATTTCTTAAAATTATTCTACAGTTTAGCCCTTACCCCAATTCTTCCAAATTATATGATTTTACTTTATTATTGATACACAGGACAACTTATTTTCAAATCTTTCTGGACACACAAATTCAAATCACTTTCCTAACATTTTCCTATTATAGTAACACATGAACAATTTCTCACTATCCTCCCACCTCATTCCTGAATACTAAAAGTACAAGTTCCCACCAAAGCAAAGCTATAAATAACCAACTGAAAAACAGGATAAGACGAGGGGTCATTAACTATAAAAAGCTTTCAGGTTCTGCTAGATACAGGATGTGTTACCTGATTTCTCCAGCTCCTACCTATAACTGGAGTTCTGTTCTTACTGTACAAGCCAGCTGCTCTCTCTAAGAGCAGGTGTCCTGTGCAGGTGCGGGGACCGCCGTCTACCAAACAGCAGGATTTAACTCCATTCTATCCACGCTACCCAAGCTTCTCCTGCACACCTGAACGGTCCCAAGGACTCTCTCCAGGCCTCGGAGATGAGTGTTTCTCAAAACACCGCTGGCCAATTCACGGCACCACCCTCTGAGAGGTGGGAGGGAAGTGAAACCAAAAAAGGTGGGGAGACAGTATGGACACGTGTTAGAGAACATAATGATATAGAGTGAATTGTCAGACTTAGAGGGTGGTCCTTTGTTCGCAGCAAAGGAATTATACTTATGTCCCCTACATAGAAATAAAAAGTGATCTTGTATCTCTAACAAAAACTGACAAGTATCTTGCTAGCCCCACCAAACCATAAACAAAAATGTCAATTAAATAACTGTTTTTATTTGTTTGGCTAAATCATATCACATATTTTCTCTCCTTTTTCTAAAAGATGTCACTCCTTGGGCAACAACAATGATTGAATTAGTATCTTCTAGCACATGAGGGAAACTACCGCCACTAGGCAACATTAACCCAGTTAATTCTGGAACTAGTAAGCATGCTACAAGGCTAGACGCTGTCCACTAGTTAGAGATTAGGAAGCGACAAGCAGTAATATAATACAACGTGGAAAAAAGATTTAGTATCTTAGAGATTTCAAGGGTTAGAAGCAAACCTATTCACTTCTTTGATGAACAAAAAGAGAAAAAGCTCGGTAACTCACTGGTTGACCCCCTAACTCCTCATACCTCTTGATCTCCTGGACTCTGGGAATCTCCTTTGCTTATGTTTGTATCTCGAGTCCAACGAGGGGGTTTCCAAGTTCTTTCCTGTGTTCCTCTGTTATAGTAATAACAACGCCCTGAACTATCTTTATGAGTTTCCCATTCTCCATTAATCTGAATTGCTGGGCTTCCAGGGATCGGGGGGAGAGCCGACTGGGATATTTTCAGTTCTTGCAGGTTAGCGTAGACAGGAGAATCTGGCCGCCCTTGATTTGGAGGTGTTGTCGCCTGTGAAAAATGTGAAATATCCATGTTTAAACTGGCATAATGCTTATAAATTAAACATGAGATTTATAAATATAAATACTAATTCATTTTAAAACATATATACAGGTGTATATATTCTTTATAAGGAAATAAGAATTTAACGGTTTTAATATTCATAGTTTGAAAAAAAAAAACATAAGCTTTAAAGAGAATCCAAAGTGTGCCTGGGCTTCCCTGGTGGGGCAGTGGTTGAGAATCTGCCTGTCAATGCAGGGGACACGGGTTCGATCCCTGGTCCAGGAAGATCCCACATGCCACAGAGCAACTAAGCCCGTGCGCCACAACTACTGAGCCTGCACTCCAGAGTCCGCGAGCCACAACTACTGAGCCTGCGAGCCACAGCTACTGAACCCGCAAGCCACAACTACTGAGCCCGTGAGCCACAACTACTGAGCCTGCACTCTAGAGCCCGCGAGACACAACTACTGAGCCTGCATGCCACAACTACTGAAGACCGTGCACCTAGAGCCTGTACTCTGCAACAAGAGAAGCTACCGCAATGAGAAGCCCGTGCACCGCAACAAAGAGTAGCCCCTGCTCGCCGCAACTAGAGAAAGCCTGTGCGCAGCAACGAAGACCCAACTCAGCCAAAAATAAATAATTTTTTTTTTTAAAGCGTGCTTAATTACTTCCCCTCACCCTGAAAGAATACTCGACTAGAAGTCAGGAGCTATGGGTTCCAGTTCAAGACCTGGCCTAACAAGTTGTAAGACAACAAAAAAGATCACTTCATATCTCTGAAACTGAACTTTTTAATCTCTGTAAGTGAAGAAACTGGATTAAACCACCTAGGTTCCCATTGGCTCTAAAATTCTATGATTTAAAGCAATTTTCAAAATATAAAAAGTCTTACATATAGGTAACTCAGCATTTATTCAGAAAACTATTAAAAGAAAGATTTCATATCCTAAGCTCTAATATTAAATCAAGAATATAAGTAAAAGACAAAGGAGATACATTACTTCAGGTAAGAATTTACCACATACTACTTCTCAGCTATAATTTCTCAGCAGCCATAAACAAATCTTTCCTCTCTTCCTAGTCTACTTATTTGTGAATTTCCTAAGACTGGAAAAACAATTAGTAGTAACTGATTTACATGCTTATTCAGTCTCAACCTTCAGTTTTACTTTTTATTTTTAAATGTCTCACTAGATGTCAGTCAAGAGCAGAATACTCTTCATACACTTTGCATAAGGACATTGTAAACTGTATTAAGTTAGAATTATAATTGCTGAAAGAAAAAGTGCACGTCTGAGAACGCCTTTTTAATACTGTGTGTTTGTATTTGTGCATACATCTTTCCTTTTACAAGAGGGTTTCTCAACCTCAGCACCACTAACATTTGGGAAGAGATCATTCTTTTTGTGGGAGGCTATCCTGGGCATTGTACAATGTTCACTAGCGTCTCCAGCTGCCACCCACCAGATGACAGTGGCTTCCCCTCACTGTGACAATTAGAGTCTCCAGACACTGCCAAATGTCTCATGGGGACAAACTGCCCCTGGTTGAGAACCTTTGCCATATTAGTCCTAGAATTATTCAGATGTTCAATTACTTCTATAATATACCCATAGTTTTATGAACACTTGAAAACACTGAATTAAAAAAGGGAAATGTGGGCCATCATCAAAAAATCTACAAACAATAAATGCTGGAGAGGGTGTGGAGAAAAGGGAACCCTCCTACACTGTTGGTGGGAATGTAAACTGGTTCAGCCACTATAGAGAACAGTATGTAGGTTCCTTAAAAAACTAAAAATAGAGCTGCCATGTGATCCAGCAATCCCACTCCTGTGCATATACCCAGACAAAACTATAATTCAAAAAGATACATGCACCTCTATGTTCATAGCAGCACTATTCACAATAGCCAAGACATGGAAACAACCTAAATTCAGCAGAGGAATGGATAAAGAAGATGTGGTACATATACACAATGGAATATCACTCAGCCATGAAAAAGAATGAAATAATGCCACCTGCAATGTCATGGATGGACCTAGAGATTATCATACTGAGTGAAGTAAGTCAGAGAAAGACAAATATCATATGATATTGCTTATAGGTGGAATCTAAAAAAAATGGTACAAATAAACTTATTTACAAAACAGAAATGGAGTCAAAGATGTAGAAAGCAAACTTTTGGTTACCAAGGGGGAAGGGGGAGGGAGGGATAAATTGAGAGACTAGGATTGACATATACACACTACTAGATATAAAATAGCTAACTAATAAGAACCTACTGCATAGCATAGGGAACTCTACTTAATACTCTGTAATGACCTATATGGGAAAAGAATCTAAAATTAAAGAGTGGATATATGTATATGTATAACTGATTCACTTTGCTGTACAGCAGAAATTAACACAACACTGTAAATCAACTATATGCTAATAAAAATTTTATAAAAGGGAAATGGGGATGGATACACTGAATCAGTTTTATTGAAATTAAAGTACTTTAACTGCTAAAATATTATTTGCCTATAAATTAATTATAATGAATCTAAATTACAGAATAAGCTTTACAAAAGAAAACAGTAGGGACTTCCCTGGTGGCGCAGTGGTTAAGAATCTGCCTGCCAATGCAGGGGACACAGGTTCGAGCCCTGGTCCGGGAAGATCCCACATGCTGCGGAGCAACTAAGCCCGTGCACCACAACTACTGAGCCTGCGCTCTAGAGCCCGCGAGCCACAACTACTAAGCCCACGAGCCACAACTACTGAAGCCCGTAGACCTAGAGCCCGTGCTCCGCAACAAGAGAAGCCACCATAATGAGAAGCCCGTGCACCGCAACGAAGAGTAGCCCCCGCTCGCCGCAACTAGAGAAAGCCTGCGTGCAGCAACAAAGACCCAACACAGCCAAAAATAGAAAAATAAAAATGAAAGAAAATAGTAAAACTAACCCGAGACCTGAATACATTTATAAAATGGTTACCTTTGGTCTTTTTAAACATGGTAATTATGCAAATATTGTACTCAGTGATACAAATTAGACCATCTTCCTATAAATGTTAGCTTTGAATTTAGACTATCACCAAACAGCATTTTTCTATGAAGAAAATCTATCCATGAAGACAGATTTCCATGTGTTTCTCTTCCAGACTAATTCCATATCCTGATGACTTAGTTGGATAACAGTGCTTCTGTGACTAAAACCAACCCTGTTGGTATAACAAGTAATTCTATATAGTAAATCATTACCCAGGACCTTATCTAGAAAATTCAACAAGTGTTAAAGGTCTTTGCTCCTGATACTTCACTAGACTTGGCGAAATAAAGACACCAAGAAACAGCAACTTTCTGAACAATGTTAGAGACGCATTGTACTACAGCTTTAAGAAATAACTAATTCCTGTTGTTTAAACAATTCAAATTTAAACAGTTTTCCCAATTAAAAAAAACTGAAATGCCTTAACAAAGTTTATAAGGCTAGCATAATTCTGAAACAAAAGCAGAGAATTAAATGAAAGTACAAACCAATGTCACTTATAAATATAAATGAAAATATACTAAATAAAACATTAGCACTCAAATCTAGCAATGCATTAAATAAATCAGGAAAAAGTGGAAATATTAAGGGAGTCTGTCTTCTGGAAATCTCTTACTGTAATTCTTTACATTAACAGATTAACTTGATCATCTCCACAGACACCAACAGAGCTACTGATAAAACTCAACATGGATTCAGGATAAATCTCTTAGCAAGTGAGGAACAGGTGATGCCTCCTTAATTTGATTTTTTAAATTATTATTCAAAATAAACATCATACTCAGCAAGACACCGATAGAAGCATTTTCATTAAAGTCAAGAATAATTCCAGGGGGAGTTCCCTGGCAGTCCAGTGGTTAGGACTTGGCGCTTTCACTGCCAGGGCCTGGGTTCAATCCCTGGTCAGGGAAGTAAGATCCCGCAAGCGACACTGCCCAGTCAAAAAAAGAAAAATCCCAGCATGCCAAGTATCACGGCTTTTATTCAACAAACGTGCAATACTAAGATATGAAATGTACTGAGACACGAAAAATGAGTTAACTCATAAATACCCAGTAAGTAAACAACCCTGATATTTGTCACTGACATAATGAATATTTGAAAATCTAAGTCCATGAAAACTACTTAGAAGTTTAATAAGGCGGCCAGATAAAAAGATCATTTAATCAGTTTCTGATACATGAGCAATGACAAGTTAGAAACTGTAACAGAATTTTTAAAATCTCATTCGTACTAAGAACTGTTAAAACACAGTTAATAAGTTTAACAAAAAGCTTTAAAAAATAAGCTTAGAAAAATGAGGAATACTTCTAGATAAACTGTTATTCCTTAATTTTGTAAATGTGTTCCTTCTCATAAAATTAATCTATACACTCTACAAATTCAATGCAATGTCTGGCACACAGTATAGTTAGTTCACAGCCTTGCACACAGTAGCACTGAAGGAAATGTGTTGAAGGAACAAACAAGTGAACAAAAGAATGCAAACATATATACCCGAGTAAAAGCAAAACTGAAGGACCTGGAAACGGTTACATGTGATAAAGAGGAAACTAGGAAGTCATTCACATTTCTAGTTTGGGAACAAGGATGTTGTTTTCTAAGCTTATTTTTTAAAGCTTTTTGTTAAACTTATTAACTGTGTTTTAACAGTTCTTAGTACGAATGAGATTTTAAAAATTCTGTTACAGTTTCTAACTTGTCATTGCTCATGTATCAGAAACTGATTAAATGATCTTTTTATCTGGCCACCTTATTAAACTTCTAAGTAGTTTTCATGGACTTAGATTTTCAAACTAACAACTGTGTCACCATTTAAGACAGGACTAAAAGTGGACTAAGCGTCAAACCCTCAGCAGTGCTAAGGTTACGAATATGATTAAAAAATTAGTCTTCGTCTTCTAGGACCTCATAATGTAGTAAAAGAACGTGAAACAAAGGTCATTTAAATGCATAACAGACGTCATGCTAGAGCTACACATGGGACAGTGTAGGAGCAAAATCGAAGAGACTTGGAACCACGGGAATAAGCCTCAGAAATGAATACATCAGAATTAGCCAGGTCAAAGCAGGGGACACAGGAGGCAGAAGAACAAACGTCTGAAAAGCACGGTGCATTCAGGGAAGGATGCCGACTCAGAGGGCAGGTGAGAGGAGAGGCACGAGAAAGATGTAAAGAGAAGCAAATGCCAAAACAAGGAGAGTTTGTGTGTCATGTTCAAAAGCAGACGTTACCCAGCAGCATTTAGGGAATAACTGGAGAAGTTAAGCCAGGAAGTATATTCTGAGTCAGAATTTTGAAATACTGCAGATTTTAGATGAACACAATTAGAGGCAGCGATCAGTTAGGAGGTCGGTACAGACAGAAGATGAGAGAGGCAACAGGCCAAGAAGAGCAGGAATAGAGAAGCACGGCCAGATGCAGGAAACAATTAGAAGTTACATTAACATGCAGATTGTATGTCTGTTTATGTGAAGCATGTTTTTTGGTGTGTGTGTCTTTAACCATGGGTTAAATAATGTCAAGATGAAGAACACGATAAAGAGAGGAACACAGAGGAGTTCCATTTAGATTGTAGGAGGCTGGAACTCCTTTTCAAGTCCAGGTGGAAATGCTCAGACTGTCAGGTACCCAGATTGGGAGCTCAGTACAGAATCAGTGCTAAAAACATAAAAGTCATCAGCATACTGGTGGGGCCAGACCTTAAGAGAGCGCACAGAGGGCGGGGCGGAGACAGGCCCCTGGGGAGCACCACGCAGCTGCGTTACGAGGTAAAGTGAGGAAACAGGCATGAAGTTCGCCTGAGGTCTGGCACGATGACCTCTGGTGGTGTTATTACAACTACTGATGCAATTAATATAATCAAGGTACTAAGCAAAGTAAGAGGATCCAGTAAAGGAAACAGAAAGTCAGAAGTAGACAGCGTGACAGGAAAAGATGGTATTTAAAAGTCAAGGATGGGCTTTCCTGGTGGCGCAGTGGTTAAGAATCCGCCTGCCAATGCCGGGGACACAGGTTCGAGCCCTGGTCCAGGAAGATCCCACGTGCCGCGGAGCGGCTGGGCCCGTGAGCCATGGCCGCTGAGCCTGCGCTCCGCAACGGGAGAGGCCACAGCAGTGAGAGGCCCACGTACCGCCAAAAAAAAAAAAAATTATGAGGTTAATGAGAAAAGCAAAATATAAAAGTGCATCTAACTTCCAACTTAAAATTTTAAAGTATGAAGAAGAACAAGCTAAAACATTTTGAGTACCTGGCAAGGTTTTCACTCAGATCTAATGGAGAGATCAAAAGTTTCATAGACAAGCAAAAGCTAAGAGTTCAGCACCACCAAACCAGCTTTACAAGAAATGTTAAAGGGACTTCTCTAAGTGAAAATGGCCATAACTAGAAACACGAAGATTATGAAAGGTAAAGGCAAATACACAGTAAAGGTAGTAAATCAACCATATATAAAGCTAGTAGGAAAGTTAAAAGACAAAAGTAGTAAAATCATCTTATCCACAGTAAGTAATTGATACAAAAAACGAAAAGGTATAAAATACGATGTCAAAAACAGTAAACCTGGGAGGGAGGGGAGTAAAAATGCAGGGTTGTTAAAATGTGTTGGAACTTAAGAGATCAGCAACTTAAAATAATCATAGATAGAAACCTTGTGGTAACCACAAACTGAAAATCTATAATAGATACACACAAAAAAGAGAAAGAAATCCAAACACAGCAATAAAGATAGTTATGAAGTCACACAAGGGAAGAGCAGATAGAAATATTGAGTCACTATGTTGTGTAACAGGACCTATTATTGTGTTGTAGGTCAATTATACTTCAAAAACAAACAAATAAACAAACTCATTGAAAAAGAAATCAGATTTGTGGTTGCCATGGGGGAAACTGGATGAAGGTGATCAAAAGGTATATAAGATAAGTACTAGGAGTACAATGTACAGCATGTTAAATATAATTAACGCTGCTGTCTGTTACATATGAAAGTTGTTAAGAAAGTCAATCCTAAGAGTTCTCATCCCAAAAAGAAAAGTTTTTCTATTTTTAAATTTTGTATCTGTATGAGAAGATGGATGCTCACTAAACTTACTGAGATAATCACCTCATGACGTATGTAAACCAAATCATTATAATGTACTCCTTAAACTTACACAGTGCTGTATGGCAATTATATCTCATTAAAACTGGAAGAAAAAAATTTTAATTAAAATTAAAACATTTTTAAATCAGTTTTCTCGGGAATTCCCTGGTGGTCCAGGGGTTAGGACTTGGCGTTTTCACTACTGAGAGCTCAGGTTCAATCCCTGGTCGGGGAAATAAGATCCCCAAAGCCACTAGGCATGGCCAAAAAAAAAAAAAATCAGTTTTCTCTACATAATGTAATTATATTTTTTTCTATGTGCTTTATTACCTAATTTCATCACAATGAGAATTACTACCCATAGAGTTTGATTAGGACAAGAATCTCGGGCATCTGTCTAGTCTACTGGACTCATAAAGTGACAGCAATAGTATTAACACTACACAAACTAGTGTTTCTTAAGGGATGGTCAATGGATCATCTATAACAGACTCATCTAGGGGTGCTGATTAAAAGTCTTGTTACTGGGGGTGGAGAGTAATGGGGGTGGGGGTCAAGAACCTGTATTTCTAAGTACCCTATGTGATTTTCATGTATACTATTATTCAGAAGATACTCAATCTTTCTGAATGAACTTAGGGCAAACCGGGCCCCTGGTCCAATACACCTGTTTTACAAAAAACATAAAAAACTTAAAGACAATTCTTAAGTCCACACCACCAGCTTCTCACTCTGCAGATAATTCAAGGGAAGAAGTCTGAAAAGAATAAGCAACAAGAAGTACTTCCAATATATGAATCAAATAAAAATTAGTTCTCAAATATTTATAAGACTTTATTACACACTTAAACTGAACAAACAGCCTTGTTCGTGAACTGTCACCCACAAAAATGAGTGGATTTTTCATACCAAAAAAAAAATCTTTAAAAGGAGAACACAGAAACAAAGTTAATTTTATGGGTCATATCTGTCATTAATTAACAACTGAACTGGGACCAGTACCTCTGCACATGACCCAATTTAATATTTAAAAAAAGACCTGGCCTGTTCCACTTCTATCTATATGCAGACAAAAATAGTCTTCCCACTATCCACAGAAAGGAAAAACTGGGGAGCCATATATAAAGAAGGTAACTTTAAACTTCGATTGTACCTGAATTCTTACTGTAATACCAGAAATACTGAGATTTGGCCCTCTTTACTTTTGACATTCAGTCACTGTTTCTAAAATAAACTTCAGAGAACAGGAGAATACATATTAGCTACACTTCTTGTTTCTTAATTAGCATATGCTACTCTGTACTAATACTTAAGTATTATATCTACCTTACCATAAATGCCAAATTATATCTATATTACTGAATAATCAGTAATTTATATTATGGAATAATCAGTCCCTGCAGCCTATAATCATACCTTTAGATTTAGGTTTATGGGGAAAAAAACATATATCAAAGTATATACCAAAGTATATACTTTGATACCAAAGTATCAAACTCCAAAATGGAATTCTAATTACTTTTTAAACTCTATTTTAATTCATGTGGAAAAATGACATTTATGTGCCTTTGGTAATTTACCTGCTTAAACTCCGCTTTACCATAATTGCTAATTATAATAACATTGGGTCAGTTAACAGAAGGAGGACAAAAAGAAAAAATATGATCAACAAGCCAATATTCAGTTAAAATAGGACTGAAATTTGTTTCAGTTTCACAAGTGAAAATTGCACACCAACTTTATTTATTTATTTATTAAATTTATTTATTTTAGGCTGCGTTGGGTCTTCGTTGCTGCATGCAGGCTTCTCTCTAGTTGTGGCGAGTGGGGGCTACTCTTCATTGTGGTGCATGGGCTTCTCACTGCGGTGGCTTCTCTTGTTGCAGAGCACGGGCTCTAGGTGCGCGGGGCTCAGTAGTTGTGGCACACGGACTCAGTACTTGTGGCTCGCGGGCTTTAGAGCACAGGCTCAGTAGTTGTGGCGCACGGGCTTAGTTGCTCCGCGGCATGTGGGATCTTCCCGGGCCAGGGCTCAAACCCGTGTCCCCTGCATTGGCAGGCGGATTCTTAACCACTGCGCCACCAGGGAAGCCCTGGACATCAACTTTAAACTGGAAAATGCAACTTTCCAAAAGACAATATTCTCACTTAAAGTCAAATTTTAGGGGGAGGAGGGAAATATATTACCCTCTGTTTAATAATTTTTAAATACAAACACTTGTAAGTTGAAGTGTTCATATCTTAAAGCATGGCTGCACTGAGATTTCACGCTCTGTACAGTATTCTGATATTTTCTGCAACTCACCTATGTAACTATCGTTTAAGAACTAATTATGAGCCAGGTGGGAGATGAACATAAGACAGTCCCTGTCCTTCAGGGCCAGCAGCCTAGCAAAGAGGAAGAGACAGGCAGAACACGACTGCAGGGGCAGGAGCTGAGAGTTATATAGAGGAGCAGCAATGAACAGAGAGAAGAGGGTGAGATGGGGTGCTCGGTAAAAGGCTCCCGGCAGGTTTAACTGCATCTTTAAGGAAAGCAGGAGGGAGCCAGGGACGCCGAGAAGTGGTGAGGACCCTCCAAGAACACTCACGGTCTTAGGTGTTTAAGCTGACATAACACAAGGAAATGAAGCACAGTCTTTCAATAATGAAACATAACTGGTAGCTAAGTGAATCCAGTGCTGTGAAAAGCTTTCACAGATATCATTTTCATGGTAAATAAATTCTTTTTCTTACTGGTTTTCTAGTTATTGCAACCCAAGGCTGCCCAACTCCTCCGGGGCTTGCTGTCTCACATTCAGCTACTAAAGGTTCCCATTCCACCTGGCTTCTGTCCTCCCCCTGCTCCGCGGACCGTGGCCAACGACCTGAAGGAGCCCTTCACATCATCACAGGCCCGTCACTTACGCCTCCTCCCCAACAGACATAAATAAGGCAGGTCCCAGGCGGGAAGGCGCGGAGGCCTGACGGATGCTCGTTTCTGGGAACCACACAAACACACTGGAGTCATTCCTGTGCCACCAAACCTGCCATAACCGCTGCCAACAGAGCAACCGGGCCACGCCATCAACAGAAATCGCTGTGGTTCAAGACTCTGGACCTACAGGGTGGGTAGATAGCAGCTGACAGTCACCAAGTGAAGAGCCCAGGGGCCTGGAGCCCAACACATACATAGTCGTGAGGGGGTGTGTGTACAGTTGGGAGGTTTATCATAAGTAAAAGATCTGCCAAAAAGGGACAAGTGACAAACTTCCCCTTGGAGATCAAGCCCACAGCTCTCCAGTGTCAGCTTCTGTTGTCCTCACATGGGCCCTTCCTGGGCCCAACTACCCTGTAGCTTGTCGTGGACCTTACGACACCGCAGTGTCATCCCACATGGGCTGCCGGCCTTTCCCTCTGGAGCCTGATCACCTTTCAGCAGAAACATCTGCCTGGTTTCTCGCTTCGTCTTTGGCGCCAAGCACAGCACTCGCACACGGTAAACGCTCAGGATGTTCTTAAAGGAAAATTACCTTTATAGAACTAAAGAAGCTATCAGGAAATCCATGCACTAAAGTTAATTTCCTACTCCTGTGTTTAGTCTCCCTGGGAAATCTTAACTGACTCCACTGCTTCAAAAACATCAAACTCTCTCTCAAACACCCACCTCCCTCCCCTGCACAGCAGATGTGTTGTGAAAGACCTCCTGGCATGGACCCTTCAGACGCCCAGACTCATCACCTCCTCGGCTCAACCTCTGTCCGTCACACACTATCCTAGTATCCTCACCAGTTCAAACAACGGCGTCACGAGCTCCTCAGGGGAGATCTCAAAGTCACCCTGTGTCTCTTCTCTTCACCCCAATGGGCTTCTACTAACTCTTCCCCTTACTCTGTCTTGAATTCCTGCCTCTCCTATCCCAAGACAACCACCTTAATCGAGGTGGTGAATAAGTGAGGACAAGTCCCACTTCTTCACCTTGTCGAGCTGACCCTCCAGTCCCAAGAGTTATTCTCCAAAACCAAATCTGATCTCCTTACTCACCCACTTCAAAAACATCAATGAATATTTCACTGACTGTAGAAGTTCAAATATCACAGCAGAGAATTGAAGGCTCCTAAAAACTTCAGTACCAAACAATCTTTTCTGCCTTTTATTGCGACTGTTTTTACATTCTCTGTCCAAAACCCCCATGTTACTCACAATTCTACTAATGTCATGCTATTTTCCCTTTTTACACCTTCAAATCATTATCCCTCTATCTACAACATACTGTTCCCAACCACCAACCCGTGAACCACATATAAACCATAACAAGTTGGTTCAAAGGTCACTTTCTCTTTGAGATGCCCCTCTATTCCTCAAGGGCAGAATTCGTAGATTTCCTGTGCCTCTAGAGCAACACTAACACGAATATCACATGAGCCAGGTGATTTAAAATTTGCCCATGACCACATTAAAAAGGTAAAAATAAAGAGGTGAAATGAATTCTAATAGTACATTCACT
Organism: Phocoena sinus; assembly: GCF_008692025.1. Classification (NCBI taxonomy): domain Eukaryota; kingdom Metazoa; phylum Chordata; class Mammalia; order Artiodactyla; family Phocoenidae; genus Phocoena; species Phocoena sinus. The sequence continues at coordinate 3,521,065 of NC_045764.1, forward strand.
CATTCAACCTAATATTCAAAATATTAGCATTTAACTGTATAATGAATATCAAAATTATTGAGATATTTTATTTTTTCTGGACTAAGTCCTCAAAATCCAGCATGTATTTCATAGCATATCTCAATTCAGATCCTAAACTTTCATCAAAAATACTTGATCTGTATACAGATTTCATAAAATTTACAGTTGAAAAATAGGTTCACAGACTCAAATGATTCCAAACAGTCTTAAAAGTTTTCCCATAAATGAATCAAGTGTGAGTTTTAAAATTTTAACTTGGAGTAACTGAAATACAATAAAATAAAATAAATTCATTGCCTCAGCCTCACTAGCCGCATTCGAAGTGTTCGGTTACCACACCTGGCCAGTGGCCGCTAGACCAAATAGGGCCGGCTGGCAGCACCTCGTATTCCCCTGTACTAACCGTCCCCAGCACACCCCACAGTAATTGATTGCTGTTCTTCTGCCTCCCAGTAAACTGTAGGCCCCTGAAGAGTTCAGAGCAAGACCACGTCTTAATCATCATATGCTTTCAAAGTCTAGAACTGAAGATCCCTTCTCAAGCCCTGACTCAGACGCTAATGATTTTGTTTTCCCAGTAACTGCTTTCCCAGTCCATAGTATGTTTTAAGTAGAAAGGTAAAGGGGATAGCTGCTAGATACTAATATTTATTGATGAAACCTCATTATTAATCTGTGTTAAAAGTATTCAACCAGAGATGCTTGTCCTTGGTCAGTTAAGCAAACAAAATTCCTCAGCAGGACATAATGCTGAGATAACAGGACTTAGTTCCTATTTTACGCTGATGAAGCAACAGTGCGATGGCCTGGTACACTGCCATTCATTATTACAAATCTCCCTCCCTGCGAACTTGAATGGTAATTCTAGGATCAGCACCCAGGGGATGACTAAAGAATACTCTGTTGCTGAAACTTCTAGAAGGTAAAAGTTTATGGTACAATTACAAAGGAAAAACAAATTCATCTGTGTTTATTTACTGAAAGCACGTACTACATGTACAAATCTAAGCTGAGAAGCTGAGGTATCTGGCAACAACAAAAAATATAATAATTTCAAAAAGATACAAAATTAATCCATAGTAATATGGGATACATTTAAAGGGCTGACATACTATCTTTCCTCTAATTTTCTGACAAATGACTATTCCTTTTTGCTTTTCAAAACTAAGATTCTGGAAATAAAATATTTTGAAAACCTTTCATTATCTAAGTAAAATAATTTATAAATGGTTATTTCGAATAAATACAACTAAATAAATGGGTTTCTAACTTACCACATGTCCTAATTCATTAACAAGTCTGCATGAGAACACTGTAATACAACTCCTTGGGTAATCTATTATTATATTAATTCCAAACTGAGTGTTAGTTATAAGTTTTAAAGCATTACTTCCTTAAAGCTATATTGAAAGAAGGTCTAAGTATACAAAGTGAATAAAAAGTTGATGATTTACCATCATTTTGATTGCCCAGCAAGAAATACTTAAGCCCTGAATTCCTTAAAAAAATATTCAAAATAGGTATTAAAATACATATAATATGAACCTATACATATAAAAATAAGTGTATACTTTCACACACATACATACATGCATGAAAGAAGATCAAAACACTACGTAAGGGGCTTCCCTGGTGGCACAATGGTTAAGAATCCGCCTGCCAATGCAGGGGACACGGGTTCGAGCCCTGGTCTGGGAAGAGCCCACATGCCGTGGAGCAACTAAGCCCATACACCACAACTACTGAGCCCATGCTCTAGAGCCCGTGAACCACAACTACTGAGCCCACGTGCCTAGAGCCTGTGCTCTGCAACAAGAGAAGCCACTGCAATGAGAAGCCCACACACCACAAAGAAGAGTAGCCCCCGCTCACCACAACTAAAAGAAAGCCCACGCAGCAATGAGGACCCGACACAGCCAAAAATAAAATAAATAAATAAATTTATTTATTTTTTTAAAAAACCAGGGGCTTCCCTGGTGGCACAGTGGTTGAGAGTCCGCCTGCCAGTGCAGGGGACACAGGTTCATGCCCCGGTCCGGGAAGATCCTACATGCCGTGGAGCGGCTGGGCCCGTGAGTCATGGCCACTGAGCCTGCGCGTCCGGAGCCTGTGCTCTGCAACGGGAGAGGCCATAACAGTGAGAGGCCCGCGTATCACAAAATTAAAACACACACACACACACACACACACACACACACACACAACGTAAGATTTTGCAATTTATTTCATGGAATTATGGCTGGTTTTGTTTTGGTTTTGTTTATCTGTATTTTCTTTCTTTTTTTAATTAATTAATGTATTTATTTTTGGCAGTGTTGGGCCTTCGTTGCTGCACGCGGGCTTTCTCTAGTTGCTGCGAGCGGGGGCTACTCTTCATTGCGGTACGCAGACTTCTCATTGCGGTGGCTTCTCTTGTTGCGGAGCATGGGCTCTAAGCACGTGGGCTCAGTAGTTTTGGCTCGTGGGCTCAGTAGTTGTAGCTCACGGGCTCTAGAGCGCAGGCTCAGTAGTTGTGGCGCGCGGGCTTAGTTGCTCCGTGGATGTGGGATCTTCCCAGACCCGGGCTCGAACCCGTGTCCCCTGCATTGGCAGGCGGATTCTTAACCACTGCGCCACCAGGGAAGTCCTGTATTTTCTAATTTATTCTTCAAGGAGCACATTTATTTTGAAGATTAAAAATTTGTGGGAAAAAAAAGGCCATTAGTTTTAAACCCACAGAACAATTCTGGAATGACCTTTAGGAAGTTCTATAGCCTAAGCTACAAAGGCAAGAACATTTATGATATCCATGGAAGTCAATACTCAAAACTTCAAGTTTACCCAGAAAGTCTAGAGCAGGCAAGGAGGAAGGGCTTGTTCATGGTCATGGATATTTTGAGTTCATTCTAAGCCAAAAATGTAGTCACTGAACTTAGAATTATGATCCTCATAATAAGCCACAATGAGAATACAGTTCCCTTTAGCAAGTTCTCCAAGTAGCTAACAGATAAAGCAGGGTAGGCAGAATGGGATTGTTCTGTAATGACAATGATCAAAAGTCTAGCACCTCTTTGAGCCATTCATCTTAAAGTTTCACAAGCTGAGACCTGTCTAGACATTGGGTAATCATTCCCAGCCCTTCTTTCTTTAGAACCATCAACACCATCCATCTCCAGAACTTTTTTCATCTAGCAAAACTGAAACTCTGTACCCATTACACAATACTCTCCATCCCCCTATACCTCAGCCAGTGGCAACCAACATTCCACTTTCTGTTTCTATGAATCTGACTACTCTAGGTGCCTCATATAAGTGGACTCACACAATACTTGTCCTTTTGTAACTGGCTTGTTTCAGTTATCATAACATCCTCAAGATTCACCCATGCTGTAGCATATGTCAGAATTTACTTCTTCTTTTTTTTTTTTTTTTTTTTTTTGCGGTACGCGGGCCTCTCACTGCTGTGGCCTCTCCCATCGCGAAGCACAGGTTCCGGATGCGCAGGCTCAGCAGCCATGGCCCACGGGCCCAGCCACTCCACGGCACGCGGGATCCTCCCAGACCGGGACACGAACCCGTATCCCCTGCATCGGCAGGCGGACTCTCAACCACTGTACCACCAGGGAAGCCCAGAATTTACTTCTTTTTAAGTCTGAATAACATCTTATTGTATGTATGTACACCCAAAATTTTTTCTATGCATCTGTTGATGGAACTTGGGTTGCTTCCACCTCTTGGCTATCATGAATAACGCTATGAATATGGACATACAAATATCTGTTGTAGTCCCTGATTTCAATTCCTTTGGGTATTGTGATGATTGACTGGATGTGTCAATTTGACTGGGCTAAGGGGATGCCCAGATAGACAGTAAAACATTACTTCTGGATGTGTCTGTAAGGGTGTCTCCAGAAGAGATTAGCATTTGCATCAGCAGACTGCGTCAAGAAGACTGTCCTCGGGCTTCCCTGGTGGTGCAGTGGCTGGGAGTCCGCCTGCCGATGCAGGGGACACGGGTTCGTGCCCCGGTCCGGGAAGATCCCACATGCCACAGAGCGGCTGGGCCCATGAGCCATGGTCACTGAGCCTGCGCGTCCGGAGCCTGTGCTCCGCAACGGGAGAGGCCACAGCTGTGAGAAGCCCGCGAAGACTGTCCTCACCAGTGGCGGTGGGCATCATCCAGTAGTTCAGGGCGTCAACAAAAAAGAGGAAGTGCAAATTCACTCTCAACTTGAGATGAGACATCCACGGCTCCTGTCCTAGGACGATGGCTCTCCAGGTTCTTAGGCCTTGGCCCATGGGATGTACCCCTCCCCCCACCCCCGCCCCAGGTCTCAGGGTGTCTGACTTGGACTGAATTCCGCTACTGGCTCTCCTGTTCCCCAGCCTGCACACGGTGCACTGTGGGCCTTCTCAGCCTCCAGAACAGCATGGGCTGATGCCTATAACAAATATGCTCTGATATGTATCTACATACACCCTGTGGGTTCTGTTTCTGGAGAACCCTGACTGATAGATTTATACCCAGAGCCCTTTTCTCTTGAAACTGCTTAAGGAAGGCTTACCATTACCTTTAGAGGTCATTATCTAAAAATAGCACTGATGCTTTACACATTTCCTGCTTCCCAACATCTTACACACACTGAAGACCATTAATCCAATAGAGGGGGGAAAATCAATCCGCAGCTAAGTTTAAAAGCAATTTGTTTTTGCTCCTCTTGACCTCCTCATATAGCCCCATTCCCAGGGAGAAAAATATAAAACATTCTACTTATATTTCAACGTGCAGGAAACAAAATCCACCTCACAAATGTACTCCAGGTCAACGGAGACCTAGTCAAAAGCTGCAGTTTGTTTTCCAAGATCCTTGGTCTCCTTTTAGAGCCCCTTCCAACCTCTCTTCTTCATCACAGCTAGCTCTCAGTTCAGAATTTTCAGAAAAGATTCCTAAATACAAAAGACATGTTTCCCATAAGTCAAATTAACCCCAATCCTCATCTAAAGACTCACAATTACTCTACCCTGTTCCAAGGCTCATTTGAGACATGGTGGCTCCCTCTGTTCCCAAGCAGCTTTTTTTTTTTTTAAGATTTTTTTGATGTGGACCATTTTTAAAATCTTTATTGAATTTGTTACAATATTGCTTCTGTTTTATGCTTTGGTTTTTTGGGCATAAGGCATGTGGGATCTTAGCTCCGTGACCAGGGATCAAACCCGCACCCCCTGCACTGGAAAGTGAAGTCTTTTTTTTTTTCCTGGCCGCGCTGTCTGGTATGCGGGATCTTAGTTCCCCGACCAGGGATCAAACCTGTGCGCCCCCTGCAGCAGAAGCGCAGAGTCTTACCCACTGGGCTACCAGGGAAGTCCCCCAGATCAGTTATTTATATGTTTGTTCCTTTTTATCAGGTATCTGAACATTCACAGGAGACATAAAAAGGTTTTCATTCAGGGTTCCTTAGTCTCTAGAGAACACCTGCGGCAGAGACCTAATTCTTTATTACCTTCTTGCCCAGTCTGCCCTTTTGGGATACTGCTGCTCTTCAGAATGAGACATACTGAAAGTGGCATAAAGATGCCTGGTTCCTTTTAAGAGAAGAAAAGGCTGGCCACAGGAAGGAACAAGTCTGGTTATCACAGTTTTCAGGCTCCGCGTTCCATTTCGGTGAATGCACTAACATAAAATCTATGATACGTATGTGTCAGAGCAAGTAACTGTTTTAAGAGTATCCATACCATTTTTCTAATTACAGCATATTTAGCTTTTATAGGAACACTGAGATTTATTAATTCCTATTTAAATCTTTAGAGCTGTAGCTAAGGAGATAAAAAGGTCACATTCCTCCCCACTTGATTACGTCACCCGTTCTTTAACAGCTGGCGATCAAGTTATCGTAACTGAAGAATAAACTGATTGTTTTTCTCCATAAACTCATTTAAATTATAGTAACAAAACTGTCGATGAGAAAAATTAAACTAAAACATAAAACAGATGGTTTTTCTATAAAAACAAGAAGCTTTAATCTCTATGTATATGTCACGTTACTTGAATACTTAGCAGTAACATCCACATGACACGGGTCTTTCTCAATGCTTTTCTACAGTAAGCATAAAGAATCAAGTAAAGGAGAACCTGACAAACTCAAGGGAAATACTTTGCAGATAACTGATAAAATTCTGAAACCACACTTTGCTGGCTAGAAAACTGATGTGTTAATAACCTGCACAAAATCTGTCATCCTTTTATAAAAAAACGGAAAATAGAGACTAGAATTAAAAAGGAAAACAAAAAAAACCTCCAGAAAACTACTCAAGCATAACCTATGGATGTCTCCAATGAAGCTGTAATCATAACAGGTGCAGGCTGTGACCTTTTGCTTAGAATTTTTAACTTTTAAACATCTTGCACTTCCATTGTTTCAAAATCAAACTCCTAAGCTTCCTTTCATACATAAAATTTGAACTGTCTTATACCAGCTGATGAACTTTCTGAGCAAATAATGGCAACAATTCTGTTTCAGAAGCCTTAGATTTCTCTGTATAGCAATGCTTCTGCAGTCTTGTATTTGAGTATTTTATTGAATCTTACACTTTTTAAAATAAGCTAAAACTATGAAAATGGAAAAAAACATACTGCAGCATCTCCCTATTTATAGTAAAGGGACAGGCAAGATATGGTCCAAATGCAGCCTGTTGCCTGTTTGTGTAAATGAAGTTTGACTGAAGCACAGCCATGCGCCCTTGTTCCCACTGTCTCTGGCTGCTTAATGCCACAATGGCAGAACTGAATACTTGTGACTGAGACCATATAGCTCACAAAACCTGAAATATTTGCTTTCTGGTTCTTTACAGAGAAAGTTTGCCAACTCCTGTGAAAATGCCCTCCTTGGGCTTCCCTGGTGGCACAGTGGTTGAGAGTCCACCTGCCGATGCAGGGGACACGGGTTCGGGCCCCGGTCCGGGAAGATCCCACATGCCGTGGAGCGGCTGGGCCCGTGAGCCATGGCCACTGGGCCTGTGCGTCCGGAGCCTGTGCTCCTCAACGGGAGAGGCCACAACAGTGAGAGCCCCGCGTACCGCAAAAAAAAAAAAAGAAAAAAGAAAATGCCCTCTTCAAGTTAAGCTAGATTTTATTAAAACCAAGCACCCAAAAATTAGATAGATATACATTGTGCTGCATTCTTCCAAAGCAATTACTTCAAATAATTACAAACTTTAGATTCCTTCAACCTTGACATTCTCCTTCTCTAGAAACCTCAGAAAGGATGGACAGAAAGTGCAATCTTCAGCTACGTACAAGTGTCACTTCCATGTTAACAGTGAGTTTCAACTGATTTTCTTAATTCACGTTAGTTTTAATACCTATTTCAAAGATAAGAAATTTTCTCTTCCTTAACTATGGAAATAAACACTTATCACAGAGAACTTCAGTGGTTTCCTTTAAAAAAGGAAAATTTTATTTAAAAAATATAACTTTATTAGAACCTAGCCTAAGTCAAATAGTCACAAAAATTAAGTGCAGAATCTCTAGCTTTCTTGTTTATTGTTTAACTTATCCTTCCCCATGAATCTTTCCTCTGACCTCTGACCTTGTATTACCTAGTTCATCGCCTTATCCTACTAATTACCTGCATCCCCACAAAGTACCCAACACGCTCACGTTTGGCTCCACTTTCTTGGGGTTTTTTTTTGCAGTACGCGGGCCTCTCACTGTTGTGGCCTCTCCCGTTGCGGAGCACAGGCTCCGGACGCGCAGGCTCAGCGGCCATGGCTCATGGGCCCAGCCGCTCCGCGGCATGTGGGATCCTCCCGGACCGGGGCACGAACCCGTGCCCCCTGCATCGGCAGGCGGACTCTCAACCACTGCGCCACCAGGGAAGCCCTGGCTCCAGTTCTAAAAGAAGCCAATATAGACTAAGAGACTGACACTAGGCTGGCAGTTTTTATATCAAATAAATTCCTTAACTAAAATCACCACCACCTACACTACCAGAGCCGTATTAGAATCTCCTACACAGCTCCTCCACGGTTACGGTAACGGCGCCTACACACTTCTACAAGGTTTCCGGCAATTCTCTGCAGGCACTTTTAACAACCCCCGGAGGTCAGGGAATGTCCAATTAAAATTTTCTTATGGGAGATAATAGGGAAGCAACAGAAATGATCCATTGTTCTACATAGGTATCCTGCATGCATTCATAAAGTAGGGCTCTATTAAAAGATATGCTCTGTGCTGACCATCAAATCCCCAGAACCTTGCACGATACAAGGTACACAGCTGGTGCTCAACAAATATTTACTGAATGCATGAATTATTTAATTATTCCATTAAATCTACAGTTATGGTTTTTGTTTTATTTTATTCTTTTCCATCAGTGTTTTCCTTTCTAAATAAAAAATGATTAAAATATTTAACAAATATGTATGAAAAATATCTAACAGTTCTATTAAAGCCGATAGTTCACAGTGGGTATTAAAAAACTATTGTTTAGTGGTGATTGTCTTTTTTAATTAATTAATTTATTTATTTTTTGGCTGCGTTGGGTCTTCGTTGCTGTGTGCAGGCTTTCTCTAGTTGCGGCGAGCGGGCTTCTCACGGCGGTGGCTTCTCTTGTTGCAGAGCACGGGCTTCAGTAGTTGTGTCACATGGGCTCAGTAGTTGTAACTCACAGGCTCTAGAGCGCAGGCTCAGTAGTTGTGGCTCACAGGCTCTAGAGCGCAGGCTCAGTAGTTGTGGCTCTCGGGCTCTAGAACGCAGGCTCAGTAGTTGTGGCTCTCGGGCTCTAGAACGCAGGCTCAGTAGTTGTGGCGCACGGGCTTCGTTGCTCTGCGGCATGTGGGATATTCCTGGACCAGGGCTCGAACCCGTGTCCCCTGCATTGGTAGGCGGGTTCTTAACCACTGCACCAGCAGGGAAGCCCCTAGTGGTGACCATTTTGTAATGTATAGAAATACCAAGTCGCTATGTTGTGCACCAGGAACTAACATAGTGCTGTAGGTCAATTATACTCCAAAAAACAAACTCATAGAAAAAGAGATCAGATTTGTGGTCACCAGAGGCGGGAAGAGGGTGCTGTGAGGGGAGGGCGAACCGGATGGAGGGTCAAAAGGCACAAACTTCCCGCTATAAGATAAACAAGTAGTAGGGATGAAATGAACAGCATGGTTAATATAATTAATGCTGCTGTATGTTACCTATGAAAGTTAAGAGAGTAAGTCCTAAGAGTTCTCATCAAACTCTTTTTTTTTCTTTTTTTTAAATTTTGTATCTACATGAGGTGATGGATGTTCACTAAACTTACTGTGGTCATCATTTCATTATGTATGTAAGTCAAACCATTATGCTATACAGAAACGTACACAGTGCTGTATGTCAATTACATCTCAATACAACTGTAAGAGAAGAAAAAAAACTACTGTTTAATTTGATGTGTCCAAACCTCTCTGAAATACAGAGAAGACACTGCAGATTCTATCTTCAAATATCCTGACTTATGGTCTCAGAAAAATGCTTATCCAGAAAACCTAGCCTTACATCACTTCATGGAAAAGAACCAAATGTAGATACACATGTAAGTATCTACATCAAATAACCACAGTAATTAAGTTCTACCTTTAATATTTTGATCAATAGATAATTATATTCCTATGACTTATACATTCAGTCATTCACTTACTAAGTAAACTTTATTTCCTACATAATTAAACTAGGCTTTTGCTATTTATCTTCTATTTTTAATTAAAATGTCAAAAATATATAGCTCTATGGGTATGTTTGAGATCAAAGTAATAAGAGTACACCTACACATAAACATAGAAAACACTTAGCAGTATATTTGTGGACCAGACACTATTCTAAGAACTTATATAAATCCAACTAATCTTCATAAAAACCTATGACATAGGTACTATTATTATTCCCATTTTACAGATGGGGAAATAGTTCCAGAAAAGTTTGGGTACTCGACCAGGTTTGGAAAACTAGAAAGTGATCGATCTGAACTTTGAACCCAGGCAACCTGGCTCTTCTCCTCTCTTATACTATGCTGCCTCTATACTTGATTAATGGGGAAACTTTTATGAAAGTTATAATATTGAATTCTTAGAAAGAGTTATTAGTTATGAACTATAAAAAGTAAACCACACAAAAACTCATGTCTTCTTTGGAAGTACATTATAGACTAAATTGGAAAAACAAGAAAAGGGCTTGTGCCAGTGAATAAAGTAAGATTTCTGTTTGACAACATAATGTTAATTAAGAAACAGAACTGAGAAGTCATACTCGTTAATGTCTTTTGATTTAACTAGAGCCTTTTATGCTCTCCTTCATTCACTTACTCATTCAAGAAATGTTCAATACATCCTGATTGACAGGATAGAAAACAGTAACAGACAAATCCCTGTCCTTGAGAGGCTTTGCAACTCAGGAATGAGAAGCAAGGCTCAAAGCAGTGAAGTGTATTTCCCAGACTTTACATCATAGGCTCTCCCCCCAAAACTATATCACGTCAGCTTTCCATAAGAACATTAAAACTGACAGAGGATTATCAAATATAATATATAAATGTAGTGAATAATGTCATGTTAAAATAAAAAAACCTGCCTAACATTATCCCTACAGGCTGAGAAACGGGAATAAATGCCCTGGGCCCACAGATACGTTACAAGAGGCCCAATATAGTATACAAAATACATAAAACACATACCCAAATAAATTGATTCTAACCCAATGTGCCAACTATGCATTTCTTAAAATTTTTTGCTTGCGTCCTTAGAAGTTAGAAAATTTCTTTTGAACGGTCTCAAATAGAAACCCACAGAGTTTAGAACTGTCTTTTTTTAAATAAAATTTTACTTTAGCAATAAAAAAAATACTACATAGCAATGAATATTTACTAAGCATATACTCTGTTTGAGGCACTTGACTCTCTCATGTCATTAGTGTCCTCAGCACCCAGGAGTTTCATGATTCCTCCCTCCTCACAAGGGAGTTGCTGAACCAAGATTTAAAACTAGGTCTGTTTGATTTCAAAGTCCAGGCTATTACTCACTACCTATACCGTCCCTACCAAGTACAAGTAACAGTAATCGTATCTCACAGCTGCGTTTAATAAATACTCTTATTACCACAGTGTAAAATATCTTCAAAGAACTGGCACACTCTCCCTAAAGTTACAAACTGAAAAACACTAACAAGAAATATTAAGTGCTACGTTATTCCACTTTAATTTCATTTTGCCTATCTTCCAGTGAAAGATTTGAGAATACTGTTCTGTAATTTCTAAATCATGCCTGTCACAGCAAAAGTAAGCAATAAATACTTACCTAAATAAATAATGCTCTCCTCTCCATGAGCACAGCAACCATTTGACGCAGTTCAGATTTCAAATATTACCTCCCACTTACACTCATCAGAACAAATGTTGTGACTTTTGGTTTGGTAAGTACGGCTGCCTCACCATGACACTACCAAAATTCCAAGCTCAAAATGCTGCCGGCTCTCCAGCTAAGTTTGCAATGCAAAATAAAACAGGATGATCAACAGTGTGGAAGTGTGTTCCACTAGGAAACAGATTCCTTGATTCAATACCCCAACTCACCGAGCACCTGTAAATATGGGAAACTAGGTAATTTTAAGTGAAAAAAGAATTCTCAAGGTTCATTTCATGGTTCTTCAGTATGCTGAAGTAACAAAAAAAATCACAATCACTTGGGAACTATAAAATAACTGCCAAGACACACCCACCATTTTTTCTTTTAAATGACCTTCACATACATTTCTGCCTACAAGTGCCACACCTGTCTGCTCTCCCAGAGCCAGGGATGGGACACCCACCCCAGCTCAACTGGTTTCCCAAAGAGACAGGGAGGCTGAACTCCCCCCACTGACAACCTTCCACTAGATTACGTGCTTGGGTACTTATGAGATTCTCACTAACACAACTCTGGACTTCATCTGTGGAGAAGCATTAGACAAAAAGATAAAAAAGGCCACAGGACTTCCCTGGTGGCACAGTGGTTAAGAATCCGCCTGTCAATACAGGGGACACGGGTTCGAGCTCTGGTCCAGGAAGATTCCCACATGCTGCGGAGCAACTAAGCCCGTGCACCACTGAGCCTGCACTCTAGAGCCCATGAGCCCCAACTACTGAGCCCGTGCTCTAGAGCCTGTGAGCCACAACTACTGAAGCCCACGTGCCTAGAGCCCATGCTCTGCAACAAGAGAAGCCACTGCAATGAGAAGCCCGCACACCACAACGAAGAGTAGCCCCTGCTCGTTGCAACTAGAGAAGCCTGCGTGCAGCAACAAAGACCCAACGCAGCCAAAAGAATAAATAAATTTATATATATATAAAAAAAGGAGATAAAGAAGGCCAGACATATGCTCTGGGCTCTCATTAAGAGGCCAAGAAGAATAAGTAAAATTCAGAGGGTAGAGTCACCAAAATAAGTCCACATCCATAGGATTTTAAGTGAATGTCAGAATAATGAACACAGAGATAAAGAGATCACAGAGTAGGAGAAACAAGTGTTTTGGTTTAGATGTATTTTTTTAATCAGACAAAAAGAAAAGTAAACATACACATTAAAAAAAAATTACAGTAATTAGAGCCTACCTAACCAAAACTGTTACCTGGAATTTTTCAACATTTTTCACTTTAGCAGAATTAGACAAATGACACCTGACAGTACAATTATTTTTTTTCCTCCAAAAGTAACAGTGAGTATGTCCTGGAGACACTATGAACTAACAAATATACTATGTACTATACAGACAACTAATAGTAATAATAATGATGACGACAAACGTGTGATTCTTTGAAGGAAGGTTCAATCATCTTTCATACGCTAGCTTTACTATTGCTGGAGAGCAGAGTGAAATACACTAAACTATGAGCTCCTTAAAGGCAGAAACCAGACTAGACGTGGCATCTCTTCTAGCACATAGAAAACCTTTAACAGGTGGTGAATGAAACATAGATACTGGATATTCAATTAGGCAAAAATTTCTATCCCCCAGAAAAACTGACTGAGGTTTCAGTGCATTAAAAACTACATATTTATTTACTCCCTAAGGCTCACATTAACTATCCTTGCCTGAACTTGCTTCAAATTTCAGTTCAACAAGCTAAACAGATGAAAGAAGAGAAATGGTGTTAATTCATCTTATATGAAAGTACTGAAAAACAGTCCCAGCACTGATTGAGGCGTCTCTCACTCTGCCTAAGGAAAAACAGATTCAGAAGGCAGACTTCCCCCCGGCCCAGTCCCTTTGATAAGCTTTCCATTTTCTAACTTCAGCACAAAAAAAATATTTAAAACAGTCTGGCTACGGGAAATCTTCCTCTTTTCCATCCTTACTAGAGACACACATCTTTCACTTCTTGTCATTTCTATTTTTGCACAGTCAAGGTTTTCAGATCTTGAAACTGAGTGTGTTCATGTGTGCCCTTCTCATGGGGATGGGACTTTATGTATACTATATATAATATTTTATATTAAGTATGAAGAATTTCTAGTGCAAGAAATTTCCAACATTTTAATATTACTATAGTTCATAACACTGCATATATGCTTACAACAAAAAAATTAAATTTAATTCGATGTACTGTTAAAACACCACTGACTATATGCCTACCAAATTAGCTGATAATAGATGTTAACAAAGAATTCATCTCTCTAACTGAAATACAGTTTAGCCAAAATGTCTCTGGCCAAATTTTATAACATTTTACCAAAAAATGTTATCATCATCAAACGCTAAGCCACTAGCATACACCCTGAACCTATAAATAAAGGCATTCGATTCTAAGGAGAAGAATCTTGTGAGGCCTCAGTCAGATACTACTTTCCCTTAGCTAAATGCAGACCCTTTCACCAAAACAGCATTCTCAAACTTTTTGATCCCAGAGCCCCTTTACCCTCTTAAAAATTACCTGGGATACAAAAGAGCTTTTGTTCCTGTTCAATATCATATCTATTGATATTTAGTATTAGAAGTTAAAACTAGGAAATTTTTTAATTATTTGTTAAATTTATTTCAAAATAATAAACATGTTGCATGTTAATATGAATATGTATTTAGAAAAATAATGACAGCCTCCCCCAAAAACAACAGTGAGGAAAACAGCACTGTCTCGCAGCTTCAAATCTCCTCATTATCTGGATTCTCATACCTGCTTCCACATTAAACCTCTTGCAATATGTTGTTCTGGCTGAAGCACATATAGAAAAAATGGTCTTATACCGAAATGCAGACAATAAAAGAGAATTATTTTAATAAGCTTTTCAGATAATTGTGGACATTCTTTAACATTCCTCCAAAACTCAATGAGTAGCGGTTTCTTAAAGATTAGTTGCAATGTGGAATCTAAAATCACATCAATTAATGAGTTGTACTTTGTCACATTAAAATCCACTGGTCTATCTTGCCTTTGAATGACTCTTGTATCCATCATGCATTGGTCACTTGAAAAATATTAATTCACTGAGTTAGGCTTATCTTACTTTCCAAATGTTGGAACATTTCACTACACAGTATCAAAAACAAATACAAAATCTTTAACATCACCACTGCTTTTATCAGGAAAGTCTTGAGATTGAAAAACTATAAGCTCACGGCGGCAGATACAAGTTTTCAAGATTCTAATTTTCATCTGAAAGCTTGATTTTTATCACTTGCAACAAAAATCAAATTTTTTTAAAGCAATGGCCTTACTTTGTTCATTTTTGAGAAAATGTCCATCAAATGCCCTGCTGTGAATAAGCAGTCTGTCAGTCATTCTTTCAAGTAAAATTGGTGTTCCATTAAAAAAGTAACTGGCTAAACTCACAGCTCAATCAAACAAGGTTAGGGGACTTCCCTGGTGGTCCAGTGGTTAAGACTCCACGCTCCCAATGCAGGGGGCCTGGGTTCAAACCATGGTTGGGGAACTAGATCCCACATGCATGCTGCAACTAAGAGTTCACATGCCACAACTAAAGAGCCTGTGAGCTGCAACTAAGGAGCCCACGTACAGCAACTAAGAAGCCCATGCCTGCCGCAACTAAGACTCAGCACAACCAAATAAATAAATATTTTTTTAAAAAATCAAACAAGGTCAGAATTTTGATCTAATTATTTTTAAGTGTTTTTTTTTTTTTTTTTTTTTTTTTTGCGGTACGCGGGCCTCTCACTGTTGTGGCCTCTCCCGTTGCGGAGCACAGGCTCCAGACTCGCAGGCTCAGCGGCCATGGCTCACAGGCCTAGCTGCTCCGTGGCATGTGGGATCTTCCCGGACCGGGGCACAAACCTGTGTCCCCTGCATCGGCAGGTGGACTCTCAACCACTGTGCCACCAGGGAAGCCCTTAAGTATTTCTAAAGGTATAAATACTCCCTTGACTTCATAAACTGAGAATATGCAATTGTTTCTTCAATGTAAAAAGAAAATTATCCCTACCTGCCTTACAAAGCAGCTGTGAAGCAACCACATATGGAAGCATCTATTCTAGTGCCTGACACAGTAAAGACGCTCAACTAACCATGGTTAGTTCCTTCCATCATCCTGTCTCTCACTATATTATTAATATTAATGAATCCCCTCTAGTTCTTCATTTTTCTATTTCTCCTCTATAACCAAGTTGTCACTCACCTACCTTCCAACCACTTTTAGGTTACTGAATTCCTCTCTATGAGACAGAAAAACAGACAGGTAATATTCAACCATAGGTTACGGAAAGAGGGCTTCAGAAGTCAAGCATCTTGTAGAAAGGCTCCGAGACACAAATTTCTCTGGTTTAGAAGCCTAGTCCTTTCCCTCTCCCTTTAATGTACCAAGTTACATTCACGATTCTCCAGAAATGTGAGCTCAAATGTTGTTATAACACGTTTCAAAATAATTGTTGTGATGAAATTGTTCAAGGAGCCATCCTGAGTTTAAACCATCTGTCTGGCATTTACTGAAGCAATTGCTGAAGATATTCTATGCATACAGATGAGATTTTTCTCAACAAAAATGCAAAAACGTTTTCACATCTGTTGTTTTTGTTGATATGTCACCTAGATTAGCAAATTCTTTCCTACGAAGGAAACAGGGTGAAAACACAGAACATTTTTAATGAACACATTTTTAAATGAGTCTTAAAATTATGTCATCTTTCCAACCATCTTTTTCTACTGCTACTCTATGACAATCATACTAAAATTATGTATGTGTGTATACACACATACACACGCATGCATACACACGTACGTACATACATGTGCGTGCGCATGCATACACATATGCATATGTACACACGTATGTACGGATGCATACACTTATACTTACACACATCCATACAAACGCACATACATACCTATATGCATACATACATCTAAAGAGACAGAGAAATTTCCAGTATTTCAAGTCAACTGACACTGTGACTTTAATCTTTAAACACGTCTAAGACTTCAAATCACAAACTGGAAAATTCACGCATTAAAGTCCATCAGAACTGGTCTACAGAAGTGAAGAAATTTATATGCAATTGATGTTACACAGTATCCACGAATTCTAAAACATAAAGAATACACTCATTCCATATTCCAAAAGACAGATATATTCCAATGTGTAGCAAATAATTGTGCCATATGAACATGTATTGTTTTGACTGCCCAGCAGGCCCTCGTTTTAGGTGCAAGCACCACCGCGGCCCTTCCTCTGGTTATCTGCCCTCCCCCGAAAGCTGGGACTCTGGTGGTACCGCCAATCGTACTACCCTGCACACCTCATGCCTTCTTCATGATGGGCTGGCAATAAGTACGGTGCTGATGCATGAGAGCGCTCAACCTGCCTACCAGAGGAATTGGTCCAGAGACGAGCACAAGACTTAATTAAGCTAAGGCGAGCCGTCCCTGCAAAGGATTTCACATACGAACTCCAGGTCTTTCTTCTGGATCTGTGATGATAGAAGCGTGGAGCAGTCAGCAGCTGTAACCTGTACATTACGGTTCTCCAGAGAAACAGATACAAGAAGAGGTGTATAGACAGGCAGACAGAGAGATAGACAGATAGACAGATATAGACAAATATTTATTTTAAGGAATTGGCTCATGCAATGGTGAAGGCTTGGCAAGTCCAAAATCTACAGAGCAGTCTGGCAGGCTGGAGACCAAGGGAAACACAGCAGTTCAAGTTCAAGAGCGGTCTGGTGGCAGAATTCCTTCTTACCAAGGGGAGGTTCTATTCTCTGTTCTGTTAAGGCCTCCAACCGATTGGATGAGGCCCACCCACATAATGGAGGACAACGTGCTTTACTCAAGGTCCGCCAATTTACATGTTGATCTCATCCAAAAAACACCTTCACAGAAACATGCAGAATAATGTTTGACCAAGTACCTGGACGCCATGGTCCAGCCAAGCTGACACCTAAAATTAACCATCACAAGTTCACCCCTTATCAACTGCAGACATATCGTGTAAAGCATATTAAGTTGCTTTTTCCTTCACTGTACAGATTCTTTATTATCTGTTGTCAGAAGTTTGCTGGCAGAAATGGATAGGATACAATCTTTGGCTTTAAAGACTACAATCTGAAGAGAGTAGGACGTGCACAAAGGGAATATTACGTTGCTCTTCCTACGCTGAACTGGAATCAGCCTGATAACTCCGTCCTGGCCAGCTCTTCCCCTGGCCTTCGTGGCACTTGATAACTGGCCTGGCACAGAATGGGTGTGAAGTGGGAAGACCTCAGAAGAAGAAGATACGGTCGACAACTATTCTTTGCCTGCCTGGCTCCTCTCCCTTATTCTGGGAACAGCACGTCTGCTACTTCTGTGGGGGCACTGCTTCTACTCAAATTCCAACTACGCAGTTTGGGTATGATCCAACCGTGCCCCTGGTCATAAGCATAAGCATAACCCAAGCCAAGCCAATTCTTTCTCCAAGATTTTCTGAATTAGAACTAAGGGAAGAAAAATAGATGCTCTAAATAGATGCTCTAATAGAAAAACTAAGGATGTGACCCTAGCACTTGCCAGCAACTTGTCTACAGCCATGTGGGAAAAGTCTGTTTGGAAGAATGACAGAGTCGTGGAAGGGGAATGAGAGATAAGAGAGAAAGGATAAAAGGAATCCTGACAGTGAGAAGGCCTTAGTTCCAATCACCCCTAACGCCTACATGAATAAACCCTTCCTCTAGTTTGGCTACATGAGCCAGTAAGTTCCCTTTTGCCTAAACTAGGCACAGTTGGGTTTCTACCACTAAGTCCTGACTAACAGACAGGAATTAAAGCAGAAAAGGGTAAAATAAAGCCAATTGCATCTAGGATCATGAGGCAGAAGGACAGGTGAAGTTTATAAGAAAGGTAAAGAGACCGACTTGTCTTAGAAAAGGAAAAGGCGAGAAAAGGGCAGGAAAAAGGTGAAAGAGAGGTGGATGTAAAGAGTTTTATGTGGATTGCGAGCCCAGTGGCACCATATGCATGAATACACATGCAGGCATTTTCTTGAAAAGATGGTCTACGGCTGTCACTAGATCCTCGGAAAGGAGCCTGATAAACAGATCGATGCTAAATTAAAGCAGGCTCTTGATTCCAGGAGGAAGCTAATGACAGATGATAAAGCATTTACCTTCTAATATCAAGAGTTTCTGAGAAAAGACCTGCAGCAGTTAGAACAAGGTGCTCTTCTCATGGAGAAGAGAAGGCATGCCAAAGACAGTGAGAGCAGTCACCCTAAGAGATCGCAAAGAATTCTGCCTTCAGGTTTGACCCAAATGTAATTTCAAGCAGATCTAGCTCCTCTCCCAAATTTCCATCTAATTAGACATTTATGCCTAAATTTCCTTAAAGATTTATCAATTTTCACTCCATAATTACCTTGCCCAGAACTTTCACTTTAAGAATCTGGGTTTCTGGATACCCTGAAATTAGAGCAAAATTTGATGTAAATGTGCATTTCTTGAGAGAGGAGTTTGCATTTTTCACCAAATTCTGATTGCATTTTTCATCAAATTGCATTTTTCATATGAATCCTGTGACTTTATAAATATGTACGTAGTCAATCAAATAAAATCAAAACAACTTTTATTCTTTCCTGTTTTGATTTAGTAGAAAGATTTGACAAGAAGATGATCCTAGAAAGCAGAAACAGAAGACAGTTTCCCAAATGCTATTCAGAGGCGGAAAATACAAAGAAAGGACAGCTAAAGGACACTGTAGTTGAAAAACTACGTAAGTTTGCCTAAATATGGCTGTCTTTATTTACAGCTGATTATAAAGGAAAAAGTCAAACTAACAAAACCACCCAAAAAAGCCCTGCTGATCTTGTCACTCCCAGGGATGTCACGAATTAAAATATTACTGAAATAAGATTCAATCTTAATACAAACAACTCTCCATATGTGGCGATGATGACCATTTCTGCAGATCATCAGAACCCTTTTCTTTACTTCCCACCACCCCTTTAGTACTTTATATGCTCAAGCAAAGGACAGTCCAAGAACTGGAACGGAACTAAAATGCCAATCAATTACTACTTGCTAAAGTAAGTTTAAAGAATAAAAAAAAAAATTAACGAGGGGAGAGAGAAAAACTACTTTATTATTCCACCTACAGATTTCACATTAATACATTTCCTGTTCAACACAGGCAGGGATTATTAAGGGCTTACTACAAATATGTTCGATTTCATGTACATCTATTCTTATATTGAGTCTTTTATTTATTATTTATTTTAGTTATTTAAATGAAATGTCAGTTCCAGTTTACCAGCTTTTTCGCTTTTATCATCTAATGATTAAGTCACCAGATACACCCATCTTGGTTGTCTCAAAACAGTCAACTGTTTTAACTAATTTTTCAAGAGTCAAGTACTGTTAATACTAGATTATGCGTTCTGGGCAGGGGGATATAGAAAATCCAGAATCTGACAGTAATTTGGCTGGCCAGCCTTCGAAAGCAAAGCCACTAAATATACTTGCCAGTTGATTTGATTAAGTAGATCTGCCACCCATGAGATCGTCCGTCTGAAATTTGGTAGAGATATTAATCACTCCAGTTTCTGTGCCAAAAAATATACCACCAATTCTACTAATAATTATTATCAAAAGGAATACAAAGTTCACCTTCACACTCAAATAAGTAAAGGTACAGCTTTCTACTTTATAAAAACATTTAAAAATAATTTTGAAAATTGTTTAAAAATCCAGGAACCACTTAAAATGTTCATCTCCTATGATTCAAGGTCTAAGAAAGATTTTAGTGATCTTTAATATATATATAAACTTAAAACATCAGGGTTTAGAAAACTAAGGGTTCTGAAAGAGCAGTGAAACCCTTAAACATACCGTGCCTGGGCATTCTAATCTCTAAGACTGCCAGCAACTATAAGACTTGGAGAGAAGAGCACTAGTATCGTGCTTGGGGCTTCCCTCGTGCCACATACACAAGGAGTTCCACACACAGT
Source organism: Phocoena sinus (assembly GCF_008692025.1). NCBI lineage: Eukaryota > Metazoa > Chordata > Mammalia > Artiodactyla > Phocoenidae > Phocoena > Phocoena sinus. The sequence continues at coordinate 3,541,492 of NC_045764.1, forward strand.
ACTTCATTAAATATAACAACAACTCTCAGTTCATTTTTAGAGGTAAGAAAACTGAGGCTCAGCGATTAGGGGACTTGCCCATGGACATACAGCTACACAGCAGCAGATCCCAAATCTTAAAAGCCACATCTGTCCTAACTCAAGTTCAGACACTACATTGCCCTAAATTTAAAAAGTAAAATAGGGCTTCCCTGGTGGCACAGTGGTTAAGAATCCGCCTGCTAATGCAGGGGACATGGGTTTGAGCCCTGGTCCGGGAAGATCCCACATGCCGTCGAGCAACTAAGCCTGTCTGCCACAACTACTGAGCCCTGTGCTATAACTACTGAAGCCTGTGCACCTAGAGCCCGTGTTCTGCAACAAGAGAAGCCACCGCAGTGAGAAGCCCGCGCACCACAAGGAAGAGTAACCCCCGCTCGACGCAACTAAAGAAAGCCTGGGCACAGCAACGAAGACCCAACACAGCCAAAAATAAATATAAACAAATAAATAAATTTATTTTTAAAAAGAGAGAGAGAGACATAATTTGAGAGCAAATCACAAAAGACAACAACAACAAAAAAGTAAAATAAACAATACCAGCACTCAAGAGACAATTCCAACTGCTTTGAAATAAGACACTGAACTTCATCCACACTTTACCAAAGAAAATCATGATATAAATGCTGAAGATTAGGTTTTCAGACAAATTCACTAAAACTTATTCAAGCCACTATATAGCATAAGCCATCAGCACCCAAATCTCCTAAAATTCCTAACCTGGGAGCTGCTCTAGGCAATAAAGAAATTAAACAGGAAGCTGTGGTGAGTCTGAGCAGGTAGCAAAGCAGCATTTCAGAGAATTTTCAGGAAGCTAAGCAATGACCCCACGTGTTCCAGCAGCAGGGCAGTGGGGGACTTCACAAAAGGGTCTACCAACAGCGAGCGAGGATCTGGACGAGAGGGGACATTATTAGCTGTCGCTATACAGAGCTAATTTATGTCTGTTTTTAGATTCAGCACCATCTTTGTGGAAACAGATTTAGGAAAATCTCTAACAAACACTGAAACCTTTTATACCTAATCCTGAATTAACCCGAAAATCTAATTAGCCTGAAAAATTACACCTCTCAGCATTCTTCTTTGTTTAGTAAATATTCTGTTTGCATAACAGATATTTTGAAAATACTCCGTATGGTGAAACTGCACATACAGTATGATTCTTTCTTTGTAAATACACAGATATTTATGATTGTATAATTAAAATTTGTATTTTTAAATACAATAAACATCTGTATTAACAGTCCACATAATATGGGAATAAAGACTAAAAAGTAATATTTAAATATTCTTCAATTAGAAACAAAGCTTCAATCTATAAAAAAATTACAGAATTGATTTTGTGAACCTAGTGTACTATGATAACACCTAGAAATGTTGATGAATTGTTCCATAGATAAAATTTTCCAGATGAATTTAATATTAGATTTCAAATACCAGAAATACATTAGTCTGGCACTGTCAATGAAGAAACTTTCTATAAATATATCTTCCAATATAAAAAAGCTAGTATAGAACATAAACATTTCCAGATTCCTAGCCATCATAAACATTCATATTATATTTTTAAAATAACATGATTCTCAGCTTTACAGTATTTTGGCCTTCTTCCTAAAGTCATCCCTTCTTCTGGCATCCTGTCAGCCTCACAGACGAAGGTCTACCATCTCGACTTTCCAGCTTTAGACCTCACTTTCTAACTACAGGGAACCGGGAAACTTGATACTCAAGGCTGGTAAGACACACATATTAAAGGAATATTAATGAGATCATGAGAGAAAAACAGGGCATCAGGAGCAAAGCGTATAATTTTTAAGGCTGTTCTAAGGTCTGGAGCTCAGAACTAACACTGACCTTTCAGTTTCATCTTCATATCAACCACTAGTATAAACTTTGAAATGACCTAAAAACTTGATCTGATGAAGACCCTGCATATGATGTACCCAATTTAAGGGGGGGGTGGGGGAGACTGAATATTATGATTTTTTTGTTTTTGTTGCGGAGCACAGGCTCCGGACACGCAGGCTCAGCGGCCATGGCTCAGCGGCCCAGCCGCTCCGCGGCATGTGGGATCTTCCCGGACCGGGGCACGAACCCGTGTCCCCTGCGTCGGCAGGCGGACTCTCAACCACTGCGCCACCAGGGAAGCCCTATGATTTTATTTTTACTCAAAGTTTGGAATCTCTCTATTGCATTACAGTTTTTACCCCCAACTTCACCTCTCTTATAACATTCTTCATAAAGCCTATGCTGTGTCAAAGGTCATAGCACTGCAGGATGGCTGTTTTTTCAAGCAGAAACATGCAACTTTGATGGGACATTAATCTAGGTCTCCCCCTTCCATGTATTTGTGGCTAAACACTGGTCATCATTACAGAAGCATTTAGCACATCTACTATGTACCAGGGTACTATGCTAGGCACCGGACAGACAGAGAGATCAAGACATGGTAGATAGCTTGGCCTTGGAGACCACAGACTGACTAATGAGAAGAAAGAAAACAATCGTACGTGTGATGAGTACAGCAAAGGAAAAAGACAGGGCATGATGGAAGCTTGTGATGAGAGGATCCCCCAGAGAACTTTCACCACTGCCAAGTGGCAAAGAGGCCATCCTCTAACCAAGACTGTTAAGAGGTCAAAGCAATGAGTACTTAAAAACTACCATTAAAAACTTACCAATCACTTCCAGTTCTGGGAAAAAGGAGGAAATGTACTTTACCCTATTCCTCACACTAGGTATAAATAAAAACATAATATATAAAACAAACAGAAGACAACTCTGAAAGGCAGAGAGAAGGTAAACCAACTGTGACCTCAGGACCCAATGAACAACAAACCGGTGAGTTCCCTAGGTTTAGTTGTGGCTTCATACACCACAGGTTTGAAGAGGGAAGTCAGGGACTTCCCTGGTGGTCCAGTGGGTAAGACTCTGCACTCCCAATGCAGGAGGCCCAGGTTCGATCCCTGGTCGGGGAACTAGATCCCACATGCATGCTGCAACTAAGAGTCCACATGCCACAACTAAGAGTCCGCATGCCGCAACTAAGAAGTCCGCACGCCACAACTAAGAAGTCCACACACCGCAACTAAAAACAGGTGCACCCAAAATATAATAAATATTAAAAAAAAAAGAGAGAAGTCAGCAACCCAGAAACACCAACAGGCACAGACCAAAAGAGCCCCAACAAATCCCTGCTCTACATCTAGCAGAAGATCCAGAAAAGGGGAAGACCAGCAAGACTGAAAGGTTTTGGGTATTACCGCACTAGTCCAGCCAAATGCCACAGAACAAACCACCGATTCCACCCACAGACCACCAGCGGTGGCAAGCAGGGCTGTAACAGGCACCCTAAAACCCCCACCAGGGTGGTGTCAGAGAAGGCAGAGGCAGCAACCAGGGAGGTCACTGCCAGAGAGTCACAAGACCCCCCGACCTATGTACATACACACAGAGGGCGCTTACTGGAGACTCAGAACCTGCACCACCGCTGAGCAGCAAGGAGGCCATCCTCTGACCAACACATCGGTGGAGGGCATGTGGGCCAAGGAATGAGGCACTGCCGCCGCCCCCCGCCCCGGCCAGGAAGGCAGCAGGGAGATGTACTGGGGAGCCAGGCACTATTGAGGAACTCTCGGAGAAGGCCAAAAACATGGGTACTTGAAGAAGTTAAAGCCTCTGTCTGGTACCTACAACTACATCAAACCTTAAACACAGTCCAATTTCTAGCCCGTTGAACATAACACTGCATGCTAGAGGCCTAGTTACTTCCATTCCCGTTACCCAATAAAACATGTCTGGCTCTCAACAAAAACTACGAAGCATAGCAAAAGGCAAGAAAAAAACCATCTAAAGAGATAAGGGTAGCATCAAACTCAGATATGGCACAGATGTTGGAATTATCAGGCGGAATTTAAAATAACTACTATTAACATTTTAAGGGCTGTAAAGGAAAAAGTAGGCAACATACAAGAACAAATGAATAATGCAAGCAGAGGGATGGAAAATCTAAGACAGAATCAAAAAGAAATGCCACAAATTAAAACACTGTAACAGAAAAGAAAAAATGCCTTTGATGTGATGATCAGTAGACTGCACACAGCTGGGAAAAGAATCAATGAGCTTGAAGATACGTCAACAGAAATTTCCCAAACTGAAAGCAGGATAAATACCAAAAACTTACACAAATACCAAAGTACAAAAAAACGCACACAAACTGCAGAAAACCAAAGATGAAGAGAAAATCTTGAAAGAAACCAGAAGCAAAAACACTGAACTAGTGAAGAACAAGAATAAGAGTTACAGCATACTTCTCACTGGAGAGCATGCAAACAAAAAAAGAGTGGGTATAATATTTCAAGTGTTGAAAGAAAAAAATCACCAACAAGCACTCTGTATCTAAAGAAATCATGCATCAAAGTGAAGCACTTTCCCGAACAAACAAAACTGAGAGAATGCAGCACTAGCAGACCTGCCTGCAAGAAACGTTAATACTGTTAAGGTGGCATAACTCCCCAAATGAACCTACAGACGATCCTGCTAGAATCCCAGCTGGCATCTCCAAACCTGCCTCTGCTCCATCTTCACACCTTCCCTCCGTGTGGTGCCCCTCTGCCTCCCTATGGACATCTGTGGTTGCATGTAGGGTCCAGGATAATGTCCTCATCTCAAAATCCTTACCTTAATCGCATCTGCAAAGACCTTCTTCCCCTCTTCAGCCTACAACAGCAAAAACATCTTGGAAAAAGAAGAAAGTAGGAGGAATCAGTCTCCTCAATTTCAAGACTATTATATAGCTAGAGTAATGAAACCCGTGTGGTATTAGAGGAGGAACATACATGTCTCTGAGTGAAACAGAAGAGATGGCCCAGAAACAGACCCATACAAGTGTGGCCAGCTGATTTTTGACAGAAGTGTAAAAGCAATTTATTGGAGGAAAGATAGCTTTTCAACAAACAGTACTGTAGTAATCAGATACCCATAGGCCAAAAAAAATGAACCCTGATTTAACCTCATACAAAAATTAAACTCAAAATGGATCACAGGGACTTCCCTGGTGGAGCAGTGGTTAAAAATCCGCCTGCCAACGCAGGGGACACGGGTTCATGCCCTGGTCCGGGAAGATCCCACATGCCGCGGAGCAACTAAGCCCGTGCACCACAACTACGGAGCCCACGTGCCACAACTACTGAAGCCTGTGCACCACAACTACCGAAGCCCGCGTGCCTAGAGCCCATGCGTCACAACAAGAGAAGCCATCGCTATGAGAAGCCTGTGTGCCGCAGCAAAGAGTAGCCCCCGCTCACCTCAACTAGAGAAAGCCCGTGCACAAAACCAAAGACCCAACACAGCTAAAAATAAATAAATTGATTTTTTTTTAAAAAATGGATCACAGATTCAAATGTAAAACTATAAACTTTTAGGGGAAAAAAAACTTGAGGCAAATATTTAGAATCTAAACCTACTGTGATGGTTAATTTTGTGTGTCAACTCAGCTGGGCCAGATATTTGGTGAAGCATTATTCTAGATGTTTCTGTGAGGGTGTTTTGGATGCAATTAACATTTAAATTGGTGGACTTTGAATAAATCAGGTTGCCCCCTGCCCCCAATAGAGTGGGTGGCCTCATCCAGTCAGTTGAAGGCCCTCAGACAACGGAGACTGACCTCCCATGCAAGAATAAATTCTGCCAGCAGACAAACTTCGGATCTGAACTTCAACACTGGCTCTCCCTGGGTCTCCGGCCTACCATCCCACCCTGCAGGTGTTGGACTTGCCAACTTGTATAATCACATAAGCCAATTCCTTAAAATAAATCTCTCTCCATACGCATACACAAACGCACACACACACACACACCTTATTGCTTGTTTCCCTGGAGAACCCTGACTAATAGAGCTATATGGCGAGTTCTTAAGATTTGACACAAAAGCCTGATCCATAAAAGGGAAAATTAATAAATTGGACTTTATCAAAATTAAAAACCTTTGCTCTGCAAAAGACACTGTTAAGAGTACAAAAAGACATTGGGAGAAAATATTTGCAAATTATATATCTGACAAATGACTAGTATCTAGACTATATTAAAAAAAGACTCTCTAATCAGCTTGATGCTTTGTGATGACCTAGAGGGGTGGGATAGGGAGGGTGGGAGGGAGGCTCAAGAGGGAGGGGGTATGGGGATATATGTATACATATAGCTGATTCGCTTTGTTGTACAGCAGAAACTAACACACCATTGTAAATTGCAATTACACTCCAATAAAGATTTAAAAAGTAAAATAAAAAAATTTTAAAACTCTCCAAACTCAACAGTACAAAAGTCTAATTAAAAATGGGCAAAAGCCTTGAAGAGACATTTCAATGAGAAGGATCTATTGATGGCAAATAAGCACATAAAAGGTGTTCAACATCATTAGCCATTCGGAAAATGGAAATTAAAATCAGGAGCAATCCCTACACACCTATCAGAATGGCTGAAATAAAAAAAGAGACAACAGCAAATGCGGGTGAGCATGCAGAGGATCTGGACCACAAGCACTGCTGACACAGATGTAAAATGTGCAGCCGCTCCAGGAAACAGCTTGGCAGTTTCCTGAAAAATTAAACGTGCAACTGCCATATAACTGCTGCTTAATTTTCTTGAAAAGTTAAACCGCAATTATACACACGGGCATTTATGCCAAAGAAATAAAAAAGGTGCGTTCACACAAAAACCTGTGCACAAACGTTTATACGTAGCAGCTTTGTTTGCAAAAGCCAAAAACTGGAAACTCAAGACATTCTTCAATGGGTGAATTATTTTTAAGTACGGTACATCCATACCATAGAATACTAGCTAGCAACAAAAAGAACAAACCCTGATACACACAACAACCTGGATCAATCTCCAGAGAATTATGTGGAATGATAAAAGCCAATCCCGGGGACTTCCCTAGTGGTCCAGTGGTTAAGAATCCACCTTCCAACGCAGGGAACACAGGTTCAATCCCTGGCTGGGGAACTAAGATCCCACATGCTGCAGGGCAACTAAGCCCACGCGCCACAACTAATAAGCCCACGCGCCACACCTAGAGAGCCCACGCATCTCAACTACTGAGCTTGTGAGCCACAACTAGAGAGAAGCCCACATGCCGCAAAGAAGAGCCCGCACACTGCAACAAAGATCCCGCGTGCCGTAACTGAGACCTGACGCAACCAAATAAATAAATAAATAATTTTTTTTAAAAAAGCCAATCCCAGAAAGCTACATAGGCTGTGAGTCCATTTATATAACATTCCTTAAATGACAATATTATAAAAATGGAGAACAGATTAGTGGTGGCGAGCGGTTAAGCCGCATTGGGGGTGGGAGGGGAGCGGGTGTGGCCATTAAGAGGGCAACGTAAGGGGTCGTCGTGTTGATGGAAACGCCCAGCATCTCGCCTGTACCAACATCAACACCCTGACTGTGATACTACAGTCCAGTCTGGCAAGACGTTACAACGGAGGTAAATGGACAGAGGGCACAGGGGACCCCTCACTATGGTTTCCTACCACTGCTTACGGAGCTACAATCATCTCAAAATGGAAGTTTAGTTAAAGAAGACTGATCAGTACTAACATGTCAGAAGAATGAAAATCTCCTAGCAGAGACACGGCGGGGAGGGTGTAGATACTGACTGGGAAGGGGCTCGTGGCTTTACATAAGCACAAATCCATCAGGCCGTACATTTAAGATTAGTACAATTTACACACGTGATTATATGCTATGCCTCAGTGAAAAATTATTTTAAGTTGCCCTTTGGTTATTAATCTTGTTCACTGTAACTATGATATGATTATATATAAAAATTTTTTTAACTGTCTGTACATTTATCAACAATGAAACCATGGGCAGCTTTTAGCAGAAGCTGTTTAGGTGGGGTGGTGAAGCATATGAGACCAGGTTAAGGAATGAGCAGGAAATGAGCGAACGCAAAGAAGCAAATACGTGCAACTCTTTCCAGAAGTTGCCAGTAAAGAGTGATAAGGTGATACTCGGAAGGGAAGGTATTGCTGAAGAGCTTTACTAAAATAGGAAAACATGAGCAAATGTACATCCTGAAGGAAAAAACTTGGTAAATCATGAGTCTAAAGCCATACGAGCACAATGCTACACAATGTTTAGCAAAAGGTTTGTGAAAAAGAGGGAAAAGCAAATATGAAGAGACCACTCATTGGCAGAAGATGCCACGCCTGCACTGCCTGTACTGGGGGGAGATCACTGATGACACTGGTGCACCTGTAGGTTTCATGGTGGGAATAACTGTAACAGAAACGACGACAACCGGAATGACAGCTCTGTGGTGCCGAATGCGTACTGCGATAGCCAGCCCCGAGGTGACCCTTAATGTCCCGTAGCCTGACATTCACACTCTGTGCTGTAACCTCCACACAGAGCAGGGCTGAGCTGTGTGATTGCTAAGACATGACAGGGCGCAACTTCCAACATCGGGGCATAAAAGACAATGCAGCTTCCACCCTCTTCCCTCTTGGATGGCTCTGTCTAGGGAAAAGCTAGTCACAACATTCAAGCATCTGCAAAGAGGCCCAAACAGTACCACGTGAGTGACCATCCTAGAGGCAGCTGCTCCGGCCCGGCCAAGACTTCGTAAGACGCCAACCCCGTGAGAGACCCTAAGCCTTTAAAACCACCAACTAAGCTGCTTCTGAATGACTGAGCCACAGAAACTGTGACATAATAAATGTTTACTGTTTTAAGCCAGGAGATCTGGGAGTAATTTATTAAGCAGCAGTAGATACCGACTCTACTTGCTTGAGTGGCAGGCATGCTAGGTATACAGGAACCCACTCGTGATCCCCATGTCAAAAGGAGGAAACTGAGACACACAGAAGTTAAGTAACTGGCCCCAATTATCACTCAGCCGGCAAGTGATATGGACCCGGATTCAAATCTAAGGACAGCTCGATTAACTGCTGTGCATACGTCCTCCCCAAGCAGAAGCAGTTCCCACCCCACAGTTTTCACTTCTGCCGTGAAACAGAAGGCAAGACTATCTGCTAAGACAGCAGGGAAAAGCAGGTGAATCAGAGAACTGAATAAAACGGAAAAGGTCTGAAACAGCTGCCACGAAGAGCCAGGACGAGGTCTGGCTAGAGAAATCGAACAGGATTTCCGAACAGTCCAGGAGAGGTCAGGAGCCATGACCTTCCACGCAGTGAACTTAAGATGAGCACGATGAAGGGAACACAGGGCTGCTAGTGGACCTACACAGAAAGCGTAATTTCAGGTGTGAAACAGTGGTGATGGCCAGATGGAAGAGAAAACACATGTCTTTCCCAAGTCCAACTAATACATAAGGAGCCACATGCAGAAAAATTCCAGGACACACGAAAGAAATATTCTACATCAAAGTATCACGTAAGGACTGAAGAAAAGACTAAGACGAATGATGATAAACTGACAGTAACTGCCTTGATCTCAAGCATCAGAAGTTTTTCTAGAGAACCTTCCCTTTTTCCTATCTCCATTCAAAATGTCACAAGAAAAATTAAAACCTATAAAAGAAAAAGAACATACTAGTTCCATTACAATCAGACACACCTTAAGAGCAGCCTCACTGACTTAATTTGATGAATAAAACTTACAACAGAGCTTTAGGCCCAAAATTTATCAAATTCACTAATAATTAAACTTTTCTAAACACATTTCAGTTTCACGCATGTGCTTTTAAAATTACTTCACTTTACTTGACAGACTGACACAAAGGGGCTTCCCTGGTGGCGCAGTGGTTCAGAGTCCACCTGCCGATGCAGGAGACACGGGTTCGTGCTCCGGTCCGGGAAGATCCCACATGCCGCAACGGGACAGGACACAACAGTGAGAGGCCCGCGTACCGCAAAAAAAGAAAAATTTTTAAATAGTAACACCTATAATTAAACGGCTATGAAGGTGGCACAAGTGTTCCATCATCCACGTTCAGTCTTACCCTTATCTGCTCAGTGGAGCTGCTGCTAAGCTCATCACCGGACTCTGAATCGTGATGAATCCGTTCCGAGCCTTCTGCTGAATCACAAGACTGTTCCTGGGAGAAGCCAGCTTTCTCTACGTCCAAGAACTCCGGACCAGGAAAGTGACCAAATAACCGTGTCCTATTCTGGCCAGAAACTTTGGGAGAATGTGAGTCACTGTTGAACTTTCCATTATTATGGGTCAGGTCCAGGCTGAGGTTGACAGTCTGACCTGGAATATAACTGGGTCCAAAATTCTGATTGGCATCACGAATAAGACCTGTTCCTTGAACAGACGGCGATGGCTTCCCAAAACTTGAAAGCTCGGGCAATTTGTTCACATTTTCTGTTGACCTCTGAAGGTGGAGACTCTGCATCGTTTTCACAGAATGATTCGGCAGCCCCGCTGCCTGTTTCACAGGTGGCATCAGGGCTCTGCGGCCGACCTCCCTCACATACTGGGCAGGCACATAAAACGCTTTGGAGTTCTCATCCAGCTTCACCTGCCACCAGTCATCGTTGGTCTTCTTCACCAGGATATATCGCTCCCCTTGTTTTATCACGACCTTTCTGTCCTTCGCTTCGTATTCGTAATCATATTCCACTTCAATATACACCTGCCCTGGAACAATCTTCCCACCTCTGTCAGCCATTTTCATGCCGTAATATTCACCTCTCAAAAAGGATGCTTTGCCACATTATGGCTCTGTGGCTTGTTGGATCGATACGGCTATTTTTATTTAAATGAAGGAAGAGAAAGAAGAAAAAAGTTAACTAGTCTGGATTTTTAACATTCATTCACAAGCATCATAGAATGAAGAACATTACCTTCAAATCTCAAACCCAGAAATTAAACATGGGTCTAATGTTGTATGTATGGTCCTGCATTACAAACGCTCTCATTCTAACTGTAATCTACATTTTCCAGTCGTTTACGACCAAAACTGAACCAATGACTGGAATGGTAAATACGCTAACCAACCAGACGTACGACTATCAAAAATAAGAGGTGAGAAGAACTTTCCTTCCTTTCATGACTACCTCAAACCTCCTTCACTTTCTTAGAAAGGCTCACTAACAATAACTAATACATATTAGGCACTTACCAAGGCCAGGCATTGCTCTAGGTTCACTGTATGCCTTATCAAAAACCCTCTTGGAAGCTGAGGCTGAATTTCAATGACCCTGAATTTCATTCACTGACCCTGTGTTCTTTATTTTCTAAAATGATCAAGTGCATTAGTGAGCTTAAAAAAAAGTTATCCAAATATATGTTTCATTTTCTAATATAAACTGATTAAAAAGCAGCATTGTTATTTTTAGGCAAAATACACACAAACAGAGAAAAGAGTCTGCTAGTTTACTTTTGTTTCCTCTTACATCCACCCCAGGATGACCACATCCTCGTTAAGCTGAATCCCACAAATCCCAGCAAATAACCAGTCTTTTTATTTGTAAATTTTACACACACACACCATGAAACGTCTACTAGAAATATCCCTAAAATGGCTTGAGAAACCTAGGATTCACTTTTACAATTCCAAGTATTTTAGTACCTCATAAAACACAGCATTCAAGCTTCAGAAGGATCACAGCATCTCGATTTTGCTACAATTCAAGTCGAGCCCCAACTACTGTGGGATGAATTGTGTTCCCCAAAAAGGTATGTCTAAGTCCTAACACAGGACCTGTGAATGTGACCGTACTTGGAACTAGGGTCTTGGCAGATGCAATCAATTTGAGATGAGTTCACATTGATTAGGGTGGGCCCCAAATCCTTGGAGACAAGGAGAGGAGACACGGAGGGAATAAGACCATGTGCAGACAGAGGCAGAAATGGGGAGTGAAGCAGCTATAAGTCAAGGAATGCCAGCAACCGCCAGAAACTGGAATGGGCAAAAGGAAGGATTCTCCCCTAGAGCCTTCAAAGGCAGCACAGAGGACCTCTGGCTCCAGAACAGTGAGAGAGTAAGTTTCTGTAGTTTTTAGGTCACCCAGTTGGTAGCACTCTGTTACAGCAGCCCTAGGAAAACACACTCAACCCAGCACTCCAGGATCCTCAGGCAAACCAGAGTAACTCTGACTAGTGAGATGCACCAGAAATGTGCCTACAAGGTCGCGTAGCCTCCCAATTTTCCTCAGCACCTAAGTACCGGGCACAAAACTATTTACACTATATGTGCAGTAACCACCACGCCCCTGGGGACAACATCCTCTGAAACAGACAAAGCCCAGGTGATAACTAGTTAGGCATACAATTTCAGCAACTAAAATTTACTTTCTAGACAAACTACTTGAATAATAAATTTAACATAGTAATGTTGTTTCAAAAAAAATAATAAAAATAAAAAACTTACCTTAGAAGTAGAACTAAACAGCCAGTCTTACATTTAAACCTATAGAAAAAAAAATAATAATAAAGTTCATTAACTTTAACCGGGATTACTTAAAGAAGGCTAAGAATGCAATGTTGCTCACGGTTTTAGAAGCATAACTTTTTTACAACAGCTATAAGGCACACAGTACAATTTTACATATCACGACTGCATCCAGCACCGCCCTCCAAATGAAGCACACTTTACCACTGCCCCTCCTACTTCATTTCCACTTCGTTTCAACTTCATTTTCGCCCTGTTTTTATCCTGACAGAAATATCTTTTCAAACTTCTAATAACATGAGTAACAACTTTTGTAAAATCGTTAGTAAAAAACAAACCCAGAATGTGAGACATTCTATGAGAAACACACCTGAACTCTTCAAAAACTGAATTTCATGAAAAATGAAAGAGAGAGAGAGAGATTCCTCTAGATTAAAGGCGACTGCTGACACACAACAACTGAATCCACTCAGTGTCCTAACAGGTACCTAAAACTTAACCATATCCAAAATCTCCCCCCCCTACCCCGACCCTGCCTAATCTGCCTGGTCTTTCCCCACACAGTAAACAGAAATTTTAAGCTTCAAAGCAATCAGCCTTTATTTTCACGCATTACCACAGCATTAGTCACTATGAACCTTAATCCTTTTACCTACATAAAAAGTTTTCACTACAACTTTTCAAAATTCCACATTGAAATACTTATCCTCAGGTGATGTTTTTTTCTTTTACTTTCCAGGAAGTAATAAAATAACTTACGAAACATCTCTGGAGATACTGAAACAAGTCAGGGAATACACAGAAGGCTACAGGAGCTCAGGTGTACCAGAACTGCTCAGACACTAATCCGCGGGCATGGAGCAAAGGGAAGTATGAAGAGTAAGGAGTAAACTGCATGGTTTCCTGGTAGCAGGGGAGGGGCCGTGGGGTGGAGTGCAGCACAGGTTAGCGGCATCCACGCCCGGGCCTCTCACTGCCAGGCTTCACGACCACACCTTCCCCACCGACCGCAGAGGTATGGAGGAAGAGGAACCAGGGAAAACGGGAAGCCAGTTTCACCACGCTCAACGTGGGACACCCAAACTAAAGTTCTCAGTACTGTAAAGGAAATGAGAAGTGGGAGGACAAGAAAGACGGAGAAGCAGTCAAAAGACATCCAGATAGAACAGGCAGTTGATACAAGGCAGATGACATGAGCAAGAGTGAGCACAGGGGTAACAGGACCTGAGAACAGGTTTCTAGTTAATACGGGGATACGGGTGGGAAACGAACTGGGAAACCCGAGACAACTGAAATAATAAACTTCTAGAAAGTCACGTAGCAGGAATTATGTATCACAATCCAAGGTCTAGGAAAAGTTAGATAAAATAAATAAGAAGAGAAAAGCCCTATTATAAACTACAGATTCAAATAAAATTAAAATAATTGTGGGGTAGCTCTAAAAACTTGGATCTAAGGGAAATTTATCTGCATATATGTGAATAACATCTGCTGCCTATTTTTATTTAAAAACATAAGCAGCATTAAAACAAATGTTTGCGGTTTTAATTTTGGTTTGTTTCTTCATCTATTCCCCAAACTGTGGATTCTTTTTTTTTTTAAGTTTTTTATTGAAGTATACTTGTTTTACAATATCATGTAAGTTTCAGGTATACAGCACAGCACAGCACTTCAGTTATAGATACATTCTTTTTCAGATTCTTTTCCCTTATAGGTTATTATATAATATTGAGTATAGTTCCCTGTACTATACAATAGGTCCTTGTTGACTATCTTTTTTTTATTAAGAGTGATCATCTTTTATTTTTAATTTTTATTTTATTTTGTTTATTTATTTTTTGGCTGTGTTGGGTCTTCCATTGCTGTGCACGGGCTTTCTCTAGTTGCAGTGAGTGGGTGCTACTCTTTGTTGCAGTGTGCAGGCTTCTCACTGTGGTGGCTTCTCTTGCTGCGGAGCACGGGCTCTAGGCGCACGGGCTCAGTAGTTGTGGCACGCGGGCTCAGCAATTGTGGCTCGCGGGCTCTAGAGTGCGGGCTCAGTAGTTGTGGCACACAAGCTTAGTTGCTCCACGGCATGTGGGATCTTTCCAGACCAGGGCTTGAACCCGTGTTCCCTGCATTGGCAGGCAGATTCCTAACCAGTGCGCCACCAAAGAAGTCCCTTGATTTTCTATTTTATACAGACTAGCCTGTGTATGTTAATCCCAAACTCCTAATTTATCCCTCCCCGCACTGTGTATTCTTCTCTTTAGATTAGGTTGAGCACTGTTTATCCTGCTACCTTAACCTCTCAAGTATTTCGATTAGAATCTTGTTCAACTACAACGCCCTCTGAGCAAAACACTCCTCCAATTGAAATATATTCTATACTTATCACCACACTCCTCCACCCTTTTTCATCACACACACACAACTACTAAGTACCCAACCACCAGGATAGAGTTTTTGCACATCTACTATTCGGTAACAACCACTGCTTTTCTTTGAGGCGTGAAAAGCCTCTTACCAGTGGTCCTCTTCCTCAAGTTTCAACAAGAACAGACACACAACTTTTTACAACTTTTACTTCTTCCCCACCCCCCACCAAAGTCAGATTCATTTCTACCAGGCTATTTTAAAATCGAATGGCCTCCTCCTTTCTGTCTACCAATTTTTCTCATTTTCTTTCCTAGCACAAATTACACAGCCAGCAAATGTTATCTTCCTCCCCTAAGACATCTGCTTTAATCAACTACATCTCACAGCATGAGATCCTTACCAGGTACATCAAAAAGTAAACAAGTAAACAAAGTCTTAAGAGGACTGGGATAACTGTATCCATAATTAATGACCTTACAATTTAAGTCTGATACATACATGTACAACATATTTAGCAATTCTAACACCATGAACAACAAAATGCTAATATAGCCTCACACACATATTAACCCACTTAAAAATACCACAGTTTAAGCACCGATTCTTGACACTAAGTCCTCCAGTAGCTTTAAAAGTACTTGTTTAAAATTAACACTCCCTAAACAACCCTCTACTAAAGAAATCAATTAAACTTAATGAGCACAACAAAAAAGTTAAAAACAACTCCAGCATAAGTTCCACAATAAGAAATTATTCCACCAAATAATTTTGTAGATTGTACACTTAACAAGAAATCACAGGCCATGATAGGGCACCTAAGGTTTTTTTCTTAATGCATGATCCCTGTTTTCTAAGAATAAAAACATATAGAATATAAGATATATATTTAGGCCTAAAGAACAGAAGCAAAGTATACTCATTGCTATTATAAACTATTCTGGTCATAAAGAAATAGCAAAAATAGGAACACCAGAAAGGAGACAGGAAATAATCAGGTAACTGGAAAGCAGTAGAAAACTCAGCCAAGCATAAACTGGTAAAGGAAATTCAAACCCAGATTGAAATATGAAACAAAAATGAGAAAACAACAAAAGAAGTACTTGGGAGAGCAAGCAGATTTTAATAAAAATGATATTTGCAGGCTTCCCTGGTGGCACAGTGGTTGGGAGTCTGCGTGCCGATGCAGGGGACACGGGTTTGTGCCCCGGTCCGGGAAGATCCCACATGCCGTGGAGCGGCTGGTTCCGTGAGCCATGGCCGCTGAGGCTGCGCGTCTGGAGCCTGTGCTCCACAACGGGAGAGGCCACAACAGTGAGAGGCCCACATACAGGAAAAAAATATATATATATATTTGCACTGAGTATTTCAGAAAGATTTGTGCCATCAAGTCTTTCTTAGAAATAAGGTAGGTACTTCCCTAGTGGCGCAGTGGTTAAGAATCTGCCTGCTAATGCAGGGGACATGGGTTTGTGCCCCGGTCCAGGAAGATGCCACATGCCACAGAGCAACTAAGCCCATGAGCCATGACTGCTGAGCCTGTGCTCTAGAGCCCGTGAGCCACAACTACAGAGCCCACGTGCCACAACTACTGAACCCACGTGCCACAACTACTGACCTGCGCTCTAGAGCCCATGCTTTGCAACAAGAGAAGCCACTGCAATGAGAAGCCCGCGCACCGCAACAAAGAGTAGCCCCTGCTCGCCCCAACTAGAGAAAGCCCACGCGTGGCAACGAAGACTCTACATAGCCAAAAATTAATTAATTAATTTTTTTAAAAAAGAAAGAAATGAGGTGGATGTAAGAAATTTTTCTTGGATTGTTACAATAGTGAAGAAAATATTCCAATTTAAAAAGGAAGAACTATAACCTTGGGTTTGACAATTAGTCTTTAGATATACCACTAAATGCATAATTCATGAAAGAAAAAATTAAATAGGACTTTATTAAAATTAAAAACTTCTGCTCTGTGAAAGATAATGCTGGGAGAATGAAACCACAGACAAGGAGAAAACATTTGTAAAATACATATCTGATGAAAGACTTTTATCCAAAATATACAAAGAACTCTTAAAACGCAAAAGAACCAAATTCTTTTTTTTTTTTTTTTTTTTTTTTTGGTTTTTTGCGGTACGCGGGCCTCTCACTGTTGTGGCCTCTCCCGTTGCGGAGTACAGGCTACGGACGCGCAGGCTCAGCGGCCGTGGCTCACGGGCCCAGCCGCTCCGCGACATGTGGGATCTTCCCGGACCGGGGCACAAACCCATGTCCCCTGCATCGGCAGGCGGACTCTCAACCACTGCGCCACGAGGGAAGCCCCAGAACCAAATTCTTTAATCGAAAATTATCTGAAAAGAGACATCATGAAAGAATATATGCAGGTGACAAATGAGCACATGAAAAAATGCTCAACATTGTCATTAGGGAATTGCAAATTAAAACAATGAGATACCACTGTACAACTCTTAGAATGTCTAAAATCCAAAAAAAACGACACCACCAAATGCTGATGAGGGTATACAGCAACAGGAACTTTCATTCACTGCTGATGGGGATGCAAAATGGTTCAGCCACTTTGGAAGACAGTTTAACAGTTTCTATTGATACAAAGCTAAATGTTGTCTTAACCATACAATCTAGCAATCACACCCCTAGGTATTTACCCAAGTGAGTTGAAATCGTATTTCCACAAAAAGTCCTGCATGCAAATGTTCAGAGAAGCTTTATAACTGCACAAAACTGGAAGCAACCAAGATGTCCTTCAGTAGGAGAAAGGATAAACTGCGAGACAGCCAGACTTACAATACTATTCAGTGATAAAAAGAAAAGAGCTATCGAGCTACGAAAAGACAGAAATAAATCTTAGATATATTTTGCTAAGTGAAAGAAAAAAACATAGCCTGAAAAAGCCACATACGGAATGATTATATTATATGACATTCTGGAAAAGTCACAACCATAGAGACAGTGATTGCTGGGGTTAGGACGAAGTGGGGGGGGGATTCCATAGATGAAGCACAGGGGATTCTTTTAGGTCAATGAACTATTCTGTATGATACTGTAATGGTGGACACATGACATTATGCCCTTGTCAAAACCCATTAATCTTTACAACACAAGCATGAAGTTCAATGTTTGCAAATTCTAAACAATCATTTAGGAGGTCGGGGGAATCCCAGGATGGAAAGCAGATGTGACAAGATAGTCTAACGGTATTACACATACATGGAACAACCTCACCGAATGGAGAGGGGATGGAGGGAGAGGCTAACCTCACTCATTCTGGAAATAAGTGAGGTTTATAAGAACACAGATAAAGGAACTGCACAAAAGTACCGTGTTCTAACACATAAAAAACATTCCCCATGGGGTATGAATTAAAAATTCTGATACTGCTATACATGTACACACACTGGACTTGAATAATTAAGTACACAGAATGCAGATGTGGGCACCAAGTTTCCCAATGTTGGGATACGAATTTATAGACATACAAGGGAGAAGGCTAGAATGGTCCTGGGGTAACACATTAGACTTGGAGACAGAAATATGAACTCACTTTTACCTTACCACAGATACAGATGATTACATAAAGAAGTATTACAGGTATATGTCTATACATTGCTTAGTATACCATACACAGACCCTTGCTGTCAGTAAAAATGACACCTTGGCAGCAACAAGCACACCTAGCACCCAGATTTGGTTTCTAATACCATTCTCCAAATGAAGGAACCGAGGCTCTTTGGAGAAATGACTGATTCAAGGGCTGGGGCAGGAAATATACAAGGTGAGCCTGGAGCCTGTAGTGACACATTCTACCCACCTGGTTTTTACCAACTTGATTTAAATGCTTCGTATCATTAGACAACTGTCTTCTTAAACAGTAACTCAAATTAAAAGTGGTATCATGCATATTTGATATTCCTATTAACATATCTTACATTATGCTGTCCCACCTTTAAATAAGTTAAACAAAATTACATTTCTTTTGTTCTTTACTTTTACACACTGCTTTTCTCATCAAAATACAAATTACAATTATTTAAGAGGTATTAGGAGTTCTCCACTATCACTGGTTGTTACAGCTTCAAAATCATTCTAAAATGATCTCTTCTTATACATGGAAATGTAACTACTGACCCAACTGACATAGGGTAGAAAGTGAGGAAAGTACTGTATTCCAAAAAATTTCACAAACTCAGTTCTTTAGGAAAACAGCCCTGATCAAGCCCTTCAGACCAAAAACTATTAAAATGGCTTTTAAACCCCTCGGATTCACTTGCACACACTAAGACTTTTTTTTTTTTTACATCTTTATTGGGGTATAATTGCCTTACAATGGTGTGTTAGTTTCTGCTTCATAACAAAGTGAATCAGTTATACATATACATATGTTCCCATATCTCTTCCCTCTTGCGTCTCCCTCCCTCCCACCCTCCCTATCCCACCCCTCCAGGCGGTCACAAAGCACCGAGCTGATCTCCCTGTGCTATGTGATGATGCAGGATACCAAGAAGATAGCCTAAAGGTAAAAAACACATAATCAGTAAAAAGTCTAAGGAACAAAAAGAACTTTTTCTTGAACCAATAGGTTAAACTGCCCTTTCCTTCATATGCTGCGTCATCAAAAGCCACCTATACCAACAACAGCTCCACATCAACCTCTAAAACCAGCCTTCTACGATCTTCACTTAGCCTCTACATTCTTCAGCTCTTTACTTCCTGCTACATGCACTCTAGTCAATGGATTCTTCCTCCTATATCCTCATCACCTGAGTCCCACATTTTAATTTCTCACTAAGAACTTCCTAAAATAATCAGCTAAGGGAGTTCCTTGGTGATCTAGTGGTTAGGATTGCCAGCTTTCACTGCCGTGGCCCGGGTTCAGTCCCTGGTCAGGGAACTGAGATCCCGCAAGCTGTGTGGCCTGGCCAAAAAAATAACTAAAATAAAATAATCAGTTAAAAAAAAAAACCAGAAGAAAGAAATTGAGATTTTTACAGTTCACACAATTTTCCTCTTGCCTCTGTGGCATCTCGCCCACCCTACCTGTTGTAACAACCCCATGCCCAGGGTCTCAGTCCACATCATTATACAAGTTGTTATGTATTAAGGAGAAAATCATAATCTTGGTCTTTAAGCGGTTTAATAGGATTTCCAATCCTCTAAAAATTCACTTTAGAAGAAAAACTCCATTTACTTCACAACTCCACTGGCTACCCAAGCATTAACCACCAGCCCAACCCATTCAGATATTCCTCTGAAACTACACATGCTACCGTCTTAATCTCGGAGATGACTATTTACATTCAACCACTTTCAAATGTTTACCTAATCCCATGCTTTAAAAAAAAGATACAGTCCACAAAACAAAGACAAATACAGCTACAAGTACAGTGATCATTATGGTCTGGTCACTGCAAAGTTCTAGTCAGACATCAGCAACTTACTTAAAAAAAGAAATAAGTACTCATTATAATGCTTAAATTATGCCAATCTACTTCAAATTAAATTGTGATAAGGACAGTCAGGTAGGCAAAGGACTTGAATAGATGTTTTTCCAAGGAAGATACACAAATGGCCAATAAGCAAATCAAAACCACAATGACAGGGCCTTCCTTGGTGGCCCAGGGGTTAAGAATCCGCCTGCCAATGCAGGGGACAGGGGTTCGAGCCCTAGTCCGGGGAAGATCCCACATGCTGCGGAGCAACTAAGCCCGTGTGCCACAACCACTGAGCCTGCGCTCTAGAGCCCACGAGCCACAACTACTGAGCCCGCGTGCCACAACTACTGAGCCCGCACGCCTAGAGCCTGTGCTCCGCAACAAGAGAAGCCACTGCAATGAGAAGCCCATGCACCACAACGAAGACCCAACACAGCCAAAAATAAATTTAAAAATAAATAAATAAATAAAGTATCCACCTGCCAATGCAGGGGACACAGGCTCGAGCCCTGGTCCAGGAAGACCCCACATGCCTCGGAGCAACTAAGTCCATGCACCACAACTACTGAGCCTGTGCTCTAGAGCCCACGAGCCACAACTACTGAGCCCACGTGCCACTACTGAAGCCTGCACACCTAGAGCCCGTGCTCCACAACAAGAGAAGCCACCGCAATGAGAAGCCCACTCACTGCAACGAAGAGTAGCCCCCACTCGCCGCAACTAGAGAAAGCCCACACACAGCAACGAAGACCCAAAGCAGCCAAAAATAAAATAAGTGTATAAAAACAAAACAAAAAAACACAATGATACACCACTCCATACCCATTAGGGTGGCTACTGTAAAAATAACAACAGAAATAACAAGTGTTGGTGAGAATGTGGAGAAACTGGAATTCTTATGCATTGCTGGTAGAAATGTAAAGTGGAGAATGCAGTTTAAATCACCTTATACCTGTCTATCCCAAAACCATAAAAATCACTAAAATCCTCATATAGCTTTTACAGATTCTCTTTCAAAGTAAATACTAAAAGGCAAATAAACATTCAACCTTTTAGAAGACTGAAAAGTAGCACTTCTGTAGCACACAGACAATGATGAACTACTACTGCTACCAATCCCCTAGAGCTTTCTGTCCTCTACTGGGGGAAAAAAAAAAAAACCCACAAAATTCCATGATTATTCATCTTTATTCCATTTAAATTATTTTACAAACCATTAAATATCCTATAATGCAAACTAAAATCAAAACAAGATATCACTATCCACCAACTATAATAAAGTTATTTTTAAAAAACAAAGACAATATCAAGTGCTGACCAGGATACCAACAACTGGACACACATTCAGTGCTAGTGGGAACACTAAATGGTATAGGCAGGCAGTTCAGTTTCTTATAAACATACATTTTCTCTCTTTCTCTCTCTTTTTTTTTTCTTTATTTTTGGCCACGCTGTGTGGCATGTGGGATCTTCAATTCCCGGACCAGGGATCGAACCCGTGCCCCCTGCATTGGGAGCATGGAGTCTTAACCACTGGACCACCAGGGAAGTCCCTAAGCATACATTTTTTGTTGATTATATTCTGGACCATGAAACAAATCTCAATAAATCTAAAAAGACTGAAATAATATGAAGAATGTTCTCTGACAATTGAATTACATTACAAATTAATAAAAAGATATATTAAAACCCACAAATTTGCTGTTAGAATTTAAACAACATACTTCTAAATACCTCAGAGGTCAAAGAAGAAATCAAACAGGAAGTTTGAACTGGATGAAAATGAAAAGGTCACAGCTCAAAATTTGTGGGATGCAGCTATAGTAGTGCTTAGAGAAAATTTATATACTAAATGCCCATAATTAGAAAAGAAAAAGGTCTCAAATCAGTGATGTAAACTTGCACTCTAAGAAACTAGATAAAGAGCAAATTAAACCCAAAGCAAGCAGAAGAAAGGACATGATAAAGGTCAGAGCAGAAAGCTGTAAAAGACAGAAAAATGTTAGAGGGAATCAATGAAACCAGAAGGTAGTTCTTCAAAAGGATCAGTAACACTGACAATCCTCTCGCCAAACTGATCAGGAACTGAAGAGAAGAAACACAAATTACCAGTATCGGGAATGAGACAGGAGATATAACCACATATCCTAAAGACACTGAAAGGAAGATAAGAGAATATTATGAACAGCTTTATGCTGATAACTTCAACAACTTAGTGAACCAGATAAATTCCTTTGGCAAATTACCAAAGCTTGCTTAAGAAGAAACAGATAACCTAAATAGTCCTATATTTATTAAATAAATTGAATCTGTCTTTAAAAATCTTCCCACGAAGAAAACTCCTGGCCAAGATGGCTCCACTGGTGAATTTTACAAAATGTAAGGAAGATAATACCAATTCTACACAAACCTCTTAAAGAAAATTGAAACAGAGGAAAAACATCCCAACTCATTCTATGAAGTCAGCATTCTCCTCATACCAAAACCAGACAAAGACGTTATAAAAAAGAAAAACTACAGACCAATATCCCTCATGAAAATAGACACAAATGTCTCAGACACAAACTTATCTCCAACAAAGAACTCATACCTAGAATATAAATAACTGTACAAGCCATTAAGAAGACAAATGACCCAATTAAAAAAGGGCAAAAGATAGGAACAGACAAGTGTTCATAGCCAATGAAGATCTATAGATGGTAAATAAGCCCATGAAAAGATGCTCAACGTCTTTAGTCGTTAGGGAAATGCAAATTAAAAACACAAAGAAATAACATCACATGTCTACTAGAATGACTAAAATTAAAAGACTGACGATACCAGTATTTCTGAGAATGTGGAGCAACCAGAACTCTCAAATACTGCTGGTGGGGATGTAAAATGGTACAACCACTTTGGGAAAAGTTGGAGAGATTCTTAAAAGCTTGAAATATACATTTACCATATGACCCAGGATTCTACTCCTAGGTAGTCACCAAAGAAAATGAAAACACATGTCCACACAAAGACCTGTATGTGAATGTTCACAGTGGCTTTATCTGTAATAGTCCCTAACTGGAAACAACCCAATGTCCACCAACAGGCGACCGGATAAACTAATTGTGTAATATCCACACAATAGGATATCACTCAGCAATAAAAGGAACAAACTACTGATAAACACAACAAACTGGATGAATCTCAAAATAATTTTGCTGAGTGGAAGTAAGTCATAAAGAGAAAAACAAATACCGTATGCTAACACATATATATGGAATTTAAAAAAAGAAAAAAATGGTTATGAAGAACCTAGGGGCAGGACAGGAATAGAGACGCAGATGTAGAAGATGGACTTGACATGCGGAGGGGGAAGGGTGAGCTGGGACGAAGTGAGAGAGTGGCATGGACATATATACACTACCAAATGTAAAACAGATAGCTAGCGGGAGGCAGCTGCATAGCACAGGGAGATCAGCTCGGTGCTCTGTGACCACCTAGAGGGGTGCGATAGGCAGGGTGGGAGGGAGATGCAAGAGGGAGGAGATATGCGGATACATGTATAGCTGATTCACTTTGTTATAAGCTAACACACCATTGTAAAGCAATTATACTCCAATAAGGATGTTAAAAAAAAAAAAATTTGCTGAGTAAAAAAAATCCAGACAAGAAAGAGTACATACTGTACGATTCCATCTACATAAAATCCTAGAAAATGCAAAGTAATACAGAGTGCCAGAAAGCAGATCAATAGTTACCAGGGAACGAGGGCAACAAATTACCTTTGGGCTCAAGGAAATGGGGAGCTGGGTGATGGATATGCTTGTTATCCTGATAGCGGTGATGATTTTAGAGGCACAGCTATTCATATGTCCAAACTCATCAAACTACACACTTAAAATATGTCCAGTTTATTTTACAGCAATTATACCTCAATAAAGCTGTTAAGACAAAACCTTACAATGCAATGGCTTTATGCAGGGGACACGAGTTCGAGCCCCGGTCGGGGAAGATCCCACATGCCACAGAGCAACTTTATATATATTTATAACGGCTTTACATACATATAAAGGATATTTTGTAGGGTAAGGATACCAGCAACAGGAATTCTCATTCACTGCTGGTGGTAATGCAGAGTGGCACAGCTACTTTGGAAAGGATTTGGGCAGTTTCTTTTAAAGTTAAACATACGTTTAACATACGATCTCGCAATTCCTCTTCTAAGTATTTACCCAAGAAAAATGAAACCATAAATCCCTGAAAAGGCCTTACATGAACATCCATAACAGCTTTATTCATAACAGCCAGAAATTGGAAATGACCCAGAGGCCTATCAACTGGTAAATGCCTAAACTAACTGTGATACACTCATCTGTAAAACAGGAAGCAATACAAACTTCAGAAGATCCCTGTGAAAATGGGTAGAGAAAACATGAAAAAGTACTTAGTAAATTATAAAGCGTGATAAAAAGCATCACACTAATCACAGTTTACTCAAGGAAGCCAAATGGAGACAAAAGCATATGTACATACAGCATGTAGCCTTTCACGTCTGGCTTGCTTCACCTAGAACAATGCTTCTGAGATTCATTCATGCCTTTGTATGTATCTGCAGCTCACCCCATTTTATCGTTGAGTGTTTTATTTTATTGTATGTAGATTTTAACTCAAAACTGATTTTTTTTAAACAAACCAGTAATATACAGCAAAATACAGGTAATTTTCAACTAACTTTAAAGATACCACTCTAACTTGTAAATGTATTCTGAATTCTCCTGCGGTAAAGGAACAGAGAACTCAGGGTGGGAGGACTGAAATTTAAATCAGGATTTGCCATGCATTAGCTAGCTCTCAGGCCCTCAGCACCTGAACGATCTGTAAAACAAAAGAAACAACACAAACCTCAAAAGATCCTTGTGAAAATGGAAAGACAAGAAAGTACTCTGTAAACTACAAGGCATGATACAGAACATCCACATTAATCAGTGCTTACTCAAAGAAGCAAAACTTGTAGAGAAGGAAAACACTCACAAATGAACTGATTGCTCTTAAATTAGTCCCTCCTCAAACGTCCCTGTTTCTGCCTCTTGCTACCTAAGACAAGTCACCTAACCTCTCTGAGCCTCGGTATTTTTTCCATTTGTGAAAAGGAGCTAACTAATGGTACATATCACATATTGGGAGAGTTAAATGAGTAAATATGTGTAAAGTACTTGGTATAATCCCTAGCACATGCTAAGTGTTTTATAAGTTTTAGCTCTTATTACAAAAATACTATTATCGGGAATTCCCTGGAGGTCTGGTGGTTAGGACTCTGAGCTTCCACTGCAGGGGGCCTAGGTTCGATCCCTGATCAGGGAACTAGGATCCCCGAAGCCATGAGGCGTGGCGCCCCCCCCAAAAAAAACCATTATTACCCTATGAGACCTAACAGTAGCCTCCATCCTGCCCACCCAAGCTGCAATAGTGCAGGTCATATTAGCGATCTAGATCACTGCTTCTCACTTTTAGTGAAAGACATCATCACCTGGAGAGCTTCTTTAAAAAAAAAAACAAACATTCTTTTAGATGAGCTTTAGATTTACAGAATTACTGCAAAGACAGTAGAGTTCCCATATACACTGTACACAGTTTCCCCTACTACAAACATCTTACATTAGTATGGTACATTCGTCATATTCAATGAACAAATACTGATACCTAATGATGTCCATATTCCTTAGTTTTTCGCCGATGAACTTCTTCTGTTCTGGGATCCCATCCAAAACATCACATATACATTTCGTAGTCATATGCTGCAAGTTACTGAGACTCCAGGTATTGTAAGGAGAGTCGGTTTGTGGGGGGCCCTAAAATGTCCATTTCTAACACGTTCCCAAGGGCTGCTGACAGGGCCAACGTGAACACACACTGAGAACAGCACTGATCTGGATTCTAGACTCCAGGACCACGCTGCTCAACACAGCAGGCAAACGTGGTTCCCGAGCATGTGAAGTACGGCTAATCTAAACTGAGACGTGTGGAAGTGTCAAATACATGTGGGGTTCTGGCAAAAATGATAATAAAATTTATTTCATGGTTTCTTTTTAACTTTACCTATCGTGTGAGTACTAAAAACCTGAGGATTACACAGGTGACTGGCATCACATTTCTACTGGACAGTAGCAGTCTGAAGTCCCGGCAGCATCGGTATCATGGGGGCTTGTTAGAAGCTCAGGTAATTCCCATGCACAAAGAAATCTGAGAAGGAACAGATTATCAACAGGGGAAGGGTGCTTAGAGACATCAGTGTCTGGCAGTTCAGTTCAAATGAAAAGCTGCTCAACTGCAAACTGGAACTGCAAAATACTAAGTCAATATAATAAGAAAATGGCTGAGTCACGCAGAGCCATCCACAGATGAGGGTGTGGCACAATCAGAACAGGTAACAACTGAGGAAAAGAAAACACAAAGACAGTGGCCCGGCGGGTTCCTCAAAAGAGAATGATTGGAAAAGCATGATTTGAAGCACAATGATGCTATGTGGTACCATCCTGCCTTTTCACATCTGATTCATTCTACAAAGCAGTGCGTATTTGCAATTACGACTAAAATTGTTAAATATAAGATAAAATAAACGTCTAATTTCACTCTTCTCTCCCACTAGTATAAAACTGTACTGCCCATTTTAGGCAGATTTACCTTTAGCTGCTTTTTCCTAGTACCAATTTTCTCAGATAAGCAAAAACCAGTACTACCACTTAGTAATTTTACACATCACCACATTCACTGTTTGAATTAATTTAAACTGTTTATTACCCTTTTGTGCTCAGAAATGTCAACTGCATTACTTAAAGAACTTACATTCGTAAAACCCATTTTCTGTCAACCTATTAAAAAAACCACTCAGCAGATACTTTCTAATTAATGAAAGAAAAGCCAAATGACTGACTACAAATAACACGCTGCTTTTCCACAGTATTTACATATTTTCACTTGTGCCTCACAACTAGTGCAGTAATTTGAAAAATCTAAAGGTATGTAAAATATTGACTATATATGGACAACTATTCTATAGAGGGCATCATATTAAGAATCAATGAAGGACTTCCCTGGTGGTGCAGGGGTTAAGAATACGCCTGCCAATGCAGGGGACACGGGTTCGAGCCCTGGTCCGGGAAGATCCCACATGCCGCAGAGCAACTAAGCCCGTGCGCCACAACTACTGAGCCTGCGCTCCAGAGTCCGCGAGCCACAACTACTGAGCCCGCGTGCTGCAACTACTGAAACCCACGCGCCTAGAGCCCGTGCTCCGCAACGAGAAGCCACTGCAACGAGAAGCCCACACACCGCAACGAGAAGCCCACACACCGCAACGAAGAGCAGCCCCCGCTCGCCGCAACTAGAGAAAGCCCGCGCGCAGCAATGAAGACCCAACCCAGCCAAAAATAAATTAATTAATTTTTAAAAAAGAATCAATGAGTTAGCAATCTTCTCCAACGTCTGTCGTTGATCAAGTATAAATAGAAACCTATCAGCCAGTACTGCGGCATGCGCACGTTATCTGGTACATTAGACTGTATTTAACTCATTTTTCCCCAGAGAGCCTCCCCAGAGCAGCAGAGCTACTACCTGCAACCACGGGTCACACCTACATGCCCAGCTTCTCTGGCTCTTCGGGGTGCCCCACTCAGGGTCAAGTCTTCAGAGCCCGGCTCACTACTCTGGGCTCCCAAATCCCTGCTGTGAAACATTTCCAAGGCATTTTTAAAAACAGAGATAAAAAGAAAGAGAAAATACTGGAGCCAGCAGCCAGACTGTCTACTGGGACCAAAAGATAGACAAAGATGCCCCATCCTGTAACGCACCCTCCTGCGGATCAGGAAAGAACACTGGATATGGACCAACATACACCTCCAGGCCTCCGTTTCCCAGCGTTTAAGTGGGAAAGAGGCGTGGCTAGGAACTGGACACTTGTTTTAACCACCTTTCACTGTAACATTCAAGAGTCTTTGAAGGTCTCGCCTTCAGACGCAGGGGGCAGAATCTGAACCCGAGCGACTCCTCATTCAAAGCTCGTTCCTCTCCACGTCACCTCCCCTTAGGAGCATCTGCGTAACTGCTCAATAAAGTCTACCTCATCGCGTCATGATTAACCATAGGGCAGCAGGAGTGTTAACTGGCTCTACCGACCACACACACTCTACTTGGAAAGACATCAGAACTTTCATAAAGCCACGCTCTGAACATTTTTGTTTTCGCCTTCTTAAGTGCATTGAAAACTGCGGCTGCAGTCAGAAGGAAAACACCACACGCCTCGAGAACGCCAGGAGGCCGTGCCCTTCTCAGGGCTGATGACCCTGTGGCCTTTTCGTCTCAAAGGGTCTTCGGGACCTTCAGCCGCAACACGTCAAAGACAGTCATGCTTATAAGACAACCCACCACCCCCGAGGACAGTGCACAGCATTCTTTAAACTCAAGGACCCGGAGGAGATTCCTCGCAGAAGGGCTGGAAAGGAGCAAGAGCCCACCGAGCAGGGGCGGGGCACCTCTGAGGGCTGCAAGGCCCCGCGTGCCCAGTGCTGAGGTCAACAGCCCTCGAGGGGAGGCCCTGGGGGAGGGAGGTTGCAGCCCCGGCAGCGCTGGCGGAGCGGGCACGGCGTCGGCGGGGGGCCAGGAAGGAGGGAGGCACCGCCGGCCTTTTACACACGCACAAGCACACACACACACACACACACACACACACACACCGCCCAACACCCTCTTTCCTGGGGGCGGGGCGGGGCGGCGGGCACTGCCCTCTCACAGGAAGTCAGGACACCCGGGGGGCAGAGGAGCCGCAACTTCCAGCCATTTAAACCCCGTCGCCCCAGTCGGCCGACCGACCAGGAGCGGCCCCCGGCCCCGCGCCGGCCCCGCGCCCCGACTCCGCCGGCCGCGCCCACGGCCGCACCTCTCGCACCCCAGCGCCGCCGCGCGCCCGCACACGCCTCCCCCAGCCCCGCAGCCCCGGCCCCGGGCGCCTTTGTGCAGCGCCGCCCCGACCTGCCCGCCCGCGGCCCGACCCCCCTCACCGAGGGCCCGGCGGCCCCGCGGGGGGCGGCTCCCTCCTGGCCCAGCTCGGCGGCGGCGGCGGCGGCGGGGCGCCCAGGCGAGCCCGAAGGGCGCTCACTCGGCGGCGGCCGCGGCCGGCGCGTCCCCGCAGGCTGCCCTCCAGGTGAGACAGAGTTCCAGGGCACGTCGGAGCGCGCCGGCGCGGGGGCGGGGCGGGGGGCGGCCACGTGACGGGGGCGGGGCGCGGCCACGTGACGGCCCGGCGGGCGCGGGGGGAACCGGCGGCACGGAGCCGGGAGGGGGAGGGGAGGCCGAGGGAGGGGCGCGGCCGGCGCGCGGAGCTGCGGGCGGAGGGGGGCGGTGGCGCCTTGTATATGCGTAGTGGGAGACGCTGAGGAAGCGCTCGTGGGGAAAACGTGGGACGGGCCCACGGGAGACGGCCCGAGCGCTGCGTGGCGGAAGTGGGACCCAGGGAAGGAGGGCCTGCCCCGTTCCTCGGCACACTGGGAGCGCTGCCGGCGTCGGTCAGCCGTTCCCGCGCCCGGAAATGCCGCGGGGAGGCTCGGGAAGAGTCCTCACGCGACCTCAGCGGGACGAAACGCAACTCTGGAGGCCCTGATCCCTGACCCGGTCCTTACGAAGCTGTCCTTCGCCGGGGCCACCCGGGCAGAGTGCGGGGCCGGCGCGCACACTCCGCGGGCGGGCGGGCGGTGCCAGGGCGGCCTGGCCAATCACCCCGCGCCCCGCCGTCCACCGGGCTGCAGTGTGCAGGCCCCGGGGGGCCACGGTGTCATTGCCCGAAGTCACCCCAGCTTTGCAGCGCTTGCAGGATGGCAGCACAGACTCCGGAAGTCAGAGGCGTGAAAAGGTTTCCCGTGGGGATCCGAGGGCGGGAGTTGTGCTGGCCTGAGAATCGAGAGGGACCTGGCTTCTGCCATTGTCACTTCACCCGTCTCGCTTCAGCTGTCAAAGGAGCATGTTGACAAGTCCGAAGCCTCCTTCTAAACTCTAAGATTCACCGACTGAGAAAACTAACTGATGTGTATTAGGACTGCAGAAACCATTCATTAGTAACCAGTTGTTGATCGTATCTATTATGGCCGGGATGAAATTTTAATAATACAAGAAAAAAGGCCAGGCTGTGATTCAAGAGCCACTCTCTGGAACTGGCTCT
The DNA here is from genome assembly GCF_008692025.1 of Phocoena sinus. Lineage (NCBI taxonomy): Eukaryota > Metazoa > Chordata > Mammalia > Artiodactyla > Phocoenidae > Phocoena > Phocoena sinus. The sequence continues at coordinate 3,571,886 of NC_045764.1, forward strand.
TTTCTATTCTTCACCTCATGCTTGAAGATGCCGTTGGATCTGGATCTAATGAGGGTCTAAAGCCGAACGATATTGTTTCTCCTTTTAGAAAGAAAAGATACATAAGCCTGAAACCATACTATCTCTGCCAATACACTCGATACCCCCTTTCCTTGGCATCAACGGTCTTTTCTGTCTCCCTCAGTTTCTAACAAGTAACCTTTTCCATGCCCTTGTTCAGCAGACACAGTATTGCTGCTGTATGATTCTGACACTGTTTTCCATAAAATCCCTTGTGATCTCTTTGTAGAACCAAAACAGGAACAGACAGCAATAAGGAAACTGTGCCCTGATGGGAATGTGCTGATAACCGTATCTTCCCTACGCCCCAAGCCTGAGTTGGGCACCCTTGGTTCCAGCTAGAGATAGAACTAAACAGTTCGCTCATCCTTGCTGATCTGCCTGTAACCCCGCTTCCTATTTCACAACCTAATCTCAGATGCTACCACAATGCCCACAGCATGCTGATTACTACCGACAGCAGATGGAGTCAGATAAAAAGAGCTCTCGCCCAAGTGTGTTGTTTAAAAGGACCTGATGGAAAGCTATGAAATCATATGCAGCATTGCCTCTAGTTAGTCTTTAAATCACACTGGTAGCGTATGTCTGGCGCCAGGGCTCAAGATCGCAACGGATCATTTTCAGGATATTGACATTTAACTCGCTTCTTAAGAAGTAGCCTAGAGTTCCAAGATGTAAGCTCCACAAAGGCAGAGATTTGAGTTTGATTTGTTTAGATACGTGTGTCCAAAAGCCTAAAAGCACTTGGCATGCGGTAGATGCACAATAAATTTCTGTTGAATGTATTTTTGAGTGAAAATGTACTCTGTAAATTGCCAAATAAACTTGCCTTGCTTTCTTCCTTATTCTTTAATAGGTGACCCACTTTTCACTGTGCATTTCTGAATGAAATGAAAAAAAGCATAAAATTATAGCTGGCATCACTGCTTTGGCTAAAATATAGAGAAACAGGAATTTGGCAGCATCTATCAAAATTACAAATGCACGCCTACTCTGAGCCTCCAGTTTCACTTCTAGGGATCTAGCCCACAGATGTAGTTCCACACATGAGAAATGATAAGGTATTTCTTATCCTTCACTGAGAGTAGCAAATGATTGGGAACAACCTAAATACATCCATCAACAAGACACTAGTTGAATTATGATATATCCATCCCTTTGAACACTATGTAGCTGTTAACATGTTTTAATATTAAGCTCGCCAAGATTTTTTGTTCAATGAAAAAAGCAGAAAAATGGAACAGAATAATGTATTGGCTTGTATATGCATTGAACTGAGACAAAGTAACAAGGTATGAGAAATCTGTGGTTGGAAGGCATAGGTAGGACTTTTCACTGTGTTCATATTTAAACTTTTTGATAATCAAACTGTGAGAAGGATTTATCTATTCAAACAAATTAAAATGTTTAATTTAAAAATTTTCCGGTATCTTTGTTATTAAAACATTCAGCCTTCATCTATTTTATCAAATTTACCTGGTTAGAATAAGAATATCAGGTAAATTATTACACATACCAGGTAAACTTTTTTAAAACTTGAGTTATTTTCGTTAAGTTCAAATATCTGTTCCTTACTATAATAATTTAAGATCCAGTCACTACATTCAGTTTGAGGCTTAGTATACATCGTATCAAATATAGGTACATTTTCAAGAGTGCTTTATTTTTCTTAAAGTGGGGCCTTAAGTTTTAAAGACTTAGACCCTCTGTCTTAAACAATAAAATTAGAATTGTATGGACCATTTGTTCATCTCCTAATTAAGGTCGAGAAAAAACACCGAAGGCACGTGTTTCTGTGTGTATCTGTTCACTCACCCACTTTGTAATGTCAACTGCCTCCTGTTCCCACAGGTCACAGAGATGAAAAAAGGAAGTTAAAAAAAGAAAGTTTAACTCCATGGAAACTTTAAAAAAAATTCATTATTTAAGCCACTTTAAATACATGAACAACCTTTAATATTTGCCACAGCTAGAAAGGAGTGCAATGTTTCAATGTGAAACATAGCTAAGGTAGAAATAATATTTCTTTTTTCTTTGGCTGCATCGGGTCTTCGCTGCTGTGCACGGGCTTTCTCTAGTTGCAGCGAGCGGGGGCTACTCTTCGTTGTGCTGCACAGGCTTCTCATTGCAGTGGTTTCTCTTGTTGCGGAGCACGGGCTCTAGGCGTGCAGGCTTCAGTAATTGTGGCACGCGGGCTCAGTAGTTGTGGCTCGTGGGCTTCAGTAGTTGTGGTGCACGGGCTTAGTTGTTCCGTGACATGTGGGATCTTCCCGGACCAGGGCTCAAACCCGTGTCCCCTGAATTGGCAGGCAGATTCTTAACCACTGCGCCACCAGGGAAGTCCCAATATTTCTTGATTTAAAAATAAAACTACTTCCCTAACTTTGGGAACGAGGGAAGGATATCTGCTTTCACCACTTCCAGTCAACATTGTACTGGTGGTTCTAGCCAGTATCTGGTGATAAGTAAATTTGCAGATAACACTTTATATAAATTTATGTAATTTGGTACAGTAGATAAAACATCTAAACAAATCACTTTACTAAAATCCATATGATTGGTATATCAGGGCAGCTGGAAGGATTGAATGAGGTAAAACACCTAGCCCTTTTGGTGCCACCTGACATTTGGTAGGTGGTCAGTAAAGGATAAAACTGAAGTTCTGTAGAGTTTTTTCAATTCTTAGTAAAAGAGTAATTTGTTATAAAGTCGTGAAAGACACACCTTTACAGATTTACGCAGGAGATGAAAGTATACCTCTTTCGAGAGTCATGGACATGTACACACTAACAAACGTAAGGTAGATAGCTAGTGGGAAGCAGCCGCATGGCACAGGGATATCAGTTCGTTGCTTTGTGACCGCCTGGAGGGGTGGGATAGGGAGGGTGGGAGGGAGGGAGACGCAAGAGGGAAGAGATATGGGAACATATGTATATGTATAACTGATTCACTTTGTTATAAAGCAGAGACTAACACACCATTGTAAAGCAATTATACCCCAATAAAGATGTTAAAAAAAAAAAAAGAAAGTATACCTCTTTCTTAATTTGGGTTCCTCCAGAAGCTGACCTTGAGGCAGAGATTAAAGGGCGAGATTATTTGGGAGGTGATGGAAGCACCAGTATTGGGAGTGAGGAAGTGAGATAGGGAAGAAGGCAATTAATCCAGGGTGCTGAATCCAGCCTGCAGGCAGTTGGAGGTAATCCCACTAGGGAAATTCTGGGAGCTGGAAAGAATAACCTCTCTTTCATTTTCAAATAAAACTGAGCAACCCTAAGCTCAAATACATACTTGATTTTGTGGGATTTTCAAAACATATGTGCACATGGAGCTGGCCATCATAATCGTATTTTCCTGAAGATCCTGGATGTGCCCTCCAGCCCCACAATAGCAGGAGCCTTGGCCACTTTTAGTTGAGCCTGTGACATTTACATTGCTTGCAGCCTTTGTACTTCCAATTCACCCTTATAATCTTGTATGGTATTTGTTTGAGGACCTACTGTATAGCACAGGGAACTCTACTCAGTACTCTGGAATAACCTATATGGGAAAAGAATCTGAAAAAGAATCGATATAGGTATATGTATAACTGAATCACTTTGCTGTACACTTGAAACTACACAACTACACAACATTCTTTTTTTTTTTTAATTTATTTTTGGCTGTGCTGGGTCTTCGTTGCTGCGAGCGGGCTTTCTCTAGTTGCAGCGAGCGGGGGCTACTCTTCGTTGCGGTGCGCGGGCTTCTCATTGCGGCGGCTTCTCTTGTTGCGGAGCACGGGCTCTAGGCACGCGGGTTTCAGTAGTTGCAGCACGCGGGCTCAGTAGTTGTGGCTCTCGGGCTCTAGAGGGCAGGCTCAGTAGTTGTGGCGCACGGGCTTAGTTGCTCCGCGGCATGTGGATCTTCCCAGACCAGGGCTCGAACCCGTAAAAATTAAAAAAAAGAAATATCAAGAAAAAAGAAATTAATGTTTTTGTGCAGTCAGAATTATATGAAAAATATTAAAATGCACATTGTCGTCTTTATTGCTACATAAAGTATAACTGTTTTGTTTCCCAGCATCAATCCAAATGCGATGATATGACTACAAGTCAGATCAACTACAAATCAGATATCTTGGCAACATAGACTATCCAAACAGCTGAGAACCAAAAACTAAGAAAAACAAAATGGTGAGTTGGCGCTAAGGTGGGACAGAGTTCATGCACAAAACTTTTACTTGATCCCAAATTCTGAGTTCAACAGGCTGGTGATTCTCCATCCCAACCACCATTCCCAGATGCATTCTCCACCCTTCTCTGTCCCGCTTTACGTCCTGGAGGCTAATCCCTTGGAATTGCATCACAACCAGGCTCCCCTGCCCCGTGGCTCTCGGCTGGAAGGCACTGACACAGGATAGAGGGTGGAAAGAGAGAAAGGTCAGGGTATTCATTCCTCTCTACTCCCTGCCTCGAAGGTTCTGGTGGAAAGGTAGCTGCTCACCTCCACAAATGCAGTTCCCTTAGGAAGCCTTTCTGTCATGGTTCCTGCTCTCTCCAGGCTCTGGGACACTGGTCTTTCCTCCTCCACCGAGCGACCCAGGCCCAGGAAGGGCTCCTGGCTGTACTGATGTCTGCGGGCCTCACCACCCGCTTATCAGTTCCCTTATCCCTGCCCCCATCTCTGGGAATAGTTCCATCGTTGAATCTGCTTCCATTGAATTCATTTAGCTGGACCTTTTCCTGAGAGGACTCTGGCTGATACACTTGGTTGTTTTCCTCACCAGCAACAGTTTAGAAATATAACAGGCCTGGGAGTTACCTGGTGGCCTAGTGGTTAGGATTCTGGGCTTTCACTCCTGGGTTCAGTTCCTGGTCGGGGAACTGGGATCCCTCAAGCCGTGTGGGACAGCCAAAAAAAAAAAGAAGACAGAAACAAATATAACCGGCCTTTGGTAATATGTTGTGCCATTGAAATGAGAAGGATTCCAAAGAATACTTAAGCGAAAATAATAATAACCAACATCCCGAGGGCGAGTGAAATGAAAGGAGAAAACACTATATAAAAAGCAGGGGAATAAAAAAAGCAACTAGTGCTCGAGCTGTTTGGAAAACATTTAGTAAAGGCTTTTCGAGAACGCTCGAGGTCACTGATCTTTTATGATATTTATTTGGAGGACTCTAAATGCTCCTGAGTAGTTGAAGCTTCACAGCAATCCTCCTAAAAGATACTGTAAACCTCCCCAAAGGGAGGTTTTTTTAAATAAAAATACAGGTTCGCTAGGAACCTCTACAGCTGCTTCTCTGCTCTCAGGAATGGCTCTAATTATCGGAATGGAGGAAGGAGATGGACAGAACTTCTTCCTACCGAAAACACAGTCTCAGGACTTACCTGGTGGTCCGGTGGTTAAGAATCCGCCTTCCGATGCAGGGGACACGGGTTCGAGCCCTGGTCGGGGAACTAAGATCCCACATGCTGCGGAGCAACTAAGCCTGCACACCACAACTAGAGAGAAGCCCACGGCCGCAACAAACACCCGATGCAGCCAAATAAATAAATAAATGTTAAAAACACAAGACAAAAAAAACCCACAAAAGCACATCTCCACCATCAGGTCCCTACATGTAACAATTTACATCATCAGCTCCGGCACAGGTAAAACCCATTACCACAGATGCTAGCTAATGCTCTAGGTATTCAGATTTGTTTTCTCAAATTTCAGTTTCTATAACTTTAAGAAAATTGATTACACTTTTCATTTTTATTTCTACTCAGATACTACTCATTTTAATTTCCAAAAATACAATAAGCACCATCACATGTCAATCACCATTCACTAGAAGGAATACATTTTAAGTAAAGAGATGAGTTGTATCCGAATACAGCTAGTTAAGAAAAAGGACATTACCAATTCTTTAGATCAACTCGGCCTAGTTATTGAAGCACTTGCAATGATTGAATTATTGAGGTTTTGAAAGGGGAAAAAAATTCAACTTCCTGGGAACACTACACTACATCTGTTGATGTTATCATGACAGCATTTAGGTAGCTGTCATGGTAACCAGAATTTAGTCTTCCATTAGTGTCTTGGAACACCCAGGCGCCCCAGGGAGCAAGGAGGATGATTCAGCGGGTGGCACACTCCTGTCCTTGTGAGTCAGGAAAATACCAAAGCCCTCACTCAGCGTTGTACAGTCACCCTTATATGAGACATAAAATGCAGCCACTGTGTTATCTGTGACACTTAACACAAGAGCAGGGTGTTGGCTTCATTACATATTCCTATAAAGTGTATTTTCATTGATTCTGAAGCAAATTCTCACATTGTGCCAATGGGCAGATTTTACTTTTCTTTTTGTCTTTTAGGCAAACATATATATTTTTTTAATGACATGCTGCAGTTGTGTTGTCTGTAGTTGTTTGTTTGTTTTTGGCTGCGCCTCCCATCTTGCAGGATCTTAGTTCCCCAACCAGGGATTGAACCCGGGCCTCAGCAGTGAAAGTGCCGAGTCCTAACTGCTGGACCTCCAGGGAATTCCTTTTTTTCTTTTTTTAAATATATTTACAACATATTCTTCATTTTCATCTTTTGGGTGCAAGGTCAATAAGAGAGTAAAACAGCTCTTTTTGCTGCCTTACCAGTTTTGTTTGAAAGCAAGGGACAAGATTGAAACTAATGGCTAAAATGAGGTATTTTTTGTCTTCATTTCCTGGAATAACATCACAGAATCTAAAATGGTCAGGACTACCAAATTCAAATCCAGAGTCGTGGTAAAGTCGCCATGCTTTGCATAGCATTCTGCAAAGTCTGTGGGATCAGAGTGAACCATCTAATGGATCCACACTGTGCAAAATTCAAAAGATTTATTTTAACAAAAGCAATAAAAATAGGCAAATAATATGGTTACTTCGAAAAATCACCAGAAAAGTTCTTGCCACGTAGGACTTTCTCACCATTGTTTTCAGTTTGATTGACATATTCATACTATTGCACGTGTGTGTATGCCTGCACAGACCAAGAGAGGAGAGAATTTTGTATATCTAAATATATATTGGACTTCCCCGGTGGTCCAGTGGTTAAGAATCCACCTTCCAATGCAGGGGATGCGGGTTCGAGCCCTGGTCGGGGAACTAACGTCCCACATGCCACGGGGTGACTAAGCCCACACACCACAACTACTGAACCCACGTGCCACAACTAGAGAGAAGCCCGCACGCCACAATGAAGAGCCTGTGCAGACAAATATATATATATATATAAAGTCTTACTTAGGATGGAGAAAACATATATGATAGAAAGCACAAGTTATTTAATAGTTGAATGGACCTAGAGATTATCATAGTAAGTGAAGTTAAGTGAGAAAGAGAAAGACAAATACCATATGACATCACTTATATGTGGAATCTAAAATACGGCACAAATGAACCTATCTACAAAACAGAAACAGACTCATAGACATAGAGAACAGACTTGTGGTTGCCAAGGGGGAGGGGGGAAGGAGAGGGATGGACTGGGAGTTTGGGGTTAGTAGGTGCAAACTATTACATTTAGAATGCATAAACAACAAGGTCCTACTGTAGAGCACAGGGAACTATATCCAATCTTCTGGGATAAACCATAATGGAAAAGAATATATATATATATAAAACTGAATCACTTGGCTGTACGGCAGAAATTAACACAACACTGTAAACCAACTACACTTCAATAAAAATTTTTTAAAGACCATAATGGATAAGAATATTAAAAACAATGTATATATATGTATAAATGAATCACTTTGCTGTACAGCAGAAATTAACCCAACATTGTAAATCACCTGTACTTCAATTTAAAAAAATAATAAAATAAAATTTTAAAGTTCTTTAATAGTTAAAGAAATTGGGAGAGAAAAAGAGAAAAACTCACTTGATTTGACAGATGGTCTCGGCTCTCCATCTGAGCATTGGCACCACGTGTCTGAACTCTTGACCATCTGAGTGGATCTACTAATACAATGTCCCATAGCATCACACAAATAAACCAGCTTGCTGCCTGTTCACCCAGTCTTTGATGAAGAAGATTCTCTGATGTACTGACACTCAGTTTCCTTATGGCAATCCGCATCATTCCTGTAGAGAGTCCACACACTTCTCCTTAAACAATGAGCTGAAAAGAAGGAGGTATTTTCTTAAATCACAAAGATTCCAGAGCCCTCTTCTGGAGTGGCTAACAAATTTATTTCTTCTTGTCCTTGTCAACCTGGTGGCATGAGATTGCATTACCCTCTGCCAAACTGGTTCTACTTCATTTCGGTGACCTTCGTTCTCCCGGGTGTTTGCAGTCCCGCACAGGCTGATAGGGAAGGCTAGTGCCTTGCCAGTGGGAGTCTCAAAAGAAGCTTCAGTTTGATTAAACTCTGCTCTTTGATGCTTGTTTCTTAAAGTTAGACATATAATGTTTTACATTTACATAAATTCACATTCTGTTATCAGAAATCTTTATATCCATAGTTTAGCCTGTGTGAAGTAATTATTTTTACTATGAACAAAAGTTTAGCTCTGGTAGAATAAAAAGGGAGCTGGAAACAGAGTCTATCAAAGATGATAAGGAAATGATATTGAATTCTTTACTTGACGCTTAGTAACTTTCTACACACTGGGGGAGGGGAAGGCAGTAGAAAGATTTCTTGAGGGAATTTAGGACTCCTAGATTAACATTCCAGCTCTGTTATTAATTAGCAGTGTCATTTTATACAAGTGTCATCTTGGATAATTCCTCTCACAGCCTCAGTTTCTTCCTCAGTCAACTGAGAGAGTTGGCTGGGATGATTCTAAGATCCGATTCATCCCCAATATTCCTTGATTCTCTTTATGACCTCAAGGTATTTGACAAAGAAAATCATTTTGGGGTCTTGACCTAAGTTTTAAAATAACATTACAATATAATAACATTTACTCTTCCTTTCAACCTCAAAATATTTTTCTTGTATAATGTAATCTTTAAAATACCCCTTGGATAAGAAGAGGAACTATTATTATCCCCATTTCCCAGATGGGGAAATTTGGGGAGTTCAGAGTCATTATCAACACTTGAGTCCCTTTTACTGGTCTTAAAGCGCTGTCATTGCCGATCGGAGGCTTTTCTTTTTTTTTTTTTAATAAATTTATTTATTTATGGCTGCTTTGGGTCTTCGTTGCTGCACACGGGCTTTCTCTAGCTGCGGCGAGCGGGGGCTACTCTTCATTGCGGTACGCGGACTTATTGCGGTGGCTTCTCTTGTTGTGGAGCACGGGTTCTAGGCGCACGGGCTTCAGTAGTTGTGGCATGTGGGCTCAGTAGTTGTGGCTCACAGGCTCTAGAGCGCGGGCTCAGTAGTTGTGGCACACAGGCTTAGTTGCTCCATGGCATGTGGGATCTTCCCGGACCAGGACTCAAACACATGACCCCTGCATTGGCAGGAGGATTCTTAACCACGGAGCCATCAGGGAAGCCCGGAGGCATATTTTTTGAGCATGGCTCTCAGTAGTCACCAGGTGAAGGTGAGAATAAATAGTTCAGCTCCTGGCCCACCACTGCAAAGCCAAGGAGTCGGTATTTAAATCCCTGTCTTGTACTTGCTCTAGTTGCATCCAGGGAAGAAAAATACAAGGAAATGCCAGGCTTTCAGGAAGTGGTTACAAAATAAAGGATGCTACTCCAAGTTAAATTAAATTAAATAACATCTAAGTCATTTAAAGATCTACTTGGAATGGTGACCCTGTGGAACCACCAGGGCTTCACAGTGACTCACGCTGAGACATGTTCCTGGTGTTATTATAATATATATAACATGATATTTGAAAATGTGTAGAATGCAGTATTAAAATGAGAACTGGGTTTAGCGAAGGAAAAGAGCCTTTGTATCATGGTAACATGAACTTTCATTTCCCTGGTATAGCAAAGAAAATGTATCATTTATCTTTCCTACTCTTCCCGGTTTCCCCTTCATTCACTGTTCAGATCCTGAGTCTGAAATGACTTAGAAGGGGAGGAATTCACAGTGTTGCAGACAGAAGGCCTTTCTCTGGGCAGTGCTTGTAAGTCTTCTTTGTAAGTAGGGATAACAAAGACCTCCAAGATATGAACAGACAAAGGACATAAGTAAACAATTCACAAAAGAGGAAATTCAGCTGTTTGACAAACAGTGGGAAAAGATTCCATCTCACTAGTAATCAAAGATATGCAAATTAAAACACTAATGAGAGAGCATTTAGCGAAGCATTTGGTTGTTTGTTGTTTATGATAATACTCACACTGGCATCAGTGTGAAAGATGCTTTCTGGCCCATGGCTAGTAGCAGTGGAAACAGATTTAACTCGGTTAAAAAGAAAATTGGCAGTGATGCAAATCAAAATTAAAGCATTAAAATATTTTATGATTTTTGAACTAGTAATTTCACTCTTGGGAATCCATTCTAAGAAAGTCCAAATATGGAAACCATTTTGTCTATAGCAATGCGTTCATTGTAAGGCTGTTTGTTAAACCAAGAAGGAGATACTAAATAAATGTCCAATGATAGGTTAATTAGGTATGACTTGTCCTGACTAAAATATTGTGAAGCAATTAAAATTGTTTCTAATCACATAGGAAAATACATATGTTATCATGTAATGTGAGAAATTAGGTCATAAAAACCATGAAAACAAATAGCTTTTTCTTAAAGATGAAAAAAAATTATTTCTAGAAAACAATAAAAGAAATCACTAATGTTAAAAGGAGTTGTCTTCAGATTAGTAACTCTTCTTTTTACTTTTCTGTATTTTCAATCATTTCATATGGATCACTTAGGACTTTTTATAATGATAAAAGCATTTTTTAAAAAAAGATGAAAGCTTGGGACTTCCCTGGCAGTCCAGTGGTTAAGACTCCGGGCTTCCAATGCAGTGGGCGTGGGTTTGATCCCTGGCTGGGGAACTAAGATCCCACACGCTGTGTGGCACGGCCAAAAAAGAAAAAAAAAAAAGATAAAAGCTTAACATTTTTCATCATATAGTCCCCTTTAAAATATATTGTCTGAAAGAAAAACTGAATTCCCTGGATCCATCTCCCATAACTATTACTTCTTTCTTTTTGATTTCTATACTATCCTAACCTATATTAAATAGATAGTTAATTGATCTACTAACCAAAACAAAAACAGTTTCCTTAGAAGTTTTGTATGAATGCGCCCTAAAACACAGCTTTGTTTTGGTTCTTTCCAGTTTACTTTGAACTCTAAAATTCTCATCTCCCTCAAAGCTAGAACTTCTTTTTAAATTTTAATTGTGACCAATTGTGTTATTTTTCAAAAAGAAAAAAAGGGAAATGGTAAAAACAATGATAAAAGATGGTACTATTTAGTCTTCAAAAAAGAACAGCATGGCCTTTATCAGAGGCCTATCCAGTACTTAGAAACAAAGAACCCGGAGGAGGAGAAAATGACAGATATTCAGTGGGACGGGGAAAGTCCCTCCATGTAAGGCCTGTCAAGGAATAGAATTGTACCATGATTTTTTTCTTAACATCTTTTTTGGAGTATAATTGCTTTGCAATGTTGTGTTAGTTTCTGCTGTATGACAAAGTGAATCAGCTCTACGTATACATATAGCCCCGTATCCCCTCCTTCTTGTGTCTCCCTCCCATCTTCCCTATCCCACCGTGTACCATGATTTTGGATGATAGCACATCACGGATATATTTGCGTGAGACTGTGTAGTGTTGGCTTGGATTTTTGTGATGCCACCTAAAATCGAAACCAAGTAGATATACTAGCTGCACAGATTTTGAAAGACCAACAAAGAAGTATCAGCCAGACAGAGAACTGGCTCACAGGTTGCATCAGCCGTTCCTGCAAGTTCCTTTCCTCCTCCCTTTTTTTTTTTTTTTTTCCTCCTCCTTTTTCTTAAAGTACCCTTTCTGAATTTGTAACTTCTGTTAGGAAAAATGCAACATCTTTTGGGCCCTGAATGTGATTAATTCTACTTAAATATCCACAACCTCTCCACTCTGTCAGCTTTCCTTTACTATGTGATTCTGGAAACAAAAAAAAGAAATGGTGCAGATTGTTTCCTTCTATAATTTGACACTAATAAGTTAAGGATGAATGACGGGCCCCCTTTTTTGATGGTTGTGTGAGCCCCCAGTGGGCCAGACGTCGCAACGCAATCCGTTATTTATCCTCTTCTCCTGGGGCTTATCATTTTTCTTACATTACACGTTGAGAGCTCGCAGCCCTTTTAATGCTCACGCCCTTGTGTACATTCCATTCATCGTGCTCAGCCATTATGGATTATTGCCATCTGGTGGAAAAACAGGGTTGGCTACCAGATGGTAGTTTTGAAATTTCCGGAAGTAAAGTAGTTTTCATCGGGAGAAAAATGCATTCATTTCTCTCATGCATATCCTGGGGTTCTAAAACAACAAGCGATTGACACGTATACACTGCTATATTTATTTACTTATTCATTTAAGAGATTTTTTGATGTGGACCATTTTTAAAGTCTTTATTGAATTTGTTACAATACTGCTTCTGTTCCATTTTGGTTTTTTGGCCCCGAGGCATGTGGGATCCCACCTCCCCGACCAAGTATCAAACCCACACCCCCTGCACTGGAAGGCAAAGTCTTAACCACTGGACCAGATGGATAACTGATAGGGACCTACTGTATAGCACAGAAAACTCTGCGTAATATTATGTAGCAACATAAATGGGAAAACAATTTGAAAAAGAATAGATACATGTATAGGTATAACTGAATCCCTTTGCTATACAACTGAAACTAACGCAATATTGGTAATCAACTCTACTCCAATATAAGGTAAAAAGTTAAAAAAAATAATAAAATGACAAGCACTTTTCTATTCCATTTCACTTGGTGAGGGGTGGTGGAGTAAGCCACAAGTTCAGCTACTCAAGAGATGAAAGTGTTGATTTTCCATAACGATCACAAGAACAGTGCTTGTGAAAAATCCGCACCACATTTTTAAGTAACCTTGTGACTGTAAGACAGAAAAATGACAAAACAAAACAGCTAAACTGTCTCAATTGCCTTTCCCTTCACCAGGGAGAAATACAGTATTAGATGGCTTCCACTTCCAAGTTCTGTAATAGCACACTTGAGTCACTGAGCAATCTTCAGATGCATTAGTTCTTAACGTGAGATTTATTCACAGGCAAAATTCAACATAGTCTTCAAAGTGACAGGATGAATATAATCCCAAAAGAATGAGGCGTTTCTTTTTCCCAAGTTGTCATAAAATTTACTAACACAATTATAATTTCTAAAAATCTAAATTCAACAAGATGTCAGGCCCGAGCACCTCAAAACCGTCAACAGTATAAAAGACAAAAGCGGCAGGGGGATGGTTTCAGAGAAAAAGAGCTTAGTGAGACAGACGTAATCGCCAAAGGCAGTGAATGCTTCTTGATTGGACTGTGATTCTGGAAAAAGGAAGCGTAATTAGAGAAATTTGAATACGAACTATATCGGAGCCAATATTATTGTATCAGTGTTAAATTTCTTAGGGAGGATAGTGCTACCGTTATGTAAGAGAATGTCCTTTTCTTGAATGGTGCAGGATAAATATTTAGGTGTAACACTTACTTTTAATTGGTTGAAAAATAGAGAGACATGGAGTATACACGGCAAAATACTGATCATTTGTGACCCTAGATGAAGGGCTCTGGACTCCGTTGTTCAAGGTTTTCAAATTTTCCATAGGTTCACATTTTTAAAAATAAAAAATTGGCACCAAAAAAACTGAAGAGACCAGTCTTTAAAAAAACTTTACAGGGAGCTTCTTTGTCAGCCCATGATACAGAATGTCCCCGATACGGTAGATAATTGAATGAGTGTATCAGTCTAATTACAGGCCTGTTTTTCTTGTTCTTTTGGTTTTGCTTTGTTTTTTTTCTTTTTCTTTTTTAGGTGGCTATGCCGCGTAGGATCTTAGTTCCCCGACCAGGGATCAAACCCGGGCCCTTAGCAGTGAAAGCACCGAGTCCTAGAGTCCTAACCACTGGACCACCAGGGAATTCCCTGGGCCTGTTTGTCTCGTTACTAGATATCACACCACGAGTAAGGTCACTTAGTGGGAACAAAAAACATCAAGTGGTTTATGCTTCCAGCCGTGATGGAATAGGAATTGGATTTACCCTCTTACCTTAACGAAGAAACTGGACAAAATATATGAAACACTGGTTCACAGATGTTGGCCCACAAGAATCTTAAGACAATGTTCCTGGGACTTCCCCGGCGGTCCCGTGGTTAGGATTTCACTGCCGGGGCCCGGGGTTCCATCCCCGGTCTGGGAACTAAGATCCTGCAAGCCAGGCAGTGTGGCCAAAAAAAAAAAAAAAGACAGTGTTTCCTCAGAGAAGGAAGCATGTGAGGGGAGCTCCACCATCGTCCCAGCTCACTGTCTGCACTTTCCAGGCTGTAGCTCAAGGAGGAGAAACACAAATGTTGCCCAAGGGATTCTTTGAGTCCAGGAAACAGAGTTGAAAATGATAGAACTGAGATGAAAGTGGTTAGAATTTGCAGGGAGGAGTACTGGAGAGCAAAGAAGACTACAAAAGAGAGCTTTTGGGAATTGCAGAGGCTCCCCCTCAGGTCTTCATGTGTGTGATCAGAACATTGGTGTGAGGAAACGGCCTGAGGCTAGAGAAAGTTGAGAACACTCAAAGGTGCGAACGTGCGTTCCATCAATGTCTGGCCTGAGTGAAGTGGCAGCTTGCCCTGTCTCCTGTTGCTGAGGGCCCTTCCCCTCTACCGTCGCCCACCTCCTCTCCCCCCTCCAGTCAGTAGCTCTTCTTGCCTGTTCACTCGATGCCAGCCCCTGGACGCCAGCTGCTGTAACGGACTACTGTGCTTTCCAAGGGACTGTACGGTAAGGTTAAAGATGTTGTCTTTATTTTTGTGTTTGTTTGTTTTTTATGTTCTATTTGTGTGAAAAGTATTACAAACCTATTACACTACAGCACTACAGAGCCGACTGTGTTAGGTGGGTACCGAGGCTAACTTTGTTGGACTTACGAACACGTTCTCGGATCAGAACTCGTTCAAATATAGGGGACTTACTGTAGCGTTCCCTGTGCTATACAGTGGGTCCTAGTTGATTATCCATTTTATATATAGTAGTGTGTACATGTTAATCCCAAACTCCTAATTTATCCCTGCCCCCCTTCCCCTTTGGTAACTAAGCATAAGTTTGTTTCTATAGTTTGTGAGACTATTTCTCCGTTGTAAATAAGTTCATTTGTATCCTTTTTTTAGATTCCACATATAAGTGATATCATATGATATTTGTCCTTGTCTGACTTCACTTAATATGATAATCTCTAAGTCCATCCATGTTGCTGCAAATGAAGAGTTTTTAATTAAAATGCAGATACTCCAGAGAGAGAGAGAGAGAGGGCGCATAACAAAAAGTAATGTTTGTAGAAGACTTTGTTTTAAATTTGACTGCTTTGGAGAATTAGAAAAGATATTAGTTGTCTTGGAAAGATACAGGGTGGGAGGAGATTACAATTTACAAAATAGCAGGTATGATGTAAGATACATATTATAGGGCTTCCCCGGTGGCGCAGTGGTTGAGAATCCGCCTGCCAATGCAGGGGACATGGGTTCGATCCCCGGCCCGGGAAGGTCCCACACGCCGCGGAGCAACTAAGCTCATGTGCCACAACTACTGAGCCTGTGCTATAGAGCCCGTGAGCCACAACTACTGAGCCCGCGTGCTGCAACTACTGAAGCCCGTGTGCCTAGAGCCTGTGCTCCACAATGAGGGAAGCCACTGCAATGAGAAGCCCGTGCACCGCAACGAAGAGTAGCCCCTGCTCGCCGCAACTAGAGAAAGCACGTGTGCGGCAATGAAGACGCAACACAGCCAAAAATAAATAAATAAATAAAAATTGAAAAAAACACATATTATACACTTTGTGATATATAATATGTGATATATAATACACTCTGAGTGGTGTGATGATAGGTGATTATTATTTACTTGCTCATACACATATTTTGTTTCTTTTACAGTTAACATGTCCTATTTATGTCAGTTATTTTTCAGGTAAATTTTGTTTTGTTTTGTTTTGTGGCCATGCTGTGCAGCATGTGGGATCTTAGTTCCCCCACCAGGGATTGAACCCTCGCCCCCTGCAGTGGAAGCACAAGGTCTTAACCACTGGACCGCCAGAGAAGTCCCAGTAATTTTTTTTAAAATTTATTTTTGGCTGCGTTGGGTCTTTCTTGCTGCGCACGGGCTTTCTCTAGTTGCGGCGAGCGGGGGCTACTCTTTGTTGCAGTGCGCAGGGTTCTCATTACGGTGGCTTTTCTTGTTGTGGAGCACGGGCTGTAGGCGCACGGGCTTCAGTAGTTGTGGCACGTGGGCTCAGTAGTTGTGGCCCACAGGCTTAGTTGCTCCGTGGCATGTGGGATCTTCCTGGACCAGGGATCGAACCTGTGTCCCCCTGCATTGGCAGGCGGATTCTTAACCACTGCGCTACCAGGGAAGTTCTCCCGGTAAATTTTTTATTCAGGGAAAAAAAGAAAGCACTGAGGCCTCAAGTAGGTTTAAGCTCAAACTACACAGTGTGCTAGAGGTCTGGGAAGGGAGATGTGGGGGGATTTTACCATATGAGAACATGTGTGGTCCAGGAAGGACACATGATGGAATCTCAGAGGTCTAACTCCCGACAAATCTAATGTCAAACTTTAGCATCTATTTCCACTGAGTGTCCATTGCACCTCCATAGGCTCTAAAGCACTGCTAGAGACGGTGGTGTGACTTTGATTTGAGTCAGGGAAGTGTTTCACCACATGAAGAAGCAAATGATGAGGCTGTTCGCTTGGAGTTTGCAGCTGCAGTCTGCTCAGCGTGAGCTGTAAATACACAAGCCGTTTTTCAAAATCTGTGACACACTGAAAATATCTCATGTTCAACAAAAGCAACAAACTAAATGCACAGACATATGCCAGCCGTCTGCCACCCTCCTCAGTAGGAGGGCTTGAGAGATCCGCTTCTAACTAAACTACTCTGTTTGAGAATCGCCTCAGTCTCGTGGCTGAGAATTTTGCTAATGACACACTTGACTCAAAGACATGTAATAAAAAAAAAAAAAAAAAAAGACATGTAATATCAGCACTTCAGAATAGAGGAATGTTTAAGTGATAGCCCATTTTTGCAGGTAACAGCTTATAAAATACTGTGAAATAAACAGCGAAGATTGTTCTCTGTTTGGGTGTAATTATATACAGTTTTCAATTCCTTTCACCAAGCATATGTTGAGCACCTGTTGTGTTAAATTCCAAGCTACAAAGATGAATTAGCACCGATCTGTGCACACAGGGCTTGGAGTTCATTGAGGGGACCAGCCTGCATGGTGTGTGAATGATGTCGTGGAGCACAGAGGAAGGAGGCTCGTGCAGGCGTCAGGGCACTCGGAAGGTTTGGGAGGAGCTAATGCCAGAACTGAGTCTTGCCAGGCAGACAGGGTGGAAAGGAAGGACATTTCAAGCGGACATAAAAGTGCACAGACATTCAAGAGCCCAGAGTGTTATCTTTTATTTTTTACTCGTTTGGGCTGCACTGCACAGCATGTGGGATCTCAGTTCCCCGACCAGGGATTGAACCTGTGCCCCCTGAAGTGGAAGTGTGGAGTCTTAACCACTGGACCACCAGGGAAGCCCCAAGAGCCCAGAGTTTTTAGAAGCTGCAAATAGTTCCAAAAGGTTCAACTGGATTTCTACTTCTGGCCAAGATGGAGTGACAGCGACTGGCTTTACCCTCCTCCCTCTGAAACAATTTCCAAAGGAGGAAAAATGCAGAAAACAAGTGTTTTCAGACGCTGCATACCAGACAGCAGAGGACAATGGTCCCTGAGCGGGGGAGACAAATGAGATGAGCGCCGTGATTGTCTCAGCTTCCTGCCCGGAGAGTCTCCAGGGGGCACCTTAGAGAACGGGAGCCAGCGTGGAGCCTGGGTGTCTGGGGAGGCCCTGGCATGGAGATCTCAGGCAGCATCACAGGGCGGGGAGCACGGCCCAGGGACAGAGCCCCAGAGACCTGCACAGGGTCCCCGGAAGTCTTCGGGTGAGTACTGATCTGCACCTGAGTGTGGGGAGGCTACTCAAGGGTAGGGTCAGAGGGAATAATCTTGGAAGGAAGAACCTTGAAATTCACAGGGCATCAGGTAGAGTATGCATAAGAGCATTGCCTCAGTGGAACGGCAGAATGAGCTCCAGAATAAAGGCTGTTCTCATCCTGCCTGACAAAGTTTAAGAGAAGCGTTGAAACGATTGAACTGTTTCCAAGTCATTTAACTGCTTCCCAGAATAAAGCTCAAGAAGACATTTACGGGAATAGAAAGATATCCGGCACCTAAGAAGGTAAAATTCACAACATCTGGCATCCAGTGGAAAATGACCAGGCATGGAAACAAGCGGGAAAGTACAATGAATAATGAGGAGAAAAAGCAATCCATAGAAGCAGACCCAGAGATGACAGAGACGTCAAATTAGACAAAGATAGAATTAGTGCACAAAGACATTAAAACAGTTGTTATATTAATAATTATATATGGTTATATATTCCATACACTTAAGAATCTAAACAAAAGATTAAGCTCATTAAGTAGAGAAATGGAATAAAGTAAAAAACCAAGCAACTTCCAGACACAAAAAATATTATATCTCCAGTGAAAAATATACTGGATGGGATTAGTAGCAGATTAAGACACAAGTGAAGAAAAGAGTAGAAATGCATAGTAATAGAAACTTTCCAGAATGAAACACAGAGAAAAAAGGTTGAACGCAAAATGAGCAGAGCATCAGTGAACTACAGCACAGCTTCAAATTATGTACATTGTAACCCTGTATGTGAGGCCAAAGTTGATTGATTGATGGGCGGATACCTTGGCCCTGGCCAGGCCAATGACTTTCTTCTTTGGGATTTTGAACTGAAGACCCAGAAAGAATCAGGTCAGTCTTGCTCTGTATGACTGAAGCAGGCAAAATGGAAATCTTCGCTGTTTCCCACCAGGTAGATGGAGAAGCAGAAGAATCTAGCCTGCATCAAGGGGAGCTATGAAACAGATAAATGGGGGAATGTAGAGGTATAATTTGGAGAGAGAAATCATCAGGATTTTAGGTCCTGGTTCCAGGTCTTTCTGATCCTAGCTGTACTGCTATCCTGTTCAGATTCTCCTGAGATTCCATGAAATATGGTAGGTTTCTTTTTGTTGTTGTTGTTTGTTTGTTTGTTTTTGGTCACCTATAATGAAAAAGGCCTCAGGAATTCCCTGGTGGTCCAGTGGTTAGGACTCCACACTTCTACTGCAGGGACATGGGTTCAATCCTTGGTCAGGGAACTAAGGTCCCACAAGCCGTGCAGTGCTGCCAAGGAGGAAAAAAGAGATCCCACAAGACGTGCAGTGTGGCCAAGGGGGGAAAAAAAAGGCCTTAAATTATATAGAGATAATGCATTTGATTTTGGACATATTAAGATGTTCTTTGGTTTCTGACACAGGTTTGGAGCATCTATGGGCTATCGACATGGAAATGTCCACTAGGCAGGTGAATAGACTTATCTGAAGCTCAGAGAAGAAGTGCGTGCCTGAAATTTACACATTTATGTATTGCTGTTGTGACTTACATTTCTATCAGTCTATAGAATAAATAGACAACCTAACTCCAAGGGAGGACGTGAAATTGACGATGGAGAACATTAGAGGGAGGCACAATAAAACCAAGGACAGAACCTGGAGAACAACCACATTAAAGAGACAAAAAGGGCCTCCGGGGAATGACTGAGAAGGAACATTTTCCAAGGCAGGATGGAAGCATGAAGAAAGGGGAAACCAACGACACTATCAAATTCCTAAAGGACCTGAGACATTCCTGACCCTCGACTGGCAACCACCAACTTCCTATATTTCTAACCTAACTTCCTTTTTTCTGCCCGTATTGACTGCACCTGAGTCCCTATATCCCTGTTTCTGACCTCAACATGCTAACTTAACCATAGTTATTCATCCCTTTTTAGGAGAGTTTGATTTTGACATTCTCCACCTTACAGTACTCTACAATACCTGACAAGGATCAAAGACCCATCAAAGCAGATCCACAGAGAAGATCTGAGCCCTTCTCCCCCAAAGACAATTGTACACCAATTCACCTGGGGGAGGCAAGGAAGGAGCTGGAGGGGCACGTACGGTTTTCCAAGAGGAAATCAGGCCTCATCGATCTAATAAAGCTCTTGTAGGAGGTGCATGTGCGTATGGACAAAAGCTCATGAATGGCATCCATTAAGATTTTCAAAAAGCCTTTCACAAAGTTCCACACAAAAGGCTATTTTAAAAATTGAGTCATCGTGGTATAATGGAGACTGGGGTGACGCAGAGGGAAGTTGCCTAGAGATGAGAAACAATGGTTTAGGATTTAGGGCACTTCTTGGGGGAAGAAGCGTAAACATTGGCATTCTCCTATGATTAGTCTCGCTTAATGCTTTTGTGAATTATTTGGAGCCGTGATTACGAGAAGCCTAAGTATATAGGAATAACCTGAAGTTAACGTGGAAATGTTGAACTGGTCTTCATATGGGCAAAAATAAAGTCTTGAACTTGGGGAACAGCAACCTCAAGGATACTTAAAAGATTCGTTTACTCATTCATTCATTCAACACTTACTGAGGATCTGCTATGTGGCCAGCTATTGCGCTACAAGTTGGACAGGAAATAATAATTAAGAAGGCATTTCTCCCCGCTCTTAGGGAACTTAAATGGAACAAGAAGACATTTCCTGTATCCTGAGAAAAGTAAATTTAAGGTGAATAAAGGAAACGGTTCACACAATAGGAAAAACATGGAGCTTGATTTTCTAAGCATTATGCTGATAAGGTTGAACATTTTCAATATACTCTAAGTATTTAGATAATTCCACAAAAGGTACTGCTATGATGGTTTTATTAAGGGAAGATAGAGTATTTGGGACCCCCTCCATGTTATTGATGGGGTCCCAAATGGTTCTAACATATGTTAGAACCATTTTTCTATTGCTGTTGTAAGCGATGAAAACCCAATTCAAAACTAACTTCAAAAGTTAAGCCTGACTCCAGGCAAAGCTGGGTCCGGAGGGGCGGAGATGTTAGAGGATTTGGCGTGTTTCACGCACCCTGCTCCTCTCAGCTCTGGAGCAAAGGAGTCTTATATAGAGACACAGAAGACAGAAGAATTCCAGTTTTCCATGTTTCACAGCACCTGTGATCTTAGGAGACCCTGTTTCTCCCAGCACCCCTGTCAGTTCCTGGAAAAGGCTCTGAAAGGCTCATCCTTGAATCACTCCCTCCGGCCACAAAGTTGCCCACCCCCCAAAGAGCCGGGGTGAGGGGAGCTTTCGGTCTCCAGAGCCACACAGACTGAGGAAGAGGAAGAGGTCTTTTCCTAAATAGACAGTAAGCAGACAAAAATAACAGCGCAACTCGTTACTTCCTCTCCACAAGGTCATCATAGGCTGATTCTGGTCGCGGTAGGAGCCTCTGAAATAATCCCCCTCTGATCCCCGCCTCCCTTCCACGTGGGCTAGACTTAGTGACTCACTTCTAGAGAAGACAGCATGGCAGAGGCGATGGCCTCGATGCAGAGATTAGGTGACAAAGGACCGCAGGTTCCATCTTGGACGCTGTCTTTCCAGCTCTCTCTTGCCCGGTTCACTTGGGGAAGCCGGCGACCATGTTGTGAGTCAGCCCCACGGAGAGGCCCAGGTGAGAGAGCTTGGAAGCCGATTTCCTGAGACTGATAATAGCCAGGTGTGTGAGCTTGGAAGTGGCTCCTCCCCCCCACCCCCCACCCCTGCCCAGGTCCAGTCTTTAGATGAGACCCCAGACCTGGCCGTCAGCTCACCTGCAACTTCATGCAACCCAGCTCAGCTGTGCCCAGATTCCTGACCCACAAAAACGGAAAGATCGACGTTTTAATCTACAAGCCACTGAATCTGGGGGCAATTTGTTAAACAGCAATAGATAACTAATACACTGGGGTTGGTGCAATGAGATAATATTTATGTTCTTATGACCAAAAGTAGGTAAATACATACAGGATCAGACAAAAGAATCTGTTAAGATGTCATATGTGATTTCTGCCGTATGTGAAGAAGAATGGATATATGTACAACTGAATCACTATGCTGTACACCTGAAACAAACACAACATTGTAAATAAAATA
The DNA here is from genome assembly GCF_008692025.1 of Phocoena sinus. NCBI lineage: Eukaryota > Metazoa > Chordata > Mammalia > Artiodactyla > Phocoenidae > Phocoena > Phocoena sinus. The sequence continues at coordinate 3,594,146 of NC_045764.1, forward strand.
TGCTCCAATATAGAATAAAAATTAAATTAAAAATAAAACATTTTAGCTAACCGAAGGGGAAAAGAAAGCTCTTTGGGGTTCTTATTAATTCTTAAGAGCCTAAATGGGTCCCAGGATAGAGTAATGCCATTCCCTTTGGCCTGGGAATGTTCACGTAGCCCAGGTCTGTCCAGTGGATGGAAGAGAAAGTCTGCTGGGAAGCTTCTGGGAAAAGTTTTTCCACTCTTAAAAGAGAGTCACAGGAAGACACTGTCTTCTTCCTCTGGATATTAATGTGTCTGAAGATGATGCTGAGATCTTCCTCTCAGTCTGTCGAGCAGAAGAAACACACCGCTGAAGATGGGGTGTTGTTTCCAAATTTCATCACTGCAGTGATTCAGTGAACATCTTTCTACATAAGATATCTTTGCACACTGGTGTATTTTGGTAGAATAAATTCTTAGAACTGGAAGTTCTGGAGACTAGGACATAGACATATAGATTTTTAATAGGTGTCGATTTTTGATAAGTTGTCTTGAAAAAGTTTGTATCAATAAAAACTTCCAGCAATATTTATTTAACATTTATATAAAGCTTGCTGTATGTTTACTAGGCAAGTGTCCTAAGGTTTTCCCAAATATCAACTCACTAATATATGTGAGTGCCTATTTCTCTATACTTTTGCTAACTTATTTTTCATCCATGCTCATCTGATAAGCAGAAAACATCTTCCTATTGCAAAAAGCTGCATTTCTTTGCAACTTGCAATTAGTATGGTTGAACATTTAAAAATGTTATCTTTGAATGGTCTATTCATGTCCTTGGTCCATTTTCTTTTCTTTTTTTTTAAAATATTTAATTATCTATTTACTTATTTGGTTGCACCGGGTCTTAGTTATGGCATGTTAACTCATTTTTTTAAATTATTATTTATTTATTTTTGGGCTGCATTGGATCTTCGTTGTTGCATGCGGGCTTTCTCTAGTTGCGGCGAGCAGGGGCTACTCTTCGTTGCGGTGCGCGGGGTTCTCATTGCGGTGGCTTCTCTTGTTGCAGAGCACGGGCTTTAGGTGCGCGGGCTTCAGTAGTTGTGGCTCACGGGTTCTAGAGCGCAGGCTCAGTAGTTGTGGTGCACGGGCTTAGTTGCTCTGCAGCATGTGGGATCTCCCTGGACCAGGGCTCGAACCCATGTCCCCTGCATTGGCAGGTGGATTCTTAACCACTGCGCCACCAGGGAAGTCTGTGGCATGTGGACTCTTAGTTGCAGCATGCATGTGGGATCTACTTCCCTGACCAGGGATAGAACCAGGGCCCCCTGCATTGGGAGTGTAGTCTTAACCACTGCACCACCGGGGAAGTCCCCTCCTTGGTCCATTTTCTTCCTGGGTTTTCATCATTCTTTTTCTTGTTAATTTCTAAGAGCTCTGTGTATATTAGGGATATTAGCCCTTTAATGTGACAAAGTTCAGTAATCACTTATTCACAACTCCAATAGCTAAGAGGCTCTGAAAATTAAGTTTTTTGTGAGTTTGGTGCAACTCTTTTGATAATAAAACACGACTTCAACTGACACGACACTTTTCAGCCTTTGCATATTCCGCTAATGTGAATAGTGGTACATTTTGCTGAAGAGAAAAATCACGTTTGATTCCACGGTACTGGCCTAGACCTCACTGGAGCTGTTATATATATACTATGTATTATCTTTTCTAAATTCTGAGGAACTCAAAATTCCGTAAAACATTTGTCCCCAAGGATTTCAAGTAAGCAATTGCGGACTTTACGCACATGACGCCTGGGGTTTTTTCAGTTCACTTTGGACGTGTTGAATTGCACGTGCCTGTGGGGTCTTTAAGTGCAAATGGCCTGTAAGCATTTGGATACATGAGTTAGGAATTTATGGGAGCAATTAGGCTTGGAAAAGCAGATTTTGGATTTATCAGCATATAGATAATATTTAAAGTCATGAGGGTACGTGTCAGAAGGCATGTTCTGCCAGAAGAGTGATGGGAACATCTAAATCCGAGGGATGGATGGAGTTCTTGGGGGAAAGGGACAGAGGGAAGAGTGGCAAAGAAAGTGTGAACTGGACAGGGCAGAGGTGCCCTCGTTCTGGGCTGGGCCCAAGGCTGCAGCCGTGAAGACACGGCAGTGGAGCTGCCAGCCGCAGAGTTCTCAATGGAGCGATTGTTAGACGGCAGAGTGAAAACAGACCCTGGAGTGTGTGTGGCGGGCAGAGTAGCAAGGCTCTCTGATGGTTGCCTCTGTGTCCAGGCTCAGGAAGCAGGACCTCAACATTCCTGAATAACCAAGCATCCTTCCATCAGGCTTCCGAAGCAGGGGTCTCCAGCCCTCCTTCCTCTCCTGTGAAAGTCCTCTTAAAGGGTCTGCAGCAGAAACGCGGATGGACCTAGAGATGATCATACTGAGTGAAGTAAGTCAGACAGAGACAGACGTCATATGACGTCACCTATATGTGGAATCTAAAATATGACACAAACGAACCTATCTATGAAATGGAAACAGACGCACAGACATAGAGCACAGACTGGTGGTTGCCAAGGGGGAGGGGGGGTGGGGGAGGGATGGAGTGGGAGTTTGGGATGAGCAGATGCAAACTATTATAGAGAGAGAATGGATAAGCAACAAGGTCCTACTGTAGAGCACAGGGAACTGTATTCAATACCCTGTGATAAACCACAATGGCAAAGAATATATATATGTATAATGGGGTCACTTTGCTGTACAGCAGAAATTAACACAACACTGTAAATCAGCTATACTTCAATTACATAAATTAAAAAAAGAAGGGGTCTGAATCAGTGTCCCAGCCCCGTCAGACCTCTGTGGGCCCCGCTGTCCAGCAGGCGGTTTGGACCTTGGGGTGAGCAGGTAGTTCCAGCGGTGGGTGCGGGGAGGAGCTGGCCCTCATCACCCCCCCACGGGGCCGGGGGGACCAGTGAGAGGGCCCCGCCTCTTCCTGTTTATTCCTGCAGAGGGGTCACCTCGGGACCCCTGACAGGGGCGTTTAGAAAGTCGTTGCCAGTGGGCAGCCGCCTTGCAAAGAGGGGACTGCTGAGAGGCCTCAGGTCTGCCCCCAACCGGCCTGCTGCAAAATTTTTCCAGCTGGTTTTCTATCAGAAGAAAAATCCGTTTTTCATTTTCAGTTGAATGTTCTCGGGCTTAAAATGTGTGCCTTTTGTTCATTCTAGTTCGCCTACATTTGCATAAAACAAAAGTTCATTTTCAGAGCAGTATGCAGGGCGGCTGTGCACAATGCCAGTTATTGTATAGAAAAGCTGTGTACCTAACTTTTGATTCGGCAAGAAAAGAAAATATCTAAGATGGTAACGTGGGTGTTTCCTGGAGCTCATACTAGTGATGTCTGTCTCTCAGGAAACAATGGGCACTTATTTGGGATTTCTCAGATTTAGTTACAGTATTCTGATTTTTCATTTCCAGTGGCTCTTGACTGTTAAGTGGGTGAAAAAAATGGTTAATTTCTTGAATATTTTAAATAGTTGTCCTCAGTTCTGATTTTTACCTACAGTGGAAACATCTGAAAGTTTATAATGTTAATAACATCGTTCCATCAAGCTAATATGGACTGAAGAACATTAAATATTTTGGTGTAGATCATGACACAAATACTTCCAGTCCTGAGCTAATTTCTGTGTACACACACACACACAAACCCCCAAAGCAAACACTTTTCTTCCAACACACTTAAAAAAGCTTAAGATGGTAAATTTTATGTGTATTTTAGCACAATTAAAAAAAATCCACTTCTCTTCTAAATCTTCAAAATTTGGAAGCATTCATTTAATGAAGAAAGAAGTACTTTCTGGGAATTCCCTGGCGGTCCAGTGGTTAGGACTCGGTGCTTTCACTGCTGAGGCCCGGGTTCAATCCCTGGTTGGGGAACTGAGATCCCGCAAGAAGCACTGTGCAGCCAAAAAAAAAAAAAAAGAAAGTACTTTCGAGAACTGCTTACTTCAGCTTGAGAGACCTGTGGATTTATTTCCACATAAAGTCAGTGATTATGAAGGCTTAATTTCTTTCTTTCTTTTGCAACATGCAAACTCTTAGTTGCGGCACGCACGTGGGATCTAGTTCCCCAACCAGGGACCAAACCTGGGCCCCCTGCCTTGGGGGCAGAGTCTTAACCACTGCACTACCATGAAGTCCCTGAAGACTTAATTTAAGATAAACAAACCTTTCAGATGTGATCTACATATATATATATTTTTGAACTCAGAGGACATTTAATTAAAAGTAGGCAACAGCTCCAGGAATTTGTGTGTTATCCTTGTGCAGGGGCAATGTTACTTAATCTTTGTTGTTTTGTTCTAATTTTTAGCATGTGTACTGCTGAAGCGAGCACCAGATGTTATAACTCTAGACCAGATTACTTGGCATCTCAGAATTACAGAACAAAAGACCTAAGAGTCACCTCGAGGTTTTCAAGTGTTTTTCTGCAAATGGGCAAGTTGAATTATAGGTTGGGTCAAGAACCGGGGACATGCTTCTGAAGCCATCCTCGGAGAGCCACCCTACCACAGGACACAAACTGAGCCCTGAAAAGTCAAACACGCTCTAGAAAACTTGTTTCAAAAACAGTGGTTCCTTCTACCCCAAACAAAACAGCGGTCCCCTGCCCCACTTCACCTCTTTCCCACTCTCCAGAAGCAGCCACTGTCATTTCATCTCCAAATCTCTGCTACTTATTGATTAGTCACGGTTAAGCGGTGCCAGTTGTCTTATTCTGTGGAAGATGAGGATTGAACCCTCTTTCACCACCATCAACACATAGACACAACCCCTCCTCCTCTCAATAAGGTCATGTTGTAAGTTTAGCTACCAATCCATGTTTCCATTACTACTACGATGAAATGTGCCAATCACAGCTGAGTCATGTAAGATACTATGGTGACTTTTCCTCTCTTGCTTATCTTAGGATTCTTTTTTTTTTGGCACTTATTTTAAAAAAAATTGTAATACAATTTTTAAATGTTACTTCTCATTTACAGTTATTACAAAATATTGGCTATATTCCCCATGTTGTACAACACATCCTTGAATCTATCTCATACCCAATGGTTTGTGCCTCCCACCCCCACAATGGTAACCACTAGTTTGTTCTCTGTATCTGTGAGTCTACTTTTTTGGGTTATATTTAGGAGTCTTTTTTTTTTCTGCTTTATCATTTAAATTTTATTTAGTTTTTTATACAGCAGGTTCTTATTAGTTATGTTTTTTGTTTGTTTGTTTTTTTACGGTACACGGGCCTCTCACTGTTGTGGCCTCTCCCGTTGCAGAGCACAGGCTCCAGATGCACAGGCTCAGCGGCCATGGCTCACGGACCCAGCCGCTCCGCGGCATGTGGGATCTTCCCGGACTGGGGCACGAACCTGTGTCCCCTGCATCGGCAGGCAGACTCTCAACCACTGCGCCACCAGGGAAGCCCTAGTTATCTGTTTTATACATATTAGTGTATATGTGTCAATCCCAATCTCCCAATTCATCACAGCACCACCACCCCCGGATTCTTTTTTGAATAAGTAATTCTTTTTTAAAAGAAAAAGATCAATTTATTTATTTATTTATGGCTGCATTGGGTCTTCGTTGCTGCGCACAGGCTTTCTCTAGTTGCAGCGAGTGGAGACTGCTCTTTGTTGTGGTGTGCGGGCTTCTCATGGCAGTGGCTTCTCCTGTTGCAGAGCACGGGCTCTAGGCGCGCGGGCTTCAGTAGTTGTGGCACGCGGGCTCAGTAGTTGTGGCGTACGGGCTTAGTTGCTCCGCGGCATGTGGGATCTTCCCGGACCGGGGCTCGAACCCGTGTCCCCTGCATTGGCAGGCGGATTCTTAACCACTGCGCCACCAGGGAAGTCCCTCAGTAATTCTTTTTTCCCTTAGTGTTTAATGTACCATCTAGTCAACCCTAAACTCATCTTCAGTTATATAAATTTTTTTCTCAAAATCTTCAAACACATCAATCACTGATTTGTCTTGGAAACGTATCTCTGGCAGTCTTCTGACTGATGGACTCCCATCTGGACAGGTTGCTTTTGATGCTGTCACCCTGGTGCTTCCCTTCTTTTGTTGGTCTCTTCTTTTGTATGTCCCACATCTTCCTCTTTCTTAGTTTAATTTCTCACTTGGTTGAGCAAGAGCTTCCCAATAAATGATACATAAGTACATTTTTTGAGAACGTGTGTGTTTGAAAACTTTATTTTACCTACCTTTATACCAATTGAGGTTTGAGATCACTTTCCCTCAGAATTTTGAGGGTACTGATCCATTTTCTTCTAATTCCCAGTGTTGTTTGATACATTCAGATTCTCAGACCTTTGTACGAAATTTTTTTTTTGTTTTTTTATGGTTTTCTTTGTACTGTGCCTTAGTGTGGTTCTATTTTTATCCACTGTTCTGGGCATTGGCAACAGATGGCCTTCAGTTACATTTTCTTATTTAACTTATTCAGACCTGAAGCCTTGTGTTGTGGTCTTCTAATTCCTTTCCTATTTTCCAAGTTTTTTTTAAAATGACCATTTATTATTTTTTAAATTAATTATTTTTGGCTGCATTTGGTCTTTCTCTAGTTGTGACGAGTGGGGGCTACTCTTCGTTGCGGTGCGCAGGCTTCTCATTGCGGTGGCTTCTCTTGTTGCGGAGCACAGGCTCTCAGTGCATGGGCTTCAGTAGTTGTGGCTCGTGGGCTCAGTAGTTGTGGCTCATGGGCTCTAGAGTGCAGGCTCAGTAGTTGTGGCTTGTGGGCTCTAGAGCACAGGCTCAGTAGTTGTGGTGCATGGGCTTAGCTGCTCCACAGCATGTGGGATCTTCCTGGACCAGGGCTCAAACCCGTATCCCCTGCATTGGCAGGCGGATTCTTAACCACTGGACCACCAGGGAAGCCCTCTGACTTTTTTTGTGTGTATGACTTTGTCGGCAACTTTCTCAACTTCATCTTCTAACCTTCCTATTGTTTCTATTTTCAAGACTTTTTTGGTTTCTCAGTATTTCTTTCTTCTGACCCCTTGGTTTTTTGTTTTGTTTAGTGGAGACAAACTCTTTTTTCACTATGTCAAAATCTTGAGGCTCTTACTATTAGGTTTTTTTTTTTTCCCCAAGTTCTAGAATTTATATACCAGTGCTATTCTCAATAGACACAAACTAAAAATCACTCATATTGCAATACACATTGGGACAAATTGTTAAATGTTTACACTATGGAATCCTATGCAACAGTGGCAATGCATGATTGTAACAGGCAAGCATCCAGGTATATTCACAGACAACATAAGGAATAAAAAAGCCCAATCCAAAAGTGGTTATACTGTGTCATAACATTTATATAAAATACAGGTAAAGTGATCTTTTTGTTAGATACCAGAACAATATTAAACCTTAAGGGGAGTCACTAGAATGGGCCCACGGGGCCTCTGAGTATCTGGTAATTTTGTGTCTTTATCTAGAAGCTATGTATAGAGTGTATTCAGATTCTGAATTTTCTGAAATTTGTCATTTCCTCACAAACCGTGCATGTTTTTAGTTGTTTTTTATACATAACAAAAAGTAAAAAAGATATACTAGGGAAGGTAATTATATTAGCACTTTAATATCCATGCTCTTCAAGGTGGAAGTGAAAGGTACTAAATTTAGTATGTTTTTAAAAATGTTTTCTTCCCCTTTCATAGTCCACTTTCCTCCATATTATTATTATTTTGTTTTGATCCTGTCACCGTAAAGGCTTTCTTCACATGCTTCGTGACCCTTGGCTGTCTGCACCTATGTAAGGTGGGGACACGATGAAGCTGACAGGAAGTAATTGGTTCACAGGAGTAGGACTGTTGACTGTGGCATTTCTGAAACTGTGCTTCTCGGGGTACTCCTTGGATCAGTTGTCAGACTTTTCACCGAAGTCCTCTCATCTCCTGGCTGGAAAGCATAAGCCTGGTTGCCAGCATTCAGGTGACCAAGCAATGGAAGAAGGCTGGGCTTCTAAGTATTCTGATTGCAAACGTTCATATTACCCTCTGTATCAGGCCAGGTCTGAGGGGATGAACTAGAAATGGGTACAGAGAACTTTCAAGAGTAGTCTAGGGCTAAGGGAGAGTACCCAGGGAAGGAACAGACTTGGAAGGGGCTCCTTCCCCATGTCTGGGGTTCAGATCTCATTGCAAAGGCATGGCTGCAGCCCAACGGATGGTGGAGAAGCTTGCTAGGTTTCCCAGGCTAGAGCTGGTCCAATCACTAGGTGAGCGGGAAGCATCCCTCTGGGGTGCGGGCAGGCCAGGTCGAGACCCTGGCTGGGACCGGTGGTGGGGAGGAAACACCTCACTGGATCCTAGTGGGCCAAGGCTGCCCTTCCCCTACCCACCCCCATAGATCAGGTGGGCAGGAAGCTCCTCTCTGAGGCTAAAGGGCAGGCTCCCAGAGGGAGGCCACCTGCTGCTGGAGAGGTGGCCATGTGGCCCGGGCTCTTCGCTCACTAAGGGACCGTGTACGCCTGGTGCCCCTCACCGGCCCCCTTCACACCACTGACAACTGGATGGTATTAACAAGACGCAAACCGAAGGAAAGAAAGGAGGAATGCTTAGAGGGCCCAGCTCGCTGCCAGTGTCGGCAATCACATTGGTCTGCTCGGGCTGATGAAAGCAAGCACCACAGACTAGGCGAGGTAGTAGAAATGGATGGTCTCACAATTCTGGAGGCTACAAGCCCCAAACCAGGGTGTTGGCAGGGTTGGCTCCGTCAGAGGGCTATGAAGGGAGGACTGTTTGTCTCTCCATGGCTTGTAGATGGCCATCTTCTCCCTGTGTCTCCCTCCATGCACCTGTCAAATTTCTCTTTTATGTCACAAGTCACACTGGCAAGAGCCACCCTGATGACCTTTAACTTGATTACGCCCGAAAAGGCCCTACCTCCAAGGAAGGTCACATTCTTGAGGACTGAGACTTTAACACAGGAAGTTTGAGGGTACACAATTCAACCCCTAGCAGCGCCAAAGGGGAGCTGTGGCAATGAGGGGAGACACTGCTAACGGGCGCACTCCTGTTTCCAGCACGTCACCCCACCCTCGACTGCCACCAGCACTTGCACCTGGAGACCCTCTGCTTCACCTTCCGAGAATACACAGGCTCACCCTGGGACGTGAGAGGGGCAGTGGGCAAGCCGTGCAGCGTTGAAGAAGGGATCTGCGGGTCAAATGGAAAGGTCTAGATAGACTTTCGACTAGTCCTATTTCAGCCTCCTTCCACTCCTACTTCCAGAGGTACGGAGGTCACATTCATGACCATTTAGGGGTGCTCTGGGGGGGATACTGAGCTGCTCCCTGGCGTTCCCCACTGCTGGCTGAGTCAGGTGTCTGCTGAGTTTTGCTTTCCTGCTTGTGGTCTCCTCTGTTGTTCTTTGTGGCTTGCTGCCTTATAAATTAGTAAATAAACCTTTTATTTCAGAATGATTTTAACTTACAGAAAAGTAGCAACGGTAATACAGGGAGTCACGCTCAGACTCTCCCTCCTAATGTACCATCTCGCATCGCCACCGCACCTCTGTCAGAACTAGGAAATGAACCGGCACACTACCGCTAAGGTTTCACCAGTTTTCCCCGATGTCCTTCTACTGTTTCAGGGTCCAACCCAGGACACCGCCCTGCGTCACTGCGTCCGGCTGCCAAGTCTCCCAAGTCTCCTCAGACTTATCTTCCTGGTTTTCCACGACCTTTACACTGCGGAAGAGTACTGGTCAGGCATTTGGTAGAACGTCCCCCCATTTGGTTAGTTTGATGTTTTTCTCATGATCAGACTGGCGTTAATAGTTTTGGGGGAAGAATAACACGGCGAAGTGTCCTCATCACGTATCAGGATACACTAATGTAAAATAACACAAGGGAGACTGATGGTTCATCTCTAGCTCTTAATTCTTCAGCCTACGATGTCCAAAGCCTATGCAATACATTAGGAGACAAAGTACACATGAATATAATGACATATTAGTCACTGTTCTGTCAAGAAAGAAGGCCACTTGGTCATGTAAAATCAACCTAATACGTCACTGAATTGAGTTTTAAGAAAGTCATGACATTTCAAAAAATTTTTTCCTCTTTATTTGAACATGGAAGACATTTACAGCATGCAGGTTAGCTATAATTATATGGCGCCTTCCCAAACCAATTATCTTTGACTGTATCTTCAAGCACTGAAAAGAAACCAACACACTCCACAGGTGGACTCAGACTCTTTTCTATCACCTCCTGTCAAACTGAGTTATGCACAGTAGTTTTCTTAAATTAGGCAAATAATTTAATGGATCACCATGAATAAATATTTTTATTTCACTGAGTTTCTCTTCTGAACCATTTATCAATACCACTCAGAAGAACATTAATATAGTCAGTCAAAAATAAAAGACACTGCAAATTGAAGTAAGTGTCAATGTTCCAGATGATCAGAGATTTTCATTTGTAAGAGTAAACGCTGTGTTTAATGACCTACCATAGCAAAAGCAGTTCAGTGAAAACAAATTTAGGAAATTCTCTGTACACTTTGTGAAAGTCTGAAATTATAAACAGAAAAGAACCATTAGGATATTTAACCCAGCACTGTATACTCTGAACCACATGCTGAACCACTGTATACTCTGAACCACATGCCAGTTACACAGAACCAACACCGTGATGTATCTTATAAGAACGAAACTACCATGTTCAGACAAAAGAGAGAAAAACAATTCTGCTTCATCTAAGAATATTGCCCAAAAAGCAAGCTTTCGTTTGAAAACAAAATACAAATGTGTATGTGAATGCAGCCAAACCTTTCTCCATTTAGAAAACTATCATCACAAATAGGTGGTAGCACTCTTTCTAAGTGAACTGCACTGCTTCAATCTCGCTGCTCTACAAGGTTTCATCTCAAGTTTTGGAGTGTCTCTTTTGATCATTCCTAAAAACAATACAATCGTTTGTAAGGTTGCAGATCGTAACAGCAAGGATTTTTGACTGTTAAAAAAATAAATTTATCTTTTAAATGAAAACTATTATAAAAGTGGAAATTGCAACAGTTAAGGAAATAGAAAAATACGCCAATTATGATCTGAGTCTTCTGACTACGGCTCCAAATTTAATACAAATATCTGTACATAAAACTTTTTTGAAAAGTTAATTCTGCCACCCAGATCCTAACAGAACTTTCCAACTTTCTCTTCTGAGTAACCTTAAATCCCCATTCTCTGCAAATTTCTGCTAACACAGCTGCAGTTACCCACCCCCAACTGATGAAGCACACATTGAAATCTCTTCCCGTTACTTTTTTTTTTTTTTTTTTTTTGCGGTACGCGGGCCTCTCACTGCCGTGGCCTCTCCCGCTGCGGGGCACAGGCTCCGGATGCGCAGGCTCAGCGGCCATGGCTCACGGGCCCAGCCGCTCCGCGGCATGTGGGATCCTCCCGGACCGGGGCACGAACCCGTGTCCCCTGCATCGGCAGGCGGACTCTCAACCACTGCGCCACCAGGGAAGCCCCTCCCCTGTTACTTTTACAGCTTCTAAAACAAACTGCTGACTCAGTTTAATCATCTGAGGAAGAAGAAGAGGTACAGTTAACGACAAAACTACCAGCTACTGCCAACAAAATAATTTATTTGAGGATTGTTAGTGACCTGCAAAAAATTTACTACTTCTAGACTAAACAAGAAATAAATTATAGTGTTATGACTTAGTGTACCAGGTAAAAAACCTCAGGGATTTCAGACCAAAATTTAACCTATATATTTATAAATTTACCATATATTTGTCTTGTCCTTCCACATTTTTTTCTCAATTTCCATAGGCTATAAATTTAGATCAAACAATACGGTACTAACAATATAAAATTATGTTTAATCCTACAATATCTTAGTTCACTTCACTATAGTAAGATGACAAATCATTATCCGTCCAATTCTTCTATTAATTAGTGGGCTCACCAAAACAAAGCAGGGTGTTTTCATTCCATAAACCTATGTGGATTAAAGCACTGGGAAGAACAGAAATAAATTCCTTTTCCAAACTCTCCTTCTTAAACAAAAGCAAAAGATTTGCTTTTGATATTGTAAAGTATTTCTATTCAAGATAATTCAACAACAGTCATTTCATGAGATAATTAAGTAGCCTTGCTCAGTCTCAAATGTCTAGTTAGGCAGTTTTAAAGGTTTCAGTGCTCAAAGAGTAGTTTTCAGAAGCAAACTTCGGAGATGATACAGATAATTTTTTTTTTTTTTTTTTTTTTTTTTTTGTTTTAAATTTATTTATTCATTTATTTATTTTTGGCTGTGTTGGGTCTTCGTTTCTGTGCGAGGGCTTTCTCTAGTTGTGGCAAGCGGGGGCCACTCTTCATCGCGGTGCGCGGGCCTCTCACTGTCGCGGCCTCTCTTGCTGCAGAGCACAGGCTCCATACGCGCAGAGCTCAGTATTTGTAGCTCACGGGCCCAGCTGCTCCGTGGCACGTGGGATCTTCCCAGACCAGGGCTTGAACCCATGTCCCCTGCATTGGCAGGCAGACTCTCAACCACTGCGCCACCAGGGAAGCCCGATACAGATAATTTTTAACTCCGAAGTCGTTTCAAGGGATTTTAATGTACAGTACTGACCTGATATAATTTGTGGGCATGTAGTGTTATAAGTGGTAAAATTTAAGACATTTAATCTAAAGGTTCCATTTCCCCTAAAATATTGTTTTAATAAGAAAAGAAGAAAAACAAGCAGTAGCAGCTAGGTAACTTAAACTGAGATTAAAAAATAAACACAAAAAAACAAGTACAAAAAGCACAGTCCTGTATGACACAGTTAGGTTGGCACAATGAAGACTAAATTTAAGACATGAAAGACAAACTGTGATAAATAGGGCCACAGTCGTAAACTGTCGTTTTTCCCTTCTAAGACACCAAAATTGCACTCTAGTTGTGTTGGGAAGCAGCAGAGTTTACGAGAAGAGAGGGCAGGAAACAGCTGTACAGGCCAGGTACAATTTATACACTAAAAAAAAGTTATAATTCTAAAGTTCCCAAGGGATACAGGCTATAGTCATTGATATAATATCCTCTTCATACTTCAGTTACTTTTAACACCTGAAGAGGAAGAAAGCACAGAGAAAAATATTTTTATTTATACAAAACTTGTGTTTGAGATAATCATGAAAAGAATTAAATAAAATATACGAATGCGTTTAAGAACATTTAGCCAACAGCTTTGACCATTTCCCCCAAAACTGAAAAGATGGCAACATTAAATGACTGAATTTTTCCTTTTATATGCCTCCTAAGCAGAGCCATTTAGGGACAGTACAATATTGAAAGGAGGTCACCCTGCATGTTTTTACTCCCCGCAAGAGCTATGAGTGAGCGGATGTGTAAGTTAGATTTTTTTTAAAAAGATGATTAATAAAATGGCAGCCAGTAGACAGTGGCAGTGACATTAAGCCAAGGACCGCGAACTAACTAGCGACGTTACATACATGGCAGCCGTAAGAAACAAAAAGGGGCCGGGTGGGGATAAGCAAGAGGTACGTGCGGTGGGGAAAGGGACAGTGAAATAAACAACCCCAGGGACTTCCCCGGCACTCCAGTGGTTAGGGCTTGGTGCTTTCACTGCTGTGCCCCGGGCTCAATCCCTGGTCTGGGAACTAAGCAGCTGCAAGGCGAGCGGGTGTGGCCAATAAAATAAAATAAAATAAACAACCCCAGCAGCAGGTGTCACCTAGAGGCATCCTGTGTTCAGCTGCCTATTTGCGGCCGTGTTTATCAGAAAACCTCCACCTGTCCAAAGCATTACGCAGTTAGAAGAACCAGCCATGTAAAACTGGGTACTGAAAGTATCAGTATCATTCATACATTGCCATCTTTTCCCAAAATAAACCCAGTGTTTTGAAATGTTTTTCTTAATAATTAAAAAATAATTTAAAAATCTCTACAAAGTATCTAATTTTTTCAACAATTTATCACTCATGTAGATCATATACTCCTCCATCATGGGTTAAGAATCATCGATGCAAGGCTTTAAATAATAGCCATTATCCTTCGGACCAGCAGTGAAACAAACCTGTAAGTGGTTATACTTTCATAGTTACTTCAAGTCTTGAAAACCTGGGTTAGCCAGGTTAGCCATCTCCCTCATGTGCTCAAGTGCTGTCATGACACTGCCATCAGCATTCTACTTTCAAGCTAAAACCCAGCTGTATTTAACAAAGGCCATGGACTGTCCTCTCTGCAAATGAGACAGGAGTTCGAAGTGCACATGTGAATTTTAATGTGAGGACAATATCCAAAACGGATAAACTTTTACCCGTATTTATAATTATCTTTTGAAAACTGCCCAGCTCCACTTCCAGAAAAGGCGGCTTGCATCTACTCAGCACCCGTGCTGTACTAGGTAATGACATCTTAACTTGCGTAATTCTCAAGAATGACTTTCATTTTATTAGTAAAGGGGCTCAACAAGTTATTAATCCAAAGGGGGAAAAACAGAGGCCATCTCTTAATTGGCAGGAAAACTCCTGTAATGTCTGCTGATGTGACACAATATTAAACACGTATCACCCACAGTGTAGTCTGTAAACATGTTTAAAAGAATCCAATAAGTGCTTCTAATAAACAGGGAATAGAGGAACAAGGCAACTACACACAGAAACAACCGAACACATCCGAGGAGGCATATGCTCAAGGACACTGGCCTAGTCTATTCAGTAAGTCAGTGTCATTAGAAAAGGGGGGGTGTTACTCTAGATTACAAGAGACTTAAGGCGAATAACCGCATGTAAACATCAGTCCTGGGTTACTCCCTGGTGTAGACAAACCAGCTGTAGAAGACTTAACCACAAATAAATCATTAGAAAAATCTGAATATGGATTGGTATAATACTAAAAATATTTTGTCAAGTGTGATAATGTTATTGTGGTATGTAGAAAAATGTTTTATTTCAGATACATTAAATGGTCAGAAATCCGTAATTTACTTTTACACTTAAGAATTTTTAAAGAATTTTAAAAGGAGTCAAAACGAGACAAATTAACTGTTTAAAAGTAACTTGCTCAAGCTCATAAAAGTAGAAAAATCAGGATGCAAACTTAGATGGGCCTCCAATATCTGTACTCTTTTCACTGTATAATCCTCTACCGTGTGGACAAAAAACTGTATTAAATTTATGGACACGTGATTCCTCCAGAATATTGCATAATTTTCCACTCAAACTGAGAGCCAACGTTATGCAAAAATGACAAAGTAAAAAGCAGGATTAAAATAAACTGACTTTAGTACTGTTAGAAACAAAGCCAGTCCCCATCTCAGAGTTACTACTGCTTTTAGTTTCCACACCACCTACACACTTGGGATTTGCTGAAGAATTTAATCTGAGTTCCTGTCATATGATAAAATATTAGGCAGCTATAGACAGTCATGCTGCCTAAGAATATGTTCAGAATATACTGCCAAGTTAAAAAAGCTGGCTACAAAGTAACATATATAGAATAGCGTAGTATGTTGGCAGTATGTTATATTAGAATGTTTATTAGACACTTCAAACTTTCTAATTTAAAAGTTATAATATGTAAAGAAAGCTCCAGAAGGATATATACAATATATTGGGTAGTGTCTCTGGATGACATTTATCTTCTTGATAATTATCTTTCTGATAATTCTTCATCCCCCTACAGGGAACAGATATTACTTGTATTTAGAAAGAAACAAACAAGAACTCATAAATCAGTTAGAAAAACCACTCACAATAGGTAAATGGGAAAGGACACAGAAATAATTCATAAAAAACATACGTATATAAGTGGGCCAATAAATATACGAAAAAATCCAAATTCATTAATAAATCAATGAGACGCTTATTTTAGCCTATTAAATTAGAAACTTAAAAACTATTAATACTCAATACTGGCAAAGATGCAACAAAATGCAGTGTCCTTGGCTAAATACAATTTGGTGCGGTCTTTCTGAAGAGCAGTATGTTAGTATGTGTCAAGAGCCTTAAAAATGTTCATTTCCTCATAATTCCACTTATGGGAATCTTCTGGAAATAATCTGAAAGTGAGGAGGTATAAAAAGATGTTTCATACTTCAGATTTCATACATGGAAATTTCAATTTTGGAAAATTTCAAGTATGGAAAAACTGACATAATTAAATGTCCAGTAAAATAGTTATAAACCATGGTATATTCATCAGACAATAGCCAGAGCTTTGAAAAATGACCCAATATTACATTAAAAACAGCAAGAGCACAAATTTGAATATACATATAGTATGATCTGAACTATGAAAAAACTAGACGAAGATGAAACTATGCTAAGTTACTTTTATAATCCCCTACATTATGAAGAAATCATAACACTACTGTGAGAATCCAAAACACTGCTTATCCACCAACGGCTGAACATCCCCACGGACAGCGGCGACTCCGAAGTCAGCCAGAGAGCACAGACCCGAGGGCGCCGCGTGAGGCCACGCCTGCTCACCTCCTCCGCCTCGCACGGCCGCCGGCGGGCCGTTCTGCACAGGTGCGCCTCCCCCACGAACTGCACTGGGATGAGCCGGAGAAGCTGCCGGATGTTGCCCAGGACGAATAGGTTTAGCTGGGATGAAAAACAAACACTGACTTCAGGACAAATAACACACAACCCCAATGACTCGTTAAGTCTCTTTTCTTATCTACAACAAATTCCCAAATGTCTTGTTTATCTTTGCCTTCTTGTTTCTCAGTGAATCCCTCTATCTCTCTTTTTCTTTTTCAGTTACATCCTTTTCTCCAGGACCTATACAATCCTTAGCCTCTTAAAAACCTTATTCCTGCATCAATGCCTAGCAATTAAAGCATGAAATACCGTGCAGGACATTTTCTTGCAAGTCTCTTCTTGCTTTCATAACATCGCTCTACACAGCTGTCCTACACCTGACCAGTCTTGCTTGTCTAGTTCTGATTTATCTCCTTGTCCTGTTAATTAAGGTGGCTATTCCTCAGTGCTCTGCATTCCCAACAATGCCACTCTGGTAAATTAGAAAATACAGACAAAAACCACCGTGACATCACATAAACAATCAATCAGATTACGTTCTCAAGTAAATAAAAACATTCAAACCAAAGCAAGGTTTAAAGGTTTTTTGTTTTTTTTTGTTTTTGGTTTAAAGGTTTTATTGTGTCCTACTAACCAATCTGTGCAGAATGCCCTCTTCTGGCCATATTCTTTGACCTGACTGCTTCCTTTATACGATCTACTTCCTGCTGATAGCGTTTGCGATCGCGAGATGCATTTTCTTTGGCCTCTTTCAGTGCCGACTCCAAAGCTTTCACTCTCTCAGCTGTAGCTCTGAGTCGCTTTTCCAGCTTAGGAAGCTCACAGCGAAGATCTGCGTTATCACGTACCAGCTAAAGGTATACAGGAAAAATAAGGATTCTGACTTTAACGATGATTTGAAAAAACAGAAACATTTCATCATTTCTCTTGAAAGAAAAACTACATTTTATACTAAGGTTTTTCTCACTTAGCTAATTTAAATAATTTAGACAGCAACAAAGAATACATATACCCATAAATATCATCCTCACATATGTTTCTCCCCAAAACATAACTTCATTCAATACTGGGGGATTGGGGAGACTGTTCTTTTTCCCTATGACAATATGCTACAACACTGTGTTAGGTCTCTTCATTAAGATACTAATCTGGTGGAAACAAATATCTTTTTAGATACAGCAAGATCCACAATTACACATAAACTTGGCAAGTCCCTTAATAAGCACTGAAAGCAAGAAAGGCTAAAATTCCCTTAACCTCACTCTACTGCAAACATCAGGTTTCTAGTAACGAAGACATACAACAATAAAGTATGCCAAGAAACTTAAAAAGTAAGTAACTGAATCACATATCAAGCCTTAATAAAAAATAAGCAAAAAACCCCACAGTAAGCATTACTTTAAAAAAAATACGAACTCCCTCATTATTGTAGTATTTCAGACTCTGGGGCATGAAGTGTATGAAGATCAAAAAAAGGGGGGGGGGGTTTAACTCAAAGACTTGTCTTCCAGAGATTTAAAAATGACCATGAAGAAATTAAGAAAACTAACAGACCTGAAACCCTACAAAGAAAACAACACGTTTTCACTGACCTCTTGCTAAAGGCTGTTAGGAATATTAACTCCCATAAAAACTGCTAGTTGTTTGTTTCTACAATTGCGTGATAAAATAATGGAATGGCTCAGGGTGTGAAAATCCTTAGGACTCTGAAGACTCAGATACATGCCACTCCTCAGACTTTATTGCAGCGAACACAAAACGTTCTCCTTGTTACCTGTTTGTGGACTTTGGTGAGCTGTTCAAGATTATTCTCGAGAAAGGAGATTTTTTGCTTCTGAGCAGCACTGCCTCCGGTGTCGTCCGAATCAACCTCGGCGCTCTAGAGAAGACGGGCAAGTGCTATGAGACCAAGTAAGGGCAACGCTTACCTCCCCACTCTTATGACAGTGTGAGGCTACTCCACTCAGAATGCAATCAGACACAGTAAACACAGTAACACCGACCCAGTATTATTTTATTACCTTTTTAACCCTGGTGGCCAGGTCCTGAACAAAGAGCTTCCGCAGGTTGTGTAAAGTCTGAAGTTCCTTCGCCTTGAATTAAGAAAGCAGTATTTTTAGAAGTAGGTCTTCAAACTGAGTAACTAGGGGAAGAACCCACTAAATATTCCCCAATCCTATTTATATCCAAGTTTTTCTTACCACCGTCTCTTCCAAACCCTTCAGGTCTTGTCTCGCTTGTTCTCGTCTATCTTGCATAACCCTAAACAGTGGAAGAATATACAAATACATTTTCAACTTTGAGTCCGTAAATTCTATATTTAGCAGAAATATTGAATCAAGTATTTTTATCTGACAGGATCAATGCTTACAAATAAGTAAAAGATTATCATAGAAAAAAAAGATCATCATAGTTTTAAAAAACAGCTTACCAATGTTGTGTCTTTCAAAGAAATTTCTATATGCCTTGTAATTTTCTAAATCTATGGTTTATTAGAAAAAAACTGTCCTAATATAGCAATGGAAGCGATGAAAGAAAACGTGGCAGAATTCAAGGAATAAGGAGTGGTTCTTTTTATATTTTAAGAATATGCATTATCATATAGCATACTGATCTTTATCCAAAATAATTCTGATTAACTGAAAATTACAGAGATTATAAATTATTGCAGACTAAAACATTTTATGCATTTTAAGTTAATGTTACTCTAAACAAAATTATGGCTGAGATTCAGCAGAATTGTTAAAAAATCAACTCTGAGCTGGTCCTGTGGGTGTGCCCATCCTAACCAACTGTTCCTTTATAAATTGTCTCTGATATATTCAACGCATGTGAAAGTTATAATCGTGAGTTTTCTACCTGCTCAGATTATAGAAAACTGTGTGTTGACTATACTTTTAGTCAGTAAATAAAAAAAATAATAAATGGCAAAAACCTCTGTTCAAAAGGCAAAGCTAAAACAATAATGGTCTTTTATTTATGCAAGATCAAATCTGACAAAAATTCCGTTTTTGTGGCAGATCCTGAAATCTTCTAAATTACCAAATGTCATGTTTTAGGTGATTACCAGTGAAATATTAAGACCTGGCTTTCACTGAAGTACAAGAAAGTATTGCAAGTTTTTAGGTATAAATCAAACCAACTCAGAGGGTTTAAGAAAAACACCCTTTAGCCTACACGAAGTGAAAACTTTATCCACTGGATATTTCTGAGAGTAATGCCAGTAACTCTCTCATTTAGCTTTAACTTTTTTTTTTTTTTTTTTTTTTTTTTTTGTGGTACACTGGCCTCTCACTGCTGTGGCCTCTCCCGTTGCGGAGCACAGGCTCCGGACGCGCAGGCTCAGAGGCCATGGCTCACGAGACCAGCAGCTCCACGGCATGTGGGATCTTCCTGGACTGGGGCACGAACCCGTGTCCCCTGCATTGGCAGGCGGACTCTCAATCACTGCGCCACCAGGGAAGCCCTTAGCTTTTACTTTTATACTTGAACTAAGGGTCTACTCACGTAAGTTCACGTAGCTTTCTGCTTTTGTCCTGCTCTGTAGCTTTCAGCTTCTCGTGCTCCGCTCTCAGGCGCCCTTGCTCTAATGCCATCTTCTGGTTCTGGCTGACAAAGTAAAAACCTCGCAGCATCAACATCCCCATCTTCTAGATGTTGCCATTAAAGCTTTCCAACTCTCCAATTCCACAGTCTCACCAAACACGGCAGGCCTCCTCTGTTAGGATGTGACCCCCAGCAGCAAAGAGGACTGGGCTACGTTCAGCCCACAGTACTTTCTATACTTTGGTTTGAAACCATAACTTGATTTTGTATCTTTCATCTCCCTGAATTCTTATCCCTAAAGCCATTAACAATAATCCCCATGTCCCAAAGTTTGCCATCGTTTTTTGTTACTCTCCTCTGGTTCCTACTCAAATCATGATTTGGTCACAGATCTCAAATTTCTATAAATTCTGTGCTATACGCATATGGTTCTGGAAGTAGGAAAATGTGTCCCAGGAAAATGGAGATGATAACTCCTATTAAAACACACACTTCTAAAATCCACAATTTCCAATAAAGTTTTTCTCAGTTAAGAATATTTTTTAAAAGTTAAGGAAATGATTCGGAGGAGACAGTAGTATCTATTTGTAATAATGGCTGAAGTTGGGAATTCTTTACTTTTTACTGAATATTTACATCAAAAGACCTAAGACGTTTTTCCAAAATTTCCTATGGAACTTAGAAGTTCCACTCATAAATGAAAAGACTCTTCATTTTCAAGTCAAAAATCGTTTCAAAGAAAAATGCAGGTTTCTAATAAGGATATACTGTCCACCAGTAGTTTCTGCTATCTCAGAGGAAAGCATACTTACTCTTGAAGGTCAGTGATAAGTTTTTCTTTTGCCTCGACTTCATCTCTCAAACTACTAATCTGTTTTTGATGTGTTTCTCTGTGGCTTTGGATCTGCTGTTCAACGGCTTGCTAAAATCATTGGGGGAAAGATATTACGTCAGATTACTCAAGATTAACAAGGATGAATGAAAACTGTGAGGATCCAATGCTACATCGAACTTGCCTTGACTTCATTTGCAGTCTGAACTTTATTCAAATGCTCCTTTTCCATTTCATGCACCTTCTCTGTTTGGGTGGGGAGAGAAAACAGAAGAGAGGAAATGGGCCTTAGAGTTCTTGATATAAACCAAGGGGCAAATGGGTTTTATGAGGCTATGTTCCTTAACAGTACTTGACTTTAAATTATCCAAATGCCAAACGGTAAATCTTGCTCTCTATGCTCAAGACATACTGACTTGTAACTTTATAGTCTTTGTGTTTCCTTTTACTTTCTTTGGTTTCCTTTACTTTCTTTGCCAAGTCCTGGAACAGATGGGTTAGCACACGGTAGGGAAATGAAACAGCTTTCCCCTATGTCAGGACACACACACACACACACACACACACACACACACACACACACACACACACACACCACTTCATAACTTTGTGGGAAATTCCTAGACTGGCCACTTGAATATTCAAACACGATTTCAAAAATATGTTTCAAAGCCACATTAAAATGTGTTATTTGTTTACTATTCCAAGTTACCTGTATTCCTACTAATCTCTTATCAGTGTGAATGTTGACTACAATTATACTAAAGTAGGTAATAACTTACAATAGAGATATAACTCATAAATAACCGGAAGTGAGTACCTTGTGCTCGAAGCTGGACTAGTTCTTCACTGAGGGAATCCACAGACTCCTCCAGCTGCCTTTTCTTTTGCTCCACATTTTGAAGGTATTCAGTCAATGACCTGATTTTGGCTTCATGCTTTTGGGAAAAATATACTGCTATGAGGTGGAATAAAATCTCTGATACATACTTTGTTGTCCAGAATATTTGAAAGTAAGCAAGTTTTATCGACATTATCTAAACATATAATACATTTACAGAATAAGATATTTAAACCTAAAATGTTCAGGGGCAAGATTTACAACGATAAAGAATTTAATCAATGAAATGGTCATGTGTACAAGTTTTTAACACTTATAAAATAAGGCACTAAAGGCTGACATATGAGATAATATTCTTACTGTTATCTCCAACTAACATTATTACCCTCATCCCTCCTGCTACAATTCCGATCTTGGTGAATGGTCTCACCCATTTAGTTGCCAAAGCCAAAATCAGCCCCGCATTTTATCCACCCCAGAATCCTTCTAGATCCTTCAATAGTCACCTCAGTCACAGCTCTTAGTAAATTCCTATACGTAACGTACACGTTACCAAATATAACCCACTTAAATCATGCATGTTACTTTAGTGCAGCTAGAGTAAGAAAAACTAACTGAATTAACCTCTTAATGTTGTTACTCAAAATAACCTATGGAAGGTCATTTTTAGTAACATGTTTACAATAGATAAACTTTACACACGGCTGTTCAGGAATGAGGACCCTGCTCTGCGGCACATATACCTGGGAGATGCGAAGCTGGCACGCCGCCAACTCCTTCTCATTTTCTTCCACTTTTCTGCTGCTCTCAGTCTGCGTGCTTTCTAGCTGTCTGCAGCGCTTCACCATGGTTTTCACTTCTGACTTCATTTTGCTAATGTAGAGCCTTGCGACAGTGAACTCTTCATCTATCATGCCAGTTCCCTCAGGCTGCTGTGAGAAAAAGGGAAACAGAAATGAAAGACAGAAATGTCTAGTTAGTGTTTACCCAATTAGACTCTAAAATCTTAAAACAAAATTAAATATTTTAATACTACTCAACATTTGTAGGAAGTCTGGAATTTTTTCTTTTATTAAATATTGTTTTTAATAAAGGGTGAGTAAAGCAGAGCTTGATTTTTGCTTTCCTTACTTTCTAAAACTTAAAGTTAATACATGCCTACAAGGAAGATGGATGTAAGCGTAAAAACAAACAAACAACACTAATGAACGCTGCCTCTTTCAATTTTTGGATTTCCTCCTCAAAGGCCCTCTACAGTAAATTCACTGTTAATCGTGTATATGTCCAGTTCAAAACTTAACAAATAATGATGTTTAGGTGGCAGGGAAATGATGACTTTTAAGCTCTCCAAGGAGGAACTGTGGTCAGTGTACATTCCTTAGTAACTTTCATTACAAAATTCCAGTACGATACTCAGTGTCAAAAATAAGGAGCTCAGGGGAATTCCCTGGTGGTCCAGTGGTTAAGACTCAGCACTTTCACTGCTGGGGCATGGGTTCAAGCCCTGTTCAGGGAACTAAGATCCTGCAAGCTGCACAGCATGGCAAAAAAATAAGAGCTTGACCTTCCTGCTACAATCTGGAACAAGACAAGACACTCTCACCAATTCTATTCAACACAGTATTGGAAGTTCTAGCCAGAGCAATCAGACAAGAAAAAGAAGTAAAAGGTATCCAGACTGGAAGGGAAGAGGTAAAACTGTCATTATATGTAGATGACATGATATACACTATATACAGAAAACCCTAAAGACTCCACACAAAAACTACTAGAATTGATAAATGGAATTCAGCAAGGTAGTTGGATACAAGATAAACATATAGAAATTGGTTGCATTTCTTTACACTAACAATAAAA
This sequence comes from Phocoena sinus, assembly GCF_008692025.1. Lineage (NCBI taxonomy): Eukaryota > Metazoa > Chordata > Mammalia > Artiodactyla > Phocoenidae > Phocoena > Phocoena sinus. The sequence goes on from NC_045764.1 coordinate 3,617,749, forward strand.
CATCAGAAAGGGAATGTAAAAAAACCAGTATCTTTTAAAATTGCACCAAAAAAATAAAAATACTTAGGAATAAACCTGACCAAGCAGGTAAAAGACTTAACTGCCAAAGCAATCCTGAGGAAAAAGAAAAAGGCAGGAGGCATAACCTTCCCAGACTTCAGACAATACAAAGTACAGTAATCAAAACAGCATGATACTGGCACAGAAACAGACATATGGAGCAAGGGAAAAGAACAGAGAGCCCAGAAATAAACCCACACAACTATGGTCAATCACACAGCTTTGACACATGAGGCAAGAATGTACAATGGGAAAAAGACAGTCTCTTCAGCAAGTGGTGCTGGGAAAGTTACACAGCCACATGTAAATCAATGAAGTTAGAATACTCCCTCACATCATACACAAAAATAAACTCAAAATGGCTTAAAGACTTAAACATAAGACATGACACTATAAAACTCCTAGAAGAGAACATAGGCAAAACATTCTCTGACATAAATCGTACCAATGTTTTCTTAGGTCAATCTCCCAAGGCGATAGAAATAAAAGCAAAAATAAACAAATGAGACCTAATCAAACTTAAAAGCTTTTGCACAGCAAAGGAAGCCATAAACAAAATGAAAAGACAACCTACGGACTGGGAGAAAATATTTCCAAGTGATGTGACTGACAAGGGCTTAATTTCCCCGATATACAAAACAGCTCACACAACTCAATATCAAAAAAACAAACAACCCAATCAAAAAATGGGCAGAAGACCTAAACAGACATTTCTCCAAAGAAGACATACAGATGGCCAAAAGACACATGAAAAGATGCTCAACATCATGAATTATCAGAGAAATGCAAATCCAAACTGCAATGAGGTACCACCTCACACCGGTCAGAATGGCCATCATTAAAGTCTACAAATAACAGATGCTGGAGAGGGTGTGGAGAAAAGGAACCCTCCTACACTGCTGGTGGGAATGTAAGCGGCTGCAGCCACTATGGAAAACACTATGGCAGTTTCTCAAAAAATTAAAAACAGAGTTGCCATATGATCCAGCAATCCCACTCTTAGGCATCCCCTTGTGGTTGCCAAGGCGCAGGAGGGGAGAGGAGTGGGAGTTTGGGATTAGCAGATGCAAACTATGATATGTAGAACGGAAAAACAAGATCCTACTGTAGCACAGGGATGTATATTCAATATCCTGTCATAAACCATAATGGAAAAGAATATGAAAAAGTATGTGTGTGTGTGTGTGTGTGTGTGTGTGTAAGTGAATCACTTTGGTGTACAGCAGAAATTAACACAACATTGTAAATCAACTATACTTCAATTAAAAAAAAAGAGAGGAAAAAAATAAGGAGCCTGAGAAGGAAGAAATAAACCTGTCTTTGTCTACAGATGACACAGTTGTTTAAATATAACATAGTATGTGTAAGATCCAGATGACAAAAGAAATCAAAGAAGGACTACATAAATGGGAGACGGTCCATATTCATGGACAGAAGACTCAATATTGAGATGTCAGTCTTTCCCAACTTGACCTATAGATATAATATAATCTTAATCAAAGCCCCTCCAAGTTATTTTGTAGATATTAACAAAGTGATTCTAAAGTTTAAATGGTAAGACCTTGAATAGCCAACATAATATTAAAGAACAGAGCTGGAGGACTGATGCCACCCAACTTCAAGACTTACTATAAAGCTAGTAATCAAGATGATGTGTTATTGAAAAAAGAACAGAAAAATAGGTCATTAGAAGTGAGTGGAAAGCCTAGGAATAGACATACACAAATACAGTCAATTAATCTCTGACAAAGGGAATTCAATTCAATAAACTGTGCTGGAAAAACTAGTCATCCACATGTAAATACAGAAGAATTTAATTTCAGAAAAATTAACTCCAAATGGATCATAAACCTAAATGTAAATACAAAACTAAAAAACTTCTGGAAGATAACACAGGAGAAAATCTAGGTGACCATGGGCTTGGAGATGAGTTTTTAGATATAACACCAAAACCACAATCCATGAAAGAAAAAAATTGGTAAGTTGGACTTTGTTAAAATTAAAAACTTCTGCTCTACAAAAGACACTTAAAAAAAATGAAAAGAGGGCTTCCCTGGTGGCGCGGTGGTTGAGAGTCCGCCTGCCGATGCAGGGGACGTGGGTTCGTGCCCCGGTCCGGGAAGATCCCACATGCCGCGGAGCGGCTGGGCCCGTGAGCCATGGCCGCTGAGTCTGCGCGTCCGGAGCCTGTGCTCCGCGGCGGGAGAGGCCACGGCAGTGAGAGGCCCGCGTACCAAAAAAAAAAAAAAAAAAAAAAAAAAAAATGAAAAGATAAGCCAGACTGGAAGAAATATTTGCAAAACACATACCTGATGAAGGACTATTATCCAAAACATACAAGGAGAACTCTTAAAACTGAAGGTAAGAAAACCAACAACCAAATGCAAATTAAAACAACAATGAGGACTTCCCTGGTGGTGCAGTGGTTAAGAATCCGCCTGCCAGTGCAGGGGACACAGGTTTGAGCCCTGGTCGGGGAAGATCCCACATGCCGCGGAGGAACTAAGCCCGTGCGCCACAACTACTGAGCCTACACTCTAGAGCCTGCGAGCCACAACTACCGAGCCTGAGTGCCACAACTACTGAAGCCCACGTGCCTAGAGCCCGTGCTCTGCAGCAAGAGAAGCCACCCAATGAGAAGCCCGGGAACCGCAATCAAGAGTAGCCCCCACTCGCCGCAACTAGAGAAAAGCCTGCGTGCAGCAACAAAGACACAAGGCAGCCAAAAATAAAAAATAAATTAAAACAAAAAACCCGTACAACGAGATAATATCACACATCTGTTCGAATGGCTCAAACTAAAAAAACTGATGACCTCAAATACTGGTAAGGATGTGAATTAACAGAACTTTTATTCACTGCTGGATGGAACAAAAAATGCTATATAAGCCAGTTTGGAAGAGAGTTTGGGAATTTCTTACAAAGCTAAGAACATATGATCTAGTGAACCATAATGTAAAAAACACAAAACAAGTAGAGCTCAAGCAGCACTTACTGATGTTTATTAACAGGAAAAGAACTACATGCAAAACACAAAAATATCGAGGATCCTGGTTTTTTCTTTAAAGAACCTATTTGCAAGGCTGACTTGTTTTCAAAATACTGTAATGGTTTAGTGAAAAAAGCGGTTTAGGTGTCAGGGTATCTGTACTATTATCACTCTGCCACTAGACATAAGCCAGTCTTACTCTTTATTTTCTCTATCTTTACCACTTTTCACTTAAATTAAGATTATTTGAACATGAAATGGAAGGATTTTTCTAAAAACAAGTCACAAATCTACAAAGCAAATTTTGAACAACACCTTTCTAGTGTTCAGTAATATGAAGGAAATCTACTTTTTCATCCCAGAAGATTCCCACAGAGCTCGATCAATCTCACATTGCTTCACCATAAACAGGACAGGACAGGATGTTCAGACTGATGGGGAAGAAAGAGCAAGCCATGTCATCCAGCATTTAATAACAACACTTTGCTCTGTTTCGATGAGGTGAGCCAGCATTAAAAAATGACATGATTACGAGAACGAAGGCCTGCCTCCATCAACAAACAGTAGCTCTGAATAACATCTAACAGAAGGAATGTGTGCTCCACAGTGAAAACTTTTATTTCATTTCCAACTCTTGTTAAACGGCTGCTTAGTTGGTTCTCACTATAAACCCAAGTTTAAGTTTGTTCTCTTTGTTACTATAACTAGACTTTAATCAAAAAAGGAAGTCTAAACAAATACCTACTACAACATACAAATCTTTCACGTTATGTGTATGTTTTTGCAGTTAAGAGTCTTTGGTTTTTTGGTCTAAGTTTTAAAATCTACCAGGTCACAAATTTTTTTTTTACCACAAGCTAGTGCTAATATAACCAGTATTAGCATCCTGAAAAAGCTTATTAGAAAAGAAAAAATAAGTGTGGCAAAATTTTGATTACTGATTAACTCTGAGGTTCATATTATTCTCTTTACTGTTATATGTTTGAAATTTTTCAAAATAAAGAGAGAGAGCGCATTAATTAGCAGTGCTCACCTTTCATCTTTTTAAACATTTAAAGCAATCAAATTCATTCACAGTTTACTCCTTGAGCTAATTTTCACTGTTGTTTCAATTACATACTTCCTGTGTGGTAATTTATTAACATAACTTCTAAGCACAAAATCTTTACAAAGAGGAAAAACACAAACATGGGGTCCAAATAAATGCTACTTACTGAGCATGTCTCCCCAAGCACCCCTTATTCTCCCCCTTGTTCCTCGGCTATTTAAAATTAAGTTAATACCATCTACTACAAATGGCTGTTGTGAGGAGGAGGTAATGGGTATGGAAAGAACTCTGAAAAATGAAAGTATGAATTCTGTAAAGATTATCATGCTTAATATTTGGTAATTACAGTTACCTTTACGTCGTTGTTTCCTACAGCAATCCCTATTTCTGCCAGGTCTTTCAGTAAAGATGCCATCATCTCCGCTGCTCGCTTTTTCTGGTGGTTGGTCATTTCCTTAAGTTTCTGCAGCTCAGCATCTATACTTGCTAAACTTGCCTAACAGAACCAAAACAAAAGGTACTGTTAAATCTATTAAATGAAAGATCAATTCAAATATTGACAGGTATTTCAAGTTTTCACCTAGTACTCACAAAACCATTATTTTCTGCTTTCATTTTCTTGAATTCTCTACTGAGTTCTGCGAAAGCTCCCAGCTCAAACTTAAAAAATATTTTAGGCCTAAGAGACCATGTAAAGTAGCTATATTGTAATTTCATTAAGGGCAAACAGTTTGTATTATTTCACTCATTTTTGAGATTGGGTAATGTTTTCTACTTAGAAATGGAAAACTTCCAAATTAACTATATTTGCTTTTCATTTATGACCATAGTATGGTATGCTTGTGGAAACTGAGTCTGAGAAAATAAGTGTTAGAATGCAACTCACAGTCTTCTAGATGGCTGGTATGTTTTCTTCATCTGCTTTTTATATACTACTTAGTTTCTGAAAAGAATCCACCTGATAATTACTACTACTTTTGTACTATGATACAAGCAATTATCCAGGAGAGAGTGATAAAGTAGCATTACTATCTGAGTTAAATTACTATAATTATAAATTTAAAACACTAGCTGGCTTACCAGCAACAAAGTCACCACAATTTTGAAAACCCAACCGAATCTGGTTGCTGTAAAACTATTCATTATATCACAGATCAGATACTGCATTTTAAATGTAGGTTACTGACTTTTAGTCAATATCTTTTAGTATCATTTCAGCTGCTCATTTCCTTAAGTATCTGAATAGCGGTATATTGTGTGTTCACTCAGTTTGACCTGCAGTGTAACACCAGGTCTAAACTACCGGACATCTTCTCTAGCAGCGGAACAGCAACATTGTAAGCATATAAAAAGCAGCAGACACTCCAGGGCTTCTAACTCCTCACCAATACACTGCTGATATATACACTGGGACACAAACAGAACTGCCTTAAAGACCGAAATCGGTGACCAAGGACCCACTTACAGTTTACAGAGTTGTAAGAGACTCCTACTGCTCTTCCAAACAGAAATCAGGTTTGCTAATAATGCAACTCAGTTAAGAGTTATAAAGGTGTCTTGATCTCCACGGTATTAAACTGTAACTACAAGCTAACTGTAAGCTGGGAGGTTAAAAAGGGAAAAGGAACTTCTCCAGGGGCAGGAAGCCTTTTAAAAATGCCATCTCATAGTGTTGACTGCTTTCCTGTAGACACTTGACACGGACAGGGGGATAAATAGTGAGCAGTGACCCTGGTCCAACTCTAAATGTGATTCCTAAACAAGAAGTTAGCATTAACGACAAGAAAACTTTTAAGAAAAAGAGCTCATCCATGGTGATACTCAAAATACTGCAGCAGCAATCACAGCTGTATACTATTTCTGGCATCACTGTTGGGGGGCAGCAATTCCTGCCTTACAGCTATGAAAACGAAACCCTCATCCCCTGGGGAATCACAAGGAAGATCCAACTACACTGTCCTAGGAAGGCACTGGTCCGAGTGCTGGAAACGTTAACAGTGAACAAAACATAAGTTACATGAAGTTACATATCCTGCTATTTTATTTTTACGTGCACATTTTCAATTCTAGTTTGAACAATTAGCTAATAACTTTACTGAGCAACTAGAAGCCAACTTTTACTTTTTTAACAGTAGAATAATATTTGGAATAGTCAATATGTTTTAAAATAGCATTTAATTACGTATTAATAGATGTTTAGAAACTAAAAAGATAACCCTCCTCCCTCCACCTTTAAGCCTTCATATATGGGAGGAAATAAAGTTGACACTTGAGTTCCTTAAGAACTGACGCTATCAATCTTGAGCTTATATAGAAATAAGTTACTCAGGTAATTTTTCAATTAAGAATACTTGTTGTATAGTATTAGGAAAGAAAACTATATCCTACCGATTTCTGATTCAGCTCATCACTAAGTAATTCATATTCCTTAGTTTTGTCTTCAACTTCCTGAGACTTCTGATCATAGTTGACAGCAAGTTCCTCTAAGGCTTGTAAAACTTCCTTTACTTCTTCCTTAGACGCATCATTTTCTGCCTGAAGACGATTCAGCTCAGCCTGCATATTATCCTGATCCCTTCTGGTAGATGCCAGAAGCTATACAAAGGAATAAAAATATCTGTTTTACCCAGGTTTTTAAACGTACACAGGTTTTTAAAATGTATACAAACCAAAAATAACCTATTTCCGTTATCATTTGCAAATCACAAAGGGAATGAAATGTGGATGTTATTATGCATGGTAACGTTTATTCATTCAACCGATTTCCTGAATGCCTACTATGTGCAGGCTCTGTGCTAGACACTGTGGGAGATGGAAAGGAAATCAAAGATTCCTTTGAGGAATCTAGTAGAAGAAAGACAGGTACACAAATAAATGCAATACAAAATGAAATGTAAGAGCCATAAAGGAGATAGGACATGACAAAGTGCTTGGTAGTATAGGAAAAGGGGGGGATATTTCTGGACAGGTATTCATGGAGAAGGTGGCTATGACAGGAAGATTTCTGTCATGTACAAACTAACATAACAGAAAGAAAAAGGCATACAAGGCTCACGATAGTGGGCACAGAAAAAGAAAGAAATCAGTAATGTTTTAAAAGTTTAGATTTTCTTTGGGCAACAGAGGGTGGCACCTGAGCCATGCGTCAGGAAAACACGTTATCAGTAAATAAAATTTGAACTGGAAGAAGCCAAGAGACTAGTTAGGAGAATACTGTAATCACCCAGGGTCGGTGGCTTTTAAGTAGGGGCATCTGGAAATGTACAGGAGTATTTCTAATGGGGCAGAATGCCAATGGCACTTCGAAGTGGGAGCCAGGGATGCCCACTGTCCTACTATAACGTGCAGGACAGAACCATATAAATGGAGAATTATGCAATGTTACTAGTGCTCCTTTGAGAAACAATACGAGAGGTCAAACAAGAATAAAGATGATCTGACCAGGATTAATTTCACTGATGCTGGGTATCTCTCACTGAAGCTGTATAGTCTTTGCTCCCATCCCCAGAACAAACCTTAAACAAAGGACCATTTTTCAATTATCCCCCCATTCTGCCAAGTGAGATGAAATGAGGGTCCAAAGTGAAAAACTAGAGAGAAGGAACTTGAAAGAAATAAGATGAAAAGTGAAGATGACAGAAACGAACAACAGGTTAGATGAGGGTAGAAATGGTGAAGGGGTAAAAAATGATCTTATTCACTGACATTCTCATTTCCTCGATAAAAGTCATACCCTAAACTACAAATTACTAAAAACAAAGCCAATACAATTCAGAAATCAGTATTTTCTTTAATAATCCCTTTAGACATATATCTGTGTTTAACTGTTTTCTATACTCCTTCCCTCATCATCTCCATGACGAAATATGCTTCATAAAGGGAGGGGGAATCTAAGGTTCCTCCAGCTCAGTGTAGTCTTTCCCAAGGATCAGTAAGAAATGATTTGGGGGGCTTCTCTGGTGGCGCAGTGGTTTAGAATCCACCTGCCAGTGCAGGGGACACAGGTTCAAGCTCTGGTCCAGGAAGATCCCACATGGTGCGGAGCAACTAAGCCCGTGTGCCACAACTACTGAGCCTGCGCTCTAGAGCCTGCGAGCCACAACTACTGAGCCTGTGTGCCGCAACTACTGAAGCCTGTGTGCCTAGAGCCCATGCTCCGCAACAAGAAGCCCAAGCACCACAACGAAGACCCAACGCAGCCAAAAATAAATAAATAAATAAATAAATTTTTTTAAAAAGAAAAATGTTTTGGGGAAAATAAGACAAAACAGCACTGTACAAGGAAATAAGACAGAGTTAAAAAGAAAAAAGTCATTCTACCCCCTCTAGTCAGAACTCAAACTGAAAAAAAAAAAAAAAACCCAACCCCCAAAAACCTTAAGAGGAAGTCAATCTTTGCTTCAGTCTGTATGATGTACTGGTCTCATAGGATACCCACAGTGAAGCACGAACATATTCAACAATTTTTTAAAATGTACTCGAGTATATTCCGAGCTCCGTAGGTGCCTCCATCTTTTATATTTAAGTGACAATGACAGACTATAAAGCTTTCCTGGAAGCAATATGACAGGTATTCAGTTTACCTCTTCCTGATCCAACATTTGGGTCTTCAGTTTCTCTACCAATTGACTCTGTTGATTAATTTCTTCATCCTAGAATTTTTAGTAACAGGTTAACAAAGTAGCTCACAACCTGGTTCTAACTGATTCCTAACACAAATTGTGATTCCTTCCCACCCCCCAATATTTCAAAGTCATTTTCTCCAAACTCAACACAGCTTATTCCAATCTCTTATCTTAGGACGGCGTTGAAACAGATGGAATTTCAATGATCCATCATAGTAACATACTTATCACACAGTAAGAAAAAAAGGCTTACGTTTATGAAAGCTATTCATTAAAGACTTTAAATGCTAAAAAGTAATAAACATGTTGAAAGCTTTGTATTGAAAATAAAGCCAGGTAGCCACTTCAAACCTACCTACCATCTCTGTTTAAAATACAATAAAAACATCACCTAACAACAAAAACCAAAAACAAAGCCAGAACAATTTTCTTCTGGTCTCTTTACTGTTTTTCTTCCCACACTCTCTACTTGGTTCAAAATTGTGCTATTTTTCACACTACTGATATAATCAAAGCAAAAGATATTATTTCCACTCAATTCTGTTCCCTCTGTCTAATCTCTTTTATTATTAGAGCCCTCAGATCCCTGACTCTAAGAACATTTCATTAAGGCTCTCCAAGGACCCATGCCAAATTTCCTTTTGAAAGTTCTTTTAGCTTAAAGAAAAGGGAAAAAAAGATATGCCTCATATACAGCTTCTACATACAAACAGAGGTTGTGATTTTATATTTTTTGTTAATACAATGATCTTGAAAAAGTTAACAGAAATCTAGGAAGATGTATATAGGTCACAAGGACCCATAATATTGAAATTAGAACATAAAAATACCTATGTCAAAAATGTTCCAAAACAGAACTGAACATGAACAACACCTACCTTGTCATCAAGTTGTTTGTACAACTTAGCAATTTCTTCTTCACACTTCCTTCTTTCAGAATCAGTAAAGTTCCCAGTAACTCCAATAGTGGCTGCTGGTTTATCATTGGTAATAGTAATATCCTTATCCACTGCAAAAGCTTCCAAGTTGGCTTTCTCCTTGTCAAACTGTTCATCAATAGGCACTGTCTCTCCTAAAATAAGACAACAGAATGGTTAATAAAACCCACGTGTCTAAAACTAATTTCAATTTTACTCAATTTCAGCAGCTCTTACCAACTTTATCTCCTCAGTCCCTGAGATATGAAAAGTTGGAATTACCTTTTTTTTTTTTTTTTTTTTTGCAGTACACGGGCCTCTCACTGTTGTGGCCTCTCCCGCTGAGGAGCACAGGCTCCGGATGCACAGGCTCAGTGGCCATGGCTCACGCGCCCAGCCACTCCGCGGCATGTGGGATCTTCCCGGACCGGGGCACGAACCCATGTCCCCTGCATTGGCAGGTGGACCCTCAACCACTGCGCCACCAGGGAAGCCCTGGAATTACCTTTGACTCTCCCCCATCTTCTAAAGCCAGTCACCAAATCTTATCATTTTAATTGATTTCACCCTAAGCTAAGCATCTTGCCATCTTGAAACTTCTATAGCTAGCTAGTTGGCCTTTATGCCTCTATTTATTATTTCAGGTAAAATCAGAATTTAATGTAAAAGATTTTATTCATTTTTATCTGATGATCCCTAATGCCTTTTAAATTTATAAAACAGGTCTAAATCTGGATTCAGCAAACTCAAAACAACAAATTCATAAGTTATTACCATTACGCCATCGGTTGAGTTCATTTTCAAGCCACTGAATGGTGTTCCGCAGGGTCTTATTTTTTTCTTTTTCTCTTTCATACTTCTTTTTCCACTGTTCTGCAGTTAACTCTACATTGACACAAACTGTGTTCTTAATTGTTTTGGCCCTAAGAGAAGTAGTTGGGGAAAGGGGAGGGGGGAAGAATGTGACAATTACTTTCAACTGGTATCTATATTTCTGTAATATATGCGTGTGTGGCTGGTAATTTAACTTAACTATTCTTGTCCAGTTATCTTTGACTAAATCCTAAGAGCTACAATTAGTACGGTGCTTATTTACAATCCATTAAATTTGGGTCAGTCCCAACATCTGTAAATAGATTAAAAAACAACAACAAAACCTGATGAGTATAAAAAAACACGAGCCCATCATTTCTCCAATTCATTTATAAGGCTGAATTAAGAAAAGCAATTATCAATGATGTTCAGAGACAGAGTCATCATTATTGACTTTCCCAGGCTAGCCATCTCATATATGGTTATCTCACTATGTGAACAGGTCACATATGTCAACAGGCTTAACATAGGAGATTATGTGTCAGGTTTTGCTTTATTATCTGATTCAAATGTTTGTTTTCTTTAATGCTGAATTGAAGCTTCTCACATAAATTCGACTCAAGTTAACATTTGACTGTAATGCACTAAAACTTAAGCAGTAAAATTAGTACTTAATAGTACTAACTTTAGTACTAAAAGTTAAGCACTAAAACTTAACTCAAACCCAAGCAGCCTACAAGATGGACCTTGGTTATACTATCTGCCTCTCAATTAAAAAACTGTGTCTAGCACACTAACAGTACACACTGATTTGAATATCTACCTGAAACTTTCCTGGATTTAATAAACAAAAGGCCTATCTACATTTAGACTGCATTTTCTTTTCTTTTTTTGATATCCCATTCAATTTTATTTAATTCAACAAGCATTTTCTACAGAGGGTACGTAAATGTAATACTTGGTTTTCAGGTGATTCTAGTCCAGAAGAGGAGACAAAAACATAAACCAGGAAGTTAAAATATGGGTGATAATATCAATCACATAAAGACTTCTGTTGCACTTATAACAAGATAAGAAGCAATTGGGATTAACATATAGACACTATACATAAAATAAAAAACCAACAAGGACCTACTTTACAGCACAGGGAACTATACTCAATATTATGTAATAACCTATACGGGAAAAGAATCTGAAAAAGAATATATATATAAAACTGAATCACTATGCTGTATACCTTACATGATATTATAAATCAACTATACTTCAATAAAAACATTTTTAAAAAGATAAGCAGCAGAGAAGCAGGCGGTATAGACTGCATTTTCGTAACAACAAACCTCTGACCAAACAGGAGCGTAGATTTTGTTTCAGATTCATTGTATGATGATGGAGAGCAGCAAATTACAATAGTGGTTCTACAGTTCCCACCTAATGAATCTTGAAGGATTCTTGTCATTTTACTATCTCGATATGGAACATATGTCTATGTACAAAAACAAACAAACAAACAAGAAAAAAAAAACAAAGAGGACCAATGGATTTCTACGTAATAAAATTTGTTGTAGAAATATGTTACTTTACAATAAACTACAAAGTGATTTCAGTTGTTTTAAATGCTAGTTATTAAGATGGAAACTAGGATATACATACTAATACTATAAAATAAATCCCTAAAAGACAACTTATTCATACATACTGATTCAGTGAATCCCTCTCTCACTCACACATCCATGCACATGTAGGTATCTATCTGTAATTCTCCACTAACTAACGACAGGGAAATAGAAGACAAGTATACTCACACTACCCTCAGCCAAAGCAGAAATGACATTTCCAAGAGCAGAAAGGGACTTGTTGATGTTCTTAGCTTCATCCAGCACAGCACCTTCAGCTCCAGTTTTACTAACCTATACATAAGATTTTAAAAAAACAAAACAAAATTACGAGTTTAGGTGATTTTCTTTTTTTATAAACAGCTCAGAGGTCATCAGTAACTAGTAAAAAAGAAAAGGGAAAGTTTCATGATTTTATTTGCCAAGCATTTACCGTAAGTTATCATTATTTATTGAGTATGACTCTTCTGAGACCTTGGTCAAGTAACTAGCTGCATGACAAAAATGGGATTAGGAAGATACCAAATTTTATTTTTAGGTGTGCTCCTGAAATTAACCAATTTACACGTACATTTGTAGTTTACTAATTTGTTACCCCCCCCTTTTCTTGGCTGCATTGGATGCTCGCTGCTGCGCGTGGGCTTTCTCTAGTTGCGGCGAGCGGGGGCTACTCTTGGTGGCGGTGCGCGGGCTTCTCATTGCGGTGGCTTCTCTTGCTGTGGAGCACGGGCTCTAGGCACGCAGGCTTCAGTAGTTGTGGCTCACAGGCTCAGCAGTTGTGGCTCACGGGCTCTAGAGCGCAGGCTCAGTAGTTGTACCTCACAGGCTCTAGAGAGCAGGCTCAGTAGTTGTGGCGCACGGGCTTAGCTGCTCCACAGCCTGTGGGATCTTCCCAGACCAGGGCTCGAACCCATGTTCCCTGCATTGGCAGGCGGATTCTTAACCACTGTGCCACCAGGGAGGCCTGTTAACCCCCTTTAAAGAGAAACTTTAAAAAATTTACTGAAGCATAATGTTGATGTTGTAACTGTTAAAGAGAGAGACCAAATTTATATTATATAAGCAAACCTGCTTCTATTAGAAAAATATAAAATATATATTAAAGATAATAGAATAATATGTTAGCAATGATGGCTGAAAAAACAGCCTCTCAGTATTCACAAAATTAGAGACGGGCTTTGAAGTATGTGTATAAGACTTTGCGTAGAAGGGAACAGGTATGTCATTCTAATCAGAAGAAACAACAGATTAGCAGAACAGCAAAAAAGTTTCACATATAGGTCAATATTAAAACATTTGAACTTATTTTGGTTTTGACATAAACTAGAATCAGATTGTATACGACTGGAATAGTTAAATAATCGTCAGAAAGAAAGAAGTACAACAAAATCCGAAAGGACTAATGGATAGTTACCAGTTTTCAGAGAGAGCTCACTGCCAATATGAATAAAATAGATACTAAAAATTAGGAAAAGGATACCTAGTAAAATTCTTAATGACATACACTCAACACATTCTCAATAAAAGTACACACCTTAAGTCAAGGATAACACTTATTGGTTGAACTGGACTGTGGCCCAAATGACAGTAAATTTGTAATGACAAAGCATTGGCATAAATGCTTGTAACTCTCAAAAATGTTACCAAATTCAATTTGATATTCATTTTCAATATGTAACAATAAATAATGCAAAAGCCCAAATCTGAGTTAAAGTTCGTAAAAATGCTTAGATCTATCAGAATATAAAGATTTTACCTTTTCACTACCAGCTAAATCAACCAGATAAAGTTTTCCACTCAGCTTTTGTTCCGTTTGCGTGTTCTCTTGTTTTACATTAATAAGAAATATACTGTGACTCCTAGAGCTATGTTCATTCATATCTGCAAAGAAACCACACAAACAACTATCAGCAAACACGGCTCTCCCTTACTAACAGCTTCTACAGCATTATTTCACCTAAGAGAAACCTTACAGTTAATCAACTTGATAAGATATTTTAAGGCAGTTTGTACGTTAACTAGTGTTAATACATAGGCTACTTACTTGTAACCGCTACGTGTCTGTTGGATTTTCCTTCATCTATGGTGTCCATAACTTCATCTGGACTACATACGAAACGCTCTGTACACCCCTGTAAAACAAATTTTTAAAGTATGTCACTATCCTAAAAAAATGTTATTGTAGGGCTTTTCTAAATATTCTGTATTATACATACCTTTACGTAGGGAACTCGGTTTTTATCCTCATGAACTGAAAGATTGGTCTTTGAAACTGAAAAAGAAAAATAAATAACATTAACAACATTTACCTAAACCCTAACACTGGCTGTGAAATAGTCAATCAACTGTTTCTCTCCCCAAGCAGCCTAATAATAATACATAAACTTCAAAAATATGTAGATATCACTATAAAAGCAAAAGCCTATAGAAACAGTAGGAGATTTATATAGAAACCAATGCAGCAATATAGAATTTTAGGTCCAGGCCAACGTCTGCCACCCACACTTTGGAGTGGTTCAATGGTTTGCCAAGGACAGTGTCTCTGACCGACAGCCGACAGATGATGAGCGCTCAAGACTCAGGCTCCTGGACTCTAGTCCAATGTGCTAATTACTACTTACAAAGCGCCCACGATATATGCTTTCAATAAGTCCAAAGGCATTCAATTAAAACTTTTTCCTGTAATCTAAGTCAATTTCATATAGGTTACTCAGAAATGGTCTCACATTTACTACTAAAAAAAAGCAGTATGTGGTATATTGAAAAACGATCGAAGAGCAAGAATTTAACTTACCATCTAACAGGTCCCTTATCTTATCCAAATAAATTTCAAAATATGAAACCTAAAGGGCAGAGGGAATAAAGGAAAAGAAAAATCAACCATTTAAAATTACAAAGTAATTTATTCACCTATTCATTAAATATTTACTGGGGTCTGACTTCCAGGTACCATCTAGACTACAGGGACAACTCAGCCACAGCTCTTATTCTAATGAGAAGCCCTAAATCCACCAAACCCCTTATGTAACTAAAGTACATTTTCCACTCTGTATCGTCTCCTAAAATTAGACAATTAGGTGTAATTAGTCAGAACTTTTGAGCTTTGTAGCCAAACTCCCTTATCTTACAGAGAAGGCAGCTAAGGCAAGAGAGGCTCAGCTTACTTGTTTACCATGGCAGATGAGGGATCTGACCTTACTAATTCTAATAATCTTTCAGCTACACCTGCCTGTAAGATAATTTTTAAAATATTTAAGAATACTTTTTTAAAAGAAAAAGTACTGAACAGAATTATTCTAGGAATAAAATAAAATACAACCTTTCCCCAATGATTTTACCTTAATATGAAATTCCAAATTTTCATCCATGGAGTAAATATAATTAAAAATATCTTGCACTATTCTTGGAATAATTCCCATGCCTTCTGGATCATGAAGTTTACCCTAAACAGAAAACAAAACCAGTTCTTAAACAAATTGTAATATACAAATTAAAAATCAAAACTTTTAATCTATAATTTACAGTCAACAGAGGATAGGAATTCTAATTGTTGCAATTTTTTGTGAAACAAAATGTGGCTGTATAAAATACCTAAAAAAACCTAATTCAACTGTTACATATTTTCGTAAGTTGCACATAAATAATATATGCCAACCATATGGGTTACCAACTGATCTTAGCCTTTTATTTAATTGTTAGATCAGATTATACAAATTTGTAAATGAACACATTCTAGGAAAATGTTTGTTAGTTGCTCGGCATATAAATCTGCATTGTTGCATCTACTTCAAGTCAAATTCATCCAAATGCTAGGAATGTGCTTGTTCTCTGACGTTATGGAAATGAGTAACATGAGTGACACTAAAATAAGCCAGTCATTTACTTTATATGGAATGCTCAGATAAACGATAAAAGCAGATACTCTGTAGCAGTGGCAGAAAATTACAGGCTGTGTTCTAGAAGCAAAGCTTGAGCAGGTTCACATTTATTATTAACAGCAGCTCTGATAATTTTGGAGACCTTCTTATGAGAGAAGAGGGGCAAGTATTCGGCTGGGGGTGGGGAAACAGGACGGACACATGGACACGACCAAGGAGAGGAGGAAAAAATTAAGTGCTCTGAATAGAACTGAAAGTACACAAACATTAAAGATTTCCCATTATGAGGTAACAGAGAATTCTTACTTAATTCTAAAACATGCATAATTTTGTGGTTATGTGGATAAAACAAAGCTAGATATAATTTCAAATATACGGTTTCACCATTCAAACTCAGGAACTGATTAGATTGCAACAACGATGTTACTCATGTATAATGCCCATGAGACAAAGCAATAGAGTAAATAAAGCTGTTTAAGCATATGGTGAACGATGTCACAAATAACGAATGAGTGCCCTGTGCACAGCAAACTACATCTAAGTACAGACTGTGAGATGTTACCTCCATTGTGTGTGTCTTCCCGGAGGAGGTTTGTCCATATGCAAATATGGTTCCATTGTACCCCTCAAGCACATCTATGAAAAAATCAGAGATTTTATACATTAGGGATTTTTTTCCCCTTAAGCAAGGCATTAAAGGAAACAAGAATATATTAATATAATCCTCTTAGTGATGATTCACCTAAGGAATTCCTTTCTCTCCAGCCCAGATCACTTTCTGTTGTCAGCAAGAAGGAAATTTTAAATTCCACTGCTCATAATCATCTCTCCTGTCAATGTACATCTCAGACGTCATTACACCTGTATTCCAAAGCTTTACGTGACTGAAAAGAAAAACAGTGCTCTGGCAGCTTGCACACATATATGAAATAGCTTTTAGAAGTAGGACTGATTGGTGGTTAACTGGTGGTTAAGCCTCACAAACCCACACAACATACCTCCTTATACAAAGTGTAACAAGGCCAGTCCTACTTCAAAACCGATTATCAGGGAGGTCCCGTGGAATTCAAAAAAACCCAAAAAAACAGTGAAAAACTTTTCTAGCCCTTTGTGTATCCTAAGGCCTACCATTAACATTTAAGCATCTTCCTTTACTAGGCTAAAGGTGGGGTTGGGAGGGATGTGAGTGAACAAGGTGACCTTTTAATTTCCAATTTTCAGGGATTCAGTATGTTTTGTTTTGTTTTTTTTGTTTGGTTTGGTTGTTTTTGTTTGTTTTGGTAAAAAGAAAGGTACTATAAAATTACATTCTAGGATTTCCCTGGTGGCTCAGTGGTTAAGAACCGCCCTGCCAATGCAGGGGACATGGGTTCCAGCCCTGGTCCAGGAAGATCCCACATGCCGTGGAGCAACTAAGCCCATGCACCACAACTACCGAGCCTGCACTCTAGAGCCTGCGAGCCACAACTACTGAAGCCTGCACACCTAGAGCCCGTGCTCCACAACAAGAGAAGCCACCGCAATGAGAAGCCCGCGCACCGCAATGAAGAGTAGCTCCCACTTGCCACAACTAGAGAAAGCCTGTGCGCAGCAACAAAGATCCAACGCAGCCAAAAATAAATAAATAAATTTATATAAAAAATTACATTCTATTTTAGAGGAAGCCAAAGTAAAAAGAGAAACCTCAGTTGGAAACAGCAGATGTTAACAGTGGAAAGTAAACCTGTAGTAAGCAAGTCAATTCTTGTCTTTTTTTAATTGATTATTTTAAAAAGGAAGAAGAAAAAAGAAAAGAAAAGAAAATTTTAAAGGTCCCAACGTTGGGTACAGCTAACTAGATAACAGATTTGCTACAGAAATATTTAATAAGGAAAAGAAGGTATTAGTACTTACTTCCCTGGGAAGATTTTACGAGATTTCAAACATTTGAAACTTTCATTCAAAATCTTTTCAGTTTTATGAAGGGAAGCAAAATAACTTCAAGAATCACATTTAAAACAGATAAGACTGGACTTCTCTGGTGGCACAGTGGTTAAGAATCCACCTGCCAATGCAGGGGACACAGGTTCGAGCCCTAGTCCGGGAAGATCCCACATGCCGTTGAGCAGCTAAGCCCGCAAGCCACAACTGCTGAGCCTGCGCTCTAGAGCCCATACTCCGCAACAAGAGAAGCCACCGCAATGAGAAGCCCGCGCACCACAACGAACAGTAGCCCCCGCAAGCCGCAACTAGAGAAAGCCTGTGCGCAACAATAAAGACCCAACGTAGCCAAAAATAAATAAAAATATGGTACATTTGTTACAATTACCAAAGCAATATAAAAAAATTTTAAAAAGAATAAAATAGATAAGATTACAATATTTCTGTAATTCTGAAGAAGCAATCACCTGGGGAAAAAAAAAGCACCAGACCCTTTCCAATCCACTTCCTTTACATATAATTGTTCTCAGCCTGTCAGTATCATACCCTCTGCTTAAGATCTTTTAATCAATCACATAAAACCTAATTTTGTTAGATCTATACATGAAAGGTTCATTCATGATATGATCCAATTACCTAGCAACTACCACAATAAGTACTTAATACTGGTAGGTGAATGAGTAAGTGACCTTCCCAAGATCATATTAGTAGCATATGTCTATAGGATGTTACGGTAATTTTGTGTCAGGTGAAATACATCATATGAGGGCTCTAGGATAATCAAGGTATGCCACATGTCTGTATTTGGGACTGCAAGGTAGGTATGAGCCTATTGTTAAGAGGCTTCATAACTGAAGATATACAAAAGAGATAAAAATCACTAAAACAGGACTTCCCTGGTGGCGCAGTGGTTGAGAGTCCGTCTGCCGATGTATATAGGAACCCAACGAATATTTGTGCAACTATAACGCTTCATTTTCACCTGTATCACACTTCTGTAACATTCCTAATTAAAATAAATGAATACTCAGATCCTTCATAAAAATCTCTATAAGTTACCCTCTCTGCACCCATGTTTCCTGCACCATCACATCAGCCCTTCAATGATTTTCCACCATCTAATTCTGTTTGCTGTTGCAATGTAAACAGAGATTTTGGAGATTCCCAAGTGGTTTAAAACTGCGGGATTAATGGGCTTCCCTGGTGGCGCGGTGGTTGGGAGTCCGCCTGCCGATGCAGGGGACACGGGATCGTGCCCCGGTCCGGGAAGATCCCACATGCCGCCGAGCGGCTGGGCCCGTGAGCCATGGCCGCTGAGCCTGCGCGTCCGGAGTCTGTGCTCCGCAGCGGGAGAGGCCACACCAGTGAGAGGCCCGCGTACCGCAAAAAAAAAAAAAAAAAAAAATCACTAAAACAGTATGAGAAAGGTAAAAACCCAGGATAAGTGAGTCTTATAAAAACAAAACAAAAAGGCCCTAAAGAGAGCTTTTAAAATATTCAGAAGTGAGTAGACCTGCACTGCCTAGAAAAAGGTGACTATGTCAACAAACGATGTATTACCGTCTTCTACAACACCATGTGCAAAATGAACAACAGAAAAAACACTGCTGAGAGCGGCTTCGGGTCTGAGGTGGGTAGGATGGCCAAAGAATGGCTTTAAATGAGCCCAAGTTTCTAGTTGTAAGAGAATTACATCCCCTGGAAAAAATTTCACAAAAGCCACAGGGAATGGAGGTAAAAGATGACTAACTTGTAAATGCTACACTCGTTCTCAAAAAGCAAAAAGTCAATCGATTCTGGGAACCTCAGACAAATATACCAAAATTTCACTGAGGAAAAGCTATGGCTGAACTAATCTCATTTCCTGTTTGGGTCACTCAACTAGTACTTTGGGGGAACACCAGAGTCATGCACCATGATTTCACAAAAGGATGCAAGCTTTTCATTATATTCTTGTGGATATGTTGGTAAGCTAAGAACTAGACAACTGTACAGGTAAGAGAATCTGAAGTTGGTTAAATATCAAGTATGATTTAATAACTGCCAAAAAACTTACTCCATTTTTAGAAGATTAGGCTAAGAACCATGGCCCATTACGTGCTTTATAAATGATTCATAGCAATACTTTCCAAACTCCACTGTGCTTAAATGAAGACCTTAAAAAAAAGCCTTCAATATCCTTGTCACCATAACAGACTTATTAAAACATGCTGATAGCCAGCTCAGATCCCTTGTAAGACAACTGTAAAAACAAAACTCAAAATAGGATTATGAGCTAAAATGAACAAAATGGAACCTGCACTTTAAAGGCCTGTGCAGATGCCAGATGAAAAAATACGCAATGCTGGTTCTATGCCTGATGGAAAAAGCTCCAATATTGAAGTGTGGATTGGGGTCTAACGTTGGCTGCAGCGGATGTGAAAAAGATTCATACATTTAAACTGCCCATGAACTCATGAATCAACAACTTCATGTTATTAAAAAAGCAATCTTTTGCTATACTGACGACAAAAGTAAGTCAAAATCAAAGAATGTAGTATAATTGCGTTCCATGACAGATCCATTTGGAAAACTATTTGATGCTTACAACAAAAGATGACACTGCCTGTTCCTCTTTCTTGCAGTCGTTTACAGAATCAGCCAATTCTCCCTCCAGTCCACTGTCTCTCACCAATTCCATACCTGTTGTAATTCTTGGTGGTTTCATGTCCACGTAGTGGGTGATCCCACGACTAGACGTCCATGTACTAGATGATACTCTGGCCTCTAGGTCCTTGAACCTAATTTTCTCCATGATCTTATCCTTTTCTCCTTCCAATGCCAAGTCCATGGTCACACTCTAGACCTTTCATTACTAACTGCACTGCCTTCCTAACACCAAGTATCCACTTCCTTTTACTCCTTCTATTACCCTGATTCCAAAAAACCTTTGCCTCCACTGAGCCTATAACACACTAACCTTACCACCTTTTTTCACTGTCCCTTAAATCCTGCCTCCCCCACTCAGGCAGCTTAGATTCCAGGGTTCACCATTAGCAGCACTCTCGACTACATCGCTTGCCCTTCTCTCCCTCTTTTGTACTTGCCTGGCAAAATACAACTGGGTAAATTCAGCTCTCTGGCAGCTAACCACAAGTGGGCTCTTAACGTTGCCTGGCGATGCTGCCACACCTCCCTAATCCATTCACTTCCACACTGCTAGAAGACTCTGTACCTTTTCCTAGAACCTCCTCTCCCATCCTCACTCTCTGTGATGACTTCGCTCCCTACATCAGAGACAAACTGGAATTAATATGAAAAGAACATGTACATTTTCCCGCCATCACACGAATGGACCTACTTCTATCCATAAACTCTACGTTTCCTCCTGTTACTAGATGAAATGTCTGTGCTCCTACTTAATCCTAACCTTCCACTTGATACTGAATCCCAACCCATCTACGCTGGTGAACACTATAGGAAGACAGATGTTGCCTCAATCTCCTAAGTACTCTTTAACAATTAGACCTGTCAAAAAGTGCTATAAAGCATTTCACGAAGTAATGGCTATTTAATCATAAGATCCCTTTGATGTAAGATATTTCTGCGGTAACTGGATGTAAGTCCAGATAATCACTTAACACCCTCTCAGCTCTAAGGTTCTATGGTTTTAGAAAACATAAACCTGAAAAATACCTTAGTATAGGTTAATAGTATTAACTGGAATGTACACACACTATAATTCTCGTAACATTCTTAAAAACACACTGTATATAAATTAGTTCATGGAATATGAGCGATAGATTTATTAACTATATTTGACCTTTTCATTATTTAAACAACCGCTGCAATTAACTAAAGGGAAAGGGAACATAAAATGAAAAATAGAACGTTGGGTAAACAGGAGAGATCACAAACAAAATTTGACTTATTGCTGGAACAACTCAGCAGGTTAAATATATTTACCTTTAACAATCTTCTTTGCACAGTCATTATACACTTGCTCTTGAGATGTGTTTGACTGGAACACCCGGTCAAATGCATAAGGCTTGGACTGAAAAACAGAAACAAGGGTTTCAACTACACAGATTAAAGGTGAACAGACATTTCTAAGCTCCTTTAAAGATGTCATCATATATTTAACCTTCAAAATGGGATACCTACTACGCCTCACTTTATGTCACAGAATCTTTGCAGAAAGGACCTTAGGGCCCAAGAACAAATCCACTAGAATAAACTCCACAAAAACAAGCATGTCTGTTTTAGTCTTTGTTGTATTTCCAGAACCTAGCACAGAAATTAGCACTACTGTGGTGGGCACTCGTATTGCTGAGTGAATTTTTATTTAATGCATATTTTTTCTGGCAGATATTGAGACCCTATTTTCAATACTAACATCATCTTGCAGATAAGGAATTAGAATCGTGAAAGGTCCAAAAGTTGTAAATGACAAAATTAAAATTCAAACCCAAATCTCCTGTCTTTCAGTTCAGGGCTCCTTCCACTATTCCATTCAGCTTTCAGTTTACTGCAACAGCATTTCAACCGTTCATCCACTTAATAAGTATTTATGGAGTGCCGATTATGCCGGACACCACGCTAGAATGATGACCAAGACAGATTCATTCTCTGCTTTAGTGGAACCTAAGTAACAGTGGGGCAGACATCAGACAAAGGGTCAAGGGACTAGAATTCCGACGGGCACAAAGGAGTGCTAATGAAAGTGCTATGAGAGCACTTAGAGGAGAACCTGAGACTGGGGAAGGCAGAAGAATGCCAGAGACACACTCTGGAGAAGGGATGTTAAAGAACTCAAGAGTAAGTAGCACCCAGCTCACTGTCATTCTCTTCAATGTTACTCATGAGGGAGGGTGAGCATGGGGAAGTACTCCAGGCACTGGGAACAGGAGAGGCTGAAGGGAGCTTGTAGCATTCAAGAAACCAAAGGATGTTGTAAGTTTGAAGTGCAAGGATACAAAAATCAAATGCAAATGTCAACACGGTGAAAAAGGCAAGTAACATCTTAGTGTTATTTTGAAAACAGTTTTGATTTTGTGGGCCCCTCAAAGGATCTTGGGGACACATTTAGAGAACTGCTGATGTAGCCTGAGAAGGAGCCAGAGACATGAAATGAATAAAACCAAGAGTATGATGTCCACGCAAGTCAAGGAAGAATTTTCAAGGAGGAAGTGATTGTGTCAAATTCAGCTGTGAGGACAAAGCAAAACTGAAAAGTATCCAACCACCACAAAGATCAGATTGGAAAAGGTTGAAAAAAGAATAGGAGGTAACTGAACAGAAATCTGGCTGTGGCTCAAAGAAAGCTGTCTTTTAAGATAGACAAGACCTGAGCAAGTTTAAATGCTGGCAGGAACAATCTCGAAATCTAAGAGAGAAAGTGAGCGTCTAAAGATGAGAGAGGGAGCAAGGGGATTCTGGTATTGAAAGTAAGCGTATGACGGCTCTCTAGTCTCTTCTAAAGTAAAGGAAGGGAGCTGGGCCCCAAAATAAACAATCACCACCCCAGAAATAATCCTTAACATTATCGAATACTTCCTAGGTCTTAGCTGAAAAAGACCATACTTTTTAGAAACTCTACCCCACAATTCCCCTCCCTAAAGCTTGGAACAACAGTAAAGATGACACAAACAGCCCCTAAAGACCTGTCCAAAGCCATTCCCAATTCCCCGTCCCCTTCTGGCCTCCCACCAGACAAGCTGGAAGCTAACCACCTGCTAGCAGAGTCTCCTTGCAAGTAGTGTCACATGACCCAGCTCTAGATACCATGAAGTGATGGTCTGCTGGGAGGTTTCAGAGAAGGGTTTTGTTTTCCTGATAAAAAGGACCGCCTCAGCTGAAGCTACCCTTTCTCCTTTCTGGAATGAAGGTCTGGAACTGGAACATCCATCTTGCAAACACGACAAATACGACGAGGGAAAGTCAATAACTTAGGATGACAGAGGGTAACAGAGTCAGTAGAACTAAAGGCCCATCTCCAGACTTCCTATGTGAGAAAAATAACCTCTTATTTATTTAAACCACTATTAGTTTGTTTTCCCTCTGCAGCTGAAAGTATTCCTGAAGGATATACTCAGATGACCTCACTTTGGCATCAATTAAATGTAGGCATCTCAATGGCTGATTATTCTTTGGCTATGACATACATAAAAGTGTCCGTTTGCTAAGATTCTGAGACATTAACTAATCTACAGGTGTGGCTAATAAAAGATAATCTATTGTTTCACTGATTGTACAAGATGTATTCATGATAAACAACTGTGAAAACAAACACAAGTACAGTCAAAATAACAGAAATAAACCATACTAATATTTTTTCTATCAAAAAGAAAGTAATTTTCCCTATTCATTTATCCAGCAAACATTTATTTAGCACCTTACAAAGTATCAGATATTGTAAATGAGTAGCAATTTTAGAAATGATACTAATTAGTACAGAGAGTAGGGTTCAAAGAATAATAGAGGATAAGGCCAGATAGATTCTTGAATACTAAGTTAAATAGCTATATACTAGGATCGAATATAAGTGATCAAGTAATGTTAACTAAATCGAAATGGAGACCACTTCTAGGGTTAAAGAACTCATGATTAATTTTTTTTTTTTTTTTGGCGGTACGCGGGCCTCTTACTCTTGTGGCCTCTCCCGTTGCGGAGCACAGGCTCCAGACGTGCAGGCTCAATGGCCATGGCTCATGGGCCCAGCTGCTCCACAGCATGTGGGATCTTCCCGGACTGGGGCACGAACCCGTGTCCCCTGCATTGGCAGGCGGACTCCCAACCACTGCGCCACCAGGGAAGCCCTCATGATTAATTTTACTTGCAAGAAACAAGTTAACAAAAAACAGGTAATAGTGTGACAACTGCATCTCTCCAAAATAAGGCAAATAATATTTTTGGGGGGGGGATTTTGTTTGTTTAATTTTTGGCTGTGTTGGGTCTTCGTTGCTGCGCGTGGACTTTCTCTAGTTGTGGCGAGTGGGGGCTACTCTTCGTTGCGGTGCGCGGGCTTCTCATTGTGTGGCTTCTCTTGTTGCGGAGCACGGGCTCTAGGCGCGCAGGCTTCAATAGCTGTGGCACGTGGGCTCTAGAGCGCAGGCTCAGTAGTTGTGGCTGAGGCACATGCTTATTAGCTGCTCCACGGCACGTGGGATCTTCCCGGACCAGGGCTCGAACCCGTGTCCCCTGCACTGGCAGGCGGATTCTTAACCACTGTGCCACTAGGGAAGCCCTTACGTTAGATTTCTTAAGTGAAGTGGTTCCTATTTGAATCTGCACGACCAGGCTGAACACCAAATTTGGTTACAAAGGACACCCTCTGGCAGGAATATGTCTTTCTCTGGAATTCTGAATAGTGATTTTCAGATAACATGGGATTACACCATATTAGATTTCCCTTAGATTCCTTAGGTAGATTATGGGTGAACATTCCACAACTGTAAAGGTATATTATGATGGCTCCTTCTCTTTTAATTTTTGTATTTAAGGTAATCAGGATCAAACACCAAATCATCATACATTTGAAAGGGGAAATCCGTGTTGTGCTAGAGGTAAGGAACTGGGTCTAACTTCAATGAACTACAACAGCCTGTTTTGGGTTCTGTCCTCTACAGTATACCACATAAGGAATGATGATTAGTAAAGATGCTTAACGATGCAAATATGCACATTCCACTTTCACGATGCATAAATAAATGTGGGAATAACTTTTTCTATTGATTTTTTTATTTGGTGTTTTCAGCAGGCTCCTCTGAACTATATAACCCGGTGTTGCCCTGGTCCCCCAGTTTTTGTGGATAACAAGTTTGCATATCTAAAGCAAATAGTTCAAAGTTGTTCAAAAAATAATGCATTTATTTCATTCAATATGTGATATTTATAGCACCTCACTGAGCACTTAATTACAAAAAAAAAATCTGTACAAAGGCTGTAAAGCACAGAGAAACACTACAAGATTACATTGCCATGGGGTCACATTACATTAAAATCACTGATTATATGAGTAACAGGACAAAAGTTTGGACAAAATATTGGAAACTGAATTTATAGGAAAATCAGAATCCTAAAAAATTATCTTCTACGTGAGCACTGATTACACGTACAATTCAGTTAACACTGTAAACTAAAATACTTATTTTTTTAATTTTGATTTAACCAGAAAGCTGTGTACAAAACGTTGTAAAATTGTTTAAGATAATTTAATTTTAAATGCTGCACTGCAGCAATTCCTTCTTAAACTATTTACTTTGAATCAGGATCAGGATCCAGTAAAATGAACAAAACAAACCATGGGATGACTTTTACCTGGAGATTTTCTAATTCCACTCCTCCTAGCTGCCCTTATAAATGCCCAGACAACTTTTTAAAAAGATAAAATAAAGCACTTTAAAAAATTGGGGGGGAAAAAAAAGACCTCAGAGTAATTAATGACTTACTATATGCAAAACACTGGTTTCAGGAAATAATGAATTAAACATGTTGCCTTACACTTTTTAAAGCTGTATCACACTCAGTTTAATGTATTTTTGCTTATTCTTAAACAAAAACAAACGACTAAAATGCTTACCAGTTTATCTAAAGGCCAACTGTACATTACTGATTCACAACTCCAATCACTCACTCACCCATGATTTCTAATATTATCACTTAAATTTATTTAAATGCTAAGGAAACCTAAGTAAAGAAATTCAAAGGAAACAACCTAAAATAAACGTTATGCTTCCTGTGGTAATTGTTTATATTCTTTTAACTCTTTCCTCGTATCTTATGTCACATTTGGCCTGCGTTAGAAGGCTGCCTTCTAACCTAATCATAAAACATTTTGTGAATCCTAAATTCTATCATTCCAAAACATAAATCTTGATAATACTTATAGATTTGTGTAAATACACACACACAAAAATATCTGAAGTAATAAGACATTCTTACTACAAATCCGAAAGGAAGACAGCTTTGATGTTCAACCACTGTTGAGAGGCTGAATAACCATAAAAACTCTGAGAAACTAGCAGCCTACTAGTGTTTGCCAACTAACAACCCAGGCCTCGCAAGCTTCCTCTGATTCCACGCACGTACAATGTATCACCCTAAAGGAAAAGGATGACTACTTTCGTGCTTAACTTCTTGGCCTCACCACGATGTCATTTATAGCCTGAGTTTTTCTGTGGACTTGTTAACAAAGAACCAGCCTGACAGTCCTCACACAGTAGTAGCTGGCACTTGTTAGGAACCTAACGACTTGTTTGCCAAAACCCTCCTGAGCTACGTGGAGCTATGACGTTCATATTCTAGAGCTGAACTTTGGAAACGTTCACATAAAAACTCTAAAGAACTTGAGTTCTGTCTTACATGTCAATGCTTTTCATCTTCTACGTTCCATCTCCCGTGATCCCTTTGTCTGGTTTCCAAATTAACTATCCAAACATACGCCAAATGTGGAATACCACTAGAGAAAAAGTCAACGTTAACGCTGGGTAGCATGACAGCCATGTAGAAGCAAGTTCTGTCAAATGGCATCACCAAGAAAGATGACTTTCATTCCCAGTCACAGTTCACCGTTCTGTGGGCAGTATCTTGCCACCCATTTTAATCTCCTTGAGCTGGGGATGTTATTTTCAGAGACCTTTCAATACCAGAGATCAGACCTCAAAAAAAACCAAAAACGACAAAGACAGACACCAACCCCTCCTTACTTTCTGGTTATCAGAAGTTGACAATGATCCACCAAGTCTAGTCATGTCATGGTTTATACTACGAAGGACAGTATCTCACCATCCTCGGCATATTATCAAGTTCTTCAAGGTAGCTCCTCACCGTAGACGTAGGAAGCTGACACTAACTAACAAGAAACCTAGTTTACTGGTCCAATTTTACCTTTTTCTCCAATTTTACCTTTTTCTCAAAAAAACCTAGTTTACTGGCCCAATTTTACCTTTTTCTCAAAAAAACTGGTCCAAGTTTACCTTTTTCTCTTTTCCCTTTTTCTGTTATAATACTTTGATATACACACAAAAGAGTTCACACTCTTTCCCATACCGTTACCCCGTAAGACCCAATGAGAGTGAGACTCATTTATAACCCAGAGCGAATCGGCCAGATCCGATGCAAGACGAAACGAAGTCGAGCGCTCCGAGTTCAAAAGACACCTACTTCTTTTCGCAGCCCTCCCCGTTCGCCGTGTGTAACTGTAAACCCGAAGGCGGGCTGGGCGACCACCGAGGGCACGGGTCCAACTGCGCTAGGTGCAGTTTCCCTTTCCCCGTAGGGGACACGATGCAGTCTAACGCATACGGCTTTCCCCGAGACCACGCATCGTGACTATTTAAGGTACGGAGGGCAGGTCTCAGAGCTCAACGCGCCCGAATGGGAAGTCGTGGGGAGGCGGCGGCGCGATCCCCCGACAGCACCTGCACCAGGACCCGCAAGCGCACGCAAGCCGGCCCCGGTGCCCGCAACCCGCGCCCCGCACCGCCCCTCCCGCGCGCGCCCCAGGTGCGGGAGGGCCGCGGACCCAGGGCGGGTGCTTCCCGTCGCCGGCGCCGCAGACCAGGGCGGGGCGACCCAGGAGCACCCGAGGAGGCGCCGCGCCCCTCCCCGGGGCCATCAGGGCCCCCAAAGCTCGCTCCCCGCTTCCCTGAACTCCAGGAGCGGCCGGGCCCGAAAGAGGGGGCTGGGGGCACTCACCGCGATCATGATCGTGTCTTCTCCCTGAAACTTGGCGATGTACTTATCGCCGCGGTTCACCTCGGACTCGTTCAGCGGTCTGAAGCGACACATCACTTTGATGTTGCATTCGGCCGGGTCCGCCATCTTCCTGGCTGCCGGGGCCGGAGGCCGGGAGCCACTCCCCGCCGCTCAGTCTTGGAGGAAACGGGCCGAGCCGAGGGCCTGGGGTCGCGAAGGCCGAGGGCCCGCGGTCCGCGGCGTCGCGCTTCCCCGGCGGGAGCGGCCGGGACCGGGGCTGCAGCGCCCGCGCCGGCACCGTCGCCCGCAGGCTCACTTCCGACCCATCATGGCAGCCATGGCGGCGCCGGGCGGCGGCGGCTCCTCAGCTTCTCCTTCGCCGGCGGGGCAGGGTGCGGGGCTGGGGGATCCCGGAGACCGGGAACACGACCTCCTCTTTCTTCCTCGGAGAGAGCAGGCCGCGCTCAGCGTCGGCCCGCCCTACTCTCCGCTCGCCGGTTCGCCCGCTACCGCCTACTCATTCCAGACTCCGCGGACGGGCGACGGGCGGTGGGAGGGGCGGCGCGGGGCGGGAGGAGCATTGCGCACGCGCGGCGGGCCCGGCGCCCCGGCGACCAATCCGCGCCCGCGCCGCCGCTCCGCGCCGGGGTCGCAGGGCCAAGTTTCCCGACGAGCACGCGCAGAGGGACCTGTGGATCCCGCCGGAGGGTTCGCCGGAGTTTGGCTGAAGCGCTAGCTCTATTTCCTTTAGAGTACAAGGGATTCGTTACGACTGCTTGATGTTGTGGTTTAAGTAAAACACTATATTCCTCTTGGGAAGTGTTTGCTTTCTATTTGATCTGGAGATACATTGATTCCTAGCCCACCTTTTTAGAGCGCTTTGCCAGAAAAAGGAAAATTTGAATGAAGGGCGGTACCTGGCTTCTGATTCAAGCGGTCGCTCATTCCCGAGAGAGTGGGTCGGGAAGACAGGACTTAGCAAGAAAAAGGAGATTTCGTCTGAGTAATACAAGGTGCTGAAGAAATGTGGAACAGAAGGCCCTCGGGGAACTGGGGGTCTCAGTGACCCCGTAATAATCGTTATGGAACTCGTCAGTCTCGGTACCTGGAGTGTAAAGACGGAAGAACTGCAAAGACAACTAGAAACCCTTCTCCTGGTCCCCAGGATTTGTCTGTGAAGTGGAGGAGTGTACTGTGAAAGCCTCCGATGCTCTCTGTCCTCGCCCGATCGTCCCAATACCCCCAGAAATGAATCTAGAGTCCACAGATGCAGGTTTATTGATCCACAGTAATGGGGGAGAGTTCGCATCTAAGGAGCCCTGGGGCATCTCACCAAACACAGAAAAAGATGGAGTTGTTACAGGACTTTCGGGGAAGTGTGGAGTTTAGGTAAAATTTAAATGAAGTTGTGTTTTGATCGGTCCCAACAACGCAGAGCTGTGAGTGGCATCATGTCTGGACTACAAGTGGACCCAAAGTCTCGCTTCCTTGGAACTCCAAGGTTAAGATAGATGTGGAACGTTGTCTCCAGAAACCCCTTACCCACAGCTCTGCACCTGGCTTAGAAATCATTCAGGGCTGCCTCTCTGTGCCTGAGACTCTGCGGCAAGAGTGGGATGTTTTCTTCTTACTGATGTACTTTCAAGGGGCAGTTTCTGATAGTCTGTGATTTTAGAGAACAATGTTTTCAGTAAGAAAGCAACAGTCACTCAAGGAGGTTGACGTGGCAGGTGGGTCACCAGTTTTCATCCTTCGTAGCAGGGTCTCATAAAGCTTCTGTTCTCAGCCCTCTGCTCTGTTCTCTCCGAACTCCCTTCTTCAACAGTTGTTGGAATCTCTTATCTACAGCCCTGACCTTTTCACCTGTGTGACATTCCCATCTCGCCAGCTGCTTCTAGGCCACCTTGTTTAGAATGCTGTACCTTAACCTCCAATTTAGCATTCCAGAGATGAAATTAATTATCCTCTGCTCCCTGGAAATACTGAGTGCAACTACTCAGCTCTCCATTTTTGATGACCAGCATCAGCGTTCTTCCATACTCCCAGGCTTAAAAAGTCCCAAGCACCTGTCATTCCAATGTTTCCCTCATCCCCTATACGTGCAGAAGAGAAACATGGAAATCTGTGTATCTGAAGTTCCTCAACTTCCATTCCACCAGTCCCGACTGTTCCCCAACTCAGAAGAGCTGAGGAATAATTGTTCTAGAGCAGTGATTTTCAGATTCTCCATGGAGTAGAGGATCCAAAGAAATGACTCAGGAGGTTTCACGGGTCTGGTGAGGGAATGGAGGTGGATGGAAAGGCTAAGCTGTGAAGCTCTGGGAACCTCTGCTGTTCAAGGTCCTTTTGTTGCCTTTCGACTCTCGCCTTTCCCCTCTTCCGGCACGACAGATTCTGGAAGCTCAGGCTTTATGAAAACAAAATCCAGAAAGGGAAGTGTCTGCAAGAGTCTTCTGCTTTCGTGTCTGACATACACACTTCTCCTGTGTGAGGGAGCACAGAGTGCCTGACTGCAGAGAACCAGGAAGGAGAAGAAGGCTATGTGAGAAACAAAATCTTTCTTTTTCTTTTTTCTTTCTTTCTTTTTTTTTTTGGCTGCACCGCGTGGCTTGCGGGAACTTAGTTCCCTGACCAGGGATTGAACTTGGGCCCTGGCAGTGAAAGCGCCGAATCCTAATCACTGGACCACCAGGGAATTCCCAAAACCAAAGTATTTCTTTTTTTTTTTTTTTTTTTTTTTTTTTTTTTTTTTTTATGCGTTACGCGGGCCTCTCACTGTTGTGGCCTCTCCCGTTGCGGAGGACAGGCTCCGGACGCGCAAGCTCAGCGGCCATGGCTCACGGGCCCAGCCGCTCCGCGGCATGTGGGATCCTCCCAGACCGGGGCACGAACCCGTGTCCCCTGCATCGGCAGGCGGACTCTCAACCACTGCGCCACCAGGGAAGCCCCAAAGTATTTCTAAAAATTGCCATACCACACGAGTGAGGACTGTCAGGCAAAAGGGTTTAAGAAATATTTTCATAAGAAAATAAAAGAATGATTTTTTTAAATGGTTCATCTCAGTTTTTGTTCCAAATATAGAAAAGACCACCATTATTCAACATTAGCAGCGAAACAGTAGGTTTCCTTGAGGGTATAGTTTGAGACTCATCAACATAACTTTTTTCTTATGAAAATGTGAGTGGTACTTTCACCTATACAGATTTTTTTTAATTAACTAATTAATTTTTATCTGCGTTGGGTCGTTGTTGCTGTGCATGGGCTTTCTCTAATTGCAGTGAGCGGGGCAAGCAGGGGCTACTCTTCGTTGCGGTGCACAGGCTCTAGGCCCGCAGGCTCCAGTAGTTGTGGTGCATGGGCTTCAGTAGTTGTGGCTCATGGGCTCAGTAGTTGTGGCTCAAAGTCTCTAGAGCGCAGACTCAGTAGTTGTGGCCCATGGGCTTAGTTGATCTGCGGCATGTGGGATCTTCCCGGACCAGGGCTCGAACCCGTGTTCCCTGCATTGGCGGTTGGATTCTTAACCACTGCGCCACCAGGGAAACCCCACCTATACAGTTTTAGAACATTAAGTCTCCACTGTTCAAGTTAACCTCCAAAGCATGTCCTCCAGTAAACCATGCCTACTTGGATCACACTGTTGTGTAGCCTCTCTCCTTGACTCTTGGCTGGCCCTTTTATTCACTTGTAAGCAGTACAAGGTGGCAGAAGTGTGATCCTGTGGGCTATCTGAAACTGGGTGAGAAGAAGCCTGTAGCTTCCACTTAGTTCTCTCGGAACACTCCTTCAGGGGCATCTGAAATGCCACATGAGAAGACCAATTACCCTGAGAACACCATGCCGGAGTCAATAGAACCCAGCTGATCCCAGCCTTCCAGCCATCCCCACCCAAGCACCAGACTTGTGAGGGAAACCACCTTGTACAGTCCAGACCAGCACACCCACTGCTTTAGTACCAGTGAGTAATCCTAGCTGGTACCCTTGGAGCAAAAGAATCACCCAGCTGAGGCCTGCCCAGATTCCTGACCCACGGAATCATGAGATGTAATGAAATGGTTATTGTTTTAAGGCACTCAATTTTGAAAATTTGTTACATAGCAATAGATAACTGGAATAATCACCTACAACTTGGAACTTAAAATTTATCTCCTGGAAATAATCCTATAAAATGTTACTTATGTGTAATAGGTGTATTTAGGTTGGACTGTATTTTAGAGTAATTATAAATAGTTGGAGGGGGTCTGAGAACATAACCACTGTTTCATATTTAATGTAAAGTGACTTTTTAAAAAATGGGCATTTTGAATAGGAAATTAGAGTATTTCTCTTTTTCAAATGTGTTCAGGAAATACCTGTTCCTTTCCATTGCCACTACTCATTCCTGGTCCATGGCCCTACTACTTCATGCTTATATTCCTCCAACACCTCCCAGCCTCTTTCACATTTGATCATTCAGGAAATACAGGTTGAGCTCCTATGAGCACCCAATAGGTGCTGGGGATGTAATGATGAAAAAGACTAAACAATTGCCTCCCATATCCACTAGTTGCATACAATTTTCAGATTAAATTTCCAAAAATACTGCTTTTATTACATAATTTCATTTCTCAAGAATCTACAAGTCCCTTTTTTCTCAAACAAGTTCAAGTTCCTCTACTTAAATCCCAAGTCCTTCTTCCATCTGACCTCCCCTTATGTAAGCAGGATTTTCCCACTGTTCCACAACTTACTTTCTTGACTCCTGGCAACTGGCCATTTCACTGACCCCCCCCACCGCCCTTATAATGTGCTAATTTTAAGGTCATGTTGATCCCACCCTGAATGTCTCTCCCTTGTGTCATCCAAATCCTACCCATCTTTGGTCAAGTCTCCCCATCTGCAGATGGTTTTTCAGCACAGAATTATTTTACAGATCAGACAGAAAACCCCTGTACTGTATTTGCTATCATAGTTTAATTCTTTAGGACATTTAAATTTTTTTAAATTAATTAATTTATTTATTTTTGGCTGCGTTGGGTCTTTGTCGCTGCACACGGGCTCCCTCTAGTTGCAGAGAGCGGGGGCTACTCTTTGTTGCGGTGCATGGGCTTCTCATTGCGGGGGCTTCTCTTGTTGCGGAGCACGGGCTCTAGGCGCACGGGCTTCAGTAGTTGTGGCACGTGGGCTTCAGTAGTTGTGGCTCGCGGGCTTAGTTACTCCACAGCAAATGGGATCTTCCCAGACCAGGCCTCGAACCCGTGTCCCCTGCACTGGCAGGAGGATTCTTAACCACTGTGCTACCAGGGAAGTCCCTAAAATATTTTAATAAAAATAACACATGTGGGCTTCCCTGGTGGCGCAGTGGTTGAGGGTCCGCCTGCCGATGCAGGGGACGCGGGTTCGTGCCCTGGTCCGGGAAGATCCCACATGCCGCGGAGCGGCTGGGCCCGTGAGCCATGGCCGCTGTGCCTGCGCGTCCGGAGCCTGTGCTCTGCAACGGGAGAGGCCACAACAGTGAGAGGCCCGTGTACCGCAAAACAAACAAACAAATAAACAAACAAAAAACATGTTCTAGTTTAAAAGTAAAATTACAACAATGAAAAACAGAAGTTCTTCCTCCACTCAGTCCAATCCCCATTTCTATTTTTTAAAGCAATCACTTTAACTCTGAGCAATCTCTTCTGGTATTTCTCTTCATATTTGTTTTCTTTTCTTTCTTTCTCTTTTTTTTTAGATTTTGCCAAATGCTTTCATTTATTTTTTTTTTCTTTATTGAAGTATAGTTGATTTACAATATCATGTTAGTTTTAAGTTACAGCACAGTGACTCGGCTATATATGTGTGTGTGTGTGTGTGTGTGTGTGTTTGTGTGTACTTTTTCAGATTCTTTTCCCTTATAGGTTATTACTAAATATTGAGTATTTTTGTACTCAATAATATCTTGTGCTATACAGTAAATCCTTGTTGGTTATTGGTTATCTATTTTATTTATGTATTTTTAAATTTTTTATTTATTTATTTTTGGCTGTGTTGGGCCTTCACTGCTGCATGCAGGCTTTCTCCAGTTGTGGTGAGTGGGGGCTACTCTTCGTTGCGGTGCACGGGCTTCTCATTGCGGTGGCTTCTCTTGTTGCGGAGCACGGGCCCTAGGCACATGGGCTTCAGTAGTTGTGGCACGCAGGCTCAGTAGTTGTGGCTCACGGGCTCTATAGCGCAGGCTCAGCAGTTGTGGTGCACAGGCTCAGCTGCTCTGCAGCACGTGGGATCTTCCCAGAGCAGGGATCGAACCCGTGTTCCCTGCATTGGCAGGTGGATTCTTAACCACTGCACCACCAGAGAAGTCCCTTCCCAATGTATTTCTATCACCATTTTAAAATTAGTGTACAGTGTTTACATTCTAAATAATCGTTATTCACAGCTTAGCCATGTAATGTACTATGATTACATTTTCTACCTTGTACAATTTTTTTTTTCCTGGAGTTAATAATTGCCTCACTTTCCCCCAGTTGTTTGCTGCTGACACATTCCAAATCTTCATTAGAAGAATAAAGCTACTCTTGATAGTCTGAAGGCATTTGTCCACTGTCTTCTAGCTCCTATTGCAGTGGTGGAGAAGTCTGATTTCCCCTGAGTCCTGATCATTTGTGCGTGACCTGCATTTTTCTTCCAGGCAGCTTCTGGTGTCATTTTATCTATACTTCTCTTTTCTTTCCTATTTTCCATTTCCTTGGTTTTTGTTCTCCTTTTTGAGAGATTCTCTCAACTTTACTTTCAACTCTTCTGTTGTGTGTGTGTGTGTGTGTGTGTGTATATATATTTATTTATATAGATATAATTTTCTGAATTTTCTCTAAATGGATGTTTTTAGTGAAATTGGTTCTTGCTTCATATAACAATATCTTCTCTTATTCTGAGGCTCTATTTTGTTTTTTAATTTTCTAAATTTTTTCTGTGGTTTGTTTTGGTCTCTGTCACTCACGTTAGAGGATTTTCTCAAATGTGTGGTGGCCCTTGGTGTCCTAATACACTGAGTGAGAAACTGAAATACTTAGAAGCTCTGTACATGTGAGTGGGGTTTGGAGATTGATGGTTTTCACCATTGTGTGATTGGGCAGGGCCTAGCAATTTCATCAGGGAAACTCTTAAGTTGTCATTTTACATAGACATTTCTTTCGGACTGGTTAGTTTCCTGAGAGAGGAATTCTCCAGTGTCTTGGGAGGTGAACGTGAGTCTCATGGCCAGTTTTCTTTGAGGTGAGTAGGTTTGGGTGATGTCAACATTCAGTTTGTATACTTTTATTGTGTCTCCCTATTTTCAGTCAGGCAACTCACCCCTCTCTTCAGCAGAGTCTGGTATCCCAGACCCCACAGATTTTCTGGTTCGACTTCTCCACAGTGAGCTTCCTTCCCCGTGTTGTGCTGCGGAAGCTGCAATCTTCTGGCGCTTTGGTTGGGGGAATTGCATTTTAACAGCTCCCTATATAAACTTCCAACTAACTCTTCCTATTCTCAGTTCTACCCTGGACGCCTGCCTCCTGATGTCTGCAAGCTTTCTGGGTTTCTGTGTGGAGAACTGACTGACTTCTGGCTTTCCGCCCTGCAAGCTTAGGTTTTAGCAACCTCGGGGCTTTTTAGGCAGTTACACACTTCCAACGTTTTGCTGAAATCCTGTTTGCTGATGATCTTTTCTCAAGTTTTCTCTACATTTATGGCGTTAGGAGTTTTGTAATTCTGTACTGTTACTTTAGTGGAGCGTCAGGGGAAATCAAAGATAAATGTGAATATTTAGGTTATCATATTTAATTGGCCACCCTTAAATGGTCTCTAGCTGTTTAAGTGGGTTATAACCCCAGGAATATAACATGTTCCTGGAGGGTAGTAACTGTGACTCATTTTCTCAAACAATGTTTAGCTTGGTGCCCAAGATCTCATAAGTGCTAATAAATCCTCTACTGATTGAAACTGGAATTCAGTAAGGGCCTATTAATTACTATGCTCAAGAGGTAGAGGGATACAGATGTGCATAATTTCCCACTGAGGAAGGCCTAGTCTAGTGGGGGAATTAGAATAAGTATACATCACAGGGATAGGTTCTGTAAAAGCAGTGCCACGACAGCACAAAGAATGGGTATTTGGGGTAAACTTCCTGACATTTTTTTTTTTTTTTTTTTTTGCGGTTCGCGGGCCTCTCACCGTTGTGGCCTCTCCCGTTGCGGGGCACAGGCTCCGGACGCGCAGGCTCAGCGGCCATGGCTCACGGGCCCAGCCGCTCCGCGGCATGTGGGATCTTCCCGGACCGGGGCACGAACCCGTGTCCCCTGCATCGGCAGGCGGACTCTCAACCACTGCGCCACCAGGGAAGCCCCTTCCTGACATTTTGAAGTTGATATCAGGGATGACTGTCAAGATCTTTCACAAAATCTGCCAGAACATTGGACTGGATGTACCATGATTTGACCAGGTACATCTTGGTCATGTCTTCAATGCCCAAGGTCTCATTCTTTTTCAGAGAGTCACTCCATATTAACAATTAATTGTATTATAAGGAAAATACACATAATTGAGAAAGTAGAAACTAAAGTGTCTCCTATTCATTCATATATTTACTGTGATTTGACAAGCTTGTTAATTCTATTTTCTAAAAACCAGGCTTGTATATATTCTACAATTTTTTATTTTTGCAGACTCCTTTTCAAATGAACATATATACAACCAAGTCTGTACCCCTAGGATTAGGCAGAACAGATCCACAAGAGAGCCATCAGGAATTTAATTGCCGCCAGTCCATTCAGCTTAATTGAGTAATAATCTGCAATGACGTAAAGATGGTTATCTTTAATCCTACCGAAGAATTTTGCCTTATGTCTTAGCTGGGTTTGATGGGGGAAAGTCTCTGAGGCAGAAATTTATTCACAGGAGGTAAATTGGGCAGTGCTCTCGACAGCACTGCCTGCAAGGGAATGCGGGAAGCAGGTTTAAAGGGGAGTTGACCTGGGGTGCCGTTGCAGCAGAGGCCTCAGTCGATTTTATGGCAAAGCTTTGGAGCAGGGAGTTATTCTAATCGAGACAAAGGGCTGATCATTGGATGTTGGCTGCCCCTGGGGAGGGGGCCTAATCTTAGGTGAGGCAGCTCCCTCTGTGGAGGGCAGTTCCCACAGATGTCCTGAGCCACCACCGGCCTCAGGCAAGAATGGGAAATTCGGGAGTTTGGATGGCACATCACAGCATCCACTACACCAATGTTCCGGGTCACTTAGGAAGTCTCTATATTGTCCGTTTCTGTTAAAGACTTGATTTTTAACATAGTAAGGACAGTCAGTCTGTGCCCTTCCATCAACTGCTCTTTTCTTTATCAAAAACACAACAAAAACAAATGTCTGAATAAGCTGAATTACAAGGCAGACAACTCGAAATCCATTCTCAGTGAATACCTTCGCGGAGTTCAGACACCTCCAGGTTTTCTAACTGGTCAGCAGAATCAACTCCTTCCAAGTATGTTTCTTAATGTTGAAGAACCTTGGGAACCTTGAACCTTGATGTGTCACCGCTGCCCACCTGCCTTTCAATTCTGTTCATTACTGTCACTCCACAAGACTAGAAGTCAGGACAAAGCCTATTTGGAAAGGTAATGAAAACTTCTCTCTAATTTTGGAGGCCCTGAAGTATGATAATGATCAAGAATAGAGTCTGATATTTTATCGTAGGCATCTTGGTTACAGACAGGACTAAACGAGGAGAATCTTTAAGTCAAGAAGATGACGTATCTCTTACCCTAATCCTAATCATGCTGTAGCATGTCTATTCCGGTTAAACCTTTTGCAGGAGTGTCCTACCTTTGGGTTTCACCTGTACAAATACGCAAAGTCATCAAGTTAAAGTACAAAGCTGTATAAATACAATCTTTATAAGGGTTATGGTCTTTTTCAAGATCCGGGATGGTAAATATATCCTGTACGGGTGGTAATTAAATAAAGTCGCAGTAAAATAGTATTATAATAGCTTGTTGGCTGGATGAACCTATTAGGTTTCAAACCTTTTATTCAACAACACTTAAATGGATGTGATTGTTTGAAGTTTCTAAAGGTGATTTGTACTCAGCCCATTTGCAGTTGGTAGTTCTCATGCTCATGAGGATAAAGAGCTACTTTACTACGGATGAATGAGGAAACCACTAGAAGGAAAATGTGTCGTTTCATTCAAATCAACAGTAAAAACAAAGATTTTAGATAGGAGGAATCTCTGGCATTAAGCTTTTTTTTTTTTTACTGGCAACTCTTCATCTTTGATTTATTCTAAAGGTTATATAGATTTATGTATTAAAATAAAGGGAAGAGTTATTTTTTTAATAAGTTTATTTATTTATTTATTTTTGGCTGCATTGGGTCTTCGTTGCCGCGCGCGGGCTTTCTCTATTACACACGTATCTGTGATGCATACTTTATGTGCATATAATCTGTAATTTGGGGTCCATCATTTATTTCTACATTATTATTTCCTCCTTGACCCCCTCAAATCCTACTTCCCTGTCCCACTTGTAATAACCTTAGGAAGAACAAACAGCCACAAATTCTGTTCCTGCAAATCTTCAAGGGAGCTCTGTCAGCCACTGAATGAAGTCAGGATAATCTCGCATCACTCGTCACTCATCGTTGAGTTTGTTTATCTGCCGTCAGAAGTCAGCGTGACAGTTGCATTACCTCAGCTGATGAGGATCAGAAAAGAGGGTGGACTCGGGACTCAGCTCCCTGGCTCCAAACCTTGGCAACAGCACGAATCACAGAAATCCTCCGATCCACAGCGTATCTCCCAGGACTGAGGTCTTCATTCAACAAATATTTACTCACCACCTAGTAGACACCAGGCCCTGGAGTTACCACAGAGAAAAAAAAAAAAAAAGGCCTGGAGCAGTTCAGAGCAAAAGACTAGACCATGGGGATAATTGAGGTAGGGATCCATTTTTTTATGGACAACTGCTTTTCACAGCACCATTTATTAAATAGTTAATCATTCCCCACTACTTTATATTGCTAGTCATACGCTGAGTTCCCATATACTCCTGGGTACGTTTCTGGGCTCTCTATGATTAAGGATTCTATTGATCTATTTGTGTATTCCTTTGCCTTTAATTTTTAAATTTACAACAAGTTTTTTTTTTAATAAATTTATTTTATTTTATTATTTATTTTGGGCCGCATTGGGTATTCGTTTCTGCGCGCAGGCTTTCTCTAGTTGCGGCGAGCGGGGGCTACTCTTCGTTGCGGTGCACAGGCTTCTCATTGCGGTGGCTTATCTTGTTGTGGATCCCAGGCTCTAGGTGCACAGGCTTCAGTAGTTGTGGCACATGGGCTCAGTAGTTGTGGCTTGCGGGCTCTAGAGCACAGGCTCAGTAGTTGTGGCGCACGGGCTTAGTTGCTCCGCGGCATGTGGGATCTTCCCGGACCAGGGCTCAAACCCATGTCCCCTGCATTGGCAGGCAGATTCTTAACCACTGCACCACCAGAGAAGCCCTACAGCAAGTTTTAAAATATAAAAATAAAAATTTAAACTTACAGCAAAGTCAACAGAATTGTATAGTGAACACCTGCATAGCTACGATCAAGATGCTACATTTACAAACACTTTGCTGTACTTTATTATGTATCCATCCAGCTGTCCATTACTCCATCCATCCATCCATTGATCTATCTTCTTTTTGGTGTGCTTCCAAATAAATTGCAGATATCAGTACACTTTTCCCTAAATACAATACCACACTTTAAAAATTATAATTTTATAGTAAGGTTATAGTTTCACTGCTACCACAACTGAAATTTTCAATTATGTCTCAGGATTTTTGATATTTAAAGTAATTTCCTGTTAAGACTATGAAAAATGAAATAGTTGGGGCCTTGACGACTTGCTGGGTCAGGGTAAATGGAACGTATGCTCCCCTCAAGCTCTCTTGATTCTAGACCAACTGGAAGGAGGTGAGCTCAGATAACTTTACCCTGATTATCTGGGTCCCTGGGATCTTTAAAACTGCGAGATACTTGTAATTTCAAACATTCAGTTTCACATCACCAGAGGAGGAGGCTTGAACTTAACTCTGAGGGCAGACTGTTCCCTTGTTCCCCTGTTCTTGGACAAACATGTTAATGGACTTTTTGGTAAAGAAAGATCCTATTTTGTAATAAAAAGATCCAAGAAAATGAGGAGCTATACTGTTCTGAGTAATATTGATATTTCCAACATTTGTCTTCAATGTGGGCATTACATCCCTGCAAATCTGAGTCCTTCCATTCTTTTCTATAAAGAAATATGATTTCTTTAGAATAACATTTATTTATTTATTTATTTATTTATTTATTTATTTATTTATGGCTGCGTTGGGTCTTTGTTGCTGTGCGTGGGCTTTCTCTAGTTGCAGCGAGCGGGTGCTACTCTTCGTTGCAGTGTGCGGGCTTCTCATTGCGGTGGCTTCTGTTGTATCGGAGCACGGGCGCTAGGCGTGTGGGCTCAGTAGTTGCGGCACATGGGCTTAGTTGCTCCACGGCATGTGGGATCTTCCCGGACCAGGGCTCAAACCCGTGTCCCCTGCATTGGCAGGTGGATTCTTAACCACTGTGCTACCAGGGAAGTCCCTCTTTAGGGTAATTTAATGTTTACCAAAATAACCACCAAAATGAGTTTACTCAGGAATAGCAGAGAATTGTAATTTGGGACAAGAAAAGTAATGGCGAACCATAGACACGGCGGGAGAACACAGGAGAGGGGCTTGGTCATATAGGCAGAAGTGGAAATTGGGGAGGCCTGGGGTGGTTTTTCATTTGCTGCAGTTGGTGGGCAGCTGCACTGAAGGTGGGGTCCATAAGCTGCGATGAGTGAGTGCGCCCCCTTCAGGGCTTTCCCGGCTGCATTTAAAAGGAGGTCGCCTTTATCCATTTTCAGTTTCTTTCTTAAATGTGCTTTTGTTCTTTTCTGTCCTTGAAAATTACCGAGTATTCATGCAGATGTATATGTGTGTCTGTGTGTTCTTGTTTAAACTAAGATCAAAGTACCCGGCACATAATAAGTTCTCAATAAAAGTTAATTATTATTAATAATAAGAATCCTGGACTTGCACTGATGATACAGGATGGAAGCTCAGACTATTCCCATTTCGGCATAAAGGAAGTGAACTCTTACCAGGTTGAGGCATTGGGCATATCTGAGTCACAAACTATTACAGAATATTATTGCCTTATTGTCTAGTTATCATGGTTAATTTTTCAGAGAAATGAATGCTACCTATTGGGAAACTATTGGCTAGGGATTTGTGCTTGAGAGTTAGGCAGATAAACAAAGGAGAGCTTTCAGACACGGAGGGAGACAGAAAAAATTATGGGAAAAGTATGGAAGGACACAGATTTCCCAAGCTCCCACCCTCTCCTCTCCTTCCCCTTCAAAACCTCTCCTCAGTAGATTTTATTTATTTAACATATATATATATATATTTGGCTGCACTGGGTCTTAGTTGCAGCATGTGGGATCTAGTTCCCCAACCAGGGATCGAACCTGGGCCCCCTGCACTGGGAGCACGGAGTCTTAACCACTGGACCGCCAGGGAAGTCCCCAGTAGAGGATTTTAAGCTTAGCCACAATAAGGTACAAACTAATAACAGTTTGAAGTATTAGCCTCCCCAAGGGGTGTTTTCACTTTAACTGGGATTCAGTTTTAACTTAGACTCTACGGGGCTGCCTGTAACATGTAAAACAAGTGAGCAAAACAGCCTAGTCCAAGACCACAGGGTCTGGTGGAAGCTGTGTAAAAATTCAAGCTCAAGTTTTTAAAAATCACCATGCTAAACAAGACGTGTTGCTGGACCAGATTCAGTTTGTCGCCTGCTGGTTTATAACTCGTGCGTTAAAGAAAATCTAAATGTGGAGTAGGGGAGAGATAAATTGGGACACTGGGATTGACATATATACACTACTCTAAATAAAATAGGCAACTAATAAGAACCTAGCACAGGGAACTCTACTCAATGCTCTGTAATGACCTGTATGGGAAAAGAATCTAAAAAGGAGTGGATACATGTATATGTATACCTGATTCACTTTGCTGTACAGCAGAAACTAACACAACATTGTAAATCAATTATACTCCCATAAAAATTAATTTAAAAAACAACAACAAAGAAAATCTAAATGTGAAATTACAATTATCATCCAGTGGGTGGTTGAAAACAGTATGTATGTGGGTCTTCTTTTAGAGGGGGTAGAGAGGGAAGGGTAGGAAGAATAGAGGGTTTAGTAGTGTCTCCAGGCCCTTATGTGGTTCCTGGGAGGTTCCCTGCTCTTAATCAATGGAGAGAGTTCAGGCTTACAGGGCTGTGTAGCCCTGCTTTCAAACTCCTATTGGATGAAGCTAATTACTTGCTGCAGGACCTTAACTAAGTCACTGCAACCCTCTAGTTTACTCATCTGTCTAATGAGAATGATTCACGCCCTTTGGGCTATTGAGAGGGTTCAATGAAATCACACACAAAATGCCGACCTCATTATGTAGCACCAAGCACATTCTGTCAACCGCTGGTCATTGATTTCTAAACGTGCCAGGAACCACGTTAAATAAGAGACACTCTCCCCTCTAGTGAGCAGGGCAAGCTTTAAAACAAACACTTGCATAAATAGGCATCTAGTAAATGTTGGAGCCATTCCACATTCATACAAGAAGCCATCCCCTCCATCATGTGTGTGCAGACACATGTGAACGGGAATGAGTCCCATTTCCCATGAGATGTTTCATTCTTACAGAGGCATCTATAAAAAAATAACTTCTGTGGTGACTGTAAGTCTGCTCCAATTTGAGAAATGCCTTCATGGTTTTCCAAATCAAACAAATACTCTAGTCAAGTTCAACCAACCAAGAAATAATTGTACTTCAGGTAAGAATAATGCCCAGGGCTGGACACCATGGGAGACAGAGGAAAGCATGAAATCCATGGCTTTCAGGTATCAGGCGCTTTTAAAAATAAGCCATTATGAATGTCTGACTGGGGCATGTTTTGGGTTTCTTTTCCCTTCCTGTGGATGTGAGGTGTACAGTCTAGGTCGGGAGATTGATGAACAATTTGCTATTCATCTCTGAGACTTATGGTCTGTAAACGTTAACATGGAAGACTGCCTGATAGCTAATCCTGTCATATTTTATGTAACTAACTCGTTCTATGATATAAACAAG
The DNA here is from genome assembly GCF_008692025.1 of Phocoena sinus. Lineage (NCBI taxonomy): Eukaryota > Metazoa > Chordata > Mammalia > Artiodactyla > Phocoenidae > Phocoena > Phocoena sinus. Next base: position 3,661,470 of record NC_045764.1, read on the forward strand.
CATTATGACCAAGAAAGATCCTAATACCTGAAAATCAGTGGAGTGAATTCTAACAGGAAAAGAAGGGTCCTGATATCTGACAGCAGTCTCGTCTGGGACATCTCTCCAGGCTCCCAGGACTTTCCTAACTTCTCGGAGTCAATTCTTCTCTGCGAAGCAGGGATAATATCCTCTTCTTCTCAGGAACTGAGTGGGGGTTAAAAGAGACAATGGGTGTTCACACTGAGTGAATGAGAGCTATTTCAATCACCACCCGCTTCTCTGGTGCAGTTTGAAGTCACCCATTTCAACCCCCAGCTCCTTGTTCCAATTCTGGCCTGCGCTTGCCTGGGTTCCTGTGATAGCCTCCTTGCTGATCTCACACCAAGCCATTCCCCATCCTGCTGCTGAAATAGTGTTCCACAGACTCTTACACAGCAACTTAAGACACTTTCAACATCTTCTTTTATGAAGGTATTACTTACATGCGGTCAAATTCATGTATTTTAAGGTATTTGACGAATTTTGGTAATTGTGTGTAATTGTGTAACCGCCATCACAATAGTCCCCCCAAACGCACCAACTGCCCCTCTGTAGTTGGGTGCCTCTCCCTACCCGCTCCTCTAGGCAAACATTGGTGGACTTTCTGTCACTATAGTTTCTTAGAATTTTATATAAATGCTTCCCATTACCTTTATTTTTATTTATTTATTTATTTTTGGCTGCGTCGGGTCTTTGTTGCTGTGTGCGGGCTTTCTCTAGTTGTGGCGAGCGGGGGCTACTCTCCGTTGCTGTGTGCGGGCCCCCCACTGCAGTGGCTTTTCTTGTTGTGGAGCACGGGCTCCAGGCACATGGCCTCCAGTAGTTGCAGCACACAGGCTCAGTAGTTGCAGCACGCAGGCTCAGTAGCTGCAGCACGCAGGACCTAGAGCACGTGGGCTTCAGTAGTTGTGGCTTGGGGCCTCAGTAGTTGTGGCTCATGGGCTCTAGAGCACAGGCTCAGTAGCTGTGGCGCACGGGCTCAGCTGCTCCGCGGCATGTGGGATCTTCCTGGACCAGGGATCGAACCCTTGTCCCCCGCGTTGGCAGGCGGATTCTCAAGCACTGTGCCACCAGGGAAGCCCCAGCTTCCCATTACCTTTCAAAAATAAACTTTAAAATTTTAGATTTGCAAAAGAATTGCAAAGCTAGTACAAAGAGCTTTCATACACCCCAGACCCATTTTCCCCATCACTAACAACTTACATTAATATGGCATATCTGTTATAATTAACAAACCAATATCAATATATTATCATTAACTAAAACTCATGCTTTGTTCAGTTTCCTTAGGTTTTACCTAATACCCTTTTATTGTTCCAGGATCCCGTCCAGGACACCACATGACAGTTGTTCGTCATATTTCCTTGGGCTCCTGTTGACTGTGACGGGTTCTTAGACTTCCCTTGTTTTTGGTGATCGTGACACTTCTCCTCATTCCTTTTTAATTTTAGATACATATTCATTTTTAATTGTGGTCTTGGAGGCCCTCTGATAGCCTATCCTACCTGTATTAGATTACTAGGGCTGCTATAACAAGGTATCACAGGCTGGGTGACTGGGACATTTATTTCTCACAGTTCTGGAGGCCCAAAGTCCAAGATCAAAGTGTCAGCAGGTTGGTTTCTTTTGGGGCCTCTCTCCTTGGCTTGCAGACAGCCACCTTCTCAACGTATCTTCACAAGGCTTTTCCTCCGTGTACACATATGCCTGGGGTCCCTCTGTGTGTCCAAATTTCCTCTTCTTCTAAGGACACCAGTCAGATTGGATTTGAGCCCACTTTTCTGGCCTCATTTCAACTGAATAACTTCTTTAAAGACCCCATCTCCAAATACAGTCACACTGTGAGGTCCTGGGGGTTAGGGCTTCACCTGTGGATTTGAGAGGGACACAACTTTGCCTGCAACATTACCTGGCGGTCTGACCTTTCACTCTCCTCTAGCCCCAGCCCCACATTCCTCGTTCCTTTCTCCAGCATCCATCTCCAAGCTGCCCCAAGTTTAGCAGCGTTTCCACCAGTAAAGCTGACCTAGAGGAGAAACAGGTCACTTCTGCCCTGCGGCCACCACCAGTCAGGGTGCAGTGTCCCTTAGAACTGCCTAAGAAATGGCTTTATTTATCTGGCGGAAGGAGGTACTTCTGTATACAGAATCGCCATTCTTCTTGTTTGCCAAGCCATAAAATGCAACTACCTAGTCCTTGGAAAGTGTACTACAATTACCTTTTGTATAATTTATGTTGCTGTTTCTTTGCGAGTATCCTGAACTCGTGGTCTTTCCTGGAATCAACTTGGCCTAACTACATTAATGAGAACGTGTATTGTTCCAGAGGCTCTTTTCACGGTGGGAGATTCTTTAAAGCAAATTGCTTTGCCCTTGAGCTCTGTTTCTGGCCTCCTTAAGGGCATCCTTGTTATTTGGCAAAACTTGGTGTTCCTAAAACCTTCCTGATTTTTCTTGTCCCAAGACACGGAAGCAGGTACCCTCCAGGATTCCTTTCTCCTATTAGTAGAGAATAATATTAGGACCCAACAGTTGTGATTAAGTAAATAAATAAGCTGCCATTGCTGTGGGACCAGATTTAATTGTGACAGAGCTAGAAAATATATGTCTTTTTTAAAACCAGAGTCCATGATGATTTTTCCATCTTTACATCTGTTACTATACTTGCCTTTTCTTCTCAGAAGGGAGTTTCATCTTTGTATAGTGAAGAAAAGCCACTCCTTAGCGACCAGAAGGAAAATCTCATTCTAACTGCTGAAACTTCAATTCGCCGAAACCACTCCTGGGGAACATTGGCTCCTCCCAAAGCGTCCATTTTGACTTCTTACCCTATTTAATTAAACCAGTGCCATAACTCGAGCACGCTGAACTCTCTGGGGCCGAAGATCATCTCCAAAATCAGCGCACGAGCGCTGTCAGTGTCACCATAACCAAGCTTAAATGATTGTCCCTCTGTTTTCCAGGGACCTTGGGGGCACAAGCAATGAAAAGTTTAGCTTTGCGCAAACGTTTTGCAGACGGTTCTCAATTCTCATATAAGGGCTTTGTGTCATCTTAATTTGGGGTTTCTTAGTTATCCAAAGGCTGAACACTCTGAATCAGTCACATGTCTCTTTCATTACATTAAAAATTGAACACTTTCATTTTTAGAGCAGGTAATTTACTTCCATTGGCATTTCTTGGGAAGTCTCCCAGCCTTCAGGACAAGTGACTTACTTTAGCTCTGTTTCTGGCCTCCTTACAGGTATTCTTGTTTTTTGGCAAAACATGATGTCCCCAAACCATCCTGATTTTTCTTGCCCCAAGATGTGGAATCAGGTACTAACTGAGATCACAGCTACATTCTCACCTGTGAGCTTCCATTGCTGGGAGTTGCCTAGACAGGGGGAACTCTTCAGCCTGTCGACGCACACTTATTGAGCCTTTAGGACACTCCTGGCCCAAACACATATAGGAAATAAAGGTTGGGAGATGAAAACCATTTTTTTCTTTCCTCTAAGACACCTCCAAAAGCTAGCCTCGTCTTTCAGAGCCAAGGGTGCAGTACAACACCTCTAAGAGGACCAGTTCAACTGTTCAGTGTTCCGTGGGAACGGGGTCAGTCCTCAAGATGACTCATGGTTTGAATCTGACCTTGGATATATCAGCAGTGGCCCTGATTGTGTGTTTGTTATACAGTGGGAGGAAAAAGAAAGGGGAGATGCGGCATAAGGAGGGAAATCAGGAAGTGAAAGGACCACAGACATCCAGACAGGCCCTTCCTGGAGGGATTTGAACGCCAGATCTGGTCCCTGGAGGACCCCTTCGACCACACTGAAACAGACTCAGAACCCCAAGGCTGGAGCTCTTTTCCCATCCAGGGAAAGCTGATCGGAGGCTCATCTCATCCCATTCTATTTCACATGAGTCCAGGCAGCTGCTCACATTGGCACCGCCTCTTTCCTGGGATCAATACTGCACCTGCCGAGAGTGTGTTTCCTTGCACTCGGAGTGTTTAGGGAGCTAGCAGGAGAACTAGTATTTCAGACGTCAAAGAAATTGTGTTTGTTTCAGAAACAAGTTTCAGCATTTAATCCTTTGGTATGTCCAGATGACGATATTCTCTTCCTTGCATTTATTCCTTCACTAATTCATTGACTTAGCAAATACTTATCAAGATCTTTATGTGCACAGAGCAGTAATTAAGAAGCTACAGGTTTAACAAGAGCAAAATGTATTCTGTACATAGGTAACAGCAGGAATTATAGAGTGTGACAAACCCACAATTATGTTAGACAGTGACATTCTCTGAATTTGAAGTTAATTTGAACAAAACATAAAGTGCATAAGATTAGCCATCGATAGAAGTTACTCCACCTGGATGATACGGATGTATCAGTCTCCCCTGAAATATCCACTATAACTGTAACTTTATTTGTGACTTGGGGAAACAGAACACGAGGCTGTGTTGTAATGCCGTAATGACAGAAGCATTAGTGTCTGGGAAAAAAAGTTGGAAAAGAAAAGTATTTACCTGCCTGACTCCAGTGCTGTCCAGGGAAGAGGAAATCATACATGAATATTCGTTATCTATACGGAGATACCTCCAGAGACAAGGCTAATAACGCTTGCAGAGTGCTTTAGTCTACGACGTGGCTCCCTGTACATTATCGCTTTCAACATTCACAATTGCCCCATAAACTCAGCGCCATTACCAGGTCTGTTTTATTGAGGTGGAAATGGAGGCTGGGAGGCTAAGTGACTTTCCAAGGTCACACTGCTTGGGGGGAGCAAACTACGAGTGATCTGACTTCACAACAACACTCCTCTCCGCCACCCCTCAGCTGTCTGGCATACACCAGAAAATCCCACCACCCTAAGTTAGTGGGACACGCACAGCTTCTCGGCAGCACCCAACTTCCTATCTGACTCTAGGCTCACCAAGTCACCTTTTGATCAGTAACGTGGTCTCTTGGGAGAGGCCGACCTCCAGAACATCATCATAGCACTCAGGACATGCTTCATGGGTATGTAACCAGTATAGTTCCCCAGGGCTCTGTGCTTGGAAAGGCCTCTTGGTCTAATGCTTTGCTGCCACTGTCTTGAAATTTTTAAGGATTCTTGAACAAGGGGCCCAGTATTTCCATGTTTTCAGCAGATCCCACAGATTGGGTTGCCGGACCTGAGTGCACAAGTGATGGCTTCCATCTGGGCACGGGTCCCTGGGTCATCAACCAATGCCTTGGGAATTTAAGGGGATGTGGGACTTAGGAATGAGGACAGGAGAGGAAGCGGAGGACAGTCTTGCCGGGGGAGAAACTTTGGGAAGGCCGAGTGATAGAGCTAGCTGACAAGCCATGTTCTCAGCAGTAATTCCATGTTGCAGGCTTGCTCCCTTTGGTTCATTCCAAAATACCACTGACAGAAGAGTTCTCACAGCAGGTCTGTATGCTTACTCCTTACATGTCTCCAAAGGAACCACGATTGACATTTGACCAACACCTAGGAATGCGACCCCTGGAATCTTCTTTATGTTAGCCATTGATAATTTTCTTATATATGCTTAGAGATAATGGATCATGCTATACTGGCTGGTCAGGTTGCTTTGCACAGATCTCAAGAGTGATGATGTGCACCTGTGTTGATGAGTCTTGATTCTGGTTGTCACGGCTGGTTGTGTAGCAGAATATACTTATGTGACCTGCCCCCTATAAAGGGACAGGGACATTCCACATAATCCCAAACAGCTCTGCCAGAGAGAAAGTGGTCCTGTGTGATCTTCAGGGAGAGACATCAGAAGCCTGTGCTGAACCTCTCTGGACACACGGATGCACATCTGTTCCCTGCTGCTTCTGCTGTGTATGCTTTGCTGTAATACATTTTAGCCATGAGTGTAACCTGCCACTGAGTCTTAAGAATTCTTCTGGTGAGTCACCAAACAAAACAGTCTTCTACTAACTTCAAAAACAGTTTGTGCACCATGAAAAAATGCTCGACATCACTAATTATTAGAGACATGCAAATCAAAACCACAACGAAGTACCACCTCACACCAGTCAGAATAGCCATCATTAAAAGTCTACAAATAATAAATGCTGGAGAGGGTGTGGAGAAAAAGGAAACCCTCCTACACTGTTGGTGGGAATGTAAATTGGTGCAGCCATGGAAAACAGTATGGAGGTTCCTCAAAAAAATAAAAATAGAGTTGCCATATGATCCAGCAATCCCACTCCTGGGCATATACACAGACAAAACTATAATTTGAAAAGATACATGTGCCCCTATGTTCATAGCAGCACTATTTACAATAGCCAAGACATGGAAACAACCTAAATGTCCATGGACAGATGAATGGATAAAGAAGATGTGGTATGTATATTTAATGGAATATTACTCAGCCATTAAAAAGAATAAAATAATGCCATTTTCAGCAACATGGATGCAACTAGAGATTATCACACTAAGTGAAGTAAGTCAGAAAGAGAAAAACAAATGCCATATGATATCACTTATATGTGGAATCTAAAATATGACACAATGAACATATCTACGAAACAAAAAGAGACACCCACATAGAGAACAGACTTGTAGCTGCCAATGGGGAGGGAGGGTAGGGGAGAGGGGTGGGAGTTTGGGATTAGCAGATGCAAACTATTATATATAGGATGGATAAACAACAAGGTCCTACTGTCTAGCACAGAGAACTATATTCAATACCCTGTGATAAACCATGATGGAAAAGAATATGAAAAACAATATATATATATATATATGTATAACTGAGTCACTTTGCTGTACAGCAGAAATTAAAAACAACATTGTAAATCAACTATACATCAGTGAAGTTTTAGAAAACAGTCTGTGGGCTGTTTTCTGCTTTTTTAGTGATCAGAGACGTGTTTTATGGAATATAGTGATTTAATCATACTAAACCCAGATAATGGCAATATTTATAAGTTATAAACTGTAATCCCAATATAGCTTTTCCCTTAAACCCCTTTCTAAAATTTGAAAATTGTTTGTTTTACTGAAGATTTTTAGAGTCTGGTTAGATTTGAAATGATTTTAAAAGACTTAAAAAAAAAACCTATATGATTCAGATGCCATTTGACCACTTGGAGAGTATCTTTCATTTTGTAGACATGTGCACTTGCTAAAATAGACTTGGAACAGCTCACAGAGCACATACCTTTGTGTCCTCTTGGGTTGATTACTGCCATTCTTTCTTCTCCAACATTCCAGAGGTACTGACTCATAGATTACAAGTGTTTCAAAATTGTATCACATGCATCCCTGCCAACCATAGCTTAATTTGTCTATCTTTGCAAAAACTTGGCCTCTAATGAGGTCTTAGGTTTATTTTATAATCCCTTTAGTTAAAAATAATGAGTTAAATTTCCTCTATACAATATTTGTCTCTATACTTAGCTCTTATATCAATAGTATCGGTTAAGACTACAATTAAAAAACCTAAAGGTATATTTAGAAAAGGTCTAATGTCTAAGTCTTCAAAGTTAATTTCTTTCACTCTATCTCTCCTGGCCATCAGATATGCTCTTATTGATATTATGTATATGGCTATTTTACAATTTTAACACCTTTAATTAAAACTTCTTACTGAGGGACTTCCCTGGTGGCTCAGTGGATTAGAATCCGCCTGCCAATGCAGGGGACACGGGTTCGATCACTGGTCTGGGAAGATCCCACATGCCACGGAGCAACAAAGCCCGTGCACCACAACTACTGAGCCCGCGCACCACAACTACTGAAGCCTGCCCGTGCTCCACAACAAGAGAAGCCACCACAATGAGAAGCCCACGTACCACGACGAAGAGTAGCCCCTGCTCACCGCAACTAGAGAAAGCCCGCACACAGCAACGAAGACCCAACGCAGCCTAAACAAATAAATAAAATAAATAAATTTATTAAAAAAACCAAACTTCTTACTGAGTGTTGAAATAGAGCTTTATATATATATCCCCTGCTTTGCAGAATATATGTATTGTAATCAGTTGATGATTAAAGGCAAGTTTCTGTAAACTAAATAGAATCTTTATACTTTCATCATCACAGCTGAGGTCTGTGTAGAATGCTCACTATTTTACTTGATCTCTCAACTACCCTGGGAGTCAGGCATTATGTGAAGTGAAGGAAATTGCCACTGCCCAGTGGTCATTCACTGGAGAAGCTGAAGTTCATTTTGCTATCTCGTAATTCAGAAATCTTCAAAGGCTCTCCATTTCCAAGCAAATCAAGTTGGAACTCCTCTGCTATGATTTTTTTAAAATAAATGTATTTATGTATTTATTTTTGGCTGCGCTTGGTCTTTGTTGCTGTGCATGGGCTCTATCTAGTTGCGGTGAGCAGGGGCTACTCTGTTGAGGTGCGCGGGCTTCTCTTGTTGCGGAACATGGGCTCTAGGCATGCGGGCTTCAGTAGTTGTGGCATGCGGGCTCAGTAGTTGTGGTGCACGGGCTTAGTTGCTCCGCAGCATGTGGGATCTTCCCCGAGCAGGGCTCGAACTCGTGTCCCCTGCATTGGCAGGCGGATTCTTAACCACTGCTATGAATTTTAATATCTTCTGTAATCTGGCCCCATCCAACCTCCTTGACCTCATTGCTAACCATTTCCTGACATGGGCATTTAGCTCCTTGCTGTGCTTAGAACAATGCTGAGTACATAGTAAGTGTTCGGTAAATGCACACTTCTTGATGGATTTTTAAAGGTAAAAACAAGATATTCCCATAGGCTATCAATGAGATACAACTCTGAGGCTATTTTAAAATATATTTCTAAGACAGTTGGGACAAGTTGAACTTTGACTAAATGTTTGATATTAAGAGATTACTGTTACTATTTTTTCTTTCTTTTTTAAAAAAATTGAGGTATAGTTGATGTACGGTATTATACAACTTTTTCAGGTGTACACCATAGTGATTCACAATATTTAAAGGTTATATTCCATTTATAGTTATTATAAGATATTGGCTATATTTCCGTGTAGCTTATTTATTTTATACATAGTAGTTGGTACCTCTATTGTTACTATTTTTAGGTGTGATAATGGTATTGTGTTTACATTTTAAAAATCGTTGTATTTTGGACTGAACTGTGCTCCCCCCAAATCCCTGCCTTGAAGCCTTAACTTCCATGAGAAGATAGAGCATTTAAGGAGGTAATTACGATCAAATGAAGTCATAAGGATGGGGTCCTAGTTCAGTAGGACTGGTGTCCTTATAAGGAGAGGAAGAAACACCAGAAATGCACAGAGGAAAGGCCATGTGAAGACACAGTGAGAAGGAGGTCGTCTGCAAGCCAGGGAGAGAGGTCCCACCAGAAACCAACCTGTCGGCATCTTGATCTTAGACTTCCAGCCTCTGGGACGGTAAGAAAATGAGTTTCTGTTTAAGCCACCCAGTCTGTGGTATTCTGTTGCGGCAGGCTGAGCAGACTATATACCTGTTTTTAAGATATCTACCTATTTATCTATCTACCTACCTACCTACCTACCTATCATCTGTCTAAATGGTGTGATGTCTGGGATTTGCTTTAAAATGCTTGTTGGAGTAGATGGTGACAGATGAGACATCATTGATAACTCTTAAACCTGAGGGATGGATACTTGGGAGTTAATTATACTGTTCTTTCTACTTCTGTTTATCTTTAGAAATTTTACTTTAAAAGTTTTTAAGTTTTGGCAAAAATGAAAAGCTAGGGCTTCCCTGGTGGCACAGTGGTTGAGAGTCCGCCTGCCGATGCAGGGGATGTGGGTTCGTGCCCTGGTCCGGGAAGATCCCACATGCCGTGGAGCAGCTGGGCCCGTGAGCCATGGCCACTGAGCCTGCGCGTCTGGAGCCTGTGCTCCGCAGTGGGAGAGGCCACAGCAGTGAGAGGGCTGCATACCACAAAAAAAAAAAAAAAAAAAAAAAACAACTAAAAATAAAACTACCATATGATCCAGCAATCCCACTCCTGGGCATATACCCAGACAAAACTATAATTTGAAAAGATACATGCACCTCTATGTTCATAGCAGCACTATTCACAATAGCCAAGACATGGAAACAACTTAAATGTCCATCAGTAGATGACAGATAAAGAAGATGTGGTAAATATATACAATGGAATACTACTCAGCCATAAAAAAGAATGAAATAATGCCATTTGCAGCAACATGGATACAACTAGAGATTATCATACTAAGTGAAGTAAATCAGAAAGAGAAAGACGAATACCATATGATATCACTTATATATGGAACCTAAAATACGACACAAATGAATATATCTATGAAACAGAAACAGACTCAGAGACACAGAGAACAGACTGTGGCTGCCAAGGGGGAGGGGGGTGGGGGAGGGATGGAGTGGGAGTTTGGGATAAGCAGATGCAAACTAGTATATATAGAGAATGGATAAACAACAAGGTCCTACTGTACAGCACAGGGAACTATATTCAATGTCCTGTGATAAACCATAATGGAAAAGAATATATTAAAAATGACTGTATGTATATGTATAACTGAATCACTTTGCTGTACAGCAGAAGTTAACACATTGTAAAGCAATTATACTTCAATAAAATTTTTAAAAATGAGAACAAACAAATAAAACTTACTCTGTTTATAAATATGAAGGATATACCTACCACATCCTCCTACCTAAAGAGTGGGTTTACAGGTGATTTTGATTTTTCTTGCCTGTACTTTCTGATTTTTTTCTTTGATGAACATGTATTTCTCATGAAATAAAAAGTCAGTATAAAAGAAATTTGAAGCAAGCAGGCCTTAAAAGGAAGACAAGAGGATTCCAGGTAACCAACGAGGTCCTACTGTAGCACAGGGAACTCTACTCAATCTTCTGACATGAAAAGAATTTGTAAAAGAATAGATACATGTCTAAGTATAATTGAATCACTTCGGTGTACAACTGAAACTAACACAACATTGTCAATTAACTACACTCCAATCGAAAATAAAAATTAAAGGGACTTCCCTGGTGGTCCAGTGGTTAGGACTCCACGCTCTCACTGCCAGGTGCCCAGGCTCAATCCCTGGGATCCCAGGGAACTATGATCCCGCAAGCCGCGTCGTGGGACCATAGGTAGATAAGAAAAATTTTTTGAAAAGAGGATTCCAGAAACACAGTGTGAGTACTCTTGAGCTCTGCTTGGTAAGCAAAGGTCTCTACAAAACATATTCTCTATGCAAATAAGCTACAACCAGCCAGAAAACAAGACTGCTTGTTGGTGGAGATAGAGAATGCAGAGTCCAGCTATTAATGGTATCAAAATTCGTATTCTGAAGAGAATTCTGGGTTGCTTCTTGCCTAAAACAAAACTAAAATGAAGAATAAAAATTCAATAAACTTTCCCTAGACAACTTTACACATGGAACCTCTTTCAAGTCCCATTTCAGGTTTCATTTTTTAAAAATAGAATCTTGCTTTGCCTTTTTTCAATGCATTCTTTTCTACTCAAACCTAGTGTTTTGGCTCTAAAACTCAATCCCATGGACAATGGAAGAGAGCCCAGGCCCAGAGGTTTTTATCAGGTGGATCAGGAAACTGCTCCATTTTGTTCTTTTCTAAATACCGGAGGACTATGGTTAAACCAAAGTAACAAAACAAAAACCAAAAAGCAGAAAAACCCAAAAAAACCCACTCCACCAAATGAAAACATAAATGTCCCTTTGCTGCCGTTTTGTTTATATTGTGCTTACTTACTATCTGCAAAGCGCCATGATATTGAAAGTGTCTCAGGGATAAAACGCAATTTAACTCGAGTTGTTAGACACCAAGACAAGCCAGGATGCTCTGGGCTCGGTCGTCAGGAGCCAAGTGGTGGCTTTTGCTTCCCACCAGAGAGGCACCGCCTCCCTAGGTAAAGCATTCGGTGCCAGGGAGCCCTGAGAACTGACAGACCCAGGCCCTGGTGTGCACCCAAATGGGAGAGCGAGTCCTTTTGCACAATGCCTTTTAGTAGGGGAACCTTGGCTGAACAATGGCGATCGTAGCTAAAGTGGATGGTAACACGACCCTGGGGAGTCCTTGCCAGGGAAAGTGCCCCCCAACCCGACAAGGGGAGAGAGTATACGGCTGTCTTTTTTCATGAATCTTTTAAGCTTACGGGGCACTGGCTGACCTGCTGGAGGCTGGTGTCTGGGTGGGAGTGTATGGGAAGTGGGCCAGAAGAAAGAGGACAGACACAGCACTAGCTGTTCGGATAAGCACAGATGATGAGAGGGGATTCTTTTCTTTTCTTTTTTTTTTTTAAATTTATTTTTACCTGCGTTGGGTCTTTGTTGCTGTGTGTGGACTTTCTCTAGTTGTGGGGAGCAGGGGCCACCCCTCGTTGCGGTACGCAGGCCTCTCATTGCGGTGGCTTCTCTTGTTGAGGGGCATGGGCTCTAGGTGTGCGGGCTTCAGTAGTTGTGGCTCGCGGGTTCAGAAGTTGTGGTACATGGGCTCAGTACTTATGGCGCACAGGCTTAGCTGCTCCGCGGCATGTGGGATCCTCCCGGACCAGGGCTCGAATCCGTGTCCCCCACATTGGCAGGCGGACTCCCAACCACTGCGCCATGAGGGAAGTCCCAAGAGAGGGGATTCTGAAGGCAAAGACTGGAGCTGATTGTCTTTTTGTTTTTACTTACAAAAATAACAGCACAACACAAGGAATACATGTGAACCTGTACTGTTACTAAATGGGGGTTAAACTTTCGTTCTGTGATTGTCTTATTTGACTTACTATTTCTTACTAGAAACCCTCAGATATCACAGAAAAACAAATTTCAAAGGAAGAAATTTTGAAAAAAAAAAGATGCTTTTTCCTACATCCTACTTACTCTTTGAAGTTGGACAAAGAGGGAGGTGGCTCTTGATCAAGTTGGGATCAAACGGTACCTTAAAGTCACTAAGCTGGATATTGTGAACAGTGCTGCTATGAACATAGGGAGGTGCAAACTTTATCTAGAGGATGGATAAACAACAAGGTCCTACTGTATAGCATGGGGAACTATATTCAATATCCTGTGATAAACCATCATGGAAAAGAACATTTTAAAAAGTCGAAAACTGAGTCACTTCGCTGTACAGTAGTAATTCACACAACATTGTAAATCAACTAGACTTCAATAAAAAAAAAGTCACCAAGCTGGGAGCCAGTACAGCATTTCAAGGGCAAAACTTGGTGCTTAGATATTTAACACAGGGACAATGGGAACGTTGAAAAGAAGATGTAACACGACTTTGTCTTTTCAGTGTTCCTCTGAGTCATTACTTTACGTCTTTTTCTACCTACAAAGATGGATTTTCATGTGTCCAAGCTACCTCCTTGTTTGACTTGGGCACAAGCTCTTTGTGGCAACCCCCAGACCCGTCATTGTCGGATGATTCATGTGAGGTGTCCAGGAGGGCTGGCGGTCCACCTTGGGAAGAACGGACCTGCCGGATCAGATGTGTTGGTTTGGTTCAACGTGGTACATACTTATTAAGCCACTACTAGGGGCAAGGCTGACTGTGGAGAGAAATTTAAAAGATTAGTAACATACTTCTCAGTGTAGACAAAGGAAGGAAAGGCCAGTTTGGGGTAGAACAGTTGGGCAAGATTTTACAGGTTTCAGCTGGTCCCTGAAGGGTGATTAGGGTCCCAGCTGGCAGAGGAAGCGAATGCCCTGAGATGCCTTAGGGGTGTGGTCAGAAGCCTTGCAGGTTCCTGGGATTCCTGGTGAGAGGTAAGGTAGCAGAGATTAGGATGTAGTACACTTTATGTATCTCAAGTCTCTGGGGCAAGGTACAGAGTAGGCTCACCTCCGCAGGGGACCTCTGTGCTCCTGAGGTCGTGATTAAGGTAGGATCCAGGACCTGGCAGGCTGAGTTAAGGAAGGAAGGGGGTAGATGTTCACCAAGCAGAGCAGGATGCTGCCAGGACCTGAGAGCCTGGATCCCTTCCTCCCTGAGACCCAGCTTCGTTTCTTTCCTCGGGCTCCATGAGACACTTGTACCCTGGAATAACTTTCTCTTAGCTTTAGCTAGTTTGAGTTGGGGATCATATACTCCTGATCAATCCAGTATCACTGTTTTCTCATCATTAATCGACATTAAATCCGAGTTCTGATGACTTTTTCATTTCTTTTTTCTTTTTTCTCTGTTTAATCACATTTCAAATATATTCACCCGGCTAGAGAATCGCGTTGACCACTCATACGTCCTTGGCCATGGGAACGCAGAGTAACAAATAGCCCCAAATATGGGAAGGGTGGGCAGTACATAGAAGCTCTCAGCTTTGGGGGTCACACAGAGCCAGGGATCCTTTCTGAAAATTGTGCTTGGGTAGGGCTCCATTAATATGGGACATATCCATGGGACTCTAAACAAAAAATATTAGTTGCATTAAGAATTGTCCTGTCTTCTAACTACACACACTACTATATATAAAACATATACGCAACAAGGACCTACTGTAGTACAGGGAACTCTACTCGATACCCTGTAATAACCTATATGGAAAAGAATCTGAAAAGACAGATAAATGTATATGTATAACTGAATCACTTTGCTGTACACCTGAAATTAACACAACATTGTAATCAACTATACTCCAATGTAAATTAAAAAAAAAAATTTTAATGGAATTCCTGGTGGTGCAGTGGTTAAGAATCCACCTGCCAATGCAGGGGACACAGGTTCAACCCTGGTCCGGAAGATCCCACGGAGCAACTAAGCCTATGCACCACAACTACTGAGCCTGCGCTCTAGAGCCCGCGAGCCACAAACTACTGAGCCCCGTGTGCCTTAACTACTGAAGCCCGCACGCCTAGAGCCTGTGCTCCACAGCAAGAGAAGCCACCGCAATGAGAGTAGTCCCCAACTAGAGAAAGCCCGCACGCAGCAGTGAAGATCCAACACGGGCCAAAAAATAAATAAATAAATAATAAATAAATTAAAAAAATAATTTTAATGAAAAAAGTAAAGTCAGCTGATTAGAAACCTTAAAAAAATAACATTAAAAAAATATAGGGCTGCCCTGGTGGTGCAGTGGTTGAGATTCCGCCTGCCGATGCAGGCGGACACGGGTTTCGTGCCGTGGTCCGGGAAGATCCCACATGCCGCAGAGCGGCTGGGCCCGTGGGCCATGGCCGCTGAGGCCTGCGCATCTGGAGCCTGTGCTCCGCAAACGGGAGAGGCCACAACGGTGAGAGCCCCGCGTAACCGCAAAAATAAAAAATTAAAATCTGTTCCATAAAAAAGAAAGGATTGTCTTCTAAACTGCCCCGACTTGCTCCTCCCCATTCCCCAGGGATTCTCAACAAAGACTGAGTCTCAAGGACCCTTGAGACAAAGGCCTCTTCACCAATGCAGTGGGAGAGGCAGCACCCTAGGCATCTGCATGAGTGAAGAAAATAATTGTTTGTGTGAATTTTTAACCTTTCAAATCTGTTTGTGTTGCCATGCAGACACAGTCTCACTGGTGCCCCTTAGTTCTCAGACTTGAAGAATAAGATGTTTTTGTATCTTCTTATCTCTGCTCTTGTAGATTTCAACATGGGTCATTTTCGATTTGATCTCATTAACTTATAGCCGTGAATTTTTTAAAAAAAATTCTTAAGTGATCATAGCATTCAATATTTTCTTCTCTCGTTTATTCTCTACGGTCTCATATTTGTCAAGACCAACTCTTGTTTCTTATTCGGTCAGTTCCTGTAGCATTTCCTAAGACCTTGACTGTTCATGGGCTTTTATTTTCTGTCTTCTTCTCTTACCCTCAGCAACATGCTTTTGAGAACACACTTTATCGGAAGATGCACTCACAGTGCCAAGATACACTCCAAAAGTACTACGTAAAATCGCCATAAGTTTAGTCCAACCTTTTCCCCAAGGCTGATGGTCAAAGAGAAGTATCCTTACTTAGACCCGGCCAAACATTACCCAGCACTTGCCCTGAAAGGCAATTAATGAAACAAAAGGAACTTGCATCTTCAAATGACACAGAAGAGCTTGGATGAGATCCTGATGACCCAGCCCTGCTTGATTCTGGTCCAGGCACCAGATCCCAGGTCCCTGCATTACTCCTGAGTTTTTGATCCCTATAAGTACTTCTCTAATTCTTCTAAGCAGATGTCCAGGTTATCATTTGTAGGTCCAGGTATCACTGAAGAGCAGAACTAGCCTGCCCATACCCGACAGTGTACAATACAGGCTTTGTCAAGGGCTTTTATTCAGAAGCGCTCACATTTGTGGCCTTGTGCCCAGACTGCTTCTGCCTAAATGAGCTATTATTGCCAAATAAACTTTTAGTCTTAGAGGCTTAGCCTCTCCCAGACGCTCAGTATATTGGCCTTGTTTCCTGCAGTTACTTCCCAGCCCTTAGCCTTGCATCACGAATCCTCACGGAGATTTTTTTTCCCTTCTCCTTCTTGTGGTCAAACAATCCAGCTTTTCTATGTGAGTGGTGAGTGGTTTTCAATCACATATTTACATCTGCTCATCGCTTCGTACATGCAGGGTTGTCTCCCCAGATACAGTCTAAATTGCCTGTGGGAAGGGATCCTGGGTGTGTTGTTTATATCTCTCTGTCACATCTTGCGTGGGTACATCTGACGGCCAGTTAAGGGGAGACATCTTTCCAGTGGAAGAAAATATTGGATAGACAAAGAAATAAAGAAAACCTTTCTAACAGCTGAAGAAGAGATAGCTAGAAAGGGAAATTAAGGATAGGGGAGGCAATAAAAAGAGAAAAGAAAAGAGAAAAATGCACCTTTATTCCTCGGACCACTAGAATTCTTCCTCATCTGAGAGTTAATCTAGTAGGTGCTCTGTCATAATAAATAAAATGTTCAAGCTTCTTATATTTTATAGTCCGTTTCTAAGGCATTTTAATGTTTAATCCCACTGTAATTTCTATGTGATGTTGATTGTAAAGGTCCCCCTTTCACTATTCACTACAGCAGGAAACTCAGTTTTGTTCTTGAATAAGAATCAAATCGGGGCTTCCCTGGTGGTGCATTGGTTAAGAATCTGCCTGCCAATGCAGGGGACATGGGTTCAATCCCTGGTCCGGGAAGATCCCACACGCCGTGGAGCAACTAAGCCCGTGTGCCACAACTACTGAGCCTGCCTTCCAGAACCCACGTGCCACAACTACTGAAGCCCATGTGCCTATACCCCATGCTCTGCAACAAGAGAAGCCACCGCAGTGAGAAGCCCACGGACCGCAGTGAAGACCCAACACAGCCAAAAATAAATAAATAGAATAAATTTATAAAAAAAAAGAATCATTCTTATTCAACACACATATCTTGGTAGCATAGTATGAGGGCATATATTGGATAGTCTCTCAATATATCTCATTCCTATAACATGTTTAATAAAAGCAATGCAGGTATAGAGAGTACTTCCTAGTATCATAAAATAAAAGATAATAAACCATAATGGAAAATGATATAAAAAAGAATGTCTACATGTGTCTAACTGAGTCACTTTGCTGTACAGCAGAAATTAACACAATATTGTAAATCAACTATACTTCAATAAAAAAAAAAATTTAAGGTAAGCATTAAAGACCTAGTTGTTATTAAATTCAATTTTGTATTCTTTTTTGCAGTAGGGATTTCTCATAATTGTGGTTATATATAACATATAACTATAGCTAATACAATAGCTCTTTACTTTGACCTATGTATAAAGTGTTGCCTACAGTTCCAAATATTCACATGCTAAAAATGCAAAGTGTCAAAAAAATGCCATGTCATTTCTAAAATCAGTACTGTAACTCAGAGACAATTGAAATTGATCTCTTACATGTCACATCCAAGGCAGGTGAGAGCATGGGCACATTTCTCATAAAGATGCATTGAAACACAGAGCTGCCTTTCTTTTCATATCCATTTTAAAGCATCTATTCAGAATCCAGCTCCGTGCTCTGGATCAGAGTCAGTTTTTGTCACCGATATGGGTGAAAGTCTCATCACTATTTATCCAGGATGTTTGACAAGTGAACCACATCCAAGAAAGTGCTGGCAGGAATCAAAGATTATTTGGAACACCCTGGAAGAAAGCTAAAGACTTGGATGTAATTTTTAACCAGAAGAAAATTCCTCTTCACTAAACAGTCCAAGTTCTTACATTATTATTTATCAATATAGTCAGAGAAAGATCTTTTCACCTATTTAATTTCATTCAACTTTCCATTTTTTAAGTTCAGAGAATGTCTATTTCTATTATGTGTGTGGATATCAAGGGCACCCACTGAAGACATGCAGGAAAAACAACTAAGGATTTAAAATTATGGAGCTGAGGTTATCACTGATTCAATGTTAATTAAGTACCTTCTTTTTATTTTTTCTTTACCAACACAAAGATGATAAACAGTGGTTCTAGCCCCAGGTCCAGAGGTGAAGGAAGGGAGTTGATCAGACAGCTCTGCCAGGAAGTTTGTCTGCAAATAGGAAGGTTATTTTTACCAACAATTACAGACGCCAGAGCATATATTTTGACTGTATTTTCTGGGTGTGTAGGTGTGAGATCGAGCAGGACACAGTGGGGGCCCTCCCGGGTACAAAAGCCCCTCTGTGTCCCCCATTTCTTGTTTGTAGAAAAAGGCTTTAGTCTCCTAGGCCTTCCCTGAGTTCCAAAGAGCAGACTCAAGCAGTTACTAATTAGGGAGGTGAGGCTGACAGAAACAAAGGAAAAGGAGGTGAGCAAAAAAAGTAATGATACCTAAAACAGAGTTCCTCCTCAAGAGATCTATTTATCAGTCTTATGCATCTCTTTGAGTTGTTCTTCAGAAACTAAGACTCCCACCCATGTGGAGGATGCTGACTACATGCTGACAGCAAGCACACAGACCCCAGACTGGTTGGAACCAGAAGGTTGATGGTTAAGATTCCTGAAACATTGCCCTGTTACCTCACCACCAGCCAATCAGAAGAAAGTCAACAAGCTGCAACCCTCACCCCAAATGCTGCCTTTAAAAACCCTTCCCCAGGGACTTCACTGGTGGCACAATGGTTAAGAATCCACCTGCCAATGCAGGGTACATGGGTTCAACCCCTGGTCTGGGAAAACCCCCATGCTGCAGAGCAACTAAGCCCCTGCACCACAACTACGGAGCCTGTGCTCTAGAGCCTGCGAGCCACAACTACTGAGCCCGCAAGCCACAACTACTGAAGCCCGCGTGCCTAGAGCCCGTGCTCCGCAACAAGAGAAACCACCGCAATGAGAAGCCCATGCACCGCAACAAAGAGTAGCCCCTGCTTGCTGCAACTAGAGAAAGCCTGTGCACAGCAACAAAGACCCAACGCAGCCAAAAAAAACCCAAAAACCAAAAAACCCTTCCCTGAAAGCCATTGGGGATTCGGGGTCTTTTAAGCATTAGCTGCCCATTCTCCTTGCTTGGCACCCTGCAATAAACTCTGAACGTTCCTTCACCACAACCCAGTGTCAGTAGATTGGCGTTGCCAGGCAGCAGGTGAGCGGACCCCAGTTTGGTTCAGTAACAGACAGTCTGGGTAGAGCTATTTTCCTCTTTTGCTCAGTTCCCACTGTCATCCAATACATAATATGTGGTCCTGAACACAGTCTTGTCTGTGACTCTAACGAGGATCCAACTCATGACCCTGACCTCCTGGACACAAGGGTCTAGAGCTGTGCTGATCCCTACCGCAGTCACTAACCACTTGTGGTTATTTACACTTCAGTTAAATTTAAAACTTCAGTTTCCAATATCACATTTCAAGTGCCCCACAGGCAAATATGATTATGGCTCACGGCTACCGTATTGAACAGTGCAGATATTGAAGATTTCCACCATCACAGGAAGTTCTGTTGGACTGTGCTAGCTAGATCCTGGGGACTCAAAGTCTGTGAAGCAGCAGCAGTGGCCTCACTCAGGGGCTTGTTAGAAATGCAGAATCTCAGTTACCCCCAAATCTACTGAGTCATAATCTGTTTACAAAGACTGCCAGGTGATTTATGCACCATTCAAGTTTGAGATGCATTGCTCTAGACAATGAAGGAAGCACAGCCTCGGGTTTAGAACAAGGAGAGAACTGTATCCAGGTTGGGTTTACCAGGTGCAGGGTCACCTCCTGCAGCAAGGTGTGTTACCGTGGCTTATTAACACCAGGAAGAACATAAGGTTACTTCCAGCCATAATTTAACAATCAACATCCCTACCAATTGCTGGTGTTGACCCATGCCTTCCTTCCTCTTGATCCCCTCAAAAGAGCCAAACATTGATTAATCCCTTACTCTGAGCTATACCTTGTTCTAGGTGTCTCATACGTTTTGATTCATTAACCCTCACAAACAACCCAACAGGTGGCTTATGTTATTAACCTCATTTTACAGATGAGGATTTTCGAGATGCAGAGAATGGAAGTAAGCTAAGGTCACCATGGCCAAGCCAAGGTTCCATGGAACTCACACAAGAGGGTCTCTCCAGGCTGCTGGCAGTTCCTGGAAAACTACAGCTTTGGGGGTTCTTACCAGGTGCTCTGAGCTCCAAAGCCAGAGGGGTGGAAAGGGTTACTTGTTTGTCCTGTGCTTCTCTTGGTTCCACTTATCTCCCTGAGAGGCTCCACAGTTCAGATTTGCTGTCACCTACTTTAAGGTGATGGCTGGCAAAACCCCACGTTTCCTTCCTGTTTGTCTAGCTTAGCACATCCTAATGCTCGACTCTCTTTCCCCAAATTCCCAGGAAGAACCCAGGAAAGATGGAGAGCTGCAGTTAAGCTCCTGCCAAGATCCTAATGCAACCTGTCCACCGGGGGATGCAGGCCCCGACTAGAATCAGCTGTTTCCTGCCCTGCCTAATGGCTCAGGGTGAGTCATCACTCTCCCCAGCCCCACTAGGGCGTGGCTCCTCTGATCCCTTACCAGTAAGGGATCAGTAAGGCCGCCCAGTAAGGCTGGAGAGCCAGCTATTTCTCCTTTGCCTCTCATGAATTTTAAATGACTGCACTTAAAGCCCCAAAGTGCCCACAGACCTGAAATTAACTCTGTCGGCCTTTGGCAGACACCAAACGGCCTGCATGCATTAAAGCCCAATGAGGGGTAACTGGGGGCTTGCCAGGGCCTTGCCTCTCACATGGCTAAAGAGGGACCTGCCTCAGCATCAGCCTTGTGTGTTTATTCACAGTGTCAAGTTTTGTGGAACCAACAGGACACGCCACCCAGGACCTTAGTTTCCTCCCCTCCTGTACTCTGCTTGGCTTGCTTTCAGCAGGAAATGGTATGTTCTGGAAGGATTGTGTCTCTGTACCCCGTGGGTATCCAGCAGAGGGCCCTGCATGCAGTGGGCACTCAATAGATGTTTATGAAGGAAGGAATGCAAATGAATGGGGACTCCAATGATTGCTGTTACTACTCTATAGCCAATAAGAGCAGCACGACACTCTGTAGCCCTCTAGGAGCCTTCTGCAATAAACAAAGTACTCTATAAAATTTCAGGCGATAAATGCACGTACTAGTCTTATCTGATAACCGGGAAGGCTGGTGTTAAGTGAGGTTATGATGTGGCTACCATCGAACCTGGCAGAATAAAATTCAGTCTTTTTCGTTTGTACCTTGAACCTCTATAGTCAGGAGGAACTGAGATCTAAGAGGAAAAAGGGTCACAGTCACTGCGGCCAACTGATTTATGTCCGTCTGACGGTGACCTGAGACAAGACCACTGGATTTGCTAAGAAAAAGGGTACAAATGAACTTATCTACAAAACAGAAATAGAGTCACAGATGTAGAAAACAATCTTATGGTTACCAGGGGATAAGGGCGGGGGGATAAATTGGGAGATTGGGATCGACATATACACACTACTATATATAAAATAGATAACTAATAAGGACATGCTGTATAGCATGGGGACCTCTACTCAATATTCTTTGATGACCTATATGGGAAAAGAATCTGAAAAAGACTGGATATATGCATATGTATAACTGATTCACTTTGCTGTACACCTGAAACTAACAACACTGTAAATCAACTATACTCCAATAAAAAAAAAAAGAACATTGGATTTGCTCTGTGGCTGCAGTATGCTTCAGGGGCAGAAACAAAGCCAAGGGGCAAGGCCTCCAGAGTTGGTGTGAACTGCTGCATTTTTCAGCCTGGAAGGGAAGAAGGGTGAGAGGTCGGGGTGGAGTAAACCAGTGAGATTCCGACGCCACCTTTGGAGGGCACAGGCCAGGGCTGGGCCCCATGGCATCCGTCTCTGCCGGAACACGCTCTAGAGCACCAGTGAATGGATCCTGACGATAGCACTTATCTGAAATATTTGCCAACAACTTCACCCTCATTGGAAACTGAGAGGAAATGCTCTAGGGAGGAGGTGATTACATCATGCTGGCTTCTGCCCTCCTCCTGGCTCTGAGGGCTGCGCCCTGTATTGTCACCCTGCATTCTGCCAACACCCATGTTTTGCTTTTCCCTTCAAGCTGGTGAGATGGGTTAAATGGATTCTTTTATGTCCAGAGAGGAGTCTGATCCTTAAAGGACCTCATTAAAGAGAGGACCTCATTAAAGAGAAAGCGTTTTTTGAGAGTCATTGAGTTTAATGGGTCTTTATGTAAAGACGGACTTTCCAAAATCCCTCCTGAAGAAGGCCATTTGCACCACTGTCTTGAATATTTGTGTCCTCAGTACAGCCTCTGAGGAACTGACTGTGGATGAGGTCAGTGGGTGACAGAGACCGCAGGGAACTTTCCACTGTAAGGAGGACGCAGGTCTTTGCATGATGGCTTACAGATGACTTGGACCTTTTATTTTATCTTACTTATTAAAAGTACTAAAAGTAACATGGTTAATCATTAGAGAAATATAAATCAGAACTACAATGAGGTATCACCTCACACCAGTCAGAATGGCCATCATCAAAAAGTCTACAAACAGTAAGTGCTGGAGAGGGTGTAGAGAAAAGTGAACCCTCTTGCACTCTTGGTGGGAATGTAAATTGGTACAACCACTATGGAGAACAGTATGGAGGGCCCTTAAGAAAACTGAAAATAGAGCTACCATATGATCCAGCAATCCCACTCCTGGGCATGTATCCTGAAAAGACAAAAACTCTAATATGAATATTATATCACTTATATGTGGAATCTAAAAAAAATCATACAAATAACTTATTTAAAAAATAGAAATAGACTCACAGACATAGAAAACAAACTTATGGTTGGTTACCAAAGGGGAAAGGGGAGGGGAAGGATAAATTAGGAGTTTGGGATTAACAGATACACACTACTATATATAAAATAGATAAACAACAAGGACCTACTGTACAGCACAGGGAACTATACTCAATATCTTGTAATAACCTATAAGGGAAAAGAATCTGAAAAAGAATATATATATATATATATATATATATATATATAAAACTGTATCACTGTTCTGTATACCTGAAACTAACACAACATTGTAAATCAACTATACTTTTAAAAAAGAAGTGCTAAGAGTGTAAATTGTGATGACGATGTAGCAGCAACCATCATACGTAGCACTTTATTTTTTCAAAGTCCTGAGGTATTATAGCATTCCTCTCCTTCTTTAACCCCAAGAAGAATCAGCCCCGTCTTATGTGTCCTAAGAGGACATATCTCTAGCTGGGATGAAGGAGAGGGCACTGAAGTTAAATGAGGTCCTGAGTTTGTATCCTGACTGTCACTGAGCAGTTGTGGGGCCCTGAGCAAAATATTTCATCCTCTGAGCCTTGGTTTAATTATTCGTAAAGATAATCATAAAATTTATCTGAACAGAGTCTCCTGAGGACTATATGAGATCTCAAGTGAGAAGTTAAGCTTTCAGCAAATACTTGATGGGAGAATTAACTACACTGTCATAATTCATGGGTCACATGTCCCAACAGCTGCGTAACCTTCCTGTCAGTGATGGAACAGATCTCACTCATCTGTGTACACCCGGCACCCAGCCAGAGCCCCACCCATTACAGTGCTGAAGAAATGAATGAATGAGTCACGTAGCTCATGTTGCTTCTAGGACCACTGGGCTGACCAGTGTTGTCAAGAGCTCTGCTGGGCTGGAGGGGCTCTCTTCACTGGTGGTCCAGTGGTTAGGATTCCAGGCTTCCACTGCAGCGAGCTCAGGGTCCATCCCTGGTCTGGGAACTAAGATCCCGCATGAGAGAGCTCTGCTGAGCTGGAGAGAGCTGGACTGCCAGGTGTCTTTTGGAGCAACCGATTAGGACTGAAAGTAACAGTGAAAGTCACAGTCAAGGCTTTGATTAACCACTGCCATAGTAGAAGCAGGAGGCTGGGTTGGAGAGCGAGCTGGGGGCCAGCCTGTTCCATCTCCCCCTGAACAGCAACCAAGCGAGGGTCAAGAGTAGCAGCACAGGGCTTCCCTGGTGGCGCAGTGGTTGAGAGTCCGCCTGCCGATGCAGGGGACACGGGTTCGTGCCCCGGTCCGGGAAGACCCCACATGCCGCGGAGCGGCTGGGCCCGTGAAGCCATGGCCGCTGAGCCTGCCGCGTCTGGAGCCTGTGCTCTTGCAGGCGGGAGAGGCCACAACAGTGAGAGGCCCGCGTACCGCAAAAAAAAATAAATAAATAAAAATAAAAAAGCGCAGACTGTGAGGACCCATCTTGCCCCCTCCTCCTCATGCCCGCAGGCTACCACCTGGTAACCACTCCCTTGGTCAGTAGGTCTGGGGACCCTGGGACAGGCTGTTGCCAAGCCCAGTGTACACGTTCATGAGTGTAGCTCAAAGTTCATTTTAAGCTTGTGGGTTAGGAAGGCACTGGGACTCTTTCTCTGATGTCAGACGCTTTGTGATGGTATCTTTATCCCTTCTGTCTGTGTGATCTCAGTGGAAAGCTTTCAGGTCCAAGAACTAGGGTTGCCAGGTAAAATACAGGCTACCCTGTTAAACTTAAGTTCAGATTAAAGAACAAGTAATTTTTAGTATGCCCCAAATACTGCATACTAAAAAAATAATAGATATTTTAAAGTCTAGCCACCCTATAAGTGGCAGACGTTAAAATTAGAGTTTTCCAGAGCAAGTAGCACTGACCAGGAAAGTATGAAGTGGTGATAGAAGATTTGATCTGGCCTCCCTTTTCTGGGACCAAGTGCCACTTTTGATACCAAATCTGGTATCAGGAAAGGACCTCATATCAGGTATTCACACTTCAGTGGGAATTGTCAGCAGCGTGTCTGCCTCTTTAATGTTCTAACGTGGAGCGGAGGACACTGCCTCCTGTTAAAAGTGAAGTGGGGCATCACTGAGCAGGGGGTGATAGATCTTTCGGTCTGAGTTCCTTCCAAGGCAGGAGGTAGGGGGAAGACGTGGACTTTCAGAGTTAGATGGTCTTCAGATCCTGGCCTGTTGCTTCCTGTATCAGCGATTTGCAGTCAATTACTTCTCAGTGGCATTTATTCTCACTATAGTACATTTACCTTCAGGGTTATCGTGAGGATTGGTTGAGTCCTATACATGTGAAGTATCTGGCACATAGTAGATGCTCAGTAAATATTATTTATCTTTTTTTCCCCCATGTGCTTATTCCATGTACTGGCAAAGATGACCATGTCTATCTGAAGGCCATCTGTAGGTACCTATCTAAAATGCTAACCTGGAATGTTACTCAGCCATAAAAAAAGAAACAAAATAATGCCATTGACAGCAACCTGGAAGGACCTAGAGATTGTCGTACTGAGTGAAGTAAGTCAGACAGAGGAAAGGACAAGTATCATATGATATCATTTATATGTGGAATCTTAAAAAATGGTACAAATGAACTTATTTACAAGACAGAAATAGAGTCACAGATGTAGAAAACATACTTACGGTTTACCGAGGGATGGGGGGGAGGGATAAATTGGGAGATTGGGATTGACATATACACAGCTTCTCTATATAAAATACATAACTAATAAGGATCTACTGTATAGCACAGGGAACTCTTACTCAATACTCTGCAATGCTGTATATGGGAGAAAGAATCTAAAAAAGAGTGGATATATGTATACCGGATTCACTTTGTTGTACAGCAGAAATTAACACAACATTGTATATCAACTATACTCCAATAAAAATTTTAAAAAATAATAAAAAGCTAACGGTGGGGGGCTTCCCTGGTGGCGCAGTGGTTAAAAGTCCGCCTGCTGATGCAGGGGACACGGGTTCGTGCCCCGGCCCGAGAAAGATCCCACATGCCGCGGAGCAACTAAGCCCACGTGCCACAACTACTGAAGCTGGCGCACCTAGAGCCCGTGCTCCGCAACAAAAGAAGCCACCGCAATGAGAAGCCCACGCAGGGCAACAAAGAGTAGCCCCCGCTCGCCGCAACGAAAGCCTGCGTGTAGCAATGAAGACCCAACGCAGCCATAAATAAATAAATAAATAAATAAATAAATAAATAAATAAATTTTTAAAAAAGAAACATTATCTTTTTCAAAAATAAATGCTAACCTGTAGGGTTAAAGACCACGTATAGAATTACATAAAAGGGACCACTCTTCCCCAAATAATACATTTCTACAAACCATCTATTGGACACTTACTATAAGAACGGTAGAAAACACTTATAAAGGACATATTACGTGCTTAGGATGGTTCTAGATGCTTCACACACATTAACTCATTGGATACCCAAAACAGCTCTGTGAGGAGATGCTACTGTCATCATTTCCACCCCATTTTGGATGAGGAAACTGAAAGGTCGAGTCACTAACTCTACTCACCTGCCTAGTAAATGGTAGAAACAGATTTTTGATGCAGGCAATTGGAACGAGCGTTCCCACCATGAGCTACCTCTTTCTACGGCTTTCTGTGGGCCAGATCTCTGATCCACGTCCCTTCTCTCGTTTAAAACCCATGAAGTAGAGATTCTTAAAATCTTTCCCAATCTATAGTTTGACCAGCGGCTGGTTAGTGGCAGAGCCCATCTCTGAGAACAATCAAGAAGATGGTATGTATGTATTCAGAACACTTTGAATCTTAATATTGTTATGTCTGATACTGTTGAATTGTGGATGTTTCATCCTAGAGATGGTGAACCTCCCAGAACTGACACAGTTAGGTGCTCTCATGTGTCAGGACATCGTCTGTTCAAGAACGTTCCCCTGGGGCCTCAGAAAACCTCCATCCAACCCCTGGGAAGGGCAGTCTTTCTGGGCTTTTCTCTGACGCCTTCTCCTCAGCACACAGGGTGATCAGCTGTGTGCTCAGAAATAGGATCCCGGGACGGAGGTTTTGTCCAAATCCTCTGATGCAGCACTCTGGTTTTTTTTTTTGGTGACAAGTGAATCAGGTTTCCATTAAAAACACTGATGCCGAAAGAGAGAAAAAAAAAAACCTCCGACATCATTTTGGAGGGTGATTCTTTGTCTGAATTCTGGAACCCGGAATGGAAAATTGGCAGCTCGGCCTGAAAGATGAGAGTGTGTCAAGCAGCTGCAAGGCTAGGAGATAAAAACCACAAAACGGGGAGCAACTCGCTTAATCTGAACTTGGATGGATGGGTGGGTGGAGGAGGGGTGGCAAGAAGTAAGCGCCATGTTAGAATCCAGGTCTCAGCCTCCCAGGGTGGTAATCGTGTTGCCTAATCATGACATCACTCAAGTCATTCTCACGCCTTTGGCCCACTTTTGAAATTACTTAGCAATGGGCGCTGAAGCCAAGTTGGAAAGAAATTACCGTCTGACTCAGACTGTTCATCTCTGTTTTGATAACAACAGCAAATCATTGGGACTTAGCTTCCATTTGTTATGAAAATATCCTAAAGCATTGCAAAGTGTTCCTTAATTTACCCCCTGCCTCAAGAAAGTGCCCGTTGTGTACAGGTGAAAAAGCAGATTCACGTGCATTGGGGGTAAATAGCTAGGATGCCTCTTCAGCAGAAAGCCTTGGGGAAGAAGCTGAGAAGGCAGCCTCTGGCATCAGATCCGCATTTGAATACGGGCTCTCCACCCCAGTGCCCTCCTCTGCAGGTGGCAATAATCACATGACCCCCTTCGAAGGGCTGCTGGGGTGATCCAACGAGATGAAAATGTCTGGCGCGGTAGGCAGGTAATTGTTATTTATACTTCTGTTTGTAAACACATAGTTCAGAGCAAAAAAAAACAACAACCCCAAAAAAACAAAAAAGAAGAGGAAGTCGTTGATCCTGCCGGTTATAATTTCATGCAGGTGGGGGGTTTTATAGCTACCTCTTCACAATGAAGCCCTGAACACCTGGGAGTTTCTGGAAAGCGTGTCGAACCCTCCAGCCAAGTCATTTAATAGGAGTATTGTATACCCGGCCTCCCCTTAGAGGCTGTGGGATCTACGGTCCAGGGGCATCTTCTTTCTCTGATACAAGTAACTGTGAGATACAAGAATTAAAACTCACACCAGGTGGCCTTCACCGTGTTTCCTCCAGTGACACAAGGCTCACATCACTCCACCCTCTCCCCTCTGCTTTCTTCCTTTTATTGTTGTTATTTCTCTGCCTGTTTATCCATCTGATTTGGCTCTCAGCTTTGTGTTTACTGAAGACTGGTCCGTGAAGCAAAAAACAGTTTCCTATGGTTTTCACCTTGTCTTTCCTCTAACCAGAAATTAAATCATTAGCATTTATTGTCTGCCTACAACTTGCTTGGGTTTCTGAATTCCAAAAGAGAATTCACAAAAATTCTTCAAAGTTCCAAGGAACTCTTTTGACTCTTATCTCAAATACCTCCCTGAAAGCTGGATGGGTTCCCGTCCTGGGCCTGAAGGACCTTTGACCTGGAGCCGTTTGCCAGCCCTGCTGCTTCCTTTCCCATTTCTGATATTTACCCTCCTACCTCTTTTGTGCCCTGTTTTATGTCTTTTGCGGTCTTTCTCTCTGCGATACTATGATTTATAAAAAAATATATATTTGGTCATTCAGAGGACAAAAATATGTTTTTCATCTATGTTTGGTCTTCGGCCACATTTCCAAGTTTACAGCTCCTCAAACCCTTGGAATTTCCTGTGTTGAGAGTGATAAACGTGTCATGTGAATGAGGTGATGTTTAGAAGCATCTAAGTGGGGACTTGTTGCCAGGAGAACCAACCCTGTGATTAGACGGTTGGAACTTCCCCTGATTTCCAGGGAGGGGAGAGGGGCTGGAGGTTGAATCAATCACCAGTGGCCAATGATTTAGTCAACTATGACTAATGTAATTATGCCTCCATTAAAAAAAAAAACACAACAAAACCCAAAGACAGTTTTCTGGCTCTTTTTTTTGGAGAGCTTCCACATGGGGAAATCAGAGCACCTCCACGTGCCACCGTGCTGGCCTCACACTCCACCAGGACAGGAGCTCTTTTGTTCAGGACCTCACCCTATGGATCTCTTCATCTGGCTGTTGACTAGTATCCTTCAACATCCTTTTATAATAAATCAGTAATCTAGGCAGTAAATGGGTTTTCCTGAGTTCCGTGAGCCATTCTAGCAAATTAATTGAACCCAAAGAGGGGGTCGGGGGAACCTCTGATTTATAACCAGTGGGTTAGAAGTACAGGTAACAACCCAAGCTTGCGACAGCATCTGTAATAGAGGGTGGTCCTGTGGGACTGAGCCCCTTACCTGTGAAATCCGATTCTATCCCAGGGTAGATGGTGTCAGAATTGAGTTGCATTCTCAGACAAGCTGCTGGCATCCACGAATTGCTTGCTCGTGTGGGTAAGCCTCCAGACACACGGAATTAGGTCCAGGAACCCTATTTACTCTCCTTTCAAAACCTTACCATCCCCTCACTTCTATAATCCCTGTAAGACAACTGGATACTCTGTAGTGGACATCTAATATATTTGCCACCCAGCATTTCTCCCTCCTGCTAACAGCATTTCCCTCCCATTTGGTGGGTGGGGAAGGGGAGGGGCAGGCTGTCAGTCACAATAAGCCCACCTCCTGACCACACTAATGGGCCCAGGATGGGCATGTGACAGGACAGGTCAGTCAGGGTCCTTTCCTGGGGTGTTGCATTTATGTTGATAAATAGATAGGTAGATGGGTAGGTAGATAGACAGGTAGGTAGGTAGATAGATAGATTAGATAGATAGATAGATAGAGATGGCTAGCTAGATAGGTAGATAGATAGAGATAGATAGAGACAGATGATAGATAGGTATAGATAGGTAGATAGAGATAGATGATAGATAGATATAGATAGGTAGATAGATAGGTATAGATGGCTAGCTAGATAGAGATAGAGATAGATGATAGATAGAGATAGATGATAGATAGATATAGATAGGTAGATAGATAGATATAGATGATAGATAGAGATAAATGATAGAGATAGATGATAGATATATAGATAGAGATAGGTAGATAGATAGTTAAAGATAATAGAGAGAGAGAGAGAGAGAGAGAGAGAGAGAGAGATAGACAGACAACCCCTTGTCTCTTGGATCTACAGTTCTAAGATGGTTACTCTTTAGTCATGTCCCTTGAAGGAAGGCTGGCTACTACAGGATAAAATGAGACCACTTCACAGAGAGAAGAAAAACTAAGAGATGAAGTTATGTGAGCTAGTAAATTTCTGGTTTGCTTAAACTGGCTGGATTCAGATTTCTGTCACTTACAGCCCCAAAAGTCCTGATTAAGATATAACCTTCTCAAGAATTTGAGCCATTTGTAGTGAGGTGGATAGACCTAGAGTCTGTCATACAGAGTGAAGTAAGTCAGAAAGAGAAAAACAAATACCGTATGCTAACACATATATATTGGAATCTAAAAAAGAAAAAAAAAGGTTCTGATGAACCTAAGGGCAGGACAGGAATAAAGATGCAGACATAGAGAATGGACTTGAGGACACGGGGAAGGAGAAGGGTAAGCTGGGATGAAATGAGAGAGTAGCACTGACATATATACACTACCAAATGTAAAATAGATAGCTAGTGAAAGCAGCTGCATAGCACACAGAGATGAGTTCGGTGCTTTGTGACCACCTAGAGAGGTGGGATGGGGAGGGTGGGAGGGAGACACAGAGGGAGGGGATATGGGGATATATGTATACATATAGCCGATTCACTTTGTTATACCAGCAGAAACTAACACAACATTGTAAAGCAATTATACTCCAATAAAGATGTTTAAAAAAGATATAACCTTCTCATTTTTAAGAATGTCTGCTTGCCTTCCATTCATA
Source organism: Phocoena sinus (assembly GCF_008692025.1). Classification (NCBI taxonomy): domain Eukaryota; kingdom Metazoa; phylum Chordata; class Mammalia; order Artiodactyla; family Phocoenidae; genus Phocoena; species Phocoena sinus. The sequence continues at coordinate 3,692,587 of NC_045764.1, forward strand.
TGTTATCATGATGTCCTATATTCACTTTGTAAAAAAACTTTTAATTTCGAAATACAGTCTGTCCTTGAACAACATGGGTTTGAACTGCACAGCTCCAATGATATGCAGTTTTTTTCAATAGTAGGTACAGTACTACCCTTTCCACAGTTAGTTGCATCTGAGGATGTGGAACCCCAAATATTGAGGGCCAATGATTGGATTGGATTATCCATGGATTTTGGTGTCTGCAGCGGGTACTGGAACCAATCTCCCATAGATACCGAAGGGCAACTATAATTATACATTCACGGGAAGTTGTAAGATAGTACAAGGAAGTCTGTGTACCCTTCACCCAGTTTTCCTCAATGGTTACATCTTCTGTAGCTATAGTGCAACACAATACAATATCAAACCCAGAATATTTACGTTATTGTTATGTGCATGTGTGTAGTCCTATGTCATTTTACCACATGTGTAGACTCATATCATCACTGCAATCAAGATATAGAAGTATTTAATCACTACAAAAGTCTCTCTTGTGCTACTCCTTTATATGCATAACTTATCACAGTCTACTGATATCAAGATTTAACCAGTTTGAGTGAAGTGTACAAACTTCACCTCCCTTTACTTCCCTTTACTCTTCTCCATTATAGAATTGTCTTGAATATTTCCACTACATACACTGAGAACCATATCAGACAGTGTTACATTTCTTGCTTCAATTGTCAACAAATTTAGAAAATTCCAGAGGAGAAGGAAAGTCTATGATATGTACCCATATTTTTACTCTTTCTGTTCTCTTTTCTTTCCTGATGTTCCAATATTCTATCACTTCTGTTTAGAGAACTTTCTTTAGCCCTGCTTTTGAGCAGTTCTGCTAGTTTAAAATTTTCTTAGTTTTCTTTTCAGTTGAGAATGTCTTGATTTCCCTTTCATTCCTGAAGGGACTTTTCACTGGATATAGATTTCTGGGTTGACTGTTCTTTTCTGTCAGCACCTGAAAAATGTGGTGCCACTTCTCCTGGCTTCCATGGTTTCTGGTGAGAAATCTGCTGTACTCCATTTGTTTCTCTCTTATAGGTAAGGTGTTTCTCTCTCTCCTTGCTCTCACATTTTTCCCCTTGTCTTTAGTTTTCAGAAGTTTGACTGTAATGTGTCTTGGTGTGGATTTCTTTGAGTTTTTCCTGTTTGGGATCTCTCAGATTCTTGAATCTGTCAGTTTATGTCTTTTGCCAAATTTGAGGATATTTCAGCCATTATTTCTATAAATATTTTTCTAGCCTCATTCTTTTCCTCCTCTCCTGGTGTTTTCCCACAGGTCCTTGAGGCTCTGTTCATTTTTTCTCTCTCTGGTGTTCAGATTGGGTAAATTCCATTGTTTTACCTTCTGGTTCACTGATTCTTACCTCTGTCCCTGAATTCTTCTGTTGAGCCCATTCAATGAGGTTTTCATTTTGGTAATTGTGGCTTTGGTTCTAAAATTTCCAGTTTGTTCTTCATTATAGCTTCTATTTCTTTACTCAGACTATTTTTCATTTATTTGGGGCATGTTTGTAATTGCTCTTTGAAGAATATTTATGATGGCTGTTTTAAAATCTTTGTCAGATAATTCTAACGTCTGTGTAAAGCTGGTATTGGCCTGTTGATTGTCTTTTCTCATCCAAGTCAAGATATTCCTGGTATTTGGTATGACGAGTGATTCTCCACTGAAGCCTGGACATTTTAGGTATTATGATGGGAAACTCTGGGTCTTATTTATTTGTGTGTGTGTGTATATATTTTTTTCTAAGATTCCACACATAAGTGATATCATATGATATTTGTCTTTCTCTTTCTGACTTACTTCACTTAGTATGACAATCTCTAGGTCCATCCATGTTGCTGCAAATGGCATTATTTCATTCTTTTCTTTTTTTATGGCTGAGTAATATTGGATCTTATTTAAATCTTCTGTTTTAGCAGGCCCCTCTGACACTGCCCTGGGGTTGAAGTTCAGGTTTTCCACTGTTTCTCCCCTGACACCTGGGGGAGAGGGGATCCCTGTTACTGTAGAGCAGGAGTGGGAGTTTAGGCCCCCACTAGTCCTCCCTGATACCTCCCTGGGTGGGAGGCACAGGGATGCCTTTTTACTCTCCCTGTGTGTCCCCTAATGAGACCAGGACGGGTGACCTCATTACCTCTGGGCAGGGGTGAAAGTTTTGACTCTCTGATGGGCTTCCTCTGACACCACCCCAGGAGGTGTCTCATTACCCCAAACCCGGGAAGGGTAGTAGTCTAGGCTCCCCACTCAGCCTTTGCTGGTGGGAGTGAAGGTGAAACCACAGTTTCCTCTGTGGTGTTTGGCTGGAACTGAGTGGTCACGTTCTGCAAGCTTTCTGTCTTGCCAGGCTGCCCCCTTTTCTGTTTCACTTCTACTGATTGATCTGTTCAAGTTACCTATTTCTTCTTGATTTGGTTTTGGTGAGCCCTATGATTCTAGAAAGTTGTCCATTTCTTCTAGGTTGTCGAATTGGTTAGCTCTAGCCTCCTCTTTTCATTCATGACTCCTCGGTGAGCAGGGACTATCTCCCCCAGGCTCCTTTTTCAGGACATTTCCCCCATCAGCTTCCCATGAGCCATTGCAGCAGATGGTTAAGGCCCCAAGCTCTACCTTTTCAAAGGCCCCTAGAGCTTTCCACATCTTAATGTGTAGTCATTCTGGGGACACTTGGAGAGACGGCAGGTCAGCTGACCGAGTGATGAGGGTCATGCAGGCAGCCAGCTACCTTATGGGGCACAAGACTGAGCCCAGATGTGACCTTCATTCTCTGATTTTGTGGCTAGTTCTTTTAATTGGTAGCTAAATGTAAGCAGTGCCTTTTTTTTTTTTTCTGATTTGGATAGCACAGAAAGCATTTGGGATAAACAGCAAGGTCCTACTGTATAGCACAGGGAACTATATTCAATATCCTATGATAAACCATAATGAAAAGAATATGAAAAAGAATGTATATATGTGTACAACCAAGTCACTTTGCTGTACAGCAGTAATTAACACATTGTAATTCAACTATACTTCAATAAAACAAATTTTCAACAAAAGGCATTTGAAGGGCTGTAAGCTGTTATACGGTCTGTAATTTACTTTTAAGTACTTCAGCAAAGGTGGTGTGTGTGTGTGTGTGTGAATTTTGATCTTCACCATTCTTTTTTTTTCTTAAAGATTTTTTTTTTTTGCGGTATGCGGGCCTCTCACTGTTGTGGCCTCTCCTGTTGCGGAGCACAGGCTCCGGACGCGCAGGCCCAGCGACCCTGGCTCACGGGCCCAGCCGCTTTGCGGCACGTGGGATCTTCCCGGACCGGGGCACGAACCCACGTCCCCTGCATCGGCAGGCGGACTCTCAACCACTGCACCACCAGGGAAGCCCTCTTAAAGATTTTTTTGATGTGGACTATTTTTAAAGTCTTAATTGCATTTATTACAATATTGCTTCTGTTTTTTTTTTTTTTTAATGTTTTGTTCTTTTGGCCACGAGGCATGTGGGATCTTAGCTCCCCAACCAGGGATCAAACCCGCACCCCCTGCATTGGAAGGCAAAGTCCTAACCACTGGACCACCGGGGAAGTCCCTGATCTTCACCATTCTTAACTGGGGTTTCAATTGAGGGGTCTTTACTTAGCTTGAACGACTAATCAGGAGCCCATATTCCAGTGAGGAAATCTCTAGGCCTTTCAGTTAGCTTTCTCTCTGATCACTGTGGGGCTTTGATAATTAGCATAATAGGTTTTATAACTGACTTGAATTTGGTGAAATGACTGGGGTGAAGCCACGAGGAATGGCTTCCAACATCGTGGCCTTGCTGGGACCCTCCTGCCCCTGCAAGCCTGTTGCTGCGTACTTTGGAACAGAGCCCAAGGTTCCAGACGCAGTCCTGTGTCCAGGCTTCCAGACACCCGGTCCTGACCACGTCTGCCGAATCCTCCTGCTAGGATATCATGGAGCCCACCTTAGGCAAACTTCTCATGCAAGGTCCTGGATGGTATGTCTCAGAAAACAGAGCTGCCGTTTCATGGAACTTACAGAACAGGCTCCACGACCAGGATTTGCCAGCTCGCTAGTAAATATTTGTAGGTGTGACAGTTCTCTGAGACTTACCTGTGTTGTAACCACCTGCTTGATAGATGATGTTGTTATGGAACAAACTCACCTACCTCTGTCTTTGTGTGATGACCCACAGCCATGAATCCTTACAAGGGCCTGATGATTATGAATGGCTAATTTGTCTCAGGTAGGTCACAACGTAAACAATTTCAAAAATGTTTCTTCTTCTTTTTCTTTTTTTTTTTTGGCCACACAAGCAGCTTGTAGGATCTTAGTTCCCCGACCAGGGATTGAACCCCGGCCCTCAGCAGTGAAAGCGCAGAGTCCTAAGCACAGGACCACCAGGGAATTCCCAAAAATGTTTCTTCTAGACTTGCCCACCCTCCAACAGAGCTGGATCAGCCCTGAGGGAACCTCCTGGAAAAGAGGAGATGCTACAGCCAGCATCAGCTGCCCAGAGGTGCCCAACCCCACCTTACCCCAGAGAACCTAAACCTGTAACTGCAACACTGGCCCATGGGCTTCCTGGGAAAGAACACAAGGCCACCTGTGTGTGGTCATCTATCCCGATGACCAGAAAAAGCAGAAACTGGAACAAAATTTCAAAAGAGTTCTGCACCACACTTTTGGGAACATACAGGACGTCAAGGACCTTAACTGGGTTCAAAAGCAATTCCCAGGAGTTTGGGGTTGGTAGACGCAAACTATTAAATTTAGAATGGATAAACAACAAGGTCCTACTGTAGAACACAGGGAACTATACCCAATCTCCTGGGATAAACTATAATGGAAAAGAATATTAAAAAAAGAATGCCTAGGGCTTCCCTGGTGGCGCAGTGGTTGAGAGTCTGCCTGCCGATGCAGGGGACACGGGTTCGTGCCCCGGTCCGGGAGGATCCCACATGCCGCGGAGCGGCTGGGCCCGTGAGCCATGGCCGCTGAGCCTGCGCGTCCGGAGCCTGTGCTCCGCAACGGGAGAGGCCACAACAGTGAGAGGCCCGTGTACCACACACACAAAAAAAAGAATGTCTATATATGTACAACTGAGTCACTTTGCTGTACAGCAGAAATTGACACAACACTGTAAATCAACTACACTTCAATTCAAGAAAAAACAAACAACAATTCCTGGGTTTGCTCGGTGGGGCCCGGGCTTGGGTAGGTGGAGGGATGGTAGAATGAATATGGTTTAATGAAATTTGAAGAAAAATGTGGGTCAACCTACTTCTCTAAATAATATAATAAGGAAGATACTTTGTGTGCTTCTCGTGTGCCAGGAATTGTGCCGAGAGCCTGAAATGGATTATTTAATTCAATCCTCCCAACAAACAAAGGAGGTATGTGCCATTTTCTTCTCTCTTGATAGAGGATAAAACTGAGTGGGTTCGTCCGTTGCCTAGTCACAGAGACGGCAAGTGCAAGAATCAGGACTCAGACTCAGGAGCGTCTGATCCCGGAGCCCAGGCTCCCAGTTCCGGCTTCTGAAAGAATTGAAGCCACGGGTATTCAGAGGGCGGAGTAAGCTGAGTCCTTGGAGACGTTCACCAGCAAAACCACACAGAATCTTGTCTAAAACCTGCGACTGTGCTGTTCCATCAAGTATCTGAGTCATAGGGAATGAGGGTGTGATGAGGGTCCCAGCTGTTGGTGAATCGACGACGTCTGTGTGGCCTCTTCTCTTTCCTCTGTGTGTTTCAGGGGTGGGCTGGGGCAGGGTGTGGAGCCTCTTGAAAACCGGGCGGCTGGGGATGGCGGTGCTCCAGGAGCATCTGCTCACCCTTCTCAGGCGAGAGTAGGAGCAATGTCCGGCCCGAAGCCAATTCCCAAGAGAGAAGCAGAGAAGGAGGAAGATCAGAGAGAGAGACCCTGAGTGGCAGGGACAGCCGGGAATGGAAGGGTGTTAAGGAAGGACAGCTTTGCCCCCAAGGTGAAGCTTGAATGGCCTTGCTTCAACGGTCAGGAGTTAACACCTGGCAGTATTTTGGTCCTCCCCAAGCTGGTCTCTGAAGCACTTTGACCACTTCTCCTTCAGTTGCACCCTTGCTTAGCACGGCCATGAAACATGACATATGTTGCTCTCAACAAGGTCAGCAAAGACTGGATGGGGTACCCCAGACTCTTTGCCCATCTCTTGCCTGCACTCAGTAGTTAGCACTATAGTGTTAGTTTAAACCTGTGGCTTGATACGGTCCAGCAATCCCATTCCTGGGCATATACCTGGAGAAAACTCTAATTTGAAAAGATAATGCCCCCCAATGTTCAAAGCAGCACTATTTACAGTAGCCAAGACATGGAAGCAACTTAAGTGTCCATCAACAGATGAATGGATAAAGAAGATGTGGTACATGTATACAATGGAATATTACTCAGCCCTAAAAAAGAATGAAATAATGCCATTTGCAGCAACATGGATGGACCTAGAGATGATCATACTAAGTGAAGTGAGTCAGACAAATACCAAATGATATCACCGATATGTGGAATCTAAAGTGTGATACAAATGACCTTATTTACAAAACAGAAGTAGACTCACGGACATAGAAAACAAACTTATGGTTACCAAAGGGGAAAGCGGGGGAGGGATAAATTAGGAGTTTGGGATTAGCAGATAAAAACTGCTATATATAAAATAGATAAATAGCAAGGTCATACCACAGGGGAACTATAGTATGTACAGGGAACTATATTCAATATCCTGTAATAAACCATAATGGAAAAGAACATGAAAAGAATCACTTCGCCGTACACCAGAAACTAACACAACATTGTAAATCAACTGTACTTCAATTAGGAAAACCCATGTGGCTTGGATGGCTTTGCTGGTATTTGCAATGTCATCTCCAATTATGGAATGAAATAACTTAAGTTTTTATTGTCAGTGGAGTGGATGGAAGAGCGACACATGGGGAGAGGAGACGGGGATTCCTTCCCAGGTTAGAGACAGTCTAGGTCATGAAGCAGGGGGCAGCCCATTGGTCGAGGCAGGGGTGTGTTCAGCAGGCATACACGGTAGGCACAAGAACCACAGGGAACACTGAGGCAAACACAGGGCTGAAGAACGTCTCCTTGGAGGCCACATCTTGTCTCTGAGCATCAACACAGCCCCAAGCCCCAGAGCCTCTCCCGTGATGTGCGCACATTGAACAGTCTCCCGGCCACAGCTTGCGTGCACCTCCCGCCCCAGGGGAGCGGGAGGGGCCAGAGACTGGTGCGGAAAAAGAACGTGATCTGTACTTAACTACAGAGCTGCTGACTGACAGTCCTCATAGAAACCAACCAGAGCCACCCAACGATAGGGAGGCTTCACACGTCAATGTTAGTATAAGCTGCTGATCACAGCAGAGAAGGGACAAAAAGAAAACCTGAGATGTGGTCACACTGACAAGTGTTAGTCTCCGGGCTTTGGTGTTGGTGATAGATCTTCTTAGAGTAGCTCTATCTCTGGGCAATCGGGCGTTTTGTTCCAGGGAAATTTACTGAGTTTCTTGTTTGCATTAAGTTAGTATGTGGGATGCAAAGTTACCAACAAAGTCTTTGACCCCAAGGAACATACCGTCTAGTCGGGGAGACAAAACACATGCCTACTGTGTAAGGTAGAATTTAAGACTTGGAGCATTTAAGGATTAAGAAGAGAAAAGAAGGTAGTCAGGAAAGGCTTCAGGGAAAAGGTGAGGTTTCCACTGAGCCTTGAAGATGAACACGCTTTTAACAGAAAGAGGTGGGCGAAGCCAAAGGAGTAGGCTGAGAAAATATGTGGAAGAAGGTAAAGTGAGCAGTTTAGTCTGATTCACAGAAAGAAGGAGAAACCCTGAAAAGGAAGCTGGGGGGCAGGTCACAAAGAGGCTGAAAGCCAAGCAGTGGAATCGGTGCTTTGTTCTACAGGCTTTCTCAGGGACCCCACAGTCGACCCTCAGTGGGGAGATCGAAGAGGAAGAGAGAAGCAGGGGTTGGGCGGCCCAGTAGGGAAGCCATGGTCAAAGTCTACCTGTGGACCCTGGACTCACCTGGCTCTACTGAGAGGAAATGATGGATGTGAGGGAACCGTCGCAGAGCCAGTAGGTCTTGGGCAGCAAGGAGTGAGCCCCAAATCATTCAAATTTGAGAGCTTTTGGAACGGCTGTTGGAATTGACGCCTGGGTAAAAGCATACGTGTGGCAGAGGCGCTCTCGTGTGGGGGTTTTGAGAAGAAGGGAAAGAAGTGTCCGGATGGGCTGTAAACCCAGGGGCTGCTTAGGCCTCTAATGACAACCCTCCAAGGCTGGTTCTGGGGAGCAACTCAGAGGTGACCCTGGGGATGGAAGTCCCACCCACACTCCACCACTGTCCCCAGAGAGGAAGCCCCCCAGGTCAGGCCCCTGGACCCCCCCAACTGAAGGGGGGAAGCCAAGACCAGGCTTGTGTAATCACAGCCCCTCAGCGGAGACCCCCGCCTACCCAGGGTGGGGAGCCCGAGGGCAGTTGGACCACCGTCCCAGCTCTGCCCAATGACCTTGCCTGCTGCTCCCAAAGCGCTGGGGACAGGGTCCCACAGAGCACAGGGGCGTACGCTCCCTGCAGGGAGATGCAGACAGAGGGATGGGTTCCAGAGAGAGCCCGGCACCAGACAAGCCTCACCGAACTGGGCGTCGCCCCTTGAAAGACGACAGTTGAAGGAAGAGACCGCAGAGGGGACCGTCCACAGGAAACGAGGAAGGAGGGTTAGGGAGAGGCCTGCGGGACACAGCTGGAGAAAAACAGAAGGAAGAACTCGAGGATGCAGGAAAGGAGAGGGGGATGGAGAGAGATCAGAGTGGGGAGAGCCGGCCGAGAAGGGAGAGCCTGTAAGAAAAGTGGGAGCATCGGCTCTCTTTTTAAAAAAATTTTTAAGATTTTTTTTTGATGTGGACCACTTTTTTTTTTTTAGTATTTTATTGAATTTGTTACAATATTGCTTCTGTTTTGTGTTTTGGTTTTTTGGCCACGAGGCATGTGGGATCTTAGCTCCCCAACCAGGGATCCAACCTGCATCCCCTGCACTGGAAGGCGAAGGCTTAACCACTGGACCGCCAGGGACGTCCCGGGAGCGTCAACCTTTGAAAGAATGTGGAGAAATCAAGGGGAAATATGACCCAGAGGGAGGATTTGGGTGACCCCAAGGTCTCCTTCAAGGGAACAGCTTCCAGGAAGCGGGAAGGGAGATGGGTTTTAGAAGATTTAGGAAGCGAGCCGGTGAGGATGCAGTACAGCAGTAAGTCCGGATGGAGCCAGCACACCAAGTGGTTGGAGCTGACAGACAGACAGCACCCGTGTGGAGACGGTCTTGTGGGCCTGTTAGCCGGGTGCTGAGGGACAAGAGCCCCTCGGAGGAGACCTGAGGGTTCAGGATGGAGGGGACACTCCCGCCGGGTCTCGAGAGGGGACAGCACATGACCGTGGCCAGATTCTGCCTCATGTGAGGCGCAGGCGGGAGGGACGGGACTGGGCGATGTCTGGGGAGGAGCGGGGAGGCCCACTGTGGTTTGAGTTTCCCCCCAAACAGGCCCTGAGACGAGGATCCGGGTGCAGTGACTGGCCGGAGGGCCGCTGTGGGCAACGTGGTCGCCCTACTGCTGGGGACGCTGCAGAGGCTGTGGACCACGCCTGAGAACTGACCTCCCACCCCCAGGGCTGGGGGACATGGTGTGTTTATCCGCCATCCCCCCTCCCCCACGCCATGCGCTGAGGGTCGCTGCTGGGCTTTAATTCTGAGGCAAGGCTCGCAGGGAAGCCCTGTCGTAGGGAACTTGTCTGTAAGGGACCCCCGGGGTTTGTGGATTGTGTGCGCGTGTGTGTGCGCGTGAGTGTGAGATGGGGAGGTCCAGCCAGGGTCGGGAAAGGGAATCTGAGAGCCTGGTGTTGGGCACACCCGTGGGCCGGAGGGAAGCAGAGCTCGGCACAGATGCGGCCCTAGGGGAACCTGCCGGGCTGGTCTGCGGGGATGGTCCCCACGTGCCCAGGGAACCAGCCTGAAAATGTACCGGGCGGTGAGAAGGGAGCGAGGGACTCGGGAAACAGGAAGATCATCGATCATGATCAGATTTCATTTCCGGCTTCCTGGAAGTCACCTGATTTGGGGGGAAATTGGGATCGAGGAAGGTTTTGTTTTATTTATTTTATTATTATTTTTGGGGGGTTACTTTTTTTTTTGAAGAGCAGTGTCATGTTCATAGCCAAACGGAGAGGAAGGTGCAGAGATTTCCCACGTGCCACCTGCACCACAATCAACATCACTCACCAGCAGGCACGTTTTTTTTTACTAAGGATGAACCTACACTGAACATCAACGTCACCCAAAGTCCATAGTTTCCATTAGGGTTCATGCTTGGTGTTGTACACTCTGTGGGTTTGGACAAATGTATAATGACACGTACCCACCATTAGAGCATCACATAGAGCCTTTTCACTGCCCTCAAAATCCCCTGTGCTGCACCGATTCATCCCTGCCCCACCAAACCCTGGCAACCACTGAACTTTCTACTGTTTCCATAGTTTCTTCTCTCCCAGGAACATCAAATAGTTGGAATCATGTAGGATAGAGCCTTTTCCGACTGGCTTCTTTCACTTAATAATATGAATTTAAGGTTCCTGAGGGGAGATCTTTTTCATTTTGAAATATCGAAAAGAGGAACCTGTGGGAATTTCCTGGCCATCCAGTGATTAGGACTCTACCCTCTCACGGCCAAGGGCCTGGGCTCCATCCCTGGTCGGGGAACTAAAATCCCACAAGCTGCGTGCATGTCCAAAAAACAGAGGAACCTAAGAAAAGCTAGGATCCACAGTCATATTGCTTCTGGTAAGTGAAAACCTCAAAGTGTATCATCGAGTATTTACCTGTGAGACTTGGGAAGCAGACGACCAAACGTCATGATGTAAAGAGCCTGCCTGGCTCAGCATCACACATGGTTTACCTTTAAGGGTTCCAACGGCGTTCCCTGCATCAAGAATACCTTCCCGAGCTTCCCTGGTGGCACAGTGGTTGAGAATCCACCTGCCAATGCAGGGGACATGGGTTCGAGCCCTGCTCGGAGAAGATCCCATATGCCACGGAGCAACTAAGCCCACACACCACAACTACTGAGCCTGCGCTCTAGAGCCCGCGAGCCACAACTGCTGAGCCCATGTGCCACAACTACTGAAGCCCACGAGCCTAGAGCCCGTGCTCCGCAACAAGAGAAGCCACCGCAATGAGAAGCCCGCGCACCGCAACGAAGAGTAGCCCCCGCTCGTCGCAACTAGATAAAGCCCACGCACAGCAACGAAAATGCAACGCAGCCAAATATAAATAAATAAATAAGTTAATTAAATAAGAGAAAAAGAATACCTTCCCAACGTGGGGTGACCCACACCAGCCCGTCAGGGAACTGCAGGACGAGGAACCCAGGTGGTCGCTAGGAGAGAAGCCCTCGGTGGGTAGAAAGATACCAGCAGGAAACTTCACATCCACAGACTCAGCTACTGCTCAGGCAGCCCCTGCATGGCTGGGGGCAGGGACACAAGAGGAGTTAGTTCTCCCACTGTGGCCACAAGGCCACAGAAATGGTGTTCCGGGGCCCAGCCCAGGACAGGCCGGCCTCCTCACTGCCAATCACTTACTAACCTAACCCTGGGGGTGGGGAGTGGGGACAGCCACCTGGTTGTACTTGAAGGATTATCTGATTACAGGCAATTCCTATCTAGGTCAGAGTTGAGGCACCTGCTGAAATCCACATGACATGAGATGAGAATCACCTCCATTTCTCTGAAATCCACCACGTACAGGAGTGCAGTATCTAACGTGCTGTTCTACGCCGCTCTATGCGGTACTTTGTAATCCTATCAAAGAAATCTGGTTAATTTAACACGATGTATTGTCTAATTGGGAAAATGCTGTCTCCTTCATTTCATGTGGCTCCTGTCAAGGTGATTATAGAATCAATATCTTATTTTCCCAGCTCCTGAGGTTAAACTAATTGACTTGATTTTCCCGGATTTTTTTTCTCCTTCTTTCCTTTAATTTGCCCTTTTCAAATACCTTTTTTAAGAATCCATGCTCCAAAAAAACTTAGTCAAAGGGATTTATGATCCTGGCTTCCAGGATGGACATTTGCCAGGTCCATTACAGTTTTACCCCTAAAGATTCCAAATCCATCAATAAATAATCAAGATACAGCAGAACCCTGTTATTGTACCAGGGAGAGAGGCCCAGGATAGCAGTTCCATCCCAACTCTTACCATCCCAGGGGAGGCTGTGTGGATTACAGGGCAGGACATGAAGCTGGAGGCCCAGAGGCAGGAACCACTGATAAGTTGTGGTACCTTGGAGTTAAGTTAACCTCAGGGTTTCATTCTCTACCTGTAAAATGAGAAAACTAGATTAAATCATCTCAGATATCTATATGTCTAAAGTAGCTAAATATACAATAGGGAGGTAGACTGTGATGTAATTTCTGGTTTTGATTTGGAAGGAGAAGGCTACAGTAATAGTGACTTTAGGAAAAAGATTCCCCAGAAATCTGTCCTGAAAAATAAGCACTGTTCCCTCTGATGAAAGGCTCGTCATTTGAGCATCTGCTGGAAATGTGAGTAGGTCAGGGAAGAAATGACTTTCAGCTAAAGGTTTATCAAGAGGAAAACCCACACCTGTCTTGCTTAGGCTCAAGGGAGGAGAGTAAAGGATGCAATCATATATGATGTGGTCTCTACCTCAAGAAGCTTATCTTAGGGGCTTCCCTGGTGGCACAGTGGTTGAGAATCCGCTTGCCAATGCAGGGGACACGGGTTCGAGCCCTGCTCGGGGAAGATCCCACATGCTGCGGAGCGGCTAAACCCATGCGCCACAACTACTGAAGCCTGCACGCCTAGAGCCCACTTGCCGCAACTACTGAGCCCGCGTGCTGCAACTACTGAAGCCCGTGTGCTTAGAGCCCGTGCTCCGCAACAGGAGAAGCCACCGCAATGAGAAGCCCGCGCACCACAACGAAGAGTAGCCTGCGCTCGTCACAACTAGAGAAAGCCCGCCTGCAGCAATGACACCCAACGCAGCCAAAAATAAATAAATAAATTTGTATTAAAAAAGAAGCTTATTATAGAACCATCATTCATCATCATCACCAACATCATCAACATCATAGCTACCCTTTGGGAAGTTCTTATGTTCCAGACAATGTTTATATCTGTTAATTCATTTACTTTACATGGTCATGGAAAAAGGTTCTCACATCTGCGAGTCTTTGAACTCCCTAATTCTGTATCCCTCTCTTGCTTTTTCCTCTCTTCTACTTACATATAAATTTTACAAGAAGTTTGTCTTTTGCTTTTCATCCTCTGCTCGTGAAGACAAGTTACAGCAGTGACATAGTCATAACAAAGAAGACTGGGGGAGACTGGAAGATGTAAAGAAATAAACTGCTTATCGCAACGCTTGGCAAAACTTAGGCCCTTAAAATTTTTTAGTTCCCTTTCTTTTTCTTACAACTGGTTTGGCTGTGTCTGCACTAATCATTCATGCCACTAGATGGCAGACTTTTGGCCTAAAACCTACTCTGACAAATTCATACCTTAAAAGATTTCTTGGGTTCTCCCTACCTGTAATACGTGGTGGCTTTTAATGTGCCGAAGTAATATAAATCTATTTGTTTGTGTCCCAAATAATGGCAAACGTAAATATGTGGGCAGCAAAGAGCTGTTAGGTGGGAAAACTGTCAAAAGCTATGCCCCAGCCAGTACCAGGCACATAACTCTGCACGGGAGGGGTGATCACTGTTTACTGAATGTTAAATGTCTGTTTATCTCACAATGTCTTCAGCATTAACTGGTGACAATGCTTATTTCAGGTTTAAGAGCTAACCGTATTTGCAGGAATATATATATATATATATATATATTTTTTTAGGAATATATTCTTTGAAGTAATTACGCTGGGGAGACTGCTGACCTCAGATCACTCAGTTACCCTTCTCCTGATGCAAGGAGGGCCATCAGTAGTTCTTGGAGTCACACTGTGCTTTGGTTAAGGATAACCTGAAACAGTTACATTTGTAAGCTGAAGCTAAGATGCCTTTGGTGCCCTTAGAACCGTGATGGATGCCCTCATATCATGGGGATTTTCCCAGCCTTCTTTGCGGCAGCCCAGTAGTCCCACCTTGTGGGCTATGGAGGGAGAGGCAAGAGGCAGGTTATTTATTTATTTTTTTTGCGGTACGCGGGCCTCTCACTGCTGTGGCCTCTCCCGTTGCGGAGCACAGGCTCCGGACGCGCAGGCTCAGCGGCCATGGCTCACGGGCCCAGCCGCTCCGCGGCATGTGGGATCTTCCCGGACCGGGGCACGAACCCGTGTCCCCCCCATCGGCAGGCGGACTCTCAACCACTGCGCCACCAGGGAAGCCCCAGAGGCAGGTTCTTTAGCGGGAGGCCTGTTTGCCTGGAAACAAGACCGATATTCAGAGAGTAATCCTGCCCTTGGTGGGCTTGGGCTAAATCTGGTCATAGTGGATCTGTACTTAGTTCTATAGACAGTTTTAGTGGTGATCTTTTTTTTTAATTATTAATTTTTATTGGAGTATGGTTGCTTTACACTGTTGTGTTGGCCTCCACTGTACAACAGAATGAATCAACCATACACATATATATATCCCCTCCCATTTGGACTTCCTTCCCATTTAGGTTACCACAGTGCATTAGGTAGCGTTCCCTGTGCTCTACAGTATGTTCCCATCAGTTGTCTACTCGATACACAGTATCAATAGTGTATATGTGTCAATCCCAGTCTCCCAATTCCTCCCACCCCCACCCCCTTCCCCCTTGGTATCCATACATTTGTTCTCTACAACTGTGTCCCTATTTCTTATAGACAATTTTAAATGGGCTTCTCAGTGGGGACCAAAAGCCAGAATTGCTGGCTCATGTCTACCCGAGTCCCCCAGGCCTGACCCAACAATCCTCAACTCTCTGCAGGAGCATATGCAGTCGTGCATTAGGATGCTTTAGAGCATCTCGGGGACTCCCCTGGCGGTCTGGTGGTTAAGACTCCACGCTTTCACTGCCGGGGGCCCGGATTGGATCCCTGGTCAGGAAACTAAGATCCCACAAGCCAAGAGATGGGTCCAAAAAAAGATTCTTTAGGTGTTCAATGTGTGATCGCCAGTCTGGAAACGTGGTAGAAATGCACCAGGTCCCACTGAATCAGATACTGTGCAGGTAGGGTACAGCAACCCGTGTTTTCACAAGTCCTCTAGGGAATTCTGATGCCCTGGAAAGTTTGAGAACTGCTGTGTTCAATTTTGAGAATGGAGTTGAACTGTAGTGGAGGGAACAGGCCAAGGCTCTAGCTGCTGCCCTGGGAGCGTGCTGTTTCCACCCCTCTCTGCAAGGCCACCTCCCTGCGTTGAGGGCAAGGCTGCCTCTTTGAGAGCTAAGATGCGGGGAAACACGGATGTGGGCTGGTAGGATTCCAGTAGCATAAAAGGCAGAAATGGAGCCAAGAGTTACCTTATTGCCCTAAACCTGGCAGCTTCTGGTGGAGAGGAACGAGGGCAGAGACACCTCGAGCCAGTCCCACGTGAGGCTCCCGTGCACCGAGACCCAGTCGCGCCCCATCCACAGATAGACCCCTTCCTGCCCTGCCCTTAGAGTGGGGAGTTGGCTGATTATGCTGTTTGGTTTTCCGGATTTCAAGAGCTAAATCTGACTTTAAAATGTGACCTCCGTGGTAAACACGCTTTAAAAGGCAGCTGTTGTCTATTTCTGTTTTAGTAAATCAAAAACAGAATTGATCTTCTTATCCCGCAGAAATGCAAGAGGGTGGAAACAGCTGTTCTGTGTTGGCCTTAAAAAAGCGCTGGTCCTCGTAAAGGGCTGCACAGCTGTGGGGTTTGCTGGCTCAGCTCTTAAACCTGCTCCTGTCCTGCTTTTCCGTGGACATATGCCACCGTTTGTTGGATAAAAGTGAACGTGGACGAAAGCCACAGGAAAGCATGGAGGAACAGGGCAGGGATGAGAAAGATAAAGCAAACGAGTGACTGAGGCTGGCACATCATTAACAAAAAGGTGGGAGAGACCTGTGTGCCCTGGGCGGGGCTTCTTGAGTTCTGACGTGCACCCCAGCCACCGGGGAGACTGTCAAGGTACAGATTCTGATTCTGTGCGTCTCGGGGGAGCCCCAGAGCCTGCACTTCTAATAAGCACCTTGATGGGGTTAATGCTGCTGGTCCGAGGGCTGCACTAGACCAGGCACGCTCTAAAGATGTCAAGTGCATGTGATGAGGTTGCCCTCTAGCGATAATCCCGTGCAAGGCCACTTGAACAGAGAACCAGGTCAACCAAGGTGTTGCTTTTTTTAAAAATTAAGATTGTTAAAACAACAAGGTCCTACTGTATAGCACAGAGAACTATATTCAATATCCTATGATAAACCATAATGGAAGAGAGTATAAAAAAGGGGGACTTCCCTGGTAGTCCAGTGGTTAAGACTCTGCACTCCTAATGCAGGGGGCCCGGGAACTAGATCCCGTATGCATGCTGCAACTAAAGATCCCATGTGCCACAACTAAGACCCGGTGCAGCCAAATAAATAAATAAATTTATTTTTTAAACAAAGAACGTGTCTATCTATCCATCTATCTATCTAATCTATCTATCAATATATGTAACTGAATCACTTTGCTGGACAGCAGTAATTAACACAACACTGTAAATCAACTATACTTCAATAAATATGTATATATATAAAAGATTGTTACCACCAAATTAATTAGAAATTTACTCAACTTTACAGAAAAAGAATCAACGTCAATCTTGTTGCTATTTACATTACTTCAAACTCCCCTTTACTGTATAAATGGAGAATCATTCACTCTCAATCTTCTGCCACTTTTCAAGACTGGGAATGCTGGAGCCAACTCTATCCCACATTCACCTTTGTCCAAATGGTCACCACGACTTCCAGTAATACTGTTGCCATCAAACTGTTTCTTGAAAAACATTCTGCAGCTCTCCTTAGACACAGCGTGAAGTTCAAACGCCACAGTCTGGTATCAGCCTTGACAACACAGCTCTAATCCTCTCCAGCCTCGTTGGAGTTGGATTGTTACACACACATCATAATTTTACAATGCTCTCTTTAGTGTGTATATCCCGTACAAATTTATTCTATTATCACGGAGCACCATGCCTGCCAGGTGCCAGGGGCTGTAGGGCTGGGGCCACAGGATCTTGCCATCAAGTAATTTACTTTTTTTTTTTTGGTCACGCCCTGCGGCATGTGGGATCTCAGTTCCCCGGACCAGTGATAGAACCCGCGTCCCCTGTAGTGGAAGCGCAGAGTCTTAACCACTGGACCACCAGGGAAGCCCCTGCATCTTTTTTTATTCTACTCTTTTTCATGTACTATTGGTTTATAGAAACACTCCTGGGCATTGACACAGTCCATTGTGTAACTACACATAGTGTTTGGAATGTTCTGATGTTATTAATGTGCTGTTATGTACACATATCTTTTCTTTTAGTTTTTTAAATTGAAGTATAGTTAATTTACAATGTCGTGTTAGTTTCAAGTGTACAGCAAAGTTCAGTTATACATATATATTTATATTCTTTTTCAGATGCTTTTCCATTATAGGTTATTACAAGATACTGAATATAGTCCCCTGTGCTATACAGTAGGTCCTTGTTGTCTATTTTATATATAGTACTGTGTATATGTTAATCCCAAACTGCTAATTTGTATCTCTCCTCTTCCCATTATCCCCTTTAATAACCATAAGTTTGTTTTCTATGTCTGTGAGTCTATTTCTGTTTTGTGAATAAGTTCATTTGTATCTTTTCTTTTTTTGCGGTACGCGGGCCTCTCACTGCTGTGGCCTCTCCCGTTGCGGAGCACAGGCTCCGGACGCGCAGGCTCAGCGGCCATGGCTCACGGGCCCAGCCGCTCCGCGGCATGTAGGATGTTCCCGGACCGGGGCACGAACCCGTGTCCCCTGCATCGGCAGGCGGACTCCCAACCACTGCGCCACCAGGGAAGCCCTGTATCATTTTTTAAAGATTCCACATGTAAGTGATATCACATGATATTTGTCTTTGTCTGATTTACTTCACTTAATATGATAATCTCTAGGTCTATCCATGTTGCTGCAAATGGCATTATTTCATTCTTTTCTTTAATGGCTGAGTAGTATTCCATTGTATATATGTACCACATCTTCTTTACCCATTCATCTGTCGATGGACATTTAGGTTGCTTCCATGACCTGGCTCTTGTGAATAGTGTTGCTATGAACATAGGGGTGCATGTGTCTTTTTGAAGTATAGTTTTGTCCAGGTATATGCCCAGGAGTGGGATTGCTGGATCATATGGTAATTCTATTTTTAGTTTTTAAGGGACCTCCATACTGTTCTCCATAGTGGCTGCACCAATTTACACTCCCACCCACAGTGTAGGAGGGAATTTCTTTTCTTCACAACCTCTCCAGCATTTATTATTTGTAGACTTTTTAATGATGGCCATTCTGACCCGTGTGAGGTGGTACCTCATTGTTACACATATCTATTTGAGGAGGAGAAGGGTAGGGGAGAATCTATCTTTTTAGTCTATATACCCTAAAATAGAATCATTGAGTTAAGTTATAGTGAGTTTCATAGCTTATTACATATTGACCGATTTCCTTTCAGAGAATGAAAATATTTCCAGGTTACCCGCAAATTATTTATACTAGTTTCCATGCAGTACCTACTTCACTGGGTTCTAAAATATTTTTGTTACCCTGATGGATACATTTAGGGCTACCACTGGCCTATCGGTGCCTTTGTGCAAATTAGGAGAAAACAGCCTTATAGGCATATCTTTTCTTTAAAAAATTGAAGTATGGTTAATTTACAGTTTATTTGTTAGTTTCAGATGTACAGCAAAGTGATTCAGCTTTATATATATGTATGTATATATATATTCAATTATATATGTATTCTTTTTCAGATTCTTTTCCATTATAGGTTACTATAAGGTATTGAATATAATTCCCTGTGCTGTACAGTAGGTCCTTGCTGTTTATCTATTTTATATACAGTAGTGTGTATATGTTCATCCCCAGAGGCACACCTTTGTGTAAGAAAAAGATGCGTTTCCTGTGGATGGATGCAGCCCCATGACAGGGAACAGGATTAGTGGTGGGAGCCTGGGCTAGACTTCAGCTCGTTTCTCCCATCTTCAAAGTGCACAGCTTGACTCTTCATCTGTGGGGCTGTGCGTTTATTTAACAAACATTTTGAATCTCTGTTAAAATAGGTAAAATCATGACCTTAATGCAAATATATAAAAACACATTTCAAAGATTTTTTCCAATTCATTAATTAATGAAGAATCCGGGAAGATGTTATTAATGGCTCCAGGAGCATTTGCAGAGTGGGGCACTTACAGGCAATTTAATAAAGGATTTTTAGGATGAAATTGCTGGGTTAGATTAAAAACTGTTTAATATGCTACAGGTCAATAGACTGGAACTCGTGGTTATCTCTTCCACCAGATTATTTGCATCACTACCAGACCTCTTTAGGTTAACCTTTAAAGAGTTGCGAAACAACCCAATCAATAGAAAGAAAATCAAAGGGCAAACCTAGCACTGCACTGAAAGAACGCCCAGAAATCTCTTGTCTGTTTCCAAGTTTTGCATAAATATTCTGACAATTTCCCTCACTTGCAATCAGAAATAATCGCCAAAGATTGTTTTCGATCCGAGAAAGCTGGTCTCATTAGATTTGCCTGGCTTAATTATTTACGTGCGTGTAGCGAGAAAATTAATTACCTGTCAGGCCAACTTGAGCTTACTCTGCAACCCAGAACCATACACTACTGGGCAACTACCACTCCTAAGACACTCTACTTACCAGATTTCACCAGCAGCACCTATTTAGACCTGACTGAATCAGAATCGTTCTCAAATAGAGCACTCTGGATATGATCCTGATCGCACAAGTGAGCTTTTCATTATTTTCTGGTGAAAAGGAGGACAAATTATTATTAAACCTATATAAATAATGATAGTGTAAAAAGAGAGGTGATTCAGTAAAAGTGTTTTCTGAATTCTGAGCGGTGAGTGAGAATCAGATACCATTAAAAATGTACAAAAGTTTGTACATTAAAAATGTACAAATGGGGCTTCCCTGGTGGCGCAGTGGTTGAGAATCTGCCTGCCAATGCAGGGGACACGGGTTCGAGCCTTGGTCTGGGAAGATCCCACATGCCGCGGAGCAACTAGGCCTGTGAGCCACAATTACTGAGCCTGCGCGTCTGGAGCCTGTGCTCTGTAACAAGAGAGGCCGCGACAGTGAGAGTCCCGCGCACCGCGATGAGGCGTGGCCCCCGCTCACCGCAACTAGAGAAAGCCCACACATCGAAACGAAGACCCAACACGGCCAAAAATAACTAAATAAAATAAATAAATAAAATTTAAAAAAATCTCCCTGGATCTATGAAAATATATTTAAAAAAATAAAATAAAATAAAAATGTACAAATGTTTCAGTTTACCGAAGCATGGGATACTAAATTGAGAGCTATAACTTAAAAAGACAGAGACAGGACTTCCTAGTCTTTGCATGGAAATTAGAGCATTAAAACTAATGCCAACAATATTCTAAACAGAATACCAGAGTGAAATTTCCCTCAGTTCAGTCCTATGGAATTGATTCTTATGTGGCTGGGTCTTGGGTCGGCAATCTGCTTTCATAGGTACGTCTGCATGGATTAAAAAGAGTCCTGGAGGGACTTCCCTGGTGGAGCGGTGGTTAAGAATCCACTTGCCAATGCAGGGGACACGGGTTCGAGCCCTGGTCCAGGAAGATCCCACATGCCGCAGAGCAACTAAGCCCGTGCGCCACAACTACTGAGCCTGCGAGCCACAACTACTGAAGCCTGCGTGCCACAACTCCTGAAGCCTGCGCGCCTAGAGCCCGTGCTCCACAACAAGAGAAGCCACCACAGTGAGAAGCACGCACACCGCAAAGAAGAGTAGCCCCCGCTCACCAGAGAAAGCCCTCACGCAGCAACAAAGACCCAAGGCAGCCAAAAATTAATAAATAAAATGAAAAAAACCTAAATCTTATGAAAAAGTAAAATGTATGCTTATAGTTGACTTAGTACTGATTTTATCTTTCTGTCTCCCTCCCTGTACACTTTTATTTTTTATCTTTATCGGAGTATAGTTGATTTACCTCCTTGTACACTCTGAATTCATCTACTTTGAATCACTCCTGGAATGAAATATGCGCGTTTAATAAATACTTTTGTTCCTGTTATTTGCATGTACTTAACAGACACTTTTGTCACTTGTATTCTCACATATGTAATTTCTTGACCGTTGTTTTCTTTTTGACACGTACAAAATATGTTCCGTTATGCGATTGTAAATTTTAAAAATATCCAAACATCTTAGAACTGATAATAACTTTGACTTATTCATTCATAAGTTTATTTATCTTTTCCAGCAGGTTGTGCTAGTGCTTTATAGATTTTATATATTTTATTTTTTTTTAAATCCACTTGTAATAGTTTGCAGTTTGGGGACTCAGACAGATTTGTCCATCTGCTACCCAGCTGCAGACTTGTTCCAACAGTATTTATGAGTTTCCTTTTCCCCTCTGCTGTGGCACTCCTGGGTTTATAATGCCCTACATCCAAGTAATGGTTGAAGTTAATTTCTGGAGAGCCTTGTTTAGTTTTAATTGTGATTTTAAAGTACAGTCAGCCCTTCGTATGTTCAGGTTCCAAATCCACAGATTCAACCAACTGTGGACTGAAAGTATTCAGAAAAAAAATCCAGAAAATGCCAAAAATCAGTATTTGAATTTTCTGTGCACTGACAACTCTTTACATAGCATTGACATTGTATAAGCTATTACAAGGAATCTAGAGGCGATGTAAAGTATCAGGAAGCATGTATGTAAATTGTATGCAAATATACACCATTTTATATCAGGGACTTGAGCATCCATGGATTTTAGTATCTCCGAGGGGTCCTGGAACCAATCCCTCCAGATACCGAGAGAAGACGTGCTTTTTCTCTTTGTAGTATTCATTTTAATTAAAATTCTCAAAGAATATTTTCTAGAACTTTATAAATTTGTGATGAGGTTTATCCAGAAAAAAACAAGAAAGAATATTAAATATTTTTAAATACTCTAATGAAGATGGACTCAGGTTAAGAAGTCTCCACTTGGATTTTGCAGTTTTCATTGATTAGCTCTCTTGGTTCCTAAGTTACATGAATGCCCACGTATTTTGAGTCTTATTTTGGTGGCAGTAAGGTCATCACTGCGAATGAAATCTTACGATTATGTCTTTTAGCTGTATTTCATTGACACGAAGACTGTGTGATAGGTTTTCTAGTTTCACAGGCAGGAGACTCTGCTTAAGGTATAAACCCAAGATATGACACCAAGCTCTCCTCTCAATTAGAGGCAGTGCAGAAGGCAGTCAGGAGTCCCCAGGTCTGAGCCCTGACTTTGCCCTGTCTGACTTTCAGCAAATCAGTAAATTAGTAAACTTCTCTGTGCCTTGGTGTCCTCAGCTAAAAAGTATGAATAATAATAGTACTTGCCTCATACGATTGTCTAGAGGATTGAGATAATATATGCATAGCTCTGAGGCCATATCTGGCTCATAGCACACACTCAGTAAATATGTTACTACTATTATTATTATTATTAAGGTTTACCTGACCCTTAGGTGAGGGCAAAGAAACAGAGAAGCACTGCAGCTATTGGGAGAGCTGTATGTCTTTGGTGACTGGGCCCTAAACAGCCAGATTTGCCTTGAGTATTTAACGTGCAAGATATGCACCAGGCTGTCACAAACACCTTCCAGAAACCAGAGAAAATCTTGAGTAGATCCTTTTTGTGATCCTATTGCCGTTTCCATAACCAGTGAATTTTTACCTTACAATGCAATTTAGTAAACATTCCTTATTTTGCTTTGTGCATTTTACTTATTAAAAAGCAAAAGGGCTTCCCTGGTGGCACAGTGGTTGAGAGTCCGCCTGCCGATGCAGGGGACACGGGTTCGTGCCCTGGTCCGGGAAGATCCCACATGCCGCGGAGCGGCTGGGCCCGTGAGCCACGGCCGCTGAGCCTGCGCGTCCGGAGCCTGTGCTCCGCAACGGGAGAGGCCACAGCAGTGAGAGGCCCGCGTATGGCAAAAAAAAAAAAAGAATTGGCCACGTGTTCCAAGAAGAAAACTTGATTTTATTCTCCATATGCAAAGCTGCTGTCACAGTCACCGGTTTTGCCAGTGTTTATTAGGCGTTCTGTTTTGCTTCGATTGGCATAATTTCATGCTACATTAACCCTACGAGGAAGATTCACGGCGAATGATATCCAGTAGTTCCAATTAGCAAAGATGCCAGGTGTGTGGTGTTGGAAAATTGTAATGGGAAGATTCTAACCTTGTTCACAGAGCACCCTCATTGCCCAAAACATTATTTTAACATCTGTTCAAGTCACATTGATTAGCAGGCATTTGCAGTATTGTGACTGGAATACTGATTTCCAAAGACAAGGCAATCACCAGTTGCCTGATTTGGAAACCAAACAGTTGCCGTTATTTTGCATGACAGTGTCATTCTGTGGCTGCGAAGAATGCTGTTCTGCTTTGACGAAGAGAAAGTGGCACTGACTGCAGGAGTCTCTAGAAACCTGGTAGGTTTGTGGGAAGGGCTGGAGAGGGCCTTCCCTTGCCCTGCATCTCCCAGCCGCCACGGAGCCAGCTTTTCCATTGGCCCAGCGTGCCATCTGCCCACCCTCTCCTCGTTCTGCCCTGGTGTGGCCGCATCGGTTCCCACGTGGGCTGTTACACAGCTGCCTGCCACTCCTGCTTCTAGCCCCGTTCCCTCCAGTGGTTTCTCCACATGGCTCCTGCCTGAGTGAGCTTTCTAACATGCACATTGTTTTACCTCCCAGAACAAACTCATTCAGCGGCTCTCCGCTAGCCACAATGAGGCAACCGAAAATGTGGCGCTTGGCAC
Organism: Phocoena sinus; assembly: GCF_008692025.1. Classification (NCBI taxonomy): domain Eukaryota; kingdom Metazoa; phylum Chordata; class Mammalia; order Artiodactyla; family Phocoenidae; genus Phocoena; species Phocoena sinus. The sequence goes on from NC_045764.1 coordinate 3,716,652, forward strand.
GCTAGGCCCTCAGGGTTCCTTCCTGCGAAGCCTCTTCCCCCTCTGTCCCCGCCCAGAAACTTCATTTCTTCTAGTCACCTTTCTGCTCAATTCCTTTCCTCCTGAAAGAGTTCCAGACCCCCCGGCAGACCCTCTTCCCCCGTGCTCCTATAGCACTTTGTAACGTCAACCAAAAAAATAACGCGGGAGGCTGCAAATCGGAAGAGTTTCCTGGGGATCTTAAGAACTGCAATTTGGAAGACAGATCCGGGTAACCCCAAAAGAGTGTTCTGGGGAAGCGAAAGGGTCAGGAGCTTATAAAGGCAAAAAGCCGCAAAGCTGTTAAAAGTTGCCTGACAATAATTGTGATGGACTGTGACGTAAGTCAGAAAATACGTTGTCCTTAAGGAATCACAAGTTGTTTTAGGGTAGGTGTCTGATAAATAGGAAGACTGTCATGAGTTATTATTTTAGGGTAAGTGTCTGATAAGTTGATAGGTTGTCGGGTTTCTGGCAGATGTTCTGGATGATCTCACCAGGTCAAAAGGTCAGATTCCGTCCATCCTGAGACACGCATAGGTCACGCTTTCCCGATGGCCTCCTGGCTCCGCCTTAGAGACCTCTCTTGCCAATACTCACTCCATTTGTACTTTCCTTTCAGAGTACATAGTCCATAATAAGAAATAAAGCATTGTGACGTCACTAGTTGTTTAGTATCTCTCTCTCCACTAAAATGAAAGCAGGGGCTATCTCCTTCATTTTCATCTTTGAATTCCCATGGCCTGGCATGCTACAGGCAGGCAATATCTATTTGTTGGGTCAACTTTAAATTGTAAATAAATAGCATAAATGTATCATTTCACCATAATTTAACTAAAAAAATAAGTTAAAATGTTGAAAAAATAGTAGCTACCTTTCATTGTGTGTTTACTATTTGCAGGCACTTGGGTAAGTACTTTTTATTTGTTTATTTATTTTTTCATATTAAAAAGAAATATTTATTATTTTTTTTTGCTGCATTGGTTCTTCATTGCTGCACGCGGGCTTTCTCTAGTTGCGGCGAGCGGGGGCTACTCTTCGTTGCGGTGTGCGGGCTTCTCATTGCGGCGGCTTCTCTTGTTGCGGAGCACGGGCTCTAGGCGCGCGGGCTTCAGTAGCTGTGGCACTTAGGCTCAGTACTTGTGGCTCAAGGGCCTTAGAGCGCAGGCTCAGTAGTTGTGGCACACGGGCTTCGTTGCTCCGCGGCATGTGGGATCTTCCTGGACCAGGGCTCGAACCCGTGTCCCCTGCATTGGTAGGTGGATTCTTCACCACTGCGCCACCAAGGGAGTCCCAATACTTTTTATTTTGTTTTGTCAGTGTTTCCCAAATTTCAATGTATACATTTTTAAAATTTGACTCATGTTTACTAATATAAATGTAATTTAAAAGAAAAATGTATATGACTACCACATGTGAAAAAACAGCATCACTTGCCGTAAACAAACAAAGAAATAAGCCACGTAATATAAGCAGAAGTGTATTTAATCAGTTTGTCAAAATGTTCTCCAATGAGAAGAAGAAAAGTGGTTAAGATCAGTCAGGAAATAAATATTCAGCTCAGTTTCTCATAGCTTAAGAAAAAAGTATGAGGATCTACAGTAATGTTTCAGTTTTGATGTAAACTTGTACCAAGAATTCTAATTCACGTGCATTCATAGTTTGAGAGGTGATTACATATAATTACTCTTTTGACAGTTCCTAACAAAGGTGATGAAAGCGATTTTTGTTCAACAAATTTTAGTTAAAAGAAGCCACATGAAGAGATCGCCAAAATTTGTACTTGTGTAGAGTTATTTGGTAATGACGCCCAAAGTCATGGAAAACACATTCCTTATTCACCTGAGGCTGCCAAGGGGACTGGAAAAACACTTGTGAGAATCTCTTTTTATTAAGTTGTTAGAGTCTCTTTTTAGTTCAAAATTTTCTCAGCAAGATCTGAGATTTGAACTTGGGCTGAGTTCAAAAGCAGTGTGGTCAACTAACAAGAGGAATCAAGCACACCGTAGTCAGAGTGCCCCTCCCTGGGTCCAGTTTTTGGGCCGTTGTGTACACCTTGCCTCACCTGTGGACCACTGCTTCGTAGGAATCAATTCAAGTTGTTCAGATGAGCAGATGTATCTGCAGGTTATGGTGATCTGCAAAGTCATCCAATCATGCATATTAACTCAGAGGAAAAAAAGGTATCTTTCAGAATGACTTTCTCTTTTTGATTTGGATGGACACTGGGAAAAACCAAAAGCTTCAATGTGAGCCAGTACCTGTTTGGAGTCACTGCCCATCTCTACACAAAGCTAAAAATAAAAGTTGACAATTCAGTTAAAATGGACAAATGTAACCATTTAAACATCTTGATTAAATATCGAAGTACTTCTCTTTACCTCCAGGCATTTGAGGGCTTCTCTGTGTTTCTCTTAGTGCATAGATTTTAGATTGTAATTCTGGAATGATAGCTTGAATAGATGGAACAAGTCCTCTTGGCTTTAGCTCTATCTGGGTTTAACATGTGGTCACTGACATAACAGTTCTCCTAGTGAACTGGACCCACTGTGGTACACGCTCACACTTGTAAAGAATTATGGCAAAAAAAGACAGTTATTGAACATTTGAAATATATTCTGTGTGACAGGCAGAATCATGACCCTCCAAAGATGTCCTAATGCTAACCTCCAGAACCTGTGAATATGTTACCTTATATGGATAAAGGGATTTTGCAGATGTGATTAAGGTTAAAGACCTTAAAATGGGAGATTAAACTGGATTATCTGAATGAACGTAATCTAATTCCATGAGCTCTTAAAAGTTGAGACCCTGGGGAGACCTTCAAGATGGCACAGGAGTGAGACGTGGAGATCACCTTCCTCCCCACAGATACACCAGAAATACATCTACACGTGGAACAACTCCTACAGAACACCTGCTGAACGCTGGCAGAAGACCTCAGACCTCCCAAAAGGCAAGAAACCCCCCACATACCTGGGTAGGGCAAAAGAAAAATGAACAAACAGAGACAAAAGAATAGGGACTGTATCTGCCCCTCTGGGGGGGAGCTGTGAAGGAGGAAAGGTTTCCACACACTAGGAGCCCCTTCGCGGGCGGAGACTGCGGGTGGCGGAGTGGGGAAGAAGCTTCGAGGCCGCGGAGGAGAGCGCAGCAACAGGGATGCAGACGGCAAAGCGGGGAGATTCCCGCACAGAGGATCGGTGCCGACCGGCACTCACCAGCCCGAGAGGCTTGTCTGCTCACCCGCCGGGGCGGGCGGGGCTGGGAGCTGAGGCTCGGGCTTCGGTCGGAGCGCAGGGAGAGGACTGGGGTTGGCGGCGTGAACACAGCCTGAAGGGGCTAGTGCGCCACTGCCAGCCAGGAGGGAGTCCGGGAACAAGCCAAAAGGAGAGATCACTAACAAAGTATAAAAAATAAAATAAAGTTAGAAAAATAAAGATTTATTAGGAAAAATAAAAATATAAAAGAATCAACAAGGTAAAATAGAACCCCAATCTAAAAGAGGAAAAAAGAAAGGAAAAAAAAAATCCCTGGCTATGGGGGTGGAGTTTAGGCAGGGGTGGAACTTAGGCAGGGGTGGGGGTTTAAGGTAGGGCAGGACCTAGGTTGCTGGGGGGGTGCCGTTTGAGCATGGGGTGGGGCCTCTGCTTAGGACCTGCGTGGAAGGGGAGCGGCAATGTTAAGTTGAATACAGGGAGGGGGATTATAGTGGTCATGTCGAAACAATCTACCATAAGACACATCTTTTTCCTTTGTACTAATACATAATGTGGGGGATGAGTCTTTGAAGTCATGTGAATCCTGTTTCTCAACTTTTTACTTGATGGTTTTAGCATCCACTGATATCACACTGGGAGTTACAAAGTGGTGATTTTCTATTTTATCATTTCTTCTACCTTTATTAGCTGTATTTCAGTAAAGAAAAATTCTTCCTTTCCCTCTCTTTTCTGTATCTCTTTTTTGACTATCACTATGCACTTATGGACCTTTAAAGTTCAATAGATTATAATCCATAACTTTAATTTTTTTTTCTTTTTTCTTTCTTTCTTTATCTTTTCTTTTTCTCAGATTGTCTCAGATTTGGTTTGTGGGATCTCCTTCAAACTGACTTCTATGTCCCTTTGACATTATCTCATTTGATGTTTTATGTTACCTTGTTTATGTTACCTTGGACTTTCCCTGACTTGGGTTTTGGAATCAGCTGGAGGATTCCAAAGATCCCGAATTATTTCCAACGGGCAATGGTATAGAAACCAAGAGCTAGACATTAGATATGTTCAATGTTCTGAAATTTTGTTGTTTTTAGACCCTTTCTGTGGACAGAGCTGGGAAATAACACACACACAATCATGCATTTATACTGATATGCCATTCAAACCTGACAGACAGGGTTCTCCTTCACTTTTGCCATTTCATGTCCAGGTACATGAGGGAGTTTAGTCTGTGACAAAGATAGCACCTCAATCAGTGAGGAAAATATGGTTCATTCCATACATTGTTTGGGGGACATTTGGGTATCAATTTGAAAACAAACAAATCCCTACGTAAAGCAAGTTCCAGAAGAGTTGGTTAAATGAGTATAAAAATATTAGAAAAATTGTTGGAGAAAAAACGTAGAATCTTGGGGACGGAAAGCACTTTTTCAGAAAGATGAAACCCATAAGACATAAAGCAAAGGCTGACAGGCCCGAGGGTGAAACGTCCTGCACAATATTCCTGTCAGTGAAAGAAGTGGCATCATTGGGTTGCACTCCTCCTGAGTTTCCAATTTTGAGAGACATTGTCACGTTGTCTTCTAAATAAGAAGTGCGTGTTTCCATTTTAAAATGAACAAAGGGACTTCCCTGATGGTCCAGTGGTTATGACTCTGCCTCCCAATGCAGGAGGTGCAGGTTCGATCCCTGGTCGGGGCACTAAGATCCCGCATGGCTCACGGCCAAAAAACCAAGACATAAAACAGAAGAAGGGCTTCCCTGGTGGCGCAGTGGTTGAGAGTCCACCTGCCAATGCAGGGGACATGGGTTCGTGCCCCAGTCCGGGAAGACCCCCACATGCCGCGGAGTGGCTGGGCCCGTGAGCCATGGCCGCTGAGCCTGTGCGTCTGGAGCCTGTGCTCCGCAACGGAAGAGGCCACAGCAGTGAGAGGCCCGCATACCGCAAAAAAAAAAAAAAAAAAAAAAAAAAAAAAACAAACCCAGAAGCAATATTGTAAGAAATTCAATAAAGACTTAAAAAAAATGAACAACGAAAACATCAAGTAACTAGCTGCCTTCTTGAGGGCCTTGAAGGAAGGTCGGGGGCCAGAGGTTAGACCCCAGACAACCACGAAGCACTAGAGATGCTGAACACATTTCAGAGAGAGAAGGATAAAATTCTCCCATTATGATTCTGCCAGGGTCAGCCCTGGGTTGAGGTGATATGATGGGGCCTTGGAATCACATGTCAACATGTGCCCAATCTCAGGAGTCTAAGGACATATAGCAGTTTCTCAGTAGAATAACCACAGAATTACCATTTGATCCAGCAGTTCCACGTCTGGGTATACACAGAAAAAACTGAAAGCAGAGACTCAAACAGATTCCTGTACACAGTGTTCATTATTCACAATAGCCGAAAGATGGGAAAAACCAAATGTCCCTCAACAGATGAATAAATAGGACTTCCCTGGTGGCGCAGTGGTTAAGAATCCACGTGCCAATGCAGGGGACACGGGTTCAAGCCCTGGTCTGGGAAGAGCTGCATGCCGTGGAGCAGCTAAGCCTGTGTGCCACAACTGCTGAGCCCATATGCCACAGCTACAGAAGCCTGCGTGCCACAACTATTGAAGCCCATGCACCTAGAGCCCGTGCTCCTCAACAAGAGAAGCCACCACAATGAGAAGCCCGCGCACTGCAACAAAGAGTAGCCCCCGCTCGCCGCAACTAGAGAAAGCCTGCGCACAGCAACAAAGAACCAAAGCAGCCAAAAATAAATAAATAGTTTTTAAAAGATGAATAAATAAACTAAATGTGGTATATACATACAGTGGAATGTTATTTGAGCTTAAAAAGGAATGAAATTCTGATACATGCTATAGCACGGGTGAACCCTGAGGACATTATACTAAGCCAAAATAAGCCAGACACGAAAGGACCAAATACTGTCTGATCCCTCTTTCATGATGTTATGGACTGAACTGAGTCCTCCCACGGTTCTCATGTTGAAGCTCCAACCCCCAATCTGACTATATTTGGAGATGAGGCCTTGATGAAGGTAATTAAAGGTTAAATGAGGGGGAAAAAAAGAAAAAATGGGACTTCCTTGGTGGTCCCAGTGGTTAAGGCTCCACGCTCCCAATGCAGAGGGCATGGGTTCAATCCCTGGTCAGGGAACTAAGATCTCGCATGCTGCATGGCATGGCCTTAAAAAAAAAAAAAAAAGTTAAATGAGGTAATAAGGGTGGGGCCCTAATCCAATAAGATTAGTGTTCTTATAAGACACCAGCTAGTTCTCTCTCTCTCTCTCCTTCTCTCTCTCCTTCCCTCTCCCACTCCTTACCAGGTGTGGACATAGTGAGAAGGTGGCCATCTGCACGTCAGGAAGAGAGCCCTCACTGGAACCATCCTGGCACCCTGATCTCAGACTTCCAGCCTCCAGAGCCATGAGAAAATCAATGTCTGTTGTATAAGCCATCCAGTCTGCGGTCACTTGTTATGGTGGCCTGAGCTGACAAAGACATATGGGGTATCTAGATAGTCAAATTCATAGAGATAGAGAGTAGAACAGTGGTTACCAGGGGCTGGGGGGAGGGGAAGTGGGAGTTCTCGTTTGATTGGTACAGAGTTTCAGTTTAGGAAGATGAAAAAGTTCTGGAGCTGTGTAGTGGTGATGGTTGCATAACAATGTGAATGTACTTCATGCCACTGAACTATATGCTTAAAAAATAATTAAAATGGTAAATTTCATTATGTATATTTTGCCACAATTAAAAAGTAAAAATTTTTTAAAATAAGAGGAAAATCTCCAACAACCTTAACAACTAAAGAATCTCAGGGGCCTCTTGTGGCCTTTCTGAAACCCTGATTCTGCGTGATTATCCAAGGCCAAGGTGGCCATCTCTCCCACGGCCATGGACACAGTGACGGTGCCCCCCCTACTAGGGCCTTTGGAAGGCACACAGTTCAGCAGATAACAAACTGGAGAACCGTTTAAGTTCTTTCTGAATGGGCTCTGGAGCTCCGCTGTCACTGAACTGAAAAGTCTTTTTCCCAAGAGGAAAGAAAATTAAGAAGAAAAATATGTTCGCAGCTGGAGCCTGAATTAGCAGTTTTGTCTCCAAAGACCGGAAGGCACCTGGTCCCAGCAGACTTTCTGTTGAATTTCATGTGGCTTTCAAAAACAGGCTCATTCTGAGCTGACTGGTAAGATTTCATTCTGTTCGGTTGTCTAACGCAATTTTATCTAAGTTCAAGCCATCACACAACACTTTATTTATTTTTTAGCGGGGAGAAGGCTACACAAAATTACTGTCATAGCTTTCCTAGATTGAGCTGTAGTTTTGAGAACTCAGGAAGCTTAGAACAGAGCAAAGCTCATGGTATCAGGGTATCAGAGAACACAGCAGTCAGGGGTACACAGACCAACACTGGAAAACCAGGGAAACCTGCTTCTCTGAGCAGGTTCTGGGTCAGGCAATATTTGCATGTTCTCAGAGCTTGTTGGAAATGCAGGACCTTCCACCCAGACCCACTGAATCAGAATGTGCAATTTTAACAATTCCCTAGGAATGCATGTTAAAGTTTGAGAAGCACTGCTCCTCAGAGGGTGCTCTTCAGACGCCCCCTCAGCCAAACTGCCTGGGAATATTTATTAAAAATGCATCTTCCATATACCTGGACAAAACTCTAATTCGAAAAGATCCATGCACCCCAATGTTCACAGCAGCACTATTCACAATAGCCAAGACATGGAAGCACCCTAAATGTCCATTGACAGAGGCATGGATAAAGAAGATGTGGCACATATATACAATGGAATACGGCTCGGCCATAAAAAAGAATGAAATAATGCCATCTGCAGCCACATGGATGGACCTAGAGATGATCACACTAAGCGAAGTAAGTCAGAGAGAGACAAATATCATGGGATATCACTTATATGTGGAGTCTAAAATACAACACAAATGAACAATATCTACAAAACGAAACAGACTCATAGACATAGAGAACAGCCTTGTGGTTCCCAAGGAGGAGTGGGGTGGGGGAGGGATGGACTGGGAGTTTGGGATGAGCAGATGCAAACTAGTATATACAGGATGGATGAACAACAAGGTCCTACTGTAGAGCAAGGGGAAACATATTCAGTATCCTGTGATAAACCATAAATGGAAAAGAATCTGAAAAGAGTGTGTATATATAAGTATAAACCAAGTCCACTTTGCTGTACGGCAGCAGAATTAACACAACATTGTAAATCAACTAGACTCTAATAAAAAAAAAATTTTTTTAATGCTCCTTTTGGATCCTGCCAAGAACTAGGAGGGATTACCTCTTATGATTCTTAGGCAAAGCAGTGTGAGAACTGTTGCTGTAGTTCTCCCCCAAAAGCAGCCCAGCCCTCCCCTTTGGGAACGGGGTTCTAGAATGTGAGGTCTCCTGAGGGGGGAGGGGGGAGGGAGAAGTGAAACTGTGCAGGCGGGATTCTAGGTGGCGCTGACTCTACACACCCGGTTTGGATGTTTTTTTTGTTTGTTTGTTTGTTTGTTTGTTTTTTTGCGGTACGCGGGCCTCTCACCGTTGCGGCCTCTCCCATTGCAGAGCACAGGCTCCGGACGCGCAGGCTCAGCGGCCATGGCTCACGGGCCCAGCCGCTCCACGGCATGTGGGATCTTCCCAGACCAGGGCACGAACCCGTGTCCCCTGCATCGGCAGGCGGACTCTCAACCACTGCGCCACCAGGGAAGCCCCAGACATTTTTCAAATGTCATCAGTTGCCTCACGAATATCCTTTTCCTGGACCAGGATCCATCCGGGAGCACATATAACAGTTAATTGTCCTGCCCCTTCAGTTTCCTTTGATCAGGGACAGAGTCAATGAGAGCCTTTCAGTGACAGATGGCTATGACAACATTAACAACCCACTTGAATTTCTTGCTCATCTTTGAATTCACGTGGTTCTCAAACATCAGTGTTCATAAGAAACACATGGGGAGCTTGTTTAACACGTTCACTCCAAGAGAAACTGAATCTGTAGGGCTTGGGTGACGTTTGGGAATGTGCACTTTTTAAAAAAAATTTATTTATTTATTTAGGCTGTGTGGGGTCTTTAGTTGCAGCATGCAAACTCTTAGTTGCAGCATGCATGTGGGATCTAGTTCCCTGATCAGAGATTGAACGCGGACCCCTGCATTGGGAGCGAGAATCTTACCCACTGGACCACCAGGGAAGTCCCGGGAATGTGATTTTTTATCAGTGTACTGGGAACTATGATGCAGGCAGTCGGATGGAGGACCAGACTCTGAGAAACATGCCCAGGTGAGGCTGGCACAGCTTCAGTGAACACTTGCAGTGCAATCCTCCTTCTACAAGGACAAGCTGCCTCTATTTCTTAAAAACATTTTCTGAAGCGTTACATTGACTCAGCACATTCCTAGAGACAGTGTAGACCTGCGTCCCACCACTGCCCCCATTCATAACACAAATGCCAGAGCAGCAGGTCGCCCTGCTCTGCGCTTGGTGTTGTCACCTTTCCTTTTCCGCGTCTTCTGGGTAGTTGGGGGTTTGCTCTTTTGCAAAGTTTGCCACAAGGGGGCACCAGTGACTTCCTCCTTGTGCTAACATAATAACAGTGCTCGTCAAAGTTGCCAAATTAGGACACAGGACTTTACCACCTGTGCCCTCAACGATCTGGATCTTTTCGCCTTTGGTGGCATTAGGATGAATCCAGAACCACTTGCTTTGGGCTGTCTCTCTGCTGATAATAGAGAGATCTATTTGCATAGAATTGGGTGTGCAGGCTTGGTTCCGTTTGCAGGGGTCTGATCTGGGCTGTCCCGCGCAGCAAGGCCACCGTGAGCAATGCAGCAGTTGTGTAGAGGCTGAGACACAGAACTGCAGGCTCGACACACTCTCCCCATCAGGTCCTTGTGATCTTTTTCTTTTTACATCCCTTTCCCCGGGGGCCAGTGGCAGAAGCAAAGCTCTTCACACGTCTCAACACTCACCCTCATTATCCCGAGAACTATGCCAGTGATGAGTTTCTCGTTCAGTGGCAGACAGGGCTGAGACCAACATCTACGCTGAGCCTAGTGGTGGCTGGTACATGTTCAGCAACCAGCACTCCAAACAAACAATTTTTAGTGTTTCCCAGTTTCTGCGGGGGTAAATTCTCCCATCATGGCCGATTTCAAGCTATCAACGAGATATCATTGAACGCCAAGTTGCGAAGTGATGTGCAGAGGCCCAGCTGTACATAGTATGTCTACCTCATAAACACAGTAGAAGTAAGCTGAAGAGTGTAAACAGGATAGAGCAAAGTAACTAGGAAATGATGAGGTCTGTTTATTATCTTTGATTTTAAAAAATTTTTGTGATAAAACACGATACAAAATTTACCATCTTAACCATTTATTTCAGTAGCGTTAAGTATATTTACATTGCTGTGCAAGCCCCAGAACTGTTATCTTGTAAAACCCAGTCTCTGTACCCATTGAAGAACATCTCCCCATGTCTCCCTTCCCCCAGCCCCTGACAACCACCATTCTACTTTGTCTCTATGAGTTTGACTACTTCGGATACTTTATGTAAGTGGAATCATACCGTATTTGTCTTTCTGTGGCGGGTTTATTTCACTTAGCGTAATGTCCTCAAGATTCATCCATGTTGTAGCATATGACAGGATTTCCTACTTTCTAAAGGCTGAATAGTATTTCACTGTATGTCTATAGCACGTCTTCTTTATCCATTCTTCTGTAGATGAACACTGGGTAGTTTCCACCTCTTGGTTATTGTGAATAATGCTGCTGTAAATGTGGGTGTACAAAGAGCTCTTCTAGACTCTGCTTTCTATTTCTTATACATATGTGCCCAGAGGTAGAATTGCTGGGTCACATGGTAGTTCTGTTTTTAGTCTCTGGCGGGACTGTCACACTGTTCTTTAGCATTTGAACCACTTTACATCCCTACCAACAGTACACAAGGGTTCAAATTCCTCTGTGTCCTCACCAACACTTGTTATTTTCTGTTTTTTTCTTTCTTTCTTTCTTTCTTTTTAATAGTCATTATCCTAATGGGTATGAGATGGTAGCATCTCATTCTGGTTTCGGTTTGCATTTCTCTGATGGTTAATAGGCATGTTGAGCATCTTTTCATACGCTTGTGGCTATTTGTAAGCTTCTTTGGAGAAATGTCTATTCAAATCATTTACCCATTTTTTTATTGGATTATTTTGTTGTTAAGTTATAGGAGTTCTCTATATATTCTTTCATTTAAAAAATACTTTTTAATTGAAGTACAGTTGATTTACAATGTTGTGTTAGTTTCAGGTGTACAGCAAGGTGATTCAGTTATACATATATCCATTCTTTTTCAGATTCTTTTCCCATATAGGTTATTACAAAATATTGAGTAGAGTTCCCTGTGCTACACACTAGGTCCTTGTTGTTTATGTATTTTATATATAGTAGTGTGTATATGTTACTTCCAAATTCCTAACTTATCCCTCCCCCCACACCTTTTCTCTTTGGTAACCACAAGTTTGTTTCCTATGCCTGTGAGTCTGTTTTGTAAATAAGTTCGTTTGTATCAGTTTTTTAGATTCCACATATAACTGATCTCATATGAGATTTGTCTTTCTCTGTCTGGCTTATTTCACTTAGTATAATCTCCAGGTCCACCTATGTTGCTGCAAACGGCATTGTTTCATTCTTTGTTATGGCTGAGTAGTATTCCATTGTATATGTACCACGTCTTCTTTATCCATTCATCTGTTGATGGACATATAGGTTGTTTCCATGCCTTGGCGATTGTAAATAGTGTTGCAATGGACATTGGGGTGCATGTATCTTTTTGAATTATGGTTTTCTCCAGATATATGCCCAGGAGTGGGATTGCTGGATCACAGAGCTTTGTGGTAAGTTTTAAAATCAGGAAATGTGAGACCTCTAACTTTGTTCAAGATAGTTTTGGCTCTTCAGGGTTCCTCGAGATTCTATATGAATTTTAGGATGGATTTTTTCTTTCTGCAAAAACTGCCATTGGGATTTTGATAGGGATTGCTTTGAATCTGTAGGTTGTTTGGGGTTGAACTGACATCTTAACAATATTAAGTCTTCCAATCCATGAACACAGGCTCTCTTTCCATTTATTGATGTCTTTATTTCAGCAACGTTTTGTAGTTTTCAGTGTACGTCTTTCATTTCCTTGTTTACGTTTATTCCTAAGTATTGTATTCTTTTTGATGCTATTGTAAATGGAATTTTTTTTCAATTTCCTTTTCAGATTGTTCATTGTCGGTGTACAAAAACACTACTTATTTTTGTGTTTTGATCTTGTATCATGCAACTTTGCTACTTTTGTGTATTAGTTCCAACAGGTGTTTTTGAGAAATCTTTAGGGGTTTCTCTATATAAGGCCATGTCATCTGCTACAGAGATAGTTTTACTATTTCTTTTCCAATTTGCATGCCTTTTATTTCTTTTTCTTGCTTAATTGCTCTGGCCAGGACTTCCAGTACTATGTTGAATAGGAGTGGTGAAAGCAGGCATCCTTGTTTTGTTTCTGATCTTAGAGGAAGAGCTTTCAGTCTTTCACCACTGAGTACGATGTTTGCTCTGAGGTTGTCCTATAGGCCTTTATTATGTTGAGATAGTTTTCTTCTATTCGTAGTTTGTTGAGTGTTTGTATCATGAAAAAGTGTCACGTTTTGTCAAGTGCTTTTTCTGCATCAGTCGAGATGATCATGTGTGTTTCTTCCATCATTCTGTTAACGTGGTGCATTATATTGATTGACTTTTGTATGTTAAACCCTCATTGCATTTCAGGTCACTTGGTCATAGTGTATAATTCTTTTAATGTGCTATTGAATTCTGTTTGCTCATCTTTTGTTGAAGATTTTGCATTAATATTCATCAGGGATATTGTTCTGTAGTTTTCCTTTTTCGTATCATTATCTTTGTATAATTTATTTACTTGTAAGTTTATATAATTGACTTTCTAATAATGGCTGTTTAACAACCAGTTCATAAAATTCCTGAAAATTTAACAGGTGATTCTCATGAGTCAATGTGAGCTGGCTCCAGCATATTACTGTCCCGACTTTTCATGTGTCTTTTCCTTTTGCAATTTAGGCCACAATAAATTGAGAGACTTACTTAATTTCTCATAGTAATAGGAAGGGCAAGAAACGAAGGGTACCTCTGTGTGTCAACTTATTTGGCAAAAACTAAAAACAAAAAAACAAAACCCCAGAACAAGTATTAAGCTGTGAGTTATTTTCCCAGTTCCCACCTGACTGCATCATCTTGACAAAATGAAATTTAATTCTTTTTAGGGAAAGGCACTACATTCTTTATCTTTTTTTAAACATTGGCCTCAGTACTGTACTTGCATGGTCTCATTTAAATCTCCCAACAATGTAGGTGCTATTATTCTCCTCGTTTTAGAGATTAAGACACTGAGAGAGGTTAAGTAACTTACACGACGTCACACAGTTAGGCATACAGCCAGAATTTGAACCAGAGCTGCCTGGGCTTCATTTGTCATCTGAACACACACTGGCACATGCTAGGATGTATGGTGCCCCATCTGATCCTTGGTTGCTGATACAGAACTGTGTCCCTTGTCCTCCAGTGCTGACTCTCTACAGCTCTGGTTCCATCTAAGTAAGCTCTATCCACGCCTCCTTAGAAGCATGGGGTAAATTTCAGCTGCTTTACAATGCCACTCCTGGAAAATGAGAAACTATGTAGTTATCTCAGGCATTAGTCACCTAGATATGCCACACAGTCATTTTTGATTCTTACTGGTCATAATGTCGTATCATTTGTACATATTGTTGCAACTGACTTGCTAAAAAATGTTAAGCATTTTTTGTGTCAATGTTCACAAGGCACATTAACCTGTAGTTTTCTTTTGTTGAATTTTTTTGTTTTTAAATCTTTCTTCTGGAGAGAGCTTTGGTAATTTGTGTCTTTTAAGGGATTTTTTCCATTTCGCCTAAGTTGTCAAATTTACTGGCGTATAGTTTTTAATATTTCCTTGTATTTGAATTTCAGTAGAATCTGTAGTAATGTTTCCTCTTATACTCCTGATATTGGCAAATTGTATCTTCTTTTTATTCTAATTTGTCTGGCTAGAGGTTTATCAATCTTATTGATCTACTCGGAGAACCAGCTTTTGGTTTCATTGGTTTTCTCGGTTTCACTTTTTAAATTTTCCTTCCATTCTGATCTTCATCATTTCCTTTCTTCGGCTTTAGGTTTAATTTGCACTTCTTATTCTAGTTTTGTAAGGAGGTAGAAGTTTAGGTTATTATTTCTTAATTTTTGGTATAAATTTCCTTCAAGTGCTGATTTAGCTACATCTCACAACTGTTATGTATACTTACTTCCATTTTCCATAGTTTTCCAGTGTCCATAGTTCAAAATATGTTCTAATGCCCCTTTTGATTTCTGCTTTGACCCATATATTTAGAAGTTTGTTATTAGGTTCCAAATATTTAAGGGCTTTCTAGATCTTTCTGTTAATAATACTAACTTAATTCTATTCTAGTCAGAGCAAATACACTGTATGATTTAAATCCTTTTAAATTTATTGAGATTCGCTTTATGGCTCACAGTATGGTGTACCTTGCTAAACATTTCATGTGCATTTGAAGCAAATGTGTATTCTGTATTTGTTGCATAGAATGTTCTAAAAATGTCAATTAGGGCAACTTAGTTGATACCGTGGTTTCAACTGATTTTCTCACTGATTTTTCTCACTGATTTTCTCTGTCTACTTGTTCTATCAAGTATTGGAAAGGGGATACTGAAACCTCTAATTTTAATTGTATATTTGCCTATTTCTCCTTTTAATTCCATCACTTTTGTTTTATGTATATTTGAATTTCTGTAATTAGATGAATAAATGTGTAAGAATGTTATGTCTTCTCGATAAAGTGATCCTTCTATAATTATGAAATGACCTTTTAAAATTCCTGGTAATATTCTTTGCTCCGAAATGTACTGTCTGATATTAATATAGCCACTCTAGATTCTGATGAGTGCTAAATATGGTATATCCTTCTCCATCCTTTTACTTTTGTCCTACTTGTGTCTTTAGATTTGCAGTGGGTTTCTTGAAGGCAGTATATAGACGGGTTTTTCTTTTTTCATACCATCTGACAATCTTTGCCTTTCACTTGGGTTGTTTAGACCATTAGCATTTAATATTATTATTGATGTGGCTGGGTTTAAATCTACCATGTTCATATTTGTTTTCTATTAACTGTCCTCCGTTTCCTTTTTCTTCTTTTTCTGTTTTCCTTTGGGTCAATAGAATATTTTTTACGATTTTACTTTATTTTCTTTCCTGCTTATTAGCTGTACCTCTTTTTTGTGATTTTAGTGGTTGCTTTAGGACTTAAGTATACATCCTTGAACTTAGCACAGTCTACCTTCAAGGGATATTATACCATTCTGAGTGTAGGATCAGGCCCCTAAGGCCCCTTCCTTCCCTGACTTTTGTGCTACTGTTCTCATATTATGTTCCTTCTCCTTTGTGTTATAATGCCATAATACACTCTTATTATTTTTGCTTCAAAAAGCTGATTATCTTTTAAAGACTTAAAAGATCACGAGAAGAGTTTTAATGCGTACACATATATTTACCATTTCTGATGGTCTCTGTGTGCACCCAGATCTCTGATACCATTTTCATCTGCTTCAAGGACATCCTTTAACATTTCTGGTATCGGACGTCTGCTTGCGATGAATTGTCAGATTTTGGATGTATGAAATATTTCACCTTCGTTTTTGAAAAACAATGTTGCTAGGTTTAGAATTCTAGGTTGAGTTTTTTGTTCAGTAAGGATATTGCTCGCATGTCTTCCAGTGAACATCTGCCGTCACTCTTATTTTTCTCTGTAATACGTCTTTTTAAAAATTATTTTTAAGATTTTTCTCTTTATCATTGACACTTAGCAATTTGATTATATGCTTTAACAAATTTTCTTCGTGTGTGTGCTTGTGGTTCGTTGATTTCCTGAGGGCTGTGGATTGTCTTCATCACATTTGGAGAAACTTCGGTCCTTTACTGTATTCTGAACACCTAAGCCAGAGTGAGCCTGTTCTGACCACATCACTCCTCTGCTCCAGAATCCTAAGTCCTTAAAGTCACCTATCGGGCCCACCACGAGCAGCCTCCCCAATGCCCTCTGACCTACCTTACCTACTCCTCTCCTCTTTGCCTGCGCGCCAGAGCCACACTGCTGTTCCTTCAGCAAACCGGGCACACCCCACCCTTGTATGTATGTATCCTCTCCACCCCCCTTGCCCCATCATCTCTGTGGGCGCTTCTCTGCCCACCCTACCGGAAACGGCAACCTCCACCCCATCCTGGCACTGCTTCTCCCCTCTCCTTGCTTTACCTTCCCCCCAAATACTTACCATAATGCAATTTAAATTTTACATATTCATCTTGTTTTTATCACTCAATGAAATTATAAATTCCATGAGGGCAGGACATTTTTTCACTGTAGTAGGACCTAAAACAGTCCCAAGCATACTAGGTAATCATTCAATAAATAATTGTTGAAAAAAATGAACTGGAAAGTAATTGCTCACGTTCCCATGACCGGCCCTGCCCCCACCTTTACTGAATGATTTTAATTAAAGTCACACAAAAGTTCTTGGCTTGAAAAGAAAAGCAAACGACCACTACACATTAGTTTGTCAACATGTAATGCCCTGGGTTTATTTTGTGAGAATTCTATCACAACTTTTCCAGGTGGGATTAAAAACCTTAAGGATAATGTATGCCATTGGACTGGGCATTCAGACTTCGGTACTGACAAAGCACTAGTAGTAGTCTGTTAAGTACCATTCTCTTCACAGAAGAGAGGTCAAATATTTCCAAAGGAAGGCACCCGATATTTGTGGTTCTGGCCTCGCAGCCTTCTGGAGAGTCTTAGAAGGAGAAAAGCTGGCTGGCTGTTTTTAGAAACTGGAATGGTGATACACGTACAGCAATTACTGCATTCTTCTCCCTTATATCCTTTTTGTAAGAACAAGTAAAGCATGAAGTCTTTGAAACAATTCGACAATAAAAAAGTACAATTTTTTTCTTGTGCTAAAAAAAGGGCAAGACAACATAAACTCCAGTTGTAAGGACTCCATCTGCATACTTGATTTAACACTTTCTGGTGTGGAAGGAAATGGGACTACTGGGCTGTTTGCAGAGCAGCAACATGACATTAGTGCTTTAAGTACCAGAAACTGCCCACAGCTCTGTGGGCAGGTGGGGATGGGAAGATTCAAGAGACTTCATTTTTAGCTCGTTACTTGTCCTAATGATAGTAGACCAGGAAGATCCCCATTTAACAGTACATTCCCCATTTTTTAAAAACTGATGCCTTTTTTTTTTTTTTTGTAAAATTCTGTATGTATGTCACCATTTTTTTTCACATGATACACAGAAAACTCAGGGACCCAGAGGGGAACCAAGTTATGTTATACCATTTACAAAATACCAAGGAGTCCACAGCTACCTAACACATTTACTACAGCACAGGAACCAATGAAGGTACAGTGTACAAAACTGTAAACACGGCACAATAAATAGGTAAAACAGCAGGTTCTGCACCATGCACGTGATGTGATGACACCTCATCTCTACACACTCTCACATCTCACACTCTTTGTTGCAATTTATTTCCCTCCCCCCCACCCCCAAGTGCAAAGCATCACAAATGAACATCTCTGTATTCAAGTAACATATATACAAGGGTATTACAAATATGCAGTACTGTACAGGTAATTGCTGTATTCTTAATTTACAGATGTTGATTTTTTCCCCTATTAACAGTAAGAAAAGAAAAATTGAAGCATGAGAGATGAGCATTGCTGTCAAGTCCCCACAGCTGCCACAGAAACGCATGTGCTGCATTCCATCATCCCTTGCATTCAAAATGCTACTGATGCATAGCACCTAATCAAGTCCCCAGGCTGCGGCTCCACTCCTGAGGAAGCTACGTCACCTCCATCGCTACTGTATTGTCTGCTATGTTGTTTAGTGCTGGCTTTTCTGATTCGTGATTTTCCCTGTTGAAAAAAGTTCAATAAATTACTTATCTGCAATCAATTTAACAAATCAAGATGATCTTCCCAATAAAAAGTTTAAATGTTTTTAATAATAGAGAGAGATCTGACTCTTTTGGGACAGGATAGCAAGTAGAGGAATATGAACTTTTACGATTTATTATTAGGAACACACAACTGGAAGTCAGGCTTGGGTCCGCTGCACATTCCATGGTCAGCTACGTTACCAACAAACCTGTAGCAGCACCCAAGCAACCTAGATGTTACAACACATAAATAACCAAGCTTTAGTTTATAGTTTCAATCTCTTCCTCTATTAAACCTTTCCTAAGAGTTTTAAAAAGGAACAATGTGAGTGAAGGTCATTTATGTCAGGACTTTTAAAGTCCGAGTTTTTTCTCTACGTGGAGCTGAGCAATCAGAAGACCAGGGTCCCCGCTGCCCCTGCCCCTCGACTGCCGACGTGCTCTGGGAGCTCAGTTCCTCCTCTGGGTCTCAGTTCTTACTTAACTTACTTACTTACTTATTTACTTTTTTTTTACAGCAGGTTCTTACTAGTCATCCATTTTATACACATCAGTCCCAATCGCCCAATTCATCACACCATCATCCCCACCCCCCCGCGGCTTTCCCCCCTTGGTGTCCATACGTTTGTTCTCTACATGTGTCTCAATTTCTGCCCTGCAAACTCAGCTCCCTCACCTTTAAACAGAGGGGCTAAAGTAAGTGATGCGAACGTTTCCCTTACACTTTGAGTCTCCCGTGGTTATATAATTCTGTCGTGATGAAAACCACGTATTATATATTTAAGTAAGAGCTATAGTTGTTTGGCTAGCTATGACTAGACCCAGAATATTAAGAATGGATAAGCACTGAGCAGATGTGACTACCACGTAAGTTCAGAAGCAGAAGGGATGCACGGGTCCAGAAACCAATGGCTGCAGTCTGTTGCTACGAAGCCCGCTCCCGCCCTGGGCCACTGCCAGCTGAGGAAGTCTACGCGTCAGAGCGGCAGCCAAGACGCCTCACAGTCCGGCCGCCAACCACTTCAACCTCTACCACTAATCTTCCCAAATCTCTAGACAAACTAGCTTACTTGGTAACCTCTGAAACACATACGTATTTCCCCAACTCTTTTCTTCCTCCCTTCTGCCCAGCCAAGATGAAATCTGATTTTTTTTTTTTTTGGTAGAACATTCCCAGAATATCCCTGGTGTAAAAAATATCTCTTATATGGAAATTACAGCCACATTCTATACATGCTAATTTGACAAGCATATTATATTTTGTGATATCTCTAGAACAATTTTTACCTATTACTTACAATTAATATTATTTAACTTTTCACACTTTTATGCTCATCTTCTAACTCAACTGAAAACGCCTGTCTTTCTCTTTTTGTTTACCCTCAAGTTGACAGCAAGATTTTAATTCCCGTTAATATTTAAAACAGAATAGAGCCTGAGCAAACATTCTAAACTGTCTACTGAAACCTAAGAAAACAAGTTAGCATAGAAAATAATGGTTTGATTAAAAGCTAACCCGGCATGAATACTGTAACCCTTTACATTATTTACATTATTAAGAGAGGCTTGGCTGCGACAGTGAGAGGCCCGCGCACCGCGATGAAGAGTGGCCCATGCTCGCCGCAACCAGAGAAAGCCCTCGCACAGAAACGAAGACCCAACACAGCCAAAGATAAATAAATTAATTAAAAAAAACAAAACAAAACAAAACAAAAAAAAAAAGAGAGGCTTAATTAGTGTACTAGCCATGGCGGGTTTTATCAATTCTGTCTATGTGAGAAGCTGTGGAAGAAATCATAAGCAAAAGAAACATTCTAAAGAGAACTCCTTCGATCCAAAGGTGAAATAAAGAGTGAGAATATTATAAGCTCTTATTATACTAAGTCATGTCCCAATCATACATGCAATATTCCCTATACTCCCTTGAAAGTTCAAATTCTCAGCAATACTGAATTACAACATTTATCTGTTTAGTTCTTACATAAATAAGGAATTCTCATCTATACATTTTTAATGTATATAAGGAAAGAGCAAAAAACACAAAGAAATAAGTAGAGAGCAATGCCAGTGGAAGTTAAGTCAGATTTCATATTTTTCAAACACTTTGGGTTTAAGTAACTACTCACCGTGGAACTGCATCTACGGAGGATGAAGACGGGACCTTGGAAACTTGACAGTTTGCTGCGGCAGCCAGCTTTAAGGCAGACGATGGGACAGCACTTAAAGTCCTAGGTATGTGTCGTGCGTTTATGGGGGCAAGAGAGTTTACAGTGGCGACTGACGAAGGTACAGTTAATCGGATGTTGTTCCCAATCAGAACCTGAGTTGTTACAGAACTGGCAGCAGTCACTGGGTGACTCGGTGCACTGTGGGAACCCGCCGCCTGCGTCGCGCTCGCAGGCTGTAGCAAAGCTGGCCCTGCCGTCGACGGACTCGTGTGGACACAGTGCCGGGGGTGCAGTACTACTGAGGTGTAAGCCCTTGTATACTCCTAGGGAAAAGGAAAGAAGCAGCTGAACAACCGCAACTCTGCTCCTTGTTTATTACAGACGTACGTTACAAACACTATCAAAACACCTTAAACGTCTTTATCCTTTTACCTGAGGCTGGAAGGACGCCATTCACCCCGATTCCAAGCACCACATCCTCCTTCATCTTGAATCCCATCAGTGTTCTGATGTCACCAAGCAGAAGCAGCAAACTGAGCACTGGCAGAATCCAAGTCTTGGAAACAAAAACCCTAAAAAGAAAATACAGAACAAATCTAATCAGCATCACTTAGTCTCAAATTATTATTAAAGGCCACACAGGTTACCAAATCAGTCTGAATATAAATGAAAGTTGCAAACCACTGAAATAGCTTCATCTCTCTGACAGGCATAAATTTGATTAATGTTCAAATCATCTTATAACTCAAGGATTATGAATTTTGATCTTCTTATGTGACAATATATAATATGGAATTACCAAAATAAACCTTTCATAAGGTGGAAACAGTAAACCTCCAACACAAAGTGCTGGACACGAAAGATATGCTAGTAAAACACTTCAGTGATTTGCAACGAATGAGTCAATGGATGAATCAATTCATATAATCTGAATAAGTAAGTATGTAAAACTTCCTTCATCTAACTTACACATACATATACACACGTGACCAGAGGCACGTTTGGGACAGTAAGAGAACTCTCCCTTTAGAACAGAAGGAACAAAACATCAACATTCTAACTCAGCCTAGAAATTAAGAAGCGCCTTGAATTTTTTTTAATGAATTTTTCCTCTAAGATGCTTAGAGACACGAATCTCAGCCTTTAGTTAAGCCTTAAATATGTTTAAGTGGCAAACATTTATCACGCTTTAAGTTCAAAAGTGATTTGATAGCAAAAGAGGTTATTGAGCATAAATTTTAATAATAATTAAAGCTCTCCACATAGAGAGCTGGGTGGGGTTGTATATTAAAGAGGTACGTTCACAGACTACAGGTCAGACTGGAAGACAGGGTCTCCGTCTCATCTGACTATGCTTTTTAGTTTTACTTTTTAAAATAGGAAGCAGAGGGCAACAGCTTCTATACTCACCTGTAACGTTCTTTCTAAACCCTGTACAGAGTGGCTATGATGTAGATTCAGGTGAAAGCCACTTTTCTGCTGGTTAGGTGCAAGGCTCTATGACAGCAGTTGGTAATTAGAGATGAGCTCTGGTGGGAAACCACAAGGGGTAATCATGAGACAGACAAGTCCCTCACCTGTGACGCGGGTGGCGGAGGAACTACTACTTGCTTGCTGTTGCTGAGTTTGTGCAAGCTGCTGTTTCTGCATGAGCGCCAGCTGCTGCTGATGTTGCTGGTATTGTTCGGCTGTAAATGCTGAACATAAAATGAGAAAACACTTTATAAAAAGGCACCGCTATCACACACATCATATAGCACACTAAAACACATTTTAGCATTTAAGAACAAATGTACGCAGGATTAAAGCATTTTAGCATCCTGTCAGAGATCACTTCCGAATGAAAAGTTCAGCATGTTTATAACCACACTTAACGAGAGTGGCTTGAGTTTAAAGAAAAACAAAATGAAACTTTCCAAGCTGCACGTAGGAAAGAGAAGTGCTCACTTCCCAAGTTTCAAAACCATTACTTTTTGTAAGCTGTGACACTTGTGCTAGACAGTGTAAAAGGTAATACCAGCTTTTTTCATCCACATTATTTGAAATTCAACTTTGCACTGAGCTTGAGAAGAAATCTGATAATCACCATTCAGTTTCTAGTTTATTCATACTACTGTCCCAATGCATTCAGACGATCCCTAGCACATCTGTGTAGAAAGGCTAATTGTTCTACATATTTTCTAATTTTAGTCATTACAAAAATTTCCTTCATATGAAATAGAAGGTTGTTGGTTTTATTACTTTTTTTTTTTTAAAGAACCCATCCTTTAAGTTTAACAGGAAGAAAAGAGGCTCCAAAGGTTAATTAATTTTCCCCACCCTATTAACCCACCTGGAAAAAAATCCAGTCAATAAGAACGGAGATGTTTATGTTGGTTTACTGTACAGAATGATGTCTGAGGAAAGACACTGTGTTATGCTACTTATGTTTGTCTATGGAGAGCTCAGTTCTAAAAAAAACAAACAAAAAAATGTTCATTTATTACTCCCCCAAAAAGTGTGTGCAGTTTTTAAAAAGGAAACCTTTTTCTTTTTCTTTTTTCTTTTTTTTTTTTTGCCAATTTAAAAAAAAAAAAAAAAAAGCACATACAATCACAACATCTGACTTTAAGGCTTCTTTTAAGAAGCCTGTGATGGTTGCGTAAGAACTATTTAAAACAGAAAAAAAAAGGGTTATCATGCATCCCTGGGTACTAGGGAATCTATAAATCATGCATATTTCCTCAATCTGAAGTTTAATGTTTTCAAAATACTGTCAGCTAATTTGTTGTCTTTAGTTAAAGACATTTTGATAATTTCTTTAGAATATTACTTCATCAAGTTTTGCAGTTTTCACTTATAACTCATAAGAATCTTTATCCCCCAGGATACAGCTTCTGCCTAGGACACCTACAAAATGCTTAGATAGATGTTAAGTAGAAATTCTACCACGTTTTGAACGAATCAGAAAACTGTGAAATAATGTTTAAGAAAACCTCAGAAGTTATTAGTATTTACACAGGCTTTTATACTTGCGCTGAACTAATTTCTTGGGTTACAAAGGCAAAAAATAATTTCGTGTTGGAAAAATTCTACTTTTCATTTTCTTATTTTGGGTGTTACAAATCTGTTTAGTTGATATATGTCCTTTGATGAGTTTCTCTTCCTACTATGTTTGTAATTCTCAGATCTGAATTCTACCGGAAAAAGCTTTTATTGATAATAGGATAATCCCTAAATATTGACATAAACTTTCTGTCAACGTGACCATTTCCATATAACAGAAATGTGTTAAACCAGAACTTGAAAAAAAAAAAAAAATGCTGCCCTGAAAGAGTGATTATTAATTAAAATAATATCTCTATGTTGAAAAAAAATCCATAAAAGCAACTGTTTAAAACTAAAGATCCTTAATTTATTAGATAGGTTCGCTAATATGTTTTTGTGATTTCTACTTTAATTTCCTAAGCTTGAGTGCGTTGCCTAAATCTTGAATTTCCTGGTAGGAGATAATTAATAACTTAAAAAAGAAGAAAAAAAAAAAAAGGACCATTTCTGGAAGGTCACGTCATTACACATCTAGAAAACAATAATTTAGCATTCACTGTAAAGATCTATATACAAAACTCCATTTATATGAATGAAAATATTCTTTTGCAGAATTCTGCTGGTATTTGTTTTAATTTAAACATTGGCAATATTAAATTGGAAATCGATTTGAATAAAGGTTCCAAATATTTTTTCCCTATTTAAATCAACATTTCAGTCCTCAGTCTCTGAGGGTTTTGTGAATTTCATTTTTTTAACAACTGCTAACTTCCTCCAAATACAGATTTAGAAATAAAAATACAACTGACATTTTAGATCACTAACGCTCATTGAGATTTTAGATCCCTATGTTAGCCTATTTCTTACATATCTCTATACTCCAGAGTCTAGTTATAAAAATTTCCCCTGGACATTTTTGATAAATGTTCTAGAAGAAATGCACAGAGTAACGTAAGCTAGAAGTGATGGTAATAAAAACCATGGGTCTAGGGGCCAAGAGATCTTGATTTTTCTTTCATTCTCAGCTCTGTCATAACTGGCTGAGTTCACCTGAGCAAGTTATTTAATCGTTTGGGGCTCAGTATGTTCATCTGAAATATACGAGATTAAATTAAGTCATCATTAAAGTCCTTTTCAAGCCATGGGATGCTAAGATTTTATACTTCTTCTGAGAAATAAAACTCCAATCCAAAAGGCTGTATGAATGAGTAGGAAAGCTTGGACAAAGGTAAGGCAGTAAATTTGGGCAAATAAAATCTGAGCTGGGTTTTGCACTATTACTTACACAGGAAACTGAGCAAAGTCTAACCAAATGCTAAGTGGAAATAAACAAAAATGAGCATATTCCCTGTATCTCTATCAAGGTAAAGTTTTTAGGTTGTATGTCTACCTCCAGATATTGTGTGGTAGTCAAGTTTGCAATTCACATAAAGATGGACAAGGTGGTTTTGTGGACAGATCACCAGACCTAGAATCAGAATCATTTCAAAGGACCAAAAAATTTTAGATCAGGAGGGATTCTTGGTGATTTCCTTCTATAATCTCACACTAGAGATGAAGAAACTTTCATCCGAGGTCACAAAGATATTTAGTAGTGGAAGGGGAAACAAAACTACCCCCAAGCCAATGAGATTTTAAATATAAAAAGAAATAGACAAAAGTTTGTTTTAGATTTAATACGATTTACAAAAAATAATCAAACTTTTTATGTACCAACAGTGTGCATCATGCTTTAAAAGAAATCTCATCTATGGAGCATCTGACAGACAGGGGTCTAGGGAGGGGAGCAGAGTCACGGGAGGGACAAAATTAAAAGCTGAGAACAGGGAAGGAGCACGACAGGACTTCAAATATCTGGAGGACACTATGATGTGGGAGAGCAAGAAAACGTACTCAGTGTGCTTCCAAGGGCAAACAGGACCTGCGGATTTAAATTTAAGGAGGCAGCTTTTGCTCGATATATGGACAAACTTTCTAAACAAGACTCCTAACTGCAGAATAACCTGATCTAGAAAGTTGAATTTTAATCTGTCCCTAGAGGTGCCGAGGCAGAGGCCAGAAACCACCGCTCTGTGGGTAGCTTCTAACAATCCTCTGGGGTAGGAATTTAGATGAAATAATCTAAAACTTTACGAGTCCATGTCTTATGCAAGGACCTATCAGGTAGTAGGTACACCAGCGCCAGGAATGGCCTAGTGCTCAGCCTGCTGGCCTTTAAGTCACATTCCTGTAGCAGATCAATGGAATGACTGGGGGCGGCAGGGCTGTGGGGGGAGGGAGGTGACAGGTACTCAGGAAAAAGTAAACAATTTGAGAATTCAGTTTGAGAAGATGGATTCTAGATTACCAAAATGTATATTTTGTTAAAAAAACAAAACCAACAAACCCAAACACCTGTTTTAAAAGATACTCCTCAATTAGAAGTTTCTCTGAGCAGTACACAGGTAGAAAATTATTTTAATACAGGAGAGAAGGGTAACTATAAAGAAATAAACATAAGCTGAAATGACTCCAGACAGTATTACAGTATGACTGTCTCATCAGTAAGCCTGAACTGACAGACTGGAGGTTCGTGAGCACGTATCAGTTACCTAAAACATCCAATCTGAAAACAAAAGTTTGTTGTAATTCATATGACGGCAAAACACGACCAAACCTGAATTCATTTGGCTGCAAACATCTTGAACATGAGGTTATTTGTGGTCAAACTTTCCACTGAGTGTGACTACTCTCGCACTTCACTACACGACTGTAGAACTAATAATGTATTTCACTATGGGTGTTACTCCAGAATCTGCTGAGGAAGTAATTCTGAGTTTTGAAACACATCCGGGTAAGGGTAAGGTCCCACAAATCTACAAACTCTAACAATGAAAATATTCAGTGTTCAAATCTAGAGTTCCTTTTTTACTGTAATATTAAAATTTTATGCTAACTAATAAGGACCTACTGTAGAGCACAGGGAACTCTTCTCAATATTCTGTAATGACCTATATGGGAAAAGAATCTAAAAAAGAATAGATAGGGGCTTCCCTGGTGGCGCAGTGGTTGAGAGTCCACCTGCTGATGCAGGGGACGCGGGTTCGTGCCCTGGTCCGGGAAGATCCCACATGCCGCGGAGCGGCTGGGCCCGTGAGCCATGGCCGCTGAGCCTGCGCGTCCGGAGCCTGTGCTCCACAACGGGAGAGGCCACAGCAGTGAGAGGCCCGCGTACCGCAAAAAAAAAAAAAAAAAAAAAAAAAAAAAAGAGTAGATATGTATAACTGAGTCACTCTGCTGTACAGCAGAAACTAACACAACATTGTTAATCAACTATACACTCCAATAAAAATGTTTTAAAAAATTTATGCTACAAATAGAAGTAAACCGCACTGCTGAGTAAGCTACAGATATTGAGACTTATTAGAACCTATCATTCTTGCTACAATTTCTTATTGACTTATGAAAATAAACCAAATCTATACTGTAGATATGGGAGTTTGGAAAAATGACTTAAAATGCTGATGAAATTTCACCAGGAACTAGGAATTCAAATCCTGAACATATAATGGTTTTAAAATCACTTTTCTGTTTTCAGTCTTTCTGAATTACAGAGTCTTTCCTAATTATGAAAAAAGGTATTAATTCTGAATCTGATATCCCCTCAAACGCATGCAAATGAACAGTCACTGAACAAACACTAAGCTTTCAAAGATTTTTTTAATAAAGTTTTTTTTTTTTCTTTTCTCTTTTGGCTGCACCGCCCAGCTTGTGGGATTTTACTTCCCCGGGCAGGGATTGAACCCGGGCCCTCGGCAGGGAGAGAGTGCGAAGTCCTAACCACTGAACCGCCTGGGAATTCCCCAAAGATATTTTTGTAGATAAAAAAAAATAGAAAAACGTATTTGGAAACTGTCCAAATCACATATTAACTAAAGATTATTTAAAATACACAATTTATCCTTACGTACTAAAATCCAGTCCCAAAAATTCTAACACTGTGTCATTCTGCTGTACAGTACCCAGAGGCCCAAGCACTCTAGCACTCACTAACCAGGCTACTGGTCTGACTGCACAACTCTGCAAAATGGTCAAGACAGGGAAGCAAGCAAAAAAGATTCCAAGCAGCAGCTGACACAGAGGCTACGAAAGCTGGTGTGTTAGAACTCAGGCCTTTACCAAAAACATGGCTCCTGACAGCCTCATTAGAATTTCCTGTTTCAAAGTGAGAACAGGCCCTTATAGAGGCTTATTTAGAAAAGGGACAATCAGTCCAGAGGGCATCACTATGTCACAGCATACACATAAATATTGATATTTAAAACAATGCTAGAATAATCAAAAATGGCTAAATCAAAACCCACATATTTGGCTTAGGTGGCAGGCAAGTATATCAGGTGACTCGTAGGTCATATAATGACTGGTTAAGTTCTAAAGTCAGTGTGGTAAAAATTAAGCCTTAAAAATTCCTTTAGCGTGTACCACGACGGGTCCATCTCCTCCTTTCAACAAGCCCGACACAGCCGCGTTTCCTCTGGCATCACGCTAGATCAGAGTTTCTGTGGCTGAATACCAGACGGAGCAGTTTGGTTTGTATCTGGGGGCTACACCAAACGAAAAAAAAAAATCTTTAAAACTACAATTACATCGACAAGACGAGATGCTTAACAGAGCGAGGCAGCAATGCAGGCACTGACGCTGCAAGAGGAACAGTAATAGACTCACTTCTCCCGCTCCCAGCGTGGCTCACTCTTTTAGTTCAACTCTATTTAGAATCCTGTATAATATCTGAACTGCTAAAATTTTAATTTTTTCTCCAGGGGCCTATAGCTGAATTCCCTTAAGATAAAGCTACACATGATATGAATCCACTGTTACATACTTTATAGAGCACAAAGAGAAAAGCTTTAGGTTTCTGGAATATCCACAAACATGAAAGAATGAAGCACTACCCTAAAGCAACCTGCAGGTATCTATTCTCTAAGTATACAGGAAGATCTAGTAAAATTTAAGGGAAAATTGAAAACAATTAGATGCAACAGGAAAAAATTGATAAACCCATTTAATTTTATCACATATACAGGGGAAGGAAATGATTAAAAAGAAAATTATACGGTTATTAAAGATTGTTTTCAGCTATACTTATGGTAATACTACTGTTCCATGTTCACCTTTTAATATTCTTTGGCAAACACAAATCAAGTAAGTTTTACAGTATCAATGCTTACTTAAGTAGTATGGCAAAACAATTTACGTTAAAAAAAATCACTGTAAGAGCCTTAGGATAGTTATATGACTTTATTTTAAGAGCTGGAGAAGACGAGGAATTGACAGAACAAGCCAATTTTCTACGTCTAGTCTCAAAAGAATTTTAAACAACTGAAAAATCTTTATCAGGGAAACATATTACAAGTTTATACTATTAAAATCTCTACACTCACACCAATATATGTCCTCCTTCATACTGAAAAATTCTTCATTTTGATTTTTAAGACTATAAAAGCAGAGAGAAACTGACTCTTCATGATATAGACTCTGAAATTAATGAGATTATAAATAATCTATTAGGTAGGCCTCAGACTAAGTTAGATTATCTTCTACTTGATTTCTGAAATGTTACTGTTTTTCTTATGAGCTGAATGACTTCCGCTTCGCAGAAGTACTTTATTTCTAACCACAAATAAATTAGTTTATGGAACCTTTTCTGAAGGTCTTCAAGAATAAGAAGCACATTTTCATATTTATTAGGTTTAACTGTAGCCTTACCAGATAATTAGGGGGACAGAATAAACATCTTTATAAAAATCTGTATGACAATTTTGACAGTGAATTTCTATAATCTACATGCCTCAAACAACAGATATTTGCTTTAAAATAGAAAACTAAAATTTGAAGAATGTTTTAAGTAGATGGCATTTATTTTAGACACATTTCACAATGTAGGCCTAATGCTAAAGTAGGTATTACCTGAAAATGTTTCCAAAATTATTAAAATAATCCTTACACAAACGTTGTTCTTTGAAAAATTAGCTTCCCTCTTACAAATTATTCTGAATGAATGTGTAAGCACAGAAAGCTTGTATATCTATCGACTTGCTGGCTTACTTTAAAGCAGTCTAAGTAAAAGACCAGAAAAGTGTCCAAATATAAAACACTATCAACTTATGGTCCATTTTCTTTTTATTATCATTTGAAACATAATAGTTGGCTCTTGGTTGGCAGTTCACAAAGTATATCCAGGAAACAAATGTCATATATTAAATAGCAGTAAACATCTTATGTATGTGGAAATGTTTAAATGAAGACACACGTACAATCAGGACTCAAATAAATACTTAAACCTTGATTTTTAAAAAGTTCTATTTTAAGAGGAAAGGACTTTTAGCTGTAAGTATAATAGACCACATATTCCAAAAACTGATGAAGCCGGTGCTTCTACAGAAACGCACGTCGTAACAAATGAACATACCGAAGTGCGCCGAGCCACTGCCGCTTTTACTCTGTGCAGAGGCGCTGCATGTCTGGGTCCCGGGCTGTGCTGCTCCTGTTCCACTTACACTCCGATACCATTTTCTACAGGAGACTCCGTCACTGTCACTGTCACGTAGGGATGGTGTCCGAGGCCTAAAATGCCGCCATCTACATGATTTGATATTGACTAATATCTGACTGAGGTCTTTAGAGAAAGATTTGTCCGAGGTATTTGTTTCTGAGGTATTGGCAATCTGATTGACTGGAGAATGTTGTGGTGAGGAAAGCATTTCCAAATCCAGATGGCGAAACATGCTGTCATAGTCCGAGTGAGCTCTGTCCAGTAAGACCCTGTTAAAAATAAGGCACAAACAGACATGTAAAACAGCTACTCCCCCAAGTCCCCCAAAGCCACCTCATACTGAATATTTAAGAGCTATAAATTTGATTATTTCGTTATTTGGCTCTATGGGCTAAAATCTCAATTTCTGTTAAGGTTCTTTCACTTTATAATGATTCGATTAAAGAAGAAAGGAATCCGCCTTCAAGAATAAGGTATACCATCCATCTTACAACAGCTAGAGTCTTCTAACAGTTCTACATTTGGCTTTACTGCATACAAGCGAATTTGATTTTTCGCTTCCATTATAAAGCACCAAAACATTCATGAAATATTGCTAACACATCTGTTCTTTATTTAAGCAAAAACTTCATTTTTTTTTTTTTTTTGGAGGGGGTGGGTAGGAGAAAAGCAGTAAAAGGTATGTGATCTTTGGATATTTTACACTATTAAAATTTTTTATAGACAAAATATTTGAAGCTACCACTCGAGAGGATATATTTTCATTTTATTTATATAAACTTTATAAATGATTCCATCTTAGGATGTTAACACTGACTCATGCTAGTATCGAATAAAATATAGCCAATGTAGAGAATTTTCACTACTATGATGTCAACATAATGATGAGGTTGAAAAAGCGCTTAATAAAATGTATTTTAGTGACTGGATAATTCTAAACTAACGGTGAAGTGATAATAACTGCAATCAAGATTCAAAAATGAGGGCTTCCCTGGTGGCGCAGTGGTTGAGAGTCCGCCTGCCGATGCAGGGGACACGGGTTCGTGCCCCGGTCCGGGAAGATCCCACATGCCGTGGAGCAGCTGGGCCCATGAGCCATGGCCGCTGAGCCTGTGCATCCGGAGCCTGTGCTCCGCAACGGGAGAGACCACAACCGTGAGAGGCCGCGTACCGCAAAAAAAACCCCAAAACACAAACAAACAAAAAAGATTCAAAAATGAAAGAAATGTGTATAAGTCATCCACTGACTGTAAATTATACCCTTAGCTTTCTTCCTCAAAGCACCTTGATGATTTACCTGTTTTGCCTTTTAATTTTTTTTCACTAATATTATACGAGTGCCTTTCTTTTCCTTGGCTTTCATGTGTTCTGCAACTCCTCCCCCCTCCCACACACAACTTCACACATAAAGGCACCCAGAGTATGAAGGGCTCTATCAGGTCTAAACAAAGGCAGGCGTCCTGACAAGCTGATGTCAAGATCAGGTCCTGCATGGGCCCTGGAGCCTTTCCACTGACGAGTTAACTCAGTGTACCAGTTGTATGACACTTCTTAGCTTATTTAATCCTTTTTTCTCAATATCTCTCAGAACTCCTAAAACACTTTTTTGTTATCCTGATTTACACTTGCCTTCATCTATCTCGGAGGCTTTCGATCTTGGGAAGAAAAGCAGATCCATTAGGGAACCATTAGTTATGCATTAAAAGCTACGGTTGTATAAGAAACAGGTAACAAAGTGGTGAAGTATCTCAGTCAAAAAAATCAGTTAAGAATAGCAGACAGGAACAAAACGAGCTCTTTAGAAGGACCACCTCACTTTAAGCTTAAACATCCCTCTGCTAGGAACACAGAAGGGCCTTACCTTCCACCGCGCCCAACCCGTCTTCGTGCAAATCCGATACACCTCTGGGGCACGGTCAGGGTGGTCAAGCAGTAGCGGTATCGCACATCCCCTAATCCTCCGTCGCTAGGACTAGTCCAAGGCCAGTTGCCAGTTTGGTCTAAGTGAGGCTTAAAAAGAAAAAATCTGAATTATTTTTTTTTTTTTGTCAGCTCCAGGTAAACAGTTTGTTACTTAAAAAGAGAACCCGAAACTTACAGCATAGTACTGACAGCCTGCCTTCCTACGGAAAGCAAAAGGACCATCGGGGTCATTCTCTTCCTCAGCTTCCGAAGAGCCAGACAGAACCTTTAAATAAAAGGAAGTGCGTCAGAACATGTGCCTTCCCACATTCCTCATGTGTGTTCATGAGAAATCAGAAATGCTTACACTGACCTGGGAGAGAGGCTCTTCGTCCGAGCTGGGAAAGTCATACTGGTTCAGGTCTTTAGCGCTGAAGCCAGGCAGCGCGGCGGGGCTGGCCTGCTGAGGAGTGGCGGCAGCAGACGAAGGTAAGACTTTGGGCTTCTTTTCATATTTACGCTTAGGTCGGATAAGCTCGGCCTTATCTTGCTGCAATACAGTCATGAATTACACACTAGAAACCATGTTCAACAAACTGAAAGTTTGGGGGGAGTTTTAAAAATAAGTTTACTGCTAAAATGAAGGCATTCCCACTCATAAGAGATACAAGACCCTTAACATTTTGTCATCTTCTATTGTAAAGTCTTAGAGGTTGGTCTCTGTGAAAACACAGGAATATGTTTCTACAACCTAAACATAATCATAATCAAGTAAAAGAAGAGAACAGAAGTTCTCCAGCTGCTGAAATCCTTGAACAACAATTAGTATTTACTGCTGGCTCCTGTATCTGTTTCTTAGTTTTCTATGAAAATTCTAGGGGAGCATTTTTAAAAAGGGATGTCTAGTCTTTATTCTAAAGAATTAACAAATCAATATTGGGAAAGTAATAATGAAACATATACACAAAGCAAACTTCAGATAACTGTTAACATAGTGAAAAATAAATCCATAATGCTGAGATATTAAAAAAATAAAGAGTAGTAAGGACTTGCTAGCTAAACAATGAGAGAGAATTGCGAGCAGTTTTAGAGGATAAAGATATGAAATCATTATATAGGGAAACAACACAGGTATAAAACACAGAGGCAAGAGTGACAGAGCAATGAACACAGCGCATGTTAGAAATATGTATGGCAGGTGAGGGCAGAGGCTAGAGAGGTATGAATTTGAGGTACAGGCAACAGGCAAGAAAGATCAGAGACTGAAATG
Source organism: Phocoena sinus (assembly GCF_008692025.1). Taxonomy (NCBI): domain Eukaryota; kingdom Metazoa; phylum Chordata; class Mammalia; order Artiodactyla; family Phocoenidae; genus Phocoena; species Phocoena sinus. The sequence goes on from NC_045764.1 coordinate 3,749,872, forward strand.
ATATTTGTTAGGAAGAAAAAGATTATGGCAGGTATCACGGCTGACATAAATATTTATACCAAGATTTATGCAGTTTATGGCATTACGGTTTTTAAAGAAAAGTTAATTATTGAACTATAAGGTATTTCTCTTTACAAGTTCTACTGCTATATCTAAAGGCTAGTCTTAAATCAAAAGCTGGCTTTCACGGTAGAGTTTATATACGTATTTTTTCTTTTTCACTCTGAATCTAGTGATAAAATACCACTCAACATTATCAGCTACTACCGCCCACAGAAATTTTTATCACCTTATTAGCTTTAAACTCCTTCACGTCCATGGCTTCCTGGTGTTTGAACTGGCCGCTGTTGGTGAGGGGGACAACGGGGATGGAGTACGCAGGTTTCATGGGCTGTCTCTGCGCCATGACCTCAGACACGATCTCGCCACTGTAGTCACCCAGACTATACCTGAGATGGCAAAGAAAGGAAGTTGAAAAAGTTAGTTCAGGAAGTACTCATCCTCGTGACGACTAATAACTAACTGAGCTGTAACTATAAATCCTGATTAGACCTAAGGTAACATTACAGGTAAACTATTTGCTGAATGCTTATTAAAACTAGATTACGTAATTCCTACTGTTCCTTTCTTTTGCTTTTTGGCTTATAGCTTTATCTTGGCACCATTAATAGGTAACTGTGGGAAAGAAAACCAAGGTTTAAATTTTAACATAGCAATTTTGGTGAAAGATTTGGTGGAGATGTTGAAATCCATGCCTAAAATGGTGTGGAGGAACTTTCTGCTAATTTGAGTTGCCTGTGCTATAAAACTAACTTTTCTGAAATGAATCACAATAAACTGATTAGTGGTTTTCTTTGGGAATAGGGGCTACGAAATAGGGCAGTGAGGCTTGAAGTTTTCACTGTGCTCCCTGCTAAAGGATTACCGGAGTGTTAAGATGATGGGCCTTGCCCTCTCCCCTTTTTATACTTCCCTGTTAAAAAGCTCAGTTAAGTGTTAAGAAAAAATTCAGTACCATCTAGTAAATAAAATAAAAGCTTCAGAAGTGATAAATGTTCTCTCCCTCACAGCCCTGCACACAACTCAAGTAAGGGCAAAAGAATACGATTCCAAAATGTAAATACCTGGCATAACTTAATTTTACTGAACCCAGTCACTTTAAAAGTGAAAATAAAGAGAGGAACGTATGTAAAAATATGCAAAGCATACCACAGCACACATTTCAGCAGTCTCTATTATTAAAAGAATATATTTCTGGAGTTACAGATAATTGCTTAGGACATAAATTAACTCTACACAAAATTCTAATGGTACCACGCTGCTAATGCTATTAAAATATACTTTACCTCTTTTCCATAATTTCCAGTGTTAAGTGCAATAGCTCCCTTTTACTCTTTTCTCTTCTTTTTATCATCTCTAGAATAGTAACAGCCCGACTCAGATCTCGACGCAGCTTCAGCATTTTTTCATAAGAGGCTTCATCATTTTTACGATTCTGTAAATGTGAATGCGCTTTGGTTAATGTCAATAAGCATTTCTGACTACTGGCATTCTGAGTATAGCTAGTGATATATAAGAATATATATATTTGAAGGGTGAGATTAGAATTTAAATACACTGAAATGGATTACCAGGAAATCAATTTTGAATATGGTTTTTAATGGATTAACATTAAAATATATCATTAATAACTCTAATGAATTTTAAGGCTGACATTTTAAATTAATAGTTTTCATTACAATATATAGAAAGTCTGTCTAAACACAAATTAAAACACAGCCTTCAGATACTGAGATACTGATAATTATAATAAATTTTCTTACATCAAAAACATTACTACAGAATTTCCCCAGGTTCTCTTACTTTTCGAGTCTGCATTTTTTCGGTACGTCTTCTAAAGGCCACGTAAGGGTCATTTGTGCTGGAGCCATCCCGCTTCTCTTGTTTCACTGCTGGGATGAGGGCCGGCCCTCGGCAGTCTCTTCTCCGTCTGACCCAGTGCTCGTGAACGTCCCTAATTAACTCATCGTCTTCTTTCAGCAGTAGTTTGGCTTCCTGCAGGCTGACTGGCTAAATGTAAAATCATCACGTCATTTTCACATAATACAAATAAAAGGCTCAAAAGTACCTGCAAATTTAAATGACAATCAAAACAACAGCAGTAACAACAGACATGCTGAGCACCTTGTACATGTCAGACCATGAGCTAGATGCTGTATATAAATTATTTAATTTTTGCAACAATCCTGCAATGTTTATCCATCTATTTTACAGATGGGGAAAGAGAGGCACAGAGAAATTTAAACATGCTGAATATTACACAGGCCAGTAACGGGCAGAGATAAGACATGAACTCATGCTTGTCCGGAGCCTGCTTGCTTACCCTCTCCCCAGCATTACACTGTTTCCATATGGAAGAGAGATTTATATAGACATATACACACACTTAATATATATACAATGAAGCTGTACCTGCTGACCACTGCCTTTTTCTAGACGGTCAATCATCTCCTCAAACTGCAGTGGGCAGATGTCCATTTTCTTCTTCAGTTTATTCACAAAGACTTCATCTTCCGAATCCAAATCGTAATCGGGCTGCTCAGCATCCAAACTAAAAGCTGACAGAAGAAACCACAAGCAACCGTTTACTGTGTGAACACACGGGCAAAGCCTCTCGAGGGTGTCTGGACAATCTCTAAAGAAACAGGAAAGAGTTTTGAAAGACTGTGTTTTCAGACTCACAAACAATCTAAGCTTCCCACACTTAAGTTAAGAAAGAAGGGACTGCGCTCATGGCGCAGCGGTTAAGAATCCGCCTGCCAATGCAGGGGACACGGGTTCGAGCCTGGTCCTGGAAGATCCCACGTGCCATGGAGCAGCTAAGCCCGTGCGCCACAACTACTGAGCCCACATGCCACAACTACTGAAGCCCACGCGCCTGGAGCCCGTGCTCCGCAGCAAGAGAAGCCACCGCAATGAGAAGCCCGTGCACCACAACGGAGAGTAGCCCCGCTCGCCACAACTAGAGAAGCCAGCACACAGCAACAAAGGCCCAACGCAGCCAAATTTAAATAATAAATAATTTTTTAAAAAAAAGCCTGTTCTAGATCACTCCCCTTTTTACTTTACAATCTTATTTGTTAAGCACTCGAATGTGCTTGATCTCCCAGAGAGGAAGCACTGTGTCTTATCCATCTCTGTACGTCAGTGCAGAGGCAGTAAACATGTTCATCTTGTACACCAACTCTGCACGCAGTACTCTACTGAAAAGCATTTGGATATTGGCTCTATTCAAGTGGGAAAAAACCCTGAAAACATCTGCAGTCAGCGTGGTGACATCTGTGACAGGAACAAGGGAGGGGACTCTGCCTGCCCCACATGTGCTATCCCTGCTTCAAGACTGACACAGTATCTGGCCCATAGGAACCCAACGAATATTTGTGCAACTATAACGCTTCATTTTCACCTGTATCACACTTCTGTAACATTCCTAATTAAAATAAATGAATACTCAGATCCTTCATAAAAATCTCTATAAGTTACCCTCTCTGCACCCATGTTTCCTGCACCATCACATCAGCCCTTCAATGATTTTCCACCATCTAATTCTGTTTGCTGTTGCAATGTAAACAGAGATTTTGGAGATTCCCAAGTGGTTTAAAACTGCGGGATTAATGGGCTTCCCTGGTGGCGCGGTGGTTGGGAGTCCGCCTGCCGATGCAGGGGACACGGGTTTCGTGCCCCGGTCCGGGAAGATCCCACATGCCGCGGAGTGGCTAGGCCGTGAGCCATGGCCGCTGAGCCTGCGCGTCCAGAGCCTGTGCTCCGTAACGGGAGAGGCCACAACAGTGAGAGGCCTGCATACCGCAAAAAAAAAAAAAAAACCAAATTTTGGATTAAACACACTTGTTGTTTTGTCCCTAACCAAAAAAATCCACATCTGTGGAGTAACCACTAGCCACGTATGACCAATTAGATTTAAATTAACTTAATGCAAAATTCAGTAGCCACATTTCAAGTGCTAAGTATTACATGTGGCTAGTGGTTACTGCTGTTACCAGATGCTACAGATTATAAAAACATTTCCATCATCACTGAAAGTTCTATTAAAGAGTGGTGATCCAGATAATCCAGAAAGCCAAACTGATAGGGCCCAACTATCAATGTTCTGCCTACTTAAGGGTGTATTTTATACGTGTTTAGGGTCTCGTTCATACATTGCTTTGGCACCCTCCACTATAAAATTTATTTTTCTTTTAGAGCAAATCACATTTACAAAGCTTAATTATTCATAAAAACTAAACAAGCCTACCTAGTATCACCTTACTTATGCATTATCAAAATACACTTGACATACTTCTGGCATACCTTATATCATCAATGACAAGTCACATCCAACAAATTAAGGAGATGGGAAAGGAAGACTCCCGCCCTAGGGAGCTCTATGTCTTCGCCACTGAAGTTACCAAGTGCCTGAGAGGCTGCTCTTGCCTGTGCCAGAAGCTTTTCTTTAGTTAATGCAAACACATCTAAGACCTTCAAATATGAGGAGAACCAAATCTTGTTCAGATATAAAATATTAAAACCCTACAGAAAAGCTAACATGTAAAAACTCACTTTAGGATTTCATTTGACCAAAAAACCACAGCCAATGATTGAAGTGTAATTTGGCTTCAGCCAAATGTCCAACTGACAGCTCAGCTGCAGCTGATAAAGATGTAACACATGGGGCTTCCCTGGTGGCGCAGTGGTTGAGAGTCTACCTGCCGATGCAGGGGACATGGGTTCGTGCCCCGGTCGGGGAAGATCCCACATGCCACAGAGCGGCTGGGCCCGTGAGCCATGGCCGCTGAGGCCTGCGCGTCCGTAGCCTGTGCTCCGCAATGGGAGAGGCCACAACAGTGAGAGGCCCGCGTACCGCAAAAAAAAAAAAAAAAAAAAGATGTAACATATGTATCATGGTTCTAGAAACAGAATATCTTCAAATTTCCTGGGCCATGTTACTGAGTGCAAAAAACAAGGTCTAAAGAGAAACAGGCAAATGAGCTGCCTCTTCTAATTGAGTTCTACTACCATTACAGTGAGCCCTAGTTAGCCAATGATTGTTAACTATGGGAGACATACAGCAGAAGGGGACTCTTTAAAACATTCTGCTAGAGATAACCCAGATATGTATACGGGTAAACAAAATACGTATTCTATAGAGATGGAGGAGAAAATTCTATAGAAAATAAACCTAATAAAAAGAACACAACAGTACACGTAAATTGATTAGATTATTTAAAGGAGATACAAAGTGGTACAAAACCACTGGGCTTAGAATCCAGTAGTAAAGGCGAAATGCACATAAAAGTCTATGTAACAAATGCCATATTACAGCTCATACTAAGTGTGCACAGGTAGGTATGTCCATAACTCCAAGCAGCATTTTTAAATTACAGGAAGCAATAGTGAAAGGGTATTTGGGTCCCCAAAATGGCACAAAACGTAGACTGGGAACAGAATAGAACTCCTGATGGAAAAGAAGGCACAGTATTCGAGGCTGAGGAGAAACCTCCCACAGCAGGGAGGGCACACAGGTTTCCGCTCAAGCACTAGCTCCCCGTGACTGGTAACAGCTACTTGCAAAGACCCTGGAATAAATTCTGGGCAGCAGAAAAGACCATCGTAATAGTGGTATTTACTGTGCGGTGGTAGGTATTTGACATCCTTGCTTGGACCTAAGAAGACAAAAGCGATCACTGGCTAGCTAGATCATGAAATTCTTCAACTTCTTTATATTTATAAACTACTGAGTCACTTCTAGAATGTACTTGGGACAGTAAACAGAGAATCCCAGATCTGAAAGATTTGAAATCCTACATATGAAGTCCTTGTAGATAAAGTTCTGCTATACCTGCATGGTTGGTTGATGCTATAGATTTTTATCTGTGAGAAAGTAAAAACCAGAAGAATAATGGGGAAAGGGAAGGAGAAAATGTAATCTTTCAGATTCAGGGCATAAGAAAGGATACATCTGTTCTGAGAGGTAATAAACAAAAGGAGGCTCTATAAAGATCTGTTTTTTAAACATCTTTTTATTATAAATAAATTCAAACGTATAAAAGCCTCCAAATAAAAACAGCACAAGGGACACCTGCATATCCTTTACCCAGATTCACCTGCTGTTAAAATTGTACTCCATTTGCTTTGTCACTTGCATGTGTGTGTCCTCTCCCCCTCCATGTGTATACACACACACACACCGCAAACACCCCAACACAATTTTGAGCCACCAGAGGGTAAATTACCTTCATAATGGCTCTTTCCTGCTAAATACTTCAGAGTGTGTTTCCACATAATCACAGTACAGTCATCAACTTTATATTCCACTTTTGCCAGCTGATCCAATAATTCGTAACATTTCCACTACAGTACAACGACCAATCTGGGATCAGGTATTATTTTTCCTGATGTCTCTTTAGCCTCCTTTACTTTGGAACATTTCCACAGCCTTTCGCTGTCTTTTAGGACACTGATGATGTCTGTTTCAGGAGTATTACCGTTCCCACTACTAGCAGGTTGCTCACGTCTGCGTCTGTGGGATTTTCCCCGCTGTGATTGGTTACACTCTCTTAGCCGCCACACCACTCGGCTTTATTCTTAGTCCTTTCCGGGGTCTCACACCTAGAGGCACATGATGTTCACCTGTTTCTCCTAAGTGGTGATAACTGTGACCACCAGTCAAGATATTGCCCCATTACCCCACCGTGTAACTGCCGCCCCCACCTGCCGCCGTAACTGATGAGCAGTTGTGGGGAGAGTTTAAGGCCATGGAAATGTCCTGACCCTCATGAGAATTTCCCCTTACAGCGAGCACACACTGGCGATTCTTGTGTGGCTCAATCTCGGTCGCACTTAGTGCGAAGATGATTCTCCAGCAGTCTCTTCGCACAGCACCGTTCAGCTCTTGACATTCTGTACTGTAAAACCACGAGACTACACTTCTGGTAATAGTAATAAGCCCCCATTTAGCACGGCTTATTACCAGTGTGGTGATAATGAATTCCTACGTTTTCCATGTTTATTAAGTCGTTCACTGCTTACAATGTCCCCAAATTAGCCAGTGGATATGCCTCTGCCAGTTTGTGAGTTCTTAATTTCTGGTATAACAAGATGTCCCAGGTTTATCTTGTACTTACCCTGCCCCAGCCCTGGGATCAGCCATTTCTCTGCATATTCTTGGCCCTATTTAGCAGGGAACAGATCAGGGAATAGGTGCTAGGTGTGCTTATTGCTACTGAGTATTTTTTGCTTCTTGGCTCTACCAGTGGACAGAACCGGAAATGCACAGATCTGTATCTATACACACACATATATACATATTCAAATATACACCAAGACTGCCTGATAAGAAAAGATTTCCTTTGAGGATTAACAGGAGAGAACCTTGAGACCCGAGTGCAAAGGGGAAGGGGGAGAGAGAATTGTTCCTGCCTATCCTGGTCAGAACTGTTTTTGTCCTTTCTGCCAGTATGAATAGGAAAGGAGAAGTCCTAGCTGTACAATCTAGAAGGCTTCCAGATCAGCAATCAAAAGAGAAACAGCATTAAGACCCTGTGGAGCAGGAGATGTTGAATAGCACTCTGAAATAGTTTAGAAAAGTAACCACAGTTTGGAACTATAAGAAGGGGATGATGGTTTTAATACAGGTTTCTTCCTTTACAGCTCTGACAGGAGAAAATTATGCTCTTTCCTAAGCCTGTTAAAAGACAAGAAAAACGTTGAGATTTTCCAAATAAATGTTCAATGAAATGTTAACAGATAACATGTAATGAATATATTTTGAAAATGCTGGGTTAAAAGAAACTTTCTTTTTTAACTGCGAGATTCCCAGAGCCTATTAAGTAATATGCATTGTAACTCTGGGGGTGGAAGGAGAATATAACAGGCAATAATTCTCAAACGTGTTTATCATTACTTTTTTACAGTAATGTAATCATTACTGTAAAGTAATCATTACTTTTTTAAAGATTACTTTTTTAAATCATTACTTTTTAAAATGATACAATTATCATCTTTAAAACTCCAAGGAGCAGTTTGTGTAAATTAGTTTAAGAGTTTTACAAAATAGAAATTATGAGAATTGAAATGAACCAGTCTACATACATAATTCAAGGCAATGTACCCTTCATAAGCAACTTCTTAGACCACCTGGCATTCAAGATTCAATTTTAACTTTGCAGAAATTTACAGTATAACTAGCCTTTTCTTGTGTATTGTAGTATACTAAAAGCCAATACCAATTTTTAAAGAATTAACATCAATTTTACACAATTTCTTCCAGAAAATAAGAGGGAACACTTCCCAACTTGTTTTATGAGGCCAGTATTACCCTGATACCAAAACCTGACAAGGCAGAGCACACACACACAAACACGAAAGACTACCGGCCAATATCTTTCATGAATTTAGATGCAAAACTCCTCAATAAAATCCCACCCAACAATGTATGAAAAAAATAATACACCACAGCCAAGTGGGATTTATTCCAGGTATGCAAGGCTGGTTCAATATTTGAAAACCAACCAATCAACCTATCATATCAAAGGCTAAAGAAGGAAAAAAAAAATCACATGGCCTTATCAATTGATGCAGAAAAAGCATTTGACAAATTCAACAGTCATGATACAAACTCCCAGTACCCTAGGAATACAGGGGAACTTCCTCAATCTCATAGAAGCAACTACAAAAAGAAACCACCCTACAGGTGACATAATACTTAATGGTGAAAGACTAAATTCCTTCCTTCTAAGATCAGGAACAAGGCAAGGATGTCTGCTCTCACCATTCTTATTTTAAAATCATATTCAAGTTCTAACCACTATACTAAGGCAAGAAAGAGCAATTAAAGACATACAGGTTGGAAAGGAAAAACAAAACCATTTCTATTTGCAGACTACGACATGATTTTCCATTCAGAAAATCCCAAAGAATCTGCAAACATCTCCAAGAACTAATATGTAATTTCAGTTAAGGCCACAGGACATAAGCTCAACATACAATTAAGCTGCATTTCTGTATACAATGAAAAAGTGGAAACCAAAATCAAAAGTGCAATACCATTTTCAATTGTTCCAAAGAAAACAGGTATAAATCTAAAAAAGAGTACTAAAAAACCATGGCTCTCTATGATGAAAATTTAAAAGTGTCAACTTTATAAAAGAAATCAAAGAAGACCTAAATACTTGGAGGGTCACACGGTGGTTGTGGGATCGAAGACTCAACACAGGAAAGATGTCAGCTCTCCCTACAATGATCTATAGGGTTAAGTGCAATTTCTATCAAAACCTCAGCAGGTTTCTTTGCAGATACAAACTTATTGTAATATTTACAGGGAAAAGCCCTAGAATACCCAAACAATCTTGAAGGAGAGAAATAAAGGAGGAAGTATTCTCCCTGATGTTAAGGATTATCATAGAGCTGCAGTAATCAGGACAGTGGTACTGTCTCGGGATAAACACAGAAATCAGTGGAATAGTGGATGAACAGAAGCCAGAAATAGAGCCAGAAAATAAATGCATAATTAATTTCTTGCCAAGAAGCAAAAGCAATCAATGGAGGAGGGATCACTTTTTCAATAAATGGCGCTGGAACAATTAGATTATCCAGAATGGAGGCAGGGGAACACCGTGACCTAAACCTCACACTCAAAATTGATCACATACTTAAACGTAAAAGGAAGGGACTTCCCTGGTGGCCGCAGTGGTTAGAATCCACCTGCCAATGCAGGGACACGGGTTCGAGCCTGTCCGGGAAGATCCCACATGCCGAGGAGCAACTAAGCCCGTGAGCCACAACTACTGAGCCTGTGCTCTAGAGCCCACGAGCGATTAACTACTGAGCCCATGTGCTGCAACTACTGAAGCCCGCGCGCCTAGAGCCCACGCTCCGCAACAAGAGAAGCCACCGCAGTGAGAAGCCTGCACACCGCAACGAAGAGTAGCCCCGCTCGCTGCAACTAGACAAAGAGTAGCCCCCGCTCGCTGCAACTAGACAAAGAGTAGCCCCCGCTCGCCTGCAACTAAACGAAGACCCAACGCAGCCAAAAACAAATAAATTAAAATAAATAAATTTTAAAATAAAATGTAAAATGTAAAACTGTGAAACTTCTAGAACAGGTCATAGGACAAAATCTTTGGACCCCAGGCAAAACAAAGAGTATTCTTAGAGTTTGATACCAAATCATGAACTGTAAGAGGAAAATTGGTAAATGGATCTCATCAAAATTAAAACTTCTGCTCTGTGAAAATCTGTTAAGAGAATGAAAAGACAAATTATATACTGGGAGAAAATATTTCCAGATCACATATGACAAAGGCGTGTGTCTAGAATATATAAACAAAACAAAATCCTCAAAACTCAACATTAAATAAACAATCTAATTAGAAATGGGCAAAAGACCTGTGCGATGATTTCACCAAATAGGATATATAGATGGCACACACATGAAAAGACATTTAACATGTTAGCCATTTAAAGAAACACAAATTTAAAGTACAATGAGAGGGCTTCCCTGGTGGCGCAGTGGTTGAGAGTTCGCCTGCCGACGCAGGGGACCGGGTTCGTGCCCTGGTCCAGGAAGATCCCACATGCCGCGGAGCGGCTGGGCCCGTGAGCCATGGCTGCTTGAGCCTGTGCGTTCCGGAGCCTGTGCTCCACAATGGGGAGAGGCCACAACAGTGAGAGGCCCACATACCGCAAAAAAAAAAAAAAAAAAAAAAAAAAAAGTACAATGAGATATCACTGCACACTATTAGAATGGCTAAAATTAAAAAGTGGTAACCTCAAATGCTGGCAAGGATACAGGAGAAACTGGATCACACATACACTGCTGATGATAATGTAAAACAGTACCTCCACTCTGGGATACAGTGTAGACGTTCTTGTCAAACTAAAAATGTATGACCCAGCAACTACTCTTAAGGTATTTAAGCCAGAGAAATAAAAATTTATGTTCACTCAAAAATCTGTACGTGAACACTCATAGCAGCTTTACTTGAAATATCAATAGTTAAAATCCTGGAAACTACCCAAATGTCCTTTCAGTGGGTGAGCAGTGAAACATGCAGATGCACATGGATCACGGAAGACTGCTCAGGCAAGAGGAAAGAAGGACTACTGATACATGCAACAACCTGGATGAACGTCAAGGAGGCTATGCTAAGAGGAAACGTCAATCTCAAAAGGATATATACTGCATGATTCCAGCTATGTTACCTTCATCAACAAACATAATTACAGAGATGGAAACATGACTAGTGGTTGCCCAGGGGCTGGGGGTGCATTTAAAGGAGCAACAAGATGGAGTCTTGGGGTGATGGTACAATTATCTTAATTGTGGTGGTGATTATACAAGGCTTCACATGTTCTGTGAATCTATAATCATCCAAGACAAAATGTTAAAAGAAATCCAAAAGCAGCTAACACTAATTTAGCTGTCTTTATTAACATTCCAACGTAAATACATCTTTCCAAATTTGTACCGATGCAAAAAAATTTTTTCCCAAAATAATTTACAATTCTGCTCCCATTTTATTACTATTATTTGATTACAATGTCAGCAAAGTCAATTCCTTTTTAAATATAGTCCCCTTTTGACTCTTCTGACCACAATTTAATTCATGAGCTACGAAATAAAATGTGGTTTGTGAATTTTGGTCATCAATAAGCAACTATTTGTAAAACATGCATTCAAATTTTTTTTTCTGATAGTAATGATAATATAAATTGATTAATGTAATTTTATCTTGCTCAGTGCTGCTTTAACCTAAAAGCCTGTATTCGTGAGATAATACAGCCTGTGGCTGTGGAATGCAGTGTGGCTCTAGTTCACGTGTAGAGGAAGGATCAGTTCTGGTACTTTCACACTGACATGATTTTCCAGAGAAACTAATTTTTAGGTCCTAATATTGGTCAAAATTGTTTAGAATGTCTGTGTCTGACATGTTATTAAACATGTGAGTGGGCAAGAAAACACATGCTGCTTGTCTGGTTCACTTCAAAGTAGCCTTTAATAAATTGGAAACATTTCTTTTTTTTCTAAAGGAAGTCAGGAAGATTAGGTACAAGTCAGAGGTAAAGATGAAAAAACATTACAAGTTAAAACTATCAAATGCCAATACAGAACTGATAAGAGTCAATACAGGCATTATGTCTACTTTTAGTTTTCATATTCAAGAAATAGTTAAAAAAAAAATGCTTAGAATCCAGGACAGGAACTAGATCATCTGGAGAGAGGTTAAATGAGTCAGAAAAGTAGTTAATAAGTTGGAAACTGGTTAAAGCTAGTTTCTCTATGTCCGTAGAAAGAACAATAAAAACAAAACAGATTTATATTGTCCTGAGAAAAAGTTGAGACAGGCCCCTAGAAAAACCTCTTAATCATAAAGGTCAGCAAGACCACAATGAAAGCTGTAGCAATTTTACCTTAGTAACCTTTCAATATCTGTTAAGTTGCCCACTACATGGGGACTGAGTGAATGAAATATATTTGCCTAAGTCTACAAGCTCTCAGCTGTTCATCAATCAAATGTGATTAGCTATCAAAGGATCATTTCCAGTGAAGAGCCTATCAATATCAAGTGAGACAAGTTACCAATTAAAAATGCTATATTTATAAAAATTAGGGGAATTCTCTGGCAGTCAGGTGGTAAGGACTCAGCACGTTCACTGCCAAGGGTCTGGGTTCGATCCCTGGTTAGGGAACTAAGATCCCACAAGCTGCGCAGCTCGGCCAAAAAAGAAAAAACGAAAAGTATTAGTAGAAACACAGATGGGGTTGGCAGACTACAGCCCGTAGGCCAATACTGGGTTGCCATCTGTTTTAGTCAATACAGTTTTATTGGAACACAGAGTAAAATAGCTGTGACAGAGACTGAATGACCCGCAAAGCCTGAAATACTTACAGAAAAGGTTTGCTGACCTCTGACTTCCATTAAGAAATTCTTTAAGGCAATTAACATTACTATTTCTGAAGAGTAAGAAAATGATCTCTACATCTAAGGTATATTCTTTACCCTACTCATCTACAGTAGCATAAGGTCCCATATTGAGATGAAGCTAAAAATCTGGGATGAAAATGCTATCTTTTCTGTCAGGCAGAGAGCTCAAGCACAATTATAAAAGGTGAAAATGGGCTCTAATAACTCTCAAGCTGATTCTGGTCAGTGAAGTGGGTACTGAAAATGGCCCCAAACTGATAAAAACCTGTCAAGAGTTACAGAAGAAGAGAATGCCACAGTACAGTTACCAGAAGAGGAATTACTTACGCTGTATGTGAATGAGCTGCTTTGGCATCCTGAACTCCCCGGGGTAAATGGACTCATAGTAAGCGATGTTGCTTTCTGCCTCCGGGACTGGAATGACCATGTTGTCCCTCTTCTCGCCATACACCTGCTGTGCCGAGATAGCCCGCTGAAGATGGTGTTCCTAAAAAGAGGGAAAAAGAGGTAAGTTACGTATTAAAAAACTAGCAAACAGAACATGTAGCCTCATGAAGAGGTTTTCATTTGTTTTTAAAATAGAGGAATTTTAGTAGCCTTGCAAGGATGCTAACAGTACAGTTGTGGTAAAAACATTTTGAATAGAAACAAGATTTTGTTAGATACACTGTATATTTCCTCAATTTAAGAAAAGGTACTACACCGAAACTGAGTTAAATTATACAAAAAATTCCAAAAACTGACCAGAACTGTTATTAAAGTTTGCATTTTATAGGGACTTCCCTGGTGGCGCAGTGTCTAAGAATCTGCCCGCCGATGCAGGGTACACGGGTTCGAGCCCTGGTTCGGGAAGATCCCACATGCCTCGGAGCAACTAAGCCCGTGCAGCACGACTACTGAGCCTGCGCTCTAGAACCCGCGAGCCACAACTACTGAGCCCATGTGCCTAGAGCCCACGCTCCACAACAAGAGAAGCCACCGCAGTGAGAAGCCCGCGCACCGCAACCAAGAGTAGCCCCCGCTCGCCGCAACTAGAGAAAGCCCGTGCATAGCAACGAAGACTCACCGCAGCCAAAAATAAATAAATACATAAATTTATTTTTAAAAAAGAAGTTTGCATTCTACAGATGAGACTGTTTTAAAGAGGGTTAAAACATTCGAACGTACTGTATGACGAAAGCAGGCTTTGTATAAAAAATATTTTATCGATTCTAATTGCTTATTCATACAGTGTTTCATAAATGTCATACAAATCAACTAATATGATCATTCCAAAGAAGGGTACAGATTATTGTCTCCATTTTTCATTCACGAAGCTGACACGGATTCAAACCTGGTCTGTGTTTCGAGTAATAACCTTTCTTCTAAATTTCCGGAGCCCTTTTTGAACGGTAGTAAAGTATAGGGATTGAAGGCAAAGGCTCCAGAGTTTGTGACTCCTGGCAAGACACTTCATTCTTCTAAATCTGTTTCCTCCAGGAAAAGAAAAATAGAATCTTCCACGGATGGTTGGAGATTTAAGGAAGCTAAATGTGCATTAAACGTTTAGTACAATGCTTGGCAGTTACAGGTGCTCAAAATAAGCTTGGTTGAGGTGCCACACAGAAAGATATTTACCAGCTGCCACAGAAATATCTGTTCTCACCCACCCCATCATCATTGAATTTTGATAAACATTTCATTAAATTTAAGCTAGTTTTTAAAATACTGTATATAAAATACATCATTGAAGGATGAAAAACATTCCAACAGTATGAAAACAAAAAATTCCAGTCTTCATACGTAGCCTCTGTTAATGTTACATATACGTATATATCACTTCACACCTAGGATTCTGCTGCACAACATACAGAGCTTTATCCCTAGGGCTTTGGTCCCTTGACATACCTCGGAGATTTTTCCATACTGATACTTTCACTACCATTTTTGCAACAGCTGCATTGTATTCCACTATGTGGATGTACCGTAACTTATTTAACCAGACACGAATTGATAGGGAAAAAACCCTGGAAGCAACTTAAATGCCTATCGTTCTCCCTGAACGCTGCAAAAACCAATCCTGTACTACTATATGTATGAGACACCTTTGTGAGCCCGTGAAAGCATCTGTAGGACAAGAGACGGAAGCACTCAAAGGGTATATGAAGTTACAGCACATATTCCTACCACTCCTTGCAGTAACTCCTTAACATCTCTTTTCAATTTTAAAATGACCCATTTTATTTTAGGTTAATTTCTTTACAATGAGTTTTTCTTCCCTTACGTGTTGCTGTTTGCTCATTTTCAAAAGTGCTGCTTTTCTTTTTCTCATTGATGTTCTCATTGATGTGGATTATTTTCCTTTTCAATATTAAGGAAATTAGCCCCCATGTAATAAAACTGACAACTGTTTTCCTGAAGTTTGACTTCTGATTTTGTTTAGAGGATTTTTTCCACGCAGGAAAGTTCTATTAGTCAAATTTATTAACCTTTTCCTTTATGATTCTGTCATCCTTAGTAACAGGTATAAATCGTATAGTCACAAACCAGGGTGTGTAAACAAAACCTTTCATTTTTACAGCTCAACTTATCTTTGATTCAGGCTGCCTTGTGGCTCCTGGGAGCTGGTAGAAACTAAGTGTGAGGGGGGAGGGGTGACTCCGAACAGCCTATGGGCGTGTGTACTGGCCCTTGTGCCCTCTGACACAGGGTGCTTCTGAGCCCCAGCTGGGAAATCAATCACAGGTGTACTCTTCTCCTCTCAGATACCCTCAAAGAGCAAGAGAAATTTTCTGTGACCTATGCCCCCTACTTACATCAAACTCAAGGAGGGAGCGGGGGAGTGAGGCACACTATTCTTCATTTGCCCTTAATCCATTAGCACTTCTCTGTGTAGGTGAACACGTGAGAGACGGTTTATTTTTTTGTATACGGAGAGACAGCAAGCCATCTCGAAGGGTATATGAACGTCATGCATAAAATCACCTATTCCCTATTTTAATGACTAAAAATGTGCCTTTCTCAGAATTCCACTTGCACTTGGGAGTATTTCCAAGCTCTTTTGCCCTCCTCTACTCAACTGCCTCCTCTGCTAGTATTTAACGTGCTTTTCAGAGTGCAGCCGCAGACTACATTTTATCATCCAGTGCTGACTAGATACTAAATTCACTCCTCGTGATTCCTTTTCAGAAATTTCCCGGCTATTTCATTCACTTCTCTAGATGAACCACAATGAAGATTACTTTCTAGGTGTGAAATGGGACCACTAAGGGCTTCAGATTTCTTATAGGCACCGTAGTGTGGTGGTTAAGAACATGATTTGTAATCGGGAGAGCTCTGGATTTGAATGTTGGCTCCACGGTTTACTAGCTCCATGACTTTGGGACTTGGGACAAGATAGTCATACCAGCAAGTTTTATTACCTATAAATGTATACTGTGTACCTACCATATGGGATTGCGGTTAAGATAAAATGGCTGAGACACACTACCTACCTAAAACATGGTAGCAAATGTGTACCTTTCATTACTAGAGGAGCTGAAGATTTACCATATGCTTGTTACCATTCCTATTCTTCCTAGTGTTAACAGCATTCTGTAGAAAGACTTCCTTATCTTTATATCCATTTTCCTAGAATCATGAAATCAAACTTTTTATCAATATTATAGTAAATACT
This sequence comes from Phocoena sinus, assembly GCF_008692025.1. Taxonomy (NCBI): domain Eukaryota; kingdom Metazoa; phylum Chordata; class Mammalia; order Artiodactyla; family Phocoenidae; genus Phocoena; species Phocoena sinus. The sequence continues at coordinate 3,766,510 of NC_045764.1, forward strand.
GCTTTAAAAAAATCTTCCATGTGTTTTTTTGTTTTATAAAATATTCGACAAAATTTCCTCATAAGGAACATAAGGAGCCAAGATATGTACAATATACAACAAATATGTTCTTCTAAGCCTTAAAAATCACTCCTCAACAACTGGTGTGTAACTATAACCTTAAACCTTCCTATTTACTGTAGCCCTGTGTATGTACAAAGACTCGAGGATGGGAAGGAGACCACACACAGGTGCCGGTGTGGCTGGAGCACAGGGGGTGAGAGTGCAAAGGGGGTCAGGGTCAAATCATGCAGGGACATGCGGCATGTTACGGATTTGTCCTTGTACTAAGAGCAACAGTGGCTGAAGGATTTTAAAGATCAGCCTGGCTGCTGTCTAGAAAACGGACCATATTCTAGAAAATGGAACATGCATAGCCTTTAAATGGTTCAGAATAATATTTAATGAAATGGAAAAACCCATCAATTTATTAAGTAAAAAGACAGATCTGAAAATTTTATGTTCAGGATATTTGTATTTAATCTTTTTTAAGAGCAAAAGACATAATTGAACACATATAGGAAAAAGTCTAAAAGTAGCTGAACACGTAACAATCCTTCTCTCTATGCTCCTTTATTTTTCTCACTGCTATATTTTTCCAAAGCTCTTACAGTCCCCTGACATGTCATACCCTTGGTTTGTTTACTGTTGTCACCCCTTCCTCCCCCCCGCAATCTAAGCATTGTGAGGGCAGGGATTTTTGTCTATTTTGTTCACTGCTAAATAACCACCCGAAAACAGTGCTGAGTACAAAGCATGGTGCTTAAATATCTGTTGAATGAATGAATATGTATGTAGGTATCTGTGTATGTACACACACACACACACCACACAGATGCAAGCAGGCACACATATGTGTCAAGTTTCAAAGTATGTACACCAGTTAACAGATCACCTCCTGGTGATGTAATTTTGAAATACTCTTCTATAATTTTATTTTCCTTATTTTCTAAAATTCTTTGTAATTCTTTTTGACAAAAAATATTTGAGTACATCTCACTACATGATTTTCTAAAACAAAGGTAATTTCTGAAAGACACAATTTATTTAGTTCAGTAAAACCCTTCCCATTTAAGTCAAGTTTAGTTCCAGAGTAAAACATTACACTTGCAGCTTTCCAGGTAAAGAACGTATTTTTAAAACCCCAAACTATATACATCTACTTCCAAGAAAAAAACATTAAATTATATTAAAGTAACATTAAATTGTAAGTGAAAATGAAATTTTTGCTTTGAGTAGTAAGCTGTGAAATGGTGAAGCCAAGTAATACATGAAATAAATTAGAATAAGATGAGCTATGAATTCAATTCAATAATTACTTATTGAATGCCTTGACTAAATAACTAAGATGATCCGATCCTAAATTACAATTATATAAAATGCCAGATGTTCCTGGAAGATAATATCTGTCAATGAAACTTCTAAACACATCTACTTGCAGCACTGAATAGGCCAGCCTTCCCAAACTGTGTTCACTGGAGTACTTAATTTCAAATTATCAATAGGTAGTCCAATAATGAGTTTGACAGTTAAAAAAAAAGAGAGAACGTTGGCTTTTTAAACTTTGGGAATGAAAGCTTTTAACATGGCAACGTAAACTGTGGTTGCTCATGACAGAGGGCTCAGTCATTCCAAATCTATGACCACAGAATCATTTTTTCAGAAAGTATCCATTAATAGCTCATGGAGAACTTTTGTAATGCAGTTTGGGAAATGCTGGTATAGGACAACTGGAGATACAGGGCAGAACAGCTGGGCTTAAGCTTCTCATTAATTAACTTAGTCCATATTTACTGACTGCCCACTATGTGCCTCTCCTGGGAACACAATGGTAAATAAAATAGCACGGTTCCTGACACTGTAGTAGGGAGGACAGACACTAATAAAACAGCCCTAAAAATAAACTGTAAAGTGTGATAAGTGCTGTGAAGGAAAAGAACAATGTGTTAATGGGAAATATAAATAGGAAAGGGATCTCAAGGACAGTATCACTTTCACTAGTGCCAAGTGACATTTAAGCTAGAACAGGAGTTAAAAGATTACTTTAAGAAAAGGAAGTAGCTGTGTGTGAAGACCACTTACTAGCTTGACACCCTGGGAGGGTAAAGTTTCTTTATATCATAGAATATTTATAATAACTAGGCTCAGGTGCAATTTAAGAGTTAATCATCAAAACACCAGGATCGATCCCCATTTTTCATAAAATAACAAAGGTATACCCTCTCGAATCTGATCTTACAGGGAACAAAGTAAATACTATTAAATAATCTGAAGAATTTTAAGATATTCAACCTTACATAAAATGGAATCAGATGAATCGTAACTTACGGTTAAGCAAATTACTTTAAAAGCCTCTTGCGCTGCAAGTAATGATAATGTTTTCTATACATAGAAACAACAGAACAATAAAGAAGAGGATCAGAAAAAGACTGAACGATGATCTTCGTGAAAGTTCAGAGGCACACTTTCGTGTCCCCATGAACCCTGCAATTGCAGGCTCCAAATATTCACTTTTGTTACTTCAGCCCACCTGGCGCACTGGAAGAGCGTGGGCTTTAGAGACAGAGACCCAGGCAGGAATCTGAGCTTCCTCCTCAGACCCTAAGTCCAGCAAGTCACTCTGCTACTTATTTTTATTATTTGTTTCATATACATATCTCTTTTTTTTTTCTTACCCGTCTTTCCCTCTTTTCTTTCCAGCACTTAATGTTTTTTCTTTTACTTTCCCCTTTGTTATTTTTGCTTACCCCTAGAAAATGTCTGCCTTTTCAGGTGGTAATGGTCTCTTTGATAAAAACATTGGTAATTAATGCAAAATGGTTAACTGGTTATAAACAGGGCACATCACAAATTTGAGAAGTCAGAAAATATCATTTTTATTGATTAAGAGTGACATTAGGTATTGGTAGATAAGACCCATCTGAAGGGACAGTACTGTGTCTTAAACATCTGTTGTGTGCCTTTGCTCACACAGATGGACCATACGCCAGCCCCACTCCCAAGGAAATTCCCACTTGTTCTTCAAAGTCTGGTTTAAAATGATCTTTCTTTTTGTCTTGTTTATAGTCTCCTTTGCTGTGTAAAAGCTTTTTAAGTTTCATTAGGTCCCCATTTGTTTATTTTTGTTCCCATTCTCTAGGAGGTGGGTCAAAAAAGATCTTGCTGTGGTTTTATGTCAAAAAGTGTTTGTCCTATGTTTTCCTCTAACAGTTTGATAGTGTCTGGCCTTACATTTAGGTCTTTACTCCACTTGGAGTTTATTTTTGTGTCTGGTGTTAGGGAGTGCTCTAGTTTCATTCTTTTATAGGCAGCGGTCCAGCTTCCCAGCCCCACTTACGGAAGAGGCTGTCTTTTCTCCCCTGTATGCTCTTGCCTCCTCTGCCATCACCATCATTAATCGTTAGAAGAATGCACATCAAAACCACAATAAGGCCATTATCAGAAAATCTACAAACAATAAATGCTGGAGAGGGTGTGGAGAAGAGGGAATGTAATTGCAGTGCAATTCCCACTTGCACTGCAGGTGGGAATGTAAACCGATACAGCCACTATGGAGAACCAGTATGGAGGTTCCTTAAAAAACTAAAATAGAACTACCATACGACCCAGCAATCCCACTACTGGGCATATACCCTGAGGAAACCATACTTCAAAAAGACACATGCACACGCCACAACTACCGAAGCCCGCGTGCCTAGAGCCTGTGCTCCACACGAGAAGCCACCACAATGAGAAGCCCGCAAACCACAACGAAGAGTAGCCCCTGCTCGCCGCTACTAGAGAAAGCCCATGAGCAGCAATGAAGACCCAATGCAGCCAAAAATAAATAAATTAATTTAAAAAAAAAAAGAAATGCTAAAGGAAGTTCTTCAGATGGAAGGGAAACAATAGCAGATGGAAACAGATTTATCAGGAGAGAACAAAGAACCAAATTATGGGTAAATATAAAAGATTGTTTCCCTTTCTTAAAATGCATGTGACTGTTTAAAGCAACAATATAACAATAAATTGTGGGTTTGTAAAAAAAAAAAAAAGACACATGCACCCCAATGTTCACTGCAGCTCTCTTTACAATAGCCAGGACATGGAAGCAACCTAAGTGTCCATCGACAGATGAATGGATAAAGAAGATTGGCACATATATACAAAGGAATATTACTCAGCCATAAAAAGAAACGAAAGTGAGTTATTTGTAGTGAGGTGGATGGACCCAGAGAGTGTCATACAGAGTGAAGTAAGTCAGAAAGAGAAAAACAAATACACTATGCTAACATGTATATATGGAATCTAAAAAAAAATGGTTCTGAAGAACCTAGGGGCAGGACAGGAATAAAGAGACAGACACAGAAAATGGACTTGAGGACATGGGGTTGGAGGGCGAAGCTGGGGCGAAGTGAGAGTGGCATGTACCTATATACACTACTGAACATAAAATAGTCGGCTTGTGGGAAGCAGCTGCATAGCACAGGGAGATCAGCTTGGTGCTTTGTGTCGACCTAGAGGGGTGGCATAGGGAGGGTGGGAGGGAGGGGATACGGGGATATATGTATGCATATGGCTGATTCGCTTTGTCATAGAAACTTTGCCAACAGAAACTAACTTTGCCAACAGAAACTAACATAGCATTGTGAAGTAATTATACTCCAATAAAGATCTATTTAAAAAAAAAAATGATCTTCCCTCTGCTCCCCTATCTGTGCTTTTACAGCACTACATCCTCTACTTAAGAAATCGTGCTGTAATCATTTATTTGTCTACATACTGATCTCCAAGATGTTAAGCTCCTTAAGATTAGATGCTATGTCTAACTAACCTTTATATCTTTTCCTTTGAAAGATGTATTCTCTTGTAGTATGGAGGACTCTAAATTCTTTTAAGGATGAGGGATAAACAAGATTATCTTTGTAATCTACTTAGCAGCTAGAACTATATTTTCCTTTATTGCAGGTACCCAGTATTTTTAAAAATATCATTATAGGAAAATAAGGATAAGACTAAATTGAATAAAAAAGGCATTTCTACCTGCTCTATAGTAAGTTCTAACAAATATTACCAAACCAGAAAGTTATTCAAGGTTATACTGGGCAAATTCCTAAACAAAGATTAAATATTTATCAACTTATTCATTAAGTATATTTATTTAAGAAAATAATGGCCTTAACGGTCAGCCATAACAACAATTAAGACCACATTTAGACCTTTTGGGTTACTGAATTAAAAACAGGTTATTGAAAGCAACAATATTGTATAAGATTTCTTATGGGTAAATAAGTGATGACTAATTTGTAAAAAGCCACTTAAGAAGTTACTGAACCCCTGCTCATTTATGCATGGAGGGCTAGACTCCACTGCTACCACAACAGAAGGGCTGAGCCGAATCACTTTCCCGGCTGCTTCCTGACGGCTTTCCTAAGAACCAGACAGCCATGCCTATTCAGGAACAGTGCCCCAGCAAGGGCTCCCAGGTTCTGCATCCGAACGCCCAGCTCTTGCCTGGCTCATTACGACAGCCTTCTGACTGGTTTCCCTGCTTCCATTTTTGTCTGTCTTCATGCAATAATCAGAGTAATCTGTTAATATACAAGTCAGACCATGCCATTCTTCCGTTAGAACATTCCAATTATTTCCCACCTCACTCAGAATAAAAGCCAAAGTTCTTAAAACTGCTTACAAGGTCCAACAGGCTGTGCACATCCCCCTTCCTTGTTGTGCCCAGGCAACCCTTACTTCCATTCTGCTCTTGTCATACTAGATTCCTTGCTCTCTGTCAAACTCAGAATGGCTTGCGCTTCCTCACTTTCTTCAAATCTTGGCTGAAAAGTCCCCTTTGCAGACAGAGCACTCTTCACCAGCTCTTCCACTCTACGGTCCCCAGAATGGCTACAACTGAGAAGGCTGACCACACCGAACAACTCTGAGGATGAGGAACAGCTCCAACTCTCAGACATGGTTAGTGAGAAAAAGGGGCGGCGGACCTCATGAAGCCAGACATACACGTTGCACATGGCCCAGCAATCCCACTCCTAGGTATTTACTTAGGAGAAATGAGGATGCAAGCCCACAAAAGGACCTGAATGAGAATGTTCATACGGTTTTATTACTCGTAATAGCCCCAAACAGCCCGGAAACAGTCCGAACGTCCATCATCAGGACTGGTGCACAAAACTGCGGTTTGGTGACACAACGGAGGACCACCCAGCAACACAGCGGAACAAACCACCTACACATGGCATGACACGGGCAAGTCCCCAAAACACTGGGGTGAGGGAAAATAGCTCTGCACAAGACAGTCCACACTCTGAGTCCATTTATGTGACGTTTCAAAACAAGCAACATTAATCTATGGTAAAAAAAAAAAAAAAAAAAGCAAGAAAGAAAAAAGAAAAACAGTAGCTGCTTCTGAGGCCTGGGGGCAAGGATTGACTGGAATGGGAATGAAAGAATTTTCTGGGATGATGGTAAAGTTCCATATCTTGTTGGGGGATGGGTTAGACAAGTAGGCGAATTTGTCAAAATCCAGCTAATATACACCAAGTATTTGTGAATTTCTTTGCATGTAAATTTTACCTCAGAAGAAAAAAAACAGTAAATAAATGCTGAACTCTAATTAATGATATGTATGCTGAAGTATTTAGGGAAACATGCACTGATGTCTGTAATTTACTTAGAAATGCATCAAAACAAGGACTGATAGATGCAGAGATGAACAGATGTGTGATAAAGCACAGTAGAGTGAAATGTTAAGGGTGGAGTCTAGCCACGGGGTACATGGGTGGTCACTATAAAATGCCTGCAACCTCACAGTACGTTTGAAATTTTTCATAGTAAAATGCTGCAAAAAATATGGACTCTCTCCCCCTCAACCCTATTCTATCCCACTACCCTGCTTTATTTTCTTGGGGAGCACTTACCTCCTCACAGACTACTGAATTTACTTATTGTTTTGTTCATTGTCTGTCTCTTCTCTCCAGAATGTAAGATGCACGAAGGATAGGAATTCTTTTTTGCTCTGTCTACCCCAGATCCAGTATTGTGTCTAACACATACAAGTATACAGTAAATGTCTGTTGAATAAACGTGCCAGTGAAACTACAACAGTTTTTTGTTTTCGGTACGCGGGCCTCTCACTGTTGTGGCCTCTCCCGTTGTGGAGCACAGGCTCAGCGGCCGTGGCTCACGGGCCCAGCCGCTCCGCGGCACGTGGGATCTTCCCGGACCGGGGCACGAACCCGTGTCCCCTGCATCGGCAGGCGGACTCTCAGCCACTGAGCCACCAGGGACGCCCTACAACAGTTATTTAAGGTCCACAAACTGTTCTGGTTTGGAATGGACTTCCTTAAAAGAAAATAAGATTAAATTTCATAAAAGCAAAAAATAAAAAAAGACAAACACATTTTGCTTTTGTGCTTAAAATACTCGGGGTAAACACTTAAAATAGTTGAAGACAGATTAGACTACTTGGCAAGAAAAAGAGCAGTTCGATACTTATATTTTCTACAAGAACTAAATGGTAAAAGATTCTATTACTCTCTACTCCTCTCACTTAAAGCTCAGTACTCTGAAAGTACTTTTACTTCTAGACTATAAAACAGTAAAGGAAGACCTTTGCTAAGGTATGGGTAAAACTGTCCAGTCTTCTTGTTTCTCGTCAGTGTGAAATATTTGTCAATTTGGTACTTATAACATATTCAGGACTTAAAAGTTGCTAAGAAGCACAGGAAAGGCAGCCCTAGGCAAAATTCAGTTTACTTTTTTACTTTTTTTTTTTTTTTTTCCGGTATGCGGGCCTCTCACTGCTGTGGCCTCTCCTGTTGCGGAGCACAGGCTCCAGATGCGCAGACTCAGTGGCCATGGCTCACGGGCGCAGCCACTCCGCGGCATGTGGGATCTTCCCGGACCGGGGCATGAACCCGTGTCCCCTGCATCGGCAGGCGGACTCTCAACCACTGCGCCACCAGGGAAGCCCTTCAGTTTAATTTTGATCCTCACCTTCTCATGTCCCTTATTTGTACCCCTGACATCCCTTTGGACGTGGGCTGTTAGTGCTGTGCTTATTAAGAGTCTGCCGGCCCAGTGTGATGTCTGGCAATGTGAAAGGGAAGGGACTGAAATTAGTTTCTTTCTACTCTCATAAAATTACAATCTAATCAGAATGTTTCCCTAAAAATTAAAGTTAAAACAGCTCAAAAAGCTCTTGTTTCTGTTTATAATCTTTATGCTGAGGATTTCTGCACCTCCAATGTACCCCAGAGAGCTAGTCATCTGCCGTTATTTAATACCTTTTAACCCATGCAGTCAAATAAAATACAAACATGTTTCTCATTTTGGGGGGTTAGACCCTAAAGCAACAGCACTGAATAAACTGAAATCTAATTTAAACTTATCGAAAACTAAACATGTTTCTATAGGCTAATACAAACAAATGCTATACCAAGTCTTAGTCCTTAGCCCTGCACATACTCACTCTTGCAATTTCATCCACTATCATGGCTTTAACTACCATTTGCACGCTGATGACACGATTCAAAATCTTACTCTCTAGCACAGATTTCTGTTGAACATAGGCACATGTAGAAAGACCTCTTACTCTATGTTCCACTGACATATCTCGTGTTAACATCAACGTCCCCATCTGCCGACTCTCCAAACCTGTTCCTCCTTGTGTCTTATCAATTTCAGTGAATCGTACCATCATACATCCAGTCACCCAGTCAGAAGCCTTGATTTTTCCAGTTCCCTTTGGCTTCCTACGTCCCCATTTCCAAATCAGGCACCAGATCTTATAAATTTCTCCTTCGTGTCTAGAAATTATTCAGTGCTTTCTCATCCCACTGTCACATCCAGGCTGCAGCCAGCCTTCTCACCTCTAGCATCACACTATTCCCCACTTCCCTTCTGTAGCTACCGTCAGTGGTCTTCCTCAGCAAGTATGGGGGATTCCCTGGTGGTCCAGCAGTTAAGACTCTGGGAGTCCACTGCAGGGGGCATGCGTTTGATCCCTGGTCAGGGAACTAAGATCCTGCAAACCACATGGTATGGCCAAAAAAAAAGGTCTGATCACGATACTCTCACACTTAATCCTTGGCTCTCTATTGCCTTTACGATCCTGGCGTGGCAAAATGGGGTCCCTGATGGTCGAGCTCTAGCTAATTCTGCCAGTCCAACACCATACCACTTTCTACCCTGAACTTCACACGCCAGCCACAGGGAGCACCTAGTGGCACCTTCTAATAACATCTACATGTGAGGCTGCTCCCTGTGTTTTAAGTCCATCTAAACCTCTCTCATTTCTTTCTAATTCTACTAGCATGTCTACCCCTCTTTTAGAAAGTCTTTGACGACAGTTACAGGAGACTATCACAGTGGTAGTAAAACAGAAAACAGGTACAGCTGATTTTTTTTTTTTTTTTTTTTTTTGTGGTACGCGGGCCTCTCACTGTTGTGGCCTCTCCCGTTGCGGAGCACAGGCTCCGGACGCGCAGGCTCAGCGGCCATGGCTCACGGGCCCAGCCGCTCCGCGGCATGTGGGATCTTCCCGGACCGGGGCACGAACCCGTGTCCCCTGCATCGGCAGGCGGACTCTCAACCACTGCGCCACCAGGGAAGCCCGGTACAGCTGATTTTTAAATTGTCTGTTCAATTAAGATCTTTATGAAACTGGAAACCAAACAACTCTGAATCCAGAAAGAATATTTCCTGATAGTGGTTTCATCCCTTAACTACCTGTCTCGCACATACCAGAAAGGACAGGGTACAGCAGGTAGGAAAGAACACCAAGACAAAGAACAAATTCAGTAAGAAGATACTTTAAAAACACATTCATCTTGGATAAAATGTTAATCTTCGTGGAAGAAATGACTTCGGGAAGTCTTTTTTAGCTTTGGGTTATAAAGCCTTAGGCTTTACTACTATGCCTACTAATTCATATTTCCAGAACTAAAATAATAGCTGACATTTGCTAAGCATTTATTACATGCCAGGCCTGAGCTTCACATTCTTATTTCATTGTTTCATTTAAAGCTCATAAATAGACAGACAAAGAGATGGCAACTACCTCCCCTATTTCACAGATAATAAACTTGCCTATGTTCATAGAGTTAGCTGGACTCGAACCCAGCTGTGACTTGAGTATAAGCTCTTAACAACTTTACTACATCGACTCTCAAAAGGATGTAGATTCCCCACAGATTACTTATTAATTCAAGGGAAAACTAGCAACGATACAGTGGAGACACTGGGCCACACCTTGACTGGGTGATCAAAACATTACCGGGGCTTCCCTGGTGGCACAGTGGTTGAGGGTCCGCCTGCCGATGCAGGGGTCGCAGGTTCGTGCCCCGGTCCGGGAAGATCCCACATGCCGCGGAGCGGCTGGGCCCGTGAGCCATGGCCGCTGAGCCTGCATGTCCGGAGCCTGTGCTCCGCAACGGGAGAGGCCACAACAGTGAGAGGCCCACGTACCACAAAAAAAAAAAAAAAAAAAAAATTACGAATGAGGGGCAGAGAGATATATGTGCCTCTGAATGTGATGCCATGAGAATATAACATCATTTATATAATGTGCTAGCTGGTAATGCAACACCTGAATGTAACTGAGAAAACATGAGACAAACCCAAAATGGGATCACCCTATTCAAAAAAAAATCAAAGGGACTCTAATCTTTAAAAATGTCCATATCATAAAACATGAAACACTTGCTGAAATATTTCGGGGTAAAGGGCCATGATATAGGCAACTAATCTCAAATGGTTTGGAAAAAAAATACATGCGTGTGCATGTGTATGTATGACAGAATGGGTGTATGGAAAAACATAAACAAAGCAAATGGGACACGATGGTAACAATCAGTATACATGGGTGTACTCCCCTTTTTCTTGCAACTTTTCTGTAAGTTTGAAATTATTTCCAAATACAGCTGACGACCCTTGAACAACTCGGGGGCTAGGAGCATAGACCCTGCCCCCCGCATCAGTCGAATATCTGAGTATAACTTTACAGTGGGCTCCCTGCATCTGCAGTTCTGCATCCATGGATCCAACCAACCACGGATCTGTAGTGGTGTAGGTTTTTTTTTGGCCACTCGGCACTGCATGTGGGATCATAGTTCTCTGACCAGGGATCGAACCCGTGCCCCCTGCAATGGGAGCGCAGTCGTAACAACTGGACCGCCAGGGAAGGCCTGTAGTGGTGTAGTTTTTATAGAAAAAAAATCCATGTATAAGTGGATCTGCACAGTGCAAACCTATGTTGTTCAAGGGTCAACTGTAATAGTTGTTTTCTTTAAGCTAAGAGCAGAACGAAATGGTGAGGGGGGAAATAGTAGACTGTATACTCAAGAGCAAGAGATGTAAATTCTTCTTCCAGAATGCTAAGTAACTGCATGATCTCCTAAGTCAGTGAGACCAGAGAGCCTCAGAATACCATCTTCTGAATATAGTTCTAGGGACATAATTAGCTGTTCTATGAGGAGTTCTGTGATTAAATAATTTTGGAAAACGCACAGACAGTAACAGACAACGTTGAACAGTTTCTTTACAGAAGCATCCTCAGTGGTTTTGCATTTGCCGAAATGCACCATGATTTTCCAAATGAGTAATATAGAAGTCAACATTTCCTAATTATGTACTGACCACTGTTAGTGGGATCTATATAAATGTTTGGTGGGACCAAGCCTTTAATTTTCAGTATTATAAAGTAAGGTTGGGGGGTGGTGGTGGTGGTGGGATGAACTGGGAGATTGGGATTGACATGTATACACTAATATGTATAAAAAAGCTAACTAATAAGAACCTGCTGTAGAAAAATAAATAAAATAAAATTCAAAAAACAGAAAGAGTAAGGTAAACATTAAAATAAAGTTGCAGTTAAACAGTGGTACAGGAAACACTCTCTTCTACAATAACAGACTTTATCCGTTTGGAGAAATATAACCTCCTGACTCCACTGAGGTAAGTTTACTAAATTTATTTTTAAAAAGGAGGGCTGTATTACGATGTAAGACTATGAAATCTCTGGTAATAGGTCTCCCTTGTACGGACAATAATACGGACTAGGGTTTGGCAAGCTGTCACCGGCGGGCAAATCTGGCCCACCACCTGTTTCTGTAAATACTTTATTAGAACACAGCCGCACGTGCTCATTTACATATTGCCCGCGGCTGCTTTGCTCCATAACAGCAGAAGAGCTGTGACAGAGACTGTAAGGCCTGCAAAGCCTAAAATATTTACTATCTGTCCACAGAAAGTCTGCAGATTCTTGATGCAGATACAGTTATTTACGCTCTGTTTAATGCTTGAGATTCAGCAGTCTGGCGGATCACTGGCACACACAGAGCACGCTCTGCTATTTACAAGATGAACATGACAAAAGAGGGAAGCTCATTAAGTAAAAAAAATCACTATATTAGACCCTACATTAGACATTAATCTTCATTCTGAAGGTGTATTATTATAATACCTATTTTGCAGGGAAAGTGAAGCTCACTAAGGTAAGTCACTTGTCCGAGTGGTGAAAGTAGGATTTGGCTTGAGGTCTGACTCCAGAACCCCATGGTCTTTCTACTGTAGTTTAATTCCTCCTTCTTGCCTTCTTTTGCCTTTCCCATGAATGGCTGAGCTCTGGCTGGTACTCAGGGGAGGACTCAGAATACTAAGAGAGAAGCAGAAAGGACTTGAAACAGCTGAAGAAATGACTGACAGCATCGTGGGTACAAGGAGCGTGGGGAAGCTACAACCAGGTAAGTTAAGGAAGTAAGGGCAGATCTCCTCACTTCTCTTGCAGGATTCTCTCCCGAGTACTTTACTAGATGACAGCTCATAAAGCTTAACTGCTGACAACACCCAGGCACCTGGATATGCAGGATGGAGCGGAGGAAGATTACGTCACAGGAGAGCCTAGGCCAGGTACATATGCTCCCCTGTGTAACTGACTACTCTTAATCGCCCACAAAGACGGAGGTTCATAGTAAAGGGTAAAGTATAGTCTTCTCTAGTAAGTATTGTTTTATCTTGCTGTATGGGCAAGAGAAAAAGCATTAAAATTTGTTATTTCTTCCCCTGGACTTCCAACACTTTTGCTTACTGTATCTTCAACACCACATATACCAAATGCGGAGCCAAAATAATCTTCTTTTTATAGAAATAATTAGTAATATGAGTTTCCCTCAAAGAAGGGAATCAGCTTTTAGTTAAAAGGAAATTATGAAGGACTCACTTGGCTTTAGAAGTACTTTATTTAGGTACTATTATATAATCTACTATAAAAATAGTCAGAGGATACCAAATGATTTACCACTCCAGAGAGCGAAGGACTCTGTGATGAACTAAGAAGGCTGAAATAAAGTCACAAATTTAGACTACACTGCACCATCCCCTGTTATTCTATCAAAAATAACAGATTTACCTATTGTAGTTTCCTACCAGTCAATGTAGCAATCAAGACTCGGCTGTTGATACACTGCTTTTATTAATACTCTGTTTTACCCATCAAAAATGTAAAACTTTAAATAGACTCACAGACATAGAAAACAAACTTATGGTTACCAAAGGGGATAGCGGAGAGGGGAGAGAGATAAATTAGGAGTTTGGGATTAACATATACACACTACTATACATAAACAACAAGGTCCTACTGTATAGCACAGGGAATTATATTTAGTATCTTGTAATAACCTGTAATAAAAATGAATCTGAAAAAGTATATGCATTTTATATATATATATATAATATATATATATAAAATGGAATCCCTTTACTGTATACCTGAAACTAAGACAACACTGTAAATTAACTATACTTCAACTTAAAAAATGGTTAAAAAAAAACATATGTAAAACTACTTTAGGGCTTGTAGGAATGCTAAGATTTGTCCAAGTTTAAGGCAATTGTGGAAAATACTATAACATGGTTAGTACGGGAAGAAGTGATAGTTCATATGTTGTACTTATTATTCACTTAGGACCAAAGCTAAAAATAATCTTACAAAATTTCCTTCCTTTTCTTAACTGAAATCAAGTCCCCTGGTTTTACCAAAACCATAAAACTCCTGTGTAACTTCTGAAGTTGTGTCTTCTAGAGTGGCTAAAAAATAGAAGGGGCTCTGATAATCTCAAAACTTTTTTGTTTAATAATGTTTGTTTCCCTCACTTAAACTCACCCCTCCTTTATTTAAAGGAACAAACACATTGATAGACGAAAATAAATATTTCATAATTTCAAGTGATTTTGATTAATTTAATGTTATTTGGTACCATAAATTATTTTCTTATATAAAACATACTGTACAGAAAGAAAAATTGACTTTATTAGAATACGCTCTCGGGATTCCCTGGCGGTCCAGTGGTTCGGACTCAGTGCTTTCACTGCTGGAGGGGGCCCTGGTTCAGTCCCTGGTCAGGGAACTGGGATCCTGCAAGGCACACGGCACAGCCCATAAAAGAAAAAAAAAGGAAAGAATACTCTATCAAAAAAAAAAAAAAAAAAAAAAGACATATAAGAAGTCATACTATTTAAGAGCACACATTTTTCTGTGTCAGAAACCTGGATTAGAATCCCAATCCTGCCCTTTACTAATTGTGACTTAACATCTCTAAATTCTAATTTCCTTATTAGTGAAATGAGGTAACTGCCATTATAAGGATAAAATGAGATAAGACATGGAGAGAAACCTCTTAACACAGAACCCAGCACCCACTTATTAGCTCTTTGTACTATAAATAATGAAACCAATTTAACCTTTTTTCCTACTAGTAAAGGGCAGAAAAAGCTACCTACCTGATCAGGTTGCACTGAGGATTAAATGAAGTTATATCCATAAAGCCCTGGGGTATTATTATTGTTAACAGGCAAATTATAATAACAAATTATTAATAGAAATTATTTTACTGTAGCTATATACATGAATCAATTAATAAGACGAATTCCAAATTTACCGTGTGTGTGTGTGTGTGTGTGTGTGTGTGTGTGTGTGTGTGTGTGTGTTTTAAACCCTATAAAGGCAAATTAACTGCTGAAGTTACACCTCTGTCTTCACAAATGTCTTCTAAACATGAGAAGCCAGCACACCGCCAAAAATGCAGGGAGTTATAGGATGTAATTTACAATAAATACCCTCTTTTCTTCATCTTCAAAGGCGAACACTGAACGTGTAACAGACAGCCTTTAGTTTTGGTCCTCAAATCGTTTCTGGCCTCCTGTAGGTGCTGGGGCTAGGTGACTAATGCTGGCCATTGAGCTGTGAGTCAAAGCGACTCACGTTACTTCTGGACCAGAGTATTTAACTGCTGGTGGAAGATGCAAAGTTTTCAAAGCGCTCCTCCCACCTGTCACCATGTTTGAGACCTCTGCTGCACTAGCTTGGTTGCCCAGCTGATCCATGATAAAATGGGACACAAACAAGAACTAAACTTTTGAGACTGTCTGTAATCACTCATCATAACCTGGCTATCCTGACTGACATAAACTGGTCCCAGAAGTGGGGTACTATTATAACACAAAGACTAAAATACATGCCATTAGCTTGGGGGTCAGGCAGCAAGGAAACTTCTCAACAGGCTGAAAGGGTGGCATTCCATTGTAGGTAGTACAAAATATTTCGTAAAAGTCAGTTACCATGATTTTGGAAAGATCATGTAATTAATAAACTTGTAGCTCTAGAAGAGGTTAAAAAACCTGGACATTAAAATGGTGTGTTGGTTGCTTTGTTTGATATTACAAGAAAGAAAGAAAATTTAAAAATCGACTAGTTTGTAAGCAGGAATAAAAGAGAAGAGGCCAAATATTTGAGGATTTGCAGTGCTTGAAAAGTGCTTCTCAACTCAACCCGTAAATTAACAAATCAAGAAGGCCTTTGACTAACAAAGACGGTAAGGTTCAAACCAAGGTATGGTCCGGATACCCACGGTTAAAACACACGAATGGATTAGAGTCTCAGAGCAGAGACCCAGATAAAACTGGACACACAGTTAAGTGCTTTCAGTTGAACAAAATGCTCAGAGAAAAAAGAGAGACAGAGACAGACACTAAGGATGCAGCTCTTCCAGCAAAAGCTAACAGGCTTCTGGGATTAGCATTTAGGAGACAGACAGCTGTAAAGAACTGAGAGGACAAGCCATCTTCCACACTGAGCTAAACGGAACCACGTTACAAGCCTACAACGTTGTGCTGCCAACAAACAAGCGAAAATCAACAGCCCGGATTGATTTAAAAGTACCCTCAGGTCTCCTAGCTTCTACAGGAAGGGAGCAGGCTGTGAAGGGCTCTGGCCCCCAATACCTACTTCAGATGAGGCTAGAAGATGATGGAAAGAAAGGAAGCATCTCCTGGGTATCAATGCCAAGAGCCACACAAACCAGTGGACTGGGAGCCCCTCCAGGAGCCTGCACTTGGTACCTACGTAAGAGTATTCCTCACACCCAGGGAAAGGAGACCCTTATAAAGCCAGCCTGGTGGGAGTCCTGAGTTGCTACGCATCAGGAACTGCTGTTTCCATTGTCCAAAGGGGAGCATTACTGCGTTGATCAGGCCTCTGTTTTTCCAAAGTAAACTGGATGGGGGGCGGGGGGCAGATAATATTTTCACTCACAGATCTCCAGGTCAAGGGGAAGCACATCCAAACCTGATCTAGGGAAATAAGTGTATCACCTGGAAATCCTAATATTCCAAGCTTGATGCTGTCTAGCTGGTCTCTTTCAGGCTGGGCTCACTGCGGGGGAGATGAGTACACTTTGTCTGTGGGAACGACAGTGATGCAAATCTCTGGTTGACCAGAAGGGCAGGTCTGTCATTAACTGCTGTTTGCCAAATGTTTTTGTTCTTTGCCATCTGGTCATTATGGCAGAATTGTATCTCCTGGTCAAAGATACGGTTACGGTGGAGCCATGCAACTTGCTCTGGCCAATGAGTTGTGAGCTGAGGTGATGAAACCCTCGTGTCTGGCTTCTGGCCAGAGCATGTGAGTAACTGATACAAGACAGGAGACCTCCCAGAGCTCTTCCCTCTAGTATAGTGCCCAGCAAGGTTCAGAATGGAGGCTGTCCTGTGAGCTGGGTCCTGGAATGGGGGCACATAAAACAGAACCCCCAAATCAACCCAGGCGACAGTGCAGTTAGAAGCCAATCTTTGTTATAATGCCACTAAGGTTTCACGGCTGTGTGTTCACGGTACAACCCTGCCTACCCTGTCTGATAAATGGAGGGAAACCCTTAACGCCACTGAACACGTGAGTCAGAGGCAAACTTACAGATCAACTATGGCAGGTTCCTTCTACAACTGATAAACATGAGGTCTACCGTTAAGTGACTTGTCTGATCACAGAGTGATCACATGCTACAAGAATTTGATGGAACCATCATTATCCTCATGGAATTCTAAATTACAGAGTGAGTTATGTTCTAATCTCTAAACACAGTTCTGGGATAGACTGAACTAGAAACATATGAATAAATTAGCAATAGCCCAATCCAGTCATTCACTCAACAAGTAATGGTGGCATTAAGCTCCAATGCTGAAAGGTACTGGGAGCTCCAAGTCATGCGGTAAAGACTAATCAAACATCTCCATAAGTGGACCGGAAGCTCACAAAAGTAAACTGCTAAGAATGATACTATGGGAGCATGTAACCGACCTATCTTAATGGGTAGATATCTCAGCAAGTGACCCTGAGAGGAGATGTGAGGGATCACTGGGAGAGCACTAAGCCAACCCGCAGGGGAGTAACGTTTTGGTACATGGGATAAATGAGGAATGACCCTGTTGCTAGAGGGAACCTGAAGGCTTTGGAGGAACAAAACGGAGGCAGGGGCCAGATTACGTAAGGCCTCACAGATAAGCCAGCCACTTGAAGAGCAGTGGAAACCCTTTACAGGTCTTTCGCAGGAAGTGACACAATGAGATTTCAGTTTTCAAAGGACCCCTGGTTGTGCTAAGAATATCAGGGAAGCAGCAACTGTACTCTTGGGAAGACCTGTTAGGAAGGTACTGAAATCTAGGCAAGAGATGTTAGTACCCTGAATTAGGGAAGTGCCACTGAAGATGATAACATGTGAACTATTTAGGAAATTAAATACCACTACACTGGAATTTTTATTCAAGATATTTTAAACTCTTGCTAGCCTCTCTGAACTTTTATCGTAGTTCTCTAATTTCTCCACTCTGATTCACAGTAAACCCAAATACATTAAACTGAGTGAAAGGACAGCATGACACCAACATGATATGGCTGGCATAACACATTTATATCACAAGATACCTCTCCAACAGACCCCAGAAACACTTTAAAAAGATACACATAGTGTATTCCATTGCTTCCCACATGGTAAGGCAGGCTACTTACTGAAAACTTTCTAGACCAGGATCTTAGAAATCACAGATTTTTAAAGTTCAAATGTAAGATTTATTCCAGGAAGGACTTAAAAGGGCTGGGCCCAGAAATTAAGGGACATTATAGTTTTAAAATTGGCCTCTGGCTAGTGATACAATGTATAAGGCACCCCCGAGAAACAGTTTTAGATATGAATAAGAGTTAAGGTTCAACTGAGAAATTTTACATGGAAAAAAACCAGCCCTAAAAATAGAAAGATGAGGGGGAAAAAAAAGTTAATCCTGTCACAAGCATTTCTTTCTTCTGTCCATCTTCAAAAAAACAGAACAAAAATGTTTCATCACTACAAAAAGATAGGAAGAGTTTCTGAGGTATATTCCACAAAATCACAGCATAAAAGTTCAGACGATACATAAAGTAGAACTCAACAGATGTTTTAAAGTGGTGCATAGAAAACTCAAGACAAAGGAATCAAGGAATATATTTTTATGGAATTGATTCTATGATATTTCCTGGTAGACAGAAAAAAAAAAGATGGCTTTTATTTCATTGGAATTGCATTACAAAGGAAAAATTCACTAAGGCAAAAAAAGTTCATACAGAATTTTCACAAATAGTGTCAAGATACCACTATGATAGATGAACAGGAAAATTCAAAGACAGTGATAAAAACATAACTGCAACCAAAATTTTGGTTTTCAAGCCACTTTCAGATCAGAGAGAAAATTTTAATGTAAAAACTTACTTTTAATGTAAAAATCTTTAATGTAAAAATGTTAATGTAAAAACTTTCAGTAAAATAATTGATTTTGATTTTTGCATGATTCTACCTATATTTACTTCAAATGGGGGGGCGAAAAAAGAGATGACTTTTCAGGAACTCAGCGTTAGAAGTTGGCTTACACAGTTTTGTTAGACTGAGTGATAATGTACAAATTTACCCAAAGTAAAAATAGAGATTTCTGATCTTTACAACCAGGACTTAAAACGACTGCCTCAGATTATGGTTTATTTACCATATGAAGTCTAAGCTCCTTAAAGGAAAAGACATGTCTGTGGACCCTATAATACTTAGCATTATACTTTGTAAGTGTAAGTTTACAAATATTTGATACATCAACACCATATAAAATAAGTGCTTTTAGCAGAGCATTTCACAAAACTTACCACTGGAAAGGCCAAGACATTTTCTCTGGCTTAAAATTTTGGATTATTAGAATGTCTCATGTCCCTCGCGATCACAGAGAAAAACATGCAAAGCCATAGCTTAAATCCTACTTTTACTAGCCTGCTCCAAAAGCTCAAAGGCAGGTAAAGCAGGTAACTGACCACCATTTTAGAGTGCAGATAATCATAAAGTACCTAGATTTTCCCAGAACTATATAAACACTGATTAAAGAAACATCTGTGCCAGAACAGTGTTACGTTTCTGAGCTACAACACTGCTTCTGCTTTCAGAGGGCTTCAAGCGCAGTGAAAGCAACAATCATATAACTGAATTTGTTCTCTAAAACTCCTGGTGATGTCACTCGGGGAGGCTAAGTCAAGAAGGGCTTCAGAAAAGCTGACTAAACATGGGGCCCGGAAAGGCACGTGGGGTCAGGGGGGCGGAGCGAGCACGCGCGGACAGGGGAGCTACGAGAGCTGAGAGGGCGTGGAGCCCGCCTTACCGAGCTGCGGGCTCGCGGCGGGCGGCCGGGCTCCAAGCGACACAGGCACCTTCCCCTGGTGCTCACAGCCTGGGGCGGCCCTCTCGCACGTACCAGGGCTGGCCTGTGTGACCCAGGGCTGTGGCACAGGTGATGGCGGCCACGCCCAGGGCACTCCCGTGTCGGGCGGGCGCGCACCTGCTCCTGGCTGGCCTGCTGGGGGGGGGGGGGGGGCGGGGTGCAGGTGTCAGGCTGTGTGGACACACGGGAGGGAGTCACAGAGAGGCCCGGTGATGGCTGCAACGCCAACAGCTTCTGCCGACAAGAGCCACCCGGTAAAGTTGCTCCCAGATTCCGGATCCTCAGAAGCCGGGACCAGTGTTTGCTGTCGTGAGTGGCGCAACTCTGGATAAGCTGTCACGCAGCAACGGACAACGCGCACACACGTGAGTACGGAGAGTCCTCACTGAATAACACAACCCTAAGCTGTTGGAATGGTCTGGCACTGGGCCCCGGTCTCTGAGGACAGTGTCAGCGAAGAAGCTGTTAGTAAGAGCCCTGTGGTGTTTCACAAGGTGAGGCGAACGTTACTGGAAACCAGAGGAAGAGGTATCCCCGTCAGGAAGGAGCAGAAGGTTTACTGACACCGACCCCGTCAGGTGTGTGAAAAGTGGGCAATCTGCCTAATGAACTGGGTGACCTAGCTAAGGAGGCTTTCCACCAGAGAGCTGCAAGTGCCGCCCTGTTCTTCTGCCATATACGGTAAAAAATGAGAAGATGAAATGGAGAACCGTTATAGAGGAGCCAGGACGCGAAGGTTTGGACGATTTGCAGTCTCACCAGACTGAAGACGGTGCTCAAATTCAGGAATGGATTCTGACCCAAGATCAAATCCAGGGCTCTGACAGACAAACACGGCCTAAAAACTACGCTGAGGAAGTGACTAGGAAGTCCTCTGTAAGACCTCAGAAAGATCCAAGATGGTGTCTCAGAGTACTCTTCCGTCAGACCAAAGGCTGCTACACAGAACTATGTGCTTCAAAGATTCTCTCAATCAAACAATAAGGCTGTGAGGAAGCTTAAGGGCGTTGTCTCAGCAGGAGCTCGAGGTAGTAAAAGGCTTACCTCCAGAGGTTCATGGGCGTGGCTTTTGGCTAATGGAATAAAATTAAATAGAAGACCAATACAACGCATGGAAGACCCACAAAGTTTTTAAAAGAATTATATAGACAGAAACATTACCAGCTTGAACTAATGGAGATAAGAGACAATACAAAATGAGAAGAGGCCTTCAAAGTCCTACAAGTTAAGGGCTTTGCTGGCGGGAAGCAAGTTAAGAAAACCCAGTAGCAAACAGGTTAGGTTCTACCTTCGTGAAAAAGGAAGGGTGAACCAAATGCCCAAAGGGCAAAACTGACAGCTTGCGTGAATTATACCCAGGAGTTGACACTCAACCAAGGAATTACCATCATTTGCCTGGCTGGATTTCAGCAATGCTATGGACCAAGAACTCCCCTTGAATAGGAACGTTTTATAGCAGTTATCCCAAGCCTGACCCAATACTGTATACTGGTCGGGGCAGAGGGTGGGAGCAGATGTCTCTTTAGCTTCACAGGTTGAGAGGAATTTGTACGTGAGAAGCTATACGTAATGAACTACATTTGAGACGCCTCAGCTGTACCTGAAACCAATCTGGATGAGATCCTTACGCTGTAACGGGACGAGACTTTTGGGGGCTTTGGGAGGGAGGGAGAGTATTCTGCATGTGGTCAACTGTGGGAGCCAGCCTCCAATGATCCCTGTCTCCTGGCATGCACAGCCGTGTGAGGCGCCCCCTACACTTACCAGGGTTGGTTTGTGTGACCAACAGCAAGAGATAGAAGTGATGACGTGTAACTTCCAAAACTAGGTCACAGAAGACTGTGTGTTCTCTCTCCCTTTTGGACCCATTCCTCTGGGGGAAGCCTGCTGCAGCCCTACTGGGCTGCTGTCCCAACAGCTTTACTGGGACTCTGTGAAAGATCCCGGGCCAGTATCACCCACATAAGCTGCTCCTAAGGTTCCCAGCCCTCAGAAACCGTGTGAGAAAGTGAAGTGTTCGTTGTTTCGAGCTACGAAGTTTGGGCGCAATCTGTTATGCAGCAACAAACAACGAATACGGGGCTGAAGGAGGGAAAACAGGAAAGACTGGGGATGGAGGCAGCAGTCAGATCCTGCAGGGCCCAGGGAACCCCACTGAAAGGTTTTTGCATTTTATTCTATCAGAAAAAGGAGCAACTTAAGAATTTAGGTAGCAAAATAACAACCAGACTCAAAAATATCATCCTGACAACTTTGAGGGGGGTGTAAAATTGAAAACTAGAGTACAGAGACCGGTTAAAAAGCAATTATAAACCTTTCAGAATTAGAGCACATCCTAATCTTTTAACAGAAATTCTTAGACCCAAACGCACGGCTGTACGTGAAAGAGCAGCCTCCAGAACTAAAAATCTGTACAGCACAGAGAACTATATGCAATATCCTATGATAAACCATAATGGGAAAGAATATATTTTAAAAAATAATGTGTGTGTGTACATGTATATATATATATTTACGTATATACACATACACACACACACATATATATAACTGAATTGCTTTGCTGTACAGCAGAAATTAACACAACGTTGTAAATCGACTATACTTCAATAAAAAAACTGATTAAAAACGTTTAAACATTTTTAAAAAACAGAACTAAAAACCACTAAGATGTACAGAACCTGTTAAAAAGTACAGAAAACCTTTTTTTCCCAGCAAATTCTTTGAAACACATTTCATACATTTGAGGCTGGGAAACCAAGCATGTATTTAAGTTGAGAAAATAATCCATTTGAGTTGACTGCCTTGACACGACTTAAGACCTTGTTTTTTGATACCTTGCTTATTATCTCACATTCTGTCATAAACACAACTAGATACGTATAAAAACCATACCCACTCACTATCAAAACACTCATCAAAAATCATTTGCTATGATGGAAATCTGTTGAAATTTTAAAATCCTACCTAAAAAACACATTTCCATCCTTCAAGGACAAAAATTAAACTAAAATAATAAGTAAAAAAGATCCAAGCACCTACTATAAGTAAAGCACCATGCTATACACTTTACACAGGCTCATTTCATTCTCATACCACACTTAGAGAGACCTGGGGTAAATGTTAAGTAACACAGACCACAACTTAGCTCGTGTTTTGAACCCAGCAGAACAGCTGTTTTCAACCCTGTCAGACCCAATGCTCCCTTTTTTCAAATTACTCCACTCTTCTACTTATGCACGTTTTAATATAATCAATCCAAGGATCTAACTGCAAAACCAAGTGGAAATTAAAGGAAAGTAAGTTATAATAAAATACTATGTGTTTTCAACATGTAAATAATTGGGATATGTACCCAGGAAGACAAAACGAAGTAACTACAGAAGCTTAGATGTCTACAGAGAGCTAAAAAAACCAGACTTTTTGCATGCCTGTACTACTGTTGACTCAAATACCACTAACAATGTTGATAAAGCTATTACTATTTCCAAAACGGTAACAGTGACTGCAAAAGTTCTCAACAACATGAAGTACAACATTCCCTTACTTTATATACATTGCAGCCCTGGAAATTTTAGCGTATACCAAAACTACACAGAAAACACTTTACAAGTAAAATGGAATCAGGTTCTTGACTCAGATAATCTGTAAATGGAAATCTCACCAACTGGGATGTTCTGCGGGACAGTCAAAAAGTCAAACAGGCAATTCTTTGTTTTGCCGGGCTGTCCTCTGCGTGGTGGCACTTGCATTGTTTCTGTCCCCCAAAGCACCTCCCCCAAACCTGTGACAATCAAACCCCCATTTTCCGGAATGTTCTGAGGGTGAGCGACTGGTGCAGTGTTGAGAAGCACTGCAGAGGAGGGAGAGTTCTCAGGCGCTCAGTAACAACCGTAAAAGCCCATTTCCTGGGTCCTGAAACAGGCACGCTGTACAAAAGCTCTTCTCTGTACAGATTATTACACACCTGAGCGGCAGGAGTGACAGGCCTCGGAGTTCACCGGGCCAGTGTCTGTCTGGTGGGGCCGCCCCTCCTTTGGGCCCCCCCCACCCCGTCCCCAGCGGCAGGAAGGGATTCTGAACCATCTGTGCATCTGAGGTTGGCCGGATAAATCCCATCGTTCTTCACACCCATGACCAGAGTTCACGACTTGACAGCATCACTCTAGCTCTTACTACCACTCTGACCCAACGTCCCCTAATCTGACCCAATCTTCTGGTCTTCCCCCCTCCCCCACACTTCCACGCTGTTCTCTAGAATAAGACGTATCAGTAAACTCTCCACAGTCTCAGCCTCTTTCAACGTTCCCTCATCCCCTTGCTCTATTTTAAGCCTGGCAGTGTCTTCCAGAAGCAGCACTCCCGGAGCCCTTCCAAGGAGAAGCTGTGTACCTTCCCACGTCCCACACACTTACAGACAGGCTAAGTGTCCTCCTTGCCCGCCACTGCCAGGCCACCCCATTCCTCTCCACTGTCCTGTCAGAAAGCCTAAGCCCGCAGCTGTTCACACCCTCACTCCCTCTCCCCGGAGCTGCTCTGCTCAGGCAGAGCTCAGGTCGTCTTCTCAACTATTCCCACACCTTCGGCATCACCCTGAGTAACGACGTCTACGTGGACAATACACCGCTGAAATCGAAACTCAAGCATCTCACTCTTTAACTGGCACCCTCCTGGCTCAGGCTCTCCTGTTCCAGCACGGCACCCCTCCCCCGCAGAGCCATCCCGGTGTGTCGGACCACTTCCCCGGTCCACACCAGCTCCCTGAGGCCTTCCTTTCCCTGCTTAACCAGTTTGGATCCAGGTCTATCATGATCATCTACCTCACACATACTTTTAATGCCCTCATCCCTCTTTCCCCCCTTTGTACTTGCTGGGCAAACCTCAACCCTAGAAAGACCTTATTATATACCTGCTTTATTCTTGAACTCAAGTTGAATGCTTGCATTCAACTGCCCAAGTGAGCAGACTGGTCTCACTTAAAATGATCACAAACCCTGAGCCCCCAGCTGGCCCATCAGTCCTGTTACACTTCTCTAGTAGGTGAGCTTCCCACACATACCTTCGTCTCAAGGCCCCCCCTTGCTCTCAGGTGATGACGTCACCTCATACTGCATAGAGGCAACAGAATCATAGAATAAATACCCCACCCTCCCATTGCCAACTCTACCACTGGTCATATCATATCCTTCCTTACTTCTAAAAAGGAAAAAGTACTTCTGCTTAAATCAGTGACCAAGCCCTCCATGAAAGCAATCCAGGAAAAGGTAGGAAACAGTTTTTAGGAACAAAGTCCTCGAGTAGGAGAGGAAATAGGATTATTTCATCCTTTTTAATGACATCATTCCAATGGTTACACTAGTTCTAGTAACTTATTTATTTATAATAGCCATTTTAACATTTTTGTCTACTAACTCTATTACCTGGGTTATTTCTACATCTCTTTCTGTTGATTAGCTTTTCCCTTAGTTATTGGTTAGATTTTCCAGCATCTTTGCATACCTGGTGATTTTTTTTAACTGGATGCCAAACACTAAGTTTTATGTTGTAGGATCTTTTACTATTCCTCTAAACATTGTGGGGCTTTACTCTGGGACACAGTTATCCGGAATTAGTTGGCTCCTTTTGAGGCTAGTGTTTAGTCTTTATTAGGCTAAGTCCAGAACAGTTTAGTCTAGAGCTAATTTGGCCCTACCACTAAGGAAATGACCCTCTGAGAACTCTTATCTGATGCCCTCTGCATTAGGAGGTCTTTCCACTCTGGTCACTGAGGACATAACATATTCCCAGCCCTGTGTGAGCTCCCAGAAATGTCCCTCCTACTTCTTTCCAGGTGCTTTCCCCCTCCAGACAGGCTCAGACCAGTTTTCGGCTAGAGACTCCAGGGGACCTCTCTGCAGACCTCGGTGCATCTCTGGTACCTAGCCCTGAAGCCACTGTAGCCTCCCCAAACTGAATTCTCTGCCTCTTCAACTCCAGGAGGCTGGCAGGCTCTATCTGGGGCCTCCCCTACCTGTGCCTGTAGCCTGGAAACTCTCTAGGTAGTGGCCTGGGCAATGGAGGACTCAGCTTTGCTTCCCTACTTTGCGTCTGCCTAAACTGTGTAACTAATTTTTTAAAAGAAATGATTTGTTGATGCCCCCAATCCCCCCCAGATATTTTTTCAGTGCCTCTTCCCAGCACAACTATTCCAAGGAGTCGTCTATACTTGCTCTGACCCTTTTATTTATCTTTCAGTATTTCTTCTATTCCACTCAGGCTTTCCTTCCCACCACGCTGTCAAAATAGGCCAATGGCACATATCTAATCAAATCAAACAGTCCCTTCCCCTCACTCATCTTCTCCGTGGACGGACTTAACCAATGTCCTTCCTTCTTGAAACACCTTTACCCTCACTTTCTTCCTAATTCTCTAACAGCTCCTCCTCTTCTTGAGCCTCAATGCACAGCCTTAGAAACACCTGTAACCCAAAGACCTTCAAATTTATCGCAGAGCCCATGACTTCTGAATTGTGCACCTCTAGTGCAGATTGCTCTAATGCTCACATTCTTGCGTACCCCGCTAAACACAACTGAGTAAGAGGCACTTCAAACTGAGTAATAAATCCATCCTTTATAAACCCTCCCTCCTCCAAATTTCCCTACATCAGGAAGCAGGGGCCTAATCACCCATCCGCCCAGCTGCTCAAGGTAAAGTTCAGGGATTAATCCTTGATTCTTTCTCTCCATCTAGTACATTCTAATCTGTCAGCCAAGTTCTGTTGGTCCTACCCTCAAACTATACCTCCAGTTTATCCATTTCTCTTCTTCCCTACCACCACCCTATAGTTACAGCCACTCTTGCCCGGTACGACTCATTCTGCACATGGTAGTGAGAATAACCTTGAAAAGACATAAATCGGATCATGTCACTGCCTTGCCTGAAACTCTCTAAAGGCTTGTTACTTCACCTCAAAACTACCCCAGCTCCGTGCAGTAGCCCGCAATACCTCACCAGATACAGGCCCCCGACTGGGTCCTCTGGGTCCTCGTACTGCTCAACCCTCTTCGCTGCCCTCTGGCCACACTGGCCTCTGTCCCTCACCTGGGCTCCCTGCATCTGCAGCCTCTCTGCCTGGCACGTTCTCCATGCAGGTCTTCGCAGGGCTGGCTCCTCCCACCTCAAGTTTCAGAGCCAGCGTTCCTTGACCCTCTGCACAAAGAAATCTCTATCCTCCTCCTGCCACCTGAAACTCTATACTGTCCTGATCCACCGCCACTTTTATTCATTCGCTTTTTGTCTCTTTTCCCATTAGAATTCAGTCATTCAACTAAACAAATACTGAACACTTACTATGTGCCAGGCACTATTTCAGGTGCTGAAAAAACACCAGTGAACAAAGCAAACAAAAAGTCCTGCCCTCATAGAGCCTAGGCGCTAGAATGTGAGCTCCATGAAAAAGGGGCTGTTTGCTGACTGTCAGATCCACAGAGCCCACAGCAGTCCTTAGTTCACTGTAAGTGCACAATAAGTATTTGCTACAAAAGTGAATGAAATTGGATTTATCTATATTTTCTTAGTCTTTGTACAATATGTCTCAAAAATCTTCCCTTAGCCATTAGAACAATGATCAAATTCTTGCTTTAGACTTCCAAACAGCCTTATTTATATTTTGTTTCCCCTTCAGACTCTTATTATCTTATAGGTAAAGCACAAATTTGCAACCTTCAATACAATATCCTGATTCTAATTTCAAACTCTCATAACAGTAAAAGCATTCTGTGACTACTGCAGCCGACTTATATTCTTTTAAGTGTTTTAAAAAACACAAGCCTTCTCGACTAAACCGGAACCAATTATCCATGCACCCAGGTTACCTTTACCTCTGTGTAAACTGTGTTTATGTAGAGTGCAAATGAAGCCATCAACTAATTAAAGATGTAATGATTACTCTAAAAACACATAAAATACATAAGTTAACAGACCTAAATGCACTGGTAACATAATATGCTCACTACTACAGGAAACTATCACGGCCCTACTTCATCTTGCAGTTAAGAAAATCCAGGTGTGTGAGAGCACGCAAGCACGTGTGTGCACAGTCAGAAGCTGCATGAGGTCTCAGGTCTAGTAACTCCCAGCTTGATGCTCTTCCCAATTAATAATTACCTAAATTTAAAGACACAACTTTTCACAACTACATCATACAATCCTCTGAGGATAGACAACACATCTAACATATTTATACCAGACAATCCTAAATACAAGGGATTGTACAAATGTAAGTAGTTTTGAACAGCAACAAAAAGCAAGGCCATCGTGAACATTCACTTAGTATTTGGTAATAATGAAATGCATGTGTACAGCATTTTCACGGATACCGTCTGATTCACTCCCCAGAGCTATACCTCCCTCATAAGGTAGGTCAGGAGAGCGTTGGCACATGAAGAAACTAAAGTTCATCCCGTAAGCTTAACTGACTTGTCGAAGGCCACAAATGCCAAAGTACATTCTTCTCAGAGGATATACAACTGGTACTTGTGATTCTAAGATAAACAAAATAATTCATCCCAATATAGAAAGAAGATTTGCACCTTTAGTAAATCACCCACAGGATATTTCAAACCTCAGTTTACCTTTGCCCTGGATTTACCCTAAGTCTGCGTCATACTTCTTCAGCCAGCACTTGCTATACAGAAGGAAATTCAACCAAAATGATTTGCTTTAATAATGTGTTGCAAAACTCAGCAAACTGTCACCAGGCGTATCTGAAGCTGAACCAACTTCTTAAGGATAACCTCCATGACAACAAATAATCGAAGACGGGCTTTATCTTTTAAAGAACTGATTATATCCCTACTCATCAAAGAGACAACTCAGATCATGGGTCACAGTAGATTTATTAACAGCACGTTTGTTTTTGATTTTCATCTACCTACGGTGGGGCTGGTGGATGAAATTCAATTCTACTATTTAAAGGTGAAAAGTTAAGTATCCACTCTGTTTAAAATACCGAAATTGCTCAAAATCATTAACTATTATCAGAGGCTTTAGTAAACTTGACCAAGATAATGGGCAGAAGTCAACAATTAAGCTTCAAGTAATTCACTGAAAGTAGTTCTAGCAAGTTGTTTAAAACATCTGAATCACTTCTTTTCTCGGTGATTTCCCTGTAAATTGATTTATTCTTACAGAGGAGTTATTGTAACATATTAATATAAGTCACACTTCAAGGGTTCAAAAGCTTACTTTAAAAGTAAAAGACACTATCTAGTTCTGCCTATGTATTTATTTCATACTTTCATACTACTTTTGCACTTGGAGACTCAGAAGTCATTTTACTCCCAAATTACAATATAAAATTCTCATTTCCTTGTGGGTTGTCTTCTTCTAAGAAATAGAATCACAAACCATACCATCATTCCATTATATAAAATGCTACCCTCTACTTTAAAATTACGTTTTAACCAATTGCTGATAACAACTACCCTTAACTTTTCAGAAAAATGGAATCACATAGTCAGAATCCACACCTTCATCTCTTGCCATTATGTATGTACATAGATACACATACATCTTCCATCTGTTTCTCTCCCATTACTACTACTACAGACCACAATATGGTCGAATGCAATATATAGACTAAACTAAAACCTGTACCTCCAGTTTATCCAAACATAGTCTTAGATACTATTAGGAATGGCTAATTTAATATTTAATCCTATCCACAAATTCATGAACCGGTAAGCACAGGTTATTAGTCTTTATTTACAAGATTTAAGCTCTCCTGTATTTAGATGGCACTTTTAATTAAGTCCTGTTGATTAACAGAAAGAAAAGGTAGTTCTGCATAAATTCCATTACAGGGCGCAAGCACCCACAAAACACCATTAGACACATAAGCCCATTAGTTTTCATTATTGTTTTATAAGAAAATGAAGTCTAAGTACAAATGATACTAATCCAAAATCTTAAATATCAAACAGCACACCGAAACAAGAGCTAATATTAACACTTTAGGCACCAGGCCCTACAGTTTTCAAGAGGCTCCTTTTGTAGGTAAGAGCCCTCAGTCTTCCCGAGTTGCCGATTAATTTTTGCCTTTAATTTTTCTTCTCTGATTAAGTCTATGTAATAACTTCCATACTGATGAAACCAAAATGACTGCTGAAATTTCTAGAACAGCAAATCTTAACCTTGGGTTTTCTGCCTTTATCAATACCTTCAGAAACTCATGACAAACATGAATTTTCTCCCGAGAAAAATATACTGTCACAAAACTGTATATGCGTACCATGGGAATTCACTACTTCTAGCGTCATTTCCACATAACCCTCAGAACCCAGCTGATACACTCAAAAATATCTTGGGCAGGACAGAAAATTGGAACTAGACTTCATTATTGCTTCTCAATTATCTTTTTTTTTTTTTTGTGGTACGCGGGCCTCTCACTGCTGTGGCCTCTCCCGTTGCGGAGCACAGGCTCCGGACGCGCAGGCCCAGCGGCCGTGGCTCACGGGCCCAGCCGCTCCGCGGCACGTGGGATCCTCCCGGACCGGGGCACGAACCCGCGTCCCCTGCATCGGCAGGCAGACTCTCAACCACTGCGCCACCAGGGAAGCCCCTCAGTTACCTTTGACTTAAATTATTTGCTACTTAATGGAAAGCCCCAAATATCCTCAATTCCTTTCTAATTCAAACGAGCTGTAAAAATTAAGCTTTGCTTCTAGTACAGGTGCGACTTCACGTATTTCTTTTCACTTCCAATGCGGTGGACAGAATGGAGGACTCTAGATTAAGGACTAAGAAATCTTGGTTTACAAAATTTTAAAGGAAAAAAAGGATTCTTAGTTTCTGTCAGAAAAATCGGACTTTTAAACATCACTTAAAGTGATTTAAGCTTGTTTTTATAAAACAAACTAGATTTTTATCGTTTTGAAAATGTAGTGCTTAACTACTTTTCCTCTTAACACAGATATGTACGTATTTCCACTTTAACCCCTAATTGAAAACAAAAAACACCTACCTGTCTACTTTATAAACTTGGTTTTCATAACGTTGTATACTGGCCACTAATGAAGGATACAGTTTGAACAGAGGAAAGACAGGGGTATGGGACTATACATCTGATTAGAACCCTATTAAAACCAGGTGTTGGACTGCGATGGCTGGGCCCTACACCCAACAGTCCCAAAGGTGGCTGCGTAGGGCAGTAACAAGGCGGTATCATCATTAACGTTCTAATTACCGTCACACTTCCTTCTCTTCTCCTTGGCTGGAGAAGAGGTTAAGCCTCCACCCCTTACAGTATATGGAGTCACACACTCTGGCATCCCCATGAAAAAAGTTAAACTACTAGAGGAACCAAGCAGCTCCACTTTGTTGAGTATCACTTTAAAACCAACTTTTTCAAAATGTCTTTGCTGAAGTGAGAAGTAACCATAAAGGAAAACGTAAAGCTCCAATTGTAATGAAAACATTCGATTGTACTGATATCTTGGAAAAACTACCCTTTCATTTAAAGGTGAAGCCATGGCACTAAGTAGTATTTCAACATTTCTAACCTTAAAGTTAAGATTATAATCTTAAAATTAAAATGTTAAAAAATTATAATGGTGCAACCTCTGCACCCCCCATGTGTTTAAATTAAGGGACTTATTTCATATTTAGAGCTGACAGCCTATTGATTTCCCATGATCTGAAAATTACCTGTTATTCATTAAATCAAAGCCTTTATCAACTGTTACTTTTTGATATAGCAAGTTACAACATATCACATTATACCAATTGAGACACTGAATCTCTAACATCTATGTGGCAGTCAAGTCCTTCAGTTTATTACAATCTGGAGTTATTTCTCAATCCTCACCAAAAAAGGACTAACAACTAAGTTCTAAAGTTGAGTATAATTCATGTTTGGAGGGGAGGAGGGGACTTCTACTTAAAGTTGTTTCTTAAAAATTAAGAGGCATGCCTAATTAAGGCAGTGCGTTCAGCTTATATTAAAATTAAATGGGAATACTTTAATAAGTGTTATCCTCCCTGTGTTTAGACCTAGCATTTCTGCCACGTTTACCACAGAAACAAAATATGGTAACAGTTAGCAGGTACAGTTCACATGACAATTTTCCAGATATATTTGATCATAAAATGTCTTCTTAGTGAGGTGACATATATACAATACTGTCCTCATCTAATTCTGCCCTATCTTTCATGATCAACATAGGATTACACATTTTCTAAACTAGACACTCAATTCAGGTTCTAGATCGCTCCTGACCCTGACATGTCAATCGGAGGTATGAGTTTGCCTTTATAAGAAGCACATCATTCTTCAGCAAATTATCAAAAAGTTTCTTCTCCTCAGGCTAACCCGGAATTCAATTACCTTTAATTGTGCTTGGCATACATTTCAGCGCTAACATGCTACTTTCAATCCTGTGATCTACAGAGCCTCCCCCCACCCCCACCCCCGGCCAGCACTAGCCGCAGGACTGGAGAGCAGCTGTTTGCCTGGGACTGTTTACATTCTTCTGTTCAGTTCAGTGTCTATTCCTGAAGTCTATGTTTCACTGGTCATAGTTTTGGTTGGATGTGAAGTGAAACAAATTCTACACGGACGATGGGAAAAGTCAGTCTGAAGGGGGAAAAAAAAAACAATCCCTCAAAAACAGGGACTCCACATGTTAGAAAACAATGAACTACAAAATGTCAAAATCATTTCAGTGAACAGAAATGATCCGTAAAAACCTAATAAGCCTTGATACTTCAGTTGAGCTCAGCTCTGATTTCAGGTTGGGGCCCTTGGGACAGTCCAATGTGCTCCGAGGAGCAAGACTTCACTGAATTTCAAAGTGTACTGCAGGGTTATCTGTTCTTATCAAAGCTCTCCCCTTCCTCGGCTGCAAAACAGGAACTACCAATTAATTTCCAGGGCAGTGGTAACGACGACACCCCCACTTGAAAGTATTACCTGCAAAAATTGGAAACAAAAATAAAACCAAAAGACGAGATTCTGCAGTCACAAGTACTTTAATTTTTAAAAACAAATCACTTATTTAAAAATAAACAAGCGGCACCATTCTACTCTGCCGCTGATACAAGTAAAACACGTTGAGAGGTGGTGTCTCACAGGCAACGTGCTAAAGGTCAGGACCGCGCTGGACAATCTCAACTACTCCACACGCTAAGACGACGCTACTCTCGGAACACGCGACGGTCACCACTATTTGACTTTGAAAGGTCAAACAACCCAAAGAGTTTAAACAGCTTTATTTTTCGAAATCGACATTACAGAGCAGGATTTCTGCATTTTGAAAATTCTTACAGCACCAAACAGAGGTATGACAGAACGATTTTCCACCACAAAACTGTAGCACCAATCCAGCGACTCCTCGACTTCCTGGAACTGTCAACACACTGCCCCCTGTTTAAGTGACTGTACCTGAAAACCAAGGTATGCAATTCCTTAGGGTGAGAAGCCATCAAGTGACCCTGCCAAGGACCTGGGGGAACGAGGAGAAGAGCCTATTATCCGTGGGTCTGAGCCCAACTTCCACGACCAGGGAGAGCTGCCGCTGCGGTACGGCGTCCGGGAGCCGTCGACACTTACATGGCGAAGCCCACCCAACCGAAACACCTCCAGGTTAAGATTTCTAGGAAGGGGTTCACTTAACCCGAGTTCGGTGGCGGGTAAGAAAGCCCTCTTCCAACAGGTAGATCTGTTAACACCTGCTTACATGGGGTCCTTTCTCCCCTAGCTCGAGAAACCCAGCCATCGGGCGGAGTCAGGTTTTATTAGGGAAGCAACTAATAACGTTACAGGCTCCAGAAGAGCCACGTAGTACCCCCAAAAAACCCGCAACATATTCTCAAGGATCAAAGGAAAAGTCAGGAGGAGGAGTCCGACCAGGTAGGACTGAGGAGGGATGGAGGCACAAGTCCCACGAAGAGGACGCAGCACCTAAGTCGGCTCCGGGCGGCTCGGGAGCCGCGACCTTCCGCGGCAGGGCTCCCGCCGCCCCCGCCCGGCCCCTTGGCGGCTCCACGTGGGCCGCGCCGGCCCCGCCAGCCTCCCCGGCCGCCGGGAGAGCACGGCCCCCAAGCGCCCGGAACCTGCGCTGCCGGCGCCGGCGGAGCGCGAAGGCCGAGCCGGCCCCAGAGCGCCACCCAGCGGCCCGCGGAGAGGCCTGCAGGCGGGGCCTCCGCGGCCCGGCCGCCGCACCCCCCGCCGCCCGCCCGCCCGCCCGCTCGCTCCCTCTCCGGATGCACAAGGCCCAGCCCAAGCGCTCCGACCACAAAATGGCTGCCGGCAGCCTCGTCACGTGACCCCTTTGTGCCTTGCGGGAGCCTGAACTCCGCGGGGCCCGGGTCCGAGGGGCCGGGGTCAGCGGGTGGCCCAACAGGAGGCCCCGCCGGGCCGCCGCGGCCGGGGGGAGAGGCCGGGGGCGGCGAGGTAAAGGCCCCGCCGGCGACGGGAGTCGGCGGCGGAGAGAAGATGGCGGCCATTTTGTGTGGGTCTGCGCTCCGCCGCCGCCGCCGCAGGCAGCGGAGGGAGCGGGGCCCGGTGGTGGGTCGGACAGGGGAGTTAACACGTACCGACTCCTCTTCCTTTTCCATTCCGGTGGGCATCTGCGGCACGGCCCGGTTTATCGAGGCGTATTCGTGCAGGTCGGGCAGATCCTCACAGCGGAAAACCGGCAGCGGCTTCGAGGCGTCTAGCGCCCGCGCCCGAAACGACAGTTTACTCATCTCAGGCGCAGCAGATACCTCTCCGCTCTGGGGAAACGGCCCCGGCCAGCGGGATCATGGAGAACCGGGGGTTCGGTCCCCACTCGCCCGCCGCTGCCGGGGACTGGAGGGGCGGAGCGCGGAGCCCGCCGTCCGGGCACTCAGAGCCGCCGGGAGGTGGGAGGCCGAACCGCTCCGCTCCTCTCTCGCTCGCTCTCCTCAATACGCCATGGCCAACATGGCGGACATTAAAACTCCACTGTGCGCTCTTCAGCCAACCCCAGCCATTCCCCACACTGCATCGCGCAGCGGCGCGGGCACGCGGGGGGGGGGGGCGCGGGCTCGAGGCCGGGCGCCGGCACGGAGCGCGCGTCCCGCCAACCCCCGGCGCCCGGCCCCGCTCCCCGCGCCGGGCCGCCCGGCCCCCGCCCCCACGGCCGCCAACAGGCCGGGCCGGGACGCGCGGGGCGCTCGGACGCCGGGGGCCACGGCCGACCTCCCCGCCCTGCGCGCCCGCTACCCGCCGCCCGCGCTCGCTCCCGCCCGGCGCCGTTGGCTGACAGGCGAGGGTGCAGGGAAGCGACCGCCCCTCGCGCGCCGGCGGCGGCGGCGGCCCGGGCACCTGTCACTGCCCGGCGGCCCGGCCCAGCATTGGGAGAGCGGGCGCCCCCAGCCCGGGCCGGCGCGGCGCTTCAGGTCTTACGACGAAAATGCAGACGGCGTTCGGGGCAGGATGCTACTTTGCCGGAACTTTTACCAGCCATTATCTTTACGTCTAACGAAACTCTGGATTGTATTTGATGGGCTCCGCGTGGATCCTGTGTCAGTTCCCATCATTGCGCTCCGTGTAAACAGGAGGCGTCCTACGTTGCTCCAAAGTAGGGCTTTGGTGGGGTTTTTTTTTTTTTTTCATCCTGCATTTTATCGACCCGCACTCTTTTATTGTCATCGAAGCAAAGGGAATAATTATTATTGGACACCGTAACCTTCAGGGAAAATTTTTTTAAAGCAAGACACTTCAAAATTTGAGAGCCGGATGATTTTTCTATACTGGAAGAAAATGCTGCTTCAACATAGCCATGGGTTGACACTTATCATTTGTCCTCTGAAAAACTTTATACAATTGAATTATATGAAGACCTATAGTGCTCCTGTCAAACCAAAAAAAGAAAACTTAAAAAAGAGGAAAAGATGTATTGTTAGAAGAGATTTAGATAGATGTGATGGCTACCATGTGGCTTATATTACACACGAAAATGAGTATCTAGAGAGCTCTTTGCAGTAGAATATTTTAAAAATCCGGAAGACTGTTGCGGTGGGTTTAATAGGTTTGACAGCAAATTTTCAAATACTTGCCAAGATACAAAAATGTCCTGTATCTCCACTTTTCTCCCCGGGGGATACCTAGTAAAAATGATCACTATTCTTAAATACTGAATTGGATGGGAACTGTTATTGGCTTAAGGCACAGAAACAAAGTGCTATCTTTCAGGCTGGCTTCGCTACCACCCTCTGGGGTGGGGAGAAAACGGATTGCAGGTCGCCAAAATTATCCTCAAACTCTAATACTGACAGCTCACCTCCCATGCAGCAGATGGACATTCATCTACATGTCCTATACTAAGACGATGCATTTATTCATTCAGTGAGCAAACATTTTTTGAGACTTCACGGCCCTCCAAGTATGCTGCTAATTACTCAGCACCCACAGGACTCCCGGAGGAGATTACATGGTGGGAGCAGGACCGGTGGATGGCAACTGCCACACCTGGGGTAAGTGTGAGGGCGAGAGCTCAGGCTATTCGGAACCAGGCAGAAGTGGCACCCAATCCGTGGGGAGTGAGTGGCTCTAATGAAAGCATTCAGGAAAGGCTTTTTGGAGGAGATGATACCGGGGTAAAAACTGTGTAGGGTAAGTATGGGCCAAGGTTACAAAAATGAAGAGGAGAAAGGTATCTTGGGCCAGGGGAGCAGCACGTGGGAAAACCCAGAGCCCTGAGTGGGTGTGTCACATTCTGGGATCCTCACCGCACCGTGGACCATGACACTTAATTAGCCAGGTTGAACAGTTCCGAAAATACTGGCTGGATATTAGTACAGTAGTCCTCGCCAGCCTACTCTATTAGATTTCTGAAAATCCTAGTAGTAGAATTCGGTTGATTGAGGAACCTAAGAACTAAAATAGAGTCTTACGTCATGAGTGAACCACCAAGAAAGTGAATATATATATATATATATATATATATAACTTTCATTAAAATAAGAGCCTATTGATAACATTCTCCATATCCTACACAAGTAATATTGGGCACTATACGACTAAGTTCCTGTTCTCTAGAAATTCTAGACTCACCCTCCATGGCAGGTTCAGAGACATGCTTTACAATTCAGCTTGCCTTTTGCAGGTGGTCTGCCTGCCGAGAGACACTTTCTTCCTGCCACCGGTCCCCATCCAGCTCAATGCCCTGGATTTCTGACCTGTAGGTCTTAGTTGGTTCCCAAAGACCCACAGGCTGGAGTCCCAAGCCTCTTACATTCAGTTCACTTCCCTCCCTCCTATGGGGCAGGAGTGCAGCAATAAAGGCTCTGGTTTAATTTTCCTCAGCATCCTTTATCCAACCCAAAGGTCCCATGCAAAAATGGCTAATCCTGCACTGCCTTTCACTTTTTCTACTCCCAACTCAAACTTCCCTTTTTTTCTAAGTACCCACAACAAGAATGAGATGACATTCGCCATGTTGCAAAAGATACATACTAATGTAAAGCTGTATGTACTACCCTTTCCCCAAAGGGAGGCTTTGGGTTGGGAAGGGACTTGCAGTATTTAAAATCGTTTTGATTCACGCCACAAATCTTTATTGAATAAGTAGGCAACACACAGTACCATCATGGCGGGGATACAAATAAGATCCTGCTAAGGGGTCACCCCGTTAACAAAATGACCGTGACCAGGCAGGATGGTGGCCTGCAGTGCTCTGGGAGTTCAGAAAGAAGGCAGTCAGTTCCAGGTGGGTTGATCAGACATTATGGGGAAGATAGCGTGTAATTCGGTTCTGAAGGATGGCTAATATTCCAACTGGTAACGGGAGTGAAATGGTAGAGGAAAAGGTCTTCATGGGAGAGGGCAACTCTATGGACAGAAAGCAGGGCGGAGGCTACTGCCAGGTGAGTGTGGAGATGAGAAGGTGGACTTGGCCAGGGTTCAGTAGGAGATGATAACAACACGGGTATAAGATAAAACTGGCAAGAAGCTGGGTGAAGGGAGAAGGATTAGAAAGGAAAGAGACAAACGTTTTAACGGTAATGATAATCGCTCATAAGATCGTCGCCTTGCAAAGTAATTCGCTGCGGCTGATCTCACATACAAAACGTCTGCTTAAACAACGAGGATATGTCAAACGCTAGAGCGCTGACGCTGCACTTTGCTATAGATGATAAACCTGAAATGCAGCTCTAGGTATTACTTTATGCCCAGTACGTGCCCAAGTCCCATTAAATGCTCTTTGAAATTGTTTCTAGGATTTGCCTCCTTATTTCCTTTCCCACTGTCTTCACCATCACCTCAGCTTTCATCACGTCCCACCTAGAAACAACCTCCAAGTCCAAGTCTCCTTGATTTCGCTCCTTCCTTCAATAAGCCTCGATGAAACTCCTACTTTATAGGCAACGGGGCTAATGCTCTCCTAACGGGGGCTGCTGGGAACCAACGGTGGCTTGTTGAGGCTGTGGATCCCTGGGGATATGAAGATACAGAACAGACTGCCCTTCAGGCATTCACGGTGCAGTGCAGGCCCCCAAATCAGTGAACCTGAAGCCCCACTTCCATCTGTATCCTCCCTTCCCCAGCTCACTGATTCATCTTGCTCATTAGATAGAGCCAGTTTTTTTTTTTGGCATGGTTGTCGAGGCCTTATAATTTTGCCTCACTCTCTCCAACATCATTTCTCCTTACTGCTTAAGACAGAAAAGCTCTTCGCTCTGGATTTTACATCTCATCACCAGCTTTAGAAATCGGCCAAGTCTTTCCTGTCTCCAGGTTTTTGCTTTATTCCTTTCTGTCTATTCTCCCTGCCCAGCTTCAGACCATCTACTTCTAGCTACTGAAATGCTACTTCACAGGCATGTTTTGAAGATCAAATGAAACAATCCATGTCAAGCATTCATACGGTCTCCCGTCCACAGTAAACATTCAATAGATGTAAGCTACTGCTGTTATCCTTCAAAATGCAACTCAGTGATCTTCCTTCATGAAATTTTGACGGCGTCACTTCTCTGGGTTCTAATTTCCTAATCTGAAGAATGAGTAAGTAGTTAGGTGAATTCAAACTAATTTTTAAGCCGTCGCCAATCTTTCTCATCTCTGAACTCCTATTAGAGTGTTCAATCAGCAAGAACGGTAGCTACTACTTATCGAACATTTACTATGTGCCAGGCAGCGCAGAAGTACTTTTTTTTTTTTTTTTTTTTGTGGTTCGCGGGCCTCCCACTGCTGTGGCCTCTCCCGTTGCGAAGCACAGGCTCCGGACGCGCAGGCTCAGCGGCCATGGCTCACGGGCCCAGCCGCTCCGCGGCACGTGGGATCTTCCCGGACCGGGGCACGAACCCGTGTCCCCTGCATCAGCAGGCGGACTCTCAACCACTGCGCCACCAGGGGAGCCCTGAAGGACATTTTAAATGCATCATCTCACTTAATTTGCAATATCTATGAGGTGCCTCCTGTTAAGAGAGGTTGCAAGTTCTGCCTCTCAAAGCTGGTGAGTGGCAACGCTGAGACCAGAATCCCTAGGATCTGACTCCAGAGTGGAGCCCCAGAAACCAGATGATAAAGTGAAGTGAGGCATGAACTGGGAGTGAGCCGAGAGAGAGGCTTGGCAATCAGGGCAGGAGGCAGAGGGAAAGAAAGCGGGACGGGTCGGGCCACCGATTGCATTGTTTCTGAGGGTGGGAGAGACGTGGGCATATTTGTTTGCTGACAGCAAAGAATCATGTAAATGGATTAACTTTAGGACCGACTTCCTCTGAGGTTAAACTCTCAGAGAAGAATTCCAAAGAAGATAAACTCTCATTGATGGGCCAAAAGATTAAAAAAAATAATAATAATAAATCCTGATACCAGTTTGGGTAGCAGGAGTCCAGATTCTTCCCTCCTTCAGGTATTCAACAAATATTTCCTGGATGGTTACAGACAGCTAGGCAAAGCCGTTTGTGCAGAAGAACAATAATAAACAAGACATGATCCCTGTAGCCTCACAGAGCTGAGAGTAAAGTAAGATACCGCGCTTGTATTTACTTGGGAAATGTGCAGTTAATCTCTTCAAGACGTGTGATGCACAATGATCTCAACATTTAAAAAAATGATACAGTGCTGGGCTTCCCTGGTGGCGCAGTGGTTGGGAGTCCGCCTGCCGATGCAGGGGACACGGGTTCGTGCCCCGGTCCGGGAGGATCCCGCGTGCCGCGGAGCGGCTGGGCCCGTGGGCCATGGCTGCTGGGCCTGCGCGTCTGGAGCCTGTGCTCCGCAACGGGAGAGGCCACAACGGTGAGAGGCCCGCGTACCGAAAAAAAAAAAAAATGATACAGTGCTCTAATTGAGAGCATTGTGCAAAAGTACTAAATACATCTTCACCTGCAGTAATCATTTTCCTTCACTTTCTTTTTATTTTCATACTAAGCTATAAAGAAATGGCATCAAATAATTCTTCCAAAATAACATTTAGGAAAAGAAAAACTGGGAGCCCTTTATGATGTGTTGTATGTTAGAAAGTAAATGTTGAAATTGCGTTGCAGCTTTTTTTTTTTTTGCGGTACGCGGGCCTCTCGCTGCTGTGGCCTCTCCTGTTGCGGAGCACAGGCGCCGGACGCGCAGGCTCAGCGGCCGTGGCTCACAGGCCCAGCCGCTCCGCGGCATGTGGGATCTTCCCGGACCGGGGCACGAACCCGTGTCCCCTGCATCAGCAGGCGGACTCTCAACCACTGCGCCACCAGCGAAGGCCCCGTTGCAGCATATTTAATAGGGGTCACAGAAGCGATATCTGAACTGCTGATTTCTCTACAGAGTTGATTTATGCATGGAATTCTGTACATACTATTTAAGAACTATGTTTTGTATAAAATAAAAACAGTTCAGAATATATCCAGAAACAGTCTGCCTCTACCTTAAAAGAATAAAAGGCGAGGGCTTTTATTTATCTAAACTAGTAGTATTTATCTAAACTGGACTTTGTTAAATTACTGTATTTTTAATATACTTATTTATTTATTTTTGGCTGTGTTGGGTCTTTGTTGCTGCGTGTGGGCTTTCTCTAGCTGTGGCGAGCGGGGGCTACTCTTTGTTGCCGTGCGTGGGCTTCTCATTGCGGTGGCTTCTCGTCACTGAGCACCGGCTCTAGGTGCACGGGCTTCAGTAGTTGTGGTTCATGGGCTCAGTAGTTGTGGCTTGGGGGGCTCTAGAGCACAGGCTCAGTAGTTGTGGCGCACGGGCTTAGTTGCTCCGCGGCATGTGGGATCCTCCCGGACCAGGGCTCGAACCCGTGTCCCCTGCATTGGCAGGTGGATTCTTAACCACTGCGCCGCCAGGGAAGCCCCTTAAATTACTGTTGCCTTATTTAATCCAGTGACTGGCACTTACTGATAGACACTGTCTGTAGCCTACGTGTGGGTCCAATGTAAGGCGCAGAAGGACATAAACGAGAGGGAGGAGAGAGGGAAATGTAGGAACCTTTAGGTGCCCTACAGTCTTGAGCATATGAAACATATTACTTGAGTGTTACACAGATCAGTATGGTATAAATGGTACGTGAGGGGTGAAGGGATGAAACTTAGAGGAACAAGAACAAAAGCTGTTTAATGAAGTCAAAATTTATGTTGAAAGGTTGAAGTCAAAGTTACCAGTGGGTGATGGACAAAGAAACGTTGACAGGGAGGAAGGCATTCAAGAGAGAGACTGTGTGAACTGCCTTTACTCCTATGACCCAAGGAAGGAACTTACTTCTATACTCATCTGAAACGTAATATTAGCGAAATAAAACTTTTACTTTCACTACATGTATTCTTCTTTATGACAGTTTGAGTAACGTTGTGCCGATTGCCGAGATAAGCACTCCGGGTCCGGTTCCTCCTCTCTTCCAGAGATGCGAAGGGCAGGTGAATGGTTTCAAACCTAAAGAGTGTGGTTATGGGTGTGAAGAATGATTCATGGAATGAGAAGGGGCTGGGGATGGAACCGCGGGGAACACCAACATCTAGAAGACAGCAGAGGCAGAAGGGCCAGGAGAAGAGCAGAGGAGGCTGGGAGAAGCCAGATGACTATTCAAGGCGGCGATCGATGAGGAGGTCCCTGGAGACGCAGCAATCCCGATTGCCACAGGACAACGTGGGCGGAAAACTGAAGGTGTCACGGGCTGAGTGGTGCCTGAAACGTGTTCATCAGTCATTTCCCAGGCAAGTCAAGCGAGGTCAAGTAATGAAGTGCCTCCTTATGAGACTTTTCTAGGTACTCGCTCACAGGAGTGAGAGCACCCTGAAGGCAAGGAAATCAGCTTAGCTTCAGGACACAGCTAGGGACACATCATCAGCACCGCGCCACCACGTGACCCATTAGAAGAGAATATATGGCGTTATTTCTTGAGTCCTCACAAAATCCTGGTGACAGGAGGAAGTGAACCACATCTTCCATCTTTAAAGTTGCAGAAATAGTAAACAAACCACCAACCTGACTTGTTGAAGTGAGTTACTGACAAGAGCATACGCCACACCCAGATCTTAAAATTTCTTCTGAATTAGGTTTCCCAAACACTAGGCTCATTAGCTACAAGCAGCACAAGGACACTGTGGTAACACATATATTTGGATATATATTTTGGTGTTAATAGATTTATTCATTAGCCCGTTAACTTTTTGATGTTTTTATTCCCTCCAGTCTTTCTGGCTTTGTTTCTGTTTTTCACTTTCTTATTTTATAACATTGGAATAATACTGTATATTATTTTGTGGTCCTCACTTCTCAGTGTAATTTGAGATAGTACCACCTCATTAAATATTCTTCCCAAATGTTAGCTTAGCGTTTTTTTCAGAAGTGTGTTTCATAAAACACTAATCCCAGAAGTTATGTTCTAAGATGAGAGTTTCATAAAGAGTTCCATATAAAACCAATAAGTGAGGGAAATACTGCCTATTATATCTTTCTCTTTAAAATACATACAGGCTCACAATGTATAGGCTTAAAGAAGTCTTGCAGAAATTTATTTACTTAGAACAGTATTTTCCAAAGTCATCTCACCTTGCAACCCCTTACCATGCATATACTATCAATTATTACCTTTAGTTTTATAAAAGCACACCTTGGAAAATTCTAACCTAGGCAATTCAAGGAAATAGAAGTTTTATCTGATCAAGTTATCTAATTACTTAAGAAGTCTCACATGTGAACTTTGAAAAAACATAAAGTTCTTATAAATGTAAAAATGTATCTTTATTAACACTTCTTAAGATTTTTATCCTGGTAAAAACAGTGCAAATAAGACAGGCACTAGAACTGAGCAGGCTGCTATACTTTGGCAATATATTTGGTGTTTAATACTAAATTAACTAAAATGTTTAGCTACATTTCTTTCCAAAAATGTCTCCACTAAAAAGGGCATGTTGAACTTTGATTCAGAGAGGTTTTTAAATTTAATTTAATTTTTTACTCTTACTTATGCTCTTGGAGCTGCAGTTTCTCCGTCCATAAGATAGGAATCATGATACAATCTATCACCTATGTTGTTACATTGATTCAATGAAATCATTAATGCAAAGAGTTTAGCAGGGACCTGACACAAAAGTCACGATCAACCCCCACGAGCTATTTTTTTTTGGCGGTACGCGGGCCTCTCACTGTTGTGGCCTCACCTGTTGCAGAGAACAGGCTCCGGACACGCAGGCTCAGGGGCCATAGCTCGCGCACCCAGCCGCTCCGCGGCACGTGGAATCTTCCCGGACGGGGGCA
The DNA here is from genome assembly GCF_008692025.1 of Phocoena sinus. Lineage (NCBI taxonomy): Eukaryota > Metazoa > Chordata > Mammalia > Artiodactyla > Phocoenidae > Phocoena > Phocoena sinus. The sequence continues at coordinate 3,810,290 of NC_045764.1, forward strand.
CGAACGCGTGTCCCCTGCATCGGCAGGTGGACTCTCAACCACTGCGCCACCAGGGAAGCCCGAGCTATTTTTTTAAGGATATTTTTTATTCTATTCCTTTGAATAGGTCATTCTACTTTTCTGAGCTTTATTTTTGTCCATACAGTCTAAAACATAACACTCATTGTAAAGGCTTCAAAACTCTTAGCTAAGGAAACAAAACTAAGAAATCCTCGAAACCAGAGACCAAGATACATATATAAACTAATCTATGTAAACTCTTACACTCATCTTTTTGTTTTGTTTCCTTTTCGGAGTTTTGTTTCCTATGTTGAAATCTACAAGGACCTCTGCTGTACCCCCTCCCCCCATTGCCAATTGATTCACTCGTCGGTTGCCCAGTGACTGCTTAAACTCCAAATCTGGTCAAGCCACCTCCCCAGGGGGTCAGGGCCTCTCTGCACAGGTTGCTACAGTTTCTCTCAGGGTGAGTGCTGTGTGAAAAAAGAGTCCAATGCTATGTAACATTTTGCATTCAAAGTAGCAACATAGTGTAGTGAGACACAGCATTATGTACTGGAAGGAACGCTGGCTTCCATGATGGAAGATCCAGATGCTCATGTAAGGCCTACCGTTTACCAGCAGAATGAGCCTATAGAGATGGTTTCGTTACTGGACCTTGAGCTTCTCGTACACCTGATCTAAGAGAACACTTTTTCTCCTCCCTCTTAGACCATTATGAAGAACAAGTAAGATAGTATTGTGTGTTCACTGCAGCTCTATTTACAACAGCCAGGACACGGAAGCAACCTAAGTGTCCATCATTGGATGAATGGATAAAGAAGATGTGGCACATATATACAGTGGAATATTACTCAGCCATAAAAAGAAACGAAATTGAGTTATTTGTAGTGAGGAGGATGGACCTAGAGTCTGTCATACAGAGTGAAGTAAGTCAAAAAGAGTAAGACAAATACCGTATGCTAACACATATAAATGGAATCTAAGAAAAAAAAAGGTCATGAAGAACCTAGGGGCAAGACGGTAATAAAGACACGGACCTACCAGAGAATGAACTTGAGGACATGGGGAGGGGGAAGGGTAAGCTGTGACAAAGTGAGAGAGTGGCATGGACATATATACACTACCAAATGTAAAACCGATAGCTAGTAGGAAGCGGCTGCATAGCACAGGGAGATCAGCTCGGTGCTCTGTGACCACCTAGAGGGGTGGGATGGGGGGGGTGGGAGGGAGGGAGACGCAAGAGGGAAGAGATATGGGGATATATGTATATGTATAGCTGATTCACTTTGTTATAAAGCAGAAACTAACACACCATTGTAAAGCAATTATATTCCAATAAAGATGTTAAAAAAAAAAGAGATAGTATTGTGAAAAATCTTTGACAATTGCAAAGTGCCATATAATAAGGAAGAATACGTTATTTAATTTCCATTTCACCATAGTTGGTTAGGAAGGGCATAGGTATATTTGCCCCCAAATAACACATTGAAACAGAACATCTGTCAGCTGTTCAAATCGTGCAGTTGATCACAGAAGATTTTATCGCTAGTCTAGGGCCCTTTAGACATTTTCTTAAATAGGAAATCTTCAAGACAACACCAAAATTCACCCACTTTATTTATTTTTCAATAGTCTTTCTTTCACCACTTTTAATTATCTTGCCATAGTTTTTCAGTTATTCTAGAGAGAGTGTCTAGCGCAAGATAAAAATTTAGGAAATCTATGATAAGTTTCCATTATTTTGAGATAAAAAATGTACCTGTATTATATTTTTTGTGGTTATAAATTTTTATAGTTTTCTCAAATTTTTCCTTATCTAAACCCACATTTAGAACAGAAAATAAAAATGTTTTCTTGACTTTGTTCACTAATTTACCTTTAAAGCAGCATTCAAGGTTTCTGGCAGATGACGATACGGAGGAGATTTAAGAACAATTGTTAAAAGAGTGTAATATAGTGGTTAAAAGTGCTGGCTCTAGAGTCAGACACGACTTGGGTTTGAATCTCAACTCTGCTCTTTTCTAGCTCTGTGAACCTGTATAAAATTCTTAACTTCTACACTACACTGAGATAACGCATACTTCCAAGTATTTGGAATAGATAAATAAGCCACATAAACAAATTTACTGAGTTCTTACTTTGGCCTGTGTGCTTCATTTGCATGATATCATTTAATCCTTACAGAATCTTACAGTTGCTTCAGTTCCTGTCATGATAGTAAGATTTCAATAAGTGTTGGATATTATTTCACAAAAAAACCTGAGTATTTTTCTTATAGACTAAGAAATAGTTTCCAGTGGAGGGTGGAAAATTGGTTGCTCAGGTAGGGTGACCCAGGTCCAAATTACCTTCATTTTAACATAAACGCTACACTGGGTTTACACTAGCTGTTTAGTCCTCCTTTCTCTTGAACAAAAACATTCAAAACCCAAACCTTAAACAAAAGAAATGCTATCTAAATAAAAAAGTGTTGGGCTTCCCTGGTGGCGCAGTGGTTGGGAGTCCGCCTGCCGATGCAGAGGACGTGGGTTCGTGCCCCGGTCTGGGAAGATCCCACATGCCACGGAGCGGCTGGGCCCGTGAGCCATGGCCGCTGGGCCTGCGCGTCGGGAGCCTGTGCTCCGCAACGGGAGAGGCCACGGCAGTGAGAGGCCCGCGTAACACAAAAAAAAAAAAAAAAAAAGTGTTCCCTCTTGAACAATTTTCCAAACCCCATCCTTTCTCATTCCTTCACAAAAACACCAGTGCCCGTGTGCGCATGCACGCACACACACACTTTTCCACATCAGGCTTGTAGGGGACACTGTTGCGTGTTTCTCCAGCATCTCGTTACCCTCCTTACATGTTTTTGTTGTTTGTTTGTTTGCGGTACGCGGGCCTCTCACCGTTGTGGCCTCTCCTGTTGCGGAGCACAGGCTCCGGACGCGCAGCCTCAGTGGCCATGGCTCACGGGCCCAGCCGCTCCGCGGCATGTGGGATCTTCCCGGACCGGGGCACGAACCCGCGTCCCCTGCATCGGCAGGCGGACTCTCAACCACTGTGCCACCAGGGAAGCCCCTACTCTCCTTCCACCTTAAGAGAATTCTCTTTGCCTTTATTTTCTTGGGTTGTTCCATAACCTGTGCCTTTTTTGAATAACTAAACTTTCATGCTCTCCTTGAAAAACAATGATTCTTCAGCATTAATTTTTAACAATATTCTATATAATGGTCTTTCTTAATTCCCCATGGGAATATAAAAAACAATTTTAAGTATACAGGAAATAGTCTAATTTTATAATAATATTGTCTCCATTATGTGAGTTTTTAGGACTAGTTTTTAAAAGCAAAGAGCTTTTTAAGCCACGTTACATTTTTATAATTGAGTCATCAATGAATTAAAAAATAATTCACACTAGGCTATCTCATCTGTATTAAATATTTATTAGCATTTTACTTTAAAAGATGTAGGTTCCAATCCTGGCTTTTCCACCAACTAGCTGTGTGATCTTGATCTTAATTTCCCTGGACCTCAGTATCTTCGACTTTGAAAAAAAGGCCTAAGACTTACTGATCCCTCCAATGCTTCCAACTCAAATTTTATGATTATCTCCCCATTGCTGTAGTTGGTCGAAAAAAAATGGGGATACATGAAATTTTCTAAATGTAAAATGCTAGGAAAAGAAAATTAAATTTGAGATATGTGATTTCCATGGAAACTATGCCTTCAGCATTTCCTGACTCTATGTTTACATAGTATACAAGGCCCTTATGAAGGTTATGAGAGCAAATAAAGTCCTAGAAGATATGCCTTAGGGAGAGTAATTTCAATGAGTGAGTCAAGATGTTATACTGTGTTAGTTGGTAATTAGTAACACTTGATGATTAAACAAAAAGTTCTTAAAGAATGCTTAGTAGACGTAGTCTTGCCATAAGTGTGGTCAAATGTGATCTGAGAAATCCATGTAGCTTACAAATATATCATTAAAACTGGAAAATAAATATTCAGAATTAATATGGAAAGAAAGATAGAAACTTCGAAACAAAAGCTGAAGCAGAAATGGTCAAAATAATTAAGTCTGGGGCTTCCCTGGTGGCGCAGTGGTTGGGAGTCCGCCTGCCGATGCAGGGGACACGGGTTCGTGCCCCGTTCCGGGAAGATCCCACATGCCGCGGAGCGGCTGCGCCCGTGCGCCATGGCCGCTGAGCCTGCGCGTCCGGAGCCTGTGCTCCGCAACGGGAGAGGCCACGGCAGTGAGAGGCCCGCGTACGCAAAAAAAAAAAAAAAAAAAAAAAAAAAAAAAAAAAAAATTAAGTCTGGTAATAAAACGTCTGCAGTTAGTCTGATATTATCACTGGAAAGGTGCAGGGAATTTCTATGTAATAAAGAAAGTAATTAACACAATATTATTGTTCAAGCACTGAGAAAAAAATACCAAACAGCAACAATAACAACAATAATAGTAACAATTTAACCAATAACAATTTGAAAAGTATGATGAAAGTATGAAGAGTACGTTTAGATCTTACATCAAAAAACTAGGTTACGTTTTATATACTTTAATAAGTTTTCCTAACATTGTTTCATTTATGGGGCTCCATCTCTGTGCAAGCATTGTATTATGAACCATGGGAGATACAAAGAAAAAGATGGCATTGTCCTTAATGAACTTAATTTGTGTAAAAACAAACAGGGTATGTCCTGTGTGAATATTCTGGAATACCCTGGTTTGAAAGGAACATTTAAAATAATTTTATATCTTTATATTTTCAGATTTACAAATCATTGAAATAAAATATACTGGAAATGTTTCATAAATTTACTTTACAAGTGGTTTATTTTCATCTCTTTTCATGATATTTAAGAACTAATGTTCAGGTTAACTATCTTAAACCGACAGTTTATTCATCATTTCAGATTTTCCATAATGAAGTTGGAAATCAATATTCAACCATCATGGAATAGTCAGCCATCAATTTATGTGGCTATTCATCATGAAAAACTCTACAAGCAACAAATGCTGGAGAGGGTGTGGAGAAAAGGGAACCCTCTTATGCTATTGGTGGGAATGTAAATTGATACAGCCACTATGGAGAACAGTATGGAGGTTCCTTAAAAAACTACAAATAGAACTACCATATGACCCAGCAATCCCACTTTTGGGCATATATCCAGACAAAACTCTAATTCAAAAAGATACATGCACCCCTATGTTCATAGCAGCACTATTTACAATAGCCAAGACATGGAAACAACCTAAATGTCCACGGACAGATGAATGGATAAAGAAGATGTACCTATATACAATGGAATACTACTCAGCCATTAAAAAGAACAAAATAATGCCATTTGCAGCAACATGGATGCAACTAGAGATTATCATACTAAGTGAAGTAAATCAGAAAGAGAAGACAAATACCATATGATATCACTTATATGTGGAATCTGAAATATGACACCAATGAACCTATCTTCGAAACAAACAGACTCACAGACATAGAGAACAGACTTGTGATTGCCGAAGGAGAGGGGGTCGGGAGAGGGATGGAGTGAGGTTGGGGTGAGCAGATGTAAGCTATTATATACAGAGTGGATAAACAACAACACATACTATATAGCACAGAGAACTATATCCAATATCCTATGATAAACCATAATGGAAAGAATATTTTTAAAAGAATATATATATATATATATATATATGAATCATTGCTGTACAGCAGAAATTAACACAACCTTGTAAAGTAAGTAATTTATGTATCTATTAAAGTGACAATGGTGTTATGGCAGTACATGGAAAGAAGCACCTACAGCAAAGGTGAAACGAGGGAGCAAAGAGCAGTACATGAGGAACCCACACAGGGATCATGACCTCCTAAACGTCTATGATAGACAATGAGAGAATCACGAAGGAACAGAGAGAAGAAAGTTCCTCCCCAAGTGTGTGAAGCAGTGTGATACCACCTTCCTCACACACTTGAGAGAGAGAGAGAGAGAGAGAGAGAGTTTCTCTGTTGGGTGTAATGTAGCATTTGCAATGGTAAATTCCAGAGCTAAAAAGAAACTACCTGGAAATTTCCAATTTTCCACTCGTAACATCACTAACCATCCAAACTTTTAAAAAGTTTAGTAAGAGGTGAATTACGCCAGAAAAATCTTATGAAATTTAGTGTAGCTAATCTTGAATTTTAGATCTAAAGAATAAACAGTTTTAAAATAAAATTTCAAAATCATAAAAAACCGAAATTTGAAATTCCATATATTTGGTATGTCAAATAGAATGTGTACTTAAAATTTCTATTCATTGTTTAACTCAAGTTTTATTTTCAAGATTTCCCCCACTGTTTCACTAGTTCCTTTAACATAGTGTGGCTGAACAAGTGTGCTTCCAAAAAAGCGCAAAATCTTAAAGAGTCAAATAAAGATGTGTTTCCAATTGAAATGTATACTTTTAAATTTTATACGAAATTTGAGTTCCCATACATTTGAAAGGAAATAATACATAGACAACCGTCTATTTTTATGGTCTCAAATGAAGAGTAATGTCATTCTGCCATTAGCTAGCCTGTTTTTCTTCTTTTCTCTTTACATTTCTATTCATTTAGGGAAAAAGAATACTCAGTTATTATCAATACAAGTAGCCTTATAGATACAAACTCATAATTGCCAAGAAATAGTAAACAAAAGCAAATAAATCCCTTATGCATTCTTTCAATTCTTCAGTGCTGCCCCCTGCTGCCCCCTGCTGCCCAGTGTTCACACTTAACTGAAAATTGTCCCAAACTTTCAACCTATTTTACTTCTCTTTACTCTTCCCACCAAAACTTATCTGGCCGGAGATCCAGACCCCTGGAGTTTTCCTCTACCAGCCTAATGCGTAAACAGGTTTATATATCAAAGAAGTAGTTCCTCCCTATTTAACCCATCACCATTTTCTGGCCAGTTACAAGCACTTGAACTGATGTTTGATGGGCAATGACCAACATCCAGGTTCCCAAGTCCTCCCTGTGCTGTTTCCCAGCTACCATCATGGGTCTATCTCCCCCCAGTCTCTAGCCGCCAAGCATTACAGCTTACTGTCTACCCACACTGGACTTCTAGTTGGTATTCCCAAGTGCCACAGTGTTTTCTCTCCTCCTTGCCTATGCTTACACTGCTTTCTTTACCCGCATGTCTTCTCTCAATTTCTACATGTTGAAAGCCTATCCACCTTCCAAGGTTCTGGTCAAAAGTACCTGCTCCACGAGGTTTACCCCAATTCCCAAATGTTTCTCTTCTGTTCTCCCTTTAATCCTTTAAGGCCCTCACAATACAGTTGTTGTTTTAATGTAGTAGAAGCTCAACAAGGATTTATTTAATGAGTGAAGAGCAGTTAGCAAAGGAATCTTAATTCTTGGAGAGGCTAGCTGATTCACTGACTTTTTGTAGAGGACCTGGGGGAGGACAAAGGGAGCCTCTCTAATATTGCCACAACCTTACACCTGAATAGAGTGGTCTTTTTAATTCCCATCACACCAAGTAAGACTGATTTTGATCCCTAAAATCAGGAGTGACTGTGAAAAAATGAACTTAAAGCGCACACTGAGTGCTTATGTCATGTCAGGCACTATTCTAGGTGCTTTAGATGCGTGAACCCCACTGTAATCTCACAGCAGCCAGGTGAGTAAGTAACATCACTTTGATTCATAGAAGAGAAAACTGGGGTTCTGCACAGTTGAGTAACTGGCCAAAGGTTACACACGTTGTAAAGGGCAGACCGAGGAACTCAGATTGGTCAAAGCTGTGTACTTAAAGTGTTCTCATAATGTCTTCAACAGAAATGTGTATGGAGAGACTTCCAGTCAGCTATCTGGAAGTTTAAAAAAACCTTGTCAATAGAATCGCCTTGGAAATTGTGACCACATAGTCAGACCAAAGCCATGAGAGAGACTCAGTGTCAGTTAAATCTGTTAGTATCTGCAAGAGTTGATTGCCCTACAAGACAGAATGTGAAAGAATGTAGGAGCCTGCAAGAATTATCGATTTCTTGAATATTCTATATTTGTTTAGACTAAAAGCCTAATGATGCTACATGTACATTTTTATTTATTTTGTTTCTTGGTATTTTTATCATATGACTTGCTCTGAGCTGTATGCTATGGCATTTTGTTTTCTTGATTAAGAAAAGTAACATCAAGGGGGCTTCCCTGGTGGCGCAGTGGTTGAGAGTCCGCCTGCCGATGCAGGGGACGCGGGTTCGTGCCCCGGTCCGGGAAGATCCCACGTGCCGCGGAGCAGCTGCGCCCGTGAGCCATGGCCGCTGAGCCTGCGCGTCCGGAGCCTGTGCTCCGCAGCGGGAGAGGCCGCGACAGTGAGAGGCCCGCGTACCGCAAAAAAAAAAGAAAAGAAAAGAAAAGAAAAGTAACATCAACTAGTATAGAGTTTTTTGGGTTTTGGTGTTTTCCCCCCATAATAGGATAACCGGAGGTTTTTTTGGCCTTTTTCTTTTTCATTTACATCTTCCACTTTTTAATACTACTTTACGAAGATAACCTGGGACGGGAGGGACTTCTATTTGAGTTCTTTGAGTGCTTGTAGCTTGTAGCAGTGATTAAGAGCAGGGGTTCCAAGGCAGACTGCCTGCATTGCAACCTTGGCTCGCCTGTTCCCTAATTCTGTGGCTCTTTGAGACAGTACTTCTCTAAGCCTCCATTTTCTTCTTCTCTGGAAATTGGGGGGACGGTAGTATTCACAGGGCTTTGAGGGCTACACAGCGTAATTCACTTTAAGCCCGTAGCACAGTGCCTGAAACACAGTAAAGCTCAATGAATGGTAGCTAGTATTTCCATTCTTGTGATGATTGTTATTTTTCACAGGAATGGGTAGGGTATAAGCAGCCAGCTCTTAAGTTTTCTCATAATTGTAATTGAATAGTTATAAGTAACGTCTGCCTTTTCTACTGAGCTACGTCTATTGTCAAATTCCATTTTTGGCAGATGGGAAGTAAAACAAGATTGTCCCCATAGGGAGTGTTCTTATGTGGTGGGGGAAATTGAAATCCTTAAATCTGAAACATGTTTATTTGTATCTACAGAAGATAAAATTATTAAGAGAACTAAAAAAAAAACAAAAAACAAAGAATGTAGAAGCCTGCCAAGTTCAAAAGTCTCTAAGGGACAGTTATATATTCTAGAAGATTAAGAAATGCAAAATCCAAATATTTGTCAGTTGATGTAGCCACTTGTCCGGGGACCAACGATTCTGACATGACTTGAAAAAAAAGGTAAAGATATGACTCAATATCTCAGGGAAGTAGACTTTGAGAATAGTTTTTTGGTTTTTTTGATACAGTGAACATAAATAAAGCTCATTGTGTCACATCAGTGTCTCAGACAAGGATCTAATTGTGTTCTAATCAAAATCTCTGCTCATCAAGAAACTTCAATTAGCTGAGAAGGCAGACAAAAAATAAACCTGAGAAGGCCATACCACAAATTGTTTGGTAGGATAACTCTTTTCTTAGTAGGTAAGAATCTTTTAACTTCAGAAAGATTTAGGATAAGTACAGAAATGTTTTTTTAGTCTATGTAATTTTTCTGTTTCAGAACATTTGACCTAATGGAGTAAGAGGTTAGCTTATTACACATTTAAGTAGAACTCCTACTAAGTTATATGAAGTATAAACATTAAAGAGAACTTAAGAATCAACATATTTGGAAGTTCAATTTATGAGCTAGGTAAGACTTTCTTAACTTAAAAATGTCTCTGAAGCACCAAAGTAGGCAATCAGATGTAGTAAATGTATAAATGTATATAAAAAGTTGGGAGATGTTTATATAAGTGAGACCAACAGTCCTTCAACATACAAGACTATCTATAGTCTTTCAATACACAAGACTCACTCTTGAGAGCATCAAGTAACTTGTAACTGAAGACTAGCAGTTGATCCATTTTTCTTCCAACTGAAGTTGTTCATTAGGCAATCAGAATATGTTGACAGAACTGGTTGGACTGTCCAATTATTCTTCCAGTTTGAACCTTCCTCACTTCCTAGAAGACGGATTGTAGCTTTTGAAAGATTGAGATGAGAAGTAGAAACACTATCTACTGACCACCCCAGTTTGTGGTTTAGTGGCTCTCTTCCATAGTGTCGCTCAGCAATTCTCAACCCTGGCTATGTATTATCGATAGAATCACGTGGACAGCTTTTGCAAAATACTTACGCCCAGATTCCACCCAGATCAGCTAGAACCTCTGAGGATGGGGTGCAGGCATTTTATTTTTGAGTTTCTGGTTGATTCTAAGTGCAAACAGAGTTGAGAACCACTGGTCTACATCGTGAGCCTACCGTGGTCTGAAGTTCCAAGAGAACTTTCCACAACTATGGACATTGCTGCAGACTGAATGTTTATGTCCTCCCCCACCCTCCAATTCATATATTGAAATCCTAGCCCCCCGATGTGATGGCATTTGGAGGTGGGGCCTTTGGGAGGTGATTAGGTCACGAGGGTGGAGCCTTCATGAATGGGATCCGTGCCCTTGTAAAAGAGACCCCAGAGAGCTCCTTCTCCCCTTCTGCCGCGCGAGGACACATCTATGAACCAGGAAGTGGACCCTCATCAGACACAGAATCTGCTGGCATCTTGATCTTGGACTTCCTAGCTTCCAGAACTGTGAGAAATAAATTTCGGTCATTTATAAGCCACCCAGTTTATGATATTCTGTCACGGCAATTTGAACGACTAAGACAGAAACCTTCCACAAATCTGTTGTCCAATAACCACCAGCCAGGTGTAGCTACTGAATGTTTAATTTTAATTACTTCAAATTTAAATTTACATATAGCCACATGTGGCTAGTGGCCACGGTCCTGGACAGCACAGTTCTGGCAGTCCTGGCCATTTTAAATGATGTGTGTCTGTTATTACACAGGTGCTAAGTGACGCTTTTTGATACTGGACAAAACCAGTACAAAGCTGCCTCCTCGGGGTACTTCATCCCAGCTTCTTGACAAGGCCTCCAGTGGATACAAGGATAACTCAATGCTTACACAGGCTTCTGGAAATGTTAAGGACATTGAATTGGCTGACTGTTTTTTACTCATTTATGTGGGAGGTTTGTTTCTTGGACTTTATACTTTAATGAAAAATGAGCAAAAGCCTTCAGAACTAAATTATTTCTTTTTTTAAAATTTATTTATTTACTTTTGGCTGTGTTGTGGTGCGTGGACTTCTCATTGCGGTGGCTTCTCTCCTTGCGGAGCACGGGTTCTAGGCGTGTGGGCTTCAGTAGTTAGAGCACGCAGGCTCAGTAGTTGTGGCGCACGGGCTTAGTTGCTCCGCAGCATGTGGGATCTTCCTGGACCAGGGATCGAACCCATGTCCCCTGCATTAGCAGGTGGATTCTTAAACACTGGGCCACCAGGGAAGTCCCTAACTTGTTTCTTATGTCTCAAAGCAGTGAAGCAATTAAACTCTTGGAGAGGCCCTCTTGGCTCCTTGGCACGTGAGAGTGTTTTTCAGCTGGAGGTTGTGACCTCTGTCTTGGGAGGATGGAGGGTTTCCAGTGCATTGGGGCAGCGGCCTGAGTTTCAGAGCTAAATATAGGTCATTGGCATGATGGCCTCTCTTTCTCAGTCTCATCAAAACTGTGTCCTTTTAATGAAAGTGGGGCTTTAGTGGCTGGTGGGATAAAATCTTGAGAAAAACCATCAAAATGCCACAGATACACAAGTCTTTTTCAGATGTAACTTGCTACCGAGTACAGCTACGTTGTTTTTACTTGGTTTTAAAAATAATTGGTAAATTATGGACTAATTTTTTTTGAAGTTAAAAACACACACATATATGAATTGATGGAAAAATAAGTCTCAAATGTGTTGTTCACGCGAGGATAAGAGGAATCCTCCTTCAAGTCATCGCTCAGCTCTCAAGCAGGCTATCCCGACCACCTATTCATCCTGCATATGTATTTATTCATATATTCGCCATTTATGAAATGACATCCTTTACAGTTTGGCATATTTCAAGCCAGAATAATTACCATGGCAGGTACCATCTGATCCTCTAGAGCAGTGTCTCAAAGGGTGGTCTCTGGACTGAAAGCATCGGCAGCACCCGGGGGCTGGCAACTTCTCAGGCCCCACCCCAGACCCACTGATCCAGGAACCCCAGGTGTGGGCCCAGACACCTGTGTTTTAGGTGATTCCGGTGCACACTCAAGTTTGAGATCCACTGATCCAGAGTACACTGAATCCCCCAAAAATATCCCAGAGGGGAAAACTTCCATACATCCCAAAGATGGAAACATTTTGTACATAAAATTGACCTTGTAAGTTGTGAAATAGGAGCCAGTATTCTCTTTCAACCTAGTGTTATCAATCATGAATTTACCTACTTCAACAAAGCCTCACTGACTCTCTACTCTCTGATCTTTGTTTCCCTATAGAAATGCAACTTCTAAAAGAATTTCATGAGATGTTCCTGAAGAGATGAGATGCAGTACATGTGCCTTCTGCAAATTCAGATATGTACAACTGATAAATTAGGTAAGCACTACTCATCTTAAGAAAAGATTATTAGATTTATAAAATTAGTCACTAGAGGATTCATTTAAACAGGGGTATCATACAGTGCATTTAAAATATGCCAATTTACAGAACATAAATTCACAAGTATCCAGTGTGACAGTATAGAAGAATAGGTAGTTATACAGGCTATGATTTCAGACTTTCCAGGTTCAGACTCCACCTTTTTCACTTACTGTGTAACCTGGGCCAAACCTCTCTAAGCCTCAGTTTCCTCATTTGTAAAATGGGTATAATAATTATCCTATCCCCAAAGTTTGTGTGAGGATTTAAGGAGATATTTAATAAAGGTAGCATTTAACCTAGAGGCTGGGACATAGTAAGCTCTAATTAAATGTTTATTTTTTTCTAAATTAGCTGCATCCATGAGCAGTCTGCTCTCTATGAAAACAGATATTCATGTTTTATCTTTGAACAATGTTCTTACAAAGCCATTAAAGTTTATACAAAGCAAATGGGAGCTAGCCACATTGCGCACTGGCTACTCAGCAGGTGTTCACCTTTCCAAAAGATCCTCCCTAGCTAAACCGATTAAGGTAACTTCAATCTCCCGGTCGGTGAAGGGTTTAGGTATGAGCATTTCCTACAAACCTGGCCAAAGAACTGTAAGAAGCAGTGTGATGTGGGCCTCTGGGAAAGAATTTCTTCCCTTCTAAAAAGATACATAAGAGAAACTCTCCTCCCTCTGGAAATTGTAATATCAGGATATGATGCTTGGAGCTGCAGCAGCCATCTTGTGACTATGAGGAAAGACACTGCTGACATTACGGCAATGTAAAAGAATAGAACCTACCAAGGAACTTGATAACATTGTTGAGCTATTGAACCAAACCTAGAACTGGCTTGCCTCCTGATTATTAATTTAGTTGAAATAATAAATCTCATTTTTTCACACCATTATCAGTAGGATCCTACATTAGTACAAAAGCAAACTATATGATATAATACATTTAGTATCTTAATTGGCTGTATGACAAACTAATTTGGTGACTTTATTCTGGAGGTGATCTTAAACCACACGTAGAGATTTAATGAAGAGTTCCTTCCCTTCCAATTCATCTGTATATAACAGCAGTCTTACTTTCCTGCTCCATATCTGATGTACTTAACTAATTACCCATTAGCTAAATGTCTAATTATATTACCTTCATAAATTAAAATACAAAAGGTTATTATAAAAATTTCTGTTACATAAATATCATTAAAATTTTCAGGTTTCAAAATAAAAATAAATATCTTAATTCTGATGTAATCCTTCAACACTATAATTGTATTTCCCTGCTTCATCTCACAATTTTTATTGACGTTGACATTTATTTCATGACAAGGAGAGCAAAATGTACAAAATGAGGCTTCACCACGTTAAAAAAAAGTTTTCATTAAATGGACCTCACAAGGACACATCCAAAATTCCTACAACGAGAGTGATCCCCATCTCCTTTCTTCTCAAGTGAATAAGTTAATATTTTATTTCTCACTTTGCAATAGAAATTTGCATTAGCTAACCAGCTATTTATATAGCATCTGTTTGGTCTATATCTAAAATCTGAGGGCTATCTTCCCCTCACTGTGTCCCAAATAATGGTCCTTTAGTAGAAGGACAGAAGGACACTTGTTAAATCCTATATAAATAGATTAAAATTTTTTTTAAAAGTTTTTACCCCAGAAATCTCATTTTGCCTTTATTCTCAGATGGGAACCTCCCACATCCAAGACCTTAGATTTAAGTATCTTTAAAATGTTGAACCACATTGGACTGTAAACTCCCTGAGAGCAGGGATCCTTGCCTCTTTGTCTTAATATTGTATCTCAGCCCTTTAGCATCATAGCACATAATAGGAGGAAAAACTAGAACAAGCAAACCCCCAAAAGAAAAAAATGCTGAATAAATCAAGTATAAAGGATACTCCTTTCATCTTTTTCTTCAAGAAATCATTATCTTTGCTTTACTTTCCCTTCAGTCTCCATTTGAGAATCTTTTGGGAAAGATAAAAAACAAAGTCATAACACAAACACCCATTTGGTCTCTTATTTTCTTTCCCCGTCTCTTCCTTTGCAAAACATGTAATGATATGTCCAAGAACTAGCACAGGTAAGTACGCACAAAGAGAAGGTGGAATTAGAAATATATACAGTTTCAGGTCTCTATTGAACTTGGTTTTCAGAGGGCAAAATTTTTAGCTATCTTTCCTTCTTTTAAAAAAGTTTATTCCAAGGTGTATTAGATTGGTTCTGGCTAATATTGATATTTTCAGCATTTTATGATGTCATCTTGATATCACTGCAAATGTTTCTTCCCTTTGTTACTTCATCTTTCCTAATAGGTTTGCTAACCTGAAAATTTCCCCAATCTTTAGCAATACTAATGCATACAAATTAATAAATTAGGAAATTATGTTGGTTCATTAAATGAAGTCTTAATAAAATTTTCAGTTTATTTCCATTATTGACCAAGCTCATAATTTCAAGTTCATATTTCTGAGGTTTATTGTTTGGAATTTGATTTACAGATTTTCCGTGTCTTTGGCATTATTTATTTCTTCTTTCTGCAAACTGTTTTTTGGCCATTTCACTACTCATTGACCCCTCCCCCTCCCTCAGAGGGATGGGCAGGGTGAAAAAAATGATAACGATATTTTAACATAGTCAATTTTGCTACTTGCTACTATCTATGATAAAAAGGTGTGCAAGAAAAACATAAGTGTGTAATTGTTGACTGAAATGACATTTCAAGATTAAAAAAATAATTCTTTATTGTTCATGATCTAGCAACTGTTACTATGAAAAACTGAGTTAGTTCCCTGTACACCAAATTTAATAAATAAAGATTTTTTTCTGATAAAACATAGTTTATTATAATCATTCTAATCATAATCTCACCAAACTCAAACTAAATGCCTACAAAATGTTGTCAATAAAAAAAAAAAAAAAAAATTAACGTCCAAAGAATCAAGAGCTAAAATGAAGCCCAAGGTGGATTTAAAAATGGAGAATAATATAAAACAATGAGTTGTTTTTGCCTCATAGATTTAAACCTCCTTATTTAGTGATGCAAGAGTCACAGATAGAAGAATATCTTTAACATAAATATCTATGGGTGATTTTAAAAAGTGAAGATGTAACTATAGTGGTTACTCATAATCAATGATGTAATAGTCAATGATATAGGAGAACAAAGAACATTGCATACATAGCTACATATGGACTTCACAGCATCAGTCTGTTTTTAAAAGAGGGGCTACATTATATAAACATTTTTAGTTTTCACAAATTAAAATGAAAAACGTCACCAGATGAATAACAGAATATTTTAGCAATAAACATATTGGGCAGTATAGTTTATTCAGTAGGTTAACTTCGGGGAACTAAACTCCAGCACAATCAGGGGGTTAGATAATATATTTACACCTGCAGTATTTCATTCTATAAATAATCTATAATGTCAAAACCAGTCTTGATGGCGGCATTTAAATTTTATGAAGAGATAAAATGTTACAGTGAACATTTTCAAATTTTTATAGCAGAGTATAAACAAAATATAGGCATAATATATAGTTATTTTTGAAGTTCAAGGAAAGGGTCCTACACAGATAAGTAAATTATAGGGACACAAAAATTGGAAATACTATTCCTAGTCATTTTCACACATTCTTTTACTTCAAAATTTTAATGATTAGTGAAATGAGTATTTACATATTTCAAAGTGAATAACAACACTTAATAATAACTCCAGAAATTTTTACTCAAGAAATCATCTCTACAATCATGAAAAGGTGGTTTAGGATACTATTTCAGTTTTTTTGTTTGTTTTATTTGGCAAAATGATGTGTTTTTAGGTACAATGACTGATTTCTCCCACTTTCTTTTTCAATTAAGGACATACTTACTATCTTCATAAACAACTAAAATGTTCACAGAGACCAGTAAAAACTATGTCATATCATAATATACATTTTTGTTCTTGGGAGGCTTTGGGCCTAAATCCCATATTCTCTAATCAGATAACTCCCAATAAGAACAAAGATGGAAAAGATTTACCCTGCATTTAGATATACAAATACCAATATTTTTAAAGTTAA
This sequence comes from Phocoena sinus, assembly GCF_008692025.1. NCBI lineage: Eukaryota > Metazoa > Chordata > Mammalia > Artiodactyla > Phocoenidae > Phocoena > Phocoena sinus. The sequence goes on from NC_045764.1 coordinate 3,826,916, forward strand.
AAGCAGTTGTATCCACATTCTTAAAAAAATTATCCTATTCCAAAATATTTGCTCTTTTTAAAGCAAGGATGCACATAAATCCAACTGAAGTATCACTTCAAAATAAAACAAACAACAATGTAGGCATTCTTATATGTCAAACTCCTAGAAAATTCCCAGGAGAAACTTCGAATAGTTATTTAAGAAATTCCTAGGTTCAAAATGAAATTCAACTTTTACAACGTTCAGTGAGCTAAAACGCAAAACGTTTTGTTCAATTGAAGACATTAGCGATGGATGATATTGTAATAGAAGGAAAATGCAAAATGTTACTGAGGAAAGAGAGGGTAAGCTGACAGCTTACTATTGAAAATTTTCTGATCTAGAGATAATCAGATCAGAAAAAACACAACTGCAAACTGCATGCTCGGCCCTGCTGCTCCCCGGACGGGCTGTGACGACGTGTCTGTTCTCACCCTTCACAGTTCACAGAAAACATTAAACTAATACAACTGAATAATTTCCTCTGACCAAATTGAACTTTCTTTTAGGAAATAAAGGGAGAGGATAATAGATCAAATCTTGCCCCACCTCTTTTTTTTTTCCTCCTTTTTTCTTTTAGTGAAACTGACGTAAATTGTTGAGAGCTATACAGCGCCACCAGCACAGATCCATGCAAAACAAAAAAGATCACCCACCGTGTGCAAAAAGAGAAAAAAAAAAAATTAGAAAAATGCCCCAAATTACAAAATGTCTCCCAAATATACATTTTTGGAGAAAAAACAAGATAGATCTGCAAAGATTATCTAATGAGGAGCCTCAGAGAATTACTATCATGGAACACAAGTTTAGATCTGATCAGCAAATAAAAGATCCACTATTTAGTAACAGCCATAACTTAATATAAACCCGGTTATGTCAATCTCCACCTTCATTATACCAAGGGCAGCTTTTCTGTAGTTTGTATCCAAGTAATCCATCAAGAAAACCACAATAGGCCTATTTCAAACCAAACTACATCCATAGTTTGCCTGCTAATCATTTAGTCCTGGACAAATTAGGTAATACATCATTTTTATAAGGAGGATATGCACATATGTGGCATTACCAACATGCTGGCACAAAACAAGTCCATCTTGAAATAGCTGAGTTTCCCTTAGCTCACAGTAATTAAAGTATAATTGATATCATAAATATTTAGCTGTAGTCATGGGGTTAAAAAAAAAACACTAATTTTTCTTTTCTTCTGGTAAAAATTAGCCAGACAAGATTAGCTGGAAATGTGCAGAGATCAAAGCTAAAGAAAAATACAAAGATTGGTTTTGTTAGAAGAAACACAATGAAAATCCTTCTTAGCTGGCGGCTCGTTCAAAGATGTAATGACATAAATGTTTAAAATTACAAACTTACCATCAGCGGAGGCGAAGAAGAAGCCAGTTCTGGAAAAAGAATTGTAACAATATAGGCTGGACACTTGTGTCCCTAGAAACAACAGCCTCCGGGCGGCACACGGATCTTCCAACATCTTCACAATATTGGGTAAATAGAAAGTCATACTTTCTTCCCTTATCGGTGGCTGCTCGCGGTGGCTTCTCAAGGATCTGTGGGCGTTTGGGAGAAATCGGAGAAATATCCGCGGAAGATTAAAAGCAGAGGAGGCCGAGGCAGCCTTAGAAGACTCTGGGGTTAACAACTTTGCGATGGCAAGCAGGCAGGCCCTGATTGGCTGCGAGGCCAGTGTCCCCCTCTCCTCCCGCCTCCTGCAGCTCGGAAAAAAATGCAGTGTGAGTGCCATTTTACACTGGGCTTTTAAACACACAGCCCCCGAAATGACAAAGTCTGAGCTCGCTACGAAGTGACACTGCAAAACAATAGCGCCCACGACCGCCCGTGAGCTCAGGAAAATGTCCCTTTGACGATCCGGCAACGCTCTTATTTCTTGCATGTGGGTTTTTAGGGAATAGCATGCTTTTCTTAAGCAGATGGTCATTCACCGACATCGATGTCTAATTTGGATACCAATGTGGCCAGTGAAAAATGATTCCCGTCAAACATTTTTTTTTTTTCCATTGGACGTCCTGAAGGTACCTAAAGAAGTCTTGAACAAAATTCATGTCGTCTGCAGCTTTAACTCCTTGGGAAAAAAAAAAAAATAGAATTGCTTAGCCACAACAACTTCCATTTGTAAAGAAAATAAAAATAAAATAATGCTTTTTAGCGGCTACATTACAAACAATAGGCATACTTTTTTTTTTTCCTTCTTAAAAATTGTTTCAGAAACGTCTGCCGGCTGATAGAATTCTACCAGTCTGCCTTGCAAACAAAATGGCTGTGGTACTGAGTTTTTTTGGATCCTCCCACTGTGGCTCCTCCAGGCCTCCAGGAAGTGGTAAAAATCCAAAATAAATACAGTACTAAAAGTACATTGTCCAGGCTGAACTCCGGTGAAGCCTTGGGGGTCTGGGGCGGGGGGGGGGGGGGGGTGGGGGGTATCTTAGAAATGTGCTGCTTTTCATTAGTTCTTTTAAAAAACTGTTTTGAAAAGAACATCAATCACTAGAGATTTACTTGACTGTAATTTGAACTTCCTGTTTTACATATTTATAAGGCCTTTCACCTATCTTGGCAGGCTTTCAAATTAAGTGGGCTGGGAAATTTGACGCTCTGTGTCTAGCAGTGAGCTGAGTCAGGTATTTGGTGGTTGCAACCGGGCTTTTAAATAAAAACGAAGTTGAAAACTTTAAAAAAGGATTAACGTTAAATGAACGTTAGGCTATGATTGATTGCAAATGTAAAGCCACAAAAGTCAGCAAATATAGAAATATGTCAAATACTGCATACATGTGTTAATTGAACACATTCGGTATAAAATTCTTTGCCAGCTAAATTTCTAGTGAGCCAAGGGTACAACCGGGTTTAAAGAAATCGGCTGAAGAAAGGAGTGAGCAAGTAAGTGCCTGCATTCTACATATCCCTCCCCCAACCCCCCCCCCCCACACACACACACACGCACGCTCGGTCTGGTATGCCTATTCTCACCTGGCATTTAATAGGTAACATTCTTCTATTTGTAGTTTTTTAAGGAACGTCCATACTGTTCTCCATAGTGGCTGTATCAGTTTACATTCCCACCAACAGTGCAAGAGGGTTCCCTTTTCTCCACACCCTCTCCAGCATTTGTTGCTTGTAGATTTTTTGATGATGCCCATTCTGACTGGTGTGACATGATATCTCATTGTAGTTTTGATTTGCATTTCTCTAATGATTAATGATGTTGAGCTTTCCTTCATGTGTTTGTTGGCAGTCTGTATATCTTCTTTGGAGAAATGTCTATTTAGGTCTTCTGTCCATTTTTGGATTGGGCTGTTTGTTTTTTTGTTACTGAGCTGCATGAGCGGCTTGTAAATTTTGGAGATTAATGCTTTGTCAGTTGCTTCATTTGCAAATATTTTCTCCCATTCTGAGGGTTGTCTTTTCGTCTTGTTTATGGTTTCCTTTGCCATGCAAAAGCTTTGAAGTTTCATTAGGTCCCATTTGTTTATTTTTGTTTTTATTTCCATTTCTCTAGGAGGTGGGTCAGAAAGGATCTTGCTGTGATTTATGTCATAGAGTGTTCTTCCTATGTTTTCTTCTAAGAGTTTGATAGTGTCTGGCCTTACATTTAGGTCTTTAATCCATTTTGAGTTTATTTTTGTGTATGGTGTTAGGGAGTGTTCTAATTTCATACTTTTACAGGTACCTGTCCATTTTTCCCAGCACCACTTATTGAAGAGGCTGTCTTTTCTCCACTGTATATTCTTGCCTCCTTTATCAAAGATAAGGTGACAAAAAAAAAAAAAAAAAGATAAGCTGACCATACGTGCATGGGTTTATCTCTGGGCTTTCTATCTTGTTTTATTGAGCTATATTTCTGCTTTTGTGCCAGTACCATACTGTCTGGATTACTGTAGCTTTGTAGTATAGTCTGAAGTCAGGGAGCCTGATTCCTCCAGCTCCATTTTTCTACCATACGACCCAGCAATCCCACTACTGGGCATATACGCTGAGAAAACCATAATTCAAAAAGAGTCATGTACCAAAATGTTCATTGCAGCTCTATTTACAATAGCCAGGACATGGAAGCAACCTAAGTGTCCATCAACAGATGAATGGATAAAGAACATGTGGCACATATATACAATGGAATATTACCCAGCCATAAAAAGAAACGAAATTGAGTTATTTGTAGTGAGGTGGATGGACCTAGAGTCTGTCATACAGAGTGAAGTAAGTCAGAAAGAGAAAAACAAATACTGTATGCTAACACATATATACGGAATCTAAGGGGAAAAAAAAAAAAGGTCATGAAGAACCTACGTGCAAGGTGGGAATAAAGACACAGACCTACTATAGCATGCACTTGAGGATATGGGGAGGGGGAAGGGTAAGCTGTGACAAAGTGAGAGAGTGGCATGGACATATATACACTACCAAACGTAAAATAGATAGCTAGTGGGAAGCAGCCGCATAGCACAGGGAGATCAGCTCAGTGCTTTGTGAGCTGATCTAGAGGGGTGGGATAGGGAGGGTGGGAGGGAGGGAGATGCAAGAGGGAAGAGATATGGGAACATACGTATATGTATAACTGATTCACTTTGTTATACAGCAGAAACTAACACACCATTGTAAAGCAATTATACTCCAATAAAGATGTTAAAAAAAAAAAGGTAACATTCTTAGAGAGCAATAGCTAGGGTGACTATACAATTTATTGTCTAAACCAGGACATTTTTTGAACGTTTTATTCTGTAATCTCATCAGTAGTTACCTGACGAGAGTCGATTTCAACGACATTTATGTGATCAGTCAGGAAAACATCGTTAAGAAGTCATCTAGTGAAGAGAGTAGATTACAATTCTTGAGAAATTTTTACGCAGTTGTCCTTCCAACAGAAAAAAAAAATTGCTAGGGGCCATTTTCACTATATACTATTTTGTCTATCCACCTCCCCAGCTCTGTCCTTTTCTCTCCCATCCCTTCCCCCACCCTTACATATGCACGAGATTCATATATGTATATATATATGTACAGTTATACATGTAAATGTGAGTATGTATGTACATCTATATATAAGTATATGGATGTGCATGTCCATATATACTTTTATTACCTGTAGATTAGAATATTCTATGCATTTTCCACAGTACGCATATTTCAAGTTATGCACTTCCCAAAGGCAGAATTTTCTTCAGAGTTTTTGAGACAATATTCATTATAGACGTGATCTGAGCATCTTTTGTTTTGGTAAAAGTCAAATGTAGAGTGAGATGTTTTGGAAAAATTATCACTGAAAGACATAGGATAAATTATTCTCATGTTGTTTATTCAAATAGTTCTTGAGAGCTTAGGGTGTGCCAGGTGTGATGCTTGGTGCTACATACACATTAATGGACAAGCAGGAAGTTCCTCTCCTTCATGAAGCTCACAGTCTCATGGGAACACAGAGAAACAAGCAAGGAAACAAATACATAATTGCAAATTATAATTGCTACTAAGAAATAAACAGAGTGCAGCCTTCCAGAATAACAGGCAGGGCAAGACATAGATAAGAGGATAAGGAAAGTTATTTCTTTTTTTTTTTTTTTTTTTTTTTTTTTTTTTTTGCGGTACACGGGCCTCTCGCTGCTGCGGCCTCTCCCGTTGCGGAGCATAGGCTCCGGACGCGCAGGCTCAGAGGCCATGGCTCACGGGCCCAGCCGCTCCGTGGCATGTGGGATCTTCCCGGACCGGGGCACGAACCCGCGTCCCCTGCATCAGCAGGCGGACCCTCAACCACTGCACCACCAGGGAAGCCCAGGAAAGTTATTTCTAAGAACATGGCATTGATGATAGACTTGAAGGAAGAGAAGGAGCCAAAGGGTGAGAAGAAAAATGCATGAGAGATAGCAGACCCGGAAGTGGTTACAGCGTGTGCAAAGGCTCTGAGGCAGAGTGGAGCTTGGAGTATTCCAGGAAGTAAAATGAGCTCAATGGCCCTGCAGCACGTTGAGAGAAAGGGAAAATGACATCGGAGGAGGTCAGAAATGGAGTGACATCCTGCCGAAGTTTTTAAGTTACAGAGAGGAGTTCCACATTGAAGAAAGTGAATCTTATTTAGAGAGTAAAATGTTGGAATTTGAGAGTTTGAAGGCTTTAGTGTGGGTAAGATCCAGGGAAGCTGTGGTGAAGTGACAAAAAAAACCTCCACGCTAATTTTGAATTTACATAGCTGTATCACGGTGTCTTGGTATTATATTTTTAAAAACCCACACTTCATTTGCATTGTTATAGACATTGATTATGACTATGTTCATAAAGAAACATGAGCAAGAAACAAATATCTAAGACCATACACATTACTAGTAAAACCGAAAGGAAGAATTAAGGCAACTGTGTACCTCAGTTTTGTGCTTCTCTTTAATAGTGTCAATTCCGGTATTTTTTATTCAAAAAACCTCACATTTCATATCAGTTGAACGAAGCTCAATTAACGCTTCTTTTTAAACAAATAAGGCAAAGCATTATTAAAGCTAGAATTTAACTCATATAGTTGGAATAAAAACAGTTATTGTTTTTGAATTTACTAACTGGTTGTTAGCAAACAAAATCCTATGCACACATGGGCAGAAACAATGTGTTCAATTTCTCAGATTCCAAGACTTAGAACAGCAGGTTCTTAGACTTTAAAAGTAGGTCAAATCAATGATATGTAATCCCTTGAATGAGCTTTGATAGTAATAGGTATCTCTAAACAAATCAAATTGTGAACCAATTAGGTAACGCGGTTTTTAAGATCTCTACCTCTCAGAACTGTGTGGGGAAGCAAGATTTGTTTTGGAACTCAGATTTTTTAAATAATTAAAAAATAGTAATAGATAATCACCCATAATCACCCCATAATCAAATAAAATAATAGATTGTAATGAAATATGTGATCGGTCACACTAAATGGGGTAAAGGCAGACCATAGGAAGCCCTATATTAGATCAGGTCAGCTTCTGTCACCAAACAGATACTACAACTTTTGAGGAAGCTTTCAGTTTTCAAAGATTTGGAGAATCCTTGACTGTGCATAAGGGATTGCGCAACCGTGGACTTTAATCCCATTCCGGTTGTTTCTTAAAAAGATATTCTTATGACCCTTTAAAACTTTTGTCAAGGGTTTCCATATTTTAAGAATCAAATTGTATGTTTCCTACCTGAGTCTGGCCTAGAACAGTGAATATTTTCATGTGTGGTAGATATTTATAGGTGGAATATTAAATTTTATTATTTTCAGGAGGGTTGAGCCAAACCAAAAGTTGGCTCTCTCAGTAAGAGCTTTGGAAAAAATTATGTTAAAAGAAAAAGAGTTCAGGGCCTCCCCGGTGGCGCAGTGGTTGAGAGTCCGCCTGCCGATGCAGGGGACGCGGGTTCGTTTCCCGGTCTGGGAGGATCCCACGTGCCGCGGAGCGGCTGGGCCCGTGAGCCATGGCCGCTGAGCCTGCGCGTCCGGAGCCTGTGCTCCGCAACGGGAGAGGCCGCAACAGTGAGAGGCCCGCGTACCGCAAAAAAAAAAAAAAAAAAAAAAAAAAAAAGAGTTCAAAAGTAATTCTGTCTCTCTGAAATAATGCTATAAAGGACTATGATTTCAGAGAAGGGAAAAAATATCTGGAAGGGGAAGCTAAACATGAGAATACTACCTGCCAGATTGCTTAATACAGACCCATGTGGCAGGCAAATTAAGAGAGTAAATCCTGAGTTCTCATCACAAGGGAAAAAGTATTTTCTACTATTTATTTTGTATTTATAGAAGATGGATGTTCGCTCACAAAAATTACTGTGTAATCATTTCATGATGTATGTAAGTCAAGTCATTATGCTATACACCTTAAACTTATACAGTGCTGTGTGTCAATTATATCTCAATAAAACTGGAAGAAAAAATATAAATAAATAAATAGAATGACAAAAAAAGATATTCTTCGCTTAAATCAAAGCTCATAATCCTAAAGATTATAAACAGAGTTACAAAACAACAAGGTCGTACTGTATAGCACAGGGAAACATCCAATAAAAAGAAATAAACAAAATTACAGTTTGGAAATGGTCAGATTTCCATTTGTGGGCCCTAATAAATGAATGTACTCTGTACTAACAAATTACTTTAGTTATTTGTTCGGTCTTGGACAAATCCTCTAAATTTTACCCCCTATGATTTTCCCCATATTTTCCTCAAGAATAGTGAGATTCACTTTGCTGTACAGAAGAAGCTAACACAACATTGTAAATCAACTATACTTCAATTTAGAAAAAAAAAAAGGAATAGTGAAAGTTATGCGTTTTTGGCAAAGTATTTTAAAGCAGCACCTCATCAGACCTTTTCTTTCCCAAATGTTTGAATATGTCTCTGGCAGAGAGGCTGAGAGTGTTTACTTTAAATCTCTCTGCCCATTGTGGGATGCCTTTAGATCGCATTCATCCACTGCAAGCCAAGTGGCATTTTCTAGAAGGGTCATTCCCGGGAGCAGTTTGTAGACCATCAGTGTGGCCGAGACTGCTCACTGACTAACCAATATCCATCCTCCCTTTCTTTCTTCCTAATAAAATTGGATTTTTTTTTTTTTTTTTTTTTTTTTTTTTGCGGTACGCAGGCCTCTCACCGCTGTGGCCTCTTCCGTTGCAGAGCACAGGCTCCGGACGCGCAGGCTCAGCGGCCATGGCTCACGGGCCCAGCCGCTCCGCGGCATGTGGGATCCTCCCGGACCGGGGCACGAACCCGCGTCCCCTGCATCGGCAGGCGGACTCTCAACCACTGCTCCACCAGGGAAGCCCCTAAAATTGGATTTTATATTGGATTTGCCACCCAGACTTGTGTTTCCCACACAGGTTTAAACAGTGGGGTTTAATCAGAGGTCCATTGGTTGCGCTTCTGAGAAAGCCTGTGAAGGGGGCTGACTCAGCGGGAGGTGCCTTTTGCTCATCACCTTCGCCCTCTTCCTGCTGGGAGTGTGGTCACCACACCCGGGTGAAGTCAGGAGCTCTAATTTGACAACCGGGAGGAGAGCTCAAGACCAAGTGTAGCTGAACAGAAAGAAGGAAGCTAGGCTCTCTGGAGCCTTCCTACGATCTGCATCTTTTTTTACATGAGAGAAAAAAAAAAAGAAAACCACCAATTTGTTTAAAGCACTGCTTTGTGGGGTATCTTCCTCATAACTAAATGCTATTCCTAGTACAATTAGTGTGAGTAATCTTCAAAGTATCTTCTCTGTTAAATTCATCTACTTTTTTTTTTTTCCATTTTTTGGCCGTGCCGCACAGCACGTGGGATCTTAGTTCCCCAACCAGGGATCGAACCCATACCCCCTGCAATGGAAGTGTGGAGCCTTAACCACTGGACCACCAGGCAAGTCCCTATATTCATCTACTTTTTAAATGCTTTGTAGTACCAGGCTGAGAAGGAGAATGAGGGGACTTTAGGGAATGCAAGAGATCTGTCTTAATCTGGGTTGTGATTACATAGTTATGAGATATGAATTTATCTATGTCCATGTATGTGTCATATATGTACACGTATATCATATATGTAAAAATGATTGAGCTGTACGTTGATGTGTGCACTGAATGTGTTTTATTGTATGTTATCCCTTAATTAAAGAAAGCCATTTTAATGTGTAACAGAGTGAAGGTGAAACTGAAACCGAACGCCTCGGATGGGATTTGAAACCAGCCAAAACTCAGTTTCCGACTTGAACCCACGGGCTGGGACTCGAACCCACCCACCGTCTTTTAATGAAAATCACTCGCCTGGTGTCAGGACTTAACTGAAGCTCAGGTCCTTTATGTCTTGGCGAAGAAGGAATTCAGCAAGAGGCGAAGTGATTGATGGGTAAGAAGTGGATTTATTAGTATCATTTGCAAAGAGTTTGCAGGATAACGGGGCACGAGAGGATGGTCCTGTCCCAGGTCTCACGTGAGCCCCTGGGGTGGGCCGCCAAGTGAGGGCCCTCCGCTTCGTGCAGGAAAGAGTTCAAGGGCGAGAGCCATGGCAAAGTGAAAGCAGGTTTACTGAGAGAGAAACACACTCCATAGACAGAGTGCAGTCTGTCTCAGAAGGTGAGACCGGCCCTGAAATATGGGATGGTTAGTTTTTATGCGCTTTGTAATTCCACAGGCTAATGCGTGGGAGGAGTATTCCAAGTATTCTGGAGAAGGGGCGGGGATTTCCAGGAATTGGGGCACTGCCCACTTTTTGGCCTTTTATCATCAGCCTTGGAACCATCATGGTGCCTGTGGTGTGTCATTTAGGTGCTGATGTGTTGCAATGAGCGTATAATGAGGCTTAAGTTCCGCTGGAAGTCGAAACTTCCGCCATCTTGGGCCTAATTTGTTCCGACCACTTTTTGTTGTATCCAATTTTTCTCAATGGCTGTGTCATTCTTTAAGGGTTGTGCCCTACCCCCTTCCCTCCTGTCTCAGTGGGATCTGATAATTTGAATATAGACACTGTAAAAGAGCTGGACAGATACAATTCTTTTAAAAAATATTCAATAATCTCTTTGATCCAAGTGCCTAAGACAAGTACCCATTTCTCTCATTTAAAGATGGTTCTCAAAAAAAAAAAAAAAAAAGATGGTTCTCTTGGGATTTCCCTGGTGGTCCAGTGGTTAAGAATCCGCCTTCCATTACAGGGGATGAGAGTTCGATCCCTGGTCGGGGAAGTAAGATCCCACATGCTTTGGGGAAACTAAGCCTACATGCCACAAATGCTGAGCCCATGCACCTCAGCTAGAGAGCCCGTGTGCCACAAACTACAACGCCCATGTGCTCTGGATCCCATGTGCCACAACTAGAGAGAAGCCCCCGTGCCACAACAAAAAGATCCCACATGCCGCAACGAAGATCCCACGTGCCACAACGAAGATCCCACGTGCCACAACTAAGACCCCGACGCAGGCAAAAAAAATAAATGAATGAATTAATTAATTTTAAAAAATGGTTAGCTTACATTTCTACTTGTTTCCCTGTAACCACGTTGCTGACACAGTGTCCTAGAGCCACATATTCCATCACTACTCCCTCTCTGAATATTCCTTTTCTTATATTCTTCTTTGAGAGCAACGCACATGTCTCCATCAGCAGCAGTCACCTTCATTTTATGAACCCTAAGTCTTGGGCCACTCAGATTTCTTATTCCTGTATGGCTTATCAGAATTCTAGGCTCTGTGGTAACTGACCTATTGTGGACCTAGTGAAGTGGTTAAACAGCAAAACCCCGGGTTGGAGTTTTTTTGTAGTATATGGTATTGGAAGTATCATAGTACAAACATAGCAAAGGAATTTTTCATCTAGTATTCAATGTGAAAGTTATTCTTTTTGCTGTTAAAAAACTGGACTGTCTAGAACTCCCTCCCTGACTGCCCCACCCCACCCTGGTCTGCAGGTTACTGATGAGAAAAAAAAATCATACATTGACAGAGACCATACTGCTTAAAACTTCAGCATTGCTTATCATCAGAGAAATGCAAATCAAAACCACAGTGAGATATCACCTCACACACGTCAGAATGGCCATCATCAAAAAGTCTACAAATAACAAATGTTGGCCAGGGTGTGGAGAAAAGGGGACCTTTGTGCACTGTTGGTGGGAATGTAAATTGGTGCAGCCACTATGGAGAACAGTATGGAGGGTTTTCAAAAATTAAAAGATAGAACTACCATATGATCCAGCAATTCCACTCCTGGGTATATAGCCAAAGAAAATTAAAACAGTATTTTGAAAAGACCCATGCACCCCCATGTTCATGGCAGCACTATTTACAATAGCCAACGTATGGAAGCAACCTAAGTGTCCAAAAATAGATGAATGGGTAAAGAAGATGCGATATACACACAATGGAATATTATTCAGCCATAAAAAAAGACATCTGTCATTTGCAGCAAGGTGGACGGACCTAGAGGGTATTATGCTTAATGAAATAAATCAGAGTAAGACAAATACTGTATGATATCACTCATATGTGGAATCTAAAAAAATTTTTTTTAATGAATGAATATAACAAAACAGAAACGTACTCACAGATATAGAGAACAAACCAGTGGTTACCGTGGAGAGAGGGAAGGGAGGAGGGGCAGGATAAAGGTAAGGGATTAAGAGACACAAACTACTGTGTATAAAATAAATAAGCAACAAGGATATATTGTACAGCACAGGGAAATATAGCCATTATTTTGTAATAACTTTAAATTGAGTACAATCCATAAAAATGTCAAATCACTATGTTGTACACCTGAAACGAATATAATATTGTAAATCAACTACTCTTCAAAAAAATGTCTCACTTACTAAAAATATTCCAGCATTGCATGGATTTATGAGGTCAAACAGGGACTGGAATAGCTGTAGCAATAGAAACACAGTTGGTAAAGCCTCTGGATTAAAGTATGAACCTGGACAATCATAGAGACAGAGACGAGAATTTTCTGTGAGAGATCACTACAGCTTCCATACAAGAAAGGCCATTCACTGTCATGGACCATGAATTATTATTGGAATAAAAAAAGCGTCAGCAAATAATTCAGGCCTAGGATGACAAAGGAAGAGCAATTTAATAGGATCAAGTTGTAAATTCTTTCCCTAGCTCTATCTAGCTAAGAATTCTTATGAGCCCTTCGTGCGGAGGGAGTAGGGTGGATGTTAACGACAGAATCTACACAGGGGGTTTATTGTATCTTAATATTTGGTCAGTTATTCTTAATGGATCCTACTGTCTGTATTATACAGCATTAAGAGAACAACATCATAAGTTAGCTTTGGGGACTGAAGAGCTCTCAACTGACAACTGCAATCAAAATTCTGGTGCTCAGAGTAGTTGGTGAAGAGACCAGCACCTCTTACAGAAAATGTGATTTTACAAAGCTTATTCCTGTCTGGCTGGGTTAACACCTTACGGGGCCTTACACTGGAAAGCAGGGGCCTTGATTTTGCTAATTAAGTGTAACTAGTCAAAGAGAAACAGTTTTTGCAAACCTGGATTGCTAGTGGGATAATTCATTTCAATCTTTTGACCATTGAAAGAATCATTATTTGACACATATGTGAGATAATAAGTAAATAAATAAATATATATATATATTTATAGTCAACAGTCTATTATCCAATCTCAAATCTAGCTTTCAGATTTTCTTATTGATAAAAATAAGCAATAGTCTAAGTGACCTTTACTCTTTTTTGCATATTATTCTCTTCCATTGTATTTATTTTCTTTCCCAGATGGTGAAAGTAATATAAACTCATTACCAGCCATTTGGAAAAGGTGGAAATGTGTAATGAAGACCATATTAACCATTTGCAGTCCTGCTCCTCTGGGTCTCTTTCCAGTGTCTTTCCTTGTACTTCTTTTTGTGTTGGCAAACTTTCAGAATAAAGGGTGCCAAATCAGAGATCCCTATTATATAATTGAACAAGTATATATAACAGCAGTCACAAAAATAACTCAGACAGAAATGATTACATAATTAACACAGTTGCACCCTGCCTTGATAAAGGGCAGAGATTTTGCAAGAACTGTCCCTTCTTATAGTTCTAAAGCATTTGTAGAATCTCAAGTATAAACTACTTTTTTTTTTTAATGTTTATTTATTTGTCCATTTTGGCTGCTCTGGGTCTTAGTTGCGGCACGTAGGATCTATAGTTGCAAGCATGCGGACTCTTAGTTGCGGCATACATGTGGGATCTAATTCCCCACCAGGGATGGAACCCAGGCCCTCCGCATTGGGAGCATGGAGTCTCACCCAATGGACCACCAGGGAAGTCCCAGTACAAACTACTTTAAAAGAAATAATCAGATTGCTCTTTTGCTTCCTAATCATTTACCAAGATCATCTGAGCTGAATGAATGGGGTTACATGGGAGTGAATGTTGAAGACAGGGCTAACTTTGGGGCAATGAACACTTGGAAAACAGGGAAAGATAGCCAATGGACAAAAATGAAGATAGGGGATTCCTTGGGGATGAGGGAGAAGACGTGTTCGGAGAGGGAGCTGGGGCGTAAAGTAATATGGGACGGTGCCAGATAGGGTGACCAGATAGAGTAAAACCCAGAACATTTTCAAGAGTGAAAACGGGGGCTTCCCTGGTGGCGCAGTGGTTGAGGGTCCACCTGCCGATGCAGGGGACCCGGGTTCGTGCCCCGGTCCGGGAGGATCCCATGTGCCGCGGAGCGGCTGGGCCTGTGGGCCATGGCCAATGGGCCTGCGCGTCCGGAGCCTGTGCTCCACAGCGGGAGAGGCCGCTGCAGTGAGAGGCCCGCATACTGCAAAAAAAAAAAAAAAAAAAAAAAAAAAAAAAAAAAAAAAAAAAAAGAGTGAAAACGGCATCATCGGGCTTCCTTGGTGGCGCAGTGGTTGAGAATCTGCCTGCCAATGCAGGGGAATGGGTTCGAGCCCTGGTCTGGGAGGATCCCACATGCCGCGGAGCAACTAGGCCCGTGAGCCACAACTACTGAGCCTGCGCGTCTGGAGCCTGGGCTCCGCAGCAAGAGAGGCCGCGACAGTGAGAGGCCCGCGCAGCGCGATGAAGAGTGGCCCCTGCTCGCCGCAACTAGAGAAAGCCCTCGCACAGAAATGAAGACGCAACACAGCAAAAATAAATAAATTAATTAATAAACTCCTACCCCCAACATCTTCTTTTAAAAAAAACAACAAAAAAGAAAACAGTAAAATTAAAAAAAAAAAAAAGGCACCGTCAACAATTGCACTGGGACAACAGGCTGGATTATACAGGGTAAATCAGGAAATGTGGTCATTTTATGTAAACTTTAAAAAAACAAACCTACAGCTCTGGTGGCAGTCAACTGTTGGCTGCTCTTACCATATATAGGACAAGTTTGATATTACCATCCTTAATTTTTAAAATAAATAAATATTTTTATTTATTTATTTATTTATGTCTGTGTTAGGTCTTTGTTGCTGTGTTTTCTCTACTTGTGGCAAGCGGGGGCTACTCTTCATTGCGGTGCACGGGCTTCTCATTGCGGTGGCTTCTCTCCTTGCAGAGCACGGGCTTAGGTGCGTGGGCTTCAGTAGTTGTGGCGTGTGGGCTCAGTAGTTGTGGCACACGGGCTTAGTTGCTCCGCAGCATGTGGGATCTTCCCGGACCAGGGCTCAAATCCGTGTCCCCTGCACTGGCAGGTGGATTCTTAACCACTGCGCCACCAGGGAAGTCCCACCATCCTTAATATTTGACCCCCCATCATTCACCTCTTATCTATTTTTACAAACAGAAGGAAATGCCAGGTGGGTTCTATGGATCCTCACTGAGGGTTCTTTAAAGAGATTGTTTTTCTAGGAGTTATTGTAAAAGGTTGATGAGGCCAAGATCAGGTTTCGGTCGTCATGAGAGTGGGTTAGAGTCCCTCTATTTTAGGGTCCAGACTTCACTCTCAGAACTGCTGGTAAAGATCTGTGCTATTAGCTGTTTGTTTATGGTAATTTTAAGCCGGAAGCTGGCATGATGGACTCTGTCTCGGCCTCTCTGTAGTGACTGTTGCAATATATTCAGTGTCATCCTACAAGTCTTAAAATGTAAGGTCCACTAACAGACATCTTAAGCTGTTTGTATTTTCAAACCAGTTTGCTGAGTCCATTGTGAATGTTTGGAAACCAGTACATCAAACCTGAGTTTGCAAACCCTAATTTGAGGGATACATGCAATTGGAAACAAGACTAAATTCTTTTCTGCTTTGAACCAATCCTGAAGCAGTGCTTCTGGACCAGCTTTCACCCTGGGAAGTTGAGGCATAGGGGCTGAACTAACAGGGATAGGGTTGCAATAAGTGCAGAGAGGTCCTCAGGTCACCTGCTTTTTTAGGAATACCCTGTGGTGGGATTTCTCATTGAGAGCTGCAACCCGTTAGGATTGGGACTCTGAGTAGACTATGATGCTGGGAATTTGCTGTTGCCAAAAGAACCCCAAAGAGCCTTTGGGACCCCCGAGCCCCTTGGGCCAGCATGTGGCTACTGGTACCATCAGAAGAGATGTATTGTAGACGTATCTCTTCCTGCTGTTCCTCTCTTTCCCCGGTGGTCTGTATCAAACTAGCACTCACTCTAGCTGGATTCCCCACCTCCCGGTGCCCCAGAGAGCCAAGGGTACAAGAGAGAAAGGGCTGGAACCTTGAAGGAGTATGGATGGTACTCGGGAGACTTTCCACTCTTACTAGCTGGAGATGCTCCAGGGCTTCCTGTCAGGCAACAGACTGGGATAGGATTGAACATCAGATTATTTAGAAGTCATCTGCTCACCTGCTTTTTAAAGAATATTCTGTGGTGGGATTTCTCAAACTAGAGATTCTGGTGTCTGTGAGCTCACTGTGAAAATTCAAAAAATTTTCATTTTCATTTAAGTAATAACTTAAAAGATAATATGAGCAGATTCTGGATCATCTAAATGATTTCCCTATAACCAAGCGCTACCCTGCAAGTTTAGTCTTGGGTTTGTGTTTGTAATTCAGTTAGCACTGAGCGGTTCTATTTTAGTCAGGGAGCTAATGAGAAAGAACCAAAGCAGATTTAACATGCAAATGATGCATTTATGCCAAGCGAAGGCCACATAATATCACAACAGGCTGCAGAAATAAATGGTTTGCAGTGATTTGAATGAAAAAAAAGTGATAGAGAATTGTCATCTCACAGTACCTGGTCGTCACCTGGTGACAAGGAAATTCGTGCTACAACTGGTGATGAGGAAAACAATATCATCTGTCACATTAAATTAAACTTTTAAAACTTTCTGGTTTTATTGCTTGGTGTATATTCACTTTATAGCCTGATTTTTTTTTTTTTGCAGTTCACGGACCTCTCACTGTTGTGGCCTCTCCCGTTGCGGAGAACAGGCTCCGGACGCGCAGGCTCAGCGGCCATGGCTCACGGGCCCAGCCACTCTGCGGCATGTGGGATCTTCCCGGACCGGGGCACGAACCCGCGTCCCCTGCATCGGCAGGCGGACCCTCAACCACTGCGCCACCAGAGAAGCCCTAGACTGGTATTTTTTATAGTCACATAAGCTCTATAAGTAGGAGTTTACATCTAGTTGCATGTGAGGACCGGGATGGTTAAAGAGAATGAACTCGGGGCCAAATTTCTGGATATCAGTCTTAGCTCTGAGTAACCTTGGGAACGCTCGACCTCTTTGTGCCCCAATTTCTTCATCTGAATAGGGATAATGACGGCACCTACTATTATTCTGAGGGGTAATTGAATGCATGTAAATTATTAGTATAATACCTGGGCCTGCTACGTATTCCTACAGTAAAAATCATTTAGCTCATTAGAAAGCTGAGTGAAGTGCGTCAGAAAGAGAAAGACAAATACCATATGATATCACTTATATGTGGAATCTAAAGTATGTCACAAATCAACATACCTATGAGAGAGAAACAGACTCACAGACACAGAGAACAGACTTGTGGCTGCCAAGGGGGAGGGGGGGGGTGGGGGAAGAGGGATGGAGTGGGAGTTTGGGATGAACAGATGCAAACTATTATATATATATATAGAATGGATAAACAACAAGGTCTTACAGTGTAGCACAGGGAACTGAGGTCAATATCCTGTGATGAACCGTAATGGAAATGAGTATGAAAAAGAGTGTATATATACGTATAACTGAGTCACTTTGTTGTACCGCAGAAATTAAGACAACATTGTACATCCACTGTACTTCAGTAAAATAAATTTAAAAAAAAATTTAGCTCAGGGCTTCCCTGGTGGCGCAGTGGTTGAGAGTCTGCCTGCCGATGCGGGGGACACGGGTTCGTGCCCCGGTCCGGGAAGATCCCACATGCCGTGGAGCGGCTGGGCCTGTGAGCCATGGCCGCTGAGCCTGCGCGTCCGGAGCCTGTGCTCCGCAACAGGAGAGGCCGCAACAGTGAGAGGCCCACGTACCGCAAAAAAAAAAAAAAAAGAAAAAAATTTAGCTCAGAAATAAGTGAAGATCCAACAGTGTGAGAAGCCTTCTTTATCAGATAAATTAAGGTATATAAAATAGTAACACAAATCACACCACGTTTATAAGAAAACTTTTCCAAATATATTATTCTACTTAGCCTTCAACGTCTACCCTGGAAGCTAGATGATATTTTTGTTGTTGTTATCAAGATGAGGAGACTAAAGCTTGGACAGTTGAAGCGCTATGCCCTGAAAAACGTGTTTGCCATGAGCATTTGATATTTTTTTCCCTCATGGAGAATGAAGGAATATTTTGTAACTGAACATTTTCCCCATTTTCTTTTGGGTTGCTAGGAGGCCCAGAGCTAATTTCGTAGTTGGTCCACATCAGTACTTGTAGAGTACTTATTGCTGTGGACAGCTATGTTAGATTTTCTCCCCTGGTCTTGATTTTCTATTCTAATTTATATCTTCTCTGATTCTGAAAATGTATGCATTGTTTTCTTATTTGGAATTCTTATAATCTGCCTCATGTCCATATTGGAAAACTTTGAGCATAAACAAATAAACTGACCCATAGTAAGATTCAGATCTTGACCTGAGCTCTTTCGGCTTCGTGGGGAAGTCACATTTATTTAGCATCTAGTATGTCCTGGTGCTTTATATACATTATTGTATGCAATCCACACATTAGCTGGTGTGAGGTCGCTCAGTCACTGCTGTCTTTATTTTCACATGAAGATACTGAAGCTCATAAGAGTTTGAAGACGTTCCCAAGGTGAATAAATGTTGTTCTAACTTCTGGTTCTGTAAATGGTTAACAATTGAAACGAAAACATGCAGTTCCTCTTCTACAGCCAGATCTTTATATCCATCTCCCCGACCTCTGTGCCCCCCGAGCCCCTCCCCTACCCCTGCCCCTCCACCATAGGGCTTTTCCTCTTATGGCTTTGCCACGAACAAAATTACCATTCCAACTATCTGCCGCTTAAATAAGCTATTTATCATTTTTTAGTTAGATTAATACTTGCTATGACAGCAGTAACACAAATATCCAGCAAAGATGGTCCCCAGCTTACAGTATCCTTAGTGGACTTTCAGAGCTTCCCAGAGCACTGCTCTTTTTGTCACTGTTGTACACTTGCCCAGGACACCTTCTAGAAAGAGCCAGAAAAGAGGGAAACTCAGAGACTGGGGTTCCAAGGGTGAGGTGGCATGTAAATCTATGCTCCCTGATCCTGGCCAACTTGCCTGTTTCTTTATTAGGGTTAATTTTCTGGCCTTTACAGGGCTTGAAGTCTGTCACCCAGTTCGGCCCCTGTCAATGTATTCCCTGGCCGTTGCAAACCTGTGATAGGATTTCTTCTCTAATCGCCAGCCAGCGACGGAGGGTGGTGAAGTCAGCCCTTGGCTGGATTAAGGCAGAACAGAAAGTGTAGGATTGGCTCTTGCCATTGTGACCTAGATCTAAATCACAAGGAGGCACAGGAAGTACCATTAGAGAACAGAGTAAATGCCAGTGGAATCTCAATAGCCCAGCCATAATTACACACCAGTCTCTATAGCGTTTCCCAGAGAGTGAGGTTTCACAGACTTCAGTCATTTAATTGTCAGTTTTTTGCCATATCCTCATATCATCTTTACTATCATATATTTCAATGTTCTTAAACGATAGTTTTACTTAAATATGTTATTTTAAAGGGAGACTTTATGTTGCCACCATTAATGAGAGAACAGTTTCACTTACTACGATAGAAGATTATCTTAAAACTCAATATCATGACAATAAAACAATACTATTAAATTCTTTGCAGACACAGGGATTAGGAATTAGGAGGCCTGTTGTTTATTTCTTTTTTTTTTATTTTTTTTTTATTTTTTAAATTAATTTATTTATTTATTTTTGGCTGCGTTCAGTCTTCGTTGCTGTCATTGCGGTACGTGGGCTTCTCATTGCAGTGCATGGTTTCTCTTGCAGAGCACGGGCTCTAGGCGCGTGGGCTTCAGTAGTTTCAGCACGCAGGCTCAGTAGTTGTGGCTCACAGGCTCTAGAGTGCAGGCTCAGTAGTTGTGGCACACAGGCTTAGTTGCTCTGCGGCATGTGGGATCTTCCTGGACCAGGGCTTGAACCCGTGTCCCCTGCATTGGCAGGCGGATTCTTAACCACTGTGCCACCAGGGAAGTCCTGTTGTTTATTTCTAACTGTCACATAAACTACTACGTTAACTATTGAACAGTATGCAAGCACTATAACTTTCTGTGCCATCGCTTTCCCCATTTGAAAAAGCTTCAGAACCACTTGCCTTTTTCATCACAGGCCATTATCTGTGAGGAAAAGCAGAGAGAGTTCCCTTTGCCAGTTGCAAGAAGTAACTGGAGACTGTAGGGCATGAGGCTGTGGAGGGAAGGGCCAGTAGAGGTTTGAAACCACAAGGGTGCGTTGGCAGCTGACACAGAGCTGAGTCCAGAGGATACCATGTTTGGTGAACCCTACTTGCAGATTCTGAGTAGTAAGACCAGTAGAGAAATGCAAAAACAGTGTCAGTTTAGAACAAAGGGCTTAGAAGCTGTTCAGATGAGGAGAGGAATCACAGCAGTGGAGAAATTAAAAGTGGAAGAAAGAAGGATAATACATGTTCTTGGTGGAAAAATGAGAAGTCCTGATTCCTAAGCAAAATTCTGCTTCATTTCACATTCATCTATTGATTTTGGAAATATACACGCATCCTGAAGGGTTTCTTTCTCTTTTTTTTTTTTTTCTAGCCTCGTCATGCAACATGCCGGATCTTATTTCCCCCACCAGGGATCGAACCCGTGCCCCCTGAAGTGGAAGTGTGGAGCCCTAACCACTGGACCGCCAGGGAAGTCCCTCTTTCCTTTTTTTTTATAGGCTTATAAAATACTACCTGGGTTGCTTAGGTGGTAGCTACACTTGTGCATATTATCGATCACTGGATGAGCAAAGAGAGGCCAGGAAGTCTCTTAGGAAATGTACGCAGATCGTAGTACCATTCGAAATATAATTTTTTATTCAAGGAAGTTCAAATAAATCATCTATTGCCCAAATATAGGGATTGTTTTATGAGAGCCCTGATTAAAATGCAATTGGGAATGCGTTTCAGACACATTCATTCAAGGGTTGCGCTGCCAAGAATGAAGGGATATAACTTGGTTAAACCTTGGATAACTTGCCATGGAAGAGGCAACTTGTGATTTATTTTGGAAGAAATAAATGGAGAACAAATGAAAATTGCTAGTTAGATATTATAGCAATTCTATGAATTGGGCTGAGAATAAGGCATGTTTACAAATAATTATGAACGGAAAAAGAGCTGCAAAGATGACACAGTAGCAGTGAAAAAACGTTAGAAAGTCTCTTTAAATCAGTTGAGCAAGATCTGGGTGTGGGGACTTCCCTGGCGGTCCAGTGGTTACGATTCCGCGCTTCCACTGCAGGGGACACGGGTTCGATCCCTGGTCAGGGAACGAAGAGCCTGCGTGCCGCCCAGCCAAAAAAAAAAAAAAAAAAAAATCTGGGTGTAAATAAATGTGACGATAATAATAAGCCATCAACCTTGATCACTTTATTACAGAGCAGTGCTGCTGTGAATATATCAGCAGCCACATAACTCCATTAAGTGTGGATCTAGGGAACAGTTATGTACATGTTACCTTAAGATTAAATTGCTTCCTGGAAAGCTAAGCGAGAGTTCAAAAACTTTTCTGTGATTAACATTTTTTGCATCCTGTGACAAAGGACGAGATAAAGAAAGAAATCTCATTTTTCTTTTTCCCCTTCTCCAAAGTGACAAAAATCCAAATGTCCCCCACCAGTTTAGGTCCCATAGCTATAAGTGTGGTTGCAGGCTCACGTCATTTGGAAGGGGCAAAGAATCTCTTGGGGAATGGGAGGCTTTCAAAAATATCTGCTATGTAAGACTAAAAGATGGGATACGAGCTCAGGATCTCAGTACGATTGAATTTAACCTAAGGTTCAACATTTTAAAGAAGACAGTTGACTTTTCCTGCCTTCTGGTGGTGTCCACCTGTCATCATTGGGTGTCACCACATCCTTGGGGTGAGCAGGGGGCTTTTAATCACATAACAGCAAATTTGACTTGGGTCAGTTTTCTCAAAACTATGGGTATAAGCATGGAGGCCCCTCACCTCCAAAAGTGCTCTAGCCGCAGAATGGTAGCCACTTGGTATCAGAGGTATCTGATTCAAATATATAAAGCTAAGGCTTTCTGGAGTAAGCTGACATTGGGACAGATGAAAAGACCACTGCCATAGCCGGGGACATAGAGAATTCTGACTTTTCCTGGATATGTTAGCAAGTGACCTATGAATGGTCTTTTGTCCCTCAAAACTTGTAGATACCCTTAAGGATCGATGGTGTTTCACTCAAGGAGTCTTTTGAGTCATACTTACTTTACTGAATTTAACATACCTACTAAAAAAAAAAAATATATATATATATATATATATATAAATGTAAGAGTATATCTTGATGAAATTTTAAAAAATGAACAAGACACAGATGAAGAAATAAGATATTATTAGAATTCTGGAAATCCTCATTACAACCTCTTTCAGTTACTCCTCGACAAGTAACTACTATCCTTACTTCTAACACCAAAGACTGGTTTTGTCTATGTTTGAACTTTCTGTAAACCGAACCATACCATGTATACTTTCCCGTTTGGTTATGTTTGTGAGATTCATTCGCGTTGTTGCATTATTCATTGCTGAATAATGTTCCACTCTGGAATCGATCACAATTTATTTATCAATTCTGCTGTTGGTGGACAGATGGGCACCATTTTGATCACTTACTAGATAGACTTGGCCCAGAAATTTGACTTCGGGACTTTAAAGAAACGCTTCTAAAAGTTAGCTTAGATGAGATATTGTTTGAGGAAGGCTTAGATGAAAGATTAGATGTGAGCCTAGGAGGGATCCAGATTATCATCAGGATTTGCTAAGTCCTCTCTGTCTAAGAGGAAGTAAAGAATATTATTCATATATTGGAATTCTGCTGAGGTCTTCCAAGCACAGTCAAATATTCATACTCCACACATGTCTATAAGGTAATATCCTACCTTTCCTCAAACGCAGTTATGCGACCTTTAGAATTTTGTAACTTGCAGAGCCTGTTATACATCATCACTACCCTGAAAAAGTCAGAAACTGTCACTATTTATGTCTAAAAAGAATACCAAGACCTTTCCTAGGGAGGATGAGGGCCTGATAACCCTTTTTAAAGGTATTCTTGCCTTTATATTTGGTCCCCAAGAGCCTGAGCTTTCGTTAGAAGAGCTTCAGTGGGGAAGCATTGTCCTTGGCCTCTTGTGTAGGCTTCTTTTAACATAGCTACGGTGGCAGGGTGGTTGATCACGGACGAGCACGTGAGTATGAATTAGGAGATATGTAACTGTGGAGCCCAAATGGGAACACTGCGGTGGCAGCGGCAGCAGCGTCCTCAACCATAATCTCATTGTCTGTAGAAGAGCCTCCATAGTTCTCCTTGAGACTAGTGAACAGAAGCTTTGCGTTGCTGCAAGAAGCACAGACAGTTGACTCTCCATTTCTCTTCCTATTTGGTGTTGGGAAACAGTATTGAACCCCTCCCTTTGAGTAAGCCTTGGTTTTTTTTGGAACGATCTGTAGGTGAGAAGCCTTTAGATGGAATTAAGTGCCTTTCTCCCTCCCTCTCTCCCTCCCTTCCTTCCTTCCCTCCTTCTTTTGTTTGTTTGTTCATTCGTTCTTTCATTCGTCCATTCGTTCCTTCCTTCCAATTCTGTCACTCTTTCTACCCATTCTCCTCCCTCATGGAGTCCCTGGAGGCTGAGGGGGCAGTTGGCATGGTAGACAGATCAATTACACACAGGGACATTGAGCAAATAAATACACACCGTTTCTCACTGTTGGAGAAGGGACTGACAAATATGGAAGGAGAGGGACTTCGCTGGTGGCGCAGTGATTAAGAATCCACCTGCCAATGCAGGGGACACGGGTTCGGGCCCTGGTCCGGGAAGAGCCCACATGCTGCGGAGCAACTAAGCCCGTGAGCCACAGCTACTGAGCCTGAGCTCTAGAGCCCGTGAGCCACAGCTACTGAGCCTGAGCTCTAGAGCCCGTGAGCCACAACTACTGAAGCCCACATGCCTAGAGCCTGTGCTCCACAACGGGAGAGGCCACTGCAGTGAGAGGCCCGCACACCGCAACAAAGAGTGGCCCCCACTCACTGCAACTAGAGAAAGCCTGCACACAGCAACGAAGACCCAATGCAGCTGATAAATTAATTAATTAATTAAAAAAAATATGGATGGAGAGAGGCTGAAGAGAACCCTGAGGTGCTGGATTGGAACTGAAAGCACTGGTGTGTAAACTAATGAGTTTAAAAAATAGACACACCGAGAGGTAGGGAAACATAGCTGTCTGTGGAGTCTGTATGTTTGTGGGTCTGTGTGCACACATGCATATATTTCCTAGCTCGAGTCTCTGAGAGGTTTACAAACGACAGCCCAGTAGAAATAAACGTTCTGAGTGCCCAGATCTTGGTTTCCAAATATCAACATCCACTAAAAGGAACCAGGACTTGTTGGAAATGGTTGGCCTCAGGGTTGAAGCAGAGGAAGTACAAGATGATTGTGGTTCTCAGGAAAGTAAGGAAGTGCTCAAGGAATCATGGACACTTGTCAAAGAACAGAAGCCAGCTTGAAGGGATCCCCACTGGCCAAATCTGGATCATTTTAAGCATCAAAGTTAAGTAGTGGTAGTAACAGATGACAACACACTAAGTAAAATGGGAATCCACATATCCACACAGAGGTAAACACATAAATATGTAGGGAGAAGGAAAGCTTTCCCTTACAGTAGAATGTCAAATTTTCTATAAATCTGAAATTATTTCAAAAAAGGTAATCTATGCACTGCGAGCAAATAGTGTTTCTAACGCGAATCGAGTCCCAGAATCGTACAGTCTTAGAAAGACAACAAAGTGAATATTGGCAGGATTCCAAGAAACACAGTCACAGAAAAACAACTCCTAGATGAGATAAAGGGGCGTATTTTACTTTTTCAGGAGAAATGGGGGTCTTTCTTCCTTTTGCACTGAGAGGTCCCAGCAGAGATTCCTTCCGTGCAGCCCCCCACTAACACTAGTATCCGGCTTTCAGCAAACATCACTCATGGCAAGAAAAATGAAGGGCTATATTATCATTTCCTTTAGACACATGAGGGAGAAGGCAAGTAAACATTGAGCTATTTACTTACTTAAAAAAAAAGGAGAAGTTGCCGGACTTTGAGCTAAACTAGCAGGAGAGAGAGAAAATGAGAGAAAGAGAGACAGAGTGAGGAGAGGGAAGCTTATTTCTCGTTTGTGCCCTGAGGTGCAAATATACAGGCCGTACTAGTTATAAGTCCTGATGTGGGTGTGGACCACTGGGGTTCATGCGGTAGCTGGAAGAAGCCTGCTCTCTCCCCACCGGCGGAGGCTCAGTTTGGTGCTACGAGTCGGTGGAAAGGGGGAGAGAAGCATGAGCTTCCAGTGGGTAGTGCCCCAGCGCCAGGAGGCTGCACGTTGTCAGGCAGAGGTCCACCGCCTCGTGTGCAAAAGTGTGCAAGCTCTCGTCCCTGGGTTGCCAGGACTTCCAGAAGAAATTAGTCCCCGCATGCCTCGGTGTATTTTTGAGTAACATTTGCTCTGTCTTCCTTATTGCTGAGGGCCACCACCCATCTCGACAGCCTATGCAGAATTCACCCGGGTTCTGCTGACTGTGACCATGAGCTCCCGTGGAACCCTGCACCTCTTAGGGCACTTCCCAGGCCTTCGATTATTTAATGTCGGTCTTTGCCTTGAGCTCTGGGAAAGCGATGACTGCCTTGTTTCCTACTCTGGTTTTAAGCTTAGCACAATACCTGTGCTACGGTATTGTGACAGATATTCAGTAAATTCAATGTGGACCGAATTTTCTAGTAACTGAGGAGGGGTGTGTTCTTCCACTGTCTGTCCCACATCATTGGTGGTTGGGCTCCAGATGCCAACCTTCTCCAGTCTGTTGTGCTACCTGGAGAAACTGTGACTTACCTGGCTGTGTTCTGTAGTCGGAAAGCTACAAAGACGGCATCAGAGATCAGATTCTGATTACCTGAACCACTACTGTAGTTTCAAAACAACAGACTTCTGGAAAGTAACCCTGTGATTCTTTTTTAAATTTATTTATTGATTTTTTTTGGCTGCGTTGGGTCTATCTTTGCGGTGTGCGGGCTTCTCATTGCGGTGGCTTCTCTTGTTGAGAAGCACGGGTTCTAGGTGTGTGGGTTCAGTAGTTGTGGTGCGTGGGCTCTGTAGTTGTGGCTCGCGGGCTTAGTTGCTCCATGGCATGTGGGATCTTCCCGGACCAGGGATCGATCCCGTGTCCCCTGCATTGGCAGGCGGATTCTTAACCACTGCGCCACCAGGGAAGTTCCTACCCTGTGATTCTTATTAAGGCTGAAAAGGATGTTTGCCAAGAGATTCAATCTGATCAAGAGGATTTTAAACTGAATATTGAGGGAGAGAGAGAGAAAATAATTACTTATTAAAATTGTTAACTAATATTAATAGCTACTATTATCCAGCGCTAGGTACTGTCCTAACTGATTTACATGCATTAACTATTTAATCCTTGCAGTAACCACATGAGTTGGGGATTCTTATTATGCCCATTTTAAAGATGGAGAAAACCAAGCCATTTGAGTAAACTTGTCCAAGGTCAAGTCAGATGCTAGTTGGGATTCAAACTGGGGCAGTCTAGAGTCTGTGCTTGTAACCTCTGTACTAATCTGCCTTTCAAAACCGTAAAGCTTAATGTTCTGAAAAAAACATTGTGTGATAGAGACAAAAAAATTAATATTTCTCAGAGAGAGATAAATACTGTATGATTTCACTTATATGTGTAACCTTAAAAAAAAAAAGCAAAAAAAACTTGTAGTAACAAAGAGTAGAATGGTGGTCACCAGGGGTTGGGGGATGGGGGAAATGAGTAGATGTTGGGCAAAGCGTACGAAGTGGCAGTTGAAAGTTCTGGGGATCTAATGCACGGTACTGTGCTCATAGCTAATAAGACCGTATTATATACTCGAAGGCTTCTAAGAGAGTAATCTTAAACGTTTTCACTACAGAAGGGAAATGGGAGTCATGTGACGTGATGGAGGTGTTAGCTGAGGCTGTGGTGGTAATCATAGCGGGGTGT
Organism: Phocoena sinus; assembly: GCF_008692025.1. Classification (NCBI taxonomy): domain Eukaryota; kingdom Metazoa; phylum Chordata; class Mammalia; order Artiodactyla; family Phocoenidae; genus Phocoena; species Phocoena sinus. Next base: position 3,854,080 of record NC_045764.1, read on the forward strand.
GTAAGTGTATCAATTCAAGAGACCGTGCACCTTGACGTTACACAATGTTATATGTCAATTAGCTCAGCAAAGCTCGGGAAAAACATTGTAAGTATAGTTGTGCAGCAAGGAAACGTTGATCATTAAAAATCTTTCAAAAGCATCATTAATATGTTTTAAAAATTGATCTATTCAGCTGATGATTTAGAAATGGCTATGTGATAGCTTTGAAATAGTAAGTTACTAGGCTACGACGTATGAACTTTCACTGCTTTCATCTTTTCTAGATGCTCTAGGCAGAGGCCCATACCTATCCAAGAAGGGACATACAATACGCTTTCAGGCTGGTATTTCTGTTAATAGTGTTTACAGTCACTTTTAGTAATGTAGAAGGCAAATGCGATTGACAGGGAAAGTATAAACACTACCAGAGGATACTTTAAATAAGAAAAAAAGTATATACATAGAGACAGTTAATGGAGTAAAATCTATTTGCAGTCATAATGCCTGGATGCTTCCGTGTAAAGCGTATTTTCAGAGGCAGTTTTACAAAGTATAATATATTAATTATTATTCAGAAAATATTCAGTCTACCCATCTCCACTCTCCATCCATTGACGTTCTCACTCCACCGACATTGGACTTGGTCAAAAGTCTTCCCCTGGTTGATTCAATAGGGCGAAAGTGATAGCCGGCCAGTTCCAAGTACAAGTTAAGAGATGTTATGCTTACCGTTTTTCCCGTTGGGCTCCTACCACCTGCTGCGCTCTAGGTAATCACCGATCATTTAACCTGAGCTCTAGGATGAGAAGATACGGGAGGCACGCTCGATCCCAACCTTCAGCCTGGAGCCACGTCCAGATAAGTTAGCCAAGTGTACCTGAACCAGAACTGACCTGTGGACCTGAGAGTGAGAAATGAGTGTTCATTATTGTAAGCCACTGCAACTTGGGGGTTGTTTGTGATACAGCATTATCACAGCAAAACCTGATGGATACATTTCCCCAAATTTAGTAGTATCTTTTCTATTTTTATTAAAAGAAAAAAACAAACAGAAAAACAGAGGACTGTGGGAAACGGTCAGCCTTGAGAGCAAGCTGCAGACATGTCAAGCATGTCGCCGCTGCTCGAAGGGACTGTGCCTACTTATTCCCCTCCTTGTTCCATTCCATGGGAGATAAACCACCAGGGCCCAGAGATCAGAAAGAATATAAACTGAGACAAGCAAAGCTGTCTTCCCCTGGCACGTGCAGGTTATTTTTGATGATTCTGGGCTTATGGGTTTTCTCCCAGGGAAGTTAACCTTGAGCTGAGACAGTCTGTACATAATGTAAACCACCATCTGGCAACCAACCTCCCTTTTTCTAGTCTATATAATCTGCAACTCTAGCGCAGTAAAATTTGCCTTGCAACCGTCAGTTGTCTTGGCCCTTCTGACCCCATTCGTCGGTGCTACTTCAGTTCCTTACCCCTTCCCTCCTGACCCTGGGCGGTGAAATCCTCTTTCTCTGGCTGGTCCGCGGCAGAGGACTTGTTCCAGTTGCTAGTTCTTCCTTAAACTTACTTTCACACATGACCTATAAAATATTAGTCAGTCTTCTCCATGCTGGATACCATCTGTTTGCCCCTCCAAATGCACTCTCCATTCTCTCCCACCAGGCTGTGCGCTTTAAGAGGCTTAACGTCACGTTTGGCCAATGGGGAGCATTGACAGAAGAGCAGAAGGAGAAACAGAGTGTGGGAGTCGGAATATTTAATTCCCGAACCTTCTCTCCCTGCTGGGTTGCTGCAAACTGGCTGCTTCCAGTGGTCAAAGAACATAGCCTCAGCCAGGCAGCCCTCTCTCTGCATTTCAGTCACAGCTCACTCCCTTTGTCTCCACGGGGGCCTTGGGGTGGTTAAATCCTGGTCACTAGCCCCAAGGTACTGCACTGTCCCTTGTGGTTTCCTCATGCCCTGCCCTCACCTCCACGAAGAACCCCTTCTTAAACTTCCTTCAAAGTGCTCAGTTTGAATGTGACATCTGTTTCCTGCTGTGATCTTGACAATACAACTTCCTTGGTTAAATTTTATAAAAAGAATTGAAGTGGCGGAAGTTCAATTTAATCTGGTGTTCTGACTGACACACTTTATATCAAAAAGAAAACTGAAGCCCACCTATGTGGAAAATGTGCACGGCTCCCAGCCTTATTTTATTTTCCCCTGGAGACTCATTTTGCACTCGATCAGGTGCATGAGACCTTTTTCAGGGCCTCCTTTTCTGTCAGGCACCTTGATATTCCTTCCAGCTCCAAAAGTTTATGCTAATTCACTCAAGAAACTCTCATAGCTTTGCCCTGTAATTTCCTCCATAATTGCTAGACTAACTTAGCTTTCAAATTTCTTCCCAGGATTCATAAATGAGAAAGACAAGTGAAACTAGAGTGGGGGAGGTAGAAGAATAGTTCTTCTCTTAATTCTCTAAACTTTCGTTGTAATGACCCTCTTTTTTTTTTTTTTTTTTTCCCAGTAATAGGCGATACTATTTGCCTAGGCTGCTGAGCAGCTGTGAGACCTTAGGCAACATTTTTGTCCTTTCTATACCCCAGTTTCCTCAGGACTAACATGTCAAAATCCGTACCAGAATATCTACCTTCAGGTTTATTGTGAGAATTTAATACAACATATGTCGAAGTGACGAACCTGTATGGGGACCCAACAAATGCCCATTTATTCTTTCTTCCAACTGCATACTTTAAAATAATGCATTTCATGTACTTTTAAAGTTCATTCAGTCCTTCTGCAACTGCTTTTCAGAAAGTCTGGGTACTTGGAGGACTTCCTTTCCCCCCCCCTTACTTAATATATATTTTTTAATTGTGGAAAAAGATACATAACATAAAATTTACCCTCATAAACATTTTAAAGTATATGGGTTCAGTATTGTAAAGTATATTCACATTGTTGTGCAATCAATCTCCAGAACTTCTTCATCTTGCAGTTTTGAAACTCTATACCAACTAAATAACAATTGCCCATATCCCTCTTCCCCGGCTCCTGGCAACCACGACTCCACTTTTTTTTTCCTCCCCCAAACTAGAGTCTTTTTTTAAAAATACTGAATGGTGGTTGATTTACAATGTGGTGTTAGTACAGCACAGTGTTTCAGTTATACATATATATAACTGAATATATGTACACACACACACACACTTTTTCAGATTCTTTTCCCTTACAGGTTATAACAAAATATTGAGTATAGTCTCCTTTCTATACAGTAGGTCTTTGTTGGTTATCTATTTTATATATAGTCGTGTGTATCTGTGAATCTCAAACTCCTAATTTATCCCTACCTGCTCCTTTACCCTTCGGTAACTATAAGTTTGTTTTCTATGTCTGTGGGTCTACTTCTCTTTTGTAAATAAGTTCATTTGTATCTTTTTTTTTTTAGAATACACATAGGAGTGATATCATATAATATTTGCATTCTACTTTCTGTTTCTATAAATTTGACTATTCTAGATGCCTTAGGTAAATGAAATCACAGAGCGTTAGTCTTTTTGTGACCAGCGTATTTCACTTATCATAATGTCCTCAAGGTTCATCCATGTTGTAGCATATGTCAGAATTTCCTTTGGTGGACTTTTTTTTTTTTAATTTTTTGGCCGCATTGCACGGCACGTGCGATTTTAGTTCCCCCACCAGGGATTGAACCCGCGCCCCCTGCATTGGAAGTGCTGACTCTTAACCACTTGACTGCCAGAGATTGGTGGGCTTCCTTTTAAAAATGAATTTTCTAAGATATACTTACCCAAATTCCTATGTATCATTTAATATTACGTTTCTCCATGTGTTCAAAGTGCCCCCAATGCTGCATTATGGTGAAACTGCAGAAAGTGTAATATGTCCTTAGAAAGCATCCTTTAGTTACTAATATACTCCTTATGAATATGGTAAGTGTCCACATGGGGATATGTATTATCCTGAATCAGCCAGCATTCACTTCCACAGCCTCTTCTTTGTCAGCACTCTTGCTTAGAATTGTTTTAAGAAGTTTAACGAACAGAAAGGATTGCTGTAAAAAAGCATATTTCAAACATTAACTATATAGACCCTCCATTGATTCTGGAATTCCTGAGCAATTTTAATTTAAAATGCTCATTTTCCGCACTCATGCCTCCAGTGACTAGATTCCTTTCCAGGCTCCACTTCAAGCCTGGATTACTGTGTTCTTTCTCCCTGTTTGGAAAGTTCAGCTTCCCAGAGTTCCTGGATCTCTTCCGAATGTAAAGATTTGGGTCTCTTCCAAGACCTTCGCTGAATGCAGATGCGCCGCTAACTTCTCCAGAGCCCGCCCCTGGGAAACAGGCACAAGGCGGTCTTGGTGGTGAGTAGAAAATCCTCTCTCGGAGTCAACCCAGAGCAACTGTTATTCACCCTTTGTAGCTGTGGGAACAATTTCTGTTCTCTCTCTGCTTCACGAGGAAGTGGAGGTGCAGTGTGCAGAAGGAGGGTGATCCAGCTGTGGAGAATGCCCCCAATAGGGTCAACGTTGCCCCTTCCCCAGTTTTATTGAGATATAGTTGACATATATCGTATTACCTTAGGGTTTGAACACGATGATTTGAAATACCTGTATATTGTGAAATGATTACCACAGTAGATTCAGCTAACGTGCGTCGCCTCACATCATCACAACTTCTTTCCCTTGGGATGAGAACCTTTAAGATTCATTTCCTTAGCAACTTTCAAATATACAAGAGTATTGTTAACTACAGTCACCATGCTGTACATCACATCCCCAGAACTTATTTGTCTTCTAACTGGAACTTTGTACCTTTTGACCCCCTCCATGCCCACCTCATGCCTCTAAGCACCAATCTGTCGTCTGTTTCCACGAGTTGGATTTTTTAAGATTCTCCACATCAGTGAGATTGTACAGTATTTGCCTTTCTCTGTCTGACTGATTTCCCTTAGCCGAATGCCCTTAAGGTTCATTCATGTTGTCACAAATGGCAGGATTTCCTTCTTTTTTTATGGCAGAGAAAAAAATCGATATCATATATATACATACATATATACATATCATATACACACACACGCACACAGAGAATCTCACATTTTGTTTATTCTTTCATATGTTGATGGACACTTAGTTGTTTCCATGTCTTGGCTGTTGTGAGTTATGCTGCAGTGAACCTGGGGTGCTTGTATCTCTTGGAGATAGTGATTTTGTCTCCTTTAGACATATACCCGGAAGTGGGATTGCTGGGTCATATGGCAGTTCTATTTTTAACTTGTTCAGAAACCTACATGCTGTTTTTCATACTGGCTGCACCAATTTCTATTCCCACCCACAGTGCACAAGCTCCCTTTTTCTCCACACCCGCACCAACACTTGGTATCTCTTATCTTTTTGATGACAGCCATTCTAACAGCTGTGAGGCCATATCTCATTATGGTTTTTTATAATTTTTTTTTTTTTTTCTGTTACGCGGGCCTCTCACTGCCGTGGCCTCTCCCGTTGCGGAGCACAGGCTCAGCGGCCATGGCTCACGGGCCCAGCCGCTCCGGGGCATGTGGGATCCTCCCAGACCAGGGCACGAACCCACGTCCCCTGCATCGGCAGGCGGACTCTCAACCACTGCGCCACCAGGGAAGCCCTCATTATGGTTTTGATTTTTGTTTTCCTGATTACTAGTGCTGTTCAGCATTTTCTCATGTACCTGTTGGCCATTTGTATATCTTCGTTGGAAAAAAGTCTATTCAGTTTTTAATCAGATTGTTGTTTTTGTGTGTTATGGAGTTTTATGAGTTCCTTATATATATACTTGGATATTAACCCCTTATTAGAGATATGATTTGCAAATATTTTCTCCCTTTTCATTTTGTTGATGGTTCCCTTTGCCGTGCAGAAGTTTTTTCGTTTGGTGTGGTCCCACTTCTTTTTTGTTTTTGTTGCCTTTGCTTTTGGTGTCATATCAAAAAATCACCACCAAAACACATGTCAGGAAGTTTACTCCCATGTTTTCTTCTAGGATTTTGTGGTTTCAGGTCTTACATTGAAGTCTTTAATCCATTTTGAATTTGGGGCAGAAGGATGATCTAGCTGTGGAGAATTTTCCAAGTGGGACCAACATTATGTCTCTTATACTTTATGTCTCTTAAACTTTCCTAAGTTTCCCAGTTTTAAAAGTTAATTTATTTTTAAAAACTTTTTTTAAATGAATGACCTTCATCCCTGGCCCTCTACCATAGCCCCACTTTTCGTTTTCTTTTAGACTTGCCACAAAAGGTATTTTCCTCATCCAGAATAATTTACCCAAGTCCCTCTCTACCATTCCATAGGTTTCCTGTCCTTTAAATTCATCTAAAACTCACCTACTTCAGGGATCTTTCCCTGGTTAAAAGGCACTGCTCTCTGTAGAAATCTGTTTACAAGGAAGTGCATTGTAATTTATATATGAGAACGATTCCTGAAATGCTTACAAATTACTTTCTTTATAGCTCTGTGCTTAAAAGAGCTCTATAATGAGATTAATCACCCTTTTAATTTCTCTTTTGTGTTGTAGGAATGTATACATATGTATATATAACTTAAATATAGATGTTTATACATATATATCTTAAAGTGAATTATAATGAAAATTAATTAGTAGTACTTGTGTTTAATATTCTTGAGATAAACTGCCTTGTAAATATTTTGGTTGTGATATGTGATTAAGTGCAAGGACTCTGCTACAATTTTGTGTTCCTCAAAAGCAACAGGCACACTGCTCAGGCTATGGTGGACGCCTAATCCCATAAATTTTGTGTTAACAATTGCTTTATTTTAACCAACTTTTTTTAAAGTTTATTTATTTATTATTTATTTATTTTTGGCTGCACTGGGTCTTTGTTGCTGCGCACGGGCTTTATCTAGCTGAGGCGAGCGGGGGCTACTCTTCGTTGTGGTGCGCGTACTTCTCATTGCGGTGGCTTCTCTTGTTATGGAGCACGGGCTCTACGCGCGCGAGCTTCAGTAGTTATGGCACACGGGCTCAGTAGCTGTGGCTTGCGGGCTCTAGAGCGCAGGCTCAGTAGTTGTGGTGCACGGGCTTAGTTGCTCCGCGGCACGTGGGACCTTCCCGGACCAGAGATTGAACCCATGTCCCCTGCATTGGCAGGCGGATTCTTAACCACTGCACCACCAGGGAAGTCCCTAGATTATAACGAGTTGAAGGTAAATGACAGGTAAGGAACTCAAGATGGTAAGTGTAGATTATTCTTTGGATTATAAAATGAAAAAGGCATATAAAGTATTAACTAGAGGAAAACTGAAGTTGGAAAGGAAGGGGTGTGTTAAGGTAGGAAAATTCTTGAAGAGACGGAATAATTGAATGAGTAAATGATCAATGTTTAGACTCTCCAGTCACGAATAATTAGGTTGAAATAGTCCTCTGCCACTTACTGGTTATATAATGTTAGGCAAGTTATAAAACCTCACGATAGCACAGTTTTCTTATTTGTAATATGGGGATAAGAATAATAATATTTACCTCACAGGCAGACATAGATCCCGGTTTTGTGGGACCTTGAAATTCATACAATTTGGGGGGTCTTTTAAAGAAAAGGAATAAAAGATAAAAAATTAAAAATTAGACAATGCTTTGGATGACTTGTGCAATCGAATGCTTTGAAGTTTAAGTTTCGTTAGTCTCACAGTAAATCTGCCACCGCTCATAAAGTTTAATCTCAGAGGATTAAATGCTATAATGAGGTAGACCATAGCCTAATGCCTGGCACCTAGAAAAGGCTCAATAAATGTTGCTGTGACTATTATTTGAACCTGTTTATAGAGTGGTGGGTAGAACCTCTTTAAAGGGAGAGCGTGAAGATACAGGTGTGAGAGAGAGAGAGAGACAGAGACAGAGAGAGTGAGTGAGTGACTGAGAGAGAGAGAATTACCAAGGGAGGAAGACACAGGTGGAAATGAGATGTTAGAAAATAGAGGCAGGTGAAGAGAATAAGTTTTCAAAGAGCAGAAGTTCTTAGTTTGCTGAAAAGGAGGTTACATGTATGCACAACAAAGTTTTCAGGTGTATAGGAGCTCTTGATTCAAGAAACTCACGATTAATTGCCTCTGTCTTATCTGTAGGTTAGAGGCAAAATCACCTGTTGTGCGTAGAAGAACCCAGGTTGATGATACATTGCTTTAAAGAGCACCTGCATTAGTTCCTTATTGCTGCCATAAGGAACTACCACAAATGTAGTGGCTTAAGGCAACACAGATTTAATATTTTGTAATCTGCAGGTCAGAAGTCTGAAATGCATCGGCAGGGCTGTGTTCCCTCTGGGGGCTCAGGGGAGCATCTGTTCATTGCCTTTTCCAGCTTCTAGAGGCTGCCTGCATCCCTTAGCTCGTGGCCACATCACTCTGACCTTGGCTTCCATCATCACATCACCTTTTCTGATTCTGACCCTCCAGCCTCCCTATTATAAGGACCCTTATGATTACACTGGGGCTTCCTGGTTAATCCAGGATGTTCTCCCCATTTCAAGGGTCCTTAACTTAATCTCACCTGCAAAATCCCTTTGCCATTCACAGGTTCCCGAGATTAGGATATGGACATCTTTGTGAGGGGGAGAGGGGGCTCTTATTCAACCTACCACATCATCTAGCTGAAACAATAATCAATATTGATTGACTACTGACCCACTAAAAACGTAACCCAACAAAACGGCTTGTTTGTAAACTTTCCATTGGTGTCCTATTTGTCCTTTTTTAAAATTGCCCTCCAAATGTAAATAAACCTATTAGAGAACAGTTCTGCTCTAGCTCATTCTTTGTTGGAATTTACAAAAACTTTCATATGTAGTACATAATCTTATTTAATTCCTAGGATAGAACTCCATTGTCAGAAGAAACACACACCACAAGTATAAAATTCTGGAAGATAACGAGTAATGCATAAGGCTCCCCAAAGATGGAAGTATTCCAGACAACTCTAGAAAAGAGTTGAATTAAAATGATTACAATAACAAATCATCTCCATGATTTATGTAAGTTAATAGGTAGGAAGGCAGAAATATGGGTGCAAATGCTGGTGGGTCCATAGAAAGTTGGGATTTCTTCTTGCTTCTTTCTTCCCCTGTCCTCATGCATCCACCTAAGTCACTAGGTCCCACCGAATTCCACGTGTTAAATGTCTTTCACATCTACCCACCTCCCTCCGACCCCATTGCCTGGATTACCGGAACTGCATTCTGATAGGCTTTTCTGCCTCTGTTCTTGCCTCAATTGGAGACCTTTTCCCACAATCATCTGGCATGATCTTTTAAAAATGTTACATGAATCTGAGCCTGTTACTCTTCTGCTTTGAAAGTGTTTAATGACTTGCCATTGGCCTGAGGATGAAGTTCTTCCTTGCTTACCAGGGCTAACAGGAAACTTCAAAAATAGGGCTGGGGCTCTCTCTCTCTCTCTCTCCATGCTATACTCTTTGCCACTCAACCCCTCCCATACTGTGTACCAGCTTTGTACACAACAATTCCTTCTGCCTGGAATATTCTCATTTTGGTCTTTTCCTCTTCTTCCCCAGTGTCCCTCACCCCTCCTGCCTGGTTAACTCCAAGTCAGCTTTCTGGTTTTAATGTAACCATCTCTTCTGGAAGGCCACGTCTCCTTTCTGAGAGGTTTTTGTGCTCTTTGATTCAGTTTTAGATGAGATTAAATTAGACTTTCTTGCCATTTCCTCTGCCTTGCACCCCATATTTCCCTAGTTTTAACATTCATCATATTTTTCACTGCTTAATAATTTTCTCCACTTCCAAAATAGACTGTGAACTCTATGACGGCCGTTGACTGTTTTCTCTGGCTCCTATGCCTGAGTACCCAATGCAATGCTTGTTGCTTACTGACCCTAAATAAATACTTGCTGGATATGAAGGATAAACTATTCTTACTGGTTCAGTTATTCACCTATCAATATATACCGAGTGCCTAATATGTGCTAGGTACTGCCCTAAGGCTGGGTCTACAAAGGTAAGTAAGACTGACGTGGAACTTAATGTTAGTTTTCATCGTAGCCTAACCTGTATTTTGGGTAATTAGTTAAGCGACTCCATCTCTGCCACTGCGACTACTTCTTTCATGTGCCCATAGTGCCAGGCATAGGGTGGCTGAAGACAAAGATTGGCTAACATCAATGGGCTGAATCATTCTGTCCACTAAGTTGTTCAGTGCTTCCTCGGTGGTGGATACCTTCTGGTAGGCAATTACGTGTGATGTGAAAATTTTCATATGTCCATCCACATGCCTCTGCCTAAGATCTTGTCTCTGACCTTTCAGTCTATTTTCTTCCATGCCCTTGATGAGCAGGCCAAGCAATTTGCTGCCACCCAGGAGTCAATATATATTCTCATTCTGAGCCACTTCCTCCATGCAAAGTGGGTAGCAAATACACTGCTCACAGATTCTCTCATCAGGAAAAATTTCCCTTGACACTGTCATTCAAGGTCACCCCTAACTATGACTGTAGTCCCACCACTATCTAGTTTTGTCTTCTACCCACATACCTAGACAACTGAACTGAAAACCAACCTCTAAATTTTTTTTTCTCACTCAGCTGGTAGTAGAAAACCCCCACAGAGCCAGAGATGTGAGCTGAGGCAGAAGCAACTGTGGTAGGTGCAACTGTGGTGGGTGACATGGGGGTACAGGTTACTTCCTTATGTAGATTACTCTTGTTCATGCTTAATCCCAGATGTACCTTTTCCGTCTCACGACGGGTTGCTGCTGGGTTCACGCCTATTTATGACTTGGTGGATCTAACAGAACCCAGCTTGTGATGGGCATTTTTCTTTTTTAATTTGCTAAAGGAAGGTTTATCGACTACCAAGAATTGACAACATTTTCTGTAGGGTAATCAGATGGGTCATCATATGGTATGTGACATTCTTCCAGATGAATGGGAAGATACTATCGGTAATGCTATTGATTGCCCAGATAGAGATTATATTTCGGCACCAGCAAGACAGGAGGACAGACCTGTTTCTTAGACTTGCTCACTTTTCCAGACAGACATTTAACGCCTTCTCTTCTCAGAGAGTATTTAGCACACGCTCTGTCTTGTGTATCACATTAATTGCTTTGAGATCTCTCTGCCACGGAGTGCAGCCTGGTGTAAGCATTTTGCTGCATTGGTCTAACCTCCTCAGGACCTCTCTTGACCACTAATTTGGTTTCCCACGTTTCCAGGTCCATAGTCTTTCGACTTGTAACCTCCAGACTGGCAAGCTCCATCATCTCCATCGATGAGGAGAAAGTAGGTCCCAGCTTCCTTTTCCAGGTGGACCTTGATGTTGAGGGACTGCTCATACGGCAGTTTCTGGCCCTCGGTCTCAGTCCTGACCTGGTACAGCTGCTCCTCCAGGGCCCCGATCTGAGGCTGGATCCGGGCGAGCTGAGCACAGTAGCTGCCCTTGGCGTAACAGGCGCTTTCTGACACTTACTGTGCTGGGGTGGGGTGGGTGGGGAGATAAGCTCTTCAAGACTCTGGGACCCACCACTTCAGTAAATACTTTATAGGTCAGGGGCATGTTGGAACATTCTTTTCAAGGGATGTCATTTTTTGTTCTGTCTTCCCTTACAATACATCGATTTTCAAGCTCGTTGTCATTAATGCCCTGCTAAGGAAACTTTTAAGGTATTTTTTTTGTCTAACAACTTCCCCATAATGGAATATTAACAGTACAGGTATACTGTATATTTGTTGAGGTTACTGTGGCCTTTGGAGGACCACAAACCATTGTATTGTATACATTTTTTGCCCCCTTAGAACCACCTTTTGCCCCCATTACGATGACATCACCCCCAGTCATAATGCACACCCTACTGCAAAGAAGGAAGTACAGTATCTGGCTGGTCCCTTTGGCTTCTGGTGACGATACATCCCACAGCTCCGAGCACTGACCCAGCACGTCAAGCGTGTGATGTGGAAGACGGCCACATTTGAGTTGGGCCTTTGGCAGAAAAGGGGTTTGCATCGCAGGTCCAGACTGTGATGTAAGCTGTATTGCTGCTTGGGCAATACAATCTGTCTTTCTTTATGGATTTGGAGCTGTCAGTGATGGCAAAAGATGCAGTGTGGAGATGGTGGCGAGCCCAAGGGAGACAGTCACAAATTTGAGGGAGTGCTCTCAGGGCTCACACGTGAGAGCGAGGGCCTCCTTAATGGGTGCACACTAGGGGCCTCTCTTGCCTCGTCATAATCCTGTCCCAGGGGTCAAGTTCTCTTGACTGCTCCTCTGACCTTGTTGGCTGTAGGGTAACTCTGGTTACTCCTATGTTTTATTCTAGAAGCTTTATAGATTTTACATGTAGGGACGTCTAGGATCCATTCTGAGTTAATATGTACTTATGGAGGTTAGTCTCCAGATGAGTTGAGATTGATAGATTTCCAGCCTTTCCTAGACTCTTTTTTCCTAATCCTCTCATGCCTTCTTCATGAAATTAAATATTGAGAAATAGGGTTTTTATGCTTTTTTGGGGGGGGGGATAAAAGGAAAGTTTTGGAGCATCCCAAATTGAGATTAAGATTATATGATTATATCTAAGATTTTGTTTTGCTCTCCCCACATTGGGGGCCATATCACCCCATCGAGAACACAAAACCCCAATGACCCTTATATGGGTGTATTCTTATAGGGGTCTTCCTCGTTTTTTTAAAGCTTACATTTTCTTTTTATTTATTTATTTAGGCCATACTGCACGGCATGCGGGATCTTAGTCCCCCCCACCAGGGATTGAACCCAGGCCCCCAGCAGTGGAAGTGTGGAGTTATAGGTGTCTTCTTTTGCTTAGACAATATGTATTTAGTATGCCAACTTCAGATCTGTAATATGGACCAACTTTAGAACACCAAGAGACCTCGTCATCAACATAACCGTCACTTCAGTGATGTCTAGCCAAAGATTGTCTAAATGTCCTCAGCACTGTTCACAAGTGCTGAACTAGTGAACTAATGTCCAGCAAATATCAATATATGCTTTATCAGCACTTCCTTTCTCTGGTTTACAGAGCTGTCCATCCACTTATTCATCTACTCCTTCAATATCTGAGTGCTTCTTACGTGGTAGGCACTGGGTCTGCAGCAGTGAGGTAAAGTCTCTACCTTCTCATAGTTTACAATCTAGTTCACCTTGTTCCTTCCTCTCCCTTTTCTCCTAGATATCGATTCCAAACATTATTGGTGCTGTGGTCACAATCTTGAGGTTGCAAAAATTCCTTTGGAAATGGCTGGGCTAGACATTTTCCTGATCACTTTCAGATGATTTAGCCACAGAAGAATTCCATAAATTTACCGAAGAAATATGCCGTGGTGGAAAAAGTAGGTATTGGTTTTAGAAGCCAGGTGGCTACAGTCTTTATCCTGACGTTCTCACTCATTGTGAGAGAGTGTATCATACTTTTAAAAACACCTCCGTGTGGGATTTAAACAGAAAAAGACTTAAGAAAAAACTTCCTACAGTTCTGTGTTAATGACAACGGTGTGTTTCAAAAAACACTGTCTCGGAGACAGAAGAATTATTTCTAGTTTCCTATTTTAATCACAGGAAACTATGCGACTTTCATTAGGTCCCTTCTCCCTTTGAATCTTTCCTCACCTGAAACACCAAGATTACGCCAAAGGTCTCCCGAGCTTTAAAGTAGAAATCAGCTCCGATACAGGGAACCTGTTAGTCTTATTCAACTAATTGTAAAAACTACCTGTGCGTTTTAAAGTTTTACCTGAGCATGTATGGATATTACAAGACCATTAACCCAGCTTTTAAAAATGTGAATAATGTTGTTTTTTCACAACTGAAGTCAGACCAGCAAGCCTAAGAGAGGGAAGGTAATTTCAGAAAATCAAAGGGTGGATGACAGGCCCAAATAAATTCTGGTTTCATTCTTGCTTTGGAGATCACCCAGCAGGTAACTGATTGATTCCTCACCTTATTCAGGCTAGCACGACCCAACCCTCCCCAATTAGCACCCAGCTCTGCCCGCCCAGCTCCGCCCAACAGCTGGATCTGTTTGCAGGTCCCGGTGGCAGCTCCGCCTCCATCCCCTTAAAGCACCCGCCCAGGCCCGCTGCACGTGGCGCCGCGGGCGGAGCTGGGAAACTCCGGAGACGTGACGTAGCGGCAACCTGCGGCTGCGGATTGGAGGGCAGGGGAAGGAGGGGTGGGCCGCATTGCCGGAAGTGACGCATGCCGGAAGCTGCTTTCTGCCGAGAAACTGGGGCCGAGGGACTGGAGGTTAGGTCGTGGTGGTCCGAGCCCGGTTTCCACGTCTCCGCCCAGTTCACGGTGGCTTCACGCCTCACGGTTTTTTGTTTTGTTTTGTTTTTTTTCTCTGCAACGTGAGTGGCGTTGCCTCGCAGTGATTTCCGTGGGCGTCGCTATAGAAGGACCTGGGAGGAGAGGAAGCCGCTGCCAACTGGCCAAGCTCCAGAAGGCGTGGAAGTACCTCCGCGTTTCCCGTTTTAACTCGGCGTGAGCAGCGCGCTCTTCCCGGGCATCGGTGGTCTCGGCACGTTGTGGGTGGTATTCATTGCCCAGACGCTCCGTGTAATCAGGAGAGAGAAAAACCACCGTTTTCCAGCATTTCTCGTGGAGGAGGAGAACTAAGCGATAGGAAAATGTCTATTTTCCCTAAAATATCTTTGAGACTTGAGGTTGAAAACTATCTGAAAGCGGGCTTTATGAATGAGGAGGTAGGTCAGATAAACACGTTAGATGCTATTTGCAAAAATTCAAATATTTACACGCTCTAGAGAAATAGAAAAATAATCTAAAAGGCAATCAAATGTGTACAGCAGTTGTTTCTTAGTATTCGTCTTTCCGAATGTAAAATATAGTAATATCTTTCTGCAGGTATTTAATGTATGCTGTCCGAGCTAAGAGGTGTATGTTTTAACATTTAGGAATGGGAAAGGAGGGAGGGGGAAAAAGCGGTTGTGTGTCTGGCGGCAAGAATGCACTGAAGGGATTATAAGGGGCAAGACAAGATCCCCGTCTCCGAGAATTTAAGTCCTGTAGAGAAGAAACGCCTGTACTCTTAGAGCGCCTGCCCTGGCGCTCAGGTGGAAGGTTTACTATCGTTCAGTGAGTGCTTCTTTTTTTTTTTTTTTTTTGTTAGTTTCTGCTTTATAACAAAGTGAATCAGCTATACATATACATATGTTCCCATGTGTCTTCCCTCTTGCGTCTCCCTCCCTCCCACTCTCCCCATCCCACCCCTCCAGGCTGTCCCAAAGCCCCGAGCTAAAATCCCTGTGCCTTGCGGCTGCTTCCCCCTCAGTGAGTGCTTCTTAACTGCCACCAGTTGTGCTAGATGAACTGCAGACCTTTACATCTTAATCTGCGCAGTCTTTTTTTGGTAGAGATTTCCTCCCCAATTTTTATAGGTGAGAGAACTGAGGGTCCAAAGAGCGACGTTAAGTGAATCAAATTGACACCGCTGTCATGTAACAGTGTTGAAATGTGAAGGTAAAGAGCTCAGGTCCAACGGGAAAAGGAATGGATTTGGGACCCCAAGCTCCTGGTTTGCATCCCAGTGCTTTGAGTGAGTTACTTCACATCCCTTAACCTCTCTTTCCTTTTCTGTGAAATTTGAGGACGGTTAACAGTACTAAAATTTCAAGGTTGTTGTTTTAACGTATTAATCCTAAGTGCAAGCACCTGGCATCGTTTTGGCGCCTAATGGGTCCTCCACAAATGTTCCTTCTGTGTGCTGCTGGCAGTGCCGAGCCCCAGAAGTCCTCAGTGAATGTTGATCGTCTTTGATTGCCAAGCCTGTGCTCTCTCCACCTTACCATCCCGCCTGTAGGCAATTTTGTATTTTCCAAATCTTTGGTTTTCTATTCGAAGTGAAGCCGCATAAATGTTACTCGTTTTCAAAGATTTTGGTGAAGCCATGACTTCCAGGTTTGATTTCTACATTTTATTTCCAAAGGTTATGTTAAGGGGCAAGACAGTACGGAAAGAGAAAATACCTTCTTGATTTCAAAGAACTTAAAGTATAAGGAGCGTATTAAGAGAAATAGAGGCAGTCAGCAGTTTTTGTTCCCAGCAGTTTTTAAAATGGTTAACATTGTTTTATGAAAAAAGATTCAAATGCCTGTCTTTGACACCACTTCTGCCGCAAACCCACTAACTATACGATTTTACAAAAAGAAAACCCATCCCTTTGTAAAAAGTATCAAAGGTAATGGAATATTCAGTTAAAAAAAACAAACCTTGAGAGAGTACGAATATTTTTAGGCTAGTGGATTATTAGGCTGGCAAGTGGTTTATGAAGATTCTGTGAGGCTGGGTATAGTCAAAGATGACCCAAAAAAGGGGAAATACTTGTCTCAAAAGCTTTAGTTAATTACAAGGAAACTCGGTCGTTAGAGTCTTTATAACTTTATTTCTGACAGGTATCTTGCTACCTGTCTTTTTTTGGACAATATCTATCTTTTACATTTAATAATACTATGTTAAGCTGATGTTATGGGGGCTCTTTGGGTGACGGTATCAGTGTTACTTACTCTTCAAGTTTTGGTGTTTTAAAACGTTACTAACCAATTCGCTCTAGGATACGGGGTTAGCAAGGAACTAATTCTACAGAAGTGATGTAACAGTTAATGTTTTTAGAAATAAGTAGAATGAAATCCTGAATTTATATGAATAAATGTAGCAGATATGTTAATTATGCTTTTTGGCTGTGTTGGGTCTTTGTTCCTGCGTGCAGGCTTTCTCTAGTTGCCGCGAGCGGGGGCTGCTCTTTGCTGCGGTGCGCGGGCTTCTCCTTGCGGTGGCTTCTCTTGTTGCAGAGCACGGGCTCTAGGCGCGTGGGCTTCAGTAGTGTGGCTCGCGGGCTCTAGAGCGCAGGCTCAGTAGTTATGGCGCACGGGCCTAGTTGCTCCGTAGCACGTGGGATCTTTCCGGACCAGGGCTCGAACCCAGGCTCGAACCCGTGTCCCCTGCATTGGCAGGCAGATTCTTAGCCACTGCACCACCAGGGAAGCCCGAGGCAGCGTTTTCTAAGCCCTTTTTGTCTGGTGTTTCACTATGTGTTTATTAGCATAACCCTGTGAAATATCGCGATTCCCGTAGTGTTATTAACACATAAACAATGCAGAAAAGTGAAATGGAACCGAATAATTGCCGAATGTTTCATTAGTTGGAACAAATGTATAGACGTATAACCGAATAATTGCCGAATGTTTCATTAGTTGGAACAAATGTATAGACGTATATCTTGCTTAATATTTTTAGTTTGTATAATGAAACGGAAACATTGTTCTTTTCTTCTTTTCAGGTTGTATCTGTTTTAGGTAAAGAAGAAGCAGAAAGGAAGTTTGAAACTCTGTTACATAAGTTGTCCCACCCTCCATCATTCACTACTGTCAGAGTAAATACGCATCTAGCCTCAGTACAACATGTGAAAAGTCTGTTATTTGATGAGCTTCAGAAGGTTCGTGCACATTTTTGTCATTATGTACAGAATTAGATTTCTACAATCTGTGTCATGTCACTCCTCACTAACATCATGCGAACGATATACTATTGCAAGTTTACAAATAAGGAAATTGAGGATCACGAACGTTGTTCAAGGTTATGTAGCGAGTGCTCATGCTAGAGCTTGAACCTAGTATTTCTGATTCTGAATTAATTTAGTGACTGGATAGGTCACTCGACCCCTCTGGGCCTCCATTGCTTCGTCATTAAAATACATAAGCGGTCCATTCTAACCCTAAAAGTCTGTGATATTGTAATAAGCAGCGTATAACGACCATGAGGGCAGATCATGTAGCCAAGGTGAGCCCAGAGGTAAGGAGGTGCCTACTGATTACCTGTAGGATTATATTTTTTATTTTAATATAATTTAATTAAATATAATAAAAGGAGGAAAATAATGTAAAGATATGTTTTAAAGATAACACAGATTTTTTTTTGTTCAAGCAATAAAATAGTTATGGCATAATACTAATTTTCTGTAAGTGAAAACAGTATTATAAAATGGCATTTTTAAAGTTCCATGCAGAAAAATAATATCGGAATTTTCTTGTTTATATTGTCTTCTTTGCTTTCAAAAGCTGTACTTTTTTTTTTTTTTTTTTTTTTGCGGTACGCGGGCCTCTCACTGCTGTGGCCTCTCCCATCGCGGAGCACAGGCTCCGGACGCGCAGGCTCAGCGGCCATAGCTCACGGGCCCAGCCGCTCCGCGGCATGTGGGATCTTCCCGGACCGGGGCACAAACCCGTGTCCCCGGCATCGGCAGGCGGACTCTCAACCACTGCGCCACCAGGGAAACCCCAAAAGCTGTACATTTTATAAGTGAAATAAGTCAGATAGTGAAAGACAAATACTGCATGATATCACTTATATGTGGAATGTAAAAAATACAACTAACTAGTGAATATAACAAAAAAGAAGCAGACTCACAGATACAGAGAACAAACAAGTGGTTACCAGTGGGGAGGGAGGGGGAGGGGCAGTATAGGGGTGGGAGTGGGAGGGACAAACTATTGGGTGTAGGACAGGCTTAAGGATGTGTTGTACAACATGGGAAATACAGCTAATATTTTGTAGTAACTGTAAATGAAAGTAACCTTTGAAAATTGTATTAAAAATTTTTTTAAACCAGAAAGAAAACCCCAGAGCTGTGCATTTTGTGTTTCATACACTGTGTACTGAAACTTGCCTCCAAAGAAATGTAAGATGGAGGAAAACAGGTGCTTGGAGGGGGTACTTCAAGTTGTATTTTGTAGTTATTAAATCTCTTCTAACAAATAACCATGATGGGTGTCAGCAGACCTATTTCTACGTAATTGCCTAAATGAAAAGGAAGAGGTAAGCATGCTTAAAAGACTTGGATTTGTATATCACAGGCTGTGTTATCAGTTTACTCTGGATATAACTTACAGATATTTTCAGAGAATTTTCACTGGTATTGATTCTTTTTTTAAAATTTTATTGATGTATTGTTGATTTACAGGGTTGTGTTAATTTCTGCTGTACAGCAAAGTGACTCAGTTATGCATATAAATATTCTTTTTTTTTTGGTACGGGGGCCTTTCACTGTTGTGGCCTCTCCCGTTGTGGAGCACAGGCTCCAGACGTGCAGGCTCAGCGGCCATGGCTCACGGGCCCAGCTGCTCTGCGGCATGTGGGATCTTCCCGGACCAGGGCACGAACCCATGTCCCCTGCATTGGCAGGCGGACTCTAAAACACTGCGCCACCAGGGAAGCCCTAAATATTCTTTTTCATATTCTTTTCCATTATGGTTTATTATAGGATATTGAATATAGTTCCCTGTGCTGTACAAATAGGACCTTGTTGTTTGATTCATTTATTTTTTGTCTTTAGTCTCATTACATTTATGGAATGTTTATCGTACTCTCTTTAAGAACAATTCTATGAACTTCCAGTTGTGAGGAGATGACCAGGTTATAAGAAGAACCAGCTACGATTTCTGGCTGTATGAGAACAAAACTTAGTATAATAATTTTAAATAAGACTTGGAGAAAGGTTAATCTGATTTTTAATAAGAGCGGTAATTTTATTGAGAGTAATGGCATTAGTCATAAAATAGAAGCAGTTCCTCTAAGAAACTAAGATTATTACTTTTATGTAGTCGTGCATGTAGGTTTTCAGTATGAAGGAAACCGTTCTGAGGCCCATAAGGTGTCCATAAGTCAGGCAGATCCAGATTGTTTTCTTTTCTAGGAAATTATTCCTAGAGCTTAGATAATCTAGGATCCCACTGTGATGGGAATAGAAGATCTCAGGGGTTGTATCTAAGAGCAGGCAGACGAAATTGCTCCAGGCTTTTGAGTCCCTTTCCTTGAAGGTTAAGATAAGACTGAGGAGGTTGGGTCGTGGGCACTAGGTAAGTATCTGGTGGTTTGAGCAGTGCCTGTTGGCAGCAGGAAAGGAGATTCGCAGGAGGTTTTAGATTGTACATCTCCTTTCTTTTGCCATGTCCCAAGCTCGTGTGTGTCCTAAAGACATATCCTGAACGGTATATGAGTGGGTGCTTTGTCTCCAAATATCTCTGTGTCCCATATTGAAATTTAATCATTTAAAATTTCATTTGACTGGTGAGGGATGTGGAGAAACTGGGACCTTTATACGTTGCAGGTGGGAAAGTCCAGTGGTTTGGCTTCTTTGGAAGACAGTTTGGTGGTCTCTTAAAAAGTTAAACATAAATTTACTGTACAACCCAGCAGTTCCACTCCTAGGTGTCTCCCCAAGAGACATGAAAACATACGTGCATGCAAAGGCTTGGGCATGAACGTTAATAGCAGCATTGTTCATAATAACCAAAAGGGAGGAGCTGTGCAAAGGTCCATCGACTGGCGAATAGAAACACACAACGTGGTATGTTCACACAGGGGAACAGTACAGCAATGAAAGTGGTGAACTGATCATGCTGCCACTTGGGTGAACCTCAAAAACACTATAGTGAGTGAGAGAAGCCACACACAAGACGGTATGATCCTGTTTATATGAGATGTCTCGAAAAGGCAGATTTCTAGAGAAAGAAAGTAGGTTAGTGGTTGCTGGGGTTGGAGCTGGGAACAGGCACTGGCTGCAGATGGACACGAGGGATCATAGTGTGTTGATGGACAGGATCTGAAATTGGATTCTAGTGATGGTCACACAATTCTGTAAATTTACTGAAAATCATTGAATTGTGCATTTAAAATGGGTACATTTTATGGTATGTAAATTAACCTCACTAAGGCTGTTTTAAAAAGGGCATGGGGTAGAAACAAACAGAAGAACAAGCAGGTGATATGCTTGGTTTAAAAAAACGTTTGTGGTGTTTTATGGAAGTTACAGACGTGTGGTTTTATAAAAGTTTTATTTCTGTATCATTTTAATATCTGGTAAAAAGGGAGAGAAGGGAAACCTTGGCCTGAGGAGGATTGACCTCTATGTAGACTATTTCAATAGTATAAAGAAATAGTACTTCCAAAGCAAAACAAAAACAAAGGGCAAAATTCATTCTCTTCTCCTTGGAAGGATCCATAGTCTGGATGCTGTAAGGTATCAAACTGAGAGAACATGAGGGAGAGGGAAAAAAAAAAGGGAGAGGTTTGTCTGAATGAGTTTGCCCTTAAGGTTTCTTACTATTCTGTTGGATAGGGTTAGTTCACAGTATCCTTTGCCTGGAGGAAGCAGAAGGCGGAAGAGCTGGTCAGATTTCTAGAATCTGAAGAATTTTTTTTCTCTTTCCTTATCAACTTAGAAATAGGTTGATTTTGGGAGTTTTCTGTAGGTAATGTATGGATACTACAAGGCAATGCAAATACCTCTTACGGTCACTGCTCTTTGGTGTATTATGTGAAATGAATGAGTTGATAATCCCTAGCCTACATGGCAGAGACTTGTTCTCCAGTATTTGCGTGCTGCCCTCCGATAGGGTACACAGCCCTTGCTGTCCAGTCCACTGTTCCGCGTGGAGTGCCCCGTTGTCTTCCGCCTGCAGCGGTGGTGTGCTGGTACATACTGCACAGCGCACTTTCTGGGAAAAATAATGCTGGTGTGTGGTGGTTGCTGAGTTTTGTGGTGTAAACGCTCCCACTCTGGTTGATTTCAAGCTACCAGCATGACCATGGAGTCGGGAAGAGCTGCACAGAGTTGGCTCCCATGAGACTGGGAGTTGGCCCCAGCACCTATGCCACTGGCCCTGCACTTATTTCCAGTCTGAAGGCCAAGTATGGTAGAGGATACTGAAAATCCTGAGCCTTTGCCAGGAAGCATCGTCCAACTGACATGGCATCCAGTGTTGATAATATATAATAAATAGCATTTAGTAATCTCAGTCTTTAATGTCCTATTCATGCAATCCTGTATTGGATACGTGTTTGCAGAGTAAGTCACGTAAGGTCAACAATGGTTCGTGTTTACAAAGTCAAAAACAGTAAGCAAAATTGAGCCTTTTACTTGTAAAGAAGTTAAGATACTTGAGAATCAAATTATAGAGAAAACGTTGTTGTTTTGAAGTCTTTGATTTTTTTATAGTATCCCATGGAATAAAGTGAAAATACCCTAAATCAAGCTCATTACCGTGCTCTGCTAGGTATTGACACTGAAAAGCTCTGTAACTTGAAATTTAACCAATATACTGATTGCTTTGTAATCCTGTGTGTTTATTTTTAACAGCAGTTTAATGGATTAAGTTTTCCTATTCTTCAGCATCCAGACCTTCAGGATGTCTTACTTATTCCTGTTATTGGACCTAGGTTTGTAACTATTTCATTTTCAAATTGTATTCTTCTAAATAAAAATGTCACAGGTTCTTTTTTACTGTTTAGGGACAGTACTAAGCTTCTCCATTATTAAGATAGGAATTCACAAACTTGATAAATGCTGACTCTATAGTCTTTCATGGAAAATATTACAGAAGAACACTGGGAGTTGAGACCCAGTCTCAAGATACCTTGAGACTAATGCATTGTACTTGCGTTTAGTGCAGTGATTGATTTTTTTTTCTGTGTTATATCATGTTTTCTTTTCTTTTTAAACATCTTTGTTGGAGTATAATTGCTTTACAATGTTGTGCTAGTTTCTGCTGTGCAGTGATTGATTTTTTTCCATTCTGTAAGAAAATTACTTTTACGTTTGTTTACTTGTATATTTTGATTCCACTTCTCAATTAAAACTTTATTGAGCTCCAACAAAAATACAAAGCAACGTTTCCTACTTTAATAATTGATACGTTTGTAAAATTTTATTAATTCACAGTTATGTTAAATTACTGTGTTTGTTCTCTGAGTAGAACAGACACTATGTGTTTGGAGGGATGTGTTTAAAATTTGAAAAAATCGGCTTTCATATTATAATGGGAGTTGTATTGAAAATCCCTAATTGTGCTAAAAATTTTTTAATACCCCTAAGACTTATAATAAACATAAAAATGCTCATTTTGTTAAAGCTTTAAAGTAATTTAGTGGTCAACAGTAGAGCAGTGGTTTTTGGTTTATCCACGCAGTGGAATATTATATGGCCTTTATTATTTTTTTTATATGGCCTTTAATGTGGGAGAATTATATGTACAAATAAAAGGTGATGTTCTCAATAAATTAAATACCAAAAGCATGTTGCTTTGTGTAGGAATGTAAGAAATCACATTTCTTTTGCAATTAAAAAACACACACAACTACAGATTTATATATATTTATTTATATACGGAAAAAAGTCTGGAGGGTATAACATACCCAACTGTTGACAAGGATTAACTCTGAGGAAGTTGGATTGGGAGAAACTGGGTAAGAGGAGATTTTCACTTGTAACATTTCTGTCTTTTTTTTTTTTTTTTAACCATAAGCACGTATTACTTCTGCAATTAAAAAAATTGATTTTGTAAACTCCCCGTTTTTTTTTTGGCTGTGTCCGGTCTTAGTTGCGGCACGCAGGATCTTTTCGTTGCAGCGCAGGGGCTTCTCTGTAGTTGTGGTGCGTGGGCTCTGTAGTTTGCAGCACGCGGGCTCTCGTTGAGGTGTGCGAGCTCCGTAGTTGTGGCGCGTGGGCTTAGTTGCCCTGCGGCATGTGGGATCTTAGTTCCCCACCCAGGGATTGAAACTGCGTCCCCTGCGTTGGAGGGTGGATTCTTTACCACTGGACCACCGGGCAAGTCCCGAATTTGTAAACTCCTTCTTCTAGCTCTTTGTTAAGGGGGAATTTGCATTAGTGAAATGCAGAGATCTTAATTAAGTGTATATTTGCTGAATTTGGTAAATTCATACAACTGTGTAGTCAAGACTCACCTCCATCAAGATATACACCATTTCCATCACCCAGAAAATTCTCTGCATTCTGCCCCCCTACCAGGAAACCACTGTTCTGATTTCTTTCATCTCCTAGTTTTAAACCAATTAGTTACTACAGTTGATCACAGTCACAGGTCTTTTGAGACCTGTGATTCATTTCAGAATGTACTGTGGATTCCATAGTCTTCCATAATCCTATATAACATTATTTCATTCTTTTTACTGGCAGTGTAATAATCCTTTCATCTGTTCTTTGTAGTGAGCTAAACTACTCATTAAAACATTAGTGGGGACTTCCCTGGTGGCGCAGTGGTTAAGAATCCCCCTGCCAATGCAGGGGACATGGGTTTGAGACCTGGTCTGGGAAGATCCCACATGCTGCAGAGCAGCTAAGCCTGTGCGCCACAGCTACTGAAGCCCATGCCCCTAGATCCCGTGCGCCCCAACAAGAGAAGCCCGAGCACTGCAACAAAGAGTAGCTCCCGTTCACTCCAACTAAAGAAAGCCCGCGCGCAGCAACGAAGACCAAAAACGCAGCCGAAAGTGAATAAAGAGTTAAGAAAAGTTAAAGCATTAGTGAACTATAAAGCACAAACGGTGAGTTACTACAGGAAAGCACTAAGAAATCTTTTAGGATTGTGGATTCATATACCTACCTTTGTTTCTAAAAGGAGAAGTTCGGCTCTTTTTTGTCTTTTAAACTCATCATCACTTTTATTAGGTATCTTTTGACTTTCCACTATGAAAATTGAAGAAATTCTTACGCTTAAATTTGCCCTAAAACCTCCACCAATTTTTATTTACTGTTTTTTAACAATGTAAAGCTTTGTAACATTTTTATTCTACAAGCATAATTCAGCTGAATGCAGTGCTTGCTTGTAGCCCTGTTGGTAGTTTATTACTGAGTTCTTTATCTTAATTGATCTCTTGGTTGATGGAATAGCGTCATGTATCAGGTCTCCAGCACCTGCTTCCCTTCCCCCAAGTATGTCTCTTGTACGCTCTGTTTCCTTTCTCGCTTGAGAATTGCTTGTTGCCTTTATATTTAAACAACAACTTATAGGCTGATTATAGTCATTTCAAGTCGCATGTTATTTCCCTCAGCCCTTTGTAGACACTGCTTCTACAATCTTAGGGCCTCACGTGTTGCTATGAAGAAATCTGAGGCCAAAAAATATTTTCCCCCTTGCAACAGAATCTTGATTTTTCACTTGGAGATCTATGGGATTCTTAGGCACTGGACTTTAGAAACTTCACTGGGGCATACCTTAAATAATAATATAATAATAATTGTTATTAATATTTATAATAATAATAATTATTATTATTCTCCTTAGTTTTCATTGAAATGCAATGTAATTTTTAAATTACAAGTCTTGTAGTTCTTTGAATATTTTTCTGCTACATATTCCTGCCCGCTCTGTTAGGAGGACACTGGTAGTCTATGTGTTGGTTTTCCAGGACGGATGCTCCCTGTGTTGGGACACCCCCAGACAGCCCAGGGTCTTGTGATGGGCTGGAGGGACTCACAGGACTCAGCATCTAGTCAGGCTCATGGTGGAGATTTATTACATGAAAGGGGTACAAAAGCAGAATCAGCAGAGGGAAAAGGCGTGCGGGGTAAAGTCTGGAGGAAACCAGGTGCAAGCTTCCGGGCGTCTCTCCCCATGGAGCTACCAGGACAGGCTTCATCCTTCCAGCAGTCAGTTGTGACATGTTTAGAATCATTGTCTATGAGAGGAGCCCATTAGAGACCCAGCACCCAAGGTTTTAGTTGGGTGCTGGTCATCTGGGCGCCCTCTGCCTGGCATGTGATGAAATTCCAGGCTCCCAAAAGGAAAGCAGGTGTTCAGCATAACCACACAGCTCGGACGAACAGTTTAGGAACAGTAATTCACTCTGAAGAGGTGGTTTTATGTCAGTGCTGGGAACTGTCGGCCAGTCGAAGTTCCAGATGCTGCCGAGGGCCAACCTTCCAAGCGGCCTTTCTAAGAATAGCTGTCGCAGGCCTGTTAACGTTGACTCTTTAATTTCAGAGGGTTTACTATCCTTTACTTGCTGAGCTGGGCTAGTTCACTTTTGTTCTTTATTTTTTTAACCTTGTTGTTGTTATTATGTCCCTTTTTTAAGGTTCTTTTTAGTTTCTTTGAAACTATACAGAGGTTATTTGAAATTCTGCCCTTTTTTGGTCTGTACATTTTGTACTGCCTTTTGTTTATTACAACTTTGTTTACTACTACGGACGTCCCTCGGTATCCATGGGAGATTGGTTCCAGGATACCCCGCTCCCCCCCAACATACCGATAATCACAGATGCTCAAGTCTCCTATAAAATGGTGTAATGTTTGCATATAACTCATGCACATCCTTCAGTATGCTTTAAATCATTTCTAGATTACTTACAATACTTAATACTATGTAAGTAGTTGCCAGTGCACAGCAAATTCAAGTTTTGCTTTTAGGAATTTTCTGGAATTAAAAAAAATGTTTTTTCGTCTGCGGTTGGTTGAATCCATGGATGCAGAACCTGAGGGTAGACAGGGCCATCTGTATCTACACATAGTTCCCGGTTTGAATGAATCCTTGAATGAAAACTTTCACATAGGTTCACCTCGTTTGCCCTTCGGGTCAAGTGTATACCTAGACAACTCATCAGATGTGTCTTTCAGAAATACTTTCACCAGGTCTTTCCTAGTGGCACAACTCTAGTCCTGGTGAGCTGAGCTGAAGAAGACTAAGACTCTGTGAGGGGGTCCAGCTCATAGCTTTTTTGTTGGGGGCTTTAATTTTTGTTTACACTTAGTGAACTCGGGGGAGGAGTGACAGAGTTGGTTGCGCTTTCCCTTCTCTTCCCTTAGCTACTTCTAGGCAGTTTGTCCAGTTTTGGTACAGAAAACACAGATTGTCTGCTTGTGCCAATTTTGCCAGTCCAGTCCTCTGTCATCTTTATCTGCAGGGCACAGGACACTGACAAGACGTTCCCAGATTCTCCTTTTTTCTGTCTGACCCGCTGGTCCTGGCTCTAAGCAGTAAATATTTGTTTAGGCACCCAGAAGCCTTTCCTTTTCAGAAGCATTCATACCCTGTTGAGGAACTAGGTTTGATCCAAATTTTACTGTGTTAGCTAATTATTCTTAATCATTTGGGTAATAGCTGTTTCTTAGTTTTCTTGCAAATGGAATTTTCTTTCAGGTTTTTCTTTCCCCATTTCTGTGGGCTTTAGAAAAAGGAATATATTTATACTTTTACTCTTTGACTAATCTTTTACTAGAAGCTCAACATCATCCAGTTATTTAAGGTATCAAAACATAGTTTAAACTATTTATAGGCAGTAAACAATTGAAAAAGTAATTTCTCACCATAAAATTCAGGTTCCCTCATTTAATTTAACATGCTATTTAATTTACTGATCAAATATATTTTAATGTTAGGAAGGTTTTATCACTGGTAATTAGATTGAACGTAAGGTTGTAATGCGGATTTTGATGGTATCAGTGTCAACTTTATTGAAAAAGTTAGAGAAAATTGAATGCCAGGCTTTTCTTCATACAAGAGTATTTTTTATTTTTTTATCAAATTATAGTTGATTTACAGTGTGTGGTTAGTTTCAGGTGTACAGCAAAGTGACTCAGTTAAATATTCCTTTTCAGATTCTTTTCCCTTATAAGCTGTTACAAAATATTGAGTATAGTTCCCTGTGCTATACAGTAGGCCCTTGTTGGTTGTCTGTTTTATATATCGTAGTGTGTATATGTTAATCCCAAACTCCTAATTCATTCCCCCCAACTCCCAATACAAGAGTATTTTTTAAAAATTTTTATTGGAGTATAGTTGATTTACAATGTTGTGTTAGTTTCTGCTGTACAGCAAAGTGAATCAGGTATACATCTACATATATCCACTCTTTTTTAGATTCTTTTTCCATCTTTTCTTTTCATCTTTGTGGCCTCCCATTCTCTTTTTGCCATGAAATGGTTATTCTCATAAAAACTTTCTGATTAACACTACAAGGTTCCATTTCACAAGGTATTTTTTGAATTGGTGCTACGTGTGAGACCCAAAGACGTTATAAAGATGGATGAAACATAGTTTCTAAAAGCAGGGGATATTGGTACAAGTCAGAATGCAGTAGATGCCATGGTAGGGGTATGAATTAAATACTATTAGAGCATAGAAGAAGAAGGGCTGAGTGCGAAGAAGTGGGTAAAGATTTTCTCCAAATAGATCGAACTTCAGCTGAGCCTTGAAGGTGAGTAAGAGGAGATAAAGTAGGTAAGGGTATGTGAGATAGAGAACATATGCAAAAAGTACAGAGGTGTGAAAACAGATGGTGGTTCATTACAAAAGTGATCAGGTTTGGCTAATCAGTTCTCAGAGAGATTGGTGAAAGAAGATGCTGAAGTAGTTAGGAGAGGTAGACTGTGAAATGTAAGGGGTTTTCTTTTAAACTAAGGAGTGTTTTTTGCATAGAATGTAGGAACCAAATAATTTTTATTACAGTCATGATTTTAGAAATACAATACTGGTAGTAGCATAAAGGTATGTTTTCCAAACTGCATGTAGATCATGACCCATTAGTAGGTTGTGAAATCAATTTAATTGGTTTTTTATGGGTTTTTTTTTTTTTTTTTTTTTTTTTTTTTTGCAGTATGCGGGCCTCTCACTGTTGTGGCCTCTCCTGTTGCGGAGCACAGGCTCCGGACGCACAGGCTCAGCGGCCATGGCTCACGGGCCCAGCTAGTCCACGGCACGTGGGATCTTCCTGGACCGGGGCACAAACCCGTGTCCCCTGCATCGGCAGGCGGACTCTCAACCACTGCGCCACCAGGGAAGCCCTATGGGCTTTTTTTTAAAAAAAGAAATGGGGTATTTTATAATATATTGGATTGTACATATTAAGGTATTTTGTGAAATGTTTGCTATAAACGTATGTGTGTGTATACACACGTGTACTGGGATGTGATTTAAGTGCATTTCTTACCCTGGGTTACAGCCAAAAAAGCTTAAACGCTTTTTTCAAAAGAAGATGAATTGCAAAACTGGAGCCAAGTTAGGGAACAATTC
Organism: Phocoena sinus; assembly: GCF_008692025.1. Lineage (NCBI taxonomy): Eukaryota > Metazoa > Chordata > Mammalia > Artiodactyla > Phocoenidae > Phocoena > Phocoena sinus. Next base: position 3,882,898 of record NC_045764.1, read on the forward strand.
AGTCTTTTATTCCCAGCAATACGGTGAACTAGATAACTTGAGGATGCTTCTGCTACATAGGACTAGGAATACTGACTAAAAAATAGGTCATAAAATGCACAGTGGAGTGATTAAGAACGTAAGTGAAATATTCTGTGGTTAGAATGAAGAGTAACTGGAAACAGCAGTAAGTGTGTGAGCTAAGATTAAGGGTTGGGGGATTTGAGGGAGAAAATGCTTGGTCCCCTGAATTTAGGGGCTTTGGTTTTTTTAAAAAAATTTAATTAATTTTTGGCTGCATTGGGTCTTCCTTGGCTGCACACGGGCTTTCTCTAGTTGTGGCGAGAGGGAGCTACTCTTCATTGCGGTGCACGGGCTTCTCATTGCGGTGGCTTCTCTTGTTGTGGAGCATGGGCTCTAGGCACGCGGGCTCAGTAGTTGTGGCTCGCAGGCTCTAGAGCACAGACTCAGTAGTTGTGGCGCACGGGCTTAGTTGCTCTGTGGCATGTGGCCCAGATCAGGGCTTGAACCCAGTGCAGTCCCCTGCATTGGCAGGTGGATTCTTAACTACTGTGCCACCAGGGAAGTCCCTGGGAGGGTGTTTGGTTTTAACAGGAGGATTCTGGTGCTAGGAGGTGAGAAACATCCAGCAGTCAGTACAAGGCAGTAATTAGGATTTGGATCGCTCTTGCCTTGGAGTTTTTAGTTGGAGGAAAAAAAATCTCTGAGATGCAGAACTCAGAGGTTTCATACCTATAAGGGCTTGGAATTCAAATTCATACCACCCAAGTGGTCTGGAAAACTGCAGTTTGGGAAATTAACATAAAAATTGGATCCTAAGCCAGTTTCTGGGATGCTTGAAACGACTCTGGAGTGACACCCTTCAGCCCAGGCCATGCACCTTTCTCACAGTTAGAAGGCGCACTAGGAACCAAACCACCGCTACTGAGGACCAGTGTATACAACAAACTGAAGGGATTAGATTCCCCCAGAACTGTAGCAAATAGAGCTAACTAGTAGAGACTGTAAAATCAGTGTCCTTGACATGATAAAAAACAAAGGAAGAATCTAAAACATAAAAGACCCTAAGAGGGAAAAAAACAATTGAAAAAGAATTTCTAGAAATAAAAATACCATTAAAATTTAAAACTCATTCAATGAGCTAAACTGAAGATTAGACCCAACAGATGAGAGAATTAATGAACTAGAAGATGACTCAGGAAATTACCCAGAATGCAGCAGGTAAAGAAGGTAAAGCAGTTGAAAGTAAGAAACTGAGTCATGGAGAAAAGAATGAAGAGGCACGACACGTTTCTAATGAGCCCCAGATGTATAAAATAATGGGGAAAGACAATATTCAAAAATATAATGACAAAGAATTTTCCAGAATTGATGAAAGTCAGATTTAAGAAATACAATGTCTGAAGCCAAAAGTAAAGACAAATCCATATCTAGGTACTTCAGAATGGAACCAAAGAACACCAGAGACATCAGGAGGATCTGAAAGCGACCAAAGATAAAACGTGGAAGCTATCTCAGTGATCAGGTTAAGAGGTGACGCACGTCTGATGTCAGGGGATGGGCCCGGAAGACCTGTCAGAATTATAGGTGGCATCACTTGGTAACTCAGTGAATGTTAGAAGTTTTAGGAAGAAGAGATTTAAGATGATGCCAGGCTTTCCCAGTCTGGCTATTCAGATAGATAATGGCACTTTGTTCAAGACTGGAAACATAGGAGGATGAAAAGCATTGGGGTGTGAGCAAGGATTTGAGGAGTCGGTCAGAGAATCATAACGTTGTTCAGGACTTGTTGAGTTTGAAATAACTGTGGGACATGTATATATAGCTACCTGCAGGTAATCAGTCTGGAAAGGCTAATCATTAGAATATGTGGGTTAGTAACAAGGTCCTGAAAACATAGGAAGAACACTCTTTGATATAAATCACAGCAAGATCTTTTTGGATCCACCTCCTAGAGTAATGGAAATAAAAACAAAAATAAACAAATGGGACCTAATGAAACTTCAAAGCTTTTGCACAGCAAAGGAAACCATAAACAACACCCAAAGACAACCCTCAGAATGGGAGAAAATATTTGCAAATGAATCAATGGACAAAGGATCAATCTCCAAAATATATAAACAGCTCATGCAGCTCAATATTAAAAAAACAAACGACGCAACCCAAAAGTGGGAGAAGACCTAAATAGACATTTCTCCAAAGAAGACATACAGATGGCCAAGAGGCACATGAAAAGCTGCTCAGCATCACTAATTATTAGAGAAATGCAAATCAAAACTACAATGAGGTATCACCTCACACCAGTTAGAATGGGCATCATCAGAAAATCTACAAACAACAAATGCTGGAGAGGGTGTGAAGAAAAGGTAACCCTCTTGCACTGTTGGTGGGAATGTAAATTGATACAGCCACTATGGAGAACAGTATGGAGGTGCCTTAAAAAACAAAGTAGAGCTACCATATGACCCAGGAATCCCACTACTGGGCATATACCCAGAGAAAACCATAATTCAAAAAGACACATGCACCCCAATGTTCATTGCAGCACTATTTACAATAGCCAGGTCATGGAAGCAACCTAAATGCCCATTGACAGACGAATGGATAAAGAAGTTGTGGAATATTACTCAGCCATAAAAAGGAACGAAATTGGGTTATTTGTTGAGACATGGATGGATCTAGAGACTGTCATACAGAGTGAAGTAAGAAAGAAAAACAAATATTGTATATTAACGCATGTATGTGGAACCTAGAAAAATGGTACAGATGAACCGGTTTGCAGGGCAGAAATTGAGACACAGATGTAGAGAACAAACGTATGGACACCAAGGGGAGAAAGCGGTGGGGGTGGTGGTGGTGGTGTGATGAATTGGGCATTTGGGGTTGACGTGTATACACTGATGTGTATAAAATGGATGACTACTAAGAACCTGCTGTATAAAAAAAAAATGTGCCGTGTTGATAAAGTGTTTAAAGAAAAATAACAGGGTCCTACTGTATAGCACAGTGAGATATTCAGTATTCTCTTATAAACCATAATGGAGAAGAATATGAAAAAATATGTATGTGTATAACTGAATCACTTTGCTATACAGCAGAAATTAGCACAACATTGTAAATCAAATATACTTCAATAAAATTAAAAAAAATATGTGGGTAATTTTTGTGATTATTGAGATCATGAAATCACCAAGGTTTAGGATTCAGAGTGAGATGAGCTGCTTGGCATGCTTTAGAACCTGGGGGAATGAACCTCTTCTAGAGATAGCTAGAGAATGGGCAGTGAGCATGTGGGACCAGGAAGGAGGATAAAGCTGAGAAGTTTACTGAGGTTTGATCATTTAGAGATCATGGGAAGGAAACGCACTTAATTCCCCCAGCAAGGCGTTAGGACGGCACATGTGAAATGTTGCCAACCAGGGAAGCCCATCAGACATGCAGTGCTCAAGATGTTTGTTTGGGGTAATCACATAGGCACTCCTGACTTTTGAAAAAGGCCGCTCTGAGTGTTGGAAGTGAGACCCAGGCTTCAGTGATTTGAGGAATGGATGGGAGGTGAGAATTTGGAGAGCACTCAAAAAAGCTGGATAGTAAAGGAAGAAAAGAAGACTTACTTTTGTCTAGTTTAAAATATTAATAACTTACTGTGCACCAATCTACCACTTTAGAAATACTTTTGAATGCCTCGTATGTTGTTTGTTTTAGTCTTTGAAGGCCGGGACTTTATTTCTCTTCTCTCCTAATGCTGTTATGAAACAGTAATGCTTGTTAAATGATGAAGCAGGTTTTTTTTTTTCCTTTGGGGGTTGTGATTTTAATCCACATAAAGCTTCATTGGGTGATTAGAATAGAAACACTCGATCATGTCCGTTCTAACATGAAACGCATCAGAGCTGGGCCCCAAGGGGTCCCTTTTCCTGTTCTAGCCTGTGTGTCATTTCCTGTGACCTCAATCCTGCCTAATTATTTTTAAATTGAGGTATAGCTGATGTACAGTATAAGTTACAGGTGTACAGTATAGTGATTCACAATTTTTAAGGGTTATGCTCCATTTATAGTTCTGAAATATTGGCTATACCATTGGCTATTTTGCTGAAAGAATGCCATTTGCGGCAACATGGATGGACCTAGAGATTATCATAGTAAGTGAAGTAAGTGAGAAAGAGAAAGATACCGTATGATATCACTTACATGTGGAATCTAAAAAAAAATGATACAAATGAATTTATTTACAAAATGGAAATAGACTTAGAGACATAGAAAACAAATTTATGGTCACCAAAGGAGAAAGGGGGTGGGCGAGGGATAAATCAGGAGTTTGGGATGAACAGATACACACTACTGCATATAAAACAGGTAACAACAAGGTCCTACTGTATAGCATAGTGAACTATATTCAGTATCTTGTAATAACCTATATAGGAAAAGAATCTGAAAAAGAAATATCTATATCTGTATATCTATCTATATAAAACTGAATCACTTTGCTGTACACCTGAAACTAACTCAACATTGTAAATCAACTATACTTCAATAAAGAAAAAAATATGGGCTATATTCCCTGTATCATATAATAGGTCCTTGTAGCTTACTTTATACATAATAGTTTGTACCTATTAATCCCCTACTCCTTTCTTGCCCCTCCCCACTTCCCTCTCCCCACTGGTAGCCACTACTTCGGTCTCTATATCTGTGGGTCTGCTTCTTTTTTGTTATATTCACTAGTTTGTTGTATTTGATGAAGCAGTTTTTGGTGCCACTTACTATCTTGCAATAGGATCCTCTTTCTGTTTTCTTTTTCTCAAGTGTCCATCTTCTTTGTAATTATTTTAAAAAACTATTTCTTCCGTATTTATCTTTTTTCAGCTTTTTCTCATTTATTCATTAGTGGCATTCCCATGGGACGGTGAAGACCAAAGAGGTTATTTACTTAGGGTTCAGATTGAAACACTGAAAAGGTTGATAGGCGTTGGAGGTGTATCACTGTTCACTTTCTCTCATCTTGCATCCCTAGGAATAATATAAAACAACAGCCCTGTGAAGTTATTGTTGGAGCCCAGTGTGGCAATGCAGTCTTACGAGGAGCCCACGTCTACGTTCCAGGAATTGTGTCAGCCTCAAAATGTGAGTATAGTGTTTAGGTTTCTCTGTAGAACAGCCACTAAAATTTATGTGTATCATCAAATGGAAAATTTATTAAATCATCACTCAGATATATTTCAGATTTACTTTAATACAGATATTTTCCAAGTTTTGCATTTAGTATAGCCGGTTGAGGGATATACCTGATAAGGGCTAACAAGTTAGGCATCTGTATATGGGCTTTGTGCCCATTTCTTTTATTCCCTTTGAGGACGTGTGTGGTGATGTTTACAGGATCAGGACTGGTGAATAGAGCGTAAGATGTCAGTGAAATTTTGTTTTGTATTCTTTACTCTGTTGCCCTAAAACCTCAGGCTGCTGTCCTGTCATTTGTGAGGGGAACGTTCGGAGCCTAGAATCTTAAATATTGGGATGAATCTTAGTATTCTTAATTTACCCTCTTAGGGAATGTTAGGTTTGGGAAAAATAATTTAAATAGAAGATATCCTTCCTTTTCTGCTCAGCTAAAGACTTCCAGCTGAGGTCAGATGTTTTGAAGACTGTTCTGTATCTTTGTTTTCCTAGGGACAAAAAAGCATCAATTCGATTTATTGTTGGCAAATGTTTGAAAGTAAAAAGTTACGTTTTCTATTAGGGGTTACAGTGAGAGGGGTCAGTCTGCTTCATGCCCACTCCTGATGCCCCTAGGCGTCCCCAGTCTTAAAGCTTGAAGACTTAAAGCTTAAAGAATTTTCACTATTCTGCTAAAGTACAGATAGATCAGTGTGATATGATTTTCTTCTTTCTCTAGTTATGAAAGGTGGAGATGTTGTTTCCGTGTACTCTGATATTAAAGGCAAATGTAAGAAAGGAGCCAAAGAATTTGATGGAACAAAAATATTTCTTGGAAATGGGATTTCTGAACTAAGCCGCAAAGAGATCTTCAGCAGGCTCCCTGAACTGAAGTATGTCAGCAAATGCCATTTGGGGGAAATAAGCATCCTTTCTGTGGTTCAAAGAAAATGAAAAACAATGTAAAAAAAAATACCTAGAAAACTTTCATGAGCAAAGGGCTTTTTTTTTTTTTTTTTTTTTTTTTTTTGCGGTACGCAGGCCTCTCGCTGTTTTGGCCTCTCCCGTTGTGGAGCACAGGCTCCGGACGCGCAGGCTCAGCGGCCATGGCTCACGGGCCTAACCGCTCCGCGGCATGTGGGATCTTCCCGGACCAGGGCACGAACCCGTGTCCCCTGCATCGGCAGGCAGATTCTCAACCACTGCGCCACCAGGGAAGCCCCGAGCAAAGGGCTTTTTAGTCCAGATATAGATGTGGCTGCCTTAACTCTGTTTTCTATTAACGGAAATATACTTCACCAACCTTAAAAAATATGTATATATATCTAGTTGCATTATATGAATGATTGTTTTTTTTAGTATAAATTCAACTGGAAAATACTTTAGCCCATATTGCCATTTTTGAGGGGGAAATATCCTTTTAGGTAAAAGAGTAAGTGCTCAGATTAAGGAGCCTATTGTATATTAAGTTAAAAAGTTTTGTATCTTTGGAAAACATTACTTATCTTGATAAAGGATGAATTAGGCCACCTCTCCAGATCTTTTTTGAACAGTCTGTGTGAAAAGAAAAGCTTATGGTTTTAATATTAAAAAGAGAAAAAATATTTAACTAAAAAATTTACCAGGAAGCCAGTACTCACATGAATACTTGTGGTCAAAAATTAATATTCGGACTTACACCGAATTAAAATCCAAGTTATGTTAAAATCATCTCCAGTTGCTACAGGTGCTGAATAAATTAAATCGGTGGACAATCCAGTTTCTTATAATTTTTAAAAATTTAAGTATAGTTGATTTATAGTGTGTTAATTTCTTCTGTACAGCAAAGTGACTCAGTTATGCATATACATTCTTTTTTATATTCTTTTCCATTATGGTTCATCACAGGATGTTGAATATAGTTCCCTGTGCTGTACAGTAGGACCTTGTTGTTTATCCATTCTGTATGTAATAGCTTACATCTGCTAACACCAGCCTCCCAGTCCACCCCCTCCCCAATCCCCGCCCCCTTGGCAACCACAAGTCTGTTCTCCATGTCTATGAGTCTGTTTCCATTTTGTAGGTAGGTTCATTTGTGTCTTGTTTCGCTTAGTGTTTTCAGGCTGTTTTAGGAATCCTGTGGACAGCTCTGTTACCCCAAAGTTGACAGCTGATGGAAACATGCTGAAAGCTGTGAATTTATCCTGCTAGGACAGAGCCACATCCCTGATTCCTGGGACAGTTTTTTATATTAAAGCCATTTGGATTTATAGTTGAAATTAATTCTTCTAAAGAAATAGGCTAGAGATAGCGGTACTTCTAAAGAAATAGGCTAGAGTTAGCGGTACTTTCCAAAGGGCCGAGAACAAATACTATCTTCTCCTTGGAGCGCCTTCTGAAGATCATGCCTACATCTGCTGTGTGAACCTTTGGGTCTGTAATGGGGAGTTGATAGCTTGACTGCTTCCTTTAGTTCGTTATTAGTGGTACTTGCTTTATCCTCTTATTTGACGTGGTGGTTCCACTAACTGGGTCCACAGATTTCTGAGTACTGTTTCCTTTGTTGGTGGGAGTAGGAGGCAGCCATCTTTTAAGAAACTGTTGAGTTTAAACAAAAAATTTATTTTTTATTGGAGTACAGTTGATTTACAATGTTGAGGTAGTTTCAGGTGACAGCAAAGTGATTCAGTTATACGTATACACATATCTATTCTTTTCCAGACTTTCTTCCCATGTAGGTTATTACAGAGTATTGAGCGGAATCCCCTGTGCTATGCATGCAGTAGGTCCTTGTTGGTTATCCGTTTTAGACATAGTGATGGGTGCATGGTAATCCCAACCTTCCAGTCTTTCCCTCCCCCCACACCTTTCCCCTCTGGTAACTGTAGGGCATTCTCTAAGTCTGTGAGTCTGTTTCTGTTCTGCAAATAAGTTCATTTGTATAATTTTTTTAGATTCCACATATAAGTGATACATGAAATTTGTCTTTCTCTGTCTGACATACTTCACTTAGTATGATAATTTCTAGGTCCATCAGTGTTGCTGTAAATGTCATTATTTCATTTTTTTAAATGGCTGAGTAATATTCCATTGTATATATGTGCCACATCTTCTTTATCCATTCATCTGTCAGTGGACGCTTAGGTTGCTTCCATGCATTGGCTATTGTAAATAGTGCTGCAATGAATATTGGGCTGCATGTACCTTTCTGAAGAATGAGTTCCTCCAGATATATGCCCAGGAGTGGGATTGCTGGATCATATGGTGGCTCTATTTTTAGTTTTTTAAGGAACCTCCATACCGTTCTCCATAGTGGTTGCACCAATTTACATTCCCACCAACAGTGCAAGAGGGTTCCCTTTTCGCCACACCCTCTCCAGCAGTTATTGTTTGTAGACTTTTTGATGATGGCCATTCTGACTGTTGTGAGGTGATACTTCATTGTAGTTTTGATGTCTCTAATAATTAATGATGTTGAGCATCTTTTCATGGCCATTGGTATGTCGTCTTTGGAGAAGTGTCTGTTTAGATCTTCCCATTTTTTGAATGGGTTGTTTGTTTTTTTGATATAGAGCTGCATGAGCTGTTTGTATATTTTGGAGACTAACCCCTTGTCTGTTGCAAATATTTTCTCCCATTTTGGGGGTTGTCTTTTCATTTTGTTTATGGTTTCCTTTGCTGTGCAAAAGCTTTGAAGTTTCATTAGGTCCCATTTGTTTGTTTTTATTTTCATTACTCTAGGAGGTGGATCCACAAAGATATTGCTGTGATTTATGTCAAAGGGTATTCTTCCTATGTTTTTCTCTAAGAGTTTTATAGTATCAGGTCTTACATTTAGGTCTTTAATCCATTTTGCGTTTATTTTAGTATATGGTGTTAAAAAATGTTCTAATTTCATTCTTTTACATGTAGCTGTCCAGTATTCCCAGCACCACTAATTGAAGAGACTATTTTCTTGATTGTATTGTCTTGCCTCCTTTGTCATAGAATAATTGACCATAAGTGCTTGGGTTTATTTCTGAGCTTTCTATCCTGTTCCTTTGATCTACAAGTCTGTCTTTGTGCCAGTAGCGTATAGCTTTGATGACTGTAGCTTTGTAGTATAGTCTGAAGTCAGGGTGACTGATTCTTCCAGATCCGTTTTCCTTTTTCAGGATTGCTTTGGCTATTTGGGGTCTTTTGTGTTTCCATATAAATTTTTAAATGTATTGTTCTGGTTCTGTGAAAAATGCCATTGGTAATTTGATAGGGATTGCATTGAATCTGTAGATTGCCTTTGGTAGTATAGTCATTTTGACAGTATTGATTATTCCAACCCAAGAGCATGGTATATCTTTCTGTTTGTGTCATCTTCAGTTTCTTTCATCAGTGTCTTATAGTTTTCAGAGTACAGGTCTTTTGCCTCCTTAGGTAGGTTTATCCCTAGATATTTTATTCGTTTTGTTGCAAGGGTAAGTGGGATTGTTTTGTTAATTTCTCTTTCTGATCTTTTGTTGTTAGTGTATAGTAATGCAAGAGATTTTCGCATATGAATTTTGTATCCTGCAACTTCACTGAATTCCTTGATGAGCTCTGGTAGTTTTCTGGTGGCATCTTTAGGATTCCCTATGTATAGTGTCATGTCATCTGCAAACAGTGACAGTTTTACTTCTTTTCCAATTTGGATTCCATTTATTTATTTGTTTATTTTGGATTCCATTTATTTATTTATTTATTCATTCATTCTTCTCTGATTGCTGTGGCCAGGACCTCCAAAACTATGTTGAATAAAAGTGGTGAGAGTGGACATCCTTGTCTTATTCCTGATCTTAGAGCAAATGCTTTCAGCTGTTCACCATTGAGAATGTGTTAGCTGTGGGTTTGTCATATGTGGCCTTTATTATGCTGAGGTAGGTTCCCTCTATGCCCACTTTCTGGAGAGTTTTTATCATAAATGGGTTATAAATTTTGTCAAAAGCTTTTCCTGCATCTATTGAGATGCTCATATGGTTTTTATTCTTCAATTTGTTAATGTGGTGTATCACACTGATTGATTTGCGGATGTTGAAAAATCCTTGCATCCCTGGGATAAATCCCACTTGATCATGGTGTGTGATCCTTTTAATGTATTGTTGGATTTGGTTTGCTAGTATTTTGTTCAGGATTTTTTGCATGTATGTTCATTAGTGATAATTGGCCTGTAATTTTCTTTTTTTTGTGGTATCTTTGTCTGGTTTTAGTATCACGGTGACGGTGGCCTTGTAGAATGAACTTGGGAGTGTTCCTTCCTCTGCAGTTTTTTGGAAGAGTTTCAGAAGGATAAGTGTTAACTCTTATGGAAATGTTTGATAGAATTTGCCTGTGAAGCCATCTGGTCCTGGCCTTTTGTTTGTTGGAAGTTTTTAAATCACGGTTTCAATTTCAGTACTTGTGATTGGTCTGTTCATATTTTCTATTTCTTCCTGGTTCAGTCCTGGGAGATTGTACCTTTATAGAAATTTGCCCATTTCTTCTAGGTTGTCTGTTTTATTGGCATATAGTTGCTTGTAGTAGTCTCTTATGATCTTTTGTATGTAGTGTCCATTGTTAACTTCTCCTTTGTCATTTCTAATTTTATTGATTTGAGCCCTCTCCATCTTTTTCTTGATGAGTCTGGCTGAAGGTTTATCAGTTTTGTTTACCTTTTCAAAGAACCAGCTTTCAGTTTCATTGATCTTTCCTTTTGTTTTCTTCGTCTCTATTTCATTTATTTCTGCTCTGATCTTTATGGTTTCTTTCCTTCTATTAACTTTGGGTTTTCTCTAGTTGCTTTAGGTGTGTGGTTGGGTTGTTTATTTGAGATTTTTCTTGTTTCCTGAGGTAAGATTGTCCCTCTTAGAACTGCTTTTGATGTGTCCCATAGGTGTTGGATCGTTGTGCTTTTGTTTTCATTTGTCTCTAGGTAGTTTTTGATTTTCTCTTTGATTTCTTCAGTGATCCATTAGGTTGTTTAGTAACATATTGTTTAGCCTCCATGTGTTTGTGTTTTCACAGTTTTTTTTCTTGTAATTTATTTCTAATCTCATAGTGTTGTGGTCAGAAAAGATGCTTGATATGATTTCAATTTTCTTAAATTTACTGAGGCTTGATTTACGGCCCAGCATGTGATTAATCCTGGAGATTGTTCCATGTGCCCGTGAGAAGAACGTGTGTTCTGCTGCTTTCGGATGGAATGCTCTGTACATAATCAATCAGGTCCACCTGGTTTCATGTGTCATTTAAGGCCTGTGTTTCCTTGTTGATTTTCTGTCTGGATGATCTGTCCGTTGATGAAAGTGGGGTGTTAAAGTCCCCCTACTATTATTGTGTTACTGTCGAGTTCTCCTTTTATGGCTGTTAGCATTTGCCTTATATATTGTGGTGCTGCAGTGTTGTGTAAATATATATTTACAGTTGTTATCTCTTCTTCTTGGATTGATCCCTTGATCATTATGTAGTGTCCTTCTTTGTCTCTTGTAACAGTCTTTATTTTAAAGTCTATTTTGTCTGATATGAGTATCACTACTCCAGCTTTCTTTTGATTTCCATTTGCATGGCATACCTTTTTCCATCCCCTCACTTTCAGTCTGTATGTGTCCCTAGGTCTGAAGTGGTTCTCTTGTAGACAGCATATACGTGGGTCTTGTTTTTATATTCATTCAGCCAGACTATGTCTTTTGGTTGGAGCTTTTAATCTACTTACATTTAAGGTAATTATCGATATGTATGTTCTTATTGCCATTTTGTTAATTGTTTTGGATTTGTTTTTGTATGTCTTTTTTCTTACCTTCTTCTTTTGTTCTTTTGTGATTTGATGACCATCTTTCATGTTGTGTTTGGATTGCTTTTTATTTTTTGTGTGTGTATCTATTGTAGATTTTTGGTTTGTGGTTCCCATGACGGTCATATATATACAAGATTGTTTTAAGTTGCTGGTCTCTTAATTTCCAGTGCATTTTCGGTATCCGGCATTTGTACTCTCCTCACGACTGCTGTTTTTTTTTGTTTTTGTTTTTTTGGCGGTATGCGGGCCTCTCACTGTTGTGGCCTCTCCTGTTGCGGAGCACAGGCTCCGGACGCGCAGGCTCAGTGGCCATGGCTCACGGGCCCAGCCGCTCCGCGGCATGCGGGGTCCTCCCGGACCAGGGCACAAACCCGTGTCCCCTGCATCAGCAGGCAGACCCCCAACCACTGTGCCACCAGGGAAGCCCCCGATTGCTGGTTTTGATATATTTATGTGTGGATGATTTCCTACCTTTATGTTTGCTTTTACTGTTGAGCTTTCCGATTAGTAATTTTCTTGTTTCTAGTTGTCGCTTTTTCTGTTCTGTCTGGAGAAGTTCCTTTAGCATTTGTTGTAAAGCTGGTTTGGTGGTGCTGAATTCTCGTAGCTTTTCATTGTCAAATCTGAATGAGAGCCTTGCTGAGAAGAGTACTCTTGGTTGCAGGTTTTTCCCTTTCATCACTTTAAATATATTGTGCCTCTCCCTTCTGGCCTGCAGAGTTTCTCCTGAAAAATCAGTTGAAAACCTTATGGGGATTCCCTTGTATTTTATTTGTTAGTTTTCCCTTTTTACTTCTAATATTTTCTCTGCCTTTAATTTTTGGCAGTTTGATTAATATGTGTCTCGGTTTGTTCCTCCTTGGGTTTATCCTGTATGGGACTCTGCGCTTCCTGGACTTGGGTGACTGTTTTCTTTCCCATGTTAGGGAAAGTTTCAGGTATTATCTCTTCAAATATTTTCTCAGGTCCTTTCTTTCTCTCTTCTCCTTCTGCGGCCCCTATAATGTGAATGTTGGTGTTTTTAATGTTGTCCCAGAGGTCTCTGAAACATTCTTTTTTCTGTTCCACGGCGGTGCTTTACACCATTCTGTCTTCCAGCTTCACTTATCCGTTCTTCTTCCTCATTGTTCAACTCTGTTGTTTAAATCTCTTGGCTCTTTCTTAAACCTTTCTTGTATCTTCTTGGTCTGTGCCACCATTCTTTTTCCGAGATCTTGTATCATCTTTACTGTCACTACTATGAATTCTTTTCCTGTCTCCACTTCACTTAGTCGTTCTTCTGGTGTTTTATCTCCTTCCTTTGTCTGGAACGTATTTGCCTGCTGTCTCATTTTGTGTAACTCTGTGTTTGCAGTCCCACAGGCTGCCCACTGGTGGGTGGAGCTGGGTTGTAGCTGGATTGTAGTTCCTCTTGGTGTGTGCCACCTTGTGGGTGCAGCCGGTCTAAGAGGCTTGTGCAGGCTTCCTGGTGGGAGGGACTGGTGTCTGCCCACTGGTGGGTGGAGCTGGGTTGTCCCTCTGGTGGGTAGGGCATGTCAAGTGTTGTGTTTAGAGGTGGCTGTGGACTCAGGAAGACTTGAAACAGTCTGTCTGCAGATAGGTGGGGCTGTATTCCCACCCTGTTTGTTTTTTGGCCTGAGGAACTCCTGTACTATATCCTAAGGGCTGTTGGGTGGGGTCAGGTCTTGGCTTCAAAATGGTGGCCTCCAGGACAGCTCATGCCAATGAGTGCTCCCCAGTACCTCTGCCACCAGTGTCCTTGTCCCCACAGTCAGCCACAGGTGCCCCCTCCCTTCCCAGGAGACCCTCCAAGACCAGCAGGTAGGTCTGGCCCAGGCTCCTATGAAGTCACCTCTTTTTCCCTTGGGTCCTGGTGTGCATGAGACCTTGTGCGTGCCCTCCAAGAGTGGCGTTTCTGTTTCCCTCAGTCCTGTGGAGTTCCTGTGATCAAGCCCCACTGGCCTTCAAAGCCAAATACTCTGGCCTCTCCTCCTCTTGATGCAGACCCCCAGACTGGGGAGCCTGACATGGGGTTCAGAACTCTCACTCCTGTGGGAGAACCTCTGTGATATAATTATTTTCCATTTTCTGTGTCACCCACCCAGCGGATATGGGATTTGATTGTATCATGAACATGCCCCTCCTGCTGTCTCGCTGTGGCTTCTTCTTTGTCTTTGGAAGTAGTATATCTTTACTGGTAGGTTCTGGCCCTTTTTTGTTGATGGTTTTTCAGCAGTTAGTTGTGTTTTTGATGTTTTCATGAGAGAAGGTGAGCTCTGCTCTTACTACTTCTCCATCTTGTTACGAAACCAAAAAACTCTTGATTTTTAAACTCACCATTCAGGTAGGCCGTTATGATTTCTTTCTCTGCCTATGTGAGAAAAAGTGTGCTTCCACAGCAAAGAAATGTGGCATTTAGACACTGTTTATTATTTATATTCTTTTAAAACTTAGGGCCAACTCTTTTAACAGTACATTTGTACAGTCAGTGAATTTGTGCCCTTTGGTTTCTGGAATGCCAGCTGAGTTGAGCCATTAGTAGACTCAGAGGTAGATTAGTTTACTAACAGATTGCTCATCCTATGAGGTGTTACATTTCGCATTATTATGTGGAGATATATGGTACAGAAATAGTTTTAAAGGGAACATGTCAGCCCATACCTGAACAATAACTGGCTCAAATTATTCTGTCACGTTACTTTAAATTAAATACTGTACAGATGGACACTCTTGTGCTGGTAGGCGTGGTCAGAGGGAGATAGCGCAAGGGGAGCCAGAACTTGAAGCACTGGTGGGAACTGGGTTAGGAAGGCAGGCGTATAAGTGTTCGTTTCAGTATTTTGCAGAGGACTGCAGCCCTGCAGGATAGAGTCACTTGAGCGATGATTCGAGGCATTCAGTAGTGGGTCTAGATGTTGGCGCTGGGGGCAAGGTGTTGATCAAGGTAAGTGCCCCAGTTGTCTCAACAAAGGACTGACTTTTGAACGTGAGGCAGTGACATTTCGTAAGTTTCTTTTGCGTATTTTCTGCTCAGGGGCAAGAACTATTTAACTGAGAAGTGGTTTGATTTGATCCTGACTGGAGCAAGGACGAGGCTTAACTCTGATGAAAGGTGCCGATTTGAAGATACCAAGTGTTGCACAGATGAGTGAGGGTAAAAGGCGTGGGAAGAAGAAAGGAGTTAACATTGGTAGCCAGACCCACTGCAGTGACGGTCCACAAATGCCTGCAGAAATTATTTCACTCTTGAGGGTCAGCATAAACTTACTCTGCTCTGGCATAATAAGAAATACATAAATACTTTGATCTATGTCCCAGGTTGCTGGCATACCGCTTCCAAAGCCCTTGGAATCTCAGGAGTGGTAAGAGTGCTTCTGTACCCCCGCCCGGCAGCTTCAGGACGGGGCTGTTGGCCGGAGTAGCCAAGCACGTGATCAGAGGGTGGAGAGATCCCCGTGATCTGGGGAGGAGAGAGGGCCTGGAGACTGAGCTAGCCAGTCTGATTTAATCAGTCATGCCCATGTGATGAAGCCTCCCTAAAAGCCACTGAATGAGGGGCTTGGACAGCTTCCAGGTTGGTGAACACATCTAGGTGCTGGGAGGGTGGTGTATCCATGCCCCCCTCACGCCTTGCCCGACGCATCCCTTCTGTTGGGCTGTTTCCCCAGTTGTATCCTTCATAGTAAACTGGTGACCGCAAGTGAAGTCATCAGTTTTTGATTTTGTTGTTGTTTTTTTTTTTTTACAGAAAAGAAAGTCAAACTTATTTAATGAAAAACTAGAAATAATAAAAATTAGCAAATACACACACACAAAATATACACACACAGCAGCACTGTGTATTGACTCACGTAGGGGAAAAGCAGTGGTCCAAGACCTCTCAACATGGCTTGTCAGTTAAAGAAAAAAATACCCAAACACACACACGCATGCGCGCACAAAAAGCCAACAGAAAACAAGAACCCAGTATTTTTCAGCAGTACACTCAATCTACAGCCAACACAAATTCAGAATTATTTTACAATGCTTCCTTCCTTAATACAAAAGATGCCCATCTTGGGTGTGTGTATATATATATATTTTTTTTTTTTTCAGTGGTTTACTGTTGACTTATTTTTAAATATATTAGTGTTACTACATGCGACTGTTTCCTGTATTTAAGAGCCTTTCCTTTTATTTACCTTCATGTGCCCAAAGCTTCCGGTTGGTAGGCAGACAGGTAAATTGTTTTCCTGAGTTCTGTGAGTTATCCTGGTGAATTGTCGAAGCTGAGGAGGGAGTCTAGGAGCCTCCAGATTCATAGCCAGTCAGTCACAAGGCCAGGTCACAGCCTGGGAGGTGCAGCTGGCACCTGGAGCGGGGTCAGTCTTGTTGGACTGAACCTGTGGATTCTGACGATGACCCCAGACAGTCTGTCAGAAGTTAAGTGAATTGTAGGACGCCCACTTGGTGTCCAGAGAGGTGGAGAGTTGGTGGGTGAGAGAGAAGCCCACATGTGTGGTGTCAGAAGTGTTGTGAGTAAAATTAGCCCATCTGCATCACGTAGGGTACACACGTCTGTGTAGGTGCTGCTTTGCCACAGTCAGTTCATAAACTCCGAACTTACCTACGTGCTGTGTCTGCGGGCCCCGTTCTTCTTTCCGTGCCCCTGTAATCCCTGAACAGCACGTTGACTTTCCCGTCTTCTCGCGCGCTCTCGTGTGATCTGTGCAGCTGGCCACGCTTGGCTTTTCTCTAACAGTGTGCTTGTGTACCTCCTGTCCCCTTGGACAGCCTCTCTGACTGCAAGGTTTGTCTCAGTGGATCCCCGTCCACCAGGCCATCCTGGGCCCTGGCCCTTCCTGCTCCGATCAGGTCCACTGCCACTCACAGCTGGGGACAGAGGTGGCAGAGGTCATCCTGTGGATGGTGTCAGTACTGGGCAGTTACTCTCTAACGAGATGAGAGGGAAGCAGTGTGGCACGTTTGTCACGGCTTATCACCAGCATGATTCTTAACATATGTTTTTATTTTTCATACAAGTACCAAGCATAGTGCCTGGCAAACTGAAGGGATCACAAAATGTTTGTTGAATTGAAAGGCTCATAACAGCGGTCATAAATCTGTTACCAGAAAGATGAGAATGCATCAGTGAATAAAGACTCAGATGGTCTTCACTTTTTAGTCCGTGCAGATCTCTAAAGGAATGCAGTGGTGCTCAAGTGAAAATTTTATGTGACTTTATCCTTTTTAGTGCTCCCAGTGGCCTACTCTACTGTGGGTAAAAATCCAGAAACACTTCACAGGAACACTTTTAAGTATTTTGGTGTTGAGTAAAAAAGGTTTTAAAAAGGCAGAACATCTTATATTTGACTTGTTACTTGCGTATAT
Source organism: Phocoena sinus (assembly GCF_008692025.1). Taxonomy (NCBI): domain Eukaryota; kingdom Metazoa; phylum Chordata; class Mammalia; order Artiodactyla; family Phocoenidae; genus Phocoena; species Phocoena sinus. The sequence continues at coordinate 3,900,182 of NC_045764.1, forward strand.
TCTTAGAAATGGAGATTGTGCAGATTGTCTAATTTATACTGAGTAATGTTAGATTCCTGTTTTTCAGAGGTGTAGGCGTAAGAATGACAGACCCAGTGTATCTGAGCCCCTCATTTGACAACGTACTGCCTAGCTACTTATTTTTACAAGTAAGTATTTGTAAAAGCAAAATACTTAGTGACACTGAAATATACTTCAGCGAATTATTTGAAATCTAAGGGTTTGTTTTTTTCGCTTCTATTAACTTTTTTTTTTTGCAGTGTATTTATGTTTTCTGATCTACCTTTGGTTAAGTAGTAAGGAAAAGCTTAGTAAGCACTTTGTCTTTTTCTCAAGTGATGAACTACCTTTTCTCCCTTCATTTGCCCAGCGGTGCTTATCGTAGGATAATAAGCACAGTACCTAGGGTGAGAAGGCGTGCGCAGGGCGCTGCCGCAACTCCGGCTCACCCTTAGGAAAGGAAAGGCTCCGCCGTGTGAGACGGCGGGGGTCTGTGTCATTTCTTTCGGGCACCAGTTCTGAGCTTTAGTTTGAGAGCTTCTTCCTGAATGTGCTTTCCTTCCTCTTTCCTACCCTCAAGTTTAATAAATATGGTTGTACTTTTCTTATTATAAAATGTCTGTAACTGCTGTTAAAAAAAACCAAAACTACTTAGTTTAGCTTATTGTAATGATTGCTTTCCATTTCCACTATTAACCCCTAAATAAAGCATGCATTTGCTATACATGTAACTGTTCCATGTGTAAGTCTGAGTGAGATTCACATGGTTTACTACTAGCAGATTTTGGTCAGATGGTTATCAATTGCTGTGATATAACAAGTAATTTGTTTTCCATTGTCCAGTTTATGATGTACTTTCATGTACATTAGCTCATATGATTTGTTACAGTCTGCTTGTTAGGTGGCGTTTTTATTATTTTATTATTATTACCAACGTAACATGAAGATACTGAAGGCCGAATCTGGTCAGGTTCTTGAATAAGGTCGCATAATGGGTAGGTAGTAGCATCTGTACCCAAACTTAAGCGTAGATGACATTTGCTTTCTACTCTGCTTAGTGTGTAACCAAAAGTCATTTTACAAACCCAGAGATTAATTCTGGGGTGAACAAATAGAAAAACAGATTTACGTTTGTCATCTGATTCTACATTAGTGATGATGTAAACCGTTAGGATGCATAATCTAATATAAAGTCATACACGGTTACGTAGAATCTTCTTCAGTAGTTTCTGCCAGCCTTTTTTATTACTTTCTATTTTTTATTTAATTTTTATTTAAAAAAATTTTTTTAGAGAAACAGTTCCCAAGAGTGCTCTTTTTTTTTTTTTTTTTTTATTTTATTTATTATTTATCTTTGGCTGTGTCGGGTCTTCCTCGCTGCATGCGGGCTTTCTCTAGTTGCAGCGAGCGGAGGGCTACTGTTCGTTGCGGTGCCCGGGCTTCTCACTGCGGTGGCTTCTCTTGTTGAGGAGCACGGGCTCTAGAGCACAGGCTCCTTAGTTGTGGTGCATGGGCTTAGCTGCTCTGTGGCATGTGGGATTTTCCCGGACCAGGGCTCGAACCTGTGTCCCCTACATTGACAGGCGGATTCTTAACCACTGCGCCACTAGGGCAGTCCTGCCAGCCTTTTAAAAAGTGTGGTGTTGTGCTGGGCTCTTTGAATATATCATCACAAGCCTGCACTGGCTGTAACTGAAGAACACTGATACCAGTTCTTGAATGATGTTCAGCAACCTCTTGTGAAGATGAGGTAGTTCATAGGGTGATTGGCTGAATACCTTGTAAGCCCCAGAGTTAGGCAACTAATACTTTGTCCATTCTGTGCGATTATTGAAGGTACTTTACAGAGAGGTAGAATTATATACTTGGGAAAATCCCTGGTGAAATTTGTGGGGTTTTTTTTTTTTTGATGCCTCTTGCCTTGCCTTTCTTTGTAAACCATTATCCCCAAATCTGTACTGTTACTTGTTTGCAACAGCTAATGTGGGAGCTTCACATTGTGGGTTCCTTGTTGAGGAGAGAAGGTTGTAAAGGGCTGGTGATAATTGATTATTTCTCATGTAGCATTGAAGTTACACAAGGATGTACTTTATAAAGTTAATTGGAGTGTCGCACACAATCATTAAAATTACGAATGTGCAGTATTATTTGGTTTTTCAAAACCACAAAGGAAACTTGATTTGTCTGACCACAATCCACAGAACTGCAGAAACGCCTTTGACGTCTTTCACGATTGAAATGATTGACAGTGAAAGGTTTAATACTTAAATATTTACAACAGCTGTTTTCAGTTATATTCTAGTTGCATTCTAGGTTATCTGGAATCAAAAATGGTGCTCCAAAGTTGATCTTTTCATTGCCTGGTTTCTTGGAAATAATTGATTTAAAAGCCAGATGAGGTTAGATAATCTGAGAGCTTTAATACGTGCTGCTGCCTGGACTCTACCACATGAATGGGCTTTAGTTGGTCTGGCTGGGGTGGGGCCTGGGTCAGGATGGTGAAAAGCTCTCCCAGGTGGTTCTGGTTTGCAGCTAAGGTTGAGAATGGCTGTAGCGGTAGCAAGGGTGCACAGCTAGCTGCACGTTAGAAGCACCTGGGGAGATCTTAAAAACACTGATGTCTGGCCCTATTGCCAGAAATTCTGATTTAACTATTCTAGATGACTGCACATTAAAAACAACAAAAGACAGAACGCACCAGGTGATTTTGTCGTGCAGCCAGGATTGAGAAATACTGTAGAGAAAGGTAGTAGATGAAATCGTTTTAGGGAAACTTGGTCATCATTTAAATATTTAATGAGGCCTCTTCACTGGGACTATTTCATGCTTTCAACTGATTGCATACCAGAAGGTTCTTAACGTATTACGTTGGATTGGAAATTTCTGTCATCTTTGGCCATTACATTAAGGTTATCTTTGTTTGGGGTGAAGCATCACTATCATCTCTAGATGGAGAATCACTGAACCTTCAGTGGCCACATACGTGTTTTAGTGTCTTTATATTAGAGTTCAGTTTTTAATGTGTCGTGTCTTTACGTCCTCTGATTCTGAAACTTAAAATGATCTCGAGTCACTGATAACAAATTAATTCTTTTTTCCTTATAGAATTTGCCATCTGCTGTAGTAAGTCATGTTCTGGATCCTCAGCCCGGAGAGAAGATTCTAGATTTGTGTGCGGCCCCCGGAGGCAAAACAACACACATTGCAGCGCTTATGCATGATCAGGTGAGGCCGTCTTCGCGCAGAGCTGCTCTTGATACACTGCGCGTCTCAGTGATGGAGGTGGGAGTATGTGTGACCTACGGAACATGGTGCAGACATTCATAATCTGGTCGATTTCGATTCAACCAAAGAGAAGGCCGCTCAGTGATGTTATTCATCACATATTAAGTTCAGTAGACCATTGTCATTTGTGAAGACTATCTCAAGACCTTCTTGAATCCCAGATTTGCCTAATACATTTATGGAATAGAATTTTTCCCTCAAATGATTAAGTCTAAATGAAACACTTAAGAGATCTTTTCATGTTCTTAATTACAGGACTTGACACTTTTTAAACTATTCAAATAAATTCTACCACTGAAAGTTAACTTGGCAGCCCGTTATTAAAGTGTCCAAATATATATTGTTGATACATATGCAAATATAAAGATGATAATAAATATATTGGCTTGGCCAAAATGTTCGGGTTTCTCCATAAGATGTTTTTGGCCAACAGAATACATGCACACATACTGAACGTCTATATGTGTCTGTGTTCTTCTTGCCTTGGGGTTCATAAAAAGCATGATTTGACTTAATTAGTAAAGCCTGCTTCATTGTCACAAAAGAGAAGTCTGTCCTTGGATAACTTTAGCTCAAATGTTACTGCTTTTCCTATGTATGCATATTTGCCGATGTGTTTTCTTGCATCGTGCGCTAGTTTTATCTGTGTTCAGAGCTGTGTGGCCTTGTAACCACTCTGTGCTTCAACTGAGATTCTTCAGCTTGAGGAGGATACGGCCAGTTGATGCTATCTTTCCCGTTTGTTTCAAATTCTGTAAAACCAAATGGTTCCTAAAATGTTTGCACATGCTAGTAGCTTCACCTACAGTATCTTTCTTGATCTAGAGTCAGATTTTAATTGATGGACTGATTAAAAAAATATTGATTTATTCTTACTGTGTGCCAAGTACTGGCGTACAGCAGTAAACCATAGTGACCACAGTTTCCTTCTTCATGGAGCTTACATTCCAGTAAAAGGACACAGATGAGAAACAAATGAGTGAGTAAAAGATAAGGCATATATAGCTGTGGGAGGGGTATGGGATTGGGAATACTGGGGAAGGGAGAGTGAGTTTGCAGTTTGAAGTGGGTGGCGAGGGAGAAGCCCACTGGGAAGGTGGCATTTAAGGAAGACTTACAGGTGGGAAGAATGTACCAGCGAGAGAAGACGTAAGTGCGAACGCTCAGGCTGGATGCTGCCCGACTTGCTGGGGAAACCGGGGTCAGGGTCGAGGACCGTGGTAGTTTTGTGGCGTAGACTAAGTGAGGAGCAGGGTGGGGGTGGGGGAAGAGATCAGAGAGCGGGGCGCCGGGGCATGGGCTGAGCAGCTTCGCAGGCTCTTCCGGGACTTCACGTCCGCTCCAGTGATGGGACGTCCTTGGAAGTTTGGGGCAGAAGAGCGACATAAGCTTGCGTGCTCCTTACCTTGGCTGCGGCGTTGCAGACAGGCTGCAAGAGGGCAGCGGCGGAAGCAGAGAGACTGCTTAGGAGACAGCAGTTCAGGGGCGTCATGGAGGTGGTAAGAAGTTGGTCGGATTCTGGGTGTGTTTCGAAGCTGGGGCTGTTAGGAGCTGTTGGTGGATTGGACGTGGGTTGTGAAAATGAGAGGCCAGTGCAGTGTGACTCCTTAGGTGTTTGGCCAGAGGACCTGGAAGGATGGAGCAGTCGGGTCGGGAGGGGCACATTTTGCAGGGAGAGATCAGCCATTTAGTTTGGGTTATACTGCAATGCGGTCCCATTAGACAGCCAGGAGGTGGCGTGGAGCAGGCAATGGGGTAGTTGAGTCCAGGATGCAGGAGAGAGGTCGGGACTGGAAATGGAGGTCTGGAAGTCGTCAACACGTGGATAAAACATGCGAGGCCGTGAGGCTGTTGCGGGCGGGAGAAGTAGGGGAGGCTGGAAGGCGAGCCTTGGGGCTGCGGTGCGCCGACACTCGGGGCTCGGGGAACCAGGAGGAACGGCCACCGATGCGGCAGGACCACAGAGGCCCATGATGCCCTGGGCGCCGCGTCAGGAAGGGGTCGAAAGGGGATGGAGCGAGCAGCTGGGTGAAACGTCCCGGCGGGACCAGTGAGGTGAGGCCCGAGAACCCCCTCCCCGTGGACTCAGCACCTCGTGCGTGATGGCGGTGAGTGGAAACGCCTGCTTGGATGGAAAATGAGAGGAAGCGAAGAAAGTGAATCAGGACAACTCTTTTGCGGGGGCAGGGCACGTTTGTACCGGAGGGCAGAGAAATGGGGCAGCGCTTGGAGGGTGGACTCAGGGATTCCTTTTTTTAAGATGAGGGAAGTAGCAGTGCATGCTGATGGAGAAGAGCGATTAGAAGGGGAAATTGGTTACCCCCCAGGGAACGGGAAAATGGCTGGAACAGGATCTTGGGGTAGGTGAAATGGGACAGGATTTGATGCACAGCGGCTTTAGATGGTGGCGTGAGACGGTTTATCTGTGGAAGTAGGAGGTAAGGCCGAGGATATGGGCAGAGGTGTTGGTGGACTGGTACACGTGGTGGGAGACTGGGAGTTGGCTTCTGTTGTTCCAGTTTTCCATGAAAAGGAAGCAGGGTCTTCAGAGGGGAATGGGGATGGGGAGGGGGAAGGGCAAGGCAGGGCGTTGGGTTTGAGAAGACAGGAAGTGTCGATCTAGGATAAGGAGTGAGAATGGCCTATGGATGCGTCATGAGAATTCAGTTGTGTCCCAGGGCCCCATGAGTACAGCAGTCATGGATTTAGAGTGAGATGTGCTCTTTGGCTGCGTGGGGGGCATAGACAGGAAGTTGGTGAAGGCCTGGGTTTAATCACAGCTGAGCTTTTGTCCCTTGGATATGCGAGAAACAGACGCACGTGAGTTGAGGATGTATATAAGGGAGTGTATGTAACGTGCCGTAGAATCTCAGCCGGGTGAAGAGCAGAGCAAGGACACAAGAATAGTGAGGGCCGTGTATCCGTTGTCACTTTTCTAATTTAGCTCAGATTTATACAGCAGTAAAAATGCTTATGTGCCTAGGAAACTCAGCGGTTTTCTTCCTAGTACTAATTTATAGATAAGAAACAATTACCTACTGAGGGTAAGACTTTCTGGCATGGAAACCTCCATGAGGCTGATTTAGCAAAAGCTTTTCTGCTCCAGCTAATTTGCCTGATAAAAGATACAGTATTTCCCACTCTCGCAAGTGCCAGATGTTGGACTTTTATCTGGTGATACATTTTCTGATCTATATTTGATGATGCTTAGGACTGTCAAGGGATTTACAAGCAATCTTGCACAGAAAATAGTTGGAAATTGTACTGTGTCAAGGATGAAAGTGTAACTTTTCCCTTTCATTAGTGCAGATAACTTTAATTGTCCGAAGACTTCTGATGAAAATTGTCATTCCTTACACATTCATATTTGACACTATTAGAATTTCTGAAACATTCACAATGTCACAAATGGGGATAAAAATATATAAATATAAAATTTTATATTTTCAGTAAATACGCTGAAGGCCTAAACCTGTCATCTCTGCACTATAAATGTGTGTGTAAAATCCATACACTGTCTGTATGCTCTTCGCATATACATAGACACTTGGCAGTAGCACTAATATAACCTCAATGAGCAGCCTTCAATCTAAGAAAGATCTCCAATAGAAAAAGGTATTTGTCGTTTAAATATCGTGGAATTGATATCCGTGGTTCATTAGAGGAGATACACTTGCCTATTGACTTACACTGCTCTTTGTCGAAAAAGAATTTAAGGTGGTAAACAGTAAAAAAAAAAAAACAACTCTAGGGAAAAAATGCATTAAATACCACCAGTGTGTAAAATGAACACAAAACAGAAGGGTTCATTTTATGGAATTGTGGTATTTAATGCAAATCATTTTTCAGTTTTCCTGAAAGCTCAAATGTAAAGATTATATGCTTTGAGGAAGTGATAATTATCCCCCTCGCTTACGGTATGATATTTATTGTGTTTGCTTAAAAGTATATTCACTCAGAGGTATTTTCTGCTCTCCAGTAAGAAGTCTTTCCAAAGAGGGGCTGGATATTAGAGGTGTGTGCATTCTCTGCTGGTTTTATAACGCTGTGTGTAAACAACCACACAGCCTCGGTGGCACTGCATCACCTCTGGAGTCTAGGATTCAGTCGATGGCCGCCAGCCTGACTGTGGCACCTGGTCCCTGTGGGTTGGCCGGAGTTTCTCATGGCCTTGGATGGGCTCACTCACTTGGGTTAGGCTCAGGTTGGCTCAGCTGAGGCCACTGGAATGTCTTGCCTCTGGTCCCTGCATCTCTTGCCCTCCTGTGGGACTAGGGCACTAGCACAGCAGAGCACAGTAGCTGAGGGTCAGCAGTGGCAGAGGACAAAGCAGAGCAAGGCCAGCGTTCCGCATCTCTCCTTGCATCACTCCTACTGTCATCCCATCAGCCAGTGCAAACCAGGTGGCCGAGCCCGACTCGGACCAGCCGGGTGTTGCAAGGTCAATGGCAGAGGGTGGGGATACATGGAGACTTGAAGAATTGGGGCCATTTAGGCAATCTCGCAGCGGGCCAGCACCCAGGAACCTGAACAGAAATATTTGAGCCAGAATTGAATCCCAGATTTTGTTAATACTTTCAGTTTGTCATTGCTGTTGATTTTTGTTTGTTTGTTTGTAGTTAAGCAGAATTTTGTATAAGTGAGGCTTCCAGTCTTGTACTTTTGTAAGAGCAGCCTTCGGCCAGTGCAGTTTCTCCTTCACTGTAGTTACAGTGGAACCTTATTCTGGTGGTTTTTGCCTACTTTTCCAGTTCAGCTCACTTGAAATGGGTTCCCTGTCCGTCGAGGTATTAACTGGAACTATGCCGGCCACTAAACCTGGTGTCACATTCAAGAACATAATCAGCAAATCTTCAGTATTGTAGTCTGTGCAGTCAATGCGTACGTCACAACAAGGAGGAACAAAAGCAAAAAAAGTACACTGAAACGTTTACATCACCATCTCTGCAGAACATTTCATAGTATGTTTTAAAATACCATGTGACTATCACAACTCATTCACAGAACTGTAGCCTCTTTATTGACTTTGACTTAATCGAAGTGTTCCCATGTAAAATTATTTTTGAACTACTACCAGTGCAGAACATTTGCTGTGATATACAGGCTTCTATTTTTGTCTTTAGTTGTCAGAATTCACATGAATTTTGTTACATGTATGTATCTCAGAAAGTATTGGGATGAGGATTGATTTTACAAGTAACATTCATCTGTATCTCAGAGGACCAGAAGGCAAATGTCTCAGAACGTTAGTTGATGCTCTTCCAGAGGTGAGCAAAGCACATCAAATTGGCAATTTTTAAATATTTATCTCAAATGGGTATTTTAAAGTTTCTTTAGAAGATTGCAAACACTGCTTTTGCTTTTGAATTTTGCGGATTAAAAGTAGATGGGCATTATAAGAAAATTATCTGTCAAGATTGTGTTCTTTAAAAGGTAAGACTTAAGTATTGGATGTAAATTTGATATTCATTTGGATGATGACTTCAGCTTTAAAACTGGGGATAGGAGGAAAGTGGGGAAGACTATAATTGTTGTCTCTTTTTCTCATTATTAATAACTTTCATGACTGCTTTGGATTTTCACTTTTTTATGTGTTTGTTTTGTTTTTTTAGGGAGAAGTGATAGCACTGGATAAAATATCCAACAAAGTAGAAAAAATAAAGCAGAATGCATTATTGTTAGGGCTAAATTCCATCAGGGCATTTTGCTTCGATGGAACAAAGGCCCTTAAACTTGATATGGTTAAGGACACAGATGGTGAGTTAAATTTTATCTTTTCAAGGCTTTTATAATTGGCATTTACAAACAGATTGTCAGATTTTGCTACCTATGTTCTAGCCCCTAAATAGCCATAGGGCCTTGGCATGGATCTAAGGTATTTTGCCGTAATAGATGTCTTTTTGCTTTTCATCTTATCTTTGAATATCAAGTTTTTAATACAGAATCAAACCTCCAAGACTTGGTCAAACTCTTTGTTCTTAACCTATTTGTTTTATTTTATTTTATTTTTTTATTGAAGTATAGTTGATTTACAGTGTTCTGTTAATTTCTGCTGTACAACAAAGTGATTCAATTATACATGTATGTACATTTTTAAAAAATATTCTTTTCCATTATGGTTTACCACAGGATACTGAATATAGTTCTTTGTGCTATACAGTAGGATCATGTTGTTTATCCATTCTATGTAAAAACTTACATCTACTAACTCCAATTTCCCACTCCATCCCTCCCCCAGCCCCTCCCCTTTGGCAACCACAAGTCTGTTCTCCATGTCCGTGAGTCTGTTTTGTAGATAGGTTCACTTGTGTCATATTTTAGATTCCACATTTAAGTGATATTATATGGTATTTGCTTTCCGACTTATTTCACTTAGTATGATAATCTCTAGTTGCATCCATGTTGCTGCAAACGGCATTGTTTCATTCTTTTTCTATGGCTGAATAGTGTTCCATTGTATATATGTACCACATCTTCTTTATCCATTCCTCTGTCAGTGGACATTTAGGTTGTTTCCATGTGTTGGCTAGTGTGAATAGTGCTGCTAGGAACATAGGGGTGCATGTATCTCTTTGGATTAGAGTTTTCTCTGGATATATGCCCAGGGGTGGGATTGCTGGATCATATGGTGGCTCTATTTTTAGGTTTCTGAGGAATCTCCATACTGTTCTCCACAGTGGCTGTACCAATTTACATTTCTGCCAACTGTGTAGGAGGGTTCCTTTTTCTCCATATCCTCTCCAGCATTTGTTATTTGTAGAGGTTTTAATGATGGCCATTCTGACCGGTGTGAGGTGGTATCTCATTGTAGTTTTGATTTGCATTTCTCTAATAGTTTAGCAGTGTTGAACATCTTTTCATATGCCTACTGTTCATTTGTATTTCCTCTTTGAAGAAATGTCTATTTAGGTCTTCTGCCCATTTTTTGATTGGGTTGTTTGTTTTCTTTTTGTTGTTGAGTTGTTTGAGCTGTTTGTATATTTTTGAAATTAAACCCTTGTTGGTTGCATCATTTGCAAACATTTTCTCCCATTCTGTAGGTTGTCTTTTCGTTTTGTTGATTGATTGTTTCCTTTGCTGTGCAAAAGCTTGTAAGTTTGATTAAGTCCCATTTGTTTATTTTTGTTTTTATTTCTGTCACCTTGGGAGACTGACCAAAGAAAACATTGGTATGACTTACGTCAGAGAATGTTTTGCCTATGATCTTTTCTAGGAGTTTTATGGTGTCATGTCTTATGTTTAAGTCTTTAAGCCATTTTGAGTTTATTTTTTGAGTATGATGTGAGGGAGTGTTCTAACTTCACTGATTTACATGTGGCTGTCTAACTTTCCCAGCACCACTTGCTGAAGAGACTGTCTTTTTCCCATTGTATATTCTTGCCTCATGTGTCAAAGCTGTGTGATTGACCGTAGTTGTGTGGGTTTATTTCTGGGCTCTCTGTTCTGTTACATTGATCCATATGTCTGTTTTTTGTGCCAATACCATGCTGTTTTGATTACTGTAGCTTTGTAGTATTGTCTGAAGTCTGGGAGGGTTATGCCTTCTGCTTTGTTCTTTTACCTTCAGGATTGCTTTGGCAATTCTGGGTCTTTGCTGGTTCCATATGAGTTTCAGGATTATTTGTTCTAGTTCTGTGAAAAATGTCATGAGTAATTTGATAGGGATCGCATTAAATCTGTAGATTGGGTAGTATGGCCATTTTTTTTTTTTTTTTTTTTTTTTTGCGGTATGCGGGCCTCTCACTGTTGTGGCCTCTCCCGTTGCGGAGCACAGGCTCCGGACGCGCAGGCTCAGCGGCCATGGCTCACGGGCCCAGCCACTCCGCGGCATGTGGGATCTTCCCAGACCGGGTCACAAACCCGTGTCCCCTGCATCGGCAGGCGGACTCTCAACCAGTGCGCCACCAGGGAAGCCCAGTACGGCCATTGTAACAATATTAAATCTCATCCAAGAGAGCATGGGATATCTTTCCATTTCTTTGAATCATCTTCAGTTTCCTTTTTTAATGTTTTATAGTTCTCAGTGTATAAGTCTTTCACCTCCTTGGTCAGGTTTATTTAGTATTTTATTTTTGGGAGTGTGATTTTGAAAGATACTGGTTTTTTGTTTGTTTTTACATTCCCTTTCTGCTATTTCATTATTAGTGTAAAGAAATACAACTGATTTCTGTATGTTAATCTTTTATCCTGCTAACTTCCTGAATTTGTTTATCAGTTCTAGTAGTTTTTGTGTGGAGTTTTTAGGGTTTTCTGTGTATAGAATCACGTCATTTGCATATAATGACAGTTTTATCTCTTCCGTTCTAATTTGGATACCTTTTATTTCTTTTTCTTGTCTGATTGCTGTGGCTAAGACTTCCAATACTATGTTGAACAGAAGTGGTGAGAGTGGGCATCCTTGTCTTGTTCCAGATTTTAGTGGGAAGGCTGTCAGCTTTTCACTGTTGAGTATTATATTAGCTGTGGGTTTGTCATAAATAGCTTTTATTATGTTGAGATGTGTTCTCTCTGTACCCACTTTGGTAAGAGTTTTTATCATGAATGCATATTGAATTTTGTTAGATGCTTTTTCTGCATGTATTGAAATGATCATGTGGTTTTTGTTTTTTCTGTTGTTGATGTAGTGTATCACATTGATTTGCATATGTTGGACCATCCTTGTGAACTTGGGATGAATCCCACTTGGTCGTGGTGTATGATCTTTTTTATGTGTTGTTGGATTCAGTTTGGTAATATTTTGTTGAGAATTTTTGCATCTATATTCATCAAAGATATTGGCCTGTAATTTTCTTTTTTAGTGGTTTTCATATCAGGGTGATGGTGGCTTCATAGAATGTCTTTGGGGGTGTTCCCTCCTCTGCAATTTTTTGGAAGAGTTGGAGAAGGATCGGTAAGAGTTCTTCTTTGTATGTTTGGTAGAATTCACCTATGAAGCCATCTGGTCCCGGACTTTTGTGTGTAGGCAGTTTTAAAATTACAGATTCTATTGATATTTCACTTCTAGTGATCAGTCTGTTCAAATTATCTATTTCTTTTTTTTTTTTTTTTTTTTTTTTTTGGCGCTACGCGGGCCTCTCACTGCTGTGGCCTCTCCCATTGCGGAGCACAGGCTCCGGACGCGCAGGCTCAGCGGCCATGGCTCACGGGCCCAGCCACTCCGCGGCATGTGGGATCTTCCCGGACCGGGGCACGAACCCGTGTCCCCTGCATCGGCAGGCGGACTCTCAACCACTGCGCCACCAGGGAAGCCCCAAATTATCTATTTCTTGATTCAGTTTTGGTGGACTTAATGTTTCTAGAAAGTTGTCCATTTCTTCTAGGTTGTTGAATTTGTTGGCATATAATTGTTCATAGTATTCCCTTATTTTTTTTGTATTTCTATAGTGTTGGTTGTTATGTCTCCTTTTTCATTTCTTATTTAGTTTATTTGGGTTCTCTCTCCTTTCTTCTTGGTGAGCCTGGCCAGAGGTTTGTCAATCTTGTTTATTGCCCTTTCAAAGAACCAGCTCTTGGTTTTATTGATTTTTTTTTTCTATTGTTTTTAATCTCTATTTTATTTATTTCTCCTCTGATCTTTATTTATACCGTCCTAATGCTGACTTTAGGTTTTGTTTGTTCTTCTTCTTCTAATTCTTTTAAGTGTTAACCTATTAGTTATAGTTTCATATTACAGCTCAGAAAGCTGAGATTTGAGACAAACCTTTCAGTTTTATGATTCTTCATTTTTCTTGAGGAATTGGGGATATAGAGCCAGAAGGGAAAAACTGGCACATATCTTGTTTTGGAATAAAATAATACAGTAGTTAAATTGCTCTATTTCTCTCTCTTTGTGTCTATTTCGATTTGGTTTCATAAATTATTCAAGAAACTTGCATATTTTAATGAAGTAATTAGCATTAGTTTCTCTAGAATGTTCATTGATTAAAGATGCTATTTGATTCATGATGACTTCTTAAAAAATTAATTTACTTATTTTTAAATTTTCTTTTATATTGGAGTATATTTGTTTTTTTTTTGCGGTATGCAGGCCTCTCACTGTTGTGGCCTCTCCCGTTGCGGAGCACAGGCTCTGGATGTGCACGCTCAGCGGCCATGGCTCATGGGCCTACCTGCTCCGCGGCATGTGGGATCCTCCCGGACCGGGGCATGAACCTGTGTCCCCTGCATCGGCCGGTGGACTCTCAGCCACTGCGCCACCAGGGAAGCCCCTATATTGGAGTATATATATATATATATTTTTTTTTTTTGTGGTACGCGGGCCTCTCACTTTTGTGGCCTCACCCATTGCAGAGCACAGGCTCCGGACGCGCAGGCTCAGCGGCCATGGCTCACGGGCCCAGCCACTCTGCGGCATGTGGGATCTTCCCGGACCGGGGCACGAACCCGTGTCCCCTGCATTGGCAGGCGGACTCCCAACCACTGCGCCACCAGGGAAGCCCTGGAGTATATTTGATTTACAATGTTGTGTTAGTTTCAGGTGTACAGCAAAGTGATTTGGTTATACATACACATGTATTTATTCTTTTCCAGGATTCATGATGACTTTTAAAATGCCTGCTACATCAGTAGTAATGTGAAAATCCACATACCTTTAAGAAATTATTTTGTAACTTCTGCCTAATATGTAGTAAGTCACACGTGATTAAGAAGCCAAAACAAATGACGCACATGGAATACTTGCCAGAAAAACAGGGACTATCCTGAAGAAGAGTGGGAGCAGGTCGGATTGAATTGCCTAATTACATGACAACAGTGTGTCATGGTCAGTGGCTTGTCAGCCATAAAGTGTCAGCCAGGGGTTTGCAGGAGTTTATATCAGTGTGTAGGCTAGGGGGCTGTACCAGAGACCCAAAATACAGTGACTTAGAAAAGATAGAAGCGTTTTTTGGTTTTCTTGTTTATTTTTGTCTCACTGAAAAGTTAAAGAGGTGGACATCCAATGCTGGGAGCTTCATCTCTGGGTCCAAGACAGCTGTTCCAGTTTTTATCCCAGGGGGTAGAGAAAGGGACTGGGAGATGCACAAGACCTGGAAGTGGGGTGCATATCCCGCTGGCCACAACTTAGTCGTTTGATAAACTTAGCTGCACAGGGGGCTGGAAGACATAGTCTTCAGCTGTGTTGCCATGTGCCCAGTTCACACCATTTCTATAGAAGAAGAGGATAATTGTTACTGAAGAACAAATAGCAGTCTGCCAAAAGCTTTGTACTATTAAAAGTGGAGATGGGGCTTCCCTGGTGGCGCAGTGGTTGAGAGTCCGCCTGCCGATGCAGGGGACGCGAGTTCGTGCCCTGGTCCGGGAGGATCCCACATGCCGCGGAGCAGCTGTGCCCGTGAGCCGTGGCCACTGAGCCTGCGCGTCCAGAGCCTGTGCTCCGCAGTGGGAGAGGACGCAACAGTGAGAGGCCCGTGTACCACAAAAACAAAAACAAAACAAAACAAAACAAAAATGGAGATGGTGACTGTTTCCATTTTTTTCTTTTATTCATCGGTAAAATTTTTCTTCCCCCTTTAAAGTAAGTGAAAGAGCTTGAAAGCCTCTGAGTGGGTAAGTGAGGTGCGTAGTATAAGGTGCAAGGAGTGACCCAGCAACTGTATGCTAGCATCATGCTATGTGGTAGTTTCCTACACAGTTTGTTCTGGTTACGTTCTGCTGTTATCCACATCGTGCCACCACTTAGTGATGAAAACCACAGTAATCATTTCATTATTCTTCTTCACAGTTCTGGGGGCTGACCAGCCTCGCAGATAGATGGTTCTCACTTGCAGTATCTCGTGCAGTTGCGGTCATGTGGTAGTGGAGGGAGGTGTCATCTTGAAGGTGCTCTCTTTCACATACACGTCGGGAGGATGATGGTGGCTCTCAGCTGGGACCTCTCCACGTGTCCTGGATACTCTGAGCGTGTCGGTTGGGTGGGTTTCAAGGGCGAATGTTGGAATAGCCCCAGGCAGCAGCCACGTCCCCATTTTATGACCTATTCCAGAAGTCACTTAGCATCGATTCTGCTGTGGCGCAGAATAAAGGAGAAGGAATATTACATCCCACCTCTTGTGTCACTGTGGTGAGTGTCAGTATCAGATTTTAAGCATGTATGGAATGGGCGATATTGTGGCAGCCATCTTTGGGAAGTATAATTGCTTTCACAGTTGTAAACTGTTTTTATTTAAAAAAAAATTTATTTATTTGGCTGTGCCGGGTCTTTAGTTGCGGTACGCAGGATCTTTAGTTGCGGTGTGTGGGATCTTTGGTTGTGGCATGCGGGATCTTAGTTGCGACATGCGGGATCTAGTTCCCTGACCAGGGTTCGAACGCAGGCCCCCTGCCTTGGAAGCATGGAGTCTTAACTGCTGGACCACTGGGGAAGTCCCAGATTATTTTTATTTTTAGTCAGACATTTTTATATGCATAATGGATTGTTAGCTGAACACAGGAAGGATAAGGAATACTGACTTGAAAATGCAAGAGTGTAAAAGTAGTAATGATCCTGCAAATTTACATCAAGGTGATTTTCACCAGTTCTATAGATTGCAGTAAATATGATTAAAATTCTTATATAGCATTCTAAGGTGATTTCAGTACTACAGAAAATCTAAAAAGAGAGAACAGAATGAGCTGTATGTTCAGTTGGGCTATTATTTATTAGGAATAGAGGTTATCCACGTCTGTAATGTTTTAGTTACTTATAAGGGGTAGCCTGAATCCAGTCTTGTCCCTCAGAAGGAAACAAACTGTTTTCTAGTACCTAATGTAAGTATTCCAAACATCAGTCCTTGGCAGTTTTTGTTTATTTTTGATGCTGAGGCAAACGTTTGTAATATTTAATGTTTTTGAAAAATTACTCTTTTTCTTTCGTAATTTTAAATTATGTCAACCTATATCATTTGTTAAATGGGAGAAAAAAAATTTTCTTCTTCATATTCAAGGATGAGTAATGTTCTAGTGTGTGGATAATACCACATTTTACTTATTCATTCATCAGTTGATGGACATTTGGGTTCTTTCCCTTTTTTGTCTGTTATGAATAATGTTGCTATGAACATTTGTGTGTAAGTTTTTGTGTGTTTTATCTCTTGAGTATATACCTAGAATTGGGATTGCTGGATCATATGGTAACCCTATGTTTAACCTTTAACAGAATTGTCAGACTGTAAAGCAGTTTGCAGCATTTTTCATTCCACTAGCAATGTACTGAGGGTTCATATTTCTCCATATCCTCACCAGCACTTAATATCTGTCTCTTTGATTATTGCTGTCTTGGTAAGTGTGAAGTGGAATCTCATTGTGGTTTTCATTTTTATTTAGTAGGAGCAGATTTCCCAGATGGCTAATAAGTTAATCATCTTTTCATGCGTTTATTGACCATTTTACATCTACTTGTCCATTCAGATCCTTTGCCCATATTTTAATTGGGTTGTGTTTTTATTATCAGGTTGTAAGTGTTCTTTATATATTCTAGCTATAAGTCCCTTATTAGATATATAATTTACACATAGTTTATACCATCTTGTCAGTTGTCCATTTACTTTTCTGATGATGTCATTTGAAGCACAAAGGTTTTCAAGGATGTCCATTTTATCTTTTATTGCTTATACTTTTGGTGTCAGATTCTAAGAGTTTTGTAGTATGACCTCTTACATATAGATGTAGAATTCGTTTTGAATTAATTTTTGTATATGGTGTGAGAAAAGAGTCCAACTTTATTCTTTTTCATGAAGATATCCAGTTGCCCCAGCATGATTTGTTGAAAAGACTATTTTGCTCCATCGAATTGTCTTGGTACACTTTTCGAAAATCAGTTGACTGGCAATGTAAGGGTTCATTTCTGGACTCTCAGTTCTCTTGCATTGATTGATATTTCTGTCCTTAAGCTGATAACACTGCCTTAATTACAATAGATTTGTAGTAAATTTTCATTTGCAAATAGAGATAGGTCAGTTTTTTCTTTGCTAACCTGGATGCCTTTTGTTTCATTTTGTTGCCTAATTGCCCTTGCTAGAACCTCAGTACAGTGTTGAATAGAAGTGGTAACAGAGAACATCCATGTCTGATGTTCCTGATTAGTCTTTTTTCAAGTGGCTTAGAACTGTAGGTTTGTCATAGATCGCCTTTATCAGGTTGAGAAATTAACGACTATTTCTAGTTTGTTGGATATTTTAGATCATGAAATGGTGTTGGATTTTGCCAAGTGCTTCTTCTGTCTTACTCAGATGATCATGTGGTTTTTGACCTTTATTCAGTTAATTTTCAGACTTGGAATCCACCTTGCATTCCTGAGGTAAATGCCGCTTGGTCATAGTGTATAATGCTTTTCATCTATTGGTGGATTACACTTGCTTGGATTTTATTGAGGATATTTGTTCCATATTTGTAAGAGATACTGGTCTGTGGTTTTCATTCTTGTGATATCTTTGTTGGGTTTTGGTTTCAGAGTAACACTGGTCTCATAGACTGAGTTGGAAATTGTTCTTTTCTCTTATGTTTCTGAAAGAATTTGTGAAGACTTGGTATTATTTAAAAGTTTGGTGGATTCATCAGTGAAGTCAGCTGGGCCTGGGGTTTCTTTTGTGGGATTTAAAAAAGTTACTAATTCAGTCTCTTTATTTACTATAGGTTTATTCAGATTTTCTCTTCTTGTATCAATTTTGATAGTTTGTATCTTTCTAGTAACTTGTCCATTTCATTTATCTATACAGTTTTTAGTATTCCTTTATAATCACTTTTCTTTCTGTAAGATCAGGAGCAATGTCCCCCGTTAATTACTGATTTTACTATTTTGAGTCTTCTCTCTTGGTCAGTCTAATTAAAGTTTTGTCAATGTTGTTGATTTTTTTCAAAGAACCAATTTTCAGCTTTGTTGATTCTTGTTTTTCTTTACTCTGTTTCATTAATTTCTGCTCGAATTATTTTACTTAAAATTTTCAATTTTATGTTGGACTATAGTTGATTTACAATGTATTAGTCTCAGGTGTACTGCAGAGTGATTCAGTTACACATGTATGTATATCTGTTCTTTTCAAATTCTCTTCCCATTTAGGTTATTACAGAATATTGAGCAGAGTTCCCAGTGCTATACAGTAGGACCTTGTTGATTATCTATTTTAAATATAGTCGTGTGTATATGTCAATCCCAATCTCCCAATTTATCCGTCCCCCAACCTTTCCCCTTTGGTAACAGTAAGTTTGTTTTCGAAGTCTGTGAGTCTGTTTTGTAAATAACTTCATTTGTATCATTTTTTTTTAGATTCCGCATATAAGTGATATCATATATTTGTCTTTCTCTGTCTGATGTACCTCACTTAGTTTGATAATATTCAGGTCCATCCATGTTGCTGCAAATGGCATTATTTCTTTATTTTTAATGGCTGAGTAATAGTCCATTGTATATATGTACCACATCTTCTTTTTTCCTTAATTTAAAGAAAAAATTTATTGAAGATCTGAAAAACAATTTCTAAAAGATTGACTTTTCCAGAAAACTGTAGCTACACAATGCGTTGTATCTATCATGTTAAAACCTGCATTAGACACAAATACAAAAGCCGTGAAACAAGCCACCATGCTTCAACAATCTGAGCAAAGATAAAATGCCTAAGGAACAACATGTATGACTTGCAAAGGATGGGCTCTTTACTTTAAGCACCATAAAAAAAAGGGGGGGAGCACAAATAGATGAGTGTTTTCAGTTATATACACTGAATTGAACCTTTGGCACTAGGAATCAGGGCATTTTGTCATATAGCATTAACACATTATAAAAGTGTGTGGTGGCAAAGGAATAGAACCACCAGCAATCAAATGCAGCTTTGTCAACTAAGCAGTAAAATACAGTCTGTCTTTCTGTTGTCCATCATTGAATACACTGGTAGCAACTTTGAAATGAAAGAAAAGAAAAAAGCCGTAATTCCTTTCATTTTCTCTGTTTAAATATCAAACAGAAAACAAACATCAGTTCTGTTATACACTAACATTTCCAAAGTACCTCATTTGTACGAGAGAAGGACTAAGAAACAAAAACGCGTTTACAGACGTCCAGACGTGAGTATAAGCGCCTCACACAGCTTTCTGATGAAACTCAGGAGGAGACACTTGGTTAATCGCTGGCACTAAACAGAGTTGCAGAGTTCTTTGCCAGGTGTTCTAGGAAATCATGAAGATAATTCGGTAATAAAGCAAGGCTCTTCTCGTCCAGAGGTGTATGGGCCAACATTGCTCCAATTTGTACAGATAATCACAGTAGATGTGGCGCTCCATGCATGTGGGACATGGGCGTCATCAGGGTGATCTGCGAGGATTTCAGCATACTGTGGTCTCTCATGTTTGCAGAGCAGCTGAGTGCCCAACATTACATTGAAGTATTCCTTTATCCCTGCCACAACTTCATTAACGCATACTCCTTGTTATCTGTGTTTCCTTGAGATTTCTTGGAATTTGCATAATCCGCTAGAATGGAATCCACATTCTTCTTGGCAGGAAGATAAAGAGCTGTTTTTTTTTTTTTTACATCTTTATTGGAGTATAATCGCTTTACAATGGTGTGTTAGTTTCTGCTGTATAACAAAGTGAATCAGTTATGCACATACATATGTTCCCATATCTCTTCCCTCTTGCGTCTCCCTCCCTCCCACCCTCCCTCTCCCACCCCTCTAGGTGGTCACAAAGCACCGAGCTGATCTCCCTGTGCTATGCGGCTGCTTCCCACTAGCTATCTGTTTTACGTTTGATAGTGTATATATGTCCATGCCACTCTCTCGCTTTGTCACAGCTCACCCTTCCCCCTCCCCATATCCTCAAGTCCATTCTCTAGTAGGTCTGCGTCTTTATTCCTGTCTTACCCCTAGGTTCTTCATGACGTTTTTTTTCTTAAATTCCACATATATGTGTTAGTATACGGTATTTGTCTTTCTCTTTCTGACTTACTTCACTCTGTATGACAGACTCTAGGTCCATCCACCACACTACAAATAGCTCAATTTTGTTTCTTTTTATGGCTGAGTAACATTCCATTGTATATATGTGCCACATCTTCTTTACCCATTCATCCGATGTTGGACACTTAGGTTGTTTCCATCTCCAGGCTATTGTAAACAGAGCTGCAATGAACATTTTGGTACATGACTCTTTTTGAATTGTGGTTTTCTCAGGGTATCTGCCCAGTAGTGGGATTGCTGGGTCGTATGGTAGTTCTATTTGTAGTTTTTTAAGGAACCTCCATACTGTTCTCCACAGTGGCTGTACCAATTCCCATTCCCACCAGCAGTGCAAGAGTGTTCCCTTTTCTCCACACCCTCTCTAGCATTTATTGTTTCTAGATTTTTTTTTTTTTTTTTTTTTTTTTTGCGGTACGCGGGCCTCTCACTGTTGTGGTCTCTCCCGTTGCGGAGCACAGGCTCGTCGGCCATGGCTCACGGGCCCAGCCGCTCCGCGGCATGTGGGATCTTCCCAGACCGGGGCACGAACCCGTGTCCCCTGCATCGGCAGGCGGATTCTCAACCCCTGCGCCACCAGGGAAGCCCTCTAGATTTTTTTTTTTTTTTTTTTAATTTATTTATTCATTTATTTATTTTTGGCTGTGTTGGGTCTTCGTTTCTGTGCGAGGGCTTTCTCTAGTTGTGGCAAGTGGCGGCCACTCTTCATCGCGGTGCGCGGGCCTCTCACTGTCGTGGCCTCTCTTGCTGCGGAGCACAGGCTCCAGACGCGCAGAGCTCAGTATTTGTGGCTCCCGGGCCCAGCTGCTCCGTGACACGTGGGATCTTCCCAGACCAGGGCTTGAACCCGTGTCCCCTGCATTGGCAGGCAGACTCTCAGCCACTGCGCCACCAGGGAAGCCCCCCTCTAGATTTTTTGATGATGGCCATTCTGACTGGTGTCAGATGATATCTCATATCTAGGAATAAACCTACCTAAGGAGACAAAAGACCTGTATGCAGAAAATTGTAAGACACTTATGAAAGACATTAAAGATGATACAAATAGATGGAGAGATATACCATGTTCTTGGATTGGAAGAATCAACATTGTGAAAATGACTATACTACACAAAGCAATCTACAGATTCAATGCAATCCCTATCAAACTACCACTGGCATTTTTCACAGAACTAGAACAAAAAATTTCACAGTTTGTATGGAAACACAAAAGACCCTGAATAGCCAAAGCAATCTTGAGAACGAAAAACGGAGCTGGAGGAATCAGGCTCCCAGACTTCAGACTATACTACAAAGCTACAGTAATCAAGACAGTATGGTACTGACACAGAAACAGAAAGATCGATCAATGGAACAGGATAGAAAGCCCAGAGATAAACCCACACACATATGGTCACCTTATCTTTGATAAAGGAGGCAGGAATGTACAGTGGAGAAGGGACAGCCTCTTCAATAAGTGGTGCTGGGAAAACTGGACAGGTACATGTAAAAGTATGAGATTAGATCACTCCCTAACACCATATACAAAAATAAGCTCAAAATGGATTAAAGACCTAAATGTAAGGCCAGAAACTATCAAACTCTTAGAGGAAAACATAGGCAGAACACTCTATGACATAAATCACAGCAAGATCCTTTTTGACCCACCTCCTAGAGAAATGGAAATAAAAACAAAAATAAACAAATGGGACCTGATGGAACTTCAAAGCTTTTGCACAGCAAAGGAAACCATAAACAAGACCAATAGACAACCCTTCAGAATGGGAGAAAATATTTGCAACTGAAGCAACTGACAAAGGATTAATCTCCAAAATTTACAAGCAGCTCATACAGCTCAATAACAAAAAAACAAACAGCCCAATCCAAAAATGGGCAGAAGACCTAAATAGACATTTCTCCAAATAAGATATACAGACTGCCAACAAACACATGAAAGAATGCTCAACATCATTGATCATTAAAGAGCTGTTTTTGCTGGGTTATTAAGTCCCGGTCATCAACAAGCCTCGGTTTTAGTTCTTCAGGAATCTTTACTGTAACTTCAGCTTCGTTTGTGAATGTTTCCTCATTGTCAACAGTAGGGTCTGCTTGGGCCCTTTTCTTGTAGGAGGCTGAGGTTGTCTCACTGGTGCTACCACCATCTCCATTTCCAGGTGTTTTCTGTTTGTTCTTTTTAGTTTTCTCTTTAGCATTTTTCTGTTGCAGACCAGAAGTCTTCTTTCCAGGGGCAGCCCCTCTCATCTTCCCCTCTGCATATTGTTCCTGATTGGCTTTTTGAAGTTCTCGTTGCTTGTTGTAGATTGGTGTCCATGTATTTGAGTACTCTGCTTTCTGGAACTCATTCATCTCAATTTTTATTCCAACTACTGTAATGTGTAAAGTATTACACTTGTTTATCCTTTATGGCCACCTTTACACACTTTGCTTCATAAAGAAGAGGCCCGTGGAAGCACAGCACTCTCTCACCCTCCTGGAATTGAGGCTTCGGGTCCTGCTTCAGTGCCATTTATAAGTGATTGCTGCTGCCTCCTTCTGCCGCCATCCCCGACTGCTGCCCCTACTCTCGACCCCGCCCAACTCTGTGTCAGACGCGCCGTCAGGCACTGCCAACTCTACATCCTGGGCCCTACCACATCTTCTTTATCCATTCTTCTGTCGATGAACATTTAGGTTGCTTCCATGTCTTGGTGATTGTAAGCAGTGCTGCAGTGAACACTGGGGTACGTGTATCCTTTTGAACCATGTTTTTGTCTGGATATATGCTCAGTAGTGGGATTGCTGGATCATATGGTAGTTCTCTTTTTAGTTTTTTAAGAAACCTTCATACTGTTCTCCATAGTGGTTGTACCAATTTACTTCCCACCAACAGTGTTGGAGGGTTCCCTTTGCTTCACACCCTCTCCGGCATTTGTTTGTAGACTTTAAAAAAATTTATTTATTTATTTGGTTGTGCCGGGTCTTAGTTGTGGCAGGTGGGCTCCTTAGTTGTGGCATGCGAACTCTTAGTTGCGTCATGCATATGGGATCTAGTTTCCTGACCTGGGATCCAACCTGGGCCCCCTGCATTGGGAGCATGGAGTCTTAACCACTGGGCCACCAGGGAAGTCCCTGTTTGTAGACTTTGATCATGGCCATTCTGACTGGTGTGAGGTGATAACTCATTGTAGTTTTGATTTGCATTTCTCTGATAATTACTGATGTTGAGCATCTTTTCATGCGCTTTTTGGCCATCTGTATGTCTTTGGAGGAATGTCTATTTAGAGCTTGTGCCCATTTTTTGATTGGTTTGTTTGTTTTTTTGCCATAGAGCTGCATGAGCTGTTTCTATATTTTGGAGATTAATCCCTGTCGGTCACATCATTTACAAATACTTTCTCCCATTCTGTGGGTTATCTTTTCATTTTGTTGATGGTTTCCTTTGCTGTGCAGAAGCTTTTGAATTTAATTAGGTCACATTTGTTTGTCTTTGTTTTTATTTCTATTACTCTAGGAGATGGATCAAAAAAGATACTGCTTGAATTTATGTCAAAGAGTATTCTTACTATGTTTGCCTCCAAGAGTTTTATAGTATCCAGTCTTACATTTAGCTCTTTAATTCATTTTGAGTTTATTTTTGTGCATGGTGTTAGAAAATGTTCTAATTTCATTTTTTACATGTAGCTGTCCAGTTTTCCCAGCACCATTTATTGAAGACACTGTCTTTTCTCCATTGAATAGTCTTGCCTCCTTTGTTGTAGATTAATTGATCATAGGTGCATGGGTTTATTTCTGGACTTTCTGTCTTGTTCCGTTGATGTGTATTTCTGTTTTTGTGCCAGTTCCATACTGTTTTGATTACTGTAGCTTTGTAGTATAGTGTGAAGTCAGGGAGTCTGATTCTTCCAGCTTTGTTTTTCTTTCTCAAGATTGCTTTGGCTATTCAGATATTTTTGTGTCTCCATAGAAATTAAAAATTTTTTTGTGTTTAGTTCTGTGAAAAATGCCATTGGTAATTGGATAGGGATTGCATTGCATCTGTAGATTGCCTTGGGTTGTATAGTCATTCTGACAATATTGATTCTTCCAACCCAGGAATATGGTATATCTTTCCTCTGTTTGTGTCATCTTCGATTTCTTTCATCAGTTTTTCATAGTTTTCAGAGTACAGGTCTTTGTCTCCTTAGGTAGGTTTATTCGTAGGTATTTTATTCTTTTTGATGTGATGGTAAATGGGATTGTTTCTTTAATTTCTGTTTTTGGACTTTCATTGTTAGTGTATAGAAATGCAGCAGATTCTATGTTTTAATTTTGTATTCTGCAGCTTTACCGAATTCATTAATGAGCTCTAGTAGTTTTCTGGTAGTATCTTTAGGATTTTCTATGTATAGTATCGTGTCATCTGCGAACAGTGACAGTTTTACTTCTTCTTTTCCAATTTGGATGCCTTTTATATCTTTTTCTTCTCTGATTGCTGTGGCTAGGACTTCCAAAACTATGTTCAGTAAAAGTGGTGAGAGTGGACATCCTTGTCTTGTTCCTGATCTTACAGGAAGTGCTTTCAGCTTTCCATCATTGAGAATGATGTTTCCTGTGGATTTGTCATATACGGCCTTTATTATGTTGAAGTGAGTTCCCTCTATGCCCACTTTCTGGAGAGTTTTCATCATAAATGGGTGTTGAATTTTGTCAAAAGTTTTTTCTGCATCTATTGAGATGATCATATGGTTTTTATTTTTCACTTTGTTAATGTGGTGTATCACACTGATTGATTTACAGATGTTGAAGAATTCTTGCATCCCCGGGATAAATCCCGTTTGGTTATGGTGTATGATCCTTTTAATGTATTGTTGGATTTGGTTTGCTAGTATATTTGTTGAGGATTTTTGCATCTATGTTCATCAGTGATATTGGTCTGTAATTTTTTTTTTGGTGGTATTTTTGTCTGGTTTTAGTATCAGGGTGATGGTGGCCTCATAAAATGAGCTTGGGAGTGTTCCTTCCTCTGCAGTTTTTTGCAGTAGTTCCAGAAGGATAGGTGTTAACTCTTCTGTAAATGTTTGATAAAATTTGCCTGTGAATCCATCTGGTCCTCTACTTTTCTTTTTTTTTAAATAAATAAATAGATTTATTTATTTGTTTATCTTTATTTTTGGCTGCATTGAGTCTGCGTCGCTGTGCGTGGGCTTTCTCTAGTTGTGGTGAGAGGGCTTCAGTAGTTGCAGCACGCGGGCTCAGTAGTTGTGGCTCGCAGGCTCTAGAGCGCAGGCTTAGTAGTTGTGGTGCATGGGCTTAGTTGCTTAGTTGCTCCGCGGCATGTGGGATCTTCCTGCACCAGGGCTCGAACCCACGACCCCTGCATTGCCAGGCAGATTGTCAACCATTGCACCACCAGGGAAGCCCCTTGACTTTTGTTTGTTGGGAGGTTTCAATCACAGTTTCAATTTCAGTACTTGTGATTGGTCTGTTCATATTTTCTATTTCTTCCTGGTTCAGTCTTGGGAGATTGTGTTTTTCTAAGAGTTTGTCCATTTCTTCTAGTTTGTCCATTTTATTGGCGTATAGTTGATTGTAGTAGTCTCTTACGATCCTTTATATTTCTGTGGTGTCCATTTCAACTTCTCCTTTTTCATTTCTAAGTTTATTCATCTGAGCCGTCTCCCTTTTTTCTTGACGAGTCTGGCTAAAGATCTATTCTGCCATCTTGTCTCAGCACCCCTCAAATGTTGAAAAAAAAAAGTGCTTGTTACTGGTTCTTGTTTCCTCATCTCTCAAGCTGAGAACCAGTTTCCAGTAGGGCCTTGAGCCCACTGGTCAGGGCTACGTGGTTTCCCTAGCTGAGCTTTGAGGTGAGAGGGAAAATGCACCCTTCTTCACTACTCTATTCTCTTCTCCACAACGATTGTGGTGTGGGGTGATTGGCACTGGGGTTGGAGACACACCTCTGGAGCCCCTTTTACCCCTGAGAGCCACAGGCCAAAGTGAAGTGACTGAGGCCCTGGCGTCGGAGGAGCCTCTCTGCTCTAATTTTTATTATTTTCTTCCTCTGCTTCATTTTTAGTTTGCTCATCTTTTTTCAGTGTCTTAAGAATGGAAGCCTAGGTTATTACTTTGAGATTTTTCTTTTTTCTTTCTTCTTTTTTTTTTTTTTTAATAAATTTATCTTTTTATTTTTGGCTGTGTTGGGTCTTTGTCACTGTGCAGACTTTCTCTAGTTGCGGTGAGCGGGGGCTACTCTCCATTGTGGTGTGCAGGCTTCTCATTGCGGTGGCTTCTCTTGTTGCAGAGCATGGGCTCTAGGCGGGTGGGCTTCAGTAGTTGTGGCACACGGGCTCAGTAGTTGCAGTATGCGGGCTCTAGAGTGCAGGCTTAGTAGTTGTGGCGCACGGGCTTAGTTGCTCCATGGCATGCAGGATCTTCCTGGACCAGGACTCGAACCCATGTCCCCTGCATTGGCAGGTGGATTCTCAACCACTGCACCACCAGGGAAGTCCTGAGACTTTTCTTTTTAATGTAGGTATTTACAGCAGTAAATGTCCCTCTAAGCACTATTTCACTTCTTCCCATAAGATTTGGTACATTGTGTTTTGTTTTCGTTCACGTCACAGCATTTTAGGATTTACCTGTGATTTCTTTGCCCCACGGTTATTTAGGAGCATGTTTTTAAATTTCCACATACTTGGAATTTTCCAGATTTCTTTCTGTTACTAACTTCTGTTTTCATTCCATTTTGGTGGGAGAAAAAACGTTGTGTGAGTTTAAGCTTTTTCAGATTTACTCAGCTTTGTCTTATGGCCTTGCATGTGGTTTGTCTCCACGTGCACTGGAGAGGAATATGCGTTCTGCTGTTACATAGTGTTTTCTATTAGGTCTAGTTGGTTTATAATGTTGAAGTGTTCTGTTTCCTGTTGGTCTTCTGCCTCTTTGTTCTTTTCATTAGTAGTAGTTCTTTTTTTAATTTTATGAGGAACTTCCATACTGTTTTCCATAGTGGTTGCACCAGTTTACATTCCCACTGGCAATGCATGAGGGTTCCCTTTTCTCCACACCCTCTTCAACGCCTGTCATCTCTTGTCTTTTTGATGACCTGTGGTTTTGATGTGCATTTCCCTGGTGATTAGTGCCGTTGGGCGTCTTGTCATGTGCCTGTTGGCCATCTGTCTGTCTCCTTTGGAAAAATGCCTGTTCATGTTCTCTGGCCATTTTTTAATCAGGTGGTTTTGTTTTTTTGATACTGAGTTTTGTGAGTTCATTATATACTTTGGATATGATATTAACCCTTATCAGGCAGATCATTTGCTACCATTCTATAGATTGTCTTTTGGTTTTGTTGGTGGTTTCTTTCACTGTGCAAAAGCTTTTAGGTTTGATGAGGTGCCAGTTGTTTATTTTTGCTTTTGTTTTCCTTGCCTGAGGTGAAACAGAATTGCTAAGACTTCTGTAAAGGAGTGTTCTGCCTGTGTTTTCTTCCAGTTGGTGTATGGTTTCTGGTCTTACATTTAGAACTTTTGTTCATTTTGATTTTATTTTTATGTATGGCGTGAGAAAATGTTCTAACTTCATTCTTTTGCATATAGTTGTCCAGTTTTCCCCAAATCTCTTATTGAAGACTGTCTTTTCCCCCATTGTGTACTTTTGCTTCCCTTGTCATAGATAATTGACTATAAGTGTGCGGATTTCTCTCTGGGCTCTCCAGAAGTTTAGGGGCAAGGCTCCGTGGAGCTGGGATTTGGAACTCTAAGGAGGGGGTTTTACCTAGCTGCTGTGCTACACAGGGTCCAGCTTGAGAGAGGGGGCTCTGTCCACTTCATATGGATACTTAAGGGAAAAAGCTGGAAACTGTACCTGTCAAGGCGAAGGGCTGTTACTGGGCTTTTTTTTTTTTTGGTATGTGGGCCTCTCACTGTTGTGGCCTCTCCCGTTGCGGAGCACAGGCTCCGGATGCGCAGGCTCAGCAGCCATGGCTCACGGGCCCAGCCGCTCCACGGCATGTGGGATCTTCCCGGACCGGGGCACGAACCCGTGTCCCCTGCATCGGCAGGCGGCCTCGCAACCAGTGCGCCACCAGGGAAGCCCTACTGGGCTTGTTTTGACAGAAACAGCAAGCCATCAGGAAGGATCAAGTTCTGTCCTCTACCCCTTTTATCTTTCATCCTCTTCCCACCCCCATTGCTTCTCTACCTCCTGTTGGTGCATCTTGAAGCCAACAGGCAAAGGAGAATTGTAGTTCACAGAGTTCCCCCCTCAGCATCACACAGCAGAGTAGAGGTGGGTAAACTTGGAGCTCAGAAGAATATAGCTTAATAAATAGCATATTTGGAGCAGAACAGATAGTCCTTGAAATAGGTTCAAATGTATACTAAAATTTCGTATATGATAAAATTAGCATTGCAAACCTAGAGGGAAAAGTAAATTATAAAATAGCGCTAAGATGATTTTTTTGTTTGGAGGGCTGGGGGAAAGGTTTATACACAAAAGTAACTTTAGGATGGATTAAAGTTTACTGTCAGGAATTAAATGGAAAGTAACTAGAAGCAGGTATAGATGAACATTTATTTGACTTCATAATGGGGAAGATTTTAAAGCATGAACGCAAAGCTAGAACTCAAGAAAAAAGATAAAGTTAATACTCACCATTTATGTATGTAAAAAAAAACGTGGCAGATGGCAAATAGTGGGAAATATTTGTAAAATAGTTAAGAAAGATGAGATCACTATTTTTGAGGTACAAAGAGCTCTTCTAATCAATACAAAAAAGACAAGTCTCAGTAGAAAACCAGCAAAGACGATGTGACCATCTAAACAAAAACATACAAATGGTCAGTAACATAGCTGTCAACTTTGAGGATTTTGGGGAAAGTCATGACACTGGAGGTGTAAACTGCATATACTCTTTCTACAGGACTTTATCAGCATGTATTAAAACCCTTAAAAATAATTGCTTACTTTGGAAAGATATTTCTTTGGAGGCAGTCGATAAGAAAGCAAGGATGGTTGTGGATGGAGATGAGTTAAATTGGTAAGAGCTTGTGTCTCACAGTTTTGCAGTCAGAAAAGCAGGTTTCTTGGGGTGAGACCCAGAACGCTGCTGTGGGCACCGTAGGAAATCAGCTAGCTTTGCATGAAAGCAGTCTGCAGCAATATCTTGCCTACAGTTAGATACCATAAATATATGAGCAGACCCGCTTGGTTTCATGATTTTCTCCAGTAACCCTAAGTAGATGAGAAGCTGGAGTGGAGAAACTTATGTAAGCAAATGCAGAGGGAAACCTGTGGAAGATGGGATTTGGGGCTATGTAGACTCATCTAGAGCATAGCTTTGCTGATGGCCACAGAAGCAAGGAAGCCGAGGAACCATAGAACCAGGGTGTTTGCCTAGAAACTAAGAGGTAGTCTCTTTTTCTGGGGCTGTCTGCAGTAAGATTTACTAAGAAAAATACCAGCTCTTAGAATGACTAGAGTTAATTTCATGTCCTAGCTCTGGTGAAGTGTGGCTTCTGACATTGGGGGTACCGGTCTTGTTTGATTAGGCCTTGGCTTGCGCTATATCAGTTAATCCTATAATAATCACATCTTTAACCTTTTACCTGTAAGTCAGTTAGCTTAGCCAGCTACCTGATGGAATTGTTATGCATTACTTTCTGTTCTAGATGATGATGTTAAATTCCGATAATTGCATCTGTTTCAGGAGTTTTCTGTCCTAATAGGGCGGAGAGCAAATAGTGTTTATAATTCTCTTTATAGGAGAACCTCCATTCTTACCGGAATCTTTTGACCGAATTCTTCTGGATGCTCCCTGCAGTGGACTGGGACAGAGACCAAACATGGCTTGTACTTGGACTTTGAAGGAAGTGACATCATATCAACCGTTACAGCGAAAACTCTTCACTGTGGTATGTGATAATTTTTTGCTGTGGAAGAAAGGTGACCTTTACTAGTTTGATCTTTTAAAGACTGAGAGCAGTATTCATAGCAGCATTATTCACAGTAACCAAAATGTGGGAAAAACCCAGGTATCGAAGGGATAAGTAAAATGTGGTATGTACATACAATGGAATATTACCCAGCCTTAAAAAGGAATGAAATTCTCATACACGCTACAACATGGATGAATTTTGAACACATTATGCTAAGTTATATAAGCCAGACACAAAAGGACCAAATGGTGTGTGATTCTGTTTATATGAGTATCAAGAATAGGCAAATTCATGGAGACGGAAAGTAGAAAAGAGGTTGCCAGAGGCTGGAGGGACAGGAGAGCGAATGGGGAGTTCCTGTTTCATGGGATGATGAAGAAGTTCGGGAGATGGGATAATGGTGATGGTTGTAAACAGTGTGAGTGTACTTAATGCCATTGAATTGTACACTTAAAAATGGTTAAAATGGTAAATTTTATATACACTGTACCACACACACAGAACACCTAGTTTTCCTTTATGTTGACTCACTCTTTCATCTCAGGCAATAATAGAATTTCTTCTCTGAGACATTTAAGGAATTTCAAACATTCTGCTCTGTCTTAAAAATAGAGCATTGTTGGGACTTCCCTGGCCGTCCAGTGGTTAGGACTCTGCGCTTCCACTGCAGGGGACCCGGGTTCGATCCCTGGTCGAGGAGCTAAGATCCGGCACGCTGCACGGCGCGGCCAAAAATAAAGGGGGGGTTGTTAACATAGTTGCTAATTGATGTAAAACATTTGGGTATAAAATAAATTACCTTTTTATAGGGTTCCTGGATCATCTTAGTGAATTAAAAGTGGGAAATCCAGTAGAGGCAAACACATTCATAAGATTGGGAAGTGACAGCATCCAGTGTCAGATATAGAAGGACAGTAAAAATGTAGCAAATCTAACTGGTCTACAGTATGTTTCAGAAGAAGCCCAGATAGAACATGTGAGAATTTCTGTCAGTCTTGCCAACATGATTCCATAGGATGTAGACAGCATTTGATCAGAGATGATCCCACCATTTCCTCTCAGTCTCTAATTATAAATACACAAGCTGCAGCAACAGTGGGTATGCTCTGATGATTCCATCTCTGAAGCTGTCTTTCAGTACATTTCTTTTCAGCACTCCTGGTGTCTCCTTTCCTACACAAAAGTGGCACTAAGAGTGGATTGTTTAAACTTTTATTGTATATGGTCTTCAGAGAACACATCCTGGAAGTTAAGACAGCAAGCAGCAAAAAAAAGAAGCTTTGCTTATAGCTGCAACCCAGTTTGATGTGAGGGTAAAATTAGGACCCTGTTTTAAGAGACATGGCTTTTTGTTCTTTTTAGCTCATAGCGAAAAGACATTTTAAGAGGCTACTTGGGAGGAGATGTGTTGGTCTCAGTGACAAGGAACATCTGACCGTGTGCAAGAGAGCGTGTAGGATCCAGTGGGTGTGCCACTGGGTGAGGGTAGGGGTTGAGACTGTGGACCCAGTGCCTCCACATACGTTACTCTAGGTACCTGGGTTTCCATATGGGAGAAGTGGGTAGGGTAACTTCCCCTGATGGAGCTACCGTTCTCATGGCGGTTATAAGATTTGTTGAGAAAAGCTGTGTAATGTGCTTAGAACAGCAGCTGGCAGCCAGTAGCAAAGTTTAAATTTGATCAGTGTACTAGGATTAAGAAAGCATAGTATATGCTTTTCTTTTTTTTTTTTAAGATTTTTATTAACTTTTTTTTTTAAATCTGGGGATTTGAAAAGAGAAACTTTAGTTATTTGGGACAAGTTCATTTTCATATTACACCTTATTTCCTGGACAAATACTCATTGGGCACCTCCTATATGTAATACACAACTCTAGGTGCTGATGACATGCTAGTCAACCCCTGACCTTTTACATGGGGTTTCTGTTCTAACTGGGGAGGAAAATAAACAGCTAGTTGAGTTGGAGGTTTCTTGTATTCCAAGGCAGTGCCCAATGAAGCAAACTTTAGAGAGGAAGGGGGATGGGAGCGCCTGATTGGAACAGTTGAAAATTGTACATGGGCTGGGCAGGGAGGGCGCTGCTGAGATGCTGATATAGAAACAAAGATAAGGGGATGGTGAGGAGGGAGCGAGCACTGCCGGGAAGGAGCAGAGCTTTCCGGGCTGGTGCAGAGGTCCTGAGGTAGGTGTGTGCCGTGCACCTTCCAGAGCAGCAGGGGCAGGTGGTGCTCAAGCAGGGCAAGCCAGGCACATGAGAAGGGAAGGCTGCGAGGGGCCTGCTGTACGCAGGGCCTCGAAGGCCACTCGAGGATGTGGGCTTTGACTCCAAGGGATGACGGGAACATTGGAAGGGCTTTTTTGTTCTGTTTTGTTTTTTGGCTGTGCCATGCGGCTTGTGGGATCTCAGTTCCCTGGCCAGGGATTGAACCTGGGCCGCGGCAGTGAAAGCCTGGGATCCTAACCACTAGGCCACCAGGGAACTCACCATGGAAGGGTTTTGAGCTGAGAAGAGACAGTTTTAAAAGCACCGATCTGGCTGCTGTGTTGAGAATAGATGGTAGGAGGGCAGGGAATGAAGCAGGTAGGAAACTGTTTGAATAATCCAGGCGAAAAATCATGAAACTTGGAGCAGAATGATAGCAGTGGAAGTTGGTGAGAAGTAGCCAATCTCTGGATATATTTTGAAGGTAGAGCCGATGGCATTTGCTTGATGACTGCGGAATGTGAGAACAAGAGGCATAAAGGATAATCTGAGGTTGGGGCCTGCGCCCCGGGGAGGACGGGAATCCGGCTCCAGGAGGGTTCAGAGGAAGAAGGTAGGAGTTTAGTTTGGGACGTGTCATGTCTGAGGGTAAAAATATTGAGAATGCAGTTGAACATATGGGTACAGAATTCAGAAAGGAGTCTCACCTAAAAATGTAAATTGGTGAGTTTTCAGTATAAAAATAGTATCTAAAGCCGTGAAACTGAATGAGCATATTTGGGAAAGTCTTGGTCCAGATGGACTAAAACAGCTACAAGATAATGAAATGCATCTGGCCTGGAACACTCTAATTAAAGAGAGTCCTGGTCATACAGACCATCACTTATTTATCCCAGACACTTGAAAAAGGTATCATATATGTATATATTTTTTCTTGATACACCTTTATTTTGTACACATTCATAAATGTTGTGTGTTACAACAAGCCTGACTTACTCTTCCCATTTAAAAAATAAACCATAAATAATATAAAGGAATCATGGTCTTTTTCTCCTTTATAAATCCTACCCATGAGTCTTTTTGTTTTTAATAAATTGTTTTGGAGTCTAGTTGATTTACAGTGTTGTGTTAGTTTCAGGTATACAGCAAAGTGATTCAGTTATGCATATATCCATTCTTTTTCAGACTTTTTTCTTATATAGGTTATAACAATACTGAATAGAGTTCCCTGTGCTATACAGTAGGTCCTCATTGGTTATCTGTTTTATACATAGTAGTGTATGTGTGTTAATCCCAAACTCCTAGTTTATCTGTCCCCCATACTGTTACCCCTTCAGTAATCATAACTTTGTTTTCTATGTCTGTGCATCTATTTCCGTTTTGTAAATAAGTTCATTTGTATCATTTTTTTTAGCTTCCACATATAAGTGATACTAATGTGCTATTTGTCTTTCTCTTTCTGACTTACTTCACTTAGTATGATAGTCTCTAGGTCCATCCATGTTGCTGCAAATGGCATTATTTCATTCTTTTTTTATGGCCAAGTAATATTCCATTGTACATATATACCACACATTCTTTATGCATTCCTCTGTTGATGGACATTTAGGTGGCTTCCATGTCTTGGCTATTGTAAATGGTGCTGCTGTGAACACTGGAGTGCATGTATTTTTTTTTTGTTTTTAAATTTTTATTTTATATTGGAGTATAGTTGATACACAATGTTGTGTTAGTTGCAAGGGTGCAGCAAAGTGATTCATTCATACATATACATGTATCCATTCTTCTTCAGAATCTTTTCCCATGTATAGGTTATTACAGAATATTGAGTACAGTTCCTGTGCTGTACAGTAGGTCCTTGTTGATTATCTATTTATATATATGGTAGTGTATATATGTTAATTCCAAACTCCTAATTTATCCCTCCCTGGCACCTTTCCCCTTTGGTAACCATAAGTTTGTTTTCTATGTCTGTGAGTCTGTTTCTGTTTTGTAAATAAGTTCATCTGTATCATTTTTTTAGATTCCACATGTAAGTGGTATCATATGATTTTTGTCTTTGGCTTATTTCACTTAGTATGATAATCTCTGGGTCCATCCATGTTGCTGCAAATGGCATTATTTCATTCTTTTTTGTGGCTGAGTAATATTCCATTGTATACATGCACCACATCTTTATCCATTCATCTGTTGATAGACATTTAGGTTTTTTTCATGTCCTGGCTATTGTAAATAGTGCTGCAGTGAACATTGGGGTGCATCTGTCTTTTCTAATTATGGTTTTGTCCAGATATATGCCCAGGAGTTGGATTGCTGGATCATTATGGCAACTCTATTTTTAGATTTTTAAGGAACCTCCATACTGTTCTCCATAGTGGCTGTATCAATTTACATTCCCACCAACAGTGCAAGAGGGTTCCCTCTTCTCCACACTCTCTCCAGCATTTATTGTTTGTAGGCTTTTTGATGATGGCCATTCTGCCTGGTGTGAGGTGGTACCTCATTGTAGTTTTGATTTACATTTCTCTGATAATTAGTGAAGTTGAGCATCTTTTCACGTGCTTTTTGGCCATCTGTATGTCTTCTTTGGAGAAGTGTCTGTTTAGATCTTCTGCCCATTTTTTGATTGAGTTGTTTGTGTTTTTGACAGAGCTGCACGAGCTGTTTGTATATTTTGGAGATTAATACCCTGTCGGTCACTTTGTTTGCAAATATTTTCTCCCATTTTGTGGGTCGTCTTTTCGAGTTGTTGATGGTTTCCTTTGCTGTGCAAAAGCTTTTAAGTTTGATTAGGTCCCATTTGTTTTTATTTTAATTACTGTAGGAGGTGGGTCCACAGATATTGCTGTGATTTATATCAAACAGTGTTCTGCCTTTGTTTTCCTCTAAGAGTTTTATAGTGTCTAGCCTTACATTTAGGTCTTTGATCCATTTTGAGTTTATTTTTGTGTATGGTGTTAGAGAATGTACTAATTTCGTTCTTTTACATGTAGCTGTCCAGTTTTCCCAGCACCACTATTGAAGAGACTGTGTTTTCTCCATAGTATATTCTTGCCTCCTTTGTCATAGATTAATTTTCCATAGGTGTGGGGTTTATTTCTGGGCTTTCTATCCTCTTCCATTGATCTATGAGTCTGTTTTTGTGCCAGTACCATACTGTTTTGATGACTGTAGCTTTGTATCGTGTTCTGAAGCCTGGGTGTCTGATTGATTCCTCCAGCTCCATTTTTCTTTCTCAAGATTTCTTCTGCTGTTTGGGGTCATTTGTGTCTCCATACAAATTTTGGTGTCAGGGTGATGGTGGCCTCATAGAATGAATTTGGGAGTGTTTCTTCCTCTGCAGTTTTTTGGAAGAGTTTCAGAAGGATAGGTGTTAACTCTCCTGTAAACGTTTGATAAGGTTCACCAGTGAAGCCATCTGATCCTGGACTTTTGTTTGTTGGAAGATTTTTAATCACAGTTTTAATTTCAGTACTTGTGATTGGTCTGTTCATATTTTCTATTTCTTCCTGGTTCAGTCTTGGGAAATTGTACCTTTCTAAGAATTTGTCCATTTCTTCTAGGTTGTCCATTTTATTGGCATATATGTGTTCATAGTAGTCTCTTATGACTCTTTGTATTTCTGTGGTGTCCATTGTAACTTTTCCTTTTTCATTTTTAATTTTATTAACTTGAGCCCTCTCCCTCTTTTTCTTGATGAGTCTGGCTAAAGGGTTATCAATTTTATCCTTTCCAAGAACCAGCTTTTAGTTTCATTGATCTTTTCTATTGTTTTCTTCATCTCTGTTTCATTTATTTCTGCTCTGATCTTTATGGTTTCTTTCCTTCTGCTAATTTTGGGTTTTGTTTGTTATTTCTCTAGTTGCTTTAGGTGTAAAGTTAGTTGTTTATTTGAGATTTTTCTTGTTTCCTGAGGTAAGATTGTATTGCTGTAAACTTCCCTCTTAAAACTGCTTTTGCTGCATCCTGTAGGTTATGGATCGTTGTGTTTTCATTGTCATTTGTCTCCAGATAGCTTTTGATTTCCTCTTTGATTTCTTCTGTGACCCACTGATGTTTTAGTAACATATTGTTTAGCTTCCCTGTGTTCGTGTTTCTTACAGTTTTTTCCCTGTAATTGATTTCTAATTTCATAGTGGTGTTGTCGGAAAACATGCTTGATATGATTTCAACTTTCTTAAATTTACTGAGGCTTGATTTGTGGCCCAAGATGTGATCTATCCTGGAGAATGTTCCATGTGCACTTGAGAAGAATGTGTATTCTGCTGCTTTTGGATAGAATGTTCTGTATATATGTGAATTAAGTTCATCTGGTCTGATGTGTCATTTAAGGCCTGTGTTTATTGATTTTCTTTCTGGATAATCTGTCGATGAATGTGGGGTGTTAAAGTCCCCCACTATTATTGTGTTATTGTCAATTTCTCCTTTTATGGCTGTTAGCATTTGCCTTATATATTGAGTTGCTCCTATGTTGGATGCATATATATTTACAGTTATATCTTCTTCTTGGATTGATCCCTTGATCATTATGTAGTGTCCTTCTTTGTCTCTTGTAACAGACTTTATTTTAAAGTCTGTTTTGTCTGTTATGACAAAAGTAGCAAAAAGTACTGCTACTGCAGCTTTCTTTTGATTTCCATTTACATGGAATACCTTTTTCCATCCTCTCACTTTCAGTCTGTATATGTCCTTAGATCTGAGGTGGTTCTCTTGTAGACAGCATATATATCAGTCTTGTTTTTGTATCCATTCAGCCAGTCTGTGTCTTTTGGTTGGAGTATTTAATCCATTTACATTTAAGGTAATTATCGATAATGTGTTATTGCCATTTTTGTTAATTGTTTTGGATTTGTTTTTGTAGGTCTTTTTTCTTCCCTTCCTCTTTTGTTCTCTTGTGATTTGATGGCTATCTTTCGTGTTGTGTTTGGATTGCTTTTTCTTTTTTGTGTGTGTCTATTGTAGATTTTTGGTTTGTGGTTCCCGTGAGGTTCTGATACAGCAGTTTATATATATATACAAGGTTGTTTTAAGTTGCTGGTCTCTTAATTTCCAGTACGTTTCCAATATCCTGCATTTCTACTCTCCTCTTCTCATATCATATTTGTGTGTGGATGATTTCCTACCGTTACTTTAAGTTTTGCCTTTGCCAGTGAGCTTTTCCATTTGTAATTTTCTTATTTCTACTTGTAGCCTTTTCTTTTCTGTCTAGAGAATTTCCTTTAGCACTTGTTGTAAAGCTGGTCTGGTGGTGCTGAATTCTCTTAACTTTTGCTTGTCTCTGAAGCTTTTGATTTCTCCATCAAATCTGAATGTTGTATCTGAATGAGGGCATTGCTGGGTAAAGTATTCTTGTAGTAGGTTTTTCCCTTTCATCACTTTAAATATATTGTGCCTCTCCCTTCTGACTTGCAGAGTTTCTGCTGAAAAATCTGGTGATAGCCTTATGGGGATTCCTTTTTATGTTATTTGTTCCTTTTAATATTTTTACTTTGTCTTTAATTTTTGTCAGTTTGATTAATGTGTGTCTTGGCATGTTCCTCCTTGGGTTAACCTTATTTGGCACTCTCAGCACTTCCTGGACTTGAGTGAGTGTTTCCTTTCTCACGTCAGGGAAGTTTTTGGCTATAATCTCTTCAAATATTTTCTCAGGCCCTTTCCCTCTCTCTTCTCCTTCTCAGACCCCTATAATGTGAACGTTGGTTCATTTAATGTTGTCCCAGAGGTCTCTGAAATTGTCCTAATTTCCTTTCATTCTTTTTTCTTTATTCTGTTCTGTGGCAGTGATTTCTACCACTCTCTTCTAGCTCACTTATTTGTTCTTCTGCCTCATTTTTTCTGTTATTGATTCCTTCTAGTGTATTTTTCATTGCAGTTACTGTATTGTTCATCTCTGTTTGTCCTTTAAATCTTGTAGCTCTTTGTTAAACATTTCTTCTTGTCTTCTTGGTCTGTGCCTCCATTCTTTTTCCGAGATCTTGGATCATCTCTACTATTGTTACTGTAAATTCTTTCTCAGGTAGATTGCCTGTCTCCACTTCACTTAGTTTTTCTTTTTGGTTCTTATCTTGTTCCTTCTTCTGGAACATATTTCTCTGCTATCTCATTTTGTCTGACTGTATGTGTTTGTGTCTCTGTTTCTCAGGCTGCAGGACGGTGGCTCCTCTTGCTCCTGGTGTCTGCCCCCTGGTGGATGAGGTTGGTCCTGGGGCTTGTGCAGGCTTCCTGGTGGGAGGTGCCTGCCCACTGGTGGGTGGAGCTGGGTCTCGTCCCTCTGGTGGGCAGGTTCATGTCAAGTGGTGTGTTTAGATGTGGCTGTGAGCTCAGTATGGCTTTAGGCAGCCTGTTTGCTGATGGTTGGGGCTGTGTTCCTGTCCCACTGGTTGTATGGTCTAAGGTGTTCTAGCACTGGAGCCTGTAGGTTGTTGGGTAGGCCTCGGTCTTGGTGCCAAAATGGCGACCTCCTGGAGAACTCAGGCCAATCAGTATTCCCTGGGACCTCTGCCACCAGTGACCTTGCTCCCATAGTGAGCCACAGTCAACCCGTGCCTCCCCAGGAGACCCTCCAAAACCCACAGGTAGGTCTAGCCCAGGTGTCTACGGAGTCACTGCTTTGCGCTGGGTCCCAGTGCATGTGAAATCTTGTGTGCACCTTCCAAGACTGGAGTCTTTGTTTCCCCTCGTCCTATGGAGGTCCTGCACTTGAGCCCTGCTGGTCTTCAAAGCCAAGTGCTCTGGAGTTTCCTCCTCTTGTGCCAGACCCTCAGGCTGGGGAGCCTGACCAGGGGCCCAGAACTTTAACTCTTGTGGGAGAACCTTGCGCTGCAATTATTTTCCATTTTGTGGGTTGCCCACCCGGCGGATATGGGATTTGTTTATATTGTGAAAGCGTCCCTCCTACTGTCTTGTTGTGGCTTCTTCTTTGTCTGTGGATATATTGTAGCAAACTGTCTTTTTTGGTAGGCTCTGATCTGTTTTTGTTGATGGTGGTTCAGCATTTCGGTGTGATGTTGGTGTTTCTGTGAGAGGAGGTGAGATCAGGTCCCTCTACTCCGCCATCTCGTCCAGAATCAAGGGCTGCTTTTAGTCTGGATGCTTGCTGCCTCTCTCCTCAGTGTGTGCTGGCCGTTATCCACTTGCTACGGGCTGTGCAGGTGCGGTGGCCTGTGCGTGCTCCCGGTACGGCTGGGGCAGCCATTGGCACCCTCTCCCATGTCTCCCAGTGGTAGCAGCGGCCCGCGTGCTCCCAGGGATAGCGGGGGTGGCGACGGGAGCCCGCTCGTGGGTCTCTTAGTGGTGGTAGTGGCCTGTGCCTGCCTCTGGAGCCCATGATGGCGGTGTCGGCTCGTGCCCGCCCCCAGAGCTTGTGTAGGCTGTGTCCTGTTGCCTTGGAGCGTGTGTAGGGAAAGACGCTCCTGTGGTTTTCCCACCCCTCCCCCCAACAGTGGTGCCTTGCCGTCTCTCATGGGCCCAGGCTTCTTCTGAGTGCAGCCTCAGTTGCCATTCTCCAGCCTCTTCAAGGTGTCTTCACACAGCCAACCCTGGTCCTTTCCCGGGACTGTCTCTGAAGCCCAAGCTTCAGCACCCAGCGCCCCACCTCCCCACCTCCCCATACCGGCAGTTGCAGGAAACTTTCCTTCTGCACAGCTCCCTCTCAGGGCCGCAGGTCCAGTCCTGATTCCTTTCTCTCTCTCTCTTTTTTTCTTTTTTCTTTTGTCCTGGCTGGTTATGTGGAGGTTTTCTGGCCCTTCTAGAAGTCTGAGGTCTTCTGCATCTTCATGCAGTAGATGTTCTGTGAGAGTCGTTTCACTTATAGCTGTATTTCATGTATATATTTGTTTATATACATTATATTTAAAATGTCCACTTGCTCTTGCGATACTCATCATCCGATCACACCTGTCTTTAGGCAGCGGAGCTGCTGAAGCCGGGGGGCGTGCTGGTGTATAGCACGTGCACTGTCACCCTAGCAGAGAATGAAGAACAGGTCGCCTGGGCCCTCAAGACACTTCCTCACCTTCAGCTTCAGCGCCAGGTGAGGGCCATTGCCGTTGTCTCTGGGTGATCCGGTAAGTCGTGGAAACTTAGGCATGTTGATAAACACAGAGAGTGATGTGAAGAGACGCGGTACACAAGGGTTCTCTAATGAGAGCTGTTCCAGACAGCTGCTAGAGGATTTTCACGTCCTGACCCAGTTTTTCCAGGCCTTCACTGTCTACGGTTGTGTTAAAATGCCACAGAGCTCAGGGGTTTTCTGCAACATGTTTATTTGACTTGTGGCTCTTCGTGTTACTCAGAATTTTGTTTCTAAAACCCTTCCTCCACCCCTCGGTCCTACAATTTTTCTGACAGGGCAAATGTTGAGCAGTTTTCTCATATCACACCAAAGCCCAAAGAGGCTTTAATAACTGGGATATCAGAAGACTAGCCAAGGGGGGAAATGGTTCAGGATTATTGCTTCCTTCTGGATCCTTATATAAGATAGGGAACATTTCAAAAGGTGTCTTGTACTTTATTTTATCTAGCACTGTCTTTCCATTCTGGTTTTTATTAAAACTATATTTATGACTAGATTTTTTAGCCCATGATGTTTGAGATTAGGTTTAAATCTGTGGTAATGCTCACATTCATTCAGATAAACTGAACATCTAACGTCAGTTGTTCCAGTACAGAATTCTAGTAAGTAATTGGAATATACAGACAGAAGGCAATCTAGAGATGGTTTCTAGATTCAGAAATTAAGATAAGTGCATTGTAGATGAAAGGAAGACTTGAGAATTCACTTGAATTTGATGTGTGTGTATATACATATACACTCAGTATATACCTAAAAGAGATGGAACTCCCCCCCACACACATGGGTTAATAAACAACAGGTTTTCAGATATAAACCTAAGAACATATATCTTCAGTAACACAAGCATTTGTGAAATGGTGACTTAAGTTACGCTTATGCATCTTTTGTAGTAGTGGTTTGCACAGATCACTCAGTTCCTTATGATTCTGTATTCCTCTAAACTAATCGAGGCAGCCTTAGTTTTCTCGTCTCTTTTAATATCCTAGTACATTTAAAAACAACAACAAAAAAAGAGAACTTTCATCATCCAATAGGTGTGGGCCAGAGAGAGGCATCTTCAGATGCCCAAGAAGCTCCTGCCAGTTCTGGGGCGTCTGCCAAATAAAGCTGGGTTTTCATCTCCTGCTGTAACTGATAATAATGTTCCACTTGCTAAGTGCCCACCCTGTGCCAGGCCCGATACCACCCTACTTATTTAAGCCTCAGATCAGAGTATTTCACCTGTTTCGTAGATGAGGAAGCAGGTACGGTAAGTTACTTTCCTCAAGTCGCACAG
Source organism: Phocoena sinus (assembly GCF_008692025.1). Lineage (NCBI taxonomy): Eukaryota > Metazoa > Chordata > Mammalia > Artiodactyla > Phocoenidae > Phocoena > Phocoena sinus. The sequence goes on from NC_045764.1 coordinate 3,941,840, forward strand.
CTAAGCTGTGGCAGAGCTGTGATGTGAATCCACGTGCTTCTAAGTGTAGAGCCCAGGTCTCCTGCATGTCGTGGGCCTTGATAAGCATAGGGCCATCCTAGGGACTCAGTCGTCAAGTGGCTGCATGTTACCACCCTCCCACTTTTACTACCCGGAAAAGCAGCATGTCCATTTCACAAAAATAAAAGGTATTTACTCATTTTTCTGTTTCTGGAATTGGTGGTAGTTACAGCTCAGTTTGTCCTTTTACGTAAATGGTACACGGGCAAACTTCCCGACGCGAGGATGTTTGTGCTTATTTGTCTCCCCGAGCAGGACCCACAGGTTGGAGGAGAAGGGATGCTGGGAGCTGGCCTGTCATCTGAGCAACTGAAACGGCTGCAGCGATTCGATCCCTGCGTGGTGCCGTCACAGGACAGCGACACTGGTTCTCTCAGAGACGCCAGGATAGAAGACACGATGTGGCTCGCAAATAAGGATTGTATAGGCTTTTTCATTGCAAAATTTGTAAAATGCAAAAGCACGTAGGAGAAGGATCCTTAGAAATGAAAGTTCCAAACATTTTCCATTTTTTTTAAACCAAAAACTGTGTCAGGCCACGTGATTGATGCCGTGGTTGCTGAGGAAACAGAAAAGGCTGCCGGCTGTTCCACCAGGAATCAAGAGACTGTACTTCACACAGGAAGTAGCCGGGGGTGGAGGGGGGCACTTGTGTGTCTAAAATACTGTTCCTTTATGGATTTAGCGGAGTATAAAGAAAAGGAGATGCCTGAAGATGTCTGGAACATATTTTCATTTGGGGTCTTTGTTTTAATTTGTAAAGAATGCAAGTCATTTTTAATGTTAAAATAAGTGGATTTAACAAAAGGAATAAAATTAGTGGTATTTAATTTGGTTATAAAACACGTTTTCCGTTATTGAGTTCCTTCAGAACTCAGGGTGTGGGAACTATAACTTATTTATCAAGTGCCAGGAACGTAGCTGGGGATTTTACCTGACTTTTTCTGTTTACTATTTGGTAAATCAACCCTCTTTCAAATGAATTCTGGACTACTCCCAATAACAGTCTCCCTTCACTATGCTGACGTTTTTTCTTCTGTCATATTTTCAACTAAAACCTAAAATGAATTTTTTTAAACTCTGTAGATTAAAAATGAGACTTGCACAATTCGGGTACCTTTTATCATCTAATGGAATACATACCAGTTCCTAGAGACGTGACTGGTGAGAAAACCATCTTGTGAGAGCTGGGAAGTGGCCAGGCACTCAGAGCTAAGCCTTGGTGTTCTCCCTCTGAACAGAAGCAGCTCCACAGAACACCTTCCCCAGACCAAGCAACTGTGACTAGGTCAAGACGAAACAAGACCCCTTCACCATCAGACCTGAAATCCCCCAAACTGCAGAAGTGACCAAACATCACCCATGGCGGCCAGTATAAGTGGGCGGCCTTTTTAAGATGAATTGTAACTGTAGGCTTGCTTTTCATCCTACCTGCTTTTTAGATAAAATATATTAAAATACCCAGCCATAGTTTAAAAGCTATCTCACATTGTGTTAAATACATCTATCTTGTTAATTCAAATCACCTCAAAATTTCCTGAGCCTCGGACAACTGCCTAATATATTTTTTTTTTCCTTCATAGGTCTCCGTTAGGGATTTCTTGAAACTTCCTTGTATCCATGAAGAATGCTCATCTCGTCTCGGATCAGGTGAGATCTTCAGAGGCCTCTGCTCTGAGGAAGCCTTTCTTGCACACCCTTCTCGGGGGCTGGGTCGGGCATGTCTCTCTCTACACCCCTCGCACCTCTGTCTCCTCCTGTCACGGCACTCGATACATCACTCTAGTGTACGAGGCATGCCCTGGACCCCTGCCCCCAGGCTTGGGAACATTCTGGAGGCAGGACTGTGCTTTCTGTACAGCTTCAGAGCAGATCATTGTTACACGCTTATCGAACGAGGGAGAAACCCCAATCAGGCGTCCTAAGATTCAAACGTGTGACTGACTCCTTTCCGTCCCTCATTCTGCCTGAGAGCCAGTAGATGTCATCTGCCTGAAGAGAGACACTGTTGACCTGTGGTGCTTCTGCTTCTAGGGCTCGGCGTACTTCCTTGAACTTTCAACATGTTTTTGAAAAATACACAAAATCCATCCCTTCTCATGCTCTCGGCAGAGCCTTAGGTGCCAGGCTGGGATGGAAATGGTAGGGAAGGAGCCTAGTAGCAAATGTGTAAAGTTTTGATTAATACCAATAAATATCAAAATACAAGCAATGCAGGCAAAACAAAAGAAAAATATTCGCATATTGAAAACAGTAAGGACAAATAAAAAATATTGTTAAAATTTGTTTCTTTAACATAGACATTTTTCAGTGGGTTTTTTTCTTTCAAAAAATAAAACTGGAAAATAAAACATTCAATCTTAAGGAACACAGACATATAAGAAAGAATATGATAATAGGACAAAAATCAGGGAAATGTGGAAGAGAATGAATACACTCTCTTTTAACATATTTAATGTTACCATAGTTGTATCTGTGAAACAGAAGCATTTTAATTCAACAGTGAGTACATTTTACTTCAAAACCGTGTATCACATTTTAAACAGTAAAGTACAAAGAGTTAAAAATATAACACGATTCAACAACTGACCCAGAGCCCTCTGATCGCCTGTTTTCTCCAACAGCATGACTCTTGACGTGTTAGTAAGATTAACCAGGAGTAGCAGCATTGTGTCACTGAGCAAAGGGCGAGGAACTGAAGATCCATTCTGATGACGTTTATTTTAGAAAGGAAAAGTACAGTTCAAAATCGGAGGCAAGAATCGCAGACCATATAGGATGAAGGTGGGAGAAAGTTGGCTTTGCCGTGCTCAGGCCTTCAGAGGCCTTTGACCTGCCGGAAGCTGTCACTTTTCAGGTGTCGTGGGGAGATGACCACAGCCCATCAGTGATGGGCAGCAGCCCCCAGGATGATGCGCCACACACGCGAAGTGCAGGTGAGTATTTAACATACTTTCAGCTGTAAGAATCATTCCTAAAATGGCACTTAATACGACTAATAGTAGACAGCGCAGAAGCCAGCTCTTTAGTTGTTTGCTGTGAATGAATGACTTTAAACCAGGCTTGTCGAACAGTTCAGTGTAGCTGACAGTTGAAGGTTTAACGTGAATGCAGAGCAGACCATGTTAAAATGTGGCATTGTCCCAAAGTACAGAATAACTAAGACATCCTACGTTTAGCAGCACCTTTTTGTAACGGTAACTTAAGTGAGCAGTAGAGAAAGAGCAGAGGAAAGGCTGAAATGGGTGTGACGAGAAAGACGCAGAACTATTCAGAACTTTTCCAGCATTTTCTAGGTTAACTACAACAGTCATGATCCTACAACTGAGTCTGTTAAGATGAAACCTTTGCTGTGTGAAAAGACTCGAAGTTTACATTCCACGAGTCAGTGAATATCCCATTGTCCTTGGGATTATTTCTTCAGTTACATATTTAGTCCACACCGTTTACACATATGCCCACTCTACAGTTTTCACGTAAGCGTGCTCTTTTGTCAAATCCTGCAACAGAGATTTTGCGGAATACTCTGATTTGGACTAGTGTGTTTCACAGTAAAGTGAGAAATGAAGAGTCCAGGCCAGAATTTAAAACATGGAATCCGTTAGCGTGATTCTTTGAAAGGGGTTAATGGTAGCAGCAAAGAAGATACATACCAGTTAGACTTCAAGAATTTACACATTCCAAAGCCATGAACTGGGATGAAACTTCGTACTAGGAAGGGCCGGGGCTGGCGATCATTGATGTGGTACCGTGATGGACAGCTGACTGGAAGTATTTTATAAAAGTAACTTTAGTTGGAATACGGTTTCCCAATGATGTGAATATTTTACATCAAAAATTTATATATTATGACTACTGTTTTTATATTCAATAAATAAAGGTATGTCAACAGTACAGAGCTAATTAACAAAGAGATTGAGGGAAATGGTTCCTGTATTAGCTGATAAAACACTATGTTAACTCATTTTTACAACTCTGAGTTTTCTTTGGGGGAGAGGAATAAGGAGTTAGATGTGAAACAGTTGTACTTATAAAGGTCCAAGATATATTTGGCAAGAACCTGGAATAATCAAAGAAGCGAAACAAAAAATAGCTTAACTTACTTAACAAAATAATAATTTTTAATGTCCAGGTCTGAAGGTAGGCAATCAAGACAGGCGTTTTCCAGGGACAGACTTCAAGTGCCAGGTACTTGCATGCCTAATACTGTCTTACCTGTCCAGTCTTAACTGGACAGACGGACACTTAGGAGAGACAGGGGAGGTTTCAGGCTCAGCGTGACCACCACCTTGTGGGCCGCGTTGGGCGGTGTCCCTGACGCAGGGCCACAGCATCTTCTGGCTTCCCCTCAGAGCAGGTGTCCGACGCAGGAAAACCTCAACGTCTCGTTCACTTCAAGTCGCCTCCTTTTGCCCTGATTTCTTGCGAAGAGCAGAAGCTTTGGTTATAAGAAGCACTTCGAGGTTGTGACGGACAGTGAAAGTGTCGGAGCGGGGGGAACACAACGGGCACGGCGGGCGAGGTGAGGTGAGGAGATGGGGGGGGGAGTCGGGAGCATCTGTGTAAACGCTTCTCTCTCAGACGAGAGATCGTCGGACATTTCCAGTGAAACACTCATCACAGTGGCCCGTGTGGCCCCTCTCCAGGAGCCAGCGGGGGGGGCAGCTCTCCGGGGCGTCCCCTCTGGCGGCGTGTGCCCTCCTGGCCCCTGACGGCTCGGCGGGCCACAGCAGCGCAGCGAGCCGCGGAGCCAGGCGGGTGGACGCCTCGGCCCCGGGCTGGCCGCCGCTGTCGTCAGCGTGCACGCCCGTCACTGGCTCGTGTGCACGCGGCTCCCAGACTCCGGTGCCGTGACCTGAGACACTGGCTACGCAGGACGTGGCCGTCACAATCAGTGTGAACGGCACGGAGTGGAGCAACCCTTGGAGTTTGGTTATATTTCCCAGAATTTATGGTCACAATGATTAACGTACAGGGATGGAGGAACATTCAGAAATCAAACCTTTTCAAGTCAGGCAGTCACACGTATTTACAGTATGTACAGACTCTCTACTAGAACGGGAATAGGTGTCTAGACGACGTTATTACAAATTTCCTGAAGGTGGGCATTTCTAGTCCCTGTAATTCAGAAAGCAAATCTGCTGGCTTGGCATTAAGACTCTGAAATAGTGTGATCAAACTGATTGATATATATATATACATATATATATATATATATATATATATATATATATATATATATCAAATAATTATATAATTATCATAAGAAGGTGTGTGCAGAAATAACATTTACAAACTGTCTATACAGTACACAATGCGAGTACATAGAAAATAGATTCTGACTTTGATCCCCTTGGTGTAAGGCAAGACAGTCTGTCCCCAAGTTTAGTCAGTCAGCCAGAGGTACAAGCGAGAAACAGTGGTCCGCGGATGAGTATGCAAATCAGGTACCTACATATGCAGATCAGGCGCCTACATATTAAAGGTCGGGAGAACCAAGAAATTCCACTTTTTACGTGGGCCGCTTGATTCTGGCCCGCTGGATACATCAGCCACATTTTCGAAAACATCAGCTATGCTTCTTAAAATCCTGATGCCACCTGGATGGCAACAGATGAGACTGTTCAAGTGGCAGCGATCCTAGACAGTTTTCAAAGTGCAGTAGACAACCAGAGGACTGCAGCCTTTCCAGGCGAATTTATATAGCACTTACTTACAAAAGGAAAATAAAAAGTATATTAATACTCTATTTCGTGCTGTTGCTATCCAAGCAACAGCAGTACAAAATATACAAGACAGATCACATATGATTGCAATGTAGACCCCCAAGATTGAGTTGGAGGGTGGTGGTATACAAGACTTACTTAAAAATAAGAAAACCAACGACACAAAAGGGCAAAAGTCACTGGCGGATGTAAACCTCCCTGTTCCAGTCCCCGGCCTCATGCCGTCTCCTGGACACCCCTTCCCCCTCCCTGTCACAGTAGCGATCCTTGGATTTGCGGCGGCTCCACTGTTTATCGCCCTCGTTGTGGTCCTGCTCTTGATCCGGGTCCCGGGAGCGGTGCCGAGACTCCCTGTGTCTGCGTTCCCCACCCCCGTGGGGTTCCTCTCTGTGGCTGTGATCTCGGTGCGGGGCACAGTGGTCTGCATGTTCGTGGGAATAATCTTCCTTGGGCCCCGCGTATGTGGAGTCGCGACTCTCCTGCGTTTCTGAATCCAAGGTCTCCTGCCTGGAGAGGCCTCGGCTGGCCCCGCTGCGATGGCTGTGGTGCTGGGGTTTCTTGACTGGGTCTGGGCAGGGTTCTTCTTCAGCTTGGGAAGCAGAATGGGTGGCAGCCGCACGATCGGTCCTCGGATCCCCTTGAGAAGCCTGGAGGCGAAGGAGCAAACACAGGCCTCAGCCAAGGTCGGGGTCTGGGGAACTGTCACAAAGGCAAGTCCATACAAGTCTAGTCCCTTTTCAGAGTCTCTCAAGTGCTGAAGTGAAACCTGACCTAGCTCGGTTGCTTCATGTGTTTGATAACATCCAGTAGCGTATGTATGGTATTGGACTTTCTGTTAATTTGTAAGCGCCTAGAACAGCACAGAGTAACTGTACAAATTTTTTAAGAATGAATGAATGAAGGAGGGAGGGCATTCTTTTATATCTTCTCTTGTGGTTCAAATATAGATATAGGTCCCTGAGATCTGTCTACACATGGGTGGACACTTAACCACCCCTGCTCGGATACAGGTGGGAAGCTTAAAAATGCTTGGGATGTTGGCTTTAAGGGAAAAAAATGATAAAATGTCAAATGCTTAAATGGCACTTAATATGAGACCAGCAGTGTTATGAGACTGTCATGTATATTGACTGGTTAAATTACAACAACCCTGTAAGCCAATCTCGAGAAAAGTCACATGACAGCCCCACAAGGTAGGGTCATTAGTATTCCTGAGGCGAAGGGCAGGTAAGGATTTCATGCAAGATTAAACCCCTGGGGAGGGGCGGAGAGGAGAGGGAACTGAACCCAGGTAGTCTGAGTCCACAGTCTGTGCTGCTGGCCACATAGAAGGTTCCTCCATCCTGGCCCTAACAGAACATGGGGAGAGCGGATTCCACGGTTTATAATACAGTAAGTCCCTACGCACGGACCTTCAGTTTGTGCACTTCCAAAAGATGCAAACATCGCTTCGCGTGTCAGATCACGTAAGCTAGATCATTTGTCTGGCGTACGTTGTCATGTGCGTGCATCCTCTACAAGTGGTCGTGCTTTTGTGTTCTTTACCGCATAGGGTACGGTGGTACAGTATCTTTATCTCAAGCCCAGGATGGTCGGAAGCGAGTGTAAAAGCAGTGGTGACCTAGCGGGTACGACTGTCCTTTTTCAAGGGACTGTACTGTAAGGGTAAAGATGTTTGACCTGTTGTTTGTTTCTTCTGTATTATTTGTGTGCACAGTCTAATAAACCTGTCACGGTACAGTGCTATGTAGCCGATTGTGTTAGCGGGCAGCCTAGGCTAACTGCTGGACTTACGAATGCCTTCTCGGAACGGAACTCGTTCGTATATGGGGGACTTACGGTACTTCATAGGAGGCTGTTTACACTCCTCTTACAGGCGCACAGCTCACGCTGGAGACACTTAAGGGACTCGGTGTTCCACCTCATTCTGGACAGGGCTGCCCGACTGGAAGGAGCACCGCCCCGGAGCCCTGGACCCCAGTGGCGCGAGCGAAGGAGGGAGCGCCGCTCACCTGTGAGCTGGGGGCCAGAGCGGGGCTGATGGGCAGGGTCGAGGTGGCCAAGGTACGGCTGAGGAGAGGGTCGGGGACACTGCTGCAGGGCGGGTGGGTGGCCTTCCAGTAGGCCTCCAGGTAGTCGGCGAGGTGCTCGCAGGCGTCCTCAAGCTGGTTCTCGTCCAGAATCACATCGAACAGCTCCTGCAGGGGCAGACAGTGCAGACGGCATGCGTATGGCGGCCAGGGCGCCTCGCCCGTGCTGCCCCCGGGCCTCCTGCACGCCAGGAGCACGGAGGGCGCCTGAGGGCTGCGTGCTGCATCCCTGCCGTGGCGACGGGCTCCTCTCTTCGCAGGGGCTGACCGCCCGCTATGGCCTCACTGCTTTGCTGTGTGAGTGACCAGGAGTGAACAGGTGTGATAACAGTTGTTAGGGGCACCAGAGAAAAGTTGCCCGAAAGGAATTGATCCTATGTTAGGGGCGGGATGTACAAAAGAAAATGAGAATATAAGCCAGAGACTATGAAAAGCTGAACCTTGGAAACGACTGAGGCGAGGTGAGGATGTGAGGAAGCCGAAGCCACTAATGACTGGATGTGGCCCAGGATAGTTCAGAGTTCTTACAAACGTAATGTACTCCCGGTAATTATAAGTGGGTCTGATCCCAGTTCTTAAGGCTTCTGATATACCTTCATTTAAGAAAAATAAAGCCAGAACAAAAGCCGGAAGCATACAGGCCCAAAGCACAGTATGCAAAGCAGGGGATTCGAGGTAGGGATGTGTTCAGGTGTCAGAATCTGGTTACTGAGTGCTTTAGAAATGGTCTCAGATCAATTTCTTAGACAGTAATGAAGAGCCAGCAACTCGCTCCCTGAGTAGAAGTGAATAATAAACCAACCCCAAAGAGCCATCTTTTCAACCAAAGTTTTGAAACAATGATTGTGTTTCATTAAAGATGAAACACAGATGACTACTGAGGTGTTAGATTAACAAAGCGAGGTCACCACGGAACACAGCGTAGCTGCTCGTAAGCGACGACTATGACCTAGACAAGTGCTCTTGGTAGGAGGTAGACCATTCCCATCTTTGGGAGGAAACCCACCGTTAATGGGCAGGGTTCTCTCCCTGGACAGGCGTTTACCTGTCCGTCTGGTTTTTGTTAACAGAATGCGGGTGTGAAGCCTTCAAGTGGATTATACTGCATAGAGAGACTTACCGGAGGGCACTGAGCCAGCTTATCTGCTGCTACCATCTGAACATTGAGGTGTTTAGCTTGAGATTTCCCTCGAGATTTTATTAACCTTTGTAAAACCTGTAAAAGACGAGATTCTTCAGTTGGGGTATCTGCACTCAAGTAAACAACAAGGTTCATTATTCGTTCCTTTCTCCGGTGTCCTTTGCATGCAGCACTGATGGTTTACAAATAGATTACGCTAGAAAACAATCTTCAAGATGATCAGCAAAATTAACACGTTGACATAAATCTCAGTCACAAGCTTCATAAGTCACCAGCGTGGAGATTTTTCTGAGTCTTGTCTTTTTTCAAGGCTAGCAGTTCTCAAACTTTGTCTCATGATTTATGTTTTTAAAAACTGTGGAGGACTCCCAAGAGCGTTTTATGTGAACTGTAATAGTTATATATTAGAAACTAAAACTGAAAAATTCATTTCAGAATGACCAGTAACCTCTTATATGTTAACATGTCATGCATTCCGATAAAATAGCTAAGTTATTTGCAGGCTTCTCTACCGCCTGGCTCCACAGAAGACAGCTGATGTGCCCTGCTTCTACAGTGAAACTGCTACAGGGTGTATTGTTTGAAACAGGCAAAGAAAATCCAGTCCCCTATAGATACGTGATTAGTAGCCTTTTCAGATAATTGTGGATATCTTTCTTTGATACTACAGTAAACAAGTGGTAGCTTTTTAAAGACTAGCTCTCATGTGAAATCTAAATCCCTATCAATCAATGAACTTTTCTTACTCTGTCACATTAAATTCCAGTGATCTGTCCTGAAATTTGAAGGACATGTCAGTTGTTCTTTCCAATAAAAATGGTGTTCCAGGATGAAAGCGGCTACTTTGGTTTATGGCTTGAAGAATCACACTGGTACCTGCCCTCAAGAAAACGGACTTCGAGTACGTAGCTGAAGAACTTGAAGTGTACTTCCCATTTCGTTACATAGAATATTAAAAAGGTTTGTACTGAAGAGTCAAAATTTAAGCATTTTTACTACTTCATCAGGACATTCTTAAGTGAAACTGGGTTGTGTGGCCTTTTTTTTTTTTTTAACCTGGGAGTGCATGGGGAGGGAGAATGCCACAGCTGCTCCTGTGGTCTGGATTCCTGTTCAGGCATCACCCAGTGCTGCTTCTGCACCATTGGTGCAAAGGTCAAACCAGTGAAAAAGGGGGAGGATGTCTGAGTATTAGATAATGCTTAGATAATAATCGTGGAAATGGTTCTGACCTCATGGACCCTCCCCTCTAAAAAGTGTTTCAGAACCTCCCCCGGACCACGCTTTGGGAATCACTCACTCCCCTAAGCCATGAAACTCATCATCATGCCTTTGCTTATATGAAGCTTAACAATTCTCGGCTACCACGTCTCTCTTCAGACCCTTTGTGATGGATGAAGACACAGCCCGTTTATAATTGGAAAGCAGACTATAAATACACATTCTCGTAAAGTTCCATTACAGAGCAAACAGTAACAACCCTACTTACCTTAGGAGAAGAAATCTTGACATACACTATAATAGGGGCCAGAGAGGTTTTACTAAGTTGGGCTGGATGATTAATAGTATCTGCATCAAGGACCACCAGTTGCAATGTTCTTGCAAGTTCAAAAATCCTTTCAATTTCACTCTGAACTTCCGCTGTAAAAGGTTAAGCAGAGTTTGATTACTTTACAGCATTTTTAAACCAGACTGAGACAAAGTAAAACGGTACTCAGGTAGGTGAGGTTGCTGTCTACAGGTAAGAGAGCTGGTAACAGGTGTCCTTTGGAGAGAGCCGTTCCTTCACAATACCTCTAGCATTTAGGGAATTCCTCTCTCAACCAGACATCTAACATGATGTCTGTGAGAGTCAACGTTTCTGGCTCTGTGCTGACGTGTTTCTGGTGCTATAAAACTTCACTCCATGAAGTCATTTCATTAAAATGTTGTGAAATAGAAACTTGAAGAGAGGTCTTCCCTGTGTTTGTTTCTGACCACTCTAGCCTAGCACCCATCACCAGCCTTCCTGTCACTGCACGGGCTTATCTGTGTTTATATGCCACCTATTGGTACGCCTTCTGGAGATGATTGATAGAGTCTTAGAGATGCTTATTACCAAGCTGAACTACAACAGAAAACAGGAGAGATTTTAAGAGTGTTACAACAAACTCGTCCAAAAACACACTTCTCATATTTCCCACCAACAAAAGAACAGCCCTGTAACATTCATGCCTTAAAAGGGCGGTTATGTATTAGAGTCAGCATTACAGGAATACACACTATATAAACATCCAAAAATCTACTTGAATGCCAAAGAAATTTCATGCATCTCATCTGCTTCTCCATTTCTGTACCACTGCTGTCCAGTACGGTAGCCACAACCCTCATATGCCTGTGGAGCTCCTGATGTAGCACATGTGAATGAATGAATGAATTTTTGAAATTTAATTTAAATAAGAGTTAAATAGCCAGAAACTACTTTACTAGACATCGTAGGTCTATAAAGCATAATATGTATTTTACAGTGCCCACCGCAGTCATGAAGGGCCAATTCCATGAGATTCCTAGACCTACAGAATACCATTTAATTCCTCTTACGCATTTGCATCCATGCCGAAGATTCCTGGAGATAATTATTTTAACTAGTACATTATTCCAGAAAAGGCAAGTCACTATTGTCTGCCTCACAATATGTTATGACTAGAGGCCTTTCATTTAACCTGGGGGGGTCTTTAAAATCAGGGCCCAAACCACTTGAGATCCTGGCTTTAAAATAATATTTGGTCACATTACCACCCACGACATAGTTTTGCTAAAAGAAAAAAACAAACCCGTTAGGCTGCTGGATCTATCAGTTTATAAGAAATACAGGGAACAGACGATTATATATAAACTACGCCCGTGTAATGCAGTTAGCAAAATTCACTCTCTGAAAACCCTGCAGAATAAGTGACCCAGTTTCTTCAAAAAACTACAAGGAAATAAAAAAGATCTATGGAAAACGAGATTAAGAGATTTAAGGACCTAGGAAACGTTCGCAATGTATGGACTTTATGTGGATTCTGATTCAAACAAATAGTAATTGATATATTTAAAATGCATAAAGTAAGTGGATAAAATGTTTATATATATAATGCTTATATATATAATGCTTATATATATATATATATATATATATATATATATATGATGTATGTGTGTATATGTATAATACATGACAGTTGGGAAATGATACATGGCTGAGTGGCAACCTGATATTTGGGATGTACTGTTAAGGTCTGGTGATAATGGCGATATGGTTTAAATAAAAAGAGTCTTCAATGTTTAGAAATACATACTGAAACATTTACAGATGACATCATATGATGTCTGGGATTAGCTTCAAAATAATTCAGAGACAGGAGAGGAAGGCAGGGGGAAGACTGGAAATGAAACAAGATTGGCCATGAATAGATGATAGTTGAAAGTAGGTGATGAGTACCTGAGGTTTCCTATAACATCCTTTCCTTCATATATATTGGAATTTCCTTAAACAACAGTTTTAGAAATCATTCATAATAGTGTTCTAAAACATTACTGACACTCTTATTTGCTCTCTTTTCTCATGCTCCTTAAAATTTTATTCCAATATAACCTGTGCCCTATAAATGTTTTCACAGCCACTGATCCCCAACAGTCAAGTTCCGATCTAAGTTAATATTTATTGTAAGCATTAAGAAATTTGATTAGTCTACGGCCAACACCACACTCAATGGAAATGCTGAAAGCTTTTCCTCTAAGATCAGGAACGACACAAGGATGCCCACTCTCACCACTTCTTTCAACATAGTATTGAAAGTCCTAGCCAGAGCAGTTTGGCAAGAAACAAATAAAAGGCATATAAATTGGAAAGGAAGTAAAACTCTCACTGTTTGTAGATGACATGATAGTATGTACAGAAAACTCTTAAAGACTCCACCAAAAGACCGTTGGAACTAATAAGCAAATTCAGTAAAGTTGCAGGATACAAAATTAGCTTACAAAAATCTGTTGCGTTCCTATACACTAATAATGAACTATCAGAAAGAGGAAGGAAGAAAACAATATCATTTACAAATTGCATCAAAAAGAAAAGAATACCTAGGAATAAATAAAACCAAGGAGGTGAAAGACCTGTACTCCGAAAACTGTAGGACACCGATGAAAGAAACTGAAGACACAAATAACCAGGTATTCCACGCTCACGGATTGGAAGAATTAATATTGTCAAAATGTCCACACCCAAGTGATCTACAGATTTACTGCAATTACTATCAAAAATCTAATGGCATTTTTCACAGATACAGAACAATCCTAAACTTTGTATGGAATCACAAAAGACCCCAAACAGCCAAAGCAATCTTGAGAAAGAAGAACAAAGCTGGAGGAATCATGCTTCCTGACTTCAAACTATATCACAAAACTATAATAAAATAGTATGGTACTGGCGTAAAAACAGATCCATAGATCGGTGGAACAGACTAGAAGAGCCCAGAAGTAAGCCCATGCATAGATGGCCAATTAATTTATGACAAAGGAGCCACGAATATACAGTGGGGAAAAGGACAGTCTCTTCAATAAACTGTGCTGGGTGAAAACGACAGCCATGTGCAAAAGAGTGAAACTGGACCACTGTCTTACACCATACACGAAAATCAGCTCACAAAATGGATTAAAGGCTTAAATGTATATCCTGAAACCATAAAACTCCTAGAAAAAAGCAAAGGTGGTAAGCTTGACATTCGTCTTGGCAATGCATTTTTGGATTTGACACCAAAAGCAAACACAAGAAAACCCAGAGTAAACAAGTGAGACTACATCAAACTAAAAAGCTTCTGCACAGCCAAGGAAACCATCAACAAAATGAAAAGGCAACCTGCCAAATGGGAGAAAATCTTTGCAAGTCATATACAGGCGTACATCGGAGATACTGCAGGTTTGTTTTCAGACTACCGCAATAAAGCAAGTCACACGAACTTTTTGGTTTCCCAGTGCATATAAAAGTTGTGTTTACACTAAACTGTAGTCTATTAAGTGTGCAAAAGCATTGTCTTATAAAATCAATGTACATACCTTAATTAACAAATACTTGATTGCTGAAAAATGCTAACCATCATCTGACCCTTCAGAGAGTCACAGTAGTAACGAAGATCACTGATCCCAGATCACCGTAGCGAATGTAATGAAAAAGTTTGAAAGGTTGCGAGAATAAGCAGAATGTAACACAAAGACACGAAGCCAGCGATGTAAGAAAAATGGTGCCAGTAGACCTGCTCAAGGCAGGGCTGCCACAAACCTTCAATTTGTGAAAAACACAACATCTGCAAAGTGCAATCAAATGAAAAGCACAATAAAATGAGATATGCTTGTATAGGATGAGTTAATTTCCAAAATATATAAAGAACTCTTACAGCTTAATAGCAAAAAACCAAACAGTCCAATGAACAAATGGGAAGAAGACCTGAATAGACATTTTTCCAAGGACGACATACAGATGGCCAACAGGTATATGAAAAGGCGCTCAACATCACTAACCATCAGGGAAATGCAAATCAAAACCCCAATGAGATATCACCTCACACCTGTTAGGATGGCTATCATCAAAAAGATAATATAACAAGTACGGTGGTGATAATATGGAGAAAAGGGAACCCTCCTGCACTGTTGGTGGGAATGTGAACTGGTGCTGTCACTATGGAAAATGATGTGGAGGTTCCTCCAAAAATTAAAAATAGAACCATCATGTGATCCAGTGATAGAATCTTGACGGAAATGTGGAACTGGAAAAGAAAAAAAAAGCACAGGTAAAAAGAACAGGTTGGGGGTAGCCAGAGGTGGGAAGTGGGGGGTGGGTGAGGGTGGTCAAAAGCACAAGTAAGTCCCACGGATGTGACGCACAGCATGGTGACTATAGTTACTAATATTGTGTATTTGGAAGTTGCTAAGAGAGTGGATCTTAGGAGTTCTTCTCACAAGAAAAAAAACTCGTAACTGTACGTAAACTTGTAACTAGACTTCCTGTGATCATAACACGATATATACACGGGTCAAGTCATGTTGTATACCTGAAACTAATCTAATGGTATATGTCAGGTATGTCTCAAAAAAAAAGAAATTTGATCACAAAGATTTTCATCCATGTACTCAGTTAACAATGACGGTTAATCACATAGAGTCCCACACCTTAAAAAAACTTCATTTTTCTTAGCAGTTTGAGTACTATGAAAAAAAAGATTATAAATGTAATATTTGTTCATTGCATAAAATCTGAGTAACATAAACATAAAAGAAAATAATCCATTATCTTATTACATATACAAAATTATCAACATATGTAATTGCTTAATATATGTATCATGTATATATGTGTATATATATGCAAATATTTATATCTTCTAGTATTCTTACATACACAAATATCTTAAGACTTTTTAAATTAAGGGGGGAAATGAGATATTTAAAAATTTAAAGGAGATTTTTTTCAGAATCCCAGTGCAACGTATTAGTAAGTAAACCTTAAAAAAGGATGACCAATAAATTCTGAAGAAAATACTTTTAACTTCCAAGTAAAAATGATGCTTCGAAAAGAAATGTATCTGTACTAGTGGTTTTTCTTTGACAGAGTACATCATGCTTAGAACTTATTTCAAAAAAGAAATGTCAAAGACAGCTGATGTTCATTTCTGAAACCGAAAAGCCTTATTGACCTGTCCAAATCCCAATCACTTAACAGCCGTTGAATTAAAACTGGTGCTGATACTATGGAAAACAGTATGGAGGTTCCTCAAAAAGCTAAAAATAGAGTTGCCATATGATCCTGCAGTCCAACTCCTGGGCATATACACAGACAAAACTATAATTCAAAAAGAGACATGCGCCTCTATGTACATAGCAGCACTACTCACAATAGTCAAGACATGGAAACAACCTAAATGCCCATCAACAGAGGAACGGCTAAAGATTGTGGCACGTACACACAATGGAATACTACTCAGCCATAAAAAAGAATGAAATACTGCCATTGCAGCAACATGGACGGACCTAGAGATGATCATACTAAGTGAGGTGAGTCAGAAAGAGAAAGACAAATACATATGATGTCACTTACATGTGGAATCTAAAATATGACACAAATGAACTTTTCTAGGAAACGGACTCACAGAACAGACTTGTGGTTGCCAAGGGGGAGGGGGTTGGGGGAGGGATGGACTGGGAGTTTGGGATTAGCAGAGGCAAACTAGTGTATATAGGATGGATCAACAACAAGGTCCTCCCGTATAGCCCAGGGAACCGTATTCAGTATACTGTGATAAACCGTAATGGAAAAGAATATTAAAAAAGTACACATATGTATAACTCAGTCACTTTGCTGTACAGCAGAAATTAACACAACATTGTTAAATCAACTGTACTTCAATTAAAAGAAAAACTCAGCTCAGAAACAATCATGTTTTCTGGAAGATGAGAAAGAAGGGAAGTGTGTCCGTTTGGAAAGACATTTCTCTAATTGAACAATACTGTAAAAACAGAGGCGGTTGTTACACTTTGTAGCTAGCGTTGGACGACATCCAAGCGGTCAGTCGAGAATTAATAAGACTTGCGATGGCTCTGGTATCAGTGATGTAATGGTAGTTCCAATGCCATTTCATAATCACTAAGCACAGAATTCTAGTTTTGACAAGTTCCTTACTTATGCTAAAAAATGAAATCTGTAAAGCCCTCTCTAAGCCTCTTTTCCTTTCCGCAGGCCCAGGGAGGTCTGCCTCTGGGCATCCAGTCCCAGGTGGCTTCCTCACTTCATAGCGTGTGTGATCCTTGGTAAGAGGCTTCATTTCTTGGAGCTCCCTAAGTGTTCTTTTTTGGAAAATGGAAATGAGGGACTAAGTGAATCAACATGCAAAGCATTTATTGTGGTGCCTGGCCCACAGTAAATACTTAACAAATGTCAAGTATTGCTTTGTGCCTACCTCTGTTAACGTTTATTGCATTGTATTTTGATGGTATGATTGAAAACTTTTCCGACAGGCAGTGAACTGACAGAAAACTGGCAACAGTACATAATTACTTACATTCCTTCCGTCAGTACACTACTTGGCACACGCTTGGCACTCAAAAACTGTGTTGAAAGAATGAATTAAAAAGGCAAAGAAAAAATATAATCATTTAATATACATATAATGTAACATTTTTTTTGCCTTTTTAATTGACTATGTATTAGGTAGAAGCTGCTGTTGTAGAAAAAAATTCATTAAATCTTCAAAAACATGAATAATGAATTCGACTGCCAAAATATATTTAGATGAAGAACTCCCTTTGGGTAGAAATATTGCTATAGCTGGGCCATTGGAGCAATCTTGTGGAATAAAAGGTGCTAATTTATTGAGACAGACATAGCTACGCTGGTAATGGATAGGTCACGAGGAGGGAAGAAATGAGATTCAAAAGATCAATAGTCCCGTAAATTCCACATCGCATGGATTCGCAAGGCTAGTTTTAGAGTCTATCATCCGCCCTTCATTCTCCATAAATTATTTTTTTCTTCCTCAGAGAAAGCAGAGATGTAATTAGGATCACGACACTGCTCAATGGACAGAACCCTGGACTGGTGGTCAGGACACCCAGGGTCTAGCCTTAGCTTCATTCGTCAGCAGGTGCCTCACCCACACCACACAGTTCCCCTTCACTTCCTGTGGCTCTCAGATCCCACGGAACAGTGACGGGCTTGAACAAGAGCGGTAGTTCTCAGACTCTGGCATATGGTAGAATCACCAGGCAGCCTTGTTAAACCAGAGATTGTAGGGTCCCACCTCCAGAGTTCCTGATTTTATAGGTTTGGATGGGGCCTGAGAATGTTCAGTCTTCACTAGTGCCCCCATGATAAGGACGCTGTTGATTTGGACACCACACCTGAGGACCAGATAAGGGGTGCTCTCTGGTGTGTCATCCCCGTTCCACAGTCCCTGGTGCTACCAGCGTAAGTGATGAACTTGCCTTTAATTGACGCTTCTGTTGAGGTAACTGTAGGCTCGCAAGCGGTTGTAAGAAATAACAGAGAACCCTGTGCCCTTTACCCAGTTATCCTCAGTGGGAACATCTTGCAAAACTGTAGTGCGATATCACAACCAGGACATTAATATTAATACAATCCACCCATCTTATTCAGATTTCCCCAGTTTTATGTACTCGTGTGTGTGTGTGTGTGTGTGTGTGCGCGCGCGCGCGCGCGCGCGCGTGCTGAGCTCTATGCAGTTTTATCGTGTGTAGGTTCCTGCATCCATCACCACAGTTTAGAGGCAGAACAGTTCCATCAGGACAAGGTGAAAGAGACTTGTAACAAATTCTCTCCACTGACTCCTCAACTGCACTAAAAACATTTACCAAGCTGTAAACATTATTATCTGACCGCCTAGTTGCTAATATACAAAGTAAATGCCTTCTCCTGCTCCCTGTGTGTTATCTGTCAGTTACAGCTGTTGCCACGTGCACGGCTACATCTAGCTTCACTTCCTTTACTGTCAGTTACAGCTGTTGCCACATGCACGGACTTCCTTTACCGTCAGTTACAGCTGTTGCCACGTGCACGGCTAACTCTAGCTTCACTTCCTTTACCGTCAGTTACAGCTGTTGCCATGTGCACGGCTAACTCTCGCTTCACTTCCTTTACCGTCAGTTACAGCTGTTGCCACGTGCACGGCTAACTCTCGCTTCACTTCCTTTACCGTCAGTTACAGCTGTTGCCACGTGCATGGCTAACTCTAGCTTCACTTCCTTTACTCTCATTTGCTGATATTTTCCCACTTTCGGTACATAGTTTTTGCTATCGTGCGACACAAGTAGATCCCACAACTGCACAGTTGTGTACAAATGGGTGCAAAGATGTTCAGTTTCCTAAACTGATTTGTCCCTGGAAAACTGCTTGGGGGAAAACCAAGCCACAGTTTGCAGACAGTATAAAGTTGGGCAGATTAAAGAAACTCTGAGGTGAATTATTTCATAAAGCAATAAGTATCTGAGTTTACTAGTTTTAAAAGTTTGGATTTGGAATTGGCAAATAACTATTACCAGGCCCTTTACTATTTTAATTTAAATCATATTTTTGCTTCTAAGACTATAATGTAATTTATGTGCATAGCTAATGTAGATATTTTAAATTATGATGCGTGACCAATATTGCAACTGAGAACAAAGGTGAGAAGTTTTATGAGCCCATATAAAGACATCCATACAGGCAAGGAAGTCCTGTACCACTCCCAAAACCTGAGTATGTACTTAAAGCTACAAAATTTTCAGGTTTTTTTCCTTCATGTCACACAGTGGTACATTAGCATAATCAACTCCAAATGCAACATACTATACTTCTGTTTATGCAATGAAAGTTTTCTAAAATCTCATGTATAAAGCAAATTTTTACCTATCAAATTATATCTTCAATATACAGGATCTTTCATCCTTTCATAAAAGAAATAATTGCTATAATTGATCTCGTCTATTAAATTTGAGGTCAATTTTCTCAAATTTAATTTTTTATTAAATGCATACAAGAGAACGATGCTTTTGAAGTAAGCTCCCTGGGACTTCCCTGGTGGTCCAGTAAGACTCTGTGCTCCCAATGCAGGGGGCCTGGGTTCCACCCCTGGTCGGGGAACTAGGTCCCGCGTACCGCAACTCAGAGGTCACGTGCCACAACTCAGAGCTCGCATGCCGCAACTAAGAAGTGCACATGGTGCAACTAAGATCCCGCGTGCTGCAACTAAGACCTGGGGCAGCCAAAACAAGTAAATATTAAAATAAAAAATAAACTCCCCCAGTTTGCCCCTACCTGCCCTTGGGTTGAAAGAACTTCCAGGATAATAAGTAACGCTTGAAAGAATAAGTTCTTAGCAGTGGTTTCTGCCCCCAAACTCAGTGTCTGGTTTACCTTTCCTCCAGCATACACCTTCCAGCAGTTCACAAACACTGGAAAATAATTTGACTTGGATCTTTGAAATGCTAATACTCTTTAAAAATAAAGCAACATTGCAGAGAACTTACTGTGCAGACTGAGGAAGACATGCTAGATAGAAACTGGTTTAAAGGGTAAGAAAAACTGACTTCAATAAAAGCTAAGATTGGAGTGTTGATACTTTAATACAGACAGTTTATCCTCTTATGGGGCAATATAGCAGCAATAATTCTCTCCCCCCCCCCCAACTTTAATATATCCTTAATGTCAGCACAACTACAGCTTAAAAGAATACCACGATAGAGAATAACTTGTTTTCCCTGGAGAAAATACAGATTTGTGATGTACGACACTGAATGCAGAGCCATTTTCCAAGTTTGCATAAACACAGAGGACAGAAAATCAAGGTGTGGCGCGTTCGGGGAGAGGGGCAGTGTCGAGGTGTGACTACCCACTCATCCCATATATTTTTACTAAGCACCTACTTTGCGCCAGTCAGTGTGGGGTGTACAGGGGAAGCAATAATGAGCCCAAAGAGATCCAATCTCTGAGCTCACAGGGCTTATCATCGAGTGGGGGAGACAGGCATCAATGATGCACTCACGCAGTGAGGGTAACATGGCGGCCCTTCCCGTGATTCAAAGGGGGAGTCAGGTGAGGAGGGAACGGCAGGTGCAGAGGCTCCGCGGCAGACAAAGGGCTGAGTGAAAGGCAATGTTATGGATTGAATTGTGTGTCCCCCCACCACCAAATTTCCTGTGTTGAAGTCCCAACCCCCAGTACCTCAGAATGGAAGCCTATTTGGTGATAGAGCCTTTCAAGAGGTAAAGTTAAATGTGGTCCTACAGGTGGGCTCGTATCCATGTGACTGTATTTGGCCACAGGGCCTTCAAAGAGGCGATTAAGCTAAAATGAGGCCAGTAGGATAGGGCAGGCTACATCAGTATGACCGGTGTCCTCATAAGACGAGAGAGAGAGAGAGATGCCAGGGAGGTGCAGACACAGGAGAGGTCATGTGAGGACCCAGCGAGAGGGTGGCCGTCGGCAAGCCAAGGAGAGAGGTCTCGGGAGAAACAGACCTGCTGACCCCTTGATCTTGAAGTTCCAGCCCCTAGAAGTGTGAGAAATAAGTTTGTTTCCGCCTCCTGGTCTGTGTGATTTTGTTACTGCAGCCGTGGAAGGCGAGTGCAGACGGCGTGAGGTGAGGCTAAGAGCTGTGGACACTCGGGGTCAAGGTCTAGGTCGAGGAGTTCTGCTGTCGTCCAGGAACAATGCAGAGACATTTACAGTTTGAAGCAGGGATGTGTGCGGAACAGATCTGCTCTTTGAAAAGATTTCTTCGGCTGTGGCATGAAGAACTAAGGGATCCGGGTCGAAATAGGTGTGTAGTACTCACGGTGCCTCGGGGCCCTTGGAATGGAGCAGTGGTGTAAACACTGCACGTGATGAGACAGATGGGACAGAAATTCAGGAGGCGAAACTGACAAGACCTGGAGATGTGCTGGGGAAGGAAGTGCGGGTGCTCACGTATCAAGAGGGCCACAGAGTCTCCTGGTTCTCCAAACGGAGATGAGCGTCCTGACTGTTAGGACTCAGATAAGAAACCCCGGGAAATTATCAGAATACAGGAAAGCTGATAAATTCTCTTCAGCATGTGCTAAGTGTGAGGAATATACAAGGCAACACCATCAAGTAGGATGTATAACTCTGGAGTGGAAAGGCACTGTCCAGCTTGGGGTACCAACTGTGAGCTCTCTGCATATAGGAAGTAACTGGAGTGATTGGTATGAATAATTTTGCTGAGAGAGGGGGACCAGAGAGAGGACCCGAGAGGGACAGTTAAGAAGCCCTCACAGTCTAAAGAAGATGTGGTCTGTATGTATATATACATGACTCAGCCATTAAAAGGAATGCAATAACGCCATCTGCAGCAACATGGATGGACCAAGGGATTATCACAGTGAGTGAAGTAAGTCCAAAAGAGAAAGACGGAGACCATATGGTATCACTGCTACGGGAATCTCATGTACGACGCAAATGAACTTATCTACGAAACAGAAAGAGACTCACAGCCACAGAGAACAGACTGTGGTTACTGAGGGGTAGGAGGGTGAGGGAGGGAATGAACGGGAGTGTGGGATGAGCAGCTGCAAACTAACTGGTATATATGGGATGGATCCACAACAAGGTCCTACTGTGTAGCACAGGGAACTATATTCAATGTCCTGTGAAAAAACATAATGGAAATATGAAAAAAAAAGTATATATATGTATAACTGAGTCACTTTCTGAACAGCAAAATTAACACTGTAAATCAACTCCACGTCAATAAAATTAAAAAAAAAAAAAAAGAATTCACACTCAAAAGCCACAGAGCGTAAGCCTGCAAAAAAAGGAAAGGCAGGAGGGCCAGAATCGGTGCTGTTGAGGAATCCAAGGGAAGGGGTGCTTCAAGGAGAGGGGGACACATGTCCTCCAAATGTCACTGCAACGTCATGTAAAACAGATTGCAGTATGTCCACTGGACTAGTGACAGGGAGGTTACTGGTAACTTCTTTATAAACAAATTTGGAGCCAGCTGGAGAGTGAGTAACAGTGACTGAAATGGGGACACTAAGTTTGGAAAACTTAGATTTTGGGGGGCTGTGTTCAGCCGGGTGGTGGGGACAGAGAGAGAGGTCGAGGCCACTGAAGGGACTCTGTGGGTCAGGGCAGGGTATTTTATGGCAGTTAAAATTTTAAATGGAATTAAATTAATTATTGAAAAAAAATCCATAATTTAGGAAAAACCCCAGATGATAGCACCAGAACACCGAGAAGCTGGCAGGGGATAGGGAAAAGTGAATCTTCTTCTCCAACTGCTTTTCTTACAATGCTCATTTCTCACAATTCTATAGAAGCAGCTTTAAGTATGTTTTTATGTTAATTTTAAAATTAATGTGCAGTGGGGAACTCCCTGGCGGTCCAGTGGTTAGGTGCCTGCGTTCTCACTGCCAAGGGCCCGGGGTTCAGTCCCTGGCGGGGGAACTAAGATCCCACAAGCCGCACGGCATGAACCCCCCCCCAAAAAAAACGTGCAGTGAAATTGACTTTTTGAGGGGTATCCAGTTATATGGATTTTCGCACGAGTACACACTTGTGTAACCTCCAATTCCATCGCTCCCCAAACTGCTATTCCTTTGTGCTCACACCCTCCCCCAGGTAACCACAGCTGTTTGTCACTAGAGTTTTGGCTTTTCTAGGACATCATATACATGGAACCATACAGTATTTGACCTTTCCAGACTGGCATCCCACCTCGGGGCCTTTGCACCTATCGCGCCCTCTGCCCAGAACTTCTCTCTTTTCTCGGGTAGCTGCAAGGGTAAAGAATTCACAACACAAAAGATTCTGCTAAAATGGCACCTTCTCAGGGAGGCCTCGCCTGACTCCCCATATAAAATCACACTCTCCTCCTCAGCTGACTCTCTACCTGCTTCTGCTACCAGGACTCACCAACCACTGACTGACATCTCTAACTGTTATCTGTCTACAGCTACTTCTGTTAGCTTCTGTCCACACCTTCTCTGTGGAACGAGAGCTGTATGAGCGTGAGGACGTGCTGTCCTTCACGTCTGTGTCCCCGGCACTTACCGTGACGCCCAGCACATGGGTGGTTCTCAAGTGTTCATCAGTGGATGAATACATGCTTAAAATCTAGTCCTGGTTCCGTCGAGCCCTAAGGATAAGCCCCAAATTCCTTAATATCCGCCCCCGTCTCCACCCTTTATCTCTCTGGTGTCATCTCCCACCTCTCTCTTTTTTAAACCATACACTCCGTCAAAGTAAAGCACGTATGTTTTCCAGAAGCCTCTGTGGCTCTTGAAATCCCTATCACACCCTTCACTCTTTCGCCCTTTTTCCTTGGCTAAACCCTGTCCCGTTTTAGGTCTCAGCTCGGGCTTTGCTCCTTGGAGAAGCTGTTCTTGGTGGATACGCCTTCCTTCCTGCAGCCTTAGGTCTTCACCAAGCAGTGCAACGCACAAGCAACTTTCTCAATCACCCTCCATCTCAATGAGCTGCCGACTTATTGGCCTCATTGCTACAAGCTCCTTCATCTTTTTTGTTCCCTGACTTTGACAGGCACTGTCTAGTGTGTGCTCACGCTATGGAGTGCAAGAGTCTTGAACAGTAACATATAGTTGGTAGTTTCACAAAAGCCTTGGCAACCAACACGAAACTGTGACGCCATTGATTCAAACGATGAGTCTAAACAAATCGCCTGACTTCGTTCATCAGTGGAAACAATGGAACGAGCGTTTTGTAACGATTACTGTGAGCATCAAAAATGTATACAAAGAGTTTTAAGGGTCACAGACGATAAGGACAGGAGATCACTCTAAACAAAATGTAGGATTCCATCCCCCAGATACGTTTCTAAAGCTTGATGACTGAAGTTTAGTTAATGAGGGGCTGCTGGGGGAACAAAACTGGGTTCTATAAGGAATTATACTCATCACAGATAAGGGTTATTGTTTTCAACAGTTTCTCTATTTTTTCTACAATATACTTCAGAGTTAACTAAAAAGTTTGACGTTAAAAGCCAGTCTCTCAAAGATCAAAGATCTCACACAACCGTGAAAAAATGTATAAGAACAGAAACCTAACGCTTAGTAAGTTACATGTGTAACAGCGATTAACCTAAAACTTCAAGCAGGTGCCAAACGGATGAAACAGCTGCCGAAGCTCTTTCACTTGATCAAATTAGCGCACGATAACACATAGCGTTCAAACGCAACCCTGTAGACACGTTAACTGAAATCCCCAAATTGTTTTTACAAATGAAACAAAAATATGGCTATCAATATGATACAACTGTAATTCTTGATGTAATTCAAGTATTAAGGGATTTGGGATCACAGCCATTATTTATGGAAGTCATATTATGTTTAGAGTTAGTTACTACTCTCTCTCTTTTGCTGTTTAGATGAAGAAATGAAACCGTATACAAGCCCCATATCCCTGTCCTTTGAAGTCAAAGGCTTTTGCTTTAGTCTCCCAGGCCTCCCTTGAGTCTCTAAAGGCTGGCTCAAGAGTTAATAATTAGGAATGTCAACATGTAAAAACAAAGAATAGCTGTTAGGCTGGAAAACTGGTAACAGTTTAGACTATAAATCCACCACAGAGCAGAGTCACCAAACTCCCCGTTCCCCGAAAAATAGAGATAAAGGCCTGACACCCATCCCTTAGTTGTTTTTAAGGAAGCAGACCCCCTCCAGATGAAAACCGCTGACAGCAAGAACGAGAAGGCTGAAACCAGAAGGTTGATGGCGCTTGAAACTTGATGCCAACCAATCCAAGAATTGTGCATGGGCTGATCACACACCCTAGGGCCCCCTCCCTCACACGCCTTTAAAGCCCCCTCCCTGGAAGCCAGTAGGGAGTTCGGATCTTTTGAGCACAAGCTGCCCATTCTCCTTGTTTGGCACCCTGCAATAAATGCGGTACTTTCCTTCACCCCAACCTGGCGTCAGTAGACTGGCTTCACCGCATGCGGGCGAGGGGACCCAAGTTTGGTTTGGTACCAGAAACTGGGCCTTATAGAGGCTGATGACATTGCTTGTGGTAACAATGATGCAAAGCCAGGAGTTTTTAGAGTCTGCAGACACCAGAGCTCATGTTCGTGAAAACAGACCACAGCCAAAACGTTCATGCTGACAGCCTGTGGAATTTTTAACTCAAAACTTTCAAAACAACTCCTTCCATACCATGAAATCACTAAGACGGCAGCAGTGGCTACTGGTGACACGTGTCTGTATCGTCTCTGCGCTATGACACGTGGAATTATCATCTAGTTAGATCTGCTCACCAGCAGCCTCAGGAGAGAAGGGTTTAAATGGCTTCAGCTCGCTGGCGAGGCACACACTTACCTAAACTTGACCTTGTGTTGGATCTTTCTATTATGGCGTGTTTACTGGGATTGTTCAAGACAGAGCGTTTGGCCAGCGAGATGTCAGCGGTGACCCTTGTGATGGAAATCCTGTTGGGGAAAAAGCAACAGAGGACTCTGAGGTTATTCATTGAATAAAGGGGACAGAAGTGCATGCCCCAAAGTCATCCAAGTATTTTATACACACACACATACATACACAGTGACCATATTTTCAACCCCCAAAATGTTGGGGCACTTAATCATTCCTTTTTTCAAAATCCTGCACCTACCTAACTTAGCATCTATTGGTTGCTTATGAAGTGCCAGGCATGCACTCAGCATTATTTCATTACCCAGACTACCTCATTAAATCATTCCAAAAACTATTTATTTAATTTTTTTAAAAAATTATTTATTTATTTGTTTTTATTTTCGGCTGCCTTTGGTCTTCGTTGCAGTGTGCAGGCTTTCTCTAGTTGCAGTGAGCGGGGGCTACTCTTCGTTGCAGTGCGTGGGCTTCTCATTGTTGTGGCTTCTCTTGTTGTGGAGCATGGGTTCCAGGCAGGTGGGCTTCAGCAGTTGTGGCACGCAGGCTCAGTAGTTGTGGCTCATGGGCTCTAGAGCGCAGGCTCAGTAGTTGTGGTGCACAGGCTTAGTTGCTCTGCGGCATGTGGGATCTTCCCGGACCAGGGATTGAACCCGTGTCTCCTACATTGGCAGGTGGATTCTTAACCACTTGCACCACCATTCCAAAAACTTCAGCGGAGAGGATATCCTCCCCCTTTTGCTGATGAAAAAAAAGTGACCCATAGGTAGATTATTTCTCCACGGCTATATATTTACGAAAAGTGGTGAAGCTGGGATTTGAACCCAGAACTACTGAGAGCCTATATTCTTAGGCCCTGTGCTATAATCCCTCCCACAGTATGGTGCTGTGATAGCCATGAGGAATAAATAAGAACAAGACAAACAAGGTCTTCCTCAGTGCTGAGAGTCTAGTAGCAGATATGGGTCATAAATAAGAAAAGAAATTAATAAAATGATTACAGGTTAAGATGGCTGTTCTGAAGAGGACACAGGGGGTGCTGTGACAGACAGTCATGAGTTGTGGGGGTCATTTTAGACAGGCTCAAGATGAGAGCAACAAAATCTGGGAGCTGGAAAGAGTAGATGACTTAGACTGGAGACTTAGCCGAATAAACAAGCCAGCAGTAGGGAAAGTGCGGAGCAAAAGAGAGGACTCACAAAACCTCTGAAGAAGAAGGTGAAGGGGGGACTAAAAACAAGAGATTTGGTTAGAAGTCTGTTTCATAGTTAGATCCCTCCACCTCCCCTCCACTACATCAAGCCACAAGGTGGCCATCCTTTTCCTGTGTGGTGTGAGACCATAAGTTTAGTCTGTCTAGGCAACAAAACAGAGGGCATCTGACCAGGGGATGCTACACAGAGCAGGGACAGAGAGAAGAAAGGATGCTAAATGTTGAGCCCCTAGCCCTCTTCCTCATCCTAGAATTTTGGTAGCCAAGTTTATGTCCTCCAGGTGTCAAGAATGGAAGATTCTTCTCTGGGGAATCTGACCACCAAACAGAAAAGACCCAAAGATCAGGACTTTGGTGGTTTCCTATGAAGATCGTCCAGCGAGGCTGTCCTACGGGGAGACCCAAAGGGGACAAGCTGTACCTAATCAGCACAGAATTTCCTTTGATGCCCTGTTCTTAAATTTGAGCATAGCAGTGTTCCTTGGGCATCTCAGGGAAACTTCTAACATGAAAGACCAAAACAAACAGAAAAAAATCAACTATGACTAACACCTAAAGTTGAAAGCTAAGAGATGATTATATCTACAAAACTAGAACAAACTTCTATATAAAGACTCAGACTAAGAAAGAGTTTTTGGAAACTAAAAATATAACAGTAGAAATGAAAATTCAAAAGAGGGGCTTAGAAGACAAAGTTAAGGAAATCTGCCAAAGAGTAAAACAGAAAAGACAAACCGATGGAAAATCAGAGAAGAACGGCATAAAAACTAGAGAATTACCCAGGAGGTTTAACTTCCAAATAACAAGAGTTCCCGAAAACAGACAATAAAGAAAACGCAAGAGAAGTAAAAAAAAATAAAAAATCTAGAATTAAGAGTTTGATTTTCCAAATGGAAAGGGGGAGTCCAGCACAAAGGATGAAACTTCCGCATCCAGACATATTCTTAGAAATTTCATGACGCTGGGACAAAGAAAAACCTAAAAGCTTCCAGAGGAAAAGGCAGGTCCCATACAAAGGTTCAGGAATGGAAATGCTTGTTCTTCTCAACAGCAAGAATAATTAACACAACACTGTAAATCAACTGCAATAAAAAAATATTAAAACTGAAAACAAAACAAACCAAAAAACACAGCAACAATGGAAGACAGAAAGCAATGGAGCAAAAATCCTTGAAAATTCTGGGGGAAAATTTTCTAATCAGAATTCCATAACTATTTTAACTGTCAATTAAATGGGAAGGTTGATTAAAGGCACTTTAAGACATTCAGGGTCTCAAAAAGTTTTACTGTCCTCTTTCTAAGGAAACTGTTGGAGGATGTTTTTGACAGAAACGATGGGTGTAAGCCTTGAAAGAGATCAAGTGATCTAGGAAAAAGGGGTTCACACCCCGAAAGAAGGTGAAAGGCATCCCAGGGATAATGAGATGTCTCCAAATGACAAATGTGCACTCAGCACAGAGACACACCATCCAGACCCAAGCAGGACAGAACATTCCTGGAGAGAAGGTTCAAGAAGGCACAGCTGAGGGACTACTGGATGTATATGAATATATCGCGAGGAACTTGAGACAAACCAGGGGAGAATGTGGGGCTTGACTGGTGCCAACTATACAGAAAAGTAAGCACGTGTAAAAAGCAAACTTATTAATCGCACAGAAACCACAAAGAAAACACACAAGAGAAAAGGAATGTGAGTATACAACACGGCTCACTGAAATTGTATTTACATGGTCATAATGCATCCAGTATACGGAACCAGCCAGAATTATGCTTTAACTGTTGGGAGACTGGAGGAAGAGATGGACGCAGGTGCATGTATGTGAGAGCGAAAGGAGGAATACGCACGAGAGCGCGGAACGGTCTTCACGGCAGGAAGCCCAGAGATAATGCCTAGCAGTGAAAACTCAAGCAGCAAATGAAGCACACGATTTAGAGGCAAGGAATAAATACCAAGAGATACAGTTAAAAGAGTTAAAACTAGCTGCCCTCTGAGAGCAGGACATTCAGTAAAGTGTGGAAAGGGAATCACTGGCTTTTGCCAAAAAAAAAAAAAGAAAAGGATCTGTTGATCTCTATACTGTAAAATCCAGCCTTTGCTGTGTACACGTCCCTGCATTTGGGCCAATTCATAAAGTCCTGTATCCACCATCACATTCATGACGCAGGACAGTTCCATCGCCTGCCCCACCCCACCCCTGTCAACCACGGAGCTGTTTTCCATCCCTATGGTTTTGCCTTTTCCAGAGCATCACTGTAGCCTTTTGAGCTGCGCCTCTTGCACTTTGCATAATGGATCTGAGATTCGTCCACGATGTTGTGTGTATCAATAGTTCATTCCTTTTTATCGCGGAGCGGGACTCCTATTTATAAAAAGTAAGTCTATTTGATTAAGCTTTTTGTACTCTGATGACAGTATTACTTAACGCGGAAAAACGATAACCAGAAAAGAGATACTAAACACATCAACTTGAACATATTTAGTTTCATTATGACTTCCCAAGGCATTCCCAAGTGAAACCAGACTGCTTACGTGGTTCGCTCTGTAGGCTGTGGAAGACAGCCACGGTTCTACTGCAACTCCTTAAGTCATTACTAGAGGTTCTGCCAAAAAAAACAGACCTTGAAAGTCCTAAGGGCCAAATTCTGGGGACAATTCAGTGTAGAGGAGCGGTCCTCAACCCTCACAGTGTATCGAAGTTGCCAGGAAAGATTTTACAGTTACATGAAGTCCCATCCTAGACACTGGGTTTTGCTTAGTCACAGGTGGGATATAAGTCTTTGGTGGGTTTTTTGTTTGTTTTTAAACCTCTGCAGATGCTTCTAGTATGCAGCCAGGGTAGATAACCACTGGTTTAGAAGAAGCTGTCTCACGTCTAAGTACATTTCCCACCTGACAAAGTGACGTAATATTTTCCAGGATGACTGATTTCCAGGAAGATTCCTTCACACAAGGTCAGGGACCCATCCCTACAGAATTCAGTATGCATTCTGAACGCTTCTGTGTCGAGAGCTGACATTTTCAGAATCACTGGAGAGGACAACCGAATTCATCACTGATAGTGGCTTTCCTTCTCGCCCCCGACTTTCTTGTTAATTTACCTGTCGTGCTACTAGGTGAACAGGAAGATTGCTTTGTTCACGGGATGACACAGTTGTTTAGGGTGGATCCGACTGTAAATGGGCTCCTCTACTGCACATAACAGAAAGGATAACGATTCATCATCTCTTCTTTGACCTGACACACGTAATGCTATTTTAACAACCAGGATCATGATCCTGGCAACTCTCCAGGGCTTCCACAAATGAACCTAACCGGGTTTCAGACAGAAAAGAATTCCTGTCAAGAATCATTTCATCCCCAGCCCTTCCTTTCCTGTTTTCTCCCTCTTGGGCTTTACGTTTTTTAAAAAAAAATAAATTTTGTTTATTGAATAGATAGTCCAGGAGTCATTCACTTTTCCCTTCTAGAATTACAGGTCTATTTAGAATTCGACACACCTGATACCTGGGATGAATTTCCACCCTCTGTTGCTGTCTGGTGACCAAAAGCAGACACCGAATGATTCAGTAACTCCGCGTGTCTTGCCTTTTGAGTAAAAGAGTTAAAGTTTTGCACGGCTTTTTGAAATTCTCCCTTATGGACCCTGTTACTTCCTTTGAGGATCTTTATTTGGTGATCACAGGTCTAGAGTGTTGAACCCCAGTTTTATGAGCTCAGATGAGCCAGGGCACATCCACCCATAAAGCCATATGGAAATTACCTCTGGCCAGAAACAAAAGGCGGATACAACATTGAGACATTGCCTTTGTTTGCTTCTTAAATGAAATCAATCTGGACGGCTGACACTTTAGAACATGGGTCCAAGATACACCCTATGGCTGGAATCTATCTTCCAAGTTCAAAACTTAGGTTGAAATAGAAGTGGTAAGTCAGGAAACCCCACCTCATTTCCCCATCTTCGGCATTTAGAAAAGGGCAGTGGGTTAACTCAGGCACGGAAAGCAGAGTGCCTATTCTAGCAGAATTTTCTGGGTAAGCATGCTTGTGTAGACAATTCCAAATGGTGATAAATGACAAAGTCAAGAATAAAGAGGTGAAGGCGCTACATGGGCCTGATCAGAGGTATGCCTTTTATACGTGGCCAGAGCCTGATAGCCTTGGATCAAGCCAAGGACCAAGCTGTGTTTCCTGGCATGAAATAAATTATATTTCATCAAGTTATGAAAAAGAAAAGTATCCAATTAGGAGCATTTGGTTAGGCAGACTTTGATTCTAAAGTCTTTTATTGAAACATAGATTCTATTTTTTTCTTGAAACATAGATTCTACTTTTTGTTTTCTCTCTCCCAGTCCTTTGCTTGATGACTAACAAGACTTACCCTGCTATAGAAGTTTCCCTCTTTGCCCGCCCCCCTCCTGACTCCCGCTGTGGAACAGCTGGAAGAAGGACTTCGGTCCTTGTCTTCTCTGAAGAAAGATTTCAGCAAAGAGACAGTGTTTATTAGAAGCAAAGTACGTGTGGAAGAGCACACGGGCAAACTGGCCGTGAGCTGTGTGCAACTGGCGTGGCTGAGGTTGCTTCTGTGGGGGCAGTTTCCCGGGTTGTCTCCGGCCAGTCATCTTGCTTTTGCCCATCTTTGGTCTGTCAAAGGGCAGCGGGCAGCCAATTGCGGCTGCTCAGCCTGGGGCCTGTCTATCTCCTACCTCATGACCAGAAGTCAACATAAATCAGAAACACTTGTAGGAGCCTGTGTGGTCGAGGAAGGAAGCATTCAACTGAGAAATCTAAAAGCACAGTGCAACCTACAGATTCCGTCTACCGTACTTGTAACTGTCAGGTTGGAAAAGAAAGGGAATGTGGAGAAGGGAGGCACCCAACTTGTCTCATTAAAAATACAGAAGTATACCCTCGCTCTCTGTGCTCCCAGGTCCCTGATACTCTATTCTTAGTTTAAAGTTGGAAGTTCCCATGTTAGACTCCAATCCTATCTTTGATGCTTCAGAAGTTGGCTTAACCTTTACTATGGTGCCCACTGGTTATTCGATTCAAGGCTTCCTTTCAATAGACCCTAAGTAAACTCCACGAAGCCAAGGCTGTCGTCTGATTTTGCGTCTCACGCTGCTTGGCTCACAGAATATGCTCAAGAAGTATCTGCTGAAGGGACGGAGAGGGAAAGGGCTGGATTAAGTCCAAGCTGATTAACGTGACACACTAAAGATGGGCCCGGCTTTGTTACTGGTCACCCCCTACCCTAGGGACTTCACCTGAAGACCTCTAGGTGGCGTCCAGGATGCTGTGTCACAGCTTGGTGCCTGCACACACTTTAGACCCTCTACTGGACACGCCCTTCTCCTCCTAACTCACTTGGTAAAATCTTAGGTACCAGTTAAAAACCCTTCCTGGATGCTGACATCCCTAAGTCAGTGTTAATCCCTCTTCCCTTTATGCTGCCTGTACCTTGGACACACACGTGCCGAGCTGTCTTTTCATTCACTTGATATTTTACTGCTCAAGGTCTCCGTTTGTGGTTTACACATGAGCTGCTCACAGGCAGACACGGTGAATGGCTTCCACATCTCTGCATCCCTCCAGAAGACATGTTTTCAACACCCATCCATTCATTGTTCACGCTGAGGACTGTTCTAGGCCTTGAGAACTGACCACCGTTCACAAAGCAGATTAAAACCCTTGCCCTCGTGGAGCTTATATTCTAATTGTGGGAAAATGACAACAAAGGAAATTAATAAATAAAACTCATAAAAGAGTTACGGGGAAACAGTCAGGGAAGGAAGAGAGAATGTGTGTGTGTGTGCACATATACCAAGGAGAGTATCTGAGGGAAAGCTCCTAGCGCAGGAGCTGCAAGTGCAAAGGCCCCGAGGCGGGCGTGCATCTACTGTCTGGAACACTCATAGGACAGCGAGGAAGTGAGAGGCAGGAAGAGTATGAGCGAATGGAAGTGGAGTACGAGATACAGTCAAAGAGAAGGAGCGGGTGGGGGTGTGGATGGTCAGACCACACAGGGCCGTGGAGGCCACCGGGAGGACTTCGATTTTCACTGAGGGAAAGAGGAGCCACCTGACAGATCCGAACAAGGGAGGGATGAGACCCAGCTCGCAGTGTGACAGGGTCGAGAACTGAGAGCAGACCTGAAGGACGCAAAGCTCGAAGCAAGGGTACAACTTAGGAGGCTATTTACTGCACTCATCTCGGGAGGAGACGACGGTGTCTCAGACCAAATGGAGAGCAGAGGCTGCGTGAGAAGGGGGGAGATTCTCGATATATTCTGAAGAGACAGACAACAGCATTTGCATGTGGAACGTAAGGGGAAAAGAACAGTCAAGGACGAGTCCATGTTCCAGGGCGGAAGGTCTTGGGACTGAGAGACGAAGAGGTATGGATGGAGAGGCGGAAGACGGAAAGGGGCAGGTCGAGGATGGGGGGAGTCGGGAGGTCAAACTTGAGAAGTCCACGAGACACCTCAGTGATGCTGCCGCATAGACAGTAGGACATGTGGGTCTGGGATGCAGAGGAGAGACCAGCGAAGAGATGCTATTTACAAGTCCGACATCGAATGGAGTCACCGAAGGAGGGAGTGTGGATAGAGGAGAGAAGACAGAGGACAGCCCTGGGCTCTCCAAGATGTCAAGCCGATGAGGAAGAGCCAGCCAAGGAGACAACGGAGCTGCTAGTCAGATAGAAGAAACCCGGAAAAGTGTGGCTCTAGAAACCAAGCAAATGGCTCTAGAAACCATTTTAAGCAAATGTTGCTTAAAATGGCCCTTTACGAACTTTCTATTTAAAAGAGGATGGAGTAGTCCGCCATGTTGATTAGGAGGAGGGCTGAGGATCCCCTCCTGGATTTATCAACGTGAAGGTCACTGGTGATCTGACGTGACTAGTTTGGGGTAAGTGATGGGGAGGTAACTGGAGTAGGTTCAAGAGACTCAGGAGAGAGCAAGTACACACAACTTGTTCAAGGAGAGTTACTGTAAAGAAAAGAAGGAAAACGGGACAGCTAGAGGGGCATATGAGGTCAAATTTTGCCAAAGGGGTTACAACTCCATTTTTACGTGCCGATGGTGTTTCCATTAGAAGGAGAAATACCGCCGAGGAGAGAGGGAAGGGCTGTGATAGCTGTGTTGGTGTGGGGATGGGGAACCGGGATCTAGCACCCAGGTAGGGGTCATTGCTCACAGTAACAGGAGAAGAGGCGGAGCATTCCGGCAAATACACAAGGGGGGATGGATGTGTGGTGGGATCGCTTGGACCGTCTCCTCTGTGTTTTCTCAATGAAATAGGAAGCAAATTCCCGGGAGAGCTCGAGAGGAGAAGGGTTTGATGAGAGAGGAAATGGTGTGAAAGCCCTTTAGGAGAGTAGAAAAGTGCACGGAAGAGGCATATAGAATATGATTTCTGGGCAGCATCGAGGGCCAGCTGATCGTGAATTTAGGGTGAGATTCGTCAGCAGGGGCTTGGCCAGGTTCAGCGTACGGATGCAGGTGTGAGAATGGAGAGCTGAGGATGTGCGGAGCAAATATGAGGAATATTGCCTGAAGCTGATCGAACTGAACAGAGCTTTCTTCCTGTCACCAGAGACTTCAGAGGCGACTTTCCTCTTGGGATCACACGCCTGTCCCACCCAGGTTTCATCGTCTTCACAACAAAAATCCACAAAACCCAGAATTCTGAAATACTCACCGCCCTTCGAATCTGTGTTTTAAAAAATCGAACAATGCCTTTTGCATCATATCTGTGACCTGCAATTGAGTAAGCAGTAAGAGACAATAAGATATTACTATGATAAAACAATTTTACTACCCTTAAGAATGTCTGAAAACCTGGGCTTTCCGCTGGGAAAAAGTAGCATGTGAGGTTGCCCCTGTTTTCCGTCGCTGAGCTCTGATACAGTAGTAACAATCAGAAAGACAAAGTTCCCCAAACTAACCCTCGGAGTGACAGTTAATGACATTGCAAGGGGTTTCAGTCACTCTCCATTTGATACTCTCTCTCCAGACTGAGTCAACTGTAGCTCACAAGGTGACAGCCAAGAAAACAAAGTAGAACAGAACAGGTAGCAATGTACACCGTGGCTTGAAAACAACATGCTTTACTGCCGCAGCTCTTTTCTAAGTTCAAGAGTCAGGAGAGGGAGGTGGGGTTGCAAAGCAGTTCGGCATGCAAGGTCCAGGGTACTCCCGAGGGCAGCTACCTACCTCGTACCCCTTCAGAGAGGGGCCCACCAGGACCACAGGTCGCATAGAAGGGACCACGTCATAAGGAGGGGTGTGCTCTGTCTGCAGAGAGAGAGGAGATGCCTTCAGATGGTTAAAAGGCAGAGGGAACTCAAATCTTTTATGTATAAACTGTTCTGTCTCAACTCTGCTATACGAGGCACTACCTTTCCAGACATTTCCTTTTTTTTCCACTTGCCTCTTTTTCTAAATAAACCCAATCCAAGACCGGGTGGGTTTATTTCCCTCACGTCTCGAAGTGATTGAGCTCTCTACAGTTTTCTGGCTCTCCTTAAAAGATGCTCGTCACGTTCCTAAAGCAGGAGGGGCTGCTTTTGAACAGAAGCTAGTTGGCAGAACAGACAGAAACATGCCTCATGCAGGAGAGGTGCTCTTAGGCTTGACTAGAGGTTAATGTTGCTTTTCAGGTGGCATCTGAGTTTTCTCAAGAGTCGTGTGATCAGACCTCACGTGGTTAATTACAAGGAAAAGAAGTTGGGTCCTGGATGTTGGTCTTACCTGGATAAAACCTCATTTCAAAACATTACCAAATACTTGACAGTTTCTATTTTGCTGTGAGAGTTTAGATGCGCCTGCACGCTTGTTCCAGTAGAGGGAATCGCGATCACTGTTCACAGCTGAGGGACTCACATTTTTAGATTTTTGGTTTCTATCCCTTGGAACTTAAACACTCGCAATGTAAGGTTTATGTGCCTTGGAGGGAAGGTGGTTCCTGTGTGTGTGATAATATATCCAAGCAGGCCTCCGTGGCCTCACAAGGTTCACTGTCATCTTGTACATCTCATATGCTTCTTAAGAACTGTTTAGGAGGTGTTTCTGTTACATAACTAACTCATGCCCTCCCACGATAATTTCTTTCTTTTTTAGAAGAGCAGGGGGAGGACCTAATTTTGTAGCAATTTCTAAAACTTGCAACGATTTTCAGCTCTCCTGCTTCCAATAAAATAACGAAAAGAAAGCTTTTTCCCAAAATTAGATAACTCATTTGTCTGATGATCTTAAAATCCCCTATTTTAATGGCAGAAAATGTTAAAGTGACCCAAAAAATGACTTTTTTTTTTTTTTTTTTTTTTTTTTTATGTAGAAGAAAGGGCTATGGCCTGAGACACTGGGATAAACAAATCATGGTGACAGGAATCTTCCTGTATTGAGGAGTGTCTGAAAAAAATATATATTTTAAGAATCACACAGACCCAAAGAAAAATCTTCTCCAAACTATCTGGAGAATTTGATACACATCGCAAATGTGAATGTCATTAGTGTACCAGGCGGCTGCATGACAGAACATGTCACTGTTGCTTAAAATGGCCCTTTACGAACCTTCTGACTCTGATCGAATTTAACTCACTGGGGGGGGGGGGAGGGGGAGGGGATGAAAAAGCATTTCGAATTCAAAAGGTTCCATCTGAGCTTTTGCCGATCGTCACAGACAATCTCATCCAAGGCGAGAAAATATTACTACGACTGGGCTGTCAGATTTGACTGCTGGAAACTTTAGTGTTAAGTGAATTTTAATAGACACAATCAAGGTGGAATACATTTTTAAACAGAAGGAAAAAAAAACAACAACCAAGACAAACATAATACGGTGACAGCACAAATGCCACACAAGCACCACTCTAAAAGCAACCTAAAACGTGGGAAATAATCTTATCATTGCATCTCAGGCTGTTTCCTTGGGTTTCTGAACGCTACATGGAAGCTGACCACGTCATCAGTAACGTAAGAAGAATGAATACCGTGCCGAAGGCATCATAAGCATATCCGTGAAATGATCACATGAAATTCATTCATGAAATTATTGCCAAATTCATTCATGAAATCATCGCATCTATACCACCTGAGATCATGTTGAAAGTGTTTAGAAACCAAGTCCTTGTAACTATGCAGTCTAAGAATCCCTTTTCCACTGTTGTAAGTTGCACGCATTTTAGGAACAGCTCCCAAGAAATTTTATTTCAGGTCTTTAAATACGCAGTGGCCCAGTACTGGACGGGTCTTGGGCTCCTTCGATTTGTGACTGCCAGCTAGCAAAGCGTTACCCATGCTGGTAGATCAGCCTCTTTAACAGTAGGGTAGCAGAAGTGACCTTATTTGATGGAATACTGGTACTCTGTGCTCTATGGATCGTGACACCATCCTTTTCATCTATCCTTTCCTGCTAAGTGGAATGCGTTCCAATTATTTAGTGGAAGAACTACGATAAACATTTTTCAAATTCTGGAATTTAAGAGTCAGCAAACTTCAAAAACCTATCAACGAACGTGGTTTTCGTTCCTGTCGCTGTTCCGTAAAGCCCAGAGCAGCTGAGCGATGCTGCGTTTCTAGGTTTCCGCTGCTCTGAACACTGTGAGTCACCTGGCTGCACGTTTTAGCCGTGACAAGAAGACAGAACCAGAGACATGGACCCACTGTCGTGGATGGACATCCAGCTGGGGCTTTCGGTGTTCACACAAAAATCCAGGTGTTTTAGTCTGTGCCTGGAGTGGCTAGGTCTTCCATGATGAAAGCAACCATAATTTACTTAAAAAACAAAACGAAACACAGTTCAGCATCTGACACCTCACTGGTGACTCAGAGCTCCTCCACAGGGCAGAATCCTTGTGCACAGAGAAGAGCTCAGGGCGTGGACAGTCGAAGGGGGAGTAGATTCTACTCCACCCCTGAGTGTCATGAGAGGTTGTGCCGGACTTGCTGACGTCACAAAGAATAACTTTAAAAGACAGCACAGCACAGCAGGCGGCGGGCAGTGGTGTGTAAAAGAAGGGAAGGAAAGAAGGGGATTGTAGGGGAGGTATCCTTAGAAAATAACGCTTTGGAGCTACAAAATGTGCTGGAGGAAACAGACTTTGGGATCAGTGGAGCGCAGAAATAGCCTAGTTTCCAGTCAGGGGACGAAAAACATCACTGGGTAGCATCTTGGTCGGCCAGCGGCACAGGCTCTACGCACGCATAGCCGCCGTGCCGCCATCCGACAGGGGGGATGCCGAGGTCTGAGTAACATCGGGAGAGGGTTTATATATGACAACAGGAGAAACTCACAGTAAACCGCCAAAACAAGCCTGCAGTTTCCCACTGGTCTTGTTCATCGGCAGATTTTGCACCTAGTGGATGAGAAGTTTAAATGCTGACTAAATTAAAAATTGAAGAATTGAAAAAAATGTTTTAGTACAAGCTATGTATCTGGGTATCATAAATCAGAATATAATGATGGTTTTAATAGGCTTGATTATCAGTTAAATTTCTGCAGAAGAGAGAGAAAGAGACAGAAGCATGCACAAGAGAGGTGCATTCCATGGAGTTGTCAGCGTTTGACGTTCCTTGAATGTTGGAACGAATGCCCTTGGCGGGGTAGATATTATTCCATCAAAAAGGCTAAGTACTGCGATGGTGCTTTCACAGGTCACTCACTGAATTTAGTTGGTTGGAAATGCATGGACTCAGTTAGCGGCTTGATAGGTTCTTTTCACAGGACAGAACTGATTGGTATCGAATAAAACTGTGGGATTGAATGCTAATGATGCCAGGGGCAGGATAAACACAGCTTATGTCAATGTGAACTTACCGATTTCTGCTTCTGCTTAGCTACAGCAGCATGGAAAAGAGACAAAGAATAACAAAGCATGCATGTTATTGGCTTTATCAAGGACGCAGACAGTCCACAGGACTAGAAACGTGACGTGGTGCAGAGCACGTGGACAGACGCAAGCTTGGAAGTTCATGTTACCTTCTTAAAGAAGGGCATTCTTTTCTCTTTGGAGTGGGGTGACGTTACACTGTTTGCACTGGGTTTAGGGGAGCGGTGGTTTGCTGGAATATCATTGTCTTCTGCATCTAAGCCAGTAGCATCTATGTCTATAGCTATATACAGACAAACAATTCAAAAATCATCAGGTAGACAGGAGAGGAAAAATCGGTTATCAAAAAAATAAAACGAAAAGCAAACAAAACTAACCACAGTCAAAGATCTATCATGAGTGCTCAGCACAGTAAACAAAGTACAATTTCAAGGTAAAGCACGTGAAGAATGTAATCAAATCAAACAGAAAGATGCTCTCATAGTATCTGTGTGCTTGGACACATTAGTTTCATGCTACATCTCTCGAGTAAGATTTTTCAGACAAACAAGTTTTTAAGTTGTAGTTTTGTTTCAAATATGAATACGGTATTTTCCAAATCAACTGTCTATGAGTAACAGGACAGAACACCTTCACTTCTTCCCAGAGCTTAAAGCAGCTTTCAGATAATCAGCAACTACACGGGAAACCTTTACCACACCATGCCTCTGCTATCTTACCGCGCTTGGTTTTGTGTGAAAATAAGGGCAGCGTGAAAAGCTTCACCGAAATCACAACAGGCACTTGAGGGAAAGAGAGAATAGAAAATCCTAAACCCAGCAACACAAAGAAGTTATACGCAAGGCAAATGATTCTGGAGGGAACCAGGATGGACCAGATGAAAATGATTTCACGATGACGTGGGCACCCCCGAGGCAGGCCTGACTGAAGACTGATTAGAAACCACTGGATCCAATGACGTCCAAATGAAACGAATCTTATACAACGACCTAAGGCGCCTCCCGATGATTTTATATAAACTCACTGGATTCACATGAGAGGCAGTTGCAGAAGGGCGGGCAGACCCGAGAGAACATGCCACCGACCTCCTCATCTGGAGAATGAGGGGTTTCGATTTGTGGTTCCACACGTTTTCAACTTTGTAACTCTCGGGCTCTGAAGACAGAGCCCTGGAGAATTAAGTCTCCAATGAAGAAAGATCCAGCATCTCACCGTGAGGGTTATACTGTGCCTCCACGTGCCATCACGAGAGAATTCGACCCTCGGGAGAATCAGGGCTGGAAGGCATTTGAGAAAATCAACTGCAACTCTCTTGTTTTTCAAGATTGAAAAGAAATTCTCAGAGTTGAAGGGACTTGTTTCTGATGCCATCTTGGCATCTAGCTCTTCTGCCTCTGTGATGCTGTATGACTCTCCGGCCGGGGTCCCGCCACAATCCCGGTGCCCTCATCCGATCGCCTAAGCTTCCCAAGTGGGCTCGTGTCCTCAGTGCCAGGATTCAGGAAGATATTACAGAGCCGAGCTCACTAGGAAATTATTGTGTCCTTTAGGTGAGGTCAAGTAGAAGAAGAGAGGAAGAAATCTACTCGCCCCGGGAGAGCATCATATCACACATGTAGCTCTCTTAACAAAAACCACAGTACATTCAGACTTAAGGACCAAACTGACTATTGCGAAAGGACGGATGGCTCAGCGTTGCAGAACCCTAGCTTCCATTCCCTGCGAAAATAAGCTGCCCTGGTGCTCCTGACAGCCGCCCGGAACCTTTCCAAACGCCTGGAGATCCTCTGACAGGCATCACGTACGTTATTTTTTCAGTGTTGAGGTTATGACGGATGTTAGATGATTCACTCAGCCTTTCGAAAACTAGGCTCTCCTGGTGAACCGTTCCTCTGCATCTGATTAGGTCGAATCGCTGGGATGGAGCGAACACCTGACGACGTTAGCACAGTGTCGCAAATGTCAGCTCTTGCTTGCATGAAGATGAGGTAAGAACGCTCTTTCTCCCGTGACAGGCGTAACACAATGAGTTAATTTCAGGTATACAGTCAGGCATACCTAGTAAGTATGCCTTTCTCTTTGCCCCATCTACGCCTTTGCATAAGCTAAGAGGTTCCGCACGTGTTGTACAATGGAAACGTTATGAAACGTGCCTAGTGGTTTGAACGGATGCTGACTTGTATACCACCCGAGGAGGCTTTTCCCTGAATCCCAATTTAGGGAGCACGTTATTCACGTCCTCCTGGACGAGATGGAGAGGATCTGGCTCAGCTTTGCATTATTCCTATAGTATGCCTTAAGCCAAATCAAATAAGCTTCCCTTTTGGTGGTCAATTCCCACATGCTTCTACCTTTCTAGTCTTTTACGGGGCTTACTTATAAAGGCCACGTTCAAGGGACAGTCCCCTTGAGAGCCTCTCTGAAATTGAGGATACCTAATGGCCTGTCACTGTTGACAGGACCCTGGGATGGCAAAGTTCATGAACTGAATTTTATGATTTGTCCATTGGGCTTTTTATTTAAAGGAAGAGTGGAAACGTGTAAAAAGGTGAGCTGTGCCATTGCCCAGATATTCGGCTGCCCCCTCACATAGCCTGAGTCAGGTTTGAAATTTACCTGTATTTGGACACAAGGGCTCAAAATCCTAAATTGAGGACTTTGCCATTTACTAGTCCTGATTTTGGTTAACTGAAATCTAAAAGCATCTGGGTTTGTCCTGAGACGCAGAATCCTGAAACATTTGGCTACCTTCAGGACACGTTAAAGAAATTTACTGTGCGTTAAGAGGCACCTTCAACTCTTTTCATAGTTCTGCATATACTTTATTAGGCTCAGATGGTTCTCCTTGTGCTGAGAGAGGTGAGATGTTCCCCTTTCTAATTTCATACTCGCATTGGCATACCTTGGCAAACTTTAGTCTTTACTTGGGAAAAACTGCTTCCTTTAAAAAAGAGCTTCTTTTCTTCACTAGCACGCTTTAGTTTAAAAATGATTTATTTGGGCAGAGACCCTTGGGAACATTTCTTGAACTCTAGATTTAGACGTAATCTTAGACAGTTGGGTGGAGTTGAGCGGCATGCTGGGGCAGCGGGTGCGGACACACATGTGTACGTATGGGGTACGTGCTGTGCGACCAACTACTACCTCATTCCCCAGGGGTGAGGTGGAAATTTTTCCTTTTCCACATCCTGGAGAACCTCCAGTTATATTTCCTCTGAGCAAATGCTTCTGTTCTTTAGTCTCGCGATGAGTGAGGTGAATTGTAGGCAGGGCCTCGGGAAACAAAGATGACGATGATGATAGGAGGCCGATCCACATTTGATAGATTAGGCAGGGTTCCCTGCAGGCCGGGTGGAAGGCTCTCTCTGTAGAATTTTCTGATGTCTTCAGTTAAGTAAGTTGTAGTATTGATACGAAAGTTATAGCAGGAGCCTGATGGACCTATTATACATTTTGCAGTTGGTTAATATTTCCTGTTCACTTAGTCACAGTGTTTTCTACTCTTGGGATTCAAAAAAGTGATTCCAAAGTCCTGTCTCTGTATAAAGCTCAGGGAGTGAAGTTTACAGTCTCTTCTTTTTCTTTACACTGTGGTCTTAATTTTTTTTACCAAGTAAAAATGTCAACATTTCCACATTGTAAGGCAAAGATGATGGAGAGATTGTTTTCTGAAAACAAAAATTATCCGTGTTTTAAAGAACGTACTTCGTAGTTAACTTGTCTTCTTTTAAACTGAAGTATAGTTGGCTTACTATGTTGCGTTAATTTCTGCTGTACAGCAAAGTGATTCCGTTATACATATATATATAATATATATATATACATTCTCTTTTATATTCTTTTCCACTATGGTTGATGGCAGGACATTGAATAAAAAACTCATCTGTATCATACGATACTCTTAATTGAACGTGAATGCCTAACATCTGGCTACAAAAATGAAATGTTATTTTCCAAACACACTGACTTATTCTTCAGGAAGCACGTGCCAGGTCTCGTTATGTGGCCGAAACGTTGAGAAGGCTACATTTCGGTTACAGGGAATGGAAAAACCCTCCCGGTTGACGGAAGTGGGGTTGACAGTCTGGGGCCGGAGCTGCTACTTTATCACAATGTGAACTGGCGTTTTCCCATTTCTGGAGCCTCGTGACAGCCCTCAGGACTCTCCGGGACAGTTTTGAAGACACAGAGGAAGAGTCTAAGGTTTGTATCATAATCCCTGCAACTCCGCCCATTGGAGAAAGGGCATAGATAAGCCCCCTTTCGCCTGGGCACTCAGGGAATATCTACTCAGCAACCATCAAGAGAAGACATCAACCTCACACCGTACCTAAAGGATTTCGATGCTTCCTTTCAAACATATCATTTGACTTAATTTGGGGCAACTTAGAATTACTGCTAGTTGTGAGTACATGGTTTTGGAAATCAGTATACCTGCTAAAATTATTTCTGATGGTGCTCAGGTTTTGCTCACTCAACAAGTCCTCTAGTTTTTACTAAGAAGCCCGGCATTGTCTCTAAAAGCTGCCAGCATCCAGGAACAAGGCACGATCGTCGGCAACAAGGGGGCGGTCCTGCTCTTGAGGCAGTCAGAGTGCAACTACGCTGTTCCTTGACTTCTCCACAGATGCATGCTTCTCTGTCTTTGACCTCGTCCCACTTCCAGCTTCCTAGAAATACACAGAAGCTCCACTGGCCAACCCTTATCATGTTACTCTGGCCCCCAACTGCACCTCTTAGCGAACTAAGACTCTGATCATGGGTTTTCATCCAATTTGACCAATTCGTCTCCTGTGTGTATAGAACTCCAAGTTCAACACAGAATGGCAGAGTTGCCAGATGGAGCAAATACGAATTCAGTTAATGAATTTCAGCTAGACAATGAAACATTTTTCAAGTATGTCTGGTACAATGCTGATTTATACTGAAAATATTATTCATTGTTTATCTGACATTCACATGTATGTTGGTGTCCTTCTTCAGCACTTTGGAAAGAAAACATTACTCACTCTTCCTACAAGCGTGGCTGTAGGTGGATGTTCATCCATTTACTGCCCGTGACACTGCGGGGGACCATGGTGGTGGCCAGGGCTAGAAAGTCAAATCCGCTCATGACTTTGATCATCTAAGCAGTGAACACACTGACAACGTTT
Organism: Phocoena sinus; assembly: GCF_008692025.1. Lineage (NCBI taxonomy): Eukaryota > Metazoa > Chordata > Mammalia > Artiodactyla > Phocoenidae > Phocoena > Phocoena sinus. The sequence continues at coordinate 3,985,956 of NC_045764.1, forward strand.
CTTTTCTTTCAAAGCCAGAAAGAAAGTTGCCCCAATTGTTCCTAACTCCAGGTGGCCATACTCATTTCTGATCCCTTTGAACACCTCAAGGGCTAACCTAGTGATTCAGTCTATGGAAACTCACACAACTAGGTAAAGACGGAGGAAAGCATGAAATGCAGTATGGACTGTTCAGCACTTACTACCTACTTACCAGATGACGGAGGTGTAGATTTTCTGGAACTAGGTACTATGTCACCCAAACTGGATGATGAATTTCCTCCTGATTTACTGGAGTAAAGCAAAAATTTATATTACAACTGAGACTTATTTCGGAGATTAAAACATTTGTAATGCTCAATAAACATGATTTACTCATTATGTTTTTATTGAACTTTAAATCTGTCTTGCCTCCAAGGAGGCAAAGAGTCATTTCCCAGTGGAGACTCCTAGAGTGCTCGACATAGCCGTGTCAAGGTCTCTGTTGCAAATTCAGGGATTCATTTGAAAAGGCCCCGAGAGAATGGAAGAAAACTTGGGTACTTGCTGCAGTCCTCAAATTCTCTGCCAGGATCCCAGACAGATAAGAGCAAAGATTTCCTCTGCTTCTTATTTTCAAGACTCTCGGAAGCAGTGTGTAAACCTGCAGGCTAACAGCCAAACTTCTTGTTTAATTCTTGTTGCGTTTCTGCTTTGTCTTAGCTGGCTTCTCTTTTAGTGTACCAAGATGGAACGTATTCAAGTTTTTACAAGCAACCTATTAAAAAATCCCCAACAACACAGCTATGCTAAAACCTGCCAACCTTTAAAAGACACACGAGGGAACACGAGAAAGTGTTCTATGATTTAACCCTCAGAGTGTATCTGGAACATTCCTCAAGCATGGCTAAACGTGGAGGATTCAGCTTGGTTCATGTAGGAACCATCTGAACAGTGAGTGTATACTTCAGAACTACCAAATTCTACCATTAATCCAAGACACGCCTTAGTGTCTTAGAAACTTTGGGGTTAATATGAGAACGGTGGCATTTATGTTTTTACCAGTGGCCAGCATGCTAAATAATACACCACACGGCCCCTTCACAGAGGCGGACAGAAAGGAACATTTTAAAAGAGCGACACGGAATTTCAGCAAGACAGTCTCATGGCCAAATGTTTATTGTCATAGCCAAGCCAGGGTCTAGTGGAAAGAATCCGCTACAGTGTCTATGCATCCAAGGGTGATATTTAATATTCTGTAAATATTTACATGTATTTACTATTTCATGAATATTAGTATGAAAAAATAAGTTCCACTAAAATACCAGTGACGGGCTGAATTTTATTGCTACCATTCTGGCATTTTAATGTGTAAAAAAGACAAACATCAAAAGCTTTAAGCAAGAACCAGGAGGCCTCTGTATCTTTTTCAGGTTCTTAAAAGATATCCCAGCACGTTTAACAAGGATACCAGATGATATGTAAAGGTAATAAAAAGTGGTATTTAGAGAAGCCATTTCTGGCAGTTATACAAGAATACCCATTACCAAGACCAACGCGTTTTCTTCCACAAGTTCTTTTTTTAAACTGCTAAGTCTAATTCCAGTTCAAACTTGGGTTTGTTTTACATTCTCTTCGAATTTCCGTAACAGTCAAAGTATTATTTGAATTGTGTAAAATTGTGACAAACATTGCAAAGAGTGAAAATGTTCAGAATGCAAATTTGCCCTTCATGTTTAATTCTATAAAAATGCTATGCTCTTGAGCTGTTCTCCAATTCTACTGCCTTTGATTTCTGCTTGCTGATTTTTTTTTATAATTTACACATCTGAGTTTTATAATACTGCCTGAAAGTTATGCCCTCAAAACATAAGTGTATTTAAAATGTTCGGAGACAAATGTAAAAACCTCTGAAAACAAGAAGAAGTATTTTCACCTACTTAGGCAAAAGCTTAGGTAAAGAGACAGGACAAAATAAAATCCAGAAAAATCAAAGGAAAATGAATATGGTTATAGGAAACGTAAACGAGTTCCTTAGAACAGGTATGAGGTGTTACACTACTCAAATACAGATAATTTATAGTTCTTTTTTTTTTTTTAATTTTTATTTTATTTATTTATTTTTTTTTTGTGGTACGTGGGCCTCTCACTGTTGTGGCCTCTCCTGTTGCGGAGCACAGGCTCCGGACACACAGGCTCAGCGGCCATGGCTCACGGGCCCAGCCGCTCCGCGGCACGTGGGATCTTCCCGGACCGGGGCACGAACCCGTGTCCCCTGCATCGGCAGGCGGACTCTCAACCACTGCGCCACCAGGGAAGCCCAATTTATAGTTCTTTAAGGAAAAAATGCAATAGCAAAACAACACAGTAGATAATAACAGACGGCAATAATAATGATTCGTTCTGTGCTTGCTTGGTCAGACCCTGGTTACACGATTTCACAGCACATAGGCCTCTGAAGTCAAGCTACAGACAGATGGATTTTGGTTACACCCTGATTCTACCTTACTTGCTGTGCAACCTTGGTCAAGTTCCCTAAACTCTCTTAGCCTGTTTCCTCATCTGCGAAGAGGAGGCCCAAATACCTACCATTCCTGTAGGTTCTTATAAAGCTGAGCTGATCGCTAACGGCTAGACCAGGGATCCCCAGCTGGGAGGCAAAGGAAACCCTGCCTTCTTAACAATTTGGCAAAAATGTCTCCCATCCTACTCCTTGAGAAGTAGTTTTTCTTTCTCAGTTTGTATATGAAGAAGCAGAGAAAGATTTTATTAACTAGCATTAAGAAACCATTATCAATACAGAGAATAGAAAAAGATACAATAAAGCCAATACAAGGCTAGAAATCAAATAAATGGTATCAGATCTTGAAAGTCCTACAAGAAAAATGCCCAAGCTTTGTATATCTACACGCATCTACTTTTATATGACTACATATGCATTCACAGTCTGAGGGTCCCCAATAACCCAGGGATTAATAAAAGTCAAATAGAAGAATCCATCTGAACTAAAAGAGCCTGAGAGTTATAAAACACTAGTGAATGAAGATGGATGTTCCAAACCACAAAGCATCTGCTTTTTTTTTTTTTTTTTTTTTTTTTTTTTCGGTACACGGGCCTCTCACTGCTGTGGCCTCTCCCGTTGCGGGGCACAGGCTCCGGACGCGCAGGCTCAGCGGCCGTGGCTCACGGGCCCAGCCGCTCCGCGGCACGTGGGATCTTCCCGGACCGGGGCACGAACCCACGTCCCCTGCGTCGGCAGGCGGACTCTCAACCACTGCGCCACCAGGGAAGCCCGCATCTTCTATTTGACTTGTTTGTGGGCACTTGGAAAAATTCTTGCTAATACTGATATATGGTCATTGACAAAGGATTTTGCATCACTATGGAAAAAAATAAGATGTAGGCTTCAGAAAACAGAAGCCTAGCTATTCACACTAAAAAAAAGACTTGCCAGTAACACATCCTTTCACAGGGAAAAAGCAAACCATGTTCTTGGACTTGTCTGCAGGGGCTCAATTTAAAATTCACTCCATATTTGAGGAGCCCTTCTAATGATTCTAGTGAGGGGCAAACAGTCTCAAGAATCCTAGGAAAAAAATCATTTGGCCCCAGCCTATTACATAACTCATCTAATTGCTATCTGCAATGACAATTTACTGAGTTTCCCTTTAAGTGTTGAGCAGTGGGGCAGAACTGAACATTGAGTTTCTTAAGTGAAAATGAAATTAAAAGACCACGAGAGCTGCTCTTTGCTGTAATCTGAGATGGTCATTTCTGAAACATCTTCCGGCCATGCCAGGCGGCTGTGGACACTGGGATTAGTCACCGGGATTGCTCGATGCCGGAGTACGTTCAGCAAAAGATTAAACTTCAGAATTTCCTCTGCACTGAAGCCTGGATTTAATACTCTATGACCTTAGCTCTTTTCATTCACGGTCATATTTAATTTGACTCTCTCCAGAAGGGGATGAAAATGAGAGGCTGGATGAAGTGTTCTAAATGCAGGATTTGTGATGCTCTCACCAGTCTGCTTTTTAACGCATAACAAAGACTGCAGACTCCGGCAACTGACAGTACACAAATGACAGTACAGTCTGGACTCTGACGCAAGCACTTGGTGCTTTGCTCCTACCTGGAGTAGAACCTCCCTTGCTTGGCTCTCTGTTCATGCTGTAGCCTCGTATTCTCGAGCTTGACTGGGCTGGGAACGAATCCGATTTCACAGCCTTCTTTAACCAATCGCCCTATCCACCAGTCATTGTTAAATTTCTAAACGGAAAATCAGAATTGTCAAAATCAGTGCGCAGAAGTTAAACAAATCTTCACATCCTTTTTCTTCCCCACTGACCATTTTCACTGGAGATAAGTATTGTGGCAGTTACAGCGAACTCAAATATCGCAAGTCAGGAAACCCTGTTCACGTGTTGAGTGTGTGCTAAGAGCAAAGTATTTTCCGGGAGCTCAACAGTCCATCTCCCGCCTGACTCTGCCTTCACTTTCCTGGCCTTGAGACCTTCCTGAATTCCACTGCAGCGGCTGGCACCATGAGTAGGATAAACTCTTCTTGTTCAAAGATGAACAGGTCTTCCTGACAAGAGACTAGCGGGAACTAGGGAGTGTTACAGAGGTCCTCCTCTTATATAATCAGATTAATTAGAAGTATTAAGAGTGAGTGAGAAATATTGGCATCGACATGAAATATTTGATGTCAGAGCAAAATTTACCTTTGTGCAAACAGGTGTACAATGACCACAGTCCGGCGTTCACAAATGACTTCTCCGCTTACGTGGATGTTGGCGATTTCTCTCTTGTGCCTGGACTATCTATCCTAAATCTTTAGGATACGGTTTGATGTCCCTTGGCTGAATAGTATTTTTCAAGCCTGTTCTCGAACATTTCAAAGAAGAGTAGCCACTCTGTTTTTCTTTTCCTTCTTCTCTAAGCATCAGCCCTTGGGGATGAGAGCCTAGATCCATCTAACTTCCTGTTGTAAAGTGAGATTCTAGGCATGCCATACTTCAGAAATTATTTTCTGTCTCCCCTTCCTGGCCAAATAGAAATAACAGCTCTTTTGAAAAGTTAAAGAAATGGCAGGCTCTACATTCTCTAGTCTCTCTCTTTTTTTTTTTTCCTCTCTAGTCTCTTTTCATTGGCAGTTATCACTGCTTGGTCACAGCCTTTAGTGCTTGAGCAGTTAAACCGGCATATGCTCCATCCTATGTACGACAGTAGTTTGCCTCTGCTAATCCCAAACTCCCATTCCTTCCCTCCCCTACTCCCTCTCCAAAAGTATTACAAAGAATATATATATGTGTATAACGGAATCACTTTGCTGTACGGAAGAAATTAACACAACATTGTAAATCAACTATACTTCAATAAAATAAAATTTAAAAATCCTTGGAACCGTAAAAAAATTTTTTTACAAATGCTCCCTAGGAGAGACCGTCCCCCAGCTGGAAGTGCTCCAATTGTAAATTCCTGCAGGCTCAAGGAAACCTCAGACTCACACACCTACAACATGTAAGGGGAATTTGTGGCCATTTCACACAGTGTTCTGCAAAACAGGCATCTGATAAATGTTGACTCAAAATAAACCTTAATTAAGAGTGAATTTTTCCAACTTACAGATTGAGTCACTGTTAACAAAAAGTGGAGGCTTTTGGTATGGTGGCAAAGGGATGTTCCCGATATCTGGTTCTTGTCTTGTTGGCTGTGATTGCATCCATTCCCCCTTCCCCTGCAGAAATTTACCACCAAAGAGGGAGAATGGGCAAAAGTGGCCTGAGTTTAGACCCTGCTAGCAGACAGGAGACATCATGAATTCTAGATACTATTACTAAACCCTCCCCAGATGGTTAAACTTGGGACACGAGGGGAAAATGACACACGGTCAAGGTTAAACCTTAACACAAAAAGTACAGGTTAAGTATAAAAAAAGGATCATCTACCCCAGTGGTTCTCAATTTCTGGGTCACAGAGCCCAGGGGAGCCTTGAGGTTGTTCCAAGAGGCCTGTGACTTTTTTCTTCTTTAAAAAGGTTATATTTATATTAGAAAAGCTCGAGAGGCACTGATTTCACGTGTATGTTATCCAACCACAGCTACACGCCATGCTATTTCACAGCAATGAGAAGTAAGAAATGATGCTTCAAGGTAAAAAAAATCATGTGGATAGAAATTCCAGTTATTCTCCTTACTTCCTTAACATGCAGAAAATCTTTTGCTTCGAATGAGATGGCCATGCCTGGCACTGGGACGTCGTCTTCATGGGCTGCACTATAGCTGACATTTGTCCGGACCGCAAATGCAACGGGCTTTGTCTAAAATGGGAAAAGGAAGGGAGAAAAAAATTGAAAAAAAAGCGTTCCCTCTCTTTCCCCCTCAAAGTACAAACATACACAGAATAACTGTTGTCACTGTTGTTGCTTTTCCCAACTTTGGTTCTTTATCACAAAACAGCTTATTGGTATTTACAAACCTTCGAGCGCTCGGCTATACTACCCATTTCCAAACTAGAAAAAGGCCACTGTGCTCTTTGAAAGCATTACAAGTAATGAAGGTGAAGATGAACTACTAAAATATGAGTTTACAACATAACAGCTTGTAGCAAATGGAAATCAAGAAAAATACACAGGATTGAAATGCCCAGTTCTTGTGTTTCAGTGAAAAAGACTTAGCCACTGCCATCTCCACCCGAAACGTGTACTTTAAATTAATAATAAATGGCATAATTCCAAAAGGTACAATGTTTTGGATGAAGAAAGAACCACGGAATATATCTTATGACTACAGACACTGTATTCACGGCTGCCGAGCATCTAAAGATGATAACATTCATTAAGCCATCCTTCATTATTTGATGCTTTGCAAATATACAGATACATATTTGTCCTCTATCTAGGCAACACCTGTTTAATCACAAGGTGAAAAAATAGGCAAACTCAGAAACGGTGAAAAGAGGTATTGCTCTAACCGGCATTGTGTTTCTTTCGCATCGTGGGCATGTGGATTTCTTCTGAGCAGGTTCTTCCTATTCAAAGAGCTCAGATGTGGTCTGAGCATTACAAGTAATGAAGGTGAAGATGAACTACTAAAATATGAGTTTACAACATAACAGGGACAAGAGGGAATTAGAACAGAAAGAATCCATCTTCACTTCCGAATCTTCAGAGTTAATGCATTCTAGCTGACTGCTGTCTGGGTTGAGGACTGAGCTCAAAAGAGCCACGGAGTTACTCAGATCCATCCACAATATGTAGAGTGGGAAAGGAGGACCAGGTTCTAGACATGGGCACAGTAGACAGGAAGTGGACTGAAGACATGAAATGCATTTCTTGGCATCCCTTACGATTTTTTATTAAAAATGTAAGAGGGGCTGCTCCTCATATGGAAATATAAAACTTAAAAAAATAGAAATAAAAGTTGCCTACGGTTCTACCACTGAAACATAATTCTTGAGTGTGTGATAGTATTTCCATTTTTTCCTGAAATTAAAAAAAAATTTTGATTCCCATAGCTATAATCATAATATCTTACCCGATTCGTACCCAGTTTTTACCCAATTCTTAACATAGTTTTTCAGGTGATACACTTTTTAAATTTTTATTTATTTTTTTTAGGGCATCATTCTCTATTTTTAACAAAAATAACTGAGGGCGTATTTTGAAGACAGGGCAGAGCCACTTATCACGCATCTGGTTTTAACAGATGATAGACTTTAAAAAATCTACCATTTAGAAAATTACCTCAACCATTCGACACTTTCTTTTGACGTCTGGGTTTAAACTTTTTTTTCACTATGATAAATATTCTGCTTTGAAAAATCTCTGTATGAAAAGCCTCTTTCTGTTTAGAATTCTTTCCTTGGGACACATTCCCAGAGGTAGCGTAAGCAAGCCATGGGTTATCAAGACCTTTTAAAATTCTGTTGCAAACTACTGCCCAGATGAGCTGTGCCATTTAAACTGCAAGCAGCAGTACAGGTTGGTGCCTTTTTCCATAAGATGCAGTCTTAATCAGACTCAGTTTTACTACTAGAAATAGCATTTTCTTGAGTATATTGATCCATTATTCAAGAGAGTTTCTGATCCCAAAAATATAAATCCAAGATTTTTTTTCTATGACATGATCTCTCGTCTCTCTCAGGGACCTTTTAAAAAATTTTTAAAAGATAACAGAGTTTAAGTGTAGCCTATATATATAGCACATATATATATATATATATATATTTTTTTTTTTTAAACCACTGGAAGACATAAATTTTAAATGTACAACTCTACAGAGTATCCCATGAAAATCTCTTGTCTTTTATCCAAAGACCAACTTTTCAGACACTGGAGTAGGAAGAGGGAACAGTGAGAAAAAATAAAATAAAGGGGTGGTAAAGGTTAGCCTATAATAAGCGGGGGCCACAGATAATGATTTTATGCTCTTAGATTAAGACTTCAGTTCAGAATGTGGAATTCCCTTCTTGGCTCACCTCCTACAATCAACCATGCTCCCAAACGTATCCTGATTTAAGTTGACATCTGCGTTTTTGGCTGACTCTACGCTCAAGCCTTCACAGGACTCTTTCCTGCCGTCATTCGGGGCTCTCCCCCGTGGCTGCCCCTCACTGGCTCACTTTTCGGTCCGGAAGCCTGCCGTACTGTTTTGCTTTTCCAGTGTCACTTCTCTAATCAGGGCCCTGGGACCACTTCCCTCTCATGTCGTCCGTCATAACAATTTGTGACTCTCATGGACGCTCGGGGCATTTATTTTTTGAGGCCAGTGGCCATTTACTCTCTTTTTTTTGCTCCCTTATTAAGATAAAGCAAAGTCCTGAGAAGCAAGAACAAATTAAGAGCTCAGAAACCTTGGGTCCTTCCAGAGGCCTCACGGGAACACCAGGTCAGAGTGGACCGTGGTGACTGACCAGAGCTCTAACACGTGCCAGGACCCTGAGGGAAGCGAAGTTGGTCCAGACCCCAGGACTGAAAGTAACCGCGAGCTCCAAGCAGTGGGTTCTGCCCCAGGTCATAGGTCCCCCTCTCCAAGAGGTCCTTTGTTCACCCTCTAAAACTCCAGGGCTTCCCAGGTTTGTCTGAAAGGCTTGATCATGGCTGGAGGGGAAGAAAGGCAGAAAACGTCACTATAAAGATGGCTCGCAGCCCTAGGCAGGGTCCCATCAGAACTGACTATTGTGAATGGTACTTAAATCCAAATTCAGATTCAGATCTAGATTCATCCAACTCCACAGAATCATTAGGGTCCCGAGGAGACAATACGACCCCCTTAATTCCACTGTCTTTCTTTTCAGTCGACCCCCTTCATATCCTGGGAATCTTATTCTCAGGCCAGTGCTCTAGCCGGAGTCTATTTTGCTCTCTCCTCCTACCTGGGTTCCTGGCTAACTTGTCTTGTAGCCGTGGAGGACCGATACATGATGGAGAGGGGCACACAATTCTATCAGCCTTCGCTTCTCCCTCTCCTGTGCCAACGAAAAAGGGAACAGATTGGTTCTCTGCCTTTTCTGGTACCTCCCATCCGGTATACGCTACGTAGCCTCAGGGTGGTTGGTAAACCACCTACCTGTACTTGGTAGTCTACCTTGTGACACAGAATTAAACGCTCGCTGCCACTTAGCTTGTGGACTCAAGTGCCAATAAATACCAACTTATAGAAGAGAAGCATCTCGTTATCCGCACAGTCAGGCAGAAGTGCTTTAAAAACTCTAAGGCTGTGTCATTTCACCCTGGTGTCTGCAGTCTGCTTTCAAGTAACATTTCAGAAGAAGGCAATGAGTGAGTGACACAGGTGTGTCATGGGACCACCGTGTCATGGAACAGCAGAGTGACGATGACCAAAGACATCCTCACTCTCCTCCTCCAGGTCCTTCCTCGTCTTGGACATGGCACGATTTATGATGAAATGATCAAAGCTACCACTCTGGATGTCTGTGAAGTGCCGTGCTGGGCATTATGCACAGCTTTTTGCATTTAATTTAATCCCAGCAACAACCATTCCTCCCAGGTGAGGAAGCTGAGGTTCAGAAAAACTTCTCCAGGGCCACAAGCAATGGAGGGGATATTCAAATCCGACCATCTCACCTGAAAGCCTGAGTTCTTTCTGCAGTCCTCGCCTGCTTTTCATTCAAAGGGGTACATGGATGGCAATTCTTGAGCATTTAGATGTCTGTGTGAAATTTGTGAATACTGGAAAGTAATAACTTACAAAATTCTACAAATTGTTTGGTACCAAAAAAAGGTAAAAATGTAGGCCTCGGTCTGCCTTGTAGCCTAATTTAGTCCACTTTTTCAAATGTAAAACAGCCAACGAGCAGTGTCACACGTTAGAACTCCAGGCGTGCATTATAAAGTTCATGTATTGCTGTATCTTTGCCCTTCAATAGGTTTGTGGTCCAGTAAATCATAACAATATCAAATCATGATTTTTATTTATTTAGATGTGACTCTTCTTTTTTCACGTCTCTTTTTCATAATACATAAAGCTCCCTTTCATTCAAAGAGGACTGAGATAGTAAAATACACGTGGTTTCATAGTTTCTAAAAATGCCACCAAGGATGCTGCCTTGGGAGAATCAAAGCCCTCAGCCACTACAGTCCTAAAAAGGTAAGAAAACGTCACTCCAGGTTCCTTACGGTGAAATGTTTCGTGGGCTAACTTTGAGGGCTTTTAAGTAGCCTGAGAGTTATTTTGGGAACATTCCAAGTTGGCTTAGTCAGTTTATGACTCTTGGTTTATTATTCCCAGGATGGACTTGGTTTGATGGATGACTGAACTTACAAATACAGCAGGAGGCAGCCAAGGGTGCTAACCACCTGCTTTCCTCACCTCCCTCCTCCTTCCGACTCCAGCACCACTATAGTCTGGCCCAGCAATGTCCACTGAACCCTCCCGAACTCTCCTGATGTTTCTGCTCTGACTCAGGCCCTCTAGCCCCCATTCTGACCCTCACCACACTGCCATGTGCTCTACTCTGCCTAGAGATGGACATCTGGGCTGGTCATTAACAGACGTGCAGGGGAACCCATCTGGAAAGTTCGGGGGGATGCTGGTGGACAGCCCTGGGGCCACATGACTTGCTATCTCTCACAAGCCAAAGAAGTTCCATCAGCACCACGGAGCCCCGGCCTATGGAAGCTCATAGGCTCCTGTCAGAGATACATTTGAAGTTTATAGCAGGAACCAACTTTATTTTCTCACAATGTTCTAGAATCACTGGACCTAAGGCTGTCAGAAAACAATAATTGTAAGTAGGAGATAATTAACTTAAAAAATCTCTTTGGATCCAGCAATTCCACTTCTGGGCATATATCCAAAGGAAACAAAAACACTACGCTAAAGCAATACCTAGACCCCATGTTCACAGCAGCATCATTTACAACAGTCAAGACAGGGAAACACCCTAAGTGTCCACCAACAGATGAACGGATAAAGAAGATGTGAGATACACACACACACACGAATATTATTCAGCCACGAGAAAGAAGGGACTCCTGCCATCTGCAAAAGCATGGATGGGGCTTCCTTGATGGAGCAGTGGTTGAGGGTCCGCCTGCCGATGCAGGGGACGCAGGTTCGTGCCCCGGTCCGGGAAGATCCCACATGCCGCGGAGCGGCTGGGCCCGTGAGCCGTGGCCGCTGAGCCTGCGCGTCCGGAGCCTGTGCCCGGCAACGGGAGAGGCCACAGCAGTGAGAGGCCCGTGTATCGCAAAAAAAAAAAAAAAAAAAGTATGGGTGGACTTTGAGAGGATCATGCTAAGTGAAATAAGAGAAAGACAAACACTGTCTGATCTCACTTATATGTGGAATCTCAAAAGCGAAACAAAAAAACCCCCAAAATTTCTGGTCATGAAGTAAGATAAAACAAATTATCACAAATTCACGGCACTCGAGTTTTCTTCCTAAACAACGACTTAATGAGTTAAGAGGGAAGCTAATCATCTTAATGGATACAACAAATGTTTACCTTTCTTTCATTTATTAAAAATGTGCTAATGAATGATGGAGTACTTACTGTTAAAAAGCAAAATGAAATTCACTCAAATAAGATTAAGAATAGAATTCTGATCATGATGAAGAGCTACTTGAATTTTCACGCATCGATTTCTTCATTTCTTAATACAGATGCATTTTAATATGCTGAATAGCAAAGTATGTTTTTCCATTTTCATTCGGAGGCCATTAATAGCTAATAACATACAAGGAAAATCCATAATTTGTTTTAATGTCTACAATGGATTGTCTTAAATATTAACTACTCCCAACTTATAGTATTTTCTTAAAGAAACTGAAAGAAAAATGTAAAGAATTTAAATGACCCAGGTTCCTATTATGAGAGACTACAGAAAAGAGAGCTTAAAAATCTAATGAGATTTTGATCCATTTTCTTGCACAAAATAATTTCCTATAAAACTTGCTATGCTTTTCTATGTTTTTTTTTTTTTTTTTTTTTTTGCGGGAGAGGACAAGGGGGTCAGAATGGCTGAGTGGAGGGGACCAGAGGAAGGAACAAAAGATGAGGTCAGAGCTCTCAGGTGATGCCTGGCTTTGCAGGTCAGGGTCAAGACTTGTGGCTTTTGTTCTAAGTGAGATGAGAACTCACTGGAGGCTTTCCAGCAGAGGAGTGATGTGGTCTGACATGTTCAAAGGGCTATGATGGCTGTTGAACTGAAAAGAGGCTTTGGGGGCTTTGAAGTGGAAACAGGGGCATCGGCTGGAGGTGCTCACAGTGACCCACGTGGAGAGATGACGGTGGTTAAATCAGGGCGACAGTAATGGAGGTGGAAAAAATAAATGGTCCAATTCTGCATACATTTTCAAAGTAGAGTCAACCAAATTTGCTGATAGATTTGATAAGGGCGTGAAAGAGAGTGAACGACGCCGCCAAATGTTCTGGGTCTGAGTGATCAGAAGGATGATGTACCCGCCAAGTGATACGGGGTGGGGGTGGGGGGCAGGAAGAGGGCTACAGTGCTCAGAAGGCAAAAGTAAAAAATTTTACATTTCTTTTAAATTGAACTATGGTTGACTTACGACATAGTAGTTTCAAGCGTACAACACGGTGGTCTAATATTTTTATTGATTACACAAAAATGTTACATGTTTTGAACATGTAAAGTTTGAGATCCTATGAAACATCCAAGTAGAATTTGGAAGAGGGCTCAAGGTCTGAAAGTTTGACAGAAAGATCTGGGCTAAAGCTATAAGGTGTCAGGGACTCTCCTGGCAGTTCAGTGGTTAAGACTGCACTGCACTTCCACTGCAGGGGGCACGGGTTCGATCCCTGGTCAGGCAACTAAGATCCCGCATGCCACGTGGTGTGGCCAAAGAATAAAAAAATGGAAAAAAAATAAAGTAGTAAAGTCTTAGGCACGTTGATGACGTGGAGATCAACGTACGTGGTGGCACTCCAACTACAAAAGAGCCTCAGCTACAGAAGAGTGGAGAATGACTGCTAAGACCGTGCTTTCCAGGAAGTGTCTCAAGGAGCAGGGAGTGGCCAGCTGTGTCAGATACTGCTAATGGGTCAAGTAGGATGAGGGCTGACACCTGCCATGTGGATTTCACAACCTAGAGGTCGCTGTTGACAAGAGCCCATTCAGATGCTTGCTGGGGATGAAAGCCATATTGGAGTTAAAAGAGATTATTAAAAGGAGAGGAATTGGATATGGTTATGTATAGACCATTCTTTTAAGGAATTTTGCTATAAAGGGAAGGAAGAAATGTGATGGGTGGTAGGAGAAGTGAGTCAAGATTGTTTCCATTTAAAGTAGGAGAAATAGGCTTCCCTGGTGGCACGGTGGTTAAGAATCCACCTGCCAATGCAAGGGACACGGGTTTGATCCCTGGTCCGGGAAGATCCCACATGCCGCGGAGCAACTAAGGCCCGTGGGCCACAACTACTGAGCCTGCGCTCTACAGCCTGTGAGCCACAACTACTGAACCTGCGCACCACAACTACTGAAGCCCACGTGCCTAGAGCCCATGCTCCGCAACAAGAGAAGCCACTGCAGCGAGAAGCCTGCGCATCATGAAGAGTAGCCCCCGTTCGCAACAACTACAGAAAGCTCGCGCACAGCAATGAAGACCCAACGCAGTCAAAAATAAAGTAAATAAAAATAAATTCATTTTTAAAAAAGGCAGGAGAAATAACAAAAATCGAAGCTGATAGGAATGAGTAGAGAGGAAAAAACCACGAAGGTGATGAACCAGTGGACAGAACTGCTAGAGCAGCATTTCCGCTTTGGCAGGGGAGGCAGTGGGATCCAGTGTTTAAGCACAGGACGTGGCCTTAGACGGAGGCAAGGAGGCAGCATGAACAAGGGCAGATACCAGCTATGGAGGTGATGGAATGTCCGCCTTCCCAGTGGAACAGGAAGGTGGGAGTAAAGACAGGGAAGAAGGTATTAGAGGCTGAGAAGGGAGGAAAGAACTCAAGACAGTCATCCACGAGTGCGGAAGATTAAATGAGCGAGGGAAGTATGGTGGGATTGCTCGGCAGTATTAAAGACCTGCTTGAGAGTCAAGGTCATGGATCTATAGTAAGCCAGCCATGCCATGTGGGAATGTCAGGAACATCATCAGAGAGGCAACGGAGTTAAGCCATCATCCTTCAGCTTGAAAAGATCACGGCCTTCAAACTACCTTTTTCCATCTTGCTTTGATTCTTCTACAGCAATTTCATAGAAATGCCTATTACACTATATAGTTTGATACAAATAGAGTCTATATATTTGGGAGCATTTTAACCTACTTTCCTGATTGATCTCTCAACTAGTTTATAACCCTTTTCAGGTAAATGATTTATACTCCTATTTATTTTTTATGTCCGCCTCCAAGCCTTTACCACAGTGCTAGGTATACATTAATAACTGTTCAAGGACTCATTTAAGGGACTGATTCGTTTCAGTTAGAGGAATCAATTATCACGAGCTTATTTAGCACCTGCTCTAGGCAAAGTTCTGCTACCATGGCTCCGGGGCCCACAAAAATCGAATGGCTGAGTTATTACCGTAGTAAGGTTGATCCCATCAGGATTTTGTCTTATATGATTAACATGCATGTATGTAAGTGCAAGTGTACATATATATTTATGAAACTGAAAATAGCTCTATTAATTAAGAATCAAGCAAAGGAGCGAATATTTCAAACAAAATCTGAAATAGGATCATCCGAAAAGCTACTGAAATGACCTACAATCTCCATATAAGTTAAATTTACGTGTGAAGCAAAAAGATAAGGCATATCTGTTCTTTTTTTTTTCTTTTTCAGTAGATGATTAAAAAGTAGATAAGCTCTTATGAAAGTGTTTTGGGGAGTGAATAACGGTAATTTTATAAATATTATACCCATCTTAAAAAGCTGAATTGAAATACAACATTTATGAATGCTGAAACCAAGGTAGTACTCAAAGTTATAGAATCAACATGCAAGGTGAAGATTAGAATAATAATGACATATAGATCTATCTATGTAGAGAGAAACACAGCACCCTTCCAATCTGTTTATCAGAGGATTATTCACTTGGAACCGACAGTGGTATCCCTTCCAAACTACTGCATTGCATTTATTTATTAACATCTTTATTGGAGTATAATTGCTTTACAATGGTGTGTTAGTTTCTGCTGTATAACAAAGTGAATCAGCTATACATATACATACATTCCCATATCCCCTCCCTCTTGCGTCTCCCTCCCACCCTCCCTATCCCACCCCTCTAGGTGGTCACAAAGCACCGAGCTGATCTCCCTGTGCTATGCGGCTGCTTCCCACTAGCTATCTACCTTACCTTTGGTAGTGTATATATGTCCATGCTACTCCCTTACTTCGTCCCAGCTTACCCTTCCCCCTCCCCGTGTCCTCAAGTCCATTCTCTACGTCTGCATCTTTATTCCTGTCCTGCCCCTAATGTCTTCAGGATCATTTTTTTTTTTAGATTCCATATATACATGTTAGCATACGGTATTTGTCTTTCTCTTTCTGACTTACTTCACTCTGTATGACAGACTCTAGGTCCATCCACCTCACTACAAATAATTCAATTTCATTTCTTTTTATGGCTGAGTAATATTCCATTGTACATATGTGCCACATCTTCTTTATCCATTCATCTGTCGATGGGCACTTAGGTTGCATCCATGTCCTGTCTATTGTAAATAGAGCTGCAATGAACGTTGTGGTACATGACTCTTTCTGAATTATGGTTTTCTCAGGGTATATGCCCAGTTGTGGAATTGCTGGGTGGTATGGTAGTTCTATTTTTAGCTTTTTGAGGAACCTCCATACTGTTCTCCATAGTGGCTGTATCCATTTCCATTCCTACCAACAGTGCAAGAGGGGTCCCTTTTCTCCACACCCTCTCCAGCACTTATTGTTTGTAGATTTTTCGATGATGGCCATTCTGACTGGTGTGAGGTGATACCTCATTGTAGTTTTTTTTCTTTTTTTTTTCTCATTGTAGTTTTGATTTGCATTTCTCTAAAGATTAGTGGTGTTGAGCATCCTTTCATGTGTTTGTTGGCCACCTGTATGTCTTCTTTGGAGAAATGTCTATTTAGGTCTTCTGCCCACCTTGGCAATGGATTGTTTGTTTTTTTGATATTGAGTTGAATGAGCTGCTTATAAATTTTGGAGGTTAATCCGTTATCAGTTGGTTCATTTGCCAAAATTTTCTCCCATTCTGAGGGTTGTCTGTTCATCTTGTTTATGGTTTCCTTTCATGTGCAAAAGCTTTGAAGTTTCATTAGGTCCCATTTGTTTATTTTTGTTTTTATTTTCATTTCTCTAGGAGGTGGGTCAAAAATGATCTTGCTATGATTTATGTCATAGACTGTTCTGCCTATGTTTTCCTCTAGGAGTTTTATAGTGTCTGGCCTTACATTTAGGTCTTTAATCCATTTTATTTTTGTGTCTGGTGTTAGGGAGTGTTCTAATTTCATTCTTTTACATGTAGCTGTCCAGTTTTCCCAGCACCACTTATTGAAGAGGCTGACTTTTCTCCACTGTATATTCTTGCCTCCTTTATCAAAGATAAGGTGACCATATGTGCATGGGTTTATCTCTGGGCTTTCTATCCTGTTCCATTGATCTATATTTCTGTTTTTGTGCCAGTACCATACTGTGTTGATTACTGTAGCTTTGTAGTATAGTCTGAGGTCTGGGAGCCTGATTCCTCCAGCTCCGTTTTTCCTTCTCAAGATTGCTTTGGCTATTCGGGGTCTTTTGTGTTTCCATACAAATTAAATTCTTTGTTCTAGTTCTGTGAAAAATGCCATTGGTAGTTTGAGAGGGATTGCATTGAATCTGTAGATTGCTTTGTGTAGTACAGTCATTGTCACAATGTTGATTCTTCCAATTCAAGAACATGGTATATCTCTCCAACTGTATCATCTTTAATTTCTTTCATCATTGTCTTATAGTTTTCTGCATACAGGTCTTTTGTCTCCTTAGGTAGGTTTTGTTTGTTTTTTTTTTTTTTTGTGGTAAGCAGGCCTCTCACTGTTGTGGCCTCTCCCATTGCAGAGCACAGTCTCCGGACGCGCACGCTCAGCGGCCATGGCTCGCGGGCCCAGCCACTCCGCAGCATGTGGGACCTTCCCACACCGGGGCATGAACCCGCGTCCCCTGCATCGGCAGGCGGACTCTCAACCACTGCACCACCAGGGAGGCCCTCCTTAGGTAGGTTTACTCCTATGTATTTTATTCTTTTTGTTGCAATGGTAAATGGGTAAAGTGTTTCCTCAATTTCACTTTCAGATTTTTCATCATTAGTGTATAGGAATGCAAGATTTCTGTGCATTAATTTTGTACCCTGCTACTTTACCAAATTCGTTGATTAGCTCTAGTAGTTTTCTGGTAGCATCTTTAGGATTCTCTATGTATAGTTTCATGTCATCTGCAAACAGTGACAGCTTTACTTCTTCTTTTCTGATTTGGATTCCTTTTATTTCTTTTTCTTCTCTGATTACTGTGGCTAAAACTTCCAAAACTACGTTGAATAATAGTGGTGAGGGTGGACAACCTTGTCTTGTTCCTGATCTTAGAGGAAATGGTTTCAGTCTTTCACCATTGAGAAAGATGTCGGCTGTGGGTTTGTCATACATGGCCTTTATTATGTTGAGGTAAGTTCCCTCTATGCCTACTTTCTGGAGGGTTTTTTATCATAAATGGATGTTGAATTTTGTTGAAAGCTTTTTCTGCATCTATTGAGATGATCATGTGCTTTTTCTCCTTCAATTTGTTAATAAGATCTATCACACTGAATGATTTGTGTATATTGAAAAATCCTTGCATTCCTGGGATAAACCCCACTTGATCATGCTGTATGATCCTTTTAATGTGCTGTTGGATTCTGTTCGCTAGTATTTTGTTGAGTAGTTTTGCATCTATGTTCATCAGTGATATTGGCCTGTAGTTTTCTTTCTTTGTGACATCTTTGTCTGGTTTTGGTATCAGGGTGATGGTGGCCTCATAGAATAAGTTTGGGAGTATTCCTCCCTCTGCTATATTTTGGAAGAGTTTGAGAAGGATAGGTGTTAGCTCTGCTCTAACTGTTTGAAAGAATTTGCCTGTGAAGCCATCTGGTCCTGGGCTTTTGTTTCTTGGAAGATTTTTAATCACAGCTTCAATTTCAGTGCTTGTGATTGGTCTGTTTATATTTTCTACTTCTTCCTGGTTCAGTCTCAGAAGGTCGTGCTTTTTTAAGAATCTGTTCATGTCTTCCAGGTTGTCCATTTTATTGGTATACAGTTGCTTGTAGTAATCTCTCATGATCCTTTGTTCTTCTGCAGTGTCAGTTGTTACTTCTTCTTTTTCATTTCTAATTCTATTGATTTGAGTCTTCTCCCTTTTTTTCTTGATAAGTGTGGCTAATGTTTTATCAATTTTGTTTATCTTCTCAAAGAACCAGCTTTTAGTTTTATTGATCTTTGCTACTGTTTCCTTCGTTTCTTTTTCATTTATTTCTGATCTGACCTTTATAATTTCTTTCATTCTGTTTTGTGTGTCTTTTTTCTTTCTCTAATTGCTTTAGGTGTAAGGTTAGGTTGTTTCTTTGAGATGTTTCTTGTTTCTTGAGGTAGGATAATTCTGCTGTAAACTTCCCTCTTATAACTGCTTTTGCTGCATCCCATAGGTTTTGGGTCATCGTGTTTTCATTGTCATTTGTTTCTAGGTTGTTTTTGTTTGTTTGTTTGTTTGTGGTATGTGGGCCTCTCACTGCTGTGGCCTCTCCCATTGAGGAGCACAGGCTCCAGATGCGCAGGCTCAGCGGCCATGGCTCAAGGGCCCAGCCGCTCCACAGCATGTGGGATCTTCCCAGATCAGGGCACAAACCCGCATCTGCTGCCTCGGCAGGCGGACTCTCAACCACTGCACCACCAGGGAAGCCCTCTAGGTATTTTGTGATTTCCTCTTTGATTTCTTCAGTGATCGCTTGGTTATTTAGTAGTGTATTGTTTAGCCTCCATGTGTTTGTATTTTTTACAGACTTTTTCCTATAATGGCTATCTAGTCTCAGAGTGTTGTGGTTGGAAAAGACACTTGATACGATTTCAATCTTCTTAAATTACCAAGGCTTGATCTGTGACCCAAGATATGATCTATCGTGGAGAATGTTCCATGAGCACTTGAGAAGAAAGTGTATTCTGTTGTTTTTGGATGGAATGTCCTATAAATATCAATTAAGTCCATCTTGTTTAATGTATCATTTAAAGCTTCTGTTTCTTTATTCATTTTCATTTTGGATGATCCGTCCATTGGTGAAAGTGGGGTGTTAAAGTCCCCTACTATTATTGTGTTACTGTCGATTTCCCATTTTATGGCTGTTAGTATTTGCCTTATGTATTGAGGTGCTCCTTTGTTGGGTGCATAAATATTTACAATTGTTATATCTTCTTCTTGGATTGATCACTTGATGATTATGTAGTGTCCCTCTTTGTCTCTTGTAATAGTCTTTATTTTTAAGTCTATTTTGTCTGATAGGAGAATTGCTACTCCAGCTTTCTTCTGGTTTCCATTTGCATGGAATACCTTCTTGCATCCCATCACTTTCAGTCTGTATGTGTCTCTAGGTCTGAAGTGGGTCTCTTGTAGACAGCATATATATGGGTCTTGTTTTGGGATCCATTCAGCCAGTCTATGTCTTTTGGTTGGAGCATGTAATCCATTTACATTTAAGGTAGTTATCGATATGTGTGTTCCTATTACCATTTTAATTGTTTGGGGATTGTTATTGTAGGTCTTTTCCTTCTGTTGTGTTTCCTGCTTAGAGAAGTTCCTTTAGCATTTGTTGTAAAGCTGGTTTGTTGGTGCTGAATTCTCTTAGCTTTTGCTTGTCTGTAAAGGTTTAATTTCTCCACCAAATCTGAATGAGATCCTGGCTGGGTAGAGTAATCTTGGTTGTAGGTTTTTCTCCTTCATCACTTTAAATATGTCCTGCCACTCCCTTCTGGCTTGCCTTGCTGGGCAGAGTAATCTTGGTTGTCGGTTTTTCTTCCTTCATCACTTAACTATGTCTTGCCTCTCCCTTCTGGCTTGTAGAGTTTATCCTGAAAGATCAGCTGTTAACCTTATGGGTATTCCTTTGTATGTTATTTGTTGTTCTTCCCTTACTGTTTTCAATATTTTTTCTTTGTATTTAATTTTTGATAGTTTGATTAATGTGTGTCTTGGTGTGTTTCTCCTTGGATTTATCCTGTATGGGACTCTCCGCACTTCCTGGACTTGATTGACTATTTCCTTTCCCATATTAGGGAAGTTTTCAACTATAATCCCTTCAAATATTTTCTCACTGCCTTTTTTTTCCTCTTCTTCTTCTGGGACCCCTATAATACAAATGTTGATGCATTTAATGTTGCCCCAGAGGTCTCTGAGTCTGTCCTCAATTCTTTTCATTCTTTTTTCTTCATTCTGGTCTGCGGTAATTATTTCCACTATTTAATCTTCCAGGTCACTTATCCGTTCTTCTGCCTCAGTTATTCTGCTATTGATTCCTTCTAGAGAATTTTTACTTTCATTTATTGTGTTGTTCATCATTGTTTATTTTCTCTTTAGTTCTTCTAGGTCCTTGTTAAACATTTCTTGTATTTTCTCCATTCTGTTTCCAAGATTTTGGATCATGTGTACTATCATTACTCCGAATTCTTTTTCAGATAGACTGCCTATATATATCCTCTTCATTTCTTTGGTCTGATGGGTTTTTACCTTGCTCCTTCATCTGCTGTGTGTTTCTCTGTCTTCTCCTTTTGCTTAACTTACTGTGTTTAGGATCTCCTTTTCATAGGCTGCAGGTTTGTAGTTTCCGTTGTTTTTGGTGTCTTCCCCCAGTGGGTAAGGTTGGTTCAGTGGGTTGTGTAGGCTTCCTGGTGGAGGGGACTAGTGCCTGTGTTCTGGTGGATGAGGCTGGATCTTGTCTTTCTGGTGGGCAGGGCCACATCTGGTGGTGTGTTTTGGGGTGTCTGTGAACTTAGTATAAGTTTAGGCAGCCTCTCTGCTAATGGGTGGGGTTGTGTTCCTGTCTTGCTAGTTGTTTGGCATGGGGTGTCCAGCACTGGAGCTTGCTGGTCATTGAGTGGAGCTGGGTCTTAGTGTTGAGATGCAGATCTCTGGGAGAGCTTTTGCCGTTTGATATTACATGGAGCTGGGAGGTTTCTGGTCGTCCAATGTCCTGAACTCAGCTCTCCCACCTTGGAGGCTCAGGCCTGACACCCAGAAGGAGCACCAAGACCCTGTCAGCCACTCGGCCAGGTACATGGGGAGTTTCTTGCCTTTTGGGAAGTCTGAGGTCTTCTGCCAGTGTTCAGTAGGTATTCTGTAGGAGTTGTTCCACATGTAGATGTATTTCTGACGTATTTGTGGGGAGGAAGTTGATCTCCTCATCTTATTCCTCCACCATCTTGAAGGTCTCTGGAAGCTACACGTCAGCACCACTGCGCTTGCCAGGCCTGTCCAAGCTCCCGGCCAGCTCCCAGTCCTTGCATTTATTTAAACTTATAAATATAAACTTATAAATGTTATAAAAATGTCTATTCTGTACTGATTTAGAAAATTATACACTACAAAGAATTTCCAAAGAAGCATTCTAAACAAATGCAAGGAAAGCCTTTACAAAGTACAGGCTGACAAACAAGGAGAGACATGTTACATTTTGTTTTCATCCTGCAATCTTCACTTTCTTCTTCACTCCAACAGCTGTGATTTTAGCTAAGGCCACACAGTTATAGGGATCAAAAGTTATGCAACCCTGTTTTGTGCTTTTGCTTCTCTTCAACAGAGAAGAAGAAGAATAAACAACCCACAACGGAGCAGAGAATCTCTAGGACCGAAACCAAATGTTCTGGCAGTTCAGAGAGCTGTGGGTGGCAAGTTCTAAACATGAGACCCGGTCTGATCACTCTCTAGAAACTCTGAAAATGTGTGTTGCTACCTGGACTTCACTGCTGTAAGACTCTCCAAAGTAAAGCTTTGTGGCCGACTGCAGCACTGTGCTGGAGAGGGCAGAACAGGGTCCTAGGGGTTCCTACTGAAGGCGCGCAGAAGTCAGCTTAACGGATGAACATTTTTCTAATCACGACAAATGCTGGCTACTGACTGTGTTGTCTTTTTAGATGAAAAGTTATCATCTGAACACCTACTATTAAACTCTGACAGTAACCTGTGTCACAAGAGAAACTGAAGCACATCAAAATTTTCAAGGTTTTATTTGAGCAAACATCGAATCAGATCAGGTAGCACCGAATCAAAAGTGATTAGGGGCACTCCATCAATAGAAGCTAAGGGAAAGGCTTTTAGAGAGAAGACAGAGAAGCAAAGCAAGGAAATTATTTGGTTGGCTACAGCTTTAGTGGTTGCCTTGTTTGGGAAAGCCTAGTTGGCTGTTTGTGATTGAGTGTCCTTAAATTTTATTTTCTGGGAGAGCCTGCACTCAGAGGTGTGAGGCTCTGGCTTAGGTTTTGGTGTGCTTACGTCGCTTACCAAGGCATGAGAGACACCCCCGTCTAATGCCTCCTGGTTTACTTACTTTAGCACTTGTAATTACTCTAAAGGTCTTTACTAAAGGCACCTCAGGTATCTACTCAAGACATTTTCAAGCAAGTCAGGGGATATATCCAACTTCCTGATGGCTTTCTGTGAGTCAAGGTTTCAGAGAAAGCAGTTGGGTCTTGGGTGCAAATGAAGAAGTATCAACTTTGATTTACTTGAGCATATATGTGGCAGTAGAAAGATATGGTAACTTAGCTTGGTAAACAAACTTATTTTCTCATATATTATCAGACCGTAATAATTAATAATTGCCTGAATTCATTGAATATTTACTACATAGAAGCAATTGGGCTTAAAAGTCTCTTTTAGTCTCCATAAAAACCCTATAGTCATGAGTCTAGTAAGTGAGGATCCAGGATTCGAATCCAGGTACTTGTTGGCTACAAAAGCACATGTTCTTACAGCCACTGTACTGCCATCAAGACAGACCACAGACTCCTCTGTAACACTTTCATTTTCATTTATTTCTACTCATTCTTAAATTTTCCCTGAGATCCTATTATATGTCCCAATATCCCATGGAAATACTGTGAAGTTTACTTATTTCATAACTTCTCATAAAGTTTCACTAATTCGTATTTATGATAACTCAAATTAAATTCAGTGTTCCTTCCTTAGGGCTTTTACATTTGTTTCTATTTCCCATTGAAATTCTTACCAAAAAAATATACAACTGAATTTTCGCTTTAAAAAACTTAACTGCGAAACAGTAAACCAAAGAAAGTAAATGTCATCTATAATTCAATCACACAGCTAACGTTTTAGAGATTATACAAAAGCTTTTTAAAAAACAAAAATACTATCATATTAAACGTACAATTTTGTAACTAGTTTTTTTCACTTCAAAAGCTGTTGTCTTTCCACATCGTTTTTAATGGCTGTAGAAATCCACTGAATAAATAATAGGTCTTATTTAACCCATTAGATAAACTCTCAGTTCCCCAGGAAGCAGGAGCTGAGGCTAAGTGTTTATAACGGAGAGCAATTCCAGGGAACAGAGGTGAGGGACCAGAGTAAAGCAAAGAAGGAGAGAACGAAACAAGAGGACCCATTATTGACTTGGCCTCCACTAGCTTTGATGGATTGCTCAATCTTTCTGGACCATCCTCTGAGAAGCCACTTTTACCATATCTTGGGACAGTCTGTCAGAAGGAGGGGGCTATTTAACTGCTCTGATCATCCACTGGTCAAAGGTGTGCCCCTTAGAGGTGTGACTCCCCTGTGGTTCCATGGACCTGACATGATGAGGACGATGATTCTACCCTAGAACACCTTGCTGTCATCCACAGGGACAAACTGGACTGGGGACAGAAGAGAACACCAGGAAGAGTCCTCTCTTCTTCTGCATGGCAAGAGCCCATGCAGAGGGACTGCCACAGAGATGGACGGAACAAGACGCAGGTGAGGCTGAGAGCATCTCCAGGGGTACAGAAGAGGCACCTACACTATTAGCAGACTTTTTTTTTTTTTGCTGTTTAAAAAACATTATCTTGGGCTTCCCTGGTGGCTGCTGTAACAAAATACCATAAACTGGGTGGCTTATCAACAACAGAAATTTATTTCCCACTCTACTGGAAGTTGGAAGTCTGAGATCAGGATGCCAGCATGGGTGGCTTGCGGTGAGAGCACTCTTCCGGTGGCAGACGGCCATCTTGTTTCCTCATGCGGCCCAAAAGAAGGCGAGAGAGCTCTCTGTGGTCCCTGTGATAAGGGCCCTAATCCCATTCACGAGGGCTCCACCCTTATAACCTAATCAACTCCCAAAGGCCCTACCTCTTTTACTTATTTAATTGGAGTAAAATTGCTTTACAATGTTGTGTTAGTTTCTGCTGTACAATGAAGTGAATCAGCTATGTGTATACATATATCCCTTCTCTCTTGGACCTCCCTCCCATCCCCCCACCCTCCATCCCACCCATCTAGGTCGTCACAGAGCACCGAGCTGAGCTCCCTGTCCTTTATAGTATGTTCCCACTGGCTATCTATTTTTACGCATGGTAATGTATATATGTCCATCGTAATCTCCCAATTCGTCCCACCCTCCCCTTCCCACCCCATGTCCACATGTCCGTTCTCTACATCTATGTCTCTATTCCTGCCCTGCAAATAGGTTCATCTGTACCATTTTCCTAGATTCCACATATATGCGTTAATATACGATATTTAGGGCTTCCCTGGTGGCGCAGTGGTTGAGAGTCTGCCTGCTGATGCAGAGGACATGGGTTCGTGCCCGGTCTGGGAAGATCTCACGTGCCACGGAGCAGCTGGGCCCGTGAGCCATGGCCGCTGAGCCTGCACGTCCGGAGCCTGTGTTCCACAACGGGAGAGACCACAACAGTGAGAGGCCTGGGTACCACACACACACACACACACACACACACACACACACACAAATATATATATATATACACACACACACACACACACACGATGTTTGTCTTTCTCTTTCTGGATTACCTCACTCTGTATATCAGACTCTAGGTCCATCCACATCTCTACAAATGACCCAATTTCATTCCTTTTTATGGCTGAGTAATATTCCATTGTATATATGTACCACATCTTCTTTATCCATTCATCTGTCGTTGGACATTTAGGTTGCTTCCATGTCCTGGCTATAGTAAATAATGCTGCAATGAACATTGGGGTGCATGTGTCTTTTTGAATTATGGTTTTCTCAGGGTATACATACACCCAGGAGTGGGATTGCTGGGTCATATGGTAGTTCTATTTTTAGTTTTTTAAGGAACCTTCATACTGTCCTTCACAGTGGCTGTATCAACTTCCATTCCCACCAACACTGTAGGAGGGTTCCCTTTTCTCCACACCCTCTCCAGCATTTACTGTTTGTCGATTTCTTTGATGATAGGCCCTACCTCTTAATCACTTCACACTGTGGATCGAGGGTTTCAATATATAAATTTGGAGAGAGGGGACAAAAAATTCAGTCCGTTGAACACACCTAAAGTACTCCATCCTTAATTATTTCCTTACATACACTTTCAGATCAAGGGGCATTCATAGCCAAAAAGATGTGATGCACATAACAGATTTCCTTCCAGAAAAATGTGTTAATTCTCTTGCCCAGAAACAGGGGATGAGATTATCGATTTCCTCTTAGCCCTGACTATAGATCCTAAGCTCCAGGAATCAAGATGACAGGCTAGAGATATAAACATTCTGAATTTTGTTATCTGCAGCTGAGCTACTTACACTTCGTAGAATTAGCTCAGTAATCAAATAATTTCTTCCTTAACTGATCATGTATTTATTGAGTTCTTCTATGAGCAATATGCCCTCTCTACGGGAGCTCAAGAGAGAGAAGGCTTTTTCTCTGTGAGGCTGATACCCTAGCAGGAGAGAAACAATGAAGTAATAACATTATTCACGGCACTTGTGATAAGTTTTAGAAAGGAGCTGCATTATATGTGATGGTACATACATACATTGTACATACATACATATGAAGCGCATACATAGTTAGCGCTTCAACAGAATGATTTACCTTATTCTAGAGGGTCAAGGAGAATCAGCCTTTTAGTAACCAGATTGGTAACCAAAAGAGAAAACCCCTCCCCACACCTCTAATATTTAAAATACAAATAAAAAAATGAGCTGCGATCCTCAAATAATCAGAGTAATTTTTTTTCTAATCGAGCATATATAAACTATCCAAGTTAGTTGTGGTGCCTTCAAGAAGGTATTCTTGGAAAAAAATGTACATTTATTCCAGGGTTCCTTGCACTGTTTGAAATTATTTAAAATTCAATTCTTGAAAGTGTCAACAAAATCAAATGTATACTATTTTGAACGCCCTAAATGTTGATAACTCACTTTCCTTTGTGGACAAGTTCGTTTATCTGGAACCCAGAGTCATTCAAAGCCAAGTTTAATGGATTGTGATCAACCTGGGAGATAAACTTTTAAAATGAAAAACAACGCTTGACTCTTCAAGTAATGAGTCTTCCTTGTGTGTTTCAAGCGTTGCCTCAGAGCACAGTCCTAATAATCTGTCAACACCTTTTGAGAGAAAGTCAGTCCCTACCATGGGTCCCTGAAGTTTTCTTCATTTTTTATTCTCATAAAGCTGTCTTCTTGGGAATTTTTATTAAGAATTGCAGGTTTGCCTGCAGAAATTTATCAGCACAGGGGATCACAGACTCTTGTGGTTATCTGTGTTTACTCCTGGCAGAAAAAAAATCAGGGCAAGGGTTTCAGAAATATACATATATAAAGAGATCTACATCTATATCTATACCTTTATCCATCCAACAAAATTACATCTTTCTACGTTTAAAAAGAAATGCTAAATATTAGCCGCAATTTTAAGCATCCAAGTAGTCATAGATTTACAGGATTTTTTGCACCTCCCGGGTGCAATAGAAGAATTTGGGAGAAGTAGTCATGAAGAAAGGAATTACAAAGTACGTCTTTCCTTTTGTGTATCTTGCTCATTTGATTTAAATTCAGGTGTACTAGGTTTCTCATAATTGTTTAGGCTAATAAGTACTTTGTAGTGCACCCATGGAGGGAACAGCCTTGAAGAGAGTTTTCTTTTCTAAGCACCTCTTTATTTAAAATTCCAGCTTTACTGAGGTATAGTTGACAAATAAAATTGTAAGATACTGAAAGTGTACAACACCATGATTTGATATACATACACACTGTGAAAGGATTTCCCCATCAAGTTAATTAACACACCTATCACCTCTCATATTTACTTTTTTTTTTTTTTTTTTTTTGAGAACATTTAAGTTCTACTCTCTTAGCAAGTTTCAACTCTACAATACTGTGTTGTCAACTAGAGTCACCATGTTATACATGAGACCCTCAGGCTGTATTCAACTCACAACTGAAGGTTTGTACGCTGTTAGCAACCTCTCCCTATTTCTCCCACCCCTCACCCCCAAAGGGCACTTCTTAATGGGTGGGCCCACTATGAGCTCCAGAAAAGCTACTGATAATCCTGCAGGGAACTTTTAACCTGGATCTTCCTATAGACAAGAAAGAATTAAGAAAAATGGAGCCTCCATTATGGAATGAAAAATACGTCCAACATATCTTGTTGCAACATAAGAAGGATTATATGTAAGTAAACTACAAATGGTGTATCTCAGGGTTTTATATTAATTGCCACTTATTCCTTCTACGGGCAGATGGCTCAGAAATCTTCTATCCTGATCCAGTATAATGCTGCCTTTTCTCACAAGTCTAGGCTCAGCTGACACATCTCTGTCCAGGATGACAGCTCTTCTCTGTCTATAAGGCCCCTTAATACAATAGCAGCCTGTCTGCAATTGTCTGAAGTTCACTATAAATCTACACTTTAGTAGATTTATGCAAAAAAGGTGTTTCCTTCCAGGGTTCTCTCTTAAAAAGCAAAAACCAAACCTGATCCAATTTCTCAGAAACCAGAGAATGTCTTTCTTTTCTACTGTGGGGTCCTCATCTCTTCTTCTACTCTGTGTCCTTCCCATATTCCACGGTCTGCCTCAAGCTTAAAAATAGCCCTATTTGTATCCAGATGCTGCCTGTCTTGTGGGAAGAGGAGATTCCCAACTGGGTCACACATGGATTAAAACACGGAGGCCACCACCGCAGGGCTCCCAGCTAAGAGCCTCCCCTTATGAGAGGGTAAACAAAGTCACTGCTCATGCAGCTTATGCTCTAAATCAAGTGGCTGTGCCAGCGTTCCACCTATCATTCGCTGTAAACGCTTAAAATATCCTAATGGATCCCGTAAAATACCCAGCAGTCCCACTCCTGGGCACATATCCAGAGGAAACCATAATTCGAAAAGACACCTGCATCCCAACGTTCATAGCAGCACTATTCACAACAGCCAAGACCCGGAAGCAATCTAAATGTCCACTGACAGAGGGATGGATAAAGAAGATGTGGCGCACATACACAATGGAATACGACTCAGCCATGAAAAAGAAGGAAATAATGCCACTTGCAGCAACATGGATGGACCTAGAGATTATCATACTAAGTGAAGTCAGTCAGAAAGAGAAGACAAATACCATATGATATCACATATGTGGAATCTAAAAAAAAATGATATAAATGAACTTATTTATAAAACAAAACAAGGCTCACAGACTTCAAAAACAAACTTACGGCTACCAAAGGGGAAAGGGGGGGAGAGGTAACTTAGGAGTTTGGGGTTAACATACACACACTACTACGTATAAAATAGATAACCAACAGGGACCTACTGTATAGCACAGGGGACTCTACTCAATATTCTGTGATAATCTGTATAGGAAAAGAATGTGAAAAGGAGTGAATACATGTATATGTATAACTGAATCACTTTGCTGTACACGTGAAACGAACACAACATGGTAAATCAACTAGACTCCAATATAAAATAAAATAAAAATTAAAAATAAATAATTATAGCCCTACTTCTAGAATGTGAACCAGGGAATCCCCAGTGGTCCAGTGCTTAGGAGTCCACGCTCTCACTGCCGAGGGCCCAGGTTTGATCCCTGGTCAGGGAACTAATGTGGTCCCTGGCTGAGCACGCACCCCAACATTTAGTAGGCACCACTAGGCTAGCAAAGCCAGCATTGAGTCTGATCTTCCAAAGGGGAAGTTGGACGCTTCCCTCTGCTTCCCAGCTACAAGCCTATCCCCCACCCCCACCCCCAGGCCATCTGTCCTGGGACAGTGGCACAGTCCCCGAGTAAGAGGGCATGAAGGAGGAAAACGGAGTGAGCTGGCATCCTTACCTTCGTACAGCCTGACAGTTCACACTGGTTGACTCACGGTGCCTTAGGATACGAGCTTGACTAAGCCCCTGGCCTGGTACCAGGAACCAAGGACAGAACAGAGTCCCCAGTCCCTGGATATCACCCTGCCTTTCTGTCCCTCATGTCCCTGTATGTGGGGTAACAGCTCTGCGGGTGCTCCTGAGTTCTACCACGAGCTGATCCTGCGAGCTGTGGCCAGGTGCAGATTCGCAAGGTTCCTCTCGCCCTCCGCGACAGCTCCTTCCTACCCAGATAGTCTCATTATATATTTTTCAAAGGCCCATTTTCTACATGAGAAATTTCAGTGAAATATCTTGACACATAATGTTTCATCATCTTGATGTTTAGAGCTAAAAGAGCCTTTGTCCAGCAAATCCAGGCCTCTCATTTTCAAAATGAAAAGACGAAGCACAGCAATTTGGGGTCTCGCTCAAGGTCACAGATCGTCGCATGGCAGGAAGCTGCATCTGGGGCTCCGAGCCCCTCGTCCAGGGACACCCCGGCTCTGGTTAGGACACCACGGAAAACACAGGAGAAACCTCAGGGGATGATTTTTAACTTCACGTGGTAGTTTTCCACTGCTAATTGACAGTCAGAAAAAGATAAGTATTTTGAAGAAGCAGGAACAACTGAAGAGTCAATCTCCCTCCCCACTTTGGCTATTTAAAGCAAGCTGTGTTCATTCTCCACAAAGCTCTGTACTGACAGGGAAGGCACACAATTCTAGCATCACTTCCGAACACACCAGTGCCCCAGATGAGTACTGACTGACAGCCTCAGACAACTAATAAGTCCAGGATCTGTTCCTAGGAAAACGCTTTGCATGCGTCATTAAGGCTATTTCAGGGCTTTGCTGTCTTGAACTGAAAGTAAACTAGCACTGGTGACTCTGAATTTAGATGTGACTTCACTGAGGGAAGAAACAAGCATAAACTACTCTTTTCAGGGACTGGTGGTAGCAGTACTAAAAAAAAAAGAACTGGTAGTAAATCTATAGACTTGTATAAGATATTACATCTATACGTCCTTTAAATAACAACTCCAGTATTGCCCTTATATTTACTAACGTATTAACTTAAATCAACTTGGAATACCGCTATCCCAAGCACGGATTTATTTCTACTGAAGATGTATCATACCACAGTGTGCCAAAGAGAATCACCTGTGGTATTTTTTTTCTTTGTATTTCTTTATTGGAGTAAAATTGCTCTACAATGTTGTGTTAGTTTCTGCTGTACAACGAAGTGAATCAGCTGTATGTATACCTATATTCCCTCCCTCTTGGACCTCCCTCCCCCGCCCCACCCCGCCCCGTCTAGGTCATCACAGAGCACCGAGCTGATCTCCCTGTGCTCTACAGCATCACCTGTGATACTGATACTTTAAAAAACCTAAAGGTGCTGGACCCCACCTGAAAACTACTGCACTGGATTGCCAGCAGGTGGAGCCACACCATGGATAGTTTTCATCAGTGACCTTTAAGAGCACCGTGGCTGACCCTCACACACCTTCAGCTATGTGATCCTTAGAACGCAAGGCAAATTTTCCTTTACCATGTTACCACCTCCCCATGTTCAGGGATGGGAATCTCCACTTGAAGAGAGAATGTATTCTATGGCAGTGACGCTCAAATTTTGTTTTGCCTCAGATTCAGTTGCTGGGGGGTGGGGCTTGGTAAAAGTACAAACGGCAAGTCTGCCCCAAACCTAAAAAACTGCATTTTTAACAAAGCTATACAGAATACTCAGAAGCACACAGAGTTGAAGGACGAAAACTTTCTGGAAGATTTCCTAAAAGGCCACATGGTTTCTAAAAATTTAACCGAAGATAGTAAACCAAGAAGGCGATGAAGGAGATGTAACGGTCAGACCTAACTGAAACCAAGGTCGCTAAAGCTCTGCTGTCAATTCCCCACACCCTCACTCTCTGTGTTAAGAGGTTAAGGAGGTGCTGATATCATGGAACCAAGGCGGGCAGGTGGAATGGAAGGATGGTTTGAGTGTCAAAGAAATTGAAACTCCTTATTCAAAAATGGCTCAGCTGGTCAATCATGGGGTTTAAGAAGGTAGAAAAGGAAGTGAAGCCAGGAAGGTCTGTTCCATCCAAGGAAATGGAGGAACCTATACTTCTAAAGTACATCTGAAAAAGAATAGTTATGGGGCTGCCCTGGCAGTCCAGGGGTTAAGACTCCGCACTGCCACTTCAGGGGGCGTGGGTTTGATCCCTGGTTGGGGATCCCACAAGCCGTGCAGTGGCGTGGCCAAAAAAAAAAAAAAAAAATATATATATATATATATATATATATATATATATAAATGAATCACTTTGCTGTACACCTGAAACTAACACGACATTCTAAGTCAACTATACTACAATATAAAATAAAAAGTAAAAAATACAAAAGAAAAATGAGAGTCAAAAAAACCAAGTACATCTGAGATCCAAGAGCTGATGTAGTAGCCAATGGGTGTGAAGGAGCCATACAGAGACAAGAGGGTAGCTAAACAGGGAGATACCAGAGTTTAACACACCTGGGCTGGGACGTATTTCTACTTTACAGAAAGCAGTTATGGAAGTACTCCAAAGGCAGTTAAGCAGAAAACAAATGTGTCCCGTGTTATGATGTTGGGACATGATGTCTGTAGAGGAACTGGGACTCCTAAGACATCTTACCATTTCATCCTTTACTGCACACATCTCTGTACCCAGCCATTTCTTCTGTGCCTCGATCGTGAATCGCAAACTTCAAGGTCCCTTCTGAGTCAGAACGTCAAACGCTTTTGGTGGGTAAATGATGTATTATTACTTCCACTTTGCAAATGAAGAAAATCAGAGGGCAGGCCTAAAATCACATGGCTCGATGCGGCAGAGGTCAAATTCTAACCCATAATTCCAACTCCAGTGCACCATAATTTCTGCTAACTAGCGCTCCAGAAGAAGTGGAAAATGCAGAGGGTTAAACTAAGGGCGGTTTCATAAAGACCAGTGATAGCCAGATAACGGCTTCTTATCCTGCAGCAGATAATAAATACTAACAAGAAGAAATGGTTAAGACGTTACAATACATATTTTAATTAACGCTTTGTAAGGGAAAAGGCAGTTCTTTTTTATCGTGTGCAAAGAATTCCTTACTTTTAAGGTCTTCCGGAAATACTCATTTGACCAACTTTCCAATCCTTACGCCTAACACCTTAATGTTGGCCACGTGATGTGGGCGGGGCTTGAAGTGGTGTCCGTCCCACCGTGAAAGTTCCTAGCTGGAGCCAGGAGAATGGAAGCTGACATGTCTGGCTTCTCGACCAGACTGACAGCCTTTAAGGGCCGACGGTGTTTCCGTTATATTTTCATTCTGCCACCGCCACTACCCTCCGCAACAGCATTCAGCAAAGATTTCAACCAACACTGACTCTTGTGAGCCAGACCCTGAAGACGAGCTCAGTGCTCGGGAAAATCAGTCTAAGAAGTGAGCAGCTACAGGGTCACAGGATCTGCTGAACTAGATAGTTTTGGTGTGAACAAACAGAAGGAGGCTCAGAGAAGAAGAAAAGGCCAGAGGAAGAAACTCTGAACCATATTACTGTATCCAGCCTGTGCCACATTTCAGAAGTTATATTTAGTGGATATTTAATGTACACATACATACATAAATAACAGACACAGATGTGCAGAAATGGAGATGGCAGTTTTAAATACATGAAACAAAGTACTGAACCTTCATTTGAAAAAACCCAACAGGGAACTCCCTGGCAGTCCAGTGGCTAGGACTCCGTGCTTTCACGGCCAAGGGCCCAGGTTCGATCCCCGGTTGGAGAACTGAGATGCCGTGAGCCGCGTGGAGAAGCCAAAAACAAACAAACAAACAAACAAAAAACAAAACCCAACAAGTCGTAAGATGAATATTCACATCACTACTTAGCATCCTCGATGTACCATTGGCATTTTACCCCCCAAAGATGCTATCTTTCACTGAAAATTTTAAGCTACACTTTGTATTTATGTTAAGGCCATTCATATAGTCATATAAAATTTAGCAGAAGTTTCTCTCCTGCATACACTTAAAAAAGAAAAAGCCTGGACTCTTTTGCCTAGTGTAAGCATCTAGCTGCCTGAAATAAAGAAAATGCATTCCATAAATTTATATCCAGGTGGCAATTCCTAAGCTGAACACTTTAAATGTTCATTTATTAATTCACATACGTTTTTGACTGCAAAATGGTTTTATAGTATGACAAGGCAAAAAACATTAAGCACATTCTATGCTGAAGTTGTTGGGCTCATACAAAAATCAACAGATCCCAGGCTCTCATCCTCAAGATACCTGTGACTTGTCAGGGTGGGAAAAAAGTGTTCATCAGTGAGCACAGAGGTGATGAAAGAGGTTTTAATAAAGCACATCGGGAACTTAGAGAAATTGCACCAACCAGTAAACTGATCCTTTTAAGAAGGCACTCTATATTTACTGAAAAAACTACTGAATAAATAAGCAAAATGAAGGCATAAGGCATTTCCATACTAGGAAATATTCGTTAGAAATTTTGATAAATTTCTTTTCCTTCAAATCTAAGCCAGAGTCCCCCTCCATCCTGCCTGTTCCTTTCCCCAGTGTACAACTCCTTCACTGAATTCATAAACTCCTCCACAACACTCACAGCTTCATTTTTGCTCTAATTGCTCCATATATGGCTTATCTGCTCAAGTAAATTAGAAGCTCAAGAGCAAGAGTCATGTTCTGGTTTGTCAATCCTCCCCCATGACTGGCAGAGAACAAAGCACACCAAAGGTATTCAGGAGATAAATGCTTCTTGACTTAATTCCATCTCTACATTTCATGATCCCTCCTATATCATTCTCACTATGTTATCTATGTTACTTTTTTTAAATTTAATTTTATTTTTTTTAAACAGCAGGTTCTTATTAGTTATCCATTTTATACATATTAGTGTATATATGTCAATCCCCATCTCCCAGTTCATCACACCACCACACCCCCCCCTCCACTTTCTCCCCTTGGTGTCCATGTTTCTTCTCTACATCTGTGTCTCAATTTCTGCCCTGCAAACCAGTGCATTTGTACCATTTTTCTAGGTTCCACATATATGTGTTAATATACGATATTTGTTTTTTCTCTTTCTGACTTACTTCACTCTGTATGACAGTCTCTAGATTCATCTACGTCTCTACAAATAACTCAATTTCGTTCTTTTTTAGGGCTGAGAAATATTCCATTGTATATATGTACCACATCTTCTTTATCCATTCATTTTGTCGATGGGCATTTAGGTTGCTTCCATGACCTGGCTATTGTAAATGGTGCTGCAATGAACATTGGGGTACATGTGTCTTTTTGAATTATGGTTTTTCTCTGGGTATATGCCTAGTAGTGGAATTGCTAGGTTGTAGGGTAGTTCTATTTTTAGTTTTTTAAGGAACCTCCATACTGTTCTCCATAGTGGCTCTATCAATTTACATTCCCACCAACAGTGCAAGAGGGTTCCCTTTTCTCCACACCCTCTCCAGCATTTGTTGTTTGTAGATTTTCTGATGATGCCCATTCTAACTGGTGTGAGGTGATACCTCATTGTAGTTTTGATTTGCATTTCTCTAATAATTAGTGATGTTGAGCAGCTTTTCATGTGCTTCTTGGCCATCTATATGTCTTCTTTGGAGAAATGTCTATTTAGGTCTTCTGCCCATTTTTGGATTGGGTTGTTTGTTTCTTAATATTGAGCTGCATGAGCTGTTTATATATTTTGGAGATTAACCCTTGGTCCGCTGATTCACTTGCAAATATTTTCTCCATTCTGAGGGTTGTCTTTTCATCTTGTTTGTAGTTTCCTTTGCTTTGCAAAAGCTTTTAAGTTTCATTAGGTCCCATTTGTTTATTTTTGTTTTTATTTCCATTACTCTAGGAGGTGGATCAAAAAAGACCTTGCTGTGATTTATGTCAAAGAGTGTTCTTCCTATGTTTTCCTCTAAGAGTTTTATAGTGTCCAGTCTTACATTTAGGGCTCTAATCCACTTTGAGTTTATTTTTGTGTATGGTGTTAGGGAGTGTCCTAATTTCATTCTTTTACATGTAGCTGTCCAGTTTTCCCAGCACCACTTATTGAAGAGACTGTCTTTTCTCCATTGTATAGCCTTGCCTCCTTTGTCATAGATGTGTGGGTTTATCTCTGGGCTTTCTATCCTGTTCCATTGATCTATATTTCTGTTTTTGTGCCAGTGCCATTCTATCTTGATTACTGTAGCTTTGTAATATAGTCTGAAGTCGGGGAGCCTGACTCCTCCAGCTCTGTTTTTTTTTTTCCCCTCAAGACCGCTTTGGCTATTTGGGGTCTTTTGTGTCTCCATACAAATTTTAAGATTTTTTGTTCTAGTTCTGTAAAAAATGCCATTGGTAATTTGATAGAGATTGCATTGAATCTGTAGATTGCTATGGGTAGTATAGTCATTTTCACAATATTGACTCTTCCAATCTAAGAACATGGTATATCTCTCCATCTGTTTGTATCATCTTTAATTTCTTTCAGCAGTGTCTTATAGTTTTCTGCATACAGGTCTTGTGTCTCCTTAGGTAGATTTATTCCTGGGTCTTTTATTCTTTTTCTTGCAATGGTAAATGGAAGTGTTTCCTTAATTTCTCTTTCAGATTTTTCAACATTAGTGTATAGGAATGCAAGAGATTTCTGTGCATTTATTTTGTATCCTGCAACTTCACCAAATTCATTGATTAGCTCTAGTAGTTTTCTGGTGGCATCTTTAGGATTCTCTATGTATAGTACCATGCCATCCACAAAGAGTGACAGTTTTACTTCTTCTTTTCCAATTTGTATTTCTTTTTCTTCTCTGATTGCCATGGCTAGGACTTCCAAAACTATGTTGAATAATAGTGGTGAGAGTGGACATCCTTGTCTTGTTCGTGATCTTAGAGGAAATGCTTTCAGTTTTTCACCATTGAGAATGATGTTTGCTGTGGGTTTGTCATATGTGGCCTTTATTATGCTGAGGTAGGTTCGCTCTATGTTCACTTTCTGGAGAGTTTTTATCATAAACGGGTGTTGAATTTTGTCAAAAGCTTTTTCTGCATCTATTGAGATGATCATATGGTTTTTCTTCTTCAATTTATTAATATGGTGTACCACATTGATTGATTTGCATATATTGAAGAATCCTTGCATCCCTGGGATAAATCTCATTTGATCATGGTGTACGCTCCTTTAAATATGTTTTTGGATTCTGTCTGCTAGTATTTTGTTGAGGATTTTTGCATCTATATTCATCAGTGATACTGGTCTGTAATTTTCTTTTTTTGTAGTATCGTTGTCTGGTTTTGGTATCAGGGTGATGGTGGCCTCATAGAATGAGTTTGGGAGTGTTCCTTCCTCTGCAATTTTTTGGAGAGTTTGAGAAGGATGGCTGTTAGCTCTTCTCTAAATGTGTGATAGAATTCACCTGTGAAGCCATCTGGTCCTGGACTTTTGTTTGTTGGAAGATTTCTAATCACAGTTTTAATTTCAGTGCTTGTGACTGGTCTGTTCATATCTTCTATTTCTTCCTGGTTCAGTCTTGGAAGGTTATACCTTTCTAAGAATTTGTTCATTTCTTCCAGGTTGTCCATTTTATTGGCACAGAGTTGCTTGTAGTAGTCTCTTAGGATGCTTTGTATTTCTGCGGTGTCTGCTGTAACCTCTCCTTTTTCATTTCTAATATTATTGATTTGAGTCCTCTCCCTCTTTTTCTTGATGAGTCTGGCTAACAGTTTATCAATTTTGTTTATCTTCTCAAAGAAGCAGCTTTTAGTTTTATTGATTGTTGCTATTGTCTTCTTTGTTTCTATTTCATTTATTTCTGCTCTGATCTTTATGATTTTTTTCCTTCTAGTAACTTTGGGTTTTGTTTGTTCTTCTTTCTCTAATTGCTTTAGGTGTAAAGCAATTTTATTTGAGATGTTTATTTGAGATATTTATTTTAAAGCAATTTTATTTGAGATGTTTATTTGAGATGTTTGTTGTTTCTTCAAGTAGGATTGTATTGCTATAAACTTTCCTCTTAGAACTGCTTTTGCTGCATTCCGTAAGTTTTGGATCGCCGTGTTTTCATTGTCTTTTGTCTCTAAGTGTTTTTTGATTTGCTCTTTGATTTCTTCAGTGATCTCTTGGTTATTTAGTAACGTATTGTTTAGCCTCCATGTGTTTGCGTTTTTTACATTTTCTTCCCTGTAATTGATATCTAACGTCATAGCGTTGTGGTTAGAAAAGATGCTTGATATGATTTCAATTTTCTTAAATTTACCGAGGCTTGATTTGTGACCCGAGATGTGATCTATCCTGGGGAATGTTCCATACGCACTTGAGAAGAAAGTGTAATACGCTGTTTTTGGATGGAATGTCCTATAAATATCAATTAAATCTATCTGGTCTATTGTGTCATTTAAAGCTTGTGTTTCCTTATTAATTTTCTGTTTGGATGATCTGTCCATTGGTGTAAGTGAGGTGTTAAAGTCCCCCACTATTATTGTGTTTACTGTCGATTTCCTCTTTTATAGCTGTTAGCAGTTGCCTTATGTATTGAGGTGCCCCTATGTTTGGTGCATATATATTTATAATTGTTATACCTTCTTCTTGGATTGATCCCTTGATCATTATGTAGTGCCCTTCCTTGTCTCTTGTAACATTCTTTATTTTAAAGTCTATTTTATCTGATATGAGTATTGCTACTCCAGCTTTCTTTTGATTTCCATTTGCATTGAATATCTTTTTCCATCCCCTCACCTTCAGTCTGTATATGTCCCTAGGTCTAAAGTGGGTCTCTTGTAGACAGCATATATTTGGGTCTTGTTTTTGTATCCATTCAGCGAGCCTGTGTCTTTTGGTTGGAACATTTAATCCATTCACGTTTAAGGTAATTATCGATATGTATGTTCCTATCACCATTTTAATTGTTTTGGGTTTGTTATTGTAGGTCTTTTCCTTCTGTTGTGTTTCCTGCCTAGAGAAGTTCCTTTAGCATTTGTTGTAAAGCTGGTTTGGTGGTGCTGAATTCTCTCAGCTTTTGCTTGTCTGTAAAGGTTTCAATTTCTCTGTTGAATCTGAATTAGACTCTTGCTGGGTTCCACCATTCTGTCTTTCAGGTCTCTTATCCTTTCTTCTGCCTCAGTTATTCTGCTATTGATTCCTTCCAGTGTATTTTTCATTTCCGTTGTTGTACTGTTCATCTCTGTTTGTTTGTTCTTTAATTCTTCTAGGTCTTTGTTAAACATTTCTTGCATCTTCTTGATCTTTGCCTCCATTCTTCTTCCGAGGTCCTGGATCATCTTCACTATCATTATTCTGAATTCTTTTTCTGGAAGGTTGCCTATCTCCACTTCATTTAGTTGTTTTTTCTGGGGTTTTATCTTGTTCCTTCATCTGGTACATAGCCCTCTGCCTTTTCATCTTGTCTATCTTTCTGTGAATGTGGTTTTTGTTCCACAGGCTGCAGGACTGCAGTTCTTCTTGCTTCTGCTGTCTGCTCTCTGGTGGATGAGGCTATCTAAGAGTCTTGTGCAAGTTTCCTGAAGGGAGGGACTGGTGGTGGGTAGAGCTGGCTGTTGCTATGGTGGGCAGAGCTCAGTAAAACTTTAATCCACTTGTCTGCTGATGGGTGAGGCTGGGTTCCCTCCCTATTGGTTGTTTGGCCTGAGGTGACCCAACACTGCAGCCTACCCGGGCTCTTTGTTGGGGCTAATGGCAGACTCTGGGAGGGCTCTTGCCCAGGAGTACTTCCCAGAACTTCTGCTGCCAGTGTCCTTGTCCTCATGGTGAGCCACAGCCACCCCCCCGCCTCTGCAGGAGACCCTCCAACACTAGCAGGTAGGTCTGGTTAAGTCTCCTACGGGGTCACTGCCCCTTCCCTTGGGTCCTGATGTGCACACTACTTTGTGTGTGCCCTCCGAGAGTGGAGTCTCTGTTTCCCCCAGTCCTGTCGAAGTCCTGCAATCAAATCCCACTAGCCTTCAAAGTCTGATTCTCTAGGAATTCCTCCTCCCATTGCTGGACCCCCAGGTTGGGAAGCCTGACGTGGGGCTCAGAACCTTCACTCCAGTGGGTGGACTTCTGTGGTATAAGTGTTCTCCAGTTTGTGAGTCACCCACCCAGCAGCTATGGGATTTCATTTTATTGTGATTGCGCCCCTCCTACCATCTCATTGTGGTTTCTCCTTTGTCTTTGGATGTGGGGTATCTTTTTTGGTGAGTTCCAGTGTCTTCCTGTCGATGATTGTTCAGTAGTTAGTTGTGATTCCGGTGCTCTCGCAAGAGGGAATGAGAGCACATCCTTCTACTCCGCCATCTTGAATCAATCCTCTCTTAAACTGATTCTTACCAGTAACCAGATAATTCCTTCCATGGATGTAGTTAAGATTTTATAGTAATTGCTGGTTCAAACCATGAGAATTCTATTGAATTTGATTTATTAACAGTAATTCTCCAACCTAGGAAAGTCATTAAATCTAAGTCTCAGTTTGCTTGAATGTAAAATAAAGGGGTTAGAACCAAACTATTTGCCATCTCTTCTAAAGTAATTCTATGAAGCCCCTACTTAGGGTCAGACTTCTAGGTTTGGGTATGTTTTGGAAATTGGCCAGAAGTAAGCAAAAGAGCCTTAGGGCACCTAAAATAGCTTTTTAAAAAGCCTCTCAAATCCATGACTTTGATTTTCATTCAAAATATAGTTGCTAAGAACATTTCCTCACACCATATACCAAAAAAACTAAAAAATGCATTAAAACAATAAATACTGGAGAGGGTGTAAAAAACAGAACAAAACAAACAACAACAAAAACAAAATATAGTTGCTAACATGTTGGGGTATCTGTTGTCCTAGCCAATAGCATATTAAAAGCAATATAATATATGGTGATGGAGGTTAATTAGATTTGTCATGGTGATAATTTGCAGTATATACCAATATCCAAACATTATGTGTATATGTGAAAATATAACGTTATATGTCAATTATACCTCAATTTAAAAAAGGCAATATGTAAGATATCACAAGAGAGGCAGAAATATTAGTGACATAACAGTGATGTCAGGAGATAGGTTAGCTGACATACTGACATGAAGCAAGGAATGAGAAAAACCAAGACATCCAATGGTGATGTACATGGTGCTGACCCTGAACTCCCAAGAGCAAGATCTAACTATGCAAGGCACTTTTTACTTAAGAAGGCAGGAGGGAATATTACCTATACTTCCATCAAAATTTAAAATACTTATATGCTTGTTCACAGCCGCCAGGACCAGTTATCTATAAAACCAGTATGGAACACCTCATTCCCAAAGACGTCAACTAAATAAGATATCCTTTTTTAAAAAAAAATTTTTAATTTTATTTTGGAATACAGTTGATTAACATAAATAAGATATTCCTGTCTGTCAGTGATTCTCAACCTTGGCGGTACATCACCTAAGTAGGGAGCTTGAAAAAAAATCAGATACCCAGGTCTTATGCTTTGAGATTCAGACTTATTAAGTTTGGAGTGAGTCTATGTTATCCATATATTTAAAAGTTTTAAGTAACTCTGAGGCACAGTGAGATGTGAGAACTCCTATTCTATGGGCTACTTAATTTTCTTTATTTCTGACGACCATGTGTCTGATAAAGGTCCTTGTTTTACTGATTTCAAAATGCAAGGCTGCAACCTTCCTTCAGGGCTCATCTTGTATCTTGTGAATTCATTCATTTTTCTATTCACTCAGGCAAGAAACACTTTCTGGGGGGCCATTCACAATATTCTAGGTACTACATGGGGCAGGAGGGCTTCAGAGATGAACAGGGCAAAACCTACAGTCCCCATGAGATCCGAATCTCGAAAGAGAGACAGATGTGCCGACAACTGCAATGCATCCCAGGCTCTTCAGTACAGTTAAGAAGAAAGAACAGAGGTGTCAGTGTTGCAAAGAAGGGCTTGATCAACTCTGCCTGGTGAGGGGCTTAGAAGAGGAGCAGGTTGATAGAAAAGCTCCATGAGGTGAAGCCACTTGAGTGGGGTGAGAAGTCAAATGAACAGGGCCCCCAGGCGCCTGGCTGCTGCTTCTGGTTGGAGTAAGTTATTCCCCAACCACTCTTATGTAGCCCGGCAGATTCTCCCCGCTGGGAAATCCTGTAGCATTTAATATGTATGCTACTCCACTGGTAGCTGACACTGACCTGTCTGTAGTGCTCTGTATCTTCTATGCAGGTCTTGTCTTACTAGACTGTAAATGCACCAGACGGTAATGCTGTAGAGGTAGGAACCACCTCTTTTTCATCATTGTGTTCCCAGTGGCTGGCACAGGCTGGGCACTCAGTTAATATTTCTTGAGCTCAACGTTAGACTCAATGCTCCCTGAGAATATGGATGGTCTTCAAGTGTGAAGCATCCAATACTGAAGTTTAAATACGAGTGCTGACCACCATCAGTAAAGATTTGATGTTTGTGATCAAAGGAGACTGCAATGTGAATTTATCATTTCAATGGAATGGTTTTAGGATGGATTATTTCAGATTCTTAAAACACAAGAATGCCCTTCTATGTCATCTTCTCCCACTTAAAACACGATGTCACCATTATTTGGATGTTATGTAAATTCCACATTTTGTTTAGACTTATTTAAACCTAAACTTATTTAACCTTAAATAAAGACTTATTAAACTTAAACTTATTTAAGTTTATGAACTTAAATAACCTAAAGACTTATTTAGAACCTAAAGACTTATTTAAACTTAAACTTCTTTACGTTTATGAACATGTTTCTAATAGTTGTTGATCTAGAACTTTCCCTACCACCAGTAAACCAGACTTTTTAGATGAAGATTGTGAAGTCCCATTAAAGCGAGTCTCTTACTCCTTCAGCAATTGCTAATAGCCATGGTGGATGACCAAATTAAGTGGCTACAAAGGAATCTAATTTTCTTCCTTCTGCCAAAACTCCAGGATAGAACCTTCCACGTGGGACTTTCATACAATTCAAAACTTAGCAGCCATACTCATAAAATGAAGTTTATCGGGAACATGGGTGAAAGAGACAAAAAGACACCCCATTTTTAGTGCCTGGATGTTAGAGTTACTTTGACAGCTGAAAGGTTTTGTTTGCCGCTTCGAGATTCTTGGCTTCATGCACCGTAATGAGAATGTCAGATAAGTCATCCCCAGGGGAGGGAGGTGTAACTGTATTCGTTTGTCAAGTGCTGTCACTCTCCTGTTAGGTCTAGATAATTGAAGATGATTGAGCGCCAAAGTGTTCAACAACAAAACCCTTATAAAGAAAGGGAACATACGTGCTTATCTTTGTGAATAACAGGCTGGAAAGGTACACGGGACACTGTGTTTCATTTTGCACGCATCCTGGGGAGGGGACAGCCAGGGGTAAATGGAGGGGGTGTGCAACTGGGAGGAGAGGAGACATGGGGACTTGGGTCCGAAAGAAGAAACAGAGGAGAGATACAAGGACTCAACCACAGGCTCAGAAGCAGGGCTGACACTTTTTTTTCTCATCTATACATCTTCCCCAGGGGATTTCGTCACTTCCATGGCTTCAGGTATAAACTGTAATGGATGATTCCTATGTCTGTATACTCAGCCCTGAAAGCTTGGTTCTAGTTGTCTATATCCAACCGCTTCCAAGAATATCCATCAGCTTATCCACAGCTTGTTATGTCCAAGGATCAAGTCATCTAGTCAAAACCTTCATAATTTCCCCATGTTCCTTAACAGCACCTTAGCCTGGACTCCTTCCTCTTAGTTCTTTCCCACTCCCCACTGGCCTACTATACTCTATCTGTCCTACTTGCTAAATATACATATATATTTATATACATGAATATTTATAGCATATATAATGTATACTATAAATATAATTTATAATACAAATATATATATAGATATTAATATGTTAACAATAATATATACTTATTAATATATATTCATTGCATCACATATTTATATGTTAAGAAATACCTATTAATATAATAATATAATAACAAATAATAACATATAAAGTATATTATATATTTATAGTTACATATATAATTATATAATATACAATTATATAATAATATAATGACATGATACATTAATTACTTATATAAATATAAATTATTAATTTATTTGTAATAATATAAATATAATATTAATAATATATAAAAATATATATACTTAGTGTATCCCCCTCCTCTCTTCCTACTGTCCCTGCTTAAATACAGATGCCGCCAATTTTCTTTAGTTTTACTTCTT
Source organism: Phocoena sinus (assembly GCF_008692025.1). Taxonomy (NCBI): domain Eukaryota; kingdom Metazoa; phylum Chordata; class Mammalia; order Artiodactyla; family Phocoenidae; genus Phocoena; species Phocoena sinus. The sequence goes on from NC_045764.1 coordinate 4,029,979, forward strand.
TAACAAGGTGGAAAGGAAGGAGCAAGAATAGGAGCGGAACCCAGATGAGAGATGAGATGAGCGATGACGGTGACTCAGATTCGTGCGGCAGTGGTAAAGCGGGGTACAGAGACGAAAACGAGAGGACATGCTGGGGGCTGAGGCCATTCCTGAGACGGAGAACTTGAGAGAGCAACCCGTCGGGCCACAGAGGTGGGTGATCAAGCGCTCTGATGTGGACAAGCTGAGTCTGAGGGCTGCGTGAACACGTAAGTGGAGAAGCTATAGGGGAACTCGCGAAGATCAACTGGAACTCAGAGCGGAGAGAAAAGAAAGAGGCAAGTTCTGAGTGCTGGAGAATTCCAACCTTGAGAGGCTGAGAAGAGAGGGAGGGGCCCACCCCAACGCCCAAAAAAAGAAAACCGGCAAGGGATGGCCAAAAAACATGGTGTCACAGAAGCCAAGAGCAGACATTTCAAGTTGGAGAGCGATCAACCGTGCTGAAGGCTGCTGACAGCCTGAGAAAGGCAACACAGAGCTTATGACGTTCGACAGCACAGAGATGGCTGACCTCGCTTGGAGCAACTTATTGGGGTCGTTGCCACTGCGGGGGTGAAGTGTGGACTGGTGAGGGGTGGGGAGGGGAGAGGTTACGTGCACACCGCTAGTTTGAGAAAGTCTGGCTGGGAAGGGGGGGTGGAGATATGAAGCTGTAGCTGGAGGGTCTGGGATGCAGGGTTTTCGACTTTTAGGATGGGCGCCTCCGTACCACGTCATACGGATGGAACGGTCCAGTAGAGAGGAAAGACTGGATGCTGCAGGACAGAGAAGACGCTGAAGGCGGGAAGTTCTCGGAAGGTGGGAAACAGGACCAGAGGATTCTGACTGCAGGAGAGATGCCTCTTCTGTTCTCGCAGGAAGGAAGGAGGGAAACACGGACGCGGAAGGAAGGAGGGAGACACAGATGCAGAACGAGACTGGTGGTGATAAGATGACGGCGTCACCATCTGCGAACTTGTGTTTTCTCAGTGAGGTGTGCGGTGAGGGATGAGCTGCATAAGTGAGAAGTAATAAAAAAACAACCAAACTGAAAGTGAAGCAGCGTAAGAAGACTGAGGAGAGAGGAGGTGGGAAAATCATCTTGAACTACATGAAAGCGAACTATCTTTGCTTAAATTAATAAAGAGCTCTTATTTGCTGTCTTATGGGCAGGGTGGGAACTATTTCTGTTTTTATACATTCTCATAGTTTCCTATTGTGACTCTCCCGTCCCAGGAGCCTTGGACATTGTGCAGAGCTCTGGAAAAAGGCCGTGCCATCAAGGCTGCTGGGAATCTCATGCTTACTGGTTTCCGCACGTGGAAAATGGCCAAGATGGAGTATTAATTCCCCAGAACTGGATGAGCTCTTGACCGTGAGGGTGGAGAGGTATCTCTTTCTGGAATAAGTGAACATCCCAGATGGGAAGGAAATGAAACCCGAGCCCTCTCTCCAGAGCTCCAGGAAGATTTCAGCACTCTGAGAACAGCTACGTCTGAACTCCTTGCTGGGATGACACCATGACCATTGGCTTTTCCCACCCGTTCTGTCTGAGGAGTTCCAGACTTGGGTAGAAGTATCATGACCCCAAAACAGAGATTTTTATCAATATGCTGAAAACCAAGGACACGCAGTCTGAAGATCTAAATTTATCTAATTTAGATAATTAGATAAATTTGGGCACTTGATTCAAAGGGAACTAGATAGGGGGCATGCTCTCAGACAAGGAAGTAAACTTTTAAAAGGGGTCAATCCAGAGAGGAATATGTCCACACCCACAACATCGTTCTGGACAAAGGTCAGAGGAGACGGCTGGACCATCCCCAGCACCCTGAGGGGTGTGGTCTGTAGAAATGAGAGTCATTGGAGAAGGGACTCTAGGGACGAGAAGCAGAACAACCACGGGGGTCCAACCTCAGGAGAGGGTTTCAGACACGTCATCATCTGCCAAGAAGAGAATTCTACCTGGAATGACGGCTGAACTCAATCCCCACACGTGTGTGCATGAGAACTCCCAGAGGAAAAAGAGATGAATAATTTGAAATCTTCCTACAGATATTTTTAAAAACAATCAGTCCTACTTATACGTCAGAGCTGTGACTGCATAAATCCTATATAGTAATGAAGTTGGGAAAGCCTTCCCTCAGAACTAATTTCTACCCAACCTCTGAGAACTCATCACTGAGATGAAGACTACAGATGTGGAAGCAGAGTCGAGCCTATCAGGCTAGAAGACCAGCTCTAGTTCTTCTCAATCTGCTTTACGTTAATATTTCGAGAGCCACAAACGGGGAAGTAAAACGTGAATTAACACAACACTCCTGATTTCTCTCACACCCTCCTTTTATGCCTTAGGGATTTCCGTGATTTCATTTGCCGTTAGAGAAGACATATATATGTATGTGTGTATCTATACATGTGTATATGTGCGTATATGTACATCTGTATATATGTGTATGTACATGTGCGTATACATATATTTTATTGATATATATATACACACACAATAAAATGTGATTTTCTGAAAAGAGCCCCTGAACACGTTAGTACTCTAATTTTACAAAATGCTGGGGACTAAGAACTGCCCAATTTATCATGTACAGTGTCTAGAATATTAAGGCTATTTTAAATTAGGAATGAATGGATAACAACGTAAAAGGGTGAAAAGATTATTTGCTACGTTTGGTGAATTTCGTTCTAACCCTGGTCATGGAACACTGCCCAGGTAAAGGATTTTTGTCTCCTGGACTGGCAGCATTATTGCATAGCCCTCCAAAACCTGAAGGATTTGGTATGCCATGGCACAGAGGTGACCTGTCAGCTGGGGTCGCCTGCCCCCCGCTTCTAATAAAAAGGTCAGAGCCCAGAAAAGTACATGTCCAGTTGGATGATGTGGGCCACCTCTTCCCTTTAGAACTGTTCCAGAGGACAGTGACATTTCTGCAGAAGAAAGAGCCCATCAGTAGTGTTAGGGTTAGCAAAGTTAGCTGGGAGGGGCAAATGACAATCGGTCTCAAGTTCCTAATGCCATCAATGTATGCTATTTTAGTATCCACAGCTGCAGGTGTGAATTGAAGGCAGCCACAGCCCTCTTTTCAGAAAAGCCCAAACTACAGGTTTTTTTTAAAAAGTCACATAAAAATTCATAGAGAGAATCAATCCGCAATGCTAAGTTACCATCAAGAGCAAAAAATTTTTAAAGAGCTTAGTAAAAGTTCACCTTCTCAACTTCTTTCATGCTAGCAAGAGTAGGCCTTGAACTAGCTGGTGATCACAGGATGGTAATAAAAAGTGGGAAAAAAATCAATTTTATGGGTATTATTACTTAGGCCCTTTGTAATTTGGGGGGTCTTACATAGGACATTTCTTAAAATTCTGTTTATTAATTTCACTTTAAGGCATATAGAAAGTCTACAGAAGAGTTTCCAAATCACACTGCTAGGATAATTCATTGGTTTGTATCTTTGTGGAACGCACACAACCACTCAGAATCAATACAAGTAGAAATTCACTGACGTGCGAATGAGTAGTGGAACATGAAAGTGGTTGTTAGGTTAAAGTTTTCACATGTTTTCTAGACTTACAACACTTACTTGTTTTGCCAAACATTTCCCAATAGGAGCTCAATATTTTATCTTGAATTGCTACTGTCTAGGAGGATATGAATTCGCCTGCAACTGAACACCTTACCGGACTTTTAAATTTTTAAACGTAAATGTTTGCACAGCCTAAAAGGCTTGTACACACTTAAAGGGAATGCCTCATAAAAGCCAATGAAGTTCCAGAATTGGTAAAATGGTTCCCTTCGGCATCATTAAAATATTTCAAAAATAGTTTGATGACTCAGTGAAATGTATTTGTAGTCCAAGAACTGGTCATTAACTAAAACAATCAGCCGTGTTGAGAACAATATAATCAACTAAAAATAAGTTGTTTTTTATATTTAGTTCTCCTAACATTTTCCCTTAATTTTCTTCCACTCTATAAATAAGTGGCTGAAAAAGATAATTATTCTGCCAGGGAAGCTGGTACATATTTAAATTGAGAAGTACTGTTAGCTAGCGGCGTTTTAAAATGAGGCATTATATCGTGTAGGAGGAACTCAATTTACGCCATACAGTCTAAGGTAAGATAGTCTAACTTTTCTGAATATAATTAATAGAGTTTCCTTGAAAAGTTCCCGGAGGTATATTTGTACACTCATGTTCATAGTAGCAATATTTACAATTGCCCAAAAGTAGAAATAACCCAAGTGTCCATTGACAGATGAATGGATAAACGAAATGTGGTATATACATACAATGGAAGATTATTCAGCTTTAAAAAGGAAGGGAATTCTGATACACGCTAAAACATGGATGAACCTTGAAGACATTATGCTAAGTGAAATAAGCTAGTCACAAAAGAATATTGTATGACTCCACTTATATGAAATATCTAGAATAGTCAAATTTATAGAAGCAGAAAAAAGAATGGTGGTTGTCGGCTGTCGGCGGGGCGGGTAGGGGAATGGGGCGTCAGTGTTCGATGGGTACGGGGTTTTAGCTGGAGAACACGGAAAGGTCTGGAGATGGATGGAGGTGATGATTGCACCACCATGAGAATATACTTGATGGCACTGAACAGTATACTTAAAAATGGTTAAAAACATAAATTGTGTTATGTATATTTTACCACGATAAAAAAATGCACCCCCCAACATTATAGAAAAATGGAAAAAAAAAATTCTTTTCTTTATTTTTTCCAGCCGCGCCATGCCACTTGCAGGATCTTAGTTCGTGACCAGGGATCGAACCTGCGCCCCCTGCAGTGGAAGTACAGAGCCCTAACCACTGGACCGCCAGGGATTCCCCCCACACAGAAAACTTCTTAGAGGTGAGTCATCATGTTAATAATCTGTGAACTTGTAAGCAAGGGGAAAATTTTCCTAAGGGACAAACTGTGTCTAGACGCTCATCCAAACAACTGTGGTCCAATGTCGTTTCTCATTTGTTAGTTAAGTGCTCAAATAACAAATGAGATTTATGTAACATCCATTTATTTAGTGCAGCCATCACGACACATATCTAGTGTGTCAATGTACACAGTAGCAAGCCATCCCAAGGACTGGAACACTGGTTGTGTTAAAACTTGCTAAGTCTTTTTTTTTTTTTTTTTTTTTTTGCGGTACACGGGCCTCTCACTGTTGTGGCCTCTCCCGTTGCGGGGCACAGGCTCCGGACGCGCAGGCTCAGCGGCCATGGCTCACGGGCCCAGCCGCTCCGCGGCATGTGGGATCTTCCCGGACCGGGGCACGAACCCGTATCCCCTGCATCGGCAGGCCGACTCTCAACCACTGTGCCACCAGGGAAGCCCAAACTTGCTAAGTCTTAAATGAACTCAGGAGGTTAATTTATACAATATCAAAGGAAGGCTGAGTAGGGTGACAACTACAAATTCAAGCCCTGCTAGAACTCAGAGTAAGGGGTGTTCACTTTGTTTTGAAGTTAGTATGAAAGGATTCATTACATATGTAATAAGCCCAGATCTGTACATAGAATATGCCCAGTAATAGAAGGCTGAGGTCGGGGCACTAGAAGAAAGAACAGTAGGCTATAAACATGTGATCGGGGAGACACTGGGGGTGCAGCTAAAGGGAACAGGCATTAAGGAGGAAAAGAAACGGATTGGACCTTAGCGTTTGTGTTTGGAAAGAATGATGAAAAGGAGAGTAATGTGGGTCCGCCACTTAATGAGTTTAGCAGTCTGCAGGCAATATGGATTAGCAGGAAGTAATCGGCATCAAAGTGATGATTTACATTAACCTGTCAAGAAAGTGACGATGACACTAAATAGAAGAGGAAGAATAACTGGCAACAAGGAAGCTGATTACGTAGGAAATGGAATAAAAGTAAAGGATGTAGGAACTCTCCTACACTGTTGGTGGGAATGTACATTGGTGCAGCCACTATGGAAAACAGCATGGAGGTTCCTCAGAAAACTATAAGTAGAGCTATCATATGATCCAGCAATCCCACTCCTGGGCATATATCTGGACAAAGCTATAATTTGAAAAGATACACGCACCCCAGTGCTCATAGCAGCACTATTCACAATAACCAAGACTTTGAAGCAACCTAAGTGTCCATCGACAGGTGAATGGATAAAGAAGATGTGCTACGTGTATATAACGGAATATTACTCAGCCACAAAAAAAGAATGAAATAATGCCATTTGCAGCAACATGGATGCAACTACAGATTATCCCACTAAGTGAAATAAGCCAGAAAGAGAAAGATGAATACCATATGATATCACTTACACGTGGAATCTAAAATATGGCACAAATGAACCTATCTATGAAACAGAAACAGACTCACAGACACAGAGAATAGACTTGTCGTTGCCAAGGGGGAGGACGGGTGGGGAAGGGAAGGACTGCAAGGTTGGGATTATCACACGCAAACTATCACATATAGAATGGATAAACAACGAGGTCCTACTGTACAGCACGGGAGCTATATTCAATATCCTGGGATAAACCATAATGGAAAAGAATAAAAAAGAGAATATATATATATGTACAACTGAGTCACTTTGCTGTACAGCAGAAAGTAACACAACATTATTTCAATAAAAAATAACACAACTATACTTCAACAAAAGATAAATTTTTTTAAAAAAGCAAATGATGTATATATCTGTAAAATCAGTAAGTATCTTGTCTCTTGTAGAACTGCAAAAGCTATCCTTGGTATAAATAGGAACATCAGCTTTAAAGGAACTAAATGTCGCCCTTGCTGAGCATCCTTCATGGACCATCAGGCTAAGTCATGCCTCATTTCACTGCACATTGGTAAAGTCCACTCCACTTGGCTAATGAAAAGAAATTCCGCTAAAGGGACAGAATTAGAAGCCCACCACTTCCTGGGGGTTATGCCCTTCTTATTATGATAACGAAGCAGAATCCATTGGCAGGTGCAAAGTAACAGCCAGAATACAAACGGAGCCTACAACGTTCAACCATTTAACCAAGCTTAAGGCTTCAACCTTCTTAAAATTCCTGCAAGATAAGCTAGTGGAAAGCGCTGAGATATAATTTGCCCTTGGGCTAACTTCCACGATGAAAAACTCCTCCCCCACCATTTGCCACTCTGATGCTACACAATCTTTACCCTCCAAGGAACAGCCACTTGGTATTTACCTGTTTTAATGAACAGAAGTGTTCCAAACAGAGTTCACCTCCAGCTATAGTGACAGTAGGGTGTAAGCCAGGTTACCTGCTCTTTCTCTGAAAATGTTTTCTTATCTCCGTGCACCTTCCACACAGAGCTCTCCTACCCCTAATTCTTCCAGGTAACTTGAGCAGCATTCATTTACCTAATAATTTAATTACCATTTCTAAATCATCTCTTAGGCAACACCTTCTTACTAAGTCATCTTCCCAACATATCGCGAAGGACTCTCAGAATCAACCAGCCCCCATGTGTTCCTTTCCAAACTGTGATTACTGTGCATTTGTCTGTCACATTTTCCCTAAAAATACAAGCTCCTCTGATGCAGCCTTTAACGCTCTTGTTCATATATTGGAGGCTATTATTATGTGAACGCTTGTTATAATTTTAACAGCAACTTTCCACTTCAATGAGCACATATATCACATTTTTTTTAAAATTTCATCTCTTTGTCCTCCAATGGAAAAAAACCCCACTTTAAAAAAAAAAAAACCAGTACCTAGTCCGTTGGACATTTAAAGAGCAAGTACTACAAAGACGTATCAACTGCATTTTCTTCAAAACTTGGTCCTATGATTTATATTAAATGGTTCAATACACACATTTTTAAAAACAGATCTTCATTGGCGTATAATTGCTTCACAATACCGTGTTAGTTTCTGCTGCACAACAAGGCAAACCAGCCATACGCATCCCCATATCCCGTCCCTCCCCGCCCCATCCCACCCCTCTAGGTCATCGCAAAACACTGAGCCGATCTCCCTGTGCTATGTGGCTGCTTCCCACCAGTCAACTCTTTTACATTCCGTTCAATGGGGGAAATTTCACCTACGAGAGGGTAAAAATTTGGTCTTAGCAGATGAAAAAAATTACTCTTTTTCTGTATAAAGCATAGATCTACACAGAATACATAAACAGATACACAGTATATTTGTGGTATAAAATTTCAGTGGGAAGAGGAGATAGTGATTAGGGAAAAATTTGTCTAGAAAAGGCTCCTCCTTAAGGGGGTAATGAAAAAAAGGTTGAAAAACACTGCTTTGCTGTAAATATTCTGAGAAATTCATTGGTAACGCTGTAACCTCCAATATAGTTATTTATTTTTGAGCCTTGAAATCTCTAGACAGCATTTCCTCCCGGAAGCTTCCTCTCACTCCTAAGTATTTGGTGCTGCTTCTCCAGGCCACTCCTAGGAGGCTGTATCCTTTCCCCATCATAGCACCCATCACGCTCTATTACAACTGCCCACTGGACTTCATCCCCTCATTCCTCTGTTTACTTCAAGAGAAGGGAGACCTTGAAGAGAGTCTATTGTAAGAAAGGCGCTGGGCTCAGCCCTGGAAGGACAGTGACAAGTGAGTCACATTAGAACACTGGCCTCCTTAAGCATCTTCACTACCCACATTTCTTTATCCCAATGAAAACAGCATGATTTCTAGAAAGAGACCTCTATGTTAATGCTCGGTTCCGTAGAGCTAGCAACCGCGTTAGGTTTTACTTGCCCCTTCCATAACACAGAGATAGGGCCGCCAACCCTGCAGGGATAACGGGAGGATCAGGTATCAGTTGTGTGTGAGCCCCGGCAAAGGTGGACGGAGGTAGAGCAGTTACCAGAGCCATGCGACTGCAGGGTGGTCTGGCAACAATCACCGCTTAGTTTTCTTTACATAGCTCTGTATTACTTGATCTGTGGAAAAAAATTACTTTCGTAATTTACAAAAATTATATAAATTTAAAAAATCAAATAAAGGAAGAAACATGTAAAAAAAAGGACACTGGCCTCCTGGCACTCACATCCTACTTGGGACCAAGACAGATGAGAAAGGAGGGGAGAGCCACGCACAGGACATGATCATAAGCTACCCTGGTAAGGTTCTGTGGCGGAAATTACAGAGTGGGAGGAAAGTCAGCGCTGGAGAAGAAACCTCTGAGGTGGCAACAACTCGATGGGACGTAGAGGACGAGAGGGAGCCGGCCGTGTGACAGGGACAAGAGACCCCAAGCCTGAGGGACAGAGTCTGGGCAGCTGACTGTGGAGACAGGGAGGGGAGACCGCTGCCGCGGAGGGTCATACAGGGGCTGAGAGGCAATGACACTGGACGGTCAGGCCGACGGAAGCCTTGGAGGCCACGGGAGGAGTCCTGACTTACCTCGGAGCAGTGGAAAGCCACGGCAGGATTCAGGCCGGACAGAGACAAGGTCCAGCTGGAGGGTTAAGAAATTCCCTCTGGCTGGTGTGGGGAGAAAAGACCCGGGGAAGCACCAGTGGAAGCAAGAGGCCGGGTGGAAGGCTAGCCTCGTGCTCTAGCCTGGGTGGCAGCAGCGAGACGCAGAAAAGTGGATGGACGCCACCAGCCCGAGCTGAGGAGGGCGACAGAGAGGAATGGAGGATGCTGTGGACCTGAGCAACTGGGTGGTGGCAGGGACGTTTGTCGAGATGAGTTGTGTTTTAATTAAAAAAAAGTTTTATTTTATAATGGAGAGTAGTTGATTAAGCATGTTGTGTTAGTTTCAGGTGTGCAGCAAAGCGATGCAGTTACACCTATAGACGGATCTATTCTTTTTCAAATTCTTTTCCCATTTAGGTTATTACAGAATACTGAGTTTTTATTCTCGGTTTCATCCCTAGCACATTGCCTGACACGCAGCTAGCATCCAACACAACTTTCCTGACAGATGAAGCATTATGTCACGGCATCGTCCCCAAATCTACAGACAGTTATCATTTTTCTGGTCTTACAAATAAGGAAACTGAGGATCTAAAAATAAGTAACATGTCTCAAATCATATGCTTAGCTAATCAGGGCCACAGCCAGCATTTCAACCCAGGCCTGTATCACACCCCCGCTGCCCCCATCTCCTGGCCACGGCCAATCTTTCTTCCCCCTATAAGCCAACCAGTGAGTTGATATAGTTACGGTAGAGATGTGTCTCAGACAAAGACTCTTGGCTGTCTAGGTTTGGGCACTTCCCCGGAGTGTTCTGGGCTTCTCTACCAGACTCTCCAAAGCAGGGACTTATGTATATTTGGACCATCAATACAAGTTGACTGAACGTGACGAAATTCTCTTCAATCATAAGTGAGAGAGTTTATTAGATGAATTCTTAATTTCTCACCAGGTCTTACGTTATATTTTTTACTCAGTATGCTACTGAGGTCACCTTCTTCCTAACTCTTAATCCTAAAAGAGAACGGATAAAGCTGTTTGATTTTCTAATTATTTGAAAGCAGATTTCTAAATGTAAATTTTGTTGACTTTCCTGATTGATGCCATGATTCTTCTAAGTATTATTCTTACAGCAACGTGACCCCCTAAAAAGTCATTCTTATTCTAGGGAAACTTCTTTTGTCCTGATCCTAGGGACTTTCTGACAAGGAAATTCTGTTAAACATGGCATCTTTAAATGATATCAGTAGAAATGTGTGTATTAGGTGGCTGGGATTATTTGAAATGCGGTAATTAAATATTTGGCAGAAATATCTCAACTTCTCCCTCCCCCCAACTATTAATGTAACTTCCTTACCAATTTATTAGGGAAATAAATCATTTGCAAAACCTGCAGCAGCCTATCTCAAAGGCAAGCAAGCGATTAAAAAAAAATACTCTGAAATTTGAAAATTCAATGAGTTGAGGTGGTGAAGTTAAAGTTGAATTTTATGAAGAGACGAAGTTGCACAATAAAGATGACCAGGACCAGAAGATACGCAGGGCAGTGGCTTTACTAGAGCAGTGCTTCCCCAACAGCGGTGCGGATTAAAATCACCTGGAGGGTTTGTTAAAACACAGAGGGCTGGGCCTCACCCCCGGAGTTCCAGCTTCAGTAGACCTGGGGTGGGGGCCCAAGAGCTGACATTGGTAACAAGTTCCTGAGTGACGCTGAGGCTACTGGACTGGGGGCCACGCTCTGAGAAGCGCCGTACTGGAGAAAATGTTCGGTTGAGGATAAACATCAGCTGAACCACTGTTTTGATTTGACCTAAAAGGGAACATTGCCAGACTGGTACTATTGAGTTGTTTGACCAAAAAGCTCACGTGCACATGGAAAATGTATACAACTTCTGAATTGCAAAAAAAAAAATTTTTTTTTTGTTTTAAATGTCGTCTATGATACAGGAACGGAGAAGAAAAGGGTATTTCTTCATTTTCTTGAGGTTTCCTTTGTTTCACAATATGGGATCTGCTGGGCTTTTCCCCAAAGTATGAATTTCTGTAACACCAAGGCCTGAACGCAATCCAAGGTACAGAGAAGATAAACCTGGCAGTCTCTGACTAGGATGTCTTGGTCCCCTCACCAAGCCTGATGTCAGGGCGAAGCCCTCCTGAATGAGATTAGTGTCTTTACAAGCGACCCCAGAGAACTGTTTTGCCCTCTTACTGCCATATGAGCACAGCATAAGGAAATGGCCACGTGCAACCCAGAAGAGGGTTCTCACCAGAACCTAATCATGCTGGCACCGAGATCTCAGACTCCCAGCCTCCAGAACTGCAAGAAATAAATGTTTGCTGTCTATAAGCCACCCAGTGTATGGTATTCTGTTACAGGAGCCCAGACAGACTAAGATACAGAGGTTAGAACGGGAGTACTGCTGGAAAAAAGGTGTTTATGTGTGTGGGGGGATAGGGGGCAGTAAAGTCAGATGTGAGGTTGGACCACCTCTTTTACCCTTGGTGACCTGAATTTATACAGATGCTAAAAAGCTGAAATGAAAACCACAACAGACTACAAAAAACACAAAATGCTGTAACAAATTGAGCCCAGTCTGGATGTTGACCGCGACATTTTGACCTGGTATTCTATTTGATGTATACATGCCTTCAAAGCTAAATGCAATGAAAATGCAGGTTTCACTGGCCTGTCTGTATCTGTCGTGCTGATAATGGACTAGGCGGCCATTGGTGGTTGTGAGGGGCAGAAATGTTTCCCCAACAGACAGAGCTATGACAAGGCAGAGTATGTAGGTGGAGGAGACTTCGGGGTGAAGGGCTCTTACTTGTGTTATCATTTGATCCTTATTGATCCGGAATAAGGATCAAATGATAACACAAGTAAGAGCCCTTCACCCCTGTGCTATGGAAGAAAAGTAATGAAGAATACGGTCAAACATTTTCTGTCAGGAGAAAAGGTGTTTTAGCGGAAGAACACAGTTTGAAAGCCATTTGGTTTCTTAATAAGTACTGAATCAAGAAAACTTCACATTGAACAAATCTTACTCAATCCAGTTTAAAACGGTGCTAAAAGTCGACACGACAGATTGGATGTATCTTGATGACAGAAACACTCAACCCATGACCACACCGTCTACAAACAAAATTGGAAACAAAGTTGGGGACAAGTGGGAACTTTTGGGTCTAATTGGTTCAGTAATGCTAGACCCGCTAGAATGACTGTAAACCATTTCTTAGCCTCGCAGCCGAAAATTTATAAGATTAAACCACCCAGATGGCTGCTTCTTCATTTCTGATTCCTCCACTAAGCAGGGTGGGATGAGAGGCAAGGAGAATCTCAAGAAAATGGAGGAACTGCTCAGCTCAAATGTTCCCAAGTCCTACTCATCCCTCAAATCCCTGCCCAATGGGAATCCCCCCCACCCCCTGCAAAATCTAATCCAGGACACAAATGATCTCTTCACTTGCTAGATTTTTACCACGTTTATGATTGAGATGATAAAATCTGCCACTGATTCCCTAACTATGTTTTACAATTGCTGCATAAATATGTCCCACTTTCTATGTTGAAGTATCAGGAGTGATTCTTTTTCCCTTCAAAACAAAAGGAAACGGGGGTGGGCTGGGGGAGGGACGGACTGGGAGTGTGGGATTAGCAGAGGCAAACTATGACATATAGGATGGATCAACAACAAGGTCCTTCTGTGTAGCACAGGGAACTATATTCAACCTCCTGGGATAAACCACAATGGAGAAGAACATGAAAAAGAATGTATCTATGTGTACAACTGACTCATTTTACCGTATGGCAGAAATTAACACAACACTGTAAATCAACTGCACTTCATTAAAAATACAATTTAAAAAATAAACAAATAAAAATCATTATTTTGCTCCCCTTCCTGCTTACGCTGAAATGCTTTCATAACAGGAAGTGAGAAGGGGTACCCAAATCTTGGGGCTCCCTTGCCACCCACATTCTATCTTCAGCTGCAACTCTGTGAGCTACCTCATCACAGGACTCACCGCATTCTCTATGCATTCTTTCTCAATAAATTCCTAAAAGCACTGGCTTTTAGGTGAGGAGGTAAAATGCATCCAAAAATCCAGCAAGAAAATGAGAGAACTGAGGTAGTGAAAGAGACTGCTCTTCTCAACTACTACTAGCTGAAATGCTCTCAGCCTCGTTCAATGCGTTGCTGGCCCCGGGGTAGGAAGAAGCATTTTCTCCATTCAAACCCTGTGATTCAGTATCGCTGGACTTTTATTTTCAAAAGGGCAGATAGAAAGAGAAATGTAGCACACGGGTGTGTTATAAACCAGTCACTCCTTAGGACTGTAGGAGTTGTGTGTTAACAGTCCAGTTCTGGAGTTTACAGGCTTCTTAACTTGAGAAGTACACAGACGCAAGGGACAGACAGAGAAAACAACAGACGTTTTTACACTGAAGAGAACTGGTGTCACTGAGTGGATGAAATGCCCCCCTACCTAATGCCCCTCGCCCTGCCCCTCCATTCTGGTGAGAAGCGGCCCTTTCGAGGGCTCTGGATCTGTACCATGAGTCATTCTGTCCCAACCTGCCTCCTGTCCCAGACCCAGGCACTGGAGTGTGACACTGCAAGAGGACCCTTCTCGACTCTGATGGTGCATGACAAGCAATCGTGTGCAGGTAACTGCAGCTCTGGAACAATCCAGTAAGATGGAGCGCAGCCCCTGGGGTGCATCCCAAAGCCAGCCCCTGGGGCGGGCATTCTTCTCATCAGGCACTGGTTCCTGGGGAAGGGGCCCAGCAAAAGGATGATGCGAAGTCAAACCGCCAAATCAGCTCAGGGAGGTTCTGTCAAGCTCCCCAGAGACTGCGCTTCGATTCCATGCCTGGCTTCGTCATTTACTAATCGTGTGAACTTGGCAGACTACTTCATTTCTCAAGACCTCATTGCTTTAACTGTACAATGGGTATATCAGTACCAACCTCAAAGGGTCCCTGTGAGGATGAAAAGCGTTAACACACGTAAAGTGCGGGGGAAGGCCTTGCTAGTCTCCTCAGACCTGCCTCTCACTCCGCCTCCGCTGAAACAGTGATTTAGCCTGATCACATCAATTCCCTCCTGACTTTCTGTAGTAAAGGCTGTGTGCTCTCTTATTCTTTTTAGCTACAGGAGCCTGGATGGTCTTTACTGCCCCTGATACCGATCCTAGCCCACAGGACCCCACGATCATGGCCCATTTCACACAAGACCCATTCCTTTCACTCATGCCCACTGCAGGGGACCAGAATATGCTATCCTGAATATGTCATGCTGGCAAAAGGGCTCCTTAGAGCTCGAGGTACATGAGAGTCAACAGAGGCAGAAAGATGCCTTCTTGGAGCTTCCCTGAAGTGACTAAAGGTAGAAACTTTGGAAAAATAGGGCCCGCCATAAATCCCCTCTTCCAGGGAAGCTCTAGGGCCATGAAGATGATGGTAAGTTGGTGTCAAAATGGACCTGCACAAACAAACCTCACTGCATCAGCTTTCCCACATGTATTTACCTTCCCACAATTCGTCACCCTAGAAACTCAAACCCTTCTCCTCTGTCTTGTCATTTCTCTGAAAATCTATTGTTCTTTTGTCCAGATGCCATTTAAGCCTAAGTTCTTATCACCCCTTGGAGTTACTCTTCACTGACCTTCTTCCTCAATCTCTCTGCAACATTTGACACAGCTGAACACTTCCTGAGCCTTGAAAGTCCCATAAAGTTCTCTCTTCCGTACTGATCGCACCTTTGTGGATTCAATGATCATCTCTAGAGGATAGCTCCAAATTCATCTTCCTACCCAAACCTCTCCTCTTAGCTGAAGTTCCAGGAAACATGCAAGCTTCCAGATGCCTCCAACTCGCTTGGTCTCTGGCACCTCAAATTTAACACCTCCTAACGTCAATGTTATTTATCATTCTAGTCCAACCAAATTCTCACTCCAATCTTCCAGTTTTTATTAATCACATCACCATTCTCCAAATGTAGTAGAGCACGTCCCAAAATAATGTTTCCGAAAATGCAAGATTTTTTTAGAAATCCATTAAAAAAAGATGCTTGTATGGGCAAATAAATTTAGGGGTAGGACAAGGCCATCTTCTTCTAGGAGATTCGTAGTGCATGTTAGCGCATTAGAAGCTCTGAGAGAGGCGACAGAGAAGAAAACATACAGGCAACTGCAACTTGATTTGGGCAAGGTCTTAATTTCTTTGGTGATGCTAAGTAATGTCTTGGAGAACATCTACTGATACACATTCAGGAAGGCTACCTTTATCACCTGTCTCGTCTCTGCCTCTTACATCTGATTATTTGCCCAGGCTGGTTGATCTTTCCTTGCAGAGATCTCATTCCCAGTCCTGTGGCTGCCTCCCGAGGTCAGGCCTCTGCTACTTCTCATCCAAGCAATGCATCATCTCACTTTCATCCCCTTGAACTTTTAAGGCAGCCTAATGTTTTAAGGTCAGATTACTTTGCTTCAAGTACAACTTAGATCATTTCACTCCCTGGTTCGACGTCTTCTCTAGACTAAAGAATAACTGTCATCATACAGAAAGTACGTTCACGGTCCTTTCTAACCTGGTATAACCCCTGTTCGCCAACCCTGTCCCTCCCTCCATCCTTCAGTTCCCTGTGTTTCATCTAATATGGACCCTGACCTTCACCTTTCCTCACATCCATGCTCTGGATCACACTGTTCTCCTGCTGTATGGTGAGAAGCTCTCCAAAAACATCGCAGTTTCTCAAACACGACCTCTTCTCCCCGCTCAGCTACAACACCGCCGCTTCTGGGAACCTTCCTGATGCCCCTGCCATCAACTGTCACCACTCCTTCTGAAATCCCATAGCACTGGGCTCACCGCACTTGCTCTATCTGTCTACTGTCCCCAGAGCAAGGCACGGTAAGGACATAAACTCTCTCTCATACATATTTATCTCCCCAGCTGTACCTAATGCAGTGCCTTGTTCAGAGAGCTCTAGAAATAACCGGAATAAGGATGAAATGATGATGATCTGTCCATAGAAAAGGAAAGGAACACTCTTAAATTCAGAACCAATGACACCAGAAACCCCTTTACCAAAATGTGATCAGAACACGTGCGATGGAAAAGAAAATTCTCCACGTTCTTCCTTCAAGTGCAAGCCTCTTTTGAATACTAAGTCCTCAATTTTGTTAAATTGAGGCTCTGTTGCTAGCTGTAAACACCATGGCTCAAGATAAACTATCAGACACGGCAATTTGCACCAGTTCTCGGAGTGCCAGCTGCTAGGCAATGTCCTGTCCCTGAGAGGGATCGGATGGGGTCAATTTCCCAATAAAACTTGATACTAAACTGAAAAAGAACAGAAGCACGTTAACAGATTACTTTTTACCGAAACCCCCATGGGCAGAGGCAAAACATACAAGTGATTCCACCTTTATCCTCATTACACGAGACGCTTCTGATATGGAGAAACTGGGACGAATTCAATGTCATATAACAAACGAGCCGCAGATACTAGGGTAAAAACAAAACCCCAAACTTGGAATTACTAGTTCAACAAGAGTTTTGAATCTTTCTAAAACACAAAGGGTCAAACAAGGGAAACTCAGTTAAACAGTTAGACAAAAGTCCAAAGAAGTCTGCTCTTTTTGGCCTGTTTCTCATGACGTCAGTGTTTACGCTTTGCTCCCTCAATTTTCGATTCCAAGCACCGTGATCTTTCACCAATACTTCAGCCAGTATATTTGCCACTTTATCCTGTAAATCTATATTTATTTACATATTACATACATCCTCTAAATATATATGTATTTATAAATATACGTATTTACATATATAATATGTACATATATGTATCTATATTTATACCTATCTATATATGAATTGGTGAAATATAAGGAGAAAAGGAAGCTAACATTTACTGAATTCTCACAACCACCACTGTCAAGTAGTTATTATTTTACAGAGTCTAAAAATCCACACCAGAACAGCAGGGTGGATAAGTGCACTGACTCTGGGGGCAAACATGTGGATTCAAATCCTGCTTACTTAGTTACCATATGTGTGATTTTAAGCAAGTCACTTAACAAACCCCCTCTTGAAAACCAGAATACTAAAACGTTAAGTCATTTGACTGCTAAGTATCTGAAATATTTTTCTCTTAAATCACATTTTGGAGTAAAGGTAAAATTTACATGGGGTTTTATTTATTTATATTAATTAAACATTTTAATTAATTAGTTTCTGAATTGAAGTATAACTGATTTACAATGCTGTGTCAATTACCACTGTACAGCAAAGTGACTTAGCCATACACACACACACACACACACATATATATATATATATATATATATATACGTTCTTTAATATTCTTTTCCATTATAGTTTATTATAGGACACTGAATATAGTTCCCTGTGCTCTACAGTAGGACCTCGTTGTTTATCCATCCTATAGATACTAGTTTGCATCTGCTGATCTCAAACTCCCACTCCATCCATCCCTGACTCCCCCTCCCCCTTGACAACCATAAATCCATTCTCTATGTCTGTGAGTCCGTTTCTGTTTCGTAGATAAGTTCATTTCTTCATATTTTAGATTCCACATGTTAGTGATATCATATGGTATTTGTCTTTCTCTTTCCAATTTACCTCACTTAGTATAATGTCTAGTTGCATCTATGTTGCTACAAATGGCATTTAAATTTTATTTTTCTTATTGAAGTACAGTTGATTTATAATGTTGTGTTAGTTTCCAGTGTACAGCAAAGTGATTCAGTTATATATCTACCTATCTATATATATCTACTCTTTTTCAGATTCTTCTCCAATATAGGTTATTACAAGATATTAAATACAGTTCCCCGTGCTATACAGTAGGTCCTTGCTGGTTATCTATTTTATATACAGTAGTGTGTATCTGTTAATCCCCAATTCCTAATTTATCCCCTCACCCTTTCCCCTTTGGTGACCGTAAATTTGTTTTCTGTGTCTGTGGGTCTATTTCTGTTCTGTAAATAAGTTCACTTGTATCATTTTTTACATGGGGTTTTAAAATGAAACAATTTCACAAGAAATGAACTCTTTCAGGGGCCCACTCCCTCCGTGTGTCCAGTCCCCGCTGCACCTCTGCTTGCGTCCGCACACCCCACAGGTCTGAGGCGCCACAGAGTAGGGCGCTGGGATCATCAAGGGACCTCAGAGAAATGAAGAGGGACCCTTTTCCAGGGTCTGGGCTAATGAGATGCGTACACGAGCGGAATCATCTCGTTAGTTCCCTGCACCCAGGGAAGCCCCAGAACACCGAATTTTCTTGGAAGGATAAACAGCATGTTCGTTCTCACCAGGACGATATTTACCCAAACGAGTTGATGCCCTTCAAGGCTACCTAGAGAGTTGGGTCTACTCCTTCCCCTTTGGCTGTTCAGGAAACACAACAAAACAACAAACAAACAACAGCAGAAGCCCAGGAGAGACACACAGTGCTAGGAAGACTCCCTGCGCTCCTGCCGGCACCACACGTGACTCCCCACTTCTCCGAGGCCCCAGGGGTCACCCAGTCCACCTGCCAATGAGCCTGGGGGACGCCAGGTCAACTTTGCTGACCGCCATCACGGTGCCTCTCACCTGGAAATGCCTTCTTCCTTCTGCTCTGCTGGGATGCTGGCTAACTTGCCACTGGCTGCACAGACTCACTGATTCACCCTGAGTTTGGCACCTGTTATGACTCAGCCACTCCACTGGGGACTCAAACACCCACAAGACCTACTTCAGCCCCCTCGAGACCTCACGGTCAGGTGAAACGCAGGCTCCAGTAAAAGAAAAACGGGTAGAAAAGGAAATAAGATTTGTTGAGCCCCGAAGTTGCAGGAACTGAATATACTTCAGCTTTTAAATTTTCTGCACTGCATTTATTTCTCAGAGAAACACTGTCACCTTCATTTTATGCACAAGAAAACTGAGTCTAAAAGGAAGAGCCACGTTCAATCCAGGAGTGTCTGCCAGCAAGGGCGGGCCCTTTCTGCTCCCTCACGTTGGCTGTGTCCGCCCCCCTCATTCAGAGGACTGGTTTTCCAATCACAGAATGTTCCAGAAGGAAGTAGGAGGAGACTAGCTTGAAGGTACTTAGAAAATAAAATCACAATTGCTAGGCGGCAGCAAACGTCGATGAACAACAAGTCTCACTAAGCAAACCTTATTCTCTTTTTGAATGGTTCCGCAGTTGGTGGGTCAAGGAACGTGCTAATCATAGCTGTCTGGACAACGAGTTCGATGCTTGACTGTTTCCTGCTCAACACTGGCTCCCAATTCCACAGGCTTTCCCACAAAACAGCCAGCGCTTTGCTTTGCTCTTGCCTTTCCCTCCCTCCCTCCGTCCCTCCCTTAACATTTACTAATTAAATCAAATCACATCCCTTTCTTGCTCAACACCTTCCCCTGGACGCTCCCAGGAAAGCCCGAAGGCTTCCCCGCGGCCTGCGAGTCCCCTTGTGACCTGTGACCTGCCTGCCTTTGTCGTTCCCTCTGCCCGTAACACTATCCACCACACACCCACACGCACACCCTCACCCCGTCCAGGTTTCTGCTCAAGTGCTACCTCCTCAGAGAAGTCATTTTTGATCATCCCCCCAACTCCCGACCCTCTTGCTTTTCTTAATTTGGTTTTTAGCACTTCCTACGAGATCACAGTATGTATGTATCTGTTTGGGTATGGCCTGCTTGTCCCCAGTAGACCATAGTCCCCCTGAGGGCAGGGATTTTGTTTAGTCTACAGCTATTCCTGGTGACTGGGGCAGGGCTTGGCACACACTAACCTGAATGAATGAATGAAGAATGAATGAGTCCGCGTTTCAGTCAAGTGTCAGATGAGACCTCTTAAGCCTTGTGGAGAAGCTGACGGAAGCTGAATGACAGAATAATCCAGCCGATTTATAACTGTGAAAACAAGAGAACCTCCAGGACCCTAATTCATGCATGATGCGATCATCTGAAGAGATTCAGAGCACGATTTTGAAGGTGGTAGTGAGAGGCTGGCGACTTATGCCCCCAGAGGAAAGCAGTACAGAACAACTGGAATGGGGGGCTGGGGGGAGCAGGTATCAAATTATACCTCGAAGGGAATCAGAAGATGCTGCTCCAAAATACGCCGCTTTGGCAGAAGGATTATTTTGATATGAAGGCAATCCCGCATCAGCAGGTACGTAAGAACCAGCTCTCTGCTCTCCCCTTGCCTGCCCACACTCAGGGTGTAAATTCTCCTCGCGAAGGTGTCTCCCTCTCCCAAGCCAGGAACAGGAGAGATACTCATCCCCAGACATGGAGACTTGGCCCCAAGATGAGTCTACACAAACCAACCTGACTAAAATAGCCTTTCTCTTCCATTAGGGTCCCCTATTTGTTTCCTAGTCACTTGCCCCTATTTTATTGGGAGCCCCAACCCCCTTTTCTTTGTTGAAAATGACATATGAGCCCTTGAGTCTGACCACTTCTTCGCGTTTCACTTCTTTTCTGTGAACTCTCACACACGTGAAATTAATAAAACTGGATGGCTTTTCTGTTAGTCTGTCTTTCGCTAGTTTAATTTGCGGGTCCCCAGAATGTAACCCTAAGAGAGGAAAGGTTTTCCCTCCCCAACAACCTTCGCTTCATCACCAATCCACGTGCCTTCCTCGTCCATTTGATTTCGTGCTTGGCCAGATGACAACAAAAGTATTTAATTCAACGTGTGCTCTCTGTGTGAGCGGTATATATTATAGCGCATTCAGACAGGAGGAATCAGCAGAGGGGCACAGAAACACGTCATAGGAAGACCTGGGGACCTTTAGCTTGGAAAAGAAAAGGTCTAAAGAAGGAGGGGATCATACACTCCACAGGCCCACGGGGGCGAGAACTGGCACCAAAGAGTTTATGTTAAAGCAAGTCAGACGTCACTGTACATAAACCAGAACCTTCTAACAGAACTGTTGCCAGAAGATCCTGGCCCCTGGCCAAGAGGAGAAGCCATGACCTTTTGGAGAGATGTGGGGCAGGACAGCGGACGGATGACTGGCCTGGATCACTGAAGGTGGACAGTATGAACACAAGCAGTGCACAGGTGGTTTCGGAAGGTGGGGTCTCAGCTAACACACACTCCCACCACCAATCTGGGCATCAGGTCCCGCATCACTAAAGCAAGGTGGATTTTTTTTTTAAACTACTAACATTTACTTAATTTTTCTTTAATTTAAGTATTTATTTATTTATTTTTACATTTACATGTATCTATTCTTTTTCAAATTCTTCTCCCATGTAGCTTATTACAGAATACTGAGTGCAGTCCCTGTGCTATACAGTAGGTCCTTGTTGGTTATCTATTTTATATACAGCAGTGTGTACATGTCAATCCCAAACTCCCAGTCTATCCCTCCCCCACACCTATCCCCCCAGTAATGGTAAGTTCATTCTTTAAGTCTGTTTCTGTTTTGTAAATAATTTCATTTGTATCATTTTCTTGAGATTCCGCATATAAGCAATGTCATATGATATCTGCCTTTTCTCTGGCTGACTTACTTCACTCAGTATGACAGTCTCCAGGTCCATCCATGTGGCTGCAAATGGCATTATTTCATTCTTTTTTATGGCTGAGTCATATTCCATTGTGTATATGCACCACATCTTCTTTAAAGATTCACCTGTCAATGGACATTTAGGTGGCTTCCATGTCTTGGCTATTGTAAACAGTGCTTCAGTGAACACTGGGGAGTATGTATCCTTTTGAACGATGTTTTTCTCCATATATATGCCCAGGAGTGGTACTGCTGGATCATATGGTTGCTCTATTTCAGTGGCTGTCAAACCCAGTTCCTCAGAACCCAAGGCTCAGAGGCAATGGCTCAGGGATGCCTTAGTTGTAGATGGAGAGAGGAATCCAACTGGACAAGGCTCCAGGCCCTCTTCCCTGAGTACAGCCATCTTACCTGGTTTACCACTGGAGGTTTCGTTCGGAAGGGGGAAAAAAAGTATTATACTAACAAGAAGAGTTTAAAAACCACTGGAGTAGATCTATGTCCCTTTCACTTCTGAAATTCTATTCTTTGATGTCATTAAACCAGATAACAGTTTTGAAAGAATATGGAACTTAAATAATTATTTTTTGAAAATAGAACTTAAAATAATTAGACATTCACTCATTATAGTTTAATGCAACTATATTGAAAAGTCAGTTTTACTACATTTTCATGTTAGTTCTAGGTCAATTTCTCTTGATTACACAAACCCTTTTAAAATCTAGTCATAAATGATTTTCTATGATTTGGGAGTTTTGAGGCAACTGTGATATGTGATCGTGGAGCAGTGGTTAAGAATCTGCCTGCCAACGCAGGAGACACGGGTTAGAACCCTGGTCTGGGAAGATCCCACATGCCACGGAACAACTAAGCCCGCACACCACAACTACTGAGTCTGTGCTCTAGAGCCCATGAGCCACAACTACTGAGCCTACGCTCTAGAACCTGCGAGCCACAACTACTGAGCCTGCGCTCTAGAACCTGCGAGCCACAACTACTGAAGCCCGTGAGCCACTACTGAAGCCCGCACGCCCAGAGCCCGTGCTCCCAACAAGAGAAGCCACCACAATGAGAAGCCTGCACACTGCAATGAAGAGTAGCCCCCGCTCGCCACAACCAGAGAAAGCCCGCGTGCAGCTATGAAGACCCAATGCAGCCAAAAATAAAACAAATAAAATAAAATAAATAAGTTTATATAAAAAAAGATATTGTGATTTATAATAAGAAATATTGATATGTATTTGGTTTTCATCCCAGTTCCTGGCATAGAGCTCCTGAAACCCTTAGCATTTTCTAAGTGAAGAGCAGTAACTATGCCTTTGTTAGGTTAATGAGGTGACTTCTGGAAAGACCCAGGAAATCTAAGGATGGAGACTGGTTGCCAAGGGTAACCAGTCAGCCCCATCCCTCCTGACCACTAGGTAGAGGAAAGGGGCTAGAGACCAAATTCGATCACCAATGGCCAATGATTTAATCAATCATGTCTCTGTAATAAAGCCTCCATAAACCCCCCAAATAATGGGGTTTGAAGAGTTTTGGGGTTGGTGAACAAATGGAAATTCTGGGAAAGAGTGGCACTTCTGGAGAGCACGGAAGTTCCCAGCCCCTCCCCCACCCTTTGCTCTATGCATCTCTTCCATCTGGCTGGTCCTGAGTTACATCCTTTTGTAATGAACTGTTCATCTAGTAACTAAACTATTTCGGATTAATCAAACCTGAGCGTGGAAACCTCTGCTCCACAGACTGTTGGTCAGAAGCACAGGTGGCAACCTGGACTTGGTCAACTAGCATCTGATGTGAAGGGGGTTGGGTGGTCTTGTAGGACTGAGCCTTGAACTTGTGGGATCTGATGACATCTCCAGGCAAATAGTGTTAGAGCTGATTTAATTTGCTTGATGGTGTTGAATACCACCCCCCACCCCGCCACCACACACATACATATACTGGAATGCCCAGAGAATGAGATTCCAAGTGTGGGCTCACATTTACAAATGACCAATTTAAACCTCTTCTTGGCCAACTCTTAGCATCACAGAAGACAGTCAGATGCTGTAACAGAGACTCTAGATGTTCCCTGACCCCGGCTTTCTTCCTCAGAATCCGAACAGCTCCATTTCTAGTCTTCCTTGCAGTTAGGTGGAGCCCAGGTGACTGAGTTGCAGCCAGTGGAATGTGAGTAGAATTGATGTCTGCCGTTTTCCAGCATGGCAGTAAGATAACTCATGGTCTTACAAGTTGTTTCTCTTTCTTTATAGCAGGTCTGGAAGCTATGTGTTAAAGATGGCACTGTTGCTGGAAAGATATCCCATGCTCTTGGATTGGAAGAATTAATATTGTTAAAACAGCCATATGGCCCAAAGCAATCTACAGATTTAATGCAGTCCCTATCAAATTACCCATGGATTTTTTTCACCGAACTAGAACAAATAATCCTGAAATTTATATGGAACCATAAAAGACCCAGAATTGCCAAAGCAGTCCTGAAGAAAAAGAACAAAGCAGGAGGTATAACCCTCCCAAACTTCAGACAATAATACAGTAATCAAAACAGTGTGGTAATGGCACAAAAACAGACATACAGATCAATGGAACAGAACAGAGAGCCCAGAAATAAACCCACACAACTATGGTCAATTAATCTTCGACAAAGGAGGCAAGAATATACAATTGGGAAAAAGTCTCTTCGGCAAGTGGTGCTGTGAAAGTTGGACAGCTGCATGTAAATCAGTGAAGTCAGAACACACCCTCACACCATACACACACACAAAAAAACTGAAAATGGCTTAAAGACCTAAACGTAAGACATAACACCATAAAACTCCTAGAAGAGATCATAGGCAAAACATTCTCTGATATAAATCGTACCAATGTTTTCTTAGATCAGTCTCCCAAGACAATAGAAATAAAAGCAAAAATAAACAAATGGGACCTAATCAAACGTACAAACTTTTGCATAGCAAAGGAAAGCATAAATAAAACAAAAAGACAACCTACAGAATGGGAGAAAATATTTGCCAACAACGCGACAGACAAGGGCTTAATTTCCAAAATACACAAACAGCTCATACAACTCAACAACAAAATAAAATATAACGCAATTGAAAAATGGGCAGAATACCTAAATAGACATTTCTCCAAAGAAGAAATACAGATGGCTAAAGGCACATGAAAAGATGCTCAACATTGCTAATTATTAGAGAAATGCAAATCAAAACTACCATGAGGTACCACCTCACATTGGTCAGAAATGACCATCATTAAAAACTCTACAAACAATAAATGCTGGAGAGGGTATAGAGAAAAGGGAACCCTCCTACACTGTTGGTGGGAATGTAACTTGGTGCAGCCACTATGGAGAACAGTATGGAGGTTCCTCAGAAAACTAAATCTAGAATTACCATATGATCCTGCAATCCCACTTCTGGGCATATTCTAAACTCTAATCCAAAAAGATACAGGCACCCCTACGTTCATAGCAACACTATTCACAATAGCCAAGACATGGAAACAGCCTAAATGTCCATCAACAGATGAATGGATAAAGAAGATGTGGTACATATATACAATGGAATACTACTCAGCCATAAAAAAGGAATGAAATAATGCCATTTGCAGCAACGTGGATGCAACTAGAAATTATCATACTAAGTGGAGTAAGTCAGAAAGAGAAAGACAAATACCATACGATATCACTTATATGTGGAATCTAAACTATGCCACAAATGAACCTATTTACGAAACAGAAACAGACTCACGGACATAGAGAACAGACTTGCCGAAGAGGAGGGGGTTGGGGGAGGAATGGAGTGGGAAGTTGGGATTATCAGATGCAAACTATTATATGTATATATCGATAGAACGGATAAACAACAAGATCCTACTGTATAGCACAGGGAACTATATCTAATATCCTATGATAAACAATAATGGAAAAGAATATATAAAAATGAATGTATATATATATATATATAACTGAATCACTTTGCTGTATAGCTCAAATTAACACAACATTGTAAAACAACTATACTTCAATAAAAAATAAAAAAGATGGCCGTATTGCAAAACAGAGTCTGCACCCCCATGCCAATGCTTGGAGGAGAGTCACTCAGTGGATGTTGGACTGTGACATACATGAGAAGCTAACCTTTACTGGGTTAGACCAATGAGATACCTAGGATCATTTGTTAGAGCAGATAGCATTACTTGTCCCAACAGAAATGTCTACTTAAAATATAGTTACACACAACACTATTTAAATATCACGTTATATATAAATATACAAATATAGAAATATTCATCTTTCCAAACCCTTATTCAGATTTCATAAAACAACCTTTTTTTTTTTTTTTTTTTTTTTTGCGGTACGCGGGCCTCTCACTGTTGTGGCCTCTCCCGTTGCGGAGCACAGGCTCCGGGATGCACAGGTTCAGTGGCCATAGCTCATGGGCCTAGCTGCTCCGCAGCCCAGACCGGGGCGCAAACCCATGTCCCTTGCATCGGCAGGTGGACTCTCAACCACTGCGCCACCAGGGAAGCCCAAAACAACCTTTTTTAAACTTTACACCTGTCTCATGGACATCAGTAGAGACACAGACTCCTCTAATCCCTTTCCAGAGGAAACTTCCATCCAAGTTGTTGGAAACAATACTTTTTGGAGTCCTGAAGTTCACCATAGCCCATATTTATCATTGTGAGGTCATATTCCCAGAAGTAGATGTTAAATTTCTATTTAAATTTTTAAGTCCAATTTATCAGGTGACTTATATAAACACCCCCAAAAAAGACTGATTCAGGCCAATGTATCTTCAGCAAACAATGCATTGTTATTCAAAAGAAAGTAATTGAGAATGTGCTCCCTGCACCAGGAGAGTTAGTGAGGGTGCAAATATAAGGTGACTCTCTTTTCTGAGGAATAATTTTCTGGGAAAAAGCTTCATCTTATATCCAGGGCATATGGGGTAATCTTTGGCAAATTTATATTTCTGAACATTTATTTTTGCAAATTCTCTTTCTAAGTGCATACGGGAAAAATAAACACGATGTATTTTTGTTCAGCTGTATAAGCTCATTTAGTTTTGGCATCTCCATGGAGTGGGAACCTAGTAACATTATGCATGTATAAGAATCTCTAATTATTTTGTCAGGTGCCTTTGTGTTTAAAAAATACCAAATTTGCTTTGCAAGCAACGGTACTTCGGATTATAAAGCCATATATGTCAGAGACAATTAATTCACACATGTATATATGGTCTAAGTAGCCCTTTCAAGGACCAACTGTTACCCACAAATCCTGTTCTAATTTTTCTTTACTGGTAGAGGGCAGGCAATGATTAACAGAAAGGAAATAGCACTATTTTGGTTGGGTGATTAGTTTTTATTTATTAGTTCGTCTCTGCTTTGTTCACCATGGATAAATTATTCCTGAAGTTTCAAATTTATACTTTCCTGCCAAAATCGCTGGCTTAGCAACGTATGTGTGAAATGGTTTCTAACATTTTGTTCAAATTTGAAATTAGATAGACATTTCTCAACTTCTCTACCAAAGAGAGGAAAACTCTTTTTTTGGTAGACTAATCATCAATGAACATAAAATGTAAATTAATTCACTACCTGTGCCTTACTCTTTTATTGAAACTGGCTTACAGTTTTTCAGGGTAATATCTATTTAACTCTTATCCTCTGAAACATTCTTCATCAAAGGTATGGTATTCATTTTCATTCTGAAATACTCTTTTTATTAACCTTACTGATTCTCTAAAAATGATCTAAGAACACTCTCGATTTTTATGATGCTTAAAGAGTTATTCTACACTCAAGGCCTAACCTCCAGGACAAGGGCTAATATTCTGGCCTCACCGACGCTACAGGTTCTCGAAATAGGACCAGAATTTGTTGGGCTCTAAACAGATCTCAATGATTTTGATGCGTGTCTGCAGCACATACACAAATACGTACACACAAGAACAAAATTTCAGGAGAGATAAATCTACTGAAAATTTTTGGTGAAAACAGTGAAAGATTTATTAGGTCATTATTTCATATCTTTATTTCTGTCAAAGACTGAGGCAAAACAGTGATAATTGGGAAGGACTCTGGGAAATTTATGAAATAGCAAGGATCCTACCCTCATAGAAATGACCCTTCACGTAGCTTCTATAGTGCCAAATCAGGTGGATTTTCATGGCTTTAAAATGAAATGTTGTGTTGGATTTTCTGCTGCCAATTCAGCCCTTCCCCATACTCTCCCATATATCAAAGGGCACGGATGCCTGGGAATTATATTTACAGAACTTCTGCCAGCAAGGAACCTGGTTGGATTCCCGCAATGAAAGGTACTTGTGTGAGACGCAGAAGGCAGGAGAGAAGCCGTATTATCGTTCTACCACCAGCCACTGAGAGGTTTTCCAGTAAAATAGGCCAGCAGTTCTCAACATGTGGTTCAGGACCCCCAAGAAGTCCCTGAGACTCTCTTAGGGAGTCCACAGGTCAAAACTTTTTCATAACCACACTAAGACATTATTTGCCTTTTTACACTTTCATCCTCTTCCCACTGTACGGTGGAATTGAGACAGGCTGGAACCTGGGATCCTTTGCTGCAGTGCTTGCACCTGGACAAACGTCTCCTCCAGCAAAAAAATACAAAGAAACTGTAAGGGACTAAAAGGCATTCACAGTTGGGACAAATTATGGACAAGAAGATACAAAAAGACCAAAACCCCAACAGCCATTTCTGAGGAGCCGGGAGCAAAAGCGGGATACTGAGCACGCCCCCTGCACACAACACCACCAAGGGGGTAGGCAGACCACCTAAGCCACCCTTCTGGTCTGACCCCTGGACACACCCCTACCCTCACGCCATATAGGGAAGCAGCTCACCCCCCTCGGGGAGCGAGCGAGCAAGGGAACCTGTTACTTGTTCTCTCTCCCCCGCTGCTGCAGCAGGAGCCCCAGGAAACCCTTGCCTGAATTTCTTGTCTGGCCTCTCTTCAATTCCTGTTGATTAGGGAAGGCCAAGAACCCGGGTCGGTGACAGAATTTTCCAGAGGCTACATGACCTGTGATGACATCTCGCCTCTGAAGGCTATGGGGATGGAATGTATATTTGTGTTTTCTCTCTTTCTACATTTTTCTTTGCATTTTTAATGCAATCAATATCAACAGATGTAACCTATATACACAAAAGTTCTTTGAGGTGCTCAATTTTTAAGATTATAAAGGGGCTGTGTCCTGAGAATCACCCACTTGGTGCCTCAGGCAGCTGCAATTATCAGCGGTGATTTTCTGCTATTTCAGCAATTCCTTAATTCTCCCACAGCTACTGGCAAACCTGAGAACTGGTAGCTTTCTCTAACTTCATTTCTTTAGTTCCTTTACATTTTGTAAATTTTTAATTCCCTGTGTTAACTTCTTCCCCCCATGAAATATTTAAAGTGGTTTTTGTTTTCTTGACCAAACCATGACAGGATTGAATTGATGCTCAATGCAAGATACTATGAATTTATTTTAAATAAATCTATAAAATCGTACCATGTGGGAAATCTCTTTCCCTCCTCCACCTCTATCCCCACTACGAATTAAAAGAACCTCCCCTCAAAACATTTCCTTTTCAAGTTGATGGCCAAACCTCTCATTGTTCTCTGTTTTAAAATGGTTATTCTATATTAAACACTCTATGTGCCTATCAGAGAAAGCTCAAAATTAACTGAAAAGCTTTACAGGCAGGCAACTCTACCAGAGTTCTTGTTGAAATGGATATGAATACTGTAACAGTGTGTTCTAACACAATAGTTACATTTCAAGTCGTTCCATGCTACTAAGAAAACAAACATTTGATTAAAAACAATAGTTTTGATTGTGGAAAAAAAACCTGAGGCTAGAAAGTGTCAAACTTGCCATAACAAATTTATTCTTCCCAGTGGGTATTTATATGAGCTTAAAAGTTAAACCACAAATACCACTCACAACCCATCATCTGATTACATCTGTCATTTGCACAAGAAAGGGCTTTTCTTGGCTTATCAATACCAGCCAGCCTTGGCATATATGGAGCCTTAGACGTTCTTCCCACTCTTGATCCATTTTCTGATAAACAAACCCAGTTCAAACAAAGCTGCTGAGTGGTAAAAACAGCAGCTATTTACTTTTTTTTTTACATGCTTGGTCTTGATCACCACAACAATACTACCAAGAGGTATCTACACAACGCAGACCTTGATGCTCCATCACATGGTTTCCAATAAAATTGAGTTACAAGAAATGTTGGGTAACTTTACAAAAAAACTGGTTCTTGGGGTCTCTCACACAGTTTATATTAAACTGCTGTTCCTAAAATCAGTCTTTCTCTCTTGGGGGCACACTGGTTCCCTTGCATGAAATATACTATCTTGATCATCTTTTGTATCTTCTGCAGCACTGCACACTGCCTAGTAACAAACAGACTCTCAAATAAATAGGTAAATGTACACACATACACATATATGTGTGTGTGTTTGTATACATATATATATTTTCAATAAATAATTAGTATTGTCTAAACAGTTACACTCTAATGAGGTCAAAAAATAACAAGCACCGCATCATGTAGCCCAAAGGGAAGAGATGCTTGGGCAACAGTATTAAGAAGAGGTTGACACAGGTCATCTTTTCTCTCAATGGTGTTAAAACATTTATTTTGGTTGTATTCCCTGTTGTTTTTGAAACACAGCACCAATGAATTTCTTCTTCTTAGAGACTTCTGAAATTGTTTTTGAAAACTTATTTTTATATTTTTGTTTTTAACAGTTGTACTGAGGCTTAAGTGGTGTACAATTCACACACACACACACACACAGAGTACAATTTGGTAAGTTTTAACTTTTGTATCTAATACATGTAACTACTGCAATCAAGATAAGCGTAAGGTATCAGGAGGTGCGAGAAGGAAGGATGAAAAAGGAGCAAGAGGAAACTTCTGGGGGTGACGAATATTGATTTTTATATTTAAAATTTTAAATCTGACTTCAAATAGAATATATGTGGTATTTTTGCTCAGTCTGTGGCTAGTTTCAGAGTTAAGGGAAAGTCTTAGTGAGTACCTTGACATTTTGGATGATTAAAGAGTTTTCATTTTTTTCCTCACAAGGCTTAGAATCACATTGCTATTTCGAAAATGAATCTATTCTTCCTTAAAAAGATAAACAATGGTCTTGTGACAGATATATGTCCATAGAAAGGAGATGTTACAGGATTAACAAAAGTATCCTTGGGGCTTATCCATTTTGTTTCTTGACTTTTATCAGATGCACAGACAGTAGTTTTGTCTCGGTTAATTTCCTTGACTTTTTGGCTTTTTCAAGGAGCAAAATATTGCTATTTATGTGTCAAGCTTATAAGCAAAGGGAAAAAAACATGGTTAGCTCTTTGTCATATCATGGATTATCAGAAGGAAAGCCTGTATTTAAGTTGACATTTTCACTAACTCCATGGAAGTACATTCCTGATTTAAATAGAATATATTTGCTCTTAGAAGCAATAACCATAGGAAAAGGCCAAATGGGATTTTTAGGCAGTGTTGGGAAATTGATAAAAAGAGCTCAGGGCCTACTGCAGGCATCAGGATAGAAGCAGACTCATTTTATTGCCACAGACAAATGTAAATGGATGGGGAAGGCAAACAAGACATTGATGGTAGGTTGTTAAAAGTATATAAAATCTCAGAAAAGGACACAAGCACATATAAATAGAAACATAGAAGCATCTGACCAAACCCAGATATAAATGATTAAGAGATTACCTACCTAAATTCTCCATTTGGTTAACATGAAATACAAATTTATAAATGCTTTTCATGGGGATAAGTAGGAACCAAATACATATGTACTTAAACACACTCCCCCAGGGCTTCCCTGGTGGCGCAGTGGTTGGGAGTCCGCCTGCCGATGCAGGGGACGTGGGTTCGTGCCCCGGTCCGGGAAGATCCCACATGCCGCGGAGCGGCTGGGCCCGTGAGCCATGGCCGCTGAGCCTGCGCGTCCGGAGCCTGTGCTCCGCAATGGGAGAGGCCACAACAGTGAGAGGCCCACGTACCGCAAAAAAAAAAAAAACACACTCCCCCAGCTCATTTATACATCAGAATTCCATCTCCTCTTCTTGGTCATTTCTTTTTGGAAATATGTCTCAACAACTCAAATCACAGGTCATAGCACTTCATACGGCCTAGTGCCAGTTGAGACACTGAACTCTAATGAAATACTTTTAGAAGGTGACCAGCAACCATTAAAAAAATAGCTCTCATATGTAAACATTCTGTGCGACTAGGAAGTTCTAAGGCAGGTTTATGGATTACTCTGACTTGGACTTAGCATTTTAGAGCAGGCTTGACCTCTGCTCATACTACTCCTGACCTACTTAAGAAACAGCTTCTTTTTCCCCGTTTTTTTGGGGTACTAGGACCCTTTTGAAACATATTCTTGATTTTCTTTTTAGGCAGATAAATAATTATAAAATAAAAAGGGGATTTTACCAAAATTCAGATGTAATAATGTAGCATTTCTCCCAAGTCTGGCAACGAGACAAACTTGACATTTGGACAACCATTCCACCAAAGAATAGCTAACAATGCTAGATTAATTATTATTTTCTTGAACTTTTCAGAGATAACTGTTGAGGATTTTCCATTCGTAGAATGCTTGAATCCTCTGATTTAAGAGAACAATGAATCCCAAACAGAATTGAAAAAAAAAAAAAAAAAAAGGAAAATCTGCATCTTGACAGAGCAGACTGACATTGCAGAACGGCAAAGACAGAGAGAGGATCTCAGAGCAGCGAGGAGAAAAAGAAAGTACATACAAAGAACTGACAGTCACGCTGAGAATTGGCTTCTCAACAGCCAGAAGCCAAGAAATGGTAAGATAGCACCATCCAAGTGCCAGGAAAAAATATCAACCTAAAATTGTCTTCAAGCAAAACTATCTTTCATAAATGAGTTTTTTTTTTTTTCCAGAAAAATAAAGAGACTTCCCCATCAAGAATGTTCTCATGGAAGAAACTTAGAAATGATCAACTTCAAGAATAACAATGGTATCAGAAGAATCCTTAATACCCGAAGGAAATGATGAACAAAGGCAGGAGTAGTGAAATGCATAAATCAAAACAAATACAGAATTGTTTTGAAAAGATAAATAGTACTACTACTACTACTATCTATTATGTAGGATTAAAAAGCAGATAAAATGAAATTATTAGCAGAAATCTGTTAGGAAGGAGTTATCAGGTTTAACTGTTCTAAAGTCCTTATATTGTCCAAAAGGAGGGCTAAGTTACTGATTAACTTTAGATTATTTTAAGAATTCATGCTGAAATTTCCAAGGTAGCCACTAGAAAACCAGAACTATAATGTATAACTTCTAAACTAGTAAAGAGTAAAAACATATTTAAAAAAGAAATTCAATCATCTCAAAAGACAGAAAAAAATATTGAGATGAGAAATAAAATAGAAGACTGAAACATACTAAAAGCACAAAGTAAGACTGTGGTACAAAATAAGTATAAACATGTATAATCTCAAAGTAAGAAGGTAAACTGCTATATTTTAAAAAGATAAAAATTGTCATGTTGAACCAAATAAATAAAACTGAGCCATGCGCCATTTGAAATAGACCTAAAATCAAAGGACAGAGGAAAGACAACAGTAAGATAACCTGCACATATGTGGGAATTAGCAAATTTCTGAATAACTCACAGCTCAGATAAGGAATAAAAATGAAAACACTTAAAACTGAACAATAATGAAATCCTACATGTCAAAATTTGTGGAATACAGAAAATACGGTTCTTCAACAGAAATGTAAAAAGCATATACGATTAACAGAGGAGAGGATGAGAAATAATGAGCTAAGTGCCTGACTTGAATTAAAGAAGAAATTAGAAGGGAATTTTTTAATAGGGAGAAATGAATGAAATAGAAAACAGAGAGAATTAGAAACTAAATTTTATTCTTTGAAAATATTAATCAAATAGATATTACTGAAATTAAGTAAAAAATTGAAAGGGAAAAAGAAAATGTAACTATAGATACTACAGGGATTAAATAAAATAATGAGAATATTACGAATAAGTTTATGGCTAAAATAATCTGAAAACACAGATGAAGTGGAAAAAGAATTAGAAAGTTTTTTTTAACAAAAGATAGATTAATTTTAATTAGAAAGATATTCTATAATAAAGAATTTAAATCAATAGTTAAAAAAATCTTCCCATAAAAAAACAAAAACCACAGCATGTATAGAAATTTTCCCAGTGAATTCTAGAAAATATTCAAGGAAGAAATATCAGAACATAATATAATGCTTCCAGGGAAGAGAAATTAAAAAAAACAAACACACCAAAAAAACAAACCAATTTCATGAGAATAACAAACTTCAATCTCAAACCACATAATAACAGTACAAAATAGAGAAAAAAAGGGGTGTTTCCCTTGCAACCACACATACAACAAATACACACACACACACACACACACACACATCTCAGAAAGTTAAATCCAGCAAAACATTAAAACAGGTAGAACATTGTAAAACTGTTGTTTATCCCAGTATGCAAAGTCATTTTAATGTAGAAAATTTATTAATATAATTAACTATAATGAGAAATTTAAAGAAAAAAATCTTATAATGATTATCTTTAAAGATGCAAAAAGGGGCATTTGATAAAACAATACCAGGGCTTCCCTGGTGGTGCAGTGGTTGAGAGTCCGCCTGCCGATGCAGGGGACACGGGTTCATGCCCCGGTCCTGGAAGATCCCGCATGCTGCGGAGCAGCTAGGCCCATGAGCCATGGCCGCTGAGCCTCTGCGTCCGGAGCCTGTGCTCTGCAACGGGAGAGGCCACAACAGTGAGAGGCCCGCGTACCACAAAAAAAAAAAAAATTCAATACCAATTCATGATTTTTTTTAACCCAACAAACTAGAACCAGAAGAAATCTTCCTGTTAAAGTCTATCTATAGAAAACCCACAACAAATATTTTACCTAACAGTAAAATAAAAGCATTCTCTTTAAAAACAAACACCAGGATGCCTATTACTACCATGTATAATACAACCAACAGTGCAGTGGAGGGTCTAGTCAGTGCAGTAAGATGAGAACAAATTGAAAAGTTAAAAGAACTGGAGAGGAAGAAACAGAATTTTCAGTATTCATACGGTAAGACTGCCCTATCTATGT
Source organism: Phocoena sinus (assembly GCF_008692025.1). NCBI lineage: Eukaryota > Metazoa > Chordata > Mammalia > Artiodactyla > Phocoenidae > Phocoena > Phocoena sinus. The sequence goes on from NC_045764.1 coordinate 4,065,123, forward strand.
CTGATAGAAAACCCAAGAATCTATAGAAAATTTATTAGCATTTATTAATTGCTAGAAAGACTGATGAATGTAAAGATTTTTTCATAGAAAATCAACTACATTTCCATACATTAGCAAACAGAAACTATAGTTTGAGAGAGAGAGAGAGAAAGGGAAAATGTGAGACAAAGGGACCGTAACAGTGACTAAAAAAAAAACAGATACCTAGGAACAAATACGGAAAGTGTAAGCATGGACCTTTTGACCTTTATGGACAAAATTATAAAACATTCAAGAACTGAATTAATGGAGAGATATTTCATATGCATGGATAAGAGGACTCAATATCATAACAAAGGCATTTTACCCCAAATTAATCTACAGACAAATGCAGTCTCAAATCTCAGTTAAGTATGTTTGTATTGGTTTCTTTTTTCTTTTTCAGCTGAACTTCATACATGTTATCTAAAATTTATATAGAAAAGTCCAAGAATAGCCAACTCTGTCATGAAGAATATTAGTTCGTTGACATGCCCAATATTTTTTAACACTACAGTAACTAAGTTGTATGGAGCTGACACAGGAAAAAGAGCCCAGAAATAGACCTACTCATATGTTGAAAATTGATTTGTGACCAAGCAGGCATTTTAGACCAGCAAGGAGAGAATACGCTCTTCAATAAACAGCTCTGGAACAACAGATGTCTTAAATGAAATCAGATCCCTATCTCACGCCATATACAAAAGTTAATTCCAGAAAGATTAAGAGCTTAAATATGAAAAGACAAAATTTCAAAACTGTTAGAAATAAAGTTAGAATTCTTTAGGAATTCTTCAGGGTAGGGAAGAATTTCTTAAACAAGAACCCCAAAGCACAAACAGTGACAGAAAGGATGGATAAATCTCAACTATAATTAAGAAAGCTATAAAAATGTAAGAAGAGCAGCTATAAGCCAAAATCTTTCAGCAAAATAAATAACCAATAAAATAATCAGATACCAAATATATAAAATACTCCTATAAATGAACAGAAAAAGACAACTTGATCGAAAGTCCAAAGCTATGCACAGCCACTTCATAGAATTAGAAAACAGAGGTCAATCAATATATTTAAAGTATTCCATTTTCTAAGTAATCATGGAAATACAAATAACACCACCCTGAGACTTCTAATTTTTCACCTGCTAGATTGGCAGAAAATAAATATATAAATCTGATGATATTAAATGCTGTAGAGGATGTGGAACAAAAGGAACTCTCCTACCACAACGGTAGGATTGTAAATTAAGACAACCTCTTTAAACACCAACTGCCGCTATCCAGGAAAGGTAAAAACACACATACCTTATAAGCCAACAATTCCACTGCTAGTTATACATATCCTAGAGAAATTCTTGCACACGTGGACCAAGAGACAAGTGCAAAAATTTCCACAGCAGGACTGTCTGTAGTCACTTAAATGTCCATTGAGAGGCGAGCAGATCAACTCAGGCACTTCCTATACTGGGATACCATATATTGGTAAAAGTGAATAAATTACTGTGACAAAACAACAAGGTCCTACTGGGTAGCACAGGGAACTATATTCAATATCCTGTGATAAACCATAATGGAAAAGAATATGAAAAAGAATGATATATATGTATAACGGAATCACTCTGCTGTACAGCAGAAATTAACACAACATTGTAAAACAACTATACTTCAATAAAACTTTTAAAAAACTTACTGCGACAAAAATCAACATGAATGCATTTTACGCAGGTAACCTTGAGCGAACAAAAGCAAGTTACCAGAAAACCACCATAATGGGATGCCATTTAAATAATGATTCAAAAACACAAAAATGAAGCAGTATATTGTGTGGAATATAAACATAAGTGATATGACAAAATACAATGAAAAGCAAGAGAATGAGAAACACCGTGGGTACACAGGTTTTTACCTTACTGTTGTAAGTACTCTTTTATACATACTATTATTTAATTTATTGAAAAATATAATTGAGACTCTGACATCCTATTTTAATGCATGTTTATTTTATGATCATATATTTACAGCTAACACCTGCAAAAAATGTCACTATTGCATATCACTCTTCAATTAGAGCATACTTACCAGTACATAAGGGACAAACTCTTTCCAATGACCATGAAGTCACATAATTGTAATTTTTTCATCAGCTGTATTCCCACGTTACAGAAGCAAATTGAATTATCTGATAGGCTGCACATGGGGGTACTTAGCCATTTTAATGTCTTATGTTTGAGTCCTTTATATTATTGTCTTTCCTCTTCACTAATTACTCCCAAAAGGACAACAATTAGACTTCAAAGGGACCAAGAATTCTGGACATCTGTTTGTGGAAGACACACAGTAGATTTTATATATAGACCTCATTTTATAGGAAAGATACCCCAATTTATAGTATAGGACAGCTCCTCGGAAACTGACCTGGAATAGACCCTTGCCCAAGACAGGGAACAGAAAGCCTGAGCAGCTGCTAGCTGGGAATCTGGCTTCGGAGAGGGACCCCTTTCTCCTGCGAAGACCACCTCTGCTCAGATGTGGCTCCTGCTTTCATCCCATCTGTTTCTCTACGAAACAGAAAATTTTCTGAAACGTCTTCTTCGTGTTATCTTCAGTCAAGACCAATGATTGTTATTTACTGAAAAATGCCCTCAAGTAACCCAAAGTCATTCTTTGTATCACTCACCATACCACCTGGAGGGAGACAGAAATGAACTATACATCCTGATTCCCCCCTCCGAGGTCACATGTAGTTGTAGAGACAAGACAGAACCTCATAGAATAGTTAAGTTACAAGATGCAGGTGGCAAAACGTGATTACATCCAAAGGCTTAGGGTTCCCTTCACACATTTCCTATCACTCAGTATATCATGTGATTCACTGAGTCCACAAATATTTATCCCACCTCTACCAAGGAGTCAAATTGCTAAGTGTCAACCGGGTAAGTCTCAGTCCAAGGTGCTCCCAGTTTACATGTTGGAGAAGAGAAACATATGGTCTGATAAAGGCCTCAAGTTATTTGCGGCAGGAGGTGACAGGTGAGGACACAGGGAGGGTTGATGGGACAGAGCAATGGACCACGCCAGACCAGAGCACACGGCTGCTGAATAAAAGGGAACCTCTCAATGGAATCCTAAATCTTTGGGCAGGAGAACGCCCTGCTCCTGGGAACATTTATTTTTCCAAGAAGCCAGAAAGATGGCAGGAGATTTCTGTCTAATCAAGGGAAAAAGGACAATCAGGCAACAGATAGCCTTAATGTTCTGTAATCTGCAGGTAGGGTCTCCTCCACACATCTAGTCAACGTCCTGGTTATCCCAATCCAACAGGTAATCTAAGCAAGAATAAACAAGAGCCAATACGTAGATGATATTTTGAGAGCTAACACAAGACAAAGCATGTCAGAAACTCACAGACCAGTACATCAACCACAGAAAGATTCGTTCCCGCTATCCACTAAACTTGAAAGGACTTTTCAGTTCTGTGTCCCTTCATACAGGCCATTGGAAAATCTGAAAACAAAACACAATGTTGAAATCACTCACCACTGACAACTGTTTAAACTAGAACATCCTTTATGGTTATATAGCACATGAAAGTATTTATAGAGTGTCATATATCTGCCCAACCTCCACTGCCACACTAGACTAAACACTATAGCTGAAATAAGAATTCCAAGAAGAATGTATGTGGTCATCGCCTCAAGTATCTGAGAGCAAAGGAAAACACTTCCCAGATTTAGGACAACGTCCCACAGTTTTTAAGGCATCAGCCATTCTACCTGGAGGAAGACTGGGATTCTTAACAAAGGTTCTTGTACTTTGTAAACCCTTAGGGTACATGGATTTGTTTCAGGGGTCTATGAATGTCACCATCAATTTCCTCATTTATAAAATGGGGTAAACATATCTGTCCTCCCTTCCCCACGAAGTAGTTGTAAGGACCAAGCAAAGTAAAACACAAGGAATTTCAACACTGAGACATTGTATAAACATGATGGTAATAAGCTGACTGTTCCTCTGGAAAAGGCTCGAAGATTTCATCATATATTCAAAGGCATTCATGATCCAGAAAAGATGAAGAAATAGTTTTTTAAAATCCTTAAAAAACAGGTTCCATGTTGATGATGTTAACGATAAACATTTTTTTTCAGCCAAGGAAATACCATATATATATCAGGGAAATGTAAAAAAATACTTCAAGAGCTAAGATTACAAGGTACCCTATTTGTCTAAGTCAAATGGATAGTTTTTCTTGGACCACAGTTAACAAGTGTGACTGACCTTTATTAATATCAACACATTTTACGTAGATAGGAATTTTTAGGGAAAAAAAAATTCAAACTCCTTTTTCATAGAGTTACTACAATTTACCAAATGCCTGCTTTTTCATTTTACCAAAACATTTAGCAAAGTAGAAGAACGGAAACAAATGGTTCATGTTTTGTAAAACTAAGGTATTCCGGAGAAATTTAATGTTATCGTTTTGAGGTATAAACATGACTATGTTTTTTTGTTCGTTTTTTTTGTGTGTGTGGTGTGCGGGCCTCTCACTGTCGGACGCGCAGGCTCAGCGGCCCAGCCGCTCCGCGGCATGTGGGATCTTCCCGGACCGGGGCACGAACCCGTGTCCCCTGCATCGGCAGGCGGACTCTCAACCACTGCGCCACCAGGGAAGCCCCATGACTATGTTTTCAAATTAAAAATCCTTTTCAGTTCCAAATCCCTTTGGATAGGGTCAAACTCCAACATCAGACTAAATTCTATACTGAAGATGGCTGTCTGGGTATAGCTGAGACTTCAAGTAGCTGACTCTCGCTCAAAGAACAGGCCTTGGTATTATAGCAAAATATTAGCGAAGTGTACATTTCTTAATGTGTTAAGCTTGAATAAAATATTTAAGGTCGGGACACATCCCTTTAGCGGAGTTTTGATCACTTGGATAAGAGGATGCTGAGGCACTGCCCCCTCTGAGATGCCGACTCAGATGCAGATCATGTGGTAAAACGTACACAAAACATAAGGCGGCTCGTAAACTCCAGTGTACGGTCTGGAGTTGCTGCGGGACCTGGGCTTCAGGGTGATCAACTTCCCTCTTTCATTTTAAAGTGAGGAGGTGAAGAAGACAGTATTGTACATTACCACGGGGCTGCTAGTTAAATGTCCTTTTAGACTGCACTCCTGGGAATTAGGAATCAAGGCTTAATCATTTTATATCCTCTAGCATCACCCATACGGCAAGGGAGGGGATCAAATACAGGTGTGTTGAATGAATAATGCCTTCATTTAGCATGTGGAGATTTCTGTCTATTCAAAAGATTTTTATACTTCATTGTGTATGTCCATTATAGGATTATTATATGTTTCAGATGACTTAACTGCACAGAATTAAGCTAGTAGCATACGCCAATGATCTGCTTTAATTCTGCGTGACGGTGTGTGATACACGGTTGCCTTGTAAACCAACGTGTAACTTGACTTGCATCTGCAAGGAATGTTGGTTGACTCAAATGTAGGGTTACGATGGGTCCAATAAATATTTCACCTAAGGATGACCACAGTTCCTCTAAGAAGACAAAAGTAAGGGTTAAGGTGTTTAAAATCCAGGGAATGGATCTAGAAAGCAGAAAGACTGGACAACTTAATTGATGATTGACTGCCGACATTTTTGCTTCCTTCCTGTCAAACAAACTTCCTGGTCCCATCTTTGGAGGTAGGGTGAGCAGAGTATTAACCTCACTTTTTTTTAAAGTGAGGAGAAGAACTGACTTTTTTTTTCTTTTTTTTAAAGCAATCAGTGTTAATCCTGCAAATATCAGTAGAAAGGATTCTTACTAGGGAATCACTAGGTCAAAAATAACTTTCCCAGCTAATGTCATCCATCTTCCTTCCTCAAGACAGGATTTAGTTAAAATAAATGAACACTTTCTCAAGCCACACAAGTTTCTTTAAAACCATCACTAAGGCAGTTTCCTAGTTTTTCTTTACAACACATTCTCATCTCTCTCAAGTCAATTATAACGTCTAACTTTACATTTTTGGCTGCTATAATTTTTAGACCATTCCTTTCACCATTTTTTTTCCTTAGGAGGAGACAACACTTATGAAATCTCTTTTCACATAGTTTCATCGTGATTTCAATCCTCCCTCCCTTGACCTACTTAAACTCAATTTCTTCAGCATTCTTCATCCAACCTGTTTCCTAGATATTTGATTATTTTTCCATTTCTCTATAGGAAGACCCTATTCAAACATTTTTAGGCACATCCCATCTGCATCTCTGTTTAACCAAGAGTACAGTACACAATATATCCTGAAAGCTCCCTTTTTTTTTTTGGCCACACTACGTGGCATACGGGATCTTAGTTCCCCGACCAGGGATGGAACCCAGGTCCCCCTGCAGTGGATGCATGGAGTCAACCACTGGACTGCCAGGGAAATCCCCTGAAATCTCCTCCTTTAATAACATATTAGACTGAAGAAATTTTAGCTCAAAATTTTTGTTTAAAGGATATTAAAATGTAAAAAAGCATTAATTCCAATCAGTGGCATACGTACCATAAACTAAACTCTAACCGTACTATCTGGATGCAATAGCTAAAAAAAAAAAGAAGCAGAGGTGGTGTTTTTATTTTTAAATTTGTTTTAATAGTTGCCATGCTGGGTTTTTTTTTTTTTTTTTTGCTTTTGTTATTTAAGAAAAAAAAAAGTTTTATTCCTTTAATCCTTCCAGAACATGTAAGAAAGAGGCAGCATTAGTACACTGTCAGTTTATCCTCCGAAGAGGGGCTCACTGATTAAGTGAAAGAACGTAGGACAGAATTCTAACAAACAGAAGCCTGGGTCCTTGTCCTAATTCTGTCACTTAAGAGCTCAATGAGCTTGAACAAGACTCTTCAATATCCACCATCAATTTCTTCATAAAATGGGGTAACCATACCTGCCCTCCTTTCCCCACTGAGTAGTTGCAAAGACCAAGCAAAGTTATACTTTGGGATACTGGGGACTGCAACACTGAGACACTACGTAAACATGAGCTACTAATGGCTGATGGTACAGCTTAACAGCATCATTAAAAAAAAGTCCAGGATACACACACACACACAAAAATTCTTTACAGCATTATTCACAGGAGCCAGGAGGTGGAAGCAGCCCAGATGTCCCTCAACAGATGAAGGAATAAAGAAAATGTGGTCTACCTACATAACGGAATATTATTTGGCCTTGAAAAAGAAGGAAATTCCGTCACATGCTACAACATGGATGAGCCTTCAGGTCATGATGCTAAGTAAAAGAAACCAGTCACAAAAGGACCAATACAGTATGATTCCATTTATACGAGGTACCTCGGGTAGTCAAAATCATGGAAACAGAAACTAGAATGGTAGTTGCCAGGGACTGGGGGGAGGAGGAAACAAAGAGATATTGGCCAACAGGTAGAGAGTTTCAGGTTTGCAAGATGAGAAAGTTCTAGAGGTGCAACACAACAACCGGAACATAGTCAACACGACTGAACTGTACACTTCAAAATGGTTAAGAGGATTGATAAAATCCACTTTGGTGTGGTTAGTTTAAGGTAAATTGGAATTAGATGGGATTTACACAAAATTAAACCAAAATTACATCCTTTGTTGGACCCTCAGTTAGCAATCTTGATAACCTTAGAAAAAAGCACATCACTGGCTAGCAAAGGCTCTATCCACAAAGAGACATCCACTTCATGGTGGGGCATCTATAATCCCTGTTGCCCTGATTCTGGTCTTCCAGCCCTCTCCCACCCCAGCAGTACCTCCCATCCACCTGCTCCCCATTCCTACAGCCTTTGGCTCACTGCTGTTAGTCTATCACTTATCACCTTATGCTCAGCCAGGACACACATGTCTGGCATCATCATTAATTGGACCAGGAGCTTCTTGAGGGAGAAACCACATCTAGCAGGTCTCTGATACTCCTTCTTCTAGCTCCTAGCTCAATAGCACAATACCACCCATCAAATGTTTGCTAATTGAATAAATTCTACTGTCTTACAGTTTTCAACATCTTTCCTTTCGTTGTTGGTGGGGCAAAAACTCAAGAGCAGGGAGAGGCTGAGTGTTTTAACTGCTTAAAGATCTTTGTGTTGTTCCCCGTTCATATCCGGTAGAGAGAAAAAGAGGGAAGAATCATGTATTTATAGCTGTGCTTATAAAGATACCACAAAGATGTTCAGTTACAGCTCTCAAAGAAAAAGAAGGCTTGAGCAGCAAAGTTTATAATAATCCTTCCCCAATCCATTTATGGTTTTGAAACAGCCAGAAGTCTGTATTATATTAACAGTCCTCAAAAGGGTTCTTACACAAGAGTGCAGTTTGAATGTGGGCAAACCTCAGCACCCTAGAACTCCCATTAATAAAAACCATAAATCCACTGTGAGAGAGTGCTGAATTAGAGTATCGGGTTCCCTTTAAAACATGTTAACTCTTATCCATTGGAAACTTAAAACTCACTCCTGGGTAGACTGCCAAGATAAATGTAACCATAAGGAAACAGGGAACGATATGTAATTTTATTCCTAAAATACTCAGGTGTTACTCGGAAAAGAACCCGTGAGAAGAGCAAGAGAGCACTGTGTTAACTTGCTCTTGATAACGGACGCACGAATCTACAGCCACAAGATTAAGAAGCACAGAGCCTGCCTTTACTCTCAAGGGGCTCAAAGTCTAGTGCAGGGGACGGGACACCGCCTCAGTCCCGGGGACGGATAGGAGTGCAATTGGACCTGATCGATGAGCTGCTGTCAACATCACGTAATAGTGCAAATGCCACTCAGGCAGCTGTCACTGGACAGTACAGATGTGCCACCCAGCACTCACCACCAAGCCAGAAACAACTCCAAGACAGTAGTGACCACGTAACGGAGCAGAGCCCTATGGGGCCTTCCCAGAACCCCCCACCCCAAGTCCTCCGCCTGCCTCGTCTGTAGAAAAACTTGAGCCAAAGCATACGTTTCATCAGAGAAGAAAATGCAGATACGAAGGAAAACCATCAAACAAAACAAAATAATAATAGTTTAGTCCTTAAACAAAGTCAAGGACCTTTAGTTCCTCTTCAAGGGCTATGGATAATATTCTGAGCCATGTCCTGTGAGCTGTTGTGCAGATACTGAAACCCCACCAGGTGGAAGAAGTTAACTACATGATGACCAGACTGTAGCCATGACATAAGCTGCCACAATTCCAATGAAACAGGAACAAACCGATCCTGGATAACTGTACTTAAAACAATCAAGATGATGCTGATCAGATCACCCCACGACCAACTGCAAGAGGACTGTCAGAACTGACTGTGCTGTCCTGCATGAAGCCCCCTCCCTCTACCTACACACCCATGAAACTCCCCTTGAAAAGCTCTTGCCCCCGATTGGCAATGGGGAGTTGGTTCTTTGGGACGTGAGTCCACCTTCTCCCCAGGATTGCTGGCCTCCTCAGTGAAGCTATCTTTCCTTTTACCCAACACTTGTGTCTCAGTGCTGGATTCTTGAGCAACAAGCAGTCGAACCTGAGTTTGGTAACAACCATATATAATGGTGTAGGGTGACCTTGCACAACTAAAAAGGGAATGAAAATAGTGGTTTCATTGCTTCTAATACAGACTCCCCATTAGACAATGAATTTGAAGGCAGGAGCAGTGTGTTCCAGCCACCTGTGCCCATCCCAGTCCCCTATCTGGGAACTCTGGACTGGACGTGTACAGCTCATGCAGTTATCACTGGAACCAAGAGTGTCACATATAACTTATCAAAAGGTCAAGCAGCCAGTCTACGGCAGAGATGGAATCCAAATCCAGACTTTCCCGAGTTGAGTCGTCATGACAGAGACCACGTGACCAGCAGCACCTTAAACGTCTCCTATCTGACCCTTTACAGAAAAAAACCTGCTGACCCCTGGACCAAGGCTTTGAGCTCGGGAGGATGAAATTCACATTGACAGAAATAAGAAAATGCAGAGAAGAAAGGGTTTGAAGGAAAAACATGGGGAGCTCCATTTTAAACGTCAGAACAGATAGAGATGCCGTCAAAAGGAAGATGTGAGATACTAACACTAGGGAGAGAGGCCAAGGGCAGAGGTGCGGACTTAACGTGATGATGAAGCAGTGAGAAGGACTAGATGGTAAAAGGAAAGATGGCAGTGGTTTAAAACTCGTTATGGACGTGAAGCTCTCTATTCAAAAGGAGAGCTTACACAGAAGTCCCAATATGTCAAAAAAGAAAAAAGAAAAAAAAAAAAAAAAAAAAAGGAGAGAGCTGTTTTGTCTGGATCTAGGAAGAATGCACCAGAACTCGAGCTGCTGGACAGCCCTCTGCCTCTGTAGCAGCTCCCAAGAATCCACCAGTTTGAAAACCAAAGGCATGCCTCCAATGATAAAAGCCAGAAGGTCAAGGTTGGTGCATTTGGCTGGATGAACTTCCACACTTTGGTGGAGGGAAACAGTGGAAGATATTGAAAAGGAACAACCAGAGAGGTAGTAGAAATAGGCTTATGTTGTAGCCAGGACCTGCCCGACAAAACTGACTCAGTAGAGAAGAAAAACCCTGAGGCCAGTGTGAGTAAGAGCCAGCCAGCCTGCTGGGGGATGAGAGACCACCCAGAGGAAAAGGAGCCACCCAAGCTGACAGCTGCCAACCTACAGACACGGGCAAGAGTCCATCCCAGATCAGCCAGTCACCAGCTCACCTGCCAGCTGGCCAGTGATGCATGGAAGAGCACCGTGACCTAAGCCACTAGACAGAGAGCAGTTTGTTCTGATGTAAAAGACAGTTCAGGAATTGATGCTGTAGGTACCACATGATCGTAACTGCTCTAGAGGATTTCAAAAAGCTTTGCTTTCTCCTCTTCTATCTTTCAAGTTGGCTATCACGAACAGTAATCACTCAGCAAGTGTTGTCAGTACTGTGTTATTACTATTATTGTCAATTAACACTGGAGATGGGTGGAACTACAGCGCCAGCGTGTATGACTGTACCTACCCAGTCATATTTATGAGTTACGCAGAAGCCTAACAGGTGCACGGGGCTTTCACATACTTTTGCTTTCTTACAGGTAGAAAAAAATGCAACCTAAGTTAATACGTATTTCAACAATAAATGAACTCACGATGTTGGAAATTAGACATATTTTGCCAATTTTCTAGCTGTATTTGGAAGGTAGTCGCTATGAGCAAAAGAGGGCTGACAGTGTTTCAATGCAAAAATTAACAGACATTAAAATCAACAATGGGAAAATAATTTGAGCCTAAAATATCTTCCAAAGAATGTCTCCCATACTTCATGTTTTTCGTGATGAGACCTCTCTGCTGGATTTTCTTACCAATTAAATGTGTTATTTTTCCCCCTATGTGTAGAGTACGTGATAAGAGAGTATGTGATACAGGCACATACACATACTTCTCTCCTACCTCCCACGTGATTTTCCCAGTAAGATTCATTTTTAAAAACATGTCTAATGTTTCTTGAAATAAAAAATTCATGTTTGGGTTGAAGGTGAATAACCACCATTCCTGTGTCTTCTTTCTTCTGAAAAGGCCAGGTAGGGGAATATTCCCAACTGGGTAGGATTCTCCCAGTGTCTAAGGCATTTATGGACTAAGGTAATATGAGAAACATTTCTTTCCTCTTTTATAGTATGTTTATTGATAAATGTGGGGAATAAAAACACGGTCAACTGAACAAATGCTTCCTCCTGAAAGTTTTTTTTTTTTTTAAAGTCTAAACGCATAGATGCAAAGAACAAAAAATGAGATGGGAGTAGACAAAAACGTAGGGTAGAGAAAACAATAGGCAGTGGCAATTCACAGAGTAGAAAGAGTGAAAACTAAAGTATCAAGAGACTGTGGACTCGTTTGGGGACACCAATCAGATGAAAAGAAAAGCCACCCCCCACCACTACCTTATAAAAGACCAGCAGTCAAGAAGCTTCTGGTCAGCTGAATGTCATGCTCTTAATTATGAATGGATAACCCCAAGTCAAACTTTTGAAGAAAGTCTCCAGATGTAAGAATAAAATCCAACTAAAAAGTTTAAAAAACACTGACAGCACAGAAAAATCTTTAAAAGATAATCTTAAGAGATATAAGAGAAAATATTATAGCCATGGAATAAGGACAAGAAGCTATAAAAAGGGAGACAAGAGGAAAGTTCTTGGAAATTGGACATTTTCAAAAATAAAAATTTCAATAGGTAGGTTAAAAGTGGAGAAGAACTCGATTACCAGAGCAAAAAGACAGAGGGACAGTAGGGAAACATGAGTAGAGAAGAAAACTCTAATCAGACACGTGAAAAACTAGAGAACCAGAAAAAAGAGGAAAGAACGGGAGAAGAAATGATCAAAACCAAATAAAGAGACAAACAAATAACACACTTTCCAGAAGTGAAGTGACTGGCCCTTCACGCTGAACATTCACACGAAGAGCCGGGCACAAGAAATAATAAGCCTCACACCAAGGCAACATTTCAAAATTCCAAGGGAAGAACAGTTCTCAAAATATTAGAGAAAATTATATAGACATCGAGCTCAGAGACAGAATGACATGGGCAATCACAACAGCAGTGCTGGATGCCAGAAGAAAACAAAACAATGCCTTTAAAATTCGGAAGAAAAACGCTTTTCATACATCAATACTATACCCAGCCAAACTAGCAATTAAATGTGAGGCTACAATAAAGACATCTTCAAGTTGGTACGGTCTCAGAAAAGTAACCTTCCTCTGGAAGGTTCCATGTTTTCTGGCTGCTGAGCCTCTCCTAATGTTAGCCATTACTCACATTACTTATCAGGCCTTCCTTCTTCTCCACTCCCCACTTTCTACTTTACAAGCTAAACTCCATCCTGGAAGTATGTATAGTTCGAAGCCATCACCACCTCCAGGAAGGATTTTCTGTTTCTGCCAGAAGGGGGCAGTCTATTCCTCTGGAGACTCTCAGACCTCTTCACTCCCCTAAAATTCTTCTCGTCTGTTCCTGATTAGTGTGATTTAAGGCCACGACTTTTCTCCCTAAACAAATACTAGAAGTTTTCTACAGCAAAATATCTGCCTGTCTTTTTCTTGTGGCTCTGCTCTTGCAATGCCTTCCCTACTCACCAACTGTGACTCATACACTTTCTTCAATATAGTAGACATTTACTAGTAAGGGAGCAATTGACTTAAAATTTAACATTAATCCATTCTGCTAAGAATACCACACCGAACCTATTTCATCTCTGCTCCAATGCCTTCCACATCCAGATTTCCCAACTCAGAGTCTCTGCACGTAGGGCAGGAAGGATCATTTTTGGGGAGTGAAACGGAAAAGAAAAAAAAAATTCTTTCAATTGAAAAACTATGATCTTAGGACCCAGCAACATCCATGCAAAAATTTGTACATGAAGGTATGTAAGAGCATTACCCACAATAGCTTAAAAATGGAAACAACCCAGATGTCCACCAACTGATAAATGGATAAATAAAATGTGATCTATACAGACAATGGAATATTACTCGACAAGGAAAAGGAATGGAGTACCAATACGTGCTGTAACAGGAGTGAACACTGAAAATGTTACATAAGTGAAAGCAGCCAATCACAGCAGACCTCCTATCGCATGATTTCATTTACATGCAATAACGAGAACAGACAAATCTATAGAGACAGAAAAGTTGAGTAGTGGTTGCCTAGGGCTGCGGTGGGTGGGGAGAATGGGACATGACCACTGATTTAGAACATGGAACTTCTTTAGGGGACAATGAAAATGTTCTAAAGTTGGTTATAGCGATGGCTGCACCATGCTAAATATTCTAAAAGCCACTGAATTGTACAATTTTTAAAAAAATATTTATTTTAAAAAAAAAATTATTTATTTATTTAATTTTGTCTGCTCTGGGTCTTAATTGCTACATGCACAATCCTTTTTTTTTTTTTTTTAGTTGTGGCACGTGGGCTTCTTAGTTGCGGTATGCATGTGGGATCTATTTCCCCAACCAGGGATAGAACTTGGGCTCCCTGGATTGGGAGCACAGAGTCTTACCCACTCGACCATCAGGGAAGTCCCAAATTGTACACTTTAAATGAGTGAACTATATCTCAATAAGCCTGTTCTAATAAAAAGATCAATGTGGGAATAAACTAAATTCCTGTATTATTTGTGTTTAAGAGCACTAGCTTAAATAGGGCAGGCTTTGCAAAGTACGGCAAACCTGAACAAGATCAAAATGTGCGTCTGGGATCAGAAAACACCAAGTTGAAAAACAAGGTCATATCAGTTACTTGCCTCAAAATAAATATTTAATCTGTTCACTGTAGAGTTAACTAGTTTAAGAGAAGCCATACTAAAGCAGTAGTGAAAACTACTGGGTTTTACGGGAATCACAGTTGGCCTGGTTATATAACCTTACGTAGGTCACTCAATTTCAAAAGGTATTTTCTCTAGTTTCACTCCTTGCCAATCACCTTATTTCATGGGCATATTCTTGGCAATTAATGGGTAATATATTTCATATTTACAGAGTGCCAGGATCTGAAAGCACTGTTGAGGTTTGTTCCGGGCATTTGCACGCACTTCGGGCACATGATCTGCAGGGTTGGTAAGTTAAAGCACCCACTTAGAAAGGCTTCCTGTTTGAGGGATACTATCATAGTTACAAAACAAATGTAGAAAACGTTTTGAGTCTTCCAAAATGAATGGAAAAAGTGTTTGAAAGTCTCTTAAAAGTAAACAATGATTTCGTATATTTTTGAACTTTAAGGTTTCATTTTGAAATACGTCCCACAAAGGCACAATGATCTACTGGTGGAGGAAAGTAGATTAAAAATAGTCTAATGGGGCTTCCCTGGTGGCGCAGTGGTTGAGAGTCCGCCTGCCGATGCAGGGGACACGGGTTCGTGCCCCGGTCCGGGAGGATCCCACATGCCGCGGAGCGGCTGGGCCCGTGAGCCACGGCCACTGAGCCTGCGCGTCCGGAGCCTGTGCTCCGCAACGGGAGAGGCCACAACAGTGAGAGGCCGCGTACCGCAAAAAAAAAAAAAAAAAAAATAGTCTAATGAATGACCCATCTACAATCCTCCTTTGGTATACCTTCTTCAAAGATATCAGAATTAAGAAATCAGGCCTACCAAACCATGATTTTAGCTAAAAGTAAACTTAAATCCTACTCTCTGTATCTTCTTTCAGAACATACTCCAATTCTCACTCACCCTAGTGTAACTCATTTGAATACATCAGAGGTTTAAGGTGTGGGCCTAATTTTAAAGAAGAAAGATGGATGTAGGTAAACTATTTTCATTAAACATACGATATAGCCCTTCAATCATTTTGCCTTTGTTTTAAGTTCTCTTCATTTTCTTTCATCTCTACTTCACTTGTAACTATAAGCTTTTTAGTCTGTATGACAAATAACACGAATCTGGTTTGATTTAGGAACAATATTATGATCCACACTGGGTTGAAAAATATTTAAAAGTTCTATGCAGCTGTGTCACTGAACTCAGAACTTACAGCAGTGAGAGACAAAAATGCACCAATCAGATAACTAAAGACTTTGTGGTTTGTGAAAAGCAAACCTACAAGACATTGGGTTGTATGATGTGATATGAGCCTGTGAAACTGTTTAATTTTGGTATGTGAAAAAATCACAAGAATAAACGAGTGCAAATAGAACACTCTTATTTCTGGAATACAGACTCATTTATTTTTCTTGACTTTTCTTTTCACTCAGGTGCGAAATATAGAGTGCAGAATTCAGATTCTAAATTGCAACTTATATTAGCTACACTGCAAATTTGGGGCAATTAACTTCACTAGTCGCACATTCATTATTTAATTCCAACTTCATAACTCTTCTATTGCAGTAAGAACATTTAACAAGAAATGTACCCTCTTAACAATTTCTAAATGTAGATTGCGAACTGCAGGCACAGCGTTGTACAGGAGATCTCTAGGACTTAATCATCTTACGTAACTGAAACTTTCTCTCCATGGAATAGCAGCTCCCCATCTCCTCCTCTAGCCCCCGGCAACCACCATCCTGCTCTCTGCTTCTAGGAGTCTGACTCCTTAAGATACCTCGTATCAGTGGAATCATAAAGTGTCTGTCCTTCTGTGATCTGCCCTCCACTTTCATCCATATTGTCACAGCATAATGTTTTAAATGGTTCACTTGGGTAGGGCAGATTCATTGGTGGCAACTGGGCCACACCTTGCTTTATCGGTTTCCTGCCTCTGCCCTTTATGAATCCTCTCACAGTCAAGACTGTGTCGCACCTGGAGATGCCTTCCCTGCTCGCTGAGGTGAGAACATTGTTTTGATGTCCGGAAGTCCTGCTTTTCTTTTTAAAAGTCAAGGTCTCCTGGCAGCTCCTCTGCAAACTACTATGGCAGCTGGGCTACAGGTCACATGCATATTACATAATGGCAGTCCATGCGTTCAAACGAGCATCTCCAAGCCACGATTCCCATAGCAACACACAGAGATTTTACTCATCTCAGAGATGAAGCAGCCAGCAGAAGTATTCTAATGTTAGTTACCCTCGATTCTCTTTTTTCTTTTTTTTTTTTTAGCAAGATCAACACAGCACTTTTTTCGAAGCAGTCATTTTTTCAAAAGAAAACCGATGAAGCCCGTGTTTAAATATGTTCACTTAAAAGTTACCGAGTTACCACACACACCAAGCCTCTCTGAACATGAACAACAGTCGATGCTTTAGAAATAGCTGCTATTTGAACGAATGCATGGGAAAAAGAATCCAAGTCACGGCCATTAGTGAAATGAAACAGTCTCAGCTGAATTCTGTACTTCTATGTTTCATATGTCTTTTCCAGTCCCCCCTTCCATATATATGCACTTTGTTATTGTGGGATGGAGAAGAAAGTGCTCCAAGGGAACAATTTTAATGAATAAAATCCTTTCTTGCTTTATTTTTGAAAAGCATAATGCAATCCATTTTGTAAATATAAGAAAAATGCCATCATAAAACACCTAGGGCGTAAAATTTGGGAGAAAAATTGCTGTCTAAGAGAATAAACATTAGCTTGAAGAATGTCTGTTTTTCTGAGCAGAGAAATGGTTTCCTGAAAAAACTGAAGTAAAATCCTTTTGATATTAGAAGGAGTTTTTCCTCTTTGCATATTCAGGGATCCTTTCTGTGTGTCTAAATAAACCATCCACCCACGGAAACAAGCTGCCTGGATTATAAGACAACATAAAAGGCAAAACCGCCCATATATCACACTGCCTTTCTCGGTCAAGGGAAGAAAGTACATTCCGTTTCTTGTACCTCTCTTCCGCCAGAGAGACCACATGTGCACTTCAGGAGGAACTGCCACAGGTGGCCCATCACGGACCCAGCACGACATGCAAAGAGCCTGGCGGAGAACGGAGGGTTTTACCTTTGCTTTCTCCAGCTGGGCCTGGGCCTGTCGCCGTGCTTCTCTGCGCACCGTCTCCCGATCTTCCTCCAAAGAAACATCTGAATCGGAGGGACGGCTGGTGTAGGAGTCTGCCGAACCCTGGAGAGGGAAATCGACCTTTTAAAAGAGATTGCATCGGGCTTCCCTGGTGGCGCAGTGGTTGAGAGTCCCCCTGCTGATGCAAGGGACACGGGTTCGTGTCCCGCACTGGGAAGATCCCGCATGCCGCGGAGCGGCTGGGCCCGTGAGCCATGGCCGCTGAGCCTGCGCGTCTGGAGCCTGTGCTCCGCAACGGGAGAGGCCACAGCAGTGAGAGGCCCGCGTACCGCAAGATAAATAAATAAATAAATGAGATTGCATCTATGAGGTTTGCAATGGCCACGTCTCACTGACACGGCAGTCAGCTTCCTAGACTGTGCTATCCATTCCTGAAAAGAGGAGAAAATAATCCACCTGGTGGCAAACCAGCTCCACACATGGCGCTCTGGTCTGCAGACCACGCACTAGGAGAGCTGTGCCTTCCAAATTACCATTCCTTCCCAAACCTTATGGGCCAGTTAGCAGCCTTTCTGGAAGCCAGAACAAGTTCTTTGTATCATCAAACCAGCTCTGTGCTGCAGTGCACCGTAGGGCACAGGCGGGTTTCAAGGAGAGCTTCAAGAACAGTCTACAGCTACAGGAAGAATTTCCAATTAGAAAGAAGACAGGCTAATAGAACATACAGGAAAGTCGAGCGAGTTACCAACTTGAACTCTCTGAAATGTCACTGCCATAGATGTCACCCACTTTCACCTTAAGCACCCTTTTGTACCTACCTCCGTATTCACCTGATACCTCCTCTGACAAACCTGTAATGCAGTAGCCGCCGGCTTCCCTCAATCTTTAAGCAACACATTGTTTTTCAATCCCTTTAAAGAGATATTTCATCAAAGCTGTCTACGGAAAACACCTGCCCGGGAGAGCTCCTAGGGCAATAAATCACAGCATAGGAAAAGGAGCTCGGAGGATTAGAGGACTCTCTCCCGTTCCCTCTCCAGCAATCAACATACTACTCATCACGGGCGCCCCGGACAATCCTCACCGTACCAGCAGCAAAAACAACGACAAAATAACGTCTCCCCTCAACGAGAGCCCTGGAGCTTACAGAGATGTCCGAATTCTTCAGCCTTCCTCCCTTGGCGCGTTTCAGAAGCCTGACCCAGGTGGCCTTCATCAGCCAGACAGCGCCCTTCTCGTCCGCAGCTGCAGCCCCGGGCACCGATCCTCAGTGCGCGCTGAGCCCCGCAGAACCCCTTCTCTGTTCCCGTCCATGCTCTGGGCAAACCCCTCCTCTCCGTCCCTTTCTGCCTCCGGGGCTTTCACTTCCTAGCCCGGAGGACTCCAGTCCAAGGAGATTCTTATTTTCCCATTCCAGCCAGTGGGGAGGGGAAACAAACACTCGAATGATTTCGATTGCTTTAAAGATAACACTTCAAGTGCATCCAAAGGCATCAACTCGTCCTAAACTTCATGCATCTTATTACCCTATTCTCTTCCCGACTCTTGGATCGTTAAAAGACATTAGTTGTAAGAGAGCCTTTAAAACACACACACACACACACACACACACACACACACACACACACACACACACACAAACCAACCTAGTGCAAAACGTATGCAGTGACATTTGCAAGTGCAAAGGTCAAGCCTTATCTTCAGAGATCTGGAGGGGGAGGGCGGAGGACGCGCTCACCGCACTGGGCATGCTCCGCGTGTAGCCTTTTTACGCAGACGCTCACATCACATGGTTAGTCTCTGTCAAATTGCCATTTTGCATCCAAAGTGTAAACATCTGGAAAGGGCTTTTTGCTTCTATAGTAACAGGCACCTGTAATGTTTGGCATGTTTCTATTTCAGATCAAACATTCTCTCAAAAATAAAGTGTAATCTCTCCCTCTTTTTTTTTTTTTTTCGTTTAAGGATCTCTTTCCATTAATCTGCTGCAGAAAGTATATCCTATGCCATTGGACAATTCGTAGATAATAAATACGGTACACACTGATGGGCAACCAAAATCAAATCGTGCTCATCCATCCTAGTATCAAGCCGCTCCTGATGGCTCTTGATCTCCTAAACAAAATGCGAGAGATCTGCCCATTGCATTAGGTCTTGAAAGTAATCACGGCGCTAAGCAATGCGTTTAACGGAGCTCAAAGTGACTTCCAACTGCTTCTGTAACTGAGAAACTACCCTTCCAAATAAAGTCACTGGAATAAATAACAGCGTGAACTGTTATCACGTAATTACGAGGAAATTTCAAAGCTTGGTTGATTTATTAGGTGGCGTTAAGATTCACAGAACAATCTGGTCCAAACTCTTCTTACAAATAAAGTGATTGGGGCTTGGGAAAGAAAGTTACTTATTAATTTCCACTACTAATGGAATTACATTTTCGAAAGTTTATGAAGAAACACACACTTCCAGGTTTAAAGTAAACATAAAATACTATCACTGCATTCCAAGCTACATTTCTGTTTGAGTGTCCTGGTGGGGATTGTTTTGTAAAGTCTCATGCGAATGAAAGAAAGGATTCTTATGAAAATCTTCCTTACTTTCCCTCCCTCCCTCCCTCCCTTCCAAACCCTCCCCACCGCCATTCCTTTCATTTCTAGGCTAAGACCAATCTTCATGACTTAAACACCAGAAAATACAGTAGAATAGAGGCTTTAGAATAAACGTTGTAGATCAAATGCACCTCATTGTGGTAACATAACATAAATCAATAAACAGATTACTTACCTTGTTATCAAGTGAATGTAAAATGCATAAGGAATAGGAAATGCATTGCAAGTTTTTCATTCTAGTACAGTTCACAAGTGAGATAGGGGTTTTTCTATACCAACACACAGGCTAGGGGATTCCTAATTTTCCCAGAGGGTTTCCTATAGCAGGGATAGCACAGCAGAAAATTACCATGAAGCATGATTATATCTCATAAAAGACATCAGGCCCGGTAGTGACAAGTGCTGGCATTTTAAACCCAGTCACCCTGTCACAGGATCAGGTCATGCCTCAGTGAAGATACAAAGTTTCTGTCATTAAGAAGCCCATAACGAGAGGAAGAGAGTAACACACACACACACACACACACACAATTGTGTGTGATCTCATTCCCTTTTGAACAAA
Source organism: Phocoena sinus (assembly GCF_008692025.1). Lineage (NCBI taxonomy): Eukaryota > Metazoa > Chordata > Mammalia > Artiodactyla > Phocoenidae > Phocoena > Phocoena sinus. The sequence goes on from NC_045764.1 coordinate 4,085,716, forward strand.
ATAAGATTTTTTAAAAAAATCCTTTGCTCATAATCAGGTGTAGCTTTTAATTACACGGTCATTTTGAGACCTGTTTCCAGGTTGAAATAATTAAGCAGTTTAAGAGCCCCTCTCCACTGAGTTTCGGCAATGATCTTTTTTTTCCTTTTAATTTTTTTAACATCTTTATAGGAGTACAATCGCTTTACAATGGTGTGTTAGTTTCTGCTTTATAACAGCAATGATCTTTTGAATACTTGCAACAATATATTAACCTCTGACAATATGTGTGACTTCAACTGATGTCCACGTGACTTTCATTCCTTGGATAAGTGAAGTACACACTTTCCAAATACTTTTCATTGTAGAAGTTACACGTATCCATTACGGGACAAGAGACACACAGATAACATTTACTTTAAATTCTCCCATCCAAAGAGAGTCAACCATTAAATGGTAGCACTGTTTAGCTTCCAGAGTTCTTGCATTTTTGAAAGTCACCCTCCAAACGTGTGCCTTACAATTAATCTCCTTCCTTCCGGGAGTGTGGATTTATGCAGTCAGAAGTGGTGTATCTAATTAAGCTTCTGCCTTTGGTACCATATGGACTTTCTGGGTCATTCTGACAAGTAGCCTTCAATCAGGAAGAGGTGGCAGTCATTCCGTAAAGCCAGAAGAGGTTAGCACAAGATGTATCCCTGATCTCGCGGGTTCCTGCAATATGATTAGCTGAACTTTTGTAGTATTTGTCCTGGCAGGTACATCCCAGATGTCCTTTTCCACATCTTAATATTCTCATTCCTCATCATGCAGTTCTAAAATGCAATCTGCAGCTAATGTCTACCAATAGCTCACCTGGGGTCATTTATTTTTATCCTCAGGGGTCTCACTCCAAATTGTGTTCTTTGCTTACTGGAGACTTCAGTTAATTGGATTGATTGATGCTTCTATCTATTATTCAGTTTCTGGCGTTTTCCAATGTATGCCAAATATTTACACACAAAGCATCACGCTTTTCCTTTAACGCTTTTTTTTTTGTAGTTGTAATGTTTGCTTTTTTCATGCTGTTCTCTACTGTTTCAATCATGTCTATTTCCAGGATGGTTTTTCTTGAATGTTCTTGTACTTCCTCTTTTAAAGCCAAAGGATAAGAGTCACCACCCTATTGAGGACTACCATCTTGGATGCCAAGTGGGTCATGCATTCCTGTAGGAACTCTTCATATGAAGCCTGAAGCAATGCTCTTGGGCAAAATCAATTTCCCATAGTATCCCAAGGCTACCTCAATTTTAGACAAAGCTGTGTCCCATCCAAAATACTCAAGACTTCAAATGTATAGGACTCATGCATAAGACTCCTCGCGTACAGGACTATGCTAAGTTCAAAAATGACACGGGCTATTCAGATGAAGCCCATTTTCATTAATATTGTAGACTCTGGTTTGCCAATGTCACAAAATTACTACTCAAATCCATTCAATCACAAAAATCTCAGACGTGACTGGCCTGCCATTTGGCGAAACTTGAAAATATCAACAGAGGTGATGGTGATAGATCTATCACCATCCCTGTTATGGGGATGGTGTTTATCCAAGTTCATCCCTGTTATGATTAAGTAAAAGCTAAAATATTAGCTTCAATTTTCTCAAGAGCATAGGAAAATCTGTAAACTTTGTGTAAGTTTCATAAGTACTGGTGAAGAGATTAAATTTTGCCCCGAAACTAAACCAAACCAAACCGAACAAAAACACACACCACATGCATCTATTCAGTACTTACTATTTTGGAACCATAAGTGCTACAACTGTAAGTTAAACGCTGGGACTATGACTAGTTTCCATCATGAAGCTTGATATTCTAGTGGAGAAGACCAATTAAAATAATTATCAGAAAAATAATTACAGTGAGAAAACAGTGAACAGGCTGAGATGAGAGAATGATGACGGGAAGATGCTACTTTAGCTGGGAAGACAAGATGATCATCTGAGATGATATTTAAGCTGAAATATCCCAAAAGATGAAGAAAAAACAAGTTAGCCTTTGGATGTGCTGAGAAAAGCAATACAGGAAAAGGGAATGGAATATGCTAAGGCCCCGAGGACAAGGAATGCTTCGCAGTTTGAGGAAATGAACAGAGATCAGTGAGGCGACCGTGCTATCTTGCAGGTGTATTTAAGCCTTCTCTCCTTTCCCTTCTTTTTCTCTCTGCAGGTGACACACCTGGAATATGTATTCTGGGAATCCTTTTCATTTATGTGGCACCACCTCACAGAAAAACTCCTTATACATGTTTGATTTTCTTAATTAGGAGCGGTATTCAAGTTGTCAGTAAATTCCACATTATTGGGAAAATCCTGTCTTCTGAGGTTTAAACACAGTTCTCTGAATTTCTTCCTTCTAAATCCAGGGCTATCTCTTAAAGGCTAACATCGGTATATTTTTGAGGTTGTTCTATATTACATTAATTCGAGCAATCAATTTATTAAGGCTAGACTATGTAGACAAGTGATAATAACTGCTAATTTTTAATGAATGCTTACACTGTACTAGGCACTGTGCTGATTCACCAGTGTTACATGATTTAATCATTAATTTTCTCCATTTTTCACTGATGAAGAAACTGACCTAGAGAAGTAAAGTTACCTGAATGAGGTTACAAAGCTAAAAATCGATGGGGGTAGGAATTAACCTTCAGCAATCTGAATTTAGGTTCCATGCACGCATCAGTTCAGAAAATTAAAAGCCAGAACAAATCCCTACATGCAACTGATGTTTCTATTAATCAAAAACATTTTTCTTTCTTTTTTTTATATTGAAGTATAGTTGATTTACAATGTTGTGTTAGTTTCAGGTGTCCGGCAAAGTGATTCAGCTATACACACACACACACACACACACACACACACACACACACACTATATATATATATATATATATATATATATATATATATATATGTTCTTTTTCAGATTCTTTTCCAGTATAAGTTATTACAAGATATTGAATATAGTTCCCTGTGCTATAGAAAACATCTTTTTCTGTCTGCCAGGCATACGTATAAACTTTTCTAAAGGTCGTAATGTGTCAAGATGACTCCCAAGTTCTCACCTCTATCTCTGCTGAGCTTGGCGCCCTCCCCCTCCCTTCCTTTCTGCCTGTCCCCGTCCCTTCCCCATCCCCTCACTCACCCCCCACACATATACATCTTCACAGATTCTCAAATTTTATCTTCCTCAAAGGCACAATGAAGGTGCAATGAAACAGATAACTTCTCATTCATCAATGTAACACAGTTTTGTGAAAAGTTGCCTGATACCCTGAAATTTTCCTCATTTCAGAGTATCTCAGTTGTAAAGCATTCTTTTTCTACTTATCTGCAATGGAACGCAGGTAAGTAGAATAGGAAAACAATGGAAGTCAAGAAAGCAGGTATTTAAGTTTTCCCCTTTTCCCTGAAAATGAGCATAACTTTGGCAAGCTGGCCTTCAGCAGCCTCTTTGGCAGCTACTCTGGCCTGAAGCTGGCTGGAATTCAAGGGTCTTCTGACTAATCTTTCAGTGCAATAGGAACAGTTGCTAGTTTTCAGCGCTGAAACTAAAGTTACTACAGAGTAGAAATGAGAGGTCCAAGTCTCAGAGATGTGACTAACTTACATATTTTTAAGAGTAATATATTAAAACACCGTAATTACCAAATTATTCCTCGAATTGAGGGTATGATGGATGTTTACGTTTCGTAGAAGAGTCCAATATTTGTAAAAACGTGACACTGCTAAAAAGAACCACTATGAAAAAGCTAATATTAGATGGGAAATTTAACATTATTTTGAGTTTTAGATTTCAAGCATAGGATAAATAATTTCCCTTCACAATTACAACACTGTTTGTGTATGTTGGGCGAGTTTTTTAGCCTATAATATATATTTACTGATGGTGATAGATTACAAGTGTTTTTTCATGCTAATATAATTTCTTAAAAATTTATTTTTCATTCATGAGATTAAAAATGAACAGGTAAGAAGAAAATTAGTGGCCTGGGAGAGCTGGACTCTCTCAAAATATTGCTGAAAAAAATTAAAGGAGTGAATGAAGCCACATAGAAAATTCTGGGTATAGGAATTCATGATGGGTATGGATATAGCAAGAAACTCTGAGTGGGCATCACTACCTTTAGTCTTTCAACTGAATCATTCCACTCAGCCTACACACGTTATTATTTCCCTCTGCCTACTCAATCAAGGTGATACACCACATCTACAAAAGAAAAAAAAACACATGATCATCTCAACAGAAGCGGAAAAAGCATTTGACAAAACTCAACATCCATCCATGATAAAAACTCTTACCAAAGTGGGTTTAGAGGTAACATATCTAATAAAATAATAGCTAAATAGATATAAAATAATAACAGATAAATCAATATAAATAAATATAAACTAATAACAGGGAAATAATAGGAAATATTAATAATAGGGAAATAACAGGGAAAATAATAAAAGCTATTTATGACAAAACCACAGCCAATATAATGCTCAACGATGAAGACCTGAGAGCCTTCCAGCTAAAATCCAGAATAAGACAAGGATGCCCACTTTCACCACTTCTATTCAACATAGTATTGGAAGTCCTGGCCACAGCTATCAGACAAGAAAAAGAAATAAAAGGTATCCAAATTGGAAGGGAAGAGGTAAAACTGTCATTATATGCAGATGACATGATACTATTATTTCCCTCTGCCTAAGAAAACCTCCCCTGGACTTCATTTTCTCTGCCAGCTTTTACCCCATTTCTTTGCTCTCCTTTGCAGGAAAAAAAAAAAAAAAAAAAGCCTATAAGAAGTTGTCCACGCTCACTTCAGTTCTCTACGGATCTCTCTTAAGCCTACTCTCTCCCACCGCTGTCCCCAAAACTGCTCAAGGTCATCAGCAATGAATCAAATCCCAGGGTCAATTCGCAGTGCTCATCTTAACCTATTGGTAGCATTGAGCCTGGTTGTTTAAGATCACTCTCCACCCTTTACTCACTCACTCAAAGTTGCTTTCTCAAAGCACTCTCTCTCGGTCTTTCTCTTACCCACTGGCTGCTCCTGAGGAGTCTGCTTGGCTGGGATCTCCTCTTCCACCTCCCTCCTCCATCCTCCCATCTCACACACAACCTCCTTCTTTCTGCTCCAACCTCACTGATACTCCTCACGGGCACCAAGGAAAGCTCTCTCCCTAGATTTCCACACGATGATCACTTCCTTCAAGTCTTTGCTCAGTTGGCACCTTTTCAATGAAGACTTCCTCTACCATCCAATTTAAAACTGCAATCCCCACTGCCCTCCAGCATCACTCATCTCACTTACCATGTTCAACTTTTTAAAAATAGTGCTTTTACCTCCTAGTATACAATATAATTTACTTATTATGTTTAGTGTCTACCTCCCTCCACTAGAATATAACATCCACGAGGGCAGAGATTTTTTTTTTTCTGTTTCATTTACTCATTTATCTTAAGTGCCTAGAATAGTGCCTGGCACAGAATACATGCTCTATAAACGTGTGTTGAATGAATGAATAGGGTTACCAGAGAGAGAGAGAGCCTTTTCTTCCTCACATCCTAGATCCTGAAGCTCTTCTGCTATACAGGGTCCTCCTTAGCATTCCTGAACATTTCTAAACATTCTTAAAACATTCCTAAATATTCTCATGTCTCTTCCTTACTAAAAAAAAACAAACAAACAAAAAACAAAACAAAATAAAAAACACCAACAGCAATCTTACCCATAGTTAATGTCAATAAATATTTGCTATGATGAGTAGAAGAATAAAACAAAAACATCAGCCTGAAGATATACTTGGTATTTTATCATAAACCTCAATAAATACCAAGTTCATTAACGTAGTATAAATGTCAACTGTCTGATGATTAAATAAACATGTTCCATAACAAGCAAGCTACTAAAAAGAAAAGTCATTACACTTAAAATGTATACAGCATCCTTCCAAGAAATGTAACAGAGATTTTGACATTTTAAAAATGTAATTAAAGCTTATTTTCTATAAAGCGTCTTCTTTTCCCATTAATTGCACTTCTTCATTCCAGGGACTTAAATTTCCAATCCTAACACTGCTAAAGACTCACTGTGTAGCCACAGGCAAGTCATGCAAATATTCCCCAGGCTAATTCCCCCTCTGCAAAATGAGTACAGTAAATCAAAGCTACCAGAAAGAATATTCTTCAGCATTTCCTTACAGATGGTGGAAAATACATTGTAAATATGACATATTCAAATAGACTGTTTACAGACTGTTACTTCTCATACACTGCTCCTGCTGGTCCTATGAGAATAGAGTTTAAATTCACAGCAGAAAAAAAAACGTGACTGTACATATAACTTCTAGTAAGATGGAATGTTTAAAAAATCAAGCCAGCACAGGAGGAAGATATTTCTTCAAGCAATTTTGCATCATATATTTAAAAGGAAAGCACCTATTAACTGGACAAAAACACAGCTCTGGAACATCTTAGCAGGCTCTCTACTACTAAATAAAGATCATATCAAAAGATATGTCCAGCTGCGAGCTTTTTCTTGAGTGGCAGAACAGTCAAGCAATGAACCTTGGATCCTGCCTTCCAGAGAGAATTCTCCCAGGTGGCAATGAACCATCAATCCACAGACATTGAAGGACAGTCAGCACATGTATCCCCCAGGGAGCCCCAGAGCTGTGAAAAGGGATATGGCTTCAGTCCTTAAAGATTTTACCCTCTAAAACTTTCTTTGCATATACATAAGTTTTTCTCATTGATACGAAACACAGTAAGAGAACAACAGACATAAGCAGACAAAGGTTATGGATACAAGATTCACAAAAAAAATCAGTTACCCACAAGCATCTGGAAAAAAATTTTCAGACTCACTAAATTAGACCCAATACCATTTCCTCATTAAACGAGTACTCTCTGCAAAGTGCCAATTCACAGCGTTATAGGACACGTTACAACCAATGCTTTCACATCTTGTTCATAGCTTTACTTTAGTACAACCCTTTGGGAAAACCAAGTTCTTTTTGTTTGTATCTAGATAGGTATCTAGACTAATATGTATCTAGGCTAATGATTTCACTTCTGGGACCTGTCTCTAAAAAATTCTTAGATTATGGTTCATAAACTTAAATTATTATACAACCTTAATAATAGCTACAGAGACTAAAGGGCATTATAGGCAAATGTTTATCATGATCGTATTTGGTAAAAAAAAAAAAAGAAAGAAAGAAATTAAAACCCTGAATCATTTCTATAAATACATACATTCATGTATGTAAAAATACTGGGAGTACACAAAAATAACAGGAGATAGAGGACTAGATTCATTTTTTTTTTAATTCAGGGGACTAATTTTTTTCTGTAATGTTACCATTTTTGTGATTAGAACTAAAAAGCTCATGCTTGTTGCAATTGAAATGTCTAACAAAACACTGAAAATATTTTTGGTGTTGTAAAAAGAGTGTTTGCAGATTCATATTTTCCCTAATTTTTTGATTTAACCTTGATAGTTTTTTGCCTGTGGGGAAGGGAAGCAAACTTGGGATCTTCTGAAAAACTCTTGATTCAAGTCAAAAAAAAAAGAAATAGAGTAAATGTTGATGCAGGAATTGTATCAGGAAAGAAACAAGAATTAAAAGAAAAATACTTCGGCATGAAATGCTAACATTTTAAAGTATTACATTTCTCTGTAGACAATGTATTAAAACGATTATTTGAAGTCTCCACTGAAACACTGGGCTTTTCTCATATGACTGGTTAAATGATTTTTGGTACTAAGTTAGATACTTAAGCAGGTCAAATGACTCAGTAATTTGGTAATACATTATTAATATACTGCTCTAAAAGTCTAACCTTCCAGAAAGGTATGACTTTGGTTCAGAGAGGTTTAATAGTAAAAATAGGCTACACGATCGGGGAGTTGACAGGAAAAGGGCCGGTGGTGTGCAGCACTTGGTGATAAAGCACCACAAAGTACCCTACTGACCTAAAATAGTTAATGCATCCTTTAAGCAGCTAACCTACCTTCAGGGGGTGATTTAAGAACCAGAGACAATTTGGTTCATTACAAATCTATGTTTAGAAATATGCTGCAAATTTCAGATTGGTTAGCTGGAGATGTGCTGTTGGTTATATTAATACATTATTGTTAGAAAATCCAGACTCTATTCAGAATGTTTCCCAAAACACTGGACATATACAGTTGGTAAAAAGCAATTTATGTAATATTTCCTGTCACACAAATAAGAAGGCTTTTTTTTTGGCCATGCTGCGTGGCTTGCAGGACCTCAGTTCCCCAGCCAGGGATTGAACCCAGGCCACAGCAGTGCAAGCCTGGAACCCTAATCACTAGGCCACCAGGGAACTCCCAAGAAAGCATTTTTTTAATTGCAAATATTCAATACATGGTGCCATTCGCTGAATGCTTGTGTCCCCCCCAAATTCATATGTTGAAACTGGATCCCCAAGGTGATGGTGTTAGGAGGTGGGGCTTTGGGGAGGTAAAAGATCATGAGGGTGGAGCCCTTATGAGTATGATTAGTGCCCTTGTAAAAGAGACCCCAGAGAGCTCCCTTGCCCCTCTAACAAGTGAGGACACAATGAAAAGATGGCCATCTATGAACCAGGAACTAGACTCTCTGCCAGCGCCTTAATCTTAGACTTCCAGCCCTGAGAACTGTGAGAAATTTCTGTTGTTTATAAGCCACTCAGTCTGTGGTATTTTGTGATAGCAGCCCGAATGGACTAAGACACGTGGAAATACGTGCTCGGCTTTAAGTTTAAAAGTATAATGAACTTCAACGATGATAAAACTTCTATCAGGCCAGGCAACACATGGCTTGACAGTTTGGTAAGAAGACAGTTTGGTAAAGGTCAGAAAAGACCCGGTGACTGCTGGCCATGCCTCTGACCCTTGACCTTTGGCCTGGTGACACTGTTTCATAGATGCTACAGCATGCTTATGCTACGTGTCAGAGGCTTCTACTGTTAAAACAGACAGCAAACTTGGGCCCTCCAAGCCAAAGCTAAACCGACTCTGTCTTCCACTTCATTTAAATGACAGTCATTCAATATTGTAGACAGTTAAATATTATTATCTTCCCTCTCCAACACACACATACATTAGAATGTAATGTCCACGAGGAGAGCAGGGATTTTTTTTTTTTTCTTTTCACCTCTGTACCCTCAGCGCCAGTGTGTATGAGACGAGCTGGGACCTGGGACCCTCGGCTGCAGGGCTTGCACCTGGACAGACTCCTCCTTGAGCCACAAAATGCAAAGAAACTATAAGGGGCTAAAAGTAACTGAGTGCATGTTCAGCTGGGGCAAATTATGGACGACAAGATACGAAAAGACCAAAAAGTCAACTGCCATTTCGGAAAATCCAGGAGCAAAAAGCAGGGTGTGCAAAAGCATGGTACTGTGCACGCCCCCTGCACACACCACCACCAAAGGGGTGGGCGAATCACCTGAGCTGCCCCTGCAGCTCAACCCCTGGACCTGCCCCTGCCCTCACCCTTTATAAGGCACCCACTCGCCGCCCCCCCTCCCCCCAGGACAGAGTGAGCCAGGGAACCTGTTACTTGTTCTCTCTCCCCCCTGCTGCAGCAGGAGCCCCAGTAAAGCCTTGCCTGAATTTCTTGTCTGGCCTCTTATCAATTTCTATTGATTAAGGAGGCCAAGAACCTCAGTCGGTGACATATACATCCGGGAAGAAGACAAGACTGGGGGCCTTTACATTCCAGTGAGGGAGACAGATGTGACACAGGTAAATAACACAAAAGTTATTTTATGACTAGCATGTCATACAAGGTAGCTCTACATGGTCTGGGTACTAGAGACCCTGGGATTCTCTGGCCAAATGGCCATGAGCCCATTTCTCAGGACTGCCTGAGCCTCTTCTCACATTCATCCTTCTCAGGATATACCTCCCCACCTGTGTGCGCACCCCGAAACCCAGGGTGGCCGAGGGCAGCTGTCTGCTGAGGGGGGAGTGATGAACGGGAGACTGAACGTATAGGCTTGGCTGTCCACTCACATCACAAACCTTGACCGAGCCCACCGGGATATGGGGCCTGTGTGCTGGCTCTCTCCCCACTGCCACGTTCCCACGGAGAACTTCAAGGACAGTTCTGAACTCAGACTGGCCTCCTCAGTCATTAGAAAGGTACGCACTCCGCTGGTCCTCTCTTGCCCCCATCCAGCAGAGGCGGTCTACCACAATGCCATGGACGTTGTTGTGTTAATATCTGGATCTCCGCTCCTGGCTGATGGCCGGGCAGTCACCCTGGTGCACACCAGGTGCTCAATAAGTTATTCTGGGTAAATGAATACAATGTATGTCTATCATATCAAACTCTGGGTGACATTGGGTGTTAGACAGGTACAAAGTTAGCCTCTGTGACCTCGGTAAATGTTCCAAAGATTGTTTAGCCAGTAAGATGGCATCTATAGTTCCTGCCAACGGGGCATCCAATCATGGGTAAAACAACAGCTGCAGCATCCCGTGGTCTGAGAAAACACAGAGGAAAGACACCAAGCAAACTCAACAAGGAATCTTCAGTGCAGAGAAAAGCGAAGACTGCAGTAAGCAGAGAGGAAACCAGTTCCTGAGGTGGTAGGCATTTGCAAAGCCCATCAAGGGAGACAATCCTCCTGAAAAACCTGGCAAAATCTGGAAGATGCTAGAAGACAGGAGATCGACTGAGGCTGGGCATGGTCTTTTCCCTTTCCTTTCCTTTTCTCTTCCTTTCCTTTTTTCTCTGTCCTCCCTCCCCTTCCCCCTTCCTCCCTCCCTCCCTCCCTTCCCCCCTTCCTCCTTCCCTCCCTCCCTTCCCCCCTTCCTCCTTCCCTCCCTCCCTTCCCCCCTTCCTCCTTCCCTCCCTCCCTTCCCCCCTTCCTTCCTTCCTTCCTTTCCCTAAGAGTTTTAGCCTTCTTTAATATGCTTTAAGAAGGCTTTAATGGCCTTCTTTAAAACACAAATTACTATCAGAGCCCCACTTTATGTTATTTATACTTGTACGTAGTTTTTTTTTGAGTACCATACGCTAAAAATACACGAAAGCAAGTAAACAAACAAACAAACAAATCGGAAGCCTCACTCCGTAATGGAAGTTCAATTCTTTGCAAGTCATCCTTTTGTGATGTCCATGAAGCACTAAAGAATGTTTCCACATAGTATGCAGAGAGATGCCTGGAATGGGCAGGGCCTCTGTGCCTGAGGCAGGCAGGATTTCAGAGCACTGGGTGACCACACCACGAACGCGTGGCTGTCCGTGTAAACTGTGTATGTTTCACGAAGGCCAGGCTGACTAGTACGATTCTAGCCCTCCACGTTCCAACCTCTGCAGGCAATTAAATCACAGTAAAACCAACCTCCTCTTAGGGAGGAGGGGTTGCGGGCTCCTACCTGTTATTCCCGACAATGCAACCAAAGGACAGCAGCCAGCAGTATAATTTCCCCAGTGGGCACTGCTTCCGAAGATGTGGTCTCAGCAGTGAGGATTAACAGCTCTGCTGATCTCACTTCTTTCTACTTTCAGAGAACCCGCTGCTCTCATTCTCAGACTGGCTTCTGGGGGTGCTTACAAGTAAGGCCGCCCACCATGAGAGGGAAATGTGCTAATTAATATAAAATTGGGATTGCATGGAGAAAAGTCTATACATTTTCTAAAAGTGGGATTCCCCCAGTTGGGATATTATTTCTTGGCTTCCCTATTCATCTTTTCTTTAGTGATCTAAAACATTAAGAATATAGCCTGATGCGTCTTCCTCTAAAAATAACCTGCAAAAATTAGTTTTTCTAATGAATCATTTCTCACTTACTTTGAAAAATAATTGAAAGCAGGAACATCCTCAAAAGAGTTCTTGACCCCCATGCAAAGAGTGAACTTTGATTTTCAGAGTTAGTTGTAATACTCAAGGGTTTTCAACCAATAAATCCTTTCATCTTTTTGGCTAAAGCAAAGACAAAAGGAAAATGTGGCTTGGTGATTCAGTCAACATTAAAATGTATATATATATTTTAAAGGAATTAGGAACACTGTTGTTCTTGAGATAAAGCTTGAACCCGACTGAATTAAAACTAAATTTTTTAATTTAAAAAAAAAAGTAAAAACACAGCTTTTTGTTTGTTTCTCTTTTTAAAATAAATCTTGAAGCTATTATGCTGAGTGAAGGAAGCCACTCACAAAAGGGTCAATGCTGTATGGTTCTACTTCCACGAGGTACCAACAGTAGCCACATCCACAGGGCCAGAAAGTCGAATGGTGGGTGTCAAGAGCGGGGGACAAGAGGGGGTGGGGAATTCGTGTGTAGTGAATGCACTTGATGCTATAGAATTGTACGCTTAAAAAATGGTTAAAATGGAAAATTTTGTTACGTATGTTTTTACCACAATAAAAAAAATTACAAAAAAAACCCCAACGTGGTTTCTGATATGGAAATCCGCATTAAGCTTCCAAACTTAAAAAAAAAAAGTGACAGAGAGCGAGAAATTCTATTAAGCCCACAAATATAACAAAGTCAGCTCCTGGGATTGACACATTTACACTATAGATACTCTATAAACTAGACAACTACTGAGAACCTACCACAGAGCACAGGGAACTCTCTACTCGATGCTCTGTGGTGACCTAAATGGGAAGGAAACCCAAAAAAGAGGAGGGTATATGTATACGTATAGCTGATTCATTCTGCTACGCAGGAGAAACGAACAAAACATTGTAAAGCAACTATACGCCAATAAAAAAACAAACCAAAAAAACCCCCCACCAAAGTCAGCTCCAGGAAAGCAAGGCCTGCTCTCTGCTTTTTTCTTCCAGGGGTTCGGAGGGGAAGGGAGGAAGGGGAGATATTTTTTTGTTTTCTAAGTTGAAGTTTGAAATTCCAACCAGCCTCCAACGGTTCCTACGCTGATTCCGGAAGATTCTTACTACCAGAGTCACCGTAGCAGCTAATAATTACGGTTCTGAATTAGTAATTGATCTAAAGCGTGTGCCTCAAATACATTCTGTATAAAGCGATCACACCTAGGGAAAGAAATTCTGCATGTGCTATATAATTATAAAAATCAGAGACCTTCGGGTTGTGTCAGTGTTTTAGGTAACAAATAATTTCAGCACTAAGATACCCAATTAACACTCGTTCAGAATTAAAATGTTGACATATCACCAAGTATGCTGTCGTGAGTGGAGGAGAGTAATTCAAATATAAAAATTGACACTTTTCAGGATTTGTATTCAGGCCTACAAGGGAGTTTACTATAATTATTGGCTGGGTTTTCTTTGTCACTGGTCCCTGTAATTTCAGCCTTCCTGGTTTCTGTACCTGCACAACCACTCCGCATCCCGACTCTGCCGTGAAAAACACACACACACACACACACACACACTCACACACACACACACTCACACACACGTGCTCTTGACTAGACCATTTCTCTAACAAGAATAACAAGCAGAGGAAGCGGCAGGTCCCTGGATCCTAATTAACATAAAGACAATGACCCATTCAAACAGCCAAAAGAAAAGAGTTCAAGGATGCTGTGTATTTCATCATCATCATTTTCATTCAGTTCCCGGATCTGGGTGGAAACTGAAACATAACATCTGAGTTAGGAGCAAAGGGTGTTTGAGTTGGCAAATGTAATTTTCAGAAACCTCAAAGAAACAGCTATCTGCCGAGGGACATCTATAGTACATTCCCAAATTTGATACCAGGCTCAAGGAGAAAGCATTCCATGTTTCCTCATATAAAAATATCTTCAGGGCTCTAACTACACAGATTCTAGCAGGGACCAGCCAGCCCGTTGCCTATTTTTGTATGCCTTGTGAGCTAAGAAAAATGTTCATGTTTTTAAGTAGCTAAAAACAATCAACGGAACAATATCTCATGACATGTGAAAATTACATGAAACTCCGAGTTCTGTGCCCATAAATAAACACTTTCTTGGCACATAATCACACCCAGTCAATTCCCCATTTCCTGTGGCTGCTTTTGTGCTAGGAAAGCAAAGCTGAGTGGTTATTTCCTATCTGGCCTTTACAGAAAGTTTGTCAGCTTCTGTATTAGGGGATACGCCAGGCTTAAAATTATATAGCTTGCATAGTAGTGATATCTAATTAATCAAATTATTCTGTACTCCAATTCCTTATTTATTTTTTTTACAAGAGCAACTGAAGGGTTTATTTTTGGAGGACATCTATGTGGCACAAGAAATTTCCTGCCCTTTACAGATATTCCCTAAGCGAAATTATTTAAGCGAAATTATTTATACTTAAACTAGCATCTTAGTACTGGTGGTTTTCAAACCAGTGACTACTTCAGTGGATGAGAAAAGAGTTTTCTTCTCCAAATCCATGTCCAAGGCATGTGGAAAGCAGCTTCATGGTAGTTTTCAGCACTTTAAGAAACCAGGAAAATTAAAGCATCCTTCAGACAGAGATACAGGCAACACCATTCATTCAGGCATTCACTATCCACATCTACTGATAATCACGTCCAGGCCCCTGAACATCAAGGTCATCACTCAGAGCAGGGGCCCCTGTGCAAACCCACTAAAGGTCAAGGAGAACTGAGTTTTCACTCACTCACTAGCAGTATTTTGTGACAAATATTGCCTTCCATTTCCCAGTTTCAAGGAACTAGAGTACCGAGGAAAAAGGTTTTGTTTGAGGTCTTCATCGATTAAAAGCTGCGTTTTCTAATTTCAATTGCCTGACATTTTCCCAGTGCACAGCTCTGAGAGCTGAATCCAAAGAGTAAACAACATCTCTCAGAGGATTTAGAAAATGATTGATTTAACGATGGACTTCATCCCCATTAGCATGTTGAGATTATCTTTACTTTAATAAACGTACCTTCCTCCTTTCCTGCACTGATACACAACGGGGGGTAGGGGTGAAATCACAGGACAAAATAAAAGAGAACAGGATGCATCAAAACACTCACCTCTCTATTACTTTCAGTCTCTAATATCACGGAAAGTAGGAACTGCTCCTCAGGCTACCTGTGAGACACAGCCTTTCTGTCTTTACTAAAGGACCTTTTTTAAATAAAATTTTATATTGAAGTATAGTTGATTTACAATGTTGTGTTAATTTCTGCTGTACAGCAAAGTGACTCAATTAGACATATATATATTCTTTTTCAAATTCTTTTCCATTATGGTTTATCACAGGGTATTGAACAAGGAGGACCTTGTTGCTTATCCATCCTCTATATACCAGTTTGCAGCTGCTAACCCCAACCTCCCACTCCATCCCTCCCCCACAGCCCCTTCCCCTTGGCAACCACAAGTCTGTTCTCTATGTCTGTGAGTCCATTTCTGTTGCATAGATAAGTTCAATTGTGTCATTATTTTAGATTCCACTTATAAGTGATATCATATGGTATTTGCCTTTCTCTTTCTGACTTACTTCGCGCTTACCATGATCACCTCTAGGTCCATCCATGTTGCTGCAAATGGCATAATTTCACTCTTCTTTATGGCTGAGTAATATTCCATTGTATATATATACCACTTCTTCTTTATCCATTCATCTTAAAGGAACTTTTCTTTAAGGGGCAGTGTAACAAATGTTAAATCTGATACTTCTTTGTTGGGTGGTGTTGGACAAGCTATAGAACACCTTTAAGGCTGAGTGTCTTCATCTAGAAAATGGGAAGGAGACAGCACTCGAGGCAAAGAGTTGCTGTGATGCTAAATGATACTTGAAAAGGGCAGTGCGGGTGCAGAGGTGCTGAGGAACTGGGTGCCATGTAGCGCTGCTCTGTTCTTCTTGTGCAGAACATGAAAGGCTAAGGGAGGTATCGAGAGCGCTAAGCACTTTTCACAATAAAGAAAACCCACCTGGGTGACAAAGGATGTCCTTTGAAAGACAGCTCGGCAATTCATGAGCTTTGACTGATTTGACATGGCCTCAGTTTTCTCTCTCAAGCCACCCCATTCTCCTTCACTCCAAACCAGGGAGACACCTCCTTTCCTTATTAATTCAGGATTCACCCCTCAGTTAAGGGTGATCACCAGTTAAGGGTGATCTTGTGACTCTATCTGCCCCCTACCCCCCAGTTCTACCTGGCACCTCTTAGCCACGGACCTTCCCCTAAGCCCTCTCTACCTTCTGGAAACCTGAGATAACATCTCGTGCTCAAGTCTTTCTCATTCATCAACTGTCCTGCTTATTAGTAAGGCATTCTGGGTGGTCTCTGCATCTCTTTTACTGCCCATTGAAACATGACTTTATGTTTTGTGTCTCTATATAGTTTCCTTTTCCTCTGTCATTCTGTCGATCCTGAGTCATAACTCACCCTGATGTACCTGTGATTATTTGTTTTTTCTCTAAATCAATGCAGGCATTAAGATGAAAATGGGGGTAGGGAAGGAGGGAGGCTACTTATTATTATTTATTTTTTACAGTCACTTCTATTCCTCTCAGGGTGGAACATCAGTGTCATCTTGGAGAGAACACCAATGTGAGTGTGTACCAATGACACATGGACTTCTTAGAGCTCTATGGGATAAACACTTCCCCCAAAGGAAATCACAGACCGACTGGCTTAACAATTTTAACATCTTAACCGTTATATAAAAACAAAACAAACTCTAAGGAAAAATCTGAAGGAGCATATAGGCTAACCCCAAAGGCTTAAGAAAGCAAATGGAGAAACCACGGGAGGAGCCGCACAGAGCAATGGAGGGCTTGGATTTTGCCATCAGGTTGACTCAAGCTTGAATTCCGGTTCTACCTCTTACTAGCTATGTCATCTTGGGCACCTGTTTAAACTCTCCAAACTCGGTTTCCTCACCTGTAAATTGTGGATGGTAAAAGTATCGTTTTAAATAATTACTATATGTAAATCACTTAAATCAACGCCTTACACGTAAATATTCCATTGATAATAACAGCGGGGCTTCCCTGGTGGCGCAGTGGTTGGGAGTCCGCCTGCTGATGCGGGGGACGTGGGTTCGAGCCCCGGTCTGGGAAGATCCCACGTGCCGTGGAGCGGCTGGGCCCGTGAGCCATGGCCGCTGAGCCTGCGCGTCCGGAGCCTGTGCTCCGCAGCGGGAGAGGCCACAGCAGTGAGAGGCCCGCGTACCGCGCAAAAAAAAACAAAACAAAACAAAAAATAGCAACTGTCTTTCTCCCCGTCCTCCCCCTCCCCCTCCCCTTCCTCCTCCCCCAAACCAAACCAGTGGCTCTAGGGTGCTTCCTGCACCATCCACAGTGCAAACCTCCAGGGCGAGCTGCACACAATTTGGACTGATGGTGGCCCTGTTAAGAGGGCGCTCAACGGCTCCCAAGAAAGAGATGGCTGTAGCAGAGGGTGCTGGAGGCCTCGCGGGTACGTTCCTTCCCTCGGGAATCATAACCGCGAAGTACGGTGTCTCGGGAGCAGTGAGGGACTCAGAATTTCTGAAGTCAGCTGCACAGAACCAAGTCAGAATTGGGAAACTTTCATTTAACGAAGTTCCTTTCTGGGTCATGGGTCATAGGGTGGGTAAAAGCAAAAGTTCTCAGCCCATTAGGAGACACCCCCTCCCCCCACCCCCTGCCCGCCCGCTGTGTGGTGTGCAGTCATGGAACAGGCAACCCTCCTGGGAGTGTGAGATTAGCAGATGCAAATTGGTATCTATAGGATGCATAAACAACAAGGTCCTCCTGTATAGCACAGCAAACTATATTCAATACCCTGTGTTTATAAACCATAATGGAAAAGAATATGAAAAAGAATGTATATATATGTATAACTGGGTCACTTTGCTGTACAACATTGTAAATCAACTATACTTCAATAAAAATAAATTTTAAAAAAAGATAACAGTCCTCGGGGGGGAGGGATAAATTGGGAGATTGGCACTGACACATACACACGACTCTATCTAAAACAGATACCCAACCAGGACCTACTGTATAGCACGGGGAACTCTGCTAAGTACTCTGTAATAACCTAAATGGGAAAAGAATCTGAAAAAGAATGGATATATGTATGACTGAATCACTTTGCTGTACACCTGACACAACGTTGTAAAACAACTTCAGTCCAATAAATCACAATCAAAAAAAAAAGGCAACACTCCTACAATGTCAGGTAGGCCTTCTGACCGTACATGCCCCTGATGATCGGGATTACGATCGTAGCAGCCAACATGTAACATCTGCCGCGTGCAAAGTTCCTGCCCTACGTGATTTACACGTAGATTAACTACCTTCATCCTCCCAACAACCCATTAGGGAGGTACTACTACTGTCCCTGTTTTACAGGTCAAGTGAGTGTGCCTGAAATGTCACACAGCTAGTAAGTGACAGAGCCAGGGTCTGAACTCAGGCCAGATGGCTCCAGAGTCTACTTCAACCACCATGCTTTCATCAATCTATTTTTAAAATCGATATATAATTGACATATAAGATTGTATTCATTGTAAATGGACAACATAATGATTTCATATACATATCTATTGTGAGTTTAATTAACATCCATCACCACACGTTGTTACAATTTTTTTCTGGCGATGAGAACTTTTCAGATCTACTCTCTTAGCCAGTTTTAAACAGACAATAAAGTATTGTTAACTAGAGTCTCTATGCTGTACACTATACCCGCAGGACTTATTTATGTTCTAACTGGAGGTCTGTACCTTTGGACCACCTTCACTCATTTCACACCCCAACCCACGCCTGCACCCCACCCCCACCCTGCCTCTGGCAACTACCAATCTGTACTCTCTATGAGTCCAGTTTTTTGTTTTTTTAAGACTCCACATGTAAGTGAGATCATTTGTCTTTCTTTGACTTATTTCACTTAGCGTGATGCCCTCAAGGTCCATCCACGTTGCCGCCAATGGCAGGATTTCCTACTTTTTTACGTATGAATATTATTCCATTTTTTAAATTAACCTTTTTAAAAATGATAGTCTGATAAAGAAGATGTGGCACATATATACAATGGAAAATTACTCAGCCATAAAAACGAATGAAATAATGCCACTTGCAGCAACGTGGATGGACCTAGAGATTGTCATACTGAGTGACGTTAAGTCAGACACAGAAAGACGAATGTCATATGATATAGCTTATATGTGGAATCTAAAAATATGGTACAAATGAACCTATTTACAAAACAGAAAGAGAGCCACAGATGTAAAAGAACAAACTTATGGTTATCGGGGGGAAAAAGAGGGGAGGGATAAATTGGGAGATTGGGATTGACATATACACACTACTGTATATAAAACAGATAACTAATAAGGACCTACTGTACAGCACAGGGAACTCTACTCAATACTCTGCAATGACCTATATGGAAAAAGAATAAGAAAAGAGTGGATATATGTATATATATAACTGTTTCACTTTGCTGTACAGCAGAAACACAACACTGTAAATCAACTAGACTCCAATGAAAATTAAAAAGATAAAATGACAATGACAGTCAATATTACAGTGACATGAACTCAAACACTTGTTGGCGGACATCTAAATCAGTGCAACATTTCTGAAAAGCAGTTTGGAAAGACATACGCCTCTTCTAAAAGTACATATTCAGTAAATCTGTTTTTTAGAATCTACGTGAAGGAAATAAAGATGCAGAAAAAATAGTTATATACGAGAATGTTCACCATGGGATGACACACACACACACACACACGCACGTGTGTACATATACGTACCCGTGTATGTGTGTGCAAAGCAACCTAAACGTGCAACGAGAGAATGGTTAAATTATAGAAAGTACTTTGAAAATTATATTCGATAAGCATGGATGACTTTTTTAGTGCCAAAGGAATGATGGGAATTTTAAATAAGTATGAGCTTTTATTTTTAACTAGCAGACTACTCCCACCCTCACTCAGACTAGCTCCCTGATGAAGCTCTGTTTAATAGAGATGAAAACGTGTGACTAATAGCTTGAGCTCACCCTGGGTTCATTCTTTTTAAAATAGAATTTGCTGAAAAGGAAATTCTGGCTATATTCCAAAGAAGTCCTGCCAGATACATCCTTCCACATTTTCCAAGCAGGAGGGCAGAACTTCACTTTGCTGTGGCCCCAACCATGAGTTAGAGAGGGGGGCAGAATTTTTAAGACATTTTACTGGCTGTTTGGGGGGACTCCATAAACTCTAGGAGGGGAAAGCAAGGAGGAATTTTAAAGGAACCGAGAAGCGGCTGCTACGTTCTGGTCTCCAGTTTAAGCACCCTTTGATAGTTCAAAGAGGCTGAGTCATTATTTCTCACTTTCTTTCTTTCTTTCTTTATTAACATCTTTATTGGAGTATAATTGCTTTACAATGGTGTGTTAGTTTCTGCTGTACAACAAAGTGAATCAGCTATACGTATACCTATATCCCCATATCTCCTCCCTCTTGCGTCTCCTTCCCACCCTCCCTATCCCACCCCTCTAGGCGGTCACAAAGTGCGGAGCTGATCTCCCTGTGCTATGCAGCTGCTTCCCACTAGCTATCTATTTTACATTTGGTAGTGTATATGTGTCCATGCCACTCTCTCACTTCGTCCCAGCTTACCCTTCCCCCTCCCCGTGTCCTCAAGTCCATTCTGTACGTCTGCATCTTTATTCCTGTCCTGCCTCTAGGTTCATCAGAACCAACTTTTTTTTTAGATTCCATATAAATGTGTTAGCATATGGTATTTGTTTTTCTCCTTCTGACTTACTTCACTCTGTAGGACAGACTCTAGGTCCATCCACGTCTCTACAAATAACTCAATTGCGTTTCTTTTTATGGCTGACTAATATTCCATGGTATATATGTGCCACATCTTCTTTATCCATTCATCTGTCGATGGACACTTAGGTTGCTTCCATGTCCTGGCTATTGTAAATAGAGCTGCAATGAACACTGTGGTACATGACTCTTTTTGAATTATGGTTTTCTCAGGGTATATGCCCAGGAGTGGGATTGCTGGGTCATATGGTAGTTCTATTTTTAGTTTTTTGAGGAACCTCCATACTGTTCTCCACAGTGGCTGTATCCATTTCCATTCCCACCAACAGTGCAGGAGGGTTCCCTTTTCTCCACACCCTCTCCAGCACTTATTGTTTGTAGATTTTTTGATGATGGCCATTCTGCCTTATCCCAGGGATGCAAGGATTCTTCAGTGTATGCAAATCAATCAGTGTGATAAACCCCGTTAACAAACTGAAGGAGAAAAATCATATGATCGTCTCAATAGATGCAGAAAAAGCTTTTGACAAAATTCAACACCCATTTAGTTCTCACTTTAATCCTAAATATATAATATGCAAAAAAAATCACACCAGAGGACTTCAGACCCTCTTTTCTTTAAGACAGGTAACCTTCATTTGAGACTTTGCAAAGTCAATTTAGATTTGGAAGAACAACATACCCAATCATCTAAGCCTGCTCGGTTTAGCCTGCCTGCCTTACTTTGAAAGGCACAATGTTATGTAATACGCATTAACAACAAGACGAGTTAAAACCATCCTTTACTGAGGGTTCTACTCTGTGTATAAACACTTTGCGAACATTAAGTCAGTTCATCTTCCTGGCAGCCAGACAGGTACCATTTCATGAGCATCCCATTCTTACAGAAGGGGAGCTGAGCCTTCTACAGGGTGGTTTACCCAAAGTCACTTAAAGCCAACAAGTGGCATAGCTGGGTTTCATCTTCTCGTCTAACCTCAAAGTCTATACTCTTAACCTCTCTTTGAATGCCAGTAATTAACTTCTCCGAAATGAAAGCATTATAGACCTGAAGAAGTTGGAACGCTCACGTCATCTAACCATCCAGTCTGTGTGAGAATGCCTTTTAGACCGGCTCTGCTAAATGATAATGCCCGGCGAATCTTGCTAAAATGTGGATTCTGTTTCAGTACGTCTGGGGCGGGGCCTGAGATTCTGCATTTCTAATAAGCTCTGAGGTGATGCTGAAAATTGGTCCACGGAGCACACTCGGAGAAGAAAAGAGTCTAGCAGAAGCCATTTAGATTTACTTAAAGTTCAGTTCTCCAGCTGCCACATTTCAACTGCTCAACAGCCGTGCGTGGCTAGTGGCTGCCACATTGGACAGCATCAGTACAGAGGACTTCCATCATCAGGAAAAGTTTTACTGAACAGCACTGGCTAGAGCATGACAAAAGCAGGATACAATACTTCCTAGAAATGGGAAGTTGGTGGCTCATGTCTTAGTGGGTTCACTTATTATTTTCTAAACTGAAAAGTGACACACCTTCCCCCTTCCTCCAGCTTCCACTAGTGGCCCCAGTTCCAACCTCTACCAAGACACGACAAGGAAATATACCTTCCTAAATCAGGCGGTCCTCTCAAATGTAGCATCTTAAGATATATTTCTTATTAACATATGGTTCTTATTAAAAATAAAACCACATTTGGGAGGTTGGGATTGACATATACACACTATTATATATAAACCAGATAATCGACAAGGGCCTACTGTATAGCACAGGGAACTCTACTCAGTATTCTGTAATAACCTATATGGGAAAAGAACCTGAAAAAGAATAGATACATGCATATATATAACTGAATCACTTTGTTGTATACCTGAAACTAACATAACGTTGTAAATAAACTATACTCCAATATAAAATAAAATTTTTTAAATACACCATATCAATGGTCTTAAAGGAAAATGGCAATATCACTTTCTCACAAAAATAAAAATTCTGATATGGATGCATTAAAAATATCAAAGTTTAGACTACTGCTACCTATACAATACAAAGTACAGAACATTTTCAATAATAATGACTCATCTACAAAAAAACATATTAGTGGCACAGACAGCATATCTGACTCACAGGGAGAAAAGCAGAGGGACTTCGGAATTAAAATAAATGGAAAATAATTAATTTTTTTTTAATGCATATAACTGTTCTTTATGACTTCAGTAAAACTGACCAGTTCTGGCAAATTATAAAACCTAGAAAAACTACCAGGGTCAATTTTTGAAATAAATTATGTAGATCTCATCTTACAGAACAAACACACTCAGATCTAGGCAGTCAAAGAATATTCTGATCTAGTTTTCAGATTTTTAAAAACATTTCAATACTTAACACAAGAAATGTTCCAAATTTGGTCTCAATAACCAAAACAGCCTAAAGTAATGAATTTACAGCGACCTTAAATTAATAGCATACTTCAAATGAGCATTATATCCTTTAAGTCTCTGTTGTCACATTTAGAGCAGCATTTTAAAAAAAATATAGTGACTCATGCTGTAACTGTTTAACATGATTGCATACATTAAATGTTTTTATCTTCAGTGTAGAGCATATGGTTTCTTAAATTATGTAAAAAATGATGCAAATTATTCATGAAAAAACTGGCTTCCGTGCATAATCACATACAACAGGTGTGTATTTTAAACACATGGTGGGTAATTCATGAATGTTTATGTTCCTAAAATACTCTTTGGGGTGTATTCTAGGAAATAACTTCTGCATTCATTTGTTAAATGAATAATGAAAACCTGGAACTCCTTTTCAGGAATGCTTTCTTTAAAATGTTTCCATCGTTCCTCAAGATACGTTTCCTGTTTGACAGCACATGCTTGCGTGCAACACTTAGGTAGCTTGAAAGTTCTGCCTGAGCCACGTGCAATGGAAACGGTAACGGTGGAAAGTGACCCTTCAATACCGGACGCAGTTCTGCATTATTTATTTAGTAGGAGTTTCACACGAGTCATTCTGAAAATTTTTAACTTTGCAACCACTTTGAATTCCTGGGAGTATTCGAATGAAGCCATACCCCAATCTTTAAAAAAAAAACTTGCTTATTAGGATGGAGACCTGAGAGCAAAGAACAAGAGACAAAAATAATTTTTCTTATTTATAATAATTTATTATGTATTATAATTTATAATGCGTTATACATAATTTTTTTGTTATTGAAAGTAATGGTCAGGGCTTCCCTGGTGGCACAGTGGTTGGGGGTCCGCCTGCCGATGCAGGGGACACGGGTTCGTGCCCCTGTCTGGGAGGACCCCACATGCCGCGGAGCGGCTGGGCCCGTGAGCTATGGCCGCTGAGCCTGCGCGTCCAGAGCCTGTGCTCCGCAGCGGGAGAGGCCACAACACTGAGAGGCCCGCGTACCGCAAAAAAAAAAAAAAAAAAAAGTAATGGCCATATCAGAAAAGACCATTTTGAAATTTCTAACAAAAACCCTCAACTCTCATTCTGAAATGCTATCTATCGTTAAGAATCCTATTCCGAGGGATGAAAGGAGGAAATCCCATGAAATAGGAAAGTGTGTGATTTCAACTTTCTATGTTTAGAGTTCAGTTGCTTTTCGGGAAATTTCTTCCCTCCTCCCTATCTGACAAGAAGTGAAATCACCTCCCTCTGTTGTGCTCCTACACACACCTAACAGGGAATTTGGACAGTGACCAGAAAGCCAAAATTCATTTTTTCATACAGGGTTATTTCTTGACTGTTAAACTGAGGTATTCTTAACTTTGAGCTTATACGTCTTTCTAAAATTAGATCAAATTATCATCTGAATTCATCAAGATATTAAGGAATCAGTTTACTCTTTATAAACGATCCAAAGAAATCTAAAAAAATGATACAAGTGAACTTATTTTAAAACAGAAACAGACTCACAGACATACAAAACTTAGAGTTCCCAACGGGAAAAAGTGGGGTGGGAGGGATAAATTAGGAGTTTGGGATTAACATATACACACTACAATATGTAAAACTGATAACCAACAAGTACCTACTGTATAGCACAGGGAACTCTACTCACTACCTTATAATAACCTTTAATGGAAAAGAATCTGTAAAAGAATAGATATATAATATATGTATAACTGAGTCACTTTGCTGTACACTCAAAACTAACACAATATTGTAAGTCAACTATACTCCAACATGAAATAAAAATTAAAAAA
The DNA here is from genome assembly GCF_008692025.1 of Phocoena sinus. Lineage (NCBI taxonomy): Eukaryota > Metazoa > Chordata > Mammalia > Artiodactyla > Phocoenidae > Phocoena > Phocoena sinus. The sequence continues at coordinate 4,110,616 of NC_045764.1, forward strand.
ATAAATGATCCAAAGAAAGTCTTACCACATATAAAGATTCTCAATTCGATTACTTTCAATTATGTTTAACAGATACAATTTCACCAGGGAATCAATTTCTTTTTTAAAAGAATCTAAATTGCCTTATAAGGACTTTTTAAAAAACCTTTTTAAAAGATGTGATAAGATATTGGGCTTCCCTGGTGGCCCAGTGGTTGAGAGTCCGCCTGCCGATGCAGGGGACGCGGGTTCGTGCCCCGGTCTGGGAGGATCCCACATGCCGCGGAGCGGCTGGACCCGTGAGCCATGGCCGCTGAGCCTGCGCGTCCGGAGCCTGTGCTCCGCAGCGGGAGAGGCCACAGCAGTGAGAGGCCCGCGAACCACAAAAAAAAAAAAAAGATGTGATAACGATATTGATAAGTATTTCAAATCCAAGTTCAGGTACAAAAACAAGCTCAAGTACAACAGATACTAAAGTTACAAAATATGTTCGTTACTTTCAAACTTTGTTCTGAACTGTTTCAACATTTGTGCTAGTCCCTCAGAAACAGGCTATTTGTTTTATATTACTGTTAGTGACACCAAGCACTTGGGAGGAAAGTTTAAAAACAAATTCTGAAACGATTAAAAAAACTGATGAAAAACGCTAGATGTCAATGAGCTGGAAAAGAGTTTCTTACCACTTCAGAACGCTCACTGCCATCGTGGTACGTGTTTCATACACACCGTGCCCACAAAGAAGCCCTTTTATAGGAAGCTCGGGTGGATTATCACAGTGATACTGTTTCCACAGCAGGAATACAGGGCTATTAGTTTCCCCTGCTTGGCAATGCTCTTCAAATAGGCTCTCACACACCAAAAGACAAAAAATGACTATTTGCAAGCACTTCAGGAAATGATGGTCTGGCAAACCGAGTGAAAATTCCACAACCAAACAATTCAGTTTTTGATGTAATATATCCACTGATTCCTAAAAGCTAACAGACCAAAAATACTGCTGGGCCAGGGGACATTCATTCTTATTTCTGTTAAGTGGCTTGATCACATGACCCAGTATTCAATGGAGGGCTAGCCAACATTATAATAATTATAAAACATTACAGTAAGAATGTACTGAGCAAGATTAACTTCTCATTTATTAAAAGAAGTAGAAAGAGTTTCTAGGAATTTAAAGGAAATTTGAGTGTTAGTTTGGGTAAAATTAAAGGACTTAGTAACCTACTGGATTTTATATCCCGCACAAACCAAATTATCTAACATATTCTTATCTCCACAAAGATACTTGTATACATTTCTTTTCTTTCTTCATCTGCATTTGCTTCAAATTGTGAATAATTTGTGTGGGAAGGCTTACAAAGAACTCCATGAATGATTAATACTACACTCACTGGTCCTTAAACAAAAAAGAAAGTGGCTCTTTGTCCCCTTTCAGGTATAATACAAATGTCACCCTGTTCTGTCTCAGCTTTATGATCCAAAGAAAATATTTCAACAAAACATTTCATTTTCCTACAGGCTTTTGAAAAATAGTAACACAAATCTTGCCAAGCACCCTTGTAGTACAAGGACAGGATTTCTGCCAAGGAAGCTGTCACGTTTTAATTAGAAATAATTTAACCAAATACTGGACAAGCTTAATCGGTTGTACAGACTGAAATACAGTGATATCGCAAAAGAAGTTCAATCTTGGGTGGCACTGAAAGAAACACAAAGGCAAACCACGTGTAAGAATCCAACTCACCCTGTACTAGTAAATAATTGGCCATCAGAAAGTTGTTAAATATGATGAAAGAAGTTTGAGAATTATAAAGATGCCTTGAAGGGGAGATGGTCCTCTGACGAGGAACTCAAGGACAGGGAGGTTAAGTATCTTCTCCAAAGCCAATCAGCTCGACTGCCTGCTGGGAACAAACTAACCCCGAGATAATGTCCTTAACTAAACTCTAGGACGGGAAACACAATACAGTGGCTAGCAAAAGTGAAAAGAAACAAGCGTGGGCCGAACTCCCAGAACAGTCTTAACTATCAACACGATCCGGTAATTAACTTTGAGATCCAGGGCAAGTCACTTAACTCTCTGGACATTTGCTTTCAACCCTAAACCAAGTAGACTGGATTTGAGTTTATCCCCCTCCGGCTACCTCTAACCTTCCAAAATTCTGTGCATACAAATAAAAAAGCACTTGCCTAAAATGCTACCGTAAAAAAACAATATAGACGGAGTGGGAGTTTGGGGTTAGCAGGTGTAACCTATTAGATACAGAATGGATAAGCAGCAAGGTCCTACTGTATAGCACAGAGAACTATATTCAGTATCCTATGATAAACCATAATGGAAAATATAGAAAAAGAATGTAAAAAAATAATAAATAAAAGGTCATTGCCAAACACCCCCCCCCCCCACACACACACATGCAATAAAAACTGTAAAGACTTCCGGATTTTACGGGAATTCTTTAATCTCCTGTCAGTTTTAAACCCTATTATTACATAACAGCAAGAAAGAAAGCTAAAGAAGAAGAAGAAGAAGAAGAAGAAAGAAATACTGCAGGGGAAATGAGATTTGACAGAAAGGAAAACTGGGAAAGAAGAAAGAAAGAGAGAAAGCAAGGAGGCGAAAGTAGGTAGACACACTTGGGAAAAAGAGGCAGGTCACAGGCAAACAGTATGTAGAGCAGGCAGGGCAGAAAACATTAGGCTGAGGAGGCAGAAAGAGAAGAGAGACCAGAAGAATAAACTGCACTGAAGGCCACTTGATTTCAAATAGCATTAACAAAAATACTGCCAGTATTAACGCTATATAGCAGCTTACGAAGGAGACTGTATAATACTTCCTCCAAACTGTTTCCTTGTTCTTAAACCAAACGTACTCACTTGGTATTATTATCCTTATTATTCTACAAAAAAAGGAACTGATATTCAGAGGTTTTAGATATCATAGCCAAAGTTGCATATAGGTTCTTGGAGTACATTAAGCAAGGACGCGAGTTCAGACTTTCTAGCTCAAATATTTGAGCTACCATATCATGCTGCCTGTCTAGTTGTATCTCTTACGAAAGCATGCTCTTAAACACTATATGACTAGTACTTACTAGTACTAGTAGTATTCAGTAGCCTTCAGAGAATACACACTCTTTGACAACCCGAGAGGGAAACGTGTCGGCAAATGACTAGCGAGACAAACAGTAAACAGAGCTCAGCATCACAGGATGGGCCTCCATGGGGAACAGAGAAGATCCCAAGAAGGAATAGGATTTGAGCCAGGCCTAGGGAGAAAGCTAGGGTAATCGGTACAAGATATTGTTAAGTGAATAGACTTGCTGGGTAGTAGCCAAGCATTCATTCATTCAATCAAACAGTCAATCAGTTAAAGTCTGTATAGGAACCACAGATATTACATCTGAAAAGCCTGAGCCACCCATCCTGGTGAGAGCCCAGAGTGCCACCCTAAGCTTGAAATTTATCCTATAAATAATAAGGAGCCATCCATGATTTTAAAACAGGGGGTTGAGACATTAGAATCTTTCCTTAGGAAATCTATTCTGCTGTTTCCAGGAAAAATGGCCTACGAAGCAGAAAGGCCAGGGAGGAGACTCTGAGATGTGTCAGAAACCAGATGGGGGAAAGGAGCAATGTGTGAACGTGAACAAGAAAGGGGACGGGCAGTAAACTCAGACCAGCAGCCTCTTCCTCACGGGCAAAACCAATCAGCAGCGAGTTTATGAACTCACTTAACGAAGGGTTCACTGAAGATTCTATTCTCATTAGCCACATTTTAGCAACATTTAGCAATCCTATGCTATAGAAATATTTTTATGGACTTTATTTTTTAATTATAATTGCTTTGCAATGTTGTGTTAGTTTCTGCTGTATAACAAAGTGAGTCCGCTATACGTATACATCTATCCCCATATCTCCTCCCTCTTGCATCTCCCTCCCTCCCGCCCTCCCTATCCCACCCCTCTAGGTGGTCACAGAGCACGGAGCTGATCTCCCTGTGCTATGTGGCTGCTTCCTACTAGCTATCTATTTTACATTTGGTAGTGCATACATGTGTGGACTTTATTTTTCGTGGACTTTAAAATCTACTACCTCACAGGTTATTATTTTTGCTTTTTTTATTTCAAGAATTTTAAGATCTATTCTCTTAGCAATTTTCAAATATACAATGCAGTTATTTTTAACTCTAGTCACCATACTGTACATTACAACCCCAGGACTTAGATATTTTATAACTGGAAGTTTGGACCTTTTGACCCCCTTCACCCATGTCTTCGCCCATTTATTGAGAGAGTATATCTTAAAAGTTCTCATGGCAAGGAAAAAAAATTGTTACTATGTGTGGTGATGGGTGTTAACTAGGCTTACCTTGGAGGTCATTTCACAGTATATACATATGTAATCGTTATGTTGTGTGCCTGAAACTAATGTAAGGTTATGCGTCAAATATATCTCAATTAAAAAAATTTTTTTAATCGATTCCCTTAAGGCTACTTCTGTGTTAAATCTCTAAAATGACTAGAATAGAGTCTTCATATAATCACTTAGGGAAAAAAAAAAAAACGAGAAAATCGTCATCACAGAGTGTAAAGGAATAATTAGATAAAACTGGTCAAAGTTCTATGAATTTTACAAGTATTTATTGCTACGAACAAAACATATGGAAGCAAAGGTCTTCAGATAAACATCTTCTAAGCAGTTATTCAAAACAAAAATACCCACAGTGCTAACTGGATCAGTACTTTTCTGAAACACAAATTAAGTTGAATTTTTTTTTTTTTTTAACAAACATGTTTAAGTCCTTCTAAGCGCAAAAGATGGCTAAAAAGAAGAGGATACCTGGATGGATACAGAAACAACACTTCTTAAAAAGAGGCTTAAATCATTAGGTGAACCACCATCAGATAAACCAATCATTCTTTGTTAATGAAACTGACCTAGTCTTGGGTAAACATGTAGTAATAATAATTTGGACATTAGAAATGGAGTCAGTTTGGGATGATTCCTGAGTGTATGCTTCCTGCACTCAGTGGAGCTTATCGGGAAAGAACAATTAAGAATTTCACCTCAAACACGCTTACATGGAGCAACCATGGAGAGATGTATAACAAGCCATTGCACTTATATGACTGGATTTATTTTTTTAAGTTCTATTAAAGGCAGGCTATGTAAAGGTGATGGTTGAATCCAGGGAGTAGATGAGAACTCCACAAGACAGGTTCCCACAGCAGATAAAAGTATAGCGAGTTTAAGATGAAACATCTGGGAACACTCACAGTTAGTAGATGGGGGGAAAAGCCAGCCACGAGGGAGAAGTCATTCCCAGAGAGGGAGGCAAGAAAAAACAGAACCTGGAGGCTTCCCTGGTGGCGCAGTGGTTGGGAGTCCGCCTGCCGATGCGGGGGACGCGGGTTCATGCCCCGGTCCGGGAAGATCCCACATGCTGCGGAGCGGCTGGGCCCGTGAGCCATGGCCGCTGAGCCTGCGCGTCCGGAGCCTGTGCTCCGCAACGGGAGAGGCCACCACAGTGAGAGGCCCGCATACCGCAAACAAACAAACAAAAAAACAGAACCTGGTGAAAGAAGATGAGCTCAGGGCTGAGAAGAAAGATTAAGAAGTGTGAGGACTGTGGGCAACAACCCTCGGCTTTGACGATCAGAAGACATTCACGTCTCTTTACTACAATCAGTAGAGAATTCACTGGGTTTGCAGCCGAGGATGGTGGAAACGACGTGGATTTTGAAATCAGACAACTTTGCTCCGTTCCTTGCCAGCTGTGTATCCAGCAGGTCCCTGACCTTACACCTGAGATGCAGTGTCGTCTAGTAGTTTAAGGGGACAAGCTGTGACTGCTTCCTTGAGTCACGCCCTACCCCTTCATATCCTAGCTCTGTACCAAAGCCGGCACTTAAAGTTCTGCACCTCGGTTTGCTTATCTGTAAAATGGCAATACAGACCCATTTCCCATGACTCTCATAAGGGATAAATGAGTAATTATAAGCACACAGTAAATGTTCGTTTAAAAAACCGAACTCTTTAAGCCTCAGTTTCCTTCTTGATACAACGGAGAAAAAAATACCACCTGTTTCTGACATCAAAGGCATTTCAGTTTTCATTCTCTTATCCTTCCAACGTTGACTCATCATCCATTTCTTAAAGTAATAAATCTTTGCTGAGTGCCCATCCTGCAACACACTGCACAACCTCACGCTCCTGCGATGTTGTTACCCCCCCAGCACAAGATCCTGTTCCGGTACTGATGGCTCACTTTGAATCCAGAAGACTTTAGTTTGCCGTTTGTGCTGGAGACTCAAATTTACAACCCTAGGTTCTTCAGTGCCACTCACAATGGCAGGAAGCGTAAAAGTCAATCTCAGCATCAGAAGAATTCAGGGAATAATATTTAAAATTCAAGAGCTGTAGCCAAGAAACATGCCAGTTTAAGAGGGACCTGACTCGTCAATTCCAAACATCATTTGAAACCGACGTCTACTCTTCAGTGGGGCAGGGAGGCTTCTTAAAGGGCTCTGGCAATTTTAGTTGTAGGTTGTTCCAGCAAAATAGGGTCTCCAAATAATCCACAAGTAAGAAAACGAATGGCAGCCAGAGTTTTAATGGGTCGTTAAGACCCCCAAAATGTTTCTTTTCAGTTGTGTCTTTTTTTTTTTTTTCAGTTCCTTTAGGGCATACAGTATATTAAAGCTGACCTAACATCTCCCACTGAAGTTTCCAGAATTGCAAGCAAGAACATCAACTTCTAACAGTCGCATTCAGCTATTGCCAACCTCCCTCAGTCCCTTTTGACTCCCAGATTGATTGCCACCTTGCTGAGTGACTGCTTCACCAGAGAACAGTGGTGAGTCAAAGCAAATACTATATAAAATGTGAAAATAAAATGCTCAAATGGATGCCTCTTAACACTCAGGTTTACAACTTAACCTAATTTCAAGGAGGCACATCCATTGCGTCTAACACACTGACTAGGTAAAAGGTATCGTGCAGGGGAAAAGAGCCACTGAAAGCACTTCTATTATTGTACATATATGAGAGCAATAACAACGTTTACTGGATTTAAATGCTTTGGTCCTTGATAACTAGTTATTTTCAGGCTCTCACTTTATTAGATTGTTTCTCAAGCACCATTCACAATTCTGTCACCAACCTGACTTCTTTCCACCGCCTTTTATCCCCTACCCAGCTTTCTTCCCTCAACTGACTTAACTACGTACGGTCAGCATTCTGAATTAGAGAAAACTGGATGCACCAAAATTACAGTCGTATAGGATCTCTAGGTGTACTTCGGTCATAAAGTAGTTCCATATATGGAGACACAGCAAGTTCATTAGAGCAGGGAATTTGTCTCATTAACTGCTGTGTTCCTAGGTCCTAGAACAGCACCTGGCCCATATATGAGTTGCTCAGTAAACATGTATTAGTTGAATGGATGAATGCATTTCCCTGTTTCCACGTTTTCCCTTTCATTTATCCATCCAACTGCTCTTTCAGTCATTCCTGCCTGAAATATTTGTCCTGCGCTGCTATCATATACAACATCTGCTAGATGTCAAGGCTTCTACCGTTCAAGGCAAACGTGGTGCCAGCACTCAGTGGAGATTATAGTCTAGATGGGTCATTCCAAAAAGAATGTTCCAGAAATCTGTTGCAGCGTGTTTGGTTGTCTCAACAACTGAGGGACATTACAGGCTGTTTGTGGACAGTGGCCAAGAATGTAAATGCCCTGCATTGGGCACAACAGTCCTGTGTAGTAATAAAATGGGTATACATCCCTCATGCCCTTTGACAGTCCTGCTGGAGTTCAGGTAGGTGAAAAATCTGTTTATAAAATGACCTGAACCTAGAATCTAACTCTATTTTGCATATAGGCACAAAGTTCTGTATAGTTGTTAAATATACTGAATTTTCTACAGATGAAAGTACTGTGTAAATCGATGGAAGACTGGCTTTTGTTTGGAACTTTACCAAGAATTGTTAACCATGGTCTCCCATAGCTGCATACCTGTGTCACACACCTCGTTAATGTGCATTTACAACTGCCCCATCCACGCTGCCTACCTATAGGGGCAGGCAGGTGACTACCTCGTCCCGTCTTTCAGATTGGACATGCCTGCACAATCACAAATTGAAAAAAATGCTATTCAGAATAAAAAAAATAATTACTTTTTGAGGTTTACAAGTTTTGTATCTGTTGTTTGCATTAACTAGGAATTTCATTTGAGGATCAGGAAGGAGGCATGCTGAAGTACTTGTAAAGGAAATGGAGTCGCTAGAAGTATGAGCCACTAGTCTAGACCACACAGAAGCCAAAGAGTTACATTTGCAAGAAGCAAATAAATTGGGTTCTGTGATAGAGACTAAGGGAGGAACCACTTTATAGAGGGTAGGTGGGGAAAAGCTTTCTGAGGACTGAAGTTTAACTGAGACCTTAAGAACCCGAGGAAGGTACAGGAAAAAACATCCCAGGAAGAAGAATAGCATGTGCAAAGGCTGGGAGGCTGGTTAGAATTTGCCTTTTTGGAGGAACTGGAAAAAAATCAATGATGATAAAATACAGCGAGTCAGAGGGGTCATGACGCTGCAGATGACCGCTTCCTGGTGGTACCCAGAAAAAGCAGGACCCAAAGGGGTGATTTTGGATTGGCTAGGGCTATCTGGGTGAATTGGGCAGCAGTGTGGCAGGAACAAGCTGGGTAGAGGTCCAGACCATGATGGTGCCCGTGGGTTCCTGGAGCTCCAACCCATAAAGTCAGGGTGATATGCAAGCAACACCGCAGGTACGAACAGCCTGCAGAATCCAGTCTTCTGGGATTTACAAGGGGCGCTGCAGGCCTGGTGCACCAGAAGTATCCTTGTGAAAACCTTCCAGAAAGGTGGTTGTTTTGTTTTGCTTTTTCATAATTTACCATGAGTTAGTTAATTCAGACACCACAGAAGAGAAAGAAAAAATCAGATCAGACTCTGGGAGCCTCGGTAGCTGGGTTTGCACCAGAGACTTCTTTGATTATAACTAGAGCTCTTGGCTTGAGCGGAGGCTCTGCTGTAGTATAAAAAGAAATAAAATCAAGGCTACATTTATTCCAGTGTTCTACTCATTCATGTGATATCACTTATCATCCCAAGAACAGACCAGATGTAAAATGAACACCAAATGGTGAGTGACATGTGAAAACCCGTTTTTTTAAAACTTTACTTTTTTTTTTTTTTAACCTAATGACTTTTCTAAGTAGATTCATACCTAGACATGAAGAGCTAGAAGTCAGATTTACAAAAGGTAAAGCTCCTTATCCAGAATCCCCAAATCAGGAAAGTTCAAATACCATGAGGTGTTAGCATTACATTGAGCACCGTGAAACACTGCAACATCTTCCCTTCAGAAGCGACTTCTGCAAAAAGAAAGCGCACGTGGTTCTAACAGTTGTGTTATATTTTCACTCTCTGAACTCTCCCAATCCGTGTGTAGAATATGCAGATAACTAACCTATGTTCACATTCAAAGAAGCTAGTTCCTACTCTTTGCTCTACCTCACTTCTTGTTAAGTACCCCATCCCTCTGCTCTTGGGCCTTTGGCCCCATTGTGTCTTGAGACAGTTCTAAAGGTGGTCCCCTCCTCCCTGGGGCCCTAATTGCAAAACAAATGAATAAACAGTAACAGCGTCAGCAAAATACAAATAAACAGAATGACTCTGGCTTTCTTTTCAGCCTTAATCCTCTGTGGCCTTGGTTGCACCCAACACGGTTGACTACCCTGTTATACTACTCAGTCCACCCTTAGGCCCCATTACAACTGTCTTGTCCTGGCCGCCATTCTTCTCTCCTTAGGACCCTTTCAACAGCTTTTGGGACTTTTCAAAGACTGAGTGAACTGGTAGAGGGATAGGAGGGATGGAGGGTGAATTGGGGGTTGGGACCAGGCACAATGGAAGTTCTCATGGGACTTTATTGAGGGAACTGTTCCCAAGAGAGGTCAGACCTCCAGGCAGGAAGTTTGTGCTTTACTATTTTCAAGATTTTCACATATATTAGATTTGATCCTTGAGGTCAAGAGGGCTCACATCATTATTCCTTCAATCGCAAAGATAAGGCAACTGACTGTCACAGATACTGGGGAATGCGTCCAGCATCACTCATCTAACTGAGGCCTATTCCATTTTCTTTTTTTAAAGAAACATAAATTCCACTGTAATCAAGTACTCACCAGCTTACCAGCCGCTTGCTGGTATTAATAAATATCAAGAACCAAAATATTAACCAGAATACTTAAGAGTTTGACCAGTGCCTAGAAAGATTTATTGTTTATCCTAGGAATACAACTATGCTTGTAATATTTCATAATCATGCCTTTGGGCAAAGAAAAAGATAATGGCCGTTGTTAGAGTTAACAGGCTAAGCATTCTAGGAGAAGTACGATGAACGCAAAGCCCTCACCTTCCACAGAGCAGTATAAGGGAATTTTTCTTAAGAACTACGTGGGAAATCTAAACTCATACTATCAATCTAGATTCCTGTGAATAAGAAATGTCAATAGTTCACAATCCCTGGAGTATTACATTCTCTCTCACCAAGCATTTGTTTTCTTTTTCCCCTCAATCAGTTTTAGACGTCTTTGTGGTTCATTTTACTTTGATGTGGACCTTATACTGAATGAACACAGATAAGTGAACTGTCAAGAAAAGAAATGCTTACACAGTTCATAGCGTAAAATTATTAAGCGAGAAACAGTTGAGAAGAGTCATGCCCTTAATGAAGATTTTTCTAAGAACATAAAAATAGAGATTTCCTACACGATCATAAAATTTTTAAAGCCCAATGCTAATTTTAAAACATAAGATCATCTAGAATTAAAGTGTAAGCCATATTATTGTTTAGCAATCATATTTCTCTTAAAAAAAACAAGAAGACTTTTCTTTCATTTTTCTTTTTTTAACTGAACAGATCACATTCTTGTCCTATGGAACATCTTGTAATATTTCATGAATAAGAAAAATAACCTTATTAAAATATTAAAATATTATTGTAAATTACAACTTTAAAATATTAAAGTTATTTAATTAAAATATTATTGTAAATATTAAAATATTATTGTAAATTACAACTTTACTAGAGATGACATTCATATGTTTGATATATTCAAAATATGCCAGGGCAGGAATAAAGACGCAGACGTAGAGAATGGACTTGAGGACACAGGGAGGGGGAAGGGTAAGCTGGGATGAAGTGAGAGAGCGGCACGGACATATATACACTGCCAAATGTAAAACAGATAGCTAGTGGGAAGCAGCCGCATAGCACAGGGGGATCAGCTCTGTGCTTTGTGACCACCTAGAGGGGTGGGATAGGGAGGGTGGGAGGGAGACGCAAGAGGGAGGGGATATGGGGATATACGTACGCGTACGGCTGAGTCACCTGGTTATACAGCAGCAACTAACACAACACTGTGAAACAATTATACTCCAATAAAGATATATTTTTTAAAATGCCCCCATATTCCATTGATAGATTTTATTGATACAAATGGACATGTTCCTTCTTTTGCTCAGAAGATGAGAAAATCCAATACACTAGCTGATCTTTTCAAATGGTGTTAAATCTTACATGTAAACACTCTCCCTTAAAAACAGCTATGAAATGCTATGAAGAAATGGCTCCTTTCTGTATGACTTGAAACACAGGTCTGCGACTAAGCCCATGCTTCCCCTTGTCCTTCGTATAACAATTAGTACATACTTTAAAAAAATGTTGACTATAATGAAGAGAAACTCTTCCACAGCAACAAACAGGGAGCAACACAAAGTAAATAAGAGTTCTGATAAATGAAACTCCAGGAATGCTTTTAAGCCGTGTACTTGCTTATCATTTGCTGACTGTTACTGGCTTCTCTTCTCTTTCACAATTTATCAATCTGACTGTTGGCTATTTCAGTACACATCCATGATAACGTAAGTCACTGACCAAATTCCATAACCTAAGAGCATTCATACAGTGATGACATGTGCTATCTTCACCGTCCCTTGTGATAAACCAATTACATCCTCCCGGTGTTGTTAAGAATTAACAGCCCCAGATGCCATGTTTTCCCTGCTTCACAGAGGAGCTCTGTAATGGGACCTGATGCCTAAAAGTCACCTCAATTCACGCCATTGGAAAGAACACATGTATACCAAATAAAGAGGCATTATCTTTCGTAAGGGTAAGAATGAAGTATAATGAGATTGACTTGGGTGCTGAAATGGTCCTTTTAGGCTGAATTCTCCATCGGTGAATAAGGCCCCTCCGGCCTGTCCAGCTCAGGACTTGCACTGAATACACTGAAAGAACAGACCTGTAAAAATATCATCTGTCAGAGCCCGGCAAGCAGGTCAAACGCCTTATTAGGAGAAACTGAACTGGCCTTGAGAAAGCATCAGGAGAGTGGAGGATGTGAAATTCTGCGTGTCTATTTTTGTATTTTAAATGTCATAAGTATTTTTCGCAGGTTTGTGGAAACTGTCAGCATTCTGACTGGCTGAATTGAACTCAGCAGGAAAAGGCTGGGAGTAGAAATGACATTTTACAAGCGACTCAACGACTTTGAAAGGAACATGAGCATGGAATCTTTGATGGTAAAAAGTTTCCTAATTCTGTAATTAAGAACTTGATTTAATTCATTATCTTGGCCTGTTCTTTTGTATTCAAGTTCATCACCTTGCCCAACTGAAAAATATAGGTAGATGGGACTTCCCTGGTGGTCCAGTGGTTAAGAATCTGCGCTTCCACTGCAGGGGGCCCGGGTTCGATCCCTGGTCGGGGAACTAAGATCCCGCACGCCGCGCAGCGTGGCCAAAAAAAAAAAAAAAAAAAGGTAGAGAAATGTAAAGAGGCAACGGTCAGTAGGTAGCAGAATCAGCAAGATCTCTGACTCAGTCCAATTCCCCACAGCACATTATTCCTTGTTTTATAAAACTAATTGTATCACTGAATGGTCTTCTAATCTGTAATCCAACAGGATGATGGGATATAGAACATACCTGGTCCAAAGCCAGCACTTGCAAAACAAACGAATCGAAACAAAATCAAAACAAAAATGAACCAAAAAACCCCTCAGGTGAAATCTGCTTAGAAACACAGATTTCAGCAATGAAAAATGGAAAAGGGAAAGAAATGGTACATATGCATTCTTTATGAAAATATCCTTACTTGGCTTTCACATATATTCCCTTTTGGAAATGAGTTTATGCTCTGTTTTTTTCTTTTTCTGAAACGTAGCTGGGACATATGATATGGGGGGGAAAGAAGCTCTTCTTAAAAAAAAAAATTTTCTAATGGACCTTTCTAGAAGATAAAAAACACCATTTAATTAGAAGTGGCTTGTTTAGAGAGGGTTAAGTGATTTTCACAGCACAAGTTCATTTTGAGAACTATCTCGGGAGCAAGCCGATTGGGTGATTTTCATGGATTCTGCCTAAGAAGCCAGGACACAGCTGGCTTTGGGGTTTGTTGGTGGAAAGGCTGGTCGGGCCTGGCTGAATTCTGGAGTGTTGGGGGGAATGGCATCACCTGGACACAGGACACTCAGGGCACAAATGTCAAGGAGGAGCCCCGAGAACCCTGGTCCCTCTTCCTAAAGAAAGGCAGCAGTAGTGGTGTCAATCTGAACACTTAGAGCCCAATTATCACAGGGGAAAAAAAAAAAAAAAAAAAAGGAAGCCGTGCACAGACAAGTGTGTGTGTACATGGCAGGCTGACCACTGGGCTGCTATCCCAGCTTCCACCACCGTCCCCTGAGTGGACCTAGACTTGTGACGCTCCTGGCCGTGCTCAGACCAGTGGCGTTAAGTCCATTCACGCAGTTAGGCAACCGTCACCACCAGCCATCTGCAGAACTTCTGCATCATCGGCAACTCCGTCCCCCTTACACACTCACTCCCCATTTCCCACTCCCCACAGCTCCTGGCAACTACTGTTATACTCTCTGTCTCTATCAGTCTGACTATTCCAGGTACCTTGTATAAACGAAATCACATAGTATCTGCCCTCTTGTGACTGGTTGATTTTCCATAGCATAATGTCTTCGACTTTAATGGCGTCATGAGTGCTAAGTGGATGCTGCTAGAATGAAAAACAGTCCCAGAGAAGGCAAGTACTCTCACTCGGCTATAGAAATTAAACAAATGCATATTTTCTCAAAGCAAGAGCAGATACCGCATCAGGAATGGGGAACCTTTATCATTCACACGAATGGCCTCTTATTATCTCTTATTAACGTGGAGCTCCATGACAGCTGTCCTTTTGGGGCCTCTTTTTTTAAAAATTATTTATTTATTTCTATGGTGGCCTGTGAATGCCTACCCTTCCTATGAAATACAAAGCAGAGGGAGCAGGTGGGAGATCTGTTTAAAACAGAAACTTCTACTGAGCTCTAATTCAGCCACGTAATCATCTTGGACCTCCGTATTCTAGCTCTACATAGTTTAACTAAATCATATTAAAGAGACAGTTGACAAACCTGTTCTTTCATGGTTGTTAAACTGAACTGAATTCCCTAACTTCTGAATTTTCAACCACTCCTTTACCCTGAGAATTCTCTAAACATGTGTGCTGACCATAATCTAGAGATTTATGTTTCTTTTCCTCAATATTTGCACAGAGGCATACATACTTTTTATCTTATGTTATCTGAATGAGTAATAATTTCCCCAACAATAGAGACCACATTTAATCTCCGGGTAGTACTCAACACATATCATGTGTAGGTGATTGATATTTTTGTTCAATATCATTAAGGCACTTCTTTTTCATACTGCTATATATGAGTGCATATGGAAACTTTAAAAAAAAATACCCAAACGTCAAATTAGCATTAATTATTCACAGCCTGCTGTGAAAGCCCATTGTAAAAGCCTTGGAAGCAGAGCTATGAAGGATGCACAGAAGCCGCTCATGTGGAACTTGGCCTTGGAAAGTTCCAAGCATGTACATGTTTTTAGTGAGCATTAAACCTTATTAAACTAAGTTATGCAAATGGTCATAAACCTGGACCCAACAGGAAGGATCTTGGGCTCATCAGGTTTCAGGCCGCAGAAACAACTGTGTTGGTACCAAGACAGGAGAGGCCCAAAAAGAAAAAAAAAAAAAGAAAAACGCAAAGAAAAAGAAAAAGACCTGAGGATAAAATACTTGACTGAATACATACTGATACTGAAAGTACATTCTTCAAACAGTGACTAGGGCTTCAAAGGAAAGACAAAACTATTAACAGCTGTTCTGAGATGCTTTGAGAACTTAGCATCACCCCCCATGGGCCTTCAGAGGCTCCCATAAAGAGTGATGGAGAGGTAAGAATGATTAGTTTCATTTTCCAGGTGATAAAGCAAAAGCCTAGAGTAACTAAGAAGACTAGGAGACCCAGCATGGTACAACACCGACTTTGTAAAGGGGGCACTGGTATCAGAGGGTGGGGAACCTTCTGGACTGTGGCAGATCTATTTTACATGCTAGTTGCATGATAAGGGTCTTAGATATGACTGCAGGGGTCAGATTTTTCTCTTTTCTGACGCCTAAAATGCCACTAACAGGTAACAAAACTGCTATATAATTGGACCAAGACTTAAAGGCATGTAACTAAATAACAAATGCTGGAGAGGGTGCGGAGAAAAGGGAACCCTCCTACACTATTGGTGGGAATGTAAGTTGGTGCAGCCACTGTGGAAAACAGCATGGAGGTTCCTCAGAAAACTAAACATAGAGCTACCTTATGATCCAGCAATCCCACCCCGGGCATACTCTAAACTCTAATTCAAAAATATACATGCACCCCTATGTTCATAGCAGCACTATTCACAATAGCCGAGACGTGGAAACAACCTAAACGTCCATCAACAGATGAATGGATAAAGAAGATGTGGTACATACGTACAATGGAGTATTACTCAGCCACGGAAAAGAATGAAGTAATGCCATTTGCAGCAACATGGATGGACCCAGAGATTATCATACTAAGTGAAGTAAGTCGGACAGAGAAAGACAAATGCCATATGATATCACTTATATATGGAACCTAAAATATGACACAAATGAAATTATCTACAAAACAGAAACAGACTCACAGGCATAGAGAACAGACTTGTGGTTGCCAAGCAGCGGAGTGGGTGGGTAGAGGAATGGAGTGGGAGTTTGTGGTTAGTTGACGTAAGCTTTTATGTATAGAATGGATAAACAGCAAGATCCTACTGTATAGCACAGGGAACTATATTCAAAGTCTTATGATAAAGCATAATGGAAAAGAACATTAAAAAAAGAGGGTATATATATGTATAACTGAGTCACTTTGCTGTAAGGCAGAAATTAACACAACATTGTAAATCAGCTATACATCAATAAAAAATAAAAGAAATAAAGGCATGTAAGGTTTGTAAGGTTCACAAAGGACATCAGATTACATTAAGGTCAAAGTGACACGTCCGGGCTTCCCTGGTGGTGCAGTGGTTGAGAGTCCACCTGCCGATGCAGGGGACGCGGGTTCGTGCCCCGGTCCGGGAAGATCTCACATGCCGCGGAGCGGCTGGGCCCGTGAGCCATGGCCGCTGAGCCTGGGCGTCCGGAGCCTGTGCTCCGCAACGGGAGAGGCTGCAACAGTGAGAGGCCCGCGTACAGAAAAAAAAAAAAAAAAAAAAAAAATGACACTTCCCTTACCAAGAAATAGTATAGAAAATTCCAGTTCTCTAACCCTAGGGGAGGGGGAGAGAGAGGCCCTGAATGACCACTGGAAGGGGAAGCCCCACAGGAAGCTATCAGGGGGCAGGGTCCCTTCTGAGCTGCGACAGCCCTGATGTGTAAACAAAGAGCGTTGCCCACCACCCAAGTTCTAGGAGGACTACGTCATTTCCACTGCAGCCGCCGACTGACCATGCCGCAACCTGAGAAGAATTCAGGACGAAAAACAGGGTGAGGCAACATGCACTCTGGAAAAACAGGCCCCTTGGACAGTTAGATGTATCTTTCAGGGATAATTTTAATGAACACAGATTCCTGCATCTTCCCGTACATAGGTGAAGCACTAAAGTCATTAACTGGAAATACCTGTTCTTTGTGACTAGCAGTAATCTTTTACCGAGATGTATGCTTAAATGTATGTATCCCTGAGCCAAAACTCACATAGAAACTGGCTTCTTCCGCACCTCTTTGAAGCTGTCTTTTGAGGCGCTCTCCCAGGCTACAGTCCTCAGTACGGTCCCCGAATAAAACAACTCACAACTCTCCTGTTGTGCATTTCTCCTTAGGTCAACAGAACCAACAACAACTTGACAGTCCTGCTCTCCTTGATGCAAAATCTATGACCCTCAAGGTGAGACAAGACACACTTTTCAATACTGTAATCGAAACACAGGAAATCTAGTAAAATAATTTACACAGAGATACAAAGAATATACAAATTTCTGATAAATATACACCTTTACTAGTTAATCTACTAAACAGAAATTAAAGTGATGCTGTGTATTTACTTTTGAAGGCAATTTTTAACACCTAATGTGGGGTGTATTGTGACAAAATTACCATAATAATAACACTATGTTCTTACTGTCGACTGATATAAACATTTTGAAAAGAATGACGGAAAGGCATAATATAAGAACATTCAATCCCACTCACTTGCGCAAATAATTCCACATCCGAGAACTTATCTCAAAGAAGTTATTTGTTAAAAACCATATGCTCAAAACTGTTATGACAGATTTATTTATCTATAAAAAAATATGGAGTTAACTAGAAGTCTAACAATAAATGTCCACTCTCTTTGGAAGAGCTATGGTAAATCCACACCACGCTGAATTGTTCTGTGATTAAAAAGTGATTTCAAAATACAGCTGAAGGAAAAGGGCAGGATCCTAAACAGTCTGTGTACTGTAGTTACAACTATCAAAGTATGTATGCTTGTGGAAAAGGAATGGGATGTGATTTGCTAGAAGAAAAAATACCTGACCCAAAGCAGTGAGATTCTGGAGTGTTCCTACGCACATTTCCTTTCAAATTTCTTGTATTTTTAATACAAAGAGCTTTTAATTAATTACTCGGACATGGAAAGCTCTCTTTCAAGAGTTTTCAATCTTGGCAATAAAAATAACTTGGCTAAATCTCTTCGGTATTTCAGAAAACTTTTATTTCCACAAATTGATTGTTTTATGTGGGCAAACATTCTGGCATTTCCAGGTGATAAACCACACATTCCCATGTTCACCCTTTAAAGAATCCTTACATATACTAGCGCCCAAGCCTTTCTAACATCATACGTCCATTTACGTACAGATGAGACCTGAAAAATGGTGCAGAAACCTGTAGCTTTAGACCACTATGTGTTTTATAATACATGGGAATACACAGACTCACGTCAGTTTCCTTTTTTCCCCCTAAACTGATTAACAATATAAAGGTAAAGAGAAATAAAGAGTTTGAAAATTATTAGACTTCTTGGACTATTTAACCTCCATCATCTTTTTTGTTCTCTAGGGCTTATTCCCATTCAAGAGCTCTGGTTCTTGACCATTTGGGAGTTGAGGGCCATGTGGAGAATATGCTGATGCTAGAAGACTCTACATAGACTCAAATATGTGCATACAGTTTCGGAGGGTTTATACTTGCCTTCTGCCCTCCCAGCCCTCTGATACTGGATCCACAGATATCCAGTTAGGAGTCCCACTTCACAGGGTTGTTATTTACTTTAATCTTTCTTTCTTCTAATATGCAAACGAGAAACAACTCACAACTTTCCCTTGCTGCCTCTCCTAGATATCATAGTTTGGGATCTCAGAGCTAAGTTCTTTTATTATTAGCCACTGCAGAAAGTGTAGGTGGGTAGGTACATTCCCTTAATAACTGTAGGTATTATGCTAAGCAGTCTATATGCACTGGGATGTTTAAAAAATTCTCACAAATATCTAGAAACGTAGATATCAATTTTCCTAATTTTACAGATAATGAAGTTGAGGCTCAGAGAAGATAACACCTGCCAAATCAGAGTGTTGTTAAGGGGACGGTGTAGCACTCAAAGTCAGGTCTCACTGTGTCTAAGCACTTGCTTTTTTTTTTAATACTTTTTATTTATTTTTTTAAAATTTTTATTTTATATTGGAGTAGAGTTGATTAACAATGTTGTGTTAGTTTCAGGGGTACAGCAAAGTGATTCAGTTATACATACACGTGTATCTATTCTTTTTCAAATTCTTTTCCCGTGTAGGTTATTACAGAGTATTGAGCAGAGCTCCAAACACTTGCTCTTAATCACAGTCAGAAAAAGCTGAAATCATGGGTAACAGAACTAAATAAATGGAAAAACCTGCACAAATCTGAGAGGTCATTTTTATTTGGAGGAAGGAAAGGAGATAGAGGGAGTGGCCATCTTGGTCTAAAAATAATGGCACACATTTTAGTCATAAAGGATATTATGCTGAAGAAACTTACAATGCAATAATACCAGCATTCATAAAAAGATAACAAGTATACTTAATACTAGTTGGAGTCATATTTTTTTAATTTGAATTTTATTTTATTTATTTTTATACAGCAGGTTCTTATTAGTTATCTATTTTATACATAGTAGTGAATATATGTCAATCCCAGTCTCCCAATTCACAGTGTCATATTTTTTTTTGCCCTTGGCAATGAAAAAGTAATTACCTCTACCAAACTGCACTGGTTTATTCATTTTATTTTAATGCAAGATGAGAATTAAATGTATAATTTCTAAATGTGCTTTTTATGCATTTGGGGTTTGTAGTGACTTCAGAAAGTACAAGTGATAGAAAAACTGAAACCATACATGATTAGAAAAAAGACCACCAAATTTATTCAGCATCCTAAAAAATTATTCTATAATACACATACATACACACATAAATATACATATGTGTACTTAAAAAAATTCTCTCTCATTTATACTATTGTCCGAATTGAAAGAAAAGTCTCTGTCATTGGGGAACTTTGCGAATGACTAAATGAAAAGTGTTACACGGGGACAGAATAAAGTCTTTACTTATTCAAGTACAGTTGACTTAATATATTATATTAGTTTCAGGTGTACAACACAGAGATTCAATATTTTTATAGACTATATACCATACAACATTATTATAAAATATTGACTCTATTCCCTGTGCTATATATTATATCCCTGTGACTTATTTTTTTATAACTGGTACTTAATACCTCTTAATCCCCTAGAATAAAGTCTTTATACAGACTTATTTTACACCTTAACCATTAAAACAAAAATCCATGTATTGATCAGCCCTATTCAAACACAAGTGTTAGTTAAAATGAGGAGTGACTAGGCCTTAGGAAATAAAAATCTAGATTTGGGAAAGAGGAGGTAGCTTAAAAGGGTAAGTGTTCTTGGGCAGATTCTCCATAATACTTCAAGACTGAACTGAAATTAACTAAAGGATAAATTATTCAGGTAGCTATTCTAGAATCATATAGACTGACATTCCAATTTTAAAAACTGACATTTTTTGTGCCCGGTTTCATGGCTGAAAATATTCAAAATGATGGGTGGAATATATTTGGCAGTTAGAATACTTGGCAGTCTGGGTTACGGATTAAACATTTTTCGAATTCATAATAGAAATCCTCGGAAGAAACGACTGTAGCAGCTATTCAGTGTCTGATAATATTCTTAGAAAGTGGGCAAGTTTATGGAAAACGATGATTCCAGATGTCCTTCAAAGCAACGAGGTACTGAACAATTTCTGAATTAAACGTGAGTGGCACTTGAAAAGCTCAGAAACTTGTGAAGTATCTAACATCCTGAAATCCTTTATAATTAGTGTATACGTTGCCAGCCTTGTCAGAGCCTAAAGAAATATAACTGAGGTATACAAAGTCTAATGGGGGCCAACACAAGCAAGGAAAATTGTGTCTCTGGAAAATTTTTAACTTTATATATATATGAGATAAACAACAAGGCCCTACTATACTAGCACAGGGAACTATATTCAATACCCTGTGCTACTGGAGAAGAATATGAAAAAGAATGTATGTATTTATGTATAAGTGACTTTGCTGTACAGCAGAAATTAACACAACATTGTAAATCAACGATACTCCAATAAAGTAAATTAAAAAAATAAAACAAGGTGGCGCGGTGGTTAAGAATCCGCCTGCCAACGCACGGGATACGGGTTCGATACCTGGTTGGGGAAGATCCCACGTGCCACGGAGCAACTAAGCCCGTGCGCCACAACTACTGAGCCTGCACTCTAGAGCCCGAGAGCCACAACTACTGAGCCCATGTGCCACAACTACTGAAGCTCGTGCGCCTAGAGCCCGTGCTCCACAACAAGAGAAGCCACTGCAACGAGAAGCCCGCGCACCGCAATGAAGAGCAGCCCCCGCTCGCCACAACTAGAGAAAGCCCGTGCGCAGCAATGAAGACCCAACACAGTCAAAAAAAAACAAAAACAAAAACACACGAAATATAATGAAAGATCACTGAAATCCAACAGATAAAGCAAAGCATCTCACCATTTACTGACTGTGCTATACTTTTATATGATCTAACCCAAAACAAATGATTACCAAAGTACAGATATTTTTCTCTGCAAGCATTTTTTTCTCTGTTGAACTAAATTTAGTGCAGGTTGGTACAACTGGAAACAAAAGAGGTAACCTGGAAAGAATTTTTAGAAAAGCTGTACTTTATTGATTCTACAATGATACTTCCGTGTCCAAATAGCACAGATATCTATAACTGTATGAGTTTTATAGGCTACGATTTACATTTGGTTTCTAGAATTTTTTTTTTTCCCCCCAGAGCCTTCCCTGGAAGGGTACCAATAATGATAGGATCTTTTCTTTAAAAGTTCTAAACCAAGTCCAAAGACGCAAACAGCCAATCTTTGTGAGGTAAAGCTCTCTGCTTAAGTATTTTAAACAGTAGTCTCTCATTTCTGTGCTTCATTACATTAAAAAAACTTTTACTGTGACAAATAGCAATCAAATCTTAATTTACAGCACCACGGGAAGTCACATCATTCTGAGTTACACAGAAAAACCTCAGAAACCAAAAAAACTCAGTGGCTGGGCTGTCCACGAAGCGACAAGTGACAGCCGACAGCTGGAAAAAGCATTTTCAATTTCCACCAAGTTTCCCCGCCTCCCTCTTTCTCTTCCCAGCTACTAAGTCGATCTCAGTAAGACACACTTTAAAACCAAAGCTCCAGTTTCACTCGCTTCAGCTCCCTGGACATTTATGTATTCACACTGTGAACGACAGCATCTCTGGCAAGCTAAGAAAAGCTTTGAAAAAGTGAAGCCACCGACGTGATTTGCTCTTGAGTCCCTTCACAAGGCAGTACATCCCTGCTTTCTTTCCACCACAACGTGCCTCTGGCCTGACTCCCTGCCCACAAGCTTACCCCGGGAAGAAGGCACTTAGTTTGAGGAGACATGAGGCGTCTGTCAAACATAGCAGCCCAGTTCCAAATGAGCCCAGCTCTCAAGAGGCCTTCACAGGAGCAAGAACTCAGTAACAAAGCTCCAGGCAGCCAGGTCTTGTTTTGCTGACCAGCATTTCAAGCGCTTTCCGTTTTCCTCGCTGACCAGCATTTCAGGCGCTTTCCGTTTTCCTCGCTGTCTTGGGGGGTGTGCAGTCTTGGACAGGGTGACTTTAGAAAGTTCTTCAGATTACGACAGCGCTCTCTGGTCCAGAACCACTTAGCCGGGCAGAGGAGCCCATCCAAGTCAATTAACCAGTGCAAGTGGGAGGGGCTTTTTCTACTCTGAATGACGTCAGCTGGCTTGCAATTGAGAAGCCTGCAAACTTGTGAAAGCCAAGTAACGTTTCATGAATATCAGAGGCATGCCTTTGGGCAGCTCTGTTCGAGACAGCACTTAAAAGACACTGCCTTCGCTAGAGAACGACAGGTTGCAAAACTGTTAGCCTTCAAGGAAATGAGTGGAACTGAAAAAGAGTCTGGAATAAAAGTGAGGAACATTCTACTTCCGCCCAATGAAGAAATATTTCCTCTTTTCGCACCCAAGAGAGTGGTATCTTCCTTTTGTGGTTACCTGTCACGTACTCGAGGTGTGTGAAAAGAATAAATTTTTTTTCACAGTGGAGTAAGTATCACTTGGATACATTTAGGTGTTTCTTTTTGTTTGTTTGTTTGTTTGTTTTTTTGCGGTACGCAGGCCTCTCACTGTTGTGGCCTCTCCCGTTGCGGAGCACAGGCTCCGGACGCGCAGGCTCAGTGGCCATGGCTCACAGTCCTAGCCGCTCGGCGGCATGTGGGATCTTC
Source organism: Phocoena sinus (assembly GCF_008692025.1). Classification (NCBI taxonomy): domain Eukaryota; kingdom Metazoa; phylum Chordata; class Mammalia; order Artiodactyla; family Phocoenidae; genus Phocoena; species Phocoena sinus. The sequence continues at coordinate 4,133,881 of NC_045764.1, forward strand.
CCGGACCGGGGCACAAACCCGTGTCCCCTTGCATCGGCAGGCGGACTCTCAACCACTGCACCACCAGGGAAGCCCTAGGTGTTTCTTTTAATTAAAAGAGTTTTCGTTGCGAAAAAACTCCAAAACAATTACAATGGTGACATTGAAGATCGCGGATCACCATGACAAACATAATAATAATGAAAATGTCTGAAATATTGCAAGAATTACCAAAATGTGACACAGAGATATGAAATGAGCAAATGCTGATAGAAAACTGGTGCTGACAGAGTTGCTCAATGCAACAGCTGTGCGGCATAATAAAGCGAAGGGGGATAAAACTAGGTACGCCTGCGGCTGTAGTACTACACTGCTCTCACTATTAGCGGTCCCTGGTCACAGTGAAGCCCTCCAGACAAGATGTTAAAACCCTTCCTGGCTCTCAGTCACTTCAGTCTTAAGATTCCTATTTACTACCCAACCTTAAAGGCAGCATCCCACAGTTTAACATGTTTAAACGTCCTCTAGTTTCTTCATGTGCTTTAGTCTTCTTTTTTTTTTTGATACATTTAGTTTTAATTTGAAAACTTTTCATCAAAAGATACCTTTCAAAAGCGAAATGAACCACAATACTCTGAGAACATTTGCAAACCATACAACAAAGGATTCCTAGCCAGAGAGTAGAAAGAACTCCTGTAAGTCAATAAATAAAAGACCCACAATCTAAAAATATATATATATGGGGAAAGGAAACCCCACAAAGAGATAAATCATTGAAGAGAAAATGCTAGTGGCCAATAAACATGATAAAATGCTTGACTTCACAACTAATCAGGAGTACAAACTACATTCACAATTTACCATTTCCTACCCAGGAGAGTGGAAACATTGAAGGTATCTGAAAATTCCAGATCTTGGAGAGGATATCAAGCAGGGGTTGGCAAATTATGACCGGGTGCCGAATCTATCCAGCCATGTGTTTTGCATAACCCACAAGCTAAGACTGTATTTCGTATTTTTAAATGGTTGGGGAAAAAAAATCAAAAGAATTGTATTTTGGGACACATGAAAATGATATGAAGTTCAAATTGCAGTGTCCTTAAATAAAGGTTTATTAGAACATTGTCAGGCTCATTCACTTAGGAACTGTCCATGGCTGATTTTGTGTTCAACAGCAGGGTTGAGTAGTTGTGACAGAGAACATGTATGTAGCTCACCAAGGCTTAAAGCTTTCCTGTTCGGTCCTCACAGAGAAGGTCTGCCAACTCCTGACGGAGGGCTACCAGACTTTTGTGCACTGTTGGTGGGAGTATAAATTGGTACAGTCAGGTAAAAGACTTAGCAGAATGTTGTAGAGGGCAGATGTGAGTTCCCATTGGTGGGTATCCCACTCCTCAATTATGTACCCAGAGAAACTCTCACACAAGCACACAGGGAGACGTAGGTACAGTGTCCCTAGCAACGCGGGGGTTATAGTAAAAAATGGAAACCAACCTCAATGTGTATCAACAGGAAAGTGGATAAACACAGTTGTAGACAGTATCCAGCACTAAAAGTGAATGAATTCTAAGTGACTACAGGGATAGATAACTCTCCACAAACGTAAGGCGGATAGAAAAAAGCAAGTTGCAGAACCTTAATACCTTAAGAACCTGTGATATAATTTGTCCAAAGTTTGAAAATATGCAAAACTACCATATACTTTACGTAGGAGCTACAAGTATAAAGATAAATATGAAAACAAGTACCAAACCCAGAGCAGTGGTTCCATCTGGATAGGAGTACATTTGGAAGGTATTTAATTGGGGGAGGGGGCAACTCTATGAGTGATATTTTATTTCTTAAACTAGGTTGTAACTATACCATTGGTCATTATATTGCTGTCTACGCTCTTTTGTATTCTGAAAAAGTTCATAATAAAGAAATGAATGAGGAAAAACAGTGGAAAGAATCATGATACAAAAAGTGCCAAATCATTATGGAGATATTAAAATCCTAGATATAGGATATGATCTCTGAGAGTAAGGAAAAGAAAAAAAAAGTAGCCTGCCAATTTTTTTTCACAATAATCACTCTACTGTTAAAAATATTTAGAGGGGCTTCCCTGGTGGCACAGTGGCTAAGAATCCGCCTGCCAATGCAGGGGACACGGGTTCGAGCCCTGGTCCAGGAAGATCCCACATGCCACAGAGTAACTAAGCCCGTGAGCCACAACTACTGAGCCTGCGCTCTAGAGCCCGCGAGCCACAACTAATGAGCCCACGTGCCTAGAGCCCCTGTTCTGCAACAAGAGAAGCCGCCGCAATGAGAAGCCCACGCACCACAATGAAGAGTAGCCCCTGCTCACCACAACTAGAGAAAGCCTGCACGCAGCAACGAAGACCCAACACAGCCAAAAATGAATAAATAAAATAGATACAACATTAAAGAAATTTTTCAAAATGTTAAAAAAATATTTAGAAAAACAGTTGTAAGAAAACATATGAATTCTATTTATAGTGGTTGCATCTGGGTAGTGGTTTTGAGCGTGGTTATTTTCTCTTTTTAAAAACTTAGTGTTTTTAAAACTTTCTACGATAAATAGGCTTATATTACTTTTCCAACGTCAAAAGAAGTTTTCTTAAGCATTTAACAGGCAACCAAGGATTGTCTAACTTTTGAGGGAAATTAGAAACGTTTGTTTAGCTCAGTAATTACTATGGATTGGTGAGAGTAGATATTAACTTGTAGAAAACTGATAGAAACGCAAATGAATTTGTCCAGCAGACGTGGATCTGTCTAATGCTAATGGTTTCTGTATAAAAGATAACCACCCAAATTATTATCTTATTGCCCTGCAGAGCATCAACCAGTTGTGTATCTCATTTAACAATCTTAGCCCAGTATTCTTTCTTAGAATAGCTATAAGTACTTATGTCTCTCCCATAGTCTTTTTTTTTTTTTTTTTTTTTAATGCGTTACGCGGGCCTCTCACTGTTGTGGCCTCTCCCGTTGCGGAGGACAGGCTCCGGACGCGCAGGCTCAGCGGCCATGGCTCACGGGCCCAGCCGCTCCGCGGCATGTGGGATCCTCCCAGACCGGGGCACGAACCCGTGTCCCCTGCATCGGCAGGCGGACTCTCAACCACTGCGCCACCAGGGAAGCCCTCTCCCATAGTCTTTTAAATGGGCTTTACCATCCTGCTGGTTCCCTCAATGAATTAAGAAAAAAACAAACTTTAGCTCATATTCATTCTCTGTTTGAGAGAAATGGTCTAAAATTTTGGGAAAATTATACTGGGACACCAGTTTTCAATTTGAAACATAGTTTCTTTTGTGACAATGGCATATATGATGGCTAGCTCTCCAAGCCTTGCCCCACATTAATATATAATGCCACTAAAACGCCACTACAATATCTAACCAACATTGATGTCAGGCAAGCAAAAAACACCTGGGGTTTGAATAAGAGAAGGATGAGGATGGAGATTATGAATGGACCCTACAGGGATTTCAATGCCTTTCCAAGCATCTATAAACTTTGTAATACAAAACAACAGTGTTTTCTTGTTACAGGTATAGCATTCTTTTCACACATTAAATAGGACTTTTTTCTTGCTTTCAAAATGGGATTGAGGGATATTTTCTTGTGATCTCTGGAAAGAGGATGAAGAGAAAAGCCGAAAAAGAGATTAAGGAAGCTGGGTAGACATCAATGACAGACAGACTACTGAGAAAGAAAAACAGGTATGGGGATAATTGAGGTATAAGTTAATGGGAGTAACTGTGAGTAATTTCTCTGGTTATAATCCATTTTCATTGTTGGGTACTGGTAACTAAAGAAGGACCCAAAAAATAAAACTGAAAAACACCACCACCAGTATCCTTGCCATCCCTCAGGTTTCCAATCTATAAAAAGGAGATAAAGGCTTCAAACGATAATGACCTGGATTATATAAAATATCTAGTCTATATCTGGCACATCAGAGATGCCAGAAAAATATTAGTTTTCCTTGCTATAACTCAATGGTTCTCAACTGGGAGTGATTTCATCCCCCAGGGACACTTAGCAATGACTAGGGACATTTTTGATTGCCACATGGGGAGGGGTGGGGAGCTTACTGGCATCCGGTGGGTAGAAGCCAAGGATGCTACGATGCCCGGCTCACTTCCACAACAAAGAATTATCCGGCTCAGCACGGCAACAGTGAGGAATTTGAGTAACTTGAAGGTGCCCTTTGCGTCAACGCCGTGGATGTGAAGAACTTTAAATTATAACCCAAGATGACACGATGTGAGATTCCAATCAGGTTGTCTGAATGCGGGCGAGGGGGCTGGAGAGGCAAAGGGGAGGGACAGGAGAAGCAGACCACTGTGACTTTGTATCAACTCAGAAGCAGCCCCTGCGCGCTGAGCCTAGTGCCCGGTTATCCTACGATCCTCCCTGGAGTTGCTCGGCGTCAGATTTCAGATGGAAGGACCCGAGCTTTCTGCAGTCCCTACCGGCACCCACACCCCTAACACTTTGCCTTAAACTTGCTCCCAATCCCCTTCCACCGCGCCCCGAGCTTGACCTCCAAGCCTTCGCTAAACCGTGAAAAAAGCTTCATGAAAATGACATTACAACCAGAGAGCTCCTCAAGTGCTATTTTTATAACTAAAGAGGCATATGCTCACTAGGAGAACCAGGAGAAAGGTTCTTTTTATTGCTGCATTTATATTCCAAATTGTTATTGTCTGTCTATGTAAACAGAAAAGGCAGGGGGCGCAGCTTCAGCGGTACCAAATCCTCATTCCGAGACAACTTTCCCATGTGTTGTTTTCAAATTTAAAACAGCAGCAGACCTTTCTGGATGAGGAGGTGGTGGCCAAAGGATAAGTATGTTTTGTTGCCAGGAGTCAAAAAACCATGCGGAGTTTTTCAGGTCACATGTTTCAAATGGCCACTCCAAACTTCAAAGTCCAGACTGTTTACCTAACAGGCAAGGACTGTGAAAAAAAATTACCTTGATCACACCCCAGTTTAGAGCTTATGCCTGCGATAGCATTGTCTTTGATTACAAGAGGCCATGATATGTGTACAAATATGGATAATTATGGCATGCATTAACCAGACAGTGAATCGTAACAGCAAAACAAATCTCTAGCGTGTGTGGATACTCTAAGCCTCACAATGTGTTTTTTGTTAATAACAGCCAAACACATGTTTTTCTCAAGAAGTAAAAATAGCAAACAATTCCAAATGTCAGAGTAAACAAAAAACCCCCCCAAAAGCGAAAACCAAAATGAAAATAGTCACATCGACAACTGAGTTTTCTTTCCACCTAAGAAGTTACTAATAAATTTTTTTTAAAAATTTTTACTGGAGTAGAGTTAGTAATAATTTTTTTTTTTTTTTTTTTTTTTTACTTCATGGGCCAATTCCAACAGAGCTATCGGTTACTGACTGAGAAGACGGTAAGCGAGAGCAACTAATTTTGTCCCAAAGCTACACTATTTAACCCAAGTACTTGTACTATTGAATTTCCTCCTTCAGATTATTCTTCTAAGTAACCCATTATCAACTTTGCTCCCAATTCATCTAAGCGCAGATGAGGGGGAAATCTTTATTTAAATCAGAGCCACTCAAATAAATAAAGGCCTTCTCTTTTTATTTGATAAAAAATTTAGCAGTGAGAAGAACTCAGCTGGCTTTCGGCCCCTCTTTTCACCTCGATAAAACAGCTGTCTTTTTTCCATATCATGGGCTTAATCACTAGTTAAGAATTTACACTGGCTGAACGACTTCCTTTCTGAGACATGTTAATTTCGAACATATTACATCCAACTGACTACAAGCACTGAAAGGGACTCTCTCCAGCAGCCCCCCTCCCACTTCCCTATGACTAGATAAGATATACTTGAAAACACTTGAGTATTGTTATTAATGAGAAGCCACAGTAACTTTAAGTCACAGCTGCCACTTGGAACAATTCTAGGAATAATGGAAGGAGGAGAAGGTGTTTTGGGGGGCCCTTTGACCTCTTTATTCCTCAATGGATCTCTGAAAGGTATAGTGTGTAATTTTTTGGTACTTACAATCTGCACTTAACATAGTGAAACTCCCTTCCCGTATCATTAAACGTCTTTCCTTGGATAACGATAAAAGAAAAATCGCTACCATTATTTATGATGGTCAAGACATGGAAGCAACCTAAGTGTCCATCAACAGATGAATGAGTAAAGAAGATGTGGTACATACATACAATGGAATATTACTCAGACATAAAAAAGAATGAAATAATGCCAGCTGCAGCAACACGGATGGAGTTGGAGGGTATCATGCCAAGAGAAGCTAGACAGCGAAAGACAAATACCGTTATCATATCCCTTATATATGGAATCTAAAAAATACAACGAAGTAGTAAATATAACAAAAAAGCAGCAGACTGAGAGACAGAGAACGAACAAGTGGTTACCAGTGGGGGGGGAGGGGCAGTATAGGGGTGGGAGTGGGAGGGACAAACTATTGGGTGTAGGACAGGTTCAAGGATCTGTTGTGCAACACGGGGACTATAGCTAATATTCTGTAGTAACTCTGAATGGAAAGTAACCTTTAAAAATTGTATAAATTTTTTTTTAATTCAGGAAAAAAAGGAAAAATGGCAAATTCTTTTCTCTAGTAGTTGAACGCATCTATGTAAATCAGTGTCCTATGCTGAATGTTTCAGCATTTCCCCTTAATACAACTGTCATTGACTTATTCACTGTGAGATGTGTCCTGGGGGGATTAGGAAGGTTACATGACCTGTTGGTTTTTTCCCCACTGTTTTGAGTTATCCCTTCTGGTCCCACTTCCCACTCCTCTTAACCCAGGCCTTCTTTATCTTGCTATGTTAAGGGTTTTCCTCCTGAAATTTCCACTTCTCACCTGTGTTGAAGGAATAATTATTTCCTACTCCTGGATCTCCTTCTCTCAGTTTCTGGGAGGTGTGGTCCTAAATACTCCAGCTTCTGAGTTCTAGGTTCTTGGACGTGATACCAACTAGATACCTTCCCATGGCTCTCCAGCAGCCTTCTCAAACCTTACGTGCTTCCAGAGGAACTACTGATTCTTCCCCCGACACGGCAGTCTTGCACACTGCAGTGAACAGAACCCCTACCCACTCCTGTGATCCAGACCAAAACCTCATCAGCGAGTCCCGTCCGCTCTAGCGGCCAAGCTTCACCATCTCTCTCATGATCTCCTTAGCGAGAGCCCCTAACTTATCGCAGGGCTGCTGGTCCGATCCCCATAGAGCAGCCAGTGGCCTTTTTTAAAGCATGGATTCACTTCTCTCACTCTGCTGCTTAAAATCTCCTAATGGGGGCCTTCCCTGGCGGTCCAGTGGTTAAGATTCTGCGCTTCCACTGCAGGGGACATGGGGTTCGATCCCTGGTGCTTGGGGAACTAAGATCCCACATGCTGCACTGCACGGCCAAAAAAAAATTCCTAATAGCTTCTCGCTGCAAATGATAAAACCATCATGTGCAGGGCCCGGTGAGAAGTGGCTCCTGGCCACATCCCTGCCCTCATCTCCCTCGGTCTGGCCTGTCCCTGCCATGCCGCAACCACACCGGCCTTCCTTCTATCTGCGGACCACGCCAAGCACGTGCCTGTGTCAGGGCTCTGCACTTGCTCTTCATCGGCTTGGAAAGCTTTCCCTGTTGACATGAGCCTGGCTACCTCCTTTTCACACCATTCGGGTCTCACTTCAGAACTCATCTCCTCGAAGAAGCCTGAGCCCCAGGACTGAGGTGGAGCTGCTCTCCATCACTTTACCTTATTTGATTTTCTTTACAGCAACAGCAACAGTTGAAGGCACCTTACGCACTGATTTCTACACCACGTTTGCCTTCGTACTCGGATGAGGGTAGAACTCACAGCCTGTCAACTACGCTGGTTTCAGCTTTAACGTCCCCACCGCGAACGCGCTGTCGTATTGCTGTTACAGTTACGATCCCGTGCACAGTGCAGCGAAACCTGGATGTACGTTCAGGACAGTGGAGAGTATGCTGGACTCAGAGACAGGAGAACTGAGTAAGTTCCCACTCCGCTGCCACGAACTAAGCGGTTAAGAGACTCGACACGCCTGCGTCTCAGTCTTCCAGTGCAGACAGAGGTCGTTCAACTAGTCACTCAAACTAGAGGTTAATCTCTTGGCCCACTGTTAGCAATTCTAAAACCATTATTCTGTTAAACGTGTTGGATGAAAAAGACTTCAGGCGATGCTCTCAGAACTGCCAACGATAGTCTCTAGGACATTCACAATCGAGTCAGGTTAGAAGAAAACTTGGTCAGAATAACTAGTACTTGCTTGGTTAACTGAATTTTCACCTAATTTGTATTTAAGTGAAAGCTCTTGTAAGTCAGAAAGAGAAAAACAAATATCACACGCTAATGCATATACATGGAATCTAGAAAAATGGTACAGATGAACCCAGTGGCAGGGCAGGAATAAAGACGCACAAGTACAGAATGGACTTGAGGACACAGGGGAGTAAGGGGAGGCTGGGACGAAGCAAGAGAGTGGCATGGACATATATACACTACCAAATGTAAAATAGATAGCTAGTGGGAAGCAGCCACATAGCACAGGGAGATCAGCTTGGTGCTCTGTGACCACCTAGAGGGGTGGGATAGGGAGGGTGGGAGGGAGATGCAAGAGGGAGGAGATATGGGAATGTACGTATATGTATAGCTGATTCACTCTTTTAAAAAATTATTTTATTTATTTTTGGCTGCGTTGGGTCTTCGTTGCTGCGCATGGGCTTTCTCTAGCTGTGGCGAGCGGGTTTCTCACTGTGGTGGCTTCTCTTGTTGTGGAGCACGGGCTCTAGGCACGAAGGCTTCAGTAGTTGTGGCACGCAGGCTCAGCAGTTGTGGCTCGCGGGCTCTACAGCACAGGCTCAGGAGCATGCAGGCTCAGCAGTTGTGGCTCGCCGGCTCTAGAGCACAGGCTCAGGAGTTGTGGCGCACGGGCTTAGTTGCTCCGCGGCATGTAGGCTCTTCCAGGACCAGGGCTCGAACCCAAGTCCCCTACACTGGCAGGCGGATTCTTAACCACTGTGTCACCAGGGAAGCCCGACTTTGTTGTACAGCAGAAACTAATCCAACATTGTAAAGCAGTTATACTCCAATAAAGATTAAAAAGAAAAAGAAAAAAAAAGCTGTTGACATAGTGAGCCCTGAAAGGAGTATACCTGATGTCTAGCTGCGTTTGCATTTGATTAGATAATATATACGCATATGGAGCCTGCCAAACGTTTTAGGTAGTAAATAAGGAATGTTATTTTAATGACTTATTTGCATTATCATTAAAAAGAACCTCGAATTCTTTTAAAATTTCAGCTTTACTGACGTATAACTGACATATAAAATTGTAAGATATTTCTATTGTACATCTTGGAGATTTGATATAATTTTTTATCGAAATATAGTTGACATACATACATATAGTATGTATGTATAGTCGACATACATACAGTCGACATAACATAACATATTATGTTAGTTTCATGTGGATTACAGAGTGATCTGACGTTTATCATCGCACAGTGATTTGACCATTGTGAAATGGTCACCGCAGTGAGTCTAGTAACCATCTGTCCCCATACAAAGTTACCACAGTATTATTGGCCATACTCCTTACGCTGCACTGTATATCTTGTTGGCTTAGTTATGTTATAGCTGGAGGTCTGCCCCTCGTAATCGCCTTCGTCTATTTCTCCAGCTCCCACTCCCACCCCTCTCACAACCACCAGTTTTGTTCTCTGTGTCTGTTTTTATTTTGTTTGTTTTGTTTTTTAGATTCCACACATCAATGCAATCATACAGTATTACTCTTTCTCTGACTTATTTCACTTAGCGTAGTACCTTCTAGATCCATCCATCATGTCACATATGGCGAGATTCCATTTTTGTTTCTTTTATGGCTGAGTAATATTCCACTCTATATATACACCACATCTTCTTTTTTTTTTAAATTTTAATTGTAATATAGTTGATTTACAATGTTGTGTTGTTTCTGCTGTACTCAAAGAGAATCAGTCATACATATACATGTATCCACTCTTTTTTAGATTCTCTTCCCATATAGGTCATTACAGAGTATTGAGCAGAGTTCCCTGTGCTAGGGAACTCTAGCACAGGCAACAGTAGGTCCTTATTAGTTATCTATTTTATATATAGTAGCGTATACAACATATCTTCTTGATCCATTCATCTATTTTTTTTTTCTTTTTTTGCAGTACGCGGGCCTCTCACTGTTGTGGCCTCTCCCATTGCGGAGCACAGGCTCCGGATGCGCAGGCTCAGTGGCCTTGGCTCACGGGCCCAGCCGCTCTGCGGCATGTGGGATCTTCCCGGACCGGGGCACGAACCCGTGTCCCCTGCATCGGCAGGCGGACTCTCAACCACTGCGCCACCAGGGAAGCCCCATTCATCTACTGATAGACACTTAGGTTGTACACCAATGTTCTCTGCAGCACTATTTACAACAGCCAAGACATCACAAATATTGTGAAAGGATTCCCTCCACCAGGTTAATTAACATATCTTTTCTCTCTCACAGTTACCTCTTTTTGGGGGGGAGGGGTGAGAACATTTGAGTTCCACTCTCAAGAAATTTCAGTGATACAATACAGCGTTATCAACTATGGTCGCCACGTTTTACATGAGATCCCAGGCTTTATTCACCTTAGAGCTGAAAGTTTGTACCCTTTTGCCAACCTCTCCCCATTTCCCTCACCCCCCAGCCCCTGGCAGCCACCATTCTACTCTCTGATGAACCTCTAAGTTTTAAAAGCATGAATTTATGAATCCAATATAATCGAATAAAATAAAGACGGAGAAAATAGATCTGGGGGAGACAATGAATTCGGGATAAAGGTACTGCAAAAAGGAACATATAGGACTGCTGAAAATAAGCTCATGAGCTAAAATGTAACCGTTCTTACCATGTGATTTCATTTTACTAATTCTCCAGTGAAGTAGTGAAACTCATCCTACTTTCTAGACATAAATTTATGTAAATCACAAAAATGTGATTGTTTGCTCCCTGATTTTTGACTACAAACACATATATTTTTTAAGCTTCTACCTCCCCCATACCACAGTTTTTATAGTAAGAGATGATTTAGGAGTACCACAACTCTAAGAAAAAAGATATTCCAACCATATTTCATCAATAAAAGCACCAGGGACATGATTCATCATTTGCTTTTTTGAGAAGAAAAACTTGAGACTCTTTGTTTTGTTTGTGGAACTTTGGGATGTATTACAAGCCGAACCTTTCATGTTTTAAAATGTGATGAACAACTGCTTAGGACCTCATTTGGGCGAATGTTTTCTCCTGAGTGTTGATCATTCTTTTTGGTTATACAATTGTGTATCCACATCAATAGTATCTATTTCTAAATGGCCCAGAGTACACACATTTAATCTGAGTGTATCCTGGACCGCAGCTGAGCGAAGAAAGGCTTGGGGAGGCAATTAAAAATAAAACTAAGACCCTCACAAGTGAATGACAGAGCACATATTCCTACCACAAGTGAAAACTGGAAAATTTTTATGTGTGTGGACTTGGAGTCCTGCCTTCTTTCAAGATGCACATCCCCCAGGTCAGTGGTCTCAGAGTGCGTTCTGAGGACCCTGAGACCATCTCAGAAGGTCTGTGGAGTCAAAACTATTCTCTGAGTATCAGATGAAAAACTGGAGATACTGTAAAAGCAAGTTTGTGGGAGATGTGAAGGATTTTGTTTCTTTTTTCTCTAAATATCAAATGAGTTCATATGTTACATATCTCCAACCTAGGGTTGGGTCCATACAAATAGGTCAGGAGCCCTGCAGCCTGCCTAACCCCAGATAATAGTGATTTATTTCATTGAACCCCAGACCTACTTCAATATAAGGAGTCTCTTAGCATAAATGTCTTAGTATCCACACTGGCTTTTATTTTTTTTTAAGTGTACTTGATTTACAATATTGTATTAGTCTCAGGTATACAGTATAGTGATTCAGTTATTTTTTTCTGGTTATATTCCGTTATAGGTCATTACAAGGTACTGAATAAAATTCCCTGTTATATGGTAAATCCTTGTTGCTTATCTGTTATATATATAGTAGTTTGTATCTGTTAATCCCATACTCCTAATTGGTCCCTCCCCACCTCCCCTTTGGTAACCATAAGTTTGTTTTCTATGTTTGTGAGTCTGTTTCTGTTTTGTATACAGATTCATTTGTATTATTTTTTAGAGTCCACATATAAGTGATAACATATAGTGTCTGTCTTTGACTTACTTCACTAAGTATAATATTCTCTAGGTCCATCCATGTTGCTGCAAATGGCAATATTTCATTCTTTTATATATATACGTGAGATATATATATATACATACACCACATCTCCTTAAACCACTGGTCTGTCGATGTGCACTGGGTCGTTTCCATGTCTTGGCTAATGTAAACATGCAATGAACATTGGAGTGGATGTATCTTTTCTAATTAGAGGTTTTTTTTTTTTTTTTTCAGGATATATACTCCTTTTAAATTAGGGTGTCAGATGAGCTGTTTCTTACAGAAGTCCCAGTGTTTGATGATGTGTGTTGAGACCTAGTTAGCAGAACTCCTTAAGCGTAGGTGTAGACCGACCACGTTAAGGGTAACAAGTAAAAGTATTCTTAAATATAATAGTCGCCAGCCTGTGACTTACGGTGCATATGATACACAGGTGGATAAACCAGGCCAAAAGAATCCAGGTAAACGCTCCCACTCGCCTGAAACCAGTGGTTCTCAGCCTGGTTACTACGCGGAATCACTGGTGCCTGCATGCCAGACCCTGAGATTCTGACTTAATTGGTCTGGGATGCAACTCGGGCAGGTGGAGTTTTCAAAGCTCCCCAGGTCATTCTGATATGCAGCCAAGGTCGGGAACTACTGCTTCAGGGCCAGGTAAATACTCCTGGCCTTTGCGGGGTGCAGTGCAAAATGAAAATATGGTGCCCTTTGTTCAAAATGATTAAGAATTTCTGAAAAGCACTAATAGAGTATCAACCCTCAGGTAGGACCTTTCTAAATAAGCACAGGTCACATACCTGGAGGCACTAACTGTACATCTCTCATGGGGCTGGTGTGAGGAATACAACAGTAACATACGTAAAGTGCTAAGCACGGTGTCTGGCACCATAAGTTCCCAATCAACAGTAACTATTTAAAAAATATTATTTCTGTTGCTCTGTATTCTTCTTCCCGACTGGCTTACTTATTTCTCCTTGAATATTCCTTTATCCCAACCATCCATTCATTCCATAAGTATTTGTGATGGCAGTGACAGCAACATTGCTTCACTGTAGGACGGACGTCCCCCTTGGACTCCCTGGGCTGAGGCCAACCCACATTTTAAGACCCAGTTCAACCTTCGCTTCCTTTCAGAAGATCTCTGATCTTCTCAGAGAGAGAACTTCCCTTTGTTGTCTACTGCATACTCCTCTGTCATAGCACCAATTACTCTGTATAGGTAAACAGTTATCTCATATGCTTCTCTTCTCCATAAGTCAGTAGCATGTCATGAGGAGAAACTCTGTTTACACATGTTAGTATCGCTGTGGTCTAACACATAGCTGGTGCCTAATTAATACACGATGAATGAATGAATGGCCTATTAGTTCTTTGTAAGCTAGAGTATTATCCAAGATTCATTCACCTCCCTTGTCATTACCTTCACTCATATGCTCAGTTAGATGTTTAAACTAGCATTTCTTCCTACCCTCGTATATGGCATCTTGTATATTTCCCTACGTTGCAGTATTGCACAGAATGTTCTGTCTGCTATGTATAAGCAGGTTACTGATGGCATGTAATGTGTTGTTTTCTATAAATGCCTTTAAGATTGAGATAACTGGATTGATGCTGCCTGACTTGGATGTGTTTGAAGAACTGCGATCATACTGCAACTCCTTAAAAACATGCCTGAAAGAAATTCAATGCTATGATTTTCTGGGTGGAAAAATAAAAGGATGGGAAAATCTATTAGCAAAATGCAGCTTCCTAGCCTTCTGCTTCCCAGTGCAGTGTAGTTACTCAATGTAATTACATCTTTTCATCAGGACATTCTAAGTAAGCGAACTTTCTGTATTGAGTCGCTCTCTTACGTGCTCAAAAATATCACGTTTAGATGCGTTCTAATGTAAATAATCTCCAATGCCATATATCCTTATACCAAATATATGGAAACCGAGTGCACCTTTTCTTGATGACTCAGGTTCATAGTTATAAACATTAATTATTGCACTACGATTCTATTAGTCTCAGAAACTAGAAACAGCTCAAATGTTTATCAGCAGAAGTGGATACATAAATTTTCTGGTGAGTTCCCTGGTGGCGCAGAGGTTAAGAATCCGCCTGCCAATGCAGGGGACATGGGTTCGAGCCCTGGTCTGGGACGATCCCACAGGCCGCGGAGCGACTAAGCCCGCAAGCCACAACTACTGAGCCTGCGCTCTAGAGCCCGTGAGCCACAACTACTGAGCCCGTGAGCCACAACTACTGAAGCCCACGCGCCTAGAGCCCGTGCTCCACAGCAAGAGAAGCCACCGCGAGGAGAAGCCCGCGCACCACAACCAAGAGTAGCCCCCGCTCGCTGCAACTAAAGAAAGCCCGTGCGCAGCAACAAAGACCCAACACAGCCCCAAATAAATAATAAATAAATAAATTTAAAAAAAGATATCCATACTTTATTAAAATTTTTTTTTCTAATATAGGTTCGACAATGGAATATTTTGTAAACAAACATCATAGACCAATCTTGGAAATGGAATATTTAGCTAAAAAAAAAAAGAGAGCAAGTCTTCAAAGTATCTATACCCAGAGTATGATTTCATTTATATAAAAAGTGCAAACAAGGGGCAAAACAACTCTATAGTGCCTAAGGCTGTGTGCAGGAGTGGTAAAGTGACAAAAAGTGAAGTGTTTATCACCATCGAAGTCAGGATCGCGATTACCTCTAGGCAGTGGGGACCTTGTAGTGACTAGAAAAGATAAGGAGGTGGAGGGTTATTACCCAGGGCTAACGGGAAATGTTCTATTTTTTAGATTTTTTAAAGGTGAAGTTACATGAGAGTTATATTTAATAAATTTATGACTACTGCACATATAAAAACATTAAAAGTGTATTAACCTAAATGACTTAGCCAGCTGTAGTCTCTAACGCAAAAATAAGACATTTAAAGAATTTATTCCTTTAATGTCACGTTTAGACAACGTGTCATCTGCTGAGGCTGTAGGCTCACAGATATAGTCATTACTTCTGTCACGGTGATTCATTTTTGAAATCAGAGATTAATATAACTAACATAAAATACCATATTCCATTTTCTTTAGGAGAAATAAAATCATGCAGTAGTTAGAGATATTTCATAGCCCTCAAATCATTGTTTCTAAGCTGCTGACTCCATCTCATCCAAGGTCATTTTGTAAAATTAGAGAAATGTAGGATATTTAGTAGGCCTGAGGAATTGTTACAAATAAACAAACGAAACACTGGTGTTGAGTCAGTGAACAGCAGAGAACCTTAATAATCAACAAATACGAACCGCAAAACATCTGCCCACTGTCTGCTCATCATAAATCCTGAGGTTTCAGCCGTGCAAGATGAGTCACATTCTTTTCCGGGTGTTATTCAGCTGCTAAGGATTCCTGCCATTAGCTTTGCTCTCTTGGAAAGCAAAGCTTACTACCCTCAAGGGACTTCTGTGTTCTAGAAAGGTCTCTCACTATTGACAATCCCCAACTCCCCCAAAAATTTAAAAAGAAAGAGCAGAGAGCAAAAGGTGCTTAATCAGCCAAACCGCCTAAGAGGTCGGGGCGCCTGTTGTCGGCCCTCATCTGGACTATTAAAGTGACAGAAACACGGAAAAACAATCGCCTTCTGGGTCACTAATTTGCCACACTCCTGACAACTAGTGGAAGAAATTCATTAAATTCTCAAGGTACAGTGGCATTCCTGAATGCATGCGAAGACCCAAAAAACATGCTAAGACAATCTGGTCTGAGAAAATGTCTTCGGACCTGCACGGATGCATCAGAGTTCCGCAGCTCGGAAACAAGGGCCATTCTTGCCTTTCCAATTCCCTCTGTTTCTAAGACACATTTTCCTCCAGGCTTGCTCTTTAGGAATTTCTGCGGTTTGTGATACGTGCAGCAAAGAGTTTACTAACAGTCTCCTCAGAAGGAAAAATGTGAGCTTCCTGTTGCCCTTCAGTGCTGTCAACAGTAGTTCTAACCACAAATCAAGTAAATTGCGTGAGGCGATGATTCTTTTAGTCAAACCCTTAGTTTCTTGGCTATGGCGATTCTACTTGTAAAGAAACGACTTTTGAGGGCACTCCAAAACTTGCTAAAAATCAAACAAGGATCGCTTGACACATACATGAAAATCAACTACACTCCATTTATAAACTACCAGTGTGCGAAGTTTTTCAGCCTATCAGTAAAGAAGAGCCAATAGCTATGGAGTTCTATGTTCTTTTCTAGTACTTCATATGCATTTAATCACTCAACCTAAAGAAATAACCCTGTGGGATGCATACAACTATCCTTATTTTACAGATGAGAAAACAAAGGCATGAGAGGTTAAGGAACTTGCCCAAGGTCACAGTCAGTAAGTAGCAGAGCTGGGATTTTGTCCCAGAAGTCTAGGTCCAGATTTCAGCTCTCAAACATTATATTCTACTGCTTCTCATCAACATGTCCTTTTTATGTGTGCAAGGACTTAATTTTGTAAGTTATGTTTGCAGCACTAGTTTTTTTCATATTTTGCCAGGACAACATTCTTTAGTTAAAGACTCACTTATTCAATTAAACAAACACATTAAAAAAACACTTATTTTGTACTTGTGTATCAAAGAACCAAAACCCAAAGAAGAACAAGAAAGCCATTGCCCCTGCTGAAGAATAAATAAGATGAACTCCTGTACTCAAGAAGCTTCCAGGATGATTGAAAAATTGAAGAGTACATAAGGTCTGGGTATAAAAGGGTCAACAGAGTTTTATGTAAGAACCAAAGAGGAGGAAATTGATTCTAACTGATGAGTAATCATTTTATGGAGAAACTGACAGGGTCTTGGGGGGAGAGCATAAAGAGAAGGACCAGGGCCTGACGGAAGGGAAGGACATTTAGTAGAAGATGCCCTTGGAGGAGACTAAAGAGCAGAGCTATAGGAGTGGAACCACAAACCTAACCGCTGCCTGCCTGTCTGACCTCATGAGCTGCCGTTCCCACCACTGGCCTTCTACTCTAGCTACCCTGGCCGTTCTGTTCCTGAATTAAACAAGGCTCGGCCCTCCTCAGAGCCTTTGCACTTGTGTCCACCTGCAACACTCTACCACTTAGATCAGTGAGTGATGAGTTTTCCTTGTCTTTCAGGTCTTAGTTCAAAGGTCACCTCCTTAGAGAAGCCTTTACTAAACAATTCGTTGATTTTTTCATTGTATTTATTTGCTATCTCTCTCAGTTAAAAGAGAACCTTTAAGAGACAAAGACCTTGTCTGTCTTATTCGTGGCTGATTTCCCAATGTCCAGAGTGATGTCTGGCTCTGAGGAGAATTCAGTAAGTGGTGAATGAGCAAACAGTTAAAAGTAGGAAATTGTTGGGACTTCCCTGGCAGTCCAGTGGTTAAGACTCTGTGATTCCACTGCAGGGGTCGTGGGTTCGATCCCTGGTCAGGGAACTAAGAACCCGCAAGCCACGCAGCGTGGCCAAAAAAATAAAATTAAATTAAGTTAAAAAAAATGATACAGTTTTTATAAAAAGTAGGAAATTTTCAAGAAAGAATGGGTGTTTGTTAGGGTCAAACGCTAGGAGGAGATCTGGTAGGATGTAGCCTGAAAGAAGTCATTAGACTAAGCAAGGAGAACAGGCTTGGAGACCTCTGTGAGGACAGCTTTGGTAAAGTGAGCTGTGGGGTAGACGGGGAACAAGAGCACATTGCTGTGGGTTCAAGAGAGCTTGGGGGAGAAGGTTGTTGCCTTCAACTCCTACTAGGTTGACGAAGTGGCAGAAGTAAAAAGGAGCATTTGTTCCTGGAAAGCAAGCTCACCTTTTCTCTTCTTCACTCTCCTAAGAAAGGTGGCCTCCCTTGGTGGAGGTAATTATCAAAATTAACACCTCAGAATGAAGCTGGGAGCATCTGCTGGGGCCACGGGTCCCTTTAGACTCTGCATGACACTGGAAAGGAAACGTGCAGACAATCTAGGGAGGGCCTTTGATTTATTCTCACGGGATTCGTATGCAGGTTAAGACCTTCTCTATTCACTGATATGGATTAAAAAAAGGTGTTTTTTTAAAAATTTTTATTGAAGTATAGTTGATTTCCAATGTTGCGTGAGTTTCAGGTATACAGCAAAGTGATACTGATAGAGATTTTTAATTCAGAGATAATTTGAGGTAATACCAGCAGGGGCAAACTGAACTTTCCTTTGGTTTACTGGGCCTACTGTTCACATTTTTAAGATCAGTCAGCTACCCAGCGTTTATTGAGAACTTAGTGCATGCTGGTTCCTTTTTTACGCACTAGGCCTAGAGAAGTGAACCACCGTACACTAAGAATGCAAGGAAATCACTTTTAAATATTTGGGAAATAGTTGTTTCAAATACCTATTAACCTTTTAGAAAACTTACATATAATTGGAAAAATCTCAGCGTGGTCCTGGAGCTGGACTGACGATTGTTAAAATTTCAGGAATTTTGAGGGCCAGTTGTCAAGTACAGTCATTACTGCACATTCAATGATAAAACTTACAACTATTTAAAATAAATAAAAACAAAGATAATACTCGAAACATAATTTCATGATTATTTTACTACACTTTGCTACTATCTATACTCCTAAGGTTATGTCTATTGTACCTGTATGATGGAAATACAATAGTATTCGTAGCATTAGATGTAATGTGTGCTAGTGAGCAACTCTTTTCAGCTCCATTTCAGAGAAGTCACAATTGTAGCCTGAAAGTGGCCACAGCGGGAGTGTTTACACCATGGAAACTGGCAAATGCTACAAATCAGAATTTTTTTCTGATAGCTTCATATTAAGCATTTACCAGCACATCACCGTCCCTACATAGAAAAAGCTTTTTATTATATAGTATTTTTTTTGTTGTGTTTGCTGTTGTTTTTCTGTAGGGTTTATGTGTATTGAGAAACGTGTTACTTTATGGTAAAAAGTACTTGAGAGGTAACTGAGAGCAAAGGTAATTCACTGGTTTGGTAATTTTGGATGAATGTTTAGTGGCTCAAATATTTTTTTCCCATGAATGTGGGAAGATGAACTGTGGTGTTTCAATTGTCTAAATATGTTTTCACCTCTCGGCAAGCAATTTTTCAGACTTGAACAAGGAGGAAAAACAGAAAAAACCCACAAACCTGATCTTCACTGATGTAGCAATTTCCTGAATAACATCTCTGAAGTCTTCTTACCCACATTGAACAATTTTACTAACATTCAAATTCACTGACAAGAGAAATATTCCTTGGGATAATTTTATGATGGGTTGATCAATTAAATCATTCTTTCTTTCCCCACATCCCAATTTTTAACAGTGGTACACAATGCTTTTATAACAACTCCCTTTTCTAGAATGCAGTTAACTACACTATTGGGATTATTTTATGGTAATAATAAAGAGTTTCCATGAGACAAAATCCAACATATACTTATGTTCATTCATCCAGTCACTCAATATTCAATATTTACTGATTATAAAAAGCTAATAACACTCTAAGGCTACCGTGTAATCATAGGATGTTTTACACTTCAAATTAAAATATGTATTGGTTGTCTGGAAGCCTCTAGTTAACTGATTCCTTTCGTCAAAAACTTGCAGTATTTCAATGAAGAGGAATTAATTTTATTATAAATAGATGACCTGCAGGCCATTATTTCTGTAGTAACCACAAATAGAAATAGCTCTTTGAAAATGATTAACTAGAAAAATAGAACGTTTTGCTTTAGTGTGGGAACTTACCACCTCCCTCAATGGAATATATCTGCAATTCTCTTAACCAGCAACAAACTTGAGAAGCAAAGTCAGACTTACAAGAAGAAGTGCTACCTGGTGGGTTATGGGAAACATTTCCCCCAATAGGTTGATTATTCATTTAAATAAAGCTTTGAATTTAATCTCAATTACACTCTCATCTTTAGACCCTGAGCTTGGGAGAAAAATGAAGTGATGACATATTCCATACCGCTTTTAGGGCAAAAGATAGAACGCTCCAAAAATAGACACCGAGTTCAGAGAAGCAAAAAGGAAAATACTTTTTAAAAAAAACTACACAAATTGGTACCATTATAAAACAGTGGCTCCCAACCAGGGGTGGTTTTGCCCTCTCCAGAAGACATCTGGCAAGGTCTGGAGACATTTTGGGTTGTCACAACTAGAGAGGAGTTGCTACTGATGTCTAGTGGGTAGGGGCCAGGGATGCTACAGGGCAAGGGACAGCCCTCCACAGCGAAAAACTATCCAGCCCCCAAAGCCAACACTGCTAAGGCTGAGAAACTCTGCTAGAAAAGCTAAGTCATTATTGTAATCACACTAAGTTAATGAAATATAACTCGAAACAACGGAGAAGATACGGGAGACATAAAACACCAACTATCTAAATAGACACATAAAAGTTTCTCTCTCATCTAAATATGAATAATTTTTATCGACAGCACTTTACCTAACATAGCCAGAATAAATAAGAGTCATTATCACTTGGTAGTCCTTAGTACGGAACACGTACCGCGCTATGCACTTGACTTGCATTATCCTGACTCGAATTCATTAAAGCCATATGATGTCAGTGCTGTTATTAATACAGAAAAAATATCATTTATTGCATTAAGTATCCTCTAGAGGTCAGCAGTCACTTGCTCTGTTTCTATCAGTAATTGTCAGCAGTGTGACCTTGGACATTGTGACAGAAAAGTCAGTGTTATGAGAGGTCTCTAGAACTCATTTGGATATCATTTGAACACCCTCCAAGAGTTGTGTGGTCCTAAGTATTCTAAAGTACGTGAAAAGGAGGAAGGTTTTATCAAAGGTATTTAGAGTTAGATGGAAAGGCATACACAAATCTCAAAAGCTACAGAAAGGCAAAAATCCAACCCCATGCACACAGGAGGTACACCAAGGAGCAGATGAAGGATTTGGACAACGTGGGTTCTAAGAACACTTCCCCTATGTCAGACAGAGAAAGACAAATGTCATACGACGTCGCTTCTATGTGGAATCTAAAAAACAAATGGTACAAATGAACATATTTACAAAACAGAAATAGAGCCACAGATGTAGAAAACAATCTTATGGTTACCAGTGGGGGGAAAGGGGAGGGATAAACTGGGAGATTGGGATTGACATATACACAGTACTATATATAAAATAGATAACTAATAAGGACCTGCTGTAGAGCACAGGGAACTCTACTCAATACTCTGCAATGACCTATAATGGGGAAAGAATCTAAAAAAGAGTGGATATATCTATATGTATACCTGATTCACTTTGCTGTACAGCAGAGACTAACACAACTTTGTAAATCAACTGTAATCTAATAAAAAAAAAAACCAAAACACTTCCACGTCCTATCCCACACCCTCATGCCCCCAAACACGTACATTTAAAGGACACTGATAAAGTGACCTAGAAAGCTAAGCATGTCTCATTGTAATTGTCGACAAAGATTCATTTAGAATCTGGGCCAATGTTTCTGGTTGTTATATAATCTTAAGTGGTCAAGATGGGATGATATAAATTATTTTCTTGGTGGGTGAACCTAGAAAAATATAGAATTCAAATGAGAATCATTTCACTGACTAAACAAATATAATTCATCTTTTGT
Source organism: Phocoena sinus (assembly GCF_008692025.1). Taxonomy (NCBI): domain Eukaryota; kingdom Metazoa; phylum Chordata; class Mammalia; order Artiodactyla; family Phocoenidae; genus Phocoena; species Phocoena sinus. The sequence continues at coordinate 4,155,741 of NC_045764.1, forward strand.
TGCAAAGGAGGCTGTGCCTATTTCATACTGTAGATATTTTCAAAGTTTAAGAGAATTTGACTCAGTACAAACAGATGAGCCTTTTCATTCCAATCTAAAATATATAACTGAGTAACTGGTTTAGACTTGGGATTTTGAGCTGAAAATTTATTAAGTTTATGGACGACACTGGATACTTAGGAGACCTTAAATTTCTCCATATTTATAAGTTTACTGTATTTCGTAAGATTTTCTTGGAAAGTTTGTGGCAGACAACTTACATACTTAAAAAAGACAAGGGGTATTAAATATATAAATGCGTTTTAAAAGGTGTTGGGACGGAAGCAGTTTAAGGTAAATACTGACAGCCTCAAAAGCGTGGAAAAGCTCTATTGTAGGGGAAGAAGAAAACAGGTCTTCCCAGGAGTGAACTACACTGAGTGTGCCATCTCCAGGAGTTAAAGCCTTCCTAACTTGGGCGATTGTGGGGTTCCTCCCTGGTGGTTCCCTGATTACACACCCTACAGGGAAGGCTGACTGTGCCACTGAGTCCTACCCATCATTGCAGAACCCCAGCTGGCCCTGCCATTCAGAGATAATGGGCCTATTGGGGAAACAAGACTAAAAACTTACAGGCATACCCTGGAGATACTGCAGGTTTGGTTCCGGACCACTGCAATAAAGTGAATATTGCAATAAAGCAAGTCACAAGAATTTTTTTGTGTCCCGGTGCATATAAACGTTGCGCTTACACTCTCCTGTAGTCTATTAATGGGCAATAGCATCATGCCTAAAAAAAAATCAATGTACAAAATTTAAAAATACAAACCAAAAAATCAGTTACCATAGTAACATAAAAGATCACAGATCACCACAACAAATACAATCATAATGAAAAAGTTGGAAGTACTGCAAGAACTACCAAAATATGACACAGAGACAGGAAGCGAACAAATGGTGCGGGAAAAATGGCGCTGACAGACTTGCTGGAGGCAGGGTTGTCACAAACCTTCAACTTGTAAAACACGCAGTATCTGCGAAGCGCAGTAAAGTGAAACGCAGCAAAACGATGTCTGCCCGTGCCACCTGCCTATATGAAGCAATGGGGGTAATCACTCACAAATATGAATGAGTGAATAAGTAAAACCAGACATGTGAAATATAAAGAAAAAGAACAGGCTGAAAGAGACGATGCAAAATAAACAAATAGGAAAACTGACCTTTGTGGAAACATAAATAAAGCAAAGTTGAACATAAGCAGATTTAAACAAAAGAAAAATGCCAAATTAGTATCTTCAGAGTCAAGAGATGATTGCATTTATAAGAACAAGAAGCTATTAAAAAGTGCCAATGGGGCTTCCCTGGTGGCGCAGTGGTTGAGAGTCCGCCTGCCGATGCAGGCCGACGCAGGAAGATCCCACGTGCCGCGGAGCGGCTGCGCCCGTGAGCCATGGCCGCTGAGCCTGCGCGTCCGGAGCCTGTGCTCCGCGACGGGAGAGGCCGCAACAGTGAGAGGCCCGCGTACCGCAAAAAGAAAAAAAAAAAAAAAAAAGTGCCAATGAGGCAATAAGAATATCCTTGGAAAGTAAAGTATACTTGCCAGCATACAAAAATTCAACAGGATAATTAATAAAATGGATGTGTTTGAAGATCAAAGTGAAGGTATATAAAATCATAACAAAAATTGATAGAAAATATGAAAGAGATTAAGATATATGGATAGCTCCTGGTGTTTCAACATTTATCTTCTAAGTGAATGAAGAAAATGTAAGAAACATAGACGTATTTGACTGAAATCTCTACCCAGTGCTAAACGGAGAAAAACACTCATGCCTAGACTTGTCCTGATGAGAAGGTGAAATTCAAGAATTAGAGGTAAAATGTGAAAAGCTCCTAGAGAGGAAAAAATAAAGCAACAAACAAAAGGAAAGGATCAGGTTGACGTAGGTTTCTTATCAGCAACCCTGCCTCAGTGAAGAAAGACAATGAAAAGAAGTTCTGAGGGAAAAAATATATTTTGAAATTATAATTCCACACCAAGATAAATCATTAATCAAGTACAAGATCAAGAGGAAAAAATTTTTGAAAGTACACACACTATATATATATTTAATTTATATAGTCTAAATATACATATTTACATACAAATATAAACATATTTTTAATTATTAAAGGCTTTCCAGCAAACCAAAACAGAATCCAAGAATAAAGACCTAATGGGATATCAACCACATTATCAGCTGAATGGGACTAAGTAGAGGAAACTTGAAACAAAATAAAAGAGAACCTGGCTGGAGGCAGCTTTTAATGACATTAGATTACATTTCCTTCTCCGAGGATCCCATATATAAATGATATTTTCATAATCATGATCTTGTAAATGCTGTCTATTCGTTTTCAATTAAAAACATCATACAACAGAATGAAGCTAATGGCTTAATTCCAGTTTCAAAACAGTATAACTGATATGAAAAAAATAACTACCAGAAACTGGGAGTTATGAGAAGTAGGAGGTAGTATATTTCAAATTCCTCATCTTCCAAAGTTGTCTGAAGTTAGTAAATTACTAAGCGGCGGATAAATGATAATATATTTTTTATTCTGTTATTTTTTGAAATATTTATTTATTTAAAAATTTTTATTGGCGTCTAGTTGCTTTACAACGTTGTGTTCGTTTCTACTGCATAGCAGAGAGAATCAGCTATACGTATACATATGTCCCCTCTTTTTTGCGTTCCCTTTCCATTTAGGTCACTGCAGAGCACTGAGTAGAGTTCCCTGGGCTGCACACTAGGTTCTCACTAGTTATCTATTTGATACATAGTAAACAATACTATTTAAATCGATACGAGTAATTACCATATAAATTAAAATTTATAAATTATGAAATTTATAAACAGTGCTTTTTTCCCTGAGGAGTAAAACCGAGAGAGGGGATTGTATGGTGAAAGGAGATATTTGCTTTTTCATTTCATATCCTTTTGTTCTATTTGGACATTTTCCTTCCATTGCATGCATTGTGGCCAGAATAAAAAAAAAAAAAGGCAAGTAAAAAAATATATAGTGCAAGAACAGCAAAAGTTGAGAGACAAAAACTTTCAGAAAAGGGTGACTGGATAAATAACCCACATATTTTACATATCTAACTTAAATATTTTTTAAAAAACCTTTTTCTATGGCATGTTTTTCTTGGCTTACACAGAATAAACCTAATCATTACCACGAAAGTCAACTTAATTTCAGAGAGAATAAAAAAATGTTGTTTTGGAACTATAAAATCCAACCGTAATTGGCAAATTCTAGAATTTGCAAGATTGAGCTTTAAAACACGTTTCTGAAAATACAGTAGAGAAAAAGAAAAAGCTGTACTACTCAAAGTTCAGAATAAACTATTTGAAAATAAAACAGATATTAGAAACTTATAGCTTAGTATTCTACCAACAGGCTTGGAATGAGTCACACTGCCACCATTCTGGAATATTATTAGAATCACGCATCAAATTCCAGCTTCCTGGAGCAAGCGTTCCTGTGTGTGGTCAAACGGCACCTTAGCAAGAGAGGCCTTCTCTGAATACCCTTTAGAGAAATGCATCCCAAGTCCCTCGCCCCCGTCATCATTTTTAATCTCCTTACCCTGCTTCCTCTGTTTTTAATACCTGCCATACTACATATTTACTTGTGTGTTTCTCTCAGGCCTTCCCCAGGCCGCAGAAGAATGTCAGCCCCTTGAGAGCCAAGACTCTGTCACTGATTTCTCAAGACTCAGGTACTCAGCAGTTACCAGGTGGAAGGATAAAATAAATGTTCTTATAATATTTCTTCATATAACAACTAGTCTCAGAGATACCTCTCTGTTTTATTTATTTCAAACTGGCAAATCACATGTTAATTTAAGATTACTTTTTTAGCTCCATCCTAATTGTCTAACCAATAATCCACATATTATATGCATGATTAAAAACAGAGGCCTGGGGCTTCCCTGGTGGCGCAGTGGTTGAGAGTCCGCCTGCCGATGCAGGGGACACGGGTTCGTGCCCTGGTCCGGGAAAATCCCACATGCCGCGGAGCGGCTGGGCCCGTGAGCCATGGCCGCTGAGCCTGAGCGTCCGGCGCGTGTGCTCCGCAACGGGAGAGGCCACAGCAGTGAGAGGCCCGCATATCGGAGAAAAAAAAAAAAAAAAAAAAAAAAAAAACAAAAAAACAGAGGCCTGCCTCATTCTCAGTGGACTGTTTGTCAGGACACCCATTCTGAAACACATAGAAATTCCTGGATCAAATAATATCAGTGGCTTCTTAAGGTTCTACCATGTTCAAGGCCTTGGATGGGGGATGAGAGCCCCACGTGGCTCTGACCCAGAAGCTCTTGTCTTCCGATTCTAGGGGAAAGCTTAACTTCCTAGTCAAGTTCTATCATCAATGTAAACAGTCTTGGCAGCTGGTATTAATGTAACTGCTGGGGATATACTGACATTGTCTCTCTCCCTGTTTCTGAATATTCCTCTATCTTCCCTCTCTTTCGAAAATCCAGGACTCACTCTCATTTCTCCCTTATATATATATATAAAGCATAAAAGACTTAGTCTTGGGCTTCCCTGGTGGCACAGTGGTTTAGAGTCCGCCTGCCGATGCAGGGGACACGGGTTCGTGCCCCGGTCCGGGAAGATCCCACATGCTGCAGAGCAGCTGGGCCTGTGAGCCATGGCCGCTGAGCCTGCGCGTCCGGAGCCTGTGCTCCGCAACGGGAGAGGCCACAGCAGTGAGAGGTCCGCGTACCGCAAAAAAAAAAAAAAAAAAAGACAGTCTAGAAAGTTACCATCCAATATTGTAAAATTTGGGGACCATGTCAGACAACGGTTTTATACAGATGGCCAACAAACACATGAAAAGATGCTCAACATCACTAATTATTAGAGAAATGCAAATCAAAACTACAATGAGTTATCACCTCACACTGGTCAGAATGGCCATCATCAAGAAATCTACAAACAATAAATGGTGGAGAGGGTGGAGGGTGTCCAGCTAGGTTCCTTTGCACTGTTGTTGGGAATGTAAGTTGATACAGTCACTATGGAGAACAGTATGGAGATTCCTTAAAAGCCTAAAAATAGAACTACCATATGACCCAGCAATCCCACTCCTGGGCATATACCCTGAGAAAACCGTAATTCAAAAAGATACATGTACCCCATTGTTCACTGCAGCACTACTTACAACAGCCAGGACATGGAAGCAACCTAAATGCCCATCAACAGATGAATGGATAAAGAATATGTGGTACGTATCTACAGTGGAATATTACTCAGCCATAAAAAGGAACAAAATTGTGCAATTTGCAGAGACGTGGATGGACCTAGAGACTGTCGTACAGAGTGAAGTAAGTCAGAAGTAGAGAAATAAATATCGTATAATATCGCTTATTTGTGGAATCTATAAAAATGATACAGATAAACTTATTTGCAAAGAAGAAATAGAAACAGAGACGTAGAGAACAGATGCATGGATACCAGGGGCGGGGGGGGGGGGGGGGCAGGTGCGGAAAGGGGTGTGGGGTGAATTGGGAGATTGGGATTGACATATACACACTACTATATATAAAACAGATAACTAATGAGAACCTACTGTATAGCACAGGGAACTCTACACAGTGCTCTGCGGTGACTTAAATGGGAAGGAAATCCAAAAAAGGGGATATACGTATAGCTGATTCACTTTGCTGTACAGTGGAAACTAACACAACATTGTAAAGCATCTAGACTCCAATAAAAATTAATAATAGTAATAATAAAAGTTTTACTTTAATCCTGGAAGTGCTAGTTTTAGTGAAAAAAGTGGTTGACAATAAGGGGAAAAATACAGTCCTATCACTCACAGGGCATAAATTTAAATAAAAAAATAAGTAAAGGCAATTCTGCTACGCTTTCAAACCAAATGAGAATCGGAGTCAGTTCATGTGCATATATTACTCTTGTGTTAAAATGACATTTTAGAAAGTGCTTCATTCTCTGGCTGACATCAGCAAATACACATTTGTAAGCTGATGACATTTCATACAAAAGGGACAACTTGTTCACTAAAAAAAGTTGTCAAGTCATACCCTTGACTCATTTTGCCAACAGCCAAAGGTGTCCAGCATACCGTCTGCTTCCTGTAAGTTTGCTGTCCTATACTTAGGGTTGTTTTTGGCAGGCTGGTACATATCCAACTCACATTATGACCCCGACAACCAGATCTCATGCACTGTTGAACGTGACCTTGGGGCAAAACTCAACGGTCACCCAAGAAATCCCTGTGACTGCTTCTACAGAGTAACAGTTTAAAAATATATCTCCCATTTTATAATGATCTTCCAAGGATGTGAAATTCTAAAATGCTGGTGTATGGCAAATATCTGCAGGGCAGCAAATGTCTGAATTAATCGTATTTCTTTTCCTATAACTGATTTGGACATTTTTATCTTTTATGTTTTTATCAAGAGACAAACTCTTTCCTGTCACTTCCACAACATTTCCCACCCCTTAAAGTCAGTGACCTCACATCTTTTTAAGCCCATGACATCAAATAATATGACCCTCCCCCCCCCTTTCCACCTCCGTTGCTGCCTTTTAATTTGTGTAACATATACTTATTGGCCATGTTTGCTAGGAGCCAGCACTGTGCTGGGAGCTAGGTATTATGTTCAGTGGTGAAAAAAATAGATAAAGTATAATCTTTGTCTCCAATTTAGTAGATAAGAGGTATATAAAAAACGAACAATTTGTACATGACTGCAAATTATGTCAAGTGCCATGAAATAAAAGTATGGTGTCCATTTACCAATTTTAGAGGCATTTCCCCGGGTTTTTCAAACACTGTTTCACTTGGCTTGGTTTTCCTCTCTACTACGTTCTCTGTCATCATCCACGAGGTCCCAGGCAAAATTCTGTCCTTAGGTCCCTGGCTCTACTTTTCACAGCCTCACCCGAAATCCACTTCGCATAACTCTTACCTCTTCTTTTTTTAAAATTGAAGTATAGCTGATTTATGATATTATATTAGTTTTGGGTGTATATCATAGTGACTCAGTGTTTTTACAGATTATATATACTCCATTAAAAGTTATCACAAGATAATGGCTATATTTCTGTGCTGCATGCTACAACCTTGTTGCTTATCTACTTTATACACAGTAGTTTGCATCTTTTTTTTTTTTTTTTTTTGGTACGCGGGCCTCTCACTGCTGTGGCCTCTCCCGTTGCAGAGCACAGGCTCCGGACGCGCAGGCTCAGCGGCCATGGCTCACGGGCCCAGCCGCTCCGCGGCATGTGGGATCTTCCTGGACCTTCCCGGACTGGGGCACGAAGCCGTGTCCCCTGCATCGGCAGGCGTACTCTCAACCACTGCGCCACCAGGGAAGCCCAGTAGTTTGCATCTCTTAATCCCATACCCCTATCTTGCCCCTTTCTCCCTTCCCTATCCCCACTCGTTTGTTCTCTATATCTGTGAGTCTGTTTCTGTTTTGCTATATATATTCATTTGATTTATTTTTTAGATCCCACATATAAGTGATATTATACAGTACTTGTCTTTCTCTGTCTGACTTATTTCACTAAGCAGTAATAAGTGAATACTCAATGAATATGTGAAGTTTGTGTGTGGTTAACGCCATGAATCTTGAGTTGATATTTGAATTGACATGTCTTATCTGGAGTACTGTAAGTCCCCTACATACGGATTTTCAAGGTGCGAACTTTCAAAGGTGTAAACGTGCGTTCGCACGTCCAACCATGTAAGTTAGTTCACGCATCTGGCGTATGTTGTCACGTGCATGCATCCTCTACAAGTGGTCTCTAGGTCCATCCACATGGCTGCAAAGGGCAGAATTTCGTTCTTTTTTATGGCTCAGTAAATACCTCTTCTTGATTTTACCCTACGTTGTTTTCACGAAGGGACCTCAAACCCTGAAACTTTCTCTGATCATAACCTGTTTTACTTTCACCTCGCCTGCTCCCCCTCTTACTATAAACTTACCCTTCGCCTTCCCATGACACCGAGTCCTTTCACGTCTCTGCAGTAGCTTCGCTCTCCTAACCTCCTCTTGGAATCGCTTGCTCCCCTCCGTCACTTCCAAGGTCCAACGTTGCAGCAATTACAGTCTTAGCCACTCAGGAGCCCTCACTCCTTAACTATCTTCAGCTTGTACCTATTAACTATACAGAAAATCTCTGTCATTTTCTCCAGGGTTACTGCGAATTGCTGGAGATATTCAATAAGTATCATCTCACCCAATTTCCCCACGACCCTCCATGATGCTCACAGTGACTTCATAACAGACGTCTGTTTCCTATTCTTCCTCCTACTTCACCCTCTTCCCCTCATTTTCCAAGGACCTCACCTCTACAGGAAGTCCCCTACATACAAACGAGTTCTGTTCCGAGAGTGTGCTCGTAAGTCCAATTTGTTCGTTAAGTCCAACAAAGTTAGCCTAGGTACCCAACTAACACAATCAGCTACATAGTGCCGTACTGTACTTTTCACACAAATAATACGTAAAAAACAAACACAAAAAATAAAGAACACATTTCTAATCTTACAGCACAGTTCCTTGAAAAGGACAGTAGTACCAGCTACATCACCGCTGCTTTTACGCTTGCTTCCGGCCATCCTGGGCTTGAAATAAAGATACTGTACTCTATAGAGTACTGTACAGTAAAGTACACAAAAGCACAACCACTTGTAGAGGAGGCACACACGTGACAACGTATGCCAGACACATGAACTAATTTACGTGACTGGACAGGTGAATGCACGTTTGCATCTTTGAAATCTCGCACCTTGAAAATTTGTACACAGGGGACTTACTGTACTCCAAATAAAACATGTCAACTCAAATGTCGACTCAAAATTCGTGGCATTAACCACACACAAATTTCACATATTCATCGATGTGTTCTGCTTCCCTTTGCAGTCTTAATTCTTTCAAAGACTAACCCTAGACCTGTGTATTTGGTCTCATCTTCTGTTTGCTCCAGAAATGTGTTCTCCGTCTACAGATATGCCCACATCTTCCCTCAAATTACTTCCGCTCCAGTGACTGTGGTCTACTTCCTCCTTCTGGAAAATGTAAAGCTATATTTTGCTTGTTTCTAGTCTTCATCACCCACACATTCTTTGTAACTCATTGCATTTGTACTGGACTGTCACCAACCCCTTGAAATTCCTTTTCTAAGATCACCAGTGATCACCAACGCCCTTTCACTAAAGCCACTTTGGTCCCAGTGGATTCCTCCCCTCTTCCTCCTGAAAACTCTCCATCCTTAGTTACTATGGTGTCAAAGAGGATCCTGTTTCTTGCCTTACCTCCCTCAGTTTTATTTGCAACCTCTTAACATGTGAGAATTCCTTACGATTCCCCCACCAGCCCTCTTCTCTTCTCCCGCTACATCGGGGGTCATGAATGGTAAACATGAGCATCTTCTGGCTTCATGAATCAGGGTTGTTAGTTTTTACTGACGTCAACACTTACAGATTAGGAGACTGCACATAAAATTTGCACTTCCAGTTTGTCTTGACAAACCATAATACATACCGACCACAAAATAAAGAAAAGAAAGAATGTCAAATAGATATAAATGACTGTTTGACAGCTAAGTAATAATAAAAGATTTGCTTCCTCCATCACATGGGAACCAAAATGCGTGTTCATTGCAGATGCTGAGGATTTAAGCTGCTTCCCACCGATATTTTAAGTTCATTCTATCAGTGTTCTATTCCCATCTTTGTCAGACTTTTCACATCTTCACTTCAACCGTCACAGTTATTTGCTTTATCTTATTCTCCAATCTTATTTCAAAGAGGATTTGTTCAGAGTTCTTTAGTTTACTTTTCCTAAGAATATTGAATTTACCTAATAAAATCTGAACAATGAAACAAGTGCGATAATAAAACAGTAGAAGATATAAGTTTTAAACTCCAAATTCTTTTCCAGTCACATAGTCTATTTAGTTCATGAAGTAAGTGATAAGGAAAACCTCTGGATTACATACTCTTTTTTTAAAATTTATTTTATTTTTTAAATATTTTTACTGTAGTATAACTGCTTTACATTGTTGTGTTAGTTTCTGTTGTACAACAAAGTGAATCAGCTACATGTATACATATATCCCCATATCTCCTCCCTCTTGCGTCTCCCTCCCACCCTCCCTATCCCGCCCGTCTAGGTTGTCACAAAGCACTGAGCTGATCTCCCTGTGCTACGTGGCTGCTTCCCCCTAGCTATCTATTTTACATTTGGTAGTGTATATACATCCATGCCACTCTCTCACTTCGTCCCAGCTTCCCCTCCCCTCCGTGTCCTCAAGTCCATCCTCTACTTGTGCGTCTTTATTCCTGCTCTGCCACTAGGTTCATTAGTACTGTTTTTTTGGATTCCATACACATGCGTTAGCATACGGTATTTGTTCTTCTCCTTCTGACTTACTTCACTCTGTATGACTCTTCACTCTAATGAGTCCATCCATCTCATTACAAATAACTCAATTTCATTCCTTTTTATGGCCGAGCAATACTCCACTGCAAATATGTGGCACAACTTTCTTATCCATTCATCCGTCGACGGACACCTAGGTTGCTTCCATGTCCTGGCAACTGTAAATAGCACTGCAATGAACATTGTGGTACATGTCTCTTTTTGAATTATGGTTTTCTCAGGGTATACGCCCAGTAATGGGATTGCTGGGTCATATGGCAGTTCTATCTCTAGTTTTTTTTTTTTTTTAATTTATTTTATTTATTTATTTTTGGCTGCATTAGGTCCTTGCGGGCTTTCTCTAGTTGCAGTGAGTGGGGGCTACTCTTGGTTGCGGGTTTCTCATTGCAGTGGCTCCTCCTGCTGCAGAGCATGGGCTCTAGGCACGTGGGCTTCAGTAGTTGTAGCGCACTGGCTTAGTTGCTCCACAGTATGTGGGATCTTCCCGGACCAGGGCTCAAACCCATGTGCCCTACATTGGCAGGTGGATTCTTAACCACTGCGCCACCAGGGAAGTCCCTATCTCTAGTTTTTAAAGAAACGTCCACACTGTTCCCATAGTGGCTGTATCAATCCACATTCCCACCAACAGTGCAAGTGGCTTCCCTTTTCTCCACACCCTCTCCATCATTTATTCTTTGTAGATTTTTTGATGATGGCCATTCTGACCGGTGTGATGTGATACCTCATCGTGGCTCTGACCTGCACTTCTCTAATGATTAGTGATGTTGAGCATCTTTTCAAGTGTTTGTTGGCAATCTGTATGTCTTCCCCAGAGAAATGTCCATTTAGGTCTTCCACTCATTTTTGGATTGGGTTGTTTGTTTTTTTGATATTGACCTGCATGAGCTGCTTATATATTCTGGAGATTAATCCTTTGTCTGTTTCTTCATTTGCAATATTTTCTCCCATTCTGAGGGTGTCTTTTCGTCTTGTTCATGGTTTCCTTTGCTGTGCAAAAGCTTCCAAGCTCCATTAGGTCCCATTTGTTCATTTTTGATCTTATTTCCATTACTCTAGGAGGTGGGTTGAAAACGATCTTGCCATGATTTATGTCAAAGAGAGTTCTGCCTATGTTTTCCTCTAAGAGTTTGATAGTGTCTGGCCTTACATTTAGGTCTTTCATCCATTTCGAGTTTATTTTTGTGTATGGTGTTAGGAAGTGTTCTAATTTCATTCTTTTACATGTAGCTGCCCAGTTTTCCCGGCTCCACTTATTAAAGAGGCTGTCTTTTCTCCACTGTATATTCTTGCTTCCTTTGTCAAAGATAAGGTGACCATATGTGTGTGGGTTTATCTCTGGGCTTTCTATCCTGTTCCATTGATCTATAGTTCTGTTTTTGTGCCAGTACCATACCGTCTTGATTACTGTAGCTTTGTAGTATAGTCTGAAGTCAGGGAGCCTGATTCCTCCAGCTCCGTTTTTCTTTCTCAAGATTGCTTTGGCTATTCGGGGTCTTTTGTGTTTCCATACAAATTGTAAAAGTTTTTGTTCTAATTCTGTGAAAAATGCCATTGGTAATTTGATAGGGATTGCACTGAATCTGTAGATTGCTTTGGGTAGTATAGTTATTTTTCACAATGTTGACTCTTCCAATCCAAGAACATGGTATACCTTTCCATCTGTTTGTATCGTCCTTGATTTCTTTCATCAGTGTCTTATAGTTTTCTGCATACAGGTCTTTTGCCACCTTCGGTAGGTTTATCCCTAGGTATTTTATTCTTTTTGCCACACAGACCATTTTGGAATCCCACTACTATGTTCTACGCATACAGCACATTCCTTCAGTGAAGGATCAGACAGGGTCATCTGCACAGTGCAGTGTAAGAACAGAAATTTCAGCACCACTAATAGCAGAGTAACCCTGCATGGAGCTTACCCTCTACTTCTACCTTGAATAAAGAAATTCACTACATGTCAGAGTTGAAGAAATTTTAGAAAGGAAATTTTAGACTTTAAGTCTGTGGGCCATATATTCATAGACATTTTTGTGGATTATATATTATTAATTTTGGAGGTGATAAAGTTTCCATGGGGAAGAATATAAGAAAACGGCGGAAAGGTAGAAAACTCTGCATACGAAAAGTCATTTTAATCCATTTTCCTTTTTACTCCCTTGTACCAGATTCAAAAATCTGGCAGTAATTAATCCTAAACCTCTACTTCCTAATGTTGACATGTCATTTCCATTACATCTTATTCCAAGGATAATGTATACATTTCTCTGCAGAGGAAAGAAAAAGTGAGAGTGAAAAGTACAACATGACCTACAAGGAAAAGAACTGCCCCCGTTTTAATTAAGGAAGAGCAGAGAGTGATTTCTCCTTTGTACTTATTCAACCACATCAAAATGTTACCTAATATGCCATGATTTTAAAACTCCTAATAGCACTGAGCTTACATCTTGAAAGATTTACTTATGTTTTGAAAATAAAAATCCATGCAAAACACATGGAGAATGAATTTTCTGTCCAACGGAAGCATAAATCACAGTTTTGTTAGCTGCATTTGATTTCTTCCTTTGGTGCCTTGCTAGCCCACTAAGCCTGGTTGCCAGGCAACCATGGCAGCTTTGCTGAATATAGATATTAACAGGTTTAGGTTACACTGAAAAACATGGAATGGAAATGAGCACAGACTTATCCTTCACCTGGAAATTTGGGGGAAACGAGCATCTTTTCAACTCAATATTTGAAACAAATGCATTTATTATCTTTTGTTACACTCCATTCTCCGAGATGGTCATGGGAGCTCATTTCCTCATAGGAGGGAATACACTTGCCCACTGTTTATTAAGAAGTAACCTTGTCCACTGCCACTATGACTTGCAATTCTGTGTTTAAAAACACTGGTAGTTTTTCTTGAAACACAGTCTCATTTTCATAAAATAAGAACACGGTTTTAATGTTTTACAGGGTCAAGACTCTCTCACAGAGATCATTTGGCACAATCTGAGGTGAACAGGATAGAGATCACTCCCCCCGTGGATGAGACTAGAAAACTGTCTTCCTAAAGATGAGTAACTAGTGCCCCAAACGGTCAAGGGCAGAGCTGGGATGTGCACTCAAAACGGATAGCCTGTCTCAAGAGGCAGTCCTCTGACAGAGCCCTCTGCGGTATTTTTACAAGATTATTGAGAAAGTGGCAGGAAATGAAGACACTATGTGAACTGTCAACAGCTTCTGAGGCTTCAGTATCAACTCTTATGGAGAGAAGCAAGTGTGTTATCTGAGACCAGTGGCATTGAGATGTGTTTCTTCTTTATTTTTTCCCTCCTTCTCTCAAACATTTCTCACAGCCCTCTTTTTCTGTCTGTCCTCCTGCACAGCCTTTAGGGAAAAACAAAAACATGAATAAACTCTCTCGATTCCTGTATCTCCGGAGGTGGCAGCAGTGGCCAACAAGGTCGATGACTCAACTTCCTTTACTATGAGTCCACCATGGGACCAAGGACGCCAGAGAGACCCCGTGAAGTTTCAAAGTTTGAAGGACACCTGTTTACGGGTATGGACCTATAAGACAGCTTATGACGAGAGCAGGTTGTGTCCATTTAACCCAGATTGCACCAGGCTACAATCCGCCTGCCAGTCTAGAAAAGTCTGCCTCACAGCTGACTGTCACTCACATTTAAAAATATGTGTTTTCTGCAGCCACTATGGAAAAGAATATGGAGGTTCCTCAAAAAACTAAAACCAGAATCACCATATGATCCAGCAATCCGACTCTGGGGCATGTATCCGGACAGAGCTGTAATTCAAAAAGATACACACACCCTATGTTCACAGCAGCGCTATTCATAATAGCTAAGACATGGAAGCAACCTAAATGTCCACGGACAGACGAATGGATAAAGAAGATGTGGTACGTATATACAGTGGAATACTACTCAGCCATAAAAAGGAATGAAATCATGCCATTTGCAGCAACATGCCTGGATCTAGAGGTTATCACACTAAGTGAAGTAAGTCAGAAGAAGAAAGACAAATACCATATGGTATCACTTATATGTGGAATCTAAAATACGACACAAACGAACTTAACTATGAAACAGAAACAGACTCACAGGCATAGAGAAAAGACTTGTGGTTGCCAAGGGGGAGGGGGTTGGGGGAGGGAAGGAGTGGGAGTTTGGGTTTAGCAGATGCAAACTAGTATCTATAGGATGGATAGACAACAAGGTCCTACTGTAGAGCACAGGGAACTATATTCAATATCCTGAGATAAACCATAATGGAAAGGAATATAAAAAAGAATATGTGCGTGCGTGTGTGTGTGTGCGTGTGTGTATTCACACACACATATATATCTGAATCACTCTGCTGTGAAGCGGATATTAACACAACACTGTAAATCGACTAGACTTCAATTTATTTATTTATTTATTTTTTTTGGTTTTTTTTTTTTAGACTTCAATTTAAAAAGAAACGAATAAAAATGTGTGCCACATTGCTGCTGCTGCTGGCCCCATCTGCCAGCAGCTAAGAAGATCGCTGTGGCAACAAGAGTCCCAGCCAACTACTCTGACACAGTTGTGTAGGTTCCGGGGATCGCTGTGATAAGATCTCGGAATCCTAATTCCATTATGATTTCCCTTGTGTCAAGCTGGGATGCCTGACGCTGGTGATTTTGACAAATCCATGACAACGTGATTTCCTCCTTCTGCTTTGATAGGTCGGGAGCATTGTTAGTTCCAGCCTTTCTTGAGCCTATGCTAATTTAAATACGAGGCACAACTTGGGTTCTTTTCTCGGGCCCCAGGAAAGGTGAGATATTCACATCCTTTCTAGGCACCAGGTCGAGGCTCACTAAATCCAACGTGTGGAGCTTGTCTCACCAGTGGAATAGACGGACGAACCTTGTCACCCTGGCGCTTTCCTTCACGCGAGCAGGGCTAAGTCAGCTCACTTCACTCTCTTGATTTGAGTTGGGAAGTTAATGATGATCATAAATGCAAGAGCTAAGAAAGAACGAACTGTGCCAAGATAAAAATACCAGACCTCCACGGTGAGGCGAACGCTGATACATTTGCGCTCCTGAGCTCCTGAGCCTCCTTTTAGGAAAGGCTTGGGGGCTCCCTCGGCATTTTGAGAGTCTCTATCTCACCTTAATTCTTTTGGTAGAATGCAAATTGAAACAGCGCTCTTTCCTCACTTATCGTCTCATTTTCTTGGACTAGCCTTAGTCCTTAGGAGGAATCCCACTTTTCTTTCCTCCCCAGAGTATTCTGAATAACCTGTGAATTTTTTTCCAGAAGTCGTTGCATCATTGCTGATGATAAAAATGAACAGATTTTGACTGCATTTCAAACGTGTTAATTATCAATGACATAATAAACACGCAGAATTTTGAAATTTGTTATAGTACGTTCTACCAGTACGAATGACTTAAATGCAAACTTCCTTTACACAAGGGTGAAGGTAACTCTAATGATCTCTTTTACTTCACGTGGCCTTTGCCAACAAGACTTAGCTCGGAACTTGGCTCAGAAATAGTAGCAATTAAATTTCAGGGGTGTGAGAGTCAACGCAGCAGGGAGCAGAGGCATGGCGGTGTGAGCACACCACGTGCGGTCCGTGAAGTTGAGGTTCTGTCTGTGGACGTGGCAGGGGACTGGGCCAGAAGCTTACATTGAGACTGGACTAGACCGGACATTCTTCGAGGTCGGGCTAAGCGATCTAGATTGGCAGCAGAGGTAATTTCATGTAGCACAGCCAGGTAAAAATCCTTGCCAGCTCTTCTTTCTTATGACATGGCCCGTCCCCATCGCATATATTCCTTTCATTCTTAGTACTCGTCACAGCCACGTGAGGTGAGTATAATAATCCTCATTCTGCAGGTAAAGAAAGTGATCCCTGAAGAGGTTAATTCACCTGCCCAAAGACACAGGGCTGACGCCTTCCTGTCCGACACCAGCTTAGTCCATTGGTGTACCTGCACTTCCCTCCTCAGACCGAACTGATCATCCATTCATACTCTGTTGTAACAATGAGAGCGGCTGTGTAATTTGTTGTCCAACTCAGAATACTTCTGAGGATGAAAGAAGACACGATTAGCCACTGTGGGGCAAGAGGCCTAATTTGGGACTTCTGGTCACCCTAGTTTGAAGGACGCCTTGAAACAGGATTAGCATTGATTTGATAACTTAATTTGGAATCGCTCACACTAGAATCTCTCCAACCCGTTCTCCAAAGGTAGCGTCCCTGAACTTGACTCCATCTAACTGCTCCGAGGGGTGGCCCATCTCCACCCCACACAGCAGTTTTCTCAGGGTGGAAGTAATCCCCCCGTCCCCATCACTTCCGCTTACCCTTGACCTGTATAGAAGGAGGGCTGCCACGCTTGCCACGCGATTGCAGGGCTGTGGCATGTTTTCCCCGAAAGGCCTGCTGCTCACAAAGGCTGTCACTCACAGCCAGCTTGCACTGAGGCCAGGGCAGTAAGAACAAAATCCCCCAACTGGGCACCGACTCAGATCCCTGTGAACAGACTGGGATTTGGTAACCCACTGCAAATTACGTCACCTCTTGATTTTGGAAACCATTCACAATTGGCCCTCCCGTTCGGCACCCGCAAAGCCTCAGATGTGGCATCGAAGATGAACTACGATATAGATCAACACCTCCTCCCTGAAACGTCACCTTCTTGTTTAGTATGGATACAGCACTCTCAAGTTTAGATTTTTCATGATATCTTTCATGCACCTGCTTGAGCACGCTTTCTCTCTCTCTCTTCTTTTTTAACTTTCACCCAAATAGAAAAAGGGGACAATTTCAGCAAAAATACTTAATGACTTGCAGATAATTATTTGATTTTCCTCACCCTTCCCGAACCACATTCTGTCGGCCTTCATTCATGATGTTTAGACTCAGGAATACCTAGGCAGAGATGCTAGCCCCGAGTGCAGGGTGAACCTCTGCATGCAGTGATGGTGTACCCCAAACGGAGCTGAGTCTCTCCCTCACTCTCAGACATTAGCTCCGTAAGGACCGAGGATGTCCTCCCAGGAAAGGGGAAGAGAAAGAAGTTCCACCAGCTGGAAGCTCATCTTGTCCAAGCCCAAGGCTCAAACCCACAGGAAAGGAGCCAGAGGAACAAGCAGAGGGCCCTTGGGCTCCTTCCTGCCCCTGATTCATTGTGAAAGGAATCAGTTGACCTCAGGAAGGTTTAACTTTATCCACGGATGGTGAGGCATCTATAAGGGATTTGATCTGCCAGAGAACTGATGAAAATCTAGGTTTAAGGGAGCTTACGGACTAGGAGAAGCATTTGGAATGGACTGGAGAGGGGAAAGTTTGGAAGTTAGCGCTCAGTATGGAGGCTGCTATGGGTAAGGATCTAGCAGATATGAAAAATCCCTGAATTAATGCTATAGCAGTGGGATTGGAAAGGAAAGGACAGAGGAAGGGAGGAAACTGGAACTGAACACATTACTTGTGAGTACTAGCAGTAAGATTAGCACTTTATACACATTATTTTTAAAATACTCCTAAGGGAAAAGTTTTATTATCCCCATTTTATAGATGAATAAACTAACTCTCGGTGGTTAATAACTTCTTCAAGATCTCACAGCTAGTGGAAGTACCAGAATTTAATGGAATATTACTAAGCCATGAAAAAGAATGAAATCATGCCATTTGCAGCAACACGCCTGGACCTAGAGATGATCACACTAAGTGAAGTAAGTCAGAAAGAGAAAGACAAATACCATATGATATCACTTATAGGTGGAATCTAAAATACGACACAAATGAACTTATCTACAAAACAGAAACAGACTCACAGATATAGAGAACACACTTGTGGTTGCCAAGGGGGCGAGGGGGAGGGGGAGGGATGGAGTGGGAGTCTGGGGTTAGCAGCTTCAAACTAGTATATATAGGATGGATAAACAACAAGGTCCTACTGTAGAGCACAGGGAACTATAACCAGTGTCCTGTGATAAACCATAACGGAAAAGAACATGAAAAGAATATATATGTATAACTGAGTCATTTTGCTGTACAGCAGAAATTAACACAACACTGTAACTCAACTAGACTTCAATAAAATTAAAAAAAAAAGAACTGGGAAACAGGAAAGCTGGGCAAAAGGGTTAGTTTGGAGGCAGCAAATGATGATTTCCTCCCTTTTAAACGTATGAGAACGCTCTAAGATTATTTTGTAAAGGGTACGCATTTTAATATTAAAAAACATAATTAACAATAGCAGGCTTCATGCAAGTACACCCTTTTTAATGCTTCTTGGCTCACTATATAAAGCACCACACATCCATATTTACTAGAACCACCTGGTGGAATCTCTCAGGTTTCCAAGCCAAGATGCAGAGTCCATTTATTGAGTGAAAAAATATTTATTGGAAGAAGAAAAAACTGTCCTCACGTGTGAATTTCTGGAAGAATCTTAGCAGCTGCGAGCAAATGTAAATAATTTATCTGTATCACCAGGCACCCTGATTTCCTGTCACCTGTGAGTGAAGTTGAAAAAAAAAAATTAAAACCTGCACAGGTGTTGGAAATACGTTTAGTAAACCCTTTAATGTATCCCAACAAGGAAAGAGAGAAAATAAGAGGGAAAGAGTATTTCTGATGACACTGGTATATGTTTGGAGCAGAGAAAGGAAAAGATAAGACTGGATATTTTCAGAAACTGTACTGTCTGAAACCAGCAATCTAGACGTTGCAGTGAAACGTACATATCAAATGAAGCACAACCAATGAGGTGTAAATCTCTGACAGTCGTTCTTAATGCCATTCGGCCTTAGGTTCATCAAGACAGACTCACATATCTACAGTGATCAGACAGGTTAAAAAAATGAGAGGAACAGTGATTCTTGACAATTTGAGAGAGACATCTACATGGAAATAAGATGAAACATCTATGTTGGAGTCAATGACCAAGGAAAGGAGGTATTTCTTCCCTGGGGGACACTTTTTCCACTTCAGAAATGAGCCAGTGTCCCATCCTACATGGAGAGTGTTGAATTTTCATGTTAGTCTTTTAGCCAATTTCTAGTAACATCTATTTTATAACAGAATAACATGCACGTAATAATGCATTTGCTAGAAGCATCTGTAGAAAGCAGACCCCAAAGTTCTGAGTTCTTATTTAACCTCAAGTACTCGGTTATAGGATTGTAATTCCTTTACATTCTTTATAGCCTCTCTTTATTTTCTTAAATGAGTTTTATTAGTTTCTTATGGCCCATAATCAAAAATGGAAAAGCAGCTAATGAAATATACTATACACAAATAGTAATCATTACATATAGGACCACAGATTTGGAATACCAGAAAGTTCAGTATGGTTGATTTCAGATCTCGAGGGTTAAAAGAACAGCCAGGGAGTTTGCACCGCGACAGGATCCAAAATGGGATCTGTTATTTTTGTATTTCCAGGGTGAAGTGACTTTTCAACAAAGTAGGTCAGTCTGGCATAAAGTCCGATCTACAGTCTTAAGGGGACCCCTACAGCTTTCATGAACAAATGTCCACAAGACCATGTCCCCCAAAACAGACTTTTGGAAGGGCTTTTTATGGTCCAAGAATACATGGAGATTCCACGATAAAGTTCTGTATTGCATACCTGTCCTCACAAAAAGTAAAAATTGCTCTTGGAAAAGCTGTGTTCCCTAAATCTGGATCCTTACTCCCAAATCCTCTTTCTTTTTTTCGTTTTTTTTGGCTGTACGCAGGCCTCTCACTGTTGTGGCCTCTCCCGTTGTGGAGCACAGGCTCCGGACGCGCAGGCTCAGTGGCCATGGCTCACGGGCCCAGCCGCTCCGCGGCATGTGGGATCTTCCCGGACCGGGGCACGAACCCGTGTCCCCTGCGTCGGCAGGCGGACTCTCAACCACTGTGCCACCAGGGAAGCCCCCCTCTTTCTTAATTCTACCTGTAACATTACTTTAAAATTTATTCTAATTTCTGTTATTCCAAAGCAGTATCACACTCGTCCGTGAAACTGTCTCAACAACATTAAAAAATAATTAAAATACAACTTGTCAACTCTTAAGGGCCACATGTAAAGCCCGAGTATGTCATGATGATCCGTCCTCTCTCCGTCCTTCCTTCTGCCTGTCACCTTGCTGGTTGTACAGGTGCCTGGGTGTGCTGTTCCGTGAAGCCTCTACGTACCGACTCTCTGGGGATTGGAAGGGAGGGATGTCGATGTGCCTTGGAATCCCCAAGGGAAGCAATTACAACAATAGGCAAATGCATACAAGAGACTCAAGGAAATTCCAAGAACGTAACCACAGTCCGGCCACACTGGCCTTCCCACTCCTCACACGCTCCAGCCTCAGAACCCCGCACCTTGAAATCTTCTCTGCTGGAAATGCTCCATTGCTACATTTCCCCTATGGCTGACTCTGTTACCTACTTCAAATCTTCGCTCAAATAGCTGGACCAACAAATGTGCAACACCCCCTCCCAATTTCCAGCACTTTCTAACCCATCTCCTGTTTGACTTTTGTTTTTAAATTGAAGTATAGTTGACTTACAATGTCGTGTTAATTTCTGTAGTAAAGTGATTCAGTTATATACATATACACATTCATATATATATATACACACACACACACACAATACATATATGTATATACACACACCTTGTTTTTTCATACTCTTTTCCATTATGGTTTATCACAGGATATTGGATATAGTTCCCTGTGCTGTATAGCAGGACCTTGTTGTTTATCCATCCTGTATATACCTGTTTGCATCCGTTAACCCCAAACTCCCAATCCACCCCTCCCCTATTCCCCCTCCCCCTTGGCAACCACAAGTCTGTTCTCCACGTCTGTGGAACTGTTTCTGTTTCACAGGTAAGATCATGTCTCCCACTTGACTTTATTCTCACGTATCTCCTATCTCCCTTCACTAGAACGTCAGCTCTTTGAGGACAGGGATTTGCGAGTATCCTACTCACTGCTGTTTGCTCAGCGCCGAGAATATCATAAAAGAGGCAATCGATAAACATCTGTTGATCGACTGTTGAACCCTTATAGCAAGATGGCTTGCCAATCCTCACCGCATCTCAGAGAAACAGGTAGTTAACTACCCTCTTGTTCATCTTTCAGCCAGGAGACCTCTCAGTCACGTTTAACCAGACACCCAGATGAGATACCCTGCTGCCAGAGAGTGTGCACCCGGAAAGGAAAAGTGGTGCTTCACCCCGAGATTGTGATGTTCTTATTTGTGATTATCAGTGCGGGTCAAGTATGTCTAAGGAATATTCTAGAGGAACCGGGGATAGAGAGATACATGACCTATTCTCACCACTGTGAGGTTCACGATGTAGTTCGAGATGAGATGAATCATTTCCTTCTCCTCTTGAACTCAAGTCTAAATGAATGTTCAAATGAAAACTGGCAATGGCAAAGGCAGGAGTACCGGGGACATTTCACTCCCCACGGTCAAAGAACTCAGAGTAATGTCATTCAACGCCTAAAAGAACCACAACTGACTGAAATTGAAGCGATGGCCAACATTTGAAAGTGTCTCTCTACACCCTCTGTTCAAAATAAGGCATTTTATAATATTCATAAACATTGATTATCCATTCCTTGCACAAAAAACACACACCACCTAAATTACAATATTCCCCGTAAGGCAACAGTCATTAAATTTCTAAACTTTGCTTTCGACAAACTCTGGTACAGAGACAAGTGTAATCAAATGGAATACACCAGGAACGTTCTAACCTAAGAAAATACAAGTATTCTGACTCTATTAAAAGAATTGCTTCTAAATTTTAGCCAACAACTTGAACTTTTCAAAAAATATTAGCATCATTGAATCCAAAGGAAACCAAACCTAATGGTGGTCTAAGATTCTAAAATGTTTCAAGTTTTGCCCTCATGACAGAAATACTCCATTGAACAGGCACTTCTTTGGGAGAATTAATAAACAGATGAAGGAGGGGATATACTTTTGAAACTACTCCTTTCTTTGGTGTTTATATACCAGGAGAAAGTGGCAGACACCCCTATGGGCGTCAGAATTAGCTGCGGGAGCCACCTGTAGAGGGAGGGAACGAAAACTCACTGGTTAGGCCAAGGGTCCCTGAATCCTATCTCTTGGTTATACTAGGGGGCAGGGAGGATAAAAACAACAACAGTAACAATAATATCAAGACAAGAAATATTAATTTTTAATAATAAATAACATGGGAAATTTTGGAAATAATTTTAGGAGTTGTGTTCTAAATTAAGATACATGTCCTTTCATTAAGTACTCCAAGAATATCTATCCATGGTAGAAAAAATCACCATCACTGTTTTCAGACAAACTGTGCTATATCATGTAAAGTAAGAATAACCTAAATTGTGAATTTCAAGTTAAGGTAGTCAAAATGATTTCTTTAAACAAAAAGATGGAATCATTTATTTTTCTGAGTTATCTTAAGAAAACTGTAATCATAATCATACATGTCAAATGCCGGGACAAGCATGGTTGGGTGGTGCGTGCCTGTACCAGCTAAAACGTCGGTGTTAGAGACACAAGTTTATTTGGAGGGTACAAGGGAATCCATTGGTCTGTTAATTTTAATATATCAAGCTCAGTAAATGTGATAGCAGGGAACTAAAGCCACTCTTCCGTTTCTTTTTTTTTTTTTTTTAGGAGTTTACAGACTGTTCTCATTACATTGAGCTCAATCTATTTTATATTTTTGGTAGGAAACTAACTTGAAACAACATTAAAGAGTTAAATTTGATTAGGATTAACATGTTGCTATCCCTGGAATGTTACACTTTCACTATACATGTCTATTATGGATTGACAGAAATTAGATGTGAAACTGATAAATGTCTACTGCTATCTTGTTCCTAAGATAATAGGAACATAACAACAATATCCCCAAATAATGAAAACTCTGCACATCCTACCTTTAACATTGGACTTAATGACCCCCAAAGAAATCGACACTATCGTTATCGAACCTAAAGAATTCTGGAGTTAAAAACATCTTAAAATAATAACCTTGACGTTGGATTCATACATTTTAAGTTGTGTGTGTAGATGTGACTATGAAACAACTTAAAAATGCCAAAACAAGCGAAGAGTTTACGTCCTATAGTTTATATTTCAGCAAACACACCGTCATGTTTTTCCAAAGGGTTTCTAACAAGTATAAAGATCTTTATATGCTTTTCTAAGGCAAATACTTTCTGAAGGTCTCTCTGACATGAAACTCCTAGATGTCTTTAAGTTCTCAAATTACGCGTTTCTGCTTAAAATATATTTTGAAGAGATAGGAAATCAGCCTCTACTTACCCAGGAGACATTTTTACCCTTCGGTGTCTTTAGCATGGTAACATGCAGTGCTGAGGTGGCCAACAGCAATTTCACCAACATGGACAAGCCAATGAAGTAGATTCCAAAGGTCTCTGTTACCCAAATGCAAAAAGTTCCCTGGTTTGCCAGACGCAGATATCGTAAGTAAAAATAAAGATCACCTTCAGAGAACCCATTTTTCTTCGCAGGGCTAAGCATGTAAACACACACATCACAGATCACCGCTGTAATCACCCAGTCTATGGAGGCAGACGCTGTCACATGGGTATCTTCTCTACCTCCGCAAAATCCAGAGTGAAGTCTTTCCTTCAAAAACAGACTTGATTCCAGGTGGAGGAATTCTTCCCTCCTCTCTGCTAAACGGCAATTCCCAAGGACCCCCCCAAGACTGAACAAAGATCTTGGTAGTGATGTTTGGCGATTACTTCGCAGGAAAAAGAGGAAAAGCAAGTAGCATTTAGAAGACTTCGTAGGTTAGCTGCTGGTGGCATCCATTTTAAGAGGCGCCTGACTCCAGGGCTGCCCCGAGGATAAAGAGAAAGCCGAGCTCAGTTTCAATAAATAATACATGGTCTCAGGTACAGCGTGTACCTGGCGGGACCTTCTGCGCAGCCTGAGCCGGAGGGATCGCTCTGCGCAGCCCCGAGCCTCGCCGTCCACCTGCTGTCGGTGAGGGTGCGCCGTGAAAAGCTGGTCTCCTAACAACCAGGAACATTTGTTTATAGGGGAAGAAAAAGAAAAGCCCCAGAGGGGAGCAAATGAGAAGCTCCAGATGGAACAGCAAGGCTGCAAATCAGTGCCGGTCTCCTCCCCTTGCTTCTGTGTCCTTGTGTCCCGTTTCTTCTACCCCCTGTCAATCTAGATTAACTAAGCAGATCCAGGCTAAATTTTGCTACTATCAGTAGTGATTAGTTTGAGTTGATGAAATCGGATTATGCAGGCGGGCCTCTGCCTTCTCCCCCGGCAAGCCACACCACACGCCTGGAAAGCCTGTTGTCCTTCTCTTCACCGGACTGGAGCATTCTGGAAGGTTCTGCAGGGGGAATCGGCTCCCAAGGGAAAACCTGGCCACGTGAAGCTGCTCAGACACAAACAGAGGGGGATGAAACCAGCTATCTCACTTTGTACTTTGGTATTCTTCCAAATTCCAATGTTCTCTCAGATGGAAGGTTAAATTACTACAGAAAAAAAAAAAAACAAAACCCGCATAGCATTTTTCCATTTCGTCAAAATTATTTTTCCTGGCAGGGTGACTACTTTGACCAAGAGATGGAGGTCATGGGAGACCACGGAAGGTGCTTCACTGGAAGTCACTTTTTTTGAGCAGCTATTATATGCCAGGAACGGCCTGAGGAAATTTATATATTCTCAGACCAAGCAATCCTGGAAGTAGGTATAGAACTTTAAAGAGGAAGAAACTAAGATTTAGAGATGTTAAATGCCTCTCAAGCACGATGTGTTGAGCCAGACCAATGCTGTTCAGATTCCTCTCTCAGTGAAATCAAACGGCATCTGGATTTTCTTCTTTGGATCTTTTCCAATCTACTATTTTATATATATATATATATATATATATATATATATATATATATTTTAAAAGATTTTCTTTTTTCCTTCCAGTTTTATTGAGATATAATTGGCATACAACACCGTATAAGTTTAAGGGGTACAGCACAGTGATCTGACTTACATACACCATGAAATGATTACCACAGTGACTTTAGTGAACACACATCACCTTACATAGATACAAAATTAAAGAAATAGAAAAAAAAGGTTTTCCTTGTGAGGAGAACTCAAGGGAAACAAAAGCAAAAATAAATTGTGTGTGTGTGTGTGTGTGTGTGTGTGTGTATTTTAAGGACCATATGTTGCCCTTAAGTATTTAAGAATTCTCTGGAATTATGGTTCCTACTTACTTTGAAAATAATAATGTTGTAGGGCTCATCATAAGAAATATTTTGGGGGACTTCCCTGGTGGTGCAGTGGTTAAGAATCCACCTGCCAATGCAGGGGACACGGGTTCAAGCCTTGGTCCGGGAAGATCCCACATGCCACGGGGCAACTAAGCCCATGCACCACATACTACTGAGCCTGCGCTTTAGAGCCTGTGAGCCACAACTACTGAGCCTGCGTGCCATAACTACTGAAGCCCGTGCACCTAGAGCCCATGCTCTGCAACAAGAGAAGCCACCGCAATGAGAAGCCTGCGCACCGCAAGGAACAGTAGCCCCCGCTTGACGCAACTAGAGAAAGCCCGCGCGCAGCAACCAAGACCCAATGCAGCCAAAAATAAATAATTTATTTTTTTAAAAAAGAAATATTGTGGATCAAATTTTTGTAAAGTATAAAATAGCTCAAGTGGGGCTATACAGTTAACCATGTAAATATCAGTGCTGCAAGCAGAGGGTGTGACTAATGATTTTGTGCTAGATCATCAACAGGTATGTCAATAATAATTGCTGACATTTACTGAAAATGTGGTAAGTATGTTACCTTTCTGATCTTACTCAAAACAACCACCACCTCATGAGGGGGATTTCAAATGATTTTGGTAAAGTTACTATTAATCGATATTGCATTTTTAAAAACCCTGATATTGCGATTAAAATTACAGATATGAACTAAAATTTCCACCCATTCAAAATCAGAAGAAAAATTAAAATAGACACAGAAGTGGAGATAAAAGGATTTTTTAAATGAAAGATTTCCTTTATTGTGAATACTGTGTGTGTGAGTCTGTGTGTGTGTGTGTGTGTGTGTGTTTCTGTGTGTGTGTAAATCCCATCTGCCTTATGATGCTAGAACTCCTTAAGGACATGGTCCACGTCTACTAGACTTTTTCTCTTACGGGAAATAGTACTCATTGTTGTTCAGTAGCTGTTGTTGACTAATTAGTTGCTGTTCCATTACGAATTTTAAAACGGTTGTTTAAATATAATTTTCTGTTAAAACTTTCTGCAGTATAATACTATGGAGAAACAGATAAAGCAATGTGAAACCCAATGTTTTGACTAAGACATGAACACTAGGGATTCCTTATTTAAATGTGTGTTTTTATATTTTATATTTCCTAAAACTCATGAAGGGATATTCAGCACAAGCTGAGTGTTGGAGAAAGGAGTTGTAGAAAACCAAGACCAGACCATGTAACTCCAGACATATTTAATTTCAGATCCACCTAGAAATATTTGGTTTCAAACTATAACCAAACTTTTGTTCTTCTGAATCATCATAGTTCGATGTTGTTATGGGTTGAATTATGTTCCCGTAAAAAGATATGGTTAAGTTCTAACCCCCAGTACTTCACAATATGACCTTATTTGGACATAAAGTCTTTACAGAGGTAGTGAAGTTAAAGTGAGGTCATTAGGGTGGACCCTAATCCAAAATGACTGCTGTCCTTACATAAAGGGGAAATTTGAATGTAGAGACAGACATGCATGGAGAGAAGATGATGGAAGACACACAGGGAGAAGACAGTCGTGAGACTGAAGCGATGCATCTCCAAGCTAAAAAATGCCGAGGATTGCTAGCAAACACCAGAAACTAGAAAAGGTAAAGGAGTGTTCTCCAGAGCCATCGGAGAAAGCGTGGCCCTGCAGATAACGTCAATTTCAGACTTCTAGCTTCCAGAACTATGAGACCATATATTTCTTACTGTTGTAAACCACCCAGTTTTGGGTACTTACAAAAGGCTTAGCAAACTAATTTAGATGTCAATTCAATAATTCTTCTTTTCTTTTCAATGACCCTTTGGAGTATTCCAAGCTTCTTTCATTAATTTCCCTACAAAATGCTAAAGGTAGAAATGTCAGAATTTATTTTTAAAACTTGAGTTTTAAAGTACACCTATATTATTTTACATAGTTGACTTCAATTTTCACTTAATTTGTAGACTATCTGCACATTTCATATAGTAGGTCTCCTTAACCTACGGCCCTTAGATCCCAAGGAGTCTATGGGTAGAATTTAAGAAGTTCACGACCTTGAATGGAAAAAAAATGACATCTTATTTTCAGTAATAAACTTCAGACAAAAAAATTGGCATTTCTTTCCATTTTGAATGTCAGCAAAAAACCATAATAATGTTGGCAGTACCTATAAGGCCAGCAATAGAAATCACAGATATTTTCATATCAGGTTATAATTGTTTCAGATAGCTTGAAATATGTCCATATTCTAGTTTATGATATACATGCTGGGTTATTTAGGGGAAACCTGCACTTTGCTTTGCAATTTACACTGACATGCATAAAAACATTAGGATGGTTTGATGATGCGAGGCTGGCTGGCTGGCTGGTTAGATGGATATGTGAGAAAGCAAGTATATTAAATGTTAATGGGAGAATCTAGAGAGAGTACATGAGTATTCTCTGTAAGATCATTAGTATTATTATTTAATACATAATAATAAGTACACACATTATCATATCAAAGATTTGGTTTTTAATATATTTTGCAAACTATACCATCATATGATTAATTTCCCTTGTAATTCTACAAATTTCATATTATGTGCTTAAAAATCCTGTTACAAGAAATAACTCCCTTAGGATTGACCAGACTACAAAGGGTCCAAGGCACACTAAATTTAAGGAGTTCATCTATATGGCCAGTAGGCACATGAAAAGATGGTCTTAATCACTGATTATTCGAGAAATGCAAATCAAAACTACAAATAGAGCTACCATATGATCCAGCAATCCCACTCCTGGGCATACATCCAGAGAAAACCATGGTTTGAAAGAACACATGCATCCCAATGTTCTTTGCAATGCTGTTTACAATAGCCCAAGACATGGAAGCAACCTAAATGTCCAACGACAGATGAATGGATAAAGAAGATGTGGTACATATATACAACAGAATACTACTCAGCCATAAAAAAGAATGAAATAACGCCATTTGCAGCAACAAAGATGGACCTAGATATTATCATACTAAGTGAAGTAAGTCAGACAGAGAAAGACAAATACCATACGATATCACTTATATGTGGAATCTAAAATATGACACAAATGAACATATTAGACAGAAATAGACTCACAGAAATAGAGAACAGACTTGTGGTTGCCAAGGGGGAGGGAGGGACTGGGAGTCTGGCATGAGCAGATGCAAACTATTACATACAGAATGGATAAACAACAAGGTCCTACTATATAGCATAGGGAACTATATTCAATATCCTGTGACAAACCATCATGGAAAAGAATATAAAAATATATCTATGTATAACTGAGTCACCTTGCTGTGCAGCAGAAATGAACACAACCTTGTCAATCAACTAGACTTCAGTAAGAAAAGAATTTCATCTATGAAGTTATCATGAGGAAACTGATAAAGCAACAGTATTATTCCACAAGGCTATTTCAAAGGGGTGACTTTAGGGTAAGTAAAATGTAAGAAAAGTGAATCTTTAACTTGTCATGTAACAACCATGTGTGAAATTAAATCCTGGCTGATATCTGAGAAATCCTTGATTTATATTCTGTGCCAGTTAAGAACCGATGTTTAACAAATATTCCAAAACTTAATGGCTTAAGCGACAATTTGCTATCTCTCATGGTTCTGTGGGGTCATGGGGCTCAGCTGTGCAGTTTCCGTTTGGGGGACCCCGATGTGGTTATGGTCAGTTGGTTGCTGGGCTGAGTCAGCTGAAGCCTTGACCGGGTTGGACATCCCAGATGGTTCACCCACATGCCTAATGACGACGTTGGCCATCAGCTCGGACCTCGCTGGTGAGCACAGAAAAACATGTGACTCCTCCATGTGGCTGGAGTGTCTCACAGTATGCCATCTAGGTTCCAAGAGCAAGCATTCCAAGATACCCTGGGGGGAGCTGCAAAGATCCTTTCCTAACCTTGAAAATCACACAACACTACTTCCACCACAGTTTACATGTCAAAACTGAGTCACAGGACCAGCCCAGATTCGGAGGGAGGGGACTATCTATACAAGGGCATGAATACTGGCCGTGTGGCTCACGGCGAGGGCAGAGGGGCGTCTGTGGACACCAGCTACAACACATCCAGAAACCACCATACACAGCTGGGTGAAGAACTGAGGATGATTCTGTATTTGATTAGCATGGGACTTCTGCAAGTCGAGCTCACCTGTGTCTCCAACTTAACGAATTGATATTTAGCTAATTATTTCTCACAGAGCCCCAAATGAATTCCTTTCCTGTTGAATTTCTTATTGTGGCCTTGGATAGGTGAAAATGGGGCCAAATATGTGATTTAGTACTCCCTAGTTCCCCATTACCTCTAAAAGTTCAACCATTCTCATTTAACTCCTTCAATAAGTGCAATCTGTCTTGAAGACAAGAGCTTCATTATTGGTGGTTGTTTTTTTTCTTCTTCATACCCTTTCCATATGAAAGACCAAGCATACTGCCTAGTACACAGAAGTCCCCCCAAAATAAACAATGTTCATCATCATAAAATTAAGATGTGCAAAGCTCTTATGGCCTTTGGAAGTGGGTTAGGGGAGTAAAACAGAAGTTATCATCAATATGAACTCACAACCCGTATGAACTCACATGCCAACTCTCCTGGCTCTAGTTTCTGAGGAAAGAATGAGAGGAGGAAGTTTCACTCCTTGTTGTGGTTTAGCATTTTCCTTTCAGGGCATATGTATTTGCAATAAAGGATGTGAACTTCATTGTGTCCAACCGGGTATATCCCATTGGTCAAGGATACTTCAGCAGATTCATCTCTTAATGGACCTTTTAGTAGAATTTTAAAAAGTAGAAACAGATAAACTAGGTGAGTTAACAAGTTAGACTATAAAGAAAAAAAAAAAAAAGAAAAACTCCTGTTCCAGTCAATACAGGTCTTTCAGGGTCTGTATTTCCCCAAAGATTCAGAACTAAGAATTCTATAAAACATTATCTCATTGAATTAATTAGTCTTCTTAATAACCTATATGGCAGGGACTGTTACTCTTTCCAGTTTATAGGAAATGTCAGGTGACCACTGGCAACACCTGTACAGTCTGATGCCAACATCTGCTCGCTTGGTTGGTGTATCTTTCAGTTATAATAAGAACTGACCAGTGCTGCCACGCACTGTGGGCCCTGATACAGGTTCACAGCATCCCGTTCTCTCAACCCACCTCTGATTTCAGCCACAACTGCCATTTACTCTGTGTCCTACTTCAAGTCCAAGACAGGCAACTTCCCACTCTCTGCTCGAGTCGTAGATCCTGCAAACATCTGCTCAGTCTGACAGCCAGCACAGAAGTGTGGTGGGTACTCACTGCCCCTAGAGTCAAGTCTCAATGAACAGCAGACAGGAGCTGGTGAACACATGCTCCTGACTGCCATTGTCCCGAGAGTGGACAATTCTGGGAGGTTTTGGTATAGCTCTCAGGGAGGCTGGAGGAATCTAGCCCCCTTTGCCTACAACCTTGATAATGATCTTTTATATTGGTGTTTCCTCCTTCCCTGTCTCCCAGAGACCACCAGCCCAATAAACTGCCTACACTGAATCCTTGTCTCAGGCTCTGCTTTGGGGAAACAAGGTCTGTTATTATTAGATGCGTCCACTCTATTCAGTGGAGGGAATGGAGTACATATTCCAAATCTGTGTTTCTTCTGTGAATTCATTAAGTGAGCCCCTCCTGAGAGAGGTATTTGGAGATTACTGAGTAGCTGTAGTTTTCACATCCATGCCCTTTAGTTATCTCTCTAATTAGATGGTGATCCCTTTGAGGATAAGTGCTTTGACTCTGAGTCATTTCTCACATTGCACACAAATGGCAGCTTGGCATTTAACAGGTGCTCAATTAGTACAGGCTGACTAAGTGCTTCTCCCCCTTGAAAATATCACCTTTTTATGTCCTAATCTATTAAAAATGCAAGCAGTACCTCCCTAGTGTATCCTCCATAGGAAATTTTCTCTGACTAAGCAGTGCTTTTTCCTAAACGCCAACTATCCAACACTAATGAGTGTTATTTTGTAAGGACACGACCAGCAATCAGATAGACTCAACAGAGCTGAAGTAAGCGTGGCAGAAAGAGCATAGATTTGGAGTCAGACAGACCAGGGTTGCATTCCAACACCTCCATTTACAAAATATGGAAACCGGGGCAAGGTAATTAACATTATTGGACCTGTGTCCTTATCCACATAAAGATTCAAGTGATACCAACCCTGCAGAGCTTTTGTGAGCATTTTATGAAATCACGTGTAAGAAGTGTTGGAAAGTAAAGCACACCGTAGCTCAGTACCTGGGATCTACCTGCTCCTGGGTTCAGGCTTGGTTTTCATGAGGTACTTATTGTGTGATCAATATATAAACCTGTTTGAGTCTTAGATTTCTCTTTTGTAAGGGAAGGATAATTTAAAACTTTCATGTTTACCAAATATGGCTGAAGCCAACATCAAATAAAATCATGCATGTGAAAGTTACTTGAGATTTGCAAAAGTAATGATGGGAAGTGGAGGAAGTGGGGGTGAGGCTGTCATGCACAGTGGTACAATCTGTGCACTGCACAAAGGCCCTTCAAAATTGATTACTGTGAATTAATCTTTCAACATAAAATTTATGTCTATTCAAAACAAATCTATGAGAACACATGCTTTTTGAGTGAGGTCAGTTAACAATGTATACATTTGTTTTCCTTACTTATTAATGAATAGTATAATGAATAAATTGATGGACTAATGAAACACAGAAGTTATAAAACCTTGGCTCTGATGATTTGAAACAGCTGTCAGAATTTTTCTTTCTCTTCGATAGGAAATTGTTTCGTTTGGCTCAAGTCAGGGCTATTAGTACCAATGACTTTGAAGAGCTCTGTATTTAGTTTAGATCAATGTGAATATTTCTTCCAATGTTTACTTTTTTATCTAAATTGGGGTTTTGTCACAAATAGATACCCAACTATTGTACAAGAATCTCAGTTGTGTTCATATCTTGCATATCTGCAAAAAAAATCATTTGGAAGGGAAATAAAATCCACCCAGAATTATGGTAAATGCACCCATTTATTTATTCATCCAGCATGTAGCCAGCATGCCATGGGCCAGGCCTTTCCAGTTGGAATACTAATAATAAGTTGCCTAAAATTCTGTCAGTTGGTCATGAGACTTCCTACAAGAATTTGTCATCCCCTGATGACTTATCAACTAAATGCTGACCTTCTGTGGATGACAAATTCTTCAAGGGCAAGAACCATATTCATCATTTTTATATATACTACTATGACATATCATATACAAAAAAATGTTGGCTGAAATGATAATCCAAGAGCCTGCCAAGTGAACTTCAAAGACGCATCCCAGTAGAGCACTCTGCAGTTACATCACCCAGAGAGGACAAGGACATGGAAAATGTCATAAAACAATGACTTCTTAAGCAAGGGTCTAACCACAGCATCCTGTCCCCTTGGGGGGACTCATCAATAATGACTTGTCATTTGATAATGGTCACAAAGCCATTTTCTGGCTCTTTCTGACAGAACACTGGGAGGGGAGGGGAGAAAGGGAAATGGGGGAGGGTCAGGGAGGGAGAGGGTGTCTGAACTTCTTCCAGGAAGAACAGAACCATTTGTTTGTACCAGTTCTGGGACAGCTTTCAAAAAGAGAGCCAAAGCCATTCAGATTTTATTAATTTGGCCAACTCAATTAAAACGTCCTTGATAAGAAAAAGGTGAAGGAATGGCTATAGAGGATTCATGCGCTTTGCAAGCATCCTCCATTTCAACCCAAACTTACTAGGGATTTAAAAAGACAAAACAAAAACACCTATTTTCCGAGGCAATTAACCCAAAACACATTCTGAAAAGCAGAGTGACTATCTGTGGCTACCTTAGCCTTTATTACAGATGCAATTTTTATCTAAATAAACTATGTTTTATGAGTAAAAACAAGGAAAATTAGAATCACCGTATTTTAGTTTCATTTTTCTCCCTTCTGTTAACAGCCCCCATCGCCGAGACTCTTATCTTTTTATCATACGAGAGTGAGGTCCTCCTGACCTTCCCCATCCAAATCTAACTGTCTAAGCTGGCAAAAGAGCCTTCCCTGAGTGCCTCTGTTCACATCAGTGTAGATTTACGATCTAATAAGGCAGCTTTTTATTTCCTCCCATATCGAGTCTTAATCCAAATCCTCCGTCTCTTTGGTTGTGAAGTATACGTAGCAGTTCTATGATTAGGCTTGAAATTAATCTGTGTGGTGGCAGTAAAATTAAGAACAATCATTTTCTTCACAAATCTTTACAGTAGCCAGAAAAGCATCTACTTCTGGATAGGACTCGGGCTACAGACTTAAATCCAGGAGTTGAGACAAAACTTACGCATCAGTAGCCACGTGACATTAGAACTGGTTACAGGAAACTGGTTCCCAAATCCCCAGAGAAGATCTGCCTTAGTGAGGAGAACCGTCTGGGGATTCAAAAACAGTGTGCTTTTTTTCTTTGAAATGAAAGAGATGTTATTTTATTCCATATTATATATTAAATTCTTTGAGGAAAGGGACTATTCAATTCATCTTTATATTCCCCCAAATAACAGAGTACCTGATATGTGCTAGGCACTAGATATTGAATAAATGAATAAACCTAAACATCATTAAGCTAAAAATTAAATGTTTCGATCTGCAGTGCATGAGATACCATGCTTTGATTATCCTCCTTATTTTTTGAACCTCTTCATAAACATTTCATCTCTACCTCACGTCATATCTTTTAAGTTTATGCTAACATTTGGCGTTCACTCTTGTCTCCTCAATCAATCAAGTTTTTTCCTTGTTTTATTTGGTTGAAAAGGACAGAGATCACTGAAAGCTCCATCCTGCCCCCCAAGTGGCGGGGCCTTAATTAAAGGATACACATTGGGAGGAACTCAGAAAACCTGAACAATCAGACTTCAGCAAGGCCAGGAACCATTTCGGATCTTCAATCTCACGCTTCCACAAAGCTCTGTTTTCCCTACCCTGGGCCACTATGACCATTCGCTCCTTTTCCTATATATGCTCTTTTCCACAGAGCTTCTGCCTCCTTATAGGATCAGTGCTGTTACTAAACACTTGGGCTTGGCCACGAGTCCAAATGACTATGACTCTCATCCGTGACAATTTTTCAGCTCGTGCTCCCAATGGTAACTGAATCTGTGGGTTCCCCACTCAAATTTCTGAATCAAAGTTCGCATCTTAATCCAACACATTTTGGCTTCCTGTTGGGGTAGGGGGAGAGTGCAGTCCATGTGGGTCACAGGGGGCTGCCCTTTGGCAGGAACGACGGGTTCAGCAATTTCACATCGTCGAAGGCTATAGGCTGGCAAGTACACGATTGACATTCTAATAAGCTGACATAATTATTCACTTCATTATATTGCTTCTATCAGTTTCACTCTTTGCTTCTAAGATTAAGTTATTATGAAATTGTCTGAGTTCATTGTTTTTGTGCCCTACGTGTGCAACCGTTCTAAACTTTCACATCATGTGAAGCTGAAAACAATGCATAGAACACTGATGTTCTGTATTTATTGATTAGTTATTATTTGGAATGACTATAAAATATGTTTTAATACTTTGACTTATTGACATTTATGAAGGACTGGCCAAGAACGAAGAAAAGTTGAATCATAAGTTCTTGATTTAATCTGAACAAAGTCTCATTCTCTGGTTGCAATTAAGTCTCATACTTTGAAACCAGAGAAATCAGTTCATATTACTAATAATAAAAGCTGATGGGGAAGCTTTACTCTGAAATTTAAAATCTTCAGCTTAGCTGGACTGCATGGTAATTTAGACACCATTAATAAAAACATTTACTGTGTTAGTCTAGGTTTTACAAAAAGCAGAGCCATTATTTAAAATCAATAAAATTGAAAAACCATTCTTGCATGGGAGACAATGAACAGCCTTCATTTTCCTCCTGCAGCAATTCAACTACCATGAGAATACTTCTCTCTGCATACCCTTTCATCAGCTTCTAGAAGCTGAGTTTCAAAAACACATGTGTCTGCAGTCTCCTGTATGGAGTCCCTTATTATGAGGCTAACCTTTCCCCTTAATGAAGAAGTACTTGCATTAACAGGATAATGTTGGGAAATGAATTCGGAAAGCTAGTATTTAGATGGCACATCAGTGCTTACATCTGACCCTTCAAAGCTCTAGCAGTTAACTAAGACCTATAGCCTGAAATCTAACCACAGATGAAACTGTACCAATTCCAAATGAATGCTGTTTTCTCCAGATAGTAATGGAGCAAAGCTGTCAGAGAGAAATCCTCAGCGACTTAACGAGAATATAAAATGCCATGGAGAAGTGCCAGTCTCATTAAAAAGTAGAGTAAATATGGAATATCTAGTCAACTCAGAATAAAAAGTCAGATTGTCATCTCATTTTTTCATGAAGCTGTAACGTGAAGAGAACCCAAATCAGTGTCTTTTAAGAGTATTCTTTAATCCAATTGTACTGCCAATCAGGGCTCAAGAGTCAAGTTCAATGGAAAAAACAGTGCAATAAGGGATCATACAAGAAAATTCAGAGAAGTACTCTCCAGCAGTGATGGCTTTTCCCTTTGAAGTGGAGACACATTTCAAAATTTTAAGTGCTTCTTGGCTGGTAGAAATAAGAATTCTATTATTTTTAAATGGTAATGAGCACATAATAACTAGAGTTCAGAAATGAAAATTCTATGAAATTGGTTGCATCAAGAGGGATTGACCAAGAGTTCTTTAAAAGAATACATTTTTAAAACCAGAAGAGGGACTTCGCTGGTGGCGCAGTGGTTAAGAATCAGCTTGCCAATGCAGGGGACAAGGGCTCGGGCCCTGCTCTGCGACATCCCACATGCCGCGGAGCAACTAAGCCCGTGCGCCACAAACATTGAGCCTACACTCTAGAGCCCAAGAGCCACAACTACTGAGCTTGCGTGCCACAACTACTGAAGCCTGCACACCTAGAGCCCGTGCTCCACAACAAGAGAAGCCACAGCAATGAGAAGCCCGCGTACCACAATGAAGAGCAGCCCCTGCTCTCAGCAGCTAGAAGAAAGCCCAGGCACAGCAATGAAGACCCAGTGCAGCCAAAAATAAATAAAATAAAATAAAACATTAAAAAAAAAAACAGAAGAATTTAACTGAAGTGGAGGTCTACTGTAAGATTAAAAAAAAAATACACAGATTTCTCTTTTAGAATGTTTGTGACCCCAAAGGAAGAGAGGCCATGACAGGGGAAGCTTTGACCTCTGTACCCACCTTCAATCAGACAAAAATTAATAGGCAAACTTTGCCGAGAGCCCTCATATACAAGTTCTAAGGTCTGTCTGTATTGCTGTCTTATTCAAATTTGGGGAGTACACATTTGGAAGTTGGTTCGGGAAACTTCTGCATGTAATTAAATCACTCTTTAAGACATATTCAGTGCCTTACAGAAAAAAAAAAGATGCTGAGATACTGATTGTTACTCATAATCTGAAACACTTTCGTAAACTCTCTTTCTTATGCCTTCCCAGTTCAGATGCCTTCTCTCCCTTCTCTATTTTTCTAGAACTGAAATTTATTTTCATCAAAATAAGTGGACAGGTTGGAAAGCTGCCCACACGTTTTCCCAGTGTAGCCCATCACACCAAAAATAGATATTCTATTTCTTTCTGCGGCATCTACAATGATTTCACAATTAGCGGTCATTAAGACTCCCAAAGAGAAGAGCTTCCTAGAAATACAAAATCCACATTATATCTTTCATGGTAGACATTTACCAAAACTGCGTCTGCACAGACCCACGGTTCCAATAAGGTCAACGGTGCACAAGGAGAAATTAACAGCATGAACCGGATCAAGCAATAAAAGTTGTACCTTAGAGGGAGATAATTAACATGTTATTTTGTGTTAGGTCTTTTACTGATAGACTCCTCACAGCATTGCTTAACTGATTCTATAAACTTCAATTGTAAGTTAATATTATAATTCAATAAGTTGCCAATATTTACAGAATGTCTGAATAAAATCTTTACTGTCATTATTAGTTACTTAGATCGATTCAAATATTAGGTCTTTACTCTTGACAAGTTGTTATCAGGCACTAATTCTCCTGGAAAGGCAATTCTGGATTTTTCCTACAAGCTCGCGTTGCCATGAGCTACCTTGTCCATAATCCCCGTTAATGTAACTGAGAAACGTCAGCACGGCTAAGCTTGAAGGTGATCACGCTTTACTTTCTAAGCTTTAACCACAGGAGAGTGTGGTTCGTTAAAACAAAAATCTTGTGACTGTGTCCTTTGTATGTGTAAACATCACCCGTGGTTTCTACCATCCAGGATCTATTCTTTTTTCTAGAAACAAGACGTGGATTTTCCTTTGGAAATTCTCTTCCTCCATCGTATGCTGGCTTGATGAGAGTCTGTCAAGTCATCTTCGACTCTTCTGGCCTGAGAAGATCCTCTGGGGTCATCTGTCTCAGGAGGTGAACCTTGTGTAACGTGACACAAATCAACTTGAGGTGAGTTACACTCATCTCAGAGGAAGGACTCTGAAGAGCCCAGCCATGATTCCCGACACTCCAATCCTGACTTTCAAATGTTCTGTGATTCTCTGAGCTCTCCACAAACAATTATGTGCACAGAAATCACACTGAGAGGCTGAGAGATGACCAAAAATTAAATGAAGACGATCCATCCCTGAGATGCAGATTCTATGGGTCTGGGATGGTTCCAGGGATCTGTATCTTTTTGGACAAACATCCCCAAGAATTCTTATGCCAGTGACTCAAAGAACACACTGAAAAACATTGGTGTAAACTGCCAATGAATGCTGTGTTTAAATTAACAAGAGGTGATTTTTATTGTGTATCACCAAATGATCTTAATCACTCTTTATAAAGCTTTGAAAAGTGATGATTATTATAGAGGTGTGTTACCCTGGGAGAGAAGAGAGATTCCAGATCTTTTGATGGATTCTTTTTTTTAAACTCCCCCTTCCCTGCCATCCTGCCGTTTCCCCCTTCAACCAGAACCCTTGAAAAATTGTGAAGAAGCTTCTATTCCTGATGAGAGGATGTCCTATTAATCTCTGTACAGAAAAAAGGTTGCAATCCACCACCTCTGAATGACTATCACTTTGTTTCATAGTCTGAAATCCACCCAAAAGAACAACCTAATTTTCCCGATAATGAAACTACCAGAGGACTCAATGACTCATTTGGGGAAAGCTTCAAAGAATCACTGAGACCATTACCAAAAACAAAACAAAAAAAAAAGTGAGAGAAACTTCAACATACCCACAGCCTCAGAAATGGCTTTGCCTCTTAGTCCTTTATTCTATTCTACATTGCTGTCTGGAAATCAAAGTGGATTATATAAATTATTCCTTTGGTGATGGAGAGGAGAAAGTGATTAGCTCATCACAAAAGTGCAAGGGGAGAAGATGGCTGAAGAGTAAGATGCGGAGATCGCCTTCCTCCCCACAGATACACCAGAAATACACCTACATGTGGAACAGCTCCTACAGAACACCTACTGAACGCTGGCAGAAGACCTCAGACCTCCCAAAAGGCAAGAAAGTCCCCACGTACCTGGGTAGGGCAAAAGTAAAAAGAAAAAACAGAGACAAAAGGATAGGGACGGGCCCTGCACCAGTGGGAGGGAGCCGTGAAGGAGGAAGTGTCCACACACTAGGAGCCCCTTCGCGGGCGGAGACTGCGGGTGGCGGAGTGGGGGAGCTTCGGGGCCGCGGAGGAGAGCGCAGTCACAGGGGTGCGGAGGGCAAAGCGGGGAGATTCCCGCACAGAGGATCGGTGCCGACCGGCACTCACCAGCCCGAGAGGCTTGTCTGCTCACCTGCCGGGGAGGGCAGGGCTGGGAGCTGAGGCTCGGGCTTCGGTCGGAGCGCAGGGAGAGGACTGGGGTTGGCGGCGTGAACACAGCCTGCAGGGCGTTAGTGCGCCACGGCTGGCCGGGAGGGAGTCCGGGGAAAGGTCTGGACCTGCCGAAGAGGCAAGAGACTTTTTCTTCCCTCTTTGTTTCCTGGTGCGCGAGGAGAGGGGATTCAGAGCGCTGCTTAAAGGAGCTCCAGAAACGGGCGCGAGCCGTGGCTAAAAGCGCGGACCCCAGAGACGGGCAGGAGACGCTAAGGCTGCTGCCGCCGCCACCAAGAAGCCTGTGTGCGAGCACAGGTCACTCTCCACACACCCCCTTCCGGGGAGCCTGTGCAGCCCGCCACTATCAGGGTCCTGGGATCCAGGGACAACTTACCCGGGAGAACACACGGCGCGCCTCAGGCTGGTGCAACGTCACGCCGGCCTCTGCCCCGCAGGCCCGCCCCGCACTCCGAGCCCCTCCCTCCCCCGGCCTGAGTGAGCCAGAGCCCCCAAATCAGCGGCTCCTTTAACCCCGTCCTGTCTGAGCCAAGAACAGATGCCCTCAGGCGACCTACACGCAGAGGCAGGGCCAAATGCAAAGCTGAGCCCCGGGAGCTGTGCGAACAAAGAAGAGAAAGGGAAATCTCTCCCAGCAGCCTCAGGAGCAGCGGATTAAAGCTCCACGATCAACTTGATGTACCTGCATCTGTGGAATACATGAATAGACAACGAATCATCCCAAATTGTGGACTTTGGGAGCAATGATATATACATTTTTTTCCTTTTTCTCTTTTTGGGTATGTGTATGCGTTTGCTTCTGTGTGTGATTTTGTCTGTATAGCTTTGCTTTTACCATTTGTTCTAGGGTTCTGTTTTTTTTGTTTTTTTGTTATTTTAGTATAGTTTTTAGTGCTTGTTATCATTGGTGGATTTGTTTTTTAGTTTGGTTGCTCTCTCTTTTTTATTACTTAAAAAAATTTTTTTAATAATTATTTTTTAATAACTTTAAAAATTTTTCTTTTTTCTTTCTCTTTTTCTCCCTTTTCTTCTGAGGCGTGTG
Organism: Phocoena sinus; assembly: GCF_008692025.1. Lineage (NCBI taxonomy): Eukaryota > Metazoa > Chordata > Mammalia > Artiodactyla > Phocoenidae > Phocoena > Phocoena sinus. The sequence continues at coordinate 4,196,395 of NC_045764.1, forward strand.
GATGACAGGGTCTTGGTGCGCCGGCCAGGTGTCAGGCCTGTGCCTCTGAGGTGGGAGAGCCGAGGTTCAGGACACTGGTCCACCAGAGACCTCCCAGCTGCATGTAATATCAAACGGCAAAAGGTCTCGCAGAGATCTCCATCTCAACGCCAAGACCCAGCTCCACTCAACAACCAGCAAGCTCCAGTGCTGGACAGCCTGTGCCAAAAGACTAGCAAGACAGGAACACAACCCCACTCATTATGAAAGTGGCTGCCTAAAATCATAATAAGGTCACAGACACCCCAGAACACACCACCAGAGGCGTACTTGCCCATGAGAAAGACAACATCCAGCCTCATCCACCAGAACACAGGCACTAGTCCCCTCCACCAGGAAGCCTACACAACCCACTGAAGCAACCTTAGCTACTGGGGGCAGACACCAAAAACAACGGGAACTACGAACCTGAAGCCTGTGAAAAGCAGACCCCAAACACAGCAAGTTAAGCAAAAGGAGAAGACAGACACACAGCAGATGAAGGAGCAAGGTAAAAACCCACCAGACCAAACAAATGAAGAGGATATAGGCAGTCTACCTGAAAAAGAATTCAGAGTAATGATAGTATAGATGGTCCAAAATCTTGGAAACAGAATGGAGAAAATACAAAAAATGTTTAACAAGGACCTAGAAGAACTAAAGAGCAAACAAATAATGTAGGACAACACAATAAATGAAATTAAAAATTCTCTAGAAGGAATCAATAGCAGAATAACTGAGGCAGAAGAACAGATAAGTGACCTGGAAGATAAAATAGTGGAAACAACTACTGCAGAGCTGAATAAAGAAAAAAGAATGAAAAGAATTGAGGACAGTCTCAGAGACCTCTGGGACAACATGAAACACACCAACATTTGAATTATAGGCATCCCAGAAGAAGAAGAGAGAAAGAAAGGGACTGAGAAAATATTTGAAGAGATTATAGTTGAAAACTTCCCTAATATGGGAAAGGAAATAGTTAATCAAGTCCAGGAAGCGCAGAGGGTCCCATACAAGATAAATCCAAGGAGAAAGATGCCAAGACACATATTAATCGAACTATCAAAAACTAAATACAGGGCTTCCCTGGTGGCGCAGTGGTTGAGAGTCCGCCTGCCGATGCAGGGGACACGGGTTCGTGCCCCGGTCCGGGAAGATCCCGCATGCCGCGGAGCGGCTGGGCCCGTGAGCCACGGCCGCTGAGCCTGCAGGTCCGGAGCCTGTGCTCCGCAACGGGAGAGGCCACAACAGTGAGAGGCCCACGTACCGCAAAACAAAACAAAACAAAACAAAAAACCAACTAAATACAAAGAAAAAATATTAAAAGCAGCAAGGGAAAAACAACAAATAACATACAAGGGAAACCCCATAAGGTTAACAGCTGACCTTTCAGCAGAAACTCTGCAAGCCAGAAGGGAGTGGCAGGACATATTTAAAGTCATGAAAGGGAAAAACCTACAACCAGGATTACTCTACCCAGCAAGGATCTCATTCAGATTTGACAGAGAAATTAAAACCTTTACAGGCAAGCAAAAAAGCTAAGAGAATTCAGCACCACCAAACCAGCTTTACAACAAATGCTAAAGGAACTTCTCTAGGCAGGAAACACAAGAGAAGGAAAAGACCTACAGTAACAAACCCAAAACAATTAAGAAAATGGTAATAGGAACATACATATTGATAATTACCTTAAATGTAAATGGATTAAGTGCTCCAACCAAAAGACATAGACTGGCTGAATGGGTACAGAAACAAGACCCCGTATATATACTGTCTACAAGAGACCCACTTCAGACCTAGGGACACATACAGGCTGAAAGTGAGGGGACAGAAAAAGATATTTCATGCAAATGGAAATCAAAAGAAGGCTGGAGTAGCAATTCTCACATCAGACAAAACAGACTTTAAAACAAAGACTGTCAAAAGAAAGACATTACATAATGATCAAGGGATCAATCCACGAAGAAGATAATACAATTGTACATATTTATGCACCCAAGATGGGAGCACTTCAATACATAAGGCAAATGCTAACAGCCATAAAAGGGGAAATTGACAGTAACACAATCATAGTAGGGGACTTTAACACCCCACCTTCATCAATGGACAGATCATCCAAACAGAAAATAAGGAAACAAAAGCTTTAAATGATACATTAAACAAGATGGACTTAATTGATATTTATAGGACATTCCATCCAAAAACAACAGAATATACTTTCTCCTCAAGTGCTCATGGACATTCTCCAGGACAGATCATATCTTGGGTCACAAATCAAGCCTTGGTAAATTTAAGAAAATTGAAATCATATCAAGTATCATTTCCGACCACAACGCTCTGAGACTAGATATCAATTACAGGAAAAAATGTGTAAAAATTACAAACACATGGAGGCTAAACAATACACTACCTAATAACCAAGAGATCACTGAAGAAATCAAAAAATACCTAGAAACAAATGACAATGAAAACATGACGACCCAGAAGCTATGGGATGCAGCAAAAGCAGTTCTAAGAGGGAAGTTTATAGCAATACAATCCTACCTCAAGAAACACCTCAAAAAAACAACCTAACCTTACACCTAAAGCAATTAGAGAGAAAGGAACAGAAAACCCCACAAAGTTAGCAGAAGGAAAGAAATCATAAAGATCATATCAGAACTAAATGAAAAAGAAATGAAGAAAACAATAGCAACAATCAATAAAACTAAAAGCTGGTTCTTTGAGAAGATAAACAAAATTGATAAACCATTAGCCAGACCCATCAAGAAAAAAAACAGAGAACACTCAATAGAATTAGAAATGAAAAAGGAGAAGTAACAACTGACACTGCAGAAATACAAAGGATCATGAGAGATTACTACAAGCAACAATATGCCAATAAAATGGACAACCTGGAAGAAATGGACAAATTCTTAGAAATGCACAACCTGCCAAGACTGAACCAGGAAGAAATAGAAAATATGAACAGACCAATCACAAGCACTGAAATTGAAACTGTGATTAAAAATCTTCCAACAAACAAAAGCCCAGGACCAGATGGCTTCACAGGTGAATCATATCAAATGTTTAGAGAAGAGCTAACACCTATCCTTCTCAAACTCTTCCAAAATACAGCAGAGGGAGGAACACTCCCCAAGTCATCCTACGAGGCCACCATCACCCTGATACCAAAACCAGACAAAGATGTCACAAAGAAAGACAACCACAGGCCAATATCAATGATCAACAAAGATGCAAAAATCCTCGACAAAATACTAGCAAAGAGAATCCAACAGCACATTAAAAGGATCATACACCATGATCAAGTGGGGTTTATCCCAGGATTGCAAGGATTCTTCAAGATATGCAAATCAATCAATGCCATACACCATATAAAAAAACTGAAAACTAAAAACCGTATGATAAACTCAATAGATGCAGAAAAAGCTTTCAACAAAATTCAACACCTATTTATGATAAAAACCCTCCAGAAAGTAGGCATAGAGGGAACTTACCTCAACATAATAAAGGCCCTATATGACAAACCCACAGCCAACATCATCATCAATGTTGAAAAACTGATACCATTTTCACTAAGATCAGGGACAAGACAAGGTTGCCCACTCTCACCACTGTTATTCAACATAGTTTTGGAAGTTTTAGCCACAGCAATCAGACACAAAAAAGAAATAAAAGGAATCCAAATTGGAAAAGAAGAAGTAAAGCTGTCACTGGTTGCAGATGACATGATACTATAAATATAGAATCCTAAAGATGCCACCAGAAAACTACTAGAGCTAGTCAATGAATTTGGTAAAGTAGCAGGATACAAAATTAATGCACAGAAATCTCTTGCATTCCTATACATGAATGATGAAAAATCTGAAAGTGAAATTAAGGAACACTCCAATTTACCACTGCAACAAAAAGAATAAAATACCTAGGAATAAACCTACCTAAGGAGACAAAAGACCTGTATGCAGAAAACTGTAAGACAATGATGAAAGAAATTAAAGATGACACATACAGATGGAGAGATATACCATGTTCTTGGATTGGAAGAATCAACATTGTGAAAATGACTAGACTCTCCAAAGCAATCTACAGATTCAATGCAATCCCTATCAAACTACCACTGGCATTTTTCACAGAACTAGAACAAAAAGTTTCACAATATGTATGGAAACATAAAAGACCCAGAATAGCCAAAGCAATCTTGTGAAAGAAAAACGGAGCTGGAGGAATCAGGTTCCCTGACTTCAAAATATACTATAAAGCTACAGTAATCAACATGGTATGGTACTGGCACAAAATTAGAAATATAGATCAATGGAACAGGATAGAAAGCCCAGAGAGAAACCCATGCACATATGATCACCTTACTTTTGATAAAGGAGGCAAGAATATACAATGGGGAAAAGACAGTCTCTTCAATAAGTGGTGCTGGGAAAACTGGACAGCTACATGTAAAAGAATGAAATTACAACACTCCCTAACACCATACACAAAAATAAACTCAAAATGGATGAAAGACCTAAATGTAAGGCCAGACACTATCAAACTCTTTGCGGGAAACATAGGCAGAACACTCTATGACGTAAATCACAGCAAGATCCTTTTGGACCCTCCTCCTAGAGAAATGGAAATAAAAACAAAAATAAACCTATGGGACCTAATGAAACTTAAAAGCTTTTGCACACAAAAGGAAACCATAAACAAGACGAAAAGACAACCCTCAGAATAGGAGAAAATATTTGCAAATGAAGCAACTGACAATGCATTAATCTCCAAAATTTACAAGCAGCTCATGCAGCTCAATATCAAAAAAGCAAACCACCCAATCCAAAAATGGGCAGAAGACCTAAATAGACACTTCTGCAAAGAAGATATACAGACTGCCAACAAACACATGAAAGGATGCTCAACTTCACTAATGATTAGAGAACTGCAAATGAAAACTACATTGAGGTATCACCTCACAGCAGTCAGAATGGCCATCATCAAAAAATCTAGAAACAATAAATGCTGGAGAGGGTGTGCGACCCTCCTGCACTGTTAGTGGGAATATAAAGTGATACAGCTACTACGGTGAACAGTATGGAGGTTACTTAGAAAAGTAAAAATAGAACTACCATATGATGCTGCAATCCCACTCCTGGGCATATACCTTGAGAAAACCATAATTCAAAAAGAGTCATGTACCACAATGTTCCTTGCAGCTCTATTTACAATAGCCAGGACATGGAAGCAACCTAAGTGTCCATCAACAGATGAATGGATAAAGAAGAGATGTGGCACATATGTACAAAGGTATATTACTCAGCCATAAAAGGAAATGAAATTGAGTTATTTGTAGTGAGGTGGATGGACCTAGAGTCTGTCATATAGAGTGGAGTAAGTCAGAAGGAGAAGAACAAATACCGTATGCTAACACATATATATGGAATCTAAAAAAATTAAAAATCATCATGAAGAACCTATGGGCAGGATGGGAATAAAGATGCAGACCTACTAGAGAATGGACTTGAGGACATGGGGAGGGGGAAGGGTAAGCTGTGACAAAATGAGAGAGTGGCATGGACATATATACACTACCAAATGTAAAATAGATAGCTAGTGGGAAGCAGCCACATAGCACAGGGAGATCAGCTCGGTGCTTTGTGACCACCTAGAGGGGTGGGATAGGGAGGGTGGGAGGGAGGGAGACGCAAGAGGGAAGAGATATGGGGATATACGTATATGTATAGCTGATTCATTCTGTTATAAAGCAGAAACTAACACACCATTGTAAAGCAATTATACTCCAATAAAGATGTTAAAATAAAAAAAAAAAAAAGAGTGCAAGGGGAAAAAACCCCAGTAAGGAAAATTGAGGCTAATTCTAATGATTCAAACAGAAGGGAACTGGCTGTTATCTCAATGTAATACCAAGAAAGAGAACAAACAGAAGACTCTGGCTCAATGGGAAGCAGATCTATTCAGCAGAAAGGTCGTCTGGCAATAGAAGGTCTCTAAACCAACAACACGAAAGGCTGCATCAGAGCACTGCTACCTGAGCTTCGACAGGGGATGTAGGAGGAATGAGGCAGCTCCTAAAACAGGTGCTCCTAAGTTACATATGGGAAGGATGTTAGGGCAGCTTTCAATACGTAGAGCTGTTAAAGCCTTTAATTCAAGGCTTCAAAAAACAATATGGAGGTATTTTCATTTTTCAATGGCTGTGCTTAAAGATACTTTTAAAATATTTTTAAAAACATATCTACCTATTTGGAACCAGTGGTTTTTGTTTGTCTGTCTGTTTTGTTTTTGTCTGTGGAGCTTACAGGATCTTAGTTCCCAGACCAGGGATCAAACCCATGCCCCCTGCAGTGGAAGCATGGAGTCCTAACCAGTGGACCACCAGGGAATTCCCGGTAACCAGTGTTTTTAAATGAAGCTAGTTTGTAGGTTTGGGTTAATTTCATCATTGAAATCAAGCTCAGATCTCTGCGGCACTGGAGCAGGTCCTTGCCATGGGTAGATGAGCTGGTTCTTGCTTTAGATCCTCAAAAGAAATATGCAGAATCTAATCTGAACAACGAAGAGAGGTCTAAAGAGTAAATGATTACATAGTTTCAAACTCTTGCAACAAAACTTACCTTCTCCTTCGTAAATATGGGAGAGACCAAGGAACCTAACTTTATATCACAAAACCCTGTTGTGTGTGTGTGCGTGCACATGTATATGTGTGTTTACACACGCGTAGACACGTACATAATGAACTTTATGTAAATATAAAATTAAAATTGCATATTATAATGGCTAGTGGGAAGAGAAGGGCGTTCGTGGACAAGTAAGGATTTGATAGTATTTCTCCAGCACCATTTATTTATTTATTCAACAAATATGTCTTGAACATCGGCCAAAGGCCAGGCATTCTTCCTGGACAACAGGGATGCAACAAGGCAAAGGGAACTAAGGGAACGTAGAGTTCAAAGGAGGGGGGCAGACAAGTAAAGGAGTAATTATGAGAAGGTATAGGAAGTGCTACCGTCGGAAAAGAGGAAGGATGCCTGACCTGGACTTGGGAACAGACTCTACGAGGAGCAGAGGCAAAAGGTGTTGGGAAGTGAATGACAGTCAATGCCATTGGGACTTCAGGGTGTGAAGGTGCTAAGGGTTAAGGCCCAGGAGGCAAACAAAGGCTTGATCAAGAAGGGCCTTGCAACACGTTGCCTGGATTGTCCTGATATTCTCAGAGAATGGGAATCCACTGAGGATTTTAGGCAAGGACATAACATGATTGCCTTTGAGAAAAATCACAATGGCGGCTGCAATGTGGAGAAAGGATTGTCGCAGAACGAACACTAGGCCAGGGGGACCATTCAGAAGGTTGCTGCAGCGATTTGGGAGGAAAATAACTGGAGCCTCGACTAGGGTCAAGCTAGGTGGAGTACAGGAGAGTACAGATTCCAGAGCTCTTGAGGGAGAAGTGATTGAAAGGGATGAGTGATTGGACCTGAGAGTCAAGAGAAAGGACAATGATACGCTTCTGGCTTGGACAACTGGGAGGATAGTGGTGCCTTTTAATCTGACCAATACGGTGGGAGTAGATACAGGTTTTGGTGGGAGAGCGGAAGGAAGAAGCAGAGGTGAGGAAGACCAGGACAAAGACGACTGGATTCAGTCTTGCACTGGTTGTGTCTGCAGTGCCCGTAGTGTCTCCAGATAAAGGTATCGAAAGGCTTTTGCATGGTTATACGGGTCTGCAACTTGGAAGAAGGATCTGAGCTGGACATACCGATTTAGGGGCCATCAGCATAGACGTGGAACAGTTTTCCTTCAGTCATTTTGGCCATTTCTTCTAAGGCTACTTTTCTTTACGTTTTCCTTCTTTTAACCATTCCTCAGATGTATGTTGGTATTCATTGGCTTCTCTAAGAACTGACTACCTGATGGGATACCAATATAAATCAGAAAATGAAGATATCGTCTGCATAGTAGAGGAAGAGGAAGAGATATATGGAAACAGGCAAACGAGGCAACACAGAAGCGAAGAAAAAGATGGTTCAAGACAGCCGGATGGGGCCATGACCACTGGATCTGACTCTCTTGACCATTTTGTCTGGAGGGAGATGACTCACCAGGCCAGCATAAATTAATGGAAATATCTCCTAAGATGATTTATGTTCCTCTGCTCAGACCTTATACATCCCTTCAGACCTTCATTTACTTAGGAAATGTGCTAACAATAAAGGCATGCCGGAGTGCAAATGAATTCAAAAGGATGTGACCATCCTTCATGAGACAGTTCTTAGCCTGCAAAGCAAAGCATTAGAACCCTCTCCCATATTTGAGCACATGTGCACATCACACCCCTGACGGACAGGCCTAAAGAGCCAGCCAAAATCTACCCTTCTTGTTTCAAAGTACCTGGAGTACGTGTGAAAACTTCTCAACTGACAGATGTCTCAATTTCTGGATTATTTTCGCTCCATGCATTTCAAGTTGAGTCCTTTCTAACGAGCAAAGATGTGCATTATATACATTGACTTATATTTTATAAGCCTTTCTGGAAGAAAGTGAGGGAAAAATTAATTTAAAGGCATTTGCCACATTCAGTGTTTATTACAAAAATAAAACGTACTTATTGTAAAACGTCTAGTGATATGAACAGTAAAATCCCACCTCGTCCTTGATAAGCCCACTTCTGTAAGACGCCCGTACATTGGAAGAGCCTTCTAGGCCTCTTCTTAAATACCCATAGAGACACAAACACAAATACCCATGAAGAAATAAACACAGGTACAGTGTAAGTGATTATATATATACAATGCTCTGCAACTTAATTTGTAAGTAACATATTCTCAGAACGTAGACCTCCGTCTGTGTTGGTCTGTACGGATCCAGCTTTCTCTCTAATGCCGGTGTGGTATTATTCTCTGGTACAGGTGGCATGCCATTTGTTTTCTTCCTACTGTTGGATATTCTCGTGAGGTCAAACACTATAATATTCCCATAAACTCATGTATCTCCAGCATCAAGCTAGGCCTTCCTGAAGGTGGGGATTAGGGGTTCAATTCCTCTCTGTATTTTGAACTTTCAGGATAGCCCTGGGCAAAGAGCTGGCGCTGAGTAACTGCTTTACGAATGAATGGGAGGATGACGACTATCACAGCTATTCGTAATTAAATAAACTTTACAGAGCTTTCTTTCTTTTTTTTTTTTTTTTGCGGTACGCGGGCCTCTCACTGTTGTGGCCTCTCCCGTTGCGGAGCGCGGGCTCCGGACGCGCAGGCTCAGCGGCCATGGCTCACGGGCCTAGCCACTCCATAGCATGTGGGATCTTCCCGGACCGGGGCACGAACTCGCGTCCCCTGCATCGGCAGGCGGACTCTCAACCGCTGCGCCACCAGGGAAGCCCTACAGAAGCTTTCTTTAAAACAATGAACGCATCCTTCCAAAAGTGATGGCTCTTTCTCAGCCATTTTTTTTACCCCAGGAGAAGTAGTGCTCAGATTCAGAGGGAGATGGGAATAACAATAATTAAAATAGTTCACACTTAATTGAGTACATACTACAAGCCAAGTGTTTTCATCGTTTAACCCACGTAATGTATATGGCCAACCTGTGAGTGAGGTTCTGTGGCTATTCCTCATTTAACAGAAAGGAAAATCGAGGCAGAGAGTAACGGAGTGACTTGCCCAAAGGTCTACAATGTACAGAGCCTGTGCCCGTGCTCCAGTCTTTCATACACATGTTAAACCAAATCTTCATGCTCCCATGTTTACTGCAGAATTATTCACAATACACAAGGTAGGCAACAGCCTAAGTGTCCCTTAATGGATGAATGGATAAAGATGTGGAATATATATGTACACACACACCCCAATGGATAATTAAGATGTGGTAAATATATATACACAATAGAGTGTTATTCAGCCATGACAAAGAAGGAAATCTTGCCATTTGTGACAACATAGCTGGATCTTGAGGGCATTATACTCAGTGAAATACGTCAGACGTCAGACGGAGAAAGACAAATACTACATGGTATCACTTACATGCGGAATCAAAAAAAAAAAGTCAAACTCACAGGAACAGAGAAAATAGTAAAGTGGTTGCCAGGGGCTGGGGGGTGAGGGAAATACGGAGAGGTTGGTAATAGAGTACAAGCTTTCAGTTCTAAGATGAATAAGCTCTGTGGATCTAATGAATAACATGGTGACCTGAGTTGATAACACTGTACTGTAGAATTGAAATTTGCCAAAAAGAGAGAGCAACTTGAATGTTCTCATCAAAAAAAAAAAAAAGAAAAGAAAGAAGATAAACATGTGATAGATGATGTGTTAATTAACGAGATGGAAGGAATCTTTTACCATGTAGACTTTTTTTTTTTTTTTTCTGTACGCGGACCTCTCACTGCTGTGGCCTCTCCCGTTGCGGAGCACGGGCTCCGGATGCGCAGGCTCAGCGGCCATGGCTCACGGGCCCAGCCGCTCCGCGGCATGTGGGATCTTCCCGGACCGGGGCCCGAACCCGTGTCCCCTGCATCGGCAGGCGGACTCTCAACCACTGCGCCACCAGGGAAGCCCACACGATGTAGACATTTATCAAATCACCACGAGGTACGCTTTAAATATCTCATAATTTTATTTGTCAATTATACCTCAGAAAAACTGAAAAAAAATTTAAATGTTATCTTCCTAAAAATAAGTACATAAACAAAACTGCCTCTCCAGTGGGAAGAAAAGCATTGAGTGATAAAGGGATGAGCTAAGAACACTCGAAAGCAACTAGAGGATCCCACGTCTCTGAAAATTCATCAACAAGCTTATTTTCAGTACACGCCCAGAGGTTGCAAACTGCTAACTCAACTCCATCTCCCCCCTCTGCACTCCTTAACACTTACAGGCCTGCTCATCTTTCTCATTTCCTATTAATAAAATGTCCCCATGTACTGAAGCGTCTAATTAAAGCAAAATTTAAAGCTCTGAAAAAAATGAAGTCGTCAAGTCGCATTTTTATTGTGAAATATCTTAAATACTCATGGTCGTCATTTCTGAAGCTGTGCTCTACTGCTCTCATGTAAGCATTTACCGTCTAAGGATACTTTCACTTCCTAGAAAGATGCACATGAATTAAAATTTTTTAGAATTAATGGCACGTGACAAATTTGAAGGATCGAATTAAGGGTTTTAATAGGGCCAAAATTAAAAAGTGTCAAAAGCACATGCAGTCCCAAATGTTGAGAAAATACCTTTAAGTGTAGGCCAGGCAAATGTATAAATTTGACTTTTCAAGACACAGGTTTTATAAGCCAAATAGTACCCTTCAAGGACATCTTAAGACATGGCTGGAAAAGCACCACGTTATTTAAGGTATATAATATATAAATATGGGTGCAATATATACGTATGTATATATACACACCTATATTAAAACCACTAACGCGTATGAACCTTATTCCTTTATGTGTTGGAGAACAAAACTGATGCCTCTCAAAACTCTTTAAAAAGTCTTTTGCCATAAAAATATATTTTCCAGAACATATATAATAAGTGTATAGCTTAAACTTATTTCCCCTAATAAGACAATTATGATAATTTGGAAAAAAGTACGAATTGTGAGAAAGAAACTGTAATTCATAAAATATATTACCTACAATTCTGCTAAGCAGAAATCTCTATTACTGGCACTTTAGTACAATACTTCTCAAGTTCAATGACAACTGAGTTTTATACTCGAAAGCACTACAAAAATTTAGCATTAACTAAATTTAATTATAATCCCATTATTTTAACTTAGAACTACATTCCAAACAAGATGCACAAAACGTGGCACGTGGAATAAAAATAAATTTCAGTTTGAATCTCAGCTTGGCCCCATCAGATCCTGTGGCCTGTGGCGATACAGTTTACTTCTCTCGTCTGAAGTTTTCTCATCTATAAATTGGTGTCATCATCACTTGCCTTGTTTTTGTGTACTCTTAAACACTGTTGTAACATCAAATGACACAATGGGCCTAGAAGTATTTTGTGATGGATAAAGAACATGTGGGGGGTGTGTGTGTGTGTGTTTGTATATGTGTGTGTATATACACATACATACATACAATGGAATATTACTCAGACATGAAACGTTGCCATTTGCAGCAACATGGATGAACCTGGCGGGTGTTATGCTCAGTGAAATAAGTCAGACAAAGACAAACACTGTGTGTTATCACTTATATGCGGAATCTAAAAAATGAAAGAAACAAGTGAATATAACAAAGCAGAAAGAGACTTACAGAGAACAAACCAGTAGTTAGCAGTGGGGAGATGGAAGTGGGGAGGGAAAATAAAAGAGTATGGGACTAAGGGGCACAAACTACTACATATAAAATAAATAAGCTACAAGGATATATGGTCTAGCACAGAAAATATAGACCATATTTTATAATAACTTTAAATGAAGGTATAATCTATAAAAATATTGAATCACTACGTTGTATGCCTAAAACTAATATAATATTGTAAATCAACTATACTTGCACGTTAAAAAGAGCAGTTATCTACCATTTTCCTCCCTAACATCCCCTCCTACTCTCTTCCTATAGTTTCTCCATCTCATGATCTGGTAGGGGCTGACAAACAACATTTCAGTTTTTTAAAATACTTTTTTATTGAAGTATAGTTCATTTACGATGTTGTAGCACAACATTTCACTTTATTTATTTTTGGTTTTCTTTGTTGTTTTCTTTGGTTTGTTTTTGTCAACATTTCATTTTAACTTTCAAAAAAAACCCTTCAAGCTTGCCCTATTTTCCCGATTATACAGATGAGAAAGCTGAGACTAAGAAAAAAAAAAAAAGCAACTCCCCACTATCATGCAGTAAATAAACAATAACACCAAGAATCAAACCTAGATTGGCCTGATTCCACATTCTAATTATGTCCGTATATACCATTTTGTCTCTAGTCATTTTATTATGCTAACCATCAATACCTTTTTTCCTTGTATGTCCTTTTTTTGAACAAAAAAGCCTCAAAAGACAGAGAGCCTAACAGAAAAAGAATCAAGAGACTCAAACAGGGACTTCCCTGGTGGGCCAGTGGTTAAGAAACCGCCTTCCAATGCAGGGGACGCGGGTTTGACCCCTGGTCAGGGAACGAAGATCCCCCATGCCATGGGGCAACTAAGCCCATGCACCACAACTACTGAGCCTGTGCCCTAGAGCCTGCGTGCTGCAACGAAAGATCCTGCGTGCCGCAACGAAGCTCCCACGTGCCACAACTAAGACCCGACGCAGCCAAATAAATTATTAAAAAAAAAATTCTTCAAAATCTCTACTGTATGAAAATTCCAAACTATATTAAAAAAAAAGAAAAAGAGAGACTCAAACAGGTACTTCACAAAAGAGGCCATCCAACTGGCCAATAAATATATAAAGAAGGTACTTGATTTCAACAGTCATCAGAGAAACACCAAGTCAAACCATACATGGGGTACTTGTACACATTTACCAGACTGGCTAAAATGTAAAAGACACCATCAAGTTTTGGTGAGGCACTGCTGGTGAAAGTGTAAATCGATTGAACCACTTTGGAAAGCTCTTTCCCAGTACTGACTTAAGCTGAATATATGTATAAGCCCCACGGCTTGGCAATTTCATTCCTAGCTTTATATCTAACAGAAATGCATACGTAAGTATCAATAAAAGAACATGGTACAAAAATTTATAACAGCAGTATTTACAATAGCTCCCGACTGGAGACTACCCAAATGCATCTCAACAGTATGGAAAATTAAATTACGGTCTAGTCACATAATGGAATACTATACAGCCATGAGAGTTAGCAGACTACTGCTATAACTTAGTGCAACCCCACGGGTTAATCTCATATAATAACATCAGCTGAACAAAAAATACATATGGAATGAGTCCATTTGTATAAAATTCAGAAACAGGAAAAAGCCAAATTGGGGGTAACGTGGAGGAGGTGGGGAGCTGATTGGTGAGTGAAAGGTAGGATAAGAGTTCTGACATTGCTTGGTTTCTTGATTTTCGTGTTGGTTACACAAACTTGTTCACTCTGAGAACTTTCATCAAACTCAACACTTAAGATTTCTGCACTCTTCTGCATGTGTGCTATACTTCAATAGAGTTTACCCCAAAACAGTTAGTATCAATCTCTGCTCCCCCAAAGCATGCAAACGTCAATATTTTAGAAGTGTTGCATAGAGATGCACACAGAACTTATCAGGCTTCTATATCCTTTCAAGTGTAGGAGTATTTATTCAGCTGACAGATTTTCGTGTCATTTAATAAAATAAAAATAGCAGGACAGTTGAGATAAAAGTAGGAATTACATCTAAGATGCGAAGCTGGGTTCTAAAAGAATGATTGTTTGGTATAAATAAGATAACGAAGACTAGCCCTTGAGTTCAAATACTCAATAATGCCAAAGAGAGAGGCTTATGAATTGCGTCTTACAGAGAACAAGAGGGGCCACAGCCTACAGGGCGCTCATGGGACAATTTCTGAATATGAAGGTGACGTGACATGAGTTAGGGGAGGGCGCCTAATAAAGGTGACAGCCACGGAAGGTAAAAACCTAGAAACAAAAGGACTATGGAATATGTACATGACTTCATTCAGAACCCACAGAACTTTCATATTCTTTCTGAGAGACGACGTGAGACTAGGGAGAATCCTTGAGAAAACTGTCGTACTAAAAAAAGGTATAAGAACTAGTGGATGATTACACGTACACCGTGCCAACTGAATTATATATTATAGCCCGTACATATATATATTTTTTTATATATACCCGCTTTTAATTCCTAAACTTTAGTTGGAATTTAGTACTAGCCTGATCTAAGTTATCATTCCATCAAATTGATAACAAATTGGAGAAAGGACACCGAGACAGTCCACTTAATGGACAAGGCCCCCATCACTTGTGCTACACATGGGTTTGGGCACCCTTTGCCCTGCTGTCTACCTGTTTATTCACCGAGCAGCTTCCAGACTCCACGTGTTGTCTGCTTTGCAGTCAAACGAGAGTTCTCATTGCCAGATATATACTTAGAGGTTCTTTTCCTCCAAGGAAATGAAATACGTTTTAGATTTAACATACTACAGCATTTGGTTGACTATCTATAAAGAAAACTGCAATCCACGTATTAAACTACCAGAGAAAAGAGGCTGAAATAGCAGCAGGTGGGTTACAGGTTAGAGTTCCCAAGAGATAAATGTTCTAACATAAAGGAAGACCTGTTTCTAGTGACCAAGATATATGAATTTCTTTTATCTTTAAGGTATATTTGTGCTATATGTTTTGTAGTTCCTTCACCAAAACACAGGGTAAAAAAGTTTGAGAATTAGCAGATGAATCAAATCTTCTAACCTTTCAGTCAAGACTCCAGAAAGCACAGTTTATGCTGTCTCTTCTGTTTGTTTACATGTTCCATGTCAGGAAAAGGACAAAAATAAGTTGGGTGAAAAAAGACTGCTTTGTTTGAGGCTTTCTTTCAGAATTCCTCTAGCCATCAGGCTACATAACCACAGATTTCCTCTAATTTATTGTATAAGAATAAACAGAAGTATGAAACTATGGAATTATCAATCTTCATATATCTATAAAAATAGATTTTAAACTTCAAATGATTTCTATTTTTAATTTAAGGTTTTTCTTTATGTGGATAATTTTAGACTTTAGAAACTTTCTAATACTTATTCCCAAATCCTATTAAAAAAGCAATTAATTTTTCTACAGAAAAAAAAAATCTATTTCTGCAGACGTTGTCTTGAAAAATCTTTGCTGGCTACCTCACTACTACATTTATTTCTCACATGTCAACTGTTGCATTCAAAAGACAAATGACCCTGAATAGATAACCCTTACAAAAATCTGTAAGTTAATGGGGCTTTTTATGCTTTTAATTATTTAATAAAACTGAATATTCTCTTTAAGATTTGATAGGAATGTAATTATCCCTTTCCCATCTTCCTGGTCTCCAACCTTATATTAGGTAGATTGTATCAGATTTTGACCTTGTTTGTCCTAGAAGTGTCACATGTATCTCTTATAGTGGCCAGTTTTCCAAGGTCACAGATTTCTCTACACTATACCCTTAAGTACTGATTAGCTCTCTTTGTAGATTTTCTGTTTGTTCTGCAGCCAGGAATCTCAGATCAGTGTTAAGCACTGCAGTTTGTCCAGCCTGAATAAGCCTCTTGCTCGCTTTCACATCACTCCCTGAAAATCAAGTAGCCACACGCAAGAGGAGGGTGAAAACAAAGTGAGCGTTTCCCCCGAGCTTGTCAGCTAGCGTTTCCTCCGAGCTTGTCAGCTAGCATACTATGTGGCATCTTTCAATTAGCATCCAATCATTTTAAGTAGTGATACTTCAGTGTTTGTGTAAGCCTGCCTTGTAGAATTTAATACTCAGACAGCCATTTTGCAAAACACAGCAGGTCCATGAAATAAGGGCTATTTCAGTGAAAGAGTCATAGAATGATAAAGCTGCTGTACATGCTGGCGTAACTGCAACAGCTGTGTCATCCATCTCCTATTTTTCTAAAGCTGTTCAAAATAGGATTTAAAGGGAGCTTCTGTGGCTATCTTTAATTTGACAAACTCCGTGGTATTTCTCCCTAAAAAAAGATTCTTTTCATGCCATAATTCAAAGATGAAAACAGGACTCTACGTAAAAGAGAATATCAACTGCTTTGAACTGATACAGACCTCTGAGACAATGCACTTCCCAAGCGATCCCAGGGCAAGTTATTTTCGACCTTATCCAAGTAACACCGCAAGAAAGATACATTAAAAAAAACATCTCCAGAGAAAATCAGAATCTCCCATACCTCAGGTGGCTTGAAAACTCGTTGTACAAATGGTTGATTGTCTGACTGATCCCCAGCACGGGGATTAAAAACATCTGAAAGAGGCACCACGCACCAGACAGACACGAATAGTATTTTCAGCCCCTAGCTGCAATGTACAGCAATAGAAACTTACATAGGACACCCGGGCTCGCCTCCGGTGCACCAGCCCACAGCACTGCATGAAGAGCCGTGCAGAACGCAGTCAGCGTGTGGCTTCACCAAGCTGCACCGTACCTCCTCTTTTGAGCAGACCCACTGTCCATTTCTTCCCACCTTCCACTCCCAGGTAGGAGGCACGGGCAAATCAACACTTAGCTTCTGCCTCCCAGGTAGTTTCTAAAGATACCGCTGTTCCTGCGGGCATGCCCAAACTTTGTTCTTCCCTGTTTTTCTTTGCTCGGGAATCCGATCTCTTCTGCTTCAGGGAAGAAACTGACCAGAAATCTACCCAAAGTATCATTTATTTTCCTGAAATGACTATGGCTAACATACAGTTGTGACGGTCTGGATCATTAGAGTTTCTTGGCAACGTTTTGACGGTAGCCATTCTCACCTGAGGAGATTTTCAAGGAGCAGAGCATCTTTGCCTTTCACAAGCCGGCAGTCTCCTGCTTTGTTACAAGAGGAGGCCTACTCCTGATACACTGCCCCTAACCCTCTGAGAACGCAGCTGCTCTGCCATTCCCGCCTTGAAGCCTCCACACACTGGCAGCAGCATCCTTGCTTCAGTGTTGCCTCCGTATCACTTTGGCCATATCTGATCTGTGATTTCTCCCTCCTCCCTTTCCTCTGGAAAATAACAGAGTCTAGACTTTAATTCACTCCAGATTCCTAGGACTACAGAACCAGCCTCCAAATTGTCAGACGCTTCATCTTGCAGTACGTGTTTCACATGAATTGTAGGAAGGATTGGCCTCAGGATCCAACTCACTCAGCCACTACAGCTACACAGGTTTTTGTGTGCTTTTTATTTTTGCTCACTGCCAAATACTCATTTTCTACGTGAAAGCACATTAAATAAACATAAGTCCGGCAAAAGCAAATCTGATCTGAGTCAGACTGCATTAATTAATTAGCTAATATATCACCTATGATTAAATACAAGAAACTCAATGAGCCTGCTTTCCAAGTCCCAGATCTCACAAATGAATACTCCTTGTAAGCTGTAAGCTGTGCTTTACATCTTTTTTCTAAAGACACAGTTTGCAGAGAGGGAGCTGACTGCAACATTCTTTCTAAAAGGCCCTGTACATGTCACACCTGAAAAGATGAGTGATTAAGGCATTTGGGGATAAAGCTATTAATTTATATGGTATCAACCGTTCTAATAAGCAATGATTTATATAGCCACAGCTATTGATCCACATTTGTCCCCATGCCCACACGTCATTCCATATACTGTTGCCACCTGAGAAGATATTTTAACTATTTCATGTCACAGATTGAGATCACACACCATTATGTTCTTTAGGCCCATGGAAAGTGCTAACCCATTAATTCTCAGCACTTTACCATTCTTTCCTGAAAAGCTATGATTTAAAGTAACAACTCTTATTATTATTCATAGTCTAACAGGCTGAGCTGAAAAACCCTGCCTTAGTTCAAGGTTCTTATTTGACTAATAAAAGAACTGAGGCCCAAATGGTCGAGTGCTTTGTCTGTAAGTAACATAAGCAATCATATTACTAATATCTAGTAATTCATATAATTGGAATAGTCTGTGAAAATTCTATGGTTTTTATCCTATACTGATTAATCTCCCACATAGTTGAAGATCCAAAACGGAATCATGGATAGGCTATGGACAGACAGTAAGGTTCCTTTTGGGATTACATCAGGAACCCAAAGGAAAATAAAATTTTTGAATCAGGTTGTAAATTGCCTTTTGAAGTAAGTCCTGGAAAAAATTCAACATTTCCTGGACCACACAAGATTGTTTTCTAGTAAGTAGGATATCACTTTGGTTTTTGAAATCAACTTTAGTGAGAAATACAACAAGTAATATAAGAGAACACATCATTCAAATTCAAGCTTTTTCTTAAGGCCCCTTCATCACCCTCAGCCAGAACACATTTACTAGCATAACTGAATAAAAATAAAAACAAACTCAAAGTTAGAATAAGATGAAAGCATTGGAAACACGATCTCCTCTATGAATTTGATTTGGAATTCACTTAACTTCTTATCAACTGTGATATTATTATACACCATATGAGAGAGTTCCCCAGTTCATTAAAGAGTCCACTTATTTTGCCTTTCCAGAGTCCACAACAGGAGGCCAAGCACTAATTTGATTTGGCAAACATTTATCCAGCATCTTCTATTTGCTTTGGCACTGTCCTAGGTGCTGGGGATAGGACACGAATAAAACCACAGTTCACACCTGCCTCCAAGCACTTATAACAAAACAGGGGAAAGAGAACACAGCATCTAAGCACTATGGGAACGCTAAAGACACAACTCCTACCTGGCTCTGGAAGGAATGCTGAAGGCTTAGCAAAGGTGGGAACTCTTGGGCTACTCTTTGCAGAGTGGGGAGAACTGCATCCAGTGGAAAAGGGGGCAGAAAGAATCCAGGGAAGGGGGCAGAAAGTGCAAAAGCACGGAAGATTATGTACAGATTATACAGAGAATAAATTCTGTTTATAGAGAATGTAAAGAAGAATGTATATAGATTCAGTATCTATGATACATTGAGACAACAGGGATTTACCCCAAATCTCTCCAACTGTACTGGTTTCTCCCCCAAATCCAGTCCTTATTCATCTCTCTATCCCTAGCACTTAGCGCAGCAACACAGACATGGTAGGTATGACAAAGATTTGGACTCCCCTCATCACACATTCTCTAGTTCACCTGAAGTAACAGAAATGGACCTGGGGCTGCTGGGCTAAGTTAGAGAAATATCTCAGCCTCCCTTGCAACTTGGTACAGCCATGTGACCGATATGTGTTCAACAGGATAGGAGCGGAAATGACACATGCCAACACCTTAGTCACGTGCCTTCCCCTTTCTCATCTCCCCTTTCTTGCTGGCTTGAGTGGAGGTGCACCGCTGGCAGCTGGAATAGCCGGCTATGTGGAAGGATGCTGCGTAGTCAGGAGAAAAGAGCAACAAGACAGAAAGAGCCTGTGACTTGTAGGACACAGTGTCGCTACCAAGGTACAGGTAAGACAGTGCTACTACCAAGTCAGCTCTGTATCGCTTACATTTGGACTCTATTTTCTTTTTTGGTTAGTTTTCGTCTGTTTTATTTTATTACTGTTTATCAAAATTTTAAATTGACGTATAGTTGATTTACAATGTTGTGTTAATTTCTAAAGTACAGCAAAGTGACTCAGTTATACATACACACATATCTATTCTTTTTCAGATTCTTTTCCCATATAGGTTATTAAAGAGCACTAAGTACAGTTCCTTGTGCTCTACAGTACATAAAACAGAAACAAACTCCTATGCAGGCAGACCTCAGAGATACTGGGGGTTCGCTTCCAGATCACCGCAATAAAACGAATATGGCAGCAAAGTTAGTCCCAGGAGTTTGTTGGTTTCCCAGTGCATATAAAAGTTATGTTAACACTACACTGTAGTCTGTTAAGTGTGCAACAGCATGATGTCTAAAAAGCAATGTATGTACCTTAATGAAAACTACTTTATTGCTAAAAAATGCTAACCAACATCTAAGCCCTCAGTGAGTCAGAGTCGTAACATCAAAGATCGTTGATCATACATCACCATTAACAGACAGAATAATAATGAAAAAGTCTGAAATAAAGTGAGAATTATCAAAATGTGACACTGAGACACAAAGCAAACGCTGTTGGAAAAATGGCACCAATAGACTTGCAGGGTTGCCCCAAACCTTCAATTTGTAAAAACGCCGTATCTGTGAAGTGCAATAAAATGAGGTCTGCCTGTAGCGTTTAAGTCACTTTGAGTCTGACCCCAGTTATAGAAGCTAAACCTGTATTTAAAAGTACCTCATGGGACTTCCCTGGTGGCGCAGTGGTTAAGAATCTGCCTGCCAACGCAGGGGACACAGGTTCGAGTCCTGGCCCGGGAAGATCCCACATGCTGCAGAGCAACTAAGGCTGTGCGCCACAACTACTGAGCCTGCGCTCTAGAGCCCGCGAGCCACAACTACTGAGCCCACGTGCCACAACTATTGAGCCCACACACCTAGAGGCCGTGCTCAGTGACGAGAAGCCACTGCAATGAGAAGCCCACGCACCGCAACTAAGAGGAGCCCCCAGTCGCTCCAACTAGAGAAAGCCCGTGCACAGCAATGAAGACCCAACACAGCCAAAAATAAATACATAAATAAATAAATTTATTTAAAAAGTACCTCAAAGCGTTCCTGGAATGAATGCTTAATTCACAGACGCTAAGATCGTGGAGGAGGCTGGGGAAGTAGGAGCAGGAAAAAGTGACAAGAAGCCAGGGGAGGGACAGGAGAACAGGCTGGGACTAGACCGTGAAGTTCCTTGAACATCACAGCACAGAGTTCAGACTTTATCTTGAAGGACACACAGAACCACTGAAGCCTTTAAATGTGAAAATTTCCGTGGCGGTATTAAGAAATAGGAAAAAGAAACCCACTCCATACTGTTAGTTTGTAAAAACTAGTCAATCGTTCTCTATTAGTGAGAAATTTGAAGTTATTGAACTTCTGTAGTTGTCTGAAATAAATGTCTGTCTACTCAATAATGAAATCGAATCAAGTCAATAAAACTAGCTGTTTGGTTCATGCAGCCGAATCGGAAACCTGATGAACTGCTAAATGTGCCAGGTTGTTAACATGCAAGATATATTAAAAGTAGAATATTACAAAATGACAACAAGAGGTAGAATAACACAAGCGTGTAACACGCTCAATATAATTACAGAGAAATGCCTATGATCTCAGCGTCAGGAATTTTAAAAGTCCCAAGAGATTTATTTCTGGGCCGTCTTTATAAAGGATGAGAATTCAAGTTTATTTACGACTCACTTTCTACATTACTAGTAGTTATGAGGGAAAAAGTACACAGAGGGTGTTGAACAGGATAAAGCGCTTCCTTGGAGCACTCTTTGATGACAAAGAATGAAACTGTATCTAGAGGAGGCTTTGGTAGAGCAGGTGAAGCTCTCTTGTCAGGGCTGATGCTGCCTGAGTGCTTACAGTTCTCTGGGGGGCTCTGGTTTCAGCAAACAAGAGCGCCTCGTCTCACAGACACTGCAGCCCATATACCTACTCACTGAACTCTTTCTTCAGAGTATGTTGTTATAACTGCAGCCATGCAGAGCCTAGTGTTCTTAAGTGCACCAAAAACTCCTCCACTAATTTTTTTCTTTTTTTAATTTTTAATTATTAATTTTTTTTTTTTGCGGTACGCGTGCCTCTCACTGTTGTGGCCCCTCCCGTTGCGGAGCACAGGCTCCGGACGCGCAGGCCCAGCGGCCATGGCTCACGGCCCCAGCCGCTCCGCGGCATGTGGGATCTTCCCGGACCGGGGCACGAACCCGTGTCCCCTGCATCGGCAGGCGGACTCTCAACCACTGTGCCACCAGGGAAGCTCTCTGTCCTGGTTTTTAGGAATTCACCAATTCCGAACTCACTGGCAGCATAGAGACCTATTTCTAGGCTTTTACAAAAAATTTTATTCATTTATTTATTTATTTTTTGGCTGCATTGGGTCTTTGTTGCTGCATGCGGGATTTCTCTAGTTGTGGTGAGTGGGGCCTACTCTTCGTGGCAGTGCACGGACTTCTCATTGTGGTGGCTTCTCTTGTTGCAGAGCACGGGCTCTGGTGCGTGGGCTTCTGTAGTTGTGGCACGTGGACTCAGTAGTTGTGGCTCGTGGGCTCTAGAGCACAGGCTCAGTAGTTGTGGTGCACCAGCTTAGTTGCTCCACGGCATGTGGGATCCTCCCGGACCGGGGCACGAACCCGCGTCCCCTGCATCGGCAGGCGGATCCCTAACCACTGCGCCACCAGGGAAGCCCTTAATTTTTAATTTTTAAAAAAGTTTTAAGAAGTTATTTTTATTGAAGTGTAGTTGATTTACAATGTTGTGGTAGTTTCAGGTACACAGCAAAGTGATTCAAATATATATGTATATATACATGTGTATATATATTTATATACGTATGTGTATATATATGTATGTATACATATATGTTCTTTTTTTAATCAATCTTTATTGGAGTATAATCGCTTTACAATACTGTGTTAGTTTCTGCTGTACAACAAAGTGCATCAGCCAATGCATACACATATCCCCATGTCCCCTCTCTCTTGAGCCTCCCTCCCACCCTCCCTATCCCACTCTGCTAGGTCATCACAAAGCACCGAGCTGATCTCCCTGTGCTATGCGGCTGCTTCCCACTAGCTATCTATTTTACATTCAGTAGTGTATATATGTTGATGCTACTCTCACTTCGCCCCAGCTTACCCCTCCCACTTTGTGTCCTCAAGTCCATTCTCTATATCTACATCTTTATGACTGCCCTGTAAGTAGGTTCATCAGAACCTTCTCCTTTTTTTTATGATTCCATATATATGTGTTAGCATACAGTATTTGTCTTTCTCTTTCTGACTTGCTTCACTCTGTATGACAGACTCTAGGTCCATCCACCTCACTACAAATAACTCAGTTTCATTTCTTTTTATGGCTGAGTAATATTCCATTGTGTATATGTACCACATCTTCTTTATCCATTCATCTGTCGATGGACGTTTAGGGTGCTTCCACGTCCTGGCTATTGTAAACAGTCCTGCAGTGAACATTGTGGTACATGTCTCTTTTTGAATTATCGTTTTCTCAGGGTATATGCCCAGTAGTAGGATTGCTGGGTCATATGGTAGTTCTATTTTTAGGTTTTTAAGGAACCTCCAAACTGTTCTCCACAGTGGCTGTATCAATTTACATTCCCACCAGCAGTGCAAGAGGGTTCCCTTTTCACCACACCCCTTCCAGCATTTACTGTTTCTAGATTTTTTGATAATGGCCGTTCTGACTGGTGTGAGGTGATACCTCAATGTAGTTTTGATTTGCATTTCTTTAATAATTAGTGATGTTGAGCATCCTTTCATGTGTTTGTTGGCAATCTGTATATCTTCTTTGGAGAAATGTCTGTTTAGGTCTCCTGCCCATTTTTGGATTGGGTTGTTTGTTTTTTTGATATTCAGCTGCATGATCTGCTTGTATATTTTGGAGATTAATCCTTTGTCAGTTGCTTCATTTGCAAATATTATCTCCCATTCTGAGGGTTGTCTTTTGGTCTTGCTTATGGTCTCCTTTGCTGTGCAAAAGCTTCTAAGTTTCATTAAGTCCCATTTGTTTATTTATGTTTTTATTTCCATTATTCTAGGAGGTGGGTCAAAAAAGATCTTGCTGTGGTTTATGTCAAAGAATGTTCTTCCTACGTTTTCCTCTAAGAGTTTGATAGTGTCTGGTCTTACACTTTGGTCTTTCATCCATTTTGAGCTTATTTTTGTGCACGGTGTTAGGGAGCGTTGTAATTTCATTCTTTTACATGTAGCTGTCCAGTTTTCCCAGCACCACTTATTGAAGAGGCTGTCTCTTCTCCACTGTATGTTCTTGCCTCCGTTGATGTAAACTAGGTGACCATATGTGCGTGGGTTTATCTCTGGGCATTCTATCATGTACCATTGATCTATATTTCTGTTTTTGTGCCAGTACCACACTGTCTTGATTACTGTAGCTTTGTGGTATAGTTTGAAGTTGGGAAGCCTGATTCCTCCAGCTCCGTTTTTCTTTCTCAATATTGCTTTGGCTATTTGCGGTCTTTTGTGTTTCCATACGAATTGTAAAATTTTTTGTTCTAATGCTGTGAAGAATGCCATTGGTAGTTTGATAGAGATTATACTGAAACTGTAGATTGCTTCGGGTAGTACAGTCATTTTCACAATATTGATTCTTCCAATCCAAGAACATGGTATATTTCTCCATCTGTTTATGTCATCTTTGATTTCTTTCATCAGTGTTTTATAGTTTTCTGAGTACAAGTCTTTCGCCTCCTTAGGCAGGTTTATTCCTAGGTATTTTATTCTTTTTGTTGCAGTGGTAAATGGGAGACGTTCCTTAATTTCTGTTTCTGATTTTTCATTTTTGGTGTACAGGAATTCCAGAGACTTCTGTGCACTAATTTTGTATCCTGCAACCTTACCAAATTCATTGATTAGTTCTAGTAGTTTTCTGGTGGCATCTTTAGCATTTTCTATGTATAGTATCATGTCATCTGCAAACAGTGACCGTTTTACTTCTTCTTTTCCAATTTGTATTCCTTTTATTTCTTTTTCTTCTCTGATGACGTGGCTAGGACTTCCAAAACAATGTTGAATAAAAGTGGCAAGAGTGGACATCCTTGTCTTGTTCCTGATCTTAGTGGAAATGCTTTCAGTTTTTCTTCATTGAGTATGATGCTTGCTGTAGGTTTGTCATATATGGCCTTTATTATGTTGCGGTAGATTCCCTCTATGCTCATTTTCTGGAGAGCTTTTATCACAAATTGGTGTTGAATTTTGTCAAAAGCCTTCTCTGTATCTACTGAGATGATCATATGGTTTTCATTCCTTAATTTGTTAATGTGGTATACCACATTGATTGATTTGCGTATATTGAAGAATCCTTGCATTCCTGGGATAAATCCCACTTGATCATGGTGTATGATCCTTTTAATGTGCTGTTGGATTCTGTTTGCTAGTATTTTGTTCAGGATTTTTGCATCTATGTTCATCAAAGATATTGGTCTGAAATTTTCTTTTTTTGTGGTATCCTTTTCTGGTTTTGGTATCAGGGTGATGGTGGCTTTGGAGAATGAATTTGGGAGTGTTTCTCTCTCTGCAATTTTTTGAAAGAGTCTGAGAAGGATTGGTGTTAGCTCTTCTCTAAATGTTTGATAGAATTTGCCTGTGAAGCCATCTGGTCGTGAACTTTTGTTTGTTGGAAGATTATTAGTTACAGTTTCAATTTCATTACTTGTGATAGGTCTGTTTATATTTTCTAATTCTTCCTGGTTCAGTCTTGGAAATTGTATCTTTCCACGAATTTGTCCATTTCTTCGTGGTTGTCCATTTTATTGGCATATAGTTGTTTGTAGTAGTCTCTTATAATCCTTTGTATTTCTGCAGTCTCAGTTGTGATTTCTCCTTTTTTGTTTCTAATTTTATTGATTTGCACCCTCTCCCTTTTTTTCTTGATGAGTCTTGCTAAGGGTTTATCAATTTTGTTTATCTTCTCAAAGAACCAGCTTTTAGGTTTATTGATCTTTGTTACTGTTTTTTTTTTTTTTTGTTTCTATTTCATTTATTTCTCCTCT
Organism: Phocoena sinus; assembly: GCF_008692025.1. NCBI lineage: Eukaryota > Metazoa > Chordata > Mammalia > Artiodactyla > Phocoenidae > Phocoena > Phocoena sinus. Next base: position 4,222,576 of record NC_045764.1, read on the forward strand.
GACCTTTATGATTTCTTTCCTTCTACTGACTTTGGGTTTTCTTTGTTCTTCTTTCTCTAGTTGTTTTAAGTGTAGGGTTAGATTATTTATTTAAGATTTGTCGTGTTTCTTGAGGTGAGCTTGAATTGCTATAAACCTCCCTCTTAGAACTGCTTTTGCTCCATCCCATATGTTTTGGGTCATTGTGGTTTTGTTGTCATTTGTTTCTATGTATTTTTTTTATTTCTTCAGTGATCTCTTGGTTATTTAGTAGCACAAAGTTCAGCCTCCATGTGCACTTGAGAAGAAAGTGTATTCTGCCACTTTTGGGTGGAATGTTCTATAAACATCAATTAAATCTATCTGGTCTATTGTGTCATTTAAAGCGTGTGTTTCCTTATTTATTTTCTGTTTGGATGATCTGTCCATTTGTGTAAGTGGGGTGTTAAAATCCCCTACTAGTATTGTGCTACTGTCGATTTCTCCTTTCATGGTTGTTAACATTTGTGTTATGTATTGAGGTGCTCCTGTGTTGGGTGCATAAACATTAGTAATTGTTATATCTTCTTCTTGGATTGATCCTTTGACCATTGTGTAGTGTCCCTCCTTATCTCTTGTAACAATCTTTATTTTAGTCTATTTTATCTGATACGAGTATTGCTACTCCAGCTTTCTTTTGATTTCCACTTGCATGGAATATCTTTTTCCATCCCTTCATTTTCAGTCTGTATGTGTCCCTAGGTCTGAAGTGGGTCTCTTGTAGACAGCATATACATGGGTCTTGTTTTTGTATCCATTCAGCCAGTCTGTGTCTTTTGGTTGGGGCATTTAATCCATTTACATTCAAGGTTATTATCAATATGTATGTTCCTATCACCATTTTCTCAATTGTTTTGGGTTTGTTTTTGTGGGTCTTTTTCTTGTGTTTCCCACCTAGAGAAGTTCCTTTAGCATTAGTTGTAAAGCTGGTTTGGTGGTGCTGAATTCTCTTAGTTTTTGCTTGTCTGAAAAGCTTTTGATTTCTTCATCAGATCTGAATGAGATCCTTCCTGGGTAGAGTAATCTTGGTTTTAAGTTTTCCTCTTTCATCACTTTAAGTATATTCTGCCACTTCCTCTGGCCTGCAGAGCTTCTGCTGAAAAATCAGCTGATAAACTTATGGGGATTCCTTTGTATGTTATTTTTTGTTTTTCCCTTGCTGTTTTTAATATTTCTTTTTCTTTTCTTTGTTTTAACAGCTTTATTGGAGTATAATTGCTTTACAGTGGTGTGTTAGTTTCTGCTTTATATCAAAGTGAATCAGTTATACACATACATATGTCCCCATATCTCTTCCCTCTTGCGTCTCCCTCCCTCCCACCCTCCCTATCCCAGCCCTCTAGGTGGTCACAAAGCACCGAGTTGATCTCCTTGTGCTATGTGGCTGTTTCCCACTAGCTATCTATTTTACGTTTGGTAGTGTATATATGTCCATGTCACTCTCTCACTTTGTCACAGCTTACCCTACTCCCTCCCCATATCCTCAAGTCCATTCTCTAGTAGGTCTGTGTCTTTATTCCTGTCTTACCCCTAGGTCCTTCATGACACTTTTTTTCTTAGATTCCATATATATGTGTTGCATACGGTATTTGTCTTTCTCTTTCTGACTTACTTCACTCTGTATGACAGACTCTAGGTCCATCCACCTTACTACAAATAACTCAATTTCGTTTCTTTTTATGGCTGAGTAATATTCCATTGTATTTATGTGCCACATCTTCTTTATCCATTCATCCGATGATGGACACTTAGGTTGTTTCCATCTTCTGGCTATTGTAAATAGAGCTGCAATGAACATTGTGGTACATGACTCTTTTTGAATTATGGTTTTCTCAGGGCATATGCCCAGTAGGGGGATTGCTGGGTCATATGGTAGTTCTATTTGTAGTTTTTTAAGGAACCTCCATACTGCTCTCCATAGTGGCTGTACCAATTCACATTCCCACCAGCAGTGCAAGAGGGTTCCCTTTTCTCCACACCTTCTCCAGCATTTATTGTTTCCAGATTTTTTGATGATAGCCATTCTGACTGGTGTGAGATGATATCTCAATGTAGTTTTGATTTGCATTTTTCTAATGATTAGTGATGTTGAGCATTCTTTCATGTGTTTGTTGGCAGTCTGTATATCTTCTTTGGAGAAATGTCTATTTAGGTCTCTTCTGCCCATTTTTGGATTGGGCTGTTTGTTTTTTTGATACTGAGCTGCATGAGCTGCTTGTATATTTTGGAGATTAATCCTTTGTCAGTTGCTTCATTTGCAAATATTTTCTCCCATTCTGAGGATTGTCTTTTGGCCTTCTTTATGGTTTCCTTTGCTGTGCAAAAGCTTTGAAGTTTCATTAGGTCCCATTTGTTTATTTTTGTTTTTATTTCCATTTCTCTACGAGGTGGGTCAAAAAGGATCTTGCTGTGATTTATGTCATAGAGTGCTCTGCGTATGTTTTCCTCTAAGAGTTTGATGTTGTCTGGCCTTACATTTAGGTCTTTAATCCATTTGGAGTTTATTTTTGTATATGGTGTTAGGGAGTGTTCTAATTTCATTCTTTTACATGTAGCTGTCCAGTTTTCCCAGATCCACTTATTGAAGAGTCTGTCTTTTCTCCACTGTATATTCTTGCCTCCTTTATCAAAGATAAGGTGACCATACATGCGTGGGTTTATCTCTGGGCTTTCTATCCTGTTCCATTGATCTATATTTCTGTTTTTGTGCCAGTACCATAGTGCCTTGATCACTGTAGCTTTGTAGTATAGTCTGAAGTCAGGGAGCCTGATTCCTCCAGCTCTGTTTTTCTTTCTCAAGATTGTTTTCTTTCTTCAATTTCTGACACAAACAGAAACATCAGAAAATTCCCTTCCCAGGCTCTCAGTTTCCTTATTTTCTCTCCCTCAACCTGCAACCTCCAGTCTTATATTTGGCAGATCTGCTTAATTTCTGTAGCTTTGTACTCTCTTTCAACACTGAATACGCCAGACACATTCTCTTTACATTGGGAGGCAGAGGAATTGAGGAAGGAGAACGGGCAAGAGCACTTACGCGTTCAGTTTTTCCATACAACACTATTTTTTCAGAAAACACATTTGATCAATCAATTTCTTTCACTCACTATAGATCTAAGGAAATAGAACATGTATATAAGAAAGAAAACACTGACGCTTGGGTGGACAAAGGCAAGACACACTATCCATGGTGTCATGTTTCATGAACAAATCTATGATGCTAACACGATAGAATGTTTCACAGAAGCTATTTTGCTTTCCTTTTTGTTTGGAAAGACCAAGAAAGAAAAACACACATTTTCTCAGAAGTTGCCATGAACCACTCATGATAGATTTGGGAATTCTGTGGCATATGCATAAACCACATATATATTTTATTGCCATCACCAATTTCTGACCAGCCCTACTATGCGATATATTACAAAACTGACAAGTGGCATCTTTTTTAAAATCCTTGGGCTCCAGTGGAAAAGATAAAGAAGAATAAGAGGTAATATGCATTGACTCCTACCAAATGCCAGTCACTATTCTAAACTCTTGGTACGTGTATATTATCCTTTGATTTCCCTGATAACCCTATGAGGTAAGTACTAGTTTGATCTCCATTTTCTAAACAAAGAAATTGAGGAACAATGAAGTTAAGTAAATTGCCCAATAAATGGCAGAGCCAGGATTTCTATCCAGGAGTTTGACTCCTGAGCCCACAGTCGTCCTATGCTCTCTATGAAAGGTTAAAAATTCTTTTTATAAACTGACCCTGGGGTTGTACACAATGATTAAGTTAATTAACTAACCCAATCATACAAGACACTTCTCCACCAAGAGCTCAGTGGCTCCCCTACTGGTTTCCCAAATCAAACTTATCTTCCAGCAAAACATTCCCATCCTTGAACCAATTCCTTTCTATTTCATGCAAAATCTGAAATTTTACCCATTGGAAAATTCTTTTTCTATAACAAGTATCTTCTTACAAAAAGGTAAACATCTTTTAGATATACAAGCTACAAGCCATTTACACAGGTTAAATTATTGAAAGCCTTAGTTTATATATCTATATCTATTTTTCTACCTATGTATTACTCATCTTGCTTCAGAAATAATTTTAGGCAATTTACAAGAATAAATTTTAAAGTAACATTTAATTTGCATGAAAGAAAAGAATTAAAAGAAAAAACAGAATAATAAAGACAGGGACACAAAATGCATCCCGTAATAATTGACGCACTGCCAACAAATGAGCCATGCATTTGGCTCTAAGCTTTCTAGCAGCCAACTCAAAAAGGGAAACTCAGTCGGTTATACAATTTACTGTCCATGAGCTTAAAATAAACCAAATGCTCAAGAGAACGTCTCTGCTTGGCACTGACGTTGGACCCTCAATTTTCCTGGAGGTCCCCATAAAAAGGAACATTGTTGGAAAGTGATAAAGAGTGCTCCCGACAGCGTCCTTATAGGAAATGCTACCGTGGGTGGTAAAGGGATGCTTCTTAGACCGACCTTCCCTGGAAACTAAGTCTCCCACCGCAGCGACGTTCAATAAAATAATCCAGGGGAATCAGGGGAGACTGGGCTCCACCAGATACCTAGACCCATACAGATGTGTCTTGATCCATGAGTATTAACAGCAATAACCAGAAGGGTTAACATCTACTGATGCAGACGTGAGGAAGCACTATTCCTTTAATCCTCATATCAGCTCTGAAGAAGGTATGGTTATTATTTATCCCTGGGTTACAAAGGAGGAAACAGACAAAGAGTTTAGGTCCTACAACTCATAAGCGGTAGAAATTTGAATTCAGATCTGTTGAACTCCAAAGCACTTGCTCCTAAACACTAGGCCTCCAGAGTTTTAGACAGTGATGGACTCTGTGTCCTTCAAACAATTCCACTGAATATTGTTTCTCACTGAAGAGCTTCTGATGAAAATGAAATGACAATGACCTTAACACAGATTTTCAGTGGCTTCTTCAACACAGATCCAATAATCAAGCTGGAAGTATGGTGAAGGACGAGAACACTTAAGACAAGGCCACCCCCCCCTCTGTTTGCAGCTGTAGTTGAAGCCAGTGGCTTTCCTTCCAAACACCTAATTATCATGGAAACGTTTCAGAGAACGGAAGAGGAGAAGCAGGTGGATTCAATGAATGGACACCTGGAGAATAAGAACAGACCCACGAGGAGCCGGAGCATGGTGCTGGGGCTTCGGATGAGGGCTTCGGAGAGCAGACACGGGGAGATGGAAACAGAGGAAGCCCAAGATCAATGGCATCTAGTTCAAAAGCAATTTGCCTGGTTTTTTGTTCTACGCTCAACTATGGTGTGTAGTTGTACGATGCTCACAACCATCTGGGTATCTTCAATCTTTAGTTGGCCCCAAAGTAGGAGACCTTCTTCTGCAGCCGTTGCTTGCTGAAGGCTCTCCGCATTTAGAATGGACAACTTCAAAAATGATGAGCTAAAACCGAGGGCAGACTGGCCCGAAGGACTAGTTCAGAAAAGATGTGTTAAGATGGTCAAACAGTAACTGCCTTGCGCATGTCATTTAATTGGCCAGTTTTCCGCAGTTCTTTAAGACTGTTTATGGAGGATTAGACAGGAGCAGAAGCTAGAAAAAGGCACAGCAAAGTGTCTGTCTGCGTTTTAGGAGAAATGAAATTACGTCAAAAATTACTAACGAGTCTATATTAGAATAAATTGTTCAAAATCACTCAGCACGTTCTCTAAAAAAACAGACTACTGTATTAGGCGTTAATATCACCTTGGGTTCATTTTCTATTTAATAGTTTTAATGTGCTCTTTTAGTTCATCTTCCCCTCAGAGGAAAGCATGTAGTACTATTCTTTTCTATCCTAATATGAAACTGAGTGCTTCCAGGTTAATTTAATTACTTTAGAAGATGAAAGGATTGCTCTGGTAGGCCCCATCCAGTTCAAGAAGATTACTGGGTACCTCCTATGTATGTGAGCCAAGAAGAGGTGATAATTGGCCAAATGGGGTAGCCAAGAGTCTGTATATATTCACTTAAGCGAGACCTCAGATAGTTCCACAAAATCCAAATTTTTCCATTTAGAAACAAAGTAAGAAAATAACATTTAGAGCCAGATTTTGCATAGACTCTGCTAAGAGTTTGTTGAGGATGTCATGGAAATATTCTCGCAGATTGCCAGACTTTCTGGTTTCTACTAAGCTCAAGTCTGAAAATAAATGGGTATTTTTACTATTATTGTGTCCTTTTCAAATTATGCTGTGAGTACATAATAGGGTTTCAATAATTGTCTTTCTGGTTACATAAACGAATGAATAAATACCCTGAAATATTCCTTGACATTGAAAACACCAGGCCAATGTCCAGACATCAAGAATAATATACAAAACAAAGTTAGTGAGAAAAAAATCCCTTTAGAGAAAATAAGTGTAAAAAAAAAGAAGAAAGGAAAAAGATAAAGAATAGTGTTTATATTAAAATATAGAGAATAGGCAGAAATGAACTGATAATGGGAAATTTTAAAAAATAGAAAATTTGACATGTCCATAAAAAATACAGGAAAAATTAAATCCATTAAGACAACTGGTTAGACATTGGTCTAATGCTGAGTTTCCTAACTTATTCCTAAATATATTCAAAACCTGCGGAGAGATTAGGGAAGAAATGCAAAGCTGATGTTGAAGAATAAGGCTTTGGGGAAAGACAAAATTAACTGGGGTTACCAACCTAAGCTAAGACTTAATTGCTGTCTCCAATTATTTGCTGAGCAAATAATAAGAATTTATTAGCTCTTTCCATTCACTCAACTACTATCTCTTGAGTACCTTCTGTGCATCAAGCCCCATTCCAGACAGTGGACTTACACTGGTGAACAACTCAAAATCTCTACTTTCATGGAACTAGGCAGGCAATGGAAATGAAAGGAAATCTTAAGAAGTGTCAACATGCATCTTTTCTGCATTGCATGAAGTGGGATAAAGAAGTGGGGAGGGGTAAGTTTCTACTTTATATAAGTTGGTCAGGGAAAGCCTTTTAGAAAGATGAGCCTTGAGCAGAATAAAGGGTTGGAGCGAGACATGTCACCACCTGGGGGAAAAAGTCCAGGCAAATGCCATGAGAGGGAATGTCCTGGGCCCACAGGAGGAAGAGCAAGAAGTCGCCTGCAGCTGGAGCCCAGTGAGTGGCCAGGGGCTTGATCGCTTAGGATCATCAGGTCAATGCAGGACTGGATTTTATTCGAACTGTGAAGAGAAGTCACTGGAGGGCTTTGAAAAGAACACGTGATTTGACTTACATCTTACAAGTGGCCTTCCGTCTGCTGTATGAAGACCCCAGGGAGCTAAGGCAGATAGAGATCATTTCTGAGATTACTGCAATAGTCCAGGTGAGAGGGGCTTGGTCTAAAGCATTAGTGGGGGAAAATATTGAGAAGCGGTAGGATTCTGGATATATTTTAAAGGTAAGGTTTTCTCTGGATATATGTCCAAGAAGTGGGATTGCTGGATCATATGGTAGCTCTATTTTTAGTTTCTTAAGAAACCTCCATACTGTTCTCCATAGTGGCTGTACCATTTACATTCCCACCAACAGTATAGGTTCAAAAGGATACATGCACCCCAGTGTTCACTGCAGCACTGTTTACAATAGTTAAGACATGGAAGCAACCTAAATGTCCATCAACAGACGAATGGATAAAGAAGATGTGGTACATATATACAATGGAATATTACACAGCCATAGAAAGGAATGAAGTTGGGTCATTTGTAGAGACGTGGATGGAACTAGAGAGTGTCATACAGAGTGAAGTAAGTAAGAAAGAGAAAAACAAATATCGTATAATAACACATATATGTGGAATCTAGAAAAATAGTATAGATGATCTTATTTGCAAAGCAGAAATAGAGAGACGTAGAGAACAAATGTATGGATACCAAGGGGGAAAGGGGAGTGGGAGGAATTGGGAGACTGGGATTGACACATATACATTATTTGATACTCTGTATAAAATAGACAACTGATGGGAACATACTGTAGAGCACAGGGAACTCTACCTAATGCACTGTGGTAACCTGAATGGGAGGGAAGTCCAAAAGGGAGGGGATATCGGTATGTGTCTGGCTGATTCATTCTGTTGTGCAGTGGAGGCCAACACAACAGTGTAAAGCAACCATACTCCAATTAAAAAAAAAAGATGTGGTACATATATATACTATGGAATACTACTCAGCCATTAAAAAGAATGAAATAATGCCATTTGCAGCAACATGGATAGACCTGGAGATTATCATACTAAGTGAAGTCAGTCAGACAGAGAAAGATAAATGCCATATGATGTCGCTTATATGCAGAATATTAAAAAAAATGATACAAATGAACTTATAAAACAGAAACAGACACACAGACTTAGAAAACAAATGTATGGTTACCAAAAGGGAAAGATGTTGGGGGAAGAGACAGATTGGGAGTTTGGAATTGACAATGTACACACTGCTATATTTAGTGATAACCAACAGGGACATACTGTAGAGCACAGGGAACTCTGCTTAATATTCTGTAATAACCTAAATGCGAAAAGAACTTGAATCGATACTTGGATATGTATAACCGAATCACTTTGCTGTACGCCTGAAACTAACATGACATTGTAAACCAACTATACCCCAATATAAAGGAAAAATTAAAAAATAAAATAAAGGTAGTGACAGAATGGACCTAGAATGTTGTGTTGGAGGGGAAAAAAAAAAGGAGCCTGGAATGAGCCCAATTTGGGAAGGGGGGCAGATGAGGGCTGGGCAACTGTGTGAGTGGTAGTTCCATTTACTGAGAAGAGGAACACTTATGGAAGAGCAGGCTTGGAGGAGATAACAAAAAATAGTTTTGGGGATATGAATTTTGAGAGATCTACAGGACGTCAACATGGAGATGTCAAGTAGGCAATCTAGTATTAATGAAAGAGTTTTGGGTTCAGCTATAAACCTGGAAGTCAGCTTATAGACGGTCTTTAAAACCATGACCTTTAGTGAAATTCCCTAGAGAATATGGACAGAGGAGGGGTCTGGAAACTGATTCCTGGGACGTTGCACCATTGAGGGGTCAGAAGAAAAGGAGAAGCCAGTAATGGAGCGAGCAGTGAGGGAGGGAGAAAACTGGGGAGAGTGGTGTTCTGTAAGGAGGGGAGTGATTGGCTTTGTCCGACACCAACCAAGGTCAAGTTCGACGTAGACTAGTCTGAGAACCGACCATCAGATCTACTCAGGTGGAGGCCCCTGATGATCATGAGAGATTGGATCTGACGGAGGGGCTCCGTCAAAAGTCTGATCAGGGGCTTCCCTGGTGGCGCAGTGGTTGAGAGTCCGCCTGCCGATGCAGGGGACGCGGGTTCGCGCCCCGGTCCGGGAAGATCCCACATGCCGCGGAGCGGCTGGGCCCGTGAGCCATGGCCGCTGAGCCTGCGCGTCCGGAGCCTGCGCTCCGCAACGGGAGAGGCCACAACAGTGAGAGGCTCGCATACCAGGAAAAAAAAAAAAAAAAAGTCTGATCAAAATAAATTCAATCAAGAGAGGGAGGGAAAACTTGACACAGTGAGTAGAGAGAACTTTTTCAAGGAGATTTTCTTTAGCAAAGCAAAATGAAAACACAGCTGCAATAAAATGTGGGAATAAGGATTTTTTTTCCCCTTGAATGGGAGGTAATACAGGAAAGAGAAGGCGGTGGGGGGGGGGCGGGGAAGGATGCTTCAAGAGAGACCACAGTTAATAGTAGGAGCAAAGTCCTTGGTTGGGCTAGAGGGGATGGGACCCCGTGCACAAGCAAGGCGGTTGGCTGAGATGGACTCTTGGTCAGTTCACCTGCTGTAACAGGAAGGAGGGCAGAGGGTTTGGGTTCCATTAGATTTAATGGAAGGAAAAGTAGGAAGGACTTTTGGGAAAGTTTTTATTTTCTCAGTGAAATTAAAATAAAGGCCAGTAACAGAGTGAGAAGATGGAGAAAGTGTTGGAGATTGACGACCAGGTAGAATATATGAAAGAAGCATCTCAGGAGTGGTCAAGTGGAAGGACCAGGGAAACAGGACTGATGGGTAGTTCTGAGGGCAGGTTGACATCTGTGTCAGGGACTTAAGGAAAACTGTCCCTATAGTGTGGTTCTTCCCTCCACCATATTCATCTGCTAAAGTTCAACGGCAGAGTCCACGAGAATCAGATTTAGCTTGGCTTGGGAGTTCCCAGGAGTACTAGACAGAGGGAGAAAGAGAGAGAGTTGAGAATGTTTGCAGGGATTATGGCACCTACACAGTCAGGAGGAAAGTGAGGACAATGGAGGGGGTGGTGGTGGTGAGGGACTATGAAAAGATGTTGGTTATAAAGATATGAAATTATAGAACAGGATGACAGGAAGAATTTCAGACATGTCAAATGAGATCACAGACATTCTTTTCTAAGATGCCTTCAAATGAAGTTCATCTTTCCATATTACCGCACTAACAATGGAACAACGTGGAGCAAAGAACTGGATGAGACGATCTCATTTTTTCCCCTTTTCCTGTCTGATTTAATTAGCTGTGAGCCCTACAAGAAAGCTAGATGGAACAGAAAAGCCGTCTTTCAATTTTAAGATCAGAAAGAGTGAAATCTGGGGAGAGTCATCTGGTTAGGGATAAAGTACTTCCAAAAAAATCATGTATTTGCCCAACAATTTTTTTTTTTTACCATCAGACCACAGAAGTATTTTATTCTTCTCATTTATGAACCAGACAGTTCCAAAGGCAAAGTAATTGAACTATGAATTTTCCTTTTTTGAAAGAACCAACTCATTATGTTTGATATAAACATTTTTCCTCTTTCATAAGGAATAGCTCATTTGGGTCCTAACATGAACTTAATTGGCTCTGGAGAAATGAGGCTTTCTATTGACTTTCTTTATTTATTTTTTTTTAATTTTATATTGGAGCATAGTTGTATGGCAACGTTGTGCTAGTTTCAGGTATACAGCAAAGTGATTCGGTTAAACAGACACATGTATCCTTTTTCAAAATCTTTTCCCATTTAGGTTATTACAGAATGTTCAGCAGCGTTCCCTGTCTACTGACTTTCAAAGCTTAAGTTTCTAGATTTGAATTTCATTTTTCTCATTCGGTAGATTTATTTTGGAAAGTACCCAAAGATATGCCTACAATCTTAGTGTATGATGTTTTTAAAAGGTGGGCTGGAAAGAATGGAATCGTTTGAGCTTTTTGTCATCCCTGACAATCTTCCGGTATCCAACACTTCGTATCCCAAATTGGGCAACTCTAAACCAAATAAGTCATTGACTTCTCTGTCCTTTGGTTCTATTTGGCTTATTATGAGGGGGAGAAGCAAAAATACGCTTGAATGTTCTTTGACTGGGAGTTCGTATTAGTTGGAAAAGAGGATGCAGGGGGGTCTGAGGGATTTGGGGGCTGATCAAAGAGAAATATATGACCCCGAGGTCACACAAACTTTATAAGGTGACTCTGACAGATGTGCATTTGCGGGATGTCCCTCCCAGCAGGTGTTAGTCCAGAGTCTGTGGCACACAGGGGTTGCTGCTGAGAAGGAGAGGACGACAGGGGAACTCCCAAGGGAGCGGGGGATGGAAGAGGGCTTACAGTGCCTGGGTGATGTCTCTCAGAGGCATGGCGAGGAGTCTCTGGGTCAGAGACCTCCAAGGGCTGTAGCCTCCTGGAGCCTTGTAACCACAAGGCTCTATCTTATCTATGGCCAGCAGATGTGGGGTGAGATTTCATCAGTTATGCAAACCAGGCAGGCCCGAAAGGGCTAAAAATCTGCTCTTGTGGGCTATGTTTAAAACAACTGGATATATAAAAATCTGAATTTGGCACCATCCTGCGTTTGAGCTCACAGATTTCAGCCCTCAGTGAGGAAATAAACAACGCTGGGGTCAATAAACGAGGGTATCTTTGGCTCATTTATGTGACAGAGGAAGTAGGGAAAATATCGTAAAAAAAATTTTTTTAAAGCAATAGAGGACTAGAAGCTTACTGGTTCTCCTTTTCAAAACACTTTTCTTGTGTGTGTGATCAAGAAGACTTTATTCAAAACTCAAAATTTTCACGCCTGGCAAGTCTCGTCCATCTTGAGATCAGAGATACATTTGTCTATCTTTTCTTCAAAAGGAAGATATTAATCTTTCTGTCAAAATTCTGATGTTTCCTAAGGATGTCGTAATGATAGTAATCGTTTAACGTTTATGGAGTGCTTACTATGTACTAAGCACTTTCCTTTTTCCTTGTAATTTTCACACCAATCTTTTAAGCTAGTATTTCTGTACCCATTTACCCCATGGGAACACTGAGCACAGAGAGGTTACCTAACTGGCTTAAGCTCACACAGCGAGGGGAAGTGGAGTGGGGCTTCAATGCCAGGAAGTCTGAATGGAGAGCTGGTGTGTTTAACCACTAGAGAGCTAGCCATTCATCTAAGACTTTTTCCCTTTGGGACCCAGGGGACACTGAAGTTTTTGACTTAGAGCCATTCTCTGAACTCTTGGAGCGGAAGAGCCAACAGAGAATCCCTTCTGAACATTTGTTCCTAGGGTCACAGTGAATGCTCCCTCTCCACATTTTCTCCACCAGCACCTCCCCAGGGATGCCGATAGATTGCATCCCAACTCCTGATTAATATAATATAATTAATATTATATATTATATAATATTTAATAATATTATTAATAATTATTATTAATAATTAATAACATATTAATATAATTAATATTCGAAAGCAAAGTCAAAATAAAAATAAATGCAGGGCTTCCCTGGTGGCGCAGTGGTTGAGAGTCCGCCTGCCGATGCAGGGGACGTGGGTTCGTGCCCCGGTCCGGGAGGATCCCACATGCCGCGGAGCGGCTGAGCCCGTGAGCCATGGCCGCTGAGCCTGCGCATCCAGAGCCTGTGCTCCGCAATGGGAGAGGCTGCAACAGTGAGAGGCCCGCGTACAGCAAAAAAAAAATAATAATAAATAAATGCAAGTTCATGTTGTATTAAGGAACGCAGGAACACTTCCTACCCCATACCTTTACCTCCTCAGGATTCTGAACCTCTCTTAAATTAAAATTCTAGGCTCTGCCCCAGAAGATACCTTGCTGGAGAGGATAATGCCTGGTAGCAGGCGACCTTCTCACTTCTTGGTGGAGGAGAGGTAACCACATGGCTAACTCCAAAGACGAAACACATTCTGTATCGTTTTGGCAAAAAAAAAAAAAAAGGAACACGGGCAACAACACTGCAGGTTTACTTCTGGCAGTTCCAGCCTGGTTCACCTAGAAACACACAACAGGCACACAGTGGGCGGTTTTACAGACCGTGTGCTTGTATTCGTTTCCTGTTCCTGCTGTAACAAATGACCACAAATATATCAGCTTAAAACCACGCAGATTTATTATCTAACTATTCTGGAGGTCAGAAGTCTGAAACGAATCTCACTGGGAAAACATCAAGGTGTCGGCAGGGCTGTGTCCCTTTTGGAGACTCGAGGGGAACATCTGTTTCCTTGCCTTTTCCAACTTTTAGAGGCTGCTGCATTCTTTGTCTCCTGGTCCCTTTCTAACTTCAAAGCCAGCCATCACATCCCTCTGACCTCTGCTTCTATTGTCACCATCCCCTTCTCTGATTCTGAGTCTCCTGTCACCCTTGTGATTTCATTAGACCTGCTGGGATAATCCAGGATAATCTTCCCAGTTCAAGATCCTTAACTAGATCACAACTGCAAAGTCCCTTTGGCCACGTAAGGTAACATACTCACGGGTTGAGGGCTTTGGATGTGGACCTCTTTGGGGTGACATTTGTCTGCCACTGGGCTTGTGTGTGCTGGGTAGGGAGTCCTTCTTTCTCCAAGGATGCTTCTCTGTCAAACCCAAACAACACTCAAGTCTTCCTAGATAAGGCTGACAAAAGGATCGGGAAAGCTGTTCAGAAATGTGACCTTAACTAATGAAATCAAAACACCCAGATAAAGCTGCTGAAGCGCACCTAGCGGAGGTCTCTGCTCTGGGCGTGAATGAGTATCACATTTCACCTACAGAAGCATAGAGATTTTTTTAAAAGAGACATTACATTGCATATCAGGAAAAGTCACATCCTTCAGGGACCCCCATTGCCACCAACATACAGAAATTAGGAAATGGTTTCACGATTTTAATTTGAGTTTTTAAAAGATTTTTGTTCAAAAGTAAAATTTTGATGTTTGAAATTCATTGCTGAATTCCAGGGTCTTATTTCATATAGAACTCAGCAAAGAAACCAGACATCTGTGGTTCTAAAGGAACTCTTTTGTGATGGGGTTTTAAAAGTCTTAAAATCCCTTTTGATGACGTAATAGACTCACAGCCAAGGTCACTGCAGCAGACAGCAAGGACATCGTACTATGGAGAAGCCAGCTGGCTCTTCCTAATTAGCACATTAAAACAGTCAGTGACAAAAGCCAGCATCTTCCACCGTGCATCGTTTCTCTCCCCAGCAACGCAGCCCTGCCGGTAGTACTAACTCGGTTTCACAATTGAGGAAACAGGATTCCGAGGGCAAAGTGATAGGTGTAATGACACACTGCTGGTGAGTGCCGGAGCTAGGATTGCAGCTCAAAGCCCTCGGACACCAAAACCCTTGCTCTTTAAACTCTGTCAGGTTGTCTTAGGTTGTGACCTCTTTCATCCTCCTGCTTCCACAATCTCCAGTGTGGTCCCAGTAAGGAGCCAGGCTGGCCTTACTGCTAAACACAAAATTTCCGCACTAGCTATCTAGGAGTCTTATGACTCATCATTTTTTTTTTAAACTTAAATAAATATTTTAACAGCAATTTTGTGTTTATTCTTTGTCATAATTAATACAACAGTGAGTCCAGATTGCTCTTGAAGTTGAGGGAATTTACCTTAGTAGTCCTGCAAGTTCTATAACAATTTCTTTTCATGGCTACCAGGATGTTTGATAAATTTGCTTCAATTTTATTGAAAGTATAACAATGTTGATAATTTATAAAGTCAAAAAATATTTGTCTGTATCTTAATATATGGAGTTGGAGATTTTTTTTCATATTTGAAAAAAAATTTAGCTATTCTTCCTCAATTGCATTAATAGCACAGATACTTTTGAATTCAATTCCCCTGTTGCTGCAGCCTTACCAATTTATAGAAACTACTGATGCGATGTTGTGATTCACTTCCCTGAACTATCTTTTCATTTTGTATGTTTTCTTGTTATGCAGCTTAATATGTTAAAATAACCGTGTGATAGTCTTTGTGAATTTTTTTCTATCACATCAAAACTGAGAAAGGAGGGCAGAGTCAAGATGGCTTACTAGAAGGACGTGGAATTTGTGTCTCCTCACAACTAGGGCACCTACCAGGCACCGGTGGGGGACCACGGACACCTAAGGGGATGGGAGGACCCCCAGCGACCGGGTAGGACGTGGGGCGTGGGGGGAGTGAACGGGGAGGAGAAGTGGAGGCGGGAAGGGACTGATTTCCCTGAGGGGCGGCTAGGGGAGGGGAAGGGATCCCACGCCCGAAGGGGGAAATTGGGGAACCACTGGGAGGGCAGAGGATCAAAAGGGAGTGTGGTCAGGTTTGCCCTGCCCACTTGGGCCCCCAGGAACCTGCTGAGATCCCAGGCCTGGTGCTCTGCCCACCAAGGCCCCCTCCAGCCACGTGGGTCCTGAGGGAGTGGGAGGGAGGGAAAGCGGAGCAAAAGTAAAGGCCGGACCCCCGGGACCGGCACCCCTGAGGGGCGGCTGGGGGAGGGGAGGAGTTCCTACACCCAGCGGGACCCACCCACGGTTAGGGGTCCAGCGGGGACGGGGGAGACCCTGGGGGAGGGGCATGAAGGAACGGAAGGGAACGGGGCCAGAGCTTTCCCTGTCCACTTAGGCACCGGGACACCTGTTGGGTTCCAGGGACTAATCCTCTGCCCTCGGAGCCTCCCTCCTGCCGCGCAGAGCCCAAGCCCCGCCCCTACACCCCACCCAGGGCCCCACCTCTACACTCGGAGACCCCCTCTGAGACCCCCTCCACTGCGCTCGGCCTAAACTCCCCCCACACACACCCGCACTCAGGGCCCGACCTCCAAACTCTGGAAGCCCACACTCCAGAGACCCTCCTTTCCACGTGCGGCCTCTCCCGTTCTGCGCAGGTCCTAGGCAGAGGCCCCGCCCCATGATCAAACGTCACCCCCCACCCGCCTAGGTCCTGCCCCACCCTAAACCCCACCCCTGTCTAAGTTCCACCGCGCTTAAACTCTGCCCCCAGAGCAGCACAGAGATTACAAATCCAAAGAGAAACATGCTGAGACATTAATCAAACTATCAAAAATTAAATACAAAGAAAAAATATTAAAGACATCAAGGGAAAAGCAACAAATAAAATACAAGGGAATCCCCATAAGGTTAACAACAGCTGATTTTTCAGCAGAAACTCTGCAGGCCAGAAGGGAGTGGCAGGACATATTTAAAGTGATGAAGGGGAAAAACCTACAACCAAGATTACTCTGCCCAGCAAGGATCTCATTCAGATTTGATGGAGAAATCAAAACCTTTACAGACAAGCAAAAGCTAAGAGAATTCAGCACCAGCAAACCAGCTTTACAACAAATGCTAAAGGAACTTTTCTAGGCAGGAAACACAAGAGAAGGAAAAGACCTACAAAAACGATCCCAAAACAATTAAGAAAATGGTAACAGGAACATACATATCGATAATTACCTTAAATGTAAATGGATTAAATGCTCCAACCAAAAGACAGGCTTGCTGAATGGATACAAAAACAAGACCCAAATATATGCTGTCTACAAGAGACCCACTTCAGACCTAGGGACACATACAGACTGAAAGTGAGGGGATGGAAAAAGATATTCCATGCAAATGGAAATCAAAAGAAAGCTGGAGTAGCATTTCTCCTATCACACAAAATAGACTTTCAAATAAAGACTATTACAAGAGACAAAGAAGGACACTACATAATGATCAAGGGATCAATCCAAGGAGAAGATATAACAACTGTAAGCATTTAAACACCCAAAATAGGAGCACCACAATACATAAGGCAAATGTTAACAGCCATAAAAGGGGAAATCGACAGTAACACAATCATAGTAGGGGACTATAACACCCCACTTTCACCAATGGACAGATCATCCAAACAGAAAATAAATAAGGAAACACGAGCTTTAAATGACACATTAAACAAGATGGACTTAATTGATATTTATAAGACAGTCCATCCAAAAACAACAGAATACACTTTCAGTCAAGGGCTCATGGAACATTCTCCAGGATAGACCATATCTTGGGTCACAAATCAAGCCTTGGTAAATTTAAGAAATTTGAAATCGTATCAAGTATCTTTTCGGACCACAACGCTATGAGACTAGATATCGATTACAGGGGAAAAAAAACTGTAAAAAATACAAACAAATGGAGGCTAAACAATATGCTACTTAAAAACCAAGAGATCACTGAAGAAACCAAAAATGAAATCAAAAAATACCTAGAAACAAATGACAATGAAAACATGATGACCCAAAACCTATGGGATTCAGCAAAAGCAGTTCTAAGAGGGAAGTTTATAGCAATACAATCCTACCTCAAGAAACAAGAAAAATCTCCAGTAAACAACCTAATCTTACACCTAAAGCAGTTAGAGAAAGAAGAACCAAAAAAAACCCCAAAGTTAGCAGAAGGAAAGAAATCATAAAGATCAGATCAGAAATAAATGAAAAAGAAACGAAGGAAACAATAGCAAAGATCAATAAAACTGAAAGCTGGTTCTTTGAGAAGATAAACAAAATTGATAAACCATTAGCCAGACTCATCAAGAAAAAAAGGGAGAAGACTCAAATCAACAGAATTAGAAATGAAAAAGGAGAAGTAACAACTGAGACTGCAGAAGTACAAAGGATCATGAGAGATTACCACAAGCAACTATATGCCATTAAAATGGACAACCTGAAGAAATGGACAAATACTTAGAAAAGCACCACCTTCCGAGACTGAACCAGGAAGAAACAGAAAATATAAACAGACCAATCACAAGCACTGAAATTGAAACTGTGATTAAAAATCTTCCAACAAACAAAAGCCCAGGACCAGATGGCTTCACAGGCGAATTCTATCAGTTAGCGAAGAGCTAACACCTATTCTTCTCAAACTCTTCCAAAATATAGCAGAGGGAGGAACACTCCCAAACTCATTCTATGAGGCCACCATCACCCTGATACCAAAACCAGACAAAGATGTCACAAAAAAAGAAAACTACAGGCCAATATCTCTGATGAACATAGATGCAAATATCCTCAACAAAATACTAGCAAACAGAATCCAACAGCACATTCCAAGGATCATACACCATGTTCAAGTGGGGTTTATCTCAGGAATGCAAGGATTCTTCAATATACGCAAATCAATCAATGTGATACATCATATTAACAAATTGAAGGATAAAAACCATATGATAATCTCAACAGATGCAGAAAAAGCTTTTAACAAAATTCAATAGACGTTTATGATGAAGATTCTCCAGAAAGTAGGCACAGAGGGAACTTTCCTCAATATAATAAAGGCCAGATATGACAAACCCACAGCCAACATCGTTCTCAGTGGTGAAAAACTGAAAGCATTTCCACTGAGATCAGGAAAAAGACAAGGATGTCCACTCTCACTACTATTTTTCAACATAGTTTTGGAAGTTTTAGCCACGGCAATCAGAGAAGAAAAAGAAATAAAAGGAATCCAAATCGGAAAAGAAGAAGTAAAGCTGTCACTGTTTGCAGATGACATGATACTATACATAGAGAATCCTAAAGATGCTACCAGAAAACTACTAGAGCTAATCAATGAATTTGGTAGAGTAGCAGGATACAAGATTAATGCACAGAAATCTCTTGCATTCCTATACAGTAAAGATGAAAAATCTGAAAGAGAAATTAAGGAAACACTCCCATTTACCACTGCAACAAAAAGAATAAAATACCCAGGAATAAACCTACCTAAGGAGACAAAAGACCTGTATGCAGAAAGCTATAAGACACTGATGAAAGCAATTAAAGATGATACAAACAGATGTGGAGAGATACTATGCTCTTGGATTGGAAGAATCAACCTTGTGAAAATGACTATATTACCCAAAGCAATCTACAGACTCAATGCAATCCCTATCAAACTACCAATGGCATGTTTCACAGAATTAGAATAAAAAATCGTACAATTTGTAAGGAAACACAAAAGACCTGAATAGCCACACAATCTTGCGAGAGAAAAACAGAGCTGGAGAAATCAGGATCCCAGACTTGGGACTATACTACAAAGATACAGTAATCAAGACAGTATGATACTGGCACAAAAACAGAAATATAGATCAATGGAACAGTATAGAAAGCCCAGAGATAAACCCACACAGAGATGGTCACCTTATCTTTGATAAAGGAGGCAAGAATATATACAACGGAGAAAAGACAGCCTCTTCAATAAGTGGTGCTGGGAAAACTGGAGAGCTATATGTAAAAGAATGAAATTAGAACACTCGCTAACACCATACACAAAAATAAACTCAAAATGGATGAAAGGCCTAAATGTAAGGCCAGACACTATCAAACTCTTAGAGGAAAAGATAGCAGAACACTCCATGACGTAAATCACAGCAAGATCCCTTTTGACCCACCTCCTAGAGAAATGGAAATAAAAACAAAAATAAACAAATGGGACCTAATGAAACTTAAAAGCTTTTGCACAGCAAAGGAAACCATAAACAAGAGGAAAAGACAACCCTCAGAATGGGAGCAGATATTTGCAAATGAAGCAACTGACAAAGGATTAGTCTCCAAAATTTACAAGCAGCTCATGCAGCTCAATATCAAAAAACCAAACAACCCAATCGAAAATGTGCAGAAGACATAAATAGACATTTCTCCAAAGAAGATATACAGAGTGCCAACAAACACATGAAAAGATGCTAAACATCACTAATCATTAGAGAAATGCAAATCAAAACTACAATGAGGTTATCACCTCACACCGGTCAGAATGGCCATCATCAAAAAATCTACAAACATTACATGCTGGAGAGGGTGTGGAGAAAAGATAACCCTCTTGCACTGTTGGTGGGAATGTAAATTGATACATTGATACAGCCACTGTTCTCCATACAGAACAGTATGGAGGTTCCTTAAAAAACTAAAAAATAGAACTACCGTATGACGCAGCAATCCCACTCCTGGGCATATACCCTGAGAAAACCGTAACTCAAAAAGAGTCATGTACCACAATGTTCATTGCAGCTCTATTTACAATAGCCAGGACATGGAAGCAACCTAAGTGTCCATCGACAGACAAATGGATAAAGAAGATGTAGCACGTGTGTACAATGGAATATTATTCAGCCATAAAAAGAAATGAAACTTATTTGTAGTGAGATGGATGGACTTAGAGTCTGTCATACAGAGTGCAGTAAGTCAGAAAAAGAATAACAAATACCATACGCTAACACATATATATGGAATCTAAAAAAAAAAAAAGGTTCTGAAGAACCTAGGGGCAGGACAGGAATAAAGATGCAGACGTAGAGAATGGACTTGAGGACATGGGGAGGGGGAAATTAAGCTAGGACGAAGTGAGAGAGTGGCATGGACATATATACACTACCAAATGTAAAATAGATAGCTAGTGGGAAGCAGCTGCATGGCACAGGGAGAGATCAGCTTGGTGCTCTGCGACCCCCTAGAGGGGTGGGATAAGGAAGGTGGGAGGGGTACACAAGAGGGAGGGGATATGGGGATATATGTATGCATATAGCTGATTCACTTTGTTATATAGCAGAAAGTAACACAACACTGTAAAGCAGTTATACTCCAGTAAAGATGTTTTTAAAAAACCCATAATTCTCAAAAAAAACCACCAAAAAATGAGACTTTTTAATCTTTCCATTGTCCTGATAAATCAACACTTTTATTCTAATCCTGATTTATTTTATATTAAACTCTTTCCCCAAGGACTGTTCTATTCAACTCTTAAATTGGTTTTGACATAAGGTGCGGATCTAATATTTTTAAGTAGCTAACTTCTTACTCCAACACAGTTTTTACATTATTTGTTAAATATTCTTACTCTCTTGTTTTACTGTATACTTTTTAATATATTACATAAATTGAAGGCTAGTTGGGCATTTTCTTGAATGTCCTGTTGGTATATTATTTGTTCAAGGCAGCCCTCTCTTTTGTGTTTTGTTGCTTGAATATATTATAATAACCAAAAAGAGGAATCTGATTGCTACTCTCTTCTCTTTCAAAATATTACCTGATGTGGAAGCCCATTTTAGCTGATAATTACTATTTGTTTAAGCACTTCAAAAGTCATTTATCTGGGTTTTCAGTAAAATATACATATAAAATTAAAAATTCAGTAAAAGTAGATATAAATAAAAGTAATTAAAAACGTCATGCAAATTGCTCAGTTTGACTGCAATAATCTAGTTAGTGAACCACAGAAATGTACCAGGTAGTAAGTAGGGGCACATTTCCCTTTGTGTTTTAGCTAGAGAAAAGGATCTGTGTTGCTAAATACTTGTAAACATGCCTGCAATTTCTGAGCTGTGTTTGTTATAAAAACCCGTGCTGCCTGACCCACCATAAGAAGCGGCACTGCATAGATCATAGTGGTTATTCACCTAGAGTGTAGAGCAAGAAAAACTCTGCCCACTGATTAAACAAATTAAATAGCATAAATGAGTAACTTCCTGTTCCACTACCTTTATATTCTCATATTGTTAAAATATTTCAATTTTTAGAGATTTTAATTTTATGAAGAATACCTTTGTGGTTTTTTTTTTTGCTGTACGCGGGCCTCTCACTGTTGTGGCCTCTCCCGTTGCGAAGCACATGCTCCGGACGCGCAGACTCAGCGGCTATGGCTTACGGGACCAGCCGCTCCGCGGCATGTGGGATCCTCCCAGACCCGGGCACGAACCCGCGTCCCCTGCATCAGCAGGCGGACTCTCAACCACTGCGCCACCAGGGAAGCCCTACCTTTGTGATTTTGATAGGGGTGAACTAAATCTACAAATCTACTTGGATGCAGTATGATCTATTTAGTATTCTCATCTAGGTTCTTGTAATACTTCTCTATGCAAGCCTACCTGTATTTCAATATTTTATCTTTATAATTGAAAAAGTAAAAAGACTAGAATAATAATTATCTATAATTCTACCACCCAGTTACCCATCTGACATCTTATCATATTTACTTCCAGTCTTTTTTAAAAAGTAGATTTCTCCCTCTAGCTTTTGTAAAAATGATATTGACACATTAAAAAACAATTTTAATACATAGAAAAGTACAAAGATGACACGTTAAAAAAAATCAATCTAAATACCAGTACTCATAAAGAAATAGTGTAATCACTTCAGACAATGACTTTTGCAATTAGATGGATAGAAACAAATGCTTCTGAAATAGAATCAACTTAAATGCTATTTTTAATAGAAACTTTTAAACTGAATTTCACTCATTTCAGTAAGTTAAGAAAAGAAACAAAAATACATGAACTGTTGAACTTCAAATAATGATTGCTTCACACAATAGACAGTATTTCCTAAATCCCTCTATAGTTAAGAAAGAAAGTAGAGGGAAAATAAGACATTCTTCTTTTGTAACTACAGGCTTTGATTCTGGAGAGCAGAAATCATCGTCTTTTCATATAACCTGAGGCTATTAGCAATCTTATACTTCCTTTTATTTTCCCATTCCTCACTTTTTATTTCTTTATACTATTATTTTTATATCCTAATGCTTAGTAACATACTTTCTGTTGTTATGTAACATATTTCTCTTTGGTATCAGCTCTACATTTAAATTAATTCAGTGCTTATTATAGACCTTTTCCCTTTTTTTTTTTTTTCTTGAGTTCTCTCTTTTGATGCAAGTATGAAATAGCTGGATTTTATTGACAAAACGGTTCCTCAAAAAAGGCTCATGGATAATATATTCTTCGAGGCTTGTCACGTTTGGCATTATACTGGAAGGACATGTCACATGGGAACAATATACTTTGATCACGTGCTTTCACCCTCAGAACTCTGTAGAGAATGTTGCACTGTTCTCTGGCATTAAGAGGCATATATTTCTTTAATCCTTGAAGTTCAGCGGGTATTCTGTATAACATTTTCATGGAATACAATGGACTCTTGCAATCTCCGTATTTTTCTTCATTTCAAGTGATACGCCTTGTGTCCTGTTCACTGGGCCCCTTCCCCCAGTATCAATTATCCTTGTGCTGGCTCATCTTTGTCTGCCTTCTGCATCTACTAGTTTCTCTCTAATTGCTTTTAATATTAGTCTGTTTCATCTGCAGTCACGATGATTAGCCCAAGCCTTTGCTTTGTGTCAGTAATTCAGTTTTCAAGGGTATGTCACCTTTCCTTTGCTGATCTGATTGATAACACTAGTTTGGAAATATAGTGTTTCAATCCATTATTTCCTTAGATCTGCCATTTCCCTTTTAAAAATTCTATTGTTTTTTTCGTGTTTTCCACGAGGGTCTATCTTATGAAATCCATGTTCTTCTCAGTCACACCACATAGGAGGTAGGTAATTGTGAAAAATTTCTCTCTGCACCTTGATGTTTCTTTGGCTGTGGGTTCTTTTCCTTTTGCATTGTATGTCTGTGTGTTTTTCTACATGGTTTTGGATGTAGTCTTTTGCTTGATTCTTTTTCTTTTTTTCTTTTTTTTTTTTGGTTCACGCTTAGGCAGCAGCTCTGCTCAACCATTTAATATTTGTTATAGGGGGAGCAAATTGACTCTTTTTCTATGATACTTCAGATCAGTTTGCTTTTACCTCTGAGTTACGCCTCAAGGGGTAGGCATATCATATTCTATTATTTATGAAATTATGGCATGTGAGTGTTTGTGTGTGGTTGGGATAGAGGTCAACTAAGTAGCAGGAAGTCTCTGTTATAAATTCCTGGGCTCTGTTCTCCCTCCTGAGATTTTGCTACTTATCACACGATGGAGTGACCTTAATATCTATCGTTCGTTATTTTTAAATTTCTGTTTTCCAAGTATCTTTTTATAGGTCACCTGTATATTTAATGGAACAAAGTAGAGCACACATTAAAAAGTAAACATTTTCTGTTGTGACTCCAGATGTAGTGTTTTCAGTGAATTTTTAAAACTCCATTGCAGTAGTATCTCATATATTTTTTCTTACATCTATCTCTGTTGAAACATTTTTTATTCTAAAATGCCTTTCACTTGATGGATTTTAGTTCTTTAGTTTTACATATGGTAGGATCATCCATGTCTTTCCGATATTCATTTTTATTTGTAATTCATGTCTTGTTGCATTGTCTGAAATTTCAAAATCAGTATTAAAAATAATGACGATTTTGGGTAGCTTTAACTTTTTCCTAGATTTAAATAGAGTGCCTCTTGTGGGAGAGTACAGACACTGGGTTCACATCCTAGGTCTACCACTTATAAGCGCTGTGACCTTGGACAAGTCTCTTTACCACTCTGTTCCTCAGCAGTTTCATCTCCAAAACTGGGGGCTAAAATAACACCTACCTTACATGCTTGTTAGGCTGTTTTTTTTGTTTGTTTGTTTTTGCTTTTTGATAACAAGCACATAAATGCTTTCAAGAGAAACCAAGGTTATCAAGAATGACTCTCAGGTTTCTGATTTGTGTAACTGTGTAACGGGTTATCGAGAACTTCCATTTTCTAAGGGAGAAAAGACTGTAAATGAGCCAGGTCTAGGGGAGACAAGACCACAGGTTCAGTTTTGAACATGACTAAGTCTGAGGTGTCTTTGAGAAAAATCAAGAGGAGATGTCTAGAAAGCAGTTAGATTTGTTCCCAGAACAAAAGATGAACAATCAGTTACCTGGTTATGCCCTCCACTTTCTCATCATCTCACCGCAGGCAAGTTATCAAAATGCAGAGCAGGGCAGTGAGCCTTTTGAGTAGGAAACAACTCTCGGCAAAGACTTTAATCATCTTTTTGGATAATTTTACAAATGCAAGAAAAGATGTTTAGCTATGTGAGTCACTGCAAATCTTTTGCAAAGTGTTTTTCTGGACTGTTGACTGATGCTGTCCAAGAGAGGGGTCCAAGTGGAACCAAGAAAAATGTCGAATAGAATATGGTTTTAGGCATGTGTCTAACGGCAGTAGAATACACATACTATGAGTATTCAGAGCATGATCTATTCTTATGATGCCAGTCATTCAATATTTTTACGAAGGTAATACTTGGCCCTTCATGCTTAAAGTTTTCAAATACTTTTTAGACTCTGAAGCTACTCAAGGGTCATGGAAGGTTGCTGCAGAGATGACACAGCTGTCTACGTCAGACTCTAAAGGGATCCACAAAGCAAAGATAATGTACACATGCCCTGACACGTGACTCATGTCCTAGAGTCACTAGGACCTTCTATTCCTTCTCTGAGACAAATAAAAGCATTCAGTCCTTAATAAGATTTGGGGCGGTGGGGGGGGGGGGGGGCGGGAGTGGAGGTTGGAGAGGGGGTTGTCTAGAAACTAAAAATAGAATCTGGAAAAAGGAAAGATCCAGATTCACTGGTATTTCGAACAGTTTCCTACGTTTAAAATAGACTCAGGGTTTTAAAACTGACTATAATAATTGTACTCGATGGTCAATTAAACTTAGTAAGGGGTTCAACTGTATAAAGACTTTCAGTCTTTGTGGCCACTAGGTGGCAGACTTTGCCAAAGAATATGGCCACCATTGAAAAGATTTTTTTACAAGGTTCAAACCTTACTAAAAGCATTTGGGTGATAGCTGTCATCAAATGTTAAAATATTTCCTCGGAGCTCACACTGCTTCTGTAATTAACAAAGAAACTCAGGATTGCACAACTGTAGACTTTAGAAACACCCTAATTAGACCCTCTTTCGTTTTCTGTAAAACTGAGGCCAAAAGAACGGTTTGCTCTTGTGTTAGCTGATGGCAGAAATGGGGTTCAGACTCTGGCCTCTGCTGTCTCTCTTTAGTACTTTTTTCCACACTGTTTTAAAAATTATAGCACTGTAACAGTTACTATTATCTGAATGAAGCTATTCTGGGCAAATATGATGTCATTCTTAGAGGAGATCACGAAGGAATTTCCACTCTACTGCCCTACCCCTTGGCAGTCAACTCATTCATGCCTCACTATTTGGAACAACTTAGAAACGGTCCTCTCAGAAATTTTAGCAAATAGTTCCTTAGATTCCGTTTAGGTTTTTTTTTCAGGTTCACGTTAGGTGGAAGATGTATTAGAAAAGACTTGGAAATATCATCAATCAAATAATGAGAAAAGTGAAAAGACAGAGTGGGTTTTTGATAAGAAAATAAGAATTGAAAAACTGAACCGAGGTAGACCTCAAAACCCTGGCTTTCAACAGTGCAGAATAAGCGCACATGTAGGAAGACAACCCTGGAAGACTAGCTAGCAGATGTTTTGGTTTTGTTAAGCGAGGCCTGGACTAGAATTGGAAGTGTTTCATGAAACAGTGCCAAGAATCTGAGAAACAAAACAGACTTTAATCACGGTTTGCATCTCAGCACACTCTATGCCAATCATAAGGCTGTGTCTGGGGTGGACAGGAGTTGCTTATATCAAACCTGATGCCGAATGCAAGGAACTGGCATGTTTCAGAAAACAGTCTCCATATTTTCAGTCTGAAAGTCAGCCTACATCTGGCCCAGCTTTCCGTCTGGAAGAACTCGAGGGCAAGACAACACCAGGTCCAAACTAGGATATGCTCTAAGCTACAGAACGAGCGGCACGTGGAGTGAAAGGCTGCGAGCGTCTTTTCACAATCATTCAGCCACGAAACCCTCGGTGAATCAAGTCCAGACTGCTAAGCATGGCATACACACCCCGTGTGGGCTGATTGCTGCCTATCCTTCTACCACCATTCCCAGTCACAGCTCCGCTCTGGCCTCGGTACCAGAGGGTACACCAGTGGACTCCAGTATCCCAGTAGCCCAGTGGGGCACCCCTTTCTGAGCAGCTCTTATTTTTCCTCTGCCCCACATCTTCCTGTCTTTGCTCATCGCCTGCAGAACTACTCTCTCCAAGGGGCGAAGGGGAGAATCTTCCACGCCTTTCTCTTAGCTTCTGGAGTTGCCCGTGGTCCTTGACTTTCCGTGGCTTGTAGATTTCTGCCGCCATCTTCACCTGGCCATCTCCTTTGTTTGGGTCTGTGCCTCAGTTTTCTCTTCTTGTAGAGATGTTGATCACGTTGGATGAGGGCCCACTCGAATGGAGTATGACCTCATCTTAATTTGATTACAGCTCCAGAGACTCCTTCCAAATAAGGTCACATTCCCGGGAATTGGGACTTTGACACATCTTTTTTGGGGGACACAATTCACATAGTGTCTTTCCCTATCTCTCTCCTCAATAGTTAGTTGCTACTTTTTTGCTCTGGGCCTTTCTTCATATTCCTGCAGCATCTGTAACCATATTACAGGTGCCCACACCCCTTAGCCTGTGACATCCCCAGGTCGGCAGGGCCTCTTTCTTCCCCATTTTCCATTTTGGTGTCCGCCTTGCTTGGCACTGTTCCTGATCATAGTATTCTGGGCCCACGAATGAGGACAATTCTCAGCAGTTGGGCTCTGGAATATATCCAGTTCCTTGGCATGTTGTCTATTTGATAAGCTGCAACGTCAGAATGAAACCCTCCCCTCAAGGAGATCTTAGCTGAAGGATGGGCTCAGGCTGCAAAGTTCTGGGTAAGAAAGAGTGAGGGTGGGGAGACAGGTGTCTGGATCACTGAAGACAACATCTCCAAGGGTGCTGATGGCCTCAGGGAGTAGCAGGGAATGCTGGAGGGTGAGTAGGCTGCAAACCAGAGCCTACCATTTTGGGGGCATTGGGGTTTTTTTTAATTTTATTTTATAATTGGAGTATCGTTGACTTGGTACTAGTTGTGTGTGTGTGTGTGTGTGTGTGTGTGTGTGTGTGTGTGTGTGTGTGACATGAACACATGTCTCCTAAAAGAATATGTCTTTTCTGCAACAGCTTGATCCCAAACAACTAGACTTCATTCCCTTTATACACTTTAACTAACACTGACACTTGGCTTTCTGTAGAAGGTGGCCCCTTGTTCTTGGGGGTACCTACCGAGATGGCTCTGGACATAAGGGTTAGATGAAGGACTGTCCGGGGAGGGAACTGCGGGGCTCTAAAACCCCTGCAGAGTGCCTGTACTTCCTCTGCTCCTCATGGATTCATCACGTCTCACCCATACAGAAACGTCTACACGTTGGTCACCCTCATCCCCTCCATGCTAGGGATCTAGGTGGTGCTGTAGCAACCAGGCTTGTATGCGGACTGAATGATGTGATGGTACAGACCAGGATTAGAGTCGGGATCAGAAGCCCTGACCAGTGTACTACTACCCAGCCAGCATCCCACCGCCCCTCTTGTTGACTCAGTCACAGCAAGAAAACCTGAGGTCTGGGGCAGCTCAGGGCAGGACCGAGCAGGGCCAGTGTGGTCCAGCTGACACGCCTTTGGCTGTTCACAGGTACAGAGCGGCAGCATCCCCCCAGCCTGAACCAACCTCCAATCTCCAGCAGTTTGTATTACGTCCTCTCAGTTTAATCAAGGAGACCCCTCCTCTCTCCTGGAAAAGGAGGCTGCATTCTTTACTGAATCCACCCTCCCGTTTTCTTCCTCTGTGAATCGGAGTGCTCTAGGTACCTCATAAGAATGGAATCATACAGCATTTGTCCTTTTGCGACTGGTTTATTGCACTGAACATAATGTCTTCAAGATTCATCCGTGTTGTAGCCTGTGTCAGAGTCTCCCTCCTTTTTAAGGCTGAATAATATTCCATTGTATGGGTGGACCACATTTTGCTTACCCGCTCATCCATCGATGGACACTTGGGATGCTTTCAGGTTTTGACTATTGCGAATCATGCTGCTATGAACATGGGTGTTCCAAGATCTCTGAGTCCCTACTTTCATTCTTTTGTGTGTATACCCAGAGGTGGAATTGTTGGATCATACAGTAATTCTGTATTTAATTTTTTTGAGGAACCACCATACTGTATTCCACAGTGGCTGCACCAGTTATATCCCCACCAAGGCTGCATTTTTTTTTTTTAATAGTTTCCAGTATAGATTCTTTTTTTAAAGACTTTAATTAATTTATTTATTTTTGCTGTGTTGCGTCTTCATCTCTGTGCGAGGGCTTTCTCTAGTTGTGGCAAGCGGGGGCCACTCTTCATCGCGGTGCGCGGGCCTCTCACTATCGTGGCCTCTCTTGTTGCGGAGCACAGGCTCCAGACACGCAGGCTCAGTAGTTGTGGCTCACGGGCCTAGTTGCTCCGCGGCATGTGGGATCCTCCCAGACCAGGGCTCGAACCCGCGTCCCCTGCATTAGCAGGCAGATTCTCAACCACTGCGCCACCTGGGAAGCCCAAGGCTGCATTCTTTATTCTCATTTAAGATATACTGAAGATAAAAAGTGATCCATACACCCTCACTGGGTACAAAGCACATCAGAAAGCGAGACCCTGACCATATCCTCTGACAACCTCAGGCCAAGGTAGGAGAACATGTGTCTCTCCTAGATAATTTGGATAAGTTATAGATATTAGATAAGATAACCTCTAAGGCCCAGATCTGATTTCACGGCCTGCGATCCACGGCCAAGCCCTGCCTGCCTCAGGTCTCTGACGTGTCTTTAATGCCAGCCAACAGGGACGCCTATCCTCCCCTTTAGGTCTGCAGTCCTGTGCTCACGGTAGCAGGGGCCTCTGAAGCTCTGAGCAGGAACAGACTGGAGGTTTGGGGGATTTCGGCTGGTCTGATGGACACCCAGTGACGGAAGCCCTCTCTGCCCAGGACATGGACACTGGCTGATCTTCCTGAGCTCGGCCCCCAGCAGGGCACCTGCTGGCCATGTTTATTACAGGTGTGGAGACAGAAGAAGGGACATGAAAACAATTTTTAAACCCAAGTTACTACTGAAATGACTTTTCAAATAAGATTTGTTGTGATATAGGCGGCCGACGCGTTGGTGGATAATCTCTGGGAGAAGGGATCTTCTCTTATACTCTTTGGTACCCCACAGAATCTAGGATAGTACTTTTTTCACACATAGTTGAAGCTCAAAAGATGCCTGCTGATAAAAGGCATATATACCTGGAGAAACCCATAATTCCAAAAGATACACGCACTCAGTATTCATTGTAGCACTATTCACAATAGCCAGGACATGGAAACAACCTAAAGGTCCATCAACAGAGGAATGGATAAAGAAGATGTGGTACATATATACAATGGAATATTCCTCAGCCATAAAAAAGAATGAAATAATGCCATTTGCGGCAACATGGATGGACCCAGAGACTGTGATACTGAGTGAAGTAAGCCAGACATAGAAAGACAAATATCATATGATATCACTTATATATAGAATCTTTAAAAAAAAAAAGGGTACAAATGAACATATTTATAAAACAGAAATAGAGTCACAGATGTAGAAAACAATCTTATGGTTACTGGGGGGAAAAAGGGGGGATAAATTGGGATTGACATATACACACTGCTATACATAAAATAGATAACTAATAAGAACCTACTGTATAGCACAGGGAACTCCACTCAGTACTCTGTAATGGCCTATATGGGAAAAGAATCTAAAATAAAAAAGAGTGGATATATGTATATGTATAACCGATTCACTTCGCTGTACAGCAGAAACTAACACAACATTGTAAATCAACTAGACTCCAGTGAAAAAAAAGAACGTCTCAATAGCACAATGCCTACCACTTAACGCTCAGGAATCGCCTGGCTCTCTTAACAGTGACCCTCGAAGAGGTGACCTGACTCTCATCCTTGGAGCCACAGTGTCGGCAGAGCCTGAGATCAAACCCTAACCCTCACCTCCCAGGGCAGGTTCCCCCGCACCCCCGCTTTTTTTCCTTTTTTAGGACATTATCCCTTTCTTAACCTAACAGAAAGAAACGTCGATAGACACAGTAATAGAAACAAACAGATGTTTCCACTAGAGACTAGCTCGGAAGTCTCAGGTGCTTACAAGTTTTTAAAGCAACACACAAACATTACAACTGAAGGTCAGTAAACACATGGAAGTGGCAGCAGCACTAATAAATGGAGAGAGGCTCCGTCCTCCAGTGTAAACTGCGGTGCGGGAAGCCGCCTGCGCGACTTCAGTGTCCCCTGGAACGACGGTCATCCCCAGAGCAGGGCAGCCGATGCTACTACGATGTGTGGGCGTGGCTGCCATGCCAGGCTCTAGCCAATTTCAGGTCAAAAACACGTGTGGGGAGCGTATCTTTGTGTTTTCCCAAGCGCTACAAACTATGTAAAAGATGCTGGGAAACTCGGCCTTAGGTTTTTAATTAATACACTCAAGAATTATTATTTTCTTAAGCTTTCCAAAAATTGCAGTAGGCAGAGATGGCATTACATAAGTCAGCTCTGCCACCGGGTGACACAAACCCACTCTGCGGACAGCAGCCAACAATTCAAGTACGAGATTAGTATAATGCTAACCGCCCCCCACCAAAAGCATATTTTTAAAGATTCACAGGTAACTCAATAAACTTTCTATCCTCACGAAAGCAAACATGGCAAACCACGGATCTGAGATGGAAATGATTCTTTTCCTGTACTTTTTGTCCATTCAAGGGCTGTATGTACACTGGTTAAGCCCATTGCCTGTGGAGACAGGGTTGAACTCCAGATCATGGCTGAGTAACTGTGGATGAGTTACTTGACTCCTTCTGTTTCTAAATTCTTCTCCTGTAAAATGAGAATGACAATAACCTTGGGCATAGGGAGGTTGTGAGAATTCGGTGAGTGACTACATAGAAAGTGCCATGGGCAGTATTACTGATAGCGGTCCTTCTTCTTCCTCCAGGTTAATTCTTCTTACTAAGCTTTTAAAAATTTCCTTCAATTATTAACCCCCAAAGGAAAACAAAATCATAAAATATGTATCATCGTTATCTTCAAAAGAGAGCTTGAAATGTTTTGTAGAAATACCTTGTGGTCGTTTTTATGTGCTTGGGGAAGGAAAATAAAATAAAACCACTAGAGGAAAACTTCCAAAATAAGGCATTAGTATATTTTATATGGGGGTTTGGTCCATTCCAAGTATGTATTTTTGCAGATAGTATCACTATCGTGGCTGAGACTTTTACCAAAGAAATGTTTCTTGTTGCTTACAAAGAGCTTTATGCTAGGGAAGTAGTGAGGGCTGTAACTCCTAGTTTAAGTCTTTTTTTTTTACCCCACTGCCCCCTCCCCCTTGGTATCCACACGTTTGCTCTCTACGTCTGTGTCTCTATTTCTGCTTTGTAAATAAGATCTATTAAGTCTTGAATAAAAGACACAGAAAGGAAGTAGAACTCCCAGAGAGAGTCAGTGAGGGAATCTGATTTAGAAAGGTATGTCTTCATCATGCTTTACCTTTGAATCACATAGCGAAGGGACATAAGGTTTCTATTTTAAAGGTGCAGTTATCAATCAACAACTAATAAATCATCAAGTTTTTAAGAAGTTACATTACTATATTTAAAATAGATAACCGACAAGGACCTACTGTATAGCACAGGGAGCTCTCCTCAACGTTCTGTAAGAAACTAAATGGGAATTGAATTTGAAAAAGAACAGATACTTGTATATGTATAACTGAATCACTTTGCTGTACACCTGAAACTAACACAGTATTGTTAATCAACGATACTCCAATATAAAATAAAAAAATAAAGATGTGCCGCTTAAGGTGCCAGGTAAGGTGCAATGGATAAGAAACAGACTGTAATATACAGCAGAGGCCCTAAAAGAGACGGCAGTCTAGTTGAGAGAGGATTCAAATACATACCAGATAAAACAGGTGACTACAACACCATGAGCCATGCATTACCAAATACCTAGAATTTGGGACAGTATTTTTCACTTTGCATTTAGACTATAGCTAACCAGAGCTATTTCCATACCTGCTGTTAGAATATTAAAAACGAAAACAAAAACGAAACAAACGCTGAGGTTCTCAGAAGTATCCTTTCACTCCAGCCAAACTAATCTTCTTCCTGATTTTTCCCTCACTGAAGTTCCTCGAGGAACTTCCAGCTCACATTAACCTCTTCATGTACAGAACTGTTGACTAGAAGCTTCAAAAACATAACGCAACTTGCCCCAACACTGGACCTCTTTGCCCTGGTTTAGTTCCACTTCACATGGGACTTGAAATGCTAATTTATCATTTTAATTAAGGAAATAAAGAATATCTCCTCACCTAGTAAGATGAGAAGGTTTGACTAAATGATGTCGAAGATTCCTTCTAGATCTAAATGTCTATGATTCTTTAAGAATCACGTGTTTCGCTTGTCGTCATTTATAGATTTTTTTCCCAACAGAAAGCTAGCTTTTTCTCCTGATTTCTCTGCCCCTTATTATTATTTAGTACCATATATCTTGAAAACGTTCTTAAATCTCAAGAATCCAGCACATACACTAAAGCTACCGAATGTCTTTATTTACTGGAAATTGTTCCAATCAGACCACAGTTGATAAACTTTCCCCCATATTATATTCATTTGTTTAAGAATCATATAAAAAATATCGGGGTAGCAGATGCGTGTGACAGAGGATGGTCTCGCCACAAGACGGAGCTCATTCTC
This sequence comes from Phocoena sinus, assembly GCF_008692025.1. Taxonomy (NCBI): domain Eukaryota; kingdom Metazoa; phylum Chordata; class Mammalia; order Artiodactyla; family Phocoenidae; genus Phocoena; species Phocoena sinus. Next base: position 4,256,268 of record NC_045764.1, read on the forward strand.
TTTGCTTTTATTTTCTAACTTCAAGGAGATGGTACGTTATCGCAGAAATGGATGCTGCTGATTTCAGATGTTTTGGAGAGCTCTACCACTTTTCCCCTACCTATTCCATATTGGACGGCACTGCCTGTGTTGGGGAATGAGGGAGTTGGGGACGCTGTGAACTTCTCCCACCTTCCCTGCAATAATAAGTTAGTCCCTTTGAACCTACTACATAAAATGTGATACCAGCAATTTCCTCTGTTAGGTACTGAGAGTGGCTAGTCTTGGAACATGACAAATGAAGGAAGAATTGGTCTTTGAGGGATTCAGGTTAAAATAACTGCTGTCAACTCTAGGAAGACAGGAGGCTGACTTGCAGAGACTAAATCACAAGATTCTTCTTTGCTTTTTAAAAAAAATTTGTTGTTTTGCTTTGAGAGTAGGTGCCTAGTTTCAATTCTGAAGGAGCTACATTCCATAATCCAGTTTTCCCAAATGGTAGGACTAAAGCTACACCTCGTCTTATTTTATTAAACCTTAACTCAAGTTTATTTAACTACAGGAAAAGAAATAACTAGATCATAGACATCCTTTCAAAAAGTGTTCTAACATCACAGCTTTTCTTTAAAATAAAAATCTTACTGAAGTATAATTGATCTACAATGTATTAATTTCTGCTGTACAGCAAAGTGATTCAGTTATACAAACATATATTCTTTTTCATATTCTTTTCCATTATGGTTTATCAATACAGTTTCCTGTGCTATACAGTAGGACCTTGTTGTTTATCCATCCTCTACATGAAATCCCAATCCTTCCCTCCCCTCCCCCCCACCCCTTGGCAACCACAAGTCCGTTCTCTACGTCTGTGAGTTTGTTTCTGTTCCATAGATACAACATCACAACTTTAACACTAGTCATTGCCACACATAACTACCAACTAAATTATAAGTGCAGAAATCCACAGCTAAGAATTAGGAACGTCTACCACAAAGAGGAGTGTTTTCTTTTGATGTAGCCCATGTGATACCCACTAAAGAAATTCCTTTAAAGAAAAACCTCTCATTTCGTGAATGTTTTCACATTTAATACATTTTTCACGATGCCGACTATTTTAAGTATCATTATCATAAAAATGTAAATACGTTCTTCAAATGGTTTTGATACCTTACCAAATAAAACAAACCAAAAAACCTGTTTAAAAGTGCACTTTCTATTTACTTTGTACTGCCTTAAACTATTTAACTCCATGAACTTTAAAATCCCACATTAAATTTGGCTGGGTACATATCTGTGGTCTTATAAGACTAATTTTAGATCTCTGCTATTTTCCCAAGCAGAAATACAACTGAAGTTCTGAACTTCTGCCTCAACCCCTGAATATGGGAATAATCATTCCTGTTTTCTAAGAATAAATAAATAAAATCATGTAACTGAAATTGGATTCGGTCTTCAGATTAGCAACATTCTGGACTTTTCTCTTCATTCATATACCAGTATTACCCATACTAGTGAATAAAACTAATGTCTCATACTAATTATACCAACATTATTCACGTGAGTATACGAGAAACACAATTGGGGTATTTTATCTTACATATACATATTTTTTCCCACTGTAAAAATGCTTTTTAAAAGTACAAAGAAATCCTTTAAGTGAAGAAAGAAAACAGGAAAGCGGTGAGAATTAGGCACTTCATTTAAAGCACCATGGGCAGAGGACTGAACTATAAGCCACAGATTAATCCTTGTCCCCAAGCACACTTCCAAGTGCTGTGACCACACCGTGTAATACACCCGAGGTCACACTGCGAGCACACGGCAGAGCTGGGATTCCGGTGTAGGAATTTCGTCTCTTGAGGTCCTACCCTTCCTGCTACCCTACACTGCCTTGAAGGGTGAACAGGATGCTTTCCAACTGAGCCTAAAAAAGTCATCAAATAATCCAACCTTCGACTGTAAGGTTGGCGTGTGTCTCCAGAACAATACTCAGTGGGAAGGCTGTCTTCTCTTTTGAAAGAACGTAAAAATGTTGAGGGCTGACATTTCCTCTTCGTGGAAGGTACCTTGAAGATACCGCTCACCACCCCTCACTCTTGACAAACAGGTTTATTAGGACGGAAAGTACAGAACTGAGAGAACGGTCGTATCCCATTTCTGGCCTTTCCTCTGTCAGCCTTCCCAACTGGTCGTGATTCTCATCCATCCCTTTGGTCATGTAACCTCTGGCATGGAAGCTTCCAGGGGCTTCGGCCACTCCCCCACCGACACTTCCTTCCTGCCCTGCACTCCTGAACCCTCCCTTCTCTAGCACCCCTCTGAGTGTGTCTCCTATTCTTCCTCTCCCAGGAAGAGACAGTCTTGCCTCTTATCCCCGCTCCTGCTTCAGATAAATCCTGACTCCCTGAGACCCAGTTCCAACGACATCACCTCTGTGAAGCCTTACTGACCCCATTATATCATGAAATATAAAACTCTTACTAAACCTTCAAGAAATGTGCTATCATCATAGTCTTTTCAAAAGGAAGGTTTCCTCTTCTACCTCTAATGTGGTTATTTTTTTAATTTATTTTTTATGGAAGTACAGTTGAATTACAGTGTTGTGTTCAACGTGGCTATTCATGCCATCCTTAGAGCTCTGGGCGAAGAAATGGTTTCACTGAAGTGGCCATTCTCTTGGTTTCAAAATCACAGCTACTAAGTAACCCCCCTCCCTTCCCTCTTTTCTCTTATTCCCAGGCTGGACAGTAGCATCATCTGAAAGAAACCCAGGAACACAGGAGCGTTACAGTATCATAAAACTTGGGAGTCAGAAGACAGGAGTGTCCTGACCCTACTGGGGAGTCTGTTCTGCATGTGAAGGAGGGTTGGTTGTGACACACCTGTGTTCCTGGGTCAGATTTAAATGAGATTATAGCTGTGAAAGCTCTTTGTAAACCATACAACAATATGCAAATTCAAGAGCCACTCAATCAATGTTTATGGAGTTAATTTACTAGTGACCATCTGGCCGACCACACACATTCACGCATCTTAAGAAATGCTGGCAGATGACACAAACAAAGAACACAGGAAGATCACGTTTTAAACCCCACCTCTGCCACTCACCAGCTAGGAAGGGTCACAGCATATGAAGGAGTGGGAAGCAGAGGACTGATCTATAAGGAGTGTTAAAACAGGGCTAAAATAATTTGGGAAAGGATCTCAGATCTCTCGGTAGCTCTTAGGAAGCTGACAAAATGAGTCCAACTCCTGCTGAAATGGCCAGTGCCCGTGAATGGAGATTGGAAAGCATCCCTCATCATTGCCAGCCGGCTCCCTGTGCTCCCTGCTACGAAAATGTGTTAAATCTTTGAATATTACTTGAAGGAGGATCCGTGTCACAAATCCTGAGTCTGTCCCTACTCAGGCCACATTTCCCAGAACCCTCGTTTCCTGTTTTGTAAAATGGGGGATAGAATATTTATTGTGAAAGACTACTCCAGTATGCTGAGATGACATATAAAAACACTTGTACTGAGCATGGATTTAATGGAGGTGTTTTTTAAGCTACTTACCGTATTTCTACTCTCTTTACCCTCCACCTGCATCTCACCCTGCTAGGGATTGTGTAATATCCAATACTAAAAAGATCCCATTGAAATGCAAATCAAAACCACAATAAGCTATCACCTCACACCTGTCAGCATGGCCATCATCAAAAAAATCTACAAACAATAAATGCTGGAGAGGGTGTGGAGAAAAGGGACCCTCGTGCACTGTTGGTGGGAATGTAAATTGGTGCAGCTGCTATGGAGAACAGTATGGAAGTTTCTCAAAAAACTTAATAAACTACCATATGATCGGCAATTCCACCCCCAGGTAGATCCAAAAAAAGAAAAACAAAAACACTAATTCAAAAAGATACATACACCCCAACATTCACAGCACCATTATTTACAACTGCCAAGATATGGAAACAACCTAAGTGTCCATCGACAGATGAATGGATAAAAAAAGATGTGGTACAGATATACAGTGGAATATTATTACTTATCCATAAAAAAGAATGAAATTTTGCCATTTGCAGAGACGTGGATGGTCTTAGAAAGTATTATTCTGAGTGAAATAAATCAGACAGAGAAAGACAAAAACTGTATGATATCACTTATATGTGGAATCTAAAAATACAACAAACTAGTGAATATAACAATAAAGAAGCAGACTGAGAGACAGAGAGAACCAATGAGTGGTTATCAGTGCGGAGGGAGTGGGAGGGACAAGCTATTGGGTGTAGCACAGGCTCAAGGATGCGTTGTAACAACACAGGGAAGACAGCCAATATTTTGTAATAACTGTAAATGGAAAGTAACCTTTAAAATTGTATGAAAAATAAAAAATAATAAACTTAAAAAAAATGTCCCACTGACCCTTCCCAACATGGAGGAATATAATGGATCACATTTAAGAAAAAAGTCTATCCTACAAGCCAGCGCCTGAGCAAATAGCGGGACACGTAAAACGAAGGAAAGAGAACGTCCATGCTAAGTGGACCGTCTACCCTTGGCCTTGAGCAGAGAAGCTTGGCTGACATCAGAAAAGAACAAAGATTTAAAGGAGATGAGCGAAACACGCAGGTGTTTCTGGTGCCCACACTCAGCTCCTCTGGACAAAGGTAGTGCAAGGTGATGGGCTGGGGCGTAGGTCAGTGCGTGGGTCAGGATGCAGATGAGTCAAGGCAGAGTGGGAGGGTCAGGCCGTTTAACCTATTTCTGCCCCTGTGGCCCCAAGACTTGGCTTGACTTCAGTTCAGCTCTGTAGACCATGGGAGCCTTCATCAAGTTATGACCTTGGAAGACTGAACTCCAAGAAACACCGGGTTGGTCACGGTTGTGGGACATGGGCCTCCTGTCCCCAAGCATAACCTCCGGGTATGTGACTCAGGAGGATGGGGGTCGCAGGGTCCCATTCTCATCTAGGCTCCGTCAAGGTCAAGCTCTTCAACCTGAACTAAACTGCATCACCGCCTAAGTCGCATTAAATGAGAAGATTAACGTCTGTTCCAATGCCTTATGGGTTAGACAAAGAAACCCCTTGGAAAGTGTAAAGCAGCCACAAAATGAGGGACCATAGGAGTCAAGCAGTCCTATCACATGGAATGGAATGCCTTTAATTTTGTACAAAACCCACTGCTCAAAATTCACTTCTCTAGCTGTGTAAGCCTTTTTCCTATTTGCCTGTTGAGCTCTGAGACTAGAAAACAATTAGAAATTTCCTTTGAAAGGAGAAATTGGGAGAGAGTAGAAGAGAGAGAGGGAAGGCACAAAGAAGGGGGGTCTTCACAGTGGTGAAGCCCAACAGGACTGAGCTCAAAAGTTTTGCTGTGTTTCAAGTAAAAGACATATGATGGGGGCTTCCCTGGTGGTGCAGTGGTTGAGAGTCCGCCTGCCGATGCAGGGGACATGGGTTTGTGCCCTGGTCCGGGAGGATCCCACATGCCGCGGAGCAACTAGGCTCGTGAGCCACAACTACTGAGCCTGCGCATCCGGAGCCTGTGCTCCGCAACAAGAGAGGCCGCGATAGTGAGAGGCCCGCGCACCGCGATGAAGAGTGGCCCCCACTTGCCGCGACTAGAGAAAGCCCTCGCACAGAAATGAAGATCCAACACAGCCCAAAATAAATAAATTAATCAAAAAAAAAAAAAAAAAAAAGACACATGATGGCCTGCTCCAGATTTTGGTAGCTACTCAATGCAAAGAGGACAAAATTCAATAGTGGCATTGACCGAGCATGGTTTAGGGAAGGAAAGCACCGCAAAGGAGTAGTATTTTATTTATTTTATATCTTGGTATAATTTGTTCCTGTTACTAATCTTTAGGTCCATCTAAAAGGATGACTTAACAAGCTAAACCTATTACTAGAAATTAAAATAGGCCTACTGTTCCCAGGGCAAGAACTGAATATAAATAAATTTTTAAAATTTATAAAATAGCCCTCTTCTTTCAAGGTGTTGTCGTATGCTGCCAGAAAGCGGTGACTGTGCTTACAGTCTGTTTCTGTATACATTTCACCGGGTAGAAGAGTTCCCATTCTCTAAAAAGCTTCGAAGTTACTGTCTCATTAAAGAAAAAACAATACCGAGAGGAAATTTCAAAGAATTTCAAAATTTCAAAACATTCATGTGATGGGATTCTACCTCTAAAATTGAAGACAGGAATGTTTCTTAATGAGAGTGTAACTTTGTTTTTACAAAGACTAAAAAGAAATAAAAATGGTAATAGCAGTTGTGTCTGCTAATAGAATAAAGACTTCTTTGGTACTTTTGATTTTTTCACTAGTGATTATGTAACATTTTTATTAAAGAAAAAAATGCTTATTAAAAAGTTTCTTAATGTAAAAAATGGAATATGGAACATTCTAATTGCTTTTTCTGTAGAAGTATTAAAAAGTACTTTTGAATTATAATGATTACCCTTAAAAATCTTGTAAAATATGTTAATCAGTAATTACTGAACAAGAGGAATGTATTAAAAGTATAATATTCTTTGGCTTTCACAACGAGTTTAAAATAGTACTAAAGGAAATTTCATTTCTTCATTTAACAAACACTGGCTGCATGCTTATTGCTGGCTGGCCTCTTTAAGGGTATGTGGTATCTACAGAGGTGTGTGGAGTTGTAATTATTTATATCAATTATCAATATTCAGTATTACATAAATAGAAGTGTTGAGTAAATGATTAAACTATCATCCATAGTGGAAGACCAGATACATGAAAATTAAGGAAAAAGTATCAAAATAAAAGAATTTTTGAAGCGAAACTAGTAATTCTTAGAATCCTATTTAAATGGTTTCATTTGTCTGTGTCATGCCTGTAGCAGATGCACGTGACTGACAGCAAAACATCAAGCATTCTCCAGACTTGCGGTTGCCAAGGGCGACGGGGGTGGGGGCGGGAAGGAACGGGAGTTTGGGATGAGCAGATGCAAACTAGCATCTATAGGCTGGATCAACAACTAGGTCCTACTGTAGAGCGTGCAGAACTATATACAATATCTTGTGATAAACCATAATGGAAAAGAATATGAAAAAGAATATATATATGTATAACTGAGTCATTTTGCTGTACTGCAGAAATTAAACACAACATTGTAAATCAACTAGACTTCAATAACATTTTTAAAAACTCAAGCGTCTCAAGCTGGGTTAGATGGGATTTATGAATCATAACATGCGGAACACCCAAAGGGAATAAGTTAACAACAGAAAGCATAATTCTGAGACAAATTTCCCATAATTTGTATTCCATGTCCTTTTTGACTTCAATACGACTTGTTTTCAATTCATTCATGAATCTTTCAGCATGGATCTCTAAAAGATTGGAGCTACTTAAAAAGAACCTAATAACAACCACTGTCACACACTAAAAAGTTAACAGTGATTCTTTAACATTAGCAAATGTCCCGTCCGTGTTCACGTTTCCCCTATTGTCTCATAACATTTGTTTTTTAACCTTTTGTTTAAATCAGGATCTAAATGAGGTCGAGACAGTGCAATGGCTGCTGGCTCTGACATTTCTTTCACCTACAGATTCCCTACCATCCCTTTTCATCATCTCCCTTGCAATTTGGTTATAAAGAAAACTGGCCATCTGTCCTGGAGAATTTTACACATTCTGGATTTGGCACCCCTGTATTTTCCTCTTACATGCTCCAGTGTAGACGGCTAGTGAGATCTAGAGGCTTGATCCGATTCCTATCTGACTTCGGCGAGGACTCTTCATACTTGTACTGTGTACTCCCACCAGGAGGAATGTCATGCCAGGTCCTCCCTTTCTTTGTAAAGGTAGCAACTACTGGTATCCGGCCTACAGCCCATCAGTCATCAGGACTGAAAAACGATGAAACTCAAATTCTTTGATCCCGTCTTCATTTATTAGCTGGAATACTTCTACTGATATAAAGAGCAACTCTGTCTCAATGGCGATTTGGTGCCATTTCCGTGCTACTTTTAGAAGGTAAACATTGCAGTTTGGGATTAAGATAAGATACAAAACGCAGTCCAAGATTCTGTATTGGCTTCAATGAAGAAAACGAAAACTATATTATGGGAGAAAAAGAGAACTTTTTCAAACTTTTTACTTCTTTTTAATGTATTTATAAAGGTCTTTTAAAGTGCTTTTAAGTGCTCACAAGCAAAACGTGTCCTTAATGGAAACTTGTGAAATATCTCATGAATTCTAAGAGAAGAAAACAATAGTTCCAGGAATTAGCAGATGGCAGTAGGGCATGGGTACCAGTAAATTCTTCATTTCCATATTGCTTCATGACACAGTCAATATTATTGTTACTTCTCCATGGAAAGAGTTTTATTCTTGCACTGGGATAGAAACAGGTATCAAGTTCTGAAAATTCTAAAGACTAATGGAAAAAGGACGAAGACCTTTGGGAGCCTCTGCAAGGGACCAGCCAGTTGCCTGGGATTCAGTCTTTCCTTTCTAACTAGAGCAAAGCAGCCCAGCCAGGCAGAGCTGCCCTGTGCCCCATCCAGGTTAATTTCTCTGTATCACAAGCGAGACTGTATTTTCCTATAAAAGGGAAAAATTCAAACTTCGCCCTTTAGGATCCTCTAGACTAGAGAAATAAACGTAGATGATGAGATCCAACAAGGAGATAGCTAAGAAGAGAAGCTAACACGGAAAGTAAAACTGCTGAGATAAGGTGAATAATAGAAGCTCTTGAACTTCAGGGAAATGCAAATGTGAAAAATGATTAGGATGTAATACCTGAATCTCCCCCAAAGTCTTATATTCCAAAGGATGCCCCAACCGGCTATGTAATCTAGATGTGATACACAGAGCCACACAGAATTTCTGATATGTCTTCTGTGCTGGTTCACTTCTGCCTTTGACAATTTGTTTCAGGGCCACAGATACATCAAGAGGAACATGGCAGAAGGGTCAGGCAGCGCACTTTCTAGTAACTAATATTGAAAGGTTGACAGTATCCAGTCCTTCGCCTGACCTTTCTCAGAAGGTCAAATGTCTTTGCCAACCGTACCAGGAAACCTAATGCTCAGGTCATCTGATTCTGTTTTTCACCACCAGCTCAAATCAATTATTCCCGCCCCCCACCCCCCGCCACAAAGAGCAGTGACTGCTGAGTCATTTTATATTTGAGGCAAAGAAGGAACAAGTTATAAAACAACAAATCTCTGAAACTCACTTGTCTTCTTGTAAGAACACGAGTGGAAAAATACCACTCTGAATTCTGGAGGTAGAATTTACAGTAAGAGACAAATTTCACACACACACACACACACACACACACACACACACACAGAGCTGAATGGTTGTGCTGTACATCAGAAAACACTCTGAGCTACGGAATAAAAAAGTTACAACAGGGAATAGCTCATGCCCCTTGGAATCTACACTTGTACGAGTTCAAATTAATCAAACTGCATGAGACTCAATGAGGATCAATGCAGCAGGAAAACAAATCTCTTTGTCTATTTGACTTAATCAATAGGTCACTCAGCTGAACTGATGAGCCAGAAGGATAGAGTGCCATCCCATTCATGGCGAAACCAGCTTCAGGGTTTTAGTAAGGGAAGCCCTAACAAAGAATTTACATTGGTTACAGGCTAGTCAAACAAGACGTATTTCTATTAGATGGCTAAGGCCAGACTAGCTGCCATCCCAGCCCCAGAGGGGACAGTCCCTTACAATTCAGCCCTCCCCCCAAACCCCTAGAAGGTCCCAGAAAATGTAACCCACGGGATAGCAGGCACATCAATCATGACACAGAATGATACTAAAGACACAAGGGGCTCTTCACAGTAATGTGAAATTCCGACTGAACACTAGAATACGCTCAGCCACGTCAAGCAAGGAAAGTCCATTAAAGGCGATCTAGGGACAGGCATTTCCGGGGGTGGAGAGAGGGTAACGAGAGATGTTTCAGCAAATGTGCCGGCCTGGCTCCTTGCGCATCTCATCTCCTACCCGCTGTCTCCCTCACTCTCTCTGCCCCAGCCACGTGGTCTTCTAGGTGTTTCTGGACCCACCGGGCAAACTTCCTCCTTAGGCCTTTGCAGTGGCTGTTCCCTCTGTCTAGATATGTACATGGCTTCTTTCTCATGCCTACCTTTGCTCAAGCTGTACTCTCTCAACCAGGACGGTCCCAGCTTCCATCTGCCCATCCATCTCCCTTATCCTGAGTGCCACTTTTTTCTACATTTCCAAGCTTCCACCATATTAAACAATGGACTTATTAGGTTTATGGTTTACTGCTGAATCTCCCACTAAAATGTAAACCCACGTGGGCAAGGAATTTCCTGGGATGGATACAGGATAACAAGACATATTTGTCCACTGATGCATCCCATGTGGCTGGCTCATAGCACATGCTAAGTAAATATTTGTTCAATGAATATATGAAGAAGTGAATGAAGATCAAGGATCTATTTACAGCCCAGGAAGGATCTCTTGGTTATCTCTAGGAATTGGTCCAAATAAGTGAACTTGGCCCCTAAAGAAATGCACCTCCATCCTGACTGGGTTATGTTGTCACTGGCCCCATAACCCAGGCAGAAATCTAAAAACCAATATATGGATTTTTGCTAGCTTTTAGGAAGCTTTTCATGAGAAATCTGTGTTGGAATTTGGAGAGGAATGGCTGAATTTCAAATAATGGATTTTTTTTTTTTTAACTACAAGAAGGGTTTTGTGAAAAAAGGGAAGGAACCAGCAGATGGCGCTTCAGCCTGCTTCCCCCAACCCGAACTAACACAAGATGAGCGTTTATGCTATTCTGTACAAGTTTAAAAAAAAAATATATATATATATATATATATGTGTGTGTGTGTGTGTGTGTGTCTACAACAACTGAATGTAGATGAGATAGAGGCAACCTAGCACTCAGTATCTGACATCACTAACCAAGTCAGCTGCCAATCATGGCTCAAAGAGTTGTCATCCTAAGACATGCCCACTAGTGATGAAATAACTATGTATTTTTCACTTTTGCTTAAAACTGAAGAGACTGAAGAGACCTATGAAAAAGGTCTTCCGACAGACTCTACGAGACGGCCACCCCCAAGACTTATTTTAAATGAAAATAAAAAGAGAATTCTAGAATGAGAGCAAGTGGGTATTTCAAAGGTCCACATTAGCACAAGCTCAACTGTGTACAGCCCAGCAGGAGTTGCTCTAAATAAGAAACAAACAAACAAAAACAATAAAAAGATCTCCTTGCCACCAACATTAGACTAAAACCAGAAACAGAAACAGTGGTTTACAGGCCATTCTTAAACATCTATAAAGCCTCAGAGGTGGGTGATGGCGGGGGGAGTGTTCAGGAGTGTGGGGTGGGCGGGATTTGTAGCAAACCTTTCTTAAAAGATTCTTCTCTTTCAATAAACCCTTAGAAAACCATAATTCAAAAAGAGTCATGTACAACAATGTTCATTGCAGCTCTATGTACAACAGTCAGGACATGGAAGCAACCTAAGTGCCCATTGACAGACGAATGGATAAAGAAGATGTGGCACATATATACAATTGAATATTACTCAGCGACAAAAAGAAACGAAATTGGGTCATTTGTAGTGAGGTGGATGGACCTAGAGTCTGTCATACAGAGTGAAGTCAGTCAGAAAGAGAAAAACAAATACCGTATGCTAACACATATATGTGGAACCCTGAAAAAAAAAAGAAGGTTCTGAAGAACCTAGGGGCAGGACAGGAATAAAGACACAGACGTAGAGAATGGACTTGAGGACACAGGGAGGGGGAAGGGTAAGCTGGGATGACGTGAGAGAGTGGCATGGACATATATACACTACGAAATGTAAAACAGACAGCGAGCGGGAAGCAGCCGCATAGCACAGGGATATCAGCTCCGTGCTTTGTGACCACCTAGAGGGGTGGGATAGGGAGGGTGGGAGGGAGACGCAAGAGGGAAGATGTATGGGGATATATGTATACGTGTAGCTGATTCACTCTGTTGTACAGCAGAAACTAACACAACAATGTAAAGCAATTATACTCCAATAAATATGTTAAAAAAAACATTCTTCTCTCTCAAACTCACTCAATTCCTCTGTACTGTGCTCACCAAAAAGTACAAATAAAATACATATTCATGAAGTCCTAGGCATAAAAAAAAATCTGATAATGAGCAGAAAACTTCAGAACACATATAAACATAAAAGATTTTGGTGAGTTTTCCTTTTTATTCCTTAAGCGCTTTCCACTCCCATCTAATTCAAAATGACCGTTTTTGTCAAAATGCATTAGCAGAAAAGGCTGGTCTTAAGCCTCTACCCGCTTTTTATTAAAAAGTAGTTTGGGGCTCACTTGAAATGCTTTGCAAATCCTCAGATTAGTCCCAGAAGTGCCTTATTCCCAGGGAGCCTCTGAGCTGAGTACTGTGTGGCATGGGGCCAGAATACAAGAAAATGTCTGGCCTCCCAGGCCAACCTGCCCCAGTGGTCATGAAAATCTGGAACAGACGAGGCCCCTGACTTAGATTAATGGGACGGGTTTCAAAAATGGTGAAAGTCAGGCCCCAGATGAAGTCAAGCGTGTAAACTACTTCTTTGTTTTTTGTTTTTAGGGGCAACTTTTTTTTTAAGACTCATAAACAAACCACTTTCAACAGCTGACAAACATTGTCTGATTTGATCTTTGTAACTACCTGGTGAGTTATGCAATATCTCTCTTTTATAATAAGGAAATTGAAAATAAGAGAAGTTCTAATCTCAGTGTTAGAAACTTGATTCAATCCAGCTCTATCTGATTTCTGTTTTTTTTTCAGAGTTATAAACTTTTTATTCATATAGCTGTCTCATAAGGTATCTCCTAGGGTTTTTTTTTTTCAATTGAAGTATAGTTGATTTACAATGTTGCGTTAATTTCTGCTGTACAGCAAAGTGACTCAGTTATACATATATATACATTCTTTTTTATATACTTTTCCATTATGGTTTATCCCAGGAGATTGAATGAAGTGCCCTGTGCTACACAGTAGGACCTTGTTGTTTATCCATTCTATACATAACAGTTTACATCTACTAACCCCAAACTCCCACTCCATCCCTGCCCCAGCCCCCTCCCCCTCAGCAACCACCAGTCTGTTCTCTCTGTCTGTGATTCTGTTTGTTTCACAGATAGGCTCATTTGTGTCATATTTCAGATTCCACATATAAGTGGTATCATATCGTGTTTCTCTTTCTGATTTACTTCATTTGGTATGATCACCTCTAGTTGCACCTAGGCTACTTCTGAAATAAACATACTTAGTTCAGAGTCACTGCTGTCTTGGGGTGGTGGTGGGGGGACGACACTAGATGTCACTGGTCTCGTGAAACGGTGAAACGCCAGGAACCTGAAGGGAACATGAGAGGTTCCAACAGACCTTTAATCTCCCACTGTCATGATTTTGGTGCTGCGGGGTTAGCACTGCACAGCCAAGAAGGCCCAAGAATTTTTCACCAATTCTTTCTTTCTTAAAAACTCAAGCCATGGAAGTAATAAGGATGACTTTTACTGTGATTATCAGTGTTCAGTACCACTTTCCTCCCGTCACAGCCTGGACAAACTAGCCTGGAGAGGTTGTGACACGGGGCCACAGAGCCAGTATCCACGGGCCCAGCCCTACTAGCTCCTGCAATATTGAGGCAATTCCTTATCGGTTCATAGAGAGTTACCACTCCAAGCCTCCCCCGCAGCTCTGGTCATATCAGCTGCCCCCAAATTCCCCCCAGACCCAACAACTGAGTTACAGGCTGTCTCAGCAAGGCTGTGGTGGGCGACCTCCCTGATCAGCTGTCAAATATTTTTCAGCGCATCTCTGTGTAAGGTAAAAATGGCTGCACAAGTTCAGGTTCTCTGTTTTTAATCCAATCCAGGAAGAAACACTCGTTTCCAAGTGAATTCCAGGATCCTCTGCAATTTTATTTAAAAACAATGAATTTGAGATAAGTCATGGAGGGTGAAATGTAGGTACCTTTCTGGAGAAGGCTGAGCGCTTCCTCGGAAATATTCAAGCAAAAGATATAGGGATGAAATGAAAGTTTAAGTGTGTAAACAGCAGAAGTGAGAGCAATGGTATTCTTACCAGGGACAAGCAATGCAAGCAAAAATCTTGGAAATGCATTTACGTGATCTCCCGTGTGTCTGTGTGTAGAAGAAGCGGCAGAGATACATAACCTCTCAATCTGGGTTATAGTCCTACAAGTAATTCATTTCTGTGGTTCACCAGTTTTAAAGTTCTTTAAGAAACCTAGGCAGCTAAGTATTTTTAAGGACACTTATAGATACATGCAATTTTACTTTGTTCATCGGAACACAAAATGAACCATTTATTTAAATTTACCCCTACCTACTTGGGGGGAAAAAAGGAAGAATTTTAATATAAGTACAAATATGTAACAGGAAAAATACAACGTACTAAGACTATTTCATGAACCACATATATTTTGAAGTTTGATGTGGCATTTGGAAAATAACCCACTTTATCATTAACTAAATTCTTCTGTGTTCCCAGGTTGCTAACCCCTAATCAGAGAATGACAGGACATGAATAATGGATGAGCAGATTATACTGCATCTGCAGGAATTAGATTTTTATTAACAGAAACTTAAAAGAATATTTCTGGTTCAGAGAGGAACAGTTAGGATAATCTGAGGAAATTATCAGGAATTAATCTTTCACTTACACATATTTCATAGGCAGGCTTTTATGTACTTAAGTCCATAACACTAGGAAAGAAATCCTTATAAAAATGTAATATTAAAAGAACTTAGGACAAGAAAGATTGCATGGAAAATATGCAAGTTTAATGGCAAGGAATCTATATTTACTTGCTAGATAAATCTAATACACAGTTTACTGTGCTTAAATTTAAAAAAAATAAAATGTACTATGCTGAATAAAATATGTAATTTTTTATGGTTATTTTCAGTGTTTAATAGAGAGTCAACTTAATGTTCCCAAACATCTGCCTCTATAACAAAGGTGACCCTAAATTCAGTGTGTTTTGTTTACTAACACATAGAACTGTGTACTATACATCTTGGAAATTTTGCTATTTTAAAAAGGAAATTAAAAATTTTGAGAATGTGAACTATTCATAAAATTACTGACTCATCCCACGTAACTGAGATCTTGTAGAAAGATGACAAATTTTAATGCCTCTGAAGCAAGAAAAATACAACTTGATATGTAAGAAGGATTGTAGAATCCTTGGAGCTTTCTCCTTGTTTAGTCTTTATGGAACATGTGGAACAAATATCTTTAACATTTTAGTCCAGTGTGTGTTTCCTCACACCTGTGTCATTAAATGACAGTTCGTATTTGTATTTTATTTAAATGCTAGCTATAAAAGAGACGTACTCCTTTGTATCTTATTGAAAAAATGGACTTTGTTTTCATACCCAATTTCACTTCTAAACCATGACATTCATAGGTAAGCAAGCCATCAGGTTCATCCCTAGCACCAAAGAGAAGGTAAAGGATGCTCAGAGGTAGGAGGTATGCTAGGAAGCCACCTGTCAATCCCGGGTTCCCTCTTTGGACAATTTCTTCCCATCTGATAAACATGCCTTCCTACAAGAAGCTGCATAGGCTCCTTAAACTTGATGTATTCCCTCTGCTTTTTTTAAAATAAAATATCCGCTTCTCGCATTTCCACGTTCATTGTTAGTTTCTTCATTATTTTTTTTCTAACATCTTTTTTGGAGTATAATTGCTTTACAATGGTGTGTTAGTTTCTGCTGTATAACAAACTGAATCAGCTATACGTATACATATATCCCCATATCCCCTCCCTCTTGCGTCTCCCTCCCACCCTCCCTATCCCACCCCTCTAGGTAGTCACAAAGCACCGAGCTGATCTCCCTGTGCCGTGCGGCTGCTTCCCACTATTTTACATTTGGTAGTGCATCTGTGTCCATGCCACTCTCTCACTTTGTCCCAGCTTACCCCTCCCCTTCCCCGTGTCTTCAAGTCTATTATCTACGTCTATGTCTTTATTCCTATCCTGCCCCTAGGTTCTTCAGAACCATTTTCTTCTTTCTTTTTAGATTCCCTATATATGTGTTAGCATACGGTATTTTTATTTTCTGTATGACTTATTTCACTCTGTATGACACTCTCTAGGTCTATCCACCACATTACAAAAAACTCAGTTTCGCTTCTTTTTATGGCTGAGTAACATCCCATTGTATATATGTGCCACATCTTCCTTATCCATTCATCTGTCGACGGACGCTTAGGTTGCTTCCATGTCCTGGCTATTGTAGATAGAGCTGCAATGAACACTGTGGTACATGACTCTTTTTGAATTATGGTTTCCTCAGGGTATATGCCCAGGAGTGGGATTGCTGGGTCGTATGGTAGTTCTATTTTTAGTTTTTTAAGGAACCTCCACACTGTTCTCCATAGTGGCTGTAACAATTTACATTCCCACCAACAGTGCAGGAGGGTTCCCTCTTCTCCACACCCTCTCCAGCATTTGTTTGTAGATTTTTTGATGATGGCCATTCTGACTAGTGTGAGGTGATACCTCTTTGTAGTTTTGATTTGCAGTTCTCTAATCATTAGTGATGTTGAGCCTCCTTTCATGTGTTTGTTGGCAATCTGTATCTCTTCTTTGGAGAAATGTCTATTTAGGTCTTCTGCCCAGTTTTGGATTGGGTTGTTAGTTTTTTTGATATTGGCCTGCATGAGCTGCCTGTATATTTTGGAGATTAATCCTTTGTCAGTTGCTTCGTTTGTAAATATCTTCTCCCATTCTGAGGGTTGTTTTTTCTCTTGTTTATGGTTTCCTTTGCTGTGCAAGCGCTTTGAAGTTTCATTCGGTCCCATTTGTTTATTTTTGTTTTTATTTCCCTTTCTGTAGGAGATGGGTCACAAAGGTTCTTGCTGTGATTTATGTCATAGAGTGTTCTGCCTGTTTTCCTCTAAGAGTTTTATAGTGTCTGGCCTTACGTTTAGGTCTTTCATCCATTTGGAGTTTATTTTTGTGTATGGTTTTAGGGAGTGTTCTAATTTCATTCTTTTACATGCAACTGCCAAGTTTTCCCAGCACCACTTATTGAAGAGGCTGTCTTTTCTCCATTGTATATATTCTTTCCTCCTTTATCAAAGATAAGGTGACCATATGTGTGTGGGTTTATCTCTGGGCTTTCTATCCTGTTCCATTGATCTATATTTCTGTTTTGGTGCCAGTACCATACTGTCTTGATTACTGTAGCTTTGTAGTATAGTCTGAAGTCAGGGAGCCTGATTCCTCCAGCTCCATTTTTCTTTCTCAAGATTGCTTTGGCTATTTGGGGTCTTTTGTGCTTCCATATAAATTATGAAATTTTTTATTCTGGCTCTGTGAAAAATGCCATTGGTAGTTTAATAGGGATTGCACTGAATCAGTACATTGCTTAGGGTAGTATAGTCATTTTCACAATGTTGATTCTTCTAATCCAAGAACATGGTATATCTCTCCATATGTTTGTATCATCTTTAATTTCTTTCATCAGTGTCTTATAGTTTTCTGCATACAGGTTTTTGTCTCCTTAGGTAGATTTATTCCTAGGTATTTTATTCTTTTTGTTGTAATGGTAAATGGGAGTGTTTCCTTAATTTCTCTTTCAGATTTTTCATCATTAGTGTATCGGAATGCAAGAGATTTCTGTGCATTAATTTTGTATCCTGCTACTCTACCAACTTCATTGATTAGCTCTATTAGTTTCCTGGTAGCATCTTTAGGATTCTCTATGTATAGTATCATGTCATCTGCAAACAGAGACAGTTTTCCATCTTCTTTCCCAATTTGAATTCCTTTTATTTCTTTTTCTTCTATGATTGCTGTGGCTAAAACTTCCGAAACTATGTTGAATAACAGTGGTGAGAGTGGGCAAACTTATCTCGTTCCTGATCTTGGTGGAAATAGCTTCAGCTTTTCACCATTGAGAATGATGTAGGCTGTGGGTTTGTCATATATGGCCTCTATTATGTTGAGATAAGCTCCCTCCATGCCTACTTTCTGGAGAGTTTTTATCATAAATCGGTGTTAAATTTTGTCAAAAGCTTTTTCTGCATCTATTGAGATGATCAAATGGTTTCTCACCTTCAATTTGTTAATATGGTGTATCACATTAATTGATTTGCATATAATGAAGAATCCTTGCATTACTGGGATAAACCCCACTTGATCATGGTGTACGATCCTTTTAATGTGCTACTGGATTACGTTTGCTAGTAGTTTGTTGAGGATTTTTGCATCTATGTTCATCAGTGATATTGGTCTTTAGTTTTCGTTTCTTGTGACATCTTTGGTTTTGGTATCAGGGTGATGGTGGCCTCGTAGAATGACTTTGGGAGTGCTCCTCCCTCTGCTGTATCTTGGAAGAGTTTGAGAAGGATAGGTTTTAATTCTTCTCTAAATGTTTGATAGAATTCACCTGTGAAGCCATCTGGTCCTGGGCTTTTGTTTGTTGGAAGATTTTAATTACAGTTTCAATTTCAGTGCTTGTGATTGGTCTGTTTATATTTTCTCTTTCTTCCTGGTTCAGTCTCAGGAGGTTGTGCTTTTCTAAGAATTTGTCCATTTCTTCCACGTTGTCCATTTTATTGGCATAAAGTTGCTTGTAGTAATCTCTCAGGATCCTTTGTATTTCTGCAGTGTCAGTTGTTACTTCTCCTTTTTCATTTCTAATTCTATTGATTTGAGTCTTCTCCCGTTTTTTCTTGATGAGTCTTGATAGTGGTTTATCAATATTGTTTATCTTCTCACAGAACCAGCTTTCAGTTTTGTTGATCTTAGCTATTGTTTCCTTCATTTTTTTTCATTTATTTCTGATCTGATCTTTATGGTTTCTTTCCTTCTGCTAACTTTGGCTTTTGTTTGTTCTTCTTTCTCTAGTTGCTTTAGGTGTAAGGTTAGGTTGTTTGAGATTTTCTTGCTTCTTGAGGTAGGACTGTATTCTATAAACTTCCCTCTTAGAACCGCTTTTGCTGAATCCCATAGGTTTTGGGTCAT
Source organism: Phocoena sinus (assembly GCF_008692025.1). NCBI lineage: Eukaryota > Metazoa > Chordata > Mammalia > Artiodactyla > Phocoenidae > Phocoena > Phocoena sinus. The sequence goes on from NC_045764.1 coordinate 4,275,269, forward strand.
CGTGTTTTCACTGTCATTTGTTTCTAGGTATTTTTTGATTTCCTCTTTGATCTCTTCGGTGATCTCTTGGCTATTTAGTAGTGTATTGTTTAGCCTCCATGTGTTTGTATTTTTCACAGATATTTTCCTTTAATTGATATCTAGTCTCACAGCGTTGTGGTCAGAAAAGATACCTTGTACGATTTCAATTTTCTTAAGTTGACCAAGGCTTGATTTGTGACCCAAGATATGATCTATCCTGGAAAATGTTCCATGAGCACCTGAGAAGAAAGTGTATTCTGTTGTTTTTGGATGGAATGGCCTATAAATATCAATTAAGTCCATCTTGTTTAATGTACCGTTTAAAGCTTGTGTTTCCTTATTTTCTGTTTGGATGATCTTTCCATTGGTGAAAGTGCAGTGTTAAAGTCCCCTACTATTACTGTGCTACTGTCGATTTCCTCTTTTATGGCTGTTAGTATTTGCCTTATGTATTGAGGTGCTCATATGTTGGGTGCATAAATATTTACAATTGTTATATCTTCTTCTTGGATTGATCCCTTGATCATTATGTAGTGCCCTTCTTTGTCTCTTGTAAGAGTCTTTATTTTAAAGTCTATTTTGTCTGATAGGAGAATTGCTACTCCAGCTTTCTTTTGATTTCCATTTGCATAGAATACTCTTATCCATCCCCTCACTTTCAGTGTGTATGTGTCCCTAGGTCTGAAGTGGGTCTTTTGTAGACAGCATATATACGGGTCTTGTTTTTGTATCCATTCAGCCAGTCTATATCGTTTGGTTGGAGCATTTAATTAATTTACATATAAGGTAATTATCAATATGTATGTTCCTATTACCATTTTCTTAACTGTTTTTTGTTTGCTATTGTAGGTCTTTTCCTTCTCTTGTGTTTCCTGCCTAGAGAAGTTCCTTTAGCCTTTGTTGTAAAGTTGGTTTGGTGGTGCTGAATTTTGTTAGCTTTTGCTTGTCTGTAAAGGTTTTAATTTCTCCGTCAAATCTAAATGAGATCCTTGCTGGGTAGAGTAATCTTGGCTGCAGGCTTTTCCCTTTCATCAGTTTAAATATGTCCTGTGACTCCCTTCAGGCTTGCAAAGTTTCTGCTGAAAGATCAGCTGTTAACCTTTTGGGGATTCCCTTATATGTTATTTGTTGCTTTTCCCTTGCTTCTTTTAATATTTTTACTTTGTATTTAATTTTTGACAGTTTGATTAATATGTGTCTTGGCGTGTTTCTCCTTGGATTTATTCTGTATGGTACTCTCTGTGCTTCATGGACTTGATTGACTATTTCCTTTCCCAAATTAGGGAAGTTTTCAACTATAATCTCTTCAAATATTTTCTCAGTCCCCTTTTTTTTCTCTTCTTCTTCTGGAACCCCTATAATTTGAATGGTGGTTCATTTAATATTGTCCCAGAGGTCTCTGAATCTGTCCTCAATTCTTTTCATTCTTTTTTCTTTATTCTGCTCTGCGGTAGTTATTTCCACTATTTTATCTTCCAGGTCACTTACCTGTTCTTCTCCCTCAGTTATTCTGCTATTGATTCCTTCTAGAGAATTTTTAATTTCATTTATTGTGTTGTTCATCATTGTTTATTTGCTCTCTAGTTCTTCTAGGTCCTTGTTAAACATTTCTTGTATTTTCTTCATTCTATTTCCAAGATTTTGGATCATGTGTACTATCATTACTCTGAATTCTTTTTCAGGTAGACTGCCTATATCCTCTTCATTTCTTTGGTCTGATGGGTTTTTACCTTGCTCCTTCATCTGCTGTGTGTTTCTCTGTCTTCTCATTTTGCTTAACTTACTGTGCTTAGGGTCTCCTTTTCACAGGCTGCAGGTTCGTAGTTTCCGTTGTTTCTGGTGTCTTCCCCCAGTGGGTAAGGTTGGTTCAGTGGGTTGTGTAGGCTTCCTGGTGGAAGGGACTAGTGCCTGTGTTCTGGTGGATGAGGCTGTATTTTGTCTTTCTTGTGGGCAGGACCACGTCTGGTGGTGTGTTTTGGGGTGTCTGTGACCTTATTATGACTTTAGGCAGCCTCTCTGCTAATGGGTGGGGTTGTGTTCCTGTCTTGCTAGTTGTTTGGCATACGGTGTCCAGCACTGTAGGGTGCTGGTGGTTAAGTGGAGCTGGTTTTTCACATTGAGATGGAGATCTCTGGGAGAGCTTTCGCTGACTGATATTACGTGGGGCCAGGAGGGCTCTGGTGGAGCAATGTCCTGAACTTGGCTCTCCCCCCTCAGAGGCACAGGCCTGACATCCGGCTGGAGTACTAAGACCCTGTCAACCACATGGCACAGAAGAAAAGGGAAAACAAAAGTAAGAAAGAAAAATAAAATAAAATAAAAGTTATTAAAATAAAAAATTAAAATACATCATTAAAAATAAAAAAATTTAAAAGTGATTTAAAAAAGAAAGAAAGGAGCCACCAAACCAAAAAGCAACCCACCAATGCTAACAAGCGCTAAAAACTAGACTAAAAGAAAAAAACAAAAAACGGACAGACAGAACCCTAGGATAAGTCGTAAAAGCAATGCTATACAGACAAAATCACACAAGCACATACATACACACTCACAAAAAGAGAAAAACGGTAAAATATATATATATATATAAAAGGAAGAGAGCAACCAAATCAATAAACAAATCTACAAATGATAATAAGCTCTAAATACCAAACTAAGATAAACACAAAACCGGAAACAGATTAGATGCACAAACCAAACCCCAAGTCTACAGTTGCTCCAAAAGTCCAGCGCCCCAATTTTGGGATGATTCGTTGTCTATTCAGGTATTCCAGAGATGCAGGAACATCAAGTTGATTGTGCAGCTTTAATCCGCTGCTCCTGAGGCTGCTGGGAGAGATTTCCCTCTCTTTTCTTTGTTCTCACAGCTCACAGGGGCTCAGCTTTGGATGTGGCCCTGCCTCTGCGTGTAGGTCACCTGAGGGCGTCTGTTCTTGGCTCAGACAGGACGGGGTTAAAGGAGCCGCTGATTCGGGGGCTCTGGCTCATTCAGGCCCGGGGGGAGGGAGGGATGCGGGGCGGGCCTGCGGCGGCAGAGGCCGGCGTGACGTTGCACCAGCCTGAGGCGCGCGGTGAGTTCTCCCGGGGGAGTTGTCCCTGGATCCCGGGACCCTGGCAGTGGCGGGCTGCACAGGCTCCCCGGAAGGGGGGTGTGGAGAGTGACCTGTGCTCACACACAGGCTTCTTGGTGGCGGCAGCAGCGGCCTTAGCGTCTCCTGCCCGTCTCTGGGGTCCGCGCTGTTAGCCGCAGCTCGCGCCCGTCTCTGGAGCTCCTTTAAGCAGCGCTCTGAATCCCCTCTCCTCGCGCACCAGGAAACAAAGAGGAAAGAAAAAGCCTCTTGCCTCTTCGACAGCTCCAGACTTTTCCCCGACTCCCTCCCGGCCAGCCGTGGTGCACTAGCCCCCTTCAGGCTGTGTTCACGCCGCCAACCCCAGTCCTCTCCCTGCGCTCCGACCGAAGCCCGAGCCTCAGCTCCCAGCCCCGCCCACCCCGACGGGTGAACAGACAAGCCTCTCGGGCTGGTGAGTGCCGGTCGGCACCGATCCTCTGTGCGGGAATCTCTCTGCTTTGCCCCCGCACCCCCGTTGCTGCGCTCTCCTCCGCGGCCCCGAAGCTCCCCCCTCCGCCACCCGCAGTCTCCGCCCGCGAAGGGGCTTCTAGTGTGTGGAAACCTTTCCTCCTTCACGGCTCCCTCCCACTGGTGCAGGTCCCGTCCCTATTCTTTTGTCTCTGTTTTTTCTTTTTTCTTTTGCCCTACCCAGGTACGTGGGGACTTTCTTGCCTTTTGGGAGGTCTGAGGTCTTCTGCCAGCGTTCAGTAGGTGTTCTGTAGGAGCTGTTCCACATGTAGGTGTATTTCTGGTGTATCTGTGGGGAGGAAGGTGATCTCCACGTCTTACTCCTCCGCCATCTTGTAGCTATCCTCAAAATATGTAACTTTAACAGCCAAGATGGCTGTTGACCTCTTAGGAGTGGATCCAGTATTGTATGATGAAAATCATGAAGTCTCACGTAACACTTTTTTTTTTGGTCTGAACTCTTGGCTTTTTGTTTTGTTTTATTTGGATCTGCAAAAACAGTGACAATTACTTGCTTTTCCTGTATAGTCACAAGGACACCCCCCCACTTGGTGCAGCAGTCTCACCCTGCAGGCACCTGTGAAGATTCTTCCCTGTCTATCGGATTACCTGGGAAAGAGGAGTCAGGCCTGGGAGAAACAATAATAAAGAATTTTGTAACATTTTTCACGTATAAGAGATGGAGCCTTCTTTATCACACACACATTAAAATGTGTCTTCTGGACATCGACCTTCCAAACAATTTATGGATTATATGACATACAAAATAGGTGAATATTATAAAAGAAGTTTTATAAACTTATCTCTCTTTCCAGTCAGTTTTCACCACCTATAAATAATAAAAAGAGGACTCTTTTTATAGATAAACTCTGATCCAGATCAAGTACGTGCCATAAGCCTATAATATTAACTCTGTGTACAGAAACTTAGAGTATCGGGAAATAAAATGGGAAGAGTCTATGGTCAGTGGGTAAGAGTTCAGTGTGAGTTAGATGATTTTTAATTTAATAAAGAAAAATAAGTCAAGAATCATGAAAATACAGCAATAATAATATAAGTAGCTAGCATGTGAGCAAATAACTTAGTGTTTTACACGTGCTACCTTATTGAAAATTCAGAGCCATGTGGGCGAATTACTCTTATTATTTCATAGAAAGAAGAATAAACTAAGGCTTAAAGAAGAAGTTAATTTAATTCCACAGGGTCCTCCTCCTGGTTTGCAATCATTGAAACCCTGATCTGAGTCCAAATGGTTCTCTTGGCCTTTAGACTGTATTTCTTCACAAGTAGCCTAGAAGGTATATTTTGGGTGTATGACCACAGTGTGATAAATGAAAGAATAATTTCCCACCCCGCTCTCTACAGCAAGGTCACTCAGAAAGTCACAAAATTTGATGTGTGTTGCTGAAAATACATCAGTAAAGCCGAACACATTTCCACCAGTAGAGAGTTTTGCCCAGGTCCTCTTGTTTGTAGGATAATCTCCACTATGGAATGAAGTGGGGAAATTTTTTCAAAAAGTAGTATTTTGGAGCCTTCTAAAATGAACAGTTATTCCAAATGTGACTTTCAGCCATTATAAAATGAAACAGCTCCAATTTCTGAAAGCATAAAGACAACAGATCCAGAAAGCCATGGGACAGGCTCCCTGGTTCTACGGTGACCGACACTATACACAACTGCACCCCACACACTCGCGAAAACCAAAGACATGAGAAAGCAGCTGCTCAGTGTTGCTTAACAGATGGGGAAACCAAGGTCAAAGAGGTTAAGGACTCACTTTACTGAGCTGAGTCCCTGCCACCTCAAGGGTCTGCCATGCCTCAGTCCCCTTGATGGGGCAAAGAGCCCCACAGGTTTCCTCTGCACCCAGGCCTTCAGCCATGTGACCTACTACCAAGAGCCACAGATGAACAAACCAGAAATGAGTTCTGACCACACTGCTCCCACACGTGACTCTCTAGTTGCATGAGATGATCATTCATAGAGGTAGGGTCTTCTATTCCCTTTCTTCCTCATGGGGTTTACCACAAACTCCCAAAGTGGAGGAATCTGAACTTGGCCTCAAAGCCAAAAAGTCTAACACTTTTGACCTAGATCATATATGCTGTATATACTACTGGACAGGACCAGAGCACTCTTGCTCAATCTGGTTCACAACTCAAGTCTTCCTACTTCCAACCCAGTGATTTTCATTTCAAAAGGAAGAATTCCAGTTTTTTCCCTGAAGTTCTATTTTCAAAATCAAAATTTAGCAAACTTAAAAAATAAAATCAGGGGGCTTCCCTGGTGGCGCAGTGGTTGAGAGTCCACCTGCCGATGCAGGGGGCCCGGTCCGGGAAGATCCCACATGCCGCGGAGTGGCTGGACCCGTGAGCCATGGCCGCTGACCCTGCGCGTCTGGAGCCTGTGCTCCTCAACGCGAGAGGCCACAACAGTGAGAGGCCCGCATACCGCAAAAATAAGTAAATAGATAAAATCAGAATCGGTGCTTCTTATTTTGACAGAGTTGTCCTTTGCTGATCCGGGGGAGTGGGGGAAAGACGACCATGTGATAAGGGGCCCTGGAACAATTCATTATCCAAGCAGAAAACATACAATTAGATTCCTACCTCCTATCATAAACACAAATAAGCAAAAATTGAAAAAAAAATTATAAGTAAACATAAGAAGAGTATTTTTATGCCCTTCTATTACTAGGGAAGCATTTCTTACAAGATGAGAAATGGAAAACATAAAGGAAAAACTGTTAAAGTTGACATCACAATTTAAAACTTACAAGTGTCCAGAAAAAGTGGAAAACAACTTATCGACTGAGAGCAGATATTTGCAGCACTTAGAACTGGCAAAAGGTTACTATAAGCAATATATAACTCAATGTGAATCTATACACAAAACAGAAACAGACTCAGACATAGAAAACAAACTTATGGTTACCAAAGGGGAAAGGGACAGAGGGAGGGAGGGAGGGACAAATTAGGAGTATGGGATTAACAGATACAAACTACTATATGTAAAAGAGATAAGCAACAAGGATTTACTGCACAGCACAGGGAATTATATTCAGTACCTTGTAATAACCTATAATGGAATATAATCTGAAAAAAACCTGAATCCCTAAGCTGTACACCTGAAACTAACACAATACTGTAAGTGAATTATACGTCAATTAAAAAAACCCATTACAACTCAATACAAAATGCAAGCAACACAACAGATATATGGCGAGAGGTATAAAAGCAAAAGTGGATCAGATGGACAAAAATGTGAAAAATCCAACATTTCCAAGTATTGATGAGGATTTGGGGGAATGAGAACCCTTAGGTACTGCTGGTTGGGATGTAGAAATGGCACAGCTATTTGGATAACAATTTGACGTCTAACAAAGTTAAAAATACGCGCACCCTCCAGCTAAGCCATTCCACTCCAAAGTTTACCTTGAGCAGAGCTCCTCAATCAATCTACTGAGGTCTGGAAGCTTGGGCCAGTTCCTGCAGCTGTGAACAGCCTGCAAAAATCTTAATTTTCTACGTATCCCATAACTCAGAGAAGGTTGGGAAAGCACTGCCCTAGAGAAACTCCTGCACATTTGTACCAGGGCTCACGTACCTGAGTATTCATAGCATCGTTGTTTGTCATAGCCGAAAGAAAAAAAAGGAGAAACTACCTAAATGCTCATCTACAGAAGAAGGAGTAAATGAATCGTGCTAAAGTCACATAACAGAACACTGAATGAAAAGGAGTGAACCATCCCTATGTGTAAAATTATGGATGAATCACAGTCATAATGTTTAGCAGGAAAAAAAAAAGTGTTAGAAGCATACTGTAGTACTCTACTCTTTATACAAAACTGAAACATGCAAATATATCTTATAGGAAATCATGCAAGAATACTCACTGGCGTACATTCCCTAAAGACAGATACGTACGTAATAAAAATGTGAAAAATTCATGGAACTGATTTCAAAAATTGAGGGTTGTGATTTCTGCCAGTGGGGGAAGGGAGGTCTACACAGAGAGAATCAAGTGTGTCGGTAATAAAAAAAAATGAATCCGGTTTATGAAGCTGGGTGATGGTGATGGGTATACAATATTTTATTATTCTTTGTGCCTTTTGGTATGTCTTTAAAATTGCATGATAAATTTAAAACAAAAGAAAGCCAATTATTTCCTAATACATGTTTATCTAAGGAATAGAGAATTATGCATTTCAAAGACTAACGTTCCAGAGATGATTCCAATGCCCAGGCAGAAAGTCACATGTGCATCTACCGTCCCACTTCAAAACCAGCTCAGTACGTATTCATAGTACATGGGATGCTAACAACAAACCTAGGAGGTAGAGTCCTTTATTATCATTGATTTTTAGACAAGGAAACCAAGGTTTAGGAAAGGTAAGTAAGTATGACCCAGAGTTACAGATCATGAGTTGCAGGGCCAATGTCCAAATCCGGGTTCTCTGTACAATCCAAAAGCACAGGTTCTTAGTAACAATGACACTCCATTTATTGACTCCACAGATTCACGTCCCACCCCATTCTCCACCAACTCTCAAAGACTATGGGGAAAAAAGTCATCACCTTTGTTCAAAGAGGACTAAATTAAGAGCAGTGCACCGGAACTAATCTTAATCAATTCGCATGCTATTGATAACTATTATAGAATTGTTACATGTATACATACACACGCATATATTATGTGTGTTTAGATTTCTTTCCACAGGACTACAGACAGCTGCATTATCCCCTTGACATGCTTCACGCTGGCTTAAAATTGACTACAGTCACCAACCTGAGTATACTTCAATACAGTCTAAAAGCCTGAGCGCTCGCCTGGCAGGTCCCAACCCTGCCACGCTCCCAAATGGAGCCACCAGAAATGTGTCCAAGGTAGGAAGAACAGTTTACTTTCAAACTGAGGGATGAAACATTCTCTCCTTCTGTAAACCTAGAGGGGATTTTTTTTCATCAACTTTAGCAAAGCTTAAGTGCCTAATGGTATTCAAAACAGACATCCTTTTTTTTTCCTCTAACCATTTCAAAGCTTAGACATTTATAAATAGCTGCTGATCGTTTGTCAATGACAAAATACTATTTTCTCTTTTGTAGATCCAAACTAATTTAATATTTTTATCTTCACAAAAAATAGAGGTCTTGAAAGAGATTTTTTTTTCAGATTACATTTGATTTTTCCTGTTACGTATGTCGAGGAATATTCAGCACATAAACTGCTCAAGAAAATTAATGATTTTGCAAATACTAGTTTCTAAGGTGGAAACAAACAAAAAATATATATCATGTTGCCCTTAAGACAAATTCGTTGGCACTAATTAAAACAATATAATGTTCAAAACATTAAGTTTGAATAGGCTATATATAAATATAATCAATACCTAATATGTATCAGTTCTCCCCAACTCGATAAAGCATAAATATGTGAAAAGAAGGCCATGTTTTTACAAATTTGCATGTAGATCCTTTCACTGTCAGTGTAATACAGCTCAGAATTAGGTATGAGCTTATAAAATCACTCAGTTCACAAAAAGATGGAAACATCTGGAAAAGCACATCCTTACTTCAATTTCCTGCTGTAGAAGTCAAAAATAGGTAAACTTGAGAGTTAAAAGAAGGCCTTCCTTGAAAAGTGTAATAACCATTTGTCAGTTAAAGCAGAAGGTCCCTCCAGAACCACATCCATCCACAAAAGAACAGTTTTAGGGCTCCACGCCATTGAACTCTTTCCTGCCCGAGGCACGTGATTACAAAAAAAAAAATGAGCCACATCTTTGTGAGTGTGATGAAGGGTCATTGTTAAGGCAGATCTCCCTGGAAACATGAATAAGGCATAACGTTTACGTTATTTTTCATATGCGGTCAAACCCAAGACCCACACAGGCAAAGGAAGCAATTCTATAGGCCATGTGAAAAGGCAGCTAATCTGGAAGAGATTGTTGGTTTTGCACGGCATATTTCGGCTTCTGTTTCCATACGGGCATTCTCCAGTTGAGATCAAGTGATGTCACTGTCAACAAACAAAACAACGGCACATACCGTGGAATTCCGCAGAGGAGAAGCACCCTGGGTTAGTATGCAATGGTCCATTTATCCATTCCTTAGAATTCCTGAGAACTTGCCTGTGTTCAGTGGCTTTCTCTCTCTAAACATGGTGCCTTCTGCAGTTTAGACCCTCTCAAAAATAGTAAGCTTGAAAGCTGCCTTTCCAATAGCTAAGATAACTGTGGGAGAGGCCTTGAGACCTCCCTCGTGCTGGACTCCAGTCTATTTGCCGACTAAAATTTAACAAATGAAGTGATCAAAAAATAAGAAATGAAGATTAGCAACAGATTCATTTAAAGAACGGCCTTTTGGGAGCACCTCATAAATGATCAAGAAAAAAAAGCTTACTTACCCATTTATATGTCTGGATCCTAGTATTTGTGTTCAACTGTTATTTTAGTGTCCTTCTGACTTTAAAATGCATCTAATATTTGTATCTTTTAAGAATTCAGGGCTTTAAAAAGAAACAAGATTTTTTTGAAAAAGCAGCACACGCAAAACACGTATGCATCAACTTGCTATTATGCTGAATCTGACATCAAAGCAAGTAATAATTTGCTTTTTTCCCCCCTGCTGGTACAATGATAACTCTGTTTCACAGTAATTATTCTTAAGTAACAAATGAAGCTGAAGTTCTTTCTATATGAAATGCAACATAGTGTATCATATTGATTAGAATGTACAGGTTCAATATATTTGAAAAGACAGAACACTGAATGAAGAGCCAGAAAATAAATGAATGTGTGCAAGTGATTTTCTAAGCTTTCCGGGACTGCAGGTGCTTGCATTAAAGCTTTAAGTGCCATATGGCTTCCATATGTTATAACCTTTAATTTTTGGTAAAGGATAACTCTATGTGTTGTAACGCTGTAGGATACAATGTTTATTAACTAAGATATACCAGTCCCTGTGCAGAATGGACTTCTGATATATATATATGTGAGCACGTCTTACTTGACCTGCCAACAGGAAAAGGAGATGGGCATCTCCATCCTGAGCCTTTGCCTGCCCAGGGGCAGGGCCAGCAGGAAGCACCTTCCCCCATCCGCACCCCTCCACGCACCCCCTTTGGAGAGGGGCACAGCGTGTTGGGGGATTCGTGGGAGAGTCCGGAGATTGGGGCAAATGCATGGACACAGTCCGTGTCTTGCTTCTACATTTCCATGGAAATGTCTTTCTTAAAGGAGGAGGAAGGCATTTTGGAGCAGCTGTTGCCAACAGGGAATAAAGAGAACATGGTAGAGAAGGGGGGCCAGGGGAGAGGAGGAACAGGGCTGCAGGGCAGGACCAGTTCCCTAGTTCCATGCTGGCAGCTCCACTTGGGGAGAAAGTTGGGGAAGGAGACTGCTTACAGGAGGCAAAAGGAGAGAGCTGCCCTTCCTGAGAATCCTCATCTATGTAAGAGACATGGGGCAACTGCAGACCAGGCGTACCCTCTCCCTGGGATCCACCCGCAGCCCTCAGCCTCCGCAGATGGAACCAGACCAGACCACAGCAAGACCAAGGACGTCTTCCCATGTCTCAGAGATGATACAAAATCTTCGCTACCCTGAGTTCTCATCTAAACCACGGGAGTCAGGCTTTGATGAGGGACAGGAAAGAGTTAAACACCACCCTCTCCCCGCAACTCCAAGGAGCTGGAGTGGAGGGAAGGGTAGATGAACAGACCAAGCCCCATCCAATTCCAAGACTCAGGAGTCTGTGCTGGAGGTTATAGGGGCCAGAGTGAAGCCCATCTGGGATTTTAAACCACATGGGACTTTTTAAAATAGCCCCAAATGACTGGTGAGTTACAGAATATGCCAAAGGTTATTAAGAGCTCCTTACCCAGTGGAAAAGTAAAAGCTGGTACAGCACAGTTAGAGACATTGAATAGAAACACGAAATGATAAAATCCACAGATGTGTGACTTCTCAACAAACTAGATGCAAGCTCACCCTCTCTGCACACACAGAGAATAACAGCTACCATTTATGGAGCTCGCACTCAGCTAACTGCTGTACTTAGTACTTTATGAATCTCGTTTAATTCTCACAGTAACTATAAGAGGTAGGTATTATTATTCCCACTGTACAGATGAGAAAACTGAGGCTAGTGATGGGAAGTAGCCTTCCCAATGGGGCAGAGATAGTACATGTACACTTGAGTCTGTCTGATTCAAAGTTTTGTGCTTCTAGCCTTAGATAGACAACTGTCTTGTTAATAATGTACCTTGAAAAGAAAGATCAGGAAATTTATATTCAAATATGCATACCTTCACGTGCAAACCAAAAACAAAACAAAAAAATCACTCGAGATCTACAGGTTAGTAAAAGAGAATTTGGAATACAGAATCGCAGAATCCCGAGGATGAAAGCCAAATCTTTGTAAAGTGTACAGAATGCAGCCAGAAGTGAAGCATTTTACCACTATTAGGAATTCAATAAATATTTGTTGAATTAAAATGAAACAAGGCATATTCTTGCAATTGTTTCTTGAAATTAACACAGAAACTTTAGCAGGAGATGGCATGTGTATTCATTCACTCAACAAGTACTTCTGAGTGTTTACTATGTTCCAGCCTCTTTTTCTAGATACTGAATTGGGCTCTGAATGTACAAGGATAATCAAAACAGGCCGGACACCTGCCCTCCTGGAGCTTACCCTACATACATCTATTATGCCACAGTTTCATTATCTCATTAAATCCAGAGGCTGACTGGCCTAAGGCCACACATCAAATGTCAGATCAAAAATTACAATGCAGGAATTCTGAATCCTATTACAGATTTAACCTTCAGTAGATCTTATATCTTTCAAGAAAAAACTATGACTTTTAAGGAAAAAAAAAAAAAGATTCCACCTCTGTGAATTTGAGCAAGTTTCCTTTGTCACATTAAAGTTTCAAACAGCCCGGTTAACAAGCGCACAGTGACATCTACAAATGATTTCAGGTTCACCTATTCTACTTAGTAACTGACGTTTAGTGGTCATGCATCATTTCATGCTACACTGCTGGTTAATGCGTAATCGACAGGCTTCATTATAAGGTCAGTCATGAAAAACATAAATGACACTTGATACAGAATTTTACGTGCAGCAACGCCAAACACACCATAGCAACAGAGAGAGATTGATGAAAAAGGTTTGGTTTCTCTAGCAACTATCGCGTGGACCATCTGTAAGCCGAACCAGAGCAGTGGAAGCAAAATGAGCACTTGTAACATCTACAGTAGGTCCCTTTGTCTATTTCAACATAAGGTGAAAATTTAATATTTTTTTCTCCTATAAGGATAAGCTCCTCCTGTATTTGCTGTTTTGCAATCTGACTGCTTTTTTGTTTGAATGAACCTGTTTTTATTGAGCCTTATAAATCTAACCTTTACAAAAATGACTATTTTCCTACTGAAACTTTTATGCATAAAGGAAAAAGCACAAACATAATGGATAATTGGCAGAAGCAGAGAAACACGGATTGTGAAAAGTTTTTATAATATTTCCAAAGACAGAGTCTATAAAATGCTATAATAAAACGACAGTTCTTTGTTTATTTAGTGTTTTATATTCCAACAACCAGCTTTTCATAATAGCTGTCACTTGCAAAAAAAAAAAAAAAAGCAGAGTAGGGAAATTACAACACGATTACCGTTCCTTCTTCATTACCATATACGTAATTGTGCTGCTTACTCTCTAGCCTCTGCTAAAATAACCAACGATCATTCACATGTCACTTTTAAATTTCTCTCTTTATAGATACACATACATATGTATACTTGGATTTTGTATACATGTGTGGGTCTTCACTTATTTATGCTTTCTCCCTCATTGCATCTTTTTTTTTTTTTTTTTTGAAGGAATTAGTTGAGGTCATATGGAAAGTAACAAAACCTTTCAATCTCAAATAAAACTACTACCTTTGTAAAGAAAGCTTCCTGCCCTCACTCATGGTGTGTTACCCAAAGGAAAGGAGAAAGCCATCAAACAAGGAAAAAAATCGCTATTTCAACCACATGGATGAACCTTGAGGATATTATGTTAAGTGAGATAAGTCAGACAGAGAAAGACAAACATACTGTATGATATCTCTTCTAGGTGGAATCTAAAAAAACAAATTTGGCACTTTTGCCTTCCAAGACAGATGGCATTCTGCCTTGGGAATATGTATCTCTCTAAATAAACTTGCTTTCACTTTAAAAGTAAATAAATTAAAAAAACTAAAAACCCAGCACGAACAAACAGAGAGTGGAATGGTAGCTACCAGGGGCTGGGGGTGGGGGGAACAGGAGAGACATTTTTTTTAAGGGCATAAATGTGCAACCAGTAGATAAATAAATCCTGGAGCTCTAGTACACAGTGCAGGGATTATAGACAACAAATTTGTATTATAAACATTAAACTTGCTAAGTGACTAGATCTTAATTGTTCCACCACTAGAAGAAATGATAATATGGTGACTCCACAGAGGTGACAGTTAAGACTACAACTGCAATCATATTGCAATACACATGCATCAAATCAGCGCACCCTGCGCCTTAAACTTACTGTAAGTTCCATGTCAATTACACCTCAATAAAACAGGGGAAGGCTAATTACCAGCCAAGGTGCAAACCCCTTTCTCAATCGCGGGTTCACGCTTAGCACCATCCCCATCCATCTGCTGGCTTGTAGAGGTGCTGTGCCTCTGGCCCCAGCTTGCCCAGTGTGCGACTTCTCTGTGGTCCCACTCCATCACAGTTCCCCGCTCTCTAGGGTCAGCCTGACTATGTCTACCTCCTGCAGTTGAGTGGAGTACAGAAGCAGTAGCCAAGTTTTCACTGAGAATCAGATCTGGATGCTGTGGCCAGAGGGCACGTGCTTATTTCCTGGTGCCTCCTGTGTACCCACGAGACACTGCAGAATATTGCCAAAGCCTGCTCCCGCACTGCATGGTCTGATATTTTCAGAGGGTGAGTGACAGAAGCTTAAAGCATCAATGGAGGCAGTGTTCAGTGATGGCTCTGTTAATGAGCACCTTGTTACAGCTTTCTAATCAACAGAAACCTTGTCTTATTTAATAACGGAGACAATATGAAACCGAGCTAATCACAAGGTCAGTATATATGTGGAGACAATGTTTCAATGTAAAAACATCATAGGTTACAAGGTGAATGCCTCTTGAGACAAAGTCAGCAGGGGCAAAGAACCTCCTGCTTCTAGGAGCCGCAATATTTCAGATGGAGGTTACACCGCACAGGCATCACGCAGCACGGATCAGCATCCCCCAGGGGCACCTGAATGTGATTCTGGAGCTGTGGACTCTGGTCCAGCCTTCTCAGTTCGTTCTCTTTGGCTGCTGTTTATGGAGCGATTCTCTGTTCTAGGCACTACGCTAAATCCATAATCTACATTATCTCTATTTTTGGAAATCCTTAGAGACTGTGTATTGCTATCTTCCCTTTACAGAGGAGGAAAGGAAGGCTTGGAGGGCTTAAGAAATAACTTCCAGTAAATGGCAGAGCTGATTTTTAGACCAGGTCTCTCTGACTCTAAAGAGACTTTCAACATGTATAGCATTTTGTGTTTTCTTAGTCCATTTAGGGGCTGCTCTAACAAAAATACCAGAGACTGGGTAGTTTATTTCTACCAGTTCTGCAGGTTGGGAAGTCCATGATTGGGGTGCCAGCATGGCCCAGTAAAGGCTCTCTTCCTGGTTCACAGTCAGTCTTCTCTCTGTGTCCTCACATGGTAGAAGGGGCTAGGGAGCCCTGTGAGTTCTCCTTTATAAGGGCCCTAATCCCATTCATGAGGGCTGCACCCTCATGACCTAATCACCTCCCAAAGGCCCCACCCCACGTATTAATACCATCACCTTTGGGAGTTACGGTTTCAACATGTGAATTTTGAGGGGAGAATTCAGACCACAGCAGATGCCACATTTGAGATCTGAAGAAACTTAAGGCACAAGGAAGATAGTTATAAGTACTCAATCATCACCAGAGAAGAAACTAGAAATTAGATCTGTTCACCCTGAGAACACTTGTTTTCCAAACCATGCAAGATGACCACCTTTGCAGTCCTGTTCGATCCCACCCAAAGGAATCAATAAAGTTATACTGGCAATGTTGTGAAGCCATCCACAATCAACTTTTTTTTTTTGGTCTTGTCAGGTAACTGTTTCATTGACTTCCTTCACCCAACAAAAGTAATTCTACCTTCTATTTCAGGAGACCAAAGCATGTACTCTCCCTTCTCCAACCCAATCACCACCAAACTGGGGAACCATCTATGAACACTGATCAGGTGAAATTTTCGTGAAAGAGTCCTTCAATCCAAATTAGTATTTTAATCATTTTCTATTTTGCGATATAATGAAGGATTTTGTCACTTGTCAAAGAAAATCTGAGAATCAAAGCAGATGGACAGACACAGAGCAGGGAGGCTTGAAATTCCACCTGTTCTGTTCTACCTGGTCCTCAGATTGTACAAGAGTTTAAAAATGATACTTGAGCCTCTTAGAAGGCAGTAGGTGAGAAATCTATCAGGCCCACTGTTTTGAAAGTTCTAATAAACAAGCAACCACAGTCGCTAGAAAAAGATAGTCCTCAATACCGAATGAATAGAATAGTAATAACGCAGAGATAAACTGCTCCAAGAAGTTAATAAGTAAACAAATGATAACTCCCCTAAAGGGACATCAAAAAATTATCATCCAACAGATTGAGTTTGGCCATAAAACCACAGCCAGTGAACCATCAGTCTGATTATCCCATCAAAACCAAAATCCTACCCCATCGTAAAGGGTCTGTCTGAATGTCATGGAGGTGAATCTCAGTGAAAATAATGTATGTAGTGCAAAAATCTGCTGTTTCTAGAAGCAAAGTGTTCTAGATGGAGGTTACCGTGGGCATGGGGGCATGAGGAAACAATTTCTAGGTGGCATTTCCTCATCTCTTAAATCGTCCCTACTTAAGAAATAGGGACAACAAATAATTCCTGCTTGACAATTGTAAGATTATTGTAAAAATGCATGAATTTGATAAAGTTCTGTGTTTCTTAGAAAAATCTGGTGTAAGAATACAAAATGTCTCATTTTGTAAGCAGTACCTTATCAGGGGGAGAAAAAAAAAACTGAACCAATTCATTTAAATAGGTAAAATGATGAATAATCAAATACTACAGAAAACATGCCTAAAAGTTATAAAAACAAAGGATTATTTTTATAGGAGTTTTAGATTTTAAAGTATTTATGTTCATTCTCGTGTACTCATTCAAGCAAATTTCCCCATTCTTTTATCAATGGAAAGGAGACATACTCAGATTTCAGACAAGCCTGATGACACACCAAAGGTTATACTGAACAGGATGAATTTTAAAAGTCAGTACAATATATGGATTATATAAATCAAAATACTCTCAATTTATTCATGACTCCTACAATGAAGATTTTTCAACACAGCAAAATTTTTGAAGTCTAATTAATGCAATGTAACAAAAAGATGTCTAAATTATAGAGATTTAGGAACGGCAAACAGTGTCACAAGTGCAAATGATCACTCTAAGTCTGCTTTGATTTTATTTTGTCATTTATTTAGTATTTTTAAATTATCTTGGAACTTTTGGACACGTTTTCATAACCATCCATCCATCATTTAAAATGTTCACTGTTCAGAAGTGTTAATTCGACTTTTTAAAACCATAAACTAAGTATTTTATTTGACGAGAATAGACTTCTGGTTGCCGAGGGGGAGGGGGAGGGGGAGGGGAGAATTGGGAGTTGGGGATGAGCAGATGCAAACTATTATCTATGGGATGGATAAACCACAAGGTCCTACTGTAGAGCACAGGGGACTATATTCAATACCCTGCGATACACCATCATGGAAAAGAATACATACATGTGTATAACTGAGTCCCTTTGCTGTACAGCAGAAATCAACACAACACTGTAAATCAACTGGACTTCAATAAATTTTTTTTTAAAGTATTCTATTTGAAAAGCCACTATTATCTCACTCGTCTTTGAGTCTCTTATTTATTTATCTTCATTAATAATCACACACACGTCCAATCCATCAGCACATCCTGCCACCTCTACCTCCAAAGGACACGCACAGAATCCAACCACTTCACCCCAGCTTCACCACCAACGTTCTACCCCAGGCCGCCCTCATTCTTCCCTGTTCTTCTACAACAGCCTCCTCTCTGGTTTTCTTCCTTCCACTCAGGCTCCCGGAAACTCTCTTCTCTACACAAAAGACAAAGTGATTCTCGCAAAATGTAAATCAGGTCCAGCCACTACCCTGATCGAAGTCCTTCAAAGTCCTCCTGCATCATTTAAAATAAAACTGAACTTCAGGTATGGCCCTCAAGGCCCTACATTATCCACAGTCTGGCGCCCTGGATACTTCCACCTCCCATCCCTCCTTCTCCATCGGCACCCTCCAACCATGCTATAGCTTTCTTGCTTGTCCTCAAGCATGCCAAGCAAGGTTTCTCCTCAGGGCTTCCGCTCTGGAGGTTCCCTCTGTCCCATATCATCCCCTGGGGCACCATTCAGGACTCTGATCAGAAGCCTTCCCTGCTAACTCCACCTTCTAAATATCAGCCCACTGTCCTCTTATCCTCCTTTGTTTTTCTTCCAGCAGTTGGCATGCCTGACATTTTACTATATATTAATTGGCTTGATCTCTACTAGAAATGCAAGCTCATTGAGGGAAGAGACATTGGTGATTCATTGCTGTAAGTTCCAGAACCGTGAACAGCGCCTGATACATAGTAGGTTATCAGTTAATATTTGTGCTACTGCCACTGCCAGGTTCCCGGGATCCAGGGACAACTTCCCCGGGAGTACACGGCGGGTCTCAGGCTGGTGCAACATCACGCCGGCCTCTGCCGCAACGTCACGCTGCCTCTGCAGCCGCAGGCCCGCCCCGCACGTAGTGCCCCTCCTACCCCCATCCCCCAACCCCCGGCCTGAGTGAGCCGGAGGCCCCGAATCAGCGGCTCCTTTAACCCCGTCCTGTCTGAGCGAAAAAACAGACGCCCTCCAGCGACCTACACGCAGAGGCAGGGCCAAATCCAAAGCTGAGCTCCTGTGAGCTGTGAGAACAAAGAAGAGAAAGGGAAATCTCTCCCAGCAGACACAGAAGCAGCGGATTAAAGCTCCACAATCAACTTGATATACCCTGCATCTGTGGAATACCTGAATAGACAAGGAATGATCCCAAATTGAAGAGGTGGAACTTAGGAGCGAGATCTATGATTTTTTTCCCTTTTCCTCTTTTTGTGAATGTGTACGTGTATGCTTCTGTGTGAGATCCTGTCTGTATACTCTTGCTTCCACCATTTGTCCTAGGGCTCTATCCGTCCATGACTTTTTTTTTTAAAAATTCTTTTTCTTAATAATTAAGTTTAATTGTAATAACTTTATTATACTTTACCTTCGTTCTTTCTTTCTTTCCTTCCTTCCTTCCCTCCTTTAGACAACGAAACACCCCAAATTGAGGAGGTGGTCTCAGGGAGCAGGATTTATGATTTTTCCCCCTTTACCTCTTTTTGTGAAGGTGTATGTGTATGCTTCTGTGTAAGATTTTCTCTGTATAGCTTTGCTTCCAACATTTGTCCTAAGGTTCTATCCGTCCCTTTTTTTTTTTTTTTTTCTAAATATTTTTTAATTCAATAACTATATTATACTTTATTTTATTTTTACTGTATCATCTTTCTTTCTGTCTTTTTTCCTTCTTTCCCTCCTTCCTTCCTCCCTCCCTCCCTCCCTCCCTCCCTCCCTCCTTTCTTTCCTTCTTTGCTTCTTTCTTCCTTCCTTCCTTTCCTCCTTTCCTTCTTTCTTTACTCATACTTCTACTAATTCTCCCTACTTTTTCTCCCTTTTATTCTGACCTGTGTGGATGAAAGGCTCTTGGTGCTCCAGCCAGGAGTCAGGGCTCTGCCTCTGAGGTAGGAGAGCCAACTTCAGGACACTGGTCAACAAGAGACCTCCCAGCTCCACATAATATTAAACGGTGGAAATATCCCAGAGACCTCCATCTTAACACCAGCACCCAGCTTCACTCAACGACCAGCAAGCCACAGTGCTGGACAACCTATGCCAAACAACTAGCAAAACAGGAACACAACCCCACCCATTAGCAGAGAGGCTGCCTAAAACCATAATAAGGCCACAGACACCCCAAAACACACCACCAGACGTGAACCTGCCCACTAGAGAGACAAGATCCAGCCTCATCCAGCACAACACAGGCACTAGTCCCCTCCACCAGGAAGCCTACACAACCCACTGAAACAACCTTAGCCACTGGAGACAGACATCAAAAACAACGGGAACTACGAAAGTGCAGCCTGCAAAAAGGAGACCCCAAACACAGTAAGATAAGCAAAATGAGAAGACAGAAAAACACACAGCAGATGAAGGAGCAAGATAAAAACCCACCAGACCTAACAAATGAAGAGGAAATAGGCAATCTACCTGAAAAAGAATTCAGAATAATGATAGTAAGGATGATCCGAAATCTTGGAAGTAGAATGGACAAAATGCAAGAAACAGTTAACAAGGACCTACAAGAACTAAAGATGAAACAAGCAACGATGAACAATGCAATAAATGAAATTAAAATCACTCTAGGGCTTCCCTGGTGGCGCAGTGGTTGAGAGTCCGCCTGCCGATGCAGGGGACACGGGTTCGTGCCCTGGTCTGGGAAGATCCCACATGCCGCGGAGCGGCTGGGCCCGTGAGCCATGGCCGCTGAGCCTGCGCGTCCGGAGCCTGTCCTCCGCAACGGGAGAGGCCACAACAGTGAGAGGCCCGCGTAACGCATAAAAAAAAAAAAAAAATCACTCTAGATAGGATCAATAGCAGAATAACTGAGGCAGAAGAACGGATAAGTGACCTGGAAGATAAAGTAGTGGAAATAACTACTGCAGAGCAGAATAAAGAAAAAAGAATGAAAAGAACTGAGGACAGTCTCAGAGACCTCTGGGACAACATGAAACGCACCAACATTCGAATTATAGGGGTTCCAGAAGAAGAAGAAAGAAAGAAAGGGACTGAGAAAATATTTGAAGAGATTATAGTTGAAAACTTCCCTAATATGGGAAAGGAAATAGTTAATCAAGTCCAGGAAGCACAGAGGGTCCCATACAGGATAAATACAAGGAGAAACACGCCAAGACACATATTAATCAAACTGTCAAAAATTAAATACAAAGAAAGCATATTAAAAGCAGCAAGGGAAAAACAACAAATAACACACAAGGGAATCCCCATAAGGTTAACAGCTGATCTCTCAGCAGAAACCCTACAAGCCAGAAGGGAGTGGCAGGACATACTGAAAGTGCTGAAGGAGAATAGCCTGCAACCAAGACTACTCTACCCAGCAAGGATCTCATTCACATTTGATGGAGAAATTAAAACCTTTACAGACAAGCAAAAGCTGAGAGAGTTCAGCACCACCAAACCAGCTTTACAACAAATGCTAAAGGAACTTCTCTAGACACGAAACACAAGAGAAGGAAATGACCTATAGTAGCGAACCCAAAACAATATATAAAATGGAAATAGGAACATACATATCGATAATTACCTTAAATGTAAATGGACTAAATGCTCCCACCAAAAGACACAGATTGGCTGAATGGATACAAAAACAAGACCCTTATATATGCTGTCTACAAGAGACCCACTTCAGAACTAGAGACACATACAGACTGAAAGTAAGGGGATGGAAAAAGATATTCCATGCAAATGGAAACCAAAAGAAAGCTGGAGTAGCAATTCTCATATCAGACAAAATAGACTTTAAAATAAGGACTATTAAAAGGGACAAAGAAGGACACTACATAATGATCAAGGGATCGATCCAAGAAGAAGATATAACAATTGTAAATATTTATGCACCCAACATAGGAGCACCTCAATACATAAGGCAAATACTAACAACCATAAAAGGGGAGATCAACAGTAACACATTCATAGTAGGGGACTTTAACACCCCACTTTCACCCATGGACAGATCATCCAAAATGAAAATAAATAAGGAAACACAAGCTTTAAATGATACATTAAACAAGATGGACTTAATTGATATTTATAGGACACTCCATCCAAAAACAACAGAATACACATTTTTCTCAAGTGCTCATGGAACATTCTCCAGGATAGATCATATCTTGGGTCACAAATCAAGCCTTGGTAAATTTAAGAAAACTGAAATTGTATCAAGTATCTTTTCCGACCACAACGCCATGAGACTAGATATCAATTACAGGAAAAGATCTGTAAAAAATACAAACACATGGAGGCTAAACAATACACTACTTAATAATGAAGTGATCACTGAAGAAATCAAAGAGGAAATAAAAAAATACCTAGAAACAAATGACAATGGAGACACAACGACCCAAAACCTATGGGATGCAGCAAAAGCAGTTCTAAGGGGGAAGTTTATAGCAATACAAGCCCACCTTAAGAAGCTGGAAACATCTCGAATAAACAACCTAACCTTGCACCTCAAGCAATTAGAGAAAGAAGAACAAAAAAACCCCAAAGCTAGCAGAAGGAAAGAAATCATAAAAATCAGATCAGAAATAAATGAAAAAGAAATGAAGGAAACAATAGCAAAGATCAATAAAACTAAAAGCTGCTTCTTTGAGAAGATAAACAAAATAGATAAACCACTAGCCAGACTCATCAAGAAAAAAAGGGAGAAGACTCAAATCAATAGAATTAGAAATGAAAAAGGAGAAGTAACAACTGACACTGCAGAAATAAAAAAAATCATGAGAGATTACTACAAGCAACTCTATGCCAATAAAATGGACAATCTGGAAGAAATGGACAAATTCTTAGAAATGCACAACCTGCCAAGACTGAATCAGGAAGAAATAGAAAATATGAACAGACCAATCACAAGCACTGAAATTGAAACTGTGATTAAAAACCTTCCAACAAACAAAAGCCCAGGACCAGATGGCTTCACAGGTGAATTCTATCAAACGTTTAGAGAAGAGCTAACACCTATCCTTCTCAAATTCTTCCAAAATATAGCAGAGGGAGGAACACTCCCAAATTCCTTCTACGAAGCCACCATCACCTTGATACCAAAACCAGACAAGGATGTCACAAAGAAAGAAAACTACAGGCCAATATCACTGATGAACATAGATGCAAAAATCCTCAACAAAATACTAGCAAACAGAATCCAACAGCACATTAAAAGGATCATACACCATGATCAAGTGGGGTTTATTCCAGGAATGCAAGGATTCTTCAATATACGCAAATCTATCAATGTGATAAACCATATTAACAAATTGAAGGAGAAAAACCATATGATCATCTCAATAGATGCAGAGAAAGCTTTCGACAAAATTCAACACCCATTTATGATAAAAACCCTCCAGAAAGTAGGCATAGAGGGAACTTTCCTAAACATAATAAAAGCCATATATGACAAGCCCACAGCAAACATCATCCTCAATGGTGAAAAACTGAAAGCATTTCCACTAAGATCAGGAACAAGACAAGGTTGCCCACTCTCACCACTCTTATTCAACATAGTTTCGGAAGTTTTAGCCACAGCAATCAGAGAAGAAAAGGAAATAAAAGGAATCCAAATCGGAAAAGAAGAAGTAAAGCTGTCACTGTTTGCAGATGACATGATACTATACATAGAGAATCCTAAAGATGCTACCAGAAAACTACTAGAGCTAATCAATGAATTTGGTAAAGTAGCAGGATACAAAATTAATGCACAGAAATCTCTGGCATTCCTATATACTAATGATGAAAAATCTGAAAGTGAAATCAAGAAAACACTCCCATTTACCATTGCAACAAAAAGAATAAAATATCTAGGAATAAACCTACCTAAGGATACGAAAGACCTGTATGCAGAAAATTATAAGACACTGATGAAAGAAATTAAAGATGATACAAATAGATGGAGAGATATACCATGTTCTTGGATGGGAAGAATCAACATTGTGAAAATGACTCTACTACCCAAAGCAATCTACAGACTCAATGCAATCCCTATCAAACTACCACTGGCATTTTTCACAGAACTAGAACAAAAAATTTCGCAATTTGTATGGAAACACAAAAGACCCCGAATAGCCAAAGCAATCTTGAGAACGAAAAAAGGAGCTGGAGGAATAAGGCTCCCTGACTTCAGACTATATTACAAAGCAACAGTAATCAAGACAGTATGGTACTGGCACAAAAACAGAAAGATAGATCAGTGGAACAGGATAGAAAGCCCAGAGATAAACCCACGCACATATGGACACCTTATCTTTGATAAAGGAGGCAGGAATGTACAGTGGAGAAAGGACAGCCTCTTCAATAAATGGTGCTGGGAAAACTGGACAGGTACATGGAAAAGTATGAGATTAGATCACTCCCTAACACCATACACAAAAATAAGCTCAAAATGGATTAAAGACCTAAATGTAAGGCCAGAAACTATCAAACTCTTAGAAGAAAACATAGGAAGAACACTCTATGACATAAATCACAGCAAGATCCTTTCTGACCCACCTCCTAGAGTAATGGAAATAAAAACAAAAATAAACAAATGGGACCTAATGAAACTTCAAAGCTTTTGCACAGCAAAGGAAACCATAACCAAGACCAAAAGACAACCCTCAGAATGGGAGAAAACATTTGCAAATGAAGCAACTGACAAAGGATTAATCTCCAAAATTTACAAGCAGCTCATGCAGCTCAATAACAAAAAAACAAACAACCCCATCCAAAAATGGGCAGAAGACCTAAATAGACATTTCTCCAAAGAAGATATACAGAATGCCAACAAACTCATGAAAGAATGCTCAACATCATTAATCATTAGAGAAATGCAAATCAAAACTACAATGAGATATCATCTCACACCAGTCAGAATGGCCATCATCAAAAAATCTAGAAACAATAAATGCTGGAGAGGGTGTGGAGAAAAGGGGACACTCTTGCACTGCTGGTGGGAATGTGAATTGGTTCAGCCACTGTGGAGAACAGTATGGAGGTTCCTTAAAAAACTACAGATAGAATTACCATATGACCCAGCAATCCCACTACTTGGCATATACCCTGAGAAAACCAAAATTCAAAAAGAGTCATGTACCAAAATGTTCATTGCAGCTCTATTTACAATAGCCAGGACATGGAAACAACCTAAGCGCCCATCATCGGATGAATGGATAAAGAAGATGTGGCACATATACACAATGGAATATTACTCAGCCTTAAAAAGAAATGAAATTGAGCTATTTGTAATGAGATGGATAGACCTAGAGTCTGTCATACAGAGTGAAGTAAGTCAGAAAGAAAAAGACAAATACCGTATGCTAACACATATATATGGAATTTAAGAAAAAAAATGTCATGAAGAACCTAGGGGTAAGATAGGAATAAAGACGCAGACCTACTGGAGAACGGACTTGAGGGTATGGGGAGGGGGAGGGGTGAGTTTTGACAGGGCGAGAGAGAGTCATGGACATATACACACTAACAAACGTAGTAAGGTAGATAGCTGGGGGGAAGCAGCCGCAAGGCACAGGGATATTAGCTCGGTGCTTTGTGACAGCCTGGAAGGGTGGGATGGGGAGAGTGGGAGGGAGGGAGACGCAAGAGGGAAGACATATGGGAACATATGTATATGTATAGCTGATTCACTTTGTTGTGGAGCAGAAACTAACACACCATTGTAAAGCAATTGTACCCCAATAAAGATGTTTAAAAAAAAAAAAAAAATATTTGTGCTACTGATTTTCAAATTGCTGGACAGAACCTTCATATTTTCAATGCCTTCACCATGCTTCTTTGCTACCACTTTTCTCGGCGGGCATATGTAAAGTATGCAATGAGCACTGACCAGCTGCAAGACAGTAACTTAGATATTAGGAGGATTGTGAATGCATATATTCCTTTGATTTTACCTTTAGGGAGAAAAGAAAAAGAAATTCCAATGAAAAATTATTCAGTGTTACAAAGCAACATGTGTGGAGTACCATGCTATCTTCACAAATGCTATAGATTTGAGAATAGAGGAAGATTGATTCAAAGCAGAGTGGTCATAAAATGCTTCAGAGAGAACAATTTATGGTGGATCTTGAAAGCAAGGTTAGGACTTTGATATGTACAGAGGAGAGCAATTATTCCAGGTGGAGAAAACGAAAGTTCAAGAGCAACGGTATGAACCAACATTATCAGAGGATAATTAGCAAACCCATTTGGCCAAAGCCCAACTGTCTTATCAGTTCAGGCTGCTGTAACAAATTATCGTAGACTAGGTGACCTATAAACAACAGAAATGTATTCCTCACATTTCTGGTGGCTAGAAGTCTGAGACTAGGCGCCCGCCTGGTTGAGTTCTGGTGAGGACCCTCTTCTGATTGCAGACGGCCTTCTTCTCATTGCATCCTCATGTAGCAGAAAGGAGACTAGACAGCTCTCTGGGGCTTCTTCCATAAGGGCACTAATCCCATTCATGAGAGCTCCACCCTCATGACCTAATTATCAACCAAAGGCCCCACCTCCTAAGACCATCAAACTGGGGGTTAGGATTTCAACATATGAATTTGAGGGGGACACAAACATTTGTTCACAGCACCAGCTTTAGTACGCAAGAGAAGTGGGCGATGGATCTGCAAGAATAAAAGGGGTTTATCTTCACTGGAGGCTTAAATGTCAGAATAGTTTCCAGGAGGCACTGGGGAATTAGTTAATGTCTTCATCAGTGTTGTATCATAAATGTCATGTTTCAGAGAGATTAACCTAGTGGCTTTATATAGAAAGGACTAGAAGGAGGGAGGATCCAGAGGGAGGGACACCAATTAGGAAGCTTTGCAGAGCCCAGTGGGCTGAATATTAATGGCTACAACCCCCCAAATCCATCCCCCTTCTCAACAGTACCCCCAAGTTTATTCAGCTTTCTATCGATCCTCCATAAGAGGCCAGCTTCAGGAGAAGTGATCCAACTGTATTTTTATCTCACAGAAATCCCTTCCTTCATGCCATGGCCTGGTTCCCAAATCCAGCTGGAAATGATTCAGAATTCGGCAATCCTCTGGCTTCAAGAACCGGTTCATGGACAGATCTGTGAGCCAATCCAAAGCAATGAAATGCAAGGTGATAATTCCTAGACATTTCCAGGAAAAGCGCACTCTGAAGACACAGGTCGGATGTCACTGTGGTTGGATTTGAGGATCTGAATCCTTATAACCACCACACTGCTGGCCGAAGGAGGACAGGGCCAAGAGAATCAAAAAGAAACACTTCAGTGCTTGGATGAAGCCCATCTCGGAGCCTGCTTTGTCTCTGGACTTCCAGTTCTGTCAGCCAATAAAATTCCTTACTGCCTAAGCCAGGTTGAGTTGTCTTTGCTGTTACTTGCAGGCAACAATATTCTAACTTATATACCTTCGGCATGAAATAATAACCAGTGTCTGGAGTAGGTTACTGGCAAAGGAAAAGAAGGAAGGGGAAGGAAGGGATCTGCTCATTCAGTAAACATTTACGGAGTGTTCCCTATGTGCCAGGCCCAAATGCTACGTGCTAGATGAACAAAGAAGATGAACGAGACACGGTCCCTGCCGTCAAAGAACTCTGAAAATTACTCACCAATGTCACGATCATTATCATAGTGCAATGCCTGGGTAGCAATGAGGCAGAATGGTGTGCCCAATAGGGAATGAAAAAAGAGAGGAAAGGGGAGGGGAGGGAATCCTAGTAGAGCATCCTAAACCCAGGGATAGCAAGAAAGACTCAGAATAGGAATGGAAACAAAAGCCTCTGAACTGGAAAAATCAGGAACATAGAGAAACTGGTCACTTAAGCTTGGCTGCCTGGAAGACAACTGTTCTAAAGCCTTCCCCCATGAATTTTAGAACAAAGTGGGCCACATATACGAAGGCATTTCATTCACAGTGGTGGCATAAAAGAAGAGATAGGGTACCCCTCTGTTGGGAAGATGCGTTTGTTTTAGACACCCATGAGATGAGATGACACTGACAAAGGCAAGTCGTGCTTTACCAGGTGATAGACACCAAGGACGCAATCAAAAATGTGTTCTTGTTGTCGCTGTATCTGTTTTGTGTGGTTGAACAGCTTTGTATAGTGGGTGCAACTTCACATCAGATTGTGGGATTTTTTTTTTTTTTTTTTTTTTTTTTTTTTTTTGCGGTATGCGGGCCTCTCACTGTTGTGGCCTCTCCCGTTGCGGAGCACAGGCTCCGGACGCGCAGGCTCAGCGGCCATGGCTCACGGGCCCAGCCGCTCCGCGGCATGTGGGATCTTCCCGGACCGGGGCACGAACCCGTGTCCCCGGCATCGGCAGGCGGACTCTCAACCACTGCGCCACCAGGGAAGCCCAGATTGTGGGATTTTAAGCCATGGAATCTCTGTGTGTCCCATCTATAAACGAGGATGGTCATACTAATCACAGCTTCCTTTGGACAGGGTTCCTTTGAGGGTCAAATGAGTTAATATATATAAAACCTGCAAAACCCAGCCTGGAATGTAGGAAGTGCTTAAAAAGTGTCAGCTGTGGGCTTCCTTGGTGGCGCAGTGGTTGAGAGTCCGCCTGCCGACGCAGGGGACACGGGTTCGTGCACCGGTCCGGGAAGATCTCACATGCCGCGGAGCGGCTGGGCCCGTAAGCCATGGCCGCTGAGCCCGCGCGTCCGGAGCCTGTGCTCCGCAGTGGGAGAGGCACGGCGGTGAGAGGCCCGCGTACCACAAAAAAAAAAAATAAAAGAATACCAAGGCACTTTAGTTAATGAACAAGGAATAGGCTGCTCTGTCCCAGAAGAGGGACTCACGTGGTCAATTCAAGTTCATGGATGTTACACAGGAAGCAGCAGTAGCTTTTACTCCGTGTTCCTTTTGCAGCAGCAGCTCTGGGAGAAACTGGCCATTGTCAGAGCCAGTCGTCATAGGGAGGAATGAGCTCCCAAGCTCACCACCAAAGGCAGGTGTCACTCTCAGCAAGGGCCGTCCCCGCCGCGTTAGGCAAGGACGGTCTGAACAGAGGACGTTCTTGGCACGCCTGTCCCAGGGCTGTGAAGCTTCCCTCTGGCCGGGAGCCAGCAGCTCGTGATCCACACTCTCTTGTTGAGTGGAATGCTTTTATAAGCTATTTACCAGGATCTGAGACATCATCTGTGACCGCAGAACCAAGTGAATCGCGCTGACCCCTGGGGACCTAGAAGCGGGACCTGGCCTCTGGGCCCCTCCCGGTAACCTGAAGAGATGCAGCACCCAGCACTCTCTCTAACTGCTGGGGTGAGTTGGCTTGTGTTCGTGACCTCGTACATGTAAGCATTTCCTCCCCCGGAATGAGGGACCGTGCTGGGCGCTTCCGTTTGAAGCACCGATTTTGTTCTCCTGTGTTTACACTGGAACTTCTCCTGTGGCATTTAAAGCCTCCAAGTATGCAGCTTTATATAAACTGACTAAACTGGCTAACAATTGTTTAATGACTGCCTGAAATAACTGAAGTGAAAAAGAGCAAACCCCATTACGTTTTGGGAAAGTATTCGGAGAAGATCTTGAACCCTTCCTTCGCAATAGCAGGATATTTAAAGAAACGATATTTAAAGCAACATCTTGTCTTCATTATATTGAGCCATATCTTTTCAAATTCAAAATATTCAATAAAATTTAGAGACCACAAACATACTGATCATCAGACTACATGCCGTTCTCTAAATGCTGAATGTCAAGCTACAAGTTTAAAATGGGAAGCAAATTTTATTTCCGAAACGAACCATCTTCTGACAGACTCGCAATCAGCCATCGCTGTAAAGCGAACCCACATCGTGAAATCTATGTCCTATCCCACCGCTTCCCAGGATGGGGACTGCTAAAAGCATAATGATAGGTAGGTTCATTTCATAATGCATACACGAACATTAGGAATGTACGTTCAGTATAGAACAGTGGAAGGTCGGTAAAGATGAAGTCCAATCTGGATACAGCCTCAGAATCCTCTTTCAAGTGCAAATCGCCTGATGACAACACGATTACAAGCCCATCTCTGCCATACTCCCCACGCCTCCTTATGGTCTCCTGTCTCAAAATGAACGTGTAAGGAGGAAACTGCACAGAGAAACCAGGCCAGCTTCAAGCCTTTGCTGGGGGCCCTCAGGGCACAACACCAGAAGTGCAGGGGGCGTCTGAGAATTACACGTGATCTGAACTCTTAGCTGTAAATATGTCCAAAATCTTCTAGAAGTTCCTTCCAGAGGAGAGAGTAAAAACAAAAACACACACAAAAAGCCCAAATCCCTAGCAAATCCAGCGATGGCCTACAGGTCTTTACAACTCTGAGCCTCCATCTCAGTTAAACTGGGAAACTTTTGTTCCTTCACACCTGGCTTCCTGCATCCCAGGGACCTAGGGTTGCTCAAGGCCCTGAGGTGCTCAGTCTTCACCATCACTTATCAGTTTGTCATAACTAGAAACACCTGTGTGTCAGCTGACCAAGGTGGGGCAGACAGATGAGCACCAAAAGATGACTGAGTCCATCGACAGATGAATGGATAAAGAAGATGCGGTACCTATATACACTGGAGTATCACTCAGCCATGAAAAAGAATGAAATAACACCATTTGCAGCAACATGGATGGACCTAGAGATTATCATACTAAGTGAAGTAAGTCAGACAGAGAAAGACAAATATCACATATCAGTTATATGTGGAATCGAAAAAATGACACAAATGAACTTATTTACTAAACAAAAACAGACTCACAGACACAGAAAACAAACTTATGGTTACCAAAGGGGAAAGGAGAGGGGAGGGATAAATTAGGAATTTGGGATTAACGGATACACACTACTATATATAAAATAAACAATAAGGACCTACTGTGTAGCACAGGGAACTATATTCAATATCTTGTAATAACCTATAATGGGAAAGAATCTGAAAGAGAATAGATATATATTATAACCGAATTGTTTTGCTGTGTACCTGAAGCTACCACAACATTGTAAATCAACTATACTTCAATTAAAGAAAATATGACTAAGAAAATGAAAAACCTGAACAAGTGGGGACTAAGATGTCACTTACTAGCGGAACCAGAGCAGCAGGGAGGATCTCGGACCGTCTGGGTAAAGCTCTGGATTCAGAGAATCACTGCACACTCAGCTCCTTCCAGTCTGTGCTCAGTTGCCAGCTCCTCAAAAGGGTCTACGCTGCAATCCTATTTAGTAGTTCAAACTGCCCCCCATCCCAACTCTCCAGAACCTTCTTACCATACTCTACTTTTTCTCTTTTTTCTATAGCACTTATCACCTTCTAACAAACTATATAATTTACTTATTACATTTAATTGTTCTGTGTCTATCTCCCTCTACCAGAATGAAAGCTCATGAAAGCAAGGAAATGTATCTATTTCAGTCACTGATGGATCTTGAGCAACTAGAAGAATGCCTGGTACATCATAGATGATTCACAAATATTTATTGCATAAATGAATGAATCTAAGACGACCTGTTTGTCCAGAAAGCTTTGGCTTCCTTCCTACAAACCCTCCTGGCTTGTCTGCCAACTCATCCCACCTTCAACGAGAGAGAACAGGAGTGAGTCCCTTACAGGTGAAACCTCCACCCTCCATGCTAGAGTGGGGAGATCACAAGGCCAGACCAAGGGACTGAAGTCCTGAGTTCCAGAAGGAATTCTTTTTAGGGTCCTTCTAGGATCAATCTCCTTGAAGATTTCTTTTCCTCCTGGCAAAATAAGGTTGTCCTTATTTTCTTTCTGCTTTAAGGGGGCTCTTTCCTCAAGTAGAAAGCAGGAATGGCTTAATACAAAGAAGTCATTTATACTTCACATCCACTATAATGACTATTAGAATTAAAAAACAAAACAGAAAATAACAAGTGTTGGCATGATGGGGAGAAAATGGAACACGTGTACATCACTGTACAATGTTCATCCACCATAAAAAACAGTATGGTGGGGCTTCCCTGGTGGCGCAGTGGTTGAGAGTCTGCCTGCCAATGCAGGGGACACGGGTTCAAGCACTGGTCTGGGAGGATCCCACATGCCGTGGAGCAGCTGGACCCGTGAGCCACAACTACTGAGCCTGCGTGTCTGGAGCCTGTGCCCCGCAACAAGAGAGGCCGTGACAGTGAGAGGCCCGCGCACCGCAATGAAGAGTGGCCCCTGCTCGCCGCAACTAGAGAAAGCCCTCACAGAGAAACTCAGACCCAACACAGCCAAAAATAAATAAATAAATTTATTAAAAAAAAAACAAAAAAAAAACAGTATGGTGGTTCCTCAAAAGTTACACATACAATTACTATACAATCTCGCAATTCTATTCCTAGGTCTGTACCCAAAATAATTGAAAATGTGTACTTAAACAAGTATGCATACTCGCTTGTTCATAGCAGTGCTGGTCACAGTGACCAAAAGGTGGAAATAGCCCAAATGTCTATCAACAGACAAATGGATTAAAAAACTGTGATACATCCATATAATGGAATATTATCCGACTATGAAAAGGAATGAAGTATTCATTCATGCTACAGTGTGGATGACTCTAAACATTATGCTAAATGAAAGGAGCCAGACACAAAAGGCGATATACTGTATGATTTGCATCTATATGAAATATCCAAAATAGATAAATCCATGGAGACAGAAGGCAGATTGGTGGCTGCCAGGGGCTGGGGGGAGAGGAGGAGGATGGGCAGAAACTGCTTAAGAGGGAAGGACTTTTACTTTGGAGGGATGGAAATAAGTTGGAACCAGGGGGAGATGGTAGCGGCACAACATTATGAATGTATTAAATGCCGCTGAATTGTTCACTTCAAAATGGTTTGCTCTAGGTTATGTGAATTTAAGCAAAATTTAAAAAATGAAGCCACTTAGTACAGACAAAAAGTCCTCGACGGTTCAAGTCATCAGATCCACTGGGGTTTGGGTTCAAAGCCCAGAGGAGTAACACAGGGGCCTTTGGCCTTGTTCTCTGCCTCTGGACCCATGGGGCATCAGTGGAAGCAGTGTATGGATGGGGAAGGTGGTTGCCCAGGATTCAGGATTTAACCTCCTAGATCCCTGCCTCAAGACTAGTTATCTCAAGTGCATCTTGTAGGGAACATGCTAATCCTTTTAACATGTGGAGGTCAAGAAAACCAGATTTGGAAGTGTTTCATTTTCCCCCAACCTCACTCAGTCACTGAAACGAGAAGCACAGGACTGTGAAAGAAGCAATGCACCAGGGCAGCTGCTCTCAAGTTCTGGTTCCTGTACCAGCTCCCTGACGTTGACATCAGACACGTCATTCAACGTCTCTGAACCTCAGTTTCTTCAATCATGAAATACAGATAAGAATTCCCATTTTACTTGTCTACAGAGTTATTTCAACTGTGAAACGAGAAGAGGAATATAAAAGTACTTTGCAAACACCCAGCTACCCAGTCCTGTCCATTCTTCCTTTCAGTATTTTGCAAACCCATCTGTTTTTTTTCACCTTCACATTCACTGACCTGTTCATGACATCATCGTCCTGCACGTGGTTGACCGTCACCTTCTAAGGAAGGTCTCTGCTGCCTCCACTGTGCACTCCTCCGGCGCATTCCCTGCTCTGCCACCAGATGATCCTTCAAATCCAGATCCGAGGATGCCCCGCCCCTGCTTAAAACCCTTCCAGTTTCCCACTGCCCTTGGGGCAAACTCCTTAACTGGCTTTAAGACCTTTTATGATACATCCAGCATCTTATCTCTCCTGCTCTTCTCTCATTCACACTTAACATTCAGTCTCTGGAACACACTATGTTGCGTGAGAGAGTTTCCCCATCTCTCCACCTCCCTCAAATCCCCACCCCCCCACTCTCTCCACCTCCCCCAAATCCCCAGCCCCCCACTCTCTCCACCTCCCTCAAATCCCCAGCCCCCACTCTCTCCACCTCCCTCAAATCCCCAGCCCCCACTCTCTCCACCTCCCTCAAATCCCCAGCCCCCCACTCTCTCCACCTCCCTCAAATCCCCAGCCCCCCACTCTCTCCACCTCCCCCAAATCCCCACACCCCCCCTCTCTCCACCTCCCTCAAATCCCCACACACCCCCCTCCACCTCCCCCAAATCCCCACACCCCCCACTCTCTCCACCTCCCCCAAATCCCCACACCCCCCCTCTCTCCACCTCCCTCTAATCCCCACACCCCCCACTCTCTCCACCTCCCTCAAATCCCCAGCCCCCCACTCTCTCCACCTCCCCCAAATCCCCACACCCCCCCTCTCCACCTCCCTCAAATCCCCACACCCCCCACTCTCTCCACCTCCCTCAAATCCCCAGCCCCCCACTCTCTCCACCTCCCCCAAATCCCCACACCCCCCCTCTCTCCACCTCCCTCAAATCCCCACACCCCCCACTCTCTCCACCTCCCTCAAATCCCCAGCCCCCCACTCTCTCCACCTCCCCCAAATCCCCAAACCCCCCTCTCTCCACCTCCCTCAAATCCCCACACCCCCCACTCTCTCCACCTCCCTCAAATCCCCACACCCCCCACTCTCTCCACCTCCCCCAAATCCCCACACCCCCCACTCTCTCCACCTCCCTCAAATCCCCACCCCCCCCACTCTCTCCACCTCCCTCAAATCCCCAGCCCCCCCCACTCGCACTACTGCCACCTTCTCCAAGCCTTTGCCTCGATACATCCTATCAAATTCTATCATAAAGTTTCAATAAGACATTGCCTCTTTCAGGAAATCTTCCATGACACCCTCCCTCCCCTACCAAGTCTCCCACACTTAATCCAGGGGGATCACTTAGATGGGTTAGATCTCAGAAGCAGATAGAGAAAACATGGTAGGTGGGGAGCTGGACCTTCTCCTCTTTTTTTTTTTTTTTAATTAATTTTTTATTTTTTGGCCGTGCCACATGCCACGTGGGATCTTGGTTCCCCGACCAGGGATCAAACCCGCGCCCCTTGCATTGGAAGCACAGAGCCTTAACCAATGGAC
The DNA here is from genome assembly GCF_008692025.1 of Phocoena sinus. Lineage (NCBI taxonomy): Eukaryota > Metazoa > Chordata > Mammalia > Artiodactyla > Phocoenidae > Phocoena > Phocoena sinus. The sequence continues at coordinate 4,309,877 of NC_045764.1, forward strand.
CACCAGGAAAGTCCCTGGGTCTTCTCCCACTGAAAGAGTAGCTGGAGGGAATATCCTTGAGGGATTAGAAGCTACTCCTATACCATCATATTCTTGGACCGTCCATATTTGGGAAAACCCATGTGAATATGTCTGTATTATTACATGGCTCTTCTTGCCCCCTGGATCATGGTACAAAGCCAATGTAAGAGTCCCTTTAGTATTTGTTGAGAGCCTGCTATTCTAAGAAGTGCAGAGAATACACATGTGAGTTAAACAGGCTGGGACCTCACAGAGCTCCAACAATGAAGGGGCTCAGGTGGTAAGAAGGTCATCCCAGGGCTTCTCCGTAAGTTACCACATCCCCACCGCTCATCTGAGCTTTATAGGAGCCTTAACATACACACACACACACATACACACACATACACACACACACACACACACACACACACACACTTAAAATGGTCTTCAATGAGGTCTCTGAACAGGACTATTACCAGTACCTACAGTAGCTTTGTTTCAATCAGCAATGTTGACCCCCTCCAGGGAAACTGATTAGAAAGAAGCAAGCCTTCCTTTAGAGCAGCCAGAGGGACAGGTCAATTTCAAGACCCACTTGCGGACCTTAGCAGGTCTCTTGTGTAGGAGCCAACTGGCATGACCAGCACAACCATGGGCAGTAGACAAGCCTTGATGGACCTGCCTGACCCATGTCCCACTTCATCTGTGACCACTGACCCATAATCCCACACGAAGAGGATTACGTGTGGTGCTCAAGGTTTTCAACCCACAGATGGAAGGAAAGAGGGACCTGGAGTGAATCTTCCCTCAAATAGGGATAAAGTGTTATCACTGCCTACAAGAAACCTCCTCACCTTGTAGACCTATTAATGATGGACACTTGGACTCATTATGAAAGCTGCAGCTCATTCCGTCTCTTTTTATTCTATCCCTTTTTATTTGTAGGGATGTATTCTGTCCCTGGTGAACAAATGCCAATTGCTGGAGTTTAACCAATGAGATAAAAATCATTATCTCCATCCTCAGGGCCAACTGTCCTGTCTTTGTTTATATAAGATACAAGAAAACTTGTCCAAAGATCACTGATGCTGACTGCATCTCCACATCACCTGCTTCCTTTCCCAGCACCATGCCTTTCCAACAGTGTTGGACCCAAGTGCACTCCCTAAAAAATACAATAACCTACAAAATACAAAATAAAATACAATAAACCCAACTAAACTCTGTCTCAGAGTCTGCCTCGCAGAGAACCCAACCTGTGACGTTGACTATGGTCCCATTTCATCAACTCATCAGCTAGTTTGGGAAAAGAACACTCACTACCCTGTAGAATAAGGTCATAGGTTTAAAACCCATGTGAATCGTTCATTTCACATTAAAAGAAAGACTTATTCAAGGAACATAGATCAAAACCTTTTCCAGGGTTTCCCTGGTGGCACAGTGGTTAAGAATCTGCCTGCCAATGCAGGGAACACAGGTTCGAGCCCTGGTCCGGGAAGATCCCACATGCCGCGGAGCAGCTAAGCCCGTGCGCCACAACTACCGAGCCTGCGCGTCTGGAGCCTGTGCTCCGCAACAAGAGAGGCCGCGACGATGACAGGCCCGTGCACCGCAATGAAGAGTGGTCCCCGCTTGCCACAACTAGAGAAAGCCCTCGCACAGAAATGAAGACCCAACACAGCCATAAATAAATAAATAAAATATTTTTTAAAAAAACAGAAAAAAACCTCTTCCACAGAAGAATGGCTCCCCTCAAAGCATCTCCTCCCACAGGGAGACCCACATCTCTTGTAGGCAGTGGGTCAGCAACATCACCTTCACAGGCACGGGAAAGCAGGCAGGCAGAGATGGCCACATGAAGTGTTGGGAAATATAGGGAAAATAAATGTCATCGATGACTTCTAAGAATTATGCACATATAAAAATGTAATTCTTAGAAGAACCAGGTGGGAGGAAAAGAACCCTAGGAAGAGAGAAATGCTTAAAAGGTGACGATATCAATTAAAGAATATTTCCACAAGGGTCACCTTTATATCCCGTTCCCCAGCCCCAATACTCACCTTTACCAAAGGGGATGCTTCAGCTTGTTCAATTGTTTTGACCTAAAGTTTGTCCACATCTTGGGTATATTTGTACGGTGGAAGGGGAGAAGTTGATATCCTTCCTTGCAGGTTGACATGCTCAGCTACAAGGGGCAAGCAAGAGGCGTGACACCAACAAACATACTTTCCTTGGAGCTCTGCAATCACCTCTAACTTGAAGCAAGCCAGTTTACTTTTCCATGTCTTAGGTTCCAAATACGTGAACATGGCGCAAGATGTCCTAAAGCTCCCCTACTTATAGGATTCTACAGCCCTTAAATATGAGCAAAAGCTGAAATCTGGAAATTGAAAAAAATTTTTCATAAAATTTAACTTAAATCTTTTAATGGCAAATCACATAATCTCCTCAAATTCCAATGATTACTACTAAACGTAGATAGAATATAGATTCAGAAATTGGATAGTTTGTTTGTTGGGTACGATGGGAACACACCCTCAGAAAGAATAAGTTTCCAGTTGAGTGGCATGAACACCCATCATGATGTTGAAGGAAATATGAACAAGTTTCCAACGCTCCCTTTCCCATTCTCCACCATCAGAATCTGAAGTCACCGCCATCTTGTTTGCAACATGTGCTTGGGGTCATCGTCCAAGTGCTGAGGTTTAACAGAATATGCCTCCAGGTTTCCCATGAACACTTGTCAAATGAATTGTGTAAAAAATATGGTATCAAAATGAGCAGGATATAGGGAAACTAAAGCCAATAGACATTTTCTTTGCCTAGTAGGTAGGCAAGAATTTAATAGAATGACTCCATCCAATGTTGATGAAGATGTGAAAGAAAATGTGGGGGCAGTGTGTCCACCGTTCCAGGAGGATAAGTTGGCAATAAAACAAAAGCTTTAAAAAATATTCGTATTCAAAATGCTGAATAATTCAACTTCTAGAAAGGTATCTCCAGGCAATAATCTGATACCACTATTCACCACTGTACTCCTTGTAATAATGGGAAAAAATGAAGACAACCCAAACGTTTTGTTTTGTTTTTTTGCGGTACGCGGGCCTCTCACTGTTGTGGCCTCTCCCGTTGCGGAGCACAGGCTCCGGACGCGCAGGCTCAGGGGCCATGGCTCACGGGCCCAGCCGCTCCGCGGCATGTGGGATCTTCCCAGACGTCCCCTGCATCGGCAGGCGGACTCTCAACCACTGCGCCACCAGGGAAGCCCAAGACAACCCGAATGTTTTTACAACAAAAATTGCTTAAACTACAGTACTACTGGAGAACCAAATACTCTACAGCCACTGGAAATCCTAATAGAAAATTTTGTTGAGCGAAATGGAAAAAGGTACACAATATTCAAGTTAATGAGGAAAGTAAGCAACAGTATTACGCAAAAAATATGAAATAATTTTGTGCAAAAATACACACATTCTCTACATCTGCGTCCTTATTCCTGTCCTGCCCCTAGGTTCTTCAGAACCTTTTTTTTTTTAACCAAATGTAAAATAGCTAGCTAGTGGGAAGCAGCCGCACAGCACAGGGAGATCAGCTCGGTGCTTTGTGACCACCTGGAGGGGTGGGATAGGGAGGGCGGGAGGGAGGCTCAAGAGGGAGGAGATATGGCGATATACGTATACGTACAGCTGATTCACTTTGTTATACAGCAGAAACACAACAATGTAAAGCAATCAGACTCCAATAAAGATGTTAAAAATAATACACACTCAAATATGTGCATCCGAAACGTAAGGAAGGATATAAAAATACATTATCTGAGGAGTTGTGTCATGTGTGCTTACCTCCATTTTGTTCTATTCATTTTCAAACCCCTCTTCAATTAATATCAATTATTGGTTAAATAATTTAGTAACTATTTTAATGGACTATTCATAAGCATTAAGTCCTCTTCCAAAGTAAGGCCCTCAAAGCCCCCAACCAAACCTATGAAATTAGCCAGTTTGAAAAGATCAGAAGATTATCAAAATGGGAAAGCCCAAGCTTTTCAAGATGCAGCTACTTTGAAGAACTGTGTTTTTTTTTTTACTAGACAATCCTCTAAAGTATATTCCTTAACCCTTCCCAGAGTCTATCCTGATACCGATCTGAGTTCAAGTTTTATAATATGAAACACATTCGCAGAGCAGAAATAACCCCATAACTTAACGGTGGCTATCTCATTACATATTTACCTTTCTTTTCCGTACTAAGCATATATGGTTATTTTAATTTTTATTTTATATTGGATATAGTTGATATACAATGTTGTGTTAGTTTCAGGTGTACAGCAAAGCGATTCAGTTATACATATACATATATCGATTCCTTTTCAGATTCCTTTCCCTTACAGCTTATGACAGAATATTGAGAAGAGCTCCCTGTGCTATACAGTAGGTCCTTGTTGATTATCCATTTTATATATACTTGTGGTATATGTTAATCCCAACCTCTAGATATTATTTTTATAACCAGAAAAAGTAATAAAACTATTTTCATTTAAATGGCCTTTCCATAGGCTATAAGGAGATATTAGGGACGATGTTAGATATTTGTCTCCTTTTACTTTCCTGTATTCCCCAGATTTTCCAAAATAAGCACATACGACTTTCATAATTAAAAAAATTGATCAGAAATATACAAACAAGGTGGTCCTCAGTCTCAAAGTTGATCAAAATTCTGAAGCTTCGGAAAGAAGAATTTAAATAATAATTGGAACTTTGGGGGATGTGTCTGTTGTTGTTTTAACTAATGGAAACCTGAAACTGAGTATGCAGAGGTCACTAGACAAGGTCTGCTGTCTACCTGCATGAAAGGGTCACAATCCAAACATGATGTGAACAGTCCTGGACACCCACACCACCCCCCTCTCCCTGGCATCATTAACCACCACCACTGGGGTGAGCCCTTCATTTAACACAACTCCACAATCACATCTTGATTCTCCTAAAAAGGCAGAAACCTTTTAAAAGCCAGAGAGACTAGGCATTTTTGCATCCTTAGCAAAGGCATTGTTCAGTCTGTATAAAGTCATTGGACTTTGTGCCATATCAAAACAGTCTTAAAAGTTGATGCACAGCATGAAGTAACTGAATGTACTAGAGGAAAAGCTTTAAACAAAGATAATTCATTTTATTAGATTAAAAAACGTTCCCTGAGGGCTATTCTTCCTCTAAGAACCATATTGTATAATACAACCCAACGTCTCCTCTAAAATTTCCCTTACCACTATTTTTTTAAAAAAGGAAAGAAAAAAAAAAAAAAACCCTTTACACCTTGAGTTATAGACTGTCTTCCTAAAAAGAATCTATTTTTTTTCTTATTAACACAATCATTTTAAAAACCCTGTCATGTGACCTATCTCTTCTAATTCTTGGCTACTCGAACCAGGAATCAAAAAGTTGATACATAATAGGACATTCTAGTTATTTTTGCAAAATCGAAAGTACACTCTAAATTCCAAGAATGTCCAAGCAAGTCAACTGGATGGCCTTTTTCAGATGAACTTACTTTCGTGTGCTACCATTTACTGGGTATTTATAGTAATCATAAGGGTAGCCATTTTCCAGAATATGACCGCATCAAGTGACGGAGAACTTCCTCTTACTTGTATGTAGCTGATGCTCTAGGTGCTGCTGTCACTGCAGATTTCTCTCATAGTTCTCCCTGGTTCCTGGTACCCAGGATCCTTGGCCTTCCTCCCCAGCCCTCTTCACTTCTGTCCATTCCACCTCTTCTGTTGCCTCTCAGTTTGTGTCCCTTCCTCAAGGAAGCCTTCCCCGACCACCCAATTAGACTGGCTTCCTCTCCTCCCCTCTTACGCCTCACAGCAATCTGCGCCCTTCCTTCCCAGCCCTTCTCGCAGTTTGTCACTAAAGGACTTACTGTTAATTAATTAACACCCCGTTCCCACTCAAGGCAGGAAGTTCCTTGGAAGCCAGGACGGCGTATCCTACTGACCATGAAGCCCCCAGAGCAGTGCAAAGGGACAGCTGTATACAAACTACTGCATTTTTGGAGACTGACTGTGATTGAATCAACTTCATTCCCAAGAGAACTTCCATGTTGTAGACATACGTTCAGTCAAATATGTATGTGTCTCTGCTGAGATGTCAACTCAAAGAGGTCTTTCTGGAACACACCTCATGAACGATTCTGTATCACCTGACCCCATTTTATGCTTTTTCAAACCACTTATTACCCGACACACACTGATCTCTTTACGGTCTGTCTACACCGCCACTACATCAGCACCATGAGAATCTGGTTTTATCTGCTTTGCTCTTTGCTGCACCCCGAGCACCAAGAACCGTGTCTGGCATGCGGTAGGCACTGAATAAAGATTTGTTGAATGAATGAATGTGCTGAGTATGCAGGGAAAGATGCACAAATGGGAGTCCCACTCACACACCCTGCTTTCTACTTTCTGATCATCTCTGCCCATCTGTTGCCAGCCTTTCGTCAAGGTAAAAGATGTATTTCCATTTTCCTTTCTGTATTCCAAATGCAAGCTACTCTGACATCAGTACTATTTCAGTTAGTATATAAAAACAAGTACCCTGCTAGAAACTGTGTCCAAAACAGTCGAAGATGCCAGAACAAATTCATTCCTTTCAACATTTCCAGGGTAACAGCAAACCCAAGATGACCTTCTGGGTCCCTTTTGCCAAAATGCATTATAACTGTGCTCAAATCAACGCTCACCAGAAGCAGCTGAGCTCACCATATAAACGGAATTTAAGTAACACGTTTCCTACGTGGAAGTACTCTGTATACAATTTAAGTAACATGATTTGGTTAATAAATTTTAAGTTGAACAAAATCAAGCTACCCAAGGACCCTCTTAAATTTAGTTGGCTGGACACTTGAAAAGGGTGACTCTTTTTTTTTTTTAGGATGGGATTAATATCTTTAATATCTTTTTTTTTTTTTTTAAACATTTTTATTGGGGTATAATTGCTTTACAATGGTGTGTTAGTTTCTGCTTTATAACAAAGTGAATCAGCTATACATATACATATGTTCCCATATGTCTTCCCTCTTGCGTCTCCCTCCCTCCCACTCTCCCCATCCCACACTTCCAGGCTGTCACAAAGCACCGAGCTAATATCCCTGTGCCTTGCGGCTGCTTCCCCCCAGCTATCTACCTTACTACGTTTGTTAGTGTGTATATGTCCATGACTCTCTCTCGCCCTGTCGAAACTCACCCTTCCCCCTCCCCATATCCTCAAGTCCGTTCTCCAGTAGGTCTGCGTCTTTATTCCTATCTTACCCCTAGGTTCTTCATGACATTTTTTTCCCTTAAATTCCATATATATGTGTTAGCATACGGTATTTGTCTTTTTCTTTCTGACTTACTTCACTCTGTATGACAGACTCTAGGTCTATCCATCTCATTACAAATAGCTCAATTTCATTTCTTTTTAAGGCTGAGTAATATTCCATTGTGTATATGTGCCACATCTTCTTTATCCATTCATCCGATGATGGGCGCTTAGGTTGTTTCCATGTCCTGGCTATTGTAAATAGAGCTGCAATGAACATTTTGGTACATGACTCTTTTTGAATTTTGGTTTCCTCAGGGTATATGCCAAGTAGTGGGATTGCTGGGTCATATGGTAATTCTATCTGTAGTTTTTTAAGGAACCTCCATACTGTTCTCCACAGTGGCTGAACCAATTCACATTCCCACCAGCAGTGCAAGAGTGTCCCCTTTTCTCCACACCCTCTCCAGCATTTATTGTTTCTAGATTTTTTTGATGATGGCCATTCTGACTGGTGTGAGATGATATCTCATTGTAGTTTTGATTTGCATTTCTCTAATGATTAATGATGTTGAGCATTCTTTCATGTGTTTGTTGGCATTCTGTATATCTTCTCTGGAGAAATGTCTATTTAGGTCTTCTGCCCATTTTTGGATGGGGTTGTTTGTTTTTTTGTTATTGAGCTGCATGAGCTGCTTGTAAATTTTGGAGATTAATCCTTTGTCAGTTGCTTCATTTGCAAATGTTTTCTCCCATTCTGAGGGTTGTCTTTTGGTCTTGGTTATGGTTTCCTTTGCTGTGCAAAAGCTCTGAAGTTTCATTAGGTCCCATTTGTTTATTTTTGTTTTTATTTCCATTACTCTAGGAGGTGGGTCAGAAAGGATCTTGCTGTGATTTATGTCATAGAGTGTTTCTTCCTATGTTTTCTTCTAAGAGTTTGATAGTTTCTGGCCTTACATTTAGGTCTTTAATCCATTTTGAGCTTATTTTTGTGTATGGTGTTAGGGAGTGATCTAATCTCATACTTTTCCATGTACCTGTCCAGTTTTCCCAGCACCATTTATTGAAGAGGCTGTCCTTTCTCCACTGTACATTCCTGCCTCCTTTATCAAAGATAAGGTGTCCATATGTGCGTGGGTTTATCTCTGGGCTTTCTATCCTGTTCCACTGATCTATCTTTCTGTTTTTAGGGTGACTCTTAATGGCATGTGAATGAAATCCCCATCTAAAAAAATCCCACTCGAGGCACATTCCACAGAATACATGAGTGGCACTCCTCAGAACCGTCCAAGTCATCAAAAACAAAGTAAGTCTGAGAAACTGTCACAGCCAAGACGAGTCTAAGGCAACTGAAGAGAATGTCCCACTAATCCCCTCACAACTCCGTGGTGTGTGGGGAGATGCTGGTACCCGCGCTTTGCAGAGGAGAAAAGGGAGGGCCAAGAGGTCCTTCCACCATCAGATAATACTTCGCTGGATTCAAACACAGGTCTGTCCAGATGCACAGGCTCTCAACCACCTTGCTCTTCTGTCTCTTATTAGTGAAAAAGAATAAAAGGATAACTAGAGTTCTGTTTGTACACCGTTCCCCCAACTGCTACACACATGTGTAACAATCACACATATGTGAAGGTATGTGAGGGAGAGGTAAAAGGATTTGGGCAGAAAGATCCCAAGATGTTAGTAATGGTTATACCTTTAGGTGGAGGGAATTCGGAGTGATTCTTATTTTCCTCTTGAAACTTTTTTCGACTTTTCTCACATTCTCTATTATGAGGATTTGTGACATGTATGCTTAGAAAAAAAGCAATATAGCAAAGTATGACTGAATGCTTGGAAAGTTTACATTAGGTTTCTATAAAATTTTATCAAGCTTAGGGCTTCCCTGGTGGCGTAGTGGTTGACAGTCCGCCTGCTGATGCAGGGGACACGGGTTCGTGCCCCGGTCCGGGCAGATCCCACGTGCCGCGGAGAGGCTGGGCCCGTGAGCCGTGGCCGCTGAGCCTGCGCGTCCGGAGCCTGTGCTCCGCAACGGGAGAGGCCACAGCAGTGAGAGGCCCGCGTACCGCAAAAAAAAAAAAAAAAAAAATTTTATCAAGCTTAGGTACCTCTTCTACTAACGTTCAAAAATGGTAAGCAAGCACTCCAGACACAAGCGGGCCAAAGGGAGGGCAGCCCATGGTCTACTCAGGGGACGCTGCTCCCCCGTCACCCAGTGGACCCCTACTAGCTTATACCACTGTCACTCCCCGCCAGACCCACTCTTTGATACTAAAATCAGCCTGTAAATTGGTGCAGCCACTATGGAGAACAGTATGGAGGTTCCTTAATAAACTAAAAATACAGCTGCCATACGACCCAGCAATCCCATTATTGGGCATATACCCAGAAAAGGTGAAAACTGTAATTCGAAAAGCTACAGGCACCCCAATGTTCATAACAGCACTATTCACAATAGCCAAGACATGGAAACAACCTAAATGTCCATCGACAGAGGAATGGATAAAGAAGATGTGGTACCTATATACAATGGACTATGACTCAGCCATAGTAAAAAAGAATGAAATAATGCCATGTGCAGCAACATGGATGGACCTGGAGATTATCATACTAAGTGAAGTTAAGTCAGACAGAGCAAGACAAATATATGATGTCACTCATATGTGGAGTCTAAACTATGACACAAATGAAATTATCTATGAAACAGAAACAGACTCACAGACGTAGAAAACAAACTCATGGTTACCAAAGGGGAAAGCGGTGGGGGGGATAAGTTGGGGATTTGGGATTAACAGACAACACACTACTATATATAAAATAGATACACAACAAGGATGTATAGCAGAGGGAAGTATATTCAATATCTTGTAATAAGCGATAATGGGAAAGAATCTGAAAAAGAATATCTCTGAATCACTTTGCTGGATACCTGAAACTGACACAACATTGTAAATCAACTTACACTTCAATTAAAAAAAAAGGGAAAAAATCAAGTCAAATCAGCCTGTACAACAAAGGCACACAGTGTGCTACAAAATGCCCACAGGGGCCACTAGGCCTTCTTAGGATTCATTTGGCTTTCGTTTAAGTTAACCTCAAATTTCAAAACTCTGACTCCTGGCCGTATAAGAGAACGGCAAACCAGCGCTCCTGGTAGGTTATTTTCTCTAAAGGCTAAAACTTAGCCGAATACAGTCAGCAAAGGTACCAAACGCCACAAAGGGAAAGAGGTTCAACCAAAGCTATGGGCTTACATCTACTCGCTATTAAGATTCTGTTTACCAACTGCGAGAATCTCTTAAAGTCTCAGCTTTGCTTTCACCTGGAGGGAAGATTTACGGGAGACGGGAGGAGACTGAGGGGAGGTCCTCCCAATCTAGGTACTTACTCAGATGGAGAATTTAAAGGACAAGATGACCCTTGGAGGCCAGGTGCAGAGGCAGAAGGGAAATGAATCCCAAAGATACATTTGGTCTCTTTTTTTCCAACTTGGCTAAAAACCTTAATGTGGATCCTTGAGGAAAAGATTGCCTATGCTGCATTTACTTTTATGTCTCGGGAGTTTTCAGGATTTGATTAGCACCTGCTCTGTGCCAGGCTTTGCTTATGGTTTATATTATCCTTGCCCCTCATAACTGCCCTGTGAGGGGAGGATGTAAACTTCCCCTTCTGCAGATGACAAAACTGGAGATTGGGGAGACTGACCTTTACAGTGTCACCAGATTCGTGCCTGCAGGGCCCAAGATGAAAGGCCAGTCTTATCTGGCCCGTGTTCTTTCCATGACATCACCCTCCCTGCCCTGGCATCATTATGGGAAATCACTGGCCTCAAAGCAAACATCCATGCCTCTGGGAATGAGCAGGAATTTGAGGTGTTGTCCACCTGCAAAAGGAACGAAAGATTTAATCTAGTGCCACTGACAGCAGCCCTGTTATCTGGGACAACTCCCCTGTCACTCATCCTTGGGCGATTCTTCTCCCTGTGTAGACTCCGCCTCATGCCATGCTTACATCACCCGTGATTTCAGCAAAGCTGGAGTAATGTGTCTTGTCACTCCGTTCCCGTTCCAGTTCTGTGTTGGCAAAATATAATATCGCTCTTCTCCATCCAGAATATGCAGAAGGCAAATGAGGCTACTAGGTTTCTAAACTACAGTCTTATATGGCCTCAGAGCTCTCCCTTGCATAAATACACGCTGATACGCTAACTCAGAAGCCAAGAAAAGACACTATAAATAGCCCGGGTTCCAGCCAGCAGAGGAAGCGGACCCCGTAGTCATGCCAACTTGTGCATACAAGCGTAAGGATGGGACCTTCAGGACGCGTCTTTTCTTAGAGCCGCATCTATACCCAAGGAGTATCCCATGGAGAGCATCATCTTTGCCAACGATGAGCTAAAGGGGTTTTTTATGAAATTAATGCAAGTCAGAGAAAGGTAAAATCCCAAAGTGAGACTCCTGGAGGGGAAATGCAGTTTGGATGAGTCGTCTGAATGCAAAGAGTTTTAAAGTCCTTCTTTGCTGTTAAAGTACCTTTTAAACACATGAGTGCGTATGTTCATTAATAAGCACAAGAAAATAACCAGTATCCAAGAAGGCATCAGGCAAACATGTGAGCCCCAAACTCAAACACAAATGCCTCAAGTACTCGGAAGAAATTCTTGAGTTCTGTCTGGAAAAACCTACCGATGTGAGCTTCACTTTGTCCAAAGATGTCAAAAAATTGAAGGAACGGAGATAAATAGGCATGGCTGATTAGGGCACGTTCTAGATCGCAAAAGAGCATATATGACCCCAAACACCAAAGTTTCATTCAACAAGAGTGAGCAGGTGTGTTAGAGACTAAATGGAACGGAGGAGGTGGCGGAGACGGGGTGCAGGGGGCAAGGGCCGTAGGAAGAAAGACCGACGATGCCAGTTCTCCGCAGGTGAGCGGATCCGACCACCACCACGCACCCCGCCCCTCTGACCCAGAGGCACGGAGGACCCTTCTAAATGGTTGTCGGATAACTAGCCATTTCCTCAAACAATTTACAAGGTAGCAGGGCTACTGTCCTGGCTCTTTATGAGCTGTGTCACTCCAGACCTCACAGTAAGATCATCTTGTTTTCTGACATTCTGCTAAAAGGAGGTGAGAAAATTAAAGTCCCTGACATTTATTTCCTGGTAATTACATTGCAATGGAAATGTTGGTAGTTATTCAATTGGTAGAAACCCACTCGAAAGCAAAGCCTAGAAAATTATCATTTGTTTACGTGCACGTCTCTACTAGAACACATAGATGCCAGAAGGTCTCTGTCTCTCTCTTTAAAAAAGTAGAGTGAAGGGCTTCCCTGGTGGCGCAGTGGTTGAGAGTCCACCTGCCGATGCAGGGGACACGGGTTCGTGCCCCGGTCTGGGAAGATCCCACATGCCGCAGAGCGGCTGGGCCCGTGAGCCATGGCCGCTGAGCCTGCGCGTCCAGAGCCTGTGCTCCGCAACGGGAGAGGCCACGACAGTGAGAGGCCCACGTACCGCCAAAAAAAAAAAAAAAAGGTAGAGTGAAGAGCTTGATGCTGCTCTATATTTTGGTCACTCCCTCAGCCCCTTCCCTGCAGGGTTTGGTAGTTGAAACACCCAAGGAGCCCCCCTGGGATCCATTACCGGCCACTTCCCTTTGGCTCAAAGGTTCTCAGAGTTTCAAACAGACTTGCTAACGGTGGCTCCTTCTAAGTCCCTATCCCCATGGCGACAGCAAGGCTACTCCTCACCAACTTCAGAAACAGAATGCACTGCAAGCAGGAAGGCTGATTCAGATTCTCACCTGAATTTCTGCTAGCCCTTCCATAGTAAGGATCTATGCACCCTCACCCCCAATATTCTCACCTTCAGCCAAAGATGCTTCTATCATCCATGCTAAAGGAAACAAGAAGAAGGGGAAAGACCCCTCCACCCGCATCACAATCTTTGTGTGTGTGTGTGTGTGTGTGTGACCTTACCTTACCCTGATGAAATAAATGAGAGTAACAGGAATCGAAAAAGAAGAGATTCTGTTGGCCAAGCGGATCCTTGAGGACGTGACCCCCGTCTGACGAATCCCTGTGACTTTCAGGGTCTGGCGTATATTTAAATGATGATAGACACGTACCAAAAAGATATTTAAGGAATGTTTCCTGAACGAGGATGAATCTGAGACGTTTCAGTACTACTTAAGCTCTAACAAAGACTCATAAGGTATGCTTAATGCTTAAAGTACCGTGTGAAATGGCTTAAAAATCACTATGAAGACCCCTGACAGCAAGTATCACACATACACACAAAGAATCGGGTGCCCGGGCTTATATGACAAAGATCAAGCCCTCAATCCCTACAGACTGACTACTGAAAGAGAGAACAAATACAGCAAAGTCACATCCTCGCCACGATTTCCAAATTCAACTCTGCGTCCTCAACAACCACCACTAAACAAAGAAGAGGGAGGATGATGATGAGTATGTGTCCCCCTGGGAATCTGAGACGGGGGAAGAGGTACCGCATCCTGCCATCGCTCTCATAGCTTCTGTCCTCCCAGGATGGTCGCCTTGCCCCGTTAGATGGGAGTCTAGCTTCAAAATACACACAGTATGACTCCTAAGTGCAAGCCAGCTACTTTCTGTATACCGGATGAATTCAGTGCTATATATACATTCTGTATCTTACAGGGGATTTGTAGCACTCTAAAGGGTACTTCTGCTTCTGTATTTTTCTCTTCACCAAATGTCTTTACAACCTAAATCCCAGGTGCAGGGAGACTGCGATGTGAGTGGAACGGTTTTCCCCAGTCACTGCCTGAAACAGAGGGCATCTCCCCCACCCACCTCTATCCCCTTTCTCACTGGCATTTTTATCAAGTTCTGGAATTCTCTACTCCTAACCAAAATCCCCACTCAGCCGTTCCCTATTTTCCCCTCACTTTCTCTCTGTCCCCTGAAACTCTGGGCTGAAATGGACAGATTTCCCCACATCCTTCACCTGCTAAGCTGAAGCGTGCCCAGCCTTCTCTGAGTTAAGGCTGCTCCTACTGGAACCCCTCTATCGCAGCCACCCCCCCCAGACGGAGAAGGTACTTCCAGACTATCTGTCTCCAGCCTCTAAATTCTAATTCTTTCATCTGGCATTCCATCTGTCCACCATTTCCTTCAACCCACCTTTCTATACCTGCCTGCCACGAATTCTTAGTGTTACCTGAACACCAGGTAAAAAGATTCCTCACTATTCTTCTACAGAAATCATGCTTCTCCTCCTGTCACATCTGTGTCTCCCTGGTCCCTACTCCTAGAATGCCTTTCCTTCCCACTGTTGGAGGATCACATCTAATTTCTCCCGCACTCCTTTTGTGATTCCCTGGTAGGAACACAATCTTCAAAAAAAAGAACACCACCTTCCAACACTCAATTGCTGGAGCACATTCTCTGTTTCCCTGTTTAAGACACTTCCACTCTCTTCTATTAAGCACACTCTGTGCATATTTTAGCTCCTACGGAAAACGCTAAGCTTCCTGGGATCAGAGACCCAATCAGGCAATGTCCTCTGTTGGGTGTTGGGTGGTAGGTCCTTGTCAATCCCCCTCACAATCACTGAGGCTTTCCCTTTCCTTACCCTGCTTGTACGAAGCCAAATATGCAGACACTCATGTAATAATACGAGGAAACATTGTGTGGTCATGAATCGAAGTACACCATTTTCCTTGGCATACAAGGAATGACTCTGATGAAGACAAAAAATGTGTCCCCATCTCTAATGTGCTGAATTCAGAATTCAATCCAATCTCAATGCTCTGAAAGTGTCTGTTGCAAGTACAACGGCGAGAACTCACCCCCCACCCTAAGTTTCTACTGGAAAAGCACACACTGTGCTTGCTTTCTACTGGACACCACAAGAATTGGTGGGTGGGGGACATGTTTTGAATTTAAAAAACAAGAAGACTGGAGTCCCCAGTCCCGTGGCAGTGGCTCCGCATATGTATGGACGTGTGTGTGTGTGTGTGTGTAGAGAGAGAGAGATTTCCAAAGACTTAGCAAATAGGAACCTTAACTTGAACAAAATGAACGCTCCTCCTAAAACATTTGGTACTGAATGTTGATTTAACATTTCAATCATTCTCATTTTTTCTTCATACATAATAGCTTTATTCTGACCCAGTCCTTTGACTTGCATCCATCTTGCTCATTTAATGTGCAACCAAGTCAGCCAGTAGAGGGTAAGGTGACCAAGGATGTGCTCGAGGGGACAGATCTTTCTGTTCAAGTCTCTGCCTACTTCACTGAGGCCTCCAGTCAAAGGAGAGCCCTCATGACCACACTGGCGCCAACGTGGGGACTGACAGCAGCGACTGACTTCTGAAACATGTATTGCAGGCTGCACGATGCAAAGGCTGACACTGATCTACATAATCACGTTGTGTTTAATCCTAAGAGCTGTGGAAAACCCAAAGATCCTATAGATTTATTTAAAAGCATTTAAACACAAGACCCTATTGGGAGGTAAATGCTCATCAGCCAGACAGAAATTCTTCTTTTAATTTTTATCAACATACAGCTGATTTACCATGTTGTGTTAATTTCAGGTGTACGGCGAAGTGATTCCGTTATACACATGTATTTTTTTCTTTGTTTACAATCTCTTCCATTATAGGTTATTACAAGATATTGAGTAGAGTTCCCCGTGCTATACGGTAGGTCCTTGCTGATTATCTATTTTATATACAATAGCGTGTATATGTTAATCCCTACCTCCTAATTGATCTTTACCCCCTTTCCCTTTGGTAACTGTAAGTTTGTTTTCTATGTCAGTGAGTCTATTTCTGTTCTGTAAATAAGTTCATTTGTACCATTTTTTTTTAGATCCCAGATGAGTGATGTCATATGACGTTTGTCTCTGTCTGACTTACTTCCACTCGGTATGCTCATCTCTAGGTCCGTCCGTGTGGCTGCATACGTATCAATCTCCGGATGAAGATGGTTAATAGAGCATGTTTAAAGGTTATTTTATTGATATATCATATATTAATATTTTATTTATAAATAAGTGTATGACACTGATGCTCTAACACTCTTCATTTTGATTTGTGTTCCTAAATGTGTTTTCTAAGTCTTGAAATCAAAGTGAAGAGTCTCAATTCTCTAAGATGAATTTCTTTTTTTAAACATTTGTATTAGTCCAAGGGAAAAACAATCTAAAGGCTGTGCTCAACGAATCTAAATTCTACTGAAATCTGGATGAAAGTTAGAAGGAACAGCCATCTGGCTCACATACTCACTGTGGTGCCTGAATCAAGGAAAACAATAAAGCAAATGTGAACTCAGAGATAAAAGTGTCTCAAAGCCCCACTTTCAAAGGTGCTAAATTTTTATTCTCTCAAATAACGGCCAAATTAAACAAAGACAAGGCACCTTTTCAAAGCATTTAGAAGGTAACTATTAGAGAACAGAGTCTCCATTCAGTAGCTATTATAGAATAGTCTCTTTTTCACTTTCTATAACTAAATTTGTACTAATCAAATTTAGTACAAATTTACTCATTTCACAGAGGCAGCTTCACTTTCTGCTGGAAAACTGCCCTGAGCTTCACTAATTTGCAAGGATGTCTGTGTCACTTGACGGAAATGTAAAATCCAAACATTTGAAAGTCTCAGTGAATTGCTAAGCATTTAAAAATCCTACAAAAATGTAACAAGACACAGCCCGACCTGGGGATACAAACATCTGAACATCCACAAGACATACCATGTCCCTGCTTTTCGTGTAAGAAAACATGTCATGGAAAACATGTTGGACAATTGGAAGCATGTCTTGCCATATTCAGAAACCTCAGTGACTCACCACTTACCTCCTAATTCAAAGGCAGAAAACACTAAACCACAAACTTGCTTCTTTAAGGACTCCTAACCCACCTCCGAAAGTCAAAATCAAACCTAAAGTTCCTACGGCCTACAGTTCTTAAGAAACCTTTCTTAACATGTTCCAGACTCCTTCCGTCACAAATACATCTTTCACCTGTGGGTATCCTGTAAAGATATGTACACTGACCTAAAAGAAGCCGCTGACCTGAATCTGTTATTAGCACCTTTCAAGCCAATATTCATACATTCACCCTGTACCAGCGAGGGAGGGTGCGAGTATTTGATGAAGTAGCTTTCCTTCATCTCCATCAGCTTTTCCATTTCTCGAAACAGCTTTATAAGATAGGTCTGATCATTCTTCCCATTTGAAGAGAGACGGAAACTCACAAAGGTTAAGTTACTTGCCTGAAGTCTGAGAACTAGAGAGTTCTGACTTGAATTCGGGCAGTCCGGGGAGTCCAGAGTCTGTGCTCGAAGTGGCTAGGCGATCCTGCCACTAAATGACTGAAATAAACACGCTAGTCTTAACACTTGTTGATTAAGACACACGTTGAAGGTAAAGTAAAACAGGTGTAGGCTTTTAGCAGTGAATACTCGTGACACTAAGATGAAAACAGAACCTAACGACCAAGAGAGCCTGGTGTGGTGTGGTGTGGTGTGGTGAGCACCAGAGTTAAACCCTGCCTCTGCCCTTTCCTAGCTCTGGGACCTTGGGCCAAACTTCTCTGAACTTCTATTTCCAGACCTTCAGAAGAGACTGTATAGTTGGAAAGAAATGGTGTATGAAAACAGGCCTGGGAAACTAGAAAGCCCAATGTGAATGGAACCTAAGGGGAAGAGTGAAATCCAAGATAAAAGCATTTTCGATCAACTACTCAGATGGAAGGGCTAGCTTTTCACACCTTGAAAGATGTTGGTTATGTAATTCCCCGAGAGAGTAGATCTTTTAACCTTCCACCTTGCTCGATCCTCCTTCTGGATCTGTGCCTCCAGTGAGGCTCCGTTACTTCATGGGGAAGACAGAGAGTGTGATAAAGGACCCATGTCTCTGAGATGTCTGCTTTCTGAAGAGGCGCTCATACGAGCATCGTGGGTAACAGAAATCAACTCTTTCCACTGATAACTGGCTTGCCGTGCACTCCTTTTTGACTTCTTCTGATAGCAACCCACACCCTCCTTCCTTGGTCTGTCCTTCCCCCACTCTAACCACGCCATCTGCCCACCCTTGACACACACATTTTAGCCAAACTGGTCCACCATGGTACTTCATCCTTGCCCACAGAGACTGGTCCAAAAGGCGGTACCTGAACTAAAGCAGGTCAATGAAGAGTCCTTCTCGGCGGTTCTTTGAAATGGAATTAGAAAAGGGGATCAGGAAGCAACAGCCTTTTATTCGTTATCAAAGATGGCAGGAAGGGAGCCTGGGGCTTCCAATGGTTATGTCCCGGCCTACACGGTGAAATCTGGTCTGCGGTAGGAGAGACTCCAAAACCTAGGCAGGAGACACAGTCCTACCAGCATCTTATCATTTCTAATAACATCCAGGCCTTTGACAGTTATGAGTGGAAACAAATTCCCTTTTGCTTATGTGAGTTTCAGATGGGATTCTGACATTCACAACCAAAAAAATCCTTACTACAGAGATCTGAGAACAAGGACAACAGTTTTCTCTGGATGGGTGTCGCAGGTACTTTTAATGACAAAGCCAATGGTAACGCACACTGTGTCGAACACCTCACAAACCGGCAAATGAAACCTTCCTTTCCGCTGAATTAAGATCCCAAGCAAAAGTTATGATTACTCCTTAAAAAAAAATACAATCTCAATCTTGATATCTTAATTTGCCCCAATTAGTAAGATTCTCAAACATCTCATTAAATTCCCTTAAGGTGTCTAGTCTTGTGGTAAAACCTGACAATACTATATTCAAGCTAAAAAAAAAAAAAAATCAAGAACACAACTTCTTGGTTTCTAAAACCAGCCAAACTCTCTCCTCTGCCTTGAGCACATTAGTGCCACTCAAATTTTATTAAGACTGTGATAAATAGATTTAGCCCAGTCCTCTGGTGCCCACATGGGCTTTTTCAACACACATACACCAACACATATAACGCACACATGCACCACTGAAACATTCTAATTTTACACTGGTAACTGGAGTGGTTTTATAACAAAGACTAAGATTTGATCCTTTCAAAATTATAGGGGCAGCACACATGCTCATGAACACGTATTTCTAGACACATAAATGTACATACATATTTCCAGGAAGATATCTTTTCTCAGACTCACTCATTCCCACTAGGAATCCACCTGCTTCTAGATGGGAGAAAGCATAGCACGGTTGGAAGAAGGCTTGAGGGGTTGCAATGATTTCTCCTTGCACCTACACCTGGGGTATGGTGTTTTCCTGAGCCCCCCTAGGAACCTGAGAGCTCACAGGTCTAAAGGCTTCATTCATCCTCTGAAGTGGACCTCAGCTCTTTTTGCCACCATCCTAAACCCGTTCACTCTTCCCCTGGTAACAGCTCTTGGATATTCCCCTGGAAGTCGCCACCTTTCTCCCTCCTAATCCACGTGTCTTATGTGGAGCTGACTTTTCTCCCTGCCTCTTCATCCTCCCGAGTGAGCGTGCAGCTTGGGTCTGGCCCATCAGTGGATCAGAGACCATAGCCTGAGCTCTCCATCCACGGCTGAACAATCACTCAAGTCACAGTGAGGGGCAACGGAACGTGAACTTGGAAGGATGGAAGCCTGATGCTGTCGGGCACCATCGTGCCACCACCTAGGGCTGAGGATGAAGCACACACGGGGGGGAGCAGAGGCGAGAGATGGAGAGAAACCAGGCGCCCAAGGACAGAGGTGCCCTTCCAGTCACTGACGCCTGGGCCTGAAAGTTCAATGAGCCCCAAACCTCCTTTTTGCTTAAGCCAGACTGGGTCCCGTGTGCAGGCTCCTGCCACAGAGGATTCTAACTGATGTCCCTTCCAGAAAGAAGGATCCTTCCGAAGATGAACACAGGGAAACTGGAGGGGAGATGTGAACAAAGGGGAAGAACGGGTCCGTAAGTACAAATGACGACCAAGGAAACAAATGCTGTGATCCAAGAAGTCAAATTTTCTAATGAAGGACTCAGTCTGCACTACCTTGTATACAATACCCACCTTATAAAATACAAGCATTTGGTCAAAAGTCTACAATCGATGAGTGAAGTCCTCCAAACTGAAGTTGAACTCAATCAGAGGACTTTATTCAGAGGGCAATATTGTAACCATATGTTTTATCACCCATTCTCCACATGTTATCTTAAAATGTAAATAGATCTGGGTCGTGGAATCACGGGCAATCTTTCTTTTCCGAACTATTTTTAAGTGAGCGCATATTAATTTTATATTCAGAGAAAACCACCTGCATTTAATCAGAAAACAAGAATGATGGAGGCCGTTGGGTGGGGGTCTGGCCGGTGCTCCGCAGCTGTCTGTGACACCCGGAGCCCGCGGGCCGCCTCGGCCCCCAGAGATCCCGGCACGGTGCGCATGGGCACCGTGGGGTCACATCTCCCCGCGTCCAGCTTGGACACCTTTGGGGACCCGAGGAAGATGAATAAGCACCAGCTCTATTACTTGGTCTTAAACTTCGCCATGACCGTGTCTTCTGTGCTCAGGATCTGGAAAGGGCTGATCGTCCTCCCTGGCAGCGAGAGTCCCATCGTGGTGGTGCTGAGTGACAGCGTGGGCCAGCCTTTCACAGGGGTCACCTTCTGTTCCTAACAAATTCCCTGGAACACCTGATTAGAGCTGCTGAAATCGCTGCTTTTAAAGTCAAGAGACGAGACATTCCAATAGTTCACAGAGTTATCAAAGCTCATGAAAAAGATAATGGAGACATCAAATTTCTGACCAGGGGAGATAATAATGGTGTTGGGGATAGAGGCTAGTACAAAGAAGGCCAGAGCTGGCTTGAAAAGAGGGACATGTTGGGGAGAGCCGGAGGGTTTTTACCATAGGTTGGTATGGTCACCATAATAACAAACGACCATCCAAAATTCAGGTGTGCTCTTTTGGTTGTAATGGGTGCATATGTGTTACTAAAACGTGAACCCTGAAGTGAAAGGCAGTTCCTGGGACCAGACGGAAATAAATCCTGTTGAAACAGAGAGAAGCTAATATATCTGAAATGTTCCTCTTTCTGTAAAAAAGGAAACAATGTGGAGACATTTTTGTCTTGTTCGAATAAATGATTCATCACTGAAAATAAACAAAATATAAGAATGATAACCGATATTTTCAGCAGGTTCTAAAAACTATTGAATATTTTATTATTTATTTAATATATCGTATAATTTATAAGTATTTAGATTGTATTTATCAATTATATTGTATTTCTAATATAATATAATATAATCTATAAATTGCATTTATAAATTATAGTATTATAAACATATAAATATTATGTTTGTAATTGTATTTTATGATTTATTTGAAGCATAAAACAAGGATGATGGTAGCAGATATCTGAAGTGGAATCACCTGGTAAACACGTAGATGTCCTCATGCACAACAGGACGTACTTTTTCTAATACAGGTCATATTTATCAAACAAAAGGAGCTAGTTTTTTTTTTTTTTAATTACCACCAATGACCCAGTATTATCACTCCTGAATTTCCTTGAGATTCTATGCTACTGCAGTTATTATTGGTATAATAAGGTTATTTAGGCTAATCTGGGCACCCAATCACCATTTATCATGTATACTCAAGATGCGGATTTAGAATGAACTAAACAGAAGAAAACCGTTGTTTTTAAAACTCTCTTGGCTGTGAACAGACTGTGGAAAAGTAACAAGTCTCCAGATTAAGTAGGTTTTATCAGGTCTTTGCAGGGACACCCAAGCCCTGGTCAAATTATCACCACTGGCCTACGTAAAGGTGCCACAGTTAAAAATCATTCTCCAGGTGCTTACATTTGGGGAAAATAACACATTTGCTTTTCAAACTGGATTTCTATGGTCCAACTAATTTTCCACTAAATCACCTAGGCCAATCTTCCATGGGGACACAGCACCTGAAGAAGAAAGCATATCGATCAAAAAACTGAAAGCCTGCATTCAATGTCTGAGTAAAATGGGGAAAACTGAATGGACAAAATGGATCCTTTAGCTCCTGAGGCAGAGAATGAAAACAATGGCAGTGAAAAGTGATCGATGGATTCTAAATATAGATTCAGGGGGAAAAAAAGAGAAGGGGGGATTCAGATCTAGGCTAAGATATCACCCAGAAATCACATTTTTGCTGAATGAAGGCCCTTTGATGTAAAATGCTTTGCTCAAAATCAATTTCTGGGGAAAAAAACATCACATTGTCTGTTGATTAAAAACCCTCCTAGTAGCTGATTTATTCAGCAGCCGTGCCTTCCGCCTTATTACCAGCCTCCTGAGCAGCCTTTGACAAAGGAAGTAAAAAACAGGCAAACAACAACGGTTAAAAACAAATCCGGCTCCAGGAAATATGGAACGTCTGCATGATTTTTTCTTAGATGTGGAGGCATCACAAACGGTTCTCCCAGAACTTCCACACCAAAGGCGCTTAGAACAAACACTGCTTGGAACAGGTGGTGGGTGGGGACCTGGGGGAGACGCCTCATTTGCTTGGCTAAGCAGGTAGTTTTGCACTCAGGTCCTTTGATATGACACCTGGCTTAAAGCTGCAATCACTTAGTGGATGTTTTGTCTTCCCTCAGAGAATAGATGTGTTTGTGACCAAGCTGAATGCCTGCTTCCCCTACCAGTTCTGTATTATTATCCTTCTTCCCAGAGGACCTGAGAGTTCTAGTAACTTTACCAGGTCACATAGGTACTGAGTAGCAGAGCCTCAACGAGAATAAACATATAAATATCATATTTGTATTTTATAAATATTATATTTGTATTTTATGATGTATTTGAAACATATAACAAGGATGATGATAGCAGATATCTGAAGTGGAATCACCTGTTGTCCTCATGCACAACAGGACGTATTTTTTCTAATACAGGTCACATTTATCAAACAAAAGGAGCTAGTTTTTTTTAAAAAAAATTACTACCAATGACCCAGTATTATCACTCCTGAATTTCCTTGAGATTCTATGCTACTGCAGTTATTATTGGTATAATAAGGTTATTTAGGCTAATCTGTTCCACAGTCAACTTCCACAGTCAACGCAAGCATTTCTGAAATGAGCTGCAGGGTTGAGCAGTCAGTGAGAAAGAAAACACCGGGTGTGCCCCCCAGTCTCTGGCAATCCCCTCTCCCACCATCCCCAATCTGTTCCATTGTTTCCCTAGCGAATGATTCTAGGCAACTTTCCCTTTAAAAACAGGATGGGGGTGGGGTAACGGGGATTGGGGAGGCCTGGCCTCAGGGCTCTAGAAACTTTCCGGTTTTAGTCTCAGTAATTGGGAAGGAAAATGGGAAGCCACTGGGATCTAGAAGTTTGAGAGAGAATTCAAAGCACTTCACAGCTCTGTTCAATTCTTTGCTTCTCTCTGCCCCTCTGCGGAGGTCTGGGGACCCTCAACATTTTTTGCCTCCTCTTTCCCGCTGAGGACTAGACCTCTTCAGGCAAAAGAACTGGTGCACAAATAACTATCCTCAAAGTAAGAAAGTGTACACAATTTCCTAAACACATATCCAGGAAGAGTTATGTTTGGAGATTAAAATAAAGGAACTCCTAAAGAGATGTGCTTATCAATTAATTCAGATTTGAACTGCTTGGATGTTTTACGATTGATCACTGCCAACTTACAACAGAAATACTTATGACCTTAATAATAATGTTAGAATATATACATTAGCCCGAAAGTCATACATAGAAGGAAATGTGTACACATTTATACATATATATGTACATATATAGTCATATATTATGGATATAAGGTCAACTCCTATTCAGAGCCCGCTTTTTAAATTATACAACTTTCTCAAGAGATCGTTTTTGACATGAAATCTAAAACAAAACACATTTTTGACCCAGAAACCTACAACTCTTCAAACCACAGAAATGTAAACATCCACGGTCAACCTAACATCAGTTTGAAGGTAAGTTCGAAGGCATATGGCATTTGTTAATATCCATCTTGCCCTTTAAAATGCCCCCCACGTAAAGAGAGAGCTAAGAGAGAAAACCCTTATTTGGTGCCTATTGAGATGGAGTAGGTTCTGAACAGTTTAGGCAGAACCGATGGATGTGACGAAGGTATTGGAAAGATGGGGAAACGTCTCTGGGACAGAAGCGGTCCTGGCGGGAAACGCCAGATGACCCACAGGTGTGCTCCAGGGGGCGCACGGGGCAGGGATGCTGTTCCTCCATAGACTTGTTTGGCCTCATCTCCCGCCCACCAGTCACAGCAGATGGAACGTGTCATTTTTCTGCCCTTTTTTCTGCCTTGACACAGGACGAGCTTTCTCAGCCTGGCGCATCCTTCCCAGTTTCTCCCCCTAGAACATTTCTCCCCATCTTTCAACATCCAGCTCAAACCAGACCTCCTTTGTGACATGTCCTCCACTTCCCATGACAGAATTCATCAGTTCCTCCCCCACCCCGCCCCATGGACCCAACACATTTTGCAAGCACCTCTATTACCAAACTCCTAACAGTGGACTTTAAAGCACTAATACATTCAATAAAATGCTTTAGTATTTTAACCTAGGCACCTTGTTATTTTATTGAGATATAATCGACACATCACATTGGATTCATTTTAGGGGTACAACATAACGATTCGATGCACGTATATATTGTGAAATGATCACCATAATAAGTCGAGTTAACATCTACCACCACATAAAGTTACAATTTTGTTTTCTTCGTGATGAGAATGTTGAAGACTTACTGTTAGCAGCTTTCAAATATACACGACGGTATCGATAATGACAGTCACCCCGCTGTACATTACATCCCTAGGACTTACTTATCTTAAAACTGGAAAGAACCTGGTTATTTTATTCTCTGTCTGGCCCAGTGCCTGGCAAAGACATGCCACACGTTGGTGAATAAATGAATCAATGAATGAACAAGAAGCTTTGGGTAAATGAGGGCCAGTAAAGAGAACTCAGTACAAATAAAGTCTAGCAGAGTCAGGAAGTACAGATATATCAGTACCTGGCCTGTTTTCCATGTAGCTTTCATAAACAACCAAAAGTTAGTCAGAAGCATCACTTCATAAGAAAGTGTAGATACCTTCAAACCTTCAATCCCCAGTTGCTCTTCTGCTTTGAATAAAAAAGACTAAACACTGGTGTGTGGTCCTGAAACGACTGTGTTTGAAAATCAGGCTACATGCAATCTTCTTTTTTTTTTAATCATTAAAATACAGTTTATTATATTTTTATGACATATCACATCTTCAGGATGCTGACGCTTCCCGTATTAACTGCGATGGAGAGCAACTGTGGAAAAGGCTAGTAAAACTGTTTTGACCTGTTTTATGGGAATATTGTAAACAGCTCCCCAAAGACCATTAGCATGCAGAGCTGTCTAACAGACAGTAAGCAATTCTTCTTCCAAAAGAGGGTAATTAGATAGGGCAAAGGGCAGTGTCTCTCGGTAACCAAACAACCTAATTTTCTCAAATGACTGCTCTCCCGCAAACAAATGGCCTGAGACAGAGAGAGAATGGCTGATTCTCAACATCTACGAGCTAACTACTTCTACTCCGGGGGAAACGGCTGTTAGTCGCAGCACGGGTTTAAAAGGGTTTGCACACATCACTGAAAAAGCCACAACATGACATTAAGAGAAGCAGCTGTCTGGGGCTATGATCCCTCTAACCTTCTTCAACTTGGTGATGATGAGAAAAACCTGCTTATATTGTGTTGGCGTGTGGTTTTATTTTATCTACTGGAAAACTCTTAACAGATTTAAAAAAAGGCAAAACCCTAATAAGGTTGCCGGTAGAAAACATCAGCCTCTGCCTCTAGCTGTGCTCTGTCAGGTCCTTCAGCCCAGAAACCTCTCTGGAGAGGCGGGCAGGCAGGCCGGCCATGGCTATGGAACCTCTGAGAGTGCGACATTGCCCGTTCTCTGTGTGCCGGTGGGGCAGGTGTTCACCGAACACCCCCTCTGAGCCTCACCCTGGGGTCCTCGTCTCTCTCACAAGAGCTTCTGCCCTTCACTTTACCTCGCACCCTGCCCACTCCCACCCACCCTACGTCTTCCTCTTGCCCCTAGCTATTTTGAAAATTTTCAAACCTATAGAAAAATGTAAAGACAGGTACAGTTAGTAATACCTGCATAAATCAAAACCACAGAGGTGCCACCTCACATCGGTCACAACGGCCATCATTAAAGAGTCTACAAATAACAAATGCTGGAGACGGTGTGGAGAAAAGGAAACCCTCCTACACTGTTGGTGGGAATGTAAATTGGTGCAGCCACTGTGGAGAGTAAAAAACTAAACGTAGAGCTACCATAGGATCCAGCAATCCCACTCCTGGGCATATATCCAGACAAAACTGTAATTCGAAAGATCCAGGCACCCCTCTGTTCATAGCAGCACTGTTCACAATAGCCAAGACATGGAAACAACCTAACTGTCCATAACAGGTGAATGGTACCTATATACAATGGAATACTACTCAGCCATAAAAAGGAATGAAATCATGCCATCTGCAGCCACATGGGTGGACCTAGAGATGATCGTACTAAGTGAAGTGAGTCAGAGGAAGACAAATACCATATGATATCACTCATATGTGGAATCTAATGTATGTCACAAATCAACATACCTATGAGACAGAAACAGATTCACAGACATACAGAACAGACTTGTGGTTGCCGTGGGGGCGGGATGGATTGGGAGTTTGGGATGAGCAGATGCAAACTAGTATATAGAGGATGGATAAACAACAAGGTCCTACTGTACAGCACAGGGGACTATATTCAATATCCTGTGATAAACCATAACGGAAAAGAATATGAAAAAGAATGTATATATGTATAACTGAGTCACTCTGCTGTACAGAAGTTAAACACAACATTGTAAATCAACTATACTTCCATAAAATTAAAAAAAAAAAAAAACACCTGCAAAACCTCCACTCAGATTTCCTAACTGTGAACACCTCTCTCTCTTCGTATGTGCTCAGTACTAAAGAGGTGACCCTCCTGAGTCTTTGATGGTGCTGGACCCTGAGGCCACCTCAGCCCTTGGGACTCACTCCTATGTCCAGCCCTAGCAGAGTCCTGGCTAGGTGGCTGGACCCCATACCTTACATGAAGAGTCAATAGTCACAGTCGCTGCCCTTGGCCCCATGACCCAGAACCGCCATGCCACCTTCTCCCAGATTCTGAGTATCATCACTACTGTCTAAAGTTTCTCATTGCCCAACAAACACCTAGACATTCCCAAGAGGACACCAATTTGACATAATAAATGCTGCGTACTTTTTAAGTGTCTGAACTTGAGCAAATTATTCATCTTCATAGGCCTCAACTCATCAGCTCTTAAATGAGGATTCTAACGGTGCCCACCTCAGTGAGTTGTGCTAATGATGAAATAAAGTCCTTATGAGAGTGGCTGGCACATTGTCAGCATTCAATACACGTTAGCGGTCTCTATCATTTTTCCTCAAATAGTTTCTTTCACACCAGTTGCTTTTCCAATTAGCCAACCCATTAGTGCATTCTTGCAAACCTTTCCCCGCCCCAGGACGTTGCATCACAACCCAGCATGGCACAGAGGCGTCTGGGATCTGGTGGCCTCCTGAGGCAGGAGTTAGCTGGGCCCCAGGCTGAGTAGCTGTAACCAGTCTCTTGTTGACACTTGGAGATAAAGATACCACAGGGGCAGAGCCCTGCTTGAGTAAAAGATAAGGCGAGCACATTTTTCTCATCCTCATGGTCAAGACCTCCCAGACCACACGTGCACAGACAAGTTCCTCAGGGGTCAGAGAAGGGAAGGGGTGCCAGCCCACAATATGTCCTGCCAACCTCCCAGAAACCCTTGCGCTGGAATCCATCTTGGCTGAAAGATGCATATGCCAATCGGGTAGGGCCCTGAGAACAAATATGGGCATGAATGAGATAATTGGCCAAAGGGAACTCGGAAAACTGCCCCCATGTAAGCAATCACAGCCACCCCTATTGGGCTCGACTCACTCCAAGTCTGCCTGTGTGTTCTTCCACACGTACTTTGCTTCCAGTAAACACTTTATCTGCTTCACAATCTCTGTCTCTTTGCTGAATTCTTTCTTCAAAGAAGACAAGGTCCTGCTTCAAGCCACCACACCCCACGGCCCCCCAAGATCACGCCTTTGTTCCCAACTTCATCTCCCATCCATCTCTCCATACGCCCCGGTTCCACGCACATGGGTACTTACCATCCCAGAAACACACCGCACACTTACATTTTAAGTTTCAAACTATTAATTAAAATTTTCAATTTTAAATTAAGTTGTTACATTTAAATTGGAATTTTAAACTGAAAACTATTTGGGGGATAAATGCTTAGATGCTATCTCTCCTTCCTATTCAGATTAAAAGGTCACTTCCTCAGGGCTCACACAGGACTTTCTTCTGTTTTTCTACTATAGTGTATACTTCAACTTCAGGAATGGTCATTCATAAGTCAGTAAGTCATGCCTTGGTTTACTACTTCCCTAGTAGCCACTAGCTACCTAATTTTTTTTCTTTATGATACATTCTGATCCCTTGATCCCTTTCAGGTAATAGCGCTTAATCATAAGTGAGCATTAGAATCTCTTGTGAACGGTTTCCAAAATGCACGTGTCTAGCCGTTGATCCTAACAACACACTTGACTGTGAAACCCTTCATAGAGATTTCTAGTCTGGACTCCTTAAACACAGCCTGCTTCCTAAAGGAACATCACTTGAAATAAGACCTCGAAAAGAGTACTGTTCTTCTGTATAAACCTCACCTTGGCGAACCAGGAAGCATCCTCAAATAAATCAGCGAGAGACGACCTATGATCTTTGATTTTTTTTCCCCACAAGTAACTAACACATAGCAGGGCATCCTGACCCACCATGGGTTTTTCTCCTTGCTGCAGCTCTCCTTGTAATTGTCAGAGAGAAAGATTAAGTGAGGATGTTATTTCCTCATTCTTCTTGCTATTAAACGTCTATAAGCTTGAAGTCATAACTGCAGGAACACAATGGACAGTAATTCACTGTGAGAAATTCAAGTACAAAAATTATTTAAAAACAGTAGCTCCAATCTTGACACATATGATTTAGGCATAAAATTACATTTTAAATTACAGCTCTGTTTTTAAATATGAGAGGGAAAAGGGTAAAAGAAAAACTTCAAAGCCACAGAATACATACTCACACACACATATATGCATACATGTCTGTATGTGTGTGTACTCGTGGTTGTCCTGAAGCTGAGCGCAAAGAAAACATTTGCTGGAGATGTGCAACAGTTCATACGCTAAAGTGAGAACCAGATTCTGGATTATTCTGATGAGTTTAATGTTTAAAAGCCTCGAGCCTTTGAAATGTTTTACAAACCTCTGACATGTCCCTAGGTATAAGTGATCAAGGCCTTAGGAAGAGGTTTTATACTTTGAAGAAACTGAATATTCCAAATAAAAGATCATATGATAAAGAAAATCAAAGTGGGTTCATAATTGAGATATTAGTTTCATGGGCTGATTACAAAATACATGGTTGTTTCATTTCTATATGGATCACTGACATATGTGAGGGAAATGCACCTTTTTATTCTTTTAATACTCCAGTAAAAGATGTTTTTCTGTTAATTTTGGGGTCAGTGCTTTTTAGTGTAAGTCTATCATCAATGTTAAACACTTAAGGTATAAGAAAACAAATTATATATGATGCTTATTATTACAGAGTGACCACCTGTTATGGGTTGGATTACACCCCTGCCAAATTCATATGTTGACGTCCTAAGCCCCAGTACCTCAGAATATGACTTTATTTGGATATAGGGTCTTTATAGAGGTACCTAAATTAAAATGAGGTCATTAGGATGGGGCCTAATCTGATATGACTGGTGTCCTTATAAAAAGGGGAATTGCAGACAAACACACAACAGAGAGAACACCATGTGAACACGAAGATAGCCACCTACAAGCCAAGGAAAGAGGCCTGGGACAGATCTTTCCTTCCCTGCCAGTACCATGATCTCAGAGTTTTAGCCTCCAGAACAGGTGACAATAAATTTCTGTTGTTTGGGACGTCCCTGGTGGTGCAGTGGTTAAGAATCCGCCTGCCAATGCAGGGGACATGGGTTCGAACCCTGGTCCAGGAAGATCTCACATGCCACGGAGCAACTAAGCCCATGAGCCACAACTACTGAGCCTGTGTGCTGCAACTACTGAAGCCCACGCACCTAGAGCCCGTGCTCCGCAACAAGAGAAGCCACCGCAATGAGAAGCCCGCGCACTGCAACGAAGAGTAGCTCCTGCTCGCCGCAACTAGAGGAAGCCCGCACGCAGCAACGAAGACCCAACGCAGCCAAAAATGAATGAATGAATAAAAAACTTTAAATAAATAAATAAATAAATCTCCGTTGTTTAAGCCGCCCAGTTTGCAGTACTTTGTTACAACAGCTCTAGTACACCATCTACGTTATTTTTCTTTCAAATGAAAAGTTTGCTTGTTTTGGTTGGCGGGGGTTGCTTTAAAGAAGTGGTTGGCCAGTTTTCAGATACAGCACCTGGGCCAAAGAGGAGTGGACATATCCTTCCATGGGAGTGAGACATCTGAATGGCAGTAAACTTCAAGGTCACACCTACATGAAAAAGAGGACCCCTGGCTCAGAGAAAATAGCACTTTCTAGGAAAGAACTGGTGAGGTCACAATGCCCAGACACTCAGGACGGAGAGGAGAAAGCAGAGTCTAGGCCAAGTGTCCTTGTCAGAAAGTCCAAACAGTCAAGCTGTCCCCTGGGCTCTCCTGTCACCAGGTGTCACGTACAAGAAGGAATGGAAGCTGGTACTTTTCTACGTGTATCAAGGACATAAGGAAATATGAAGGGAAATGTAAAGCTCTAAGCCAAGATAAGTCTCTTAAAACTCAAGGACCATTTTACAGGAATGACACAGATGGTGAGATGGTAGCAAGGGACTTCCTGAAGAACTTTATATTTTCTCCCAGTTATGAGTCAACAGAAGACTCTATAAAAGTTTTTCCCTCCCACAGTGATCATCTTCCTGTTGTTGTTTTTTTCCCTCCTTTACCCTCAAACTCTAAAATAAGCAGAGGGTGACACTGGGATCAATGACAAAGGTGGGGTAGTCCTAAAGTCTCTCATTTACTGAGCACCTACTACATGCCAGGCACTGGGCTAAACGTTTTAAAGACACCATCTCGAATACCTGCAACCCTCCTAAAAGTTCTCAGCATTATACCCGTCGTGTACATGCAGAACAGAGTCGCTGGTCCCCTTTCTCCCTTTTATTCTTGTCTATCTCCACTCTGAGTGGAGAGGGAATCTTTAACATAACACATCGAAGTCACACTAGCTAATATAACATTTATCAGGAGCAAGGCATTGTTTCAAATCAGGGTTTCTCAAGCACGTCACTGTTGACATCCCGGGTTGGAGAATTCTTTGCTGGGGGGCCGTTCTGTGCATTGTAGGATGTCTAGCAGCATCCCTGGTCTCCACCCACCAGATAAACGCCAGTAGCATTCCTCCTCCAGCTGTTACAACCAGCAGTATCTCCAGACATTGCCAGATGTTCTTGGGGGACAAAACTGTCCCCAGTTGAGAACCACTATTCTAAATGTTTTACAAATAAATTCATATAAACTCTAAAAAAAAAAAAAAATAAGCAGAGGGTGAAAGGAAGCATCATGATAAGATCCGGGGCGGGAGTGGGAGAAACCGTTCCTTTTCTCCATCTCAGGTCTTTGCAGTAAAGACACATGCTTGGTCGTGAATATGGAAAAATGATGAGATAAGATGGGAATACTTGTTGAATTGTAAATATTGTAAATATTTCTGAGACATCAGCCAAACTCTCAAAAAGGACTTCTTTAGCATCTGATAATCTTCAGGAGTGAAGATTTCCAGAAACAAATTAATAGAGAACAAAGAGAAGCTGACGATATTTACATCTATGAAAGACAGAATAGGAAAGACAGAACTATCCCTTGGTTGGATCAGCCTACTATCTTGGGTATGACGCCTGTGAAGACTTGAGACACGTGAACAGTTAACCTGGAGGGAAGTAACTGAGCTTCACTTCAGCACGACTCGGAAAAGTTATTGAAAGTTCACTGTTTAATGGAACCCCATTTTCTTAGCCATCCTAATTACTCCATATTAGATCACCGGTACGTTTTCAATTAATTTAGTGGGGCTAATTTAGCTAGGACTTTGCGTGGATTGGCCAGGCAGAAGATGAATAATAATGGAAGAAAACGGGGCATAAGTGGAAAGTGTATTATAATTTGAAATATATCTGAGAGTCTAAAAACTAAAAACACCTACAGAAATGATTCTGGGTTGTAAATTGATTTTTTTTTTATCTCAGTGGAAAAAAGGTAGGCAAACATAAAATATGCATCTATCTCCAAAATTATTTTAATAATGAGGAAACCTAATCAAAACTAGTTTACAGGGTAGGTGTTCCAAATACATGAAAACAATCTGAAAATGAGGAAGGTTGGTATATAACCATGCCGTTGTTCTCCTACAAAAATTATGTTGAAAAATACATGTTAAAGCTCATGATATGGTGAAGTACAAAACAGAACTTTTAAAAAATACTTTGTAAGTACTCATGTCAACTAAAAGAAAAAAGTAAAACATTCTCAGTAACATAAAGGCCTACACCATGGAAAGAACAGTGGACTTTTTGAAGAGCTCGATATTTTTATATGATATATTTAAGAAGAGCTCTTCAGAGGACTCAGAACAGATTCTGCCATTCACAAAATCTAAATGAATGCCTAGTAAGATAGAAAGACATTTACAGGAAATCACAGTGGCAATAAATCTACTGCATTATTATTTATAGCTGTGTTTGTGACGAATACAGCCTAACACGGCAACAAGCCAGTATGTAAGGGCTGAAAGATTTATCCAACCTTAAACATATCAGTCTATGCAGGCCTGGAGTCTGTAATCATTATCACAGTTTAATCTGTCTTCTGCAAAACAAAACTAAAAAATAGACCGTGTGTCTCTGTGATTAATCATTTGTATTTAAAGCCAATCTGAACGAAGAAAAGGTCCAAAAAAGCAGCCCCGAGAACATGGTACTGGAAAGCAATGGAATGTGTTTAGAATACCGTGTTCTGAAAAGTGTCGTGCAACCTTCTGCTAAATATTTGGTTCATTCCATTTTGTCATTCCAATTTGTATCCTGGAAGCCCTTAGACGCGACAGGATTACTTCCTGACAATCGCAACATAAACTGGTGAGCAAAATCCCAGATCAGGTGCAAAGTTCTTCCCCGTGAACCCCACCAAAATAACAGTGCTTGCAAAGTCCAAGAAGAGTTGTTGATTTCTAAGGCTCAACTTTGGGCACAAAGGACTCCAGTTGGTGCCGTTGGGTGACCTATCAAAATGATCAGTGGAGACAGTTGGTGAGTCCTGGCTATACTCAGCAGAGCACAGAAGAGAGCTCAGATCACGGGGTACCCTGAACACTGAATGAAAGCTGCCAGGCTGTGGGATCATCGAAATAAAGCAAACTGGCAGTCACCCCCTTAGCATCTGCTGTTCATCTTAGGAATACTGCCAGGTACATAAACGTAGCCAGGGCGAACACATCTTTAAGGAAATGAAGAAACTAAAAAAAGAGAGAGAAGAGGAGAGGAGGATAGAAGAGGGAAGTAATGGGACTGAAGAGCAGTTACTAACATTGCCCTCACCGCACCCCACAAGCTGCTTTAACTTTGATGACCGGCTCTTCTTTGCAGATGTACATAGTTTCCCTGACCTTGGCAGAATCCAAGAATTTATACAGTTAGCAGTTCTTACACAATCTCCTGAAAAGAACAGCACAAATGTTCTATCCTTCAATGCCAGGTGGGCCTTGCTACTCCTAGCCTCCTGTTTTCTTCCAGTAAATTAATTTACTTGCTTAGGTACTGGTGCGAAAATAAACATCTAGTCCACCTCTTCTCTCTCCTTCTCCACGTCTGACAACAAATCTCCGGGATTTTTTTCCCCCTTTCTTTGGATGACGTTGGGGGGAAGAGCTAAATTCTATGAAAACGGAATTATCTTCATCAACTAGAAATTTACGCCAGGCACGAAATGCAGAGGATTTTAAGAACTGTAGCCTTTCCGGGTTTATTATTATGAGAAATGAAGTTCTCTTATTGATGGATCTATTCACAGCACAGAGCCAAAGACTACAAAGAATTTATACTCCAATCAAAGACAGCCTGGATATCTTTCTGTCTTAATAATAAATCCAAGATAACCACAGCTTGATGTATTAAATACCTTTTAGGACATGAACAATTTGAACAAGAATCTTCATTAATTCTAATTACGGTGCCAATAAGTCATGTTTAACTCTTTCCACCCCTCAATAAATTAAAATTAAAGTGCCTATTTACAAAGCACAAGCCCTAATGAACCAAAAAATCATTTCTAAAGGGGTCTGATTAAGCCCAGGTGTTGTATATACATGTCTAACTCTACCCAGATTCATGGGCCAACATCAGCGTCAGTCAAACCTCGAAACCAACCAGTGTGAGACCGCAGGTGATGCAGACTTGAGTTCACTTCCAAGTTTATTTAAAAAAACAAAAAGAAAAAAGGGACTTTCACAATTCCAAAAAGTCTGTGTTTCTTTGACTTTCACGGGAGAAAGGAAAAAATAAACACTCTTCCAATTATACTTCTCTACTTCTCAGGACCAATAACAATGACAGAGTCTGCTAAAATGGTGACACCAACTGGGAATCTGAGCAACTTCTGATGAAAGAAGTAAAAAACTGATACTTAATGTTTTCTTTTTAAAATCACGATGCCAGGGAAAACTGTCAGCGCTAGAGACATCCTCACCTTCCTACAAGGAAGGAAGTTAAAAGTTCTTTTAACTTTTTGTCCTAAAAACACTGGTAGGAGTCTTTCTCCAAGTCTTTCTTAGCTGAAAGAACTAAACATGTGAAATTGATTTTCATTTATTCGCGGCATTTGTTACAAAGGAGTGCAGCATAACCCAGGACAGCAAGGATCTAGTCAGCCCCCTGGATTCAAATTCTGACTCCAACTTTACTTGTTGCGTGACTGCGGACAAGTTACTGCTCTGTGTCTCAATGGTCTCATCTGTAAAATGGAGCCACAGACAGAAGATACAGCAAATAACCATAACAGTCAATAACCATTATTGTTACTTCTTCTGCCATGGTCTACTTCCTATTCAGGTTTTAACTAATGTTCTAAATAGGTAATAATATTTATAAGTAAGAATAACACACTCTTAAATAGTATTAACTAGGTAGCGGGTACCGTTCTAAGAAATTTACAAGTTTTCACTCATGTAACCCTTACGACCAACTTTTGAGGTGGCCACTATTTCGCAGATGGTGATGCTGAGATGGAGGTACAGAGAGATTCCGTCACTTGTCCAAGAGCCAACTAATAAACAAAAGGCAGAGGCAGAATCCAGCCTCAGGTAGACTGGCTTCAGCGGTCTTATCACTACGCTGCTTCTTGAAGAAAAACCTTTGAAATAAATCTCCTAACATCATAATTTACATAAAAAAGAACTATGGAAATTCTAAGTTCAGCATGTTGTGAACCCATTCTGCCTTTGAAGCATTTGATACACCAGGTGAGCTAGGCTGTGACTTCGCAACAACCTTCCGTAGAGTAGAACCAACAGCAACCTGGTTTCCCACAGTCCGTCCACGGGAAGCCCCATGAACATCTGCCACACGCAGCCGACAACCCCCGTGGACCGTGGCCATGAGGCAACACTTACTGCTCAGGACTCAGCCCCTCCCCCGAGCTCCAGGATGGAAACCACGTCCTGGGGGAAATGAACTAAGCTCATGAGGGAAGGCATCCTCTCATCCCCATCTTTGAAATATCATGGACTTCAAGTAGGCTGCTGATGTGAAGAACCAGAAGATGGGTTATGTGGTGAGCTTACAGTGATCTGGTCAACTACCAAAATGGAACCTTGGTCTAGAATACAAAAGTTCTTTTACAGCAGCTGCTCTCCTGCTTGAGGGCCTAAAGCAGAAACATATCTATAAGCAATCTTCCCTTAAGACTAATGAATCTTCTGAAAGAATTAGTTAGAGTGACACAAACACAGGATGGCTAGAAATACACAGCTAGAAGGTTGGAAAAAAATAAAACCATGCCTTTTACCTTCTTACTTGTAGCCTTCACTCATGCTCATGTTCTAATGGATTCAGTATGTTCCAACATATTCCAACCTATAGTTATAATTTTCCAACAAAGAGCCATAGGCCAAATTACAACGACTAATGGACTATTTACCATAGAGAGTAATAAAATACTTCCATATCATAAGCTCTTTCAGAGCCTAAATTTACATATATATTATATATTTTATATAATATATATACACTTATAAATATATATATTATATATCACACAATGCTCCCTAGATCCAGCCACACGTAAACTGTAGCTTAGTTATCAGGGAAATGGATAGTAATACCACAATAAGTTATGACTACACCGTCATAAGAACGACTGAAATGAAAAACCATCGACAATACCAAGTGTGGGCAAAGCTATGAAACAACTGAAACTGTTCTCCACTGCTTGAGGGAGTAAAAACTAGTTCACAACTTTGGAAGAGTGTTCTGCAGTGTCTACCTGACTTGAACACACGACCCAGAGTTCCACTCTATTCACTGAACAAAAAACGCATTCATATGTAGACCACAGGTAGATACAAGACTGCATGTCACAGCATGGCTCTCAATAAACCCAACTGGAAAACAATTCAATGTCTAGCAACAGTAGGGGGGTAAATCAGTTGTTGTATGTTCACCCAATGGAAGGCTGTCCAGCAGAGAAAATGAACCAGTTACTGAAACATACAACATAGACGAATATAACAATGGTAAGGCTGAGTGGAAGAATTCAGACATAAAATGATTCCATTTCTATAAAATCTGCATAACAGGCCAAGTGAATTTATGGTCTCAGAAGTAGGGACAGTGGTTGGTTACCTTTAGCGAGGAAGGAGGGAGTAATGATTGGCAAGGGTCAAAGGGGGCGCCTCAGTGCTGGTAATACCTAGTTCTTGACCTGGCTGTCGGTTATATAGGAGTGTTTACTTTGTGAAATCTCATCAGACTGAACACTTCATAACTTGTGCATCTTTCAGCATACATGTTATATATCAATAAGAACGTTTATTTGTTTGTGGATCCCACAGCTTGTGGGATCTTAGTTCCCCAACCAGGGACTGAACCCTGGCGCTTGGCAGTTAAAGCGTGGAGTCCTAACCACTGGACCACCAGGGAATTCCCAAGAATATTTTAAAAGTTAAAAAAATTGGCCTACTTCCAAGCCCAATTGTGTACATTTCTGTATTAGTTTACCAGGGCTGCTGTAACAGAACAACAGAAATACATTTTCCCACAGTCTGGAGGCTTGAAGCCCAAGGCCATGGTGCTGGCAGGGTTGGCTCCTGGGGAGACCTCTCTCCTTGGCTTGGGGTCAGCTATCTTCTCCCCCCCATCCTCTCAATGGCCTATCTTTGTGCACATGCACATTCTCGGCATCTCTTCTTTGTAGAGACACTGGTTCTACGAGCTTAGGGCCCCATTCTTATGACCTCGTTTAACCTTAACTACCTCTCTAAAGACCCCATCTCCAAGTACAGTCACATTGGGGGTTAGGGCTTCAACATATGGATTTGGGAAGGGTCCCCTATTCTCGGTTAATAAAAAAATAAAAATTCCTTCTCTTTATGTAAACTGTTCACATTTTCAACCTCTAAAATATTTAAATCTCATTATTATTAAGACCACCTAAGAGGACCAAGTTTAAAAAGTCTTGGTAATATACAGGTTGTGAAAATGTAAGTCTAAGATTTTCAAAATTATATGGAAAGTATTTTTAATTCAAGGGCAGGAATAAAATCGAATTATATTTTTAAATAGAACCCAGTGATATGGACCAAACACCATTCCAATACCAATCACACACACGCCCTAGCCACAGACAAGTAATATATACGGATGCATGTCACCTGTTTAACAAATCAATTGCTGATGATAAAAAAACATTCAAAAGGAGGGCTTTCAAATGATTTAATCTAACATATACTTGTTGTTACTACCTACCCCGCGTTTCTGCAGATCCTCTGATGAAACCATAACCTATTAAATATTTAGCTACGCCATAGTGGCTTTTGCTTATTTTTCAAATGACAGCAAAATATGAATGTGGCTCTAACAGAACAGAGATTAAATTACCAAAGGAAAAATACAGTGTTTGACTCGGCATCCTTGCCAAAGACTCTGGTTTTCCTTCTGTGATAGAAACAAGCTGGCAGTTCAGGGTTCATGATGCCTGTATAATCAGAACCCCAAATCCAGGCTACAGCAGGCACCTCATTATACTGAGGTTCAAGGAGCTGGGTCTTTGTTTCAAGGAGACAGACTTTTAGGATAGATTTTTTTTTTCAGTCTTCTGACATGCCAAAACATGGCAATATATATCTAAATTGATAGTAAGCCGTTCCGTAGCTCTCTTTATCGTTTATAACTGTGTTTCATGCACAGAATCTCATACGTCACCGAGAACACAAAGTCAGAAGGAAATTATCACAAGGAAAAACAAATTCCAGTTACCGTATCCAGTGTAGCAATCCCTCCTAACCTTCCGGATTAAGTTATCAAAACTCCAGGACAAAAAAAAAAAAACAAAAAAACTCCAGGACCAGGGGAATTCACAGCCAACAAGACAATTGGAAAATGGTACCCGGCGACTGCCTTTAAAAGACATTTTTACAGAGCTCAATGAGCCCTAATTTATTTCTATCACAATATCTCGCACACTTGAAACACGGCGGCTTTTCTTTCCACGCAGCTTCAACCAGCTGTCTGTCATTTTGTGTGGCTTTGCTGCAGTCCCTACGGGTCCTAAAAAGCTTATTTGTTTCTGCTTCAGGTACTCCAGCGTTCAGTCCTGAGATGATTACTCCCCAGGGTCAATCTCTCGGAACCAGAGACAGAATAAATATGGTGGCTTGAAATGGGAAAGGCCTTGAGCGACCTTCCTTTAAGAGGCTCACCTTAGCTAAGTCACTATTTCTCAAGGCTCTTCACTCAGACCGAGGACCCTGATGCCTGAATTCTGCCCACGACAAGGCCAGGCCCACGCACACACCTTTAGCGCCCCTCGCACCCCTCCCAGCTCCTCTGCCACCATCAGAACATGGCTCCAGGTTGGGCCCTCACGTGGTTTCATCTTCCTTTCTCTTTCCAAATGTCTCTTAGCCACACAAAAGCTCCTCTCCTTGTTAACCAGCTGTCTCTTTCCACCTTCCCACAACCGAAACAATCCCAACGAGCGGAGACCACAACCAAAGTTCTTTTGTAAGTTACTCAGACTTACCGTTGGCGCCCTTGACGATGCAAGGAGGGAATGGATGGCTGGAGGCGGATCATCGTTTGTCTGTGCTGGGGAAATGGAAGGAGGCAGCCACAAGCCAAGGACAAAATCCTCACGGACGCTACAGGTCGACATGTTTGGGCCGAACTGCTGCTAACTAACTGCGGGGAGAGACGCGGGGAAAGGACCCCCAGAGCAGTGGGGAAAATGGCTTCCTTCCGGTAGAGAGGAAGCAGCTCTTGCAGTTGCCAGCCGTCTCTTGAGGAGCCAGCGCTCACAGACCAGAGATGATTTCCGAGCCTGCTAGCCAAAAAGGGGTGGTCCTTCACCCAGGAAAGCGGGTTCTCTCTAGCACGCTCCTCCCCCACTTCCTCTCCACCCAGAAGCATCAGATGAAGAGACGGCACACCTACACCTGATGAGACTTTAGCCTCACCTGGAACCTATTATCCTCCGAGATCTGGCTGCCTCTACTCTTCCTCTGGGAATGAAAGTCCTTTCTGTAACCACGGATGAGAGCGTTTCCACGTCAGGGATCCTGACACTGCCTAGGGGGCAGTTCCAAACTCCTGGGCAGGAATCCACCTTAACTAAGATGAAGCCTCTGTCTCCAAAGCAGTTTCAGTTATGCCTCCAAGATACCATGTGCTCTACTTGACTTTACTAGCCTCGACCGTTTCAAGAGCAGAGCCAATCTTCTCTTTTACAATTCAAGCCCCAGGTGGGAAAAAGAAAACTCCAGCTGGAGGAAGACCAGTATCCCAACTTCACAGCTGGTGGTACGGATGCCCACTGCCTGTCTCCCTACCCCCACCCCCCGCCAACCCCCCAAGCCTGGAATCATTTCTCCTGGGGTTCATTCATGCTGTTCTGAAGAAATCCTCTGTAATGAAGTTTGCATTTCTCTTTCCCCAACTTGCCAGGAGAGTGTAATTATGACACATACGGTCTCACTTAAAATTTAAATATATTAATTAGGACATTCAACGGCACAACTTTCACTTCAGCTAAGAGCAAGTACAATAATACGGTATAAATCATAGGGATGACGCTGTAAGACCACCTCTAAAGAAACCAGAAGTGAATTCATTGTCACAGACTTCTCCAAACCATGAATTTAAGAGCACCCTTACCTGGCGAACGAAACTATTTGAGGTAGTGTCAGAAGAAGTGCTCCCATCGGATCCTTTAAATCTGTTTTTCCTTCTGGCTCCTTTTCCATATGACTACAAAAAAGAAGACAAAAAGACAAATGAGATTATTATTAGACTCTCACACAGGAATCTAGACCTAGCTCTAGACAATGTTCTAGATCAACGCAAAGAAAGGATTGTCATCATATGGGCATGATTATGAAGTTATTGGTGACCATATGAGATCACTTGTATGTGGAATCTGAAATATGACACAATGAACTTATCTACGAAACAGAAACAGACTCACAGACATGGAGAACAGACATGTGGTTGTGGGGGGTGAGAGGGGTGGGGGAGGGATGGAGTGGGAGTTTGGGATTAGCAGAGGCAAACTATTATATGTAGGATGGATCAACAACAAGGTCCTACTGTACAGCACAGGGAACTATATCCAATCTCCTGGGACAAACCATAATGGAAAAGAATATGACAAAGAATGTGTGTATATATATATATATATATATATATACACATATGTCTAACTGAGTCACTTTGCTGTAGAGTGGAAATTAACACAACACTGTAATTCAACTATACTTCAATAAAATAAAATTTTAAAAAAGTTATTGGTGGAATCACAAATATTTATTTCAATTCAGTGAGTTGATAGGGAGGAGAGGTTTCTGGAAAAAGCAATTCATAACTGATGAATTAAAACAATTTATGCTCTCTGTTAGCATATCTGTGGTTAAGAGGCAATGGCCACTAAAGATAAGGCATTAAAAAAAAATAAGCATTTCTGTGCAGGAGGGACTGTGGCAGTTGTACCGAGAGGGGAGAGTAACTCAGATGGTCAGAACCCTTCGGAGAGCATGAAGGCGGTAGGTTCGTGCATAATGAAGTACTGTTCCCAGGGGCGCTCAACAGCCAGTGTTTGCTTCTTTTCATGTCTTAATTTGTAATTCCACAGGTATTCCTATACTGGGGTGGTCCTTGCACATGGTGGCTGAGGAACATTTGACAGTATGAATTCTGATTACCTTTACATAGGTAGATAGATTAGAT
Source organism: Phocoena sinus (assembly GCF_008692025.1). Lineage (NCBI taxonomy): Eukaryota > Metazoa > Chordata > Mammalia > Artiodactyla > Phocoenidae > Phocoena > Phocoena sinus. Next base: position 4,351,794 of record NC_045764.1, read on the forward strand.
AGTTGAGAGATAGATGATAGACAGATGGATAGATAGATAGATTAGTTGATAGATAGATTGATCTAGATGGAATATGAATGAAGCCCGGTGCCAACTCTTCACATTATTGGATGGATCTAGAGAATGTTTTGAGAGATGTTGAAACAGCTATAGAAGTGGTAGCGAATTATACAAAATTAAAATACTTTGTACAATTTTTCTGGCCCATTGTTGTAATGTTTGAATATGAAGTGAAAAGATTGTGGGTTTTTTTTTTTATTATTAATAGGAGTAGAAAAGAGTTTTATTTGAGCCAAACCGAGGACTATAGCCTGAAAGACAGCCTCTCAGATAGCTCTGAGGAACTGCTCTGGAAAAGCATGGTTTTCAGCACAGTTTATTTTTTCTTAATTTTATTGAAGTATAGTCGATTTACAACATTGTGTTGGTTTTTGCTGTACAGCAAAGTGACTCAGTTATACATATACATGTTCTTTTCATATTCTTTTCCATGATGGTTTATCAGAGGATACTGAACATAGTTCCCTGTGCTAGACAGTAGGACCCTATTGTTTATCCCAAAAGCTTGCTTTTTAACCACTTAATTATTTTGCTGAGAAGGTAAAAAATAAATGTTATGGAATAGTAATAAGAAGAAGAAGAAGGTAGCATTTAAGAACAGGATGTTAAAGGTAAGACAATTTGTCTCAGTAACAGGTTAGGGCCAAGCACAAACATCTACAAATGAACTTGCTTCTTCTAATATACCTACAGCTTACCCTGAGAGCAACACGAAGACTAAACTATGCATTCATCTACGGTTAATTCTAGGCATGGATAAAGTTATTGAGAAAATTACACATTAAAATATAAGTGAAAAATAGCTCAACACCGAGCTTTCCAGATAAATATACACAGGCGGGAATCCTACTATAGCTGACCTTAAAAACGGGGATATTGGGCTTCCCTGGTGGCGCAGTGGTTGAGAGTCCGCCTGCTGATGCAGGGGACGTGGGTTCGTGCCCCGGTCCGGGAAGATCCCACGTGCCGCGGAGCGGCTGGGCCCGTGAGCCATGGCCGCTGAGCCTGCGCGTCCGGAGCCTGTGCTCCGCAACGGCAGAGGCCACAACAGTGAGAGGCCCGCGTACCGCAAAAAAAAAAAAAAAAAAAAAAAATGGGGATATTAAGGCTTGCCTCCCAGGGTGTTTATAGGTATTAAATGAAGGAATGTATTTATAGCAGTTAGTATAAGACCTAGCACACGGTAAGGACTCAAAATAATATTTAAAAAAGTGATACCCACGTAAGAGTGAGAAGAGTGGAGAAAAACTGGGCTAAAATGTATAACATGTTTAGAGGGATTAGGCCCACAGAGACTTCATTAGATGATCAGAATTTACAAGTTTGCTTTTTTGAAAAGCACCATGTCCAGGTTTTACAAATGAGACTTTTGTTATATTTTATACATTCATATGGTTTTCATTAAAATGGAAATATTTTATAAACCATAATATACGTAGCACTTAGGCAAGCCGAAATCTCTTACAAACATTTGTGTTGTGAGCAATTTAGATGAATTTGCACTCAGTGAGGGGGTGGTATAATTTTAAAGCAAAAATTTGTCTTAAATATGTTTGTTCTCTTCCAAGTATCGAAGGGATTTATATAATACAAATGTGTTTCCATGGCATTTAATTAACTCGGCTTCATAAAAGGAAAGACAATCTAGGCTGGGCTTTCATAATACAAGGTTCTCTTCACGTAACAGCACGTTCTTCTCACTTCTGTAAACATTATTCCGTAAACTGTTGAAGAATAACATTCTTTCAACAATGGTCTTCCTTTTCCAATTTTTACAGAAAGGTTTAGACAAATGTGTCTTCCAAGGCCTACAACGTTTAAAGTCTGAAAGTTTCCTTAAAATTAAGAGAAACCTTTTTTATATTATTCCATATGGAAAAATACTTATTACCTTGAAAGCATTTTCAAGGCCTAACATGTTTCCTTGGGGGAAGGTGAGAGCAAATCTGTGTCAAATACACTATGTATCTCCATTCGGAGCATAAATTATTTTTCAGAACAAAGACGAAATATTCTCTCATCCCAATGTCCCCGTGTCCTTCCAGCATCATTTGGACATGGATGGAAAAAGCTTCTTTGAAATTCCATCATTATCATTTATTTCGGATTTTCAATGGTAAGTATGTTTTTACTATTCAGCTGCTTTGGAGTATAAACTTTTTCATGGCTGCTGACATTGCCCGGCAGGCACTGTGAGAACCACACAATATTTAAGACAGCCAGTCCCAGGGGAGGCTGCAGTTCTCTGCAGAAAAATGAGACACATTTAAAAAGTCACTTTAATTTTTCCAGGCCCCTGGCAACACGGTTCGCAAACATGGTTTCAGGTGTACTTAGCTACCAATGCAATGTGTCTGTCTGCATTGGATTATTACAGGTTTCAACCGTACTAAGAAACAGAAAAAATGATGGCGTACTGAATTACACACAAACTGGTGATAGTTTTGAGAAAAAATATCTTGTTCTTCAATCACTGAAACGCAGGAGGGGTGATTTATTCAAAGTGTTTCTGCTTAACAGTGTTAAATCAAATTCCTGTTCATTATATATATTTATTTAAAACCAAAATAGACATGCTTAATTACACCTCTATTCTATTTACTAATTTCAGCAGTAATTTCTCTCTTATAATCTTTTTTGAAAAAACTTTAACTGTCAAAAATGACACCTCAATGACTAGTTACTTTTTATAACAATATCCAGGATCAAGAAGAAGCAAAGTTAAAGCAACTTCTGCAAAGTTAATAGTCCATTTTTATGTACTTTAGAAAAGGCTGGTGAAAATTTATACCACCATTACCAAATGAAGTTGCCTTTAAGTCCATGCATATTTAAAATTAAGTCCATCTGACTAAAATGACTTGTGTATTAGTGATTCAAAATTCTGGAAAATAAGGACCAGAGTGTTTCGTACGAAGGAATTTTTTTAAAAAAAGTGAAGCCCAACCCTCACCCAAATAATAAAAGACAGGAAAGATTAAGTATTCAAATATTTAGTTGCCTAAATGTGGAAAAGAAGTATAGTTTTCTTAATTGGCTACTTCAAATGCAGCTACTTTTACGACTAATGGGGTTTCTAAAAAATTTTTTTAACAACACTAAGTATAAAAACATCTGATATACGAAACAATTAATAATTAGAGCCAGAGTTTCAGGAAGTAAAAGGAAGAAGAGACAGGGGGTATGTCCAGAGGGCTAAGTGTACCCCATAATACTCTCCATGATATATGCAGACCCCTACATCCTTATGGAACACAGTCTGAAAAGTCACTGATTCCCACTCAATTGCCTCTTGGCTATATACAGCGTAATTAAAAAAACCAGTGAAGTCACCACAGCAAATAGGAAAAAAGAAAACCATACGTTTGAATTCCTTTACTCCTCCTAAAACATCAGCCAAATTAAGTAAGATTTCAGAAACCAGAAAGAAATTGCCACAAATATATAAATGACTTATTAAAAAGATCTCCACCATTCATCCAGATGTTAATATCAGTTTCATGTGAATGACTGTCTTCTTTGACACTAAATACTTTTCAAATTGGACCGTAATCTTAAAAATCAGCAAATAAATGGTCACACTTCCACAGGTAGTTGAAATCTAATTTCTGCATGACTGAAGTAGACGGTAACAGTTAATTACAGAAGCTGCCAGTTAAGTGGAGACTTCAGCCCAGCCTTGCACACAAAGTTGGCTTGGCGGCCCCTGGGGGCAGCTTTAAAAATGTCACTTCCGTGGTTGATGAATAAGGTGACAGTTCTCCTACCTATGAATTGCTCCCGGTGAGCAAAATGCTGATGCCTGAAATTAATTTCTATCCCTCTTGATCAGCATTCATTGATATTTATCCCTTCGAACTGCAGACTTTCCTCATTTTAGAGTCGGAAGCGAAGGAAGCCGAAACTAACTGGAGAGAAATATGGAGAGGAATCAGACATGAAATGTCCTCATCTGTCAACACTTTAGCGTGAATGAGGCTGTCAGATCTTTCACTAGGGGAGAAGTCACTGAGATTCTTTCCCTAGAAAGAGGGGAATCAAGTTCTCTATATGGATCAGTTTACACAAAAGCAGAAAGGACTCAAGAAGCAGCATAAATAGCGCTCTTTTGGGGGTCTTGCAGGTAGAGAAGGGAGAGGGGACGAGGCCAGGGCGGGAGATGCCCAGGGGCCAAGCTTGCCTTCTTCACAATCTATACCTCCAGCCAGCTTTGGAAAGAATTCTAAGACAGACCCAGTCACTTAATTAAGGTGTCATAATTAACTGGAACTCCCTGTTACTGTGAAAGTCCGTGTGTGCCATAGACTCTTGGTAGGATTCGGACATATCCCCATGGTCACAGAACCAAAGAGGGCCACCCCCTACCCACCCCCCTCAGGGTTAACATATTTTGCTCAGCTTCTCTTGAAAGGACCGAGGCTACAGACTGCAGAATACAATGCAATCAGGTAGAGCAACAGGTAAACTAATTCTTCACACAAAAGGAAAGACAAAAAGAACGGGAACATAAAACCACACGGCTAACTCAACCTCCAATCACTCAAATCATCAGATATTATGTCTCGCATTTTAAAACACCCTCAGAAATTCTGATGAGCAGGTTTTAAAATTTCTCCCGGGCAGCATCAGAGCAAAATCCCACTGAAGGGGCAAGTGATGGGGGTCAGGAGAAAAGGGGGCAGCAAAACGTAAAGCCCAGTACCCACGTGCATTATGCTGAGAGACCTCAAAGACTGAATTGGACCTGGAAGTGTCTGGCAAAGTTTCTGGAAAGTGGTATTGACCTGGGGGGAAGGGCTGCCGCTCTTTTCAGATAAAGCACCGCCTGGCTCCACGATTCAGGCTGCTGCCAGGAGCAAAGCAAACAGGCCGTCTGCTTACTGCCTGTTCACCTCCAGGTGCGATGGCAGGTGCTGGTTACCCTCTCTTTAAGGCCTGAAGTGCTGAGATACGGCTCTCCTTCTCACTCTTTTCCTCCTCTGCTGCCATCCTAGACTCAGCTCCCTTCACCCGGATTTTGCATACACCCAGCCTCCATCCAGATCTGGCCAACTCCCTGGAGAATTCCCAGGGCTGTACTTTAGACTAACCCTGTCCAATAGAAATAGAAGTCACATACATAAGAGGAATTTTGTAGTAGCGCTGTGAAGAGGCAACAGGTCAAATGAACTGGAATAGCGTATCTGACTTAACCTAATGTATCAAAAATATTACCATTGTGACGCACAGTTGATGTAAGAGTACTAATGACATGCAGAATAATATTCTTTGTTTCCTATGAAGCCTCTGAAATCTGTATTGTATACTTTTAGTTTACCTGCATTTTTAGTTGATCTGTAATCTGTGTACTTATTTTACCTGTATTTTTATGTATTTTAAAATGTGTATTTTATATTTATAGCACATCTCAGTTCAGACTAGCCACATTTCGAGTGCTCAGAAACCACATGTGACTAGTGGCTACCATGGAGGACAGTACAGATTTGGAGCTTTGGAGGGACAGCATTCGGTTAGCACCTCGACTTTGGAGGCAGACTGTGTCCAAGTTTGCACTGAAACTGTTCAACAGGTTACCTAAAAAAGGGATGCAATTTGTTTAGACCTGAACTTTCAGGACTTTGCAGTTAGGTTGTCACTCACTTCTCATGTAGGAAATAGATCTATTTTGTTTATGACCGTGTGCTGGGGGGAAGGGGTTGGAGTATATGAGGGTGCCCCCTCCCTAGGCAGGATTTTTGACATAAAAAAGAACAATGGGCAGTCTGTGAAGCTCCATCTTTTGCTTTGCTCATATAGGACTCCCAATGTACTCCAGAGGTGAAAGAGAAAGGCTTCTTAAAACCCACGATTGCTGAGAGACACTGTTGGCAAATGAAAATTCCATTTCTCAGGAGAATTACTATGACTTGGTGTCACAAAACAGAGAGATGCTCCAGAGACGGCCTTTTTTCCTCAGGCCGTTTTACTGCTGGCCTGGCCTGCCCAGAGACATGGAAGAGGTGCCTTGCCAAGTTTTCACTGCCCTGTGATGTCATGAGTTATTAGATCTCAAATAAACAAGGCAATGTTTCCCCCAAATAATGGCTGTGATATGAACACGATTCAAGGAAAACTGCTTTCATTTTTCGAAGGTAGAGAGAGCAAGAAGATGAACGCTGATACACAGCTGAATATTTATACCTCTTACCCGCTTCTAATATGCATTCCTCCCTCCCTCTCTCATTCCATCACTTGCAATTCCTGTGGCCTGGGTCTCTGGAATGTGTCCATCTGTAGTTCTGTCCTATCTATTATCTTTTCTCTCTTTTCAGTTTAGACCTTATTACCTCTTGTCCAAACCGTTACATCAATCTCCGTTCTGGCAGCTCCACCTCTAGACTCCCAAGACCCCAAAGCACCTTACAGAACACTCCCAGGAGAACCTTCCCCATGAGCTCTTACACTGCGCCTTCCCTGAACCCCTTCCAAGGTTCTCTGTTTTTCAATACATTGCAGGTCCCAAAGCCTCCAAGATGTGGCCTCAAATTGCCACAGACTGTCAGACTTCTGCTTGATTATGCCCAATCTGTACCTGTCCACGCTCTTTCCAAACCGGGGATTATGAACATATCAGACTTCTAACTGCTGTGACTTGGTGTCCTGAATAGCTCCTTACCATCTCTCTGAAAGTCTGTTGAAATCTGGCCCATCCTTCAAATCCCTTCTCAAATGCCGCTTCTTGCATGAAGCCCTTATAGATTACTCCAAATGGAGTACTTGTGTTCTCGGCTCCTTTGCAACCATCTAAGATTCAGTACTTCTCTTAGCGTCCCATGCTGTATGACTGTCATCGCTTTGTCACCCTTGCAGCTACTGGAAAGTACGTTCTTTGAAGGCAGAAAGTGTGTCTTCTCGTATCTGAATCATTTCCGTGTGGCAGCTGCATCACAAATACTTGTTGCCTTACGTTTAACTACATAAATCACAAAGTAAATCAGTATCTCTTATCTGAATGCAGTCATGCTTTCTGTCTGCCCTAAGTTTGATCTCCAAGAATTCAGGAACTCTATTTTTATCATAAGAATAAAAACTCAAAACAAAACAAAACAAAACCCCAAAAAACCCTTGAAGGAAGATCAAAGAGAAAAGCGGGTTTAAAAGTCCTTTCCTCTATCAGTATTCAAGACCTTCATCCTAGAATAACAGAAGTCCCTGAGTACACTTCTCTCTCTCTCACATAACCTGGTGAGTATCTAGATAAAATCAGGAGTCTAGAACAAACGTGACAGGGGTTGGTAAGAATTCAGGTCCTCTGGCAGAGGCTAGATGGAAATGTAGGTGGTTAGTTACATGCCCCCGCTGGGCTTGTGCAGCCAAACAGCCCGAGGCTGACTAAAATCTAGCTGTTTTACCTCTAGGAAAGAAAGGAATTCCTCTATGAAAGACATGGATTTCTGATGATACAAGTGGTTTGCCTTCTACATTTTTCCTCCGTCTCAAATCCAAATGAATGATATGTTTTAAGTCTGCACTCTTAACTCCCAGTGGTAAAAGGAAGTTCAACAAAGCTCCAAGATCATGCCACCAGAACCAACATTATTAACAGTATCAACATAGCTAAAACAGTCTATTTCTACCACCTATCAAAACAACAAAGCAGCAAAACACTTTATCATCACTGTGGCCCACTCCTGCCCCCGTAACTACAGTAAAGAAGACGAACACGCTCTCTCGAGCATATACAAATATATAAATTATGTATTTAGAAATTTTACATAAACATAAAGCTACATAATCTTCCCACATTTTCCAATCTAGCAAACGGAGGCTTGAAATCAACAAGGCAATATCACTAAGCAGACACACTTCTCCAAAAAGTGATGCCTGAAAGGTAACCGTGACCTCTTCACCGCGGCTCGCCAAGCAGCCCACCGTTAGGAGTCTCAAGTCGTTTCCCTGCTAGGATAGAAGTTGAGAGACTCCTTACCGCTGAGAACTGCAGGCGTCTGTAATCCAAACGGTACCTGCCAAAGCCTTCCGTAAAAGCCACCCTATCCGCGCCCAGCGCCCGCTACTGACATCTCCTATTTCACGACGAGCAGAAAACCGGAATCTCCCCAGAAACCGCTAATACTGAAGGTGGTCCCGGAGCTCCCCGAGACGGCTCACATTTCAGGGCCAAGGGAAAAATAAAAACTTTCGCGTCCCCAGCGCGCTCTCTTCGGCAGGGGCAGAGGGGTCCAGGCAAGCCTTGGCCAGGGCCACGAGGGGAGCGGAGCCGGCCGCGCGGCGCAACGCCCAGGTGCTGAGGCGGGTCACGGGGGAGGCAGGGGCGGAGCGTCCCCTCCCACGCCCCCCACTCCCACCCCGGCTCAGAGCCGGTCCGGCGGGGTCGGCGTCGGAGCGGAGCTGCGGAAGCCGAGCCCCTCCCGGCCCCCGCCCCGCACTCACGATCTTGAGCAGGTCCAGTCCGCTCGCCTGGTCCATGGTTCTCCATGTGCCTCTCCCGGGAAGGGGCGACGAGGGCTGGCCGCGGCAGCCTCCGAGGACCCCGAGGTCTCCCCCGCCCCTTCCCTCCCTCGGGCTTCGGGGAAGCCGAGGAAAATGGAAGCCGGAGAAGAGCCCGGGGCGCGGGGAGGGGGGGGCGGGGGGAACGGGAGGCGGAGAGGGGCAGGGGCGCCGGCGCCCGCAGGGGAGAAGGGGGTGGCCACGCGCGGGGGGAGGAGAAGGCGGCGGAGGGGGAGACCCAGGCCGGAGCGAGCGGCCGGGCGAGGGATCCGCGCAGAGGCGGCGCCGGGAGAGACGGAGCTCGGCGCCCGGGCGGCTCACAAAGAAAGGGGCGGGCGCGGCGATCTCGCTACCTGTGCGGCCGCTCCGAGCGCCCCCGCGGGAGCCGCGTTCTCCGGCAGGTCCATCGGGATCTCTTGCGCCACCGCCGCCGCCGCTGTGGGAGGCGACTTGGACAGGTCGCTCTGGACCATTGGCGAACGGTCGGCCGGGAGCCAGCAGCCGGCCCCCGGCGGCGGGTCCCCTCCTCCGTTCCCCGCCCCCCGCTGCAGGGGCCGCCCGGGGCTCGCGGCGCTCAGGGCGCGGGGCGCGGCCGGGCCAGGTTGCGAGCGAGGCGCGGGGCAGCCGGGCGGCGGGGGGCGCGGGCAGGGCGAGCGCCGAGCGGGCACTGGAGCCGCCGGCGCTGGGGCAGGTCCTCGCCGAGAGGGAGGGCGCTCCGGCCGCGCGAGCCCAGGGGGAGGCGCGTCGGCCGGCGAGAGTGACAGGCCACCGAAAGGCCGAAAAGTTGCCCGCGGGAGGCGCGGGCCGCCGGGGCCCCGGCGCAGCCGCTGCGCGTCGCCGTGGCACGCGCGCTGGAAAGTTTTCAAAGCCGCGAAAGCCAGGCCTCGCTCCCGGGGGCTTCCTTTCTCCGGCGGCCGAGCTCCAGCCCCTCCGCGCCCCACGAGCCCACGGGCGGGAACAGGTCGCTCGCCTCGGAGACGCGGGAGGCTCCTCTCCGCCCCTGCACGCCCGAAATCTGTCAAGGCCTCGCGCGGCCCCGGGGAGCAAGTGTCTGCTGAGGACCTCCCATCCCCATCGACCGCTGGAGCCCCTGGACGGCGGCAGTGACGAGGAGCCAGCAGAGAAACGCCGCCGGTGACCCGAGGATTGCGGCCCCGCCCGAATCTGCAGCTGGCCTGGGCTCCTGGGTCCAAACCGACCCACTTCCAAATCCGAAGTTTTCCCTTTATGGCTCCGGGTTGTGTTCATCTTTGCCAACTGCTTCTTCCCTCTTTCTGTAGAGTTGAGAAGTCTTAATATCCCATTTTGGACGTGTAAGCATTTCCTTAGGATTCTGAACTCTTGATAAGAGAGTAGCAGCCGTAGCAAGAATGTTTCCTTTACGGCATAACGTTCAGCTGTTCCTAATAAGACGTATTTTTTGTATTACAGGGTAGCTCGTATTTCAACAACTTTTACTACAGTAGAACTTTCTGTAGAACAAGTTTTCCCGGCATCGGGGTGGTTTTGGTGACAATTGAATGTAGACAGTTCTGGATACTGAAATATACATACGGAAATTTACTACCATAGGCTTCAGCTGCCTTTTGTATTTTGCCATGGTGTATTAAATTATTATGGGATACAGTCCTTGTTCTTCTCAAAGATAAATGCATCCACCTCCATCATACAGTGATTTGAGTCAGGCTTAAAGAACAGGTGTTGGTTAGGCATATCCAAAATGTCATTGATTTTCTTAATCTTCGGGGTTAAAATTGTCATTTTTATTTGTGTGTGACTGAAGGTTCAAAAACAAACTCACAGAATAAGAGACTAGATGTGTGGTTACCAGAGGGTTAGCTGAAGTCAGTCAAAGGTGAAAACTCCCAGTTATAAGATATCTAAGTACTAGGGATGTAATGTACAACGTGATAAATGCAATGAACACTGCTGTCTGTTGTTATATACGAAAGTTGTCGGGAGGGTAAATCCTAAGAGTTCTCATCACAAGGAAAATTTTCTTCCTGTTTCTTAAATTTTGTATCTATACGAGATGATGGATGTTCACTAAACTTATTGTGATAATCATTTCGTGGTGTATGTAAGTCACATCATTATGCTGTACACCTTAAACTTATGCAGTGTTGTATTTCAATTAAATCGCAATAAAAATGGAAGAAAAATACATACATACATACATATTTCCAAAATAGGGGGGAAAACCTGAGTGTTAAACAGAAGCAGTGAAAAATTGGTTAACAACAACGACGATAATAGTAAAGTCACATTTTGAAAAGCAACAGACAGGGGAGCTGGGAAGCTGTTGTTTAGGATGTGGGTGGGTGGCCAGCCAGCCAGGGAAGGGGGCACCCTCTGCTTTGTAGCCATGGCTAGTAGCCTTCCCAAAACCTTGGCTAAGATTTGTTAAAAAAAAAAAAAAGCAATCAGCAGTGCTTTTGCATGTGTGTATATATATATGCATGTATGTACATACAAAAGTGGAAGAGACATTGTATTTAAAGTTTTGGAGTTATTATTTTAGTTCCACGATTTGCCGATGGCATCACTCTTCTAGGTCAGTTAATGAAACTTCAGTTTTCTTAAGAGAGTGTTTAAATCTCTCTTAAGAGCATTAAAGACTAGGGATAACATTAAATCTGGTTCTAGATTAGAGTGTAAGCTCTGTGTGGACAGGAGCCATGGTTATTCACCAGGGCACACTCAGAATCTGGCCCGTTTCCCCTGAATTCTTCCAATATCCATTCAATCAAGCATATATCAAGCTTCCTCTGTTGCCACTGGATGAGCACATACAACAAAACCCAGAAATCTTGGAGCTTAAAGTCTAGTTAGTAAGCACTTAGAAACCAATTAATACATTCTTGAATGAATGAATGACGGATGAATTCTAACACTTTTTAAAAATGCCAGGTTTGCTGAAACAGTGTTTCCCCATGACATGTTTGATTTCTTATAGTATACTTAAATATCTGCGCATTCGCTTTCAATTTACGACCATTTGGGAAGTTAAATTTTATCTTTCATCAGATTTTTTTTACAGAGGCCACAAAACAGCAAAACAACCTTGAAAATCATCTAAAATAATGCTTATACTTATAGCCAAGCCAAGTTTGAATTAAAGGTTCAAATGTGATAGAGTATATTTTATTCATTTCATTAATTTTTGATACTCAACTCTTTGTTTTTATGTTTCTCTCTGCCACTAGACAGAGTTCCTTGGGGACAGCCGATTGGGTCTTACTCATTTTATCATCCCCCATCCAGCATGGTGTCCGGCACTTAGATGGAGGCTGAAAACTCCTGTTGCACAAATGAATGAGTGAATGACTGAATGATCTGTCTTCACATGCCTTAAAACATAGCATATAACTTTGCAAGTTTTAACAAAGACATTTACCTAATCACTACTCCCCTGAAAGGATTATATTAATTCTTTCCTTAATAACCTGCGCTCATTTAATTAGCCTGCATTGAGCAGTAATACAATACAATGTACCCATTCAGACTCTAGTCTGACTTGTAAAGGTTTTCAAGTAAAAAGTAACACAATGTTACCCCTACCTGAAAAAGGGAACAATGTCAGAATAAATACAGAGGGATAAATGCTTGGGAAACTTACGGTGGATGTTTTCCATTATGGTCAGTTTTGTTTGTAACCTACCTTGGCTCGGGCAGTACTTAAAAGCCGCGGATAAAAGCTAAAATTTGATATGGAACGCCTAATTCTTTTCAATGTTAAAAGGTATGCAGATGCACCCCAGTAATAATGGATGTACAGTCACCGGCGAAGGCATTTAAATGCAGATGACTAATTTGTTCAAGCTGTACGTGAACTCCGGTATGCTCATTAGTCTTTGTAATGGACAGGCATATTCTGGGCATTATTAATGCTCTAAAATGAGAACAGAGGCTGGTAAGAAACTTTGGCCAAGGAAGCCAGAAGTTTAAAAGAGTTGGGGTGTTTTTTTCCCCTGTAAGTAGAAGAACCAGTGATTATGATTACTTTACTTCTCCTCTCTTGCTTGTAGATTTGTGATTGTATTTAAGACCTTGGAGTAAGAGTTCTTTAGGACAGATATGCACCAGTGTGATTTCTTATCTTACTTAGTAAATCATTTTTCACCTCATTCACGGTTCTGGATCTCCACCATTATTAACAGCATTTTCATAAGGATATACCTGTATCAGCCACTGGCCTAACCTGGCATGATAATTCCACTAAGTTATACATTTGCTTTTTGGAAATGTATGCTATAAAATGAATTCCCTGAATTACAGATTGTTATTTAAAAGTATATAAAGTAGCATTGACATATATACAGTACCAAATGTAGAATGGATGGCTAGTGGGAATCTGCTGCCTAGCGCAGGGAGATCTGCTCTGCGCCTTGTGACGACCTAGAGGGGTGGGAGAGGGAGGGTGGGAGGGAGACGCAAGAGGGAGGATATGTGGGGATATAGGTATACATATAACTGATTCACTTTATGGTACAGCAGAAACTAACATTGTAACAACATTGTAAAGCAATTATACTCCAATAAAGATGTGGGGGAAAAAAGTATATAAAGATGCAATCACATCCCTTTAAGAGGGGTGTGTGTGTACATGTGTATAGTGAATCTCAGTGTATACAACTGAGATACCGAAGTGGTCAAGGAAAGCTTAACTTCACTTCCAAAGTAAAGGCTTCACAGAAGTAGTAAGATTTCATGAGTTCTTAAAATTACCCAGGAGACAGAGGGTTGGAATATCCAATACTGTATAGCACTTTTTAGTTTCTAAAGCACATTTATTTATTTATTTTTGTGGTACGTGGGCCTCTCACTGTTGTGGCCTCTCCCACTGCGGAGCACAGGCTCCAGACGCACAGGCTCAGCTGCCATGGCTCACGGGCCCAGCTGCTCCGCAGCATGTGGGATCTTCCCGGACCGGGGCACGAACCCGTGTCCCCTGCATCGGCAGGCGGACCCTCAACCACTGCACCACCAGGGAAGCCCAGCACATTCATTTATGATTTGACTGATTTCTCATCCAAATCATAACTATAACAACTGGTACTTTGGTTTACATACCAGGTGCCGGGCTCTGTGCTAAGGTTTTATGTATATCATCTCATCTATGAAGTAGGTATTAGGACAGGTCACATTGCGGTAACAAATAAGCCCTATAGGTATTTAGTGGATTAGGGGACGAGAAGTGCATTCCTTTGATGTTGGGTAGCTGTTCGCCATCAGAAGGAACTCTGCTTCATGCTGACATTTAGAACCAAGTCCTGGGTTATGATCCACTGTTTTGAAAATGTGGCCATGGAACGTACATTGTGGAAGATGGTGGAGCTTGCAAATTTTTTATTGGCCAAGCTTGGAAGTGGTATAAATCTCTCTTACTTATCATGTTTTACTGGCTAAAACTCTATCCCATGGAAAACCTACAAGCCAAGCTGAGAACCAGTCAGGTGCCTTAAGAAGAAAAAGAGAGTGAATTTTGACGAACAGCTAGCAAAGACTGACTTAACCAAGCGTGAATAGCTGATGAGTGGCAGGACTTAAACACGTGCCCAACTCTAAGACCTGTTTTGAGTTCAACACAGTTGCCTGTCTGGTGGACTTCAAAGAGCTCTGCCACCCAGGTTAAGGCTGCATTTCTGGTTGGAGGAACAGATTTACATATTTCTATTGCTTGCGCGCTGTGATGACTACATTCGTGTACTCGCTAGAATTAGGCCTGCTGTGAATAGCAGAAATGATATTAATCCAAGTCATTGTGTGTGTGTGTGTGTGTGTGTGTGTGTGTGTGTGCACGCACGCATGCATTATAATCCGGGGCAATAGAGATATTGGCATTGAACAAGGTATGGCTTCTGTACTTATTGAATACACAGTAGATTAGGCAACATATGGATAAAGTATGATGAATATGAGTGAAAAATAATTTGGGAAGAATTTGAAAAGATCAGGGGAAAATGTTCCAGGCAAAAAGAATAGAAAATACAAAGACGGAAGGTGAAGAAATCCAGTACAGCTGGAAAATAGGGTTAGGAGGTGAGGGGGCAGGCAGATAAAGATAATGAAAAATATCTAATTGACTCTTTTGCTCTCCTGTGGCCCCATTCTTTTGATAAGAACGCCTCATTTCTAAGCAAAGCCTTTGGCCTCTCCTGCCTTTTCTTTTCACTTCTTTATGGGAGGCACACACACGTATGTTCATGTGTCGTAGGACTATAGAAAATGAGACCTGCTCTATCAAGAAAAGCATCTGAATTTATGCGTTCACAGTAGTCAGCTTATTTGTAGCTGAGATTGCTCGCTGCCCACACCTCCTTTTTATGGAACCCCTGTTTTTAGCTGGACACATTCGCACCTGGAGTAAAAGACTATATACAGTACTTCCTAGTCTCTCTAGCAGCTACATGCAACTATGGGGCTGCATTCTGTTGACCGTAAGCAAAGCGGGTGAAGAATTTCCGGGATGTACCCATAAAAGGGAGAGAAGTGCTTTGATTTCCTTTCTTTTCCTGCTGACCAGATTGTGGATATATTGGTTAAACCATGAGCGGACGTTTTAGACAGGGAGGCCATAGGAAAGCCACTCGTTGAGGTTGAACGAGCATAAAAAAAGCACCGGGGCCATTGATGGTACCATAACACCACCACACCAGCTCTGGATTGCCTACTTTCAGACTTCTTTTAAGTGAGGCAGAGAGAAGCATTTATACTGCTTAAGCTTCTCTTACTTTAGGTTTTTTTTAAGATAAATCCTACCAAACCTAACCAAACCTAGTAACCGTTTCATTACTCAAAACATTTTGTTTCTTTTTAAATTAACTTTCTTGAATGAAATCATACCCTTTGCAGCAACATGGATGGACCTAGAGATCATCATACTAAGTGAAGTCAGTCAGACAGAGAAAAATATTATATGACGTCACTTATGTGTGGAATCTAAAAGAAAAGGATACAGATGAACTTATTTACCAAACAGAAATAGACTCACAGACATAGAAAAACAAACTTATGGTTACCAAAGGGAAGGTAAAAAGGTGGGGGGGAATGGATATATCAGGAATTTGCGATTGACATATACACACTACTATATGTAAAATAGATAAAGAACGAGGACCCACTGTATAGCACAGCCCATATGGGAAAAGAATCTGTAAAAGAATATATATATATATATATATATATATATATATACACACACACACATACACACACATATATGTATCTGAATCACTTTGCTGTACACCTGAAACTACCACACCATGATAAATCAACTATACTTCCATTTTAAAAAATTAAATTAACTTTCTTAAGGTATAATTTATCTTTACTTGATTTTTAGATTACGGGAATGCCAGCTTCATAAAGTGAGGGCAGGTGTTGGGACGTGTTTCCTCCTGTTCTATTTTTGGGAGGAGTTTCTATAGAATTAGTAATACTTTTCTTATAAATATTTGTAAGAATTCACCAGTGGGTCAGGAGTTTTCTTTGTGGGAAAGCTTTTAAGTATCAGTTCAATTTCTTTAATTGATATGGGACTGTGCAGGTTTTTTATTTCTTCTTAAACTTTGATAGTTGGTGTTTTTCAAAGAATTTGTCCATTTCATTTTAGTTATCAGTTTTATTGGCATAAAGACGTTATTCATATTTTCTCATTATCCTTTGAATGTTTGGGGGATCTATAATGACGCTTCTTTTTTGTTCCTGATATTAACAAGTTCTGCATCCTTTCTTTTTCTCTTGATTAGTCTGACTAGGGGTTTTTAAATTTTATTGATCTTTTCTACAAGCCAGCTTTCTGTTTCATTGATTTTCTTAATTGTTTTTATGTTCTCTATTTTTTAAAAAAAATTCTTCTCTTATATTTATTATTTCCTTCCTTCTGATTGCTTCGGGTTTACTTTTTTCTCTCCTTTTTCTCCTAGTTTCTTAAGGTGGAAGTTTAGATCATTCTTTTTATATATGGTAAAAATACATATTTTTATATCTGTTCTAATTGAATCAATTGATAGTATACATTTCCCTTTAAGCACCAGTTTATCTGCATCCACAAATTTTGACTTGTATTTTTCATGTGAATCAAAATATTTTCTAACTTTTTGGGTGATTTCCTATTTCACCCATGGGTTATGTACCAGTGAGTTTTTAAAGTTCTAAATGTATGGGAGACTTTCTAGATATTTTTCTGCTTTTAATTTATACTTTAATTCCACTTTAATCAGAGAATATACTTTCAATCATTTTAAATTTAATGAAATTTGCTTTAGGTTCAAAAATCATCTACTCGGTGAGTTTTTTTGTGTATATGTGAAAATAAGTTGTATTCTGCTGTTGTCGGGTAGAATGTTAGATAAATGTAAATTAGATCAAGCTGCTTGCAGTGCTTTTCAGTTATTCCATATTTGTACTGATTTATTTTTTGTCTACGTATTCTGTCAATTAATGAAAAGGCGTGTTGGGCTTCCCTGGTGGTGCAGTGTTTGAGAATATGCCTGCCAGTGCAGGGGACATGGGTTCGATCCCTGGTCAGGGAGGATCCCACATGCTGCAGAGCAACAAAGCCCGCGAGCCGCAACTACTGAAGCCCGCGCACCTAGAGCCTGTGCTCCGCAACAAGAGAAGCCACCACAGTGAGAAGCCCCTGCACCGCAATGAAGAGCAGCCCCCGTTCGCAGCAACTAGAGAAAGCCCACGCGCAGCAACGAAGACCCAACGCAGCCAAAAATAAATAAATTAATTAAAAAAAATTTTTTTAATTAAAAAAAAAAGAAAAGGAGTGTTGAAGTCTACAAGTATAATTTTGGATTTTTAAAATTAACTATGTTTTTCTCTTTTTTTCAAAAAAATTTTTTTACTGTGGTAAAATACATATCACATGAAATTTACCATCGTGACCATTTTTAAGTGCATAGCTCAGCGGCATTAAGCACATTCATGCTGTTGTACAACATCAACACTCTCCCCACTTCAGACCTTTCCCATCTTCCCAAACTGAAACCCTATACCCACGAAACAATAACGCTCCATCCTCGCCTCCCCTACTCCTTGGCAACCACCATCCTACTTTCTGTCTCAGTGAATTGGACTACTCTACATACCTCATGTAAGTGCAATCGTACAGGCTTTGTCCTTTGTGTCTGGCTCATGTCACTTAGCATAATGTCCTCAAAATTCATTGTACCGTGCGTCCACACTTCCTGCCATTTTAAGGCTGAACAGTATTTCACTGTATGTCCCCACTACAGCTTGTTTATCCGTTCATCTGTCAATGGACACTTGAGTTGTTCCCACATTTTAGCTCTTGTGAATAACGCTGCTAAGAACAAGGATGTGGTTAATTCTTTTCTTTTTCAGGGCTTTTCTTTTCAACCACATGTCATTCACTTTCTAAACTCTATTTATTGTATGCTTAATTGTGAACAAAGAGATCCTGAGAAGTTCATCTGTTTCCACTTGTGGCTACATTTTGAAATTTGGAATATTGGGTCTCTATGGAATGCCCACCTTCAGAAAGACTTTTCCCTGGGTATCACAGGATATGTTTTATGTCAGTTTAGGAGAGGAATGAGTCTTTTTTAGTGGTACTCAGGAGCTTTTGATGGGTAGATGACCACCAACAAGTGGGATGAGTCAGTTCCGCAGGTGTTACAAGAAACCAACAAATTTCCTCTTAGGTCATTATTAAGTTGAAGTGATATATATATATATAATATGATTAATTCTTAAGTATTTCATTTTATTTCCTTGACGCTAGTATAATTAGAGTTGTTTTCTCAATTTCCTTTTCAGAATGTTCATTGTTAGTGTATAGAAATACAACTGATTTTTGTGTGTTGTCTTTTTATCCTGATACTTTACTGAATTTGTTTACTAGTTCTAACAGTCTTTCTGTGGAACCTTTAGGGTTTTAGACATATACAATTATACCATCTGTGAATAGAGAGAATTTTACTTCTTCTTTTCTAATCTGTATGCCTTTTATTTCTTTTTCTTGCCTAACTGCTCTGGCTAGGACTTCCAGTACCTTGCTGAATGGAAGTGGTGAAAGCAGTCTTTCACCATTAAATATGATGTTGTTTTTCATATATATCTTTTATTATGTTAATGTAGGTTGTTGAGTGTTTTTATCATGAAAAAGTGTTGAATTTTGTCAAGTGTTTTCTCTGCATCAATTGAGATGGTCAGGTGGGTTTTTTCCTCATTCCTTATGGTAATGTGGTGTATTACGTTGATTGATTTTCATATTTTCTTATTCCTTGCATTTCAGGAATAAATCTCACTTGGTGTACAATCCTCTTAGTATACTGTTGAATTCAGGTTGTTAGTTTTTTTTTTTTTTTTGCAGTACGCGGGCCTCTCACTGTTGTGGCCTCTCCCGTTGCGGAGCACAGGCTCCGGATGTGCAGGCTCAGCAGCCATGGGTCACGGGCCCAGCCACTCCGTGGCATGTGGGATCCTCCCAGACCGGGGCACGAACCCGTGACCCCTGCATCAGCAGGCGGACTCTCAACCACTGTGCCACCAGGGAAGCCCAGATGTTAGTTTTATTGTTCCCATTTGATGGAAAAGTAAATTAAGGCTCAGAGAAATTAACTAACCTCCTGAAAATCACTCAGGTAGTAACCGACTAATGCTTCTAAATGTACAAGTTTGAACCTCTGAAGTTCTTTTTCATCGCTGGGCATCTCACTGTTTCATGCTTGACCATTCTGTCCTCTGACTGGAAGTTCATACCTCCTAATTCACTTGGCTAACTCCAATTTCTTTTAAAATTCTGTCGCAGGAAGCTTACCCTCACTAATCTGGTGTGGGATGAAATTCCTTCCCCTCCTTTTTAAATTATTATTTTTGCACTTACCAGCCTGAAGGAAAATGACAATTGGTCTGTCTTCTGCACAAGACTAGCCTCTTCTGTTCATATTTTTTTTATTTTTATTTTATAAAAATTTTTAAACAGTTGATTAACCATGTTGTGTTAGTTTCAGATGTACAGCAAAGTGATTCAGTTATACATATACATATATTGATTCTTTTTCAAATTCTTTTCCTATTTAGGTTATTACAGAATATTGAGCAGAGTTCCCTGTGCTCTACAGTAGGGACTTGTGTGACTTGTTCGTCTTCATACTCATAGATTCCTAGTGCCACACCTGCTAAAGATTCATTAAAGCAAACTATGTGAACATAGCTGTTCAGAAGCAGCTAAACAGATATCATTTCAGACTGATCAACCCTCTTATTAATATGTTACCACACTGTAAATGAAGTCAATATTTGATTCTTATTCTTTGTCTGCTTTCTGGCATATACGATTTCATCTTTAGGGTACTGCTCAATAAATAGGGGAATAGGAAGAAGGACGACTGGTAGCTCTTTTTTTTTTTTTTTTTGCGGTACGCGGGCCTCTCACTGTTGTGGCCTCTCCCGTTGCGGAGCACAGGAATATGGACGCGCAGGCTCAGCAGCCGTGGCTCACGGGCCCAGCCGCTCCGCGGCATGTGGGATCTTCCCGGACCGGGGCACGAACCTGCGTCCCCTGCATCGGCAGGCGGACTCTCAACCACTGAGCCACCAGGGAAGCCCTACTGGTAGCTCTTTTGCACTTGGTAAATACAATCTTCAACCTCTAACATTCCTGCTGAGGAAAAAAGTTCATTTGGCCTTAGGATATGGTAATGCAAACATTTTTTTAAAGTTCTGAGATAAAGTCATATTTTTCTCTTGAACACAGATGAACACTTTGTTCACTGCTCTTTCACCACTCCCACCCGACATCACTCCTTTCAATATTTCTCTCCTCCCTTCATTCTTTCCTGGCTCATTCTTGGCCTTTCCAGCCAGAAATAAACACATCTCAGAGAGCAAACCAAGCTTTCCTTCCTCTGGTTCTCTTCTAGGTCCCTGAACAGGTACTCTCTGGACCTCTGCATAGAGTAGCTGGTTTTAACACTCCTAGCTTGTCATATTATCAAACTGAGGAAGGTCTTTTGAATACGTGCCCTCCACAGTGGTCCATTAGCACCATTTAAGATGTGCCTACCTTGTGTGGGGTGTTACTTCTCACCTCAACAGACTAATTGCTCCCGGGGAAAAGTGCTATAGAGCTGTCCTAGCCAATGCAGTGGCCCCTAGTCTAGTGAGTCCTTGAAAGGTAACTAGGGCCACCTTTAAACCTTCTTAAACCAAAGCAATGTACCCCCAAAAGACTAAAATATCTTATAAATAATTGTATATTGATTCTATGCTGAAATGATCTATGTTGAGTATGTTGTGTTAAATACAATAGATGTTATGGTATTAAAATAATTCAAACTAACTATTAAAATCAATCTTACGGGCTTCTTTTTACTTCTGAAATATAACTACTAAAAAAAAAAAAAATTGAATTGCTTCTGTCATTACGTACGTGGCTTGCATTACATTTCTGCTAGACAGTGCTGTCTGAGAGGATTGCGGATTACCTGCTTGGATTCCCTAAGAAAAGCAAAGATTCTTGAACGCTAAGTTATAGTCTATTACTGCTGTTATATTTTTTTCCATTGGCATGAACCTCTTAGTATACACATGAAGTGGGTTTTTTTTTCTGTTGTGGTAAAATATGTAGAGCACATAATTTATCACTTTAAATATTTTTAAGCGCACAGTTCAGGGGCATTAAGTACATTCACGCTACGGTGCAGCCATCAACGTTATCCATCTCCAGAACTTTTTTCATCTTCCTAGACTGAAACTCCATACTCAGTAAACAATAACACCCTATTCTCCCCTCCCCCTACTCCTTGGCAGCCGCCATTCTACTTTCTGTCTCTATGAATTGACTCCTCTAGGTAGCTTACATTAGTGGAATTAGACAGTATTTGTCCTTTTGTGACTGGCGTATTTCACTTAGCATAATACCTTCAAGGCTCAACCAGGTCAGAATTTCCTTCTTTTTTTTAACACTGAATAATATTCCATTGTTTGTATCTACTACGTTTATCCATTTATCCATCAATGGACACTTGGCTTGCTTTCACCTTGTGCTGTTGTGAATAATGCTGTCGTGAACATGGGTGTACAGATACCTCTTTGAGTCCTTGCTTTTAGTTCTTTTGTGTATATACCCAGAAGTGGAGTTGCTGGATCGTATAGTAATTGCATTTTTAATTCTGGGGGGGAACTGCTGTACTGTTTTCCATAGTGGCTGCACCAATTTACATTCTCACCAACAGTGCACAGAGCTTCCAATTTTTCCACATCCTCACAAGCACTTGTTATTTTCTTTTTCTTTCTTTCTTTCTTTCTTAGTACCATCCTAATGGGTGTGAAGTAGTATCTCACTGTGGTTTTCACTTGTATGATTAGTGATGTTGAGAATCTTTTCATGTGCTTGTTGGCCGTTTGTCTTATCTTCTGTGAGGAATGTTTATTCAAGTCCTTTGCCCATTTTTAAACGGGTTTTTGTTTTTGTTGTCGTTGTTGTGAATTGTAGGAGTTCCTTATATATTCCAGATCTTAATCCCTTACCAGACATGTGATTTGCAACTATTTTCTCCCATGCCATGGGTTGCCTTTTCACTCTGTTGGTAGTATCCTTTGATGCACAGAAGTTTGTAACTTTGATGAAGTCCAATTTATCTATTTTTTCTTTTATTGACTGTTGCCAAACCTAATGGCATGAAACTCTTCCCCTCTGTTTTCGCTGAAGAGTTTTACAGTTTTAGGTCATACCTTGAGGTCTTTGATTCATTTTGAGTTAATTTTGTATACGGCGTGATGTAAGAGTCCAACTTTTGGATTCCCAATGTTCAGTACTGTATCTTCTTAGATGATTGAACAATTAGAAAATCATATTCATGACAAACAGCAATAGGAATGTGCTTATTCGGAGATGCCCTTTGATGAGAATCTTTAATGGTAGGAAGAATTTTATATGGAGTAACCCACTCCTTAAACCACAGAAAAGGCTCATGTTTAGTTTCAAAGCTCCCTGGTACTTTTCCTTAAAAAACTCCCATTTTCAAAACTTAGGGAACTCCTCCTTCCACCTCTCCCTGAAAGAGACCTAAAACATGGAGCAAATATTAAACAGAAATCTCAATGAGATGGCTTTAGGTTACGGAGTGTCTTCTTTTAACTGTTTGATAGCTGTTTACTCTGTGCCAGGCAGTCTCCTTTGCTGTGATGCTTCCCACTCGTGTGGAAGAGGATATTGTTACCTCTATCTCATAGCTGAGAAAACTGAGGCTCAGAAAAGTTAAATCACCACAGTGCATTAAGTAGAGTGCCCTGTGCTATAC
This sequence comes from Phocoena sinus, assembly GCF_008692025.1. Taxonomy (NCBI): domain Eukaryota; kingdom Metazoa; phylum Chordata; class Mammalia; order Artiodactyla; family Phocoenidae; genus Phocoena; species Phocoena sinus. Next base: position 4,374,623 of record NC_045764.1, read on the forward strand.
CCAAAAAACAGGGGGTATGTATATGTGTATGTGTAGCTGATTCATTTTGCTCTACAGTAGCAACTGACACAACATTGTAAAGCAACTATATACTCCAATAAAAATTAATTTAAAAATGTAAATAAATAAAAAAGAAAAGGTAAGTGATGCAGGATCTCAGCTCGATATACGTTTCCAGTTCTGGGCTCAGATACTTAGTTAATATCTGTCTCCAAACATTTAGTTAATAACCAGTAAAATTCTTGTAAAATTAAGCAAAATATGAATCCTTATTTCAATAGGACTGGAAGAAATACAAGTGTAAACAATGAAGAGAACTTCTCTTTAGAATTCAACCTCAATCTTATTACAGATGTGTCCCTACCATTTGTTATGATTCCTTCCTCGTGTCTATTTTTAACTGTTCCCACAATTCTATTGGCAAGCAGATCCGCAGTAAAATGCCACTCAAGATGTCAGAGCCACAGTCTTAGTTTTTCTCTTATGTTTGTACTTTCGGTCACTGCCATTCTAGTGCTTTTAGCTGATTAGTTTCACTTAGCTTCAGGTTTTTGTCTTTACAAAAGGGTACGGAAACAAACGCTTACCATTTTCTAAATCTCTAACACATATTTAGAACAGAAATTTTCCAGCAATTCCTACACTATTTAGTGACATATTTGTGAACCTCCCTTTCTTATTTTAGGCTAGCACATCATTTGGTACTTCAGTGATCTCTTTTTCATTAAGGTAAAATTCCTATAAGATAAAAGTAACCATTTTAAAGTACACAATTCAGCGGTACTTAGTACACTTACAATATTGTGTACCATCACCTCTATCTAGTTGAAAATGTCTTCACTTCTCCAAATGGAAACTCTGTACCATTAAATAATAATTTATCCTTTCTCCCTCCTCCCAGCCCTTGGTAGCTCCTAATCTTCTTTCTATTTCCCTGAATTTACCTATTCTAGATATTTCATATAAGTGGAATCATACAATATTTATCCCTTTGGGTCTGACATTTCACATAGTACAATATTTTGAAGGTTCATCCATGTTGTAACATGTTTCAGAATTGTATTCCTTTTTATGGTTGAATAATAGCCCATCGCATGTATAAATCACATTTTGTTTATCCATTTATCTATTATGGGCATTTGGGCTATTTTCACTTTGGGGCTGTCGTGAATAGCACTGCTGTGAACATTCATGTACAAGTTTTTGTTTGAACATCTCTTTTCAATTCTTTTGGGTACATACTTTGGAGTGGGTTGTTGGGCGAAATGGTACTTCTAGGTTTAACATTTTGAGGTACCACAAAGTGTTTTCCACGGTGGCTGTACCATTTTACATTCCCAAAAGCAATGTGCAATGTTCATATTTCTCCACATCTGCACCAACACTTACAATTTCCCATTGTTTTGATTATAGCTATTCTAATAGGTGTCAAGTGGTAGTTCATTATGGTGTTGATTTGCATTTCCCTCACGACTAGTGATGTTTAGCATTTTTTCATGTGTGTTTTGACCATTTCTATATCTTCTTTGGAGAACTGTCTAGGCAAGTTCTTTTCTCATTTATAATTGTGTCTTTTTTTGTGGTACGCGGGCCTCTTACTGTTGTGGCCTCTCCCATTGCAGAGCACGGGCTCCGGACGCGCAGGCTCAGCGGCCATGGCTCACAGGCCCAGCCGCTCTGCAGCATGTGCGATCTTCCCGGACCGGGGCACGAACCCATGTCCCCTGCATCGGCAGGCGGACTCTCAACCACTGTGCCACCAGGGAAGCCCTGAGTTGTCTTTTCGTTGTTGATTTGTAAGAGTCCTTTATGCATTCTGGATGCTAAATATTTTCTCCCGTTCAGGAGGTTATCTTTTCATTTTCTTGATAGTATCCTTTGACGCACAAAATTGTTAAATTTTGGTCAAGTCCAAATTATCTATTTTACGTTTAGTTGCTTGTGCTTTTGGTATCTTATCTAAGAGTCCATTACCAAATGTATGTGGCCTTTGTGTACCTGGCCTATGTTTATAATTTAACAGAAAGCTCTCTGAATCACATTGAACTCGGGTGGCCTCGGCCTGCAGCGGCTTGAAGCAGGGTTTCGGCTCCCGGCCAGTGACTGAGGTCGGGTCGTGGTGGTGAGAGCACCGAATCCTAGTCACTAGACCAGTGGTCAGTGACAAAGCCCTGGCCCTATGGCTTTGCAGAAGAAGAATTCCCACAAAGATAGAAAGTAGTGAAACAAGTAAAGTATTTATCAGGAGAAAAAAGAAGTAGAGTACGTGTGGATAGACGCACGGGAGGGCTGAGAGAGAGTTGCACCGTCGTGGCTGTTTGAATCACTTTTATGGGGCATTCCTTCTGGGTTTCCTTTGGCCAATTTTTTTTTTTTTAACTTTGAAAAATGGCCAATCATTTTTATTTGCCTGGTTCAAAGTCCTTATTTGGTGTATCTCAGGATTTTCCCACGCGTGTGCGCGCATCTCTTAGCCAGAGGGATTCTACTGAAGAGGCCTATGGGTAGACTTAGCCACTTAGCGTCACTCCCCTTTTGACCGCCAAGGAGCCTTTCTGCACATGTGTAGTCAGGAAGGTCTCCTGACTTTGAGAATGAGGAATATGTGGTCTCTTATCTTTTACCTGGGCCGGGACCAGCGTCCTCTCTCAATTGTCCTGTTATTTCCGTCTTGGAGCACAGGTCCACGGTGAATGAACTCAAACCATTTGCCCTGAGGGCCCATCTGTCTCCTGCCTCAACATACTTAAGGAAAATATCTCACTCATACTTGAAGAGGCACCTAAAGGGGCTTTATAATTAGAGTACTAATAACAGTATTTTTTTTTTTTTACCAAGATGGTACACTACATCCAAGCCTTCCAAAGAACTTTACAAATAATTGAAGCCTAACAACATTTTGGCCAAGAGCTGTCATTCTGCACATTGAGGACTTCGAGAGGAATGATGTATTTTCGTCACATAAACCATAGACATGAAACAGACACAAAATGCCATTCTTTCGTCCTAAAAGATCTCAAAGGGTTTTATAAATGGAAACGAATAGGCTTAAGCACAGACCCATGTAGAGAGAACACAAGTGTGCTTTGACCGCACACATTAAGGCCAGATAACAATTTGGGAGGGGTCGTCTACTTGGCTCCAGTATAAGTACCCCAGCAAGAGGAAGGGCAGGCTAGACGTGGGTTACTAGAGGTAATCTTGTAGAAAAGGGAGTAGGCAAGTTAAACCCTAGGCAACAGAAATACAATACTTCAATGAAATGTATGCACAATTTGATCTTCTTACATTATACTACATGCTTACTACGTACCAGCCACCATGCAAAAGCTTCACGCGTTATTTAATTTCATCCTCACAACAGTTCTGTGAGGTGGGTTCCATTATTATCCCACTTTATAAAGAGGAAGAGACTTTTAGGAAGTTGAAAAATCTCACCCAAGGCTAAGCAGATCATGGTGGCAGGTAATGATTAGAGATATGTATGTATGTGTGTACTGTGTGTATATATAGATGTACGTACATATGTATATTGATTGCAATATAATCATTTCTACTACTGGTAGTAGAGATTTGTCTTGGAATCATCTGACTGTAAAATGGATAAACAAATAGTAATTCAACATGGGGAAATTTTGCCACCATCTGGCACTGTACATGTATTTTAACCTATGAAATAAAGATAATGACTCAAAAGGAGGGAAGGAGGGAGGAAAGAGAAGGACTTGCTGAAATCTTGTCAGATCAAGGCAGATTTAATGAACCTCATTATGAAATGAGCCTGGCTCTAAACAGGCCATGTAGTCCGAGTCCTCTATTCTAAATAAAACTCTACAATTTTCAAAATGGCTTAATGCGTCAGGGCACTGGCTACAGTGTTGCACTGGCCTTGGTTTGAAGACCCACAAACACCATCCTGCTCTGAGGGGCTTTGGAGAAATCCTTCATCCTCTCTGAAGATCTGGCTTCTTGTCAGAAAATCAGGAAAAATAATCTCTACTTCCTGAAGTTGTACGAACTAAATGTACGAAAAAGCATAGAGAGTTTGACAAATGGAAACCAGTCCATAAATAGTAATCCTTCTTCTCTTATGCCTTCTTATTGGCAGAGAGAGACTGAGGGGTATTCCCCAAGGTTTGGTTAACTTTCGCTTACATGCAGCAACAGTGAAGGGGCAGCAGGTGTGAAAGAAATACACAGTCAAAAGCTCTTATTAGTAATTCTGTTACAATTATTTCCTTCAATGTCTTTCCTGAAAGCATTAGCTGGCAGCTGTGACTCCTTCAAATGCTGAGTTCTTTATGCAGTGATTCTGAGTCCTATTTGCCGGTTGTTTGCAGGATAAGGGCACTGCCTCTTGCGTTGTGCCCAGTGATGAATGTGACTGCCCAAATCTCTCTCTCTCACACGCACACTCACACAGTCCAGAAGGAAAAGAGGAAACAAAGACATTCATAAAAGGTAGAGATCTGATACGCTAAGATTTTTCCCACCCCAACGCTATACCACTAAGCCAGACACCAAGTAATTGTGAAGAGATAACATTCATTTTAATTAAAATATTATCATGGGAGCTCTAGATCCAGAACACAAAATATCCCATCTATATCTTCTTGCTGATGAACAAATCCAGCTCTGATGGGAACGTAGATTAGTACAGCCACTGTGGAAAGTAGTGTGGAGATTTCTCAAAAAACTAAAAATAGAGCTACCATATGACCCAGCAATTCCACTCCTGGGCATATATCTGAAAAAAACAAAAACACTAATTTGAAAAGATACATGTACTCCAGTGTTCACAGTGGCATTGTTTACAATTGTCAAGATATGGAAGCAACCCAAGTGTCCATCGCCAGATGAATGGATAAAGAAGATGCAGTATATACACACAATGGAATAATACTCAGCCATAAAAAATGAGACAATGCCATTTGCAGCAACATGGATGGACTCGGAGGGTATTATGCTAAGTGAAATAAGTCAGAGAAAGACAAATTCTGTATGATATCACTTATATATGGAATCTAAAAATTGTAACAGACTAGTGAATATAACAAAAAGGAAGCAGACTCACGGATATAATATAGAGAAGAAACTAGTGGCAACCAGTGAGGAGAGGGAAGGGGGAGGGGCATTATAGGGGTAGGACACTGAGAGGTACAAACTACTAGGGATAAAAATAAGCTACAAGGACATATTGGACAACACAGGAATAGAGCCAATATTTTATAATAACTATAAATGGAGTATAACCTCTAAAAATTGTGACGCACTATATTGTACACTTGTAACTTCTATAATATTCTACAGCAACTATACTTCAATAAAAAACAAAACGAACAAAAAATAAAACAAAGCCAAGAAGCCTGAATATATCTAAAATATATATGTGAGTACAAGCTAAAATATAGCTTGTTGCCAAATCTCTTGATTTCTTTCTCCACAATGGAAATACTATTCTAACCACTTCAGCTGGAACCCTGCACTTTACATTTCTTCTCTTTCATCTTTCCGTCCGATCAGATAGGAAATGACATTAATTTTTCCTTAACAAACATCTTTCAAAGCAATTCTGGTTTTCTCTCCTCACTGTCATCATCCTAGTCAACAATACCAAGTCTGGCTTTCTCACTTTCCATCTGGAAACCTCTGCGGTGTGCTGGTCCGGAGGCCCCTTCCGCTCTCCATTCACATCTGAGCACTGCCAATAGATTCATTTAAAAAACAAAACAAAAACACCACTCGTGCCAAGTCCCTGTGGTGTGGACAAAACTTTCTATGGAGTTTGAGTCCTCTCTGCTGGGCCCATGGAGGGCCTTTCCCATTCTCATTCTTCCTCCCCAAACTCTTATGCCCTTGAGCCTTGAAATCTCTACTCCCACCACCCTGTCTCCCTGCTTCTTTGTTTCTAGCATTGTGTCTACCATACAACCATCACACATACAGCTTAGTTTGTGAACGAGTGAATTAGCCCATCCTTCACACCATCCAAATAGAAAGAGAAAAAGCCTTTGAACCTTTTCTGAATATACAAAAGCAGATCTCACACGTGATTACCTCACGTGGCCATGTGTCTACTCTTTAACTTAATAACTATGAACTGGGGGGACAATAACAGAACAACTTATAAATGTTTTGGCTAGTACATTATTTTATTGTCTTAACAAACCATGTGCTATTTTAACAGAAAATTTTCTAAGAGGGGAGCTTGTAAACGCAGATGCATATAATTTATATGGCACTTTAGAAGTATTCATTATTATTCATGAATCTTTGTGACAGTAAAACCAAAATAAACAAGGGAACCAAAACTCTGTCAAAAAAGAACAGATTGAACCTTATGAAGGATATCTGATGGGCTCTCAGAGATTTCAGAAATCTGTCTTGTTCCTACCATGGCATGTTTGGTTAATGGTTGAAGCCCTTAACATGGAATGCTTGTGTTAGTATAGCATATGGAACATTGGTTTTCCAAAGGCAGTTTTTAAAGATTACTTAATCCGGGCTTCCCTGGTGGCGCAGTGGTTGGGAATCTGCCTGCTAATGCAGGGGACACGAGTTCGAGCCCTGGTCTGGGAGGATCCCACATGCCGCGGAGCAACTGGGCCCGTGAGCCAGAACTACTGAGCCTGCGCGTCTGGAGCCTGTGCTCCGCAACAAGAGAGGCCGCGACAGTGAGAGGCCCGCGCACCGCGATGAAGAGTGGCCCCCGCTTGCTACAACTGGAGAAAGTCCTCGCACAGAAATGAAGACGCAACACAGCAAAAATAAATAAATTAATTAATTAAAAAAAAAAAAAGATTACTTAATCCTGGATAGGCCCATTTTAGGTGTCTCATAACAACTCCAAAGCAAATTTTTAAAAAATTGATTTTATTACCTCAGGTATATTACACATCTCTTGAATTAACCTGTAACCTAGTAAAATATTCTCCCAAAATAGTTTGCACATTCAAATGGTCAAAATTCTTTCATTTGTATTTTAATATCTTCTCAAAAATGGTTGCTAAGCTTTTTTCAAAAGTAAAAATTAGAACTATATATGAAGAATCTCCCCTCCCCTGCCCCCACTAAACACCCACCATAGCAGAGAGCTTTAAAGTGGCACGTCAGAAACAGTGTTATAGGAGATCGAATTATTTCTGCTTCTTCGGTATTCTGGTGTAAGAATAAACTCTAGCCTCAACAAATAAGGATTTTTAAATAGAGCCAATTAACATAAGCTTCTTTAAAATTTGTTGCAGTTAATTCTGTCCTTCACACTTCGATAAGCTTGGGTTAACTTTCTGTGTTGTTACCTTCCTTTAACATAATGCTAAATGGCAAACGAGTCAGAACGCAAATGAGCAAGTATGATGAGTAATCCATGATTTCTTAAGTTTTGCAGCAGGTTTTGAGGGAATGGTGGTTATTTCCATTCAGTTTTTACTTAAAAATTACTCTTCAAATTCTTCCTATAATGTGCTGTCATTTCACAAATTACTTTTGCTAGGTTTTTTTTGCTACAAGGATGGTTGATAATGTAATCTGTAATGCTCTGTAAAGTCATGAACTTTAAAGTCCACGCTGGGGTTGGGGCTATGTGTAGAGTTCAAGGGCTGTAAAACATCATGGGTTTGTTGAGAAGATTAAATGGAATCACACCCATCAATGACTAAGATTGCTTTGAAAATACTAAGCCCTCAGTAAAGGTTAGTTATTATCATTATTTTAGTTATTATTACTAAAGGTATGTCTGGGTTTTTTCTTTCTTTTCCCAGAAAATCTTTTTTTCTTCTTTAATTTTTTTTGCAGTATAGCTGATTTACAATGTTGTGTTAATTTCAGGTGTACAGCAAAGTGAATCAGTTATACGTATACATCTATCCAAGCGTTTTTAGATTCTTTTCCCATACAGGCCATTACAGAGTATTACGTAGAGTTCCCTGTGCTATCCGGTAGGTCCTTATTAGTTATCTGTTCTATATACAGCAGTGTGCTTATGTCAGTCCCAGTCTCCCAATTTATCCCTCCCCCACTTTACCCCCTGGTAACCATAATTTTGTTTTCTACATCTGTGACTCTATTTCTGTTTTGTAACTAAGTTCATTTGTGCCATATTTTTAGATTCCACGTATAAGCGATATCATATGATATTTGTCTTTCTTTGTCTGACTTACTTCTCTCAGGATGACAATCTCTAGGTCCATCCATGTTGCTGCAAACAGCATCATTTCATTCTTTTCTATGACCGACTAATATTCCATTGTATATTTGTACCACATCTTCTTTATCCATTCATCTGTCGATGGACATTTAGGTTGCTTCCATGTCCTGGCTGTTGTAAATAGTGCTGCGGTGAACACTGCAGTGCATGTATCTTTTCGAATTATGGTTTTCTCCAGATACATGTCCGGAAGTGGAATTGCTGGATCATATGGCAGCTCTATTTTTAGTTTTCTAAGGAACCTTCATACTATTCTCCGTAGTGGCTGTACCAATTTACATAGACAGTCTTGAATTAAGTAAATTTCTTATTTTTTTGTCTTAATGAATATACTCAATCAGTATGACTCACCCTATATAACGTATTTCAACTTTTCAAAAAATAAGGAAAATTATAGAGTATGCATGAAGACATATAAACATTAAATCATTTCATTTTAAAGCAATTTTAGTACTATGAATGTTGTTTTCTTGATGGAGCTTCTGAATTCTGCCCTCCAAACCCAATGGAGCTTGAAATTATGCCCGTTTAATCTTGAATAAGATAATATTAGATAGAATTATTATCTTGAGGAAACTTCGTATATTAAGTAAAAGGCTTCAGAGTTGTGACTTCTGTCTTTTTACTGAAGTATAGTATACATGTAGGGAAGTGCACAAGTCATGAGTCTATAGCTTAGTGCATTTTCACATAATGAACACACATTTGCATAACCAGTATTCAGGTTAAGGAAGAGAACATTATTAGCACCTTCAAAGTACCTCAGTACCCCACGCCTTCTACTAACCAACGACAAAGAAAATCACTGTCATGATGTTTAACACTATATATTGGCTTTCCTATTTTGGAATATACCACTGATACATGCACTGGTTTGTGTGTTGCTTCTTCCACTCAGTGTTATGTTTGCAAAGTTCCCCCAAGTTGCTGTGTGTAATTGTAGTTTGTTTATGCTCATTTCTGTGTAGTATCTCATTGTGTGAACACACAACAATTTACCTGTCCATGTTACTGTTGATGGACATTTGGGTTGTTTTGTATTGGGGGCAATTATGAAGAGTGTGCCTAGGATCATTCTTGTATGTGTCTTTTAGTAAACATATGAATACATTTCTATTGGGAATAGAAATGTACTGGATTCTATACAAACCCAGGAGAGGAATTTACTGAGTCACGGCATGTGACGTTCAGCTTTAGCTTAGAACAGCTTGAGCTCTTCAACTGTTTCTCAAACAGTTTCCCAAAGCGGACGTGCTTATTTACAATCCCCAAAGGAAGTGTTCTAACTGCTTCACATAATTACCAATAGTTGGTATCAATCATCTTTTTGTTTTCAGCAATTCTAGAGGATGCAAAGTATCAAGAACTATAAAGGACGAGGATTTATAATCTCTACTCAAATTAGTTACTTACTCCAACTTCACAGACCTTAGAAGAAGATACAATATTCCCAGGTCAGAGCTGAAGGACATTTTATTATTTCACATCAATTATAGTAACCAGACTACCAACTTTTCTGAATGTGTACCCTGAGCCTCAGTTCCCACTGAGTAATGCAAATAAAGCCAGATGGCACCTGCATGAGTAGTCAGGTGCATTACGGGAGAGCAAGCCTGGCCTTAGGGAAGTCAAATTTTTTATAGTGGGCAGTAAGCGGGCCGGCTTTGCTCCAGAAGGAGATACTACCTCTATCTTCCAAGGCTGTACACTATATAAACATCAGTGAAAAGGTAATCAGGAACAAAAGCAGGCTCTCAAAGCAGGGTATTATCTCTGCTTGCAAGACGTGCAGAAATGCAAGAGACCCATGGAGAATGATCTCTCAATATTAGTATAAGTACATTAGGATTTTAATTTCTACTTCACCGATAATATGGGGGAAAAAAAAAAGAATCTTGATCCCTACCTCACACCATAACATAAAATCAATCTTAAATGGAGTATAGATATACGTATGAAAGGCAAAACAATAAAGCTTTTAGAAGGAACACAGGAGACTATCTTTGTGACTTTGAGACAGGCCAAGATTTATTGAAAAGGATCACCATACATTAATTGTAAAGGAAAAATTGATAAATCTGACTACATTAAAGTTAAAACTTGGAATTATCGAATTGAGTCTTATATAGGCATCAAGTTTAAAGAAAATACATACTTACTGAGACATTTTTTTCTATATTTTTCTTTCCAGGACCTTTTCAATACTACAGCAAACATAGGTTTGAAGAGAAAGGAGAAGGTATAAGAAGCAGCTTATAACCTCAGAATGTAACTCCAGTAGCCTAGAAGATAGGGCATTACAATAATGGAGGCTTTCTATACCTTGCTAATGAGAAAGAAACCCTAGAAACCTAGATAGTTTTTTTTTTTGTTAGCGGACTCAATGTTTTTCCTGTTGCCAATGTGGTCAGATAAATAAACATACCTACAGATGTGCTGACCTGCAAATTAGAACTTGATGTACACACCACATTTTAATCAGGCTTTTGTTGCAATGAAACATCTCACACGAGTTAAATGGGGTTTATTTTCAGGATGCTTACTAACTTGAGAAAAGATCTGAACACCGTTAGAAACCAAGCCTGTGTAGTGGTGAGCAGGAAAGGGTTTTCTGTAAACTCAATAAAGCTTAAACTTCAAGATCTGTGACTGGTTTGGATCTTTACCAAGAATCTGGGAGAGACTCTAGTCATTTTATGTTTGTCATTTTATATTCTTTTTCTTATAAAAGACCCTTAGAATTGTGTAACTTTCAGACTTGAATACCTGCGTCCACCCCCATTGGCCAGTTAACCTTCTCATTTCTTAAGCAGCGAAGCTTCTCTAATGTGGGTTAATGGTCTTCTTTCCATCAGCTGGTGTCCCAGGATTACCTATCATTTCTGCTTCCTCATGAACTCAGCACCCTGGCCACGCTTGTTTTCATCATGTCTTCAGATCCTGATGTCGCATTACTAAGTGCCTAATTATTTCAATATTGCCCAGTTAAAATACAAAAGGAGGCTAGGGATTGGTCCAGCTTCTCCTTTTGTATTGGACCCCATCACAAATCACCAATCAACCTAAGAAACGACTGACTGCCCCGTGTCAGGCATCTAGTCCAGATACAGGAGGATCCCACTGCCTGCTTCTTCAACACGGGTTCTGATTGCCATCTCTAACACACACACAGGGCGTCAAAAGCTAAGGCAACAGAGAACCTCAGCTCTGGGGTGAAAGTCGAGAGCCTGAAACATGGGATGTGCGGGGCTCACTGCATATGCTAGATAAGGGTGTGGTAAGAACCCTGCGACATTTACGTACATAAGAGGAAGCTCCAGGTCCGTAGAAGTTTGGTATCAGCTTAGATTCTCTGAGCCAGTTGATGGTCTCAGAATCCCTGAACTAGGGAAATCTAAAAAGAGCCTCACACCAGCTCTTCTGTGGAATCCATGGCTTGCGCTGTGCTCCTGACCTGAAAGGAACGGGGAGGATGACGGTTTTTCCCAGAGCAGCCAAATTTACAGAGTGTGCCATTCACTCCTGGGCCCAGAGTCATCGGAAATCAAACCCACTGATAACAGGTGAGACGTTATCAGTGATTACTAAATTATCTTTAAGGTAGTTTAGCGGTGGTCTGATTTGCTTCATTACTAAAGATTTAGGCCAAATATATTTTTTGATAATGAAGATACTTAATTACTAGGAAATGTGAGGAAGAGAAGTTTAGAATGCCTCTGTACTAGGCCAGTTCTCACCAGTGTTTAGAACAAGCTCTCTAGACATGGAACAGAAAGAGAACTCATTTAGCGCCACAAAATACACTCAAGTTTTATAAGGAAAATAGAAAGTTTGTCCTACAGAGGAAATCAATCCCTGTGTGTGTGGGTGGAGAGACAGTTGGGAACATAGGGACACGGCCAAAGAGAGGAAAACACTGCAGCATCGGAAGAGAGGGAGGGAAAGTGGGCAGGAAAACAGCCCATCCGTCAGCAAGAAAGCCACCGGGGACAGAGGACTTTGGTTGATGGAGAGCTAGGTTACCCTGAAAACTGCAGGGCTAGTCCATGTGAGGCAGGGACAGAGAACACAGCATTTCCCTCCCTGCTGGGCTTTTATTTGTCCCCAAATTGAACAATAAAGTTCCACAAAGTTTCATACGTCCTCTCTCTCTCTCTCTTCTTTTTTTCTTTCTCTCTCACCCCCTACTGCTTTCTTCTCTTCTTATGAAAATAATGTTGGGTGAATTAATGGAATGAACTAGAGTGCACTATGGTATAGATAGAAGAGAGAGGGAAGAAGAAAGTTTAAAGAGTATGCATTTTTTTCTTTTCTACATCAGTGAAAGAGCAAACAAGCCCATATACACGCAGTGAACACTGACCACGAAAGAGCATTGGGCTCATTCGGGAAAACAATGATAATAAAGATGAACCAATAAAGCCAGTGGTTATGTGTTAGAGTCTGTATCCTCTCACCCAAAATGAGGATCCCAAAATGCTGCCATCTCTCTCCTCTTTTATCTGTCTCTACCCCTCCTTCTGGATCATCTCGCTGTCAGCACACAAACATACTTTCATCTTAAACAAACAAGGAAACAAACCAACCAACAAATTCCCCTTCAACCCACTTCCTATAACCCCCATTTCTGACCAATTTCTCTGCTCCCTTTAGCAGACATCCTTAAGAGGTCTGTCAGTCCTCACAGTTGTCAGTTCCTCTCCTCCCGTGGTCTCTGAAGCACATCTCCATCAGGTCTTCCCCCCACCAGCCTACAGAAGCTGTTTCTGTGCCCCAGTCCTCAGTATCTGACACAGTCAGTCATCTCACTTGACTTCCAGGATGATCTCCTGGGTTTCCCCATAACTTGCTGGTGACTCATCGGTCTCCTTTGCTGGTTTGCCCTTGTGTCTTGACCAGCAACGGTGGAAGATGTCAGGTCCTCTTTTCTTCTCTGTTGACTCTCATGCCCATGGCCCTGCAATCCACTCACTTGGCTTTAAATACCATCTCCATACTCATCATGCCCCCATTTTTATCTCCAAATGTTGAAGAGACATCTCTAATTCCTCATGTTCAAAACTGAGATACTGAGAGTCTCAAACTTATGTCATCCACAGTCTTTCTTCTTTCAGTTTAAAGAAAGCCTGACCTTCCTAGGATTTGCTCAGACCCAAATCCTAAAAGTCTTCCTTGGCTTCTCTTTTTCAGATTCCTCTTGACTCTACCCTCAATCCACATCCAGAATCTGACCACGTTTCAGGCTCTGAAATCCTGTTACACTGGGTCCTCACCACCGTCTTACCTCAATTTATTGTAACACGTTCCCCTTACGGTCAATTCTCAACACGGCAGCCCAACTGATCCTTCTGAAATGTAAGTCAGAGCGTGTCTGTCTGCACTGAACACCTTGAAGGGGTTTCTCACATCACGTGGAGTAAAAGCCAAAGCCTTTGTGACGTCAAGGCCCTGGGTGATCTAATTCCCACAACCTCTCCAAACTTCTCCCTGGCCACCCTCACCCGCTCTACTCCAGCCACACCAGAATGGCGCCCTTCTTCCGAAATGCCCAGTGGCTCCCACCTGGGGTTCTTTACTATGACGTGACTGTCCTGTATTTCTGGATGCTTTTCTCCTAGGTACAGCCAAGGCTAAGTCCTCCCCTCTTTCTGGCTTTGCTTGAAACTCTCCTTCTCAATGAGCTGACCTTGTCCACTGGATCTAAAATTGTACGCTGCCCCTCCAGTATTCCAGATCTCTTTACATTCTTTCATTTTTTTCTGTAACATTTATGACCTTCTCACATAGTCTGCAATTTACTTAATTAGAATATTATTGTTCTCTAATTCAAAAAGGTACACACACCCCAATGTTCATAGCAGCAGTATTCACAATAGCCAAGACATGGAAGCAACCTAAATGTCCATGGACAGAGGAATGGATAAAGAAGGTGTGGTACGTATGTACGATGGAATATTACTCAGCCATCAAAAAGAATGAAATAATGCCATTTGTAGCAATGTGGATGTACCTAGAGATTATCGTACTAAGTGAAGTAAGTCATACAGAGAAAGAAAAATATCATATGATATCACTTACATGTGGAACCTAAAATATGACACAAATGAACTTATTTACAAAACAGAAACAAACTCAGACTTACAAACTTACGGTTACCAAGGAGGAAAGGAGGGGGTGATAAATTAGGAGTTTGGCATTAACATATACACAGTGCTGTATATAAAATATAAAAAATAGATAACCAACAAGGACTTACTATACCACACACGGAACTATACTCAATTGCTTGTAATAACTTATAATGGAAAATATATGAAAAAGAACATATAAATATATACGACTGAATCACTTTGCTGTACACCTGAAACCAACACAACATTGTAGATGAACAATACTTCAACAACAACAAAAATTTTTTTTAAAGAATGCTATTGTTTACTGTCTGTGTCCCTTGACCAGAATGTGAGCTCCTTGAAGCACAGACATTTTCATCTGCTTTCTTCACTGATCACTTCTAAGTACTTTGAACACAGCCTGGCACATAATACAATTCAATTTTGAATGACTGAATTAGTGGATTCCGATCTTTGAGGAGCTCACATTCTAGTGCAAGAGAATGTACAGGCACAATTCGTGTGTTCCAAGGGTTTTGAGAATATAGAAAAGGGAGTCATTTACTGTGTTGGGTGTGGGGATTGGTGAGAGCTTCAAATAAAAGAGGGATCTTGGAGTTACACCTCAGGGGTGAACAGTTAAAGCTGAAAAGCTGGACTGGAAGCCCAGGGAAAGGGCAGAGCATTCAAAGTAGAGAGTTCACATGTGAAGAGCACAACAGTACAAGGTTATAAGGTATACTGGTGTGAGAGAGGCCAAAATTTGAAGCTTAAGGACTTACAGCCTCTGTTATCCTTATTCGCCACTCTCACTCCCCAACCACCCTGTCTTCTATCGTCTTTGTTTGTTTCTTTGTTTATTCTTCTGCTTAGATACTGGACTCTTTTGGGTTGATGTGTTAGAACTCTAATTCCTGAATTGAAGAATGGGCCAAAATTTACTGCATGAGATGAGAACAGAAAGACACCCAGGGGGACAGATCCAGGAAGGTGAATGAGGCTGGGGGTGAGGGTAGGGACAGAGGTGAAAAGAGGAAGAGGGGATGCTGGGGAGATTCTGAACAGCTGCCATGAAGACCGGAACCTTAGAAAGAAAATGTTTCTCTGAGTTATGCAAAGTGATTTCTCTCTCTACCAGAAGACATGAGTAAAGAACAACATTGCAGTCAGTGCTTTGGGGAGTTGATTTAGAAGTAGGATGGACGGGTGCGCCGACTTAGAAGATCGGGTTCAGAATGACTCTGAGGTTATTAAGCTAGAGATTTCGGGTAGAGGGTGACACTACCGGCCAATGAGAGGAACTCGGGAGGAGCAGGTTAGCAACTAAGAGAGAGGGGCTTAAAAATAATGTGTCCAGATTTCAAAATGTTGAGTTTGAAAAGACTAAGGGACGTTTGAGGGAGATGCCCAAAGAGCCACTGGAATACAAATCTGAAGCTCAGGAGAGCTGAAAATAGAGATTTTGGTGCCATCAGCAGACGTGTGAGTGCTGAAACCATGGACACGAACGGAGGTGATCGTCTAGGGACGGTGTGGAGAAGGAAACAAGAAATTCAGGGACGGGTTGATGAGGGGAGGGCAGGGAGAATGGAGCAGTAAGCAGGGAGAAAGGAGTGTAAAGACAAAAAGATATCTAGAAGTTGAATCATCTCGGGATGATTCATGTCTCTGACTTTGCCTCTGTGTCTCTTATACACACACACACACACACACACACTCCCTTCCTTTCATGATCAAATGAGGTCCAGAGTCCAAGCACCTAAGGCTGTAAAAGAACACTCCCCTCTTTTGCCTATTCAGCCAATACCTTCTTAACATCTTAGCTAACTCCAGAGTGCCAGATTCTTAGTAGGGACGAGGAAGTAATAATAACAATAAAAACTAATCTTCGTTAAGGGCCAGTTACTGAGCTAAGATTTTACATAGATTATCTCATCTCATCCTCATGACAACTCTATGTGGGTTTTAAGCTTTCTATTGAATATGCAAAAAATTTGACTCAAACACTTGAATAATAGTCAGTGATCAAAGGCCAGAGGCAGTGGCCAAACTGGGATTTAAATCTGAACAGTTGATTGGTCCTTGCTTTGCATTTCATCACAATAAGTTGCTAGGTTTCTCGTTTCCTGATGAGAAAGATTAAGAATCTTATTTAATAAACTTTCTTAGCAGGAAAGTTGGAAGATTGAAAACAAAATTTTAAAATTCACAGTGGGGCTTCCCTGGTGGCACAGTGGTTAAGAACCCACCTGCCAATGCAGGGGACACGGGTTCGAGCCCTGGTCGTGGAAGATCCCACATGCCACGGAGCAGCTAAGCCCATGTGCCACAACTACTGAAGCCCACGCGCCTAGAGCCCGTGCTCTGCAACAAGAGAAGCCACTGCAATGAGAAGCCCGCGCACCACAACGAAGAGCAGCCCCCGCTCGCTGCAACTAGAGAAAACCTGCGCACAGCAACGAAGACCCAACACAGCCAAAAAAATTTTTTTAAAAAATTCACAGTGAAAGAAGAAGGCTATTGGTAATCAACAAACCTGAGCGTAAAAATGAGATTTTAAAACATGGGTAGATTACGAAGGGGCCAGAGTGATACAAATAATCCCAAGTGTTGGAGAGTATTTATTTATTGTACTAGAGAGATAGAAATACACATCTGAAAAGCACTCAAAAAAGAAAGACGGTCTTCATTCCTATCCTGTAGATCATTTCTAACCACACGGCTTTTTCTCTTCTCCTTGTTAAACTCCTAATCCAGATAAATGTTTAGACATTTTCAATTTATCAGAGAATGTCCAAGTACCTGCACTTAAACCCTCACTACGTTTCCAAAAAAGGATCACGTTTCCTGTGCTATGCTGGCTACTTGTGACAGTGGAATCTTCAGATATGTTCTCTACTGGTCTCACGATCTAAGTCTGTTTTTAGAAGGACATTTTTCAGTTTAAATAAATCAAGAGCAATTTAATTTCATCTGTTCTTAAAGATTCCGAGTTTCTTTTTTTCAGGACCCAAACTGCACTCTGTAAGATTTTACCTCTCAAGACTAAAATGCGCTCTGGGTTTATGGACAATCTTAACGTACTAAATTTGTACTAAATTTGTTACTGAATGTCACCACCTTAATGGGGTGAAACACACTGATGGGAAAGCCAGTCATTATAAAATCCTCTGTTTTCCAGATCACAAGATGTTTAAAAATAACTCTACTTTTTATGGTATAGAAAATAGAGTAAGCTATACTGCAGTTTCTTGTCAAATATAAACCAATCTAAGAAGCAGATTTACGTAGGTTTGCTAATTTTTAAATCCTTTACTCTCTCCAAGGCCACCTTTTCCACTTTCTGCTTTCTTACTAAACCATAATAGATAACAAAAACTCACTTTTAAAAATCCGCCCCCCCCACACCCAAAATGGAAAAGAAAGATACCACTCATTGCACTCTATCACTCAAATCCGACTGTGAGAGCAGATGAGAAGAGGCTGAGCGACATTTGGTCCTGGTCAACCTGGGTAGGGTGTAGAAGAGGGGGCACATTTGCTGAAAGTCAAGAAACCGAGCTTCATTTCTGGGTTTGTTCTGTAAGTAATTGTGTGACCTTGGTCAAGTAGTAACCATAGGTTTTACAAGGTGCAGAAACAGATTTACTCATCTCTTCAACTATTCATTCAACAAACATTTCATCACCTGCTGTACACTAACTACTTTGCTAGCCGTCAGTGATAAGTTTTGGTTGGTTGCTGGTAGATGTGTATCCAAGCATGACTTCTCTGTAGAGCGAGTCTTGTTTCTCAGTCTCTCCTACAATGGCAGATCCCCAAATATCCAAGCTCTACTTCTGGGAAATAGCAAGTGGAGTATTAATATATTCCAGTATAAACCTTTCTCTAATAATAAAAATAAATGATAAAATGAATTCTTTACCGCAAGTGTATTTTTTTCTAAAGTTCGATCTTTCCCTCATACTTTGATTTATTTATTTGCTACAGTAAGGAAGACAAAATTGGATGGCATAAGGAACACAACAGAACATTTTAGGACTCAGAGAACTAATTAAGACTGTTACGCAGGCACTGGCTATATCGCCTCTCATTAAGTTGGAAGTCATTGAGTTTTTCACTTATGATAAATCCAGAATCAGGACACCCTTTGACATAAATCATAGCAATATTTTTTTTGGATCTGTCTCCTAAGGCAAAAGAAACAAAAGGCAAAAATAAACAAATGGGAACTAATTAAACTTAAAAGCTTTTGCACAGCAAAGGAAACCATCAATAAAATGAAAAGATAATCTACTGAATGGGAGAAGATATTTGCAAATGATATGACCAATAAGGGATTAATATCCAAAATATATAAACAGCTCATACAACTCAATATCAAAAAAGTAAACAAGGTGATTAAAAATGGGCACAAGACCTGAATAGACATTTTCCAAAGAAGAAATACAGATGGCCGCTCAACATCACTAATCATCAGAGAAATGCAAATCAAAGCCACAATGAAGTATCACCTCACACCTGTCAGAATGGCTATCATCAAAATGTCTAAGAATAACAATTGTTGGCAAGGACGTGGAGAAAAGGGAACACTCCTACACTGTTAGTGGGAATGTAATCGGTGCAGCCACTGTGGAAAACAGTATGGAGTTTCCTCAAATAACTAAAAACAGAACTACCATATGATCCAGCAATTCCACTCCTGGGTATATATCTGAAGAAAACAAAAACACTAATTCGAAAAGATACATGAACCGCAATGTTCATAGCAACATTATTTACAATTGCCAAGATATGGAAGCAACCGAAGTGTCTGTCAACAGACGAATGAGTAAAAAATATGTGGTATATGCACACAATGGAATATTACTCAGCCACAAACAAGAATGAAATTCTGCCATTTGCAACAATGTGGATGGACCTAGAGGGTATTATGCTTAGTGAAATATGTCAGACAGAGAGAGAAAAATACTCTATGTTGTCACTAATATACAGAATCTAAAAATTACAACAAGCTAGTGAATATAACAAAAGAGAAATAAGACTCACAGATATAGAGAACAAACTAGTGGTTACCAATGGGATAGGGAAGTGGAGAGGGGCAAGATAGGGGTAGAGGATTAAGAGGTACAAACTACTATGTATAAAACAAATAAGCAACAAGAATATATTGTACACCACAGGGAAATATAGCCATTAATTTGTGATAGCTTTAAATGGAGTATAATCTATAAGAATACCAAATCACTATGATGTATACCCGAAACTAATATACTATTGTAAATCAATGATACTTTCATAATAAATAAATATATTAATAAATTTTAAAAACAGGGGAATACAAGGAAAAATTCAGAACCAAGGGGAAAATTCCAATGTGAAATTTTTATTGAAAAATAGCTATAGATAACTTGGAGTCATGGACATGTTAAAAAAAACACAAAAACAAAAAGAAACCCCCCCTCCAAAAATAAGTGAGTCAGAAAGGTATATTCTACCCAAGCATTAGAGGAAAACAGGTTGAACTAAGCAATTATTAATGCAAGTTATTAAAGAGAAAAGATGCCTAAGCCATTGTATGCATTTAGTCCTGCTTTAAATGGTTTTATAAATATATTATGGTTTCCTAATTGAAGAGTAAAAAAAACCTGAATCCTGTTACGATAGAACCAAGCATAACTGGTTGGAAAGCTATGAAGTTCCTTGATTCAGTGAACCAACGCCTTTGGACCAAGATCCCCCTGAATGACAATTGCCGTAACATCAGAAAAGTGAAATAACCAGGAAGAAACAATAGTCCCACTGGGATTCTGATCTTGTAGCTGCAAACCTGAAAAGTATAGCTAAAGATAAGGGCTCCTGTCTCAGGCCTTTGCTTACCTTCTCGATATCAATCTTTTCTCTGACCTCACATCACATGCATTCCTAGAATTACCTGAAAGACCTTTGGGTTAAATTTTGACCATACTTTTGATGCACTTGCAAATGATTAATTTGTTATTCTTTACGTTTTAACCCACTAAATTATTTTGCTGACATGGTTAGTTCAAGCAAGGAATCTTGGTCAGAAGGCACAGAATATCAAGATTATCAGAAATTGGACTGCTGTTCTAACTAACTGTACATTAAAACACTGGGCTTAACCATTCACCACATTTTATCTACATGTTCCAGACAAACAATAGGACAAGACCACACTCAAAAGAAATGTGGAGTGTCACAAATCTACAGGGCTAAACATTTGTGATAAATGCATGAAGACCAGGATAGGGTCTTTTTCTTATAGCAAGAGAAAGAGTAGGATCCATAGTCATGATCAGGAAGACCACCGACATCATCGTCACTCAAACGTGGGCATATTCACCTCTTCTATAATTACTAGCTTACTAGACCATCCCACTGGAAACTTCTTTAGAGCAGTGATTCATTCGTTATTATATTCTCAGTGCCTGCATTGACTAGTAAATGCTCCACCAGTGTTGAATAAATGGCATTTTGGGGATATACTTGTGGATTCCATTGGGAGAGCTGTAATCAATGGTCAATCCAGAGGAGGAATCTAAAGTTTCCCTTCCTAACATCTTCAAGAATTTTTCATTTTCCCTATCAGCAAGTACAGGCCAGGCCAGCAGAGGGCAGTGTGACAGATCACAGAACTCATTTCGGGGAGGACTTTTTTTTTTTTTTTTTTTTTAACATCTTTATTGGGGTATAATTGCTTTACAATGGTGTGTTAGTTTCTGCTTTATAACAAAGTGAATCAGCTATACATATACATATGTTCCCATATGTCGGGGAGGACTTTTTAATAAAAGACACTGAGATACTAAGAGTTTGTTGGTACGTGAGACCCCAGCTTATTGTCATTTGTCTACTGCAGAATAGGTAGTGTTCAGTCTTTTTTCTTAAAAATAGTTTTGACACATGATACCAGTGTGCTTTCATATAAACAGTAGGATGTTCAAGAAAGGGGACCCCCAGTTTCTGGCTGAATGTCAAGTGGAAGGCATCACCTCCCCAAAGTGACCTGGGTTCTTCAAGGCCATGAGATGCACATACAAACGGCCACCACATATTAACATATTGCAATATGGGTCTTTCACTGAAAGCATTCCCCAGGTTCCAAAGAGAGATTCCATGCTCATAAAAACAGGACCAAAAATAGAAGAAGTTACTTCAAACAATCCTGAATGATTTACTGTGTTTCTGACAAGGGGAAAGACAGAGGACATTTATTTTCCCTGCCATGAACACCAGAACGTATTAACATTATTTTTGGCAACGTGGAAGAAAATGCAAGTCATTGCTGTAGTGCATCGTCAAAACCCCATATGCCCATTCATTTTCTAGAACATGTGCAAGTATTTTGATCATCCTCTTCGGGACAAAGTACCAAAGGTCATTCTGAAAGCAAATACAGACTTAAAGGTCTTATTAATTTATAACAACTTCTACTGATTAGACTTAAAAAAATTTTTTTACCACCTCATTTTAATAATTATGGAAATGTTAAAAAAAACCTGACATTGGAGGCAATGTACCTTTTAGAGCACTCCTTAGTACCCTCAATACAATCAACATTTATTTCTTATTTACAATGCGTTATACATTCTGCTAGTCTCATTTGTTCCTGTCTTCAAGGAACTCTGTCTTGTTTCTTAACACCTAGAATAAGTGTATAGAAAACAGAAGTTGAGCTGACGGAGTTCATTGTCACCCTCTTGCTGCCTCAAGCTTTTACTGTCCCTGGCTCTGGACAGGGATGATAAAATTAATAAAATAAGATTAATAAAAAAGTAATTTCAGCAATGTTTATTGATTACTATACTTTTTATTGATTACTATTACTTACTATAGGGAAGTGCATTAAAGGAGCTTAGAACTTGTTCAGCCTTAGAGAAATTCTGCAAACTTGGGGTCAAAGAATTAGCAGGTAACAGAGTCTAAAGTTGCTTCACTACAATATGGAGAGTATACCGTGATGGTTAATTTTATGTGTCAACTTGCCTGGGCCACAGGGTGCCCAGATATTTTGTCAAACATCATTCTGGGTGTGTCTGTAAGATTGTTTTTGGATGAGATTGAATCAGTGGACTGAGCAAAGCAGATTGCTCTCCCTAATGTGGGTGGGCCTCATCTAATCAGTTGAAGGCCTGAATAGAACAAAAAGGTGGACCCTCCCATGAATAAGAGGGAACTCTTCCTGCCTGACTGCCTTTGAACAGGGACATTGGGGTTTTTTGTTTTTGTTTTTGTTTTCTTGCTTTCAGACTTGAACTGAAATATCAGTTCTTTTTGAGTCTCAAGCCTGTTAGCCTTTGGACTGGAATTATATCATTGCCTCTCTGGTGTCTCCAGATCTATCTATCTATCTCAAATTTATATATATAATTGACCTTTGAACAACACAGATTTGAACTATGTGGGTCCATTTAATATGCAGATTTTTTCCAGTAAATAGGTACTACAGTATTACACCATCCACAGTTGGTTGATTCCACAGATGTGGAACTGCAGATCCAGAGGGCCAACAATAAGTTACATATGGATTTTCGACTGTGCAGAGGGTAGCACCCCAACCCCCATGTTGTTCAAGGGTCAACTGTAAACGTACATCTTATTGGTTCCGTTTCTCTGGAGAACACTGGCTAACGCATATACTCAGGCCAAGACTGGAGGAATTAGGTCATTCACTGCCTATCTAAGAGGAACTCAGCATTCTTGTCTCAGGTTGAAATTGAGAAAGGCAATGACTTGGGGCAAATCGGATGGCTTTTTCTTCCCGTATTCACCATAATGAATCTACTTTAATAACTGAGAATGCCATGTACCAAAAATCCCAGTCAATCTCCAGGGTTCATCAATAAAAGATCAAGGAGATTTTTCTCTGTTAAAAACTAAAAGGATTTAAAATGTAGCCAATCTGGCTTTGGGGGTTTTGTTTCATTTTGGGTTTTGAACCCACACAGATTTTAATCGATTGATGTTCTTATCATTATGTTTAATGTACAGAGAATTGATAGTTCAAGCAATTAAATGGAAAAGTTGGCAGTCCACAAAATCAGCTAATGTCCCCCAAATTGTCTATGCCCCGACAAATTCAGTTAGGCCCCTAGATCAGCTTGCCTGAAACAGAACTTTGTCTTGACAGCTAAAGAAAATACTGTGTGTGTCCCTGTGTGGTGTGTGTGTGTGTGTGTGTGTGTGTGTGTGTGTGTGTGTGTGTGGTGGATCAAAGAAAGTGCTGGAAACTTGTTCTTTGCCCAGTCAGCAGTGTCCAAAGAATAACTGAAGACACAAAGAATTACCTTAGGGTTTACACATACTCAGCCTGTTACTGGAAGTTTGGGCTGTAATGTTCTCCCAGTTCTTGATGCTTATTTTAGGTTCTTCTAAAAGAGAAAAATCTTTTTCATTTTTTAAAAAAAATCCGTCCTTGTTTCTGAAAGTTCTAGCTTTCTAAATTTTTACTGAAAGGTCAAGACACTCCAGCAGTAATTTCAGACACTATATTACCTGCCAACAACTTCTAATCTTGAGGAATAATCTGTATGCGAAGGAGGAGGTGTAAGTAGTAATAAGATGAGTTCTGACATCAGACAGACTTGGATTTTAATCCTGGGTCTACTGTCTAACTGTGTGCACGTGAGTAGGTTGCTTACCCTGTCTAACCCTCAGTTTCCTCTTCTAGAAAATGGGTTTACAGCAGTAACAACCTCACAGTTATTATGAGAAAGAATTGAGACCATGTATCTATGTGCTTAGTATAGAGTGGACGTGTGGTAGGTGTTCAGTAAGCGTTAATGATGATAACAATGTTGTCTGCAAAATAAAACTTACGCATAGTAACAAATAGACAACTTTATAAAACATAAGAACGTGTCACTGGATATGGTACTCCCCAGGCTCTCCTTAACTTAAGAAGTCACATACCATATTCTCAACTCTACTGTCTCTTATTTAGTATTTTTAATTGACAGATAAATTTAGCTTTGGCATAAACAATAATATTTGTGAATCACAGGTTTAATGTGTTAGTTAGGTTTTCTCTAATAAACAACATAAAACTAAAGCTATTAAAATGTTTGTCTGTGTATCACTTAGGACCATCTCATGTCTCCCCAACATTCCATATACAGCATTTTAGGAATAAAGAAATAACAAATAAGGGACCATAAAGAAAAGTAGATAAACAGATACCGAGGAAGGCTTTGTGGAGGAGATGGAATTGAGGAGGGGCTTGAGGATAAAGAAAATCAAATGACTCAGATAAGAAATGATTGTAAATGAATGAACTGATCAATGTATCACCACGTCAACTAGACCTTCATACATCAACAGGGCAAGGGAATAGAACACGCACAGATCCTTGTTAACGTTCTTGACTTGATTTGTGGTCCCATAGCTGATCAGAAACAGACTCCCTTTTGCAGAAAACTTACGGACATTTTACTCTCTCTTTTTATGTGGGATCACTGAAAATTAAGAAGAAAAACAAACACCTAATAATTTGTATAAATACTCTGCAATTCTGCCACTTTCTCAAAATGTGTCCTAGGCAAGTTATTTTCTCTCTCTAAGCCTTTGTTTCCTCATCCATAAAATGGAGACAATACTTGCTTCAGAAGTATTTATTATGTGGGTTAAATGAGGTAATATGTAAGGTGTTTCTCACTGCCCCATTGAGTTCTCAATAAATGGTGACTATTATTATAATTATTATAACAATTTATCACAGTTGTACCTGTAAGTTTTAACAATTAATTACAAAGAAAAATACAACAGAGGATCCATATCTGGCAAAGGAAAAATTCCTATCGACTGTATGTAAGTACTCGAGGATGAAGGGAAGAAAACTTAGTTGCCTCTGAAAGAATACAACGGTTAATCGTCACGCTTCTGATGCATCAATAAAATATGAGATCGTGTTCACCCTCTTCTCTAGAGGACCTCGGGTACTTTTAAATGGACACCCTGCTTAGAAAATTAGATATTATGCAACTGAATGAGCTCATGTTTGCTTTGCACCCTGAGGGATTCACTCAGATTTTATAACAGACACTCCATTCGTGGATGGAGCAAGACAACGGTTCTCCAGAACCTCTAAGAAGTTGATAAACCGGCAAGAAATATGGGTGACTCACATGAGCTCAAGGGACACAATTACCATTCCTATTTCAATTTGATAGCTGATGTGAAAAAGCAGCCTTTTTTTGCTGTGCTTAATTTTCATGAACTACCATAAGCCTGAAAATTCACTGAAAGGGAATTGTCAGAAGCAAGAGAATAAGACCTTAAAATCTGAGAAAATCTACATGTCCAAATATGGCTTAATGGGAAAAGAGTATTTTACTAATATGTTAAACACACACACAATCTCTTAGTATTTCCAGAGCTTCCTTCTCTGAAGGGCTCAAAATATTTTGTGGAGGATAAAAAGCTTTTAAGATTTCTGCAAGATAGCTATGCAGACAATACTCCTACTTTGCAAAGGACAGCAATTATGTGATTTTCTACAATCTTTATTTACCTCCCTCCGGAGTTGACTAGTTTGAGAAATATGTTGCCTATAGCAACTGTTTAAATCTCAGTGATTGAAAACATTCGCCAGCATGAGCAAGGGACTGTCACCTGTTTAAATGAGGTTAGGGCAACTTTTGTGGTCTTTCTTCCAATGCAAGAGAGCATCTGGCCTAGGGCTCGGCATCACCTTGTTTGTGAAAGACCTATTCTCCCAGAAATCTTCTTTCCTTTCCTTTTTCTTCTTTCTTCTTTTTAAAACAGCCCCATTCAGCATCTTCCCATGACCACAAATCACTCATTTCTCTAACAGGCGAAGAAAGAGTACACACAGTCAAATCGCATCACTATTTCAGGGTGTTTAAAATATCACACAAACAGGGGTCCTCACAGCACCATCAGCTAAGCCTCTTCTTACCCTTCTCAACTAGGGAGGCTTAGTGGCCTTGCAGCAAGTGTCGATGTGAAGGATGAATGGTCCTGACATAGAGCGCTCTTAGTCGTGCCTGAAAATCCTTTTAAAACGTGACCTTCTCATGGACATTCTGGAAATTCTTTTCCTAGCCTTGGCTTTGATGCCACTCCCTGAAATAGCAATGTTTACAGATAGTCCCAGGAAGAGAAAAGGTCTGTGAGCAGGGCCATGGCATTACGCTATGTAAGTCAACATCACAGGAAAATAATTAGGGACAGAAAGCTCACACTGAGTCCTCCGTGCTGATGAGAAGGAGGTGTGTGTTCTCAGCTAAAGGCAATTTTGTGGGTTAGGAGTCAAATACATGACTAGTTGTAGGGGTGACAGAGTCCCGAGGCTGAGTCCACCAGCCACAAACAAATTCAGAATGTACTGGAATTGAAGAGTGAGTACAAGAGACAGCACTGACTCCCCCTTCCTTCGTGATTCTTCAACATAGATGCTCAAAGGTTAGAACCCTGTGCCTGAGAGTTAATCAGGAACCAATGGGCACAGACTGTTGGTCAGTCACCATGCTTTTATTACTGCAGTAGTGCCAAAGGAGGTTAGGAAAGAAGAAAGCAAGACCACTGCCACTGAGAACCATGCATCTTTCCCTGGCAAGATACAAACCTAATTACAGAAAGACAGGAGAACCCAAGCCCCAGATCCTTTCTTTTTTGTTATGCCCCTAAAAAAAAGTTACTGTTTGGAAATCCTGTATTTCCTTTTTCTCAAATCTATTTGTGGGATCTCAGATCTAGTTGATTCTCCTGAGCTGGCCATTACAGGGGGCAGTGGAAATCACACTGAACATCTACCATCTGCCAAGTTCTGTAAATTAGCTTTATTTTTCTCTCTCTCTCTCTCTCATCTATCTATCTATCTATCTATCTACCTATTTATCTATCTATCTATCATCTCTCTCCAAGGTTACATACTATCTCAACATCTCATGTAGAAGGCATTGCTAGGGAAGTTAAGAATTGACCGTATTTTACACAGTCAGTAAGGCATGGAGCTGGGATGGAAAGACATATCTATTTGACATCACACTGCTTGTTATTTTCACCTGGCCACAAGGGCACTTCTGAGTTTGGTATTCGTGGCTGAGATCCCTCTAGTAAGGGTTCCATAAATTTGCCTGTAGGGTAAAGCCAACGGGGTGGTAATTCCCAGTGAATGAAGGATTGAATGAAGCTTGCACAAAGAAAAGGACAGAGGACCTTAGAGTCTGAGAAAAGACCTGAGGTTTTCCTGCCGGAGCAATACACTGACCCCTGCTCCTTGACTGCTGTCCTCACGAGAGTCCTTGAAGAACCAAACCATCTTTGTCTCCATTTGCACAAGTGTCACTCAGTGAACATGGAGAGAGGGGGGATCTTTCCCCGCCAACATAGAAATGACATTGCTACTTTATTTCAAAAAGAGTATTTTTATATTAGGCAAGTAAAGGATTCTCAGTTACTCTGACAATGTTGGACTATGCCCACAAAGAGGTTAGTGGTCTATTCATCAATCTATGGAAGGACTTCTTCTGAGGAGAAAGGTTCTAATAGATAGATAGATAGATAGATAGATAGAGAGATAGATCAATTGATGGGTAGGTGGCTGGCTGGATAGATGGATAGACTATACAGATAGGCAGGCAGGCAGATATGTAGGTAGGTCAATAGATAGGTAGATGAATATATCAGATAGAACAATAGATGGACAGATGGATGAATACATCAGATAAATAATTAGATAATGTAGATAGATGTGAATATTTATAATTTTATTTTGGAGAACTTGATTT
Organism: Phocoena sinus; assembly: GCF_008692025.1. NCBI lineage: Eukaryota > Metazoa > Chordata > Mammalia > Artiodactyla > Phocoenidae > Phocoena > Phocoena sinus. The sequence goes on from NC_045764.1 coordinate 4,402,714, forward strand.
AACTTTCAAACGCTAAGGTAAATCTAAATCAAAACTTGGCTGATATAATCAGCAGATTTAGGGGGTCCTTGCTATGATTTCATGAAACTTATAAAGATCTCCAATCTGACAATTATCACACTGTGTTACTTGTTGGTTCCCAGGTCTTCCCCTTTCTGGGATTACTCTTTCTTTTAATATTCAAATAAAATACCTTAAGACAATTTCTTTGTGAAATTGTCTAGTCCATATTCCCAAGAATTCTGTGCAGAACCCAAGTGAAGGATGATTGTTTTCATGGTCATCTCTTCTTATAATTTCTAACTCCTGATATATTCTCACTATTTATCTTTCTTTGTTCACAGTCTACACAGATTTTCTCAAAGTGTGGCCTCCACCTTACCTCCTATGTTGCTGCTCCTTTGTTAAAGGATAATTTTTAAAAATTAAATTGTGATGCTCATACAAATAGAAAACGAACTGATGCCAAAGATTTTACTTAACTTATTGTTGAGGGAACCAGTAAGATGTTACCACTGCTTCAAATAAGAATATTCGAAAATATGTGCATATATGCTGAAAAAAAATTTTGCAGATCAAAGCAAAAGTGGTCAATACCACATGGCGATAATCAACTGTATGTCCCCACAGTTTGCACTTTTGTGAACAAGAACCATTTGCATTGCCGCTGCCATTCTAGCTAGCAGGGCTGTCAAACAGCTCAAAGACAACGGAAGCCGGTGATGACACAGAGGATGCTCTGGACAGTCAGTAATCACTTTTCCCATCACAACATCTTTCAGAATTTTTTAGGATATGTTTTCCTCCGTTCTCCAAAGAAAGTTGTTATTTTTAATACATTTTATTGAAGTTTAGGATTATTAAAACCTGAGACAGTAACAGACAATAGCACATCTCAGAAAAGCAGGAGATAACCCGGAGTTGAATATCCAGTCACTTGACATTGAACCCTCAGTCATCTGTAGCAAAGAGACTTTCTCATTGGCCATCTTTCTCCTCAGAGAAAGGCTGTCCTCACCAACCTCAGCTCTTCTCTCCATCCAGACATTTTCCTTCTTTTATCTGCAAGGAAGCCTTCCCTTCTCTCCCTCCTTCATCCAGACTGACTCTGAAATTTATTCACAGCATCTAAAGGTCTGTTAGATGTTTTCCCACATAGAGACAGGTTTTTGACGTAAGTAGTATTCTGTCCCTCTAGGGCATTCTGTCCAAAACGCTGTCAGCTTTGACAATAAGAGCATTTTTCTTCTGCTCACACAAACGTTTAGGCTCTTTGAGAATATTCTTGAAATTTTCAACACTTAGCCTGCAGTGAGCCTTCGATAAAATCCTGTTCTTTTATAACTTAGGTAAACAAAACCGAAGAAGTTCAATTTGAACTGAGAAGACTTCCTTCCTTTTGAGTTCAGAAGCCCTCATCTTCCCACATCAAGATCTGATCTGGCTCACGACTCTTTCTGAGTCTGAGGGTGCACTGTTCTTACTGAGGAGAATTACTCTCAATGGATGTGAAAAGGACCTCTTCTCCTCCAGCTCAAGTACCCTTTCAAGAGTTGGCCTTCCTTGCCTAGCCTGCGGGTGGGTAAAGGCTACACAGGAAACCTGGCTGATGATTTGAAAAAATGACAATCGGTAGGCTAATGAATAACTCAAATTCACTGTGTCTTGTTCTTAAAATCATGGCTATTTGATGACTTTCCAGAATGTAATGTGCTAAACACTCACGCTTTCTATTTTTGTAAAAAAAAAAAAAAAAAAAGAAACAAAAAACTCACTTAGGAAAAGATAAATTTGCTTACAAGATAACTGCAGCAAATACAGAGACATCCTTGATAAGAAGGCCAAATGAAGGCCTGGTAAGAAGAAGAGGCACTGGGAACCAAGGACTGTATTTGCTTCCAGGATACAAAAGTGTGCACCTTCTTTTTTTTTAGTTTGTGTGTGTGTGTGTGTGTGTGTGTTGCAAACTCTAACATCTCGGGGTGAGGACTGCAGACAGGAAAATTAAGTGTGTAAAGTGGGGCTGGGGGAAGGTATTTGGACCAGATGGTATAAGTTCCGGGATGATGGCATTATAATTTGAAGGGCAAATGCCTCCTGAAAAGTCTATGGCTTGTACTTGGCAACAGTTGACATGGTCTATGATTTAGGACTAAACGTTTCATGGATTCTCTAGGCTTTCACAACCTTTCTGAAGGGAGAAGAGGAAAGGGGTCCTATAGCCTAGGAATTCTCACTTACATTTGACCCTCACAATTACCTTAGGCTGCATTCTCATCTTAAATTTGTGGATAATAAGAAGTTAACTCAGAAGAGTTAACTGGGTTTGTCCAAGGTCAGTCTACAAAGATCCCAGGTTGGGATACAGGTTCGTATGACTCTAAATCACATATTCTCATTCTATTTTCTATTATACGCTGCAGCTAGTAGATGGGTCCAAAAAGATGCAATCTTAAAAGTGCTCAGAAATTCAGAAAACATTATGTCACAGGGTCTGTGGACCATAACGTAGGGAGAAGGAAAAACAGGGAGTCATCATTAACAGTTCTTATAGTCAGTCACTGTAAGTGGTTTTCTATTTAGTTTCCTTTCACTTATTTTAACGAGATGACCTCATCTCTACTCCCATTGTCATCCCAGCCCAAGCCCCACTCGCTAGAGGCCTGAATCGCTAAAGCCACTTCTCCATGGGATGTGACCCAACCCAAGCCACCAACACACATCGCCTGCCTCAGATTGCCAGCCTCCCCTCTTCATATATTACCCCAGTGTTGTTCATAAAAATGTACAACTAAATGCTGAGTGGTAATAGATCATGACTGTATTTTACTCACCTTTAAATGAAGGTTAAAGGACAAGTTAGGGAACTCTCTTAGGATATCACGTTAAATTCGAATGAAGACATTTTCGTTTGCCCCTTCCCAACTTCATACATTTGCAAACCAGTCATCCAGCCTGAAATCTGCATATGCATCGAGTCAGAATCCCATCATTTGGGGGAAAATTCCATTATGGCGGTTGATATACAACTGCTCCTTTCTACATAAAACCTTTGTTTTTATTACTCTGTAATTTCTAAAGCTATTATATTTTGCTAAGCCCAGCCCCAGAATACAGCCTGGGTACAGCTGATGATTAAAGCGAGAGAGACATGGAGACCAGCATCTTCTGAAATATTTGGAGATCAGGTCACTAGGCCAAGCACCCCCAGTCTTTTCTGCAATGATGGCCCTTTATCTACTGGTTCTCCCAATCTGCTCAGAAAGGGAGCTTTGAACTCTTGCCTTGGGCACGCTTCCCAGGAGTTCCAAACATCTCCCCCGGCCATGGGCCAACAAACGACAGCTCAAGGATGAGGTTGGGCTGTGTTTGTTTGAAGTGTTCTGTGAACTCTGGCTCCGCATTCTGGGTTGTCCACCATGAGCTGAGCTCTCTTTCCAGCCAACTGGAGGTCTTTTTCCTGAGAACAGTTTTGGCCAACGAATCGGAGCTCAGGTTCCAAGGCTGTCTTTACCTTCCTTCATATTCAATAGTTACTGAAAATTCCAGAGCAAGTAACAGCTGGGTTTCCACATTAAATTAAGTGCCTGTGATAAGTTGTCCCACTCCGTGGTGAAACATTTCCTTTAAAAACAGAACGTATCCTTCAGGCCATGATCAGCAAAGGCTACACTTTGAAACTAATATACAGTCTCAGTCAAAAACAAGGTGGGACTAGGGCCCCCCACTAACAGCACTGGCTTGACAGGAACTGACATGTGAAAAAATATTAAAATGTTTTAGAAAAGGATAAACAACAAGGTCCTACTGTATAGCACAGGGAACTATATTCAATATCCTGTGATAAACCATAATGGAAAAGAATATGAAAAGGAATCTATCTATATGTATAACTGAGTCACTTTGCTGTACAGCAGAAATTAAACGCTACCTTGTAAATCAACTATACCTCAATAAAATTAAAAATATATATAAATGTGCAATATGAAACCGACTAATATTATTTGAGACATATTGCTATTAAAATCTTAGTCTATCAATGACTTGCCTTTTATGGCATTTTTAAAAACAGTTACTCGTTACGGTTTGACCAACTTGCAAAAGTGAGGCATCTACTTCCTGCCGCTATTTAGTCGCAAAGGAGGTCAAGCTGCCCACGAGGTTCTCCCGAGTGAAAAATAGGTTCCCTCGACCCTCTACCACCTCCATATTTGTTTGGATCAACAAGCTCACCTTTCAATCTGCAAACAACCTGTGGGGAGAATAGACATAGCAGACGTTTTGCACGCAGCGTCCACAGAGCTAACAGGCTCAGCGAATTCGGTTGCCCTGAGGAAAAGGAGGTGATAATGGGAGGGACTCTTGACACAGAACGTCTGGGAGGGGGCCGCCCCCTGAGGCTCTGACTAGTGCAAAGGAATCAGCACACTCCCTCACAAGGAGCTTCTGGGATGGAGAGAGAAAGGCATAAGGAGGCAGAAGGGGGAGGTGGAGCCCTTTCAGGGCAAAGCCTGTCTTCCTTGACGTCTCCCTAGGTCCCTGGTGGCTGCCATGTTTCCCCCTTAACAGCCCTAGGAAGACAGCCTCCCGATTGTTTTCTATAAGCAGAGAAGTTATTCTTTAAGTTTCAATGGCTGACACTGAGCTTCCCAAAGTTCACCAAGAAGGTAACTCTCAAGCAAAGTAGAGTGAAGGATGTGCCACGTGGCTGCCGGGGGAATGAGCTTTCCGGGCAAGGTGGGTTTTACTAAAGCAACTGGATGTTCATCTCCAACCAAACACTGCTTTGTGTCTGGTCATAGCGGAAACAGGGTAAACTTGGATTCAGAAGTTGATCTGCCCAAACGTTTATCATCCCTGGAGGGAACAAGTGTTCAGACAGATATGAAGAATGCAGAGATCGCGTTCGAGAAGGAAGGTCGGACCTTGAAGAGCCCAGGATGTGACGGTCAGGGCGTGGGTGTCTATTCTGAGTGAGATGGGAAGCATTGGAGGGTTTTGAGCAGAGGAGTGTCCTGCTCTGACACGGACTTCAAGACGTTCCTCCTGTTGTGTTGATGACAGTCTTTCAGTAAGAACTTGGGAGGAATTGCTTTTACTCTATTAAAACCCAAATCAGCTCACAGTATCCATGGAAGATGTTGTCAAAAGCACCCAAACTAAGTACCAGTCATGTTATATACTGTGAATATTTGAATATCTACGTTTCTATCAATTGACTAAGTAAGGTATTGGGAATATTAAACCTAGTTTGTCATTATATAAACCTGGATAATAGTCTGGTCCCATTTTCCTTATTCATCAACAGAGGCATTTGAACTAGAGTTCATTCTTTACTTTTATCACATGTTTATAGGTAAATATGGTGGAAAAAGAAGTATGGTGGGAAAAGATCACACTTCTCTTCAAGGAGATCATATTCTACTAGTGAGAGACCAGAACAAGTCTAAAGAAGGAAGGTATGTGCTTTGTTTGCTTTTGATGCATAGAACTGAGGGTTTTAAAAATTCTTTTGGAAAGGAACTATAAAACAGGAAGACATGGGAGATTCAGGGGAGAAAGAAGAAAATCTGTAGATTGTACTCGATGACAAGGAGGGGGCTTGGTCCCCCTGAGGCCAGAGAGAAAGGGGCATTCCTTTGTGATAAAAGGTTTAATAAAAATACATGTAGATCATAGGTTTTCAGGTTGGAAGGTAAGATAATGGTCATAAGAAAAAGCTTCAATTTTCCCTCAGAAGAAGGTAAAGTCACTGGTTAAGAGAGGGGAGGATCCTGTGGGGTAGAAAGATTGAGGAAAGCAAGGAAGGCTTGAAATAGCCACTGTGGAGAAAGGACAGTGAGAGCCTGGGGGTTAATGCCTAGTTGTGCCAGTCTGTACTTTGTGATGTTTTTTCCAGAGGGTAGGAATGAGTGGAGAACACAAACAATCTAGTTGGTTCAAAGTTGAGGAGACTGCATGCCAAGCATGATATGAAGACCGTGGAAGCAGGGGCTGGAGGAAATGGGGAAAGAGTATTTGACATGAAGAAGCATTTGTTCTTGTCTGAATAGGGAGGTAAGAGAGGACCTGAGGAGGTGAAGGTAGCAGTGGCAGTTGGGGTCGGGGGGGGGAAGGGACCAGGTACCTTGACGAGACAGGGGCAGGTGTAGCGGGATCAGGGTGAGGGATCCGGGATGGGGGCCAGGTATAGAGACCACAAAGTTTGGAGCTCAGGTTTTATAAAGGAGGCAGATGGAGTGGCATGTTATCTGGCGTGTGATGGGGTGGAATGTGAGAGGAGGAGGTTATTGGAATTCAGGTGGTACAAGAACCGAGAGCTTAGGGTGTAGGATGTATGGATGCTGATGTGGGGATTGAAGGTCACTGGGATTTCGGCGGCGTTGGGGGAAGAGGTCCTTGTAGCCCTAACATCATTTAGTATAAAAGGAACCAACAATTAAGTCAGTGGTGTCTTTTAGTGAAGTTCGGTGAATAATACTGGATAACAATTAGCTAAGGATGTCTTTATTTTATTAAAGCAACTCAATGTTCATCTCCAATCAGATATTGTTGTGTGTCACGTCATAGTGGGAATAGGGTAAACTCTGGTTCAGAAATTGATCCGACCAGCCATTTATCAGCTGTGTGGCTTAACTTCTCCAAGAATCTTTCCTTATTTGTGAAGTCAGAGTAGTAATATTGGCCACGAAGATTGTTGAGGTTTTCACATACTGGGACACAGATGAAATGGATGCCTAAGATGACTCGCCTGGTAGAGCCTTGTTCCTTCCCACCCCTGCCTGTCCTGCCCTGGGTCCACATGGGAGCTACTGCATTGAGACAAAATGCCCCTTTCCCTGGTCCCAGTTGATTAGTTTCAGGTGAAACCAACATGTACCCGCCAACACTTTGCACTCAAACCAGAATGAGTGTGGTCCGTCTTCCTCCCATGGCTGAAATCCTGGGGTGAAAAATACAAAAGGTGGGAGTTTTTGGAGCGAAACAGAGCTGATCTGCAGAGAGGTGCCAGGGAATCTCCTCTTTTGCCTCAGCGGCAGAGGTGTGCCAGCAGATACGGTGTGAGAACATCCACGGCGGAGTACCTGACAGAGTTTGCAGGGTCCATAACTGCTTTTATTTTTTTTCAAGGTGTTTTGTAGGATAGAGGTTAGGAGTCAAAAGTAATCTACGTGATTTATGAGACACCGCTCTGGAGTATGTGCATGGGTGCATGAGAGAGAGACAGACAGAGACAGAAGGGGAGGAATTGGGAAGCTGGCAGAGGAGAGAGGGGAGGATATGAGACATAACCTCTGAGAAGAGTCCCAGCTAAAGAACCAACTTATCTTTAGTCAATAACACCCCCTCAAACAACCAGAACCTGCTTCCTGTCTCCACCCGGTACTTCAAGCCCAAGCTGGAAATACTCCTGGGAAGAGGCAACAATAACGTCAGATTATCTTAAAACGAGAAGGAAATGAGTGAAGAAACAGCGATCCGGAGTTGGAGCCCAGCCACAAGGAGCCAGAAAGCAGAGGAGGGTGACTGTTCTGCTGAAAAGTGGACCTTCTAATTCAAAACGCTTAGTCACCAGACTGAGCACAGATAACGAGAGCGGGAGGAAGGGCTGGGGAGTGTGGGGAAACATCTCAGAAAGCTCTCGACAAACTCGCAGTCTTCTGGAAGCTTCGGAAAACCAACTCAGGGGATAAAGCAAACAGCTCCATGGGGGATTTCACAGGGCAAAGCTAGCTAACACCCATCGGACAGAGGCTCTGAACAGTGGAGATGGGTCAGAGAGCATCTTCTACCACTGGCCATGATGATATTCGATCCTCGAATAATCTGTAAAATGTGGCTCCATTTGGATAATCGCCATTTCGTGTCTAAATGGTCTGGTTCAAAAATCGGCTCCAACACGGGGAGGGGGAAGGGTGAGCTGGGACGAAGTGAGAGAGCGGCATGGACATATATACGCCAGCAAATGTAAAACAGACAGCTAGTGGGAAGCAGCTGCATAGCACAGGGAGAGCAGCTCCGTGCTTTGTGACCACCTAGAGGGGTGGGACAGGGAGGGTGGGAGGGAGGGAGACGCAAGAGGGAGGGGATATGGGGATATATGTATACGTAGAGCTGATTCACTTTGTTATACAGCAGAAACTAACACAACATTGCAAAGCAATAATACGCCAATAAAGATGTTTTTAAAAAAATCGGCTCCACTATTTCACTCAGTCTAAGGTCCCTTAGAGCTCTAACCACAAGCTTAAGAAAAACGACATTCATTTTTTTAAATGTCTCTGTAGGGGATGAGTAAACACAGAAACTGATGTGGGTGCTCAAACCGCCTGTTCACACTAGGTTATAAGCACGCAGATGAGTCAATTCTTGTTTAACTTTATACCTTATCATCAAAATGAAGATACAAACTTTTTAAAAGGTTTATCGAGAAATGAATAGATCCCTGAGAGGGTGTCACCAAGACCCTGCAGATCTGTGGACCCCAGTGTTCGGTAGACGGAGCCATGTCAGGCAAGGTGATCTGACCATTTCTTCCTGGCTCTACGAAGGGTGAACTCGGTGGGTGAGGGGGAGACCGGAGACCACGTCTTCAGTAGCCATGGAAATAGTTGAGGCAGAAGGTGAAAGGAGTGAAAGACGGGAAGGGGAGGAAAGAAAAGGAGGGGACAACTTTGAGGGAAGGAAGGGAGGAAGGCTCAATGGATCCTCATGGCCACTAGAGGGAGAAAACAGAGGGAAGTCAACAGTGTCTCTAACTAGAAAACACGCAAGGCATCCATACTTAGGTTTCAAGTATCCCAGTCAGGACTCTCTTCTGTGGAGACAAGCTTCTGCGCACAAGTGATTCAACAAAACTCTACAGAAGGAACACTTAGTCCTGTGTCAAGCGGGATTTGCGATTAGAAGCCTTGGGTCCTCTTCTCAACTCTGCTAAGTGTGGAAACTGGAGGGCACGATCCCACAGGTAGCTATTTCCTGATCTGAAGAGCGGTGGGCGGGTGGGTGAGTGGACAAAATGCTCAAAGAAAATCCCAGAGCAGCCTGACAGAAAGACCCAGAAAAAAAAAGAAAAAAAAAAAGGTACCAGACAAAAATTAAGTCAGGAAATCCCTCTGTAAATGGTCTGAGCTCAAACGAACCTAGCCTTGAGCAGAGCAAAGGATGCAGTCAGAGATAAGGTTTTGGAAAGTGATTTCCAATCATTGCTCTGTTCTCTGCCGAGGGGAGTAGGCAGCTTGGCTTTGAGGAGAAATGGCCATTTAACTGCCTACTGCTCAGGGCAACCGGTTTAATTCCAAGAGAGCCTGCCTGTGGTTGACTGCTTAAGAGAAGTCAAGTTTATTTGCAAGAGACTTGAGATCGGATTATAATAGGGGTGTAGAAAGATATCAAGCAGTTAGGAAAACAAGAGCAGATTTTAGATATGTTTAGCAAGTTACGAAAAGTCTATTACATAAAGCCTGAGTTCTTGTGAGAATTTGCCTGCAAGCTATTGGATAACTTCTAAGAAAAATATTAACCGGAGGCACAGAAATAACTAAACAAATCTGGTGAATGGATTTTTCACACACGGAGCAGATGTCACTCCATAAAATCCAATCCAAAACACCTGATCGAAAGGCTCCTTCTCAGACAAGGTTAGAAGTAAGTCAGACACAGGTGTTTAGACTACATATCCGTTGGTGCCACGGACAGTTGAAGCAGACTTTGGAAATTCCACTGAATCCCTCAAATCCCTAATTTTATATATACTTTTTTACGGTGATATGTTACTGGGTATGAGTACAGTCACTATCATTTTGTTGGTTTACTTTCCTTTCGAAGAAAATAAGCAACTGGTAAAACTTTCAAAGACATGCATTTTCAACCCAAGTCACATCTCAAAGTGAATTGTTTCTTGAACAGAACATCCTTCGGGCGAGTTCTCGTTGGCTACATCTGCCGTTTGACAAGAGTCATTACTGAGTCACAGACTGACTCTGACTTCAGATTGTCCTCTGACCTTCAGAAAGCCACTGAAGGGAATCAGAATACGCCCTCCCCAAATACGCCACTTTGGCATAAAGATTATTTTGAGCTGAAGACAATTCATAATCAATGGATGCAAGAAGAATTCCCTGACCTTCCCTTCTCTGCCAAAAAGGAGGGTATTAATTTCCATGTGTGAAGGTGTCCCCCTCTCTCTTCCTTACCCTTCTCTGTAGCATAAAGAGAATATCAACTCATATCACTGGAGACAGGGGAGTCAACACCCCCCTAAAATAACCCTTACCTTCCATTAGTTCTCCCATATATTTTTCCAAGTTACTTTCCCGTGATTTGTCATCCCTCGAAGCCCAGCTCCCTGCCCTTTCTGTTAAAGGGGTATATAAGTCCCTGAGTCTAACCACTTCTTTGAATTTCACTTCTTTTCTATGAACTTTTGTGCACATAAATATTAATGAAAATTGTGTGCCTTTTCTCCTGCTAATCTGTCTTTTGTTAGCTTAATTTGCAGGCCCCCAGGTACTCACTGTAAGAGGATAAAGATTTTCCTACCTGACCTTATTATATTTTTTCATATTTCTCTTTATATCTGTCAAAGAAATATTTCTCCTGGCTATATTCACTTTATTTCTTATCTTTTCTCTCCTCTGTTAACATTTCAAAGTACAGTATAAAAGCAAGAAACTTCTACCTTGACCACATGGGACTCTTTTTAAAGGCTTTTCATTCCTGTTAATGTCTCAGCCCCAAAAATAAACTCCAGAGGTCTCCACTTTTCAGCCCCTGCCTTTATTAATGACTCCATTTTCTATACTCAGGGACTGTAAGAACATTTTCATCCTTTTATTAATTTTGTCTGTTATTCTGTCAATTTTCACCGTCTTAGAGTATTTTTGATTATAGATTTGGCAAAGTAATTTTCTTCTTTCCAAAGATTACCCCAAACTCTCATCTTTGTTCAGGGTAACAAAACGCTACCCTTGACCAAACTTTGGTCGGGTTGCTTTGAACACAAGGACTCAACTCTTGGACTCCTGTGTCTATCTTGGCATTGCCCAATTTTACCAAAAGCCCTGCTAAGCCAGGTAAGAGAATTCTCCCACCCTCCATATCTGATCACTTTGATATCTGATTAAATTCCTCACCCATCCCCAGGTGATGTCTGATCACCCCGGCCTGACTGCAGCAAGAATGTCAGGTTGGGTTAACCAGCATCCCCTTCACCCTGGATGTTTTCTCTTTGTAATGTTCCGTCCGCAGACCCCCACCCTGCTCCTTGTCTATAAATACCCACTTGTTCTTGCTGTCTTCAGAACCGAGCCCAGTTCTAGGCCGCGGTCTCTCGTCCCCTCGTGCAATAGCCCCTGAATAAAATCTGTTCTTAACCACTTCACTGGCGGACTCTGATTTTCCTTTCACAAGTTGTATAGGGACCAGTACCTCAGAAAGGACCTCTTGCAAGGGAGCCTCCTTTTATTTGTCATTTGCTTTGCCCTGCCAGGGTGTCATTTAAGAAAAACTAAACACATGACTCTCAGTCCTCTCCATTATCCATCTGGTTAGAATCACTAGAAAGACCATAAAACCAAATCCCTCCTTGCTGCAACCGAGTAGAAATGACTCAGTGGCCTTGCATGAACTAGAACCAAAACCAAACATAGACATACTAAAAAGAACCCCGAACAGTAGAGAGGACAAAAGAACCTAAAGAAGCCGAGCGTCAGCAAAGTTCAAGCTCTACTGCTTTTTGTCATTCACACTGGGAGCCAAGGAAAGACAAGCCTGGGTTTATGTAGCCTATGAGTTTCACGTCTCAAGCAATGCCCTGTACCGGGCTTCCAGGTGAGTCCACAGGAGTGTTGCACGGCAGCCTCCAATAGATAGATAGATAGATGTAAACTGTTGGTTAAGAATGTTAAAATTTGTTAATAGATGCAAAACAGGTTAATATCTTATGGGGCAATTAAATATAATCTTTGAGATGATCTTTTATATCTTTATTGTAGAAATGAATTATTTCTCTCGTGAAACAAAATTTATTTGCCTTGTTGCGGGCAAGAATCAACTGCGCTGCTATCAGTTTTTGCACGATAACTTCTTCTCTTATATCTCTTAGATATAAAATTACCTAGATATAAAAGTCAACCAGAGGTGCACAGCCCTATAGAACTAGATAATCTCCAAAGGGGTTTCCAGGCCTTTGCTGAAAGGACACTCTAACCGTTTTCCCCCATTTCCAAATCTGGGACAATTTCCCCTGACTTCCTTTGGAATTTTATTTATCTTCCCTCCCTTTCTCTCTCCCTTCATTATTTCTTTCCTTCCTTCCTCTTCATATATTTATTGTATTCTAGATCAGCACTGACCAATAGAACTTTTTTTTTTTTTGATGTGGACCATTTTTAAAGTCTTTATTGAATTTGTTACAGTACTGCTTCTGCTTTATGCTTCGGTTTTTTGGCTGCGAGGCCTGTGGGATCCTTAGCTCCCTGACCAGGGATCGAACCCACCCCCCCCTGCATTGGAAGGTGAAGTCTTAACCACTGGACCGCCAGGGAAGTCCCAGAACTTTCAATGATGACAGAAAGTCCTATGTCCCTGCTTTCCGGTACGGTAGCCACTAACTACTCATGGCAATTGAATAGTTGAAATTTGGCCAGGAGGACTAAAGAGTTTTTAACTGATTTAATTTTGACTAGTTAAAATCTAAATAGCCACATGTGACACCAGGGACCATCATGGGAGGCACAGTTCTGACGCTGTGTGCGATTCATCAATATGTAAGGTTCCATGTCCCTCGCCTCCCATTCCTCCTGCCCTCTAAGGTTTATGTGCTCACAGAGAATTTAAGGCAGGTATGAATGCACTGTTCTAGAAGGCACTTGATGTTCTGTGGTCTCGGAGAGGAGACTACGTCTCGCGGGTCTGGTCTGTAAAGGCTTTAGATAACAGTGGCTGAAACTTCGACTTGCCAAGTTGTCAGAGAAAGACCTTCCAGGAGGAGGGGACAGGATGGCCAAAGTCAGGAGGTAGGTAGATGTTTAGGGACTGAGGAGTCGTCCTGGCAGGCCACCACCCAAAGCTCAAGTAGGCAAGCTGGGAAATCTCGACCTTTCTAGAAAGGAAAGGGGCTTGGAAACAGCCTGTAAGGTCCTCTGAAATCACTGATGATCTCAGGACCTTCTCCTATAAAAGTTCTGGGAAATCACTAAACGCCTGGGGGCAGGGGTGGGCATGGACAGGACCAGATCTTTATTATTAAAAAGCTCCATAAAGACAGCACGGAAGATGGATTGGAAGGCAGGAGCCACCGACGAGCAGGAGATGGGTTGGAAGGCTGTTAAAAATCATCAACGTGTCATACAGAGTGAAGTAAGTCAGAAAGAGAAAAACAAATACCGTATGCTAGCACATATATGGAACCAAAAAAAAAAAAATGATTCTGAAGAACCTAGGGGCAGGACAGGAATAAAGATGCAGACGTAGAGAATGGACTTGAGGATATGGGGAAGGGGAAGGATAAGCTGGGATGAAGTGAGAGAGTGGCATGGACATACATACACTACGAAACATAAAATAGATAGCTAGTGGGAAGCAGCTGCATAGCACAGGGAGATCAGCTCGGTGCTTTGTGACCCCCTAGAGGGGTGGGATAGGGACGGTGGGAGGGAGACACAAGAGGGAGGGGATATGGGGATTTATGTAGACATATAGCTGATTCACTTTGTTATACAGCAGAAAATAACACAGCATTGTAAAGGAGTTATACTCCAATAAAGATGCTAACAAAAATATCATCGACGTGAGAGGTAATAGGGTCTGCATCAGAAGGGTGGTAACCAATGAGGTGGGATACATCCATCTGACATTGCTATAGCCCAGGAAGGGGTTTATTTTTTATAAATATAAATTATATTTATATAAGTATATGTATGTCTCTGTGTGTATATATATATATATATATATATACACATTTTTATAATATAATATATAGTTATATATATATTTATATTCATGTATATTTATGTATATAATACATATATTTATATTATATTTATGTATAAATAATATATATTTATGTATATTTATAGACATATAAAGAATGTATTATATATATATATTTGGAATAACACATTTCTCCAAGTGCTGTTTGAACAGAATGACTATTGGGGGTGTTCTTAGACATGACAACCCTGGCTCTGACCGTAAACAAGTAAGAGGAAGAATTACTTTAGGTTCTAAAGCCAGCTTTGTGAATCTCTATGAGATTCTCAGAGCAGGCTTTTGATGACATATACAGGGTCAACCCTGGACAAAATTGTTACATATTAAACATTTTAGAGTATTCGGCATTCCTTTTCCCTAACTATCCTGCATAACTAACGTGGGTTTAATTTATTAACTCATTATGTACCTGGCACTTCTTTAGGGTCTGTAAATATTTTATTAGTTTTGTTAGTTTGTGTTCATTTTCTAGAGCTGGTGTAACAAATTACCACCAGTTCAAAGGCTTTAAAACAACACAAATGTATTATATTACAGTTATGAAGGTTAGAAATCTGACACAGTTCTCGTGGGGCTACCATCAAGGTACCAGCAGGGCTGTGTCTCTTTCTGGAAGCTCTGGGGGGATCCATTGCTTTGCCTTTTCCAGCTTCTCGAGGCTGCCAGCATTCCTTGGCCCTTTGCCCCTTCCTTCATTGTAAAGAGAGCAATGGTAGGGCAAGTTCTTCTCCCGATGCTTCACATCACTTTGACCTTCTCTTCCGCCTCCTTCTTCCACTTCTAAGGATAATCCCGGATCATCTCCCTATTTCAATAATCTCCCTGATGTGCAACCTTAATTCCATCTGCAACCTAACTCTCCTTTGCCATCTCCCCACCTCAAGGTCCTTAAAGGTAATCAACTGCAAAGTCCCTTTCAACACATCAGGTGACACATTCACAGACTCCTGGGATTAGGATGTGGGCGTCTTTGGGGGACATTATTCTGCTTGCTACAGATGTATTATTTCCTTTGATTCTCACCACACTGTTCGCATGACCATCCCCATTCTACAGAATCTCATTGCACTATTACAGCGATTCTTCTGTGTTGTGGATAATGAACGTCATGCTTAGGGAGCTTGAAGGCAGCAACCTGGAGCACACACAGCTTGCACAGTGGCCGTGCTAGGACTGGAACCCATGTCTGTCTCTCATGCTTAACCTCTTCACCACTAAACCACACTAATTCTCACAAACGTCACTTTCTCCTGATTACTCCTTTTCTCCCTCGGAGTTTTATTCTCTCTAACCTACCCCAGAAAAGCATTACACCTGGAAGGTGTGTCAAACTTGTTGCATTTTTAAGGGATCATGCCTCAAATGATACCTTTCCAGGGGTCCTTGCTTTTGCCGACTTGAAGGTCTAGGAACAAAGGTCAGAAATCGGTGGAGAAACTAGCAAATTCAGAAGGGATATTTTGAGCTTGGGGCTTTCTCAGCACTTCTGGGCTATAGACGATTGTCTGTTATGCTTCCTGAGAGGAGAGCCTGGATCCCATGCAAAGGCTGCTTGAGAAGAAGGGGTGATAAGATTTTGAGAGTGATTTAGAATAAATTCAGATGGCGCCTTTCTGCCCTTCTCCTCCTGCGAGCCATCCACTTACAGTATCAAAAGACAAACTGGCCACATATATTCAAACATCAGTTCCCTTTTTTAAAAAAATTAAGTTTATTTTTAAAAAAGAGAGAAAAGCTAAAATGCTAGGATGAATCACATTATCAGACATCTGCTCAAAGATTAGATGAGCTCATTATGGAAATTCAAGAGTATGAGGCACATTTGGAAGCTCATTTCTGAAAAGGTACAGACCTGTTACTAAGGTAAAAAGGTATCGTGCTATAGTCCTTTTTTTTTTCTTTTGCCTCGACCTCCTTCATCAGCTAAAAGTACAACCAATCCAGATGGGTTCTGCTGGGTAGCATTTGGTCTTTTGATGTGAAAGCTGGTTGGGCAGGTGTGTTGAACTTGGGAAGATTTAATTGAGCTGTACATGTATGATCTGTGTGCTTTCTGTGTGTTGTACGCTAATCAATAAAAAAGACACTAATGACAGAGTGAGAACGAGGGAACAATCTCAATAAAGGACGCAGGACTGCTGGGGAGCAGAGTCTGATTTATCCTGAAGTTATGAGGCTCAGTTCCTGGGCCCCTCACCACCCCTCTGGGTTCCAATCAATGTCAGGGGTAGCTGGGAGCAGTTGAGTTTTCTAGGTGGGAGGGGAAGCCAGATTTCAATTGGAAATTTCTTAAAGAAAGAGATAAGGAATTATTAAGAATCCAGTGATTGCTTTCTTTATTTAAACACATATTCAATTTTTGATTTTAAAAAGCAAACCGTGCTTTGTGACCATCTGGAGGGGTGGGATAGGGAGGGTGGGAGGGAGGGAGACGCAAGAGGGAAGAGATATGGGAGCATATGTATATGTATAACTGATTCACTTTGTTATAAAGCAGAAACTAACACACCATTGTAACGCAATTATACCCCAATAAAGAGGTTAAAAAAAAAAAAAAAAACAAAAGCAAACCAACAGGACTTCCCAGGTGGCACAATGGTTAAGAATCTGCCTGCCGATGCAGGAGACACATGTTCGAGCCCTGGTCCAGGAAGATCTCACATGCCACGGAGCAACTAAGCCCGTGCGCCACAACTACTGAGCCTGCACTCTAGAGCCCGTGAGCCACAACTACTGAGCCTGCATGCCACAACTACTGAAGCCCGCGCGCCTAGAGCCCGTGCTCCGCAACAAGAGAAGCCACCGCAATGAGAAGCCCGTGCACCGCAATGAAGAGCAGCCCCCGGTCGCCGCAACTAGAGAAAGCCCGTGCGCAGCAACGAAGACCCAATGCGGCCAAAAATAAATAAATAAATTTATCTATATATTTTAAAAAAAGCAAACCAACAAAAACAAATGAACTCACCACTTGCCTTTGTAGAAATCACAGTGCTGTGACAGGAGCAGCCCTGCATGGAGAAGGAGGAAAGACTACATTGAAATCCATATGAAGCACGAAAGACAAATAATTTGAACCACTGCTGCATTGATTTCCAAAGAGAAAAGTGCCAAAGGTCCTGGGAGATTCTTGTGGATTGTAATGTCTTTTGAAATCCCTACCCTCATGGAATTTACTTTCTAAAGTCAGGGTGGAGAAAGACCGACAAAAACAAGCACAGTATATAGCACTTAAAAGGGAACAAGTGGGGCTTCCCTGGTGGCGCAGTGTTTGAGAGTCCGCCTGCCGATGCAGGGGACACGGGTTCGTGCCCCTGTCCGGGAAGATCCCACATGCCGCGGAACGGCTGGGCCCGTGAGCCATGGCTGCTGAGCCTGCGCGTCTGGAGCCTGTGCTCCGCAACGGGAGAGGCCACGACAGTGAGAGGCCCGCGTACCACAAAAAAAAAAAAAGAAAAAAAGGGAACAAGTGCTATGGAGAAAAATAAACCAGGGAACTAGGAAAGGGAGGGAAGTGGTAGTGGTACTAGAAGTGTGGTGTGAGTTTTTAAATGAGGTGAACAGGTAAGTCTTCACTGAAAGATGAAATTTAAGCAAACCCCTGAAAAATTAGAGTCCTGTGGTCATCTGTGGGGATGCATCAAGGTAAGGGGAATAGCAGGTGCAAAGGCCCAGAGGCAGGAGTCCAGAAGCAGCCAGTAGCTAGAGCAGAGTTGAGGAGGGGTGAGTGGAAGGAAAAGCGTTCACGGAGTGAGCAGATCTTGTAGGTTTCCTAAGCCATTGCAAGGAGTTTGGCTTTTACTCTGAGTGGTTTGGGGAGAATTTGATCAGAGGAGTGATATAATCCAATTGTAACTCAGTAACAGCAACATAATTTAAAAATGGACAAAGGATTTGAATAGACATTGCTCCGAAGAAGATACACAAATGGCCAACAAACACATAGAAAGATGCTCAACATAAATCAGCCACTAAGGAAATGGAAATCAAACCCACTGAATCTTTCTGGTATCGTACAAATTGAGAAGAGACAGTCTGAGGGTAGGTGTGGAAGCAGGGAAAAGAGTTAGGAGCCTAAGCAATGATCCGGGTAAAAGATGACAGTGCTGTTGGTGAGAGTGTAAAATGGTGCAGCTATATTGGAAAACAGCTTGGGATTTTCTCAAAATCTAAGCATGAAATTACCATATGACCCAGCAATTTGATTCCTAGGTATATAACCGAGAGCACCGAAAACTGTTCATACAAAAACATGTACGTGAATGTTCATGGCGGCATCACTCAAGATAGTAAAAAGTGGAAACAACGCAAATAGCTATCAACTGATGGATGATAAACAAAATATGGCATATCCACACAAATGGAATATTATTTGGCAACCAAAACACTACATAATACGGTACATACACCAACATGGATGAACCTTGAAAATGTTAACGCTAAGTGAGGGAGGCCAATCATGAAAGATCGCATATCGTATGATTCTATTTAAGTGAAATGTTCAGAATAGGTAAATCCATAGAGACAGAAAGTAGATTAGTAGTTTCCAGGGGTTTGGGGAAGCGGGGAAAGGGAGAGTAACTACTAACAGGTACAAAGTTTCTCTTTGGGGGGAATAAAAAGGTTCTGAACAGAGAGCGGTGATGGCTGTAAATATACTAAAACCCACTGAATTATACATTTTAAAAGGGTATGTTTCATGGTTTGTGTGAATTGTATCTTATTTTTAAAAAGAAAAAGAAAAAAAAGAATGAAGGTTCTCAAAAGCTAAGTTATTCTTAACAGAAGATCTATAAGGGGGCCATGTATCAATTATTAAGACTTACCATATAGTCACAGTAATGAAAGTACAGCAGCAAAGTAGACCAACAGAACAGAAAAAAGAGGTCAGAGGCAGATTCATGTATAGAGGGGAACTTAAGGTATAGTAAAATGGCATCATTAATCAATGGAGAAAGAATCCATTATCTAGCAGCTAGTATTAGGAAGGAAAACAAACCTGGATTAATACCTAGCACCGGCTAGGTGGACGCCAAGTGGATTAAAGACCTAAAGTTATTAGAAAACACAGAGGAATATTTTTTGTGACTTGGAAGGGGGAAAATTCTTAAAATCTCAGAAGTGCAAACAGTAAAGCTAAAACTTGATGTGTTTGATCACATCAAAATTATGAATTTCTGTTCAGCAAAGAACATCATGGACAAAACTAATAGACTGACAGAATGGAAAAGTTATCTGTAATGCCTGACACTGACAAAGGATTAATATTCCTGAATACAAGAGACACTTTCACATGAACCAAGGAAAAGATAACAACTCTAATAGACGAAGTCAACAAAGGATACAAAGAGGCAGTTTATAGCAGAGGAAAGTCACATGACTATAAGCATACGAAACGAGGTTGAAACGCAGTAGACAGAAAAGCACAAATTAAAGCAACAAGGAGGAACTGCCTAATAAATTGATTGGAAAAGTTAGAAAGTTGGAAAACGATAAATGTTAACAGGGATGTAAGGATACCTGAATCCTCACACCCTCCTGGAAAAAAATGTAGACTGATACCATCGTTCTGGGGAGTGACCAGGCACTTATATTCCCTGACCTAGGGATCACGTTCCAGATATATATTCAAAGAAATCCTCATATGAGTCCATAAGGAGAAGTATTTGAGCATAATTATTGCAGGTTTTGGGGGGAGGGGATCAGGAAGGTGTAGGCAATCTGGCTATACCTCACTGGGAGAGTAGATAAGTAAAATGTACTCTCTCTAAGATTCACACGCACCCATGTGCGTACACGCACTTACGTACAGGGTGTTAAGTGCTCCATAGTCTTAAGAATAAATCTTTCTTTCTGTAAATCTGATTTGTCTAAGTCTATTTATTCCTAATTCTAATCATAGACAATCTCATGTTTTTCTTAAGTCACAGCTCACCTACTCCACATATCACTTATCACACCAGGTACCACAACATATAGCATGGTTTCTAAAACCTACACTCTCCTAAAACACACAGGTCATAAGAGCTATGCTTTGGCATCTTTCCCTATTCTGAATTTGTAATGCAGGAACAAGCTGGTTCCTTTGCTATCCTGAGAGCCCTGAAGTCGCACTTGATTCTTACCAGTTTTCCTTCCAAGAGACTAGACCTCCTTTCAAAATCAGAGCCTAAACAGGAGCTCTTGTTCTATCGACAGACTTCCTGTGATGGCTGCCCACCTAAACTCCAGAGCATCAGTTTTCTGGATCTTACTTCCTTTCCTTGCAAGTTGAGCCCCGTGTAATTCAGCTCATATACTCACCAGCTCTTAACTGTGAACAGGATAGGAGCCTGCCGAGTTCCACTAGACCTTGAATTTTGCCTACTGAGATGAAGCCTAACTGGCACCTAGGCACGTTCTTTACTCAGTACCTTGATCTAGATGGCTCACCTGTTGTCAGTTCCTGGCCACCTCTATCCACCTTTCATTCTTACTTGAAGCGTGGACCACAGTGCCCAGCGCAGTAGGCTAAAGAATGGCCCCCGCGTTAGGTCCATGACCTATTTCTGGGACCTGGGAATGTTACCTTATACGGCAAAAGGGACTTTGCAGATGTGACTAACTTAGAGATTCTTAGAAGAGGGGTGTTGTCTTGGATTATACAATGGGCCCGGTGTAATCACAATGGTCCCCAAAAGAGGGATGAAGGAGGAGTCCAAAGAGGAGGAGATATAATGATGCAGGCAGAGACTGCAGTGACGCTCTCTGAAGATCAGCGAGGGGCCACAAGCCAAGGGATATAGGCAGCCACTCAAAGATGAAACACCCAGGGAAACAGCAGAGCCCCGGGAGGAAACAGGTCTGTCAACACATTGACTTTAGCCCAGTGACACTGAACTGTGAAGTTCTGACCTTCAGAACAGTGAGAGAATTAATTTAAGCCATGAAGTCTGTGGTAATTTGCTACAGCAGCAATGGGAAACTAATACACCAATAATCACTCTCAGAGTGTTATACCGGAGACCTCCTCATCATAAAACTGAAGGATCTTTTCCTTTTCTCCTTCCTTCCTAACATCTCTTGGGATTTTAAGGGGAAACACCCAGATCTGGCTCCAATTAGTGTTTCCACGCAAGAATTCTTTCTCGGCATTCCTCAGAAAATTTATGTTTTCCTCAATCCTGAGAAAAATCAGTTGAGAAATTGGGGAAAGGGGGAAAGTATTATCATCCTCCAGCAAGAATTAAAGCTTAACCGTCAACGTTGGAGAGGAGAATTTACGATCTAATCACTCTTGCCTGTAGCAGTTGCCATATTATAAGTGTTTGCTTCTGGCCCTGTCTGCTGCTAACACTGAGTCATTCTGGCACATAAAAGAAATATTAATAAGCTTATACACATTGTATGCTTTATTTAACTCCTATGAAGAATGATTTAAGAAATAACAAGTTTTAGAAGCAAATAAATCCTTAAATTGACAGTTTCTACACAAGATTCTTTGACGTTCTATTAATCTTGCTAAGAGATCCAAACATTACATTATTTGAATATAAGCCAATACTGTTTGCTGGCATTTCCAGTGTTTGAACATTCACTATATAAATTCTACTAAATTTAATATTTGTTTATTAAACAAAACTTTTTAGATATCCATAATAATGAGTTAAGTATATAAAGAATGTTGGAAGTATTTTAAGAATAAGTTATGATTTGGGGGAATTCCTGAGAAATTCTGTAAATTATGGTATCTCATTCCTGAACCCCCCAAATTTGTATCCATCAGGACTTTGGAAGCACTAGTTCAAATCCCTCCTCTATCATTTTACTAGTTGCACAGTCTTGGGCAAATTACAATTTTGAGCTTAAATGTCCTCATCAATCAAAAGGGGACAATATTACCATACAGGTTTGCTGTAAGAATTAAATAACATTATAAATGGAAAGTGCCTGAGACGTAAGTCTTCAAAAAACATGTTCAAGAAACCATAGGGGTACATTTTCATAATCTTGGACTTGGCAACGGATTTTTAGATACAACACCAAAACACAAGCAACTAAAGATAAACTAGATAAACTGAACTTCAGCAAAATTAAAAATTTTGCGCATCAAAAGACATTGCCAAGAAAGGGAAAATACAACCGACAGACTGGGAGAAAATACTTGCAAATTGTATCTCTGGTATACCTGACCGTATTTCCAGAATATATGATGAGATTCTAATTTTCAACAATGAAACAACAAAACACCCAAAGGTGGCAAAGGACTTGAATAGATATTTCTACAAAGAAGATATACAAATGACCAATAAGCACATGAAAAGATGCTCTCAGTGTCCTTCATCATTAAGGATATGCAAATCAAACCCACAATGAGATACCATTTTACACCCACTAGGATGGAGATAATAATAATAATTTTAAAAATGAAGAATAACGTGCTGGTGAGGTTGTGGAGAAATTAGAACCCTTCTACACTGCTGGTGGGAGGGAACATAAAATGGAGCAACTCTTGTTGAAAACATTTTGTCAGTTCCTCAAAAAGCTAAACGTAGTATCACCATATGACCTAGCAATTCCCCTCCTGGGTATATACCCAAAAGAATTGAAAGCAGGGATGCGAACAGACACTTATATGACAATATTCACTGCAGCATTATTCACAAGAGCCGAAATGTGGAAGCAACCCAGGTGTCCAGCGATGGGTGAATAGAAAAGCAAAATATGGTATATCCAAACAATTGAAAATTATTCAGTCATAAAAAGGAGTGAAGTTCTGATACATGCCACAACTTGGATGAATCTTGAAAGTACTAAGCTGAGTGAAATAAGCCAGACACAAAAGGACAAATCCTGTATGATTACATTTATATGAAATCTCTAGAATAGACGAATTCAGAGCCAGAGAGTTGATTAGAGGTTACCCAGGCAGCCAGGACACGGGGAGTTACTGCTCGATGGCTCTAGGGTTTCTGTTGGGGTGATGAAAGAAGTCTGAAGTCTAAGTGATGATGGTAGCACGATTCTGTAAGTAATGCCACTGAATTGTACACTTCGAAATGGTTAAAATGGCAAATCTTATATTAAATATATTTTATAATAACAACAACACAGCAGCAGAATTTGGGGAAAAAAACATAAAACGAAACCCCCTACATGGTTCAACAGACTGATGAATTTGAAATGTAGTTTGAGACCTTTCTCTCATCCTTGCTCTAGGGCACAGACACAAGTCCCATGGGTCTTAGCCCAACTTTCTGAGGAAAAGCAGACCTTGAGACAAGGCATTTCTCAAAGGTATTTATTTTGGGAAGGGATCCCAGGAAATAGGAGGGGAATAGTGCAGAGAATGAAACAGAAAATAAGGGCAGCAGTTCCATAAGTACATTCTGGGCTCCGTCGTGCTGGACACTCCTAGGAGCTGTGGAGACTGCTACCCAGAGGGCAGCATTTGTCACCCACATCCTTCCCCATGGGGGACAGGTTGCCATGCGGGTGAATGTTTTTGCACATCCAGGCTGACAGGATGGGGTATCTGCGAGGGGCCTTCCCTCCCATCCTGCTGCAGCGTCAGAGAAGTGCCAGGCCAGAAAATGAAAAGGATAGCTGAAGCCAAAGCAAGTGCCACCAGGTGACATCTAGGGTAACAGTGGGCCATAGAGAGGCCCCAAAGAAGCATGGCACGCCCAGATGTGGGATTATAATACTTCCCACGCTGCAAAGCCCTTGTCAGGAAAGCTTGAACATACTTAGATCAGAAATCTATAGTAACTCCATCCTATCTGTCAAGTGAAGTTTAAAAGTATTAAATGAGATTTCTGAAGCCTCCACAATTTCACCTCAATTTATCCATCCTTAACTCTTTGATGACTCACCTCTACGTATGTTTGTGTTCCAGCCCCACTACTCAGCATTTCCCAAACACGGGACAATTTCCTTCACTTGCACGTTTGCTTGGCTTATTCCTACCATTTAGAAATCCCTTCTAGCCTTTAAAAAACCATCTGCTCTTGGGCTTCCCTGGTGGTGCAGTGGTTGAGAGTCCGCCTGCCGATGCAGGGGACGTGGGTTCGTGCCCCGGTCCGGGAAGATCCCACATGCCGCGGAGCGGCTGGGCCCGTGAGCCATGGCCGCTGAGCCTGCGCGTCCGGAGCCTGTGCTCCACAACGGGAGAGGCCACAACAGTGAGAGGCCCGCTTACCACAAAAAAAAAAACCAAAAACCCATCTGCTCTTAAAGGAACAGATCAAATCTCTCCTCTACCAAAAAGCCCTTTCTGAGAACAAGACAGAGGTGAATCAGGGCGTGGCTAACGACTTGGGGCGTGGCTAACGACTTGGGCCATGGCTAACGTATAGGGTGGGCAGGCGGGTTTCCTGGAGCTCTGGACAGAGTAGTACAGGATGAACCCTACTGTATATACAGTGTATGGAGTCAGGAGGTCAAGATGTCACAAGGACAGGCATGAGAAAAACGGTTCAAAGAAAAGTAGCTAAGAAGTTTAAACGGAGAGGCAGGAAAGCACAGCATTAAATAAGGTGGAAAACTCAGAGGATGTGATAAGGAACGAGAGCTGAAAGCATGGGGCTCCAGCCAGTGGACAGATTCATTTAAAGGGGCGGAGCTGGAACTGAGTCTCTGGTCGGAAGTTCCCTCTTCCTACTTTTTAGCCCATCGCAATCCACATCCGTCCTATGTCTCTCGACACACCTTGCATCAAGATGATAGCTATTTGCACATGCGCTTTATCTCCCCTTACGGACAGTAAGTTCCTTGAGAAGTAGGATCATGCTTTTTCTACGCTACACAGTGAAAGGCACAGTGTCTTTCCAAGTGCAAGTTCAACAGATGTACGTTGGACTGGATTAACATTACACACCAAAATAATTTTGGCAAAACAAAACGTAGAGTTAGATTTATAATCCCTTTCCAAATTTCAATTAGTCAGATAGGAAATGCCATAAATAGTAGTTGTCTGGGGTATTCAGAAGGAAGCAGGGCAGAAATGATATTTTAAGTATTGCCTATATGTCAAATTCTGTGCTACATGCGTTTATATATCTTATTCAATTTAATCCTAGTGGTTGTACTATTTTACAGATGGGGAAACTGATGGTCTAGATGCTATCCAGAGTTCTCCAGGTAGAAAGTGGCTATCTGATCCCAAAGACTCTGATCTCACTAGCACCAAAGATGTTCATGATAAGATGTCAGTGAAAAAATGCGTAAACAAATGTCTTCCATCTTTGAGATAATCACGTAGCTGCGCTAACTCTGAAAGAGAAAAACCAAAAATAATGGCTGTAATGTCAGGGTCATGTGATTGTAGGTGACTTTTGTAAAGTAAAAGTTCCAAACAGTCTGCAATCATGTTGCATTTCTGGTAAAATTTAATGCAAAAGAAGAGGCCGAGGCCAATCCTCCTCATCGATAGTAAAATATCTTACTCATGACGTTTTGTTCTATTTTATGAGCCAAGCAGCACCAAGGACAGCAAAAGGAGGGACCTTTGAACTTCATTCCTCAGAATTCTGCTTTGCTCTGTTGGTGCTCCGATCAGCTCCAGCCCAAGCCCATTTTAAGAGGTATATGGGGCAGTACCCTCAAAGGAGGTTAGAATTAACAGGCATCTTGGCAGTCAGCAAACTCAGCCTCCTTATTTTATAGATGAGGACTCCAGGAACAAGTGACCCTCAGTGAGCCAGGAGCCTGGAGTAAATGACGGCCTGAGGCCAGGGATAATGGCCTCTGATATTCCAGAGACATCAGCCTTGCGAAAGGCTGGGGGGAGGGGCTGTGACATCCCCCACCTTTCTGTGTCCATAGTCTTAGACTCCAGTTCCCTCTCCCAGTTCTTATAAATCACTGAGACATCACAGTCCCTAGTACACACAACTGCTTGGTTTTGTTAATGAAAAGGTAAAAAGAAAAATAAACCAAGCATAGAGGAGGAGAAAATAAGCCACAGAAGAGCCCAAAGTGGGAAAAAGACAGGACATGCCTGCAGTTGGCTAATCTACAATATATGGGGTGGCTGGGTGTTATGGTCTGAATGTTTGTGTCCCCCCCCAAATTCATATGTTGAAATCCTAACCCCTAAGGTGATGGTATTAGGAGATAGGGCTTTGGGGGAGGTAATTGGGTCATGAGGGTGGAGCCCTCATGAATGAGATTAGTTCCCTTACTAAAGAGACCCCAGGGAGCTCCATAGCCCCTTCTGCCACGTGAGGACACAGTGAGAAGGCTGTGTATTGTCTGCAACCAGGAAGAGGGCCCTCATCAGAAGCCGGTTGTCCTGGTGCCCTGATCTTGGACATCCAGCCTCCAAAACTGTGAGGAGGAAATTTCTGTTGGTTGTAAACTACCCAGTCCACGGAACTTTGGACCAAGACACTGGGGATGCGAGGAGACCCCAGGTAGAATCTCTTCTCTGGCTGATCCAAAATGACATGGGAGCTGAGAGGAGAGGAAGAAAAATAACAGGTGGAATTCCAGCTATGACCTTTCTGGACCAACCCCCAACCTTCCTCTGCAAACTGAGTCAAGCAGGAGGTGCCGTGTGCCAAAGCAAATTGATCACCATGCACTATTCTCACCTGAGCGCTCATCAGCGGAGGACAGAACAAGCCCCCAGGTATGAAATGATCTGCTCGGTACCATTCAAGGTATGGCAGAACTGGAGCCGGAACACCAGGCTGCGTGTTCCCTTTATATCCAGATGCTTCCCTAGCTCTGCTCCTCAAAGCCTCAGGTGTTTCCGAGGGGTGCCACTCATAGGTGTTCCACTCAACACCCTCCTTGAGCCAGAAAACTCCCTTCTAAGGTGAGGCTTCCTCGTGAGAGTTTGCTTGAAGAAAGGGGTCCGAGGCTGGGACACTCAGAAGCCACTTTCCCACTCGGTCCTGTCCCTGGAGTACTAAGTACCCCCTGGCTCAAGAAAGACATATTTTTTGCTGCACCCAATGAGGTTTCTTTTACTGTTTAATGTTTCTCAGAACCGAAGAAGACCTGCAAATAGAACGTACAGAAAATATCCACCACTCAGCCCCACAAGCTTCAGGAGCCATCACTCCAGCTGCAGAAGGGAATCCGAGAGCCCTACGCTGTCTGTCCCCCGGTCCCCTGCAAGCCCTGGCTCCTAAATTAAGCAGGAGGAAGGGGCAGGCTAGGCTTCTGAACAGTGTGTGAGATAGGAAGAGTATCCTCAGTCATATTTGAAGGGCAGCCGTTCAGTCTGGCAAAGTGGGAGGATGCTAGAAGGAAGGTGTAGCCACTCTCTTGGGTTTTTCCTTTCTATTCAGAAGTTCTTCAGAACACCCTGGTTAGGGGAAGCGGGGGAAGGAGGGGAGTGATTTTGAGTTGGCCGTGACAAGGCAAAGGTGTGAGTCCCAGGCCCTGCGCCCCACCCTCAGCTGGTTGACCTTCCCCTTAGATGTTCCTCACAAGGGGTTCATTGTCACGGGAGAGCCGGAGCCCGGGGATCTGTCACCATAAAACACTAACACGAGGCAGGGCCCACTGCAGAGTTAACCTTATCTGAAAGGCATTATGTGATCAAGGGAGACTTGGCAACCCTTGTGAGGCCTGCTCGGCAGAGAGGGCCCAAGTGCTGACTGGCTCTGCCCCAGCGCGGTTCGACTTGGCTAAATGGAGGGCTGGGAGACATCCTGCCGCTGTGATGACTGAAGGGACACAAACCAGACCCAGGCTTGCTAAGTTAAGTCCGTTCAAAGGAGAAATATTTATATTTTACATTTTAAATAGTCCCCGAGGGATGCACAATATGTTTTTCATCTCGCCTGGGTTTAAGAACTAAGCGTCCTCGAGAAGCAAAGCAGGCCCCGCGAGTGGCGGATTCAAGCGAGAGTGATGTTCTTATCGCGGAGACCAAGACCGCAGCCTTCCAAGACGGACGAGGCTTTCCGCACAGACACACGCCACAGCGGTTACTCAGAAGAAAAGGTGAACGATGGCCTAACGAGGGGCGCGCATCCCATCACACCCCTGGCTGTCTGGACGCAAGCAGCTAAAATGTCACCTGCGTCCCCGTGCTTCTTCTGTATGATTATGTAGCACTAATGCCCATTTCCAGGAATGCGTTTCTTGAGACTATGGGGGAACGACTGACATACTTGTGCAGAGGGAGAGTTAGGAACATTCTAGGAAAACCCACAAAGAGGCGGGGGAAAGGCAGGTAAGCTTCTGATCTGGGCTGACCTGCTACATACAGTGTGGAAGGAAATTGGGCTGCTTTAGACAGGAAGGTTCTTGAGAGAGAAGGGTGACTACGTCCCTATGGGATCAGAGAGAGACTGGTGTAGTCCAGTTGCTCTCCGGAGAGAGAAAGGACCGCCCAAGTGGATGGACAGGGCGACACCTGGATGTTAGGGCATTGGAAGAAGTCAGTATCTAAAGAAGTGAGGGAAAGAACCAACATGCAGGATGTCTCAGCGGGTGACTCGCTCCTCCTTTCCATCATGGGTACAGCCTTCGGCTCTGTGAGAAACACCAGGACCGTCTACCACAAGCTTCACGCGAGGCCTGCAGGAGCCCTGCCAGGGTGTGGGTCCCAGCTTCCTCGCTCTCCAGCTGTGTGACTTTGGCCAAGTCATTTTATCTCTGGGAGTCAGCGTCCCTATCTGAGAAATGGGGGAAAGAACGGTATTTATCTTTTTAAAATTTAAATAAGCATGTATAGCACTTACTATGTGCTAGAAATTCTTCCAGCTACTTACAAGTATTGACGCATTGATTCATTACATTGAAATAGGTAGCAAAGGTTGTTGTGAGGGTTAAACGAAATAATAGAGGTAATTACTGATAAAACAGCACCCAAAATACAGAAAGTGCTTTGGCAAATGTTGCTAACGTCGTTGTTGTTATTATTATTGTTTCTGAATGGACTCGGTTTAAGCTGGTAACTGGTCTGAAAAAAAAAATCTTATTAACGGAAGTGACATCATAATAGCTCTCATTTATGGACTGCTCATTACATGCCAGGAACTAAGGTGGGTCGCTTACACAGATCATTGACCTGGCGAGGCAGAAAGTGCTACACCCATGATGAGGACTGAGGCTCAGAGAAGTTAAGGAACTGGTTCAAGTAACCACAGCAAGTAAGTGTCAGAGGCAGGCCTCAAAGCCCAGGCTCTTGCGATACTCCAGGCTACGGAAGGCAGGATAAACACATTTCGTTATCGGTGAACAGACTGCATGAAGAAGTAGACTAGCTTGAACTGCCGATGTGGGTAAGTGTGTTCTGTAAACATCAGTGGGCTCACGTCACAGGAACTACCACCAAGTAATGGGTATATTCACAGTGCCTGACGTAGTGCTTGGCAGTGGGTTGGGGGTTCCCTATTTCCATTACGTGAGTGATTGCAGACGTGGAATGCTCCCCAACCTCTCATTCTCCCAGTTATAGAGTTACACAAATCATACTGTTAATCCTTTTGCAAGAACACTTTTTGCTGAAGAAAGAGACAAATGAGATCCAGGAAAGAAGACCGTAGCCAAAGGTAGACTCGACACATCCAGGAAGCGTGGAGGCTGGAGTAGGGGTCGGGAGAGCTGGATTCTGGGCTCAGCTCTGCCGCTCACCAATGGCAGCATCTCGGCCAGGCCCATCCTGCTGCCTCAGCTTCCAGTTCCTGGATTCCCAAGTCCTTTGATGAGCCAATAATACAGTCAGACTTGGGAGTAGCGTTGGAATTCAGATACACTGGTCTAAGCCTGAGATGCGGTGACCCAGCCATCCTCCTGGTCAGAGCCTGGACCCCCAGCCCACCTGACTCTGCTGTCTGGATTCCTTGATGCCATATGGAGGGAAGGCTTCAGGAATTAGGGTTGAGGCTCTGACACTCTTTCCAATATTGTGTCTGGGCAGCTTCTTCTCTCTCTCTCAACTCCTTTTCCCCAAAGCAAAGTCAGTTTCTCCAAACCCCTTTCCATAGCTTTCTCTCCTCTGTTACTAACCCTTTGTCATCCAGAACTTGCCTCTGATCTGATCATACATTAAGCCAGCCTCCTGTTGTTTTGAGTTCCACCTTTGGAAAGTAAAGAAACTGAGCTTGAATCCATCGAAGTTTCCTACCAGATCTAGCATCCTATGACTCTGTACATGAAGGTATATATACTCACATCTAACGTCTATTTCGGAGAAGAATTCTGTTTGACAGTTAAGGCTCTGAGTTACCAAGTCAACAATAGTCTTTTTTTCTTTTTAGATTTTTTTTTTGATGTGGACCATTATTAAAGTCTTTATCGAATTTGTTACAATATTGTTCCTGTTTTATGTTTTGGTTTTTTGGCCCTGAGGCGTGTGGGATCTTAGCTCCCTGACCAGGGATCAAACCCACACCCCCTGAATTGGAAGGTGAAGTCTTAACCACTGGACCACCGAGGAAGTCCCAACAATAATCTTGATATAGGACATAATTGGATAATCAGACAAACATTATTACATATGCTCAAATTTGAGTGTCTCCCCTTGAAATAAGTTGTCAGGAATAAAACCACTTATTTGTATAGAGATTTACCGTTTGAAAACACTCTCAAATGCATTTTCTCATCCTCCTTATACTAACCCTTAAAGAGAGATGGAATTAACCCCTCATCAATATATTACAAACATCAGTGTACTTATGTAAGAATAACCACCTCAAACTTGCATTGAGGGTTAAAGGAGAGATACTTATAATGCCAGGAATAGTGTCTGGTACACAGCTGGTGCTTAACAAATGAAGATGCAGTCCTAGTGCCAACAGTGTTATGGGGGATAGTTGTTTTCATTATGTCATATAATGTAGTGTGGAATGCTCCTCCAAACCCCACTTCTAATATAAAATTACTATCTTCTAAAAAAGACAACTAAACAGAGATCGTATCATATTTTTTCACGTTAGTCATAAAGGAAACACCTGAACAGTGATAAGTCAACAGTTGAGTTCTGGAGCAAGCAGTATACTCTGAATTTGACTAAAGGATTGGTCATTCACTACCAAAAAAGAAAATTACAGGCCAATGTCTTTGATGAATATGGATGCAAAAATTCTCAATAAAATACTAGCAAACCAAATCCAACAACATATAAAAAAGAACATACACCACGACCAATTTGGATTCATCCCAGGGTCATAAGGATGGTTCAACGTAGGCAAATCAGTCAATGTGATAAACTACATCAACAAAAGAAACATCTCAGTAGGTGTAGAAAAAGCATTTAATAAAAGCCAACATCCATTCATGATCAAAACTCTTACCAAAGTGGGTATAGAGGAAACATATCTCAACATAATAAGTTATTTATGACAAACCCACAGCCAATATAATACTTAACAGTGAAAAACTGAAAGCCTTCCCACTAAAATCTAGAAGAAGACAAGGATGCCCATTCTCACCATTCTTATTTAACATAGTACTGGAAGTCCTAGCCACAGTAATCAGACAAGAAAAAGAAATCAAAAGAAGGGAAAAGGTAAAATCCTCATTATATGCAGATAACATGATACTATATATAGAAAACACTAAAGACTGCACAAAAACTGCTAGAACTGAGAAACGAACTCAGCAAGGTAGCAGGATACAAGACTAATACAGAAATTGGTTGCATTTCTTTATACTAACAATGAAATATCAGAAAGGCAATGTAAAAAGACAATGCCTTTTACAATCACATTAAAAAAAGTACTTAGGAATAAACCCGACCACCAAGGTGAAAGACTTATATGATAAGAACTATAAAACATTAATGAAGGAAATTGAGATGATTCAAAGAAATGGAAAGATATCCCATGCTCTTGGACTGGAAGAATTAATATTGTTAAAATGTCCATACTACCCAAAGCAATCTACAGATTTAACATGATCCCTATCAAATTACCCGTGACATTTCTTCACAGAACTAGAACAAATATTCCTAAAATTTATATGCCAAAGCAATTCTGAGGAAAAAGAACAAAGCAGGAGGCCTAACTCCCCCAGGCTTCAGACAATATAACAAAGCTACAGTAATCAAAGCAGCATGGTATTAACACAAAAACAGACATATGGATCCATGGAACAGAATAGAGAGCCCAGAAATAAACCCAGACACCTATGGTCAATTAATCTTTGACAAAGGAGGTAAGAATATACAACTGAGAAAAGACAGTCTCTTGAGCAAGTGACGTTGGGAAAGCTGGACAGCCACATGTAAATAAATCAAAGAAGTTAGAACACACCTTCACACCATACACAAAAGTAAACTCAAAATGGCTTAAAGACTTAAATATAAGACATGACACCATAAAACTCTTAGAAGAGAACATAGGCAAAACATTCTCTGACATAAATCGTACCAATGTTTTCTTAGGTCAGTCTCCCAAGGCAACAGAAATAAAAGCAAAAATAAACAAATGCGATATAATCAAGCTTACAAGGTTTTGCACAGCAAAGGAAACCATAAGCAAAATGAAAAGTCAACCTACAGATTGAGAGAAAATATTTGCAAATGATGTGACTGACAAGGGCTTAATTTCCAAACGATACAAAGAGCTCATGCAACTCAACAACAACAACAAAAACCAGTTGAAAAATGGGCATAAGATCTAAATAGACATTCCTCCAAAGAAAACATACAGATGACCAACAGGTTCGTGAAAAGATGCTCAACATTGTTAATTATTAGAGAAATGTAAATCAAAACAATAATGAGGTACCATCACACACTGGTCAGAATGGCCATCGTTAAAATGTCTACAAATAACAAATGCTGGAGAGGGTGTGGAGAAAAGGGAACCCTCCTACACTGTTGGTAGGAATGTAAATTGGTGCAGGAACTATGGAAAACAGTATGGAGGTTCCTCAAAAACTAAAAATAGAGTTGCCATATGATCCTGCAATCCCACTCCTGGGCATATATCAGACAAAAGTATAATTTAAAAAGATGCATGCACCCCAATGTTCATTGCAGCACTATTTACAATAACTAAGACATGGAAGCAACCTAAATGTCTATCGAAAGATGAATGGATAAAGAAGATGTGGCATATATATATATATATATATATATACATATATATATATAAAATGGAGATCTACTCAGCTACCAAAAAGAATGAAATAATGTCATATGCAGCAACATGGATGGACCTAGAGATTATTATATTAAATGAAGTAAGTCAGAAAGAGAAAGACAAATACCATATGGTACCACTTATAACTGGAATCTAAAGTGTGACACAAATGAACCTATCTATGAAACAGAAACAGACCCACAGACATAGAGAACAGACTTGTGGTTGCCAAGGAGGGGGTGGGGAGGGATGGATTGGGTGTTTGGGATTAGCAGATGCAAACTACTACATATAGAATGGATAAACAACAAGGTCCTACTGTATAGCACAGGGAAATATATTCAATATCCTGTGATAAACCATAATTGAAAAGAATATGAAGAACAATGTATACCTTTATATATATATATATATATATATATTATATATATATATATATATATATATATATATATATATGACTGAATCCCTTTTCTGTACAACAGAAATTAACACAACATTGTAAATCAACTATATTTCATTAAAATAAATAAATAAATGAAAAGAATCAGTCATTGACTTATTATCACAGCCTTTTTTGAAAAAGGTGTCTTAGTCTGTTTGTGATGTTGTAGCAAATACCATAAACTGGGCGGCTTATAAACAACAGAAATTGATTTCTCACTGTTCTGGAGGTTGGGAAGTCCAAGCCCAAGATGCCGGCAGATTTGGTGTTTGGTGAGGGACCACTTCCTGGTTTGTAGATGGCGCCTTCTCGCTGTGTCCTCACATGGTGGGAGGGCAAGGGAGCTCTCTTGGGGTCTCTTTTATAAGGGCACTAACCCCATTCATGAGGGCTCCACTCTCATGACCTTGTCACCTCCCTACCTCCAAATATTATCACTTTGAGGACTGGGATTTCGACATATGAATTTGGAGGGGGGATGCAAACAACATTCAGTCTGTAGCACAAGTCCAATGACCTTTATCCACCTTGTGACATTGTTAGAATATTAACAAAAAGAATTTTTAAATAATTCACAAAAAAAAGAGACTCACGCTTGTACACCTATGGGTAAATCCTTCAGAGGTCTTATTTGTTATCCCATCCAAAAAGTTAGTCTGGCATTTCATTGGATTGGCCTCTTATTTTTGACTCAACAGGTCTCAGATATGGAGGGAGATTTACAATTTTTGATTGATTCAGTTGCTCATCAAATAGTAACTCAACGCCTTTTGTAGATCAGGTAAAGATTAAGCTTCTGGAAATACCCAGATGCATGAGAAAACGCAGAGATAGCCCTCTGGTGGGAAATAGGGCGATCTCTACTGTAATAAACCACAGAGCCCCAGGAGCCGTGATAGAGGCTCGATGGGAACATAAAAGATGGTGACATCATCCCCCTGGGCTTGGTGAGACCTAGGAGAATGAGGGAAGAACTTGTGGAAGAGCTCGTGCCTGAGGCAAGCCAGGCAGAGGGAACCTCCCTGCTGATACACAGAGGTGAGGAAGAGCAAGAGGAAAATATGCAAAGCAGTCTGATTTGATTGGTGCCTAAAACACAAAGAAGGAGGAGACAAAAATGCAGCAGGAGAAGTAGAAAGAGGACAAATCACAGTCTTTACTCCACGTTAAGTAACTTAGACATTTTCATGGAGGCAGTAGGGAGAAACAAAATATTCTTTTCAATTTACTTATTTACTTTTGGCTGTGTTGGGTCTTCGTTGCTGCACGCAGGTTTTCTCTAGTTGTGGCGAACGGGGGCCACTCTTTGCTGTGGTGCGTGGGCTTCTCACTGTGGTGGCTTTTCTTGTTGCGGAGCATGGGCTGTAGGAGCATGGGCTTCAGTAGTTGTGGCACACGGGCTCAGTAGCTGTGGCTCACAGGCTCTAGAGCGCAGGCTCAGTAGTTGTGGTGCACGGGCCTAGTTGCTCCACGGCATGTGGGATCTTCCTGGACCGGGGATCGAATTCTCGTGCCCTGAATTGGCAGGCAGATTCTTAACCACTGCGCCACCAGGGAAGTCCCACAGACAAAATATTTTGAATAGAGGAGTGACTTGATTTGGTGCTTAGACAGTTCATTTTGACAAATTTTGGGGCAGTAGGCTAAGTTAGAAGAGTACAGAAGTGAATAAGAGCTATCATTTTACCCTGAGAGAACAAAAGTTGAGGGGAAAAGATAGACAAGGAAAGACGTCACTTCAAAACACTTGCTGAGTACTCTGATGACCTGGATATTTGCAAAAAGAACACCCAGATAGAGTTGGCGAACCCAAAACAGCTCCAAAATAGATGGGAAAATGCTTCTCTTTCCTGAGCTGTACGTTTGAGTCTTTGCAACACAAGTACATTGTCTGCCTTTATTCCTTGCAACAAAATGCCCCTGCACAGGCATCAGCTCCCAGACTTGGTGGGGGGCCTTAGAGGTCGTCTAGTTTCATATCTCTTTAATAACAGCCTTCCTCAACTGTTATTAAACCACCCAAGTCAGCTTGTTCCACTGTTGGAAGTAGATATGTTAAAAAGGTGATTCCTGCATAATATTTCAGAGGTTCCTCTCCCAGTAATGTCTTTTAACTCTCATTTGAGGCAGCGTATGTAACGAGAACAGACCCCCAGACCAGAGAATCACAGGTGGCTCTGCCATTTACTAGCTGTGTGGTCTTGGGTTAGTTACTTAAACTTTCTGACTCAAGTTTCTCATCTCTAAAATGGTTTAATATGGGACTTACATGATAAGAGAAATATAGGTAAAGCAATAAGCAAGCCCCTTGTATAATAAAGTTCAGTAAATAACAGCTGTTACTATGATGATTAAAACATCATTTCTGGGGCTCCCCTGGTGGCGCAGTGGTTCGGAGTCCACCTGCCGATGCAGGGGACGCGGGTTCGTGCCCCGGTCCGGGAAGATCCCGCGTGTCGCGGAGCGGCTGGGCCCGTGAGCCATGGCCGCTGGGCCTGCCTGCGCGTCTGGAGCCTGTGCTCCGCAGCGGTGAGAGGCCACAACAGTGAGGGGCCCGCGTACTGCAAAAAAAAAAAAAAAAAGCAAAAAGACCCCATCATTTCTGGATATGCCTGTGCCCTCGCTTCTTTAAAAAAAAAAAAAAAAAAAAAAAAACGAAAAAAAGCAAAACTTTCATGAACTCTCTTCAAATGTTGGTCCCGGTATTGAACTCATTACCTGGGTTCATCACAGGTAATATGGTCACAGAAAACTGTCCCTCTTGGGCAGAAAAATATATATATTTGGCAATTTCAGACATTTATTTCCAACTATTCTCCACTGTAGAGAGCTGAGCTGGGTGACTTAGCCCTAGAAGAGCTTCACCTCTTCCAGTTTAGCCTGATAACCAGGTAGTTCTCTGTGCATTTTTTTTAAGGGTGATGCATTTAAAACTCCAGATGAGACCCATTTCTTACCCATCATAATCACAGTAGGTGACCTTGTGTACCTAACATTTCACAACTGCTTCCTGGATTGCTCAGTAACTCAAGATGAATAAATAGTTTCTGATTCAAGGTGGTGACGCAGCGGGATCCTGAACTCACCTCCTCCCACAGACACACTGAATCTACAGCTACATAAGGAACCATTTCCTCATGAACAAAACCCAAAACTAGCTGAGTGCCTCCTCCATTTTGGACGAATGAGAAGAAAACCCACATGGAAGCAGGTAGGAGGGGCTGAGGCACAATCTCACCATAAACCCCACCAGCCACACGGTGACAACCCACAGTCAGGAGGGAACTCAGAACCCCGAGCTTCTCCCCAAGGAGCAAAGCATTTGACCCCCATATCAGGCAGCCAACTCTTCAGACCTGCACCTGAGAGATGAGCCCCCCCAAACATCTAGCTTAGAAAGCCAACAGGGCTTGTTCCGTGAGACCCGTAGATGACTGCAAACTGAGAAACAACCCTTAAAGGGCTCACATGCTGGGACTCTCACCGCAGGGACCAGGCAGAGGCAGAAACTGAGAGGTGCCCAGACATCCTACAACAGAAGCTTACTGCGTATTTGTGTATCCTAAAGCATCATCCCAATGGGGGAGGCATCCTATTTAACAGACATTTACAGTTGGCTGAAACACTCTCCAGACAGAGGCCAGCGGCTGCCATCTCCGTGCTCTCCCTCTTCCTCACTCCAGGTGGCCGGTGTCACCCCAAAAGGAGCTTCTCACTTGTGCGGCACCCTGAATCGTGCAACTGCTGTCCGGGAGACTCATCGTGGCTCTGGCGCCCAGAGGCACTTACACGAGTGGGTCCAGTGGAGAAAGAATTCTTAACCAGCTGACACTCCAGGGACACAGCAGAAAGGCAGAAGATTGGGGTACCCAGTGTCTCTGTGAAAGAGGCCTGTTAGCTTATCTTCAGAGCTGCAGCTGGAGGGTCAGGCTTCTACTCAACACGCATCAGAGGGCGGACTTCAATCCTCTCCAGAGACCTTGGAGGGTGGATTCTATCTCTGCACTTCGCTTCTGTTGTGCTCCAGAGGGACAGTCTCTCCCAGAGGGGAGCTTGGACACACAGCTTGTAGGGCGCGGCCGGATAGCCATTACGCATGCACTAAGTATGCCGCTAGGGCGTATGCACCTAATATGCTAATCAGGTTTTGAAGCAGTGGCCTATCCAAAGTCCGGCTTGCGAAATGCGATAACCATACGGACGAATCAGGGACTTACACGAGTCCTTAAGCCCTTATATAAGCAGACAGGCTCGAGCGTACGGGGTCTTCCTTCCATCCGCCAGAAACCAAGCTGTACTCCAATAAAGTGTGATGCGAGAAGAATCTAGCGTGTGGTGATTCGTCATTCTGCTGGTCAGAAGCGGCTCGCCGCAAGTGGTGCCGAAACCCGGGAATCTGCGCGCCCCGCATGGAGGACCGATTCAGAACTCGACAC
The DNA here is from genome assembly GCF_008692025.1 of Phocoena sinus. Taxonomy (NCBI): domain Eukaryota; kingdom Metazoa; phylum Chordata; class Mammalia; order Artiodactyla; family Phocoenidae; genus Phocoena; species Phocoena sinus. The sequence goes on from NC_045764.1 coordinate 4,440,621, forward strand.
ACGGAGTGAACCGCCGTTAAGTAGTCCAGTTTAGGTATGTTTTTTGCTGCAATAGAGCCCGAGATTTTTATTTTCGCTTTCGTTCTCTTCGTAGCTGTCGCACTTTTTGTCTGCGTGCGGCTACGGTGCCATCAGCCCGACCGAGTGTGTCTCCCCTGGCCATTAGATAGGTCAGAGATCTTCCCGCTTTAGCAAGTTGTTCATATATGAGAGTGAACTATGGGGAATAGTTCATCCGCGGAACCAACCGTTGGATTCCATGAGCCCATCCAAGCCCTTCTGAACGATCGAGGACTTAAGATTTCACATAAAACTATTAGTAAACTGTTGCAGGATATTGATGGTGCCGCCCCATGGTTTGCGGTGTCTGGAAGCCTGACTGTTCCATCTTGGGAAAAACTGGGGAAGGACTTGGCTGATCGTCACAAAATGGGGGAGCTCTCTCGAGGCACGTTTCCGTTATGGAGAATGATACATTCGTGCTTAAGAGAAGGGAAATGCGAAGATATTGTACAGATGGGCCGTAAAGCTCTTAGCATACATCAAGATAGTGCGTCAGAAAGTGAAAATATAGGGACTACGGTAGATAGGCCTAAGAATCCTAGGAAAAAGAGAGAAAAACAAATAGAAAAATCGGATGCAACGCCAGGATTGTATCCACTCTTAGATGAATTTAAAGCGCTTTATTTGTCTCAAGATGAGTTGAATCCCAAGGAGGAGGCGGATCTGGAAGAAGCAGCTGCCGAATATGAAAGAGGACGATATGGCAGTTCCCCATGTGCTCGTCCGCCATTTTGTGCCTCTGCGGGTGCTCGTCCGCCATTTTGTGCTTCTGCTAAATCAAAAGCTTTAACATGTACTCAGACTTCCGCTTTTATTGCTAGCGCCCCCCCTGGCGCTGCGGTTCGGGAACCGCCAAAGTGTACATTCATACCCAGAGAAGTCTGGTCTCAGGTACCCACAGCTTTTCCGGTGTTTGAAGACCCAGCCACGCGTCAAAGATATTATGAGATGGTGGATTATAAAATACTTAAGGATCTTGCAGAGGCTGCCAGGGGATATTTAAGCAGAAGTTGAATATCCTGCAGCTGAATGCAACCAGAGTGGATCCAGTGACTCTTGGAGAATTTACCGCATGGCTAGCTAGAGCATTTTCCTTTTTTAAGGAATGGGTGGGTGTGGGACTGTTCGCAGCCTGCTGTTTGTTTGGGATAGTGTTGTGTCTCTGGTTGGTCTGTCGTATTCGCATTCGAACCCGGCGAGATAGGATAATGCTCACTCAGGCGCTTGTGGCCATCAGTGAAGGCGAGTCCCCCGCAGCCTGGCTCTCCACCCTAAAAAACATATGATCGCCCTTGCACAGAGGGGCCTTGCCGCCATTGCACCTCTATAGGGGATCGGCCCTAGGGGCTGCCTCTGCACGGAGAGGTCTCGTTACCATTGCACCTCCATGAGGAGCCCATGCCACGTGAAGACAGCCCTTGCACCCTGCAGTTCGATTGCGAGCATTGCACGCAGGAGGGTGTCTGCGAATGCAAGCGGAAACTACCGGTACACCGTGTACATACCCCGGTATGAGCACTGGTACAGGTCAATGTCCGCTGCAATGGTCGAAAAGAAAAAAGGGGGAGATGTAGGGCGCGGCCGGATAGCCATTACGCATGCACTAAGTATGCCGCTAGGGCGTATGCACCTAATATGCTAATCAGGTTTTGAAGCAGTGGCCTATCCAAAGTCCGGCTTGCGAAATGCGATAACCATACGGACGAATCAGGGACTTACACGAGTCCTTAAGCCCTTATATAAGCAGACAGGCTCGAGCGTACGGGGTCTTCCTTCCATCCGCCAGAAACCAAGCTGTACTCCAATAAAGTGTGATGCGAGAAGAATCTAGCGTGTGGTGATTCGTCATTCTGCTGGTCAGAAGCGGCTCGCCGCAACAGCTGGTGCCCCAGTTTTTCTGGCTACTTCCCAGGGGATGCTCCTTGATCACCTGATCAGCGGGGTTTGCATTTATGGGACTGGAACAGATGGAAAGACAGGTCTTGGCCTCCCCCCACCCCAGGGCACAATGCAGAAAGCAGACTGAAACACACCCGCAGTCTTTCTGTGAAGGAAGCCTATTTACCTGTCTGGGGGCAGGCTTTGGGTTTGGCACACTTATAGGGGCCTGCGAAGGTGCTTTCCAGGGATGGAGGCTGGGTGCCAGCTTCGTGCTCTCCCTCTGCCCCACTCCAGCTTGCTGGTGTCTCCCATAAAGGAGCTTCTACACTGGTCTGGTGTCCCAGTCCTTGCTGCTAATGCCCAGGGGACACATCTTGATCTCCTGGCTCTGATGACCAATGGGGCTTACGTTCGCGGGTCCCACAGGACACTAACAAATACAGAAAGAGTTCTTAACCAGCTCCCACCCCCAGCGCAGGACAAGAGGTAACAGTGAGGCCACCAGTCTCTCTGTATAAGAATCTTATCAGTATATATTCATTCTGTGGCCTGACGGGCAGGCTTCTAACTAAACGAGCATCTAAGGGCTGATTGTAATTCTCTCCAGAGACCCTGGAGGGTGGGTGCTCTCTTCCACTCTCCCCCTGCTGCACCTCTATCCCCCAGAGGAAAGTGTGTACATGATCCTGGTGCCCTGGGTTACGTCTGGTGCCCCAGTTTTTGTGGCTGCTGCCCAGGGATGCCCCTGGTCACCTGGCTCTGGTGGCCCACGGGGCTTGTGTTCACGGGTCCCCTTAGACTACAACAAATGGAGAGGCTGTTCTTCGCTGGCTGCCACCCCCAGGATACAGCATGGAGACAGCAGACTGAAAGACACCCCCAGTTCTTCTGTGAAAAGGCCTATTTGCTTCTTTTGGAGCTTTGGCCTGAGGGCCAGGTTTCTAATTAAACAGAGACCTAAGGGCTGACTGTAATCCTCTCCAGAGACCCTGGAGGGTGGGTGCTTCCCTCTGTACTCTTCCTCTGCTGCACTGGTATCTCCCACAGGGGAGCTTATACTCACTTCTACTGCCCTGGTTTATGTCTGGTGCCCCAGTTTTTGTGGCCGCTGCCCAGGGATGCCCCTTGATCTAGTGGCCAGTGGGGCTTGTGTTTGTGGGTCTCCTTGGACTATAGCAAATGGAGAGACAGTTCTTGGCTGGCTACTACCCCAGGGCACAGCGCAGAGAGAGCAGGCTGAAACACGCCCCCAGTCTTTCTGTGAAAGAGGCCTATTTGCTTGTCTTGGAGCTTTGGCCTGAGTGGAAGGCTTCTGGTTTGGTGCACATCTAGGGGTCTACTGAGGTGCACTCCAGGGGTGGAGCCTGCTGGGTACCATCTCTGTGCCCTCCCTCTGCCTCCTTCTCCCTCTTGGTCGCTAGAATCTGTGGCAGAGGACTATTACTGTATCTTCATTTTGGTCTGAGGGGCAGGGCTCTAATTAAACACAAATCAAGGGGCCAACTACAATCCTCATTAGGGACCAGGGAGGCCAGCAAGTTCCATCCTTGCACCCTCCCTCTGGGCTGCCCCAGATCATTGGTTCTGTGGAAAAGAAGCTCTGTACACATACGGTGCCCGGGTTTTGTGTCTGCTGCCCAGAAAGCCTGGCTCTGGTGACCAGTAGGGCTTGTGTTCATGGGTTCAGTGGGACAGTAGCAAAGAGAACAAGACAGTTCTTCATTGGCTATCACACCAGGTTTCAGCACACAGGGAGCAGACAGAAACACTCATTTCCCATTCCTCCTCTGAAGGAGGAATATTTGCATATCTGAAAAGCTGCTGCATGAAGGTCTGGCATCCAATCAGCCTGAATCTAGGTGCTGACTGAGATCTTCCTCTCCGGTACAATGACAGGTCTCAGCACACCCTCAACTATTGGGAGCCCCTAAAAGTAAAGTAGTCTGCTTAGACAATCACAAAGGTTTGAGACACAACCAAGATCTAGGGCAACGCTGAACAATAAGTTTCATTTCCTACATGAGGCCACTCCTTAAGCCTGAGAGAAGTGACTGTTTTATCTAATGCATCTAATGCAAAGTGTGAAAGAAAAAAGTGATGATATGGAAGAATATGTTCCAAATGAAAGAACAAGATACAACCTCAGAAAAAGACCTCAGTGAAATGGAGACATGTGATTTACCTGATCAAAAGTTCCCAATAATTGTCATAAAGATACTCACTGAGCTTGAGAGAAGAATGGATGAAGAAAGTGAGAATTTCAACACAGAGATAGAAAATATAAGCAAGTACCAAAGAGAAGTCACAGAATTGAAGAATATAATAACTCAACTGAAAAATATAACAGAAGGGTTCAACAACAGACCAGAGGAAGCAAAAGAAAGGATGAATGAACTCGAAAGCAGGGCATTGGAATTCACCCAGTTAGAACAGCGAAAAGGAAAAGGAACGAAAAATGAGTGAAGACAGCTTACGGGATGTATGGGGCACTATCAAGCAGGCCAACATTCACATTATGGGAGTCCCAGGAGGAGAAGAGAGAGAGAAAGCGGCAGAAAAATTATCTGAAGAAATAACGGTTCAAAATGTTTCTAACCTGGGAAAGGAAACAGACATCCAGATCCAGGAAGCCCAGGGAGTTCCAAAAAAGATGAACTCAAAGAGACCCACACTATGACACATTATAATTAAGTGCCAAAAGTTAAGGACAAAGAGAGAATCTTAAAAGCAGCAAGAGAAAAACAGCTTGTTATAAACAAGGGAACCCCCATAAGACTATCAGCAGATTTTTTTCAGCAGACATTTGGCAGTCCAGAAGGAAGTGGCATGATATATTTAAAGAGCTAAAACAAAACAAAACAACAAAACACTGTCAAACAAGACTACTCTACCTGACAAAGTTGTCGTTCAGTGTTGAAGACAAGATAAAATTTTGCAGCCAAGCAAAAGCTAAAGGAATGCATCACCCCTAGACCAGCCTTACAAGAATTGTTAGAGGCACTTCTTTAAGCTGAGCAAAAGGGCACCAATTAGGAACAGGGAAACATGTGAAGGTACAAATCTCACTGGTAAAGGTAAATATATAGTAAAATTCAAAATAATCTAATGTAAAGGTGGTGTGTTGATGACTTAAAAACTATATGAAGGTTAAAAGACAAAAGTAGTAAAGAAACATAATTACAATAATTTCTTAATGGATACACAGATGTACACTGTGACATCGAAAACATAAAACATGGGTGGGGGAAGTAAAAATGTAGAGTTTTAGAATGCATTCCAACTTAAGCTGTTATCAACTTAATATGGATTGTTACAAATATAAGTTGTTTTATATAAGCCTCATGGTAACCATAAAGCAAAAACCAATTGGAGATACACAAAAGATCAAAAGAAAGATACCTAAACTTTCACTACAGAAAATCATCAAATCACAAAGGAAGAGGGCAAGGGAAGAAGAAAGAGACAGAGGAATTAAAAACAATCAGAAAAGAATTAACAAAATGTCAATAAGTACAGTTGACCCTTGAACAACATGGGGATTAGGGGCACTGGCCCCCCACACAGTCAAAAGTCTGCATAAAACGTAGAGTCAGCCATCCGTATTTGTAGTTCCTCCACATCCACAGTTCCTCTGTGTCCACAGTTCCACATCCAAGGATTCAACCAACCACAGATCGTGTAGTATTATAGTTTTTACTACTGAAAAAATTCTACATATAAGTGGACCGATACAGTTGAAACCCACATTTTTCAAGGGTCAAATGTACTTACCTGTCAATCACTTTACCTGTAAATGGACTAAAATTCTCTAATCAAAAGACACAGAGTGGCTGAATGGATAAAACAACAAGACCCATCTATATGCAGCCTACAGGAGATTCACTTCAGATGTAAGGACACACACAGACTGAAAGTGAAGGGGTGGAAAAAGATATTTCATGCAAATGGAAAACAAAAGAAAGCTCAGGCACCTATACAAATATCAGACAAAATACACTTCAAGACAAAGACGGTAAGAAGAGACAAAGAAGGTCATTATATAATGATAAAGGGGTCAATTCAACAGGAAGATACAACATTTGTAAATATTTACACAACCGACTTAGGAGCACCTAAATATATAAAGCAAATATTAACAGACCTAAAGGGAGAAACAGACAGCAATACAATAATAGTAAAGGGGGCTTCCCTGGTGGCACAGTGGTTGAGAGTCCGCCTGCCGATGCAGAGGACACGGGTTCGTGCCCCGGTCCGGGAAGATCCCACATGCCGCGGAGCGACTGGGCCCGTGAGCCATGGCCGCTGAGCCTGCGCGTCCGGAGCCTGTGCTCCGCAACGGGAGAGGCCACAACAGTGAGAGGCCCGCATACTGCAAAAAACAAACAAACAAAAAATAATAATAGTAGAGGACTTCAACACCCTACTTTCATCAAATGGATAGATCATTCACACAGAAAATCAGGAAGAAAGTATCAGCCTTAAATGACACGTTAGACAACATGAATTTATCAAACACATACAGAACATTTCATTGAAAAGCAACAAAATATACATTCTTCTCCAGCACAGATGAAATGTTCTCCAGGTTAGACCACCGTGTTAGGCCCGTCTTAATAAATTTAAGAATAATGAAATCATATCAAGCATTTTTCCAATTACAATGGTATGAAACTAGAAATCAATTACAAGAAGAAAACTGAAAAATTTACAAATATGTGAAGGTTAAACAACATGCTACTGAACAACAAATAGGTCAAAGAAGAAAATTCAAAAAAATACCTTGAAACAAATTAGAATGGAAATACCACATACCAAAACTTATGGGATGCAGAAAAAAGCAGTTCTAAGAGGGAAGTTCCTAGTACCTATATCAAGAAACTAGAAAAATATCAGTTAAACAACCTAACCTCATACCTCAAGGAACTAGAAAAAGAAAGACAAATAAATTCCAAAGTTAGTAGAAGGAAAGAAATAACAAGATCAGAGTGGAATTTCATAGTAAAATAGACACTAAAAAGACAACAGAAAATATCAGTGAAACTGTAACAGAGAGAAACAAACCTGACTCCATATTGAATCTATTCCTTTAGCTCTAACTTTTGTGCTCTGTTGCCTGTGCCTCGTCATGCTGGTTCTGCACCTCTCATAAAAGAATGTTGCTTATAACCTGAAGTATACAGTCTATCCCCTTCTCAAAGCTCTGACCTTTAAAAGTATAACACTTTTCCATTCATATAGAGATAAACAGTTGCAGAACAAATAGCTGCAGACGGACATCTCTGTCTTGTTGGAGGTTTGTAGAAGCATTGTGACCAGACTTACTTGGACAGCTGCAAGAATAAAGGATTCTGGTACCAAGAAGTTTGCAACAAACAGCCACACTCCCTCCCCTTTCAGTATAAAACAAGCCTGAATTCTAACCTGGGTAAGATAGCTCTTTGGGCCACTAGTCTACCGTCTTTTTGACCTGCTGGCTTTCTGAATAAAGTCACTATTCGTTGCCCCAACAATTCATCTCTTGATTTACTGGCCTGTCGTGGGATGAGCAGTAAGAGCTTGGACTCAGTAATAAAACTAAAAGCTGGTTCTTGGAAAAGATAAACACAACTGACAAATCTTTAGCTTGACTCACCAAGAAAAAATGAGAGACAAATCATATAAATAAAATCAGAAATAAAGAAGATATTACAACTGTTACCACAGAAAAACAAAGGATCGTAAGAGACTACTACGAACAGTTATTGGACAACATTGAAGAACTGGATAAGTTGCTAGAAACACATATCAAGACTGAACCATGAAGAAAAGAATAACTGAACAGACTGATTCCTAGTAAGGAGATTGAATTAGTAATCAAAAACCTTCCAACAAACAAAAGTCCAGGACCAGATGGCTTCAGTGATGATTCTACCAAACATTTAAAGACAAATTAATACCACTCCTCAAACTCTTCCAGAAAATAGAAGAGGAGGGAACAAACTTTTTTCTCAAGTCGAGCATTACTCTGATATGAAAGCCAGACGAGGATGCCACAAGAAAATTACAGGCCAATATCCCTGATGAACATGTACAAGAATCTTCAACAAAATATTAGCAAGCCAAATTCCACAATTCATTAAAAGATCATACACCAGCATCAAGTGGGGTTAATTCCAGGGATGCAAGGATGGTTAAACAACCACAGATCAAGCGATGTGATACATCACATTAAAAAAACAAAGAATAAAAACCACACGATCATCCCAACAGATTCAGAAAAAGCACTTGACAAAATTTAACAACCATTTTTTAAAATAAAATCTCTCAACAAAGTGGGTGTAGAGGAAACATACCTAAACACAATTCAGGCCATATATGACAAGCTCAAAACTAACATTATACTCAATGGTGTAAAAGCTTTTCCTCTAATATTAGGAACAAGACAAGGATGCCTACACTTATCACTTTATTCAACATAATATTGGAGTCCTAGCCAGAGAAATTAGGTAAAAAAAAAAAAAAAAAAAAAAAAAAGGGAAGGAATAAAGACGGGGAGGGAGGGAGGAAGGAAGAAAAGGTATACAAATCAGAAAGGAAGAATTTAAACTGCCACTATTTGCAGATGACATGAGACTACAAAGAGAACACCCTGAAGACTGTTAGAACTAAAAAGTAGATTAAGTACAGTTGCAGGACATAAAATCAGCATACAAAAATCAGCTGCATTTCTATATACTAACAACAAGCTATCAGAAAGAGAACTTAAGAAAGCAATCCCATTTACAACAGCATTAAAAAGACTAAAATACTTAGGGATAAATATAACCAAGGAGGTGAAAGACTTGTACACTGATAACTATAAAATACTGATGAAAGAAATTGAAGATACAAATAAATGGAAAGATACTCCATGGTCATGGATTAGAAGAATTAATATTGTTACAATGTCCATACCACCCGAAACAATCTACAGATCCAATGCAATCTCTATCAAAATTCCAATGGCATTTTTCCCCAGAAATAGAAGGAGCAGTCCTAAAATTTGTATAGATCCACAAAAAACCCTGAATAGCTAAAGCAATTGTGAGAAAGAATAAAGCTAGAGGCATCACACTTCCTGATTCCAAACTACTTTACAAAGCTGTAGTAATCAAAACAGTATGGTATTGGCATAAAAACAGACACATAGATCAAAGGAACAGAATAGAGAGCCCAGAAATAAACTCATGCATATAGGGTCAATTAATTTATGACAAAAAAGCCAAGAATATACAATGGGGAAAGAACAGTCTCTTGAATAAACAGTCTGGGAAAACTGGACCCCCACATGTAAAAGAATGAAACCGGACCACTATCTTACAAAATACACAAAAATTAACTCAAAATGGATTAAAAACTTGAATGTAAGCCCTGAAACCATAAAACTCCTAGAAGAAAACGTAGGCAATAAGCTCTTTGACATCAGTCTTAGTGATGATTTTTTGGATTTGACACAAAAAGCAAAGGCAACAAAAGCAAAAATAAACAAGTGGAACTACATCAAACTAAAAAGCTTCTGCACAGCAAAGGAAACTATCAACAAAATGAAAGTGAACCTGCCAAATGAGAGAAAATATTTGCAAATCATATATCTAATAAAGGATATGATTAGACATTAGACATACAGATGGCCAACAGGTATATGAAAAGGTGCTCAATATCACTATTTATCAGGGAAATGCAAATCAAAACCATAATGAGATATCAAGTTACATCTGTTAGAATGGCTATTATTTTTAAAAAATGACAAGTGTTGGTGAGAATGTGGAGAAAAGGGAATCATTGTGCACTATTGGCTGGAAGGTCAATTGGTACAGTCACTGTGGAAAACAGTATGGAGATTCTTCAAATATCACTACCATATGATCCAAGATTCCACTTCTGGTATTTATCTGAAGGCAACAAAAACACTAACTTAAAAAGATGTCTAGGGACTTCCCTGGTGGCACAGTGGTTAAGAATCCGCCTCAGGGGACACATGTTCGAGCCCTGGTCCGGAAAGATGCCACATGCCGCAGAGCAACTAAGCCTGTGCACCACAACTGCTGAGCCTGCGCTCTACACCCCGTGAGCCACAACTACTGAGCTCGCATGCCACATCTACTGAAGCCTGCGTGCCTAGAGCCTGTGCTCCACAACAAGAGAAGCCACCGCAATGAGAAGCCCATACACTGCAACAAAGAGTAGCCCCCTCTGATGCAACTAGAGAAAGCCCGCGTGCAGCAACAAAGACCCAACGCAGCCAAAATAAATAAATAATTTATTTTTTTAAAAAAGATATCTCTACACTCATGTTCGCTGCAGCCCTGTTTACAATAACAAAGATATGGAGGCAACCTAAGGGTCCCTGATGGACGAATGGATAAAGAAGATGTGATACATATATGTATATACCTATGTACAATGAAATATATTCAGCTATAAAAAAGAATGAAATATTGCCATTTGCAATAAAATGGACTGACTTTGAGGGCAGTACACTAAATGAAAGGGGTCAGACAGAGAAATATAAGTACCATATGATCTCATTTATATGTGAAATCTAAAAACAAAAACAGTGAGCTCATAGATACAGAGAACAGATTAGTGGTTGCCAGAGGCGGGGGGTAAGGGGTGGGCAAAATAGGCAAAGGGTGTCAAACTTTAGTTATAAAATAAATAAGTTATGGGATGTAGTACAGCATGGTGACTATAGTTAATAATACTGTATTGTGTGCTTGAAACTCGCTAAGAGAGTAGATCCTAAAAGTTCTCATCATGAGAAATAAAGAAGTTGTAACTACTGTGGTGATGGATGCTAACTCGACTTGTGGTGGTGGATTGTTTAGCAATATGCACAAACACTGAATCATTATGTTGTACACCAGAAACTAATAAGGTAATATATCAATTATATTTTAACAAAAAATTCCTTAAGCCTAGAAACCTTTTGAAATTTTAGAACTTAAAGAATTCATTTGTTAAATGGCTTTAAGCTGTATGAAAATAACTTCCATTAAAAAGAAACAAACATGCTGTATAGACTGTAGATCCTCATGGGAAGAAATTAACATGAACAAGAATAAGCAAAGCCACCTTAAATGACTGAGACCTTACAGAGGAGAAGGGTGGACTGGGACCAGAGAGGATGGTAAAAATTGTTAAGATTGCTGGACCAGAAATCTGAGATCTCGAGCTGAGTCCTTGGTCAACGGCTTTACAGAGATAAGAGCTTGGGCTGTCATTCAGACTCTCCAAACCTCAACTTCTTCTCTATAGAGGCTGTGTGTTGCAGGGATTGAGGTCACATATTCTGGAGCCAGCCTGCCTTAGCTCTGTAACCTTGGGCAAGTTAACTGACCCCTCTGGGCCTCAGTTTCTTCGTCTGTAAAAGGGGGGATGAAAAGAGTGTTTCACCTATACTTCCAGGCTTCTTAAGAGAATTAAATGAGTCTTATAAAGCACCTTTAATAGTATCTGGCACCTCGTAAGCACTATAAAAAGATTTGCTATTACGTCACCACTATAAAAGCAAAGAGTTGAATTAAATCTCTGAGGTTGGTTCTTGCACCAGCATGCTGGGATGCTGTGGGCTGAGTCTAGGGGCACTCTGCATAGCTATCTGAGACTGTGAAACAAAACAAATCCATAGACCAGAAATCCTGGATACTTTCCAAAATTTTGTGTAAAGTCAAGGGTAGGGGTGGGAATTGGTGAGAGCCTAGGTGGGTCCCAGCTGGCAGCCCCTGTCTCTGTGGGCAGGGGAAGAGGAAGATCTTCCTGTTTTTATACTGGTCAATATGACTAGGGAGATGGAGGGATTTATCATACAAAGAAAGAAAGCCTCTGAGAAGCAAGAGGCTTTGCAAAGCGGGTTAAGCAGTGGTGGGGCGATGGGCTGGGAGGTGGGGGGAAGGTCCATATGATAAAGTCTGTCTCTGAGACATGAACATTGTGGTAGGGGGAGGGCAGGTGTGTAAGTACACTTCACAGGCCCTTCACATGGGGTTAGATCACTTTGGATTTGGAAAACTCTCTTTGGCTTCTCAAACTTCCTATGATTTCCAGTGGGTTTTGAGATGTGCCTATGGAGGTAAAAGCTTGACCGTGGGGGGCTCATTGCCCCACACACATGGGTGCTAGGGCAGGTAGGAACATCCGCTGGGTGAGTTGGCGCCGCTGTCCATGGTGTCCTCGCTGTCCACGGTGGCTGTGTGTACCTCCAGCTGGAGGGCACCTGCCCTGTTTGAACAAGCCGGCACTCCCAAGGGTGATGCCTCATGGACCCTGGACCCTTTTCAGAGCTGGTCGCATTCCCTCAGCAGCAGGTGCAAAGGGTACATTGGCAACAGGGGCAGTGGGCTGAACTCCTTTGGGCTCTGAATTGAAATCAAGTTGTGACCATAGCCATGACCTCAGACAGGTTCCTCTCCATCAGCTTCCCTTATTCAACCTCCAGGTCCTGAGAAGTGTGATCAGAGTGGAACATAATAGGTTTTGCTTACAGTTAGGGAGTTTGGGATTGACACGTACCTACTACTGTATATAAGATAGAAAACCAACAAGCACCCGCTGCATAGCACAGAGAACGCTGCTCGATGTTATGTAACAAACTAAGTGGGAAAAAAATCTGAAAAAGAATGGATACACGTATACGTATAACGGCATCACTTTGCTGTACACCTGAAACTGACACAACAGTGTTAATCAACTATGCTCCATATAAAATAAAAAGTTTAAAATAAAATAAAGTGAGTGCCTCTGGGCAACAAGACTAAATAAATAAGATAAAGAATAAGAGAGAGGGGCTCACGCTGGGTGCAAGCATTATGACACTTGGAGGGAGGCTTCCCAGAGGAGATGGCAGACTGGGGGTCAACCAGAGGGCCCCCCCACCATCTCTCCAGCTCTGGAAGTGAGTCAAGGTGAAAAAACAGTAAGGAAATATTTGAGTGACTGGTTTGGAGGCTTGAGTAGAAGATTGTAAAGACATAAAAAGGTTTGATCTCCATTCCCTACCAAGGAAAGACATTTCCATGAGCTGAGGTACAGCCCTGAGAGGTAAACTGTGAAAATGTGATAAAAGAACGGGATACTGATGATGATGGTGGTGATGATGATGTTGATTTAATATTCATTCAGCCTTCAGTATTCTCCAGGCACTGTGTTTCAGGAACAGTAAACATCTCATACTGACCCCACCACAACCTCATGAGGTAGGGTCTATTTTTAGCCCTATTTTACAGAAATAAAAATTGCTCAAAGAAGTTGTAAGTTTATTACGTGGCACTGCTGGGATTCCAGTTTAGCGTCTGAATTCTTAATGCACACAAGAGCCCCAACCTGATTGGTCCAGTCTACCCTAGCAACCAGCATCGTCACAATCCAACCCTTCCCCTCCAGCTTCGAAGAGGAAAGGAAGTTGTCAAAAGTGCAGTATCGGGCTCGCCTGCTGGCGCAGTGGTTGAGAGTCCGCCTGCCGATGCAGGGAACATGGGTTTGTGGTCCGGGCTGGGAAGATCCCACATGCCGCGGAGCGGCTGGGCCCAGGAGCCATGTCCGCTGAGCCTGCGCGTCCGGAGCCTGTGCTTCGCAACGGGAGAGACCACAACACCATACCGCAAAAAAAAAAAAAGGTTTGGTATCCTGAGAGGGGCGTCTTATAGAGAGAGGCACAGTCGCATTTCCAAAGTCTGGCTTCTGGAAGGGGTGGCGGAGGGGTGATCATGGCTGTGATTTATGGGCATATTTATATACACCCTGGTCCTGGTCAGCACGTGGCATTGGAACCACCTTCCCGGGCCCTGAATTCTGCCTCACAGTAACACGATACCAATTCTCCTTTCCCTAAAGAGGGCCCTGTCAGTGGGTGATGGATGTTCAAATAAGATTTCTGTATGACCTGCTCCTTGGTTTTTATTCCTCCGGGAGCATTTCTAGTTCAGTGACTAAAAAACAAATCAATCAGCGAGTAGAAATACAGTGGAATCCTAAATTTAGGTCTACTAAACAGAAATACTCTAACGTTATCGTGAAATCTGGTTTCAAGGAAAACACCATTTACCCCAAAGCTCAGTGAGTAACACATAACGTACATGACTGAAAGGATGACCATGGTCAGCCACCCCAAGTTTAGACTCTGTCCATATTTAGAAGGCAAAAAGTCATCATAATATTTTTATCATTACCACTCAATTTTGAGGAAAAGAGAATTTCTATCAATTTTTAAGATTGCTTGAGGCTGGCGGTCCAGCTCAGGCTATTGGGTTGCTGATAAGGATTAACAGAGAGCCAGGTATAAGGTAGCATGGGGGGAGGGATGGCCAACCCAGAAAGGTACCCTCAGGAGCCACTACATCCTATTCCTAGGATGACCCTTGCAGATGACCTCTGATGGCCAGGTCTTTGCTTACAACCAGAGCACACTGGTGTTGGGTTGCAAAATACTCACTGAAAATGTCCCTCCAAATTCTCCCGACAGCTGACTCCTGTTAATCCCTCTACATCCTCGGCACCACCTCATCCAACGTCAAATTAAACCCACTCTAGATTAGCAGATGCAAACGAGTGTCTATAGGATGGGTAAACAACAAGGTCCTACTGTACAGCACAGGGAACTATACTCAATACCCTGTGATAAACCATCATGTAAAAGAATACGAAAGAGAATACATATATGTATAACTGAGTCACTTTGCTGTACAGCAGAAATTAACACATTGTAACTCAACTAGACTTCAATAAAATTTAAAAAGAAATTAAACCCACTCTAACTTGAAGGTTACAGAGTAGCTCACATCAAGATGTTTAACTTAGGGGCTTCCCTGGTGGTGCAGTGGTTGAGAGTCCGCCTGCTGATGCAGGGGACACGGGTTCGTGTCCCGGTCCGGGAAGATCCCACATGCCGCGGAGCGGCTGGGCCCGTGAGCCATGGCCGCTGAGCCTGCGCGTCCGGAGCCTGTGCTCCACAACGGGAGAGGCCGCAATGGTGAGAGGCCCGCGTACCGCAAAAAAAAAGATGTTTAATTTAGCCAAACCCCAAACTACTCTAAACTTGAGCTGGGAACAAACTCATCCACCAGAGTTTTTCTAACTAGACTGTCTTAAGTTAAGGCTTCACGCCCAAATCAGAACGTGCTCATAGAAACCCGAACACGGGTGGTGCCAGGTGCTCCTTTTGCGTAACCTCCACACCACATCGACCTGTACAAAGCGGTTTTGTTCAGCTACATATTATCCTCCAATAAAAGGACGACAAAGCACTACGTGTCGGGGCCGCTTACCTTTCAAGGCGGAGATGAATAAAAGTGCTACCTGCGAACTCTTCATCCGGTAACTCCCGCGACTGAACCGACGCTCACAAGCAAGGTGGAAAGAGCAGGGGCCTTCAACCTAGGAACTCAGGTCTACTGTGAGGCTTGTCGGGCGTTAATCAACTTAATGGGGCAAGAGTCGTGCGCCTGCCCTTTCCTGACGCCAGGTGTGTCTGATCTCCATCACGCCAGTGAAGCTCGGGCGGGGGGGCGGGGCATCCAACCAGCCGCCTCAGCATCACCTGGAAGCAGTTCAACATCAAGCCCCGCCGCAGACTTACAGCCTCAGAAACTCTAGGGATGAGGCCCAGCAGTCTACACTGTGAAACACCCTCCATCGGTCCTGATGTCTGCCGAAGCCAGAGCACTGTTGCATTACGTCATGACGCTCCCTTAAATGAAGCTCTAACGACAACTGAAGGAGAAAGCCCCCTCATTCTGAGATCAAAGAAAGGTTGAAGAAGATTGTGTTTGCGTGCACGTGGCAAAGACTCTCTACTGGTAAGTGAGGAAGGAGGAGAGATGTATTTGATGCAGCGCCATGAGTCATTCTGGCAGTAAAATGGGCTTTTTTCCCTTGTCAAGATATCTCATTAAAAAATGAGAAAAATAGTAGGCATCTGTTTCCCAAGAAAAATGACTAAAGCCAGAGTTATTTTCTATTTTAATGATTTTGCTAGGTTATCAGGAATGTTGCTTGTACATCTCATGACCTTACCTACTTAAATAATGTTTAGGGTTCTATATTTCCTCAGAAAGAGCATAAAAATATGTTTCACTTAGTAATATTATTCTCATCAACACACTCTGTTAAATCTGTGACACTTTACGCATTAAATCTACTGCCCGACTCAAGTTTTATGTTAAAATTGTTTGAATTTCACTTTTTTTGTTTCCAGTTCTCTTTGTCGAGAACAGATTTCCTTTGCTGCTTATAGAGAAGAGTGCTGACACAGTAGCCTTTAAAATTCCCAAGTCTGCTCATTTATGAGCATTTCTTAGCCAGTGGGTCACACTTTCAGGTGAACTATTCTATATTGTTTTTTTTTTTTTTTAGCGTTGATTCAGAATCTGACATCCAGTAACAGAAGGTAATACAAACCATCACATGAAAACAAGACTTTATTACATTTGTTTGTAATTTAGTTTGCTTATGGTTTATAATCTCACATACACACAAAAAATATATTATTGACATCAAAGAAGTTACAGCAGATTTTAACCCAACAGACGTTTGTCCACTTCAAATACTACAAACAAACATCTTTTACTAGGGAAAAAATATTTTTTGGAAGTTTACTACAATTAATTTAGAGCGTATGAGTTACTAAAAAGGTGTGAGTTCCATCACAGTGTTGGAAACTAACAACAAAAATTCAATTAAGTACAACCTGACATTTATACACTATAGAAACAAAATTGCATTATAAAATCAATAAGTTAATGAACTAAAAGACACACTTCACCTAAGGTAAAAATATTTAATTTATAAATCACTATAGAATACAACAAAAGAAACAAAATAATGCCATTGAAATTGATTTTTGAAGGATTTTGAGACTCAACTTATATTTTAATATTTTGTTCATATATAGCCAAGAGTAAGAGGGAAAGCCAACCTAGGGTCAGTCCAAAGTTCTGCAGGAGAAACATCAACCACGGTCGCTGTGTTTGAACATGAGTCATTTCAGGAAGCTAAAAAAAGAATAAAAAACCAGAATAAGATCCAGATATATTCACTGCTGGGAAAAGTTTGGTGGGAAAACATGAGAGACTCTGTTATTCAGAACTTAATAACCTTTCAAATTCCCCAAACAGTTACAAAATGTTTAATACCTACTCTTACCAAAATTCTAAAACATTAGATAAATTAAGCCATTTGATTGTGGTTAGAAGGATCTTAGTGATACCAGAAATCTTAAAATGACAGAGCTATCAAGTGAAAGCAAACCCAACTCTTATTTTGATTTTTGGAAAATGCTTAAATGTGCGATAGATAATAAATGAAAGGTATCACTTTTGATCGTTCTGTTAGGTTTACGAAGTTGCTGAATTCACTGGCTATTACGAAGCATACACTTGTTTCTTTTCAAAATGATGACCAAGGTCTTCCTGACCTTTGGAACAATAAAGGCATCATCTCCTAAGACTTATGTTTTATTCTCAGAGAGAGAAATGGCAACCGCTTTATGTTTGTGAAATGCCGTACGCCATTTAGAGGGAAACGTTCACTCGAGCATCTGTGTGAAATGCCTCAATGTGTTTGTCTCACATTCTTTCGAATCCCTGACCCTGAGACGGTCCGAGTGAGTATCTCTCTCTCATGACAGTCATTTCTATTGGAGCACGGGCTCAGGTCAACATGGTTTGGAGACTGAACTCCGCCTTGGCACTGCTGACATTTGGGGCTAGAGAATTCTTTGTTGTGGGAGTTCTCCTGTGTATTGAAGGATGTTTAGCAGCATCCCTGATTTCTATCCACTAGATGTCAGTTGTACGTCTGCCCCTAGTCATGACAACCAAGAATGTCTCCAGACATTGTCAAATGTCCCCTGGGGGCTAAAAATCACCTCTGATTGAGAACTACTGTATTCTTTTACCTAGCAAGAGAAAGGTCAAACATAAAAAATATGCAAGGGCTTTAGAGTTATGGCAGTGGAAAACAGGCTGACGTATTTTTTCATGCCTGTATGGCAGCATCCGGTATATATATATACCTTTTCAGATTCTTTTCCTTTATAGGTTATTACAAAATATTGAGTGGAGTTCCCTGTGCTATGCAGTAGGCCCTGTTGATTATCTATTTTATATATAGTCGTGTGTACATGTTAATCCCAAACTCCTAATTTATCCCTCCCGCCACCTCCCTTTCCTGGTTGGTAACCGTAAGTTTGTTTTCTGTCTCTGTGAGTCTCTGTTTCGTAAATAAGTTCCTTTGTATCATTTTTTTAGATTCCACATATAAGTGATATCATATGGTATTTGTCTTTGTCTGGCTTACTTCACTTCGTATGATAATCTCTAGGTCCGTCCATATTGCTGCAAATGGTATCCCTTGCTGCTTTTTTTAATCAAAATAACTGGCTCTGTGATAACGTGCCATTCATTCAGGGGTACCTTCTAGCAGCTCACCTTTCCCTTGAGGCCTTTCAGGATGCTCTTGGCAGCAGGTCTTATGTAACATTTACTTTCATTTACATCCATTTTATCATGCCCTTTCTTATATCTTTCCCCCTCTCCTGTTTACTCCTCATAACCCTGTAAGAGGTAAAATTATTAACTCCTTTCGGTTATGAGGAAACACTGGCTCAAGGAGGATGATGACTTATCCAAAGGCACACAGACATGATGTCAGAACCAAGACAAGGAGCCAGGTCATCTCATTATTGTAGAGGATATACAAACACCTACAAAGACCAGCTTTCTATCTGAAATTCACCTCTGTCTATTATGGCCAATACATTTCTAACTAATTAGAAAAAATTAGAAAATGCAAACACTAAAAATGTCCAATTAGGCATAAACTAGCCATTGCATGTGATAAAAATACGTAGAATATACAGATATCACACTGCCTTTGTCATAAACGACATCACATTACTGATTCTGTTTTTAAGGCAGACAATATGCACTGGAAAAAAAGCTATAACAGACTAACTTTGTACACCTATAGAAATAGACAAACAATGAAAATCAACATTTCAAAACACTTTAAGGAGATTCTCACCCTGATATGGAAGCTTTGATCTTAATCTGGGTGGCCTGTCTGAACTTCCCATGCCCACGTGGTTTGGAAGAAAACCCAGCTAAGCTTGCTTTTGAGACAATACTTGGCCCTCTTTTGGATGACTATGGATGACATGTGAACCGTAATATCTCTTGGGTACATACCAAAATACCAGAGTTCTGCAGAAAGTCTTTCCAAAAGATACAAACATAAAATGCCAAAGCTCAGACCACATCTGATCACAGTATTTCACTTGCTCCAAATCTACCCACATTTAAAAAAAAATTATTTATATTTTATTTATTTATTTTTGGCTGCATTGGGTCTTCATTGCTGCATGTGGGCTTTCTCTAGTTGCGGCGAGCGGGGGCTACTCTTCATTGTGTGCGAGCTTCTCGTTGCGGTGGCTTCTCTTGTTGAGGAACACAGGCTCTAGGCACTCAGGCTCAGTAGTTGTGGCTCGCGGGCTCTAGAGCGCAGGCTCAGTAGTTGCGGCACACAGGCTTCATTGCTCCACAACATGTGGGATCTTCCTGGACCAGTGCTTGAACCCGTGTCCCCTGCATTGGCAGGTGGATTCTTAACCACTGCGCCACCAGGGAAGTCCTACTCACATTTTTAAAATAATTTCAGTCAGCAAATTTTGAAGGAAAATAAAGGTCCATTTGAATTAATTTTCAAGAGCATTTATTGTTCTTTTCCTCTTTTTAAAATGCCCAACAAGAGGTTAAATGCCACCATTTTTCCCTGGCTTTCAAGTGAGAAAAGACCCCTTTTCCTCCAGGGCAATTAAATGCTGTTATTGAACAGTTTTACAGATGTTGATTTATAACCTAAGACCAGAGGGGTGAAATGATGGATAGAGTGTGTTAACATTGAAGTAAAATGTAGAAAAAAAAGATGAGAAATGTTAGTAAAACAGCCTTGCCCAGAGATAGCACTAGGAGAAACGTTCTTTAGATTTCTTCCAGATATTCGGAAACCTTGAAGTAGAAAGTCCTTCCTTTTTAACCTCCACGCTCGGCAAGTTCCTCAAGTCAGATCAGTGAATGTCAAGATATGATAGTCAAGGTGTTGTAGTTTTCTGGAAAATAATCTTGAACTAAGATGCAACTCTTTAACACACCACTAAGCTCTTTTTTTTAAATTTTCAATCAGGCACAGGAAAGACATTCCCTGAGATGCGCAAACTCCACATATTGACCGTGATTTTTCTACAGATAATTGTCCTTGCAAGTTCTATTAACTAATTCAGAGGTAGTTATGATGGTCAACTGCTGACTAGGATTTCTGAACATTTTAGAAAGTGATAGTAAATAAATGTTTTACACCTGAGTCCATCCCGATAATTGTATCCTTAGTCAAACTGAAGCTTTAAAATGAATGTTCTCAGAGAAGCTAGAACACATCAGGAAGGAAAGTGGATAAATACTAATATCATGTACCATGTAGTAATTAGATACTAGGGAGAACTTGTCACAAAAAAAGGGTGGTCTGTAGAATATCCTCTGAAACTAAGATTCTGTCTCTCCTTCTTGTACATCTAAGGTTCACACTCCCAGGCCATACAAAGACTTCTCTGTCCATTTCCGTTGATATTCTGAAAATGCTTCCTTGTTGGTGTCATTAAAGATCAATTACTGGATTTTGTAACATTTACCTTCATTATGGTTCATAAATGTACATGCTAAAAAAGAAATCTCAGTGTCCAATATTTCTATTGATCTAATACACTAAAAATTTCAAAGGCCTTTCATTATTAACAATGTACAATTCAAATATAGAAGTTCAACATTCATTTGTTGAAGACACTTGGCGATACCTCTTATGAAGGTAAAATTGTAATGCAAATATTTTTCCCCTCTCAGGAATCCATAGCTTTTGGCGTCACCAACTTTCAAGAGAAATGATGTGTTTCTCCATTCATGGCGCACAACTAACAACTGGTTTATACCATCTTCTCTTCAGAGGGACCTTAAAACCCATCGTGCACACTGAGTCGGGTATGTATTTGCCTTTGCTAAGAAGAACCATGCTTATTCCTAAGAAACATGACGAGGAGAAAAACCTCAGAAGCCTTTCTGTAGGGTGTCCTAATAATGTTTAAACTCTTTAGGGGCACAGATGCAATGGGTTGGTCTAACTGTCACATTTGTAAATGGCTTAATTCTGTCCTTGCAAAAGAGTCACTTCTAAAAACAAAATGGAAACTCGTTAATGGAAGTCACCCTTTGGTTGGCAAATCTGCAATGATCCGTTTGCACGTGCAACTGTATACTTAATAGTTGTGTCACCTACAAATTGGCACTTGCCATCTACCTCTAAGGAGCACTTGCCATTATGAGCCGCTGCAGCTGCTGACCTTCAACACCTCCTGAAAGGAGTTCAGGGTGGAGATCAGAAATGAGGTGCTCTGTGCTCTGGAAAAAACTGGCAGAACAGGTCTTCAGATAATTAGATATTTTCAGGAGATGATTTTATGAGCCCAAATCTCGCATCTCCTCCTATCTAGAAAAAACACTAAAATCCTTCAGGCTGACATCTGCTCCTTGTGACTGGCTAATCACGAGATTAGCGGAAACCTTCTGCAAAAAATATGTGCTTGATTGCATGTACCCCCCTTCACTGAAACCACATATATACTGACCTTCCCCCCTACCTCTTTGAAGCAGTTTCTCAGAGCTATCTGAAATGCTGTCTCCTGGGCTATAGTCCTCATTTTGCCCCGATAAAACTTAAGTCACAGCTCTCACGTTGTGCATTTTTTTCCCCGTCAACAGTTGAATATCAAAGACTTCTGGATTCTGGTATGGCATGTAAGGAGATTACAAGTCACCAATTCATCCTAACAAGTGAAAAACTGAACAAACTCAAAGATTAACCAGCCTTCTTAGATATGTCAGAGAAGTGAGGTCACAGGGCAAACTGCTGGCCTACATACTGAAAGACAAGAAGACACAGAGAATCACAATTTACTGTAGCAGAAACCACAAGCAGGAACTTTTGTAGGAACCAGTGCCAGGGTAGGGAAACTGGAGCTGTAACTGATGGATCGTTAGAGGCTGAGTGTAGACAAGCCTAAGCGTTAAAAGCTTCAGGGGGAACCAGTCTTAGGGAGGCCTTCCACCCACACACTTTTGTGAATTTTACTGAGAGGAGCTCTACCAGATTCTCACAGTGAATATTGGAGAAAAATGCCATCAAGCTTCCAGACTTCAGAGCAAGGAAAGTTATCAGGGAAAAAGATGGGCATTAGATAAGGAAAAAAGAGTCAATGCTCCAAGAAGACATAACAATCCTTAATGTGTATGCACCTAACAACAGCATGTCAAAATACATGAGGCAAAAACTGATAAAACTGAAAGAAGAACTAGATGGATCCACTATTACAGCTGGAGACTTTAGCGGGCCTCTTTCAGAAACGGACAGATCCAGGAGGCAAAAAATCAGTAAGATCAAAGTGGAACTAAAGAGCTGGACCATCAATCAGCTGGATAAAATTGACATCTACAGACCACTCCATCCAATCACAGCAGAACACACATTCTTCTCAAGCTCACGTGGAACATTCACCAAGACAGACCACATTCTGGGCTTAATAAACTTAGAAGAATAGGAATCATACAATGTCTGATCTCAGATCACAATGGAATTAAACTAGAAATTAATGACAGAAAAACAGCTGGAACATCCCCAAATACTGAAGATTAAACAACACAGTTCTAAATAACATGAGTCAAGAAGAAATCTCAGGAGAAATTAATACTTTGACCTAGATGAAAATGAAAATCAACATATCAAAATTAGTGGGATTCAGTGAACATAGTGAACAGAGGGAAATTTATGATTGAATGTATATGTTAGAAAAAAAGAAAGATCTAAAATCAATAATCTAAGCTTCCAATTTAGGAAACTAGAAGAAGAATAGCAAATTAAATCCAAAGAAAGAAGAAGAAAAGAAATAATAAAAATTACAGCAGAAATCAATGAAATTGAAAACAGGAAATCAATAGAGAAAAATCGACAAAACCAGAAGTTGATTCCATGAAAAGAGCAATAAAATGGATGAGCCTCTTCCAGGCTAACTAAGAAATAAAGACAGAAGACACAAATTACCAATATCAGAAATGAAAGAGGGGACATCACTAATAAATCCATGGACAATAAAAGGATAATAAAGGAATATTATGAATAACTCTATGCCCACAAATTTGATAACCTAGACGAAATATACAAATGCCTTGAAAGACACAATCTGCTAAAACTAACACAAAAGGAAACAGACCATCTGAATAGGCCTACTTCTATGAAAGAAATAGAATCAATAATTAACAACCTTCCAAAGCACTAGACCCAGATGTATTCACTGGTGAATTCTATCAAATAT
Organism: Phocoena sinus; assembly: GCF_008692025.1. NCBI lineage: Eukaryota > Metazoa > Chordata > Mammalia > Artiodactyla > Phocoenidae > Phocoena > Phocoena sinus. Next base: position 4,463,989 of record NC_045764.1, read on the forward strand.
TTAATGAAAAAATTGTGTCAGTTCTCTACAATCTCTTCCCAAAGAAAGAAGCAAAGGAAATACTTTCTAATTCATTCTAAGAGGCCAGAGTTGTCTTAACACCCAAACCAGACAGAGATATTACAAGAAAAGAAAAATAGAGAGCAATATTTCTCATGAACAGAGTTGTAAAAATCCTCAACAAAATATGAGCAACTCAAATCCAACAATGTGTAAGAAGAATTATGCACCACAAAAAAGTGGGATTCACCCCAGGCATATACAAGTCTGGTTTAACATTCAAAAATCAATTAATGTAATCTACATTCCAATATCAACAGGCTAAAGGAAAATCACACGATCCTATCTATAGATGCATATAAAGCACTGACAAAATTCAACACCCATTTATGATAAAAACTCCCAGTAAACTAGGAATAGAAGGAAATTTCCTCAAACTCACTATGAACATCTATAAAAAGCTTACAGCTAACTTCTCACTCAATGGTGAGAAACTCAAAGCTTTCCCATAAGAACAGACACAAAGCAAGGATGTCCCCTCCCACCACTGCTTTTCAACATCGCATTGGAAGTCCTAGCAAATGCAGTAAGAGAAGAAAAGGAAACAAAAGGTGAAGAGATTGGGAAGGTGAAAATAAGACTGTGTTTATTTGTACTTGACATGATCATCTATGTAGAAAATCCCAAAGAACCAACAGCAAAGCTCCTGGAACTATTAAATGCTTATATCAAGGTTACAGAATACAAGGTTAATATACAAGAGTCAATTGCTTTTCTATTTACCAGGAATGAACAAGTGGAGTTTGAATTAAAAATATATTACCATTTATATTAGTACCCAAAATGAAATACTCAGGTATAAATCTAACCAAATATATGCAAGATCTATATGAGGAAAACTATAAAGCTCAAACAAAAGATGTCAAGGAAAAACTGAATGGAGAGATATTGCATGTTTATGAATAGGAAGACTCAATATTGTCAAGATGTCAGATCTTCACAACTTGATCTACAGATTCAATGCAATCCAAATCAAAATAAAAATCCCAGCAAGTTATTTTGTGGATATTGACAAACTGATTCTGATTCTAAAGTTTATATGGAGAGGCAGAAGACACAGAATAGCCTACACAATATTGAAGGAGAAGAATAAAGTTGGAGAAGAACGTCAAGACTTACTATAAAGCTACAGTAATTAAGACAGTGTGGTATTGGCAAAAGAACAGACAAACAGATCAATGGAACAGAGGAGAGAGCTTAGAAATAGACCCACATAAATAAAGTCAACTGATCTTTGACAGAAGAGCAAAAGTAATAAAATGGAACAGAGTCTTTTAAACAAATGGTGTTGGAACTATTGGATATGCACACGCAAAAACTGAATCTATACACAGAACTTTCATAAAAATTAAATCAAGATGAATCACAGATCTAAATGAAAAACAAAATTATGAAACTACTGGAAGATAATATAGGTGAAACCTAGATGACCTTGGGTTTGGTAATGCCTTTTTAGATACAACATCAAAAACATGATCCATGAATGAACTCACTGACAAGCCGAAGTTCATTTAAATTAAAAACTTCTTCTCTTGATAACATCAAGAGAATGAAAAGATAAGCCAGAGACTGGGAGAAAATATTTGTAAAAGACTGTTTAAAATATACAAAGAACGCTTAAAATTCAACAATAAGAAAACAAACAACCCAATATTTAAAATGGGCAAAAGAGCTGAAAAGACACCTCCCCAAAGGAGGCAGAAGGTATATCGATGGCAAATAATCATATGAAAAGATGTTAAACATCATATGACTTCAGGAAATTCCAGATTAAAATGGCAATGAGATACTACTGCACACCTATTCGAACGGCCTAGATCCAAAAAACGGACACCACCAAATACTGGCAAAGATCTGAAGCAACAGGGACTCTCATTCATCGCTGGTGGGAATGCAAAATGGTACAGCCACTTTGGAAGACATTTGACATACTTTCTGCAGAACTAAACATTCTCTTATCGTTAAGATCCAGAAATCGCATTCCTCAGTATTTACCCAAATATTTTGGAAACTTATGTTAATAGAAAAACTTGCACATGGATGTTTACAGCAGTTTTATTCATAATTTCCAAAACTTGGAAGTAACCAAGGCATCCTTCAGTAGGTAGATGGATAGGTAAATGGTGGTACATCCAGACAACTGAATATTATTCAAGGCTAAAAAAAAAAAAAAAGCTATCAAGACATGGGGAAAATGTACATGTATACTACTAAGTGAAATAACAGGCAAAACTATGGAAACAGTAAAAAGATTAGTGGTTGCCAGGAGTTAACGGAAAGGGAGGGATGAATAGGAGGATCACAGAGGAATTTTAGGGCAGGGAAACTATTCTGTCTGATACTACAGTGGTGGAATACATGTCATTTGTCAGAACCCATAGAATGGACAACACCAAGCACGAATGCTAATGATGTATCAGTGTAGTTTCATCAATTGTCACGAACATATTATTACTGTGGTGTGGGATGTTCATAGTGGCGGAAGGTGTGTACGTGGGAGTCAGATGTCATGTGGGAATTTTCTGTAGTTTCTACTCAATACTGCCATGAACCTAAAACTGCTGTAAACAATAACGTTTATTAATTTAAAAAATCCATTTCCTAGTTACACTAACCACATTTCAAGCACTCAGCATAGTCACATGTGGGTGTGGCCACCATCTTAGACCATACACAGAAAAAAATTTTTTTTTATTATCTAAGCCCAGTGTAAATTAAAGAAACACTCAGCATGGCCTATAGGCTTACTGGGAGAAACATTATAACGGTTATGGATCATCTGGTATTGATTATGGATCTAATGATATTTCTTCTGTTCCACCTATACCTTCCTATTTTCTAAGAGTAAAAATAGAAAAAAATGAGAAGGAAAAACTAAAGAATATTTTGAGTTACTGGATTGTTTGGTGGCTACAGCCAAACTACAGAGTGCCATTTCAAAGTCTTTTATTTATACTCAGAACAGGAAGATATTTTTCCAAGTATTTTCCATAGTCTCATAACACTAATACACTTAGATTTTTTAAAATCATCACCGCTATGAAGAGCCACTGGGATAGCTCTATGTTGTCTAGCACATGAGAAAAATTAACTTTTGAATATTCACCCACTCACATATTTATAACAATGTTAATTTTTCAGTTTTTCTCTTGACTTTTGAAGGGTCGTTTGATGATTGTTCATTGGTAACGTGTTGTCTAAAAAATGATTACAAAGAGACATGTAGGAGTTCTGTTAAATAGAGGTAGATCGATTACTGTTTTTAATGACACCCCAAAAGTTCATCCAGTGTTTGCAAAACCTAATAACTCAGTCTGTATAATCTTTTGTCTATGCACTGTCTCCAAGAAAATTTTCTGAAGATGTCATCCATGAGATGACAACTTGCTGAAAAACTAGTAAAGCAGAAAGACTATTTTGCATTTACGAATCCAAGAGATAGATGCACTGCTCCTGTCTGTCTTCTCCCTTGTGTTGGCTGAACAACTTACTTGTGTTAGTAAGTATTCCACCACAGACACAATCACGTTACCTTTTTGCTTTTCTTTCAGATTGTGGCTCTTCATAGCAGTGATCATCTCATACATTCAATAAACTTTAGATGAATTGTAAACAACCTACGTTACTCCTGATGAGCAAACAAGATTGTATTTGGCATTCACTGTCACAAACTTCACAAAAACAGGGACGTTGCTCTAGTGAAAGAAAAAAAATCAGACGAGGATCAAAACTGTCATTCAGTCCTCAGCAAGAATTTAGGAAAATATCATCCTTTCTAACTTTGAAAAGCAATAGAGATTTCTTTTATTTACTTATTGTCATCAACATAGGTTTATCTATTCATGCAACTTAAAATTGAGGAAGAAGAGAAAACAGTGGATAGAATTGCAGCAGATTTCTGTTTCAGTGAGCTTCAAAAACAAAAGAAGAGAAATGGGCTTATGTGATTAATGATGGAACCCTTTTGACTTGTAAATGTCTTTAACTTACACAATTTTATTCACCATAGAATTACATTAAAAAATTACTGTTTATGAAACATGTCTTTCCATAAGCAAAAATTTGTTACCCAGTACTAATATATACTTTTTTACTCTCGAGCTTTTAAAATACAATTAAGGGGGCTTCCCTGGTGGCGCAGTGGTTGGGAGTCCGCCTGCCGATGCAGGGGACGCGGGTTCGTGCCCCGGTCTGGGAGGATCCCACGTGCCGCGGAGCGGCTGGGCCCGTGAGCCATGACCGCTGAGCCTGCGCGTCCGGAGCCTGTCCTCCGCAACGGGAGAGGCCACAACAGTGAGAGGCCCGCGTAACGCATAAAAAAAAAAAAAAAAAAAAAAAAAAAAAAAAATCTAAAATACAATTAAGGGCTTCCCTGGTGGCACAGTGGTTGAGAGTCCGCCTGCCGATGCAGGGGACACGGGTTCGTGACCCGGTCCGGGAAGATCCCACATGCCACGGAGCGGCTAGGCCCGTGAGCCATGGCCGCTGAGCCTGCGCGTCCGGAGCCTGTGCTCCGCAACGGGAGAGGCCACAACAGTGACAGGCCTGCGTACCGAAAAAAATAAAAAAAAAAATAAAATACAATTGAAAAATTCAGCAAAGTTGTAACATACAAAACCGACACACAAAAATCCATTGTACTTCTATATCCAAACAATGAACAATCTGAAGAGGAGGGATATTAAGGAAACAATTCCATTTGCAACAGTATTGAAAAGAATAAAATACTTAGAAATAAACTTAACCAAGAAGGCACAAATAAAGGGAATGACATCTCATGTTCATGGACTGGAAGACTTTATATTGTTAAGGTATCACTACTAGGTAAAGTAATCTACAGATTTAATGCAATTCCTATGAAAATACTAATGACTTTTTTTTTTTTTTTTTTGGCAGAAACAGAAAAATCCATATAAATCTCTAGGGACACCAAATAGTAAAAACAATCTTGAAAAAGAACAAATTTAGACGTCTTGCACTGCCTGATTTCAAAATTTACTACAAATCTACAATAATCAAAAGAGTGTTGTCTTGGCATGAAGACAGACATACAGGTGAATAAAATACAACAGAGAGCCCAGAAATACATTCTTGCATACACAGCCAATTGATTTTCAACAAGAGTGCCAAGACAACTTGATGGGGCAAGAACAGTCCTTTCAACGAACGCGGAAAACTGGATATCCACACACAAAAGAATGAAGCTGGACTCCTACCTTACACCATATACAAAAATTAACCCAGAATGAATCAAAGACCTAAATGTAAGAACTAAAACTATAAAATTCTTAGAAGAAAACATAGGGGGAAATCTTTGTAACACTGGATTTGGCAGTGATTTCTTGGATATGTCACTAAAAGCTTAGGCAACACAAGAGAAACACAAGTTTGACTTCATCAAAATTTAAAACTTTTATGCAACAAAGGACATTACAGAGTGAAAAGGTAATCCATGGAATGGAGAAAATATTTGCAAATCATGTATCTGATAAAGGGTTAATATCCAGAACATATAAAGAACTCCTATAACTCACAACCAAAAAGCAAACAACCCAATTACAAAATGAGCAAGTGACCTGAATAGACATTCTTCCAAAGAGAAGATATACAAATGGCCAATAAGCACATGAAAAGATGCTTAACATCACTAATCATTAGGGAAATGCAAATGAAAACCACTTCACACCCATTAGGATCACTATTATCAAAATAACAGAAAATAACAAGTGTTGGTGAGGATGTGGAGAAACTGGAACGCTGACTACCACCGGTAGAAATGTAAAATGGTGCGGATACTATGGAAAACAGTATGGCAGTTTCTAAAATAATTAAAAATAGAATTATCATATGATTTAGCAACTCCATTTTTGGATATATACACAGAAGAATTGAAGCAAGGACTCAAACAGATATTTATACACCCGTGTTCATAGCAGCATTATTCACAATAGTCAAAAGGTGAAAGCAAGCCAAGTATCCATTGATAGATAAATGGCTAAACAAAATGTGATGTACATACAATGCAATATTATTCAACATTAAAAAGGAAGGAAGCTCTGACACATGCTATGACACAGATGAGCCTTGAAGATATTATGTGAGGTGAACTCAGCCAATCACAAAAGGACAAATACTGCATGATTCCACTAATGTGAGGTACCTACAGTAAATGGTCAAATTCATAGAGAAGAAAGCAGAATGGTGGTTACCAGGGGCTGGGCGTAGGGGTGTATTGTTGTTTAATGAGTATGGAGTTTCAGTATGAAAAGATTTTTTAAGTTCTGGAGATGGATGGCGATGAGGGTTGCAGAGCAATGTGAATGTACTTAATGCCATTGAACCGTACACCTAAAATGGTTAGAATGGCCAATTTTATGTTACAAATGTTTTACCACAATGAACACACACACCTTCACTCACTCCAAGGTTTCAAAAACTTTGATTAATTCTTTAGCTCTTTAGCTTACTGTAATATTACAATAAGTAGCATCTAGATTACATCGAAAAAAATATATGGTAGGAAGAGGTGTCATTTACTAAGGTTTTATTGCATTCACTTTGTACTGAGGAACATCAAGTTCTGGGTTATGTTTAGATCTCCAAGTCCCAGAGCATAAAATGTCATGTGATGAATGTTTTTGTCCCCTCTCAAAATTCATATGTTGAAACCCTACCCCCGAATGTGAGGGTATTAGGAGGTGGGGCCTTTGGGACATAATTAGGATTTGATGAGGTCATGAGAACAGAGCCCACGTGAATAGAATTAGTGCCGTCAACACAAATTACTACGTCGAACCAACAATATCCTGAAATTGGGAGATTTGTTCCCACTGACACGAGTCCTGTTTCGAATTTAGGTCTTTTAAAATTAGTAGCTATGTTTGTAAAACAACTTAACACAGTAGCTTTAACTTTCCTTACCAAGCAAGAAAGCAAGGGCCACAGCTCTCAGTGTGTCTGAGATCACCAAACTGGAGGCTTATAAGCTTCTTTTTAAAAATTCAGCATTAGATATTTTATTTGTTAAACATTCAAATACAAGATATTATAGGTTTCTACCTTCTCAATGGTATCCCAAGGGAAATTCATGAAGCCACTTGCCGCAGAAGATAAATGAAAATTTCTCTTTTGAAAACTGAGTTGTAAGACAAAGACCATATCATTGTCACATATAATTCAGAGAGACGAAGATATTACCTGTTTTTAACTTGTATTTAACTATTCACTTCTCCATTTTTTTCCTTAGGGGAAGCACTTAAGTTAGACAAACTCTTAATTGTATAGCTCAGAAAAGAGAGTCATCAGTCAGCTGTAATATTTTCCTGAGAAATGGATTGCTTTGGAAGATGTGTGTGTGTGTGTGCACACATGCACATGTGGTTTGAGAAACTAGTTAGAAGAAAAAAAACATGAAGAGCAAAAAATACACACATTTCTGGTGGCCAATTTTTAAAAATTACAGAGCTCAGTGTTCATCAGAGTTGGGCCTATTAATCATTTTCTCAGTAGAAAATATCTAAGTGTAGGGTTTGACTGATTTTTCGAGAAATCTCTTTTTTTACAGAGAGAGAAGGGAAATCTTTCAAAATTGTTGGGAAGAATGATTTTCATACTTCTTGCTCTTGTGAAGAAATAACTGTGAACGTTAAATAATATTCATTGTGCTACCTGAAATGGTTTTTAAATGCTTCTCACTTTTTCACAGCAGAAGCGTTTAAACGATGTCAGTTACACACATTGATTTCAAGTACAGTATTTGTTGAAAGAAAATATTCATATCAAGATTATTTTATGTCTTTTATAACAAAATATCCCTTTTCTATAGATGAATATTGTTTAAAGGTCATTACACCTAGATATTGCCAAACTTCAAAGAAAGGATAGCTTACTAGTTTTTTTGGATAAAGGATTCATTTACCAGAGCCAACTTGGGATTATAGATGATTGATTGAATTGCACTGGATTTATTTACAGTCCTCCGAGAAAGAAAGACTCAATCAAATGCAATAAATTGGAAGATAAAGAAAGCATGACGGGAACAGGGAATAGGACCAAAATATCCTAAACGTGTAGGGATAGCTTAATATTACAGTCACCTGCTTTTAAAAAGATGAGAAACCTAGCTAGGAGGGTGGCCCTTTTGTCAGTCAATGTTCTTTTTACCCAATTCACAATCTTAAAGCTGTTATATTTACTAAACTAAAATAATTGTAGAGAAGCCAATGAATGCCCTTCATCTGGACTGTTGATAATCCTATTTACTGAGTGGGTTTCGTAGAGGGATTTTTTTTTCCTGTGTTTGGGTATATTTTCAAAGCAGAGGATCTAAGTTCAAAAATTCAAACTATTCTTTACCCTGCCTTTCATACAAAGAAAATGATCTGGTAATTGAAAACTGCTCCAGGCAAAAGGGTGGCTGTGATATTACTTGGAGGATATTATTTCCAGAAGAAGGTAGATAAGCAAATTGCTCTAAGTGATTCCTCTTCAATCTTACTGTTTCCTCTCCCATTATTATGTCAGTGAAAAGAAGTTTTAAAAGAGCATCAAAACAAAAAACAAAACCAAACACAAACAAATAAAAAACCCAAGTGCAGAGCAGAAGAGGAAGCAGCCCAGAGATTTATGTAGTGAGAAAGACTGGTGGAGGGAGAGGACTGGAAATAAGGTATACCCTCAATTAATTCCCTGTGATGTACACGGAGGGGGCATGAGAGTTTCTTTTGCTTTGGCATGAATTGGTAGGCACTTCCTTCTTCTGTACCTACTTCTCTGAGTTACAGCTCCTCCACTATCAGCTTGGATGCTATTAACATACTAGATCCTAGGCAGCTGTGCAGTGATCCCCATTCTAGAGACATCTCCAGTCACATCCATCATGATAGCCCCTTGAGATTTCTATGGGCTTGTTGCTATGGAAACAGTGTTGCAGGATTTAAAACCTCAGGAAAAGTGCCTAAAGGTTTGAATCTTGTTTCGGATCCAAAATAAACCTTTCTTTGGCATAACCTGCTTAATGCTCTTCAAAATGAATTAACTTATTCTTTAAATAATAAATCATATCGTTAAAAATAAAGTCTCTCTTATCCAAACTGCTGAAAAAAAACAGTACTTCCAGGGCTGGTCTTTTCCTTCTATTTGAGAGATTTTATAAACTTTAGAGATGGTGGCTATGAGAAATCTTCCTGGTTTTTTTAGTTCTGGGAATTGTCTTAGAAGGAATTTTCAGTTCTCAGACTTCGAATGAGAAGCTCTTACATAGCTGCCTCTGTTCCCAAGCACATCTAAACCAAGGTTAGTAGCACAGAGACATAGTAGTTTTCTATGGCTGCTGTTAACAAATCACTACTAACCTGGGGGTTTAAAACAACACAGATTTGGGTTTCCCTGGTGGCGCAGTGGTTGAGAGTCCGCCTGCCGATGCAGGGGACGCGGGTTCGTGCCCCGGTCCGGGAAGATCCCACATGCCACGGAGCGAGCGGCTGGGCCCGTGAGCCATGGCCGCTGAGCCCGCGCGTCCGGAGCCTGAGCTCCACAACGGGAGAGGCCACGACAGTGAGAGGCCCGTGTACCGCAAAAAAACAACCCCCCCCCCCCCCCCCCGCCAAAACCCCACAAATTTATCTTACAGTCTGTAGGTCAGAAATTTGACTTGGGTCTCACCAGGCTAAAATCAATGTGTTTGGAACCGAGCAGAACCCTGTGGGCTCCCTCCCCCCAAGTAAAAAGGCCCCTTCGTGTCCTCTGCCTCTTGTTTGTTGAAAAGCTGACATCTCCCAGGCCTTCCTGGGTCACAAAAGAGCAGGTTCAAGCAGTTAATGATTAGGATAATAGGGTCACAGACAGTGTCTGATGCACATTCCCGAGTTGTTTTACAGATACTGTAATTGCCACAAGAGGGAAGTAACTGCATGACGACCAGACTGCAGTCATGACATAAGCTGCTCCATCTAGAGCGGAACTGAATCTATGGCTTGCACAGTTCCAAGCACTGGCCTTAAGAGAATGGGATTAATACTACTGCTCATAATAATCTGTATCTTTGCAGGCATCAAAATAATTGTAACTTCCTCTGCTTGTGTATGTAAACGGGCAACTGAAGCTGTCAGCCGAGAGATGCTTCAAACCCATGTCAGCATCTTTCACACTAAGACCTCGAGGCCCTTTCACAGCATGAAGCAGCTACAGAAGACAGACCTTCATCCCTAATCCCGTAGAAATGGAATGATATCTGAGGGGGGTGGGATCTGTAAACAGCTCTTTGCAGGAAACGGCCCACAGCAGGAAACCCCCTTTCTCTTCCACTCAGCAAAGCTACGCTGTAACTAACTTTTCAATCAGGCACCTCCATGCTCTACTCATCTCCAGCCCTAGCACACCTATCAGATCTTGTGCTCACACAATACCTTGCCTAACTTGTTGGTTCTTTCTGCAGATCAAAGAAGTAGAAATGAAGAATAATTAACAGGTGACCAGATCTCTTCCCTTGCTTCCCCTTCAGTAATCTCGTGAACCAACAGTGTGGACAAACTGTGTGAACAAGACAGCCTCTAAAGAAACATCACAAGAAGTCAACAAGCCTGTCAACAAGGTGACGACTCTGACCCCCATCTCAATGATTAACTGAGATTACCTCCGTTTTTCCCTTTAAAAACTTTCATGGCCAAGCAGATGGTTTTTGGGGGACACCGAGTCAATCATCTCCCCAGATCACCAGCATTCTGATTAAAAGCAATTTTCCTTTCTACCAACAACTGCCTCTCGGGTATTGATTTTCGAGCGGGGAGCAGCCGGACCTGAATCTGGTAACGTATTTTTCCATTTCGGATTCTTTAGAGGAGAATCTGTTTCTTTGTCTTTTCTAGCTTCCAGAGGCTGCCTGCATTCCTGGGCTCCTGGCCCCCTAACTCCAATCTCAAATTCAGCAACATCAAATCTCTCTGACCTTTCTGTCGTCATGTATCTTTGTCTGACCACAGCTGGGGAAGGTTTTCCACTTTTCACAACTGGTGATTAGGTTGGGACCACCCAGATAATCCAGGGTAATCTTCCCATCTCTGGATTCTAAACCTTAATCACACCTGCGTAGTTTCTTTTCCTATGTGAGATAACATATTCACAAGCTTCCAAGACTGGCACATGTATATCTTTCAGGGGCTATTATATCTATAAAGAACAAATCTCATGAAATCTTTGTAGCAAACATGGGAGTATGAAAAAGATCACAAACCAATAGATTTGTTTTAAATAAGATTTAGGGAAATAAGATAAACAAGATACATGGATATTAACATATGAATCACAGACACTGCTGATTGTATCAGACATTTCTCCTGTTACGTCACTTCAAATACTCTTTCAAAGCCCTACCACTTACTTTCCATATTCTGTGCAAAGAGTAAGCAGGAAAGCAGGTGTGACTATATTAACAACAGGCAAAGAAGACTTAGGCCAAGGACTTTTACCAGAGATCAAGAGGGATCGTGCATGGTGATAAAAGTATCCATTCGATTAAGAAGACGTAGCAGCCCCATATATGCGTGCATCTAATATCAGAGTATCAAATGTATGAAGCAAAATTGATAGAACTAAGAAAGAAATAGGGAAACCCACAAAGTTAGGTCTGTATTTTAACTCCCTCAAGCGTTCCCTCAATAATTAACAGAACTAGTGGAGAAAAAAAATCATGGAATTTGAAAATATGAATAACACTATCACCCAGCCCGATCTAATTGACATTCACAGAACCCCTCGCCCAACAGCAGTCACACTCATGTACCTTTCAAGTGAACATGGGGCCATTCACCAGGACAGACCATATTCTGGGCCATAAAAAAGTCTCAGAATATTTCAAAGGGCTAAAATAATACAAGGTATATTCTCTGACTATGCAAGAATTAAAATAACTAAAAGATACTTTTAAAGCTATAAATATTGAGATATTAGGCAACATACTTTCATACAGTAAGTACATGGGTCAAATAAGAAAAAATCATGAGAGGTTGTGAATGTTTAGAAACATTTCAAAATGATCAGTACTGGAAACAGAACATAGCAAAATACATGAGACTCAGCAAAGCAGTGCTAAGAGGGAAATTTACAGCTTTAAATGCTTATACTAGAAAAGGAGAAAACATTTAAAATCAATGATACATCGTTCCACCTCATGAAGCCAGAAAATGATCAGAAAATTAAATGCAAAGTGAGTAGAAGGGAGGAAATAATAGAAATAAGAACAGAAACAAAAGACAAACTCATGAAGCAATAGTATATGATCATTGCCAGTTTTTCTGCTTTTAGAATTTGTGCTTCCCGTTCCTGCAAACTTTAGGACCATCAGATCACACAGATCCTTGTTCGTGAGGAGAATACACCAGGGAATGTTTCCACTGAACTTGAAGTTATGTCTACCACCTGGTCACTTGACCATCTCAAGCTAATGTATCAACTAAAAGAGAAAAAAGTTATTACGCTGATGGCAACAATCATCAGTGGTTTCCCATGAGAAGTAGGGTGATCGCTACACAATGGAGTAAGCAAGGACTGTATCTGGAAACCTGAGAATTCCTTGGAGCCTTTCCTGGTGTTTCCATGCCTGGTGACAATGGTGAACAGGCAACCACAGGAGCTATGGCCTGACAAAGACAGAAAGGATCCCTCAGGGAAGATCTGGGTGTCCTACCAGGAATGAAATCGAGGTCAGCCACAGTGCTGCCTGAAGGTGCGGAGAATCAAGATTGTCTGCTGGAAGGACAGAGATCATGAATATCAAATACTGCCTCAAGACCAGTAGGGTTTAGAGACTGTTTCCACTAACTACCTTGTATTAAGTCTTTGTGGAGATTTTTGCTGTCTACCGCTCTGCAGGGGCTTTGGTATAGATGGAATTCCAAAGTGAAGGACCAGAAGCGTATCTGAGTGGCGGATGGGTCAACTGTTAATGGCCAGCACGTGTGTGCTATTTCACATTCTTTCAGCCCATCTCTCACCCCAGCTACTGTGGCAAGACACCATTTCCAAGAGCGCGTTAACTAGTCCCGCACGAAGCCTTGTTTCAGGTCTACACTACATTCCTCTTTCTCTTGCCCTGGGCTCCTCAGCGTGACGGCATGGCACTGCCAGGGAACTCCCTTGGCACTCAGGCATGTATCTCCTGAAATGTGGGAGGTGATGCTTAACGAACAATGGGGACAGACGCCCCCTCAGTAGGTCCTGTGTGGCGGATGCCCCACGGTGGTATTGAACTTAATAAAAACCCATTGTTCTACTGACCTTTTATCCTTCTCTGTTTCACTCCGCCTGCCCTTCACTTCTGCTCCCCGGGATCACCTGCCAAGTCGAGTGACTTCACACACGCCTCTGTCTTAGACTCTGCTTTGGGGAAACCCAGTCTAGCACACGGCTCTTTACAGTAGCGAATGAATTTCCTCTGGCCACCCAGAGCTGCATTCATTCTTAATGTACTTTAGAAACCATTCGATGGAACTGAGAGGTGACGTGCTTGGATCAGGCGATACCACTCGGGAGAATTTTAGGCTGGCAGACTTGCCTGGTGAAGACTTTCTGCTTTGTTGGCATCATTGCCCACGGCCCCATTTTTGCCCCCAGTTCTTTTCCTTTTAGGAGTTTGAAATCACACACCCAATTTCTTTGAAACAAATAGGCAAAGCAAAAATCTAGCTAATCTTTTCACATTAACCCTGCTCAGAAGATGCCTGGTAAATTTCCAGAATTTGGTAAATAGCCAATGAATGAAAGTATTCCCCCTTACCCTTTAGTGGCCGTCATTTATTTTCTTTGCTGTTGTACAGAGTCTTGAAACGTTGTTTTCTTCCCTCGAAATGACAAAAAAGTATTTTCTTTGGCATGGCCCCAGAGTACAACAGTTAAACTTGCCACTATGTGAAAGAGCTGTATTTGTTTAGAAGTTACTCAAAAGGCCGTGAGAGCAGGTGACCTGGATTATAGGAAGTAGCCCCAGGAAACTCAGGATTTTCTTTCCTGTCTTTTTGCCAGGACACTGATTTTTCTTTGGCCAATAGTAATTTGCAATAAGGTCAGGATTTCTCACGTTGTTTTCTTACAAGCAATTCTTTATCCTTACAAGACTGGGAGAGGAAACATCGAGGGGAAAATGATGTCTTTAGCTTAGGGCTCAAATGGTTCTTGATAATCTTTTCAGGTCAATTTTAGGAGACAAAGAGAAAGGACTAACTACGTACATACACATCCATCATACTTGAAGAGAGACGACACTGTGTTAAAACACAAAATCAACTTCAAAAGAATATAGCAACTGCCCCCGACGAACTCCTAAAGAAAAAAGGAATTAGAAATGCAAAGCTGTTGTGACCACCTAGAGGGGTGGGATAGGGAGGGTGGGAGGGAGGGAGACACAAGAGAGAAGAGATATGGGGACATATGTATATGTATAACGGATTCACTTTGTTATAAAGCAGAAACTAACCCACCATTGTAAAGCAATTATATTCCAATAAAGATGTTTAAAAAAAAAAAAAAAGAAATGCAAAGCTGAAAATTAGGAGGCTCCAGAGTGAACTTAAGGATGGATCTACAGACATTTTAAATAAAAGGCAGAGCTCACGACATTCAGTGATGAGTGGCCGTGTACTTTCTAAGTCACACAAGGTGAGATATCCGGATTTCTCAGAGTGGAAGGATGGCGGGATTCTCTAACACTGATTGCGGGTTGGGGACCGGGGTTCAGAAAAGATGGGTAGAATCAGCTGCACCTTTGACTATATTCACTATCAAGATTAGGGAATTCCCCGAGTATCATAGACAATATGTAAGAACATTTCCAAATATGAAAGTACATTTTGGTGTTTACCTCGTATACTTGAATCTCATGAGAATTAAGAAAGACCACCAGGCTTCCCTGGTGGCGCAGTGGTTGAGAGTCCGCCTGCCGATGCAGGGGACACGGGTTCGTGCCCCGGTCCGGAAAGATCCCACATGCCGCGGAGCGGCTGGGCCCGTGAGCCATGGCTGCTGAGCCTGCGCGTCCGGAGCCTGTGCTCTGCAACGGGAGAGGCCACAACAGTGAGAGGCCCGTGTACCACAAAAAAAAAAAAAAAGAAAAAAAGAAAGACCACCAAAAAGTCAGAAGCATTTACAGTGGGTTTCTTTTTCTTTTTTTTTTTTTTTTTTGGCTGTGCCCCAACAGGCATAGGGGATCTTAGTTCCCTGACCAGGGATTGAACCCGTGCCTCCCCACCCAAGCCCCAGCAGAAGGGTGGAGTCCTCACCACTGAACCGCCAGGGAAGTCCCCACAGTGAAGTTTAAGATGGTGGTTTTACTTGAAGAGTCCCCTTCTTGAAATCTGCTTATAGAATGCACTCTTCTGGTTGTAAAAGCCCAGGTTCCTGCCTTCCAGATTTTTTCCCTTATGAAACAGTCTCTTTACTTACATCCAGGACAATCGCTGGTTTCTGCCAAGTCACTAGTCAACCCCAATGGCCCTGTTCCACATATGACCTTCAAGATTGTTTATTTTACGTTTCTGCTCCAGGATGCGTGTAATCACATGTTTTATTTCTGATCAGATTGGCTTTCTATTGATTTTAAGTCTTAAATATTTCTTTTGTTGGGACTTCCCTGGCGGTCCAGTGGTTAAGGCTTCGCCTTCCAATGCAGGGGGTGAGGGTTCGTTCCCTGGTTGGGGAGCTAAGATCCCACATGCCTTGTGGCCAAAAAACCAAACCATAAAACAGAAGCAATACTGTAACAAATTCAATAAAGACTTCTTTTAAAAAATGGGTGATTTTACAAATATATATTT
The DNA here is from genome assembly GCF_008692025.1 of Phocoena sinus. Lineage (NCBI taxonomy): Eukaryota > Metazoa > Chordata > Mammalia > Artiodactyla > Phocoenidae > Phocoena > Phocoena sinus. The sequence goes on from NC_045764.1 coordinate 4,479,852, forward strand.
CTTTTGTTAATTTATGCCATTTTAATTTGCCTTATTCCCGCCCATGAGACAGGAAAATCATTATGACTTTTCTCTTAAGACATGTAAGTTGTAGGGGATTCCCTGGTGGTCCAGTGGTTAGGAGTTGGCACTTTCACAGCCGGAGCCCAGGTTCAATCCCTGGTTGGGAACTAAAATCTCTAAGCCCCATGGCGCAGCCAAAAAAAAAAAAAAAAAGACATGTAAGTTGTAAACAATCTAATAGAAGGTGACCTTAAAAAACTGGTTTATCTTGCAGAGAACAGAACTTAAGAGGCAAAAAAAAAAATGTGACATTTCCCAGGTTCAATTCAGATTCTAGGGGATGAAACGTGATGATTGAGTTAACCATTAATGTCAGCAAGGACCTCTTCAGGAAAAATATATTGCAATTTTAGAGACTCAATACTATAAACATCTTTCTCATTTCTCCAGCATGATAGCGCTTTGGCAACTTAAAGATAGGGTTGGTTCATTAAGCCAAAGAGCTCTTTAACTTAATGACAAATTCAGTTGAAATATTTTCTAATGTATAAACAAAGTGGCTGGCTGTTTAACAGAACTTTTCAGCTGGAAGTATAGGCAACTTTTATAGATGCAAAGCTGGAGCAGAATGAAATGACAATCACTTTTTGACAATTATAAAGGTTTCAAACATTCCACTTAATTTCAGTTAAAAGAATGTCAATATTCTCTGAATCTCAAATTATGTTTCTTCTGCCTACCACTTACCTTCTTGGATTGCACAGAATATTTCCCTACTCTTTTATACTTTTGCCTATATCCTTCTTCTCTTCTCCCCATCGACCCTTCCGTTTTGCTGCCTTTTCTCTGTTTTGCATTTTTAGTGTTTGGAAAAACAAAATAGGAAAACCACAAAGCTTACCATTTCCACCAAGGATAAATATAAGAACATCCCAGCAGTAATGGTTAAGATCCAGTTCTGAATACATGGATCCGCGGATACCGAGAGCCCAATATACAGTCCTATGAAGGCAGTTAAAGCGCTTATAAGATTCATCAGGATGGCAATCTTAATAGGAAGTCCAGAGCTTAAGAGCACAGCAAAGTCTCCTGAAATTTAAGGGAAAAGAAACTAGAATTATCATTTAACTGATGATGCCTTTGTTCAACTCGTGTGCTATCTGTTTCAAATTTCAGCAACTGGGGCCAATTTTATAAGTAACATTGAATGATCAGTTAATAAAACACTTTCTTATATTTCTCTAGGATTTACGGCCTAACTCATTATACTTTAGGAAGTTACATTTCAAGAGTTCTGTTCCTTTTACTGCTCTGGAAGACAGTATATACAGAGAGAACTGTGACATACTCTCTACTTCCTAATGTCCTGTGACATATTCAACTGAGACAAATGCAAAATAAAGCACTTGCTGCCCTGGGATTTCTAAAGCTTTTTACCTGGAAACTTGCCAGGCAAAATCCCAAGGTAGTAAACATTATATAGGCTTTTCTTTTTTTACTTAGGCAGGAACTGCTAAGAAAGAGAAAGAGAAGATGACTTAAGGAGATTTTTAAATCATGGCAAAAGTTGGTTAGGAAAACAAATTTTTCCTTTAGAAAATGTTTTACTGCCTTAATTATAGAAAAACGACCTTATTCCCTCTACACTTTTCCTCCAAAAGAAGAATGATCTTGTAATCTGAGAGGCTCTGTTTCTTAGTTTTGGGATTGAGAAGAGGCTGAAGTTCAATAAAGAGACATAATGGAAAAGAATACAGAAAAGAATGTCTATATGTGCATAACTGAGTCAGTTTGCTATGCAGCAGAAATTGACACAACATTGTAAATCAACTAGACTTCAATAAAAAATTTTTTAAAAGAGACAGCCTGGGGACTCAGTTTCCTAGTTCTATTGCGTAATTAATCCTATGAACAGGTCTTCAGACATTTTTGCTGGCCTGTCGCAGACTGTCACCCTCCTCTGTTGGGTTTTATCATAGTAGCTAAAATAGGACCATACAATATGGCCCCCAGACCAGGTATGTCTTAACGGATTCAGGAAGGACCTTGGATAAACTCCTCAGAGAGGAATGGGTCAGTGATGATCAGTGACAGGACTCTGGGCAATAGACACAGAACCCAAGAGGTCAGGGGGGGCCCAAGTGGGCAATGTAAATGTGAAAGTGAGATAAGAAAGAGTGACTGCCAAGAGCCCTCTCTCTAGGGCACACGTGTTCCTGGGACCAGCCTCTCCTCTTTCTGGACCTGTTTCAGAAATGTCTATTCCGTCTCCTCTTGGTTCCTGGGAGGCAGATTTGAATTACATGGGTTATTAAGATTATCCAGAAAAAGGGTCTTACATGAATCTGATACCATACGCCTGTCATTTCAATGTTACACTTGGCTTTAGACATTTTGTGTAAATCAGGTTGATGAAACCATGGTTTGGCTTTAATTTAAATGTTATTTTATCTCACTGGCCTGTTTGCTGACATAATGGATCAAAAGTTCTCCTATTAATGTTTTTCCCACATTTAATATGCAGATTTTAAAGTTTTTGCTGAAGTTTTTTTAAAAAATTAAAGAATCTTTTTATTATGCCAGTATTTTAATTTTTTAATTTAATTTTTATTTTGTATTGGGGTATAGTTGATTTACAATGCTGTGTTAGTTTCAGTTGTACAGCAAAGTGGTTCAGTCATACATGTACATACATCCACTGTTTGTTTGTTTTTTGCGGTACGCGGGCCTCTCACTGCTGTGGCCTCTCCCGCTGCGGAGCACAGGCTCCGGACGCGCAGGCTCAGCGGCCATGGCTCACGGGCCCAGCCGCTCCGCGGCATGTGGGATCTTCCCGGACTGGGGCACGAACCCGCGTCCCCTGCATCGGCAGGCGGACTCTCAACCACCGCGCCACCAGGGAAGCCCCATCCATTGATTTTTAGATTCTTTTCCCATATAGGTTATTACAGAGTATTGAGCAGAGTTCCCTGTGCTATACAGTAGGTCCTTGTAGATTATCTATTTTATATATAGCAGTGTGTATATCTTAATCCCAACCTCCTAATTTATCCCTTCCCCCCACCTTTAATGACTGTTTCCCATATAGAATTCTCCAGAATCCAAAAAGAGTCACTTCTGGATCCAGGAAATATCATAAATGGGTCTAACTGCATTCTATCTTGAGGTACAGGAATTTTTTTTTCTAGTTCTTTGCTTTTGATGGTTTAAATAAATTATGAACAGAAAGTATTCATCTTTCAATCATGTGTTGGAAAAAGAAGCCTAGTAAACCATGGCTAGAAATATATTATGATTTTCTCAGCGAGCAGGAAGAGTGATTCTACTGTCAGACTTACCCATTTCGTGGGGAATTTCATGACACAAGATAGCAAGTGTTGTGGTCACTCCCGACTCGGATGAAGATGAGAAGGCTGTTCCTATGACTAGGCCATCTGCAAAGTTATGCAGGCTGTCCCCAACCAGGATCATTATTGCTAACAAGCTCATGGTTTTGCCTAAAGGACCAAAAGAAGGTGTAAGAAGCATTAACAAAGCACTACATAGTTCACGGAATCCTTCAGTTACGATCAACTTTCCCCTCCAGCCTCAACATTCTTAAATTGCACCAGATTAAGTAACTCCACTTTGTCTCAGCTTTCAAAATAGGTCAGGACCGGCGATGTGAATACAGCAACCGATATGGCACACGGATTTATGGTCACCATTTTTCTAACGGGTCTGACTAATTATGAGATGTTAGGGCATTCGCTCTTCTATCCTCCTGCTCAGCTGTGCCAAAAGAAGATAAAAATAACACTGGTGTAACTTTCCAAAATACATTCGATGACCTTTCCACATAATGTCTTTTGTGAAGCATTTTTAAATAATTTAAGACCCTCGGGGCAGAATGCCAGTAAAATGGAGTCTATTTTCTGAAACTGTCCCCTGAGTCAGACTGCCCCTCGTGTCAGTCTCCTGGAGTCAACTGTCAACCTCCTGCCACTTTGTGATCGTTCCCCTTTCTGGTTGGTGCTAACCACCCTCCCTACTGCCTCCTTCACTCCCCAAATGTGACCACGGCAGAACCGCTTCCATCCCTTCCGATCCCAAAGTTAGCTTTGGAACATTTACTGAATGTTCTGTCTTTCTGACTAGACCAACTAGATGTTGGATGAAATAAAGAGACGCTGTCTTCATGCGATTCTATTACATTATATACATTATCTGATTAGTAGACAGCCAATGAAATCAACTGGACCATAATGGGTTTAATTAATGAAATAATTAGATCACAGTTGGGTTCAAGTTTTTGACGGACAGAATTTCTGTTTTCAAAAACCTAAAACTGTGTATTAGTATTATGGGTTGGAACCATTAACAAATACAAAAAGTATTCCAGGGCTAACACATATTCTGACAGTGAACTACCTAGGCATACCATTTGATAAGAACAGCCATTAAAATCAATTGCTGTCGTCTAATTACTCAGTTGGTGTATACTGTGTGACAGGTGTTAGGAGTTGCTATTGTTACTATCAGAACTGCCCAGAATATTCTAATAACTGGACACTCAATAAAAATAGGAAGAGGTTACCTTCTGGTTTCTGTTACCTGGTCTAAGACTGGAGGGACTGCACTGTAGTTTACTACAGTTTACTGGGGTTTACTGGGGGGATATGATCTGACTTATTTCATAGCCCACACTGTGAAATAAGGAACTTCAGTAAACAGCAGATCTAGCCCAGACTATATCAGCCAGGAGACAAGTGTATTGCCTGTGTTGGAAAGACATGCCATGCATTTTACATCTCAAAATCATGCTTTATTTAGAACCATGGCGATAAGACTCAGTTCTATCGTTCTGGTGGTTTCCTAATTCATTTCATCCTTCAACAAAAATGAGAAGATTTTAAGCAACAGTCATAAAAATACAGAATAAATATCGAAGTACTGAATTCAGAGAGTTCTTATTGGCATTGCCTGGAAGCTCTCTGAGCCTAAAAATGCAAAGAGGTCACTCAGCTTTTCCTGCCAATTTTTGGAAGTAAAGCTCTTCTTTGTGGAAATAAAATCAAATAATTTAAAGTAATCCATGTGACAACACTGCAGCATACAAATAAATTGTGATCTCCAATCCGTGCCTGTGCGTATGCCTACACAGAGTTTTGATATTAACGGCATACATTTGGATGGAAAAGCTTTACCCAATTTATACTTTGCCAAGAAACACTGCAGCCTATTTTCGTTGCCTATTATTTTGTTATCTCTGATGATGGGTTTCTAAATGTCAGATCATGGCCATGTAACAAGCCGCAAGGCAAATACACATATTTGCATATAAACAACAAGGAGCACATTGTACATGTTAAGGCAACGGAAACATTACTCAGTGGAAGATAAGACAAGCGTTCACTGGCAAATCAATGTACTCATTATAGAACTATCAATAATACTCTACCTTTCCTTCGGTACATGGAAGTCATTTCGAGTGCCACATTTCTGACTTAGCAGAGGTTTTCCATGGTAATACTCAGCCTGGATCTTGTAGCGTGCTGCTTTTTGTTTATTTAAATCAGACTGTGGATAGGACTTTCACATCCTGAGTTCCACCAGTCAGGTAATATGAAACAAGTAATCAAATATTTGAAGCTAATTCAATATGTCCCCGGCAAAAAGGGCAGTTGCATAATTGAATTTGGATTTGTTCACTAATCATTCTGTATGCCAAGATTGATATCTGAAGTAGGAAGATATCAGGTCTACAAAATATTTGAATGAGTCCATCATTATTACTTCCACTTCCATTATTACAGCCATTCTCTGCTCCTAATTTGACTAGGTGTAGGCTTCTTTCCACTTCCTTTCTTCTAAAACAAATACAAAGAAATGTCTCTGATATACCTTCTAGGTGCCTGGCATTCTAAAATTTCTCCTGGAACTAAATATTTAGAAGGAAAAATATCACTACCAATGTCCTGAAAAGAGAGTTGGACAGACTACGTAATTACATATTTTGAATCATATAAATAAATTACAGGCGTGAAAACATCAAACACATTCAGAACAGTGATTGTTACCACCTTGTTTGTTCTTATTAGCATTTATATCCTCAACCACATTGCAACCTAAGGATAAAGACCATTCCTAATTTTATTCCCCCGTGCAATCACAGTGCCTAAAACATCCTCAAACATTTTTTAAAATTCATTTATTTTATTTATTTATTATTTTTGACTGCGTTGGGTCTTCGTTGCTGTGCATGGGCTTTCTCTACTTGCGGCGAGCCGGCTACTCTTTGTTGCGGTGCACAGGCTTCTCACTGCAGTGGCTTCTCTTGTTGCAGAGCACTGGCTCTAGGTGCGTGGGCTTCAGTAGTTGTGGTTCGCGGGCTCTAGAGCACAGGCTCAGTAGTTGTGGCGCACGGGCCTAGGTGCTCCATGGCATATGGGATCTTCCTGGACCAGGACTCGAACCCGTGTCCCCTGCATTGGCAGGCGGGTTCTTAACCACTGCACCACCCAAGAAGCCCTAACATTTCTTAAATGAATGAAAGAATGTGAAAAAATACAGGGATGCATGCCTGAATGAATGATCACAAGGAAATGGTTGCTGCATTAGCATTTCTTGGTTCCTCAATGCTGGAGTTTAGTAGCTATGTAATCCTGGGCAGTGACTTACCCTCTCTAATGACTGGTCTCTTCATTTGTGTAATTTGAATATTAATTATTCTTACTTCAGTAAAGTGTTAAGAGGATTAAATGAGATAATCCATATCTCATTAAATGAGATAATCCAGAATGTGTTTAGCATTCTGCCTGGCATATAATAAGTATTCAATAAATACCTCTTTTTCTTCTCAGGTAACTAACTTATTCTGATAGAATGGACATAACTAATCACGACTGCTTAACATTGAACTATTGAGAAGTGTGTTTACAAAAGAATAATATCAGTGAGAAAAATGGGGCAAGGATTCAGGAGCAACTGATGAAAACCAACACAGACCTTTTAAAAAAAGAAGTTCTAAGAATTATTCAAAAGCATGAGCAAAAGGGAATAAAGTCCTGACCAAAATTGGCTAATCAAATTCAGAAATAGGGAAAATCATAGAAAGAAGACAACTGGATGCAAATTATACAAACAAATGAGTGATGGCATAAGATCTGAATAACGAGATAGCACTGAACTCCACCATGTTAACGACAATATCATAAATGAGATAGACATTTGTGATGAATTATCAGTAGACTGTGACAGAAGACAAGAAAAACAGTACTGTCTCCAGACTTCATGGGAAGTAAAAGGCTCGAATCATCACGTCAGCAGGATTTTAAACGAGCCTTGATAACCACGTAAGTATTTACGCTAATCGAAGTTTCTAGAGGATCAGTTTTAAGCCACTGGGGAAAACATTTTTAAAGAATGAAGTGACACTGATATTAATGTGTAGTAGGTTTCAAAGACTGATAGGAATGAGCCCTTATTAAAAATTTCATTGCAAAATTTTAATAATGAAATACATACCCAATATGAAATTTACATGGTTTTCACATATTTATTTCAAAACAGATACAACCTCTTCCTATGGCACTTTCTATATTTAATGTTTGGATTTTTAAAATTGGTACTCACATTTTCTGTTGGGGGCGTTCAGACTGCCTCTAGGAATTTCAGCTGCCTGTGCATCTTCCGGGCCTTTCTATTTTAAATTAAAAAATAAAATATGAATAATAAGCAATAGTCATCATTTTATCGAAAACTGAGACATGTAGAGTTATGTTGATTTTATCAAAAGACATTTTGATCCTCTGGAGTATATCAGAACTTTTCAATTTCATAGACAAACACAGAAGGTAGAGCCAAGAGTCTGCAAGCGTGTTTTCCCCACTATCTACATGTAGATGGAAATAGCACTCTTACATAGCTCAGAGTCTTCCATAGAGAGCTGGAGGCTACTTAGATAGTCTGTAATTCATTATTAAATTATGGAAGCCTTTATGAAACCCAAGCCGTAGGAAAAAAAAAATGATTCTTGATTCTTGACCTCAGTTGGCCCTGCTCCTGTACAGTAAGTAGACTGTGGATCTAGAATTTCTTCTGATCTTTAAGTAGATTGTGGAGAAGAAACCATTGCAAACCCAACACTTCATTTCATTCATCGTAGCATAAGATGCTGTTTCTGTGGTGTTTCCAGTCAGGAAAAAAAAACAAAAAACTTGCTAAGAAAGGAGATCAACAAACTTACAAAAGAATACAATTTAAAAAGATTTTTCATCCTTTCACACGACACGAAGGTGAGATTTTGTAATTGACTTCTACAAGTTGAGATGATATGATTTTATTTCAGAGACTGACTCATGGTTCAATTTCAGGAAAGACACTTTCCCTCCCTAGGCCTAAGATTCTTGTTCTATTGTGTGAAAAGAATACTTCTTATCTGTCTATGGAACATGTCCTTTTAGAAGCATATTCCTATCACCCCAAATTGTGGAAACTTTGAGACAAATTTAATGTGAGACATAGGCCTTTTTTTTAACGTAAACAGAGAAAGTAAACTTAACATTCACATGTTAGAATAACAGCAGTTATTCAAAAGATGTAACGATAAGCTATTTTTGGAGAAGGGTGGCTGAGAAGGTAGGATCTGAAGGATACGGGCTGGAAGAGGTAGACAGGTCTCTTGCCTGAAATTGGTGGATCCAGAAACAAAAGAAAAATGTGGGGTTTTTAAAAAATTATGTTATATCAAAGCCTGATTAAGATCAAAAGACTATTAAAAGACAGGACTTCAGATATTTATTCCAGGATTTTTTTTCCAAAAAGCTATATATTGTCACAGTACGTAAAGGAATTTAGAGGCAAATATCTAAAACTCCTTTGATGACTGGAAAGATTTGTGAGTTCCTCTTCCTTAAAAACTTTCCTTAAAAAGCAGGAAATTAGGGGCTTCCCTGGTGGCGCACTGGTTGAGAGTCTGCCTGCCGATGCAGGGGACGCGGGTTCGTGCCCCGGTCCGGGAAGATCACACATGCCGTGGAGCAGCTGGGCCCGTGAGCCATGGCCGCTGAGCCTGCGCGTCCGGAGCCTGTGCTCCGCAACGGGAGAGGCCACGACAGTGAGAGGCCCGCGTACCGCAAAAAAACAACAAAAAAACTAGGAAATTCAAAATGTATATCTCAGAAATAACTAAAAAAAAACCCCAAAAAACAGGAAATTGGACCCATCAAACAATCCTAAAAGTTCAAATTATTTCTATTTCTCTTTAGGTTGATCTTACAGCTTAAATAACAAAACAAATGGTGAGTATACTATTAGTCAGCTAGAGTAGTCAAATTGTTCTAAACTCATTGAATTAACATCCGAGATGTGCTTGTATCTTGGGGCTCTGGACCCTTCATTCGCACAGAAGAAATGAGGTCAGCATTAAAGTGATTTAAAAACTAATCTCAGCCTGAAGTTATCTGCTTTCAAACCACATGTGACGTATCTAAACAATAAACACAATAAGGCTTTTGTAAAGAAATATTTTTTGTTCACATCCCTGAGTTAGCTCTAGCTCTGCAATCTACTGCCAGACACTTGTATTTTGCCAGGTTAATGTGTCAGGAATAGCTTACTTCTCTCTACTCAGGAATCTACTCTTGAACTGTAACCCCCTCCCCCAAGGCCATGGCTATAGGAGGCATGTTTTCTAACTATGTTATATATTTTCATATTTTTCAGGTCCCTTTATTTATGACTTTAAGAATTAAAATGGGAATATTGTTTTGAACCTGACTGGAGGTTGTGTTTTGAGAACTCACACGGAAGATCTTTGTTGTGGAAAACTCAGTGTAACAGAAGGCACTTACTATGAGACATCTCCGCGGACAGAATCACTTCTCTCCTACATTACGAAATGAACCCTCCACTCTTACGTCCTCTAACTAACTCCTTGCTCAACATTTATTTGGCCTCACCTAGTCATGACTAAGGATTTCTCAGACCGGAGAAACCTCAAGGTTGGCTGGTTTATGAAAACTGGTAAAGGGAGTGATTAAGGATATGTTTATTATGTCAATCTGATCCACGTGTGTTTCAAAGAGGTGCAGAGAGCAGTGACTTGAATCTGTGGAAAATGCATTTTACCCCTGAAAACAGCTTTCAGGTGTTTGGCAAAGTTTTCCAAATAGGATTTATCATGATCAAGACTAGGCAAATCGGAGTGGATTCTATTAATACTTATCTAGCCTACTGATTCTCATCTATTTATCAAGGAATAAAGGAAAGAAGGTAAGCAAATCAGTAGAATACTTCAGGTCAGTAACCTACCAACTGGATAGTTGAAGCAGATTTGCCTCTGTCTGACTGGTCACTTAATTCAGTGTTGAACGCAAGATGGCGGGAATGTCCCGTATGCCCATTAACCAGTGACATGCCCTGCTGGATGAGGATGGTTTAAAATTAGTGCTGAAGCCAGAAGAACACAGGTGTAGCCTCTGTCAATTCCACAGCTCTATTTAATATTTCGCTTATTGGCCAAAGGGGTGGATGACACCAAAAGGGTACCAGGAGAATTTCATCAGGATAAATACTTGCTAAAATGAATGTTTTAGGGCATAGGGCTGCCCTAAAACATCATGCATAGTCTAAATGCTTTAAGAATGCAACCGCAAATTTGGGGTTAGCAGATGCAAACTAATATATATATATAGTATGGATAAACAACAAGGTCCTACTGTATAGCACAGGAAACTGTATTCAGTACCCTGTGATAAACCATAATGGAAAAGAACATGAAAAAGAATACATGTATGTATAACTGAGTTACTTTGCTGTACAGCAGAAGTTAATACAACATTGTAAATCAATTATTCTTCAATAAAAAAAAAGAATGCAACCTCAAAAATTCTAGTCATGATTTACAAAGGCATGAACGGTGGTAATTTTATATTGTCTTTTTATTTACTGCAAAATTAAATTGTGAGCTCTTTCTGATGGAGATACCAAAAGGATGATCATTGAAACTGTACTGTACCCTATAACGACTAAATGAATATCTCCAGAAAGATATTCACCAATTAAAGTACTTGTAGCTTCTAAAATATCCACACTCCTTTTCTTTTACACAATATCATGAATCTTAAAATTATGTTCTTAAAACTCATTTTAAGTTCCCTGACAAGTCCAAGGACCATCTGAAAAAAATATAATTTTTGAATGTTCAGAATTTATTTCACTCATTTCCACCTGGTTACATTTCTAATTATTATGCATAAGTTGATATGTTGGCTTTCTGAATTAGTTTTTCCAGTCCATGAATGCTAGTCTATTGTGTATAAATGGGGATCTTATTATTGTCTTTAATGCTTATTTAGATTAGAAACTCCTTTTGTGGAGGTTCAGTTCCTAAATTTTTAGAGAAAGTGGGATTCCTAAGTTTTTAAGAAAGTGTTGGGATTGAAACTGTCATTCCTAATTCCTGAATTACTGTAGTACCCCAGCTTGGGCCCCAGGCCAAAGAACAACCCTGATTCATTAAAACAGAAAAAATTTCTACAGAATTTTGTTTAAAATCTATTTATTGTGAAAAGTTTCAAATATACAAAAAAGCTAAAAGACCTGTGATGTCAACACTCAGATATTAACTCCCTAGATCCTACCATTGACATTTTATTACACCTATTTTATCACCCATCTATCTATCTACCATCCTTCTATCCATCCATAAACCACCTTATTTTTGATGCATGAAATAAAATTTTAGAATAAATTTAGGAAGGATAATAAGCAACAAGTGCTGATATTTTGAAAGACAGTAGTCTTTTAAAAGACTTTTAAAAGATAGTATACCAAAATGTTCATTGTAGCTCTATTTACAACAGCCAGGACGTGGAAGCAGCCTAAGTGTCCATCGACAGATGAATGGATAAAGAAGATGTGGCACATATATACAATGGAATATTACTCAGCCATAAAAGGAAATGAAATTGAGTTATTTGTAGTGAGGTGGATGGACCTAGAGTCTGTCATACAGAGTGAAGTAAGTCATAAAGAGAAAAACAAATACTTTATGCTAACACATATATATGGAAACTAAAAAAAAAAAAATGGTTCTGAAAAACCTAAGGGCAGGACAGGAATAAAGATGCAGACCTAGAGAATGGACCTGAGGATGCAGGGTGGGGGAAGGGTAAGCTGGGACGAAGTGAGAGAGTGGCATGGACATATATACACTACCAAACGTAAAATAGATAGCTAGTGGGAAGCAGCCGCATAGCACAGGGAGATCAGCTCGGTGCTTCGTGACCACCTAGAGGGGTGGGATAGGGAGGGTGGGAGGGGATATGGGAATATATGTATACGTATAGCTGATTCACTTTGTTATAAAGCAGAAACTAACACACCATTGTAAAGCAGTTATACTCCAATAAAGACGTTTAAAAAGAAATACCAAGAGCATCAGTTACTCAAGGAAAATGACTATAACATATATTGCTTCTGCTTATACCTACAAGACCTAATTAATAGAAATTAACAAAGGCTTGTTTTCCGAGTTAAAAAGAATATAGTAGTGTTTGCTTGTTTAAAAGTTTGTTTAAAAGTCTTTTAAAAGATAGTAGTGTTTGCCCTGAGTACAAGCATTTTACAGTATGTGAATGGGAAGAAAATCAGGGAATAAGTAGAAAACCATGAAGACTGCAGAATCCCAGGACTTTGTAGGGAAAGTTTATTTTAGTCTCCTGGAGTTTTTTGCTTGTTTGTTTGTTTGTTTGTTTACAAGCATTTATGTTTTTAACTACCCACAAAACTGTTCATCTATTTTCTTATAGGGTAACATATAAGAGCAAAAAGAAACAAAATCTAAAAATAAGCCACACTGCATTTTACATTTCATCATATATGTAGAAATTGATCAAATGCAGACACAGTGAAAGCAATTATTCAAGCTGAAAAAAAGATCTGCTGGAATTCCCACTCCTGAGCCTCTTGTTTGCATACTTTTAAATGTCCTTAAGATAGAAAACGATGCATAATTTTCGGAATTTTCAAAGTTTTTGTTTGCTTGTTAATTTGTTTTGCGTTAAGAAAGATACCCAAAACACAGATTGGTAGCTAGGCCTTTAAACCCCTTCATTCTCAGACATGAAATATTCTCCTCTTTCTAAACTAGCCAGGGAGGTCAAAAAGGAGGCTGTAATAAGTATAGTAATGGGCCAGCAACAGATGTTTGAAAAATTAATAACCATGCTTATAGGGAAGCTCTCAGAACGATCTGTGTGTCCTAGAAAGCGGAGTCCCATCCCTTAAATGGACAACCTCATGAAGATGTTAATTACTTTTGAACAAGTATTTCTGAAATAAAAGACAAATATCATGAAGCCCTAACATAAAAGATAAATAAAATTTAAAATATACCTCGGCACTTGGTGATACAAGAAGAATAAAACATTTTTCTATTAAGAAAAATCCATGGATGCCTCCAATTAATCCCAACAGTTTCCAAATATGGCCCTTGTTTTCGTGGAAATGTCCAAACTCTGAGGCTTCCTGCTCATGTAAACCAAGAACCTAAAAAGAAAAGAGATGGAAAGAAATAACTTTTGATGACTTAAATATTATTTAGTAGGTCCACTGTTGAAAATATATTCAATTTCCATTCTGGGGAACCCCATGACAACACCTGAATTCATCCAAAGCCCAGTTTGCTTTTAGATGTATGAATACTTCCACTATGTGATTTAATCGTGGCCAAATAAGATGTGAAAAAAGAGAGCTTTGAAAAGCTGCTGCTGATGAGTAGACGAAAGCCTAAGCTTATTTCAGCAAGTGGCCTAAATTTTCCTACAGTCTCAGTCCTTTAGCTGAATTTTTTTCCAGTTCAATCCATCCCAATTTGCACAGCAATGCTTTATAACAAATCAATATTTTGTATATCCAAAACAAATATAAAGATACATTTCATCCAGGGTTTATTCTCCCCATAGCAATTAAAGAAAGCTTTTAATAAATGCTCAAATAAGTAAGAAATCCACCTGAAGGACTTTTTCCATTGAGCATATCCTGTATGCCCAGCAATACTGTCAGCTCTCCGGGACACAAAAGGATACTAGAAAAGCATTAGGAATTTTCCTCTCGTTGACTCATCCCACTGCTTGTCTCAGCCATTTGCTGACCTCATGATTTCTTGTGAGCTAGTAAATCAGAATGTATCATATTCCCTCCCCAGGAGAAGACAGTTTGGGAAATATTGTGGTTTCAATATTTAGGATATTACTAACCATTAAATTTAGAAAAGAAAAAAATTATGTGTATATGTTCATAAAAATAGTGTATAGGTATTTATGTACATATGCATATACATATCGATACATATGTACACATGTGTGAGTGTATGTATGGATCTCCATATACACATTGAGTGTATGGACATAACTAAAGACATATACAGGTTAGTCCACTTTTTCTTTTGGTAAAGACTTAAAAGGACAGGCACCTAATATTTGGAATTACCATTATGTCACAAAACAGAGGATGTTGTCATGTCAGAAAAGAAAACAGAGGAAAACCTCACAATCTCAGAATCAAATGTACATCTTCAAGTTGAATCAATGCAGCTAGTTAAAAGAGGAAATCGTGACAGTGGGATTTTTCTCATTTCTGTGCAGACCTTTAAACACTGGCCGTGCATCGCATTCAGGAACCACTGATTTTTCTAGCTTTCCACCACACCTGTACAGCATCTATCTTCCTCTTCCCAATAATTTATGTCCTCCTCTCTTTCCTCAAGTAAAGCAACTGCCTTCTAAGCGAAACCCAGCTAAGTTTCCCTCTGTAAATATGTCTCTGGAGGGTCGGTGGACAGTCCCACTCCCCACAGCGTCCACCCCTGCTGCCTTGGGCTGTGTACTCTCCCACTCGGGGAGACCCAGGCAGCCTTAAGATCCTGTTGCTATTTCCCAGGATCCTGGGCAATGAACAGCTCTGCACCCACTGCAGTGACCTAGAAACAGGCTTCGGCCACCGCCTCAAACCACTAAGCCCTGAAATATTTCCTGAAAATTAGATTATACGGGAAATTAAAACTAATAATGGCTTGTTTCATTTCTCCAATGCTCACTTTGCAACTTTCAGAACACGTAATAATTTTTGAGCCTCTAAGCAACAAGAGGGACCCTGCAGGAAATTGCTAGAGGCTTGTGGAAATTTTTAACATCTCAGACTTTGTGAGACGTGGGGGAAATCACTGGCTCAGCATTACCCATCATGAGAGATTTCAGGAGGAATACATAACCTCATCTGAAGACCCTTCTCCCTGAACTCTTCTGCATCTCTGGTTCTAATCCTTTCATCTCTGACAAATGAGCCTCTGAAAACTTCAGCAAAGAGCCAGCTTCCTGGAGACTGCATGTTTCTTAAAGGAAATCTAGATGCTAATAGTTGGGCAAGAGAGAGAAATTCATTTTGATGGTTCAAACGAAGAGAGGTTAATGGTGGTGCTATGACAGAGGTGCGGGCAGGTGTCAAGGGTATGAACGAGGGATAATGAGACACCCGGAAACCGGAAACCCCAGGGAACCATTATCACTCTCAAGGCTGAAAGGGCAAAGGGCAAAGGTTGGAAATAACTGAAGCTCAATTACTGAAGCTCCATGGGAGACGAAGTTAGGGAGGAGGCCTCCTGCAGGAGGTGTATTACTGCCTGTAATCCTCCGCTTCTAGAGCTAGTGCTGGAGGGAGGGAGTGGGGAAGAGATACCCCCTGCCACTCTCTCCTCCTGCCCTGGCTTTTCTGTTGTGCACCCACTGGGGGAACTCAAACAACAATCCAGCCTGCAAGAGAGCTGAGGGGGTGCAATCTTCAGGGGCTGAGAAGAGCAGAGCATGGATCTGATGAGGGCTGGGGGCCACCGGAGAAAAACCAGTACATCTTATAGCCCATTCGTTTTTATTTATAGATACGTACACTTCCTGAATTTTTGTTAATAGGAATCCATATCTGATCACGTATTTTTAAATTTCAAAAGTAAGAATAACCTGGTGGATCTAATGATTAATCATCTCTTTTCTCCTACAAGGGCTTTGGGGAAATAATACTGATTATCACAGAAAACACTGGCCACTGTATCTATGCATCCACGTCACTGTGAAACTCTGCATAAACACCTCCAGTGGCACAAAGTAAAGAGAAATTAGAAACACTCCATCTGAAACGGAAAATAGCCACTTACCTGAGGAATCAGATGGAGCAGAGCATCCCCAGAAAGTGTCCCAACAGCCAGACCCACAAACAGCTGTAAAATGAGCCGATAGCTCTCCTCGCAGCAGTGGAAAAGGGTCAGGGTCGTCCCGAGCATGGAGCCCAGCGTGAGCAACGTCACTGCCATGGTGCTGTAGCCATATTCTGAGCCAAAGAGGAGATTGCAAAACAGTCAGAGCCCCAATGAGGGCCTCTGCCAGTGAACATGCTAGAAGAATCCAGCCTATACTATAACCGATAGGGATACAAAATTGTTTTGTGAGTGCTATATTGGGTAAAAGGTTTCAAGGCTTTAATTTGGAAGGAAAAGAATGAAAAGGCTTTCTCCAAATTACTCCGTGGCTTTGAAGTTATCCTGACTACCCCTTAGGAAAAAATCACCCTAGCAAGCAAGGAGCTAGCTTACCTCCTACCCACAAAGAAAATAATTTCTCTCACTTTAAACTACAACCTCTATTGACAGACACTGGTAATATTTGTCATTTAATTTCATTTAAACATTTTGAAGGCAAGGAAGCAAGGTTACAGAAGGAGCATATAGTTTGGGCCATTGTAGATCAATATCTGTGGACAAAATGAGTACTTTCTCACAAAAATTCTCAAAATTATTTGTAGTGTCAGAAGTGTTTATTATTCTCAGTGACTAAAACGAGCGATTGCATTGGTAAAAACGGATCAGTCAATGTGTAATGGATGATAATATAAATTTGGACAGGCTACCTTTTGGATTATTGCAATAAGTGTTTATAACCCCTAAAATTTATTCTGTATTTCTAAGCTTCTCGATTTTTTAAATGTTCAGAAAGTGCAATTTTTTACAATTATTCAAACAGAAACAAATATGTAGGAGGGGAGAAGAAATAAAAGGGTAAAGGAAGAAAGAGAAAGAGAAAGATTAAGAAAAAGAAATGGCTTTCAGAGTCAAGTATATATGATTTGGGAATAAAGAGTATTCACCCACCATTTTCCTTTGGTTGCAGATATCCAGAGCGAATACTCTGTTTCAACTTAGAAGTTACTAATTTCAGGCCAAATGGTTTGTAAACAAGGAAGGTAGGTAATTACAAAATTAAACCATCATTTCCTTTCGTGACTACAGACAGATAACAAAATCAAACAGTTTCAGCTATCATACTATTGCACTTAAAGCCCATTGTGGATTTTAATAAATTCCCATCTTAAAAGGTGTTATAATTGAAGATGTTGCACCCTCATCATTCTTGTACCTTTCTGGGACAGTCATTCTCCACAGTAGGTCATGTTAATGACACTAGCTGGTAAGATGACAATAGGCTTGTGATGTGAAGAGGACCCTTATCGAATTACAAGCTCTAAATTATACAGAGATCGAACATTAAAATAAAGTTGGTAGTGTACTCAGAGGAGGCAAAAAACTTTCACACTTCGATTTTTCCCACTCTCACCGCTACTCCTTCGCTGCTAGGAAATCTACAAAACGGCTGTTGTTCAACAGATACAGAGTTTCAGTTTTGCAAGACGAGGCATTTCTAGAGATCTGTTGCAGAGCAATGTGAAAATACTTAATACTACCGAACCGTACACTTGAAAGGGTTGAGATGGTAAAGTGCAAGTATTTTTTACGACATTTAACAAACATAACAGGAATAGACTGGAATGATCATACACCTGCCTAGAGGTTTTATTTTGCTCTAACTTAATACCTATGTTGTTAAAAAATCCCTAGAGATGTTTAACCAAGTTTCACATCCCATTCTTCCACAAACAGACTCTCAGTGGGCAAGTGATTCTTCTTGACTAACAGGTAAATTAAAGACATTTGAAGTTTAACGTGAGCACCTGGGTGCCTAATGAAGTTCAAAGTTGCCACATTTTTATGGTGGCTACAAAAGATAAGAAAATGTCAGGAACTCAACAAGGACAAATCAGGGGCTGACATTTCCCAGGCAAAAGGCAAAGTTTCAAGTTCTTTAATTCTTCTACTCTCCCCATTGTCCTGAGGGCAGCTGCAGTACGGTTTTGGAAGAGAAAGGATGTTTCACTCCTTCGGAGCTTGTAAATCTTTCTTGACTGGAGTCAGATTTGATATAAATCTTTCCCATCCTTACAACAGAACTGGACCTACCAACTAAATTCTTAACCAATCCTGAGCAGCTTCTTTGAACAGGTCTGAAACGATTTCTACACGGCCATAGCATTCTTTCCTGGAAATTCAATTGAAGGTGGTGCTTAGAGGTTGCGTTTCAGCATACTGAACACTGTGTTCTTAATAACGTCTCCCTGTGTCGTCCTCTCTTTAACGTCTTACATTCCTGTAATTTCAGAAGGCCAACAACACAAACCTTTCTCTTTAGTTATATGATGCAACATTTTAAATTGAGGACGGTGCTGTTTTTCTAGGTTCTTTAGTGAGTATGACTTGTTTGGATTTTTCTCAGGAAGACTATTTCCTAGAAGGGTCTAGAAGTTAATTAAAAAGGGAATTAAGCTTTTTTCATGGATCTTCAGTCCAAAACCCTGTTTCCAATTGGCCTGTATAACCAGACCCCGTGCCAGGGAGGTGTCTGGTTAATACAGATCCATTTTTGAGCCATCACTGACCACAAGGTGTTGAATTATTTAGCTGCTCACTTTTAATGAAGCTATTTTTCCTCTCAGTGAACGTGGGGTTTTAGATATATAGACCTGGCATGTTTTTGTTCACAATCTTCAAATGAATCACTCGATGTAGGATCCATTATGAGTTAGAAATAAGTAACTGAACAATTCTGCTATGATGGGCATTGCAGACTACCTCAAAGAGAAAGAAAAGCAGTTCTGAAAAATATGTAAGGCCCTCAGATCAATGGTAATTTTTTTTTTTTTGCGGTACGCTGGCCTCTCACTGCTGTGGCCTCTCCCGTTGCGGAGCACAGGCTCCGGACGCGCAGGCTCCGCGGCCATGGCTCACGGGCCCAGCCGCTCTGCGGCATGTGGGATCTTCCCGGACCGGGGCACGAACCCGCGTCCCCTGCATCGGCAGGCGGACTCTCAACCACTGCGCCACCAGGGAAGCCCGGTAATATTTTTAATACAGTTAAATGTCATATTTTTACTATCCATCATAGATGCTTTTAGGCCACCATTTTTTTTCTTTTGACTTTTCAATGTCAGGTGCTTTAAATTTCCAGAATGCATCTTTGTGCGCATCAGCCCACTGGAACTTCACTGGTATATACTGTGAAGTCTTAAAGTAGTATTCACCTACTGCAGTGACGTTATGGGTCACAGGTGAGCGTGAATATTGATCCTTTCGCTTCCTGGGGCCGCCAGCCACAACCGGGAGGCTGGCACCTCCTTGCACTGGTCACCTCCATCCCAGAACAGCCTCTTTGGTTTACCCCAACGTGCCTTCATTTTTACTGTGTGCCATAGTGTGGAAATGGATAGGAAGCCCTGTACTATCACTGCTTCCCACTGTGCAGAGAAAGAGACGGGCTTGGGATATAAAGAGATTGCTGAAGATCACAGAGTTGGCTGGGGAAGGAAGGCATGACTCAGCTCTGCATTTCTGATCCCAACCCCGATGCCCTTTCTCATATACCAGGCCACCTCTCAACTATGGACTTTGAACTTGGTCCACGCTTGAGTCAAATACAGGGAACAAACTTGAGTTATATTAAGTTATACACAAAATATAAAATATTCGTTGAGAGGCAGTATAGCATAGGTGGTTAAAAACAGCTTGTCTGGGTTTGAATCCCAGCTCTATCACTTACCAGCCGCGTGTCCGTGGGCAAGTCACTTAACTTCTATGTGCTTCAGTTTCCTCATCTCTAAAGTGAGGATAATAATAATAATTTCTAGCTGGTAGCACTGCGTGAGGACTCGATGAGCTGACCAATGTTAAGATGCTTAGAGCGGTGCCTGGTATATGGTACGTATCCTTCACTCACCATCATTATCGCATACACTGTGTGCATTAGCTCTCCGAGGGAAGAACCAGAACTTACTCTCCGGAGCGGGGGGTGCCAGCTTTGCTTGTTGGTCCTGGGGAAGCTGGCAAGAGCAGCTCAGCAATTGCTGGATGATTCCTGGACTCATTTGCTTAAAGTCCTCCTTAGAAATGGCTGAAAGCTTGTTCTGTAGAAATATCTCCACGAATTGTCCAGCAGAGAAGCAAGTCTGTAGGAG
The DNA here is from genome assembly GCF_008692025.1 of Phocoena sinus. Classification (NCBI taxonomy): domain Eukaryota; kingdom Metazoa; phylum Chordata; class Mammalia; order Artiodactyla; family Phocoenidae; genus Phocoena; species Phocoena sinus. Next base: position 4,500,228 of record NC_045764.1, read on the forward strand.
GAAGAGCAGACACTGTTACCATCCTCAGCACTGAACCAAATTCCCCATCGACTACCATTCTTGAGGAGTCAGAACTGAGTGGAAGGGTTCAAGTCAACCCTTCCACACGAAGCCATTACTAGGTGAGTCTCCCTGAAGCCTTTTGTCCATAAATAATTCCCCAGGATTATCTTTCACCTCTGATTAAAGCAGCTATATCTCACTTTCATTCTGAGTATTATATAGCAGGAGTTTTGCACACTTTTTTCTTTCCTGAAGAGATGCACCGTGTTTTACAATGTGTTGGAGAGCGTTCTAACCAGCAGCCTAAGGAAACCTTGAGGGGGGATGGCTTTGTGTCATTAACAAAGCTAAGACTTCACAGGATAAACAGGAGCTCTGAGGTAATGAGGTCACCGTCTTTAACATTCTCTGATTTAGCAAGCCTTTGTAGGCAACATGCATTTTCAAAAGCAATAAAAGTGAAGTCAATATTTTAAAAAGTGAATGCTGTGTCAACTTGCTGGTGTGTAAACACTGAACGATATGGCTAACTCTGCCCCTTGACAGCCTTCTACCACAAAAACAACTGAAATCACTGTTATTGCCTACTGATTTCACTAATTTTTATCTAGATCTTTGTGATTTTTTTCATATTGTATAGGGATATCTATGAGATAAGAAGTAGAAACAGACAACAAATGAAATGGGTCTCTCAAAATTGCCTCAAAGCATCTGTCCATTTCAGAAGTGTTAAGGGCTGACGTTTTGTGCATCAAAAATTACACTGAAAAGTTTTCATATGTGGATGAGAAGGGTGTATAGTTTCGCTAGCACAAATGCGTGTCTTCTACTGAAATAAGACCCCAATGCAAGATCAGTGTGATCTTTAGTTACAGTAAGGTATCTTTAAAAAAGTCAGTGATGTATACAAGGATTGTCTGATCTGCCATGCTGTAGGAAGTAGGGATTTTAAGCAAAGGCACATGGCTAATCAGAAAATCATGACACATTTGCTGGATTCTCCCCCACAAAAATCCTTTGGGATGATTCCAAGGGTTAAAAAGCTTTATCTTCATTGGGAGATGTTTGGTTGCATGGAACAGGACCTACTCAAACCAGCAGACACCAAGGGGAGGATGCATGAAGCTTACAGAGGATGTCTGAGATGGGAAGGACAGCCACATTTCAAGAGGAACTGAACCGGAAGCTGGAAAATTAGAACCAATGACTTTCCTCTGTCTCTTTGGGGCTTAGTATTTTCTTCTTTCTGTTTCCCTCTGCAGACATCTACTTCCTTTCAAAATCTGGTCTTCTCTCTTTAATAAACACATGGCCATATAAGCCCTGACCCTAAGGTGACCTTTCCATCCAAGAACCCAAGATTGCATTGAGTCTGCAAATCCTGACAGATCCGATTGGCTCAGCAAAGCTATAGATGGGTTTTCTTGGTCAAATACCCGTTCGATTCCATCAATTTTGCCCCCGAGACAGGAGGTGGGACCATGCTCGTCAAACACGGCTTCTGGACCCAGCACTGTGGGTGAGAAAGCCATTTCTCAGAAGGGGACTGGGCAAGAACTCCAAAAGTTTTCTACTGCAAGAAGCAGCAGCAGAAAAGCTAAACTTGTGATTTTTTTTCCCTTTATCAAAACAATTTACACCAAAGACAACAGTCTCTTTTGTATCATTTATTAATCATGGAATAGAATTACTTCATCATTAAAAATACTGGCAACAATAAAGGGAAACTAACAACAAGCTTCTGATAATGAATCCTTCGTAATAAACATTCTCATTGAAAAATGCCTGCCTGGGAAGTAAGAGAGTGGAAAGATAAACATGAAAAGAATGCCATGCATCTTCCCGCAGTTCACTGTCAAGGAACTGAATAGTTTCTAGTTTTAGAATACCTTCTCATAGAGTAAGGTTATTCTATTATAAGCTTCTATGCCCTTGATATTTACTTGCTGTTCCTGTACTATTTAGGTTATTGTTGCATTACATTTCTTCTGAAATCACTAACACAAATGTCCTTAAAGGGGATTCATTATATCCTATAAAATTTTGGTAGACGAAATGTTTTTAATGAAGAAGAAAATGGAATGGAAATGTAGATTATCCCGTCAATAACCTTTGAAATAGCTTTAGTCCTTCACATAAAATTTCAACATACTTGTACACTCGTGTTGACATCATCAGATTCCTGTGGAAACTTTACAAACACATTCTCAAGTGTTGCTTCTGGAACTTTAGTTTTGAGAATCCCTTGGAGGGCTTGTTAAAAGACAGGGTGATGAACTCCACAGTTGCAGGGTATAATTCGGTAGCTTCTTGGGTGGGACCTGAGAATTTCCATTTCCAACAAGGTCCCAGGTGCTGCCGTTACAGCTGGTGCGGGGACAACACTTTGAGGACCACCAGCCTAAACAATGTAGGCAGGATCTCCAGATCTAGCCTCTTACCTTAGGGTCCCCTCAAAAGTCACAAAGGAAGTGACGTGTTGGAACAGCGAAGAACTGAGAAAGAGGCTGTTTGTTTGTCTTGCAGAATCAGCACAGAAAACGATTATTACCGTTCTTAGAAGATACACGCCTTAAGCAGGTAACACCTACATTTTGAGAAATAACCTTCGTTCTTTATGCAAATAGGGTCTCCATCAGACAAATGGGTTCCCTTCTAAGAGCCGGCCCTGAAGAAACGTTTAAAGAGACTTCACAAATAAGGATTGATATAGGCGTCAACTCTTGTTACCTCCAGTTGAATACAATAAGTGTGAGTTTGAAAGAATCAGCTTTAATTGATGCGTTTGATATGTGGCCTAATTAATAGAAATTCGCTTTTTAAAATATATCATAGCAAAAATACGTGATAATGCCCGATCATTCATAACTTACAGGAACGACCTTCACTGTTGCTAGAAATATTCAAGGAATTTTGCTCTTTTAAAATACAGATTGCGCTCAATAGGAATGTTAACTCATCCAAGATATAAATAACAGAAATAGTTTTATTTCTTTAAACCAACACTTCTCAAACAGCATAGCTGTTCAGAGCACAGAATATGCCGTCAGACAACCGACGTATATACCTCAGTTTCTGTGAACTTAAGCAACTACTTATTCGCCCCGTGCCTCAATTTCCTGATCTGTAGGATGCAATCATATAACCTAACTTCATGCCGCTGTTGTAATGATTGCATGGAGAATGCAGGTGAAACTGTGCAGTCTCTAATACATAGTATTAATTTCATCATTAAATGTAAGCCATCATCATGGAATATCAATTTTTCAAGAGTTTAAATAAGAAGGGCAGGGAAGGTTTCTGTGTGTAACAGAGTCTGAAAAATGCTTGATCCAATAAGATAAAGCATTTTATTTACTAAAGGACCTCCCCAGACACATGGATAGGCTACAGTGCAACATACGTCTTCAGTATTTCCCCGTCAGATCTGACCACAGCGCCCCTTTGCAAGAATTAGCTAGGTAGACTAGTGGACGTACTTCGGAACACAACTTTAGGAAATAAGAATATGAACGTGTTTATAGGCTCACATATCACCTTTTCTCAAAAACCTTCTCAGTGCTACCTCCTATACCAATATTTCTCTGTTGCTCACAATCCAAAGTAATCTCTTCATAATCTAATCCAACTTTAAAGTGTTCATTCATCACTGTAAGTTTCTGTATAATGTCTATATCCTCCCACTACCCTGTTAGCTCCATAGAAGCCGTGCCTATTTGTGTTATCTATCCCTGTGGCCCGTGATGGTGACTAGCACATAGTAAATGCTCACAGGTTTGCTGAATGAATTATTCCTGCATTCAGTATGGACCCAGTGGAGGAAAGAGTAATATGTATCATTCTCCTAAATATCCTGACCTCAAGTTTATGTCTATAGAGACCCACTTGTAAAAAGAAAAAACCCTGCCCACACTGTGGAAATAGAATATTTTTACATTTAAGGAAATCTACATTATCCTTTAACTTTTCAACAACTCTTAGAGAATGTTCACAGCTACTTCCTTTGACGATAGCAAATGATGGTACAAGAGGAATAACGACAATACCTGATCCCAGGAAACTGGACTGTCATCTGATTCTGGGTCCTCGGGTACAGATAGATTAGGATAGGCCCAATCATGGATTGTTAGGTTGTTTTGTTTCCTTTGAAGTTGATGGATTCTATCTTTTCTGATACAGGTATTTGTAGTCCAGAGAGTGTTGAGGAGCTGGTCTAGTTCTAGAAATTTCATACAAAATCTGGTGTCACATAAAGACAGGCCAGTTTCAGAATAATCACAATTTCACACGGCCACAGCATAGATATTTACTAAGTAAATTTCTAAGTTCTAATGAAAAGCCAAGGTTTTACTCTGAACAAGAATAGAGAGCATTTAGGGACTTCTCTGGTGGTCCAGTGGTTAAGACTCTGTGCTTCCAATACAGAGGGTACAGGTTCAATCCCTGGTCAGGGAACTAAGATCTCACATGCTGCACGGCATGGCCAAAAAAAAAAAAAAAAGAATAAAGAGTATTTATACTTCACATGGTAATGATTCTCTCACAAGATCTTGAGATCTTAGGGCTGAACCGTGATGAAATGAGCAATTCCAAAAATGGAGTGCCTTCTAGTAAGTCAACTAATTCTTTTTCTAGGTGTTCCCTATAAAAATGTAAACAAAAGATGAAACTGATTTAATCCTTAGAAAATTTATTCCCTTTAGGCACTATACATCCTTAGTAGATTAACTATAACTTTAATGTAAAGTCAATCTAACCATTTTCCTCTTCAGTGTTTAATGCAGGAAAGAAACAGGAACTGAAAAGCAGCTGAGATTACTGGGACAAAAGAGACTTTGTTTTCTAATGCTACTGTGATATAGTTGTCAGTTTAAAGACTGCAGTTTAGTTTCCCTTGGTACAGCTGTAGCCTTAAAAAATGACTGATACAGAGAACAATTGAATATTATGGTGAATTTCTTGGGATTTATTCATCTTTCTACTTGTGAAAAAAATACCTCTGGTGTTTTCCTAAATGTTACCATCAGTAGTAGGAGAACTGCAAACTAGAATTACTACAATATTTTATTTTAAATGGCCAGTTTCAACAACAAAAAAAAAAAAAAGAGAGAGAGAGAGAGTGAGAGAGAGAGAGAGAGAGAGAGAGAGAGAGAGAGAGAGACCTGCAAAGAAATGGAAAAGTGTGACTCAGAGTCAGGGAAAAAAGCAGTCAATAAATATGTATCTGAGTATTCCCAGATGTTGGATTTACCATATGAAGAGTTCAAAGCAGTCATTATAAGTATCTTCAAGGAACTAAAGAGAATAATATTTGAGAAATTAAAGGAAAGTATGACAATAATAAATTAACAAATAGCAATTTTCAATCAGGAGATCAAAACTATGTAAAAGTCTAAATGGAAATTCTGGAGTAGAAGAACAGAATAAATGAAGTGAAAAATTCACTAGAGGAGTGCAACAGCATATTGAGATGGTAGAAGAAAGAACTGCTGAATATGGCGATACATTAATAGAAATAATCTAATCTGAAGAACAAAGAGAAAAAGAAAGAACAAGTCTCAGAAACCTGTGGGAACCAGCAAATATACTGACCTATATGTAGTGAGTCACTTGGAGAGAAGAAGGAGAAAGAAGTAGAGAAAGATACTGGAGAAAATAATGGCTAAAAACTTTCTGAATTTGATGTAAAGCCTTAATCTACAATGTTCAAAAAATTCATCAGAGGGAATTCCCTGGTGATCCAGTGGCTAGGACTCCATGCTCTCACTGTCAAGGTCCCAGGTTGGGGAAATAATATGGGGCATGGTCAAAAAACAAACAAACAAAACAAAACAAAACAAAAAGAAGCTCATCAGACATCAAGTAGAATAAATATAAAAGATCCAAACCCAGACATAGTCAAACAGTTGAAAGTCAAAGACAAAGATATATCTTGAAAGCAGTGATGGAAAAATGACTCATCACATACCAGGGAGCATTGATACAATCAATAGCTGACTTCCCATCTGAAAAATAGAGGCCAGAAAGTAGTGGAATAAGTTGTTCAAAATGCTGAACGAAAGAACTATCAATTAGGGATTTAATACCCAGCAGAACAACCCTTCCAAAATGAAGGTGAGGAAGCAACCTAGGTGTCCATCGACAGATGAATGGCTAAAGAAGATGTGGCACATATATACACTGGAATATTACTCAGCCATAAAAAGAAATGAAACTGAGTTATTTGTAGTGAGGTGGATGGACCTAGAATCTGTCATACAGAGTGAAGTGAGTCAGAAAGAGAAAAACAAATACTGTATGCTAACACATATATATGGAATCTAAAAAAAAAAAAAAAAAGGTTCTGAAGAACGTAGGGGCAGGACAGGAATAAAGATGCAGACGTAGAGAATAGACTTGAGGACACTGGGAGGGGGCAGGGTAAGCTGGGATGAAGTGAGAGAGTGGCATGGACATATATACACTACTAAATGTAGAATAGATAGCTAGTGGGAAGCAGCCGCGTAGCACAGGGAGATCAGCTCGGTGCTTTGTGACCACCTAGAGGGGTGGGATAGGGAGGGTGGGAGGGAGACGCAAGAGGGAGGGGATATGGGGATTTATGTATACATATAGCTGATTCACTTTGTTATACAGCAGAAACAACACACCATTGTAAAGCAATTATACTCCAATAAAGATGTTAAAAAATAATATAAATAATAAATGAATTTAAAAAATGAAGGTGAAATAAAATTATTCTCAGAGAAACATGAATGGAGAATTCATTGGTACCAGAACTGTCTTACAAGAAACACTAGATGAAGTTATTTAAGCTGAAAAGAAATGATCTGAATGGTAAGTCAAGTCCACAGGAAGAAATGAAGAGTACTAGAAATGTAAATATGTGGGTTAATATAAAAGACTATAAATATATTTCTTTATCATTGTTCTCTCGACTCAGTGAGGAAACAAACTTTTCTTTCAAAGTCTAAAATATGATAAGGGTACAGACCATTCTCAAAATATTTACCATTATATCGGGGTTATTAAGCAATGTAATTAGATGACAAAGAAAAGACACACACGAATTGAAAAAGAAGAGGCAAAACTGTCTGAAAACGCTAAAAAATTAGGGCAAAATAAAATGAAAGATTTAATCATGGAACAGGTTATAAAATTAATCTAAAAAAAAATCACTAACCTTCACATAGACAAAGACCAGTTAGAAGCTGTAATGAAAGAGAGGACCCCAGGTAAGAGAGCCAAAAGAAAAGTTAAATGCCTAGGTATAAATGTACCAGAAAATGTCTAAAACCTATGTGAGGGAAATAATAAAACACTCCACAAAAGCACACATGTAGATATGCACAAATAGAAACACTATGGGATATAGAAATGCAACATCTTATAAATATCATTCCTAAGTTATTTTATAATTATTTTGCAATTATAATAAAATTATCACAGGGTTATTTTTTCCCAGAGCTTGACAGTTAGGTGATATTTGTTAGGAAGAGTGAACAAGCCAGGAAGACCCTGAAAAGAAGAGCAATGAAGAAGCCTAGCTCTATCAGAAATTAAAATATACTACAAAGCCACTATAAGTAAAACAGTACAGTACTGGCACATGGATAGACAAGTGGGCCAATAGAACAGAATGGAAAACAGAAATAGACCTGACTGCATTTATCATTTTATTATATAAAAGAAGCATCTCAAACCAGTGGAGGAAATAATTTCCACTGCATTTTAAATAAGAAGTATAAAGAAAACTGCATAGTCGTATAGAGGAAATAAACTGGATCTAATCCTCACAACATGCACCAGAATTAATCCTAAATGGATCAGAAATGCAAGCATACAAGTACTAGAAGAAAACACGAGTAACTTCTTCTATAACCTGGGAATGTGGGAAACTTTCTCAACTCTAACTCAAAATCCAAAAGCAATAAGAGAAGTTTGATTAATCGGTTTATATAAAGATAAAAAATATTTGGAGAAACAATTATCCCAGCTTAGGCAGAAAATGTACAAGAGGAACCTGGAATATTTTATACTGGAGAGCAAGGGAGATATAAAATGTGTTAAGGGTTTTGACAACAGGACTTACAGCCACCTTGAATAAGATTCCACTTGTCAAAGAGGGAACGATCTGAGTATCAAAAGGATAATAATGACAATAGATTGAGAGATAAGAAATCATAATGATATAGAAAGAAAAGCTCACTGTTCCTTGAGGATGCAAGGAAACTATGTTATTATTTTGTAAAGTGGTAAATTAAAGAATCAAGAGTTTATCCTTACTTTCCTTTAAGAACCTCAATAAAATGAAATTGCGGTGAGGGAAAGATTTTCCACTATAGAATTATTACACTGAAACATGAAGAAGAACTGAGAGAATCAGAAGATCACCACTGTGTAAGCCCCAAACAACTGATCAATCTAGGCAATGACCATCAATAGCTTATAACTTCTCAGAGAGACAACCAGATGTTATGTGCTGCCGATGGAAGATACCAACGATCAGACTGTAGCCCCAAATAAATAAACAACATAAAACGAATCAAACCTCTACTATAAAAATCAATATACATGAAACACGTTGCATAGAAACACATGTAAGGGACCTCCTTGGTGGTGCAGTGGTTAAGAATCTGCCTGCCAATGCAGGAGACACGGGTTCGAGCCCTGGTCCGGGAAGATCCCACATGCCATGGAACAACTAAGCCTGTGGCAACAACTACTGAAGCCCGCCTGCCACAACTACTGAACCCGCGTGCCTAAAGTCCATGCTCTTCAACAAGAGAAGCCACCAAAATGAGAAGCCCATGCATGGCAACAAACAGTAGCCCCCACTCACTGCAGCTAGAGAAAGCCCGCGCACAGCAACGAAGACCCAGGGCAGCCAAAAATAAATTAATTAATTAAAAAAAAAGAAACACATGTAAAATGAGTAGGAATGCAATCAGCAAAATCCAGATGGGATAAATGATCCCTTTTTGTTTTTTTCAACAAAAAATTTGCAACAAAATAGAATGGAGGGGAAGGACATGACACCTATCAAAAGTAAACCGTCAGAGACATACCAACAATTCACATTTTATGGACCTTATTTACATCCTGATTCAATAAAAACTAAAAATATTTTTTAAAAAGCAGAAAAATGTGAACATGGAGGAAATTTTTATGATATTAAAGGAATCATTCGTTTTTTTTAGCAGTGATATTTGTAATAGATGCTTTTAAAAAAATCCTCCTCTTGGGCTTCCCTGGTGGCGCAGTGGTTGGGAGTCCGCCTGCCGATGCAGGGGACGCGGGTTCGTGCCCCGGTCCAGGAGGATCCCACATGCCGCAGAGCGGCTGGGCCCGTGAGCCATGGCCGCTGAGCCTGCGCGTCCGGAGCCTGTGCTCCGCGGCGGGAGAGGTCACAGCAGTGAGAGGCCCGCGTACCGCAAAAAAAAAAAATCCTCCTCTTTTAGAGATTCATACAGAAATATGTACAGGTTGATTGCTTCCAAGTAATCAAGTGATTGGGAGAGGAGGCAGACAAACATAAGATTATCCAATTGCTGTTAATTGTTAAGGCTGGGGACTGTGTACATGGGGGTACACTATTTTATTGTTTCTACTTTTTATGTTTAACAATCTCTATAATAAAAACATTACAAAAAATTTAAAATACCATACTTTTTTCCCCCTCTGGCCCAAAATACAATTAGTATCAGTAGAGCCCCAGCTCAGAGGCAGTCATTAGCAAAAAATGCCTTGGGGCCTCTGGAAGAAGCATCTAATTGCACGGGGATGGGATGGAATTCTGACTTCTCAAATGCAAACGCCGCCGCTTTGTGCCAAGTGGGTGATACTGAACACCTCTCACAAACAATTATTTTAGTTTTTTTATCCAGGGTCCATGATGGTCAATATCTAGACAACTTGCCTTGATCTTACAGTACAGCTTGCTCTAACTCTATTCTGTATTCTGGTCTGATGGCTCTTCCTATTGCAAGGGGCATACATTTTTACTTGAAAAGGGAAATCATTCCATTCCTTCGGTTGATATGCAAACTGTCCCGCTAAAACTCAATCACTCAAAATCTGAATTTAGCAATTCCTGTTTGCTACATCAAAATCATTCTCAGCGTAGCATGCTTTCCCCCGGCCTATTTCCTAGTGATGACATCTAGGTAACGTGATTGAATTATACTTCAACTTTCATCTTAATAAAGATTTCTTTCTCTCGTTTCTTAAAGCAAAGACACACGAATTGCAGAAAGACACAACTGTCGTTCAGTGGGTTAGACAAACAAGTCAGAGAAAGTTCTGCATGGAATTGTATGACTCCTAGCTCTTGATCCCTTTCAGAGTTAGAAGATTTATCTAGATCATGAGGGTGTTGCTGGTACCTTGGAAAATTTGTATTTCTCTTCTATGTTGTGACTTCCCAAGAGGAAGAATGTGACCTTGGTGTGTGTGCAAAGCAGGGCATTCTGATGCAGATGAAAAAATAAGTCATTTCACTCTTAATGTCAAGTACAAAGAAATGCGTGAAACACACATTCTGATTCCTTTCGTGATGTCTTATTTTACCTCGGATCCCTCCAATGCTGGCTGTCACGAATGTAGCCAGGATGCGTATTTTACAGTACTTTTATTTAACATTAAATGACTTACTTTTATGGTTCCAAGCAAACTGCTACCACGCCTCTTGCACCCTTTAGAATACTATTTTATCCTTCTACGTGATACTCTGTCCCCCGGGGCCCAGCGCTTTGTACCAAACAGGAAAGTGTTCAGTTAGTACTTGTAGCAGATCATAAAAATCTCTCCCTTTGGCTCTCCATCCACAATTTCATCATCCCTGCTCAAATGAGCTGAGTGCAATTTATTTTTTTTTTTATTTTTTTTTTTTTTTGCGGTACGCGGGCCTCTCACTGCTGTGGCCCCTCCCGTTGCAGAGCACAGGCTCCTGACGCGCAGGCTCAGCGGCCATGGCTCACGGGCTCAGCCGCTCCGGGGCACGTGGGATCTTCCCGGACCGGGGCACGAACCCGCGTCCCCTGCATCGGCAGGCGGACTCTCAACCACTGCACCACCAGGGAAGCCCTGAGTGCATATTTTTGCCTTATCACCACATGCATATCATAGCATGTCTGCCCTGAAAAGGCCCCCTGGGCTGTCTCACTACATGCTGAGATTAAAAGGGTGTTTAAAACATACCTGGACAAATTCAGTCATCGCAATGATTCTGCTTTTGTTTTTGGCACAGTTTATATTTAGTAGGTGTGACTGGGAAGTGAAATTCATGAAAAGCATCCTTACCTGATAGATGGAGCGTATGTGTACTATTCAAGGAACTGAAAATATATTCTGTAAAATAGTCTGGGGACGGCAAGTTTCTTTGTCCCAGACAAACACCTTGGAGGGACAAAGCAATGATTGTCTCAGCCAACTGAGGAAGTGTGTTTTCATCGGCGCCATCACTGCTTGAGATACCAGATTTCTTCTGCAGCACTTTGGTTTCCATACACTGAAGTCAGACACAAAGCAAAAAGAAAATTTTAACTTCTGAAATTATTCTGATTAGAACATCTAAAGACAAGGAATCATTCTTCTACAAGAGGAGTGAATTGTTTGTGGGAATGTGCTTACCATCATTCTCTAGTCTCAGACAGAATTCTATCTGGAAAATGCTTGTTTCTTTCATCTTCCATGACACTGAATTTTCTAACTCCCATCCCTTTGATTCTTATTTATCTAATCTTTCTCACTGTCCTACTGTAGAGCACAGGGAACTATATTCACTATCCTATGATAAAACATAATGGAAAAGAATATGAAAAAACTACACACATATATATGCATAACTGACTCACGTTGCTGTACAGCAGAAATTAACACCACGTTGTAAATCAACTACACTTCAATTAAATTTAAAAAATAAATTTCCCCTTAAGGCCCCAGAGAAACCACGGAATATTATAAACAAGAGAATGTACAATAAGGTAGGTTACAGAAGTGTCACTCAGGTGGCAAAGTAGTAAATGGACTGACAGGGTTAGAACTTGAGGGCAAGAAGTCTGGTTAAGAAGTTATTGATTAATCCAAAATATCTCGTGACCTAAGACGGTAGCACTAGACACGGAAAGAAGCAGATGTATTTGAAGAATATTAAGAAGTTAGCCTTAGAAGGACTTGGAAGAAAATGTGGAGGAGTGCAGAGTCAAAAATGAATCAGCGGCTTCCCTGGTGGCGCAGTGGTTGAGAGTCCGCCTGCCGATGCAGGGGACGCGGGTTCGTGGCCCGGTCTGGGAAGATCCCACATGCCACGGAGCGGCTGGGTCCGTGAGCCATGGCCGCTGAGCCTGCGCGTCCGGAGCCTGTGCTCCGCAACGGGAGAGGCCACAACAGTGAGAGGCCCGCGTACCGCCAAAAAAAAAAAAAAAAAAGACTAAGGTTTCTGGGTTTGACAACTGTATAATGGTAATACCGCCCACTATCCCACAAATTCTCCCCCCAAATACCCAGTATATATCTGGTGCTTCCCTAGGTACTGGAAATGCAGTGCCTGCCTGCCCTGGAGCTTAAAGTTCACTATTGTTGATGAACCAATAATGTAATCAAATGTAAGCTGATAACTGGCAATTGCTTTGAAGGAGAGGTACATGGTACAATGATGTAAAAGTAGACAGCTATTTGACCCAGTCAGGCAGACCCAAGAAGGCTTCCTTGGGATTGTGGCGCACGTGTGCACACACACACACACACACACACACACACACACACACACACACACACACACACACACACACTGATCTGAAGGAGTGGGAGAAAGGAATAGCCCAGGCAGGAGACACAGCATATGCAAAATTTTTGTGGCAGGAAGAAGGGTGGCAGATATACACAGCTGGAAGGAGGGCAGTCATTGGAGTGGGCGGAGTAAGGGGAGCATGGTGAAAGCTGAAGGTCTACTGGCATTTAGCGGAGTTCGCCCTTTATCCTCAAATCAACTGGAAGCCAAAGGGGAATTGTGAGCAAGGTTTGGGAATGGGGGTTATAGGACTGGATGTGTGTTTTGACAGATTCACTCTAGCTACCTGGTGGAGCACAAATAGATTGGAAAGAGAGTCAGTGCTTCCTAGTAGCACAGTAAGAAGGCCATTACTGTAGCCCAGGTACAAGACAGTGATGATGATAATGGAGTAAGTCAACAGGTTAGGGATCTCTTCAGGAGGTAATAGCAGTAGGACTTGGATTAGATATAAAGGGGGAAGAAATTTGGGAATTAAAATTTCTAGCTGGGCATTTGACTGGATGATGATGCTATTTGCTGACCTATGAAGTGATACATGAAGACTGGATCTCGTCGGGTTGATTTATAACCTTGATTTTGGATATTTTAAGTGTGAGGTGCCTTTACCATATCCTTAAAGAAAAGATGTTATATAGTCTATGTGGGTCTGGAGTGCAGGGAAGAGGTCTGGGATGGAGATACACTCTGGTGAGTCATCTTTAAGTATAGATGTGGTACCCCAGAGAAAGCATATAGAATGATGGGAGCTAAGACCACACCTGAAAGAGCACTAATGCTTAAAATCTACACAGAGAAAGAGCCTGTAAAGGTGAAAATGGGGGTCAGAGGGGAAAAAAACAGGAATGTGAAGCATCTACAAGCCAAAGTAGAGACTATTTCAAGAGCTACATAAGCAACATCAAAGAAAGAACAAGTTCAGGAATAGAAATATGACTTTTGATTTTAATATTGAGTTTCAAGTGCTGAGGAAATATAAACATGGAGATTTTTAAAGATGGGTGTATATATGAGTCGATGGCTCAAAAGAGAAATCTGGGCTGGCTTGCAACGGAATTGATAGTCATCAGTGTTTAGGAATGCTTGACATTGTGAGAGCATCCCACTCAACAAGAAGGATGCCATGATTTAAGGGATGGCAGGTCAAGTGGATCCTATAAAGGAACCTGATACAGAACAGCTGGACAAGTGAGAAGAAACCAGGAGATGGGGGTGATGTGAACGGGAAAAAACATGAAGTATGGGCTGACAGAAATCAAAGAGCAAAAGAGAGCTTCATGGAGGCAAGACTTGACAAAAGTGAGAGAGCAAAGAGAAGGACAGAGATGGTTGAGAGACACAATGTACAGGAGTGTGGGAAGGAGGAAGTATGTTCATCCAATGAGGACTCAAGGGTAGGTTACGACATCAATGTTGCCTTCTTGTGACATAGGACAAGGTGGGAAAAGTGTGGATCAGATTTATTTATCTATCTATTTATTTTATTGAAGTCTAGTTGATTTACAATGTTGTATTTAATTTCTGCTGTACAGCAAAGTGACTCAGCGCGCTCTCTCTCTCTCTCTCTATATATATATATTCTGTTTCATACTCTTTTCCATTATGGTTTAGGGAGCTATATTCAATATCCTGAATTTATTTCTTTTTTAAGTTTGTAATTGGTGAGCTTGGCAAGAGCCTATTCATAGCTATGGTGGGGAGCAGTGGGGAAGGCGGAGAGGCAGTTACCAAAATTTTAACAAATTTGGAGAAGTAGCCAGAAGATTCATGGATGACAAGAACAAGTTAAAATAAGAGAGTGTGAACCTCATAGAAGTGTGAGTTTTTCATGGAGGGTGTGAAAGAGTAACCTCTCAATGTGCCACTGAGGACAAAGGAGGATTCTAACCATGGTTTCCAATCCCAAAGTCCCTAGGATGTGGTCACGAATACCCATCCTCCATATAAGAGGCAGGGCTAGTAGAGCACCATGTACATTTACCATGGAAACAGCAAAAGAGTGGAAAGAATGGAGAGAGGTGGTTGCATTAAGAGATTGAGTCAGGAAGATAAAACAGAGTAGGAAGAGAAGGAAAGAAGAGACGGATATTTAGATTTTGGACCATTAGGGAGGGTCGCTAAATCAGAATATGATGGTGTAAGGCTGTCACTCTTAGTGAGCTGGTTAAGGACCGCCTGGAGTTGCTGTTAGTGGCTCGACCTATGGAGGTTGAGTCCCATGAAAGCAAGACCTAGAAATGCTAGTCATGGTGGGCCTGGACCGCCAGCATCTTCTGTGACCTTACACCCCCTAGTCAAAGAGAGCAGCAGCCTGCAGTGAGGTGCCAAGAGGCCTCCTGCAAGTCGAGAATGACTGACTTCCTAGCGGAAGCCTACCCCAAGGGCACGGGCCACAAGACCCTTCCCAGGAACTGGTGACAGTGGTATCCTCCAGGAGATAGTTGTTCTGAGGCCTAGCACAGGGTTATGACTCACCAGTAGCTCACTTCTTCCTGACTGAATAGATGAGTAACGTAGGTCTACACATAATATTCAATTACTTTATTCTGTTCTAGGAATGTTTAATCTCACATACTTTCGGAAGCCCAGGTATTTGCAGTATATGTTGGATAACCATAAATCTACATTAAATATATAGACTCCATCTGCCTTTAAGTGCTGGCTTTGCATTTGCATTTAACCTGTATCAAGACAGTAACACATAGGATGACTAAAATCCTAGTGGCTCATTTGAACCAATCTTACATTACGTAGACGTTGAACTGAGGAAATTCTAGGTAGGCACACCTCCCTATTTAAGCAAAAAACTGAATTCTATACAGGAACCCCATTTTATCCCTTGGAAATAGAAAGAAAAAATATAACCATGTTTGAGAGCCACAGATTAAAATTACTGAAGTGATATCCCCAAAGTCCTTAGTAAACAGTCTTTCCATTCGTTCTGCCAATTACAAGAGAAATTTACAGCAAACTGGAGGATATTTTTGCTGGCATTAAGTTGTAGCCTGATTGCACAGATACCTTTGAACTGCTAGAAACCAGATTTGAGGTCAAGAATCAAATTTATCACTATATGTTGTTATAGAATGAATGTTTGTGTCACCCCCCCAAAATTTGCATGTTGAAATCCTAATTATCAATGTGATGGTATTAGGAGGTGGGGCTTTTAGGAGGTGATTAGGTCATGAGGGTGGAGCCCTCATGAATAGAATTAGTGCCCTTGTATAAGAGATCCCAAGAGCTCCCTTGCTCCTTCCAGCAGGTGAGGACACAACAAAAAGATGACCACCTGTTAACCAAAAAGTAGCCTCTCACCAGACACCAAATCTGCCCAGCACCTTGATCTTGGACTTCCCAGCCTCCAGAACTATGAGAATAAATTTCTGTTCTTTATAAACCACCCAGCTTATGGCATTTATGTTATATCAGCCCAAACGGACTAAGACACGTCAATGAATAATTCAAGAGAAAAAAAAAAAAAAACCCATTCTGCCACAGTCTTCAAAATGTGCTGGTAGCTCCTCAATTCATTCTTTAAGAAAATACGGCTTAAAAAACCCCACGTTCAGAGAACGTTTTCAGCCTAAACTTCCCATCACAAAGCAGAAAGCAAAAAGGTAACTGAAAGGCCAGCTTTTGCTGGACTAGTAATGAAGGCAACAAGACACCCATTTCCTAAGAGTGGGAACTGTGAGAAAAGAAAAGCTCTTGGGACCCCTGACCACATGCAGCACCAATTACAAGCCACGAAAGAGATAATGTCTGTGCTGTCATGAATAATGCTTTTTGCAAGCTGCATCCTCAGGGAACTGACTAATTCATCTCTCGCCAACTCTTAATGCCTAATCCTTCCCTTGCCAGGAGGCAAGGCAAATAGACACACTGCTCTCACCGCTACAGTTCAGTCCTTGGAGAATGATCAAAAGCCATGAGTCACGCTCACTTTAGTGCTCAGGGGGACTCAGAACAGAGCTGCCCCGTCACCTGGTCTGCCTGCCCACCCACCCAGCTTCCGCCTAAAACTCATCTGACAACTGAGTAATCATTACATCCACCCCCCCTTCTTTTTTCTTTAAAAACAAAACAGCTTTGTTGAGGCTTATTCTGAATTAAACAAAATAAAAGAAATATTTTTGTACATTCACATGATTAGTTGTTACATTTCCCCTTCAGACTCAGAATTTTAAATTACATCACTTAACATCCCATCACTAAAAACCACAATTACTTACCTCTCAGAAGTTTTTGAGTTTCCTAGGAATGAATCAGTGACCAAAAAAATCATGCTCTGAGACTGTATCTTAGCAGGAGAGCTAGTTAGCAATTCTGACTTTCTTACCTGGCTTCTGGAAGTGTCAAAGTACTGCCTGGTGAAAGCCAGGATATCTTCCGTCTCATTCTGTGAAAGGAAATAGGAGTCTTCATCCTGCCTGAGGCTGAGAAGGCTGTGTAGGTAAAATGTATACTCCTTATTACTCATGTTGAGCTTGGAAGAGCAGATCTCTTCCTGATGAATGATGTAATAGAGGAGGAGAAGAGAAACTCTCTGGACCACTTCCTCTCTGAGCTGATCCTCGAAATCTCCTCCAGCTATTAGTAACAGGGCATCTGGTTCGAAGCACTGTGCAAAAAAACCCCACAAAATAAAAATAAAAAACAGAAACAAAGCTTGACAAATAGTCCCAGAACATTAACGACCACAGAGTCTCAGTTGCTTATTATTTTATGAATAGGAGGGGAAAGTAGGCAGCTTCAAAAGCCCAATTCAAGCAAGACAATCATGGTTGGACTTTTATATAAAAAGGATGTCCTCTCAGAAGCCCTTATTCCCTAAATGCAACCTTTCTATCTCCAACTATATTAACGCAAGCTGTCCCTTTTCTGCCTTGATTAACACCAGCTGACTCTGGCTTTTAACGTGATGCCTCATTGCATCTAGAATGAAATCCAAGCTCCTTATAATTTTCTCCTCAGTCTGGCTTCTGCCCATCCTACCTCTCTTACCTTACCTTAGCCTCCCTCCACCTCTCTCACTCAACTTCTGCCCCTGTGATTTTCTGTCAGTTCCACCAGGCTCTTTCCCACCTGATTTCTCAGGTCTCAGTTTCAAGTGCCACTTCCTCAGGGATGCCTTCCCAGATACCATTTCCAAAGTCCCCATCCCTGCCCCGTGTTCTCCGGCACAGCGCCGTTCAACAAAAATATCACACAGGCTACAAACGTGAGGCACGTTTTAAATTTTCTAGTAGCCACATTTTAAACCGTAAAAAGAAACAGGTGAAATTAATGTGAATAATATATTTTCTGGAAATACATATGCAAGTGTGGGGCCTTTAGGGACTTTCCACCCCCTCACTTGTTCCCGTAAACCAATTCTTCTCCCTATCGTGCGCCACTCCTTCTCCCTATCGAAACCAATTCTTGGAGTTTTTCAGTTGACGGGGACTTTCCAGACAGCGGGTAATTTTCCAGTTGCCCGTAACAGGTATACGCCCTAACCGCCACAATGAACAAACAACTATAACGGCCAGAAGGTGGGACAAAAGTTCCTAAGCCAATGAATTCAAAAGTCACCACATTTACCCAATCATTGTGAGAATATACCCGCCCTATGAGTAAATAAACCTATAAAAAGTATGTGATTCCGCTTTTAGGGGTTCCCATCGGCCTCCTGCGTGAGGTTCAGGGAACCCCGGTGCATCGGCTCCTAATAAACCTCTTGCGTGTTGCAACGGCTCTCGACTCTTGGCGGTTCTTGGGCGAGTTGGAATCCCTCGTAGACCGTTTGGGTCTAACACAAGATATGATTTCAACACATAATCAAAACTCTAAAAAAGTATTAATGAGCTATTTGATGTTCTTTTTGTCACACTAAGTCTTTGAAATCTGCTGTGTGCTTTACACGTATCAGCATATCGCAACTGGGATGAGCCACATATTAAGCGCCTAACAGCCACAGGTAGCTCCAGCATTACCATTTTTCCTTTTTTTCATAGAACTAGGATTCTAAGGTTACTATGTCTCCTTGTTTCTTTTCTATTTCCTCTTGAAGACAACTGGCTCGTTAAGGCTGGATTTTGTCTGTCTTGTGCACAGGTCTATCCTCAGCCTCTAGCACCATGCCTGGCACTTAAGAAGAGTAAAAGTGGAATGAACGAGTACCATCTGCTTCTCTCTTAGCCTACCTAAGAGAATTGATGTCAGTCCTTTCTGAGACGCAATCAGTCACCACATCCTGCTATTAACAGAAATGGTGGTGGTTCGAGAATTACTAAAAACGCTTCCATGATGCTTTGTTTCACAACCCACAGATAGACAGCTGGCTTATCTAATCTGGGAAGTTTACATAGCAGAGGATGGTGTTTGGGATAATGGGTTGGGACAGTGAGAAAAAGACAGACACAGGGGTTGTGGAAGAGAAGCTCTCCCAGCAAGATAAGAGCTGTGTTTCTTCAGAGACAGTTGGGTAGCTTCTGGAAATGCTCCCAGGATCTGAGAAGCAGCTCATGACATGGCACCAGCCTCAGAGTGAAGGCATCAAGAGATGCCTATCTGAAGGACATCCCTGGTGGTCCTGTGGTTAAGAGTCTGCTCTTCCAATGCAGGGGACGCAGATTTGATCCCCGCTTGGGGAAGTAGGTTCCCACATGCTGCGTGGTCTGGCCAGTAAATAAATACATACATACATACATATATACATAAAATATGCCTATCTTGAGCCCCAGGGGAGTTGTCCCACTGTGGGATAATCCACTATGAAATCTTTTCATCTGTTCTTGAGGTGGAAGTTTCAGGGGTCCTAATTCCATGTCTGCTGTGTGTCCCACTGGGTAACATCTGGAAAATACCATCTGAGCCAGAAAGAAACATGTCATCCATCTGTGAGGCAAAGCATGAATCACATTCTTCGCGAGCCACAGATTCCAATTTCTCCCCAACTCAACTGTGAGAGGCCAAAACCTCAGCAACCGGACGCAGGCTTCCCAACAAGATCAACTCTGAGTGTCAATATTAAACGCAGCCACCAAAACTGCAGCAGCCCTTTTCTGTTCCCTCCTCAGCCCTAGAGAAAAGTCCGTAGGTTGGTAGCTGTTAGACGGGACTGACACCAGGACCCAGGGAGGTGAATCACCTGAATCGAGCTTTGTGCCAAATAACCTCCTGAAACTGAAGTACCGGGAAAACCATCGGTCACATCAGCTACCATTTATCGGAAGCCATGTGTCCAAGACAGCGCTAAATATCTTCCATATCAAGGCATCCCTCAGAGTATAAATCTAATTGGTTCTGGAAAAGGTGTCGGATGACCAATTTTTCAAAGGGGGGAAACTCATTGCATTATTTTAAATGGAAAAAAAAAAGCCCACATCATAATCCACCAAGTATTTCTGCACAAGCAAAAGCATTCAGAATACCAATTACCCAATTACTTAATTCATAAAGAATTAATTAACAGGTACATATACATGCAGTATGCAAAGATCCTGCACAGAATTAAGTATGAAGTATGTTGTCCTTCTATGAGGAAAATATACCCTTAGGATATGTGTAAGCCAAGTTTAAGAGAGGGTGAGTAACGTACCTAAAGCCACACAGTTAATAGTGGTGGCCCAGTCTTAATTCCTGCTCTGCCACTGACAGACTTTGCACTTGCTGTGCAGCCCCTCACCAGGTAACTTTCTCTCCCTCCTGTTTGGTAGGAAGAGATCTGGTCAATTAGGAGGCTAGGGGATTGGTAAGGTTATAATGTCCATCAGTGAGAACGTGGTACAGCCAGCGGGTTGAACAAGTTCACCTTTAGAGACTTCCAAGTGCTATTCAGGTCGTCTGATGGCGCCGGGTAGGTGGGAATAAGAGCACCAAGCACACGTAGGACCTCCGTGAGGCCACCAGACCACGTATGTATGGGGCCCAGGTGTGGTTGTGTGCTGGTTGCACACAGCAGTGTCTGTGGCCACCCTGTATCCCATCCAAGCAGCCCGAGGCCCTTGTCCACTCGTGGCTCCTTCTCCAGGCTTTTGCTCTGTGCCTTTCTAGGGGTGAGGCAGGAGGTAGCAGAAAAGAGGGTAAGATAGAGTCCCCTCTCCTATCAATCAGGCTAGATAGAGTTCCCTCTCCTATCAGGGCAGGTACAGTCCCCTCTCCTATCAGAGTAGATAGGGTCCCCTCTCCTATCAGGCTAGATAGAGTTCCCTCTCCTATCAGGGCAGGTAGAGCCCCCTCTCCTATCAGGGCAGGTAGAACCCCCTCTCCTATCAGGGCAGGTAGAGCCCCCTCTCCTATCAGGGCAGGTAGAGCCCCCTCTCCTATCAGGGCAGGTAGAGCCCCCTCTCCTATCAGGGCAGGTAGAGTCCCCTCTCCTATCAGGGCAGGTAGAGTCCCCTCTCCTATCAGGGCAGGTAGAGCCCCCTCTTCTATCAGGGCAGGTAGAGCCCCCTCTCCTATCAGGCTAGATAGAGCCCCCTCTCCTATCAGGGCAGGTAGAGCCCCCTCTCCTATCAGGCTAGATAGAGTACCCTGAACACAATCAGGCAAATGTTCACTCCAGAATTTTTTGGTAAAATGCTTACATGTTGGAAGGTAAATCAGTTTCTGACTTGGAAAAGTTTAAATAAGTTGTGGAAGCAGCTCATTTTATCTTGCTAGAGATTTTGGTCATCTTGAATGAACAGAGGTAGCCTACCCCTTGCTTAAGATTTTGAGGCCTGCTGAAATGGAACTTAATGGTGAATCAGAGGACCATGTGGTGAAAACTCTGTGCTCCGATATTTGAGTCTTTGACAAGTTACCTTAATGCAGAAGGTGGTGGCTTGAGGACGGAGTGGTGCAGGGAGAATCGGAAGAGCTAACATAAGGTAAAATCTCCTCTGGGCGTGGACGTGACAAAAATTGCTATGGGGGTTGGTGGGGGGACTGGGATTTTCAGTTCATCACCACTAGATTTGTTTCAGTTGTTACAGTTTTCCAAAGTGGCTCAGTTGTGGTTTGG
The DNA here is from genome assembly GCF_008692025.1 of Phocoena sinus. Classification (NCBI taxonomy): domain Eukaryota; kingdom Metazoa; phylum Chordata; class Mammalia; order Artiodactyla; family Phocoenidae; genus Phocoena; species Phocoena sinus. The sequence continues at coordinate 4,522,010 of NC_045764.1, forward strand.
GAGAGGATGTTTAGCAAAATTTTGCAAATACTGGCACCCCACAGGCATCAGATCTGTCCCAGGCTCTGACTCCAGTAAAGTGATTTTTTTTTTTTTTTTTTTTTTTTGCGGTACGCGGGCCTCTCACTGTTGTGGCCTCTCCCGTTGCGGAGCACAGGCTCCTGACGCGCAGGCTCAGCAGCCATGGCTCACAGGCCCAGCCGCTCCGCGGCATGTGGGATCTTCCTGGACCGGGGCACGAACCCGTGTCCCCTGCATCAGCAGGCAGACTCTCAACCACTGCGCCACCAGGAAAGCCCCTAAAGTGATTCTTTGTTGAAGAATGGCCTCATTCAGAAATAATCCATTGACTTCCTTTGATCTCTTCAGGTGGAGGCATAAGGTTTAAGAGGAAAAGAAAAACACAGATTCTGGGAATTTGTTTTCCAACTTCATAAGGAAATAAACTTTGGTAAAAAAAAAAAGACTAGTCAAATTGTGAGAAGTCCTCTCTACTAAGCTAAATGGACTACTCAGAAGTTTGGTAGTAATTTTCTATGAACCCTGGAGCCAAATCAGACTGCCTTTTCCCAGCTGCTTAATTCAGCTTTGTTTACTGCTTGTGTATTTCAGGCGAGAGCCTCAGCGACAAAGGGCTATATAAAATCTTCTGTGTTAATAAGGCAGTTGTCAGAACCTGCAGGGTTAGCTTGAGGAATTTTAGACCAAGAGATGTTTAGAATTTGATTTCGGGTTATGGGTAAGTCAACTGCCTTCTTTTAAGTTCTTAGATTTTTAAAGTTCTGTTTTAGGAGGGGGCAGGGTTGCTAACAATTGACTATACAACACAAGAGGGAAATTATATTTCTTCCTTTTCCTCCCAGACAAAGATCTGGAAGGATGTCAGCTGATGACCGGCGCTAGCTTTTTGTGGGTCTGTACTAGATTTAGTGGCATTTCTAAGTGACAGAAAGGAAAGTCTTAACTGAGAAGAGTTCACATAAACTTTCTCAATAAACAAGTTAAGATAAAGCTTGATGCTTTTCAAACTTTATCCCATCACCATTATGACAACTCGGGGATGGGGGAGGGAATTAAATGCAGGACCTTAAAGCATTGATTCTCTCTGAATGTGTCTGAGAATCGCCTGGAGATCTTGGTTAAAATCCCCAAACCTCGGGCTACCCTGGTGGCGCAGTGGTTGAGAGTCCGCCTGCCGATGCAGGGGAGATGTGTCTGTGCCCCGGTCTGGGAAGATCCCACGTGCCGCGGAGCAGCTGGGCCCGTGAGCCATGGCCGCTGAGCCTGCGCGTCCGGAGCCTGTGCTCCGCAACGGGAGAGGCCACAACAGTGAGAGGCCCGAGTACCACAAAAAAAAAAAAAAAAAAAAAAAAAAAAAAAAAAAAAAAAATCCCCAAACCTCTGGGGACAGTCGAGGTGGGCGGGGCCGAGGGATGAGCAGGAGGGGTCGCAGAGTAAAGTCTTGTTTTCTCAGCAGCACTGAAGGTCCTTCACAAAAGCTGCTCCAGTGACCTGGAAAAGGGGCACTGGACATTTCCGCGAATATAACAGGGGAAGAGAGCTTGAGCTCGTATATGCATTCATAAATGGTCATGTGACCTCACAGGGAGCCCCCTGAGAAAGGAATCAGCATCTCGGCATCCTAACAGCTAGACGGTGCCAGAACAAGGATACGGACCCAGTGCTGACTGACTCCAAACCAGATTCTTTTCCCTTTCCCATGCCTGGAACCCATGCAGGCTCGTGGTTCTCATCATACCTGAAGTGGAATTTATTCTTTCCGAGTTAACTAATCCCTCATTAAATGTATTAAAACCCCCTTCTCACCCTTCCCGTTAAAAAATTAAAACAAAGAAAAAGGAAAGCCATGATCAGGCAAGAGTAACCATATTCAAAGGCGGCAGCTTGAATGGATTTACTTTTAAATGTGCAGTGCCCTTAAAAACTTCAGTTTTTTTGAAAATTCAGTTTTTACCTAGATCTGAAATAAAATTGGGAACTTTTTTTTTCCTCCCCACAAATTCAGGATACACACGGATCTCTTTTCTCAGACATTTAAGGACCTGAACTCACTCCCTTGCCCTCTTTTTATCACGGAACTTCTGATAGGTACCCTGCCCCTCTGTAGACAGAGTCCCTAGAAAGACAAAAAAAGTTTCAAGAACATGGTGAAAACTTCTGGTTTGCACCAGAATGTGGGAGTTTGTAAAACCAGGTGTTTCTCCCTGGTTTCTGTGAATTGACACTGAGAGATTCCGTGGGCTCCTTGCTTAGAATATGGTGATTCGGGTAAACTGGAGACTTCTGAGCAGGTGAAGCTGAGATCAGCCTTTTTTTTAACCTTAGTCTCTTAGAGAAAGAGAAACAGCGGCAGCAGGAGGGTGAAGCTATTACAGACAGTGTTTCACTTCCTAGGAATGGAACAGAAACTAAATTGGCCAAATACTTGTTAATGTCATAGAAATCAAAAAAACGTACAAAACAACCCACTCCCCCCCCCAAAAATGGAGAATAATCTTGCCTGTTTACATCCCCCCCCAAGCTAAAGTAATATCCAACCAGCCTTAATAAGGCATTTCATGTCATTAGAGAACATTTCTCTGAAGCGAATTCTCGGAGGACATTAATAAGATATGACTCCTAGCTATTTCCGGTGGGAAGTCTTCTGTTGCTATATATATAAATTACTGTCATCACAGATGAGTTGCCTTTACAACACATGTTTTCTCTGGGAACCCTTGGGAGTTTTACTGATTACTGAATTATTTACTGTTTGCAAAGAGCAGAGAAAAATTGTTAGCAAGACCCTTCTGTGAAAAAAACAAAAACAAAAAACAGAACATTTGGCCAAGAAATGTTTCCCCCAGAACAAAGCGTGATTGAGAAGATCTGCTAAAATTTATTTTGGGGAGAAATGATTTGCCTCTCTTATTTAGTTAGTTATGTCTTCATTTATTTACTTATTTATTTGTGAGTGAGTTCATTCTGAAAAATCTCATCTCAGGAAAGGGATGCTCAGACTGTTTTGGTCTGTTTTTTGTCTGCAGTCATTTTAAGACATGGGCTCTTGCCTCTGGGGGCTGCTCTGGTCATTCCCCCCTCCCCCCACCCAATGGAGACATTCTGATTTTACATTAAATGTTGATTTTACAGTAATGCTGATTTTACATTAAAGTGGCCTGCAGAGATTTTTAAAAATTCCATCCAGGGAAAGTGAAATCTCAATCTCTGGAGAAGGAAGCTCCAGCCTGGGTATTTTGTGGAACCTGGCCAAGTGATGCTAATAGATAGCCAGAGTTTGAGAGTCACTTGATAGACTAGGAAATGCCTGGAAAATGGGTTTCTGGGGCCCATTTTAGCCCCACTGGGAGCACTTCCCTTCCCCAGCTTAGATTCCTCATTTTTAAGCAAATGATAATCCAATTCATTAACTCCCCACGATGCAAAATATTAGAACACACCTACCGATATCCGGGAGAAAGTACTTAAAAAATTCAACATTAGACAAATATCAGATTGGTATTATTATGCCTCAGAAAACAAATGGCATCTATCTAACCAATCATGTTCAAGGTCATTGCAAGCTCATTAAAAGGATTAGTCAATCAGAAAGAAAAGGGATCTAGAAGTGCATACCTGCAAATAAATACCTCTAAACCTGCAGAAGCGTCGTAGAAAGGCTTACAGAAGCATTACCATTTTAATAAAAACAAGTTCTCCCTGTCTCTAAATGCCATATGCAGAATGCTTTATGATTTGTCATATCCCAAATATGGGAGTTATTACACTATAATGCATTGCCCACTCGGATACTGGAAGGTTTGCAATGGATTTTTCTTTCCTAAAGTAAGCGGCTAAGGAATGCATGGCTCTCTTTGGAAAATGCCCTTGTCCCTGATCCCATTCTATGGCACTAACCAGATTGCAATCTCCTTGCCTTCCGTCTGTCCTCCGTGGGCACCCGGTTTTCTCTAGCAGCGTTCTGATGAGGTTTCTTGAGTGGTTCAGGGGCGTGGGCTCTTCTGCCGAGAGAACATGTAGAATTTCCGTCAGTTGCCCTGGACTCCAAGTGCCGCTGCTGTCTGGAGTTGAGGGTCTTTCTGTCTCAGTCAAGGGAACCAGGCTGAGTAGAAGGAACAATGGCACCCCGAATACAGAAAGCTTTCTCCAGAAGCACATTTCCACTCTTCCTTTAGCCCAAGTCTGCCTCTGATGGCGGTGGGTGGGTTGGTGTTCACGGTGTCAACTTGTAACTGGAGGAATGTCTGTGGAAAGAGGAAAAATAAAGCCTTTAATTACTGTGCCTGCAACAGGTTTGAAAGGATTCATTAATTGGGTGGCTAAGCTGATTGGCAATGACAAGCTGTTTCTCAACAACTGGGGTCTGTAGCTCACTTATAACTCCCACCAACCGGCAGGAAACTATGGTGGGTGTAGACTTTCAAACCCTACAACAGCCAAGAAGTGTGTTATATTGTCTCTCTCTGAAATAGACATAGAGTCAAAAATTAGCAAGAATGCATTTCACTGTCCATCCTGACGGTGCTACAGGTCATAAGACCCGGGGCAGGAAACACCCTCATTTATTTTTTTTATTGAAGTATAGTTGATTTACAATGTTGTGTTAGTTTCAAGTGTACAGCAAAGTGATTCGGTTATACATACGTGTATATTTATATATTTTTTTCAGATTCTTTTCTATTATGTAGTTTATTACAAGATATTGAGTATAGTTCCCTGTGCTATATAGTAGGTACTTGCTGTTTACCTATTTTATGTATAGTGGTGTGTATACATTAAGCCCAAACTCCTAATTTATCTCTCCACCCCCGCCAACAGGAAACGCCCTCATTTTATCCCATTGATTTATGGGCCTCATCAGTGAAGTAAGTAAATAAAAGTAAACAGAAAAAAAATTTGAATAAATTACAGCTACCATGTTGAGTTAGAAGACTTTTCGATAAGGAAGGGACTAAAAGAAAATAGTAACATCGGGAACATACTGGTTACTTTTTAGTTGATTAAAAGTATGAACTATCTTGGAAAAACAAGAGAGTTTCAAGGCCACACGAGCCATGATAAATCCACATATTCAGGCCTCAGCAAAGAAGTGAAAGGACAGCTTGAGAATCAATCAGCTTTCTGGAAAAAAATTAATATCTCAACCGATTGCTTAAGGAATGCAAAATGTTAACAGCATCTCACGGCAGATCTTGGCCCAGAGATGAGCTAATGACTGTGGGGTAGTGAGAAAAATACTTTCATGGTTTAAAAAGAAAAAAGAGAGAGAGAGTTTAAGATTCTTATGTTAGCATTTAAAAAATGACAGACGATGATACAAACATTTCTAAACCCTGTGCTTACCTTCAGACGAAAGACAAATGATTATTTATCTGGAGCTCTGTGGCCTTTTAAATCTCAGAGAGTATTTCATGGTTACAAAGTCCTCTGTTTTTAAAATTCCTTGACTGTGCGCTGGGAGCTAGAGAGGATTATTTCAGCCCAGAATAGTTTTCAGTTGCTATGGAGAGTAACAATGAAGGTGGATAAAAGTGAGAACTTTCTGTCTGGCCGATTTTCAGGAAAACCAAATTAGTGTCGCTAATGAACCTGACTTTTTATATCAATATTGACCAACTGTCTTAGAATTCTGAGAAAAACCTTAGAATTTCTTACAGCCCTTACTTGCCCTTTAAAGGACTGAGCTAGGTCAAAAAAGTTCCCCTTGTAGAATGGAAAGGCTTTTGTGTTAGGTCAAGACATTTTTTCCCCCAGAGGATTCTGTGATAATTGTTTTATCCACATCTCAAACCAACTATTTGTTGAAAAGATAGGCTCATTAGAATTTTATTTTATAAGGTGCAGAGGTTTAAACGATTTCAGGCATTCGTGAATTCATAAATAGATTTTTCAAAGAAAAAGTGTTTGCTGGAGGAATAAAGTTCTTACCTGGGACGTAAGTGGGAAACTTTAAGTAGCTATATATATTCTGATCCCAGAGCCTGTGGTAGAGGTCATTGCATAAGGCCCTCGGGTCCTGTGAAAAGAGCTCTCACTAAGTTATTGGGGAATAAATGACTGAAAGAACAAATGAAGTGGTGAATTTTATAGGAGGTAAGAGATGTCAAGACCCAAGATTTCAAAGTGGACAGTGTACGTGGAAACAGCACACAGGCTATACAGACACACCAAGTGAACCTGAAGAGTGTAGGAAATGGGGAGAGGCTGGGGTCTGCTGCTAAGATGCTAGCTGAGTGAGGAGGGGAAAGAAATACAGAGAGAAAGAAGGCGACATCATGAGTGTCCTCAGCTGCTCATTGGATATGAAAATTGGGAACAACCGGGTGAGATAATCCTAGGCCCACACTGATAACCCTGTCAGAGATACGGAAGGCTGACACTCCCAGAAAATGGCCGGCTGCTCTGAATTACACAGCACGGAGCCCTCGGGTTTAGCTAAACTGTCAAGGGAAGGGCCTTGGCCTGTTTCTCAGGAGTTCTGTGGGGAGATTACCTGGAGTTAGAGTCCAGAACCAGCGGTCCAACAGAAGAGCGAGGAGGCGGTCAAGCCCTTCCAGCCGTGGATCCAGAGGACGCAGAGAAGCAAAGGGACTGAGGACCAGAGGGCGGCACTGCGAAGCTCGCTGCAGGCTCCCGCCCCTGGTCTGTTGCCCCGCCCCGCCCCCAGCGGGGACCACCTGAGCATCGTTCCTACGCTCCACCCTACCTAAGTCTCGGGCACTTGGTTAGGAGGCAACTAAGGGAAAGCAGCCCAAAACCCACTGAGCAAATTATCCAGTCCTGCCATCACCTGCTACTATTAAGAACCTCCACTTTGCCTTATTTCTGGAACTAAGCCCTTGCTTCCTGGCTCACCTCCAATTAGCAGGTCCCCAAATGGGCCCTCCCTGCCCAAGTCCCACAACATAACCTTCTCGGTTTCGGCAGAACTGGATCTTGATTGGCTGTGACCAGTGGTCCCAGGACAGTGTCCTCTGCTGGGACTTTGGTATCCTTTTCCTGATTCCCTGATGGATGTCCAGGCTGGAAGTCCCGTATTTCCTAGTCTGAGATGCCCTGTGCCTAGAGAGCCCCTCCTCATAGGGTCCCAGCGAGTTATCTCCTGCAGAAATTCTTAAACACCCATCACTAGTCTCAACTGATCCCAGCACCTCCACCAGCCCAGCCACAAGCCAGGAGGCTCCCAACTACGCGAACTTCTCCCCCAGGTCACAGCCTGTATCATTTGCCCCCCAAGGCTTGCTCTCCTCTCACAGTCATACCTAAGTCAGCTAACAACCAGATTCCTCGTCCTGTCCCAGGGTGAGACAGCCATTGAGGTGGGGGGGGGATGGGGTAAGGAGAAGCCTGGAAGGCAGGCTGGAAGGCAGGCAGATCCCGAGGAAGAAGCAGGAAGCACTTGGCTGAACACGGGGTGTGGCTTCCTTAGCCTTGTGTGGGTGGTAGCCGTAACTCTACATCCCCAGCCTGCCTGCTTCCCCAGCAAGCCTGAAATCGACCTTCCTTAAACACCATTATACTTGCAATCCAAACCGACCTCTAGGGGTAATGAGTTTCAGGTGTGAGCTAACCCACTGTACAAAGGAGGAGCTCATTGACTTCCGATTGACATTTACAAGGATTTAACCCGCATTTGGAACCAGTCTCACCTGATGCAGTATCTCCTGATACACAGACCCTTCTTTTGTGCTAACGCAGAAAGATGTAGTGGATGGGAGGTGGGAGGGAAGCAGGAAGACTGATTAATCCATCCTTCCTTCAGCTCCGATTCTTTGCCTTTTGGGGTGGCCTGAGTTTCAAACTTCTACCTCATGTCAATATAATGTATTTACATGTGTACTCGGCCTTGACCTGGAAAGAATTTAAAGGGGCCCACCAGGTAAAAAGAAATACAAGATGGCAACTGCTTAAGAAGAAACTGAAGCAAGAGTAGAACCATCTTGTATTGTTCAGGGCTGCCATGTACAGTTTTGCAGGTTGCATACTGTACGACTCTAGGGCTCATCATTCACTTCCGTAATCACCACAGATTTATAGATTTATTAAAACACTTTTCCAGCAAATGTTCTGAGGAAAGGAGGCTTTGAGCTTGTGGTAGGACTGCATGCGTTCCTCTTCCTCAGCATCCAGCCTACCCCTGGTGGGGCCATCTCTGGCTGTAAGATGCGGTCCTACAATCTGAGCTACCTCTGGGCCTCACTTCTCCCCACGTCCTCCCTTTATGCTGTCTTCTTCCCTCTTTTCCAAGACTCTAACCTCTCTAAATCATAATTATAATAATGTCTATTAACATTCTGGAGTGTCTTTAATGCCTAGGCACTGGGCTAAGTAACCTTACATGTATTTTCTCATGTAATTTCAACTGAACCTAATGAATTTCTCACTGTACATTTCAGAAATCCCCGGGGTCACACAGCTAGTAGATGCCTCCAGAAATCCAGGCCTGTCCACATCAAACTTGGTGCTCATACCACCAGGCAACTGTCTGTTGCGATGTGATCCCATGTTTTTATTTGTAAGTCCAAGCTTCTTTTTACAATGAAACCTGGGATACACAAAAGAAGCAGGCAAGAGTACATCATAAAGAAAAGAATCCTTTTCCATATACGTCATTACATAGTATCGAGTAGAGTTTAAAAATTTTTTTAATTAAAAAAATTTTTGAATAAAAAATTCATGTGATAGAGATAGATTAGAAAATATAATAATAATCTGCTACATTGTGAGTTTTGCATGCTTACCAAACCCCCTTCAGCCCAAAAGTTCTCAGGAAAAGAATTTTTCAGAAAAAAAGTAGAACTTGAAAATAAATAGATCCTCAGGCTCTCCTTTTCTGTAATACTTAACAGGAATACCCACTAGGCATTTGAAACAATGCTACTCCTTAAACTGTTCTCTCAGAGGAAAAACAGAATATTCAATTAACAAGGCAGCATCTACAGAGTAAATACTAACTTATCTTCTGATTCTACATCACTGTATTTCCAACAATTAGAAAATGTCAGCTGTTTTAAATGTAGACATTTAGATTATCTTTGATTTGGAAACTGATAGTAAACATGATTTTTTACAAAACACACATTTCATGTGCAACTTTCAAACAACATCTCTTTCTCCTTATGAAAACCATGTATGATTACTAATAGAAAAAAAAAACTGTAGAAAATACCTAAGAGCATAAAAAAAGAGAGGGTGGCCTCTCCACCAGAGATAACAGATGGATTATGTTGTATGAATGGTTTTAAAGCTCACTGTTTGTACTCATTATACAGTGTCGGTCCTGCTGGAAATGGATTTTATTTTATTAGTCATTTCAAAATTTCACCTTTCAGTTTGGTTTTGATGATCCTCATAGCTGGCTTTCCGCATCATTAATTTCCACTCTTTTTATTTCCTGTCTTTCCATAGTTCTTTCTGTAGGAAAGGAGCTTTGAGTGCAGACGTTGCTCGAGGTCCACCCGATATCCATTCCTCCTGCCTTCATTTGCTGGGCGGCAAAGTGCCCAGCTAAAAACTCTCGCTTCTGCAGACTCTTTAGAAGACACATGACACAGCTTGGAGATGACGTGAGTGGCAGGCTGCTGGGGGCATCAGAAAGGCCCTCCTGCCTGAGGTGCAGAAGTGACATCACATGTGGCCCAGGGTGAGGTAAAGAGCAAGAGAACAAGAGCCTCCCCCTTCAAGTTGAAGCAGGAAGACATAAGAAGGGGAGCCTGGGCCCTAGAAGTATCATCCAGGTCACCCCAGGAGCCCTGGTTGCCTATCCTTGGAGCGTTGGTTGAGTGAAATCCATAAACCCCTATCTGTGAAATCCTTTTTGTCAAATTCTCTGTTGCAAACACCGGTACCCCTTGAGACAACAATGATATGTCTTGCCATCTTTTTCTGCCTCTTGAAATGACATTTGCAGACATGGAGAGAGCTCATGGAAATGGAGAGTTGGAATGAGGAGGCCTGGTGGCCAATTAATTTCCCAGCTACTTCCTGAGTCACTCTGGGTGAATCACTGTGTAAACAGGTATATGAGTCATCCATTTCTGTACCGCAGGTTACCACAAGCTTGGGCTATGAACAGGACACGTTTATTATCCCACAGTTTCTGTGGGTCAGGAGTCCAGGCCTGGCTCACGTGGGTCGTACACTCCCAGCCTGGTTTCATCAGGCTGCAATCCAGGTGGCAGCCAGGGCCGGGGTTTCTTTTGAAGACCGGACTGTAGAGGATCCCCTTTCAAGCTGTAGAGGATCCCCTTTCAAGCTCACGTGGTCCTTGGCAATCTAATGAATTCTAATCACAGGGTGACACCGCCCATTGAACTGGTCAGAAGTAAATTACAGGTTCAGCCCACACTCCAGGGGAGGGGATACCCTAAGGGTGTAGAATACCAAGAGGTGGGGATGACTGGGGCCCATAAGGTATCAAAGGGAGCAGAGTAGAATCACTGTGCTGTACACCTGAAACTAACACAACATTGTAAATCAACTCTATGTCCATTTACAGAGCGAGAAGTGGGAAATGATGTGGGGGAATATGATAATTAACATTCCAGAGGCTGTGGTTTGCATCTGTAGTCTTTTCTGAGGGGGTAGGGAAGATGGAACTTCTGACATCTTTCTTCATCTCCTAATCACTCTCCAACTGGTTTCAAAGTCCTCCTGGAGTTAGCTACAGATATTACCAATCAAAGGCTGTATTTAACATTTCATATTTACTCAGAATCTTGAGTAACAGTCTAAAACACTGGGAATTGTATTGTTTTTTTTTTTTTTAATTTAACTTCACATTTGTTTGATCCTAAAATTGAGAACTTATCCTTTGTCATTTGAAAAGGATGTTTCATAAAGTATATAACCATCAAACATATTTTTTTACTCCACACACTAAAAACATTGCAGTTTCTAGAATATTTTTAGCAAAACAGCAGAATCCTTATTGAACACTTTATTCCGCTTTTAAGATTGAGACTTTGGCATTCATTGTCAAATATGTCAAATTATGTGACTTGGGCTGAAATTTCTATCTTTTGAATATCCTTTAACATGACTTTTTAAAAAAATTTCAACTCAAATATTGCCAAGAAAAAGTGATTCAACATTTATGTTGATTAAACTAATGCCGTTCAAGAGCATTGCGTACACAAAATTGTTCGGTGCTTATTACTCAATGGATTTTAGTCTCAGCATGAAAAATATCTCATATTTCTAATATTTGTGCAATCTTTAGGCACATGATATAATTTAAAAAGTTATTATTTAAGCATTTATGTACAATGTTATATAGATCATAACTATGTCAGATATATTCATGGCAAAAATATTGACTATAAAGTATTAATAGTAGTTCCCCACTGGTGGTAGGAATATAGGTGATTTTTCTTTCCATTTTCAATATTTTCCAAGGTTTCTATAATAAACATGTATAATTTTGCGCAACAGGGGAAAAAAAGCATCATTTTTAAAAGAGAGGATTTGACTAAATCCATGGTTTTCCTTTTTAAATTATTTGTTTAGGCAGCAAAACTCTTCTTTTAAAAGCAATTCTTAGAAGTAACCACATATGTAAATCTGAGAAGAGTGATGATTGTGTTTTGGAGGTGTTCTTTCTTGTTTCTGGAACTCCACAACATCCAAGGGTTCTTCAGAACACATTTTTAAAACCACTAGACCAGACAGTTTCTAGAATTCCTTAGAGCTGGCTGCAGTGGTAATAGGAGCCTAACAGACCTGGGGGAAAGGCCCCAAGTAGGACTTCTTATGGGATCTCTGAGCCGTTTTCTCTTCATTTTTAAGATGGATATATCATCTGCCCTCAGGGCATTGGGTACAATGGCACATTTATGAGCTCAGTAAATGGACTATTGTCACACTGCAATCATTATCTAAGCCCTATGGTGTAATTCCATGAAAAGTCACTCTCCGGTCCCTCTCTCTGGCTCTTTCTCCAGGCCACTGAATTTCCCCAGGTTCTAGGATTTATGATATTCTCTCAGGCTGAAATGGTCCTTTCTCCCCTCAGCTGATTAACCTAGAGTTAGTTTTAAGACCCAACTCAAATACCACTGCTTTTGAAAAGCCTTCCATGAGTCCCATGTGTGGTAGAATCCCCATCATATGCACCTTGTGGTACTCTTTTCCTACTTGTCCAATGGTGTGTTAATTCACGTTTATCTCTTGTTTATGCCTTAGCTCACCCGTTAATGGGGCACGGGTCTTCATCATTTTTATATTGCTAGCATTACACACTGTATCTGATAAGTAGGAAGGACCCATCAACAGAAAATAGTGGCCACAAGCAGTGAACAGTAATACAGCCTTTTTACTCCACTAGATATAAGATTGTTAGCAGTCGAAAACAGAGAGGAATCTACTGATCAATGTGGTATCAGAGTATGTCTATGACTGAATGGACTTCCTACTGTTATGGACACAGGGCAGGAACTGGCAGTGGAAGATGCCAGCATAGGCAAGATATGAAAGTACAGAAGTGCACTTGAGTCCTGAAGGTGGGCAAAAGTCCCACCCTTTGGAAATACACCTCAAATCTATCCAGCGAGCAATTTTCCCTACAAGGTGTTAAAACGTAAGTCATCGAGGAATGAGAACACACTGTCCAGTTAATCTGTTAAGCTTACCCATCCAATATTGAGGAAAACCATTACTTTTCCAAATGGTTTAAATTTTTCAGTCGCTAATTACTCACAAAGCTACTGAAAGTCTGAGTAGCATACATGTGTGTGAAAAATATGGCTTTTCTTTATCTTCTTCTGTCAACTTCAGTCTGACTCTGAGCCTCCACGTCGACTGGCTGCAGAGAAATTCTATCCTAAGCTGGGGCAGAAGTCCCAGGTCAAACACCCGGGAAACCCTCTAATCAGTGGTACACTCTGGTAATTGTTAAGAATCTTCTCATCCCAATTCCTGTGGTCTGCTTTTGTTCACTGCCTCTCCTGTTTCCATTCTGCATCTGGGACTCAGAATCTTTGCTGAGACTGAAGCCTCTCTGTCTCAGTTTGAGGCACTCCTCTGATGTCTTGTCACCCCAAGAGAGCAAATTCTCCCTTCCTTTGCCTTTCTGTCAACAGATTGAACGATGATCCCTACCCGCATTAAGGAGGGCAACCTGCTTAACTCAGCCTACAGATTCAAATGCTGATCTCATCCAGAAACATCTTCACAGACACACCCAGAATGACGTTGAACCGATTATTTGGGTACCCTGCGGCCCCGTCCAGGCATAATATAATAGTAACTACCATTTCGACATCTGATAGTTTATTATTGAAACCCCTCTCCCTATTACGTTAGAACTTCTGGAAACTCAGCTTCTCTTGGGGGCTATGTAGCATTATGTGAACTTCTTTATACTTTAGCGTTTAAGAGAGTGTAAATCTCAATCTATTGAGGGCCTGAATGAAACAAAAAGGCAAAGGAAGGGAGAATTTGCTGTCTCTATGTGACAATCTCTGAGCTGGGCCATTGGTTCTTAGATATCCTGAGGCTTGGCACGGTGGAATACGCTTGGTTGAAGACAGTCCAAGAGAACACAGTGGCTTGGATTCTCTGAAGATCAGCTTCAGGAAAGGCTACCTGATACTGTCTGGCCTCCCCAGACTTGTATTCCTCGCTCCTCTCTGCCTGCATGGAAACCCCAGAGGATGGAGATTTTGCTGCTTGTCAAGGAAGAGACGTGGCTTTGTAACATGAGCCAGGAGGAAGAGAAACAAGCCCAGTGCCTCTACGCATCTTGCAGATGAGCTCCGAGGAAAACAGCAGCTTCCCAGGCTCCAGTTGGCCAAGGCCTCTCGGAGGCTGTCCCAGATTCACTGTCGCTTGGCCGTGGAGTCCGCATCAGCTGCTCAGGCTGAGGTCCCAAACTGGGTCTGCTTCCTTCATGCTCTGCAAGTTTGGCTTGGGTGTCCTCATTGGGTGGGGAGTGGCCCTGGGGATAGTCAAAGCAGGAGTCCCAGTTCCTGCTTTGTGACACACCCACCGTAGATGCTTGAGACCAGCACAGGTGTATCTGGTCGGGCTGCAGTCCATATGGGGAGGTGGCTCACAGCACAGGTAGGGGGCTGGCGGGGTACGTAGGATATAGAAAAAGACTCCCAACAAAAGCAGTTCTTACGTAATCCATCTCTAGTTACAGCCTACAGACACATGGCAGCAAAGGCCCAGACAGAAGCCTGGACATGCCCAGAGAACATTGCAACTTTTTATTATAAGACCCAAGATCAATAACACAAACACAGAGAGACTGTAGAGGTTTAGCCCATCTTGCAAGCTGTCGTTTCCTGGACAGAGTCAAACCTTGCCAGGTAAAGGGAACGTCATATGCAGAGAAGTAGGTCCCTGGAGACTATCAATCCCACACCCTCCTTTCTTCTTCATTGGATACATCAAATTCCCCTCCTGTGTCCCCAGTTCAAGAGCCAGGGCCTTTGAGTTTTGGAATTAAGCCCCAGGGTGGCACATGGCAGTGAGCAGAACACATTCCAGGACAAGCTGGAATTCATTTGATAACCTGTCTCTGTGCCTGGCATTTCATAGGTGCTTAATCAGTTTCCCTATTAGAGCCTTATTATTATTATTATTATTTCCTCTAGAGCCAAGTGTTACTCTGATTTCCAGAAAACTTGGGCAAAATAAGAGACAAAATCCTGTTTGAAAGATTTATGGAAATTTTTCTCAAAGAAGCAGACGAAGTTTCTTTCACTCTTTCACTTCTCAAGAGAACAAAGCTGGATTACAGAGTTAAGATGGTCACAAGCACGAGAAGGTTTCCATTTACTTCCTTTTATAAGCTGAGCAAACTCTGACCCAAGGAAACTGACATATCCATGAGGTGAGTCTTTATGGTGATAAACAATTCTCTGTTATCGCCAACAGTGTAGAGAAATGGTTCTTCCCACAAAGATCTAGGGTTCTGCCCAGGACAACATAATGTCTGGCTTTTCCCCTCCTTGAGTTTATGTTCTAAGACTGGATAAGAGGGACAAACTGTCAACTCACACATCTTCATTCATGGTGATTGGGAAGGGAATGTATAAACACTACAGCATTGGGAGAATGTCTTAATCCATTGGGGCTTCTATAACAAGATATATGGTGGTTTATAAACAACAGAAATTTATTTCTCACCATTCTGGAGGCTGGGAAATCCAAGATCAAGGCACCAGCAGATTCAGTGTCTGCTGACAACCTGCTTCCTGGTTCATAGGTGGCCATCTTCTCTCTGTGTCCTCACATAATGGAAGGGGCAGGAAGCTCTGTGGGGTCTCTTTTATTTTATTTTTTAATATTTAGTTATTTACTTATTTATTTATTTTGGCTGCTTTGGGTCTTCATTGCTGCACACAGGCTTTCTCTAGTTGAGGCGAGCGGGGGCTGCTCTTCCTTGCGGTGCGCAGGCTTCTCCTTGCGGTGGCTTCTCTTGTTGTGGAGCACGGGCTCTAGGTGCACAGGCTTCAGTAGTTGCAGCACACAGGCTCAGTAGTTGTGGCACACAGGCCCTAGAGCACACGGGCTTCAGTAGTTGTGGCTCGCAGGCTTAGTTGCTCCATGGCATGTGGGATCTTCCTGCACCAGGGATCAAACCTGTGTCCCCCGCATTGGCAGGCGGATTCTTAACCACTGCACTACCAGGGAAGTCCCTGTGGCGTCTCTTTTACAAGGGCACTAATCCCATTCATGGGGGTTCCACCCTCATGACCTAATCACCTCCCAAAGACCTCACCAATACCATCACCTTGGGGATTAGGTCTCACATATGGATTTGGGGGGACACAAACATTCAGACAATAGCAGAGGATATAAGGGAGTTCAGAAAAGAAGTGAAGAAGTGGATTTTAGCACCTACAGTTCCTGATTAAGTAACAGAAAGAATAGAAAAACTGCAGCTTTCGTTAACTCCCATGCTGTTTGGCTATAAGGCTCTGACCTCACGGATTATGGAAGATTTCTAATAGCTTTGGGGAAAATGAAACCTCAAGGTAAAGTGATTCCAGAATAGAGTGCTCATCAAAATCACAGTCTGAGGGCATCAGAATCCCTTGGGATGCTTGTTGAAATGCAGATTCCAGGATTGGACCCAGGTCTACTTAATCAGAATTGCAAGCATGGGCCCAGAGGAATTGGTATTTTGAATAAGCTCTCCATGTGACTCTTATCCCCATCAAAGTTTGAGAACCCCTGCCAAAACTCCAAATCAGGACCAAGCCCAGGCAGTCTGGAACTTCCTTGCCCTTAAAGAAAACAAATTAAGTCAACAGAAAAGAGAACATGGTAGCTTCGTAGGCTTCTTGAAAATGAGGGAACTGTATGTACATGAGCTGTAACCAGACCCATAAGGAGAAAGGTTTTCTCAACCCGCAGAGAGAGTTGAATGAGATCAGTAGTTTTTGCCAAAACCTAATCCTGCAGACCTGCCATGAAGAACTTTAATATTTTAAAGCCCTCACAGCATAGCCAGGATCCCCAACCAATTCAGAAAGCCTTTCCAATGTTAGTGTCACCTTTTGCTGAAAGAAGTTGCCTGTCAGGGGTCCCTTCTAAATGAAAAACATTATTTACAGAACGCTAAAGAAATTCTAATACCAAAATATGTGCTCCTGGTGTGTTGTTGAGAGGTTTGGGCAACGTTTCTAGTAGAAGAAGTCTTCTAAAACATTTTTATGATAACATTTAAAATTCAAAACAATGTTTTAAGGAAATTGTCTTATTTGATAGTTGGAGACAATAAGAAAAACCAGAAATGTGAAGAAACAAATTATAATGTTACTATTTGGGGTCATATCTTCTCTTCGGTAACAAATTAAAAAGTAATTAAAAAAAATAAAATGATATTAAGGGTAGCTTTTCTACATCAGAAAATTCACCAACTGCTCTCCCATAACTGTGAGTCATACTACTGTATTCATGTTGTCAAGAATTTTGAACTAATAAGGAATCCTGAATAATTAACCTTCTCAACAGTACTATTTAACATCATTTCTTCATCACCAAATTCATGGGAAGTTCTTACCTGTTTGCTCTGTTCTGTTTTGCTAGTCAAGCCAATGCCTGAGTACCACACCTAGATTCTAGTTTCATGGATCTGGGGTGAAGTTCAGGTGATTACAATGTATAACCAGTGTTGAGACACCCATTTATAGCCAAGGCAATAGGTTTTCCTTAAGTCATTAGAAGATAACTTCTCAGCAATACAGGTGCTTTACATTCCCAATAATACAAAGGTTTCTAAATTCAGATAGGACTCTCCACCTATCTGATTGTTATGGAGACAAGCCAATAATTGTTCTATGCATCCCACAGTTATATGACCTAAGTCTCGGGGGGAGGTGGGTCTCTGAGCCTAATTCTTACCAAGTTTACTGGAGTAACTTAAAACTCCAAATTTGAGTGTCTCAGTAAAAAAGAGTGTTATTTCTGAGGGCCTCTCTAAATGAAGCCAAGTCACACATGCAGCTTTGATTTTGTGGGTTTTAAGGCGAAGAAGTAGTTAGACATGTCGTCAGGTCAAGTGGGCAGAGCCTGACATGACATCAGGATGCTGTGAAAGCAGGTCAAGCAGAGGGAGGACCAAAGAGAAGATGACTTCCTGTCAGTAGCTGAGCCAGTTCCTAAACTCCAGCCCCTGCCCACACGCATCTCACTTTCCTCCCCAATGACAATGAGCTGCTTCTCATCTCAGTGGCTTTGCTCAAGTTCTTCCTCTCTCTGGCATCCATTCCTACCTTCCCTCCTTACCCCTCGAGATACTTTCTATCATCCCGTCAGACTCTGCTCAGTTTCTACTCAGATGCCACCTCTCAGCAGCTGTTCCTGACACTCAGAGTGGTTCCATAGGGAAGCGAATAAAACTTAAGCTTTGGGGTCCCTCACTCGCATGGGTCCCTTCCTAACCCCTGGGAGGGGCCCCAGAAGTGCTTTCACGTGGTCATGTTTCTTAAATAAAATCTGCAGAAGTAAGACGTTTTAACCATAATTGTTTCAGACTCTCCACTTCAACTACCCTTCTGTCAAACTTCCTCTTGTGTTAGGTCCTGTTAGAGTGACCATGAGAAATTTTGAGAATCAGGGTAACCCCAAATTCCTACTCCATGCCTCTCCCATCTGGGGTTAGCAGACGCAAACTATTATGTATAGAATGGATAAACAACAAGGTCCTACTGTAGAGCACAGGGAACTGTATTCAATATTCTGTGATAAACCGTAATGGAAAAGAATATAAAAAAAGAATGTAGATATATGTATAACTGAATCACTTTGCTGTACAGTAGAAATTAACACATTGTAAATCAACTATATTTCAATTAAAAAAATAATTTAAAAAAGAATCATGGTAAATGGACATTGAATTTGGAATACATGCAGTTTAGGTTTATTGGAATAGTATGTCTACTAATAATATAACTAGTGGTATCAGTATAAGAATGGCATGTCAGTCAGGATTCAGAGAAATAGAACCAGTAGAAAATAGTAACACAGTCAGATTGATGGTACGTAATTGATAGATAGATGATAGATAGATAGATAGAAAGATAGATAGATAGTTAGAGGCAGGAAGATGTATATAGAGAAACTACAAGAAATTGCTTTATGCAATTGTGCCAGACTGGCCCAGCAAGTTTAGAGGGCAGCCCATCAGAAAGGGAAGGTCAGGAGCAAGGTGAAACCTCATGGGCCAAAGCTGTTAGCTACAGCAGTAGTCTCTCCCGCCAAAAAAAAAAAAAAAAAAAAGCTTAAGCCCAATTTTAAGACCATTTAACTGATTAAGTCTGGCCCACCCAGAATAATCTCCCTAATTTAAAGTCAGTTGATTAGGGATTTTAATTCCTTCTGCAAAATCCTTTCCCAGAGCTCCTCGATTCATGTTTAATTAACTGAATACCGTAGTTCAGCCTAGTAAAATTGACACACCAAAAAGTCACCTCACAAATAGCTTCTAGTAATATACCTAACCCACTGTACCAAATTATGCAGCCTTGACTGAAAGGTTGAGGACCAGGGGTTACACAGCAATACAAGTGTATTGTAATGTACATGGGACCAAAGTAAGTTGCAATTAGAGGAGAAACAATGAAATACATGAAACCAGAAGCTATAGAAATTCTTTCAATTTCCAGAGTGTAAAAATGTAAGTAGAAATTTCAGTTATCATCAATGCCTAGTCAAAATGGAAGATCTAAGTAACATAGTATATACAATGATAAAAGAACTACACTTATTTTCTTTTTTGATAGGACTGTGATATTGGAGCTTTACCAAATATACGACTTGGAATATGTAACTAGGAAAACATTTTTGGAACATTTCAATGAAACAGCAAATTCTTCCATAGATACTGGCAGACTGCAGATTTGGATGTATAGAAAATATACTTTATTTTGTCATTTTAAAATTTATTTATTAAATAATTAGGAGAAAATGCAAGTAAATTAAAGGTAATATGAAATAAAGCAAAAACCTAGCCACAAAACCGATAGAAATTATTCTGAGATCAGGATAGAAACAGGAACAAGAGAATTTTCAGATAACTCCAAAAGGAAAGAAGAGCTAAATTTCAAATTGAAGTAGGGAAGAGACTCATAGGTTTTATGGCAACTTAGTTAATGAAGGGAATGAAGAAAAGTGAATCATATGAACATATTAGAAAAAGATTTCAATTTTTACTGATTTGACACAAAATACCAACCTCACCAAAACAATCAAAACATGCCATTAGAAAAACAATATCAACAAACTGATTAGTGAGTATCATCAAATTCAAAGGTATTTGAGATTACTCATCACACAAAAAAGAAAAAAAAACTCAAAATGAGTGCCCTGAAATTTAGCATATGAATATTTAGAAATATTAGAATATGAATATGTATATGAATGAAACTTAATAGAAATGTTCCTACCTTTGACCATAATCCTAAAAATTTATATCATGTTATCAATAGCAAGCTGTATGGTTAAGAGAACCTTTTCTAAACTATCAAAGATTTTTAAAAATTCTGATCTATTGTACTAAAGACTGCATCATCTTTCTTTTCCCTTTATAAAAAAAAATTACAAAACCATTGCCATATAAAGTGGTGTGATGGTTAATTTTATGTGTCACCTTGGCTGGGCCCTGGTGGATTTTTAGTAAAGAAGATTACCCTCCATAGTGTGGATAAGCCTCATCTAATCAGCTGAAGGCCTGAAGAGAACAGAGAGCCAGAAGAATTCTGCTACCAGACTGCCTTTGGATTCAAACTGTAACTCTTCCCTGGGTCTTCAGCCTGCTGACCTCTCCTGTATATTTGGGACTTACCAAGCTCCACAGTTGCATGAGCCAATTCTTTAAATAAATCTATAGAGTACATAGGTAAGTAGATTAAAATATGATAGATGATAGATAGATAGATGGATGATAGATAGATGACAGATAGACACAGATAATTGATGGATAGATGTATAGAACCCTTTGGTTCCACTTCTCTGGAGAACCCTACAAATACAAGGGACAATCAAAAAAAGCATTATAGAAGTATGTTATGGGCTGAATTGTGGCCCCCCCCACAAATTCATATGTTGAAGCCCTAACACATAGAACCTCAGAATGTGACTGTATTCAGAGATAGTGTCTTTAAAGACTCCATTATGTTAAAAATGAGGTTTTGGAAGCTCATATAACTCAACATCAAAAAAACAAACCACCTGATTAAAAAAATGGGCAAAAGGCCTGAATAGACATTTTTCCAAAGAGGAAATACAGATGGCCAACAGGCATATGAAAAGATGTTCAGTGTTGCTTATCATCAGGGAAATGCAAATCAAAACCACAATGAGCTATCACCTCACACCTGTCAGAATGGCCACCATCAAAAAGAACACAAATAACAAACGTTGGAGAGGATGTGGAGAAAAGGGAATCCTTACACACTGTTGTTGGGAATGTAAACTGGTGCAGCCAGTGTGGAAAACAGTATGGAGGTTTCTCAAAAAACTGAAATAGAACTACCATATGACCCAGCAATTCCACTCATGGGTATATATCCCAAAAAAGAGAGAAAACACTAATTCTAAAAGATACCTGCACCCCAATGTTCAAACCAGCATTGTTTACAATTGCCAAGATACAGGAGCAACCTAAGTGTCTGTCAACAGATGAATTCATAAAGAAGATGTGGTATATATACACAATGGAATATTATTCAGCCATAAAAAAGAATGAAATTTTGCCATCTGCAACAACACAGATGGACTTGGAGGGCATTATTCTAAGTAATAAGTCAGACAGAGAAAGAAAAACACTGTATGGTATTACTTACCAGTGGAATCTAAAATATACAACAAACTAGTGAACATAACAAAAAAGAAGCAGACTCACAGATATCAAGAACAAACTAGTGGTTACAGGCTGCGGGGCAATATAAGGGTAGGGGATTAAGAGGTACAAACAGTTAGGTATAAAATAAGCTACAGGGATATACTGTACAACATTGGGAATATAGCCAACATTTTATAACTATAAATGGAGTATAATTTTTAAAAATTGTGAATCACTATATTGAACACCTGTAATTTATATAATAGTGTACATCAAGTATACACCAATAAAAATTTCCCCCCAAATGATCTTTTGTGTCTGGATGTCCACTAGACCGTGCAGTTCTTGTGGACAAGCAATACTTCTCACCCATGTTTGAATCTCCAGGACCTAGCTCAATGCCAGGCATATGTATTAGGTGCTCATGGAATACTTCCTGAACTAATGGGTAAATGTACAAACAGATGGCTGAGTGAACACTGAAAATGGATGAAGCAAGATATTACCAGTGTCTTGAGATATCATCTTTAATTTTAGAGTTCAAGTTACAGACTATTCACATTGTTTTGAGTTCACCTGGGAAAAAAATATCCTTAAGAATCTTCTGGCTGCGGAATTCTGATGAAAACAAGTGCAAAGCCACTGAGGAGAGCACTTAAACATTTAATCCCCAGAAAGAATTTCCAGTTAAAAAACAAAAACAGGGGCTTCCCTGGTGGCGCAGTGCTGAAGAATCCACCTGCCAATGCAGGGGACACACGTTCGAGCCCTGGTCCAGGAAGACCCCACATGCCGCAAAGCAACTAAGCCTGTGCGCCACAACTACTGAGCCTGCACTCTAGAGCCCGTGAGCCACAACTACTGAGCCCACGTGCCACAACTACTGAGCCTGCGCTCTAGAGCCCGTGAGCCACAACTACTGAGCCCATGCGCCACAACTACTGAGCCTGCGCTCTAGAGCCCGTGAGCCACAACTACTGAGCCCACGTGCCACAACTACTGAGCCTGCGCTCTAGAGCCCGTGAGCCACAACTACTGAGCCCATGCGCCACAACTACTGAGCCTGCGCTCTAGAGCCCGTGAGCCACAACTACTGAGCCCACGTGCCACAACTACTGAGCCTGCGCTCTAGAGCCCGTGAGCCACAACTACTGAGCCCATGCGCCACAACTACTGAGCCTGCGCTCTAGAGCCCGTGAGCCACAACTACTGAGCCCACGTGCCACAACTACTGAAGCCCGCGCACCTAGAGCCCGTGCTCCACAACAAGAGAAGCCACCGCAAGGAGAAGCCCGCGCACCATAACGAAAGAGTAGCCCCCGCTCGCCACAACTAGAGAAAGCCTAGTGCAGCAATGAAGACCCAACGCAGCCAAAAATAAATAAATAAAATAAATAAATTTATTTAAACAGAAACAAAAACAAATCAACTACAACAACCAAAACCAAAAAGAAATGCAAAAAAGCAAACAAAACAAAAACTGCTCTTCTCTGCTTTATAAAACTTCCCCCCTCCAAAAAAATGCTTATTAATATGTTACTACTTAATTTGGGTATATATATAGATACAGATGACTTATCTATTTGATTGTATGTCTGAGTGGATAATGTGAGGGTGTGAAGCATAAAACTCAGCACCCTGCCGAATACAGTTTCTTGAAAGGATAAGACATTTAAGTCTGAGATATATGTTGTTTGAAGTCCAAAATATTTTCTGCAAAAACGTAGCTCTGAGTTATGATGAAAATGACTTGTGTAAAGAATTTGTAAATCATGCCCACTCATACACTCCTCTTTCACAGTTCTAATTCTCTTCTGTATCTTTCTCTTGTATCTTAAAAGAAAAAAATATGTATATATGAAGACTTTTTTCAGTATAATTAATCACATGTTCCTTTGACACCATAGCCATTGTTTCCACTGGAACTTCCTCTAATGGAATATGTTGTGTTCGTACCAGGAAAATAAAAGCAATTGGTTTTCTATTGTCTGAAGCATGAGAGTTGTTTGTTCTCAGCAAGCTTTCCCACAATTGCCCACCTCTCTCATCCTGTTTCTTTCTATCTGTCACCTATCTAAGGTGGGGTATTGCAAACCTCACCTTACCTCCTACACAGTACACTACTTCTTAGTCCTTTTTGAATTACAGACTCTCTTGAAAATCTAGCTATTTTCTTCCCAGAAAAAAAAAAAAGGCATAAACACAAATAGAGACATTTTGCATACAATTTGGGGGGCCTTCATAGACCCCTTAATGCCATCTAAGGAGTCCTGTTTAGGGACCTCGGGTAAGGAATTTCTGCCCGTGAGCAACCCCTTGGAAAAGGCAAGAATGAGCTGGGAGCGTGGTACCCGTGCAAGATGTGACACCTCCAATGTATTTCACAATGTACGTAAAGCTTTATCTAAGGCAAAACTTTTTAAGCGAAAAGGAATTGTTAAAGTGAGAAAATGATATTAAAGACCTAATTCCCAATAACAGCACCTTTGATTGTTGAATTCTGAAATAAGTCAGTGTTACAGGGGAAAGATGCAGGGAAATTGGCCAAGTCGTTACAGTAAAAAATTCATTTTATGCGCAGTGTTTTAACAATCTTTTTTTTCCCAAACAGATGAAGAGTTTAAAGAATTCCTCTACTAATAATACCATTTATTTCCAGAGTACAGTGAAGTGTAAAGTAAATGGATAAATAAATCTCAGTTAAAAGAAAATTTACACTTACCAAGATCACCAAAATACAAATCCATTAAAAATAGACCTTGTTTTTTTTTTTTTTTTTTTTTTTTTTTTTTTTTTTTTGCGGTACGCGGGCCTCTCACTGTGTGGCCTCTCCTGTTGCGGAGCACAGGCTCCGGACGCGCAGGCTCAGCGGCCATGGCTCACGGGCCCAGCCGCTCCGCGGCATGAGGGATCCTCCCAGAGCGGGACACGAACCCGCGTCCCCTGCATCAGCAGGCGGACTCTCAACCACTGCACCACCAGGGAAGCCCTAGACCTTGTTTTTGATGTGTATTTCACATTATCTAAATACATCCAGTTATGCAAATTTATATTTTTATTTCACATCTTTGCATTCTTGATATACATAAAACAGGACAAAGAACACATTTGCAATATTCAGCCTGGAAAATCCTGCTTGGGGCAGACAAGATTCTCAGCTGCCTTATTCTTTCCGCACATGTAAAAATATACTTCTAAATCATTGGGGTAAAAATCAAGATGGGTATAAGAAAAAAAGTGACTAAATTTTTGTGTCACCCGAGGTTATTTGTACTTGGCTTTTAAAATGGTCATCTAATTACTGAATAACTATTTAATGGGTAACAGTTCTTTGGGAGCTCCTTAAACGATTTCAAGAAGCTTAGCTGGTTGTTTCTGGGGTTCTTGTAATCTGTATGCAGTTGACACTAGCTACACACCAATGCTGTATATTCACCTAAGATCTTTTTAAACATAGTAGTCAATGTTACTATCCCTTTTTTGTGAAAATATCTTGCCAGGCTAGAAAATAAACAGTTATTTTTTCCATGAGGCAAAGGAAAATGACAGACCAGTGTAATACAGCACTAATTTGAAAGGACATAATCACATTGAATGAAAGACTTTACCATTTTAGTTATAATCTTACGAAATTCAAATATACCTAAATCACACCATGATTCTAGATGACTGCGTGTTCATTCTGTTCAATGTTGCCCATGAGATCTTTTGTATCACTAGTTCCCGGACTCGATCCACTATTAAAATAGAGAGTGTTCTCAAAAGTGTCCTCTCGAGGGAAAGGCACACGTCTTTTCTTATAAAAGAAATACGCAGCGAAGCCAGCACCCGTTATAATCAGGAGGACCACTATGACTACCACTCCTGCCACGTTGGAAGATGGTTTGGAAGGGCCCATCTTCCTTGGGTCAGCTGTAAATAAATAAACATGTTAGGAAACGAGTTAAGGGGAGGCAGAGAGTAGAATGCTATGGAAACAATACAACTTTCTTCTTAGGAAAACTAAAATTCACAAATTTTCTTTCCAGTGACATTTGCCAAACAGAATGCAGGACATGAAAACAGAAGTCCACGTGGTACAGAAGATTATTTTACATGTTAAGATGACTACACAGTTGCAAGAATATTTCATGTTATCTACGTAGCCCTGAACTGGTGTAATATTTTATTTTATTTATTTTGTGTGTGTGTTCATGTGACCCTTATTTTATTTCATAATGGCCCCAAAGCCCAAGAGTAGTGATGCTGGCAACTCCAATATGCCTAAGAGAAGCCATAAAGTGCTTCCTTTAAGTGAAAAGGTAAAAGTTCTCAACGTAATAAGGAAAGAAAAGAAGTTTGCTGAGGTTGCTGAGATCTACAGTGGGAATGAATCTTCCATCTACGAAATTGTGAAACAGCAAGAAAGTTGTGCTAGTTTTACAGTTGCGCCTCAAACTGCAAAAGTTACAACCACGGTGCAATCTTTTAAATTTTTAAAATATTTACACCTGTTTCAAAATAATTCGGAGAAAAAAGAAAGTGAGTGGTGGAAATTCGAACACATGAGTATTAGTTCACAGACAGCACTTATGAAGTTAATAAGGGGGCTTTAGGCAAGCTATAAATCTCACTTTGAGTTGTTTTAGCAGCAAACAACATGAGTGAAAGAGGATCAGTTCTTTATTCAAGCTGTCCATAAAATTAAAATTTAAAACATTGCTTAAAAAAGAAAAGAAAAGGAAAAAAATCACAGGGATTTCTAAGAGAAATTTCCTCAGTGGGTTCTCATAGGGCAACCCTTGGTAACAGAGCAATCAATGTCCTCGGTAAGATCTATGATAAAAACACCCACCTGACGCCAAGGCCTGCTCTCCCAGGGCATCCTTTAAGGAAGGTCGATGTCATAATGACAAAGGCTAGTATAGCTCAAGAAATTCGACTGAGAGTGCGGGGCGGATAGGAAGGGATTATTGTGGTTTTTAAAACAAACAAATTTGATTGATATATTACTAATATGGAAATTAAAATTTCAAAATGGTCTTACCTTTTGTTGTAATTAATGTATGAGTAGGCTCAGCATCAACAACTGTTTGTAAAATAAGAAAATAATTAAATACTTATTAAAAACCCATAATAATTGCATGTAGATAGTGAGCATTATTTGGTTTACAAATACATCAAATCATCCATGTTGGATTGATGGTGATATATGATACAGATAGACAATAAATAGATGATAGATAGGTAGATAGATAGATAGATGGATGATTGACTGGTAGATAAAATCTGCATATTTATACAGATTGATCTATCTATCCATCCTATAACAGCATCCTATAGCTGCATGATGAGTTTGAATACATTGGAAGATCTGAAAATATGATCTCCCCGGTTGCATTTGAGCCACTGATACTCACCCTCAAAATATACCCAATCTACCCATAAATAATGTATCCTAGGCTAGCAGTTTTGAAAATGGCTCACTGAAGCATAAGGTACTACAAGGCATTTGAATGAAAAATAAAATAAGATTCCAACATTGCACCAAAGGGTGTGGTATCTTAGAACAGAGCTTTCAAAGAATGAAGAACTACGCGATTCTAAAATAAAATAAAAATCTACTGGGGATGGAGTGTTAATTTATCCAACTCATTTATTTAAATCTCTTATCTAATTTATAATTTTGTCTCTTGGGAAAGATATTACATGAAGTAGAATAGCATAAAACATTATGGAAGTCCAGAGAGTATCACAGCATGGGCATATAATATTATTAATTCCCCCAGCCCCTGCCCTGACATGGTCTGTCATTCAGTCTCCGAAGGAAACTTAATTGGTGTTACATGATTTATTCCTTAATAAATTCTCATTCCTCCTCACCGTCCACTTTGGTTTGGCCAGGGTAAGTATTTCACCCCTTCTTCTCGCACGCCATAGGCCTGGCTCTCCAAACTGTTCACAACTTCGCAAATCCATATGCATGGATATCCCATTATAAATGTACTGATATACCAAAATCATTACGTCAGTTAAGCAGAAAGAGAGCGTTTTGTGCTCACTCAGAACTGCAGACAGCAACTGATCACCACGGCAGATTGGAATTTCTCACTTATAAAGAGGGAGATGGACTTCCCTGGTGGCGCAGTGGTTGAGAGTCCGCCTGCCGATGCAGGGGACACGGGTTCGTGCCCCGGTCCGGGAAGATCCCACATGCCGCAGAGCAGCTGGGCCCGTGAGCCACGGCCGCTGAGCCTGCGCGTCCGGAGCCTGTGCTCCGCAACGGGAGAGGCCACAACAGTGAGAGGCCCGCGTACCACAAAAAAAAAAAAAAACAAAAAACAACCAGGGAGAGGTTTCAAGGAACCTGTAATCACATTATATTGATAATCGCACACCTGATATCAATATTTGAAAGAGATGGGAGCCTGGAAACACACATACCATAGGACAGATTCTAACTTACATTTCGGCCTTTTACAAATGTATCCTTTGTAGGAAGAACAGTGAATATTACTCCAAAATCCAGAAGATGCATATAAAGCGACACAATCATTTCTTTCACCAGACGGATCTCCTGTCTTCCAGTTGACAAAGGAGAGTGGGTTGTTGTTTATCCATAGCCACATTCCTGATTATCAGAGAAAGCCAATAAAAATAGAAGTTAAAAATAACTTGCCTTAAAATAAATTCAACTTATTCGTGTAAAATTTCTAAGCATGTTATTTTATACTGCAATCAACAGCTGTTTACAACCAAACTTTTCACAGGCAAGATAATAGTAACTAGTTGTTACAGGGAAACTGAGAATGTGTTTCTCACGTAGTTTTAGTTGAAAATTTATTCCTAATTAGTATAAATATGTAAACTTAACCTCCCCTAATTGTTTTTTTCCTGGCAAAAGATAGAAAATATTTTTTAAAACTTCTTTAACTTAGCTACAGTAGATATTCTTTAATTAGCAACTTTCAAGATAGCCTAATATGTGAGTCATTTAAATTTTCACTTCTTACCTCAAATGAAAATATGAGTTTGAATTTTCAAACTCTTCACAAATTAATCATTACTTAAGGCAAGACTTTCTAGGACTGAAAACTTGTTTTACCTACAGCATTCTGAAATGTTTGTGATTCAATGATCATGCTGTAAAAATTACCGTCAACATTTCTATACAATCCTATCCAAAAGTTGGCTTTGCTTTGAAGTGGCTCAACTCGATATGACAGGAAACTCGATTCAGCAGCACTTTCAATGGTAACCAGAGAGGAACCTGCAGAGTACAAAAGAATAAATATGATGGCAGTATATTTAAGTAGTTGAAAATATTTTTATAATGATAGTATTGATATTAAGAGCAATACAAAATCATCCCACTATCTCCACTTAAGGAGAAGAATTTCAAAGAGTGGCCATTTGGCTTCTAAGACTTTGTTTCCATTCTGAAAATATTATTTTTTTAAGCATCATTTGTGTACAAGCACTTAACGACTCACTGCAGGATATACAACGATGAGTAGGACATAGAATGTTTAAGAAGGTTATGGTTCAGTGGGTAGTAATGAGTGGAGAGTATAAAAAAATGTATTAGGAGAATATTTGTTTTAGGGGAAGCAACTAAAAGGGAGCATGGAGGAGACAGAATTTAAGATACTAGGGAGCATAATATTTCAAGTAGAAAGGATAGAAAATAATTCCGGGAAGAGGAAGAATAAGAGAAAAGATGAAGAGAAAGGGAAGCATAGAGCTTCTTCGTGAACAGAGATAGCTCACAGATGCATGGAATTCTCCATATTTGGTTTTTAATAACAGGATTTGAAATAGATAGGTAGGTAGGTAGGTAGGTAGACAGATAGATAGATAAGGCAATTATTGGGGTAAATGAATAGTGTTAATAGATAGTTCAGTTTGGCTGGATGAATCTGGTCAATGGGTGAAAAAAGACTTGGGCTAGGTCTCACTGCAGACGGTAGGAGACTGGTATTTAGGGTAATGTGGTGATTACAAAACACAGTTTTTTCCAGGCAGCAGAATGATGCAATGCACTCTAGGAGTATTAATCCAGCTGTTATGTATAGGACTGCACAAAAAGGAGAGAGGAAACAGGAAGACTGCTTAGATGACTATGGCATTGACAACCCAGTCAAAGATTGATTCAGAGCCAGCACTGTATTTTATAGTTAAATTACAGAATTTTAAATAATAACAACTTAAAATATAATTTAAGCAGTTTATGCCAGACATTTTGCTTTGCACTTTATAAGCATGATGTCACTAAAATTTTACAACAATCTTATTACATTAGTAGTACTTTTACTCCATTTTACAGAGAAGGAACCTAAAGTCCAGAGGGTAAGTAATTTACCAAGATCCTAATGACAGAGGAGGGCAAAGTCATGGCATGATCCAGGCATCTGGACCTTGAGGACCTATACTTAACCATATGCTTGCACCCCATGTTACTGGGTCGTGGATTATTCTCTTGATGACTGTTTTCATTGCATAATTTCATAATCCATTATTAAACATATTTCATAGACAATAGCCATTTCAATATATTTGTGACATATTTTGATGAATGCAAATCATTCATTAACAGGAAAATATAGTTATCTAAAGTTGAAAATGAAGTTTCTACATATTCACTGCAAGATTTTTTTAAAAAAATACTCAGCAACATGAAAGAAAAACATTTTTTTAATTAAGATAAAGCAGGTTTCAAGTGACATCATAAGGACTGGCAGAGTAAGTACCCCTGAAACTCCTCTCCTCTACAAAAGCAATAAGAACACTAACAAATTTGTCAAAATCAACTTTTTCAGAACCCTGAAAGTTAACCAGCAGCTTGTAACAATCCAGGAAGCATTTATTCAAGAAAATGCTTGACTCTCAGTAAGAAAAGTAAGCTACATGGTGTTTTAACTTGTCCTAATCCCATAGCTTTATCCCTAGCTCTGCGACTGCGTTAAAAACCAACGGCCTCAAAATCACAGTGAAAACCAGAAGCCAGGAAGACACTGGGAAAGTCAGAATGGGACTGGGGTTCTTTCTAAGTCACCTTCTCAAAGAATTTCCATTATTTGATCTCTCTGACATT
The DNA here is from genome assembly GCF_008692025.1 of Phocoena sinus. Lineage (NCBI taxonomy): Eukaryota > Metazoa > Chordata > Mammalia > Artiodactyla > Phocoenidae > Phocoena > Phocoena sinus. The sequence continues at coordinate 4,552,402 of NC_045764.1, forward strand.
TCCCTGGAAAACCTCACTTGCCTTGATTTGACCTGACTCAGAGCTCATCCAATGTAAACAGCCTTTTCCTTGAGGGTATTTGTCAAAAACTAACAGTGGCAAGTACCTAATATCACAGCTGCCTGAAGCAGTGTGGGAAACAATTTTAGGTTAACAACAAGGTAACCAAAAAACTAAAAGGAAAAACTATGGAGTAAAATGTCCATAGGGAGCTTTAAGAAGCATTGACCTATTCCTGGGAGCCTAGAAGGCCACAGACACACACTGGGGTGTGTACACGCCCAGGACTATGTGCATGCCCATGAAAGATCTGAAAAGTCCCTACACTCTCACCTCTGGCTGACCCTGAGGGTCTGCACAAGCAGGAAGTGAAGGCTAAGGCAGAGTTTTTAACTGCCTATATGAGTGTTGAAAGCATGTCTTCAGACCAAGCCCTTCAGTAAAACCTGGGGAACTTTCTGGTTCTAGGCACTAAGGAAATACGTTCCCAATCATTAGCTGACCACTAAACTAAGTAGGCAAGAGACTTCAGTAACCGCACTTGAAAAAGAATACAAAACTTTACAGAATTCATGAGGGAAAGTTACTAAACAAGCAAATAACAACAAACAGCAACAAAAACAAACCTTGTGGAGTGGAAATAAATTTATTTCCAGAGTTAAATATTCATTTTTCAACAAAAAATTATAAGAAATGCAAAGAAACACGGAAGTATGACCCATACCAGCAAAAGAAGCAGTCAATACAAACTGTTCCTGAAACAGCCACACCTCTGACTTACTGGACAAAGACTTTTTAAATCAGCTGTTTTAAAGATGCTTAAAGAACTAGAGGAAAAACTGTCTAAAGAACTAAAAGAAAGTATGAGACAATTGCTCACCAAATAGAGACTATTAATAAAAAGGTAGAAGTTGTTTTTTAAGAAATAAAATTCTGGAGTTAAAAAGTATAATAATTGAAAGGAAAACTTCACTGGAGAGGCCTAACAGTGAGTTTGACTAAGCAAAAGCAATAATCAACAAACTTGAGATTATCCAGTCTGAATAATGAGGGAAAAAAAGAAGAAAAATTTACAGAGTCTCAAAGATATTTGGAACATCACCAGTCAAATCAAGATACACATAATGGGAGTCCTAGGAGAGGAATGAGATAAAGAGGCAGAAAGAATACTTGAAGAAATAATGGCCAATAGCTTCCCAATGTTGATGAAAAACATTAATGTAAACATGCGGGAAGCTCAACAACATCCAAGTAAGATAATCTCAAGAAGCTCCACATCATAATCAAACTATCCAAAGATAGAGAATCTTAAAAGTAATAAGAGAGAAGTGATTCATCATGTCCAAGAGATTCTCAATATAATTAACACTTCTTTCTCATCAGAAACCCCAGAGACCAGAAGGCAGTAGGATGACATATTCAAAAGGCTGAAAGAAAATGACTGTTGACCAACAATTTTCTGTCCAGCAAAACTGTCCTTCAAAAATAAAGGAAAAGTTGACATTCGTTTTTATTTTTAACATCTTTATTGGGGTATAAATGCTTTACAATGTTGTGTTCGTTTCTGCTGTACAACAAAGTGAATCAGCCATATGTATACATATATCCCCATATCCCCTCTCTCTTGAGCCTCCCTCCCACCTTCCCTATCCCATTCCTCTAGGTCATCACAAAGCACTGAGCTGATCATCCTGTGCTATGCAGCAGCTTCCCACTAGCCTTCCATTTTACATTTGTTAGTGTATATATGTCAACGCTACTCTCTCACTTCATTCCTGCTTCCCCTCCCCCCCATTCCCTCAAGTCCGTTCTCTACATCTGCATCTTAATTCCTGCCCTGCCACTAGGTTCATCAGCACTGCTTTTTAAAATTCCATATATATGTGTTAGCATACGGTATTTGTTTTTCTCCTTCTGACTTACTTCACTCTGTAGGACAGATTCTAGGTCCATCCAACTCACTACAAATAACTCAATTTCGTTCCTTTTTATGGCTGAGTAATATTCCATTGTATATATGTGCCACATCTTCTTTAAAGACATTCTTAGATAAACAAAAATGGAGAGAATTTGTCACTAGCAGATCTACTCTACAAGAAATACTAAAGAAAATCCTTCAGGCCAAAATAAAAAGATAGTTGACAACAACTTAAATCCACATGAAGAAATAAAGACCACCAGTAAAGGAAACTACATAGGTAAAAACAAAAGACAGTACGAATTTATTTCTTGTTTGTACTTTTGTTTAATCTTATATGATTTAAGGACAACTGCATAAAACAATAATTATAAATCTGTGCTGATGGGCATACAATGTATAAAGATGTATTTCTATGATAATAATAACACAAAGGACTGTAGAGGGAAAGGGGCTATATAAGAGCAAAATTTTGTACTCTATTGAAATTAAATTTATATTGATTTGAACTAGATTGTTGCATATTAAGATGTTATTTATCATCCCCAGGGCAACCACTAAGAAAATAACTAAACAACACATAGTAAAAAATATAACAAGGAAATTAAAATGGTACACTAGAGATTATCTATTTAATGTTAAAGAGGGTAGAAATGGATAAACAGAGGAACCAAAATACATAAGACAAATATAAAATAAATTAAAGGGCAGATATAAATCCTACCTTATCAGTAATTACATTAAATGTAAATGGATTAAGTACTCCAATCAAAAGACAGAGATTGGCAAAATGAATAAAAAATAAAAATAAATTTTAAAATAATACAACTATATTTTATCTACAAAACACACATTTGAGATTCAAAAACATAAACATGTTAAAAGTAAAAGCATGGAAAAAGATATTCCATGCAAATAGTAAATAAAGAAGAGCTGGAGTGGCTATACTGATACTAGACAAAAGACTTTTAGACAAAAATTGTTACTAGAGACAAATAAGGATGTTTTATAATGATTAAAGTTTTAATTCATCAAGAAGATATGACAAATATAGACATATATGCACCCGACAATAAAGTCTCGAAATACATGAAGCAAAAACTGACAAAGTAGACTTCTCCTGACTCAGAATTTAAAGTAAAAACTCATAGGGAGTTTTTAAACTCCCTGTGGCAACATATAAGTCTCCTGAAATTCCCTTCTCCCACATACACACCAGTGAACACCTACACATAGAGCAATTCTATCAGTAAAATCCAGAAACTCAGTGACTCCTACATATAGGGCAACTGAGAAAACACAAACATCTAAATGAGTAGGAAAGGCTGAGACACACTCTCTTCATAAACCCCACCCATGGCACAGTGCCGTATAATCAGGAGGGAGCCCCTAATTGCCAGCTTCTCCCTGAATAGAGAAGGGTTTCAACCATACATCTAGCACCCCAAATTTTTAGGCTCCTGTTCCTCTATTTGAAGGAATAGGCCCCCCAAATGCCTAACTCTGGAAGCTAACAGGGTTTGCAGCCACGAGACCCATAGGACCACAGAAAATAAAGCAGTAGTTGTTAATGGGCATCAAACACTTGCCATGGCTATTCTCCTAGGGCTCAGCTAAGAGGGAACAGATAAAAATGCCCATCCCTCAGTCTTTCCCTAGAAGGAGACTGACTGCATACTTTACAACCTGCTGCCTGGGGGGTCCAGCTGCTAATTTGCATTCAGCAAGGGGCTAGCTGTGATCCTCCTGGGGGAGCTGGTGGGCCCTTCTGCCACCTTCTTTCTCCAACTTGCTGCAATGATAAAGTCAGGTCACCAACAGGTCTCTGGAAGGAGCTTAGACACACACCTGGCTTATATACTTTCCCGGGTGCCTGAGGGTCCAGATTCTAATCAGTCTGCTTTTATGTGCTAACTGTGATCCTCTCCTTTGGGATATCATCAGGTATTGGCACACCCTCAACCACTGGGAGCCACTAAAAACAAAGACAACAGCTTGTATAACCATAGAGTTTTGAGTGACAAACAGGAACTTGGGCTGGATTGACTGATGAGGTTCATCTCCCACACAAGACCACTCTCAAGACTGGGAGAGGTGTCTCTTTTATCTAATGTGCAGAAACCAACACAGAGAGTCAAGGAAAATAAAGCAAAAGCAAAATATCTTCCAAGCAAAAGAACAAAATACATCTCCAAACTGATATTAATAAAACAGAGACAAGTAATTTACCCAATAGAGAGTTCAGAATAACAGCTATGAAGATACTCAGTGAGGTCAGGAAAGTAATGCATGAGCAAAGTAAGAATTTCAACAGAGACAGAAAATATTAAAACGTACCAAAGAGAAATCACAAAGCTGAAGAACACAATAACTTAAATGAAAAGTTCAGTAGAGGTGTTCAACAGCAGACTAGAAAACTGGAAGAAAGAAACAGTAAGCTCAAAGAAAGGGCAGTCAAATATATCCTGAAGCAAAAAGAAAAAAAGAATCAAGAAGAGTCAAGCTAGCTTAAAGGACTTATGAGACAACAGCAAGAGGATCAATCTACACATTACAGGAATTCAAGGAGAAGAGAGAGATGGGGGCAGAAAGCTTATTCAAAGAACTAATGGCTGATAATTTCCCTAACCTTGGGGAAAGAAACAGACATCTAGATCCAGGAAGCATACATAAGGAGTACCAAATATAATGAATATAAAGAGACAAACACTGAGACACATTATATTAAATTGTCAAAAATTAAAGACAAAGAGAGATTCTTAAAAACAGCAAAAGAAAAGCAACTTGTTACATAAAAGGGAACCCTTGTAAGACAAAACAAATTTTTCAGGAGAAACTTTGCAGGCTGGAAGGGAGTGAGAAGATATATTTAAAGTGCTTAGAGATAAAAGCTTCCAGCCAAGAATACTCTACCTAGCAAAGCTGTCATTCAGAATTAAATGAGAGATAAAGAGTTTTCAAGACAAACAAAAGCTGAAAGAGTTCATCACCAATAGACCAGACTTATAAGAAATGTCAAGGGGAATTCTTCAAGCTAAAATGAAAGGACACTAATTAGTAATATGAAAATGTTTGAAAATATAAAACTCAACAGTAAAGGTAAATGTATAGGAAAATCCAGAATATTCTGATACTATAATGGTGGTAAGTAAATCACCTATAACTGTTGTATAAAGGTTAAAAGACAAAAGTATTAAAAATAACTATAGGGCTTCCCTGGTGGCGCAGTGGTTGAGAATCTGCCTGCTAATGCAGGGGACACAGGTTCTGAGAGGATCCCACATGCCGCGGAGCAACTAGGCCCGTGAACCACAACTACTGAGCCTGCGTGTCTGGAGCCTGTGCTCTGCAACAAGAGAGGCTGCAATAGTGAGAGGCCCACGCACAGCGATAAAGAGCGGCCCCCGCTCGCCACAACTAGAGAAAGCCCTCGCACAGAAACAAAGACCCAACGCAGCAAAAATTAATTAATTAATTAATAAACTTCTACCCCCAACATCTTAAAAAAAATAATAACTATAAATACAATAATTTGTTAATGTATACACAATATAAAAAGATGTAAATTGTGACATCAAAAATATAAAAGGTCGGGGGAATGTAAAAATACAGACTGTTTGCATACATTCAAAGTTAAGTTGTTATCAGCTTTAAATACACTGTTATAACTCTAAGATGTTTCATGTAATCTTCACAATAACCACACAATAAAACCTATAGTAGATACACAAAATAAAAGGAAAAGAATCTAAGTAATACTACTGAGAAATCATCAAATCACAAAGGAAGTGAGCAGAGAGGAAGAAAGGAACAAAAGAAGGTCAGGACAGACAGAAAACAATTAACAAAATGGCAATATTAAGTGCATACCTACAAATAATTACTATAAATATAAATGGACTAAATTCTCCTATCGAAAAACATAGAGTGGCTTAATAGATTAAAAAAAAAACCCCAAAAAACACAAGACAACTATATGCTACAAGAAACTCATTCCACCTTTAGGACATACATACGCTTAAAATGAAGGGATTAAAAAAAATTATTCCATGCAAATGGTGTTGAGAAAACTGGACACCCACATTCAATAGAATACAACTGGTCCACTCTCTAACACTATACAGAAAAATCAACTCAAAATGATTAAAGACTTGAATGTAAAACCTGAAATCATAAAAATCCTAAAAGAACACACAGGCAATAAACTCCTCGACATTAATCTTTTTGTATTTGACACTAACAGCAAAGGGGAAAAAAGCAAAAATAAACAAAGGGGACTACATCAACCTAAAAAGGTTCTGCATAGCAAAGGAAACCATTAGCAAAATGAAAATGCAACCTCCTGAATGGGAGAAATTTTCTGCAAACCACATGTCTTAATAGAGGTTTAATATCTAAAATATACAAGGAACTTATACAACTCAATAGCAAAAAAATAACCCAATTCAAAAATTGAGCAAAGGACCTGAACAGATTTTTTTTTTCCAAAGGAGACTTACAAACGGCTAAGAAGTACAGGAAAAGGTGCTCAACATCACTAATCATCAGGGAAATGCAAATCAAAACCGCAATGAGATATCACCTCACACTTGTTTAGGCTAGCTATTATTAAAAAGATAAGAGATAACAAATGATGCAGAGGATGAAGAGAAAAGGGAACCCTGCTAGTGTGAATGTAAATTGGTACAGTCCTTTTGGAAAACAGTGTGGAGGTTCCTCAAAAAATTAAAAATAGGACTACCATATGATCCAGCAATCCCACTTCTTGGTATATATCCAAAGGAAATGAAACCACTATCTCGAAAAGATAGCTGCACCCCATGTTCATTGCAGCATTATTTATTATAGCCAAGACATGGAAACAACCTAAGTGTCCATCAACAGATGAATGATTAAGAAAATGTAGTATGTATATACAATGGAATATTATTCAGCCTTTAAAAAGAGGGAAATTCTGCCGTTTGCAACAGCATTGATTAACCTAGAGGGCATTATTCTAAGGAAATGAGCCAGACAGAGACAGACAAGTACTACATGATATTACTTACAGGTGGAATTTAAAAGTCAAACTCACAGAAACAGAGGGCAGAATGGTGGTTGTCAGGGGGTTGGGGGGTGGGAGACATAAAGAGATGCTGGTAAAAGGGTACAAACTTTCAGTTATATGATAAATAAGGTCTTAGGAACTAATGTATAATATAGTGACTACAGTTGATAATACTGTATGGTATCACTGAAATTTGCTAAGAGATTAGAACTTAAGTGTTCCCACCACACACACACACAAAAAGGTAAATATGTGACGTGATGGTCATGTTAACTTGACGGTTAGGAATCCTTTCCCAACAAATATGTGTATCAAATCATCATCTCTTACACTTTAAATGTATTACAATTTTATGTCAGCTACACCTCAATACAACTGAAGAAAAAAACTAAACATAAAAGTAAGAAGAAGTGAAAACTCCAGACTGACTTTTGAATGAACCTGAAGGAAATGAGCATGTAACCCCTGCTCGCCACTGTCGAATGAAGAGCCCTGACTTAGGGCATAATCAGAATTTAGCCACAAAGTAATTCAGTAAAGTATTCAGTGGGATTTAATTAAGTAGATTTTTTAATGCACCCTGAAAAGTTCGCTTTATTTGACATTTTTATTTCAGGAGGGAAATTGTTCATCTATGTCATGTCACTTGAGTTTTGTCTCGTATTTATTCACAAAGATAATCGGATCTAAATGCTTTTCTATTCATGGGAAAGCAAAATGGTTCCTGGGCACTTGTGAAGCCTGAGCTGATCAGTGATAAAAGATGAACGCAACACTGAATAATAATCCTAACAATTTAGAATATTAGGGCAGAAAGACTTGTTCAGCGAGTCACTGCTTTCTGCCAAATTCTTTCACCTTTTGAGGCTACAACGTTAGAAATTATATTTGGAGGGCATAATGTTGACCTTTCTGTTACAATATAAATTATTAAGACAAAGAAACAGGTAATTTTACTTTCCCTAGGTTTTTAATATACAGTGTTACTAGTATCCTGGTACTCTAAATAGATGATTGTGGGATTTTCTGACGGTAAATGTGGCACTTACCCATTCGAAGACATTCCAGAGAAGCTTGGCCCCAGTTCCTTGTATATGAAGACTCGATATAGTAGCAGTGACCATGGAAAGGAATCCACGCTGTGTGCTCTGACTCGGGGCATCTACCAGGCAGCTGTGGAGGTTCAGTGGCAGGGATTTCTGTTAATAAAAAGACATTTCAAATAAAGTAAGACCTGAAGTTTCTTTAGTACATAGAATAATATATCAGCCATTAAGGGAATTTTCATCGCCTATCATTATTTTTTTTTAAGCTCTAATGGTAATCATTTGGATATGCCATTTCTATTATTGAGTATTCTTTTTACTTTATCATTTTTTTTCATATAAAATGTATTTCCACAGAAGGTCCTATGGTATAACGGTGGTCAATCACATTCATAATTAAGCATGAGGACCTATAGATACCTACAAAGACGTTAATAAGTTCCCCTAAAAGGTCAACCATAAATAATTTGCAAAGGTAGTCTTCCTTCTAGACATTTTCCCTTTTCTAGGATCCTAGCCCTTATAAAACCTTCTTAGCTATGACTGACATTGATGGTATAGGTAGAATTCTAGGACTTTACCACTGTCCGACTCTATAACTGTATTCTAGGGCTGTATCACTGCAACATCACTGACTCTGATGAACCTACACATATTCTGATAAAATTATTTTGATATAGCTGTGCTGTCAACATCAAAAGTAAACATCATTTCCTGAGGACTCTGACATCACAGCTTCAGAGGCCTATCCCAATAATAAAAATTCAGAAATGTATAAAGAGGAAATAAACTCTAGCAATGAAGACAAATTTCTCTCTCTGTTATTTTGATCTCTATATATTTGTTTATTGCCAGGTCAGTCTTTGGTTACGTGAAGGAATATGTTTTATCTTATCCTTAAGCCACCCCCAAACATGTGACTGTTTAAGAATATCGTCGGTGGTTTGTATTAGCTTATTGAGAAAATTTCAAACCCCTTGATTGTTTTCGTGGATTCAATTACCGTCTGATCTTTTGCAGAGAAAATAAAAACTTTCATTGCAACGTGCTGTCTTCCAATAGCCGTCAAGATCCATATAAACACACGCTGACTTCAGTCTGGGCTCATCGCTGGCCCAATTAGTGTATCTCACCCTCCATTTATCGGTCCAAACATATTCATTATTGGTCTGCAAGAACAAAAACAACTATTAACACGGAGCCTGGCTTCATTTAGAAAATACCAAAAGAACCCAGCAAGGAGTAAAGAGTATATTTAAGACTGTGATTTGACAAAGAATCTTCAACATTTGGGAATTAAAAGGACATTATAAATTTTTTCTACCAAATCAAATTCAGGAAATGCAGACTTTTGAAAGAAAAAACTACTTCTTAAAGCTCCCCATGAAGGCATCGTTGGAAGCTATTCTGAAAAACACAGACTTAAAAACCTATGTCTTATTCTAGAAAACTCTCTTTATTTGCAGGCCCTCAGTGCAAAAGAGGGGTTTTACCTTTGGAACAAATAAAACACGTATTATATTATCGTTGAAATGATAATAAAAACTAAGTCATTTTCCTTGCACTCATGGACCCGAGAGAAACACTTTTCTAATCTTCTTACTGTTTGGCTGTTGAAACAGGGCCAACGACAAAGGACTTATGCAAGGTGGCACGGCTGGATAAGAGAGGAGCCTAGGCCTCTTACCTTCCAGTTAGGTGGTCTTTCAACCAAAATGAATCTGATGGCATCTTTTAAAGATAATTGCTTTATTCAATTTGCATACTTCTTATTAAATTTATTTGGGCAAATTTATGGTCACATACAAATTAATTGACAAAAAGACTACTTATCCATAATGTTCTTTTGACAGTCTAAAAGAAATTTTACAGGTAAAACCTCACAACAGATGCTGTATAACTTTAATCGGAGATAAGTGAATTTTTCAACCATTCAAACAGCTGTCCCCTTTTTAACTGCATTATTTAATTCACCAAAGCAATTACCAAAGATTTAAGGACAAAATCAAAAGCATGCATAATCTCGAGTTAGAATTTTGTAGTATTCTACCATATTTAATCAAATAACGCTGGCATAATCATTAACTCCATAGATGTAATAAATATAACAGTATTGTTTTAGCTATAAATGTTGAGATAATGGAAAGCTATTTAATCTTTCTAACAATAAATAAAAGCCTATTTTAAACTCGTAAGAGAATTGGGACCATATTTGTGAGAAGAAAATATATGAATTATCAAGAGAATTAGTTACTAAAAATAGATTCAACATAGAAGTAAAAATGCCGTGCTTAAGCTTAAACACAGAAATCATTGTGTAACTACTTACTTTTAAATGTTTACTAACCTACTTGGGAAATACTCATTGCAAGAAGTGTAAATGTTGGCCTCTGCATCATATGGTGGAAGAAGCTCTACAAAGTCTGGCACCAGTCTCCTTTCCAGCTATACCCCCTTGTCTCCTTTTACTTCTTCTTGGTACTCCTTCCTTATGAGCCACCATCCTAGACCACATCTGTAAAGTTTGACTTTCTCAGAGAAGCCCTGTTGGTCCTCTCCCCTTGCACAAATGATCGCTTTTCTCTCCTCTCCCAGCACTTTGTATGCACTCTCTTTGACACTGTATTATATCTCTTGATTACTTGTTGACATCTCTATTTACTGTACTAGGAAGTTTGCTGATTGACTAGTTAGATGGATGTATGGATGGATGGAGGATAGATGGATCCCCTGGCATCAGAGAAGACTCATTTTAGGAAAGTTTTGGCAACTCCCACACCACTCTTAGTTCTGTGTCTCAGCCCTCACTCTACACCATCTTTTGCCAACCTTCCTTCTCTGTTACGGAATACAGGGAATTGACTGCAATGAAATCTGTCACACACGGATGGAAGCTGCACAGCTTCAGGACAGATAGCAACTCCAGAATGGCTTTCCACAAAAAATAAAGAATATCCTCATCGCCCAGGAACTACGCCCCTGACGCTTTCTTAATTCCTATGGCATAGTTGTAATCATGACACTAGAAAGAAATAAGTTAATAAATAAAACTGTTTAGGTGCAGAACTTAATTTTCATACTCAAAATATACAGTAACACTGTATATTAAAAACCTAAGGAAAGTAAAAATAATACTTATCAGTTAGGTAAGTCTTAGTTCGATTTCTGACATAACATCACTAACTTGCTAGATCCTTGCACTGGGTCCTAGAGAGATTGGGTCTTGCACGTCAGTATCATTTCCAAAGCCCAGCAGGTTTTTACACACAACAAGTATTCAACAGAATGAACAGAAGAGAATCATATTCAATCACAATTTATCAATCATGTCAAGTCGCACATGTTTCCAGCATCTTACCAAGTTACTGTTCAGGGCGATCCACACAGGTTCATTCAGTGTTTGCATCTGCATCCATGCAAATGCGTTACTATAGGGATCTAGAATGCTAGCAATCAGGGAAGTGTGAAGCTTGCAATAATCATCTGCTTCATGCCACTGCAGCTTTAATTTCATGAGTGAATAGCTACTCTCGCCATATTTGATAAAGCCATCTGTTGGAATTGTTGTTGGAGAACTAGGCAAGGAAGGGTCTGGAATAAAAAATTATTTCCATTAATATTAAACATTACCTGAGCGCCATCAGTACATGACTTCTATACCTCACACATCCTAAAAAGAATCTGAACAGCACAATTCAAACTGTCAGGTGTTAAACATATTTTCATGAGCCGTTTCACACCAGAACACAAAGTTCTATTTTTTAATCAGTATGCCTGATTGAATTAAGTCATTTCCAAATGCTATTTAGAATATTAAGGTAAATGCACGATCAAGTTTCTAAACTATAAAACCAAAAAGACTTGCAAATACTATGAGATCTAGTATCTGGATGAAAGACACGCCACAGTTTAATCTCATAAATTAAAGAACATCTATCATCCTGTCGACACGAATCTTTTTTTTTTTTCCATCTTGGTCAAATTTTAAGGTCAAGAACAGTCTTCCTCTCCTTCCCTCCCCCCACCCGACTCTGTTCCATTCCACCCATGAATTTGCATCTATTTGTATCTGTTTGGCTTCATCTGTGAATCATGTACCTTCAAGAAATTGGTTTATGGTCTGGAATGAAGCCATATGACAGTTTCCACTTCATTTAACCTTGATCTCAGGATCAAGCTTTAATCTTATGATGATTTCCCATGTGAGCCCCATATCTTATCCAAACTGAAGCCTTTGCAAGCTGGTGTCACTCTGGCTTTCTGATCTTTCCTCCTCAATCTCTCAGCATGCGTTTCTAATAACTGCTCTAGACCCACCCATACTTTGGGCCACTTACTGTCAAGACCCCAAAAAATCTTGTTTCTGGGCGCCTTAGCTGATGCCTTAGGGCAGAACAGAGGTCAGCGGATGACAGCCAGAGGGTGAAATCTGGCCTGTTGTCTGTTTTTGTAGCCCGTGAGTTTTTAAACGGTTGGGGAAAAAAAAACAATGAAAAAGATTTTGTGACATGTAAACAATACATGAAATTCAAATTTGTGTCCGTAAAGTTTCCCTGGAACTCGGCCACGCTCATTTGTTTACATACTGTCTATGATTGTGGGCGATCACAGCAGAGTTGAGTCATTGCAACAAAAACTTCATGGTCTACAAAGCCTGCAATGTTTATAATCTGTCTCTTACAGAAAAAGGCTGCCAACCCCTAGTCTAGGGTTCTAGATGTCCCTGCCTACTGATGTTGTCTTGGCCAATTCTCCAACCTGTTCCACTGCATACCAACCCAACCCACCATGTGCCTTGTTCTGTCACTCCAAGAATGCCAAACTTTCTTTTGAAGAATCTGGTAAGGCAACAATTTTAATTCAGCAAGGAGGGCAGCCTCCCCTTTCTTCTGCTGTTGCTGCCACCGTGTGTTGATAGAATAGCATTAAACCAAGAGACCCAGCCCCGGATCCTTACTTGTTACAGCCAGTAGGAAGTAAACAGTCTCATCGTTTCCCAGCTTGGAGAGAGCTGGGTTTGTCTTAACAACATGGGAAAAGTTTTGGACTGCTAAAAGTGCCCAATGAAGCTTGAGATAAAGCTTTAAGAAGCTTCACCAAAGGCTATACGCAGCCAGGAAATTAGCTCATTTATCCAATTAGCTTGTTTATTAAAACACTCATGGAAAAAATTATAAGGAAAAAACTAACTCACTGAGAGGTTACTTTCAGGTGGTTAGATTATGGGTAATTTTTTCTCTTTATGCTTTTCTAAAATTTCACCAAGGGATTGTTCTTAAGTGTTTTATATTCATATGTATTCATTCATACGTACTCATATATATGAATAAAAGCAACACTGTTTTACTTTTTATTTATTTAATTTTATTCTTTTGGCCACGCTGCACAGATGGCGGGATCTTAATTCCCCAACCAGGGGTCAAACCCAGGCCCCAGCAGTGAAAGCCCTGAGTCCTAAACACTGGACCACCAGGGACTTCCTGAAAACAACACTGCTTTAAAAAAATACTGAACACACATTCTTTGTTGAAATTTTAGAAAATATAGAAAAGCATAAAAATGAGAAAAAATTACTTAGAATCTAACCACATCAATATTTTAGTGTTTCCTCATAATTGTTATATATAGAGAGAGATATAGATGTATAGACATATTATATATAATATAAATGCAAATATACATACATAGAGAGAGAGCATTAGAAAGAGAGTTTTTGATAAATGAAGAAAAATACAATAGTACAGTGAAGGAACTAAAGGTCTTAATCCCACGATGCAAACATATCCACTATTCCTATTTTGATGCATTTCCATCGCCTTCTTGTTCTTTTTTTTTAAGGGGGTTCAAAGTGTTTTTTGCATCATCAGTAGTCTACAAAATTTCATATTCTGCCTTTTTCACTTAACACTGTCGACCTTTCCTGAAACCTACGTCATTAAAAATTGTCAAAATATCTTTTGTTGGCAGCAAATATTCTATCCCTTGTGTTTACAGGAAGAAGAAAAAGAAGATTTTATACAAGTTTAGGAACCATCGTTCCCTCCTGGAAGGGGACTCCCCTCTTTCCCCAAAGTGTGGAAGCACAGATGCATTACCAGTGGCCTAAGATTCTGGTGCTCGAAGGGTGTAGCAGAGAGAGAAAAGTGGCATGGCCTGGACCTTCTTTTGGATCAATAGGAGGTTAGAATTCCTGCAGGACTTTGCAATCATCTGAAAATATCTTCAGTGATTTTCAGTCATTGTCAGAAATTGATATCAGTTCCCTGATTCCCAAGAAAGTATAGAAAAATTTGTTAGATCCGGGAGATCAAGTAGCTTCTAATTCAAGCTCCTCTGAGAGCTCTGCTCAGGGTGACAGCAACCCACCTCAACTTCAACCCTCATCTCTCATCTTTTATTTTCTGAACCTCTTCTTATGTAGCCAGATGTTTCTATTCTAATTTCACTCGAAACTAAAATGCACAAGACCATAATCTTGATTCTTGGTCGATATCCACATATCTGTTTTATTTTCCTTGCACCATAGTTAGGCTTCCTAAGATGAAAAAAGGACCGCAAATAAGACATCTACATTTTTAGAGACACAGCATATATAACAAGTAATGAGGCATATAGGGTGTTTTGGGGCAATGGTTCTCAAATTACACAAATTGAAGTGAGGTATCCCTACTCTGACATTTTTTTCTTTTAAGGTAGAGGTAAGCAAGCATCCCAAATTTCTAACAAAATCAGAAAAAGTTTCAACCTCTAGTTTAACCCGTGCAAACTTTCTGGTAATGGATGAGGGGGCACATTCATGAATAAATTACGGAAAATATCCTTTTTGTCTGTCACAGCCATCCATGGATGAAAGTGAGAATCAAATAAACATGTTGATGGGGACTTCCCTGGCGGTCCAGTGATTAAGACTCCGTGCTTCCACTGCAGGGGGCGCAGGTTCGATCCTTCGTCGGGGAACTAATATTCCACATGCCACACGGCACGGCCAAAAAAAAATTTTTTAATTATTTAATTAAAAAAGTTTTTTAAAAACAACGTGTTGATGTGCAAGGGAAGGGTCACTTTTTAAAAACAAAACTTAATTTTTTTAGAGCAGTTTAAGGCACACAGCAAAATTGAGAAGAATGTCACTTTTTAAAAAGTATGGAAAAACCCCACCTCTTCCAGCCCAGCGTGGTCCGGTAGGACTTACCGGGAGGTGTACGGCATATATAACCTCGCTTACTGTCACAGGTGTCATCCATCCATTTTCCTGCATCCCTTGACTTCCCTCCGATAATAAGAACACAGTCAGCCTGTATATTCATGGAGAAGAAAAAAAAAAAGCCAAATGTGGATGGATAATTATTTAAACCAATTCATTAATAAGTAAAAAAAAAAAATCCTTTATCCCGAACCTCCAAATTTAAGGAGAGCCCTAATTCATCTACAGCATGTTTAATTCATCCCTACTTTCCATGGTACTGGCCAACTTCCATGCAGATCCCTCACTGAACCCTTGCTATTTTAATTGAAAATTAAGCAGAGTTGGATAAACTTTGGAGCTGGTTCTGAGAAACGCTGCTGTCAGAAATCTCATTAATTCCCTGAAAGCTACCACAGCTTTCACCAGGGCCAGAGACATCTTCTCAGCCTCCAGCCTCATTATCCCATGAGCCTCAACTATCAGGAACCCCTAACGTACATTTCAAAGATTCTCTGCTCATTCCCATACCCCTTCTTAGCTATTCTTATCTTTCATTATCCTGGCTCAGCATCTCTGCTCTAAACCAGGAAACCTACACAGAACAAGCATGTTTCCACTACACAACGCACGTGAACATTTCTCTCCCACTCCCTTTATCAAACTACATTTAATCCTCTTGATTTTGTAAGTCCTGAAATTGTAACAACACAATATATGTGTTTTGATTCCAGTTTTGTGGAATACAAACTTTATATTTTTACACACGCTAAGAAAAAAATCTAGGAATAAAACCAACAAAACAGTGTTGTTGTTTTTTTCCTGGAAGGTGAGTCTACAGATTTTGTTTGTTTCTGTTGTTTCTCCTTTTCATTATGTTCTAAAAACAAAAAACTTGTGCAACATTGAATTTTTTTTAATGAAATTTACCACTCATCCAGGAAATCTTTCTAAGCAAACCCTATCTCACTCCAGTCTACTTTTCAGCCCTCATTTATGTAATAAGGATTGAAAGAATTTCTCCCCCGAAAGTCACTTACCCACAACCAGAATATATCTACCCTACACATAGCTACCACATTAATTATCATCAAGATGCCATCTTGATGAGATCGTTTTTCTGCTCAAACCTTTTTTTTTTTTTTTTTTTTTTTTGCTGCCTATCTGACAAAGTCCAAACTCTTTCTTAGGGCATCTAAATTTCTCTGAATTCTGCTTTCCATGTTCTAAAGTTGATGCCTATTTCTTTTCTGCATGACACTCCTACTATATTTAAAGCTCTTTACTTCCACCCAAACCCATCTTGTGCCTTTTTCTTAAAGACTTTATTCACCTTTCCCACTTAACACAACCTTCCCCAGCCTCTTGCCATGACTCCCTAATCATGATGTTTTAAACTTCTTGGGAAGAAGACCCACATTCTTCTTCACATGCCTTCTTTCCATCAAATAAAGAGCCCCACAGATACGTGCTGCCTGATTCGATCACTACATCCCATGGTGAGTTTCTTTCCTCCTAACTATCACGCTTTATAGCTGATCTTCTCATTACACACTTTCATTTTGTTCCTCTCGTCTTTCTTGTAGAAGACTTGGGGTCTAGCTTAGGTGGAAGCTTCTTCAAGGTAGAATAAAATATTATGTGCCTTCATGGATCCCACAATGCCTAGTGTGGTGTTTAACACTGCTTAGTCGGCTTCAATGATATAAGATAAAGAACAGTGAAATAAAGAAGCAATTGTCATGTACCACAATATTCATTGAAGCTCTATTTACAACAGCCAGGACGTGGAAGCAACTGAAGTGTCCATCGACAGATGAATGGATAAAGAAGATGAGGCACATATATACAATGGAATATTACTCAGCCATAAAAAGAAACGAAATTGAGTTATTTGTAGTGAGGTGGATGGACCTAGAGTCTGTCATACAGAGTGAAGTTAAGTCAGAAAGAGAAAAACAAATACCCTATGCTAACACATATATATGGAATCTAAAAAAAAAAAATGGTCATGAAGAACCTAGGGGCAGGACAGGAATAAAGACAGACATAGAGAATGGACTTGAGGATATTGGGAGGGGGAAGGGTAAGCTGGGACGAAGTGAGAGAATGGCACTGACATATATACACTACCAAATGTAAAACAGATAGCTAGTGGGAAACAGCCGCACAGCACAGGGAGATCAGCTCGGTGCTTTGTGACCACCTAGAGGGGTGGGATAGGGAGGGTGGGAGGGAGACGCAAGAGGGAGGAGATATGGGGATATACGTATGCGTATAGCTGATTCACTTTGTTATACAGTGGCAACTAACACAACAATGTAAAGCAATTACACTCCAATAAGGATGTTAAAATATAAATAATTTAAAAAATTAAAAAAAATTTTTTAGAAAAAGAAGCAATTGTCTGTCTCTTAGGTTAATGCACTTAGCACTTAGCAGCGTGTTTGACACTTAATTAGCACTCTGCAAACAGTAGCTCCATCATGACGATGACGACGAGGATAACTTTAGAAGCAGTGGGAGCTTGCAGAACTACACCCCAAATACTACGACAGTTTCAAGAGTTTAGGGGTAGCTGATGCAAAGAACATTGCTAACTCTGGGTTCAAGCGTACGTGCTGACGACAGCCTGGGCCCGTACTGGAGCTGGCTTTCCCTATTCCTCGCTACCATCACCGTCTATGTCCTCCCACCCCCAACCCAAAGATGAAGAGTTCTTAACTGAATGTATACCCCTCCCTTCAAGGCTGGCTCAGTCCGAAGCAGTTAAAATGTGCAAGCATGAATCGGATCCAGGAGTACTCTGGCAGAATTTTTCACAGAAGATTAACCACTAATACGTCGACCTGAAGCAAACCGACAGTGTATGGAGAGGTGACGGAAAGCGATATTTACATCTTCAAAAGAAAGACTACTCCTTCTCCCACCAGGGTAACCTTTCCCCCAGTTTGTGTAATGCACTCCTCGGCCATCCGTCCAAAGGAACGTGTGCTCTGAATTGACATCGTTCAGCCCAGTCCAGGCGTGAAAAGTGGAGTTTTTCATATGATACGTAAGGAATGCTGAAAGAAAGTTTCACAAGATCATTGTGAACTTTGAGGGGAAAGACTCCAATATCAAAAATACTCAGAATACATGAATTTATAAATACCGAGCATGTGATTAATGTCTTTATTATCATTTAAAAGCACTTACCATGAAAACAAACACATTCTGACCTGAGCAGCATGTTATCACGTCAACTTTGGACTTTGTTTCTCATAAGAAAAGTCTAGGTATTATCTGGGTCACTGCAGATAGCTGTATAGGTTGTGCCCTACCCAAGGACCCTGGGGCGCTGGGGCCGGGGAGGCTGAAATCCACCCTACGCCCCACCCTCCATTTTGTACACCCAGATCTGGGTTATGGCTGCCTACCATCCTGCACTAAGAGGTACATTTTTCTAATTCACGCACGGTCATCCTGTACTAGTTAGCACGTGTCCTGTTTCTATAAATAAGATAACCTGATTATACTGGGTTGGCCAAAAAGTTCGCTCGGGTTCTTCTAAAATGGATTAAAGACCTAAATGTAAGGCCAGACACTATCAAACTCTTAGAGGAAAACATAGGCAGAACACTCTATGACATACATCATAGCAAGATCCTTTTTGACCCACCTCCTAGAGAAATGGAAATAAAACCAAAAATAAACAAATGGGACCTAATGAAACTTCAAAGCTTTTGCACAGCAAAGGAAACCATAAACAAGACCAAAAGACAACCCTCAGAATGGGAGAAAATATTTGCAAATGAAGCAACTGACAAAGGATTAATCTCCAAAATTTACAAGCCACTCATGCAGCTCAATAACAAAAAAACAAACAACCCAATCCAAAAATGGGCAGAAGACCTAAATAGACATTTCTCCAAAGAAGATATACAGACTGCCAACAAACACATGAAAGGATGCTCAACATCACTAATCATTAGAGAAATGCAAATCAAAACTACCATGAGATATAATCTCACACCGGTCAGAATGGCCATCATCAAAAAATCTAGAAACAATAAATGCTGGAGAGGGTGTGGAGAAAAGGGAACCCTCTTGCACTGTTGGTGGGAATGTAAATTGATACAGTCACTATGGAGAACAGTATGGAGGTCCCTTAAAAAACTACAAATAGAACTACCATATGACCCAGCAATCCCACTACTGGGCATATACCCTGAGAAAACCATAATTCAAAAAGAGTCATGTACCAAAATGTTCATTGCAGCTCTATTTACAATAGCCAGGATATGGAAGCAACCTAAGTGCCCATCATCGGATGAATGGATAAAGAAGATGTGGCACATATATACAATGGAATATTACTCAGCCATAAAAAGAAACGAAATTGAGATATTTGTAGTGAGGTGGATGGACCTAGAGTCTGTCATACAGAGTGAAGTAAGTCAGAAAGAGAAAGACAAATACCGTATGCTAACACATATATATGGAATCTAAGAAAAAAAAAAAGGTCACGAAGAATGTAGGGGTAAGACAGGAATAAAGACACAGACCTACCAGAGAATGGACTTGAGGATATGGGGAGGGGGAAGGGTGAGGTGGGACGAAGTGAGAGAGTGGCTTGGACATATATACACTACCAAACGTAAAGTAGATGGCTAGTGGGAAACAGCCGCATAGCACAGGGAGATCAGCTCGGTGCTTTGTGACCACCTAGAGGGTGGGATAGGGAGGGTGGGAGGGAGGGAGATGCAAGAGGGAAGAGATATGGGAACATATGTATAACTGATTTACTTTGTTATAAAGCAGAAACTAACACACCATTGTAAAGCAATTATACTGCAATAAAGATGTTTTTTTTAAAAAAAAGGCATGGAGATTAGAAAAAAAAAGGATGTTATGGAAAAACCCGAACGAACTTTTTGGCCAACATAATAATAACTAGGGGCCAAAGAGAACTCTTAACCTTAAAAAGTTCTGAAAATAAAAACTATTTGTCAAAACGAAAAAGCATTAGGCTGTCAAATGATCACCACCTTGGACTGACAAACCAAAAGAGCTACCCAAATGGAACTCCTCCAGGACAGCCAGTCCCTAAGCGGTCAGCAGCCATCCACATCCACTGCGCATGCTTGGACCCAGGGGGCATCCTGGTGCTAAGTGCTCACATCACTGGGAGAGAAATTCAGAGAAAGCAGGACAAATATGGCCTCTTGCTTCTTTATCAATTCTGTGGCAGACAGGATTGTGGCAAATATCCAGAAACTCTAAAAGGCTTAAATGTACATGTTCCCCATTCCTTCTCCAGCAGCCCATCCCCATGCCTGCCACACCATGGCAGCCGCCTTCTGAGGCCAGCAACCTCACCTGCCAGGAGCTGTGGACACCAAGGACACTAGATGGGACCGAGTGAATGAGCACGGACTCTACGGGACAATTTCCAAACTCTGCTTAAACACGACTCCTGAATGCAAATAGGAAACCAAATGACTAAGCACTTGGGTTACTAATAGAAAATGTAAAATAGAAAGAAGGCCACAGAGATTATCTGTTTATTCATGAACAAACAGTTCCACGGAAGGGTCATTGCTACATGCTTACTCTTCGGCAGAGTAATAGACACCACTACACTGCTCAGAGATTTGCTTATTTCTCAATTAACTCAAAGTAAAAAAAAAAAAAAAAGAAAAGAAATTTCTTATAATATTTTTCAGAAAGAAAAGAGCATGGGTAGGTATTTACTCTGGTTTTTTTTTATTTCCTAAATAAGATCATAACTCTTGCCTTATCCCCAACTTGAAATGAAATGTGGAAAAGCTCTACCTGCCAATATTTCAACACTGACTTGTTTTCTGCCAAGAACCACAAAAAGAATTCAACAGCGTGTGCCTGTGTTGCCAGGAATAATGTTAGTTTATCTGAAAATTGTTCCCTTCTGCACATCTCTATGACCCAGGTTCTAATTTTGTTATGGCAAGAATCAGCTCTTTGTGGTTAAGAGAGGGAATCAGTTATTGTGCTTCTCTGCTGGGTAGCTAAGCCCAGAATGTGGTAGACCAGTTAGAGAAATGTGAGTATTATATCCCTGAATTTTTTTTATTGTGTGCTATGGTTTGACACTTTTCTTTCAGTGTCTGGCAAGCTGCTGAACTTGTCAAAGGTTCTCAGTGAAAGCCTGGTTGATTTACTGAAGAATGTGTTCCAAGAAAGCACATGGTAGCATTTATGGAGTGAAATTAACACTTAGGAGAGCGCCACACAGCGTTCCAAGGTCTCTCTTCTTTCTTATCTTTTTTGAGGTATATCATTTTTTCCCAATAAATGATTTTGGAAGTCAAAGAACCTCAGAACCAAAAGGGAACTTAGAAATCATCCAGTCTACATTTTTCCCCAACGACATCACCTAAATTCCTACACACAACAAATATGTATTGGGCATCTTCCGTGCTACATACCAGTCAACATATGTAACTCTGCAGCACCCATTTCAGTACCTTCCAACAAAAGCATTTTCACAGCCCTTTAAAAGAACTCACGAAGCATCCCATCCAATTAGTTCTAACTGTTAGAATAACCTAATTTTGAGCCTACATTTGTTTCCCTGTAACTGCCACTCATGGGTTCTAAGTCTTCCTTCTTTAGTGGGACGATCCTTCAAAGTTCACATCCTCTTTTCCAGGCTGTGAAACCTAGTGTCTTTCAAACCGTCCTCACTCGCTGCTGGCTGTGGTTTCCAAACCTTCATCAGTTTAGCTGCTGTCATCTGAAAGGCCCGCAGTTGGTCAACATCATTTTTAAAGTAACTAATTTAACCTAATGTCTACTTCCAGTACGGTGGCCCCAAAAAGACCATGTGAAAGGGGTCAAGTACCTTTCTCTTGGCTACAATATAATGAATTTTACAATCTGCTGCATGTAAGTGGTGTGTTTCTTCATCCTGTCCTTCAAAGCTCTGGCTTATCCTTATGTTTTATCAAATTTATTTTCTCAATTTGTTCAAAGTTCATATTGAAAACTTAGTTTTATTGCATTATAAACTCTATATTAAGTGACTAGAAGAGCAGTAAATGGAAAATGAGCAATTTCTAATTTTATTCCTGGAACTACTCTTCTTCTTTGACTCTTTGGTGAAAAAACTGGTTTGGCAGAAACAGATGGAATTGAAGCTGGAAGACCCAGTTTGATTCCCAGTCCTACCCCTTGCCCTGTAAGCTCCCTGATCTAAGGCTCCCTGAGCACATTTCCTCATTCACAAGGGACTAATGATTCCTGCTTCATAGACCTGTTAGGAAAATGGAAAGGCAACTTACATGTAAAACGCTCAGCATAAGGCCTACAGCTAATAAAATAGCTCCCAACATGTGCTTGTTTTCCCTTCCTAGTCTTTACTCTGGAACACCAAAAATTCATTTACTATAAGCAACATTCTACCGTTTTAGGGGGAAAAGTTACATATTTATGTGCATCACTGACTGTAAAACGGCCCACACACCTTGCTCTTTTTCATTGTGTATGGACACCAGATTTCCTCCAAATCCTATGCAAGCTTTTCGTGCCTCTTGCCAATTTTTTCTTTCTTCTTCAACAAATCCAAAGATTTTGAAACACTCGGATGGAAGGAGAAAAAAATCATAGGGATTAGATAAAGATAACAGTATTTGCTCTACAGAAATCAAAATGATCCATGAAGATTAGAGCTAAATATACATTTGCTCACAACCAAATAGAAACGCAAAAAAATTGTTAGTTTTAGGGCTTCCGTGGTGGCGCAGTGGTTGGGAGTCCGCCTGCCGATGCAGGGGAGATGGGTTGGTGCCCTGGTCCGGGAGGATCCCACATGCCGCGGAGCGGCTGGGCCCGTGAGCCATGGCCGCTGAGCCTGAGTGTCCGGAGCCTGTGCTCCACAACGGGAGAGGCCACAACAGTGAGAGGCCTGCGTACCGCAAAAAAATAAAATAAAATAAAATAAAGGAAAAAAAATTGTTAGTTTTAGGGGCTTCCCTGGTGGCGCAGTGGTTGAGAGTCCGCCTGCCGATGCAGGGGACGTGGGTTCGTGCCCCGGTCCGGGAAGATCCCACATGCTGCGGAGCGGCTGGGCCCGTGAGCCATGGCCGCTGGGCCTGCGCATCCGGAGCCTGTGCTCCGCAGTGGGAGAGGCCACAGAAGTGAGAGGCCCGCATAATGAAAAAAAAAAAAAAAAAAAAAAAATTGTTAGTTTATTACCCATCAGCTTTCTTTGCAAAGTTTTTTCTCGGGACAAAGGGCATGACTATTTGGGTAATACCGTCAAGTCTACTATCAATTCCCACAGAGAATTTAACATGGAATTTCCACATATTCTTGCCTAAAATTTTTAAAGTGATGAGGCAAGCAAACATTAACTTGCAGCTGAAAGATTTGCATTGCTACTCTCCACACTAGTCAGTGACGTGACTACAACTAAGTTTTCTTAGTACCTTGTAATTATAAAAATTCCAACCTTCCTTACAACCTCCTGGGACCGAGGGTGTGGCAGGGAGAGCCGTGGCATTGATACTACTATTATGGCGTTGACAAATGAAGGCATTTGGAAAACCACAGTTAATATCATTCCAGAACCCTGACAAAGAACAGAACAGTTAAGTTAGATTTACATGCTTAAAAACACTGTTTTTTAAAAAAACTTTTTTAAAAACCCTTTTTTACAAAAACCACCTTTGTATTGAAGTACAGTTGATTTACAATGTTGTGTTAGTTTTGGGTGTAAAGCACAGTGACTCAGTTATATATATCAAATTCTTTTCCATTATAGGTTATTACAAGATATTGAATACAGTTTTCTGTGCCATACAGTACGTCCTTGTGGTTTATCTATTTTATATATAGGAGTTAAAAACACTTTTAAAAATGTGTTTCGTTTATAATAGCCAAGACATGGAAGCAACCTAAATGTCCATCAAAAGAGGAATGGATAAAGGAGTTGTGGTACATGTATACAATGGAATATTGCTCAGCCATGAAAAAGAATAAAATAATGCCATTTGCAGCAACCTGGATGGACCTAGAGACTGTCATACTGAGTAAACTAAGTCCGGCAGAGAAAGAGAAATATCATATGATACTGCTTATATGCAGAATCTAAAAAAAAAAGTGATACAAACGAACTTATTTACAAAACAGAAACGGACTCACACACTTAGAAAATGAACTTATGGTTACCGGGGGGGATAGTTAGGGAGTTTGGTATTGACATGTATACCCTACTATATTTAAAATAAATAACCAACAAGGAAAAAAAAGATAATAAAAAGCTTACCCCCCAAAAAATAAATAAATTTTAAAAATGTGTTTATATTTTATAAGGATTCTCAAAAATGGTTTATACTACAAACATCATTTTTACACAAGAGACGAGAAAGATCTATGTGATACCCTTTTGCGCTTTCACTTAAACCAATAATAGTTCAACTTTATAGAGAGTTTACTATGAGCAAAGCACATACTAGATGTTGCAGGTTATTATCTAAATAGCCAGTAATTGCTAATAATAGTAATCTAATAAACTTTATACACGAAGCATTTGCTTAGTGTTTTAGATGTATTATCTCACTCTTCTCGACAACTGATACATTCTGTTATTATTCCCATTTTACAGCTAAAGACATAGAGATAAAGGAGATAGATAAACATTCTGGATACTTTCCTCATTCAGAACATGAAGACATGTTTCATAAAATGAGAAGTGAGAAGATTGTGTCATTTAATTAGAGTAAACGTTAAGCATCCATTCTCTTTACAAATTGAACAGTTATGTTGCTAAAATTAGAATTCTCCTTGATTCTCTCTCCTTTTCTTGTCTGATTTAAGCACACAACTTGCTACTTCTAGCCTAAAGATGTAGCAAATGACACGTCATACCACAAGGCAGATTCAAGAAGATTGTGATCTTGTCTACCTGAATTTGAATACATGGTGACACAGTTTTCATCATCATTTGCAAAATTGGGTTCCCCTGTGGCCCAAGCCACATAATCCACTTTGCTTCCGTCCATCCAACTGGAAAAGAAAATTCAGCCGGTTAGCAAAAATCCAATCAGAAGAGTTGGCTACAGCCTAGCGGTGGGAACAGGCAAGTCAATCAAGATGAAGACAGCACAGCATCTGAAGCAAAGAGAAGAGAGTTTTCTAGAGAGAGCAGCAGGAAACCCCTACAGGTCATGGGTGCTGCCCCGGGGAACTGAGGTCTCCTGTAGTAACTGGATGCCTGGCTCGTCTGCTTTCTTTTCCCTCCCTGGAAGAAGTACTTTTATTCTTGATGTGAGAGAAGAAACGGAGATCCCAGTTACCCTGGAAGTGCACCAGAAGTAAACATCCTCCCATAGGACTTCTTAGGCACGAGTCCCACAAAACAAAACCACCCACAGACAGATGGAGAATACAGAGTTTCTCACTGGGCCTCTTCTCTGATTTTCATGTTTACTCTGGTTTCCCCTAAGGTAGGTGAGCCAATACTCGTTTTCATAAATTACGGAAATTCGGGGGCCGTTTGTTAGCTGGAAGGAGACCAGGAGATCACCGAATTCGACCCTCTCATTTGGAGGATGGTTAAAATGGATGCGTGTCCAAAGGAGCACCACACATTTCTGATCTTTAAAAATAATGAGAGTGAGTTTGGGTCTTTCTTGCCAAAAATGGCAACAGCAGTCACGTGGAACATATGTGGTTAATACACCTACGCAGGAGCCAGGAAGACAAACTTGCTCTTCAAACTTAGAAGAACGTGGGTACTGATGAACAAGGAAAGAAACCCCCCAAAATGTACTCGTTTCCTCCCTCCTGCAGCTTCTGCTGGTCCCTGAACCTAACGAAAAACAGTATAGTCATTCCTTTGAAGGGAAAGCATTTCAGGCAGTTGAAAGAATACTTCAAAGCAGTGCTCCGAAAGCAGGAAGAGGGGCAACACGAAAGGCCCCTTTGGTTCTAGGCACCAAGGACAGTCCAAATGGGAATAAATTTTCAAATAATTTCAATATACATATCTGTATAATATCTTCCTAGCAGACGATTAACTAACAGTTGATGACCTCCTGAAACAAAGAGAGGTGACATTTTGCAAGATTCAAGCAGAGTCTGAGTTGTTTGAGATTTATAATGCTGAAATATTTAACAGGATTTTTAAAAATTGGTTTTTGTTTTTAAGGTGCTTTGTAGATTGAGAGCCCAGCAGGATTTTTTTTTACATTTATTCAGCAGAACCAAAATCTGAAAATCACTTTGTGTTGCTCATCAGATCACTGTCCTAAGTAAAGTTGTTTTATTTTGATTTACTTACGTAAACTTTTTATCCAAGCTGATCAATAGACCAATAAAATATGCTGGCTGTGCATCATTCCTGTTGACCTAGAACATGGAAGTTTACATACAGTTCAATCTGTACTTAGGTGATAAGCAAATTCTTAAATAAAACCTACAGATTAACGAGGCAGGCTGTTTGGGGACTTTTCTAAGGAGGCATTCAGACAGAAACTTTGTTGTATATTCAATGGTTTTCATAGAAGTAAAAGTATGCACATTATATAACAACCTGCATTTATATAGCAAATACCTTAAGACATTCTCTGTAACATCAGATGTCATTAGTAATTAGACACTATTAAAGACGTTCTTTAAAACAAAGTAGCCATTTGGGATTATGTGGCTAAGGAAAGACTTCTCCACCCACATGTATACTGGTGCAATATTAGGAAATATCCTGAGAATTTCAAACCATGGTATATCTACGAAGATGGAGATAAGTCATGCTACACTCCAATACCTTTGTGATCAAATGAATTTTTATTCTTTCGTTACTGTGGAACTTATTTTTTTCCTTCTCTCCCTCTTACCTCCTTTCTGGAAAACAATAAAGATGCCATGAAGATTTTTAAAGAGAAAGATCAAGCCAAGGATGCTTGGAAAAAAACCAATTATACCTTCACTGTTAGCTGACAATTTCGGCACAACCAAAAAAGACTTTTATATGAATAATCAAGCTGTACTATCTATTAACCAAGAATCTGGTTAAGATTAAGACATAAATTATAATCAACTTGCACTAAACACAAAGGGTCCAGGATTGATATATAACAACTAGTTAAGAATGATAATCTTTGAAAATCAAATTAGTGAACTCAAAGCCATCAAGTCTGGATTCTCCCAAAGCCCAGGCTAAACACTGTTTCTGGGTTCTCTGATTCTCCACTGAATACTCCAGCAATCAGGTCATTCACTTCTGCGATGGCTAACACCCAGCATCCCTGCCCTGACACTCACATCTTTACCCCTGACCTTAGGAGGTTCAAATTCAGCACATAATTGGAAATTGCACCACGGGGTAGCAATCGTAGACATTGTCTTTGCTTAGCACATGTCACTGTTCCATTCTGAAATTAATCATATGCTTACATATTTCCATAGAAACTTCTTTTCGCTTTCACTTCGGATAGAAACAAGATCACCAAAATTCCTCTTGCAAAATTCTCGTGCCTTGTCCATGGTTTCCTTCTCTTTGCTAAAGTAATACTGGTAGTCTTTGTAAATAGCCCACCCATCGTCAGTGATTGGTGGATCTGAAAAATCAGTGAAGAAAAGGTGATGAATTTTATTTAGACAAATTCAAGAATCTGGTATGTATGCCACACAAAAGTGAAAAGAGCAGAGTAGCGCTATCAGAGGTATCTGCAGCTCTGAGAGCTCAGAAGGAGAAGGAAGTTGATGCCAATACAGACTGAATCACCTAAATCCAAATATCTACTTTCCACTAACTCTGTAAAAACTAGTTACTTTTCTTCTCAGCTAAGTTCCATGGATCATTATTGGGTAAAAGAACTCCCAATGTTACATTCATCAATAGGAGATGGAAAGATTGACATACACGCACCCATGATGTTTTAGGTTCAAAGAGTGGAAAGTGTGAGAAAGCAACTTTCATCTTGATCTAACAAAGAACTTGTAAAAGATGGACGTGGGTGCTTCGATGTGTAATTGAAGAACCAAGGAATTCAGGTACCAGGAGGGTTCCGAAGGCTTTTTCCCAACTATGGAATTCTATGGTTCTGTGCTATAGTAGGCTGAGTAAAAGCCCCAAAGATGCCCAGGTCTTAATCTCTGGAATCTGTGACTGTTATACAGGAAAACGTACTTTGTAGACATGATTAAGTTAAGAACCTTCAGATGGAGAGATTACCCTAAATTATCTGGTTGGGCCCTAAATGTAAATCATCAGTATCCTTACAGAGGGAGATGTGAGTACAGAAGAAGGTGGTGATGTGACAAACGAAGGAAGATGCTACACTGCTGGTTTTGAAGATAAAGGGAGGGGCCGTGAACCAACAAATGCAAGGAATGCCGCTCTAGCAGCTTGTGACAAGGAAGTAGATTCACCCTTAGAGGCTCTGGAGGGAGCATGGTCCTGCCTATCCCTTGATTTCAGCCCAGGGAAACTGAGTTCACATCTCTGACCTCCAGAACTGTAAGGGAATAAATGTGTGTAGCTTTAAGCCACCAAGCTTGTGGTAGTTTGTTACAGCAGCCATAGGAAACTAATACATGAGGGCCTTGGATTTGATTCATGAAAGCTGAGAAGTGATATTAACATGCCTTACGTTTGTGCATGGAAGTATCAGTCTGGAGGAGTAGAGCCAAACTTTCATGAGATTCGCAAAGATATTAAGAACCCCTTCTCTCCACCTTCCTAGGGTAAGGTTTTTGGTTTGTTTGTCTGTTTTGGCTTTGGTTTTTTTTTTTTTTTTTCCATTGAGAAAGGAAAGAGGAAAAAAATGAATCTATTTTCTATTTCTATCAATATAGAAATCAGGAAAAAAGGAAACACCTACTGTCTTGAGGAGCTGGGGTTGGCTCAGGCTTTGGCGTTTGTCCTGGAAAACAAAAGAAAATTAGATATAAACAGTGCTTGAACTTGTGCTATTACATATCCTTCTTGTTTCACTATTTTCACGGGTCAATATAGCTAAAAACTTAACTGCTCTCTCTTTCTCTTCCTCCCTCCCAATCTTCAATTCTCCTATCAGTTGTGGGGGAGAAGAATAAAGAGAAACAGAATTAGGAGTTAAGAGTTATTCAGACCAGGTCCAACAATACCACCAGAAATTGGAAGACAGTTTTTTAGGCCCCAAAAGTAACATCATAAAAAAGAAAGAAAAGAACGTGAGTTTTGGAATCAGAAAGTCTAAGTTCAAATCCCAGTTTGGGGGTTAAATGTCTTACCCTTAACTTTCTCAACTGCAAAAAGGAGTTAGTCACACACGTAAAGAGATGGGGTAAAATGTGAGTTACTTGTGTTTAGAAAGTGCTCAACAGATGTTCGTTTTGCAGTGGTGCATCTTATAACGAGCTGTGAAAGTACTTAAATTTTCATTATTTGAAACCATTAAGTACGAACTATTTATTTACAAAATATAGTTTCTTCAAAAAACTTATTCTTGGGGCTCCCCTGGTAGCACAGTGATTAAGAATCCACCTGCCAATGCAGGGGACACGGGTTCGATCCCACATGCCGCGGAGCAACTAAGCCTGTGTGCCACAACTACTGAGCCTGTGAGCCACAACTACTGAGGCCACACAACACAGCTACTGAAGCCTGTGCACCTAGAGCCCGTGCTCCGCAGCAAGAGAAGCCCTTGCTCGCTGCAGCTAGAGAAAGCTCGCCTGCAGCAACGAAGACCCAACGCAGCCAAAAATAAATTAAAAAGAAAAGAAAACTTATTCTTACTAAATGTTTGTTTTATGAAACATTACATGAAATATTTTTCTTTCCAAGTAGTTGCTAATACTTGGACTTTGCTGGAATCCAATAAAAGGACTCAAGTTACTTAGCTTTTGGTTTAATGAATTTAACATCTGTAAGAACAGAGCTACTAATAATACAAAAGGAAATTAGTCTTTGGTAGCTAAGAGACTTTTAAAGAAAAACTGGCCACTATTTATTCTTCCATTCTGAAAACATTGGAAACACTCCTCTAAGCCAGAGTAAAGAAAATACACAGACAGACAGTAGGAGAGCGACACGGTATCTTTAGCGATGGAGCTGGAACAGTAGCCAAGGATCCCCGACAGCAGGAGGCGACGTGGTTCCATTTATCTGTCCGCAGAAGAGGAAGTGATACATATTTTGGTTCAAGGGTGGACCTGTTTATCTGGAAAGAATCTGACTCGGACATGTGGAACTTTCTGAGTCACAAATCATGACGGATAAGTAGGCATTGGTCATTTGGGGCCATCAATAACATGGTGGGTCTTACAGCATCAGGGGCCTCAAAATGGCGCCAGTTCTTTGATTGAACATTTCCTTGAGAAATCCATAAGCAGCATATTCAGACTGAGGGAAACTTTCACCTATTGGATGACTAACGTGGGTCAGAGGGTGGAAACGCCCAAACAGAAACCGCACCCTCATTACTCTGCTTACAGAGTAGAACACCTACCCACTCCCATGCCTATAGGACCTGAGCAAGAACCGCAGCTCGTGGGAATTATTTTGGAGGACGTGACTCTGGTCCAGGACTCCCGGGTGGCCTTTTGATCTTCTGTTCCTTTGGAACATTTATCTGTGCTCAGCGACTTCATTCTTATCCTGTGAAATGATGGCCCCTGCCAATTCCCTTATTTTGTTTGTTTGGTTCCACAGATAAAGGGAAGATACTGGGATCACTGGAGGTTAGTTCTCCAATCTGAGATAAAGGAGAGGACAGATCATCATACCTTTTCGTATCTGGCAAATCCAGTTGTTAAGATGTTCACAGTTAATATCGTTCCAGGACATACCAGGGTCACCTTTCAACTCACCACAGTACTCAACATTTTGATAATTATTAGGTTCTCCATAAGCCCAATTTTCATAGGAAACCTATATTAGAAACATTACATTACAACCATTAGCCATTTTTATCAGCCAATGCCAATCAACCATCCAAACACAAAAGGAAAGATGTTTACATTTCTTAATCGCTTCAGTTTTTTTTCACAATAGGTTTGTTTTGCAAACAAGTTTTATGAACACAGCTGGGAAAGAAATAGCTCTCATTACATGGAAACTTCTGAAGTCAAATAGAGTATGCTATTAAGTATTATAAAATTTCTTTCCCCCTAATTAAATAGAATGGATCCAGGGCCATGAAAGTGGGATTTGTATACAGGAAAAAACCTGGCAAAAAGTTCCACTTCTCAGTATTGGGAGTTCCTCAATTTATAACTCATTCTTAAGGGATAATATTTCATTGTGATACTGGAAACTTTCTTTTTACTAGAGGGGTAGGAGAGAGAAATATAAGTAGTTCTCCTTACAAAAGAAAAGACTTATGAAACGTTACTAAGGAAGCTACCAAACGTTGCCAAAGTGAACAG
The DNA here is from genome assembly GCF_008692025.1 of Phocoena sinus. NCBI lineage: Eukaryota > Metazoa > Chordata > Mammalia > Artiodactyla > Phocoenidae > Phocoena > Phocoena sinus. The sequence goes on from NC_045764.1 coordinate 4,583,970, forward strand.
TGGGGATAAATGGAGGGCTGGGATTAGGTCCTCTACGGAGTTCTCAGAGTGGAATCATAGCCCACAAGGTTTTAGAATAAGCATCATGATCTATTTTCCAGAGATCTAAATATAAAATTCATGTTAACAATGGAGCCATCAAGTAATCCACCCTACCGAGCACCTTGAAAAGTTGCTGATGGGTTGGGACAGGAAGTAGAACTGAAAGTATACAAATTCACTTCCTGTGATGATGGCCAGCACGTGCCACAGCCTCTCACTTCCCCGTTCCTGAGAATGGAGAAGTCTGACAAAGCCTAATGGTTTCTAATGGAATATCAAAAGTTGTTTCCACACCTCCTAGTCTACAAGAGGTCATAAAACACTCAATTTTTAAGAAGTCTAGCTACTTGCATACCAACTTGGCACGAGAGAATGAAGACATTATTTTATATCAATTGGGGAATGAGTTTCCTAATTTTTTTCATCCAGTCCACCATGTTCCACCTTGGGTGAACAGGAGAACTGTCCTGGGACAGGGGCAGAATAATGGTCCTAAAGTAGCATTCATTTTGCATAGAAAAAGGTCTCTAGCTCTCATAATAACCCATCTTACCAAAAATTTGGAGTAAGCCAAAAGGTTAATACCAAAATAAATACACGATAAAGTAAGAAAATGATATGTTAAGTCAAATTACTCACAGGAGATCCATCACTCCAAGTAAAGCCCTCAGAAGGACTTCCATATGTCAGTCCCAACCAAAACAGTTCGTGGTAGCTTCCACTAGCTCTGCAACATACAAGATATAAAGGTAGCTTATGAACCAAGTTTGGTTACCTATGAGTCCTAATCCAATTTGAAAATGACCCCCAAAACATAAATTAGTTAGTACACAGGTAAAGGGATTCAATGACTAAATGTAAGCTTTATGGAACAGTTGTGCATTTTGGTACAACCTGTAAATATCCTGAAAACAAGCTGCTGTTTGAAAGAACTGTAAAGCATTGGAAGGTACTCATTCATTTAACAATATGTACTGAGTGTCTTATACGTTTATAGAGCAATTCATCACAGGATTTATATCTATAAAATTAAAGCATTTAGAAGTGAAACTAAATCAAAAAGTGCCCACGGATTCAGGATATGATATATGTATCCACAGCAGCATAAGGAGCCAACAATTCTGGAAATATGAGAATTTTCTCAACATCATTAACACCCAACGGGTCAAAGAAAGGAGTATTGTATAGAAAAGCTACTTACGTTATTAATCGCCATATTGTTTGCTGTTCCTCCTTATTATTGATACTAGCTAGATCTCCACCCAGAGCTCTACAAAAATCTCGAGATTCAAACCATGTTTTCTTCTCATGTTTTCCTTTTGTAAACAGCTAAAGGTGATACAGATTCAGAATTTATTTTACACTTCATAGCTTATCAAACCAAGAGAAATAATCGACTTTTGATGAGATTTCATTTATAGAAAAGCAAGACATTACAATGGCCCCAATTTGGGCGATGATTTTGTTGAGAAAACCTTAGAAAATGAACTTATTTTATAGCACCTGGAGAAGTCAGATTAAAAGCTTTAGGCGTATGGGTTTGGCATACAGCTTTCTGTAGAAGATAGGATTAATTTGGTTAAGTGTAAGAAGTAGCATTGAGATGGAAGAGAATGAAAAGAAACTTGATATAGAGAAAGTAAACATGAATTTAAAAAATTTAAGGGTAATAACCTCCCTAAGATTGCGCCACAGTTTGTTATCCTGTTTAGCTTAAACAATGAATAACGCAGCAGCCTTCCAACACTTTGTTGTTATGTTCTTAAAATTGCCTTTTCCTTTTTCCTTATGGATGTATATTTTAACAACGATTGCGATTGGAGAACGTGTCACGACTGACACTTATCGGGGAGAGCATCTAAAAAGATGGGATATAAGCTAAACTAAAGCTAAGATTTATAGAATGTAGATAATGTGTCATATTATCCACAGTGATGATATGGGAAATACCCATCAGGATGCAAACAGTAAAGGAGTTCATTGTATCCACCAACTTTTATAATTTTCATTCATTATTTCTCATGAGACGTGGTGCCCACCATTGCGGGCTCGTAGAAGAAGGGATTTGCTTCCAGTGGACTATGGTTGCCCAGTTGTCATAGAGCAACCCAAGGCAATCTTCATCTTGACCTTACTTGAGTTATCTGGATACAGGTAACTTGAGCAACTTTCCACTGCAGTAATTCTCAAGACTCCTGTGAATATCTCAAGTTGTTAGATGGTGATAAGATTTTATTTTCTTAAATCAATTTACTAACAGCTGAATTTTATTACTAACTCTCACATCTTAATATGTACAAAGACGGTCTATATGTTTTCAGACAAACCCTACCCCAAGCACCTCTAAAACCATCATTTCTAGGGAAGCACATATCTGGATTCGTTGAACATCCACCTGGATAACATCTGCTGGAACCCCTGGTTCACTTCCCAGCTCTGGAGAATTCTACTCCTTCTCTCAAAAATTCTGCAGCTCATCTCCATAGCCTGCCACCCTCAGGCGAGTGGCTGTGCATAGGCCGAACCTGGCCTTTGTGCAATAACTCAAAAGTTTCCAGAGGCAGCAAATACCTGATTGGCTTTGCATTAGTCCTCAATCCGTTTGTAAAATCCTCTCCTGTCTTGGCCCAATACGTTCCCTTCTATGTAAATTATGCTTTTAGCTTTGACTGGCTAATCTGGATTGAACGGCTAATGAGTCTCTGTCGCTGCTAAGTAGAAGTTACAAGCTCAACTAGCCCTCGAGTCAGAGGAGACTAAACAACCTCATTCTGACACGTTAGTAACTCAGGTTCTTCGTCAGCTTTGCCTAACTGTCTTACAAAACATGCCAGGGCCATGTGCCTCAAAGGACTGAACAAAAGAAGTCCAGAGGACTGGCCTTTAGAGAATAATGTCATTAAGTGGTAGATAAGTACATTGCTGTATTTGGCTAAACCCAACCTTCTCTAGAAAGAATATGATTTACGAGAGAGAAAAAAAACTCAAATGCTTAATTCATTGGGGTATGGGGTATGTTTTTTGTTTGGGTGAACTTGATTGCATAAGGAGAAAATGGATGGTCCAGTCTAGGAATGTATTGGTTGAAGGCAGGATATCAAACTGTCATTTATAGGTCACTGAACGTCCATGTGCCCCTACGGGAAGTCTTTCATCTCTCATCAGGCATGATAAGCCAGGGTTAAATCAGAACAAGGGAGTATTCTCTCTAGAATCCCAGTGTGACATGATCGCAGATTCGTTTATCAGTTCACTTAGCCTAAAGCTTGGGCTCCAAGAACAGAGCCAAAATGGGATGCAACAGGCTAGCATGAGGGGGAGCAGAAAATTTCACTAAGCTAAAAAGAAGTGCGAGCTCATACTAGGGCAAGCAAGCATGGGAGAGAGGAAAGACGCCAAGAGTGGGAGGTGAGGAAGGCAAAGCAGGTGAAGAAAGGCTGTTGCGAGTTGTGTTTGTGGTATGGGTTGTGTTTGCTGGTCTAAAAGCAACTGGTCCTTAGCAAGGAGAGCTCTTTAAAAACAGTGGATGCCCCAGCCCCCTGCCAGATAAATAAAATCAGAATTTCTACAGGTGGAGCCTGGGCATTGGTTTTCTTTCAATTCCTGAGGTGACTCTTTAGGCTGAAGCATATCCCAAATTCTTTAAGAGCTTAGCAATTGAGACTTACCTTGAAACACAAGCTTGTTTTACTGGAGGTGCCCCAATCCTCTGGACATTTGGGTTCCGGGGTGGTTGTAGGCTCTGGTGGGCGAGTTACTCCTTCTGCCCAGTGTTTGCACACAAATTTTGCCTTTTCTTCACATCTCAAGACATCCCACAAGCCCCCTGCGACCCCAGTTCTCATGGCAACACACCCGGCTTTCCGTCCTGCAGGTAACAAAGCAGAATTCACTCAACAAGTGATTGTGAAAGCCAGCTATGTTCACGGAAGACCGTTCAAACCTGAGCCTCAAGCTGTGGGATCGAATCTACATGTGACGAGAAAATGTAGAGGAGAGATCCTGCAGCATTTGGCAACTGATTTGTGCTATTTTTGAACCATTATTTACCTTTTATTTGTGTGGCCTGTATCCCCAACTGAATTATAATCTCAAATTTCAGGGTTTTGGTAACATTTTGTATTTCTAATATCTGGCAGGGTGCCCCCCTCAACACAGACATTTAACAGTACAATAGTTTTAGTATGATAAAATTTACCATAATGACAAAAATAATGTTTTGGGTTTCTTTTCCCAAGGAAGTTGGTTTTTTTGAATTTATTTTTTATTTTATATCGCTGTCTAGTTGATTTACAATGTTGTGTTAGTTTCAGGTGTACAGCAAAGTGATTCAGTTATACACGTACATATACCCCAAAATAATGGGGTTTTGATGTTTCTTTCTTTTTTAAAAAAAATTATTTAAGATCTGTTATTTTTCCCCCTGGGGTCCATGTAGATATCTGAGAACAGAAGTTCTTTGGACTTCAAAATGAGACACGCCTGAGCTAGAGATTTTAGATCAATTACTCAACTACTATGAACCCATTTCCTCATCTTAAAATGCAAATACTGCTACCTACCTTACAGAGTTGTGATGTACGCCAGCTTTAATGGATAAAAAAGTACATAAAAGACAGTGGGGACTACACTAAGCTTCATGGTTTGAAGCTTTCTGTTTTACCATCATCATTATTTCGAAATAGTAATTAAGATAGAGCTTTGGAAACATTAGGATTCCTTGCTGCTAAGATGAGATAGTCTTTGATTGCTGTCCTTTTAAAGGCAGTAAATGTTTAGAAGTAACTCTCAAAGTTCTGGGGAGGTATATTTTTCCCAAAGTATTTTCTGTAAGATTGCTAATTCCCTATGACTCGAGTTTGATCCATTTTTATTCCCTAAGGATGTTACAGGATTAATCTCTCAGAATGCTACTACTAAATGATCAACACCAGTGAAATGAAGGAGTTTTGCCTGGAGAGTAAGAATTATCACCCTTCATAAAAACAAAAACGTGCACACAGCTCTTAATATACTGCCCTGTTCTTTCAAAATAAACTGAAGTCTTACTATTTTTCAGAATGTTCGATAATTAAACAAAAATCACACTATCCTAATTACTGATCTCTTTTCCTTATTGACAGCTGAGGATACAAATTTTTAAAACTTCTGAAGATTAGGACTTAGTAGGCCAAGGAGTTAATTTGTGCCCTTAAGCTATATTATTCCTTCTTTAGCTTTTTATCCAGGCACAATGAAACACTTGCTATAAGGACGCTGAATTTCCTAAGTGCAGTCATACTGAATTATGTCATAGGCTAGACACCAGTGCATAAAGAAAGCAAAGAACCTTTCAGAGTCTACTTCAGAAACTTCTTATTAAAGAAGGCAAATCGGGCTTCCCTGGTGGCGCAGTGGTTGAGAGTCCGCCTGCCGATGCAGGGGACACGGGTTCGTGGCCCGGTCCGGGAAGATCCCACATGCCGCGGAGCGGTTGGGCCCGTGAGCCATGGCCACTGAGCCTGCGCGTCCGGAGCCTGTGCTCCGCAACAGGAGAGGCCACAACAGTGAGAGGCCCGCGTACCGCAAAAAAAAAAAAAAAAAAAAAAGAAGGCAAATCAAAATTTATAGGGGCGGGGGTGATCTTAGTGCAAACAGCCTGGATTTGGAAATTACAAAGATTAGTCTAAATCCGTGCTTATAAATTTTTCAAGTTCCAGTTTCCACCTCTTTACAATGAGGATACTTAAACTTACCTTGCAGGTTTCCTATAAGGATAAAATTAAATCCAAGGCATATCAAGGGCTAAACGGGGTAGCCCATTCAAGATATTGAAATAATGAGTTCCACATAAGCACTACATCTTGTTCCAGATTTAGCGCAGTCATAATTCCATTCATAGTTACATTGAAAAGCTTTATACCCTTTGAGGATAGTTTTAAGTTCTCAGAAGTAAGTTAACCATTTGGAATCTTTACGACCATTTAGGATTTCATCACTATTTCATAAATACTTCAAATAGAGCGGTACCAGATAACCTAGCAGTTTTCTCTTCCCCTTTTTTTTTTTTTTTAGACCACTGCAAACTAATGGGAACATTTTTAAAAGGAAAAGCAAAAAGAGAATGAAATATGAGATAATAAAATCTAAAAAGCACAATTAATTTACATAAGTCTGTTTGGAAACGTGCTGTGAAGGAATTACAGGCTTGGCCCGATGGACGTGTAGGGTAAATGGAAACTCAAGACCAAAGTGCTGGGACTTCCCTGGTGGTCCAGTGGTTAAGAATCCATGCTTCCACTGCAGAGGGCAGGGGTTCCATCCCTGCTCGGGGAACTAAGATCCCTCAGGCCACATGCTGCGGCCAAAAAAGAACGCAGATTCTTGGTCCGCTCTCCCGACCACCTGAAACAAGACCAAAGCTCTGAACATACCTGGCATATCTGAATTCCAGTGGGTGAACTGAACCCCTTCCGCGATGGTCCACTGAAAAGTTCGTTTGTTTTGTACATCTGAAAGTCCTATCCAAAAATATCTTTCAGGCCTCAATCCAACCAAACTAGTCAGAAAGGCTTGTTCATATCTTAAAAAAAAAAAAAAAATGAACTAAATTTTAGAAAAATGTGAATTTTTCTAATTATCCACATGAAAAATATCTCAATTGTATGCCTGAGCTATGCTTCAGTTGGCAAATCAAACTTATTGTGTTCTATTTACATGTCATTTAAATAATGCAAATTTTCACTAAGGAAATGTGATCTTATGAAGGAAAAATATCATACAGCTGATTGAATAAAATCATTCAAATGTACCCAAACTATTTTTCTCTGTTGCTCACCAGTCCCTCTGCTCCTCCTCAAAGTGAAAGAGAATTCAAAATGCAAAGGAGAAAACTATTGCCTTTTAAAATACATTGTTTGAAAATCAGTCCACTTTTCAAATATTTCAAATGCTCTACACAATTCTTGGTGAAGTAAGTGGAGAGATTGTAACATTATCGAGGACAATACAATTAGAAAACCTGTGTGGATTTTCCACTCAATTTCATTCTCATTTTTCAGCTCTGAAACAAAAGAGAAAATTATCAAGAAATACAGAGAACTAGGGATTCAATCTCTAGAAAGAACTGGGAGCAGAATCACAAATTCCAGCGTTCGCTCTCCTCTGGATCCCATCCTTATATTTGGCGTAATCTGGTAATAATACAATGTAGTTGGTAAGGCAAACAAAATTTGTCTTAATTGATAAAGAGACAATGACGCAGCAACATACGCAAAAAAATATCTCTTTGGAGCAAAAGAAAAGTGATGTCCAGAGTTTCCAGGAACAAAGGGAGCTGTAGATGGCTCCGGCGAGAATAGAGAGGGAAATGGAGAGAAAGCCCCAATAACAAAACATTTGTTTGACCCTAGTCTGAATAATTTCATTCCCTAAACTGAACAAACCAAAAAAATTAAAAAGTAACAACTCAATTTTTCTTAAAGCCCCAAAACCAAATTGAACCACAGAGTTAGTGAGTTCCTGAACACAAGTATCACAGAAAACACATAAGGAGAAGCAAACTTAAAATAGAAAATCTAGGGAAATCTCTATTCCAGTAGACCAAAGACCAACAGTACAGATCAGAACATGCTCCCACAGTGCTTAAAAATGTATAGCTCACTTCCAGGTCATAAGATAAAAATTATCTATGATCTTATTTTCAGAGGTTAGCATTGTATCAGGGTATTACGATGTATCAGACATTTAATTATACATGAAAAAAGAATGTTGAAAAACAAGTTCTTTTGTAAAGACTATATAAATTCTATGACATCTTTCACTTTATCAAAGAATTTTTAATATCAATAGCATCCTCTACATTTTATTGGGTCTGCGTTGAAAGGTCAATAAATATAACTTACTGTATTAAAACTCAATGATTTTTACCTATTTACTTCCAATCAAATGGACATTTTAAAAAATTTCTTTTAAGTTTCTTCTGTGCCTGATCCAGTACTTTGCAAAAAGCAGGAGAAAAAGAAAACCTAAAGAAACATGGGACTCTAGATGTTAAAAGTTACATAAAGGGTTTCCCTGGTGGCGCAGTGGTTGAGAGTCCGCCTGCCGATGCAGGGGACACGGGTTTGTGCCCCGGTCTGGGAAGATCCCACATGCCGCGGAGCGGCTGGGCCCGTGAGCCATGGCCGCTGAGCCTGCACGTCCGGAGCCTGTGCTCCGCAACGGGAGAGGCCACAGCAGGGAGAGGCCCGCGTACCGCCAAAAAAAAAAAAAAAAGTTACATAAAATTCTCTGTGTCCACATCATTTTCTGGACCTAATAATCTAGTAAACCTAGCAAAGCAAAGCAAAACAGAGAATGGAAGACTGGAAAGAATGAATAAAATATTCAGTAAATCTCTCTGCCTTCTTTTTTGTTGGAGGTGGTAGTAAAGATAGAAAGTATGATTTTTGACATGACAAATTTTACATACTTTTTTTGCTTTAAAAAATTTGAGATCTGCTACATTTTTAAAAAGTTAGATCTCTCATGGAGCTCAATATCAAAAAAACAAACAACCCAATTAAAAAATGGAAAGAAGACCTAAATAGACATTGCACCAAAGAAGACATACAGATGGCCAAGAAGCACATGAAAGGATGCTCAACATCACTAATTATTAGAGAAATGCATATGAAAACTACAATGAGGTATCACCTCACACCAGTCAGAATGGCCATCATCAAAAAATCTACAAACAGTAAATGCTGGAGAGGGTGTGGAGAAAAGGGAACCCTTTTGCACTGTTGGTGGGAATTTAAATTACTACAGCCACTATGGAGCACAGTATGGAGGTTCCTTAAAAAACTAAACATAGAACTATCAAATGACCCAGCAATCCCACTACTGGGCATATACCCTGAGAAAACGATAATTCGAAAAGAGACATGTACCACAATGTTCATTGCAGGACTGTTTACAATAGCCAGGACGTGGAAGCACCCTAAACGTCCATGGACAGATGAATGGATAAAGAAGATGTGGCACATATATACAATGGAATATTACTCAGCCATAAAAAGGAACAAAATTTGGTCATTTGTAGAGACGTGGATGGTCCTAGAGTCTGTCATACAGAGTGAAGTAAGCCAGAAAGAGAAAAACAAATATCGTATATTGGGCTTCCCTGGTGGCGCAGTGGTTGAGAGTCCGCCTGCCGATGCAGGGGACGCGGGTTCGTGCCCCGGTCCGGGAGGACCCCACGTGCCGCGGAGCGGCTGGGCCCGTGAGCCATGGCCGCTGGGCCTGCGCGTCCGGAGCCTGTGCTCCGCAACGCGGGGGGCCGCAGCGGTGGGAGGCCCGCGTACCGCAAAAAGAAACAAAAACAAAATATCGTATATTAACGCATATATGTGGAATCTAGAAAAATGGTACAGATGAACCTATTTGTAGGGAAGGAATAGAGATGTAGAGGTAGAGAACGGACATGTGGACACGGCAGGGGGAAGGGGAGGGTGGGACAAATTGGGAGATTAGGTTTGACATAAATACACTACCATGTGTAAAATAGCTAGCTAGTGGGAACCTGCTATATAGCATGGGAGCTCAGCTTGGTGCTCTGTGACGACCTAGATGGGTGGGATGGGGGGTGGGTGGGAGAGAGGTCCAAGAGGGAGGGGATATAGGTATACATATAGCTGATTCACTTCCTTGTACAGCAGAAACTAACACACCATTGTAAAGCAATTATACTCCAATAAGTAAATAAAGTTAGATCTATAAACAACATTTACCAGAGCATTAGCAAACTGTTCTGAACATTGTTTTATGCTACTAAAAGTAGCAAAATATTTTATTGTGTTTTCAATGAAGAATCCAAATAAAAACATGAGTTTTAATGCTCCTATATTTACAAACCACACTTCAAGATTCAATGTAATTTACTCAGAAATTTAGAGCACATTGATATGCTGTTTTGGAAATGGTTCATTATTTGATACATTTTTTTAAAAAACATGAAAATAGTTGCATACCTGTCTTCTATAGTTGTTAGGTAAGCCTTCTCATTCACACAGGTTTGGTTTGCTTCTGTAAATGTTGAAAGTGTGTGTCCAATCAAATAGCAGTAGAAGCCATGTCTTTTCCAGCCCTGTTGATGTTATGAAGCAGATTATCATGCATATTTATTATATAATATTATTTTAATAATTCCTCTATGATGAAACATAAATTGATAAACAATAGACGTGTGTAAAGAACACAAATAAGAATAATTTGACATGCAATGAAAACAATTTATGTGAATAAGGAAAACAGGAGTGCATTGTTCCTCAAATGGCAATTATGATACAAAATGGGGTGAGGGAAGTCATTCTCTCCACTTCTGATGCAACTTCCAACAAAAATGATTTGTGACACGTTTACCCAAGAAACTGAACTAAATGGCTAAGATCTCAGTTTTAGAATAGGTAACCACAGGAAATAATTTGCAGAGTAACAAGCTTAGTCACCTATTGAAGCCAGTAGTAGATGGTGAGTATAAAGCTGTACCATCTGGTCACAGGATAGCACTTATCAAACTTTTGGCAACATGATTTGATGTGCTTCCTCTCCCACACTTCAAACACACAGAAATAAAAGCATGCTAAATAAAAACATAACAATAAACAGAAAATCCATACTAGAGTTTGGGAGAAAGAAGGGGAAATCTCCAGGTATCAAAAATAAATACTAGAAAACTAAAGAGCTGGAATGGAAAATGCACAAGCTGAGACTGTAGTTGCCTGGTTATGTATCAGACCAAGATTAAGGTCCTAGAGTCTAGGGGCTGGGGTATTAATGTCCATACAGATTAGGATATTTGGCCATCAGCCCACCTGAGGCAGGGAGATAGAACTGAAGTCCTTGTGTAAAGATGATACCCACTAAGGGTAGCCCCTCTTTGAAAGGAGAGTGAGAAAACTCCACCCACAGAAGGAGGAAATGACAGAGATTCTTGTCACCAGCCTGGGGTTCTGGGTGAAGGAAGAAAAAAAAATTCTTCTGTTTGAAAATAAATACCAAGTCTGTGCCATAGATGGGTGTCAGTCCCAGCTTTACACTCTCCACATTGTATGAGAATCTACAGCCCAAAAATTAAAATGTAAAATGTAGTCTACAGAAGGAGGATCTTGCAGGCACTTTGAGAAGTAAAGTATAAAACCACATGACAGAAATACTCCCACAATCCAGGTCATGTAAGACTATGACATTTGAGGGTCACGGTGGGGATAGGATGGGGACGAATTCACAATCAAAAATTATAAACCATGTGAGAAAAATGTCTCATTTTAAGGGAGAGTCAACAGTTTAACATAATAAAACAATCTGGAAAAAAATATAAAAAGAAGCATGTTGAGATGATTTAAGTGACAAAAGAAGAAACAGAATCAATGATGAAAGATCAAAATACTATGAACAAAGAACGAGAGGATTCAAACACACACAAAAAAGAATTTCTAGAAAAGAAAAATATGAAGTTAAAAACTCAACGGCCAGATTAATATAGAAAATATGGTTTCAGAAAGATTAGCAAATTGACTGAATGTAGGAGAGATGAGAATATGAAAAGATGTTTCAAAAATCATATTGATAGAAAATATAAATGATAGAATGAGAAGGTTGAAAGTCAACCTGAGAGAAGTTTCAGGAGCACTGAATAAAATTAATGACTGGTAATCTTCAAGAATGGAAGGATACAAATCCTCAAAATGAAGAGGCACACTCAATACCAGATGCAACCAATAAAATAAATCCAAAACTGAACACACTGTACTTACAGACAGAGAAAATGAGATCTTAAAATCAATCAGAGAGAAAATACAGAGTATCCACTTTTAAAAAAAAAGATTTAGTCTAGTAGGAATTCCAACGGCAAAAATAAAGGCCAGGAGAAAATGAAATAATATGTAAAGTGCTGTCAGAAAACAGCTATCAATCTAGAATTCTAAAATGACCTACATAAGTTACTATGCAGGGTGAAGATGAATTCAAGAGATTTCCAAACAAAGACAGAGAGTTTTCCACTCCCAAATCCCAGGCAAAGAACTTCTAAAAGATTTACTTTGGCAAGAAAGGAAAGACAAGAGGAGCAAGTGGGCTAAAAGTCTACACTGAGCAAAGAAGTCAATAAATGTTAGTAAATCCAGGTCTAACTGCCTGGACAAATAGCAAAGATACCTAATTGGTGGTGGGAAGTTAAAGAATGGAATAGTAATAAGATCTGTAGTTTAGTCAATAATATTGTATCCATGCCAACTACCTGTAGTGATCATGTACTCTGGTTAGAGAAAATGCTGTCATTGGCTGAAGTGGAGTGGAGGATACAGGGGAATTCTCGGTACTCTTTTTTTCAACTTCTTGTGAGTCTAACATTACTTCAAAATTTGAAAAACTTTGAATGTTTGAGTGGAATAATTAACATTCATTTTGTTCACGAGGCAGAGAGAGATATTGGTTAACTTCAAGTCAGGAATGCATGTTAAAAATATAAGGGGGGGCTTCCCTGCTGGTGCAGTGGTTGAGAGTCCGCCTGCTGATGCAGGGGACACGGGTTCGTGCCCTGGGCCGGGAGGATCCCACGTGCCGCAGAGCGGCTGGGCCCGTGAGCCATGGCCGCTGAGCCTGCGCGTCCGGAGCCTGTGCTCCGCAATGGGAGAGGCCACAGCAGTGAGAGGCCCGCGTACCGCAAAAAAAAAAAAAAAAAAAAAAAAAGCAAGCAGCTGGAGAAAGAGGTTCCAGGGAAATACCATGCAAAAGATAGTTTCTGTGGCAATATTAATATTATTTAAAATTGACTTTATGATAAAAAAGCATTAGTATGAATGAAGAAAATAATTACATAGTTGAAGGACTGATTCACCAAGAAGATATAATACAGATCAAAGTACATAAATCAAAACTTGATACAATTACAAGGAGAATATTTTGTCAAGCAGACGAAATATTAGAAATATAGAATATCTGGATAATATAAATGCTAAGTTTTATCTGGTCACCATATATAGACCCCTGAACCCCCAGATCAAAGATCATTCTGTTCAAGCACAGATGGAATATTTATAAAAACTGACTATGAACTAGATAATGAAGAAAATCTCAACAAATAACAACAAAAACTTTATATGAGCACAATGCAGTGAAATTTAAATCAACAGTAGCTCCCAATTATTTAGGAACTAAAACACAAACAAATCCCCATCACTACCAGCAAATTCTACCACTATGAAAACACACACACACACATTTCTAAATAATTCATGGGTCAAAAAAATCTTAATGGAAACAAAAAATATTTACAATTTAATCATATGAAAACACCACATAACAAAACTTGGTGGCTGGTTCATCGTTTCAATTCCACCTTTTATTTCTGTAAGCATTTTAATACACATTCACTTTAATGTCATCTCCATTAATTCCACCATCTAAGCTCCTGGTGGTATGTTTTATAATTTTGGATTTCACACTCATCTGTGGGATTCCCAATCAGTCTGGGAAGGAGGACTTCTGCATAAAGAGGATTTACATTTGCGTCCGTCAGACATCCAGGAATATCAGCAACTTGAGAGCACTTCATGTTAATTTCTTACATCAAGGTTTCCCATACAGGTAGCAATGAATTGAAAACTGAATCCCAGATCTTTATGACAGAAGGCCTGTAGTTTTGAATTCTCAGAAATACGCCTACACCACCAAGTACCCAGGCCCAGACAAAAAAACTATTATCTTCCTTTGTTGACAAGTGGATTTGTTTTCTAGACTTTCCAGTGATTTGAGGAAATCAGTGCCTAGAGCATGTGTTTTTAAACCGGCTAAATTAATATCTCTGAGTTCTTGTATCTTGTCCTGTTTAGTTAGAAACATAATGTTTATCTTTTAAGATCACTGAAAGCATAATAACCACACTCAACAAACAGTTGGCCAATATTTTCTTCTTCTTCTTATTTAACCTAATGATTAAATTGGATTTTATCATTATAGACATGACAGTTCACAGAAAAACTATACACAAAATTTTGATTGTGTAGAAGTAATAAAATTTGAGGATTGGTTTATTACTTATAGAAAATTACAATAATAGACAATCTCCTGTACCTGCATATGATCAGGTAAAGAATATGTAAGTGTACTGGTAGTGAAACCAGCAGTGAAAGTGTACTTGGCAGGAAACTTGGGTTCTAGCCTTACCTCTGTGTGACTCATACAAAGTTATCACTTCTCTGGGCTGAAATTTCCAGAACACAAAAATTAAAAGGGGGTTTTCAAGCATCACTAAGATCCTTTCGATCTCTCACTGTATGATTTTCTGTGTTTGCTCTATTTTTCTTTATGGTTTAATTGGTCAGTACTCAAGTATGTTTCATGAATGCTGGTGTTTGTTATGATTTGATCACAACTTGACACTCTTGGACAGAAAATCAGTTTCTACTTTATTTTTATCCAAGAGAAGTGAGAAAGGAAAAAAAGAGGAAGATGGGCAACTCAGCGATCAAACAGGAAAATGACAACCATACGCCCTGTATTTTGCTTTTAGAAACAGCTCCACAGAAATCACTTACTTTAACCTCAAAGGAAGATAAGACCTGCGGGGAGGTATTACTAACTGTGGTGCAGGTGAGAATAAGCACGATAGGACTGCATGGTTTGACTTGGTTTAACTGAGTTACTACCCGGTACTACCAACTAGAGTCTAGACCTCCTGCCTCCCAGATCCTCAGGGATCTACTGAGAAGACTCCCCACCAGAAACAGGCTCACCAGAAATATTATAAATGGAAAAAATGACTAAGGATTGTTTGCTATCTGCAAATTAAGGTTATCCACTGGAAATGTCCTTGATGACCCATAGCGTCATAGACTACCACTACCTGTAAGGTGAAGCAGTTGGCCCCTATTAGTAAGTACCTTCACAGACAAAAATAAAGCTATCACATCATATCTGCTGATCTGAAACCACTGCATGCTTTCTGTACTCACTCTCTGGCAGCCTGTTTCCACTTCCACTATTCCTGGAGTTTGGGCTTGTGATTTCATCTTACAGATGTAGCCAAGAGACTGTTCACAGGCCCGATCCGCCCAGTACCCATCCTGCAGAAAGCAAAGGAAAAAAAAAAACAAAAACTCAATGATCATCAGTTGTTTGGTGCTATTTCCTCATAACTGCACCTCTGAAAAGGGAAATAAAGATTCGAGGTTATTAAGAGAAAAAGGCATCCATGAAAAGGAAAGGTAAATGGACATTTTACCAGGAAACTGCAAATTTGACTTTGGCTACAAAGATATAAAGAGATTGTAGCCCCAGTATGTTTTTTATATCTTTGCTGTCAAGCCACTCTGGAGGGGGATCTAGAGAGAAACGAAAAATGCTCATAAGCCCTTAAGAGATGGTCCCAACAGAAGGTTTACCTCCTCTTCCATCCCTATGGGCAGTTGTTTTCAAGTTAACTGAGTACGTTTAAAGCCACCCAGAAAGAAGGCCCACCCTGAAAACACACCTGAAACCAGTTTTCTGCCCTCCATTCTTCCCATTTCTATTGATGAGGGTCCCCCCGGAGCTAAGGTACCATATTTCACTCTACTTCAAATTCCACCCTTTCTGCCTTCCTTAGAGATTTCACGTTAAAAGACTTCTCTTCTCCTTCCCTTAACTGCTAAACACCTTGAAAAATGTTTTCCGTACCCACTACAACCTGGCACTCAACTCTTCAGCCGGTGTAATATTTGCAAATTGCAGATTAGGTCTGGCTACTCCCAGGCTAATGCATGTTTTCTCGTGGCCAGTATTTTCCCTACACACCCCTCTACCTCTCACTCCATGCTTTCAGCCATACAGTCTTTTGAGTTCCCTACAAGTAGGATGCTCTCTGGTTTCCCCTTCCCAGGACACACTTCTGCCTATTCTTTCAATAATTAACACATACTCTTTCCTTAAGCTTTCAATTTATCACCATGGTAACAACCACAATGATAAAAACAGTAGCTAATACTTACTGAGCAGGAAGTTTGGGCCAGGCACTGTGCACGTTATACACCTTAACCCATTTAATCCTTACACCCACCATATGAGCTGGGTATGATTATTATTATTATTTTACAAATGACGAAATAAGCCATGCATCAAAACCAAGCCTCTTAACCACCAGCTTCATTCTCTATTAAGAAAAGATCACTTGATGATATACTTCAGTCGCTAGAGTGATATTTAAGACATGGAAGCCATTTTTTCATATTTGGCACCTCTTTGTAACCTAAAAAAAAATCTGTAGCT
Organism: Phocoena sinus; assembly: GCF_008692025.1. Taxonomy (NCBI): domain Eukaryota; kingdom Metazoa; phylum Chordata; class Mammalia; order Artiodactyla; family Phocoenidae; genus Phocoena; species Phocoena sinus. The sequence goes on from NC_045764.1 coordinate 4,600,278, forward strand.
CTCCAACCACAGACTCTAGGCTGTTGGACCCAGAGTAGATCTAGCTAGGTCTCCATCCACTCAGAGCAACCAGCTAAAAGTAGGACCAGAGCTCTGAATTGATTAATCAAGCCATATAAAAACCTGTGGAGAAAAGGGAACCCTCCTACACCATCGGTGGGAACGTACATTGGTGCAGCCACTATGGAGAACAGTATGGAGGTTCCTCCAAAAAACAAAAATAAAACTACCATATGACCCAGCAATCCCACTCCTAGGCATATACCCAGAGAAAACTATAATTTGATATATGCACCCCAATGTTCATTGCAGCACTATTTACAATGGCCAGGACATGGAACCAACCTAAATGTCCATCGACAGAGGAATGGATAAAAAAGATGTGGCACATATATACAACAGCATATTAGCCATGAAAAGGAACAAAATAATGCCAATTGCAGCAACATGGATGGACCTAGAGATTGTCATACTGAGTGAAGTAAGTCAGACACAGAAAGACAAATATATATCACTTATACGTGGAATCTAACAAACGTGTACAAATAAACTTATTCACAAAACAGAAGCAGAGTCACAGATGTAGAAAACATGGTTATTGGGGGAAAAGGGGGAAGAGATAAATTGGGAGATTGGGATTGACATATACACACTACTATACATAAAATAGATAACTAATAAGGACCTGCTGTATAGCACAGGGAACTCTACTCAATACTCTGCAATGACCTATATGGGAATAGAAGCTAAAAAAGAGCGGATATGTGTGTATGCATAACTGATTCACCTTGCTGTACAGTAGACACTAACACAACACTGAAAATCAACTATACTGCAATAAAAATTTTCAAAAAACAAACTTAGAACCAAGCATAGGAATGATACGAGCGTTCGTTATTAGTTAATTTCATCTTTGAAATGAAAGTTTCTGTCTGTTGCTTTTCTAGTCCTCTTGAGAACTTGGGTGTGCCAGACAATTGAGAGAGACTCAAAAAACTAAATCTGAATTCTCGTTCAACCTTGATCTATGTCAATTCAGTAGAATAGAAACAATGGAAACAATCGTACGTAATAAGTGGGACAGCAGGAAAATTTCCCTGTGGCTTTTGCTAGATATCAGTAACTAAAGTTGCCTTACTTTGCCTTTCATCACCGCACAGTCTTCCTGCCTATTGTTTTCATGACTTGGTTCTCCACGAAGCCATTTGGTAAATGTTACAGGGGCTCCATCACTCCATTCAAAGTACATTTGAATCTTGATGTCATTTAAGCCAATCCATAACTCATCACTTGGCTCTAAACAGGAAGAAAAACACAGAAGTCATTTACCCAAAGTTTTCTTTCTAAACATCAGGAGGTTATCAGGAAAAGAAGACCCGTTCTTTATCAACAACTCCCTTGATATTATCACTAGCATGAAAGACCATCCTCTTGAGCTTTAAACGGATCTACCTCTGTAGACTGAGATGTCAACTACATTTTATGTTGTCGATTTTTTTTTTTTTTTTTTTTTTTTTTTTTTTTTTTTGGTGGTACGCAGGCCTCTCACTGTTGTGGCCTCTCCCGTCGTGGAGCACAGACTCCGGACGCGCAGGCTCAGCGGCCATGGCGCATGGGCCCAGCCGCTCCGCGGCACGTGGGATCTTCCCGGACCGGGGCACGAACCCGTGTCCGCTGCATCGGCAGGCGGACTCCCAACCACTGCGCCACCAGGGAAGCCCCTATGTTGTCAATTTTAGTTTAAAATGTGTAACGTATTCTTCACATTGTGGATATGACTGTATTCTTCTGTTGTGCTACTGCAAATTCTATCTCCTGGGAGTTGTTAAACAGAAACTGAAGTGGGTCTATCATGATCCTCTATCTTGTGAAGCTGCTTTTTTGTTATAAATAATTTACCATATACCAACCACACTCACGGTGCTGGAAATATGGCAGCTTCTTTATACATAAATCTATTTGACTACTATTAAATCTTATTGAGTGTTTTAAAATAATAAAAATTAAAGACCACTCCTATTTTACTGACGATGTTATCAAGAACATTCTAGGTGTTTCTGTTAAAGTTTAATCACTGTAATAGGAGTGAAAATGATCCATACAGTGAGAAGATATATAAACTGAAGGCTTGGGCTGTCTTCTGGCATTTAGCACTTATTTATTAGTCTATGTATATGAATGAATCTGCCACCATTTTCACTATGAAACACCAGAAAAACCCAGATAACAAACAAAAGTTAAAATAAAAACAACCAGGTATAGATATAAAAGAGGATCATTCTGTTTTGAAAATTCTATGCAGAGCGTTATTGATTTTATCAGTAGTTTTAATTCTAAGAATTCTCAATATCGTTAAGTGAAAACGGGACCAAATAGAAGGCCTGAGGCCTCGTGACTAAAATCATACACGGTTTTCCATATTTTAAAACTTGAAGGAATACACAATTCAATATCTATTTAAGTTTCATGTGTTCTTTAAACAGTTAAATAAAATTACTTGCCAAAAGTTTGTAGAGATGATGTTGTAGTAGAAAATGAGGAATATGCCGCATTGTGTAGGAATTTCCCTAAATGGTTTAGTCTCTTCCTCTTGAAATTGTCACTCAAGTTTGCTTTTGGAGAAGTCCCTGACTGGCCTGGTGCCAGTCCCAGCAGATGTTTCCAGCACCATGAAACGTGACTGGCATTGCCAGGATGATCCCTTTTCCTTTCACTTAATCTGGCAGATCATGTACTTTGGGCAGAAAATATAGGCTCCAAGATGACCTCAGGTACCCCTCAAGGTTTTTAGGTTCAAGACCAATGAAAACCTAAACTCCCAAGTCCCACGATTATAATAAAGTATCAAGAGTTTCTGATAAACATTTTTCTCACTAAACTGTTCTCCCCCCGTAGCTTCTGTACGCACAAGCTTGATCCTACGAAAATATATAAGATGTGAGCACAAAGTTGTTAGACGGACTTATCAATCTGTTAGGGAAGCTGTCTTTGTTGATGGAGTCATAACTTATATGTGTAGGTCCCAACTTATCCACTGTATTTCCATGATTAACATGAAAGATATCAACTCAACTAGCTACAAAAAGGTTTTCTAGGCTTCTGACTTAGAAACAAGCATTCTAATTTTATAACTTTCCTTTACCTTTATCAATATGATTTGTATTGTTTTAAATAAATAAATCTTTATCAGTAATAAAAAAGAGAAGGTTTCCATAGTGAAAGTTTACTAATTCTCCAGCTGAGTCTAAAAGCAACCTTCATCATCCAAACTCCTAAAATAACTCTAGCAATAAATATATAAGGTTCTCCTATTACTAGACCCATATGATATAAAGTAGAGCAAAATTTGCACGTTAGCCCTACAGCCTCTTAACTAATGTGTTTTCCACCGATTCACTCGCAAACCTTATTCCCTACTCTAAGTATCATGCCATCTCTGTCACGATATTATTCAGATACACTGGTTTTGATTACATTAGTATCGTGTAGTCCAGATGCTCCAGGACAGGTAAATGTAGAATAATCAAGAAATTATTTATGGGCTGTAGCAGAATATCATCATCACCCTGCCGAACTCAGTGAGGCGAGCAAAGGAGAAAGGACTCTGTTCAGCACTGGCGCTGACAGCAGCAGTGCTGGGGATGTTCTACATCTTTTTCTGAGACTACTTTATTCTTCTCATCTATTTGTTCATTGTTTTTCTCTTCTCCCCTACCCCTGCTCCTATCCATTTTCAGGCAGTAAGTGTCAGGAAGCAGTCCCCACCATCGCCACCATCCATTTCCTCTTGTTTTGCTCTCTGGAAACGAAAAGGTCCAGCTATTCTGCTGTAGCATAAGTGGAAGCAGAAAACGATAATCGTTGAATCAGCAAGTACGGCTGAGTGCCCGTCACCATTACTTCCTTCCTCAGCCTCCTTCTCTTCAGGATAAGCATATTCCCAACTCGCTTTACTCACTTTTTAAATGTTTTTGATAGGGCCAATCTTTACAATATTGAGTTACTACATTTTCTCTTCGTCTCTTAGAGTCCTAAAATGGAGACGCAAATTTCTTTAAAAGGTTTAGGCCACCATCTAACCACTCCAATCAAATAAATTCTTTCTTTCCCTGCTCATCATTCTAGCAGCCTTAGCTAGATTAATAAAGAAAATAAAATTCAGAGGATGAGATGGTTCATTTAGAGACCTTTCCTGTGAGCCAAAACACGGGCCTTAAAAGAGAAAATACATCCGTACACACAACTAATTCCAACTAGTGAAATACTGTTCACAGATTTAAGGTAGACTGCTCTGAATCCAGATTATATATAGAAACACAGTATTTTTTTTTTGAAACACAGTATTTTTAAAACTATGCATAGGTTGATTCCATATTAAAAAAACTCAAATGTTCTCTTAGTGGTAAAAATTCTTTAAATTACTATATAATTTTACTATTTTAGGCACGACTGATATTTGTTACTAAATTGTTCATTGAATTGTTTACTTGAATTTATTAGATTTAACATGTATGATTAAATTTTCCAAAGATGGGTGGTAAGTCAGGAAGATGAGAATCAAGTGTATTACAGATGAAGCTCTTACCATAGCCCAGCTGCGAGATAATGAAGTCAAATTCCTCGATGCTGTGTATACTTGCTAGGTCACCACCTTCCTTCCTACATGCAATCAAGGCATCTCTTTGGATTTTCTTCTCTTCTCTGTAAATCTTGTAACAGTGACCTGCATACGGCCACCACTGACTTGGACAGTAGGTAGGCACATCACTTTCTAGAAAAAAAAAAAAAAAAAAGAGTTTGGAAAACATTTAAAAGGAGTTTTTTTTTTATTGTTTAAACATTTTTTTAATTTAACAATATTTTCTATCATTCTCTACAGGAAACAGTTCATAGTCATAGGCAAATATAGCTAATATTTATTTTTCCATTTTTTGGCACAGGTATTCACAAAAGATAGACGAGATTGTGTTTGCTTTTAGACTAAAGATGATACGGAAGTCATCTTTCATTTTAAAATAAAGCCAAATGAGAAATCTGTTCTTATTTTCAACTGTACCTACAACAAGGCCACAGTAAGATACAACAGATTGTCTCATTTCGCCTGCATTTTATCATCGGCAGACCTGTCCTAAGCATGTTCTATAAATACTGGAAGCACAAGAGTTTTGTCATATAACGTATTCATTCCTCAAAAGATTTCAAGTTACCTCTATTCTACGGACATTAGGAAGCCATCCATTCCTCAGAGGATGGGCACGACTCACAAGGCAGGCAGGAGAAAGACGTGCTGACACAGGGCCTAGAATGGGTGGGGGCGGGGGGGGGGGCACCAAGGAGCTTCTGAAACCATGGCAGTGTGAGCCGGCCACCTGTGCCTTTGAACTAACCCACTGCCGTGCACTTGCTCCCAAAAGATGACACATAACTGCAGAAATCACAGGGACTTCGATTCCAAAGTCTTTCAGGCAAAATCTGAATCTGCCACAAGCTGTGTGATGTTGGGTCTGTCACATCACATGAACCTAACTATCCATGTATGTAAAATATTGTAAATAATATGAATACTAGTACTAATATTAAACTACCCATCCTCACTGTGTTCTGCACTTGAGATAATACGACTATAAATTACAAATACAACAACAATGTTTAATCAAACCAGTAACGGTGACCAAGGTCCTAATTATTGCTACCAGTAGTCAGGGTCAAATTTCATGACCTTGATTCTACATTACAAACATGACAGTAATGAGCTAGGGAAAGTGACAGTAACAACGTTCGAAGGCAAGAGACTTGCTTCATTCATCCTCATATAGGCCCTGAAATGGCACAGGGCCTGGCACAGAATAAGTGTCATGAATTGTTGGTCAAGAAAAAGAACTGAAGCTAGATTTACTATACAACAGCTTATTGTGCCCATTTTATGGATACTATTTCAAACAGCAATTGAGCAATATATCTTGCGTAAAGAGGGACTATATTGCCAAATGAATGTCAATTTCTATATTTAAGTTTGATACTAAATGTTCTCAAATGTGCTGCCTTAGTACAGGGCACCTTTGTTATCCGTTTCATGTATCAGTTCCATAGTCTCTCAAAGTCTGGGAATGTCTGCATCACCTTTGTATAAGCTCGAGATTCTGTGTACAGTCATTCAAGTAAATAGGCAGTCCTGAGATCCAAACACTGTATTATTATAACAGAAAAGTGCATATTTTTAGAAAATCTATTCCTTCTATACAGTTCCAGTGGTGACCAAAAAAAAAGAAAAGTTAGTATCACTCTGGAGCCCTCTTGTGGGATATTTTAATTTTGCTGCTCAAGAAGTTGAAAATGATGCCAGCACATGCTGAGGGCTTCAAAAACTAAACAGATGCACTTTAAAAATATTTCAAAACATGGAAACAACCAATGTAGAGGCGTCCCCTGGGGCAGCCACAAAAAATGGCTTATTCCTGTACAGCAACACTGTCTGACTGAAATATAACATAATCCACAAATGGGAGCCACGTATGGAATTATACATTTGCCAGTTGCCATGTTAAATACAAGTCTCAAGAGAGACAGGTAACCTTCATTATAATAATACATCATATTTAACCCAATATATCCAAAATATTATCATATCAAGATGTAATCAATTAAAAAATAATGAGACCGTTCACTTTTGTTTTTCATGCTATGTCTTGTGAGTCCAGCGTGTATTTTACACTCACAGCAAATCTCTGTTGGAACCAGCTGCATTTCATGTGCTCAGGGGTCACGTGGTTAGTGGCTACTGAACTGGACAGTGCAGCTCTAGCAACCTAGGGATCATGGACGAACAGGGTGGCATTGCAAAGACAAACAGGGGACGAGGTAGAACCCTTGCCCAAGAAAGTCACCAATAATGTACGCTTCATAATCCTAACTCTGATATGCTTTTCCAAGCTCTGGTTTATTTGAGTTTATAGATAAGGTAGAATGATTAATCCAGGAAGTATAGAGAAATTCAAAAACCAATGGGAAGTGAAAGTTAGCAAGTGAAGCAAGTAAGGCATGTAACCGAGCAGGACCCTAGGGGGCCTTCCTGGGACAGATCCCCTCCCCCATATCCTCTGCTGTAGCTCCTCTCTGAAGTACCCAGATAATAGTATCTGATGGACATTTCCTGAGTTGTTTTACAGATGCTAAAACCACCACCAAATGGAAGAAATTAACTACTTGATGATCAGGAGGGTGTTGGCACCTAAGGATCGATAACATCAACCCCCTGGGACACTGCCATGTTCCCTCACCATCAACCAATCACAGAATTTTGCACAAGCTGATCACATACCCTGCAACCCACCTCCCTCGCCTGGACTTTACAAATGTTTTCCTGAAACCCATAGGGGAGTTCAGTGTTTTGAGTACTAGCTGCCCTGGGCTCCTTGCTTGGCACCTGCAATAAACCCTTCAATTTCCTTCACCACAACCCGGTGTCAGTAGATCTGGCTTTACTGCACGCAGACCAGCAGACCCAAGTTTGGTTCCAGTAACAGGCATAGCAGAGAAATAAGAATAATGGACTGAGTGCTTGACGATATGAACAAACATTCACAGGAAGAACAAGTGTTAGTATTTCCACTTCACAGATAGGAAACTAAAACCGGGGGGTTAAGGAACAAGGCCAAGTTACAGAATTCTACCTCCTCACCTCAGACATGATAAAACCACCATTCTCCTCACCCCCTAAGTGGTAATTCCAAACCTTCTGAAGGAGAATTATATGAGCTCTTCCAAGAGGGAAGGATTGTATCAGTACCACTTGTCGTATGGGAGGAATAGAGGAGATGAAATACAAAAATGACTGAGGTCTCCCTGAGGCGTGCCCACAGCCATAAGGGTGACCCTGTAAAGTATAATCAAACCCAATAATGGGACCCTCATCTATATCCATTGGAGAACTCCGCCATATTTGTATCCATTAAAATGGCAAACACACCCACTCTTTGACCTGGCAATTCCACTTCTAGGAATAATCACACACATCAAATGACAGATGTATAAAGTTACTCACTGTGGGATTGTTTGTAATAATAAAAACTTGGAAGTAAACTAAAGTTCCATTAACAGGGGACTGGTTAGAAAAAAAATACGGTCTCTCCCTGCAATGGCTAACGTACAGCCATAAAAATGAACACAGAAGCTACCTATGTACTGTATGGAATGATGCCCCAAATTGCTATTAAGTGAAAAAGTAGAGCAAAATGTATCATATGCTGTCATTTGTATAAAACAGACAAAAAGAATTGCAAACATATTTGTTCATATATTCATAGAATAACTAGGTAAGGCTATACACCCAGACACGGTTATTCAGAGAGGAACTGCAAATCTGAAGTAAGAACTGGAAGAAATTATTATTATTTATCATGTTGTACCACAGACTTTCTAGCCATGTCAATCATATTTTAAAATAAATGAAATTGCTTTTAAAAGTCAAGGAGCAAAAGAAGTGAAGAATGCCACGCTGTCAGATTTCCCAAGAAGAATATATATATATACACACACATAAATGACCATGAAGTATTAAGTGTCTCTCCAAAAACAGGTGATGGTGAAAAAAATGTATCAATAGTTAGTTTGCTTTTTGTCAATTTGAAGAAAAAAATGCATTCTGGGCTTAGTAGCTTAATTCTTCTATAAAATTATAATAGAGAGCATAATTGCATTTTTTCCCGCTGGTCTAGCCTATATATAAAATTCAGTGACTACTTCTGGGATGTTTTATTCCATTTTGGTGAAGACTTCAGTGTATATGTTAAACTAAGTAACACTGGCGCCCAGATACGCCATTAAATAGTGAGGACATAATGAAAACATTCCTTTCAGATACTGATTTCCTAGCTTGGATTCCAGTTTTGTCACATGTGCGAGTTTTTTTATATCCTCTGAATATCTTTTTCCTCATCTAAAATGTGTGAATAATAATACCTACCTCACAGGGCAGCTGTGAAGATAAAATTTTTATTAATGCTGTGTCAAAGGCTTTGCTCATGCCCAAACACTCCAGCACACTCAGGAAAGGTTAGCAACCGCCAAAAAGACATTCTGTAGGAATATCATTAAGTTGATACCATAAACGATCAACAAAACCTGTCAGTGCCTACAGTTAGGACTAGACTGTAATCTGATCTTTAAATTATAATATTTTATACACTTCAGATCAGATAGATCACTTACCTGAGGGGATAACAAAAGAATTCAAAGTTGTGTTGCCCTTTTTACAAATATAGCCTAGCTTCTGAACACATTGCAGATTTTCCCATTTAGCACTTTTCCCGGGATTTAGTGACACACAGCTTTTTCCTGGTTCCGCTGATGGACTTCCTTTGGGGAAAAGAAAAAATAAAAGTGGGACTATTATAGGAATTACAAGTAAATAGACCCCCCAGAGCCTCGTGCGTTTATCCTTGGCATTTAATGGATCCCCACCCTTTCTGTTACACATTCACAAATAAATAATTAGTGCCGGCAGAGCAAAAGACATGTTGGGTGTCCATTTGTTTTCTCATTGTTGGATCATTCCAATACCTGAAATGTTGATTATATAAGTCTACTTCTTTGAAATAAATTTTTCCCCACAATATCAAACAATAAAGCTAAACCTTAAACCCTGAACAATCTTCACACTGGGTTATTTTACGTATGATAGGGGGGTAAATAACAAAAGAATACACCATGTTCCAAATCAGCCATATTCAACATTGTCGATACCTCCCCAGAAGCCTAAGTCAGGCTAACTGTGGACCAGCCAGAGAATTTCTGGACATGGGAAAACCTTCTCCAGTTAGAAAGAAGAGGCAGGAAAGAAGGCAATGCGAGGAGAAAGAGAAGGAAAGAGATGCTAGAAGCAGCAATGTGCCATAGTAAACGCTGATAAAGTACTCCCAGAGCTCAGACTCTCTCTCAAGATTTTCAACTCAGCCTATTGAAGAATACTTTTAGCAGCTAACCTCTCATCTCACTGCTTACTGGAAATGGATTAAAGAACCAGGTCAGGTCAACGTTCTTAATGCAACTGATACATGCATAGATGCCCACATTTCTCATGCTTTTCCACCACTTTAATAAATGATTTGGAAACCAGTGCTCTAAAACCTTGCTCCATCTCACAAGAGAAGACAGGGTAATGAGTCACATTTTGTCAATGATTCTTCTTTGTGACCTCTGACATGTTGAAACCTGGACCTGGACCACACTTTCCCTTCCCGAAAGATGGGAATCACATCACCTGCTCCATAAAGGCTTTGTCAAAAATTTTTGTTAGTTGCTTGAACACAAAGAAAAAACTGTTAGTGATAAGGATAAAGATGTTTTTTAAATGTGTTGATAGTATGACCAAAATTCCAGTATAACTGAACTAACATAAGGCACCAGTACTAGAAAGAAACTTTCGGAAACAATAATGTATTTTACAGCTAACGGTTATTATTTAATATATGAGCTGGTAAATCATAGTAATACAGTTATTTATCAATAGAACACAAGACCTACTTTAATAAATCAACTCTTTGTCTTTAAATGGTTACTATAGTTATATATTTGAATTCACACTTCTATACCTTTTGTGTAAACTATCCTCACTTCAAATGTAGATGTATTTTAATAGGTGCTTTACTTGTTAAGTACTCAGTTGAAGGCTGATTGAACAACTTATACAATAACAACTTCTAATGTTCCACAAGGTTTCTAATTTTCATTTGAAGAAACTCTCATATTATTTCAGAAGGTGGTTTAATTTTGCGCCTACTTCTCAGGAATTGGTTTAATCAGGAAGGACATTTCTTTTCCTTTCTCATTAATATTCCAATTTTATTCCTCACTTTCACAGAATCTAGACCCCTCAATTTTCTCACTGAACTCTCAGAACGCAAGTGGTTAAATATTACAATAATCATCACTTAAAACTGCGTAATAAATAAAATGATCTGCCTACAATAATTAAGCAGCAAAGAATAAACTCTAATCCCCCAACAAGTGATTATTATTGTCTAATGATCTGACTAAGCCAACTGGCATTCTCCAATTTAGTGTGACTGAGTCAGTAAGCAGACATATCCAATTCTCACTCATAAATAGCACCTCTTATATTCCCTTGCAGCAGTGTTTACTTACCATATTCCAGAGGAAAGCAGAGCTGACAGCCCTGTAAACAACATGCATTGAAGGAGTCCATTGAAAGTCAAATTTCATAGTAAAATCTAATCAGTTTAAACTGACGTATGTGCTCTAAAAATTCCCTCTCATGTTTTAGCATATTCCGAATATTATCTACCTATTTCAAAGTTTTCAATACCATAAGTCGGTAACATGGAAAATGTGGAGAGTTTAATTTTCTAAGCCAAATGCAAAAAGCGTTCGATGGCTTTAAAAAAAGAAGTCTGACCATATGAAGAAAAACCACACCAGTATTTTCCATAGCAGAACTGGTAAATGAAAATGTGACCCGTCCTTTCCCACACCTACGGGAGACATCACTAATCCTTACTTGCACACTTTCCTAATAGATCAAGATTAGTACAGGATGGGGTCTGGGTTGGGAGTGGAGAATCACACTCAGTAGAGCGCCTTAGGCAGCCACTAACAATGGTTGGTGCTGGTGAATGAGATGAAGACGTTTTGTCATCATCGGTCTTTTTGTTTTCTCCGAATAATTTCTGTATATGTGAAACATCTTTATCATCTAGTCTCCTTTTATGTTCTGTTACCTCTACGTTACAACAATATAGAAATAATTAGCTCAGAGTATTTTCTGTCCTCCAAAAAATGGGAAAGCCGTTGAAGGCTTGATCATCCCCTGTGTTTTTCTACAACTAAACTACAAACTGTCAACAAAACTGCTCATGAATGATTATGCTAGTATGGAATATTACAATCTGTGGCTGGTACTATTTTTAATCCAACTCTAGTCGATTAAAAATAGGAGAAAATGGCTTCAACGTAGACCTTCAGATCATTATAACGATGACAGAAATACTGCAAATATCTCATGGCTCAAGATAATGAGAAATTCTCCAGCCTGAAACAACTGAAATTTCTTAAATTCATAGTGTGTGTGAAGATTTAAATAAATATGTACAAAATCTCTGAATATACTATGTAGCATTATATATTATACATATATCATAAATATAAAATCAAATTTTTGAATATAATACCTAGCAAATCAAGGATGCTCTGCGAATATATACTTTAACAGAGTCCTCTATTGACCTGTGTGATTATCCTTCCAGACAAGACAAGTCCTTATCCCAGAAAGCTGGAATAACCTTATGGTGTTAGAGTATTCAAATCTAGTTGGCAGGTTTCAGAGCAAGGTGAGAAATAAACTGTACTTGATGAAATCTCCCAGTTCCTCTCTTTGAGATCTACATGTGAGCTGATGAAGGTCTCCATGGTACCTAGCTAAATTAAATGCAATTGAATGCAACCAGCTTAACGCCACCAAGTTAATCAGATGAGCTTAACCCTACCTGGTAACCAGTTCAAGTATCGGAACGGACTGCCCCCACTCCACTGCCATCCACTGTTGAAACTCAGACTGTTCAGTCCAATCCAGAGTCCGGAAGTCAAGGAACTGGTTAACCCTTTATGACAAAAGCAAAACAAAAACAAAACTGACATTCGGAAAAGATGGTGAAATCAAACTCAGAATTAGGTACTTGAACCAAAATGTACTAGAGAGAAGTAACGAAGATCATGCCAAGCATGTCTCCTTTGATCCTCTCATCAGCGGGAAGCAAGTACAACCATTACCTCCACGGGCATGTAAAGAAACAGAGGTGAGAACACAGATAAGCCAGCAACGGTCTCGCTGAGGGTCTAACCCAGATGTGACCAGGCTTCAGCCCCCAGCATCTTGATGACTTCTATAGGATCATGTGAATGTGCTGCTAATTTGGAGAAGACTCTCTTTGACTATCGTCAAACAAAAACATGTTTACTTCATTTTAGAGTAAAACTAAGATTTCTTTTGTACCGAAGTCACCGTTGTCTATCGTGAAAAAGTTTACCACACACTTCAATCTATTTCACTCTCGTAAGTTACTACCCGACCTCATATTTTAGAACTTACGCTCAGAATTTTACTCGATGACATTTTAAAACATCCATTTTTTTCCTCATTAAGATGAGGATTAAAAACTAAACACTAAGTGCTTGTGCTACTATGAATAACACTTAGGCAGCTGATACATCATAATTACCATGTTTCAAAGTCTGTGCTAGGCCTGAGATACAATAAAAAAACAAAACAGAAGCAACATGGACCTCAGTCTGCCCAGGTTAAACAACTCTAATGTGTTATTACCTGTAACTTTTTTTTTTTTTTTTTTTTTTTTTTTTTTTTTTGCAGTACGTGGGCCTCTCACTGTTGTGGCCTCTCCCGTTGCGGAGCACAGGCTCCGGACGCGCAGGCTCAGCGGCCATGGCTCACGGGCCCAGCCGCTCCGCGGCACGTGGGATCTTCCCGGACCGGGGCACGAACCCGCGTCCCCTGCATCGGCAGGCGGACTCTCCACCACTGCGCCACCAGGGAAGCCCTACCTGTAACTTTTTTAAAAAAATGGATTTGCTGTTCTCTCTATATTCTTTTTAGTTGATTTAAAAGAATTAATGGAAAGGAAAACTATCCTTTGTCTTAAATAAAATACCAACCTGAAGTGTCTATAAACATAAAGGGTAATCATAAATGGACCACTTTATATTTACTGTTCTCTAGAGGATATATCCCCCAGTCAAATTTTTCAATGGTGAGAAGAACCACTTACTGTATTTGGGGCACTGTTTCGCTTGTTTTCAATCCTCACAAACTCTTATTAGGTACTGCCATCTCCATTGTACAGATTAGGAATTTGACACCCAAAGAGTTTAGATGTCATGTGCAGAGTTGAAATTTAAACCTAGGTTCTTTTTGGGATTTAATTCCCTGACCAGGGACCAAATCCACGCCCCTGCATTGGAAGCACGGACTCTTAACCACTGGACCGCCAGGGAAGTCCCTAAACCTGGGTTCTTATGACATCAAATCCCAGACCCTTTAGTTCTGATGCAACCAACTAAGCTATCCAAATTCAGCGACATTTTCCCCAATTTTTCATTAGCTGATATATACACACATTCATGTCACAAAATCAAATGAAAGGGGATTACAGTGACTCGATGCCCCAGAATCATACCTCACATTTTTTGCTCCCCAATCCCATAAAAGCACAGATCACGTTCTTGGAGAAACGTGACCGGAATGCTGTCAGCTTATTCAGCATCTGGCAGAAAGGCACTGAGGAAGGGAGAAGCCGCTTGAGGATACTGACTAGGTTGATATTGATTAGGTAGGTTGATGCTTAATGAACTGAACTGAATCCAATACTGGAGTTATTTACTGAAAAGTAAACCCTATTGCGTAATTTCTTTAAAGTAATAAAAATGGGATGAAAGTAACTACTAGCATGTAAAAAGTCAGTGAAAATTAATTCAGATTCACTTATCTTTATCAAGTGTTGTAGAAAAAAAAAAGTCTGAGTTAGTACAGCTCTTGCCCTTAGGTACTTTATACACTTTGAGAGGTATCTCGTCCAGGGCCTTCATTTTACAGATGAAGAAACTGAGGACAGAGAGGTTAAGAAACTTGTGGAGAGTGAAACAGAGGATGAGTAAATTAGGACTTGCACCCAGGGTTCACTTTGGTGTTTCCAGTGAATTCAACCCTTGCTTAAATTAAATTTGCCTGTGAGTTACTATTACTGATATAATACATTTTCCAGATAAGTTTAGATGTTAGAGCACCTTTAAATAAAGAACCATGAACTAAAAAGATATTTCTGATAAATGTCATCCCTCCCCAAACAATAGTTCATGGCAGAACTCACTCTGGTTTACCTGTGAAGACTCAGCATTTGGTTCTCCAAAGTTGGAATTTAACCAAAAAATAAAATACTTATTACAAGCTATGTCAAGGAAATGACATTATCAAAAGGGAAAATCTTAATATTTCTCTAGTCTTAAATCTCTGCAATGAGCACCATCGACTACGACTGCATTCATTACAAAGAAAATACTGATAATGAAGTGATAGAAATTCATTCATAGTAAATCAATTTTATAGTTATTCATCTCATTGATGGTTTCCCTTTAGTTCGTTAATTATTTTACATAGTTATTAAAACTCTTTTGAGTACTAAACTATTACTTATGTCTCTTTAGGGTAAATTAAAGAAACCAACAAAAACGGCCATCTCACCTCATTCATGTAAATAGATAACTTATAAGGTGTCAGGAGGAGATGCCTGTCTACTAGTCTGTGCCTTAGAAATGTCATTCTAGGATCAGTGTCATGTTGATACTATATTTTATGTTAATAATTATTTTATTAAATACCACTGAACATTGATTTTTTCATAAATTATTTTTCTTATTGACATATAGTTGACATACAATATTACATTAGTTTCAGGTATACTACATAGCGATCTGACATTGCATACATTATGAAATGGTCACCGCAATAAGTCTAGTAACCATCTGTGCCCATACAAAGTTATTACAATATAATTGACCATATTCCTTATGCTGTGTATTACATCCCCATGACGTTGTTATATAACTGGAAGGTTGTACCTCTTAATCCTCTAACTATTTCACCTACTCCCCACCTGCCCTCCCTTATGGCAGCCACCCATTTGTTCTCTGTATCTATGCATCTGTTTTCATTTTGTTTTGTTTTCTAGATTCCATACATAAGTGAGATCAAGAGGTATTCATCTGTCTCTGACTTACTTCACTTAGCATAATACCTTCTAGACTCACCCATGTTGTCACAAATGGCAAAATTTCATTTTTTATGGTTGGGTAATATTCCACTGTATGTATGTATATATACCACATCTTCCTTATCCATTTGTCTATCAATGGACACTTAACGTTGTATCCATATCTTGGCTATTGTAAATAACGCTGCAGTGAACACTGGAATGCATATGTCTTTTTGAATTCGTGTTTTTGGGCTTTTTTCCAGGTAAATAATCAGAAGTAAAATCGCTGGACGCCATGGTAGTTCTATTTTTAGTTTTTTGAGGCCCGTCCATACGGTTCCCCACAGTGGCTGCACCAGTTCACATCCCCACTGACAGCACATGAGGGTTCCCTTTTCTCCACATCTTTGCCAACACTTGCCTTTTGTTGTCTTTTTGATAATAGCCAATCTAACTGGTGTGAAGTGGTATCTCACAGTGGCTGTGATTTGCATTTCCCTGATGATTAATGATGTTGAGCATCTTTTCACGTGTATGTTTTCTTTGAGAAAATGTCTCTTCAAGTTGTTTTGGTTTTTCTCGGGCTTTGGGGGTCTATTTTTGATGTTGGGTTGTATGAGTTCCTTGTATATGTTGGATATAGCTATTCCCCAAAATATTCTGGTATGTTTTAAAACTTATAATAAAATACGCATATCTAAATTTTCAAAGCTATAACTTTTTGAACAGAACTGTAGGAATAAATAAATTAGATTTTGCCTGAGACTGCTTAATTAAATTACTATGTTTGGCATGATGAGAAAAGATGATCACTCTTTAAGGAAATTATCCTTGAGACTCTCCTTATCTACTCTAGGTACTCCTAGGCTTGTTTTGAAGAATTAAATTAAGTAATTACTTCTTAAACCAGGGCCTAATACACAGTATATGCTCAATAAATGTAAGCTATCGCTATTATTAATATTATTATTATCATTATTACTCCATGTTGAATTCGGGTTGGCAAAAAGTGTGATTTACAAATTTCAAGCTTTGTGTTAAATATATCACTTAAAGCTGATGAGTGTCATCCACAATTTTTTCTCTAAAGTGTTTTTAATTTTCTAAAGAAGATGACCAAATTTACATTTCTTTTTTTTTTTTTTTTTTTTTTTTTTTGCGGTATGTGGGCCTCTCACTGTTGCAGCCTCTCCCATTGTGGAGCGCAGGCTCCGGACGTGCAGGCTCAACGGCCATGGCTCACGGGCCCAGCCGCTCCGTGGCATGTGGGATCCTCCCGGACCGGGGCACGAACCCGCGTCCCCTGCATCGGCAGGCGGACTCTCAACCACTGCGCCACCAGGGAAGCCCCCCAATTTTTTTTAGTATTATTACACAAAGCATCAATTCCACATGCTAAACTTTTTAATGTTTAATTTTCCTGCATGTATCGTCTGAAACAGTTTATACCTACTTTTGAACTTAGTTGTAATAGAAGACGTATTACTGTCCAATAGTACACTGTACTGTTCTTTCCTATACTGTGGTCCAACTTGTTCTCCACCCAGCACCATACGGAAACTGGCAAAAACAATCAAAGTAACCAGCCAATTTCACTTCCTATATCTTATTTCAGTTCTATAAATCCTAGTCCTATGCAGACATAGTTATAAATCTGATTCAGGAACTGAGGATTCAATAGGGTGTCCCAACATTTTTGAGGGTAGAAGAGATGATGAAATGACTCTGGGTGATATAAGAATTGGCCGCTGGGCAGAAGCCGTTAACCCAGCAGATAATGTGAAATCAGATTGCCAGTTTAGAATAAACTTACTGGAGCAAGGAGCTGCTGACATCTAAATTAAAGGTTCCCTTTAGTGCTTTGGGGGCCACCAGATCCTTGCTTATTTTTAAGTGAGACCCTGTCAGAGCGTAATGGAAAGACAGTGTTGAATTCCAATTCAGTTATTTTCTGAACGGGCGGCATTACGCAAAATTCCTACCTTCTCCCTCCTAATCTGTTATCTATAAAGTGGGGACAATATTACTCATTTACAAGGTTGGTGTCGGCTTTAGAAATAAAGCTCAGTGTCTGACACACAACAGCTGTTTAATAAATAACAGCTAATTTGATCTCAGAGTCATAAGAGGCTTATACCTTTTAGAAAAATGAAATTTACTACTCAAAATTCTCACATAAAAGAAATCATATTTTAAAAGCGTAACTATGTGTGGTTTTTAAAAAATGTTGGCGCCCTATTTTCCAGAATGGAGTAGATGTCAATCCCTCACTCACCCCAGGATTTTCTAGTCTTCCCCAACATATGCTGATAAATCCCAAATGTCATGAATATCTTCCCTCTAGAAAACAAAAGTCTGGTTTATTTTTTAAATTCCCCATCAGACTTTTTTTGTCCCCTAATGCATGGCATTTTTGACTTAAAGAAAAGCAGGAAATACTACAAATCTCATTCGAGAAGTCATTCCTACCCGGATTTCAGTTAAAATTTGCTGACTGAAATTCCGGAGGCTTGGATAAGATTCAAATAAGTATCTGAGATGAACTCAGCCTCCCAATCTCTTAGGGCTTGTTTGCGCTCCTGGGGACACAGTAATAGTCCTTGCTGATTAGAGAAGCATTTCCTGCAGCCAGAAGGCTGACAGCGGGGCCAGGAATGAGGAAGTGAGTGGCCCAGAGATGCTGTCCTGCTCATAGAGCCTCTTTCCCCTAGCAACTGGGGAAGAGTTCAAAAGTAACCTGTGCTCTGTCCCTTGGCTTCCAAAAAGCCAGAAAACAAGCAAAACTCAGAAGAGTCAAGATAACACAACCCGCAAACGGATTCCTTAAAAAAAAAAAAGCCAAGTGAAACCATTTCAACTCTGAGGTTTCTCTAACCCGTGCAAGCCAGCACAAATCACACCGGGAATTCTCTCTCTTCCTTAATCACCTACATAAATTTTGTCTTATCTCTGTCTCTGTTTTCCTCTTTTTCTCCTTATTTTCACACATGGTTGCAAATATTGGTCCCTCTGTACTTTGCCCCAATACTGCATACAAAGACCCCAAGGACCAACACAAAACAGAATCACTGAGCAGACAGAGGCGTAATCCCATCTCTGAGCTCACGAATGCCCATAGTGAGGTCGCATTGCTTTTCTATTGTCAATCTCTTTAATGATGGCCGAAAGAAAATGGTGGCTTGCAGCCTATACTGAAAGCAGAAAAATTTTAAATGTTATACTTGGTACAAGAAAGATTTCATTACAGTGGAGCTAGTACTCATGATTTAGTCCTCGGAAATGGACTAGAAAAGTCTTTCTTACCCAAGAATGCTTTATGTATTTCACAAGGTGGTGCTAAAAAAAATTCATGGTACATTTTTTTCTGCCCCAAATAGAATGCAATCAACATCTTCAAATTCAATTAAAAAATAATAACTTATAGGAGAAGTGTGTTCGAATTGATGGAGAGGATCACCCGCAAAGAGCTGGAGAAAGGGAATCCTAGGTGATGAGACAAGGCTGGGGACAGCTCTGTCCCTTGTAACAGTTCACACACACTCTCCCACTGCAGCGCAGCAGCCTCAGGTAATCGCCCCCAAGGTCCCCCAGCTTCACAGAGCCGGGGCCCAGGGGGCCAGGCTCCTGAGTCTGTGCTCCTTACTCCTGAGCTCTGCTGCCTGCTATCCAGGCGGATGCAATCTGTAGGCTTTGCTGATACAGCAGGTACCGTACCCAGTGCTTTGCCAAGTGGGGTCCCCATCCACTTGTCCTAGAATCACCTGGAAATTTGATAACATGCAGATTCCAGGACCCCACATCATACCTACTGATCTACAGTCTCTGGGGTTTGCACCCAGGCAGCTTCACTTTAACAAAGTACCCTGGTGACTGATAAGCAGCTTCACACTTAAGAACCACTGTCTTCTCGCCATAAACTGACCACTGGTCCAAACGTGAGGCTGAATTTCTAAATAATGTTTTTTCTTGTGCTGCATCCTCACTTGTCAGTCAGCAAACATCCCTTGAGACTGTCTTCCCGGAAGGTTCTGTGTGAATCTCTTTAGGGGTTGGGAGGACATACATATTCACAAGACATTCCTCACTTTCAGCCATCTGCCTCTCAAATCCATTCTCTACACAGCCTTCAATTTGCTTATAATTTGTATTTATTTGCTTGTTTTCTTGTCTATGTGTTTTCCCCATTGGACTTTAAGCTCCACGTGGACAGGACTTGGCAGGCTTTGGTCACTGCTGTGTCCCCAGGAGCTAGCATAATGCCTCACACAGAGAAATCACCCATCTTGTAGAATGAATGAATGAATAAAAAACGAATGTATTTACAGTCTTGTAGGGGAAGTGGGACATATGCAAGTAACCACTGTAAAAGTGGTAAACAAATAAGAGAAAGGCAGATGGAAATAGAGAAGACTGCATTTCCACTGTATAAAATGTGGGGAATTCCAGGTACAAGAAAGGCCATGGGGACAGATGTGGAGGTGAGAAAGTATGAGACATAGACGAGGAAACCAAAAGTTTTCTCTTGTCAAGACTGCAAAATGCACAAGGGGAACAGCAGTCAGTGGACAGGTGACAGCCCCTGAATGTCAGGCAAAGGTGTGTTGTTAATTATTTGATAGGAAATGAGAAGCCACTAAGAGTTTTTGAACATGGTGGTCACTGGATCCGAGATACTTTCAGCTAGTAAGCAGGGTCAGGGTGAACGGGAGGGAGGGGATTAGAGCAGGGAGTCGGGGATGCTCTATCTCCCACACTCGTTTCTGGTCCTGACCTCTCCGCTCCTCAAGTGTGGATTGCAGAAGCTAAAACAGACCCTCTCATCTCAAGCAAACGTTAGCCCTTTTCATCTTCACAACCTCATAAGAACAAATGCTAAAAAAACAAACATTGTAGAAAGAGTATCAATAAGACCTGAGAACCATTAGAGTCTGGGAATTTGAAAGACAAGAGGCAAAAGGACGGCTCTTCACTTGTCCCTGTTTGTGGTGGCAGCTCTTCAGTTTATCATGTTAAATTCTCCCACGCTAATGGAAAACCAATGACTTCAAGCTAGACCTAGAATATTTGACCAGTATGGCACCCGTGTCTTGTGTCCAAGAACGGCATCGCTAACTGATTGTAGCATCTTCTACTCTGAGCCCAAATAAATCCTCCAAATCATTCTCAGCACAAGTTCTAGACACTGACACAACGGATAGAAGAAAGTTGGCTCATGAGTTGAAACCTATCCGCCATCCCAGGTGTCTTTTTCAGGGTGCACATTTGTCAAACCCTCTGCACCATCTGCTTAGGACTGACTCTATCATGATGTCTAGAATTATTCGTGTTGTACGCTTTTAAGTTAAACTATACGGAAATAAAGTAATCATGATTTCACAACTTTGTTTTCTTTTCACATCTTTACCTGTCAGGTATGTCTGCTCATGTATCTCTGTGATGCTCAAGAGTTCGGCATTCTGTTGCTGGCAGCTCTTCCTCGCCTGGTGCCAAGTTAAAGCCGATTTGGAATTTATCTGGTAGGAAATGCTGGTCAACGGATCTTTATTCCACAAGCTTTCACTGCCCTCGACTGTAAAAGAAGTCAAAAGGAATTGACTACACTACGCATGGAAAGAATTTTCAGTGAACAATATCTTTTAAACAATCTTGGTAGCATTATTGCCTAAAGCATTATCTTTTCCTTTTTTTCTTTCTTTTAATCAGTTTTAAAGTGACTATGAGATTTTCTTTACTCCTGAAATGAAGAGGGGGAGTTTTCAAAGATCGACCGCATTCCATCTCCTTCATGTGCCTCCAGAAAGACAGGGACTCACCATCTCTATTTTTCCATTAGGACATTTGAGATCAGATGAGTTGGGAAGTGAGACAAATACACAGACTAAGAATAGAGATGCCAGCCCAACTTCCTTAATCTAGAAAAACAATAATAAAGGGAGAAGAGAAAATAAATATGTCTTCTCTCAGCAATGGATATTTCACCTGTACATTCTAGTTTGGTCTTTTTAGACCAAAGACACAGGCGTTAGAGGGGAAGGTCATAGATTCCACAGACAGACTGACCAGGACCTGCCTCCAGACTCTGTCACTCACTGGTGAGTCGACCTTAGTAAATTGTTAACCACCTCTGGAGTCTCATGTTCTTATCTCTAGCACGTATTAAACATACACGTATGAAACATGGCAATAGCTGATTGTTAGCTTTTCTTCGCTCAGAGTAAGACACTTTTTAATTCAAAATTTTTTTTTAATTTTTTAAAATTTTTCCCTTATTTTTTCCTTTGCTATTTTATGATTCCCAATATACTCTATAAACGTGGCTAAAGTCTATGAAAGGCCAATAGTATAGATGGATAAATATTATTGATTGCATTTTACACATAAGATGTTGGAGAAATGAGTCAACAGATGAAATATTTTTGTGTGCTTCATGATATAAAAACTTCTCTTTTGTCTTTTTAATAATGTAAAATTCTACTTACAAGTCATGTGAAGTCATAATCCTTTCATTTATTTATAAGGAAAAGATTACGTAAACTCTCAAATTTTCTGAGGAGTATTCAACTTGCTAACAAATTGGACAGTTGTCCGTGTGTACAGAGCCTACACCATATATATGCATACAGCCAACATTATACATACACATATAGCCCACACTTTATATATGCATGTAATTGTGATTCTTTGTATCTGACAAGGAAGTGACCTTTTTCATATACTTACCACACACTATGATATGAAATTTGTGGTTCATGAAACACCAAAGAGGAAGAAAAATATATCAACATTTCATTTGGGCAACAGCATAGACATTTCTAAGATGTTTTAACTATAAAATTATTATATATTCACATAAAAATATATTTGAATTAGTAATGTTAAATTTAAATTACCACAGTCTGAGGTCTTACTAGTTTAATGTGCAAATGGATTCTTCGCCCTGTAAGTGAGATCACTCAGATGAGACTGGTTTGAGGTTTACTTGAGGTCGGAGCTATTTTAAATAAATATTTTTAGAAATTTGGAGGTTTTGCTTGTGTGGTAGAAAGTGTGAGATATAAAAGAAGGAGGGGATGATTTTGTCATCCAGAAATGAAGGAAAGGGCCACAAAGGACCAAAGAAAGAAATGCAATTTGATGCTTCTCTTCATTTAAAGAAAGGGTATTTTGCATTTTCAATCAAGGGATTAAGACCTATTTCTCAATGCATGCATAGGTTTTTTGACTCTATATCTCCCCAAATGGTTCAAATTCCCACAGTAAACCAGCACAACTGACTCTGAAAGCTAAAATTGCAAGCTATGGGGAATTGAGAGAAAGGAGTCTTTTCCTTTTCCTGTTCTCCTGATACTTGAAAATAAACGTCTAAATAGAAGGAAAACATTACAATAAACACTACAGAGGGCAATGAAGAGCATGTACTGAGTGTCACTAGGTCAACAGCTGGGACCTCGTCTTCCTGTATTGAATCTGCTAGTTTAAGGCTAACATAAAATAAGATGTTCTTTTGAAAAAAACACACAAAGCAAAGACAATGAAAGAGTCTGGGAAAATGCAAAGCCCTTCAAGAAAGGCATGGACTGTATAAAATGTGCTTTAAAATTGTAATGCATGTTGAAATCAAAAGTGTTTTAAATTTCCAGTTATTTTACCTTTACAATTAACTAGGCCAAATATATAATTTGCTTTGGAAGACATAAATTGGAATCAATGAGACTAAAAGCTTATTCTAGAGCCTACCCAGTTTATCTCTAAAGCACATGTCTAGCCAAGGTGTTGTTTTTTTTTTTTATGATTAGTGGCTGGCCATTTGTCCTCCATTTAATGAGTCATTAAATCATACATGCAGCCAACAACATCCCTGTCAACACCATGTAAGTGCAGGATGTTATAGCTGGACCCGTGAGATCTGTAGCCCCAAGACACTCCATGATAACGGATTTAGAAAATACCATTCCTACAAAGTCCAGAGGAAGATCTTTCTCAATCACTGAAAAACAAGCCTTGCTTTATCTTATGAGGAAAATGTTCAGTTTTGTTTTCAGACAAAAAGCCTTCTAATATAGAGATCAGACATCAGTCAACCTTTCATGGGAATCAAACCTTTAAAAGTTGTTATAAAACAGAAATGCATTTACCTCACCCAAGAACGGGAGAGCGGTTCCACCATGAACACAGGAAGACTGAGTTTTTGTGAGTATTCACCCAGAACTGAGGGACTGGACCCAGAGGGGAATTACAATAAGCTATGGGGCTGAGAAATCAAATTAGTTTTTAGTAAGATGTTTAGGGATTAAAAATCAAAAGAGATAAATAAGCACAATTCTTGGAATTCTGTCTTTAACTTGACAAACTAAGATATGTTTGTAAATTGGACTGTTTTTTACAATAACGCTTGGAATACCGCGATGGTATGTGGATGTGTGATCCTGAAAGTTTAGTGGGGTACGCGGCACTATTGCAACGCAGGTGGTCTCACCGTCAGCCCAGACTGTATCTGAGGCTCTGACCCAGCGCCCGCCCCTTGGCAGGACAGCAGGAAACAGGAGCTCTGATCCACAGAGTCTGAAGTAGCAAGAGGTTGGGGGTAAGAAGTTCAGGGGGAAGGAAAGGAAGGCCGATGCTGGCAGCAGGAGGAGGGTGTGGGTGATGGAGAGAGGGAAGCCAAGAATACTTCCTCCTCTGTCTTCTTCAGCCCCATCCCTGCCTTCCAACACGAATGCCCTCATCCACCCCACCCAAAACCTGCTGCCCTGCTTCTTTATAAATTCTAGAGCATGGAAAGGACACCAAGAATTTTTATGGCCCCCTCACTTCAATACGATGCAATGCCACTTATTCTGCATCATCGCAATAAGACTTACATTTTCATTTTAAAACCCCTCCAAGCATAGACATAACTGACTTCCATTGAAGCTATGTTAAATTAAATAATAGTCTTCTTAAACTTAATTTAAGAAAAGTAGCGTTACTATCATTTTCTCAGTGAGGAACCCCTTTTCATTACATTGACACAAAATTCAGGAGCCGCTCACATCTCTCTCTCTCTCTCTCTCTCTCTCTCTCTCTCTCTCTCTGTCCATCAAAACCAAGGCTGTGGCATTGCTTAAATTCTGTTTTTGATGTATAGTTTAATAAAGGTAAACCATTGGGGGGGGGGGTTGGAAAATGGGATGCCCACCTGTGGCATTAAGTATATATTGCAACATATACAGTATAATTTGCCCTGAAGTCTTAGAAAATAACTGACAGTAACAGTGGAATTTGAGGAGAAGTAGTAGTTAGTGAAAATAAAGGGGTCATTTGAGGCAGCCTAGGGCTGAGAGTCAGAAGATCTGTGCTCTTGTCTTTAGCCAATATGGATCACTCCCTCCATTATAAAATGGGACAATGACTTCTGTAGAGGGTTGTGGTGGGGTATGATGAGAGAGGAAATGAGAAGTCACTTGGAGGAAGAAATGTTCTCGATAAACACGAAGTCTGATCACTAGGTTGCATACTAAACGTGGCAAAATTGTCTTGATGATAAAGTTACTTACATTTCAATGGACAATATCCAAATAGCCTATCCACGTCATAATCTGTTGTGGTTCCACACCAGAGCCATCCGTCCGATCGCCCAGCAGTTGTGCAATCCGCATACCACTTGTTTTCAAACTTGAATGGAAATGCACAGGTTGCCCCATTGGCATTGCCCAGGAGTGTGTACATGGCTAGAAGAGACACGTTGACTTGTACTTAGAATGGATGTGAATCTCCTGAACGATTACTTTCCAATCACAAGGTTACTGCAAGGATTGGTCTTACGCTTCTGATCACAGCTCTTACACTAACACAGGGAATTCCTTTGTATTTCCCTTCTCTTGCAACTCCTGTCTTTTGCTGGATACGTGTGTCCTCGGGAAAAACTCTAGCACCACTTCTATGCTGCTGTCTTTTGCAATAAGATTTTCCTCTTTGCTCTCTTGAGCCAAAAACAGTCAGCTCTACTGACAACAACTTTGACTTCTGCATTTCCTCCAAACAGGGAAAAGGCCATCCTTCCCCTCAGTTGGAATCAGAGAATTACTGAATCTCTAGATTGAAAAATAACCTTATAGCTGTGTAACCCAAACACACAGTCAAAACTTCAATCCCCTCCAACCACTCCTGTCCAGCCAGACTCCGCTTGAGTCCCTCAACAACGGCTACGAGAAAGGGTAGGAACTTTAGCATAAATCTCCAATTCACATCATGGAAAGAAATCACTTAAAACCCTTAGATACTATCTATAATCAGTATTTGTCTTTTTTTAAAAAATGAGTCCAAAGAGATCAAAATGTGAAACTCTAGGTTCACCTAGAAAGGGAAGTTGAAACAAATATAGAATTGTGGACTTCCCTGGTGGCGCAGTGGTTAAGAACCCGCCTGCCAATGCAGGAGACATGGATTCGAGCACTAATCTGGGAAGATCCCACATGCTGCGGAACAACTAAGCCCGTGCACCACAACTACTGAAGCCCGCGCACCTAGAGCCCGTGCTCCGCAACAAGGGAAGCCACCACAATGAGAAGCCTGTGCACCGCAACAGGCAAGAGCAGCCCCTGCTCGACGCAACTAGAGAAAGCCCGCATGCAGCAATGAATACCCAACGCGGCCCAAATAAATACATTAATTTAAAAAAAAATAGAGAGAATCGTTATGGATCACGGTTTGGCGTAAGTCAAAAGGAAGCTCATATCTCCATTGACAACCAAACCACTCAAGTAGCTAAATGCTCCAGTATGTTCAGTCTACCTTTGTAGGGATGCTTCTTTGGGTGATAATAATCCTCTATATTGAAATATTCAGTCTCTTGTGACAAGTTTATACTCAGAATTTTTTCTGGGTAGGAATACTCTTTTCCTAATTAAGTTTCATAGATTCTATGACTTTAAAAAGTTCTTTAAAAAAGACATCTTGAAAGTCATTAAGATAATATAACATTTGTAAAACACATAGCACAGCATCTAACATATGTAAAGAGCACAACAAAAAAAAGCTACTTACCTCCTTTCCTTTTCCTTTGCTCGTACTTATTTTGTCCACCTTAAAAGCTAGGTTTATTCTGGTTCCCTCAAAATGACTCTTTTGCCAATTGCCTAGCTGTTAGTAACTTTAAAATGTGATTCTAGCTTTTGTTGCACTAAGTTACAGGACTAATTTTCCGAATCATAGATTGTATAAAGAACATGCTGGATTTGTAATAATTACACCATTGTTCCTTCATATGAAGAAAACGTGATAAGACCACCTAGGGCTAGTGGTACTGTTCATTCAGCTAGCCAAGGAATTCTCCGTGCTCAGTTTACAGAGGTCAGTCAGAAATGGCTTTTTAAGGACTAACTTGATTTATTAAACGAAGCACTGATGAGGCCAACTTGACTGACAAATCCCGTCACTGCACTCAGTTGACTCTTCCTCTTGAGGGCCACACTTCCAGACAATCCTCAGATCCGTCCAAGTCTACAAAGTCTGAGTCGATCACTCAAAATTAAATCCTTGGCCTCAGACAGTTTTCTTCCCCAAGTTTTCTTCAGAGAGACAAAGACTCTGCACACATCCTCTCTGCATTGTCTTTACTTCTAGTGCATATTCCAATGAACCAATTGCAAGATCACTCTGAAGGGCTAGATCTTCTAGCAGGAATATCTTTTAAGTATTGGGAGAGACGTAGGGAGTATGCAAAGTGTGGTCAATGGACCATCTGCATCCAGCCACACAGTGTTGATAAAAATAATTCAATAGATCCCTAGGCCCTTCCCCCAATATGCTAATTTGGAATCTAGGTTGGGGGGGGGGACCTTGGGATCTGTATTTTAAACAAGCTCTCCAGATGGCTATTAAGCATCTTAAAGTTTGAGAACCGCTATCCTAAATCCTATGCATGCTTTTCTCAAAGCAAACAGAAGACCGGAAAATAGGGGCAGGGGGTGGAGAGAGGACTACAGAACTTCAGCGATATCTTTTAAAATAAAATGAGAACTCTGATCTCTTAACACCAAACTTTCTTGTGTTGGATTCCTCAATTAGAACTATTGCCCCACCTGTGGAATTTGACTCAGTCAAGTTTGGTTCACTCTTGTCCTGCCCTATCATTTTCCGACAAGTTTCTCCTGAAATGCTGTGCTACTTAGGTTGCCTCTTAGGTAATTTCTAAACCTACATTATGTTCAGTAAAAGCCTTGGGATAACTTCTTTCTGAGCCCTCCTTCGCACTCTTCTTCAGTTCCTACTCTCTTCTTCTCTTTATAGAACATAGAAGGAAAATGGAAAGCTGTCAAATCATCACCTTGCAAAGAGCTGAACTCCGATGATCTGCGTACCTGCCGTAAGCTAAGTTCAACCAACCTTTGCAGCCTCAGTAACATAGTAATTTTGCAAACAGCTTAATCTCTTGCCCCAAGAGGCAGGCTCTTTCTCTGACCTTGAGGTCGTTCTAGATCACACTTCACAGAAATCAAGTGTCCAAACCTGGAAAGTGGTTACAACATCATCTGACTCAAGAAGCCTTTGTAAAGGGCTTCAAGTTCTTTTTTTGTTTTTTGTTTTATCTTTTTTCTGTGCAGCCACTAGAGGACGAAATTTGGCCAAGATGAGAGAAGACTAGATACTCTGATTTTATTTAACCTTCAAGAGTTGAAGGAACCAACTACATATACAATTATTTCCTGCCCCACGGGTGCTACCACTTTCTAAAACAGCAGACTAAAGACGCTGAAGGTTAGTTTATAAGCTAATTCCTTAGCTTTTCTAATTTGCTGACTATTACATAATGTCTCTAAATACCCATAAGGTAACAAATAAATTAGAAACATTTAGAAACCAAAATTGTCACGATTTCATTTTACACAGTCTGAAATGGTAAAGAACGTTGTTCCACAGATCATTTGTTCAGAGGTAATGTAAACCAAAGGAAAAGAAACATTTCGTTAAACTCTTATCACGACAATCATACAGTGTAAAATGGAAGACACTGGGTCAAAGATTACAGTGAAAAGTAATTTTTAAAAACGGTAACCCACTATTAAAAAAGAATCTTAGCAAAAGTTACAAGAAATGTCTTCTCATTAATCACAAATGGCTAAAGTATCATTTAGGACTTTGTACCACATTTACTCATTCACAGAACACAGAATAGTTCCAAACACAAAAGTAATCAATTAATACTCTTCTAGTACAGACTAAACAAGAATATGCTTATTTCCTTGAATTCGTTTCCAACTAAGAGGATGAGAAAGACTTGACAGAAAGGAAAAAAAAAAAAATTCCAAGCTTCTTACCTTCATAACCTCTAGAGCATAAATCATCTGTGGTTCCATAAACTTTCCATCTGCTCCATAAACCTGATCCCTTATAAAGCATAATGTTCTTTTCTTGTCTATTGCCATAGTTAAAAAATAAATCTTCTCCCTTGATTCCCAAAAGCGTGTCATTTTTGCACTCCCATCTCTGAAGTTCACTCTTGGAGTCACAGGCATACAGAGTGATGGCAACCCAGTCGGTTTTTGATGGCACCCCTAAGCATAACTTAAAGGCAACACTCATGATCTGCGATTCAGACACCCATCGGAATTTCTGCGCTTCGCTGTCTTGGTTGCAAACTGCAGTTTGAACTGCACTGGGAGTTAATGCTTCCACGCAGCGCCTGTGATCTTCATTGTATATTAAAAATTGCCTAGTGTCTGTTAAAAAAAGAAAGAAAGAAAGAAAGGATGCTTAAGTGGACACATAGGACAAAGACAATATTTTAGGTCAAAAGTTCTCAATGTTTCCATTTCCCGAAAGACCTGTGATCACAGGAAAAGGGTTGAAATTGACTCAGCCTGGGCCAGCTCTGCTCCCTCCGTGGGTCCCTGAAGCTGGAGAGAGACCAGGTTGAGGGGCCTCTTGGGAACATGTGGCTGGAAATCTTCAAGATGTCCTGGTTCAGACAAGGAACCTTATGAAAAGACTTAAATGCCTTAAAAGCACACAAACTGTAGTGGAGTAAACACAAAAGGTAGGTAACGGAGGAAGAAATAATACTCATCTGAGAAAAGCAAATTTGGGGATGAATACAATAATTTATAAAATTAAACACTTGTGTATCCTGGAATGGAATTTTGAAGTCCTACTATCCCCTACCCTTTTTGAGATAGATGAAACCTATACCCAGTGATTCTAACTATAACATTAGTAAGGTTTTTTGTATTTAAAAAACAATTTTGGGCTTCCCTGGTGGCGCAGTGGTCGAGAGTCCGCCTGCCGATGCAGGGGACACGGGTTCGTGCCCCGGTCCGGGAGGATCCCACATGCCGCGGAGCGGCTGGGCCCGTTGGCTACGGCCGCTGGGCCTGCGTGTCCAGAGCCTGTGCTCCGCAACTGGAGGGGCCGCAACAGTGAGGGGCCCGCTTACCGCAAAAAAAAAAATAATAATAATGTCCAGCCAATTTGTGAGCTAAGTGTCTTCTGGGAAGCCCAGAGGTCTGGGCAACGAGAGAAGTTTTTTTGTTTTCTTTCTCATCCAACAATAGGTAACTTGGACACCTAGTGTCTTTCATTTCATTGGCACATTCAACCTAACCTCTGCATAACAAAAAGATACAAAAATGCGTTTGATAGTGTTATAATTTGTGAAGTCTGCAGTAAAGGTTGAATAAATGTAGGTTTTATGTCATTTAAGGTAGTATTTATGACAGTAACTTTATAAATAACAGTTTTTTTATACTTGTAATTTGGGGCTGGTACTTTAAATAAGTATGTATAGATAATTTATGCTTACAATACATAGCTGCTAGCTGGCAAAACTCAACTTCCTCTTGACAAAAAGAAAAAAAAGATCTGGTAAGCATATTTTTGTCCTTTAAATCAAAATTGATTTCATGTTTCATCATGTAAAGTTTTTTTCTTTTTTGTCTATTTTTTTAATAGACAAATGAGAGGAACTGACTCTTTTTGCAGCACAAATATAAATTAAACACTTTTTGTGAAGTTTAACTAAATTCTTTCTACTTAAGAGGTTCTTTCAAAATGAGCTGGGACAGTATCACAGATGTTTGAGTGTCTGGCTGAGTGAGCTTGGTATGTTTTTTACACTTGATTTCAACTTCAATTTATTTTTTTAATTGATTTTATGGAAGTATAAATTGATTTACAATGTCGTGCTACCTTCTGCTGTACAGCAAAGTGACTCCGTTATACATATATATATATACATTCTTTTTCATATTCTTCTCCATTATGGTTTATCCCAGGATATTGAATATAGTTCCCTGTGCTATCCAGTAGGACCTTGCTGTTTATCCACCCTATATACAATAGTTTGCATCTGCTAATCGCGATTTCAATCAGGTCATCCCAGTGAAATTATCAAAGTAATCACAGTGCCACTAAGAGAGGCCTTTGCTTCCACAAGCCAAATTCTATCTACTCTCCTCAGCACCCCGTGGGGTTGGCTCCACTTACACTCGGAGATCAGTCTTGGACTATCAACTTCAAGGTCATAATGGATC
The DNA here is from genome assembly GCF_008692025.1 of Phocoena sinus. NCBI lineage: Eukaryota > Metazoa > Chordata > Mammalia > Artiodactyla > Phocoenidae > Phocoena > Phocoena sinus. Next base: position 4,631,563 of record NC_045764.1, read on the forward strand.
TTTGCCTGAAAAGATTATGTTCTCTGGCTGCATCTGCTCTTGTCCACACTTGTTAGAGACCTCTTGCCTCTGTCTTGCCTGGGTTCCTAATTCAGTGCTACTTTGAACCTCTGCCTAGATTCGTTGGCTGGGTTCCTCATGTCTGCTGGCATCTTCGGGATTGACGCCTGTCAACAGAACACGCGGTGCCGACCAAGCTCCTCCCATCTAACTGAAGGCCTTCCCAAGCTTGATCTTTGTGAGGCAAAATGAGTAACTCTGTGGGTTGGTAATAAAATTAAAATGTTAATAATATTTTGTTTTGTTCACAGTAAAACCCAGGAAATAAGAAGGTAAAATGTTCTTTAGAAACAGTTATAGGATAGATTACCATACACAAATGTAAATCTGCTAATCTAAAAAGGTACTGAACTCTGACAATGTTACCACAGATATCTGTAGACTCAGCTATATTGCCCTTTACATTTCATTTGTGTTGGCTATTCCACCTGTTATTTTCCTATCTAGACTCACCTTCCACATTTCACAGTTTTTCTCAGTACCATCCCAACAATAAACCTCTCTTCCACCTCCTACTTCAGCCATTTGATTTTACTGCTGAGTGGCCAACACTTAGTAACTGTCTAAGTTCAGTCAACCAACCAGTTGACAACCAACCATTTAAGGTAAGGTGCTTGGAAGTCATATTGCATGAATAGTGTTCCTCTTTCAGAATTTTTATACTTACCTGACTTTTATTTCATGTACTTAATTTTTGTCTGTAGTTCCATCTTAATTTCACTCTAAATATGATGGTATTTAATGAGCAAACATCCAATATTCTCTTTTTCATTAATGGCACCATCATCCACCCAGATCCATAAGCCAAAAACCTAGGAGTCGTCTAGATTTCCAGCTTTCCTTCACTTTCTAGGACAACAGTAGAATCTGTTGGCTCTACCCCAACACATACCATGATGGTTCCTTTTATGTGTCAAATTGGCTAAGACATGGAATGCAAATATTTGGTCAAATACCAGTCTGGATATTGCTGTGAAGGTTGTTTTGGGAGGTTTTTTGTTTTGTGTTCTTGTTCTAGATAAGGTTAACATTTAAAGCAGTAGACTTTTAGTAAAGCAGATTACAGTCCATACTGTAGGTGGGCCTCATCCAATCAGTTGAAGGCCTTCAGAGAAAACACACTGAGGTCCCCTCCAGAAGAGGAAATTCTATCTCTAGATTGTCTTTGGACCTGAACTGCAGTATCAACTCTTTCTTGAGTTACCAGCCTGCCAGCCTCCACCACTGCCCAAGGCAATTCCTTAAAATAAATCTCTCCAAAAAGATATTGACAGATAGATGACAGATAGATAGACAGATAATAGACAGATAGATGACAGATAGATAATAGGTAGATAAATAGATGATGGGTAGAGAGAGACACACACAGAGATACACACACACACACACACACACTCACACACACACCCTACTGGTTCTGTTTCTCTGGAGAAACTTGACTAATACAAATACCCTAATCCATTCTTTTCTCTTCACCTCCACTGCCACACCCCAGACTAAGCCACCATGTTCTTCCTCTGATCTTCCTCACTTTGAAACTGGAATCATCAGAGATAATGCCTGATCTCCCAGTTTCCTGGTTGAGATGGGCTTAACATGTCACCTGACTCCAAATTGTAAACCCTACCTAATGTCATAGAATGTTTCTACTTAGCCATATAAAAGAGTCAGATTTCTCTCTGTTTTGCAATCTCTTTAGCAGATTGATGGTGCATATTACAGTCGGCTTGAATAGTTATTCAATAATAAAATTATTTTCTTTTTCTTCTACTTTCAGGGAGAGGTTTTCTAGGTTGGAGGAGATTTTGCTTTTTACCATATCTCTTCCCACATTTAAACCCTTCAAGAGGACCACTGCACACATGGGAAAAAAACCCTCCAGTCTCCATGTCACAGCTTACTAGATGGGGCTCGATCCAGCCCTGCTGACCCTCTGCTCTCACCTCCTCCCACCCTTGTTCTCACTCACCACCTGCCAGCCACAAAGCCTTTCTGCTCCTCAAGAACTTTAAGCTCATTTTCACTGTAGAGACTTTGTATTTCAAGTTCCCTCTTCTTGAAATACTCATTAAGGTTCCAACTCAAGTGCCAAATCCTTAGTGAGCTAACAATCCAAATTTTACTAGTTTATTCTCTATATACTATTCATAACCATCTTAAAATATATATTTTTAAAATTTTGTTTACTTGTGTTTTGTCTGTGCCCCTACTGGAATGTAAATTCACTGAGTAGAAAGACTTATCGTTCCAATCCAGTACTGTATTCTCTCTTTTTGGAGCATAATAGCCCCTCAACAAATATTAGTTGAATGAATAAAAGAAGAGTCATTAAATCTGAAGCATCTCCTGACTGTAAACCCAGTTACATTCTTTTATTTAATAGTTGATTAATGATGATGGCTCTATTTCATAAGACTTTTTCCCTTGAAATTCTATTTTTACCAAAGAGTGATTTATAAATGTTTATACCTATAAAAGGAGTACTTGGGGACTTCCCTGGTGCCGCAACTAAGGAGCTGGAGAGGCACAACTAAGGAGCCCGCAAGCCGTAACTAAGGAGCCCGACGCAACGAAATAAATAAATAATTTTTTTTTTTAAAAAAAGGAGTACTTGGAAATGAAAAGCTTCTATTTCAATACAAACTTATCTCTTCTTGCTTCCTTTATTTATCTTTGACATTAGGAAGCAGTGCAAGTTTGATATTGCCTTTGCTAGACAATACAAGGAAATGTAAAATCATCGCTTCATGATCCTGCATTCATACGTTATTCTTCTCCTCAACTAGTCAACGTGTAAGTCTCGCTTTTATCACTGTCTCTGTGCAATGTCTCTGAGTTAAAATGTCATACTTCTTCCTCTGAAAGTGATTCAAGACCTTGACCAAAAGACAGCTTTCGGCATTCTTGTCACTCTTAACCAGACCAATGTTTCATTTGGATAAGCATTTAATTTTTGTTTTCTATACTCATTATGTTTTTGTAACAGAAATCTTGCAAAGCTGAACAAATGATAACAGATGATACTTACACATCAGAAATGTATTTACAGAATTGAAGAGACCCATCACCCATCTTAACTCAATCTTACTAACCTCACATTTATTTTTCAACAAAGAGGCGCTGGGCACCATGCTAGCGACGGTGCAAAGACAAACCAGACACAAATTCCCTGCCACGAGGAGCCCACACTTCAAGGGGAGAAATATCAAAGGTCAAAATACATTTAGGAAAGAAACAAGAAGTTTCCACACCATGCCTCAGGTTAAAAATGGCTGAAACCTAGATATCCAGTATCACAGGTACACATTTTCTTTTCAGCACATTTTAACCATTTTAAAATGCTAACATTGAGCAAGTCATTACATTCCAAACTTACTGGCAAAGAAAGTTACGTTACTAAAGGTGACAAGGTTAGAGACAAAACTATTATATGCTGTACTTCCTTATATATGTTTAGGCTTTCCCCACATCAATACATAAAATGCTGACCTGAAAGCATAAAAGCTAATACTTCTGAAGACAAGAGAAGCCTGGATAAGAGGAAAATAAGTGGGTATTCTGTAGCAGATGCTACCCAGAACCATTTCTTCCTGCCTTTTGCCATTTCAGTGAGCGCCAGCCCCGGGCAACCCAGTGGCATCACCACATCTCTGGGCGGGGGCACTTTCTGGCCATCAGAGAATGCTTCACACACTGCGAAGACCAGCAGGGTCAGAACGAACTCCTCCTAGGAGTAGCCCTTTGCCAGTGACCAATGGCTACAGACGAATAAACAGCCCCAATCGTTGCACCGTGGGTAGGATGATTCTGAGGCGCACATCCTACATTGTCACCCAGGGCACCTAGCGAGGCTGAGCTACAGCTGTCCACAGGGGCCATGGCTCCTGGACCCACCATGGACCAGCGGCCTTTATTCTGGTCTCATGTCCGCACCCTTCAGCTAGTCTTTCCCAGGGCTGGCTCCCAAATAAACTACTTCACTCAAATCATTGTCGGAGGTCACCACCTTGAGCCACCCAAACTAAGAATCTATCTATTAACCCCTATAAGTGAATGTACACCCACAGATGTGTCTCCAAAGAACTGAAAGTAAGTTAATAAATAAATATTTATTTTTATAAATTTATAATAAGTTAAAAATAAATAATAAATTTATAAATAATATAAGTTATAAATAATATAAGTTAAAAGTTAAACTTTTAAATAATATAAAAGTTAAAAATAAATATTTATTATGAACCTAGTATATGCAAAAAAAAAAAGACACCAAGTGCTGGGGGCAGGGGAAAAAACTAAGGATCACACTATTAGGTTTAGTGATGTTGAACAAAAGGATAAAGGAAAAATTGAGAATGATTTTATTTACCACTTCAATCCTTCATTCATTCATCAAATCTCCAGAGAACCTACTAATTTAAGTCCCTGCATTTGGCTGTCTGGGGAGGTCCAAGTATGAATCCAATATGGGTTGTGACCTCAAGGAAAGAATAGGGGCTGGGAAAAGGAACTCTGCCAACTTCCTGCCTCCCCTCCTAAAGACAGGAATATCTACACCCTCCCTGGGTTCGTTCACTCCCATCTCAGTAGCTCTCCCTCAGCCTGCTGATCCCTTTACCTGTGTCCTGGATTCCATCCCCTCCTGAGGCTCTACTCACTATCCTTCCCTTTCTCCCCTATATCCTCAACCTCAAAATGCCAGCCTCTCCCCCAATTTCAAGACAAACAAACAAAACCTGTAGGTAAGACGTTGACTCTACACAGCTTTTTCTTCTTCCACTCAACCACACTAATTAATCTTTATGTATCATGTTCACCTGATTGTGACATAATCAGAGCTGTACTGCTCACTGGCTGTGTGACCTTGGTCAAGTCCCCCCTCCCACAAAGAATGAGGAGGAAAGCACAGGACCTGCTAGTTGTTGTGAGAATTAAATGAGATCATCTAAATAAAGCACTGAGAACAGTTCCTGACACAGAAACTGCTTGATACATGTAAGTGTATTCTTATCACTAACTTGGGAAAATCAGTCTTAAAGGCAATGTGAAATGGTCCAGAACAGGATGAAACCGGAGAAACAGAGAACCTTTGCAGCAGCCCAAAGAGAAGGACAGAAGGAAAGAGACAATGGAGAGCCCCAGAGTTTCCAGGTGATGTGGTGGAGAGAGGTATATTCTTCCGGGTCAGCAAACTTGCAGGCAAATGCTTGTTCCGCCGTTCACTAGCTGTGTTGCCTTAGTTGGTCATTCTAGCCTCAACTCCAGATCTGTAAAATGAGTGTAGTGACGCTCTCTGATAGAGTTGCTTTGAATTTTCTAAATGAGCTCATTTAAGCAAAGCACCCAGCGTACCATTTTGCAGAAAGTAAACCTTCAAATGTTAGTGTCCTCTTTCCCATCTCCAAGTGAAAAGTCTAAACAATTGATACAAAGAGAGGGGACTAGTAAGTCCTTCTTTGACAGACTGTTGTTTTGAAGCACGTTTATGTCTTTCCTGATGGACACACTCCAGCTGGTAAATTACAGCTACTTCTTAGCCTCAGAGCCAAAAGACCATGGTCAAGAATTAGCTCTGGTCCTTAATGGCTAGCTGACTTCCAAGCCTCAGTTTCCTCCTGTAGTGAAATGTGGACTGTACCACCCACCAACCCATCTCACTGGGATCTGATTAAGGATCTGATTAAAGAAATGAAAGCAATTACTTAAAGTGATTAAAGATCTGAAGGGCTGTGACCTTATCTTGGTCTGTAATTAGAAGGACCTGTCCAACAGTGCTTACTTCTCTGTCAGTTTCAATTCCTTTTGAAAGGGCACTTGCCTTCCTATCTCCTTTTACTTTCACTTTTATTCTACCTGATTTCCACTAGTTCCCTCTATGGACCAATGTAACCATATGGTATTTCCATTCAATAATGCTTGATGGTTGCCAAGAGGCAAGAGGACACTGCCGTTCTCACATCGACATCAGTTTCCCTCTCTCTGCCATGCAGGTAACAAACCACTTCAGAAGCTACTTTCCTGTGCAACTCCCCTTGTGATCTCTGATCTCCTGGTTCTCCCTTAGCTGCTCAAGATTCAGTCTCAGACCGGGTTTCAGGATCAGTGTCATCACAGTAATCTCCAGGCCCCTTTGAAGACAAGGGTCTTTGTCTTAACTGAGGTTGAGTGTATTTGATTCTTTTTTTTTTGACAGGTTACCTTCTGTATTTTCTTTTTTTAAAACTTATTGAAGTCTAGTTGATTTACAATGTTGTGCTAATTTCTGCTGTACAGCAAAGTGACCCAGTTATACATATATATATATTCCTTTTCATATTCTTTTCCATCATGGTTTATCACAGGATATTGAATATAGTTCCCTGTGCTAGACAGTAGGACCTTGCTGTTTATCCATTCTATACATAATAGTTTGCATCTGCTCATCCCAAACTCCCAATCCATCCCTCCCCCACCCCCCTGTCCCTTGGCCACCACAAGTCTGTTCTCTCTGTCTGTGAGTCTGTTTCTGTTTCATAGATAAGTTCATTTGTGTATATTTTAGATTCCACATTTAAGTGATATCATATGGTATTTGTCTTTCTCTTTCTGGCTTCTTTCAAGCGTATTTGAATCTTTAAAGCTCACATTTAACTAGGGGTGACTCTTCCTACCTAGAAATTAGGTCCAACACCCTCAGAAGGCACTGAAATGTCACTCAACAGAGCAATTGTCTTCTTGCCTATATCTGGAATATCCTACATCCACAGATCTTCATCTCTGAATTATAGAAAAATCAGAGGTTATTTGGGACAACAACATGAAAAATAGACAACTATAAGAGCAATTGAAAAAAGAAAGATGACAAAAATTTGGTTTTGGTCAACAGTGTCTGAAAGTATGTCTTAAATCTGGTAACCAAAACAAGTCATATGTATGAAGGAAGAAATGAGAGACTAGAAATGAAGAAAAGTTAGAAAGAAAGAAAGGAAGAAAGGAAGGAAGGAAGAAAGAAAGAAAGAAAGAAAGAAAGGAAGAAAGAAAGAAAGAAAGAAAGAAAGAAAGAAGGAAAGAAAAGAAGAAAGAAAGAAGAAAGAAAGAAAGAAAGAAGGAAAGAAAGAGAAAGAAAGAAGGAAAGAAAGGAAGGAAGGGAGAAAGAAAGAAGAAAGAGAGAGACAGAAAGAAGGAAAGAAAGAAAGAAAGAAGAAAGAAGAAAGAAAGAAAGAAAGAAAGAAGGAAAGAAGGAAAGAAAGAGAAAGAAAGAAGGAAAGAAAGGAAGGAAGGAAGAAAGAAGAAAGAGAGAGACAGAAAGAAGGAAAGAAAGAGAAAGAAAGAAAGAAAGAAAGGTAAGAAAGAAAGAAAGAAGAAAGAGAGAGACAGAAAGAAGGAAAGAAAGAAAGAAGAAAGAAAGAGAGAGAAAGAAAGAAGAAAGAGAGAGATAGAGACAGAAAGAAAGAAAAAGAAAGGAAGGAAGGAAGGGAGAAAGACAAGAAGAAAAGTAGAAATATTATAAGGAAAATTTTATGAAAAATGAAAACTAGTAAGGAATAGGCAGTGGGCAACTGTTCCCTGAAGATGTCCAAGATTGGTATGAAACCAGTCATCTGTGGAGCAAAAACGCATTGCTTCTGTTGGATAGAAAGAACACTGCCCTGGGAGTCAGCAGGCCTGAGCATTCAGCAGGTTGTGCCACTAACCAGTGAGACCCTGGGAAGATCACTTAACCTGTCAGGACCTCAGTCTTCTTACCAATAAACGAGGAGGTTGGATGCAGCACAGCAGTGGGCTAGAGGTCACATTCACTCTCTTCTGAGAACCAACTGTTAAGTTTACCACCACTGCACTGCCTGTGAGCCAAACCGCCCCAATTTCAAGCTAAACGTCTGTGCCTGAGCAACCCTCACCGCATCTCTACCACGATTCTACCCCCACTGAGGTCTAGACGTTGGCACAAGAACTGGATGCAGTTCTTCCCGCTAAAGAGATCACGCTCTCTCTGCTACGCTTGGCCACCCGGCCCCGTCCAGGCACAACAAGGGGTCTCGTGATGTTGATGACGCGGGATGTTCTCAGGAAAGTGGGAGAAAGAAACCACAGGAAGCAGGGAGATCTTTTTTGGGGGGTTGCATAAATGGGAAGGGAGTGCAGGGAAGGGGGTACGGAGAGTCTGTATATTCTTTATTCTACCGCTAAGCAGGTGCTCTGCTTTTATCCAGAAACCTCCGTTCATGTGCCACTTGGGCCAAGAAAAGGTCAAATAAGAATTAAAGGCTCTCAAGTTAATAACACATTTTCTGGAAAGAGCTCCCTTATACATGTTTTTGTTTTTGTTTTGCTTTTATTCTTTAAGTAAAGATCCTTCAGCTCTCTCCTGCTTCTCCCATAGTTGTGTCTATGAAGAGGAAGACATTCATCAGAGCAAAAGGCATCCTGCTGTCTCCAGGAGGGAAAACTGCCTAAACAAAGTGAGAAAGCCTCTTTGCCCCCAAAACATTAAGAGCAAATTTAAAGAAACTTAGGGAATTCCCTGGCGGTCCAGTGGTTAGGACTCTGCACTCTCACTGCCGAAGGCCCTGGTTCAATCCCTGGTCTGGGAACTAAGATCCCACAAGCCACGCCGTGTGGCTAAAAAAAAAGAAGAAGAAGAAGAAAAAAAGAAATTTAGGGGCTCTATCTGTGGTATCTGTGCTGCCCAGTATGGTAGCTATTAGCCCCAAGGGTCTATTGTACACTTGAAACGAAGCCAGTCTGAATTGAGATGCCCTGTAAGTATAAGATGCACATTGGATGTTGAAATTTTAATTTTAGAAAAATGAATGTAAAAATATCCAGGAAATTTTATATTGATGAATGTTGACTAATAATATTTTAGATACATTGGGTTAAATAAAACATAGTCATAAAATCAATGTTTCTTTTTACTTTTTTAAAGGTGGCTGCATAACGTGGCTGACGATGTACCTATTGGACGGTGCTGGGTTAGGGTCCAGGTCTCATCCAGTGTCTGTCTGAAGACCTTTAGTGACAGGGAACTTACCCCTAAGCAGAACATTCTATTTGAGACAGCGCAACCGTTAGAAGATTTTCACTGCTCTTAGTTTTCACCTTTGGGGTCACGAAGAATGTATTAATCCTCCTGCACAAGACTGTTTTTCAAGATGAAGACAGGGGTGATGTGGAGCTCACCTGCCCTGCTGTCACACTCCTCAGTGTCTGAGGGATGCGCTCTGCAGCCAGGACTCAGGTAAAATGTGTCCTCAGGCTCCAGGACTCTTTCCTCGGCATTGTTTTTTTTGGGAAACTTCTCCTTTAAATGCTAACTCTACTGCTTGTATTGAACAATTGATTGCTATCATGGGAATAAAAAGAAGTCACTACTATTGACAGATGACACTTAGGACGCAACTACTCTGGGTCATATTATGTTCTAAATATTTTACACAGTTCAACTCATTGAATCATTGCCACAACTGATGAAGCAAGTAATACAATGCTCCTTACCTGACACACACAAAAATTGAAGCACAAAGCAATTAAGCAGCTTCCCGGCAGGGGCCAGGTGCAAACCATACTGCCTTTGCTTGTGTTTCTATAAATCCCACTGCTTCAGGCTCATGGTGAGTTAACGCTTTCTGTGATGGAACACTCTCCCTGGGAGGCTTCCTGGTGGTGGGAGTTTCCGCCTCCTCCGTGGCCTCTACTCACACCCGCGTCCAACTCAACAGGGCATGGAGCGCCCTTTCGCACAGGCTGGGCGCAGACGGCGTTTGCTGATTTGAGAGGAATGAAGGGGGATCGGGGAGCCAGCATTTCAAAGTTGAAATCCCGTTTATCCCACGTAAAAAGAGACCTGGAAATAAAAATTCCTACAGGCACTCTCATTCCAAGGGTAAAGCAGGTTGAGACTGAAATAGAAGAGAGAGAGTATTTCTTTTATTTCTCCATAAAAGAAATAGAAGAGAGAGACTCCCATAATGTCTTTGGGCTTCTGAAAAGCTCTGAATCTATGCCTCACGAGTAATCATCAGTCTCCAGGAAAAAAAAAAAGGGGGGGTGAGGGTGGACAGGAATAAATCAGTTTGAACAACTTAGAACAGAGATAAGGATCAAGGTGGAACATAGATAAGGATGAACTCTCTGGCAGTAAAAGCTAGATCAAACAGTTCGTCCACTACTGAGTGAAGTAAGTCAGAGAAAGACAAATATCAAATGATATCGCTTATATATGGAATCTAAAAACAGGGTACAAATGAACTTATCTACAAAACAGAAATAGAGTTACAGATGTAGAAACAAAAGTATGGTTACCAGGGGGTAAAGGGGGGAGGATAAATTGGGAGACTGGGACTGACATAAGCACACTGCTGTATATAGGACAGATAATTAATAAGGACCTACTGTACAGCACAGGGAACTCTACATAATACTCTGTAATGGCTGTATGGGAAAAGAATCTAAAAAAGAGTGGATACATGTAGATGTAAACTGATTCACTTTGCTGTACACCTGAAACTAACACACCGTTGTAAATCAACTATAATCCAATTAAGAAAAATGTAACGGCTCATTCACAGAAAAAAAGATGAGTTCTAAAACTCCCATGGAATCTTCGGGCGGGGGGACGATCTGCGATCCATCCTTAGACCTACCATGAAGAGAGACACCAGTGCCGCCTTCCTTTTGGCCAAAAACACTCAGAAGTTTTTGGTGGGGGTTAGATAGAAACTGAAAACTAGAATCGGCCAACCACAGAGGAAATCGCTCTAAGAATAAAGCGGGGAAGAGGCAATGGCAGATGAGAGAAGAGGTAAGAGGAAGATGGGGCTCTGTGGCGCTCAGGTCAGGCGGCCCCTCTGCCCTGCCAAGCGGCCGCCTCCTCCGGGTGCCCCGCTTCCAGGCCTGGGGACCAGGCGGAGGTTTGCCACAGAGCTGGTGGTGCGGAGCCCTGTTTTCTCTTCCCCGCAGGTGTGGAAGAAATCCCTCAACCCTGACCCAGAGGGGAGGGGGTACCCCAGGCTCCAAGTCAGAAAGCTTCCAGGTCAGAGCCCACTTACCCAGGAGCTGCACGGCAACCGGAAGGAGAGAAAGGAAAGCCAGGAGCGCGGACAGCTTCATGGCCCAGGGTTGATCCTCTTCTTGCAGGGATGGAGAGGAGAGAGCCGGGAGAACCAAGACAGTGAGGGCGCCGGCTCGCCCTGCCCCTCCCCCCCTCTCTGCAGAACCAGCTGAAAAGACGCTTGGAGGCAGGGCCCACTTTTAAAGGGCTTCTGAAATTAGGGAAAACCTCCAATAAGGAGATATCCTGTCACATGAGGGCGGTTGGAAAAACAGGAATTCAAAGTTACAACTTTGCTTTGTAAGCTAACTTCTGAGAAGAGCAGACACAGGGGAAGGGGAGAGAGGGCCACGTGGGGGGAGAGCGATGAGGAAGATGGGGGAGGCGAGAGGGGGCCGGTGAGAAATGAGCAGCCGGGACGGCCTGCAGGGCAGTGGGAAGTGAAACTGCTCTGGGCCTCCTGGTCCTGCTCGGAGGATGGGGCCATGGGGAGGGCAAGCTGGAGGCCACTACCTGGCCTGGAAGAGTCAGGTTTCCTCTGGGAAGCCACTGAATCAGGGGACCCTCGGCAGACAAATCCCACCGGAACATGGTAGAGAGGGTAGGCACTAAGAAAAAGGACAGTTTTCTGGGGGAAACATACTCTTAAGAGCTGAAACGGACCCACCTCGTTCTCCATATTCAGTGCTTAGAGCCTCCTTTTTCCTTAGAAATCTTCAAAAGAAACTTCACGTGGAGCTTTGTTCCTTTTGGCTAGAAGAAAAGTGAAATAGAGACTAAGCCTAGGAAAGAATCTCAGTCATAACAGGAGGGAGAAACTTCTAGAAGTCTTTTCCTAGAAATTTCTCTAGAGAGCCAGAGAAAAGTGACAGGATTTGCAGTAAAGCCTCGCTGCCCATCCTTGACCATAGTGATCTTCTTCAGGTTCACTAGGGTCCTCTTGCTGGCAGAAAACCTGCTCATTTGGTCAAAAAGATGTATATTCGTTACAAGATAGGCAGAATACTTTCTTTTAAAAAAATGGAAACAGGTATTTCATTAAGCACCATATTAACCCTAAACATCTATTTTGTTATTTTTTCAGAAGTGAAATATGAATTAAGAACATTTTGAAGCAGATATTAGTAATTAGATAGCCAACCCACAACTGGCGTGTGGGAAATGTTAGCCAGTCAAAAAGAAGCTACTGGAAACATTGTATTCTTTGAAATTTTAAATGAATAGTTTGTCTTTAAGCGGAAAGCTCACACAAAGATTCACACCTCTGTGATAATGTTATACACTTTGCTTCCTAATAAAAAATGTGACATTGTTCTCTTACTGAACTTTTTTTTTAGCATTCTAAATTTAAGATTATTCTGACAGGATGGAAAAGATGGTAAAAATGTAGGGCACAAGAAAAATGTTTCATTTTTGTTAAGCTAACTCTTCACTGACATAAAAAAGTTGGTTACAAAACAGAGCAGATGAAACAAAATGTTGTTTTCTAAAACAGTGCTTCACTGATTTATCATGAGAAAAAACATATTTTAAATGAGGCATTCATGGTTTTTAAATGTAAATCAATTCTATAAATTAAAAAATTTTGGCCTAATTTGGATTTCTTTTAATTTCAGAAGCAAATAAAACTTAACTGAATTCTCCCTACACTCACATTCAAGGTTTTTTAAATTACACAAGTGTGTCATATGGCCAACCAGGATCAGTGGTAGAATCTGTGACTTTGAAACAAAAGGAGGCCAATTGTCCCACAAAGAATTTACCCCATAACACTGACCTTACTGAAACAAAGATTTAACAGGCTAAAAGAAAAAGAAATCCAACTCTTGGGGGAGTGAAGGTGGAACTGGAAGCTATAGAAATCCGTCATTCTACCTCAACAGCTACTGAATTGGCAGAAAGCGTCTGGAGGAACTATTTTGGAACTCTAGACTCTAGTGGAAACCTGGGAGCGTCTGGTGGAGAGCTTGGTGGAGAGGCTGCTAAACATCAGTGGGTTTCAACCTCTCCCCTGTGGTAGTGGCTACCATCCTCCAGTCCCCCATCTTTGTGGCAGGTAACAGTGAGGGTGGCAGACTGTTTGGTGCAGCTTGCCAGAACCAGGACAGACCATCAGGAACTTGTCCTCCAAATATCAGAGTTGTGTGTTCTGAAGGCTGACTGAGCTCTTCATTGCTTTCACCAATTCTGTTCAACATAGTACTAAAAGTTCCAGCCAGAGCAATTAAGCAAGAAAAAATAAAAAAATAAAAGCATCCAAGAAGATGTGGCATATATATACAATGGAATATTACTCAGCCATGAAAAGAAACGAAATTGAGTTATTTGTAGTGAGGTGAATGGACCTAGAGTCTGTCATACAGAGTGAAGTAAGTCAGAAAGAGAAAAACAAATACCGTATGCTAACACATATATATGGAGTCTAAAAAAGAAAATGGTTCTAAAGAACTTAGGCGCAGGACAGGAATAAAGACGCAGATGTCGGGAATGGACTTAAGGATGCAGGGAAGGGGAAGGGGAAGCTGAGACGAAGTGAGAGAGTGGCATGGACATATATACACTACCAAATGTAAAATAGATAGCTAGTGGGAAACAGCCGCATAGCACAGGGAGATCAGGTCGGTGCTTTGTGACCACCTAGAGGGGTGGGATAGGGTGGGTGGAAGGGAAAGCAAGAGAGAGGGGATATGGGGATATGCGTATGCATATAACTGATTCACGTTGTTATACAGCAGAAACTAACACACCATTGTAGAGCAATTATACTCCAATAAAGATGTTAAAAATAAAACAATAAAAATAAAAGCATCCAAATTGGAAAGAAAGGAGAAAAAGTATCGCTCTTCACAGATGGCATTATTTTATATGTGGAAAACCCTAAAGCTTCTCCAAAAAACAAAAACAAAGCTAAAGCTAATAACCAAATACAACCAAGTTGAAGAATATAAAATCAAAACACAAAAATCAGTTATGTTTCTATACACTATTAATGAAAAATCTGAAAAGGAAATTAAGAAAACAATTCTATTTACAATAGCATCAAAAAGAATAAAGTACTCAGGAATAAATTTCACCAAGGAGACAAAAGACTTATACAATGAAAACTACAAAACATTGCTGAAAGAAATTAAAGAAGACCTAAATAAATGGAAAGCTATCCCATGTTCATAGAATGGTAAACAAAGCACTGTTAAGATGACAATACCACCCTATCTCTTAGAATACTACCCTAAGAGATCTGTAGGTTCAATGCAATCTCTATCAAAATCCCAATGATTTTTTTTTGCAGAAATAGAAAAACCCATCTTAAAATTCATAAGAAATCCCATTTAGCCAAAACAGTTTTGAGAAAGAACAAAATTGGAGATTTCACACTTCCTGATTTCAAAACTTACTACAAAGCTACAGTAATCAAACAGTGTGGTACTGGCATAAATGAGTCATAATGACTAATAGAATAGAACAGAGAGCCCAGAAATAAACCCTCATATTTGCATTCAATTGATTTTTTTACAAAGGTACCAAGGCCATTCAATGCAGAAAGGATTCAAAATGGATCAAAACCTAAAGTTAAGAGCTAAAATATACAATTTTTATAAGAAAACATTAGGAAAAAAACTTCATGACATTAGATTTGGCAAATGATTTTTTCTTTTTGGACATGACACCAAAAGCAGAGCAACAAAAGAAAAAAGTAGATAAATTAGGCTTCATCAAAATTAAAAACTTGTGTATCAAAGGATACTATCAAAAGAGTGAAAAGCCGACTCACAGAATGAGAGAAAATATTTGCAAATCATACACCTAGTAAGGGATTAAGATCCAGAATATATAAAGAAATACAACTCAACAGCAACAGCAAAGCAACTTATTCTTAAAATGGGCAATGGACTTCAATAGACATTCCTCCAAAGAAAATATACAAGTAGCCAATAAGCGTGTGAACAGATGCTCAATATCATTAGTCATCAGAAAAGTGCAAACAAACCCACAATGGTATAACGTTTCACATCCATTAGGATAGCTATTATCAAAAAACAAAAACAGAAAATAACAAGCATGGATGAAGATGTGGAGAAATTGGAACCCTTGTGTATTGCTGGTGGGAATGTAAAATGGTATAGCCACTGTGGAAAACAGTTTGGCAGGTCCTTAAAAAGTTAAATGCGGAATTGCCCTATGATCCAGCAATTCCACTTCTAGGTATATACACAAAACAATTAAAACCACAGACTCAAACAAATATTTGTACACCAATGTTTATTGCACCATTATTCATAGTAGCCAAAAGGTAAAAGCAATACAAGTGGCTATCAGTAGATGAATGAATAGACAAATGTGGTATATATATACAATGGAATATTATTCAGCCATAAAAAGGAATTCTGATATGTGCTACAGCATGTACAATCTTGAAGTAATACAGAAACAAGAGGACAAATATTGCATGATTCCACTTCTATGATGAACGTAGAATAGGCAAATTCACAGAGACAGGAAAAATAGAGGTTACTGGGGACTGGTGTGGGAGGGGAGAATGAGTGCTATTGTTTAATGGGTTCAGAGGTTCTCTTTGGGATGATGAAAATTTCTGAAAATAGTGGTGATAGTTGCATAACACTGTGAATATACTTGCAACCACTGAATTGTACATGAAAAATGATAAATTTTATGTTATGTATATTTTACCATATTAAAATGAAATCCAACCCTTAGCATCCTCTTTATACCCTTCTACTAAGTTTTGGTTCTGGTTTTTGGTTTGCTATTGATGACAGTGGTTGTTTTCAACTAGTACTTCCTTCAAGCTAAAGAAGGATTTCTAGAAAATAAAGGAAATCCTCATGTTTTCTAATTGGTAAGACAATTGCTGAACTATTTCATTTCCTCTTAGACTTTCTCTTCACACCCACTCAATTCCATATAAGGTGAACTAGTGACTCCTCTC
Source organism: Phocoena sinus (assembly GCF_008692025.1). Classification (NCBI taxonomy): domain Eukaryota; kingdom Metazoa; phylum Chordata; class Mammalia; order Artiodactyla; family Phocoenidae; genus Phocoena; species Phocoena sinus. The sequence goes on from NC_045764.1 coordinate 4,647,600, forward strand.
TTCTGAAACAATTTCAAGAGAATTAGCTCCACAAATTATTTGGTAACCTGTTCTACCACTTCTCCTAGCTAAAACTGGTGACTGATGCAGAAGTTTGTTTTGTTTAACCATCTCTATCTTTTAATGGGCAAACGTGCTCAAATGATAACAAGATAATTTCAACTCAGAAGGAAAAAAGAAGATACAATGATGCAGTTAAGTAAAAACTTTTAAAATGTAAAGACAGAAAACTGGTTTTTTATGTTCTTATTCCTCGATTTTCCAATCCCATCAAAATACATCAAAACACCAATAATGCACTTGCAATTTAACAGAAAATAATTACCTTATAGCAATCAAAAAATCTTTGTATTGGATTATTTATCTAAAATTTGACTTTAATTTGTAATTCTCTTCAGATGGTATATTTAGATTCACTGTAATCTACAGTGTATGCAGACTATTTGAAGAGCCTGTGAGTTTTATAGTTTTGCAATCAATGTTTTGTTTTGTTTGGCATGGCATACGTCTTTATTATATATTGGGTGGGCCAAAAAGCCTTCAGTTTTTTAAGTAAAAATAAAAGACACATTTTTCATTTTCACCATGAACTTTATTGAACAATGTATTCACCCTTTTGTTCCACTACTTTCTGCCATTTTTCAGGCAACTTCATAATTCCATCTTCCCAAAACTTTTTGAGCAAAGAACTTTTCCAGGTGCCTTTTACAGTCTTCCAGGGAACTGAAATTTTTTCCACTAAGAGAATTTTGTAAAGACTGAAATAAGTGGAAATCTGAAGGCGCGATGTGTGGTGAATACAGAAGATGAATAATAACTTCCCAGCCAAAGTGTAGTAGTTTTTGCCTGGTCATCAAAGACACATGCAGTCTTGCGTTATCCTGATGGAAGATTATGCGTTTTCTCTTGACTAATTCTGGATGCTTTTCGTCGAGTGCCATTTTCAGTTGGTCTAATTGGGAGCCATACTTGTTGGAAATAATGTTTGGTTTTCTGGAAGGAGCTCATAATAGATAACTCCCTTCCAATCCCACCATATACACAACATCACCTTCATTGGATGAAGACTGGCCTTTGGTGTGGTTGGTGGTGATTCATTTCGCTTGCCCCACGATCTCCTCTGTTCCACATTGTTGTACAGTATCCACTTTTCACTGCCCATCACAATTTGTTTTAAAAACAGAACATTTTCATTACATTTAAGTAGAGAATTGCATGTGGAAATATGGTCAAGAAGGTATTTTTCACTTAACTTCTGTGGAATCCAAACATCAAATCAATTCACGGAACCAAGCTGGTGCAAAAGACCTTCAACGCTTGATTTGGATATTTTGAGTATGTCAGCTATCTCCCACGTGGTATAACGTTGACCGTTCTCAATTATTCTTTCAATTGATCGCTATCAACTTCAACTGGTCAACCCGATAGTGGAGCATCATCCAGCGAGAAGTCTCCAGCACAAAACTTCACAAACCACTTTTGACATGTTCTATCAGTCACAGCACCTTCTCCATACACTGCACAAATATTTTTGTGCGTTTCATTTGTGTTACCTTTCTTGAAATAATGAAGCATAATATTCCAAAAACGTTGCTTCTTTTCTTCCATCTTCAATATTAAAATGGCTACACAAAAATTTACCAATTTTGATAAGTCTTCTTTTTTTAATTGGAGAATAATTGCTTTACAATGGTGTGTTAGTTTCTGCTTTATAACAAAGTGAATCAGTTATATATATATATATATATATATATATATATATATATATATAACTCCTCCCACCCTCCCTATCCTACCCCTCCAGGCGAGCACAAAGCACCGAGCTGATCTCCCTGTGCTATGCGGCTGCTTCCCACTAGCTATCTACCTTACCTTTGGTACTGTATATATGTCCATGCCTCTCTCTCGCTTTGTCACAGCTCACCCTTCCCCCTCCCCATATCCGCAAGTCCATTCTCTAGTAGGTCTGTGTCTCTATTCCTGTCTTATCCCTAGGTTCTTCATGACATTATTTTTTCTTAAATTCCAGATATATGTCTTAGCATACGGTATTTGTCTTTCTCTTTCTGACTTACTTCACTCTGTATGACAGACTCTAGGTCTATCCACATCATTACAAATAGCTCAATTTCGTTTCTTTTTATGGCTGAGTAATATTCCATTGTATATATGTGCCACATCTTCTTTATCCATTCATCCGATGATGGACACTTAGGTTGCTTCCATCTCCGGGCTGTTGTAAATAGAGCTGCAATGAACATTTTGGTACATGAATCTTTTTGAATTATGGTTTTCTCAGGGTATATGCCCAGTAGTGGGATTGCTGGGTCATATGGTAGTTCTATTTGTAGTTTTTTAAGGAACCTCCATACTCTTCTCCGCAGTGGCTGTATCAATTTACATTCCCACCAACAGTGCAAGAGGGTTCCCTTTTCTCCATACCCTATCCAGCATTTATTGTTTCTAGACTTTTTGATGATGGCCATTCTGACTGGTGTGAGATGATATCATTGTAGTTTTGATTTCCATTTCTCTAATGATTAATGATGTTGAGCATTCTTTCATGTGTTTATTGGCAATCTGTATATCTTCTTTGGAGAAATGTCTATTTAGGTCTTCTGCCCATTTTTGGATTGGGTTGTTTGTTTTTTTGTTATTAAGCTGCATGAGCTGCTTATAAATTTTGGAGAGTAAACCTTTGTCAGTTGGTTCATTTGCAAATATTTTCTCCCATTCTGAGGGTTGTCTTTTGGTCTTGTTTATGGTTTCCTTTGCTGTGCAAAAGCTTTGAAGTTTCATTAGGTCCCATTTGTTTATTTTTGTTTTTATTTCCATTTCTCTAGGAGGTGGGTCAAAAAGGATCTTGCTGTGATTTATGTCATATAGTGTTGTGCCTATGTTTTCCTCTAAGAGTTTGATAGTTTCTGGCATTACATTTAGGTCTTTAATCCATTTTGAGCTTATTTTTGTGTATGGTGTTAGGGAGTGATCTAATCTCATACTTTTACATGTACCTGTCCAGTTTTCCCAGCACCACTTATTGAAGACGCTGTCCTTTCTCCACTGTACACTCCTGCCTCCTTTATCAAATATAAGGTGACCATATGTGCGTGGGTTTATCTCTGGTCTTCCTATCCTGTTCCACTGATCTATATTTGTTTTTGTGCCAATACCATACTGTCTTGATTACTGTAGCTTTGTAGTATAGTCTGAAATCAAGGAGCCTGATTCCTCCAGCTCCGTTTTTCGTTCTCAAGATTGCTTTGGATATTCGGGGTCTTTTGTGTTTCCATACAAATTGTGAAATTTTTTGTTCTACTTCTGTGAAAAATGCCAGTGGTAGTTTGATAGGGATTGCATTGAATCTATAGATTGCTTTGGGTAGTAAAGTCATTTTCACAATGTTGATTCTCCAATCCAAGAACATGGTATATCTCTCCATCTGTTTGTATCATCTTTAATTTCTTTCATCAGTGTCTTATAATTTTCTGCATACAGGTCTTTTGTCTCCTTAGGTAGGTTTATTCCTAGATATTTTATTCTTTTTGTTGCAATGGTAAATGGGAGTGTTTTCTTGATTTCACCTTCAGATTTTTCATCATCAGTGTATAGGAATGCCAGAGATTTCTGTGCATTAATTTTGTATCCTGCTACTTTACCAAATTCATTGATTAGCTCTAGTAGTTTTCTGGTAGCATCTTTAGGATTCTCTATGTATAGTATCATGTCATCTGCAAACAGTGACAGCTTTACTTCTTCTTGTCCGATTTGGATTCCTTTTATTTCCTTTTCTTCTCTGATTGCTGTGGCTAAAACTTCCAAAACTATGTTGAATAAGAGTGGTGAGAGCGGGCAACCTTGTCTTGTTCCTGATCTTAGTGGAAATGCTTTCAGTTTTTCACCATTGAGGACGATGTTGGCTGTGGGTTTGTCATATATGGCCTTTATTATGTTGAGGAAAGTTCCCTCTATGCCTACTTTCTGCAGGGTTTTTATCATAAATGGGTGTTGAATTTTGTCAAAAGCTTTCTCTGCATCTATTGAGATGATCATATGGTTTTTATCCTTCAATTTGTTAATATGGTGTATCACTTTGATTGATTTACATATATTGAAGAATCCTTGCATTCCTGGAATAAACCCCACTTGATCATGGTGTATGATCCGTTTAATGTGCTGTTGGATTCTGTTTGCTAGTATTTGTCGAGGATTTTTGCATCTATGTTCATCAATGATATTGGCCTGTAGTTTTCTTTCTTTGTGACATCCTTGTCTGGTTTTGGTATCAGGGTGATGGTGGCCTCGTACAATGAGTTTCGGAGTGTTCCTCCCTCTGCTATATTTTGGAAGAGTTTGAGAAGGATAGGTGTTAGCTCTTCTCTAAATGTTTGATAGAATTTGCCTGTGAAGCCATTTAGTCCTGGGCTTTAGTTTGTTGGAAGATTTTTAATCACAGTTTCAATTTCAGTGCTTGTGATTGGTCTGTTCATATTTTCTATTTCTTCCTGATTCAGTCTTGGCAGGTTGTGCATTTCTAAGAATTTGTCCATTTCTTCCAGGTTGTCCATTTTATTGGCATAGAGTTGCTTGTAGTAATCTCTCATGATCTTTTGTATTTCTGCAGTGTCAGTTGTTACTTCTTTTTCATTTCTAATTCTATGATTTGAGTCTTCTCCCTTTTTTTCTTGATCAGTCTGGCTAATGGTTTATCAATTTTGTTTATCTTCTCAAAGAACCAGCTTTTAGTTTTATTGATCTTTGTTATTGTTTCCTTCATTTCTTTTTCATTTATTTCTGATCTGATTTTTATGATTTCTTTCCTTCTGCTAACTTTGGGTTTTTTTTTGTTCTTCCTTCTCTAATTGCTTTAGGTGCAAGGTTAGGTTGTTTATTCAAGATGTTTCTTGTTTATTAAGGTAGGATTGTATTGCTATAAACTTTCGTCTTAGCATTGCTTTTGCTGCACCCCATAGATTTTGAGTTGTCATGTCTCCATTGTCATTTGTTTCTAGGTGTTTTTATATTTCCTCTTTGATTTCTTCAGTGATCACTTCGTTATTAAGTAGTGTACTGTTTGGCCTCCATGTGTTTGTATTTTTTACAGGTCTTTTCCTGTAAATGATATCTAGTCTCATAGTGTTGTGGTCAGAAAAGATACTTGATAGAATTTCAGTTTCCTTAAATTTACCAAGGCTTGATTTGTGACCCAAGATATGATCAATTCTGGAGAATGTTCCATGAGCACTTGAGAAAAATGTGTATTCTGTTGTTTTTGGATGGAATGTCCTATAAATATCAATTAAGTCCATCTTGTTTAATGTATCATTTAAAGCTTGTGTTTCCTTATTTATTTTCATTTTGGATGATCTGTCCATTGGTGAAAGTGGGGTGTTAAAGTCCCCTACTACGAATGTGTTACTGTCAATTTCCCCTTTTATGCCTGTTAGTATTTGCCTTATGTATTGAGGTGCTCCTATGTTGGGTGCATAAATATTTACAATTGTTACATCTTCTTCTTGGATTGATCCCTTGATCATTATGTAGTGTCCCTCTTTGTCTCTTGTAATAGTCTTTATTTTAAAGTCTATATTGTCTGATATGAGAATTGCTACTCCAGCTTTCTTTTGGTTTCCATTTGCATGGAATATCTTTTTCCATCCCCTTACTGTCAGTCTGTATGTGTCTCAAGGTCTGAAGTGGGTCTCTTGTAGACAGCAAAGACATGGGTCTTGTTTTTGTATCCATTTTGCCAATCTGTGTCTTTTGGTGGGAGCATTTAGTCCATTTACATTTAAGGTAATTATCGATATGTATGTTCCTATTCCCATTTTCTTAACTGTTTTGGGTTCTTTATTGTAGGTCTTTCCCTTCTCTTGTGTTTCTTGCCTAGAGAAGTTCCTTTAGCATTTGTTGTAAAGCTGGTTTGGTGGTGCTGAACTCTCTCAGCTTTTGCTTGTCTGTAAAGGTTTTAATTTCTTCATCAAATCTGAATGAGATCCTTGCTGGGTAGAGTAATCTTGGTTGCAGGTTTTTCTCCTCCATCACTTTAAATATGTCCTGCCAGTCCCTTCTGGCTTGCAGAGTTTCTGCTGAAAGATCAGCTGTTAACCTTATGGGGATTCCCTTGTGTGTTCTTTGTTGTTTTTCCCTTGCTGCTTTTAATATGATTTCTTTGTATTTAATTTTTGACTGTTTGATTAATATGTGTCTTGGTGTATTTCTCCTTGGATTTATCCTTTATGGGACTCTCTGTGGTTCCTGGACTTGATTAACTATTTCCTTTCCCATATTAGGGAAGTTTTCAACTATAATCTCTTCAAATATTCTCTCAGTCCCTTTCTTTTTCTCTTCTTCTTCTGGAACCCCGATAATTCGAATGTTGGTGCATTTAATGTTGTCCCAGAGGTCTCTGAGACTGTCCTAGTTCTTTTCATTCTTTTTTCTTTATTCTGCTCTGCAGTAGTTATTTCCACTACTTTATCTTCCAGGTCACTTATCCGTTCTTCTGCCTCAGTTATTCTGCTATTGATCCCAACTAGAGTATTTTTAATTTCATTTATTGTGTTGTTCATCATTGCTTGTTTCATCTTTAGTTCTTCTAGGTCCTTGTTAAATGTTTCTTGCATTTTGTCTAATCTATGTCCAAGTTTTGGATCGTCTTTACAATCATTATTCTGAATTCTTTTTTAGGTAGACTGCCTATTTCCACTTCATTTGTTAGGTCTGGTGGGTTTTTATCTTGCTCCTTCATCTGCGGCGTGTTTTTCTGTCTTCTCATTTTGTTTATCTTACTGTTTGGGATCTCCTTTTTGCAGGCTGCAGGTTCGTAGTTCCTGTTGTTTTTGCTGTCTGTCCCCAGTGGCTAAGGTTGGTTCAGTGGGTTGTGTAGGCTTCCTGGTGGAGGGGACTAGTGCCTGTGTTCTGGTGGATGAGGCTGGATCTTGTCTTTCTGGTGGGCAGGTTCACGTCTGGTGGTGTGTTTTGGGGTGTCTGTGGACTTATCGTGATTTTAGGCAGCCTCTCTGCTAATGGGTGGGGTTGTGTTCCTGTCTTGCTAGTTGTTTAGCATAGGGTGTCCAGCACTCTAGCTTGCTGGTCATTGAGTGAAGCTGGATGCTGGTGTTGAGATGGAGATCTCTGGGAGATTTTCGCCGTTTGATATTATGTGGAGCCGGGAGGTGTCTTGTGGACCAGTGTCCTGAAGTTGGCTCTCCCATCTCAGAGGCACAGCACTGACTCCTGGCTGCAGCACCAAGAGCCTTTCATCCACACGGCTCCTTAATTTGGGATGATTCGTTGTCTATTCAGGTAATCCAGAGATGCAGGTACATCAAGTTGATTGTGCAGCTTTAATCCGCTGCTTCTGAGGCTGCTGGGAGAGATTTCCTTCTCTCTTCTTTGTTCTCACAGCTCCCAGGGGCTCAGCTTTGGATTTGGCCCCGCCTCTGTATGTAGGTTGCCTGAAGGCGTCTGTTCTTGGCTCAGACAGTACGGGGTTAAAGGAGCCGCTGATTCGGGGGCTCTGGCTCACTCAGGCCGGGGGGGGGGGGAGGGAGGGGCACGGAGTGCGGGGCGGGCCTTCGGGGCAGAGGCCGGCGTGACGTTGCACCAGCCTGAGGCGTGCCGTGTGTTCTCCCGGGGAAGTTGTCTCTGGATCCCGGGACCCTGGCAGTGGCGGGCTGCACAGGCTCCCCGGAAGCGGGTGTGGAGAGTGACCTGTGCTCGCACACAGGCTTCTTGGTGGCGGCAGCAGCGGCCTTAGCGTCTCCTGCCCGTCTCTGGGGTCCGCGCTTTTAGCCGCGGCTCGCGCCCGTCTCTGGAGCTCCTTTAAGCAGCGCTCTGAATCCCCTCTCCTCGCGCACCAGGAAACAAAGAGGGAAGAAAAAGTCTCTTGCCTCTTCGGCAGGTCCAGACTTTTCCCCGGACTCCCTCCCGGCCAGCCGTGGCGCACTAACCCCCTGCAGGCTGTGTTCACACCGCCAACCCCAGTCCTCTCCCGGCGCTCCGACCGAAGCCCGAGCCTCAGCTCCCAGCCCCGCCCGCCCCGGCAGGTGAGCAGACAAGCCTCTCGGGCTGGTGAGTGCCGGTCGGCCCTGATCCTCTGTGCGGGAATCTCCCCGCTTTGCCCTCCGCACCCCTGTGGCTGTGCTCTCCTCCGCGGCTCCAAAGCTCCCCCACTCCGCCACCCGCAGTCTCCGCCCACGAAGGGGCTTCCTAGTGTGTGGACACTGTTCCTCCTTCACGGCTCCCTCCCACCGGTGCAGGGCCCGTCCCTATCCTTTTGTCTCTGTTTATTTTTTTCTTTTGCCCTACCCACGTACGTGGGGGGTTTCTTGCCTTTTGGGAGGTCTGAGGTCTTCTGCCAGCGTTCAGCATGTGTTCTGTAGGAGTTGTTCCACGTGTAGATGTATTTCTGGTGTATCTGTGAGGAGGAAGGTGATCTCCGCGTCTTACTCTTCCGCCATCTTCCCGGAAGCCCATAAGTCTTTTTTAAAATGCATGCTAAGAAAATTATTTCCAATGAAGTTAAAGACAACTAAGTGTTGCCAGAGCCATCCTACAGAAAAAACAGAACGAACATTTTGGTCCACGCAATACTTATTTAACATTACAAAAAAATTTAAGTATAAGATTATGTGACCCATTTAACATTTGAAAAACATTTAAGAATAAGACAAAAAATGTACTTTTATGATCTAAAAATGACCCAAATTTTATAGATGGAAATCAAGACCAATAATCGTAGGCATCTTCTTCAGAATTACACCAAATATGTAACACTACCTATAATTTTAGCTATTTAGAAGGTAATATTTTTTGTTTATTCATTAAAATAGTCTGGAAAATCTATTCCCTCAGGTATCTACATCTTTAAAAAGAAAAATAAAGAAATGCATTGTAGAGAAAGAAGGCTTTTCTGAAAATCCATTAATATTCCAATTTCAATGCAAGGAAAGTTATGCAAGGATCATTCTGACAAATTAAGATTTGTAAATGTGTAAGTGCAAATTTTCACAGCAAATAGTACTTGAGTAATTATACCTAAAACATATAAAATCATTTTTATATATTTACGACTACACTACTTTTTTTAAACATCTTTATTGAAGTATAATTGCTTTACATTGTTGTGTTAGTTTCTGCTGTATAACAAAGTGACTCAGCTATACATATACATATATCCCCATATCCCCTCCCTCTTGCGTCTCCCTCCCACCCTCCCTATCCCACCCCTCTAGGTGGTCACAGAGCACCGAGCTGATCTCCCTGTGCTATGCGGCTGCTTCCCACTAGCTATCTATTTTACATTTGACTACTTTTTAAAAAAAGACTATTTTTTTAGAGCAGTTTTAGGTTTACAATAAAATTGAGATGAAGTTACAAGACTTCCTATCTCCTCCCCTGCTTCCACACATGATAGCCTCCCTCATTTTCAACATCCTCTGTACTCTTCCTGTTCATCTCTTTTCCCTCCCCACCCCACCCCACCCCAACTACTGATTTTTTTGTTGTCTCTACAGTTTCACCTTTTCCAGAATGTCACATAGTTTTGAACCATATAGCAGGTAGCCTTCTCCAATTGGCTTCTTTCACTTACTAGTATACAGTTAAACTTCCTCCATGTTTTTTCAAGGCCTTATAGCTGATTCTTTTCTAGAACGGAATGGTATTTCATTGTCTGGATGTACCAAAGTTGATTTATCTACTCCCCTACCAAAGGACATCTTGGTTGTTTCTAAGTTTGGGGAATTAAGAATAAAGCAGCTAAAAACATCCACGTTCAGGTTTTTGCATGGACATAAGCTCCCAACTCCTTTCGGTAAATGTTTAAGGAGCATGCCTGCTGGATCAGATGGTAACAGTATGTTTAGTTTTGTAAGAAACCATCAAATTATCTTCCAAAGTAGCTGCACCATTTTGCATTGCCACCAACAATGAATGAAAGTTCCTGTTGCTCCACATCCTTACTGGCATGTGGTGTTGTCAGTACTTTGATTTTGGCCATTCTAATTGGTATGTAGTGGCATCTCATTGTTGGTTTAATTTGCATTTCCCTGATGACATATGATTTGGAGCATCTTTTCATATGCTAATTTCCCATCTGTATATCTTCTTTGATGAGGTGTCTGTTCAGGTCTTTTTTCCATTTTTAAATTGGATTGCTTGTTTTCTTATTGTTGAAATTCAAGTGTTATTTGTATATTTTGGATAACAGTCTTTATCGATTTGTCTTCTGTAAATATTTTCTCCCAGTCTGTGGTTTGTTTTCTACTTCTTTTGATATTGTTTTTCACTGAGAAGATGGTTTTTAATATTAATGAAGTCCAGCTTATCGATTATGCCTTTCATGGATCATATCTTTGGTGTTATATTTTAAAAGGCATCACTACACCCAAGGTTACTAAGTTTTCTCCTATGTTTTCTTCTAGAAGTTCTATAGTTTTGTGTTTTCCATTTAGACCTGTGATCCATCTTGACTTAATTTTGTGAAGAGTATATCGTCTGTGTGTAGATTCATGTTTCTGCATGTGGATGTTCAGTAATTCCAACACCATTTGTTGAAAACACTATATTTTCTCCATTTTATTAATTTTCCTCCTTTCTCAAACTGGTTGACAGATTTATGTGGGTCTATGTCTGGCTTCTCTGTTCTGTTCTTTTGCCAATAAAATTCTGTCTTGACAACTGCAGCTTTATAATAAGACTTGAAGTCAGGTAGTGTCAGTTCTCCAACTTTGTTCTTCTCCTCGATATTGTGTTGACTATTCTGGATCTTTTGTCTCTCCATATAAACTTTAGAATTAGTCTGTCAATATCCACAAAGTAACTTGCTGGGATTTTTATTGGGGTTGCATTGAATCTATAGATCAAATTGATAGATATAGACCAGTTGATACAATTGCTATAGAGATACAGTTGATCAACTCTGGATCAGCTCAAGTGAAGAACTGACATCTTGACAATATTGAGCCTTCCTATCCATGTACATGGAATATCTCTCCATTTATTTAGTTCTCCTTTGAAATCTTTCATTTTATAGTTTTGCTCATATAGATCTTATACATATTTTGTTAAATTTTCACCTAAGTATTGCATTTGGGGAGGCACTAATGTAAATATTAATGTGTTTCTAATTTTTAATTTCACTTGTTCATCCCCTGATATACAGAAAAGCAGCTGACTTTTGTATATAAACCTTGTATCCTGCAATCTTGGTATAATCACTTTTTAGTTCCAGAAGTTTTTTTGGCCAATTTTTATGAATTTTCTACGTAGATGATCATGTCATCTGTGAATAAAGGAAGTGTTATGTCTTCCTTCCTAGTCTGTATACATTTTATTTCCTTTACTTGCCTTATTAAATTAGTAAGGACTTCCAATATGAGGTTGAAAAGTAGTGGTGAGAGGGGACATCCTTGCCTTTTACCTCACCTTAATGGGAAAGCTTCAAATTTATTACCATTAAGTATGATGTTAGCTGTAGGCTTTTTATAGATAGTCATTATGCAGTTGAGAAAGTTCCACTCTATTCCTAGTTTATTGAGATTTTTTAAAAATCATAGATATTGGATTTTTTCAAACACTTTTTCTGCATCAATTGATAAGATCATGTGATTTTTTCCTATTTAGTCTGCTGATATGATGGACTGCATTACTTGATTTTCAAATGGTGAACCAGCCTTGCACACCTGGGATAAATCCCACTAAATTATGGTGTGTAATTCTTTTTATAGCTTTTTTTTATTGGAGTATAATTGCTTTAAAATGTTCTGTTAGTTTCTGCTGTACAATGAAGTGAATCAGCTATATGTATAACTATATCCCCTCCCTCTTGGACCTCTCTCTCACCCACCCCCATCCCACCAATCTAGGTCATCACTGAGCACTGAGCTGAGCTTCCCATGCTATACAGCATGTTCCCACTAGCTATCTATTTCACACATGGTAGTGAATTTATGTCAAACTTAATCTCCCAGTTGGTCTCACCCTCCCCTTCCCCACCGTGTCCACAGGTCCATTCTCTACATCTACGTCTCTATTCCTGTCCTGCAAATAGGTTTTGTCTGTACCATTTATCAAGATTCTACATATATGCATTAATATACGATATTAGTTTTTCTCTTTCTGGCTTACTTCACTCTGTATGACAGATGCTAGGTCCATCCATATCTCTACAAATTACCCAATTTCATTCCTTTTATGGCTGAGTAATATTCCATTGTATATATGTATCACATCTTCTGTATCCATTCATCTGTAGTTGGATATTTAGGTTTTTCCCATATCCTGGCTATTGTAAATAGTGGTGCAATGAACATTGGGGTTCATGTGTCCTTTTGAATTATGGTTTTCTCAGGGTATATGCCCAGTAGTGGGATTGCTGGGTCATATAGTAGTTCTATTTTTAGTTTTTTAAGGAACCTCCATACTGTTCTCCATAGTGGCTGTTTCAATTTACATTCCCACCAACAGTGCAAAAGGGTTCCCTTTTCTCCACACCCTCTCCAACATTTACTGTTTGTAGATTTTTTGATGATGGCCATTCTGACCGGTTTGAGGTGATACCTCACTGTAGCTTTGATTTGCATTTCTCTAATAATTAGTGATGTTGAGTATCTTTTCATGTGCCTCTTGGCCATCTGTATGTCTTCTTTGGTGAAATGTCTATTTAGGTCTTCCGCCCATTTTTGGATTGGGTTGTTTTTTTGATAATGAGCTCCATGAGCTGTTTGTATATTTTGGAGATTAACCCTTTGTCCGTTGCTTCATTTGCAAATATTTTCTCCTATTCTGAGGGTTGTCCTTTTGTCTTGTTTATGGTTTCCTTTGCTGTGCAAAAGCTTTTAAGTTTCATTATGTCCCATTTCTTTATTTTTCTTTGTATTTCCATTACTGCAGGAGGTGGGTCAAAAAAGATCTTGCTGTGGTTTATGTCAAAGAGTGTTTGTCCAATGTTTTCCTCTAAGAGTTTTATAGTGTCCGGTCTTACATTTAGGTCTTTAATCCATTTTGAGTTTATTTTTGTGTATCGTGTTAGGGAGTGTTCTAATTTCATTCTTTTACATGTAGCTGTCCAGTTTTCCCAGCACCACTTATGGAAGAGGCTGTCTTTTCTCCATTGTATATTCTTGCCTCCTTTATCAAAAATAAGATGACCATATGTGCGTGGGTTTATCTCTGGGCTTTCTATCCTGTTCCATTGATCTATATTTCTGTTTTTGTGCCAGTACCATACTGTCTTGATTACTGTAGCTTTGTAGTATAGTTTGAAGTTGGGGAGCCTGATTCCTCCAGCTCCGTTTTTCATTCTCAAGGTTTCTTTGACTATTCATGGTCTTTTGTGTTTCCATACGAATTGTAAAATTTTTTGTTCTAATTCTGTGAAGAATGCCATTGGTAGCTTGATAGGGATTGCATTGAATCTGTAGATTGCTTTGGGTAGTACAGTGATTTTCACAATATTTATTCTTGCAATCCAAGAACATGGTATATTTCTCCATCTGTTTATGTCATCTTTGATTTCTTTCATCAGTGTTTTATAGTTTCCTGAGTACAAGTCTTCTGTCTCCTTAGGTAGGTTTATTCCTAGGTATTTTACTCTTTTTGTTGCAGTGGTAAATAGCATTGTTTCCTTAATTTCTCTTTCTGATTTTTTGTTGTTAGTGTATAGGAATGCAAGAGATTTCTGTGCACTAGTTTTGTATCCTGCAACCTTACCAATTTCATTGATTAGTTCTAGTAGTTTTCTGGTGGCATCTTTAGGATTTTCTATGTATAGTATCATGTCGTCTGCAAACAGTGACAGTTTTACTTCTTCTTTTCCAATTTGTATTCCTTTTATTTCTTTTTCTTCTCTGATTGCCAGTCTAGGACTTCCAAAACTATGTTGAATAAGAGTGGTGAGAGTGGACGTCCTTGTCTTGTTCCTGATCTGAGTTGATATGCTTTCAGTTTTTCACCATTGAGATTAATGTTTGCTGTGGGTTTGTCATATATGGCCTTTACTATGTTGAGGTAGGTTACCTCTGTGACCTTTTTCTGGAAAGTTTTTATCATAAATACGTGTTGAATTTTGTCAAAAGAAATTTCTGCATCTATTGAGATGAACATATGTTTTTTCTTCCTTAATTTGTTAATATGGTTTATCACATTGATTGATTTGCATATATTGAAGAATTCTTGCATTCCTACCCCCCTTGATCATGGTGTATGATCCTTCTAATGTGTTGTTGGATTCTGTTTGCTAGTATTTTGTTTAGGATTTTCGCATCTATGTTCATCAGTGATACTAGCCTATAATTTTCTTTTTTTGTGATATCTTTGTCTGGTTTTGGTATCATAGTGATGGTAGCCTCATATAACAAGTTTGGGAGTGTTCCTCCCTCTGGAATTTTTTGGAAGAGTTTGAGAAGGATGGGTGTTAGCTCTTCTCTAAATGTTTGATAGAATTCTCCTGTGAAGCCATCTGTTCATTGACATTTGTTTCTTGGAAGAATTTTAATTACAGTTTCAATTTCATTACTTATGATAGGTCAGTTTATATTTCCTAATTCTTCCTGGTTTAGTCTTGGAAAATTGTACTTTTCCAAGAATTTGTCCATTTCTTCCCAGTTATCCATTTTATTGGCATATAGTTTTCTGTAATAGTCTCTTAAAATCCTTTCTATTTCTGCTATGTCAGTTGTGATTTCTCCTTTTTCATTTCTAATTTTATTGATTGAGTCCTCTCCCTTTTTTTCTTGATGAATCTGGCTAAAGGTTTATCAATCAATTTTGGTTTTCTTCTCAAAGAACCAACTTTTAGTTTTATTGATCTTTGCTATTGTTTTCTTCGTTTCCATTTCATTATTTCTGCTCTGATCTTTATGATTTCTTTCCTTCTACTGACTTTGTGTTTTCTTTATTCTTCTTTCTCTAGTTGCTTTAGGTGTAAGGATAGATTGTTTATTTGAGATTTTTCTTGTTTCTTGAGGTAGGATTGAATTGCTATAAACTTCCTTTTTAGAACTGCTTTTGCTGTGTCCCATAGGTTTTGGGTCATTGTGTTTTCATTGCCATTTGTTTCTATGTATTTTTTAATTTCTTCTTTGACTTCTTCAGTGATCTCTTGGGTATTTAGTAGTGCACTGTTCAGCCTCCATATATTTGTGTTTTTACAGTTTTCTTCCTGTAATCGATTTCTAATCTCATAGTGTTGTGGTCAGAAAAGATGCTTGATACGATTTTAATTTTCTTAAATTTTCTGACGCTTGATTTTTGGCCCAAGATGTGATCTATCATGGAGAATGTTTCATGTGCACTTGAGAAGAAAGTGTATTCTGCCACTTTTGGGTGGAATGTTCTATAAACATCAATTAAATCTATCTGTTCTATTGTGTCATTTAAAGCTTGTGTTTTCTTATTTATTTTCTGTTTGGATGATCTGTCCTTTGGTGTAAGTGGGGTGTTAAAGTCCCCTACTATTATTGTGTTACTGTCAATTTCCCCTTTCATGGTTGTTAGCATTTGCCTTATGTATTGAGGTGCTCCTATGTTGGGTGCATAAATATGTACAATTGTTATATCTTCTCCTTGGATTGATCCTTTGATCATTATGTAGTGTCCTTCTTTGTCTCTTGTAATAGTCTTTATTTTAATGTCTGTTTTGTCTGATATGACAATTGCTACTCCAGCCTTCTTTTGATTTCCATTTGCATAGAATATGTTTTTCCATCCCCTCACTTTCAGTCTGTATGTGTCCCTAGGTCTGAAGTGGGTCTCTTGTAGACAGCATATATACAGGTCTTGTTTATGTATCTATTCAGCCAGTCTGTGTCTTTCGGTTGGAGCATTTAATCCATTTACATTCAAGGTTATTATTGATATGTATGTTCCTATTACCATTTTCTTAATTGTTTTGGCTTTGTTTTTGTGGGTCTTTTTCTTCTCCTGTGTTTCTCACCTAGAGAAGTTCCTTTAGCATTTGTTGTAAAGCTGGTTTGGTGGTGCTCCATTCTCTTAGCTTTTGCTTGTCTGTAAAGCTTTTGATTTCTCCATCGAATCTGAAAGAGATCCTTGCTGGGTAGAGTAATCTTGGTTGTAGGTTTTTCTTTTTCATCACTTTAAGTATATCCTGCCACTCTCTTCTGGCCTGCAGAGTTTCTGCTGAAAAATCAGCTGATAAACTTACAGGGATTCCATTGTATGTTATTTTTTGCTTTTCCCTTGCTACTTTTAATATTTTTTCTTTGAATTTAATGTTTGTTAGTTTGATTATGTATCTTGGTATGTTCCTCCTAGTATTTATCCTGTATAGGACTCTCTGTGCTTCCTGGACTTGGGTGACTATTTCCTTTCCCATATTACAGAAGTTTTCTACTGTAATCTCTTAGAAAATTTTCTCAGACCCTTTCTTTTCCTCTTCGTCTTCTGGGATGGGACCTGTATAATAATGTTGGTACGTTTAGTGTTGTCCCAGAGGTCTCTGAGATTGTCTTCAATTTTTTTTCTTTTTTCTTTTTCTGCTCCTCAGCAGTTATTTCCACCATTCTGTCTTCCAGTTCACTTATTCGTTCTTCTGCCTCAGGTGTTTTGTTGTTGATTCCTTCTAGTGTATTTTTCATTTCAGTTATTGTGTTGTTCATCTCTGTTTGTTTGTTCTTTAGTTCTTCTAGACCTTTTTAAAACATTTTTTATACTTTCTCGAGCTGTGCCTATATTCTGTTTCCGAGATCCTGGATCATCTTTACTGTCATTACTCTAAAGTCTTTTTCAGGTAGGTTGCTTATTTCCTCTTCATTTATTTGGTCTTATAGGTTTTTACCTTGTTCCTTCATCTGTGTCCCTTTTTTTTGTGCTCTCTTTTTTTTTTTTTTTTTTTTTTTGATGGGTCAGTCTGTGTTCCTGTCTTACTGGTTGTTTGGCCTGAGGCTTCCAGCACTGGAGTTCGTAGGCTGTTGGGTAGAGCTCGGTCTTGGTGCCGAGATGAGGACCTCTAGGAGACCTCACTCCAATGAATATTCCCTGGGGTCTGAGGTTCTCTGCTAGTCCAGTGGTCCTGACTCGGAGCTCGACCAGAGGAGCTCAGGCCCGCCCCCTTGCTTGTGAACCAAGATCCTGCAAATCGTACAGGGCAGCAAAAACAAACAAACAAAAAAAAGGAGCAAAACAATAACAAAGGGAAAAAAATAAAATTAGAAAACTAACAGATATGTTAGAAAAAATAAAAATATAGATTAAACAACAACCAGAAGGTAAAACAGAATCACAATAGGAAAAAAAGAGGGAAAAAGAAAAAAAAGCTGAATAAGGCCTTGGCTGTGGGGGGTGGGGCTTAGGCAGGGGTGGGGTTTAGGCAGTGGGCGGGGCCTATGCTTAGGACCCACAGGGCCAGAAAAGGCCCTGGGGGTTCGGGGGTGTGGGGCTTAGTCTCAACGTGCAGGAAGGGCCAAGGAGTGCCTCTGGCCTTGGAGGGTGAAGGACCAGGTCCAGGTCTGGGACCCAGGCTCCCTGGGCCCGAGTGTCAGGGGAAACACCCTCTGCACCTCCCCTGATCCTCCGATCCTGGAGGGCCCCTCTCCATCCGCCTCTCCTCTGCTCCCCCACCCCCCCATCTCCCTCCTAGGCCCCGAGGACCCAGGCAGGCTGGAGGGGGCCTTCAGAGGGTGGAGGACCTGGCCCAGGAGCCCAGCAGGCTTCCCAGAGCTGATTGGGCAGGGGACATACTAGGCACACTCCCCCCTTATCCTCTGAGCCCTACCAGGGTCCCTCCAGACATGGGAAACCCTCCCCTCTCTCAGCCACCCCTCGGGGCACCAGTCCTGTACAGCCTCCACTTCTCCTACCTCCTCACTTCCCCCCATGTCCTACCCAGTCTCTTGGGGGTTCCTCCCATCTCCTTGGGTGCTGAGGTCTCCCAACAGCTACCGGCAGGTGCCCTACCTGTGGGGAGACAGGAACTCTGTATCCTTCTGTGCAGCCATCTTGACTCTGCCTCCCTCTTTTTATATCTTTTTGTATTTGATTTGCTAATATTTTGTTGAGGATTTTTGCCTCAACGTTCATGAGAGATATTGTTCTGTAGTTTTCTTGTAATATTTTTGTATGGTTTTAGTATTAGGATAATGCTGGCTGTGTGGAATGAGTTAGGAAATATTCCTTCCTCTTCTGTCCTCTTCAAAGAGATTGCAGAGAATTGGTATAATTTCTTCCTTAAAAGTTAAGTAGAATTCACCAGTGAACCCATCTGTACCTGGTGCTTTCTGTCTTTGGAAGGATATTAATTATTGATTCAATTTCTTTACTCGGTATAGGCCTATTCAGATCATCTATTTCTTCCTGTGTGAGTTTTGACAGATTGCTTCTTTCAAGGAGTTGATCCACTTTGTCTAGGTCGTCTAATTTGTGGACATAGAATTGTTCATAGCATTCCTTTGTTATCCTTTTAATTTCAGTGAGATCTGTAGTGATGTCCCCTCTTTAATTTCTGATGTTGCTAATTTGTGTCTTCTCTTTTTTTCTTAGTTTGCATGGCTAGAGGCATAACAATTTTATCAATCTTTTCAAAGAGCCAGGCTGTAGTTTTATTGATTTCTCTATTGATTTTCTGTTTTCAATTTCACTGATTTCTGCTCTAATTCTTATTATTTCTTTTCCTCCCCTTACATGGCATTTCATTTGCTCTCCTTTTACTAGTTTCCCAAGGTGGAAACTTAATTTATTGACTGTAGATCTTTCTTTTCTAATATGTGCATTCAATATTATAAGTTTCCATCTAAACACTGCTTATGCTACGTTCTACACATTTCGATGTTTTGTTTTCATTTTTATTTACTCCAAAATATATTTTAATTTCTCTTGAGATTTCTTCTTTGACCCATGTGTTATTTAGAAACGTTTAATATCCACATAATTGGAGATTTTTCTATTACCTGTTACTGATTTTTAATTAAATTCCATTATGAGAACAGACATTATTTCTATTCTTTTAAATTTGTTAGTTTCTGTTATGCCCCAGAATGTGGTTTATTTTGGTAAATGTTCCTTGTGAGCTTGAGAAGAATGTGTATTCTGCTGTTATCAGATGAAGTAGGCTGTAGATGTCAATTATATCCAGTTGATTGACAGTGTCATTGAGTTCAACTATGTCTTTACTGATTTTCTGACTGCTGGAACTGTCCATTTCTGAGAGAGGGGTGTTGAAGTTTCCAACTATAATAGTGGTTTCATCTATTTCTCTGCATTTCTATCAGTTTTTGCCTTATGTGGTTTGATGCTCTGTAGGTGTATACACATTAAGGATTATGTCTCCTTGGAGAATTGACTCCTTTATTATTATGTAATGATGCCTTTCTTAACCCTCGAAAAATTTCCTTACTTTGAAGTCTGGTCTGTCTGAAATTAATATAAGTACTTCTACTTTCTTCTGATTAATGTTAGCATGGTATATTTTTCTCCATCCATTTAATTTTAATCTATATGTTAAGTTAACTTCATAACTTTTTATAAGGACACAAAAGCTACATGGGTCTTAATACCAAAAATCATTAGAAGCAATGAGAATTACAATATAATTTTAATAGCATAATGTTTAATCACACAGTGTAGAACTACCAATGTTTCATTCAAATTTGCTGCAATGCCTATTAAATACCATAGACTTGAACTTTATATACATGTGTACACCCTTAGTAAACTATTAAATTAAACTACATACTCAATAATTTTCCTCCTACATGGAGCCTTTTGTACACGCCTTCATTATTTATACAAAGTGTTGCCACTTTCCAAAATATCAGGCATATTCATATTCAAATATTAGATACAAAATGCATTCTAAACTCAAATAAGTAATACTTTTCAGCTTATCTGAGCATTTTTCACTCTATAAATTCCAATACAAAGATAAAGATAAATGTATGTAAAATATTTTCATATTTAAGAATAGTAGAGTCAACTACTTGGTTATAAATTCTTCTTCATAAAGAAGATTATCATGGTATGACTTGAAAGAAATTATTTATATGATAATTTTTTTAGAATTATAAGTATTGTAAGTTTCTGTGGGATTGGCAGAAGAAGATAAAGATACATTGTTAAACAAGATATCCTCGGGCCTTTCTTTAAGGAATTTAAAGATTAATGGGGAACTCAGAAAAGTAAAACACATAATGAAAGTCTTAAAAAAGTGCTATAGTTAGGGTTCTATGAGAACTCATAGGAGGGACACTCCAATGCCTGATGAATGAATACTTATATACTTCAACTTTAATCTGTATTTTCAGTGGATTACTCACTTCTGGACATAATACTACTTGATGAAAAATTATGGTCTGAGGTAATCTGAAGATTTTATATTTTACTTTTCACAAATGCATGATTTAAATTATTATTCCCCGAGGGTAAGTAGAACACAGAAAAGAATAAAACAGGAAAATTTAAACAATGCTTTAAGCTACCTGTTTCTCTATAGGGTACAATTAAAATATTTAATATTCATTGGGGTATTATATAGTTCGCCAGACAATGTAATGGGAACATTCCCTATCTCGGTTAATCCTCTCAATCCTATAAAGTACCATTTAACCCTATTAAAGTATTAGTAATATGCTCATCTTTTAGATGTGGAAACTGGGGTTTACAGTAGTCAAAGATTTCGCCCCAAGTCATAAAGCCAGAAGCTAAGCTTTCAACAACTGTGAATAGATCTCCTCTTACGGTGTGAGGAAAAACCATAAAGCATAAGGGGAGAGTGAGATTGGGGGATTTGGTGGAGTGACAGGCAAGTTCAGTTATCCATTCTTTAGGCTATTTGTTATCACAGATCACTGCAGAGAATGCCTATGTTAAACATTACTCTGCACAAATAAGCCTCTCAGAAATCATTCTAGCATCTGAAAATGTATGCAGAATGGATAGCCCCTGCTATGAGTATCTGAGAGCATCCCAACATACGAAAGCAAATCGCATAATTCTGTATCTAATTATTTAACATCAGGATAACCATTATTTATTATCACATAAGACACTAATGCATTTGCTGTTATATTTGTAAGTTGAACTTCTAATTTTAAACAGGGCTTGTACCTGACTGTTTTCATGATGGTATCCAATTCCGCAAAAAAGATATTCTTCTACTTTGAAATCTCCCTCTTCAATTAATGGCTTCCTATTATAAAACTTTATCTAGGTCTTACTGGTGTACCTTGACTTCATTATATTAAACTGAGTCAAATGTCTGAAACTAAATTTACTGCTTTCTATGCTGAAACCAATTGATTACATAAAAGTCGTTTGCCACAGCAGAATAAAAAGCATAATTCCATATTTGAAGGAGACCCTAAAACTACAATTCAAATGTTTTTAAAGAATCTAAACATTATTCCATAATTACAAGTGTATTTCCTAAAATTAATTTTAACGAATTAATTCTTGTGATGCACTTTATATAAACAATAAAAAAATTTCATTCTTGGACTTAGTGGGAAAACATGTTCTAATTTTTAAGAGGCTTTATTGAAGGGTGCTTTTAGAAAAAGTGCAGAATACGTAACTAAAATTAACTGTTAACATTTTCTAGAGATCAAGGGGAACCAACTTAGAAGACTATAACTTTGCTTAAATTTAGCACCATTTGTATACATCTTAAAAATTGATATGCTACAGTTTTTTTTTTTTTTTTTTTTGCTGTACGCGGGCCTCTCACTGTTGTGGCCTCTCCCGTTGCGGAGCACAGGCTCCAGACGCACAGGCTCAGCGGCCATGGCTCACAGGCCCAGACGCTCCGCGCCGGACTGGGGCACGAACACGTGTCCCCTGCATCGGCAGGCGGACTCTTAACCACTGCGCCACCAGGGAAGCCCGATATGCTACAGTTTTTAAAAAGTTTTTTTTCTCTAGCATCTATTCTTCATTTCTTCCTATAGCGCAAAAATTTATCCCTGCCCCCCAAAAAGATTATAAATGCGTGCATGTGCATAACACAGAGGTTTGACTATGGGACATTTCCTTGTTAAAAAGATACCTCAAACTGAGAGAAAATCCTGAATTTGGTTAAGTAATTGAAGTAAACATAAGAGAGAGTCACGAGTACATTTTTACAAAGGCCCAAGATGGGTGTGATCGTTCCCAGGCCAATGATTAAACTAAGTCTAACAAAGATAAAGGGTAGATCCTGGAGCACGATGCCCAGGGAATTCAGAAGTGGGTTCCGGGGAGTCAGTATCATTCGAAGAAGAGAAATGAAACTGAAGATGTAGACGGGGTAGACCCAGCCTGACTGGTACACGTTGGGGTGCCCGGCCACCCGCACCATTTCTATGGTGTCTGACCACAGCAGAAAGCTCCAGAGGAAGATCTCAGCACGCACATCCTGCTGCGACATCATTCTCAGGATTCCCCGTTCGAAGGTGGGCTCTTGGGGTCCCTCCAGCTCAGGAGTCGAGCCCCCTGTTGTGGCTCTTGGTAGCCATGACAGCTGGGTCCTCTTGGCTGGCTGCGAAGGTGTCAGGTTTTCTTCATTTTGCCTCAATTCATCCGTCACAGTTTTTATTTGCTGCAAACTGGTCGTGTGGATGTGCCTGTCTTCGTTACCTGCAATAAGTTGATTTATTTACATTTTAACTTTAAATTTTTATTTAGAATTTAACTTTTCTTCTAATTTTATTTAAATTTAAATTTTTATTTAAATTTAAATTTTTTATTTAGAATTTAACTTTTCTTTCAATTTTATTTAAATTTAAATTGTTATTTAAATTAAAATGTAAGTTTTTAATTGTTATTTAAATTTAATTGTTATTTAAATTAGATTTTTATTTACCTGTGATTTTAGAATTTTTATTTAAAGTGAGATATTTAAATTTTTATGTAAATTTAAATTTTTATTTAAATTTAAAAATGAAATTTAAGTGTTCTCTTATTTGAGGTCTGTTTCACACATGGAATTTCAAGATAGCAATGAGTAGCACAGTGCAAAAAAAACAGAGGCAGAGAAGGCTCTTTGTGTCTTTGTATTTCCCTGGGTATGGATCCTAAGTCATTTTTACCATTTCAGAATAATTGCCATTAATGGTTACTGAGCTAAGTAAGCACTTTCACACATTATCTCATTTAATCCTCAGATAAAAAGGTGAGAGATAGGGATTACTATCCCATTCGATAAATATGGAAACTGGAGTACAAGAGGTGAAGTGATGCCTAAATTCAAATACACAGTTAGGAATGGGCAGAGCTGGAATTCACGCCCAGACTTGTTTGACCCCAATTGACAATCCCTTAACTTTATGGCTGCTAGCACTTTCTAGAAGCAATACATCACATGCTAATTATAAAACAGATACATATCATAAAATCAAATGAATCAAAAGTTCAATGGTCCAATCTTATTTTATAAGACGCCCACAGAGATCACTACAACCCAGATCGCCAAGCTTAGAGTCTGGTGCTAAGAGGGTCTTTTGGGCATGATCATGAGACAGCACAAGAGAGCCTTAGTGAAGGATAACATTCTGTATCCAAGATTCTTAAGCTGTTCTTTCCCCCACAGTCTTTGAACTCGTCAGTGCGATGGGTTAGACTAAAGTATCTCATTTGTGACCATGAAGCTGTGGCTGGTCAACATGTCAGTCATCTGAATGAGTAGGGCGTTTCCTCATTAACATCATAAAGTGAGTGAGTGTGTGTGTGTGTGTGTGTGTGTGTGTGTGTGTGTGAGAGAGAGAGAGACAGAGAGAGAGAGAGAGAGAGAGGGAGAGAAAGAGAAAGAGGGAGAGAGAGAGAGGGAATGTGTGTGGCTCTCTATACACATGGGTGTTGAGGTTGGGGTTATGAAGGAAGCTCAAATCTCAGAACTTACTGTTGATGGTATGATTTTTCTACATGAAAGGACTAGCACATTATTTTCCAAATATTTGAACACTTAAGCACCGTTTTCATTGCTAACGAATTTCTCAGGTCTTGACAAAGTTTACTCAGCAAATGTGCTGAGCTGCCACATTACTTGATAAGACAAAATTTAAAGGGAGTCATTAGATGGAATAGCTCTAAAGGTTAAAGACACAAAGTCGATAAAAGTTGAGATGTACTGAGCTGAAGTGAAAACATTTTAAAACAAATAAGTTATTATGATTAATGACTAATAAAAGGCTTGCTCACTATAAGTAGGAGTTGTTTAAAGGACAAACCTCAGTTTTCTTTCTATACAATTAATTATTTTTAAATTTTAAGTGTGAATTGATTATATTTATCAAGTAAAAAATAAATTCTTGATGAGATATTATTTGCTTCTGGTATGAATCATTCATAAATAAATGTTAGGAACCATGACCCTTAGAAACTTCCTTATCAAACTTAGATGTCACAGTGGCATGAGTAGGAATCTTTTTTTTTTAAATTGGAATATAGTTGATTTATAATGTTTTGTCAGTTCAGGTGTACAGCAAAGTGATTCAGATATATATATATATATATATATATATATATATTCATTCCTTTTCAGATTCTTTTCCCATATAGGTTATTACAGAATATTGAGTAGAGTTCCCTGTGCTCTAGTAGGTCCCTGTGCTCAGCAGGTCCTTGTTAGTTATCTATTTTATATACAGTAGTGTGTATCTGTTAATCCCAATTTCATAATTTATCCCTTCCCCCTACGTTTCCCCTTTGGTAACCATAAGTTTGATTTTGAGATCTGTGAGTCTGTTTCTGTTTTGTAAATAAGTTCATTTGTGTTGTTTTTAAAATTAGATTCCACACATAAGTGATATCATACGACAATGGAATATTACTCAGCCATAAAAAATAATTTATGAAAAAGAGAAAAATAATGCCACTTGCAGCAACATGGGTGGACCTAGAGATTATCATACTTAATGAAGTAAGGCAGACAGAGAAAGGAATCATTCTGATAAATTACATTCAAGAGAGAAAAATATATGCCAATTACTATTATTTTAACAATCATAATATCATCTGTTTTTAAACTCAGATGCTCACTTGCATCAATTTTATCTCTTACTTTACCAAAAAAAAATCAATATAGAAAATACGTTTCTTAGAGTGTGTCAAGTCTTAGAGCACTCTCCTTCACCTCTCGTAGATCAAGGTGTTCAAATGAAAATCCAAATTCCTTTGGCAATAGGAGGAACAAAGCATATAATTTGGGCTTTTGAGGATGACTGCAAATTCAGCATTGTTTCAAAGCCAGGAAGTGCAATCTAAGAAGTGACACAATAACATTTTTTAAACAGTCATTGGGAGTCGTAATACCTGAGGATAAGAGCTGTTGGTACAAGCAACGAATTCTTAGCTAGGGTTCATTTTTAATGAAATACAAAAGCCCTAATCCGTGTGTATTTGGTAAAATCAGCCTCATATTTCTCCACGGCTCATTAGGGACTAGTTTAGATTTGGGGACTAGTTTAGGGTCTCTGCTGTCCTCTTTCCAAGTAAGAAGCATTATAACTATGAGCTGGAAAGCTCTGCTGGCCTCCCAAAGGGCAGGGTAGAGCTAAGGATGTTAAGAATTCATTTGGTCATTAGAACAGACCAGCAAGTTTATCCTCCAGTCACATAAACCTTCATGTATTCAATACTATTCCCTTCGGCTCCATGATTAGTTTCCCTCCAAATTATTATTTTTAAAATTTCCACTTATAGCTGGAATTCTTTTTATTGTTGCTGTTAGTTGTCAGGGTTTCTATTTGAGGAAAATTATATTTACTTGTGCAAAATCTGTAAAAGATATCAACACAAAGAGAGCAATCTACTCACTTCCTTAAAGGCTCACGTTGCCCTGTAAAAAGTAGAGGTCTTCCCTGGTCCGCCTGCCAATGCAGGGGACATGGGTTCGAACCCTAGTCCAGGAAGATCCCACATGCTGTGGAGCAACTAAGCCTGTGTGCTGCAACTACTGAGCCTACTCTCTAGAGTCCAAGAGCCACAAGTACTGAGCCAGTGTGCCACAACTACTGAAGCTCGTGTGCCTAGAAGCCCGTGCTCTGCAACAAGAGAAGCCACTGCAACGAGAAGCCCACGCACCACAATGAAGAGTAGCCCCCACTCGCCGCAACTAGAGAAAGCCTGTGCACAGCAATGAAGACCCAACACACAACTTTATATCCTCACCGTGCACGCCAAATAAATAAGGAAATGCTTTTTTTTTTTTTTTTGCGGTACGCGGGCCTCTCACTGCTGTGGCCTCTCCCGTTGTGGAGCACAGGCTCCGGACGCGCAGACTCAGCAGCCATGGCTCACGGGCCCAGCCACTCTGCGGCATGTGGGATATTCCCGGACCGGGGCACGAACCCGTGTCCCCTGCATCGGCAGGCAGACTCTCAACCACTGCGCCACCAGGGAAGCCCAGGAAATGCAATTTTGATAACAGATAAATGTTTAAGTAGGTAACTCACACCTCTTTTGCTTTATTATTTCTTCATAGTGATGTATTTCTATCTCTAACTTGTTCCCCCAAAGTTTTAGATCACTTACAGGGAAAGTGTAAGTACAACATAACAAATCAGTAGTGAGGAATTTTCTAGAGTGACATGTATTCCTCTTGCAAAGAGAAAAAGAAAGCAATAAAAGTTATTTAAATAAAAAGAGAGCAAAAGGAGAGAGAAGAGTCACAAAAAAGGGCACCTAAAAACAAGACAGGAATGATGCTGCTACTAAAAATGAACTTTTTAAATGAAATCAACATTTTAATTTTATTCATTCAAAAATTTCACTGTGTAAAGGCAACTTGGAAAAGGGAAATCTCAGCTTAGGGGTAAAATGGCCTTTTTGAGGGGGAAGGGGGCTGGACTCAAGTGCCAACAGCAGGCGAGTGCTAGGTAGCGCCGTTAGTAGGGGGACAGGCTTCAAAACTGCCTCTCCAAACAACAGCTTCAAAACCGCTCCTGACGGGGGGCTTCCCTGGTGGTCCAGGGGTTAAGACTTCACCTTCCACTGCAGGGGGCACAGGTTCGATCCCTGGTTGGGGAGCTAAGATCCCCGCATGGCACGGCCAAAAGACTGCGCCTGATGTTGGTTAAGGGCTAGAACACTTGGACACCCAAGCTGTCTGCTGTTAGCAGACACACTGTAGAGTGCTGTTCCAAGCTTAGGCTGGGCATTGAGAATAATGCAGCGGATAATGTCCCTGCCTTCACCACTCCGCCCCCTGGATCTGGGAAGTGACAGTTAAGCAGAGACTGAAGAATAAATAGGAATGAATTATGTGAGAATGGAGAAAGGAAATTTCCAGGTGTTAGGAAGAGTAGGTGTAAAGTTCCTTCAGCTAAAATGAGCTGAAAGGAGGAGAGTGTGGTGAGGGGCTGGTGGGGGGCAAGAGAGCGAAGAAGAGGAGAGAAGCTAAGTCTTAGTGTCTTCTCCATACCAGGTGCCCTTCTAAGCCCTTTCTATGCAACCATTCACTTCATCCTTAGAAAAACTCTATGATGTGGCTAACCAAGGGGAAAGGTGTGGGGGGAAAGAAATTAGGAATATGAGTTTAACAGATACAAACTACTATATATAAAACAGATAGGAAGTAAGGATTTACCATAGAGCACAGGGAACTATATTCAACATCTTGTAATAACCTATTAGGGAAAATAATCTGAAATATATACAATATATATAACTGAATCACTTTGCTATATACCTGAAACTAACACAATATTATAAATCAACTATACTACAATATAATAATAATAATAACAATAAACCTCTATGATGTAGATACTATTATGTTCCCATTTTAAAGATGAGTAAGCTGAGGCAGAGGGAGATTAAGGATTGTTTCCAGGGTCACACAGCGAGCAAGGAGAGGGACGGAGCGTGAACCTCAGACCCTTAAGCACTAGACAACACTGTCCGTGGCAAAGCCAGCTGATGTGGAGCTAATGGGCCACGATAAACGTTTTGGACTTGATTCTAAGTTTATTCTAAGTTCACCAAAGATGAGGACAATGCAGGGCACGGGAGCTAGAGAGGACCTGGGGATTCATCAAAGAGGTTCTTGAGGCCATCAAGGCAGCTGATGTGAAATTGAGTTGTTGTTACTCAACTCACAGCAACCAGAAGATCAAATTAAAGATTCATTCAGAAAAAGTATGACTAGTTTTGATGCACAGTCCCTGAAATCAATTTTTCCCTTAGAGGAAAATGGTCTAGAGAAAGAAAACTGCTAATGATTTAAATATAACATGCTGAGACAAAAAAAAAATCTGGAATAGAAGAAAAGTCACAGTCTTATGAAAAATTTTTTAAAAACATATGAAGCACTTTCAGTCAAAGTACTTTTTGAGATTAAAAAAATAATGAGGACCTTCAAGATGGCGGAGGAGGAAAATGTGTAAATCATCTTCCTCCCCAAAAATACATCTACATGTGGAACAAATCCTACAGAACACCTACTGAACGCTGGCAGAAGACCTCAGACCTCTCAAAAGGCAAGAAAGTCCGCACGTATCTGGGTAGGGCAAAAGAAAAAAGAAAAAACAGAGACAAAAGAATAGGGACGGGACCTGCACCAGTGGGAGGGAGCCGTGAAGGAGGAAAGGTTTCCACACACTAGAAGCCCCTTCACGGGTGGAGACTGCGGGTGGCAGAGGGGGGAGCTTCGAAGCCGCGGAGGAGAGCACAGCAACAGGGGTGTGGAGGGCAAAGCGGGGAGATTCCCGCACAGAGGATCAGGGCCGACCGGCACTCACCAGCCCGAGAGGCTTGTCTGCTCACCCGCCGGGGCGGGCGGGGCTGGGAACTGAGGCTCAGGCTCCGGTCGGAGCGCAGGGACAGGACTGGGGTTGGCGGCGCGAATACAGCCTGCAGGGGGTTAGTGCACCACGGCTGGCTGGGAGGGAGTCCGGGGAAATGTCTGGAGCTGCCGAAGAGGCAAGAGACTTTTTCTTCCCTCTTTGTTTCCTGCTGCGCCAGGAAAGGGGATTCAGAGTGCTGCTTAAAGGAGCTCCAGAGATGGGCGCGAGCCGCGGCTAAAAGCACGAGACGCTAAGGCCGCTGCTGCCGCCACCAAGAAGCCTGTGTGCGAGCACAGGTCACTCTCCACACCCCCTTCCGGGGAGCCTGTCCAGCCCGCCACTAACAGGGTCCCGGGATCCAGGGACAACTCCCCCGGGAGAACGCACGGCGCGCCTCAGGCTGGTGCAATGAGATACTGGCCTCTGCCGCCGCAGGCTCGCCCCGCATCCACACCCCTCCCTCCTCCCGGCCTGAATGAGCCAGAGCCCCCGAATCAGCGGCTCCTTTAACCCCGTCCTGTCTGAGCCAAGAACAGATACCCTCAGGCGACCTACACGCAGAGGCAGGGCCACATCCAAAGCTGAGCCCCGGGAGCTGTGCGAACAAAGAAGAGAAAGGGAAATCTCTCCCAGCAGCCTCAGGAGCAGCGGATTAAAGCTCCACAATCAACTTGATGTACCTGCATCTCTGGAATACATGAATAGACAACGACTCATCCCAAAATTGAGGCGGTGGACTTTGGGAGCAACTGTAGACTTGGGGTTGCTGTATGCGACTGACTAGTTTCTGATTTATATGTCTACCTTAGTTTAGATTTTAGCACTTGTTATCATTGGTGGATTTGTTTATTGGTTTGCTTGCTCTGTTATTTTTTAATTGCTTTTTTATTTTAATAATATTTAATTTTTAAAAATTTTAATTACTTTTATTTTATTTCTTCTTTTTTTTTTTTTTGTCCCTTTTCTTCTGAGCCATGTGGCTGACAGGGTCTTGGTGCTTTGGCCGGGTGTCAGGTCTAGGCCTTGGAGGTGGGAGAGCCGAGTTCAGGACATTGGTCCACCAGAGACCTCCCAGCCCCACGTAATGTCAATCGGCGACAGCTCTCCCAGAGACCTCCATCTCAACGCTAAGACCCAGCTCCACTCAACGACCAGCAAGCTCCAGTGCTGGACACCCCATGCCAAGCAACTAGCAACACAGGAACACAACACCACCGATTAGCAGAGAGGCTGCCTAAAATCATAATAAGATCACAGATACCCCAAAACAGACCACCAAACTCGGACCTGCCCACCAGAAAGACAAGATCCAGCCTCATCCACTAGAACAAAGGCACCAGTCCCCTCCACGAGGGAGCCTATACAACCCACTAAACCAACCTTACCCACTGGGGGCAGACACCAAAAACAACAGGAACTATGAACCTGCAGGCAGTGAAAAGGAGACCCCCAAACACAGTAAGTTAAGCAAAATGGGGAGACAGAGAAACATGCAGCAGATGAAGGAGTAAGGTAAAAACCCACCAGACCTAACAAATGAAGAGGAAATAGGCAGTCTACCTGAAAAGTAATTCAGAGTAATGATAGTAAAGATGATCCAAAATCTTGGAAATAGAATGGAGAAGATACAAGAAACATTTAACAAGGACCTAGAAGAACTAAAGAGCAAACAAACAATGATGAACAACACAATAAATGAAATTAAAAATTCTCTAGAAGGAATCAATAGCAGACTAACTGAGGCAGAAGAACAGATAAGTGACCTGGAAGATAAAATAGTGGAAATAACTACCTCACAGCAGAAAAAAGAAAAAGAATGAAAAGAATTGAGGACACTTTCAGAGACCTCTGGGACAACATTAAATGTACCAGCATTCAAATTATAGAGGTCCTAGAAGAAGAAGAGAAAAAGAAAGGGACTGAGAAAATATTTGAAGAGATTATAGTTGAAAACTTCCCTAGTATGGGAGAGGAAATAGTCAATCAAGTCCAGGAAGTGCAGAGAGTCCCATACAGGATAAATCCAAGGAGACACATACCAAGACATATTAATCAAACTATCAAAAATTAAACACAAAGAACAATATTAAAAGCAGCACAGGAAAAGCAACAAATAACATACAAGGGAATCCCCATAAGGTTAACAGCTGATCTTTCAGCAGAAGCTTTGCAAGCCAGAAGGGAGTGGCAGGACATACTTAAAGTGATGAAAGGGAAAAAGCTGCAATGAGATTACTCTACCAAGCAAGGATCTCATTCAGATTGGACAGAGAAATTAAAACCTTTCCAGACAAGCAAAAGAAGAGAATTCAGCACCACCAAACCAGCTTTAAAACAAATGGTAATGGAACTTCTCTAGGCAGGAAACACAGAGTAGGAAAACACCTACAATAACAAACCCAAAACTATTCAGAAAACGGTAATAGGAACATAACATATCGATAACTACCTTAAATGTAATTGCATTAAATACTCCAACCAAAAGACATAGACTGGCTGAATGGATACAAAAACAAGACCCATATATATGCTGTCTACAAGTGACCCACTTCAGACCTAGGGACACATACAGACTGAAAGTGAGGGGATGGAAAAAGATATTCCATGCAAATGCAAATCAAAAGCAGGCTGGAGTAGCAATTCTCGTATCAGACAAAATAGACTTTAAAATAAAGACTATTACAAGAGACAAAGAAGGACACTAAAGGGATCAATCCAAGAAGATATAACAACTGTAAATATTTATGCACCCAACATAGGAGCACCTCAATACATAAGGCAAATGCTAACAGCCATAAAAGGGGAAATCAACAGTAACACAATCATAGTAGGGGACTTTAACACCCCACTTTCACCAATGGACAGATCAAACAAAATAAAAATAAATAAGGAAACACAAGATTTAAATGATACATTAAACAAGACGGACTTAATTGATATTTATAGGACATTCCACCCCAAAACAGCAGAATACACTTTCTTCTCAAGTGCTCATGAAACATTCTCCAGAATAGATCATAGCTTGGGTCACAAATCAAGCCTTGGTAATTTTAAGAAAAGTGAAATCGTATCAAGTATCTTTTCTGACCACAATGTTATGACACTAGATATCAATTACAGGGAAAAAAAAACCTGTAAAAACTACAAACATGGAAGCTAAACAATACACTACTAAATAACCAAGAGATCACGGAAGAAATCAAAGAGGAAATTTTGAAAATACCTAGAAACAACTGACAATGAAAACACAATGGTCCAAAACCTGTGGGATGCAGCAAAAGCAGTTCTAAGAGGGAAGTTTATAGCAATACAATCCTACCTCAAGAAACAAGAAACATCTCAAATAAACAACCTAACCTTACACCTAAAGCAATTAGAGACAGGAGAACAAAAAACCCCAAAGTTAGCAGAAGGAAAGAAATCATAAAGATCAGATCAGAAATAAATGTAAAAGAAATGAAGGAAATGATAGCAAAGATAGCAATAAATGATAGCAATAAAACTAAAAGCTGGTTCTTTGAGAAGATAAACAAAATTGATAAACCATTAGCCAGACTCATCAAGAAAAAAAGGGAGAAGACTCAAATCAACAGAATTAGAAATGAAAACGGAGGAGTAACAACAGACACTGCAGAAATACAAAGGATCATGAGATTACTACAAGCAACTATATGCCAATAAAATGGACAACCTGGAAGAAATGGACAAATTCTTAGAAAAGCACAACCTTCCGAGACCGAACCAGGAAGAAATAGAAAATATAAACAGACCAATCACAAGCACTGAAATTGAAACTGTGATTAAAAATCTTCCAACAAACTAAAACCCAGGATCAGATGGCTTCACAGGTGAATTCTATCAATCATTTAGAGAAGAGCTAACACCTATCCTTCTCAAACTCTTCCAAAATATAGCAGAGGGAGGAACACTTCCAAACTCATTCTATGAGGCCACCATCACCCTAATACCAAAACCAGATAAAGATGTCACAAAGAAAGAAAACTACAGGCCAATATCACTGATGAACATAGATGCAAAAATCCTCAATAAAATACTAGCAAACAGAATGCAGCAGCACATTAAAAGGATCATACACCATGATCAAGTGGGGTTTATCACAGGAATGCAAGGATTCTTCAGTATATGCAAATTAATCAATGTGATACTCCATATTAACAAACTGAAGGATAAAAACCATATGATCATCTCAATAGATGCAGAAAAAGCTTTCGACAAAATTCAACACCTATTTATGATAAAAACTCTCCAGAAAGTAGGCATAGAGGGAACTTACCTCAACATAATAAAGGCCATATATGACAAATCCACAGCCAACATCGTTCTCAATGGTGAAAAACTGAAACTATTTCCACTAAGATCAGGAAAAAGGCAAGGTTGCACACTCTCACCACTATCATTCAACATAGTTTTGGAAGTTTTAGACATAGCAATCAGACACAAAAAAGAAATAAAAGGAATCCAAACTGGAAAAGAAGTAAAACTGTCACTGTTTGCAGGTGAGATAATAGTATACATAGAGAATCCTAAAGATGATACCAGAAAACTACTAGAACTAATCAATGAATTTGGTAGAGTAGCAGGATACAAAATTAATGCACCGAAATCTCTTACATTCCTATACACTAATGATGAAAAATCTGAAAGAGAAATTAAGAAAACACTCCTATTTACCACTGCATCAAAAAGAATAAGATACCTTGGAATAACCTACCAAAGGAGACAAAAGGCCTGTACTCAGAAAACTATAAGACACTGATGAAAGAAATTAAAGATGATATAAACAGACGGAGAGATATACCATGTTCTTGGATTGGAAGAATCAACACTGTGAAAACGACTCTACTACCCAAAGCAATCTACAGATTCCATGCAATCCATGTCAAACTACCACTGGCATTTTTCACAGAACTAGAACAAAAATTTCACAATTTGTATGGAAACACAAAAGACCCCGAATAGCCAAAGCAATCTTGAGAAAGAAAAACAGAGCTGGAGGGATCAGGCTCCCTGACTTCAGACTACACTACAAAGCTACAGTAATCAAGACAGTATGGTACTGGCACAAAAACAGAAAGATAGATCAATGGAACAGGATAGAAAGCCCAGAGATAAATCCATGCACATATGGTCACCCTATCTTTGATAAAGGAGGCAAGAATATGCAATGGAAAATGAAAACCTCTTCAATAAGTGGTGCTGTGAAAACTGGAGAACTATATGTAAAAGAATGAAATTAAAACACTCTCTAACACCACACACAAAAATAAACTCAAAATGGATTAAAGACCTAAATGTAAGGCCAGATATTATAAAACTCTTAGAGGAAAACATATGCAGAACACTCTATGACATAAATCACAGCAAGATCCTTTTTGACCCACCTCGTAGAGAAATGGAAATAAAAACAAAATAAACAAATGGGACCTAATGAAACTTAAAAGCTTTTGCACAGGAAAGGAAACCATAAACAAGATGAAACGACAACCCTCAGAGTGGGAGAAAATATTTGCAAATGAAACAACTGACAAAAGATTAATCTCTAAAATATATAAGCAGCTCACTATCAGAAACACAAACAACCCAATCCAAAAATGGGCAAAAGACCTAAACAGACATTTCTCTAAAGAAGATATACAGATTGCCAACAAACACATGAAAGGATGCTTAACATCACTAAT
The DNA here is from genome assembly GCF_008692025.1 of Phocoena sinus. NCBI lineage: Eukaryota > Metazoa > Chordata > Mammalia > Artiodactyla > Phocoenidae > Phocoena > Phocoena sinus. Next base: position 4,682,017 of record NC_045764.1, read on the forward strand.
CATTAGAGAAATGCAAATCAAAACTACAATGAGGTATCACCTCACACCAGTCAGAATGGCCATCATCAACAAGTCTATAAACAATAACTGCTGGAGTGGGTGTGGAGAAAGGGGAACCCTTTTGCACTGTTGGTGGGAATGTAAATTGATACAGCCCATATGGAGAACAGTATGGAGTTTCCTTAAAAAATGAAAAATAGAACTACCATATGACCCAGCAATTCCACTCCTGGGCATATACCCTGAGAAAACCATAATTCAAAAGAAGTCATGTACCACAATGCTCATTGCAGCTCTATTTACAATAGCCAGGACATGGAAGCAACCTAAGTGTCCATTGACAGATGAATGGATAAAGAAGATGTGGCACATATATACAATGGAGTATTACTCAGCCATAAAAGGAAACAAAATTGAGTTATTTGTAGTGAGGTGGATGGACCTAGAGTCTGTCATACAGAGTGAAGTAAGTCAGAAGAAGAAAAACAAATACTGTATGTTAACACATATATATGGAATCTAAAAATAAATAAATAATGGTTCTGAAGAACCTAGGGGCAGGACAGGAATAGAGACGCAGATGTAGAGAATGAACTTGAGGCCACAGGGAGGGGGAAGGGTAAGCTGGGACAAAGTGAGAGAGTGGCATGGACATATATACACTACCAAATGTAAAATAGCTAGTGGGAAGTAGCCGCATAACACAGGGAGATCAACAGGGTGCTTTGTGACCACCTAGAGTGGTGGGATAGGGAGGGTGGGAGGGAGACGCAAGAAGGAGGAGATATGGGGATATATGTATATGTATAGCTGATTCACTTTGTTATACAGCAGAAACTAACAGAATGTAAAGCAGTTATACTCCAGTAAAGATGTTTAAAAAAATAAAATAAAACAAATATACAAATAAATAATAAAATACACTCCATCTAAAATAAACACTTTGATACTCTTAAGTGTTTAAAATGCAAATTACAAACATTGTTATTTTCACCATCTCCACTGACTAAACTCGCTGACCTGTGTCTATACACAGTTTCCTTTGAGGAGCACGTCTGAGGTTGGGAAGACAAGTAACGTCACTGCCAAGTAATAATGACGAAACCCCGCGCTGACCTCCCAGCATGGTTATGATGAAGGATTGAGTCAACATTTGTAAAGCATTTAAAATAGTGCGTGACACAGAGAAACAGCCCTATGTGCATTAAATAATTGTTTTAAATGAATTAGAAGAGAACAGAAAATAGAATGCAGTAAACAGTTTGGTTATAGTTACACTGCTACCCAGTATCCCATGTATCAGGGGAGGTCAAAACTTTGGAGACATAGTGTCAAACTAACAGAGACTAATTCTTTAATTCTTAGATTTGCCTGTTCACAAAGAAATATGCTACTGCACAGATATACCCTATGCAGGCAGAGACAGCTTGCACCAGCTGATAGCCATGTGTACCTCTTCTCAACTCCGTGATCAGTGCTCAGCGACACCACCTTGGTATCTGTAAATTGGTCACTGTGAGAGTATTCACGCCGGAAAAAAACTGGCAAATGCTACAAATCAGGGCTTCCCCACCACCCCCACCCGGAGAGACGGTTGTTTAAACACTGACTAGTGTAGTACTCTCTGTGCTCAAAACTGTATGCACGGTTTCATCAAATAATAATAATTAATAATACTAATGAATTCAACCTATCATCAGTTCTGCAAGACTTCTTGGGCATACATTCTCAGTTGTGAGACAATTGTGACAACTTTCTTTACAAAAGGCATTGTATTGTGATCTGGTAAATTCAAAAGCCCTCAGATTCAGTTCCAGTTCCCTGCTAGGCATTGCATAAATCTGACAAGAAATAAATTCACTTCTGAATTTTAGGCAATGTGAAATTCTAAGGGAATTCTTTTGTCTGAGGACACGGCAGGAAGTCTTGGTAGTTTAAAGACCATCTTTCCCTATAATACTGGACACAAATTGCTAAAAACTGACAATATTATCGATTCTTAAAAATTCCATTTGTTAAGGTTGAGAAAACTTTCTTCATTTTCTAATCTTCAGCTTTTCATTTGGGATATTCTGGTCCTTCTCCTCTTTGATATGTGTTTATATCAGAGAATTAATTAATTAATTTTTTAAATTTATTTTTTCCTTTTTTTAACATCTTTATTGGAGTATAATTGCTTTACATTGTCGTGTTAGTTTCTGCTGTATAACAAAGTGAATCAGCTATACGTATACATCTATCCCCATATCTCCTCCCTCTTGCGTCTCCCTCCCACCCTCCCTATCCCACCCTCTAGGTGGTCACAAAGCACTGAGCTGATCTCCCTGTGCTATGCGGCTGCTTCCCACTAGCTATCTATTTTACATTTGGTAGTGTATATATGTCCATGCCACTCTCTCACTTCGTCCCAGCTTACCCTTCCCCCTCCCTGTGTCCTCAAGTCCATTCTCTACGTCTGCGTCTCTATTCCTGTCCTACCTCTAGGTTCTTCAGACCCATTTTTTTTGTGTGTAGATTTCATATGTATGTGTTAGCATACAGTATTTGTTCTTGAGAGAATGTAATTTAATTTACAGTACATAAGTAGAAAACTTATTTTTCTACATTTATATTAATATATTGTGTATACTATAATAATGATAATATGAATTATGCTAACAATGTAATAAGTATATAATATGCATTAATATATACAATAAATAATTCTAGATTTCTAAGTGGTTTGAAATTCCTCTACTAGTTAAGTGCTTGGATATAGACCAGAGCTAGAATCCCCAGTGTGAGCCCAATCAGGGTGACAAAAATGGACACATGTGGGAATGAGCCTGATCTGTGGCCTTCCGAGCCCTAACCTCAGTTTTAATCATAGGTATTTGTTAGTGTCCTTCAGAAACGTGGTACCACACCCACTAGACAGTGAGCTCCATGCAATGGGGGCTGTGCTTGTTTTCATCCATCACTTCACTCCCAGAGCCTAGTGGAGTGTCTGGTATGGAACAGATCCTCCATAAAGATTTGCTGCATAAAAGATGGGAGGAATTCCTGTTCCGGAGACTATGAGCATGATGGAGCCATGCGCATTCTGAAGGGAAAAAAAAAATCTGCACTAAGGCAGGTAAGCCAAAGCGTCAAAACCAGGCTGAATAATACCCGCCCTCCCCCCAACCCCGGCCCCCATGCTCTCAATCCCCTCCCATCACAGGAAGACTTGGGAATCCTGCACAGACTATCCTCTGGCCTGGGTGCTAGATGGAGCCCTTTAAGCGAGACCACGGACTGATTTGGTAAAGAAGCCCTGAAAGGCATTTGGAGCTCCTGGCAGTGCAGCCTGGGGCCCGTGCAGCTCAACGGTAAGGGAAGACCGCTGGCTGTGGGCCCAGCAGAGTGCACGCATGCGCGGCACAGCGCCTGCACAGCCCCTGGACTCGGGCCGGCATCCCCAGGGGTGCCAGGGGTGGCTCAAGGGATTCAAAAGCTTCCCGGGCACTGGCGGCAGTAGGAGGCACCAGGCAGGGGAAAGCGCCGATGCGCGGTTCCCAGAAGAAAGCGTTTGTGAGTTCATAGGAAGCATACTTTGGAGCAGGGGTCCCCAGCAGCCGGGCCACAGACGGGTACAGGTCCTCGGCCTGTTAGGAACCGGGCCGCACAGCAGGAGGGGAGCGGCGGGCGAGCGAGGGAAGCTTCATCTGCCGCCCCGCATGGGGCCATGGAAAAATTGTCTTCCACGAAACCGGTCCCTGGTGCCAAAAAGGTTGGGGACCGCTGCTTTGGAACATCCATCCCACCTGAAAAGGGGGAACTTGGGGGCCTAAAATCACCTGTGAAAGCAGAGTCTGAGCAAACTGGTGTCCCTATGCACTGGACTCTACCACTGATGTATACACGATGTAAACAAAAGGCTGTCTGGCCACCAGCTCAACAACCTGTGTCACTCTCTTCAGTCCTGCACAAGGAAATCAAGATACTGAAAATCAGTGACCTATGCCTTTAATTTCTTGCTGGGGCCATACAATTTTGTTGCTATTATAAAGTAATGCATGCTGAATTCTTTAGGTTCCCTTACTCTTAGAGTCCTTGAAAATATTTATTTTGAAAATATCTTGCAATTCTCAAAAATCTCACTTTATGTATTAAAATTGTTCACACATTTTATTACCTCCCTAGGAAAAAATTAACAATTAAACGCCAAATTATTACAATCATGGAAAGCTGTCCTAATTCAAGGGAGTCCTAACTCAGTTCTGGCAGCACCCGATGGCCCATGCCTTTTGACACAGGGACCCACTGCAGTCCAGTTTCTGGCTCGGTCTATACTGTCCTAATCCTGACAGCTGGTCCCTCTGTAGAAGGTATAAATCAGAAATTCTACCCTTCTCTCACTCCCAGTCCGGTAAATGGCTACTTGTTTCTTGAGAAGGGGAAAAAATCCTAGAGCTGACATACTTTCCTGAAACTTCCTTCTTCTAAATAGCAAAGGGAGGGTTTAAAAGGAAATCCTCCCCCTTCTTGGCATGGCCGCAAACACAGTGTTCCTCACACGTACTCTTCTAACCACATTGCAAAACACATTATGGAAACCCAGCTCACACACTGGGCTCAGATTGTATGATAAGCTTTTTCTGAAAAAGAAGCAAAGAGGGACTCAAAACGCCATTCATTTTATTCAGAGAAAAGTAGTGTCTCCCCCCTTTTTTTTCTTTTACCTTCTGTGACGTCTCTTATATTCTATTTGGTTACAGAGTGATGAGTTCCATTCCAAGGAAATCTGGAAAGGAGGTTCCTTTAGGAATTTGGATTTCATCTCTCGGCTTTTAACTTGTTTTTTGTCTTAGTTCCTAATGTATAATTAAAGGCTCTCAATCAAGGTGGGCATCAGAATTGCTTGGAGAACTTTAAAAAAATTACAGGTGCCAGCCTTAAAACCTTGCATATCCTTTGAGCCCAAAGTCGCACACGGAGGCATTTCACCTAAAGAAATAATCATCTGTGCTGCCAAAGTCCCTGCAGCACTTGGTTCAAGTCTCTGAGGCTACACGGAAGGAACTGGAGTAGGGCCACTGAGAGCAGATTTAGTTGAAAACCTTACGCTGCACCTGTTACTGATGTGTTGATGGAAACCGCCTCCTCTGCAGAGCTATGATGGTTTCCACTCAAACAGCCTGTCCATCTCACTTCTAGCCAGTCACGTCTGACTACGCAGATAGCCCTAATATAGCCAAACCATCTTGCCACCCCCTTGGTACAACCCCCTGCGACCCCCTCTGTGTTTGTCCTCATGAGCAGCCAGTCCATAACTGTCCCTTTCTTCTGGCAAGCGCTGTTGCCAAGGAGTCTGGGCATGTGCGGATGCTCAGGGTCTTCTGAGGACACTGTCTATGGTCATCAACCTGACATCATTCGGCTGCCGCCCAGCAGCAGTTAACTCTGTCCCCAGCCTCTGCTTGGCTAGTTACCTCGCACAGTGGCTGATGGCTCCCATACACAGCACAGGGTCCCTGTAAACATAGGCCCCCTGCACCATCCACACTTGTGTCCTCTCACCTGGCTTGTCTCCCCTGCCCAACTCAAACAAACACCACCTTACTCATTTTAACCGCATCCTTGTCCTTTTCTTCTCAACCCTTCTCACTTCCGAACAAGTCATTAACAGTCGTGTTTACAATAGCTCAAAACTAGGGGAAAATCTAGTTGTCCAACAATAAGTTAGTAAGTCATGGCTCATTAATACACGGAAATGTTTTTCAGCCAACAAAAATGATGCAGTAGAAGATGTAATAACAAGAATAATCTCCACTTCTTTTTTTGCAGTACGCGGACCTCTCACTGCTGTGGCCTCTCCCGTTGTGGAGCACAGGCTCCGGACACGCAGGCTCAGCGGCCATGGCTCACGGGCCCAGCCGCTCCGCGGCATGTGGGATCTTCCCAGACCGGGGCACGAACCCGTGTCCCCTGCATCAGCAGGCGGACTCTCAACCACTGCGCCACCAGGGAAGCCCAATATCCACCATTTTTTAACAAGAATGATACCCACCACACATTGTTGAGGGAAAAAAAAAGTTATAAAGTAGGTTTTCTTAAGAACACCCATCAAGATGCTATCAGTTCTAGATCTCTAGTGTGTAGAACTCTGGTTGATTTCCATTTTCTTCTTTTTTGTTTATGTCTATTTGATAATCCTTAAATAAATATGTGTTATTTTGGAGAAACAGAAAACATGGGAAATTTTAAAAATTCAAAAGTGGAATGTTAAAAATGTTATCTGGTTTCTGTATGTGTTGGGCCTCAAACCTGTGTGTACTCCACCGGGATGATCCAGTCTGTCTGCAAAGCTGAACTGAACTGTATTAGATGGGATTGGATTGTGTTGCATCGTCTCATACCCCAGAGCAGCAACGATCACAAGACCTTGGAGGGGGTCACATTTTTTTCTAGACTGTGCGCTGTCATCATGGGACTAATGGCTGGAGATGCTGAGAATTGGCTGGATATAGGTACAGCCAACAACTCTAAATGAGGTCCTACATTGATTTGCAGACATTTAGAAGAAGCACTTTTTCCAATGAAATCTTACATAAAACACTCCTAAACAAACAAAAGCTGTGTTCCTCTGGTTGAAGTAGGAATTGGGGCATCCAGAGACCCCAGTTCAGCCTCCCCCTCCTGCTCTCCCCACCTCCAGAAGATCTTTACAGCTTTGGAGGTTTCCAAATTGACTATTTGAAAAGCAAACAGTAGCTGGTCTTAAGAAGGCAACTTCCGGGGGATTCCCTGGTGGCGCAGTGGTTGAGAGTCCACCTGCCGATGCAGGGCACATGGGTTCGTGGCCCGGTCCGGGAAGATCCCACATGCCGCGGAGCAGCTGGGCCCATGAGCCATGGTCACTGAGCCTGCGCTCCGGAGCCTGTGCTCCGCAACGGAAGAGGCCACAACAGTGAGAGGCCTGCGTACCACAAAAAAAAAGAGAAGGCAACTTCCGTTCCAGCGCTAGGTTTGCCTATTCAGGGTGAGAAATGCAGCCGAAGTTATTTTTGCTTCCCAAACATGCCCGTTTATTACATGGACACCTGAGTTTCTAGAGACCCAACCTTCCTTCTATGGAGAAAGCTTTCTTCACCATGTCTGCCTACAAACTCGTACAAATTCCAGGTATTCCCCTTAGTCTTTTCTGACCTCCAGCATCTTAGATAAAATGAAGTTTGCCATCACCTGGGGCCCTACAGTACTTTAACCACGATACGCTATTATACTGCTTTGTAATATGGTGCCCAAGCTGGGTTCATGCTACTTTAATAAGTCCTGCAGGGAGAACTGAAAACTCACTTCCTAACCACAGACTCCCTTATATGTCTGTCTGCAGTCACTGGTTTATACGGGAGTTAAGGAATCTTGGTGGGGGCAGGGAGGAAAATCTAACAGTGACCATGATTTGGGGTTCAGACAATAAAGGTGAGGCTGATGTAAGGACAAACTATGAGGCTTCTCAGAAAAAAAGCCACTCCCAAAGAAGAAGGAGTCTAGCTCTACCAGAATCAGCCAGAACATCTAGTGGCAGGAGAGGAAACAGTGGTCTCCAGTGGATTGAATGGCCATGACTTGAAATCATTAAAGCCCAGACAGTCTGATTCCATATACATTCTGGGGATAAAAGGGTTGTGTTTCTAAGTGAAAATAGCCCTTCCATGACTCTGTGTGGGACTTCTCTAGGAACGTAGAACTCAGGGGAGGGAAGTCAATACTCCAATGGCAGGGGAAAGGTAATCAATTCAAAACAAGAGCAGAACATCAAGCGATATCCCAGAGGCAAGAAGCAGCAATAACTAAGGGTGTTTGGAGCAGAGTCGAGCAGGGATGGTGGGAAAATAGCACACAAAGTTGTCTGAACATGAGAAAGACAGCTGAGAGGAAAGTAGGGGCAAGAAGATATTCAACAGTCTAGACCAACAAATGAGACCACGGGAGATCCATCTAGGGTCTCATTTAAAAGTGGGAGAGCGGGGCTTCCCTGGTGGCACCATGTTTAAGAATCCGCCTGCCAATGCAGGGGACACGGGTTCGAGCCCTGGTCCAGGAAGATCCCACATGCCACGGAGCAACTAAGCCCGTGCACCACAACTACTGAGCCTGTGCTCTAGAGCCTGCGAGCCACACTACTGAGCCCACGGGCCACAACTACTGGAGCCCGTGTTCTGCAATGAGAGGCCACCACAATGAGAAGCCCGCACACCACAACTAAGAGTAGCCCCCGCTTGCTGCAACTAGAGAGAGCGCGCGCGCAGCCACGAAGACCCAAAACGCAGCCAAAAAAATTAAAACATGGGAGAGAGAACAATACGGGAGAGGAAGAGAAATGGAGGTCCAGTCACTAACAGGTTGGGACTGAGCTAGCAAAATTCAGATGGAAATGTAAAAGTGTGCTCATTTGTACCCACATACTAGTAAGAGTGGGGGACATGCAGGCTATACATTGTATTCTTATTATTTATTCTCATGACCGGGATTTGACACTATTAGGTGCTATGTGCATCTGTGAGATTGCCATGCCTCAGAGATCTGTGTTCCAAAAAATATTCCCAAGTGAGCCCCAGTCTATGGGAAACGATCCACTTAAATGTTACGGCTTGGTAATCACTTGATACTTCGGTATTTCAACTGGTAGTATGAAGTTAGCAGAAAGCATTCTTTGGGCCACAAAAGATTGTTTTAAGCATATGTCAAATATAGAACTTTTATTTTTAAATTTAGAAAAAGAAAAACTATACAAAGATCAAACTTTGGTAGCTTGGAATTAAGACAGTATAGTTAGGAGGGGGTGTGGGGGAGGATGGACTGGGAGTGTGGGATGAGCAGATGCAAACTATTATATAGAGAATGGACAAACAACAAGGCCCTACTGTAGAGCACAGGGAACTCTATTCAATATGCTGTAATAAACCATAATGGAAAAGAATATATAAAAAAGAATGTTTATATATGTACAACTGAACCCCTTTGCTGTACAGCAGAAATTAACACAGCATTGTAAATCAACTGTACTTCAAGGTAGGGTAGTGCAAGTGTGTCCATAAATCCAAGCATTGCAGAGTACCTCAGTTTCATCTGGTATAAAGTGAAAACTGCTGTAAGTTGACTAGTATGGATGCATGTCAAACTATCTGGATAGCAAAGAAGAGAATGTACTTCTTTCTCAACATTTTCTAAAGGGACACAAATTATTCTAAACTTTGCTGCCACACACCCTTAACCTACTGCTTTGATTCTAAGGTAGCACATGCAGTGAAACCATATTTATAGCATACTTGCTTATATTCAGATTTATGTATTATGTTTATGAGTTTATGTATTAATTTACATTCCAGAGGATAAATGAGAATACCCCATTGGTTAAAAATTCACACAACTGATTTTATTAGTATGCCTGTTAAAATGAGTATAGGAGACTAATTGAGTTCAAAGTTTGCACAAAAATTAAATACACATATAATTAATATTTACAAAGGTATTTTGAATGAATGCTAGTATTTTAAAGTGTGATTTTATTAAACGGTGGCGCTATTTAACCAGACATTAACCTTCCTAAGTTTGAGCAGAGAAGAAAAAGCTCAAGAAGGAGGCACTTCAACTAAGAAGCAGCAATTGAACAAGATGTTCTAGAGTCTTCTCCCCAAGACTGACTTCTTCCTTGAGGTTCTCTTATTTTGATTCTCTTTTCATCACTACTTCTGAATACAAAGAAAATGCCCCTTTAAAAATCCAACTCATCACTTAAAATATAAAACGCCAATAAATGATTCCCAAAAATATACATGTGCATTTTTTAAAAGAGAATTTTCACTAAAAACGTAGCAACTTCACATTAACCTGGAAAATACAGACTCATTAAAAACAGTCCAATTTCAAAATGGGCTTGTCATTAAGCAGTCTACAGAAGTAGTAAAGGGTTTGGCGATTCCCAAATATCCTCAGTTTAAGACAAATACACTTGTCTGTGGAGGGCAGATGTACCTTGGGAGCACCTTTTCTTCAACAGACTCATTGGCTGCCATCTTATCTACCTTGTCACCTGTGTTATGTTAACAGTCTATCATCTGCCACCCAAGGGCAAAGTGCAAAATATGAAGATCAGAGTCTCAGGTTTCCTGGTGGCCTCCAACTCAGTTTTGCTTTTCAATCTGAGGAGCAAGAGTGACTGGAGGGGTGATGGCTCATAAGAAATAAGTCTAGTGCTTTCCTTCCTGGTTGTAGTAGTTGCCCTATTACCCCAAAGCGTTCTCCTATGACTCACTCAATTTCTCCCATCCACTCCGTCAGGGAATGATTAACAAAACCTACCCATTTCAAATGCAAAATCTTTGCCATACAATAACCATACCATGCAAATACTGTAAATCAAACACAGATACCATCACATAAAATTAAATGAAAGTTGAGGGAATTTTTGACTGACCAAACAAAATATTCAACTAACAAAATAGTTTTTTTAAAGGCCAACCAATATTTAGTTTCAACTGCTCCCTTTGGAAGAATGTGGCATATCTTGCTTTTGAGTGTGATCTTTAGCTTTTTGACAATCCACGATTAAAAACACAGAAATCTCTAGGACGTATCTGCAGCAGTCATATTAATTCCTGTATCAAAGGTATGCAGACTAAACTCTCTATTCATCTCAACTTAAGGTTTTGAGAGAGTTCCTAAAAATACAAATCTATAATAATTTACTTAGGTAATTTTCATGTTAGAATAAACATTAAAGATTTAGTATTAAATATTTAGTAACTTTATCCATTTGTCAGTACTATCAAAATCAAAAAAGAATAACTGTATAGCTACAATTACATTTGGATATCTTCATTTGTAATCTTCTATCTGTAATCTTAGCTCTTAAAAAATATCATTGAACATGTCAACAGACAAGAGTGGGAGAAAGGTGAACTATATGTGAAACTTTAAAAAATATTTGTATTTAAAAGAATACTTACTCTTTTGCCTCCCTCTAAGAGGATATGTCCTGAGTTTTTCAATAATATCAACCATGATCAAGCAGGTCAGAACCAAAGAGACTGGCAGGTCAGGTAACATATCCGGTAAGGTACAAGCAGAAGCATTAATATTCTTTTGAACCTGTTTTCAGAAGACCATTTAGAAGCATTAAATTTTTGTACTTTCTTTGTTCACAATTCTTTGAAGATTTGAAAGCAGTGCTAAATTAATTATACATACATTTACTAAAAGACTAGAAGCTTGGTTTTCAGCTTTTTAGGTGCTCAACCCCACAAGGTTTTGAACCATTTCTAAAGATGTAATAAGGGTTCATATCAATGGAAGAGCTTTCAGTTAAAGACAGAGCTTGGTAAATGTGCATAAAAAGTTAACAGTAGGCTCCTGGAATAGTGGAATGGGGAATCTCTCCCAACCCAACTGCTAAGCAGAGCCTCTGAGAGTCCTAGCTCAAAGAGCTGGGGGGGCAAACATTAGAGTGTTGGGTCTTCCAAGAAGGGAGAGCTAGGTAAACCCAGCTCGGCTTTGGAGCACTTCCTTCATCTGTTTAAGGTATCTACAAAAAAGGCTATGACAAACATCATGTTAATGGTGATATGTTAAGAGTTTTCCCTATGAGATCAAGAATAAGACAAAGGTTATACCATGACCATTTCTATTCAACACTGTACTAGAGGTCCTAGCCAGTGTAACAAGGCAAGAGAAAGAAATAAACAGTGTAAGTATTGGAAAGAAAAACACACTGTCATTATTCATAGACTATATGATTATAAATGGGGAAAATCTCCCCAAAATGGATAAATTATTCCTACACACCAAAAACAAAGAGCTAGAAAATAAGATTTAAAAAAATGATACAATTTGATACAACCTCAATGAAAATTCCAACTTTTCTGTGGAAAATGACAAGCTGATTCTAAAATGAACATGAGAGATGAGGGGAAGATGGCGTAAGTAAGACACGGAGATCACCTTCCTCCCCACAGATACACCAGAAATACATCTACACATGGAACAACTCCTACAGAACACCTACTGAACGCTGGCAGAAGACCTCTGACATCCCAAAAGGCTAGAAAGTCCCCACAGAGACAAAAGAATAGGGACGGGACCCGCACCAGTGGGAGGGAGCCGTGAAGGAGGAAAGGTTTCCACACACTAGGAGCCCCTTCATGGGCGGAGACTGCGGGTGGCGGAGGGGGGAGCTTCGGAGCCACGGAGGAGAGCACAGCCACAGGGGTGTGGAGGGCAAAGCAGAGAGATTCCCGCACTGAGGATCGGTGCCGACCGGCACTCACCAGCCCGAGAGGCTTGTCTGCTCACCCGCTGGGGCGGGCGGGGCTGGGAGCTGAGGCTCGGGCTTCGGTCGGAGCGCAGGGAGAGGACTGGGGTTGGCGGCGTGAACACAGCCCGCAGGCGGTTAGTGCGCCACCGGCTGGCCGGGAGGGAGTCCGGGGAAAAGTCTGGACCTGCCGAAGAGGCAAGAGACTTTTTCTTCCCTCTTTGTTTCCTGGTGCGCGAGGAGAGGGGATTCAGAGCGCTGCTTAAAGGAGCTCCAGAGACGGGCGCGAGCCGCGGCTAAAAGCGCGAACCCCAGAGACGGGCATGAGACGCTAAGGCCGCTGCTGCTGCCACCAAGAAGCCTGTGTGCGAGCACAGGTCACCATCCACCCCTCTTCCGGGGAGCCTGTGCAGCCCGCCACTGCCAGCGTCCCGGGATCCAGGGACAACTTCCCCGGGAGAACGCACGGCGCACCTCAGGCTGGTGCAACGTCACGCTGGCCTCTGCCGCCGCAGGCCTGCCCCACACTCCGTGCCCCTCCCTCCCCACGGCCTGAGTGAGCCAGAGCCCCCAAATCAGCGGCTCCTTTAACCCCGTCCTGTCTGAGCAAAGAACAGACGCCCTCTGGTGACCTACACGCAGAGGTGGGGCCAGATCCAAAGCTGAACCCCAGGAGCTGTGCGAACAAAGAAGAGAAAGGGAAATCTTTCCCAGCAGCCTCAGGAGCAGCGGATTAAAGCTCCACGATCAACTTGATGTACCCTGCATCTGTGGAATACATGAATAGACAACGAGTCATCCCAAACTGAGGAGGTGGACTTTGAGAGCAAGATTTATGATTTCTTCCCCTTTTCCTCTTCTTGTGAGTGTGTATGTGTATGCTTCTGTGTGAGATTTTGCCTGTATAGCTTTGCTTCCACAATTTGTCCTAGGGTTCTATCTGTCCGTTTTTTTTTTTCTTAAAAAAATTATTTTTCTTAATATTTTTAATTTTAATAACTTTATTTTATCTTACTTTATTTTATCTTCTTTCTTTCTTTCCTTCCTTCCCTCCTGCCTGCCTCCCTCCCTCCCTCCTTCCCTCCTTTCTTCCTCTTTCTTTCTTTCTTTTTCTTTCTTTCTTTCTTTCTTTCTTTCTACTTTTTCTCCCTTTAATTCTGAGCCATGTGGATGAAAGGCTCTTGGTGCTGCAGCCAGGAGTCAGTGCTGTGCCTCTGAGGTGGGAATGCCAACTTCAGGACACTGGTCCACAAGACACCTCCCAGCTCCACATAATATCAAACGGCGAAAATCTCCCAGAGATCTCCATCTCAACACCAGCACCCAGCTTCACTCAACGACCAGAAAGCTACAGTGCTGGACACCCTATGCCAAACAACTAGCAATACAGGAACACAACCCCATCCATTAGCAGAGAGGCTGCCTAAAATCACAATAAGTCCACAGACACCCCAAAACACACCACCAGACGTGGACCTGCCCACCAGAAAGACAAGATCCAGCCTCAACCACCAGAACACAGGCACTAGTCCCCTCCACCAGGAAGCCTACACAACCCACTGAACCAACCTTAGCCACTGGGGACAGACAGCAAAAACAACGGGAACCACGAACCTGCAGCCTGCAAAAAGGAGACCCCAAACACAGTAAGATAAGCAAAATGAGAAAACAGAAAAACACACCGCATATGAAGGAGCAAGATAAAAACCCACCAGACCTAACAAATGAAGAGGAAATAGGCAGCCTACCTGAAAAAGAATTCAGAATAATGATTGTAAAGACGATCCAAAACTTGGAAATAGACTAGACAAAATGCAAGAAACATTTAACAAGGACCTAGAAGAACTAAAGATGAAACAAGCAATGATGAACAACGCAATAAATGAAATTAAAAATACTCTAGATGGGATCAATAGCAGAATAACTGAGGCAGAAGAACGGATAAGTGACCTGGAAGATAAAATACTGGAAACAACTACTGCAGAGCTGAATAAAGAAAAAAGAATGAAAAGAATTGAGGACAGTCTCAGAGACCTCTGGGACAACATGAAACACACCAACATTTGAAGTATAGGCATCCCAGAAGAAGAAGAGAGAAAGAAAGGGACTGAGAAAATATTTGAAGAGATTATAGTTGAAAACTTCCCTAATATGGGAAAGGAAATAGTTAATCAAGTCCAGGAAGCGCAGAGGGTCCCATACAAGATAAATCCAAGGAGAAACATGCCAAGACACATATTAATCGAACTATCAAAAACTAAATACAAGGCTTCCCTGGTGGCGCAGTGGTTGAGAGTCCGCCTGCCGATGCAGGGGACGCGGGTTCGTGCCCCGGTCCGGGAAGATCCCACATGCCGCAGAGCGGCTGGGCCCGTGAGCCATGGCCGCTGAGCCTGCGCGTCCGGAGCCTGTGCTCCGCAACGGGAGAGGCCGCAACGGTGAGAGGCCCGCGTACCGCAAAAAAAAAAAATGCAAGTTCTGCTGAGGATGAGGAACATGAAGATCGCTCGTTCTCTGCTGGTGGAAGTGTAAATTAGTATACTCTCTTTGAAGAACTGACACTGTCAGTTACAACTGAGTACTTGAACATCTTGTGACCCATCAGTTCTACTCCTACACATTTAACCAACTGAAATGCTTGCACATGGGCACCAAGAGACATGTTCCAGGATATTCACAGCAGCAAAAACTGGAAACTGAAACGGCCATTAAGAGCAGAACTGATGATGTATACGTATAGCTGATGCACTTTGCTGGACAGTAGAAACTAACACAACATTGTAAAGAAACTATACTCCAATAAAAATTAATTAAAAAACAACAAAAAAAATTTTAACCACTCTTGTGGGTATGTAGTAGTATCACATTGTGATTTAGCTTACATTTTTCTGATGACCAATAATGTTCAGCATATTTTTATGTGCTTGTTTGCTATTTGTAGATCTTCTTTGTGAAATGCCTATTAAAATATTTTGCCCATTTAAAAACAAAGAGTAGAACTGATGAATAAAGTATGATATATTCATAAAATGATGAATTCATAAAATACTTTATGATAAATTCATAACATGAAATGATATATAGGAACGGAAATGAATGAACTACAGCTAACCAGAAAAACATGAAGGAATCATACTTTTGAATAAAAGGAGCCAGAGACAAATTAGATAGATAGGTAGGTAGATAGATAATAGATAATTTGATTTCCCTTCATAAAACTTTCAAAAACAGATAAACTAACTTGTACCTGTGGTATTAGGAGTTAAGATAGAAGTTACCTTTGGGATGGAGGGAAAGGTAGTCATTGGAAGTGGCTTTTAGGGCGTTGACAAAGTTTTATTTTTTGACCTGAGTAGTGTTTCTTAATTTTTTTTTTTTTTTTTTTTTTTTTTTGCGATACACGGGCCTCTCACTGTTGTGGCCTCTCCCGTTGCGGAGCACAGGCTCCGGATGCGCAGGCTCAGCGGCCATGGCTCACGGGCCCAGCCACTCCGCGGCATGCAGGATCCTCCCGGACCAGGGCACGAACCCGTGTCCCCTGCATCGGCAGGCGGACTCTCAACCACTGCGCCACCAGGGAAGCCCTGACCTGAGTAGTGTTTCTATGGGAGTTTGCTTTGTGGTATTCCATTAACATTGTGTATTTATGTTGTGTGAGGTTTTCTGTTTTTGTGTTAGATTTCAGTGAAAAATAAGAAAAAAGGAAAGAAAAATATCCAACAGCGGGTGAGACATAACGGGAAAGAATCCCCAAAAGAGCAATTAAACTGTAGATAGAGCATTATCTGTGATAGTGGTGTTCTTTGAAAGTGTTGTACACTGAATTTTCAAAGCTCTTGGGAACCTCCCAAGTGCTTTACAAGGTCTTTGGGGAGGAAGGAGAAAATGATAAATCTAGATTAAAATATTTGTGTGTTGCAATTTGATGCAAAGTCCATCTGTATGGCCTTCTGAGGTTATTCTGTGTGTTCATGTATTGTCCTAATGCTACATGTAGGACATCTCCCAAGAGTCATGTCATTTCTAATGATGTCATCCACTACCTGGTACTCACCTCTCTCACAGAACTGATCATACCTATTCTAACTGCCTGTTTATTTTTCTCTCTACTGTCAATAAAAAATTACTGAAGGCCAGAGACTGTCAAATTTTCTAAGTGCTCTATCCTCAGTTTCTAACACAGTACCTGGCATGTAATAAGCACTTAATGACTACCTGCTCAGCATGTAAATGAAAATCTTATAAATAAATAAATAAATAAAATTAAATCTTTCACAGCACCTTGAAAATTAGTAAGATTAGCAGGGTATTCTGCTTTGAACTCTCTGGGTAAGAGTCCTCACAGGCTGAAAGTTCTGCCTATAGTATTCCTGCCCTGCTGATATCCATTCATCAGAGTCCCTTTGTAGCTGCATTTATTGAAACATAAACTCAAATTTATTTTCAAATAAACATCGTGTACAAATTATGTGTCAATGGAATCTTATCAAAGCTTTAGCATGTGAGTGGTTGTTCCCTTGGATATTGATTGGATATTCCATTTAGAACCGAGGACACTCATGAAAAACATCAGGTTAGAAGAAACACATGTGGATGTACTCTCAAATTCCTTGCTTTTTTATTATTTTCAAATAACTTTCCTTTCTCACACAGAAGCAATTTTTCTAATTGGCTGCTATACTTTCCTCCACAATCACAGAGGTAACAATGATCTTAGTACCTTAAATATATATATTGCAACTTAGAATAAAACCGGAGAAATTTGTTTGGGCATACCACTCTATGAAATTTTAATAACAGGGGACATTTTAAAAACTCAAAATCTTGCAGGACAAGAAATCAAAATTCCATACCTTGGTCACTGCTATAGAAAAGCTGAAGCTGGGAAGCGTGGTGAGGATTACACACATCATCATAACAGGTCTCCTAGCAAAGGAGAAAAAATAAGCAAAAGCAATAATGTACAAGATCAACAGTTCCTGTTACATTTTGCCGATTTTGCAGTTCCTGTTCCATTCATCTATAGTTTTTCTAAGAAGCTACTACTTCCCTATTTCCATTTCCGAAATGTTTGTGTATGGCAAAGGGGAACACACACAAAAGCCGGAATGCTTTTCTAGAACAAAGGGGTGAGAGGTTTCCAAATAATTAGCAAACCATCGACTGCTAAAAGCATCACAGTACAAGACAAATGACATTCAATATTTTCAAAATCCATTCATCAGAATCCTGCCCAAGAGTTCAGGGTCTGGCGACCAACTGAAAAAAAGAACAGCATGACCTTCTCAAGTGATACTATACCTCACGTTGTAAAATTGATTTTTTCAAACAATATATTTAGAAACAGTATACTGTTGGATAGTTAAAGACGACTTAGAGTGAAAACACCTGGATTTTTTTACGTGAACCACCTCCCCCCCAAAAAAATCATATAGACGTAAAAATCACATAGTTTTTAAATGTTTTTGGATCACTTTTTAAGCCTTGCATGATCAACCAAACAAATAGCTATTGAGATAGAATATATAATAGTCTATCATGACAGAGAGAATTAAAATGTGTATTTAACATCACTAATTTATGGGAAGATAAAATATACTCAGGTTTTCTATAGTAAAATATTCATCCCCTCTTTCCTTAGTTAAATACGTATTATATGAATTACATATATAGAATAGTATGTGTTTAAGTTCAAAAAGTATTGTTGGAGTCTTACAAATGACTAAGAATTCTTCTTGGTCCCACCATTTCACTCTACCCCAGTCCCCTCCTAGATGTTCTAGGTATAGACATAAGATAGGGCAGTGGATAGCCCATCTCTCATAGCCAGACTCAGTACAACCTGCTAAAACCAGAGGTAAGATGGAATTTTAAATTGGTAGCTTTGCCTCCTTCTCTGAGCCCAGATCCAGACTCCTGCAGCACTCAGCTCTCTGAGGCTAGCTGGGGCATTCATAGAGTCCTCTTCTCAGCTTGACCTCTAAAAAATAAGAGTGCCCCAGGGATTATTCCTGCACCCCTTATTTATCTATATTATCTCCCCTGATGATCTCAGCCAATCCCATCGCTTTAAACACCACCCACTTGCCCATGACTCACAAATAGACTATAGTATATATACACTGGCCTCTGTCCTGAGGTCTGGACTTGGACACCCAACTATCTATTTGGCACCTCCACTCAGATGTCTAATCTAATAGGCAACTCAAACTTAACATGCCTAAAAAAGAACCCATACTCATTCCAATCATCATCAAATGCTGTCTGATGATTTAATGCCAAAATGTATTTTGAATCAACCTCTGCCAACACTGTGGTTCTCTCACTATCATATCTCATCTGCAGTGTTTCGTAACCAGTTTCCTGTTAGTGTCCCTCTTCTTGCCTAGCAATATTTTCTCCATAGAGCAAACGTCTGATTTTTCAAATGTAAAACACCTCTTGTTACTGCCCTGCTCAAAAATCACCAAAGCTGGGAGGAGTGGGGAATGGGGAGTTACTGTCTAGTGGCTAGAGGTTCAGTTTTGCCAGATGAAGAGGGTTCTGTGGATGGATGGTGGCGGTGGTAGCGCACCAATGTTCATGTACTTAATGCCAATGAGCTGTGCACTTGAAAATGGTTAAGATGGTAAATTTTATGCTAGGTGTATTTTACCACAAAATACACTCATTTGTATATCTTAGAGATTTAAAAAATATTTTCAATGTATGACTAATGTAATTAGAATAAAATTGAAACCTATCACTGTTGCCTAAGTGTTCTACGTGATGTGGTTTCTCTTATTTCTCCTACTCTCTTCACTTAGAATGACCTGCCTCTTCCCCACCATCCACTTAATCCTGCCATACTAGCACCCTGGTTATTCTGTGGTCACACCAAGCTTGCCCCACCTTCCAGGCTTACACTGGCTCTTCCTTTTTGCCAGGGTGTCTCTAGATCGCAGACCTAAATCTAGATCATAGATCTTCCATGTCTGGCTCCTGTGTGCCTATCCCCAAGGTAAGTTCCATGGGACTATGTACCTTATCTGAATTGTTCATTACTTTAGCTCCAGCATTTAGAACAATGTTTCTAAATCTTTTTTGTACAATAAACTTCCTGGGAATCTGCTAAATCCTATGGACCCTTCTCAGAATAGAATTTTTAAATGCACAAAATACATAGACTACAAAACAAAGCAATTATATTGAAATACAGTTATCTGGGCTTCCCTGGTGGCGCAGTGGTTGAGAGTCCGCCTGCCGATGCAGGGAACACGGGTTCATGCCCCGGTCCGGGAAGATCCCACATGCCGCGGAGCGGCTGGGCCCGTGAGCCATGGACGCTGAGCCTGCGCGTCCGGAGCCTGTGCTCCGCAACGGGAGAGGCCACAACGGTGAGAGGCCCGCGTACCGCAAAAGAAAAAAAAAAAAAAAGTAATACAGTTATCCACATTCTTTTAAAATTTTGATTTAGTAATATATACACTTATCTAAGAATACAGTGTCTTCTTATTTTTTTTGGAGCATTCAAGATCTAGTGGAAACTGTAGTCTCTCATAATTTCAAGGTAGTGAAGATCATAAACCGTAATCTGAAGTATCTGCAACAGTTGTAATGTGATATGAAAAAAAATCTACGTAATAAAATTACAGGTCCTGCTAATACTACTCTGGTTTGTTACCAGCATTCATAGTGGAAAGAAATGCCATCTTTCAATCAGAGGTTATCGAAAGTAGAGATGTAACTTGTTTCTCATCCAAGTTCAAGAACCCCATAACCCTGGAGAATATCTGGCACAGAGTAGGAATTCAATAAATGCTAAATGAATGAACAGACTAGTTAATAAGTGAACACTAATCCAAATCTGTGTTTTATTTAAGCAGAAATAATGATAACCTGTATTTGAAAATCTTGACTTACTGCTAACATATGCTTCTAATTTATTAATGAGTGGTATGGGTTAAACTGTGTCCTCCCTAAAAGACATGCTGAAGTTCCAACCCCCAGGACCTCAGAATGTAACCTCATTTGGAAATAGGGTCTTTACAGAGGTAATAAGTTAAAATGAGGTCATTAGGGCAGGCCCCCATCCAATAAGACCAGTGGCCTTATATAAAAGGAAATTTGGAGACAGATATGTACAGAAGGAAGATTACATGAAGAAACACAGGAAGACACCATATGAAGATGAAGACAGAAATCAGGGTGATGCATCTATAAGCCAAGGAATGCCGAAGATTGCCAGCAGACCATCAGAAGCTAGAAGAGAGACTTCCCTGGTGGCACAGTGGATAAGAATCCGCCTGCCAATGCAGGAGATACGTATTCAATCGCTGGTCCAGGAAGATCCCACATGCTGTGGAGCAACTAAGCCTGTGCGCCACAACTACTGAGCCTGCATGCTGCAACTACTGAAGCCCACGTGCCTAGAGCCCATGCTCTGCAACAAGAGAAGCCACCACAGTGAGAAACCCGCGCACTGCAATGAAGAGTAGTCCCCTCTCACCGCAACTAGAGAAAGCCCGCACACAGCAGCGAAGACCCAACACAGCCAAAAATAAATTTTTTTTTAAATGTTAAAAAAAAAAAAAAGAAGAGAGGCTTGGACTGGATTCTCCCTCATAGCCCTCAGAAGGAACCAAGCCTTCCAACACTTTAATCTTGAACTTCTAGCTTCCAGAACTGTGACACAATAAATTTCTGTTGTTTAAACCACCCAGTTAGAAGTACTTCGTTATGACAGTCTTAGGAAACTAACACAGATTTTGCTATAGGGAAGTGAGATACTGCTGTAACAAATACCCAAAATGTGGAAGTGGCTTTGGAATTTGGTAATGGATAGTCTGGAAGAGTCTGAAGATGCAGGATAGAAAAAGGCTAGATTATCCAGAAGAGAATGTTAGTGGAAATATGGAAGTTAAAGGAGATTCTGGGGAGAGCTCAGAAAGAGGAGAGCTGTGCAGAAAGCCTCTACTGTTCTAGAGAATACCTATATTATTATGAACAGAATGTTGCTAAAAATATGAATATTAAAAGTCCTTTTGGTGAGATCTCTGACAGAAATGAAGACTGTGTTACTGGAAACTGGAAGAGCGGTGATCCTTTTTATACAGTGACAGAGAACTTGGCTGAAATGTGTTCTGTTGAGTATAAAGGAGAACTTGTACGCAATGAGCTCAGACACTTAGCTAAGGGGATTTCTAAGCAAAGTGTTGAAGGCACTGCCTGGTTTCTCCTTGTTGACTAGAGTAAAATGCAAGAGGAGAGAGATAAATTGAAGAAGGAATTGTTAAACAAAAAAAAGCCCAGGCTTGAAGATTCAGAAAATTCTCACCCTATCCATATTGCAAAAGATACAAAAAATGAGACAGCATGTTCTGGAGACAACAGTAAGGGTGTGGCTTGTGAATCCAATCAACCATCTCAGCAGAAACCCTGACAGCTTGCACTGAAGGGGGACAGAGATGGGGCAAAATGAAGAAAGGTTGTGAGACTTCTGGGTACAATCGGCAGGAAACAGGCTAAAACAGAGCTATATGGAGGCAAATATGTACTATCCTTCAAGAAAAGGGAAGAATGACTCTGATGATGCTTCAGAGGCCAGGGAAGCTGCCGCTGCCACCACAGGCCCAGGGGTTCCCTCCTCAGATCCAGAGAGCAGGGCTGCTGCCCAAGGCCAAGAGGGTGGAGCCACCACCTTGATGAGCCCAGAGAACAGTGTCCAGACACAGAGGTTTATTGTCAAGCCTTAAAACTTAGAACTGTTGGCTAAAACCAATATACAGGCAGACCTTGTTTTGCCACGTTTCACGTTATTGTGCTTTGTAATAAATTGAAGGTGTGTGGTATCAATGAGACCACACTCAGACATTAACAAGCCAACCAGCATCCCAAGGAGGCATCCCAAAGAGTAAAAGGTCCAGAAATCATAAGACAAGAAATACTGATGGAGGCTGGACACTGGAGAAGAGAA
Organism: Phocoena sinus; assembly: GCF_008692025.1. Taxonomy (NCBI): domain Eukaryota; kingdom Metazoa; phylum Chordata; class Mammalia; order Artiodactyla; family Phocoenidae; genus Phocoena; species Phocoena sinus. Next base: position 4,704,249 of record NC_045764.1, read on the forward strand.
GATGTCAGTGAGCTCAGAGAAAAGGTCACCCCTAGAAACACAACGTGGGGAGTCGTCACTGTACAAGGGACAGTTTATGAGAGCCGATGAGAGCGCTCGAAAAGTAATAAAAAGGGGTATATGTATACGTATAGCTGATTCACTTTGCTGTACGCCTGAAACTAACACAACACTGTACATCAACTAGAGTCCCATAAAATTTTTTTAATTTAATTTTTTTTAATGTCAGTTCTCATGCTACTGACAGTGACCATTATATGGGGCTAATTAATTGCTTGTAGCCATGCTAGTGTAATTTCATAACAAGGACAGTACTCTGAAATTGGCAAGTGTTGAATCACTGAAAATTGATTGATGAGGCCAAATTTTTCTATGCAAGTTGAAGTATGCAACTTCCGAATTAAAATGTTTGACACATCTTGGGGGGTGAGGGGTAGGGGGTGGGGGGGTGATGAACTGGGAGAATTGGATTGACATATATACACGAATATGTATAAAATAGATAACTAATAAGAACCTGCTGTATAGCACAGGGAACTCCACTTTGCTGTACAGTAGAAACTAACACAACATTGTAAGACAACTATACCCCAATTTAAAAAAATTCAAAAAAAAATAAATAAAATACTTGATGCATCTTATAAAAAAGAAGAAAGGAAAGCAATAAAAAGCGGGAATCAGGGGGCGATGGGTAGAGCTCCCGGCCATGGCCAAATTCACTGGCATATAAAGGGGGGCAGAGGATGTGACATGTACAAGGAAGATTGGAAGGAAGCTACATGGTGGCAGAGTTTATCTCAATACAAGGAAATAAGGAAGGCTCTTCTCATAATTAGAGACACAAAAAGTCGTAAATTCCCTTTAAAATCAGAGGCAGACTGTCTTGTGAGAAATAGTGCCCTAGATGAACGCTAGGGTGCCTTCCAGCTTCAGAATGATGCCAACACTGAATTCTACAAGCAAGGGGAAGCGTAGAGTTTTAAAGGTGGAACTGACATGCAGACACCATTTTTCAAGCAGATTATGACTCTGTCAACAGGACTGGGAGGGAATGAGGGGGACAGAGAGGCCAAAGGCAAGGACAGCAGCTGGTGAAGGCTGCCAGAGCCGCAGCAGGTTAATAAAATGCTCTTCGTGCCTCCTTTTGAACACAAGCGACCAGAACAAGGGATCTGACGCTGGACCTGAACAGGTGAAAAGTTGGGGAACTAGGCCAGAACCTCAAGTGCACACCTCCCTGGAAATCAGCGCCTGACTGGGGAGAGGAAAACAGCCACGGAGAGCAAGGTCCTGAATGAAAGAGAAAGATGAAAGAGAAAGAACTCATGGAATCTGGTGACACTGCATATGCAGAAAAGCAAAAGTGAATCCACTCACGCTGCTTTACTAGAGATTGTGGGACAAGCAGAGAAAGCCTGTCATCAAGGAGGAGAAAATGATCAGTCCTGAGCGTTTCAGAAGATGACAGACAGACTGAAAGAAAGGGGATGCTCTGGGAAGAGGTAACTGTTAAGCACCAGGGTTTAGTTCGTGGTAACTCACCGATGACCTTCTCAGAGGTGCCGAAAAGAGCGCGCTCTCCCCCCTTGGGTTAGCCTGTCACTCGTGTGTGTTACTGTGGACCATTTAGGGGCTCAGACCCCAGACACCCTGGGGTTGGTCTTGGCTCCCTACTCACTGGCTGGGTGGTCTTTTAACCTCCGTGCCCCAATTTCCTCACTTGTTAAATGGGCACTGTAAGCTTTCTTCAAAAAGCTTCGAGAATTAACTAAAGTCATACAGGCGATGTGTTTACAACGCTGCTTGTACATAGTAATTGTTCAGCCAATATTTTCTCTTATTTTACTATGATGACAGCTATAACTACTACTGCTGCTACCACAACTGCCACCTGAAACAAATCAACAGCAAATCTGGGGGCATATGATAAGGATGTAAACAAGGTAAAATGTTCCAAAATGTTGGAGTCTTTCTAACTTAGCACCGTCCAGGATAACCCTGACTTCCACAGCAGTCTGGGAATCCCCAAAAGTCCTCCAGGATTATTTTGCCCCAAGGTACCCTGTCTGAGGAAATCTGCTTCAGTTTCCGGCTAGTTTGTCAATGTTTTCACCTATTCACTGATATCCCGGGCAAAGATTCCTCTTATTTACTGGGATATAAAATTTGGTGTGGATATAAATAGCTTTTCTTCGTTCCTCAAACCAGCTCCCTAGTCTTTGATAAATTATGACAGGCAACCCTAAAAAGGAACAATCATTCCAAAAGAATGAGGAAGTGTTTAACAAGAATAAAGGAAAGAACACCGGATAAAAGTTCAGACTACTTTTGGTTTAGTGTGTGCCTTAAGCTCTCTGACATTGTTTCCTGCCTTATAAAATGGCAATTATATCCATTCCCTCAACTTTACAACACAGGCATGCAGGTCAAGTGAGAAAATGAAAAATAAAACACACACTGTAGAGAACAGACTTGTGGTTGCCGACGGGGAGATGGCGGAGGGTAAGGGATGGACTGGGAGTTTGGGATGAGCAGATACAAACTATCACATACAGAATGGACAAACAATGAGGTCCTACTGTATAGCACAGGGAACTATATTCGGTATCCTGAGATAAACCATAATGGAAAAGAATATTAAAAAATGTATATATATGTATAACTGAATCACTTTGCCATGTGGCAGAAATTAACACACATGATAAATCAACTATACTTCAATTTAAAAAAAATAAAAAATAAATAAAAGCATGTTATGTATATATGCAAAATACTTTATAAGATATTCATGAGACCACTTTATTGACCCTCATTACTCTCAAAGGATAAAAGAGACCTACAAGATTCTCCAGATATGCAGAGTACCACTTATAGAATTTTCTTCAGTTTTATCACTTTTATCATTACTTCTACCACTTCTCAGAGTCATTCTGAGGATTACCCCAGATCATATTTTCAATGGAAACATGATTCAGTCTGAGGTCACAACACTAATATTCACTGGGTCCTTACTATGTGCCAGGAACTGTGCTCGGAACTTTACATGCATATCTTATTCAGTTTCTTAAAACAACCCAATAAAGAAACTAGGTCGTCCCTGTTCTGCTCATGAGAAAACTAAAATTTAAAGAATTTAAAGAACTCACACACGGTCTCCCAATCAGGGTCAATGCTGGGATTTAAACTCAGGTCTGCAACTCTCAGCCATATTGTCAGGGCTTCACTAGCTGGCTGACTCACTCTCTCCTCAATACCAGCCTCACAGGGCCCATGACGCCAATGTGGACATACAGAGAGGTTCTCAAACAGGCCCATCAACAGTGTATCTGTGAATGCTAAGAATCTATGAAATCTCACATAAACAACTATTTAAGTATTCTTCAAAAATAATTCATACTTTCAATCGCTACTTTCTATAGTAGCAATAATGTCTGCATCATCTTCATCTAGGAATCAGGTTATATGACACACACACGCTATGTTACCACGTATATTAAAATATCCTATACTCGTTTTTGGGACCCATAATATAACATCCAAATATACATCTTTAGGGGAAATGTATCCTAATGACACTAGAAGAATTGCATTTTTCTTGAAACACACTTTGCATTCAAAGTCAGAAAAACTACAGGAGAAGTTGCATAAGTTAGAAGAAACAGCACACAGTAAGATCAGTGTGGGCTCACCAATCCCAGCTCCACCAGTTATAAGTTTTATCACTAGACAAAGTTAATCACATGTTCAAGTTTCCATTTCTTCATCTATAAAACAAGAATATTAGTGCATACCTACTAGGTTGTCATAAAGTTTAACTTTAATAGTGCAGAATGTGTAAGGCTCCTAGACTAGTACTCAGTAACAATTTCTTCTTTTCTAGGCCAGTAAGAGATAATAATGGCTCATAAAAGAGGCCATGAGGGAACAGTTTCACTGAAATCATAGGTAACCTGTCCTCTATCTAAAACTATTTCGAACACTCATGGCCGGCCACACCCACAAATAGAAGGAAAAGACTGGAAGAGTATTTCCCAAAAGAAATCACTGGAAGATGTAATTGTTGTGACAGCCGAAGACAACTTAGCACAAGGGGAGTAGCTGGACCAGATGTACAGACAAAAACAGCAAACAGACACAAACACAAACACTAGGGGGTAGAAATGAAAGACTACTTCTCTTCCTTACTTTCAATTGCCCCCAGAGACTGGGACCTCATCCTTCAAAGAAGCAGTTTCGGGTAGTGGTTAGAAGTACCAATTACAGAATCAGATGGACCTAGGTCCAAAGTATAGTCCTTTCACTCACTTGTCAATTGACCGGGTAAGTTTCTTAACCTCTCTAATCATCAGTTTCGTCTTGGAAATAATAATGATAAGCTCATAAAATATATATACTTCACAAGGTGGTATGGGATGAAATGAAATTCATACATAAATTTTATAGTACATAATAAGTGATCAGTAAAGAAGCAATTATAGCTTAATGACAATAACAATAATATTATATTAATAATAGTAAGCAACATGGGAAGGTTTGCTGCCTGAATGATATTCAGACCTAAGGTCCTAGGGATTGAGCCAATGTAAAAAAACTCAAAGAGCACCTTCCTGGGCATGACCAGCTTGCCACTGGTTTACTCCTGTACTCATTTACACATTCCCCAGCCTGGCCAGGAGTCTTCAACAGTCGAAGCCACTCCTAGCGGGTGTGAGGGGTGGAGGGCCCAGCTCAGCTTCAGACCCACCCCTTAGTTGATGCTGAGGATTTGGGTCAAGTGTTGGAAAATACCTAAACCCCATTGATGCCAACCACGTGATTTATTTTCGGAAACCTCACAGGAGCTCTGCCCGCGGGGCACTGAGTCCCCTGGTGATTTTGGGGTTGACACCCAGTGTCAGTACCTAAAGAGCCCTTCCTGCGCCCCACGCTTCATGCCTCCCCTGCCACACCCTTGCAACAGGACTTCTCGCTATACTGCTGTGTCTATTACTTTTATATTTCTGCCTTTGCTTGGGTTAAAATTCCCGACTCCTTGCTTTTCAAATGTGTTCTATGTTGTCCAACTTTTTTTTCTTGGCCACACCGTATGGCTTGCGGAATCTTAGTTCCCTGACCACGGATCAAACCAGGCCCCCCAGTGGAAGCACAGAGTCCTAACCACGGAATCGCCAGGGAAGTCCCTATGTTGTTCAACTTTAAAAGATCAGTATGGGGACTTCCCTGGTGGCACAGTGGTTAAGAATCCTCCTGCCAATGCAGGGGACATATGTTCGAGCCCTGGTCCGGGAAGATCCCACATGCCACGGAGCAACTAAGCCCGTGTGCCACAACTATTGGGCCTGCGCTCTAGAGCCCGTGAGCCACAACTACTGAGCCCATGTGCCACAATTACTGAAGCCCATGCACCTAGAGCCTGTGCTCTGCAACAAGAGAAGCCACCGCAATGAGAAGCCCGCACACCGCAACGAAGAGTAGCCCCCGCTCGCAGCAACTAGAGAAAGACTGAGCGCAGCAACGAAGACCCAATGCAGCCAAAAAAAAAAAAAAAAGAAAGATTAGTATGAAAGAAAAATTTAACTTATCAAAGAGATCCCAGATGACAAGAACCAGATCTGAAGATTTAAAAGGAAAAATATATGAGGATCAGAAATTATATGTTCTCATTACCTTTACATGGATCAATACAGTCATTAGTTAAACTGAGTTCAATCCATATTAAACCTTGATTTATTTAAAATATTTGTGTTATTATTTTAATTACTTACCCCTCCCCTCACCAAGGTAATAGAATTTACCAACATAGCAAATTTTTTAAAATCTAAGTAAAGGAAACAATTTGCTTAAAAATCTCAGTTGGTTAATGCTCAAAGGATGCCTTAGAGCTACAAAATAATGCAATTTAAACATTTTAACATAGACATTACTTTCAGTTTTACACAAAAGAAAAAATTCTATATTAGAACCTTACAGTTATGATTTCTGTAAATTAACTGTGAAAACTTTGTGCAGTTCTGTGTACAGAGGAATTAGTACAACAATTACTACTCAGAGTATCAGAGATTCATGCTAGCTCTTAGGAACACATGTCAGTAAAAAATGACCCGATAAAAAATATGGAAGATACCATAATAGGAACACATTTATATAAACAGTGATTATTACCTCTCCTTAATCTCACATTATGTACCTGTGTGCTACACTAACATCCTTACCCAGAGTACATGAGAAAATCTCTTTGAAAGCATCCCAGGGGTTCCCTGCTGAAGAATTCTGTTACTTACCATCCTTTGATTTTTTGGTAAAGATGACGTTTCCTGTACAAGAGAAGTTTCACGGGAACCCAAATCAAAAGAGTCACTGAAGATACATAGGCGATGGAACAGGAAACAATCAGCCAATAATGCGCTTTGCCAGGTGTACCCCTTGTGCTTTGATAGGCATCGGCAAACTGTTCCATTATCACCAGCGTGGGGACAGAGAAAGCAGCAAGCTCAAGGAGCTCAAAGAACAGCAGCTTCATCAGTCTCCTCGAAACCATCCTGGAAGGGCGAGCACCTGGGGACCAGACGCTCCCACTCTGACCGGGAGCAGCATATGGACTCACAGACACTGAACTGGGATCAAGTTCCTTGTACTCGAATCACTAACCAGTGACTTTTTATTCTTTTATTGACCCTCATATGGTTCAGTGATCTTCCAACTTAACCGAGGTCTCTTAAAGAAACAGAGCAGTTGTAGAAGTGATCACTCAATGTGTTTGCACATCCGTTACTACAAGTCAAATGAATTTCAGAATATGCTTTGGAGCATCGGTAAAAGCGGGATCTTTTAATGTAGTCTTTATTGTGAATTTGAGCACAAAAAAACATTGATGCAATATTTAACACTTGTTAAGTAGAACCATCGCAATAATATAATTTTAGAGTTAAAGGGGAAGAAGAGACATAATCCAATCCCCTATTTTTTTTTTTTTTTTTTTTGCGGTACGCGGGCCTCTCTCACTGCTGCGGCCTCTCCCATTGCGGAGCACAGGCTCCGGAGCGCAGGCTCAGCGGCCATGGCTCACGGGCCCAGCCGCTCTGCGGCATGTGGGATCCTCCCGGACCGGGGCACGAACCCGCGTCCCCTGCATCGGCAGGCGGACCCTCAACCACCGCGCCACCAGGGAAGCCCCCAATCCCCTATTTTTATATCTAAGCAAATTCAGGCAAAGGGAAAAACCCAAAATCTGAGTCTTCATCTAGGAGAATGACCCCTCATTTTTCTTCCAAGTGCTTGAAAAGGGAGTTTGGATTCACTTTGCCAGTCTCCTAACAAGACTTCTTCCTGGTACTTGAAATATTTATTTGTTCTGGCACATTGATTGCTATGCAACACAGACCAGCATTATTTTTATTTTGCGGGTCAGGAAGCTAACATGGCGATACGAGGAACTGGTTGTCAGGACCGACACATGCGGAGTTATCTATATCTAGTCCAAAAGCAAATATCAAATATTTAAAAGACAACAGTGGTCCCCATGAATATCCCTCCTTTGCAAACCGCTTTGGAACAGCTGTGATGAACACTCTGCTGGCTGTGGGGTGCGACAGTGAATGAGGGACAAAGGTTCCTGCCTTGAAAATGCTCACAATCCACAAACCTACGGCAACAAAAAATTAACTGAGGTCAGAAGTATAGCCTAAATGCCATGGTACCCCAGAGAACTTCCTCTTTGGGCTGTGGGAAGGGGAGGGAAAGATGATGATGAGGCCCGAAGGTGGGTGTTGGGGTGTCAGTGACATTTCAGGCAGGCAAAGAAGCAAGGAGGGAGGAATGGTGGTGAGTCCGGTGTGTATGGCAGGACCCAGGGGCAAGTGATGCTAGAAAAATCGTCTGGGGTCAGAACGTCCACGTCCCATGAAGGATTTGGGGCGTGTGTGTGTGCGTGTGTGCACATGTGTGTGTCTGTGTCAAAAAGCATTTTCTGAACAGAGGAGTCACTTGAACACCTGGAAAGGAGGGACGGTGCTGATGTGAAGGGAGGGCAGGAATGGTATTAACCTAGAGACAGGGAAGCCACCTGGGCGCCACAGAGGAGCCTGATACATCAAGTGCAGGAGTGACGAGGAGAGTCCAGCACCCACACACGCTGACCCAACCCCTCCTATCTGCTGGCTTTGTGTCAGATGCCACCCCACCTCACCCAACCCCCACGTGCATTTCTCTCAGCTTCTCTCCCCCAAGGCCCTTTGCAGAAGGGACCCTGGGGCTGCCTGGCTCTCGGGATGCACCTAGGATTCTGGGGGTGGCCCCGAGGATTCACACCTCCTGCCTTCCCACTGCAGGATAATCAGACAGGTGGCTCCTCTAGCGGTCAAGTTACCCTCTTTGACCTCGAATCCACTGACGTGGAGCAGAAGCCCTCACAAATGCAAGAAGAGACTTGGAAGAAGGACAGCAAGAATACAAAAGGATGCGGCAGAAAGCCATCTGAGCAGCGGTTCTGTTAAGGCAACTATTTCTCATAGCATACCATTGACATCAGTTCTCTGTATCATCCCTGACAAAGTTTCTATTTAAATGATACTAGATACAAGCTAGATTTTAACCTCCTAACCCTCGGTCTTGAGTCATCTAGTGCTACAATGTATTATAACTTCTTCCACAAATTTTGTGTATTAATAGGAATTGTGATCTGAGTAATTGAAGACAGGTGTCGAGTAAAAACAGCCTGGCTCTTACCTGGACTGTAATTCCATTTATTTCCATGTACGGGAATTTGAAACTGAGACTCACTTTATATTTCTCGCCTCTAATCTTCCTCCAGTTCCTATTTTCTCTTCACCTTTACCTTCAAAGATAAGACCAAGAGTGTTACATTCACGTGATGGGACCAGCTGTTCTCCACCACAGGGAACGCCCTGATACTAGCTGTGCTTTCCTTGAGTGGCAGGGAGTTTATGACTGTTGTCCTCTGCCCACAACAAGCCCAACTCCATGTAAAGGAAAGACTGTGTTACCCTTGTAACATCATGGTAGATCATGGTAGAGGCTTAGTGAGTGACTTACACTTTGGTAGGGAGATGACACAGACACACAGGTAGGACCTAAGAAAGTGTACGGAATGAGTTGGACAGCCCTACCCTGCCCAGGCCTCCACCCTCCTCCTCTAGCCACATCTGGATGAACAGGCACGGGGCTACAGAAGGTCCAGCCGTCTAAACGTGGCCTGGCATAACCTAGGCCAATCACTTTCTCACCCACAGGAATTTGAACTAAAAAATGTGGAGAATTTGACAAGTGGAGTTAAAGGAGGCCATGATTTTGAGTCAGGATCAGAGCGGCTCAAACTGTATGTGCTAGAACCACCCCTGACATGTGGTCAAACTCAGTAACTAGCTGAATGAATGAGTGAGTGAATGAATGAATGAGTGAATGAATGAATGAACAAATGGAAGCCAAATGGTGAGGGAATAGGAGGTCAATCCAGAGAGTGAGCTGACTGGGACAGATTGATGGGGCGATACAAGCACACAAAGAAAACCAGTCCCCCAGCTGCTCGACTCTCCAGGTCACCTGTATTCTTACAAAACAGGGCTTCCATTCTTTGCAACCAAAGGGCTTGAATATAAGCCAAAAAAAAAAAAAGAAAAATGTGTTTATGAGCAGGGGCCAAATATCATACAGATACAATACGTAAAACTACTGGATGATTCAGAGGAGAGGATTGAAAAAAAATCAAAGTCAAGTTGATTAGAGAAGGTGAATTTTGACCTGCATTGATTTTTCTTTTCTTTTCTTTCCTCTTCCTTTTTTTTTTTTTTTGGTTTCACAGGGTAATTCTAAGAAACCTTTATTTTTTAAAAAAATTTTTATTGCAGGATAGTTGATTTACAATGTTGTGTTACCTTCTGCTGTACAGCAAAGTCAATCAATTATGCATATACGTACATCCACTCTTTTTTAGATTCTTTCCCATGATATCACTTATATATGGAATCTAAAAAAAAATGGTACAAATGAACTTATGTATCGATTTTTCTATTGACTCAAAGCAAGATCTATATATTGTTACAGCAATCTTCTTTATATAGTATAATTGTATTTTCTCTGAAAAATAATTTTAAGAATTTTCATGATGCAGTGAGGTGGGGAGAGGGGTGGGAGAGAGAAGAAATGGATGTTTGTTCTGAAATACTATAGTTGTAGATTTAAATGTAAATTTAAGATCCAGAAAGATAATCCACCAAACTGTTAAGAGTGATATCCCTGGGGAATGGGTGAGTTGGGGCAGAGGGGTTTTTGTGTTGTTTTTTAAATTAATATTTGCATAGTTGGAATATTTCACAAGCATAAAAATTAGAAAATAATTTTAGACTAATAAAAGTCAATTGGGGGAGCTTCCCTGGTGGCGCAGTGCTTGAGAATCTGCCTGCTAATGCAGGGGACACCGGTTAGAGCCCTGGTCTGGGAGGATCCCACATACCACGGAGCAGCTAGGCCTGTGAGCCACAACTACTGAGCCTGCGTGTCTGGAGCCTGTGCTCCACAATAAGAGAGGCTGCGATAGTGAGAGGCCCATGCACCGCGATGAAGAGTGGCCCCCACTTGCCACAACTGGAGAAAGTCCTCGCACAAAAAATGAAGACCCAACACAGCAAAAATAAATAAGTTAATAAACTCCTACCCCCAACATCTTAAAAAAAAAAAAAATTTAAAAAGTCAATTGGGGCTTCCCTGGTGGCACAGTTGTTGAGAGTCTGCCTGCCGATGCAGGGGACGTGGGTTCGTGCCCCGGTCCGGGAAGATCCCAAGTGCCGCGGAGCAGCTGGGCCCGTGAGTCATGGCCGCTGAGCCTGCGCGTCTGGAGCCTGTGCTCCGCAACGGGAGAGGCCACAACAGTGAGAGGCCCGCGTACCACAAAAAAAAAAAAAAAAAGTCAATTGAACAAAGAAATTCCAGCTTAATAAAAATGTTGTGCTCTATCTTTTAGAATCTTCCCTCCACAAATTTGTTTTCCCTCACTTCCAAGCAAAATGAACAAATTTCACTCCCACTTATCCCTGCAGTGGCTGTAGTTAATAGCAGTGAAATAGCCAAGAGGCAAGCAGGAGATGGGGGAATGCCCTGAAGAACTGTTTCCTCCCTGGGCAGTTAGGGTTGAATTTGAATGTCTTCTCCTGACCTCACAGGAGAGTGTGAATAAGTGTAGTCTTCACCCTTCAGCCCCAGATTAAGGGTTTTAGCCTCTGTGAAACCTTTCCTTACTCTCCTCCAAGTAGAAGCGAGTATTTCCTCCTGTATGTAAAATAGCTTTCAAATACTCCCACTGTAGCACTTGTCTCCCTACAATGTTTGCACACTGGTTTCCCTACAAAACCGCAAGCTCCTTCAAGGCAGAGAACATCTGCTTTCATCTTTGTACCATCATTTCTCAGCACAATGCCTGGCACATAATAGGCCCTTAGTACATACTTGGGAAAGGAAGGAATGAACAGATGAAGGGTAAGAGAAGTGGTGGGCAGCGGGGAGAATGTGCTAGGCTGTGAAAATGGCTAACTCGTCTTTCATTCCAAGAGAATGCAGTTCCTACACTGACCCTTCAGAAGGAGAAGTCATGTACTAAATGTCCCAATACAATCTGTTCACTCAGCTCATGAGTTTCAATGTCCTTGAGTGGTCCCAATGACAGCCGCCATGTCTCCTTCCTAGAGAGCCATGGCTCCAAGGACAAAGCCCCTGGGGATTGCAGAGCTTGTTAATCTCACGATGCATGTGCGGAAAAGACTATGCCCCTTACAAGCATTCACAAAGACTTTATAGGTCCCAATGTTACAATGTCTTTCCCAACATTTTCCAACCCACATGCCCTCAAGAATGCATATCCATGATGAATTTGCATCGTTAATGAAGGATGTTGGAGAGGACTGTCTGGTAATTGTCTGGTCCGAGGCATAGCCTTTAATCATTTCAGGGTCCTCAGCCCTTCCAAAGTATCATTTGTCTAAATTTTCCAGAACAGAATGGGAGGCAGGGAAGTTTCCTTCATGAGGGATAGAGTAACTAGCGAGCTTGCCAAAGAAAAAGAAAGCCATGATGCCAGCATTAAGCTACTGGGTGAAAAATAATGCCACACCCCTGACTCGGAGACAAAGACAAAGGGATACAAGAGAGGGTTTACGATCACCTACCCCTTCAGCTGGGACCAGTTTATGCCAATCCTGATTCCTCCCCTTCTAAGTCCCCTGATGAGTCCGCCATGCAATTGCACTGCCAGTAATTAGAAGGACACGGAGGGGGACATTTTCAAACCACCCGAATTCTTTACTTGGATTTGCACAACACTGATGTGAAGAAATCTGTCCCCGAGTCTGCTCTTTAATGCTGGCTTTAACAACTTCCTGGTAGGAAACAGATTTGGTTTTCTGAAGCTGGGTCTGTGGTGGAAAGACTGAGTCTTGTGGTTAGAACTCACTTCCACACAGGAGTGTTGATGCAGTGTTTTTTATTTTAGTAAGCAGAAGATATCATGCTGTCCAGGGTAGCACCTGTTCTCCACACTTCCAACTGTCATTTCCTTCCTGCAGGCAGGAAGTCAAAAATTGACAGTCTCTTAAATTGTTAGTAAGATCATTTGTAATCTCAGGTTTTGCTCATTGTTTTCGGCATTTCATTCTGTGAAACAAAATGTACAAGCTGCCAGGAATGTTCTGGCATATCCGTGGCTTGTTTCCTGTGATCATGTGGTGTTGATATGCAAAAAGGCAGGGTCTGGTGGCAGTGAAACTGCTCTCGGGATCAAGCTGGATCTATGAAGAGCCCAGAGAAGAGGCAAAAGTGTGTCCCTACGCCTAATTTACTGATTATTTATCATTTCCAAAGAGTGTTTCCAAAATACATTAATGATCCTCATAAGATGGTGTCATCAAATAAATCACCTGAAGTAAACTCAGTAAGATTATGTTACCATGTGATAGAAGCCCCTTTACTAATGTTATGCTGTCATAGTCCAGACTATACAAATTCATATTATAGGGAAAGGATTAATTTCATCTCTCTGGCTATTTACAAATAAACAACTTTGTAAGAGCAAAGACGACAGCGTATTCACTCTTGTAACCCTTTTAATATCTAGTGACTTTATTCTTCAAATTAACAAATTGTATAGAATGTCCTTTTTTTTAAATAAATTTATTTATTTTTGGCTTCGTTGGGTCTTTGTTGCTGCACGCGGGCTTTCTCTAGTTGTGGTGAATGGGGGCTGCTCTTCATTGCGGTGTGTGGGCTTCTCATCGCGGCAGAGCACGGGATCTAGGCATGCGGGCTTCAGTAGTTATGGGGTGTGGGCTCAGTAGTTGTGGCGCATGGGCTTAGTTGCTCTGCGGCATGTGGGATCTTCCCGGACCAGGGCTTGAACCCATGTCCCCTGCATTGGCAGGCGGATTCTTAACCACTGCACCACCAGGGAAGCCCTAGAATGTCCTTACTTTTGAAAAGTAATGGTGCTGTCCTGTAAAATTTTTTCTATCATAATTGTCCAGATCTCAAGAAAGCAGGAAAGAAAGGAAGAACTAAAACTTCCCACTCCTGTTATATAAACACAAATTGTGTGTAGTGGTATATAAATGGGACCTAAGAATTAGAATATTAAAGAGGGGCAGGAAGTCACTTCATTCTTTACAATAATTCTCAGCTTTTTTTTTTTTAAGGGACTACCATAATCTAGTTCACCTTTGAGTATTCCAAAGTGACAAATTTAAGCAAAGAAATAAAATCCATTTGGGTGTAGATGCAGCCCTAATTAACTACCGCACATTCATCCCAAAGTTCACAAGAATGATTTAACCTAAATTTCCCAAATCTTCATGGTTAAGGATATGACGGTAGGTTTGCAGCACTCCAACTGTTCCTTACTTAAGATAAAATAACTTGAGAACAATGTGAGTAGATATACCCATATCTTCAGAAAGTATGCAGAAGTGACGATTATCCAGTTATTTTGGTTAATCTAGCTAGATCAAGATCTCTAAGTGGTTGGCCTAAACGCAACGTTCCCTAACTCCACTGCACGGTGCAGGTTTGTTTTGGCTTGTTTTAAGAGAATAGTTTTAAAGATATTGTGGGTTTGGAATCTTCTGACCTAAATTACCGTTTAGACTATAAATGGACATAATTAATATGTCTTCTTGGACTATTTAGTTTGATAAACATTAAATGAAGTAAGTCAGCTGATCTCTTCTCTGTCAAAAGCCCCCCATTGGCTTCTCATCTCATTTAGAGTAAAAGCCCAAGGCTTTACCAGAATTTTCAAGGCCCTACCACTCAGCACATTTCTCTCTGACTTCATTTCCTATTACTCTCTCTCAATATTCTTCAAACATGCCAGGCGTCAAGGCTTCCCCCAGGCCTCCTCCTTGCTGCTATCTCCTGCAGATATCCAAAGAGCCAACGACCTCATTTTCTTTAGGTCTTTACTTAAATGACACTTTCTCAGTGAGACGGCTTATCCAAAATTCCAATATTCTCCCTCTTCAATTTCTTATCCTTCTCCTCACTTTTTCTTTTACTTATTAATAGCATAATGTTTATTTGACTTATTTATTACGTTACTTGTCTGTTCCCCCAACTAGAAGGTAAGTTTCTTTAGGGCAGGAATTTTTACCAATTTTGCTCTCTGTTAGATACTCATACTAGGCTAGTGCTTAGCACATAGTAAGATCTCAATAATTATTCATTGAATGAGTGACACAATGAATTCACAAATGAACTGAGTGGACCCTCTATGCGAGCTACTATGCTAATGCAAGGATACAAAGATGACCAAGACATGATGCTCTCTGCCCTTACAGGCTTACGATCTGGTTGAAGAGACGGATAGAGCCATGAATCATTTCAGTACGAGTGCAATGAAGAGATGCGTGTCCGAGGCATCTTCGGTGCAGAGACGAAGGGGACATGGTCAACCCAGAGGTTCAGGTAAAGTTTCCTGAAAAAAAGCAGGCACATTCTCGAGCTCAAGAAACTAGTCTAGCTAGAGAAATAGAAGATTCCTTCAAAGGTCTTAATAGAATAGACTTTTAAGTTTGCTCCAAGGTGTGACATCTGCAAGATGGTGGAATGGGAAGTCCCCAGTCCTAGTCTCCCAACAGAAACACCAGTTTAGCAACTATCCATGGACAAGAATGCCTTTGTGAGAATTCCAGAACCCAGGGAAGAGGCTACAGCGCCCCAGGAGAGCATGAAAACTAAGAAAAATCACATTTAAAAGGATAAGAGGGCTTCCCTGGTGGCGCAGTGGTTGAGAGTCCGCCTGCCGATGCGGGGGACGCGGGTTCGTGCCCCGGTCTGGGAGGATCCCGCGTGCCGCGGAGCGGCTGGGCCCGTGGGCCATGGCCGCTGAGCCTGCGCGTCCGGAGCCTGTGCTCCCCAACGGGAGAGGCCACAACAGTGAGAGGCCCGCGTACCGCCAAAAAAAAAAAAAAAAAAAAAAAAAAAAAGGATAAGAAGAACAGTTTCACTTTGTCTGCATTGCCCCCCAACGCCCCCCAAGCCGGCACATCAACACCAAGAAGGATCCCCTTTGGCCCATGATTTCTCTAGTGGAGAAAAGAGAGACCAAGGTGCATATCCAACTTTCCCAGCATTTCAGGGCACTCCTCAGGAGGCCCACTTCTGTCTCACCTCATGCAGAAAACTGAAGAAACTGGCACAGCTAGACCACCTGGAGACCGTTAAGAAGTTAAAAAGAGGTAGGGGTTTTCAGCGGCTAGTACACACAGATCTCAGAGACGGCACCGCAGCCGCACAAACGACCCCACCTGACCACAGAGCTCCACCAGCCGGCCCCATTCAACTAGAGACCCCACCAGCCAGTCCTGCCCATCACAAACCCCACAAGCACTGTTGAACTACAGACCCCAAGGACCCTGGAAGTGAACACCCCTGCCTGTGGATGCCACCAACATACAGAATCCCAGGATCCCAGGCCAGGCTGAGTCACACTGATGAAGTCTTTTCCTTTCTGGAGCCAGCCTGTTGAGACGGTCTTGAAATTCACAGACACCAACAAAGGATACAAACATCACAAAGAATCAGGGAAACATAACACCACCAAAGGAAACATTTACTTCTAGTTACTGACCCTAAAGAAATGGAGTTCCACAAACGGACAAAGAATTCAAACTAATCATCTTAAAAAGCCCAATGAACTACAAAGAACACAGATAAACAACTAAGCAAAATCAGGAGAACACAGGAACAAAATGGGATGGAGTAACATCAGCAAGATGGCAGTATTAGAATTTCCAGTGCCCATTCTTTCCCAGAAACATCCGCTGGAACAACTATCCACATGTAAAAATACCTTCAGAAGAGCTAAGAGCTCCAGGTGAGGGATTACAGCACCTGGATGGAGCACAGAAATAAGAAAAGAGCCATTGAAGATGGCAGGAAAGATAATCACATTATGTGAAGTTACCTAAACCTGGGCAGCCCACTGGGGAAACAGACATCCTTCCCGCGGCAGGAGAATGAAGTGAGCACCCAGCTTCACTGCAGAACCCAGCACTGCCAGCCTCCACAGCCCCAGGTGGCTCCTGTGGTGTCAGGCTTCCGGTGGGCTCCTGTAAACCCAGGATCCCAGCCCATCCCAGCACTGGCACCAGACTGGCCCCCATGAACCCAGGCTCCCAGCCAGGCCCAGTGCCAGGTCTGCTATCACAGACCCAGGCTCCCAACCCACCCCAGCACCATGTTAGCTCCATGAAGCCAGGTGCCCAGCCTAGCCGCAAGCCAACACTTGCAGACCCAGACACTGGGCTCACCCCAGGTTCACAGCACTTAGCTGGCTCTGTGGAGCCAGGATCCAGTCTTGACCACAAGGACTCAGGCACCAAGCCTGCCCATCTGCTGATCCAGGCACCAGAGCTGCCAGCCCAGGGCCTCCATCAGCAAGGCCAACCACAGACAACACCAGATGGTTCACCTGGAATGTCTCACTAGTAAAGGGCTTTCCCTGCTGAAGCCAATCTGTAAAAACCGGAAGAGGTGCCTACTTCCTCAAATGCACAGAAACCAACACAAAGCCACAGGATCACGAATAATCAAGGTAACATGATTAGCTCCAGTGACTGACCCTAAAGAAAGGGAGATCTATGAACTGTCTCACAAAGAATTCAAAATAACCCTCTTAAAGCAGGGACAACTAAAGGACACTAGGAAAACAATGCATGAACAATATAAGAAGTTCAACAAAGAAACAGAAACTATTAAAAAAAATCCTAGAGTTGAAGAATAAAATGAACTGAATACCGCAATAGAGAGCTTTGATAGCAGACTTGACCACACAATAGAAAAAATTAGTAAACTAGGATATAGGTCATATGAAATCCTTCAGTCCGAGCAGCATAAGAAAAAAGAATGAAAAAGAGTCAACAAATCCTCCAAGAACTGTGGGACACCATTGAGAGAAACGATCTACACATTATTGGAGTCGCAGAAGAAAAGAGGGAGACATGGCAGAAAGCTCATTGAAAGAAATAATGGCTGAGAACTTCTCAATCTGGAGGGAGACTTGGACACCCAAGTTCATGAAGCTAACAGGTCGTCCCGAAATTTCAATTCAAAAAGATTTTCTCCAAGATACATTATAATAAAACAGCCTAAGATCAAAGACAAAGAGACAATTAAAGAAAAAAGATAAATAAATTCCTCACATATAAGGGCCGACATAAGTCCATCAGCAGATTTCTCAGCAGAAACCTTGCCAGCCAAGACAGGGTCAGATGATATATTCAGTGTGTTGGGGAAACAAACACACGAACACAAAAACCCTGCCAAACAAGAACACTTTACCCAACAAGGTTGTCTTTCAGAAATGAAGGAAAGATCCAGACTTTCTCAAAAAACAAAATCTGAAAGATTCCATCACCATTAGATCTGCCCTATAAGAAATACTAAAAGTAGTTCTTCCAAGTTTTTTTTTCATCAAGGAAAGGATGCTAATCAGTAACTTGAAAACATGAAAAGATAAAACACTGGTAAAGTATATAGTCAAATTTGAAATACTCTAATACTGTAATATGGTAGTGTGTTAATCATTTATGCTAGTATAAAGGTTAAAGTACAAAAGTATTAAAAAGACAGAGAATTCCCTGGCAGTCCAGTGGTTAGGACGCTGCGCTTTCACTGCCATGGCCCGGGTTTGATCCCTCGTCAGGAACTAAGATCCCGCAAGCTGCATGGCATGGCCAAAAAAAAAAAAAACAAAAATACTGTAGACACAATAATTTGTTAATGTATACACAATATTAAAAGAGATAAACAGTGACATCAAAAACATAAAGTGGGGGGAAGTAAAAGGGTAGAATTTCTGTAAGTGATCAAACTTAGCAGCTTAAAATAGACTTTTATATTTTTAAGATGTTTTACCTCATGGTAACCACAAAGCAAAATATAACAGTAGATACAAGAAAGATAAAGAGGAGGGAAATCAAAGCATACCACTATGGAAAATCATCAGTTCACAAAGAAATACATCAAGACATATCATGACAGCAAAACAATAAGAGTAGGAGACTATGATACATAGTCTGCATTTTCAACAATGGATGTACCTTTCAGATGGCAGATGAATAATTAAACAGCAAATTTGCACAACACGATAAACCAATTTGACTTAACAGTCTATACGCAATATTCCAAACCAAGAGCAGTGGAATATATACTCTTTTGAAGCATACGTGGAACATTTTCTGGGATAGATCACATGCTAAGTCACAAAACAAGTCACTGCAAATTTAAGAAGACTGAAATCTTTTTTACTTTATTTTATTGCATTCTTCCATGAAATAAAACTAGAAATCAGTAACAAAAGGAAATCAGGAAAACACACAAATACAAGGAAATTAAACAACACACTCTTGAACAACCACTGGGTCAAAGAAGAAGTCAAAAGGGAAATTTAAAAATATCTTGACACAAATGAAAAAAAAGAACAAAATATACCAAAGCTTAGGGGATACAGCAAAAGCAGTACTGAGAAGGAAGCTTTTAGTGATAAACACCTACATTAAGAAAGATCTCATGCAACCTAACTTTACACCTCAAGTAAACAGAAGAAGAACAAACTAAGCTCAAAATTAGCATAAA
Source organism: Phocoena sinus (assembly GCF_008692025.1). Taxonomy (NCBI): domain Eukaryota; kingdom Metazoa; phylum Chordata; class Mammalia; order Artiodactyla; family Phocoenidae; genus Phocoena; species Phocoena sinus. Next base: position 4,723,380 of record NC_045764.1, read on the forward strand.
GAAGGAGATAATAAGGACTAGAGCAGAAACTGATGAAATGAAATAAAGAATAGAAAACAATACAAAAAACAGATAAAACTAGTTCATTTTTTGAAAAGATAAACATATCAACAAACCATTAGCTGAACTAACTGAAAAAAAGTGAGAGAAAATTCAAAATCAGAAATAAAAGAGGAGGCATTACAACTGATGCCACAGAAATTTAAAAAAAAAAAATAAGGGACCATTATGAACAATGATATATCAACAAATTGGATAACTTAGAAGAAATGTTAAAAACTACCACAACCGTGTCAAGAAGAAACAGAAAGACTGAACAGATCAATAACAAATAATGAGATTGGATCAATAATCAAGAATCTCCCAACAACCAAAAAAAAAGCCCAGTACCAGAGGGCTTCATAGGTAAATTCTATCATCGAAATTTAAGAAGAATTAATACCAATCCTTCTCAAACTCTTCTAAAAATAGAAGAGAGAACACATCCAAACTCCTTTCACTAGGCCAGCATCATCTTAATAGGAGAGCCAGACAAAAACACCACAAGAAAAAAACAAAAAACTACAGGCTAATATTCCTGGTGAACATGGATATAAAAAATCCTCAACAAAACATTAGCAAACTTAGTTCAACAACACATTAAAAGGATCATAAACCATGACCAAGTGGGACTTATCCCTTAGGATGTAAGGATAGTTCAACATATGCAAATCGATGTGACAACATCACATTAACAGAATGAAGGACCAAAAAATAATGTGATTATTTCAATACGTGCAGAAAAAAGTATATGACAATATTCAACACTTTTTCATGGCACTCTAAAAATTATATCAAGTATAGAAGAACTTACTTCAACACAATAGAGGCCATATATGAAAAGCCCACAGCTAACATCATACTCAGTGTGAAAAAGCAAAATTTTTCCTCTCAAATCTGGAACAAGACAACACCTGTTGAGATAGCTATTATCCAAAAAAAAAAAAAAATAAGGGTTGGCGAGGAGAGATATGGAAAAATTGGAATCTTTGTTGTACACTGTTGGTGGGAATGTAAAACGGTACAGTTGCTATGGAAAATAGTATGGAGCATCCTCAAAATATTAAAAATACATCTACCAGATGATCCAGCAATCCCACTTCTGGGATGGAACTGAAATCAGGATCTTGAAGAGGTATCTTCACTCCTGCATTCATTGCAGCCTTATTCATAACAGCCAAGAAATGAAAATAACCCAAGTGTCCACTAGCACGAATGGATATGGAAATTGTGGTATGTACATACAACAGAATACTATTCTGCCTTAAAAAAAGGAAGGGAACCCTACTCTTTGCAACAACACTGAAGACATGATAAGTGAAATCAGTCAGTCACAGAAGGACAAATGCTGCGTGATTCCTTTTATATGAGGCATCTAAAATAGCCAGACACATAGAAGTAGACAATATAATGGTGGTACCAGGAGATGGAGAAATGGGAAGTTGCTGTTCAATGGGCATAAAGCTAGTTATATGAGATGGGTAAGTCCCAGCGATGGGCTCTAAAACATTGTGCCAGTAGTTAATATCAAAGTATTATGCACTTAAAAGTTTAAGAGGGTAAATCTCATATTAAGTGTTCTCACCACAAAAACAAAACCAAGGGACACAAGGACAATTTGGAGATGATGGATATGGTTATCACCTTGATCGTGGTGATGGTAACACGAGTATATATACATACATCCAAACTCACAAAAGGGTGCACGTTAATTACGTGGGTTTTTTTGTGTACCGATTATTACCACAATAAAATTGAAGAAAAACTTTTGCTCCAAAACACTGAAATGACTAAAGCCTGTATCTAACTCCCGAGTTGCAATATTAGCCCTTATCTCTTCTTATAGTACTGAATGCCTTACTAAATTCTACCTCGTGCTGTAGTTTTAAAGTACATGTTTTCTTTCCTTACACATTCATGACCTCCTTTAAGGCAGTGACGGGATCTTGTTGTGTTGTAGGGATCCCAATGCCACCCGCAGTTTTGATGATTCACTGGGAGGCCTCTCGGAGCTCAGCGTACTGTACCCATGGCTGTAATTTATTGCACTGAACGGACTTGAAGCAAAACCAGCAAGGGGAAAAGGCACGTAGGGGGATGTCCAGGGAAACCAGGTACAAGCTTCTAAGAGTCCTTGGTCCAGAGTCACACAGGATGAGTTTAATTCCCCCAGAAACAAGCTGTGAAAACACATGTGAAATGTTGCCAACTAGGAAGGCTCTCTAGACTCAGTGCCTGGGGTTTTTACTGGGGCTGATCATGTAGGTACTCTCTACCTGACATGTCCCCAGATTCCAGCCTCCCAGAGGAAAGCAGGTGTTCAGCATAAACCACACCATTTGTGTAAATAGCTCAGGCCCAGTGAGCCACTCTTGTCAGTTGTGAGAATGGTGGGAACCCTCCTCAAATCCAAGTTCCCAAATGCCAGCCAAGGGCCAACCTTGGAAACAGGACTTTCAAAAAAATGGCAGTCAGGCCTGCTATGCCAACTTTTCTTCTGTCCACTTAGTAGTTGTTAGATTCCCCTGGTGCTCAAACATCTGCTTAATTCCATCTTCAACTTTACACTATTGTTAAAAAGAGATCATGGGAAATAAATAAATGAAAATCTCATATATACAAAGAACTAAGTTTACATTTTAAAACTCTGCATGTGTTTTTAAAAACTTTGTCTTGCCACTCAACATGAGTTATGGGTTTTTTTTCCCTATATTACTTAAGCTTGGATAAACGAATTTTACATAAACAGCTAGCTAATCATTATAATAAATATAGAAGTGAACACAATGTAGTGGTTAAATCACCATCACAGAGGTAATGGCCCAGATATGATTTCTATTTTTAATATCTATTGGGGATCTGACCTAAGATATTGGAATTAGTCTACAGACCTTCCTCTGTATTGATAATAATACTTTGAACTTATATTACAGTCAGTAGCAAACTGCTAAGTTGATTCAGACTAGTAACAAACCTATTAGTCTCAATAATAAAAAGAAAACTTTGAGTGACTTGACAGCTCTGCTGGTAGAATCCAGGCCTGGTGATGCCAAAGGAAGTTTTGGAAAAAGACTGAAGAAGCCTGACGTGAACCCTCATGCTTCACCACAGTGCTGCCAGAACACATTTCCCTGTGGTACGCCATGGCCCTAAAATTATGCTCGAAATAAAAGGCTTGTCTTTGAGTCTAGAAAAAAGTGGCTTAACAGGTCAACGCAATCTCCTTTACCATTTTTTTTTCCTGGAAGATGTCAATGATGCAAAATATGAAATCCTGCCTACATCATTTCCTCAACAGACTGTATTCTGTAGTATGAAGAACTCACATAGGCTGTACAGAAACCATACGGGTTCTTTGATTTCAATTTTTCCATTACGGTCAAGAACATAATCTATAAAATCTTTTCATCTTCACACCTCCTGAGTTATGATGGAAATAATGGGGCAAAAGGGTCCATCAGTGGGGTGGGCCGAGGTTAGGGGAAGCCTCGATATCTAGACTGAGGAGTTTTAAACTTATTCTATAGGACAGGGGTTCATAAAATAGCCTATATAGATGGACTATAAATATCTATGAAGGACTTCCCTGGCGGTCCAGCGGTTAAGACTTGCCTTCCGATGCAGGGGGTGCAGGTTTGATCCCTGTTCAGGGAGCTAAAATCCCACATGCCTCGCGGCCAAAAAACCAAAACATAAAACAGAAGCAATATTGTAATAGATTCAAAAGAGACTTCAAAAAAAAAGTCCACGTCAAATAAATAAATATAAATAAATAAATACGTAAATATCTCTGAAACACCTGAAATTATATGTAACACTCTAGGTGGGAGAATTTTTCTGGGGCGAAGATCCACAGCTTTCTTCACCTTTTCAAAGGTGACTGTGACCCCAGAATGTTTGTGAAAACTCAGGCCGAGTGTATAAGGAAACGTAGGCCAGAAGAAGAAGGCTGCATGTTGTCAGCATTTTCCAAACCAGTGTGACCACAAGGATTGCTGGGGGCACTTGTTAAACTGCATGTAATTCTCTTCTCCAGGAAATTAAAATCGAACCATTTAAAAAATCTTGATGCACATTTTGATTCATTGCTTATATCTCAAAGCAATGAATCAAGAAGGCAGTAGTTAATCCCCAGTGTAGCATGTCAGAAAATGATCTATAACATGCCTATCCTTCAGATTCTGTGGAGACACATCCACTGCTGCTCCTTTGTTGGGCAAATCCAGAATATTCCACATATTAAGTAAATCAAAATTCTAAAAATCCGTGCTTTTCAGATGTCATGAAAAACAATAAATCAGAAATTGACGGCTCTGTCACATTCGTTCCCACATAACCTGTCTGAATCCTAATCTTTCAGTTCAGTGTGTTATAGATTTTTCTGGATTCAATCTCAGCAGCACCACCTACTGATAATTTATTTTATTTATTTATGGCTGCATTGGGTCTTTGTTGCTGCGTGTGGGCTTTTTCCAGTTGCAGCAAGCAGGGCGAACGGGGGCTACTCTTTGTTGCGGTGCGCAAGCTTCTCACTGCGGTGGCTTCTCTTGTTGTGGAGCACGGGCTCTAGGTGCGCGGGCTTCAGTAGTTGTGGCACACGGGCTCAGTAGCTGTGGCACGCTGGCTCAGTAGCTGTGGCTCGTGGGCTCTAGAGTGCAGGCTCAGTAGTTGTGGCGCATGGGCTTAGCTGCTCCGCGGCATGTGGGATCTTCCCGGACCAGGGCTCAAACCCGTGTCCCCTGCGTTGGCAGGCAGATTCCTAACCATTGCACCACCAGGGAAGCCCACCTACTGATAATTTAAATTCAGTACTTTATGTAAACTCTTAGCAATGTGAATATTAAACGATTAACTGGAAAACACCTAGAACATGTCTGGCTTTTCATAAAATATGTGATAATACAATTGATAGAGGAAAATTTTTAATATTTTTGCAAGCAGTGAATCAAATTGCATTCAATGACAATGCACGCTTCAATCATGCTATAGATCGAATACTTATGTCCCAGCAAAATTCATGTTGAAATTCGAAGCCCCAGTGTGATGGTGTCTGGAGGGGGGGTCTTTGGGGGGCGATTAGGTCATGAGGGCAGAGCTCTCATGAATGCGATTAGTGCCCTCATAAGAGAGACCCCAAGGAGCTGCCTACCTCCTTCCTTCTGCCGTTAGAGGTTATAGTGAGAAGACAGCTATGAACCAGGAAGCAGGCCCTCATAAACTGAATCTGCCAGCGTCTTGACCTTGGACTTCCCAGCTTCCAGAACTGTGAGAAATAAATTTCTGTTACTTATAAGGCACCTGGTCTATGGCATTCTGTGATAGCAGCCTGAAAGGACTGAGACACATCCAGATATGTTTCTCCCATGCTGGCTGTTCTCCATTTGTCCCCTCACATGGACGTCCCCATCATTCTGTATTCCAGTTGGGTTCAGCCAATGAGCGGCCCAGCAGGAGATCCGAGGGCAGCAGGGGACACTAGGGTATTCACTCCCCTTGCGCCTCTTTCCTGCTGCTGTGCCAGTCACAGCTCTGTCCGTCTGTCCCTCCTCCAATGAGTCCAGCTCTCACTGGGCTCCGTGCATTGCTATGGAGCACTTACCCCTTTTGACTCAGGGGTCCTGACGGTAGAGGATGCCTCAACTTCCCTCGCTCGTTCCCTTAGTCTTCAGGAAGTAGTTCTTCCTGAGTGGAATTCGACTTCCTGGCAGGTCCCTGACAGACACCGCGCTCTCTGCGGAATCATCTTGCACACTGTAAACCTGAACTGGTCACTCACTCAAAACTTAGGTGAGTACAGTAGGAAAAATATTATTCTAGGTACAATACAGAGAAAAAGATGAAAAAGATTCCACTCCGGCCCTCAAGAAGCTCATATTAACATACATACAGGGGATTCGGTTTGACTAAGAACTTTTAAGGTAAATGATTCAGCAAAGCTATTTTAATTTCTACACATATCATTAATCTTAGGTATCAATTAAGTAGGCCTTTTGACTATCGTGTCTCCATAGTCCCCTGAAATAATCTCACCTAGTTTACCACCATCAGATTAGAACCCTGTGGTTTATTTAAGCCATCTTAAATAAACCAGTTAGAAACATGGAACCAATTACTTAACCTGAAAATGTATATTTTTACATTCTAATGTGGTAGTCTCACAGATATCTACCTTGGAGTCCTTATGTGGGATACACACACTCACACACACACGAGTACAAAATCCTCCCTTAGTGAGAAGATTCTGGAGAGCAGGGGCCTGCCTCATTCTCCACAGCTGCATCCAGAGTTTCCACACGGTACAGAGTGAATCAACGTTTCAATGACAAACTGATGGACAAGAGTGCAACCTTTACCTAGGTTTGAGCCCCCGCTTCGCCTTCATCTGGCTGGGTGACCTTGAGCAAATTACCAAACTCTCTGCCTCAGTTTCCTCACCTCCAACGTCACCCTAGTTTAAATGAGTTATCTGAAAAGCACTTAGAGTGGTACCCATCCCACAGTAAGAACGACACAAGTGCTTGTTAAATAAATAAAATTAAAGCGATGCTGTTTTTCACATCACCTGGAGGAAGTGCAGCTGGAACAGAACTTAAGAGACATAACTCACTCTATAGATGATTAAACTGAGGACCAGGAAAAGTGAACGCAATAAGCCAGTGTAGATGTGACCAACACGGATAACCTCACCCCTAGGAAGACTCGCTCATTTACACAGTATGCTTTAGAAATAAATGGAGGAATTTTGTCCAACAAAACAAAAATCTGTTGATGTCAAAATGAACATGTAAATAACCTGTATTCATATGTTCTGATTTGTAAAAGTACTTCTACTATATTTAGTGCTGCGAAATAGGTAAAAATTTAGAAATCAGTTAGTAAACCTTGAAAACCTGGTACACGTTCAAAAGCCAGCCAACTGAAGGACAAATTAATAGTTAATTTTTAAAAATCAATGGAAATAATGGCATGATGGCTATGCCCACTTAACTCAGAATATAATGGTTTTCCTTAATTTTCCTTTCTTTTTTGGAAGGAGAGGGCAAGGTTGTAGGGCATATATTCTCACTATAATAAAGCAAAACGCATAATTCTTTGAATTTGAATGTGCTCACATGCTCAACCGGGATCCTTTCTGATCTAGTAGGGGGAAAGAAAGCTTTGTATCCTAGATATCCATAAGTCTTATCAATCGCTTAAAAGTATAAAAGGTATTTTTTTAAGTTAGAAATTAATAGTGACTAGCCACTCATTCTCCATCTCTAAATGACTCTGAGAGTCAGTTTTGATATAATGACTGTTTGGAAAACAAAGCTCGCTGCAGGAGAGAACACTGAGGAACAATGTGAGCAAAGTGCAAATTCTAGTTTGCGTGGCTTCGTCCAGGAGAAATGGTGGGTGAAGTGCGGAAAACTGCACCCGGCTAAACTGAGCAGCACAGGCACGCACAAAACACACGCAGGAATAGGCAAAACACACACGCGTGCACACCTCACACCACCAGCGCCCTCAGCTCACCCAGGTCTGGTGTCGCAACCTGCCCTCCGCCACCAGCGGGCCCTCCGCCCACCTTCAGTCAATCCACAGATACAACCCTTCCCACACCCACTCCCATAGGCATGCCTCAGGTCTTTTTCAAGGTAAAGTGCCGTATTTATTGTAATATTCATGTATCTAGAAACCATTTAACATGTAAAACAGTTAATACTGTTTATATTAGATTTTTCTTTTTTTTTTTGGGGGGCCATGCTGCATTGCCTGGTTCCCCAACCAGGGATCGAACCCGTGTCCCCTGCAGTGGAGGCTCAGAGTTCAAACCACTGGACCACCAGGGAAATCCCTAAATTAGGTACTTATTTTTACTCTTTATGTCACTGCTGAAGTTTAACCAGTTCTCCCCACAAAACCTAAGGCTTTTTCAGTTTGCAGCTATGCACAGCACAGTGATTTTTAGAGCACATATGCGAATGACAGCAGAATCTCCTGTATTCTATTATGAGCTCCAGGTCACCAAAATTACAACCATTCAAGTCCAATATACAGGAGTTATCTGCTAGACAACGTTAAGGTTGCCCTTGAATTGATTTCAAACATTATGTGTAGAATTTTACATTTCTCAGACAATAGCTCTTGCTGTAAATACCCAGAAAAAAAATGAGTTATACACAGCATTTGATTAATAAGCTGTGAATTACTAGATAAAAAGAATATTTAGAAATATGACTTTCAAAACATACTACACACAGTAATTTAGATCATGCTAGTCAATTTTAATTTAATGACGCTTACCTCTTCGTCAAAAATGGAAAATAATACTTCAAAGTTTTTAATCTTAAAGTGTTTTTGACAAAACTGTTAAAAACAAGTATGTTTTATTCCTAAACTCAGCTCCTTTAGCTATTAATCTATCCTTCTCTGCTTAATTTTTGAGAACAATTTCCCTGACCATTGTGAATTATAACATACATAAAACAAACATTTAGTATAAACTGGACACTTACCCAATGTTAACGTTCCCCACTGAAAGCATAAACAGAGTCATGTTGCAAATAAAATAAAATTTGGGAGTGTTTTTTTGCTTTTCAAATAGGTCCTCATGGTTAAATATATACAAGTGCTGGAAAAGAGTTAAAATAAACAATAAAATAAACTCCGGGAATTATTCTTGAAAAAATTAGCATGAGACAGCAAAAAAGATTCTGAAAAGTCAGTGACTATTCCTGCTTACAAAGGGAGAATATGACACAACCAGTGATAACAATTGGAAATTTTGTCTTTCCCCCCCTCTGAAAAAGCTTATCTACCTTACTGAATACTTGATATAAGCCTTTTTTTATCAGATTCAGCATAAACTAATTTAGGAAAGAATTTTCTTTAATGCCAGCAGGGTATGTAATTGCCTAAAGTGCGAATGAGAAAACTAAAAAATATGTATTTTACCCTTGGAATTGTTTTTTATAACTATATAAAATAACAGACACATGTAACTGATTGACATAAAAGAAAAAAGTTGACTAGAAAAAAAAACCTTTAACGGCTAATGTTTATGTGTATTAACATTAATAACTTGTAACAATGTATAACGACATTTTTCTAGGCCAAATATTTGTGATGTAAAAAAATGCCGTTGCTGATTGTGTACCTTATTTGGAATATTAGAAAAAGACTCACTTGGCCAGCCTCAAAGATGGAAACTGCTACTTTCCATAGTTCTCTAACATTTCAGGTCATCTGCTTACTTAGTAAATAAAAGAGCCAAAGGATGCCAAGTATATAGTATGTTGGCTTCATCATCATTTTCACGTCAATAAACCCAACTCTGCCTACAAGAACATCAAAAATGGTAAAATTTCATATAGTCCAATGCTACCTCTCTCCTTTAGCTTGAAGATATGAAAACAGTATAAGCTTTAGTCGTTAATTATTTAATTCTTCCCCCAATGAAAGTGAAAGTACTATCAAATGAAAGTGCTTCTACTCAAAGCGCAGATGTTCCTGGTGGGGTCACTCAAACATCAACAAAAAGCTCAGGAGTTTACTAATGAACATCAGGTATCCCCAGATTACTCACAGGGAGTATACTGTTATGACCGTGTGCTGGAAACATGTTCCCGAGTTTCAGTACCTTTTCCTTTTCTGAGCTATGAGGTAACCGCAGTGGCACAGATGAGTTATTCAGGCTGAATGGCAGGGAGGCTGAGGATCTGAAGCACAAAATTTCTGCAAGCTTCAAAGGATCATGTAACAGTTACACTAACACTACAATTTATAAATAAGTAGAAGGCCCACGAGATTGATGGAACTGCCCAGGATCACATATCTAGCAAGATATTCTTTTGAGAAAAGATATATCTGGGTTAAAATCTAAATTCCTAGGGCAATGAACTGAAATTTCCACTTCATAGCAGAATAGAACTCCAATAAACTCCCATAACATAATTTAGTTCTTATTCTTTTCTTCAACCAAAAGTATGACCACATCCTTTACAAAAAACCCATGTGGTCAAAACGGACATTTTACAATGCAAATACTGAAATCTTTCGTTTTATCCTGTGCCGTCTGCCATTTATAGAAATGGACTTGTTATAATGAAGCTTCTCTGGTAATTATTAAATGAATTTACCTGTATTCTGCACGACAACTTCTTCAGTCATGTTTCACAACTAAGTGTTATCACTGTATTTTTAAATTACAGAATATCAAAGATATTAAATTGAAACTTATTTTTCTCTGAGGGAAAAGGAACAAAATCCAAAACCAGTATATAGGTATTTTTTGTGTGTTTTTAGTTCTGAGGAAAATAATCATACCGTATGGACGTTTCACATTTGGCATCTTAAATGCCTAACATAATATTACACATAATTAATCAAAAACATTCTCAATTGTTTACATATATCTTTTTAAAGTAACAAGATATTTAATTATCCTGCACTTAAGAAACTTCATATATCCTGCCACAGAAACAATGGATTCCAAACATTTATTCTATTTTTTTTAAAAGCCATTAACCAACTGAAATAATGTAAGGGCTTAAACAAGCTATTTCACAACCTGAGAGTGTACATTATTGTAACTTGCATGTGTTTCTAACTTGACTGTGGGTATAAATTTTAGTTGGCCTGATTCCAATTTGGCAACCAACTCGAGGAAAATAAGTAAAAACTAGAACTTTTAAAAAGAAAGGATTTCCCTTCCTCTGAAGTGATTTCAGTATCTTAATAGAAGATATGACCAAAAGGTAAAGAGAAGTCTTTTTAAACAAACATGCCAAAATGTATACATCCCAAAACAAAGTCCTACAATTGTTGATGACATTTCTAAAATACCTAAAAGCCATCCGGAGCCAATCAGGTACATGCACAAGCTTGAGAAAAGCTCATTTGGTTTTGAATGGTGGAGAAGGGGAGCCAATTATTTTTTTTCAAGGGCACAAATTTTCTTCAGGTACTCTGAACGCAATTTGAAAGGGAGAACACAAAACTGTACTGAGCCATGGTAGCATCAATGGCCTGAGCACACCGCCTCTTATACAGAATAACCATACTTTAGGCTAACAATGTTCATTGATATGTACAGTTTTCTGACACGAGCTTTAAAACTTTAGATTCATCCCCTGTAACCATAAGTCACATAGTTCTGACTGCGATTTGGGGGTAATTAACAATAAAGAGCACTACAAAGAGAACAGTGCATCAAGTTAATTAAATAACATCATAAAGAAAGATCAATCCAGATTAACAGAGAATAAATGGACATTAAAAATGTGATATATTTCCTGCATTTTTAAAAAACTGTCCCTATAAAACAGTTTGGGGATGTTTGGTAAGAATAATATTACAGAATTACTGTTAATTTTCTTAGATGTGACAAAGATTTAGGTTATGAAGGAATATGTACTTATCCTTACAAAATACATGATGAAATGTTTAGGTGTATAGTTTAGTGCGAAGTCTGTAACTTTGTCTATTCACACGATAAAGTATACATGCATATGCACATACAGACACACCTATGCACAAACATGGATACACACACACACACGTATATATAAACATACATAAAGAGATAAAGCAAATGTGACAAAATGTTAATGATTAGTCAATCAGGACGAAGTGTACTCAGGTGTTCAATACATTATTTCAATCTTTCTGTAAGTCTGAAAATTCTCAACGTAAGAGTTGCTGGGAAAAGCACCACCTGTAGTATCAGATACTGACTTCAAAGGGCCAACTTAGTAACATCGTACTCCCCTCTGCTTAATCTTAACCTCTGAAACAGTGGTCTCCAAATCGGACATATACATCCTAGGGCACAGACTAAATGAACCAGAGATACGGGAAGAAAATATTAGAATTTCTATTAATAATTTATCTCTGGCCCTGTAAGATTTCTATTTTTGGTGTGTTTCATAATGTGCTATATGTATTAGTAGTATATATTATTACAGTACTAATACATATAGTATATACTATATATATACTATATACTAATACTATTAGTACTATATTAGTACTATATGTATTAGTTCTACTACAGGAGAACTTTTATAATTTGTAAATACATAGACACATTTTGAGGCTATAAACTCAAAAGGTATTTGTTACTGATGAGGGCAGCGGATCAACGAATTTGTATATACTCTTATGAGGGCAGCAGATCAATGAATTTGTATATACTCTTTTCTAAAATAGATATAACTTTTTTTTTTAAGTCTCTGAACATCAAACGATTATTAGAATCAGTTGCTTTTGCATTTATACAAGGGCTTACCGACACGATAATTTAATCTGCAATCTTTATCAGAAACTCTTGACTCTAAAAGAAGCAGGAAACAGAGAATAATGGCAGAGGGAAGTATTAACATAAAGCTAGGGAATTGAAAAATCAACAAAGAACAAACAGTATGACCACAAGTTATCACCAATAAAATGTTAGGTTTTGTTCAATAAGGAAACCTAATATTTTAAACACTGAGATTTAAAATGCTCTAGAATATTATAAGGAAAAAATATTGCTGAAGCTAGAAAAACTTCAGGGAAAAAAATTACTAAGTATTATAATTTCAAAGGAAGACCACACTAAAAAAGAATACATAAAACTCAAGGCGGCTTTGCTTAAAAACCAGGGGGGCATGTAATTATAAACAGCATAGAAAATAATCTAGATATTTGACTAGAACACTTAATCGAACCATGATTCTAAAATAAAAGATAACTGAACATAATGTCTTTGAGAAAATATTTAGGTAAGTTTCTTTTATATATTTATTCTAAAGGGTACAAGGATTCATCGACAAAGAAAAAAAATTTTTGAATTAGAAAATGGTATGAGTGAAGAATTTAAACTATAATTTTGTTATTAAATATTTAAAGAGTTACATAACAGGATGCTATATAATTGTTAATACAATTGGTAAGATGAGAAAAAGAAAACTAATTTTAATGTATTAAAGAAATAAAAATTTGACCAATTATACCAGTGGACCTCATTTTAGAAAATAATTATATAGTTTTTGCAGTTGCATGGTTTATCATATAGGACACTAATTTATCTTGTATAAACTTGAGGCTTGGGACTAAAGATAGTTTCATGCTGAATTATACACATGTCATATATGAAAATTGTATCTATCAGAAAAGAATGTTAAGGGTCTATTAAGCATTCTAATTACAAAAATTAAGAGGTATAGAAACAAGGTCCAGAAGTTTTTAATATAAAGAAGGGAATCTCTGGGCACAGGAAAAGGTTCATCACTGAGTAGGAGAGACAGGTTACGGTGAAGCAGGACCAGGGAGTTAGAAAAGACTGTAAAATCATGGTAAGGACATACTACATATTATTCCTACTAGGTAGGTTTAGGGCACTGGATATATTGTCCATCCAACTGACTGTGGGGTTTGTTGGCTACTCAAGCTAGATAGTATATAACTGGGCTGAATTTTTCCATTCAAATGTCACTGGCTTATGGATACACAAACTTTATAAAGGAAATAAACTGAGAAGTAAAATTTGCTTCACAGAAATTCATATTATAGTTAGTTCTTTTTATAAATAATCCTATTGCCTTTAAAAAGGGACAGCTATCTTTTAAAGAAAGATTTTACGGAAGTGCAACACATACACTGGTTGCAGAACAAAATCACTGTGCTCCTAACTGGTCCTTTCCTATTTCCGTCCTTGCCATGTCATCTGAAACATGGAAAATACAGTGGTTCCTTTTCAGTGGAATTTTTTCCGCCTGCTATTTTTATACCTAATAAGTGAAAAATGCAAACTAATATAGTATCAGTTTTAAGTATTCACCATTTAAATCTTTATAAAGGTAAAGAAACTTGCATATGCATTGTAATAAAGGGAGCCTTTTTTCATTTCACCATTCTTTGACTTTTACAGGGCAAAACACATACTAGAGAACATATCATTAATTTTACATCATGAAGCATATCAAAATAAAATGGGAAAAATGATACATTTGCCATTGGTAAACAGGAATTCATCAAAAGACAAAGAGAAAAAAAATACAATATGACTTGAGACGAAGTGTATCACTTAAACTAGAGTATTCAAATTGGAATGAGAAAGAGTACAATGTTTTGACAATGTTCATCAAAAAACAACGCATTAAAAAAATTTTAATGTAAAGTTTGAATTCAAATTTTAAAATTACTATTTGAGGGCAACATACTCTAAATTCAGGAAAACACAACACTAGGGTGAAAAACCCTAAGTTGAAGATGAGGATTTAAGTTTGAACCTACCTTGCCAAAGATGGAATCATTTGCCAAAAGGAAAGCAAGTACCTGATCATAATAGTCTCAGAAAATATAAATTAAATCTTCATTTATGGTGTGACACCTGTTACTAAATCAATTCATTTACTACGATGCTCAACTCAATTTTTCAGTTGTTTAAATAATAGCACAAAACTAGGGAAATTATAAATATTTAAGGAGATTAAAATGTCAGTAGAAAACGTATTACATATGGATTAAAAGAAAAGCATTCATTCAAACTACTCCTGAATAAGAAGCCAAAATAATTCCATCTAGAACTTTAAGAGAGAGAGCAGCCCATAAATCCCGTTTGAAAGACAAGAATAAATAAACCGTTAAGCAAAGCCAGGAATCTAGATGACTTTGAAACATCCACTTACATCCATTTTAATGAAGAATTGAAGGATACACTGTGTTAAAGACATATTTAAAAGACTAGCAGTGGAATAAGACAGATGAATCAAATTTTGTTATAGCCTAAATAATTACAAGAGACTTTGAAAACGTAGTGTAATTCAGGTTTTCTTTCCAGTTTCAAAGCTTCTGTCCATTGCCTCTATCTTTGGTGTCACTGCCACCAATAAACACAGTATACAGCTTAGAAACCTAATTACTATCTTCAACTAGGAAAAAGTAAATTAACATTATTTCTTTAAAAGTAAGATATAAAGAATGTGGTCCAACTTAATTTTGTCTCATGGTCCCACAGTATTCTGAAATATCATGCCAAAATGTAAAAGTTTAAAAGGGAACATCATCATTTCCTATAAATGCACCAAAAATTTAGCTACTGTACGCTGGTGTGATGACAGCTAGTAGTATGCAGAGGCCACACAACGACATAACATACGTGTGTTCAGCGCACAATTACTCCAAGGAAGGTTCAGTTTAATGGGAAACTGAAACATGGACAACATAATGCCTTCATGTACATACGCTACAGCATTGTTCTCTTGCAGTTCAAAAGGACAGTGTAATTCTCTTAAATTTACACAAAACATTATGAAACATGGTAGTTGCTCATGATTAAAATTAAACAGCAATGTCAATTAAGTTAACAGTGTTAAATACATTCACATGATCACCACGGTGGTTCAAAGTGGCCACGAGTGAAGTTACACAGCGATCTATGCACACATCTGCCACAACGGTGCTTGCTGCAGACCAGGTAATTTTACGAGACAAATAATCTTGCACTGATTCTTTCATATTACGAAAGGAATTAGATGTTGTAAGTAGTTTCATTCCTCTGGGGGAGGGGGAGGGGAGGACCTCTAAAAAGTCAGTGCAAATTGAAGAGAGGTCTCCCTTCTTGAATATTGGAACTTGCTGACCAAGATACGATTCCTATAAGCTGAGGATAAACAAATCTTAAGATATCAAAGAATCTCATAACATTGTCATGGGCGTTTAGCAGGTATTTGCCACAAAGAGGAGTCCCAGCCCTACAGCAGGGCCTTCGGAGAGTACGGCTGCTGGGGCGGAGGCGGCTGGGGCAGCGCCGATGTTAAAGTATAGTTCGGCACCTGGGACAGGCTGCTCCCTGCGTTCTGGTATATGGTGACGTCGGGGGCAGCAGGAGGAGGACTATACACTGAGGCCTGGCTGGGATACGTGCCTCCTTGAACGGAAGTGCCCATCGTGCTGTGGAAGGGAAAGAACACTTGGTTAGATCAACACTGACTTACCCAGCTGTTTAGAGATGAACAGGAAAGCTGTTCATGAAACAGTTACTCATTCATGCAACGCATTCAATAAATACTTAGTAAATAGCTATAACGTGCCAAACACTGTTATTTGAGGCACTGGGATATCATCAAGAAGGAAGGGGAAACGTCCCTATCATCATGGAGCTTACATTCTAACAGGATAAAAAAGATGATAAAAAAATGTATAATATGTCAAGAGGTAGTAACAAGAGGTGGTATAAAGAAACGTAAAGCATCGTGGGAGAAGCCCCGAGTTCCTGGGACAAGAGATTCCTGGGTATCCAGGGTGGTCCCGGAGGCTGCTCAGACACAGCTACACTGAAGCAGAGACCTGGAAAGAGGGGGAGGGAGTGACACCGATTAGCTAGGAAAACAGGCTTTCAGCCAAGGAGAAAAGCAGGCCCTTGAGAAGAGAAAAGGCCCGGCATGTTCAAGGAGCTGCAAGGAGGCCTGGGCAGCCGGAGCGACGCGGCAGAAGCAGGGAGGAGGAGCCGCAGAGTGCAGGGCCGTGCAGACTCTGGCGTGTACTGGAGTGGGACGGAGACACACTGGCTGCTTGTGGACACAAGAGCGATGCGATGTGACTTGGCTTTAACAGGCTCACCGGGCCCAGGACAGAAGCCAGGTGACCTGGCTGGGGGCTGCTGGAATCGTCCCTGTGAAAGCCCGTCGGGCGGCTGGCGAGAGCCATGGAGGAAAGGGGAGGGAAGGGTCCGATTTTGAAGGAACTTCCATCAAAGGAAGTTTACATCACGTCTGAGGTAAAATCTTAGAACTAAGTCCTACTCTACTCTGGTATAGTAGCCATTCACTGAAAGGGAAAAGACTACAGATAAGGGCCACGGCAGATTTGGGGAGGGAGAATCAAGCACAGTTTTGGACATGTCAAGTGAGATACCTAGGAGACTGCCAAGAAATGACAGTGAGCAGGTGGTCAGCTATGCGGGTCTGGAGCCCAGCAGAGAGGTCAGGGCTCAGAGCTCGAATTCGGGGGTCGTCGGCACACACAAGCAGCGTTCAGGTCAGGGACCTGAATGACATCCCCCAGGGAGCGACTGCAGACAGAGGAAAAACCACTCCGTGTTTTGAGCTCTAGAGCTAGAAGTCAGGGAGATAAAGAGGCACTGGCAAAGAAGGCTGAAGAGTGGCAATAAGGCAGAAGGAAAACTAGGAGAGCACGGTCACGGCCAAGTGAAGAAAGTATTTCAAAAAGGAAGTGACCACTGGGTCTGGCCACACGGAAATGGCTGGTCCCTACGAGCACTGCTGGAAGACTAGGGGAGATGAGGACCTGATATCCTCCTTTGTCTTATTCCCTGAAAACAGAGAAGCAAACAACAGAGACCTCCCATCTACTCCCACTAACACATTTACCCACTGTCTGCACCCACACCCACAGCTACATCCCGCCTCGCCTCCTGCTGGGACCGGCCACCTGCCAGTGTGCTCCAGTGCAAGGTGCCCCCTCTGTGCACGGATCCCATCCACCGACCAGAACTCCCTCGAGCTGATTCATGTCTCGGCTTCCTCTCTTCCCATCCCCAACCTGACAGTCGACTTTCCACTATGTGTAAGACACCAGGATACAAAGAGAAATACGAAGAGCTTTAACAAGCAGATTTCCCCCCACCTCTCTGTGAAAAATGTAAAACAAGCTACACAATGGGCAATTGCCTAAAATTTTCAAAATACTGCCTATTTTTAAACTTTTCTTCAATTCCTAGATTGTTTATAAATCAATGTTGGTAAATTCAATACTCTTGTACTTTGCACAAATTAAACCAATTCACTATTATAACAGATAGTCATTTGCTACTATAGTCCACCAACTAATGTAACCACGTAAGTCATGCTTAAAGGCAGCACCCATTATCATTCCACAAGTGTTGTGTTGTGAAATACAAAGCATTACAAGCACTCAGGTTTCATGCTATTGGTCACATCGATAAGGGTCACAATGCTACCGTATCACGTTGAGACTAAGTGCTAAGCTCTGGCGCCAGAATGCCTAGTTTGTATCTTAGCTAAATGGGACCTGAGCCGTTGCTCCCTGCCTCAGTTTTCTCATCTGTAAAATGGGGATAATACTGTACCTACTTCATGGGTTATTACCGTCCATGAGTTAATACACATAAAGCACACAGCACAACACCTAGTGCTTACTACCCCACGAATGTTAGCTATCACTGTAACCATTCCCACTCTGTACTATATTCCTTGTCTCAACTTAAAAGTTCTACCATCCACCCAGTTGTTCAAAGGTTAAAACCCAGCAATTCTCTTATATCTCTGCTCTGCACTATCTCCCCACTGTGTTACCCATAGCCAATCATTTGCTCATCTCTAAATAACCCTTTTCTCATCCCTATCTTGTAGTTAGACACTCAGCATTTCTTGCCTAATATACTAGCCCACCAGCTACTAACCTAGTCCTTATGAATCCATCAACACTATCACCACCTGAAGCTCTTTACGGGCTTTCCCAGACAAGACCCAAGCTCCTTAACATGGTATCTCGGACCATCCATTACCCTTGTCAATAAGTCCAAGTGTCTCTCTCACCTCTCCCCCCAGAGACTTTAACCCTTTAGTAACACTGCACCACTGGTAATGCCCAACATGCACCGTGCATTTTCACTGCTCCCCATTTCATCCATTCCATGGGTACCATACATTTCACAGCATGTCAGGTAAACAAAAGCATGAGACCCACATCTCTGTCCATGACAGACAATCATTCTTACTTTTTCCTCCAGTCTTAAGAGCGTATTTTTCTTGGAAATCTTCCCTAAACCCTGAGGCTCCTCAAGCACTCTGCATATACCTTTATTTGTAATTTGTGTTGTAACAACATACTTTGTGTGTGTTTGCCTCCATTGGCCCCTAACAACCTTGAGGCTCGGAAACTCCAAATCAATGGTCAGCTAGTATCTGCCAAGGGAGCCAAGAATACTCAATGAGGAAAGGATAGCCTCCCCAACAAACGGTGCTGGGAGAACCGGATAACCACATGCCGAGGAAGAAAAAGGTCCCCTGTCTTACACCGCACACGAAAATGAACTTGAAATGGAGTAAAAACTTAAATTTAAGACCTGAAACTGTAAAACTCCTAGAAGAAAAGACAGGGGAAAAAGGTTGTTGAGACTGGTCTCGGCTGCGGTTTCCTGAATATACAGCAAAAACACAAGCAACAAAAGCAAAAATCAGTAAGTGGGACTGCATCAAACTAAAACGCTTCTGCACAGCAAAGAAAACCATCAACAAAACCAAAAGGCAACCTATGAAATGGGAGAAAATATGTGCAAATCACATTATCTGGTAAGGAGTAAATATCCAAAATACATAAAGAACTCATACAATTCAATGGCAAAAAACCCAAAAATCCATCGCTTAAATAAATCATCACTTTGTTTTCTTGACCTCCCCCTCTGTCTCTGAATTCTTTCTGCCACAAGAAACTACCCTGGGAACCATCCTTGTTGGAGCCATCCAGGAGAATTCAGGAGGACCTTCAAGATGGCGGAGAACTAAGACGTGGACATCACCTTCCTCCCCACAAATACATCAGAAATACACCTACATGTGAAACAACTCCTACAGAACACCTACTGAACGCTGGTAGAAGACCTCAGACCTCCCAAAAGGCAACCAACTCCCCACATACCTGGGTAGGGCAAAAGAAAAAAGAATAAACAGAGACGAAAGAATAGGGACGGGACCTGCACCGCTGGGAGGGAGCTGTGAAGGAGGAACAGTTTCCACACACTAGAAGCCCCTTCTCTGGTGGAGATGCGGGATGGGGAGGGAGGAAGCTTCGGAGCCGCGGAGGAGAGCACAGCCACAGGGGTGCGGGACCCGCACAGAGGATCGGTGCCGACCAGCACTCACCAGCCCAAGAGGCTTGTCTGCTCACCCGCCGAGACGGGCGGGGCCGGGAGCTGAGGCTCCAGCTTCGGAGGGCAGATCTCAGGGAGAGGACTGGGGTTGGCTGCGTGAACACAGGCTGAAAGGGGCTAGTGTGCCACAGCTAGCAGGGAGGGACTCTAGGAAAAAGTCTGGAACTGACTAAGAGGCAAGAGACCATTGTTTCGGGGTGTGCAAGGGGAGGGGATTCAGAGCACCGCCTAAACGAGCTCCAGAGATGAGCGCGAGCCGCGGCGATCAGCACAGACCCCAGAGACGGGCATGAGACACTGAGGCTGCTGCTGCCGCCACCAAAAAGCCTGCCTGCGAGCACAGGTCAGTATCCACACCTCCCTCCCTCCCTCCCACACCTCCCTCCCAGCCTGTGCAGCCCGCCACTGCCAGGGTCCCGGGATCCAGGGACAACTCCCCCGGGAGAACACACGGCGCGCCTTAGGCTGGTGCAACGTCACGCCGGCCTCTGCCGCCGCAGGCTCGCCCCGCACGCCGTGCCCCTCCCTCACCCCGGCCTGAGTGAGCCAGAGCCCCCAAATCAGCGGCTCCTTTAACCCCGTCCTGTCTGAGCGAAGAACAGATGCCCTCCGGCAACCCAGACGCAGAGGTGGGACAAAATTCAAAGCTGAATCCCAGGAGCTGTGCGAACAAAGAAGAGAAAGGGAAATCTCTCCCAGCAGCCTCAGGAGCAGCGGATTAAATCTCCACGATCAACCTGATGTACCTGCATCTGTGGAATACCTGAATAGACAACGAACCATCCCAAATAGAGGCAATGGACTTTGGGAGAAACTGCAGACTTGGGGTTTGCTGTATGCAACTGACTAGTTTCTGATTTATATGTTTATTTTAGTTTCGTTTTTAGCGCTTATTATGATTGGTGGACTTGTTTATTGGTTTGGGGGCTCTCTTCCTTTCTTTTTTATTAATTTCTTTATTTTAATTTTTTTTATTTTAATAACTTAATTTATTGTAATTTTTTTTCCTTCTTTCTTTTTTTTTCTCCCTTTTCTTCTGAGCCATGTGGCTGACAGGGTCTTGGTGCTCCAGCCGGGTGTCAGGTCTGAGCCTCTGAGGTGGCAGAGCTGAGTTCAGGAGATTGGTCCACCAGAGACCTCCCAGCCCCCCGTAATGTCAACCAGTGAGAGCTCTCCCAGAGATCTCCATCTCAACGTTAAGACCCAGATGCACTCAAGGACCAGCAAGCTTCAGTGCTGGACACCCCTATGCCAAACAACTAGCAAGACAGGAACACAACCCCATCCATTAGCAGAGAGGCTGCCTTAAACCATACTGAGTTCATAGACACCCCAAAACACGCCACCAGACATGGACCTGCCCACCAGAAAGACAATATCAGCCTCATCCTGCAGAACACAGGCACCAGTCCCCTCCACCAGGAAGCCTACACAAGCCACTGAATCAACCTTAGCCACTGGGGGCAGACACCAAAAACAATAGGAACTACGAACCTGCAGCCTGCAAAAAGGAGACCCCAAACACAGTAAGTTAAGCAAAATGGGGAGACAAGAAATATGAAGCAGATGAAGGACCAAGGTAAAAAACCACCAGACCAAACAAATGAAGAGGGAATATGCAGTCTACCTGAAAAAGAATTCAGAATAATGACAGTAAATATGATCCAAAATCTTGGAAATAGAATAGAGAAAGTACAAGAAGCATTTAACAAGGACATAGGAGAACGAAAGAGCAAACAATGATGAATAACACAATAAATGAAATTAAAAATCCTCTACAAGGAATCAATAGCAGAATAACTGAGGCAGAAGGACAGATAAGTGACCTGGAAGATAAAATAGTGGAAATAACACTACCACGGAGCAGAATAAAGAAAAAAGAATGAAAAGAATTAAGGACAGTCTCAGAGACCTCTGGAACAACATTAAATGCACCAACATTCAAATTACAGGGGTCTCAAAAGAAGAAGAGAAAGAGAAAGGGACTGAGAAAATATTTGAAAACATTATAGTTGAAAACTACCCTAATATGGGAGAGGAAATAGTCAATCAAGTCCAGGAAGTGCAGAGAGTCCCATACAGGATAAATCCAAGGAGAAACACACCAAGACACATATTAATCAAACTATCAAGAATTAAATGCAAAGAAAAAATATTAAAAGCAGCAAGGGAAAAACAACAACATATAAGGGAATCCCCATAAGGTTAACAGCTGATGTTTCAGCAGAAACTCTGCAAGCCAGAAGGGAGTGGCAGGGCATACTTACAGTGATGAAAGGAAAGAACCTACACCAAGATTACTCTACCCAGCAAGGATCTCATTCAGATTCGATGGAGAAATTAAAACCTTTACAGACAAACAAAAGAAGAGAATTCAGCACCACCAAACCAGCTTTAAAACAAATCTAAAGGAACTTCTCTAGGCAGGAAACACAAGAGAAGGAAAAGACCTACAATAACAAACCCAAAACAATTAAGAAAACAGTAATAGGAAGAAAACATATCGATAATTACCTTAAATGTAAATGGATTACATACTCCAACCAAAAGACATAGACTGGCTGAATGGATCCAAAAATAAGACCCATATATATGCTGTCTACAAGAGACCCACTTCAGACCTAGGGACACATACAGACTGAAAGTGAGGGGATGGAAAAAGATATTCCATGCAAATGGAAATCAAAAGAAAGCTGCAGTAGCAATTCTCATATCAGACAAAATAGATTTTAAAATAAAAACTATTACAAGAGACAGAAAAGGACACTACATAATGATCAAGGGATCAATGCAAGAAGATATAACAATTGTAAATATTTATGCACCCAACATAGGAGCACCTCAATACATAAGGCAAATGCTAACAGCCATAAAAGGGGAAATCGACAGTAACACAATCATAGTACGGGACTTTAACACCCCACTTTCACCAAGGGACAGATCAAACAAAATGAAAATAAATAAGGAAACACAAGATTTAAATGATACATTAAACAAGATGGACTTAATTGATATTTATAGGACATTCCATCCAAAAACTAACAGAATACACTTCCTTCTCAAATGCTCACAGAACACTCTTCAGGATAGATCATAGCTTGGGTCACAAATCAAGCCTTGGTAAATTTAAGAAAAGTGAAACCGTATCAAGTATTATTTCTGACCACAATGCTATGAACTTAGATATCAATTACAGGAAAAAATCTGTAAAAAACACAAACACATGGAGGCTAAACAATACATGACTAAATAAGCAAGAAAACACTGAAGAAATCCAAGAGGAAATCAAAATATACCTAGAAACAAATGATAATGAAAACACGACGGTCCAAAACCTATGGGATGCAGCAAAAGCAGTTCTATGAGGGATATTTATAGCAATACAATCCTACCTCAAGAAACAAGAAACATCTCAAATAAACAATCTAACCTTACACCTAAAGCAATTAGAAAAGAAGAACAAAAAAAACCCAAAGTCAGAAGAAGGAAAGAAATCACAAAGATCAGATCAGAAAACAATGTAAAACAAATGAAGAAAACGATAGCAAAGATCAATAAAACTAAAAGCTGGTTTTTGAGAAGATAAACAAAATTGATAAACCATTAGCCAGACTACCAAGATAAAAGGGCAGAAGACTCAAATCAACAGAATTAGAAATCAAAATGGAGAAATAACAACTGACACTGCAGAAATAGAAAGGATTATAAGAGCTTACTACAAGCAACTATATGCCAATAAAACAGACAACCTGGAAGAAATGGACAAATTCTTAGTAAAGCACAACCTTCCGAGACCGAACCAGGAAAAAAGAGAAAATATAAGCAGACCAATCACAACCACTGAAATTGAAACTGTGATTAAAAATCTTCCAACTAAAGCCCAGGACCAGATGGCTTCACAGGCGAATTCTATCAAACATTTAGAGAACAGCTAACAGCTATCCATCTCAAACTCTTCCAAAATATAGCAGAGGAAGGAACATTCCCAAACTCATTCTACAAGGCCACCATCACCCTGATACCAAAACCAGACAAAGATGTCAAAAATAAAGAAAACGATAGGCCAATATCACTGATGAACATAGATGCAAAAATCCTAAAGAACATACTAGCAAACAGAATCCAGCAGCACATTAAAAGGATCATACACCATGATCAAGTGGGGTTTACCCCAGGAATGCAACGGTTCTTTAGTATATGCAAATCAATCAATGTGATACACCATATTAACAAACTGAAGGATAGAAACCATATGATCATCTCAATAGATGCAGAAGAAGCTTTCGACAAAATGCAATACCTATTTATGATAAAAACTCTGCAGAAAGTAGGCATGTAGGGAACGTACCTCAACATAATAAAGGCATATATGACAAACCCACAGTCAACATCATTCTCAGTGGTGAAAAACTGAAACCATTTCCACTAAGATTAGGAACAAGACAAGGTTGCCCACTCTCACCACTATTATTCAACATAGTTTTGGAAGTTTTAGCCACAGCAATCAGACACAAAAAAGAAATAAAAGGAATCCAAACTGGAAAAGAAGTAAAACTGTCACTGTTTTCAAATGAGATGGTAGTATATATAGAGAATCCTAAAGATGCTACCAGAAAACTACTAGAGCTAATCAATGAATTTGGCAGAAAAGCAGAATACAAAATTAATGCACAGAAATCTCTTGCACTGCTATACACTAATGATGAAAAATCTGAAGGGAAATTAAGGAAACACTCCCATTTACCATTGCAATAAAAAGAATATAATACCTAGGAATAAACCTACCAAAGGAGACAAAAGACCTGTACTCAGAAAAGTATAAGACACTGATGAAAGAAATTAAAGATGATACAAACAGATGGAGAGATATAGCATGTTCTTGGATTGGAAGAATCAACATTGTGAAAATGAGTATACTAACCAAAGCAACCTACAGATTCAATGCAATCCCTATCAAACTACCAATGGCATTTTTCACAGAACTAGAACAAAAATTTCACAATTTGTATGGAAACACAAAAGGCCCCGAAGAGCCAAAGCAACCTTGAGAAAGAAAAACGGAGCTGCAGGTATCAGGCTCCCCGACTTCAAACTATACTGCAAAGCTACAGTAATCAAGGCAGTATGGTACTGGCACAATATAAATCAATGGAACAGAAAGTAAAGCCCAGAGATAAACCCATGCACATATGGTCACCTTATCTTTGATAAAGGAGGCAAAAATATACAATGGAGAAAAGACAGCCTCTTCAATAAGTAGTGCTGGGAAAACTGGACAGCTACATGTAAAAGAATGAAAGTAGAACACTCCTTAACACCATACACAAAAATAAACTCAAAATGGATTAAAGACCTAAATATAAGGCCAGACACTATAAGACTCTTAGAGGAAAACATAGGCAGAACACTCTATGACATAAATCACAGCAAGATCCTTTTTGACCCACCTCGTAGAGAAATGGAAATAAAAACAAAAATAAACAAGTGGGACCGAATGAAACTTAAAAGCTTTTGCACAGGAAAGGAAACCATAACCAAGACAAAAAGACAACCCTCAGAATGGGAGAAAATATTTGCCAGTGAAGCAACTGACAAAGAATTAATCTCTAAAATATTCAAGCAGCTCATGCAGCTCAATATCAAAAAAACAAACAACCCAGTCCAAATATGGGCAGGAGACCTAAATAGACATTTCTCCGAAGAAGATATACAGATTGCCAACAAACACATGAAAGGATGCTCAACGTCACTAATCATTAGAGAAATGCAAATCAAAACTACAATGAGGTATCACCTCACACCGGTCAGAATGGCCATCATCAAAAAGTCTGCAAACAATAAATGCTGGAGAGGGTGTAAAGGGAACCCTCTTGCACTCTTGGTGGGAACGTAAATTGATACAGCCACTATGGAGAACAGTATGGAGGTTCCGTAGAAAACTAAAAGTAGAACTACCATATGATCCAGCAATCCCACTCCTGGGAATATACCGTGAGAAAACCATAATTCAAAAACAGCCGTGTATCACAATGTTCATTGCAGCACTATTTACAATAGCCAGGACATGGAAGCAACCTAAGTGCCCATTGACAGATGAATGGATAAAGAAGATGTGGCACATATATACAATGGAATATTGCTCAGCCATAAAAATAGATGAAATTGAGTTATTTGTAGTGAGGTGGATGGACCTAGAGTCTGTCACACAGAGTGAAGTCAGAAAGAGAAAAACAAATACCGTATGCTAACACATATATGTGGAACCCTGAAAAAAAAAAAAAAGGTTCTGAAGAACCTAGGGGCAGGACAGGAATAAAGACTCAGACGTAGAGAATGCACTTAAGGACACGGGGTGGGGGAAGGGTAAGCTGGGACGAAGTGAGAGAGTTGCATGGACATATATTCACTACCAAATGTAAAATAGATAGCTAGTGGGAAGCAGCCGCATAGCACAGGGAGATCAGCTCGGTGCTTTGTGACCACCCAGAGGTGTGGAATAGGGACAGTGGGAGGGAGACACAAGAGGGAGGGGATATGGGGATAGATGTATACTTATAGCTGATTCACTTTGTTATACAGCAGCAACTAACATAACAACGTAAAGCAATTATACTCCAATAAAGATGTTAAAAAAAAAACACCCTAACAACCTGATTAAAGAATGGGCAGAGGACCTGAATAAACATTTTTCCAAAGAAGACATACAAATGGCCAACAGGCACATGAAAAGGCGCTCAACATCACTATCCACCAGAAAAATAAAATCAAAACCACACGGTATCACCTCACACCTGTTGCACTGGCTATGATCAAAAACACCAGAAGTAAGGACTGCTGGCGAAGATGTAGAGAAAAGAGAACATCTATGCAGTGTTGGTACAGTCAGTATGGAAAAGAGTATGGAGGTTCCTCAAAAAATTAAAAATAGAGCTACGATATGATCCAGCAATGCTGCTTCTGGGCATATATCCAAAGGAACTGAAATCAGGATCTCAAAGAGGTATCTGCATTCCTATGTTCATTGCAGCATTACTCACAATAGCCAAGAAATGGGAAAAGTTAAGGGTCCGTCAAGGGATAAATGGGTAAAGAAGGTGTGAGGCAGAGATAGAGATACACACACACATGAATAGTATTCAGCCGTGAGAAAGAAGGAAACCTTGCCCCTGTGACAGAGAAGGACAAATACCGTATGATCTCACTTATACCTACAACGTCAAACTCAGACACAGAAAACATCTGTTTAACAGATGTAAAATGAAATAACCGACAAGTAAGTACGTAGCTTTGGTCACCTTAGTATCATCGTGGCCACCATCACTCAGGTAGGTCTAGAAAACTGTATCAGTACCACCATCCCCAGTTATCAGTAATATCACCCTAGGGTGACAGAAGTCTGGAAGAGTGACCACCCTAAAGCCAAAATTCTATGTAAAAGAATAAGAAATTGCCTCCTAGATACAAACTGAGGGACATGAAAAAACCTGCCTACCAAAAACGGGGTGGGGAAAGAATTCCTCCTTGGGCTTCCCTGGTGGCGCAGTGGTTGAGAGTCTGCCTGCTGATGCAGGGGACACGGGTTCATACCCCGGTCTGGGAAGATCCCACATGCTGCGGAGCGGCTGGGCCCGTGAGCCGTGGCCGCTGAGCCTGAGCGTCCAGAGCCTGTGCTCCACAACGGGAGAGGCCACAACGGTGAGAGGCCCGCGTACCGCAAAAAAAAAAAAAAAAAATTGCCTCAAAGCCTGTGTGAAGCCTTTTCAAGGTATTGAAACATATACCTCACTGGCCTAACACAGCCCTTGAAATTACCATCAAAACATTTACTTATCAAATATTTACTGAGTTCCTACCAGTTGTAAAACTCTGTGCTACATAGTATGGCTCTAAAGGTGAAAGATGCCGCTCCAGCTCTCAAGATATGACAGTTTAATGGGGATACAGAGGACAACACGATAACACGAGGCGCTGGGGGCCTGAGACAGCATCAGAGGAGGAACAGTGCTGACGAGGTGCGAAGGCAAGACAAGCTTCTAGTAAAGATGAAGCTAAGCTAAGAGCTGAAGGATAAGCAGCAATTAGCCCGGCGAAGAGGGCTAAACGTTTCAAGGATATGCTCTGCAAAAAGCACCTACTGAAATGTACTTGTGTTTCTGGAGAGGCGACATTTACAGCTACAGCACGTCAGTAGCCAGGCCCTGGAACACAGCGCGGGTCCTGCACGGGGGTCTCGCATCCAAATGGCAGAAGAGGACAGAGCAGCCCCCAGCAAACAGCGGCAAGGTGCTCTGGCTCTACAGCACGTCATGGTTTAAGAACCTCCCAACAGAGAATCTCACTTCCAAGGATAATTCCTCAAGGCTCTGAACTAAGAATGTATCCCAAGTAATCTCCAGTAATGAGACATCCAGAGCAGCATGTGACATGGTAACAGAGGACTAGCTGGGACAGAGGCGGCACTTCTGGCTAATACTAAAGCATCTGAGAGGTTCCTATATATACTACTTGAGTACACTGGCTAACTTCTCAGCAATACCTACCTCTACTCACTTTGATCTAATTTTAAAGCAGCATGTTACTCTCCTAATAGTTGCTCCCTACCAATTTCTATGTAAGGGTATTCGCTTTTTACCAAACTGAGACTTAAAAAGAAAAGAAAAGAAACGGAAGTCCTTGGACAAACAGAGTTAGAGCTAACTTTTTCCTAAGCTACATGACCCAGTAGGGGGCGCTGTTTTCTTGTCGCTGCTGTTTGATGCCTGTAACAGGCTTCAGCATCACCATCCTTCTTAAGGTCACTTCAGAATACGAGTTGTGACCACAAAATCATGTTTGACAATCCCCAAGCATCCCTAGAGTGTGACTCTTTGGAGGATGAACAATACAATAGTGAGGGCAGTATAGGAGCATTCTGGGCAACTCCAACATTGATGGAAAGGTCCCTAGAAATTGTACCTGTGCCACCAAGAAACTCCTGTTGTGAGTCAGAACATCATGACCTCTGGAGTTACACACTACTGAATTCTTAAGCCTACCTATTCGATCCAAAGTGATGACTTCAGCTTAGATGCCCACTGAAGTAGAAAAGGCATTTATAAATTATGAATAATATAATGTATAAATATAATCATTTACATGATAGGGGCATTCTAAATAAATGACCAGATCAATGGGCCTGTCATTTCATATTCAGCTACTCGCCCCATGAACCACAGGGGTGTACAGCTTCTTGTACTGTCTCTTTTCATGTGGTTTATCATGCTGTGATATATACTAAATTCCCACACAGGGTAAAAAGAAGGGAATATTTGTCTTTAAGAGACAGCCCAGAACTATAAATTCTAAAATAATAACCACAGGAACATTCAGCTTTTATGTGAAATTTGTGTAAAGCATTAAATTATAGTTATCAAAATAAATTTAAGTTACATTGAAGTTCTTAACAAATATTATCACAGACTCGGATTAAAACAAAAGAAATTATGATGGAAGGAATATAAAACACACAAAGCTAAAACCAGAATACAGCAGTTAAAGGACTCAATAGGACAGAGGGCTGGCATGCTGGCTAGGACTGCAGCACTGCAGGGGGCTCCTACAGAACCCACCTGCCACCACAGACGGGGCTGACCATCTGGCATCAGTGATGACACCTACCCTGGATTTTTCTTATCCATTTTTTATGATTACAGACGACCAAGGGCACCTGAGAGTTTTAACAGCACTAAAAGCAAACAAGAGCCAATGATCACATTACTTGGGGTAGGAAGCCTGAGCCTGCTGACTAGGAAGGGCTGGGCTGGCAGGCAGCACGGCTCCTTGGCTGAGAGAAGACAGCTGCTCTGGGGGAAGGCTGTAGCTCTGGGGCTGGCTCAGCTGCGCGCTCCCTGCGACCAGGTAGGCACCGCTTTGAGGAGGGCCCGGGTACACCTAGGACAGTCAGAGACAAAACACATTAGGGTCCCTCGGATTTCAACAGCCATGCGTTCACTTACAAAAGAGCAACGATTACATCTCTGAAATGGTTTTCTGAGTTCCTTCTGGTGACAGGCATTTTATTTTTTTATGTAGATTTTATTTATTTATTTATTTTTAATTGGGGTACAGTTGCTTTACGACAGGTGTTTTAAAAAGTGCTTTTCAGTGAAGTGGGCTTCTGATGATTTTTGTTTTCAGGGAAACATTAGCTAAACTCGTGTCTGTCTCCGTACAGAAGCAGTAAAGAAACTTACCTTGAAATTTTATACTAATATAATCCCTCTTTCCACGTTGATACTGTATCTCCCTAAAATGAACCCCCAAATGCTGAAGAAGTGTGTTTGAATTCACTGCATTACAGCAACAGTCTGCATTTGTTTCCAGGCATCTACACAGAGATATATCTCCTAAGTTACAGCTTACTGAACATAGAGCAAGCTATCCTCCTAAAGCAAGGTCAGCAGACTTCTTTGTCCAGGGCCCAGACAGTAAATGGGGCAGGCTTTGTGGGCCATGTGCGCTCTGTTGAAACTACTGGGCTCTGCCCATAGAGAAAGCAGCCAGCAACGATGGAGAAACGAATGAGAACGGCTGTGTTCCAGTAAAAATTGATTTTAAAAAAGAGGTGCGAGGCTGGACTTTGCCCTTGGGCCATTGTTTGCGTACCCCTGCACCTAAAAACTATACTTGTTTTAAGCTAAAGAGATTAGTCTTAAGTGCCCCCCGAATCGTAAACACACATAATATTCTCATTTTCTGTAGTATCCATTAGATCCTTCCATTTCACATGTTTGAAAACAGAACTCCACTGTCCAGGGAGTGAGACTTGTAGCAGCTGTTAGGACAGTAACACACTCATCAGGAAACAAAATTAACAATCATCTGAAGGCTGTGTTAAGCCACACGAGACTCACTACACACAGAATCCAAAAGGTCTTCATTATGGACGCAGCTAGTCCAGTCCTCACAAATACAACTGTTTGTACTTTGCGAATTGAACATGAAGGGTTTCTCTTTGTCTGCTGGCTCACACTGGCATCAAGACTCATGGGTAGGTGTCATCCAGCCTCACGTTTCTCAGGCCTGGCTGCTCTTCTCCAGGGTTCTGGCCCCTCACTCCAGAAGTGGACTGCGTCAAAAAAAAATTCATCTGCACAAAGTTTATGCTACCCTACATGGATGAAATGCTGTGTCTGACTAACTACTCCCTATACCCTGAACTGAGTGAGTTTGTGGGAAATGGGCTCTTGAAATAGTTGCTGGGCATGACGAGAGGAAAAAGCGCTCTCTGTTGCATTACACACATTCTCATGTAAAGGAATGGAAAAAATGCAGATTAAAGAAAGTCACTATAAAACTGAAAATGGTAGATACAAGAATTTAGTAATAATTAGAAATTTTACTCAGACAGACAAAAATTGTAGTTCTTAACTAGATAATTAGATATGAAGCTTTAAAAATATACAGATGTTTGGGCCTCATGCCTGGATTCAATAGGTCTGGGTAGAGTCAAAGTATCTGTTTTTTTTTTTTTTTTTTAAAGCTTGACAGTGATTGACGTGCACCCCTGCAGAAAAATAATTTTTTTAGAACAAGAACTATCATTATAGCTAGCATACTACACATTGTATTTGTCAAGTGAAAAAATCTTTTTAACTTTATTTTTACTACAAACATCACTTTTAGAAAGTTTCACTTTCTACAAAAACACAGCTACTCCAAATAATCTCAAATATACTTGAGAATTTAAAATGAAATACTTGCATTTTTAAAAGCTTACCTGAGAACCAGAAACACCAGATGACTGAATATAATACTGCTGATTCTGTAATTTCGCATACATGGAATACATTGGATCTTCATTCATTAACTTGGTATACAAGGACAGGGCCTCCATCACTTTAACATTGAGCTCTGAGAGTTCTGAATGTTTTCTGAAATATTATACAATAATGTGACACATAACTGCTATTTAAATGATATAATGTTCTAAATAATAAGATGCATCAAAATAGCAAAAATGGCAAAGAGTGGTGTAAGTAGACATTATTAAAAATTTAACCTTGTAATGAAAAAAAAAAAATCCTATAGCCTAGCTCCAAAGCAACCAAAACTGTTTCAGATTTAGGTGCTGTACTGGAAGGACTCTAGCTTATTGTACTTGACTTTACCTCAAATATCCAGGTTTCCCTCATTAATAACAGATAGGTCGTGTGTGGGCCCTGATGATGCCACTTACAGCAAATATGATTATAATAGTTAACCCTTATTTTTAAAACAGACTAACATAATGAAAGTCAAGTAAATCCTCATTTAAAAGCGGGAGTGGGGGCAGATGGGTCTAATTTTAATTCCCACATCAAGTAGAAAACAAGTGAATGAGAATGGCCATATCTTTAAAATGAAAATAAAATAAAATACAAGGCAGCTGTATTCCAATATGCAGTTTAGAGAGATCTGTGGAGAAGAAGGTACACGGTACAGACGGAGCGCATGTTCTTTTACCTGTCAATATCTTCCAGCTTCTCATCAATGAGAGGCCCCATCTGGTGACACATGGCTAAGATGACAAGATTTAAAGAAATATAAGAAAATGCAGCAAAAGAAAGCAACTCTCTGATGGATATTCATGTAGTTTAAGGAATAAAAGATCTAATTTGGAATAATAAAAATTCTATTAATTAATCTTAGCCCACAGAACCCAAGACTGATTTTCCTAGCTATTTATAAAATCAATACTTTAGATTGACTGTATTGATCTCAGAAACTTTTAATACCAATTTTCATTTTATAACATTTTAAACGTTGAATAAAATAATTTGGGTAGAAAAGTATACAAATTTGAATTCTACCAAATGTTCAATTAAACTGCATATAAACGTGAGACTGGTCACAGAAGAGTCAGAAATGTTAACATTGTTTATACCATTTTCAATTTTATTTAAATATAAAACCACTCTGTAACAGAACACTAGATTTAATCCTAATTATTCTTTATTTGCAAGGGAAATGGAAAACAAGGTTTACCTTCAAGATGAAGTAACTCGGGAAGATCTGGTTGATCATCACTGGGATCCGTACTTTGCAACATCTGTAGCAGTTGGTCCATTTTATCCTACAGAAATTAAACTGTTACTATAAAAGGTAACAAATCATTATGCAACAATACCTTCTCACTTCATTAGTTAGATAGTGGCTAATCCTGTAATGCACAGATATGAAGACTTCAATTTCGCTTCTATGTATTTACTGTCCGTGTATTCTCTTTACTATCATGTGAAGTCAGAGCCCTTTTGAAACGGCTACCAGAAATTCTTAGATGAGAAGAAATAGAGCAACATTTAAACTTACAACATGTGAGTTCTTTAATCTCTTAAGTCATGCTAGTGGACTTCTGTGGCACTTTGTTTAGGGGCAGCTGTAGTCTTGCCATGCTGACAGGTGTAACCTCTCTCTCAAGCTGGCAGTACTTGTGACTAACAGCTCCGTTACTACTTCTCTACAAGGGAGAATACAGCAGCTGTTTCAGTAAGGCACAGCTCAGCTCTGGTACAGCTGTTCTTCTAAGTAGCACCAGAAGGATTTACTCTACATTCTCTTTCCACCAATGCTTCACTTTGTCATCAAAAAAAGGAAGAAGATTTATGGCTTCTCTATTCTCCTATGTGAAAGGCTGGAAGGCATCTCAAAGCAAAGACTCAGATCTATTTCAGAATCTTTTGCTGTAAGACCAACAGAACTAATGAAGGCATCATTACATAAATACATCTATGCATTACATTAGTAGAGATGTATCTGTACGTAAGTTTTAAAAAACCAAAATATAGATCTCATGTACCAAAGAATATTACTGTAATAATTACAAACTTTTCTCCATTCATGGTTTTTACATGGTTATGCTACTGAGTATAGTTACTTAGGTAAATAATTTAAAGAGTACCAATTCTAAGCAAAGTAGTTATTTATACCAAAACAAAACTCTATACTCTGTACAGAAGGATAACAGCTTGAGAGATGAATTAATCACTAGAGAGTGAAAACGACACACGTATATTAAAACACTCTTCTGAAGTCAAAAGAATTCCATATTAGAAATGGATATTATTTTTCAACGTAAAAGATTCACAATTTTCATTTTACGTAGTCTGAAAAAGAAGGCACATGTCAGAAAAGCTTGCCTACAGCCAAAAGAAGGAGAGGGGAGTAAAATGAGAGTGAGAGTCAACTAACACGTGGATAATTTCTCTTCTCTTTGTTTACAGAATTCTACAACCTATTGGAAATTGTCTACTATCAGAGAAATGAGGTTTCTAGACAGACCGCTAGCATGCATTTTCCGATGGAATGCTACAGCCAAACCTAACTTTCCCTGACGCCAGTACATTCTCTGGGGGCTCTCAGCACAGCTTCTACAACCCGTTTCGCTAAAACAGCGCTCTTCAAACTTTCTGCTTCTGGCTCCTCTAAAAACAGGCTAAAAACCTACAAATCCCCTCACATAGTTTAAAGATGACATCTCATTTTTCATCATTAGTTTAAAATGTTACAAAGAATATAATTTCCAGAGCATTTAAAAATAAAAGTCACACACGACCTAGAGGGGTGGGATGGGGAGGGTGGGAGGAAGGCTCAAGAGGGAGGGGATATGGGGATATATGTATACGTATAGCTGATTCACTTTGTTATACAGCAGAAACTAACACAACATTGTAAAGCAATTATAATCTGATAAAGATGTAAAAAAAAAGTCACACATTCTTTTGAATATACCCAAAAAGTCTCATTATAATAGTGTTTGTAATAGCAAAAAACACACAAAGAACTGAAAACAACCTAACCATCCAACAACAGAATAATGAAGTCATGATAAGTCCATTCTATGGAATATGAAGCAGGAATTAAAATAATGAGGTACAACTATAAGCACTGACATGGTAAGAATGGGACTAGGGAGGAACTTTCCAGGAGAATCTTTGCTTCGTCTGTACTGTTTGAAGTTGTGTAACAACAAAACACATGCATTAATCAAGTACTGAATTTTTTTTAAATAAGAGAAGAAAACCATTGCAACTTCAATAGTGAATTCAGTATGATGCTCTCAGGCAGGAAATCACTCACTTCATCAATGTAGGCTTGTTCCGGCTCTGGTTCTATCGTTTCTACCTGAACATCGTCACTAAATTGTACCGTCTTCTTCTCCGTTTTAACTGTAAGACATGTAACATTTATCGTTTCCTTATAAATTTAAATTTTTATTTAAAAGCACTTTAAGGAGAGAACTTGGATTTTTCTTGTATTCCCTTCAATCTGAGAAACTCAGTTTAAGGGATAATTTGGTTGCAGATTTAGGCAACCATGACAGAACATGACATTATGAAATTCTGTGAAGACTTCTTAATTTTTTCTTCTAAAGATTTTATGTTTCCCATAACAGATACTTCACTAAAAATAAGAACTGTATTTCTGGAACAAAGATTGATCACCTATTACATATGAGAGTTTAGTAAACTGCTGAACAGAAAGCAAAGTTTTACAATGGCATAAATGAATTCTGCTATTGAAAATAAATCCTCTTTTCAAATTACCAGTCCTTTCAAAGAAAAATCTCCACACTTTTCCACAGGCCACGCTCTTTCAATGTAATGAATTGGGAAGTTAGCTATATATTCCCCTCACGCCACTCAGTCTTTTTTTTTAAACTAAGGGAATGACACCCAGGCCAGTGGAGAGCTTTACAAGTGGCCTTGGCAGGGATCTGAATTTTCAACTAAATCAGTCTGCATTTTTTAGTTACATTATTCTTGCAACTGAAAAGGTGGTTATTAAGGAATCTGCAAACCAGAAGCACGTATTTCTCTTGCTCAACAAAGCAACCTTTAAAAAGATTCAATGTAACATTAACCAGCAAATATAAGGTTATGATTAACATAGTAATTAATCTCATCCAAAGTAATACTGAGAAACACATACAGCTTTAAAGGAATGAACTTCCTTTTTGGATTCTTTCATCCTGATATCAATGTAGTCAATCAGTATTCATAAAAATTAAGAATCAGGGGGATGGGAAAGGGGCAGAATTAAGGAAGGGAAATAATATTAATTAAACTATTAAATATGCTTAATGGAATACTGCATTTCCCCCAATGAATCTCCAATACAATCCTATGAGATATGCCCATCTTGTAAATGAGGTTAGCAGTGGCTTAGGAAGATTAAGAACGCTTGCGTAGGAGAAAGCTAATAAATGGCAAAGCCTGGATTTGAACGCCAATCATTCTAGCTCTATTAGCCCACACTACTGGAATCTGGCCTGTGATTTTACTCCGAGAACAAGAAGTCATATTACTTATGTATTCTATGCTATAGAATATAAATGGAAAATAGGTTAATTTCCAATATAAGGAATACAGTCATCCCACACAAGTCACCATAAAGTAAAACTCTACATACAAAACCAGTTTCAGCTGATTTCACTTTCCCATGGAAGAAAAAGAGCCATATGCTATACATATTTTTCCTTTCATATCTTGAGCTATTAACAAGTAGAAAGCTGGGACAGCACTGCATTGGCTGCTACCCATAAGAAAACACATGGTAGACTTCACATCCTAACAGCTGACCATGCACAAGTTTGCAGTGCTTTTTCTCTCAGGGACTAATACTATTACTTTGTATGTATGTGTATGTTTGTGTGTATATTATGTGTATGTGTGTATAAATAATATTTTACACACACACACAGATGTGTTTATGCATATACATATATAAAATACAGTGCTTGCACGAAATCTTACTGCCTCTCCAAAACGAAAACAAGCTAAGGAGGTCAGGCACTTCTAATTGACACATTCAGTGAAATGGGCTTGTGTTTGCTCATAAAGAACGATGCTACAAGGATCTTGCTAACACTCATTTTCCAAGCCTGAGAACTGTAACTCCACGTATAAGCTCTGATGCTCTGGTTTCTCTTTTACATGGTCCAGAGTGAACACATGAAAATAACTAGAATATTCATTTTAAGGTTACATTTCTATATAATGGGAAAAAAAAGACGAGATGGCTACTTTATCTACCTGAGATCTTGGATCTCCTCTTGAATGGAAGTCCAAGACAATTCCATCCTTTCCAACAGCTATTTCAAGATTAAAAAAAAAAAAAAAAACACAAGCCCAAAAATCAAGCAAAAATCCCCCACCACCATCAGCCCAGATTAAAAAGTTAGCACGTTATGCACCGCCATCTAAACAAGGTTCCACAGGACGTTTTCTGAGTTTACCAAAGAGAACTTTATTAAAGGAATGGGTATCACAATCTGTCTCTATAAAAGTGACACAAGACATCCCAACAATAACTAGGAGAGGGCATTACTTTATCAAAGATCTGTAACATCTGGTCTGTTATTAAAGCCTTCTCTTGAAAGAGAAGCATTTTTATGTTTTCAAAGAAAAGTGTATCTTTACTGTTAATACACAGACACTTGCGCTTCATTTATTGTATAAACATTTATATATTCTGTATTCTGGATAAGATTCAGTACCAAGAACTGTTGGAAATAAAAAGACAACTGAGACAAAGATCTTTTCTTAAAATTCCTGTAAACTAAAACTGACCAAAGCAGATCGTGAGTTATAACTTTCTTTGATCTCTTCTACCTGGCATTATAGAAAGATGAGATATTTTGCCAAGATAACTGTAGCTTACTAACTTACTTACAAAAAAACTCTTAAAATTCTAACCATTTCAGTCGCTACAGAAATCTTTATAGATTAGAACATATTTCTGTTTCCTTAAAAAGAGGAAGGTTGTGACTTAATCTCGATGCCACAAAATCATCATTATGAAGATTCATTACCGTATTGCCTAGAAGTACAGTGAACTGCCTACCAACATTCCGATAGACTGCTGGCAGTTACACGTCCTGCAATGATTACGCCTGCCAGTAATATCACTTTTCCTCCTTCGCCCCACTTTCTAGTCTGTTTCTCCTGGTCAGCAAAGGTTTGAAACTCAAAAAGTTATTGACATGATTCGTTATGGCTCCTTCTGAATATCTGACATGGTGGCTTAGGAAAGCTATTAAGTTGCTAAGAGGCCACTGCTTCCAAATTTGGGGCTGGACACTAGAGAA
Source organism: Phocoena sinus (assembly GCF_008692025.1). Lineage (NCBI taxonomy): Eukaryota > Metazoa > Chordata > Mammalia > Artiodactyla > Phocoenidae > Phocoena > Phocoena sinus. Next base: position 4,761,404 of record NC_045764.1, read on the forward strand.
ATGAGCTAACCTTTGAATAGGAAGAACTCTCTATAAGGTTACACTGCATTTGTCACCCTTTCATCAACTGATGATACCAAAAATACATAATGCATAAATTCTATAACACTTCTTAATCTGCATTTTTACAATGACATATGTATACATACATACATATCTATGTGTGTATATATATACATATATTTTTTTTTTTCTTAAAGAAAAGTCCATAGTCTGTCTTAAGTTAATCTTGGTAGACAGGTGATTTCAATTCTTAGATGATTAGATGACTCCTCATAAATAATCTGACTGGGGAGCTGCATTTTTAATAAACACCTTGGAGGCACTAACTTTGGAGAGTCTCTGCTCCAGAAAGCTGAATTTTAGAGAGAATTGTGGATCATCATCCATTGACAGGCTGGAAAATACTTACTCATTTCTGGTTCAGCAGTGAGATCCGCAGTCACAAAATTAGAGGGGAATAACCCCATGCCTTGATGGGTTTCACCCTTCCACCAGTTGGGGTCACTAAGAGAAACAAGAAAGAATGCTTTACTATAACAAAGAACTTTTATTTCTATGTATCTTTACCTTTTATAGTGTTTAACCTATATTATTACCAGATCTGAAGCTCACAACAATCCAATGGAGGAAGTGAATGTATCATTATTACAAATTAGAGATGAGACCTCAGAGAAGATAAGATGCTATTAAACACACAGTTCTTTCTCATATTCTGGAAGGCTGGCGAACGCTTCGAGGATCTAGTACAAGGCTCTGAACTCTCTCCCTCAAACAGAGGTCCCCACACTTGAAAACTGTCAACTTCGAATGGTTCATAGGCTCCCGTGTGAGAATCCTTTATAATAAGATAGACGGTAGGCTCTGAATCCAGACCTCCATTCCTTATCAGTGCTCTTTCTAGCACACATTAGGAAACTTTCCCCCCCACAAGAGAAGACACATGACAGTAACACCATTTACAGCACAAAATGTTCACAAGGAACACACTCCCGGGTGCGTACCCACGCTAACCACTGGATCCCCAGCACCTAGGATAAGGAAAGCTAGCAAGTGCTCAATAAATACTTTTTGAATGAATGAATGATCAAGGTTTTGTGCAACTTCCAGCAACCAGCTCAAACTTTACTTCATTTTCTTCCATTCAAGAAAACATATTAGTATGTAAGTGTGATACTATAAGAAAAATCTTAAATGTATTTGAATTGATCTTTAAAAACCACATGCAGGTACTTCCCTGGTGGCACAGTGGATAAGACTCCATGCTCCCAATGCAGGGGGCCCAGGTTCAATCCCTGGTCAGGGAACTAGATTCCACACGCATGCCACAACCAAGAGTTCACACACCACAACTAAGGAGCCCATGTGCCGCAACTAAGGCGGCCTGGAGCCACAACTAAGGAGCCCACCTGCCACAACTAAGGAGCCCACGTGCTGCAACTAAGGAGCCAGTGAGCCACACTGAGGAGCCCGCCTGCTGCAACTAAGACCCGGTGAGACCAAATAAATACATAAATATTAAAACGAAACAAACAAAAAAACCTAATGCATTTATCCGACCTCAAAAACAAAGATTTAGGCTTCCCTGGTGGTGCAGCGGTTAAGAATCCGCCTGCCAAGGCAGGAGAGACAGGTTCGAGCCCTGGTCTGGGAAGATCCCACATGCCGCACAGCAACTAAGCCCGTGCACCACAAGTACTGAGCCCACGCGCTAGAGCCCATGAGACACAGCTACTGAGCCCGCGTGCCACAATTACTGAAGCCTGTGCACCTAGAGCCCATGCTCCGCAACAAGAGAAGCCACCGCAATGAGAAGCCCGCGCACCGCAATGAAGAGCAGCCCCCGCTCGCCACAACTAGAGAAAGCCCGCATGCAGCAACAAAGACCCAATGCAGCCAAAAATAAAAATAAACAAAATAAATAAAAAATTATTAAAAAAAAAACTGCCAGGTCAGCTCTCCCTTTAAAAAAAATAAAGACTTAAAAAAAAAAACTTGCGAATTTTAGCACTTCATTATGAGTCATAATCATCAGTAACAACTAATTTTCAAGTAAACATAAAGCTGTAGTAAAAAAACAGATGCACTGTACCACCTCCCCTATGATATAACGTATATAACACCATGTAAAATGAATTTGTTCCACACTGATACACCATTCTGTGCAAATAAATTAATTCAATATATTTTGTATTTCTTATAAATTCCATATATATACATATATATATATTTGGTGTATTTTCTAAAATCTTAACCTTTTTTTTTTACTAATTTAACAATCTAAATTATAAGATGGAACCAAAAATGAATAGAGTAAACTAGGCCTCCAAGACATATAAAACCCATTTAAATGATAGACGAGGAAAACTTAAGCTACAAAATACGAATCCAGACAGTATGACACAAGCAAAGCAACCGACCGTCCTACAGAAAAACTACCTGCGTCAGTATTTGCTTTTATTACGTTTGATAAGGCATTCAGCAAGAATAATATGAAACACAGAATATGTTATATATTTTCACATGAATGTTCAACTTAATAGTAACCATCACCTGTCATCAAGAACTGTAATAATTTCTCCAGCTTTAAAAGTAAGTTCGTTATCTTCAGCAGCTTCGAAGTCGTATATAGCACGAACTTTTCGGCCTTCGTGTTGGTGGTTAGTTAAGAGATTCGATGTGCTTGGATACAAACTGGAAAGGGTGGTTGACTGCTGCCTTTGTTCCTTCAGCGACAACTCAATGGCTGGAAAATAATGGGTTTAAAAAGACCCCAGATGTTAATATATCCAGCAATCCTAAGAAGTACAAAAAGATATCTGAAGGTAAAAAGTATTCTTCTTCTAATAATGTGGAGGGAAACTACGACATATCCTGATATAATATATTGAACAAAAATAATGTCATCAATTTTATTCATTCATTCACACTGAGAGCTTAAAAAATAAATAAACTAAAAACAAAAACCGAACAGCATGATGACTATTTTTACTGAACAGGTACAATTTTAAATATTCTGGGTAATAAAAAGACATAAATCAATTTTGCTTAATTCAGCTGCAGATATTGTATATTTTCTTTCATCTTTTCAATGTATTTCTGTAGCTTAAGTTTACCAAATAATAATCAAAATCACTTGGGAAGTCCAGAGTCCCAAGCTTGAGTCCTTCACTGGGGGCTTACTAAATAGGAGTCTCAAAGGAAGTATCTGAGAACCTACATTTTATTGTTCCAAAGGTCATTCTCAGGTAATTAGTCTAAGAACTGGAATTTGGAAATAACTACAGTAAAGTCTCACCTAACAAATCCCCCAAAATAGATTTCAAATGTGTCTGCTCTATCTCCTCCCCTAATACAGGCCATCACCATGTGTCACACAGGCTCTGTAACATAATCTTAATGAATTGACTACCCTGCTTTCAGTGCAACACATAACCCCGTCTTCCCTTCCATCTCTGTTCTAGATGAATAAAAGACCAGATGGGAAAACAAAACTTTAAAATTATCATAGAAAAATATCTTTCAGGATCCTGGGGGAGAGGAAAATATCTTAAGACATTAAAAAAAAAAACCCAAAATCATAAAAGAAAAGGAAAAATTTTGACTACATGAAAATTTAAAACCTGTTTAAAAAAACATGTCATTATCAAAGTTTAAATTGTAAGCCAAAACCCAAGAGTAGATATCTATAACAGATATAACAGGCAAAAGATTAATATCCAAAATAAAGATGTTCTATACATCATTATTAGAAAAAAAAATAGAAAGAGAGACAATCAGAACAGCTAATAAACGTTCAAAAAAGGACTGAACCTCACTAGCAATCAAGAAAATAAAAATTAAAAACAATTAGGTATCATTTCAAACTCATCAGATTCACAAAAATTAAACTCTGACAACAGAAAATGTCATGAGTCTAAAAAGAATAAGTGAATAATAAAAGCCTTCATACACTGCTGATGGAAAAGAAAATACTATAACTATTTAGCAAAGTTAAAGATGTACCTACTCCATAAGCCAACAATACCACAAAACAAAATCTCTCTCTCACACACACACACACACACACACACACACACACACACAAGGTGGACGAGGATACTCAGTGCAGCTTACTTGTTATAGTGAAAAAAAAATCAGAAAACCCAGCTGTCCATCAGTAGGAGGATAAATTACAGCAGATATTTATTAGTTCACTGGAATATTACGCAGAAGTTAAAACAGATGAGCTTGATATACATGTCTCATTATGAACAGATCTCAAACATACTGTTGCATGAAAAAAACAAGTTGTAGATGATACCTAGAGTACACTATTTATGAAAAAGAATTTGTTGGACACAAAAAAGTATTTGGTATTGTTTATGGACACATAGATAGTGTAGTAAAAACATTATAGAAACATAGACTGAACATACATACATGATAGCAGTTGCCTCGGAAGAGGAGAGGAAAAAAGTGACACTGAAGAGAGGAATAAAGGAGAACAAGTAGATTTCAACTTTAGCTGTGAACTCCTATTTCTTTTATTTTTAAATATCTTGGGGGAAAATAAACATCGAGTAAAAGACCTATCTTCTTTCCATGATCAGGGACTTAAAAATGTACCTTTCGCTAAATCTTCTTCTTCTTTTTTGTTAGCCACAGTACCAGGATCCTTGGCTACCAGAGCTGGGCTTGCTTTTGCTTGTTCTGCAGCCTAACACACAAAAAAGGAAAATGATATTTGAAAGTTGTTCTCAAATTTTCCTACCCCCAACTAATCTAAGAACTCACAAGACCCTTCCCATCAATCCACCACAGACTTCTGAACAAGAAAGAAATCTGAACCTGAGCAGCCTCCTCTTTGAAAGGAGCCAGAGAACAGGTAGAACTGGAGAAAACAGACTGAGAGAGTTTGTTTTCTTAGGGTTAACAACCTAGCCACACTCTCCCAGGTTTGTGTGAAGAGGTTAAACTAGAAGCAGACACTATGCAAACCAGAGAAGACAGACTAGAGGAGATTTCAACAAAAAGGGGTTGAGAGTGGGAAGGAGATGACTACTTTAAAAACAAGCAGTTTAAAATTTTTAAAAATATCTATTCAAGAGTTTTACTGTTTCCTTCCAGATCAAAAGTCAGGATATTATCTTTAGGAATCCAGAGTGATATACAGCAATACAAATGCTCATAAAATTATACTATTTTCGGGCTTCCCTGGTGGCGCAGTGGTTGAGAGTCCGCCTGCCGATGTAAGGGACGCGGGTTCGTGTCCCGGTCCGGGAATGATCCCACGTGCCGTGGAGCGGCTGGGCCCATGAGCCATGGCCGCTGAGCCTGCACGTCCGGAGCCTGTGCTCCGCAATGGGAGAGGCCACAACAGTGAGAGGCCCACGTACCGCAAAAAAGAAAAAAAATTATACTATTTTCTAAATCAAAATACTAGCAGTTAATTTTGACAATATATTACTGTCCCTCTTAAACATATTTTGTATATAAGGTAGTGTACAAGTAAATAAATACATACATTGATTCACACTTACAGAATTACAAGCTTCTAAAGTCTTAATGGCTGCTGAGTTTTTGTGTGGCCATCGAGGCCAATGAGAGACTCCAGCCTCATTTTTCAACCATTCTATCAGTTACCAGAAACTGTTGGCGCGCGCGCACACACACACACACACACACACACACACACACACGCTGTGACACACGTTTGCTTCTACTCATGACGTCCTCCCCTCTGGCTCACTGTACTCCATCCACATTGGGTGATTCAACCCACCAGTCAGTGAACAGCTGAAAATCACTTTCTCAGTGAAACGTTCCTAAACCCTCTCATTAAGCCTTCCCTCCTCTGTGCCCCTCTGGTAACACTTTTAAACAAGGTATTGTATGATTCGGGTCGTTAAGGACAGTTAAGGACGCAAGCTGGGGAATCAGGCTAATGGGGAGTCAGGCCAATGCGGTTCAAACCCCAGATGCACCACCTTCTAACACATGAACCCTGAGCGCCTAAAAGCCTCCTCTGGCCTCAAGTTCCTCATCTACGAAATGAGGACAACAATGGCCCACACACCACGGGCTGTCATGAGGATTAAATCAGCACACGTAGCTTCCAAAGTCAGATGCAATGAAGGTCATTCAGGGTTTAAATCACAAGTATATAACGTTGTCTCCTGGGCTTAAAATGTATGCAGAGGTGATACATGCCATACATGTGATAACTACAGCACAAAGGGTGCTGAAGTAGGGAGTAAATAAACTCTCTACAGTTGCAAGGTTTCTACATTTTACATGAAATAATTCGCTATTAACTCAAAATAGACTGTGACAAGTTACAAATGTATACTGTAATTTCCAAAGCCATCAATTAAGAAAAATGAAATTCTAAAAAATATTCAAATTACCAAATGCATAGCACTTAGATCACTGCCCAGTACATAGTAACAGGCAATAAATCTCAGCTCCTATTATAATTCTCTGCTTACATGTCTGTCTCCATAACCAGGCTGCATGTTCCTTGAGGGTATATGGAGCTAAATATTACAAGAGCTCATAAATGATTGTTGAGTAAATGAAAGGCAAAATATTCAACATTATAGTAAATACCGTGCAATAGTCTTCACTTAATATATTTATAATGTCAAACAAATACACAAGGCATTTATTTTTAGAAAAGCTGATTAGAAGAGAGCTTTTGTATTCAGTGAATAGAACTTCAAGCACTCTCAATCTGACCCACCTCTAGTTGTAATCTTCCTTAAATAAAAATGTTTTAATCATCATACACTTCTGAAAATTGAACGTATGCTTCATCAGAGACAACCTTTATTGTTATATATGAATTTTTTTTCACAATTTGTGAACTTCACAAAATAGACATATTGATCTTTTGTGGTCTGAGAAGGGATCTCTACTGGTCAAGTAGGAAGTGCAGAAACAAGCTATATTAAGCCCTACATTCCTGAACTGCTCTCTTTTCAAAGTTCCTTTCTATCATCAGGTTCCAAGTATAGCAACGCTACTTGTCTGATTAACCAGTCATACACAGTAGCAGTGCCAGCATCACTTCAACCTCAGTGTCCAAAGTCAGTGCTAAGAGAACCACAGCAGCAAGAGTTAGGTGACTCAAGTATCACTTTTCTTAATATTTTTATATTATTTTCTTCTGTACTTGGATGAAAAAATATACTTTAAAAAATTCTCGTTTCCAGAACCTTTTTAAAAAGTATGCTAACAAAGGTCTAGTCTGATTAAAATGTAGTAACAGCTTAAGCAACTAAGTGACTGTAAGATTTGGAGGGACTTCTGCAGTTGATCCCAGATGATAGATTTATTTTTAATTAAACATGAAGCTCTTTACAAACATGGTTTTCAACGAAAACCTCTTCAGAAACTACTATTAAAAAAATCACCATTCTACCTCATCATAGGTTACTTTATACGCATTTTACATATTTCTTGTGGTTGAAAGACAGCAACTATAACAAAATGAGCTTTCACATATTTTATAAGATCTAGATGCAAAAAAGAAAAGTAACTCTTAACTTTACTATTGCTGATCTACACCCTGAATCTTTTGAACAGGAGAGGAGTCTCACATCTACACCAATTAGTACGTAAACGCTCTTGCCAGTGTTCACTCCACTTCTTGTCCTTCGAAGCCTAGTCCGGACAGACACATATCTACTAACCTCAATATCAAACGGAAGGCAGGATCGTGTAGTGGAAGGAACACTGGACTGAGAGTCAGGAGGCCTGTGTCCTAGTTCCAGCTCTGTCAACTACTAGCTGTGGCCCTGGGCAAGTCACTTAACCATTCTGGGTCTCAGTATCCTCATCTGTAAAATGAGGGGATTAGATTAGAGGATCACTAGAGCTGTTCCCACAACTATCTGAGATTCTAGGTTAACCAAACAAAGCTACGTATCAAATGGATCAGTGACTCTTCTTCCTTCTCTTACAGGGACTGAAATGCAGTTTTGTTCCTTTGTGGACTGAAATGCAGTTTTCACCTGCACTGAAAGCTGTCCTCAAGAGTCGTGCTGCTCAAAACAGAGTCATCGGGGGGCCTGTTAAAATGGACACAATGAATCCACTGCTATGGAGGCGCATTTCCACCCGTGAATGAGATGTTACAGTTCTCACAAGCTTCCAGGTGGTGATGATGATGGCCAACCAACCACATTGTGAGTCACAAGCTCTGGAACAGGTTCTCAGAATACAGAACCTGCCATTCCACTAAGCAACTACACTCTTTGGTTCTCCATAGTGAGTCTACTCTTCGATAATTAAACATTGCTTCTATTGTCAAGGATATCTTATTATAAGATATCTTGGATTATTCTGCATAAAATTATTCCTTAATTATACAGATTCGAAATTATTCTGAGGTAGTAAAAATGAGCTATCAATTATGAATGACTACTTCTCAAAGATGTAATTTATCATTGTAAAACTATTCATAAGCCAAATATTTTCAAATAAGAAGAAAAATATCCTCTCTTCCTTTATCTCCAAAATATATTTCTAGGTTTTCACATCTCAAGAGTACCTACATAAATTAGAAGTGCCTTGGGAAGAAAGTCTAGATAAGTCTGGATGAACCACTTCATAATTCCCTTGAAATGGTCAAAACCCTGAATGGGAGCCCTCTACAACTAAGAGTTTTCTGCTCATGCTTGCACATCACTCATTATATTCTACCCCAAGCCATACAGTGAGGAAAGACAGTGCAGTAAGTTACCACACACTTTACGCCTACTTAGTTAGCTGGGCATCCTAAAGGATGGTTACCGGAATAGAAAAGGAATAAAAGAGATAATCTTCCATTTTTCTCCTATATGACGTAAATTAGAGATTGAGCTCATTACATAAATAATTTTTTTTAAGGCAAGTTAAGTCTTTCAGTCAATCATATTTATTAGGAAAAAGAAAGAAGACACGTAGGTGCTGGCCAGCTCTTAAGGGGAATTTTTCTTCCCAATGACCCCCTTTTATCTCCCTACCATTTTTTAATACAGGTGCTCATAAATTTCATAATCCAAAGAACCTCTAAACACATCCTTAAATTTTAAGGAAACCTGATTTTTGAGCTGTCATTCTTTGTAGATAAAATTACAGCACAAAGAGCATTTAACAAGAATGTCAGTATTACCTAATAAAGCAATTTTGTCTGTAGTATTAAAATTATATTAAAATTTTTTTAATTGCAAAAACGTTAAGTGAATTCATTAATAAAGAAGGAGAAACAGTGGGGAAATAGAAGTTGGAACACATTAACATTCCACTATATTTTTCTGGCAACTTTATATGCAAGATTATTATTATTAACAAAAATTCCTCTGGAGTATTAAAAACTACCTGGGTTTGGAGGAAAAAAAGAAAAACTCAAATAAACATAGCTACTTTAGAGAAACGAACTGTAGCACACACACAAATTTATATAAAATACCTGAGAGCCAATAGCTGGAAACGTAACACCTTGTTCCTTGAGGTTCTTAATCATTGCTGATATTAGACTAAGTTGTGGATCATTCTTAAACTCATCCGTCCATTCAACCATAAGAGCCTTTAATTTTTCACATACTTTAGGATGACCCTTAAAAATAGAGAAAATAAATTAATAAAAAGGCACTAATTTCCTGGCAAATGATTTAATACAGATACCATAAATATAAAACCTATAAAGTGTTGCAGATCTCTTTTTAAATCATAAATTATCCCTAGCTATAGATGACACATAAGAAAATACAGATAGTTACTAGAAATAAACTCGTTTTATTTCCACACTATGAAAAAAAATAGATGATACCATCACATACCTCATAACATATTAAGACATTAGATATATAGTAACTTATTCTGGAGGTCAGAAAGACAGGACTTTTCAGAGTATTTTGCAACTAAGCAAGTGTTGTCTATGAGGAAGACATAGAAAAGTTTGTTTTCTTTTTTGCAGACCAATGAAAAATAAGTTGGAAAGAGAGAATAAATAGTACAATTCCCTTATTCCTAATTCCTGACTTTTAATGTGCATGGCTGTGTTTTTACCCAGTTACTTAATTATCTGAGGCCTGGCATGAGGTCTACTATATGCCGATATTCCTGGAAACTTCATTTCTTCAAAATAACATTTCCCCCTTAAGTATAAAACCAATATGTTCACTGTAAAATATTTGAAAAATAAAGAGTTCTTTCTCCTATACGCAACTGTTTGCTTTTTTTTTTTTTTTTTTTTTATGCGTTACGCGGGCCTCTCACTGTTGTGGCCTCCCCCGTTGCGGAGGACAGGCTCCGGACGCGCAGGCTCAGCGGCCATGGCTCACGGGCCCAGCCGCTCCGCGGCATGTGGGATCCTCCCAGACCGGGGCACGAACCCGTGTCCCCTGCATCGGCAGGCGGACTCTCAACCACTGCGCCACCAGGGAAGCCCAACTGTTTGCTTTTTAAAGTTGTTCACGTTACTAAATACTGAGTACAAATCTTCAATTAAGGAAAATATTACATTAGAATCTCTTCATAAACCGTTGTACATTTTGATGGCCATTCAGGACATCAAAAGAATGGTAAGTAATTAGCACAAAATACCTAAATATAACTGAATAACTGAATAAAGCAGAACAGGAAAAAATTATCACATAACCATGTTCTAAAAGGAGTACAGAATTTTAAATTCTTATTTATGTACTATTTCCTACTAAAATCTGGAAATACTCATTTTTTCCAAAAAACATGAAGCATTTTCCCTTTTAACACTTAAAACATTTTTATATATAATTATCCCCCCCAAAAAAGGCCAGAAATAATTACCTTTAGAATGCATGAATTTTTACTGAGAAAACTCACATATTACTTAGTAAATTAAATTTTTTTAATTCCTTAAATTGCTGGATTTGAATTTTTAACTCTACATTCAGTTAAGTAGATGACCTCTGTGACTAAAAAAAAAAAAAATGGTTATAAAAACTGTGCCTAAAGTAAACTGGTACCTCTTATTCAGAGAAATACACATATTTTTCATCAGAAGAAAGGAATGGTGAAGAAAAGAGGTTAAATATATTCTAATTTGGCTTGACCAAAACCAAATCTCCAAGTTATATAAATGTGTAGTCTCTTCAGCAAAACCTAACATGGACTTATACATGGGATAGACATAGCCTAGAAAGAGTTAAAAAAAAAAAAAAAAGCACAGACTAGTCCTTTGTGATTTAAAATGTGAAGAACTGAACAATAAAATATATGAAGAAAGAAGACAGTGCTAATTCATTTCTAGAAATAATGTGCCTTACCTTGTTTAATACGTTGCTTACTTCACTAGCAAAATCTCTTGAACATACTTCTAAGTGAAAAATTTTGCCACAATTTGATACACACGCTCCTAGAAGCTAAAAGTATAAAATAGGGAGTTAAAAGGGCTCAGTTTCGGTAGACAATTTTGCAGTAGATCTTGAAATGAAACCACTCACAGTCAGAGCCTGCATAGCAACATGAGGATCTTTATGGTTCACCCTCCTCATAATAGACCGAAGACAATCTTTAGGTCTAAAAAATAAGAAACGTAACAATTAGTAATACATTCTACTTTTTTCCCCCTTAACTATAAAAGGCAATAGACTATGATACAAAAGGGAGAATATGGTAGAGAAGTTTAATTCTTACTAATGACACAATTGAAAAACTGTACACTAAAAAGTTCCTTTAAATTTTTCAAACAAAATTAACAGGCTCTCTTCCTTAACGATCATAGATAAGGCATTCTGGGCTAATTCTAGATGGAAAGTTTTGAAAATAAAATGACAGACCAAGACTTCCACTTCCAGTCACGATGGAATAACTGGAACCAGACTTACACTCCTGTTGTAAATAATTAGAAAACTGGAAAAATATATTTAAAATACATTTGGGACATCAGGCCACAGGTAGCGCTGAATGATGATCTCTAAGAAAGAACACAAATTAGATAAACAGACATCTGCCTCAACTTTCTACCCAGGGGCACTTTCCAGGTAGCGAAATAGGCTTTCTGTCTAAAGGCAGTTTCTGGATCTCAGCACAGAGAAGCTGATCCCAGGAAGATGGTGGTGATCTTACTGAAACTGAGGGGACAGAAATCAGAATTCCGGCAGGCTGTGGGAGCTAGAATTTGCAGGACAGAGTAGAGGAGCTATATGAAGAAAGAGTGCTAGATACCTGCATGAGGTCCACTGAGGTCTGCTGCCCACCAGGCTGGACAAAAAGTGACTGAGAGCTCTACTTTGAAGGGTTCCCAAAACTCACACAGCTGCCAGAGCTCATACCAAAGTGGACAGTCCTTGCAGCAGAGCGTTTAGGCCTTGGTGATGGGGCTACACCATCCCAAAAGACTATCCTAAATCCATCCAATAACAGCTTAAAAAACAAGCCACAGAAGAATAAAATTGATCCAGGCCTAACCTCTAACAGAATCAAGCCCAATATTCTTTAACAGGAGTATGACAAAACCTGGCATTCAACAATATAAAATTCATAATACTAAGCATTCAATCAAAAATTACCAGATGTGACACGAAGCAGGAAGAAGTGACACTTAACTAGGAGAAAACTCAGTCAAATGAAAATGTGGAAATTATATAAGCTATTTTAAGTATGATCAAGGATGTACAAGGAATCATCAACATAGCAAAGGAAAGAAGTGGTATACAAAAAAGAACCCAATAAAACTTCCAGAGAAGAAAAATATATAAAATTAACTAATTAACTAATTGGATGAAATTAACCTGATAGAAACGGAAGGACGTATCTAATAAGGGATTAATATCCAGAATATACAATGGGGTCCTACCTCTCAACAACAAAAAAATTGATAATCCAATTCAAAAATGGGCAAAAGACTCAAAACAGACATTTCTCCAAAGAAGATATATAAATGGCCAGAAAGCACATGAAAAACCGCTCAGCATCATTAGGGAGCTGCACATGAAATCACAGTGAGACACGATTTCACATTAAAAAGGAAGAGGCAACCAGCTGGGGATGTGGGGAAATGGTAACCCTTATGCACAGCGGTGCCCACGGCGATGCGAAACGAAACAACGTAGCGACTGTGGACAAGTCTGACAGCTTCTCACAAAGTCAGACATAAAACTGCCCCGTGACACAGGAACTCCACCACTATGTGCTGAATACGCACATAAAAGAACTGAAAGCAGGGATTGAAGCAGACATCTGTACATCCATGCTCAGAGCAGCATTATTCACAACAGCCAAATCACCAACAGACAAACGGATTAACAAAATACAATGGACATATACACACTAACAAATGTAGTAAGGTAGATAGCTGGGGGAAGCAGCCGCAAGGCACAGGGATATTAGCTCGGTGCTTTGTGACAGCCTGGAAGGGTGGGATGGGGAGAGTGGGAGGGAGGGAGACACAAGAGGGAAGACATATGGGAACATATGTATATGTATAGCTGATTCACTTTGTTATAAAGCAGAAACTAACACACCATTGTAAAGCAATTATACCCCAATAAAGATGTTTAAAAAAATAAATTAATTAATTAAAAAAAAAATACAATGGAATACTATTCAGCCTAAAAGAACGAAATTCTGACACATGCTACATGGATGGACCTTGAAGACATACTTAATGAAATAAGCCAGACACAAAAGGAGAAATATTATACGGTTCCACTTATACGTGGTACTCAAAACAGGCGAATTCATGGAGATACAAGTAGAATAGAAGTCACCAGTGGCTAAGAGAAGGGGGAAATGGACAGTTACTATTTAACTGCAGACATACAGAGCTTCCACTTGGGATGGAAGTTTAGGAAATGGACAGTTGGACACACACATACAAAAGAAAAAACAGTATCAAGTGATCTGAACAACACTGAGCCCTGGGAAAATTGGCCAGTAAGAATAATTGTCCTAAAAAATTTCTTTAAGAATTGAAAATGCAATTACTAATGATAAACAGAAAAAAAGTCATTTTTAATAGGGAGATATTAGAATAAAAAATAAAATTTCTGTTTCTAAGGCTGTTTCACTGCCTGTTGGGAAGCTTTCCACCTAAAGAGCATGGAAAAAAGAGGGGGAAAATTGTATTTATGGCATACCTATTATATGTCAAGCATTCAACTCACGATTCTGCAGCTCTTATTCTACTGATTTTGTATTAAAAGTGTCTAAAAGCATCATCATTAGACTGAAGAAATAATATAGCATTATTTAGATTCTGCCTTTTTTACAGTTGGACTTATTTTAGGAGCCAGAATCTGTGACCTCGTGCTAATTTTTGCAGTTGTGAAAAGCATGTTGACAAATACAAAATTATCATTTCAAAGCACTGGCAGAGGCCAAATTATCTAAATACCGAAATTCAAATCATTTAAAAATAATGATCCAAAGATGATTCAGCTCAGTGAATAAAACATTTTAGAAAATAATCCTCAATACTTGCTTTACCACCAAATTTTAAATGAAATTTCTGATGTATTGTTCATAAACCACACTTTTGTTTTTTTTTAAAGAAAGAAATCTAAACTGTGGTGACTTTTGGAAAAGAGGATGGAGAAAGGGGCTTTGAAATGGAACTTTTTACTTTTTATTTCACTAATTTCTATACTGTTGAAATGTTTAACCACAGCCAATTTTAAAAACCAAGGCAAGGACATGTCTGGAACCAAAGCAAAGTTGGCTATTGCGTCCATAAAAAGGATAATGCCCAAAAAAGCCAACTAGAATGTTTATAAGTCCTGACAAACACTTTATGTATGCCAACAAAGCAATATCTTTTTAGGTATAATAAGCTAAAAAAAAAAAAATCCCTTCAGAACTGAGTATAAAACTGGTGCTATTGAACAACAGAAGCGACCCACAAAAATCCAGTATTTAACGACCTCATTCTGTTCCGTGTTTTTTTTCAATTCAGCTTTTCAGTATTTCCACAAAACGATAAGTAAAATACAGAAGTGAAAGTATATTTATATACATTTCATTATAAATCTTACAATTCAACAAAAAATTATAGCTAAAATATTCTTTTTAAAAAGGTTTACGAGTTATAATTTAAAGTAGGTGTCCTATGGCTATTATCCTCTCAATGACAAATGAAAATGGACTACAAATACAGTGTCTGTATAATTTATCATCTATACGAGTGCCCCTTTGAGAGTGAAAGGGGGTGCTAACCAGGCGTAATACAAGAACAGCAGGCATAGAGTGAAACTATCCAAGGGAAATTGGAAGCATGGTCAGCCCAGCCAAAACTATGTTCATCCAAACATTATCCTTTTATGCATAGATCTTGAACACGTAGTTAATACAAGAGAAAAAAAGGCAGTACTTCCATCTAGTTGTCGCTTCTACTGTCTTTTCCTTGACTCCTAGACCAGACAAGAAAACAGGCTTTTCATGAATGGACACAGCTGCCTCGGCATATGTCAGCTCTGATGAACTAAAGCATCAAAGTCCGTTTCATTATTCAGAACATTACTCCAGGCCACCTCAATACACTGTACTGTGGGCTTCCATGGAAAGAAAGCTTTTGGAGGGGGCTCTACTCCACTAGACCCTCTCACTCCAGCTCCCCTCTCTCCACACCACTCTCCATCTTTCAGGTTCTATGTCTTCAACATGGCCAATGCTCAAGAAGTCATTGAACTAAATGGGAAAGACACGAATTTTCACTGTTGTACAATAATTAGTATTTAGAATAACTGAATAATCGTCATTATAAAGCTACCAACTTCTGCATCTTCCACTGAGTTTGCTTTCTATGTGGAAAATGTACATGCACTCGCAAAATCTATTTCTGAAAAATTACGTGATGAGGGGAAAATGCATAGTAAGGAGTGCTGGGAGGAGCACAGGATGTGAGGAATGGGACTGTTGATACATACTAATGAAGCATTTTGTAAAATTACCTGCTAAGATAAAATCTGCATGTGCATTTAGAGGAGTCTACCAACAGTTTCCACCACCAACCTTTTGTAAAGGGTAGTCAAATCCTGATCTCTCTCAAAACCCTTCCCAAAACTCCATTTTGGTATTTTAAAACATTTTGTAAGACTCATCCTCTCTCTGCCTTATCTTGAGATTGGAAAACAAAAAGATAGGAGAGGTCAAGGATACAGACAAGAACAAGGAAAGAACTCTCTCTCACCCTTCCCAGTTTTCCAACCCCAAAATAACTCTCTTAACTTACTATGTGATAAATGACCATACCACAAATCACACCACTGTAAAATGTAATGGAATTGTACTGTTTCCTGAGTTTCCAAAGTAAGGATAATAAGGCAAAAATGGCAGTTAATCAATTTTCTTTGATTAGGGAGTTACTGTTGCAGAACATATTCTGCCATCTCTCAAATATGCTCAATACAGGCAATTTCTCCTCAATTACTGAAGCAAAACTGTTATGTTGAGCACCAGGTGAAGAAGATGGCTTGTATATTCAGGGCCATGTTGTTTAAAACATGTATACTCTGAGCAAGAGTCATACTCAGTGCAGGGAGATATACACACTCTGTAAGAGAAAGGGGAACTGGAATTTAAGACAGCACGTAGAGCTCACTAAATGGACAGAAGAACAAGTTTTGAAGAAAAATAAAATTGAGGGGGCTGCAAAAGAATACAGTTAAATTCAGTAAATTAAACATGCATAGGATGTAGCTCAGATCTAGAGTTAAGAGGACCAAAGAAAACTAAAACTAATTTTGCATTCCTACAGTTCTCTTTTCAAAGAAAAATGAAATTTCAAATCTCTTTGAATAGCCCTGAGTACATTTCCAAAACTGTCACCACATTATTTACAAATGTCTATCTACTTGTAGGTATGTTGTTGTACAGTATGACAGATAAATAGCTCAGCATTCATCTCTAGTCACCAGTTAGTGAGATTACCTGAAAAGGTCTTTCTATTAATATATAAGGAGAAAGCCAAAAATATTC
Organism: Phocoena sinus; assembly: GCF_008692025.1. Classification (NCBI taxonomy): domain Eukaryota; kingdom Metazoa; phylum Chordata; class Mammalia; order Artiodactyla; family Phocoenidae; genus Phocoena; species Phocoena sinus. The sequence goes on from NC_045764.1 coordinate 4,778,327, forward strand.
AATGATTTAGTTGAATAAAGGAGTCAAAATTTGTGAGATCTTATGCTTTGTATAAGTTTTTAAAAGTCTCTTATTTAAAAATATGTCTCATCTCTACATCTTAATTGAAAAGTACTTTTGTATTATAAAGATAACAGGTTAAACTGTGATGAGATTTTATACGCTTGAGGAAATTATTACCATTGAAAAGGCAGTGAATTCAAATACTACTTATTGCACCTATTACTAAACCAATGATTTTAGATCAATCAACTTTTCAAAAAGAGGGTACCACCTCTTTATTATCCCCCTCACAGGGCCTGACAGAAGAACAATAGAACATTTTCTTTAAAGTATTGTAAATATAAAAGAAAAGCAATATAAAAAAAAAGTAACAGAAATAACAGTGTATAGCACAGTTCATGAATGTGCTCGCACGGTTAACCTCTCCTCACCTGTGAGGCAGGACTGAAAAGGTACAAAGATACTAACAGTATGTTTCTAAATAGGGGCAGAAAAATTCTTGCAGTGTAAGACTATCTGGCATACCACATCTCTAGTCCCCACCTAATCAATGTCAGTAGTAACCTCCTGTCATTGTGACAACCAAAACCATCCCTAAACCACCACTGGGCTGAGACCTACTGCTAGACAAAAGCAGCACTGTGATTCAGTAGAAAAAGATTTGAGGCTTGACAGACCTCATCTGTAAAAGGGGACTTTAATGCTTCCTGTTCAGTATGTTATTACATTACTCCCAGAATCATGCCAGGGACTTAGAGATGCTCAATGTTAGTTCTAGAAAGCACAAACATATTCTTCTATCAAGTTACTTTTACAACATTAGCTTTCAAAGCTATTTTAGAGTGATTTAAACTTTACATTTTCTTTTTACATGCTATAAAAAGTGCTTTACTACAACTCACAATTCAGGGATATATGTATAACTGTATTGTGGAGTGGGGAGGGGATATGTGTCTGCATAACTTTTATAGGTCTTAGTACCCAGCAGGCACACACTAAAAGATATGGGACCTCAAATCTTTGTTGAACAAAGTAAAAAAAAAATTTTAATTAACAGAGAATATAAACCCTCCTTGAACACTAAAGGGAGTCTAATATAGGGCGTGGCTTTCAAAAGCAAAAAGGCATTACATTAACTATAAAATAAACTTAATATTATAAAACGCGAAAGAAATCAGAACTGAAATGAATAACTGTATATTCAATGGCATATTCAAAGTGCATATTTGATTCATAATATAAATTACATAAAACACAGTCTACAGAGCACAAGGGGGAAAAGGGCAAAACACTGAATACAAATACCAAATTCTGATTCTGAGCTTGTTAAATAGGTATTTCTTATGAGACAGCTGATGGAACATGAATATCGTCTACAAATTATGTTATTTGGCTATTTAAAGAACAAGTTCACGTGCCCGAAGGACTTCATCAGAAAAGGAGGTAAACTTCTACATACTAAATATTGAGGGTTAATGGAAGTATAGATAACAGTCACTGAATACTTAAATTTAGTATGATATTTTGAGTTTCCCAGATCATATAAAACTGGAGTATATTTCAGTGAAACAGAACACAATGTAATATAACATATGGGAGAGAGAGGAATCACTAAAAACAATAAAATTGGTATGTCTTGACTCATAATTTAAAAAAATTTTTTTTAATATTTATTTTTTGGCTGCATCGGGTCTCAGCTGTAGCACGAGGGATCTTTCACTGTGGCACGTGGGCTCTTCGTTGCAGTGCACAGGCTTCTGAAAAGGCTATACACACTATATGATCCTAATTCTATGACATTTTGGAAAAGGCAAAATTATAGAAATAGAAAAAAAAAAGAAATGAATGGTTGTCAGGGGTTCAGAGAGAGAAAGGAGGGGGATGAATTGGGGGAGTGCAGGACATTTTAAGGATGGTGAAACTACTCTGTGCGATACTGTAATAATGGATAAGTCATTATGGGCTGGTCAAAACCCATAAAACTGTATAATATAGAGTGAGTCAATGTAAACTATAGACTTTAGTTAATAATAATGTATCAATATTGGTCCATTACTTGTAGCATATACCACACTAATGCAAGATGTTAATAATAGGGGAAACTGCATATAAGGGTGGGAGTGGGTTATGGAATTCTTCGTACTATCTGCTCAATTTTTTTCTAAACCGAAAATTGTATTAAAAAAAGTCTATTAATTATAAAACAAAAAATGAAACCATAAAGAAAACATGAGATAATTCTACTAAAACCCTGGAGAAGGCAAGTCTCGTATAACTCAAAATTCTAAACACCGTAAGACTGATAAATTCAGCTATATAAAAATCAAAATTTTCTAAATGGAAAAAGCAACAAAACAAAGTCAAAAGAATAATGGAAGGAGTTCCCTGGCGGTCCAGTGGTTAGGACTTGGCGCTTTCACTGCCAGGGCCTGGATTCGATCCCTGGTCGGGAACTAAGATCCCACAAGCTGTGTGGCGCAGCCAAAACAACAAAAAACAATGGAAAAATATACGCAATTCATAAAACAGACAAGATATGTCCCTAACACATCAAGGACTCCTAGAAATGAGGAAAGGATAGATACAGACAGTTCACAGAAAAGGAAGCACAAACAGCTCTTAAATACAGAAAAAGATGTTCATCCCAGAAAACGGTAAGAATGTACCTTTGACTCTGGAAGACCACCCACCTCAAGCCTCTTCACCTTTATGGAAAGGGGTCAAAGGGAGCCCCGACCACTTCTTCCCAGGACTCCAAGGTTCCTTCTGCAGAAGTCAAGACCAAGTCTTGGGCACCCAACTTTCTCTACGATCCAATAATTGAGAACTTGAGAACATATGCCTGTTATTCTTGTTTAGACAAGTCCCTGCAAGAAGCTCCAGACTATCCTCTCCATCATTAAACAGCTCTGCATATCCATTATTCCCCAGCTTCTGCAATCTTTCCACTGGACCCTCTAGAAGTCACAGCCCATGATCAACAAAAGGCCTTACCGCTGGTCCTTTTGCTCTACAGAAAACTGGCTCTCCAAGGAAGATAACACTTCTCCTGCAGCCACCTCAAGTGGTAGCTTTCGGTCTTCCCACGGCTCTTGAAGGGTCCTCTTCGCTCCCTTTGCTACTTCAAAACCACTCTCCCTCCCTCTTTCCTAAAACAGCCCAGTTCAGATCTTCTCATTTAAAAAACCTCACTGCCCCCTCATCTTTCAATGATTTTAACTCCTGGCTCACTGCCACTCTCTCTAATGTTACTTCTGTCTTAACGGAAGTGATGCTTCCAACACCATTGGCTTTTTGACTCCACCCTTTTAATAACCGTCAAGGTCTACAAACTCCATTTCAAGGATTCCAACTATCATCTTCCATTTCTCTAACCCACTCACTCTCTTTATACCCACCTCTGTGCTTGCTCAGGGTGACTCACCTCTGCTCCAGCTAGCCCGTACCTTTCAAGTTCTTAGAAAGCGCCAAGTGTCCTCTACCCTGCAGCATTCACATGAAGGCTGTTCCCTCTGCCTGGGACCTCTGCTTGCAGCTCTTTGCTTCTTCTCAATTTTAAAATCATAGTGTAAATGTTATCCCTCACGCCTGTGCCTCCCTGAAAAACCTAAGTAGGTCTCCCTTTTATTCTCCACTGAAGCCCTCTGCTCACTATCTTCTTAGACCATTACCTGTTTATTTCTATCTTCCACTGGCAAACTGTTACCATAGCTGATGACAAAGGCTGTACCTGCTTTATTCACCACTCTAGACCCAAAGCATGATACCCCGCCAGTATTCACTGTTTGTCAAATAAAAGAAAAAATGACTGATACAAAAAGAATGAAATGAACTGAAGTAATTCTGTGACATTAAGAAAGTGAAAGAGAGCAGGAAATCAAGATCACGCTTTACAAAAAAGCCTTTAATTTTATTCCTGCTATAACTCTTCCCCTAGTTTAAATTACATTTTAAAAAATCCTAAATATGAATCAGATTGTCATTTGTTAACTAGAAAAAACTAGAGTACCTACAGCTGTTGTGATGATTAAATAAAATGTTTATACGGCACTTAAACAAGAGCCGGCAGATAATAAGCAGTCAGTAAATGCTGGCTATTATCCTTAACAGACACTGAAAAGACTTTCAAGCCTAAGGCCGGTAAATGGAGGTTATGATTATTACAAGACATATGTTGGAAGAAATCTGTTTCTAGAACTGATGCTGCCCTTCCAACCTGAAGAAGTCTAGGTCAGAGATTACTTTTCCCTTAAAAAATCAGTACATATTCTATCAACCTCCAGCTAAAGGTCAGAAGTAGTCAAAGCCCGGGTCCAGGACAAGACAACATAAAGCCAATGAAAAATATTTTTAACAAACTCTTTCCCAAAAGCTTATATTTATATTTTTCACAAAATATCAGTAATGACTATCATTTTCTCCTTCCAATTCTGTTCAAATAAATCAAAGACTTACTATCCAAATAGATCCCTTACCCAAGTAAAGAAAAAAGTTTATCACATTGTCCACTCTCAGTCAACTATATTTTTGTCTAAAGCTAAACAAAGACAGTTAAGACATAAAATAATAGCACAAATTAATCTGGATGTCAATTACAGAGTTTTAACTTTAACTTTTTATTGTGGATAATCAACACCCACCCTCACATCTATTTTTTTATATATGAAATTATAATCAAATCAATCAAAACTAATAGACAAAAGCTATTTATTATGGGAAGCTATGTATTATGTTAAAGAAAACTGCTACTATTATTCTGAAAGTTCTCTTGATTCTGAACAGAGACTTTTCAGTCCATCATATGACATCACTGGCTAAGTATTTTTCAGTACTTAGACATTGGAACTGCACACTAAAAATCACGTGAATATCTCTGGAAATCAGAAAAAAATTTTCAGAATTTTTAAGTCCAGCATATTCAAACATTTCAGGCTGACAGGATATATTAGGGAATTAAGTAATTACAAATGCAGAATAGTGTATAATATGCTTATTGTCTATTATGGCAGGGAAAAGATATTCGTATTTGTGTAAAGAAACACTGGAAAGGTACAAAAGAAACAAAAGTGGTTACCTATAGAGGATGGAGGAGGGAAACAGGAACAGAAGTTAGACTTGTCAATGTTCATCTTTTTAAACTGTTTTAAATTTTGAGCCATGTGAGTATCTATTTTTGAAACAAAAAAGTACATATTTCATAAGCATAAGTATTTCTTTAAATCAACAAACATAAATACACACGTATGTGTGGCTCAAACAGTACGTTTTTTTTAAAGAGGAAGAATTAAAGAGGGTTTTGCGAAATACTGCTGGAACCATGTTTCTGGGTCACAGTTCTCTGACCAAATGAAATTTCACAATAATTGGCTCTTCATTTCCCCTTAAAAATTGAGACTATTTCCCAAACAACCATAACTCCAAAACAGATGACTCGAAATAAAGAAAGGAAGGGAGGGAGGAAGGGAGGGAGGGAGGGAGGGAGGGAGGAAGGAAGGAAGGAATTCTTTAAAAAGGGCCCAAAAGGATTTTTAACTATTATTTTCTTAGGGAAGAAAGACTTTAATATGAGTTACTTTATGCACTAAATAATTCTACAATATATTGCTGGTTACAAATCATTTTGTTTAAAAAAGAATCTTACTGAAGTAGAAATGCTTTTCTTAAAGTTCCCTCAACTGTCCCTAAATCTGTCCTCTTAAATAGATCTGTACATTTTGTAAAATTACAGATTAATACCATATGGCAATGTTTTTTTTAAAAAAAAAAACCTAGACTGTTGCCTAGTATACAAGTAACCTGATGAACTGCATTCCCGTCCATAACGTGCCTCTACTTCAACCTACCCTATCTACATTTGCCTCAGGAAAACTCATGTCCCCTTTTCCCTCTCACACCAATGACATGTCTGTCTTTTCTAAAGCACACCAGGTACCTAGAATACTTCACTGACAACCTACAATACTGGTTCAATATTCTCACGCTACCATCATCAACCCATACTAAACATATGTATCTAGATTCCTAGACAACATAAACCAGATTTCCATGTTTTCCATATAACTAATTATGAAATGATTTTAAAAATTAAAACCAAACAGTAAGTGGTTACCAGGTTCTGGGGAAGGGGGAAGTGGTAAGTTGTTTAACAGGCAGAGCTCACTTGGGGATATGATGAAAAGATCTGGAGATGGACAGTGGTGATGATCCCACAACAATGTGAATGTGCTGAATGCCACAAACTTGGGTCAAAGAAAATGTTTTCATGTATAATAATGCACTTGCCTTTATAATAATGCAGTCATAAAATATTTTTATTACTTTTTTATGGAGAAAGGGAACCAGGAAGACAAAAGTGCTGACGGCCCATGAAAGTCAAAATGTGGCCCTGATGCTTATTTCCTACTATGAAATCATCAAGGTACAGCAAGAAAGTGAAAATAATGAAAATACAACTGGGTATGAATCTAAAACATTATTTTTAAAGAGAAATCACACACATAAGCAAATTTTGTGGGTTTGATTTTTTTTAAACCCTAGTAATATTAGAATGGCATCTCAATTATTACACAATCCTTTTCAAACAATTCTTTATTAATAAGAGCTATAAAGAGATATCACATTTCCATAAACAAACAAATAAATCCTTGGAAATTAACTTAATGAGAATTTAAAGGAACTAGAGAGCAAGTATTAAGGAAGAAAAAATAAGTGAAAAAGAAAAAAGGAAAAGAAGGGAAGAGGAAAGGAAAAAATATTGATTAAAAACAAACAGAGGGCTTCCCCGGTGGCTCAGGGGTTGGAAGTCCGCCTGCCGATGCAGGGGACGCGGGTTCGTGCCCCGGTCTGGGAGGATCCCACATGCCGTGGAGCGGCTGGGCCCGTGAGCCATGGCCGCTGAGCCTGCGCGCCCGGAGCCTGTGCTCTACGGCGGGAGAGGCCACAGCAGTGAGGGGCCTGCATACCGCAAAAAAAAAAAAACCAGAACTACCTCTCATTATTTAAATTAGCAAAGCTGAAAACACTTCCTAAGTAAATTCATAGATTTAGCATAATGTCAATTTAAATCTCCAAAGTATAATGAAATACTAAGGAAAAATACTGAGAGAGAATATGTTGTCTAAAGTAAATTTGAAAAAATTAAAGAATGAGTATGTATCTAAACCTACTGATACTAGATAACAACTAAAAGCAAATGGAAAACAATTACTTAAAGCTATAAATTAGTACATTTTAAGTACACAAGGACAACATGGATGGAACCTTGAAGGCATTATGCTAAGTGAAATCAGTCAGACAGAGAAAGACAAATACTATATGATCTCACTTATATATGGAATCTAATAAAATCAAACTCACAGAAACAGAGAACAGACTGGTGGTTGTCAGACGGGCAGAGGGGTGGGCAAAATGAATAAAATGGGTCAAAAGGTACAAACTTCCAGTTATACGTAAGTTCTGAGGCTGTAATGTACAGCATGGAGAGTACAGTTACAATACTTTGCTGCACATTTGAAAGTTGCTGAGAGAGTAGATCTGAACAGTTCTCATCACAGGAAAAGACAGGAAAAAAATAACAGATTATCATTTCTAGTATAATAATGTTAACATGAAAAAAAACAAATTGATCTCTTTAAATCTCCATGACACATCATACAGGATTTTTAGGTGGGTTACAACTTTATTTTTTAACTAGAAAAATATGGAATATTTCTAGTAATGAAAGGGAGTTTGTCCTTTCATTTCAAGCAATTAATCAAATTATTATAAAAAGTATCTACAAAATGAAGACTACCAAACTAAAGATAAAAAGAAAACTGATGGAGTGAAAAGAGAGAGGAGGGACTTTGCAACTGGAATGCTAGATAAAAGTTTTATCTCCAAAATACACAGGGATGGAGCTAGGTCGATACCTAGTCCTCAACAGACAAACTGTCACAAAATATCATTTTAATCAAAAAGAGGCAGGTTTGACATAAATACACTACTATGTATAAAACTGATAGCTAGTGGGAACCTGCAGTATAGCACAGGAAGCTCAGGTCGGTGCTTTGTGATGACCTAGATGGGCAGGATGGGAGGGGATGTATGTATACATATAGCTGATTCACTTCGTTGTACAGCAGAAACTAACACAACATTGTAAAGCCATTAAAAAAAAAAACAAAGAGGCAGAGGTGTACCCACTTAACCATGCACCAGATACTATTATAAACACTTTATATATATCAACTAATCTAACACTCACAACAAGCCCCCTATAAAAAGATACTATTTTTATTCTCTTGTAGCAAACTAGAAAAGAAAGTTACTATTTACCCACCAGTGACACAGCTAAGCAGTCAGAGCCAGGATCTGAACCCAGGCAGTCTCACTCCAGAGGCCATGCTCTCAGCCACTAAGCTATTTGCTTTCCTCCTCACAACAAAAATTCATAGACCTTTCATCCTACAAATCTAAGTCTACTAGATGTATATAAATTACTATTATACAAGGCAAAACACAAATAAGATTGGTTTTGATAGAGTGTTTTGAGGATTCAGGTTTTCGATAATGATTTTCAGTACTAGGGATAAGGAAGGCCTTTGTGGAAGAAATAATATCCATAGTGGGTCTGGAAGGATATGAGACACAGAGATAGGAGATGGGAGAAGAGAATATTCGACACTGAAGGAACACAATGACCAAAAGCATTACAATAAAGCAGAAAAGCACTGGCAGCTCAAATATTTGAGTTGAAAAGATCAGTAACTACAAAAGAAGTAAATGAAAAATAAATGATTCAGAGGCCTAAGGAGGTTACTAGGCTTAACTCAGTATGGAAGACAGGGGAGTAACATGGTCAGAGTTGTCATCTGGCCACCGGCTATAAGAACTGGATAGAAAAGAGATGGAAACAGAAGGAAATGCCAGAAGGTTAATTCACTAGGCTAAGCGTGGTTAAGGATGGCTCAAGTAAAGTGGGGTCAATAGACGTAGAGAAGAAGGAACAGACACATAACACACAGTAACTACTCAAACATCAACTAAATTAAGGAACTAACCAGGCCGGAAAGGATGCAAAGACAACAAAGGGGATGGTCGAGGCCATAATCTTCGGAACCTGCCAGAGGGAGCACATTACGTACTAAAAAGGGCTTGAGTGACGGGGTGGAAAGGACTTAAACTGCCCCACCTGGTTTGACCAATGTTCAAGGACTTAACTAAGGAGACTCTATGACATCAATATCGTGAGAGATATTATGGAGGCGTGCTGACAGAATTTAGTAAAAAGCTAAATGCAGAGGAGAGTCTGAGGCTTTAGGTGTGAATGAAAGAATAACCTTGTCATTAACAGAGACAGGGGACAAAGGAGGGAATGTAGGTGTAAAGCAAAAGGAGACATGAGCTCAGGATTCTAGATGTGAGGCCGCGGCTTATGTAGTGTGATGTTCAGAAATTATGCTGCATCCGCAATATTAGCGCTTGAGTTAGGGATTCAGAGCTAAAACTACAGATGTCACATAAAGAAATGTGAAAGCTGGGAGATTTCAAAAGAAAAAGTATCGGGTAAAAAAATGGATCAAAGAAAGTTTAAGGAACTATCTCTATTTAGAAGGGAAGGAAGAAGAGCCAGAGAAGGCACCATCAGAGTTAAAATTACCACCAGAAGAATCAAGCAGAATCCAGCAGTGCTCCCAAACATTCTCCACATGAAAGTATGTAAATAAAACAATATTTGTGTGGCACAAAGGGGTAAATGTGGCTACTAATAACTGGACGTTATTAGCCCAGGAATGAAGGAAACCATTACTCTGTACATCAGTACATCCCTTTGCGGCACTGATGAGAAAGCCCTGTAGTACCAAAAAGTCTGTATGCCAGAAAGTTTACAATTCTATTTCCCTAAAACTGTCTCTCTTTCAACAGTCACTGATTAGTTGGGTCGAATGGGCACATGTGACAGAGAAGAAAAGAACACAGAAATAACCAAAAAACTTGGTAATTGAGAAATCACTGATGACTTTAAAAATCAGCGGGAATGAAAACAACCTAAATATCCATCAACAGATGAATGGATAGAGAAGATTTGGGGAATACACACACACACACACACACACACACACACACACACACACATATAATATTCCATTGGATATATATATCCATTGTGTGTGTGTACACACACACACACACACACACACACACACACAATGGAACACCACTCAGCCATAAAAAAGAATGAAATAACACCATTTGCGGCAACATGGATGGACCTAGAGATTATCATACTAAGCGAAGTCAGAAAAAGACAAATACCATACAATATCACTTATATGTGGAATCTAAAATACAACACTAATTAACATATCTACGAAACAGAAACAGACTCACAGACATAGAGCACAGACTTGAGGTTGCCAAGGGTGGGTGGGGGGAGGGAAGGACTAGGAGTTAGGGATGAGCAGATGTAAACTATTACACAGAGAATGGATAAGCAACAAGGTCCTCCTGTAGAACACAGGGAACTATAGTCAATACCCTGTGATAAACCACAATGGCAAAGAATATGAAAAAGAATATATGTATAACTGAATCACTTTGCTGTACAGCAAGAATTAACACAACACTGTAAATCAACTATACTTCAATAAAATTTTTTTGAAAAATCAGTGGGAAAAGTTAGATTTCAGAAGGCAATTATGGACAAGGGAGAATAATTAAAGTATCAACATTGTTACCAGTCATGTTGTCCCTCCTGGTTACAGGGAGTAACCTAAATGGGATGATTCCTCAAATCTCACTAGCAAAAACATTCTCTTTTTAAACTAAATTGTGATTGTAGTATGCTTTACCTTCTAACTCTTGTTTCATTCATGTTAATAAACAGGAAGAATAAATAAAAATCCTTCGAAACTTTGCAACACTTACCCAGTGCGAGACTGACCGACTTTATCACAAATATCCAAAATGAGGCCCCAATCCTCAGCAGTATTCATCTCACTGGTTGCTTTCTCTGTATATTATAAAAAGAAATCGCAGACACATTATTTTTTTAAAATCTTTAAGAGGTAAATAATCGCATTCAAATTACCAAATTGTAGTATAATCAAATATCAACAAATCACAATAGTGGTCAACATCTGGTTAATGAAATATTTAAGTCCATCTTTAAAAGGAGGTAGGGCACCTTTATTACCTATCATAATTATTTTCCCCATTTATACTTCATTTGTTTGTTACTTAGTATCAAAAAAAAATAGGCCACTGATTTTTTGTTATAAAAATACACCCGCAGGCGCACACACACACGCGTGCGCACAAATCTATCCCTTTCTGCACACAGAAAGACTAAAATAAGGAATACTTTCATTCAAATAATTCTTAGCTTTACTCGCCAGCAAAAGAGCATGACTAGGCACAGATCTCTATCAAAATGTTTCAGGTAATTAAATTAATTAACTATCTAGTTTTGCTGATTCTGTTGTTGTGGGGGGGCGGGGGCAGTGCTGAGCAAAAGAAAACCAAGCTTCAACTGAATATTTTCCCTTAAATAAAAAATTGACAAGTTGAAAACAACAACAGAGGTATGGCAGATTGAACCAAATCACCTAATTTAGATCCCTTTCTTAATTACAATAAAGGGACTTTTTTCTTCTTTAACACAAACACACAAGGATAAGGAAAACATGAGAAGCAATAACAGCAACAATATCTCAAAAGCTATAGGACAACATTGATACATGGTAAACTATTTAGAAGACCCAAGAAAGGTGAATCCTGTATTGGCAGTAAGAAAAAAAAGCTTAAGAACCAGCTCGGTGCTTTGGGACAACCTAGAGGGGTGGGATAGGGAGGGTGGGAGGGAGGCTCAAGATGGAGGGGATATGGGGATATATGTATGCATATGGCTGATTCACTCTAACACAGTATTGTAAAGCAATTATACTCCAGTAAAGATCTATTAAATAAATAAATATTAAAAAATAAAAAAAGAACCAGTCTGTTGAATCCTCAGAAAATTCAAGTACTCATAGCAGAAAGAATGTCTGCAATTGAGAATGAAGAAGAAAAAGAGGACCTCCAAGTTAGCAAAATCAGTTAATGCTGTTTGAAATGTAGGTAGTCCCTACTCTGCTTCCTTACAGGCTCTAGCAATCACCTCTCCCCCTCGGAGCAAATGAGCGATGGTTTACTTTCTGCAGGTAAAGCAAATTTCTTTTCTAGACAAGGAGATACCAGGTATAGTTGAGACTTAGGCACCAAAAATAAGCAATTACTTCCGTTTTCCAGTCCAGCATGTAAGGAACTTGGAAGTATTCACTTCATCCTAACAAGTAAAACAGTAAACAAAGTGAAGAGTCAACAACTCTTCTTAGATGCCTCAGAAGTGAGGTCACAGGGCAAACTGCTGCCCCCAAAATGAGACAAATAGATAGGTGGATACACAGAATCACAACTTAACAGAGCAGAAGCCCCTGAGCAGAAACATCTCCAGGAACCAGTACCAGGGCACAAAAATCTAAACTGAAACTGACGAACTGCCAGAGGAGAAGTGTGCACAAGTCGGAGACTTAAAACTCCAGAGAAGCCTAGGCTTAGGGGAGCCCCCACACTTTTGTGAGCTTTTTTTAAAAATAAATTTATTTGTTTTATTCATTTATTTTTGGCTGCATTGGGTCTTCGTTGCTGCGCGCGGGCTTTCTCTAGTTGCCACGAGCAGGGGCTACTCTTCGTTGCTGTGTATGGGCTTCTCATTGTGGTGGCCTCTCTTGTTGCGGAGCAAGGCCTCTAGGCGTGCAGGCTTCAGTAGTTGTGGCACACAGGCTCAGCAGTTGTGGCTCACGGGCTCTAGAGCGCAGGCTCAGTAGTTCTGGTGCACGGGCTTAGGTGCTCCACAGCACGTGGGATCTTCCCGGTCCAGGGCTCAAACCCATGTCCCCCACACCGGCAGGCAGATTCTTAACCACTGCACTACCAGGGAAGCCCTTTTGTGAGTTCTACTTCCATGGGTTCTCCCAAGTTCTCAAGGTGAATATCACAGAAAATTTCTCCTATTTTTTCCAGCAGGGGGAGAGAAACTGATAATTTTGAAATACACCAGAGTATTCTCTTCTTAACAAGGCCTACTCTCAAGAGAAATAATTTTACCAGCCCCTAACTAACTAGAGTTTTATCAGAGATTAACCCACCTGGGGGAAGGGAAATCCCAACGCTAGCCTGCTCTAGCCTTCTAGAGCAGGAATATCCAACTCCAGCCCACTGTAGCCATCCCGTCCCAACTTAAGGGAGAGCAGCAGCACATGAAAATTCACTCCCCAGGGCAGAGGCTCACTGAGCCCTAATCACAGGACTATCAGTACCTGATCCTCACACCACTAAAGGCTGGTGTCCCTTCATCTAGTACATCGTCTCCAGCTTCCAGCAAGCCACATTCTATAATGCAAAGACCACCGTTGGAAGAGACCAGACTAGCATCAGAACCAGACTCAGATATGACAAGGATGTTGGAATTATCAGACCAGAAATTTTAAAGACTATGATTAATATGCTAATAAGAGCTCTAATGGAAAAAGGAGGTAACATGCAAGAACAGATGGACAATGTAAGCAGCGATATGGAAATTCTAAAAAAGAATCAAAAAGAAATACTGGAGATCAAAAATAGTATAACAGAAACGAATGTCTTTGATGGGCTCATCAGCAGTCTGGACACGACTGAGGCAAGACTCTCTGAGCCAGAGGATATGTCAATATAAATTTCCAAAACTGAAAAGCAAAGAGAAAAAAATGACTGGCGGGGGGGGAAAAAACTGGAACAGATTATCCAAGAATGTGGGAAACTATAAAAGCTGTAACAAAGGCATAATTGGAATATCAGAGAAGAAGGAGAAAAAGAAATGGAAGAAATATTTGAAGCAAGTATGACTCAGAATTTCCCCAAATTAATGTCAGACACCAAACCACAGGTCCAGGAAGCTCCAGGAACACCAAGCACAATACCTGTCAAACAAACCAACCTCTACACCTAGGCATATCACATTCAAACTGCAGAAAATCAAAGATAAAGAAAAAATTAAGAAGCCAGCAGAAAAAAACACCTTTCCTATTCAGAAGTAAACATAATGGTTACACCTGACATCTCAGAAACCATGCAAACAAGGAGAGAATGGAATCAAACAGTGTGGAGAGAAAATAACCACCAACCTAGGATTATACACCCTGTGAAATTACTCACAAGGAAAGGAGAAATAAAGACTTTTTCATACTAAGAAACATTGAGGGAACCCGTTGATAGCAGACTGGCTTTGCAAGAAATGTTTTAAAAAGTTCTCCAAGGAGAGGATATAGGAGACATGTATACACGTGTGTGTGTACGTATTTGTGTGTGTGTGTGTGTGTGTGTGTGTGTGCAGGCATGTGTATAAGTGAAATGAATCACAGCAAGGACACCAGGAACAAAAGAGAGAAATTAGGAATAGTTTGCTACTAGAAGGTGAGTTGTACTACCAGTGAAGTGGTACAATGTTATTTGAAAGTGGACTTGGACTAGTTGTAAATGTATATTGTAAATTCTGAAAGTAGAAAAAAAAAGGATAACTGATATGCTAAAAAAAGAGAGAAAATGGAATCATATAAAATGCTCAGTTAAAACCACAAAAGGCAGAGGGGAAAGTGTAAGAAACAGGAACAAAGAACAAGGGCTACAACTAGAAAATTGTAACAGATATGGTAGATATTAATTCAACAATATCAATAATCATTTTAAATGTTAATGGTCTAAATACAAACAGAGATTGTCAGAGTGATCAAAAGATGAAATCCAATTATATGTCATCTACAAGAACCCACTTTAAATATAAAGATACATATAGATTAAAAATAAAGGGATGGAGAAAGATATACCATGCTAACACTAATCACAAGGAAGTGGGAGTAGCTGTATTTCTGACAGAGCCAACCCTGGAGCAAGGAAAATTATCAGGGACAGAGGCATTACATAATAGTAAAGGGGTCAATTCTCAGAGAAGACAACAATCCTTAACATGCATGTGCCTAACTACAGACTGTCAAAATAACTGAAATAAAAAGTAATGGCACTGCAAAGAGAAACAGATGACGCCACTATTATAGCTGGAGACTTCAACACCTCTGTCAGAAATGGACACTTCCAGTAGACAGAAAATCAGTTTAAGGACATAGTTGAACTCAACACCACCATCAATCAACTGGATATAATTAACATCTGTAGACTATTTCGTCCAACAACAGCAGAATACATTCTGCTAAAGCTCACCTGGAACATAACAAAACAGACCATATTCTGGGCCATAAAACACACCATAACAAATTTTAAAAACTAGAAATCATACAATGTCTGCTAACAGGCTACAATGGAATTAAACTAGAAATCATTAACAAAAAGAGCTGGGAAATCCCCAAATATGTGAAGATTAAATAACACACACTTGTAAATAATACACAGGTCAAAAACCGGAGAAATATTAAAATATTATGAATTAAACAAAAATGAAAGTACAACCTATCAAAATTTGTGGGAGGCATTTGATATCAGTGCTTAGTGGAAATCTGAATTTATACATCAGAAAAGAGAATCTAAAATCTCTAACATAAACTTCCCCCTTAGGAAACTAGAAGAGGAAATTAAATCCAAAGTAAGCAAAAGGAAAAAATTTAGAGCAGAAATCAGTGAAATTGAAAACAGAAAAGAGAGAAAAATCAGTGCAATCAAAAATTGGTTGTTTGGAAAGATCAATGAAATTGATAGACAGGGTAACCAAAAAAAGAATGAGAGAGAAAACACAAATTATTAACATCAGAAATGAAAGCGGGGACCTCACTACAGATTTCATGGACATAAAAAGGATATTAAATGAATACTACTATGGGTGAAGAGCACTGAGAGAATCATGGGAGCCTCCAATCTACAGCCAGCCAGTCAGAAGCACAGGTAACCTCCTGGACTGGCACCTGAAGTGGGGAGTGAAGGCAGTCTTGTACGACTGAGCCCTTAACCTGTGGAATCTGATATTCTCCCTAGGTAGCTAGATAGTGTCAGAATTGAGCTAAATATGTGGGATATCCAGTCAGTGTTCACTGAAAACTGAAACACTTCTTGGTGGTGTTGAATAAAAGCACGTAGTAATTCACAACAACTCTATGCCCACAAATTTGATAACCTAGAAAAAATGGGCTAAGTCCTCAAAAAACACATCTGCCAACACAAATAAGAAAAGACGGACAATCCGTATAGGCCTATATCCATTAAAGAAACTGAACGAGTAATCAGTAACCTTCCAAAATAGAAAGCACCAGGCATAGATAGGTTAATGGTGCATTCTACCAAACATTTAAGGAAGAAATTATACCAATTCTCTACGATCTCATCTAGAAGATAGAAGCAGAAGAAATACTTCGTAACTCATTCTATGAGGACAGTATTACCCTAGTACTAAAACCAAAGACATTAGTGGAAAAGAAAGCTACAGTCCAATATCTCTCAAGAAAATATCAATAGATGCAAAAATCCTCAACAAAATATTAGCAAATCCAATGCAGAAGAAAGCAACTTAGAACAAACAAGACCCTATGTAAGAGGAAAAAAAACTTCAAAAAGAAGTAACTGTTATCTTCTGAAACAAAAACTACACCAAAGCAGAAGGCAACCTGTCTTGACTGGAGCACTGTAATGTCAAGAACAGATACGTTAGAAGAGAGCACCTCCAAGATCTTCACTAATACTTACAGGTTTTTTAACCTGAGATGGTTTGGGGGTAGAAAGCCTGATCCATACCAAGATTCTTACCTATAGTGATAGGTCTTGGTGATGAGATAACGAAATTCCTGATCCCCTATTCCCCTCAATGCCCTGCTACCTCGTTCAACAGGCAACATTTACTTCCCCATTTTGACTTATTACTGAGAGCTGGAGGTCAGTCTTAGCCAGTTTAAAAGCAGAAAATACAAACAGCCAACTCTGTCCAAATTCTTTGTAGGTTTGCAATACCTGAGCCATATCATGGTCCCAAAGGCTATAGCAACACCTACCCATTAGTCACTGCCATGGAGAACTATCCATAGAATAAATAATAAGGCGGCAGTGGGTGATAACCAATGGGTAGTGGCAGATAGGGTACCTATGTCCAATTACCCTACCATTTTCTAAAAGCAGATTATTCACACAAATTAATTCCTGTTAAGAATTAACACAAATGTCCAAAACATCTGAGATCATGGTAAGGTGACTTATTTGCAGGAAATTACAAAAGCTGGACAGATATTCAACAAAATGGAATAAGTTTCTAGTCTAGGCCAGACCCTATCTGAAGTAGCTCAGACTCTAAAAGTGGAAAATGAAACCAACAGATAGAGACCTGAATATATATAGAAAAAATATCACACAAAAAAAAATACAAAGCCTAAAGCAAACTGAAAAAAATGGTAAACACCTGGGAGGAGAGAGAATGAGTATCAGGAAAGGATTCTTAATATATTTAGAAACTAAGACAGAGGAGGACAGGATTAATAATAAACTCTTATTTCTATTTAAGTGAATACAATAAAGTTATGAAAACAGAAGAGGAATATAAAGAAGAATGTAGGCTGGCTGAAACAGAGACTGCTTTGTGAAAGGCAGGAAGCACTCTAAGACCCAAAATACAAAATGAGGCATCTGTATTAATTCAAGAAACACCAGAAAGCCTAGAAAATCTTGAACAAGGAAACAATCTGATCAGAGCTGGACTTTTAAGAAAAAAATGAATCTGTTGCCAAGAAGGAAGAGGGAAAAGAAGAAAATATAATGAGAAACTTAACATTACTCTGGAAACTAAATGGGTTACTTTGAAAGCAAATGTTTAAAAGCTGTTTAATTTGTTCTTGCTGGCAGGTATGCCAAGAGGATAACTGAGTCAAACTGACCTGTTCAAGCTTCCATAATTGTAAATCCCTTGAAAATAACAATTTCTATTTTGGGTAATTCTTTCAATGTTCATGCTTTCAGCCTAAATGCTCAATAAATAAGAAATCTAATCACGTAACTGCAATATGAATCCATAAACGTCATAGAAACATGGACCTTTAATAGCATCTACTTCAATGGTTTTCAAATTTTACTTTTCAATGCAGAAACCCTCTACAATGTAATTCTGATGCTGACTACACAAAGTTAGCACACACTTCACAGGTTGAGGGCACAGAACTCCCCAAGTCTCCCCTCACTTCAGACACAGAAACAAGCTCCAGGGTTTCCAGCCACATGCACTTCTGACCAACTGGCTACAAATTCAGGGGTTTCCACTATCCCCTCAGGTTCGATAATTCACAGAACTCAGAAAAGCACTTATAATTACAGTTTTATTATAAAAGATACAAATGACAACCAGCCAATGAAGAGAGACACACGGGACTAGGTCTGGGAGGATCTCAAATGCAAAGCTTCTGTGCCCTCAGGACTCACCATCCTCCTGGCACATCAGTGTGTATCACCAACCAGGAAGCTCAACAGAGGTTCAGTGTCCAGAGTTTTTATTGGGGTTTCATTATGAAGGTATAGTTTATTGAATGACTGGCCACCTCCTAGAACTCAATCTCCAGGCCTCCTCCCCCTTTCTGGAGGTCTAGCTGATATCGTGTGACTCAAAGACCCAGCCATCTTTATCAAAAGGTTAGTCTTTTTGGAGCCACCAGCCCCCATGCTGAGTCATCTCTGTAGCATAAACCAAGGTATTGTCCCAGGAACCCACCATGAGTTAGAAAGACGCTCCTATCACTCAGGAAATTCCAACGATTTACAGGTTCCCTTCCAGAAAACAGGGACAAAGATTAGTAAAATTCTTTATTATTCAACAATCTCTTTTATATAAAATATTTGTCTTAAAGGAAACCAATATGTGAAGTAAATTCAAGTGGAATTGCTCTAATTGAGGAATCCCAGAGCCCTACCCCATAAACTCCCAATACCTCTGAAGCCCAAGAAGACTGAGTGAGTCATCCTGAACAATATCCTCCAGTCTAACACTTACAGTCCACAGATTCAGCATCCACAGGTCAAAAATAGTCAGAAAAAAAATTCCAAAAAGTTCCAAAAAGCAAAACTTGAATTTGCTGTGTGTGGGCAACTATTCACATAGCATTTACATTGTATTTACAATTATTTATATAACATTTACATTTTATTAGGGGTTACAAGTATTCTAGAGATGATTTAAAGTATATGGGAGGGGTGGGGACTTCCCTGGTGGTGCAGTGGTTAAGAAGAATCCACCTGCCAATGCAGGGGACATGGGTTCGAGCCCTGGTCCAGGAAGATCCCACGTCGCGGAGCAAATAAGCCCGTGCACCACAACTACTGAGCCTGCGCTCGAGAGCCCGTGAGCCACAACTACTGAGCCCACGAGCCACAACTACTGAAGCCTGCATGCCTAGAGCTCGTGCTCCACAACAAGAGAAGCCACCACTATGAGAAGCCCGCGCACCGCAATGAAGAGTAGCCCCCGCTCGCCACAACTACAGAAAGCCCACATGCAGCAACGAAGACACAACGCAGCCAAAAATTAAAAATTAAAAAAAATTAAAAAGTATATGAGAGGGGAATTCCCTGGCAGCCCAGCGGTTAGGACTCCGTGCTTCTGCTGCAGGGGCCGCAAGTTTGATCCCTGGTCAGGGAACTAAGATCCCACATGCTGCGACACAGCCTAAATAAATAAACAAATAAAATAAAGTTTAAAAAAATAAAAGTACATTTGAGGAGGTACATAGGTTATATGAAAACATTATGCCATTTTATATAAGGGACTTGAACATCTGCAGTTTTGGTGTCCACGGGAGTCCTGCAAATATTGAGGGATGACTGTACTTCATCTTAGAAAAAGGAAAGCAAGTTATCACTTTGATCTGGTAGTGCGCTTAATTCATCATCCTCACTACTGGCAGCCAAGCAGATTTTTTAAAAGCTTAGTGCATTCTTTAAAAAGAACACACTTAAATCTTAAAACCTATCACTCTGTTTAAAAATAGTTAAGCTTATTAAAACTTAACTTATTAAAAAGTAAATAGCTAACTAGAAATGACAAGCTTATGTCTGTTAAAATACAAATTGTCTATTATCATAACTAAGGATGATCTGAATTAAGGCAAACCCAGGAGTGTCTGGTACAGTCATTAATAGATATTATGCTAAACATTCTCCCATGCACAAACAGGATTAGGATCTGACTCAGACTTATATACACAGATCAGAAATGCAACCCATTTCAGAACGCTAAAATTGTTCACATTATTTATTGATGCTGCCTCAAGATCAAGAGCTATAGCAGTTCTTCTACATTGTAAAACAACAAATACTTTTTAAATCAGAAAAATATAAACTACCAGTAGCAGTCCAACATGGCTTTGTGAATAGCAAATGAATTCAAAACTATTTATTTTCTAAGACAAAAACATGGTATGTGGGAAAATAACACACACTTGCTTCTAAAGAATTCGAAGCTTCATAATGATCTCATTTTACCCTCAGATTATCCTTTTCCTTCTACCCAAAAAGAGGAGATTGAGAAATTTGCCTAGCAGTACCCAGAAAAATCACACACTGAGTCTCATTTGAATTTCAGTAGTCTTCTCAATGGATTGAAGCACTTTTTTCTGATAAGCAGCTACTTTTGATTTTCTCAAAATTTATGACTGCCAAAGATTTGGGGAGGTAAGAAATGCTGAGAGGAGGACTGCCCATCACATTCCGGCTATAGGAAAAAGACTGTCATTCAATCAGTTTGGAGACATAAAAGTTCATCAAAAATGGCCAATGGAAAAAGCAAGTCTTAAAGAAATTACCCTCTTTTTGAGATCGGAATCAATTTTTCAAAAACGTTTGTTTCACCAAATATCCCTATCCTTCCTGACCACTGGAAATTCCACTGGAAGAGCAATCTGAAGCTCTTCTAACCAGAAAGGGAAGTAGGTGTCAAAGGAACAGCACGAAAGCATCTCAGAAAAGAGCACAAAATAGAAATGAAAATCTAGAAGCATCAGAAAGAAGAGCTTACAGGAGAAGTAAAATAGGTACAGAAGAAACAATGAGCACAAAATTTCTTAACCCGGTGGACATCAGACCTTTAACAGACGTGTATTCTAGATTTTTACATTTTTCTCCTGAGTATGTTTTTACAGTAACTGATTCCAGCCCTTAGAATCTGAGAAGTCTCTAAAGGTTCCGAACATACTACACGGCAGATACTGGGCTAAGTGCTTTACGTGCATCATCTCCTCAAAACGACCTTAATGGGGACTAATGAAGAGAAAGGTATGGCAGCTCAGAGGATCCACAGATGAAAAAGCCGTGGTGTAAAACCAACAAGGAAATATGCCTTGAGGAAAAGAGTGGAGACTGAAGAGGTAAAAAAAGGAGCCACATGCTACAAGGTCTTACATGCTATGTTGAAAAGTTCAAATTCCTGTGAAAAGCTGTAGATTCACTGAACTATTTTAATCAGAGGAGCATATGATTACATTTACATTTTAGAAATATCACTGTCACCTGGAAAATGACTGGGGACAGACTGGAGGCACGGATAACAGAGCTACCGGACTCTCCTAAGAGAGCAAGCTAAACTTGCTGGGCAGTGGCGATGAGAACAGAAAGGATGGGAGGCCTGAACAGACGGACAGATGAATGGACTCAAGAGCTATCAGGAAGAGAAGCACACAGACTACGGCAGCACCAGAATCCTGGAGGGCAAGTTCAGGGTGGCTGGGACACAGTAGACAGTATATATTTGCCATGGGGATGTAGAAAATTACAACTACAGAATTTAAGAATGACTCCCAGGTTCTTGACATATCTGACTAAGTAAACTGAAGTACCAGTCATGAGAATAGAGGAAAGGCAAACTTGAGAAGAGAAATCTGAATATGAGTTTGAACATGCTGAATTGGAATATTCAACTCCAGTAAAGAGTTAGAACGTCCTGTGCTTTTTAAGTGTTCCTCATAGCAACTCCTTGAGGTAGATATTTTTATCCCTATTCACACAAGTGGAAGGAAAACTCAGAGGGGTTCTGTACTTGCCTATGTCCATAGTTTGCCCACTTACTAAGAGCAAATGCTGCGCCTGCAATTTAAACCCAAAGCCCAAGCAAGATTTTTCCATCACACTAAACTGCAGGAGAAGAATGTGACGCTGACATTTACGAAGATGAAACTGGTTGTGGTTTGATATTGACTGGGCTAGCAACACAGACTAAAAACATGTCCAATTCTGTAGGCTACGAGCCGGTCCAAAGTAGTGTGACTAGGAATGCAATGTAGCATAAAAACAAAGACATGATGATTTGGTAGAGGCAGGGTAATGATTCAAAGATGCCTCTTTGGTTTCAAATCAAGATAACTAGAACATTATAAAATAACCGCACAATGAAGGAAGAACTAGACTGGAAAGATAAGTTCAGTTTTCTGATAGATTGATTTTTTAGGTGATACTGGAACACCAAATAGATATGCAAGACCGGAAAGACAGCAAGATATCAATAACTCATCCTTTAATAAATACTTATTGAGTGCTTACTATGTACCAGGCACTGTCCCTGAAGTACTAGGAATAGAAATGAAAAGTTCTTGTCCTTACGGAGTTTACATTCTACACAGGTGGCAATCAACCAACCAACCAATCAGTCAATGTGAGGTAGTTGAGTACTATAAAGAAACAAAATGGAACAAGGACACAGAGAGGGTAAAGATGGATATTTTTTACAAAAGGTAATCAGGGAAAGCCTCTCTTAGAAACTCTTCTGAACAGAGTCTTGAATGATGTGATGGACATCAAGACCTTCAAATATACCTGGGGGAAAAATAACCTAGGCAAAGAAAACAGCACAATATAGATAGAGAGGCAGGAGTGAGCTTGGCATATTCAGACCCAAGAAGCTTAGAATGAGAGAGAGTGTTTGGAGACTGTCATCATATCAGAGACATAGGAAAGGCCAGACTATGGGCCACACTAAGGAACTTGCATTTCCCTGTAAGTGGGATGGGAAGCTCCTGGAAGGTTCTGAGCAGGTAAATGACAGTACCTAAGATTTTTAAAAGATCACTGACCTTTGTAAATGAGAACTGATTGTAAGGGGCAAGAGTAGTAGCAAAGAAGCCTTCTAGAAATCTCCTGCCACAGTCTATGAAAGAGAGAACGATGGCTGCAGTAAGATAATAGTGATGTGAGAAGGAGAAGTGATGAGATTCTGGATATATTTTTAAAGTAGAGCCAGAAGATCTTGCTGATAGCATGGATATGAAGTGTGAAGGAAAAAGAAGAATCAGTGATGACTCCTAGACATTAGAGATGAGTGACAATAAATATCAACGGTGCCATCTACTGAAATAGGCAAGGATGAAGGAATGAGCAGGTTTGGGGAAGAAAGCAAAAACGATTATCATCTCTATATCCCATATTAAAGATAAAGAAACTGAGGCACAGAATATCTAAGCAACTAACCCAAAGAGTCACACTGCTGGTAAGCAGCAAACCTGGTAATTGAGTTCAGGCAGTGTAGCTCCAGAGTCTGAATTCTTAGTGCAAAGCTAAATTGCCTCCTAAGACTCCAAGGGGAAAAAAAGTCTCAAAAAAGAAGTTCTAGAACTGAACACTTGGAAGTCACAAAAAGGAGAAGCCAAAAAGACTAAAAAAGAGCTAAGCAGAAAATCAGAAAAAGTTTGGTGTCCTGGAAACCAAGTGAATAAAGTACATCAAAGAGGAATGCTAAGAGATCAACAAAGAAATGAACTAGGAATTGACTGATGGGTTTGGCAAGACAAGTCACCATGGACTCTGAAATAAAAGCTTGATGGAATGAGTTATCTTCATAATTTAAGAGTTGAACTTAGCAAGAAATATAACATCCAAAATGAGATTCATGTATTCAGTAAGTGTTTACTAAACGATTATTAGTGCCAGAGACTGGTCTACGTGTTAGGGATACAGTAGTGAACAAACCAAACAAAAATGCCTGTCCTCATGGAGCTCACATTCTAATAACATATTTAGGCGCTTCTTCAAAGGAAAAGTGATCACCAGTATTTTATCTCTTTATATGAAATGTTATGTGGTATATATCAGTATGTAAATTTCCGATTTACCATTTCAGTTTATTGATGAATAAAGCTAAAGGCAATTAATTTTGCAGTAGTAAAAATATATGCTAATGTTAAGTGATAAATATATCAAGTGAGTTAGTGGGAGTACTTTAATATCACTGACATACTCACTGACAAAGTAAGAAGAAATATTGTTAAATGTATTCTACATACTATATTCTACATGCTAGTGAAAAAGTTTAAATGGGAGTCTATTGGACTCTGTCCAAGGATGATTTGCTGGGGTCCCCGGCAGGTCTTCTTAGATAAACTTTCACGATATTTTGATACATGGATCATGAGGAGAGAATTGATCCAAACACTAAAACCTAACTTTAAGAAGTAAGCTTTTCTGGGAGTTCCCTGGCGGTCCAGTGGTTAAGACTCCACGCTTTCACTACTGAGGGTGCGTGTGGGTTCAATGGGGAACTAAGATCCCGCAAGCCACACAGCAGCGTGGCCAAAAACAAACAAACAAACAAAAGCAAAACAAGCAAACAAAAAGTAAGCTTTTCTGGAGCAAAACAATGTTCCTACACTCAAGAAGCTTACCGTCTACAGGCTCAATGGACACGTTCTCAATTCAACAAACTTTTATTAAGCACCTACTCTGTGGCAACCAATAAAAGAGTTCAGGGGCTTAATACAAGATATAACTATCTTTAATGCGAAATAATTTGGTAAAGACAAAAAGTGTCGCAGGAGTTTTGAAAAGGGTGGAGATTACAGAAGGCTAGTGCAGTGTTTCTTAACTGGAAACTATTTTGTGCCCCCAGGGGACATCTAGCTATGTCTGGAGATGTTTTAAATGATAACCGGGGTTTCGGTGGGGAGAGGTGCCACTGGCATCTAGTGGGGAGAGGTCAGGGATGCTGCTAAACAGCCTACATTGCAGAGGACAGACGCCCACGACAAAAGACATTTATCTGGTCCAAACCATCCGCAGTGACGCTGATAAGAAACCCTAGGTTAGAGTCATAAGGAAATGATTCAGGTATGAGTTGGATTCTGAGTTGACTTTTAATCGTAAGTAGGTGAAGAAAGGTAGAAGAAATAATACAAGCAAAAGTATAAAAGCAAGAAGGAGCCTGTGTCTGAACTGGGTGGTGTAGGTATTGGGAAAGGTGTGACATTAAGAATCCAATGGAAATGTGGGTTCAAAAGGCAACAGGATATAAAGGTGATTGGGTAGTCGGAAGCTAGATTACGTACGAACATGAAAACTAGATCAAGGTGCTGGAAACAGAAGAAGGTATTGAGAAATTGTTTTATTTTAAGCCCTTGCCTTGGAAATCGATGTGGTGAATTATAAACCTGCTTGACGGCAGCAGCATGCTGTACTCATCACTGTCTTATGTCACCGAGCAGTGTCCTGTAAACAGTGTGTGCTAACTGCTTATGAAATTAAATGTAATTTCCCAGTTATTTATTTATTAGCTATTACTGGTCATCTCTAAAGTTCCATCCACTGCTACGATTCAGGACATTCATTTAAACTGGAACCGAAGAAAGCTATCATTTAGTCGGTGCCCACCATATAAAGGCACTGTAAGAGGCCCCGCTACACATACTATTCCACTGAACCACAAACAAAATGCGTCTTCCCTCTCTTTAAAGACGAGGACGTTGGGACTCAAAGGGCTCCAGTAACTTGCCCATGATTCCACTCTGAGCTAGGCAGCGGCAGGGATGGGACTGAACCTTTTTCTAGTCTTAACCCAAACCTTCAAGCTTCAGTGGCAGGCTGTAAGTTAGAGTTAAAAAGAAGATTCAAACCTTTTATCATTAAGATATACAAAGACATGAACAGCAGCTCCATTAGGGTGTCCTCATTCTTCTTTACTCTAGCAATTAGGCACGGTATTTAACTTGCTTTCACTCCACACGTGTGTGCCCCAAATGCTAGGAGCATTCAAATCACCCCAAAATTCTCTCCCTGAAAACTCAAAACTCCTGTAATTATTACCCTCAGACCAGGAAAACACACACACACACACACACACACACACACAAACTAACCTGTTGAATTGGTATGATCAGTACTTAAAACCGATGACTCAGAAAACCAAAAATAGACCATTTCAAATTCAGAACAAATTAGCATTTTCGGATCCCAGGTCCTCTTCCACACTTAAAGTACTGAGACCTACCCAAGGAAGGCAGCCCAGTGTCTCCGGCTCTCAATGACGTCTACACTGTTGCCAAGTATTCCATCTTCATCACTCTCTCCCAAGATCTCTGACAGTCCACCCTGAACCAGAAGCTCTGTCCTCCCGCTACAGTTCTATCACAGATTTTAAAGTCCCCTAAGGAAGCCAACCTAAAACATTCCCCTAGTTCTAGATGTCTGACATGTGTCCCGGGAAACACTCTATCATAGGGCTTATCATACTACGCTAGCGAAGATTCCCTAGCTCTCGACTCTGTCCTCCCAGAAGCACCGTCCCAGCACCAGCTCCCGCCCCAGCTGTTCCTCCGCGGCCTTCGTCACCCACCTCTCCAGCAGTTCTTTCGGAACCCACAGCCCCACATCAAGGCCCGTTTCCCAGGCTCTCACAGTCCCCCTTCTTTCCAAGAGGATGTGCCGAGCCCCCAACCTCCTCCAAACTCTTACAGAAAGAGCCTCAGGGAAGGGGCAGGACTCGCCCGGCCCGGGGGTCCAGACCGTCCGCCAGGTGCGGGCACAGCGGGCTAGCGGTCCGCCGGAGGTGGACAGGGGGCGGCAGAAGCACCTACCGACGTCCTGATCGAAGGGATTGGTGGCAAAGAGAGGCATCTCCACTGCGTGCTGAGATGTCCGCAGGGACTCCCCCTCGACACCGCGGGAGTCAGGGTACGACCGAGGAAGGAAGGCTCCTCAGACAAAAACAGCGACCGAGACGGACCCCCAGGGCTCCGCGACAGCTCCTCCTCTCACCGACCCCAAGCTACCGCGGCGGCGG
The DNA here is from genome assembly GCF_008692025.1 of Phocoena sinus. Lineage (NCBI taxonomy): Eukaryota > Metazoa > Chordata > Mammalia > Artiodactyla > Phocoenidae > Phocoena > Phocoena sinus. The sequence goes on from NC_045764.1 coordinate 4,805,391, forward strand.
CGGCGGCGGCGGCGACAGGAGCGAAGGAGCCGCGAAGGCCCCCGGCGCGGAGCCTGTCGGGAATCTGGGCGCCCTCGGCGCCGCCTGCCCAGAACCTGCCCGGAACCTGCCCCGCCCAAACCGGCCCAACCCCAGCGACCCCTCCGCCCGGCTCCGCTTTGATTAGCCACACGGGAGAGTGGCCGTGATGCCTGCGCTTCCTGCTTTGGCCTTAGTCGGGAACCTCCGGAGGACGGGGGTCCTCCGGGCGCGCCGAAGCCGACTAGCGAGCCCAGGCGTGAATCAGAGGCTGAGTAGAAAGAAAAGGGGTCGAGGATGGGGAGAGGGGAGATCCCTTTCTCCCGCCCGTTCCGTCGGTTGTCACAACTTTGTGGTCCCTGGGGAGGGGGATGGAAGCCCCTTCACTCGGGGGCATCTAAGTAAAAGGGCTGTGAGTTTAATTCTCTGCCTGCGGTGGCAAGGAACTTGCTCGGTGAAGTCATGTGAGCGGGGCGGCTTGGCCAGACTCCCCACGAGGGGAGTGTCGGGCGCGCGGCTGCTCGCGGTGGCTGAGGCTGCGCTGGCACCTTCCCGAGAGGCCCCGAACGCCTGCTTTGGAGGCTTGGTCAAAAGCACTTCTGGCTGGGCGTTGGCACCTACTGACTGACTGTGCACTCACTAAGCGATTACGGTGATTGGCAAAGCAGTGGCACAGCGCAAGAAGGTCTACGATACCCGCCCCCCCGCCCCAAACCGAGCAAAAAGAGAAAACCGAAAAATGGAGCTAGCGATTGATTAGTGATTCGTAATAACTTAGACTATTTCGTCATTTTATTTATAACTTTACAAAAAAAATTATATCCTGTAGAAATGTTAAGCAGCATCTTCTTGAGATTTTTGCATCCCTCTTGGAAGGAACTTAGAGCATCTTGCATGTAAATTGAAGTTATGTAAGTCTACCAAAATTAGAGCACTTCCGAATGTAGCATGTAAACGTTTACAACGTGTGGACAACAGGATTGGTATTGTGGAATATGAGGAGGGCTTAGAAACATCCATTAAGAATGAAGCCCCATTTCTCAAAGTGAAAAATGACGATTAGAGTAGCATTTAGTTACGTGTTTCTCATTGAGACAAAGATGAAAAAGAGTCAGGGATGTGGGGAATCGTACACTCACAATGTTGGATGAAATTATTACAGTCTCCCTACAAGAAATATCTGGAAGTTTGTAACACAAGCTTTTAAAACCGTGAATACCTTTGGACCCAACAATTCTACTTTTTTCAATTCATCCTAAAGACGTTCTTTAAGAACGTGAACAAATATATTCATGGCAACCTTGTTTATAATATCAGAGCATTGTTAAACACGAAAATGCCCGACATTTAGGGATTGGACACACTACTTCCCTCTTGGTGCCTCAGTTTCCTCATCGGTATGAAACAGGAGTAATAATCAGGTTGTGAGAATCAAATGGATTCACACAAACGAAGCCCTTAGGGGCCCAGCATACAGCAAGTGCTAAATAAATGTAAGTAATCGTTTTAACTAGTATTCATTCAGTAAATCATAGTACACACAATGTAAAAACTCCCCGGCTATTAAAGGTGATAATATAGATCTATATTTACATAGACAGACATCTAAATACATGAGTTTGTAAAAGCAGCTTACAAAACCATATGAGATTACAAAATACCCCCAACTTTTAAATTCTGACAGGAAATAGGTGAGAATATTCAGATTATCTCTGAACGGTAAGACTTGTGATATTTTGCTCTTTAGGCACTTTATATTTTCCAGCTATTTTAGTGATGATTCTATATGTCTTTCAAGAGCAGAAAAAAAGTTAACACAGCAATGTAAAAAATGTGGTACATTAGTGCCACCGGTTCTTAATATTTTAAGGAGCCAGTACCAAAACTTGCTTGTGTTTCATTATGATGAGTATACAATTCTTCCAAAATATCACTCTTGGTATGTGAAGCAGAGCATTCTCTCTCAAAAACCGGTTCTTGATTACTGGGCTGACAGAAACAGGTGTCTACCTCAAGTTCCCGGGCATTAGTGTCTGGGGCACATTATCATAATCACCATGTATCAGATCCAAATATTTATGAAGATGCATTTGGATGTGCTTTGTGCTTCGCTGAATAATTCTGTTGCCAGCGATAAGCTAGTGATCAAACTGTTCAAGCGGTGATCATCAATATGTGAGCACTGGAAATAGTGAAGTAATAACATGACTATTAGTCTTGATAGCATTATCTATGTATTCTGACCTAGAAGAATGGTTATTACTCTTTGGGGCTTTTATCATTAATATGCTATAAATAATAAACATTTTAAATATTATTTAACATAAAACCAAATAGAAAAAGTGCAAGTGGTTTGTATTTTGAGGTTGGCTTTCCATTATTATCCCTTGAAACATTAAAACTACATGAGTTTCACTTTTAGTTTTACCATAGTTTTTTAAACGTTGTAGAGACACTTTCAAGTATTTCTGTAATATGTGTTTATGAAATTCTATGGTTAATTTAAAAATGTTAAATCCCTTTTTTTTGTTTGTTTGACTTTGAAAATTCTTCTGTCTTTAAAAACAAGACAGCAACATGCAAGTGGAGTTACTCCAGGAAAAAACTATAATTCTAAAGTTTAGGAAAAGAAATGCCCTAAGAACGTTACTAACATTACTCTAGTTCACACTCTTATCATCCTTTGGATGAATTATTACATTCATTTCCTACTATGTTTTTCTCCTTTCCTACTGCTATGGACTGAATCGTGTCCCCACAGAATTCATATGTTGAAGTCCTAACCCCTAACGTGATGACATTTAGAAGTGGAGCCTTTGGTAGATAATTAGGTAATTAGGTTTATATGAGGACATGAGGTTGGAGCCCTCATGGTGGGATTAGTGCCATTATAAGAACAGACACCAGAGACCTTCCTTTTTCTCTTTTCTCTGCCATGTGAGGACACAATGAAAAGGCACCTGTATCTGCAAGCCAGGAAGAGAGAGCTCCCCAGAACCCAACCATGCTGGCACCCTAATCTCAAACTCCAGCCTCTAGAATGGTAAAAAATAAATAAATTTCTGTTGTTTAAGCCACCCAGTCTATGGTATTTTCTCATGGCAGCTGAGTTAATACACCTACCTGTCTCCAAACCATTCTCCACACCCCTGCTGGAATGATTTTTCTAAAACACAAATCTGATTATGTTATTCCTTTAAAATTCTCATATGGTTCTTCAGTCACTCAGTCGTTTAATAAATATTTATTAACTCCTTATGTGTACGAAGTACCATACTAGATGCTGGAAATATCATAGGGATAAAAGCTCTTTTATGGAGTATAGCTTATGGGAAATACAGTCATTAAAGAAATAATTAAATTCTAATTCCTTAGCATTACATCCTTACAGAACTGGCCCCTGAAAATCTCATTTTTAAATTTTATTTATTTATTTATTTATGGCCACACTGAGTGGCATGTGGGATCGAACCCATGGCCCCTGCAGGAAGCGCAGAGTCTTAATCACTGGACTGCCAGGGAAGTCCCTCATTTTTTTAAAGTCTTTTTTCATCCCCTCTACTTTAGTCTTTCTGATGCCCCCATACTTTCCATGTCTTCAAACAAGCAATTCGTTCTGCCTTTCCTGCTCTGATTCCGTACCCTCTCTAAACCTCCACTCAATTTCAATTCCCAAAAGCCTTTCCTAACTCAGCACCTGACCTGTACTAGGCATGTAATAAGTATTTGTTAGTTGATTATTGGCCGTTTCTATCATAGCACTTAATGGTATTATATTTGTTCCAAGTGTCTTTTACTACATAAAAACCACCCAACCTTAGCGACTTAGGACAACAATAATCATTTCCTTTGCTTGCAAATCAAAAAAGTTGACAGAGCTCTGCAGGCACAGCTTGACTTTCTTCCACACAGTGTCAGCAGGGGTGGCTCAAGGCTGGGATGACTTTACACCTGGGGCTGCAGTCATTCGAAAGCTTGCACACTTACCTGTCTGGCCACTGATACTGGCAGTCCGTGGGGTCATTGGGGCTGCAGCCCAGAACACCTACAGGGAACCTCCTATGTGTCAGCATATCGGACTGCGCATTGCAAGAGGCAGGAAGAGAAAACCTCCAGTTTCTAAGACCTGAGCTAGGAGGCGGGCACAGCAGGGTTTCAGTCATATTCTACTGGACAAGCTGTGGCAGCATTTGCACTGACGGGGAAAGGAAATAAAATCCAACCTTCGATGGAAGGAGTATAAAAGAATTTGGGGGCCATATCTGAAAGCTGCCACAATATTATAACTTTTTACTTGTTTGTATAGCATTGGTCTGTGACTCTCTTATCTTGATATTTCCAGACTTTCCACTAAGTGTTCCATAAATATCTGTTAAATGTAGTAATAAAATATGTCACGATTAAATTGGCACACTTCTGTTACCAGCCATGGGAGAGTAACAGGATCTGGACTTACCTTTCACCATAACCAAGAGAAAGCTGGATGAAGTATGTGGAACAAATGATTTCAGACCTAAACCAACAGACTGGGATCCCAAGGAGAAAGGGAACAAGCAGTGAACCCTATGATCGCCACAGCTTTCTGTCCACGGTCAGTTTCTGGACTGTGCCACAGGGAGCGGAAACCCCAAAATTACCAAAAGGGATAATAAATGACATTTTACAGTGATAAAGGCATAAATTCGCCAAGAAGACATAATAATATCAATTGTGTATCAACCTAAAGACAGAACTGGAAAAAAGGAAGCAAGATTTACAGAACTGATAGGAGAAATAGATACATCCATAGTTTTGTTAGCTGTTTTAATACTCCTCTCTCAGGTAAAGATAGAACAAATAGAAAATCAGTAATTACTTAGAAGACTCGAAGAACTCTCTCAACCAACTTGATCAAATTGATGTTTATGATGGCCCACCCAAACTCTGCAAGATAACATTCTTGCCAAGTAGACACAGAACAGTAACAAAGGCAGACAATATGCAGGACCTTATAATGACTCAAAATAATTTAAAGGATAAAATTAAATAGATTTTGTTCCTTGACTAAAACAGAATTAACTTAGAAAGATAACAAAGATATCTGAAAATTTTCAATTTATGTAAAAATTAAACAGAACAGTTCTAAATAACCTATGTGTCAAAGAAAAATCAGAAAATATTTTGAACTGGATCAAAGTGAAAAATCAAAATTTGTGAGATGCAATTAAAGTGATCCTTAGAGGAATAGTTTAAGCATTAGATATTAGAAAAGAAACATCTAATATCAACGAGCTAAGCTTCTACCTTAAGAAGATAGAAAAAAAACTCAAGTGTAAAAGAGAAATAATGAAGATAAAACCAGAAATCAGTGAAATAAAACACAAATGATAGAGAAAATCAATAAAACCAAAATTTAATATTTTTTAAAAATCAATAAAATTGGTAACACTCTACCTAGATCAAAAGATAAAGAGGAAACACATAAACTGCCAGTATCAGGAATTAAAGAAGCAACATGACTATAGATCCCATAATTAAGACATTACAGAAATTAAATAATATTAAACCAAAACATTCATGAAGAAATATTCTTTTAAAAACCTTTACACCAATAAATTTGACAACATAGGCAAAAGGGGAAAAAAATCCTTGAAAGATGTAAATGATCACAACTGGGTCAAGAAGAAACAAAACCTGAAAACATATATATATATCAATAACAGAAATTAAATTCCTAGTTACACTCCACAAAAATCTCTAGACCCATGAATTCAATAGTTAATTCTATCAAACTTGTAAGGAAGAAATAATATCAAATATCTACAAAATCTTTTAGAAAATACCTCAGTGGGGAACAATTTCTTAATTATTTTCTGAGGCCGACATTACCCTGACACTAAAATCAAACAAAGACATTATAACAAAGCATTAAACAATATCCCTCATTAACAGAAATAATAATAATCCTTTAAAAAAGAAATTTACAGGAATATAAAGAGAATACATCATGACTAAGGAGAGAGTATCCCAGGAATATAAAGTTACTTTAGCATTTGAAAATCAACGCAGTTGACAATACTAACAGAACGTAAGAGAAAAATCATATGAAAATCTCAATAGGTATAGAAAAATACCATTTGACATAATTCAAAAGCCTTTGTGATAAAAACAACAAACTAAGAATAGAAGAAACATTTCTCAACCTGACAAAAGGCATCTTCAAAAAACTTAGACCTAACATCGCACTCAGTGGTGAAAGAGAATGATTTTTCTATAAAAAGAAGCCATACAAGAATGCCCATTTTCACACTACTACTTAATATTATAATGATGGTCTTAGTGCTAAAGTCAAGAAAAAACATTAGAGCAATATAGGTTTCAGACTTTGCCTTTGGCCAAGATGGAATAACAGAGACTGGATTTATCATCTTGCTGGAAACAACTGAAAAAACAGACAAAATATATGAACAACAGTTGTCAGTGACCCTGGACATCAGGCAAAAAAGAGAGTTATCCCTGAGAGGTGGGACACAAATAAAGGGAGCCTTATGATTGCCCTTGTTTACTGCCTGGATAGAGTATCCAGACCATGGTATAGAGCTCAGTCTCCTTGAGATGAGAAAACAGAGCTGCAGGTCCAGAGGGGCCAAGGTTGTTACGGTTTACAGGGCAGAGCACTGGAGACATGCTGGAACCCAAAAATATGCATCACCTGACAAGATAAAATACACAACGTCTGACATCTAATCAAAAATTACCAGGCTAGGGGCTTCCCTGGTGGCGCAGTGGTTGAGAGTCCGCCTGCCGATGCGGGGAACGCGGGTTCGTGCCCCGGCCCGGGAGGATCCCGCATGCCGCGGAGCGGCTGGGCCGGTGAGCCATGGCCGCTGAGCCTGCGCGTCCGGAGCCTGTGCTCCGCAACGGGGGAGGCCGCAGCAGTGAGAGGCCCGCGTACCGCAAAAAAAAAAAAAAAAAAAAAATTACCAGGCTATCTACAAGAAACCTATTTTAAATACACGACTATGTCATACTATGCTAACACTAACAAAAAGAAAACTTGGACAGTTATATTAATGCCAAAGTTGGTTTCAGATCAAAGACTATTACCAGAAATATAGAACATCACTTTTTAATGAAAAGAGAGTCCAATAATCAAGAGAATATGAGAAAACTATATAGTTTTGCATATAGTGACAACTTCAAAGAACATAAAACAAAAACTGACAGAACTTCAAGGAAAAATAGACAACTCCATGATTATAGTTGGAAATTTCAACTCCCCTGTCTCAATAGTGATAGAAGTCAGTAAGGCTGTAGAAGCTTGAATAAAACTATCAACCAGCTTGTCTTAATTGAAACTGACAGAACACTACATCTGATGAAAGCTGATTACGTATTCTTTTTTTTTTTTTTTTTTTTGCGGTACGTGGGCCTCTCACTCTTGTGGCCTCTCCTGTTGCGGAGCACAGGCTCCAGACGCACAGGCTCAGCGGCCATGGCTCATGGGCCTAGCCGCTCCGCAGCATGTGGGATCTTCCCAGACCGGGGCACAAACCTGTGTCCCCTGCATCGGCAGGCGGACTCTCAACCACTGCGCCACCAGGGAAGCCCCTTGATTACGTATTCTTTTTAAGTGCACATAACATACTTATCAAGATAGAGAATATTCCAGGCCATAAAACAAATCTCAATAAATTTAAAAGGATTCAAGTCATACAAAGTATGCTTTCTGAGTACAATAGAATTAAAATAAATTACAGAAGAATATTTAAAAGTCCCCAAATATTTGGAAACTAAGTACCACTTCTAAATAACCCATTGGTCAGAAGAGAAATAAAAATGAAAAATAAGAAGTATTGTGAATGGAATGATATTGAAAATACAACATATCAGAATTTATGCGAAGCAGTTATAGCAGTATTTAGAGGGATATTTATAATATAGCATATATACTGGAAAAAAAAGGTCTCAAATCAATTGTCTCAGCTTTTGTTTTAAGAATCTAGAAAAAATTGCAAATGAAACCCAAAGAAAGCAGAAGAAGGGAAGCAGTAAACATCAGAGAGGAAAGCAATGAAAAAGGAAACAGAAAAACAATAGGGGAAAATAAAAGGCAATAAATAAAATTGATAAAACTTAGTCGGACTGATGAGGGAAAAAAGAGAGAAAAGATACAAATTACAAATTTCAGGAATGAGAGAAGTGACATCACTACAGATGCTACAGATATTAAAAAGATAATAAGGGAGTATTATGGCCAACTCTATAACTATAAATTAGATAACTTAAAGGAAATGGCAAACTCCTTCAACTGCACAAACTACTGAAGCTCAGGACAGAAACAGTTAACTTGAATAGCTCTATTTCTATTAAAGATATGTGATTTCTTGTTGAAATCCTTTAACAAAATTAACTTTGGGTCTAGATGGATTCACTGGAGATGACCAAGGGGCATGAGGAAATTGGGAAGGGATGGGTTGATGGTATATCTTCATTATTTTGATAGTGGTGGTAGTAGTTTCATGGATATATATATGTCAATGCTTATCAAATTGTACATTTTAAATATGTACAGATTAGTTTATGTCAATTATACCTCAATAAAGCAGTTTAAAAATCACCAACAAGAATATCCTTTGCAACAATTTATAGTTTTGATGAAATATTTTTAGACAATCACTTAAAAATATGAGTGAAGGTAAAAATGTTTGAAAACCACACCCTCAGGTCGTTCCACAGAAAGCTTGCCCCACCTCCCCAGGCTCTCCTAATAAATAATTCTAAAACAACTGCTTCTTCTGACTAACATGGTTTAACATGGTTTTTTTTTGAGCAGGTCAGACCAATCTGTAAAATGCAAGGGTCTATAAATAGCCTTTTCACAACAAAAGATAGTTTTATAATAAATATAAACTCCCTTGATTTATTATAGCTCAACTCTTGACTTCCACTTTTGACCCCTTGCTTATTATAAAGATTATACATCTTCTTTAACCTAATAACTGCTAATGACTGGGTAACTGGATTAGCAATACTCAACAGTTGGTGAGGGTTTATGGTGATTCCACTGACTCAGTTTGCAGCTGGTGTATCATGAAGGATCTTTGAAAATGAAGACGTCACCAAGGAATCTGCTTCTCCCCAGCATTTAGCATTCAAAGACTTTACAGAGGCTTCCAGGTATGTTAAAAGAAGCCACAGATTTTCAAAACAGATGACTCCAATTATGAAGGTAGCTCAAAATTTCTGGGCACAGTGAAAAATGAATGCGCTTACTGTAAGGAAATATGTAAGAAGGAAAAAGGCAGCTTCATTCTAAAGCTTCCTTGCTATATCTGTGCCTATGCCTATGTAGCAAATGTTCCACAAAGGAGCACTTAAAATACACTTTTTATATTGTGTTTAGTCTAACATAATTAATGTTTATAATAGCATATGTGTATCTTTCATTTCGTTTTCATTATCAATTTTGTAAGGTATGAAATTGTTCTTCGAGAATGAATTTCTTACTTATAATAATATGACTATAGAACAGAAGGATTTTACTCACAAAGGTTGGACCTTCAACTTTCTGCCTAGAACCACATTTGTAGGATTGATTCTATTTTAGAGGAGATGCTAGTAAGCTCTAGGTAATGACATCACTGTGCCTCAGTTTTCACATCAATAAAAAATTAAATTAATCCAACATTCCTCCCAAAATACAGTGCTCAGTTTATCATTTTCTAGATTAGTACCTCTGTGTTTAGAGGTTTCTCACTCTTAACGTTTCAGTTCTCGTTCTCTTTGTATTTGCTTTCAGCCTCCCTTATTCACTTCAGCTGCATTTTATAAATACTCTCTTCTTGAATCTACCAGCTTTCTTCTCTCTCATATTCATTCCTATTGTGATACTTACAAATAGAAAAACTGGTTAAAATTTTTAATTGTTTTTTTCTCTTCAGTTACTGACATCACTTCCCATTAATTATATCATTGTTCTTATCCTGTTGAAATAACCACATGAAGCCTAGTTAAGTTTTATCACTATATGCTTAAAAACACGCATTACATATCACATTATATCACTAACATTACTAACACGGTCACTAACACTGTCACCAACACAAATCATTAACTCTGATTTCAAGATTTGTTTTAAAGCTATGATAATCAAGACAGTATGGTATTGGTATAAGGACAGACAAATCAATCAATGGAACAAAACAGACATTTGAGAAATACATCCATACATATATGGACATCTGATTTTTGACAAACATACAAAGGCAATTCAGCAGAAAAAGGATAGGTTTTCAACAAATGATACTGGAACACTTGGATATCTATAAGCAAAAATATGAATTTCAATCTATATTTCATACCATACACAAAAATTAACTCAAAATGGATTATAGGCCTGAATGTAGAACTCCAAACTATTAATCTTCCACAAGAAAACTGCACAAAATATTTTGTGACCTTGGGTTAGGCAAGAGTTTTAGATATGACATCAAAGACATAATCTATCAAAGAAAAAAATTAGTAAATAGGACTTCATCAAAACAAAAGCAACTCACAAACTGGGAGAAAATATGTGCCCATGATATATCTGATAAAGGACTTGTATCCAGAATATATAAAGTACTCTCGAAACAATAAGAACACGATTGTACCACTAAGAAAATGGGCAAGAGATCTGAATAGTCTCTAAAGCAAAGAAAATACCCAATTGACAAACAAGCACATGAAAAGAAGATCAGCCCATTAGTCATTAGGGAAATGAAAATTAAAACCACAATGAGATAGCACAACACAGCAATTAGAATACATTAATATAAAATTTCAAAGACTGACCACACCAAGTGTTGGCCAGGATGCAGAGCCACTGAAAGTCTCCTACATGGCTGGTGGGAATGTAGAATGGTACAACCCCTTTGGAAAACACTTTGGCAGTTTTTATTATTATTTATTTATTTTTTAAATTAATTAATTTATTTTTGGCTGTGCTGGGTCTTCGTTTCTGTGCAAGAGCTTTCTCTAGTTGCGGCAAGCGGGGGCCACTCTCCGTCGTGGTACGCGGGCCTCTCACTATCGCGGCCTCTCTTGTTGGAAACACAGGCTCCAGACGCGCAGGCTGAGTAGTTGTGGCTCACAGGCCTAGTTGCTCTGCGGCATGTGGGATCTTCCCGGACCAGGGCTCGAACCCGTGTCCCCTGCATTGGCAGGTGGATACTTAACCACTGCACCACCAGGGAAGCCCATTTTGGCAGTTTCTTAAAAAGTTAGGCATATACCAACCACGCAAGCCAGTCATTCCACTCCTAAGTATTTACCTAAGAAAAATGAAAGCATAGATCCGAACAAAGACTTGTCAACAAATGTTCATAGATGCTTTATTTGTAACTGGAAAAAAAAACAAATATCTAAGCATGAGTAGATAAATTATGTGGTGAACGGATAAACAAACTGTGGTATATCCATACAATAGAATACTTCCCAGCAATAAAAGAGTGAATTACTGGGGCTTCCCTGGTGGCGCAGTGGTTGAGAGTCCGCCTGCCGATGCAGGGGACACGGGTTCATGCCCCGGTCCGGGAAGATCCCACATGCCGCGGAGCGGCTGGGCCCGTGAGCCATGGCCGCTGAGCCTGCGCATCCAGAGCCTGTGCTCCTCAACGGGAGAGGCCACGGCAGTGAGAGGCCCGCATACCGCAAAAAAAAAAAAAAAATACAGTTCATGATCAGTGGTATGCAATTCTTCCCCACAGCCAAAACACACACAAGTGTGTTAAGTAAAAGCAGAAGACAATATATAATTAGCTGCTAAAATGAATGACACATTATCAGTACAAACTAATTCTGTGGAAGAATAAGGATCCAGTATGAGCTGAAGCAATCAGTGAAAGCCACTTGAAAACACTGGTACTGAATGTAGCCTTGAAGAGTGAATGAGACTTACACAAACAGGAATGGGAAAATAGCAGTTTGGGTAGGGAGAAAAGAACGGAAGTTTGGATTAAAAGTTAGCCAGATCAGTTTACAGACAATGGACAGACCTTCTTAGCTGGGTCAGAGTATTTTGGTGACAGGCACTTCCTAAGAGATAAATGTTTGATTGGCTCCCCTGGGTTCAGGTTATAGTAGACAGCTCTGAAGCCAAGCTAACTAATCCATTTTTACCCTAAAGACAAGGGCTAATCTGTAGATTGATAAAAGATGTTTTGAAAAGTGAAACAATGTTATATGTAGAAAGCTATTCCAAATCTTTTTTGCTTTGGGGACACCTTGCTTTCAAGCAGGCTCCCACCTCAACTTTCTTTTCCCTGCCTCAAAATACCTCCATCTCCACTTCCTTCATGCCTGTCTGAGAAAGAAGGGTCCTTTCTCTTTTTGAAACCTAACTGTTCCATCTGTGTTCTTAATCGCTAACCCTCTCACAACCACAGAGATCTTGCTTCATGAAATAGCCTATTTCACAGACAATCAGCCTCTTCATATCTTATTGCCCCTTCGCTTCAACAAATAAGCAAATGAAACCCTTTTTTTTGGGACTCTGCTGTGTCTCAAGCTATTTCCTTATTCATTCCCCTCTTCATGCTGAAGTTGACCACCAACCTAGCTCTGGGCTATATCATTTCTCTCTCAGACTGAAACTCATCTCATTTCCTGCATCCCTCATGCCTTCTGCATTCAGTTCACTGCTGCCAGATTAACCTTGGGAAAGAGGCTTCTTCAGTATGATTTTCCTTCTCTCAAGTCTTCAGAAATTCACTCCTGCCTTTCAAAATAGAGTGGTTCTCAACGTGTTTCTAGTCTCGCTTGATACTTTTAAGATTTAGTCAAAGTGCACAACTCACTTATCCTCAAGCTTCTTTGTTTTTCCCACCCCCATGTTCATGGTGAGCCCTCAGCCGGTAAGATCCTCCTGCAATCTGTCTGTTGGAATCATACTCATTCTTCAAGTATTCAAAAGTGATTTTGAGCCCCCAGACAAGTTATTCCCATAGCACTCTGCGATTCACTTTTCAAATTTCTTTTACTCTGCATCTGATGATAGAAGACGGACTTCGGTGTCAGGAAGAGCATCAAAATCTCTACTTATTAGCTTCTGACCTCAGGCAAGTTTCTTAATCCCTCCAGAGTTCAACTGCCTCATTTGAAAATGTGGATAATAATACCTATCTGTAAAGATTGTTGTATGGATTAAATCAGTGGAAGTGCCTGGCATATGAAAGGTGGTATGTTTCTGACATTATCTTGGAATACATTTGTGTGAGTTTCTTATCCACTAAAAAGCACTGTGGGTCTTTTGAGGACAGGCCCCATTTTTCATTTTGGTTCCCCCTATTGGTACGTAGTATACAGTAAATTATTTACTTTTTAAAGGGACAGTTTTAGAAGTCTGTTGCCATGTAATTTACTCTTAGGATATTTCAAAGTTTTTTCCCCAAAATGTTATATTCAACGTTGTTAAAAAATATAGCCACTCTGAAAATGTTACATCTCATGTCATATTCAATGTTTTAAAGAAATAATTGGAGGAGAAACTATTAACTGTAATATACAAACCCATTCTGCCACAAAATTTGGGTTTTATGCTAAACAAATCAATATTGTAAATTTTACACTTTAAAATATTTATTATGCATGACACTAAAATTGACTCTAATAATTTATATACATAAAATGCATCTGCTTTATGTGTTTAGTGTGGTGAACTTTGACAGGTGTATTCACCTGTGTAACACCACAATCAACAAATAGAACACTTACATTATTCTGCAAGGATTCCTGTGTCTATTCCCAGCCTGTTCTCTTTGCACACATCCCCAGCACCAGGCAACAACTTTACTGTTTCTTGTCACTGTATATTAGATTTTCCTTTTCTAGTTTCATATAAATGAAATCATATACTACGTAATCTTTCTGCTTTTGCTCATCATAGAGTTTATTAGATTCATTCATGTTACATGTTCAGTAGTTTGTTCCTTTTCATTGCTGAGTCATATTCCATTGTATGAACATACTACCATTTGTTTATCCATTCACATGTTGATGGACATGGATTATTTTCAGTTTGGGGCGACTATGAATAAAACCGCTATGGGCTTCCCTGGTGGCGCAGTGGTTGAGAGTCCGCCTGCCGATACAGGGGACACGGGTTTGTGCCCCGGTCCGAGAAGATCCCATATGCCGCAGAGCCGCTGGGCTCGTGAGCCATGGCCGCTGAGCCCGTGCTCCGCAACGGGAGAGGCCACAGCAGTGAGAGGCCCGCATACCGCAAAAATAAAATAAAATAAAACTGCTATGAACGTTGGTGTCCAAGTCTTTGTATGGACCTATTTTCGTTCTCTTGGTTAAATACCTAGGAATGAAGTTACTGGGTCATACGGTAAGCAGGTGTATGTTGATCTTTTTAAGAAACTGCCGAATTTTTGTCCTAAGTAGTATTCTCTTGAGCCATGTATGAGAATGCCAATTGCTCCACATCCTTGCCAACATTTAAAAATATTAGATGTAGTGATGTCTCATTGTGGGTTTAATTTGCATTTCCCTAATGACTAAAAAGATCGAGCATCTTTCCATGCACTACTATTTCCATATCTTCTTTGTGACATGTCTATTCAAATTTTTTGCTCTTTTTTTAAAAAAATTATTATATTATTGAGTTATAAGAATTCTTTATATATCCTGGATACAAGTTCCTTGTTAGATATATGTATTGTGAATATTTTCACTTTTTTAATGGTGTCTTTGGATAACAGAAGTTTTACATTTTGATGAAGTTCCATCTGTCTTTACTTTTATGATAAATGCTTTGTTCTAGGTCACTGTATCTAAGAAAGCTTTGCCTTCCCCAAGGTCACAAAGATTCTGCTGTTTTCTTCTAGAAGTTTTAGAGTTTTAGCTTTTATATTTAGGTCTATGATCCATATCAAATTAATACTTGTCTATAGTGTAAGGTAAGGATCAAGTTTCTTTTTTTTTTCTTTTAATGTGGATATCTAGTTGTTTCAGCACCTTTTGTTGAAAAGACTTTAAACTTCGCATCTTTGTTGAAAACCAGTTGACCATATGTATGGGGGTCTGGACTCGATTCACTGATCTATATGTCTATACTTATGCCTACCCCACTGTCCTGTAAACTGTAGTTTTATACTGTTGAAAACAGATATGTATGTGTTCCAACGTCATTCTTACTACACATTTCTGTGTCAATTTTAGAGTTATCTTGTCAAATTAAAAAATATTCTGCTGGGATTTGGAGAGAACTAACAGTTGAACAACTTGAGTCTTCCAATTCACGAACACAGAATAGCTATTTACTTAGGTCTTCACTTTCTCTTGACAGTGATTTATAGTGTTCAGTGTACGGGTCTTGCACGTTTTGTTAAATTTATCCCTCTATATTTCATGGTTTGGGATGCTGATAAGCATGAGATAGTTTTACTCTAAATTTCAATTTCCAGTTGTTCATTTCTCGAATGTATGAAAGGATTGATTTTTTGTTACATTGGCCTTGTATCCTGCAACTAGTTCCAGTAGCTTTTTTGTGGATTCATTAGGCTTTTCTAATAACACAATGTTGTCACTTGCAAATAGTTGTACTTCTTTTTCCAATGTAAATGTCTTTAAAAACAGTAGTTCATAGTTTTCATGAAATTTGAACACTTTTCAGCCAGTATTCCTTCCCCAGGCACACCTCAGACTTCCCCATCTCCCATTGTTAACACACTCCTCAAAATTATCTAAGTTTCTCAGATCAGGCTGGTAGTGCCGTCTGGGGGTGATGCCCAGAGCCCAGATCAGGATCCGCGTGGACCAGGTCCAACTTTCGTCTCCGTGGTCTTTCGGGGGTGGTCTCCAGCCCAGGGCCAGAATCAGGTTCCCGGAGGACGACCTAACAAGAAGATCGCTTCCCTTGTTCTGCACAGAATTTCTTTCACTGGATCACCAGAGATCCGAGTTGCCCGAATGGCGCTCACACACTGATTTGGGGTGACTCAAACTGTTTCAGGCCTGTAAGTGGTTTACATGGATTTCACTTAAATCTCACAACAACCCCACGAGGTAGGTTTTAAAATTATTCCCATTGAGGAAATTGAGGCATAGAGAGATTTAGTTGCCCAAGTTCACACATCTAATAAGACTGGTGGAGCCTGGAATTTGCGGTTTGAATTCCAGTCATCTGACTCCAGAGCCTGCCTTCTAAGTGTGTGCTTTAAGGGGAAAGAGGAAATAACTGTTAGGAGAAAGCATGTGTATCTGGAAGAAGATTTTTAAAAAAGGAGACACAGAGCGCATAACAGTGGGATACTACGTTTCTTGAGGGAAGGGCTCTTGCTAGCTTTCCATCCGTAGGTTGCCTCTGTCTGCGCAAACTTTTCTCCTTTCGTATCTTGTCACGTCCTATTTCCTCCAGTTTCCCTCTAACATCCAGCATCCCGCGCTGCAGTGCAATGAACGCCCACAGAACGCTGGCTCCAGTGGAATCCACGCAGGTGGGGCACTCCTATTCCACCCCCCGCCCCATGCCTGCTCCGCCGGCTGGGAAAAGTGAAACAGGGTGAAAAGTGGGCGCTTCCTCCCCAGAAGCTCTGAAGAATGAGTCTTTGGCGGGAGGATCCCACGGCCTCTCTCCACCTCCAGAAACAATCTTACAGAAGTCTGGGCGGGGCAGGGCCACGCCAAGTCCAGGTGCGTTTCGGCTCAAGGCACTAACTAGCAAGGCGCCCGTAGTCTGCGCCAAGACGCTCGGGCTGTCTCCAAGAGGAGGCTCCCCCAGCTGGCGAGGCGGATGGGTTTCCCCGAGAGCAGAGCTTGAGCTCGCACCCAGGGGCTCCCGGGACCCCCGCGCGCCCCCTCGCCCAGGACCGGCGGCCGGGTCCCCGCGCGGCGCGCGCTCCCGCGGGCCGGGGGCGGGGCGGTGGCCCGGGACGCCCTCTCCTCCCCCTGCGGGCGGCCGGGCTGGCGGCGCCGAGGCTCCTGCGCGCGGCACATGGGGCGCCTGACGGAGGCGGCGGCGGCAGCGGGCGGCGGCGCTTCAGCGGCGCGCTCGGCCGGACCCCTCCCGCTCCCCTGCCCCTCTCGTCCACGTCCCCCGGCTGCGCGGCCGCCATGGCGTCCAGCGAGGAGGACGGCACCAACGGCGGCGCCTCGGAGGCCGGCGAGGAGAGGGAGACCGCGGGCAAGAGGACGCGCCGGGGCTTGCTGGCCACCGCTTGGCTCACCTTCTACAACATCGCCATGACCGCGGGGTACGTGCGCCCCGAGGGGCCCTCCTCGCGCCGCCGCCCCTTGGCGTTCCGCGCTCCGGGTGCCGGCGGGCCGCGGGGCGCGCCCGGAGGCGGGGTGGTCGCGGCGCGGGGGCGGCGCGCAGCGCGGGGCCGTGGGGGAGGGGCGTTGCAGCCGCCGCCGGGCTTGAATGGAGCGTGGTCGGGGGGGCCAGGGGCGCCGGGGCCCTGCTCGCGGGGCATTGCCTAATACGGTGCACGGCGTGCGCTGCGGCCGCGGGGCGCGGGCCGGAGGTTAAGTATAGACCCGGGCAGGAATGCGGGGCCGCCCCGCCGGGGAGGCGGCTCCGGCCCGGCCGCCGCGGGCGCCGCTGCTGCTGCAGCTGGAGAAACGCCGGGGTCCCGCCACCCCGGAGCCCGGAGCCGTCTGGCCGGAGGCCCAGACCTGAGTCCTCGGCCGCCAGCCCCTGGAGTGCGTCCTCGTGCCGCCGATGGTTGGGCAGAGTGTTCCTAACTGTTCGTGTCGCTACGGGGTTTTTTGCTGTTGTTTTGTTTTGTTTTTTAAGTAATAGTGCTCCCGAGAGCTTCTTACTTGGGACGGTTTTCTAAAAACCCTGCCGGATCGGAGCATAGCACTCGTGTCCAGCATCTTGTTGGCTCCATGACTGATACCCGTACTTTTATTTGTGGCTTTCAGTACGACTTACAAATTAAGGTTACACAATGACTGTCTCTCTGCAAAGAGCTGTCACAGTGACTTGTGTCGACCGCTTTTCAAAACCGGCTGGGAAAATGCTCTTGCGTTTCTCAATGGCGTTGCCGTTTAAAAAAGTTATTTTCCCGTTATTACATGAAGTATTATTAATCTATACAAATCTGGGGAAACGTTTAACACCTTTAACTTTCTCTAGGGCTTATAGAAAAATGTGATTGATAAAGATTTAATAAATGATTTGACACAGTACTGAGTACTTATTATGTGCTTAATACCAAATACAGTTAATGAAAATATTGCTATCTATTGAGGATTCGCTGTGCGCTAGGCACTGTGTCGGTCACTCTAGGTGTAGTATGTCATTTCCGGTCCTCTGCAGTCCTGTGAGGGGTGCATGATATTACATTTGATAGACTAGAAAACCGAGGCACAAATAGGTGAAGTCGCTTGCTCAAGTTCCCCAAACCAGCAAGTGTCAGACTTGGATTTCGGCACAGTCTGAATCCAGAGCTGTGCTACTTCTTTCCACTTTACTAAATTTTATAATCTTGAAAGGGAAAACTAATAGAATCAAAGCTACTGTAGAACAATGGAGTACCCACTGTGTGCTGCAGCCTTTAGATACCCTGGAGGCTGAAAATATCCTCTGTCCTCTGTGCTAGTCTCATCCAGTTAGTAAACACTCCGGGGATGCCTACCATTTATTAACTGGTCTTGTCCCTTTCCTTTCCAGGCCACTCTCCCTTTTGAAGGCTGAGTTACCTTTTCAAAAAATGAAACTCAATGCATAACTCCAGTTTAAAGCCTTCGGTGACCACCCCCCCCACCATTGCCTCTACTGTTGTGGGAGGGATTTAGGCTGTCTGTCGTTCAAGGCCCTTTGCAATATCTCCCTGATTTCCTCTTTCCAGTTTTATTGCTTTTGAAGTCTACTGTAACTATGCCCTCAGACACCATGCAGTTTTATTTTCATGGCTCTCTCCATCTTTGCTCAGGCTGCTCATTCTTTGGGTAATAATCCCCGTGTTTCTGCTGTGACTTCTAGCCAAGCCACCTCTGCAGTTTTCTGGGTCTCTTACCCGACCTGCAGTAGAATTAAATGTTCTCTCAGCTGTGTTCTCACACTTCATTCCTAACCTTCCCCCCTGGCTCAGCAAATTACTGCTTCCCCAAAACTTGTTTGTCTCCCTGCCTGTGTTGAGAAGGTCCCTTGCCAAAGGGTGGGATAGGGAGGGTGGGAGGGAGGGAGATGCAAGAGGGAAGAGATACGGGAACATATGTATATGTATAACTGATTCACTTTGTTATAAAGCAGAAACTAACACACCATTGTAAAGCAATTATACTCCAATAAAGATGTAAAAAAAAAAAAAGGCAAGGGGAACGGAAATGGAATAATCCATATAATTAACCCTTTGGAGGCTTTCTAAAGGTGTTGAGATTTGAAGAAGGGATAGGATTTGCATATGTAGAGGGTAGATATTCCAAGTGAGCTTAATTCTGGAAATAGGCATGAGATGCAAGAAAGCCTCCCGATTTAATTGGAGGGCTGGGGCAGAGGGACCCTGTTGTTTATCCATCCTCTATATATACTAGTTTACATCTGCTAATGCAAAGGTTCTTTTTGTTCATTTGCTTGTTCTGTTTTCCTCTTTTAGCAGAACTTTGGAGGGTTTATTAATTTTTTTGTAATCGTCTTGAAAACAATCAAAATAATATTTAAGAAATAAAATTTTACATAAATGTAGGAAAGAACTTGCCTAATTCTATAAGCGTAGCATGGCCTTTCATTTTTCCTTGTTAACGCTCACGTGAGTTACTTCCTTCAGATTTTTACTCAAATCTCCATTCTCAGGGAGGCCTTCGTGGCTATCTTCGTTCAAATAGCAAAAACCGCACACAAACACTCCTTATCCCCCTTGCCTACTTAATTTTTCTCTATCGTACTTATTACCGTATAACTGTACAATGAATTCTACTGATTGGTCCTGTTGCTTATTGTCTGTGTCGTCCTGTAACAGTGTCAGCTCCGTGAAGCACTCAAGAAATATTTGTTGAGTGACTGAATGCACATTAGAGGGTATTGTAGTTACAGTATCTGCTGTGTAGGACATTCTGTTTTCACTCACTGTTTCACCAAATATTTCTACGTAGTTTTCATAATTACACTCTTTCGTGGTTACATAAGAGGGAATAGAGTTAAGGTACAGTAATGGACTAAATCATGCCTCTAATGATGTTTTACTTTAATTTGTTTCTCTTGAATTAGTTGTTTAAGATGAATTCCTGGAGTAGAACTACAGGATGTAATTAATTAAGTAATAATGTAATTTAAAGGGTGTGAGGATTTTTATTGTACTTGCTCACAACAGATGCTTGACTAGGAAAGTGAGCGTTTCTCTCTCTCTCTCTTTTAATTCTTTTGCTTTGCTACAAACACTTTTGAAGCCCACATGTGTTAGTGCATTATCCTAGGTCAAGCGAGAGACAAAAGCTAAATATTTTAGGCCCTGTCCTTGTAGAAGTGCTACCTGGGGCATTTGTAGATTGCAATAAAAGACAGGATGAAGTAAGTGTTCCGCAGAGGTGTCAAGTCAGACAGGTAGGGAGGATCAGAGGAAGCTTTGGGCGGAGGAGGGGGACCATCACATTCCAACTGAGCGGCGGGGATGAGGAAAGAGCAGGAGTTAGGGAACAATTCATGCTGACGTGCGGTTGGGGTGACAGCAAGCAGGCCTGCAATGTAGGCTGGGAAAGGAAGATGGATGGGGAGCCTGGCTCACTGCACAGGCCTTACATGCCTCGCTAACATGTTTGGATTTTCACCTGTAAACAGTACAGGAAGGTGTTCATTGAAGGTTATGTTTTCACTCCTTTTTAGCTGGGTGACCTTAGGTAAGTTCCATAACCTCTCTGACCCTGGGTTTTCTCATCGGTCAGGGTAGCAAAGCAACTACTTTGCTAGGTTATTACAAGGAATTAAGAAATAGTGGATATGAAGTGATCGGCAGGGTGCTGGACACACAGTGGGTGTTTAGAAAGGATAATTCCTACCCCTAGTGGTGAATTTAAAAATGCACGTCATGCAGAAAGAAGCTATTTAAGATATCCTCACAGTGTACATAGTCTGCATTAGCAGAGCACCAAACCCAAGGTTCAGGCACGTACATTTCTTGAAGTGTTGAGTAATAGACATATATTTTATTCCTGAGGTAGGTGGATCCATGTATGAACCTGCCACAACTTGTTTATCCTTCATCTGTGGATGGACGTTTGGGTTCTTTGCAGTTTGGGGCTATGACAGATGACGTGGTGAGCATCTGTATGCAAGTCTTGTGTGGACACACTTTCATTGTCCTTGGGTAAATACCTATGAGTAGCATGGCTGGGTCATAGGGTAGTCACACTGCTGATTTCTTATAAAACTGCCAAGCTTTTTTCAGAGTGGTTGTACAGTACATCCCCACGGGCAGTGAATGAGCTTTCCAGTTGCCACACATCCTCATCGGCACTTGGTGTGGTCAGTCGTCATAATTTTATACCTTCTAAGTGGTGTATTGTGTTACTGTGATTTTAATTTGCATTTCCCTAGTGACTAATGACCCTGAGCATCTTTTCATGGGTTTACTTACCAGTTGTGTACCTTTTTTTGGTATAGGGTCTGTTTAAATCTTTTGCCCATTTTTTATGGGTTTGTTGTTAGATGTTCAGGTATTGAATTTTGCAAGTTCTTTATATAGTCTGGATACAAGTCCTTTATCAGATATGTGATTTGTAAATATTTTCTATCAGGTATGGCTTGCTTTTTCATTCTCTTCACAATGTCTCTCAAAGAGCAGAAGGTCCTAATCGTACCGAAGTCCAGTTTATCTGGTTTTTTTTCTTTTATGAACCTTTCAGCTTAACTCTGTTGGCATGAGAGCCTTATGTGTGATAAATTGAAACACATGTTGGCTACTAAACGAGTCTGCATGTAGTCTAGGAAAGGAAGTTTAGAGTTGTCAGTGAACACCACACAGAAGTATGGATTGTATGAACGTCAAAGATCATCTTCGGGGCTTCCCTGGTGGCGCAGTGGTTGAGAGTCCGCCTGCCGATGCCAGGGACACGGGTTCGTGCCCCGGTCCGGGAAGATCCCACATGCCGCGCAGCGGCCGGGCCCGTGAGCCGTGGCCGCTGAGCCTGCGCGTCCAGAGCCTGTGCTCCGCAACGGGAGAGGCCACAACAGTGAGAGGCCCGCGTACCGCAAAAGAAGACGCGGTAAAATCAGAACATCATCCTTTCTCAGTAACTGCCGAGATAATGGATGTGGATAATGACCATCGGTGCTAACATCACAACGAAGAGGGACAGCCAGAAATTTTGGGCTCCCTGGGGAAGTACACAACACAACGGAGAAATTAACCTTGAACGTGAATCTGTCTGATCAATCCTTTAGAACTAACTATGCACTCACAGGAAATACGGAGGCCAGAAGAACATAATAAATGACATGGGGGTATCCAGTTAGCAAAACCCAGACTGCGGGTAACTCTGAAGGAACCACTCAGGGTCTTCAACAGATAAATTTCACGAGAAAGAGGGGAGGAGAGATGAGGATGGATGGAAGGAGGTGAAACCTATAGATTTAAAAGTCATAAAACACATAGCAACTAATTGCAATGTATGAATCTTATTTCAATCATGATTTTAAAAAATTATAAGACAGTTAAGGACATTTGTATCTTGACTCTAAGTTTTGTGATAGAAGAAGTTATTGTTCAATTCTTCACATGGGTAGTGGTGTTTTGGTTATGTTTATGAAAAATAAACCTTTTAGAGATACATAATTAAGCATTTATGAGTCATATTATAGGATGTATGAGATTTGATTCACAATAATCAGGGAGGAAGGCTTGTGGGGAAAGAAGTGAATAGAGGTTTGGATGAAACAAGACTGTCAATAAGATGATACTGATTGAAGCAGGGCAGTGGGCAAATGGGGGTTCATCGTACCACTCATTCTCTATACCTTTGTATATGTTTGAAGTTGTAAAAAAATTTTAAAGCAGTGTTGAAATTAAGAAAAAAAAGTATAGGTGTAGATAACCAAGTTCTTCAAAAAGCAGGTGGTCTCCAAGAAATCTGAGGAGAAAAAGAAGCACCAGGAGGCAGCTAGAAGAAAGAGCCCCACCTTCAGTAAGATTTTTCAGGGTAATTGTAGCCATAGTGGCATGAGAAGAAGGCATTTAGTGAGTGTTAGAAGGTGTTTAGGAAGTTATGCCACATCTCCTTTCGTTGCTTGCAGTGTTCTGTCTCCACTTAGTAACTTAAGGTTTCCTTGAGGCCAGAACTATGTCCTGTTATCCCAATTCCCCAGCACCTAGCACAGTACCTGTCCTGTATTGATCCTGAAGATGAATGAATGAAATAAATGAATTAAGCAAGTGAGAAACCTTCTACATGCGGAAACACATGTTTATATTTTCCAAAGAGAGTGTTTTGTCAAGGACTGAAAGTGTCTATTTGGGTTCATATTTAGGCAATCATTAGCTGTAGCATGATTTTTTAAAAAACCTGCCCAAAAAAGAATTCCTAATTGTAGACACTTCCTGTTGCTTTGGGAATTTTTTAAAATTACAGTTTACTAAACTGACAGATATAGGAAAGCCCAACGTTAGCTGAATGTAGGGCCCTCAAGAGAGACTTTGAGTCTCACCCTTTGTGATTGGCGGGGGGGGCACTTAGGAAGTGAGCACGGGTTAGTTCAGATGAGTTCCTGGCCATATTTACCAAAAAACAGATGAGAGGTTAGTATAGATAGTTCCATGGTCCTTTCTAACCCCGGAGTGTTAATTTCTTTTATTTCCAACAGGTGAGTGGGGATAGTATTGTTATACTGTGCTACTTGGTACAATACTGCCACCTATGGGACAACAGTAAAATTTGTTATACTGTTAAAAAGCATGGATTTTTATATCATGCCTTTAAAAATGTAGAAAACTTGCCATCTAAATTAATCTTTTGATGAATTCTTTGATAGGTTAACAGTTACCTCTTAAATCGGTCTTTGGTAAAAATCTGATATGGATTTGTCTAAAAGACAAGTATATGGGAAAATGTGAATGAAAACATTAAGCTTTTTGTTTTCTTGTTAGAAGTAGTGTAAGTAAGCACTTGGAATTGAGGATAATGAAATCAGAATGTTTTAAACCTGGAAGGTTACCTAAAACACTTATCCAGATTAAGCACACTCAGATTAGCCCAGCACAGGGTTGAGTGTTGGCTCTAATGCGGGATGGAAGCGTGAGGTGAATCCAGTAAAGCCATGGTGCAGTAGAAAGGGAAGAGCAGTGAGGGTTAGGAGACCTCCACCATTAACTTACCTCTGAGCCTTAGGGTAAGTCCGCAAGATATCTCATGCATGGTGATTGTTTCGTATAAAAGAGTGGCTTTCAAACTTTCTTGATCGCGTACTACTATCAGTTAAAATATTTGAGCATAACATTCTGTATAACTTTAAAAATTACTTACAATTTAAATACATGAATTATTATGATTAGCTAATATCCCAAGGCACAGTATATGCTTAGAGCCAGACCAGTACAGCAGAGTAGTTCAAGAGCATAGACTGTGAGATGAATGGTGAGTTGAGGTCCAGCTGACTGGCTGTAGGGCCCTTTCTGCCTATTTTCCACAGCAGTGAAATGGGATAGTAGTAGTCGCTACCTCATGGGGTATGTGAGGATGAATATTAATATATTAAATATGCATATAAGGACAGTGTCTGGAACATTGAAAGCACTCTGAAAGTGTACTTATTATCATTGTTGTTATTATCCTTAATACTTGTACATTTCAAAAGTCTTTGTGGTAGTTTCTGGCACTTGCCTGATTCCTTGTCATATCTCACTAAAGGTCATTGTTTTTTTCTTTCTTTTTTTTTTTTCGGTACGCGGGCCTCTCACTGTTGTGGCCTCTCCCGTTGCGGAGCACAGGCTCCGGACGCGCAGGCTCAGCGGCCATGGCTCACGAGCCCAGCTGCTCCGCGGCATGTGGGATCCTCCCGGACCGGGGCACGAACCCGTGTCCCCTGCATCAGCAGGCGGACTCTCCACCACTGCGCCACCAGGGAAGCCCAAGGTCATCGTTTTTAACCTCATTGTGCGCTGAGGAGAAGAGATTCCCGGGGCTGAAATGCCTCTCTGCCATTTTCTTGCTGTTTGATTGAGTCTCCATTTTCACCCCACTCAGTCCGTCGTTTCTTTGCAGGCACCTTTAAGCCATTTGTCTATTTTATTGAGTTCTCTTTAATTAAAAAGTTAAAACTGTATAAAATTATTATAAATTTTATAGTTCATAAATCCATTTAACTAGACAGTTTGGAGACCACTGTTTTCAAAAGCCTGGGGTAGCGATTCATTTCCATGGGTGTATTATTAAGGATTTTTAAAAGTTACAGGTGACGCAACTTTTTTAAACTTCAAAGTGCTTTTGTAATTGCAAAGGAAACTGGAAAAAAACATTACCTCTCATCAGTGACTCTTGGAGATTGAGTACCCGGGTGGCAAAGCCGGTCTCCACAGGTGTAGCTTGTGTTTTTAAGTGCCATTAATTCACAGCAACTATATTTAATGTACAAGTGTAAGTTAAAAGGGGGAAGGGGACATATGTATTTTTTCTTTTTCGAAAACAAACTTTTTCTTCAATTGAAGTATAGTTTGATTCAGGTGTGCAACATAGAGATTCAGTATTTTTGTAGAATATACTCTATTTGAAGTTATTAGGAAACAATGGCTATATTTCCCTGTGCTGTACAATATATCCTAGTTGCTTATTGATTTTATACATACTAGTTTGTATCTCTTAACTCCTGTCTTGCCCCTACCCCTGCTCTCTCCCCCTTGGTAACCACTAGTTTTAAAACACACTGTTTAAAAGCAGGCTTATGTCTGACCTTCTATATGTGTCCCTTCTGTGGCACCACAATTGTTTTTATTTAGAGAAAATGATAAAAATGTTAATTAATGATTCTCAATCAAGATTTTTTTTTTTTTTTTTTTTTTTTTTTTTTTTTTGTGGTATGCGGGCCTCTCACTGCTGTGGCCTCTCCCGTTGCGGAGCACAGGCTCCGGACACGCAGGCCCAGCGGCCAACGCTCACGGGCCCAGCCGCTCCGCGGCATGTGGGATCCTCCCAGACCGGGGCACGAACCCATGTCCCCTGCATCGGCAGGTGGACTCTCAACCACTGCGCCACCAGGGAAGCCCCTCAATCAAGATTTTTACGTATAATTACATATAAATATATACTATATATTTGTATAAAATACATATTTATACACACACAGCTTTTTACCTCAAATTTTTATATAATTATTAAATGCTTTATAATAACTTCATTTTTGGTACAGAAACCTATTCCTTCCGTCCGTCAGTTTATCTGCTGAGACCAAAAATACAATGCACAGTGTTTGACATTTGTATGTAGTTGATTTCGAGTATGTTCTCTTTATTCCCTTGAAGAGTCAATGTAAAAACGATGTTTGTCATTTCTTCCTATGGGTTTTTAAAATAGAATAATGAACTGAGAGCATAATAACACATACATGTTATTACTGTATAAATTATGACATTTCCTTAAGGATTCAGTGGAATTCGTTGTGATAGAATTTTATAAAATGCTTTTACTTTCTCTAGGTGGCTGGTACTAGCTATTGCCATGGTACGTTTTTATATGGAAAAAGGAACACACAAAGGTTTATATAGAAGTATTCAGAAGACACTTAAATTTTTCCAGACATTTGCCTTGCTTGAGGTAAGTTTTCAATGTCGCTGTTTATCTATCACTGCCATATTTATTTGAAAATACATCAGTTGAGCAAAATTAGTCTTATTTTGCTGATTATTTACTCCCTACAGATGCATTTAAAATTAACGATGACAGGAATTTATTTTATGTTGTATGTTATTGACATGTGATTTTTTTGTGTGTTTGCTTACAGATAGTCCACTGTTTAATTGGTGAGTTTTTGATTTAATTTTTATGTTTGACATAGATTGCATTTCGGGCAGTGGTTGACTTGTTTTTTTCTTTAAGGAATTGTGCCTACTTCTGTGCTTGTGGCTGGGGTCCAAGTGAGTTCAAGAATCTTTATGGTGTGGCTCGTTACTCACAGTATAAAACCAGTAAGTGACACAACACTTCGTCTACTTGAGCCTGCAGGAAAGCTTTCTTATTAATAGGAATCCAAAGTATTAACTGTATTTCAGGAAGCAGAACCCTTGGCCAAAGAAAGGTTGGGTTTGGATGTAAGTGTGATTGTACATTGACTTAGTGTGTTCGTAGAATGGCTTTGAAACACCAGCAAAACCAAAAATTGGCATTTTTATAGCCATATAAATTGGGGTTTTCCAATTAAAAAAATTTTTTTTATTTTAGGCTGCGTTGTGTCTTCGTTGCTGCGCGCGGGCTTTCTCTAGTTGCAGCAAGTGGGGGCTACTCTTTGTTGCAGTGCACGGGCTTCTCATTGCGGTGACTTCTCTTGTTACAGAGCACAGGCTCTAGAAGCGCAGGCTTCAGTAGTTGTGGCGCATGGGCTCAGTAGTTGTGGCTCGCAGGCTCTAGAGCGCCGGCTCAGTAGTTGTGGTGCATGGGCTTAGTTGCTTCATGGCATGTGGAATCTTCCCGGACCAGGGCTGCAACCCATGTCCCCTGCATTGGCAGACGATTCTTAACCACTGCACCAGCAGGGAAGTCCCTATCCACTCTTTTTTTTTTAAGATTCTTTTCCCATATAGGCCATTACAGAGTATTGGGTAGAGTTCCCTGTGCTATACAGTAGATCCTTATTAGTTATCTATTTTATATATAGTGGTATGTATGTGTCCATCCCAGTCTTCCAATTTATCTCTTCCGCCTCTTTTTTATACTGCAGAAAATCTCTTCCTTGATTTTACTATTTAATCTTCTCCTACAGTGGTATCCCATGGGCATCTTTCCACCCATCTTTAACTAATTCAACCAGCGTGTATTGAGTGCATTCTGTACCCCTGGCACTGTGCTTACTTCGGGATTTACAGAAATGAATAAGTCAGTCTCAGCTGTCAGGGGTACTGACCATCGGGGAGTAGGGGGCAGCCCTACAGATGTTGAGTCATTCAACAAGTATGAATTACGTGCCTATTCTGTTCCTGACTCTGTGCCGGGAATCTGGCTATTTACAATACACGTATGGTTCCCGCCTCATGGAGCCTGGAATTGGGAGAGATGGTACACAAGTTGTTGCAGAAATAATTGTTTGATTTTACTAGTGTTAGTGCTTTGAAACAAGAGGCCAGTGTGGATTGCAGTAACCGGCAGACTTGGCCTGACTTAAGGAGTGAAGGAAGGCTTCCCCGAGGAAGGAGTGTATCAGCTGAGTGCTGTAGATATACAAGCGTTTGGCAGACAAATCCTGATAGAAATTGGCAAGTGTTATAATACAGATATGAACACAGTACTGTGAGAACAAGGAAGGGGAGCATGTAACTGCTCAGGGTGAGAGGAGGGGTTTGGGACAAGTTTTCCAGAGGCCGTGGTGGTTAGCTGGATCTTAAAGGTGAGAAAGGGTTTTCCATGGGAAGTATTGATAAAGGGAGGAGCATTCAGGGACTTCCCTGGTGGCACAGTGGTTAAGAATCCGCCTGCCAATGCAGGGGACACGGGTTCGAACCCTGGTCTGGGAAGATCCCACATGCCGCGGAGCAACTAAGCCCGTGCGCCACAACTACTGAGCCTGCGCTCTGGAGCCCGCGGGCCACAACTACTGAGCGCGTGGGCCCACAACTTACTGAGCCTGCGCTCTGGAGCCTGTGGGCCACAACTAACTGAAGCCCGTGCACCTAGAGCCCGTGCTCTGCAAACAAGAGAGGCCACCGCGATGAGAAGCCCGCACACCGCAACGAAGACCCAACGCAGCCAAAAATAAATAAATACATTTATAAAAAAATGAAAAGGGAGGAGCATCCTATTGATAATTAGAGGGAATGGCGCATGTTAAGACACATTCAGAGCATTTTCTGGAAATAATACAAATTTTGTGTCCCCAGAGAGAGCTGGGGGTGGGGTTGAGTCGTTGCACAAGAAGTCGAGATTTCTGAGCTCCAGCTGTAAAGATCCTTGAACATCACGCTCAGGTGGGAGGGGTTTTACCCTTTCCTCCTGTTAAGCAGTGGGGAAGCCATGAAGCTTTTAGATCCCAGGACTAGCACCTTCCAATTTTGTTTCTGTTGGTTTGCTTCTGTGTTTTGCTTTTAAGAGAAAACGTCCACCTCTGAAGTGGACACTGCATAGGGGGCTGTGACAGCATTCTGCATGAGAGGTGATCAGGTCCTAACTTGACACCGTGGTAGCAGGGCTGCAGTGAGTGGGCAGATTCGGGAGTTAGTGCTGCAGTAGGATGGGTGTGATTTGACGACCAACAGAAAGTCCGAGGGTCAGATTGTTCCATACTGGTTTTGAGGGGCTGATGTTGTCCTGGGATGGTTGAGTTATTGGCTGGAGTAGAAGGGTGAGACAGAGAACCCAATAGAAATTTGACCATTCCTGTGCTTAGAGCACATTTAAATCGTGTGTCTGTAAAGACTTATTAATGGTGACTGCATTGCATTTTCTGTATTGCATCTGTCTAACCCTAGCTCTCCGTTATAATAAAAGGCACGTACTAAATAATAAACAGAAAATATCTTCGTGGAGAAAGAAGTTCAAGGTTAAACAACGCTGTGGCTTTCTCTGTAATTCTGCAGATCCAGAATGAGGAGAGTGTGGTGCTTTTTCTGGTCGCGTGGACGGTGACAGAGATCACTCGCTATTCCTTCTACACATTCAGTCTTCTCGACCACTTGCCATACTTCGTTAAATGGGCCAGGTGGCGACGATGTCTTGCAGTTTAGTTGCTCTCGGTCCTGCGCATGCGTGTTTTGTGTGCTGAGCTAACAGAGAATTAAAATGTGTGTCTTAGCCCTGTGTTGCCAGGAGGCTGCTGCTTTTGAAATCAGCAGTGTTACAACTTGCATTCTAAAGGCTTAATTTAATGACCGGGCAACAATCATATTAACATATATCTTGAGTGAAAGCAATGCCAGACAAACTACGTTAGTGTCCTTAGCCTCTGAATCGGTCTTTCATTTTTCCTTGAAAGCAAGATATACATCTTTGGAATTACATTAAATCAACTCTTGGCCAAAAATATGGCATTTTGTTTGATTGACTTAAATTTTTTTTTGACAACTCACAAAGTTTTTATTCTACAAAACAAAGTTAGGAAAATAAGCTAAAACACTAAAAATAAACTTTAAAAATAGGCAAGCTTTAGTAACAAGATGCATATTAAAGAAATTATTTGAAACCTCCAGTGCATAGAAATTATTTTAACACGACAGACTTTCATTGAATTAAATACATACTGTTCTTGTAATTGCTAAAAGTGGCCCTTACATCAATCAGTTATTGATTTAAATTACTTTAATAGTCCACCTAGTATCCACAAGTTTTAGTATCTTATATATACAATGTCAACTTTTTTGTGTGTGTATAAAGTAGACAGACATTTTGTGTGTGTATAAAGTAGACAGACATTTTAAAAAGTCACCCTTAGAGACTTCCCTGGCGGTCCAGTGGTTAAGACTCCTTGCTTCCATTGCAGGGGGCACGGGTTTGATCCCCAGTCAGGGAACTCGGGGAACTAAGATCAGATCCTACATGCTGCATGGCACGGCCAGAACAACAACAAACAAACAAACAAAAAAGTCACCCTTATTTGAAATTGTATTGTTTGTTATGAGGACAAAATTTATATTTCAAGGGTTCTAAACATAGCCCTCCCAAAGCAACAGTTTTTAAAGCAGAAGATGTTCCGTCCTTTTTAAAGTATGCGTTCTTTGAGCAGCTGGTATTTTACAAAGTTATTATAAAAACAACTTATTATTTGTGCCCTTTGGAGAACAAATCACAAACCAGCATAGATTTGTTCATTTCATTCTCCATGTTGCACTTAGAGTTGAAATAACAATAATAACAATAACATATGCTGTGTACCTTCTGCATACCTGAGGTGCAGGTGTGAGTGCAACAAAATCTCTGTCCTCTCAAGATGGAAGGAACAGAAAATACAACAACTAACAGGTGTGAGAAATGCCAGGTGGTAAGAAATGCAGGGGAGCAGTTGGGTTAAGAAACGTCTATCCCATATATGTCTATGTAGATAGGTAAATTAGATAGATAGATACGATAGATAAGATAGATAGATAAGATAGGGAGATAGGGAGATAGATATGTATCCCACATAGGTAGAATACAAGAATTTGACAGTATTTTCATTCGTTAAAATTTTTATTAAGCTACAAAAGTAATATGCTTTCACTGTGAAAAACTCTCAAATAGTTTTAGTATATAGAATAAACATGGAAAGTTCCTGTTTGTACTCCTACGTGAGCCCCACTCGCTTTCCTTGGAGAGAGAAAGTTGGGAGTTTACCATCAGACTTTTTCTTAATAACAGCAATGTGAACACACAGATGTGAGTTTTTAAAAACATAAATAGGGGCTTCCCTGGTGGCGCAGTGGTTGAGAATCTGCCTGCTAATGCAGGGGACATGGGTTCGAGCCCTGGTCTGGGAGGATCCCACATGCCGCGGAGCAACTAGGCCCGTGAGCCACAACTACTGAGCCTGCGCGTCTGGAGCCTGTGCTCCGCAACAAGAGAGGCCGCGATAGAGGCCTGCGCACCGCGATGAAGAGTGGCCCCCGCTTGCCACAACTAGAGAAAGCCCTCGCACAGAAACAAAGACCCAACAACAGCAAAAATAAATAAATTAATTAATAAACTCCTACCCCCAACATCTTCTTTAAAAAAAACAAACAAAACATAAATAGGATACGATACTTGATTTTTGTTTACATATTGGAGATCTTTTTTTAAGTCAGTACAGATCCATTTAGATCTAGCTCTCTAACTCTTAATGCTGCATAATATTCCATAGTATGACTGACTCGGTTCTATATTGCTAGAATTTAGATTATTCCCAGTTTTCTGATGCTATAAATATGCTTTGTGATATTAAAAACAATGTAATATCCATATTTCCATTATTTTTTAAAACTCTGATATTTGTATTAATCCATAGCTAGCTTATAAAGGTAATTCATAACTAGTGTCAGACTTGTTTTTGCTCCCCTTATACAAAAGGCCTAACATTTTTTATTAATTACTCCTTTTTTAATAACTCATATTATACATGTTCAAATATAATAAATTAGTATATATAAATAACCTAAAAGAATAAAAACCTTTTAAATTGTCTATATTCCCCCACAAAGGATTATCACTCTTAATTATACTATATACCCTTTCAAACGTTTTTATATTCTCTAGCTCTTTTTTAGATATTTGTGGCTTACCATTTTGAATATGACAAAATACTTCAAAATTATAGTTGGAGCTTAAACGTTTCGTCTGTCATAAGAAGGTTGCACTACCATTTATAAGCGTTTGGCAAAATTGGCAGTTTGGAATGTAGCTGGATTCTAATCCCAGAATGCATCTCATGCCATTTTGAATGACCTCCGTCTTTC
The DNA here is from genome assembly GCF_008692025.1 of Phocoena sinus. Classification (NCBI taxonomy): domain Eukaryota; kingdom Metazoa; phylum Chordata; class Mammalia; order Artiodactyla; family Phocoenidae; genus Phocoena; species Phocoena sinus. The sequence goes on from NC_045764.1 coordinate 4,837,910, forward strand.
AGACTTCTAGCACCTTTGAAAATACTAATTCATAATATAGTCTCTTTTTATTTGCTGTATTTATAAAATTTGTTTGCGGGAGATAATGGTCTCTAATGCTTTGCCCGCCTTTTAGAATGCATTTGCATGTCTTGAATTTCTGGAAAAGTTCCAAACTCTACCATTGCATGTTTAAATTTGCTGTTAGAAATCCTTTGTCAATTGCCTTAATGTTAAACAGGTTACTATAAAATCTTTCAACTTTGAAATGCACATGTTAACATAACACATCACGTCAGTTAAGCATAATCGTGAATAATTATGTTTCATGTCAAAAATCTTAAAGATCCCAACCAGCTGTATATTTGCCAACCCCATTAAATAACCTAAAATAACATTTATATTTATGTTCCAGTGTTGAAGCTATTCTCAAGTAAAGCTTAAAAATGGCTTCTTATTTATAGAGTTGCCCTGCTGTGATGGTTTGAATATACTTTGATTCTATTTATCTGTCAGACATGTTCCTAGAAAAACCCACTGAATAGATAAATGCATAATGTTATGTTTTCATATTGATTTCCATTTTAATTTCAAAAATGCAGTTCCTTCAGAAAATTTTTGATGACAATTGGGAATCTGTAAGGAAACATCATGTCTCTTTCTGAATAAGCAGTTAAATCTGTCATGCTGCCATCAGAACTTAGAGAGTTGGTGACATAGAGCCTTTTCAAAGTGCAAGTAAAGTCAAATTGTGTAATTTTTTCCCATTTCATTAAAAACAATCACGTCTTTAAGGCTTTAACCTAGTTTATACTTAGTGTGATATTTTTTCAGTTAAAGAACAATCTTGGGCTTCCCTGGTGGTGCAGTGGTTGGGAGTCCGCCTGCTGATTCAGGGGACACGGGTTCGTGCCCCGGTCCGGGAAGATCCCACATGCCGCGGAGCGGCTGGGCCCGTGAGCCATGGCCGCTGAGCCTGCGCGTCCGGAGCCTGTGCTCCGCAATGGGAGAGGCTGCAACAGCGAGAGGCCCGCGTACAGCAAAAAAAAAATAAATAAATAAAATAAAGAACAATCTTACCCCCCAAAAAAATTATCTGAGAGTCACATAAAGTTAAAAAAAAAATTTAAGAGGCTTGAATGTCTTACTCAAGAAAGGAATATAAAATGCTCAGTTATGTACTTTTAAATTGAGGTAGAAAATCGAGGTTGGAAAAAATTGATTTAAATGATACACACATAACTACCCCAGGCTGGTGAGGAAGCAGGTGGCATGCACAAGGCAAGGAGGGGACACAGAGGGACAGTAGAAGGATCATTTTCTTTCTTTACCAGTTCGTCTATTTTGGCAAATAATTCTGCCCCCCTCTGTCCCCTCTTGTCCTTGCATATCCTTGGCACATAGGAATAAGGAAACTCTTAAGAAATGTCATTACCTTGGGCGCTTGAGGCTGTCCTGCGGGTGCACTAGTGGACACTTGTGCAGTGTTCCTCTAACTGTAGGCGGAAGTGATGCTGGGCCCGCTCTGTGTTGGAGGATGCTCCGCAATCCAAATGAACAAACTGTGACTTGGATTTTGACTAGAACTCTCTCAGCTCTCTTTTAAGCAAGCTGACTGTTCCTTTAATGTGCAAATTCAGGAAACGGCCTGTCTTCCTTGTTTTGTCTTGAAAACAGTTTTAGGCAGTATGTTTGTTAGTAGTTACTGACGCTTCAGGTGGTTTTATCAGTTTTCTAAAATAGTCATTCTTTTAATTAGTAACCACAAAGCGTTTTCCAAATGTCTCCAAACAACGACTTTGGCAATTTCAAGATTTAGATATAAAATTAGGATCATAACTGGTCTTTTTAAAAAAACACAGCATTTGATCAACAAATGACTAACTGCAGGGGAAAAAAAATCAGTATGATTCCAGATGTCAAAGCAGTTACTTTTACAATGCTTACATTTACTTTACAATACACTATAATAGTTATAGTACTTGTATACTTTATTATACTTAAAAAACTGCATCAATCAGTCACTGACTTTAAAATGTATTGTTATTTCAGTCCTGTAAAGTAAGTTGACTTCTTACTTTATTAAGATCTTGCCATGAAAATGGAAACTACTATAAGAAAAAAAAAGATGATAATTAATAAGCAAATGATTAAAGTGAAAAAAACTTAACCTTGTTACGTGAGGTTAATATAAGTATGTATAGAAAGGAGAACTTTTAAGCTTAAATAAAGTAGTAGCAAAAGAATCATGATATAAAATCCAATAATTATTCTAGAAAATAATTGTCAGGTTTTTCTTTCTCCAGATACAATTTTTTTATCATCTTATATCCTGTTGGAGTTGCTGGTGAACTTCTTACAATATACGCTGCATTACCATATGTGAAGAAAACAGGAATGTTCTCAATAAGACTTCCCAATAAATACAATGTCTCTTTTGACTACTATTATTTTCTTCTTATAACCATGGCCTCGTATATACCATGTAAGTATGTCTCTATTAGTAGTATACTTTGATTTAGCATATGCTGTCAAAGTTTTTCAAAAGATGTCATGAGATGCCAGATTAATAAACAAGGAAAATTAGTGTCTTAAAAATGCATCAAAACCTCCGTTCAGTGCCACATGTATTCATAATGTGAAATAACTGAAGGGTGAGTTGTGAGAAAAAAAGGTAAGTAAATTAACACACAAATGATTGCCTTCTCAAAATCACTTAAAAATAAGCTTAGTATGATTTATGTTTTTAAAGAAAAGATAAAGCCTGCAGTGAACTCTTTGAAAGCATTTAGAAATTATGTATCTGAACATGAACATTTTATCCAAGAAAATCTGAGGTCATTTCTATTCATTAAACACATACTTGGAAAGATCATCCAGGAGTACTTGTTAGCCTTCTGTGTGTTGCCCTGTGTACTAGAAAATAATAAAAAAGCTGCTTTTCTTAAAATATTTTGAATAACTCAGTCTTTCCACTAATTTCTCCTTACCTTTCAATAGGTGCAATGCATTGGTGAGACTCTATTCATTTCATTTAAATACAAAGTGGTATATTTTTAGGTCAGATTTTGATAATCACTAGCAGGAAATATGAAGATAAAGCAAAGGTGTTGTTTGCCCCCCTCAATAAAGTTAGAGACTCCGGGTCAGCGCGGGGCGGAAAGAGAAATGAGAAATGTTTATAGAATCTAAAATCGACATTGACGTAATATGAAATATTTCATCTAAAGAGGATGAACATAAAATGTGGCCACTTCCTTGGGACCTCCAACTTTTAAGTTTTTCCAAAATCAAAATTGCCTTGATGGTCATATAGTGATTTTATTCCCCTTATCTTCTCCCATCTCAGCCTGACTCTCCTCCGATTATCCACCAGGGCCAGTTCAGGAGGGCTCGCGGGTGGTGTGCCTATGACACTTGTTTCTTCCCCTGCTTTGCGCAACATCTAGTGAATGTTGGAGGTCTGGAGCAGAGCCAGACCTGTCCTATCATAGTTACAGGTTCAGGTCTTGGGTTGCCTTTTTTTCCTCACAGCCACTGAGGCATCTCTGTGGAAACCCAGGGCCCAAGAGATCATGGTTTGAAACCATCAAACCAGTAACTTGTGACTGCATTTTCAGGTGTCCTGTGAAGACCAGCCTTTGCCAGTAGCTGCTTCTCAGTTTAGGAGGCTGTCGGTTACCTGAGAGCCCCAACTGCTGGAGGATCAGCCAGCCAGGGGGGTGTTTTCCACCTCATTATTAGTATTAGTAGTAATAGCAACTAATTATACTTTGCTTATTAAATCCTTTGCTAATTACAAGTATAAACATACATTTTGAGCACTTAGTGCTCAAAAGAAGTCCTTTTAGTTCCCATTTATCAATGGGGCCATTAGAGATTAGAGAGGTTAAGAGAATTGCTTTAAAAATCGCTCAGCTAGTGAATAAGATCAAGGTTTGAACTCAAGCCCATACTTCTACTAAACTACTCAAGATGTTATAGAAGTATTTGCAAAAATCGGTCAGTTAGCTTTAAGTCTATATGGCCTGAATATATTTAGGCCCTTAGGTATAATATGATGGTTACATTAATGAAGGTTGGATACCTAAATAAAAAAATAAAATCTTTTATGCATGTTGGCTCCATTTGAGCTAAGTTCAAGAAGTAGTTACCCACAGTTGCCTAAGCAAGATATTCAAAGCTTGTTTTGTCATTAGGTTCTTTAGTTGTGGCTGTTCTGTTCATCGTTTTCAGAGATATTTGTATACTTGTACTGTTTGTAGCTGATGTTAATTTGTTTGTGCACCAACGTTTACCCTATAATTTAAAGTACTGGTTCAGATTGGCTCAAAATAATTCTCCAGATTTGACAGGGTGGATGACCATTTGTCTAACTGACCCAATACATATATATTTGTGTGTGTGTACCAGACTACCCTTACGCCCAGCCAAGAGGGGCTTTTGCTCTGGGCCCAGTTTTAGATAGAGGGCTGTGTCCTGGCTCACTGCTGGTCACCACTCCACACAGGACCCCCGTCCTTCAGATCACATCCTGGAAACCCGGGACCATGGAATTTGCAACCCAGAGGGCACTGAGCGCGCATCTAGACTGCATAGCTCTCTTGCCCAGTCTGTTCTCCTGGGGGTTATAGCACCGTTACCTGTGTACACATCCCTGAGATCAGGGGGCAGCTGTTTGTGAGGGGGGTGGATGCAGCTGGGCTGTGTGGCCTTGGACATCCACACAGATGTTCACGAGACCCCTCATGGTACAGGACAGCCGATGGAATGGAGAGAAGGGGCCAGGTGGGGCAGCTTTCCTTGTGCAGCACTGTTCCGGCACGGTGTTCCGAAGAGTTATAGAATTCTAAATTCAGACATGGCCTTCCAGGTCATTATGAAGAGATATTTATCAAAATATTTAAGTTTGCTGAAAAGACTGACAGTTGATGGCATTAAAATATTTAGGCATATGGTATGTGGCCCTGAGCCCTGTAAATACTAGGGGGGTAGTAGCAACTGTATATGATGTGCTTGCTTTCAAAGGCCGCCATGTTTAAGAGGTTTCAAGTATAAAAGATTTCCAACCATAGCTTACCTTCTCTGTTTTCTTTTTTCAATTAAGTGTTTCCACAACTCTACTTTCATATGTTACGTCAGAGAAGAAAGGTGCTTCACGGAGAGGTGATTGTCGAAAAGGATGATTAAATGATCCCTACAACAAGGTGCCTTTTCCAGAATAACCAGGATTACTTGAGTCCAAGTTTTAATAATAAGAATAAACAGCTTCATGAAATACTGAGGATTGTGTTATTTCTTAAACTATAACTTGGGACACGTGGTATTTGCCAATATTTGTCTTCAGATTGTGCCAGGTCCGTTTTCTCCAAGAACTATGCAAGTATTTATTATCGACTCCTGGGTAGGTGATGATCATAAAAAAAAATAATTGGGTGTATTACCTGGAAAAAAAAACTTTTGTTAGTTTTTGAACTAAAAATAAGTTTTACTAAATTTTTTTTGCAGCATATGTTCAAAGCTCTTGAAATCAATATTTAGAAATTAGTTTAATGATTTAATATTATGATGCCTGCCAGTGATATTTACGTGATATTTATAAATGAAACTAAATACAGAATTATAATAACTGTTAATAATGTATTAGCATTTCTTGAACCCAAGGTCTATTTCTCTCAAGTTATAAGGTAGCATTTTTGATTAATAACAGTTTTTGGAAGCATAGACATAGTTTGCTATGGTAAATCTTTTGATCTAGATAAAGTAGTCATATAAAAAGCCCAAAATATTCAAGTAGGTGTCACAGTTGGAAAATATTCTTTGGAAATATGTTTAGGCCACTGAAATTATACTCCTAAGCAAGTTTATTTTTATTTGAATTAACTACTCAAGGTCAAGCTTTTCAATTGTAAGGATTTTAAGGGATTAGAAAGAAAGAATGTATGTATATACTTGGCCTCACTTGTAAAAAAAACATAATAACGTTGAATCTGATGGTAACACTGTGTCTGTTACATTCAGAACTCTGGCTGAAAAAGGCTGCTCTATACCGTGGAATCATCTAATAAAAAATCATCTTGTGACAATCCCTTTGTGGTACTTAGGTAACAAAATGTTTTAGGGTATGATCTGAAATAGACTTCATTTTATTCTGAATTCCACTGAATAGCAAAAATCTTACGGTAAAGCTTCTGTCCACGGGTTGAATAGAAAGATACACTGAAGAAAATCTAATAATGCTTTAGTTCTAAAAATGTTTTAACTCTTAAAAATGTCCTTAAAAAATTTCCCCCTTATATTAAGGTATGCTGCTTTCCTGGCCTGTTTTAGAGACACTATTAAATGTGTGCCTTTAAAAGAAAAGGAACTTTTGGCCTGCTATAGATATGTAGGTGTGATTTTGGCTTTAATTGTTCTGTATTCTTTGCCTTTACAATCAGCATGTAACTTTACACTTTTCAGAATTGCTTGTTTTGTGTTACTACCTCCTTTTCAAATGATTTCATGTGGAGATTTGTAGTGCAGCATAGTTTTGCAAACTTACATTTTAGATAACTTGATTTTTAAAAAGGTGCTATTTCTCTTATTATGTTACATTTTTAATATTTCCTTTGCAGGATTAGATTACGGATTCTCAAAAACGCTGATGTTCATTCTGCATTTACATGGCTTTGATCGTTTTCATCTTGAATTCTTATACGGAAGAAATTTTCAGGGACTTTTTCCTTTTGGTAACATAGTATAAGAAGCTCACATATTTATCTTGTTAGATACCTGTCTTATGAAAAATATTTTCAATCCTTTCCCTAAAATTTGCATTAATTCAACTTGTACTCCCTACCAGCAGCTGTAATTCTTTTCTTTTCCCTTAAGTGATGGAATATCTTGAAGTAGGAATTGTGATCAACTTTAATAAAAATGAAATACGTCAAACTATTCAGGGACTATATTAATATACTCAGTGCATGCCGAAACTTTAGACTTAGTTTATCTTTTTTCTTTTTTTTTAAAGAAGATGTTGGGGGTCGGAGTTTATTAACTAATTTATTTTTGCTGTATTGGGTCTTCGTTTCTGTGCGAAGGCTTTCTCTAGTTGTGGCAAGCAGGGGCCACTCTTCGTCGCGGTGCGCGGGCCTCTCACTATCATGACGTCTTGTTGCGGAGCACAGGCTTCAGACGCGCAGGCTCAGTAGTTGTGGCTCACGGGCCTAGTTGCTCTGCGGCATGTGGGATCCTCCCAGACCAGGGCTCGAACCCGTGTCCTCTGCATTAGCAGGCAGATTCTCAACCGCTGCGCCACCAGGGAAGCCCCTAGATTTAGCTTATCTTCAGGATCTTTTATTTCAACAAATTCTAAGCTGTCTTTTGTGTAGAAAATAAAGTGCTTAAATGGTAGTTTCATTTTAAAAAGAGAGTATTTGGAAGTCCTTTGCACTTGTCTGCTGTGACAACATTTTCTTTTGAAAATCTCCCAAAAGCGTTCCTTTGCGTAGGCAAGTCAGGCTTGAATCAAATAGACCTTGAGGGCTTCCCTGGTGGTGCAGTGGTTAAAGAATCTCCTGCTGGTGCAGGGGACACGGGTTCGAGCCCTGGTCCAGGAGGATCCCACATGCCGCGGAGCAGCTAAACTCGTGTGCCACAACTACTGAAGCCCGCACGCCTGGAGCCTGTGCTCCGCAACAAGAGAAGCCACCGCAGTGAGAAGCCCACGCACCGCAACGAAGAGTAGCCCCCACTCGACGCAACTAGAGAAAACCTGCGCGCAGCAATGAAGACCCGATACCCTGTAATGCCTATATGGGAAAAGAATCTAAAAAAGTGGATATATGTGTATGTATAACTGCATCACTTTGCTGTACACCTGAAACTAACACAACACTGTAAATCAACTATACTCCAATAGAAAAATAAAAATACATTTTATTTTTTGATTTAGGATAGTGTCTTACCCCTATATTTTTAAATGCAGTTGTTCTTAAATCCACTTAACACTTTGTGGGTTTTACTTTTTAGGATAACGACTAGACAAATGGATTTCAGATCACAGCTTTTATAAGAGTGATCCTAGGACCCCAGAGTCTCTCCCTTGGAGGCTTTGCATCAGTGGCTGTAGGGCTGAGGAATCTACATTTCTAGCAAGGTGCTAGGTAGTTTGATGCAGGCAGTTGAGTTTCCACCACCCCTTTAAGAAACACTGCCACAGAGAAATATCAGGGGGCGGAGGGAGGTGACTTCTTACAAATGCCATATTCCGTGTACTTAATAAAACAGAAAAAAATCAGCATTCCATGTTCTATTGTCTCTAACCAAAATGAACACCATAGCTTTAAGTTTATACAAATGAAAAACTCGATATTTGCATAGGGTGAAGTAGTAAGACATTTTGTATGTGCTCTTTAAAGCATATGTTATTTTATAGCCATGTAATTGATCTGTCCATTCACTTAAGTAGTGTAGGGCAATAAGACAGAGAACAGTAGTAAAATCCAGAGCAATAATCAGGTTTTTTTCTTGTACTGAATTTAATGATATGAAATAAATGGACATCATAGTTTCAGTAGTTAAAAACTATGCTAGGGATTGAAATGGGGAAGATGGCGGAAGAGTAAGACGCGGAGATCGCCTTCCTCCCCACGGATACACCAGAAATACATCCACACGTGGAACAACTCCTACAGAACTCCTACTGAAGGCTGGCAGAAGACCTCAGACCTCCCAAAAGGCAAGAAACTCCCCACGTAACTGGGTAGGGCAAAAGAAAAAACAGAGACAAAAGAATAAGGACGGCACCTGCACCAGTGGGAGGGAGCTGTGAAGGAGGAAAAGTTTCCACACACTAGGAAGCCCCTCCGCGGGCGGAGACTGCGGGAGGCAGAGGGGGGAGTTTCGGGACCGCGGAGTAGTGCACAGCGACGGGTGCGGAGGGCAAAGCGGGGAGATTCCTGAACAGACGATCGGTGCCGACCGGCACTCACCAGCCCGAAGGCTTGCTGCTCACCCACCGGGGCGGGCGGGGCTGCGAGCTGAGGCTCGGGTTTTGGTTTTGGACGGAGCTCAGGGAGAGGACTGGGGTTGGCGGCTTGAACATAGCCTGAAGGGGTTAGTGCACCACGACTAGCCGGGAGGGAGTTCGGGGAAAAGCCTGCACCGGCCGAAGAGGCAAGAGACTTTTTCTTCCCTCTTTGTCTCCTGGTGCGCGAGGAGAGGGGTCTAAGAGCGCTGCTTAAAGGAACTCCAGAGACGGGCGCGAGCCGCGGCTAAAAGCGCGAACCCCAGAGACGGGCGCGAGCCGCAGCTGAGGGCGCGAGCCCCCGAGACGGGCGCGAGCCGCGGCTGAGAGCGCAAACCCCAGAGACGGGCGCGAGCCGCGGCTGAGGGCGCGAGCCCCCGAGACGGGCGCGAGCCGCGGCTGAGAGCGCAAACCCCAGAGACGGGCGCGAGCCGCGGCTGAGGGCGCGAGCCCCCGAGACGGGCGCGAGCCGCGGCGGGAAGCGCGAACCCCAGAGACGGGCGCGAGCCGCGGCTAAAACCGCGGACCCCAGAGACGGGCGGGAGACGCTAAGGCTGCTGCTGCCGCCACCAAGGGGCCTGTGTGCGAGCACAGGTCACTCTCCACACCCCTCTTCCGCGGAGCCTGTGCAGCCCGCCACTGCCAGGTTCCCGGGATCCAGGGACAACTTCCCCGGGAGTACGCACGGCGGGTCTCAGGCTGGTGCAACGTCACGCCGGCCTCTGCCGCAACGTCACGCTGCCTCTGCAGCTGCAGGCCCGCCCCGCACGTAGTGCCCCTCCTACCCCCATCCCCCAACCCCCGGCCTGAGTGAGCCGGAGGCCCCGAATCAGCGGCTCCTTTAACCCCGTCCTGGCTGAGCGAAAAAACAGACGCCCTCCAGCGACCTACACGCAGAGGCAGGGCCAAATCCAAAGCTGAGCTCCTGTGAGCTGTGAAAACAAAGAAGAGAAAGGGAAATCTCTCCCAGCAGCCACAGAAGCAGCGGATTAAAGCTCCACAATCAACTTGATATACCCTGCATCTGTGGAATACCTGAATAGACAAGGAATGATCCCAAATTGAAGAGGTGGAATTTAGGAGCGAGATCTATGATTTTTTTCCCTTTTCCTCTTTTTGTGAAGGTGTACGTGTATGCTCCTGTGTGACATCTAGTCTGTATACTCTTGCTTCCACCATTTGTCCTAGGGCTCTATCCGTCCATGACTTTTTTTTAAAAATTCTTTTTCTTAATAATTAAGTTTAATTGTAATAACTTTATTATACTTTACCTTCGTTCTTTCTTTCTTTCCTTCCTTCCCTCCCTCCTTTAGACAACGAATCACCCCAAATTGAGGAGGTGGTCTCAGGGAGCAGGATTTATGATTTTTCCCCCTTTACCTCTTTTTGTGAAGGTGTATGTGTATGCTTCTGTGTAAGATTTTCTCTGTATAGCTTTGCTTCCAACATTTGTCCTAAGGTTCTATCCGTCCCTTTTTTTTTTTCTAAATATTTTTTAATTCAATAACTATATTATACTTTATTTTATTTTTACTGTATCATCTTTCTTTCTGTCTTTTTTTCCTTCTTTCCATCCTTCCTTCCTTCCTCCCTCCCTCCCTCCCTCCCTCCTTTCTTTCCTTCTTTGCTTCTTTCTTCCTTCCTTCCTTTCCTCCTTTCCTTCTTTCTTTACTCATACTTCTACTAATTCTCTCTACTTTTTCTCCCTTTTATTCTGAGCCGTGTGGATGAAAGGCTCTTGGTGCTCCAGCCAGGAGTCAGGGCTCTGCCTCTGAGGTAGGAGAGCCAACTTCAGGTCACTGGTCAACAAGAGACCTCCCAGCTCCACATAATATTAAACAGCGGAAATCTCCCAGAGACCTCCATCTTAACACCAGCACCCAGCTTCACTCAACGACCAGCAAGCCACAGTGCTGGACAACCTATGCCAAACAACTAGCAAAACAGGAACACAACCCCACCCATTAGCAGAGAGGCTGCCTAAAATCATAATAAGGCCACAGACACCCCAAAACACACCACCAGACGTGAACCTGCCCACTAGAGAGACAAGATCCAGCCTCATCCAGCACAACACAGGCACTAGTCCCCTCCACCAGGAAGCCTACACAACCCACTGAAACAACCTTAGCCACTGGAGACAGACATCAAAAACAACGGGAACTACGAACCTGCAGCCTGCAAAAAGGAGACCCCAAACACAGTAAGATAAGCAAAATGAGAAGACAGAAAAACACACAGCAGATGAAGGAGCAAGATAAAAACCCACCAGACCTAACAAATGAAGAGGAAATAGGCAATCTACCTGAAAAAGAATTCAGAATAATGATAGTAAGGATGATCCGAAATCTTGGAAGTAGAATGGACAAAATGCAAGAAACAGTTAACAAGGACCTACAAGAACTAAAGATGAAACAAGCAACGATGAACAATGCAATAAATGAAATTAAAATCACTCTAGATAGGATCAATAGCAGAATAACTGAGGCAGAAGAACGGATAAGTGACCTGGAAGATAAAGTAGTGGAAATAACTACTGCAGAGCAGAATAAAGAAAAAAGAATGAAAAGAACTGAGGACAGTCTCAGAGACCTCTGGGACAACATGAAACGCACCAACATTCGAATTATAGGGGTTCCAGAAGAAGAAGAAAGAAAGAAAGGGACTGAGAAAATATTTGAAGAGATTATAGTTGAAAACTTCCCTAATATGGGAAAGGAAATAGTTAATCAAGTCCAGGAAGCACAGAGGGTCCCATACAGGATAAATACAAGGAGAAACACGCCAAGACACATATTAATCAAACTGTCAAAAATTAAATACAAAGAAAGCATATTAAAAGCAGCAAGGGAAAAACAACAAATAACACACAAGGGAATCCCCATAAGGTTAACAGCGGACCTCTCAGCAGAAACCCTACAAGCCAGAAGGGAGTGGCAGGACATACTGAAAGTGATGAAGGAGAATAGCCTGAAACCAAGACTACTCTACCCAGCAAGGATCTCATTCACATTTGATGGAGAAATTAAAACCTTTACAGACAAGCAAAAGCTGAGAGAGTTCAGCACCACCAAACCAGCTTTACAACAAATGCTAAAGGAACTTCTCTAGACACGAAACACAAGAGAAGGAAATGACCTATAGTAGCGAACCCAAAACAATATATAAAATGGAAATAGGAACATACATATCAATAATTACCTTAAATGTAAATGGACTAAATGCTCCCACCAAAGACACAGATTGGCTGAATGGATACAAAAACAAGACCCTTATATATGCTGTCTACAAGAGACCCACTTCAGAACTAGAGACACATACAGACTGAAAGTAAGGGGATGGAAAAAGATATTCCATGCAAATGGAAACCAAAAGAAAGCTGGAGTAGCAATTCTCATATCAGACAAAATAGACTTTAAAATAAGGACTATTAAAAGGGACAAAGAAGGACACTACATAATGATCAAGGGATCGATCCAAGAAGAAGATATAACAATTGTAAATATTTATGCACCCAACATAGGAGCACCTCAATACATAAGGCAAATACTAACAACCATAAAAGGGGAGATCAACAGTAACACATTCATAGTAGGGGACTTTAACACCCCACTTTCACCCATGGACAGATCATCCAAAATGAAAATAAATAAGGAAACACAAGCTTTAAATGATACATTAAACAAGATGGACTTAATTGATATTTATAGGACACTCCATCCAAAAACAACAGAATACACATTTTTCTCAAGTGCTCATGGAACATTCTCCAGGATAGATCATATCTTGGGTCACAAATCAAGCCTTGGTAAATTTAAGAAAACTGAAATTGTATCAAGTATCTTTTCCGACCACAACGCCATGAGACTAGATATCAATTACAGGAAAAGATCTGTAAAAAATACAAACACATGGAGGCTAAACAATACACTACTTAATAATGAAGTGATCACTGAAGAAATCAAAGAGGAAATAAAAAAATACCTAGAAACAAATGACAATGGAGACACAACGACCCAAAACCTATGGGATGCAGCAAAAGCAGTTCTAAGGGGGAAGTTTATAGCAATACAAGCCCACCTTAAGAAGCAGGAAACATCTCGAATAAACAACCTAACCTTGCACCTCAAGCAATTAGAGAAAGAAGAACAAAAAAACCCCAAAGCTAGCAGAAGGAAAGAAATCATAAAAATCAGATCAGAAATAAATGAAAAAGAAATGAAGGAAACAATAGCAAAGATCAATAAAACTAAAAGCTGGTTCTTTGAGAAGATAAACAAAATAGATAAACCACTAGCCAGACTCATCAAGAAAAAAAGGGAGAAGACTCAAATCAATAGAATTAGAAATGAAAAAGGAGAAGTAACAACTGACACTGCAGAAATAAAAAAAATCATGAGAGATTACTACAAGCAACTCTATGCCAATAAAATGGACAATCTGGAAGAAATGGACAAATTCTTAGAAATGCACAACCTGCCAAGACTGAATCAGGAAGAAATAGAAAATATGAACAGACCAATCACAAGCACTGAAATTGAAACTGTGATTAAAAACCTTCCAACAAACAAAAGCCCAGGACCAGATGGCTTCACAGGTGAATTCTATCAAACGTTTAGAGAAGAGCTAACACCTATCCTTCTCAAACTCTTCCAAAATATAGCAGAGGGAGGAACACTCCCAAATTCCTTCTACGAAGCCACCATCACCTTGATACCAAAACCAGACAAGGATGTCACAAAGAAAGAAAACTACAGGCCAATATCACTGATGAACATAGATGCAAAAATCCTCAACAAAATACTAGCAAACAGAATCCAACAGCACATTAAAAGGGTCATACACCATGATCAAGTGGGGTTTATTCCAGGAATGCAAGGATTCTTCAATATACGCAAATCTATCAATGTGATAAACTATATTAACAAATTGAAGGAGAAAAACCATATGATCATCTCAATAGATGCAGAGAAAGCTTTCGACAAAATTCAACACCCATTTATGATAAAAACCCTCCAGAAAGTAGGCATAGAGGGAACTTTCCTAAACATAATAAAAGCCATATATGACAAGCCCACAGCAAACATCATCCTCAATGGTGAAAAACTGAAAGCATTTCCACTAAAATCAGGAACAAGACAAGGTTGCCCACTCTCACCACTCTTATTCAACATAGTTTTGGAAGTTTTAGCCACAGCAATCAGAGAAGAAAAGGAAATAAAAGGAATCCAAATCGGAAAAGAAGAAGTAAAGCTGTCACTGTTTGCAGATGACATGATACTATACATAGAGAATCCTAAAGATGCTACCAGAAAACTACTAGAGCTAATCAATGAATTTGGTAAAGTAGCAGGATACAAAATTAATGCACAGAAATCTCTGGCATTCCTATATACTAATGATGAAAAATCTGAAAGTGAAATCAAGAAAACACTCCCATTTACCATTGCAACAAAAGAATAAAATATCTAGGAATAAACCTACCTAAGGATACGAAAGACCTGTATGCAGAAAATTATAAGACACTGATGAAAGAAATTAAAGATGATACAAATAGATGGAGAGATATACCATGTTCTTGGATGGGAAGAATCAACATTGTGAAAATGACTCTACTACCCAAAGCAATCTACAGATTCAATGCAATCCCTATCAAACTACCACTGGCATTTTTCACAGAACTAGAACAAAAAATTTCGCAATTTGTATGGAAACACAAAAGACCCCGAATAGCCAAAGCAATCTTTAGAACGAAAAAAGGAGCTGGAGGAATAAGGCTCCCTGACTTCAGACTATATTACAAAGCAACAGTAATCAAGACAGTATGGTACTGGCACAAAAACAGAAAGATAGATCAGTGGAACAGGATAGAAAGCCCAGAGATAAACACACGCACATATGGACACCTTATCTTTGATAAAGGAGGCAGGAATGTACAGTGGAGAAAGGACAGCCTCTTCAATAAATGGTGCTGGGAAAACTGGACAGGTACATGTAAAAGTATGAGATTAGATCACTCCCTAACACCATACACAAAAATAAGCTCAAAATGGATTAAAGACCTAAATGTAAGGCCAGAAACTATCAAACTCTTAGAAGAAAACATAGGAAGAACACTCTATGACATAAATCACAGCAAGATCCTTTCTGACCCACCTCCTAGAGTAATGGAAATAAAAACAAAAATAAACAAATGGGACCTAATGAAACTTCAAAGCTTTTGCACAGCAAAGGAAACCATAACCAAGACCAAAAGACAACCCTCAGAATGGGAGAAAACATTTGCAAATGAAGCAACTGACAAAGGATTAATCTCCAAATTTACAAGCAGCTCATGCAGCTCAATAACAAAAATACAAACAAACACCCATCCAAAAATGGGCAGAAGACCTAAATAGACATTTCTCCAAAGAAGATATACAGAATGCCAACAAACACATGAAAGAATGCTCAACATCATTAATCATTAGAGAAATGCAAATCAAAACTACAATGAGATATCATCTCACACCAGTCAGAATGGCCATCATCAAAAAATCAAGAAACAATAAATGCTGGAGAGGGTGTGGAGAAAAGGGGACACTCTTGCACTGCTGTGGGAATGTGAATTGGTTCAGCCACTGTGGAGAACATTATGGAGGTTCCTTAAAAAACTACAAATAGAATTACCATATGACCCAGCAATCCCACTACTTGGCATATACCCTGAGGAAAACCAAAATTCAAAGAGAGTCATGTACCAAAATGTTCATTGCAGCTCTATTTACAATAGCCAGGACATGGAAACAACCTAAGCGCCCATCATCGGATGAATGGATTAAAGAAGATGTGGCACATATAACAATGGAATATACTCAGCCTTAAAAAGAAATGAAATTGAGCTATTTGTAATGAGATGGATAGACCTAGAATCTGTCATTACAGAGTGAAGTAAGTCAGAAAGAAAAAGACAAATACCGTATGCTAACACATATATTATGGAATTTAAGGGAAAAAAATGTCATGAAGAACCTAGGGTAAGATAGGAATAAAGACGCAGACCTACTGGAGAACGGACTTAAGGATATGGGGAGGTGGAAGGGTGAGTTTTGACAGGGCGAGAGAGAGTCATGGACATATACACACTAACAAACGTAGTAAGGTAGATAGCTGGGGGGAAGCAGCCGCAAGGCACAGGGATATTAGCTCGGTGCTTTGTGACAGCCTGAAGGGTGGGATGGGGAGAGTGGGAGGGAGGGAGACGCAAGAGGGAAGACATATGGGAACATATGTATATGTATAGCTGATTCACTTTGTTGTAAATCAGAAACTAACACACCATTGTAAAGCAATTATACCCCAATAAAGATGTTTAAAAAAAAAAAAAAAAAAAAAAAAAAAAAAAAAAAAACTATGCTAGGGCTTCCCTGGTGGCGCAGTGGTTGAGAGTCCGCCTGCTGATGCAGGGGACACGGATTCGTGCCCCGGTCCGGGAAGATCCCACATGCCGCGGAGCCGCTGGACCCGTGAGCCATGGCCGCTGAGCCTGTGCGTCCAGAGCCTGTGCTCTGCAACGGGAGAGGCCACAGAAGTGAGAGGCCCGCGTACCGCAAAAAAAAAAAAAAAAAAACAAAAAAACTATGCTAAATGATTTTAGTTCAATAGTATTGTTCATTGAACAGAACTTCTAGTCTTTTGTTTTTTGGTCAATAACCTAAACACACACACACACACACACACACACACACACACACGCCTCTTAGGAATATATTCAGGATTGTGAAAAACGTATATGTTTCTGTTTTTGAGAAATATGCACAACAGAAAGTAATTATAATTTGCCTGAGTGATTTATGACTTAATCATCAGTTGACTAAAATAGATTTGTGGCTAGATGTGTACGTTCAGAAGCTAGTTTTATTGAGTATACTCTAACTGAACTTTATTAAAACCTTTACAACAGAAATTAATCTTAAGAACTGAGGAAATGGAAAGATTAATTTACATTAAATGTACTCAAGAAGAAAAAAATGACTTAGTTTTCATCTGGGAGAATGTTGATATTTGAGCATCAAATTTTTTTTTCAAAGCTACAACTTTGTGACTTGTATGCATAAGGATTTGCTCTAAGATTAGGTATTACTTTTTTGTTTCAGTTCCAAAATCAACATATATGGGATAATTTATATAGAAACTGATTTTGTAGCATTAAAGATGTATCACATTTTAGGGGCTTCCCTAGTGGTGCAGTGGTTAAGAATCCTTCTGCCAGTGCAGGGGACATGGGTTCGAGCCCTGGTCCGGGGAGATCCCACATGCCGCAGAGCAACTGGGCCCTTGCGCCACAACTACTGAGCCTGTGCTCTAGAGCAAGCCGCAACTACTGAGCCCGAGTACCACAGCTACTGAGCCCGTGTGCCTAGAGCCCGTGCTCCACAACAAGAGAAGCTACCGCAATGAGAAGCCCATGCACCACAACAAGGAGTGGCCCCCGCTCTCCGGAACTAGAGAAAGCCCTCGCACAGCAACGAAGACCCAATACAGCCAAAACTAAAAACAAATAAATAAATAAAATTTTTAAAAATGTATCACATTTTAAAAATGGAAATTAAAATTTCAGAAAGTTCAAAATTTGAGGATTTTTTTTTTTTTTTTGCAGAAGAGTTCATACTATCTGTACTAGGTAGTATGAACTAACAGTGTGATAGCAAAAGTTAGGTATGAGCATAGCTAGTGAAAAATGTTTTTAAAAACAGGTTTTAAAAACGTTGGTTACCTCATAGGCTGTACATGTTCATAGTTACAAAGCATTTTTGGCTCTGAAAAGTTCCTAATTATTATTATGCTTATGGAATTGATCTGCTTTATGTAAATGCATTCAGATAGTTTTTGAAGAAGTGGGTTTTTTTTTTTTTTTTTGCGGTACGCGGGCCTCTCACTGCTGTGGCCTCTCCCGTTGCGGAGCATAGGCTCCGGACGCGCAGGCTCAGCAGCCATGGCTCACGGGCCTAGCCGCTCTGCGGCATGTGGGATCTTCCCGGACCGGGGCACGAACCCGTATCCCCTGCATCGGCAGGCAGACTTCCAACCGCTGCGCCACCAGGGAAGCCCTGAAGAAGTGTTTAAAAATATTTTAGATGCATATATACCTTGTGAACACTCGAGTTTGCTTATTTTTTTTAATTAAAAAATTTTTTAATTAATTTTTTATTGAAGTATAGTTGATTTACAATGTTGTATTAGTTTCAGGTGTATAGCACAGTGATTCAGATATATATATCTGTCAGATTCTTTTCCCTTATAGGTTATTACAAAGTATTGAGTATAGTTCCCTGTGCTGTACAGTAGGTCCTTGTTGGTTATCTATTTTATATATAGTAGCAGAGTTTGCTTATTTTAAAATACGTGTTTCATTCAGTAAACATTAAAAGAAGAAAAGAAGTCATTGCCACATTCATTTTAAACTTTTATGAAATTAAGGCTGAGTTGTTTTAGTACTAATTCTAGCCTTGTAGTGAATGAAATGGATTAATTTAAAGCTATAAATATTTCTTTAGGGGTAAAATGTACATAGATTTATTTCTTGACAAATATTAACAAAATAAAATTATAAACAATACTGTAGGTTATTTTTACTAGATTCTGATGGCAGGTGTTTTTAAATTCATCAGCCACTTTCAGTGAAAGAATGGTGACACTTGTAACAGCTAAGAACTGGGACCTGGGAGTGAGACCTGTGCTAGATTTTGGGGGAAGTACTTAATTTTCTGAAGATTCTGAGTCCTCATCCATAAAATGGGGTAAGGAATTGTCTGAGTTGCAAATGAGATATCTATAACCGTGTAGCACAGAGCTTGGCAAATAGACGTAATCAATTAATGACAATTTGCTTTTAATGGTTTTGTAACATCTATATTGTGCCAGGTGAAATTTCTGAAGTCATATCAAACCCATTTACTTCTGGGGTAGAATTTAATATCACTTCCAGAGAATTGTTTTGGTGGAATTTTCTTTTCCTATACTTTTTCTGTTTTTATCAATTTGAACGATGGCTTCGATTTAGCTATTTTTCTTATCTTGAATTAGAAGGAGAAAGCTATAATTTCATTTAGTAGGGGAACAGTGGAGAGGAGCTACCTAGGCGTTGGTCTCTTTTAGGATGTAAGTGGTATCCCGATTGACAAGACTTTTGATAGTGAATATTTCAAATAAGGCAGAAGCTGTAGTGAGATATTTTCCAGCCAGCCTGGCCCCCTGGCAGTGCTCACAGGAGTGGGGCGCGGGCTTTGATTCACTGACAGGAGTCCCTGGGCTGAAAGAACTATCTTTACAACAGAAGATCTTTTAAGAGAATTCTATTATGTCAGCGTATTATTAATAACTTGTATTAATAGAAGAATATAAAAGTGTTACAGGTTTCTCAAATGAAGAGTTCCTTGATCAGAGTGGGATGAAATAATTTTGCTCCGAAAAGCCTCGTTAATCTGCCATTGTTAGCAATAAGATGATTCTCCAAAAACCTTAAGCTCATCATAAGTCCCCATTTTAAAAAATTAGATATAAATCTCTGACATCCTAAATGGTGTGCAAAATCTAGATGGTAAATCATCTTCTCTCGTGTCTAATCTGAAGAGCTAGAATGGTGTGCAAAATCTAGATGGTAAATCATCTTCTCTCGTGCCTAATCTGAAGAGCTAGAATGGTGTGCAAAATCTAGATGGTAAATCATCTTCTCTCGTGTCTAATCTGAAGAGCTAGGTGACCACATTGGTCAGAGTTGACCGAAGGCATATGGTCCAGCTGTTAACGGTTTCAGATGACTCAAGTTCACGGGTTTTGGAGGGAACATTGCAGCTTCTACTGGCTGTTGAGAAAGGTCAAAATTCAAACAATACAGAATGACCTAGAGTAAAAAAGTGTAAGTGTCTCTTCACTTTTTCCCTTTGTTCCAATACTTCAGGCATTAATAACAGTTTCGTATCTTTTTAGACCCTTAAAAAACACACATTTATTCTTTCTCTTCCCCTTTACACACACACACACACACACACACACACACACACACACACACACAAATTGTTACATAAATGGAAATAATCTAAACATGTATTATTTTGCTTGCATGTCTTGGAGATTTCATGTGTGTACATATGTATGTGTGCATGCTACTTCTTAATATGTATTTCTCCATTGATGGACATTTTTGTCGATAATCTGTAATCATTGATAGGTACACGAAAATAACATGAGACGGTAATGCTGACAATCGTAGTATCAATATATAACATTTACTGACATTTATTGTGTACCAGGCCATGTGTTGATTTATCTCACTTAACAACCAAATGAGGTACACATATTATAATAAATATTTTACCATCGAAGGATCAGGCTCAGAGAGGTTAAGGAACAGCCCCAAGTACTTTTAGACCTTTTTACGGATGTACACATGTAAGAGAGATTCCTAGGTGTAAAACTGTTAGGTTAAAGAGGACACCCGTTTTAAATTCTGATGGATACTACTGAATCGTGTTCCAAAAAACCTGTGTCAGTTTAATCCCAACAGCAAGGTATGGGAGCACATATTTCTTCATATTCTTACACTAAACAGTGTAAATCTTTTCATTTTTTTCCCTTTTATATTTACTTGATTATTTCAGTTGAACGTATCTTCAGATCTTTATTGGTTATTTGTATTTTTTTCTGTGAATTGTCCTTCCATATTGTTTGCCCACTCTTCTTTTGAATTGGTAGTCTTTTTTATTGCTATGGAACAGCATGTATGTTATGTACACGCCTTCTTTGTCACATGTGTTTCTGTCTATGGTGTGCTCATAATTAACTTGTTTATGATGGCTTCTGTCTTATAGGAGATTTCAGTTTTTATGTACAAAATCTGCCAATATTTTCCCTGGTTTTATGTTTTGCTTAAAAAGACCTAGACATCTCAAAACCTTAAGTACAATTTCTTATTCTTCTACGGCCTGTGTAACTTCCTTTCCATTTGAAATTTTGAGTGTTCTGCTGTAGGGTAGGGTAAGAATCTAATAATTGTGCTTTTACCCGCATGAACCTCAACTTGTAACAGCATTCACTGAACAGGACCTTCCTTCTTCTCACCGAAGCGGGGTGCGGCCTGCGTCAGTGTCAGGGGAACGTTTCATTTCCGCGTGATCTGAGTCTACGATACTGTCGTGAGACAGAGGAAGAGACTCTTGGCCTCGTCACACGTGGAGGTGATTTGTGTGTTGCGGTTCCCATTCTTTCCTCTATTTTTGTCTCCGTGTCTCTTCCAGTACAAGCATGGGTCTGTTTTCACTCTGAGATTGGAATATGTGTTTGGCGGAGGTGTGTTTCGTGTCTCAGCCCATCAGTGACGGTGCTGTGGCCCAGAAATGCCCGGGGCACTCACCTTGTCCCGTGCCACCTGTGGGAGCCCCACAGACACTCCATTGGCTGCAGCCCATCTTGTGATGGCGTGGCCAGCCCAACCCTCGTGGTTCTCGTTATGGTTACCAAAGGCACCTCAACAGCCATCAGGGAACTTTGGCAAAACAAGATTCATGACTCACAGGTCCTGGAGGGTCACAAGGACACATCCCAGGGCCACACGGCAAGGTCGTGGGGAGAGAAAGAGAGCAAACTTGGGTTCTGCCTTTACGGGTGGAAAAGCGAGGTCACTCAAGTGCTCAGTTATCTAGGTCACCCAGGGCTTTCGAAAAGGGGAACTTCACGGATGCAGGGGGGCCTGACTTCATCCAGTCGTGTTTCTGGCACTGTGTATATTCAAGATAGATGACTTTGAAGTAGATGCTTCAGCTATCAGAAGCTTAAGGTCAGGTACCTACATGACAATCAAAAACGCCGTACCCTACAAGATGAAATAGGAAAAATCCATTATGATCTGATTTTGCTTATTTTTTCCCCTTGTAAGGGCAGGCCTCTGTTAGAAATGGTGTTTTGGGGGGCCATTTATGCATCTAGAGAGGAAAGAGCCACCTAGGTTCTAAAATCTCTTACCTTTGTGTAGGCGGTCTAGAAATCCTTTAGTGGGACAAACAGAATTTTAATCTGGAAATAGCCATATGGTAGAAAATTTTCTTTTTTCTTAAAGAATAAGATTTAAAAATCGAGTTCCCTCCACGTAAAAGTCCCCAAGGTATTTTGCTAATGTGGGGAAAAGCAAGGGGGTGGACTAGTGTGTGTAAGGTGCATGTTTTGTTTAAAAAGTGGGAAGAGGAGAAACATCTTATATTTGTATGTATATACAGAAACTCTAGAAAGATATCTAATAAAATACAGATGGTTTTTACCCATTGGCGACAGAGATGGGGGTGGAACTGGCCAGGTGTGGAAACAACCTGAGAGGAGACTTCTTGCTGGTGACAATTTTAAACTTTCTAGTTTGTGAGCCACGTGAAAGTATTACCCGTTTTTTTTGTTTGTTTGTTTTTAACAAGGAGTGGTCAGTAGTGAAATGCAGCAGGAATTTCAGTAAGGCGAGAATGGGAAGTGTCTATCGTGTTTCCCAATGATTTGTTAAATTATGAACTTTACCAGAACAGGTTCGTGGGTGTGTGAGTGGCTGAAGCAAGACTGCCTGCAGTGAATTGAAATGTGGATGAGAAGCATTTTTACTGTATATTACTGAGTGAAGAAACCACCCCAGGACTTCCCTGGCAGTCCAGTGGTTAGGACTCAGCACTTTCACTGCCGAGGGCCCGGGTTCAATCCCTGATCAGGGAACTGAGATCCAGCAAGCTTTGCAGCATGGCCAAAAAAGAAAAAGAAACCACCCAAAACGTAGTGGCTTAAAACAAGTCATTTTACTCTCCCACCGGCCTGAGTTGACTGGGCTCAGCTGGGCAGTTTCTTTACTCCATGTGATGTCAGCTGAGGCTGGAGTCACCTGGGGACTCAACTGGGTCAGAGCATCCATGATGACTTGCACCTGGGAGCTGAGCTGGGGCTCTTAACTGGTTTTCCTGGGTACGGACTTTCGGTCTGGCCTTGGCTTCTCCAGGGTAGCTGGGTGCAGAGAGGCTGCGTACCCAGAGCAAGGAGGGGACGCTGTTTTCATAAAGGTGAGACTGAGAACTGGTCCAGCATCACTTGCAGCCCATTCTGTTGTTCAGGCAGACCTAGGACCAGCCCAGAGTCAAGGGGAGGGGACATGAAGCCATCTCGAATGGGGAGAGTGACAAATCATTTATGTCCATCTTTAAGCAGTCGCAGGAAGCCTTTGCCAGAAATTAATTACAACTGAAACATCCCCTGCACAACTCATATTAAAAAAAGTCCTAGCTGAGAGAATTACAAACTTATTTGCAGAAAATTTTAAGATTATGACTAACAAAAAATCTGCGTGCCCACCCCCTGTGGAACAAGGAGGAATGTAACAGGCAACTTAGTCCAAAATGTTTGGGTAGCTTGAAAAACTGTGTTTAGTGAGTTTTGCTTTGGAATAATGCCCTCTGCTTACCTTGACGGAAACAATAAACCATCACAGGCAATCTGCTTGTGCATTTCTCTCAGAGTATGGAAAATATCCTCTACATTACCTATGTGAAGAGCATTAAAGATTTTTTTTCCAAATCCTAGTGCTAGGAAATCTTTACTTTCTGTGAAGAACTGATACGATTGTTTCTTATAGTCAATGCAAAACTGATTATAAAGAACATCCGAAAAATTTACAGGTCCAATTTAATAATACTGTAGTGTACGACCTGCATAAATTTGTGTTAACTACACCTTAGTGATGATTTTCTATACCAGCTAGATGTTCCATGAGGTGAATTGCTATCTATTTCTACTTTTCCAGTTTAATGTATGGTCCTTATAAATCTTCTAAAATCTTTTGTAAAATAAAATAGAGAGCACATGAATGAATAAACGGAACAACGACAAAAACATTGTTAGGTGGATAGAGATAAGACATCTTAAATTTATACCCTTATGACTGAAAGCCAGAGTTTGTTTAGTAGGAAGGCTAGAACAGAAGAACATTGAGTCTCTTAGCACCTGAAGAGATCTTAGAGGAATTAGAAAGGGGATGCTGGAGGTCCCAAAGATACTTCATCTCTCAAAAACTCTTGGTTAGAGCTACCCTGTTCTTTACATTGAGAAAAAGAGGGATTTTCTTAATCCAATACCTAGTACCTACAAAGAACCTACAGCAGACATACTGAAGGGTGATCTAGTGAATGTTTTCCTTCTTGTAACAGGACACGTATGTCCGCTATTACATTTTCAATTCAGCTTTGTTCTGGAGGTCCTGCCTAGTAGAATAAGGGGAGTAAAAGTATGAGGAGGAAGGAGACAAAGCTGTCGTTCTTCACCGATGATACTGCAGAAACTAAAGCAGCCAATGAAGTATTCCTGGTTATCAGGAACAGAGGAGAACGAGAGCTGGGAAAAAGATTGCAGAACTAAAAATGTAAATGACAAAACAAAAGGGGACATACTGGCTTGTAATGGAGGCTTGTAGCCATCTCCCAAATCTGTTCTCTTTTATGGTAATTGAACCCTTGACTTACAACTTGCCACGGAGAATAAGGGTATTGCCCAGGGTCTCTTACAGCTAGGTGAGCCTGTATGACGAAGTTCTAGTCACACTAGCATGTGATGAGAAGTGGCACATGCGGCTTCCAGTAAGCGTGCTCTTACTGGAATGTGGATGCAGTGGCAGCCATCCATTTTGGAGCGTGATGCATCTTGGAACTCCCTAGGAATAGCAGAGCAATAGGAAAAAGGAACATGGATCTCTCCCATCATGGAGCAGCCATAGGGCCGCTGGATACAACTGTGCAGTTGGACATGACGTTAGTGGGTACACGTCGCAGAGACCACAGCGTGAATATGACCCCATAGAGTGGTGCAACAGACATCAGGAAAAATGGGTATCCTGCACAACCATACACAGTATCCCAGCGTCACCCGCTCCAGGTAGGGCTACCCCGAGGAGTAAGTCTTGGGAAGCTTACACCTAGACTATTTCAAATACTGTTACTTTGGATCTCTGCCACAGGTGCTGAACCTCCGTTACAGTTCATACAAGATTCTAAATTGGGAATAGGGTGTAGTGTCCTTTAGCAAAGAAAGGAAGTCAAACAGAGTAGTAGCCAAGGGGCAAGATGAATTTCACATTTGTCGAGTGAATGCTCTGTGCAAAGATCTACGGTAAGAGCTGGTGGAAGATACGTGAAGGACAGTTCTTGTCCTCCAGGAACTTAAAGTCTAGTGAGGAAAAACCCATCTATAAACTTCAATAACTTTCGGGACTATAACCCTCAAGGGATTTATAGTCTAGTAAAGAAAAATATATTTATACCAGTAATTTTAATACATGGCAATGAAGTGTGGCTCTGAGGCAGTAATCGAGTAGGAAGAGACATTTATACCAATAATATTAAGCGGGTACTGGAGGCATCCCTGATGCTAAGCAGAGTATAATTAGCTAGCCCCAAGTTTCCAAATCACAACGTTCATCAGCTTTCCCTTCAGATAGCCTTAAGTTACGAGACACAGTACTAATTTTTCTATTTCAGTGCCCTAAGACATCTGGCTTTCTGCAGCACGTAAGCAGTTTGCCTAGTGTATTTGAAAGAATTCTTCTTAGTAAAAGAAAGAGAAAAAAATCAATATTTTTTTTATTTGCACACAGATGAAAACATGGTTGGCCTCAAAGGAAAAAAAAATCTAATTTATTTTACAGTGGTTTCTAAATATTACTCCAGAGAGACTTTTATTTATTTATGGAGAGTATCAATATGACCTTTAAGAAACTTACATTATTTTGGTGGTGGTGTTCTAAACAGACTATGATAATAATAATATCCAATAAAAGAAAATGAATTTGAAAAATAACGTGTGTGTGTACTGGTTATGTGTGGGCGGGGACCAACCACAAGTTCTGCAAGTCTTTTCTCAGTATTAAGACTGTTGTCGCTGGAGTAGCAATTTGCTGTTTCAGCCCACCATGGATATTTATTAAGGATCTATTCTGAGCAGTGCTCTGCTGGGCGCTGTGGAAATGTGGTTAATAAAACAACTTCTGCATTCTCATACAGTAGGCCACTGCCCAAAAGGAGGTATAGAAACACATACTCATAAATAACCAATACAGAGTACTAGGTAGAGGCCCAAGGAAGTGCGAGTATGTTGGGGAGGATACTTCTTTTGTATTAAAAAAATTGATTTACAGAAAGGGGTGGTAGGTGGAATTTGCCTCTCAGGGTCAGGTTTGCTGACCCTGTTCTAGAAGAAGAGAGACTACAGGTGAGGATCTTCTCTTTTGGATGACAAAGGACAACCTTAGTTCGGATCCTTTTCTTCCCTGGGTAGCTCAGTTTGTTCTAAGACAGTATGTCCCCTTAGAGTACATTCCCAGCCTAAAAGTCATCGCCATGGGAATATGGGCTGTGATCATCTGTTATAGCTATTTTGGTCCATGAAAAAGGGGTCATGGAATCTATTTCTTTGCCTGTATTGGAGATATGGTAAGGAAAGAGTCCATGGTCTCATTCTCCAGCTGTTGGCCAGTCTGGCAGGAGGCTCGCTGGTCAGCATCTCAGAGTCTAAGAGCAAATCTTTAACCACATTTCTATGTACCAGGGGAAAGATGAATTCTTACTGGGTGAAGCTTAAAGGACTTCATCGGAATGATGGGCATTAAGGATTGGAAACATTCCAATACGCAGAGTTAGAAGTGAGTTTGGGGCTGGGGCAGGTTTGGAAAGAGGGAGGGGGTAGTGCAAACCTATAAAACTAAGAGGCCAGAGCATATACAACAGAACCAACAGGCACACAGTGGGCAACTTAATAAGACGCATGGCTAAAAGGTCCGTTGTGTGGATTCTTGCCCCGTGGAGAGTCATGGTCTTTATTCAGCAGGCAAAGGCCATCAGAGATTTTTGAACGTGGTGTTGACAATTCCACCTGTACTTCCTCATCGTGGGAGGAGCTGGAGGCATCAAAGATCGAAGGCTGGAGACCAATTAGGAGGCTGCTGTATTATTCCAAGCAAGAAATACTGAGAGACTTGACTGAGGGAACATGAGAGAAAAAGCGAAGGTGGATGAGACATTGGAGACCTTGTCAAGAATGAAGCTCCAGGGTTTGGTGCCTGGGGAGAGATGGAAGAGGAAAAAGTACACCCTCAAACGGTCCTCTAAGTTTTAAGCATGTAAGTTATAAATATGATCTTATCATCTAACAGAACAATAAAACACAGTAAGCATTGTTTATATTTCTCCCAAAGATACACATTAATGGAATCCCACATATCGGTAAATGGCAGGTCTATTTTCCTCACCTTGCAGTCATCATCAGCATATTTTCACTCGTAACTCACAGCTTGTTGCCTTAACCTTCAAAGTATATCCAGAATGCAAACATTTCCCATCTCCACTGCTGATACCATTTTGGGGTTGGCTGCCATTTTCTCTTGCCTATGTCATTACTGTAGTCTCCTGGCTATGTTCCCCAGTTCATCCCTGACTCCCTCTCATCTGCTCTTAACACAGCAGTCACTTACCTTTTTATAATTTAATTTTTATTTTATATTGGAGTATAGTTGATTTACAATGTTGTGTTAGTTTCAGGTGTACAGCAAAGTGGTTCAGTTATACATATACATATACCCATTCTTTTTCAGATTCTTTCCCACCTAGATTATTAGCAGTCAGTCATCTTTAAAACAAAAGTAGGATCACGTCATCCCTCTTCTCAAAATCTTCCAGTAATTCCCCACTTCGCTTAGAGTAAAAGCAGACCTTCTAACCATAGCCTACAAACCCTCCGTAACATGCTGCCTCACTTTCTTTTGCTACTTCGCTCTGGCCAAATCTGACACCTTGCTGTGCCTGTAAAATGCCATCCAGTCTCCTTTCTCAGGGCCACTGCACTTGCTGTTACCCTTCCCTTTAGGTTTTTGTCACTTTGCCAGAGCAGCCGTCCCTGACTACCATATGGTGTAGCAACCCTATTCCCTCCACTGCATTCTCCAGCCACTAGACTCCAACTTAGTTTTTTTCCATAACTCTTGACAAAATATGTATCTATATAGTTTGTGTCTCTCCCTCATATGGACTGTAAACTCAACGTGGGCGTGATTAGTCTTTTTCTTTTCTTTCGTTACTGCATTTCCAACACCCAGAGCAACTTGGCATAGAGCAGATATTGAAATATTTATTGAATTAATGGAGTCTGTCAACAGAAGGCTGAATTCCACAAGTGCATACTAGATGTTCCCGTCGGGTTTTTTTTTTCTGTGTTTTTTAAATTTATTTTATTGAAGTATAGTTGATTTACAATGTTGTGTTAATTTCTGGTGTACAGCAAAGTGATTCAGATATCTATATCCATATCTATATCTATTCTTTTTCATACTCTTTTCCATTATGGTTTATCACAGGATATTGGTTATAGTTCCCTGTGCTCTACAGTAGGATCTTGTTGTTTATCCATTCTCTATATAATATTTTGCATCGGCTCATCCCACACTCCCAATCCATCCTCCCCCTCCCCTGCCCCCTTGGCGACCACAAATCTGTGCTCTATGTCTGTGAGTCTGTTTCTGTTCTGTAGATATGTTCATTTGTGTCATATTTTAGATTCCACATATAAGTGATATCATATGGTATTTGTCTTTCTCTTTCTGACTTACTTCACTTAGTATGATCATCTCTAGGTCCACCCGTGTTGATGCAAATGGCATTATTTCATTCTTTTTTATGGCTGAGTAGTAGTTCATTGTATATATGTACCACATCTTTATCCATTCATCTGTCGATGGACTCTTAGGTTGTTTCCACGTCTTGGCTATTGTGAATAGAGCTGCAGTGAACATAGGGTTAGATACTCCCATTGCTAACACGTACCTTAACATAGCATCTGATGTGTTAAGAGAAGCACCTCATTAGAAATTTCTGGTAAACTACTTCTGGTAAATTGTAATTGCAAAAAAAAAGCCTGGTCTTAACAAATCCAAAATCTACAACATCTTGGTAACCATGCTGCCTCACTGAGTTCTAGCAAACGAAAAAGCTCTGAGGTGTGGGCTTAGGTTAATGAGTGATCTCGCATCATTTTTCAAAACAGCTCTCATCTTCAGAATTCACTCAAGCAATCATATAACAAAATTCCTTAAACAACTCTCTATATACCAGCACTGTGCTCTGGGCATGGAAGATGGAAGGTTGTCCTACCCTCAAGGGCCTTACAGGCTGTGAAATAAAAGAAAAAACAGGTCAGCCTGCAACTAAATATGCGTATGTCAAGTGCTTTGTGGGGTGAGGGGTAGCACAGAAGAGGGGCGGCTAACCCAGGAAACAGTCTGCAGAGGAGGCCAGGCTGGGGCTGGATTAGGCGGATTTCATGTAAATGGAAAAGACAGAACGGGGTGTCCTAGGCAGAGGCGACTGCAGCCTCAAGCATGCAGTGCTGGGGGAGTTTGGGAAACTCCAAGTACTTCTGTGCGGCTGGTACACAGGTGTCTTCTGAGATGTGATGAACATGAGGATGGAGGTGTAGGAAGAGCCTAGATATGAAATAGAAGGAGGACACAAGACACATGTACGATGGTCATTCTGATCGGGGCACCTCGTGATAGAAAGGGGACCTGTAGGGAGGAGGGGTCAGACAGTGCATACATGCTGTTGTATTAAAGTTTATATTAATTCCGGGTGTTGTTTAATGGTACTTTCTCTAGAAAAGCTCTCAAGTATTATACAGTAAGTGTAAGAATAAATAACACTTTGGTTCTGATCACACATCAGTTTTGATTAATTGATAAGTTGATTACAGACGGAAGTTACACACTTCTGTTTTATTTGTATCAGGTAAAGTTAATGGTACAATTTGTGATTTTTTAAGATTCGAAAGTATTTCCCTTTTCTCTTTGAGAGTTCCTATTTCTGAGACTGTACTCCTGTTTCAAGGCACTTAAATCATTTTGTCAGCTCAAGAAGGCCCTTCCACTGTCTGAGGGCAACAGCCTTGAACTACAACTGCAAGATTTTTAGAGAAAATTCCCAGCCTTTGGAGCAGGTGCGGCAATCTCTCATGTTCTAACCAACTAATTGATGGGTTAGTGGCTGCTGGGGTTCTGTGCCGGGCACTCAGAATCGTGCCAAGATCATGAGTGATGTCTGCACGGGCAGGAGACGGCCAGCGGTGGCATGTGTCTCTAAGTGTTACCACCCCTGCTGAGGAGAATATACTCTGACAATTCAATCTGGTGGCAGTGCTAAGAAATCAGACCACTCTTTTTAGCCTTCTCTCCAAAGCCTTTGAACCCTTGAAATTTTCTGAACCACGTTGACTTTTAAACTCTTTGAACCATAAGAGACACAGGGACATGAAGTAACTTGCCCAAGGTCATCCAGCTGATAGTTGGTGGATCCATGATATAAAAGCAATCTGTTGGACTCCAAAGATCCTGTCTTTTCTTTTTTTATATTATGGATCTACCAACTATGAGCTGGGTGACGTTGGGCAAGTTACTTCATGTCTCTGAACCACAATTTCCACATCCATAAAATGGAGAAATTAATATCAGCCTCAGAAGAATGTTGTACCTACCTCATCGGTTTCATCACATACCATCATTCTCTCAGTATGCTCTAGGTTGGCAAACTACTGCCTTTAGGCCAGATTGAGCCCTGTTTTTGTAAAATAAAGTTTTATGGGATACAAAAAAAAAAAGAGAGAGACACAGGGACTGAGTTTTGACACATGAATGCAATTCACGGCCATAAGCTCTCAGGACTTCCTTTTCCTTGCTCTCGACCTTCTTTTGGCTGCTAGACAGGTTACCAATGGCTACCAAACAGCCACCCAGTGTAACTGGCTATGGAGTAGTCAACTAATAACGCTCCTGCTTCCATATGATATCGGGTAGGGTATTTTCAAATGCTTATCGATAACGATAGTTGGACACCAAAACTATGAGTTTTGCTTAGATGAAAAGATAAAGTTTAAATAAGAAGGGGCATGGCAGATAAGAAATTAGAACAGTTTTTTTAAAAATGAAATATCATTGACATCTAACATTGTATTATTTTCAGGTGTACAACATAATGATTCAGCCTAAGTATAACTGCAAAATGATCATCACAGTACGTCTAATTAACATCCTTATGGAAATAGAAAGAATAAAATCAGGGTTATGTGCACGGGAGCTACAGAGTTCTAACTTGGAATTTTTGCCTGACAAAGGTCTAGCTTACTTCCTACTAATCGCTTGCTGAAGTTAATTTGCAATCCTCAAACTAAAAGTCAGGGGGTAGTAGAGGAAAACTAGCTCTTTTCACTAGTGTATCCAAATGTCTCAGCAACTTGCCATAAAGTCAAAAACGGATTGGTGTGCAGCTCTCTCCAAACAGTGACTTGGGGCCCCAGCCTCCTTCTAGCCCTTGCCTGGGCAGGGTTTTACATATGACTCCCAAGACCAACGTACTTGTCTGTACCCAGCTAGCACAGCAGGAGAGACACACAGATTCGCGTGTAGCAAGCTTTATGGGCCAGACGTGGCCGTGGCATTCGCAGATGTTCCACTGGCAAAGACTTGGTCATGAAGCCAAAGCAAACGAAGGATGTTGGTGCCCTGGAAACAAGCTGGTGAAGAACTTCCTTATTTCTCAAACAAACAGACATACCCCAGACTTGCTTTCACTGTAAGGTGCCTATGGGCTGGTGCCTATTTACCAAAGGGCCTTCGTTTTTATTTTTTTAAAAATGTTTTTGGCGGCCCCGCCCCCAGCGCGGGGGTTGGAGCCCGGGTTCCCGCGGAGCCAGAACTTCGGGCTTGGCGTCCATTTCGGCCAGCGGCTCCGACGGGAGGGCAGAGCGACCCCACGCCGCCCATTGCAGCCCCGCCCTGAGGACGGAGGCGGGAGAGCGACCACGCCTGCGCCAAGTCCACAGGGCCCGTGGCGTCTTCTGCCAGAGTCTCTTGGTAGCAAGTGGCTTCCTGCAGGGCCGGTTAGCATCACACCTGTGGTTGACCTGGTTCTGGGATGGGCCAGCGCTTTGGCTTGGCTTTCTGGGATTGACCGTGCCTGGCGGAGTGGACGCAGACGGGAGGTCGGTCTCCTGCGGACACGCTGGGGCTTCAGCTTCTGGGAAACACTGGGCCCCGTCCACGCAGACAGGACCCCAGTGTCTTCAGGACCTGCTGGGAGGTGCCGCCATGAGAGTGAAAGGTGAAGATAAAATGAGGAGAAGCTTCCTGTATGTGGCTGAAGGGTGAGGGGGGTCCGTTTTCAGAGGAGCCCACAGAGGAAGGGCTTGATGTGCAAAAATGTGGATTTCAGGTAGTCTGTGTGTGGTGTAGACAGTTTCCAGTGTCCCTCTTTGGTATGTGGTATCTAGTTTACTTGGTATCGTGTTTTGTTTTTGTTTTTCTTTTGCGGTACGCGGTCCTCTCACTGTTCCGGCCTCTCCCGTTGCGCAGCACGGGCTCTGGACGCGCAGGCTCAGCGGCCATGGCTCACGGGCGCAGTCGCTCTGCGGCATGTGGGATCCTCCCGGACCAGGGCACGAACCTGTGTCCCCTGCATCGGCAGGCAGACTCTCAACCACTGCGCCACCAGGGAAGCCCACTTGGTATCATTTTAAAATATATACATTTATTTGTTTATTTGGCTGCGCGCGGTCTTAGTTGTGGCAGGTGGGCTCCTTAGTTGCGGCATGTGAACTCTTAGTTGCGGTGTGCATGTGGGATCTAGTTTCCTGACCAGGGATCGAACCCCGGCCCCCTGCATTGGAAGCGCGGAGTCTTACCCGCTGCACCAGCAGGGAAGTACCCGGCATCATTTTTTGAAGGGACTTTCCACAGTGAATGTCCTTGGCAGCTTTGTCATAAATTGACCACATCCACATCCGTCTGGATTATTTCTGGGCTCTCTGTTCTGTTCCTCTGGTGCCTGTTCTTGTGCCCATTCCACACTGTTTTGATTCCTGTAGCTTCCTAGTGTAGTTTGAAGTCTGGGACCGGGTTGACTCCAGCTGTGCTCTCTTTTCTTAGGATTGCTTTGGCTCTTTGGGGTCTGTTTTGGTTCCACACAAATGATAGGGTTGTTTGTTCTGTTTCTGTGAAAAATGCCATTTTAATTGTGTTAGAAATTGAATTGAATGTGTACACTGCTTTGGTTGCATGAACGTTTTAACAATATTCTTCCAGTGCCTGATCACAGAATATTTCTTCTTTCAGTTTCTTTATGAGTGTCTTACAGTTTGCATTGTGCAGGTGTTTCACATCATTGTTTAAATTTACACCTGGGTATTTTGTTCTTTTCAATGCAGTTGTGAATGGGACTGTTTTCTGAATTTTTCTGATACTTCTGCTTCCTTCTTAGTGTATAGAAACGCAACTGATTTTTTTTTTTTTTTTTTTTTTTGCGGTACGCGGGCCTCTCCCTTTGTGGAGCACAGGCTCTGGACGCGCAGGCTCAGCAGCCATGGCTCACGGGCCCAGTCGCTCTGCGGCGTGTGGGATCCTCCCGGACCGGGGCACGAACCCGTGTCCCCTGCATCGGCAGGCGGACTCTCAACCACTGCGCCACCTGGGAAGCCCGCAACTGATTTTTTGTGTATTGCTTCGTATCGTGCAACTTTACTCAATTCATGTATTACTTCTACCTTTTGGTGATTTGATGTGGAAAATTGTAATTAAAAAATCCCATTGTTTGTACCATATCCCAGTTCATCCACAGCACCCAAGACATAGTGACTACTAGTATTATTAAGAGGTACTGTGGAAAGATTATATGTGGATTCCTACAAGAGTAATTAGCTTAACCATTTGGGGTGAACTGAATCTGTGTAGTACTTGGCCCCTGTCATGAAGTTTGATGTCTTACCTACTTTTCTGGCCTGGTATTGACATGTTGTTTTCAAAAGTTATTTACTTACTAATAATTTCAAACATATAGAACACCTGCTGTCAAAGTACAATGTACTCTTTATCTAAAGTTCAGATTCCCTGGTCATCATTAATTTACCACCTTTGCCAATTTAAATGACACCTTCCATTGTGTTTTACCCCCAAAAAGGGACACTCTCCCAGGGAACACCCACACAACCCCAAATGAGAAATCATTATGGTTTTCACCTTCTAATCCAAGCCACAGGCCCACTTCCATTTTTACCACCTGCCCCAGAGCATGAAAATGCCTTTTTCCATTCTGATCCAGTTTTCCTTTCCTGGAAGCGTTCTTGAGACTTTCCGTCATTTTCACAACCTTGACGGGTTTAAAGCATACAAGATGAGTATGATCTGGGTGACCTTTTCTGTATGGCTTCTTTCCCTCAGGGTGTTTTCCATGTTCATGCATGTTGTAACATGTATCAGTACTTCATTCACATTTTCCATGGTGATTAAATTTACCGAGCATAACATTTACCATGTAAACATTTAAAGTATATAGCTCTGTGACATTCACTACATTCACATTGTTGTACAGATATCCTCACCATCCATCTCTTGTACTTTTTCATTTTTTCCCAGTGAAACTGCATCCATTAAACACTGACTCTCTTCAACCCTTGTCAACCACGTTTTACCTTCTGAGTTTCACTTCTCTGGAGGATACCTCATAGAAGTGGAATCATAATAGTCGTCCTTTTGTGACCGGGTTATTTAACTTAGCATAATGACTTTAAGGCTCATACATGTTGTAGCATGTGTCTGACTTTCTGTAGTTTTTAGGGCTGAATAATATCCCTTTGTGTATATATCACATTTTGTTTATTGATTCATCTGTCCATCCATGGACACTTGGGTTGCTTCCACCTTTTGGCCGGTGTGAGAAATGCTGCTGTGAATATGGGTGTACAAACATCTATTTCACTCCCTACTTTCAAAACTTTTGAGTACATTCCCCTGAAGTGGAATTGACGAGCATACGTTAATTTATGTTTCAGTTTTTGACAAACTGCCGTACTGGTTTCCATAGCTGCCGCACCATTTTACTCTATTTCTGTGTATGTGGAGTGTATGGAAGTGTGTAGATCTACCCTCTTTTGCTTATCTATTCACCCACTGATGGCTATTCAAATTGTTTCTACCATTGGGCCAGTGTCAACCATGCTGCTATGAATATTCGTGTACGGGTTTTTGTTTGAACACCTGTTTTCAGTTCTTTGTGGCACATATCTAGGAATGGAGTTCTTGAGCAAACTGTAATTATATTTTTTATCTTTTTGAGGAAATGCCATACTACTGTACATATTGTCTGTACCATTTTACATTTCCACAAGCAATGTGCAAGGGATCCAATTTCTCTACATTGTTACCAGCATTTTTATTTGTTTGTTTCTGATTATAACCATTTATTGTAGGTGAATACAATACACACTGTGGTTTTAATTTGCATTTCCCTCACAACATGAAAGAAATATACCTAAGACAGTTTTATTAGAATCTCAAACCCCAGGATACTGCTCAGTAGACATAGCTGTTGTATAACCAAAAACTATTAATGTTCCCCTTAAATAAATTTTAAAAACCATTAAGCACAAAAAATAGAAATAAAAAAATAAAAAATATTTTTAAATTCAAAGAAAATTCGAAGGGAAAAAAGCCCATAATTCCACTCTATATTTTAATTATATTTGCAATTTTTTACTTACATTTGTAATTTTAAAAAGAATATTTGTAATTTTTACTATTTTATGAAAAATGTTTGTAATTTTTTACTTATGTAATTTTCAGATTTATGTATAGCAGTTATAATTATTTAAAACAGCTATATCATATTTCATGGAACTGATATTATTATATGATTTCTTTTTTGGGGGGATATTAATTTGATTTGATTCTAAGCCTTCTTCCTCCACCTTTATGAATAGGCTGCAGTGAGCAAATTCTAACAGATAATATTTTCATCGCTTACATTGTTTTCTTTATAATTATACAGCGGCATTATTGTAGACATAATTCTGAAGTGAACACATTTCAGCAGATAGTTTTTTCTTCTATTGTATTATTTCCTTGGAATAAATATCAATCAGTTACATTACTGGATTCAATAGTATGAATATTTTAATAATTCTGGATGCATTTTTTTGTTGTGTTGCTTTTCCAGATGTTTATACTAATTAAAAAAAATTTTATTGGAGTCTAGTTGATTTACAATGTTGTATTTGTTTCAGGTGTACAGCAAACTGAATCTGTTATATACGTATACATGTATCCACTTTTTTTTTGGATTCTTTTCCCATATCAGCCATTACAGAGTATTGTGTAGAGTTCCCTGTGCTATACAGAAGGTTCTTATTAGTTATCTATTTTATATATAGTAGTGTCTATATGTGAATGCCAATCTCCCAATTTATCCCTCCCCCGCCCTTATCCCCTGGTAACCATAAGTTTGTTTTCTACATCTGTGACTCTACTTCTGTTCTGTAAATAAGTTCATTTGTACCCCCTTTTTTCTAGATTCATAAGCAATATCATATGATATCGCAGCGATATCACAGATATGTATTTCTGTGTCTGACTTACTTCACTCAGAATGACAGTCTCTAGGTTCATCCATGTTGCTGCAAATGGCATTATTTTGTTCTTTTCTGTTGCTGAGTAATATTCCATTGTATATATATACCACATCTTTACCCATTCCTCTGTCAGTGGACATTTAGGTTGCTTCCATGTCCTGGCTATTGTAAATAGTGCTGCAGTGAACATTGGGGTGCATGTATCTTTTTGAATTATGGTTTTCTGCAGGTATATGCTCAGGAGTGGGATTGCTGGGTCGTATGGTAGTTCTATTTTTTGGTTTTTAAGGAACCTCCACACTGTTCTCCATAGTGGCTGTATCAATTTAGATTCCCACCAACAGTGCAAGAGGGTTCCCTTTTCTCCACACCCTCTCCAGCATTTATTGTTTGTAGATTTTTTGATGATGCCCATTCTGACAAGTGTGAGGTGATACCTCATTGTAGTTTTGATGTGCATTTCTCTAATAATTAGTGATGTTGAGCATCTTTTCATGTGCTTTTTGGCCATCTGTATATACTAATTTTCAGTGCTATTAACTTTACCCTTTTATTCCAGTCTCACCAGCATTTGTAAAACGTTTCCTGAAACTAACTTACTAGGTGTAAAATGGTATTGGGTTGGCCAAAAAGTTCGTTCAGTTTTAAGTGGAAATAAAAGAGACAGTTTTCATTTTCACCAAGAATTTTATTGAACAATTGCTTCACTAACTGAAGAAACTTTTTGGCCAACCCAATATTTTAGAGTTGTCTTCTAAGATGAACATTTTTTTCACTGTTTGCATCTATAAAATGCTTGATGCTTTCTTTATAAATTTGAAGGAGCTGTTTATCTGGTAGAGACATTTATCTTTGTCTATTGGTTTTGCTGCAATTTCTTTTCCTCTCTGCCGTCTTGTGATTGTAGGTTGCCCATACCCCACTCCCCGTGAACACGAGTGGTTTTGTCTACACAAGCTGTTTCTATTTCCCCTTTGTTTTTTGTGCTGGTTTTTTGTTTTGGCTGCGTTGGGTCTCCATTGCTGCTCACGGGCTTTCTCTAGTTGCAGCGAGTGGTGGCTACTCTTCATGGCGGTGCGCATGCTTATTGTGGTGGCTTCTCTTGTTGGGGAGCACGGGCTCTAGGCTCACAGGCTTCAGTAGTTGCGGTGCGTGGACTTAGTAGTTGTGGCACATGGGCTTAGTTGCTCTGTGGCATGTGGGATCTTCCCGGACCAGGGATCGAACCCGTGTCCCCTGCATTGGCAGGTGGATTCTCAACCACTGCACCACCAGCGAAGTCCCTCTATTTCCCTTTGTGATGTTTCACTCTAAAATTCGTAACCACAGCAATCCATGTATAGTGGGATCTATTTGAGACTTTGTGTTTTATTCCATTGGTTTGTGTTTTTTTTTTTTTTTTTTTGCAGTACGCGGGCCTCTCACCGCTGCGGCCTCTCCCTCTGCAGAGCACAGGCTCCGGACGCGTGGGCCCAGCGGCCATGGCTCACGGGCCCAGCCGCTCCGTGGCATGTGGAATCCTCCCAGACCAGGGCACGAACCCGTGACCCATGCATCGGCAGGCGGACTCCCAACCACTGCGCCACCAGGGAAGCCCTGGTTTGTGTATTTATCTCTGTGTCAACTCTGCACGATAGGTAGTTGAAAGATATTCTAGAGATTGGGAGACGATGTGTGTGATGAAAGGAGAGATCAATCATTTAATTTTCTGCATATAATTTTGTTTTTAGGTTGACTTAAATCTCTCAGATAATGGCTGAGTATGGGTATAAGTGTCTGTGTGTGGGTATGTCTGTGTCAGAAAGAGGGAGAGGTAAGGAAGGACAAACAAGGTGGTGATAAATTGTGGTGGTTGGGCTAGAACTAGCGAGCTGGTAAATTGTTTGGGGTTCATGCAATAATTAGCCCACATTTCTCTATTGAGTTCGTGGATTCCAAGCAGCTTCTGAATTGTCAGACTTGATAGAGCATTAACTTTGTATTTGATTATTAATATCTGATTTAAACAAGTCTTCCAAATGAGTCATTCATGGCGATGAACTAAATTCAGGTTCTCATATTTTCCCTAAGACAAATCAAGCAAACAACCTAGAAAGGTATTCAGATTGAGGACATGCAAAAGTGCTATCAGGAAAGCAGCAGGGTGATGTTGAATACAATAATTTTGTTTTTCAGGAAGACGTGGGATAAATGACTGTTTGAATAAATACTGCAATAATTGTGTGCAGAATTCATATTTTCTTAGGCTGAAAGGCAAAAAAGAATTACTTCAAGTGCAAAGAAATTGATGGTTCATTTATGAGAATGCATTGAGAAGTAAATTATAACTGCCTGAGGCTTATTTAAATTTATAATGAAGGCAATTCAGAAGGAAAGCAGTGTAGACTTGATCTACCCGATGTTGTGATCTTAAGACTCTCCAGACTTCTTGACAATATAAAACATGATTGTAGCAGAATTAGTGAAAGTGTATGGAATCTGGACAGAATCCAGAATTTAGTGCAGTCCAGGGAAAAAGAATTCTTTTGTGTGGTGAATATATAGAGGCATGATACAAACTAACCTTCACCTATTTATTCTGGTTCATGGTCTGGTCATGTCCCCTGCCAGAGCTTTTCTGGGAAGCTGTGAGGAGAAAATGATTTGTTGGCCTAGCTTCTGACCTGACTTCCTTCCTCTCTGCGGGGCATCACTTTACATTTCCTTAATTGCAGGGACAGCTTGTATGGCTGGTAGTTGTTTGAACTGAGAAATGGATTTTAATGACCGACAGTTTCTTTTGCTCAGCTGGAATTGAAGTAGTCATCGACTAAATTAACAGTCTTGGTCAAAGCTAAGATGACAGCTGTGTCACAGAAAGGGAAAGGTTAGGGTTTATTTTGTGCTGCTATATTAGAATCATGCTCTTAAAATAATGGGTTTTGCAACTTCACACTTTTGAGTTACTTTGCTATTCTTTCTAAGGTACCAAATGGCTCCTTCAAGGTAGTTTTGGAACCTTCAGATGTCAGGGCAGGGATAGCAACCTGGCTGTGAATCATTCATTATTAATCAGATGGTAATTTATATTCATCATGTGATTTAGAGTACATAGTCTTAAGTTTTTCTTCGTCATGACCAAATGTAATGGGTCATTAACATTATTCCTCTTGAACATCTAAGGATACGAAGGCTGTTAAAGGTTAAGGCAGGGCTTCCCTGGTGGCGCAGTGGTTGAGAGTTCGCCTGCCGATGCAGGGGATGTGGGTTCGTGCCCTGGTCCGGGAAGATCCCACATGCCGCGGAGCGGTAGGGCCCGTGAGCCATGGCCGCTGAGCCTGCGCGTCTGGAGCCTGTGCTCCGCAACGGGAGAGGCCACGATAGCGAGAGGCCCGCGTGCCGCAAAAAAAAAAAAAAAAAAAATTAAGTCATGTGGACCAACAGAATAAAAATCATATTCCCTAGCATTTAATTTAACAAGTAGTGTAGTTTCTACTATTTCTGTGTACTTCACAAACCTTCCTTCAGGCATTTTGAAAGCATTTTTATTAGGCATTATGCAAATTAAAATTATTAGTATTAAGTTTGTTTTCATTTTTAGTTCATTACTTCCTAGGGAATAATATTGCCCAATGCTTTTCCAGAAAACTCTTTTTTTTTTTTTTTTTTTTTTTTAAACATCTTTATTGGGGTATAATTGCTTTACAATGGTGTGTTAGTTTCTGCTTTATAACAAAGTGAATCAGCTATACATATACATATGTTCCCATATGTCTTCCCTCTTGCGTCTCCCTCCCTCCCACTCTCCCCATCCCACCCTTCCAGGCTGTCACAAAGCACCGAGCTAATAATCCCTGTGCCTTGCGGCTGCTTCCCCCCAGCTATCTACCTTACTACGTTTGTTAGTGTGTATATGTCCATGACTCTCTCTCGCCCTGTCAAATCTCACCCCTCCCCCTCCCCATACCCTCAAGTCCGTTCTCCAGTAGGTCTGCGTCTTTATTCCTATCTTACCCCTAGGTTCTTCATGACATTTTTTTCCCTTAAATTCCATATATATGTGTTAGCATACGGTATTTGTCTTTTTCTTTCTGACTTACTTCACTCTGTATGACAGACTCTAGGTCTATCCATCTCATTACAAATAGCTCAATTTCATTTCTTTTTAAGGCTGAGTAATATTCCATTGTGTATATGTGCCACATCTTCTTTATCCATTCATCTGATGATGGGCGCTTAGGTTGTTTCCATGTCCTGGCTATTGTAAATAGAGCTGCAATGAACATTTTGGTACATGACTCTTTTTGAATTTTGGTTTTTCTCAGGGTATATGCCAAGTAGTGGGATTGCTGGGTCATATGGTAATTCTATTTGTAGTTTTTTAAGGAACCTCCATACTGTTCTCCACAGTGGCTGAACCAATTCACATTCCCACCAGCAGTGCAAGAGTGTCCCCTTTTCTCCACACCCTCTCCAGCATTTATTGTTTCTTGATTTTTTGATGATGGCCATTCTGACTGGTGTGAGATGATATCTCATTGTAGTTTTGATTTGCATTTCTCTAATGATTAATGATGTTGAGCATTC
This sequence comes from Phocoena sinus, assembly GCF_008692025.1. Classification (NCBI taxonomy): domain Eukaryota; kingdom Metazoa; phylum Chordata; class Mammalia; order Artiodactyla; family Phocoenidae; genus Phocoena; species Phocoena sinus. The sequence goes on from NC_045764.1 coordinate 4,878,945, forward strand.
TTTCATGTGTTTGTTGGCATTCTGTATATCTTCTTTGGAGAAATGTCTATTTAGGTCTTCTGCCCATTTTTGGATGGGTTGTTTGTTTTTTTTGTTATTGAGCTGCATGAGCTGCTTGTAAATTTTGGAGATTAATCCTTTGTCAGTTGCTTCATTTGCAAATGTTTTCTCCCATTCTGAGGTTGTCTTTTGGTCTTGGTTATGGTTTCCTTTGCTGTGCAAAAGCTTTGAAGTTTCATTAGGTCCCATTTGTTTATTTTTGTTTTTATTTCCATTACTCTAGGAGGTGGGTCAGAAAGGATCTTGCTGTGATTTATGTCATAGAGTGTTCTTCCTATGTTTTCTTCTAAGAGTTTGATAGTTTCTGGCCTTACATTTAGGTCTTTAATCCATTTTGAGCTTATTTTTGTGTATGGTGTTAGGGAGTGATCTAATCTCATACTTTTCCATGTACCTGTCCAGTTTTCCCAGCACCATTTATTGAAGAGGCTGTCCTTTCTCCACTGTACATTCCTGCCTCCTTTATCAAAGATAAGGTGTCCATATGTGCGTGGGTTTATCTCTGGGCTTTCTATCCTGTTCCACTGATCTATCTTTCTGTTTTTGTGCCAGTACCATACTGTCTTGATTACTGTTGCTTTGTAATATAGTCTGAAGTCAGGGAGCCTTATTCCTCCAGCTCCTTTTTTCGTTCTCAAGATTGCTTTGGCTATTCGGGGTCTTTTGTGTTTCCATACAAATTGCGAAATTTTTTGTTCTAGTTCTGTGAAAAATGCCAGTGGTAGTTTGATAGGGATTGCATTGAATCTGTAGATTGCTTTGGGTAGTAGAGTCATTTTCACAATGTTGATTCTTCCCATCCAAGAACATGGTATATCTCTCCATCTATTTGTATCATCTTTAATTTCTTTCATCAGTGTCTTATAATTTTCTGCATACAGGTCTTTCGTATCCTTAGGTAGGTTTATTCCTAGATATTTTATTCTTTTTGTTGCAATGGTAAATGGGAGTGTTTTCTTGATTTCACTTTCAGATTTTTCATCATTAGTATATAGGAATGCCAGAGATTTCTGTGCATTAATTTGTATCCTGCTACTTTACCAAATTCATTGATTAGCTCTAGTAGTTTTCTGGTAGCATCTTTAGGATTCTCTATGTATAGTATCATGTCATCTGCAAACAGTGACAGCTTTACTTCTTCTTTTCCGATTTGGATTCCTTTTATTTCCTTTTCTTCTCTGATTGCTGTGGCTAAAACTTCCAAAACTATGTTGAATAAGAGTGGTGAGAGTGGGCAACCTTGTCTTGTTCCTGATCTTAGTGGAAATGCTTTCAGTTTTTCACCATTGAGGATGATGTTTGCTGTGGGCTTGTCATATATGGCTTTTATTATGTTTAGGAAAGTTCCCTCTATGCCTACTTTCTGGAGGGTTTTTATCATAAATGGGTGTTGAATTTTGTCGAAAGCTTTCTCTGCATCTATTGAGATGATCATATGGTTTTTCTCCTTCAATTTGTTAATATGGTTTATCACATTGATAGATTTGCGTATATTGAAGAATCCTTGCATTCCTGGAATAAACCCCACTTGATCATGGTGTATGATCCTTTTAATGTGCTGTTGGATTCTGTTTGCTAGTATTTTGTTGAGGATTTTTGCATCTATGTTCATCAGTGATATTGGCCTGTAGTTTTCTTTCTTTGTGACATCCTTGTCTGGTTTTGGTATCAAGGTGATGGTGGCTTCGTAGAAGGAATTTGGGAGTGTTCCTCCCTCTGCTATATTTTGGAAGAGTTTGAGAAGGATAGGTGTTAGCTCTTCTCTAAACGTTTGATAGAATTCACCTGTGAAGCCATCTGGTCCTGGGCTTTTGTTTGTTGGAAGGTTTTTAATCACAGTTTCAATTTCAGTGCTTGTGATTGGTCTGTTCATATTTTCTATTTCTTCCTGATTCAGTCTTGGCAGGTTGTGCATTTCTAAGAATTTGTCCATTTCTTCCAGATTGTCCATTTTATTGGCATAGAGTTGCTTGTAGTAATCTCTCATGATTTTTTTATTTCTGCAGTGTCAGTTGTTACTTCTCCTTTTTCATTTCTAATTCTATTGATTTGAGTCTTCTCCCTTTTTTTCTTGATGAGTCTGGCTAGTGGTTTATCTATTTTGTTTATCTTCTCAAAGAACCAGCTTTTAGTTTTATTGATCTTTGCTATTGTTTCCTTCATTTCTTTTTCATTTATTTCTGATCTGATTCTTATGATTTCTTTCCTTCTGCTAGCTTTGGGGTTTTTTTGTTCTTCTTTCTCTAATTGCTTGAGGTGCAAGGTTAGGTTGTTTATTCGAGATGTTTCCTGCTTCTTAAGGTGGGCTTGTATTGCTATAAACTTCCCCCTTAGAACTGCTTTTGCTGCATCCCATAGGTTTTGGGTCGTTGTGTCTCCATTGTCATTTGTTTCTAGGTATTTTTTAATTTCCTCTTTGATTTCTTCAGTGATCACTTCATTATTAAGTAGTGTATTGTTTAGCCTCCATGTGTTTGTATTTTTTAAAGATCTTTTCCTGTAATTGATATCTAGTCTCATGGCGTTGTGGTCGGAAAAGATACTTGATACAATTTCAGTTTTCTTAAATTTACCAAGGCTTGATTTGTGACCCAAGATATGATCTATCCTGGAGAATGTTCCATGAGCACTTGAGAAAAATGTGTATTCTGTTGTTTTTGGATGGAGTGTCCTATAAATATCAATTAAGTCCATCTTGTTTAATGTATCATTTAAAGCTTGTGTTTCCTTATTTATTTTCATTTTGGATGATCTGTCCATGGGTGAAAGTGGGGTGTTAAAGTCCCCTACTATGAATGTGTTACTGTTGATCTCCCCTTTTATGGTTGTTAGTATTTGCCTTATGTATTGAGGTGCTCCTATGTTGGGTGCATAAATATTTACAATTGTTATATCTTCTGCTTGGATCGATCCCTTGATCATTATGTAGTGTCCTTCTTTGTCCCTTTTAATAGTCCTTATTTTAAAGTCTATTTTGTCTGATATGAGAATTGCTACTCCAGCTTTCTTTTGGTTTCCATTTGCATGGAATATCTTTTTCCATCCCCTTACTTTCAGTCTGTATGTGTCTCTAGTTCTGAAGTGGGTCTCTTGTAGACAGCATATATAAGGGTCTTGTTTTTGTATCCATTCAGCCAATCTGTGTCTTTTGGTGGGAGCATTTAGTCCATTTACATTTAAGGTAATTATCGATATGTATGTTCCTATTTCCATTTTATATATTGTTTTGGGTTCGCTACTATAGGTCATTTCCTTCTCTTGTGTTTCGTGTCTAGAGAAGTTCCTTTAGCATTTGTTGTAAAGCTGGTTTGGTGGTGCTGAACTCTCTCAGCTTTTGCTTGTCTGTAAAGGTTTTAATTTCTCCATCAAATGTGAATGAGATCCTTGCTGGGTAGAGTAGTCTTGGTTGCAGGCTATTCTCCTTCAGCACTTTCAGTATGTCCTGCCACTCCCTTCTGGCTTGTAGGGTTTCTGCTGAGAGATCAGCTGTTAACCTTATGGGGATTCCCTTGTGTGTTATTTGTTGTTTTTCCCTTGCTGCTTTTAATATGCTTTCTTTGTATTTAATTTTTGACAGTTTGATTAATATGTGTCTTGGCGTGTTTCTCCTTGTATTTATCCTGTATGGGACCCTCTGTGCTTCCTGGACTTGATTAACTATTTCCTTTCCCATATTAGGGAAGTTTTCAACTATAATCTCTTCAAATATTTTCTCAGTCCCTTTCTTTCTTTCTTCTTCTTCTGGCACCCCTATAATTCGAATGTTGGTGCGTTTCATGTTGTCCCAGAGGTCTCTGAGACTGTCCTCAGTTCTTTTCATTCTTTTTTCTTTATTCTGCTCTGCAGTAGTTATTTCCACTACTTTATCTTCCAGGTCACTTATCCGTTCTTCTGCCTCAGTTATTCTGCTATTGATCCTATCTAGAGTGATTTTAATTTCATTTATTGCATTGTTCATCGTTGCTTGTTTCATCTTTAGTTCTTGTAGGTCCTTGTTAACTGTTTCTTGCATTTTGTCCATTCTACTTCCAAGATTTCGGATCATCCTTACTATCATTATTCTGAATTCTTTTTCAGGTAGATTGCCTATTTCCTCTTCATTTGTTAGGTCTGGTGGGTTTTTATCTTGCTCCTTCATCTGCTGTGTGTTTTTCTGTCTTCTCATTTTGCTTATCTTACTGTGTTTGGGGTCTCCTTTTTGCAGGCTGCAGGTTCGTAGTTCCCGTTGTTTTTGATGTCTGTCTCCAGTGGCTAAGGTTGTTTCAGTGGGTTGTGTAGGCTTCCTGGTGGAGGGGACTAGTGCCTGTGTTGTGCTGGATGAGGCTGGATCTTGTCTCTCTAGTGGGCAGGTTCACGTCTGGTGGTGTGTTTTGGGGTGTCTGTGGCCTTATTATGATTTTAGGCAGCCTCTCTGCTAATGGGTGGGGTTGTGTTCCTGTTTTGCTAGTTGTTTGGCATAGGTTGTCCAGCACTGTGGCTTGCTGGTCGTTGAGTGAAGCTGGGTGCTGGTGTTAAGATGGAGGTCTCTGGGATATTTCCACCGTTTAATATTATGTGGAGCTGGGAGGTCTCTTGTTGACCAGTGTCCTGAAGTTGGCTCTCCTACCTCAGAGGCAGAGCCCTGACTCCTGGCTGGAGCACCAAGAGCCTTTCATCCACACAGCTCAGAATAAAAGGGAGAAAAAGTAGGGAGAATTAGTAGAAGTATGAGTAAAGAAAGAAGGAAAGGAGGAAAGGAAGGAAGGAAGAAAGAAGCAAAGAAGGAAAGAAAGGAGGGAGGGAGGGAGGGAGGGAGGAAGGAAGGAAGGAGGGAAAGAAGGAAAAAAGACAGAAAGAAAGATGATACAGTAAAAATAAAATAAAGTATAATATAGTTATTGAATTAAAAAATATTTAGAAAAAAAAAAAAAGGGACGGATAGAACCTTAGGACAAATGTTGGAAGCAAAGCTATACAGAGAAAATCTTACACAGAAGCATACACATACACCTTCACAAAAAGAGGTAAAGGGGGAAAAATCATAAATCCTGCTCCCTGAGACCACCTCCTCAATTTGGGGTGATTCGTTGTGTAAAGGAGGGAAGGAAGGAAGGAAAGAAAGAAAGAACGAAGGTAAAGTATAATAAAGTTATTACAATTAAACTTAATTATTAAGAAAAAGAATTTTTAAAAAAAAAGTCATGGACGGATAGAGCCCTAGGACAAATGGTGGAAGAAAGAGTATACAGACAGGATCTCACACAGAAGCATACACGTACACATTCACAAAAAGAGGAAAAGGGAAAAAAATCATAGATCTCGCTCCTAAGTTCCACCTCTTCAATTTGGGATCATTCCTTGTCTATTCAGGTATTCCACAGATGCAGGGTATATCAAGTTGATTGTGGAGCTTTAATCCGCTGCTTCTGTGGCTGCTGGGAGAGATTTCCCTTTCTCTTCTTTGTTCTCACAGCTCACAGGAGCTCAGCTTTGGATTTGGCCCTGCCTCTGCGTGTAGGTCGCTGGAGGGCGTCTGTTTTTTCGCTCAGACAGGACGGGGTTAAAGGAGCCGCTGATTCGGGGCCTCCGGCTCACTCAGGCCGGGGGTTGGGGGATGGGGGAAGGAGGGGCACTGCGTGCGGGGCGGGCCTGCGGCGGCAGAGGCAGCGTGACGTTGCGGCAGAGGCCGGCGTGACGTTGCACCAGCCTGAGGCCCGCCGTGCGTTGTCCCGGGGAAGTTGTCCCTGGATCCCGGGAACCTGGCAGTGGCGGGCTGCACAGGCTCCGCGGAAGAGGGGTGTGGAGAGTGACCTGTGCTCGCACACAGGCCCCTCGGTGGCGGCAGCAGCAGCCTTAGCGTCTCCCGCCCGTCTCTGGGGTCCGCGGTTTTAGCCGCGGCTCGCGCCCGTCTCTGGGGTTCGCGCTTTTAGCCGCGGCTCGCGCCCGTCTCTGGAGTTCCTTTAAGCAGCGCTCTTAGACCCCTCTCCTCGCGCACCAGGAGACAAAGAGGGAAGAAAAAGTCTCTTGCCTCTTCGGCCGGTGCAGGCTTTTCCCCGAACTCCGTCCCGGCTAGTCGTGGTGCACTAACCCCTTCAGGCTATGTTCAAGCCGCCAACCCCAGTCCTCTCCCTGAGCTCCGTCCAAAACCAAAACCCGAGCCTCAGCTCGCAGCCCCGCCCGCCCCGGTGGGTGAGCAGCAAGCCTCTCGGGCTGGTGAGTGCCGGTCGGCACCGATCGTCTGTTCAGGAATCTCCCCGCTTTGCCCTCCGCACCCGTCGCTGTGCACTACTCCGCGGTCCCGAAACTCCCCCCTCTGCCTCCCGCAGTCTCCGCCCGCGGAGGGGCTTCCTAGTGTGTGGAAACTTTTCCTCCTTCACAGCTCCCTCCCACTGGTGCAGGTGCCGTCCTTATTCTTTTGTCTCTGTTTTTTCTTTTGCCCTACCCAGTTACGTGGGGAGTTTCTTGCCTTTTGGGAGGTCTGAGGTCTTCTGCCAGCCTTCAGTAGGAGTTCTGTAGGAGTTGTTCCCCGTGTGGATGTATTTCTGGTGTATCCGTGGGGAGGAAGGCGATCTCCGCCTCTTACTCTTCCGCCATCTTCAGGGTCCCCCCCAGAAAACTCTTAACGATGTGTTTTAAATGCATTCCTACTCATTTATCATTTTGATAAACAGACTTAGATTTAATGTATTATATGGTGTAGTCTCTTTAAAAGCCATGAGCAGTTTTGCAATAGAAAGTGGAAATGTTGTGACTTAAGTTTAAAATGTGCCACCTTTCTGAAGGCTTGGATGAAACAAAATGAAAGAAAAACCTAGTGAGAATAACATTTATGGTGTTCCACGAGTCCCTTAAGCTACCTCCATGCCTTTTCATTCCCTTTCTTTTTGCTCCTCTGGTTGATTTCCACTGACATATCTTCAGATATGGTGATCCTGTCTTCCATTTGATCGAGACTCTGCTGTTGAATCTCTCTGCTGAATTTTTCAGTTCAGTTATTGTGTTCCTCAGTGCTCTGATTTCTGTTTGGTACCTTTTAATATCTTGTGTTTCTTTGTTAAAATTCTCACTCTGTTCGTGCTCTGCTCTCCCGACTTCAGTAGCAACATCATGTTATTTTGAATGCTCTGTCAGATCAATCACTTATCTCCCTTTCATTAAGATCGGTTTCTGGAGACTTATTCTTCTGTTGGGAACATATTCTCCTGTTTCTTCACTTTTCTTTTCTCTTTGTGTTGGTTTCTTCACATTAAACAAAACCGTCTGCCCTCGCAGTCTTGGTAGTCTGCCCTCATGTAGGTGTTGAACTTCTCCAATCAGCCCAGCCCAATCTCCTGGTTACATCTTACGCCTTTGTATTTGTCCAAGCTGCTGTCTTTATTTATTTTTTATTTTTTATTTTTTTTTCGGTACGCGGGCCTCTCACTGTTGTGGTCTCTTCCATTGCGGAGCACAGGCTCCAGACGCGCAGGCTCAGCGGCCATGGCTCACGGGCCCAGCCGCTCCGCGGCATGTGGGATCCTCCCGGACCGGGGCACGAACCCGTGTCCCCTTCATCGGCAGGCGGACTCTCAACCACTGCGCCACCAGTGAAGCCCTGCTGTCTTTATTTGTGATGGCTCCCGGAAGAATAGGATGTACCAAGACTCATCAGTGTCCCAAAGGCATGAGAGATGCCCACACACCCATTCAGGTCCTTGGGGGACTTCTCATTGTCTGCCCCTTTAGCTCCCCAGTCAGGCTAATTGGAAGCCGGAGCTTCAAGCAGCAGCTGGATATTTCAGGAGGTTAAATATGTGGCTTAGACCATATCGGGGAGAAACTAGGAACTGGGTATTTTTGTCTCCTCACTCTGGGCTAAGCTAGAGGGAATAGCTGCTGGGAGTGCTTGTTTATTAGGAAGGGAATAAAAGAGCATCTCATGTGATGGAAATATTTTTGTATCTTTATCTGGGTGATGATTAAGTAAATATAAAAAGATGTAACTCTTCATTGAGTTGAACATTTAACATGCTTTACTGGATGTATTCACACCTCAATGAAAAGGGGAAGTATTAGCTCTGGTTTATTCTATAATTCTAGAAGAAAGTCAATAAGTCAAGTTGAGAACAGTGAAAAGAACAAAGGAAAGGAAGACCCATAAGTCATATTACAGCTCTCTTCAAACAGTTGAAAAGATGTTATTTGAAAAAAGGATTTGTCTTATTTTACATGTTTTTACATTTTTTATTTAAGTATAGTTATTTACAATGTTGTTTTAGTTGCAGGTGGACAGGAAGATGCCTCAGTTATACCTACATATATATTTCTTCTGATCCTTTTTCCTCATGGGTTGTTACAAAATATTGAGTATAGTTCCCTGTGCTATACAGTAGGTCCTTGTTGTTTATCTGTTTTATATACAGTAGTGTATATATGTTAATCCCAAACTCCTGATTTATCCCCCCCTCCCCTTTCCCCTTTGGTAACCATAAGTTTGTTTTCTATATCTGTGAGTCTATTTCTGCTTTGTATATAAGTTCATTTGTATCATTTTTTTTTAGATTCCACATATAAGCAATGTCATATGGTATTTGTCTTTGTCTGGTGGCTGCACCAATTTACATTTCCACCAACAGTGTAGGAGGGTTCCTTTCTCTCCACACCCTCTCCAGCATTTATTATTTGTAGACATTTTCATTATGGCCATTCTGACTGGTGTGAAGTGATACCTCATTGTAGTTTTGATTTGCATTTCTCTAGCCATTAGCCGTGTTGAGCAACATTTTATGTGCCGTTTTGGCCATCTGTATATCTTTGGAGAAACGTGTATTTAGATCTTCTGCCCATTTTTTGATTGGGTTGTTTGTTTTTTTTTTATATTGAGTTGTATGAGCTGTTTGTATAGTTTGGAGAATAATCCCTTGTTGGTTGCATCAGTTGCAAATATTTTCTCCCATTCTGTAGGTTGTCTTTTCATTTTGCTTATGGTTTCTTTTGCTGTGCAGAAGCTTTTAAGTTTAATTAGGTACCATATGTTTATTTTTGTTTTTATTTCCATTAATCCAGGATCCAGAACCAAAAAAATATTGCTGTGATTTATGTGAAAGAGTGTTCTGCCTGTTTTCCTCTAAGGAGTTTTGTAGTATCCCTTCTTAGATTTAGGTCTTTAATCCATTTTGAGTTTAATTTTGTATATGGCGTTAAAGAATGTTCTCCTTTCATACTTTTACACGTAGCTGACCATTTTTCCAGCACCACTTATTGAAGAGATTATCTTTTCTCTATTGTATATTCTTGTCTCCTTTGTTGTAGGTTAGCTGACCATAAATAAGTACATGGGTTTATCTCTGGGCTTTCTGTCCTGTTCCATTGATCTGTGTGTCTGTTTCTGTGGTAGTAGCATGCTGTTTTGATGACTGTAGCTTTGTAATATAGTCTGAAGTCAGGGAGCTTGATTCCTCCAGCTCTGTTTTTCTTTCTCAAGATTGCTTTTGCTATTAGGGGTGTTTTGTGTTTCCATACAAATTTTTAAATTATTTGTTCTAGTTCTGTGGAAAGTGCCATTGGTAATTTGATAATGATTGCATTGAATTTGCAGATTCCCTTGGGTAGTATAGTCATTCTGACAATATTGATTCTTCCAATCCAAGAATATAGTATATCCTTCAATATATTTGTGTCATCTTTGATTTCTTTCATCAGCATCTTATAGTTTTCAGAGTACAGGTCTTTTGCCTCCTTAGGTAGGTTTATTCCTAGGTATTTTATTCTCTTTGATGTGATGGTAAATGGGATTGTTTCCTTAATTTCTCTTTCTGATTTTTTTTTTATTGTTAGTATATAGAAATGCAACAAATTTCTGTGTACAGTAAGTCCCCTACATATGAACGAGTTCCATTCCGAGAACTCGTTCATAAGTCCAATTTGTTCCTAAGTCCAACAAAGTTAGCCTAGGTACCCAACTAACACAATCGGCTATACGGTGCTGTACTGTAATAGATTTGTAATACTTTTCACACAAATAATACATAAAAAACAACAAACACAAAATATAAAGAAAACATTTTTAATCTTACAGTATAGTACCTTGAAAACTACAATAGTCCAGTACAACAGCTGGCATACAGGGGCTGGCATCAAGTGAACAGGAAAGAAGAGTTACTGACTGGAGGAGGGAGAGGACATGGAAGATGGTAGAGCTAAAGGATTGTCAGCAATAGGAGACGGAGGGCAAGCTGCAATTTCGCTCACACCTGACGTTAATGGCACAGGTTCTGGTTCCTTGCTGGATTTGATTCTACCTACCCTCTTGAAAAAATGATCCAGTGATGTCTGGGTAGTAGCTCTTTTTTGCTCATCATAGATGACGGTAGCACTGGATTGCATTCTGAGTGGCTGCTGAAACCTTTGTGTACCATTCTGTGTTCAGGTCCTGTGCCTCAAAAACTAACGGTGTCTCCTCAAATAAAGAAAATCCCCTTGGCATTTCCTGGGTTGTGAATCTCTTTGGTTCTTCAGTTACTTCTTCCTCTTGTCTCTCTTCGTCCTTACTCTGGGCCTCCAATTCAATCAGGTCTTCATCAGTAAGCTCCTTGTGCTGCACAGCAAGGAGTTCAGTGTTATAAGAATGAGCGATGTCTACCATCTTTTCACCTCGCTCCACTGTCTCAATTATTTTCACTTTTGTTTCCATTGTTATTGCTTGGTGCTTCTTAGCAGTACTAGCTATATCACTGCTGCTTTTACACTTGCTTCCAGACATCCTGAGCTTGAAATAAACATACTGTACTACTGTACTCTATACAGTCCTGTACAGTAAAGTACACAAACGCACAACCACTTGTAGAGGATGCACGCACGTGACAGTGTACGCCAGACATGTGAACTAACTTACGTGATTGGATATGCGAACGCAGGTTTGCATCTTTGAAAGTTCGCAACTTGAAGGTTCGTATGTAGGGGACTCACTGTATTAATTTTGTATTCTCCAACTTTACTGAATTCATTGTTGGGCTCTAGTAGTTTTCTGGTAGAGTCTTTAGATTGTTCCATGTATGGCATCATGTCATCTGCAAACAGTGACAGATTTACTTCGTTTCCAATTCAGAGTCCTTTTATTTCTTTTTCTTCTCTGATTGCCATGGCTAGGACTTCCAAAACTACGTTGAATAATAGTGGCGAGAGTGGACGTCCTTGTCTTGTTCCTGATCTTAGAGGAAATGCTTTCAGTTTTTCACCATTGAGGATGATGTTAGCTGTGGGTTTGTCATATATGACCTTTATTATGTTGAGGTAGGTTCCCTCTATGCCCACTTTCTGGAGAGTTTTTATCATATACGGATGTTGAATTTTGTCGAAAGCTTTTTCTGCATCTATTGAGATGATCATATGGTTTTTGTTCTTCAGTTTGTTAATGTGTTGTATCACACTGATTAATTTGCAGATATTGAAAAATCCTTGCATCCTTGGGATAGATCTTGTTTGATCATGGTGCGTGGTCCTCTAAATGTATTGTTGCATTCGGTTTGCTAGTATTTTGTTGAGGATGTTTGTGTCTACGTTCATCAGTGGTATTGGCCCGTAATTTTCTTTTTTTGTGGTATCTTTGTCTGGTTTTGGTATCAATGTGATGGTGGCCTCATAGAATGAATTTGGGAGCGTTCCTTTCTCTGAAATTTTTTGGAGTAGTTTCAGAAGGACAGGTGTTGTTAAATCTTCTCTGTTTGGTAGAATTCACCTGTGAAGCCATCGGTCCTGGGCTTTTGTTGGTTGGGAGTTTTTAAGTCACAGATTCAATTTCAGTACTTGTAATTGGTCTGTTTATATTTTCTGTTTCCTTCTGATTCAGTATGGGGAGATTGTACCTTTCTAAGAATTTGTTCATTTCTTCTAGGTTGTCCATTTTATTGGTATATAGTCGCTTTTAGTAGTCTCTTATGTAATGTTTCATTATGTGGGTGGCCAGTAATCCTCTTAGTTACCTCATTGAAAATTTAGCTAGCCAGATTCACAAGCTGCAGTGAAACTTCCTGGTAATTTTATATGAGTAAGAGCTAAGTGAACAGACATGGTAATGGAATCTACTATATAGGCTTTGAGGGTAAAAAATGTCCTTACAAAACCTCTACTAACAATTGAGAAACTTAAGTTATACACAGTAATTTTACAACAGAGAAGACTCTTGCTTTCCTTATCCAATATTAGTACCTTATGCTTCATGATCACCAAAGGATGCATATAACTCCCCTTTCATAGTGAGGATGTAGTTTTCTATGGGAACCATTTTATCCAAATGCCTCCTGAGAGTATTGAGAAAGGACCTTAAATGCGAACAGTTTAGGTTTTAAGAAAGGTCCAAAGAGTGAAAGAGTATTGAAAGGAGAATGAATATCTCAGGTCAGATTACGGTTATCTTGTCATAGAAAAAGCTGCTGAAAGAAATAAGTGACATGATTTGAAAGTATGTCAGTAGCTTTCTGAAGATAGAGTAAAGAATAATGGGCAGATCCAAAAAAAAAAAGAAAAAGAAAGAAAGACCTGGAATCATTTTATTCCAGGACAGTTCTTTTGGTTGATGATCCTTTTAATAAAAAATTAAAATTTTGAGACACTGTAGACAGAGATGATCACCTGCACGATTAGGAATTATAGCTTCTAAAAAGATTTTCGTGTTTAAAAAGCACAGCAGCAACTGCTGACAGCAGGAAAGAAAAAAGCAGCGTTTAGCAGATAGAGCAGGAAGTTCATGCTCAGTTGTTCTGAATTTGAAAGAAGCAACCCATGGGGACTATGTAGAGCCACAAGATGGGATATTATCTTCGATTTTATAAGTAAGAGATAAGAGGTGAGAGCGTGTATTAGAAAAAAAAAAATATTTTTTGGGGTGGTTACAGGTACAAAGAAACGAAAACTGCAGTGCAGGATAAAAAGAACAAGTGTTTTATAGAGAGGAGTTCCACTATGTATTGAATGTCAAGGTAAGATTTGTCTTTGACAATCACATACTAAATAATTTTAGAATGGTAATACTGAACTTTAAAGGGGAAAAATGAAATGGAGAGAAGATAAAAATGTGAAAGGAATAACATGCACAGTCAATTTTCCTGGCATTGCTATAATCTTGAATAAGCGTGCATAAAGTGTGTTTGGTTTTGAAAAATGAACAGCATATCCACAGAATGGCAAAAATATTGCAAATCATATATCTGATACGGGGCGTGTGTCCAGAATATATAAAGAATTCTTACAGCTCAACAATAAAAAGATAAATAACTCAATTAACAAATAGGCAGAGGATTTGAACAGATATTTCTCTGAAGAGGGTATGCACATCATTAATGGTCACATGAAGAGAAGTTTCAACGTCATTATGATTAGGGAAATGAAGATGAAAACCATAATGAGAAACCAGTTCAAACCCACCAGGATTGCTATAATTTTTAAAACAGACAATAACAAGTATTAATGAAAATATCTGGAAATCGAACTCCTCACACATTGCTGGTGGGGTTGTAAAATGATGCAGCCACTTTGGAAAACAGCTTGGCAGTTCCTCAACATGTTAAATATAAAGTTGCCATGTGACCCAGCAATTCCACTCCTAGATATATACCCGAGAGAAATGAAAACGGTTTCTACACAAACATTTGTACACAAATGTTCACAGCAGTATCCTGCCTAATAGCAAGAAGTAGAACACCCTAAATGTCTGTCAGCTGATGAATGGATAAATAAAATGAGCTGTATCCATTCAATGGAGTATTCATGGGACATAAAAAGGAATGAAATACTGATTCACGTTGTAATGTGGATGAACCTTGAAAACATTACACTAAGTAATAGAAACCAGTCACGAAAGACCACATGTTGTATGATTTCATTTAAGTGAAATATCCAGAGTAGGTAACTTCATAGACAGAAAGTAGGTTAGTGGTGGCCAGGGGCTGGAGAGATGGGAAATGAGGAAAGACTGCTAACGGGTATGGAGTTTCTTTTTGGGGTGATGGAAATGTTCTAAAATTAGATACTGGTGATGCTTGCACAACTTCATGAATATACTAAAAACCATGCATTTGATATTTACTTGAAAAGTGTGAATTTTATGGTACATAAGATATGTCAAGAAAGCTGTTATAAAAATTGATAACAATTAAATTCAGATTATAAACACAGAATTTCTAAAGAAATGGTGCTGTTAGGTTTCTCGATTCATATATCACGTTTGCCTTCTCTTTTACTGTTATGAATAACTGTGCTACCTTTGTCTACTTGACTGAATCGTGGAAGTGAAGTGATACTCTTCCATCTGACCAAGCTAACCTTGGTTTTGCTTTCATTCATTTATTTCTGTCCCATTCATTAAAAATTAGGAAGGAAAATGTTCTACTTATTTGTTGAGATAAAGGAAACATATGTCCTATTTTTCAATTTTAATTACTGTCTTTCTTTGTGTGTTCCTATGAATCTCAAATCTTCCCTCCTCCCCCGCCTAGAACATACCATTAAAGAAAGTGATTGGCTAGAGGTGGAATGGTGAAAGCATCTAGTATTATCCTGCTATTTTTACAAAACTTTTTTCACATTTAACCCTGATTGTCTACTCCATGTGTACATTTTTATATGCCATATAATTTCAGTTGCTTCAATTAACGTTGTATTAGGAATGCTTTTCCTTGTTTTGGCATAAGTTTCCCGATGATTGCAGTAGGCAGAATAATCGCCACCTTCTCCTCTACTATGTCCATATCCCAATCCTGGACCCTGTGAATGTGTCGCCTTATGTGGCAAAAGGGACTTTGCAAATGTGGTTAGGTTAGGCATCTTGAGATAGGAAGATTGTCCTGGAATATCCTGGATTATCCAGGTGGGTCTGATATAATTACCGTAGTCCTTTAAGGGAAAGAAGGAGGTGGGAGAATCTGAGGAGATATGACCTTGGAAGCAGAGCTCAGAGTGAGCCAGGGGACCGAGAACGAGGAATGTGGGCTACCTCTAAAAGGCGGAAAAGCCAAAGAAACAGATTCTCTTCTAGAGCCTTCTTCCAGTCCATTTTGGATGTCTGACTTCAGAATTGAAGATAATAAATATAAGTTGTTTTTAAGCCATTCAGTGTGTGGTAATTTGTCACAGTTACGATCCGGATCTAACACAATCATCATTTAAAATTGCTTCCTGTTGTTGTCACAGTGGACCATAGCTTCCCAGCTCATTTCCTTGTTTTGAAAGAGCAAGCATTCTGAAACAGCAATGACGTCAGTGTAGCCAGATCTGCACGAGGAGGTTTGGTCTGTGCAGACAGAGGGGTCTGTCCACTGCCACCATTTCTTCTCTCTGAGGGATGCTTAACAGTGAAGAGGACTACAGAGCACCTGGCCCCATTGCCATCAGAAACACTTCACTGCAGTCTCGGGTAGCATAACTCAGGTAATGTGCAGCTGGACAGTCATGGGCCCTGAGTACAGAAACCATATTTTCTGAACCAAAAGTTGAAAGACAGAATATTGAAAATTGGGCTTTGAGGAAACTTGGAACCTATGGCTCTCAGATGTATGGCTCAGTGAGTGATGGTTTATGGTCTCTTTAGTTGGTGGATAATAACGTAAGCATTGCAGAGGGCAGAGCTCCTTCTTTTGTGCCTTCTTAATTAAGTACCATGAGACAACGCCAAACAATTTCTTGTTGAAACACTGGACGTTTCCATTTTGTCTTTCGAAGTTAGCCTGAGTTCCAACAGATGGAAGGGCAACAGGGCAGCAGCATTTGCAATGGATGACCACGGAGAGAGACATAAACAGAAGCAGAGAACAAAGATTAAGTTTCCAACCGTGGAAAGCACAAAGCTTCCTAGAATTCAACATTTATAGGGGTAAACAAAATTCGTGAGGTGAATGTTCCATTAAAGTCCATAAACTTATGGGCGGATAGGGTAGGTTAGGCCACATGAGCTATAAACTGTGACGATGGTATACACTGTCCAGTTAAACTTAGTCCATCTGACATATGTGGTGGTCTAGATCGTTGTTAATAGGCAGCATGGTGGAAATGGCAATTAGGGAAAATGGCAATGCATTCACATGAATGACTTAATTAGTAGTATTTGCGCAAAGAGCCATTTTCAAACACTTGTTTTCTTCTTTTCATTTTCTGAGTTCTCTCGCGCCGGGAATCAGAATCACTATTTTCTGTCAATCGAAGCTCCATTTTCCATCCAAATCATCATCCATGCCATTGTGCAGGGCAAAGTGCTGAGTTCCCCCAACATTTGCCCTGCATCATCACCCAAGGGCTGAGGTTCCTGACACTTTATTTTCGTGATTCCGTGCTCTACCCAGCACTTCTTCCATTCCCTGCACTGAATGTTCTGCACAGTGAAACTTGTGCTAAGAGGCTTTGACTTGCTTTCCACACGCCGGGGTGGAGGGGGATGTCAAGGGACACTGAGACTAAAGGACAGGAGAGGGCCCAGTAAACATGTTCTCTGAAGTTCAGGAGTTCACCCAGGGCATGGCAGTGGGAGCAGCCAGCCCCAGAATAGGCAGTAAGAGGATGTGTTGTCTGTAGAGAAGTGGAAAACAAAACTGGCTAAAAGGAGAGAGAGTGCAGACAGTCCCATACAGGATAAATCCAAGGAGAAACATGCCAAGACACATACTAATCAAACTACCAAAAATTAAATACAAAGAAAAAATATTAAAAACAGCAAGGGAAAAACAACAAATAACACACAAGGGAATCCCCATTAGGTTAACAGCTGATCTTACAGCAGAAACTCTGCAAGCCAGAAGGGAGTGGCAGGACATATTTAAAGTGATGAAAGGGAAAAACCTACAACCAAGGTTACTCTACCCAGCAAGGATCTCATTCAGATTGGATGGAGAAATTAAAACCTTTACAGACAAGCAAAAGCTAAGAGAATTCAGTACCACCAAACCAGCTTTACAACAAATGCTAAAGGAACTTCTCTAGGCAGGAAACACAAGAGAAGGAAAACACCTACAGTAACAAACTCAAAACAATTAAGAAACTGGTAATAGGAACATACATATTGATAATTACCTTAAATGTAAATGGACTAATGCTCCCACCAAAAGACATAGACTGGCTGAATGGATCCCAAAGCAAGACCCATATATATGCTGTCTACAAGAGACCCACTTCAGACCTAGGGACACATACAGACTGAAAGTGGGACTGAAAGTCCCTCACTGAAAGTGAGGGGATGGAAAAAGATATTCCAAGCAAATGGAAATCAAAAGAAAGCTGGAGTAGCAATTCTCATATCGGACAAAATAGATTTTAGAATAAAGACTATTACAAGAGACAAAGAAGGACATTACATAATGATCAAGGGATCAATCCAAGAAGAAGATATAACAATTGTAAATATTTATGCACCCAACATAGGAGCACTTCAATACATAAGGCAAATGCTAACAGCCATAAAAGGGGAAATCGACAGTAACACAATCATAGTAGGGGACTTTAACACCCCACTTTCACCCATGGACAGATCATCCAAAATGAAAATAAATAAGGAAACACAAGCTTTAAATGATACATTAAACAAGATGGACTTAATTGATAGTTTTAGGACATTCCATCCAAAAACAGCAGATTACAGTTTCTTCTCAAGTGCTCATGGAACATTCTCCAGGATAGATCATATCTTGGGTCACAAATCAAGCCTTGATAAATTTAAGAATATTGAAATCATAGCAAGTATCTTTTTCGACCACAATGCTATGAGACTAGATATCAATTGCAGGAAAAAATTGGTGAAAAATACAAACACATGGAGGCTAAACAGTACACGACTAAATAACCAAGAGATCACTGAAGAAATCAAAGAGGAAATCAAAAAATACCTAGAAACAAATGATAATGAAAACACGATGACCCAAAACCTATGGGATGCAGCAAAAGCAGTTTTAAGAGTGAAGTTTATAGCAATACAATCCTACCTCAAGAAACAAGAAACATCTCAAATAAACAACCTAACCTTACACCTAAAGCAATTAGAGAAAGAAGAGCAAAAACCCCCCAAAGTTAGCAGAAGGAAAGAAACCATAAAGATCAGATCAGAAATAAACGAAAAAGAAATAAAGGAAACAGTAGCAAAGATCAATAAAACTAAAAGCTTGTTCTTTGAGAAGATAAACAAAATTGATAAACCATTAGCCAGACTCATCAAGAAAAAAAGGGAGAACACTCAAATCAATAGAATTAGAAGTGAAAAAGGAGAAGTAACAACTGACACTGCTGAAATACAAAGGATCATGAGAGATTACTACAAACAACAATATGCCAATAAAATGGACAACCTGGAAGAAATGGACAAATTCTTAGAAAAGCACAACCTTCTGAGAATGAACCAGGAAGAAATAGAAAATATAAACAGACCAATCACAAGCACGCAAATTGAGACTGTGATTAACAATCTTCCAGCAAACAAAAGCCCAGGACCAGATGGCTTCCCAGGCAAATTCTATCAAACATTTAGAGAAGAGCTAACACCTATCCTTCTCAAACTCTTCCAAAATATAGCAGAGGGAGGAACACTCCGAAACTCATTCTGCGAGGCCACCATCACCCTGATACCAAAACCAGACTAAGATGTCACAAAGAAAGAAAACTACAGGCCAATATCTCTGATGAACATAGATGCAAAAATACTCAGCAAAATACTAGCAAACAGAATCCAGCAGCACATTAAAAGGATCATACAGCATGATCAAGTGGGATTTATCCCAGGAATGCAAGGATTCTTCAATATATGCCAATCAGTCAATCTGATAAGCCATATTAACAAATTGAAGGAGAAAAACCATATGATCATCTCAATAGATGCAGAAAAAGCTTTTGACAAAATTCAACACTCATTTATGATAAAAGCCCTCCAGAAAGCAGGCATAGAGGGAACTTACCTCAACATAGTAAAGGGCATATATGACAAATCCACAGTCAACATCGTTCCCAATGGTGAAAAACTGAAACCATTTCCACTAAGATCTGGAACAAGACAAGGTTGTCCACTCTCACCACTATTATTCAACATAGTTTTGGAAGTTTTAGACACAGCAGTCAGAGAAGAGAAAGAAATAAAAAGAATCCAAATTGGAAAAGAAGAAGTAAAACTGTCACTGTTTGCAGATGACATGGTACTATACATAGAGAATCTTAAAGATGCTACCAGAAAACTACTAGAGCTAATCAATGAATTTGGTAGAGTAGCAGAATACAAAATTAATGCACAGAAATCTCTTGCATTCCTATACACTAATGATGAAAAATCTGAAAGAGAAATTAAGGAAACACTCCCATTTACCACTGCAACAAAAAGAATAAAATACCTAGGAATAAACGTACCAAAAGAGACAAAAGACCTGTATGCAGAAAACTATAAGACACTGATGAAAGAAATTAAAGATGATACAAACAGATGGAGAGATATAACATGTTCTTGGATTAGATGAATCAACACTGTGAAAATGACTATACAACCCAAAGCAATCTACTGATTCAATGCAATCCCTATCAAACTACCAATGGCATTTTTTTGCAGAACTAGAGAAAAAAATTTCACAATTTGTTTGGAAACATAAAAGACTCCAAGCAGCCAAAACAATCTTGAGAAATAAAAATGGAGCTGGAGGAATCAGGCTCCTGGACTTCAGACTATACTACAAAGCTACAGTAATCAAGACAGTATGGTACTGGCACAAAAACAGAAATATAGATCAACAGAACAGGATAGAAAGCCTAGAGAGAAACCCATGCACATATGGTCACCTTATTTTTGATAAAGGAGGCAAAAATATACAATGGAGAAAAGACAGCCTCTTCAGTAAGTAGTGCTGGGAAAACTGGATAGCTACATGTAGAAGAATGAAATTAGAACACTCCCTAACATCATACACAAAAATAAACTCCAAATGGATGAAAGACCTAAATGTAAGGCCAGGCACTCTAAAACTCTTAGAGGAAAACATAGGCAGAACACTCTATGACATAAATCACAGCAAGATCCTTTTTGACCCACCTCATAGAGAAATGGAAATAAAAATAAACAAATGGGAGCTAATGAAACTTAGAAGTTTTTGCACAGCAAAGGAAACCACAAATAAGATGAAAAGGCAACCCTCAGAATGGGAGAAAATATTTGCAAATGAAGCAACTGACAAAGGATTAATCTCCAAATTATACAAGCAGCTTATGCAGCTCAATATCAAAAAAACAAACAACCCAATCCAAAAATGGGCAGGAGACCTAAACAGACATTTCTCCGAAGAAGATATACAGATTGCCAACAAACACATGAAACGTTGCTCAGCATCACTAATCATTAGAGAAATGCAAATCAAAACTACAATGAGGTATCACCTCACACCAATCAGAATGACCATCATCAAAAAATCCACAAACAGTTAATGCTGGAGAGGGTGTGGAGAAAAGGGAACCCTCTTGTACTGTTGGTGGGAATGTAAATGGATACAACCACTATGGAGAATAGTATGGAGATTCCTTAAAAAACTAAAAATAGAACTACCATATGACCCAGCAGTCCCACTACTGGGCATATACCCTGGGAAAACCATAATTCAAAAAGAGTCATGTACCACAATGTTCATTGCAGCTGTATTTACAATAGCCAGGACATGGAAGCAAGCTAGGTGTCCATCGACAGATGAATGGATAAAGAAGATGTGGCTCATATATACAATGGAATATTACTCAGCCATAAAAAGAAACGAAATTGAGTATTTGTAGAGAGATGGATGGACCTAGTCTGTCATACAGAGTGAAGTAAATCAGAAAGAGAAAAACAAATACCGTATGCTAACACATATATATGGAATCTAAAAAAAAAAAAAGGTTCTGAAGAACCTAGGGGCAGGAGAGGAATAAAGATGCAGAGGTAGAGAATGGACTTGAGGGCATGGGGAAGGGGAAGGGTAAGCTGGGACGAAGTGAGAGAGTGGCGTGGACATATATACACTACCAAATGTAAAATAGATAGCTAATGGGAAGCAGGCACATAGCACAGGGAGATCAGCTTGGTGCTTTGTGATTACCTAGAGGGGTGGGATAGGGAGGGTGGGAGGGAGACACAAGAGGGAGGGGATATGGGGATATATGTATGCTTATAGCTGATTCACTTTGTTGTAAAGCGGAAACTAACACAACATTGTAAAGCAGTTATACTCCAATAAAGATATTAAAAAAAATAACAGTAGAAGCTACGAGTTTTTTATAAGACATGTATTTATCAAATTGAGAAAATTTCCTTCTGTTACGGGGTTGCTGTTGGTTTTTATCTATGACCTTGCTATTTTTATCTATGATCCAGTATTGACTTTTATCAAGGCCTTTTTCTTTATCTACTGAATTAATTGCATATTTTTGCTCCATAAATCTGTTAATGTAGTGAATTACACATTTATTTGCTTTTTGAACGTTAAGCCAATTTTGAATCCTGGAATAAACCTCACTTGTTATTGTAGTACTGTTGTTTTTATATATTGCTAAATTTGATTTGCTTATATTTTATTAAGGATTTTTGTGTTTACATTTACAAGGAATATTAGTCTGTAGTTTGCTTGTAATGTCATTCTTTAGGTTTTGGTATCAGTGTTATAGTGAGTATATAATATGAATTGGGAAATGTTCTTTCTTCCTTGTAAACTGAAAGAAATTCTGTATTATTGTAATTACTTCTTCCTAAAAGTTCAGTAACATTCACCAGTGAATTCTGGGCCTGGTATTTTCTTTCCAGGAAGGTTTTTTAATTAGGCATTCATTTTCTTTAACAAATATATTACTCTTTAATTTCTATTTCTCCTTGGGCTACTTTTACAAAGTTGTATTTTTGAAGGAATTTGTTCATTTCTAGGGAATTTCTCAAATTTATAGAGAAGAAGTTTTTCATAATGTCCTTTTAGTATTCCTTTTATGTCAAAGATCCAGAGTGATGTCCTTGTGTTCATTCCTGATATTTTTCTTTCTAGGGTTTATAAATTTTACTAATCTTTCAAAGGGCCAACTTGTGCTTCACTGATTTTCTCTATCATTTTTTTTTCTATTTTAGGAGTTTCTTCTTTTATCTACTATTTCCTCCTACAGTGTTTTTGGTTTTATTTTCCTGTTCTGTGTCTAGCTTCTTCAGGTGGAAGCTTCCTAGATCATTGACTTTGAATATTTCATTTCTAATACATGCATTTATGTTACATAACTTTTTTCCAAGTACTAATTTTGTTCCATCCTATGGATTTTGATATGTCATATTTTTATTATTATCTAGTCTGAAACATTTTCTAATTTCCACTGTGATTTGTTCTTTGATCCATGGCTTATTAAAAAGTATGCTGCACCATTTAAAAATATTCAGGGGATTTTCTAGTTACTTTATTATTATTATTGAGTTCTGGTTTAATTTATTGGAATCAGAGAACATAGTCTTATAATTTCAGTCTTTTGAAACTTATCAGGAAATTCCTTTGAAAAAGCATATGATCTATTTTGTTAACTGTTCTCGTGCACTTGCAAAGAATGTATATTCTCCAGTTTTTGGATGCAGTATTCTGTTGACTAGCTTGAGTTAGTTAATAGCGTTGTTCAGACCTTCTACGTCCTTGCTTGTTTTTTCATCTGTTTATTCTATCAATTACTAGGACATGTGTTAAAATACTCAACTATGTTTATAAATGTTTGTGTTTCTTCTGTTACTTCTGTCATTTTTCACCATGTTATTATGTACATGTAGACTTAGGGTTGTTTTGTCTTTCTGATGAATCAAGCTATTTATCATTATGAAATATCCTCTTGATCTGTGTCTTGAAGTTTACTTTTTCTGATATTAATATAGGCACAATAGCTTTCTTATGATTGGTGTATGCAAGGAATTTTTTCCCATCCTTTTATGATGGACCTATCTTATGTTTAAATTGTATCTTTTGTAGTCAGCAATGACTGGACTCTGTTATTTATCTAGTTTAACTATTTCTTACTTTAATTAGAACATTTAGTCCATTTATGTTTAACTACTGATGTAGTTAACGCCATCTTCTTACTTCTTTTCTATTTATCCCACTTGCCCTTTGTTCCTTTTTTCCCCTGTCTTCTTTTAGATTAATCAAGTAGTTTCTAGTATTACATTTTATCTCTTCTATTGGCTTTTAGCGATACCTCTTTGAATAATTTTAGGGATTACACAGAGGTTATAAAATGCAAGCTTTGCAAACTGAACATATCAAAATCCATCTGGAATAGCACTTACTAGACAATGTAAGAAACCTTTGCAAACTATAATTTAACTTACTCCCCTTTGTGACTTTTATGGAATTATTGTCATATATTTGATTTTGCACATGTTAAAAATGCCACACTACCTTATAGTTACGGTTGTTTTAAAGACGTTAAAGAAAAAATTTTGAAGCATTAAAAAGAATTTTACATCTTTACTTACATATTTACCTTTTCTGATGCTCTTCATTGCATCTAGGCTTTTATTCAGGATCATTTCTCTTCAACCCAAAGGACTTCTTTTGTATTTCTTATAGTGCAGGTGATGAATTCTCTCAGACTTTGTTTGCCTGAAAATTTGCACATTTTGGCTACGGTGTTGAAGGACCTTTTCACTGAGTATAACAATCTAAGTTGACAGTTTTTCTTTTGGCATGTTAAAATGTCATTCCTTTGTTCTAGTTTTCATTGTTTTTGAATAGAAGTTGTTTTCTGAAATATAAAGTATCCTTTTAATCTGGATATTATTAAAGTTTTCTCTCTAAGTTTGGTTTTCTCTCTATTATGCTTTTCAGCAGTTTGGCTATTATATGCGTAGGTGTAATGTTCTTTCTTTGTCGAACAATTTTTGTTTGGGGACCTGAGATTCTTGAATCTATAGGTTGATGTCTTCCTTCACTTTTGAAAAACTCTCTGCTATTATCTCTTCGCATGTAGCTCTGCCTTGTAATTTTCTCTGTTCTCTTCCTGGGACTCAAATTACATATCATTCCATAATTCTCTGAAGATCTGTTCGTGTTTTCACTTTTTTTCCCCATTGTGCTTTAGATTAGATAATTTCCATTGACCTATTCAAGAACATTTATTCTTTTTTTTTGCTGTGTCAAGTTTGTTATTAAGCCTTCCCAGTGAATTTTTCATTTTAGATGTTATATTTTTTGTTATAGGATTTCTGTCTGACTCCGTTTTAAGGCTTTTCATCTTATAATGGAAATTTCCTCTCATTTTGTGCACCACTCCTTTAAAGTTCTTTAGCATATTCGTGATTGTTCTCTTAAAACCCTTGTCTCTATTTCTAACATCTGGGTCATCTGGGGATCTGCTTCTAGCGATCATTTTTTTTCTGTTGATTTAAAGTCACATTTTCCAGCTTCCCTTCATATCTGTAACTTTCAATTGCATATCATTCTGTGATGAAAGAGCATTAGAGATTGAAGTAGAGAATAATTTTTTTCCAGAAAAGTCTTACCCTTTAGGGTTAGAGGTTGATTTCTTTTCTCAGCAGTAAGTGAGCAGCGTCAGGATTGCATTGCTGCTTTACCTACTTTCAGTTTATTGCTGGTTCCATTTGTTTTGAGAATGAGATCAGAACTGTAGAGTCTATTAACAGACTGCTTTTTGCCTTCCAGCCCCATTTTCGTCTTCCCCAAGGTGCTGTTTACTCAGCATTATTGCTGAGGCAGGCAGGGACAGCTAGTTCTGTATCCGGAGATCCTCTAAATTCTGCTCCACTAGACCAGCCAATGTAATCCTAGCTTCACTCACCTCTTGGCTACCCCTGTATCTCTACCACAAGTCTGAGGATGAGTGTTTCTTCAGTTCCTTTTTCATACTATATTGTTTACAAATTTATAAAGTCTGATATTTGCACTTCATGTTTTGTTCTGACTTAAAACCAGCTAGAAAACAAACTTACAGTTACCAGGGAATAAGGCGGGGGGAGGGATAAATTGGGAGATTGGGATTGACATACGCACAGCTATATATATAAAATAGATAACTTATAAGAACCTACTGTAGAGCACAGGGAACTCTACTCAGTACTCTGTAATGGCCTATATGGGAATAGAATCTAAAAAAAGAGTGGATATATATATATGTGTGTATGTATAACTGATTCACTTTGCTGTACACCTGAAACTAACACAACATTGCAGATCAACTATACTGCAATAAAAAAATTAAAAAAAGAATACTTGCATAATGAGGATGTTCAGAAAATGCTCACACCACCACATGTGTTACTGGATGCATAGTTGTATTAACAAAAGAAGCTTACCTGGCTACTTTCTAATCATATTTTGAAATGATGTTAAAGCGATATCTACACATTTTTGGGGTGTGTGTGCATGAGAGTGTTTCTGTATGAGACTAGCATTTGAGTCATGGACGCAGTGAAGCAGATTGCCCTCCCCGATGCAGGTGACCAGCGCAGGTGAGCATCAGCCCGTCCACTGAGGGCCTAAACAGAGCAAGAGGCAGAGGGAGGTTGGAATCACCATCCCTCTGCCTGACTGCTTAAGCTGAGGGAGGAGGGTCTTCTCCTCCCTCGGACGGGGAACTACATCTTCAGCTCTTCTGGTTCTCGGGTCTTTGGACTTGGACTGACCTGTAACACCAGCTTTCCTGAGACTCCAGCTTGCAGATGGCCGACTGTGGGACTTGCCATCTTCCATAATCATGTGAGCCATTTCCTCATAAGAAAATCTATCTATATACGTACATATCTTTATCTATCTATCAATCTATCTACCTACCTCTATCTATCTATCTATCTATCTGTGTCTTATTGGTTCTGTTTCTCTGGATAACCCTGACTAATACATGGTCATTACATGTATTAGTACTAATACATGGTAATCAATAACTGGTAATGAGAAGGATCTAGAGTTACCATAGTGGAAGTGACAGAGGTAAGATGCCTGAAAAAATCAATAGAGAAGAGGTGTTCAAGGCAAATGAGAGGGGAGAGAACGGTCCAGGTGCAGCAGCGAGGAGCAAGGAGGACACTTAGCCCATCTGTATGTCCAGTGGGTCAAGAGCGAGAGGTTGAGTCCCAGTGGCCACCACTTGGAAGAGCTGGAGAGGACACAGCGTCCTCAGGGGAAAGGCGGCTTTGGGGTTCTGAGCAGGAATGGACTAGAGTCAGTTCTCCTGTAACACTTGTTCTGAAATGGGAATTTGTGCAGCACGGTTGACATGTTGGGGAACCATTTGAGTCTAAGGTGAATTGTGCATTTGCTTAGATGCAATTTCATCTGTGAGCAATACTAAGTGAAACTCAGAAGAGCTCGCCAGGGTGACTGGAGCACCCTAGGCAGACACGAAATGCACACCCTCCAGCCTCCACCAGGGCCTCGGTTTCCCACATGCGTTAGGATCCGCCCTCACATTAGGTGTTACAAATTCCCTCTGGTTTCAGCGGGCCCTTCTCCCACTGCCTCACGACCACCCACAAGCTGCAGCCCGTCGACATCCACTTCCACAGGCACCTGGAAGTCTTGTTCAAGGTAAAATGCCGCGTTCATTGGAACGTATATGTCTTTCTTCACCATTTCACAGGTGTCAGGTTGTGCTACTGTTTTTATTCGATTCCTGTGTTTTTCTGATATGTCACTGACAAAGTTCTTGAATGTTTTGCCCCCATGCTGTTTTCCCCATAAGCTCTGTGGTTTTTATAGGGCAGTTTTTTTGGTTGGTTTGTTTGTTTTTTATTTATTTTTGGCTGCGTTGGGTCTTCGTTGTGGTGCGCAGGCTTCTCACTGCGGTGACCTCTTCCCGTTGTGGAGCATGGGCTCTAGGCACGTGGGCTTCAGTAGTTGTGGCACGTGGGCTTAGTAGTTGTGGTTTGCGGGCTCTAGAGTGCAGGCTCAGTAGTTGTGGTGCACGGGCTTAGGTGCTCCACGGCATGTGGGATCTTCCCGGACCAGGGCTCGAACCTGTGTCCCCTGCATTGGCAGGTGGACTCCCAACTACTGCACTGCCAGGGAAGCCCTATAGGGTGGTTTTAAATAGCACAGTGATTTTTGTTGCGTTACCGCAGACCTGTGTTTAGAGATAGGCTGCCGTTGAGTGGATTTTGCTGATGAATGGACCGTACGCTCCAGAGAGCATCGTGGAAGGGTTTTGAGGAGATAAGGAGGTGCAGGAGGAGAGGACAGTAAAGGGATTATAAGAATGTAGGGTGTAAAGTGTGACCTGGGAGTCTGGAGCTGCTTGGGGATTAAACAAAAGGCAAAGGGTACAGTGGGATTAGCGCTGTGGTCTCCAGGCTCACAGTGGCAGCCAGGCTGTGAGTGTTGAAGTTGGCAGGGGGGTGGGGGAGGTCGGGGGGTGGGGTGGGTGACTTTCTGGGCCCCTTGTTCTTTCTGCCAAAGGAAGCAAAGAAGTGAGGAGGTGAGGGGGTCAGGGCGGTGGGATCTCTCTGGGCACAAGGGGCTCCCTGAGAGAATCAGTACTTGAGTTTGAGTAAATTCAAGATACAAATGAGATAATACTCATTATTATATCTGTTCGGATAGGAGGAGGGGATTTAAAAGTAGGAAAAGTCAAGGCCTGAAAAATCGTGTAGAGTGGAGAAACTTATTCCGGTGCGAGAGGGAGAACGTAACAAAAAAAGGAGGTTGGAGACACACATAAAGAAAAATGATTTCACAGCCTTCCCGGTTTTGCCTCAGTTTATTTTCAGTGTCTGAGCGGGAATTGTGGTGAGGAATTGGTATCATTTCTGTCAAAACTGTCAGGTACTTTATGAAATGGTTTGAGAAGGGAGGATAACTTTTTGAATAGAAAACATTCTTATTTTATTTAAAAAATAAAGTTAATGTTCTTCCAGTGGAAAAGGGGGTGAAGTGCTGAAAGTAAAAGAAGAAATGAAAAATCTCATTCTCCACCAAGGAGTAGAACCGCGTCTAATATTTTAGTGTATTTTCCTTTGAATATTTTCAATATTCCATCTTTAATGTGAGTGGACCCCAAACTAAAAGCATGTACTAAAAGCAATAGTGCATATTCTAATTCTAATTATTTTTAGAACACTGCTTTCTGATTTTAAAAACATTCATCTCAACATAAAAGTCATGACATATAGAAAAGTATGACAGAAAATTGAGTGCTAAGAACTCCATCACTCAGAGTTTTATGTATTTTCTGGAAGGTTATTTTACTTACAGTTTAATTTCACAATATCCCGTGCATGGCATGGTTATCCCAGCTCTCTTTATAAGTTCTACATCCGTGATTTTCAAACTGTAGTCTTTGGGCCACCTGCATCCACAACTCCTGTGAGCTTGCTGAAATGCTGATTCTTGGGCCAGGAACCAGGACCACTTAGTTGGGATCTCCAGGGGGTGGGCCCAGGAGTTAGCATTTTACAACCTCTTCAGCTGTTTCTTACAGTAAAGTTTGGAAATATGATCTGGGTGGCGGACAATATAAAGAGAAACTTAGGTATAAATATCTGGTTATTAGCCTCTTCCAGTTAAAATTGAACCACTGGAGCTATAGTCAAGAGTGATAACACCAAAGTCTGTTAAGCTATGATGTGCCAGGTATTTGACATATGAAACCCCAGTTTTCCCAGGACTCTGAGTACAAATTGAATCACATTAAAGATCTTATTTCATGAATTTGTTCCCTTACCAGCATAACAGAGTTCAGCCCTTCTCCGACCTTCCCAGTCAGGTCTGGAAGCCCGTGTTGTGTGTCCTCCGTGCCCTGGAAGCACTCACTCATTGATGGAGCTTTAGTAATTCCACTGAGATTTCTCTAATTTACTACTTCTCTTGCCTGGCCAGTTTCGCTGGTACCTGCATGCCTTAGGTTTCTGCAGAGAAACAGAACAGATAGGATGTATGCACGTGTGTATAAAAAGAGATTTATTACAAGGCCTTGGCTCACCCGATTAGGGAACTGGTCCCAAGATCTATACGGTGAGTCAGTGAGCTGGATGCCCAGGGGAGCCAATGGCGTAGCTCCAGTCTGAGACCAAAGGTCTGAGAATCAGGAGAACCGATGGTGTGTTTCTATTCTAAAGGCTGGCAGACTCAAGACCCAGCAAGAGCTGATGTTTCAGTTTGACCCAAAGGCAGAAAAAAGCTGATGTCTTTGTTTTAGTGAGGAGGAATTCTCTCTTCCTTGGGAGATGGTCAGCCTTTTTGTTCTAGTTCAGGCCTTCGACTGATTGGAGGAGGCCCACCCACACTAGAGAGAGCAATCAGCTTTACTCAGCCTACTAATTTATTATTTAAAAAATTTTTTATTTTATATTGAAGTATAGTTGATTAACAATATTGTGTCCGTTTCAGGTGTACAACACAGTGATTCAGTTTTACATATACAAGTATCTACTTTTCAGATTCTTTTCCTATTTAGGTTGTTACAGAATATTGAGCAGAGTTCCCTGTGCTATACAGTAGATCCTTGTTGGTTGTCTACATATCAATCCCAAACTCCCAATCTATCCCTCCCCCACCCCCTTCCCCCAGTAACCATAAGTTCATTCTCTATGTCTGTGAGTCTGTTTCTGTTTTATAAATAAGTTCATTTGTATCTTTTTTTTTGATTCCACATATAAGCAATATCATATGTTTTCTTTGTGTGACTTACTTCACTTAGTATGATAATCTCCAGGTCCATCCATATTGCTGCAAATGGCATTACTTCATTCTTTTTAATGTGAACCTACCAATTTAAATGTTCATCTCATCAAAAACATCCTCACAGAAACATCCAGAATGATGTTTGACCAAATATGTGGGCGCCACGTGGCCCAGTCAAGTTGACACATAATTAACCATCAGGCTGTGTCTTTCTTATTCCATCCAGATGGTGCATGTGGTATTATATGAATAAGTTAAATAGTTTTTATATTACAACCTAATTATTAGAGATCACATATTGTTATGTACTAAAATGTTAATTCAGGGTTTTAAAATAAAACTACACTTTCACAAGCTAAATTTAAGTATCAATACAATAATTCAGTCTAATATGAAAGGAGAGGCATTGCAGTTGGGAATATATTCTGATCCTTAAATTATTTTACTTTTTTTTAATGGAAAACATTATCTTTGCCTATTCTTTTATTATTTGCTTGTGTTATTTTATTTATATGGGTTTCTTGAAAATAGCATATTCATTCCTTTTGGTTAACAAATATTTACTGAGGTCTTTCCTATATGTAGTCAGCGTAAGCACTGGAGAAACTCCTGTGACAGGCATGGAATTGCAGACCAATTGGGAAACACATATTAAACAAATCATTACATAAGTAACTTCTAGTAATGCTTGCGGTCTGAAAGAAAAATGCAGGATG
Source organism: Phocoena sinus (assembly GCF_008692025.1). Lineage (NCBI taxonomy): Eukaryota > Metazoa > Chordata > Mammalia > Artiodactyla > Phocoenidae > Phocoena > Phocoena sinus. The sequence continues at coordinate 4,909,297 of NC_045764.1, forward strand.
TGACATATAATGGGGCCTCTGTCCCAGAAATGAGGGTTTATGAAGTTGTGGAAATTTCCTCAAGCTGAGGCCATAAAGGATGATCTAGAGTTAGCTTCGTATTGGATGGAAATAAAGCTATTTCAGCAGAGGAAACAGAACATGCAAAGCTTCTGAGGTAAGAAAGAGCTCAGAGCATTTGGCCTAAGAGAAGTCTAAGGTGGCGAAAGCCAAGAGGAGTCCATGTAGACCCATGCAGGCTTTGTTGAGGGTTTGGGATGTTTTCTTTCTTTCTTTCTTTCATTCTTTCTTTCTTTCTTTTATTAATTTTTATTGGAGTACAGTTGCTTTACAACGTTGTGTTAGTTTCTGCTGTAAAGCAAAGTGAATCAGTTATATATATACATATATCCAGTCTTTTTTAGATTTCCTTCCCATTTAGGTCACCACAGATCGTTGAGTAGGGTTCCCTGTGCTAAACAGCAGGTTCTCCTTAGTTATCTATTTTATACATGGTAATGTGTATATGTCAATCCTAATCTCCCAATTTATCCCCCCTTGTTAACCATAAGTTTGTTCTCTATATCTGTGACTCTGTAGCTGCTTTGCCAATAAGTTCATCTGTAACGTTGTCCTAGATTCCACATATAAGTGATATTATATATTTGCTTAGTTCATCTGTAACGTTGTCCTAGATTCCACATGTAAGTGATATTATATATTTGCTTCTCTCTTGCTGCCCTACTTCATTCTGTATGACAATCTCTAGGTCCATCCACGTCTCTGCAAATGGCACTATTTCATTCCTTTTTATGGCTGAGTAACATTCCATTGTATATATGTGCCACATCTTCTTTATCCATTCCTCTGTCGATGGGCACTTAGGTTGCTTCCATGTCCTGGCTACTGTAAATAGTGCTGCTTGGGATGTTTTCTTAAAACACGTGGGAAGCCTCTAAAGGGTTTTAGGCAGATGCTGTGATTGGATGTGCAGTTGAGAAGATCACTCTGGATGCTCCCTGGAGGTTGGACTAGGGAGAGGGGGCAGTGGCAGTAAGGAGATGCTTTGGAAGCCATGGAAGAAGGGAAGGTAGGATGACGGCTGGACGCAGGGTGGTGGTGCTGACGGTCGGCAGTGGATACTTTCAAGGGAGTTTGAAGACACAGAATTGACAGACTTGGATGTGGATGAAGGAGAAGGAGGAATCAAAACTTGTTGCCAATTTTCTAGGATCACTATCGGAGTGGGTGATTTTGCCCTTTGTTGGGAGAGGGCCCACTGGAGGGATAGCAACTTAAGGGGGAAGATTTTGAGCTCGCTCTGGACTTCGGATGTCAGCGGGATTGCCAAGTGTAGTAACATCAAATAGACAGTTTGGAGGGAGGGAGGAGGGTCTAGGCTACTGGTGTATAAATGCTTTGGTTTTGACCCGATCTGGGCAGATGAATTTTCTAGAATGAAAAATACTGCTTGCAGACCTCCACTTACTTTTCTGCCCAGCTGAGTCTACGGTGATTCCAGTCTCCAAATCGATTTTGGAAGAGAGGAACCGCTGGCACTGGAGTAGGGGGTGCAATAGAGGTGAAGAAAGGCCAAGAGTATTCTGAGTATATAAAAAGGGCACTCCGGCAGAAGAGTAGCAGCTGCCCACTGCTCTCCGTGGAGCAGAGCTTCTATCATCAAACCTGGCAAATGATCCTAAGGCAGAAATAAAGAATCTTTCCTTATTCCATTCAGTAGGTCAGGCTCCTTTGGTTGCAATTCCATTGGACTTGTATTAAGTTGAAATTATCTCCAGTACTAGATTTTTCTGGTGGTTTTGGTTTTTATTTTCTTCTGTTTTTGTGTGGCATGTTTTAAAGGGAGTTTGGAAAGCTGGGTCAGAGGTTGCTAGACAGACATCATTTTTAACCAGTAGTCAAATTTCTTCTTTTCTTTTATTTTGATTTTTTAAAAATTTTATTGATGTATAGTTGATTTACAGTGTTATATTAATTTCTGCTGTACAGCAAAGTGACTCAGTTATACATATATATTTTTTCATATTCTTTTCCATTATGGTTTATCACAGGATACTGAATATAATTCCCTGTACTGTACAGTAGGACTTTGTTGTTTATCTATCTTATTTTCTGATGAAACAAAATAATTTCGTATTTAGTTGATTCTGTATAATGGTATCACCACTGTCTTGTTTGGGGCATATTCTTTTTTATTTTTAATTGAATAAAAGATTCAATTAAATTTTATAGTGCTTTGCAATTTTCAAAAGTTTCACGCACATGATTTCATATAATCCCATAATAACTCTTTTTTCCCCCTACACCTATATTGCCACTCCCAGTTTCCCTCTCCCCGCTGGCAACCACTAGTTTGTTCTCTATATCTATGAGTCTGCTTCTTACTTGTTTTATTCACTAGTTTATTGTATTTTTTTAGATTCCACATATAAGCAATATCATACAGTATTTTTCTTTCTCTGCCTGACCTATTTCATTTAACATAATGCCCTCCAAGTCCATCCATGTTGCTGCAAATGGCAAAATTTCATTCCTTTTTATGACTGAGTAGTATTCCATTGTGTATGTGTATATGTATGTGTATATATATATATATACCACAACTTCTTTATACATTCATCTGTTGATGGACACTTAGGTTTCTTCCACACCTTGACAATTGTAAATTATGCCACTATGAAAACTGGAGTGCATGTACTTTTTCAAATTAGGGTATATTCTTTTTAATCTAATCAGAAATATATGAAAATGATACTATGTTTCAAGTAATTTCCCCAAATTTTTAAAGGCAGAAATGAAAGATAATACTTAGAACTCAACAAACTCTTCAGTTTTTAAAATTTCTAGTTTAATGGATCAATGTTTAGCATGAATCAGATGTTCCGTTGTATCCCATTGGATAATTTAGAACCCAGAATAAAAAGTATAATAGTAAAATAATGGACTATTGTGTTTTCTTCAAATCAGGGAATTTGGTATTATGTTTAGGTCTTGGTATTTATAGAGCAGCAAAAGAATTCTATCCTTACCTAAGGAATAATTATTATTGTTATTATTACTACCATTATTATTATTTTAGTTTTTAAAAATAATTTGTTTTATTTACATTTGGCTGCATCGGGTCTTAGTTGCGGCACACAGGATCTTCGTTGAGGCATGCGAGCTCTCTGTTGTGCTGCGTGGGCTTCTCTCTAGTTGTGGTGTGCAGATTTTCTCTTCTCTGGTTGTGGTGAGTTGGCTGCAGGGCGCGTAGGCGCTGTAGTTTGTGGCACGCAGACTCTAGTTGACGTGCGCGAGCTCGGTAGTTGTGGCGCACAGGCTTAGTTGCCTTGCGTCATGTGGGACCTTAGTTCCCTGACCAGGGATGGAACCTGCGTCCCCTGCATTGTAAGGAGGATCCTTTACCACTGGACCACCAGGGAAGTCCCTATTCCTATTATTATTATTTAGGCACTTTTTCTTTCCTACATATCAAGAGTACTGAGTGTACTTTTCAACCTAATTCATAATTAGTGTCTAAGTCAGTTGGTTGGGAGATTGCAAAAGATGGCATAGGCTGAAATGAATCAGGGTTTCCTGAACAAAAACATAGCAGATGTAGTACTTTATTCATTTTTCTTGTTTCCCCGTACTCTTTATTTTAAAACTCTTGAAAAATATATATAATTATACCATGTAAAGTATTTTGGGGCATCAACAGAACATAAGCACTATTTTGATGAAATATCAAGTTAAGTCTTTTAGTACAAACATAAAGCCATCTCCCTCCCTCCCTCCCTTCCTTCCTCCCACAGAGCATTTTGTCTAAATGTATGGAGAGTATGTAGCTGTCTACAGCATGATGTAGGCCTTAAAGGACTTAACTTCTTGTCTTAAAGGACAGATATATGTGCACCTAATAAAACAGGGTGAACTAAGAGGTGGAGTGAGCTGGATGTGCATTAAATGGGGAAGGAGCCAAGCCCTGCATTCTAAATGGAAAAACTGGGTTCATGGTTTTGGCGGGGCTGGGAGCAGGAAAACTGGCCAGATGGAAGGGGCTCTTTAAAATCACCTGAGTGACTGGATCAAGGGATTTGCTAACAAAATTCCCAATTTGGCACTAAAAATGAGGATTTTTTTTTTATAAATTAATTTTTTTAAATTTATTTTTGGCTGCATTGGGTCTTCGTTGCTGCGCGTGGGCTTCCTCTAGCTGCGGAGAGCGGGGACTACTCTTCGTTGTGGAGCACGGGCTCTAGGCGCGCGGGCTTCAGTAGTTGGGGTGCGTGGGCTCAGTAGTTGTGGCGCATGGGCTTAGTTGCTCCGCGGCATGTGGGATCTTCCTGGACCAGAGATCAAACTGTGTCCCCTGCATTGGCGGGTGGATTCTTAACCACTGTGCCACCAGGGAAGTCCCCAAAATGAGGATTTTTATGATTGAAAAATTTTATGAGTAAAATTAGAAGCCATTAAAAGCAACATTTAGGCCCAAATGACTTAACTAAGGGCCAGAATGCCTTTGTGGGTCACAGTTGCTAGTGTGAATTGTACTGAGAGGTGAATCTGGAGCCAGCACAGACCGAGGCCCAGTTGTTTCTTCTATAAAACCAGTGCCTCTAAGTGAACCAGCTGCTGTGCTCCGAGCCTCTAACATTTTGAGCTGTTTTCAAGTGTAGCTGCAAGTAGGGAGAATTCAGACTTGGCAGTGGTTCACTCAGCACTGTTAGGGATTCAAGGTAAAAATGTTGTCTGGGCAAATGAGCTTGGGAAACATTGAGTAAAACAGAGTTAAGCAAGGTTTTCTACGGCAGAACCTCTCTAAGATTTTAACCCCCTTATTCGGACTGTGAACTTGGAACAATATTTCCCAAGTTTATTTGTCCAGCGAACTCTTTTTCCTAGAGCATCTTCTAAGAGTTGTGTTCCACAAAATATGCTTTGGGAAACATTTTATGGGACTAATCTTTGACTATAGACTATAGCTGGGGTAACCATATAATTTACAATATTATCCAAAGTGGGAGTCTTTGAGAATAGGCAGGGAATTACTGGTAATTATGTTTGACAGCAAGCATAAACTGGGACTGCCTTGGGCAAACCAGGATGGATGGTCCTCCTGGATCATAGCTAATAGGGCGTGTTGCAGTGGCAAATATTGACCTCTGGACATTGCATCATAAAAGCAACAGAACATAAATAGGTTGGGTCAGTTCACATCCTCTGAGAAGCAGGTCTCAGGGTGAGCTTAGATATGCCAGAGATTTATTGGGTGACCCTCCAGGAAAGGATGCAGAGGGAGGGAGGGAGGAGGAGGGAAGAGCTGCAGACTGTGATTCAGGTCCGATCCCTGTGAAAGGACAGAGGAAGGAAGGGAAGGAGGGAAGGGGAAGGATTGGGTAGGAAGAGCCTCAGATTGTAACACAGTACTCAGAAAGACTTGATCAAACGGATGGGTCCCAAAGCAAAAGGTGCATGTTGAAGAATTCCACCTCGGGCAGGAACGGGCTAGCTCTGGTGCCCTCGCTGTGGGAACCAGACAGGGGAAACTTGGCTTCAGCAAAGATACCATGCCAGGTCCCAAGGGTGGCAGCTAGATGCTCCCTTCAGTAGGTTCTCTTGAAGGGGATATGAAAGGCTCATCTCTGTGGCCACCACCTAGGTTAACTTTCCAAACATCAAATACTGAATTACCATTATAATGATTTCAGTTCTATCATTTTGTCCAAGGACAATATCCAAGGACCTTGGACCTTGGCCCAGGTCCCCACAGCCCTGTAGAAGAGGCTGACATTTCTTCATAATAGGGAAATCCCTTAGCTATTGAAAGACCCCTATCCCAAATGGGCATTCCTTGGAGAAGCTTTTAGATGATTCCAGAAGATGCAGTTCATCAGGTGAGGGGATTCCATCCCGGGCTTCCTTGCAGTCTTGTTTCCAGTGAAAGGCTATTACAATAGATGTGCTGTATTGCAAAGGCAGTAGTACTGTCATCGCTCCATGGTTTATGGGTAAGTGGATGATTCCTGTTCTCGGTAAATTCCAGCAGGCAGAGGAGAGAATTTCAGCAACTTTGAATTCAAGGCTCAAACCTTTTCTGGCCCTGACTTGGCTGTTGAAACCTGGCCCTTGGAGAGTTCCGTGCACTCCCTGAGACAGCGTGAGTGTATTATCAGAAGTGATGGCCTGCACGATAGATTTCTCTGTTCTCCTCTGTGGCTGCTTCTAGGTGGAAATGGATTTTGACCCAGCAGACCAAAATGGAGCATTTGTCTATGACTGTATTTCAAAAACCCAAATGATCAATTGTGATTATGCCTCTGTGATGGTTAATTCTATGTCTCAACTTAGCTGGGCCGCAGTACCCAGATGTTTGGTCAAACTCCAGTCAGTTTGTTGCTGGGAAGGTGTTTTTAGCTGTGAGTAACATTTAACTCAGTAGTCTTGAAGTAAAGCAGATGACCCTCCAGAATGTGGGTGGGCCTCATCTAATCAGTTGAAGGCCTTAAGAGAAAAAAGACAGAGGTTTCCTGGGGAAGAGGGAATTCTGCCTCCGGACTGCCTTTGGACTGAAGCTGCAATGTCACCTTTTCCCTGGGTTTTCAGCCTGCTGGTCTACCTACCCTATGAGATTTGGCGTTACCAGCCCCATGAGCCAATCCCTTAGAATAAATCTCTGTCCTTGTGTCTCTCTCACTTCCTCTTTCCCTCTCCCTCTCTCTCTCCCCCTCTCCCCCCCCCACACACGACTATTGGTTCTGTTTCTCTGGAGAACCCTGCTCATTACAGCCTCTTAATGGAGAAGAGCCATGATATGCTTCATCCGAAATGGTGACTCATTCACGTAGTTGGTATTTTACTTTGAAAAGCACTCTCTGCTCTCCCACCTTGTGTGTCATCCTGTTGACGAGGGAAACAGTAAATAATAACATTGGCAGTGGGAGAGAGCACGCTCAGAGTACCCTCGTGGAGTCCTTAGTATGTGCCTGGTGGTGTTCTAGGCACTGCCCAGGTATTAACACTTCGAGTTCACATTTAACAACCCTGTGAAGCGAGCGTGACTGTTCCCATTGTACACACGAGACAACCGAGGCACAGAGAGGTTATGCAGCTTGTTCGAGGGCCACAGTTGGGAAGTGGCAGAGCCAGAGTGCCGACTGGGGGTCCTGCTCACGAGCCCGTGCTCTTACCCACTGCAGGCTGTGCTTCTCGGGAGGCGCTGCACACGGCATGGAAATCCTGCTACTGCAGCTGCCGGTCTCCTCCGCTCAGCTTGGTCTCTTGGTCCGCACCCATCGAGGAGCCCCAGGCCTACTCGCTCCTCCCCACTTCTCCAGGGGCCCAGCACAGAAGCAGCACCACACACCTGCCCTGTCCGGCTCTACCTCTCCCCGCCCCTCACAGAAAGCTGTGCTTCTGTAGTGATGAATAGATGTCACTGCACTTCTGTCCAAACCCACAGAATGTGAAACACCAACAGTGACCCCTAATGTAAACTGTAAACCCTGGGTGAGGAGTCAGTGTAGGTTCGTCGATTGTAACCAGCGTACCACGCTGGTGGGGTCTGTTGATGATGCGGGAGGGACCGGGTGTAAATGGGAGCTCTCTGTGCCTTCTCACTTTTGCTGTGAACCTAAAACTGCTCAAGTATCAAAATGTATCAAGTCTTTAAAAAAAAGACATATTGAAGCCCTAACCTCAGAACGTGGCCTTATTTGGAAATAGACTTACTGCAAATCAGTTAAGATGAGTTCATACTCAGGTAAGATGGACCCCTAAACCAATATGACTGGTGTCCTTGTAAGAGAGGAGAACACCTATAAATAGAAGCATGTACAGAGGGAGGATGGTGTGAAGACACACAGAAGTCAGCCATGGGACTGGAGGGATGCAGCTACCAGCCAAGGAGCACAAAGGACTGCCAGCAAACACCAGAAGCTAGAAGAGGCAAGGAAGAATGCTGCCTTAGAGCTGTCAGAGAACATGGCCCAACCCATGCCTTGATTTCAGACTTCTAGCCTCCAGACTATGAGACAATAAACTTTCTTTTAAGCCAAGAAAAAAGAAAAAAAAAAAGAGAGAGAAGAAAGGAATGCTCTACTTTGATTTCTAAACCTCAGGTTCTGGAACTTTCTGGGGGGACCTCCAAATTTGTTCAGCTCTTTCTGGACCTTCTGAATGGACCTTAAAGATGGACGATAGCAACTGCTTCTTCACGGAATTAATGAGGCCAACTCCCAAGGGATGGGATGCTCAGAGATTATTTGAAAGGGACCCAGGCTCTGCAACATGAGAGAGAAATGCATTTTATTTTATTTTACTTTATTTTATTTTTGGTTTGTACATAAATACTGTTATATTTTTTATGTTTTTTTAATTTTATATCTGAGTATAGTTGATTAACAATGTTGTCTTATTTTCAGGTGTACAGCAAAGTGATTGTCATACTAAGTGAAGTAAGTCAGACAGAGAAAGACAAATATATGCTATCGCTTGTATGAGGAATCTAAAAAAATGATACAAATGAACTTATTTACAAAACAGAAACAGACTCACAGACTTAAAGAACGAACTTTTGGTTACCGGGCCCGTGGGGGGTGGGGAGGAAGGGATGGGGGAGGGATAGATTGGGAGTTTAGGACTGACATGTATACATGGCTATATTTAAAATAGATAAGCAACACAGACCTACTGTAGAGCACAGGGAACTCCACTCAGTATTCTCTAATAACCTAAATGGGAAAAGGACTTGAAAGGGAATAGATGCATGCGAAATGTATCTATGAGAAATGAGAAATATCATATCTGTTCAGGTATCTGAATCTCCTTGTGCCTGTGAATGTCTCAGAATGTTGTAAAATGAATTAAATATAAGATTACAAAGGACACCAATAATATTTTTACCAAACTATTAAATATGGTTACCAAACTGTTGAAAAATAAATTGCAATTTAATAATATAGGTGCTTTGTTATTAACATCATACCTCACATGGTTTAGCAGTGAATCTCATAGTAGAATTTCAAGGTAGTAACTAGGTTAAGTGATCTTTTGGAATCTCTGAGAACTGTTGTGATATGAAAATAGATGATATTGCAACTGGTCACAGAGTCCCCAGTATTGCTGATACTATTGTCGATTGTTGCCCACATTTATACTTGATGAAAATATGAGATTTTGGTTAAAAGATAGTGAAAATAAAGATGCAGGTTTTTTTATTTTGTTTTTGCGGGACACGGGCCTCTCACTGTTGTGGCCTCTCCCGTTGTGGAGCACAGGCTCCGGACGCGCAGGCTCCGGACACGCAGGCTCAGCGGCCATGGCTCACGGGCCCAGCCGCTCCGCGGCATGTGGGATCTTCCCGGACCGGGACACAAACCCGTGTCCCCTGCATCGGCAGGTGGACTCCCAACCACTGTGCCACCAGGGAAGCCCAAGATGCAGTTTTTTTCCATGCAAGTTTCCATGTTCAGAACTATTGTTTTAAAAGTTTCCAGATACTTCTTATCTAGGTAGAGACCAAAAATTCACCTTTGCTGGTGACTTTTCTTCTTTATTCTTGGGAGGGCTGGTTGGGTGAACTCTGCCTACTCAGACGGACAGGGGCTTAATTGCTCCGCAGAAAGGATCATCCCATACATTTTGTTGCTTGACAAAGTCTCTGCTCTAGAACTGGTTAGGTATTGGGGGGCAGAGGGGTGGAGAGAGAGGGACAGCCTTACCCGGGACTCAGGGAACTTCCAGGAAGCAAAGAAACTTCAGTCTCTTCTGTTCTGATTTTAAATGTGATGTGGTTAAGAGCGCAGAATCTGAGCCAGACTTTTAGGTTCAAATCCCGCTTCTTTCTAGTTACTAGCTGTGTTACCTTACTTCTCCATGTCTCCATGCTTTCATCAGAAAAATGGGGCAAAAATTAATATTTACTTCATAGCATCTCTATGAGGGTTAAATGAACAAAGCGTTGAGAACAGACCCCAACTATTCATTATTATTATTGCTTCTGTTATTAAAGGTCAATATATCAGAACCTCTTTGAGGATTGATGGGGTGCTGACTGATGTCTGCTTGGCTTGCAAGGGTACCAAAGATTTCCAAGATGGAGCTTACATCAGGGAGAGGATGTCTGAAGTCGGGGCCACAGATTCCCCATGGCTCCTTGGGTACAGTGGGCTGGTTCCAGCACGACCTCTGGATGAGGCTACAAATCTCTTGCTTCTTCTGCTTGCCTGGGTGGGCTTGGGCCACAGTGGCAGAGAACATGAATGCAGATAAAATAACCACATTCATAAGAGCCCCGTGGTGAAGCACCATCAAGGGAAAGGGGTCTCTCTGATTGTAAGAAAGCTTACGGCTCTGGATCACCCGTGGAATCATTTAAACAGTGATCATGGCACGTGACCTTGGAAAAACTGGTAGCAACAAAAGCAATGGTGATGAAGTAAGGACTGATCAGATGGATAATTCCCTTTACCTGCTATTTGAAAGCCAGACTGGACGTTTTATTGTAGTAAGATTTTACGGAAAAAAGCCCGAATGAACTTTTTGGCCAACCCAACAGAATGAAGAAACTTCCAGAATTCTTCCACAATTCCGGGCAAGTGGGTATTTGAGTGATGAATTTGAAAATTACAGAGGTATAACCTTATCTATTTCTGAAGGTAGCAAGATAGTCATGCTACCAAAAATATTCTTTTGATGGATATTATAATTAATTCCAATTCTATGGGTGTATATAGACTCGGAAGTGATACCCAAATTGGGAAATAAAGGAGGAATCAAATCTAAGGTTTAAAATATGCTTGAGACTTGTTTTACAAATAATTTTGTATTAGCCATTGTTCTGAAATACTGCAAACCATTTTCTAGTCCTTTGCAGCAGTACCAATAGTCCAAAATTAATTCCAGTTCTCCCCTGCAACTTCCAGAAACCGATGCAGAAATTCAAAGCATAATAGATGCTTTCCAAAGCGTCAGTGAGTCATATCAGAAGGGCAAGAATCAGGAGAGGTAGGCTGAACAAATGCGTAGTCACTCATCTGATGGACCGTGCATCTGATCACGTTGAAGTTTGTCCTCCAAAGGGCATTCTTGTTTTCAAACTTATTTTAAAGCACATGGAAAAAAGCTGTCTCTTTTTGAGTAGTCTGTGAATTGCCAGCATCCTTTATGGCTGTGCACTTCCCCCAACAGGCTGTGTCCTCTTGCCCCACCAAGATTAAGAGGATGGCACCACATTGTAGAAAGGATCGGGCCATGTGGGGAAGAAAGAGACAGGTCTTGTTTACTCTGCACCACTTCGTGGCCATATGATCTGGGAAAGTTACTTACCCTCAGTGGGTAAAAAATGCTGTAGCTACTCAAAGCAGGAACTGGATCAGATAATCTTAGGGTCCTTCCAAAAAAGGGCTATTTCTGTACAGCTGTTAAAATTTTATACTGTATATCTGGGTATAATTATGGTCTTTTAAATTTTCTTCTGGTTTTTGCATATTATGCAATGAGCGTTTATTGCTAGTTAAAACTATTAAAATGAATTTGCACTATTAGTATTTACGTTTTCCCAGTTAAAAAATCGTTGAAATGTTATCATTAAACACTTAAGAAATTTTGCTGACATAACTCTGGTCTCTGTATGTTATTTTTAAATTGTACTGGAAGTGTGATCTTCATCTTAAATCTTTAGCAATACTGTCAACCTGACGCTCTGGGATAGAAAAGAGGAAATTGTCTCTGGTGTTGCAAAGGTGACCAAAATTCTCATTTTGAGTTAACACTGTGAGGATAAGCTGAGGGGTCCCACATTCCTTGTTGGTTGTGAGACTACGGGCCGTCTTCTTATTCTCTCTTTATTGCCGTCTGTAAAATAAACGTTGCTGTACAGATTAAGTAATGATCACAATACATTATAGATAGCATCACTCTGTAAAAAGTAGATGTTTATTAGCATTTTGTAAGTCAACTGTGCTAACAGAAGGAAATTCTGCTCTTCAGTATTTTTTGTTTGTTTAAAAATATTTTTGTCATTTTTCAGTTACAGTGTCTGACAATGAATTGCCAAACGTAAGCTATTATTTAATATGTAAAAAGTTTTAAGTTGTCTTGGGCTTCCCTGGTGGCGCAGTGGTTGAGAGTCCGCCTGCCGATGCAGGGGACACGGGTTCGTGCTCTGGTCCGGGAAGATCCCACGTACCACGGAGCGGCTGGGTCCGTGAGCCATGGCCTCTGAGCCTGCGCGTCCGGAAAATGTTTTAAGTTGTCTTAAACTCATATCTCAGTAGCACCATGTGTTTGTTTTGTTTTTATATAATTATAAATAATTTTTATTTATCTTATAGCAGGACATAAACATTTTCTAAGATAATTGAAAACACTTAATGAACATATGATTGTCATATTCCGTTGGATAGATATCCCATTATTTACTTAACCAGCTCCATTGTTGAATATTCTGTTTCCCAGTTGTTACTATTATAAATATTATTTTGATGAATATCTTTTTTATTGTATAGTTGACATATAACATTATATTAATTTCAGATATACAACCTAATGATTCAATGTTTGTATTGATATATACTGTGAAATGATTACCACAGCAAGTCTAGTTAACATCTACCACCATACGTAGTTACAAATTTTTTCTTCCTGTGATGAGAACTTTTAATATCCTCTCTTAGCAACTTTAAAATATGCAATACAGTATCATTAACTATAGTCACCATGCTGTACATTACATCCCCATCACTCACTTATTTTATAACTGGAGGTTAATACCTTTTAACTGTAAGCTCAATTTTTTTGTTTGTTTATTTTTTTAGATTCTACATATAAGTAGGATTATATGGTATTTGTCTTTTTCTGTCTGACTTATTTCACTTAGCATAATGCCCTCAAGATCCATCCATGTTGCCCACAAATGGCAAGATTTCCTTCTTTTTTTAATGGCTGAATAATATTCCACTACATACATATATATGTAGTGGAATACATACATACACATACATACATATACATGCCATATTTTCTTTTTGTTTGTTTGGTTTTGGTTTTTTTGTTTTTTGGGTTTTTTTTTGATGTGTTAATTTTTTTTAACATCTTTATTGAAGTAAAATTTCTTTACGTTGTTGTGTTAGTTGCTGCTGTATGACAGAGTGAATCAGCTGTACGTCTGCATATATCCCCATATCCCCTCCCTCTTGCGTCTCTCTCCCACCCTCCCTGTCCCACCCCTCTAGGTGGTCACAAAGCACTGAGCTGATCTCCCTGTGCTATGCAGCTGCTTCCCACTAGCTATCTATTTTACATTTGGTAGTGTATATATGTCCATGCTACTCTCTCACTTCGTCCCAGCTTACACTCCCCCCTCCCTGTGTCCTCTAGTCCATTCTCTACATCTGCATCTTTATTCCTGTCCTGCCCCTAGGTTCTTCAGAACCTTTTTTTTTTATTCCATATATATGTGTTAGCATATGGTATTTGTTTTTCTCTTTCTGACTTACCTCACTCTGTATGATAGACTCTGAGTCCATCCACCTCACTACAAATAACTCAATTTCGTTCCTTTTTATGGCTGAGTAATATTCCATTGTATATATGTGCCACATCTTCTTCATCCATTCATCTGTCTATGGACACTTAGGTTGCTTCCATCTCTTGGCTATTGTAAATAATGCTGCAATGAACATGGGGATGCATATGTCTTCTTGAGTTAGTGTTTTTTGTTTTCTTTGGATGAATACCCAGAAGTGGAATTGCTGGATCATATGGTAGTTCTCTTTTTAATTTTTTGAGGAACCTCCATATTGTTTTCCATAGTGACTGCCCCCAATTTACATTCCCACCAAGAGTGCACAAAGGTTTCCTTTTCTCCACATCATCTCCGACACTTGTTATTTCTTGTCTTTTTTTATAATAACCATTCTAACAGGTGTGAGGTAATAGCTTATTGTGGTTTTGATTTGTGATGATTTGTGATGTTGAGCATCTTTTCATGTATCTGTTGGCCATTTGTCTGTCTTCTTTGGGAAAATGTCTATCCAGATCCTCTACCCATTTTTAATCGATTGTGGAGTTTTTTTTGCTATTAAGTTGTATGAGTTCCTTGTATATTTTGGATATTATCCCCTTATCAGCTGTATGATTTACAAATATTTTCTCCCATTCAGTAGGTTGCCTTTTCATTTTGCTGGTCGTTTCCTTTGCTGTGCAGAAGCTTCTTGTTTTGATGTAGTCCCAATTGTTTACTTTTGCTTTGATGCTTTTGCTTTTTGCGTCTGATTCAAAAAAGTCATTGCCAAGACCGATCTGTCTATGTATCTATCATCTATCTATCTATCTGTCAGTAGATGAGCATATTCATCTAACTCTCTCACAGCTGGACCTGCACCTAAGGTGATGTATTTTGTACCATTTCCCAGAGATTCCCAGTCTCCAGATCTGGTAACTAACTTACTGACTGGCTGCCTTCATTCTCTGTATCAGTTTTCTCCCTCATCTGTCTGTGTTCCTTATACCACCTAGCAAACTGCTTTCACTCAAATCCTTGGCCAAGGGTCTTCTGTGGAAACCTAAACTAAGATGTCCTATAACTGCTTCCTTTTATTTTTCAGGCTGGCCTGAGAAACCTTGGGAAGCAACTGTTTCTGTTTAGTATCACTTAGATGTCTGGGATTCCACCACACGGCTGGAGTTTAACAGTGTCCAGGAAAATCTTTCAGCTCAATTCTAGTTTGTCCACCCTTTCTTCATCCTGTCAGAGCTGGTATCAGCCTTGTTGTTGCTTAGATTGTAAGCTTCTTATTTCCTCCCTCCAGCAAGCCACTTGCTTCCACAGAAGTTGTTCACATAAGTAGTTTTCTCACCAGTCCAGGCATGTATCTCTTCATGGTCACTGGGGACAGAGAGTCTGTCTCGGTCACCCACGTATTACTCAAAACTAGCTTGAAACAAGAGCCACTTACAATTTCTCACAATGCTCTGGGTTCTCTGAGCTCTGTTGAGATGCTCTTCTCTCCACTTGGTCTTGGCTGCATTCAGCTGGGAGCTCTGCTGGCTTCTTTCACATCTGGTGCCTCAGTTGGACTAGAATGTCTGGGGCTGGCTGGCCTCTCTCTCTCTCCATCTGGTGCCTCATCATGGTTATAGTCTAGCCCAAGCTTCTTTATATGGTAGCTGGCTTCCAAGAAGGTGAAAGTAGAAGCTACAAGATCTCTTAAAGCCTTGACTCAGAAGTCCCAGTGAAGTCCCATCACTTCCATTGTTTTCTCTTGGTCAAAGGAAACCATTAGGCCAGCCCAGACTCAAGGGGGAGGGAAATAAGAGTCCGCCTCTCGATGGAAGGAATGGCATGCACGTGCACAGGTGGGAGGAATTGTTGGCACCCATCTTAGGAAATGATGTACGTGGCACTTTTTTCACTTTCAGGGTGATACCATGAAACTGTGGTCAACGTCATGTTTCACCTCCTGTACTGGTGATTTAGCCTCACTTGGCCAGAGATTTTCTTCCCATTTTCATTGGTTCTTTGATCTACCAATGCCAATCCTTTCTAAATAATATGCCTCTTTACACATATTCCACAAGGCACAGCAGAACCAACAGCAGAGGTATCTCTCATGGAACGGTGTTGGTAGTACCCTTGGTAACACTTGCAATAGTACCTTTTGTCCTTAAGAGTCAAATTAATTGAAAACAAAACTTTGCAAACATCTCTTCCAGATCTCTCCCAGTACCTGGAAAAACTGGCATGGCTCTTCAAGTGTTCTTGTCATATACTCCTCTTCTTGTTATTTTATAAGAGGCACATGGAACAGGAAGTCTGAGTTGGCTATTTGCAAAATTAGCCTCCTTTTCCTAGAATTGTAATGGGTGAGAAATCTAAGAAACTTACGGTTGTACTTTCGGAGCTGCCACTTGAAGGTTGTTGGCCTTGTCCTTGGGGAGCCCTGTCAAGCAGTTCTGTCTCATTATCTTCCAGAGTTTCTCCCAGTGGAAAAGGACCACAAATCTTAACAGTTTGCCCTTCCTCCCCAGCCCCACTCCTCAGAGAGTACTCGAATTAAAAACCAGCATGAGACTAGTCTTTGAGTGAAAAGCTTTTCTTCCTCTTATTATCCTCCTTCTTTTTGTTATTTTTTTCTGGTTCTGTTAAAAGATTGCCCTAGAGCCAAGAGAAATTGTGGACAGTGTTGTAGAGATTAAAAAGTCACCGTTTCTGTATCTTTAGTGTTAAATGAAATGAAAGTATTTACGGTTTGCCCTCTTCTCAGCAGGGAAATCATTACTCAGGTGACTGAAAGCTGTGTCCTTTCACCTCATTTTACAGATATTTTGAAGGCTCTTTCTGCTTCTCTAAGGAACAGTTCAAGGAGCAAAGGAATTTGCATATTTAATTTGTCATGTTATAAAATAGAACCATCTGAGGAGGTTTTCACCCTCACATTGCTATTGTTTCATCCCACATGACTTGCGCAACTAGAACAAAACACGTCTCATCTGCTGGATGGGGCAGATGCTGGGAAAATTCCAGTTAGGGGCAGAATACGGTATTCTGAGGGGAGAGCAACCCAGTGGCAGGCAGATTATTAGTTAGGGGGTCTGGCAGAGGTGTTTTGAGTGCTCCAGAAGGCTAGCTGGCTCAGTGAGGGAGAGCACGGGCACAAATTTTGGAGCCCTAATTGTGGACCCTTAGAGTTAGGGAAGTCCATCACAGCTAGTAAGTCCTCCAGCCAACTTCTCAGGGGTTTAAGAGGGAGATTAGAATTTTCTAAGCAGTCGATTAGGAACAGCAAGGCAGGACCTTAGTCCAAAAAGAGCTAAGATTTTAAGCTGGGAAATGATGTGAAGACCATTGATCAGACATGGAACACAGACATTCTTTTTGTTTTTAACTTTTTATTTTATGCTGGAGTAGAGCCGATTAACGATGTTGTGATAGTTTCAGGTGCACGGCAAAGGGACTCAGCCATACGTATACATGTATCCATTCTCCCCCAGACTCCCCTCCCATGCAGGCTGTATGACATCCCTTATATGCGGAATCTAAAAAGAAATGATACAAATGAACTTATTTACAAAACAGAAACAGACTCACGGACTGAGAGAAGGAGCTTAAGGTTACCAGGGGGGAAGGATGTGCGGGGAAGGGATAGTTAGGGAGTTTGGGATCGACGTGTACACACTGCTGTATTTAAAATGGATAACGAACAAGGTCCTACTGTATAGCACGGGGAGCTCTGCTCAATGTTATGTGGAACACAGGCATTAGAATGCTGTCAGTGGTTGGGCTAGAGCTCTTCAGATTCCGTCTACGTAAAATGCCTGCAGTGGTCATTTTGCTTCAGCCACGGAAAGATTAAGACTTCACAGGTTAGAAGCTAAGCAAGCCTCACCATCTCACTTTGTATTATCTCTTGCACCAACTGTGACAAGGTCTATGAGAAATTAGGGATTGTTTTAATCCAATGTGATTTTACAAATCAAAGCCTTTCTTACTTGTGATCCATATATCCCAAAATTCTAGGTGGGGTTTTGTCTCGAGAAAAATTTTTTGAAATGGTTTAGGTACCGAAATTCCTTTGCAGAGTCTTTGACAATGAGAGGTAGTAAATGACAGTAATGGAGAGAGGATGACAGTGACAAGGCTGGATTGTGGAGAGGGTTTGAGAGTATGGGACAGCAGATGAGGAGGGAGAAAACCTCACGTACTTCAGAGTTGCAGTGAAGGCTGGCATAGATCTGGACCACTGCATTATCTGTGTCCCATATTTGCTAGCTGGTATCCATCAATCCATCATTTCCCAACTTAACTATTTATTTATTTAATTCAAGTATAGTTGATTTACAACGTTGTGTTATCATAGGATATTGAGTATAGTTCCCTGTGCTGTACAGTAGGACCTTGTTTATCCATTCTCTGCATAATAGTTTGTATCTGCTAAGCCCAACCTCCCACTCCATCCCTCCCCCACCCCTCCCCCATGGCAACCACAAGTCTGTTCTCTATGTCCGTGATTCTGTTTCTGTTTCATAGATATGTCCATTTGTGTCATATTTTAGATTCCACATACAAGTGATACCATATGGTACCAAATTAAGTATTATTCACTGAATGCAGGTACTTATAGTTTTGTTACGTGAGACTTAGTGGAGAAGACAAGAATTAAATGATTTGCACAATCTGATTTTTCGCTGAGATAAATTTTAGAATTTGATAGCCTGCTACAGGGAAAATTATTTCTTTTGATAGTGTTTTTTAAAATTTCCTCTCAGGTGAGGAAAATGAGGTTGTGATTTCTCTACAGCCTCATCTTTTCTGTCCTCAACTCTGTAATCACTTCAAGTCAACGAGTATATATTAGACATCTCTCATATGCTAAATATTTTTAGCAAAGCCCAGTAAATTGATGAGTTAGCCCTTGGTAAGTCCCATTCACTGAGGGTTTATTTTGTCAGACACCAAGCTTGTTGCTTTATGTACACGTCTCACTTAATCCTCATAATAATCCTTTGAGGTATTTCTGTGCAACAAATAATCCCAAAACTCGGCAGCTTGAAACGACCATTTTATCACGCCGACAGATTCTGGGTCAAGAATTTAGACAGAGCACGGAGGGAATGGCTTGTCTGTGATTCATGAAGTCTCAGGTCTCAGCAGTGACAACATGAAATCTGGGGCTGGAATCACCTGGAAGTGTCCTTACTCGTATATCTGGTAGTTGATGCTGGCTGTTGGCTGGGGCACCTACACTTGGCCTTGCTGTGTGGCCTGCGTTTCCTCAGAGCATGGTTGTCTCAGGACCTCCAAAAGTGAGTGCCCTGGCTGACAAGGAGGAAACTGCCTTGACTTTCATGAATAGTCTCCAGTGCCATTCATCACTATTTGAAATGCATTCTGTTGATTGCCAGTGAACTGCAGGCCTGCCCTGTATTCACAGAGAGGGTGCGTAGACCCCACCTCTTGAAGAGAGGGGGTCAAAGAATTTTCAAACATGTTTGTGAACAGCTACAGGCACAGTTTTTACTCATGCATGATAGTGTCATCAGGCTTAGGCTTGAGGTATAGGGTCTCCGTATAAAAATCAAGTCCATACATGGATGAGACTCCTCAAGTACAATTTCTCAGGTATGGCTCTTCAAGACTGGTTCCTCTTTACCTTAAGACCTGAGGACTAAAGAAAGAAACTACCCAGGCCTTCCCTGGCGGTCCACTGGAGAGGTCTCGTTCTCATTCTGCACAGAAAGACTGTATGCAAACTGGCGAACCACTCATTTTAAAACATTTTAGTGGGTATTTCATGTGAGTTTGTAAGTCTTTCGTTATGCAACATATTTAATTTATAACATGTAAGAAATTAAAGGACCTGCTGATTTATTGATTGACTTGGAGCATAGAACCCATAGAAATTTGACTTTATAGTAGAAATCATCCCGAGGTCCATGGAAAGAGGCGGTTTGCTTACAAAACCAAGGGCGTTTCTGTGCCTGTTCTGTGAATCTTTGCCAGCAGGGTAGCTGTCATTATTATTCATGCCTTATTGCTTGTGTCTTTACTTTTTTCAATAAACATCTTATTTTTGAAAAATAGTTATTCAAGGCAAATGGCCAGGGATAATTTTCAGGGAAACATGCCTAAAACAAGACCTTTGATGGCCCTGAGCTGAGTCGCAGTGATTATGCAGCAGGTGGCACTTTGAGTCTCTTGATAGACAGATTTCTCTCATCAAAAAAACCAGCCTGTATCATAAGCATCTAACCCAAACTTCATCCACTCTTTCCATTTGTAGCAAGGACAATTTGGTGCCTAAATTTATGGCTTGCATTAAAAGCTTAGGAATCTGAGATCCATAATTTGAAGTATACTACATCACTGTTAATATCTTTTTTTCCCCAAAGATTTCAAAGGAATGCTTTTTTTCCCCCCCATGTAATTTTTCCGGTACATAAAGTGCTTTGGGTTTGAGGTAGGAGAATTCAATTCTATAGGTAGGAGAGTTCAATTCTATAGTGTATTTCCTAGATTCCTACCTGCCATGTGCAGGAAGCCACAGACAACAAAGCTGAGACAACAAAGGCTTTAGTTCAGGAAATGGATCGTCCAGTAAGAGCTGTGACAAGGACACGAACAGTCACCAATCAAGGACGGTACCAATGACAATGGACTGTGGAGGCGTGGAGGTAGTTGCTCGCGTTCTAGGAAGATCCCATCGGATTGGTGTGGGAGAATCAGGAAAAGTTTTCTAAAGGTGGTGGGGCGTTTGGCATATAGAAACTTGAGGGAAATTGGCTTATCACACTGTCAACACACAAAAAATGGGTATCTAATACTTAGGAAACATCCTCAGCTCTACTACAGACTTAACACCCAACCAAATTTTAGGTGAATAGCAGAAGAAATATTTCCTTGGTAGAGTTACGGAAGCCCATAAATGGAATGTCCCTTTGAAGTGCTGTTGGGAAGAAAATGTCGGATTCCTCTTTCTGGATCAACGCACAACTTTGCCTGGAAGAGAGTTCGGTTGGAGTCATTGTATCTGCACCTCCAGGTGTGTAGCAGCTCAGGAGGGCACTGCCAGGTAGTCATCTTTAAGTAGCAGGTCAGTGCTGCAGTGTTTTAGAAGTCGGGAAGACTGTTGGCAATGCATCTCTCGGCATCCGTCTTTCTACTCCCCCCTCACTTCCCAGTACTTCCAGTCATGGTAGCTTTCAGGTGTTTCTTGATCATCTGCAATTCAAGTAACGATTATGCTAGGAATGACCCAACTTCGATTGAATTTTCAAGGGAAGATGAATTCACAGTCCAAGAGAGTGTGACCTTTTATTTCAAATATGTCATCCAGTCGAGGCAATTGCTAAGGGAAGCTTTACCGATTTCTTGAGAAACAGCTTGTAAAGAAAGCTTTAGCTCATAGATCCAAAGTAATAGAAGGATGACAGAAAAGAGAGTATGGTGCACATAAAAATGAGTAAGAACACTTGCTGGTCTTCATTTTAACAAGTCACTGACCGACAGGATATTCATAACCTTAACACTTTAAAAAGAAAGCTTAGCATGAGAGGAATAGCTTCTGTGTAAGATCCATCTGTTGGAATAATAGGAAAAACCCAAAGGAAGACCTGAAATCTTAAGCTGTAAGATAAACAAATCTGGACAAGTCCCCAGTCTGTGTTAAGATTCCTTATTGGTTCGAAGGGAAGCTAAGATGGTCAGAAAAGTATCATGTGATGGGAAAAGGAAGGTTGAACAGGAAGCCAGAGACTCTTTTTTGCGTTCATTTCCTTTGCCACTCTTTGAGTTCAAGTTTTCTCATTTGTAAAACAGAAATCATCTAGTGCCATAAATCTCACAAATCTCTCCCAAGGCTTTTGTTGGAATAAAATCAGATAAAAAATGCAGGAGCTTCTTGGAGAAGGGTGAAGAATAAGCTAATAATAATCATTACCATTTATATGCAGAACGCTTCACATATACCAGACATAGGCTTTCAGGGTATTATCTTAGCCCCAGAACAATATTGAGGCAGGTATATATATCACTGTTCTGTCGACTAGGACACTGAGGTTAAGAAATACTAAGAATTTGCATATGATCATGGCAATAGTAAATGGTAAAGCCAAAATTCTCTGACCCAGTTGCTAACCAATTATATATCTGGTTTAGAACTGGAAGCATCTAATAATGAGCTACTTTGTTCAATTCTGTTTACAAGGTGTGCCAATTTTCTTATCTTTCTTTTTCATTCTAAATCATATTCCTTCATTTTATACCAGTTCCTTTCCTCAGCACCACTGAACTTTATCTTGGTCCAAACACTCCCCCACTCTCCACTCTGATAATTCTTAAACATCTTTCCAGTCTCAATTCAAACACATCACCATGAGGATGTGATACTGCACTTACCACTGTATTCCTAGCGTTAGCACAAAGCTGGTCGCCTAGTAGGTACATAAATATCCATTCAATAAAAGATTGAATGAAGGAAACAGACGCAGAAAAATGAATTGAGTGGATCAATGCCATGTGGCACAACGGACATCCAGACACCCAAATCTACTGTTCTTCCTTCTTTCCCACTGGGTAAGTTTATTTCCTGTCCAAAATAATGGATTTTGAAGCTGAATACTTTAATTATCATCCATTAATTAAAACCTCAGGGATTCCCTAAATTAGCCATGCACTGTAAAAATAGAATGAGAGGGCTTCCCTGGTGGCGCAGTGGTTGAGAGCCCGCCTACCGATGCAGGGGACACGGGTTCGTGCCCCGGTCCGGGAAGAGCCCACATGCCGCCGAGCGGCTGGGCCCGTGAGCCATGGCCACGGAGCCTGCGCATCCGGAGCCTGTGCTCCGCAATGGGAGAGGCCACGGCGGTGAGAGGCCCACGTACCACAAAAAAAAAAAAAAAAAAAAAAAAAGAATGGTAGTATTATTTTGGTTAAGAAAAAAATCAGCGGACAGGAACGTGGAGAGAGCTAAAACAAGATTTGGGACCAATTAATGAGAGAATGAGAAGCTAGAAGCAATATGCAGATATTAGAGAGAAGGCTCAAGGCTACTTCATATTAATTTTTGCAGCATATGGGATACTTCGTGTCAACCCAGTCTGAAGAATATAAAATTCTTCCTCCTACTTAACTGTGCAATGTTCAATTTCAGCTTCTTCCTGGCCGGACACAGTGCTGTGAAAATAAACTGAAAGGTGAAAAAAATGCAAGAGTGAAAATTACCATGTAAAGAGAAATTTTAATAAATTACGTTTAGGTGAGCTTGTAATGCAGAGTCAGAATAAACAATTTAAGTGAAAAGAAATATTTTTGTTAAGAAATGGGATAATTTCAAAAAGTGATGTCACCATGCCATAGCATTGATAGATGGTATTCTCCATGGCAGTGGGACAATCCATTTCCTCCTTTGCCTCTTTAGTATAAAGCAATCACTATGACACCTAGTGTTTATTGAAATCATTGACAAATGATATATACCAGCATGAAAAGAAATGTGTCACAACATTTATTGTATGATTTATTTTTTCAACTTAGGGCCCATTTTCAAGTGGCTTGGTAACCTGGAAAGTTAACCTAACATGCTCATTGTAGATGGGCTGGTTCAGATGAACTTGGAATGAAAAAAAAAATGATGATGTGTGTTTTTTAAATTCTTCATGATGGAAAATTTCAAACATACACAAAAATACAGAGAATTATACAGGAACCCCCAAGTTTCATCACTCACTTTGAACAGTTATCAACTCAAGGCCAGTCATGGCCCATTTATACTCTTCTCCCTCAGTAGATTATTTTGAGACAAGTTCATTTAAAAAAGAATTTATTGGAGTATAGTTGATTTATAGTGTTGTGTTAGTTTTAGGTGTACAGCATAGTGATTCAGTTATACATATACATGTATCTATTTTTTTCATATTCTTTTCCATTATAGGTTATTACAAGATATTGAGGAGAGTTCTCTGTGCTATACAGTAGGTCCTTGTTGGTTATCTATTTTATATATAGTAGTGTGTGTACATTAATCCCAAGTTCCTAATTTATCCCTCCCACCCATGTTTCCCCTTTGGTAACTATAAGTTTATTTTCAAAATCTCTGAGTCTGTTTCTGTTTTGTAAATCAGTTCATTTATATCATTTAAAAAATTAGATTTCACATATGAGTGATATCATATGACATTTGTCTTTCTCCTTCTGACTTACTTCACTTAGTATGATAATCTCTAGGTCCATCCATATTGCTGCATGATTTCATTCTTTTTTATGGCTGAGTAATATCCCATTGTATATATGTACCACATCTTCTTTATCCATTCCTCTGTTGATGGATATTTAGGTTGTTTCCATGTCTTGGCTATTGTAAATAGTGCTGCAGTGAACATTGGGGTGCAGGTATCCTTTATAAAGAAATTAATTATCTTTTTTTTGGCTGCATTGGGTCTTCGTTCCTGTGCACGGTCTTTTCTCTAGTTGCGGACAGCGGGGGCTACTGTTCGTTGCAGTGCGCGCACTTCTCATTGCAGTGGCTTCTCTTGTTGTGGAGCACGGGCTCTAGGCACTTCAGTAGTTGTGGCATGCAGGCTCAGTAGTTGTGGCACACGGGCTCTAGAGTGCAGGCTCAGTAGTTGTAGCGCATGGGCTTAGTTGCTCCACAGCATGTGGGATCTTCCTGGACCAAGGATCAAACCCGTGTCACCTGCATTGGCAGGCAGATTCTTTTTTTTTTTTCTTAATTTTTATTTTATTTATTTATTTATTTTTACAAAATTGTGATAGTTTTATTTACATTGATCTAAATGCCTTCAATAGACCAATATTCTTTAATACACACATTATCTTAAAATTATCTTGCATATAATACAATCTAGTAGAGTTTTACTTGCAGCATAACGATAAGAGTATCATTAATTAAAGCCATTATAGGTGTTGTGATCCAATACTGAGACACAGTTTAAAATTGTATAACGAATGTCTTCTTTCAATACTGTCAGTGGTTGTATCAGTAAGGATCTGGCAGGCAGATTCTTAACCACTGCACCACCATGGAAGTCCCTCACGTATCTTTCTGAATTGTGGTTTTCTCCAGATATATGCCCAGGAGTGGGATTGCTGGATCATATGGTAGCTCTATTTTTAGTTTTTTATGGAACCTCCATATTGTCCTCTATAGTGGTTGTGCCAATTTACATTCCGACCAACACTGTTAGGAGGGTTCCCTCTTCTCCACACCCTCTTCAGCATTTACTTTTTGTAGACGTTTTTGATGACGGCCATTCTGACTGGTGTGAGGTGATACCAAACCACCCAATTAAAAAATGGACAGAACATCTAAATAGACATTTCTCCAGAGAAGACATACAGGTGGCCAAAAAGCACACGCAGTGATGCTCAATGTCACTAATTATCGGAGCAATGTAAATCAAAACTACAAGCAAGTTCATTGTTTCCTGAAGCAAATCTTCCAATGTTCTTGATATTCTTTGATCCAAAAGTATGTTAGTTGCATCCCTAAAGCATAAGGAGCCTTTTAAAGCACAAGCAGAACATCATTAGTAAGCCTAAAAATATTAACAATAATTTCTTAATAGTATCAACTATTCAATTAATGTTCAAATTTGTCTGAGTCATAATTTTTGTACAATGAGTTTGTATGAATCAAGAACCAAATAAGGTCCATACATTGCAACTTGTTGATACATATTTAAAGTTTTTTAAATCCATAAATTCCTCCTCTCTCTTTAATTGATTATAATTGATTTCTTAAGGAAACCTGTGTACTTGTCTGCTAAACTTCCCATATTCTGAAATTTTCTAATCGCATCCCAGTAGTAAATGGTTTAACATCTTTCTCTTTCTTGCATTTCCTGTAAACTGAGTAGTGAGATTTAGAGCTTTGATCATTCAGGTTCAAGGTTTTGATGGTAATACTTCATGAGTAGCTTTGTGTGCTTCCATCAAAAGGCAGCTTGTCTGGTTGGCCCTCTATGATATCAATAATCATTGATCATTGCCTAGCTCAGTGATCAATAATTGGTGATCATTGCCTAGATCTAGATTCCTTAACTCATTAAGGTTTGCAAATGTGGTGGTATTCTAATTTTATCACTCTCTTCATTTCTTATCTAAAATACTTTCAAATTTCCCCTCTTTGATGATTGTCCTGAGACAACTACTTGGCTTCATTTTACCCTCATCAGTTTTCAGAATAACTAATTGATTCTTTCCAGATGTGACTGCCTTCCAAATGTGACCAATGAGATTTGTTTTAGTCTCACTACTGATGAATAGATTGAAACATGTTTGACGTGTTTCAATTCATTGCAGTTAATATTTCTTTGATGCTCAAATTGTTCCCTTTTTGGCCAGTTGAAGACTCTTCAGTGTCGTTGACATGATGTTTTAGGCTCATTTTGGCATTACAAGATATTTTAGGCTCATCTTGTACATTTCTTGCCCTAGACCTGGAATCAGCCATTTATCCAAGAAGTCCTGGTTTCTTTTCGTACAAAATAGTATTTATAGGCTATAACCTGGACTCTAGGGATGCTCTTTGCTACCTTACTGCTCTTAAGTCCTTTTAATGGACAGAAATATGGCAAATATGTGCATATGTATATATTTTAAAATTTTACTAATTGTATACAGTAGTGCATTTCCAATCAAAATTTTAGATTATCGAGTTTTAACTTAATTCCTTGATTTTATTTTTTTTCTCATGCTGAAAATCTTGGATCCTAACAACATTCATAGAATTACTTATTAGATTTCTCCTATAGAATATAAAATAGCTGCAGAATATCAATACCAGGATTATTACTAACAATAGTTTAACATTTATTTTGTTTGTTTTTAGGGTATATACCACGAGGGGTGTAGCACCAGACCGCCATATTTTAAAGTCACTTGAAATACTTCTTCTTTCTATGCTTTTACCATCAACTGGATGAACAGTTAGGCTTCATTTCATTTCGCTTGGATTTACAGGGATTGCTTTTTTTTTTTTTTTTTTTTTGCGGTACGCGGGCCTCTCACTGTTGTGGCCTCTCCCGTCGCAGAGCACAGGCTCCGGACGCGCAGGCTCAGCGGCCATGGCTCACGGGCCCAGCTGCTCCGCGGGATGTGGGATCTTCCCAGACCGGGGCACGAACCTGTGTCCCCTGCATTGGCAGGCAGACTCTCAACCACTGCGCCACCAGGGAAGCCCTACAGGAGTTGCTTTTTAAAGAAAGTTTTGAATTGTAAGTATTTACAGTTGTGCTGTATCATATGCCAGTTATAATCTACACAGTCTCCCTTGGCTGTCACTTAGTGTTAGTTTTACATATTAATATATATTCAGTGCTCACAGCCAGTCATTATGCCAATTCTTCTTCAGTCATTTGGTCGTCAGAGTCATTTTCTAGTGGATTCTTCAGGAAGGGCACGTGAGAACCACACTTGAGTTCTTGCGTGTTCATAATAGTTTGTATATGACTTTAAACTTGAATGTCTGTCTTACTGGATATAAAATCCTTGGCCACATTTTCTTAACTTTTGTAATATAAATGTTACTCCATCCTGTGGCATAAAGTGTCGCTACTGAGAAGTCTAATGTCACTTTATAAACGTTCCCTAATGAGGGGCTTGGTCATTTTGCTTTGATGTCCAAAGGGTCTTTTTCCCCTTTTATTTAAGTTTGATAGATATACTAAAATATGTCTCATTTTGGCCACTCTGGATTGATTTTCCAGGGCCCTCACGTGCCCTTGAAATATATAGATTCAGATCTTCTTTATATCAGGAACGTTTTCCTGAATAATCTATTTCTCTCCAGTCCTTTTTATCTTTTCCTTTATTTCATTTCTATTTTTTTAAATTTTTTATTTAATTAATTAATTAATTTGTTTATTTTGGCGGTACGCAGGCCTCTCACTGTTGTGGTCTCTCCCGTTGCGGAACAGACGCGCAGGCTCAGCGGCCATGGCTCACGGGCCCAGCCTCTCTGCGGCATGTGGGATCTTCCCAGACCGGGGCATGAACCCGCGTCCCGTGCATAGGCAGGCGAACTCTCAACCACTGCGCCACCAGGGGAGCCCCCATTTCTATTTTTAATTTTCTTCCTATTCTAGCTTCTCTTTTCTTATGATGTTGATTTGTCCTTGTGCTCTTCTTACTTTTGTTCATTTGTGAGATTATTTCTTTGTTTTCCTTCTAATTCTTAACCTCCCTCAGCCCACTTTTCAAACTTTTCTTTTGTCCAATCATCTCATTTTTCTAATCCTGACTTATGGCATTCTTCCATAGCTTCTATCATTTTCTCAAATTCTCTTGGCTCATTTGGAAATATAAGGTTCAGGTATTTATTGTTTTATGGTCATGTCTTTATGGCATGATTTCATTGTCTATAGGAATAGTTCTCTGTCCTTTATTAACTTTCTTTCTTCTTAAAATAATATCACGTGGATTCAACCCCAATCACTGCTGTAGATCACGTTTGTTCTGTGCTCTTCCAGGGGAGGGTGTCTGGAATATCTTTCCTAGATCGAACGCTCTAGGGCTCCATTTTCTCTTGTTCTTTGGTGTGTTCAGCTCTTTCTGAGCTATGTTGCCTCCTACCTTAGTCCGACTCTTTTCTTCCCTTTGCCCTTAGTGTCCCTGATGTGTTCCGTATACATGCAACGCCCAGCAGTTTCTCTTCCGTCTGCGGATTTATCCTGTAGTCGCTTTAGGAAAGTGATGCTGAGTATTTGAGGGCAGAAATAGCCATACCTGTCGTATCTTCACTGTGAATGTTAGCTTTTAGAATTACAAAGACTTCTTTATCTTTTTAAATACGTTGTGATCTGAGCTATCTGAGAGTTGGCAGGGCATCTGGAGCCTGCCTGCAAAGCCCCTTCATGGCTTTGGCTGCCCTTATCCGATGGACCTGAAGAGCTTCCCATGCTGAGAGGGACCTCTTCCTTTTGGGAGTGGGTACCTGATGGCAATCCGGTTTCTGGGCCGTTGGTTGGAAGCCCCTTGTCTCTCTGCTTCCTTCTGTAGTTGTCAGCACCCATCTTGTTGCTGCTACAGTTTTGACCCCTCCTGCTTATGGAAATACCTTGTCACTTTGGTTGCAGACGTGGGTTTTTGTTTTGCTCTCTCAATTGTTCTGCCTATTTTTGTTGGGGGTGATTCAGGGAAATTGAAAAACTGTGATTGCCGCCACTGCTATCTTTCTGCCTCTGGGTAATTTGGGAGCAAATGCGCTGCTGTAGATATTTTAAAACGCTTAAAACCCGAGGTGAGATTTTACTTGTTTTTCTTTGTAATGGCTTTGTTCCTTTTTCCCCCTTAAACATATTAGATAATAGACACCATACTGTTTGAAAATACAATGAAAATCATTGATTGGGATTTGGAAAGTATCAAGGATGTCAGGAGAAAATGCTGTTTTGTCTATGTTTGTAATATTATGGAATAAATTATTCCAATCCCCTTCAAAATAAATACTGAGAATTATGACCTTTTTTCCTAAGCTAAGCCTCTCAGAAATTCAAGCTCACCGAATGTATGAATAATAAGCCAAGAACCACAGACTGGAGGAATTAAAAGGAAATGAACTTCCACATTTTTTTTTTTTTTGCGGTACGCGGGCCTCTCACTGTTGCGGCCTCTCCCGTTGCGGAGCACAGGCTCCGGACGCGCAGGCTCAGCGGCCATGGCTCACGGGACCAGCCGCTCCCGGACCGGGGCACAAACCCACGTTCCCTGCATCGGCAGGCGGACTCTCAACCACTGCGCCACCAGGGAAGCCCTGAACTTCCACATTTTAAAGATCTGCCTGTTGTTATTCTGTCGCTGTGTAGTGTGGGACTACCAAAATCTTCTATCACTTATTTTTTATTCAAAGTGATTAATGGCAACTTCTAATTTCTTATCACATGGTATAACAATCAACTTATGTAATTGATTTCTTTCTAAAAAAAGTTTCTTTGTCTGAAAAGGATCTGATTCATTTCAGGAAGTAAGTATAATATGCAACACACAGAGTATTTCAGACAGAAACAGACTCACAGACTTAGAGAACGAATTAAAGATTACCAGGGAGGGTGGATGGGGGGAGGGATAGTTAGGGAGTTTCGGATTGAGGCGTACACACGGCTATATTTAAAACAGATAACCAACAGGGGACTTCCTGGGCGGTCCAGTGGTTAATACTTTGCCTCCTGATGCAGGGGGTGTGGGTTCGATCCCTGGTCGGGGAGCTAAGATCCCATATGCCTCGTGGCCAAAAAACCAAAAACGTAAAACAGAAGCAATATTGTAACAAACTCAATAAAGACTTATATTAAAAAAAAGGGCTTCCCTGGTGGCGCAGTGGTTGAGAGTCCGCCTGCCAATTCAGGGGACACGGGTTCGTGCCCCGGTCCGGGAAGATCCCACATGCCGCGGAACGGCTGGGCCCGTGAGCCATGGCCGCTGAGCCTGCGCGTCCGGAGCCTGTGCTCCGCAATGGGAGAGGCCACAACAGTGAGAGGCCCGTGTACCGCAAAAAAAAAAAGACTTATAAAAAAAAAGTGGTCCATATTAAAATAGATAACCAACAGGGACCTACTGTATAGCACAGGGAACTCTGCTCAATATTCTGTAGCAACCTAATTGTGAAAAGAATTTGAAAAAGAATAGAAACATATATACGTATACCTGAATCACTTTGCTGTACACCTGAAACTAACACAGCAGTGTTAATCAACTATACTCCAATATAAAATAAAAAGTTAAAAAAAAAGGATCATTTCAGTTAACAACTTCTCTTGTGTATACAGCTAGTGCCAAAGTCTCTTTGACTTGTCAAAGGTTCCTTAATTTCTAAACCAAAAAGACTCCTTAAGGTGTTTTTTTTCCAATTAAAATTCCATTTCTCGCTAAAATACATGAGCAAATGGTCCCCCTCCCTCAGCACACTTCACCAGCACACTTCACCATTCTTTCTTAAAAAAAAACTATTGATTTTTTTTCCTTTTTATGTATCAATCTTATATTTATTAGTGGTTTACTCCTTGCAAGGCACTATACCAGATACATTTCAGGTATTTTTCTACATTTTCTATTCTCTCAACTATGCAATATAAGTATTACTATCTCCATTTTACAGATGAGACACTTGGGGTTCAAAGACTTGCAGTATTTTGTTTGAGGTCATAGAACTAGTAAGTTGGTGAAAAAATTTGAATTCAGTTCTGACTTCCAAATCAGGGCACTTGACATTGCACCAAGTTGCCTCACTTAATTTAGCCTTTCTTTACTTCTTTATTCCCACCCTTCCTCCTGCCTCTCTCTGTCTGTCTCTTTTTTTCCCTCCCCCTTCCTCCCTCTTTCCTTCTTCCCACATTTACTCTAAGTCTGGCGCTGTTCCAGGTGCTGCGAAAACAGCAGGGAATACACCATCCCTGCCCTCGTGAAGCTTACATTTGAGTTTGGATTGTGTTTAGAGACAAATAAGCAAATTTGTATATGTATGTGTGTTCAGTGTATCACATGATGACCAGTTTAGCACTCTCCTTTAGCACTCGCCTACCACGCCCCATCCTCAAAAAAAGACAGCAGGATGTGAGAAGTAGAGAGTGCTTTGCAGTAGAAGGTTGCTGCTTTGTGTGAAGTTCACGTACCTCCATGTAGCATAAGACCCCACACATATACTATTTACAGCAATTTAAACTCCTCTCCCCCAGCTTCTCTTGCAGACATATCTTTACACGAGTGAAAAATAATTTGTTATTCATATCATTCTTTACTCAGAAAGTTCTAAGTGCTTTTAATGAACACGTAGCAATATTATTTATGTTATCTTCTGTTCGGTGCTCCCTAAATATTGCCTAGGCAACCTGTTGATAAGACAAAGTTGACTGCTTACCACAGTTAGGGGCAACAGCATCTCAACAGAGTTTTTATAGGGTCTCAAGGGAGGGAGGGAAGACGGATTTTATTAAGAATTTGAAGCTTGGTTTAAGGTGGGGCTCTCAAAGCAGAGGCTTGATAAGGATCTTGATGTAACAGTTTAGGATTGGCGGGAACAGTGAAGCCAGAAATCTGAGGCAAGGAATTTAGAGTGTCTGGGAAGCAGAAGTAAACCGTGATGCTTCCTAGGGAAGCCTTGATGGGTCTTTCCAGAGTTTCCGGTAATGATCAATCAGGTCACATCTGGGCAACAGTGTCCTGGAATAGTAACATTATGCAAATAAAGTTATAAAGACCAGTGGGTAGTGAAGTCATGTCGAGGCAGACCCTCTGGTTATATACGTTAAATACATAAAATCAGGGTTAAAAATCTTTATGCGATTCCCACACATCATAATATGGATACTTTTTTTTTTTTTTTTTTTTTTTCGGTACGCGGGCCTCTCACTGTTGTGGCCTCTCCCGTCGCGGAGCACAGGCTCCGGATGTGCAGGCTCAGCGGCCATGGCTCGCGGGCCCAGCCACTCTGCGGCATGGGGGATCTTCCCGGACCGGGGCACGAACCCGCGTCCCCTGCATCGGCAGGCGGACTCTGAACCACTGCGCCACCAGGGAAGCCCGGATACTTTTTTTTAATTGTTGAAAAGATGGATTTGAAACTTATATGAAATGTCCCTATTAGAAATGGTAGTCAGTTTCAAATTTGTTTCCTCTATTTTCTGTTCTGAAATTTCAGTGGTGTCTTTGACATCCATTCTTTTCATCATCTCGCCCCACCGTCTAAAATAGGGCAAGAATTTTGTTTCTGACCCATCTTAAATCTGTACGGATAAATTCCCTGGTAGTCCAATGGTTAGGACTCGGTGCTTTCGCTGCCGAGGGCCCAGGTTCAATCCCTGGTCGGGGTGGTGGGGGGACTAAAATCCCACAAGCTGTGCCGGGCAGCCAAACAAACAAAGGAATCTGTACAGACAGGTTACATGGAAATATATCGTTCGATTTGGCAACATTGGCTCTGGTTCCAACAGGGGAGATTCTAGGCCAAAAGATTTTTCTTTGCAACTTTGTCATTTGGTACTTGTTCATGAGGTCTTTACTTCTCATCCCCCACCCCCTTTATAAACATGGCCGCAATTTTATACACTGCTTCCTATAGATGTGGTCGGCAAGTTCCCCAAAATACTTTTAAGACGCTCTGGCCAATTTGGAGAAGTGGATCAGAATTCATGTGGTAGACTGGCTCATTCATCCTCTTTGATACATTTCAGCTACAGCACAGCTGTCAGGACAAGGGAGTTATAAATCTACATGTTAGCATTCACATTTTAATTAATATCAATGGGCAAAGCTGTCTCTAGGGGCAGATGATACGATAAAGAATGAAGTCTGACAATTTCAAGTCTCCATACGTTCTGGATTGAGGTCCAGGTGGAATATGCTGAGACTGCCACGAAAGCACTGAAAAGCCTGCTTCCATTTCCAGCATCCTATCTTTGTGGAGCAGGATTTTCTGCAGGGACAGCAACCAAACCGAGATGACCGAGTAGACGGGACATAAGAAACGCACTTCGGGTGTCACTGTCTCCCATCCCCCCCAGGTGGGACCATCCAGTTGCAGGAGAACAAGCTCAGGGCTCCTACTGATTCTGCATTAGGGTGAGTTGTATCATTATTTCATTTTATATTACAATGTAATAATAATAGAAATAAAGTGCACAGTAAAAGTAAAAAAAAAAAAAGAATGAAGTCTGAGAAGCAGATGATAAAGGTAGGGTGTGAAGGTATTATTTCTGAATCAATCCAGGTTGACTGCCAACAGTATTTCCCTGTGTTGATGTTGTCCAGATTTTGCTCTTTAGAATGGCCTTACCGCGGTTTGGGCTTGGGATTTTCTAATGTTTAAAAGACCAGACGTCTCTACCTTTCCGTTAGAAAAGGCAAGAGAACAAACTCAGACCCATCAAATTGCTCAGGCAAGATTTTAGAACTTTTACTCTCATCCCTGACATCCATCAGTTTAATTGTAGCCCCAGACAGTTTCTTTTGGGCATTGAGCTAAGACAGTGCCCAGAGGCTGTGATTTCTAAATGGTCCTTGGGTTCAAAGTCATGTGGACTCAGCAGCAGTGAGCTATGCAGGCATTAATTCCTCCTGCACTTTGACATGTAAAAAGGCAGCCTAAATGATGACCTCCCTAAAATCCCTAAGACAAGTCCCTATGTAGATAGTGAACAATCCCTGCAGATTTCAAGAGAAACAAAAACAGAGCACACCCAGGACTGTCTTATTTCAGTTGTGTTTAATGTGCAGTATTATACACTGATGGGCAGTAGAGAAGAAAGCTTTATTTAACTTCTCTTTTTAGCTGTTCACCACCAGAACAAGTCAAAGTGAAGCCTGATGAGGTGACTCTCCAGGGAATTTCAAAATGTCGATCTACTCTAGGTCACGTCTTTCCCCAGAGACAGCTTCACTGATGATTTGAGTAAACTTGTAGCTACCTATAGGGTATGAATAGACTGTTCCAGCCAGGTCCTATTTGGTTTAATTTATCTTTCTTTCCAGAATCTACTTAAAGTCTCTTCCCTTCCTTCCAGGTCTAAAAGTTTACTGTTAATAAGCCACTATCTCCCTAAGGCCATTAAAAACTTCCCATGTCTGATTTTGGCTTCCTGTTAGATGGTGAGCTAGGATGGGTTGTTGGCTTTCTCTCTTCAAATCAACCTTAGGGAAACTAGAAAGGAGAAGAAATCATGGATTTGAGAAGCTAACAAAAACGGCATGAACCTTCTGGGGAGAGTGAATGAATGGTGTGGCGACTCCTATGTGTGGATGGGGTCAAGGTAGAGGGTGAGTTGGAGGGAACAGGGTTAGTTTGAGGAGGACACTTCAGAAGCAGTAAGAGGACAGGCTGGAGAAGAGATCTTATGTTCTGTTCTTGCTTCTTCCTCACATGACCCTGGTCAATAGTTGATGGATCCTTCATCAGAGAAATCAACTTCATCAGAGAGACCAGCACTTCATCAGAGCACCCAGGTCTCTAGTGCCAGGGCCTTTGGAGTAATATCAGGGCAGAGCGAAATCCTTACAGAAGTGAGGAATTTATAAAAATAGACAAGGAGTGCCAGACGCAATGTGCAACTGTCTTCACTTCTGTGCTTCTAAACCCCCAGGGCTAGTAGATTACAGCTAAGGGAGATGAATTATCACACGGCCTATTTTTAAAAGGAGTTTAAAGACGAATCCCTGACCAGCACAGGTGCCTCATAAAGTGCCAAGTAGGATGTATACAATAAAAAGCAAACAAGAACAAAGCCCCTCACACCTAGATGCTAGAGTCAACTTAAGACCACCAAAGACAAAGTGAATTATAACAGTTTCTAGAGATAAACAGAAGATCGCCTACAAAGAAACAAAAAGCACACTCCTCAATAGCAACCTGGGTACAAGAAAATGATGGCTTAATATTTCAAAGTATTGAAGAGAAATGAACGTTGAACCAAGAATTTTATATTCAGCTGTTTTGGCATTTAAACTTGAGGGTATAAATAAAAATTTAAGTACTTCTCCCAAGGATGTTGTTCGTGTAACAGCAGTTCAGGACTAGTAGGGCAATTTCATGGCTTCTGGGGGCCCAGGCTCCTTCCATCGTGTTGGTGAGACACCCCTAAGGCGCTGGCCTCAACTTGTTTGATCCTTGATGGCTACTCCAGCCATCACCATTATATCCATATTTCAGCCGTCAGAAATGAAGAAGGGAAAGCCATGCCATTTCCTTTGCTTTTTAAAGTTACAGCTAAAAGATGAACCCATCACTTCCACTCATATTCCATTGACTGGAACTTAGTCACGAGGTCATACCTAGCGGCCAGAGAGGCTGGGAAAGGCAGTCTTAATTCTGGCTGTATGTGAGTCCAGCCCAAAATTCAGAGGTTTTGGAACAAAATGGAAAAGGGGAAAAAGGAAAAATTTT
The DNA here is from genome assembly GCF_008692025.1 of Phocoena sinus. NCBI lineage: Eukaryota > Metazoa > Chordata > Mammalia > Artiodactyla > Phocoenidae > Phocoena > Phocoena sinus. Next base: position 4,944,666 of record NC_045764.1, read on the forward strand.
TTTTTCTGCCACCATTATATATCCCAAACCAGAAATACTCCTTTTAAGGTGGGGAAAAGACAAGAATGTCTACTAGCACCGCTACTATTTGACATAGTTCTAGCGAATGCTATTAAAAAAGAAAAAGAAGTGGTTAAGAAAGAGATGAAACTTTCATTACTATAGGTGATGTAATTTACCTAGAAAAAAACAACAGAATCAATATATAAGCTACTAGAACAGTTAAGGGATTTTAGGATGGTTGCTGGATATGTCAATTTACAAAAATCAGTGATTTTTAAATGCTTGTGTTAACGGTCTAGAAAAATACAATAAAAAATAAGATGTGGGCTTCCCTGGTGGCGCCGTTGTTGAGAGTCCGCCTGCCGATGCAGGGGACACGGGTTCATGCCCCGGTCCAGGAAGATCCCACATGCCGCGGAACGGCTGGGCCCGTGAGCCATGGCCGCTGAGCCTGCGCGTCCGGAGCCTGTGCTCCGCAACAGGAGAAGCCACAACAGTGAGAGGCCCGCGTACCACAAAAAAAAAAAAAAAAAAAAAAAAAATAAGATGTGATTCTTAATTCCAATATAATTTAAAGATACTTAGGTTTTAATAAAGAATACACAAAACCTTTTTGAGAAAAAATTTTAACTGAATAAAAGGCAGAAATAAATCTAAATAAACTTAATGTCAATGGATATTAATATTATAAAGATGTCCTCCCAAATTAATTCTATAATTCTTCCCCAATTAATCTGTATATTCAAGGAATCTCAAATCAAATTCTTGGTTGAATTTATTATAAAATTTATGTGAAAGATTAAGGGTCCATGAATGGCTATATTAGTCTTTAGAAAAGAGAGAAAAGAGGGGCTTCTCATCTGACCAGATATTGACATACTGTGAAACCACAGTAATTTTTTAAAATTCAAAATTTTAGAAGGCGATATTGGCATAAGAACAAGCAAATAGATTGTTGGAATAGAATAGACAATTCAGTGACTTAATATACGATAAAGATGTTGCTAGAAATTAGTGAAAGGCTGCATCTTAGATGATATTGGGAAAACAGACTCCCCATATAAAGAAAAATGAAAATGAAACTTTCTAATACCACATGCAAGGGTGGGACTCCAGCTGGATTAAAGACCCGAATGTGAAAAGTATGCATTAAAATGTAATAGAAGATAATGTAGGAGAATATCTTCTTTTTTAAAAAAAATTATTTTATTGAAGTATAGTTGATTTACAATGTTGTGTTAATTTCTACTGTACAGTAAAGTGATTCAGTTATACATATATATATATATATATATATACATTCTTTCTCATATTCTTTCCCATTATGGTTTATCACAGGATATTGAATATAGTTCCCTGTGCTGTACAGTAAGACCTTGTTGTTAGTCCATTCTATGTATCATAGTTTGCATCTGCATCTGGGAGGGATGTTGGAAGGATGAGAGTGGGAAGTATAAACAAAGGGAATCGATAGATGAAAGGAAAGAGAGGCCCGGCAGAGACCCCTACAGAAGCGTTTCTTTTGTTTTCTTCATGAAAACATTAGAATGGATGGGTCCGTCAAGGGTCCTGGCCCTGCAGGAACAGGGCACAGAACGTTTCAGTGAGGATGGGTGGGAGAGACGTTGATTTGACACAGGTGGAAGGGGGAAGGGACCACCTGAAGAGGAAACTGCTACTGATGAGAATCTCAAAGGTGAGAGTCGGATGCCAAGGAGAGCACCATCTGTCTTCCTAGTTCTGTCTGCTCTTCCATAAGGAAAGTGCATAACATTTGGATTAAAAAAAGAAAATCCAAGGCCAAGTACCAAGCCACATGGGGGCATTTTCCTCTTTGAGAAAAAGCAGCTCAAGTGGGGTACACGGTGCGGACACCCAGGCTCACTTCACCAGGGAGTTTCTGACTCCACAATTAATTGGCTCGTACTGGACTGATTTCCTCAGGTGTAATTTGTCTCCATGAGAGGCCAACCTTTAAAATCTCACAGTGCATCAAATACGGCAGAGAAAGTGACGTTGAAGGGGAAAAAAAGTCATCCAAATTTTAAAATCATCTGTTAAATAGTGGTAAATGGTACAATACTTGTGTAATGTTTTATCTGCTTCTTCAGATTCCTCAGAAATGCTTTGTGTTTATACTTCAAAACTATTTTAAATCTTGTCTCTTAAAAACCTCCCTAAATCCTAAGATGTTATGTTTTTAGAAAGCTCTAATTTATTTCTTCCTAAAGCTGTGTTTTTGTTTCTGGTTTTGCTATTGAGAATGATTGCAAATTCTAAGTCACAAACAAATGGGTTAAAGTAACATAAAAACATTTGGAGTATGGCTGGAATAGAAAGTAAATTTAAAAACACAATGGTTCTATAGGATGCATCTTATATAGAGATTTAGAAATACTAAAATCGATATTCCATTTATTATGAATAAAGATAGGATGAATGCTTTGTCTTGAATTCAGAAAAAGATACATCTTTTAAGTGAAAGTTTCAAGGGAAGAGTTGGTATTCAAGGTATAATGTGAAAAATGGGTAGATTTTAGGTGGAGAAAAGGGCACAAGGCAGAGGGAACCATTTGAACAAAAGACGAGGAACGATAAAAGAGGAGACATGTTTGGGAAATGGTGAGCGGTCCCATTTTTAGGTTATAAGGTGGGTTGTAACAAGAAACACCGATAAAAATACATACTGAATGCTTGGCACTGTTCTAAATGCTTAATGTATATTAACTTATTTCATCTGTACACAACCCTAAGCGGAGACTTTTCAGGTGAAGACACTGAGGCTTGGAGAGAGGTGATCTGAGGTCACCCAGGTAGTAAGTGACAAACCCAGGATGCTGAACCCTGGTGTCCAGGTCCTGATAGTAACAGTGGAGTGTAGTTTGGGTGTTGACAGTAGAGTTTCATCTCAATTGGGAGGCACTTGAGAAATACCGAAGATTTGATTTTGGAACAGCAGTATGGGATGACCTACGTACAACAAGTTTAAAGAAAAATATTTGAGTAGTGGCATATAGGATAGACCAGAAGTGGAGCTAAGTGAAGTCAAGGAACCTCTTCTTCTTCTTTTTATTTTTAATTGAAGTATAGCTGATTTACAGTGTTGTGTTAATTACGGCTATACAGCAAAGTGATTCAGTTTGAATCACATACATATATGTATATTCTTTTTTTAAAATATTCTTTTCCATGATGGTTTATCATAGGATATTGAATAGAGTTCCCTGTGCTATCCAGTAGGACCTTGTTGTTTATCCATCCTGTAAGTAATAGTTTGCCTCTGCTCATCCCACACTCCCACTGCATCCTTCCCTCTCCCCCTCCCCCTTAGCAATCACCAGTCTGTTCTCTATGTCTGTGATTTTGTTTCTGTTTCATTTGTGTCATATTTTAGATTCCACATAAAAGTGATACCATATGATATTCGTCTTTTACTTCACTTAGTATGATCATCTCTAGGTCCGTCCATGTGGCTGCACATGGCATCATTTCATTCTTTTTTATGGCTGAGTAGTATTCCATTGCATATATGTACCACATCTTCTTTATCCATTCTTCTTTCGATGGACATTTATGTTGTTTCCATGTCTTGGCTATTGTAAACAGTGCTGCACTGAACATATTTGGGGTGCATGTATCCTTTCAAGCCATGGTTTTCTCCAGATATATGCCCGGGAGTGGGATTGCTGGATCATATGATAACTCTATTTTTAGTTTTCTGAGGAACCTCCATACTGTTTTCTACAGTGACTGCACCAACTTACATTCCCACCAACAGTGTAGCAGTCAAGGAACCTCTTCTGATGTTGTACTGGGGGAAGGGGGTGACAGTGGGATGGGGTTGAAGAGGTGGGAAGGGAGGGGAAGACATTGAAGATGAATCTGGGAAATCAAGGCTGAGCGGCCTGCCAGTGGCTTGATCTTGTCCTCACAGGGAAGAAGGAGGCCACGAGGAAGATGTGGTTTGGGAGGAGAAGCAGATAAACTTGCAAGAAACCAAAGTGGAGCTATCCAGCAGGCTTCCAGAAAGAGGACTTTTTTCCTGTTTAATAATGGGAGAGGACAACGCCCATCAAATTTAGGAGTTCGTTAAGGAGGAATGGAGCTAATCCATGTGTGCGGATGTTCCCTGAGGACCACGGTCCAGGGGAAAGGACCGAGGACTGAACGTTAGGAGAAAAATGCCTGCCTTCTGCAATGTTATTGACCTTTCTTCTGCCCCCAAAACCTGAGACACAAAACGTACCCATGTCACTTAACAGAGCCTTTAACTGATTGTCCTGAGACTCACATTGGGTTTAGGATAAGGTAGCATAACCACGGCTATCGTGAAGGCCACTCGTGGATGTTGATAATGAAACCCTCTTGTTTCTGTATGAGAATCATTCCTTTTCTGCTTCCTTCTGTGCAGTCCTCAGGTGTGGTTGGGTGTGGATTCAACGGTGCGTTCGTTTCTTCCAGTGGTGGTTCTCCATCGTTTCTTCCAGCGGTGGTTCTCCATCGTTTCTTCCAGCGGTGGTTCTCCATCGTTTCTTCCAGCGGTGGTTCTCCATCGTTTCTTCCAGCGGTGGTTCTCCATCGTTTCTTCCAGCGGTGGTTCTCCATCGTTTCTTCCAGCGGTGGTTCTCCATCGTTTCTTCCAGCGGTGGTTTTCCATCGTTTCTTCCAGCGGTGGTTCTCCATCGTTTCTTCCAGCGGTGGTTCTCCATCGTTTCTTCCAGCGGTGGTTCTCCATCGTTTCTTCCAGCGGTGGTTCTCCATCGTTTCTGCCAGCGGTGGTTCTCCATCGTTTCTTCCAGCGGTGGTTCTCCATCGTTTCTTCCAGCGGTGGTAGCCTTTATTTCCTACTTTCTGGCTTTCCTGTTCCTGAAGGAATGCTGCTGATACTGGTGCCACCACTTCTAAAACAGATCTTGTCTCGTTTCCTCAGTAAAAACGACATTTTTGTCTAGCTTTCCAGTGGCCTCAGAAGAAAATTTTGCTCTGTGTGTTTGCTGCTCTAGTGAATTCCACAGATCTGCTCTTTTCATATTCAAGAAGTCACTTTATTTTGTAAAAGCTCAAGATAGTGTGAAATTTATTTATACTTGGAAGACATCATAAGAATGCATATTTTGCAGGTGAACTCTTAGTCTGTGTTTTATATATGTCCTCTCATGTCATTCATTCTGCAAACATTTGATGTCACCTGCTTAAGTCACAGTGTGGTTCTCAGCGCCGGGGACAGAGGGTGAACAAGGCAGGTAACACTCCTGCCCTCAGGGAGCTTGGCCTTCCAAACAGAAAAACTATGGGCTTTATATACTTCCTTAAATGAAAAGCACTATTAAAAAGGACATAAGAAAAATCAGAAATTTTAAATTTCTTAAATATCTAGAAACATAAAAATCAGTGACATAAGGTTAATTGGTCATTCCTGGAAAAAAAAGTGTGTGAGAGCTATCATTTACTATTGTGTCTGGTGTAAATTAATTCATGTTAGTCCAATATCTGTATTGAAACATTATAAATTCTGAAACTGTGCTTTATTAAAAATTAGCTGATCTGGGAATTCCCTGGTGGTCCAATGGTTAGGACTTGGTGCTCTCACTGCCGGGGCCCAGGGTCAAACCCTGGTAGGGGAACTAAGATCCCACAAGCCACACGGCCAAAAAAAATAAATAAATAAAATTAGCTGATGGGGAATTTCCCTTCCCTCAGGTGTGTATTGTATGGTCTTGTTTCATAGCAGAGGAATCTTTCCTACCTGTGTTGGATGGTATTCATCTGTTCAGCTCTGCTTAAACCTGGTGACTGACTATAAAAAGGTGTATTCTTAAAATGGCAACTCATCCTTCATCTGTCATTTTAGATTTTGCAATCTCTTGTATTAAATTTTACGTCTGTAGCCATCCTTGCTTTTAATTAAATACCTAGACATTTTTTGGAGGCACTGGCCTATATCTCTATCCCTGTATCACTGACAAATCCTTATGTTAGACCGACTTAAAAAAAAAAAAAAACTCAGAGTAAAAATCTTTTAATTTTTAAGGTATTTTCACTGGAAATATAAGCTCTAGTCATGCCCTAATGTTTTTGTATGTATTTAACCTCTTTTCTGGAACAGATTTAAAATAATTAGGGCAAAATCAGTACTTCTAAGGTGGAATGTGATCTGTAACTGCAGCAACATGCAGCTGATTTCAGGAAGGAGCGTGGAAAAATGTGTCCTTCCAACTCCATGGCACATGGGGTAATATCTAATGAGCACCCACGGAGACAGCAGAGATTCCTGGGTCCACAGCTGCTAATAACTTGCTTTGGGACTAGGGACTTGCTTTGGGACTAGGGAAAAATCATTTCACTTCCCCCCAGCTGGGCTTTTGCAGCTGGAAGAGAAAGGATAATTAGGCTGCTATTTGGATAAAGCAGAAAAGAGAATCCCGGCTCTGCTGGCGGGGTTCCAGTAACCCAGACACAAAGCACGGTATTGGCTCCAATGACCTGAGTAACTCCTTCAAACTTTTATTTTATGTGCACGTTGGAAATTTAACTGAGCAGACCAAAGTGGTCAAAGAAAACTGTTAAAGAGAAACAAAAGTGCCTGAGGAAGAAAAACAGTGAAGTTAATCGACTGCGAGGGTCAGAGTTAGTACCGCAAGCTCCTGGGAGAAACCACAAAAAGAAGAGCAAGTTCTCTCAGCTCCATAATTTTAGTTATAATATAAATTTGATTAAATTTATATTTTAATTACATGTCCATAAATGTCATCGAAAAGTCTTCATAGAGTTAATAAAGTGACAAAATAGCTTGCAAAACGTCAGTGATGTGGAACATGTAAGGTCCATGATCAAAGTTAGTGAAATATAAGTGTATCCTTTCTCTAACCCTGATAATTAGCATCAGGTGCCTTTGAACACAGGTGGAAAATGGGACTCATTCAAATATGCAAAACATCATTAAAGGAACATTTTCCAAGGGAAAACTAATTAAGGTGGGTAAACGTATGGCTATCCCCTAATTTAAAGGTGAAATTACCATTGGCACAGGCTATCCCCTAATTTAAAGGTGAAATTACCATTGGCACATCATGTAGACTCTAAAAGAATAAGAATTCTAGGTTACAACGTCCGTGAGTTGGAACGGTACAGTGGTCCATGTATTTGGTCTGGAGCCATGCTAAGTCATTCCATGAATGTAAGAGAATAAGAAAATGTTCTCTTAAAGGATGGTGACTTAGAGGTGAAATATGAATATTAAGCAGGGGCCTTCCCTACCAGTGAATACAATTTCCATGTCCATATATAGCAGAATGGAAAAGACAATGACTAAAAAAAGTCTGTAATGAAGCGTTTTATTCATCAAGGATTTTCTTTGTTATCAGAATGGTTTTGACTTAGAAATTTCAGTGCTGTTCTTGTGACTAGATCACAAGACCAAAAAAGCTTCCAAATGGTAATTTTTCATCCCCTACTCGAGTACAGAAGAATAAATACTTAATTTCTGTGCTATTTTCTAATCACGCTAGTGCTATTTGCTAATCCCTAAATGACTACCTTTGATTTTTCCGTAGAGACGTCCAGTTTTTCATACATAGCTTTTGGAACAATTAGGTCTCCTGTGTGAGTGTTGGCTTTTACTGAATTGTGCTTTCCTAGGCTCTCAGGATTGCTTTTTTAAAACATTGCTAGTGATCCAAGAAACCTATTTTACCTGCAGAAAGAAATGGTGAAATGTACTGGACTGTGAATAATTTACAGTATGTTTTTAGAAAAAAAAGTAAATATTTTATATACTTTACGGTAAATAAAACATGCATTTAGAAGAACAACATAAATACTTGATAGGTTCCTGGGTTTCTTACTTTGGAAGACCTTTGCACAGGATGAGTTATATATTTAGATCCACAATAGTTCATGTATTTGCTTCTAATGAATATCTAACCTGGAGCGGTTTGTAAGTCACTGTGGCTTCTGTATTTCACCAGTTCCTCTAGGTGAATAGATTTTTCTTTTCCAAAGAGCTTTGCTTTCCGCGCCACATTCAGTTTTCCCTGTCCCCTTTTGGTACTGGAGAAAGGAGCAAGAAGACATTTGATGTGGAGATTGGGTTAGTGAAAGGGCTGGTGGGAGCAAAGCGTGGAGAGCAACGCGCAGATATTAAGCAGGTGTTGGTTAACGAGCTAAAGAAGCTATTACAGGCCGTTGTTCCCTCGTATGTAAAAATGAGGGCTATTCTTGAAGCACTAAAGAATTGCTTTCAATTTTCAGAATGATTAGCTCAGACTGGACCACCTGCACCTTGTCTATCAATGTTCAGAAATGGAAAGGGTCCAGGTCTCTTGTTCAATGTTTAATATTTATTTTGTACTTATTAAAAGTTAAATTGTGGGCTTCCCTGGTGGTGCAGTGGTTGGGAGTCCGCCTGCCGATGCAGGGGACGCAGGTTTGTGCCCCGGTCCGGGAAGATCCCACGTGCCGCGGAGCGGCTGGGCCCGTGAGCCATGGCCGCTGAGCCTGCGCGTCCGGAGCCTGTGCTCCGCAACGGGAGAGGCCACAACAGTGAGAGGCCCACGTACTGCAAAAAAAAAAAAAAAAAAAGTTAAATTGTTACAACTTGAGGTATAAACATAAGCACCTTCGTACTTTATAACTTTTCTTTTTTTCTTCTTTTTTAAAATTTTTATTGGAGTATGGTTGATTTACAATGTTGTGTTAGTTTCAGGTGTACAGCAAAGTGAGTCAGTTATACATGTACATGTATCCACTCTTATTTAGATTCTTTTCCCATATAGGTCATTACAGAGTATTGAGTAGAGTTCCCTGTGCTGTACACTAAGTTCTTGGAGATAGGCAATCTACCAAAACAGCTCTGTTTTTATGATAGCACTCTTCCCTTATTGTTTTCTCCAGAAATGCCTGATGCCACCCCCACCCCCCAATTCTCTCTCCTTTACGCCTCTCACTCACGATCAGAAATTCTTTTCCTAAGTACAGTTGACCCTTGAACAATGCGGGGGTTAGAGATGCCAACCTCTGCACAGTCAAAAATCTGCATCTAACTTAAAGTCAGCCCTCCGTGTCTGAAGTTCCTCTGTTTCCTATGTTCCGCACCCAGGATTCAACCAACCTCGCATCGTGTAGTACCATAGCATTTACTACTGAAAACACCCCACATATCAGTGGACCCGTGAAGTTCAAATTCGTGTTGTTCAAGGTAAAATAGTTTTAAGGTAAACTATAAAATATTGGGTGATCTACCTGGAGAATGTACACCACCAGGGGGCAGAAGGAGGACAAAGACACCGCCCCCCACCCCGACCCCACTGTCTCCCGGGGCCACACGGCGGGGCACAAGACCTTGGTTAGATAATCACAGCTCCTCTTATGAGAAAGGTGAGCTCGTGGCCCAAACTGGGTCCTGCCCGAGGAGTTTTCTAACTGCAGCTAATGTCAAAAGGGTCTCTTCGTGAGGCTGTAGTAAAAATGCAGCTATGGAGCTGCCTCTGACTGTGTTCCCTGTTCCCTGCTTGTGGAACAGAGTCCTCTGGCAAAAAAAGAGAAGGAAGTTTACATGCAAATGGGGAGGATTTTAGGCAGAGACAATAAAGCATGTCCAGAAGCAAGAGAAAACAAGCCGTGTTAGCCCAACAGCAGGAGGCTAAGTGTGGCAGGAGTATAAGAAGGTAAGAGGAAGCTGGGCTGGTGAGCGTGCTCCATCCCAAAGCAATAAAGGGCGGGTGTTAACGCGAGGCCACCCGAAGTGAGAGGAGGGCTTGTAGGAGTTGGAGGGGCCACATGTTTCGGGATGTGCCAGGCAGTGCTTTCGGTTGCCGGCATGTGTAATTGACACGGGCAGGGGTGGAACTGAGTGGAAGCATCTTTATCGGCTAGTTCTGGAAACATCAGGAGGACTAGAGAACAGAGCTTGGAAAATGGATATGAACCAATAGGGACCAGGAAGCAGGGACAGTCTTGCCAGGGCTTTGCAATCGGTACCATTCCTCACGGATGCCACTGCCACCATGCTGAGTAATTTCCCAGCTGTCGCTGCAGCTTGGTATGACTTCCTCAATATGTCTTGGAGGTGAGTGTGTGATGGGCCAGACCTGGATCACAGGCCCATAAGAGGCTCCTGCAATAATCTAGTTAAAGAGAGGTGGTGGTGACCAGGGTCACAGAAGTGGCAGGTGGCAGCCTGGATGGAGAGAGAAGAGTGGATTCAGGAGATGTTCATAATGTAGAACTGAAACGGTCTGTTGATCAGGGGGCATGTGCGGTGGTGGTGAGGAAGAAGTGTGAAGGATGACACGCGGTTTCTGGCTTGGGCAACTTGCTGGCTGATGGTCCCCTCCACTTAGAGAACCCAGGAGGAGGAATAGAGTCCATGTTAGCTTCGTTTACCCTACTTTCCGATGAAGCAAGTCAGAGAGGTTAAGTAGCCTGCTGAGAATCACCCCCAGTGAGCGGCAGAACCAGGATACACACCAGATTGGTTTGAATAAAAACCTCTTGCTCCTATTCACAATAGCCAGGACATGGAAGCAACCTAAATATCCATCAACAGAGGAATAGATAAAGAAGATGTGGTGTACACACACACACACACACACACACACACACACACACTGGAATATGACTCAGCCATAAAAAAGAATGAAATAATGCCATTTGCAGCAACATGGATGGACCTACACATTGTCATACCGAGTGAAGGAAGTCAGACAGAGAAAGACAAATATCATAAGATACTGCTTGTATGTGGAATCTAAAAAAAGGGTACAAGCAAACTTATCTACAAAACAAAAATAGAATTACAGACATAGAAAACAAACTTACGGTTACCAGCAGGGAAAGGAGGGGGAGGGATAAATTGGAGATTGGGATTGACATACACACACTGCTATATATAGAATAGATACCTAATAAGGACCTACTGGATAGCACAGGGAGCGCTATTCAGTGCTCTGTAATGGCCCATATGGGAAAAGAATCTGAAGAAGGGTGGGTATAACTATATGTGTAACTGAGTCACTTTGTTGTACACCTGAAACTAACACAGCACTGTACATCATCTAGACTCCAAGAAAAATGTTTTTAAAACCCTCATGGCTCTTTCTCTTATAGCAGAGTGCTCTGAGTATCAGAATAGGAGGATCAGGGAGTGATCTATTAAAATGTTAGTTCTTTATTTACATATTGTCGTCTTTTCCAAAGAAGTATTTCCAATTGAAATTTTTAACGGGAAGAAGTGTTTTCATAGGAAAATAACTTGCTGAAAATTTCAGTCTGTGGCCAGTAGGCTCTAGGCTTTCATTATACTTTATTCTGCATTGTTTAGTACCTAAATCTCCTTATATTTTGTACTTGTATTACTACTGTTATCATGCCCAGCATTTCTAAAGACCCCTGGAATTTTTAGCAGTAGTTGGGTTAGCTACAGAAAAATGTCTAGATACTCTAGAATTACATGCATTTATTTAACAAATATTTATTTTGTACCTTCTGTGTGTTCTAGGCACCTGGAATGCAGGAATAGGGCAAAATAAGCAACGTCTGTGCCTTTATGAAGCTTCTCTTGTAATTAGAAGAGATTGACAATCTACAAATAAATATATTATGTGTTTGGTGGTGATGAGTACTGTGGAAAACATAAAGCAAACGAAGGAGATAAGAAGTGCTGGTCATCTGGACCTGAGGGGTAGTTCTTATTTTATTAAGGTAACATTTGATCAGACTAAAGGAAGAGGGAGTCAGCCATGGGCATATCTGAAGGAACAGTTTTTCTGGCAGAGGGAACAGAATTGCCAGTGCAAAGGCACTGTGGCCAGATCATTTCATCTAGTGTTTCACAAGTGTATTGTGTGTAGAGACGGTCCCAGGCTTACAATGGTTTGGTTAAGATTTTTTGACTTTACAGTGGTGCAAAACCTTCGAATTCTGAGCTTTGATCTTTTTCCCAGGCTAGTGACACATGGTAGATATTCTCTCATGACGCTGGGCAGTGCGCCCAGTCAGCCACGCGATCACGACAACCATTCTGGACCCAGACAACCATTCTGTTTTTCACTTTCAGTACAGTATTCAGTAAATTACATGAGATAGTCTACACTTCATTGTAAAACAGGCTGTGGGCTAGATGATGCTACCCAACGGTAGGCTGACCCACGTGTTCTGAGCATGTGGAAGGTGGGTGAGGCTAAGCTATGGTGTTTGGTAGGTTAGGGGTATTGGATGCATTTTTGACAGGATATTTTCAACTTAGGATGCGTTTATCCGGGATGTGACCCTCGTGTAAGTGGGGGAAGACCTGTGTCCCCTTCATCACGCTGCAGCAGAAGAGGGCTACAAAGGAGACAGGAAGGAAGTTAGTTGAAGTTTATGCCTGATTCCAAAATATTTCTAAATATTTTCCCTCAGTTTTGAATTATAAGACCATGTTCTAGAGACACGGCTGGGAGAAAGATGCCCTTAAGGATTCTGACGTGCCAATGAAAATGAAAGTTGACTCACTTGTGCCAATACAGCTAGAAACATTCTACCACGTCTAAAATCTACGTGAATGTAGACAGGGATCAAACTGGTGATACAAATGAGTAGTAAGGAATAGCATTCTGCTTAATTGCTACTGACTGTAAAATCAGACTTATTGAAAAGTTTTCTCTTCTCTAGTTTTAGAGATAGCTATAAAATCAATCCTAATGTTCAGTGCTAAATATCAAAATAGAACAATAGATAACTTGCAATAGATACGGGTTTTTAAACTACGGACGGAAGTGTTGAGTATCTTTACATGGTTCCATTTGGGTTCAAAGTTTTTAACTTTTTTTTAGCGTGTTGAGCAGTCAGTTGACATGTCAAGAACCTGCACAGGATCACAGATGTGCTTCACTCAGCAAATATTTATTGAGACCTTGTCTCATTCCTGATTCGAGAGAAATTGTTTTTATTAAACAATTAATAAACCATGAGGTTGCCTTCTGATTCGTTTATTTTTTTCTATCATTTTCCTAGAAGCTGCTGTCAAATCCTTTTACTAAGGATTTTTTAAAAATCTCAGAAATGTTGCTAAATTTTATTAAGTGCCTCATTTTCCTTGGCTAAGATGATTGTGACTTTCCTGCAATAATCGCATAATGTGATAAATAAAATTAGATTTTCCTCGTGGTGAACCATCTTTCCATCATGAGAATAAGTGCCAGTACTTTTCTGTAAAAAAACAGACTTCATATATGTATTTGTTTTCAAAAGACTTTTTTGTTAAAGCTCTTTTAGGTTGAGAGCAGAGTTGAGAAGAAGGTACAGAGATTTCCCACATACCCCCTGCCTCTCCCATTATCAAAATCCCCCACCAGATGGTATATTTGTTACAATTGATGAACCTATATTGACACCATTATCACTCAAAGTCCAGAGTGTACATTAGGGTTCACGCTTGGTGGTGTACATTCTATGGGTGTAGTTAGACAAATGTATAATGACATGTATCCATCATTATAGTATCACACAGAGTATGTTCACTGCCCGAAAAGTCCTCTGTGCTCTGCCTGTTCATCCTCCCTCCTCACTAACTCCTGGCAACCAGTGATCTTTGTAATGTCTTTATAGCTTTGCCTTTTCCAGAATGTCATAGAGTTGGAATCATACAGTGTTAATGGTTCTCTTAATGTAGTTCTTGAGATTTATGGTATGTTGCCTTGTTCATTCATTTTAATTGCTGAATGAGTAACTGACAAAATATTTATTATTCTCCTCCTGAAGGGCAATTAGGCAGTTTCTCCTTTCTTGGTATAAAATTCTAGGTTGGAAATAATTTCGGCTCAGAATTTTGAAGCTGTTAGTCCGTTGCCTTCTAGCTTCCTTGGCGGCTGCTGAAAGTGTAATACCAAACACATAGCGTGTGTATGATATGCCTGGCACTCTCCTAACGTCTTTGCGTAATATAGCTCATTTAAGCATTATAAAAACAGGCTGACGTAGATACTATTATTATTATTTTAATTTATTTTTATTTTTGGCTGCGTTGGGTCTTCGTTGCTGCACGCGGGCTTTCTCTGGTTGTGGCGAGCGGGGGCTACTCTTCGTTGCGGTGCGCGGGCTTCTCATTGCGGTGGCTTCTATTGTTGCAGAGCACAGGCTCTAGGTGCGCGGGCTCCGTAGTTGCAGCTCGCAGGCTCAGTAGTTGTGGCTCGCGGGCTCTAGAGCGCAGGCTTAGTAGTTGTGGCGCACGGGCTTAGTTGTTCCGCGGCATGTGGGATCTTCCAGGACCAGGGCTCAAACCCATGTCCCCTGCATTGGCAGGGGGATTCTTAACCACTGCGCCACCAGGGAAGTCCTGATACTATTATCCCCATTTGAAATAAGGAGAAATTGAGGCACAGAAAGACGAAGTGTCTTGCCCCAAATTCTGTAGCCGATGAGTAGGACCCAGGTAGTTCACCTTGAAAGTTGTTTCTTAACCACTGGATTTCATCACTTCGCATCACGGGTTAATTCCTGATCCTTGGGTATGACACAGTTTGTTATCTGGCACCCGCTGCTGAGATTTCCATATTTGTGCAGGTGTGAACTTAGTTGCTCTGTTGTTTCCTGTTTTCTTCCTGGGTCGTCTGATGCCAGGGTATGTGGTCCTATTCCTGGGTCATCTCTGATGCCAGGGTATGTGGCCCTGTTCCTGGGTCGTCTCTGATGCCAGGGTATGTTGTCCTATTCCTGCCGGAACCCACCTACTGCTCACTTCCATGCAACCCGAGAGGGAGCTTACAGCTCAGGCGACGACCCTTGACAGACGGACGCAAGCTGATGAATAAATGCCTCCCGTGCCTGGCCTTCAGATGGACCATTCTCAGGTGCATCTCAGATGGTTCCTTAGAGAGTGCCTGCCGGGATTAAGCGCCAGATTCCCGTAGAATGGACCAACCAAATCATGGTTTCTCTTTCCACATCCCTTAGTACTGCTTCTGCGGTCACTTCTCAAATAAGCTTCTTACTTGCGAGCCTTTGCCTCGGGCTTTCCTTCAGGTGGGCAAGGTGGTGGGCAGGTCAAGAGTTGGCATCAGAAGTGGCCTTAGAAAACATGAACCACTTACCAGTCAGACAGTAGCAGGGACCCATTTGCTGGTGGTAGGTGGAGTGGGGAGCCCCCTTGACATCACAGTTACCTAGACACTCACTGCAATGGCTTGGAGCAAAGCGCAGGTGAAGATGAAGCTTTCACTTAAGAGACAGGTAAGGCCTTTGAATAGTATGTGGCATGAATCACAGATGGGCTGGTTTGGGTTAATGCTTTAAGAGCTAACTATCAACTCAGTGCAGGCTTTGAAAACTGGAGCACCTCATGGCAGGATTTAAAGAAGATATCATCGCATGCACCCCTATGTTCAGAGCAGCAGTAGCCGAGACATGGAAACAGCCTAAGTGTCCATTGACAGATGAGTGGATAAAGAAGATGTGGTACATGTATACAATGGAATATTACTCAGCCATGAAAAAGAATGAAATAATGCCATTTGCAGCAACATGTATGCAACTGGAGATTATCCTACTAAGTGAAGTAAGCCAGAAAGAGAAAGACAAATACCATATGATATCACTTATATGTGGAATCTCAAATATGACACAAATGAATTTATCTATGAAACAGAAACAGACTCACAGACATAGAGAACAGGTTTGTGGTTGCCAAGGGGTGAGGGGTGGGGGAGGGATGGACTGGGAGTGTGGGATTAGCAGATGCAAACTACTGTATATAGGATGGATGAACGACAAGGTCCTACTGTCTAGCACAGGGGACTATATTCAATATCCTGGGATAAACCATGATGGAAAAGAATATTTAAGAAAATATATATATGTGTATAACTGAGTCACTTTCTGAACAGCAAAATTAACACAACATTGTAAATCAACTCTACTTTAATAAAAAATAAAAGAAGGTGTCATCACTTGTGCCTGCAGAACATGTTGGCCCAGGATTGAATCGTGTGGGTGGCAGAGCTACAAAGAGAATTGGATCTACAGCCTCGATAGGCTTCCTGTGCAAATGCCAAGATCATGATAGGAAAGGAGTAGGACGTTGAGACCTGAGAATCTTGAACCCCCAGGTTCCCCTAAACTCTCTGGGCTTGCAGAAGCAGTCCTCCACCCCTGCCCTGCCACCCCAGTAAGAGAGGGGAGCTTCACCTTGCCTAGATGCAGGCGAAGACCTCGAGAGAGGCAGATACCTCTCATTATAATGTTCTTCCTCCTTAAGCTCTGCCCTTGCCCCCATCATTGCCTCCAGACTACTAACCAGGGTCGAGTCACAGTATGGCTTAAGCAAGAAAATACAAGTCTGTACTTCAGGAGGAAAGAGCATACATATCAAACAAATTGCAGTACCTACTGGCAGAAGCCAAGGGAGCACACTTGGGAGTGGATCTTGAAAATGCCGGAGCAGACAAGGCAGAATATACAATGGAAGAAGGGAGAATTTATTAATAAGGGAGCACTCTCCTGTGATGTGAAGTCTGGTGGGGTCTGGGTACCACTGCAGGGCACCTGTCACTCATTCTATGCAATCTGAAAGTGCACTGTGCAACAGGGGCTGATGGAGAAACGCCAGCCCTCCTCCAGGTGGACAATTCAGTTGGTCCACATCTGTGGGTTCATGTATTGAAAATTGATCTGTATGAGGGACTTGAACATCCGCATATTTTGGTATCTGTGGGATTCCTGGAACCAATCCTTCCTGGATACTGAGAGACGACTGTACTGAGACATGCTATGAGGTTCATCAGAAAACTCCTGGTATGATCCCTACATCCACAGGGGTTCCCAGTTCAGTGACGTACTTTTTTTTTCTTACAGAAAGTATTTCTTTTTAATTTTTTTTTATTGTGGTAAAAGTCACATAATATAAAGTGTACTATGTTAACCATATTTAACTGTCCAGTTCAGTGGCACTAAGTGCACTCACATTATTGTGCAACTCTCACTATCATCCATCTCCCGAATTTTTCACCTTCCTAAACTGAAACTCTGTTTCCATTAAACGCTAACTCCCCATTCCCCCTCCCCACCCTATGAAGTAAGTCAGAAAGAGAAAAACAAATATCATATATTAACGCATATATGTAGAATCTAGAAAAATGGTACAGATGAACTTATTTACAAAGCAGAAATAGAGATACAGACGTAGAGAAAAAACATATGGACACCAAGGGGGGAAAAGGGGGGTGGGATAAATTGGGAGACTGGGATTGACATATATACACTACTATGTATAAAATAGGTAACTAATGAGAACCTACTGTATAGCACAGGGGAAAAAACAGAAGGTACAGTCTGTTTGTAGGACATATATTAACCTTAAAAATGCATTCCAATATACATTAGGTGCAGACAAATACTATTTGATTCCACTTATACGAGGCACCTAGAGTAGTCAAATTCATGGAGTCAGTGATGCACTTTTACACTGGCTTTCTCACCTCTGCTTTACTTTCCCAAGTTTCTCCCTCCTGATCCCAGGGATTTATTGTTTTTTTTTTATGAATACTTATTTTTTTAAATTTAATTTAATTTATTTTTTTATATAGCAGGTCCTTATTAGTTATCTATTTTATACATATTAGTGTATACATGTCAATCCCAATCTCCCAATTCATCCCACCCCCACCCCCACCCCCCACCACTTTCCCCCCTTGGTGTCCATACATTTGTTCTCTACATCTGGAATACAAATTGGAAAAGAAGAAGTAAAACTGTCACTGTTTGCAGATGACATGATGATACTATACATAGAGGATCCTAAAGATGCCTCCAGAAAACTACTAGAGCTATGAATTTGGTAAAGTTGTAGGGTACAAAATTAATGCACAGAAATCTCTTGCATTCCTATACACTAACAACGAAAGATCAGAAAGAGAAATTAAGGAAACAATCCCATTCACCACTGCAACAAAAAGGATAAAATACCTAGGAATAAGCCTACCTAGGGAGGTAAAAGACCTGTACTCAGAAAACTATAAGATACTGATGAAAGAAATCAAAGAAGACACAAACAGATGGAGAGATATACCATGTTCTTGGATTGGAAGAATCAATATTGTGAAAATGACTATACTACCCAAAGCAACCTACAGATTCAGTGCAATCCCTATCAAATTACCAGTGGCAATTTTTACAGAACTAGAACAAAAAATCTTAAAATTTGTATGTGTTCAGACTATACTACAAAGCTACAGTAATCAAGACAATATGGTACTGGCACAAAAACAGAAATATAGGTCGATGGAACAGGATAGAAAGCCCAGAGATAAACCCACGCACCTATGGTCAACTAATCTATGACAAAGGAGGCAAGGATATACAATGGAGAAAAGACAGCCTCTTCAATAAGTGGTGCTGGGAAAACTGGATGGCTACATGTAAAAGAATGAAATTAGAACAGTCCCTAACACCATACATAAAAATAAATTCAAAATGGATTAGAGGCCTAAATGTAAGACTGGACACTATAAAACTCTTAGAGGAAAACATAGGCAGAACACTCTTTGACATAAATCACAGCAAGATCTTTTTTGATCCACCTCCTAGAGTAATGGAAATAAAAACAAAAATAAATGGGATCTTATGAAACTTAAAAGCTTTTGCAAAGCAAAGGAAACTACAAACAAGACAAAAAGACAACCCTCAGAATGGGAGAAAATATTTGCAAATGCATCAACGGACAAAAGATTAATCTCCAAAATATATAAACAGCTGATGCAACTCAATATTAAAAAAGCAAACAACCCAATCAAAAAATGGGAAGAAGACTTAAATAGAAATTTCTCAAAGAAGACATACAGATGGCCAAGAAGCACATGAAAAGCTGCTCAACATCACTAATTATTAGAGAAATGCAAATCAAAACTACAATGAGGTATCACCTCACACTGGTCAGAATGGGCATCATCAGAAGATCTACAAACAAATGCTGGAGAGGGTGTAGAGAAAAGGGAACCCTCTTGCACTGTTGGTGGGAATATGGATTGATACAGCCACTATGGAGAACAGTATGGAGGTTCCTTAAAAAACTAAAAATTGCCATATGACCCAGCAATCCCACTCCTGGGCATATACCCAGAGAAAATCATAATTCAAAAGGACACATGCACCCCAATGTTCATTGCAGCACTATTTACAATAGCCAGGTCATGGAAGCAACCTAAATGCCCATCGACAGATGAATGGATAAAGAAGATGTGGTACATATATACAATGGAATATTACTCAGCCATAAAAAGGAATGAAATTGAGTCTTTTGTAGAGATGTGGATGGATCTAGAGACTGTCATACAGAGTGAAGTAAGTCAGAAAGAGAAAAACAAATATCATATATTAACGCATGTATGTGGAGCCTAGAAAAATGGTACAGATGAACTGGTTTGCAGGGCAGGAATAGAGACACAGATGTACAGAACAAACGTTTTGATTTATTGTTAAACAAACTAGCTGCACAAAAGCTGCTGTCTCACCTTTGCTTTTGGAGATTAAGGAGAAAGACCTGGGTTAAGATAACCTATTATTTGGAGAATAGGTTCCTTTGATTGATCTATCAATTTTCTCCATTTTGAGTTATATTTCACAGTCTTTGGGTTTACTGTGCTTTGTTTCCCCAGCATCTCGATTTGGATGCTTAACTCATTGGTTTTCCTTTTTTTTTTTTTTTTAAACTTTTTAATATGTGCCTTTAAGGCTGTACATTTTCCTGCTTTCACTACAGCCCACAATTTGGTATGTTGTCTTTCATTATTGGTTTTGTCTAAATATTTTGAAAATTTATTCAAGATGATTCTTTGACCTATGAATTATTTGAAAGCATTTTTAAGTGTGAGGATAGTTTTATTAGTCTTTCTGTTATTGGTTTCTGATTTTCCTGATTTGCGATCAAAGAGAGAATAAGATCTCTGTAATACCCATTCTTCAGGATTTGTCAGGACATGTTTGGTGGAGTAGAATGTGGCCAGTTTTCAGAGGTATTCTGGATTAGATTGAGAAGACTGTGTTTTTTCAAATTGTGTTGTTCAATCCATTTTTTTTTCTAATTTTTTTGTCTCCTTTAGAAAAAGGTGTGTTGAATGTATCAAATTTGTTTTGCATAGTTTGAGGTTATGTTGCTGTTTGTTCTTTATAAATTCAGGATTTTAATTTTTACCTAGAGAGTTATACCTTTTATTCTGAAACGACTTTCTTTCTTTCTAATAGTACTTTCTATCTCTGTGTCTGTTTTGTCTGATATTTTTAAGCTTTCTTTTGGTTAGTATTTCTTTTGTATATCATTTTACATACTGTTATTTTCATCTTTTCTGTACCATTTTGTTTATTTTTACCTAATCTGTGAGTTTCTTTTAACTGGTAAGTTTTATTTTATTTATTTTAATAACTGATATGTTTGCATTTATTTATACCATCTTATTTTTGTTGTTGTTGTTGTTTTGTTTGTTTGTTTGTTTTTGCGGTTCGTGGGCCTCTCACTGTTATGGCCTCTCCCGTTGCGGAGCACAGGCTCCAGACGCGCAGGCTCAGTGGCCATGGATCACGGGCCTAGCCGCTTCGCGGCATGTGGGATCTTCCCAGACCGGGACACGAACCCGTGTCCCCTGCATCGGCAGGCGGACTCTCAACCACTGCACCACCAGGGAAGCCCTATACCATCTTATTTTGTGCTTTATTTTTGACTTCTAGTTACTTTTTCTTCCACTCCTTTTCTGTCCTCTGTTGAATTGGATGATTTTTCTCTATTCTCTTTTCTCCTCCACTAGTTAAGAGTTATCATATTTTTACTTTATAATGGATGTCTTTTTTTTCCCAGCTTTATTGAGGTATAATTGAAAAATAGTGTTGTAATATATTTAAAGTGTACAACATGATTTTTAATATATTTTACATTGTGAAAGGATTCCCACAATTGAATTAACACCTCATGTACTACAGTGGATGTCTTAACATTTAAAAAATGCATATTTGACTTAACAATGTATAAAAGTAGTTACTAATTCTACTGACCTTCTAAATGGTTTAATTCTGGTAGCTCCTGTTCTTTCTTGTTATTACTGTCTGTTGTTTTCATTCAATCTCATTTTGTAGTTTCTTTCACAGATGAGTCATCATTATTTTGTTTTATATAGTCACTGTTGGTTTACCATTTTGCTGCTTCACCATTATTCTTCATCTCCTTTCTTCTGGGGTCAGTTTCTTCTTTTCTGGAATATACCATTTACAGTGTTTTGTTTTGTTTTGTTCCCAACAAAGGTCTGTGGGTGGTAAATTTTTTCAGTCTTTTAAAAAACACTTTTTAGTTTATCCTCATCTTTGCATGATAGTTCAGGCAGATATAGAATTTAAGAATGACAGTATTTCCCCTGGCACTTTGAAGATTCAGTTAACTTAGGTATTTATTTTTGCTGATAGGAATATGCTGTAATCTAATTACCATTTCTTTGTAAGTTACAGGTCTTTTCTCTTTGATTGCTTCTAAGACTTTTTCTTTGGGGTTCTGAAGTTTTATTACAGTGTATCTAGATTTGGATGTATTTTTAGTCATCCTGGATGGGGGATGGTTGCCAGGGGAACCAACCACGTGATTGGAGGTCTGGAACTTTCAGTCAACCTCCGACCTCGGAAGGGGAGAGATGATAGAGGTTGAATCAATCACCAATGGCCAGTCATTTGATCAATATCGCCTATGTAATAAAGCCTCCATAAAAACCCAACGGGATGGGGTTTGAAGAGATTCTGAGTTGGTGAATGTGTAGAGGTTTGGGGCAGAGGGGTGCACTCAGATTGCATGGAAGCTCTGTGCCCCTTCCCACATACCTTACCTTATGCATCTCTCCCATCTGGCTGTTCCTGAGTTATATCCTTTTATAATAAACTGGCAATTTGTAAGTAAAATGTTCCTCTGAGTTCTGTGATCTGCTCTGGCAAATTAATCAAACCTCAGGAGGGGGTTGTTGGAGCCTCTGATCTATAGCCAGTTGGTTAGAAGCACAAGGGACAACATGGACTTGCTATTGGTGTCTGAGGTGGGCAGTTTTGTAGGCAGTCTTAACCTGTGGGATCTGATGCTGTCAGGATCTGATGCTGTCTCCTGGTAGACAGTGTCAGAATAGAGTTAACTGCTTGGCGGTGGGGAAAAAAAGAACCACACACACACATTGGAGTTGGTGTCAGAGTTGGATAGAGTCTAATTCCTCTCCCATTGAATATATGCTAGTCTTAGGAACTTGTATGACCAATAGAATCCAGCAGAAGTAATGTTCTGACACGTATGAGACTAGATCCTAAAAAACTTGCAGCTTCTGCCCAGGCCTCTTAGAACATCTTTGATGGGAACTGTTGGCCACTAAGTAAGAAATCTGGCTGGCCTGAGATCACTGTGCTAGAGAGACTAAGTATGTGGGTACTCCAGCTGACAGCCTCAGCTGAACTCATCCTTTGAATTATCCCCATCAAAGGGCAAGACATGTGAGTGAAGCCACATTGAACCCTGCAGACCACATTTGACACCATGTGAAATATTAGTGTCACCCAGATGAGAACTGTCTGAATTCCTGAGCCACAAGATCTTTAGGTGTAATAAAATATTATTGTTTTAAACCACTAGGTGTTGGGTTGGTTTGCAGTGCAGAAGTAGGTAACAGCAATATGGGTCTTCTTAAGCTTTTCTAAGGTCTTTTAATTTCTGTTTCAAGGTTTCCAACTCTTCATCTTTCAGTGGATAATTTTGTCAGAATGGTATTCCGGATCATCGATTCTCTCTTTAGCCATGTATAATCTTGTCACTTGACCCATCCACTGATTATTTTGATATCAGTGACTATACCATTGACCCTTGAACAACTCAGGGGTTAATCTAAGTATAACTTATGGTCGGCCCTCTGTATTGAAGGTCTCTCCAGATCCTTGGATTCAACCAACCATGGATTGTGTAGGACTGTAGTATTTACAATTGACAAATATCCATGTTTAAGTGGATCTGTGCAGTTCAAACCTCTGTTGTTCAAAGGTCAACTGCATTTTTTCCCTCATAGTTCTACTGGTTCTTTAGATAAAAGTTTACTTCATTTATCATCACTCTTTTCTCAGTGTCTTGACTCACCCTTTCATGTCCTTCATGATGTTAAACTTGCTTATTTTATGTTCTCTTTCTGATTATTGTTTAATAATCCTTCCATTAGTTGTATCTACTGAGACATATTCATGGTGAATTCCTCAAGTGTTTTGCAATTTTTAATTTTATGCTCATTCTTAGTGAGATTCCTTTTCTTTGAGATTTTTATGGAACTAGAATAGTTAGCACTTTCCTGCCATGTTAGCAACATTAGCCAGGGACCAAGCTTTATCTTAATTTTAGGACCACTTAGGATGGGTAACATTTGAGTAAACCCAAATGAAGCAATGGTTTTAGTTTGAAATTCTTTCACCCAGATCTCAGGCAGAGACAAACAATTGCATTGTGCAGGTGTGTGGGTCTTTGTTTTTCTAGTTCACATATTTAGTTTTTAACAACAAAAAAAGCTTTATGCAGGAATTCTAATTCCAACTCTGTCTCTCTGGGAACCCAGTGTGCCTCTTTCATTCCCTGCTTAGAAGTCAAAAGCAAACTTCTAGGTTACCAGGATGATAGTGTATTACAGGTGAGCTGCTTTCAGTCAGAGCACACACTTCCTGCTCTTTTTTTTCAGTATGTTCCTCATTTCTGGTAACTGGGGCTTTCCCTTTCTTTATTGCGAACTTAGCTATGCATTCCTTTTTTATCATTAGATTTTATAAAACATTTCTAAGTGTTTGTAACAGGTTCAAGTATTGCTTGAATAGGTATTCTTTCTATCTTTAGCTAAAAGGTCTGAGTTTCTTTTTCCCTCCTTCTTTGGAAAATATTTACATATATATTCTCTTTTTAATCTTGTTTTTGTGTGTGCAAGACAATGATTATTTCACCCTGAAAGGCAATGAAAGTAATGCACTTTTACTACATCCTTTACTCTTCTTCTTTTATATTTTCCACAATCTGCCATGAACTGGAATTTTCCTTCCCAGATTTATAATATATTTATTATATTTCTGTAGCAATTTTTAAAGAAAATGTAACAGTTTTTATTGTGGAATTCTATTATTTAGGCTCAATTCTATTTTTAAAATGATCTGTTGCTTATCTGAGTTCTTTCTGATTACAACTTCTTCATTGTGAACTTCTTATTTTGATTCATTTTATGATTTGATTATATAGCTCAAGTTGATTTTTTTCCAGGATACAGATAGAAATATTATATATTCTGAGTTCTTAAATATTTGAAAATTGCATGTGCATTTATATATAAAACTATCTTAGTTGGGTATGGAATCTTGGGGTCACATCTTTTCTGCTCAAAAACACAGTAAATATTGTTTGTTCTTTTGAGTCTAATGTTGAGGGGAAGTCAGAAACAAGATTAATTTTTACCTGTTTCTTCTGTCGGGATGGTTTTAGAATTTTTTCTTTCTTTTTAAATAATCTCTGCAAGAGGATACATCATAAAGTTAATTGTTCTCTATTAAATTTCTCTGGATCCTCATGAGATCACATAATGAGTTCAGACAATGAGAACACAAAACATCTGCGTATTTAGATGTTTCCTTATTTTGGTAAAGTTTTCTTCTATTATATCCTTAAATGTTTTAATACTTCATTTTTATGCTTTTAAAAAACAACCCCTAATCTCTACATGATATATATCTAATATCTGTCTTTGATACACGTTTTCCTAATCAGTATATTTTCCTTGCCCCTTTCCTTTGTGTTTTCTGCAATTTTCCTCAGCCTAATCTCTGTGACACTAATTGAGATTTTTGCCACCTAAATTCTCTTCCTCAGTCTTCTAAAGGTAGTTCTAAATTCTGCAATGGTTTTTTGTGTTTTGATTTTTACTGTCGTCAGCTCACTTTCCTTCCTATTGCCTTGCTATGTTGTCTTTCAGTTTTTCTTCTTTGGATTCTTCTTTCATAGTGTTTATATTATATTTCGTTTCCTGGGGAGTACAAAGTGATCCTTGCTTAAATTTTCTGCTGTTTCCTGCAGTAAGACTTGTTTCAACATATATTTCTCATTTGCTTTTCTGTTGGTTACATTTCTTTCCATTTGTCAAATATTTTGCAGAACTTTTGCATAATTATTTTTCTGCTTACTCATCTTTGAAATAAGTTAAGCCTGTTTCTTTCTGCTACTTGCCAGAAATATTATGAATGGAAAATCTTTGGCAGTTCTTCCTTTTTATTTGCCTACTTGTTGAAATTTAGTTTTGCATTAAGGACTTGCTATTGGATATTTTTGTTTCATTATTTATCTGCTTATAGTCTAGGTTGTATGGAATGAAGAGGTGGGGAAGAGAAGTTGAAGAGAGAAATATGGCAGGCTTGGGTATATTATCTTAGCACACACAACACCCACCCTCCAATTTTGTTGAAACAACTGGAGTTCTACCCAGTCTTGCAAACTCTGGAATTAGGCAGGATAGTCTGGGACAGGCTAATTTGGTATAAAAACCAATGTATCAAGGGCCATTTGTTTATTGAATAGGTGCTCATTTTTCTTTAGTAAATTGACTTTAATCGTTAGCTGGAAAATTCTTTAGCAGCATCTCTCTTCAAGATTAGCAGTATCTCTAGGTCATCATTCCTAAATGGAATGGCTAGAAAGCTGTATTCAGTGAAAAGCAGAAATATTGGTCACCATGTTTCTTTTAACATGGTAGCCCTGGCCATTCCCACTGATGGCTACTCACCTTTGCTGGGTCCTACTCCCAGCCTTTGCTCTTCCAAACTGAGTGTTAGTTGGACCTTCAAAAACTTTTCCATTTCTTTTCCACACATCTAAGTCATAAATAGGGGAGATGAGTCTTGAACTTGGTATTCTCGTCTAATTAGTTTATCTTTAGTAGGCATTCTGGGGGCTTGTGGAACGGGATTGTGGCCATTTTATAGTTTCAGGATAAATGCGGAGTTTCCATCTCTCTTTTTTGGTCCTTTATGATCTTTTAAGTGGACCTCAGGGAAAGGAGATTTAGACGTTAAGATGTTTTATATATTAACGTCTATTTTATACTGTGAATAATAAGTTTATTTTTTTGTTTTGTAATTTTAGTTATACTACCAATTGTGTTATATATATATATATATATATATATATATATATATATCCCAAATGGAATTTGTGTATCATCCTAGGTGTTCTTATCTTTAAAGTGACTTTATACATGGAATTTCTTCAATTTTTAAAATATTCAATTAGTAACAGGAAAAGTCTGTAACAAAACATATTTGAAAATGTAGCTCCCCCCCACAAGGTTGTTGATTTCTTGAAGTTATTTCTACTTTTATTTATATCGTCTGATTTACTGAAAATATGTAGCCTTGGTTACGCTATCCTTATGAATTTCCTCCCCCCAAGGAGTAGTTTAATATTTATGAATGTGCCATTGTCCTGCAGTCCTCACAAATCTCTAATATTACTAAAACCAATCAAGCAGCCTGAAGACATCAGAAAGCATTCTTTCTAGACAGGGAGATGAAAATGTCACCCAAATGAATGAAAAATTATTTGATGCATCAGTTTTCTCTGTTTCTCACAGTACTCCTTCCTTTCCCTGTATTGAAAGTTTCCACTTGTGTATTCTAGTAGATATAGTAGACACTTGATATTTGGGATTTTTCATGAATCCTCTAAGCCATGCATTTGAAAATATTTAAAACCTTATACCCAAAAAGTTGAGAAACCCCAACGTCCAGGAAGATTTTCAATGACTTGGACATTTTTTATATATCAAAACTTTCCAATATTTTTTTGGTAAGTTATTTGATGAAAGTAAAGGCACTCCTGATGACAAATAAAAAAATAACAAAGGCAAACTGAGAGGCAGATGCTGGGAAAACTGGGAGAGTAAGGTAGGTTCACACACCAGTTGGGGCTTCTGCACACCAGCCTGAGTTTCTGAGGGTTCAGATATTTGGGGCTGCTGGTCAAACCTATGAATGTTAAGTGACCAAATGCACATTTTCCCAGTATTGGTTCTGTGGCTGATAATATTTAAAGAATCCTGTTTTCGTCAGGTTCTTTGATCTCTCAAGGATAAGCAAGATAATTCTTACTTTACCAACCCACGTCTTCAATTACAAACCTTGTGGTAAAGATCCCTACTGTCAAATTTTAACACTGGGTTCAGAATTCCCATTGCAAATTTACACTTGGTTTTCCAATTAAAATGGGCTTTTGCGCGTCCCCTGCTGATAGCCATTGGCTTGATAAAAAGGAACTTCATTTGCAGAAAGGGTGTTTAGGGAGCCCAGTGCAAGGCTGACTCTTCTGCTGTTGCCTTGAGCCCAGTTGTGCTGAAAATATTAAACTTTGGTAAATTAGGTGAAATTGCAGCTTCCTGGCTGATACAATAATGCCCTTTACTTTTTTTCTGGAAACCATCTTCAGCGTGAGTTGTCTGCACAGTTCTTCAGCTCTAAGAGAAAGCAAATTCAGACTATCTTCCAAATCCAGACAACTTTTCCATTTTCAAGATAATTGTGTCCTATCCCACTTATCTAATACTGCTTATACTTTCAAACACATAGAATTGGATTACTTTATTATTTTAGCACCAGCTGAAGATAGCACTACTTTATCATACCCATCCTCAGATAAGCGGCTGGATCCCTAAAAATGTCGTCTTAAGGAAAAGTAGCAACTTTTCATTTATCGATTAATACATATTTTAATAGGAATAGTGAGCTATGGAAGGAAATCCTACTCCTAGTCACGTTTATTTTCAGGTTTGTTTTCTTTTTCTCTTTAAGAGCATTAATTCTGAGGCGTTTTATTCATTGACCAAACATTTATTGATCAACTGCTATGTGCAAAGTTCTGGTGCATTTTCACCCAAGTATTTTAAACTGGAGTAAATGCAGAATTCGTAGAAAGGAACTAGGCAGCCTTGCTTGTCTCTTCTTGATATATGCTGTGATTTCTTCTGAGAGGAAATCACTGGCGACAGCTTTATTGAGCTGTCTGGGCTGCTGGCTTCTCAAAGGCTCTCACATTGGTTTTTCAGGTTAAGACCTTATGCATCTAGGAGAGTTCAGTTGAAATATATTTTTGTTACTAAGGACACTAAAACCTTTGAAAGCACCTTTACCAAGGTCTTCACAAGGTGGTAGAGTCCAAGGGTTGCTTTTGGAAAAATATATACAAAAGCAGATGGAATAGTCCAGTGAGCCCCCAGATAACCACCGTGGAGTTTAGGGTTTATGGATGTTCCTCCAGGGTTCAGAGGCAGGGGCAAAACCCAGGGAGGTTGCACAGTGAGCCCTGGGGCCATGCGCAGACAGAATAGCTTAGGGCCGAAAGAGGAGAGGCCCACGCCCAGATAAATAGCTGGGAAGCCAGACTATATCACGCTGTCTTGGGATCACTCTCCTCTAGTATAATGCATGAGATACTAACTAATCAATGAGATGCTAACCAACATGATCCAGCCCAATATGAATTAGAGCAGGGGTCTGACAACTTGTTCTGGAAAGGGCCGGAGAGTCAACATTTCCGGCCGTCTGATCTTTGGGACCACGACTCAATTCTGTCCTTGCAGCGCAAAAGCGGCCCTAGATCAATAAATACAGCCACACGCGGCCATTGATAACACAGAGGAATGGGGCAGGCAGTTGGTCCAAGGAAGCTCTTCACAGAAACGGGCAGGGGACGAGTTCGGCCTGCGGGCGGTAGTTTGCCCGACCCCTAGGGACGGCCTGGGCCCTGGAAATCCATTCGCCGTCCCTCTGAATCTGCCTTCAGGCAAGGGGAAGTGCTTGGAAGTCCCTTGCAGCCTCTGCGCGTAGGACGATCCAGCAGAGCGACTACTCCGTTTTCAAAGTTTTGGAAGTGGGCCCTTCCCTCCCTGTTCTTACGCCTCTCCGAGCCCTCGCTCTCCTCCGCAGGGGCGCAGAGCCAGGTGTGGCCAGCTTGGGTGGGCTGCGTGGGCTTCGGGGAAGAGCGCGCGGCCGCCCAGGGGCAGGTGAGGGCGCAGGAAAGTTGGAGCCCAAGCAGCACGGCGTCCAGCGCCCGAGCCCCAACCTTCAGGTGACCCCGCGCGGCGGCGGCGGCGGCGGCGGCGGCGGCGGCGGCGACGACGACGACGACGACGACGACGACCAGATCCCGCAGCAGCGCCGAGCGCCTCCGGGAGGAGAGGAGGCGAGCTGGGCGCCTCGCCACCGCCAGCCGGGCTGCTACAGCGATCCGGGGCTGGGCGGGAGTCGGGGGAGAGAGCCGGGCCGCGGCGCCTACCTCTGCCTGCTGAGAGCGAGCGGGCGGGCCGGGCCGGGCCGGGGGCGCGCGCCGCCGCCGCCCCTCCCCGCCGCCTTGAACGCTGGAGGTGTGCGTGGCTGCGGCGGCGGCAGCGGCGGCGGCGGGAGCCGCGAGTCGGGGCCGCCCGGGCTGCGCTTCGCCGGGGCGGCGGCGGCGGCTGCGGCTGCGCCCGTGGCTCAGGATGCGGCCGGGAGGCGCGCTGCTCGCCCTGCTCGCCAGCCTCCTGCTGCTGCTGCTGCTGCGCCTGCTCTTGTGCTCGACCGACGCGCCCGCCCGCCCCAGGTAACCCACCGCCGCGCTCCGGCCGCCCCTCCGCGCGTCCCGGGGGGGCCCCGGCCGCCCCCTGCCCCCGTTCCTCTCGGGCGCGCGGACTTTCAGCCGCTGCGACGACGAGCCGACGGGCAGCGGCGGCCTGAAGGTGGGGCGGGACGGGGGCGTCCGGGAGGCGGCCTGGGTGAGTGGCGGGTATCGGAGGGGCGACGCTAGCCGCGGCCAGGCACCGGCTGGGGCCCCGGGGGACCGGTCAGGGCGGAGAGGGAGCTGCGGCACCGGACCTGCCGTCGGGTTTCCCGTCGGTCACTCGGGCTCTCCCGGCGGGTCCGCGCTTTCCCTTTCTTCCCGCCCCGAGCCTCTTCGCAAACTCCGGGGTTTGGGAGCTGCGCCGGGAGCCAGGGCGCGCGAGGATGTCCCGGCCGCTGGGGTGCGACCGCGAGGCCGAGCCTGCCAGCCAACTGCTCCCCAACTTAGTTTGCTTCCCGGTTGTGCAGGTTCTTGGTGGAGGAAAGCAGGGAGGCCATCCACGGCACCCGCGCCGCGCCGAGGACGCCCGGGAGCCCGCCGACCCGGCCCCCGCGCACCACGAACAGGTACCCGCAGCGCCGGGCGGCCGGAAGGAGGGGGCTCCGTGGCCGCGGCT
The DNA here is from genome assembly GCF_008692025.1 of Phocoena sinus. NCBI lineage: Eukaryota > Metazoa > Chordata > Mammalia > Artiodactyla > Phocoenidae > Phocoena > Phocoena sinus. The sequence goes on from NC_045764.1 coordinate 4,974,917, forward strand.
CGGGGATGGGGCGCGGCTGCACCAAGGGGCTCGCTTCGAGTTGTCTGGTTGGGACCACACGATTGAGTGGATTTGAGAGAGAGAGAGAAGATGTGTGTGCCTACGCGCGCGTGTAACTCTCACACTCCCTCAACCTCCCCTGTAAAGCCTGTCCCTCGATGTGGATGTTCTTCGAACCAAGGGAGATGCGAAAGCAGCTGCACTTTGAAAAAAATGGGTGCTGAGTTCCCCTCGCGATAATGGTGTGCTGGAAACCTCGAGAAGCAGCTCAGCCTGTCTCTCGAGAGGTTTGGTTAGTTTGCTTTGTGTCTTTATGCTTTCAAGTGCACTGGTGTAAGATTCACGTTTGGGAGCGTGGAATTCTGTGCTCAGTGTTGAGAATGTTTTTGTCCTTACTGAATGGAGACAGATCTTTTCTTCGTCACTCCTAGGAGTATTTATCCATGTGCAATAATTATTTGGGTTTTATCTTTTCTTTTTAACCTGTCGTAAAAGTAATCCATTCTTAGTGCAGAAAGTTAGATGATATGAGAAATGGATTTAAAAATATTCACTCGGAGTCCCACCACCCAGAGATCATATTAAGGTTTTGGTTTATATTCTTACAGGAGTTTACCCCATGTACATGTATTTGTGAAATATACTTAAGACTGTACATTGTATTTTGTTCTGCCTTTTTTTCCCTAAAAAATCAGACACATATGTGTTATTACAATGTTTTTTTTGCAAAACATTGCTTTTAATTGTTGCTTAATTCATTGTATGAATGTGCCATAATCTATATAACTTTTAATTTTTGGACACTTAGATTATTTCCTGTTTTGTTTTGTTTACTATTAATAATTCTATGAAGTATATCCTTGTATGTAAATCTGTCTGCATTTTCAGTTCTCCGAGGTGGATTGATAGAAGTTGAATGATTAGATCAAAGAGTATGTACATTTTAGGTACTGAATACATTTGGCCAGTTGCTTCCTGGATGGGTTGAATCAGTTTACATTTTCACCAGCAGGATCTACTGCTTTGAGCCTGAGCCTTGCTACTATTTTTGCTTCTTTTAATAAACTTATTTATTTCTTTTTTGCTGCATTGGGTCTTCGTTGCTGCCCGCGGGCTTTCTCTTGTTGCGGTGAGCGGGGGCTACTCTTTGTTGCAGTGTGCAGGCTTCTCATTGCGGTGGCTTCTCCCCTTGCAGAGCATGGGCTCTAGGCGCGCGGGCTTCAGTAGTTGTGGCTCATGGGCTCTAGAGCACAGGCTCAGTAGTTGTGGCGCACGGGCTTAGTTGCTGTGCGGCATGTGGGATCTTACCGAATCGGGGCTTGAACCCACGTCCCCTGCATTGGCAGGTGGATTCTTAACCACTGCGCCACCAGGGAAGTCCCTGTTTTTCCCATTTTGTATACTCTTTTCCTCTATGTCTTGTGAATCCCTTTTCCCCTATGTATCTTTCTGTGTATTCTTGGATCTTAGACCATCTTAATTTTCTGACTGCATGACTTAAGGCTCTGGTGTAGTTCCTGCATGACCATCAGAAGGGTTTGGGGGACCCCAGAAGGAATCTTGAAGTACAGCACGACATTGCCTTCTGCAGCCTCCTACTGGAATCTCACAGCGTATCAGGGGCACTGAGAGATCCTGGGGTAACAAAGCTTTAGAGAAAAATATTAGCCTGTACTTTTACTTTATGCAGGGTTGTGTATTATAGGTAGTAGCTTTCCAATGAATTGGGGAGCTTTGCATCTTTTTCCAAGTCCTGGTACTGTTATACATTCTGGTGTTGTCCCTTGGGAAGACTTAGAAAGAATGTACTAATTAAATTATCTGGTCATAGGCCTTTTTGGAGGTAATTCTTGAATGAATTTTTCAGCTTCTCTGGGCGTACTTCTTTCTACTTGGCATACTTCTTGAGCTAATACAGGTAATTCATATTTTTTTCGGAATGTGGTCCATTTTCTTAAGGTTTTTAATTTTGTATCATTCTGTTGTATTTTTCAAAACTTGTCTTTTGATCTACTTTATATCCCCTTTATCATTTATGATTGATTATTTATGTGGCAGGGGTACAAATTTTAATCCATACCACTCGGTTGTGTAGAGAAATTATAATTTTGATTTTTCTGTAGCTGGTCTGATCTTCTTCCAAGAGCCCCAGCTGTAGGTAGAAGGTATAAGTCTAAAACCAATAAGGATAGGCAGCACTTACTGAATGCTTATTGTGGACACTGGTCTAAGTCCTTTACATTTATTAGCTCGCTTAATCTTCAAAAAATACTAAGAGAAACTCTTAAGATCCTCACTTTACCGATGAGGAAATAGGCACAGGCAGATGGAGTCAACTGCCCGAAGTCACGGAGTTGACAAACTGTGGACCCAGGAGTCAGACCCAGGCCATGTGGATCCAGAATCCCACACTCTTAATCTCCCTGCTGTGTAGTCTTCCACAGGTGCTGGGCAAGATAGAGCGTGTGTGTGTGTGTGTGTGTGTGTGTGTGTGTGTGTGTGTGTCCAGGTTAAAGCTTAGTCAGATGTGCCAACTTAAACAACTCTTTCTGGTATGTTTATTCTCTCTGGGAGCAAATACTCACTCTTTCAGATTGTTTCCACCATCTTTTCTGACTTTCAGATGATACCCAGATCTAAGGGGGAGAGGGGCTGAGGTGCGGTGGTAGAGTTAAGTGGTGGGGTTCATGATCATAGTATCCTTTGACCCTCTGCTCTCCAAGGGGATGTTGTCCAATTCCCGTCTGCTGGGTGGTGATAGCCAGCGATGGAAGCTGCCGTTTGTGGCTCATTCTTCTCCCTTAGGCCTTCCACCTGCTGGTACTCTCCACTGTCTTGGTCTCACCTGAGCTCCCATTAATGCTACATGTCAGGGATCCGCTGAAGATTCTCTTTTAGTTCCATCCTGAGTTGTCCTCTGCAACATTTGCTACAATGCTACCTCACCCAGCTCTAGCTGGCTAGTTCCAGCCAGTCTGCCCACTATTTTGGGGCCCTATCTAAACACACGGACCAAGGCTGGTTCAGGAAACTTAAGTATCAGGACCTCCCTCTATTTGCCCCACAAAGTGGATGTGACCCTGTGTTAAGTTAGTTTCGCGGTGGAACACTGCCCAAGAAGTGATCTTTTTCTAGAGTCCTAACTGGGGGAGGAGACAAAGCCCCATCTACCCTTGTTGTTACCCTCACCTTTCTCCAAGCCAAAGCTCTCTCTTTCCTTTCTTTCTCCTCTTTCCATCTTTGCTCTAGGCTGGAAATGTGCAGGCTTCCCCTGCATCATAGTTTCTTTTTTTTTGTCCTGACTCAAACCTGAGCCTTAAGGGTGCATAGTGGGGACTGGGATTAAATAAAAAAAAAAATTGGGAAAGCTCCAGGAGCTGAGTCTTGCAGGTAAGGTAGTTAATGTGCTAAAGAGGCATAATGGGAGGAATTTAGAGAATCTTTTCTTGGGGCTGTAGCAAATCCTATTTCGCTTGTCCAAAGCTGAGTATCACCTTATTCTTTCTCTTTGCATTCTTTTAGGAAAAAGCCTTTATCTCTTTATACTCCTCCAAAGAATGTTTCAAAATAACTAGGGAAAAGTCATGTCAAAGTCAGAAAGACAAAAGAGAAAAATATACTAGCAATTCTCAAAATATAACCCCATCACAATGGATTGTTTCTCTTTCTAGTAAACTTTGTCAATATGCGTCATTGGTTTGTTTGTTTTTCAAACAAACAGCTCTTGGATTTTATTTCTCACTTCTGATGTATGTCCGTGTTTTATTTCCTTTATGTGTTTTTTTTTTTTGGTTTGTTTTTTTTTTCCTTTGTGTTTTTTTAATCTTAAAATATCATTCCTTTTTTTCCAACGTTTTGAAGTGAATGCTTCATTTATCGATTTTTCCCTTTTTCTTTATAACAACAATATTTAATACTATGCATTTTCCTTTGAATGCAGCTTTGCACCTGTTCTATAAATTTGGATACATAGTGTTCTGGTTTTTAAAAATATATTCTAACTTATTTATAATTACATTAGAACATTTTAGTTTTACGTCCATAGTTCTTTAGGAAAGTAGTCTCCCCCACCCCCAGAGTAGCAGTTTTAACTTCCTTCAAGAACTTTTCCTTTGCATTCACAGCTTGTCTGTTTGGTGCAAGAGGCCTAGCTTTCAGCCTGTCTTTTAGGAGAGTACTTGTAAATTTCCAAGTGGTTGGATTTTTTTTTCTTAAATATTAATTTAATATGTGTTATTAAATAATATTAATTTCATTTTTGATTATAAAAGACACCAAATAAAATCCTGCCATAATGTTATAAGTGAGCTCCCAAATATTCAGTCATTAGACATGAGAGATTGGATTATTGTGACATTAATGACATGGCCAGAGCAAGTGTGTGTAACTCTCTGGCTTGGAATTCCAGGGTCCCTCCATGGGAATTATCTAGGTCTCGCTTATGGTTTGCCATCTTTTAGTGGCAGTGTCCATTTTGGCTTTAATATCCATGGTGATGATTCAGGATCCTGTGGCTGGCTGGGACTCTCTGGATAGAAGCCACTGTTCTTTGAAGGTCCTGCTGAGTTGGTGCTCTTTCACTGGCCCGTCTGGAAGGACTGGACTACAAGTCCACCAGAGTTGTGGGAATCCCACTTCCACTTCTCTGCTTTCCTAGAGAGGTTCGCCTGCTATTTCCATTAATGACCTTTCTTTCCATTCCCTGTGACCCTTTCTCCCTGCAGTAGAACTTGATTTGTCTCTCTTGAGAACTGGGGTTCAGTAAAAGGCAGACACCAAAAGTCAGTCATGTTATATCCCAACTCATATTATTGTAGGGAGCATTACTGCAGAGATGCTATTGTATGTTTTTAGATGAACACACTGAAAAGGAAAACCACCTGTCATTTCAACGTTGAAAAAAATGCTAGCGTTCATATTTTCAGTAATTTTATATGCACATATCTAGTAATTTTGCTATGCATATTTTGGTATGGATTAGTAACTTTTTTTAAACAACATCTGAGCTTTTCTTAATGTCATTAGTATTCTTCTGCAACATAATTTTTAGAGCATGGTGTTTGAACGTATGCACATACTGTAATTTATTTATTCTTCCCTTTGGTCACTTCAGTTGTTTATTATTTTTGATTTTGATGTGTATTCTAATATGAACAAATTTATAGCCTTACACACAATCTTGATTATTCAGATAAATTCCTAGAAGTGGAGGGGCTTGATCAAAGAGTATGTGAAAATGTTAAAATGTTGCTATGACTTGTCCAACAACAATAGTTGTTCCAATTTATTCTTTTGTAAGCAGTATATGAGAGTGACCATTGTCTCAAATTCTTGCCAGTTCTGTGCATTAGAGTTTCTTTTCACTTTTTAAAATTTCATACTCAAGAATAGTATTTCACTGTTGTCTTAATATGTGTTTATTTGTTCACCATTGTGTTTAATTTTTAAGATGTTTGTTGACCATTTACATCTTCTTTTAAATATTTTATTGTTTAAAATTTTTTTTAAAATTGAAGTATAGTTGATTTATAAAGTTGTGCCAATCTCTGCTATTCAGTAAAGTGACTCAGTTTTACACATATAGACATTATTTTTTTTTTTTTTTTTTTTTTTTTTTTTTTTTTTATGCGTTACGCGGGCCTCTCACTGTTGTGGCCTCTCCCGTCGCGGAGGACAGGCTCCGGACGCGCAGGCTCAGCGGCCATGGCTCACGGGCCCAGCCGCTCCGCGGCATGTGGGATCCCCCCAGACCGGGGCACGAACCCGTGTCCCCTGCATCGGCAGGCGGACTCTCAACCACTGCGCCACCAGGGAAGCCCTAGACATTATTTTTTTAATATCTTTTCCATTATAGTTTGTCCCACTAGATTGGATATATTGATAGTTCCCTGCGCTATACAGTAGGACCCTGTTGTTTATCCATTCTAAATGTAATAGTTTGCATCTAGCAACCCCAAATTCCCAGCTCATCCCTCTCCCCACCCCCACCCGTGGCAACCACAAGTCTGTTCTTCATGTCTATGATTCTGTTTCTGTTTTGTAGATAGGTTCATTTGTGCCATATTTTAGATTCCACATATAAGTGATATATGGTATTTATCTTTCTCTTTCTGATTTACTTCATTTAGTATGAGACTCTCTAGCTGCATCCATATTGCTGCAAATGGCATTATTTTGTTCTTTTTTTATGGCTGAGTAATATTCCATTGTATATATGTACTGCATCTTCTTTATCCATTCATCTGTCGATGGACACTTAGGTTGCTTCTGTGTCTTAGCTATTATGAATAGTGCTGCCATGAACATAGGGGTGCATGTATCTTTTTGAATTATAATTTTGTCTGGGTATATGCCCAGGAGTGGGATTGCTGGATCATATGGTAAATCTATTTTTAGTTTTCTGAAGAACATACCGTTCTCCATAGTGGCCGCACCAACTTACTTACATTCCCACCAACAGTGTAGGAGGGTTCCCTTTTCTCCACACCCTCTTCATCTTCTTTTTTTAAATTGGCTCTTCATAGCCTTGTCTATTTTACTATAAAGATATTCTAGTTACTTGTTGATTTACAAGAGGTTTATAAGCATCAAAAGTATCAAACTTTTATTTATCTTGCATTTAAATTAGCTTTCTAATATAGTTAACATTTAATTATGTCTGTGGTTATTTAATCTGTAGAAGTTTTCAACTCTTCTGTATTCGTGTCGCTTATACCTACTTTTTATTGTCAATTCTGCTTTTGAATTGATTAATTTATTGATATATTTAGTACCCTGAGATAAGTGGACATCTCTCATTTTAAAATATTTAAATCTTTCCTCCTTCTAGAACTTCTTTTAGCACATGGCCAAGGGGGTGGGCTTTTTTATTAAGTTACTATTATTCTATTATATACTTTCTCCTTTGAAAATGACTGTTTTTTAAGTTTGAATTAAACGATTGCTTACAAATCTAAAAATACCATTTAGATTCTCTTTTCTTTGGTTGCCATTTGTCTCTAAATGATCCTCTCCTCATTGCTTTAGTTCTTTGTTTCCATTCCTTTCTTGGTCAGTGGCAGGTCTTCTTTCTTCTAATAGTTTTAGCTTTGGAATGTGGATAGTAGTGTTTCTGAAACTTCAGATATTTAAGAATGCAATCCTTATTTTTCATCCATGAGTCGTGAATTATGCATCACAACTCCACTTTTTAAACATTTTCATCTTAAAACTTTTGTAAGATGTTCCTCTGTTTTCTGGCTGTTAGGACTCTGAGAGAGAAATGAAGGTAATATTATTTCTTCAAAAGTAACCTATTTGATTGTTTTACTGGATCCTGTCAGGATTTTTTCTTAAACTGAAAATTTAAAAAATTCACAGTGCTATCTATGTCTTTGCAACTACCTCTTTTGATTAATTTTGTGTATAAGCATTTTTAATCCACTGACCAGGTTATTTTTAAATTTAAAAAATTGTGTAGTATACCTTTGATTATTCGATGTGTTCCACAGAGTCTGCTTTTATTTTGAGAAGACAGTCTTCACTTCCTGTCTTCTGTCACTATACCTCTTACCCACCATCCCTGTCCCATGTAAACAACTTCACTTCTCTTTCTGAGTCTGCTTTTCTCTTTGTCCTTTTCCTCTGCTCTCTGGTATGGCTTCTCAAATTTGTCCTCTACATTCCTGAATTATTTTTCTCTTCGTGTCAGTTCTGTTTTGCCCTGTCTAAAGCAGTGTATCTATTACATTTTTAGATGTTACAATTTTTTCCTTCTTCCAGCTTGCTGCTTATCAACTCAGTTTATATCTTAGAAAGCATCTAAGTCAGATTTTAAACCCCACCTTCCATTTCTTCATATTTTCTTGTATATTCTTGAGAGCATGAAGCAAATGCTTTCTAAAGGTTTCTTCTGTTTCTTATAGTAAATGTTTTTCTGAAGTATGATTTTTCTCTGCATCTTAAGAATAATGTTCTATCCCTAAGTTAGAGAATCTTTTAATAAGATTTATAACTTGGGAGGCTTTTTTACATATGTTAATTTATTTATTGCATGCAATAGAAATGATGAGGTAGGTACTATTCTAATTCCTATTTTTTTTAACTGAACTATAGTTGATTTATAATATTGTGTTAGTTGCAGGTATATAGTAAAGTGATTCAGATATATATATATATATATATATATATATATATATATATCTTAAGATTCTTTTCCATTATAGGTTATTACAAGGTATTGAATATAGTTTCCTGTGCTGTACATTAAATCCTTGTTGTTTATCTATTTTATATATAGCGGTGTGTATCTGTTAATGCCATACTCCTAATTGATCCTTCCTGGGGGGCTTGCTTTTTAAGTTATATATCCCCAAATGAGGAGTCCTTTCTCTGGCCTTGCGCTCATCAGAAAGAATGCCTTAGAACCCCTAGTGGCTCCCACCAAGGGCTGAAAGATCCTGCTTCTTAGAGCGTTCACCAGATGAGAGACTGAGCCATTTAGCCCTTAAACAAATGTCTGACTTTTTAAAAATTTGAATTGAAAAACAAATCTGGCAAAATACAGGTAACATAAATTTTACTAATTTGACTTTTTAAATACTGGACCTTAAAGCTATCTCTTGCTCCCATGTCTTGACCTCATGACTGTCAAAAAGTGCGTATATTCCTGAGTGGTCCTAATCAACCTGGACTTCTGCGGCTGCCAGGGATGGTGGGTGACATATGTCACCGGAAATCCAGAAAGGGCCAGGCTCCTGGGGCTCTCCCCATATCTGCCACCCCCTTCACATTCCAGGGTGTGTGAGATGCCTGATTCCCTTTCTATCCCCTTCCATTCCCTCAGTGCTGCTTTATAAATGATACAATATGATATGATATGGAAATGATATGGTAATGATACGGTATAGTATGATATGATATAGTGTGGAATGATGTGATATGGTATGGTATGATAGGGTATGGTATAATATGGTAATGATATGGTATGTTATGGTAATGATATAATATGTGGTATAGTACGTATGCTATGATATGATGGTGGTATATCTCAAGAGGCTGTAGAAAGACAGCAGTGCATAAGCAGTGGTACAGCAGCACCCAAAACAGCTTCTGCTGCCTCAGGAAGCAGGTCCTTCCTGTGTGGGAGCAGCCACCTGATTTTGTGGTTGGGGCAGGCTCTCCATGCTCAGGTAAATAAAGATAGGCAGTGGGAGGAAGATCAAAACGGCTCTAATTTTTTTTCTCCCTAGACCTGCTCTGTTTCAGGGGTGAAAATTTACATCAGCTGCTGGTAATTTCTCCATGTGATGCCCTATTACTAATAACTTTTCCTCTCCCAACCTGACACATTTCTAAAGCAGCTACCTGTTGCCGTCAAAATGTGTGGCTGTCATTCTGTGTAGACTTGTGTACTTCCGTAAGAGTGTAAATAGTCTGGAAGAGGGAGAATCAGGCCTTGTTGACGCGCTAGTGTCACACTGGGCTCATAACTGCGAGCTTCAGAAAATTCAAGATGAGTGTGAGCTAGACGTTGTAAAAAAAGGCTGTAGAGCTACACATAACTCTGGAACAGCTGATTTTCACCCTTTTACCCCTTTCCTCTGCACCCCGCCCTCCAAGTAGATGAAGGCTATTAAATTTTACTTTTGAGAATTGGTATCTTTGCTTCTTCGCTTTTAGAAGTAATGGTACTCTGTGTGTCCTGATTTTGAAAATTCAGTATGTTTTAAAGTTGCTTGGAGTCTGCTTGCTGGGTTCATTTGAAATGAGGCTTTACATCTTGCATTCCGCCTCCTTCCCTACTTCCCAATCCTATGTGTTAATTGCAGCTCTTCTTTTAAAGGTATACAGGGGGTTCTCCTCCGTTTCGGCACTTCTGGTGTTCCCTGTTTGAAAATGGATGTACGGTGCTTCCCAGATGGACATTTTTTCAGTCCCTTCGTTCCCTGGTGCCTGTGTCATGTCTTTGGCTGCTCTGGTCTGGTGTAAGCTGCAGGACGCAATTGTCCAGGGGGAGGCAACCCAGAGAGAGGGCTTCAGAACACAGCCTTTAGTCCCTGCCAGGCTTCTGTGGGCACATTGACATGTGGACAGCAAAGCCAGGATGAACCTGCAAGACATGAAGAAATGTTCTGCTCTTTCCTTTGCTTTGTAGGGTAAGTGGACAGGGGATCAGGAGTTAGGAAGAAATGGCATGTGATTGGCCCAACTCTCACTTCAGAGGTGGTTGGAGATGGAATTTAATTTTCTGTTTCATATCACTCCATTGCCTGCTTGACAGGGCCTCTCTTCACCAAGCGCCGGGGTGTTTCTTTCAAGACTTCAGAGCTGACATTAGGCAGTCAGCAGACACTACTGTTTGCACCCGGTGGTTCCATTGCAATGTAAATCAAGGTGGCGTTAGCGCTGTCTGGACTTGTGTATTAATTCACTGTGCCCTTCATAGACATATTCCTTGAACCAGCAGGCATTAGGATGAAACAACAGAAAAAAAGCCTGACTGCCTGGGGAAGGAATAAAGTTTTTTGTTTTTTTTTTTTCAGGAGTTGTAGAGAAGCACAAACATTTTGAAGGATTAGGTGCTAACCGAGGAAATATTGAGAGGTGAGGCTAGGACACAGCAGAAGGGATGTGACGAGAAGAAAAGGAAATAAATATATCTCCTCATCTGCCAGGAGAAGTTAACTCTTTTTAGAGTCACTAGCAGAAGCTGCTCTGTGGTTTCAGGGTGCAATGGTTCTGCGACCTCTCATTTGGGTGCCAAAAAAGAGGCTCTTTAAAGAGCAATCGATGCTTTGAGTAAACTTTAGGGAAGTGTTCTTGCATCCTGGTATCTTGTTTCGTGTCTCCTTTTGCCATTAAGAAGATGATTATGGCTTTAGTATACTTATCTGTACTCAGTAAGAGAGTTAGCTTATCCAGGGCAGTTAAATCTATCTTGTCTGTACTTTCAGATTTAAAAAACTTTATTTTGTTCCACGAAGTACTAAGAATACACGCTGTAGATAATCAGTCAGTAATTTCTTGGGAACAGTCATATCCATGGGCATATTATTTCTAAAGATAATTTTATAGGGCATAACCTGAGCTTCTGAAATTATTGAAGAATAATTTCCATTATCTTGTTAGTTACAGTTCTTAGTTCTAAAAGCACTAGAATTCTCTAACACATAATTTTTAAACTGTGGTATTCCAAAAAACTAAGGTTGTAGGTTTTAAAGACCATTAATTTTGAAATTGATTAAAATCTCTCACTGGTTCCTGGACTCGTAGTTGGATTCAAGTGGTACCCTCACGTGCTGTCTTGGGAGGATATACTCAATATTCCATATATTCTTTTTGAGATTATACCTCATTATTCCCTTACTCTGTGGGATATAATGTGTGATCCAAAATTTTGTGTCTGGCGTGTATTTTTTTATAGCATATGTGCTGCTTTGTTATTTCAGGGGAACATCGTATTTTACATGTTTATATTTGTCACCATAGCTTTACTATTTGCACATTAAGTTTGTGGGCACATCTTTGTGTTTCTGTTTTGGGAGTTTATCCAATACTCCCTGTTTATTTTGGGGTTGCAAAATACTCATGTTTTCCATGTCTGGGGAATTTTATTCATGAGATAGATTGAAGTTCTGTGAGGTCTGTGTCTTGTCTGTTTCTTTCACCACAGTTATCTGGAACCCCCAGTGTGTTAGGATTTGAGTCCTCTTGCCTTGTGTCAGTAGTGGTACTAGGATTTCGAAGGTACACGTTACCATGTCGCATTGCAAGAGAGCCATTTAACGAGCTTCCCTTGGTAAAATACCAATGTTAGCAAAACCTGATTTATAATTGTGTGGTTGTGTGTGATTATATCAAATAAAATTTTGTAATTGGAGGATGGATTAAAACTGGAGGGTTGAAAACTCATATCTGCAATCATTTCTTAAAGGGAGAACATATTGATACATTAACAAAGAATTTGAATAAGTAGACGGGAACTTTTATGATACTTGTACTCTTAGGAGAATTTTTTTCTAATAAAAAATTTAGAGATTAGTGATCATTTATCTCTGAAGTCCATCATAGAACTGCTGCTTCTGTGGGGTTTTGAGAACTCTTTGAAAATTCACAGAGCATTGGAAACTTTTCACAGAAATGTAACTTTAGGTAAATAATGATTTAAAAAAATGCATGGCCAAAGCAAAGATTTAGTGTTCCTCATAATTATGCTGGACTGCTGATGGAAGATCCTTTTAAACCAAGATGCATATTCTAAGCTAGAAGGTCGCCACCTAAAAATGGATTGTATAGTGTATTAACTACTCATGTATGTGAACCATAGGCTGGTTTCTTAGTAAAGCTCTAGCAATCTGAAAAAAATGTAGATTTTACAGAATTTTGAACACTATAGAATTTCCTCCATTTTTCTCAAGAGTGGTGACAATAAGACATGTATCACGTTTAAAAGATTGTTTTATGTCATCTTTACTATAAAAACGATAAAAATCAGTAGAGGGCTGGTGTTTGGGGTAGTTTCAAATGTGGAACTTTCAGGGTTTTTTTTATAAATGCAATTAATTTTGTAAATGTAATTTAGAAATCTATGAATTTTATTCAGTGTAACAGATTGTTTAAAATGAAACATTGAAATTAATTAACAAGCTTAGAGGTGGGACTTCCAGATGGTGGAGTGAGGATAGTGTCTACAGGCCCCTGGATCTCTACATGCGAAAAAATGAGTTTAGACTCTTACCTGACACCGTACACATAAAATTAACTCGGCATGGGTCATAGCCTTAAGAGCTAAAACCATAAAGCTTCTAGAAGAAAACAGAAAATTTTCGTGGCCTCGGATTAGGTAGAGTTCTTAGATACAATACCAGAAGGGTAATCAATAGAGGAAAAAATTGATCAATTATATTTTATCAAATTAAAAGCTTTTGTGCTTCCACATACACCGCTAAGAATATTAAAAAGATAACCCACAGATTGGGAGAAAATATTTGTAAATTGTATATCCAATAAAAGATTTGTATGCAGACTATATCAAGAGCTCTCACAAGAAGACAACTCAATTTAAAAGTGGGCAGAAGATTTGAATAGACATTTCACCAAAGAAGATATACAGATGATAGAAATGGCCAATAAACATATTAAAAAAATGGTTAACCTCATTAGTCATTAGGGAAATACAGATCAAAACCACAGTGAGGTCTCCACTTCACACCTTTTGTGATGGCTCTTCTAGTAGTTCCACCATGAGTGGGGCAGCTCCCTCCTGAAGCTCATGACAGTGGTCCTTGTTATGACCCAAGAAAGGTTTATTACACAAAGTGGGATGTCCCGAGGTGGGGGAGGGAAGGATGGCTCTCCGGGAGAAGTTCAGGAACAGAGAGAAAGAGAGGGAGAGAATAATGAGTACACAGGAGTTTTGTAGACGCCTTATGAGTCCACAGATAATCCTAAGACCTTGAAGCAATTTACATTTGAGGAATTATTACAAGAGTGACTAAAAATCAGTATCCCTTTGGCTCCAGGAATTGTAATTTCTCATTTTTTCTTATTATGAAAGCCGTGAACTTTGCCATCCTGAGTCCTGTAGCAATCCCTCATTCAAATTGCCATAATCAGTGGAGCCAGATCTGACCTGCTATTGAAGAATGTTGGTGCTGGGAACAAAGTTAAGATCTTCCTTTCCTCATAGAAAGATGCACACAGTGACAGGGAATGTTGAGCCTGTGTTTTACAGTTGAAAATACATAAACGTGTGTCTGTTATACCACAGAGTATGATGAGACCCACTGTTATAGTTTAAAGGAAGGCACCAAGACATCTGTTTCCTACAAAGGGGGACCTGTAGTTAGCTAACCTTTAAAAAGGTCATATCGGGGACAGGGGAGGCAGCAGTCTTTGGCAGACAGCTTTCTTAAGGCATATAGAATAGTCTGTTTAGGGGGGAAGGTCCCTCATTTTCAGCAGGTCCCATTTTTTAATCTGCCTTCATCTAGGCTCCAAGTTTGAGAAAGGATGGCAGAATGGGCAGGTGTTATTAAGTGGGAAAGGGAATTCTCCTTGGGTTTAATAGATCTGTAGGTGAGTAGCGTTCTCTTTTATGGCTAGAATGAGGAGAAGAGGGACCCTTGTTATATTTTGGTAGGATGTCATAAGACTTAAAAGTCAAGAGTTCCAGGTAACTATGGCAGAGGGCAAAAGAGGTTTATTTGGGAGACCACTGTCCATTTTGTAATATCATGAGGGTGTCTTTGAATAAGTCATATGTCTCTTGATTAGGGCTCTTTATTAGGACTGCTGCCTGTAGACAATAGGAAGAACGGAATTCCCAGTGATGCCTGTTTTAAGACTCATGACTACACTGATTGAGTAGCGTGTACCCCGATCAGAGTAGATAATATCTGGGGACCCAAAGGGAACTAACAGAGTTTTGGTGAGACCTACAGTAGTGGTGTCAGCGGTAGCGTACTGGGAAGGATAAACCCAAAGTAGGCCCACATAAGTATTAATCACTGTGAGGCCATACTGACTTATGCCCACAAACTGGGGCAACAGCTCAATACAATCAATTTGATAATGAATGAAGGGACATTTGCTCCTTTGGTATAATCCTCACTGGCCACGATGCCAGGACAGAACAGGCCACAGAAATCGCATTGGGAGGCTAAAGTTTTGGTTACAGCCAGTGGCATTGGGATACCATGGTGTTTGATACCATGTTTAAGAATCCAAGGTCCACAATGACTGGGCCCTTAGAGCCAAGGAAATGGGAGTGCTATATGAGTTTACTTAATAAATGTGAGCAAGTTGGTAGCTATGGCATTAAAGTGAGCCTTTTCCATGGGACCTTTAGAATGAGCTGAGTCATGGGAGACTTTAATGTAGTATATTAAAGCAACAGTATATTCCTGGTGTGGAAGGCCCCATAGGGAACAATCCTGAATATGAAATCTAGTCCTGTAGTTTGTGCTTGTTGGTTAGACCAAACAGTGGACCCATTAGCTACCACCAAGGAGTCTGTAAAAATATGGACAATAAACATACATATATTGAGGGACTCCTCCAGTGCCCACGTGACTGACCTTGTGGCCCATCCTTCATCTACCACGTCTTGGCAGTGGGATGGAAAGAAGTAGCTCTCCGGTGGATTCACATGGGATGGTGGTGCTCTTGTCCATAAAATAAATGGATTCCCTTTCTCCTGGACTCAGGGAACCTTGCAAGTGGCCTGTGGGGCCAGGTGAGGGGCCATCTTTCTCGGGCAAGGAGACTCCAGAAAGCATGAGAATGAGTGTGTAGAGTTTCCACAGTAAAGAAGCCACCAGATGCCACTGGTGGCATTGTTAGCTGGGTGGCTTTTGGGGTGGCCTCCAGGGCCTGTCATTGGGGTGACCTCCATTCAGATTGACCTGATTTTCTTGTGATTGCCTAAATAGATCTTAATGAAATGAGTAGATGGGATGTCTGTTGCTTCCAGAATCTAAATAGGCAAGTAGATGTTGGGCTTGAGAGGCCGGGAAGTAGGGTTATTGACTGGAAATGGTTTGGAGCAGCCTTCTGGGGACCAAATGATGCCCCCAAATTAAACTGAGGTGGTAGAGTCTTGGATCTTTTGGGGTGCGGTGACCCAACTGTGGTTAGTCAAAATCTGGACCACAGTTTGAATGTCTTGTGCAGTAACTTCATGAGTTTCTGGCCTTGGTAGAATATTGGCAGTCAAAGGCCATAGCTGGTGTTTGAGAACAGAACAAACCCATGAAGGTTCTGTCTGCATACATGGTGGGGACATATATATATATATATATATATTTTTTTTTTTTTTTTTTGGCTACACCCTGCAGCATGTGGGATCTTACTTCTCTGACTAGGGATTGAACCTGTGCCCCTTGCAGTGGAATCGTGGAGTCTTAACCTCTGGACCACCAGGAAAGTCCCCCATGGTGGGGATATTGATGTAGCCCACAGGTAATTGAGAGAGGGTATATCGGGGCACCTCATAGATAGATGCAAATTGCGACTGTGATGCTGGAGAAATGGGGACAGAATAAACTATATTAGTGAGATCAGTAACTCTGGGGATCTACCTCACGGAGGGTATCCTACCACCCCTCTACCCACCGATGATATTTATAAACTTTTTTGCCTAAGGAGTCTTACTCTCAATTGTCGGGATTTGAGTTTTCACCCTGGGGCTTCTCTTTAGTGCAGAATTAATTTGTGAATTTTCCTTTTTAGGGTTTAATAAGGCTGTGACATGTTGAAATGCTAGAGCATTAAGAAGGATTCATAGTCTCTGTCGATGACCTTTAAGAATGCATTAGGTTTTTGTTTTTTGTTTTTTGGGTCTTTAGGAGGTGGGAAGATAAAGCTGGTTAACATTTGAGTTTTAGCTCCTGGATGCCAAGGGCGAGTCCCTCCGTGCCCCTGAAGGTCAGGATCTTTATGGCAAAATCAGGGGCAGGAACAGCTGCAGATGTACTTGGTGTTCTGAGTGTTCTAATTAACCATTTCCCATCAGGGAATGAGCCTCAGCAGGCCACAGAGGGATAGCTCTGCATCCCAGCTCACCTGGGGGCCCCCCATGGGCTCACTGGGGCAATGGTGGGGGTGGAATCAGCGAGCACCATCACAGTTATGCTGGAGGCGACAGACGCAGGTGGGAGATGTGACTTGGAGACTGCTGGCACTAGCCAGTGAACAGTGGAAGTGCAAGTGCTACAACTTTGAAAAAGAGTTTGAGGGGGACCTTTGAGATGGCAGAGGAGTAAGACAAGGAGATCATCACCTTCCTCCCCACAAATACATCAGAAATACATCTACATGTGGAACAGCTCCTACAGAATATCTACTGAACACTGGCAGAAGACCTCAGACTTCCCAAAAGGCAAGAAACTCCCCACGTACCTGACTGTGTGGCTGAGAAGGTCTTGGTGCTCTGGCCGGGTGTCAGGCCTGAACCTCGGAGGTGGGAGAGCCAAGTTCAGGACATTGGACCACAAGAGACCTCCCAGCCCCATGTAATATCAATTGGCAAGAGCTCTCCTAGAGATCTCCGTCTCACCACTAAGACCCAGCTCCATTCAATGGCCAGCAAGCTACAGTGCTGGACACCCCATGCCAAACAACTAGCAAGACAGGAATACAACCCCACCCATTGGCAGAGAGGCTGCCTAAAATCATAATAAGTTCACAGGCATGCCAAAACACACCACCAGACACGGTCCTGCCCACCAGAAAGACAAGATCCAGCCTCATCCACCAGAACACAGGCACCAGTCCTCTCCACCAGGAAGCCTACACAAAGTGAACCAATCTTACCTACTGGAAGCAGACACCAAAAACAACAGGGACTATGAACCTGCAGCCTGCGAAAAGGAGATCCAAACACAGTAAGTTAAGCAAAATGAGAAGACAGAGAAACACACAGCGGATGAAGGAGCAAGGTAAAAACCCATCAGACCAAACAAATGAAGAGGAAATAGGCAGTCTACCTGAAAAAGAATTCAGAGTCATGATAGTAAAGATGATGCAAAATCTTGGAAATAGAATGGAGAAAATACAAGAAAAGTTTAACAAGAACCTAGAAGAACTAAAGAGCAAACAAACAATGATGAACCACACAATGAATGAAATTAAAAATACTCTAGAAGGAATCAATAGCAGACTACCTGAGGCAGAAGAACGGATAAGTGACCTGGAGGATAAAATAGTGGAAATAACTACCACAGATCAGAATAAAGAAAAATGAATGAAAAGAATTGAGGACAGTCTCAGAGACCTCTGGGACAACATTAAACGCACCACCATTCGAATTGTAGGGGTCCCAGAAGAAGAATAGAAAAAGAAAGGGACTGAGAAAATATTTGAAGAGATTATAGTTGAAAAATTCCCTGATATGGGAAAGGAAGTAGTCAGTCAGGTCCAGGAAGCGCAGAGAGCCCCATACAGGGTAAATCCAAGGAGAAACATGCCAAGACACATATTAATCAAGCTATCAAAAATTAAATACAAAGAAAAAATATTAAAAGCAGCAAGGGAAAAACAACAACATACAAGGGAATCCCCATAAGGTTAACAGTTGATCTTTCAGCAGAAACTCTGCAAGCCAGAAGGGGGTGGCAGGACATATTTAAAGTGATGAAAGCAGAGCGAAGAGTGCCCTATCTCAGGGTTGGGGCTTATAGGAACTGGAGTAGGGGTTTCAATTTTTAGTTTGATGGTCATTAGTAATCCATCATTATATCCTTCTTTATAAAACCTGATTCCCCATGAATGGCCATTTATCCAGTTTTTATCCTTTTTTCCTGGTTCACTAAAAGAGATCTTGGGGGGACCTTGAAGATGGCGGAAGAGTAAGACGCGGAGATCGCCTTCCTCCCCACGGATACACCAGAAATACATCCACACGTGGAACAACTCCTACAGAACTCCTACTGAAGGCTGGCAGAAGACCTCAGACCTCCCAAAAGGCAAGAAACTCCCCACGTAACTGGGTAGGGCAAAAGAAAAAACAGAGACAAAAGAATAAGGACGGCACCTGCACCAGTGGGAGGGAGCTGTGAAGGAGGAAAAGTTTCCACACACTAGGAAGCCCCTCCGCGGGCGGAGACTGCGGGAGGCAGAGGGGGGAGTTTCGGGACCGCGGAGTGGTGCACAGCGACGGGTGCGGAGGGCAAAGCGGGGAGATTCCTGAACAGACGATCGGTGCCGACCGGCACTCACCAGCCCGAGAGGCTTGCTGCTCACCCACCGGGGCGGGCGGGGCTGCGAGCTGAGGCTCGGGTTTTGGTTTTGGACGGAGCTCAGGGAGAGGACTGGGGTTGGCGGCTTGAACATAGCCTGAAGGGGTTAGTGCACCACGACTAGCCGGGAGGGAGTTCGGGGAAAAGCCTGCACCGGCCGAAGAGGCAAGAGACTTTTTCTTCCCTCTTTGTCTCCTGGTGCGCGAGGAGAGGGGTCTAAGAGCGCTGCTTAAAGGAACTCCAGAGACGGGCGCGAGCCGCGGCTAAAAGCGCGAACCCCAGAGACGGGCGCGAGCCGCGGCTGAGGGCGCGAGCCCCCGAGACGGGCGCGAGCCGCGGCTGAAAGCGCAAACCCCAGAGACGGGCGTGAGCCGCGGCTGAGGGCGCGAGCCCCCGAGACGGGCGCGAGCCGCGGCTAAAACCGCGGACCCCAGAGACGGGCGGGAGACGCTAAGGCTGCTGCTGCCGCCACCAAGGGGCCTGTGTGCGAGCACAGGTCACTCTCCACACCCCTCTTCCGCGGAGCCTGTGCAGCCCGCCACTGCCAGGTTCCCGGGATCCAGGGACAACTTCCCCGGGACAGCGCACGGCGGGCCTCAGGCTGGTGCAACGTCACGCCGGCCTCTGCCGCAACGTCACGCTGCCTCTGCCGCCGCAGGCCGGCCCCGCACGCAGTGCCCCTCCTTCCCCCATCCCCCAACCCCCGGCCTGAGTGAGCCGGAGGCCCCGAATCGGCGGCTCCTTTAACCCCGTCCTGTCTGAGCGAAAAAACAGACGCCCTCCAGCGACCTACACGCAGAGGCAGGGCCAAATCCAAAGCTGAGCTCCTGTGAGCTGTGAAAACAAAGAAGAGAAAGGGAAATCTCTCCCAGCAGCCACAGAAGCAGCGGATTAAAGCTCCACAATCAACTTGATATACCCTGCATCTGTGGAATACCTGAATAGACAAGGAATGATCCCAAATTGAAGAGGTGGAATTTAGGAGCGAAATCTATGATTTTTTTCCCTTTTCCTCTTTTTGTGAAGGTGTACGTGTATGCTCCTGTGTGACATCTAGTCTGTATACTCTAGCTTCCACCATTTGTCCTAGGGCTCTATCCGTCCATGACTTTTTTTTAAAAATTCTTTTTCTTAATAATTAAGTTTAATTGTAATAACTTTATTATACTTTACCTTCGTTCTTTCTTTCCTTCCTTCCCTCCCTCCTTTAGACAACGAATCACCCCAAATTGAGGAGGTGGTCTCAGGGAGCAGGATTTATGATTTTTCCCCCTTTACCTCTTTTTGTGAAGGTGTATGTGTATGCTTCTGTGTAAGATTTTCTCTGTATAGCTTTGCTTCCAACATTTGTCCTAAGGTTCTATCCGTCCCTTTTTTTTTTTCTAAATATTTTTTAATTCAATAACTATATTATACTTTATTTTATTTTTACTGTATCATCTTTCTTTCTGTCTTTTTTTCCTTCTTTCCCTCCTTCCTTCCTTCCTTCCTTCCTCCCTCCCTCCCTCCCTCCCTCCTTTCTTTCCTTCTTTGCTTCTTTCTTCCTTCCTTCCTTTCCTCCTTTCCTTCTTTCTTTCCTCATACTTCTACTAATTCTCTCTACTTTTTCTCCCTTTTATTCTGAGCCGTGTGGATGAAAGGCTCTTGGTGCTCCAGCCAGGAGTCAGGGCTCTGCCTCTGAGGTAGGAGAGCCAACTTCAGGTCACTGGTCAACAAGAGACCTCCCAGCTCCACATAATATTAAACAGCGGAAATCTCCCAGAGACCTCCATCTTAACACCAGCACCCAGCTTCACTCAACGACCAGCAAGCCACAGTGCTGGACAACCTATGCCAAACAACTAGCAAAACAGGAACACAACCCCACCCATTAGCAGAGAGGCTGCCTAAAATCATAATAAGGCCACAGACACCCCAAAACACACCACCAGACGTGAACCTGCCCACTAGAGAGACAAGATCCAGCCTCATCCAGCACAACACAGGCACTAGTCCCCTCCACCAGGAAGCCTACACAACCCACTGAAACAACCTTAGCCACTGGAGACAGACATCAAAAACAACGGGAACTACGAACCTGCAGCCTGCAAAAAGGAGACCCCAAACACAGTAAGATAAGCAAAATGAGAAGACAGAAAAACACACAGCAGATGAAGGAGCAAGATAAAAACCCACCAGACCTAACAAATGAAGAGGAAATAGGCAATCTACCTGAAAAAGAATTCAGAATAATGATAGTAAGGATGATCCGAAATCTTGGAAGTAGAATGGACAAAATGCAAGAAACAGTTAACAAGGACCTACAAGAACTAAAGATGAAACAAGCAACGATGAACAATGCAATAAATGAAATTAAAATCACTCTAGATAGGATCAATAGCAGAATAACTGAGGCAGAAGAACGGATAAGTGACCTGGAAGATAAAGTAGTGGAAATAACTACTGCAGAGCAGAATAAAGAAAAAAGAATGAAAAGAACTGAGGACAGTCTCAGAGACCTCTGGGACAACATGAAACGCACCAACATTCGAATTATAGGGGTTCCAGAAGAAGAAGAAAGAAAGAAAGGGACTGAGAAAATATTTGAAGAGATTATAGTTGAAAACTTCCCTAATATGGGAAAGGAAATAGTTAATCAAGTCCAGGAAGCACAGAGGGTCCCATACAGGATAAATACAAGGAGAAACACGCCAAGACACATATTAATCAAACTGTCAAAAATTAAACACAAAGAAAGCATATTAAAAGCAGCAAGGGAAAAACAACAAATAACACACAAGGGAATCCCCATAAGGTTAACAGCTGATCTCTCAGCAGAAACCCTACAAGCCAGAAGGGAGTGGCAGGACATACTGAAAGTGATGAAGGAGAATAGCCTGAAACCAAGACTACTCTACCCAGCAAGGATCTCATTCACATTTGATGGAGAAATTAAAACCTTTACAGACAAGCAAAAGCTGAGAGAGTTCAGCACCACCAAACCAGCTTTACAACAAATGCTAAAGGAACTTCTCTAGACACGAAACACAAGAGAAGGAAATGACCTATAGTAGCGAACCCAAAACAATATATAAAATGGAAATAGGAACATACATATCAATAATTACCTTAAATGTAACTGGACTAAATGCTCCCACCAAAAGACACAGATTGGCTGAATGGATACAAAAACAAGACCCTTATATATGCTGTCTACAAGAGACCCACTTCAGAACTAGAGACACATACAGACTGAAAGTAAGGGGATGGAAAAAGATATTCCATGCAAATGGAAACCAAAAGAAAGCTGGAGTAGCAATTCTCATATCAGACAAAATAGACTTTAAAATAAGGACTATTAAAAGGGACAAAGAAGGACACTACATAATGATCAAGGGATCGATCCAAGAAGAAGATATAACAATTGTAAATATTTATGCACCCAACATAGGAGCACCTCAATACATAAGGCAAATACTAACAACCATAAAAGGGGAGATCAACAGTAACACATTCATAGTAGGGGACTTTAACACCCCACTTTCACCCATGGACAGATCATCCAAAATGAAAATAAATAAGGAAACACAAGCTTTAAATGATACATTAAACAAGATGGACTTAATTGATGTTTATAGGACACTCCATCCAAAAACAACAGAATACACATTTTTCTCAAGTGCTCATGGAACATTCTCCAGGATAGATCATATCTTGGGTCACAAATCAAGCCTTGGTAAATTTAAGAAAACTGAAATTGTATCAAGTATCTTTTCCGACCACAACGCCATGAGACTAGATATCAATTACAGGAAAAGATCTGTAAAAAATACAAACACATGGAGGCTAAACAATACACTACTTAATAATGAAGTGATCACTGAAGAAATCAAAGAGGAAATAAAAAAATACCTAGAAACAAATGACAATGGAGACACAACGACCCAAAACCTATGGGATGCAGCAAAAGCAGTTCTAAGGGGGAAGTTTATAGCAATACAAGCCCACCTTAAGAAGCAGGAAACATCTCGAATAAACAACCTAACCTTGCACCTCAAGCAATTAGAGAAAGAAGAACAAAAAAACCCCAAAGCTAGCAGAAGGAAAGAAATCATAAAAATCAGATCAGAAATAAATGAAAAAGAAATGAAGGAAACAATAGCAAAGATCAATAAAACTAAAAGCTGGTTCTTTGAGAAGATAAACAAAATAGATAAACCACTAGCCAGACTCATCAAGAAAAAAAGGGAGAAGACTCAAATCAATAGAATTAGAAATGAAAAAGGAGAAGTAACAACTGACACTGCAGAAATAAAAAAAATCATGAGAGATTACTACAAGCAACTCTATGCCAATAAAATGGACAATCTGGAAGAAATGGACAAATTCTTAGAAATGCACAACCTGCCAAGACTGAATCAGGAAGAAATAGAAAATATGAACAGACCAATCACAAGCACTGAAATTGAAACTGTGATTAAAAACCTTCCAACAAACAAAAGCCCAGGACCAGATGGCTTCACAGGTGAATTCTATCAAACGTTTAGAGAAGAGCTAACACCTATCCTTCTCAAACTCTTCCAAAATATAGCAGAGGGAGGAACAATCCCAAATTCCTTCTACGAAGCCACCATCACCTTGATACCAAAACCAGACAAGGATGTCACAAAGAAAGAAAACTACAGGCCAATATCACTGATGAACATAGATGCAAAAATCCTCAACAAAATACTAGCAAACAGAATCCAACAGCACATTAAAAGGATCATACACCATGATCAAGTGGGGTTTATTCCAGGAATGCAAGGATTCTTCAATATACGCAAATCTATCAATGTGATAAACTATATTAACAAATTGAAGGAGAAAAACCATATGATCATCTCAATAGATGCAGAGAAAGCTTTCGACAAAATTCAACACCCATTTATGATAAAAACCCTCCAGAAAGTAGGCATAGAGGGAACTTTCCTAAACATAATAAAAGCCATATATGACAAGCCCACAGCAAACATCATCCTCAATGGTGAAAAACTGAAAGCATTTCCACTAAGATCAGGAACAAGACAAGGTTGCCCACTCTCACCACTCTTATTCAACATAGTTTTGGAAGTTTTAGCCACAGCAATCAGAGAAGAAAAGGAAATAAAAGGAATCCAAATCGGAAAAGAAGAAGTAAAGCTGTCATTGTTTGCAGATGACATGATACTATACATAGAGAATCCTAAAGATGCTACCAGAAAACTACTAGAGCTAATCAATGAATTTGGTAAAGTAGCAGGATACAAAATTAATGCACAGAAATCTCTGGCATTCCTATATACTAATGATGAAAAATCTGAAAGTGAAATCAAGAAAACACTCCCATTTACCATTGCAACAAAAAGAATAAAATATCTAGGAATAAACCTACCTAAGGATACGAAAGACCTGTATGCAGAAAATTATAAGACACTGATGAAAGAAATTAAAGATGATACAAATAGATGGAGAGATATACCATGTTCTTGGATGGGAAGAATCAACATTGTGAAAATGACTCTACTACCCAAAGCAATCTACAGATTCAATGCAATCCCTATCAAACTACCACTGGCATTTTTCACAGAACTAGAACAAAAAATTTCGCAATTTGTATGGAAACACAAAAGACCCCGAATAGCCAAAGCAATCTTTAGAACGAAAAAAGGAGCTGGAGGAATAAGGCTCCCTGACTTCAGACTATATTACAAAGCAACAGTAATCAAGACAGTATGGTACTGGCACAAAAACAGAAAGACAGATCAGTGGAACAGGATAGAAAGCCCAGAGATAAACCCACGCACATATGGACACCTTATCTTTGATAAAGGAGGCAGGAATGTACAGTGGAGAAAGGACAGCCTCTTCAATAAATGGTGCTGGGAAAACTGGACAGGTACATGGAAAAGTATGAGATTAGATCACTCCCTAACACCATACACAAAAATAAGCTCAAAATGGATTAAAGACCTAAATGTAAGGCCAGAAACTATCAAACTCTTAGAAGAAAACATAGGAAGAACACTCTATGACATAAATCACAGCAAGATCCTTTCTGACCCACCTCCTAGAGTAATGGAAATAAAAACAAAAATAAACAAATGGGACCTAATGAAACTTCAAAGCTTTTGCACAGCAAAGGAAACCATAACCAAGACCAAAAGACAACCCTCAGAATGGGAGAAAACATTTGCAAATGAAGCAACTGACAAAGGATTAATCTCCAAAATTTACAAGCAGCTCATGCAGCTCAATAACAAAAAAACAAACAACCCCATCCAAAAATGGGCAGAAGACCTAAATAGACATTTCTCCAAAGAAGATATACAGAATGCCAACAAACACATGAAAGAATGCTCAACATCATTAATCATTAGAGAAATGCAAATCAAAACTACAATGAGATATCATCTCATACCAGTCAGAATGGCCATCATCAAAAAATCAAGAAACAATAAATGCTGGAGAGGGTGTGGAGAAAAGGGGACACTCTTGCACTGCTGGTGGGAATGTGAATTGGTTCAGCCACTGTGGAGAACAGTATGGAGGTTCCTTAAAAAACTACAAATAGAATTACCATATGACCCAGCAATCCCACTACTTGGCATATACCCTGAGAAAACCAAAATTCAAAGAGAGTCATGTACCAAAATGTTCATTGCAGCTCTATTTACAATAGCCAGGACATGGAAACAACCTAAGCGCCCATCATCGGATGAATGGATAAAGAAGATGTGGCACATATACACAATGGAATATTACTCAGCCTTAAAAAGAAATGAAATTGAGCTATTTGTAATGAGATGGATAGACCTAGAATCTGTCATACAGAGTGAAGTAAGTCAGAAAGAAAAAGACAAATACCGTATGCTAACACATATATATGGAATTTAAGGGAAAAAAATGTCATGAAGAACCTAGGGGTAAGATAGGAATAAAGACGCAGACCTACTGGAGAACGGACTTAAGGATATGGGGAGGGGGAAGGGTGAGTTTTGACAGGGCGAGAGAGAGTCATGGACATATACACACTAACAAACGTAGTAAGGTAGATAGCTGGGGGGAAGCAGCCGCAAGGCACAGGGATATTAGCTCGGTGCTTTGTGACAGCCTGGAAGGGTGGGATGGGGAGAGTGGGAGGGAGGGAGACGCAAGAGGGAAGACATATGGGAACATATGTATATGTATAGCTGATTCACTTTGTTGTAAAGCAGAAACTAACACACCATTGTAAAGCAATTATACCCCAATAAAGATGTTTAAAAAAAAAAAAAGTGATGAAAGCGAAAAACCTACAACCAAGATTACTCTACCCAGCAAGGATCTCATTTAGATTCGACGGAGAAATTAAAACCTTTACAGACAAGCAAAACTAAGAGAATTCAGCACCACCAAACCAGCTTTACAACAAATGCTAAAGGAACTTCTATAGGCAGCAAACACAAGAGAAGGAAAAGATCTGCAATAACAAACCTAAAACAATTAAGAAAATGGTACTAGGAACATATATATTGATAATTACCTTAAATGTAAATGGAGTAAATGTTCCAACCAAAAGACATAGACTGGCTGAATGGATCCCAAAACAAGACCTGTATATATGCTGTCTACAAGAGACCCACTTCAGACCTAGGGACAAATACAGACTGAAAATGAGGGGATGGAAAAAGATATTCCAAGCAAATGGAAATCAAAAGAAAGCTGGAGTAGCAATTCTCCTATCAGACAAAATAGACTTTAAAATAAAGACTATTACAAGAGACAAAGAAGGACACTACATAATGATCAAGGGATCAATCCAAGAAGAAGGTATAACAATTGTAAATATTTATGCACCCAACATAGGGGCACCTCAATACATAAGGCAAACGCTAACAGCCATAAAAGGGGAAAACACAATCATAGTAGGGGACTTTAACACCTCACTTTCACCAATGGACAGATCATCCAAAGTGAAAATAAATAAGGAAACACAAGCTTTAAATGATACATTAAACAAGATGGACTTAATTGATATTTATGAGACATTCCATCCAAAAACAGCAGATTACAGTTTCTTCTCAAGTGCTCATGGAACATTCTCCAGGATAGATCACATCTTGGGTCACAAATCAAGCCTTGGTAAATTTAAGAAAATTGAAATCGTATCAAGAATCTTTTCCAACCACAGTGCTATGAGACTAGATATCAATTACAGGAAATAATCTGTTAAAAATACAAACACATGGAGGCTAAACAATACAGTAGTAAATAACCAAGAGATCACTGAAGAAATCAAAGAGGAAATCAAAATATAGCTAGCAACAAATGACAATGAAAACACGACGACCCAAAACCTATGGGATGCAGCAAAAGCAGTTCTAAGAGTGAAGTTTATAGCAATACAATCCTACCTCAAGAAACAGGAAACATCTCAAATAAACAACCTAACCTTGCACCTAAAGCAATTAGAGAAAGAAAAACAAAAAAACCCCAAAGTTAGCAGAAGGAAAGAAATCATAAAAATCAGATCAGAAATAAATGAAAAAGAACCGAAGGAAACGATAGCAAAGACCAGTAAAACTAAAAGCTGGTTCTTTGAGAAGATAAACAAAATTGATAAACCATTAGCCAGACTAACCAAGAAAAAAAGGGAGAAGACTCAAAACAGAATTAGAAATGAAAAAGGAGAAGTAACAACTGACACTGCAGAAATACAAAGGATCATGAGTGCTACATTTAGCTTTTTAATTAATTAATTAATTTATTGGCTGTGTTGGGTCTTCGTTGCTGCGTGTGGGCTTTCTTTAGTTGCGGCGAGTGGGGGCTACTCTTCGAGCAGGAGCTACTCTTCATTGCGATGTGTGGCTTCTCATTGCAGTGTCTTTTCTTGTTGTGAAGCGTGGGCTCTAGACATGCGGGCTTCAGTAGTTGCAGCTCACAGGCTCTAGAGCGCAGGCTCAGTAGTTGTGGCACGTGGGCTTAGTTGCCCCAAGGCATATGGGATCTTCCTGGACCAGGGCTCGAACCCGTGTCCTCTGCATTGGCAGGTGGATTCTTAACCAGTGCACCACCAGGGAAGTCCCAAGCTCTCTTGAGGCCCCAGGAGGCCTTTTGGGGCCCGGAGTTAGGTCAGGTTGGTTAGGTGCTCTCTCCCTTAGAGGCTGAGCCTGGCTTGGTGTCCAGGAAGTACTTCATTGCTCTCCATATTTGCTACAACTGAGGGAAGACTGATCTCCAGAGGGCTGAAGGAGCAAGTTGGTGGATTCAGTATATGGTTGCCAAACCGATTTTCCAGAAAGAGTGAGGCATAGAGATTTTTTCATCTTGAGCCAGTTTTTAAAGCTATATTAAAGTATAATTTACATGTACTAAACTGCATATGTTTGAAGTATTACAAGTTAATACGTTTTCACCTAGGTATGAACCTCGAAACCATCATCAGAGTTCTGATAATGTCCATATTTACCTCATGTCCTATTATTATCTCTTCTTGCCCTTCCCATCTCTCCAGGTAACCACTGATGTCCTTTCCCTTAGAATAGATACGTTTGCATTTTCTTGAATTTATCTGACTGGAATCATAAACTGTTTACTGGGTTCTTCTTCTGGTTTCCTTTGTTTCATAATTATTTGAGATTCATCAGTGATATAAACGAATAGCTCATCTCTTTTCTTTTTGATGAGTAGCATTCTTATCTGGATGTACCACTGTTAGTTTACACGTTCATCTTTTTATGGACGTTTAGGTTATTTCTAGGTTTTCACTCTTGAAAATAAAGCTGCTACAAAAAATAAATATATATATACACACACACACACACACACACATATATATATCAACAATATTTAAACCTCTCTCACCTCCTCGCTTCCAAGATGACCAAGAAAAGAAGGAATAATGGTCGTGCCGAAAAGGGCCGCGGCCACGTACAGCCTATTCACCGCACCAGCTGTGCCGGATGCGTGCCCAGGGATAAGGCCATTAAGAAGTCCGTCATTCGGAACATCGTAGAGGCCGCGGCGGTCAGAGACATTTCCAAAGCGAGCGTTTTTGACACCTATCTGCTTCCCAAGCTGTATGTGAAACTGCATTACTGCGTGAGTTGTGCCGTTCACAGCAATGTAGTCGAGTCGTTCTCAGGAAGCCCGGAAGGACCGAACACCTCCACCCTGATTTAGACCTGTGGGTGCTGCCCCGTGACCTCCGCCAAAGCCCATGTAAGGAGCTAAGTCCTTGAAGACTGAAGAAATACTGTCCCTGGGAAGACAATAAAGTGGAAATTATACTTTAAAAAAAAAAAAAAAGTAGGTACTGTCTACCTTTTTTAAAAAAATTTTCAGATCTTTTATCTGTTATGTAAAATTCACATTTTAAAACCATGGATACAGGAATTACAATCACAGTTCCTTGGCACCATGGTAGCATTACGGTGGTAGTGCTCCTAGATGAGGGAGTGGTATGTGAAGTTCACAAAGTACAAGTTGACAGTTCTGTAGCATAAACTCCAACATTAGTAAAATGATTTTTAGATGAAAGTCAAAACAAAATGGAGCAACTTGTATTACTGTCATAAAAGCCTGCCTACCAAAAGCCCAAATCATTGGCGATGACGAGTTTTGAGTGGCAAAGAATTTAAAGGGGGACTAAAAATCATGGTTTATTTGTTGAATGAAACCAGCCTTGGAATTTAAGAAAATCACATTTTAAAGTTTAAGCACAGTTATAAAAAACAGTCTTTGAAAATTTTCATTTTTGCTTATTCTCATTTTCAGCAGTCATAAAAACATGAATCTAATCCCATCAGTACAAGACAGTTCCAAGAATATAATTCATGTCTCAAATATTCCTATCAGAGCATTAAGGATCACCTATAAATCGGTATGTCAGTTCTAACTGAAAACCGAAAACTGGATTAGGGAGAAGATAAATCTGAAAGTAAAATAATGGTTTCATACTTTGGCAGTTTAGAAAATTAAATAATTTTAAACCTCAATGGAAGAGTGTACCGCAAGGAAACAATCCAAAACAACAACAACAACAAATCAATATATTTTTTTCACTTTTACAATTCAGTTTATTTGCTGTTTTACAACTTATATTTCCAAAGGCTTTACAATGTCATATTTTCTTGTTTTTTGATATAATGCTTTAATAGTTCAATCAAGAGAGATACCATATGATGCAATATTTAGCTCTTCCTTGAAGCTGGAACTCAGCAATTTGTTTCCTCTAGAGCTGCTGGGTATTGCCTAAACTTTATAACATCTGCCTCGAATCTCTTTTACTTTGCAGGGGAACTTAGTTTTTGATCTCTCACAGTTAACATTCCAATGATTTGTGAGAGGCTCTCCTGGACTCCAGTCCCTCTGGCTTGGTCATAGTGTGCTTTCTTTGGAGGCTGACACCAGTGCTTTCACAGCCATCCTGTCGTTTCAACTGGTAAACCGCAGGGATGACGCGCTCATATTCACCACCAGCTTGTAATAACCTGTACTTATTTCTGGTGGGCCAGACCATCAGCTGGGGAGGGACAGAGCACCCAGGTGGTATCCTGATTATCCTTCCAGCCTTCCGATAAGACCTTCCTTTGGAAGATGTCAGAGGGCCCTGTGGACTCACTTCTTCAAGGAGGCATTCTACCTCATGCACTTCATCTTCAACTTCCAACTCAAGAGTCTTCTGAATCCTCCGCCACCCCATCAGGAACATCAGCGACACCAGCTCCTGCCGGGTCAGTGTTCCACAGAACCAAGTCATTCGGAAGTCAGAGCTGAAAACGGATGCTGGGGAAGAGTGCTGAAGACCCCAGGGGATGGTGGAGTGCCGCCATCTGGCTTCACTTTTTGCACCAATTCTCCCCGCCTCCAAGGGCAAAAGGATATGATGCGTTTTCTGAAAGGTTCTCACTATTCGAGACTGGCCTGATTTGAAGAGCAGATTCCAGTGCCAACAGTGACATAAATGTCCCTGTTTACCCACAGTCCTACAAATGCTGAATTAATTTACACTGACCGATCTTAACAGGTGTGCTGTGCCACCTCAGCTTTCATCTGCTTCTCTCCTTTCTCCTGACGTTGAACCTTCCCTCTGAAGTGCTGTTAACTAAGCCCTGTGAGGGCCCCTTGGAGCCCCTTACTCCCTGACAGTGTCAGCTCTCAGTTCTGCTCCCTCGTTTCCTCCTGTATGAGTTCCTCTCCTAAGTGCAAGCCTTTCCCCAACTTCTGTTCTCGGCCATCTTTCCTCTCAAGATCCCGTGCACATCCACGATTTCAGCTGTTTTCCTCTGGAGAAAGCAGTGCGGTCAAACAGAAGGTGACTGTCAGGTCGGAGACGAACATTCTGGGTTGAAGCCCAGCTTCCCGACTTCCTCCTTGTCTGCCTGGGTCAGGTCTGGCATCCTCTGTGCCTCAACTTCCACATCATTAAAGTGGGGTTGTACTGTCTAAAAAAAAATTAAGTACTTTTTAAAAATTTTATTTTATTTTTGGCTATGTTGGGTCTTTGTTGCTGTGCGCGGGCTTTCTCTAGTTGCGGTGAGCGGGGGCTACTCTTCGTTGTGGTGTGCGGGCTTCTCGTTGCGTGGCTTCTCTTGTTGCAGAGCACGGGCTCTGGGCATGCGGGCTTCAGTAGTTGTGGCAGGTGGGCTCTAGAGCGCAGGCTCAGTAGTTGTGGTGCATGGGCTTAGTTGCTCCACAGCATGTGGTATCTTCCCAGACCAGGGCTCGAACCCGTGTCCCCTGCCTTGGCAGGCGGATTTTTGACCACTGCGCCACCAGGGAAGTCCCATAAATGAGTTTTTAAAAGTTGATTTTTCTGAACTTCACTGACCTTCATGGCTGTGGATTACCCTGAAATCCATAAAAGTCCTGGCAGCATTTCCTCTAAGCTCAGAACACAGTGGTGAGGTAATAACAACCGTACCTTTGCTACTTTTGCAACAGTACTCTGGAATTGAGCATAATAGGTGGAGGAGGTGGTAGGGGAATCACCTCTTCTGCCTTCTTAGTTTGCACAGTAAAGTGGAAAATCCCGGGATCAAATCCAGGACAGTCTGACTAGAGCCCACTTCAACCACTGAACTCCAATAATTTGTTTACGCATCTTATTTAAGTCCACGTAAGTCAGTTGAGAATCATGTAGTACCTTTGTCCTACTGGCGCAGCCCAGCGCAGCGCAACGCCAGGTGAGGAGCTTACCCGCGCAGCCCAGCACCTTCCAGCATTCTCAGGACCAGCCGCTCGCTGCTGCCCTTGCTCTGGCCGCCGAGCAAAACACAGGCACCCCCTGCCTCTTACACGCTTCTCATCTTTCCCGTTGGAGGAGGTCGCCTGTAGATCCAGGCTGGGCATTACAGTCTGCCTGGTTGGAGAGTCAGTTGTGGGTTGAGCCCCACCTCACCTCTTTCCTGCTGTCAGCTGGAGTAGGTAAACAGCAGATGGTCATCAGAGCAGCTAAAGCCTCAGTTTCCTTAACTGTTAAAGAGAAAATTTTTGATGGAGCTCATCCTCCAGTAGCTTCCTGAAAAAGGATGCATAAAGTGTTCCAGTGAAGGACCTTTTCCAGGATACTCAACGATGACAGTTGCCAAGTCCTGTAGTAGGTCCTGGGTGAGGAAGCCTTGACTCATGGGACATAACAGCATTGCCGGATGCCTGGTACATTTTAGAAACCTGACTGCATAAGAAGCACTTTACTATGGGCACAGGATGTTACCTGGAATCAGAGAACTAAACGATCCTGACTTTTCTTGATTTTAAATGGTAAAAAGTCTTAACTACTTTTTGTAACAGTACTCTGTACTAATGATGGTCAGCTATTTACTTTTATTTGTATTATTAATATTCACAACTTATTTCCTAATTAAATATTTAAAAGTTCTCGTGCTAATTCTGGTGTTAAAAACTTTTTAAATCTATAAATCTGGTTTTGAGACAATTGATAGTAATTGACTTTCTTTGTTACAACCAATTGCTGAGTAATAAAATGCACTTTTCAAAACAAAACAAAACAAAATCAAGAGGTTTAAATCTCGGTGATAACGCAGTTGTCTGTAGAAGCAACTCTATGCCAATAAAATGGACAACCTGGAAGAAATGGACAAATTCTTAGAAAAGCACATCCTTCCGAGACTGAACCAGGAAGAAATAGAAAATATAAACAGACCAGTTGAGACTGTGATTAACAGTCTGCCAACAAACAAAAGCCCAGGACCAGATGGCTTCACAGGCAAATTCTGTCAAACATTTAGAGAAGAGCTAAAACCTATCCTTCTCAGACCCTTCCAAAATACAGCGGAGGGAGGAACACTCCCAAACTCATTCTACGAGGCCACCATCACCCTAATACCAAAACCAGACAAAGATATCACAAGGAAAGAAAACTACAGGCCAATATCACTGATGAACATAGATGCAAAAATCCTCAACAAGATACTAGCAAACAGAATGCAACAGCACATTAAAAGGATCATACACCATGATCAAGTGGGGTTTATCCCAGGAATGCAGGGATTCTTCAATATACGCAAATCAATCAATGTGATACACCATATTAACAAATTGAAGGAGAAAAACCATATGATCATCTCAATAGATGCAGAAGAAGCTTTCGACAAAATTCAACACCCATTTATGATAAAAGCCCTCCAGAAAGTAGGCATAGAGGGAACTTACCTCAACGTAATAAAGTCCATATATGACAAACCCACAGCCAACATTGTTCTCAGTGGTGGAAAACTGAAACCATTTCCTCTAAGATCAGGAACAAGACAAGGTTGCCCACTCTCACCACTCTTATTCGACATAGTTTTGGAAGTTTTAGCCACAGCAGTCACAGATGAAAAAGAAACAAAAGGAAACCAACAGTGACAGGAGTAAAACTGTCACTGTTTGCAGATGAGATGATAGTATACATAGAGAATCCTAAAGATGCTATCAGAAAACTACTAGAGCTAATCAATGAATTTGGCAGAGTAGCAGGATACAAAATTAATGCACAGAAATCTCTTGCATTCCTATACACTAATGATGAAAAATCTGAAAGGGAAATTAAGGAAACACTCCCATTTACCACTGCAACAAAAAGAATAAAATACCTAGGAATAAACCTACCTAAGGAGACAAAAGACCTGTATGCAGAAAACTATGAGACACTAATGAAAGAAATTAAAGATGATACAAACAGATGGAGAAATACACCATGTTCTTGGATTGGAAGAATCAATATTGTGAAAATGACTATACTACCCAAAGCAACCTACAGATTCACTGCAATCCCTATCAAACTACCAATGGCATTTTTCACAGAACTAGAGCAAAAATTTACACAATTTGTATGGAAACACCAATGACCCCAAACAGCCAAAGCAATCTTGAGAAAGAAAAATGGAGCTGGAGGAATCAGGCTCCCAGGTTTCAGACTATCCTACAAAGCTACAGTAAGCAAGACAGTATGGTACTGGCACCAAAACAGAAATATAGATCAATGGAACAGACTAGAAAGCCCAGAGATAAAACAAATACTGTACACTAACACATATATATAGTATCTATATAAAAAAAAAAGGTTCTGAAGAAACTAGGGGCAGGAAAAGAATTAAGATGCAGACGCAGAGAATGGACTTGAGGACGCGGGGAGGGGGAAGGGTAAGCTGTGACAAAGCGAGAGAGAGGCATGGACATATATACACTACCAAACGTAAGGTAGATAGCTAGTGGGAAGCAGCCGCATAGCACAGGGAGATCAGCTCGGTGTTCTGTGACCACCTAGAGGGGTGGGAGGGAGGGAGACGCAAGAGGGAAGAGATATGGGAACATATGTATAACTGATTCACTTTGTTATAAAGCAGAAACTAACACACCATTGTAAAGCAATTATACTCCAATAAAGATGTTAAAAAAAAAGAGTTTGACAGTTTCTTAGAAAGTTAAACATAAACTTGTCATATGACCCAGGAGTTCGACTCCTATGTATTTACCCAAGATCAGTATAAACATAGGTTCACACAGATGACTTGTATGTCATTGTTTATACCAACATTATTTATAATATTCAAACAATGGAAACAATCCACATGTCCATCAACTGGTGAAAAGATAAACAAAACAGTGTATCTGTACATGAAATACTGTTCAGCAATAGGAAGGAATGAAATACGAATATAACATAATATGCTACAACACAGATGAACCTCAAAAACATTATGCTAAGTGGAAGAAGCCATACACAAAATAACATATGAAACAGACACAAGTAGATCAGTGGTTACCTGGGGTGGAAAGTGGGGTAGAAATTAGCTACAAGGAATCTTTTGGGGTCGATGGATACATTGTAAAGCCAGGATGTGGTGATGGTTGTGTAAATCTATACAGTTACTAAATATCGTTAAATTGTGATATTTAAATATCATTAAATGTCATTAATTGAGCTTTTTATGTTCAGGAAACTTTGTGAGAACATACATGTTTTCATCCACGGTGCTTTGCGCTATGTGTAAGCTTTATGTAGTGTGTGTGTCTACCTGGGTGGAAGCTGATGCATGTAAATAATGCTGTACTGTTGGAATGTGCAGAGAAGTATTTCTGAAGAGCACCAAGTTTAAAAAGTCTTCTATGTAGTTACCCACAACATTGAGAAATAGATGTGCAAAGTTCCCCCTTAGTGGTGGGTGTGTGTGTGGGAGGTACAAACTATTGGGTATAAAATAGGCTACAAGGATGTGTTGTACAGCACAGGGAATATAGCCAATATTTTGTAATAACTGTAAATGGAGTGTAACCTTTAAAAATTGAATAGAAAGTAAATTAAATAAACAACAAAAAAACTCCAAAGTTCCCCCATTAGCATTCAGATTTCCTACACTTTTTTCATGTTTTCTAAATAGTTCGTCAGATTTGAAATGCTGTTTATTTAAGATAGAGAATAATCACCCAGATGTGAGTATGTATGATGCATAGGTTGTTGTATTAAGCTCCACAAAATCAAGGAGGATTTTTTTTTAAATTATGGAACAGCAATTATCGGGCTGCTCCCAGGTGATGGTCTTAGCAGCTTTATCTGTACGACTTCACTGAATTCTCACAGGGACACTCTTCTGTAGTACTCTTGCTATCCTTGTACAGAAGGAGACACTGAGACCAGAGGGCTTAGTCACTTGTCCCAGGCCACATAGCCAAGAGGGGCAGCTGATGGACCTCGGAGTCTTTGCTCCAGATGGAGAAACAGGGGCTGGTCACACTGCATCCCATGTTGAATGCAGGGTGATCTTTCCAGACATTTAGGGGACTGTGGGAGGAAATGTCAGGGAGTGGTCATGAACGACTGAGACACGTGGGGACGAAGGGCCTTGGGGACATGTGGGGATGAGAGCCTGGGAGGCAGGGGACCAGCCCAGAGGGGACCACTGAATCCCTCCAGACCGCAAAGGCAGAGTAATGAACAAGGATGCAAAGTAGACCAAGCACGGAGAGTGCGGCTTTAACAGCTAGCCAGAGGCCCATGTCCCTGTGCTCCAGGGTGCTAATCCAGGGCCCAGGGTGCTAATCCACCCCATGATGCTCATCCAGGCCCCAGGATGCTAATCCACCCCACGATGCTAATCCAGGGCCCACGGTGCTAATCCAGGGCCCAGGGTGCTAATCCACCCCACGATGCTAATCCAGGCCCCAGGATGCTAATCCAGACCCCACGATGCTAATCCAGGGCCCACGATGCTAAGCCAGGCCCCAGGGTGCTAATCCAGGCCCCAGTGTGGTAATCCAGACCACTCTTGAAAGGAACCCGCCCTCCCCCAAGAGCTTGTTCAGCGTGGATGGGAGATTAGAGCCAGTTCCGTCTGTGTGTGTGAGCAAAGAGTCTGTGCCGGCCTCAGGGACTGAGGCTGTCTACCGGTGGCCACCTCCAGAAAGTAGCCCTCTCAGTTTACAAGGAAAACCACAAACCAGGTCATAAAAAGTACACTGAGACTCCACGATTTACTTTACCCAAGTGGGAAGTAACCAACGCAGATAGCTTACTTCTCCTCAGGTTTATTTAATACGAGTGAGTGAGCGAGTGAGTGTATGTGTGTGTGTGTGTGTGTGTCTGCCCTGCAGTCATAGGCACAGATCTTCCCTTTGTTCCCACCTGGTACATCATGTTTGCGAGATTGTACCGTACATTGAGGAACATCCGAGGAACACACACACCCACCACCCTCACCACGCATTTCATTAATAGCAAGTCTCCTAAGAATGAATTTGTATCCAAACGATTCTCTCCTGACTCACCCACAAAAGTACTTCAAAGAATCTTGTGACTATTTGAAAATATTCTCCCTAGCAGTACTGCTTCTGGCACCCGGTTGAAGGTTCCTAATGGTTTCATTCATCCATCCGGCAGATATTCACGCTGTAGGAAACTTCTGCTCTTATCTCAGAGCTGGATGGATATGCAGTGGTACCTAATTTGACTTGGATGAAAACAGCCTGCTTTCCTTAGGGAGCAGTTGCTAAGTCCAGCTCAGCGTTTGTGGCAAAGCGCATCCATCCTCTAATTCCAGGTGTTTTCTGAGGCTCCACTTTGGTCGACCAGGGCTCCCGGATCCGTGACAGCCCTGAAGCATCAGTCGCTGCTCTCAAGTAGTCCTCAGCCGAGGGGGAGCGGCAGCCACCTGTGATGCCCATCCAGTGTAAGTGCTGTCATGGAAACATGTCCAGGGCAGCGTGGCAGCCCAGGGACGGTTGGACAGGTGAGGGTGCCAGCATGGAGTCTTGAAGCCTAAGTAGAAATCCCACGAGCAGGCCAAAGGGGAAGAAGACATTCATGACGTGTGACAGCTTGGGGGTGTACAAACAAGATGTCTTTGTGAATCTGAAACTCTTTTAGGGAGGCTGGACCTGGGGGTATGAACAGAGGAGTGGTGGGCAGATGCTAGAAAGCTGGTGTGTGCTTGCCTGTGGGCAGCATACCGTCCGTCCTTAACTGCTAACTTCTCCCTCCTGGTGGGGCTTTCAGTCTCTGCAGAACAGCTCAGAGATATTGTTAAGTGTATCCCTTGACTGGGAACCAGGACCCTGCCCCAAGGCTGCACAGTTGTTTCTTGGCTTCTCCTCCCTTGCCCCTGCATCCCCTCCCTTCCCTGATGAGCAACTGTTTGAACCTGCTCCTTGGAGCTCAGGGAAGGTCATGGAGACTGAATGAAGCCTGTTTTCTGTAATCAAAGAAATGGGGGACACAGAAAGGCTCTCGTGCCCAGGAACCCCACAGGGTCCTGCTCGGTATCAGGAGGACCACAGCGCCGGCCCCCTGCCCTGTCTCCCAGGGACACCAGAGGGGGGTTACCTGGTTGAGCAGGTACCTGCACTGTGGGGGCCTTGCCTGGCACCAGGGGCCCAGCATCTGTGTGCTTGGGGTCTATTGTGAACATCCCCCGAGCACCGTGCACATGATGGAGTGAAAGGGGAAGGAACTGAGAAACAGGCAGGAGACCATCAGGGCCTGACCTAAAACCCACGTGATGGGAGTGGATGGGAATTTAAGGAGAAACATGATAAGTTTGGATCCTCAGGTGTTGGTGATTGAGTAGAACTGGGGGGTGAAAGGAACCTGGGCAAGGTCACGGGTGTGTGCAGTTATGGACGGTATTAGTCTGCTGTGGCTGATGTAACAAAGTACCACAGACTGAGTGGCTTAAACAACAGACATTTATTTTCTCATTCTTTTTTTAATTGGATTTAGTTCTGGAGGCTAGAAACCTGAGATCAGACTTGGCAGAGTTGTTTTGCTCTGAGGGTTGTGAGGGGAAGGGTCTGTTCCAGGTCTCTCTCCTTGGCTTTAGGTGCCCATCTTCCCCGTGTGCCAGTTTCCTCTTCTTGGAGAGACACTGGTCATTGCTGGATTAGGCTCCACCTGACTGGCCTCAGTTTCACTTAATTACTGCTTCGAAGGCCCATCTCCAAGTAAGGTAACATTCTGAGGTGCTAGTCAGGACTTCAGCATATGAATTTGGGGGTGTGGGGACACAGTTCAGCCCATAACACGAAGACGCAGACAAAGCTGTGAGCGGTGTAAAGTGTACAGTTGTTCATTCTGAGGAATCGTGTAACGAGGTTTGCCTGTACTTCCGTGACCTGAATGGGTGTAACGAGGTTTGCCTGTACTCCAGTGACCTGAATGGGTGTGTGTCACTTGTGAGGTGGGAGGGCCTCTTCCAGGGAAAGAATCCCCTGACCTGAATGGAGGCAGCAGGTCTTTTTTATTTTTTCCAGTATTTTTTTTAATTGAAGTACAGTTGATTTACAATGTTGTTAATTACCGCTGTAGAGCAAGGTGATTCAGTTATACGTATATATATGTTCTTTTTAAAAAATATTATTTCCTATTATGATTTATCATAGGATATTGAATATAATTTCCTGTGCTATACAGTAGGACCTTGTTGTTTATCCATTCTCTATATAAATGATTACATCTGCTAATCCCAACCTCCCACTCTGTCCCTCCCTCAACCCCCTCCCTTTTGGCAACCACCAGTCTGTGCTCTATGTCTGTGAGTCGTAGATAGGTTCATTTGGGTCATATTTTAGATTCCATATGTAAGTGATAGCACATGGTATTTGGCTTTCTCTTTCTGACGTATTTCACTTAGTATGCTAATCTCTAGTTGCATCCATGTTGCTGCAAATGGCATTATTTCACTCTTTTTTATGTCTGAGTAGTATTCCATTGTATATATGTACCACATCTTCTTTATCCGTTAATCTATTGATGGACATTTAGGTTGTTTCCATGTCTTGGCTATCGTGAACAGTACTGCTATGAACATAGGGGTGCGTGTATCCTTTTGAATTATAGTTTGTCTGGATGTATGCCCAGGAGTGGGATTGCCGGATCATAGAGGCAGCAGGCCTTAACGTAGTTCTGGAAATTTAGATTTTCTCAAGGTGAGTGCAATTCCTCCGGCTTCTCATAGCTGACGTCTGGGAGAGACTAGCTGAGGGTCAGGGGGTTTCAGCAGGATATTTCAGGAGCGGTCATGGTCTAGTGGTTGGAGCTCTGGATGGGGGGTGTGTGTGATAGATTATTTTGAGCCAAAAGGAATAAAACTGCTTAAGAGGCAGGGTGGAGTCAGACGAACCCAAATTTTCATCTCTCCTCAGCCCATCTCTCATAGTCAGCTCAGGCTTCCGTAACAAAGTACCATGGACTAGATGGCGTAAACGACAGAAATTTATTTCTCAGAGTTCTGGAGGCTGAAGTCCAAGATCAGGGGCCAACATGGTCGGGTTCTGATGAGGGCTCTCTTCCTAGCTTGCAAACGGCAGCCCTTCTCACTGTGTCCTCACGTGATAGGGAGATAGAGATAGAGGCAGAGTCCGAGACAGAGAGAGAGACAGAGTCTGAGACAGAGACAGAATCTGAGACAGAGAGAGAGACAGAGACAGAGTCTGAGACAGAGAGAGGGACAGAGTCTGAGACAGAGAGACAGAGACAGAGAGAGAGAGACAGAGTCTGAGACAGAGAGAGAGAAACAGAGTCCGAGACAGAGAGAGAGACAGAGACCGAGACAGAGAGAGAGACAGAGAGAAAGACGGAGTCAGAGACAGAGAGAGAGACAGAGTCAGAGACAGAGAGAGAGACAGAGTCAGACACAGAGTCAAAAACAGAGAGAGACAGAGTGCAAGACAGAGAGACAGAGTCAGAGACAGAGTCAGAGACAGAGTCAGAGACAGAGGTAGACAGAGTCAGAGAGCTCTCTGGTGTCTCTTCTTATAAGGGTACTGATCTCATCAGAGGGTCCCACCTGCATGAACTCATGTAACCTTCACATGGGAAAGGGGCTAATGGTCTCTCTGGAGCCTCTTCTGATCTGTTTCCCAAGGGCTCCACGCTCATGACTTCATCACTTCCCAAAGGCCCCATCTCCAAAGAACATTGTACTGGGGGTTTGGGTTTCAGCATATGAATTGGGGGAGGGAACACGAACATTCAGTACATAACAGTCCTAAATGTGTGACTTTAGACTTTTACCTGCCTTGTCACTGACACCCTACATCTATCTCTCAAGGTGGTTGGAAGGTTAAATGAGGTAACGTGATGCACTCAGATGATGCATTTATTCTACCACATTTCATCAGAGCCTGGCATAGAGGAAATAGTCAATCAGTGAGTCTCAGTTTGTATCACGGTAGAACTCGCAAAGCCAGTTCTTCCCCATTATTGTTTGTCTGTGATGTTCCAGATTATTAATGCCATGTGCTCTAATAAGAATTGAACTTTACCTTATAATTTAGAAACACCTAAATCCTGTGTGTAATTAAATTATATAGTTTGAGAGCCTCTGTGCCCTATTTTTAAGTCAGTTTTTATTGTTTTCTAAGTTGGGTATTAAATAGTTAGAAAACCAAAGGGGTTCTATTAAATCATTTTTCCTAGAAAAAAGTATATGTGTGGTTTAGACTACTGTTAGTGTCTGGTACCTATTAAGTGCTATTTATGTAAGTATTATCTATCAACACTAAAAGACACAATGAAAATTAGCAATTCTCTGCCCCATTTTCCCCACGCCCTGTGGCAATAACTTCCAATCCATTAGCTGTTTTTCTTATATTTACCTCCATATTTCTTCATAAGGTGCTTTAGCTTCTGCTTCCTGATTTTTAAAGTTTAATGAATTTTTAAAGTTTTTAAAGTGGCATTTCATAATTGAACTTTTACATTTAATTATTTCTTTGAAGTCTATTTATGGCAGAAATAGGTTTAATCCTCTTATTCTCCATGTGCCTCACCAAAAGACAGACAGACGGACACACGCACCTCTTTTTTTTTTTTTTAAAGTAATATTGATGTATTTATTAGTCAAGTACTAATAGTGATTATACAGTTTTTACTCTTCTTTGTACGCGGGCCTCTCACTGTTGTGGCCTCTCCCGTTGTGGAGCACAGGCTCCGGACGTGCAGGCTCAGTGGCCATGGCTCACGGGCCTAGCTGCTCCGCGGCATGTGGGATCTTCCTGGACCAGGGCACGAACCCATGTCCCCTGCATTGGCAGGCGGACTCTCAACCACTGCACCACCAGGGAAGCCCCCGCACCTCTTTTTTTTAAGATTTATTTATTATTTTATTTTTTGGCTGTGTCAGGTCTTAGTTGCGGCACGTGGGATCTTCGTTGAGGCTTGCGGGATCTTTCGTTGCGACGCGTGGGTCTCTCTCTAGTTGTGGCGCACAGGCTCCAGAGCGTGTGGGGCTCTGTAGTTCGTGGCAGGCAAGCTCTCTAGTTGAGGTGTGCAAGTTCAGGAGTTGTGGCGCGTGGGCTTAGTTGCCCCGCAGCATGTGGGATCTTAGTTCCCCGACCAGGTATGGAACTTGTGTCCCCTGCGTTGTAAGGTGGATTCTTTACTGCTGGACCACCAGGCCAGTCGCCACACACACCTCTTCACACCTCATTCCCCCGCTTCCGTAGCAGAGTTGAATCCGTTTTTAAGTTAATTCTGTATTCAGTTTACATTGTCATGAGTTTGTAAATATAAAGCTGAGCTTTATTCTGGACTGTGATTCCATTTCCTTTTTGTTCCCCTTGTGCGTGTTTTAAGTCTTTATTTTTTGAGAGGAGTTTTAGATTCCCAGCAAAGTTGAGAGGAAGGTACAGAGATTTCCCATATACCCCTTGCCTGCCCTCCCCCCCGACACACACACACGCACACACACACGCATGTACACGTGCACATGCATGCACACACACGTGCACACACACTCAGCTTCCCTCATTGTCAACATTCCCCACCAGGTGGTACGTTTGTTACAATCAATGAACCTACCCTGACACATCATAATTACTCAAAGTCCATAGTTCACATTAGGGTTTGTGCTTGGTGGTGTACACTCAGTGGGTTTGGACAAGCATATAATGACATGTATCCAGCGTTATGGTATCTTACAGAGCATTTTCACTGCCCTAAAGATCCTCTGTGCTCTGGCTGTTCATC
Source organism: Phocoena sinus (assembly GCF_008692025.1). Taxonomy (NCBI): domain Eukaryota; kingdom Metazoa; phylum Chordata; class Mammalia; order Artiodactyla; family Phocoenidae; genus Phocoena; species Phocoena sinus. Next base: position 5,017,583 of record NC_045764.1, read on the forward strand.
TCTCCCTCCCTCCCCTCAACCCATGGCGACCACTGATCCTTTTACTGTCTCATTATTTTTGCCTTTTCCAGAATGTCATATATGTAGTTGGAATCATACAGTATGTAGTCTTTTCGCATTGGCTTCTTTCACTAGAAATATGCATGTAATGTTCCTCTGTGTCTTTTCATGGCTCGATAGCTCATTTCTTTTTAATGCTGAATAATATTCCACTGTTGAATGTACCACAGTTTATTATTCATTCACTTACTGAAGGAGATCTTTGTTGCTTCCAAGTTTCAGCAATTATGGACAAAAACCACTGTTAACATCCATGTGTAAGGTTTTGTGTGTCTTCTTGTTTTTTCTTTTCCTGCTTAATTTCTGTTTGCTTAGTTTTGTGAATAGCTTTCATAAATTTTACTCCACATTCTCCAAAGGAGCTGTAAAATCTCACTCAATACAGTCAGATAATCTATCACATTAATTTCTTTTTCTAGAAAATTTACCTCTTGGAGCTGCCTGCTGTCCTACTCCAGTCAGGACTTATCCCTCTAGGCCTGCTGCCCCGTTGTCATGCTAGAATTTCATTTCAGGATCATTCTGTGAATTCTCCTAGTTGCTGCCTTAAACGGGGATCCCTGTTTCCTGAATCTCAAACTCTTTTAATATACTCCCTCATTTTGGTAGATACATCCTCCGATAGATTCCTCAGAAAGGGTTCACGAAAGATAAACTCTTTGAGACTTCGCAGGTCTGAAAACATTTTGATCCTTCCTTACCATTTCATGAAAGTTAATCTAAGACTAGAATCTAGGTTGGAAACCACTTTCTTTCTTTTTTTTTTTTTTTTTGCGGTACGCGGGCCTCTCACCACTGCGGCCTCTCCCGTTGCCGAGCACAGGCTCCGGACGAGCAGGCTCAGCGGCCATGGCTCACGGGCCCAGCCGCTCCGCGGCATGTGGGATCTTCCCGGACCGGGGCACGAACCTGTGTCCCCTGCATCGGCAGGCGGACTCTCAACTACTGCGCCACCAGGGAAGCCCTGGAAACCACTTTCACTCAGCCTTTCAAAGGCATTGCTCAGTTGTCTTCTAGCTTACAGTGTGTCATCGGAAAATCTGGTGTCATTCTGATTGCTGAATCCTACATTTATTCATGCATTCATTTATTTTTTTTCATTCAACAAGTATCTCTGGGACTGTTTCTACACCTACTATGTGCTAGGCTCTCTTGTAGGTTATGGGCAACCAGAACAAAACAGATAAAAGTTTCTGACTTTATTCCAGAGCTTACATTCTGATCTTTTCTTTTTTTTTTTTTTTTTCTCACCTGAGGATACTCCAATCCCCCAGTCGGGGGGTATAAGCTTGGCAGTCAGCATTCTGAGAGTCCAGTGGAGGGAGGGTTCAGGGGTCTCCCATTTGGTATATATACTTGGACTTTCACTTCATCATCCCTATTTTTTCCACTATAGTGCCTGACCGCACCCTCCTTTGTCATGGATGTCTTCAAGTTTGTAGATTCTCTGGTTCCGTTTCTCCAGAGACCATCAGTCACGTATCTTGCTGGTGTGCGGGAGGGATGGCTAGAGAGGAGCTAGGGTCCTCCTGTGTCACCTGACCCTCCGGTATACAGGGCCCCTCTCTGCTTTCTGGGGTTCCTCATGCTCTTAATTCCTCTGCCTTTCTGAGGTTCTGTGCTTCAAACCAGCATGGTTTTTATTGGTATTCCCCTCTGTAGGCATATGGGTTGGAGGTTTTCTTGCTTCGCGAAGTCAGTTATGATTCACCCATCAACTTTTCATCTTCCAAGAAATTGTTTAAATCTCATTTTCCGTCTTTTAATCTCTTTGTGCTTATGGATTTATTCCTTTGTTACTTTATTTCTTTTGAAAAAAATTAATAGGAATTTAGAAGGAAGTGGAGATTAGATATAATGCATTTATTCTACCATGTTTGATCAGAAATTGTACCATATCTTTCCAAAATTTTAAAGTAAATGAATTTTCATGTTAATACATGTATGCTGTTTTAATTTCAGAAGGGATTGTTGGGCCATTCCAAGTTTTTAAAAAGTGTAAACTTTTACACATTAAATTTCAAACTACCTGGTGTGTATATATCTGAAATCATCTCAGAACAGCAACCCTCATTTCATTATTTTAGTTTTCCTAGTGGGGAGGTATATGAGGAGGTACATGTTTGCAACTGAAGGCTTACTTTACCCACTCCGAGGAGACTGTCCAAAATACAGAGAAATAGTATGATAGAACTTATACTCAAGGTTGATCCCTTTTCTTTTATTGCATTCTATGTTCTTATATTAATTTTAAAATAGGTGTTGTATATTCATTTAACATCTAAGACTCAAATGACTTTTTCACTCTGTTGGATGATGTGTCACTACTGGTCTCTTTTGTTGCCACACAAAATGTCAAAAAGTAGTACTAGCTGCTCCAATCAAATCTGTCTTCTTATTTTAAATGTTATTTCAAACAAGGGATGGTGCCCACAAAGGACAAACTGGGGGCTTCATAATTAAAAAGAAAACCAAACATAGAAACAGAGTAAACCATTCTCTTGTCTGGAATTTCCTCCCTATGACATCAAGAAGGGCTTGCGCTGGGGTCTGGAGCAGGGAGCAGCAACTTCAAAGTGCTGGGGGGGTTTCCCTGGTGGCGCAGTGGTTGAGAGTCCTCCTGCCGATGCAGGGGACGCAGGTTCGTGCCCCGGTCCGGGAAGATCCCACATGCCGCGGAGCGGCTGGGCCCGTGAGCCATGGCCGCTGAGCCTGCACGTCCGGAGCCTGTGCTCCGCAACGGGAGAGGCCACAACAGTGAGAGGCCCGCGTACCGCCAAAAAAAAAAAAAAAAAAAAGTGCTGGGGAGTCTTGGGGAAGCTAATTAGGCATGCAGGTCCCTGGGCCCCGCCCAGAGGCTGGACTTAGTGGGTGGGGCTCAGTCATCTGCCTGCAGCAAGTGCACCGGATAATTCTGATCAGATGATCCTTAGACGACCCTTTGAAAACCCCAGGTCTGGAGGATCCATGAGGCCTGAGACAGCATGGCTTAAGCTGTTCTGTTTAGTCTTCAGCTTTCACATGGCCAAGATACGTTCAGCTGAGCGTTTGGACATCTCAGAGCTATGAGACATGCTTAGCTTCCTTGAGCAAAGCAGTTTCTTTACCTGGCATTTTCCCCCTCTTTAACATGCTTTAACAAGTTTAAAATCACTTTAAAGTAAACCACTTTAAAGTGATTTTAAACTTGTATCTTTTTTTTTTTTTTTTAAACATCTTTATTGGGGTATAATTGCTTTACAATGGTGTGTTAGTTTCTGCTTTATAACAAAGTGAATCAGCTATACATATACATATGTTCCCATATGTAAACTTGTATCTTTTTAAAAATTGTGGTTTTGTGATTATAAATGTATTATAAATTCATTGTGGGAAACTTAGAAAATAACAAAAATTGTAAAAACTAAAATGAAAATGACTACTCTCTCACCATTGAAAGGCTACTTGCTACCTTTATCATATGGGTGTATTTTCTTACAGAAAAAAAAAATGCCATTTTGTACCTTTCTTTTTTTCATTTAATGTTATTAGGAATCTGAAAATTCTTATAAATAGATGGTTAGTGTTTTTATTTTGTTTGTTTTTAGCTGCACTGTGCAGCATGTGGGATCTTAGTTCCCCAACCAGAGATCGAACCCTGGCCCTCAGCAGTGAAAGAGCGGCATCCTAACCACGGGACCTCCAGGGAATTCCCATAATTAGATGTTTTAAGTGACTGCTCTTCCCTTGGCTAAGACTTACATAATTGAGTCATTCTCTTTAATTTCTATTTTTCACTATTATAATCCTGACCTCCATCTTTTCACTTTCATAATACTTCCCAATGTACGATATGTTATATATTCTATTTGATGATTGACTGTCTATTTCACCCTACAAAATGTAAGCTCCAAAGGGGAAGGATTTGAAGTTTAATCACTTAAACTTCCACCCCTATACTCAATACCCAGAACAGTATCTGGAACAGAGCAGATATTCCATAAGTGTTTGTTGAATGAATAATGAATGAATGAACAATGCACTGAACATATTTATGCCCATACTTTTTACACTTTATGTATTCTTTTCTCTGGGGTTGATTTTAGAAGGATAATCCCTGTCAGCAGATACTAACAATTTTAATGCTTTGATACCTATTGATATTTTGTCAAGTCTGGAAAGATTATGCCAACTTAAACTCCTACTCCTATAAGAATTCTTGTTTCATCAGACCTTTCGTACCCTAAGTATTATTATGTTTTTATTTTTGTTAGTTTGGTGGATGAAAATGATATCTCTTTAATTTGAATTTCTTTGATGATGATGATTATTATTATTTTGCGGTACATGGGCCTCTCACTGGTGTGGCCTCTCCCGTTGCGGAGCACAGGCTCCGGACGCGCAGGCTCAGTGGCCATGGCTCACGGGCCCAGCTGCTCCGCGGCACGTGGGATCTTCCCGGACCGGGACACGAACCTGTGTCCTTTGCATCGGCAGGTGGACTCTCAACCACTGTGCCACCAGGGAAGCCCAATTTCTTTGATTATTAATAGTTGAATATTAAATCTATATCTTAAAGCTTCAACCTTATGAACAAATTGATGATGCCCTGTGATTTTTTTTTTTTTTGTCATTGGTGTTCAACAATTATTAAATTAAGCAGGTTTTTCTCTGTGTGTGTGTTTAACAAATTGATGTAGAAAATGTGGTTCTTTCTACATCATAGCGAAAAGGCAGAGGTTATTATTATTTTTTCTAGATGTAGAATGTTCGTTAGTTTCTTCTTATTTTTTAAATTTTTTATTGAAGCGTAGTCTATGTATAATATGTTACAGGTGTACCGTATAGCGATTCACAATTTTTAAAGGTTATACTCCATTTCTAGTTCTTATAAAATATTCTGTGTATTTCCCACGTTATACAATATATCCTTGTAGCTTATTTTATACATAATACTTTGTATCTCTTACTTCCCCACCCCGATGCTGCCCCTCCCCCTTCCCCACAGGTAACCACTAGTTTGTTCTTTATATTTGTGAGTCGGCTTCTTTTTTGTTACATTCACAGTTTGTTGTATTTTTTAGATTCCACGTATAACTGAGATCGTACAGTATTTGTCTTTTTCTGTCTGACTTATTTCCCTTAGCATAATGCTCTCCAAGTCCATCCATGTTGCTGCAAAGGGCAAAATTTCATTAGTTTCTTGAGTCATACGAAGAAGCCAGAAAAGTTGGGATGTGACCATGGTCTCAGACATCTGCTCCCTTGGGCCAGTAAGCCTGGTGTCCATTCTTTGACAAGCTGAAAAGTGCATCTCCATCATTGTTTATGAGCTCATAATATGAAAATGTATTTGTTGGCTGTATTTTTTTCTGCTGGCATGTTTTTAGCATACAGGTCATAAACTGACAACAGTAATAAGCCGGAAATGCATGCGGGGTTTTGAAACCGAGGCTTACATGCGTTGCATCATAGCAAATTGGTGAGGTAGAAAAGGCCCACATCCACCTGCCTGTCTGGATGGGTGTAATTGCCCCTGTGGTACCCAGTGCCCTTCTAGGGCGGAGTCTTAAAACAATGAGCTGAGGGGTCCTTTTCCCTGTAAACCCTCTCCACATCTCGCTCAGAACAAGAGGCAAAGTCCTTGCAGTTGTTCATGAGGCATCATAAAACCTGGCCCCATGGCCTCCATGACCTCATCTGTTTCAAGTCTCCTCCCAGCTCACTGGGCTCCAGCCACACAGAACCCCCGGCTATTTCTACAGAACACGCTGTGCTCTGGTGCCTTCTCCCGACTGCAACCTCTGGCTGGACCACTGCTTCCCGACCCTCACCCGCAAATATCCACCTGTCTTGTGCCTTCCCCTCATTTAGACCTTCTTCCAAGCTGTCCGCTCACTGAGCCAGCCCTGTCCACCCTGTTGGCCACCGAAGCCTCCACCTGCTGACCTCACTCTCCTGTCGCTCTTTCCCAGCCATGTTGGTCTCTGTGCCGCTTTTCACCAAATGGCCTGAGGTACGTTTTCCTTCAGGTTTTGTCTGTCTTCTCTCGCTCAGAAGTCAGCTCCGCGTGGGCAGGGCTGTGTGCCTCTTTTCCTTTCCAGCCAGGCCTGGAATAATAGAGGCTGACTCAACATTTGCTAGTCCATTCCTGTTTTACAGCTGAAGAAAACGAGGCCGGTGGAAATGACTTTCCCACCATCACACAGGGAGGTGGGGGGGCATAAGCCTGGAGATCTGAGTCGGAATCCCTGCCTCCAGGGATGTACTTAAGGCTGAAAGGGGCACAGCACTGGCCTTCTGAATTCTTCCTTTGTTTTTACAATGGGCTTTGCTGTTCTAGATTCTCCTTGCTTCATGGTAGCCTGGATAGCCTCTCGCTGTCAAAAATCCAAAGAAATCTAAATTACAAGCCCCTCCCCCCTTTAAAACTGTCATTGTTTACTAAGACGACCGCCTTGAAGGGATGTGCTTCAAATACCTTTGCAACGGCACTGGGAAGAAATCCCTTTTATGGAAAGGTGGTAGATGTGCTTTAAAATAGATGCCGTGACTTGCTTTTCTTTATCCTCCATCTCCAGGTGGAATCTACCTGACCTTCAGAACAAGGACCACAAAGATTTCCCCTCATTGACGTGTCATTCTGTGAAAGTCACATGTCTTTACTGGGCTGGAATGAAGAGGCCACTTGGCCTGTGATGCCGGGACCCTCAGGCGGTCTCAGAGGGAGGTGATGGGGTGAGGGGATCCGGTGATACTGCAGGATCCCCACTCTGTTTCCGCCAGAGATGTGTCTCTTTCATCATTTCTTGTATTAAGCATTTGTATTCAATCTTATTAGCAAAAAAAAAAAAAAAAAAAAGAAAGAAAAAAGATGTTTCACAGCAAAAGAGTTTGAGAGCCAGGTCGTTAGCCATCTTACAGCTGAGGTCCAGGGAGGCTCCACACGCAACAAGCTTCTCCCGCACTCAGTCCCGGCTCTCCTTCACCAGCTCACAGCTTTTATGACCTTCGGCAGTTTTAAAACTGGGAACCACATGCATCATTTTCACCTGAGGCGCTCATTGAAGACCAAAAGTCCTGGACCCCACTTCGAATCTAGGGCATCAGAATCCCGGGTCCCAGGAATCTGCATTTCCAAACAAGCCCAAGTGCCCATGTTTGTCCTGGGGCTTTCTCTCAACATACGCCCCCCTCAGCACAGCCTCAGACTGCTTCCTTGTTAGCAGGGCCCCAGGACCCTGCCTGCTCTGCACTGGCCACTGTTAGACCTTTATTTCCCTCCCCTCCCCGTGCTCCTACCCCTACCCCGCCTTCTCCGGTAATTTTATATTAATAGGGGGAGGGGATAAGCCCACTTTGGCAGGTGTGACCCATGCAACTGTATACTTTCTCACCCAGGCGAGTGTCTGGGTCCTTCTGTGGTTTTCACCCGGAAGTCAAGAGTATCCAGAAGCCGTCCAATCGGACTCCAGGGTTGTCGGATCCGAGGGCTTCTCAGCAGAAGCTGTGGGCGCCACTCGAGGCAGCAACAGGGCTTTATGCCCCTCACTTAGCAAGAAGTCTGGGGGAGCAGACCAGACTGCTGTCACAGCTCCCCAAGCTCGCAGAGGCCCAGGGTCCTTCATCCCCTCCTCTCCACCATCCTCATCTTGTGTTTCTCATCCTCATGTCTGCAAATCGTGGCTGCCCCTGGACGGTCTGCATTTGCAGTTGGGATGAAGACGGAAGGGCTGAGGGCAGAGAAGGCTCTCCTTTCCTGATGAGGCTTTGCCTTTATACTTGGAAAGGAAATCCCTGCCCATAATTGTCACATGCCCAGCCTGGCCATAAGGAAGTCTAGAAAGATACACGTTCTGGCTTTCCCACCCTGAGTACTAGAGGAAGACAAAGGAAGGAGCTTGGTGACTGGCCGGGGAGCTGTCAGTCTGCTTCCTGCCACAAGGGAGAGCTCCCAGCGGTATGGAGCAAGTATTTTGTGTAACCCTATTGATACAGAGTATCTTCAAAGAGTACAGGTGCTTGGGAGAGGAAGGGAATACATTCATAGACGCTTTGCTACAGGAGCAAAGGATAAGATGCTAAATGAAGCCTCAGTAAGACGTGAGGTCCAGATGAAAGTGGAACAAATACACAGGAGTATGTGGAGGTGTGGATAGTGGGGTTAGCGGTGGTAGTGGTATAACTCTAAAGGGAAAAACTGGTTGAATAAACGTGTAAGGGGTCATAAATTGCAATGGCAGGAGATGTACTCAAAATATGGAATATGGATGCCAAGGGACCTGTCTGTGCAAGTCTCTAAGCCAACAGTGGTGCCTCCCTGGGCTTACTATTTGAGATCCTCATGAAACCATGACTTCCCCACAGGACACCAGGTGGTGGGGTGGCAGTGCAGCTCGGGTGACAGAAGCCACAGAGCACGTTTGGGCTCCGCTCCAGTTCACTTGCCAGGTTAACCCAGAATCACTTCTTCCCCTGCGACTCTCTTTTTGCCGAGATGATCAGCAATGACGTAGCCAACGAACACTTCTCCATCCCTGGCTTACTTGCTCCGTCGGTTTGCCCATTCCTTTCTCCTCTGGATGGTTTTCGCCTTTGACTCCCATGATGCCAGCGTGATGACTGTCCTTCCGTCATTCAGTGAGTGTCTGTCGTTCAGTGTTGCCTCCCAGCCCCTTTATCGAGCCTTCAGAGGCATCCTAGCTCTGCCCTCTGTGCCTCGCTCTTGCTTTTCGTTCCTCTCCCTCGTCTGCCTGGCCGATTCCTCAGCTTTTCCCGGGAGACCTAGCTCAGCTGCCGCTTCCCCTGGGAAGCCCTCCAGACTGCCTTTCCTCCCTCCGTGTTTCTTTGGCATATCTCGTTATCACTGGGGGAAATTGACTCTATTTGTCCATTTGTCCATCTCCTGGGTAGACTGAGAGCTGTGTGAAAGCAGGGGCTGGCCATCGTGTTTGTATCTCTAGCATTTACTGAGTGTCATCTCACAAATGTTTGTTGAATGAATGAATGAAAGTATTAGGATTTATAAGCACTCTAACTCTACAGAGAGCAAACAATCATCAGAACAGCTAATGAGGGGACAGGATGTGAGAGGGGAGGGAAGGGAATGATGGCAGGTCACACTCAGCTCCAAGGAGACAGGCCCAGCTAGATACTTTTTACGTATTGTTACCTTTATCACTACAACAGCCTATGGAACGCATGTTAGAGCGTTTGTGTTATGGTATTTAAAGAAATGGACACTCAGAAAGATTGAGTCACTCAGCTAGTAAGTGAGGGCAAACTTGTAGGGATAATACTAAAGTTAATAGAGCTTAAAATGAAGTCACAACAATGCCTTGAAACGCTGACAGTAAGCAAAATGATCTTGTTTCTTTTCTTGTACAAGGAGAAGGGTGTTTTCACAGGCATAGAGAAAACCCGCCCCACTGATTCCATCCCTAGTTGGGTCTGCCTTTTGTTTATTTTGTTATTTTTTTAAAGTTGTAAATTGCGTGCCACTCTTTTCTATTTTATTTATTTTTAAATTAATTTTATTGGAGTACGGTTGATGTACAGTGTTGTGTCAGTTTCTGCTGTACCACAGAGTGACTCAGTTATACATCTACCTATATCCACTCTTTTTTAGATTCTTTCCCATGTAGGGCATTACGGAGTTATCGAGTAGAGTTCCCTGTGCTGTGCCTTTTGTTTAGACTGACCTCCTAGAAGGTGTCTGGCTTTGCCTCTATGGGGCCAGGCAGCAGGAAGATGCACCCTCCATTTAGAGGCAAGGTTGCGAAACAGACCATTCAGAGACTTCCTTCCTACCCGCAAGCGCCCTGTGTTCCGTGGCCTACCTACCACCCCTAGGTGGTACTGTTTCCAACTGGTTTTTCAGGTTCTGCGCCAAAGTACCTCACCTAATCCTGAATTCTCACTGCTTCTCCTCGTGTGTTGTACCCCATGTTCTCCACCATCAAATTTCTTTTTCTGTATCAGACCCTTATGGCTCTGTGCTGAGCCACGCATCACATGGCAAACTGTATCATATGTTAATTTCCACCGAGGGGTTCCTGCAGGATTCTAGCTCAGGGTTGGGCATACTTGCCAGCCGTATTACAGTCACTGGGAATCTCTTCAAGACCCGGTGCCTCACTGGGAAGGAGTGAATCTGAAACTGTAGAATTTCAGAAGGGTTGGCGTGGATCTGCTTGGATATATAGGGCACTCGCAAGAGTTTCTTAACCCTAACAGGCTGTGTATTCTGAATACACTCTTGAAGAAGGTGTGATTTTTTTTTCGAATTTTATTTTATTTATTTATTTTTTATACAGCAGGTTCTTATTAGTTATCTACTTTATACACATCAGTGTATACATGTCAATCCCAATCGCCCAATTCATCCCACCACCCCCCCGCTGCTCTCCCCCCTTGGTGTCCATACGTTTGTTCTCTACATCAGTGTCTCTATTTCTCCCCTGCAAACTGGTTCATCTGTACCGTTTTTCTAGATTCCACATATATGCGTTAATATACGATATTTGTTTTTCTGACTTACTTCACTCTGTATGACAGTCTCTAGGTCCATCCACGTCTCTGCAAATGACCCTATTTCATTCCTGTTTATGGCTGAGTAATATTCCATTGTATGTATGTACCACATCTTCTTTATCCATTCGTCTGTCGATGGGCATTTAGGTTGCTTCCAGGTCCCGGCTATTGTAAGTAGAGCTGCAGTGAACATTGGGGTGCATGTATCTTTTTGAATTATGGTTTTCTCTGGGTATATGCCTAGTAGTGGGATTGCTGGGTCATATGGTAGTTCTGTTTTTAGATTTTTAAGGAACCTCCATACTGTTCTCCATAGTGGCTGTATCAATTTACATTCCCACCAACAGTGCAAGAGGGCTCCCTTTTCTCCACACCCTCTCCAGCATTTGTTGTTTGTAGATTTTCTGATGATGCCCATTCTAACTGGTGTGAGGTGATACCTCATTGTAGTTTTGATTTTCATTTCTCTAATAATTAGTGATGTTGAGCAGCTTTTCATTGTGCTTCTTGGCCATCTATATGTCCTCTTTGGAGAAATGTCTATTTAGGTCTTCTGCCCATTTTTGGATTGGGTTGTTTGTTTTTTTAATATTGAGCTGCATGAGCTGTTTATATATTTTGGAGATTAATCCTTTGTCCATTGATTCATTTGCAAATATTTTCTCCCATTCTGAGGGTTATCTTTTCGTCTTGTTTATGGTTTCCTTTACTGCGCAAAAGCTTTTAAGTTTCACTAGGTCCCATTTGTTTATTTTTGTTTTTATTTCCATTACTCTAGGAGGTGGGTCAAAAAAGATCTTGCGGTGACTTATGTCAAAGAGTGTTTGAAGAAGGCGTGTTTTCTCTCCCACTAGAGGCTCTCAGTAAGCATTTGAAAAATGACAATTGTAGGTATGATGAGACTGGCCTTTGTGGCCCGTGGTATTAGAAGCTAGAGCTTTAAATTCTTTGGGGACTGAATTCTGAGTTTCAGTAGAGATTTTTGGGGAGGAAAGACTTCCTTCTCTCACCTCCCTGAGAGCTTTGTGATGGGCTTTTGTCACCTGATGGTGAGATTTCAGGGTTTTGTTCTTCTTTCTTTTCCAAACAGTAGTTGATCTGGGAATAGCTTCTTTTTTTTTTTTTAATTTTATTGAAGTATAGTTGATTTACAATGTTATGTTAATTTCTGCTGTACAGCAAAGTGACTCAGTTATACATATATGTATTCTTTTTCATATTCTTTTCCATTATGGTTTATCACGGGATACTGAATATAGTTCCCTGTGCTCTGCAGTAGGACCTTGTTGTTGATCCATCCTTTATATACTTGTTGGCATCTGCTCATCCCAAACTCCCAATCCATCCCTCCCCCACCCGCCATCCCCTTGGCAACCACAAGTCCTCTATGCCTGTGAGTCTGTTTCTGTTTTGGCAGATAAGTTCATTGGTGTTGTATTTTAGATTCCACATATAAGTGATATCATATGGTATTTGTCTTTCTCTGTCTGACTCACTTCACTTAGTATGATAACGTCTAGGTCCATCCATGTTGCTGCAAATGGCATTATTTCATTCTTTTTTCATGGCTGAGTAGTATTCCAGTGTGTGTGTGTGTGTGTGTGTGTGTGTGTGTCTCACATCTTTATCCATTCATCTGTCAGTGGACATTTAGGTTGTTTCCATGTCCTGGCTATTGTGAATAGTGCTGCTGTGAACATAGGGGTGCCTGTATCCTTCCGAATTATAGTTTTGTCTGTATATATGCCCAGGAGTGGGGTTGCTGGATCATATGGCAACTCTTCTTTTAGTTTATTGAGGAACCTCCATACTGTTTTCCATAGTGGCTGCACCAATTTACCTGATTTGGGAATAGCTTCTTGAGCACTGGAATTCAGAGGCAAAAAGGCGAAGCGCTGATCAGGGTTATCTTCTTTCACGAGCAAAGTGGGTTTCCATGAGACCAAGACACTAGGCTAATTCCAAAGGCAAAAACAGACTCTTGTTGGACTAAAGGGATAAAGGCAAGTGCAGTGTATCCCCTTATCAACAGATAAATTCCCGTTGGTTGCCTGGGAAAGTGGTTCCAGTTGTCAGTATTGTCTCTTTTGGAAACCCCTTGTCACTTTGTTCATGGAGAGAAGGTCCATGTACACTGGGACCTTGGGTGAACTCAGGTTCAGCTGCTGTCCTGTGTGCTTTTACCTGGACTGTCTCCTTGACCTCCATCTATATAAAGGAAATCATCACCTCCTCTAACAACAATACAGCAAAGACAAAGCTGTTGATTCTTTTGCTATTATTTAATATCACGCTTTGATGGTCCATCCTATTTCTGAAGAGGTCTGTTCTGGCATTATTTTGACTATGTCACATCCTTATCGCTCAGCACAGGTCTCCATAGCTCCACACCTGAAGACCTGTGGTGGCAGAGCCTTGGTCTCGAGCCCGGTGTGGTCTCTGGGCCTGCAGTGTCAGCATCGCCGGGGAGCTTGTTAGAAGGGCTCACCACGTAATGAGAGACTCTGGAGTTGAGACCCAAGCCCTCCACGTGGTGTGGATACATGCTAAACCCTGAGCCCCACCCACCCGGGATGCCTCCTTTCTAAATGCTCGAGGTGAAATGAATTGGCATCATACTTTATCAAACCATGGCATTCAACACTTTCCTTTTTGTCCTTTAAAACTCCTCCTTTCTTGCATAGAACTTAGTACTAAAACACAGAGTCTTTTGTGTGCAAATTAATACATTTTGTGGGAAAAATTGGGAACTGACACGATTTTGGCATGATGGACCATCTAGCTTTCACACTATATGCCCTCAGGCCTTACAGCTGTGGTGCCTGCAGACCCACTTCCCTCTGCAGGCCTCGGTCTCTCTGGCTGAGGGCTGTCTCTGGCGGCTTCGTCTACTTCACCCATTCGTAACATGCCAGCTCTCAACCGGTGACGGACAGGTGGCTTGAAAACACCCAGTTCCTGTACACACGGGGCAGGTATCTCTGAAGCTGGCTCCTCACTGGCTCCTAGAAATCTCCAGAGGGTTTTTCCCGCAGTTACCCAGTAGTCACGGTAGTAATTCGCTTGACAATGCACACTTTATTAGATGCGTTCCCTTCTGTCTCCGTTTTAATTTTCTCCTGTTGTCTTCGCTGGTGAGGCAGGGATGGCTGCCCTAGGGTTATGGAGATGACCAGACACACATCACCCAGCGCCATACAGATGAGGTCACCGCGTTTATGAGCCACCTGTACTCCCAGCCCGGGGGGGACGCTGCATGCCACACAGGGTGGCACGGAGGCTGCATGCTGGAGCACTGTGACCAAGCAGGGGCTCTGAGGCAGGCTCTGTAGCATCAAGGGGGTAGGGTGCCTGCTGGCTCTCATGGGATGATGAGGTCTGTTTGAATAATTCTGTGGGCTGGCAGGGGACTGAAGCCCGCTGATAAGGGATAAACAGGAATGGCCCCTGATCCTGTGACGACGAGGGCTCTTTGGCTAAGGGACCTTATGTGTGGGCACAGAGTCGGGAGGAGAACGTGCAGTCAGGCCATTCAAGGCCCCCAGTTGCCCCCTACACGTTGAGGCGCACAGAACGCTGGGCTCCGTTTGGGGTGATAAACCGCAGTATCTCACTCCCCTCCCATCTTCCCTGGGGTCATCTCCCCAGCGCACTCTCTTACAGTTGAATCTTTATCTCAGGGTCTGCTCTGGGGAGAACCTGAGCTAAGACAACCATGTGTGGACATCAGGCATGTCCTGCTACCAGAACATTAAATACTGATCAGTGGTTTCCATAATTTTTGCAAGTCACCTTGTTTTAGCAAACATTCCTAGGTCATTACCCCAGTTTTGAGTCTCAAATAACTGGTCCAAGTAAGCTAGTTCTTTAGAGCACCGCACATTTATGGTAACACTGGGGATGTTATATTTCTTTCTTTCTAAAAGAAAAACAGTAAAAATTAGTTCGATAGACACAAGCTGGGGGTAAAAAGGAAGATACTGAAATAACTGTGAGTAAATGGAATGAGAGTTGCTCTCAGGTTAGACCTGTTGAAATGTTTAAAGAATGAAAATCCATTTTTCCTTTTTCTGTAATTGACAATAAGGCAAAGTCTTAAAGTGAATAAATCAACAGATGACAGATACACACACATTTCGGGGGTACAGGCAAGACTGAAATAGAGTGTTATAATGACAGGCAGAAGCAGAACTCGCAAATGATGCTGTGAAGGTTGTTAAGGGTAAGATATCAGCGTAAAGCGTGAGGGGATGGAGGGGATGTCGCTTCAAAGCAGAAAGGTGGAAAGTGTGAGAATGACCATCACTGGACCAAAGAATCCACTAACAATTTGTTAGATCCCTGTTTGTGATTTTGGATAATTTTGTAATAATTGGCACATAGCAGGTACTCAGTTAATACCTGTGATTTTGGCATTACTTGACTTAACTGTAGAGGCCAAGTAGAATCTATATGGTGTTGCTCTGAAGATATCTGAAGATAACTTCAAGCAAAGATGTAGTAAGATTATTGCTTATGGAAATCAGGACCCATCGTGGGTGCCTGAATGCGCGTGGAACAGTGGTCTGTTTTTGGCGTGCAAAGAGGTGGGAGAAGTGGGCCCCCATTCCTGGACACGTCATCTTGTTTTCGGGATGCTGTCTGCTGTTGTGTTCTTATCACAGTGGTAGCAGAAGAGAAAGTGAGAGTGTTGACAAAGCTAGCAACAACCAAAAAGAGACAAGAAAGTAAACCACTGATGTGTCGAGAAGATTATACACTCATTTAAAAAGTGTATTTGGGGGGCTTCCCTGGTGGCACAGTGGTTAAGAATCCGCCTGCCAATGCAGGGGACATGGGTTCGAGTCCTGGTCCGGGAAGATCCCACATGCCGTGGAGCAGCTGAGCCTGCGAGCCACAACTACCGAGCCCGCGTGCCACAACTACTGAAGCCTGCGTGCCTAGAGCCCGTGCTCCACAACAAGAGAAGCCACCGCAATGAGAAGCCCACGCACCACAACGAGGAGTAGCCCCCCAATCGCCACAACTAGAGAAAGCCCGTGCACAGCAGCAAAGACCCAACGCAGCCAAAAATAAATAAATAAATAATTTATTTAAGAAGAAAAAAGTGTATTTGGAGAGGTACAAACTACCAGTTACTAAATAAATAAATCACAGTGTTGTAATGTACAGCACAGGGAATATATTCAAGATTTAATAATAAAAAATGGTTGTTTTGGTGGTGAGCACAGCATAGCGTACAGAAGTAGAAATATAGTGTTGTACAAGTGAAACATGTCACGTTATGAGCCAGTAGTACTTCAGTTAAGAAAAAGGAGGAAATTAAGGTACAGTGAGGTCAGATGGGTGGATCCTAACCTAATAAGACCCTTATAAGAGGAGAGATTAGGACACACACATTTGGGTACTCAGAGAAGGGACCATGTGAAGAGAGAGAGAGAGAAGATGGCCTTCTACAAGCCAAGGAGAGAGGCCCCTGAATGAAACCAGCCCTGCCCACACCTTGGTCTTGGACTTCTAGCCTCCAGAACCATGAAGAAATAAACTTTTGTTGTTTAAGCCAAAAAAACCTCTATTTACACTATACTGTAGTTCATTACATGTGCGATAGCATTGTCTAAAAAAGCAATGTACCTGCCTTAATTTAAAAATACTTTATTGCTAAAAGATAAAAATACATGAAAAGTACTTTTGGAGCACCCGTACGGTATCACACACCCCACTAGGCATGCAGGGAACCAAACAGTGATGGGGTCTCTGGCCTCATGGAGCTGACAGTCTGCTTGGGGGAGGGAAACATTAATCACAGAACCCCAGCACTATTAAGTTATATGAAGGAGAAGAAAATAGGAGGCTGTGAAGACGTAACAAGGGGACCCCACTGTGGAGGATTCCAGAAGGTTTCCCTGAGGAGGTGATTGGGATTTGGAGAACAGGAAGGAACATTTGTAAATACAGTAAATTTCACAAGCTTCCACTACCTGGTTCTACATGGTTGGACTTTGTGGGATGGCTTCTGCTTCTGGTGTGGTTTCAGTATTTCTAATTACCTGCTAATTTGCCTGCGTAATATGTCAGGCACATATTTTTTGTTATCAGACACCCTCTGAGTGTCTCGTTGGCTCTGATGCTGCCAAATGAATGGCAACAATATTCTATTAACAATTGCTCCCACGCACATTTATTTTCTGTTGGGTCGAAAGAGATTTTCATCACTTTCCAGTTGGCTCTATTCAATGTGAAATTACAATTGTCTATCATCCTGTCTGGTCCATATTGTTAAACAATTTCTATATTTTTCTCTCATTCCCTTCTCTGTCTCTTAGCGTGCTTAATCTTGTCCCATATTTGTTTATTTTTGCGGGGGAAACTTATAGCCAAATTTAGAGGATTTAAGTGGTGTTGAATCCCTGAAACCCAGGCATTTCTGATCATTTTCAAGTCCCCTTGGCTGTAAAGATACAGCACTGCCATTAAAGTAGGAGAAGATAAACTGTTGTCCCTGAGAGTCAGTAAAATAGTTTTTTTTACAGTCCGTTTCACTAAGTGTTTAGAATGTGTATTACCTGATTAATCAATGTGTTGCAAGATGTCAGGACCTCGATGTATTTCCCTGTTCCGCCGGGGGCGGGGGGGTGGGGCCGGCAGGAAGGAGGAGCAGTATTATTATTATTTTATTTTATTTTATTTTTTTGCGGTACGCGGGCCTCTCACTGTTGTGGCCTCTCCCGTTGCGGAGCACAGGCTCGGACGCGCAGGCTCAGCGGCCATGGCTCACGGGCCCAGCCGCTCCGTGGCATGTGGGATCTTCCCGGACCGGGGCACGAACCCGCGTCCCCTGCATCGGCAGGCGGACTCTCAACCACTGCGCCACCAGGGAAGCCCGGAACAGTATTATTTAAGGCTCTGTTTGCCATGGAGCAGTATGTTATCTTCTGTTAATCACGAGAGTAGCTGTTGGCTGCCCTTTGGTAATGAGAAGATCAGTATCGTGGGAAGACAGAAGGCGATATATACGTTTTGTCTTTGTGATTCACAGTAATTGCCTCTGACTGGCTAAATTCTGTCCCATAAAACAACTCTTGATTACTAGTTGTGAGGAGTTTCTTTAGGGAAAATGATAACCCAGAGCATACTTGCAATATTTTGGAGATTAAAAATGATGTTTCCTAAAACTTTAGAGTGGTTGACCCTTTCAAATACGAGCTTTCTCCCAAAGTTTTTTTTTTCCCCCCATTCATTTTATTTTTAATACCAAACTTCTTCTCTTGTGGCGTGATTTGAGACTGTTTCTGTTGGCTTAAAGACTCTTGGTCTCTTGATGAATATCATTGTTGGTGCTCTTACTTCCTGTAAATAGATTTAAGATGGAAATTATCGATGTGCATGAAATTATAGATTCTGAAATATTAAAATTAATAAAATATCTAATAGATTCTGAAAAAGAATGTATAAACCAAACATTCTCCGAGTCTTTACATTTCTCCACTTGTTTCCTTTTTACTTTAGGGGCTGGACACCCAAAAAAGGAAGTAAGAT
This sequence comes from Phocoena sinus, assembly GCF_008692025.1. NCBI lineage: Eukaryota > Metazoa > Chordata > Mammalia > Artiodactyla > Phocoenidae > Phocoena > Phocoena sinus. The sequence continues at coordinate 5,035,694 of NC_045764.1, forward strand.
TCAGTTTAAGACTTGTTCTAACTTTGTATATGCATCCTTTAAATTCTTGAATCTTGCCTATTCAGGTCTAGTTAATTGGACAGTTTATATACATGATTTTTTGTGCATAGCAATTAGAAGCACAGATGAATTAAACTACATGCTATATAATTTTTATCCTATTAGGGATCGTTGGAAGTTGGGTTCCCTGGGAAATAGACTCTGGGATGGAGCTTTGTGTATAGGAAATTTATTAGGAAGTGCTCCCAGGAACGATGCCAGCGAGGGTGTGAGGGAAGCAGCGGCAGAACTTACACTTAATGCTCCTGCAACGAAGGTCTTGGCCATAGGGCATGGGAAGCTGGAGTGTCTCCTCTGAGTTGGGCTGAACTGAGGTGAGGTAAGGGGTCAGGCATTGGATGCAGCCCACACCTTTGAGAAGGCAGCTTCTTCACCCGAGGATGGTTCCTAGGGAAGGATCCATGTGGGCATCAGCAGAGTCCCAGCAGCCGGAGGGACGCATGTGCCAGTTCTGAAGGAGGGGTCTGGATGCCACCGCATCCTCTAGACGTGTGAGCACTAATTTCATAGCATCTGAATATTTAAGCATTTATTTTTTGTAACATCTTTATTGGAGTCTAATTGCTTTACAATGGTGTGTTAGTTTCTCCTTTATAACAAAGTGAATCAGCCACACGTATACACGTCCCCATATCTCCTCCATCTTGCGTCTCCCTCCCACCCTCCCTTTCCCTGAATACTTAAGCATTTAAATTGGTTCCAAGAAGTATTCGTCAGTATCTGTTGGCAACAATAGTCTATTAATATTGTTGATCCCCCAATCAACAATAGAGGGTTTTGGGGGATGATCCCAAGTGATTCAAGTAGTCGCGTGACTTCATTCAAGTAGTCACATGCTACCTCTTTACAAAGCATTTCAGAGTCCTCGGTCTTTGAGATGATAATTCTTAAAGAATGATCTATCTCACGGTTATCATTTTATAACCTCATCTTTATCTGTTTGGAAAACATATGTGTCTATTTAAGGCTTGCCAGGTGGAAAAACTTTAAAAATAAAATGCTGATGATACAGATGCAAATGAGAAAAACTGGGAGGCGTCTTGTTAAGTAGTGTGACTGCTGATCTCAGGTTCAGAGAAGGTGCGTGGAAAGTTAATGTTAGGGTGTGTAACAAAGATGTGTGCAAGAGAGTGGCGTGTAAGAATGTTGTGGAAGAGGCTGAAAAGTAGAATGAACCTCTGATGTTTTTAAGCAAAAAACAAACCAAAAAATGGATACGCTTGTTGCTTGGGGCAAATTGGGTATTGTTCCTTGAAGTTGGGGAAATCGAACTGCTCCATTTCTATTTTGTTTCTAACTTCCCTTTCAAGAACAGTGATCTCTGAAAAGGAAACATCTGGCACAGTAAAGAGATTGGAAACCCAAGACAGGTAAAGAGCGAGTCAGAGATCACCGTGTCACTGCAAGTAAATTCTGTTGTCCAGATGGAGACAATTTATCCTCCAGGAACTGCGTGTTCCTTATCCATGTAATTGTATACCCACTACTGGTCATCTTTAAGGGATTTCAGAGAAGAGGTGATAGAAAACTAAGAAAGGAACAAATGTTATTTTGATATTTGAAGAGAGCATACAGTTGTATTTTGGAAACCATAAATTGGTGAGTTTGACTCACATTACCCCAAGCAATTAGAAGGGAAATGGTAGGAAATCCCCTGGTGGTCCAGTGGTTAGGACGCAGTGCTCTCACTGCGTCGGGCCCAGATTCAATTCGTGTTCCAGGAACTAAGATCCCACAGGCCATGAGGTGCGGCAAAAAAAAAAAAAAGGGGAAACGGTAATAGAAGGTGCATTGTTTACTGGAAACAAGACATGTACAGTTAACCTCCTTTCTTGTTTTGGAGGAAAGCAGATGTGTAGGAATATAAGCCCAGGCCCTGTAGGCAGAAGTCCTGGCTCTGAATCATCATTTTGTCACAATTAACTGAATGAGTGTGGTTATGTCACATAATCTCTCAGAACTTCAGTTTCTTCCTATGTACGTAATAACTCTCTTGGAATCATATGGGCTCATAGAGGTCACCCTTAGGCTGGTCCGAAAGGAAGCACAACTCAGCATGCAAAAAAGAAATAAAAATTGCATTCTTATTTTCCTTTTTTCTTAAAATACATAAAAGGGGATCCGATTCAGAACCCTCAGCCATGCTGTTCATATCCCGTTTACTCTGCTCAGTTTTTTGTCCCTCAGCCGCTCCAGAGACTCAGACTTGACAGGTGCTGAGAGAGCTCTTGCACTTAACACCTAGACCACGTGGATTTTCTCCCCCTTTTCAACGCTGCCTCTCCTCACCTACTCACTCAGACCTCTGTTCTTTATTATTTCTGGCTGACAACCAATTTCTCCAAGTCTTTCCCTTCCGAAGCCTTTCAGATCTATCTCCCTCTGTTAATTCTCTGTCACTCTCTGACTGATATACGAAGAGCCCAGGACCGCTCTGGCTGAGACAGCCCTCCTTAGGAGACAGATGGGGTAGGGGACACATGGGGGATTGGGGAAAGCCATTAGGGCAGCCTGGTGGAGGGAGAGGGCCAGTGATCAATTTCACTCTTTCAGTGAGTTTTTAGTATATACCAGGCAGGTGCTTGGTGCTGGCGATATAGCAGGGGGGCTACAGACGAAAGCTCTGCCCTCTTGGGCAGATACGTAGTCATAAGTAGTTTGCAAAAACAGAAGGTCGATGCTAGAAATGAGAGTAGGAGAAGTCACTTGGAGGGGCTGAAATCTGAGTTAAGACCTGAAGGACAAGAAATAATGTTCCAGGCAGAGGGGACAGCAAGTGAGCAGACCCTGAGCTTGGCGTGTTTGAGAAGCAGAAAGAGTGGAGCATGGGGAGGGAGGGGGAGACTTCTCGGAGCGATCTGGTAAGTCAGGTCACATTGTAGGACACAGGCTGTGGTGACAGTTTTGAGTTTTATTCTAATAAGTGAAATCACTGAAGGGCTCGAGCGAGAGAATGACAAAATATGATTTACACCTTTGAAAGCTTCCTCTGGCGGCTGCATGGAGAGTGGATGGCCGTGGGGCGAGGTGGAAGCCCAAGGACCATTCAGGGAGGCCCTGGCTCCAGTGAAGACAAGAGAAGGTGTGCCTGGAACCTGAGTGATAGGAGTCGAGATAAAGAGAAGTTGATAGATTTGAGGCAGAGCTGCTAAAAGCCTGGATGGGGGAAATGAGCAAAGGGGAGAAAGCAAGGATGTTCCATTAGGGGCATCCAGTGAGATGGGGAAGCCTGGAAAGGGAAAAGGAAGTCAAGGGTTATGTTTTGGATATGCTACATTTGACAAGACTATTAGACGTCCAGGAGGAGCTGTCAGCCAGGCATTTGGAGCATATAAACGAGTCTGGAGCTCAAGGGGGAGGTCAGAGCTGCGCGTATAAATTTGGGTGTCATCACCAGAGAGACGGGATTCAAAGCCAAGAAACGGGATGAGCTCACTTAGCATTAGAAATAGCTGGAGAAGAGGAGATGAACCGGAAGCAGCCAGTTCTAGGGCACGCCTGTCTTTGGAGGTTTGCAAGAGAATCGAAGCAAGCAAGCTAAGGAGACTGGGAGAGTATGATGTCGTGAATCCGATAAGAGGAGGGTTTTCAGGACAGAGGGTGTTCAGTTGGGTCACGTGTTGCTGAAAAATCAAGTTAGATGGAAAGAGAGATGTGTCCATTGAATTTGGAGTATGGAAGATGTTTAAAAGCGTGAGGCAAGCAGTTTTAGCCAGATTTGAGTGGTCTGATGAGTGAATGAATTGTTGAGGAAGGGGAAGCAGTGATTTTAGAGAATTCTTTCGAGAATTCTTGTCTCCAAGGGAGGTAGAAAAATGAGTTGGGAGGTGGAGAAGGACTGTGGAGTCAAGGGAGGAGGACCTCTGAATTCTTGGAAGAAGGATCCCCAGGAGGCTCTGGTTACACAAAAGGAAGAGATGGGTGGGTCAGTGATTTTCTTAAGAAGGTGCTAAGGGCTGGGGACCCAGAGCCATGGGGGGCTACCAGCTTTTGATGGGAGCAGAGACTTTGTTTCTGTTGTGACTCATGGTAACCTGAAGAAGATGGGTAGTGTTAAGGACTGATCTGTGTCTTCACCAAAATTCATATGCTGAAGCCTAACCCCTCAATTTGACTGCGTTTGGAGACAGGGTCTCTAGGGGGCTAGTTAAGATTAAATGAGGTCATAAGCTTGGGGCCCTCATCCAATAGGACAGATGCCCTTATAAAAGGTAGAAGAGATGCCAGAGAGCTCTCTCTGCACGTGTGCACGCAGGAAAAAGTCCACGTGAGGGCACAGTGAGAAGGTGACCATCTGCAAGCCAGGAAGAGAGGTCTCATCAGAGACCAATCCCAGTGGCCCCTTGATTTTTAGCCTCCTGGACCGTAAGAAAAATGTCTGTTGTTTAAGCCACCCAACCTGTGGTGCTGAGTCGACTAATGGAAGCCCAGAAGGCGAGAGGTTTTAGATATAGTGGAAGATGTACGAAAGTGTTGCCCTTTGTGGGTTTCTGTTTCTGCGGTGGAGTATGAGGTAAGGCTATGAGGTGGGAGCGTAGGGGTTAGGGAGTGTGGGAGGTTGGTACAGAGGGAAAAAAGGAAGTAATGATTTTGAGAGAGGAGAGTGAAGATTATTAGGGAAACATAGCAGGCTTGCCAAACTTCAATGCCCACTTGAAGTTTGCAGAGCTGAATTTATTTTCACTTTATCACTTTTTTATTGAGATGAAATTCATATGCCGTAAAATAATCATGTAAAACACTTAAAATGTACAATTGAGGGCCTTCTAGTACATTCAAAACGTTGTGCAACCATCGGCACTGTAAAATTTCAGGACATTTCCATCTGCCTCAGAAGAAAAATCTGTAGCCATTGACCAGTCCCCGTTCCTCCAGTCCTGGCCAGCAGCTAATTTGCATTTTGGTTCAGTGGATTACCTGTTCTGGAGATGCCCTGTCCTTGAAATCATATAACATGTAGCCTTTTGTGCCTGACTTTTTTTAATTTAGCAGAGTGTTTTCCTCTTTCTTTTTTTTTTATTTTTTAAATTTTGTATTGGAGTATAGTTGATTAACATTGTTGTGTTAGTTTCAGGTGTACAGCAGAGTGTCCATGTACAGTTCATACACATATGTGTATTCTTTTTCAAATTCTTTTTCCCATTTAGATTATTTTATTGCAGAGTAATGAGCAGAGTTCCAAGTGAAGTCATACAGCAGAGTTCGGTGATTTTTCTCCAGTGTTTGGCTGGTCCAGGGTTGGCCCAGATGGCAGAGAGTTGGGTGCATCCAGGGCTCCACATTTGCCGGGCAAGGGCGACAGAGAGAGAGAGTGTTTTTGAGGGTGGGAGCTGGGGAAGGAGGGAAATGAAGACAGGAGTTTGTGTTGGAGGGAGATCACAATGAGATGAGTCACTGCAGAGAGAACTACTGGAGGAAGTGAGCTGGACAAGTAGAATGTATTAAGTTAACAGTGGTCAATTTGATTTATTATGTGAAACTGGTGGTTAAGACCCTTCACGGCATTACAGTAGCAAGGTCATGGGAGCAACGTAAATGCCCATCGACAGAGGAATGGTTAAAGAAGATGTGGTACATATATACAATGGAATATTACTCAGCCATAAAAAGGAACGAAATTGGGTCATTTGTAGAGGCGTGCATGGACCTAGAGACTGTCATACATAGTGAAGTAAGTCAGAAAGAGAAAAACAAATACCGTATATTAACGCATATATGTGGAACCTAGAAAATGATACAGTTGGACCGGTTTGCAGGGCAGAAATAGAGACACAGACGTAGAGAACAAACGTATGGACACCAAGGGGGGAAAGCGGCGGGAGTGGTGGTGGTGTGATGAACTGGAAGGTTGGGATTGACATGTATACACTGATGTGTATAAAATGGATGACTAGGGCTTCCCTGGTGGCGCAGTGGTTGAGAGTCCGCCTGCTGATGCAGGGAACACAGGTTCCCTGTCTGGGAAGATGCCACGTGCCGCAGAGCAGCTGGGCCCGTGAGCCATGGCCGCTGAACCTGCGCATCCAGAGCCTGTGCTCCACAACGGGAGAGGCCACAGCAGTGAGGGGCCCGCGTACTGCAGGGGAAAAAAAAAAAAAAGGATGACTAATAAGAACCTACTGTATAAAAAAATAAAATAAAATTCAAAAATTCAAAAAAAAAAAAGGATCCTTCACAGCACTATTCCAAGGATTAAATGTAAATACTTGGTAAGCTGTAAAGTGAGTTATTAGGCTAGTAAATTAATATCGTAGATATATCTTGATTTCCTTAAGGTACTCCACTATAGCTGTCACTCACAAGCTGGATTGATGAGTGACTAATTGCATTGTTGCAAAAACATTTTTTTTTTTTTTTGGACTTGAGAGAGCTTTTTAATGGAGCTTTTTTTTTTTTTTATTAATTAATTTATTTTTGCTGGGTTGGGTCTTCGTTTCTGTGCGAGGGCTTTCTTTAGTCGTGGCAAGCGGGGGGCCACTCTTCATCACGGTGCGCAGGCCTCTCACTATCGCGGCCTTTCTTGTTGCGGAGCACAGGCTCCAGACGCGCAGGCTCAGTAGGTGTGGCTCACGGGCCCAGCCGCTCCGCGGCATGTGGGATCTTCCCAGACCGGGGCACGAACCCGTGTCCCCTGCATCGGCAGGCGGACTCTCAACCACTGCGCCACCAGGGAAGCCCGCAAAAACATTTTTGATTCTGCTTGTTTTTAGCTCTGGGCCAACTCCCTTGGCAAAATGGTCAGTACTTCCATCTCAGACAACCCTTATGTAAGAAGTTTCAGGTGGGACATTAGATAAGTAAGGCTTTTTGGTGTTTTCCAGAAGCCAGAAATGACTAGATAGAAAAGATATCAAAGAATCATAATATTAATTTCAGGTATCTTAAGCGAAAAGTTGCAGGAACTCCGAAGGAATACATGCAGACAGTACCTTTTATACTTAGAATTGCTCAGGCAGGATGAGAATGTGACAAGACTTGTAAATTCCAAATTACATTCAGTTGTAGGTAATAAAGAGATTTAAGAAGTTGAGAAAATATGTATTATTACTGGGAAAGAAATAGAAGAGTTGAAAAAAATGATAATAAGTAGTTGAATCAGATGGAAGCATTCATTGCCTAAGGAAAAACCCACAGCTTTAAGAAAAATAATCATTCTGAATATTATATTTCTTGAATTAACAGATGCACTCCTGTTTGGATAGAATTGAAAAAAGAATGTGCGATAATAAAATGCTAGCAGTGTATGTGCATGTATCTCAGCCTTTTCTGGAGTCTCTTAATCAGGCAGACCTCGTTTTATTGCACTTCACAGATACTGCATTTATTACAAATTCAAGGTTTGTGGCAACTCTGCGTCCAGAAAGTCTGTTAGCACCATTTTTCCAACAGCATCCACTCATCACTTCATGTCTCTGTGTCACATTTTGGTAATTCTCGCAATATTTCAAACTTTTTTCCCTAATGTTATGTCTGTTATGGTGATCTGTGGTCAGTGATCTTTGCTGTTAACTACTGTGACTCGCTAAAGGCTCAGATGATGGTTAGCAATTTTTCGCAATAAAGTATTTTTTAGTTAAGGTGTGTACATTGCCTTTTTAGACATAATGCTATGGCACACTTAATGGACTACAGTATAGTGTCAGCATAACTTTTATATGCACTGGGAAGCCAAAAAATTCGTGTGACTTGCTTTATTGTGATATTCACTTTATTCGGTGGTCTGAAACCAAACCCACAATGTCTCCGACGTGTGCCTGTATTCATATCTACTTAAGTCCTGTAAAATTCTTGTAGATAATGTTCCCAAAAGGTCTGTATATCAGAAAAATGCAGGTTCAGACCAAAGGAGGATACCTCGACGCAGCCGTTTTGATGTCACAGTGCTTGGATTTCCTAGGCTCAAATGAAGCATTCACAGTGGTTGCATGGTGTGGCTTGAAGAGCCCATTTCTGTCCAAAACTTGGGGCCTGCTTCAGATGCCGAATCCCTATCTTAGGGCCTCTGCTTGGATGACTCACCCTCTCTGAATCCCAGTTTTGAGTTCCTGGGGCTGGCTTGGCCAGTGGTCAGTCGGTGGGGTGTGGGTGAGGCTCTGAGCAGCCAGAGCGGGGGCTGGGAGAGGGCAAGCGTTGTCCAGGGCAATAGAAGCCAAATCTCAGTGATGTGAGGGCGCTCACGGTGATTGCGCACCATGTCCAGGAGAGATCCCCAAGGTGAAAACAGGGAAAGGCAAATCTATCCAGTGGGAATTGGGTGGGAAGTTGCGAATTGGGTAGCTCTAGGTACCCCCAGGGGAGTAAGAGGGGCCAGAGCACCTCCAGAGGCTCAGTGATTCAGTCCTCAGTCTAGACCACCAGGGTTGGGTGATGAGGACAGAAGAACATTCCTTAAAGACTTCTTAAATTTTTTTTTGAAATTGAAGTTGATTTACAGTGTTGTGTTAATTACTCCTGTACAGTGAAGTGGTTCAATTATACACATATATACATTCTTTTTTTAAAAATATTCTTTTGCCTTATGGTTTATCACAGGATACTGAATATAGTTCTCTGTGCTCTACAGTAGGACCTTGTTGTTTATCCATCCTATAGATTCTCGCTTACATCTGCTGACCCCATCCTCCCACCATCCCTCCCCAATTAAAGATTTTTTTTTAACACAGGTATGTTCATTGTGAAGTGTGGTCCATTAAAAACTCATTAGAACTCATTACCATGTATGATCCTACTCACAAACTCTAGTTTTCCAGATGAGTAGCAGATGGGACTAGGAATCAGCCGAAGAGCGAGAAGGACCATCCTCCAGGGGGAAGGTGTGTAAGGGGGACATGAGATGATGCAGGAAAGAGGCCCTGTGACGAGCAGAGACACAGAGCGTGAGCCCTGCTAAGTTGCAGAAAATCCAGAACCAGACCCAGTAGCTCTGACTTAACAGGATTCGGATTATTCCAAATCTCCGTAAAATAACATCAGGACATTTTATCAGCTGGGAAATTGTGAATATGCAGATATGAGATTAATACACTGTAATGTAATCAAGAATTCAGTTTTGTTGAGTATTGCTCCTGAGTTTCGTGAAATGAGACTTGATTGACTACACTGCTCAGAACCCAGCACCTCATTTGCGTAATTGTATTTCCTCTTTTCCAGGATTATCACATTGTGCTGTTTCCTTGTTGAATTTCATCTATGATTATATTGCTCCGTTTTGAGATGGATCGGTCTTCAAGGACACTCTCATAACCCTTCCTAATTATGATTTACCTAAGCACAGTAAATTTGGTGAGCCAGTTCTCTGACACTTTCATTCATTATTAATGAGAGCATTTTGACATCATTTTAACTGCAGTAAAATCTCAATTAAAGAGAATGAACAGAGACTGGGTTCTTCTGGTGAATTAAATCTTATAATTATCTGGGGGTTAATCAGAAGATCCTTTTGGTTCTAATTCTTCCTGTTGACTTTTATTTTCCTAGAATTTTATTTTACTTTTCAGTCTGATCAGCTCTGGAATCTCTTTTTCCCTGGATAAGTTATAATCTTCAAGTATCTCAGGTTCATTGATCATTTATTCATTCATCCATTTGCTCAGATTTATTAGGGAGCTACTAATAGGTAAGGAAGACACAGTCACGTCAAAGGCAGACATAGAAATGTGTCACAGGGAATCAAGGGAAAATTCTGGAGGTTGCTTTTTGAACAAATTCTAGTTTATAGTTTTTTTTATGAGAACAAAGGGAGCTTTAGAAGATCAAATAAAAGGTATAAATAGTGAGTCAGACAGCACATGAAGTGGAGATTCCAACATTCGTTTTCTGCTTATGTAGCTTTTAATGGCATTTGAGATTAAAGGTCAAATAGAATTCAACACAGTAACCCTTGTAAAGCTTGATAATCTATATTTGAAGATTCTAACTATTCATCTCTTCACCCAGAACTTCACTTCTCAACAAGATGTCTATCTTTATTGCACTTTTCATGTCTGTTTACCTCAAATCCTAACCAGCAAAATGGGTACTTTAATTTTTTAATTTTTTAATTAATTTTTATTGGAGTGTTGTTGCTTTACAGTGTTGTGTTAGTTTCTGCTGTACAGCAAAGTGAATCAGCTAAATGTATACATATATCCCGTCACTTTTGGATTTCCTTCCCATTTAGGTCACAGAGCGTTGAGTAGAGTTCCCTGTGCTATACAGTAGGTTCTCATTAGTTATCTATTTTGTACATAGTAGCGTATAAATGTCAGTCCCAATCTCCCAATTCATCCCACCCCCTCCTTCCCCCCTTGGTATCCATAAGTTTGTTCTCTACATCTGTGTCTCTATTTCTGCTTTGCAAATAAGTTCATCTGTACTATGTTTCTATATTCCACATATAAGCATTAATGTACAATATTTTTCTCTTTCTGACTTACTTCACTCTGTATGACAGTCTCTAGGTCTATCCACATCTCTGCAAATGGAACTATTTTGTTCCTTTTTATGGCTAAATAATATTCCATTGTATCTATGTACTACATCTTCTTTGTCCATTCCTCTGTTGATGGACACTTCGGTTGCTTCCATGTCCTGGCTATGGTAAATAGTGCTGCAGTGAACATTGGGGTGCATGTATCTTTTTGAATTATGGTTTTCTCTGGGTGTACGCCCAGGAGTGGGATTGCTGGGTCATACGGTAGTTCTATTTTTAGTTTTTTAAGGAACCTCCACACTGTTCTCCACAGTGGCTGTGCCAGTTTACATTCCCACCAACAGTGCAGGAGGCTCCCTTAGTTTACAGTTTTTTCATCATTGCCTTACACAACATGGGTCACAGAAAAAAATCTTTATTGACAGCAAGATTCCGGTGAGCTTTCTGTTGACTAAATGAAGTAGTTCCCCTCTTTACATTTCAGAATTTCAAATATCATCATTATTCTGTGATAGGGCCTTCTGCCTCATTTCACATTTATAAAATTGCCACAGTGAGATGACATTCCACTTGCTATTTTTATTTTATTATGACATACTCTTCTCATAATTTTATTTCATATTTCAGGTGCCGCCAAATGTTTGGACATGATTTCTGAAAGATTTTTTGCACTGATTTTCATTCTGATGACACTAACCTGAATTCCACAACTAACCCCAAACAGCCTTTGTAAGATCCACCAGTTTTGATTAGATCAGTAAATTAAGATTTTGCTCGCCGACCAGATGTGTTCAGCAACTAGCCTTTGGGGTATTTCTGTTTTGATAGCATATATTTCCCTGGAGCCTCCACACTGACTGGGCAGCTTCTCCATACTGGAGTCCAGTCTTGGCATCAGTTTTCATTGCTTCAGATTTTCCTTGCTCTGCTGATCGGAAACCATCGTACCACACTATTAAACTTTGTTCATTTTGTTATTTTAAAGAGGATTCCATTCAGTTTTCTACATGAGGTCCCCAGCGTTTGACCCTGATGTTACCAAACCAAACTTGGGTCTCCTCGCCCGCCACGCGGCAAAGCCAATCCGCTGAGACCAGGTTGTGGTGGAGGAAAATACGCCGTTTATTGCAGGGCCCAGCAAGGAGAACGGGCAGCTAATGCTCAAAAGACCTGAACCCCCTGATGGCTTTCAGGGAATAGTTTTTAAAGGCAGCATTTGGGGGAGGGCTGTGGGGTGCATGACTCTCTTCTGATTGGTCGGTGGTGAGGTAACAGGGTGATGTTTCCAAAATCTCAGTCATCGACCTTCTGGCTCTAGCCAGTCTGGGGTCTAGTGTTTGTGGTCAGCATGTAGTCACCATCCTCCACCTGGGTGGGGGAGGGGTTCCTGAAGAAGCCCACAAAGATATGCATCAGATTATTATGCATATCCCTTGAGGAGGAATTAGGGCTCTGTTTTATCACTGAACTCTCGTCATGACTTTTCTTGTTAAACTGCTCTTCCTTTGTTTCTGCGTTCGCTCACTTTCCTAATTAGTAACTGCTGTGCCTGCTTTTTGGCACTCAGGGAAGACCTAGGAGACTAAAGCCTTTTTCTACAAACTAGTAATGGGGAGGAGGGGCAAGGAAGGGCTTTTGTACCCAGGAGGGCCCTGCAGGGTCCTGCTCGGTTTCACTAATGCTTTCCTGAAAATGAGTATGAATGAGCTATGAACTTACAGGTTATAAGAGGGTCTTTGCTCTTTGATGACTAAACGTATAACAGTGGTTATGGTTCTAATATTTAAGTATTTTTAAATTATCAAGTGCTGTCTCACACAGCACCAGAGAGTCAGTACGGAATGTAAATAAAAGTTATTTTCTCATTAAAGGTCTTACCTCAGAATTCACTTCTCCAAGTTTTATTGAAGAGATATTTAGTTGCCAGAGGAATTTCCTGATTTGTTTTTTGGTTGGGACAAAGAACTTCATGACCGGGGTGGCATAGCTGATATGGACACTTAAATGTGGACTTTACGGACATTTTAGAGATGTTTCCAACACATGTCCATTGGCCTTTTTTCAGAAGACATTGCATCCTCCAACTACATCCAGTTTGCTTGAATAATGCCCGTTGGAGCGGTGTGTTTGACGGGCTGGTTAAGCCTGAGTGAAGGTGTTAGGGATGGTGGGTGTGTGTTCTCTGTAGCAGAGCTCCCGGGAGGATGAACGCTGGGTCTGACTCAGGAAAGCAATTATGTTAAATATTCTCAGTACCGTACATCTCCTCTTACAATATTTCCTCGGTTGAGCTCTTCATCTGAAAAAGAAAAAATAACCCTCTTCTTTAGTGACATGGTAACTTAGCTCATTTTACTCCTGTCGTTCTGTCAAGTGTTTCATTGGTTTCTCCCCACTCATGTTTCTGGCCATAGGACAGGCCCACATTTCTTGAAAGTCTTAATCTAGACTATTATGAAAAATCTATCAGAGCAGATGAACTTGATCCAGGAGGCTTATAATGCTTTGTCAAAGTGTGATCCTCAGTCCGGCAGGATTGGCGTCACCTGGGAGCCGGTTAGAAATGCAGACTATCAGGCCCCATCCCAGAGCTGCATTTTAGTAAATTTCCCGGGTGATTCATGGGCACGTTGCAGTTTGAGAAGCACTGCTTCAAGAGGCATCCCGTGATCTTGATGGCCGCCTTGAGCGCTCCGGCTGAGCACTGCCCAAGTGGCTGTCTGTTCCAGTCGCTGTGCTGAGCGTTCTTTATGCATTCTCAGTTACAAACTTTGCATCAGATCCGTCAAAGAGATAGTATCACCCCCGTTCTGCACACAAAGCTGAAAGCATAGAGGGGCTAAATAGTTTTTAAGGGGCTAAGCATCGAGCGTGTAGCAGAGTAGGCATCTGAACTCCGCTGTTTGCCACCAGTTTGTCCTCTTTATCAGGTAGTGTTTATTCAGTTTGCAGATGCTTCCAGCACGCTCATTCAGAGTGTTAAAAGATAATTTTAATAAAAAGGTAAAATCGTGGCTCTCATACAGATATGAAAATGAACACTTTTGAAAATTTTATTTAACTCATCAGTGAGGAAGCTGGTATGGGGTGGCAGCCAGTTCAAAGGAACAGACGCATTTATAGGTCAGCAATATTGAGAGGAACATGGCAAGGGAGGCAAAACAGACTTTCCCACTGTGGGGAAGGGTTGTCTCTCCACTGGACGTAACACACTTGCATGCCCGTAGACAAGAATCGTTTTATGTTGCTATCACTTAACTTCAATACATAGAATTGCAAAATAGCTCTGTTAAAGGACAGGCGGGCAAGGCAGATTTTATTCAGTACTAGTGAAATGGGTGTAGGGACTCCAGCAGTGGAGTTTTGCTGTAGGGGAGAGAGATGGGACTGAACTCTGAATCCAACAAGGAAATGTGGGAATTTATAGCCAAGGAGCAGGTGGGGGTCGGTGGAGGGAATGTCAAGGGGTAAGGGATGATTCTCGCCAAACCAGCCTGCTAGGAATCTTGCCAAAGGCAGACCAGGGTGATTGGATATCGCCTGGAGGATGGTGGAGGTTGAGGAATTTGGTCAGATAGCAAGGGTGATCACACCTGGAGGATGGGGGATTCTGGATGAGCTGACTTAGCAGGGTTCTTGTTAAAACTGGTCTCTTAAGGACATGCCCACAAATGGGTCCTAGTTGAAAAAGACCTCAGAGGAACTTGACTAGAGTTTGGTCAAGGAGAGACCATTTGTCAGTTCCTGTAGACTCAGAATCAGGTAACCTGGAGTGGCGAGTGCTGTAGACAATGAATAGCTCTCCACTGAAGAACAAATTTTTCCCTATAAGGGGAGGTAGAATAGCACGGTGCCTGAGAACACAGACATGTAGTGTCTGGGTTCAAAACTCTACTCCAGTTCTAACAGAGTGACTTTACGCATGTTCTTTCGTCTTCCAGTGTCTTACTGCTCTCATCTGTAAAATGGACACAGTCCCTACCTTGTATATCCATTGTGCGGAGTATATGACACGTGAATAAAGCTGACAACAATACATCGAGTTGCTGTTATCATCTTCACGTCTAACCAGGAAAGCATATCAGAATTTTTGCATCAAGGAATGTGGATATTAGTATCAAAAATATACTCAGTTTATCCAGGGTTTGCAAATTCAAAGCACATTAAAGAAAGGTCAGAATAATCTTGGCTGTATCAAGTAAGAAAATATTGTCGGAGGTGGGTTTTAAAAGACTTGGAAACACTGTACGGAGAACAGTTCCATCCTGTCTACACTTTTGAGTTGATCTCAAGGCCCCAAGGATGTCACACCTAAGGACCAGTGAAAAGAGGCACGGATGGTCCAGCGCTGGTCACTTGTTTTCTTCCATTTGTTCTCAGTCTGCTCCTATTTTATTTTCCTCTTCTTTGACCCTCCTCTTGCCCATCTGGACTTGAAGTTTAAATCAGCCTCCATATCAGACTGGTCCTTCTGGTAACCCTTACTTCAACCTGCTTAGGTAAGGCGGTGCTCTCTGTGTGCCTCGGAGGACTTATAGCTAAACCAGGTCCACCTGTTCCCCTTGGGCAAGCTGTGGAGTGGAGGAGACTGCAAGTTACATGGAGTGAAAGTCTTTTAGGTTCAGTACTCTTGATCTTTCCTTTAACTGTATAGTGGTAGGCAGTGATACTGTTAATGGTTTCGGGGAAATTGTGTGCTTCAGTGGATACGTTGGCATCGTTCAGATCACACACCCCTGCGTTAGCTGATGCTGACCGCCTGGGAACAGTTTTACAGCTGTGCAAGCTGTAGTTAGCTCAGAGCCACACAAAATAATTCTTATCTCTAAATATGCAGATTACATCCTATCTGGTAGCAGTCCAATGGACTTCCTTCTATTGGCACATTCGTTTCAGTACTTCTGATCTATAAGTCTGTGTGTTCTGTGGCTTCTGCTTTGAACTGGTTCCCTCATGGGGAATAAAAGAAAATCTTTAATGCATGTTCATTTCACATCTGTATGATATTTATGATTGTCCATTTTTGAAAACTATCTTCCAACAGTGGTGGAGGGACCAGAATACCTTAGGGTAACTGATTTAGTAAGAGAGTTAGTTAATTAATCGTTGTCAAGGGTAACCAAAGACAGGTAAAAGTCAAGGTGAAAAACCAAGTTAGCAGAGATTACTTGTAGAAATTTCTGCAAGTTAAGGTGGCTGCAGTGTTCATGTATAAGGAAGTGAAATTCTAATGTAGCCATTTTCAAAGCACTTCTTAATATTTTGAATTAAGTGATATCCACCAAAACACAGATTCATGGTTTCTTGAAAGTAACGTGATGGTGGGAATCCACCAAGCCAGCATCCATTCTGCAGACTCAGCCTGGTAAGCGTGTGCTTGTCTGTCCTCTGCACCAGACTCTTTGCTCCAAGGCGACAGGGACACGGTCTTGTCCCCGTCCTTTCTCCAGTAGCCATAGTTCTCTGTGGCACGGATGCCTGGTGAGTGACTGAACAAAGAGGTTGGCCAGGGTCTTCCCCTCATCTCTGTAGACACCAAGACTTGATTTCATCAGTTCTTGGGTCTGATTTCAAAGGCAGACTTGTGTTCACCACACTCGTAAGCCAGAATATTAATTTGTCAGTTGAAAAGAGTAATCAGACTCTCCCGGTAGGCTGGGATGCTTGCCTTTCTCCCTCGGGGAACTTGCATGGCACGGGGTGCACATGGTAATTAGGTGTTTGCTTGATGACCTTGAAGTGAGCACAGCTGGCCCCTGTCCCCTCTGTCCTAGAGCTGGCAGGCCAGTTGTCACACCAGTGGACCGGGGGGTTTCTGCTGATGGTCAGGACGCACTCCTGTCTCATCAGCATCTCTTCCCAGGAACGGGGAAGGAGTGTGCAAGGTACGTAGATAGAACAATTCCTATTCTTTGGACTTTCCATTTTTAGGCTGTGTTGCCCATGTGTTAAGAAATTCTTTCTTCAGAGAGAATAAAGTTGATTCGGTTTTAAGCTTTTCATTTAGATTCACAACTCAGTTTGTGCCCCCTTTCTGGCCACTGTAAATAGAATTTGGATGTCCCAAGAACTTGGGACTTCCCTGGTGGTCCAGTGGTTAAGGATCCGCCTTCCGATGCAGCGGACATGGGTTCAACCCCTGGTCGGGGAACTGAGATACCACATGCCACAGGGCTACTGAGCCCGTGAGCCACAACTAGAGGGAAGCCCATGCGCCGCAACAAAGAGCCCGCGTGCCACAACTAAGACCCAACACAGCCAAAACTAAATTAATTAATTTTAAAAAATAATAATTTGGATGTTCTTGACACTCTTCAGTAACTTACAAGCAAATTATTCTTTGGGGTGTTTTATTTGTCCGGGGACTGAATGCATATTGCATTAATTAAAAGTCTTTAACTCTGTTTTAGTGGTCCTTGTGGATACCGACTAAATAATGATGACAGGGCTTCCCTGGTGGCGCAGTGGTTGAGAGTCCACCTGCCGATGCAGGGGACGCGGGTTCGTGCCCCGGTCTGGGAGGATCCCACATGCCGCGGAGCGGCTGGGCCCGTGAGCCATGGCCGCTGAGCCTGCGCGTCCGGAGCCTGTGCTCCGCAACGGGAGAGGCTGCGGCAGTAAGAGGCCCGCGTACCGCAAAAAACATAAAAAATAATGGTGACATTACTTTGTAGGGACTGAATCACTTGTTCTGGTTAAGAGATATTCTTTGCATTTTCAGAGCCTTAATTATTATTAGTTTTCAGTACCCATTGTAGTCTCTAAGCTTCTTGCTATATTGTGAAATCTTGCCAGTTGGTTTTCAACTCAAGTCTGACTTATGAAGATAGAATTTCAGATCAGCCACATAGATAACAATGATAGCAGAAATGCTTGTTTTTGTGTATCTTTCCCCTAATCTTATTAAAGATTTTTTTCCCCCGTGACATACTGAAGTGATGAAAACGTGCCTGAAGGCTTGGTTTGCCAGTACCAAAAAAATAAATCCTATAATTAAATAATAAAAGCAATCAAAATCCATAATCTAAGACTCGCAAGGAATGGAAAAAGAGGAATTAGTACCACTTAATGGTTAGCAAACAGTCAGTAAAACATGAGACTAGAATTACGGTCAAGGGCCAGGTCCTGGATGGCTCCGTGTGTCCCTCTGAGGCTGAGGGGGAACACAGAAGGGAAATGACACGATCAAATGTGTTAGCAGGACCACCCACCTGGGGACCGTGAGGATGGAGCAGAAGGGAAAGGGCCTAGCGTACTGGACACCATGAATTTATCAAGGCACCAGCCCACCTACCTGGGTGATTTTGTTCCCAGCAGTCCTTGGGGGCAGGTATAGGAATGCATTAGGCCAGATGCTGTATTGCTCCATTATGGCAGATTTGCAAGGTGGATGTGACAGAATGTTGAAGGAGCAGGAACTTGGGCATGCTGGTGAGATTCTACCCATGCTACAAATGAGCAGACAAGCAATCTTGTCTCGTGACGTGCAAGCAGAGATTGTGATCTTGTAATGGAGCAATTAAAGAGACGTTGGCAGGGCAGTTGTTAGAGCCATCTCAGCTCTCTGGTCTGGGACGCCTCAAGCACTAACTTGGTTCATCAGGTTCTAGCATATCTCCAGGAGGATGGCCACCGTCCCTCCATGACTTGTCCTGGGAGGCTGTCTCCACTCTATATTTGGCAGATTGTATGTAGGGTGATTCTTTTCTCTTCTTTGGCTAATTCTGTTAAGAAGTTCTTTAAAAGGGCTCTCACCAGCAAATTGAAATTAAAAAAAAAAAAGAGCTATCAGAGTTGATGGTATGATAATTATTATCTTTATGATAGATAATTATCTATTATCTTATTTTGAACCCATGAGAGTCTGGCCCCAGAGATTTTGGTTCTTAGAGGTTTTTTTTTTTTGTCTCCCAGACCCAACTGCTCAGACCGCCAAATTGAGTTAGTTTGTTGGGGGGCAGGGGTCCCTCTCCGTTCATATCCTAGACTTCTACCTACAGCAGGCTCTGATGTACTTTCTCTGCTGCTTTCTTTACCATTTCAAGTTCTCCCTGAACATCCAGTCCTTTTGGATGGGCCATTCCAACCTGACCCCCAGTCATCCTTCCTCAGGTTATAAATCAGCCCACACGACTTGTAGCCATCTCATCTTCCGCCAGGTTACTTGTGACCCCAGGTCTTTGGATTTCCTACTTTCATCTCTTTGTATTTCTCTCTGTCCCCTTTGCCTTGTCTGAGAGATGTCCCCAAATCAGAAGTTGAGGAGGATTTATTCTAATGTCTTCATCTGTGGTGGATGCCATCTTCTCAAATAGGATCATGACCTCTCTCAACTCAAGCCTGGGAAGGTTTCTTCTTTTCCTCTCTCAAGAGCAAGTAACTCCCTTGTGGTTTTCCTCATGAGCTCAGATCTAAGGAACGTCTAATTCTCGCTTATTCCCACAACGGAGAGGACTGATGGTCTAGCCCTCTCCCTGGAAGGTCTAATGCCTTCCACTTCTCCATGGGTCCTGGCATCTCTTACGGTGTCAGGTCTTCAGGCATCTTAAAACATGGCGGTTATATTGTTAATTTGTATTTCTGTCACTTTGAATAACAAACATTGTTGAAAACAGCATGAACTAGGAGTCTTGTCTAAGAGGCAGTGAAAGGGGCTATATTGGCCAGATGCCTAATGTAGACAAACATTTGAAGTTTATGGGTTCCACAGGTCAGTGTTTTAGCATTTTCCTAGGAAGATTTTAATGACATTAGATGAAAAGGAAGAAAACTAGGAAGATCCTTTGAATGAAAAGGGGGCAGGAGAGAAAGAGAGAACTCAAGGGGCTCCGCTTTCTGTTCCTTTTACTGTGAAATGACTTCTGTGGGTGGGAGAAGTATTACCATACCATCCCCTATTGTAATAACAACAACTGAGGAAACAACACAGAATGCATTTAGGAGAACAAGAACACAACATTTATTCAGTAACTTTTGTGTATCAGCTGTTTTTATACCCATCCCATGTAATCCCTTGTCTTGGTCCATTCAGGCTGCTAGACCTGAACCGGGTGGCTTATAAATACCAGAAATTAATTTCTCCCAGTTCTGGAGGCTAGAGGTCCAAGATCATAGCATGTACAGGTCTGGTGTCTGGAGAGCCCACTTTCCCATAGACAGCCATCCTCTCATTGTAACCTCACAAGGCGGTAGGGGACCAGGAAGCCCTCTTGGGCCGATTTTATAAGGGCACTAATCCCATTCATGATCGCCCCCTCCTCATGACTTCATCACCTCCCAAAGCCCCACCTCCTAATACCATCACCTTGGGGGCACGGGTTTCAACATATGAATTTTGGGGGGACACCAACATTTAATCTGTAGCATCCCTATAAACTACCTTATTGAGTAAAGATTTAAAAAGGAAACTCTTGGATTTAAAGGCCAAGGTCAGAGAGTGGAGCCCAGATTCAAGGCTGGCCCTGCTGGCTGACACCTAAGGCCCCTTTTGTCCCTCTGGCTTCATTCTTCACTCTCACCTCCACTTCCCCACAGGTACCCTCATGTGCTTTCCATGGGCCTTCTGTGATTTCAGTTGGGCAAAGCTGTTTGGACTTTTTATTAACAAGGATACTCTCCGATTTAAGGAAAGTGCTCTGTCACCAAAGCCTGGGTGCCTGTTTGTCACAGTTTCACAAATTCAGTCTTGCGAAGCCATCAGAATTCAAAGCACTGCTGGCTCAGTAATTCACGTCATTCACGGTGCTGCCTGAATTAAAATACACAGCAAATTAGAAATAAACAAATCCTTGCAAAGTACGGTAATACATTCAGAAAGCACAGAAGGTGAGGCACGTGGACAGAAGGAGGACGGAAGTGGGGAGGGGGGGACTTCCCTGGTGGCGCAGAGGTTAAGAATCCGCCTGCCAATGCAGGGAACACGGGTTCGAGCCCCCGTCCGGGAAGATCCCACATGCCGCGGAGCAACTAAGCCTGTTCGCCACAACTACCGAGCCTGCGCTCTAGAGCCCGCGAGCCATAACTACTGAGCCTACGTGCCACAGCTACTGAAGCCTGCGTGCCTAGAGCCCGTGCTCCGCAGCAAGAGAAGCCACGGCAGTGAGAAGCCCACTCACTGCAACGAAGAGTAGCCCCCGCTCGCCACAACTAGGGAAAACCCGCGCGCAGCAACGAAGACTCAATGCAGCCAAAGAAAAAAGATAAAGAGGGATTTTGTGAGCCCGTATGTATTTTGCGCACTGTCTTTTTAGACAGCACTTCTGGAGGATTAATTATGCATCTCTCTTGTTTATGTCTTTATCTTGATATCTCCTGCTACCTCACCTTCCATATCCAGCTTATTCTGAAGTCCTGTCAGTTTTACCTCCAGAATAGATCTCAAATCTGTCAGCCTCTCTTCCTGCCAGTGGGCAAGTGGATGTGGGCTTCCGGTCCACTCTTGGATCCTGATCGCCTCTTTCTCTGGGCACAGAGGACGATGGCCCTTTTCTGACAACCACTGTGCAGTCAGGTCGGGCATGCAGCTAGTTCTGGCCAGGCTGAAGCATCCGGATACAGAGTAAGACCTTCCAGCACTTTCTTCTCCTGCCACAGAGATTATGGAAGTGGGTTGTTGAAAGGAAGGTGCCCCCAAGGGCACAGTACGCAGTATTCCTAGGTCGCAGGGAGCACGGCCACCCTAGAGAGCTACCCAGTGTCTAGTGGGCATTTCATGAGTAAGAAACAGACCTTTGTGATGCAAAGCAACTGCCATTGGGGGATGTCTGTGAGCACATCATAGTCTGTTCCATCCTGGCTGGCAAAGCAAGTTGCCGTCCTCTCTCTCCTGGAGCCCTGCAGAAGCCTTCTAACTTTCCCACCTTTTCTGTAGTCCTGCTTCCTCTCGTTTCATTTCTCAGTCAACTACTTAAAACACACCTGAGGCCAGGCCCATCCATCACTCCCCGCCCCTAACCTATTGCTCCCTGTGTCCTTAGGGTCCATTCTAAACCTGGTTCACCAGGCCTGTGTGCTCTGGCCCTTACTTACTGCTCCAGACACCCTGTAGCCTTTCAGCCTTGAGCCCCACCGGCCTCCTTTCAGCTCCTCACACATTCTGGGGCCTTTGCACATGCTTTCCCCTCTATCTGGAATGTTCCCCCCTCTTCCCAAAGTAACGCCCTTGGATTACCCTGGGGATCTGCACCCAAATGACACTTTCTCAGAGGCCCCCCGCCCCCAGGATGCAGGCAGCTCCCCAGTACACTCCTCCATGGCAGCCACTGCGGTCTTCAGGATCCTAATAACCACAGATCAGAATTCGGTATTCATTCCTGTGGTGGTTTGTTTGATATGCATCGTTCTCTTTAACCAGACTGCAGGCTCCACTAGGGAAAGGGACTGTGTGCTGTGTTACCCAGCTCGGTGTCCTGAGTCTCCTGTGCCTGGCTCCCAGCACATGTTAGATCCTCAGCAGATACCTTCAGGACGATCGATGCACTCCCAGGAAGCTGGAGTTGTGTGCATGTTTTCCGAGTGTAGGGAAAGTGGTGGTTGATATATTTTTGAGCATTTCCTGTGGTAGGCGTCGTACCAGGTGCTTTTCATTGTTCCCTCTATCGTGCATATATCATGACAATAGCACCATGGGGTAAGGACTAGAGATGCAGAAGTAGAGGCCTCAATCAGTTCAGTAGCACACGTGTCCGCAAGGCTCGTTAGGCAGCCCGACCCGTGACCTTAACTCGCTTTGTGATTTGGTTTTGTTCCAACTCCAGTTCTTCCAAGTTCTTAAAACAATAGCAACAGACCCTTATATCACAGCTACTTAATAATCAAAGGCCAGATTTATCTTGCCTTCTTTTGGGAGAGCCTTACAGATGTCCTGGGTCTGCATGCTTCCTAGCTGGAGACATCTTTTAGAAATAAAGCCTACTTACACACACGATGATTAAAACTATTCAATAACTCGTTCATTGTACATACTAACCTCAAAGTATGAGAACATGAAAATACAGTGCCCCGTGGAGTGTTCTTTTCTGTTTGACTTTATCATGTCAACTTTCTTTTTTCATTTAGACCCATTGTTGCAGGTGAAAATATCAATTTCCTTTTCCACAGAGAAATCCAATAAAGGGATGAAAATCAGACCTCAATTGGGCCCCGTTTATCAATTCAATCTGCTTTTTGTTAACCGTATCTCATAAGCTCTCCTTTTAAATCAATCTCTTTTTGAATCTCTTTCACAAAACAGCACATATCTGAACGAGAAGTTCCTCCCGCCGACAGAGAGATGCCAAAATCTGCAAGCTGGCTTGGAGACTTTATCTAACAAGACGAGAAAGTAAGTTCTACTCTTTGCATTGAATGTAATTTTTTTTTTTTAATGGAACTTTATTTATTTATTTATGGCTGCACTGGGTCTTCCTTGCTGTGCGGGCTTTCTTTAGCTGTGGTGAGCGGGGGCTACGGGCTCTAGGCGTGCGGACTTCAGTAGTTGTGGCTTGCGGGCTCTAGAGCACAGGCTCAGTAGTTGTGGCGCACGGGCTTAGCTGCTCTGCGGCATGTGGGATCTTCCCGGACCAGGGCTCGAACCTGTGTCCCCTGCATTGGCAGGCGGATTCTTAACCACTGCGCCACCAGGGAAGCCCTCATTTACTTTTAAAATAGGTGTTTTGTAAGTGTCAAAAAATGTTTCATGGCGTCTTTGAAATCATTTGGAAAATAAGACTTCGCGAGGAAAGCAAATATCAGACAATAACGCATATATGTGGAATCTAGAAAAATGGTGTAGATGATCTTATTTGCAAAGCAGAAATAGAGACACAGTTGTAGAGAACAAATGTATGGATACCAAGGGGGAAGGGGGTGGGGGTGGGAGGAATTGGGAGACTGGGATTGACACATATACACTATTGATACTGTGTATCAAGTAGACAACTGATGGGAACATACTGTAGAGCACAGGGAACGCTACCTAATGCACTGTGGTGACCTAAATGGGAGGGAAGTCCAAACGGGAGGGGATATCTGTATGTGTCTGGCTGATTCATTTTGTTGTACAGTGGAGGCCAACACAACAGTGTAAAGCAACCGTACTCCAATAAATATTTTTAAAAAAGACTTCACATGGAGGCATGACCTTGGGCTTGGAGAAGCTCCGTTGGGTGACGGGGTTGGTGAGGGGCTGAACAGTGCAGACCAGGGTCCAACCCTGGCACTGGGGACTCTGCGTATCTGTCCCTGAATCCACGTTCACTAGACACTCCGTGTAGTTTTACCAGCTCAGCTTTTCTAGGCCCTGACTCTTTTTGAGAACCCCATGGCATTCTGGACCCTAGTCTAGAGAAACGCGCACCTGTATCGAGCTGCTTGCAGTCCCATGAAGGTTAACAGGTTGACCCCACGCCCACCCCCGCCCCAGTCCCAGCTGTGGTTCACTTGCAGCTTCCCACACCTGCTGACGATCCTGTATTTCAGAGAGTCTCCAGCACCATCTTCTCCGAACTAGGGAAAAGGAGCTCGAAAAGCTCCGAGCTGCGTGCAAGGAAGAGCTACTCGTGGCCTGAGAGTCCGATGGTAGAGGTGCTGCTGTGGCTGTCCCGGGAAGGGGCAGAGTCTGGAGGTGCGGGGGGATGCGCGTTCGGGCGGGGCCTGGGCTGGCACCTGTAAATCTCCCTGGAAGGGACTCATCAGAGTTGCAGGTCGCTGTGCGCTTGCCTGACCGAGTTAGAAAGTTGTGCAGGGTGAGAAGGAGAGCAGGGTCCTCATGGCAGTCTTGCTCAAGGGAGACCCAGCGGCCTTTCCTTCTCTTTTTCTTCCTAATAATCAGTCTGGCGATCAGTCTTTCTCTCTCCTCCCTCTCCCCTCTCCCCTCTCCCCTCTCCCCTCTCCCTCTCCCCTCTCCCCTCTCCCCTCTCCCCTCTCCCCTCTCCCCTCTCCCCTCTCCCCTCTCCCCTCTCCCCCACCCCCTCTCCCCCACCCCCTCTCCCTCTCTCACATACATACACACACACACACACACACATCTCTTCCTCTTTTAATGTTAAAAACAGTTTATGGGAGGAAGCAGTTAACGCTGCCTATAACCCATGTACTTCCATCCCTGGAGGGTGACCCGGGGCGGCGGGGGAGGGAAACTGCGGTAGGCAGCCTGGTCTAATCTCCTTTCAACTAGACCTCGGGTAATAGACTAATAATACTCGCCGGGAGGAAGGGACCGTTGTCCACTGAAATGTCCTAGTAGTCTGCTCCCTGCCTGAGGAATTACTTATATTAAATGGAACCCAGGATCCGTGAGGCACATGGGCTGTCCAGCTCTCTAGGTGTACAGGGAAATGTTTCCTAGTTTAAATGTTCTTGCTGTGTAAGGAACCCAGGGACCTCACTTAGAGACCTCACCTACTCTTCTGGGCCAGAGGTGCACGTCCAGCGCAGGAAGCCAGGACCGAGGAGGCCGCCTTGGGCGTCCCAGGTGCCTCTGCTTTGTCTAAGCCTCTCGACAGCCTGGATCCTTGAAGTTAGTGGGGAAAGCCTGCTACCCAGTAAGATTTCTGATTTGAGTGAATCTGACCCACTTCTCTCCCTTCACCACAGTTTGCTCTGTGTTCCGCTTTGCCCTTGGAGGCCGACCTACAGGGACTTCATCCATAGGCTCCTGGCTCCTTTGTTAACTGCTTTTCTTTGCATTTGACTCAGGAGAGCCCTAGAAATGGATCGGGAAGGGGGAGGAATGAAAAGAAGCTTTTCTCCTGTGATGTTGCTGCAGGCGAATTACATCCTTGACCGATGGAAGGTGTTACATTCTTAATGAAGGTCATGACTTTTGTTAAGTATCTCTCTCTCTCCTTTTTCACTTCATTCCCTCCCCTGGACTCCTCAGCCTAGGGGTGAGCTCTTAATGGTCCCCTGATACTGTATTTGGATTTTCCTACATCCAGCCCAGGACTTTGGGAAAAGTGCCTTCTTTAAGCTTTTCTCAAATGACTCGGTTTGAGCAGGCCACTGTTTTTGCCGGGACCCTGGCTTATGGTAGATGGGCCAGAACTAGCAGTTGCAAACGCTTCTTTTCTTGCACAATAAATACATTGAATTTTGAGGTGGACGTAAAGCAGCTCATGCACTATAGATGGCACTGCACGTCTGTGTTGATCCTATTCGAGCCATTGTTTTGCTTGTTGTTTGCTGGAAGTTTTCCTGAGGGACTCAAATTCCACATGTCTTGCGGTACCACGCCTCGTGAGAGTAGAACTTGGAAAAATTGGTCCTTGCTCCCCATTCCCTGCGACAAGCCTGTTGTATCCCTTGCCCGACATGTGAGTCGGTGTGTGAAAGCTTCAACTGACTCTCTTCACCTCTCTCTCTCTCTGATAGGAACTGTCTTTGTTCCGCAAAGTGGCAAAAGTGCTTAACGTAGCCATGACCCATAGCTGTACTTTGGAGCAAAGCGCTTGAGTCAGCGTGGCGGAAAGTTCTTTCATCACGGAAGGTGACGTTGTTTTTCAAGGCAGAGAATCTTACACCCCCTTTATGGGCATCTGCAAACGTGGTTAAATGCAGCACGCGAATGCGATTGCCTGGGCATATGGTCTCACGTTTGCTCTCTCACTTTGTTCCTATTGGTTTGGATTTGGCGCTAAGACCTTTTCTCGGCTGTTCTTCAGAGAGATGCCTTTTCATGACCTGCACAGTTTTCAGCCAGCTCGTGTAATTAGCCTGCACTGTTATTCTGTTCCGCAGAGGTGTAGAGAAAGTAGGCATGAATTACCCATTGTTATGAAAGTGTTACTTTGCACTCAGGAGACTAATTTGTTCAGTTGTATTGTCTATTGTCCGGAACCGCACGTTCTGCGACCACTGTTGTTACAGACGTACAGGGGACAATCAGGAAAGCTATTCGGTGCGTGGTGATAAAAGGCAATTTCATTTCCTTAGAAATAATGATTTAGCCCTGTTTTTGGTTTTTTTTGTGTTTTTTGGTTTTTTTTTGCCTCAGTGCGGCATGTGGGATCTTAGTTCCCCAACCAGGGATCAAAAGGGCGCCCCCTGCAGTGGAAGCGTGGAGTCTTAACCACTGGACCACCAGGGAAGTCCCTAGCTCTGTTTTTTTCATGGTCTGTTAAAGAGTTAGAATTTTCTCTTTCCTCAGCCAATTTGTCCATTTCAGATGCTAAAATAGAGTTTAGGAAGAGGGCACTAGAGTGAGAGGGAATCGGTGCTCTGTCTCCCACTGGTCTTGACTACATTTTTCAATAAAAGGAAGTTAAACAGTTGCCATTGGGAAGACCATCGAGATGGGGTACCTTGTATCACAATTCTTTATTTTCTGTTTAAGACTCTGAGCTCCAAGACCATGAGTTTGTGGTTCTGTCCATGGTGCCTGTCACAGGGCTCAGCACATAGTAGTTGCTCAGTAAGTATTTGTGGGATTAAACTAATGAATAAATAAATAAACCTCTTAGATCCTCAAAGCATTTTCTCTACCATATCTAATTTGTAGCTCTTAAAAAATTATCCATAAACTTCAACTCATTTTTGAAACCAAACTTCAACTCATTTTTGAAACCTATCTTTCACTTCTCTGGCTTTGTCTCTTACTTTGAATCTGAAGTTTTCTGGTTTTTTCTATCTCATTCTTTCTCCCTGAATGTTTCTCTGGGTTTCTCCATCCCAAACCCTTTTTTTACCAGGCGTCTCCCAGATAAAATATTATCATGAACTAAAATGCTACCTAGCCGGGGCTTCCCTGGTAGTGCAGTGGTTAAGAATCCACCTGCCAATGCAGGGGACACGGATTCTTGGTCCAGGAAGATCCCACATGCCACAGAGCAACTAAGCCCGTGTGCCACAACTACTGAGCTCACATGCCACAACTACTGAAGCCCACGAGCCACAACTACTGAGCCCACATGCCACAACTACTGAAGCCCACGCGCCTAGAGCCCGTGCTCTGCAACAAGAGAAGCCACCGCAATGAGAAGCCCATGCACTGCAATGTAGAGGAGCCCCTGCTCACTGCAACTAGAGAAAGCCCGCGCACGCAGCAACGAAAAGTAGCTCACCGCAACTAGAGAAAGCCTGCGTGCAGTAACGAAGACCCAATGCCGACACAAATAAATAAATAAATAAATTTATTTATTTTTTAAAAATCTGCAACATACTACCTAGCCATCTTATCACTGCTAGTTTGCCTTTTTCAGTATGGCAAAGATTATTTGTAATCTTTTGTGCTATGTGTATATCATTGTAAAGGGTTGACCGTATGAATATCCAAGTTGTCCATCTTAATTCACATTGTTTCAGACCAATGAGCTGGTTTTTCAAGAGCAGATACTTCAGAGGGGCTGATCCAGGAAATGAACTCATTCCTCCCCATCTTAGGGTTTGCTGCCTCTGTTCCTGTGCCTTTTTCTTCCTGTGTTCCTCTTCCATTTTCCCAGATGATCCTGGATCCCAAGAAAACGTCCATCTATATTTCTTCAGTTTCCACCACCTGGTCAGGGTAGATGAGCTACTCCAACAAAATCTCCCCAAATGCAGTGTCATAACACAGTCTTGTATTCTCTCTCATGCAGCATTCAGTATAGATGTTCCTTCCTGGTCAGGCAACTGTCCTCTGAGTACTGACTCAGGGATTCTGGCTCTTTCTGTCCTATGATGCAGGCATCTTCAACAGGTGACCCCAGGGTTGCTGCTGAGGGAGAGGGTGCTATGGAGAAAGCACACCCAGCTTGGAGGGGACACACATCACTTTCATTCACGTTCCACTGGCTGGAACTAGCCTACCTAGATGTTTCGGGTCATGTGACTGGGCTTGGCCAATAGAACGTGAGTGGAGCTGGTGCGTGCTTGGCGTGGGGGAAGTAGTTTCTGGCTGGGATGCCGCTTACAGCAACAGCTATGCTATGGAAACGGAGCGCCAATCAGTGACGTCAACCAGATATTTCCGCGCCATATGTATTAAATAGCTCTGCCGTTCCCATCATTCTGTTGACTCTAGGCCCTTCAGGTCTTCCTTAAAGATGGAAGGAAACATTTTTCTTAAACAACAGCAATCTCTTATATCTTCTGAACACTTGAGTAGTTTAAATAGTACTTCTAGTGAAAGGAGATATTTAGAGCTCTTAGGCACAGAGTGTAAGCCCCTGCCCTGTAACTTCCTGTGCAATCACCAGGGCATGAAAAAGTTGCTTGTGTTCAAATAGCTTTTCTTGGTAAGATTCAGATTCTCAGAATTAAGGTTTGGAACCCAGGCTTGCATAGGCTGGGTGTGGCTGGAACCATACACTGCTTGGTGAGTGTGTATGTGTGATGAGCTACTTGATGCCGTACCATTTAAAATTACTGAGAACAAGAGCATTTCCTGAAAGGATCATCTTAATGGGGCATCCTAAAGGTGTCTGTTCGAAGGCTCTGTTTTGCAGGATGAAAGGCAAAGTGAATTGAAGGCTGGCCCCAAGCATTCTTCCTGTTTATTATCTCAGAGAGCACAGCATGACCTGAATTGCAGCTTGAAAAGAAGTATAAATTATGGCAGATCAGGCTTCAAAAAACCTGACTCTGAACATACCACTTGACAGCCTGTTAACAAAGCAAGTATTCCTAAGTTTTCACTTGTCTGTCAGGAAAGACAGTGTGTGGTCATTTACAAGATTTTCTCTGCATAGTGACGTATGACTTGTTCACCTAGCTTTAAATCTGTGGTGCTTTCTTTGCTTCTTAAAGAGACACCCGCAGTTTTGTCTGTCTTTTCATCTCTGACCCTTTAACTTGCCTTTTGTGGTCAGCTTTTAAGGACTAGCCCTTAAAATCTAGCCCTACTTCCTTTCCTTGGTATTGAGGTCAGAAAGAAGAAGTTAACACAAAACAGCCATTCATACCAACTTGGTATGTTCTTAATATCTTGTGATGTATCTCTTGGTAACCAAAGGAGTGGCTGTGTTTGCTCGTATAAACTTTTAAGTTGGGGCAGGTGAGCTAACATCGAGGCTATGATAGAAGTCTCTGAAAAGTTTTTTTTTTTTTTTGCAGTTGTGTCAAGTCTATCAAAAGGTGGTTTAGCCATCATTCTGTGCCTCAAAGAATACGTAAGAAATCAATCATCCTACAATTTAAGAGCTTGAAGGAATAGTCTCTTAAATTCTTCTAATCTGTGTACTTTTTTATGTGTAAGTTTTGTTTTTCTAAAAAGTCTAATTTCCTCAGTTTAAAGATAAAAGTGGGATTATGCCTTGTTCAGAGTCAGGCAACCAGTTAAAGAAAAGGTGGGAAATAAAATATTTTGTGTGTGGTTGTTGATGCTAGAAGGTAACTGGAGGAATTCCAGTCTGAATTTCTTAGTTAATATGTGGCAAGAGTTGCTTAGTATCGTTTGTTACCATGCTGAAGATTGGAATCGTGAATTGTTTGATTATAAGTGTTTGTTGGTGGAAGCAAAACCGACTTTTCCCTCAGAGGAAAACTGAAACACTGACTTTCTCGTTATACTGCAGTCTTGATTATGTATTCACATTAGGCATTCTTTCCAATTTTAGAAGTGGGATGGAGAAGGAGAGCAAATCTGTCATTGATACTTTCACTCACCACTTTGAAATACGTTAAAGGTATCGTTTCTTTACTATTTGTGGTAGCCAGACTTCCAAGGTGGCACCCAATGATCATTTCCTCCTGGTATTTACTTGCTTCTCCCCTGCCTCACTGAATAGGGCTGCCCTGTGTAAACAATACGATATCGCAGAAATAACGATGTGGGATTTCAAGGCCAGGTCATAAAAGGATTTGATAGTTCTGCCTTGCCTGCTGTTGGATTGCTTGCTCTGGGGGAAGCCAGCTGGAATGTCATGGGGACACTGAGAGGTCCACGTGGCAAGGAACTAAGATCTCCCACCAACAGCAGCACCGCCTGTGTCAGTGAAGCTCCTTGGAAGTAGATACTCCAGCCCCGACCAACATCTTGACTTTACATCCTAATGAGCTGCTGGGCCAGAACTGTCCTGCTAAGCTACTCATGAATTCCTGACCTACAGAAACTGTGCAGTAATAGTTGATTGTTGTAAAACAACTAAGCCACTAATTTTTTTCATAATTTTTCACATAACCACGGGTAACTAATTGACTACTCCATTCACAATCTTTATGATATTATATTTTTATCATAATGACAATTATTCTGATTACCAAAATTATCAGCAGTGGTAATAACAACAACCGTTTTTGTGGGCCTACCGTTTGCAAGATAATTTAAGTATATCTACAGTCTTCGCAGTATTTCTTCAGAATAGCTTTTGTTATTCTAATTCCACAAGTGGAAGAGATGAAGTCGGAGGGTTAAATGGCTTGCAGAACATCAGACAGTTAGAAAAGGCAGAGCCAGGGCTTGGATGAAATTCTGACTGTTTTATTCTCACTACTGTATGGTTCCAGCCTTAATGAGAACAGAATTACAAGTCACAAGTACAGGAAGAGAAAGGCATTTGACTTTAAAATGCGAAGCTACTTAAAAGCAATCTTCCTCCAACATACCGTATACTTTCCTCACTTTTTGTTACTTATTTTACTTAAACATCCGTA
Organism: Phocoena sinus; assembly: GCF_008692025.1. Classification (NCBI taxonomy): domain Eukaryota; kingdom Metazoa; phylum Chordata; class Mammalia; order Artiodactyla; family Phocoenidae; genus Phocoena; species Phocoena sinus. The sequence continues at coordinate 5,066,712 of NC_045764.1, forward strand.
ATGTAAATAAACACAGGTAGCTTTACCGTGTACAGCAACCGCTGTACCCCGATTGTAACTCGGGGACCAGTATGGCTTTTCTTGGTAAGATCACGGCGGATGGCTGATTATTGTCATAGTTCAAAACCAATATCTGAAACCTTTGGGTGTTTTTACGTTCTGATCAGATATTAATTTTCAATTTCAGAAACACACAGCAACTTCTCTGTGTCCAGCACTATGACAGGCACAGAGACAGTTATTCTCACCCTGGAGCTGCGTATCATATTCCCTGGGAGCTTTTTCAAAGGATGCGTGGTTGAGAATGGGTTGAGAACTCTTGCTTAAGGAACACGATGATCAAGAAATTATTTCTACTCTTTAGCAGCTTGCGGTGTATTAAGAAAGTCAGGGACTTCCCTGGCGGTCCAGTGGTTAAGACGCGGCACTTCCACTGCAGCGACCGCGGGTCTGATCCCCGATCGGGGAACTAAGATCCTGCATGCCACGCAGCGCGGCCGAAAAATAGAAAAGAAAACAAAACCAACGCAACAAAAAAAACAAGTCAGATAGTTACAATACTTTAGTTTCTCCTTCTCAGTCTTTGTAGATTCCTCTGCATCTCCCCTCACTTTTGACACTGGAGTGTTCCAGCGCTCAGTCTTCAGACCTCATTTCTTTTCATCCTCAGACCTCAGAGACCTCATTTAGTCTCATGAATTTAAATACCGTCTACATACTGATGATTCCCAAGTTTGTATTTCTGGCCTAGACCTCTTTCCAGGTTTCTATGACCTCTGCCCAGTGATCACCTCCCTGGGGTACTCAGAAGGAATCTTGTGATCCTTATAAATCTCACAGGATCTCCTGGATCCACCCCCCGAACTTTGTACTTCAGTACTGTTCTCCATTTCAGTTAATGGCAAGTCTATTCTTCCAGTGCTCAGATCTAAATGCTTGGAGTTATCCTTGACGCCTTTCTTTTTATCCATCCCATTGTCTGTCATTAAATCTCACTGGCCACCTTGAAGTCATACCCAGAAGCTGATCATTTCTTACTCACTCTATCACGTCCACCCTGGACCGCGCCATCTTTATTCCACTCCTGGGTTGTGGCCAACATCTCTAAATTGCTCTTCTGGCTTTCACCCCTGCTCTCCTAGAGACTCTTCTCAATGAAGTAGACAGTGGGAACCTTTCTAAATGTAAGTCAGACCAGGTCACTTTTCTGTTCTAATGTTTTCACATTTCACTCAAAATAAAAGACAAAATTCTTAAAGCAGCCTACTACAAGGTCCTTAGAGCACTTCTCAAATATACATGTAATATATTTGCCAGCACAAAGGAGCTGTTATGGGTGGGAGCAGAGTTGCATCAGGCTAAGGAAATGACTACAAATGGTAAAGTAATAATTATAACAATGTGTAATTGGGTTTATAACATTAATAGATGTAATACTGTATAACAAAAATTCCACAAAAAGAAGAAAAAGGGGAGAGACTGATATAAGAGTAATATTTTTATATATTAGAGCAATTAAGCTAGTATAAACTGAAAGCTGATTCTGATAAGATGTGTGTGGTAAACCCTAGAGCAACCACTAAAAATATAGTTAAAGTTATTAAAGATGTCAAAATGCTACATTAGAAAAATTCACTTAAGGCATAGGAAAGCTGTAAAGGAGGAATAGGGGAACAAAAAAATACATGAGACATAAAAAAACAAAAGTAAAATGGCAGAGGTAAATGTAACTGTATCAGTAATAACATTAAATATGAGTGGACTAAACCGTGCAATCAAATGGCAGAGACTGTCAGACTGGATTAAAAAGCATGATCAAACTATGCTATCTACAGAAGATACATTTTTGGATTCAAATACACACACAGATTGCAAGTAAAAGGATTTTTAAATGTGTATCTTGCAAACAGCAACCACAAGAAAGCTTGAGTGGATATATTGATATTAAAATAAATAAACTTTTAAAACAAAAAGTGTTAGTAGAAATAAAGCAGATCCTATCATCATAAAAGGGTCAATCCAGCAGGAAGATATAACAGTTATAAACACATATAATCTAATAACAGAGCACCAAAGTACACAAAGGAAAAACTGACAAAGGGAATAAATAATTCAGCAATAATTGGAGATTTTAAATACTCTATTTTCAGTAGTGGATACACCACCAGACAGAAGATCAACAAGGAAACAGTAGAATTGAACAGCACTATAAACCAGCTAGACTTAACAGACATCTATAGAGTACACCACCCATCAACAGAATGTACATTCTTCTCAAGTGCACACAAAACATTGTCCAGGGTAAATCATATGCTAGGTTATAAAACAAACCTCAATAAATTTAAAGAATAGAACTAACACCAAGTATGTTGTGTGACCACATTTTAATGAAATTTAAGGTGAATATTCAGGAAAAATAATTGAGAAACTCACAAATCTGTAGAAATTAAACAACATACTCTTAACTGTGCAGTGGGTCGAAGAAGCAATAGAAAGGGAAACCAGAAAATACTTCGAGATGGATGAAAATGAAGACACAATAGGCCAGCGTTTATGGGATATGCAGGAGGTGATAGCTAAAGTGTACAAGACGTCTTTTTGAGATGGTAAAAATGTTCCAAAATTGACTGTAGTGATGGTTGCACATATCTGCGAATACTCCAAAACCCACTGCCTTCTCTGCTTTAAATGGGTGAGCTGTGTGGCATACTAATTATACCTCAGTGAAGCTGTTAAAAACTTTAACAGGTCTGCAGATCTTTTGAGAATTTTATTGTAAGACAGAGTCTGATTCTGTAGGTGTGAGGCAGGGCCCGAGAATCTGCATTTCTAATAATCTTTCTATGTGATGCCAATACTGCCAATCTGAGGTCCACACTTTGAATAGCAAGACCTCTACCATCAGATTTCCTGTGACCTTTCTGGCCTCATCTCCTGCCACCTTCATGAGTGGATTCCTGAGTGACTCGTGTGTGATTTCCAACCAACCTGACCATCTTGCTGTTCCTCAAACATACCGTGCCTGCCTCTACCTCTGGCCTTCACACTTGTCCTTCTCTTTGCATAGAATGTTCTTCTCATTCCCAACCCCCCATATGTGTATCGCTTACTTAATCCCTTTCTTCAAGTCTCTGCCCAACTCTTACCTTCCAGGGAGGTCTTCCCTGACCACCCCACTTAGATTGCAGCCCTATTTCACATACTTTCTTTCCCTCTATTATTCCTGCTTTATTTTTCTTCACAGTACTAAGTACATTATACTTCAACATGATTTTAATTTATGTATTATTTGATGTACAGTTTCGTAGGGCTGCCGTAACAAATTACCGTAGACTAGGTGGCTTAAACAACAAAAATTTATTTACTCACAGTTCTAGAAGTCTAAGACCGAGGTGTCAGCAGGTTTGGTTTCTCTGAAACCAAAACCAAGTCTCTCTCCTTGCCTTCTTGCTGTATGTATGAAGCATACATACATGGTCTTTTCCATATGTATGGTCTTTTCTGTATGTAAGCCAGCCTGCTGGTATCTCTCTGTAAATAAAAACTTCCTTTTCTTATAAGAATACCAGTAGATTGGACTCGGCCCACCCTAATGGTCTCATTTCAATTTAATCCCCTATTTAAAGGCCTTATTTCCAAATATAGTCATATTCTGAGGTACTGGGGATTAGGGTTTCAACGTATGAGTTTGGGGGAACACAGTTCAACCCATACATTGGGTTTATTGTCCATAATCCCCTATTACGATATAAATTTCATGAGAATGTGGATTTTTTAAAGAAAATTTATTTTGTTCACTATTTTTATTATTGGTCTCTAGAACAGTATCTTGCACATAACAGATGCCCAGGAAGTACTTACTGAGTAAATACATGAAAACAAAAGGTAAGTGCTATAGAGATACTTCGTGGATTTAGGGTGGTGCAAAGGACATGGGAGAAAGAGATCAACTCTGCTTATGTGAGTCAGAAGAATTTAAAAGGCAAAAGGTTCATAGCCATTCATATATGGTTTAAAAATCTTACCAGGTGTAATATCCATGCTAGCCTCTTCACTCTTGTAACTCACTCTAACTATATAATGTTACTCTTTAAGAGATAGAGAAACACTCAATTTATTGGTTCTTTCTGATTCCTTGCAATGTATAGGATCCTAGTTCTAAAAATTGATAGTATAAGATCACTAAACTGTTATTTTCAACTCTGGATGTCATATGTGGAGATTTCTTTCCATAAACTTGAAAAGTGGGTCATCTTTCTTTCATCTTCAGAGATCATACAGCAGTAGTGTTGTGAGGGAGAACACGGGGATCTTCAGTAGCAGCCTCAGTCATTCTTTCCATCCTGGTGATGTGTTTGCATGTTGCAGATATTTGTGAAGGGGATACTTTTTAAAAAATATATCTTTGTTGGAGTATAATTGCTTTACAGTGTTGTGTTAGTTTCTGCTCTACAGCAGTGTGAATCAGCTATATGTATACATATATCCCCTCCCGCTTGCGTCTCCCTCCCACCCTCCCTATCCCACCCCTCTAGGTGGTCACAAAGCACCGAGCTGATCTCCCTGTGCTACGCGGCTGCGTCCCACTAGCTATCTATTTTACATTTGATAGTGTGTACATGTCCACGCCACTCTCTCACTTCGTCCCAGCTTACCCTTACCCCCTCCCTGTGTCCTCAAGTCCATTTTCTACATCTGTGTCTTTATTCCTGCCCTGCCATTAGGTTCATCAGTACAGTTTTTTGGGGGTTTGTTTTAGATTCCATATATGTGCACTAGCATACAGTATTTGTCTTTCTCTTTCTGACTTACTTCACTCTGTATGACAGACTCTAGGTCCATTGACCTCATTACACGTAACTCAATTTCCTTCCTTTTTATGGCTGAGTAATATTCTATTGTATACATGTACCACATCTTCTTTATCCATTCATCTGTTGATGGACATTTAGGTTGCTTCTTAAAATGATATTTTTTGTTGGACTGTGAGGTACTGCTTGACTTTGGCATTATATCACATTAGTCCAGTGAAGTAAATTGTTACCCCAAAACAATTCTGAAAAATAGCACCATGAATAGCTTTCCACTTATGCTATGTATTCCTATTTCATCTTCCAGATCTACTCTCTACCTTTTTCATTCTTGCTGTGTGCTCCAGGAGGCTGATGTCCTTGTGCTACCTTAGTTGGAGTCTCATAACTTTTGGCTTCTGGTTAGGGTCACTTTCTGGAAGTCATTGGTATGAGAGTAAAAAATGGGAAGAGTGAAAGTTTGGGGTATTTATTCCCCTGGATCCCTCTCTGTGGGAGTGGTTTAGGGATGACTTCATCCTCTACCAAAGGCCACCTCTGCAGTCCTGTGACCTTCTTCTACACCTCTAGCTGTAGCTCTTTCTGGCTAGTGTATGGACTTAGGGTGGTAAGAGCTCTCCTCCTCTACCCCTATTGTAGCCTTACTGTGCTTCACCAATCCGTGTAGCCTTTCCTTCACCATGTCCCACCCCTTTGTAAATGGATACCCCTTTCCCTCTTGGTTGGCTAAAGTTAGTCACTGCTTGCAGTATTTCCTAGCACGTGTCTTAAACATACAATTACTGTCCAAACCCCAAAAGTTAATGATCCAGGACAGAGAAAGTGTTCTTTAAAAAAAAAAATCAATATCTGACTTTTTCAAATGTGGCAATTTGGAGATTTCAGTGGCGCTGTGAGGAAGAACATTGGCATCTTTAGGAATTCATTCCTAAAGCTGTTTTGGAATACTTAACTTGTCTGAGGGACACTAAAAGGTATGCAGAGAATAAAAGTTTGAATCCCTTTCTCCTATGCCAAGTGACAATAATCACAGCATTCTAATTAGAAGTTACAATCACGCAGAGTTAAAAACGATGTAAATAGAATTCTCCTGCTTCTAGTGGTTGAAATGTCAGTATGTCAGTACCATGTGTAGTTCAGTCTGCTTGCTACATATTTCTCTTTTGTAGCTGTCCCACATTCATCAGCCATTCCTTTAGCATTTGTCTTACCTATTGATGTGCTCCTATGTTGGGTGCATAAATATTAACAGTTGTTAAATCTTCTTCTTGAATTTATCCCTTGATCATTATGTAGTGTCCTTCTTTGTCTCTTGTAATAGACTTTATTTTAAAGTCTATTTTCTCTGATATGAGAATTGCTACTCCACCTTTCTTTTGATTCCCATTTGCATGGAATATCTTTTTCCAACCCCTCACTTTCAGTCTGTATGTGTCCCTAGGTCTGAAGTGGGTCTCTTGTAGACAGCATATATTTCGGTCTTGGTTTGGGATCCATTCAGCCAGTCTGTGTCATTTGGTTGAAGCATTTAATCCATTTACATTTAAGGTAATTGTCAGTATGTATGTTCCTATTACCATTTTCTTAATTGTTTTGGTTTTATTTTTGTAGGTCTTTTCCTTCTCTTATGTTTCCTGCCTAGAGAAGTTCCTTTAGCATTTGTTGTAAAGCTGGTTTGGTGATGCTGAACTGTTAGCTTTTGCTTGTCTGTAAAGGTTTTAATTTCTCCATTGAATCTGAATGAGATCCTTGCTGGGTAGAGTAATCTTGGTTGTAGGTTTTTCCCTTTCATCACTTTAAATATGTCCTGCCACTCCCTTCTGGCTTGCAGAGTTTCTACTGAAAGATCAGCTGTTAACCTTATGGGGATTCCCTTGTATGTTATTTGTTGCTTTTCCCTTGCTGTGTTTAATATTTTTTCTTTGTATTTAATTTTTGATAGTTTGATTCATATGTGTCTTGGCATGTTTCTCCTTGGATTTATCCTGTATGGGATTCTCTGCACTTCCTGACTTGAGTGACTCTTTCCTTTCCCATATTAGGGAAATTTTCAACTATAATCTCTTCAAATATTTTCTCAGATCAGCCATTCCTTTAAAAAGTATTGCCCAGTGGAAATGATTTGCTGTACTTACTGAAAATCTTATACCGCTGTATTGACTTGCAGAATTTATTTCCATGTAGACCTGAGCTCTTCAGGGGTTTTATAGAAACTAATTACAAAAAACTGTTTGATCTACACAGGATACCACTTAGAAGCCTACTGACTTAATATTATTGGGGTGTCTCCACCCATTTCAGTAGACAAGGTTTGGCTTTCACCATGAAGAGATGTTATAGGAAACTAAATCAGTACCTCAGCTGTTTACATAGGACTGATAAATGAATATCTTCATGATAAGGTCTAGGCATCTAATAAGTACCCAATAAATATTTAAAGGTTAAGTTAACTAACCATAAATTGTGCCTTTGGAAAAGTTCTATTTATATCTTAATTGAAATAAAACTAGTCACAGCATGTACGTCTTCATTTCCAAAGAGACGTCTCTAGAAAAACATTTTATTATTATTCTTTATTGAGGTATAGTTGATTTAAAATATTATGTTAGTTTCAGGTGTACAATGTAGTGGTTCACAATTTTTAAAGGTTATGTTCCAGTTATAGTTATTATAAAAGAGTGGCTATATTCCCTGTGCTGTACAATATATTTTCATAGCTTATTTATTTTATACACAGTAGTTTGTACCTCTTAATTCTCTACCCCTGTCTTGTCTTTCCCCCTTCCCTCTCCTCACTGGTAGCTACTAGTGTGTTCTCTATAGCTGTGAGTCTGGTTTTTTTTTTTTGTTTCTTTTTTGTTTTTTTTAGATTCCACCTGTAAGTGATATCATACAGTATTTGTCTTAGAAAAATATTTTAAATTTTAATATTATATTTACCTAGTATCATTTTTATATGTTATTTATCATCTGTACCTCATTTTGAGTATTATTAATAATGACTGAAATAGATATTATTTATTCTTTTGAAAATAACTTGCTGCATTATTTAGTATGATTTATTATATGTCTTGGTACCGGAAAATACTTCTGATGAGGCTGATTTTCAGTTTCATTATGAAAATAGATGAGATGCAGCATGATATGTTGGAAGGAGAGCCAGAGTGTGAATTAAAAGATGTGAGTTGAATTCTTCGTTCCTCTGCTTACAGTACCACATTGAGCAAGCTGTTTATCTTCTCAGAACTTTTAGTTTTGTCATCCATAAAAATGGGGGTGATATCATAGGGGTGGCTGCCTCTCACAATTTTGGCGTGAAGACCATACTTTGCCATTGAAAACCAACTGTAACTGTAAATTTGCAGAATGTATGATGTGATTTAGAGCATTTTACTCAACAGGAAAATTCTGTAGAGGCACGTTTGTTTCACAAATTGGCCCACACTCGTAGCATCCATGGAATTTTTCCTTCTCTAGCCATGCTTCCACCTTACAAATCATGATGGTGCTGTGGTAGTCTTAATTATCTCAAAAAGCTGGTTGGTGATTTATTGTTCAGTAGAAAAGGACCAGCATATAGGGAAAAAAAGCTCTCTTTAACTTTCCGTATTCTTTAGTCTTCCCCTTTATAATACCGGAGGATAATGCTTCATTTCTAGACATAAAAAAAGATTCTTTGAACACAGCCACTCCAGGAAGTAAGTAGCTTGAGTATTGTCTTCTGATTATAAAATGGCCAGGAGTATTTCTCCTTTAAAATATTGATACATATGTCTGCTGTAATGTGTTTGACTTGGTTTTAAGTATCAGGGACTATAAAGTCAAAAGCCCTTCTATGCAGCTAACTTACTAGTAAAATCAGATACATTATGATTGGCGTCTTTCAATATTAATTTACATTGGAGCCAGCTACAATTTATTGGGAGACATACGTCATAAAAACAAAACGTTTTTAAAACTATACGTACTTTACAATGAACTTTTATTCTAACTGGCAGTGGGTGATAATTTTAGTGTTCTAGACTAAGCTTGATATAATGGGAAGGATGATTGTCAAAATGACACGAACTCTGCTTTTCAAGTACGCCAAAGTTAAAGTATAATATACATAAGAGTGCTTAAAACCTTTGGAGAAATAAAGTCATCTGTAACTTCCCAAGCTTGTCGTTGCTCCTTGCATCTAATATGATAGCTCTGTTTCACTGAGGCTTAGGACCCCTCTGAATCAGTTTTCTTGATGAGTCAGGTGTGGCAGCAAACTCTTACCTGGCCTTCTTGGCCAGCCTCCATAAGGCTCAAACTGGGGGAAGACTGGAAAGTTCTGAGCCAGTCTCACAGGTTGTGGAACAGGGGTGGAGAAGGATAGGGGCAGTGGTGTGCTCATGTTTAACAACTAGCTTGTGGAGAATGCCGTGACTTGTCACATTTGCTGCTTCCAGTGATGTAAATTGTCCCACCTTGCCTAATTTCAAGCTACCAGTGGTTTAACAACCTGCTCACAACGTTGCTGGACATTTACCAGGCAGTTCTTCCAAGCTTGTATGAGCCAGCTCTAGCACAAAAATGAGAAAGAAAGTATGGAGCTAGGAAGAGAGGTTCCCCACACCCATCCTGCGGCAGCAAAGAGTTGAGAAAAGAGCTTACTCTCAAGTCCAAGAGTTGGCCAAAATGAGATAGGGATTTACTGTGTTTTTTGCTTTTAAAAGTTGCACAGGTTAGATCTCTCACAACATACCCCCTTTCCTCTATTTCCTGTGTGAAATCTCAGCAAATTCTGCATTGATCACGATTGAGGGAGTTCAAAGTCGAAGATGGGGGCAGTCATGGGTTAATCATTGCAAAAAGGGTAAAAGTGTAACCAGATGTGCACACGTACACACTCATTTTATTTCATGCTAAGAAATTGGGGGGCTTCCCTGGTGGCGCAGTGGTTAAGAATCCGCCTGCCAATGCAGAGGACATGGGTTTGAGCCCTGGTCCAGGAAGATCCCACATGCCACGGAGCAACTAAGACCGTGTGCCACAACTACTGAGCCTGCGCTCTAGAGCCCGTGAGCCACAACTACTGAGCCCACGTGCCACAACTACTGAGCCCGCGTGCCACAACTAGTGAAGCCCGCATGCCAAAAGCCCGTGCTCCTCAACAAGAGAAGCCACCGCAATGAGAAGCCCGCGCACCACAACGAAGAGTAGCCCCCGCTCGCCGCAGCTAGAGGAAGCCCGCACACAGCAACAAAGACCCAGTGCAGCCAAAAATAAATAAATTTATTTAAAAAACAAAAAGAAAAGAAACTGGGAAAGTAGGAAGGATGAGTTGGGTTAATGGACTGGCTGAAGTGACTGACTAGCTACTGAGCTCTAATCTGAGGCTCTTCAGGCAATATGCTGAAGAAGGGGTAGGCTTTAATATAGGGGTAGGTGAGTTGTGAACAGGTCAAGGGAGTGCAAGTCAGCACTGGGGAATGTTACTGAGTAGAAGCCATAATCTGTGGAGTAAGGAAATATTGCTTTGAACTTACAGTAGTTTATGACCTCATTACATTTTGTATTTATAATTAAATTACTCACGTATTTCCTGCGTTAACAAGAATAAAGAATAATCAGCTTGATCTGGGATTGTGTTAGTCTAGAAATGCTTAGCCATCGAGGTCCTGTGGGGAAAGGCATAGTCTAGAAGGGCAGCCAATGTGTAAACACGGAATGAAATTCAATGTGAGAAAGGCTATTATAGAAGTATTGGTCTAAGGACTCTGAGAACACATAGGAAGTAGCAACTTCTCAGTTCTTTAAAAAGCATATTCAGGGCTTCCCTGGTGGCGCAGTGGTTGAGAGTCCGCCTGCCGATGCAGGGGACACGGGTTCGTGCCCTGACCCGGGAAGATCCCACATGCTGCGGAGCGGCTAGGCCCGTGAACCATGGCCGCTGGGCCTGCGCGTCCGGAGCCTGTGCTCCGCAACAGGAAAGGCCACAACAGTGAGAGGCCCGCGTACTGCAAAAAAAAAAAAAAAAAAAAAAAAAAAGTCATATTCATTTAAATATACTGTAGATTCAGCGTCACTAGAATTTTGAATTTTAGATATTTGGTCCTCAACGATGGCCGATGTATAATGCTCATTATCGTATTTATATCACCACGGAAAATACAATTTTTTAGCCCAATATGAACATTTTAAAAGTTTTTTAAGGGGTAAATGATGTACAATATACTGTAACTGAAGTGTGCAATGTGAGGAGTCTTGGCATATGTGTGTACCATTACTCCAGTCAGGATTAGGAAGACATCCATCACCCACCAAAGGTTTCTCATGCTTTTTTGTCATCCGTTCCTCTCTACCACTGCTGCCCGTCTTGTGCCAGCCCCCATTTCCAGGCAACTCCTCACGGGCTCTCTGTCACCGTAGGCTAGTTTTTATTTTCTGGAATGGAATCTACGTTGTGTACTCTTTTTTTTGTCTATATGTTTCCATCCTTTGTAAGTAGATACTACCATCTGTTCATCCATTCACCTCTTATGGATGTTCACATGGTAGTTATTTGGGGCTGTTACAAATAAAGCTGCCATAGAAGTCTTTTTGCGGCTGTAAGTTCGCATTTCTCTTGGAATACCTAGCAATGGAACAGCTGGGTTGCATGGGGTATATGTAGGTTTACCCTTTGAAGAAATTACCTAGTGGTTTTCAGAAGTAGTTGTAGATTTTACGTGCTCACCAGTAGTGTATGAGAGTTCCACTTACTCTGCTCCTTGCCAAACTTAGTGTGGTCTGGCTTTTCAGTTTTAGCCACTCTAGTGGACGCATAGTAGTATATAATTGTGATTTTAGTTTGCAGTTCCCTAGTAGCTAATGTTGTTGAGCATCTTTTCATGGGTTGATTTGCGACCTGTTTATCATCTGTGGTGAAGTGTCTGTTCACATCTTTGGCCCAGCTTTTAACTGGGCTGTTTGCCTTATTGAACTTTGAGTTCTTTACATATTCTGGATAGCATTCCTGGTACTGCAGATTTGCTGGTATGAATTCCTTTAGCCTTTTTATACCTGAAAAAGTCCTTATTTTACCTTCATTTTTTAAAAGGTTTGCTCACCCTCGAATCCTAGATCAACAGTCCTGCCAAATCCTGTACTGTATTTTAATGACATTGTCCCACTGTCTCTGACTTGCATTGTTTCTGACAAGTGTGCTGTAATTCTCATCTTTATCTCTGTGTACATAATGTGTCTTTTTCCTCTTTTAAGATTTTCTCTTTATCACTGGTTTAAAGAATTTTTTTTTATTATGTGCCTTGGTGTAGTTTTCTTCATGTTTCCTGTGCTTTGGGTTTGTTGAGCCTCTTGGATCTGTCGGTTTCCAGTTTTTCTTGAATTTGGAAAATTTGCCACCGTAATTTTTTCAAAATTTTTTTGGTTTCTTCTCTCTTTCTAGGACCATAATTTCTCATTTAGGCCCCTTGAGGTTGTCTCACAGCTGAATGATCCTCTACAGCTTTTTCATTCAACCTTTTTTCCCCTTTATGTTTCATTTTTAAGTTTCTATTGCTGTGTCTTCAAATTCACTAATCTTGTTTTCTTATACATCATGAGAAATTTAATTTCTTTTTAATTTAATAAATGAAAGTTAAACAAAACTTTAGACTCTGACACATTTGGTTTTTATGATAGGATAATAATTTCTCATTTACTGTACTTTTCATGATATGTTTTATTTTGATGACTTAAGACACAGTTTCAGTTCTCATTGGTTTAATTAAATATTTGTATTTGGCCCTTCCCTTTCCATTTCTCTTTAGTTGAGCTTTGTGAGACAACAACTCTTTTATAACTTAAAAAATTTTTTAATTGAAATGTAGTTGATTTACAATGTTGTGTTAGTTTCAGGTTTACAGCAAAGTGATTCAGGTATATACATATATATATACAACATACATATACTTTTTCAGATTCTTTTACATTATAGATATTATAAGATGTTGAATATAGTTCCCTGTGTTTTATCTATTTTATATAAAGTAGTGTGTATCTGTTAATCACAAACTCCTAATTTATCTCTCCCCCCCCCACCCTTTGGTAACCATAAATTTGTTTTCTATGTCTGTGAGTCTGTTTCTGTGTTGTGAGTTGATTTGTATCATTCTTTTAGATTCCACATATAAGTGATATCATATGATATTCATCTTTATCTGACTTACTTCAGTTAGTCTGATAATCTCTAGGTCCATCCATGTTGCTGCAGATGGCATTATTTCATTCTCTTTTGTGGCTGAGTAATATTCCATTGTGTGTGTGTGTGTGTGTGTGTGTGTGTATACATATATATATATATCACATCTTTATCCATTCATCTGTTGATGGACACTTAGGTTGCTTCCATGTCTTGGCTATTGTGAATAGTGCTGCAATGGACATTGGGGTGCATGTATGTTTTCAGATTAGCATTTTTGTCTTTTCTGGATATATGCCCAGGAGTGGGATTGCTGGATCATATGGTAACTCTATTTTTAGTTTTTTGAGGAACCTCCATACTGTTTTGCATAGTGGCTGCACCAACTTACATCCCCACTAACAGTGTAGGAGGGTTCCCTTTTCTCCACACCCTGTCCAGCATTTGTTATTTGTAGACTTTTTAATCATGGCCATTCTGACTGGCGTGAGGGGTTACCTCATTGTAGTCTTGATTTGCATTTCTCTAATAATTAGTGATGTTGAGTATCTTTTCTTGCGCCTATTGGCCATCTCTGTGTCTTCTTGGGAGAAATGTCTATTTAGTTCTGCCCATTTTTTCGATTGGGTTATTTGGTTTTTTGTTGTTGAGTTGTATGAGCTGTTTGTATATTTTGGAAATTAAGCCCTTGTCAGTTGCATCATTTGCAAATATTTTTTACCATTCCATAGGTTGTCTTAGGTTCGTTTTGTTTATGGTTTCCTTTGCTGTGCAAAAGCTTGTAAGTTTGATTAGGTCCCGTTTGTTTATTTTTGCTTTTATTTCTCTTGCCTTGGGAGACAGACCTAAGAAAACCTTGGTATGATTTATGTCAGAGAATGTTTTCCCTATGTTCTCTTCTAGGGGTTTTACAGTGCCAAGTACTATGTTTAAGTCTTTAAGCCATTTTAAGTTTACTTTTGTGTATGGCGAAAGGGTGTGTTCTAACTTCATTGATTTACATGAGGCTGTCCAACTTTCCCAGCACCCCTTGCTGAAGAGACTGTCTTTTTCCCATTGTATATTCTTGCCTCCTTTGTCGAAGATTAATTGACTGTAGGTGTGTGGGTTTATTTCTCGGCTCTCTATTCTGTTCCATTGAGCCATATGTCTGTTTTTGTGCCAATACCATGCTGTTTTGATTACTGTAGCTTTGTAGTATTGTCTGAAGTCTGGGAGGGTTATGCCTCTTTCTTTGTTCTTTTTCCTCAGGATTGCTTTGGTAATTCTGGATCTTTTATGATTCCATATAAATTTTAGGATTATTGGTTCTAATTCTGTGAAAAACGTGAGATGACAATTCTTTTGTTACTTTGCATGATGGACCCTGGTACGCACATTGCTCTGATGGTTGTCCTGTTTCCAGTGTAATCAAATGACTAAAAACCACGCCTTGGTGGTAGATAAGACTTCTCCAGGCAGGAGAGGATAGTCACAATATCACGTCTCTCTCTTGAAGAGCCAGAAATTGAGAGAGCCTTGAGTAGGCTGCTGAATGTGCATGTCTTCTTTTGTTTTCTTTTTTTTTTTAGCTTAATGCTGTTTTGCAGAAGGTCTTTAGATTAACTCTCACCATGTGGAGGAAGGTGATCCTCACTCCAGCTGGGAAGTGCCACATCTAGTCAAAGCTTTGGGGCTAGAGTATAGATCTCTCGAGTCCCTTGGTGACAAGACTTGGGGCCCATGAGAGTGAGGTTAAATGGTTGAGGTTAGAAACCTGTATGCAAGTCAAACTATTTTTAATCTCTTCTGTGGTAGCTCTTTGCTTTGTTCTCCTTTAGTATTTTGCAAGTCTTTCAAGATTTTCAGCTTTTCTTATTAGCTGGTCCAATCGGAACCAAGAGAAAATATTTTCGATTAATCTTGGTGGCAACATTGACAGGAGAGATACCCAAAAGGTAGGTAAATTTCAAGGGCGAAGGAGTTGATTGGTTGACTACCTTCCCCACCTATAAGAAATACCTCCTTTTATAGACAGACTTTGGAGCATCTGCGTTATACTGCATGGGGGTGGAGAAGGTCCTTTTCTGACAAGATTCTTTACTGCCTTCCCCAGACACGCATCAACATATACTCTATCTTTTTATTGCAAAGCCTTGATCTCAAATAGCTGGCAACTAATGACTATGCTATTAACTGAAAGGAAATTTAAGGGTTTTTTCACTCAAAAGGCTATATTCATTTTAATTGATAACCGTTAAAGACTAGAGGCTATTTTGTGATTTAAGGGAGTTGTTACTTAATGATGAAATTTCAGGTAGAGGGAGATCTACCAGGGACTGGGATCCGGCCAAACTGTACCACTATGCCTGTAGATTTTTATGCCAATATACATCTCTTTTAACCTGGCCCAATCTGGTTTTTCAATGTACTGTTCAGAATTAAAATTTAAGATGATTATTTTGTGGAAATGCTGTCCATATATCCCAAGGTAAATCTATCAACTTAGAGTCTGAAAAAGATGGTAAACTATATATTTATGGTGCGTGTCTATAAAAATGTATTTATTTGTTAACTAGCCATAAGATACGCATGTGAATTAGTGTGCTGTCGTGGTTGGTTCGTAATACTCAACTGGACTTATGAATGTGAAAACTACATATTCCTAAATCAACATAATAATTCTTTGTGAATCACATGCTCCTAGGAGTTTTGAAATGGCTGCGATGTTTACTTCCTTCTACATCACCTTATTTCAGAAAAGATTTAGAGGGCTAACATGAGTAGATTATAAGTGTCCTTTAGAAGACTTACATATTCATTTAGCAATAAGTGAGATCTTTCTTTTCTAATTTCATTGACATTTGGCTTGTAGGTATTCAGAGGATGACTATCTTCAGGTCGTCACCGGTATCCAGAGCTGTCCATGGAAGCGACAAGCAGAAGAGCATGAGAAGTTTAGGTAAAAAGTTTCTTCATAAATAATACGAGATTCAAAAACGTTTTGTGCATTCGCTTTGTCGCTAAAATAAGCAATGCGCTGTTAAAAAGAAGCGTAGAAGGGGCCAAGCGACCATGAGGGACTTTTCGTTCTGAGATCCTCTCACGAGGCACAAGGCCCTGTATCCCCAGCTCTTAGCTAGAAATTTGTAATTATGTTGCTGAAATTAATTACAGAAATCCCAACTTCAAAAGGAAGGTTTTTGTTGTACTTTTTATCATACTTTAGAGGATGTTGCTGCTTCTTCGTACCATTTGTATTTGACGTGTATTTGTAACTAACATGTAGCAGTGTAAAGGAATTTTGGAAAACATAGAAAGAAAAAGAAATCACCTGTGGTCCCAACGCTCTAGAACAAAAACTATGTTCCTTTCTGCATATTCCCTTCCCGTTTTTCTCATTAGCTTTTTAATCTCAGCACCGTTCAGGAGCATGAGATGCTCCAGGTAATAACCCAGGGGGGCGCCGTCAACCTGACAAGACCAGGTTATCAGTGGATGATTACAGAGCTGTCTAGTGCTTGAATACCTGGGAGCCCACCCAGACGGAAATAAATTGTGTCAAAACAGTACCCTGCGGGGGATACCTGGGTAGTTGTTCCCTGGCACTGCTTCCTCCCATTATCTGCTCATAGGGTGCAGCCAGGCCAGGTATCTCTGTGCCTGCCTGGGCTACCTTGCTCTGCTTTTCTTTGCCACATTCTGACTCTTTGCTTTGCATCAACACAGGTTTTGTCTTGTGCCAGGTTATTACAATTCGGTCATATGTTTTTATCTTCACTGGTTCCTGTTTTCAAAATTTACGTTAAGCGTCAACACTTCTAAAAACCTTATTAAAGAGACTTGGCCTTCCCCTGAGATTCTCTTAACGCTGTTCAGTTCTGTTTGCTGTAGGAAGCCAGTTCTTCTGCATGCAGGGTCCTTCAGTCAGTACATGCTGGAGGCATTGGACCAGCTGTCTTTGATTCTGGTGCCACTGGAGACGGGTTGTGGGCAGCTCCCATTGGGTAAGAGAGAAACTTCCTGATTGGGTTAAAGCTGAAAATGAACATCTTTCCTCCACCGGGTAGACACATGGTTGTCATGACCTCCTGTAGGATTCCATTGTCTTTCCTAACTGGCAGTTAAGAGTGTGGGATTCTTGTGTAACTATTTCATCTCCAGGACATTTTGTGCTAGATCGTCCACTATAGACTGAACTTGTCCCCTCCAAAGTCATAAGTTAAAAATCTAATCGCCAACAGGATGGTATTCGAAGGTGGGGCCTTTGGGAGGTAGGAGGTGATTGGGTTATGAGGGTGGAGCCCTCATGAATGGGATTCACGACCTTATAAAAGAGACCACGTACTGCTGTCTCACCTCTTCCATCATGTGAGGACACAACAAGGAGACAGCTGTCTAAGAACCCAGAGGTGGATTCTCACCAGACACCGAATCTGCCAGCACCTTGGTCTTAGACTCCCAGCCTCCAGAACTGTGAAAATAAATTGTTGTCTATAAACCACCTGGTTTATAGCATTCTGTGATAGCGGCTCAGATGGACTTAGACACAGTCCTACCGAAGACTAGATTTGAGAGATTCTCGTGACAGGAAGACCTGATAGAAAGTTGCAAGGGCAATTGTAACCTAAGCGATCACAGGGTCAATGAGTAGCAGAAGAGTCTGGTTTTGAGAGACCTTTCTACAAGTGCAGAGTAGGCAAAAAAAGAAAGAGAGACCTATGGAGGTATTGAACTATTGAGGATTAATCCCAGATAATTAGCTGGAAGGACTAGATGAGTAGTGACACCGACAATTAAAGTCGGGATAAAGGAGCTTCCACTTGTGGCGGTAAAGTTGATTCAGGGCAAACCTCCTGAGAATAAAACAAACAAAACGAAGTATATGAAACACTTCTTTTGAGGGCAGTGGAGAGCTACCAAGGCAGGGGGAATTTCCAGGACTAAGGTCCAGAAGAAGAGAGAAGCTGAAGGAGAAGAGATGCCTTTGGAGCTGCTTTCCCTCACAAGGAACTTGCTGGATGCAAAAGCGGAGGCCTGGAGGAGAGGTAGAGACATAGAGCAGGGCTTCCAGCATACCCTAGAAGAGACCAGTTCTCTAAAAGACTGAAGCCCAATTGAAGTCATTTCCGTGCTCCCTTGGATTTAGGTCTGCCCTCAGCCTAGATGCCTGATAAAAACAAAATAATCCTGGGGCATCATTTAATCCATTGAGGGTCCTGAATAGAACAAAAGGGTAGACGAAGGGCAAACGTGCTTCCTCTGCTTGAGCTGGGACATTCATCTTCTCCTTGGCCATCAGCCTTTGGACTCCTACTGGGACTTACACCATTGGCTCCCTTCGTCCCCAGGCTTCGGATTTGGGCTAGAACTACACCACTGGTTTCCTGAGCCTCCAGCTCGTAGACTGTCTATCGTGGGCCTTGTCAGCCTCCGTAATCATGTGAGCCAATCCCTCATAATAAATGTTCTTTCTGCATATCTAAATTAAAAAAAAATAATCCTCTCTGGAAGAAGGTAACCTCCTTCTGAGCCTTGAATGATCTCTGCAAGGTTTTACGCACGACGTCTAGCTCAGTTAAAAGGAGAATTCTTTTTAAAGGTTTTTTTCCTTCTTTCCCTCGTGTGTGTGTGTGTGTGTGTGTGTGTGTGTGTGTGTGTGTATGTGTGCACGCACTAAAAATCAGGAGTCTCCTTGAATCCAAAGCCATGTGAAAGTCACTGGTGCAAATGATAATGGATAGATGCTGTGTAGATGGCTGGTATGCAGATTGGCCATTTTTTCCCTTAGAACCATCTCAGTATAAAAAGTGCATCCATAACTGTGATGATTACCCCATGGTAATAATCATCTATCCCTTCAGGGCCAATTTAAGTAAACATCTGGGACCGGAACACTTGTTGTTCGTTGTCTTTCAAGAGAACAGTCATGGTGACATTTATTTATTTACTTGAATATGTATTATATTGGTACATTCTTTTTATGGACGTATTTGTGAACCAAATTATATAAACCCTCATCAGAAATCTGTGCAACTAAATCATAGTAAATCATTCACTTTCCTCAGTTTTTACTGATATAGCTGGCCAAATCTGGGGAGTTTCTGGCTTATTTATAAAGCTGGCATTATAGAAATGTCCCCTATTCTTATAGATGTCAAGTAACTAAATAGTATTCTATTGTATTTTATTTATTTATAGCAATTTATACCAAATTGAAGAAAAGTGAAAGGTGGTAATATTCTTTTAGCAGGAATAACAAAAGTTACATTAAATTCTGAAAAAATGTGAGCAAGTGAATATATTCTAAATCCAGCTGTAGCCTGATTGTTGAAACTCCCAAAAGTTGACACCTAGGGGCTGTTTGAAGATTATGGGACTTCGTGGTCACAGGATCTCAAAATCAGAGAGCTTGTAAAAGCTTTCCTTAGATAAATATGCCACTTGCTAGCATAGGGCATGCATTTTATTTATCAATAAATATTTGTTTCGGGATTACTCTGTCAAAGCACAGTAGGCTTAAGCCTGTTACACAGGCTTAAAGTAGAACCTCAAACACAAAGTAGAACCACAAACACAAACCTCAGGCACAAAGTAGGACCTCTGTAAATATGTATTAAATAAATGGATGCATGAAAACCAACAAGGGAATGTAGGGTTTTCTTACTGATTTCAAAGATATTGAAACAGTTTGGAGAGACAAGAAATAAAAGTGTGAATATTTATGATTTAACGTAAAAGTGAGTGACGTATACAAATACCGTAGTAGATCAACGCTCGGTCACTGTGGGATGTCATTTCTTGAAACGTTTTGTGGAAAGAGGCGGGGCTTGAGCTGTAGCTCTGAAGACAAGTGGAAAGAGAGGGAGAGACCAGGAGCGATGGGACCAGGAATAAACATGAGTGAGTTTCAAGACCAGCTTCACCGTTGCAGTGAACTTGTACTAGAGGGTGCTTGGGATGCAGGGGAGACTCATAGGTAGACGGGGTCGGCCTGATGATGTACAAGACTGATTATCAGAGTAAAATCCTTCCCCGGGCTTTCTGTAGATACCGGGAGCCCAATAGGGATATTGCCAGCAAGGGAATTACGTGATGAATCTATTATTTTAGGGAATGCATTCAGTCAGCAGAGTCTTAGGAGGGAGTGAATAGACTGAAGGAAGCCAGGGCAGTCAGGGGCTGGTGGGAGAAAGATGACTGCAATATGATGAAGATCTAAAACATCACTGGTAGCTATAGAAATAACAAGGCAAGGACACTTGGCTGTGAGCTCCTGAGGACATGTTTTATTGTTTCTAATCTTTGTATCTCCTGTGACCATCACATAGATGGTACCCAATAAACAGCTGTAGTAAACATGAGTGAAAAAGGGGCAGGACTTGGTTGCTTATTGATTCCTAGTTTTCTAATTGCAGGAGAAAGAAAAATAGGGTCAAAGACCCATGAGAAAATGTGGGTCTGGTCGATTGGGGTAATAGTGGTGCTAGTGACAAGTAGAAAGCTTTCAAGGGGCAGTTGCTTTTGAGAAGATAAGCCTATTTGGGGCAGACTGTGTTTGAGATGACTTTGGGACAACCAGATGCAGAAGATGTTTCCTTGGTCTGGGATTAACATGGAAAGTGTTGAGAGAAAATGGGCTCTCCCAGGAAAGAAAGTTTAAAGGCTAGGTTACGTAAGAAACATGGCCCCGGAAAAGCCTATCTTCTCAGCAGTCTTAATTTTTTTTCCATTTAACGGTGTTTGTCCTCTTTTCATAGATTCTTAATGTCATTCAGTAATTTAATTGTGAGTCTGAGAACTTGTACCTGGGGTCTGAGTCCCTAACTTCCCTCAACCTTTACCTGGAAACATCTGAGATCTATATTGGTGGTTCCATGAAGCCCTTGAAATTGTAGGTGACACTTTGCACATGTTTCTGGGGAAAAGATCCCTAACTTTCATCAGACTCTCAAGGAGCCTGGGAGCCCCACAGTGGACTAAAATATTTCTAAGAACTCTTCCAGACCTGAGGCTCTGTTTGCTTTGGGGTTTGATCGTTTGTTTCACTTTTCCATGTTAAGCATGATTATTGTTAAGTTTAGGTGTGGCTATAGCTCAGATTTATCCGTACTTGTAATTCTAAATTAATTAATTAAATTAATTCTAGACTTCAGTTATGAATTGTTATTTCTGTGAGATCCTCAAGAGGGATTTGAGTAAGAGCTGAAAATGTCCTACCGCCTTTTTTCTCCCTTGGCGTATAATTTCATTTACGTATAACTGTACAAAGTTAAGAATGTCAAGCTGTCTGCCTTCTGCTTTCAAAATCGTTAATTAATT
Organism: Phocoena sinus; assembly: GCF_008692025.1. Taxonomy (NCBI): domain Eukaryota; kingdom Metazoa; phylum Chordata; class Mammalia; order Artiodactyla; family Phocoenidae; genus Phocoena; species Phocoena sinus. The sequence goes on from NC_045764.1 coordinate 5,087,979, forward strand.
TTCCTATTACCATTATTTTCCCCAAGCACGAGTTGGTACACGTATACTAATTTGTGGAAAATCTAACCTGGATTTCAGTTTAAGAAATTATAGATGGTCCCCCATTTACGATCGTTGGACTTAATGTTTTAATTTTATAATGGTGAAGAAACAATATGCATTCATTAGAGACTGTACTTCACATTTGGAATTTTGATCTTTTCTGTAGTGTCTGAGGACAGAGGGAACAGAAAGTGTCCACCGAACTGCGAAGGTATCTTGAGAATGAAGAATGAGGCAGGCAGCGCCATATAATCGGTGGATCCGTTTATTATATGGTAACTTACATACAGGGTAGGATCAGGCAGACGTTGAGCCAGAGCATATGCAGCTGTACTCTGCATCTCCGGGGGGCAGTTGGGACAATTTTATAGTTAACCTAGGGTATGGGAATATGTGTTTGCAGACAGCAAGTGCATTCCTAAGTCAAGATTTATGATGGGGAGCTAGTCTCATGGGTGCCAGGAATACGTCCGCGGACGAAGGTCTTTATCACTGTTTGGAGACTAACACAGCACAGAAACCACCTGGACCTAATGATGATTAAACAACATCTATGAACTACAAAGCCCTTGACAACAAAGAAGAGATTTACCCCCAGTGCAGTCCTAGGTAAGGTCATTGGAAGGACAGGAGGAACCGAACAGGCCTGGATGGCATCAGTATGCTAACAGCCATGCACCAGGTTAGCGATACATACCTGATATTATTTCGTGATGCTGAGCAGTTCCCAGGCAGCCTGGTGGTCACGAGTGTGAATAACCCACGCGCTGACAACCATTCTGCTCTTCATCTTCAGTACAGTATTCAGTAAATTACAGGAGATATTCAACACTTTATTAGAAAAGAGGCTTTGTGGTAGATGATTCTGCCCAGCTGTAGGCTGATCTAAGTGTTCTGAGCACGTGTGAGGTAGGCGAGGCTAAGCTGTGATGTTCAGTAGTTTAGGTGTATTAAATGCATTTTTGACTTAGGGTATTTTACACTTCTGTTGGGTTTACTGGTGTAATCTCATTGTAAGTGGAGGAAGGTCTGTATTGGTTTCCACACTGTCTCCCTGTCACGTTTAGAGATGGATAGGTAATCATTTGCTTGAGCAGGACACTTGGATGTTGGAGAATAATGTTACCGAGTCCAAGCTTGTACTTCTCGCCATGCAACAGGTCAGTAAGTTGACAGATGAGTTGTTGCAGCGAGGACGATCGCCTTTATTTGGAAAGCCAGAAGGCTGAGAGGATGCTGGACTGGCGTCCCAAAGAACCATCTTGCCCGGGTTTGGACGCTAGTTCCTGTTATTGCTGCAAATATTTTCTGGTTCCTGCCAGACTCGGGAGGGGATGCGTTAATTCATTTTTTCCTGCAGCCACTCACAGGTGGGCCTGGTCAGGATGTTTTCTGTGAGCGAAACAAAGGTATTTTAGCTTAAGCCGCAGGCATGCGAGGCAGGGTTCCTAGAGATGGGCCATACTTTTACATCCCTTTAGTGATGCTCTAGCAAAAGCAATAGAGCAATAGAATACAAACGTTGAAGTAAAAGAAACAGATCCAGTATGGAATTAGATGTGCTTTTCCCTATTACAATAACATCGAAATACTTAAATTTAAATTAAATGTTTTATGAAAAGCTCCCGACTCCTCTTCCTTGTCTTCCTCTGCTTCGCCCTTGAAAACTCTTTTGTGAAGCTCTGGAAACTTTTGGTTAGCAGGTTTTATCCCAGCAGAAGATTTTTTTTTTTTTTTTTTTTTTTGCGGTACGCGGGCCTCTCACTGTTGTGGCCTCTCCCGTTGCGGAGCACAGGCTCCAGACGCGCAGGCTCAGCGGCCATGGCTCACGGGCCCAGCCACTCCGCGGCATGTGGGATCTTCCTGGACCGGGGCACGAACCTGTGTCCCCTGCATCGGCAGGCGGACTCTCAACCACTGCGCCACCAGGGAAGTCCATGGTAGCAATTTTAATAAATCTCAAATTATCCCCTCAGGTTTGGTTTGATTAAAATTTCTTGAAAGTAACTTTGTCTTTCTTTGTGTTGGATATAAAAGAAAAGATTCCATTGCTGTCTTAGTAGATTCCTTGATATTTCTAAAATAACAGCCAATGTGTTGCTTTCATTTTTATTTGAGCTCCTTGGACAAAATACAGTGTTAAACAAAAGAAACTGACAGACTACATATCACATACGTTAATTTTTTTACTATGTGACACTTACATGTTTGATGATTTAGTTATGTGAAAGGCTATAAATTCTGCAAATAAATAGATGGATAACTTAATCAATATTTTTCAAGAAATCGTAGAACTGAGCAACCAAACTTAGTTTGACCAACAAAGTTTTCAACTATTTTCTAAAATATGTCTCCAGAAGCAATAGCTATGGTTTGATTTCAGATAGCATGTGGTGAGCTTACTCCCTTTTTTTTTTTCATTCAGTCAACACTTAACATTATTAAGTCCCAGACATTTTGTCTTGTAGCATAGATTTCTTGGAGAAAAGCAAAAGTCATCTCTATCAGGGGCTTCTTTTCATTATACAAAACCATGTTCATTTTTCTGAACCTCCTCGTACCCTTTAAATTGTCTGATGCTTACGATTCATGCAGGGTGACTCTGATGACAGCTCAAAGCAATACATATTTTTTTTAAAATTTAACAAGGTGTTTGCACTTTGTGATAGGTGTTTTGGGTCAGTTGTCAGATTGAAAAAGCTTCTTGCCCTCGTTTCCTCTGCCTCGAGACCATTTTTCAGTGTTAATATTCTGTCATATCATTTTCTGTTTGTCATGCCATACAGGCTGCCTGTGCATTTAGAAAAGCAACAAAAACCACACCATGTCATTACACCTGCTGTATTTAATAATAGAAACTGTCTCTGTACATTTAGAGACTAGTTCCTGTCTCAGTCTACAGAATATAAACTTCGCCATAAAAATGCCATCAAACCACATGGGATTCACTGATCGTCTAAATTTTATTTCAAAAACGTATCTCCCAAGTTGTACTAGTTATAAAGTTATAAAGCATAAACCATATTGCTTTATGCTCCTAGGTTGGAGAAGTCTTCTTCTTGACCACCCTGCCTTTCAAGCCTTCTGTGCCCTGTTACGTTGCTTGGGGTATCTTCATTGGTACATTACATTGTTTAAACACTGGTGCAATGTCCCTGTATACGTAGAGGTCTTTCTCCAGTGTTTCAACATTATCTCCTTCACTTCTGAGTTGGCATTTCAGTGGACGTCCTGTCCTTTGCTTTGACAGTCATAGTCTTTCATATTCTAGGTACCTTGGTTTACTTATATTCTACTCAAATAGATGAGCTGATCTTTCATAAACGTCCAAATATCAGTGTATACATATAAGGGGAAAGCTCAGTCATCTGAGATGCGGATGGAATTTGGTCTTTATTTGTTCTCTTCCTTAACCTGAAACTTGTGTGAATCCCACATTGAACAGGGAATCACACACCCTCTTGGATTTTCCTATGGCTGCCGGGTTATGAAGCAGAACTTTGAGTGGGTTGAGGTAAAGCTAAAATTGTGAAGTGTGTGAAACTGTCCATTTATTGTATATTTCAAAACGTATCGAACACCCAGCTCTGGGTCAGGTGCCTGGGCTTCCTTCCCCCCCGCCTTTTTGACCTTCTGTAAATTATCCCAGTTCCTTCCTCATTTCTCTCTTGCTTCTCAATGCGATGCCTCAGGGTCCAGAGACACGATGGGATGTCAGGTTTCCACGTTCCCAAATGTCTTCTCCCTCATCCTTCCTCAAAACTCCACTTTCTCTGTGCCAGACCACCCCTGCCATGGGACGTGCTAATTCACGTTGTGATGTGAATGATGAATGGGTGGCCTTTTCGAATGCCATGCCTCCCATTCTGTATCTAACTGGATTTGTTAAGGATAGTCACCAGTGTCTGACTTTCTAATTCCAAATGTCTAGGCCATTCTGCCATCCTACTTTTGTGAGAGAGCCAAGAATTGGAAAGTAACACTCTGTGTGATTAGTACCACGAATTAACCTGAATCAGGGATGACTGTCAATTCTCCCATCCTATCTTTCAGTGTGATGCCAACCTGATAATCCCACAAACTAATAACAGATCCACGCTGGGTTGCTGGAATTTTTCCCAGTGGTCTGGGAGGCTAGTTCAATCTCACGGGTGGTTCTGTTTTAATTTAGGTGTAGGCATATTGCTAAAAGAGGTAGTGTCTATCTGAAGCCCTTAATTCTTCTGATGTGTTGGGGCTGAAACGGAATGTTTTCATGCCTTTTGAATCCCTGCGAAGCACTGGAATTCTTAGATCGTTGTATTCTTTAAAAGCAGTCTGCTTTTTGGACTTCCCTGGCGGTCCAGTGGTTGACTCCACGCTTCCAGTGCAGGGCGTGTGGGTTGGATCCCTGGTCGGGGAACTAAGATCCCACATGCCGCATGCAGCCAAGAAATAAAAAAAGGAAAAAAAAAAAACCACAGCAAAACCAATCTGTGTTTTTAGTGTGAAACGCATATTCATTGTGAGCCAGGTGATTCTAAAATCACGGTATATTGACCCGCCATCTTGATCTGAGTTTTCATTTCACCTCTTACCCAAAGACCCTTCTCCACTGCATAACCGAACCCTGGAAAGAGTTGTCTGTACTCACCCTGTCTTCCACCCACATCCTTAACGACAACATTTCACCTCTGTCAGCAGTGACCCCACATGCTAAATCCAAAAGGCATTTTCCCTTCCCGTTTTGTTTGAGCTCTCACCTCTTAACCAGGATCTGGAAATGAGAAACCGTTCCTCGCTCCTTGGAAGATTCTCACCCTGGGTTTCTGTGTTGCTCCATTTGTTCTTTTAGCTTCTCCCCCCTCATCCCCATATCAGTCCCTCCTGGAGTCCTGTTTTTAGTTTAGAAATGTCTCTCTAGAACGTGGGAATCCTTGCTGGTGCACAGGAGACACTCCACGGCTGACTGTGGTCTGGAGGACTCTGGTTCTTCGCTATTTCTCCTTTCGATTACTGCAGTGACCTTCACAAGGGTCATCGTCCATCATGCTGGTGCCCTTCTCCTCCGTTCTCCGTACAATAGCTGGATGGCTTTTTCACAAAGTTTTATTGGAGTATGGTTGATTTACAATGTTGTGTTAGGTTTGGATGTACGGCAAAATGATTCAGTTATACATATATTCATTCTTTTTCAGATTCTTTACCCACATAGGTTATTACAGAATATTGAGTAGAGTTCCCTGTGCTCTACAGTAGGTCCTTGTTGGTTATCTATTTTATATATAGTGGTGTGTGAATGTTAGTCCCGAGCTCCTAATCTATCCCTCCCCACCGCCTTTCCCCTTTGGTAACCGTATGTTTGTTTTTGAAATCTGTGGGTCTGTTTTATAAATAAGTTGATTTGTATCATTTTTTAAAAATTAGATTCCACACGTGAGTGACATCATATGGTATTTGTCTTCCTCTGACTCACTTCACTTAGTATGGTAGTCTCTTGGTCCGTCCATGTTGCTGCAAATGGCATGATTTCGTTCTTTTTTATGACCGAGTAGCATTCCATTGTATATATGTACCACGTCTTCTTTGGATGGGTTTTTTTTCGTGGAAATTGGGTGATGACGGGGGGTCACAACTCACTTCCACCAAGCCTACGCCTGCCCCAACCTGTTTGGAATCCGCTGGGTGTGGTGGTGGTTTTGTGGGGCCGGGGGTGGGGTGCATTCAAAACTGAGACTTAAACTCCCTTAAGGCCCTATATTTCCTGGCCACTACCTACTTTTCTGGCCTCACCTCGCATCACACACTCTGCCTGGCTCTTTTTGCTCCATCGCGTTGGTCTTCTGTCTCATCAAATGTCTGATGCTTGCTTCAGCCCCGGAGGCTTGTCAGCTCTGTCCCTTCTGCCCCCCATGCCCCTGTTCAGGTGCACCAGCCTTTCAGATCCCACATCCATCATCTCTTGTTCAGGAAGGCCTTCCCTGAACACCCTGATGAAGTCATTGCTGCTGTCCTGTGATGAGATTCTCCTTCAGAACACTGATCACGAGTATGGATTGGGATTTTGTGTGTGGGATTAATTTACAGCCCTGGTTACCTGTGATCCATGTATTCTATAGAGTGCAAAATATTGATGGGAAAACACTTTCATCAGGAAGAACCACGAATCTTTCTAGATGGTTCTAAAATGAGTCAGGGCTCAGTATAGGAACCAGGAGTTGGAAAGTATACTCAGGTTTCTGGGACTGAGCTTCACATTGGCTTCATGTGTCTTATTTGATTGACCTTTTGTTTGTTTTCCATAGTCATTGATTTTATGTTATATTTGATCTCCCTATGAATGCTGAGTTCCCACTAGGGACCATTTTACCTTGGACGAGAGGCACCTGGGCAGTTGGTTATTTGTAGCATCACTATCGTTCTTAATAGGTTAAGTCACTTCTCCCGGCCAGTCCCTTTATCAGTTTGATAAAGATGAGTAATACCTTCTTTCATGAGTTTTTATGAATTTTCAATACATAGCATGTTCAGTACAGAGTCCGTTATATGTTAAATTCTCAACACTTGATCACTATTATTACTATCATTGTCGGTTTAATATCATTTTCCTAGCTTACAATGAATATTTTACTAAAAATAGTAGGCTGCAGTCTTCCTGTGCATCGTCTGCAGTAGAAAAGGACTTACCTTTCCAGGAACCGTCTGTGGCTTGTCCCTCCCTTTCAAGACGGCCGGTCAAATCATGTTTGGCAACACGCTTCAGAGGTCCAACAAGGAATGACTTTGAGTTGCCTGAAAATTAACCAGCCTAATTCTAGGCAGTGCACAGAGTTCTGCATCCCGTTCTTTCCCCAGATTACTTAGCCCCTCAATGGGGACAAAACCCTAACCGTAACCCTAACCGTAATCCTACCCTGGCAAGTTCAGGGTAGGATGCCTTATCTATTGGGCAAAGCCTGAGGGCAGAGATGAAAAGTCAGGATGTGGAGGGAAACCAGAGGCCAAAAGCAAGAAAATAAGTGCCCAGGTCCCGGAGGCCAGGCAGACACAGAAGCCGAGCTTGGGGCTGTAGCCAAAAAAGCAGAAGATGGTGAATTCCTCAGTGAGCCATGGGGGCTGACCTGGAAGAGTACCTGAGAGGTGAGCAGCTGTGGTGGCTGCTGGGAGCACTTGTGGCCCATTTGTCCACGTGAGTCAGGCTCAGAAATGATCATGGTCAGAACCGGCCTCCTACCTGTCCCTCCATGTGTGCGGGACGGCGACTCCCATCCCTAGCACAGAAGGAGCCCTTTGCCAGACACAGGCATCGCTTGTCACTGAGGCACACGATTAGGACTTGGTCAGTTTAAAGGTCATGAAATAATGGGACCTTTTATAAAAGAAAGTAATGTCAACACAAAATATACGGGGAACAGTTTAAATGCTTCCCAGACCAGCACGCTGGTGCAATTACACGTGAGATCGATTCACCCTTGTAATGATAAAACTCTGTCTTCGTAGGGTTCAGAGTGTTACTTCAGGATCTTTTTTTTTTTTTTTTTTTTTTTTTTTTTTTGTGGTACGCGGGCCTCTCACTGTTGTGGCCTCTCCCGTTGCGGAGCGCAGGCTCAGCGGCCATGGCTCACGGGCCCAGCCGCTCCGCGACATGTGGGATCTTCCCGGACCGGGGCACGAACCCGCGTCCCCTGCATCGGCAGGCGGACTCTCAACCACTGCACCACCAGGGAAGCCCCTTCAGCATCTTAAATACATTGCCAGACGGTGTCTGCAAAAAGAAAAAAAAAGTTTCTTACTCCTTTTTTTTCCCCCCTCCCAAATATCTAACTAAACAGAAGTAGAAACGAATGGCTTCTTTGCGTGTTCGTCACGCATTGAGTAATAATGACTCTGACCTGGAGTTTTTTTTGTTTTTTCTTTTTTGGTCTGCAAAGTAAAATATATTCCGGAATCTTACCATTCATCTTAATAGCTGATTCTGTATTTTTAGAACTTGTGTTTTCCACACTTACGTAATTGGCTGTTGACTTTAATGGAACAATGTTTGAAAGTCAGGAGCCAGTCCCGCGATGGGGCCCTGGGAGAGACTTGGGCAAGTTCATTTGGTCATAGCTTTGTGCTCATTCAGAATGGCCTCTGGACCAGCCAGAGGACTGAGTCTCTCTTCTGTGTTCAAAGGCTTCGCAACCCTCCTTCTTCACAATCTAACTTCTCGTTCCACTGCTGCCTGCCATGTGATCTCATTCTCTCCTTATGAGACCTGGGATGAGTGAAAACACCGACAGGTTACTACAATACCGCAAGATGCAAAGGCCATCCCCCCATCTTGCTTTTGTTTAAGCTGCTCCCTGTGTCGGTGAAGGCATCGCCCCCTCCCAGTGGCCCCTATCAGAAGCCTGTGTTTTACCCTTGACATCTTCCCTTCAGTGCCCGTTTGCCGTTCATCACCAAACTTCCACGGTTTCACATCCTAAGCATGTCGCGAAGCCATCTCCTTCTCTCTCTCCTCCACCAAAACTTGGGGCTGAATTACCGGGATGGTTAATTTTCTGTGTCCCCTTGACTAGGCTGTAGTGCTCAGTTATGTAATCACATGTGAGTCTAGGCATTGCCGTGAGGGTGTGGCTTACATCTACCCTCAGTTGACTTGAAGTAAAGGCGATGACCCTTGACAGTGTGCGTGGGCCTCCTCCAATCAGCTGAGGTCCTTCAGGGCAAAAAGTGCAGTTTCCCAGAAAAGAAGAGATTCTGCTTCAAGACTGCAGCATCACCTCCTGCCGAGTTGCCATCCTGCCCGCCTGCCCTGCAGATTTTAGAGCTGCCAGCTCCCCTGATTGTGTGGGCCAATTCGCTAAAATAAATCTAGACAGGTAGACAGACAGACATCAGTATTGATAGACTCCTGGTTCTGTTTCTCTGGAGAGCCCTAACTGATAGAGCTGCTCTAATTATCTCTTAACTGTTACCTAGTTATTAACTGGTGTTCTGGTTATCTGTTGCTGCCTAATAAACTGCCCCAAAACCTGATGATTTGGGACTTCCCTGGCAGTCCAGTGGGTGAGACTCTGCGCTTCCACTGCAGGGGGCACGGGTTCGATCCCTGGTCAGGGAACTAAGATCCCACACACACGTCCAAAAAAAAAAAAACCAACTTGATGACATAGGCAGTGATTTCATATTCTCTCACAGTTCCACTGGCTGACTGGGCTGAACTGGGGGACTCTTCATCAGGGGCTTTCATATGGTTTGTAGTCCGGTAGGGGGCTGGACTGGACCTCCACGATGGCTCCCTCCCACGGCCGGCAGTTGACATTGGCTTTTGTAGGAGCTCAGGTCGGGCGGCCAGCTACAGCACCTGCAAGGGAGCCTCTGCGTGTGCCTCGTGTTTCTTACAGCATGGTGGCTGGATTCCCTGTCCAGAGGTTGAATGTTCCAAGAGACTCAAGCAGAAGCCCCAAGACTTTTATGACCCAGAATGCCACTTGTGCTGCATTGTCTCAGTCACAGGGGTCACAAAGTTCAGCCCAGATTCAAGGGAAGGAGCTTTAGATTTTACTTCTTGACGTGAGGAACACCTCGCGTGCGTGGGGAGAGAAGGAAGAGGTAGCGGGCATCTTTGGAGACCATCTCCAATACTGGGTCACTGCTGTATCCTCCCAACTGATGGCACCGGCTTATTCAGACACCCCCCCCCATCTGTCCTCCCCACTGAAGCCAGGGCACACACCCTAAAATCTCATTGTAACTCTGCCGTAACTAGACCTTCCCTGACTCGTCCTTTCCCACAGGAGGAAGCTGAGTTCTTCGCCCCGTCTTGCTTCTAAGACTTGTCGTGGTGCAGTTCTGCAGCGTTGCCCGCCTAGTACACCACCCACCAGGCCAGACAGAGTTCCTTTCAACATTTTGCGCGTCCCACGTTCTTCGTTCTCCCATCTTGCACGCTCCCTGTTCTCTGTTTCTCAGTGTCTTCCTCCCTCTCTTTCTCTTGCCTTACCTGGCTCCCTTTATTCACCTTTTGGTTCTCAGCTTAAACTTTGCTTCTTCTAGGGGCACTGAGTCCTGACGCCCCAGGTTCAAGTGGAACAGCTTGCCCTGGGCTCCCGTCCGCAGGGTCGGCCCAGATCTTGGTTTTGCATGAATATGGACTTGGACTCAGTTAGACTTGCTTTCACTTTGCTTTATTACTGAATCAGCAAAATGTAAACACCAGGTTAGGGGATTCAGGTGAGCGCATTGTCCCACTCAGAGCAGCCCCTAAAGTTCTTGTAGTTTATACAGCCCTTGGGCGGTGAGTAAGCTCACGCCACAAACTGTGGGCTCCCTACCTTACACTGACAGCGTGCCAATCTCAAAGGTTCACGCTGTTGTCACAAATGGAGGTTCCATTGGGCTACAGTCTCACCCTTCCAGGTTCCTTTTCTTACGCATCAGTGGTACGCGGCAGGCCTGGCTTGGCCTCTCCCAGCTCCTGACCCTCTGCTGCTCTCGTCACAGGACTGATGTCGCGATGCTGTGATTGTTTGCTATCATCTCTCTCCCACTAGATTACAAGCTCTTCGTGGGCATTTGCTGTTTTCTCTGTTATATCCCTGGTACTGAGAACAGTACTAAGAGCTTGATTTGCTGAATAAATATACACATGAATGAATGAAATCTTCAGTTTACCCTAAACACTGTTCCACGTCACTAAACTTGATTCCTGACTCTGTCCTCTTGGTATTGGCTGTTCATATCTGTCCTCTTTAGTGTCAGACCCTGCCATTGTCTTAGCAGTTCTGTTTTGGTTCCCAGCCCTAAGCAGTCTGTTGCCTGGGCAGAAATTTTGACCTTGGCCTTGACTCCGTGGACCCCAGTTCCCACCCCTCAGTGCTTTAACCTGTATCCAGCTGGGTTTGCCCCTGAGGAAGGGTTTGGATGCTGTTTCACTCTTTTTTGCATAGTTGTGGAAATTCAGCACAGTTTAAAAATATTTAATCACAGTTTACAAAACATCTTGAGCTGTATATTCCCATGAAGGTCATGGAATTTATCTACATGTCTTGTGACAGTGGCTGTGTGGGCTGTGTCGGTGGCTTTATTCCCTCTGTGTGTCTCTGTTATGGTTTATTTGTGTATAATGTGACATTTAGAGAGAGAATAAGGCACACAGACATTAAGACTTAGGTTCAAATCTCAGTCACCAGTTAACCAGCTGTGTGACCTCAGGCAAGTAGCTTAGCCTCTCTGTGTCTCAGTTTCCACATCTGAAAAATAAGAATAAAAAGTAGTGATGATAATAGTGTTCGCCTCATGGCACCTTGATGAGGATTTTATAAGTTATGTAAAGTGCTTCAAAGAATGTCTGGGACAGAAATAAGAGTCACAGATGTAGAAAACAATTTTATGGTTACCGGGGGGGATGGGGGAAGGGATAAATTGGGAGATTGGGATTGACATATACACGCTACTATACATAAAACAGATAAGCAACAATGACCTACAGTATAGAACAGGGAACTCAATAGTCTGTAATGGCCTATATGGGAAGAGATCTAAAAAAGAGGGGATACAGGTATATGTGTAACTGATTCACTTTGCTGTACACCTGAAACTAACACAACATTGTAAATCAATAAAACAATAGAAGCCCCCCCCCCCAAAAAAAAAGAACGTCTGGGACATAGTGGGCACCACGCACATATTTACTGTCATTTACGCAGGAATATTCTTGAGCCACAAACTCACGTTTTGCTTTTTATGTTCCTGTCTGGGCCTCTATCTTGTGGCTCATTCTGACCCCTTTTCTGCCGAATGTGCTGTCTGTGTGAACCCAGGTTTCTGCGTGATCACGTGAGCACATTGCTCTCTGGATCCTTATGGGTCTTGATGTTCTGGTTGTTGGCACGTGACCGTCTCTCACTTTCTGTCTTCCTCTCCTCTGCTTTCCCCGGATTTCACGTGTATGTGTCTGTCTCTTTTCTTTTCCTTCTTGGTCTCATGCTCTGTCCATGTCTTTCTCTTTTTCCCTTGGCTTTAGTTTCCTCTTTCTCATTAACCTGGCTCCCTCTCTTCTGCAATTTACCTGTCACAGGAAAACTGGAAATTGAAAAATATCGTCTGCATTGATTAAATAGCTTTCCATTCTTTTTCAGGAATTTAGAAGCGTAGGAATACGATATTTTCCTTGCTCTCCAGAGGGGGCATTACATTGTCCTTTGCTTATACAACCTTCTGAGGACAGACTTGCCTTGCAATTCAGTGACACTTAATACAAAAAAGACCCCCTATTGAACAGAGGTAAGCAACTGTTCATCACCTTAATTGTTTTGCCCGGAAGGCTTCTTCCAGGTTCTACTTCTGCGCTGCTCCAAGTTCCAGATGACAGCAGGAACAGAGTCTCTTTTATTCCTTGAGCCGTTCCCAGGGTCTAGCACGGTGCCTGAAACCCAGGGTGCTCTCGATGAATAGTTGTGAAATGAGTGAATTCCACTGGGGAATGTTGAGGGTTAAGGGGAGACCGACAAGAGCATCGGGCGATGGAGTCATGGTTCTATCTCCCGTCAGCCTTACTTTAATCTCTTCGCTTTGTTCCTTCATCTACTCAGTAGATCTCGGTAGGTCTCACATCTCCCCTACCCCACCCTTTGCACCCTCACATCACTTGCTTTCTGTGGGCCCTTTCAGTCTTTCTTTTTTTCTTTGCGGTACGCGGGCCTCTCACTGCTGTGGCCTCTCCCGCTGAGGAGCACAGGCTCCGGACGCGCAGGCTCAGCGGCCATGGCTCACGGGCCCAGCCGCTCCGCGGCACGTGGGATCCTCCCGGACCGGGGCACGAACCCGTGTCCCCTGCATCGGCAGGCGGACTCTGAGCCACTGCGCCACCAGGGAAGCCCTCAGTCTTTAACTAGGTGAACTCTAACAGCAGCTGGCTTTCCTCCCTCTGGTCTCCTTCCCTTACTGTCCAGTGACTTGCCCCAAACGTGGGTTTCTTCACTCACTGAACACATATTTATCCTGTGACCCCTATGTGCTGGGCATGTACTAACACCTTCTTGGAGCCTTCCCCTTGCCCCCAGGCTGGTTCAAGCGCCCTTCCTCTGTGCGCTTAGCACAGCCTCTTCTGATGTCTATCTGTATCGTGTTGAAATTATGTTGAAGTACCAGTCACATTTAGTGTCTGTCTCTCCTGACGTAAGTAAACTCCCAGAGGGCAGGGTCCATCCATGCTTTCCTCATATTTGCGTTTAAGAATTTATAAGTTTTAGTGCTCATGACCTTGAACTATGGCCATTTCTCAGTGGGTGTTGGGTAACTACGGGCTGAATCGTTCTATGCTTTGGTCCTGGTTCAGTATCTCAAAGTTACACAAATCTAATTCCTCCCAAGTCCGTACAGTATCTGAAGACAGCTGTTGAGTCCCTTCTTCTTCCATCTGGACAGTATTAGTTCCGGACAGGCCCTGGTTTCTCAAGGTGCCTTTGGAAGCAGAGTTTCTACACCAGACCCAAGCACAGTGAGTGTGGCTTGAGCATCAAAGAGTAGAAGGCATCTCTCCCCTCTCCTCCCAGGTCACTATTCTTTCATTATATTGTTCAGTTCACAGTGGGATTTTTTAGTGAGCCAGTGTTCACTGCTGAGTTATACCAAGTCAATTTAAAACCTGGGAATCTTACTCCTTAAATGGCTTATGTCCAGGGATGACTTATTCTCAACTTCCACCACCAAATTATTCTTCCTCTCCTCCCTTCCCCCGGCCCCTACACCACAGAGCTGCACACACAGGCCCACGTGCAAACACACGGACTCACACAGAGTCCAGTACGGTCTCTGGGGCGTGATGACTGTGTACGGAGGCTGGGCTGGGGTCTTGTACCTGACGTGACATCAACACCTACACGATAGAAAGGGCCCTTTGAGTCCATTGCACCCTCTTGTGTTTTGTAAGTGTGCTTTCAATTTTGAACTTGTAGATTCTATAAAAATCTTTTGGGTAGTGAGATAGGGTGGCTCAAACGAGGACATTTTACTCATTAAGGCCATAAACGGCACAAAGGCAGAGACAGCGCTTATTTTATTCACCAGCGTGTAGACGGCACAGTGCTCAGTGCCTGCCTACATGCTAAATAAATATGAATGAATGAATGAGTGGGTGAGCGCATACATGTGTGATACGTGACCGGCTTACCTTTTACAAGCCTGAGTTGTCCTCGGTTGGACGGTGAGTATCAATGGAACCTATTTTGTAGGATTATTGTATCGCCTGAGAGAATATATGTAAAATATTTAGCACAGCGAGAAGGCACTAAATATTTGATATTGTTATGATTGGTCCATCAATAAATTACATAATGTGGGGTAGGGACAGAAGAAGGGCAGAAAAGGGAGCGTCCACAGAAGAGAGGCGGTGGGTGTATTGCTTGGCCCAGGTATGTTGTGATTTTGGTGACAGAAGAGAAATGTGGCCGCGTTAGAAAACACAGGAGGGTAAAAGTAAGTCCTTTGAATTTGTGCAGGTGCTTAGGTTTTAAAACCCCTTTTCCTAGGACCCTCATTAGAACCTCAGGGAATGGACGCCAGAAACAAGGCAGCTCTTTAGTAATACTTGGAAAGTGCCTTTAGCCTCTGCCTCACCCTGACTGCCCCAGACTCATTAGGGAGTCTCCGGAGTTTGATAAACAGGAGAGAGGCCTGTGAGCCCTGGGCTGGGACACTTAGGTGGTTAGTATTCAGAGTGTCCTGTAGTGTCTTGTGCACTGCAAGCCTTAAGCCGTCCTTAACATTTCATGGAAATCCAGGAAGCATCCCGCTTAGAACTGAAGAAGAATTTTGACCTGGGACGTGAAATGAATCAGAAAGAAAAGAAACAAAACAAAAACAAAAAAGCAAAGATAAAAACCGAGGAAGCACTCAGCACCTAGGGTGGCAAAGAAAAACGAATTTCTACAGTGTGAACAAAAATCTCTCTCAAAAGTACTTCATTAGACCAACTGTGATGCAAAGATGACTTTGGACATCTTCAGATTCTGTCTTTATAGATCAGGGCTAAAAGTATTAAGCCAGATTCTCCCAGGACCAACCTACTTTTTTTTTAATAGATCTTTATTGGAGTATAATTGCTTCACAATACCGTGTTAGTTTCTGTTGTACAACAAAATGAATCAGCCATATGCAGACACATGTCCCCATATCCCCTCCCTCTTGAACCTCCCTCCCACCCTCCCTATCCCACCCCTCTAGGTGGTCACAAAGCACCGAGCCGATCTCCCTGTGCTATGCGGCTGCTTCCCACCAGCCAGGTATTTTACGTTCGGTAGTGTATATATGTCCATGCCACTCTTACTTCACTCTCTCCTGCTTCTTGAGAGTTAGGCACTTTTGAAAGAATGTGAACTCTTTCCGGTTCTGGAAATCAATGCAGTACAGAGAGTCCCCATTCATTTCTGGGGGGGTGGAAGGGACTAGATTTCCTTTTGGAACTGGATTGCATAGAGGAAGTTGCTGAAGGTGTGACACAGCAAGGGTTAGATCATCAGTAAACCAGGGGTTTCTTTTCCATTAAATCCTAGGACACATTGTCTGGACCACTTGACAACCTTGATCCCATCCATCGGGAATCGTGTAACCCTCCATGTAAAATAAGAGCCTTGAATGTCTCAGTTATATAGCGGGTTTGGAATATTCACATGTAAAATTTTTTGCAGCCTTTGAGATATGTCTGGACAAGCTGTCAATGGGGTGCTACCAGCATTATTTTGGGAACTGCTGTGTTGTTTGGTGCCATTATGGAAAGCATCCCAAAGGAAGAAGCTCAAATGACAGCATTACCCACCCAGGATACTCTAGTGTAAACTGCAAAGAAGTGAATGTCAAAAGACATAAGCTGGAGTCACGAACAACCTGGGCACCTTGGTTCTAACCCATACACTCTCTCAACTCCAGTTTTCTCATCTCTAAAACGGGAATGGGGGCCTCCCTGGTGGCGCAGTGGCTAAGAATCCACCTGCCAATGCAGGGGAAAACGAGTTCGAGCCCTGGTCCGGGAAGATCCCACATGCCGCGGAGCAACTGAGCCCGTGCGCCACAACTGCTGAGCCTGCGCTCTAGAGCACGCGAGCCACAACTGCTGAGCCCACACGCCACAACTACTGAAGCCTGTGCACCTAGAGCCCGTGCTCCGCAACAAGAGAAACCACCACGACGAGAAGCCCGCGCACCGCAATGTAGAGTAGCCCCCGCTCGCCACAACTAGAGAAAGCCCTCACACAGCACCAAAGACCCAACGCAGCCAAAAATAAATAAATAAGACGACTTACTACTTTAAAAAGTAAATAAGTAAAATGGGAAAAATTATGTTTTCTGTCTCCCTGGTTGTTGTGGGCATCCGATGTCATAATAGGTGTGAAAATGCTCTGGAGAATGTACAGTGCTTTACCAGGGTGAGGTCTGTGAATGCTGGCCTGGTTGGATATTTACTATGCATTGGAAAGGGTGAGCTTGTTGACTCCATCTACCGACTCAAATGCTAATCCTTCCTGAAACACCCTCACAGAAACCCCCCCAAAAATAGTTTTACCAGCTCTCTGGGCATTGACTTGGCTCAGTTGACAGGTGAAATTCACTATCACATCTAGTGAATACCAAGTGTCCTTCATTTCTTAATGTCTCTTGCTCTTTTTACACAAGAAGGGGAAAATGGCCATGCCCATCATTGTGAGCACGTCTAGTTGACTTTGGAGTCACCAAGGATTAGAACTGACTCTGTTTTTAGGGATGATGGGAAATGGAATGATAGAAATAAAATTCCATTTTGTTTTGTTTGTTCTAAGCATCTCAGCTCTATACTAACACTGGCTATTATGGGGATCTTTACTGCAGATGAACTGGGAAATGAAAAAGAGCATAAATTTATAATTCTGCCACTAACTATAAAGGCTTAAAATGTCCCATCAGTCAGTGACCCAACATAGGCTGCAGAAATGACATTTTGGGTAATTATTCCGATGTTTTTCCTGGGATATTATTAGGGGTGATTAGGTATTTAACATTGATTTTTGATAGTGATTTCTTTCAAAGTGCAGGGGGAATGGCTAAATCAATTCTGGTACATTCAGACAGTGTAACACTACTCTAGCAATAAAAAGGGATAAATTACTGACACACATGGCAACATATATGAATTGCAAAAACATTTATGCCAAGTGCAAGAAGCCTCACACAAAAGCGTATATACAATATGATTCTTTTTTTAAAAATTAATTAAATTTTAAAAAACATTTTTATTGGAGTATAGCTGATTTACAATGTTGCATTAATATGATTTATATTTATATAGATTTATGTATATGTTTATATAGATTCTGGAACAGGCAATACTAATGTTTGGTAAAAAATAATCACAAAAGTGGTTGCCTTGAGGTGGGGGTTGGCTGGAGGTGGACTGGGAAAGAATTTGAAGGACTTACCTAGTGGGGTTGGTAATATTCTGTATCTTGACAGGGGATTGGGTTACAGGGGTATATGCACTTCTCAAAACTCATGGAATGCACTTGGGGTTTTATTGTATGTAAATTCTACCCCAAAATACAAAATAATGATAAACATGCTGAAGTATTTAGGGGTGAGGTGTACTGATACCTGTCATTTATGTTGAATTGCAATAACTATAACAACAAAATTGGATTGATGCATTAATACACAGCAAGGCAAATAGAGTAAAAAATTACTTGTAGCGTCTAGCTGGTCATTATTCAAATGCTCTTGTCCAATTCTTTCAACTTTCCTGAGGGTTTGAAAATTTTATAATATAATCATTGAAAATAATTTCAGAAAAAAACAATTTTTAAAAAACATTTTGGGGGGCTTCCCTGGTGGCGCAGTGGTTGAGAGTCCGCCTGCCGATGCAGGGGACACGGGTTCGTGCCCCAGTCCGGGAAGATCCCACATGCCGCGGAGCGGCTGGGCCCGTGAGCCATGGCCGCTGAGCCTGCGCGTCCGGAGCCTGTGCTCCGCAACGGGAGAGGCCACAACAGTGAGAGGCCCGCGAACCCCAAAAAAAAAAAAAAAAAAAAACATTTTGGCCACGCTGCACAGCTTGCAGCATCTCAGTTCCCTGCCCAGGGACTGAAGCCAGGGCCACAGCAGTGAAAGCGCCGAATCAGACCCACTAGACCACCAGGGAACTCCCGGAAAAAAAAAATGTTTAAAAACCCGCCAAGGGTACTTTGCTTAGTGGTTTTTTTTTTTAATAATTGCACTTTTAAATTTGTATTTATTTATTTTTGGCTGCGTTGGGTCTTCGTTGCTCGCACGGGCTTTCTCTAGTTGCGGCGAGCGGGGGCTGCTCTTCGTTGCGGTGCGCGGGCTTCTCATTGCGGTGGCTTCTCTTGTTGAGGAGCACGGGCTCTAGGTGCACGGGCTTCAGTAGTTGTGGCGCGCGGGCTCAGTAGCTGTGGCTCGCGTGCTCTAGAGCGCAGGCTCAGTAGTTGTGGTGCACAGGCTTAGTTGCTCCGTGGCATGTGGCATCTTCCCGGACCAGGGCTTGAACCCGTGTCCCCTGCATTGGCAGCCAGATTCTAAACCCCTGCACCACCAGGGAAGCCCTGCTTAGTGGTTTTTTTGTGTGATGCAATATTCTTTCAAGCACCAAATATCCTTAGAGAAATTAAGTTACTTGTAAAAGGTAAATGAGAATCTACTCCATTGCCTTTCTCAACATGTTGCATAAAAGAGACATTTAAAATTATAAACACATAAGGATTTCTGAGTTTGCAATATGTCACATGAATTGTTATGAGATTAAATTTATAATTACAAATAGTATCATCTTTTTGACTACACATCATTTCATTTTCAATTTGTTCTTTTGTTGGTCTGGTCTCCATGAGCTGTTAGAAATGGTAGGTTCTGAAATGCAAAGAGAAATAATAAGCAGGTGATAGAATTCAAGTAAGAATGTACTATTTTAATAATATCAGCTAACGGATATGAACTAATTTGAAAATCTTGATTTTTAGGGTACAAATAATATCACAGCACTGGCTTTTCATACCCTGAGAATTACTGGCATTCACAAAGACTGGACTATAATTCAAAATGACTATGACAGACTAGAGCATTGAATTCTTTCAAAAGAACCAAATTCAGTAGGAACATGTATAAAAGTATAGCCTTCAGGACCAAAAACCAATAAAAAATAATATGCGATGGGAAAGGACCAGTTAGGAATTCAGGGTATCAGTACTGACCACAGTCAGCTCTGTCTGCTGAAAAGTCACTGTTCCTTGTGCTATGGTGGGATCCAACTTTAATATATATTTTTAAGTAAAATGGAGAAATTAGTAAAGGTTTAAAGATGAACAAGGTGACATTAATGAAAAAACTGGTCTTATGGAGAAACTCTGAGAGAAGAGGAAATTCTTTAAATGCTTCAAAATTGAAAAGGTTCAAGTTGTGCTTGATGATTACCACTTTCAATTACATGAAGTGTTTTTTATGGAGAGATTCTATGAAAAACTAACCAGGGAGGTGGATTTAAGTGAAGAGAGTTCAGTTGTGCAAATCAAAGAGTCTCTTGACTTCAAGATTGATTAAACTGTGGAATAATTATCAAGAGACGCTATGGAGTCTGCACCCCCGGAGAATTACATAAGCAAAATATAAATTCTGAGTGGTTCTGAATTCACCTGCCAGAGGTTGGGGGCAGATTCCAACAACCCCTGGCAGGACCTTTCTGGGTCTGCATTCTGACAATAAGGTTTCACTCCATAGGAATAGTCTGGAAATACAGTTCAGTGCTAAATTACATTTTTCTGGGCTTTCTGTAAAGAATGGCAACTTTAAATTCACGTCATTTAAAAATTCAGTCTCTTAAAGTACAGCAGTGTAGTTGTCGTTAGCAGTACTGTATTGCATACTTGAAATTTGCTAAGAGGGTAAATCTCAATTCTTACTATAAAAGGAAGAAGAAAAAGAAAAAAGATAACTGCGAGGTGATGGACATGTCGATTAGCTTGGTTATGGTGATGATTGCACAGGATGTATGCATATTCAACCATGAACATAAACAACTTGTATTTGTGAATTTTTTTTTTTTTTTTTTGCCCGCACCATGAGGCTTATGGGATCTTAGTTCCCCGACCAGGGATAGAACCCCAGATCCCCTGTTAGGAAGTGCAGAGTCCTAACCACTGGACTGCCAGGGAATTCCCCATACGTGTTTGTGAATTATACCTCAGTGAAGCTCAAAGAAAATCACTGTACTGAATGGTGCTTCTTTTCATTGAACTTGTCTCATAATAAATGATTACATATTGTTTTGGTGATGATTTGTGACACTGGTCTTAATTTAGTTTCTGTACTGTTTAATAAAATGATTAGAAGGTATTCTGTCATTTTCTCTGTTGTTACAACATTATCATGAGAAAGAAGTCTTTGTATTTAAACCATTATATAATCAGTATTTCCTGTGGGTGACTCGGTCCCTACCTGAGTGTAAGTACGTTAATGTTCTTTGCTATTTAGTCCTACCACAGCACTCTTGCACCATCCAGGGACGGTTAGAATGGAATGAGATAAAAATGTCATCTTTGCGAATGAGGTATCTTCTCTCTGAAAGTCAGTATGGCAAAATCCTCTTCTGCGTTTTCCATCGTCGTCTCTATTTTGGGTTTCGTAATCTTATTCCTTGACTCACTTTTATCCTCATCCTTTGCAGAGTGGAACTTGCTTCGTGTTGTGGTGCCATTCAAAACTTCATTGTTTCTCAAAATAACACTCCCGTCGGGACTAACGTGAGTTACGAGGTGGAA
This sequence comes from Phocoena sinus, assembly GCF_008692025.1. Lineage (NCBI taxonomy): Eukaryota > Metazoa > Chordata > Mammalia > Artiodactyla > Phocoenidae > Phocoena > Phocoena sinus. Next base: position 5,108,783 of record NC_045764.1, read on the forward strand.
AGTAAAAGCGAAATCCAAATCAGAGAGAACATTTTTGATATGTTGCCAGTGGTGAGTGAGAATTTCTTGTGGTTTGTGTCAATATTTAAGGTGAATGTTGGCTCAGATTAAGATATAAGAATGGGGGCTTCCCTGGTGGCGCAGTGGTTGAGAGTCCGCCTGCCGATGCAGGGGACACGGGTTCGTGCCCCGGTCCGGGAAGATCCCACGTGCCGCCGAGCGGCTGGGACCATGAGCCATGGCCGCTGAGCCTGTGCATCCCGTGCCTGTGCTCCGCAATGGGAGAGGCCACGACAGTGAGAGGCCCGCGTACCGCAAAAAAAAAAGATATAAGAATGGAGCAGTTAATTCATTAAAATGCCACACTCTGTTGTGTTGTGTAAGATACGTATGGCAGTCCAAGGCAGTTTTGAATACTTGTGGCCCTGCGGGGAATGGTATTTATATCTTAAATGATAAGCTCTTCCAGCCCATGAGTCTTCATGACTCATCCTTGAATGAGATGAGGTACTTGGGCTTTCTGCATAGTAATTACCAGGGCTTGGGAAGATGCCCATTTTTCACCTGCAATAAGACTCCTCCAGTTGTCAGTTTCAGTGACTAAATCAATTTCTTCACAAAGAACTGTAGGTTTATGTGGCTAATCTTTGGGAAGTAAATACATAAGAATTTGCGGTCCGTAAACATAACCTCCACGAGACAGGGATTTTTATCTACTGTGTTCTTATGTATCCCAAGCTCCTAGGGCATTCCCCAGTGCACAGATGCATTCATTACATATTCGTTATTTAAACTAATGAGTAATGATACTGTATCATTACACTATAAATCCAAACTTGGGGGGAATTTTTCTCCTGAAAATATCCCACTGCTGATGAACTACACTCTCAGGCATCTTTTTTGTTTGTTTGTTTGCGGTATGTGGGCCTCTCACTGCTGTGGCCTCTCCCGCTGCGGAGCACAGGCTCCGGACACGCAGGCTCAGCAGCCATGGCTCATGGGCCCAGCCGCTCTGCAGCATGTGGGATCTTCCCGGACCAGGGCACGAACCCATGTCCCCTGCATCGGCAGGCGGACTCTCAACCACTGCGCCTCCAGGGAAGCCCTCAGGCATCTTTTTATAATTTGATGAAAAGCAATTAGGCCAAGTCAGTGGTCAAAACGGGATCGCTTTATATATGCTGTTTACCAACTGTAGAATATTCAGTTCTTACAATTATTTCCATTTTGCTGGACCTTTGACTCGTTTCAACTATTTTATTGTCATGTAAGTTGTTCCAATTTTTTTTTAATATTACAATTCAAAGGAAGTATAATTTTCTGGGAATGAGCGAAAAATCAATACACAATGTTAGAGAAAAAATACTGCACATTTTCCCAAAGGGAACGGGGACCAAAAAAATAACTCATACGGCATTCTGAAAATCCCCTCGTGATGCACTGAAATTGCCAATAGCTGAAAAGATAGCAACTGAAGATTATTTCTGTCCCTTATCAGGGAAGACCTTGGGGAGTTCCACAGAGAGCAACTCTTTCACCCTTGCCGTTGTTGCTAGTGTTGTCCTTGCCTTAGGCTGGTCAGAACAGAGGAACTGCAGGTATTTTTTTGCTTCTGATCTGGCACCTTGAAAAGAATAACTTAGCACAGGCTTGATAATTCTGGATGCAATTAGCAACAGCATCCATTTTCCAAGTTAATACTGACTTTTTAAAACTAGGGGGAGGAAATTCTGAAGTTAATACAGTAACAGCTGCAAAGCGAGGTCACTTTTCTGTGTTTCTTCATCATCCCCTTCCACAGACACAGCATCCGAGGTTGCTTCCCACACCCCAACCCTGCTTTGTTCTGTGGGGCACACAGCGAACAGATCACAATAGATGCTTTGGATGAAATGGTGTGAAGTCACTTACTCCAAAGGTTTGCTTAGTTACTTGCAACGAAGCTGGTTTTCAACCAGAGTTAGCAACAAGCAGGCAGTTAAGTGGCCCAGATTTGTGTTTTCTTAGGAGCCTTATTTTAAGGAACGTTGAAATTGTCATTTATTTGAACTCTTACTGAACATAAGATAGCAAAGCATATGGACTTTTTCCTCCCAGTTGACCAAGAAACCAGAGAAAAACGTTCATTATTTTGAGTGCTTAATTGGAGATACGTTCCCCTCAGTAATCTTTTCTGTTGTACCATAAAGAGCCTATTTGCATTCTGCCCTGTCTGTAAAATTCAGAATTTACTGTGGTATCGGTTAGTAAACATGGTCTGAAAATATCTTGCGCTAGAAGTTCAGTGATTCGAAGTAGCCCAGGGTCTGTGGGAACCATTCATTAAAGAGCCGGACACTCTGCTGGGGTCACATCTGTGCAGGGAAATAAGGCACATCCTTCAGTTAACCTTTCACCCCTTGAATGACAGACAGCACCTGTATAATGTGTCGTGGTTAAGACCAGGGACTCTGAACCAGACTGCCTGGGTTTGAATCCCAGCTCTGCTGCTTTCTAGCCCTTCCTTAAACTCATGCCTCCGTTTTCCCATCTGTAAAATGCTCGCACGGTTGTTGGATGGATTCCATGTGTTCACAAGTTACGACTCGGGAAAGTGCTTCTCGCACCAGCAGCACAACATGATTTTTCACTTTCATGGACAAACGCAGACATGCTGAGAGTTCTCGTCACTCGTTTGGCATCTCCCAATGCAGATTCAGGAGCACGCGGGAGTCAGGATGATTCAGGATCTGTTGGGCAGCTCAGAACCACACTGGTCCTGGGGCGTTGCCAGTGGGGCTGGTACACTGGGCAGGAGGGTTCCCTGATTCGTCGCAGTGTAAATATCCCCATCGTGGCGATTGTAATTTACCAGTGGTTTCACAGTCGGCTCACAAAATTCCTGAATATTTACCAGTTGGTGCCCATAAGCTGGTACAGCTGGGTTCCAACGTGGTGCTGGGGGTTGCACCCAGGTGGCCATTGGGCCAGTCGTCACCCATCAAAAAGCAGTGGTCCTCTAGGCGAGGTCTGCAGTAGAAGACAGGGGAAAGGAAAAGTAATAAACATGCTCTCTGCCCCTGAGGACCTACACTCACGTTCTGGAGACAAAGCAGGTGAGTCAGGACCTCATCATCGCGGAACTCTGAGCTGACACCCTTGCTGCTGGCTAAGGTCACATCCTTACTTCCGGAAAAGTGACCAGCAAAGGCAAAGTACACTATCAAATTGAAAAGTTATGTTTCAGACCGCGGAGGATTTGGTAAAAGTGGGAAGTCTTTTGAGATCGGCCAGTTGGGTCCTTGGAGGAAACAAAAATGATTCCGGCCTTAGAAATGAATTTGAAACAAATCAGCCCAGAGTTACTGGGCCTCCCTGAAGCACCGTGGCTAATCAACTACAGAGGTCGCAGGCATAAATCTGTCATCACTGAGCCTGAAGGTCTACCTACTTAAGCACAGAGAACTTTCACTAAATTATCTATTAATTTTATGGCCAAGAATAGAGAATTGAATGTTACTTTGGAATTGCTTTCTTTTCTGTTCTTGGCTGGAAATGGTCCTGTTAGTCCGAAAGGCCCATGTGGGATTTTCTCATCCTCAATTTATTTACTTAATTATGTGATGTAAAATACATTAAAGTACATTTTAAGAACAAGTGTATTATGTTTTGTATTATTACATTATGTTTGTCTATGATATGCTATATATTCCTCTCAAGAGAAATGAAACAGGTTTACAGGATTTTTTTATGATGTCATAAGTTGATTAACATGCTGTGGTATTGCTTCTTGTTCTTTTTCTTTCCTTAGCATGTGTAAAGATTAAGCTGATGATGTTTATGGTTCTAAAACTAAAGCTATTTTATGACAGTTTTTCCCTTTCTCCTGATAGACTCAGCCTTTTGTGGGGTACCCTTACAATCAGTGTGCGGTGGTTGGAAATGGGGGGATTCTGAATCAGTCTCTCTGTGGAGCTGAAATCGATAAATCCGACTTTGTTTTTAGGTAAGCTCTGTCGAATTGGTTTCTTTGACATCCAGGATCAGCTGGATATTTTAAATGAATAGGCTAAAGATACTCTGTGTAAATTTTGACCTTTGAACTCTGTCGCTTAAGCCTGCAATTTATCTAGTGTGTTTCCAAAAGTGTTAAATGGATCATGAGTTCCTCTGAATGTTGCTATGGTCACTTAACTTGCCAGAAACCCTGCATGAGATCATAGTCACTGCAGGACTTGTCAGAGCCTTCAGTATATTAAGGATACTTTTTTTTTTTTAAACAGAGAATTTCAAGAACACTTTGTTCTCAGGTAATACTTGTGAAAATGCTGACTTAGATATTGTATAGCCACACAACATGGATGTTTAGTTAGGTTTCTGGCCTGAAATTTTAAAAAAATGTGCAGCTTCTAAATTCTGATCTTTTACAATGTTTATATCTCAATACAAGCTAGCTTGCCAAAACAGAAACACAAGTAGTTTCTCTGTGTGTCTGAACTAATAACACAAGCCACAGAGCATCTCCACTTTCAGAATATGATGGAAAGAGGATTCATCCCTGTGAGGGTGGATTTCAATTGAAATGCACCTTTTTATAAAGTCAGTTGAAATCTGTTTCTTCCTATTTCAGGAGCACCAATTGCATACATCAGAGGAGATCCTTTGAGCTTTATTGATTTAATGCTGCCCATGAAAAAGAAACATGATTCTGAATCAGTAGCTCCCCCTCACTTTAATCTCATTTAGAATTTTATGCTGAAGATAATAACAGAACAACAGACCTGGCAGTCCAACCGTTATTGAATGTGTTCGTCATGGTGAATGTGAAAATGGCCAATACCTGCATGATTTAGCCATTTTGTTAAAGTACTCAGTATGGAAAAACCATAAGGAAGATGAATAATTCTTCTTGTAATAGACATTTTTATAGACTGAAAATTCCCAAAACATCTGGGGTGAATATTATGCCTAAACATCCATTTTACTTTATAGCAGATATAAGAAATACAAGTTTAGGTTTAACAAGCAGGGAAAAAACCCAAAAACCAAAAAACTCAACAGCTACTTGATTTATAACTAAAATAAATGCGTATATTTCTAGATTCTGCATTTGTTGATGCCAGCTATTTTTCTGAATATAGAGTTCCTTTTGAAGTTAGCCTTCCAAACTGAAAGGTCAAATTGGGGCTGTACATGGTTGGTGTCATTAAAATTTATTTAATTTTTAAGCCTATGTCTATTTTGGTTGTACATGTTTCATAGTTTATAAAACCATCTGGAAGCTGATTATCTTTTTTTTTTTTTTTTTCATTTCAGAAGATTGGGAGCTGTCAGTTAAGTGTGTAAGGAGCAAAAATAGGGGCTGAGTGGCTTTACTGTACTGTGTATATACAATACCCAATATTTCCCCTAGGGGTCTCCAATGATACCATATTGGAAATCATCTTTGAGTCTTCAAAAGAATATGAGACTGTTCTAGAAAGTAGATATGTTACAGGAAGCCCACTAATGAAGACATTTCTGTGGCCTCTTATCTAAATTAATATTTATTTTTCCCAAGGTGCCATATTTGTTTTCTGATGTATCTTTTTTTATCAGTGAGAGAAGTACATGTTTCATTTATCCATATATTTCATAGAGCATGGAGTAGAATATTTCAACCTCATCTTACAGAACACATCAAGTTTAAACAACAGCCTTCCTCAGAGATGCTCCCTTTGTATGTATAGCTTTAAAGAAATGGTCTACTTGAAATTCTGAAATGATACTTTCTCTTTTCTGTGTGACAAGGATATACTTACTCAAAATTACAATTCTTAATTTGTTTTCCAATTTAAAAACAAAATAGTACTCAAAAGAGGATGAGAACATCAATATGAAAACATCATTATAAGAACATTAAGGCTTTATTTATTAACAGCTTAATTTGGTGGAAAAACAGTCCATATGGGAATCAGGAAATTTTGATTTTTTTAATATAGTCTTTGCTTCTGGCAGACACTATAACCTTAGTCGCAGGGCCTCAATTTTTTAAAATCTGTAAATTGGTGATATACCTCTGTGGGAATCTAATTAATATAAATAATAATTTTAATAAAAGGATCATGAACTCTTCAAAAGCTAGGCAAGGTGTAATTGTCATTTCTAGTTTTGTTACTTATAAAGGTCTTACGTAATACTGAAAGCATTTATCAAATTCATTTATTTTATCCAATGTTGAAATGCCAGCTAAGAGTTCAGCGCTTATTAAATGTTTTTCGATGGAAATCAGATGAATTCTGAGGATCATCTTAACGACAATACTTTTCTCCAATAAAATGAGAATGAGCCCACGTATATGTGTGGATGTATGTGGATGTACTTTTTTTTTCACAAGTTATATTTTGAGAATAGTTTTCCTTCCCAATTTCAGGTGTAACCTCCCCCCAACCACAGGAAATGTTACCAATGATGTCGGCACTAAAACCAACCTGGTGACTCTAAATCCCAGTATTATAAGACTAAGGTAAGTACCTCAAATTACATAACTGTTCAAGAGCATTTTTCTCATGATTTAACCCGTTTCTTAGTCTGAACACTAATCTTGTTGCTGAGACTGATTTCTAATACAGCTGGAATGGCTTTTTAGGAAAATATATAAGAATATATTGGTAATTTAGGTTATGGCTCATAAGAGGTATGTCCAGTTGTACTTCTAATGTCATAAGCTGAATGTTGCTAATCCAATGAGAACTTTTTAATAGTGAAGTTCCTTTTTTAGATTTCCTTTCAGAATTTTAGTGTTACTCTTGTCTCGATAGCGCTTTCTTGAAAAAACTTAGTCTATTTAGAAGCTTCAGAGAGTAACCCTTAGGAGAACCTGGCAAAATCACAAGTTTTCATTTTGGGCAGTTTATTACTAAAAAATAATTTGTGTATTTTATTTTCCACAATGTAACTACTACAAAATGTTGGCTGTTTAATAAAAATCCTGTATAGAGTTTTATTCAACTATTCTCATCCGAAGTGACTAATAATTGTTATTAGTAGAACACACCCCTCAAATAGTTCTAGTATGGCTTAAGAGAATATAAAATATTGTACCTGTCTCCCCAAGGCTTATTTTCTAAACACACGCAGTCATGCACAGCAGTATATTTACTGAGGTATTATTTAAATTAAACACATAGAGCTATCACAATCCATGGAGGAAATTTAAGATGTGTGCGTGTGTGTGTGTGTGTGTGTGTTTATGCATGCATATAGATATTTTAGACTTTCTAAAGGAAACTGTTATTTTATAATAACATGTATGTACAGCTCAGTGAATTTTTTTAATGTACAGATATTTTAAGAGTGTGTTACGTTTGAGAAAACATTTCAGCATTATACATTTGGAAGGTAATTCATCATTAAAAAGCAACCTTAGGAAAAAAGCACTGAGTTGGAAGATAAAATAATATAAAAAATATATGTCCAGTAAGGGTATTGCCCCATAAGAAGGTAGGAATGAGAGCCTAGATATGCCAAGAAAGAGAAATGAAGACCCCACCCCTGATATTTACAAGATGCTTACTTAACATGAGTTTTTTCTGAGTCTGCAGTTTGTCTCTTTTATATACAGTGATAGAAATGGTTCTATTTTTTGGCCAGTGGTGAATTCAGCCTCATGTTACCAAAACTGCTCCTTTGGTGATTACTGTTAAAATCATGATGTTTTAAAAATTTGGCAGATATGGGAACTTAAAGGAAAAGAAAGCAATATTTCTGGAGGACGTTGCAACCTATGGAGATGCATTCGTCCTTCTGCCAGCATTTTCCTTCAGGGCCAACACTGCGGCCTCTTTTAAGGTGTACTACACACTGAAGGAATCTAAAGCAAGACAAAGAGTTTTATTTTTCCATCCCAAGTACCTGAAAAACCTTGCCCTCTTCTGGAGGACTAAAGGTGTGACCGAGTATCGCCTGTCCTCCGGCTTGATGATCACAAGTGTGGCAGTGGAACTGTGCGAGAACGTGAAACTCTATGGATTCTGGCCCTTCTCTAAAACTGGAGAGAACACACCTGTCAGCCATCACTACTACGACAACAGGTTACCTAAGCGCGGTTTCCATGAGATGCCCAAGGAGTATAGACAAATTCTCCAGCTTCACGTGAAAGGAGTCCTCAGATTACAATTTAGCAGATGTAAAATAGCCTAAACCAGATGTCTTTAAACGGGAATCGTGTTCACACAGTGCAGTAGGTGAGTGTCAGTGTTCCAAACACCGAAAGAGGGGGTTGTAGGGTGTCGTAGGAAGAGTCCCGGAATTTGGTTGGATCAAAGCTCTGGCACTAGGTTTGCAATCTCAGCAACTCATTTCATTGTTCTGATCTTCAGTCCTCTTCCTGTAAAATGGGGACCATGATCTCTAACTCGAATCTGATAATCTGTGAAAACTTTCCGCAAGTATTTAGCATGAGGTAGGGACTCCATAAATATCTCCTTGCTGATATTTTTAACAGCCGTTTTCACCTTCACCAGACATAATAAAAAGGCAGGCTGTCTTGAAGACTCTTTCTGAAGAGAACAGCTGAACTGCCAGTATCCACTGGAATTCTTTCTCTGGCAGGACCCTCTATTATCCGTAATATCGTTCCCACCTTTCTTCCTGTCTTAAAGAGGGCATATAAGAAAACTATGTAATTAAACAAGAAACCCGTGGTTATGCAGGAATGAACGCCTTACACCTCTAATTACATTCACTTGTGTCTTGAGCTGTGCTGGTGTCGTGGTTGGATTTAGGCCAATCCTTTTCCTCCTTTATCTACATTTAAAAATCACTCTTTAATATATGTATTAACTTCCTGTCTCACTCTTAAGCCTTTTCCTCTCCCACCGACAGGATTTACTTCAAGGGCAGGAATAGTTGCAATTCTACTTACCTGTTGTCTTGTCTGTGGCGGTCACTCATACAATTTACTTTGCTAAGGTTGTTGAACGGCTGCTTCATGCTAGACCCTTTCCCAGGCTCTGCGAGAGAGATATAAAAATGACTAAGTCCTGGGGACTTCCCTGGCGGTCCAGTGGTTAAGACTCCGCGCTGCCACTGCAGTGGGCCACGGGTTCGATCCCTGCTCGGGGACCTAAGATCCCACAAACCGTGCGGCGCAGACAAAAGGAAAAAAATAAAAGACTAACTCATGCAGGAATAAACAGATGTGCGTGCTGTGAACAATGAAAGGGTGTGCTCAGTATTCTCACAAAAGCTATGGGGAACAGAGGCAGGAATCATTCAGTCGATTTCAGTGGAGTCTGTTTCAGAGAAGAGCTGGTTTCTGAATTAAGCCTAGAAAGGGAGTAAGGCTTTACCAAATGAAGAAGATTCTAGGTAGAGGGAATATGATGGGGAGAAGGCTGTCCCCTTGATTCTTTTTTTTGGCTGTGTTGGGTCTTCATTGCTGTGCACGGGCTTTCTCTAGGTGCGGCGAGCGGGGGCTGCTCTTCGTTGCGGTGCGTGGGCTTGTCATTGCGGTGCTTCTCGTTGCGGAGCGTGGGCTCCAGGCTTGAGGGCTTCAGTAGTTGTAGCACGCGGGCTCAGTAGTTGTGGCTCGCGGGCTCTAGAGCGCAGTCTCGGTAGTTGTGGCGCACGGGCTTAGTTGCTCCGCGGCATGTGGGATCTTCTCGGACCAGGGCTTGAACCCGTGTCCCCTGCGTTGGCAGGCGGATTCTTAACTACTGCGCCGCCAGGGAAGCCCTGTCCACTTGATTCTGATTCATGAAAACGAAGCTGTTTGAAGGTAAATCACGGTCTTTGCCCCACAATCTGCCCTGTGAGGGTAGGATATAGCACCTGGCGGTGGTAGCTTAGGCCCACATCTGTGAAATGGGAATAATACCAAGCTGGTTGATTTCATAGGAAAGTTGTAAGAACTAAAGCACAGAGAAACTTGATTCTCATGAGGAAAAGTGTACATTTACATGAGAAATAAGACATCAATATAAAATAAAGCTTAAGGAGACATTGACCGTTAGCATTTCGCAAAACTCCCTTACATCCTGATGATACATGTTAATACAGGTCATCAGTGCATCCATTGCATAAGGTATTTGACTTGAATAGGTAATCACGTGCACACTTTCGTGCTCGACTTTGTACCAGCACGAGAAGAGCAGAAATAGGAACAGAGCAGACTGAGCATGACAAATGAATTACAAATGTAATTCTGAATTCTTACCTTAGCCAGATTGTTGTTTTATTCAGGGTTCGCTTGTAGGAGCACTTTGCTGTAGGTTGCTTATTTTGATAAAGTACATCTTTGATTCGATTGTAGTTGCCATTTGCGATGCCATTCTTAATTTACATTTTCAGTTGTTCTTCTTTAGCAAATGAAACCTATTACTGCCATAAATTGATTTCAGAATTCATATGTGGATATTTTCTGAAAGGAACGTGCTTTTAGTTACATAAAGTCTAATTCATTTTTCTTTCTTTCTGTAGTGACGGATAAATGACTGTTTTCTACTGCTTCTAATGGGTTTAATTAATTTCTGAAAATCTGCTATCAGGATTGGTAATGTTTCTATCATGTTACTAGCAATGATTATGAAGAATAGATCGGAACCCTCTAATATTTTATAGTTTAGTAGAACGTTTCCCTCAAGATGTTTTCTGCTGGGTAGAGACATAAACTTTGCTTTTTGATGACATGGGAAATACATGATTGATGAGTATAAATAATAGAATATAGTGAACTACATCATTAGATATACAATATGGAGACTTTATAAGTTATTTAATAAAAATTACATATGATTAGGACATTTAGAGCCTACTTAAGTTTTTCCCATATAACTTCCCATTTTAACCTTGGATATTTTGTCTAGAGTATCAAAACATCAGTAAAATTTTCAGTGTCACTGATAAGGATTTCGGAAATATTCAGAATGGTGGGAGAGTAAGGAACATTGTCCTGATGATGCCCATGTTCCGGTCAAATGTCAGTAGAAAAACTTTTAAGTTGTGGAGAACATTGGTAGATCTTTTCCCATGGACACAACCAAAGTTGCTTTCTTGTTTAACATTTGTATTAATGTTTGTGTTGCCAGCCTCAAAGCATGTTGACGTTTATACAGCCGTCCCAGCTAGGTTCACATTAACCAAAAAGCCTAGGTCACAGGGAACACGTGCGCTCTTGCTGTCTCTTTCCTGAGTTGAAATCACAAGAGCTTGCAGTTACCTGCCATTGCGTGAAACTCTCCTTCACCATCTGTAGTGTCCTCAGGGTTTCTTTATTGTGGAGAAATAAAAGGAGTGGGAGGATGGAGTTCATGTGACATTATCAAAATTCATGTTCTATTATATTTTAGAAAGTAAGAAAAAAATTCTGTTTGGAACAGAAGAACGTTATCGGTGCATCATAATGGAACACGTGGAAGGTCGTCCTCCAGCAGAGAGGAAATGTTATAATGTAACCTATCAGCTATGTGAATTGGAAATAGTAAGTCACAGTTCTTTAGGTCCAAACAAAAAGAGAAACTCTGAACTCCATCCTGTAGATTTAGAGATTAACCAAGTCTAAGCATGACACTCATGAAATCCCGGGGTGTAATGAGCACCGGTTAAATCTTGTTACATGGATGGATTTGATCTTCTGCTCTTTAACTTCAAGTACATCTATAGGCATGGAAAACGGAATGTTTGCGTACTGGTGCTAGCCAGTACTAAACTCTTAGTTACTACTCCAGCTCGTAATACCACCCACCACCAGTTTCTAAGGGAAATACTGGCTTGCTTGATTCCATTTTCTACTTGTTGTTTAGAATCAATGGGGCAATGTAAGTGAATAACAAGAGTGCAAAATAGTTTCTATTGAAATCCAAGGGTAAGGCAGAAATCGTTATTTAAGCATATAATAATGCTGTATGGCCCCGGGAGGGGCTCCATGAATAATTGCATGGAGTTAAGTTTTATACACTGTAATAGTCCTTGAAGTCTCTGGTGCTTTTTCCTCCTAACGAAAGGCAAATGCAAATAGATCATGACTTTCACGAAGGAAGATTTCCTTCTGCTTGTAAATTCCAACCCAGGGAATATGTGGGCACTCAGCCAGGTAATCAGCCAAGGACATTGTTTTGAGGACTTACTATGTATAGAATACTGAAGTAAGCCATAAATCAGACCCGTTTGGGACAAGATTTTTCCTTGCTTGCAAAAAATGTACCAGTTAAATACTGTATCATGTCAAGCACCCTCAATCATTCCATGAATTTCCAAAAGCTTTGGGAACATTGGAAAGCTTTGTGGATAACAGGTCTGCTCACATTCTAAACAGCTAAGTATGATGCAATATGTAGTATAGTTATGACACTAAAAGCATTTTATGTATGTAACATGACACGGAAACACGTTGTTTTGCTACTAAACATGGAAGGAATTGCAGGAATCCACAGGAAGTATCTGAAGCACTTGACCTAATAAGACTATTTCTTTCTTTATTCTTGTTTTTTAAAAATCCCTTTAGAGCCCCTGGGTGAGTTCAAGGTTTCCTGCTTGCATGTGGCTTCAGAAGGCTGAATCCATAGTGAGCAGTCACCATTGCCCTCCTGAAGATGGATGGCCAGGGATATTTTTCTTGCCCATCTCATCTGGGTCATCACCCTTCCAAGAGCATTCTTCTTTTTACCAAAAAGAAGTGTGGTATATGATAGAGATGCATCACTTCATTTTCTATAATGGAGAAAAGATCAACTCTCTAGCAGATGGTGTTGCAACACTGGCTCATAATAGAGAAAAAACCAAATTCTTACATTGCACCATAGAACAAGTTGGACTCCAGGTAGATTAAAGAGGGATTAAAAGATGACTGCAAAGCTAATAGAACAAAATGCAGGTAAGCGGTTGTACCCCTTAAACATAACCCCCAAATAATGTCTTAATCAGGTTGAGAAATGATGGCTATGGCTACATTAAAATGAAGAATTTTCTAGTCAGTGAACAACACCTTAAAGCTAATAGAGAGTAACAGACTAGAATAGCTTTTAGCAAAGCATAAAATTCATGACATTACTATAGAAACATTCCCGGGAACTACAGATCAACAAATGAAAGACAGGAAACTCAATATAAAAATGAGCTAAGAATGTGATCTACAAAGAGAAAAGCTGAGTAGCTAATAAGAATAGAAAGTGATGCTCAAACTTACTAATAGCTGAGAAATGAAAATTAAAATGAGATATATTGCTAAGAATTCATAAGATTGTTAATTCCAAATGCCAGTAGAAGTATAAACTGATTCAGCCATTTTGGAAAGCAGTCTTGAAGTACTGAGTTAGTAATATTAATTATTTGGCCTATGGCCCAGCAATCCCACCTTCATACCTATGTCTCAGAGAACTTTCTTTGTAGGTCCACAAGGAGACAAGATTTAAGATATTTATTTCATTATTGTTTGCGGTAGCAAGAAGTTGGTTACACAGGTACCCATCTCTAAGGGAGTCAATGAGGTAACTTCGATAAACACATAGTATGGAATATATCAGTTAGAAGCAACTTATTGCACGTGTATAGAGCTAGGATAAGTCCTTAAAATACAGCAGAAAGAGGAAAATAAGAGCTATAGCACAATGCCATTGAAATATACGTTAAAGCATATATATATACATATACACATGCATACATGTGTACATACATATTAAAAGGCATATATTAAATACTAGAAGAGTGCCAATTTAGGAGGGCATAATGAGAGTGGGTTTAGAGATAAAGGAATAAGTAAAGGGATAAAATGAATAAATAATTCAAGAAAAGGAGACTCACTCCTGTTGTTTGTGTGTCAATAGTTTATTCCCCTATTTACTGAGTAGAAATCTATTATATGGATGTACCATGATTGGTTTATCCATTCACCCATTGAGATACATTTTAGTTGTCTCCAGTTTTTGGCTGTTACAGCTATCATGGACATTCATGCACAAGTCTTTGTGTGGGTGTATATTTTCATTTCTTTGGGGCCAATATCTAGGGTTGGAACCGCTGGGTCACATGATCTGTGCCTGTCTAATACTTTTTAAAACTACCAAACTATTTTCCAAAGTTGTTGTAACGTTTCATGTTTCTATCAGTGGTCTATACCAGTTGTAGTTACCTCACATCTTTGGTAAAATTTTGTATGGTCAATCTTTATTAATTTTAGACATTATGTTGGGTATATAGTTATTTCTCATGATTTTAATTTGAATTCCCCTTTGATTATCTTCTCAGATGTTTATTTGCCTTCTATATGTCTTCTTTGGTGACGTGTCTATTCAAATATTTCGACTATTTTTGATTGCATTGCTTTATTATGGAGTTATAAGAGAATTTTTATAAATTGCCGATACAGATCTTTTGTTAGATATATGTTTTGCAACTATTTTCTCTCAGTTTGAGATTTGCCTTTTCATTTTCTTAACAGTGTCTTTTGAACAACAAAAGTTTTTAATTTCACTAAAGTTTAATTTATGGATCTTTTAATTTTATAGTTTGTACCTCTTGTTTCAAATTTAAGAAATCTTTGACAAGCCCAAGGTCACGAAGATCCTCTCCTGTGCTTTCTTAGGTTTTACACTTACTCTTATGAACCACTCTGAGTTAATTTTGTGTGTGTGTTTATGGTGTGAAGTAAGGGTCATTGGATTTCATTTTCATAGTTGCTTAAGGTAATTAATATGAGACTTTTTTTTTTTAGAAGATGTTGGGGGTAGGAGTTTATTAATTTATTTATTTTTGCTGTGTTGCGTCTTCGTTTCTGTGCGAGGGCTTTCTCTAGTTGTGGCAAGCGGGGGCCACTCTTCATCGCAGTGTGCGGGTCTCTGATTATCGCAGCCTCTCTTGTTGTGGAGCACAGCCTCTCTTGTTGCACGTGCAGGCTCAGTAGTTGTGGCTCACGGGCCTGGCTGCTCCGCGGCATGTGGGATCCTCCCAGACCAGGGCTCGAACCCGTGTCCCCTGCACTAGCAGGCAGATTCTCAACCACTGCGCCACCAGGGAAGCCCCGAGACTTATTTTTGTTTTCAACGTGGGAGTTTAATGCTGTAGATTTTCCTCCAAAAGCTGCTTTCCACAGATTTTGATATATTTTGTTCTTCATGCAGTTCAGAATACTTTGACTTTTGTTTCTTGTTTGTACCAAAAGTTATTTAGAAGTATATTATGTAGTTTCAAATATTTCTGAATTGTTCCAGATATATTACTGTAGATTATTTTAAATTAATTTCAGTGTGGTCAGCGAACATACTTTGTATGATTTTAATCCATTTAACTTTTTTGAGACTTTTATTTTTATGGACTAGAACATGGTCTTTCTTAGTAAATTTTCTGTGTGCACTTGAAAAGCATGTGTATTCTGATGTCGCTGGGTGTAGTGTTCTACTACTGTCAATTAGGTCAGGTTGGTTGATATTGTTATTTAAGTCTTCTGTATCTTGTGATTTCCTGTGTACTTGTTCTGTCAATTAATGAGAGAAGAGTGTTAAATCCTTGACTATAACTGTGGATTTAACTATTTCTTCTTGCAGTTTTATTCATTTTTGCTTTGGTTCTCTTGATAAATGACCTCATTATCATTCTGAAATTATCCTCTTTATCCCTAGTAATATTATTATTAATTTGTGTGTGTGTGTGTGTGTGTGTGTGTGTGTGTGTGTGTGTGTGGTATGCGGGCCTCTCACTGTTGTGGCCTCTCCCGTTGCGGAGCACAGGCTCCAGACTCTCAGGCTCAGCAGCCATGGCTCATGGGCCCAGCCGCCCTGCGGCATGTGGGATCTTCCCGGACCAGGGCACGAACCCGTGTCCCCTGCATCGGCAGGCGGACCCTCAACCACTGTGCCACCAGGGAAGCCCCCTAGTAATATTATTTTCTCTGAAATCTACTTTGATATTATAGCCACTCCAGCTATTTTTAATTATATAATTAGCATACCTTTTTTAGCATATCATTTTACCTTGAACTTATTTGTTTCTTTATACTTAAAGTAGTTTTCTTATAGGCAGCAAATAGTTGGGTCTTGCTTCTTTATGTAATCTGAACATCTGCCTTTTATTGATGTGTTTATATCATTTAGATTTAATGTCACACATTTTACTTCTACATATATTACAAACTGCACATATTATATTTTTGGTTTTAAACTGTCAGTTACCTTTCTAAAATTTCTTAAGGAAAATTTTTTATATTTACCCACATATTTACCATTTTCAGTACTCTTTATATTTTGTGTAGAGCTGCATTTTCATTGGGTATTATTTCTCTGAAGGATTTCCTTTAATATTTCTTGTAGGCCTGGACTGCTGGTGATAAATTCTTTCGGTTTTTATATGTTGGAAAAAGTTTTTATTTCACGATCATTAAAAAAGTGTTTTTTGCTGGATTGACAGTATATGTTCTTTCATTACTTTGAAGATGTTGCTCCACTCTCTTGTGACTTAACATTGTTTCCAATGAGAAGTTTGTTGTCATTCTTACCTTTGTTCCCATGTACGTAATGTATCTTTTTTTTTGACCAAGAGCTATGTAGCTAGTTTTATTCATAAATACATTTCATATCACTGTCACAAATTTATTTTTTTAATTAATTTTTATGGGAGTATAGTTGATTTACAATGTTGTGTTAGTCTCTGCTGTACAGCAAAGTGAATCAGTTATACATACACATGTATCCACTCTTTTTTAGATTCTTTCCCATATTGGTCACTACGGAGTATTGAGTAGAGTTGGCAAAAACTCCTCCATAATCAACATTATCTGAACTTATTTACACACCTGATGAACCCTAGCCATTTAAAAATGTATAAGAGCTAATTTTAGTGACCAAAGTCTTATATCAAAAATATTATCCGAATATTCTTTATTAATTTATTAAATTTAAAAGTTTAATTTAAAAATTTTAAGAATTTAAATTAAAAAATTTTAAAGTGCCATGGTTGGGCTTCCCTGGTGGTGCAGTGGTTGAGAGTCCACCTGCTGATGCAGGGGACACGGGTTTGTGCCCCGGTCCGGGAAGATCCCACATGCCGCGGAGCGGCTGAGCCCGAGAGCCATGGCCGCTGAGCCTGCACGTCCGGAGCCTGTGCTCTGCAACAGGAGAGGCCACAACAGTGAGAGGCCCGCATACCAAAAAAAAAAAAAAAAAAGGTGCCACGGTCTTAAAGTTAACAAAAGAGCTATAAATTACACATTCATTCAAACACAATTTTTTTTAAAACGTCTTTATTGGAATATAATTGCTTTACAATGGTGTGTTATGTTAGTTTCTGCTGTATAACAAAGTGAATCACCTATATGTATGTATATATCCCCATATCCCCTCCCTCTTGCGTCTCCCTCCCACCCTCCCTATCCCACCCCTCTAAGGGGTCACAAAGCACCAAGCTGATCTCCCTGTGCTATGCAGCTGCTTCCCACTAGCTATCTATTTTACATTTGGTAGTGTATATATGTCCATGCCACTCTCTCACTTCATCCCAGCTTACACTCCCCCCTCCCCATGTCCTCAAGTCCATTCTCTACATCTGCATCTTTATTCCTGTCCTGCCCCTAGGTTCTTTAGAACCTTTTTTTTTTTTTAGATTCCATATATATGTGTTAGCATACAGTATTTGTTTTTCTTTCTGACTTACTTCACTCTGTATGACAGTCTCTAGGTCCATCCACCTCACTACAAATAACTCAATTTCACCTTTTTTTTATGGCTGAGTAATATTGCATTGTATATACATGCCACATCTCCTTTATCCATTCATCTGTTGATGGACACTTAGGTTGCTTCCATGTCTTGGCTATTGTAAATAGAGCTGCAGTGAACATTATGGTACATGACTCTTTTTAATTATGGTTTTCTCAGGGTATATGCCCAGTAATGGGATTGCTGGGTCGTATGGTAGTTTTATTTTTAGTTTTCTAAGGAACCTCCATACTGTTCTCCATAGTGGCTGTATCAATTTACATTCCCACCAGCAGTGCAAGAGGGTTCCCTTTTCTCCACACCCTCTCCAACATTTATTCTTTGTAGATTTTTTGATGGTGGCCATTCTGACTGGTGTGAGGTGATACCTCACTGTAGTTTTGACTTGCATTTCTCTAATGATTAGTGATATTGAGCATCTTTTCATGTGTTTGTTGGCAATCTGTATATCTTCTTTGGAGAAATGTCTATTTAGGTCTTCTGCCCATTTTTGGATTGTGTTGTTTGTTTTTTTGATATTGAGCTGCATGAGCTGCTTGTAAAGTTTGGAGATTAATCCTTTGTCAGTTGTTTCATTTGCAAATATTTTCTCCCATTCTGAGAATCGTCTTTTCATCTTATTTATAGTTTCCTTTACTGTGCAAAAGCTTTTAAGTTTCATTAGGTCCCATTTGTTTATTTTTCTTTTTATTTCCATTTCTCTAGGAGGTGGGTCAAAAAGGATCTTGCTGTGCTTGTTGTCATAGAGTGTTTTGCCTATGTTTTCCTCTAAGAGTTTTAGAGTATCTGGCCTTACATTTAGGTCTTTAATCCATTTTGAGCTTATTTTTGTTTATGGTGTTAGGGAGTGTTCTAATTTCATTCTTTTACAAGTAGCTGTCCAGTTTTCCCAGATCCACTTATTGAAGAGGCTGTCTTTTCTCCCATAATGTATCTTTTTTCTCTCTGGTTCCTTTTAATTTTTTTTTCTATCACTAGTTTTAAGCACTTTTATTAGTATGTGACTTGGTATAATTTTCTTTAAGTTTTTTGTACTTGAGTTTCTTTGAGTATCTTGCATCTGTGGACTTATAGCTTTCATCACATTTGGAAAGTTCAGGCAATTATTTTCAAATATTTTTTCTGTCTTACCTCCTCCTTTATTTTTCTGGTCTGTTTTTCATTTTCTGTAGTTTCTATTCCTGCATCTTCAAAGTCACTAATTTTTTTGTTTTATAGTGTCTAAACTGGTATTAATCCCATCCAGGATGTTTTTCATTTTAAACACTGTAGAAGTTCTGTTTGTGTCTTTTTATACCTTCCATGTCTATATTTAGTATGCATATATATTTATCTTCTTGAACATGTCAGATATAACTGTTTGTGTCTTTTTGTACTAATTCTGTCATCTGTGTAATTCTTGAATCTGTTTCTACTGATAGATTTTTCTCCTCAGTGTGAGTTGTATTTTTCTGCTTCTTCAAACATCTGGTGATTTTTTTAATTGAATGCCAGATATTGTAAATTTTACTTTTGTGTGTGTTCAATATTTTGCGATCCTGTAAATATCTTAAGATTTGTTCTGGGAAGCAATTGAGTTACCTGTAAACAGTTTGTTCCTTTTAGAGGCTTACTTTTAGTCTTTGTTAGTTGGAATCATAGCAGCGCTATCCTAGAGCAAATTTTTTCTCACACTGAGGCAATACCCTTATGAACACCCTACTCAGTGTCCTATGAATTACAAGATTTTCCTTTATGTTTGGTGGGGACATGAATTATTCCTGGCCTTTTTAAGTTTCAGGAATTTTTCCTTCTCTTTCCTGGTGATTCTTTTCCCAGATTCAGGTAGTTTCCTCACTTAAATGTGCTTGTCATTCCTCAGCTGAAGACCAGAAAACCCCCTGCAGAGATTTCTCTCCATGAAGCCTTCTCCACTCAATATGTACCTTGGCATCCACAGACTCCTAGATCTATAACCTCTATTCTCAGAGACCACTGGACTCTGCCTGAGTTTCCCCTCCCTGTGCTGTGGCCTGGAAACCATTTGGCAGTAAGTTAGGGCAATTGTAGGACTCAACTCGTTTGCATCCGCTTTTCTCAGGGATCACCATCCTGAGCTGCCTAATGTCCAAGTGTCTGAAAACCATTGTTTCATTCATGTTGTCTGCTTTTTTTTTTTTTTTAAGTTGTTTCAGGTAGGAAGCTAAATCCAGTACCTGTTACTCTATCTTAACCAGGAGGAGTAATTCGATATGATTTTATTTCTATGTTTGCCACCTGTCTTTTCTTGGAGTTGCTGGAAATGTCTTTGAGGATTTCCCTTTGCCCATCTGAAATTTGGACCTGCTTTTTAAAACCCAGTATTCTATAATAGACTACCAGATGTCAGTGAGATCCCTTGGAACTAGTTTTATTATGTGAATGTAATTAACATATTTAATTTAGGGCTTACTATACACTTGGCACCTATACAAGAAATTGGCTTACGTTATCTTATTAAAACCTGAGTCTGTGAGGTAGATTATATTATCTCCATTTGATATATAAGAAAACGGGCTAAGAGAGGCTAAGAATCTTGCCCAATGTTATATAGTATGCAGGTGTCAGAGCCAGTTTTCAAATTTAGGTTGTATACCCAAAGCTTGTATGTTTAATCAATATTTTAACCTCTCTTTAGCTTTATTATTGTTGATATTGTTTCGTTTGGGGAAATAAGATTATCTGAAATTTTTAGATTTTAGAATTTTACCTTCATTACATTGGGTCATTTTTAATTGTCTTATTCTTCTCAATAAATTCTAAATTTTAACTTTTCTAAATTAAGGAATTACGATTCAAGCTTACATTATAAATTTTTATATATTCTACTATATTCATTTTAAAGTTTATTGAGAAGTATCCAGTATGTTAAATTCCCCTGAGTTCTTTTTGAAATGAGCATTTAATGTGATAAATTAATTTCTTTTATCAGCCTGATTCTGTTTTATTTGTTTTGAGATGTGTGTATGTACTTGTGTTGTGAAATCCAATAAAGTACCAATGGCATTATTATTCTATTCCTTGTCTTTTGGGACCTCAAGGAGATTCAGAATCCTTACCTCAGCTATATCATTGGCAGAGGGAATAAATGGGATTTGGGGTTAACCTTTATAATTAGTCCTATCCCTGGGAAGCATGGGCTTCAAGGGGGACAGGTGTGTACCTGAGCAAATTCTGGGTTTTGTTGGGAAGGAGGAAGAAAAGATTTTGGATGGGCGTCTAACCGTATTTGCTACAAGCAATTTTCTCTGTGTCACTCACCTACGAAGTGATTGAACTAGAGTGTGAGCCCAAGTAGTTGTGACTCCAAATTCTATGATCTTTCTCTCAAGCCCTAGAGACTTTTAGTATGCCATTCTGCTGATCATAGAGAAAATACACTGTGTGACATTAAAAAAAAATTTTTTTTTTGTATAATCAGTTACTAGGGATTGAACGCATTCACTTCAGAAGCAATTGTTACGTTAATGACTCCTTTTCCATTTTCATTTTGGGCACTGATCCCTCTTCTCTATTCATCAAAAAGTAGTGTGGAGGCTCCCGTACTCTTATTTGTTTTACTTGTAAGACAATGACTTGATTAATTTTCATCAAATACGTGAAATGAAATGTTTCGTGTGTGAAGTCTTAGAAATAGCTATGAAGACTTTTTACCTTAGAGTAGACTTTCTGTGCTTCCTGATCTTTGGGTAAATAGAGTGATATTTTAACAATTTTGTCTAAAGAGCCCAAACCTGATGGTTTCCCAGAACGATATTTACCCATTAATTATTTACCCAAGTTGCTCTTGAATCATGAAATTCCCTATATGGTAGTTACGTTCACAGAGTCTAGTTATAAACATCTCTGAAGAGAAAGCTTTCTTCCATTTAGCATCTGAGGCAATGAACTAAGGCAATAGTTCATTGAAAGTTTATTCTTAATAATAGTATGTCCTGGTTCACCCAGATAGTCCCAGTTTATCCCCCTTTATTCTCAAAAGTGTCCAGTTTGAATGGTAACATAGTACCAGGTTCTTGGAAATTAGAATTTCTTACACAGGATTCGGTGGGGCTGTAAACCATATACTTTAGTCCAAAGTTTAAAGTTCGGGTTTTAAAATCTTAGAGATGTAATGTTTCCACCTCTCTGGAATATTATTCCAGTGACAAAAAGGATGGTGCACATGTTCTGGAACAGACATTAGAGGGGGTTATGTAACATTGTGAATGTACTTAGTGCCACTTACATGTACAATTTAAAATAATCAAAGAGTTAAATTTTAAATGAACATTATATCATAAGCAATTTAGTATATGTAAGAAAAAAGACATATTAAAAATGGACTTGGAGAGGAGGGAAGGAATTCTCCAGGGCTGCTGCTGGCACTGGGGCAGCTCATCACCTGAGATTCAAGAGAGCCATGGTACCTGGTCCCACTGGAGTGTAAAGTTCACAAGAATTGCTTGGCTTTTGAGTGCTTGTTGTCTCCACGGAGAATGGATTTTGTTTTCTGAATGTGTAGCTCGCTCTCTAGACAAAGACATAATTAGAAGGTTATGCCGTCATTTGCAATACTCCCTGAGTCCATTCTAATACCAGCTTTCTTTTGGGGCTGTGAATATATTTAATCTCCTTTTCCTGTGCTAAGAAATGTGGATAGAGGTACCTGTCCCATCATAGATTAATGGAATACTGTTAATGGAATACCATCATAGATTAATTTGCTCAGTGTTTTAAAGGCAGAGAACCTATGCTTTTAACTTTTTAACATACTTAACTCTCGTCAGTTTGTCAAAATATTTCTAGGTGGGATTAAAGGTAGACATTGAAGTTGCTCTCATGAGGGTAAGGAGAATGATCCATTGTATGAAAAAAGCACCGGTCTTAAATATAATGCTGGTACCAGCTTACTCGAGAGGAGGTGTTGATACTATTTTCCCCACCACCTTTTGACACAGTGATAGCAGTAAATGGCTTCATTGACAGTAAATGCCAAAAACAATTATTAACATTTCGACTCTATCTAGGAAAACTTCAGGAAACATTTCTTTGCTTCCTGTGTGTGTCTGTCTCTTCTGTTTTTGTTTTTGAGAAACTGCTAAAAATTCCGCGGTTTCGAAGTAAATTTTAACGTCTGATAAATTTCCCATGCATTCAGTCCCATTTCGTAAGTATCTTTGGATGTATGTAGTTGTTTTATAATTAAACAGAGCACTTCAGTGATAACCTGCTTTATAATGTTTGCAGTTACAAAAGTTGGATGTCGTTGAGCACTGATGATTTTTTAATAAGATAGCATCAGCATACTTCATTATCATAGTGGATGGCATGTAGGTAGGTCCTCAGCTACTTCCAGCTGGCCAAAACCAAAATGCGTGATCGAGCATGAATAGAAAATAACGTTTAAGATTTGTGTCATTACTGCCTTTTCTGAGTTATCATCCCTTTGAGTTCTTTGACGTTGCTACCAGTATCATTCTCATTTTGCAGATGAGAACAGAGGTTTCAAAACAGCAAGGAACTTGAACTAGATTCTACAGCTGAGAAGCAGAAGGCTAGAGAAACTACTTTTTAAAATCTTTTTATTTTGAAATATTTCAGTTTACAGAAAGTTAGCAGAAATAGTATAATGAGTACCCCAGTGACCCTTCACGTGGAACCAACTGTTGATCTAAGGGTAAAGTGAAGATCTCATGATCCTTTGCCCCGAGTCAGCATGTATTTTCTAAGAACCAGCACAATTTAATTAGTAATGGACTTCAGGAAACAAATTTCCTTCTTAACTAATATGCTAGATTGTCTCCCCAGTCTAGATGAAGAACAAGATTGTTACTTACATATATAACCACTGAGTCTGTGCACAGAGTTTGTTCCTGAGAATAACGTTTTCTACTTTTGTTTTCTAGTTTTTGCTGTCCTTTGGCATATTTATAGTCAGTGAGTGCTGTTGTGAGTTGTCAGTAAACGCAGTCTAAGAACTGATCACAAAGTTCTTATTATTATCATTCATTTTGAGTGGTGTTTTAACAGCCTATATGGCCTTTGGATGCAAATGAGGAGACAGAGTAAGAGACGGGAGTCCTCAGCTTTCCTCTCCCACAGCTTTATTCAATAAAGTTACTGCTGTGAATCCAAACAGAATCCCTGAGTCTTCAAACATCTCCACCTCCTCTATGCTTTCAGAAAATGTTATCGTCATTCATTCTGTCACAGGCTTTCTGAGGGTGATGACGAAAGACTGGAAGGTTTTACGTTTCCCCCATCTTCACTCCCCTTCCAGAAAGGTGTGCCTGCTTTAAATACTTCCTTGAGCCGGGATCTCTGAAAACTCTTAAGGCATGTGTTCTAGGATGTTTTCCTTCTGCTCCATAGCGTATGTTGGAACTAGTGAATTGTGACCCTTGTGACTTCATACAATGTCCTGAGTCAGCCACACACTTACTGCATTTTGTGATCTCTTGACATTGGCACCATTGCAAAGGCAACTCCCCACAGAATTCATCACAAGTGACAAATTTGGCTTTTATTTCAAGATCCTCAGTTGATACACAGTAAAAGTGCCTGTATGATATCAGATGCTTGGAAGTGTGAGCTGTCAGTCTCTGAGATACATGGGATTGTAAAGCACCTTTTGTTTAATAGTGCATAGCATGAAACGGCATTTAAAAAAAATATTTTACCGAAGTATAGTTGATTTACAATGTTGTGTTCATTTCTGCTGTCAGCAAAGTGATTCAGTTTTATATATATATATATATATTCTTTTTCATATTCTTTTCCATTACACTTTATTACAGGATATTGACTATAGTTCCCTGTGCTATACAGTAGGATCTTGTTGTTCATCCATCCTATATATACTAGTTTGCATCTGCTAATCCCACACTCCCACTCCATCCCTCCCCCACCCCTCCCCCTTGGCAACCACAAGTCTGTTCTCTATGTCTGTGAGTCTGTTTCTGTTTTATAGATAAGTTCAGTTGTGTTGTATTTTAGAGTCCACATATAAGTGATATCATGTGGTATTTGTCCTTCTCTTTGTGACTGACTTTGCTTAGTATGATCATCTTTAGGTCTATCTATGTTGCTGCATGAAGTGGCATTTCTGACACTAAACGTAACATCAGTCTTTCCTCAGACGCTTCATACAAGGTAGATTCCTGAGGAGACAGTGATCGGACATATTTTTCATATATGTAAGATCTCAAAGCTTAAAACTGTCGCATTCTTTGAGTTTCCAGTGTTTCTATTCTATATCAGATCCACTGAAGTTATGGACATGACTCCCTCCCCCTAACTGGCAATCTGCCAGGTCTCAGCAGAGATCTCAGGGATGCATGCTTGTAGGGGTTTGCTGTCCTCACTCTAAAGTTCTTTACTTTATTCCCCCCAAAATCAGCAAACCAGGGAAGAGTATTTTGTGAAAGACAAGAAGAAACAAACCAACCAAAAAAAAAGGGACATTTTAGAAGCAAGGTAGCACTTGGAATAATTTTAGATACAGCTAATTATTTCTTCAAGTTGCCTTTAAAACTTTTGGAAGTAATTGGCTCTAAGCTGTAAATATATATATATTTTTTCTTCAATATTAAATGATCTAAGAGCTAAAATTAGTCCAAACTTGAGGAAATGAAGAATTCGAACTAAAATAAGAGAGCATATTGTTTTTTTACTGTTAACTTTGTCTTAAGATGAGACATGTGATACCGTTTCATGCCAAATAACCATACGTAGTTCAACTCCTGGCACTTCATGATAAGGACACTCTTTTAGAAAGCTGTCTTTGATGGTCCAATGCCATTTTCCTCCATTTCCTATCAGCTGACTTCTGAAATGTGTTGAGGTTTTGGTTCTCAAATGTGATTGATAGAAAACAAGTTTGTTTTTTGTTTTTGTTTTTTTTCGGTACGCGGGCCTCTCACTGCCGCGGCCTCTCCCGTTGCGGAGCGCAGGCTCCGGACGCGCAGGCTCAGCGGCCATGGCTCATGGGCCCAGCCGCTCCGTGGCATGTGGGATCTTCCCGGACCGGGGCACGAACCCGCGTCCCCTGCATCGGCAGGCGGACTCCCAACCACTGCGCCACCAGGGAAGCCCGAAAACAAGTTTTTTAAACGTAGCATTGTTTTATAAGAGAATTAGTGTCCCTTTCATTAATTTGCCAGAAACTAGTAGAATGTCTGTTATGGGCTGCTTATAGGGATAGAAATATGGGACAGTTTGTTCTTTAAAAATTCAGATTCTAGCAGAAGGACTCGCTTGTTAAAGAATTACAACATAATGCAGTGAAACACTCAGAGAGCTCTAGAAACACAGGAGAGGTGCCCTAACTATGCCTGGTTGCTGTTTGGTAGCTGAAGGTCTAAAATCCATGGAAAGGCACATGCCCAGGTATAGGCACAGGTTATAGACTCTTGCCAACCTTAATTTTACTGCTTTAATACTTGTTAGCAGCACAGGTGTTTTGTGTCTTTTCAAAATGAACTGATTTTAATCCTACCCCTTAAAGAGGGTCTCTGGTATAGGTTTCACTTTCTTAAATTATTTTTTCTCCTCTCCCTTTATGACCCTCAGTTTCCTCATCTCCAATGTGAGAAAAATAAAAGTCAGGACCACCACGAATGGCTTTGGAGGCTGTTTGCACAACTCCAAGAGGCACCATTTACATGGACCAATGTGTGAGTGGCGCCCCCTGGAGTTTGCAGCTGTTATTAATAGTACTTACAGCGCTGTGGGGAGGATTTTTTTTTTACCAAGGTGGAATCCAACTTTTTAAAATTGAAGTATTGTTGATTTACAATATTAGTTTCAGGTGTATAACAGTGATTCAGTATTTTTACAAATTATACTCCATTAAGTTATCACAAGATAATGGCTATAATTCTCTGTGCTGTACAATATACCCTTATTGCTTATCTATTTAATACATAGTAGTTTGTATAAATCTTTTTTTAAATAGCTTGCTTAATCCCCTACCCCTGTCTTTTCCCTCTCCTCTTCCCTCTCCCCACTGGTAACCACTAGTTTGTTTTCTATATCTGTGGGTCTGTTTCTGTTTTACTATATATATTCGTTTTATTTTTTAGATTTCACATATAAGTGGTATCATATAGTATTTGTCTTTCTCTGTCTGACTTATATACAGTATATATATATATATATACTTATATACAGGAGGTATAATACTCTCCAGGTCCATCCATGTTGCTGCAAATGGCAGAATTTCATTCTTTTTTACGCTGAGTAATATTCTATTGTATCTATATAACACATCTTCCTTATCCATTCATCTGCTGATGGACACTTGGGTTGCTTCCATATCTTGAATCTTGTAAATAGTGATGCTGTAAACGTTGGGGTGCATGTATCTTTTTGAAGATTAGTGTTTTGATGTTTTCCTGATACCTACCCAGAAGTGGAATTGCTGGATCATAGCTGTTTTCAGTTTTCTGAGGAGCCTCCACACTGTTTCATGGTGGCTGCACCAATTTAAATTCCCACCAACACAGTGCATAGAGGATCTCTTTTCTCCACACCCTCTCCAGCATTTGTTATTTGTGGTCTTTTTGATAATAGCCATGCTGACAGGTATGAGGTGATATCTCATTGTGGTTTTGATTTGCATTTCTCTAGTGACATTGAGTATCTTCTCATGTGCCTGTTGGCCATCTGTATGTCTTCTTTGGAAAAATGTCTATTCAGGTCTTCTGCCCATCTTTTGTTTGGGTTATTTGTGGGGTTTTTTGGATAATGAGTTGTATGAGCTCTTTATATATTTTGGATATTAACCCCTTGTCGGTCATATCATTTGCAGATATTTTCTCCCATTCCAGAGGTTGTCTGTTTGTTTTGTTGATGGTTTCCTTTGCTGTGCAGAAGCTTTTAAGTTAAATTGGATCCCATTTGTTTATTTTTGCTTTTACTTATTTTGCCTTAGGAGACGTATCCAAAAATATCACTGTGATTTATGTCAAAGATTAAATGATCTGTGTAAAGTGGTAAGCAAAGTGGTGAGCACATAAGGATTCAATATGTGTAGCCATTGCTGCTATCATTATATTATTATTATTTCACATACATTCTTTTTATATCCTTTAAAAATGTGAAACGGAGATCTGTCAGTGAAGAAATCCTGAAAGCTGATGATATGCAAACATAATTTCTAATGAGATAAAGCCAATATTATTTATTTAAAGAGATGTCACTGCAATTATGTTTTCACTGCAATTAATCATGACAACATTGTAAAGTGTCTTATACCTTTTTTTTTGGTATATAAATGATTGTCTTCTTTATTTCCAAGTAGAGGAATTTTAGTAGGTACCCTGAGCTTCTCCTACACTATTTTTGTTACGGTATAATCGACCCTATGATAGCTGCTTCTCATAGGTTTTAGGAATCTATACTTGAATTAAGTTATTTTTCAAAATAAATGAATAGTAACTCGCCTCAAAGACATATTAGGATGACTGGGTTTTTAAAATATTAATGTTTTGTAAGAGACAAAATGCATTGGCGCTTGCTTTTAAAATATAAATCTGATATTGTTAAAATATTTCAGTAACTATGCTTTGTGCTTAAATCCTTGAAGAGCTATGAAAATGCATTTGCTTCATTATTGATCGTTTCCTTACAACTCTGTACCCATTATTGATATTTTAGTAGCTGTGTTTCATAATAATAAAGATACGCTGAACACATTTTCGTGCTTTCATTTTTTGATGTAAATTCTAAAACAGCATATTTGTCTTACGAATTTCTCCAGGTATTTAATTTCAGGGACTGTTGCTAGGTAGAATTTACATTTCAGGAAATTTCTGACATGAAGCACATGCGCTTTTATCAGAAAATTATAAGAAAAAGTTAAATGAATTGGGACTATTAAATACTGATATAGGGTAAAGATAAGCAAGTACAATCAACAAACCTCAAGATGTGTAATGGTTTAAGAAATACTGGTTTATTTCTAATTTTTTTGTAAAGTCAATAGTGGGTGTTCCTTCCTACACTGTTGGTAGGAATATAAATTGGTATAGCCCCTACAGAAAACAGTATGGAGGTTCTTCAGAAAGCTAAAACTAGAGTTGCCATATGATCCTTCAATCCCACTCCTGGGCATATACCCTGAGAAAACTGTAATTCAGAAAGACATGCACCCTATGTTCATTGCAGCACTATTCACAATAGCCAAGACATGGAAACAGCCTTAATGTCCATCAACAGATGACTGGATAAATATGGATAAAGAAGATGTGGTACATATATACGGTGGAATACTACTCAGCCATAAAAAAGAATGAAATAATGCCATTTGCAGCAACATGGATGCACCTAGAGATGATCATACTAAGTGAAGTAAGTCAGAAGGAGAAAGACAAATGTTATATATCACTTATAGGTGGAATCTAAAATATGACACAAATGAACTTATCTGTGAAACAGAAGCAGACTCACAGACATAGAGAACAGACTGGTGGTTGCCAAGGTGGGGTGGGGGAGGGATGGAGTGGGAGTTTGGGATGAGCAGATGCCAACTGCAGATGCCAACTATATATAGGATGGATAAACAGCAAGGTCCTACTGTACAGCACAGGAAACCATATTCAATATCCTGTGATAAACCACAATGGAAAAGAATATGAAAGTGAATGTATATATGTATATAACCGAATCACTTTGCCGTACAGCAGAAATTAACACAACCTTGTAAATCATCTATACTTCAATAAAATAAATTCTACAAATATAGTAGGTGTTCCTGATTGGTAGGAAACTCACCTCCAAGTGGTAATTCTAAGACTCTGACTCACTGCGTTTTGTGTTTTGCTGTCTTCAACACATGATATCGAAATTTGTCCATCTACGTATATTCAGCAAAAAAGAAACAAACATGGAGAAGTACAGTTTTGAGTATTTTTTATGGGCCAGATATAAATATGGTGCCCAGCACTTTTGCTCACATATCATCGGATGGTGACCTGGTCATACCTAACTGCACAGAAGGATAAGAAATGTCATCCTTGTTTTTAGGAAGGAGAGAGGTTGAGGTGAGCAGCAGAAAGTCCCTAAAAATCAGACATCTTTTGGGCACACTTTTTTTCCACACATGGAACACACTGTCTCCCCAAAGAGGACAACCCAAAGCATCATATATATAGTGGGTACTGTGGAATTCCTCTTTGGTGGATGTATTGCTTTTTTAAAAAAATTAATTTATTTATATGGTTGCACCGGGTCTTAGTTGCGGCAGGCGGGCTCCTTAGTTGCAGCTCGCCAGCTCCTGAATTGTGGCACCTGGTCTCCCTAGTTGTGGCATGCAAACTCTTAGTTGCGGCATACGTGTGGGATCTAGTTCCCTCACCAGGGATCGAACCCGGGCCCCCTGCATTGGGAGCATGGAGTCTTATCCGCTGCGCCACCAGGGAAGTCCCAGATGTATTGCTTCTGTAGTCCACTTCCTACTTGTGTAAATTGAGGAGATGGAGGACAATGTTAAGGAGTGAGCGATCAAGGGCATTCTTTTATTCTGGGCTCATAATATTTCTCTGGCACTGTGATTCCTTCCAAAACTTAAGAAGCCTCTGATTTTTTTTTACTTCCAGTCCGTTTTTTGTGTTAGGAACCAAACCCACGTTCTTTCCTCGATGTAATCATCAAGACTAATTTTTTTCGCTTCCTCTGTGGCCTCTTTCTCTCAACTTTTTGGGGTTCCCTGAAGGCCATGAGAAGCAGATGTAGCAGGCTGGAAAGGCTTGTTAGGCTGAACCAGATATTTGGCAAAGCTGATACTGCATCAACTGGGAAAGCAGACCAAGTACCTGCTGAAGGCCTAGCTCCAAGGCAAGAACTAGGAAAACAGTATTAGGAGTGTTGGTTGTTGTCACTTATATTTAGCAAAGGATCACGAGAAAGAGAGGAGCTCCGGTGAGAACCGGCTGGTTTGAGACACAGACGGCAGGGAATAGAGTGAGATCGTACATCTGGTGACTCGAAAGATGGGAAAGCCCCTGCTTTTGGACCCTATGCAAGCAGTGATAAGGCCCAAAGATTTTTTCTACAGTTGCCACTAGCCAAACATCATGATTTTAAAGTATTGAATGAAGCTGCTGGCTTCTCAGTTTTAGGTGAAACTTGTCACATTCATAAATATAACTTGTAATCCCCAGTTTATTTAGTGATTGTATAAATAGCATAAGCATACGATGGAATCTAACGTAATCTTCATTAGATGCTATTCAACTGCCCTTATCAGTAATCTAAATTCGGTAAGTGATGAAAATGTATTATCGTCATCTACGCGCACACACACGCACACAAGATCCCAGTGGCCCATTAGCCGTACCACTGAGAAAGCATATTCTGGGTTACTAGGAAAGTATGTTAGCATAAATTAAAACAACTGTGTTTTCTACCAATTTACTACTCTTTTCCTCTAGTAACATACTTTAAAACCTCTCTCCAGTGTTTGTCTTTACCGCAAGTGTATTCCCGTTTTACTCATAGGGAAAGTGACAGTAACAATGGCCATGATTTCTTGGATGTAATTGAGCTGTTTGACTTAAATCACAATGCTCACAATTCCCTCATATATAGCTACTACTATTTCTATAGTGGATGTGGTTATTTGGATTTTATTGGCAGGAAATTCACATTAAATCTAAAACAGAAGAGGGAAAATGACTGCGATGTACGGTCTCCCTCAAGAGCAATTTGGACGTGTGTGAGAGTTAAAGTAAGAAGTGGAAAGCCGTTGGGTACCCAGACAGCCATTTCTTCAGTCTTTGCTCCCTGGTTCTGAATGACATTGACTTGATATTCCTCTCCCTGGCTCCTAGTTTCCTTTCTCTTTGCTGTCTTTCTCCGCTTCCCCTTGCATGTGCTACCCCACCATTCTCTGGGTCCAGCCTCAAGCAGAGACTTGTTGACTGGTACTCCATCTGAATGATAACTTCTAGAGTGGAAATCGGATGGTCCGGGTTTCGGTCAAGTATCCACTCCAGGCATTAGCCCCAAGTATGACCACTGATGCCCCAGTTTGAGGAGGGGCCTTGAAGCGGGGAGGGGTGTGCTCTGAAGAAGAGTGCTGTCCGGGGCTAGCAGACACCGTAAAGATGTGCGCTACAATGACATTCTTAAAATAAGGAAACTGAGACACCGAGAAGGTAATGATTTAGCCAGAGCTGCTAATAAGAGAAGCCAGCAGGACTTCAACTCAGGTCCTTGTACATCCAGATCTCATATTGTTACGTTTTGCTACCAGCTTACTCTGTAGAGGATGAATCAGCAGTTCTCTGAATCACTGTCTCTGCTTTCACTGTCTCTGCTTTCACTGTCTCTGTTCGGGTGTATATAAATCCTTAATGAATAGATAGTCCATTATGGTCAGAATAATAATTATTAGAGTTCTTAATCATTTTTCAATGACCTGGTCTTCTCCTTTAGGATGTCTCCAACACTCATACATGCTGAAGATATAAAGTAACACCTTCAAGTCTTTCTAGTCATTTATTTTCCCATTAAGTTCAGTTTATTTCCCAGAAATTCAGTGCCAACAATGTTTAATTCATCCGTAGGCAGAAATCTGAGACCCCTCGAGTAGATGACGTGGTCCCACATGGAGGCTGGTTGTTGATTATTGTTGGAGCTTTGTGATCCTCTTTTACCGCCGACGTGAAGGAATGCACTTTGAACCATCTGGTTTCCTAGTTAGGAGACTACTCTTCTGCAAGGGAAAGTTAAGGTGAACAGAGGGTGACATATTTGCTGTCATCAGCAAACAAAGATTTTATGATTCTGGGAACACAAAAGTAAGAAGGGGAATACCAGGTAAAGGATTGGGTTCAGAAACGTTTCCACTTGTAATCCAACGAGGAGAGAAGTGATTCTGCTCCGTGGTGCTTAAACCTGTCTAGATGGAAACAGGCTGTCCTATAAAATCAGCATGAATTCATATATACAGTGGCTTTTTGATACGGATTTACTAGCCTGTAGGGCCCTCTAGGGACTGCACTGTCATCTCCAAAGCCCGAGTCAATCAGACCCACAAAGGAGAGGTGAAACAATGTTTCAGGCCACGCAGGTCTTCGCCTCAATCTTGCCATGGAGAGATTTTCTTCAGTGTTATTTGACTTCATTCACTAAGTGCATAACAAATATTTGAGGGGTGAAGGAAGGGAGCACAGTCATATCTTCTTAAAGGATGATGATTTTTTAGCTGAGAATAGCTATCAGGGGACAGACTTTCATAATCACCACCATCTCCTCATGCACTGTGGCTAAATCAGATTTGCTCTCCTGAAACAAAGGATTAGCAGAACTGCAGGTGCTGAAATAGCAATTTGATGTCAGCTTCAGTTTTCTGCAGTTTAGAAGAGGTGAGAGTAGGGCTTCCCTGGTGGAGCAGTGGTTAAGAATCTGCCTGCCAATGCAGAGGACACGGGTTCGAGCCCTGGTCCGGGAAGATCCCACATGCCGCGGAGCAACTAAGCCCCAACTACTGGAGCCCGCGTGCCTAGAGCCCGTGCTCCACAACAAGAGAAGCCACCGCAGTGAGAAACCCGCGCACCACAACGAAGAGTAGCCCCTGCTCGTCGCAGCTACAGAGAGCCTGCGTGCAGCAACGAAGACCCAACGTAGCCAAAAATAAATAAATAAAATAAAATAAATTTGAAAAAAATTGAGAGCAATGTACTTTAAAAAAAAAGGGGTGGTGGTGAGAGTCGGCACTCTACAGAACGCAGGGTGTCCAGTCAAATGCAGAATGCTGACAGCTGTCTGGAAATGGATCTGCTCTAATAGATGATTCTTTCTTGTACACAGAATGCTACTAACAAGCTCCAAACTCAGATTGTCTAACAATTGGCACAGCTACTTCTTAGATTGCCATATTGGGACTCATTAAGAATTAATCCACACTCTCCAGATTGCAAACTGGTGGTTTAGGGTAGTAGGAATTTGCAGCTTCTGATTTTCAGAGATTTCCGAAGATGTTTTGCTTTGCACTGGGCTCAGTGCTCCTTTGTGGTTCACAGGAAAATGACATTCTCACCTCCGAGAAGTGGGGACAGTTTTACACCCTCAAATAAACGTGCACTAGTGGAGATTTCTTCTATTCACTTGCTTTGGCTTTTGCTTATAAAGCCCCCAGGATTCATAAATTTCAGCTCATGTGATTTTTACTGTAGACAATTAAGAAAATTCTAGCCTGGATCTCTCTTATGAAATGGGTGTTCTGTGTTATAAATGATTTACTGGGAACTAAAAAATATTTATTGATTCATAATTTCATGATGTGATGCAAGTGATGGGGGAAAGTGAAAGAATACGTGTTTCTTTTTAAATAAAAGAGTCCTCAGTAAAAAGTTAGTTTTCTTTCCCTCCTTTCTCAGGCTGGACATTAATTCTTTGATGCTCCTGTCATTCTGAAATACAGTCGTTCAAAATAAATCTTTCTTTCCGCGCATATATGTGTGTTTGAATGTATGTAAGCCACCATCTTTGTTTTTAACTGATTCTGAATGTTACTGGCAGATCGGTCATAGTTCATGCTGCAAAGAGCCCTTTGACCAGAGTGAGTAATAGTGACACCAGATTATAAAAAAGAATAATCACTTCTTATCCTTTAATTCTTTCTAGGAAGCCTTCAGGGTGGCAGCTCTTAGTAGTTAAAAGAACAACTTTTATATTTTGGATTAAAAAGGAAAAACTAACTCTACACCACAGCAACACTGACCCAATATTATTTGAAAGGACTGTTGAGAGGGCAGATCAGTGGTTAAGAACCAGCCTGCCGATGCAGGGGACATGTGTGTGCAGCAGCCATCTGTTCTTGCAGACTGTATTTTGCGCCTACCACGGAAATATGGGCATGCCTCGTTTAATTGCGCTTCACTTCATTATGCTTCGCATAATAGATTTGCATTTTCTACAAATTGAAGGTTCGTGGCAACCCTCCATTGAGAAATTCTGTCGGCACCATTTTTCCAACAGCACTTGCTCGCTTTGAGTCTCTGTGTCATATTTGGGTAATTCTCAAAATATTTCAAACTTTTCCATTATTATTCTATTTGCGATGGTGATCTGTGACCAGTGATCTTTGATGTCACCGTTGCAAAGAGATTACAACTCACTGAAGGCTCAGGGGGTGGTTAGCATTTTTTAGCAATACTGTGTTTTTAAATTAAGGTATGTACTTTTTTTAAAGACATAATGCTGTTACACACTTAATAGACTACAGGAGAGTATAAACGTAGCTTTTCTATAAGCTGGGAAAGCAAACAATTCCTGTTACTCACTTTCTTGTGATATTTGCTTTATTGAGTGGTCTGGAACCGAACCCTCGATGTCTCTGAGGTCCGCCTGTACAAGAAAAAGTTGAATTTGGTTTATTCAAACTAGAAATATTTATCAAGTACCTTCTGTAGTCTGCATCAGCTATATATACATCTAACTTGAACTCAACCGAGTTTATCGTGTCGAGGTACATATCTTCTCTTCCTAGTTTGCTGAGAGTTTTTTTGGTGAAAGGATGTTGAATTTTGTCAGCTTTTTTCTGCAGCTAATTAGATGATCATATGATTTTTATCTTTCAGTCTGTTAATAAAGTGTATCACATGAATGGGTTTGCATATATTGAACTATCCTTGCATCTGAGGGATAAAACCCACTTAATCATAGTATGTGATCCTTTTAACGTACTACTGAATTCAGTTTGCTAGTATTTTGTTGAGGATTTTTGCATCTATGTTCATCATCAGGGATCTTGGCCTATAGTCTTCTTTTCTTGGAGTGTCTTTGTCTGGCTCTGGTTTCAGAGTAATAATGGCCTTATAAAATGGATTGGGAAGTGTTCCCACTTCTTCAGTTTTTGGAAGCGCTTGAGAAGGGTTGGTGTTAATTATTCTTTAACTGTTTGGTGGAATACACCATGAAGCCATCTGGTTGTGGGCTTTTCTTTGTTGGGAAGTTTTTGATTACCTTTATCAGTTATTCAAGGTTTCAATATTCAAGTGTATTCAAGGTTTCTATTTCTTCATGATTCAGCCTTGGAAGGTTGTATGTTTCTAGAAATTTATTTCTTCTATGTTATTCAATTTATTGGTGTGTAATTGTTTGTAATAATCTCTTAGAATCCTTTTTATTTCTGTGACATCAGTTATAATGTCTGTTCTCTTTCTTTCTTGATTAAGCTCATGAGAGTTTATCTATTTTATTGGTCTTTTGGAAGAACTGGCTTTGGGATACATTCAACCTATTATCATGTATTTTTTTCTATATCATTTTGCTATCTTAATTCCTTTTTATGCTCTTTTGTCTTTGATTTTGTTTCCAATTTCTTAAAACTAGCATTACATTTCCTTAATTTAATTTTTTCTATCATTGTGGAGGTATTTGTGTAGGAAAGTGGTAACTCAGCAGGTCTGGCCGCTTAAGCTCTGCACATTCCCAGGAAAGATCTGTCTTCAGGACTGGCCCTTGGTTGGCTGCTGGGAGATGAACTCTGAGCCTTTAGAATATTCTACCTAACCAGAATGTTTTTGCATATCTGGAACCTTAGGCCATGCATTACAGTTCAATCAGTTTATTCTAACTGTGATTTTTTGTGAATGCCTGTCTTTTGCTCTGGGAGGTTAGAGTCTGAATAGCTGAGGTCAGTCATGCAGACACTATGTGCCTTTGTTTCTGACCTTGAATAAAACCCTGGATACCAAAGTTCAAGTGAGCGTCCCTGGTTGACAGCACTTTGCATGTGTTGTCACACATCAGTGCTGGGAGAATTAAGCACATCTGTGTTACTCTACAGGGAGAGGACACCTGAAAGCTTGCACGTGGTTTCTCCTGGACATCATCCCATGCACCTTTTCCCTTTGCTGATATATATTTTTTAAATAAATAAATAAATTTATTTTTGCCTGCATTGGGTCTTTGTTGCTGCACATAGGCTTCCTCTAGTTGCGGCGAGCGGGGGCTACTCTTCATTGCGGCGCACTTCTCTTTGTTGCGGAGCACGGTCTCTAGGCACGAGGGCTTCAGTAGTTGTGGCTCGCGGGCCCTAGAGTGCAGGCTCCATAGTTGTGGCGCACGGGCTTAGTTGCTCCGCAGCATATGGGCTCGAACCCTTGTCCCCTGCATCGGCAGGCTGGTTCTTAACCACTGTGCCGCCAGGGAAGTCCCCCCTTTGCTGATATTAGTCCCTATTTTTTCCTGCAATAACTGTGAGTATGATAGTTTTCCTGAGTCCTTCTAGTGAATCATCAAGGCTGAGAGTGGTCTTATGGTCCCACTGAATACAGTTTTCACTGTGTTCCGGAGGGTTTCGAATGCAGTGACCTTCCTTTCATTGCTTTCCCTATCATTCATGATTTTGTTTTGACTGTTTTCTTCTGTCCAAGATACATTTAGAAGTAAGTTTCCTATTTCCCGAGTCACAGACGCATATTTCAATCTATTATCTCATTTTACTGGATGGTGACCAGACAACGTGGTCTTTCAAATTTCAGCTTTTGAAAATGTTTGGTTTTTTTCTCTTTGTAAAAAGTATATTCGTAATCAAACATCATTTCTTACTGTTATATGAAAATAGGATATTATTCCTTTATACTTCGGATACTCTATTTTGCCACTGTTTCTGCCCATGCACCAGAAAGATGATAATTTTTGAATACTTTGAATTTGACTTAACCCTCTCCTGTCCTCAACTCCTAGGTTTTGTTGCATTTCTAACTTTTTAGTATCAGGCTGTCATTAGCATGTTACTCACAGTTTGTGGAAGAAAGAAACTGTGCTATATATGGATCAGCTCTATCAGAGGCAGCTTGAATGATCTCTATAGCTGTTGAGAAAAGAACTGGTTGCGGGGTGGGTGAGGCTAGCTTTCTGAAAAACAGGAGAACACGCGGTGTGATGGATTCATATCACAAAGGCCGGAAAGTTCACATCCTGAGTGGTAGGTTGTTTTTCCCAAGTCTGGTGAGTTAACTTACAGCTGAAGCGAAGGAAATCAATTTCCTATAACAATGTTTTCAGGCTTTGTGGTTAAACCGTTATATTTACAAGCCTGCTTGTCAAATACTTATATTTCTCAAGGAGTCTTGTTTTTTCTCTTAATATCAGTAGATTTCAGGACAGCATCTCTTCCTGAGTTAGTTTAATCTCAAAGACCATGGACCCTTCTAGGTAGTTTCCAGCACTGTTGGGTTTGTTTATTGTTTGTTTAGAGCCTCTGGTAGTCACCAGGATGTAAATAGTTTTCATCATTCTCCTTCTTGTCTTCCTAAGAAAAGCAGTATCGACACAGCCCATGAAGACTTATGTCATCAAAGACCACTTTCCTCTCAAGCCTTCTTATCAGATAGAATTATAAATTAGATTTCTATAATTAAGGTCAGTCCAATAAATGAAGCCTCTAATTACTAATCTTCATATTCTACCACTCTTCATTTAGATTGAATGATTTATAAATTTCAAGGTTCATTACTGATCACCGTTTTCTCTTTTTCTCTTTCTGATCTCTATTCTGAACATTTGGTTGTGTGGCTAAAAGTTGTTTCTCGAATACTGTCCTTGGATGAGGTTCATGGAATATATTTTTAGAATCCTTGCATATTCATAAATAACTTATTTTCCTTGATAGGTGAATGGTATCTTAAATGGACATGTTTCTTGGATTTCAGGGGTTTTCTTTTTCCCAAAAGTCTATGGTCATCTCCCATGTTCATTCTACAGACACACTAATGCAAGTCTGGGGTGTGTGTGTGTGTGTGTGTGTGTGTGTGTGTGTGTGTGGTGTGTGTCTGTCTGTCTGTCTGTCTGTCTGAGAGAGAAAGAATTACTATATTTCCTGTCTAAAATCTTGTAAAAATTTGTTTTTAGTTTTAGACTTCAGGAATTTTGACAAGATACGCATAGGGATGCCTCCAGAATGCTCAGCTGTTGAATTCTAGACTCAGATAATGTGGTAGGTAGAAAAAGGCCTCTCAAAGGTGTCTTAATCCCCAGAACCTGTGACGATGTTATCACATCAGAATTAAAGTGGTAGATGGAATTAAGGTTGCTGATCAGTTGACCTTGAGTTTGGGTAGATTATCCTGATTGTCTGGGCGGGTCCCAGTGTAACTGCAGCGGGCTCTCCTAAGTGAATGAGGGCGGCAAGAGGGTCAGAGTCGCACAAAGACTGAAGACATTAGTACACTGCTTTGAAGATGGAGAAAGGGGGCCCTGAGCCAAGGAACGTAGGCAGCCCCTAAGATGCTGGAAAGGCAAGGGCACGGCGGATTTTCCCCAAATGCCCCCCCAACGGTTTTCGGGCCTGCGACTCCTTGATTTTTAGCCCAGTGTGACACATTTTTGGACTTCTGATTTCCAGAACTGTAACATATTCATGTTGCCTTTAGCCACTAAACTTGTGATGATTTGTTTCAGCAGCAACAGGAAACTAATACAGCTGATCTCTCATCAAGCGGAAAAAAATCCTGCCTAAGCTTTTTCCTGTTGGGCTGGTCAGAGGTTCTGTTTATATCCTCCAGGACTGCTCATGGATAACAGGCTCTGGAGAAACAGCTGGAAACTGCAGTTAGGAGGGGAGGAGACCAGGAAAGCACTCAAGTTCCAGCTTGCTCAACTTCTCACCATTTACCCTTTCAACCTTGTGTCCTGCCACCTCAAGCACAGTACCTTCCCCTTAGGCTTCATTTCTCTAGTAGAGCTGGGCTACTTACTGTTCTTTGTGTTCCTTTGTTTGAATTTGAATGTTCTATTAGGTTATAAATGTAGAGGTTGCAGACAAAAGAGAAAGAGAGAGAGAAAAGAAGTAGATCCTGAGAAACAAACAAAGCCATGGTCAGGGATAGCTTTCGTTGTCTGGGAGGTATAACACTAGTAGAACTATGGGTCAGAGAGTGTGACGTTCCCTGAACTCTACAGACTAAGAGGTCCTCTACCTGCAATAAATGCATAAGTTAGTGAGAATAATTAACATGACCTATAGTACATCTGAGATGAGGCTCAAGAAGAGAACTGACTGGATAGGGATAAAGCCAAGCCTGAGACTTCCAATCGGGGAATTAAAAGGCAACAGATCAAATAAGTAATCCGTCGCACCATTTAGAATTTAGGCTTTGCTGCTAATTAGAAGCCTTGCTCTATTTGGCAATAATTACTCATGACTGGAAAATTTACAGGTACAGTAGTACTCATTTAATGGAGGAAATGCGCTCTCACTTAGGAAGTGCACTTCTCTAGCGAAAGTGTGTATCACCATGGGGAGAAATAAGACAGAAGACAGAGGGATATGTTCCATGATATCAGACTGGAGGAAAACAGCCATTTAAGACATGTAAGTAATGTAACATCAGATATTCAGGAAAGAATGAAATATGTATTGGGGAAGTTTTGTTTGAAGGAGAGAGGATGGTGTATTGCATAAAAGGAGAGAAGGCCACCAGAGATGGGCCAAGACTGGCTGAGCTGGGGAGGGGTCCTGTCTGAGTCTGAGAAAGGGTTAAGGGCTAGTAAGAGCCCCTGGGCCTGATCCAGCCTGCTTGTGGTTATAAATAAAGTTTTATTGGAACACAGCACGTTCATCCATTTAGGTATCGTCTACGGATGCTTTTGTGCTACAGTGACAGTTGAATAGTTGCCACAAAGACTGTATGGCCCAGAAAGGTGAAAATATAATTTGGCCCTTTACAGAAGAAGTTTGCTGATCCCTTGGTTAGAGGAAGCTCTCAATGGACATAATGGCAATGGCCGTGAGGTGCGTTCTGAGTTGTAACTCGTAACAGTTACATTGCCCAACTTGGCAAAGGATTTACTTTTTAAAAAATAAAATGGAGTGTATTCAACGTTATCCCATGAACAGCTCTGGTGTGCTGTCTGTGGGAAGGAAAGAGTTATGGTCACCAAGCAGATTTCATGTTTCCCGGGTAACCCTGCGAGTGAGTGGCATGAGAGACAAGACTCACATCTATCACAAACATCAGTTGGAAAGATGAACTTGAAAACTGCTGGCCTAGAGAAGCCTGTGTTAAGAGATTAGAGATTTTAAAAAATGTTTTAAAGATGTCAGTGATGAAGAGACCCTGCATCTTTTCTCCTTCAGCGACGCAGCCTGGAATAAGACTCTACCAGCGCCCATCCCCATCCCCATCCAGCCTCCTTCAGCTCTTACGGCGGGGGTCGGGGGGAGGGGGCGAGGGGGAGGGGTGGGGGTGATGGGTGGGGAGTACGTCCTGAAATTGCCTTTTTGACAGTCTCCTTCCCTAGTGGTCCATCCAAAGTTCAGCATCAGGTTTTCCTTTAAGCCAGTAGAAAATGCCTCATGTGATTTCAGGAGTCCCTTGGATCCTGAAAATGTTCTACCCTCCCCCCCCTTTTTTTTTTTTTTTTTTTTTTTTTTTTTTTTGCGGTACGCAGGCTTCTCACTGCTGTGGCCTCTCCCGTTGCAGAGCACAGGCTCCGGACGCGCAGGCTCAGCGGCCATGGCTCACGGGCCCAGCCGCTCCGCGGCATGTGGGATCCTCCCGGACCGGGGCACGAACCCGTGTCCCCTGCATCGGCAGGCGGACTCTCAACCACCGCGCCACCAGGGAAGCCCTGTTCTACCCTTTCTGTTGGAAGTTTTGGGTGGGGAGGACGGTAGGGAGGTTAGG
Source organism: Phocoena sinus (assembly GCF_008692025.1). Classification (NCBI taxonomy): domain Eukaryota; kingdom Metazoa; phylum Chordata; class Mammalia; order Artiodactyla; family Phocoenidae; genus Phocoena; species Phocoena sinus. The sequence goes on from NC_045764.1 coordinate 5,150,091, forward strand.
GGTGGGGGGAAGCATAGGGTAAGAGATTTAAAGAAAACGTAGTGTTGAGTGGAGCAAACATTTTCGAGTGGATTGCTTTCAGCCAGAGTCTCTGTATGACTTCATGGTGGAACCTTCCCAGTTTGGGTGATAGGGAGAAAAAGATAAGAAAAACAGTACATGAGATGCCTGAAAAGTAGAATATCACGGCGTTTCCCAAGGCACAGTGGCTGGGTGCTGAGGGCAGAGACCAGGGAGAGAGATTTGGAGCGCTTTATACAATAATATTATTGTATAATATTATATATTATACAATATATAATAATTGTATAAAGTGCTGGCCTATTTATTGGCCCGGGGCAAAGAGAAACTTTATGTCGAAATATGTCATTTATCTACAAAGCAGACCCTCTGCTTTACATGACTTAGAAAGATACTTGGGTACGTATCTTCATCTACTTCAGCACTGTTTGTTTTTCATGAAAGTGTATTCTAAGTGCCTTGAAGGCTAGGGATGCCACCTTTTCTCACATTAAGTGCATCTCTTCTGGTGTTTGTATGGCACTCTGTGAATTAGTTAATTGCCGTTAATCACAGGAGACTCACAAATGATCCTTTAACCAGAGCCAGTAATGCCTGTCCAGGTGGTTACTATAGAGAAAACTTTTTATTCCTTGAGCGAGGGGGAGATTACTATTTCATTTGTAAGAACTGGAGTATTTTTTGGTGTCTGCCTCCGTAAAGGTATTGTTCCAAATTTTCCCTTGAATTTATAGCCTAAGAAAGCAAAAAGTACGAATTCAGTATATATATATATATATATATATATATATATATATATATATATATATATTTTGAGTTCATGTTAACAGTATTTTAAGTGACCTTGGAGGGCAGGGTCTTTGTCTTGTTCACTGGGTATCCCCCCTGCACTTAAAATATTGCCTAGCACACAGTAGGGACTAAGTATTTTTTGAATTTTACTCATGGATTTTTTTCTTGTGATCATCTTTCTATAGCTTTAAATTTTTGAGTCAGATATTTTGATTTTCGAACATCTTCCTATGAACATCTTCCTACAACCATAGAGAACTGTTTACTGGATATTAATATGCATATCAAATTTCAGATACTAATGAAACAAGATTGGAGTAGACTTTATATATTTTGGGGGGGTTTACTAAATAGAGCATTTATTCTTTTTTTACATCTTTATTGGAATATAATTGCTTCACAGTGTTGTGTTCGAAAAGACAACTGAAGCAACTGGCAAAGGATTAACCTCCAAAATAGACAAGCAGCTCATGCAGCTCAATATCAAAACCACAAACAACCCAATCCAAAAATGGGTGGAGGACCTAAATAGACATTTCTCCAAAGAAGATATACAGACTGCCAACAAACACACGAAAGGATGCTCAACATCACTAATCATTAGAGAAATGCAAATCAAAACCACCATGAGGTATCACCTCACACCGGTCGGAATGGCCATCATCAAAAAATCTACAAACAATAAATGCTGGAGAGGGTGTGGAGAAAAGGGAACCCTCTTGCACTGTTGGTGGGAATGTAAATTGGGGTTGTCTTTTCTTGTTTATGCTTTCCTTTGCTGTGCAAAAGCTTTTAAGTTTCATTAGGTCCCATTTGTTTAGTTTTGTTTTTATTTCCATTACTCTAGGAGTTGGGTCAAAAGGGACTCTATATTTTTGATGTCTCAGTGAAGCTTTCATTTGCTCGCTTTTTATGTTTCATCTTATTTTTATTCGTTTTCTTGTATCAATTCTAATATACCTTTTCCAGTGTTTATTTTCATAGGAGAGCCCATGGGGTTTGGGTAGTTATTGCTTATTTAGGGAACAACAATCAACAACAACTACAACATACAACATATTCCTTAATTTACACAAAAATCTGGTGTAAAGAGAAAGTAAGTAACATATCTGAGGGCATTTGTATAACTCTTGGGGATGAGGTCCTAAAAAATAATTTTCTCAGGCTTCCAAGGTATATCATCACTATACCTCATTTTTTTCTCTTTAACAGGAAAAAGTATATAAAAGTGGAATCTATCACAAGGTTAGTATTTTAGAAGTATTGTGATCCCATCTGTTTGGTTAGAGGGAAATAGGACCACCTTTCACATTTTAAAAGTCCTTTTGAAAGGACTTGAAGTAAGTGCAAGAACGTTAATGGACTTCCTAACTCTGATCTACTACAAGTAATAGACATTTTAGGGTTCTGTAAGAGGAATGACGTGTTCCAGGGCCAAGCACGCGGAAGCAAAGACATTCTTTCACAGTCATATATAGTGCTAGTTTACCTCCAAATCGGAGATACCCATCAACCTGTTTACCGTTCAAGATAGCTGGAAGGAACAAGAATCAACAAAAAGATGGAGATAAATATGGAATGACTGTCTTATGTTTAGACCAATGAGTGGTCAAGACCTCAGATTTGAAAGTAACCAAACCTAATGTAACCGAAAGTGGGGTCTGGCTGCCCCCCCTCAAAAGGTGGAGAGGAGAGGTTGCTTTATTCTGGATGCCGGCCAGCCGACTCCCCACCCTGATCCCCCCACCCCGACAATTAGGGGGCAAGAGCTTCTATAGGCGGAGGGAGGGGGCTACCCACAGAAACAGCACGGTCAGCTCTGGCCATCATCTTGACATTGGTCGTTGGTGTCTGACCTGCGTCATCTTGATCGTTCTAGGTACAGTTAATCTTCAGTTCCAGGGCCGGTTTGTTTCCATTTCTTTGCAACCAGTTCTCAGAATTGTGGCAGCTTAGGTCATGGCTACAGTCTGGTCATCGTGGAGTTCACTTCTTCCACCTGGTGAGGGTTTCGGTATCTGTACGACAGCTCACAGGGTATGGCTCAGATTAGTATCTATAGCCCTTGAAAAGGAACTAAAAGGCCTTGACTATGCTTGATGAGTAAACTTATTATTTGGTCTCCTTTGACTGTTTTCCTTTGTTTCTGCATTTTCTCACTCTCCGATTAAACTTATTCTTTGGCTAAAGTTTTTCCACAGACAAAAGGCAGGCAGAGGACATAGGGGGCAAGCACCATAGGGTCCTGCTCTGTTTCACTAAGGCTAATAGGATTTATTTATTCCTTTCCATGATGGTTTATTACAGGATATTGAATATAGTTCCCTGTGCTCTACAATAGGACTTTGTTGTTTATCCATTCTATGTATAATAATTTGCATCTTCTAAGACCACTAAGATTTAAATGCTAAATTGGAGAACATAGGATGAATTTTAAAGAACAGAGTAAAAATCCTCATTTCCTTTAATAAGTTGTAAAATGCTTACATTTCTAAATAAAAGGTTACATTGTTATTTTACTTGGAGTTTTTCTGATTGATCATCCCCAACTGAACTCTTTTTGGGGTATCAAAATAAAGTGGGAATTTGAGTCCTAGATAAGCCCAAGATACTGGGCTTTCTCCATTTGCAAAATAAAGAGTTCAAAAGAATTGTAAAGATCATCTCATTCAACCTTTGAGATTCATTTCATTTGTAAATCAAATGGAGCTCAAGTTTAAGGGAGCAATTAGAGGGTCTGGAGGAGAGGCAGGAAATAGCTGTATTTTGACTGAGCCAGATTCTTTCTGAATAATGCTATCCTCTGGATTTAATCTTCTGGCAATGTAGTTTATTATGCAGTAGGCTTTAAGGCTTTCTCAAAATATTGAATATTTTTATGGAGTTCTTCATATGCTAACTATAGATTGTATATCATGGTAACATGGTTTTTATTTCTTAGGTTAAAATGAAACTCTTCTTCTTGAAGAAAGAAAAATTCATCCTGTTGATTCTTTTTTACTCCTGCCTTAAGCCCTGCACCATCATAATAAGACATGCCTGCTTCATTTTTTAATATCAGGAGTGTTTTGCTATAAAATGCCTTTAATTATCCAAGTAATAGAGCAGCAGTGGATTCTGACTGGAAATGAGGCTGCCCAGCTTTCTCACGTGCGTTTGCTAGGAAAGAATTGCAGACCCTCCCCATCACCTCAGCTAAATGGATTTTATCTCATTTCTGGGATGCGTTATATACCACAATCACATGGAACTTGAAAGGGACATAAAAGTTTGCCTGCACTGGCAAATCTCTCTGTCCTTGGTTATTTAAGTCTCTCTTCCTCATTAATTTCCTTCTGTGAGGTTTCACTCTTCAGGGCATCATAAATCAGAGTCTTTTCTTTCTGATTTACTAATTGTCAATAATAATAAGATATTATGGGGTGTGGAACATTGTCATTTTGGTGATTTTCTGTATATCGTCACCTCAGTGAGCCCACGGGTGTGCCCTTCTCCATTTTGCAGAAGGGGAAGCCGCCCCTTGTTGAGGTTCAGTGACCTCCATGTCAATGCCAGAGGTGATGGATGGCAGAGCCAGGACCCGTGTTGAGTTTTTAAGATGTCCACTAAAAAATGCCTGCAACGATCATTGATATTAATCACTATAGACGCTGGTCTGAATCTTTCTTTAACTTTCTAGTAGCCTTGCCTCCAAAGGAGCACTGCTGTCTCGTACAAGAGGGTTCTATTTCATCTCTCAGTTGTAATCCAAGAACCAGAAGTCTTCATCCTAGAGACCCTCCAGAAGGTCCTAAATTCTTTAAATCCCAGGAAAGCTGTCCGGAGAGAGCCACCAAGCCACCTGAGAGATGAGTCTGGTGTCGAAAAATAACAGCGTGATTTGCTGTATTGAAACGACCACATTAGCAAGCCAGGTACAAAGCTAAGAAAGCCACTAGCACCATGGTTTACTTTTGGAGATTGAGGCTCTTGACCAGTTGTCTGATTTCTATCCTTCTGAGTCTGCATTTCTCCCAATGCAGGGGTGGACCGTTTCGTCTCTGGGAAGCCAGCCAGCGTCTGCCATCATGCCATGCCCTTTTGTGCTATATAGTCCCATTAAAGGGACTCCCTGTTTCCTACCACTAGATTCTCTTTTCTTTAGAGGCATCTAATACCTTAATTGTTGTGATACATGCACACTTTGCCAATGATGAACTCTGCATTTTTCAAAAAAGGTGTGTCACCATTGTACACTCCCTGCCCTACCTACTCTGTTGTTCCTCACATGTAGTATGGGTAATAACTGTCAGCTGATTGGTGATTCATCTAAGATTTTTCCAGCTCCTAGTGTCAGGCACAGACGTAAGAAAAGTTTTAGAGATTGAGAGGGAAATGATCATTCTGACATCAACTCTGCAGTCAGTGAAAGTGAGGTCAGGAGAATCCAGTTCAAACAGCTTTCTTCTACAAGAATCATTTGTTGACTCATTCATGAGTGTTCTTCTCACAAAGGACCCATCCATCAGAGATGACTGTCCTTGATACTTTTAACTTGGGGGAGCACCTCTTGCAGAATTAATGTCAAGACATTAATTTCTAGGAAATATCAGCTCTGAGCCTGGGTGCACCCCAGACTCTGCACAGCAAAAGATGAGTAAAAATGAAAGAAGCAGTTGAGGAGAGGGCTCCTTGAATAACCCATGTCATAAATCATCCTGCGAGACACCAGCTGAACTTCGAGACCTGAAAGCTCTGAAGCTGACCTCTACACGATTAGATATTTCTACCCCCTGGAGTCCTCTATTAAAGCAGAAGGAATGGAAAAGAAACCAGATGAAGATGAAAATCTGGCTAGTTCACCAGAGGTAGAAAACCAACATTTTTTATCTGATTATCCTTTTTGAAAATCTTGAGCAGAATTTCTTTTCAAAATGATCATTCCCTTCTGACAAAATCCATTTCCAGGAACCACAGTATATGACACATCAAGATCATGAAATTCAAGAGTCCCTAAAATTTCCATGAAATTCAGAGATGAACTTTTCTTTTTTAACCCTCAGATTGCAGTCACAGAATTTACCCTTCCCTTTAAGGGAAAGAAGAACAGTGAGGAATCCCATCTATGAAGTAAGGCCTCAGTGAGATGGCCGTGTGCTAAATGCTTTCATACGCCTTTTGTTTTTAAGGTGAAGAATGAGGCTTGAAGGGGCAGAATAAGGGAAAATAACCAGGGTGCAACCTGCCTGCTTGAGTTTACGGCTTTATTGCAAGGTACAGGGTATAATCTTAAACTAGAGAACAATCTTTCATATTCTTCCCCTCTCTGAAATACAATTTCTGTTTAGACAACTAATGGTCCTTAGAATGTCTCGTCAAGAAAGCTGCACAATAGTTTCAAACGTAGGGTTGTTTTCCCTTTCTTTCTTCCAGGTAATAAACACTTGACATTTAGGAAATGCCGTTCTACATTTACGAAGCACATAGCACTTCTCAACGACACGCGCTGTATTGTAAGTCACGTCCATAAATATGCCTCATGGAACAGATTTTCATTTATCAGCGTGGTGGTACATTTTTAGAGAGGGACATGAACGCCTGACTCACAGCGGGTGACGTAGCATTCAGATTAAAATGTTTATAGGAAGGGGAGCTACATTTTAATTCTCTAGCCAGCCCTTCTTTGTGCCTCTTGTATATAGCACCGTTGTGAACGATGGTGTGAATTGTGTTTGCTCAGCTCATCACAAGAATCTTGGCAGTAGCTTTAGCAAAGAAGAAAATGTTAGATGGATGTTAATTTCTCCTGGAGTTAGTCTGGGTGTTAGTGGCAAGCAGCAGAATTTAATTCTGGCTTTTCTTCAACATAAAGGGAACTTATTGGGATGAGAGCGGAGCTGGAGGACCAAGCTTGGGAAAAAAAGCCAAGCAGCACAGAAGCGTGAGGAAACTAGACAGCAGGAACCATACAAGAGGTCACACTGGAGTCCCGTCCACCATCATCAGTAATGAGGCTGTGCCTGTGAACTCCGGCCATCCCTCTGCTTTCCTAACCCTCACCGAGACCCTGAAGGCCAAGGAGAGTCTTGGTTCCCTGACTGCTTTGCGGTAGAAAGAGGAAAGACCTGCTCGTGTAGACTTCAGGAGAAAGATTTCCATACTATGGGAGATTTCCTAAAAGGGAGAATAGGGACTTCCCTGGCGGTTCAGTGGTTAAGACTCCACGCTCTCCCTGCAGGGGGCGAGGGTTCAATCCCTTGTCGGGGAACTAAGATCCCACATGCCAAGTGGCACAGCCAAAAAATAAAATGAAAAAAGGGGATCAGGTGGTAGAAGAAGGGTCATGTGAATGTTGGACAACCGTTTGGATGGCATGAGTCCCCAACATTCAAGGACAAGCCGACCTAAAATGGAGACTATAGGGCTTCCCTGGTGGCACAGTGGTTAAGAATCCGCCTGCCAATGCAGGGGACATGGGTTCGAGCCCTGGTCTGGGAAGATCCCACATGCCGCGGAACAACTAAGCCAGTGCACCACAACTACTGAGCCTGCGCTCTAGAGCCCACATGCCACAACTACTGAAGCCCGTGCGCCTAGAGCCCGTGCTCCGCAACAAGAGAAGCCACCGCAGTGAGAAGCCCGCACACCGCAACAAAGAGTAGACCCTGCTCGCCACAACTAGAGAAAGCCCGCATGCAGCAACGAAGACCCAGAGCAGCCAAAAATAAATAAATATATTAAAATAAATAAAATGGAGACTATAATGTATGCTTACATTCCATCTTATCTCTTTTCCTCTGACAATGGCTACCACCCTTATGACCAGTTAGAAAGAAAAAAAAAAAAAGAATCAGCTATTATCCAGCTCAAAGTCTCCCTTTTACAGCTCACGTGAGGCTCTGAGAGAGGGTGACTTGCCCAGCGTCACCCCCAGAAAGTAGCAGTACCGGGATTTAAACCCATGTCCTTCGAGGCCACCAACAGTACCTTCATCAGTTGGTCGTGGTGATCAAAAGTCACAACCATCCAATGTTAGGTTGCAATTTTAGTGGTGAAAACATGAAGCATTTTCATGAGCTCACTTAAATAGTACTTTTTGCTTCCCAAAATCTCTAGTGTCATTTTGGAGAGAGTAAGAACACCTGAGTTTATTTATTTATTTGTTTATTTGCCAACTCCACGGTCTCAAAACAAGCTACTTTATCCTTCTGAACCGCTGTTCTTCTATCTGTAGAAAATGCAAAAATATACCCATCCTTATGACATTGTTGTACAAAATAATTGTGATGATACATAAGGAAGGCATTCTGTGTACTTTAAAAAATGGCACGGGACTAAAAATATTTTAAAATACAATTTAGTGGGTTACATTAATTAACTGGTTAAAATAAAAATAATTTTAAAAAACCTGACTCACACGTAACCAACAGGTAGGGCCACAATTCCTGTCTGCATCTGTAGTTTACTAGCCCAGGGATATTCATTGCTTTGACTAAAATGCTGTGTATTGAGGTAGGAAGGTCAGAAAAATGAGGAATTCTAGAACCCAAGTCTTCTGATTCAGAATACGGTGCTTTTCTCGTTGATATTAGTAACAGTTGGTTTTAAGGGCATTTTATTATGTATAATAAACTAACTCAGCTAACATCTCTAATTCTCAGACCACCCAAGTAAACTATAATTGCCTATTGTGCAGTTGGACCCTGAGGCCCAGAGATGTTATATTACGTTGCTGGAACTTATCCCAGCTGGTGGTGGAACTGGGATTTAAACCAGCGTCTTGCTTTCTCCAATACCTCATTCTGTGATGTCCCACTGACTTTTCTAACATCCACTTCCCCACAGTGGTAGCACTGTATTTAAGGAACAAGAGGAAATGTCAGCTGTGCAATTTTGTCATGAAAACAATAGTAACGCTATCATTTATTGAGCGGTGTATGTGCTAAAGTCGTATCCGTATTATCTCGTTTAACTTTCACAGTATACTGTGAGAAAACTACAGCTTAGACAAGTTTAGGAACTTGACCGAGACCTTGCAGATGGCAAAGCCAGGATGCAAACTCCTTTGTGACTCCAAGGCCCATGATCTGAATGACTCACTGAGGCCAGATTCTGCAGAAAGCCCAGAATTGCAACAGAACAAATTAACTGCTGGGCTTTAATTTGCCAAACCCCTCTTATGGGGGTAATTTGATCAGAAGCAAATGCCTTGTCTCTCTTACGAGAACTGAAATCCATAAACTGGAAAGGCGTGAGGATGAAGTTTTCAGTTTTTCTACATCAGCCAAATTCATCTCCATCCAGAGTACTTTAATGCACTCTGTCCATGTACTGGAATGACTGAAGTTTTCAGAGATACTTACCCCCATCTTAAAAATTCCCTCCCACCATATATGAAAATAAACTCAAAATGGTTTAAAGACCTAAATGTAAGACCCGAAACCATAAAACTCCTAGAAGAGAATATAGGCAGAACACTCTTTGACATAAATCATAGTAATATTTTCTTGGATCAGTCTCCTAAGGCAAAAGAAATAAAAGCAAAAATAAACAAACGGGACCTAATTAAACTAAAGAGCTTTTGCACAGCAAAGGAAACCATCAACAAAACAAAAAGACAACCTACAAAATGGGAGAAAATATTTGCAAGCGATGCAGTTGACAAGGCGATAATATCCAAAATATACAAACAGCTCATACAACTCAGTATCAAAAAAACCCAAACAACCCAATCAAAAAAACGGGCAGAAGACTTGAATAGACATTTTTCCAAAGAAGACATACAGATGGCTAACAGGCACGTGAAAAGATACTCAACATTGCTAATTATTAGAGAAATGCAAATCAAAACTACAATGATGTATCACCTCACACTGGTCAGAATGGCCATCGTCAAGAAGAACACAGATAAATGCTGGAGAGGGTGTGGAGAAAAGGGAACCCTCATATACTGTTGGTGGGAATGTAAGTTGGTGCAGCCACTATGGAGAACAGTATGGAGGTGCCTCAAAAAACTGGAAACAGAGCTACCGTAAGACCCAGCAATTTCACTCTGGAGTATACATCCAGAAAAAATGAAAACCCTAATTCAAAAAGATACATGCACCCCAGTGTTCAGAGCAGCATTATTTACAATAGCCAAGACATGGAAGCAATGCAAGTGCCCATCAACAGACGATTGGTGGATTAAGAAGATGTGGTATATTTACACAATGGAATATTACTCTACCATAAAAAATGAAATAATGCCATTTGCAGCAGTGTGGATGGACTTAGGGAACATTAGTGTAATGAGTCAGAGATAGACAAATATATGATATCACATATGTGAAATCTAAAAATAATACAACTGAATGTATATGCAAAACAGGCTCACAGACATAGAAGACAAACCTAGGTTTACCAAAGGGAAGAGGGAAGGGCAGAGGGACAAATTAGGGGTATGGGATTAACAGATATGAACTACTAGGACAGATGAAATAGATAAGCAACAAGGATATAGTGTATAGCACAGAGAATTATACCCATTATTTTGTAATTACATGTTATGGAGTATAATCCGCAAAAATACTGAATCACTTTGCTGTACACCTAAAACTAACACAATATTGCAAATCAACGATGCTTCAATTAAAAAAAAAGAAATTCCTTCAGAGAAGAAGGCAATCAATAGAGGCGGTCTCAAAACTCCTGACCACCAGAGGGCGGTAGACCCCATAGATCCTTGCTACTCTGTAGAGTCCTGGACCAGCGGCACCATCACCTGGGAGCGCGCTAGAAATTCGGTATCTCAGGCCCTGCTCCTGACGGATTGAATCAGAACCTTCATTTCAACAAGATTTCCTGACGATTCGTGTGGAAGTTAAAGTATGAGAAGCGCTTTCCCAAATTACAGCTTGGTCCGTCAGGAACCAAATGGCCCCAGAACGTTTCCTGTTCTTAAAATATAACATCTCCATCATTGAGTATTTAATGCGAGCGAGGCACTTCGTGTTAATTGCCTCTAGTTGTCATTCCAGGTAGGTGTTCTTAATCCTCTTTTTCCTCTGGGAAGATTGAGATTCGGAGAGATTAAGTAAACTGGTAGAAATGACAAAGCCAAATGGAGGTGCCTGGATTTGAACGCAGGTGTATCTTCCAACTGAGCAATATTCCCGCTGTTCTTGCTGCTTTTAGAAGCACTGTTTTTGAAGAGGTATGTTTTGGGATCATAAAAAGATAGAAAGGGGTTTGGTTCATTTGACTCTTGACTGTGCTTCTCTTTAGCTTAATGTTTCAAGTATAGGGGTTTCTATCTAGCTGGTAGATAAAAGGACTTTAATAAATAATAGAAAAATTCAGAAATAGTCTTGATGGTCATAATAAATTCATCTTTGACTTAGTTGAATTTATTATGACCTGAGTTCTGAGTTCTGAGTTGTGTGCAGTAGATATTAATCCGTCCAATTCCATACAGCTCCGTGTGGCCCTTGGAAAAGCCCTGTGATTTCTAGACCTACCAGTAGATGTCAGTATGTCTTTGGGCACCACAATGGCCATTTAGGTATTTGCCCTGATGTTCTCTGTCAGCAATTGTCTTGAAGAATAGATGGGTTTTGTTGTTGTTGTTGCTTGTTTGCTAGCTTGTTTTTACATTTTCACGTAGTTGGAGCAGTCTTCTTAGCCTAGTGTCTTCAAAGGCGTTAAGGACCCAGAAGCAATTTTCTCTATTCCTCTCTCTCTCCCTCTCTCTCTCTCTCTCCCTCTCTCTCTCTCTCCCCCCACCCCCCCCACCCCCGCCCCCCCCCCCCACACCTTTTTTATGGAAAAAGATTCAAATAAAGGATTTTCTCCCAAGGAGATCTTTCTGTGAAGAAGTTGGGAAAAGACGTTTGAGGATACCAAAGCCAGATTTCATCAAGCCTCTGGCTTGTGAATCAAACACACCCCACTCTCCAGGAATTAAGCAACTACCGCCATGTTCACTGCCAAGCCAAAAAGAACTGCCCTTTGAAGAAAACAACTCAGAAATCAGCAGGACAGTTGGCTCACTTTGTGTACTTCCATCAGAGTCACCTCGGGTAAGAGCATAGCCTCCTACCAAGGCTTTATTTATTTCTCAAATTATATTTTATTTGCAAATGTTTTCTGGGACCTGTTTTCAGAGCTCTATTAAATGTGTAAGAAGGCTGAGTAATTTATCAGGTTAACAGAAGGCTGAAAATTTAAGTCGACGCGCATTTGATTTTAGAAGCTAGTGTTTGATTTGTGTGGCTTTCTCATGGGCCTGCCAGCAGGGGGTGTGCGAAGAGCAATTAGACTCTTCCCAGCTGAGGGCTTTTTCTTGTTTGCTTTCCAGAATGAGATGGATCCTTTTTTTAAACCTTTGCTTTAGATTAACCACAAAAAAATCATTTGACAGGTATCTGAAGAGACTAACTTCACTGACGATGGAGGTTATTTGTAGCTTCTTGGTGAGGAAAAAATCCTGAGAGAAATTAAGTAAGAGTAACTGAGTCATTAGGTGCTAGACAGGTTAGAATACCGGGAAAATACACTGTAGCATTCAGGCTGGCACCAGGTAATGACTCAGTGACTCTCTGGATTTTCGATATTCTGTGTGGAACATTTAAGCCCTTCTGAGTCCTGATAAGTAAACAGTTTCAGTTCACTTTGCAAAAGAGGACGTAATCAGCTGTTCGTTGGCAAATTCCGAAGTGCTTTAGGGTTATTTCATGACTCCTCTTTTGTGATTTAGCTATTATGTATCAAATTGATGGTGAGATTCATTCTGTTCAAGAAGTTTGGAAGTGGAGCTAGTCTAGTGTTTCTCAGAACTCACCTATTTACAAGCTAGGTTTTGGGCTTTTGTTGTTTTTCTTAGTATTCTATAGCGGCTGAGAGTGTACACTTTGGATTTGGATTCAGATCCCACCTTCATAATTTACTGGCTGGATGACTTTGTATTACTTAACTTCTGTATAACCTCAGTTTACTCATCTGCCAAATGGGTATAATAATCCTTGATTTATTATGACATTATTGTGAGATCTCCATAATCCAACTAGGAAAAAACAGCTTTTCTCTGTCCCCATCCCCTACTCCAGGGACTAGTTTTAGATGTGTCCGGGGAGGTTGGTCTGCCTAAGATTTGACGTACTCATTTAATCATCGTATATTAAGCATGTACTGTGTGTCAGGCGTGTGTGTGCTGAGTACTAAAGATATGACAGGGAACAAGACAAAGGGGGTCCCATCTGTCATGGAGTTTACATTCAAACAGAGGACACAGAAAACTGAACAACAAATACAGAATAACATTATAGACAATAATAAGTGTTGTGGAGAAAAATATGGTAAAGGAATGGAAAGTGAAGTTAAGGAAAGAAAGTTAAGTCTCTTTGAGAGGTGATCTTAAAGGAGAATAATCATTTAAAAACTTGAGCAGGGCCTTCATGTAGCTAGAGAGAGGCCATCAGGAGATGGGTGAGTAAGTGATGGGTTTCTTTTCTCAAATGCAGACAGAGCCAGGACACCGTCTGAAAAACAAGAGAATGAAAGAGGGGCAGACACTGCTCTGTCTAATAATGTAATCGTTTCTCCTCATTGGAGGGTGAGAGGAATCTTTGCAGGTTATGTTGCATCTAAGGAAATAGCCTTTAACAAGAATTGCTGTGTGGTCCTGGGTGGGGTGACCGCAATGGTTCAAAACTCCCGTCGAGAGAAGCCACTGTGGAAGGTAGCTCGTTGACTGTCTCCAACTGGCACTTTTTGGGGTCTACCTCTCCATTCATCCTCAATCAGTGCTGCCATGAGACCATTCCCAGCCAACAACTGAGCATAGCGTGTGTGCTAGAATAGGACCATTTGTTGGATGCAAGATTTCTCGAAAGGGTGCCTTTTGCTCAAGACTCCCCATTGGTCTGGCCAAGAATTTTCTTAGAGCAGAACTGTAGTCTGAGCCTCTTCTTATCCAATTCTTCCTTCCCTCCCTCCTTTCACAGATGTCAGACCTGCCCTGTGGTCTGAAGCTTCTCCCTCCCCACTTCTATAGCTCCCTTTGTCCTTCATAGGTATTTCATCCAACAAATCTTTTTTTTTTACAATGTCTTATTTTACTTATTTATTTATTTATTTATTTAATAACGTTGTGTTCCACGCCGTGTGGCATGTGGAATCTTAGTTTCCCGACCAGGGATTGAACTCACGCCCCCTGCGATGGAAGTGCCGAGTCTTAACCACTGGAACACCAGGGAAGTCCCTCATCCAACAAATCTTTTGTATAGCGATTCCTTTTTGGCTTCAACTTCTTAGAAGACCTGAACAGACACAGTCGGGACCAGGAGTGGTCAGAGAAAACAGGTGGTAAGATGAATCTGCCAGCCAGGGCTCTGTGAGACAGACACAGAGCTGGGTTTGTTAACAGACGTAAGGACGGAGCCAATGTTCAGATCTAGAACACTTTGACTCTAGAGGTGGCCGGACCCCTAGACAAAGAACCCTGAGATGCTTCAGCAGTAATTCGTGCAATTGTCCGCAAGTCCTTCCTCTAAAAGGACCTGCAGTCATTTACTTGAGTGACTGTACTCCGGGGGAAGAGGAATAACCAGACTTTTTGCGGGCTTTTGGACACAGGGCGTGCATTGACAATTCCATGGCCTCCTTGCTGGAATGGAGGATTATGGGGTCCAGGAGATGCATAAAGTCCTGGATAAAGTCCAGCTCACAGTGGGTCCACCGTGTCTACAAGAATCACCCACTGGTCATTCTCCCAGCCCCTGAGTGTGTAATGGAAATGGACATACATGACGGAGTAGTCACATTGGGACTGTGGTGTACGAGGTGACAGCTGTCACGGTTAGGAAAGGCCAGATGGAAACTACCCCTCTCCACCCTCCCAGTCAAGATATTAAATCACAAACGATGTCATATCCCAGGGGGCTGGCAAACATAAATGCAACCATTTAAAACCAAAAGAATACAATGGTGGTGGTTTCTATCATATCTCCGTTTAATTTACCAGTATGAGCCCTGCAGAAACTCGCTGGATCCGGGAAGATGACTAAAGACTACAGCTTGCTCAGCTAAGTAGCATCCCCAGTTTCTACTGTACTGGATGCTGCATCATTGCTAGAGCAGGTTAATAAATGCCTCAGGGAAATGGCATGCAGCCTTTGATTTGACCCAAGCGTGGTGGGGCTATTTTCTATTCTTATCAGAAACAATTTGCATTCATATGGAATGGACAGGAGCAGTCATTTACAGTTTTGCTCCAGGCTTCTATGCAGTCTCCCACCCTCCGTCATGATGTAATCCAAAGAGATCTGGAGATCCCTAGGACCATCACATGGATCCACTACATCAGTGCCGTCATGCTGATCGGGCCAGGAAAGGAAGACGTGGCTGGTACACTGGAGACGTTGGTAAGAAATGTGTGCTCCGGAGGGCGGGCGGTAAACCCTGTGAGAGTCAGGGACCTGCCGTTTCAGTAAAGCAGTGGGCTCCAGTGGTCAGGGACAAGCCTGGATATCCCCTCCAAAGTGAAAAGCTGTTACTGCATCTTGCATCTTTTTTCCGGAAGAAGAGGGTGCATTACCTGTTAGATTTCCTTGGATCATTGAGACATATTCCACATGGGAATGCTGCTGTGGTCCAAACACCAGGTAACACACAAGGCTGCCGGCTTTGTGGAGCCCATAGTAGGAAGAGACTCTGCAGCAGGTACCACCAGACCGTGGTACAAGAGCCTTGATGCTTTGGCCATGAAATCCAGCCGACTCTCTCGTGTTGGAGGAGGCTGTAGTTTATGGAGAGCCCTGGTGGGAGAACTACTACACAGACCCCTGTGTTCTAAAGGAAGGCCATTGCATCTGCAGTGGAGAATTATGTCTTCTCATTATGGACCCTAGAAGAGCTGGAAATGGTACATCCAGAGTCGAGCCTGAGCAGGAACAGGGAGGCTGCAGGAGCTGGCAGCCCACACACGCACGTCACCGTCTGTGCTTGTATTCGTAGGCCTTCCCCTGCTCACCTGTGGCCATTTGGGGGCGAGGTGCCATACAACCAGCAAAAACTTGCACTTGGTGTGCAGGTGGGTTGGCTCAGTGTGTGGGTAGGGGCTGAACTACTTGGCGCTCTACCGCAGCCACGTTCAGGGGTGGCCTTGAAAGCTAGTGGGGAGGGCAAAACTCTTCCTAACGAGCAGGGATGCAAGTGATGCACCTGGCATAGAAGGTGAAGCAGCCCGAGATGAGACTATGTAGAGATTCCTGGGCTGAGACCCACAGCACGGCAGGCTGGCCAAGTTCCTGGAAAGGAAAGGACTGGACTGTTAGACACGAGGAGGGCCGGGGTAGAAGCATATGGACAGGAATATGGGAGATGCACGGTGTGAAGTTTTTTGTATCAATTAACACCGACCAGAACACATCCCAGTACAGAAGAGACACCAAACACCCAAGTAGACAGAATGACTCTGCAACTGACATTAGCCAGCCATCGTTAACCTCTGTCTTAGAACTGGAACGATAGTCACATAAATGGGGTGGCCACAGTGGCAGACTCAGAGGCTACACACGTGACCAGTGGTGTGGACACCCATTTACCAAAGGTAGTCTAGCTACTGCTGATTCTTGTTAGTACATCCGGGCCATGTTATAGCTTTGTGGGTCCTCTGCCCTTAAAATGCATGCTTCTCGGTGCAGCTACTATGGAGGACAGTATGGAGGTGCCTTAAAAAACTAAAAATAGAGTTTCCATATGATCAAGCAATCCCACTCCTGGACATATATCCAGACAAAACTATAATTCAAAAAGATACATGCATCCCTGTGTTCATAGCAGCATTATTTACGATAGCCAAGACATGGAAGCAATCTAAGTGTCCATGGACAGATGAATGGAGAAAGAAGATGTGGTCTGTATATACAATGGAATATTACTCAGCCATAAAAAATGAAATAATGCCCTCTGCAGCAACATGGATGGACATAGAGGTGATCATGCTTAGTGAAGTAAGTCAGACAGAGAAAGACGAATACCATATGATATCACTTATATGTGGAATCTAAAAAAATCTGAAAACAAGGACCTACTGTATAGCCCAGGGAACTCTATTCAATATTCTGTAATAATCTAAATGGGAAAAGAATCTGAAAAAGGATGGATATATGTATATGTATAACTGAACCACTTTGCTGTACACCTGAAACTAACACAACATTGTAAATCAACTATAGTCCAATATAAAATAAAAATTAAATTTAAAAAATTAATTTTGGGCTTCCCTGGTGGCGCAGTGGTTGAGAGTCCGCCTGCCGATGCAGGGGACACGGGTTCGTGCCCCGGTCCGGGAAGATCCCACATGCCGCGGAACGGCTAGGCCCGTGAGCCGTGGCCGCTGAGCCTGCGCGTCCAGAGCCTGTGCTCCGCAACGGGAGAGGCCACAACAGTGAGAGGCCTGCGTACCGAAAAAAAAAAAAAAAAAAATAGATTCTTAAAAAAAAAAAAAAAAATTAATTTTGTTCATAGACAGTGAACTATTAGGTATGGAATTTGTGAAGTGTCAAAGAAATCTTTGACAACTCATAAAGGGACATTAAAACCATCCAGTTGTCATCTCTTTTCCTCAAGGAGATATTCATTGCTTCAAGTTCAGGAAGGCAATAGCTGAAAGAGAAGATTGGGTCTCTATTATAGAAAGGCTTCAGAAAAAGTTTTGGATATACAATGGTGCATCTCCCCTTCAAGGGTCCTTCTCAATCATCCTTCTCAAGATGATTTTCCAATTAATGTATGTTAGAACAAAAGCAAATTTCCATATACTTGGTGTTATGAACTGAACGTTTGTGTCCCCTCAAAATTCATAGGTTGAAAGCCCTAAACCCCAATGTGAAGGTATTTGGAGGGGCCTTTGGAAGTAATTAGGGTTAGATGAGGTGATAAGGATGGGGTCCTCACAGTGGGACTAGTGCCCTTATAAGAAGCAACCAGGGAGCTAGCTTTCAATCTCTCTCTCTCTCTCTGCCATATGAGGATAAAGGAAGAAGACGGCCATCTGCAAACCAGGAAGTGGGCTCTTACCAGACACCAAATCTACCAGCACCTTGATCTTGGACTTCTCAGCCTCCCAAACTGTGAGACGTAAACGTTTGTTGTTTAAGACACTCAGTCTATGATATTTTGTTATAGCAGCCCAAACTAAGATCCATGGGTTTATTTCGGGGTACTCTATATAACAATAAGTCCCCTACATACTAACCTTCAAGTTGCGAACTTTCAGTTGCGAATGTGCTGTGTTCACATGTCCGGTCATGTAAGTTAGTTCACGTGTCTGCCCGTTCACTCGATGCCAGCCCCTGGATGCCAGCTCTTGTACTGGACTATTGTACCTTTCAAGGGACTGGACTGTAAGATTAAAAATGTTTTCTTTATTTTTTGTGTTTGTTCTTTATGTATTATTTGTGTGAAAAGTATTATAAACCTATTACAGTACAGTACTATGTAGCCAGTTGTGTTAGTTGGGTACCTAGACTGACTTTGTTGGACTTACAAACAAATTGGACTTAAGAATGCATTCTCGGAACAGAACTCGTTCGTATGTAGGGTACTTACTGTGTATTCTCTTGATGTCTATCTCTACACCAATACTACACTATTGTATTTTACTATAGCCCTATCTGGTAAGACATGTCTTTCTAACGTGGTGTTTATTTTATCTAAAAGAGTATATTATTTCTTCTCAACCCTTTGCTTTTCTTTGCACATAATTTATCTGTAGACAGTTTTGGGTTTTCCAAATAAGCAATTATATTATTTGCAATTAATGACAGTTTTATCTTTTCTTTCTATTGCTGTGTTTTAAATTCTTTTTCCCTGTAGTACAGTATTGAATAGGAGCAGGGATAGTGGGTATCCCTGTTTTTCTTGATCTTAAAGGGAATAATTATATTATTTCGCCATCGTTTTTTATGTTTACTTTTGCTTTCTTATAGCTACCTCATATTGAGTTAAGAAATATTCTCTATATTCTTAAATTTATTTATTTTATTTATTTATTTTTGGCTGTATTGGGTCTTCGTTGCTGGGCGCGGGCTTTCTCTAGTTGCGGCGAGCGGGGACTACTCTTGGTTGCGGTGCACAGGCTTCTCATTGCGGTGGCTTCTCTTATTGTGGAACACAGGCTCTAGGTGTGCAGGCTTCAGTAGTTGTGGCTCGCGGGCTCTAGAGCACAGGCTCAGTGGTTGCTCCGTGGCATGTGGGATCTTCCCAGACCAGGGATTGAACCCATGTCCCCTGCATTGGCAGGCAGATTCTTCACCACGGTGCCACCAGGGAAGTCCCTCTATATTCTGATTCTTCTAAAAGTTTTTATATTAATTAGGTGTTGACTTTTATGAAACTTTCTTCTGTGTCTATTAAGTGAATCATATGGTTTTCTCCTTTCATATGTCAAAATGTTAAATTATGTTAATCAGTTTTAATATTAAAATACTCTTGTATCCCTGAGCTATATGCAACATTTATTATTCTTATATGTTTAGAATACATAAGTATTGTTTTTAAATATACTGCTTGATTTGTGTAGTGATAAGGAAGATACATCACTTACATCTCCTGTTTCAGGAAACATAATTGACTCATGGCCCTACTGTCATCCCTCTGGATTCACCACCACATTTGGGTCAAGGACACACTTCCCCTGGGATGCTCCCAAACCAGTGACTGAACGCGGTAAAGATTATAGTACTGACCCATTCCTGTGGGACATGGGACTCTTCTAACCAGCCACTGACATGAGGAACTTCCATAGGCTTTGCTGAAACTTTCTTAAATCAACACTGCAGTCTGAGGGTACTCCTACGATTCCATCCTTCCCTCTCTCCTTTCACTGGTGTCAGACCTATATTGCAGCCTAAGGCTCACCTGTCTCTTCCTATGTCTTCCCATTCATACATCAAAAGAAATCTCTTGTGCATCTAACTCCATCTTTTGCTGTTCAGAGAACCTCAGCCACGCAAGTTGGTGTGCTGATGTTTTGTGAGGGTATTTGCATCTCAATCCGTGAAGAACGCTGACCTGCCGTGTTCATCTCCTGCTGGGTCCTTGTCTCGTTTGGGGAGTAAGGTTATGCTTTCTTCATATAATGAGTTAGAAAAGGTTCTCTCATTTTTATGATTTGAAAATGTTTGTGATGACTTGGAATGTGTACATTACATGTTTGGTGGAATTCAACTGTTGGGATATCTGTTCTTGATATTTTCTTTGCTTTTTTTTTGACGTGGACCTTTTTTTTTTTTTTAACATCTTTATTGGGGTATAATTGCTTTACGATGGTGTGTTAGTTTCTGCTTTATAACAAAGTGAATCAGTTACACATATACATATGTTCCCATATGTCTTCCCTCTTGCGTCTCCCTCCCTCCCACCCTCCCTATCCCACCCCTCCAGGCGGTCACAAAGCACCGAGCCGATCTCCCTGTGCCATGCGGCTGCTTCCCACTAGCTATCTACCTTACGTTTGGTAGTGTATATACGTCCATGACTCTCTCTCGCCCTGTCACAGCTCACCCTTCACGCTCCCCATATCCTCAAGTCCGTTCTCCAGTAGGTCTGTGTCTTTATTCCTGTCTTACCCCTAGGTTCTTCATGACATTTTTTTTTTCTTAAACTCCATATATATGTGTTAGCATACGGTATTTGTCTTTTTCTTTCTGACTTACTTCACTCTGTATGACAGACTCTAGGTCTATCCGACGTGGACCATTTTTCAAGTCTTTACTGAATTTGTTACAATATTCCTTCTGTTTTATGTTTTGGTTTTTTTGGCTGCGAGGCATGTGGCATCTTAGCTCCCTGACCAGGGATCGAGCCCGCACCCCCTGTATTGGAAGGCAAAGTCTTAACCACTGGACTGCCGGGGGAGTCCCCTGTTCTTGATACTTTCTTTTAAGAAAGACTATTCTGGTTTTTTTTATAGTCTTAAGTCAGTTTTGATTGGGACTTTTGATTTCAACCTCTGTGGCTATCTGTATTTTCCAAAGATGGCCACAACGTTCGCTCTCATTCCCACATGCTCTTCTGTAACGTGACCTTGCCACTTCCATGTGGAGAGGTAGAGTCTAATTCTCCACCCTTGAATTTGGGTGGTCTCTGTGGCTGGTTTGACAGATGGAATGCAGTGGAAGTTACGCTGTGTTATTTACAGACATAGCCCTTATCAAACCTGGATATTTCTGCTTCCTGCCTCTTAGCCGTGGGTCACACTGTAAGAAGTATAGCTATCCTCAGACCACGCTGCGAGAAACCTAAGCCGTGGATTATGAGACAATATCTGGAAAGTGAAAGAAGGTAAAGAACATTGAGGCAAGAGACTTAAGAATGAAGAAGTCATCTTCTTTGTCAAGTCCAGTGAAGGCTTCAGATGACCCCAGCCTGAGCTACCTACCGCCTGACAGCAATTGCATGAATGATCCCAATAAAGGCTCCCCAGCTGAGTCTGGTCAACCCACAGAATCATAAACTGTTGTTCTAAGCCGCTGAGTTTTATAATTGTATGGTTCATGGTGATAATTGATAACTGAATACCTGTGTACTCCAGGAAAATAACTATAGTAGCTGGAGCACACACATACACACATACACATGCGAGCAGACACAAACATGCACACAACTGTGTAATTATTTTGAGAGCAACCAGTACAGTCAAGAATGGAGATTAAGGGCCATATTCCTTCAGAGAAGCAAAGACTCCAAGGTGAAATCCACATTCGCTTGGTTTTTCCCACGAGGGCAGTTTCTAAATGGGGGAGAGAGCTCAACATAAAATGGTGTTCTTACTAGGCTAAGTTGACAGAGAAGCATTCAAATTGTTGGCCATCTCCTATGCTGTATATGTTCAGTGTGAGACTCCAGGAAACCCAGCAGCAAATAGTAGCAAGCAGACTAAAAGCTGAGCAGGCTAGAGTGTCTGCCGAAGTGGAAGGGCTTTGATAAATGCATCCAGGCCGTAGCTGAGATCCAGAAATGTCCTATCCTGGGGCTAAGGAACACATTTGAAAGGTGAAGACCAGTACTAAGATAATGGAGTTAAAATAGACAAGACCTAACAAAAACTGTAACTAACCCTTACCAGGATCAAGGTGACCCACTGGTACTCTATTTGCCTGTAAAAAGAAAACCATTCTTCCTTTTTAGAGAATGAAGACATTGCCCAGAGCCTAAGCAAGCATTCATTTAAAATGTTCAGCATGCAGTAAAAAGCTATGAGGTGTGCTAAAAAGAAAAAGGACCAAATAATCAAAAAACAAAAGAGAAAACAGACACTATAAACAAATTCACATGTGATTCACATATTGACGTGAGCAGACAAAGACCTTTAAACAAACATTAAGAAATAATAGGGACTTCCCTGGTGGTCCAGCAGTAAAGAATCCGCCTTCCAACGCAGGGGACTTGGGTTTGATCCTGGGCCTGGGAACTAAAATCCCACATGCCACCAGGCAACTAAGCCCGCGCACCACAACTACTGAGCCCGCATGCCTCAAATGAAAGCCTGCGTGCCGCAGACTACAGAGCCCATGCGCTCTGGAGCCCACGCACCACAACTAGAGAGAGAAAAACCCGCACACCACAGCTAGAGAGAATCCCACATGCCGCAACTAGAGAGAAACCCACGTGCCACAACTAGAGAGAAGCCTGCGCGCTGCAACGAAAGATCTTGCATGCTGCAACAAAGATCCCGTGTACCTCAACTAAGAACCGACACAGCCAAAAAAATAATAAATTAATTAATTTTAAAAAATTAAAAATAAAATAAATATTTTTTTAAAAAGAAGTAATTACAATTAATGTGATAAAATACAGGAAAATATAGAGAGAATTTCATATTCTGGAGAGACAGAGGCCCATTATTGAATTCTGATCATCGTCAGGACTAGAAGCCACGGTCTGAATGCCAAGGACAGAACAGGATCTTTCTCCACCTTAGGTCAGCCTGAGTAGAGCTGAATTGACCTGAAGTGACCTGTATAGCCTCTTTGCAACATTTGGGAAGTAAGATGCCTCCAACACCTCGTACACAACATCCCCTGTTTGCCTTAGTTCAGGCTGCTGTAACAGAATACCGTGGACTGGGGGGCTTTCACAACAGAAATTTACTTCTCACAGTTCTGGAGGCTGGAAGTCCAAGATCAAGGCGCCAGCAGATCCGGTGTCCGCTGAGAGCCTGCTTTTCTTTGTAGACTTCTCATGGTATTCTCCCCAGGCAGAGAGCAGAGCAGAGGGAAAGCAAGTTCTCTATGTCTTTTTAAAGGGCACTAATCCCATTCATGAGGGCTGCACCTCCTAATGCCATCACACTGGGGGTTAGGGTTTCAACATATGAATTGGAGGGGGACACAAACGTTCAGTCCATAGCACTGTTCTTCCCCAACGAGACTGGTAGACTATGAACTCAGTAAAGGAGCAAGACTGTGGTTGTCCAGCCAACACCCAGCACAGT
Organism: Phocoena sinus; assembly: GCF_008692025.1. Lineage (NCBI taxonomy): Eukaryota > Metazoa > Chordata > Mammalia > Artiodactyla > Phocoenidae > Phocoena > Phocoena sinus. The sequence goes on from NC_045764.1 coordinate 5,173,363, forward strand.
GCCTGATACATACAGGGAACTTGAATGTTTAGACTGGTCTTCTTGGAATGCGGAAAATCTTCATCTGAGAGCAGCCTGTGACCCTCCCAGAACCTTCCATGGCTGTCTGCTCACCTCCTACCGTGCCCTAAAAGAAATACTTGCCTTACAGGGTAGCTGTGTAGAGGAAGCCTCCAGAGCATTTGTCTCAAAACTGTTCTCTACCTTGAGAGGGGATTTAAGAAAACGGAGAAGTTGACCAGTCACGAATGGCCACAAACCTTTAAGCAGCATATTAACCTTCAGTGACTTTGCAAACTTAAGGCCTTTTGAAAATCTCCATCACAGACCTAGTTCAAGTACAGACAAGGAGAATGTTCTCCAAATGTTTAACTATGACTACTGTTGTGGGCTGAATTTGTGTCCCTTGCCCCCATGTCCCCCATACCCCCTTCCCACACCCGTGTGTTAAGTCTTAACTCAGAATGTGACTGTATTTGGAAATACATGGGGTCTTTAAAGAGGTGATTAAGGTACAATGAGGTCATTTGACCTAATCCAATATGACTGGTTTCCTTACAAGAAGAGATTACCTAAGGGGAGAAGCCTCAGGAGAAACCAACCCTGTCAGCATCTTGATTTTGGACTTCCAGCCTCCAGAGCTATGAGAAAATTAACTTCTGCTACTTAAACCACCCAGTCTGTGGTATTTTGTTATGGCAGCCCCAGCGGATTTATAGAGACCCTTTGTTTAGCTGAAGCCTGGTAGGTTGGGGAGAGAGCCTTCTTTGGGGCATAGGGTCTGCTTCAACCTTGTTTTCTTCAGGAAAAGACCAGGAGAAGCTGGTGTCCTCCCACCCGTCCCCCATCACCACACACAGTTCCTCCTTTAGTCCCACAGCCTTGGAAAGGAGAGTTCCTTTCCCAGCGCCTTTGTCAGAAGAGGCTGGTCATGGGAAGGCGGACCTCACGATAGACACACTGTAACTCAGTCAGACGTTTGTCTCTGTCACCAGCCACCTAGTCCATATATCACGACGGTGAGAGACCTTAGCAGGACTTAATTTCACATTATTTCCACAGACTGCACCATCCCCTTGGTAACTTTTCTGAGACTTCACACTCTATGCCATTGTTTTCTTCTCCCCATCCCCTACTTTTTTTTTTAATCTCTTTTAATCTGGGATTAATGTTGTACATAAAAGAACCAAGCATTTGGGCTTCCCTGGTGGCGCAGTGGTTGAGAGTCCGCCTGCCGATGCAAGGGGACACGGGTTCGCGCCCCGGTCCGGGAAGATCCCACATGCCGCGGAGCGGATGGGCCCGTGAGCCATGGCCGCTGAGCCTGCGTGTCCGGAGCCTGTGCTCCGCAATGGGAGAGGCCACAACGGTGAGAGGCCCACGTACCACAAAAAAATAAAAATAAAAAAATAATGAAGGGTTATATGCTTGAATAAAACTAATATGGGGCCAGTGTCTTGATCCTCCTAAGCCAAAGGTAGGGTAGAGGTGAAGAGACAGGAGTCACAGGACTGGGAGGCTGAGAGGAATGTGGTGAAAGTGGCCAAAGAACAAAAAGCAAACCCAAAAATCAAATAGAAGAAGTTTCTTCAGGGCCCAAGCCCCGGGATGGGTGTTTGCTCTGGCAATGCTGATTATGTAACTTAACACATCAGTGTTCAAATATGGGGGTGGAGTGAGGGTGGGGTACAGGACCACTCAAGGAGTCTCAGCGGGAATATCCTTCCCTATAAGATTATGCTAAGGGTAGGTACTCTCTGTGGTGAACTAAATGGGAAGGAAATCCAAAAAAGAGGGGATATATGGATACATAGAGCTGATTCACTTTGCTGTACAGCAGAAACTAACACAACGTTGTAAAGCAACTAGACTCCAATTAATTAAAAAAAAAAAGATTATGCTAAGGGTAGGATGACCAGATAGAAGCTGTTGTTCAAATTAGTACACTTGTGACTCTGAAAGGGGGCATTATTAATAAGTAAGCCTAAACCAAGACCATCCTACGCAAACTAGGATGTAAATCACCCTGACTAGGGGTCACTTCCCTGGGCCAATTCTTTCTTTACTCATGTGGTACCCACAGTATCAAAAATGATGAAAATCACAACTAATATTACTTAGCACAGTGTCTGGCATTTAGTTAAACTAAGTGTAAACCATCTTACTTTCCTCCGAGCAACTCTACCAAGAGGTAGATGCAAACACTTACAAATTACAAGGAGGGACTTCCCTGGCGGTCCAGTGGTTAAGACGCCATGCTTCCACTGCAGGGGGCTCAGGTTCGATCCCCGGTCGAGGAACTAAGATCCCGGGTGCTGCATGGCTCCCCCCGCAAAAAAACACAAAAAAACAAGGAATGCCTACCACATCATTCCTGGAGGAGAGGGAATCCTAGTAATACAGGAAATTGGGACTTAAGTCTAGGAACTTCTTACTCAAAGGAAATTTCCCTCCAGAACATACACTGGGCCATTACAACTCTATTGCTTCCAGGCAATACCCTCCCTCTTTCATTTATTTGACTTTATCTCTCTTCCTAAACTCTGCTCACATTGTGTGACCTATAGGAAGGTTTTCATGACCACAGCACTTCATTCTCATTGCTCCAGGTTTTGAAAGCTGATCAGAGACTAGCATCATTTTACCACATGACTCACATGTTAATTTCACCTCCTAATGAACAGGTAAGGATTTTCCTTTATTTTGTGTCTAACATCACTCCCCCAAAGCACAATTCTTTAAAAATATCTGTAGGTGGATATATAGATTCAGATATCACATATAGGTATAAATATACACACAGAAAAGCAGGGTAGTTTCCCATGTTGGAACTAAATGAACTTGTCCCATTTCTCTGCATCTTGCTAATGGAAGATGCAGCCGTTATATCCTGGATGTTGCCCTACACCTTAACCCCCGTAGTGGAGTTTGTGCCACGTATATGCTGCACATACCAAAATGCAGTTTTCATTTTAGTCAAAGTTTTTTTAATTTTAGGAGGTCTATTTGTTAGAACTGAAATCACACATGGACATGGACCCAGCTGGATTCATTTTATGAAAAGACCTGTCATCATTTTGTCTGCAAATTATTTTATTATATAACATCTATTTATGAATTTTAAAAATAACTTAATTGAAGCGAGGTCTATCTAAAATGACCAAATTAAGAGCTACGCTTCAAGCATAAAGTTGAATTTCTCAAGTTAACCTAACCTTGATTTTGTGGGAATTTGACCAATAAGACCAAAAAATATTTAACCCAAACATATATTGTTATAAAATTTAGAGAATTGTTTAGATATCAAATAAGCAAGACACCAAAAGAGTTTTCCAAAGATTTATTGAAGCAGAAACAAGTTGGTCAGATACGTGATGGAAAAAAGCAGTTTTAATGGTATTCAAAAATACTTTTTAAAAAGTATTCTAGCACAAGGCGTCTTCGGTAAACTAGATTATGTTGTAAACTTTTTTCTAAATCTTTTACGAGTGTTGGTTCTCAAGGACTAGAGCTTATTCCTATTTCAAATCTATCTTGCACTCCTGAAAAAACTGCAGAAAGGCACTTGAAAGCTGTTTCTTTAAGATACGGATTTCTTTTTTATTCTCACTGGTAGTATTTTGCCGCATGGAGTACGTGCAGTTTTTATTCCAGGTCATCGTGATGCTGGGAAGTTTCATTGATAACCTGTTAAGAAAAACAGAACTCAAATCAAATATAATACTATATACTAATGGTTAAATTACCCCATAAAGCATGTCAAAGAAAAATCCTAGCAAAGGCATATAATTTATTGTGAAAGTTGGACGATCACGTTGGTTCTGTGTGACCAGGGGTCACAGCGAGCAGGGACAGATACATATGTAAGACGTGCTTCACCTGTAGGCGAAATATGTATCTGATAGAATGTTATGACTTAAAAAAATAAACTTGAAAAATACTGTGTTTATGAAGAAGAATGCTGTAATAATCATAGGCAGCAAAGTTTAAAAGCAATTGAAACATATTAAAATGTACAGCAAGTACATTTTATGTGCAAGGGAAGATTACACGAAGATTGCGATACATTTTGACCATTTCTTTCCTGGCATAGAGAGGTAATGAGAAACTACTTGATCATATGGCATGTCCTTGTATTACATCATGACAGGGTCTAGGAGTGTCCAGGGAAGGCCATTATGTCCAGGATCAAAACATTCCTGCTCGAGGCAGTCTAATGAAACTAGTTTAGGAAGTAACTGACAGAAGCGGTACTCCTGTTTCAAATCAAGCACCAAAGGAAATCACTAATTTTAGACAAAGGCAGACTACTATCCCACCTTCACATCTGGGAGGCAAATAATTAGATGGCTGTGTGTAGTGCTGGAAGAGGTCAACCTATTCTCTTTTTAGGAGGCACGAGTGAAACTGAAACCTCCCAAATTAGCTAGCTGTATCTGAGATAGACTTAGTGATCTAAAAGTTTATCAATGCCTGTCTGAAATTACTCCCATTTTGATTTAAAGATACCAACCTGTCCATCTCTGGTTTCAACCGTCTTAATCAGAAGTGTCCTTTTTGAATGGGTGTCAACCAGAGGGAGTGAATCCAGATTGGTTTCTGAATAAAGAAAACGGGTCCAAAATGAGTAAAAATGAAATTTTTTAAAAGGCAAGAGACGATTTTGTCCCAAGAATTATGAGTTTTTGTTCATGATTGTTTAAAGCACTATTCCCAAAATAATTCTAAAGACTATCACCTGTTTTAAAACCCAGAGGCTAACAACACTGTAGCGTCAGGATGGGACGGACTACTTTAGTGTATACTCCAACAGGAGGGGGAAAAAATGGAATTTCACTTTAACTGGACGTAGAAAATGTAAGACAGTACTTGTTTGAAAATTATGCCTAGCTTAGAGAATCTTCTCTTGTATGGCATTTTTTAAGTATCATTTTAAAAATGAGTGTTTTATAAACAGAATGGTTACAAGCTGCTAACATTTTTCATAGGGACTTCCCTGGCGGTCCAGTGGTTAGGACTCCGTACTTCCACTTCAGGGGGCCCGGGTCTGATCCCTGGTGGGGGAACTAAGATCCCACAGGCCGCGCAGTGCAGCCAAAAAAATAAAATATTTCATAAAGGAGAATCAAATGCTTACCCCTCAGGTTCAGGGAAGAAAAGTTTGGAAGAGGCAGCGCAATCCTAGAAAGAGATGAAGAAAACCAGTAACCTTTTTGGAAAGCAACAAGGAATACATTTATACACTTCGTATTTTCATCAAATAAGAAGATTTACAATCCACAGGTGAGGGATTTGCTTCAGAAGCATCTACCTATGATCGGTGTCATTAGTACATTTAAATATTTTACTCCAAGCATTTTCTCCAAGGGGCTGGAGGTGTGACAGAGTGACTCTCGATTTTCACAGAATCAATCGTAGGTTGAAATCCCAACTCAGATATTGATTAACTGACTAGGACAAAAGAACTCAGATCTCCAGATCTGAACTGAAGGTTCCTCATCTGTAAAAAGTGGTAAATAGCTACCTTGAAGCAAGGCTCTGAAGATGAAATGAGATGATGCATGGAAAGCAAGGGGCATAATACCTCACACAGGGCAGCTTGGCATTCACTCCCACGAGCCCCCCGTTCCCCACCTGCTCTCCTCTCCTTCCAGCAGCTTCCTGTAGGTGGCAATCTCGATGTCGAGAGCCATCTTAACATTCAACAGATCTTGGTATTCACGCAGGTGACGAGCCATCTCTTCCTTCATGTTCTGAATCTCGTCCTGCAGGCGGCCAATAGTGTCTTGGTAGTTAGCAGCTTCCACGGCAAAGTTCTCTTCCATTTCACGCATCTGGCGTTCCAGAGACTCGTTCTGCAGGAGAGATGAGAAAGGCCGCCGGTGTTATTTTCCCAGAAACAAACGAACAAACAGAGCTATCCCCCCAACCATTTCCAGACCATTTGCAATCACCTCCCCTGGCAGCAAATGGGGGACGCTCCCGTTTTCAGTGGAAAATACAAGTACCAAGTCCCCTTCCTAGTGGAAGCGATGATATAGGTAAACTAAAACCTTGGGATCTCCAAGTTCTTTTTGAAAATGTCTTGACAACTCATTTTAGCCTTTGGACTAAAATGTAAATTTTTCTCCCTTTGAGCAAAGTTTTCTTCCGATAGCACCCTGAGCTTGGCCCCCTGAAATGGGTCCAAGCTGGTGATCGGCCCTCTCTTGCGCTGTGATACTCACGGTGCCTTTGAGGGCATCCACCTCGCAGGTGAGGGACTGCACCTGCCGACGGTACTCGTTCGACTCCTGCTTGGCCTGGCGCAGGGCATCGTTGTTGCGGTTAGCAGCCTCGGAGAGGTCAGCGAACTGTCAGGGAGGAAGCAGAAACCTGGGTCACCCACATGCCTCGTCCACAAGTCCTCTGAGGTTCTACCTGGCCCGGATAACGGAGACGGCTTAAAGATGGCAGACAGACAAAAATACGTCAACAAGGCATGATACCAACCAACTTTTACACTCAAAAGCTCAAATTGCAACGTGTTCCAGGACACGCCTAATTTGTTTTGAAAACCAAAGGAAATGAGGTGGAAGGCCAATGTTGAGACTTCCAAGTAGAAATTCCCTCTGTTTCCCTCGTTTTCAAAGGGTGGAGGTCAAGGGCAAGAGGGTAACCTGGAAGTACGGTGACAGCGGGGCAGTGGCAAGGGCGTCTGCTATTCTAACGGAGGGGGTGTGAGTTGCGGGGAGGATGCAGCAAGAGATAAAACTCGCGCAGGAGGAAAAGCCAGCTAAACTTGGCAGCGAAAAGGTGCTTAGGAATCACAGACAGGTACAGCGTTTTCAGAAAAGAATGCTTTTCTTCCGATCTGGCCACACTCGCTCGTTTCGCACCTTGGACTTGTACCATTCCTCAGCCTCCTGGAGGTTCTTGGCGGCCACGCTCTCGTACTGCTGGCGGACGTCACGCAGGGCAGCCGTGAGGTCGGGCTTGGAAACGTCCATATCGATCTGGACGTGCTGTTCTTGAATCTGGGCCTGCAGCTCCTGGATTTCCTGAGGAAAGAAAAGAGAGAAGGTCAGCCGTGCCAAGTACGGGGGTGGGCAGCTTCACCCACAATGGTTCACACACTGTGATTCCTCTTACCTCATCATGTAGTTTCTTCAAGAAGGCAATCTCTTCCTGCAAGGATTCCACTTTACGCTCCAGGTCCAGACGTGCCAATGAAGCATTGTCAACATCCTGTTTCCAAAAGAGAAAAGACAGGGCATGAAGGAGGATGATAACGTCTGTGGCCTATCCCATGTATTCATTTCAAATGGACTATATGAACCCATGTCTCTTTATTATAAAGAAGGGCACTGACAAATTTTATAACCTTCGAAGAAGTTTGTAAATCACCCCCATGCTACAGCATACTGTTTTTTTTTTCTTCAGTAACAAATTTGAATTGTGGTCCGCTGAGTTGTACTCAAGGTGACCAGTAGACAATTTTAAAATAAATAAATAAGTGTATGCCAACATGGTAGGCTGCGGTCAGTCAATTATTATTGAATCCACATTGTATCAGTGAAGTTTCTATTACTTTTTTAAATCTAGGGAATCAATGCCACAGCACTTTGGGGGGTTCACATCATGGAATAGTAGTATGATGGGAGCTGGTCAGGTTTCACAACTTCGTGTGTACATGAGAACGTGCAGAACAGAAATTAGTGCTCCAGAAGTGTCAGCAGATAGTACATAAGCTCTTTTATCCTGCCCTCTACTCAAACCTTTTGAAATTTATCCTTGGGATCCCAAGCAAGTCATCCGGCATTCAAGTTACAAGGCTAGATTTATACTCCAATTCAGGATGTGCCCTGGCACAAACGTAGTTCAGGCAAATAAGGAACAAGAAGTGTAACCCTGAACTGTATTTGCTTTGCTTCCTCTGGTAGATTTTTTTCTCCTGGAACTCCCCTACTATCTCATCCCACAAGGGTGTGGCCACATCTTAGCTCTGTGTCAGTTTGGTTCCTCAGCTTGTTTCAGAATGACTGATCAAAATGCATACGGTGTCAACTGTTTGTACAATTTTTGCTGCTCTGGTCTCCTTCTCTGTTTCCACCATCTGTAAACTGCTACATCCCAAAGATTTAATTTCCCCTTAAGGGAATGTCATGAGGATTTTTATCCTCTTACCTTGTAAGCAATTATATTTGGAGTATAGTTTATAGCCTTACAGTCTTAAAATATTGACATGCTTCTATCACCTTCATGGAAGAATGAGTGAGGAGTAAGTGATAAAAAAAAGATCAGCCTTGGAGAAAAAAATTTCATTTTTGCTTGCTGTTAAACCCTACAAAAGATATACAAGATGATTTACCCTATAAAAAAGTTCAGTGGGTCACATTCTACTTCTTCGAAGAGAATATGAGGGGTTTTACCTCATCCCTACATAGGGACAATTTATACTAATATTGTTTTACATGAGGTTCCTACTGGGGGTAGAAAACACTACGGACATGATGAGCAGAAATGCCCCACGATTAAAATAAACTACTCATTGCTGTGTTTAATTTGGTAAATGTATTTCTGCCTCAAAATGTTATTCTAGACTGTTCATCTGAAGGAGCTTTTATAGCCGTCCCAGTAAGTGTTCAGGAGAATGCAACTATGCTGGCGACTCTTCCTGCTTTGGGATTCCAATTATAAGTTAAAAATCATTTAAGGCCATCTGTCTTTGGAGCAAGAAAACCTTTTACTTAAAACCCCATTCTTCATTTTCAGGTTTATGCTTTATGGAGAGGACATGCTAAAGAATACAAAGGTTCAAAGAAGAAAGGCCTTTCCACATGTGAGGTATGACTGTAGCTTTAAGAAGTCTTCACATCACATACTTGGAGTCTGGGCCAGATATTAGATAACGGATGTTAGCAAATACTTGTGTCCAATTAGAACGGTGCTTGCATCATTACATAGTCAGTAAGAATGCAGCCTGTTGCAAAGCGTCTCTGGGAACACAAAGACTCCTATTCTTTCCGGCCAGAACGGCCCCACTTGCCAGGATGTCTGTATCTACATTCCACAGTGAAACCTGTAGAAACCATTAATACTTTTCAGCCAAGGGGACAGATGGCTCCTTTTCACCCTTATGAAGTCACAAATAGTTGCGCATAGGGATACTGCTATCTAACCTTACGGCCACAGTAGAACTTGCAGCGAAGCAAAGAAAAGAAACTTGCTGGCTTAAGTCCAGTTAAACTAAGTTTCTTATCCTCCAATACATTTTTACATTTGAAACTACAGAGCAGAACTGCACTTTTGGGGGCCTTGTAAAAGGTAGCCAACTTGACTTTGGCAAACCGCCATCTAAATCAAATTGTAACTGTTCGAGATCAGAATATCAACGTGTTGCAAAAATGAAACGGAGAAAATGATTTGTTTGGAAAAAAGTCTTGAAACAAAGTAAAAAGTTAAAGACTTCCCTTTATGTCCTAGAGAACGGTTTGATCATTCAAGGGTTTTTGTCCGGAGCAGCTCCGAACTGCGGTCTCTCTGCCACTAGGGGGCTTGGAGCGCAGACGTGAAGTTTGGCACGATTTTTACTTGGGTTAAAGCAACTTTTAGAACTGCCCGTGGGGCGCGTGGGTGGGTGGCGTCCGGTGCCTGCGAGTGGGAACAGAATCTACAAACCTGTCTGAAAGACTGCAGGGTGCTCTCGGCTTCCTCCCTCTGAAGCATCTCCTCCTGCAACCTGAAACAGGCGCGCGTTAACCACAGGGGCACGGGGAAACCGCCAGGGGCGGGGCGACCACACCCAAACACCCCGCCGTGGCCGCCCGACCAGCGCTGCTGCGCCACCCTCCGCGGGCAGCCAGCGACCGCGGCTTTTAGGGCTGCTGCCCTCGGCTAGTTTGAGCGGGGCCTTGGCCACCGCGTGGAAAGGCAATCACGGTCGCCACCACGACCTGCGAGACGACCGCCACCACCCCACCCCGGAGGAGACTCTGCAGTCCCTTTTTTTTTTTTTTTTTTTTTTTTAAACCTACATTTTTTTTTTTTTTTTTTTTAAATTTATTTATTCATTTATTTATTTTTGGCTGTGTTGGGTCTTCGTTTCTGTGCGAGGGCTTTCTCTAGTTGTGGCAAGCGGGGGCCACTCTTCATCGCGGTGCGCGGGCCTCTCACTGTCGCGGCCTCTCTTGCTGCAGAGCACAGGCTCCATACGCGCAGAGCTCAGTATTTGTAGCTCACGGGCCCAGCTGCTCCGTGGCACGTGGGATCTTCCCAGACCAGGGCTTGAACCCATGTCCCCTGCATTGGCAGGCAGACTCTCAACCACTGCGCCACCAGGGAAGCCCTCTGCAGTCCCTTTGTCTCGCTCCCTGCACGGCCCCGTGGCTGGCAAGCCCGCCGTGGGAGGGGTGGGAAGGGGGGGACCGGAAACTTTCTCAAAGTTTGGGGAAGTCGCACGCATCGTTTGCAAGGGGCTTCGAGGACAGACGGAGCGGTAGTTTTAAGAAATCTGAAACTTTCTGAGACAGGCGTTCTTGGGCAAAATGAGTGGGGCTAGAGGGGAAACGCTAACTTGCAAGATCTGGGTTCAGGGCGGGGCCGCGCCGCAGCAGTCACAGCCCTGCTCCCCCGCTGTCCCCCGGGCAGCCGCCGCCCGGGCCACATCCCCAAGGGCGTGGCGGCTCCGCTTCCCCTCTCCTTCCCTCCCGCGGCCCCGCGTGGGCGCCTCCTTACTTCTCCCGGAGACGCATGATGTCCTCGGACAGGTTGTCGCGCTCCACCTCGACGCGGGCTTTGTCGTTGGTGAGCTGGTCCACCTGCCGGCGCAGCTCTCGCATCTCCTCCTCGTAGAGGTCCCCCAGGCGCGACTTGCCCTGGCCCTTGAGCTGCTCGAGCTCGGCCAGCAGGATCTTGTTCTGCTGCTCCAGGAAGCGCACCTTGTCGATGTAGTTGGCGAAGCGGTCGTTCAGCTCCTGCAGCTCCACCTTCTCGTTGGTGCGGGTGTTCTTGAACTCGGTGTTGATGGCGTCGGCCAGCGAGAAGTCCACCGAGTCCTGCAGCAGGCGCACGCCGGGCACGCTGCTCCGCAGGCGCATGGCCGTGGAGCGCGTGGCGTACACGCCGCCCGGGGACGAGGCGTAGAGGCTGCGGCTGGTGCCGGGGCGCAGCGCGCTGCCCAGGCTGTAGGTGCGGGTGGCCGTGGTCACGTAGCTCCGGCTGGAGCTCGGCCGGCTCGCGGTGCCGGGGCCGCCGAACATCCTGCGGTAGGAGGACGAGGACACGGACCTGCTGGACATGACTGCAGAGGGCGGCGGTGGGCTGGGCGGCTGCGGTGGCGCGGGCTAGCTCCGGGAGGAGAGGCGCGCGAGGGCGCGGTGGGTGTGGGCAAAGGGAGCGCTGCTGAGTCTCTGGCGCGGGGAGCCCGGAGCGAGAGTGGCAGAGGACGGGACCCCGCCGAGGGCGCAGATTTTATAAGCCGGTTAGGAAGCAGGGTCCCCTCCCACTGCCATCCCGGAGGCAGAGTGCGCCAACCAATGGGGAAGGCTGGGCGGGGGGTTAGGGCGGGGGCGCCCTGAAGCCTTCCTCCTCCCCCGTCCTCCGCCCTGGGGACTGGGTACAGTCTCGGTTACTTCTTGGCTGGGCTGGGGATTTCGGGGCTTTCCTGATGGTGGCCCGGGCTCTGCTCACCTCTGGATGCTGAAAAAGGCGGGGTCGCTCAGTGGTGGGGGGACCCGCCCGGGACTGGACCGGAGGGGTCCCGGGCACCGAGCGCGGGAGGGGCGCGCAGCAACGGGGCTGCGTTCCGCGGGGAGCGGGTGGGTGGGGAGACCCGCGGGAAGAGGGGGAGTGCGGGTTCCAGCAGCTCGGAAGGCGTGGACAAAGAAACAAAGAGGGTCTGGGATTGGAGCGCGAGGTGGGAGCGCGCACAGCCCGGGACGCAGGGCTCGAGCCCCCCGCGCAGCCTTGCGCACCGCCTGCTGCGGAAGGGGCGTCGGTCGGGCCCCATCTCTCTTCGCCCTCTAGTCTTGGAGAGTCCTCTCCGGGGACCTGACGGGCTGGGTCCGGCTTTGGGCGGCGGGAACTGCGAGGAAAGCCCGGGGGAGATGGGTGGGGTCGCTGAGTCACTGGCGGCGAGTCATTGCGCCGGGCCGTCCCGCCGAGGTCGAGGGCTGCTAGCGGTTCAGGGAAACCGTTAGACGAGATTGACCCAAGTCTCCCCGGGCGCGCGCGCGCGCGCATTTGTTGGAAGTTTTACGCAACTTCGAGCTGGGCCTGCGCTTTCTTGTGTGCAGTTCGCCTGCGTGGAGACTAGGGCGCCCGTAAATTCTTAAGAACTCGCCAAAGTCTGTTGATTTTGCTCCAATGTGCAGACTTCTCTTTAGTAAGAAACTTCGGCCCGGCCTCTATAACCGCCAAACGCGGGTCTGCGGCATCACAGACGCACTCCGGGAAGGAGGTTCTTGCAAAGTTCCCTCCCACCCTTCCCTCCGGTCTCCTCTCGGCCTACCCCTGCCCCCATAAAACCACACCCGGCTTTTAACGTGATGTGGAAGTTTGGGGTGAAAGAGGAAACTCAGCGTCCGTAGTGGCAAAATCAAATTGTTCAATGGTTTTTCTGCTGTAGCGGAAGTCATTAAAGGTATAACCTGCATCAGTTATAGAATTAATTAGGTATTACTTTAAATGCTGAATCCGACGAATGAAAGGCAATTTTATACCTCAGATGATAGAATGTTTGAGGGAAGTAGATTTATGTGTTCGTTTTGACTCAGCGATGGTGCTCACTGCAGGATTCTGGTGACTTGTCTGGGAAATGTCACTGGTCCCTTGGCCTATTTTCCAGAAGAATTCTTGCAATTGGTCTCGGAGTGAGGGAGATAAAACTTGTCTACAGAGCAAAGAACTTTTGGTCTAGGGCACCAAGGGAGTGTTCAGATTCTCACACCAAAACCTTCCAGGTAACTCACTCAGCAGGGTTTTCTGTTGCGATATTAGTAACAGGCAGAGCAGTGTGGTTACCCGCAAAGGGAGATGAAGAGAGCCAATCCAAGCCAGTCTTTTAGTGATATCTGTAGCCATGTAAAAATCAGAGGTTTGTGTTTTCTTTCGTATTTACAAGACTGAAGGAGTATTGAGAGGATTAGCCCCAAAACCACTGTAAAAATAAAAGCATCTTGATTCTATAGTGAATGGGGGTGGGAGGGTAAGGGGGAAGTAAAAATTCTTCCGTTTTTGTTTTGTGTTTTGGAAGGGGGGTGCTGGAAGTTACCTGGCATTTAAGAAAAGTAGTTTAGAACCAAATGAAGGGTTTATTCCAGCTTCTGTGTACAAGCCTCTTTTAGGCAATATTTTGTTTACTGCATTTCAGTTAGTTCTGGCAAATGGGGCTGCCAAGGTCGAAAACTGCAGGACCCCTTGCGGTACAGCTCCCCTGCTGTGGACTTTCTTAATTCTCTCCTTCCCTGGGAGGCTGCGGGTCCCTCCCGAGCATTCCTGGGGCGTGGTGCCCTGGCAGACCAGCTTCTGCTCCATGTTACCGTCTTGCTCTCAGAGCGCCCTTTATTCAAGCCACTGCTCAACAAATGTCACCATTGTGAATTTGCCCGGAACCCTTAGGAGGAGAAAAAGCCATCTCCCTCTGGGGGGAAGGGAGGGTGGACCTTACGCCCACCTAAAATGCTGATCCCAGGGCAACAAGCTGGTGCTGTCAGAGGACTCTTGCTGACTGACTCACTACGGAAAATGAGGGCAAGGCTCTGGTGTGGTGTGGCAGGGTGCCCTGTTGGTGACCACAGCAAATTCCTCAGGCCTGTGGCGACTTCCTCTGGGATGGATGCTGGCCCTCACCATCATCTGGGGGTATCCCTCCTCCTTTCTAACCTGTCCCCGATCTGTATTCTCAGGACTGTGATATGTTCACTTGCTGTCCTTCCTAGTCAGCCTAGGCTGCTATAACAAAATACCATAGACTGGAGGGCTTAAGCAACAAATGTTTATTTCTCCCAGCTCTTGAGGCAGGAAGTCCAAGATCAAGGTGCCAGCCAATTTGGTGTCTGATGAGGGTCTGCTTGCTGGTTTGCAGATGGCCACCTTCTTGCTGTGTCCGCACGTGGCAGAAGGAGTGCATGTGCTGGTCTCTTCCTTTTCTTATAAGGACACTAATCCCATCTTAGGGGCCCCACCTTCATGACCTCATCTAAATCTAATTACCTTCCTAAGACCCCACCTCTGAACAGCCGCAGATTAGGGCTACAACATATAAATTTTAGGGGTCACAAACATTCAATCCGTAATACTTGCTATACACCACGTGCACACACACACACACGCACACACAGACACAGTATCCGATGTGTCCTTCCTATTAGAAATTGCCATAGCTTGGGGTGGACTGTAGAGTGTAGAAAAGCGAAGGTTACAAAAACACTATTACCCATTCATATAGAATGCATGAGATTTTGGAAAGAATTCATTTCATTCTGAGGTAAATTATACACCAACCAGGACAGTGCCTCAACCAAGGAGGGCTAGTCATCGATGAAGGAAATCAATATGTCTGAACTAACATCCTTGAGCATGATAACTAATCCTTCTCTATCTGTGCCCCCAGGTTCTTAGCTACCTTTTGGAAGTAAACAGTACGTAGACATAGCTTTCTCGGTTTTCATACTTATTTTTTGATTGATGTGAAAACCTATTTCCAGAGTGTTTTCGAACGCTGGACCCCAAAGCATCTTCAAGCACTGCCTGCTGCAAGTTGTATATAAATAAGGACACAGTGGTACAGTGTGTAGGCCAGGCATAAACATTACCAAATCTAAAGTACTAACAGTGATTTTGGAATTTGCAAGCTGTGATGATGTCAGTTGAATCAGGCGATTTGAACTGACGGACCAGCCAGCCATGCGGAGAGGAGCTTAGTGGCCTGTGGAGGCATTAGGAGAGCTGGTTGGCAGGAGGTCATGCCAAGAGGACAGCTTCTAGCTGGATCGCCTGGACGGAATGTCAGCAATGAGAAGGTGGATAAAGTGAGAGGGTGAAAATCATGGCAAAAGCTAAAGGGCATAGTATTAAAGATAATAATAATAATCAATAATAGAAGTGCTTTAACTTCTGTGTCTGCTGGAGGACAGGAAACTTGTATGTGTTTAGTTTAACCTAATGCTCTCCTAGCATTAGGAGATATGGATAGATGAGATCATCCATTTTAAACACTAGGCAACTAAGAAGCAGGCCAAAAATCTGCCCATGGTCATATAAGTAGCAGTGGAGGCAAGAAGGGTGGAAGCATTCGAATGGAGCCCTTTCTGATTCCAAATGCACGTTTCTGTTCTCTTTGTCATGATAAAATTTTGCTTGCCATTAATCAGTTTAATTCACAAATATCATTTAGGGGCATACTGTGTTTCAGGAGCTACAGAGGGAGGATAACTGCCCGATGGTGCCGTGAAGGAGCAGATTCCTAAAGGAATTTGGGGGTAGGACATCATGTTTTATGTTATTCAAATGATGGAACAGTGTGATTCATAATAGGTAAGAAGGGAGTTTGGTTTTTACCTGACTCTAAATCCTTACTTCGAGAGTGAAATATTTTCACCTGGACTCCTTTCTGTCTCTTGAAAGGCGTTCTATCCAAGGTTGGACTTAGCTCATCTCACACCCTAAACCCCACCAACCACAGGAGCTTCCCCTTCAGAACTCCCCTGTCTATTTAAGGCAACATAGCAAACTAACAAGATTGGAAACTTTCATCATCCTTGCCACCTCCTTACCCTTCGATGGCTCAGATCCCATGTGTGTCCTGTCCGTTGCTTTCTGCACACACTCCTCTGTTATGTTGCTGTGACTCACATCCAAGCCATTTTTTTACCTCATCCCAGCAGTACTGCAATTGGCTTCCCTTCTTCCAGGCTCTGCTTACCCCCACCAGTGTGTCTGACTTTGAACCAAAACCTCTTTTTCTTAACAACTGCATGCTAGAGACTCCCTAAAGATCCAAAGCGAATCACTCATTCCCTTGTGAGAAGGTTAAGTTCCAGGAGGGTAGAGACTTTTCTCTCTTTTGTTCACTGGCCTATCTCCAGTGCCTACAGAGAAGCCTGGCGCATTTGTCGAATGTATGAATTAGTGCATTTGCAGTTCATAAAGGGAGGGAGGGAAGAAAGAGGAGACTACTATTTACTAGTGTCTATGATGTTCAAGCAGTGTGCCAGTCATTTTAAACATGACATCCTCTAATCTTTAAAGGGTATTATGATCCACAGCTTTTACTAACTGACTCAAAACACATGTATTGAATATTTACCATCTTCCAGGCATCCTGCTAGACAGCAGGGAACGTGAACAAGGCAGGTATAATCCATGTGCTCTTGGGACGTAGAGCTGAGTCCATGTGTACGTATGTGTGGTACAGAGAGACAATACTTAAGTACAGGAACAAACCAAAGAATTACAGTTAGTACAATTACAATTAGAAATTTTGCTTCAGCGGAAGTTGAGGCTCACAGTTTGACGGTGGCCTGTGAAAGCTAGGCTAAGGATGTTCCCATCCATCCTGAGTTCCCACTGCTCCCACCAAGACAGCAATTTCAGTGGGGCCCTAAGTCCTTTTCTAGTCCATGAATACACCACATCTCCCCCACCCTCGCGTCTTTCCTCACATTCCGTTCATCAGGTAGGGGAACTCGTTTTCTGCACTGCCTGCAACACTTCTTAGTATACTCAGGTAAGTTAAGAAACTTTTCATGCCTCTGGGGAGCTCACAGCCTTGAAAAAATTAGGAACCACATAAAAGAGCTGTGATACATAGCAGAGTCTGGTGAGTGAGTGCGCTGAAGGGTTTAGATGGAGAAGTGATCATGTCCGTTTGGGGGAGATCAGAAAATGTATGCAGAGAAGGTGGTATTTGAGCAGAGTATGATTTCTACAGCTTATCCTAGAGAAACGATGCTCAAAGTTGATGAAACAGTATAAGCAAAAATTGCGTCTGTGTCCGACTTCTAAGGACATGTAGGTAATAGTAAGAATCCCAGTGTGGCTGATTATGGAACAGTTGTAGGGGAGAAGGGGAATGGAAAGCTAATATGGGATCATGCGTTGGAGGACTAAATGCCAAGGAGAGGAGTTTATAATTAATGTGGTGGGCAGTGGGAATTCACTGTGATTTTTGACTAGGAGAAAGATATGCTTGTGGCCATGTTTCAGGAAGATTGTTCTGGCCTGTTGTGGAGGATGAATTGGGGAGACCCATCTGAGAGCTGTTTGCAGTAGATCATGCGAATGGTAAAAGCCTGATCTTTCAGGAGTCTTAAGCATGCAGTTACTAAGAAAAAGAGGTTTTGATTCAAAGTCAGACACACTGGTGGGCGTAAGCCAAGCCTGAAGTTGGAGAGGGGAGGAACAAGTCGAGGGCTCTGAGCTTCCCGGACAGACTAAGAGAATGGAATCCTCACAGATGGAAAACAGTTGTTTCTAGGTGGAAAATTAATCTGAGATGAAAGAGAATTCACTCAGATCCATTTACCTGGAAGTATCTTCCCTCCTCTAGTCTATATAGAGCAAAACCTCATGAAGAAGGTGGGGTATAAACCCAAAGGGTCATGCAGTTTTACTCCCTACAGCATTCTAGTCTGTTCACATAAATTAATATGGATTGCTTTAGATTGTTCCATATGCGATTTGCAGGTGTTGGTCTGGTTTTCCCCAGTTGGTGCAAAATCAGGGGCTTTTTCAGTATCCTCTAAAACAGTTTTGAAAAGTTCAGAGACACGGAACACTTACATGCCCATCATTTTTGTGTCTCAAAAAAAAAAAAAATTCAGAGAAAAAGAAGCTTAAAGACAAACTTCTAGAATTTTCTTTGATACTTTTGTGGGGAAAGCAGTTGATAGTTTCCCATAAAAGTACATCTGCTTCAACAATATTATGGAATTTGAGCTTAATATAGATTAAATATACTTTTTTCATATCACAAATTATGAAAATTTGTTCTGAAACAATATTGTAATGTATTCATCTGTCATCTCTAGAACTTTAGATTAGCATATATATAATTTATCTTTTCATCAAAGTCTAAGGTACTGTCTCTGACTAAGGAAAGAGAAGGTGGTGAAGATGTAGGAGGAACAGGGAATATTAATTAATATACTGAGGGAAAAACCTAGTGCAAAAAAAAACCCAATTCGAGTCCATGTTAGACAAAGACGTGAAGCTACATTGTCATGACTGGTTCACTAGATCCAAAAAGCAAGACAAAAGCAGTCCAGTTATAAAAACCAGACCTTATTTGAAAGAGAGCTAAGTGATACCGTCACAGTTCAGTTACTAGCCTAGTGAGACCTTAAGAAAACAAGCAGGTTTTGCCCTGTGTCCTATAATGTTGTTTTTACCATTTTCAGGATAGAGAAGAAAGTCATGCCAGTGCCAGAAAATTTGCCAAGTGCTTTGGCATCCTGGGAATTTATTCAGCTTATTTTGAGGAGGTCATCAAGTTCCCAAGGGGCAGACTTTTTTTTTTTTCCAGAAGATATTTTGGTAATGGGTCTAATTATAATAACTTTGTTTAATAGCATACATTTCTTTGAAAGAACTGAAGAATTTTTTAAAAATAATATTTGGTTTCTTTATGGTAACCTGTGAAGTTGGGAAAGGGATATTGATTATCTTATAGCCATAATCTCTTTTCTTTTTTTCTTTTTTTTTTTTTTAAACATCTTTATTGGGGTATAATTGCTTTACAATGGTGTGTTAGTTTCTGCTTTATAACAAAGTGAATCAGCTATACGTATACAAATGTTCCCATATGTCTTCCCTCTTGCGTCTCCCTCCCTCCCACTCTCCCCATCCCACCCCAACAGGCTGTCACAAAGCACCGAGCTAATATCCCTGTGCCTTGCGGCTGCTTCCCCCTAGCTATCTACCTTACTACGTTTGTTAGTGTGTATATGTCCATGACTTCTTTTCTTTATATTTGGGAAAAATAAAGGAACTCCATCCCACTTACCACAATACTGACTAATGAGTTGACCAATCTTTCCAGAAGTCTAGAGAAGCTTTAGCTCTGCTGTATCACATTCATTTAGCCAGTGAAATGATCTGCTTCAGAATCTTGAATATTAAATTTAATTTTGACTGTATTTGATAAACTCAGAGTTGAAAATATACCCCATCAAACTTTGGTCTTTGTGTATATGCTGACAAAGATCAAGGTGATTTGTAGGGGTTAGAGATGGAAATCAAAAACATGCTGAGGGAAAAATGTCCAATATAAAAGATGTGAAACTGTGTTCTCCTAATTCCAAAAAAAAAGACAAAGTGTTAGGAAAAAAAAGTGAACTTATAAATCAGAGTAACCCTAAATGGAGCCATGTGGCAAATGAAAGGACCTATAAAATGGCATGAGGATAAAACTAAGCAAGGCAACAGGATTAAGAAATTTCATTGGAATGAGAAGTAAGTTAAGAAAGACCATTCTGAGTTAACTGTAGCAGAATAAAGGGATTGGCAGCCCTCTCCGTAATTCTGCTGCAATGGTTCCCAAAATATTGAGTAAGGCTTTGTGATTCTAATTAGCTAAGTACTAGAAACATGCCTTCCAATGGGACTCATATGGCTATATGGAATAACTGCAAAAATATGGGGTTTGAGCTTAATATAGATTAAATATACTTTTCATATCATAAATTATGAAAAACTGTTCTAAACAAGATTGTTTATCGGTCATCTCGAGAGCTTCGGGGGTTGGACATGTGTGCACAGAATATAGAGCAGTGCTATTTGCACGTCTAATCAGGGTTTTCCTTGTGCTGACTTTGGGTTGGTTTTCACAGTCCTTGATTAGTGAACTCTAAACGATGATAATGATAACCAGGCATAACTTTGATGTTGTTCCTTAAATTAGAGTGTGGCCCAGATAGGAAAGCTAATGGTAATCATGATGATAGCCTATGTATATTGAGTGCCTGCTGTTTGCCATGTGTTAACTTATTTAATCCTCACAACAACCCTACTAGACATATGAAGAAACTGAGGCACAGAACAGTTAAGTAACTTGCTCAGATTCACACAGCCAGGAAGTGGCAGACCTGGGATTTGAACCCAGGACTTCTGGCTGTAGGTCCCACACTCCAAACTCCACTGTAGTGCGGTATTTCCCATGCTGTGGTATTTTTTTGTACTGCTGCTGGTGACATCCCCAGCTCTCTGGAATTCTAACCATGGTGTCTTGTCTATCTCTTTGGACTTTTTTTCCCGCCTGTTCTGATACAGCCACATAAGACCCCTTATGATTCAGAGAATATGGTGCCCTTAATGAATCATCAAGACGTTGATGGGCATTTTGGGGCTTTTCTGTGGAGATCTCATTTCTTAATTCTGACTCAGCCCATCAGAATGATTTGATGGTTATGACATATCATCCCTGCATGCAATTAAATGAATAACAATCCTTTACCCACACTTGCTAGTGGAAAAGAAAGAAACTGACCACATTTTTGGAACACATTGCCTCTATAAGTAAGAGCAACTTCTCCCCGTACTTACTCTCTATGAGTTTGAATTTTAGAGAGATTTGTTAACATCTGGAATACTAATATTACATAGTCCAAGAATAACGAGAGATGTATGGTTTAGTGAGTGTGTGAGTGAGTGAGTGTGGTTTAGAAATGAGAGGTTTAGTGAGCTATCCGACCACCAAGATTCTTGAGGCCAAACTCAAGCAATGTTACTGATAACACATATGACCTTACTACCCAGTTTTAAACATTTCTTGCCCAATACTAATCTCATTGCCGTTTCATCTCAGATTTTTCCAAGAAATGCTCCCTTGTCCCAGCTCTCTGTTAAAAAAGAGCGTTGGTAAAGTGCTTCGTATGAGTACAAGGGCAAGGGCAGCCAATATCACAGCCCCGTTGTAGATAGATGGGGAGAAGGGTGCATGAAGACCTAACAGCCTGATGAAATCCCAACTCAGCAGCGCTGCTATTCCTTAATAGATTGGCATATTCTTAAGAGAAGCAGTGACCCTGTTCAGTCAATGCATTTGGAGTCCTCCTGGGGGCCAGGCTCTCTTCTGGGCTCTGAGGACCCAGAATTGAATAAAGCACCTTCCTGGCCCTCAGAGGGCCCCTAACGGACTCATCTCTTCTCTGTTAAATCCTTTCGTCTCTGAGTCTTGTATAATCATACTGTCACACTGAGATCCAGTTCAGTAGTTTCACGATGTCCCCCTCAAGTCAGAGTGAAATAAGAGGGACTCTTCCTCTGAAATCCATGGAAACGTTGAGTTTGCTGTTTTGTTCTCCTTGATAAAATAGAGCATAATAACTAGTTGCTGGGTTACTACAGAAAACTCAGGCCCCAAACGGCAGCCGGGAAGAGCAGTTAGCAATTAAGTAAAGGAAATGATTAGTGGGTTTGAAACCCAGCCCACTGCCCATGTACTTCTTAGCAGAATCAGGCATCTAGGTTACTTAGGCAACTTTTATCACTAAGGAAGTAGTTTTGGTGACTCATGCTCAGACAGGATAATTTCTTTCCAAATCTGTGTATTCAGTGACCTTACCGTCATCCTTATGTTTTTCCTTCTCTTAGCACTGGGACATAAAGACTACATTTGGCTGGCTTTGGTTCATCACTTATTAGTGTTATCCTTCACTGGCTGGCCCGTAGTTTGAAATTTAATGGACTCATGGTGATCAGAGTGAAAGGGCAGTAGTTCCTGCAGTATATTCCTATATTAAAGGTAGAACTAACAGCTTCTTTTCTAAGCAGAAATGTTGTATCTTGTAATAACAACGTTTCTTGTCAGTTTTTATTTATGGAACAGTGCTGTTTAAAATACCAGCCACACTTTTGAAAAATAAACTAAAATACTGAAGTATTTTATACCATAACATAAAATGCCTTCATTTTCCCCAAAGAGATGCAAAATGGAATGAAAATCTCCGAGAGCTGTCTAGAGATGATGATCGCAAAAATGAAGGGAGCTGAAGAAACCTCCTTTGCCAGCTTCTCTCTTCAGATTTTTGATCTACCTGACGGATGTTCCAACAGCATCTGTTTGTGGACAGTTAACATTTTTTTTTCTGTTAAAAGAATAGTAGAGATGGTGTAGAAAAAAATGAGTAATGAAAAGTGTTATAGGTTGATGATGTGTTTGGAGAATTGTATGCAAGAACTTACTATTGACAGAGAAAAACAAAACAAAACCAAATTGGAAGCCAAGTGTCTGAGATGATTCTGGGTTAGGACAGGAGCAGCCTGGCTTGGTCTCCAGGTTTTTCTGGTAGCCTGCAGTGGTGACAGCTTTCAGTGTGGGTCAGCCTCAGGATCACGTGAGTCGTTATTATGGTTTTTTTCTTAGCCCCAGAAACCATGCCGTAAGTCAAAATTTAGACAGTTTAGCTGTTTTCATTTTGCTTTCAATCTAGTCGTTTTCCGTTTTTAATTTTGTGCCTGGAAAAACTTGAAAAAGGCCATGAGTCATGACAACTGTTTCCTTTTCCTCCAAATAGAAGCCTTAGCAGCTGAGCGGTTTTCAGTGGGGACCCTTTAAGGGAACGTTTGGGAGAAATACGTATCCGGGGGTTCTCCCAAAGTGTGGTACCCAGACCAGCAGTGGCAGCATCCCCTGGAAATCTGTTAGAAGTGCCCACTATCAGGCACCACTCCAGATGTGATTGAATCAGAGACTCTGGGGAAGGAAGTCTGTGTTTTAACAAGACATCTAGATGGTTCTGAGCAACGCTCAAGTCCGAGAACCACTGTGTTAGTGAATTGTTAGTATTTGTGGCTATTGAGAGTGTAATATAGTGGTTGGAAGGTGGGCATGTTTATGAGTCTTTGTTTGTGAGGAGATGAATCAGAGAGAGAAAAGAATGCCTTAACTTTTGGAATTCAAAAAAGAAAAAGGAAGCCTGGAATTTAATTAGCAGGACTAATTGCTTGCATGAAACTTTGCTCTCTCAGAGAACAGCGATCCAGATGACGAGGTTACTGTGAAATATAGTGGCATGGTTTTGAAGTTCTAGAAGAATCTCTCTAGTGAGAAAAGGCATGCCTTTCCATATTAGGACGTAAATTCAACTCCGTTTTGTAGAATCCTATAAGATTCTTGTATCCCAGTGACTTGGCCAGCTCATTTACTTCTTGAGGCCCTACTTTCTACATCTGAAAACCATATGCTTCGTTAGTTGCCATGAATTATCTCATTGGAATGAAGTGAGGGATTCATTATATGGAAGAGGATTTGTGAGGCATCTTGATTACTGAAAAATGCAAACCATAAGGATCAAGAGTGATTAATATAAATCTTGATGCAACTATGAGTTGATATGTCAACTTCCCTTTGATACGTGCTCCCCCTTTTAATTAATTTATTTATTTTGGCTGCACCGGGTCTTAGTTGCGGTGTGCGGGATCTAGTTCCCCGATCAGGGATCGAACCCAGGCCCCCTGCATTGTGAGCTCGAGTCTTCCCCACGGGACCACCAGGGAGGCCCCTGTTCTGTGCTCCCTTTAGTCTTGACTCTCATGTATTCATTTTTGGTGTTAAACAAATCACAGTTTTTAAACGCTTTAATCTTCATTTCCTCATGGAAAACATAGCATTCATGATACCTGCTCACAGGATTGTTGTGAGAAGAGAATTAGATTAAAATATGAAAAGGCAGTTTTAAAGCTCAAACATTACAAATTTTAGGTATTGTCGTTTTGATTGTGGTTATTTCATGTCCAGATTGAGAAGGCTTTGTGATTGTTGACATAATGATATCATCCAGGAGTTTGGAATAAGTGTGTACATCAGCGGATTTTATGATTACAAAAAATAGCTATGTTTACTTTTCTACTAATTCTCCTTCAGTGGAATGTTCCCATTTTCTCATGAAGTGGGGGGAGATCCACATATGTTTTATTAAAGAAAGCAAGCCTCGTATTTTTTATCCTTTGAACTGAGAGGCTACATATTATTCATTGTTTTCGAGTCAGGCTACCTGGGTAAATTCCCAATCCTCTACCTACTTGCAACCGTGGATAAACCTCAGTTTCCTCATATGTAAACTAGGGGTGGTAATAATACAGATTCGTATGAAGATGAAATGGGAAATGTATGTATAGAATACATAGCAGAGTGCCTGGCACAGAGTAAGCGTTCAGTAAGGTGGGCTGCTGTTGTGATTATCATCATTAAACTGTAGCGTGAAGAAGAGGAAAAAAGGTTGTGTGTGAAAGTCAAGGGCAGGAGGGAATAAAAAGACAAGGGGGACAGCTTTGAAAATGGTCTGATCGTCCTGCAAATGACAATCCAAGCAATTCCCATGACTTCTGAAAATCAAAGACTTCCCTGTTGCTTCCAATGAGAAAATGAACCATAGTCATTTGTAATGTCCACCTTCCTGTAACAATCAAAATCGCAATCTTGCTTGAAAGTTACATGTCTTCCCTTTCCCAGCATGAACACGCAGAAGGCAAAGAGCTGTAGGAAATGGGAGTCCTCGCCTCTCTCTCTCTCTCTCCCCCTCTCCCTCTCCCTCCTTCCCTTTCCCTCTCCTTCTCCCTCTCTCTCTCTCTCTCTGAAGTGCTCCTACTTCTTCTCTATCTTGATAACTGAAGTTTCTTGCTGCTCTAGGGTTAGAGCTCATAGCAGAGCAAAGGTTGGGGAGATAAGAAAGTTCTTACTTGACAAGGACTGTTGATGATCCAGTACTTAAAACTGGCCCTCTCCATTTGGTCTGTGTTTAAAACTGGCCCTTCTGCTAGCAGGTGCTTCTTTGTTCTCCAGAGCTCCCTTGACCTGCAGAAGTGCATTTGTATTTGGTCATCCACAGTCTCAAGGAGTCATTCTGAAGTACACCCCTTGCTGCTTTTTGCTATGGTACCTGCTTTCCAGCGGATGATCCTGAACAGGATCTAAGACAGCTAGCGCTATCTTGCATGGCTCAGATCTGGTCCAAGGGAAATACTTTACCTTCAAAAGCTCAGAGGGTAATGAGGATACTATTTTCAATCCCTGGGTAGCCCTTTGAAGCTCTTTGCCTTACACTTGCGGTAAGCAAACAACCCCATAGATCTTCTGGTCGGATTCACACAGCATGCTGGCAACTTGCTCCAGAAACCTTCATCTTCAAAAATCTCCAACTCTTTTTGCCTCTGACATGGATGAATGGTTATAAGAGTTACGTAACCTTCCTGGCATGCTTCCTTTGAAAATGTTGCTTTATACCGTTGTATTTCACTTTGGAATGTGGTGTCTAGTGTTCAGTACTTGAGTCAAAACTTGCACTTTAATTCAAGGTAAAAGGGGGAGAGGACCGCTTTGGGGTTGCTTTGATTTCACAGACCATCACCCCAAAGTTGGTGGTGCTGCAGAGGAAAAGATGGTTTACGCATGCAGGTGTTGTTATTGGGAGCCTCATGAATGCCCACCCTGATCACAAAGTAAAGATGTAAATGTGAGTAGTGGTTTTTCCTCATAGGCAGTTGTTTTGGTTGTGGTTGTTGTTTTTTTGTTAAAGCAACTGACATAGCACTTGGGACTGATTTATGTTATTACTTTGGGAGATAAAATGTGTTTAAAAATAGTGTTCCCATGAAATCAAAAAATGGTTAACTTTCATCGGTTGTAGGATCCTAGACTACCATGTGTGTGAAACTTGTCTCAAGACAAATTAAACAAAATATATTATGTATTGTGTTTAAATGTTTTTTTTTTTGCATTTCAGGTATAACTTTTTAAAATGTGCAAACACACATAAATAAATGTGTACAGATATATACAACTCTGATCTCATGCCAAAAATGTGTGTGACTGCCTTGTGATAGTTTTGGAGGTGGGTATCTGAGTATGATATGAATATGGGCTTGTCATTGGAACGCCATGGAAGCCTCCTGTGCTTGTTTTTGTAGATCCTAGATACTATTGTGAAAATTGTACAGACCTATCAAAACTTGCTGAGAATTGGAAAACTTGATATATTATACATTTCTCTAATAATTCTTGATGTCAATTTGGTTGTTTTTTAAACTATGCTTGATTGGCATGGCAGATTTAGGGTAGTCAAATCGTGAGATAATAAAATACCTATCTATGCATCCATCCACCCAGGGGACTCCTGAAATATTAGAAGTTAGTACTAAAATTGCCCTTAATTAAAAATAAATAATAATAAAAACCGTGGCATTAATTTGAATTGAAAAATAAAGCAAAGTCTGTATTTTGGTTCCTAATTAGGAAAAAGGAGAGAAAGATTTTGTCTTGAAATTTTTTCTGTTTTATTAATTTTTTTTTTTTTTTTTTTTTTTTTTGCGGTACGCGGGCCTCTCACCGTTGTGGCCTCTCCCGTTGCGGAGCACAGGCTCCGGACGCGCAGGCTCAGCGGCCGTGGCTCACGGGCCCAGCCGCTCCGCGGCATGTGGGATCTTCCCGGACCGGGGCACGAACCCGTATCCCCTGCCTCGGCAGGCGGACTCCCAACCACTGTGCCACCAGGGAAGCCCCTACATTTTTATTATAAGTATATGGGGGCAATATTAGTGAGGCCAGGGGCCTTACACCTTAGTGATTTTTTTTTTCTTTTCTCTCCTCTCATTTTGTCGTCCCTCCCCTCCACGCTTCTCCTTTCCTTTTCTTTCCTGATAGCGGGTGATGTGCTCCAAAGAGATGAAAATACCTGGAAAGATTCTGTGGACCAGTCAACTCTGAGCCAACTTGAGGATATGGGGGCAAGAGTCCAAAAGGAAAAGAGAGAGAGAGCGAGAGGGAGAGGGAGATGGATTCTTCTAAATTTTGTGCAACACCCATTAACATCCATGTAAATAGGATTTCGCATTTAAACACACTGCATGGCGCACCAAGGTTGGTGAAAAGACGGTGTACCGGTAGGTCTGAAAATGGGGGAAGTGTGTAATAAGTGCTACATTAGATGAAGCAAGGTTTAAAAGGGTGTTATTGAATTGGAAGCATCAAAATGGACTTATGACTTTAAAAAGCCCCCCTCTAAAGCTGAAAGAGTAGAAACGGTCCCTGGTATCACACTACCTACAGCCACAAGATATGTGGGAAAATCTAACATGTCCTCTAGGTGCTGGGTTTTGATCTCTTCTGCTCTTCTCACGGAAAGGAACTCAGAAGAAAGCTGGTACCAGATCTTGGGAAAATATTGAAAGGAGCTAAGAACGGGAAGGCATAGCTAAGAAATGTTTGCCAAAGAAGAGGAATTGTGATGCTTCCTACCAGATGTGAGAATGTATTATGAAGCTTGAGTCATTAAAAGTATGGTTCCCCAGCAGACTTTTCCAAGAAGGGATACCCCGCCCCAATGCAGATCACACTAAATTAGAACACAGTGTGTAGAACCGGAAGTATTAAAAACCAATGTGAAAGGGGAAACTAGATTTTTAGAGGAAAGTTGGGTTAAAAACCTCACCTTGCATACTATATCAAAATACATTTTAAAGCTGAAACATAAGGGAAAGAAGAACATGGAGATGAATTTAGCTTATTTTTTTCTAAGTAAAGGACTCTCTAAGCCTAAAAAGATACAGGGTGAGTCACAAAGGAAAAATATGTGTATTTGGCTGCAGAAAATTAAGTACTTTTGTGCCATAAGATATTATAAACCAAATTAAATGGAAAATGTGGAACTGGGAAGTGTTTTTGTAATACAGGTGGCTGATAGCTTTAGAACTAACAACAAAAATAACATTTGTGATAATTCAGTAAGAAACGCATATTAACCCAGTAGAAAAAGGACAAATGTCACAAATAATTGACAAAAGAAAAAATTACAGATGACTAATGAACATATACTTAACCATAAACGTATAAAAATTTAGGTTTTTATGTTAATCAAAAAAAGGGAAAATAAAAAGGCCCTACTCATTTGTGACCTACGAGATTGACAAAGGTTACAAATGGCAACACTTCGTAAGGATACAGCAGGAGAGCATTCCAGCCACTGCTGATGGGAATATGGGCTCTGCAGTCTTTTTTGGAGATGACTTTTGACCATCTGCATAAAGGACTTAGATCATAATTATAAACTTTTTACCCAGTAACCCCATATTAGACTCGATCTGGTAAACATAATAAGAGAATATTTGAATATTAATATGCAAGAATATACATTACACTCACTATTGATGTGAAAAACTAAAACCTCTTAAGTGTTCAATACTGAGAGAACAGAAAAATAAATTATTGTTTATGTACTTATGTATTGTTAAGGCAGGAAAGATATTCAGTAAAGTGTTAAAACTGGTTGTGTTTTAGGGGTAAGGATGGAATCAAGTTTTATAGAAGGATGTATCTGTTTTCCTTTTTATACTTTTGTAATTTGTTTTACCTCTCAAAATTAGTGTGTATTATTCCTAAAATTTCTAAAATTCATAAAAAATGTATAGCTTTTTATATATATAATGAAGTGTAGAATTGGTAATGATAAAACGTTAGGTGAAAAAAAATCAGGGTATAAAATACATATGCGAGGGGCTTCCCTGGTGGTGCAGTGGTTAAGAATCTGCCTGCCAATGCAGGGCACACGGGTTCAAGTCCTGGTCTGGGAAGATCCCACATGCCGCGGAGCAACTAAGCCCGTGCGCCACAACTACTGAGCCCGCGTGCTACAATTACTGAAGCCTGTGTGCCTACAGCCCATGCTCCACAATAGGAGAAGCCACCACAATGAGAAGCCCTCGCACCGCAACAAAGAGTAGCCCCTGCTCGCCTCAACTAGAGAAAGCCCGTGTGCAGCAGTGAAGACCTAATGCAGCCAAAATAAATAAATAAAATTTAAAAAATACATATGCAATAAAATTATGATTTTGGTAAAATATAATTTGTGCAAAGACTGGCAGGATAAACATCAAAACATCAGCCATAGTCCTTTCCTTCTTTTTATGTATATTTGCCTATTTTCCCAGTTATGCTTTAAATATTTTATTTTATTTATTTATTTATTTTTGGCTGCGTTGG
Source organism: Phocoena sinus (assembly GCF_008692025.1). NCBI lineage: Eukaryota > Metazoa > Chordata > Mammalia > Artiodactyla > Phocoenidae > Phocoena > Phocoena sinus. Next base: position 5,202,317 of record NC_045764.1, read on the forward strand.
GTCTTCTTTGCTGCACGCGGCCTCTCTCTAGTTGGGGTGAGAAGGGGCTACTCTTCGTTGTGGTGCCCGTGCTTCTCATTGCAGTGGCTTCTCTTGTTGTGGAGCACGCACTCTAGGCGTGTGGGCTTCAGTAGTTATGGCACATGGGCTCAGTAGTTGGGCTCGCGGGCTCTAGAGCACAGGCTTAGTAGTTGTGCCGCACGGGCTTAGTTGCTCTGCGCCCTGTGGAATCTTCCCAGACCTGGGCTCAAACCCGTGTCCCCTGCATTGGCAGGCGGATTCTTAACCTCTGTGCCACCAGGGAAGTCCCTCTCTGGGTATTTCTAATGTATGTTTATCAGGTCTCTTTCACTTTTGGTGATAAACAAAAATTTATTTTCCAAATAATAATGTCTCATCTCTAGGGAACTAGTATTTTGATGAAACTGCAATTTGAAGCTTTTGGATTTTAAAACTGTAAACTCTACAAGGATATATAAAGACTGCTCTTTGTTGCATTCTTTTCCCACCCTATTCTAGGATTTAAACCTAAAATGAACGGGGTAAAAACAATATATGACATGTAGATTCCAGACATTCTTTCCTAACTAGAATGATTTTTAACTGCTAATGTGAATTTTTCCTCAGAATATGCCAACTCTTATTTATTACTTGATGCCTTCCAGACTTTTTTTTTAAATACTCTTACTATCTTCTAATTTCTCTTCCTTTAAAAATTTGCTTCTGTGATTTGTAAATTAATCTAACCCAGAGAATATTGTTTTATGTGACACTGAGCAAGTCATCTGAAGTTTTCTCCTTTTTATTCTTTGTAATAAAGCAGAATATTAAAAAAGAAAATCTGGGGCTTCCCTGGTGGCGCAGTGGTTGGGAGTCCGCCTGCCGATGCAGGTGACATGGGTTCGTACCCCAGTCCGGGAAGATCCCACATGCCGCGGAGCGGCTGGGCCCATGAGCCATGGCCGCTGAGCCTGCGCGTCCGGAGCCTGTGCTTTGCAACGGGAGAGGCCACAGCAGTGGGAGGCCCACGAACCGCAAAAAAAAAAAAAAAAAAAAAAAAGAAAATCTGATAGGTCTAAAATAGATTAGTAAGCATTTTAAACATTCATAAAGTTCTTTGAAACTTATAAGCCTATATTATCATGTATTATTGATGTTATCCTATTATTAAAACATACTTTTGCCATCTACTGAAATATAGTCTATTTCAGTCATTCCTATTCTCTGAATGACTAAACATAGAACAAATCCCTTTGGGACTTGTACTGTATTTTAACTTAGCAGTAATTACCTTAAATGGAAATGAAACACTAATAGTCTTGATATGCAGGAATCAGTTTAACTCTAGAATGCAAGGGTTAATGGCCTCTGGTGCATCCCAAGTGTGAATAGAAAGTTTGGGGGATAAGTTGGGCTTGTGTTGTGTAATATTTATGGAAGTGACTTTGAAAGCCAGTAAAGTCAATTTTAACAATTTTAAATAAATACGAAGTTGATTTTTTTCCTTATACAGTGAATAAATGTAGTAGGTGCAGTATTATGGACTGGTTACGTTTCATTTATTTTTATCACTATTGGATCATATGAGAATGATTCTAAGTTCTGTCATGCATCTAAACTACTACCTAACTAGCAAGGGTAAAATGAAAAATCCTTGTATATGATTCTTCTCTGGCTTTTACTTTGTCAGTGCTGATAATTGTAGCAACTTTTGAAAAAAGACTATGAAGAATAATAAGGGCTTTAATGGAGTGTGTGTGTGCATGCAGGTGTGCCTGTGTATGTCTTTCCCCTTTTCCTCTTCCTGATACTTCTGGTTTGTGTGATTTGGTTGTGCCTCAGACAGTTCTAGATATTCAGGTAAATTACTAGGGAAAAGGAGCAAAGTAATAACAGCTCTCAAAGGCATTACATTTTCAGCTCCTCTATTCATTGAAGGCTGTAATAGAAAACAATGAAGACATCTTGTTGGATAATAGGCAAACTAGTCTCCCGGTAATATAACTTTTTTGAACACACACTAGGAAAATAATTCTCTCTGTGTAATTGTTAGAAAAGAATGGCTTATACCTTACATTATAATTTGTAGTTCAGCTGTTAACTGAACAAAGCTCAAACAGAACAAAGTGGAAGGAAATCAGTGTCTATTGTTCTAGGCATATTACTGAGTTTTTCTCTCTCTCTCTTTATATATATATACATATATATATATACACTCACATATACAGATATGTATATATGTACAAATTAATAATCGATTGATACAGACGACTACCTTGCTAGCAAATATTACCCTTCTTTCATAGATAAAGTGAGTATTAGAGTCAGGATTCATATTAACCAATTTATTTATTTTTCTAAAATAAGCTTTGGGACCTCCCTGGTGACTCAGTGGTTAAGAATCCACCTGTCAATGCAGGGGACACGGGTTCGAGCCCTGTCCGGGAAGATCCCACATGCCGCGGAGCAACTAAGCCCGTGTGCCACAACTACTGAGCCCGAGTGCCACAACTACTGAAGCCCTCACGCCTAGAGCCCATGCTCCACAACAAGAGAAGCCACCGCGATGAGAAGCCCGCACACCGCAACGAAGAGTAGCCACCACTCGCCGCAACTAGAGAAAGCCGTGCAGCAATGAAGACCCAACACAGCCAAAAATAAAAATCAATAAAAAGAATAAGATTTATTTATGTATAATTGTGCAGTAAAATTAATCAATTCTACTGTATAATTTTGACAAGTGTATACGGCTAAGTAAGCATTATCACAATCAAAACATAAAGCTTGGGGACCTCTCTGGTGGTTCAGTGGTTACAACTTCACCTTCCATTGTAGTGGGTGTGGTTTGATCTCTCGTTGGGGAGCTAAGATCCCACATGCCTCGCGGCCAAAAAACCAAAACATATAACAGAAGCAATATTGTAACAAATTCAATAAAGACTTTTAAAAATGGTCCACATCGGAAAAAAAAAATAAAGCTCTTTGTATCACCCCCAAAAATCCTCCTATGACCCTTTGCACTCAGTCTCTCCTTTGCGCTGGTCTCAGGAAACTCCTGATCTTTCCATGACATTAGTTTTGTCTTTGTCATATAGCACGTAGTTCTGTGTGTCTGGCTTCTTTCTCTTGCATTATTCATTTAAGAATCATCTATGCTTCAAGTATATCAGTATTCCTTTTTATGGCTGAGTAGTATTCCTTTGTATAGTTATACCATTTGTTTATTCATTTGTTACTTGAGGCACATTCGGTTTGTTTCCAGTTTTAACCAATTTATTTTAAGGACCGTGTTCCTTACCCTGTATCAAGCTGCCTTTGCAGGAGTGACTGGGCAGGGAATCTATTATAAATGTTAGTAATTAGTCTTTGAGATTGATCCTCTTTGGTGAAGCAAATTAACCTTTTTGCCTGACCTTTATAACATGCATTGCTGTATGGGGCTTCACAATTCTCCAAAGTTGCCTTTATTCCTCAGGCCAACCTGTTCTCAGGAAGCACCATATTCTGGTGACTAGGGCTGCTTTTCATCTGGGGTTAGGGGCCTAGCAGGCATGGGACAGCAGAGCCGATGAAGTATCTTTTGTACTAAGTTATGGACTTTCCAGTGAGTTGGAATTCCCTGTTCTCCACCTACCTGTGGGCCTGGGCAAGTTACCTAATCTCTCTGGATCTCTGTGTCTTCATCTCTCAAACTGAGGTTGGATGAAATCAGTCGTTTACAATCCATGTCCCACCAGGTCACTTAGACGCAGCTACGGAGACCAATGGTAGTAGGAGAGGTGCTTCTGGGCTGCATACCACCTATGCTTCGACAAGAGGACAGCTGTGTGTGTGTGTGTGTGTGTGTGTGTGTGTATGTGTGTGTGTGTGTGCGCACGCACCCTCACTCTACGTCTCCCTCTCTGCCCTGATTCTATACTTTTATTTTTCTTTTTAAAATTTTTTGCCCGTGCCACGTGGCATGTGGGATCTTACTTCCCTGACCAGAGATCGAACCCCGAACTCCCTTCAGTGGAAGCGCAGAGTCTTAACCACTTGACTGCCAGGGAAGTCCCTGCCCTGATTCTAATGAGATTTTGTTTGAACAAAATATTCTACATCTAAAACCTAGTTGGAAAAAACAACTGGACCAAATAGTCCTTAAGGTTCCTTCCTGCTCTAACTTTCCATGAGCATATGAAAGCAGTTTTAAAGACAGAGAATCTCACTGTTTTTAATTTAATTAAAATGTAATCTTGGGCTTCCCTGGTGGCGCAGTGGTTGAGAGTCCGCCTGCCAATGCAGGGGACACCGGTTCCTGCCCCGGTCCGGGAAGATCCCACATGCCGCGGAGCGGATGGGCCCGTGAGCCATGGCCACTGAGCCTGCGCGTCCGGAGCCTGTGCTCCGCAACGGGAGAGGCCACAACAGTGAGAGGCCCGCATACCGAAAAAAAAAAAAAAAAAATGTAATCTTTAAAATTTGCTGCAAAACATTGTTTGATTTGAAATTTCAGAAAGAGCCTCAAAGAGAAAAATCCAGGTCAAAATCTATGACTGAGTCCTTGGAAATGGCAAAGCTATAAGGCACACTGCGTGGTTTCTATGCTTTTCAGCAAAAAAAATCTATCATGGGGCTTCCCTGGTAGCGCAGTGGTTGAGAATCTGCCTGCTAATGCAGGGGGCACGGGTTCGAGCCCTGGTCTGGGAGGATCCCACATGCTGCAGAGCAACTAGGCCCGTGAGCCACAACTACTGAGCCCACGTGCCACAGCTACTGAAGCCTGCACTTCTTGAGTCTGGGCTCTGCAACAAGAGAAGCCACAGCAATGAGAAGCCCGCGCACCTCAACAAAGAGTAGCTCCCGCTCGCCACTACTAGAGAAAGCCCACACAGCAACGAGGACCCAACGCAACCAAAAATAAATAAATAAGTTAAAAAAAAAAAAAAGGATGGCCATCATGGAAACTCAAAGATGGTTGCCAATAAGTATTTTTAAAGCATTTGGCAGGCTATGTTTAATTTTGTTAAATATTAATGATCAGTGACAGGCAGGAGAGGAAGAATAAAACATCATTAGATTTCAACTTATACAATGAGCCCTTAAATAATTCAGAGTTGTATGTCCTGATATATATTTATGGTACTAATATTATGCAATAAATATTAAAAAATTTTGTTTCATGCATTATATACATGATGTTAGCATGTGTATGATTTCTATAGGCTTAATTGGTTTAAAAGCATATTTGCTTAAAGCAGATTTTTAAAATGTCTTCTTTCAAGATCATTTCAATTTGAGCTGGTAATTAACATGTAGCCCAATCAGGACTCATGTTTTCAATACTAATTCAGCCTCAGAATCTTAGAGCCACAGGGGCCCTCAGCAATCATTTCCCCTTCTTTCTCGTGCTTTTCTTTTACAGATGGAGGAACCAGCTCACCGCCAAGGCACACAACTGGTTACTGGCAACGCCAGGGTTAAGACTCCCTTCTCTGGTATCTTTCCTAACACACCACCCCTCTTATCTGAAATAAGTGACCAATAAAAAAACATTCAGGGACTTCCCCAGTGGCACAGTGGTTAAGAATCCGCCTGTCTATGCAGGAGACATGGGTCGAGCCCTGGTCTGGGAAGATCCCGCATGCCGGAGCGACTACGTCTGTGCCCCACAATTGCTGAGCCCACATGCCACAACTGCTGAAGCCCATGCACCGCGACAAAGAGTAGCCCCCGCTCACCACAACTAGAAAAGCCTGTGCGCAGCAACAAAGACCCAATGCAGCCAAAGAAACCCCCCAAAACAAAAAACCAAAAAAAACATCAAAGCGCCAATACACATTACTGTTAAAAAATTTCACAGGACACATTCAAAATGGATCCAGTCAGTTCCATGATGGAGACACAGTAGGCATACTTTTATTTGTTAACAGCATTACATTAGCACATGTGAATGTTTCTATCAGTTATTATTACAAGTGGTACTCCACAATTTCTCCTAACAAAAGTGAACGTGTGTGGGACTTCCCCGGTGGTCCAGTGGTTAAGACTCTGTGCTTCAGTGCAGGGGGCCCTGGGTTTGAACCCTGGTTGGGGAACTAAGGGTCCCACATGCCAAGAGGCCAAAAAAAAAAAGTGAACGTGTGGTGGTAACCGGAACAATAGAAAAACAGTTCACAATGAGACCATTTCTTCTCCTGGGTATGACCACGTTTTCTTAGTTTGCAATCCAGCTTCTAACAATTTGGTCAGTGGATCATCTTGGAGAAGCAAGGCCCTAGCACTTGGAGGGCCATAATTGTAACCGAGCAGGACACTATGGGGCCTTCCTGGGACAGACCCCTCCCCCATAGCTTCTGCTTTAGTTCCTCTCTGAAGTACCCAGATAATTTGTGTCTGATGCATATTTCCTGAGTCTTTCAGATGCTAAAACCACTACCAAATGGAAGAAATTAACTACTTGATGATCAAGAGGCATTAGCTCCAGACCTTCTGGCACCTAAGGATTGATCACCATCAACCAATCAGAGAACTGTGCACAAGCTGAACCACATACCCTGGGACGCCCCTCCCTCACCTGGCCCTTACAAAGGCTTTGCTACAATCCTCTGGAGAGTCCTGGGTTTTTGAGCACGAGCTACCTATTCTTGATTCACCCTGCAATAAACCTTCCTCTGCTCCCAACTCAGACGTTTTCAGTATCATTTGGCCTCACTGTGCGTCAGGCACATGTACTTGCATTTGGTAACTTAAATAGTTTTATGAACAGCATATCCAATCTTGGGGGTATTTTCCAAGCTAAAACAGAATGAACCTCGCTAACAATTAAGCAGGCGTCCTCTGTGTTAGTTCACACCAGATCTCTGGGGGCACGTGTGCTGACTTCTTGCACTTGTAACTCTGGCACGTTCTCTGGGCGAGAGGCTGATGTACCTCCATCACTCAAGCTAAGGCCCAACACCAGGCACGCGGTACGTGCTCAAGGCTAATGGAAGAAAGGTTTGGACGCTTTAGGCTTCCAAGGGACAGAAAAGCAGCATGCCTGAAAAATAAGTTTTTCTGGATTCTAACCCGTGTTAATTCACTTTGAGGCAAAGGCAGATTTCGCCCCTCTACTGAGCCCCAGATTTTCTTTATCCCTCCCAAGGCTCCTGAATACACCTTAAAAGGAAGATGGAGCGTAAATCAGGCCAAGGAGTGGCTGCCATTCACTTGGGAGGCCTTGGTGCTTTCTGCCCTTTGTTCACCTGCTAATCTCTGCCAGCCCCGGGCCCGCGCTGTCCTGTGAAGCCGTGAGCCTGAGCTTTTAAGAGGAGGGCGCGGCGCGGTTGGGGGCGGGGGGGGGGGGGTGGTACTGAAAAGCGGCGGAACCAAAGGCGAGGAAGCGGCGCTGCCGGGGGGAAGGAGGAGCCGCGGGACCGGCAGGCCTAGTTCCGAGGCGGCGGCGGCGGCGGCGGCGGCGGGGTGGGATGGAGCCCCTGCGGGTCCTGGAGCTGTACAGCGGCATTGGGGGTATGCACCAGGCGCTGAGAGGTAAGAGGGCACAGGGCGCCTCCTCCCTCGCGCGTTGTTGGCGGTCAGAGCTCGGGCTCCTGGGAGGGGCGGAGCGGCGAGACACTAGGGGCGGAGACTGCAGGGGAAACTGTGTGTGTGTGTGTGTGTGTGTGTCTGTGTGTGTGTGTGTGTGTGTGTGTGTGCGCGCGCGGGGGGGGGGAGTTGCTCGGTTGTCATAGAAACCGTCGGCTCGGCGCCCCAGCCGCCCCTGCGGGCGGAGACTCCCTCCCTCCAGCCACGAGCCTGGTCCGAAGGGCGGGCGGGGCACCTGCCAGGACCCAGTTTGTGAGTCCAGATCCGCAAGGCTTGGATGTAAAGTCAAACCAAAACGGTACCGCCAAAGGGGGAGGGGTGAGCCCCCTGCCCTGTGCCAATCCCCAATTCGGTATGGCTGTCACCAGCGGCGTGGAAACTAGGTCCTCCACCCTCGAGGAGGTCACAGCGGGGGAGGGGAGGTCACTGGGCTGGGTTCTGCAGGTGAGGGACGAATCTTCAACGGGATAACGACAGTGCCACATAGAAGTTAGTGAACACTCAGCAGAACTGTAGGGGAAGCCTGGAGGAAAATCCCGGTCAGTTCTGATCATTGAAAAGAAACATCTTGTCTTGTTACTTCATGTCTGGGTACATTTAGGCGCCAGAAGCCCTGAGTTCAAACTTAGTTGCAGTGTGACCTTAACATTTTTGAGCCTGTTTCCTGGTTTCACAACGTGAAAAGTAATTCAGAGATGGAGAATTATGGGGATTAAAGAAAAAGTGGGTAAAACCTTTAATATTGCCTGGTACCTTGTAGCCACTCACAATATTATAAAATATTGTCAGGATTTTATGTATCTTTTCCATGTTGAGGTTTTAAAATTTCTTTGGTCCTAAGTTGGAACTGCAAGGTTTATTTTCAGTGACATTCACTCAAAAATATTTATTGAGCTCCTCTTATGTTCCAGGTACTGTGCTAGGCACTGGAGGTATAGAGTGACAAATAGATTTGGAACACACATGTTTATTCTTAAATTACTATGACAACCGCAAAACTGAAACTTACCTGCTTCCTTTTTTTTAGTACCAAAGATAACAAGAGACCAATACCGTAAGACACGGACAGTATGTAATGAGTTGAGCACATACATTTTCTGAGCATATATTATTGAATTTTGATTCTAGAAGTGGTTAGTGATTATTAAATTTTTCTTGCCTACCAATTATTTGATGGCTCTCTATGTTCAGTTCACATACCAAAATTTCCCAGTAGGAAAACAAAACAAAACTTTATTTGCTCTCTTAGTTAATTTTCTAGGATTGTATAATGTCAGCATTTTCTCCATATCTTGAAACCCCTTAATGAACATGATTTTAATGGTTATGTAGTGCTTTATCACAAGCTATAATTCAGCTACTCCTTAAGTGTTGAATGTTCGATATTTCCCCCCATTTTTTTGCAAGTATAAATGTGCTGCAATTAATTATTCAGCATAAACCTTGATTTTTCTCTTTAGTGTGTTTTCTAGAAGTCAAATTAATTAATAAAAGACTGTGTGCTAGGTACTAAGTCAAAAATTATGAGAATTTTTAAAGACTTTTGATAATGTAGCAAATTGCTTCTCAGAGGTTTCTGAGTGCCTCCTCAAACTACATATTCCTCAGGGTTTGTATTATCCATTTTTAACCTTTGTGAATTTGATAGGGGAAATTGTATAATTTTAATCTGCATCTTTTGGGGGGTTAATTAGTTAGATATTTTCCCTCGTACTAGCCAATGCAACCTGAATTTGTACACATATTTCTATTACTACTGCTACCATCTCGAATCTAAGCTATATCATCTTTCACTTAAATTATTAAAACTAGTTTCCCAGCTGCTTCCCTGCCTCCTTCCCAACTGCTTCCACTCTGCTTTCCTACTCCATCCTTTCTCCACATAGCAACAAAGTGATCTCTTACCCAGTAAACTGGATCGTGTCACTCTGCTTCAGTGGTTTCCCTCTGAGGTTAGAATCACAGCCCCCTCTTCTTAGTAGGCCTGTGAGATCTGGCTTTTGTCCACCTCTTCAACCTTATCTCTCCCCTGCTTCTCTTTTCCAGGCTTGCAGGTCTCCTTTCTCTGTGTTTCTCAAACTCTCTAAGTTCCTGTTATGTTCTGGCCTTTGCTTTTGCTGTTGTCTCCCCCCAGAGTGCTTTAACTGTAGACTTTTCCACTGCAGCTGCATTCCATCTTCCATGGCTTCGTTCAGAGGAGCCTGCCTTGACTGACCCTGTGATTCAGAGTAGCCTTCCTGCTGCCTCTCTACCTGGGCTCTCTCTCATCTTTTGGTTTGAGGTCGACGTACGTATTAGGGATATTGCGTCTTAATCACTCTGCACGCTTCTCTTCCAATGTTCATTTATTTTATTATTATTATTTTTGGGTTACGCGGGCCTCTCACTGTTGTGGCCTCTCCCGTTGCGGAGCACAGGCTCCGGACGCGCAGGCCCAGCGGCCGTGTCTCACGTGCCCAGCCACTCCGCGGCATGTGGGATCCTCCCGGACCGGGGCACGAACCCGCGTCCCCTGCATCGGCAGGCGGACTCTCAACCACTGCGCCACCAGGGAAGCCCCAATGTTCATTTATTTGATGTGCCAAAGTTTAAAATTTTTCTGTAATAAAATGCATTGCTGTTTTCCATGGGGTTTTTTATATAATAATACAAACTAATAACAATGCCGATTAACTGCAACAATTATGTCAGGCCCTGTTTTAAGTATGTAATAAGCTAGTTAATGGTAGAGGCAGTATTATAACCTAGGTCTCTCTTTGTTTTTTTAATTAAAAAAAGTTTTAAAATTTTTTGCCCACGTGGCATGTGGGATCTTAGTTGAAGCCAGAGTCTTAACCACTGGACCACCAGGGAAGTCCCTGTAACCTAGGTCTCTTAACCCGACCTCTTAACCATGCTATCTACGTTGCCATTTTTCTAGTTAGATCCACTAATTGAATCTATATCTTAAATAATAAGAAGCAGCCAACAGGAATAATACTGAATTTAAACTTTGGCAAATTCCCAGATAAGGTTTATGACTGAATTTTTTCTGCAGTAAAATATGCATAACAAAATGTGCCATTTTAACCATTTTTAAGTGTATTTGGTAGCCTAAGTACTACATTCACAGTGTTGTACAATCATCACTATTGTCTGTTTCCAGAACTTTTTCATCATCCCCAAAACAGAAACTCTATTCTCTAAATAACAACTCCCCATCTCCTCTCCCCCAGCCCCCGGTAACCACTATTCTGCTTTGTCTCTACCAATTTGTCTTTACTGGGTACCTTATATAACTGCAATATACAATATTTGTCCTTTTGTGTCTGGCTTATTTCACTTAGTGTGATGTTTTCAAGGTTCATGCATGTTGTAGTATGTATCAGTACTTCATTCCTTTTTATGGTTGAATAATTTTCCATTATATGCATATACCATATTTTGCTTATCCATTCATCTGTTGATGGACCCGTGGGTTGTTTCCACCCGTTGGCTATTGTGAATAATACTGCTGTGAACATTGGTTTATATGTGTGTATCTGAGTCCCTGTTTTTAGTTCTTTTGAATATATACCGAGGAGTAGAATTGCTGGATCATATGGTAGCTCTGTGTTTAACTTTTTGAAGAACCACTAAATTGTCTTCTTTAGTGGCCGCACAATTTTATATTCCCAAGGGCAATGCATGAAGTTTCCAATTTCTTTATTTCCACATTCTTGACTTGTTATTCCCTTTTTCTATTTTTTTTGATAATAGTCATCCTAATGGGTGTGAAAAAATATCCCATTGTGCTTTGATTTCCATTTTCCCTAATAACTAAGGAAGTTGAACATGTTTTCATGTGCTCACTCGCCATTTGTGTATCTTCTTTGGAGAAATGTCTAAGTCCTCTGCTCATCTTGGAATTGGGTCTTTTTTGTTGTTCTGTTGTGTGAGTTCTGTATATAGTCTGGATGTTGATCTTTTATGAGGTATATGATTTATAAATATTTCCTCTCACATAACTGAATTCTGGTAGTTATCAAAGGTATTTTTAATTTCTTTGGCAGCATGACAGATTTGCTTCAAACCCAATGGACCTTTTAATACATCAGTAAACATTTTTCATCCTTAGCTGTATATGCAGCATGCTATTGTATTGTTGCAGTAACTACATAGATGCTTCTGTATCTTCTAAGTTTCTTTTAACTTTATTTGATATCTGCATGTCCATGTGTTAACTTAGTCCTCGTTCTGTGGAATTTTTCTTTGTTCCTGTACCACCTCTAGCACAGAAGCACACTTGGACAGGTTTCTCTGTAGCAGACTATTGAGTTTATTGTTGAATTGGTATTCACTCTACCGTCACGTTGGTAAAAGCATAATTTGCTTAGTCCAAATTTTTGTATGATACAAAATTCGTAGTTGCAAACCACAGAATCCACTCTCTAGCTAACATCAGCAGAAAAAAAATTTTTAAAGGGCATTTGGAAGCCCACAGAATTTACAGGACACCCAACAAACAGGTTAAGAGAATGGGGGCACCACTCGAACCACATTCCGGGCACCGGCCCCACGAGTCCTCATACTGACATCACAGCTTCCTCCAGTAATGCTGGGGACTGGAGGTGAGAAGTGCTGTCACACTTTTGCCCTGAAAGGGGCATCTTTACCACCTGTCTTACCAAAAAAGATGAGTTTTCTCATTTGCTTTCTTACATTGCTATTTCTGAATTGAAGTTATGTGAGAATGCAGTTGGTTGGTGGCCATTAGATCCCATTGCCAGACTAAGAAAGCTGGGAGAGTGAGTTCTGACTTCAGTTTTGGGAAGAAGGGACTCGTAAAGTGGCAAAATTTTGAACAACAGGAAACGTAGGCAAAGATTCTAGATGGCCACAAGCATAGTAAATGTCATTGCATTCTTTAATACATATTTGCCCCTGTACAGGGACCACTTATTACCACTTTGATATTATTTATGCCTGCATAGCCTGTAGAGTTTTGGCTAGAGAATCTTCCAAGTGAAAACATTTTTCAGAAAGTAGTGGAAATAGTAGTTTCGTGAGTTAAATAGCAGTGGAACCTGCAAGGACACCTGCAGATATGAATGGTTAGCAAATAAGAATCTGCTTTTCTCATAAAATATAATGTCAGAGAAAGAGTAAAATGTGGTTTAAGGTGGTGAATAAAGGAAAGCTCTAGCTGATTACTATTGTATATCTAGTCAACTATTGGGACAGCCTTAAAAGCAAAACGTCTTGCCCTCCCAAATAATTTTGAAAGGTCTTTCAAGGTGTTGGTTTTGAGTTTTAGCCACATAACACCTATTCATATTTAGTAAGAGTTACCCAGCCTTAATATTTTCTGTTAAAAGGATAGGCCTGTCATACTTATTCATTTTCTGAATCTCTTTTGTCTTTATTTCTCAATGACTTATATTCCAACTTGGGATTCTACCAAACTACTTTGTGATTTGGTGTGCTTATAACTGAATGGGATAAGTACATTATGATGAAATGTAGAGCTGAATGTCACCAGGGGTAGTTTTGAAACACCAGTTGTAAGGGGCTGAAATTTGAACTGCTTAACTTTTTTTCTTTTATATTTATCCTTTGAGGTTGTAAAAATGTCCTCTTTATGCCTGTTTTCCCACAGTTATTCTTGTATGACTTACTGTCAGATTTAAAGTAAAGCACGGCAAAAATGTGTCCCGTTTAAAAATGTGTATCATTTGTTGTTTGGTATCTGTGGGAGTTACTAGATTGTTTTTTCTCTGAACTTGAAATACAAGGAAGAAATATGTAGAATGAATTTTTTTGTATTCAAAGAGGAGCATCCCAGCTTTCCATTGGATGACAGAATTACCTTTCTTTTATGTGATGAAAAATGAATGCATACTTCACTGCAGAGTATTTATTACAGTAAGTCCCCAACCTGCAAACCTTCAAAGGTGCAAGCTTGCATTCACATGTCCAATCAGGTAAGTTAGTTCACGTCTCTGGCGTACACTGTCACGTGCGTGCATCCTCTACAAGTGGCTGTGCGTTTGTGTGCTTTACTGTACAGGACTGTATAGAGTACAGTAGTACAGTATCTTTATTTCGGGCCCAGGATGTCTGGAAGCAAGTGTGGAAGCAAGCGTAAAAGCAGCGGCGTTGTAGCTGGTACTGCTAAGAAGCGCCGAGCAATAACAATGGAAACTGTACTGTAAGATTAAAAATGTTTTCTTTATTTTTTGTGTTTGTTTGTTATGTATTATTTGTGTGAAAAGTATTATAAACCTATTACAGTATGGTACCATATGGCCGATTGTGTTAGGTGGGTACGTAGGCTAACTTTGCTGGACTTATTAACAAATTAGACTTACAAATGTGCTCTCGGAATGGAACTCGTTCGTATGTAGCGGACTTACGGTACTATATTCCACACACCAAATTACTTCTCCCATGTTAATGAATAGATGACCAGTTTACTCTGTGTTAGGACGTATCTATTGGGTTTTTTAGGGAGCTCAATAAATAGTACCCCTCTTCTTAATTCTGAACAAAAACAGAAACAAAACAGAAGAATAAGGCAAATAGGAAATCAAAATCTATATGATTTTTATTACGAATAAAGGCTGAGTTGGAGCATGTAGCTTAGTGAGAAGAGGCCAATTGGGTCAGCTCATGTTCAACCAGAGAAATCGGCAGCTTACCTTCCGGGCACGGCTGGAGAAGTAAGCAGAATGTGTGTTCCCTGTGGGTAGTGCATTCCCAAGAGGAGGGGGGTTCTGAGCAGCCCTGGCCAGTTTATTCTTCCCAAATTAGCCAGTTAGAGAAGTCAACTGAGAAGTCCACTGAAGAGAGCAAAAGGATAGGATAGGGGAGGAGTTTAGAGTGAATAGAAACCACTAACTTGGAGGACACAGCAGTAAATGCCTCCCATTTTACATTAACTTTGCCGACTGCTTTCAGGAATCCTTCAGGCATTATAGTTTTTTAAAATTTTGCAAATCATTCTTTTTAATATTTGGTACATAAACCCTTTCTGGCAGTCATTTGGTAGTGTCCAATCATTTGAAATTGGATAGCTTGTTTTTACAGCAGCTTGGTCTTAAGTCACTGTTATTTGTCTCCATGGGAGAGTAACAGTGGACAGTGTTTATGTAGGAGCGGCTCAAGGAGAGGCCTCTCATTAGGAGCGCAGTTCTGTTGTCAGAAGGGCTTCCTAGCTGTGTGGCCTTGGGGAAGAATGAAGCTTTCGGTGCCTCAGTGTCCTCTTCTATAAGAGGATAATAATAATACCTACCTCGAAGGGGATTATGAATGAATAAAAATAAAGCAGTAAATAGAGCTTGGAACACAGGAAGTGCTCAGTCAATGTGGGCCACTATTCTCAGAAGTCATAACGTTATAGAAAGTTATTACATGTTGTTAAAAATGGCCTTTAGAAGAAGCTGATTATGAAATGTTTGAAGTTGTCAGAGAGCTTTCAGACTAGATTTGAATTATACAGGCATAAGTCAGTGAAGGAAAGAATCATTTACAGCTACTATAGATGATACGGAATGAAAATGAAGAGTAAAAGAGAAGGGCATTGAAGAGAGTGGAATATTCCGTTTTGCCCTGTTGACTCCCTAGGAAGCTTACCTTCTCTACTAGAGAACAGATTTCCTAGCCTGGATCCACTTCATGTTCGTTTTCGTGGCACCTGTCCCAGTGTTTTCTGAAATACTCCGTGTGTTTCTTTGAGCGATAAAATTAA
This sequence comes from Phocoena sinus, assembly GCF_008692025.1. Lineage (NCBI taxonomy): Eukaryota > Metazoa > Chordata > Mammalia > Artiodactyla > Phocoenidae > Phocoena > Phocoena sinus. Next base: position 5,217,591 of record NC_045764.1, read on the forward strand.
TGCCATTATTTAGGAATAAGACAGGTCTGCCACATACTAGCGGTCTAAATATTGGAAAATTATTCAACTTTCTGGGCCCAGGTACCCTGTATGTGAGATGGATATAATACCTCCTCACAGGGTATTATGAATGTAAAATGAAACAGTTGATGAATGAAAAATAACGTGGGTACTCAGTAAATCTTAGTTCCTTTTCTTATTCCCACATTAATTGTAACTAGCTTTTTTCTCGTAGTTGTGTTGGATTCCCTTATTGATAAAGTTGGGATAACAATACTAACTTTATAGGCTTGTTAGGATTTAATGAAACAATGTATGCATAGAGCTAGTATGGTTCCTGGTACATAATATATAAATAGTACTGATGATGTTACTTAGGAAGTTGAACATTTTCATATGCTTGTTATTTGTATTAATTTTGTGGCTTGTGTATGTTTCCATTGGTATATTCTTTTTTATAATTGGCGTTTGTGGTTCAATTTTGTTATGATATTTTTACCAAGCAGGATTTTGAAAGATGATTGGGAGTTTTCCAGAGAATAAAAAAGGGAAAATATGTACCAGACAAAAGGAGAATTCTGTACAGACACACAGGCATGAAATAGCATGGTCTATGTGGATGCATACAAGTATTACGATATTATTGCAATATAAATGCTCCAAGACAGTAGAAGGTGTTTACAAGTTACCAAATCATGAAATGCCATGTATAACCTGATAAGGTGCTTGGATTTTTATCTTCTAAGTCTGATTAGTGAAGGAAGGTTAATGAACCTGTTGGGGTTATGTTCTAGAAATTTTGCCCTATGACCACAGGAGGGGTGAGGCGATTAGAGGCAAGGTGGTCAGTTAGGAGGTGATTGTTGAGAGATGATGAGTGTAGGCAGAGCCAATAAATGGAGAAGACTTTTACTCACAAGATATACAATATCTGAAAGGCAGCAAAACCTGGTAGTTATTGGGATGTTAGGTACCCAGATTTCTGACTTGGATGATTTAACAGATGGTACAGTCAAGGTTGGGGAGAAATAATAGGTTCCATTTCAGAGTTACATAGTTTGAGTTTTCCTTGGGACTCATGGAAATTGTGCATTTTGGGCTGAGGGAGAGAGGACTGGAGACGGGGATTTATTTCTCTGTATATGCGAGTGTACAGAGAAGAGGACCAACAAGATGGAACACCGAGGGTGCTGTTTTTTTTGTGGCTTGGCAGATAAATACAGGAAGTTCCCTACATACGAACGAGTTCGGTTCCTAGAGCATGTTCGTTAAATCCAACAAAGGTAGCCTAGGTACCGAACTAACACAATCGGCTATATAGTACTATAATAGGTTTATAATACTTTTCACACAAATAATACATAAAGAACAAACGCAAAAGATAAAGAAAACATTTTTAATCTTACAGTACAGTTTCCATTGTTATCGCTTGGCGCTTCCTAGCAGTATCAGCTACATCACCTCTACTTTTACGCTTGCTTCCGGACATCCTGGGCTTGAAATAAAGATACTGTACTACTGTACTCTATACAGTACTGTAAAGTACACAAAAGCACAGCCACTTGTAGAGGACGCACGCGCGTGACAGTGTACGCCGGACATGTGAACTAACTTATGTGATCGGACATGGGAACGCACATTCACATGTTTGAAGGTTCGCAACTTGAGGATTTGTATGTAGGGGACTTACTGTAATAGTCAAGGAGAGAAACTGAGCAGGAAAACTAGAGAGCAAGAAGTAGAACCAAGAGAACATTGTGCCATGAAAATAGAGAGAGGAGGGGATCTAAGGACTGATCGGATAATACCAGCCAAGCGAAATAAGGATTAAAATGAGTTCTTGGATTAGTTGCCACTTCCTGGCTGATATCCTATGCACCAGTCTTCTGAGGAATTAATCGGTGTGCCTTGATGGTTAAGTAAGTTCAGAAAACTTCTCATGACTTTGGCCCTTGAATCATTCTCAGGACGCATTAATGTATCCCAGATGTTGAGAAGCCCTGCAAAAAAGACGCTGTTTGGCTTAAAACAGCACTTCCTCACACATATGAGCGGGGTGTGCTTTTTTTTTTTTTTTAGCGAAAAAGGGGAGCACCGTTAGCACCCTGTGTAATGGCGTTCCTCAGCTGTCTTGGGAAATGCCTGATGGGCAACAAGAGGGCCCCGATGCGGGGAGATGCCGGTGAATGAGAAGGGCTAGGGCTGTCTGATTATATCGACAGCTTTGACTAAGTCTAAAGTAAGCCTCTCTGTAGTTTTTCTACGTGGCGGGATGTATTAGTGTTCCCGTTATCCCCGTTTTGTTCTAAAGATGTGCGAAACTGAGCTCCTGTTCTCCTTACTCCTCCCAAACGTGCCGCCCTTGCGGCCTTCCTCATCCCAGTGACAGGCATCCCCCTTCTTCCAGGGGCCCAGCCCTAGGTCTTGGAGTCATCTCTGTGTCTTCTCTTTCACTCACATCAGCAAATTCCATAGGCTCTACGTTCAAGCCGTATTTATAATTCCGTCCTTCCTCTCCGTCTTCGCTTGTACCGCCCCATCTCTGTCCTGTTTCATCAGTCTCCTGGGCCCTGAGCTGCGTGTTCCGTGTCGCCCCCGAATCTCCCGCTCTTGCTTCCTCCGGAAACACTGCCGGGGGGTCGGGGCTTGGCTCTCATCCTCAGGTTGCTGTTTCTCGGCAGTGTCTGCACTCCGATGAAGCACCAGGCTGTGGACCTGGGATCTAGGTGCTCCAGCAGCTGTCTGGAGGGGTTGGATACCATGACTCTAAGTGGAGAGGAAGGGAGAGTCATACGTGTGAAACAGTAGGGGGGAAAAATACACACACACATACACACACACACACACACACACACATACACGCAATGCCTCTACCCCTCTTCCCTGCTTTGTTTTTCTCCGTAGCATCCTTTACCATCTGCCACATGCTATTTTGTTTATTGTTTGTTTATAGTCTTTCTCCCCACTGAGAATACGATATATATATATATTTTTAACATCTTTATTGGGGTATAATTGCTTTACAATAGTGTGTTAGTTTCTGCTTTATAACAAAGTGAATCAGCTATACATATACATATGTTCCCATATGTCTTCCCTCTTGCGTCTCCCTCCCTCCCACTCTCCCCATCCCACCCCTCCAGGCTGTCACAAAGCCCCGAGCTAATATCCCTGTGCCTTGTGGCTGCTTCCCCCTAGCTATCTACCTTACTACGTTTGTTAGTGTGTATATGTCCATGACTCTCTCTCGCCCTGTCAAAACTCACCCTTCCCCCTCCCCATATCCTCAAGTCCGTTTTCCAGTAGGTCTGCGTCTTTATTCCTGTCTTACCCCTAGGTTCTTCATGACATTTTTTTCCCTTAAATTCCATATATATGTGTTAGCATACGGTATTTGTCTTTTTCTTTCTGACTTACTTCACTCTGTATAACAGACTCTAGGTCTATCCATCTCATTACAAATAGCTCAATTTCATTTCTTTTTAAGGCTGAGTAATATTCCATTGTGTATATGTGCCACATCTTCTTTATCCATTCATCCGATGATGGGCGCTTAGGTTGTTTCCATCTCCGGGCTATTGTAAATAGAGCTGCAATGAACATTTTGGTACATGACTCTTTTAGAATTTTGGTTTTCTCAGGGTATATGCCCAGTAGTGGGATTGCTGGGTCATATGGTAATTCTATTTGTAGTTTTTTAAGGAACCTCCATACTGTTCTCCATAGTGGCTGAACCAATTCACATTCCCACCAGCAGTGCAAGAGTGTCCCCTTTTCTCCACACCCTCTCCAGCATTAATTGTTTCTAGATTTTTTGATGATGGCCATTCTGACTGGTGTGAGATGATATCTCATTGTAGTTTTGATTTGCATTTCTCTAATGATTAATGATGTTGAGCATTCTTTCATGTGTTTGTTGGCATTCTGTATATCTTCTTTGGAGAAATGTCTGTTTAGGTCTTCTGCCCATTTTTGGATGGGGTTGTTTGTTTTTTTCTTATTGAGCTGCATGAGCTGCTTGTAAATTTTGGAGATTAATCCTTTGTCAGTTGCTTCATTTGCAAATGTTTTCTCCCATTCTGAGGGTTGTCTTTTGGTCTTGATTATGGTTTCCTTTGCTGTGCAAAAGCTTTGAAGTTTCATTAGGTCCCATTTGTTTATTTTTGTTTTTATTTCCATTACTCTAGGAGGTGGGTCAGAAAGGATCTTGCTGTGATTTATGTCATAGAGTGTTCTTCCTATGTTTTCCTCTAAGAGTTTGATAGTTTCTGGCCTTACATTTAGGTCTTTAATCCATTTTGAGCTTATTTTTGTGTATGGTGTTAGGGAGTGATCTAATCTCATACTTTTCCATGTACCTGTCCAGTTTTCCCAGCACCATTTATTGAAGAGGCTGTCCTTTCTCCACTGTACATTCCTGCCTCCTTTATCAAAGATAAGGTGTCCATATGTGCGTGGGTTTATCTCTGGGCTTTCTATCCTGTTCCACTGATCTATCTTTCTGTTTTTGTGCCAGTACCATACTGTCTTGATTACTGTTGCTTTGTAGTATACCCCCCCCCAACTTTTCCCACTTGGTGTCCATATGTTTGTTCTCTAAATCTGTCTCTGTTTCTGCCTTGCAAACCCGTTCATCTGTACCATTTTTCTAGATTCCACATATATGTGTTAATATATGATATTTGTTTTTCTCTTTCTGACTTCACTCTGTATGACAGTCTCTAGGTCCATCCACATCTCTACAAATGATCCAATTTCATTCCTTTATATGGCTGAGTAATATTCCATTGTATATATGTATGACAGCTTCTTTATCCATTTGTCTGTTGATGGGCATTTAGGTTGCTTCTATGACCTGGCTATTGTAAATAGAGCTGCAGTGAACATTGGGGTGCATGTGTCTTTTTGAATTATGGTTTTCTCTGGGTATATGCCCAGTAGTGGGATTGCTGGGTCATATGGTAATTCTATTTTAGTTTTTTAAGGAACGTCCATACTGTTCTCCGTAGTGGCTGTATCAATTTACATTCACACCAACAGTGCAAGAGGGTTCCCTTTTCTCCACACCCTCTCCAGCATTTGTTGTTTGTAGATTTTCTGATGATGCCCATTCTAACTGGTGTGAGCTGATACCTCATTGTAGTTTTGATTTTCATTTCTCTAATAATTAGTGATGTTGAGCAGCTTTTCATGTGCCTCTTGGCCCTCTGTATGTCTTCTTTGAAGAAATGTCTATTTAGGTCTTCTGCCCATTTTTTGATTGGGTTGTTTTTTTTTTTAATATTGAGCTGCATGAACTGTTTATATATTTTGGAGGTTAATCCTTTGTCCATTGATTCGTTTGCAAATATTTTTTTCCCATTCTGAGGTTGTCTTTTTGTCTTGTTTATAGTTTCTTTTGCTGTGCAAAAGCTTTTAAGTTTCATTAGGTCCCATTTGTTTATTTTTGTTTTTAACTTCCATTGCTCTAGGAGGTGGGTCAAAAAAGATCTTGCTGTGATTTATGTCAAAGAGTGTTCTTACTATGTTTTCCTCTAAGAGGTTTATAGTGTCTGGTCTTACATTTAGGTCTTTAATCCATTTTGAGTTTATTTTTGTGTATAGTGTTAGGGAGTGTTCTAATTTCATTCTTTGACATGTAGTTGTCCAGTTTTCACAGCACCGCTTAATGAAGAGACTTGTCTTTTCTCCATTGTATATCCTTGCCTCCTTTCTCATAGATTGGATGACGATAGGTGCGTGAGTTATCTCTGGGCTTTCTATCCTGTTCTGTTGATCTATATTTCTGTTTTTGTGCCAGTACTATACTGTCTTGATTACTGTAGCTTTGTAGTATAGTCTGAAGTCAGGGAGTCTGATTCCTCCAGCTCTGTTTTTTTTTCCTTAAGATTGCTTTGGCTATTCAGGGTCTTTTGTGTCTCCATACAAATTTTAAGGTTTTTTTTGTTCCAGTTCTGTAAAAAAATGCTATTGGTAATTTGATAGGGATTGCATTGAATCTGTAGATTGCTTTGGGTAGGATAGTCATTTGCACATTATTGATTTTTCCAGTCGAAGAACATGGTATGTCTCTCCATCTGTTTATATCATCGTTGATTTCTTTCATCAGTGTCTTACAGTATTCTGAGTACAGGTCTTTTACCTCCTTAGGTAAGTTTATTCCTAGGTAATTTATTCTTTTTGTTGCAGCAGTGGTGAATGGGATTGTTTCCTTCATTTCTCTTTCTGATCTTTCTTTGTTAGTGTATAGGAATGCAAGAGATTTCTGTGCATTAATTTTGTATACTGCAACTTTACCAAATTCATTGATTAGCTTTAGTAGTTTTCTGGTAGTATCTTTAGGATTCTCTATGTATAGTATCATGTCATCTGCAAACAGTGACAGTTTTACTTCTTCATTTCCAATTTAGATTCCTTTTATTTCTTTTTCTTCTCTGATTGCCATGGCTGGGACTTCCAAAACTATGTTGAATAATAGTGGCGAGAGTGGACGTCCTTGTCTTGTTCCCGATCTTAGAGGAAATGCTTTCAGTTTTTCACCATTGAGAATGATGTTTGCTGTGGGTTTGTCATATATGGCCTTTATTATGTTGAGGTAGGTTCCCTCTATGCCAACTTTCTGGAGTGTTTTTGTCATAAATGGGTGTTGAATTTTGTCAAAAGCTTTTTCTGCATCTATTGAGATGATCATATGGCTTTTATTCTTCAATTTGTTAATATGGTGTATCACATCGATTGACTTGCATATATGGAAGAATCCTTGCATCCCTGGGATAAATCCCACTTGATCATGAGGTATGATCCTTTTAATGTGTTGTTGGATTCTGTTTGCTAGTATTTTGTTGAGAATTTTTGCATCTATATTCATCAGTGATATTGGTCTCTAATTTTCTTTTTTTTGTAGTACCTTTGTCTGGTTTTGGTATCAGGGTGATGGCAGCCTCATAGAATGAGTTTGGGAGTGTTCCTTCCTCTGCAGCTTTTTGGAAGAGTTTGAGAAGGATGGGTGTTAGCTCTTCTTTAAATGTTTGATAGAATTCACCTGTGAAGCCATCTGTTCCTGGACTTTTGTTTGTTGGAAGATTTTTAATCACACTTTCAATGTCATTACTTGTGATTGGCCTGTTCATGTTTTCTGTTTCTTCCTGGTTCAGTGTTGGAAGGTTATACCTTTCTAAGAATGTGTTCATTTCTTCCAGGTTGTCCATTTTATTGGCATAGAGTCACTTGTAGTAGTCTCTTATGATGCTTTGTATTTCTGTGGTGTCTGTTGTAATTTCTCCTTTTTCATTTCTAATTTTATTGATTTGAGTCCTCTCCCTCTTTTTCTTGATCAGTCTGGCTAAAGGTTTATCAATTTTGTTTACCTTCTCAAATAAACAGCTTTTAGTTTTATTGATCTTTGCTTTTGTTTTCTTTGTTTCTATTTCATTTATTTCTGCTCTGATCTTTATGATTTGTTTCCTTCTACTAACTTTGGGTTTTGTTTGTTCTTCTTTCTCTAGTTCCTTTAGGTGTAAGGTTAGATTTTTTATTTGAGATTTTTCTTGTTTGCTGAGGTAGGATTGTATTGCTATAAACTTCCCTCATAGAACTGCTTTTGTTGCATCCCATAGGTTTTGGATTGTCATGTTTTCATTGTCATTTGTCTCTAGGTATTTTTTGATTTCCTCTTTGATTTCTTCCGTGATCTCTTGGTTATTTAGTAACATATTGTTTAGCCTCCATGTGTTCATGTTTTTTATGTTTTTCACCTGTAATTTATTTCTAATCTCATAGCACTGTTGTTGGAAAAGATGCATGATATGATTTCAGTTTTCTTAAATTTACCAAGGCTTGATTTGTGACCCAAGATGTGATCTGTCCTGGAGAATGTTCCGTGTGCACTTGAGAAGAAAGTGTAATATTGCTGTTTTTAGATGGAATGTCCTATAAATATCAATTAAATCTGTTTGGTCTATTGTATCATTTAAAGCTTGTGTTTCCTTATTAATTTTTTGTCTGGATGATCTGTCCATTGGTGTAAGTGAGGTGTTAAAGTCCTCCACTATTATTGTGTTACTGTTGATTTCCTCTTTTATGGCTATTAGCATTTGCCTTATGTATTGAGGCGCTTCTATGTTGGGTGCATATATATTTATAATTGTTATATCTTCTTCTTGGATTGATCTCTTGATCATTATGTAGTGTCCTTCGTTGTCTCTTGTAACATTCTTTATTTTAAAGTCTATTTTATCTGATGAGGATTGCTACTCCAGCTTTCTTTTAATTTCCATTTGCATGGAATATCTTTTTCCATCCCCTCACTTTCAGTCTGTATGTGTCCCTAGGTCTGAAGTGGGTCCTTGTAGACAACATATATACGGGTTTTGTTTTTGTATCCACTCAGCGAACCTGTGTCTTTTGGTTGGAATATTTAATCCATTCACATTTCAGGTAATTATCAATATATATGTTCCTATTACCATTTTATTAATTGTTTTGGGTTTGTTTTTGTAGGTCGTTTTCTTCCCTTGTGTTTCCCCACTTACAGAAGTTCCTTTAGCGTTTGCTGTAAAGCTGGTTTGGTGGTGCTGAATTCTGTTAGCTTTTGCTTGTCTGTAAAGCTTTTGATTTCTCCATGGAATCTGAATGAGATCCTTGCCAGGTAGAGTAATCTTGGTTGTAGGTTCTTCCCTTCCATCACTTTAAATCTATCATGCCACTCTCTTCTGGCTTGTAGAGTTTCTGCTGAGAAATCAGCTGTTAACCTTATGGGAGTTCCCCTGTATGTTATTTGTCATTTTTCCTTTGTTGCTTTCAGTAATTTTTCTTTGTCTTTAATTTTTGTCAATTTGATTGCTACGTGTCTCGGTGTTTCTCTTCGGGTTTATCCTGCCTGGGACTCTCTGCACTTCCTGGACTTGGGTGGCTATTTCCTTTCCTACGTTAGGGAAGTTTTTGACTATAATCTCTTCAAATATTTTCTCGGGTCCTTTTTCTCTCTCTTCTTCTGGGACCCCTATAATGCAAATGTTGGTGAGCTTAATGTTGTCCCAGAGGTCTCTTAGGCTGTCTTCAATTCTTTTCATTCTTTTTTCTTTATTCTGTTCTGTAGCAGTGAATTCCACCATTCTGTCTTCCAGGTCACTTATCCATTCTTCTGCCTCAGTTATTCTTTTTTTAAAATTTTTAACATTTATTTATTTATTTTTGGGTATGTTGGGTCTTTGTTGCTGCATGTGGGCTTTCTCTAGTTGCGGCGAACGGGGGCTACCTACTCTTCATTGCGGTGCGCAGGCTTCTCATTGAGGTGGCTTCTCTTGTTGTGGAGTATTGGCTCTAAGTGCACAGGCTTCAGTAGTCATGGCACACGGGCTCAGTAGTTGTGGCTCGCAGGCTCTAGAGCACAGGCTCAGTAGTTGTGGCGCATGAGCTTCGTTGCTCTGTGGCATGTGGGATCTTCCCGGACCAGGACTTGAACCTGTGTCCCCTGCGTTGGCAGGTGGATTCTTAACCACTGTGCCACCAGGGAGGTCCCTGCCTCAATTATTCTGCTATTGATCCCTTCTAGTGTAGTTTTCATTTCAGTTACTGTATTGTTCATCTCTGTTTGTTTGTTCTTTAATTCTTCTAGGTCTTTGTTAAACATTTCTTGCATCTTCTCAATCTTTGCCTCTATTCTTTTTCTGAGGTCCTGGATCATCGTCACTATCATTATTCTCAATTCTGTTTCTGGAAGGCTGCCTATCTCCACTTCATTTTGTTGTTTTTCTGGGGTTTTATCTTGGTCATTCATCTGGTACATAGCCCTGTGCCTTTTCATTTTGTCTATCTTTCTGTGACTGTGGTTTTCATTCCACAGGCTGAAGAATTGTAGTTCTTCTTGCTTCTGCTCTCTGCCTTCTGGTGGATGAGGCTATCTAAGAGGCTTGTGAAAGCTTCCTGATGGGAGGGACTGGTGGTGGGTAGAGCTGGGTGTTGCTCTGGTGGGCAGAGCTCAGTAAAACTTTAATATGCTTGTCTGTTGATGGGTGGGGCTGGGTGGGGCTGGGTTCCCTACCTGTTGGTGGTTTGGCCTGAGGCGGCCCAGCACTGGAGCCTACCTGGCTCTTTCGTGGGGCAAATGGTGGACTCTGGGGGGGCTCACACCAAGGAGTACTTCCCAGAGTAGTACTTGTCCCCACGGTGAGCCACAGGCACCCCTGCCTCTGCAGGAGACCCTCTAACACTAGCAGGTAGGTCTGGTTTAGTTTCCTATGGGGTCACTACTTCTTCCCCCTGTGTCCTGGTGCACACATTACTTTGTGTATGCCCTCCAAGAGTGGAGTCTCTGTTTCCCCCAGTCCTGTTGAAGTCCTGCAGTCAAATCCCGCTAGCCTTCAAAGTCTGATTCTCTGGGAATTGCTCCTCCCGTTGCCAGACCCCCAGGTTGGGAAGCCTGATGTGGGGCTCAGAACCTTCATTCCAGTGGGTGGACTTCTGTGGTGTAATTGTTCTGCAGTTTGTAAGTCGTCCACCCAGTGGTTATGCGATTTCATTTTATTGTGGTTGCGCCCCTCCTACCGTCTCATTGTGGCTTCTCCTTTGTCTGTGGATGTGGGGTATCTTTTCTGGTGATTCCAGTGTCTTCCTGTCAATGATTGCTCAGCTGTTAGTTGTGATTCCAGTGCTCTTGCAAGAGGGGGTGAGCGCACATTCTTCTACTACGCCATCTTGAACCAATCTCCATTTTCCGTGACATTTCTAGCATTTCACCTAGAAGTCTCTCTTGACATAATTAAATCTGCTAAATTTTAGTTTAGATCTCATATAAATGGGAGTATGATACCCTTTAAACTTTCCTTGTAGATCTGATCTGACAATCCTTTAAAATCATTTATGTTGCATTTCTTTTTTCTATTTTTAAAAATTTTTATTTATTTATTTATTTATTTATGGCTGTGTTGGGTCTTCGTTTCTGTGTGAGGGCTTTCTCTAGTTGAGGCAAGCAGGGGCCACTCTTCATTGCGGTGTGTGGGCCTTTCACTATCGCGGCCTCTCCTGTTGCGGAGCACAGGCTCCAGACGTGCAGGCTCAGTAGTTGTGGCTCACGGGCCTAGTTGCTCCTCAGCCTGTGGGATCTTCCCAGACCAGGGCTCGAACCCGTGCCCCCTGCATTGGTAGGCAGATTCTCAACCACTGCACCGCCAGGGAAGCCCCCAGTGTTGCATTTCTCTAACTGGAATGTCTTAGTATCTATGCTTCTTGTTGATAAATATGCAGTCCAGAATAATAACTGAAATACCATGAATAAAATCCAGGTAAAGCAATAGATCAAAGTGTTGAAAACCCATCCTCTCCTTCTACTTCCCCAGAAGATCCTATGGATCCCATTTCCCCAATTCTCTCTCCCCTTTGAGAATTACCACTCCTGGATCAGTTAAGTGACAGAGCTCACTTAGGCAAAAATCTGTTGAATTATATTTTTTTGGTTATTTTTAGTTAAACATTTTCAAAATCTGTGTGTACAGCTTAACAAAGATTTTTGGAGGCTATAGATTTAAAGTGTACAGTAAGAAATATCAAAGCAACTTGTCTTTGGAGCTCAATTTAAGATTTTGATAGCATTGAAAGGCTTGATTTTAAGAGTGTTATTTATAAGTTCAACTTTTTCCTTGGTTACACACTCATACCCCAAAACAATCTGTTTTGAAAAGGCAGGTTGAATTAGTGTCAGTAAGGGCTTAGTACGTTTATTTTTCGTCATGGAAATAACTTATTAGGTCATGCGGTAGATCCTATTTTATAACACTCTAAAATATGTGCAAACAGTGCACTTGTTTATTGACTTTAAAAATCTATTGTTTCCTGAGAAAGAATTTTCGGTTCATCAGTTCTTTCATCACCACATAAAACACTCATTTGGCAGTTGAGTTTTATCAGTTTTTATGTCTTCCAGGCACTTAATACGAGAACATAAAATTAATTATTGACTATAGTAGAGATCTGGCACATCCCTGTGGATTTTCAGTCATCCCGAAAAAGGAGAAAAATCACATCAGCCAACTCCAGGCAATCCCAGCTTGCTGTATATATAACAGAAAGACAAGCACCATGCTAATTGCAGCATGTCTTACTTAGCAGAACAGTAGCATGGCTCAGTGAAGTTATTTAATTCTGAGCTCTCTTACAATGATTAGTAGTTGTATAGTTCTTGACCTGGATTATAAGGTTTGTGATTTTGCAAATTGATCCTTATATACTAATTTTTTGTAGTTTGTTTAAAAACCTTGATTTATGTTTCAAGCTCCCTCTGATGCCTTTGACAGAGATATAATTTAGAACTTAAATTGACTTTATACAAAGGCAAGTAAACTAGTTATTGAATTTAAACTCACTTAGGGGCAGCTGCCTATGATATTACTAACTGGACCTTGAAGTTCCAGTGACCTACATACAAGGCAGCAGGGTACCCAGAAGATAACTGATCCTAGCCCAGGGTCTCGAGCCTAGCTAGTAGTATACATGAAGTAAATATTTACTTAGACACATTCGTCCCCTGTTTTCTCTCTGGCATTATCTTTTGTAGGCCTCAGTGTAGGGTTGTGATTGTTTCCTGAATGTGTGTGAGCTTCCCTCCTTGCCCCATCTTCTGAGATCTGGGTTTTATTTCCAGGTGCCTGCTGCATGAAGCCTAGCTCCTCACATCCTAATATTTTTCTTTTTCATTTTTTGATATTTGGGCTGCCTAATTTAACTATGAACAGAAATGGTTATTAAAGAAATAGCTATTTGGAGTTACTATGTAATTTTGTAACATTTTCTCTGATGATTTTCCTAAGATGTCTCAAATACTTTTATTTTAAAAACTCTTCACATTTTCTACTGATTTGGGACAGGGTTTACACATAATTGGGTTTGTATGTGTTTGGGGAAGAAGTGCAAAGAGGGTGATAATTGCAAAATATAACAGCAGCTACGTTTACATGGTTGAAATTTTGACTGCCATTTAAAGACTATGACAAAATTTTCTGAATCTGAAAGCGTTATGAAAAAATACCTTTCTTTAGCAGCAAGACAGATGGGCAGTGAAGGAAGACATGCCCTTGTAATTATTTCTCTTGCTCTTCTCACCTTCTCTCTGTCAAAATATTTAATTTTTAGTCTGTGAGCTTTTTACGTTTGGACACCAATTAATTTTTCATCTCCTTTAAAAACTTACCTAAACTTTCAACAGGTGAATTTTGTGATATGTGAGTTGCATGTCAATAAAGCTATTTGAAAACAAAACAAAACAACCTTACCTGAAACTTACCAAAACTTACCTAAAAGCATTTTCAGTGGTATTGGGAAGCAGCATTGTGTTCACGTTAGAAGTTGAAGAACAAATGTTAGTTAATTTATTTATAAATTTCCAAGTGATGGGGCTTTTTTATTTTTTTATTTTTTTTTTGCGGTACGCGGACCTCTCACTGTTGTGGCCTCTCCTGTTGAGGAGCCCAGGCTCCGGACGCGCAGGCTCAGCAGCCATGGCTCATGGTCCCAGCCGCTCCGCGGCACGTGGGATCTTCCCAGACCGGGGCATGAGCCCGTGTCCCCTGCATCGGCAGGCGGACTCCCAACCACTGCGCCACAGGCGGACTCTCAACCACTGCGCCACCAGGGAAGCCCAGTGTTGTGGCTTTTAAGAATATATAGTAAGTCCCCTACATACGAACCTTCAAGGTGCGAACTTTCAAAGATGTGAACGTGTGTTCTCATGTCGAATCCCATAAGTTAGTTCACGTGTCTGGTGTACACTGCCACATGCGTGCATCCTCTACAAGTGGTTCTGCTTATGTGTACTTTACTGTACAGTACTGTATAGAGTGCAGTAGTACAGTATCTTTATTTCAAGCTGAGGATGTCCTGAAGCAAGTGTAAAAGCAGCAGTGATGTAGCTGGTACTGCCAAGAGGCACCAAGCAACAACAATGGAAACTGTACTGTAAGATTAAAAATGTTTTCTTTAGTTTTTGCACTTGTTTGTTTGTTATGTATTATTTGTGTGAAAAGTATTATAGTACAGTACCTATCACAGTACAGTACTATACAGCCGATTGTGCTAGTTGGGTACTTAGGCTAACTTTGCTGGACTTACGAACAAATTGGACTTATGAAAGTGCTCTCAGAATGGAACTCGTTGGTATGTAGGGAACTTACTGTCCTTCACTTTTCTGTTTTTGGTTTGTTTTAATTTAGGAAAACTTTCCATTCGACTCATAAATGTGTATCTTAATGGAGGAAGGAAAGAAAATATGAGATAATGACTAAAATATTTAAATCTTATTTTCAGCATGAGAATGCTGTTGAGAGAGATGAACCAGAGGCACGTAAATATTCTACTTCACGCCTAGCTCCTCCTGGCTTTGTTGTCCACTGACAACCTGAGATCTGACCAGATAATTGAGGAAGTGAGGAAATGTACTACAAAATTCTGTTTTTTTGACTTCTCTCTATGATGAACAAATTGTTGTTAAGGACTTTACCTTTTAAGTTATTCCACTTATCATTACAGAAAGCTGTATACCTGCACAAGTGGTGGCTGCCATTGATATAAACACTGTCGCTAATGAAGTATACAAGTATAATTTTCCTCACACACAGTTACTGGCCAAGACAATTGAAGTGAGTAACAATATTGTTTTAATAAGTCTATATATAGCAAGGAAAATATAATTGAATACTGTAAGATACTGGTTTCTGGTGTCTTCATTTGAAGATAAGTCATATATGAATGAAAAAGTTTAGGAGAAGGGAATTAAATTAACATTTTTTATTCTGTCAGAAGATAGCTTGTTATTTTTTGCCTTTTTTTAAATTTCTAGCTTTAGAAAAAGACGATCAATATTTTGGTCTCTGAGAGAAAGAATTGAAATGTAAGAATATGCTTGACTTCTAAATTCTTTGTTCTGTAATGATATTAAACTTTACTTAATTCTTTATTTTTAAGCATTACTCATGTGTAATATATATATAGCAGGAGTGAAAAAAAGAGAGTAAAAAAAGTGATTGGATATTACTTGTTGAATGCTTCTTGTTGAAGCCCATCAAAGTTAAAGATACCGTTTTGCCTGTGATGAACTCAGCAGAAGTGTTTAACACTTTTGTTATTTTTAAAATAATATGAAATTGTGTTTTTCTCCCAATTTCATGTCGTAAAAAATTTTACACACAAATTTCTCATGAAGCCATAATTTACATACAATAAACTGCCCTCATTGTAAGTGTGTAGTTTGAGTTTTGACCAATATATACTGTGTAACCACAATCGAGACTTAAAACATCTATCCATTAAGGAACACCCTAAAATGTTCCTTAATGCCTCGTTTTACTCAGTCTCTGACCCCAACCCCAGGCAACCGTTGATCTGCTTTCAGTCATTACAGATTAAATTTTCCAGTTCTAGTCATATCCTAAATAGAATCTTGAGTGTAATTTTTTTGAGTATGACTTCTCTTGTTTAGTGTAATGTTTTTTTGCATTTACCCACATTGTTGTTATCTATAAGTAGTTGGCTCATCATTATTGTTCAGTGATATTCTGTACAGTGGAATATTTCATACTACAAAATGTATATCCATTCACACGATGTTTGACATTTAGATTGTTTCCAGTTTTTGACTGTTATAAAAAAGTTGCTATGAATATTCATGTACAACTTTTTGTGTGGACTTTGTTTTTACTTCTTGTGGATATATACCTGGGAGTAGAATTGCTGTATCATACGGCAAATTTCTTTAACTTTATGAGAAAATGCCAACTGTTTTCCATAATGTTCATACCATTTTACAGTCACACAATCAATGTTTAAGTGTTTCAGTTGTTTCACATCCCTACCAACAATTGCTGTTGTCAGTATTTTAGATATTAGCCGCTTTTGCGAGCATACAGTGGTATTGTGATTTTAATTTGCATTTCCCTGGTGACTAATAATGTTGAGTATTTTCTTCATGTGCTTATTATCCATTCTATGTTTTTCGTGATGAAATTTCTTTCCCAGTTTTTATTTGGTATGTTTGTGCTATTATCATTTAGTTTTAAGAGTTGTTTAAGTTTTCTGGATTCAAGTTGTTTGTCAGAAATATGTATGACAAATATTTTGTCCAAATCTGTAACTTGTCTTTTCATTTCCTTAACTGTGTTCATCAAAGTGCAGAAGTTACTTATCTTTTTATTTTTTTTATGGGACACTTTTTTTTGTGTCCTAAGAAATCTTTGTTTACCCCATTTTTTTCCCTGTTTTCTTCTAGAAGTTTTATAATTTGAGCTTTTACATTTAGGTTTATGACCCAGTTAAAGTTACTTTTTGTGTGTAGTCTGAGGTAGAGGTCATTTTTTTTCCTAAGTGCATATAAAACTGGTTATTATAGCTTTATAATATGTATTGAATTCAGGCAACGTAAGTTCTCAAACTTCTGATTTTCTTTTTCAAGATTATTTTGGCTACACTCTCATTTACACTTCTGTGTAAATTTCAGAATCAGCTTGCCAATTTCTACAAAAAAAAAAAAGATATTTAGATTGGAATTTCACTGATTGGTTTTGGAAGAACTGATATCTTCATAAAAGAGAGTCTTCCAATCCATGAACATGGTATCTCTCTTCACTTATTTAGGTCTTCTTTAATTTTTATCAGCTATATTTTGTAATATTTAGTATACTAGTCTTACACTTATTTTTTCTTATTAAGCTAGTATCCTGTGACTTTGCTGTATTTACTTATTAGTTCTGGTAACTTTAATATTGATTTTTTAGGATTTTTTAACATGTACAGTTATATTACCTGAGAAAAAAAGAGTTTTACTTTTCCCTTCCAACCAGTGTGACGTTTTTTCTTGCCTTATTGCATTGTCTAGGACGTTCTTTACAATGTTGAATAAAACGTGTGACAGTGGACATCCTTGCCTTCTTCCAGATCTTAGGGGAGAACATTCAGTCATTTATCATTTTGTAGATGTTAGTCGTATATTTTTCATAGATGCCTTTTATCAAGTTGAGGAAATTTCCTTTTATTTCGTTTTCTGAGAATTTGTATTATAAACAGGTTTTGAGTTTTGTCAAATGCTTTTTTTTTTTTTTTTGCATCTTTTGACATGATTATATCATTTCCTTTGTATTCTGATAATATGGTGATCATATCAATTCCTTTTTTGAATGTTAAGTCAGTATTGCATTCCTGGGATAAATCCTACTTGTCATGATATACCATCAGTTTTATGTTATGCTACATCCCACTTGTTAAAATATTGTTAATTATTTTTGCATTTATCTTTGTAGGTGACTTTTGTAGTTTCCTCATAACGTATTTGTATGGTTTTTATATTTATACATAGCCTTATATTTTCTGTAACAGTTTGTGAAGAACAAGTATCAGTTCTTCTATAAATGATAGAATTTCATCAGTGGAGCCACCTGGGCCTGGAGTTTTCTTTGTGGGAAGGTTCTTAATTATGAATTTAATTTATTTAATTGCTATAAGACATTATCATGTTTCCTAGCATTGTAGTAATTTTTTATGAGGAGCCTAACATTGTAGGTTTTACATTTTTGAGTGTTGGAGTTTACTGTAATCTTTTAAGGACTGTTGGATATTGTCCTCAGAGGCAGTTAATTTCAGATCATCTTGATTCTTTTGAGGCTTATTGTTAAGCATTTCAAACTGGATCTGGAGTAGCTTTTACTGTAAGGCTAGTCTAATCTTACTGTTAATATATGGCCTTTCTTAGATTGCTATTAAATGCCCCATGTACTCAACTAGGTCTTGCTACTCTGGATGTTAACTCAAATGATTGCTTGCCCAGAGATCTGGGAATTTTTTTGGCTTACAACTTCCCAGTAATTGTTCCTTTTCCAGCAGTTTTTCTTTGCTCTCCCTCAAGGCATTTTGCCTGATGCATGCACCGGTTGATACTCAGCAAGACACTCAAGGGGAATGTTATGCAGATTTCTGCATCTCTTTCCCTGTGCAGCTTCTTTTTGTCTGGCACTCTGCTCTGCAAATTCCAGTCACTTTGATCTTGAGCTCCAACCTCTGTCTTCTACTCATCTACATTACCAGGTACCGTTTGGATTTCCTTTCCCTTCACTGCAGAAAGTTGAATTATCTTCAAGGTTTTTTTTTTCCTTTTCTAAGGAATGGCAGTCCTGCTCTGTCTGTGGTCCAATTCCAATATCTGAAAACAGTTATTACATTTCTCCCAATTTTCTAGTTTATTTACACAACTCACAGGCAGAAGCAAAAGTCTCACAAATGCTTTTTTCAGTGAGATACAATTCATATCCCGTGAAGTTCACTGTTTTAAAGTCTACAATTCAGTGTTTTCTTGTTGTTTTCATTTACTTACAAAGTTGTGTAACCATTACCACTTTCTAATTCTAGAATGTCTTTATCCCCCAAAAGGTAATCCTGTAGCCATTAGCAGTCACTCCCCATTTCTCCTTCCCCGCAACCCCTGGCAACCACCAATATACTTTCTGTCTCTATGGATTTGACTATTCTAGACATTTCATATAAATGGGATCATATAATATGTGGCTTTTTTTGGTCTGGATTCTTACAATTAGCATAATGTTTCCATACATCCATGTTGTAGCATGAATCAGTGCTTCATTTCTTTTACTGGCTGAGTAATATTCCATTATATAGGTATACCACATTTTGTTTACCCAACAGATTTGTTTTAAGTTTTCTTTCAGCCAGTAATGAAATGGGAACATTTCCTAGCTCTATGATTGGGTGTCCAAAAGGTAGAAATAATCTACTTATGTGTTGAAGAACATCTATCCTTCGTATTGAGAACAGAATATCTTTCCCCCTGGGCATCATAGAGGGGAGGACTATGGGGACATCATCATCTTTCCAGTCACTGGTAGCAAATGCATTTCATAAACTTCATGGCAACGTACAGTCTACCTGTCTCATCATGGACGTAGGGCAAAAATAAATTCGGGGTCAGAAGAAAGATACCTACAAAAAAGTAACTTTGAATTGACTCTAACAGGCAGATGATATGCATTTAGGTTCCAGAATTTCTCTGACACAGAGTATGATAGCAAAAGTTATTTTATTAGAAAAAATTAATCTAAATTTAAATTTAGTGTAAATATTTAAAAGTTGATGCAGCCAAATGTCCAATTCAGCAAGAGTTTTCTCCCACTAAACAAAGTATAAAAAAACAACAAAATCTCAGTAAAGCACCCATTATGTTCACCAACTTAACCTTCCTTTCTGTTTTACCTTCTAAGAGAAACTGTGAAATACTTGACATATTTGGGGACTGATTGGCATTCCCAGCTACATGCCAATAGAAATTTGGGGACATTTAGAATAATACATCTGTGTCCATTTTTCTAGTGGTAATTCTATTTCAGTACTAGTTTTAATAGGTGATAGTAAATTGTATTATCTGCATATGATATAAGAACACTAGGGAGAGGGAAGAATGGAGGTACCTCCAGGTCATTTGAAAGGAGAGAATCAGTTCATTAAAATGGTGTCTATAAGACAAAAGACAGTCTACCTTCCCACGGCTTTTAGTCTCTTCTAGGATGTTCTCTTCAACCCTGTTCTGACGTGGAGAGAGTGTACCATGTCCAGGTCAAATATATCAGAACTACCTTGGGGGTCATGTTTAAAAAGGGGGTGGAAGGTTAATGGAGAACTTAGGAGTAATGAGAGACTTCAGGGATTTTAAGTTTCATGAAGCAACATATTCTGATCATTTGAACATTTACTTCATGCAAGTTATTGAGCCCTTAGAGGGAGCACAGATATGACTGAGAGATAGTCTTTACCTTCAGGAACTTACTATTTAGTGCATAAGTTGGACTTGTAAACAGTTTTCTTTGGGACCTCTGATTGTGGCATGAAAAAGATATTTCTTTTCTAAAACTCTGTTTCTTTTCCTAATGGAAATAAGAAAAGAAAAGAAAAGAGGGGATGGGAAACCATTATGAATGAAAATAGGATTTAGCCATAAACCAAAGCAGAAAAGAAAACTGGGAAGAGTAGTGTCAAATGCAGTGGTGATGAGACACAAGTGAATGAGGGTGGTAGAATTTCATGCAGACCTCTCTGTGTCCTGTGCAGAATTGAGAAGGAAAGAAGGACAAGGGAGCAGGCAAAACAGACCCAGCAATTGCTTGTTCAAAGTCAAGAAGAGACATTAAAAAATTCCAGCTCACTGGGCTGAAAGCATCATTACAACCTCTGCAGACTTCCTGCTCATCCTAAATGCGAGAACATGGATTAGGGACCGAGGCATGGTCTTAAGTTAAAGGCCTTTGTAGGTTCTTCCCAGAAAGTGTGGTGACAAATACCTGAATAGAGCTACTGCTCTTTCTTTCACCTTTTTAGCAAACTTCTAGATTCAAGTGATCTCCATTAAAAAATTAATAATAATTAGAAAGGAGCCAGTTTGAGACTCTCCTAGTATAGTACTTTTAAAAGGAAGTAACATAAACAAAAAGGCAGAATATACACAGAAAAATCATATCAAGAAGCAGAAGAAAATTACAAAAACATGTCTCCATGTGCTTGAAACCTTAAATAAAACTCAATATCTTTAAAACAAGAACTCAAATAAATGTATACATGAGATCAAAAAACAATAATAAGACAATAGATTTGAAGAGTATCAGTGGTCTGGGAAAAAAAAAACAGATGAGAAAAATAAAACCATTATAGAAATGAAAGTCATGTCAGAATAGCAAACAGAAAATAAAACAAACAGGACAAAAATATTAACAGAAGTAGATGAAAAAAATTCCTAAAATAAAACCTCCAACAACTCATGAACTGTAGTACCCATGAACCCTTACTGAAAAAATGACTCAGTCACTTAATCTAACTAAGCAAGAGATGAATCAAAGTGGAGAACCCAGGAATAAAGCTGCCATGTTAGGAAAGAAATAATGGTCGGGAAGCAGGGTGAGAATGTTATAAATCTTTGCAGTGTAAGAATAATAATATAATTGGAGTAGGAAGGAAAAGTGAGACTCAAAAAATATGTCTGTTCTTTGAAAGATAAATGAAGCTATAGATTTTTAGGACATTATTTAATGTTGTTGCCAGGAGCTCAGCTGAGCTGTCAGGGATCAGAGTAGCTGATTAAAGCAACAGGGCAAAAATGAAAGAGTGAAGCCTTAATTACTTGCTGTGGTGGGAAAAGCAAGTCTCTAAAAAACAGAGAAAACGCCAACGCCCCCTGTTGCGTTTCCCCAGGGGACAGCATCCTGCTGGAAGGTGGGGTGATCAGCACAGACGTGGGGGTCAGCTCACTGTTGAGGAGCCCCTGGCATTGGGGGAGAGAGTGCGGGCAGTGGTGAGAAGGCTGGGAGTGAGAAGGGCCAAGCGTTAGTCATAGCGGGAGAAGTATCTTCAAGGGTTCCCCTCTTCCTCCTAGACGCAGGCCTTGGCAGAAATAGATGGCGCCTGAAGAGGGCTTTGTGCAAGGCCTCAGATAAAGAGACCCAGGAATGCAAATATACGAAGAGCATGAGCTACTGGGGCCTGAGAGCTCGCACCTGCCCTGCCCTCAGAGACTGCAAGGTGCTGGCCTTGCACCAAGTCTGGAGCCGCGAGGGTGGCTTTCCCCTGATACCCGCTGGGTGAAGCCCTCCTCGTTGCCTATAGTCAGGCCTGAAAATTGTCTTTGTTGAATTTGTTACAATATTTCTTCTGTTTTGTTTTGGTTTTTTGGCCCCAAGGCATATGGGATCTTAGCTCCCTGATCAGGGATTGAACCCGCATCCCCTACATTGGAAGGCAAAGTCTTAACCACTGGACCTCCAGGGAAGTCCCTCATGTAGGTTTTTAACCAGGAGCAGGATTCACCAGTTACAAAGATAAATAGTAATAAAACTAAAATCTGTAATTTATCTCTGAAGAAAATGGAAAATTACTAGACACTACAATATAAATATGTGAGCAGAAACCTTGTCTGGTTTGTTCATTGTTGTATTCCCAGACTAGCACAATGCCTGGTGTGTCGTAGATGCTCTGAAATATTGGTGGATTAATTATGAACCTTGTTTAATGAATAACACATTGTGCCTAAAAAATGAAAAAATGTCAGGCAAATCATAACAAAGGATAACAGGGGTTTCGGAACTGATATGTATTAGGTAAGATCTGTCTGAAAGCAAAAAGCATTTACGAGTCATATAAAATTACTTTATAATGATTCGTACAGTGATCAAGAAAGATCTAATTGTCATGAGTATTCATGAACAAAATAACATCAGAGTTCATAGGGCAGGAAATGGTAGGAAATATCACTCAGTAAATTTTTATTGAAGACTTATCTTGTGCCACAAAGTTTTATTTCTGTTTAGATTAATAATAAATTCACTAAAATAGTCCAAAGTTGTTGTTTTCTAATCTACCAAGGTCTTCCTAAAGTTTAAATGAAAATTAAGTATAAGAATAACCAGGAAGCTTTTTGAGAAAAGAAGTAATAAAACAAGTAGGGGGACAAACAAAGTTGCTCATCAACATGCGATAAACAGTGTTACCACATCGAGTGGATCTAATGTTCTCTGAAAGCAAGGATGTTTTTATTAGCTTGAATGGCCTGTTTATGGAAAAAGAATTTGATTTCCATTAGTGTTAAAATATCAAATGATTAACGTTAATCCATGCATCTCTGTAACTACTTTCTTGAATCCCAACACATTCATTGACGTAGAATGCTAGGTTAAAGACAGTTGTGAATGGTTTAATTGAGCGATTATGTTTTGCATAACTGTTCTGTCATTTGGGTTGTACTGTAAAAAAAAAAATCACTCTTTCCAAGAATCCTTTAAAATTGTACATTTTTTTATGTCTAACAGTATTGGAGGCATTAACTCTGTTTACTTCCTTTAGATTCTAGACTTAAGGATTCTCCTTATGTAAAAGATTGTTGTTTGATATTTATTTTCATTTTAGGAATTCAGCTTTAATCTGTTCACAATCAGTTGTGAGATAAATAAGTTGCTTTTCCTAATAGTCCTGTGCTGACCAGCTGTGTAACTTGAGTGTGTGTGCTAATCTTACTGCCCTGCCCCAGGTTTCCTGACAGACTGTTGAGTGTATGATTTTCAGATTGTTTTCTTTAGAACTCTGGGATCCAGAGGCGCTTTAGGAACTTTTCAGTATTTAATTTTTATTTCTTTTTACATATATGTCTTAAACTACTTAAAACCCTGTGATTTAAAAACGATAGACATGTACATTCAAACTTTTAATACAGTAGAGAAAACTGATGTGTTCCCCAGATTAAGTCACTCTTTTCAGAACTCAGAATAAAGCTTTTCCTGCTTTATTCATGAACTCAAACTTCTTAGAAATGTGTTGTAATTAGGAATGTTGTGATTCTGGGCTTATGGCTTTTAATTCCTGGGTAAGAGTGTACACTAAGAGAGCTTAATGAGAATTGGCAAACCCATGAGTTGTATTTCTCTATGTTTGTCTTCTGATAGTGTATATAAAATAGGAGCAAAACAGTACATTTTAAAACTATTTAGCCCCCCCCCCCAAAAAAAACGATTTAGCCCAATAGGGATTATTTTGATTAATCTTATCTACAATCTTTTGAGGTCCTTTGACTACCCACAACTGTAAAACAGTATAGTAATTGTGGATACCTGAAAATGGGACCTTTTTCCATTTGGTGATATATTGACAGAGACACACATGAAAGGGATGGTGACTGGTCAATACATCACGTTTTCTAAATAAATAATATTAATAGAGACGTATTAAAAAATTCCCTAGATCCTTTGCTGCAAATCATTAATTATAAAATAAAGTTTTCCATGTTTGATTCCAGAAATCACAGCAGTCTTAGACTTGAGGTGTCATAGAGGCACAAAATACTTAGCATCTAGGAAACTAGCTTTCCAGCTCTGCTTTGGCTGGCTCTCGAGTTTGGGGGAAGTCACTTAATTTTTCATAGCTTCAGCTTACTGCTCGACTTTCTTCACAAAATTGCTTTGGAAAGTTAGTTTAACTAAAGTTTATTTAAAAAGTAGTAGGTGTTTTATAAACTTTTAAGTGTTATAAATAAAGTTAAGTGTCACAATTTCTGATGTATTTACTGGTAATTACTTAGCATTTTTCCTCTGCCCCTTCTACGCATGTTTTTATATTTTTTCTTTCCCCCCACATGTTCGTTCCTTAGGGTATTACACTAGAAGAGTTTGACAGATTATCTTTCAATATGATTTTAATGAGCCCTCCCTGTCAGCCATTCACAAGGTATGTATAATAAATATTTCTCTGTTAGGAAGAGTACTTTTGAAGGACTCGTTCAATCAAATCACACTGTAATTTCAAGCACAGACACTTTGAAGTCCATCAGCTGCATTTCCCTAGTCTTGAAATTTTTCATCAATAATTCCTTTTCTCTACACACATTTATAATTCAGCATTAATCATAAAGAAAATAGCAGTTACTGCCAGATGAACACAGTAATTTGGTCAATAGTAGGTATGCAGAGACTATATGGTACCTCCTTAATACCTACCAAAGAAACAGTATTTACTTCTGACCCAAATTACCTTAAATTATTTAAACTAATGAGCATTCAGGAATATCTTCCGAACACTGATTAATCGAAGTAAATTTCCATAGTTAATATTCAAATCCTAAATTACTTACCTGTAAAATTTTAAGGCTAGTCAAGAATGCATTTGTAAAAAATAAAAAAAAAAAAAGAATGCATTTGTGAATTTTAAATTTCTCAAAATTGATAGGTACATTTAATAATACATACAATTAATAAAATGACTTTTTAAAGCTGTGTTCCAAGACAGCTTTTTATTATATGGTGTTTATTTGGCTATGTATTTCAGGGAATTATATTTTAGAGAAAATCTTGACTAATCCCTCTTCATTTAGCTACTTTAAATAATAATATTTCAATTATTTTAAGTAATAATAGCGATAACCCTCTGAGTGTCTTACTGGAGTATGTCATTTAATATAACAAGCTTATGGGATGTGCATTAGTATTACCATCATTTTACAGGTGAGTAACTGAGGCATAGAAAGGCCATTTCCCAAGGCCATACAATTAGAAAATGTCAGAGCCAGGACTTTTTGATTTTTTTATACTCCTATTAATATATAGGACTATTAATATATAGTCCCATTTAAACACATAATGTGATTTTAAATGGGATATAACATGTAGTAAAAATTCTAATTTAAATAAATATTCTCATGCTGAATTTCCATCCAAGTTTTGATTTATTTCAAGCTTTCTAGGAAATTAATTCCCCAGGGATTTATTGTGCACCTACACGTGAGGTATTGCTTTTGATGCTGTAGTTCCCATCCTTATAGAACTTACAGTCCATGGGGAATGAATGACAAATAATTATCTTATAATGTGATTTAAGGTATATAATAAATGAATGTTGAAACTGCCATGAGAGCATGGAGGAGAGAGGTGTTATGTTGCTGCATATACCAGGAGGGACGAATTCTTTTAGAGGTGATATCTGTATTGTGTCTGAAAGCAGGTTGGGAATTTATCAGTGAAGGCGGACCTTCCGCGTAAAGATGGCTCCGAGCCTATGCAAGTGTATCATGGCCTTTTTAACCACAGTAAGTGGGAGGTTCAGGACAGAATGCAGCCGCAGTGCTGTGACGCCTCAGATATCACTGCAGTGGGGCCCCTGTGTCTTCCCTACTGCTGCTCCCACTCTGTATTAGCCCAGCTCCAGCTGCTGACGGCTGCAGTGTCTGATCCTGTAGTATGATCATCTTTGGAACACTGAGAGGAAAGGCACAAAATGAGAGGAAACCAAGATTTCTGAGGAGTCTATTCAAGTCCACTCTAATCTCCCATCTGAGCCTCAGATCCACTGATGATTTTGGTCCTGCTGTCAGGTGTGAGGAAACTGATAACTGATGTCAAGTAACTTATTTTAGACCACCAAGCTAGTAAGTAGCAAGGCCTTAAACCCTAGTCCTCTGTTGCTACAACTCAGGCCCAATATAAGTCTTCTTTTCTGCTTGCTTCTTGATCATATCGAATGTTACTTGCAAGATTGAACTGCTAGTCCAAATTCTGTCTGTTCACGTGACCTGTTTTGACTTACTTAGTCTAGCCAAGTTGCAACTCCTTCGTGTAGAATCAAGCCTTCAGCTTCAGTCTCTCCTGTTTACATTGGGCAAGATAGTTCTGGTTTTACCTGCGTCCTTCATCTGCTTAGCTGGTGATTAGTTACCAATGCCATCAACTCTGCACTGCCACCCTGCCCAACCAGCTCATTCATCTGAACTTTTGTTGTCTCACCTGGGGCAGGTGAGACATCAGCTGATTGTGTGTGTGTGTGTGTGTGTGTGTCTTTCCTGAACACAGTGATTTTAAGAGGGTAATTGATTTTATTCTTTGTGGACTTCTTGTTCTTCTTTGCCTCATGCGAGTCATTTGGACATATTATCTTGTATTGATAATAAGTGTACTTATTAGACACGCAAGGCTTTTTTAAATTAAGTGAAAAAATATATTTTTGTTCTCTATAGCAACAGAGATGATCATATTTTTTGTGAGGACCAACTAATTTTAGTTCTCTGTTTTGACTTTTTAAAAGTGATTTGATATCTTTATGTAAGATTCTTGCTGAACTTATTTACTTTCCTTACCCTTTTAGAATCGGCCTGCAAGGTGATGTGACTGATCCAAGGACAAATAGCTTCTTACATATTCTAGACATTCTCCCAAGGTAAAGACTTAAATTCCTGTACAAGCTTACCTTAAAGGTAAAACTTTACATCTGGAAGAACGTGGTGTTTGTCATTTTATAGAGATTAGCATCTTATACAGATTCTGTGCGAGTCATTTATCTTCTGTCCTGACTGATAGAGTAACTGCAAATGTTTGTCGGTTCCACAGTTGCCGCTAAAAGTGAGTGCCAGGGCGTTACAGCCTAATAGCTGAATTCTGTTGCGTCTGCTCACAGTATTTGTGCAAATGATGCTGATGTTAGTGAATGCTGTCGCCCATGGACCGGAAACTTGTGCTGCTAACCCTGGAAGCCTCCATTCTGTGGAAATGTCAGCCCTTTGAGCTGTGCAAACCCATGTTTTCATTAAACTTCAATGGAAATGAACATTTCAAATGTTAACTTTATCAGGTGTGCCTTGTTTATGGGGGAAAGGAAAAAAATATGAGTTGCCTCCATCCCTTATAAAATTCTTTTATGAAAAGAGTTTGGACAATTACTTACCTCATATTTCCCACAAGTAAGGATTTTCTTTACTTCTTCTTAGTAATGAGATGTTTAGAATTCCATTTGTTTTTGTTTTGTTCTAGGTTACAAAAATTACCAAAGTATATTCTTTTAGAAAATGTTAAAGGTTTTGAAGTATCTTCTACAAGGTAAAAAAATGTATTTGTCCTGTGTTCATCTTAGACTTGGTATATTTTATAATAGGCGCTGTTATGAAATGAAGATCTTAAAAATAAATGTGTATATTCCGACATTCTATATATGTTATGAAGTTTACTCGTTAATATTGATTTTGAATAGTTAGTAACGTGAAGTATCACAAAGTTAGGTTCAACTGATTCTTTCCCATTTTGATATGTTTGAATTTTTCCGGAATGATTTCTCAATTTTAGCTGCTTACATTGGTGCCTGTTTCTTTAGAAGTAGGAATGTTTTCGGTAAGAATTTGTCCTATTGACAGGCGTTTTCTGTCCTACAGTTGGGTTGAAGAAGCAAGCCCTGTGTCAGGCCCCTTTCAGACAGTAGCCCAGCTGGAGAGAATGCATCCAAGTCCTTGACTGACCTGCTGTCTATGACAGTGTTCCCTCATCTGATTGGCTACAGATATAGTTCCATTCCTATAGTAAGCTTATCATGAGTGGATTGGTGATTCTAACTCACCAGTTTTATAAATTATCTGGTAGCTTTATTTATTTATAATAGGGATTATCTCTTTTTTGAGAAATTTAATTTCTCAAGTACTGGACTTAAAAAAGACCTAGGATTATCCTTTTTCTAAACAAGTTAAGTGGAGGTACAGTTTTCATGTAAAATGAAGTTTTATGTATAATATTTTATATAAGAACCCTATTTTGAACTATAGAGTGAGAACTTTTTTCTTTTCCTTTGCCTTTCAGAGACCTGTTAATACAAACAATAGGAAATTGTGGCTTTCAGTACCAAGAATTTCTGTTGTCTCCAACCTCTGTAAGTACTGCAATTGTAAATTCTTATATAAGTTTTCCCAAAGGGAATTTGATTCAGTAAAAAGAATGGCTCCATTTTGGATAATATTATAGGTAAATCTTGCAGTTAGTTCTGACATGGTTATTACTTTCTCTATCTGAATTTTATAGCTATATGTGAATTTTGTTTTTTTATGATTACTATACTATTCATAATGAATGTAAGAATGTCTATTTGACTTTTTACCTGGGAAATATAAAATGAAAGTGACTCATAGACATATGATTCATCTGATTCCATCTTTATTTCATTCAAATCAAGGTACAGAGTGACAGTTTAAAAGGTTTAAGAATTTGCCACAGAAAAGTCTTCCACAAATCGCTAATAGAATTTTGTCTGGCAGAAACTAATGTATAACTGTATGAGTTTTTTTACTAGGTGCTAAAAGTTGACACAGATCTCTTTAATATCCTATAGCAGCTAACTGCCCTGTTGTGCTTGCAGCTTGGCATTCCAAATTCAAGGCTACGGTATTTCCTTATTGCAAAGCTTCAGTCAGTGCCGTTCCCTTTTCAAGCCCCTGGTCAGGTATTGTTGTTATCATCATCATCATTATTATTTATCTGTTGTAAATATATCTCAGTCTGCTAATTTATTTTCAGGAACTACTTTGCGGAGGTTTTTTTTTTTAACATCTTTATTGGAGTATGTTTACAGAGGTTTATGTGTGTCCTCTCGTGCCTGTAATATAGACTGTGCCTGAGGTCTGTCTTGTAGGCCTTTTCACCCTCCTGATGCCACTTTAATTGCTTGAAACAAAACCAGAAACTTTTCTTTCATCATTAGAAAAGAAAATAAGTTAAAAGTAAAAAAAAATTACCATTAGTGTTGTTATCCTTCTTTTCCCCCTATAATTTCTCTTCTGACCATTGACTCTTTTGCATCTTTTATTTTTCTCCCTCAATAGAAGCCATTGACTACTTTTGATAAAATAGTATACTCCCTTAAAAATGGCTTGAGTATTTTCACACATCAGTTGCATTTTATTTGAAATCTATGCTATTTAGCCTTAATTGATTAAAAAATGGTAATGATTAGCACAAGCTAGAATAGAATGCTCAATTGCTATCTATAGGATCTCTCATCATGCTAGCAATTTTATATGCTTCTGCTGAAAATTGGTGTGGATAACAGAGTTTCAGTGGTCCAGTGACGCTCTCTATAACCCTCACAGGTAAGAACTCAAAAGTCGTGTCCTACTAACAGGGCTTCAGTAGTATCATTTGAAATCCCCGTAATACAATACCAGTATTATACAATACTGTGTTATATAATAAAATAGCAATATATCTCCCTTTAATAGTGGGCAGTTCCAAAAACGGTATGTAAAGTATGTGAACAAAGACTTCATCATTAAAAATTCCTGGAACTGTTTTTTCTTTCCCAAAATAGGACTTGATAAATGGTTACCTGTTTTTCAGGAACCAGTTTTTCCTGTGGGACTCAGGGATAGAAATAACCTTTCAGGGTGAAGAGTGCTTTTCATTTTTAATTACTAATTTTCCTTTAGATCATAGGTATGTCCTAGTTTTTTTTTTTTTAATTGAAGGGGAATGGCAAACTTTGATCAAAAACACATTTTCTGGAAATGTTCCTGTTGCTTTTTCAACTTCTTTTCCAAATATAATGCTGTCTCTGTATTCAGCATACTTCCTATTACTTTGTTGAATGGTGTTATTAATTCAGAAAGCAGTAATTTCAGGAAATAAATCATCTATAGCCTGATACCTGTCACTGTATGATGAAAAACTTGTAATGACTTGTATAAATACTAGTAAACCTCAATTTCTATCTTTTTAATGGCAACTCAGTAAAAGCTAAAGAATTTTTTTACATAATGTTGAGTGGATGTTATTAATATGTCTTTTATTTTTAAGAAAGCTTTTGAGAGTTTGTGTATTTTTACTTAATGCCAGGTACTGATGGAGTTCCCCCAAACTGAATCTGAACATCCACAAAAACATGCGATAGATGCAGAAAAGAAAATTGAAGAAAAGAAAATTGAGCCAAATATTTGCTCTGATAGCAGCACACAATGTTCTGGAAAAGAAACCATTCTTTTTAAGCTTGAAACTGCAGGAGAAATTGACAGGAAACGTCAACAGGACAGTGATCTCTCTGTGCCAATGCTAAGAAATTTTCTTGAAGATGACATTGACATGAATTCATACTTTTTACCGCCAAAGTCATTGCTGCGATATGCTCTTTTGTTAGACATTGTTAAGCCCACATCCAGAAGGTCCACGTGCTTTACGAAAGGGTAGGTTTTAAAGAGTCTCTGTTCGTGGCATATCCAAAATAACCAGGTTTTCGTAACTATTGTTTCTCTTAGTTCTTCTCAAAACAAGGAGCATTTTATAAAATGTTTCTGCTAGAATGACTTTTTTCACCCTTAATCGCCTGCTTGCGTGTTCCAGTAGAATGCACAAGTGAAGATTCCTTCTGGCAGAACCCACAAAAGTGCTCATAGAAGACAATGCCATCGTTTGGTGACCTTCGTAGGAGCTTAATTACCCACAGTGGAGACATGGTTTCTATAGATGGTGAATTGCTAATTTTTTAGCACCTTTCTTTTTATGGTACCTCAAAAATTTCTGTCTACTTTCATGATCAATGTACAAGAAGAAATTAAATTTTAATATCAAGAAATAACATTGAATATCCTGGAGCACATTATAGCATGTTTAACTTTTATTTAGTTTTTTGAATTAATAGTATATTCTTATAGTTCAAAATCCAAAAGGAACTAAGATTGTAAGACTTCCTTCCAATTCTGCCTCTTGTTCATCCAGTTTCCCTCCCTACGTGCAACCGATGATTTCAGGCTACTCTCTAGTCTTCCAGAGGTATTGCATGTGAGGTGTGTTTAAATATACATGTATATTTTTACCCCCTCCTGTGAGTAAATGGTAGCATACCATATTCATTATTATGTGCACTTTTTTTCATTGAGCAGTATAATTTGGATACTATTACCTACGGGTGCTTAAAGAACTTTCGTATGTTCATAGTATAGGAATATCATAATTTCTCTTACTGGTTACCTGTTGATGGGCATTTAGGGGACATCCTTTGGATTATTTCTCAAGAAATAGTGTTTTTCAACTTTTTTTTTTTAAACCTAGGAAGAAGGGTGGAAATTAGACCCTTCAAGAAAAATTTGTAAAAGATCCATCCCTACCCCTGTTTGTTAATTTCACGGAGGCTCTTTTGATAGGTAGTTGTGTGATTTAAAAATTCAAGCCTTCGGGCTTCCCTGGTGGCTCAGTGGTTGAGAATCTGCCTGCTAATGCAGGGGACACGAGTTCGAGCCCTGGTCTGGGAGGATCCCATATGCCGCGGAGCAACTAGGCCCGTGAGCCACAACTACTAAGCCTGCGCGTCTGGAGCTTGTGCTCCGCAGCAAGAGAGGCCGCGACAGTGAGAGGCCCGTGCACCGCGATGAAGAGTGGCCCCCGCTCACCGCAACTAGAGCAAGCCCTCGCACAGAAACGAAGACCCAACACAGCAAAAATAAATAAATTAATTAATAAACTCCTACCCCCAACATCTTCTTTAAAAAGAATTCAAGCCTTCTCTCTTTACCTACTAGCTAGTTGTCTTGTACAAGACACTATGCCCCCGACATAATCGTACCAGGCTCACCCTGACTTTATCATACCCTGCCCTTGTACTTTCAGGGCAATGGGTTTATTGCTTTCCATTACCTTAAAAGACTTCACTCAGCTGTTGTATATTTCCAAGTCTGCTAGGTTCTGTTTAGGACTCTCATAAAACAGGAGTTATCAATTTTGTAATAAAAAACAACTTTGAAATTCTTTTATAATTATAAAAATGGTATAAAAGAAGCCTTATTGTAGAAGTCTATTTTAGTGTAGATAATATAAACACACACACACACACACACGTGATATATAAGAAAACAGCTTTTCTTTGATGGTGACTTTCTCTAATTTCTATTTTAAATTCATCTATTAGGACAAAAATGTCAAACAGCCAGCTTGGCAATGATCTTAGGGAAAGAAATATTACTAATACCTTGCATGTCTGTAGTGTGTGGTATTTTTAATACATTTTTAACAATAGTCTGTTTTGTGATAAAGAGTAAAAACATACAGTGTTACAGTCAGAGGCAGAGGCACGTGTGGTGGGCCTGAGTTTGTCATGAGACTGGAGAGTACGGTTTTGGGTTCATGAGAAGAAATGACGGTTCAGGCATTCTAAGAAAAGAGCAGCAATTTATTTTCACCTACATAACATTTGGTCTAATGTGGCAGGGATGTCAGTATTGAATAGCATTTAGATATAAAGTCCTAACAGATGCATACTTCCTGTGCATTTAAATGTGATGAACATTTAAAAAATGACAATAATGTACATGCAGACTAGTATTTATGCAACAAACACTATGCCAAGTTTAGTGTCTGAGAATTTTCAACAGACTGATCTTACGTCTTTCACCTGGTAAGTTTTTTAATTACAAAGCATATTTATGTGATATTATTTAGAATATTTCAGAAGGATGTATTAACAACTATGTAAGATTGATTCATTCAAGAAAGATTTAAGAAATTTAGCATTAGCAAATATATTAGATGCTACAAACTATTTGTGTTAATTTTTTAGTTATGGACGCTACCTCGAAGGGACAGGATCTGTGTTGCAGACTACAGAGGATGTGCAGGTAGTACGCATGCTGCAGAACTAAAATATTTGAAAATTATTTTAAATGAAATTATCTTTAATACTTAAAATTTGAGAATGTTAAAATAAGTTTACATGTTCAACTGGAATGAATATATGTATATAATAATTATTTACTATAGAATAAATCTTCTTGTTGCTAGATATGAGTATATGTACAAAAAGTGTTTTATGTTTTTACTTTCTTGTTTTTCTTCTTACCTTTTGTTTTTCTTTCTGTTCCATAAAGAGTAATTTGAAGTGCAGAGGACGGCACCTAATGTTCTCTAAAATTATGCGCAAATATCTTAGTATCGGAGCCTTCCTTTGGAGCACATACTATAAAAATGCCTGTTAGGGAAAAAAATCTATATTTTAGGAAGGCTTTTTATTAATACTTCAATTGCTAATTCTTTACGGTATCATGGTTGAATACAAGCTTGATATATTGCAAGTTTTATATACTTCTGAATAATTTTGAAGTGAAATCACATTGTCTTCTTTTATGCTGATTTAAACTCTTACTGTTAATAAAATTGACCCTTGCTAAAAACCCTATCAGAGACAAACGGATGTCTGGATTTGAGAAGTCATATTTATTAAATATATTTTATCATTTTAAGAAAATACCTTAATTGATAAAATTGGTCATAAACAGTAAACATTTTAATGGCTGCTTATTTGCTTTGTAAATCGACTTATTGGTTGACCAAGTTTCTTTTTTGTATCTTTCACTACATTTCTTTTATGTTATATTGTCATTTATTATTTCTATTCTTTTTTGTTGTTGTTTATTTTTGAGGGGCCAAAAATGACAGATACCCTGAGAGTATCCTGATCTATTCGGCATTAAGATTTCGTTTGTTTTCTGAGTTTACCTGGCCCCTGATGAGCCAATTACACAGTTCATTGCACAGAGACGTTTTTACCCGGTGGTGCCATGTGTTACAGAAGACTATGCGTCGTCGTTTTGAAACTGTCTCACAATAGACGATATTATCTTAACAAGTCTAATTGCCACTCTACTTTATTAGTTATTTTGGATGTTTTCCTACAGGTTGAGAATATCTACAGATCCCTTACCAATTTGTCACAAGAAGAAAAGATAACAAGATTGTTAATGCTTCAACTTCGATTTTTCACTCCTAAAGAATAGCAAATCTCCTTGGATTTCCTCCAGAGTTCGGTATGTGGGATACATGCAGACCCCAGCTTTCACTGATTAAAGGTTCTCAAAATTCATTAGGGACTCGTGCATAGTTTATGAATAAACCCTTGCCCAGACGGATGTGAGAGCGCTTCCTTCCTGATTGTGCCATCTTTGACATCTTCCTTCCCTCCTGTGTCTGCTTTCTTCATAACCTGCCCTAGTCCATTCCCTTCAGACTCAGTTCCCCTTCTCCTTCACTCCAGTAGTGGTTCCAGGTGCTTTGCAGGAACAGAAGGGCCAAATCAGCAATTCCTCACTTCTCCCCACAGATGGTTGTCCATAGCATCTCTTTCTCGAATTTATTTTTTTGCTTCTAGGAGTACTATTCGAATAACCTCACACTAGATCTTATGAAAGAATGCGTAGAATTGTCTTTGTTTTAATGAAGAAATTAACAGGCAATTGAGGAGTTTATTTTTGTGTGGTGGGGTGGTATGCATTTGTACTTCTACTCCTTGGAGATAGCACTCTTATCAATTATATAATTGATAGAATTGATTCCTTCCCTACAAGGTTTCAGTGGAGAAAAGAAAAAGTGGAGAGGTGGTCTAGAAAGGAACTTTCCTAATGGAAAGTAAGGGTGACTCAGGAGCACAGATGCCAGAACTGACATGAAGTTAGGGAATCTGAAGACGGACTCTCAGGAAGGAAAATGAAGATACCGCTGCCAAGGGAGAAAGACAAGTAGTGAGGAAAGCCAGGGATTGTTGCTATTAAGAGACTGGACACAGCGCCTTTGCCTCTTAGAGCACCCCGCCCCTCCCTGGTCCCGCTTCCTTGGCGCTGCTGCTCTTGCTGTGTGGATGCCATCGGTTTCCTGGGCTGCGGTGGGTGTGTTCCTAGTACCTGGCTCCTGGGAAGGGAGAGACACAGACCTCCCTCACATGCTTCCAGGGCTGCACAAGGAGGAAACGTGCTTTTGATAACTGATTGGGAGCTTGAATGCAGAAAAGCCAAACTTCGCTAAATCTAATGTTGTAATATTAATACAGTCCTATTCTTGAAGAACATCATGGGTTAAATAGACCATGTTTTAAAATCTAAATAATGGATTTACAGTTGAGGTTTGGAAAGCATCTTTTTGTACACTGGGAACAAACTGCCAACAGAATTTGACTACCCTCTTGGTAATTGATTCTCCAAGCATAGTCAAAGCAAACAGGTTTATTTTGTACTCTGACTTTTTTTGGTGATCTCATTCAGTTTGAAACATCCCAGGGAGTGTTTTTTAAGAAAACACAGACTTTCCGTGTCTTAGTTTATGTCACAAAGTGAGTGAGAACATCAGTAAAACAAAGAACTGAGAATGGACTCAGGAATTTTAATTCCCAGTCTACTGTCGTGGTTACTTTTTTTTTTTTTTTTCATATTTTAGGATGAGCAAATCGAAGGTATTTTCTGTACTACTACAGAGAGAAAAGAGATTTACTGTCGAACAGCAACTAATTTCTAAGTTTTATTTTGAGTGCTTATTTTTTCAAGCAGTAGCAATCACTTTGGTAATAGTGAAATTTAGCACATACCCCAGAGTCAGACTGACCGAGTGTGAACCCTAGCCCTACTGAAGCCGCTCTCTGCCGTAGTTTATGCATCTGTAAAATGGGGATAATTATAGCACCGACTTTATAGGGCTGTTGTAACAGTTAAGTGAGTTAACGTATGTCACATGCTTGCAACCTATCTGACACATAATATAAAATTCGTGCTTTTATATTTTAAATGATAGGTGTTTTAGCCTTTACTTCATAAATATTTTTTCTCAGTATTTAAAAATATCTAAGGGGTAAAATAGGATTTTTCGAAGTTCTCTGAAAACATATATATAATACATGCGAGAAAGCCTTTTTCATTGCTTTACCGTATTTTAATATGTGACATATGTGTATAGTCAGTGCCCTCCTGTCACCACTGAGCAGCCCTGTGACATAACTGTCCTGCACGTGTGCCTCTGACGTCACGGACCCTGGGTCCAAAATGGGCATTCTTTGCGTTGCTTGTCCACCGGCCATGATGGATTTGCATTGATTCTCCCACACATTTTGCCCTGGTTCTCTCTGTGGCCAGTGGCACGCATTCATGAGACAGCAGGCTTTGGAAGAGACAGACACTAACCGACACTTACTGAATAAAAGCTGCTCTCTTGACCTTGTTAATTCTAGGTTTCTTTGCTTTTGAGGATTATTATTTTTAATGTACCTAAGTTTTTAAAAAGTCACCTTTTAACTTTACAAAATTATGTAATTCTTTGCACAAGTGAGTTTAGATTTTAATATCTATGTATAAAATACACACATGCATATGTATATATGTGTATATATGTATGTGTATACATATATAATTTTTACAAATCTGACTTGTTTTCAGACATCTCTTCCCCTCTGATATAATCTTGGTATCTCAAGGCATCGTCCTAGGGGTAGTCTAAAAGTTTGTAGGTATTTCTGCCTCTGGCTACTTTGAAGTAAATAATTTGAGATGACTAATGTGCTTGCCTAAGACATATTATCTTTATAATAGCAATTTTATGATCATGCTCAATTGCAAATATCATTTTATTATGGTAATCACTGTTATTTTATTGCAGTAAGTATAATGTCTAGTGTTGATGAAGCAACTTTATCAGGTTTTGAAATTTTGCTATTTTTAATGCTCTTCAATTATTTCCTTTATTACCTGATTTGCTTTTCCTATATTTAATTGCTATGCCAAAGGATTCTGATGTGAAATTCTGGAATTGTAATTAAGATTCTGGCATCCACTCTTACGCATGGACAGTCTTTTACGGTGGTATGTGCAAGGTTTTGTTCCAGCAAATGTAGTATCTGTGGGCCATTTTGTTTTCCAAAAGAATGAAGCAAATTGAACTTCAGTATGAGAATGTCAGTTTCTGGAAGCAGAATGTAAAAAAGCAACTCTGAGGGACTTGTATCCAGAATACATAAAGAACTCTTATGACTCAACAATAAAAAGAAAAATAATCCAATTTAAAAGTGGGCAAAGGATTTCAATAGACATTTCTCCAAAGAAAATAGATAAATGACCAATAAGCACATGAAAAGATGTTAAACATTATTAGATATTAGGGAAAGGTAAATCAAAACCACAGTAAGATACCACTTCACAAAAAGACAGACAATAACAGTGTTAACGAATTGTGGAGAAATCAGGTCCCTTGTACACTGTTGGTGGGAAGATAAAATGGTGCAGCTGCCTTAGGAAGCATTCTGGCAGTTCCTCAAATGTTAGACACAGAGTTACTGTATGACCCCACAATTTCACCCCTAGGTGTATATCCAAGAGAACCGAAAAAAAGCTTAACACATACATACATACGTACATGTTCATAACATCAATGTTTATAATAATCAAGAAGTAGGGAAAAAGCCCAGATGTCTATTAATGAATGAATGAATAAATAAAATGTGGTATATCCATAAGATAGAATATTATTCAGACAGAGAGAGGAATGAACTATTGGTACCTGTTATAACATGAATGAGCCATTTTTTCCCTCGGATCAGATAATTTTTACTGATGTGCTTGATGTTTGAGTTACACTATATTTTATAGTCGTATTATACAACATACATAATATTGTGAATACATAATGTTATTATAAAGACTAAGATATTAAACATAGAATACTTGGCTTTTAAAAAATATTCCAGAGTCAACATGAATAAACCTTGAAAGCACTACGCGAAAGCAGCCGGAGACAAAAGACAGCATATTGTATGGTTCCATTTGTATGAAGTGTTCAGAATAGGCAATCTCTGGAACAGAAAGTAGATCAGTAGTTGAGGGGCAGGGAGGGGACATGGAGAGTGACTGCTAATGGGTGCCAGCATTCTTTTTAAAAAAATTTGTATTGAAGTATATAATTAACATATAACATTGTATTAGTTTTCAGATGTACAACATTACAACATAATGATTCAACATTTGTATACATTGCAAAATGATCACCCCACCATAATAAATCTAGTTAATATCCATTACCATACATCGTTACAAAATTCTTTTTTCTTGTGATGAGGACTGTTAAGATCTCTCCTAGCAATTTTCAGATATGCAATACAGTATTGCTAACTATAGTCACCATGCTCTACATTATATATCCCCAGGACTTATTTATTTTTATAACTGGTAGTTTGTACCTTTTGACCCATTTCACCCATTTTTCCCCCACCTGTGCAACCACCAGTCTGTTTTCTATATCTATGACCTTGGTTTTTTAAATTTGTTTGTTTGTTTGCTTTGGTTTTTAGATTCCACATATAAGTGAGATCATACAGTATTTGTCTCTCTGACTTCGCTTGGTATAATGCCCTCAAGGTCCATTTCATTCTTTTTTATGACTGGGTAGTATTCCATGGTGTGTGTATGTGTGTGTGCATTTTCTTTTTTCATTTACCCATCGATGGACACTTAGGTTGTTCCCATATCTTGTCTGTTTGTAAATGATGCTGCAATGAACATGGGGTGCACGTCTCTTTTCTAATTAGTATTTTTGTTTTCATTGGCTAAATACCCAGGGTGGAATTGGTGGATTGTATGATTGTTCTATTTTTAATTTTTTAAGGAACCTCCATACTGTTTTCCATAGTGGCTGCACCAATTTAAATTCTCACCATCAGTGCATAAGAGTTCCCTTTTCTCCATGTTCCTTCCAGCTCTTGTTATTTCTTGTCTTTTGGATAATAGCCATTATAACAGATATGAAGTAATATCTCATTGTGGTTTTGATTTGCATTTCCCTGATGATTAGTGATGTTGAATATCTTTTCATGTGCCTGTTGGCCATCTGTATGTCTTCTTTGGAAAAATTTTTATTCAAGTCCTCTGCCCATTTTTTAATCTGATTATTTATCGTTTTGCTGTTGAATTTTATGACTTCATTATATAATTTGGGTACTAAATCCTTATCAGATATATGATTTGCAAATATTTTGTCCTGTTCAGTAGATTGCCTTTTCATTTTGCTCATTATTTCCTTTGCTGTGCAGAAGTTTTTTAGTTTGATGTAGTCTCAGTTGTTTTATTTTTGCTTTTGTTGCCTTTGCTTTTACAGTTAGATCCAAAAAACCATGGACAAGACTGATGTCAAGAATTTACCACCTACGTTTTCTTCTAGGAGTTTTATGGTTTGAGGTCTTACATTTCAGGTGTTTAATTCATTTGGAGTTAATTTTTGTGTATGGTGTAAATAGTGGTACAGTTTCATTCTTTTGCACGTATCTGTCCAATTTTCCCCAACACCATTTATTTAAGAGACTTTCCTTTCCCCATTGTATATTCTCAGCTCCCTGTCATAAATTAATTAACCACATATGTGTGGGTTTACTTCTGGGCTGTCTATTCTGTTCCTTTGATTTCTGTGTCTTTTTATGCTAATGTCGTACTGTTTTGATTACTTTAGCTTTGTAATGTAGTCTGAAGTCAGGGAGCATCGTGATGCCTCCAGCTTGGTTCTTCTTCCTCAAAGTTGCTTTGGCTACTTGGGATCTTTTGTGATGCCATAGGAATTTTAGGATGTGGTTTCTATTTCTGTGATAAATGCCATTGGAATTTTGATAGGGATTGCATTAAATCTGTAGGTTGCTTTGGATAATATAGACCATTTTAACAATATTAATTCTTTCCAGTTCATGAGCATGGAGTACCTTTATTTGTGTCTTCAATTTTTTTCATCAGTGGTTAAATTTATTCCTCAGTATTTTATTCTTTTTGATGTGACTGTAAATGGGATTGTTGTCTTATTTTCTCCTTCTGATAGTTTGTTGTTAATGTACAGAAATCAGCAGATTTCTATATATTGATTTTGTATACTGCAACTTCATTCATTCATTTTAACCATGTTTTTGATGAAGTCTTTAGAGTTTTCTATGTATAATATCATGTAATTTGCAGATGGTGATAGTTCTACTTCTTCCTTTCCAGTTTAGATTCCTTTTATTTCTTTTTTTGCCTAATTGTTCTGGCTAGGACCTCTAATACCATGCTGAATAAAAGTGGCAAGAGTGGGTATCTTTTTCTCATTCCTGATCTTGAGGAAAATTTTTAGCTTTCATTATTGAGTATGATGTTAGCTGTGGGCCAGCTTTCTTTCTGAGGTGATGAAACTGTTCTGACATTAAATAGTGGGGATGTATGCAAAACTCTGCAACTATACTAAAAACCACTGAATTGTACCCTTTAAAAAGGTGCATTTTAGGGAATTCCCCAGTGGTCCAGCAGTTAGGACTCCTCGTCTCATTGCCGAGGGCCCAGGTTCAATCCCTGGTTGGGGAACTAAGATCCCACAAGCCATGCGGCATAGTCATAAATGAATGAATGGATAAATAAATAAATAAGTCTCCCTTTAAAAGAAAAACTGCATTTTATAGTATGTGAATTCTGTCTCCTGAAGGCTGTTATTAAATAACTGAAATAATGGTAGCCACTGCTTTTCCTAAAATGTACTAGTGCTCAGATTTCTATTAGTTCTGTGGATGTTATGTGTGTACATGTGTGTACTGAGCAAATATGATAAGTGATACGATAATATCACATTGTGTAAGCAATGAAATGTTATATAATATTTTTGGCTCCAAATTCTCATTTGTTAATTGAACTTCATGGAGACCTTAGGGACTTATTTATGTAAATAACCACGCTGCTTTTACTAAAGAATACATCCTTTTATCTCTGGAAGTTAATATTGCAAGTGATTGTATTATAAATTGTTACCTTTCTTTTTCTAGGATTTCCTGAGAAGACAACAGTCAAACAGCGTTATCGTCTACTTGGAAATAGTCTCAATGTGCATGTAGTAGCTCAACTAATCAAAATCCTGTGTGAATAATTTTTAAGTAACTCTGAAACATGGTGCAGTGTTCCAATTATATCCAAATAATAATTCTGAAATTCTTTTTTGAATTAATTTTGACAAAATTCAACTAAATTATCTTATTCTCTCGTTAATAAGAATTTGGATTTATCAGGAAAATGCCGTTTTGTTTCCTTAAGTTTATATTACTGTGTTCTGTAAGGTGAAAATTATTGTTATCCTTTAGGGGAATATCTTTTTATATGAAATTGTTAAATATATATGTAAAATATCCCCTTTATAATATTATGGTATAGACAAATTTAGGAACATTAGAATTTTAATGTCTACATGAATATTTTGTAAAGTGTCATAACAGGTGTACTATATGAACTTGAGAAACTGTATGTTGTGTATGTAATTAAAGAAGTTGCTTTATGAATCTATCATTTTACTTTTTTAAAATAATTCTTTCCTATTTCTAAAATGATGATTCTAATTCTGCCCTGTTTAAAATATTGAATGTTTTACTTAATTTCAATTTTTTAAACATTCCTTTATTTTATCTAAACAAATGTGTATAATATTTTAGACCAAATTATCATCATTTACCTTCTACAACAGTCCGAAGAAAATCTCAGAAATAGTAATCCTAATTCTTGATTACCTCTCCATCGGTATGCCATAGAAAGTGTAGGTGCACATTATTTAATTATCTTTTAATTCTACTTCCTTCTGAAAGACAAAACTCACTGTCCCTTTTTTCATTTGTACATACCTACCTGTAGTTTGCTATCTTCAGAGCTTGCTTTTGTCTTCCTTTTCAGCTTCTTGTTGTAAGTTGAATTTGCCATCATGATCTAAGGAATGTAGCACAGCATTAAGATTTTAGGGAGGGAACTCTGCCCTCTGACCCCATTCCACATACCTATTCTGTGAATTAACTTTTTATAACTTTAACTTTCTCTGACTCTCCCTCTCCATAGACTTCTTGGAATTAGGACTCTAATCAGACTAAATCTTGCATCATAAATCCTGTGGTTTTGATTTTGGTGATAAAACCAAGTGACAAATAGAAGAGAAATGAAAAGAAATAAGATGAGAAATTTTGTCACAAAATTTTAATTCATATTTTTATTCTTAAAAAACAATCATCCTGATATGGAAAAATTGGAACCCTATGCCATTACTGATGGGAATGTAAAATAGTGCAGCCTCTGTAGAAGATAGATGATAATCCCTTTAAAAAAAATTAAACACAGAATTACCATGTGATAAAGCAATTCCACTTCTAGGTATATACCCAAAAGAATTGAAAAGAGGGACTAAGATATTTGTATACCAATGTTCATTGCAGCGTTATTGACGATATTCAGCTGTAAAAAGGAAGGAAATTCTGACACGTTACAACATGGATGAACCTTGAAGACATTATATTCAGTGAAATAAACCAGACACAAAAGGACAAAGTCTGTATAATAATTCCATTTATATGAGGTATGTACAAGAGTCAAATTCACAGAGATAGAAAGTAGACTAGTGGTTACCAGGGCTCAGGAGACCAGGGAAATGGGAGTTCACGTTTAATGGGTGTAGAGTGTCTGGGGGAGGTGCCAGAGTTCTGGAGGTGGGTAATGGTGATGGTTGCACAACACTGTGAGCGTACTTAATGGCACTGAATTGCATGCTTGAAAACTGCTTAAATGGCACATTTTATGTTATGTGCATTTTATCACAATTAAAAAAAACAAACATTCCCCACCACCATTTTTTCAGAAGAACTCATAGATAAATATGGGAATAGGGAAGCTGTAGACCAATGCATATATGTATCCACTATCACTGTCTACATTTTGTGTATGTGTTTAAAGATAAACCTTAGTACAAGTCTCATAAATGATAGTATACAGCTATCTGAAATCACTTTGGCACACTTTCTCTGTTTTCCTCACTGATGAAGAGATTCTTACCAATAAGAAGGTTCAGAGTTTTACTATGATTATGCTGTAATTATAGTGTCCTGTGCCCCGCTGTGCAATGCTACAGCAACATGTGTTGAGTTACAGCGCACCAGGCAGAAACATATGAAGGCTCTGTGGCGCCACGTGCATACCAGCTAGGAGCTAAAATATAGCTTTGTGAAAAATTTTAAATTATTGAAGTACATCCATGGGCGGATTGTGATTCTTGCCCTTAATTAATTATATATAATAGCAAGCACAAAATTCATACATTAATGAAGATATATTTACCAGAGTATCACTTAATTAGCATATATACACATCTTGGAAATTCTGATATTTGGACTTACTGTAAGCTTATTCAACATTTTGGAAAATATAGGCTCTCCTTTTAAAAAAACAATAATTAAATCTTTGCCATTTCTAACAGGAAACTGATTTTTTGTTCTCCCCTTTGCATCGCTTGTGCTCTTTTATTTTTTAAATTTTTTTAAAAAATTTATTTTGCACTTGGGCTTTGTCTAGTTGCATCGAGCAGGGGCTACTCTTCGTTGCGGTGCGCGGGCTTCTCACTGCCGTGGCTTCTCTTGTTGCGGAGCGTGGGCTCTAGGCGCGCGGGCTTCAGTAGTTGTGGCACGCGGGCTCAGTAGTTGTGGCTCGCGGGCTCTAGAGCGCAGGCTCAGTAGTTGTGGCGCACAGGCTTGTTGCTCCACAGCGTGTGGGATCCTCCCGGACCAGGGCTCGAACCCGTGCGCCCTGCATTGGCAGGCGGATTCTTAACCCCTGCGCCACCAGGGAAGCTCCCACTTGTGCTTTTTTAAATGGTTTGCCAAATAATCATAAATGATTTATTACCCTGCTTCATATTTTTAGTAAGTTTTCCATACCGAAATATAATGCATGAGATAAATCAATTTAAACCGAATGAATCATATTGGAAAATGATTTTGAAGAGGAGTTATGTAGTCATAGGAGAAAGAGCCAGTGCTCGATCATCTTAACCCTTAGTGGCAGGCAGTAGAGCCAAATGATGAGGGCGGTGAGTCGCCCTGTTACTGAGGGATCAGCTGACCCTCTGCAAGTTCAGAGTCCCCTGAACATTGTGTTCTGGCTAGTAAATCAGACCTGCACAGTAGGCACTGCCCTGTGCCTTGAAAAGTGAGAAAATACCACTGACTATCAGCCAACTTGCTCCCCCTCACAAGACAGAGCCTTTTAAGGAGACAAAACCAGTAGTTGAGATTGTGAAAGTTGACGGGCCACCTAGCACTAAAATTATTTTTTTGAGGTATTGGGCAAGATTCTTTAACAAAAATCACAGTTTGTCTTTTGTTCTAACCTCAACCTAATTTGGGTCAGAAGTTATTAAATTGTAGGAGGCTTTTGAGGGTAGATGAGTGAA
This sequence comes from Phocoena sinus, assembly GCF_008692025.1. Classification (NCBI taxonomy): domain Eukaryota; kingdom Metazoa; phylum Chordata; class Mammalia; order Artiodactyla; family Phocoenidae; genus Phocoena; species Phocoena sinus. The sequence continues at coordinate 5,261,888 of NC_045764.1, forward strand.
GCTAAGCACAAGTGAAACTGGTTTGATTCTAGCTCTATAGCAGTACGCAATAAAGAAGCATCCGCCGTATGAGCCAGCCTCAAGCACGTACTGAAGGATGCGTTCTGTGGGCCAGCTGCCGTGTCTGCACCCAAACTAAAGTGGCTCTGGTTGCTCGTTGTTTTGGTTTTTTTTTTTTTGCGGTACGCGGGCCTCTCACTGTTGTGGCCTCTCCGGTTGCGGAGCACAGGCTCCGGACGCTCAGGCTCAGCGGCCATGGCTCCCGGGCCCAGCCGCTCCGCGGCATGTGGGATCCTCCCGGACTGGAGCACAAACCCGTGTCCCCTGCATCGGCAGGCGGACTCTCAACCACTGCGCCACCAGGGAAGCCCTGCTCGTTTTGTTTTGATAACTTTATGATTTAAAATCAAAAGTTAAAATCAACAACTTCCCAAATAAGCCAAGATAACACAATAAGCCCATATAGGTAAAGTAGTTAAAGGATGTTTTTCTGAGTTGGTTATGTTGTTGAAAAGGTTAACTTTTCATAATTTGGTTTTTGGCTTGGAACTATGACTGTTTGAGGCCACCAGTTGTAAACTGACTTGCTAATAGCTTTGGGCTTTGAAATTGAGTGAGTGTTGTAGGTTTCAGCAGTTTCTTATAGACTGTGATTGACCTGGTTATATAATTTTTCAAGACAGCCTTGGAACTTCCCTGTACTGGAATTCTTTTCTTCTCAGGTTCTACTGTCAAAATGTGCTACATACAGCTGTCATATCACCTTCTTAACATGCATCTTTTTTGACCCACCTCCAATCCAACCTATTCTTTCTCCGTTCATCATACTCACCAGGATGTCTAGTTATGCCTATAATACTTCACTTGGCAAAGTTCCTTTGCATATTTTATTAAAGAGCAGTAAAAATCCCACATATGTTCTTCAACTTCAGATCATACTGGTCAGTCTTTCTTTACCATTTTTCCTCTCCTGTCATTCGTTCACTTTGCTGCTAAAATTTTAAACTTCGTTGTGTTTTTTCTTTAAATCCATTTTCCTGACCTCTCTCCTTGACTTCTAAGAACATTTTACACTAAAATACTCATGCTCTTCAAAATCTTACACAACCACGACCCAAACTACATTACTATTTTTGTCTTGATTTTTGAGTTTATTCCTTTTAAAATGTATTTGTTCAACAAATACGAGTATGTGCAAAGAACTTTTTTGGCTTCTTATTCCCCAAGTTCTCAAATAAATTTGTTATATATTTACTGTAGGTTCTGAGTGTTATTTTCAATTACATCCAGCACTTATAACTCTCCCTCAAGTACACCATACTTGATTCCTAAAGCTTCCAAAATCTTGTTTTTTCTAGAAATCTGAATTTAGATAGAAATTTTCACAAAAACTAGAAGATAGGAAGTTACTTTTCTGATAGAACTCTTCTTTATAGCCCTAGGATGTTCTCATTTATTTTCTTATACATACTATGGTTTCACTGTTTACTTCAAGTATTTGCTCTGTATTTTATTTTGTTTGTATCTTTATTCATATCAGGGCAGATTTAAATTATGAGTGTAAATATGGAACATGTTTATTTAGCCAAGCTGGCTCTATAATCAGATGAGATCACCTAAAGAAGAGTCTAAAGAGAGAACAGAGAGTGGTTTGGAGCTGAACTTTATCCGTTCCTGAAGATGCAGTCCTCAGATCTCTCTATCCTTCACCGTCCAAGCCATTTTTCTCAGAGATCTCACCCTTTTCTGTAACTACTTTTTTGCCCACGGCACCCAGAAAATATAATTTTGACTCAAATAGTTGTTATTTTGCTTACTTAGCTACTTAGGAACTTAGCTAGTTCCTTACACAAGTACAGTTAAATTTTATACACAAAAAAAGATTGAAAATACCTACTGGAATGTGATACTCCTTGTATAGTAGATACAGGTTGAGTTTGCTATTTGAGAACTCATCCTATGGATGAATAGACAATAAGCTTGATAGTTGCTATACTTTGAATTGGTTTAAAATGAAAAATATTCCATGGTTTAGAGAATGTAAACTTCCAGGAGGGCAGGGATTTAATTTTTTTTTTTTTTTTTTTTTTTACTGCTACCTTCCCAGTGACTGCAACAGTACCTGGTGCACAGTGAGCACTCAATAAATATTTGTTAAATGAGTGAATATAGTCACCATACTGGATCGATATAGAAAATTCCAAAGGCTGTCCTACTGTGGAATTTAAAGTGTCTTTAAGTCACTTTAATTGGTGTTATTGCTACTTCCTCTATTAACAGAGGAATAGCCAAATTTCCTCAAGTTTGGAATATATGATTTAAAAAAGAATTCTAGGATAGAACTTGGGGTTTTGGCTTTGGGGGAAGCTGTGCAGATATAAGTTTTTTAAAATGCTGTATTCTGACTTGTCCAGACAAGAGGGAAGACTCATTTTTCCTGCTCCTTCCTGATAAGTACAATTACCAATTCTGGATAAGTATGATTATAAAATAATGCAAGAGACATCAGAAAGAAAACTCTGAAAGGTGTAAGGAAGAAAACAAACCAGCTAAGTACTCCCACAACTGGAGTGGGGCCATAGTTACAGGATGTCTTATCACCTCCCACCCAACAGAAGAAGGTAACCCAGGCTTCGTGTTTTCTGACCACCAAGCTAGCAACATAAGGGAGCCCAGGATGGAACAGGGGTCCTGCTGACAACCAGGTGAGTCTGATACAACCCTCAAGGGCATTTTGTAGGGATCCCCACTGGCAAGTGTCCAGGGGAAGCATTACTCCCCTGGCAGGTCCAGGCTCCTCTCACTTGTTGAGAGACACTGAGCAACCATGGAGCCCTGACAAGGGGCATCCTGCCACAGGAGTGTCTGACCTAGAAGTTTTCATCACCATGGGCAGGGGGCTGTCTTCCCCCAACCTAGAGGTACCAGGTGACTCGTCTTGGGGAAAACTTCTTTCCCCTAAAGTAACACCATCAAGGACCACTTTGAGCTCCAGCAGCACCGGATAGACCAAGTTAACACTGCAAAGGCTCTGAAATTTAAACTGCCACTGGAATCATAGACCAAAAGGTAGGCCAGGGCCTGCATGCTAAACATAAACATAGTGACTGCCTGCTAAAATAAAAGATTAAAATAGAACCCAGAGTCTTCTAACATAATAGATGAAATATCCAGGATATAATCTAAAATCACCTGTCATACCAAGAACCAAGCAAATCACAACAAATAAGAAAAGACAGCCAACTGATGGCACCTCCAGGATGAACCAGGTGTTGGATTTATCTGACAAAGATTTTAAAGCATCCATCATAAAAATGCCTTAACAAGTAGTTACAAATTCTTTTGAAGCAAAAAATAGAAAGGCTCCCCAAGGAAATAGTTAACAAAGATTTTTTTTTTTTTAACGTTGATAAAAAAACCACTATGATGTGCATTTTTGTCCCAGTTTTTTTTAAAAAAGAAATAAAGGCAATTATATAACTGAAAAATACAATAGCCAAAATGGAAAACTCATTGGATGGGTTCTATAATAGAATGAAAATGACAAGTGATAGAATCAGTGAACTTGAAAATAAGCAATAGAATTAATAAATCTGAATAACAAAGAGAAGATGGGAAAAATGAGACTCAGTGACCTCTGAGACAGTAATAAAGAGCCAACATTCATATATTTGGAGTCCAAGAAGTAGAGGAGAAAAAAGAATAGAGCTGGATGAATGTGCAAAGAAATAATGGATGAAAACATCTCAAATTTAGCAAAGAATAAATACGCAGGTTCAGGAAGCTGAGTGTACCCCAAACAGGATAAGCTGAAAGAAATCCATGCGAAGACACTTCATAATTAAACATGTGAAAACTAAAAACAAAGAAAAAAATTAAAGCAGCCAGAGAGAAGGGACATATTACTACAGCAGAACACAGCTTGAATAACAGCATGTTTCTCATCAGAAACCACGGGGGCTAGAAAGAGGTGGCACAGCAGTGCTGAAAGAAAGAAACTGTTAACTTTCTGTGAAAGTTCTGTGTCCAGACTGTCCCACAGGAATGAAGGGGAGATAATGATGTTCTCAAATGAAGCAAAACTAAAAGTGTTTGTTGCTAGGAAACCTACCCATAACCAATGGCTATTGGACGTTCTTCAAACAGAAATGAAATGATTAAAAAAAGACATCTTGGAGCATCAGGAAGGAAGAAAGAGTAATGGAAGGAGCAGAAGTATGGATACTTACAATAGACTCTGCTTCTCCTCATGAATTTTATAAATCACATTTGATGATTGAAACAAAAATTATAATACCATCTAATGCTCAAGACAATATTTACAAGTGGAGAAATTCAAGGGACCTAAATGGAACTGAGATTTCATTTCACTTAAAGTGGTGAATTGCTGCTAGCAATCAACTGTGATGTCATGTCCGTACAGTATCTTGTTATGCCCAGAGCAGCAGCCACTGCAGAAACTGTGCAAAGAAATGCACTCAAAACCACTACAGATAAATCAGGATGGAATCCTAAGAAATATTTAAGTAACCCACAGGAAGGCAAGAAAAGAGAGAGGAATGTGAAGCAGAGGAAACAAACAAAAATGATTAAATGGCACACAAGCTCTACCAGATCGATAAATGTCTTAAATATAGTTGGTCAAAATACAGTATTTAAAATACAGAGATTGGTAGAGTGGATTGAAAAACATCATTTAATTATATACTTTGATAAGAAACAACGTGCTTCAAATGAAATGATTTAAGTAGGTTGAAAGTAAACGATGGTAAAAACAAGACCCACCGTGGGAATCTGTCTTAATAATATAATTCGAAAGGACGGCAGTTTATAGGAATGAAGATATTAAACATAGTGAAACTGGAAGCCGATTAAATGTGTTACAATAAGACAATGCTGAAATACAAGATTGTGAAACCAATCAATAAAACATGCAACGAGCAGCTCCTTTGACAAACAGTTTGGTAGTTCCTCAAAACATTGTGTTACTATGTGACCCAACAAGAGTGCTCGTAGGCATATTCCAGAGAGAACTGAAAACATGTCCACACACAAACTTGTACGTGAGTGTTCACAGCAACATTATTCATAATAGCGAAAAAGGGAAATGACTATTGTGTTCATCAGTTGATGTATGAATAAACAAAATGTGTATGTCCGTACAATAGATTCAGTCATAAAAAAGGATGCAGTACTGATACATGCTACAACATAGATGAACCTTGAAAACATTACGCTAAGTGAAAGAAGCCAGTCTTTGAATATTCCATTCAATGTAATATAGTTATATTACTTTTATAATTATTCTTTCTATCAAAACCAGTACTCTATTCCACCTCTACCATAGGTAATCTAGCTTTCAAGTCACTACTTCATTTGCATCCCGATGGCATATAATACCGTCTCCTCCCCAGACTTTTTTCCTCCAGGACAAAGGCTGTATCTTACCCAGTTCTGTCTCCTCAGTGCCTCTCTCAGATGCTGACAATCAGGGGGTACCTAATAAATAATTGTCCAATTAATTTGACTCGAATATGAATATGCTGAGTATTGTCGCAGAATCATTATGTCTTTCATGACTTGGGGAATTGCTGGAATATTTCTATCTGTCAACCTAAACAAGAATAGCACATTAGATGTTATAAGAAAAGTATTTAATACCACAATTGTGTGTAACTCCTAGGGGATTGTTTATGCCTTCTCTAAACGCAGTTTAGGAATTGTTGGCAAAGCCTGATTTAGTAGTACTTCTATAATAAATATAGCCCAAGCCGCTATTTTAAAAAAGAAAAATACAAAGGGACAAAGGCTTTGGTCTTTACAGATCTTAGAGTAATGGCACTGAGTAAGAGTGAGAAGTGGGGTCATTTCAGCCTTCTTCCCGCCCTTGATGACAACACCTTATATGTTCCCACAGATCTGCGTGGCACTTCAATTAATGCATCCCCTGGGAATGATGGCCCTTTGTAAGGCATCAGCCTTGTTAAAACACTCCTCCTGTCATCAATCACATCAGTGAAGCAAAGCCTCCCATCACCAGATAAAGATGCCTCTGTGAACTGCTTCTGTTTGTATCTCTCCAATTAGAAGTTCACCACAAGAGGCAGTTCTGTAGCTGCCAAGTATCCCTAGACTCTTTTGTTTCCCCTCATTTTACCATTCTCTTTATTTTTTTTAATAGATCTTTATTGGAGTATAATTGCTTTACAATACCGTGTTAGTTTCTGTTGTATACCAAAGTGAATCAGCCATATGCATACATATATCCCCGTATCCCCTCCCTCTTGAGCCTCCCTCCCACCCTCCCTATCCCACCCCTCTAGGTGGTCACAAAGCACCGAGCTGATCTCCCTGTGCTATGCGGCTGCTTCCCACTAGCTATCTATTTTACATTTGGTAGTGTATATATGTCCATGCTACTCTCTCACTTCGTCCCAGCTTACCCTTCCCCCTCCCAGTATCCTCAAGTCCATTCTCTATGTCTGCGTCTCTATTCCTGCCCTGCAACTAGCTTCATCAGTACCATTTTTTTTTTTTTTTAGATTCCATATATATGTGTTAGCATACAGTATTTGTTTTTCTGACTTACTTCACTCTGTATGACAGTCTCTAGGTCAATCCACCTCACTGCAAATAACTCAGTTTTGTTTCTTTGTATGGCTGAATAATATTCCATTGTATATATGTGCCCCATCTTCTTTAGCCATTCGTCTGTTGATGGACACTTGGGTTGGTTCCGTGTCCTGGCTGTTGTGAATAGAGCTGCAGTGAACATTGGGGTGCATGTCCCTTTTTGAATTATGGTTTTCTCAGGTTATCCCTAAACTCGTCTTCCTTCCCTCCCCTGCATCCCCGCAGTGGTGAATTTTCAGTTGCTCTCTTCGTCTCATCAAATACAAAATACTGTTACAAAAATGCATTTCCCCCTTTTCAAAAGGTTAGAGTAGCAACTATTTGCCCCTACATGGCTACAATCACTTTCATGATTGTGTTAATACAACCTGGCATTTTCTTTGATTATAGTATGAAAGGTGTCTAAATCTTTCACTTCATTGCCTTGTTCAGGGAATTTTAGGAGTCACAGAGTAGAAAACTTATTTTATTCTTTTTAGGTTACCGTGGAAAGGGATGTCAGGTGGGTTTACCCGTGGTCCTCATCAAAGATAACCTCCGCTTTATGGCTTCACACCTTCATGGAAATCAAGCTTGAATTCATCCAGCAGAAGTGCTGGAGTCCTGGGGTCTTGAGCTGTGGGAGGTGGGGAAAGCTGTATTGTGTCCCCCCTGGCTTTTGGAGCCATGAATTCTAGCAATGTATGCCCTCTGCTGTGTGCTCTGTCCTTAACCAGTCCCTGTCTCACAATGACACAAGACTCCCCAGTACACAGACGCTGTGTGTGTGTTTGTATATATGCCATTAGCAACCTCTGTTCCTTATGTGAAGCTTTGTTCCTCTATTACATTCCTCCCTCTGGATATGAATTTTCTGATTATATCCTCTTTGTTTATGTAAGGATTATTGCACTTAAAAAAAATCTGAAAAAGAAAAGCAAAAAAGTCCTCCAGACTCTCAATAATGAATAACAAGATCTACCTCCTCAGGAAAGTCTCTGCCAAACCTGAATTATTCAAATGGTAATGATTAACCCATAATGCTTTTTCATTCTGCTCAAGGATAATTGCAATCATTGTAGTAATGAGCATGGAGAACAAACGTCTGGATTGTGTTCCCTGAGTCAAGAGCACACTGCATTCAAAAAGGTCAGTTTATCGCAGTAGTGGATTTGGTAATTTACTAGGAGGTAATGCATTTTCCATGAAATGAGCAAGTGAATAGTTTTAAACTTACATCAATTTCCATAATTATTTTATGTGATCCTTCATGGAAAATGAATAGACAATTGGAACGATATTGTATTGTTCAGACATTTTGTAGAAAATCACAAAAATTGGCGTATGTAAATGTACCTTTCAAGCAATGTGAGTTCCCTGAAAAAGAGGATGAGTTAAGTGTCATAAAGGTTGAGAGAGATCATTATATTTACGGATGTTTCCGTTAATGACTAAAACACAGATTAATTCTACAGTCTTCTGTTTTAAACTGATGTGAAAATGAAAAGGGACCAAAGAAAGCACCAGAGCCACATTGAAGCTATAAAATGAGAGAGGAGCTAGAATATAGGGTGTGAGAACCTTGCCATTCTTCCTCCAAGGCACCTCTTCATGTCAACCCTCTCTCCCTATTCTCATGACTCCTCCACTGATCCAGCCCTCCAGATAAGTTCAGCTGGCCTTCTGGAAATTTCACGTAAGGATTATTGAACTCAAAATACAAGAGCAGCTCCCCATTAAATAAAAAAATTAAATCAGAATTCTTCAACCGGCCACTTAAGGCCCTTCATCGATGCTGCCACCTTTCCCCAACCACCTCTCTCCAAAATGACCCTCCTGGATTTGCAGAACCACTACAGTATGCCCAGACTGGGTTTAGGACCTCTTTTTCAGTTTGGTTCGTGCTGTTTTCCTAAAAGCATGTTAGTATGCACTTTGTCTCCTGTGTCTTACCCATCTTTATAATGTTTCCTTATCACAGTGCTCTAGATTTGTACATATGCCTTTTATTGCAAGCCAGAGAAAGTCATGACGTTTACTTCTTTGCGTTTCCCTCATTGTTGAGGATGTCATATGTCTGCAGTAAATGCTTATTAAGACTGTAAAACCATGGGATTTAGATGAAACTAGTAGGAATGAAAAGTAAACCTTGGTATATGAAATAAGTTATAGGGATTATATGAATACAGAATTGAGGTACTCTCCAAGAATTTGGAAAAATAGATGGAAAACAAGGGGCAAAATAAAGTCTACACACCTAGCATTAAAATTTCCAGCAAACTTTCCTTATCCAGGTAGAAAACTGGTGTATTTTTTTTTCTGAAGAAATTATATGTCCCCAGGGGAAAAATATCTTCAAGAATTGACAGTTGGTGTTCCCCCAATGGAACTGTCAGCTTGCCATTCAACCACCCATGATAAAGTTTGCTAGTTACGAACACCGTCCATCACCGTCTATCACACAGAGCTTATCATCCACTCTTTAGTGTTTTATTCTTAAATTTAAATGAACACATAAGGTTAAATAGGTATCTGAGGAGAACCCCTGATATGAAATAGAAAGATCTAAACAAGCAAACAGAAGAAGAAGAACTTAGAGAAATCAGAGACCATGCAGTAAACTTCAAAAAGCAGCTATAATATTTTTAGAGTAATAGGAGGAGATGTTAAAATGCAAAATAAGAATGAGTTTTTGAAATTAAAAATATGCCAAAAATTTAAAAAATCAATATACATTTTAAAAGATAAATAACAAAGATTTCTCAGTAGAACAAAAGAAGATAAAGAAATAGGAAATAGAAAAGGAAGTTATGGAAAATTAGAAGACCAATCTAAGAAAAAATAGAAATACAGATGCACTTGTGGAGATCATGTGACTCTTCTGGAGTGAAGGTGCCTTCACCCCGTGGGTCAGAAAGAGAGGGTCTTTGTAAAATGTAGATGTGGATTCTGTAGGTCTGAGGTTGAACCTGAGATTTTTGCATTTCTGACAAGCTCCTGGGTAAAGTCTGTGCTGGGTCCATGGACCACACTTTGAGTAGCAAGGCTGTGGTCTAGGCCATCTCTGGATCTTCCCTACACCCACCACTGATATCTAAACCATTTGCAGAGTGGGGCCTTGAGGCAGCGGGGCAGGACAGGGGCGGGGTGGGGCGGGGAGGAGGTGAATATTCCTCAGATCTCTGTGCACCCAAATCTGAACTCTTACCTTTTCTCCAGAACCTCCTTCCCTTAATTATTATGTCTTATTCAATTATTGACACCTCTGTCCTTCCAATTTCTCAAGCAGGGAAACTGTGCATCACTTCCCTCCTCTCTCTTAACTGCCCCAATCTATTTTTCTGTAGATCCTGTTTCCTAAATACCTCTCTCACTGTCTCCTGCTCTCTCTGCCACTGCCTTCAAACAAGGCCTCCCCAGGTCACACCTTAGCTGTACCACAACTTCCTCACTACCTCTGGGTCTGAGACTTGGCTCTGCAGGGATGCTTGTAAAATGCAAACATGACCTCCTATGTAAAATACCCTCATAATTCTCCATTATTTAAAAATAAAATAAGATCTAAACTCATTAAAATAACATTTCCTGGTCCTTCTGGACCTGACTTCCTTTCCCTTTAAAAAATTTCATCTCCCACAGACACACACTGTTGCGGCCACGTTTAGCTCTTTTGTAATTGGAAAGCTTTGGATGTACCATTTTCTCTGTCTGAGACTCCCAATTCCCCTACTTTGCCTGGAGAACTCCTATACATTCTGTAAGACTCAGCTGGCTCTTGGGAAGCCTGCATTGCCCTTCCCAGGCAGAGGTACTTCTGTTCTCTATGGCTTTCGTTGTTGTGTTTTTGTTTTGGTCCTTATCAACGTTCTGATTACAGTGGTGCCTTCTTACCCAGCAGTTCCCCTCCTGTGAACTCCTAGTATACTGGAATTTACTTTCTTATGTACTTTTGATGACCACAAAATTTTCCTTTGTGAACTGAGTCACTCATGAATTTCATTTGTGCACCGTGTTGGGGATTATTAGAAATGGTGGGGGCTGAGGATTCAAGTGGAGAAAGGAGGTGAAGTGAATGGTACAGAAGAAGCAAGGGGTGTACAAAGGTGTCTTAGAAAAGTTAAAGGAAGAAGAAAGGAGAAGATAATTCTGATTCTTTTCTGGAAGGAGGGAAGGAGGAAGAGAAGGGAGCTGATACTTCTGTAAGCAGAGCTAAGAAGCTGGGAGGAAGAGGAGGGAGGAAGGTGACACCAGGGGGCAGGGTTGGGAGCGCAGGTCAGCAGGCCGTGCATTATTGATTAGTAACACACTGCCCATGCAGACGGAGAAGCAGAAAAAACCCCAACTCCACGTACCATGTGTAACATCTGCAACAAAGCAAAGCACATTGGCATGCACCCTCTTGTAGATGCCAAAGACTGGAAACCAAGAGTGCAACAGACCTCTTGACAAACTTAAGGTGTGTAAATATCATGGATATTATTAGTGTTCTGAATTAATAACTTTATTTTAATGAATGCAAAAAAACCCACATATTACGGCTTTCTTAGGTGTACTCTCACACTCGGTCCCCTCCCATGGAGCAGCTCCTAGAGCAAACCCTCCCTTTCTCTGTTTTCTCAGCTCTATCTCGAGGAAGAGTTTGTTCCTTTTGGCTTGCCTGCTCTTGGAGACTCTAGGATTTAAATCTAATCTTGCTTTCCACCCATCCGTGGGGAGTTCTTCCTGCTTCCTGGCACCACCTTGCCTGGTTCTCAGACATCAGTTTACTTTTGCCTCGCATCCCCAGCTGCAGGTCAGATGTCCCCTTGCTCACTCAAAGTCCTCAATGCATGTCTCTGTTCTGGAATCCTCTTCCATAAAAGGGGAGATTAGACACCCCTGATATTCCTGGTGCCCATGGTTTTTAAGTCAACTGTGGATTCTTCTATCATTTCTTACTTTAAGAAACCCAAGTTCAAGTGTAGAAGAAGAAGGAGGGTTATACTTATTTACATGATAACCACAGTTTACATTTAGTGGACACTTATCAAATGCCAAAGACCGGATGTGTTAAACATTTTGTATACTTTCAGTGCTGTTATTATTATCTTTCTGCTGATGAAGAAACAGGGCCACATGGTCAGAAAGTGATGGAGCTGGATTTTGAACCCACATGAATGATCTTCCCTAGACCTGACTTTGGAGGGGAAAATCTGCAACGTATTTCACTTCGTATTCCTACCATTTTGTAGAATGGCTCATATGTAAAGGGCACATGAAGAATCTTTGTGGAATGCATTCTGAATTAGGGAGGAAATGGGAGATTTGCCAGCCAATGAAAGACAGGGTTTCAGGTTAATAGAACATTTACTCTGGGAAAAGGAGAGAGGAGAATATTCACCTTCTAAGTCTGAGGTCACGGATTCTAAAACTATCTTAATTTGTCTTTGCTGAAGAAATTCCGAAACAGGATGAGTGATAATGGTGTGGAAACAGCGACTGGTTTTTATATTGCTTCCACCGAATCACATGCAGACTGTCTGACTTGTCTATTGATCTCAGCTAGAGTTGAGCAGGTGGGCTGGATGTAAAATTCCCTAACTCGTCATTCCAAAGTCAGTCAGACCTTGAAAGCATATTTCTTTCTTTTCCTTCTAGCATGAGGGACAATTAGGAATTGGATGGCTAGATTGGGAGCAGAGAAATTATCTTTACTTTGTTTAATAATAAACACATTAGTAACACAGGAAAATTCTGTTTAAAAAAAAGTAAGTTCTTACTGAAATCATGCTGGAGACATCTGTTATTGCACTTAACAAATTTGCTGAGTGCAAGTAACCTTTAAGAAAATAGAATCATGAAAATAGTTATGTTCAAAGCTCAGAGTTAGAATTGTCCTTTGTGTTGGAGGATTCTAACCCATCCTATTTTATCCTATTCTTAAAGTTGACAAATATTTCACGAAGACAAGATCTCCCTCCACCCCGCCCCCCCGTACCAAACTGTTAAGCTTTTAAACAAAGCTTGAACTAATGAAACTTTAAAAAAATGTATTCAACTTGAAGTGTGTTGTGGTATGACACCTGTTTCTTAAAATGAACAACAGAATAACAAAAAACTCATCAGTTGACTTCAGTATCACCTCAAGAAAATAGCAGCTTGCCCGCTAGTTTTGCTAGTTTTGTTCTTGTGGTTGAATAGAACAGGTGTAAAACAGGGTTACATCTCTCCATAATATCAAGTTGCAGAGCCTGTTTAAGGGAGTAATTTTTAAGTTCAGTGGTATTACATACCCTCACATTGTTGTGCAGCCATCACCACTATCTATCTCTAGAACTTTCTTTCATCTTTCCAAAGTGAAACTCTGTACCCATTAAACAATAACTTACCATTCTCCCTACCCTGCATCTCTGGAGACCACCATTCTACTTTCTGTCTTTAGGGTCTTCATATGAGTGGAATCATGCAGTATATGCCCTTTTGTGATTGGCTTATTTCACTTAGCATAATGTCTTCAAGGTTCCTCCACGTTGTAGCATATGTCAGAGTTTCCTTCCTTCTTAAGGCTGAATAACATTCCATGATATGCATGCAACATATTTTGTTTTTCCATTCATCTCGGTCAGTGAACACTTGGCTTGCTTCCACGTAATCCTGCTATGAACACAGTTGTACAAATATCTCTTTGAGTTCCTGTTTTCCATTCTTTCGTGTATATACCCAGAAGTAGAATTCCTGGATCATATGGCAATTCTATGTTGAATTTTTTTGAGCAACTGCCACTGTTTTACAGTAACTGTACCATTTTACATGCTCACCAACAGTGTACAAGGGTTCCGATTTTTTCACATCCTCACCCAGTACTTACTATGTTCTGCTTTTGTTTGATAGTAGCCATCCTATGAGTGTGAAGTGGTGTCTCATTGTGGTTCTGATTTGTATTTCCCTGGTGATTAGTGACGTTGAGTATCTTTTCGTGTGTTGTTTGGCTATTTGAATATCTCCTCTGAAGAAATGTCGATTTTCTTTGCCCATTTCTTATTTGCTTTGTTTGTTTTTTTGCTGTTGAGTTGTAGGAGTTCTTTACATATTCTGCATATTTAACCTCTTCTCATATATATGATTTGCAAATTTTTTCCCATTCTTTGAGTTGCCTCTTCACTCTGTGGATAGTGTCCTTTAATAGACAAAAGTTTTTCCTTTTGAAGCAGTCCAATTTATCTATTCTTTTTCTCTTTTGTTGCTGTGCTCTTGGAGTCACATCAAAGGAATCATTGCAGAATCCAGTGTGATGAAGCTTCCCCCTGTGTTTTATCCTAAGAATGTTATGGTTTTATCTCCTATATTTAGGTATTTGGTTCATTTTGAGTTAATTTTTCTATATAATATAAAGTCAGGGTCCAAATTTATCCTTTTGCATGTGGATATCCAATTTTCCCAGAAGCATTTGCTGAAAGGTGGCTACATCTTAAGCAAGAATTGTTTTAGTGGATGTTTCCAAAGCAATTTCTTACCATTTCAAAGGTCAAACAGATAATGATTAAGTTGTGCATCGCTTAGAAGTAGATTTTGACCTCTCACGAGTTGAAGAGTCCTGAAGATCTAAGATCATTTACATCCCTCAGGAAGAAGAAATAATGTAGCCTTCTAGGGCAAAGAAGGAAGATATGAAAACTGCAGGACATCCCACTGGTCAAAGTACATCTGCCTGGTTTGCTTTTTCCAAACTGCCACACTCAGTTGGGTAGAGCGGCCTCCCTCCTACCTGACAACCTTGGAGGTTGGTGAGGAAGATGTCCTCACTTTTTCTTTGGAGTTTGGTTATTTTATTGACATTTGCTGAATCATATGGTGAAGCTGGAGGACTTGCGCCGCAGAGACAAAAAAGAAATACTGACCTCCAACAGTAAGTAGACACATGGATTATTTCTGCTGATGGACTAGGGTGGTTCCTCATCAGTTTTCACAAATAACCAGGTAAGCAAAGGTGTAATTTTTCCTGAGGAAAACAATGATGTTAAAAACAGGTAGGGGAAAACAGTTGTATGGATGTATGGAAGTATCTTTTTATACACAAACTTTCCATTTATCATTTTGAGAAAGAAATGGCAGATGGGCTGGGAGAATTTGGTTGAGTTGACCACAAAGCAAAGGTGTATGCAGTCTGTAGTTAGTCGCTGAGAAACTTTGTTCTTTAGACTTAAAAACTATATGCCATAATTACCGATACTTTCTCTGGCTTGGATTATGCAGACCTCGAATGACTGCAGAGAGAGGAAATTTAGTGTTTCTTACTGGATCAGCTCAAAACATTGAATTTAGAACTGGATCCCTGGGAAAAATTAAATTAAATGATGAAGACCTTGGCGAATGTTTACATCAGGTAATACACTGGAAATGCATTGAAGTAGTTTTGTATATTTGTATATGGTTACTTGATTGAACAGGCCTATGGGATTTTTTAAAATTTATTTTATTACTATTTTTTATGCAGCAGGTTCTTATTAGTTATCTATTTTATACACATCAGTGTGTACATGTCAATCCCAATCTCCCAATTCATCACACCACCACCACCACCACCCCCTGCCACTTTCCCCCCTTGGTGTCCATACGTTTGTTCTCTACATCTGTGTCTCTATATCTGCCTTGCAAACCAGTTTATCTGTACCATTTTTCTAGGTTCCACATACATGCGTTAATATATATTTGTTTTTCTCTTTCTGACATACTTCACTCTGTATGACAGTCTCTAGCTCCATCCACGTCTCTACAAATGACCCAATTTCGTTCCTTCTTATGGCTGAGTAATATTCCATTGTAGATATGTACCACATCTTCTTTATCCATTCGTCTGTCAATGGGCATTTAGGTTGCTTCCATGACCTGGCTATTGTAAATAGTGCTGCAATGAACACTGGGGTGCATGTGTCTTTTTGAATTATGGTTTTCTCAGGGTATATGCCCAGTAGTGGGATTGCTGGGTGATATGGTAATTCTATTTTTAGTTTTTTGAGGAACCTCCATACTGTTCTCCATAGAGCTGTATCAATTTACATTCCCACCAACAGTGCAAGAGGGTTCCCTTTTCTCCACACCCTCTCCAGCATTAATTGTTTGTAGATTTTCTGATGATGCCCATTCTAACTGGTGTGAGAAAGAGGCCTATGTGAATCTGTACTTTGAATCTTTAGCACAGGGAACATAATCGGAGGTGAAACAAGTCCTTGGAAAGAACAATGCCCTAGGGTTAATGAGGGGTACAGGTAGTACTTGTAGCA
Source organism: Phocoena sinus (assembly GCF_008692025.1). Taxonomy (NCBI): domain Eukaryota; kingdom Metazoa; phylum Chordata; class Mammalia; order Artiodactyla; family Phocoenidae; genus Phocoena; species Phocoena sinus. The sequence continues at coordinate 5,277,760 of NC_045764.1, forward strand.
GGAAATGGCTCACTGTGTAGGCTTATTTACTGTAGTCCACAGAAGGTGCAGAGGGTGTTAGTGGGGCCTCTTTACAAGGGGACTGAGGATGGAGGGGGACCATAGAAAGTGGTAGATGTGACCAGTTTACTTTTGCCACACAACAGAATTGGCCAGTTATCCTCCTGTCTTATTGAATGCTTTCAGTGCTCATTATTTTCTACATCACGCAGGCCTATCCGTCATAATGTTAGAAGTTGGTATTTAGAGCTTATTATGGGTTATCCACTGTGCTCGGCACTTTATGTGCGTTGTCTCATCTAACCCTCACAGCTGCCCCGTGAGGTTGGCGTTACGATTACCCCTTCAGTAAGGGAGGTAGAGGAACTCTGCGGCCACACGTCCAAGGACATACATTAAATGGCTGAGCCAAGATTTAAAACCTGAACAGTCTCATTCCAAGCCAGGCCTCTTTACATGCATTCTAAAGGGAAAATATGCAGATGGAAAATTCCTTGATATATTGTCACTGAAAGGGTAAATGGAATTACGCCACGGCCATTTTAGTCCAATGTTTATTATACGTGGCATTGTTCTGGTTTTTCTAATAATGGGCAAGACCTCGGGGCTTAAAATAGAATATACTACTCAAATTTTAAAAATGTTATTCTTATATACATGATTCTTTCACTAGCGTTCTCTTCCTCCTCCTTTTACTTCTCCTCCTTTTTAAAATTAGATCCAGGAAAACAAAGATGATATTACGAACTTAAAAAGAGGTGCAGTTGGTCTGCCTCAGAATATTTCCAGTCAAATCCACCAGCTCGATTCCAAGGTGAGTCTGACCTCCCCACCCTCAGAGCAAATGGGTTCTCCTTAATTCAACTTTGTAAATAATTCTTTTTCAGAAGATATACCAAATGTGTATCCTCTTTAGAAATGTAGTGTTGTGATCATGGGCTTTTTGGTTAAATGACGCAGCTCTAGTAGAGGGTGTAGAGGTGGTGATAGACCGCGGTTGGAAATTCTGTGACCAGAGCTTGTGGTATAAGTCGGCTTTGCTCACGTGCTGATAGCACAAGGTGGATGGATCACTGTCACTTAGGAAAATTCCCAGAGTCACCATGCACAGAAAATCAACGAAACAACTTATCATTGGGTTGTACTTCTTAAAAAAAAAAAAAAAAAAAATGCATGCCATGGAAGAGAGTAGGAAGGAAGGGAAGCCTGGAGGGGAGAGAAAAGAGTAGGGAAAAGGCAATAAGAAAAGGAACAAACAGATAAAGTAAGTCCGCAGCAGAAGGTATTAGGAAAATATGTCACAGGCTAACATTATATGTGACGTGCCTTTGAACCAGCTAACGGATGTTTTCTCCTCCCCACTGCTAGCTCGTGGATCTTGAGAGAAAATTTCAAAGGTTACAGCAGGTAAGTCCCGTAACTACTAGATAGCCAACATCTTTCATTGAAAATACACTAGAATCATTGATGGAGCTGGTATTCTTAAGGTGGATGGAGAATCAATATCAAGGACTTTGCTTTTCCCATGATTTAATTCTCATCACAATTTAAAAAATTTGTTTGGGAGTGTAGTTGATGTACAATGCTCTGTTAGTCTCTGCTGTACAGCAACGTGACTCAGTTATGCATCTACATATATCCACTCTTTTTCAGATTCTTTTCCCATATAGGTCATTACAGAGTATTGAGTAGAGTTCCTTGTGCTCTACGGTAGGTCCTTATTAGTTATCTGTCTTCTATATAGTAGTGTGTCTATGCCAATCCCAATCTCCCAATTTATCTCTCCCCCCACCTTTTCCTCCTGGTATCCGTAAGATTGTTTTCTACATCTGTGACTCTCTGTTTTGTAAATCAGTTCATTTAATTCTCATCACAAGTCATGCTTCCCAGGACACAGATGAAGCAAAGTGAGCCTCAGAGAGATGAAGGTCGCTGGGCATGTGAAGTCCTCTGACTCTAAGTTTAGCCGTCCATGTGCTCTGCCTCTTCTGCGGGTGCTTTTTAACCGTGCAACTTTAGGCTGAAGCTGGTCAGCTAGCGACCACCCAACTTGCCGATTCAGGCATCCAGGCCTCGGTTTTCCAAGGCCTTACATTTTCTCTAACGTTAAACTTAGAAGTCTAGGATGTATCTCAAAATATTCCAAACCTTCTTCAAAGTATATTTGCTGGTAATTAAATCTGAACAATTGATTAGAATAAACCTTCCATAACTTTACTACATGCTTGTAAACTAGTCCTTGTGATTTTAGACTTCTTATCCCTTTTGTAGGGAGCTGACATTTTTGAGACTTTCATGGGAGCTGTAAGCTTCCACACAGAGAAATGCATAGAAGGTCTCCATATTTTAAATTTTGAAAAGAAGCAAGGGAATTCCAGGTTAAGAATCCCTGCTCTAATATTGTTGGTCTGTTTTTGATTATGCTTCAAATGTTGTCCTCTATTTTGGTGTTTTACATTTGGTGAACAAGTTCATGTATTCTTTTTGCTGGCTTTGGTAATAAATTGCCCTTTCAGCCTTTATCTTTTTATGGAGTAGCTGAGGAATTAGAAATGAGCACGGCACAGCACGAGAGTTTTCAGTCTCCTAGAGTGCTTCTTCATTCCCACCAAAGGTCAAGAACTGGAGGCCATGGTCCAATTAGCTCAGACTGTCCTCCCTCTGCCCATCCCCCCGGGAAGAGCTTTTAATGATTTAGGAATGGAAGTGCCTGCATGCCTTTGGATGGGGCAAGTGCGCTCTGGGCACCACAGTCCCCCGAGTTCCCTATTGTCTTCCTCCTGACTGCTTGCGGATTCCACTTCCTGCTGGGCCCCCGTGGGCTTTTGAGTTTTTAATCCTCAGCGTTGTCTTGTATGCCAGAAAAAAAACTCTAAGTGAGTTTGTGGTTAATTTTTAATAGTATCCTGTGATGAACAGAGCTAATTGTGGTACTGGCACAAAGATAGACAGAATAATGGAAGAAAACAGAGCCCAGAAAGAGACCCCCAAATGTATGGGCACCTGACTTGTTACAAAGGTGGAGAGAGAATGGGCTTTGCACTAAATGGTACTGAGTCAGCCTGCCATCCTCTGCTCTGAGTTTCATCTGCAAACGGAGGGAACAGACTTCATTTTCTCTGAGTCACCAAATATTTTTTTTTAATGTGAAGAATAATTTGCCCCTATTTTAATCTTTAAAACAGAATTAGACAAAGATTAGGTGAAATTAACAGGATAGCTTTCCTTGCATAATCACTTGTCCTCTCTAAAGAAGTTTCCTCTGCCCCCAAAGGCATTACAAATCTTACAAGACTGGAACTGGTAGCTGACATAGGCTAAGATTCCCCAGGTTCTATAGACAAAGGCAGGTCTGTCTGTGACTCTGGTCTGAAAGCAGTCATGTGAGCACGAGACTGGAGGGTGTATCTAAACCACAGGCCACATTTCCAATAAAGGGTCCTGGAGTGAAAAGAGTTCAGTTATCTTAACCCAGGGGAGGAGGGGCGGCAGCAAAAGATGATCGTATTTCAAATGCTTATCTGGAGGCACCAGAGATAAGAACAACAGCAACAGAACCGGAACAAGAGAAACGTCCATGTGACTCCCACGGCTGAAATCTGGACCCGTGTCCACCAACATACGTTTGTCAGGTGAACAATGCTTTTCCAAGGAGTAGAGTGAGAACCCTCGCCTGCCACTCATGCCTCATCCCATCCCTGGTTAAATGCATGTTAATAGTGAAGGAATGTGAATAGGACTGATGATATCAAATGCTTTGTTTTTTCATAAGAGAGTTGATATGAAGAAGAATTTAAGGAATGGATTGAAAGTCTGGAGGAAGACCCTCCACTGATCAGGAGTAAAGTGTCGTTTTATATACATACCCGCTCTGAAACACGGAAAGCACGATTGTCTCGCTGACCACCCTGTCTTTGTTTCAGACACACGACAGAAAGGTCTGCAGCAGCAATCCGTGCCAGCACGGCGGAACCTGTCTCAATCTCCAGGATTCCTTTTTCTGTATCTGCCCCTCACAGTGGAAGGTGAGTCACTCGGTCTTTGGTTAAAAATGATGGTGAGTCAGCATCAGTTGTTTCCTTGGAGTCCTTCAGACATGTTTAATTCTCCATCCAAGGTTTCTAGGATTCTGTGGTCTCCTGAATCAGAATGAATGACACCATGTACGCCAACATCCAAACAGCGGCGGGCGTGATTCTGTCACCCACTGAGTACTAAGCCATCTCAAGGAGGGTTCACTGGGTTGGATACTACATGTTATTCTGGCTAGCATGAATTGAAATTGTTCAGCCTTGAAAGTACCGAACAAATCTTGATATAGCCTGTACATTTTCCTGCCCTTTTCTATTAATGATGAAAATGTTCCTGACATGTGCATTGACTATTCCCAGGCAGAGCTCCATAGTGAAATGAGGGTTAGCCTGTATAAGGATGCTTCTCGTGTGACTGGTGTGATCCGCGAAGGGCTCTTTGTCTCTGGTGGGCCATACCTGAGTTCCAGGGGAAGGATGACTGGAGATCAGGCTCAATTTTAATGTATTTGGCTCGACCGAGGATTTCTTTCCTGTCCGTGTTTAAATCCTTCATCGTGTCCTGTGAAGACTGGCCCCGGATGCCTCTGCGACCTGCGACACCTGACTTTGTTCTTTGTCTGAACGCAGGGTCCTCTGTGCTCCGTTGACGTTAACGAATGTGAGATTTACTCAGGAACACCCTTGGGCTGCCAGAATGGAGCCACGTGTATAAATACAGCAGGAAGTTACAGGTACCTTTTTTTTTTTTTTTTTTAAACCCAATAAGTATTTATTTTTCATACTCACAGGTCTGCATATCAGCCACGGTGGCTCTACCTCATTTCGGTTTGGTCTGCAGGTCTCATTCTTAGGTGTGGGCTGGAGGTGTCCCAGCTGCCTGAGAAATGTCCTTCTCATGGCCAAGGTCAAAAGCCCCCAGAGAGTTAAACAGAAATATGTAAAGTCTCTTAAAGCTTTAGCTCAAAACTGTCACTTTTGCCTGTTTTTCTGTTTTTTAAAAAAAATATTAGGGTGTGTTTTTTAAGGACTAAGACATCCCCTGGTTAAAAGTGTCCAAGATTAAGTATCTGTATTACCAGCAAAATTAGGTGCTCCCTGGGGAAGTCATGTGGTGCTCATTGAACATACACATAGCTATTTACTTAGATGGAAGAAAGCTTGTGTGACCTCAGCTCTCACCCCATGAAGAAATTCTTTCTCTGGAATCTCTGAGGAACGGGAAGGAGGCCACCATGGCTGGGGTAGAGTGAGGATGGCCCGGGGCAAGATGAGGCTGAAGGGTTAGTAGGAGTCACAGCATCAAAGCGGCAGCCACTGAGGAGCCTTACGTAGAAGAGGGAGGGAGGGAGGGACCCCCCCCCAAGCCCCCGCATACCAGCGAGCCCATGCTGCCCTCATTCCACAGAGCGGAGAGCTGACAGATCACACCAGGACATCTCCATTCAAGCGCTAAGTGCAGTGTTAGCCGTAACCAGAGCAGAGATTGAACCGAGGTTTTCTTCACACGGTTAGCGCTCACTGTCTTTCTTCAGTTGGCCATCAGGCCCTCAGCACAATCGTCAGGCCTCCCCCATCTCCTCTTCTGATCGCCTCTGTCACATGGCTCGTCTGCAGCATTGTGCTCCACTTGGGCACCGCCCTCTGCAGGAAAACTTCCCTTCCCTTACGAAGCCGACTTAGGCATGCCGATGCGTCCGTGTTCCCATCAAACTCTAGGAATATTGGTCTTTAAAGCTACACTGGCTGATGCAGGGTCTTGTTAAATAATCAAGTCCAAACATGTACGGCAGATCAATGCCACACGGTTTCTGTAGTTTCTTAAAAATCACTTTAAAAAAACCTCAAACCTCTAGACATTATCTTTCCCTATAGTTTGGTGGATCTCCTATATTCTGTGATTATTGAAAGATAAAGAAACTGGTTCTGTTATGACAGAATCTCTGGGTGTGACCTCACTGGAGTAAAGAGCAATTATTTACTCTCTCGCTAGTGTCCCTGATGTCTTGTTCTTCAATTCCCTTGTAACAATCCATTCTGACCTTTCCAGCAAAAATGAGCACAGTAATTTTGGTTTTGGCCTTGTCATCTGTCAACACACGATTTTCTCAAAGAGCAACCACAATCTTCCTCTTTTTCATTTAGTTGATCCTTTTGTTCTTTTGACCTGATGTTAAAAATTTTTGCTCATTGCAAGTTACAGACTTAACTCATTCAGGCTCCTGGTGGATGTGTCTGTGCGTTTAAATGTCACGCACATTGTACCGCCTGTGATGTAAATGAACTATGACATCATTAAAGAGCCTTTTGCTCTCTGGATTTTGTTTCTCATTTAAAGGAACCCCCTGATCCCTGCTTTTATAAACATTCAAGCTTGGGCCAGATCCAGAATGCAGGTCTAATCTTTCATTGCCTTGAAAGCATTATCTCCTCATTTCTGTTTATGGGCATTTATCAAGGAGAATTGCTGCTTGCAGATATCAGTGGCAAATGACTCCTAGCACGGATCGGATCGTCCCGCCTTCCGGTTATTGAGGAATGTCCTGGAGCTTAGTTCTCACTCTTGGTCTTGTGTTATCATCACTGTCTCCTGGAGTCTTGCAAGTCAACACAGTAACAAGTGCGTGCAGCAGGGAGGGGAGCCCCGTAGACGAAGCCAAAATCGTTTCCCCCCCCAGGACAAACTTGTATTTCTACCCCTGCAAAATGGAAAAGAAAAGAAAAATTTTAACACAAATATTTGCTGCATGTCAGAGGTTAATTTTTCCAGATACAAACGAGAAGGAGGGAGGGAGGGAGGGGGAGAGAGACAGAGAGAGGAGAGAGAGAGAGAGAGAGAGAGAGAGAGAGAGAGAGAGAGAGAGAGAGAGAGAGAGGGAGAGAGGGAGGGAGGGCGGGCCATTGTATTTGTTGAGAGCTGCCTAACTGGCAGATCCAGCTTGATAGGGCAGCACTGAATTATTTTCTCTTGCACCGCCCTATCAAAGAAAGCCCAGGGCCTGATTGTGCTGACCCTGGGAATGGTTTTGGTTTCTAGTTTCTGCCCTTCATAGCGTTGCTGGAGTACGCTAGGGAGCACAGCACGTCCATCTGGTTTCTTCTTGCTGTGGGGATGCTTTATGAAGCCTCACGAATTCCAGTTGATTATCTGTGACCTAAATACTCTCGTTCAGGCATATGATGAAGTCTTTCTGAAGGAATAAAAGAGCATATATCGAAAAATACACATGAGCATAAGATTAAACGCTTGCTCTGTGGAATCTATGTGGAATGAAACAAAGATCCTTTAGATATTTTCTCGAGTTCTACTGATTACGTGAGGTGAAATCCTTGTTAATCAGTAGCTTCCCTGAGACTAGAAGCCCCTTCTGGAAACTTCTGTGGGCAGTGGATGAAGGCAAGCTTGAGACCCTGTTGGATAATCTGGGTGTGCAGACATGTGTCTGTGGTGAGCAGGGTTTGCTCTGGATTTGCAGGCCTCTCCAGTCTCTGACTCTTAGAGCCCACTCACTTGAGGGAGACAAAGGAGTCTTTATTTACGAGGATTAATAACTTTTAATTATAAAGACCTTTGAAAGACAAAGCGCTATGCAAATACTAATTCATTGGAAGCCCCATTTCACAGAAAAGTTTCTGGTAAAAATTCTTTCTTGGAGTAATGAAAGTAGAGCAGGAAAAACCATCATCAGTTTCCCCGACTCCTGTGGCTCGTGGTCTTGTCACAAGCTCTCAGACAGCTAACAGGTAATATTTTGCCAGTTCTCAATACTGTTATTGCCTCTTTATTCTGAAGAAGTGATTCCTGTTGTTCCCTGCTGACTATGGGTTTAAGACAGTCCGTGGGATCCACATTTGCCATGCATGGATGGTGCATGTTATATACTTCAGGCTCAGATCTAGAAGGCTTTCTAGGGCAAAAAAAAAAGTTGAGTTTTTTGTTTTTTCTCCAAGAACACAATGGTGTTTACCATATTTTATTTTACTTATTTCCATTCTTATCACTGGTAGATTTTAAAACAGGCAGAGCTTATGATGGAGGATCATCTGGTTTTAGCTCAGATTATAGTTAAGTATTAAACGTATTACCTCTTTTAGTTAGTCAGTTATATTAATATTGAACCACGGAATCTAGCACAAGTTAAACTATGACCATGAAAATATATGTGACCTCGTCTCACCTGCCAAATGCACTTGCAGTGTTTTTGAAGATGGAAAAGCCTAGTTTTTTTTCTGCTGGGACCAAATCAGCAATAGAAGGTCATTACAAAAGTGACTTCTTCAGGGAGGCATATAATTCACTACTCTTTTACCTTAAGGGTGTATCCAGACACCTTGAGAATATACATTTTACATGCAAACACTGTTATGTTAAAAAGACATGTAAAAATGGAAAGTCTTCAACTAACTGTCCCTTTCAGAACATGGGAATGCGATGTGGAAAAACAATAGTACAGGGATAACACTGACCTACGTTTTAATTCATCTTCTGCCAATTGCTAATTCTGTGCCTTGGGCAATTTGAACCTTGCCAATAAAATGGGATTAAAAATACTTGTCTTTGAGGATCATAGTAAGGAAATTGCTCTTGTATTTGGCTTCCTTCCTCCCCTTAGGCTTTCTTCTTCTCCTCGTGTTATCTAAACTTAATGAAAGAAGTGTACTTTGTAGCTCATTAGGGAAGTGCTGTAGGATGAAAATATACTCTTCTCCAAATGACAGTAGCAAGGGAGAAGGAAGAGAGAGGATTTAACTGCATCTTTTCTCAAATTTCAAGTCCTTTTCCAATAGTAAAGCACTTAGTGATAAGATAAATGCACAGTTTCCTGAGCACTTCCTACAGGAAAATGCCTTTAGACCCCAAGGTGAAAATAGTGTTCATAGATTGGCACTTATATTGTACAAGAAACAGAGGGAGACGGAGTTATTATTACATGGTCTAAGGTGAAGAGTTAACAGGAAGGGTCAGGACCTAGGCAGTCTTGTCCCATGGGTTCCTGAATACTCAGGCTTCTCATACATCACAGACTCAGAAAGCTAGTAATAGTTGGTTTAAAGATTAAAAAAATTTTCTTTTGGTGGGTGGAGGTGCTGGTAAGATAAACTTTTAGCCAGGAAGCCACCTGGATCAGATCCTCAAATGTGTGCAAGAGATGGTCCAAAGTCCTGCCGTCTCCAAGAGTCTAATTAAATTGTCTGAAAGAATATTCTGTGTAAGGCTGGGAGAGTGAAGAGGAAAGGGAAGAGAATATGAGAGGGGGAGTGTGGAAGAAGAGAGATGAGAAGAAGATAAATAGCTATGGGTAAGGAATGAATAATTGAATTTCTTTTGAAGTTTAATCATGTATTGCTATCAAGCTATGACCTTAATGAGAAAGGCAACCTTGGAATGCTCAGAAATGTAATTTATTAATGGAACAGGTTTTACAGAATTGTATATTGATGTTGCAAATTGCATGGGACATACTTATACCAAAAAAGTATTTATCTGAAATTCAAATTTTAAACCAGGCATCCTGTATCTTTATTTGCTAGGTCTGGCAGCCCCACATGTGAGTGCCTGAATGGTATTCACCATACTCTTATTACTTTCCATCTCCGGCCACATTCGTTGGTCTCTTTCTTCCTTAGAACCCACTCGAAGGTGCCACCACAGCAGTTGTTTCTGGGGCCTCCACGGCTACCCAGAGTTCTGTGCCCAGAGTGTGGCTCCTAGAGCTTCTCCAACAACCAAGCTCCCCTTTCCCTCACTGCCAATCACACATTTGTTTTTATCCATGGACATCAGCTGAGCTCTTTGTGCCTCAGCACGTATCGTTAAAAGAGGTTCTTTAGGGCTTCCCTGGTGGCGCAGTGGTTGAGAGTCCGCCTGCCGATGCAGGGAACGCGGGTTCGTGCCCTGGTCCGGGAAGATGCCACATGCTGCGGAGTGGCTGGGCCCGTGAGCCATGGCCACTGAGCCTGCGCTTCTGGAGCCTGTGTTCCACAACGGTGAGAGGCCCGCGTACTGCAAAAAAAAAAAAAAAAAAGCTTCTTTACCAGGTAGAGCGGCTCCTTTTCCAGAACACTCAGAAACTAGTTCACGGTCCATGGCCACACAGGTCCTCCTCGTACCTTGACTCTGCCCTCGGCCCCAATGGCCAGCATGGCTCAAGTCAGGCAAACAGTGCCCTGCGGGCCTGGCTCTTGCTCCATCAGCTGTGCTCAGACGTGTGTAAAGAAGTGTAGCTCAGTGATTCCTCTACCTCCCCCACCCACTTCCCCCAGCCATCTCACACCGTCCATATTCCCTCTGAAGCTGCAGGACAGATATAAAACTAACTCAGCAACTTCAAGATTACGATAGCTTAAAACGACTTTGCTTATTTGATTCTTACTGAACTGAAATCTCATGACAAAACAGCCACGGCTAGTTTAGGTAATATGTGATAATTACATCTTGTGAGTTACAATGTGACAATGAAAGAAATGTTACTATGTTGCCACGGCTAGTTTAGGTAATATGTGATAATTACATCTTGTGAGTTACAATGTGACAATGAAAGAAATGTTACTATGTTAACTCCTGTCTTATGGATACAAGTGTTGCCCTTGTAGCATAATCATCGTCATCATAGACTCTGAGATGTGGATATACCACTGTCCGTGAGGTTATGCAAGCCTAGAGAATATTCGAGAATTTATCCATTCAGTCAAGGTCACCTGTGCTTACTGGCGTGCCCAGCTGGATGGCCTGTGAACGGCTGCGATGATCTCTCCCTTTACCGTCCTGATGAACTCCGTCCCCCTTAGTTTATAGATGGCTGACCTTTGAAAGCACTGTTTGATGACCTAATAGCAGAAGAATTTATAGTGGTAGTTGTGCCCTCTCACCCCATATTTGAGATGATAACACGTTTACTCAATCTGCCACTTAAAGAAGCGCACGGATTTTCTCCCAAGACGCCAGCCAGTAAGTCTGGTTTGCTGGTTTATGATTCCACGTGAAGATCACTGACCTGCAATCGGAATTACTGCTATTTTTTTTATTGATGCTAAGAAACAGGTCCTGACGTTGTGCTCTGTGTGACCAACAGTTGTCTCTGCTCGCCTGAGACCCACGGCCCCCAGTGTGCATCCAAATACGATGACTGTGAGGGGGGTTCCCAGGTGCGCTGTGTCCACGGCATCTGCGAGGATCTGGTCCGAGTGCAGGCTGGAGAGGTGGGTGTCTTCCGGAGTGGGACCCCTCGGGAGAGGCCTGGGTATTAGTTCCTCGCTCTGCGTAGCTGTGTACAAGCTGGACCCTGTGGGGCTGCAGAGGGGAGCCACGCCCTGCCCTTAAGCCGGCCTCAGATGAGGAAGGTTGTGACCGTTGTCTATAAGTAAACAGAAAACGGGACCCAGAGGTTGATTTCATTATATAAATCCGAGCGCTTTTTTTTTTATGATTCGTCCGTGAATCTCCCTGTGAGGCATGACCTTCTCTTGGCCTTGTGAGTTTTAACGTTGACAAGACATGGCAACGCAAAAGGCCTGCCCTTGTTTGCAACCATTTGAAGGAGTCTGGATTTTTCTGGCCCCTGAGCCCCTGTAACTGCTGCAGACTCCACTTCCCTGAGCATCCCCTGTGCTCTGGGTCCTGGCGACCTTGACTCCTGGCCTTCAAGGTCGCCCAGCCCTGGCCCACTTGGCCTTGCTGGAGACCTTCCGGTCTTTATTTTTAGTTCTATTTTTTTCTGCCCATGTGATGGAAAATGGTTCCCTTCCAGCCGTGGTGGGAGGGGTGGTGGTGGGTGGAACCTTCAAAAAGGAAACAAACAGAATCGACTTTCCAAGGTCTGTGCCTACCTGGGTGTTTTCCCCTCTAAAAGCAGGGCAGGCTGAGTTGATTGACTTTAATTATATTGACTTACAGCTCTTGATTGTTGTTACTCTTTCCCAGGCATCTCTGGGGCAAATGACAGGTTTCCCTTATTCTAAAATAAAGCCGTTTCTCTTTTTTTCATGGTCTGGTCTAAATGCTTAATCATATGGGAAGAAAAAGAGAAGCCACTCGATTGGCCTCATGGAAATGAACGTTAGAGGAAAAATCAGCTGTGCGCTCGGTGAGATTTTCAAAGGCTTTTCATGCTCATTTATCTTGATCGCTTTTCTTCACACCCTTGTCGTCCTGCCAGCCCAAGTACAGCTGCCTCTGCGATGCCGGGTGGACGGCCCCGTCGAACAGCATGGCCTGCACGCTGGACAGAGACGAGTGCAGCCTCTGGCCGCCGCCCTGCTCAGCGCTTGTGCAGTGTTTCAACACGCCGGGCTCCTTCTATTGTGGCGCCTGTCCCGCAGGTATGTGGACGTGTCCCCACCCGGCCAGAGATGCCTGGCAGCCAGGCAGAACGCCAGAACCAAGTTCCTTCCACTGCCGAGGGATAAGAAAGCCGTCTTCAGGACGGCTTCCAATCCAGTTTCATGTCCTGATGCACTAAAGCCCGCTCCAGGCCATCTTACTGCTGCGGCAATTCAACAGAAGAAATGGGGGGTTTGTCCCAAAGTGTGCCGGAGTCAGATCTCGGGGCCAGCGTTAGCCATAGAGTTCGGGAGGTCAAACATTTGGTTGCTATGACTGTGAACTGATTAGACTTGAGATCAAAAGACACGTGCTCTGGTCCCACGTTTCATATGAACCAGATGATTGTAGACTTGGGCAAACTGAACTCTGACTGTTCACTGGAGTCCAGTAGTCCTCAACTGGGTGTGTCGTTAGAAGACCCTGGGGCCTGGCTGTAAATAGGGTCGTCCAGCTCCATCACAGACCCAGAGAGACCGAACCTCCAGGGGAGGTCCCTGAGAATGTGGACTCAGGGCTCAGAGACTGCCTGGGTTTGAGTCAAAGCTTCATTTCTTACTGTGAGATCACCATCCTCCCTTCAAGGCATGCTTGCAGAGCACCTACTGTGAGCTGAGCACTGATCTGGGTGCACTGGTAAGCGATCGACCAGACCCCAGAGAGTTTACAAGGCCCGTCTGCACTCCTTGGGTGTTCTTAGAAAGCGGAACCCAAGAAGAATATAATAACTGCAGCTATTCCTTGTGAGAATGTCATTAAGGCACTGTGCTAGGCAATTTCTAATTCATGCAGCTACAACAGAAACAAGAAACGGTAGGAATTAGTAGTATTCCCATTTCGAAATGTAAGAACTTGGACCTCAGAGAAGGTAAATAACTTGCCCAAGATGTAAGAGCTTAGCCTCAGTCAGGATCCAAACCCAGGTCTGCTTGGCCCTTGGTGAGAGCTGAGCTGCTGGGTTCTCCCTTATCCTCCCTTGCCAGGGAATCTCACATGCCTGTTGGTTCACTTAGCAATGTCTGGTTTAGTGACTTTCTTCATCTTACACGTTTAGATCTTGTACAACTAGAAAGACACCGAAGAAAACACGTCAAGACCTTTTCCTTCTTAGTTCTCAGGGGCAAGCAAACTGTGCAAATAATCATGTTCTTGAAAGTAATTTGCCAATGACAGTCTTTAAAAACTAGAAATCAGAGAAGTAAATCATTTAAAGTATAACCTGGGCAAAGGTGTTCTTACATTTTTCTTTTCATTGTTGGAGAGGAAAAAGAGAAACACAAACTTTTTGTTTTCCTGTCAGTCACCTTAGTTTTCCCTGAATATCAAAGCAATGTATGCTCTTAAAAAATATGAAGAAACTATAAAATTATGAAAAAAAAACAACAGAAAAAAAAATAGTCATCACTCAGAACCACCACTAATGTTTGAACGTGTTTCCTTCCAGCTTTTTTCTATGCATTCAATTATTCACCCACAAATATGATAATTTTCTTAGGTAGATTTTTAGAAGGGGTCCCTACTTAGATCAAAGAAAATAAATATTTTAAAGGATTTAAAATGTTTTTAAAATTCTTATAATTTTAAATCATTTCAATTGAGTAATAAAACTCAACAGTTGAATAAAACAGCTGTGTCTCAAGTAACACGATAATAATCCCTTCCTTCTTCAAGCCCCTTCTCCTGATGAGACCACTCTTAGCAACTGTTTCTCTCCTCTTCTGCCTTTTCCTTCACTCATACAAACACACAGACCTATATGTAGGTTTAAAAACAATTCTTTCCCCAAACTGGGATCACAGCTCTGCATATATTTCTAAAATTTGGTATTTTCAATTAAAATACATAAGGGAAAATTCTTTCAATGTGTGTGCACATATTATTAAAATAGCTTTTAGCATCCAGTGGTATAGATGAGTCATAATATTTTCAGCTATGCTCCTATAGACCATTGAGAGTTTTTTTTCCCATTAAACAATGCTGCAGTAGATACCAGCTTACCTACATCTTTATGTACTGATAGTTTTATCATTGCAGAATAAGTTTTAAGAAGTGGAATTGTTAGTCAAAAGGTACGTATTTAAAAATTTTAAATGAATACTCCTAGATCTCTTTCCCAATAGGATTTATTAATTTAACTTCTGACTAACAGCACGTAAGACTACCCCATGTGCCCACCTCTTTGCCGGAATTTGATCGTAAGTATTTAAAACAATTTTTGCCAGTCTGATAGGTAGAGTATATCTCATTTTAATCAGTGGTTCCTTACACAGTTAAGCAGGTTTTCGTGTGTTTTTAACTATTGAAGAGCTAACTTTTCAAACCTGTTTTTCTAGGCTGGCAAGGAAATGGATACATTTGTGAAGATATCAATGAATGTGAGATAAGCAATGGCGGTTGTTCTGTGGCTCCACCTGTTGAGTGTATAAACACACCTGGATCTTACCACTGTCATCCCTGTCCACCAGGTGCTACACCAAATTTCCTGATACCCTTACAGGCAAAACATGCATTTGGAAACAGTCTCTTGTGTTCCGTTGTAAATATGACTTATGTCTAAGGAGACAAACTGAATAGTGCAAAAAGTTTTACTTAACTTATGGATCCAGGGCACATTAGTTCAGCTATGTTATAAGAAAGAAATAAAACATATTTTGAATATCAATGGAAAACAATAAGCCTTTACAAACTGTGAAATAGCCTCTTGAGATAATGCGGAACTTGACAGATTTTCTCTATGGATCACAGACGTATTGTTACCACAAATAATTTATTAATATAATGAACTCATGAGATGTTTTCCATATAAAGTTTACTTAATAACAGACATAATAGTAGGCATATCATACATGTGAATTTCCCTTCTCTTCTGGAAAGAAGTCATGACTCCTATTCTCTAATCTAAACTGAGTTACTATCCAAGAAGTTCAGGGAGTTCTAAGGGGTAAACTGAAACCCTGTATGTTTTATTAACATGAAATAACAGTACTTTGGACTTGTAGAATAATTCAGCTCCAAGATCTTCAAAGTCACTGTAATTAAAAAATGTCAACTTCCTTAGTGTCAGCACTTTCTAAGTCTCCCAGTAGTTTCATTTGTCTTTTTAGTTTTATTTGTGTCATTAGAAACAACCCTGAATGTTGTTTCTGAAATCAGGTTCCTAATTCTTGTTGTCCATTTTATTTTTTTAATATTTATTTATTATTTTATTTATTTATTTGGTTGCACTGGGTCTTAGTTGTGGCTCGTGGGCTCCTTAGTTGTGGCTTCAGGCCTCCTGAGTTGCGGCACGTGAGCTCCTTATTTGTGGCAGGTGGGCTCCTTAGTTGCGGCTCTCCAGCTTCTTAGTCATGGCATGCGAACTATTAGTTGAGACGTGTGTGGCATCTAGTTCCCTGACCAAGGATTGAACCCAGGCCCCTTGTATTGGTAGTCTGGAGTCTTATCCATTGCGCCACCAGGGAAGTCCCTGTCCATTTTCTTAACTATGGAATTTTATTTATGACATATTACATTTACATCTTCTGTTTTGATGGTGGAAGATCTGTGGTTGGTCTGGTTCCTGTGATATTTGATTCTCAGATTGGGATTCTTCTTGCATATTCCTGACGTTGCTTTTCATGCCCCTGCTCTTGCTGTGATCAGGGTACCAGGGCGACGGAAGAGTCTGCACCCTCATAGACCTCTGCTCGGTCAATAACGGAGGCTGCCACCCACTCGCGTCATGCTCCTTGGTTCTGGGTAATGACTCATCTCTCCCTCTGGTTTGGGGTATTTTAATATGACCTTCTAAAGCAAATCAACATTTTAAAATCAAAATCCTCTGTTTTCAAAATTCTTACTTTGGTCTTCAAACCAAAAATTAATCCATGTTCTAAAACTATATATTTGGATTTTTAAAAATGCAATAGGCTATGCTCTTTTATTATCTGCTCTAATTTTTGCAATTATTTCCCAAGATAATTAAGCCAGCTGATACTTGCATGACTGTATTCCAGCAGGAAGGAGAAAAGGAGGAAGGAGGACCTGTCAGCTCTCTTTAAGGACTCCCCTTTCTGGGCCTTTGGCTCCACTGAGCCTGGCTGCAAGGGAAGCTGGGAAATGTGATCTTTATTTCAGGTGCCCATGCCCCCAGTTAAAATAAGGAGTTCACTACTAAGGAGGGGCAAATGGATCTAGGGTGAAAACCAACACGGTCTCCTGTGCTGCATAAAAGAAGCTTCACCTCCTACAATTTAAAAAAATACATACATATTACTAAATTTTCTCCCAGAAAATGTATCAGTTTATACGCTCCTTAACAGTGTGTGAAAATATACATTTACCCCACCCTTGACAATAATGGGTACTATTGCTAGTTTTCGTTTTGGTCCATTTTATAGGCAAAAATTGCCTTCTCGTTATTTTAATTTTGATTAAATCAAAAAACTTTCTGATTACTAATAATTCATAATGAATACTTTTTAGATATTTACTGGCCCTTTAAAACTTTTCTTTCATGTCCTTTGTTCATCTGCTTTCTTACTGATTTGTAAAATTTCATTAGGTACTATGAGGATATTATCTCATTATCTATCTTATGTTTTACATGTACTTTTCCTGGATGTTGTTTTTATTTTAATTTTTTGGTTGTATTTTCTATTTAGAAGTTTAAAATTTTTATGTAGTCAAAAAGGTAGATGTTTTCTTTTGGGGTCTTTCCTCTGAGAATTTGGTCTTCCCTACCAAACTCTTTAAAAATAGTCAAGTACATGTACTCTCATTTATTTTTAATATTAAAATCTTTGATCTTTTGAAGATTTGTTTTTATCTATAGTGTCAAATAGAGGTCTAATTTGATATTTTTGTCCAAATAGGTGACCCCCACTCCATTTATTGATAACGTATCATATCTCTCGTTATTTCAAAATACCACTTTTACTTTTGCTAACTTGTCATACCACATATATGAAAGAATATATGTGTGTATATATGCATGTATATATGTGTATAACTCTTTAAGTGTTTATTAAATGACTAACAGCCCACTGAAGTGGTTAGGAGCATGAATTCTAGAAGAAGACTGGATTTTACTTTTCCCGTGGCTCCACCATGTTCTAGCTGTGTGTCCCTGATGAAAGGCACTTAACCTCTCTGTGCTTTGTCTTCATCTGTAAATGGAAATTATAATAGTACCTATTTATAGGGCTCTTGAGAGGATTAAGTTAGTCAGTATGTGTACAGTGCTTGCAACAGATACTGTCCTCAGAGGAATGCTCTTTCCTGCTGTCAAGCCTGCCATGGTAAGAAACTCCCCTTTTCCTTGGCGTGCCTCCCATTGGTACACAACTCAGGACCATGACATACAGGCTGACAGCACCAGTGTCAACCTGCAAATAAATCTTGAAAATGTGTCGTGTCTTTCTTATTCTTAAGATAAAAACTAGGAAAAAAAAGATTCTCATATTTTCTCTTCACACCTCGCCTTGTCTGCCCCTGGGGATGTGTAGACTTTGACGACTCCTTCTTTAGACGACAGAGCCTGAGCTTTGTTACTGGGTCAGAATGGAGGGGACCTGTATTTACGCATCCATTTGTATTTCTAAACAGGTTCCTTACCTGTCTGCACCTGTCTCCCGGGATATACTGGAAGCGGTTATGGGCCAAATGGATGTGTGCAGCTCAGTAACATTTGCCAGAGCCACCCCTGTTTAAATGGACAGTGCCAAGTGAGTCCTTTGCTCTTCCTGGGGAAACTGCATACTGGAGAATAATTTTAGTTTCACTTCTGAGAAATATGTTTTCTATGATTCATAGATTTTAAGGTAATGATTCAAACTTAAGATAAAGAACTGTCAACAACTTTCAGGTAAAAGGTAGGTGATAACTTTAGTTCCCAGGAAAAACCAATGAGTTCATTTTTTCTCTCAGTGATTTACAAAGCGGTAAAACAAAGCCTGCACTTTGACCCCAATACATCTGATTTCTTATACTTTGCAATTACCATTTAGATGAATCAGTACAAGTTAGGCTACTGGAAGATGCTTATGGTTTGACACCTTCTACACAGAATACGCAGCACTGCTGTTCTTTATCATTTGGCTTGGTTCAAGTTTATTGTCTATCCCTATGTTCTATGACATTATGTTTCTTCTTCCCTTAGGAAACAGTCTCTGGTTATCTTTGTAATTGTGAATCGGGTTGGGCAGGTATCAACTGCACAGAAAACATCAATGAGTGTCTGAGCAACCCCTGTCTGAATGGGGGAACCTGTGTTGATGGCGTTAATGCTTTCAGTTGTGAATGCACACGTTTCTGGACTGGATTTCTCTGTCAGATTCCCCAGCAAGGTACGCTCAGCATTTCTTGTACGACAGATGCTCACAGGTTAGAAGCATCATCCTTGAGTGAGTCCTGCTGCAGATTTTGAACCTGCTTTCTTGTTCCGTTGCTCAAAGGCTTAGAACTAAGTCTTCCCTTGCAGAAATGGTATGAAATTCACAAGGTAAATATATATTTCAATTTAAGCCATAAAAACCTTTTCATCAAAGGAAAAATTAAATCCATATTTGCCACTTTCATTATGTCCATTTTGAAAACAAAATATGCTAAAGGTATTGTAGTTCTCTAAGAGAGAGTTTTCTCTATAGCAGCCATTTTATTTCCCGGGAATATTACACGTAATCATGTCACGCTCCTGCTCTCAAATACACAGTGGCTCCCTCTTGTCTGTTAAATAAAGTTTGGGACTGGTTTCCAATCATCCTCTATAACCAGGCCTCGCCCTATCCATCTAACCTTATTTTTCACTGGTTCCCTAAAAATACGCCTTTCGAGCCAGACAGATTTCCTTCTCTCTTGACCCCATATGCCACCGCATTTCGGCTGTGTTCCTTTATCTGGGAAATTTCTCTCCCCAAACCTCTCCAGATTCTTCTTTGCTTCCCATCCAAATGTATCTGTCCCTCAGGAGTACTTCTTATTCAGCCTCCTCCGTAAACCTCTTCTGACCCTCCACCCGTCCGTCATTCCTCCTGATTCTGAATCGGCACATTTATTGAGACTGCTGTGTGTTTACAACTCTAGTAGAGCCTTTGGAGAAATAAGCAAGCAGAAAATAAAATAGTCTCCACCTATTATCAGCTTACCTTCCAGTTGAGGAGACAAGACGATACACAACGGCTGAGGAGAGACGGGAGCTAAAGATAAGAATTAAAGTGTGTCAGGTGTCACAGAGACAGAGGGAATGGGTGCCGGAGAAAACCCCAAGGGGCAGGGAAATTCAGGCGGAGATGAGGAGACATCAGCTGGGCTTTGAACACGAGGTGGGATTCGGGTGGATGTTGAAGGGAGACCGGGGAGAAGAAGGAATGGCAGGGCTTTTGTCTCCAACGAGAATTACTCAGAGTTCTCTGAAAGCTTCGGCAGCAGGGCGAGCCTTTCCAGAGCATCTGAAAAGCACAGTTTATCTTCTTTTCCTTTACAGTTTGTGGAGGGTCCCTCTCAGGGATGAATGGAAGCTTCAGCTACATGAGCCCTGATGTCGGTTATGTCCACGACGTTAACTGCTTCTGGGTTATCCGAACTGAAGAGGGAAAGGTAAATACAGTATCTCCCATCCAAATGTGCACTTCATTTATATGTATGAACATGTCGTATGTGTATATATTACATAAAATACACATAATGATAATTCAACTATATGACAGTTGAATTATCTGTACTATATATATACTAATTATCTACAGCTATCATCATACCTTATATTGAGGACTTTCTAAGTATCAGGCATTGGGCTGAGTATTTTGCAAACCTTTCTCAAAACTTCATACGAATTCTTTGAATTAAAGTACTAGTATCCTCATTTTATAGATGAAATAATGGAAACTCTGAGAAGATAAGTAATTTTTTAAAAACATTCTTTAGCTGGTAATTGGACTAGTTGGATTTCAAAGCCAAGTTTGTCTTTCAGAGTCCATGCTTTGTCCACTACGGATGCTACATGGGTTGGCCGACAGCAAGCCAGTAATTTGTACGGTCGTGTTGCTACTGAGATGGCAGCAATCACTCAGTGTTATGTTGATTATGATTAAGGTGGTTTCCTTCTCCAAGTCTTCTCTGTGACGTTGCTTGTGCCGATGTGCTATGCTAATTGCTTCACATACACTTAATCGTTGCAGTGTAACTCTCATAACCCTGAAGGATAAGAATTCTTATCCTCATTTTACCCTTGAGCAGCTGAGAAATCTGTCCAGGGGCGCGTGGTCTGTGAGTGGCCTGCAGGGACTTGAACCCAGGCCGTTCGACTCCAGTGATGGAACTGCCGTGCAAACACTCTTCAGATTAAGATCCGAGCCCAAGGATTTTAGTGCTTTTATCCCCAATGTTAATTACTCAGACTTTTCCAAATATTTATTTCTCAACCAACACATGGACTCGTTAAAATAAAGTTGTATGTCTGAATAGCTACGGCTTTCCCTTGAAATCCTATTAATTTTTCCCAGCAAGCTAATGTTACAGAGGTCATTGTACAAGGTCAGAAATATTTTTTCCCTTGAGGAGCAAGGATTCTTTGGGGTCTGGTGACCCCACAATAGAATAAACTCCAAAATCAGTCTCCCAGTGGGTATGTTATGTGAATTTCCTTCCTTCCATTTAGTTTTCATGAATTCTGTTTCCTGACATTGAAAACATCTTTCTTTCAAGAAAAAAATCACTTTGTGAAAAAATTTTAATGCATTTATTGTGAATCTGTAAAACACTTCATGCTGTTTTTCTTGATTATTGTGATTTTTATATCTTCTTATCCCCATCAAAGTTTACATAATACAGTTTACATAATATTGAAATAAGGGTAGTTCAATTCATAAACATTTATTTGATTTTCATTGAAATTGCTTCAAGGACAAAAATGATGTAATGTTGAGTAACAAATCTTAAAAATACCCTAGCACAGAATTTCAAAAATATCCTGATACCCTTTTCCATGAGCTGAATGCTGTTGTGGGTTTAGATCATACATTGGATTCAACAGCCTCCTTTTGGTAGTTTGACTGTTTTAAATGAGGTTGTGAGCACAAAATCTTTTATGGTTCATTAATTATACACTATATTTAAGTCTGCACATTCTAATATTTTAACTCGAAGACACCTTTGTATGTTTATTCTCACCTACTTGCATACTCAGAACTTTTCATGGTACCTTTCCCATGATGTCTGCTGTTGGTATTACTCATCTCTCAATGACATCCAACCACCAAAGACTAGCACACTTTACACTTGCCTACACCGTGTCTACTGTCTACACCCGAGGTCGTCCATCCAGGCTGGGCATCAGTTGAGAGGTTCAGAGACCCCTGAGGAATCAGCGTCTCTGGGGGTCACTGATGAACTGTGGGTATGCTACACGCTACAGGTTATTAGTCAGTTAAATTTAATTCAAGGTAGATGTTTAAATGTTATATTTTACTGATTTGGAAGCACTGTTAGCCATACATTTGGAGTGCCTTTGTTTAATGAAGTTGACAGTTTACTGAAATCTATTTCATTAACCCATTGAATAACGACTCAACAGGTATAAAGTTTCAGTTACAGTAAGTGAATAAGTGTTAGAGATCCGCTGTACAATATAGTGCCTCGAGGTAGCAATACAGCATTGTGCACTTCAAGATGTAAGAGGATAGATCTCATGTTGTGTTCTTACCACCGAGAGAGAGAGAGAGAGAGAGAAGGAAACTGGAAGGTGTTGGTTATGTCTATCACATTGACTGTGGTGATGGTGTCACAGGTGTTTACATATGTCTAGACTTCTCAAACTGTACACATTAGATATGTGCAGTTCTTTCTATGTCAGTTATACCTCAATAAAGCTGTTAAAAATCTATTTCATTAATATTAATATTTTTGACATTAGCTCAAGTTAGGTCTAAGCAATTTTTAACACAAGTCATTTTAATATATAGAATTGTCATATGTATTTGTGAATACATAGGAAATTATAGATCCATCTCTTGAAAGGGACTCTATATAAATGCTTCCAACTAGTAGGAGAAATACCTTAGAACTAACATAGAAATGAAAAGCAGTCTCTTGCGACCTTTATATTTTTAGGTGCTGTGGATCACTTTCACTTTTTTCCGATTAGAATCAGTGAACAATTGTCCACACGAGTTTCTTCAGATTCACGATGGGGATTCCTCTGCGGCATTTCAGCTTGGAAGGTTCTGTGGCTCCATCCCCCATCACGAACTCCTCAGTAGTGACAACACCCTCTATTTTCATTTCTATTCTGAACATTTAAGAAATGAGAGAGGCTTTACAGTAAGATGGGAAACACGGCCACCAGGTAAGTGTAAACGTGGAGAGAAATAAAGCACATTC
The DNA here is from genome assembly GCF_008692025.1 of Phocoena sinus. Classification (NCBI taxonomy): domain Eukaryota; kingdom Metazoa; phylum Chordata; class Mammalia; order Artiodactyla; family Phocoenidae; genus Phocoena; species Phocoena sinus. The sequence continues at coordinate 5,300,467 of NC_045764.1, forward strand.
TTGAGGTTATTAAATTTTCCTGATCAGTATTAGATTTTTGGATACGTTAGCTGTTCGTTTGTTTTTTTTTTCCGGTACGCGGGCCTTTCACTGTTGCAGCCTCTCCCGTTGCGGAGCACAGGCTCCGGACGCGCAGGCTCAGCGGCCCTGGCTCACGGGCCCAGCCGCTCCACGGCATGTGGGACCTTCCCAGACCGGGGCACGAACCCGCGTCCCCTGCATCGGCAGGCGGACTCTCAAGCACTGCGCCACCAGGGAAGCCCACGTTAGCTGTTTTGAGATCTAATGGTATATGATTTTTATAATTATTTTAAAATCAAGTAAATCTGAACTGAACTGGACTTTCGTTTTGTGTTCAGAGATAATACAATTCAGATGAATTGAAAGAGTTTAAAAAACATGCGTCTTTAAGCATCCCCTGTGAAACTACTGAGCAGCATCTTTATAGCCCCTGCTAGTACATACTGTGGGGCGTTGGGGACATTGTCTCCTCCTTCACTTAGTATTTTTTATCTTAATGTCATATGATGATTTGTTCCTTCTGTTGTTATTTGGGTTTGGGTACTCTTTTTTAAACTTTTTTACTATGAATTTTTTAAGCATATAAAAAAATAGAGAGAACCACACACTGAACCTCCAGTTCCCCCATCAGTAAATCCGTGGATCTATTTCTGGAATTTCTCATCTTTTCTGTTGGCTTATTTATCTATGCTGTGCCACATGGGCTTTGTACCGATGCTTGAAATCTGGTAGTGTAAAACCTCTAACTTTGTTCTTTTAAAATAAGCTAGATCCTTTACATTTCCATATAAATTTTAGAATCAACCTGTTAACTTCCCCCAACAATCTACTGGGATTTTGTTGGCATTGTATTGAATCTATAATCAATTTGGGAAGAAATGACCTCTTAAAAATGTTGACCCTGACAATCCATAAACATAGACTGTCTGTATTTACTTAGTTCTCTTCTAATTTACCAATGGTTTATAGATCTCAGTGCTTAAGCATCCCGCTGCTTTTATTAATATTTTCTCTAGCTATTTGATGTTTTATGCTATGTTCAGTGATATTATTTTTCTAAAATTTTATTTTTCATTTTTTGTTAATATATAGAAGTATTCTATGTATAAATATTTTAAAGTATTTTGTTTTGAATCCAGCCGCATTGCTAACTTCATCCGTCAATTCTAATCATTTTCTTTGGTAGAGTCTTTTAGAATTCTCTACATACACAGTGATGTTACCTGCGCGTATGTTATCTGTTTTCCAACTTCCTTGCCAGTCCTTGTTAACTGTAATTCCTCTTCCTTGACTAATTTATCTTCTTGGCTAGAACATCTCATATAATGCTGAATAAAAGTGATGGAGTGGGTATCATTGTCCTGTTCCCAACCTCATGGGGAAATGTTCAGTATTTCACCTTTAAATATAATGTTTTAGCCGGAAGTTTTTGTAAAGAACTTTTATGACATTAAGGAAGTTCACTCTGAGTTATTATTGCTGGATAACAAATTACCCACAAATTTAGTGTTGTAGAGCATCCATCATTTTCTTATGTTTCTGATTTTGTGGACCAGGAATTTGGAAGGGTCCCAGCACGACAATTATCACTTGATCTCTTAAGCAGTTACAATGAGATATTGGCTGGGACTGTAGTCATCTAAAGGCTCAGTGAGGCTGGAAACCCAAGATGACTCACTCGTAGGGCTAACAGCTGAGGCTGGCCTCTGGGTGAGAAGTCAGCCAGGCTGCTGACTTGAGTGCCTACATGGAGCCCCTCTCCTATGGTGGCCTCAGAGTAGTGCAGCTTCTTTCACGGCAATTGGCTTCTCTCAGAGCAAGCATTACAACAGAACCAGGCAGGGGCTGCAGAGCTTTTATTGACCTATCCTTAGCGGTCATATTGTGTTATTTCTGCCATATTTTTAATTGGTTGAAGCAGTCACGGGAATTACCTGGTGGTCCAGTGGCTAAGAGTCCACGCTTTCACTGCTGGGCGCGTTGTTTCAATTCTTGGTCGGGGACCTAAGATCCCGCAAGCTGTGCAGTGCGGCCAAAAAACAAAAAGAAAAAAATTTGTTGAAGCAGTCACAAACCAACCCAGATTCAAGAGGAAGAGACGTAGATCCCATCTCTCAATGAGAAAAGTGCCAAAGAATTTATGAACATTTTTAAACCATCACACCTTTGATTCCTAGCTTGCCGAGAATTTTTATTATGAATGGATGTTGAAACGTTAAATACTTTTTCTAAGTCTTTTGAGATGATCATGTGGTTTTCTTCTCTGCTTCTGTCATTTCTTCCTCCCTCCTCTCCTGGGACTCAAATTACACACAAAGGTTTTGGCTGTGTCTCCTAGTTTCTGTTAGTCTGCCGTCTTCCCCTGTGTGTACACAGCTTAGCATTCAGCTAAGGACCCAAGGACACTGGTGTAAATTTTTTTTGGTGCTATTTTCATGCAGCTGATTTCTCTATAATACCCTGCTCCAAAATCCCAGCCACTTTAGTAGCCCCAAATTCTGAGTTCTGTTTCTTTCACCCAGCCAAGAGTATTGCTACCCTTGTTTGGGCCCCGCTGCCCTGCACTGCAATTTGAGAAAGGCACACAGAGAGAGTTTGATCATATTCAGTTTTGTTTTGTTTTGTTTTTGCAAAAATAATGACATCAGGAGGTACTTTTCACTTTGCGGTGAACTCTTTGTTTGTATCTCTTCTTTTTAGAAGCTCTTCGTATTTTAGAGATATTAACTCTTTGTACTATATACTACATTTTCCCCAGTTCGCCGTTAACACTTTACTTTGCTTATAGTATTTTAATTTTTTTACCCATATGATAATTTTTTTAAGTACTAAGTTTTAAAACCCTTTTCTTCCTCTGAGCAGCTGAGATGTTTTCTCATTAGGAATAGTGAGAATCATGTAGGTAAATTTGTTTTACTTTTCGCCTTGGTAGCAAAACTTGTTTTAAATAACCTGCACATCTAAAATGTCACTTCATTTTATTTTTTTCCTAATGTATGTTTACTGCAGTCTATTATATCTAGATTTCTGTTTTCCTATTTTACAGTAGCATACAGTAGCCGCCCCAGATGATATGCAACTTCAGGGGGGCTGGCGGGTGGTGGTGCAGTGGGTGTCAGAAAGCCTGGCCCTATCCTCCCCTCACCCCATTCCTGGGAAAGTGGCTCAACCACCCATAGACATTTGAATTTCTTCATTTGTAAAATGAATGGTATAAGTATATCACAGTGTTAAGAAACCTTCTCAAATGAACATTACGTCACACTTAACTCTTCTAATGTATAAAACTATCTGGTTTGTTGAAAGGCATAGTGGCTGATAGAAGTTCCAGAACTTCTTAAGAGTTAATGTACAACAGGGTAGGGGAGGGATAAATTAGGAGTTTGGGATTAACAGGTACACACCACTGTATATAAAACCGATAAACAAGGATTTACTGTAGAGCACAGGGAACTATACGCAGTATCTTGTAATAACTTACAATGGAAAAGAATCTGAAAGAGAATATATATTCATATATTCTGAATCACTTTGCTGTCTACCTGAAACTAACACAGCATTGTAAATCAGCTATACTTCAATATAAAAAAAAGAGTTAACGTACAGAAATTAATCTCCTTCAAAGCGAAAAAATAAATCTGTCACCCATTATTCATCTTTCAGACAGTTCAGCACTGCATTTTGAACCATGTCACCATGAGATGGCTAATAAGCACGGAGCCCGACGCACGGGTGATTCATTTATGTATCAGTCGGTACTCCTGGATTTATAACTTTATCAAACTGGAAAGTAGAAAGTCTTGCTTAACTTATGTGCGTGTCCAAAACTGCACATAGTTATGTAAACACAGCTTTTCTTCTTACAGTAAAGGCTGTGATAATTCTACGTGAATTATAACTTGTATGCCAATGTAAAGTTATTTTTTCCTCTTATTTCAGAGTGTGGAGGTATACTGACTGGAACTTATGGTTCTATTAAGTCTCCGGGATATCCTGGAAAGTATCCCCCAGGAAGAGATTGTGTCTGGAAAGTGATAACTAGTCCTGGTCTCCTGATAACATTTACCTTTGGGACCTTGAGCCTGGAGCACTGTGATGATTGCAGCAAAGATTATCTTGAGGTAAACAATTGTATTTAGATAAAATTTATCATGATGTGATTAGAACTCCGGGAACTACGATTGGTGCTGCCCTTGGATGACCACAGTTTATTAGCAGTAGTTAGATGTATTCTTCAAGAGGCAGCCAATGCCAACTCCCTATTCCCTCAGCAGTGAAAGCGCGGAGTTCTAACCACTGGACTGCCGGGGAATTCCTGCTAACTCCCTATTCTTAACTGTTCCAGCTTGTTGCTTCTTGTGGGTTCCATTTAAATCTGGGAAGCAGACTGCCCTGCCTTCCCCTGTCATTTCCTGGAAGCCCAGTCTCCTACCATGGGAACAGCAGAATTTACGAAATCAATACCCAGGAATGGCTGTCTTCTCCAAAGCAGACTCAGATCTTCAGTTGTCTGTTGTAAACTGACAAGGTGTTTCACAAGTTGCCTATAGTGTTCCGTGAAGAAAAACAACTTAATAGCAATTGTGTTGAAATGGATTGCTAAAGGGTGTGGCTCACCGGATGTGTTGATAATCGTCACTGGAAAGAGAGGAGTCACCCTCTGCCGCCCAGTTTATCATTAGTAAAAGATGAAAATGTGGAAGAGGAAAAAAGACTGTTATATTCAAATGCCATAAGCATGTAGGTCTATCAAAGATGCTGCTCTCCATTTGCAGACTGAAAATATCATTGAGAAGATGGAGTTCGTATGTTGTTCCTGTCTTGTTTATCATCATAAATCTCACTACCCCTTGCAGTAGTGATAAAAGACAATATGCACTCCCAAGTCTATTAGAGAAGAATGGAGTGCTATGGAATTATTCATAAAGGATGGAAGGGTATTGCTGTCAAACAGAAATCTTCACAAGTTAAAGTCATTAGTAATTTAACACGTGTAATGGATTTGAAACCTTTGGGAATGACTGGAAAATCTTCCTCTCTGGAAAATATCAGGAAGATAATCCTTTAAATGTTCACATTAAAGGGAATTTTCTTGAAATTAATTTCAGTATATTCTATCAAATTAAAATTAGAGGCATTTTTTTCATTCCTACATTTTAATTCCTGGATATGTATAATGGAAAGAACCAATCATTCCAATAATATTGAAATGCCTCTCATCTCTCAGGAATATTTCAAGGAGCTAGTTAAATTACAGGAATAAAGTCACGCTGCCCTATAACTTTGCTTCCAATAGAACCATTAACTTGAGTAGACAAAATTGGCCTTATTAAAATATTAGTAGTTCATTGGTACCTTGGTGTTCTATGCAGTACAGAATTTGCAGTTACAATAGAATCATAGAGTCGTTGGCACAATTATTTAAGAGATTAAAACCCAACAATTAAAGTGGTTTTCTAAGATCACATCGTCATTATCGCAGTACTTAATTACCATCAAAGTTTCGCTTTTTAAGTTCATAAAACTGTTTTCTTGTTGTATCTAATCTAACTTTACTTCCTTTTCCACTTCTGATCCTCCTGAGTATTTAGACCAAGCTGTGCATCAGTGACATTGCTGTCATTCCTTTTCTGTTTTCTTTGCATATATCCATTTCTTCATCTAGATCATTAGGAATGTATCATTGCAAAACAAACATCTGGGGCAGGGGAAACCTAGGAAAGGAAATATTGAGAAAAATTCAAAGTGTACACCCAGCCTTAGAGTTAAAATTCAGAGAGAACGGGAGGCATCAGCGATGGGTGGGAGGAGATTACCCTTTCCTGAACCCCAAGCATGTGATAGATACATAGGTGACAGGAGAGCCTCCCAGAGTCGTCACTTGTAAAGATGGGTTTTCTGACGTTACTGTACAAAACGACTGGGTTTGTTAAAATCTGACCACTTTGAACTTAATGATCCCTTCTCTTGTTTTAGATTCGAGATGGTCCTCTGCATCAGGACCCGGTTCTTGGGAAATTCTGCACCACTCTGTCTGTCCCACCACTCCAGACTACAGGTCCCTTTGCCAGGATTCATTTCCATTCCGACAACCAGATTAATGACCAAGGGTTTCATATCACCTACTTAACATCACCTTGTAAGTAACTTGGTAACTGGGAGCTTAATATAAATATGAAGGACAGTGCTATGCTTATAGTTGCCTTGTATTTTAATGTGAGGCTTCAGATGACTTACTTACACCGATAATGTGTATTTATAAATATTTCTCTCATTGTTCCAAATTTTTTTCTTTTTCTTCCCAGAGTTCTATTATTAATGCTGTAATATCCCTTGGTCCCTAAATTCTGGGGTCCACATTATGGTACATATGTGTCAGGTCCCTAAAATTAAATAATTCAGACATCAGTTCCCTAGGGGTTATTCAGTGTTTTGTTGGGAGAGATAGGAGAGAAACGCAATCTATCTTGAGATGTGTCAGATTTTATAGCTATCATGCCTTTAACTTGCACTGATACCTTAAAATAAACCAACAAACGAACAAAAAACAATGAAATGCTCTGTGATTTTTATTTTAGGGCTGTAGCGGATTTTGTTCTCAACATACATCATTGTGCCCTGATGAGAATTCACAGGAAAAACACTTTTTAAGTCTCAATATCAGGAAAAATAACAATAACATCTTTTCACTAGTCATCTTTCTCCATTTATTTTGGCTTCAGGGTGAATCTGCAGCCGACCTTCTGTAATTTGTGTAGTCATACCTGTTCTCTCTGCATAGCAAATTTCCCCTGACTGCATCTTGCTATTCTGTATTCATTATTCCTTTAATCTGATTCATTTTTCTAGTCATATATTTTATTTTGTTACATGTATTTTATAAGCTGCCTCAGATCTCTATGGAATGAAGCAGAGCATAAATGCATTTAAAAAGCAATTTGTCGAAAAGGATGTCAGATTGGTAGTTAGATCACACATTTCTACAGCTATTTCCTTAGGCACTACATGGACGTCCCACAAATACATGTCAAGCTGAAAACTCTTGTAACGAAAGGCATAAGCCCGTAGAGGGTGAATAGAGTGGGTGTGTGATGGTGTATGTGTGTATAATTTTTAAAAATTGTATCTCATGCCTGGGAGTGGAGGAGCGGCCATCCACGTGACCTTTCCCTTCACTTCTGTGTTCTCTTCAGTGGATCTGCAGTGTGGAGGGAACTACACAGACCCAGAGGGTCTCTTCTCTGCTGACTTGTCCGGACCTTTCACACACAACAGACAGTGCATCTATACCATAAGGCAGCCGCTGGGAGAGCAAGTCCAAGTCCACTTCACCCACGTGGAGCTGGAAGGCCAGAGCGGCTGTTCTCAGAGTTACATTGAGGTAACTTTTGCTACTTAGTGGCCCTCAGATGGTGTTTATCAACATTTTTCATATTCTGTAGAGCAGAAGTCTTCACATGATTGCTGGGTCTGCAGCATCCAGATCTCCTGAATGACCTGAATGCGGGTACTGTAGTTCTGGGTCCTCTCCCAGACCTACCGCATCAGAACCTCTAGGGCACAGGCTCAGCAATCTGTGTTTTAACAGGTCCTCTCCTCCTCCCACCCCGCCGATTCTGATGCAGGCTAGAGTCTGAGAACACCTGTCCTAGAGAATATGAAAGAATTTGCCAAAAATAGATCTACAGATGGTGAAACAGGAGATTGGTAATAGAATAACAGAGGACAAAAATGAAAGCTGAGGCTAGAAGCTCATAGTAATGCTAAATTACAAGCTATTAAACTGAGTCCCAATAATAGGCCCTAATAACTAAGTACGACTAATAGCATTTACTAATAGGATACAGATTTCAGAGGTTGTCCAGGACAGCTATGTATGTGAGGGAACTCACCCCAGAGAAGTAAAAGGATTTGCCCGAGGTGAGCTAGCTAGTCAGTGGCAGAGAGTTAAGTTAAAGCATTGAATAACCCTTGTTTTAGAGTTTAGGGATTTTTTTCCCTTCATCAGTTCTGCTTGTTCTCCCACAGAAAACTTTAATTTAAATGTGCGTAATGGTTGTAATAAGAAGAATATCTGAGACAAAAAGGCAGTTTTTATCTGCCTCCCCTGGTGTTTCATTTGTTTGACTATTGGTCAAATTAAAGTGTTGAGCAAGAGAAACAAAATTCTTTTTGTTGGGTGCAATCATTTTGTATAAACTCAGGGAGGCATTGACAATTTTGCTTGCTCATGTTAAGTTAGATCAGTTCATTTTTCCAGGAAAACCCCATGTACCCTCTTACCCTCTTCCCTCCTTCACATGGAGAGAGAGGAAGCACAGAATTTTAGCATAAGATCTGAACCTAGCTCAATAATGGAGAAGTGCATTGACCATGGTACCACAATAATATATTTTTTTAATCCAGAAGTTTTAAACCCAGATGATAAAGTAAATGTGTATATTCATTCAGTTTATGTTTTCTAAAGTCCCTCATAAAGTATATTAAAGTTTTTCATTATGAAGCAATTTTAGATATTTTTATATAAATAAAAACTAAATTTCCAACATCTGTTTTTCTACTTTGAGAATAATAAAAATAGCTCACACTTAGACAGTACTTACTATGCACCAGGATTTTGAGTCTATTTTTGTGTATGGTGTTAGGGAATGTTCTACTTTCATTGTTTTACATGTAGCTGGCCAGCTTTTCCAGCACCATTTATTGAAGACACTGTCTTTTCTCCATCGTCTTGCCTCCTTTGTCATAGATTAGTTGGCCAATATAAGTATGGCTTTATTTCTGGACTCCCTTGTCTGTTTTTGTGCCAGTACCATACTGTTTTGATTGCTATAGCTTTGTAGTATAATTTGAATCCATGGAGTGTGATACACCTAGTTTTGTTCTTCTTTCTCAAGATTATTTTGGCTATTCACGGTCTTTTGTGTTTCCATACAAATTTTAGAATTATTTGTTCTAATTCTGTAAAAAAATGCCATTGGTATTTTGATAGGGATTGTATTGAATCTGTAGATTGTCTTGGGTAGTATGGTCATCTTAACAATACTAATTCTTCCAATTCATGAGCACAGATATCTTTCCATTTGTTTTTGTCATCTTCAGTTTCTTTCATCAATATCTTATAGTTTTCAGAGTATGTCTTTTACTTCTTTAGTTAGATTTATTCCTAGGTATTTTATTCTTCTTGATGCAATTGTAAATGGGATTGTTTCCTTAATTTCTCTTTCTGATAGTTCATTGTTAGTGTATAGAAATGCAACTGATTTCTGTATATTAATTTGTATCCTGCAATTTTACTGAATTCAGTTATTAGTTCTAGAGTTTTTTGGTGGTGTCTTTAGTATTTTCTATATGTAGTATCATGTCATCTGCAAACAGTAGCAGTTTTACTGCTTCCTTTCCAATTTGGATTCATTTTATTTCTTTTTCTTATCTGATTGCTGTGGCTAGGACTTCCAATATTAGATGGCATAAAAGTGGAGAGAGTGAGCATCCTTGTCTCACTTCTGATCTTAGAGGAAATGACCTCAGCTTTTCACTGTTGAGTATACTGTTGACTGTAGGTTTGTCATATATGACTTTTATTATGTTGAGGAATATTCCCTCTATAGCCACTTTGTTGAAAGTTTTATCATAAATGGGTATTGAATTTTGTTAAAACCTTTTCTGCATCTATTGAGATGATCATATAGTTTTTATTCTTAAATTTGTTAATGTGGTATATCACATCAATTACTTTGCAAATATTGAACCATCATTGCAACCCTGGGATAAATCCCAATTGATCATGGTATATGATCCTTTTAATGTATTGTTGAATTTGGTTTGCTAATATTGTCCTCAGGAGATCTATTTTGTGTGTGTGTGTGTGTGTGTGTGTGTGTGTGTGCGCGTATGTGTGTGTTACGCGGGCCTCTCACTGTTGTGGCCTCTCCCGTTGCGGAGCACAGGCTCCAGACGCGCAGGCTCAGCGGCCATGGCTCACGGGCCTAGCCGCTCCATGGCATGTGGGATCTTCCCAGACTGGGGCACGAACCCATGTCCCCTGCATTGGCAGGCGGACTCTCAACCACTGCGCCACCAGGGAAGTCCCAGGAGATCTATTCTTTTTAGTCTTAATTTCATTTATTTACGTCCTGATCTTTATGACTTATTTCTTCCTTCTACTAACTTTGGGATTTGTTTGTTCTTCTTTTTCTAGTTCCCTTAGGTGTAAAGTTAGATTGCTTATTTGAAATTTTTCTTATTTCCTGAGGTAAGCTTGTATCGCTATTAACTTCTCTCTTAGAACTGCTTTTGCTTTGTGTCCTACATTTTGGATCATTGTGTTTCCATTTTCATTTGTCTCCAGGTATTTCCTTATTTCCTCTTGATTTGTTTAGTGACCCATTGGTTGCTTAGTAGCATATTTTTTAGCCTCAAAGACGTGGATGTTTGTATTTTTTTTGCAAGGTTTTTTTTTCCCTGTAGTTGATTTCTAATCTCATACTCTTGTGGTCAGAAAAGTTACTTGATATGATTTCAATCTTATTAAATTTACTGAGACTTTTTTTGTGGCCTAGCACGTGATCTATCCTAGAGAATGTTCCATGTACACTTGGAAAAATGTGTGTCTGTAGCTTTTGGGTGGAATGTTTTATATAATCTATCTGGTCTAATGTGTCATTCAAGGCCAATGTTTTCTTATTGATCTTTTATCTGGATAATCTGTCCATTGACATGTGGTGTTAAAGTTCCCTACTTTTATTGTTACTGTCAACTTCTCCCTTTATGTTTGCTAATATTTGCTTTATGTATTAGGTGTGCCTATGTTGGGTGCATATATACTTGTGATTGTTAGATCTTCTTGTCAGGTTGATTCCTTTATCATGTAATGCCCTTCTTTGTCTCATGTTACAGGCTTTGTTTTAAAGTCTATTTTGTCTTATCTAAGTATTGCTACCCCAGATTTCATTTCCATTTACATGGAACACCCTTTAACATTTCTTATAAAGCTGGTTTAGTGGTGCTGAATGCTTTTGCTTGGTTGTAAAACTCTATCTCTCCTTCAAATCTGAATAATAGTCTTGCCAGATAGAGTATTCTTGGTTCTATGTATTTTCCTTTCATCGCTTTGAAGATATTGTTACTCTCCCTTCTGGCTTGAAAAATTTCTGCTGAAAAGTCAGCTTATAGTCTCATGGGAGTTCCTATGTACATAACTAGTTGCTTTTTTCTTGGTGCTTTCAATATTCTCTCTTTATTTTTTTTTTTCTATTTTAATTACAGTGTGTCTTGGTTTATACCTCTTTGGTTTCATCTTGTTTGATATACTCTGTGCTTCCTGGACCTGGATATCTGTTTCCTTTCCTGGTTTAGGGAATCTTTCAGATATTATTTCTTTAAATAAGTTCTCTGCCCCTTTCTCTCTCTCTTTTCCTTCTGGGACCCCTTTAATGTGAATGTTAGTACACTTGATGTTGTCCCAGAGGTCACTTAAACTATCCTCATTCTTAAAAAGTCTTTTTTCTTTTTTCTGTTCAGCTTGGCTGATTTCCAAGTTTGCTAATTCATTGATTCCTTTGAGTGTATTTTTTATTTCAGTTATTGTATTCTTCAGCTCTTTTTGGTATTTTCTCTGTATTTTCTAACTCTCCATTAAACTTCTCACTGTGTTCATCATTCTTTTTCAAAGTTCATTGAATATTTTTAAGATCATTACCCTGAACTCTTTATCAAGTAGATTGCTTGTCTCCACTACATTTAGTTCTTTTTCTGAGGATTTGTCTTATTCCTTCCTTTGGAACATATTCCTCTGTCTCCTCATTTTGCCTAATTCTCTGTGTTTATTTTTCTGTATTAGGCAGGTAGGTTACATTTCCCAGCCTTGGAGAAGCAGCCTTATGTAGAAGATGTCCTATGGAGCCCTGCTGCATACTCGCCTCTGGTCACCAGAGCTTTATGCTCTGTGGGTGCCCCCATGTGGGCTGAGTGGCCCCTTCTGTTGTGACAGAGCCAACTGCTGTGGGCACACTGACAGGTGGGACTGGCCCCTGATCCTGTTGGCTGTTAGGCCTGCCTCTTGAGGTACTGCCAACCCACTGGTGGCCCACTGCTAAGCCCCAGTGTGGCTGGTCACATGGCCTGGGGCATCCTGGGGCTGGTGCTGGGCCCACTGGTGGGTGGGTCTAGGACCTGGCATGGCTGGTTGCATGGTCTGGGGGGGTGTCTCAGGGCCAGTGACGAGCCTGCTGGTAGGCAGGACTGGGTCCTGGAATGGTTGGCCACATGGCCTGGGGGGGTCCTGGGGCTGACGCTGGCCTTCTGGTGGGTGTGATTTAACTACACAGGATAATAACTGTGGTATTACCCATACTCAGTGTAGCATATCTTTCTTTTTCTTTTTTTTAAAACAAGAAACACACATTTATGTATTAATTCTTGGATTTATACAGCTCTCTCAAAGTTTCTACTTCTAAAAAGATTTGTCACCCATGGGTGATGTGATGTGGCTGGTAACAAAAGAATAAGTATAGGAAGAATAGATCAACTGTTCATCCATCTGTTTTTGTCTAAGAGAGCTTTTAAATTGTAGAGAATAGTTCAATGAATGTGACAGAACTATCTTTCCAGAATAAAAAGCAGCCCCTCTCATTAATATTTCATAAGTGATTTAAGCCGTCAGAACTCTGAGTGAAGGACACATAAGGTAGTAATGAAAGTTTAATTTTTAATCCCAGAGAATGTGAGTACTAGGCTAAATAATAATGTCAGAGGCTTATGTGATACTAAGGCCAGGGCTTGAAATAGGATGTGGAAGGAATTGAACAGAATTGTTCGCCCCACCAGATCTCCTCGACCCATCCCACATCACCTGTCCCTCCCCACCAAAACTGGGGAAGTCGAAAGGGAGCACAGAAGAGAGACTAGTAAGGGAAGGGGGAGGAGAGGGGCCTTGTGGGGAAACAGGAGGGCTTCTGGGGAAGTTGTTCCCTTTTAGGAGAGGAAAGAGAAATAAACAGCAGAGAAAGATTGATAACTATAATTAATAAGATAGGGAGAATACATTACACTAAATTTGGCTTCTGAAATCTAGGGAATGTGTACCCATTCTACAAGTCTCATTGAATGACAAATTAATCATATTTTAGACCTCTTGCCAATCCCAGTAAATTCACAAAGCAGAAATTGTACACACATCTCTTTACAATGCGATGCAAGTGGAAATTATAAAAAATTTTAAATGTCCAACTTCTTGGAAATCTGTAAACTTTCTCCTAAATAATTACTGGGTTAAGGAAGGAACTAGAAAATGAAATGAAAGACAATGTAGGAAAATGCTATATATCAAAACCAGGTAAAAGCTCTAAGATTTTAAAGAAAGAACCAAAAAAAATGGGAAAGTTGGAGAGCACAGTAAACTGGAACACTGAAGATCTGTCTTCCCTTGGAATCTGGGGTGGCGGGGGAGGTGGGGTGCTGCACGGCTCTCCCACGTCCCCACAGGTCTTTAGATGAATTCAAATTCACACAGTACTTCCTTTTGCTCTTTGTTAGGCAGTGAAGCTGTTCAGCTCCAACCTTGGGATTGGGTGAGAGAGGGCTTTGACTTCCGGCCTGCCTGAGCATACTTGGTACCCTCAAGGGGACGTGTTGGTCAGAGTCTCATGACTGTGATTCACAGAAAAATTCTTAAGGATATAAACCCAAATGGCAGAGAAAGAATAAGCCCTCTGACAGCTGAAGCTGGAATGTGGCTGCAGGAAGCATGCTCCCCAGAGTAGCCTGGGGAGCATTGTTTTCCAGTTAAGCACACGTTGGAATTAACTTTAGTTCAAAGAAATGTCTTTCTAGAGATGGCAGGAAAAAAGGGGACGTGGTGAGATGTTCAGTAGTTTTCATTCTTAGCATACTGGATTTGGAGTTTTGGCAGAGACTAGAAACTTTTGGTTAGTTTCTTAGCACTTGTTGTCAACACAGTTTTTCCAAGATTGCTCTGCCATCCTGATGCTTTTTAATGAAGTGATAAGCTGTGCTGTTGCTCAGGTGACATTATTCTACAGATTGGCAGGGTGGAGGCCAGGAGATAGACTGAGGTGGTAGAACCACCTAGGTTTGGAGTTGTGAGGGATCGTACAGCGTAGATCCTTCCTGTGCGTAAAGGAGTTGCATGCTTACGTGGACATCACAAACCCCATGGAACAAGTGAGACGGAGAGCAGTGAGTGAGAAGAGGAAGCTCTGGAAATCGGGGTAACCAAGAATGCTCCAAACCTCTGGGGCAGATCGAGAGGATGACCCATGCTCTCTGGTATAAATGAGAACAATATTGCATGAAAACATGACAGAGGACTTCAACTCTCTGTTTCACTGAAGGCATGATGTTTGACATCAGTAAGCCTCGGTTTCCTCATCCGTAATAGGAATGGTAATACTACTACCGTTTACAGAAGGATTAGAAGAGGTCATTCACTCATTTATCTATTCATTCTCTGAATATTTATCAAACAGCTTGGATGCCAGGCGCTGTGTTGGGGATGGGTATGTAAAACACAAGAGAGATTAAACAAGTAAGCACACAGCTACGTAGTTTCAAGGTGGGAAGAGTGTTGTGAAGGAAAGAAAGTATATGAAAGAAAATAACGGTGCTGATGACTTTAGTTGAATGGTTAGGGGTATCTTCCCTAAGGATGTCACATTTTGAGTCTGAAGATGAGAAGGGTTAGCAATGCAAAGAGCTAAGAGAAGGAGAATTCCCGCTAGAGGCACCAACGTAGCCTTAGACACTGAACTGAGAAAAAACATGGCAAACGTGAAGAATTGAAAATAGAGTGGTGTGGCTGGAACCACCAAGGAGAGGAGAGAAACAAGAGTTAGGCAGGAACTAGATCTTGTAGGGCTGTGTACATGGGGGTAAAGAAGCTAGCTTTGCTAAATGAAAAGAGAAACAATTAGAACGTTCTTAGCACAGTGCCTGGATCACCAGGAATGGTTGGTAAAAGTTAACATGACCATGATTCCAATGACGATGATGATGGTGGTGGGGGAGGAGAAGAGAGGTGGAAGCAGGTGACATACTGGAGTTGGCAATCATGTAGGAACACACTTCTAGGTAAAACTACACCTGTAGTCCTGATTTGAGAAAAGCAGATTTTTTAAAAAAAAAGCAGATAAATTTACACTATTGATAGAGATATTAGAAGCACCACTGTTTCCAGAGGCATAAAAAGCTTTAAAATTTTAACTATGAAATCGTGAAACATAATAATGAATAAAGAAGGATAACAACCTAAGAAGATAATTTTTAGTCCCTGTGTGGCTTCTCTCACCTCTTACCCCTCACCCTTTAGTCTCTCATTTGGAATGGGGCCACATCGCCACCCCCCTTTCCCCCACCCCGGCTCCTGTGTACCCAGATGAACCCAAGGCTGGTCTCCAGGATCAAGTCTTTGTTTAGCTAAGGGGCATTTCAAGCCAATGCTCACTTCACAAGAAGCCACACGTTAAACATTACTGTATGGTAAGGTTCTGTTTTCAGCTCTTGGTTGGACCAAGCCTAAGTGCCAAAGTATTTTGTTTGCTTTGAATTATGATTTAATACTTAATCAAATTTTTGACATTGTTATATAAAAACAAATCTGTGTATGTAGCAGATATGAACAAATGAGCACATATATTAAGTCCTGGCTTTAGGACTTGATCCATTACAGATGTTAAAGCTTACTTCTGACTGGGCTTCACAGATCCACCTAAAATTTCAGATAAACTGTGTTTTCCAGCCCAGTTAATTTTAGCTCTTTCTACAGGCTCCTTTATAAGAACTATTTTTCATTAAAAAAAAAACTTGTGTATGAGTAGTTTGTCTTCAGGAACCAGATCCATCTGCTGATGTTAAAGATCAGAAGCATTTGGGCTATTCCATAGGGTTAAAAACCATGGGTCACAGATTATCAGTTGGATCTCTGAGCCTGAAACCATCAGTGTTTGCTAAATGAATAAAGCAAACAATGAAAAATCTGGGCCTGGTCCCCAGAACACTAGAATTTGGAATGATCCTTGTCATTTCTTTGCAAATGTGATCCACAGTAAAGAATGAATTTGGCGTGGTGATGCAGGTGACCATGGCATGAGTTCAGCTGACTTCTTAAGAAACAGTACAGACCAGGCTGAAATATGAGTCATCTTTCTTGATTACACCACAGTAACAAACAGTCAATAACAAGAAAACAAATCAAAAGCAATAACAGAAAATTTCTGTGGCTTACAGTGACATATGTTTATTCTCCACTGGTGTTAACATGCTAGTCTGGTATCAGTGGCAGTTCTGCTGATCTGGTCCCTGTCCCATCTGTCCCTGGGGCCCCAGCCCTTGGTCTTGTGAGAGCAGAAAGGAAAAGACGGTTGAATCATGCAGTGACCCCCAAAGCTTCTACTTGGAAACTGCACATCACCTCTGCTCACATTCTTTAGGGCAAAGCGAGACCTGTGGCCAAGCCCAGAGTCAATGGGAAGGATAAATATTAAATCTCCATGGGGAGACAGCACAAGTCACAAGGCCATGAGCTTGTGAGATGTTCAGTCTCTTACAGGAGGAAGTTGAGTAGGAAAAACGAAAGAGGTTTCTGTTGTCGCTGAGGGGGCGGAGGGAGGCATGCAAATTCACAAGCCCTAAGACAGTGAATACAGGATGCGCTGCCACATGATTTGGGGTCACTTTAGAGCACTGAGGGATTGTGGTTATAGTATTGCCATGCCTGGGATCCAGGGAGAATATAGACTTTCAGAATTAATAAGGTTTCATTTCCACCGAGAGAGAGAAACATAGCCAAAATCAATTGTACCTTCTAGGTTTAAAGCCCTTGAGCCCTATAAGTTCCTCTTAAAACATTTGGACTGCAGCTGCCTTTCTCCTTGCTGGAGTCCTTGAATTTCATTAGTGAGGCCCAGGGGGACGGCCTGCTTTAGCTTTTGCTCTGCTGCTTTTTGACTGTTTTTCTTCCTCCTTGTCATCTTCTAATGGGCAAAATAGAAAAGAGAGACGCTTGCTACGGTCTTAGCAGAAGCGAAGGGCACCCCAGAGGGTTCAAGAACAGGAGGATATCTTACTCCGTGTTTCATGCTTTCCGGTTTCCAAGAACTGTAGCATGCCTGCGTCTCTAGCAAAAATTGAACCGCCATGCCACGCCTTAAAATTAATGAATCAACAAGTGTCTGTCAGACACCTATTGGCAAAGTTCTGTGTTAGATGCTGAAGGTGATATGGAAATTTTCTCTTCCTTCAGAGATTTGCTGTTTGGTTGGAGAGCTACATAGCATAACTTTATGGCTGTGTGTGAAGTTTGCGTTCAGCTCGTAGAAAGGAACTGGTTTGGGATGAGTCAGTGGAGAGGCATGCGATTGCCAGTGTCTGTGTAAAACTCTATCATATGACTGTACCATGATTTATTTAATCACCCTCCTATTATTAGACGTGTGGAATATTTTCAATTCTTGTGTCTATAGAGCATACGCTGATGTGGAACCTTGTGTGTCTTTGTCTGCATCTTGAATGATTTCCTTATGACAGAGTGTGAGCAGTGAAGTTACCGGGTCCAAAACTATGAACATTTCCAAGACTCCTGATACATATTGTCCAATTATTTTCCAGAAATTTATACTTCCAACCAGTTATGTATGGGAGTAACATGTTACCATATCCCTACCAGCTTTGAGGATTATACTTTTAAGCTCTTCCCTTTACTGCCCATTCCCTTTGACCTGGATGTTCTTCCAAGTTTCAACTTAAAAGTTACTTCTGCCGAGAAATATTCCCTAATTCTCTGTAGGAGTTCAGAGTATTTGGTTAAGTCAATGGTTCTCTACACTTTAAGACCTTCTTATATCAACCATATGCTATTCTGAAATGAAATTCATAGATAATATCAGCTCACATTGTATACATACATTATATAAATAAAAATAAATTTGTAAGTGTAAGATTTAGGAGAAATAAAGCAAAGTAAAAAATATATATATATGGGGACTTCCCTGGTGGCACAGTGGTTAAGACTCCATGCTCCCAATGCAGGGGGCCTGGGTTTGATCCCTGGTCAAGGAGCAAGATCCCACATGCATGCCACAACTAAGGAGCCCATCTGCCACAACTGACAGGGCGCAACCAAATAAATTAATTAAATTAAATTAAATTAAACTTTAAAAGTTATGACAGTACGTTAAAAGCCTAGGCAAGCTGCACTTGGAAGACAGAATGAAGTCGTAACTTGTTTGCTCCCTAAACCCTATCGGCGCTGCACTAAAAACGCGGGCCGACGTGGCTATGTAGGTTGGTGAATTTTCTGAAATGGCAACCAATTCTTGGCAGATTTCCAGGAGGAAAAAAAGAACTTCTTTTGATTTACACTCTACTTGTAATCCTGGAAAATCCGGTGTGTGTTAGAATTGAGCAAAAATATTTTGCACTTGGTATATAAAACAGAGCTAGATTTTACACTTGTAACTGTCACTGCATTGAAGGTCACATAGGAGAGAGGAGAATCCTCGTTGTGTGTGACTGTCTCTCACACTTCAGGGTGTTTAGTATCTTGGGTCCCCAGCCGCTAAATGCCAGTAGCGCCCCACCCCCATCCTGTTAATAATGAAAACAAAACCAAACATGCCTTCACGGATTTCCAAAATGCCTAACTGAGGTACCCGTGGAGCCCCATTGTGTTAAGTAGTAAAACAGCATATTCTCTACTTCCCTGAACGTGACACTCACGCTTTTGAAAAAAAAGTGCTTGCTTCTTGTGAGTTCCTGTGAGCAGTGACTGTCTTTCACAGCAATATCACCAGTACAGGCCCTGGTGTTTGTTGATGCCTTGAAGATGTTAGTCGAGGGAATGGATTAGTAGGTGGATGGCTAGCTCTTCCAAAAGAATTCTGTAGAACAAAGGTAGTATGAATATCCACGGAAGAATTCCTGATTTGAGTGAGGAACTTCAGAAAGGTCAAGGATAACGATAGCTGTTCTTCAGTCCACCTTTTCTAGCACTAGGCATTTCGCTAAGGAATTCACACATTTGTTTCACCTGTTTGCTCCAACTGCTTGAGCTTGGCTCAGATTTAGTAACTTGTTCAAAGTTACTAAGTGTGGAGGTTTGTAAGTGACAGAGGTGGGAATTGAATCCAGTTTACATGACTCTGTAGACCATGCTCATGGCCACCACACTATAAGATACTGACTATTGATTTAAAATAGGTGGTCTTTATAATACAAAGGAAATTATCTTTTGCTCCTGACTTTCTAAGAGTTTTGTTTCTAATAAATAGGAATGCTAACAAACTTTTTGACATCTATAGAGATAAATAGTTTAGCTTATTGGATCTATTAGTGAGCTTAATTTATAATTTGAGAGTTATTTGTAGTGAGGTGGATGGACCTATAGTCTGTCATACAGAGTAAAGTAAGTCAGAAAGAGAAAAACAAATACTGTATGCTAACACATATATATGGAATCTAAAGAAAAAAAAGTGGTTATGAAGAACCTAGGGGCAGGACAGGAATAAAGACGCAGATGTAGAGAATGGACTTGAGGACACAGGGACGGGGAAGGGTAAGCTGGGACGAAGTGAGAGGGTAGCATGGACATATCTACACTACCAAATGTAAAATAGATAGCTAGTGGGAAGCAGCCACATAGCACAGGGAAATCAGCTCGGTACTTTGTGACCACCTAGAGGGGTGGGATAGGGAGGGTGGGAGGGAGATGCAAGAGGGAGGAGATATGGGAACATATGTATATGTATAACTGATTCACTTCGTTATACAGCAGAAACTAACACACCACTGTAAAGCAATTATACTTCAATAAAGATGTTAAAAAGTATATATAATTTGAAACAATCCTTGGATTACTCTTAACCTCATGTTTTATTTGATATATAAGCCTAACAATGGAGAGAATTCATTTTTCTAGAACTGTGTTTAGGATTTTCATATCTATATTAATAGGTGAGATCTACCCATAGTTTTCCTTTGTATTATCTATGTTGGGATTTGGTGAGATGGTTCTGAGACAAATTATTTGGGAATTGTTCCATGTTTGAGGGTTCCTTAGAACAAATTATATATGGGAATTATCTTTTCCTTAGAAGTTTAATATAACTTACCAGGTAGAGCATCTTCTAGGAGTTTTTTGGGGGGGAACTAATTGTTTGTATTATATTCAATTTTATCCATGGCTTATTGCCTATTCAGATTTTATTTTTCTTCTCCTTGAGATAATTTTAGTAATTTATATTTTTCTGGAAATAACCATTTCAAACATTCAACTATATTAACATAGTGCTGTACGTAGAATTATCATATTAAACAAGTGTTTCAGTATCTGTATCATGTTTGTCATTTTAAATTTTTTGTATTTGTGCTTCTTTTCTTTCTTTCCTTTTCTTTATTGATTAGGATTCTCGATTAGGATTACAGATCAATTTTCTTCTTCTGTTTAGGTTCGAGATGATCAAACCTTACTTGGAAAAGTCTGTGGCAGTGAAACCCTCTCTCACATTAAATCCATTACTAATAGTATCTGGATCAGGCTTAAAATAGACGCTTCTGTTGTAAGAGCTAGTTTCAGTGCTGTTTATCAAGTCGGTAAGAAAACTCATGCCTTAATTTTTAAATGTCTCATTTGCCTGATTATAACATTTTCATTTCTTGAAATAATTGAGTAATTTTACGTCCTCCAGTGGTAAGGGGAAAATTCTAATAGTAGTGTTACATTCCATTATGTCCTTCTGCGGAGTGAAGCTTTGCAGTAAAATTGAGGGCAACAGTCATTTATCTCTGGACAAACACTACTGTCTTTTTCATACTTCCAGCGTGTGGAGGTGAATTAACTGGAGAAGGGGTCATCCGCTCGCCCTTTTATCCTAATGTGTATCCAGGAGAACGGATCTGCAGGTGGGCCATCCACCAACCCCAAAGCCAAGTGGTTCTTCTCAACTTCACTGCCTTTGACACGGGAAGTTCTGCCCACTGTGATACAGATTATATTGAGGTGAGAGTAAAACACTTTTGAATATTTGCACTTGATTGGATATTATTAAAAATATTATGTCACGTTTTCCTCAAATCAGTTACATGAAACAAAACTAGTTTATAGGTGCAAAATTCTCAACAAAATTCTAGCTAACTGAATCCAGCAGCATATAACGAGGATTATGTACCATGACCGAATGGGATTTATCCCCAGGAATGCAAGGTTGGTATCTGTCCAAAAATCAGTCAGTGTAAAATAAAATAAAGGAAAAAAACCCAAAAACACCCACATAATTACCTCAATAGATGCAAGAAAAAAAAAAGAAAAAAGAAAAGCATTTGACGAAGTTCCATACCTTTTCATGATAAAAACACTCAACAAACCAAGAATAGAAGGGAACTTCCTTAATCTGATAAAGGGCATCTGTAAAAAAAAAAACCCACAGCTAACATCATATTTAGTGATGAAACACTAAATGCTTTGCCTCTATGGTCAGTAAAAAGACAAAGATGTCTGTTCTCACCACTTGTATTCAACATTATACTGGAGCGGAGCAGTGGGGCGGCCTCGGGGTCTCCCGGCCCTTCCCGGACTCGGCTCTGGGCTGACAGTGCCCCGCGGCCACGTTAGGGGTTCCCTCTCGGCCGTTTAGGGAGGGCCGCCGGTGCCCTCAGCTGCCTCACCTGGACACGAAGGCTGACCTTCTAGTCTTGACCACGAAACCAGGAATAACCAGGTGACATGAGTTAGTCCCTCCTTTCAGAGGAGTAACCTGCCGTTGCTAGAAACCGCAGGACGGTTCCTACACTGATGTGGACCCAACCCCAGGAGACACTAAGTGAAAGAAAGCAAAGAGTGGAAAAACGTGTGAGGATGTGCATTGTTGGCAGGTTTTGGGTGTTTTTTTTAAAAGACCCACGAGGGTAGAGATGCCCACGAGCTCGCACAGGCAGAGACCCTCCCGAAGGGCCAAAACGGTCAGCGAGGAAGCCAGCAGAGATGGGAGGATGGGGACGGGGGTGGGGGAAACAAGTTTGGGGATATTTGAGTGTGTGATCTAAACACACAAAGTCCTTTTATGAGGTTATCACATCATAAAGCGAGAAGGCAACGTTAAAAAAAGAAAAGTGGGCTTTTTCAGCTGGAACCATGATAGTTAATAGATTCATGAGATTGAATTTGTGAGGATAAAATTTTAAAGGTCAGTACTGGAGTATCAATATCTGCTGCAAAGTTTTCGAATCGATGAGACAACCTGAGTCTTGGAAGCGAGACTGTTTTTGTTTTTGAGGGGAGGAGGGGGAGCCCGGCAAATAGAAGGAGCTCAAGCCCCATTTGTTGAATGAATAAATAAATGCCTTTCTGCTACAAGAAACAAACAAACAAAAACCTAGAAATTCTAGTTAGGACAATTAAGCAAGGAAAGGAAACAAAATGCATCCAGAATGAAATGGTAGGAATACAATTATCTCAATTCACAGATAACATGATGTTGTATATAAAAAATCATAAGGAATCTATACACAAACACACACACGCTTAAACTATTAGAACTAATAAATTCAGCAGGTTGTGGGATATAAGATCAAAATATGAAAGTCACTTTTTTATATACTAGCAATGAACAATTTGAAAATGAAATCAAGGAAACAATTCCATTTACAATAGCAAAAAAGAATAAATATTGAGGAATATAGCTTTAAAAAGACATGTAAAATTTGTACTCTGAAAACTACAAGATGTCATTGAAGGAAATTGAAGATCTAAATAAATAGAAAGACATCTCATGTTAATGGATTAGAAGACATAATAATGTTAAGATGGTAGTACTCCTTAAATTTATCTGAAGATTTAATTCAATCTCTACCAAAATCCCAGTGGGCACTTTTGCAGAAATTCACAAGCTGATTGTAAACTTCGATTGGAAATGCAAGGGAACCAGAATAACCAGAAGCATTGTTGAAAAAGAACAACATTGGTGGAGTCACACTTACGATTTTAAAACTTAGAACAAAGCTATAATAATCAAGACAGTGTGTTATTCAGGTGAGGATAAAAATATGGAGCAATGGAACAGAATAGAAAATCCAGAAATAAATTCATACCTTTATGACCACTTGATTTTTGAAAAGGGTGCCAAGACAATTCAATGGGAAAAAGTAGTTTTTTCAAGTGGTGCTGAGTATGCACATACAAAATCGTGGAACTGGACTCCTTCCTTATACTATACACAAAAATTAACTCAGAATGGACCATAGACCTAAATTTCGTAGCTAAAACTATGAAGCTCTTGAAGAAAACATAGGAGTAAATATCTGTGACCTTGGGTTAGGCAAAGCCTTCTTAGATCTGGCACAAAAAAAATGCAACAAAAGAAAAATTGGACTTCATCGAAATTAAAAACAAATAATCTAATTTTTTAAATGGGCAAAGAATATGAATATATATTTCTTTAAAGAAGATATACGACTAGTCAGTAAACACATGAAAAAGATGCTCAACATCACTGATCATCAGGGAAATACAAATCAAACCACAATGAGATACTGCTTCACACCCGCTAGGATACTATAATCAAGAAGTCAGATAATAACAAGTGTTGAAATTGGAGCCCTTTTACACTTACACACTGCTGGTGAGCATTTAAATGGTACAGCTGCTTTGGAAAACAATTGGTAGTTCCTCGAAAAGTTAAACGTAGAGTTATCATTTGATCCAGCAATTCCACTTCTAGGTATACACTGAAGGGAAACGAAAATACACATCCACACAAAAATCTGTACATGAATGACTTCAGTCGTTATTCATAGTAGCCAAAATGTAAAAACAACCTAAACGTCCATCAATTGATGTGTATTAATAAAATGTGATATATCCATACAGTGGACTATTATATGGCATTAAAAAGAAATGAAGTAATGACACATGATACAAAATGGATGAACTTTGAAAACATTATGCCAAGTGAAAGTAGCTAGTTATAAAAGGCCACATATTGTATGATTTAATTTATTTGAAATGTCCATTCTATTTCTATAATATCTTATAGAAATAGAAAGTAAGTTAGTGGCATCCTGGGGCTGGGGTTTGAGGGGAATGGGGAGCGGCTGCTAAGGGGGATAGAGTTTCTTTCCGGGAGACTAAAATATTCTAAAATTGATTTTTACTATACTAATAAACATTTTAGAAAAAATTATTTTTGAAGCAGTTTTCCAAAATAAATATCTAACAAAATAAATTTGAACATATCTTTTTTACTTAGATTGGTAGCAGTTCCATTTTGGGTTCTCCTGAAAATAAAAAGTATTGTGGCACAGACATACCTTCGTTTATAACATCCGTGTACAATTTTCTTCATGTCATATTCGTGAAAAGTTCTTCTGCTGAAAATCATGGTTTCATGGCTAAATTTAGTACTGCGGCTTTGGGTAAGAGATTGATTCCCCTACTTTGCCTCTTGGGCTTGTATCAGAATAAGTGAACAATGGAAATAAATTATTATAGAAATTTAATCTACACTACAGATGTGTAGTCATCTACACTGTAAAAATTTTGCAGTACACGCAAAGGCAAAGAAAATATATATATTTCCTAATCAGCACGTGTCAGTAATTAATTGATGTTTATTAATAAGAGAAAAACTAGGTTATCTTCAGTGACATAGAAGGAACCTTTTTCTTTTTGACCTTTTAAGGGATTATGATCAGATTATTTTATTTGAAATTATTTATTTGTTGGTTACTTGTTCTGATA
This sequence comes from Phocoena sinus, assembly GCF_008692025.1. Lineage (NCBI taxonomy): Eukaryota > Metazoa > Chordata > Mammalia > Artiodactyla > Phocoenidae > Phocoena > Phocoena sinus. Next base: position 5,325,236 of record NC_045764.1, read on the forward strand.
ATTATTATTATTTTTATTTCAACAGCTTGTGGAAAAGTTCTTACAGAGTCAACAGGAAGCATTCAAAGTCCTGGCCATCCAAATATCTACCCCCATGGTGTCAACTGTACCTGGCATGTAATAGTCCAACCTGGTCACCTGATTCATCTGAGATTCAGGGAATTTCATCTGGAGTTTCATTACAATTGCACAAAGGACTATCTGGAAGTTTATGACACTGGTTCTCGGACATCTCTTGGGAGGTGAGATTATTTTGTTTTTCGATTTTTAACACAAAAACTTCCTGCTTTCTTGCACTCCTGCTTCAGTGATGGATTTAAAGTCCATCATGTTGTGTTATAAAAACCAGGTGAGATCAACACACTTCTCAGTGACCATTTCTACATCACTACTCACTACTCTGTAGCCTTGGCCATTAGTAATTACCTTTCGGCATGTGGATATACCCATGAAGCCATCACCAAAATCAAGATAATGCACATATCCTTTACCCTCACACCTTCTTCCTGCCCATTACAATTCCTCACTTTTTTCCTCATCCCCAGCCCCAGGAAACTATGAAACTGCTTTCTATCACTGTAACTTAGTTTGCATATTCTGGAATTATATAAAAGTAGCATCATTCTGTATGTGCTCATTTTTCATCTGAGTTTTCTCCGTCAGGCTAATATTTTGTTGAGCTCCTTTGACCTGAGGCTTTACAGTTTTATGAAATATGAAACATTTTGGACCATGAGTTCTTGAAACGCTTTTTTTGTCTCCCCTCCCCTTGGGACTCTGATTACATGTATCTTAGGCCATTTGATGTTGTCCCAGAACTCATTGATATTCTCTTCATTTGATTTTGTGTCTTTGTTCTCTGTGCATTTCATTTTGGAAAGTTTCTATTACTCTGCATTCAAGTGCACTAATCTTCTTTCCTACAGTGTCTATCTGCTATTAATCCTACCAAATGCATCTTTTCATCTCAGACATGGTAGTTTTCACTTCTGGAAATTCATCTGGGGCCATCTTTTATATCTTCCACATCTCTACTTTACACATTATTTTTTTGCCTCTAGCTTCTTAAATTGGCGGGATACGGTTATAACTATTTTTATGTCTTTGTCTGCTAATTCAGTCCTCCGTGTCATTTCTTGCTACGTTAGATTGATCAGTTTTTCTTCTCATTATGGGTCATACTTTCCTCCTTCTTTTCATGCTTGGTAATATTTGATAGGATGACACACATTTTCAATTTTGTGTTTGTGCACTGGACACTACTGTATTCTTGGGCTTTGTTTTGGGATGCAGTTAAGTTACTTTGAAACAGTTTGATCATTTCCAGTTTTGCTTTTAAACTCACTTGTCTCCTGTCTCTGAAGAGTCATTGTCCTTCACTGCTTGATAGCCAGTGTCTTGAGAGCCATTGTTCTATCTATTTTTGTCCAGATTTTCAGTTGTTTCAGATACAAGATTATGTAAATCCAGCCCCTGTTATTACCTCTTTGTTGGAAATAGATATCTCCTGATTCCTTTTTCCCCTTCTTTTTGTATTTCATTTTCTTTATCCTCATCCATTTTTTGTTGTTGTTGTTGTTTTGTTTGTTTGTTTTTGCGGTATGTGGGTCTCTCACTGCTGTGGCCTCTCCTGCTGTGGAGCACAGGCTCCGGACGCGCAGGCTCAGCGGCCATGGCTCACGGGCCCAGCCGCTCCGCGGTATGTGGGATCTTCCCGGACCGGGACACGAACCCGTGTCCCATGCATCGGCAGGTGGACTCTCAACCAGTGCGCCACCAGGAAAGCCCTCCTCATCCATTTTTTAAACATTTTTCTTTATCCATTATTTCCTTGAACTTATTTTTTCCCCCAGTTTTATTCTCCCTCTTCATTTTTTGATCTTTCTTGTCTTAATCTTTAAGTTTTTAAAATTCCTTCTTTTTTTCTATTTCTTTTTTATACTTGACTTGTAATCACTGAAAAATACATAATTTTTGCTGAATGACATAAACTACAATGATCTAGTCCAAATTTGGCAGACATGGGCATATAGAGAGACATTTAGAATATTAATTAATTCATCTACCTTTGTTTTGATCAAGATATTGTCATTTTTAAAACTGAAATGGTATTATACACCTTTTCTTTTCCTTTTTCTTTTACAGAAATTAACTCATCTATTTCCCATATTTAATACTTTGTCTTATTTTGGTTTCTATTTTTTTCCCCCTGTCATTCCGTTAAGGTACTTTTACCAAGTGTTCTCTGAATTGAGATTTCTATTTTCTAGCCACTCCTTCTTATAAATGTTTCTCTAGATAAAAGCTCACGACATAATGTCTTTTAGCTTTACTACAAGAGTTTTTCTGAGTAAAATTGTTTTCTTCAACAAAAACTTGACATGGTTTAGTAAACAAACTCTTACCTCTGCATAGGCCAGCTGGGTAAAGACAATAGGTTCCACCTGTATAAGGCTTACAATTCCAGGCACTGTTCTGAGTTCTTTATATACAGTGTATTAACTCATACAATTCTCAAAACAACTCTATGAAGTAGGTGGTGTCATCACCCCCATTTTACAGATGGGAAAACTGAAGCATAGATGTTGAGTCCTCTGCCCAAAGTCATAAAGCCTCTAAGAGATAGACCTGACTCTAGAGTCTGTGCTCTCTGAGTTTATAATACATGGTTTTCCTTTGTTGCGTAAGTGTGTTGATTACATTTCTATGAATAAGTTCAGTAATGTGCGGTATGGTGACTCCTATAGCTCGTAATTTCTAATTTCATTGAACTTCTGTTACAAGTCACACAGCTAAGCACATACATAAAACCATCTAAAGGAAGTAATCATGAATTGGATGATCTTTAGCAACTTTGTAAATGGTTTGTGCTTGAAATATACTTGTTTTTTAAGGTTAATAGGGGATATTATTGTTGTTATTTTTTTATATGTCCTAATTTGGGGTACATCATTTCAAGCATACTGAAAGTTTTTAAACCTGTGTTCTTTCTTGGTTTCAAATAGATATTGTGGAAAATCCATCCCACCCTCTCTTACCAGTAGTGACAACTCATTAATGCTTACATTTGTGGCTGACTCTGACCTTGCTTATGAAGGCTTTTTAATAAACTATGAAGCAATTGATGCATCAGCAGGTAATAAAATAGCATTGTATGCTTGGTTTCACTTACTGCATTAAAGGATAGCACTGTGAGAATACTTCATGCCAGAATCTGTGACATAATGAAAGATGCTTTTAGAATAAAGTGTAGTGACTTAAGTGCCTTCCATATTAAATATAGAGTAATGAAAAGGTAAGAGTATTTTATCAATGTTAAATTTTCTAATTTTGGTAATTGCACTCTGGTTTTGTAAGAGAATGTTTATGTTCTTAGGAATAATAAAGCAATGGGAGCAAAATATACATATGTAGTAAATCTGAGTAAAAGGAATTTGGGAGCTTTTTCTTACAACTTTTCTGTGAGCTTAAAATTCTGTCAAAATTAAGTGTTACAAAAGAGACCAAACACTTATTTTAAGAAATTAGAGAAGGGGAGGGTGGGACGAATTGGGAGATTAGGTTTGACATAAATACACTACCGCGTGTAAAATAGATAGCTGGTGGGAACCTGCTGTAGAGCACAGGGAGCTCAGCTCGGTGCTCTGTGATGCCCTAGATGGGGGAAAGGAGGGGAGCGAGGTCCAGGAGGGAGGGGATATAGGTATACATATAGCTGATTCACTTCATTGTACAGCAGAAACTAACACAACATTGTAAAGCAATTTTATTTTACTCCACTAAAAAAAAAAAAAAAGAAAGAACTTAGAAAAAGGACAACAGAATAAGAAACTACTACATGTAATTCTATGGCAGAAAATGAAAGATTTTTTGGTTAAAATGAGCATTTCTAAATTTTACTTAATGAAATTGAATCTTTTCAGCTTCTTTCCTTTTAGTGTATTTTTCCTATTACTTAATTCTCATCATTACTCTGCTCTTTGCAAATGCAGTGTGAGAAACAAACACCCTTTGCCAGCAGGGTCTTTGAGGTCATGCATAAACCAGAGATGCTCCCAGCCCCAGAACCTATGGGATTTAGGAGGGTGCCATGTTTTCTTAGGCTCCTGTTCCAACCTGGGATGTGTACCTTTTTAGGGAGTCTGGGTTTTCCTTTTGCATAATATTTAGAAAGATAGTTCATGGACCAAAATACTATGCAGTGTAGACATACAGGGGGTGGGGGTGCGTGACTGAGCTTCCCAAGCATTTCACACCTTTGATTGTCCCAGAAACATGTAATTCTCGGAAGCTTAAGAAAGTACTGAGAGCGTTTCCCTGTACCAGATGTGCTCCCTCTGACACCGTCCTGCCTCCAGAACTCCCCAGCCTCTCATCTGTTAAAGCCCGCACTCCCTTAAAAAAAAAAAAAAAAAAAAAAGGTAAATTAATCTTCCCCTTGGAGTTTCCACCAATTTCTCACTTATTTCCTCTCAGAGCAGCTGGCCACTATTGTTCATTTCAGGCTGTTCTCTGTAATAGTTCAAGTTCTGTTTTGGAAGCGTGGCTTTAGATTTCTCCAGGATCCTGAGTGTGAGAAAATCATACACCTTTCTCTCCTGTGGGCTCCACTCTCGAGATAGTTCATTATCCAGCTCCAGCACCTGGGAAATTGAATCCCCAGCAGTTACAGTTGGTTATGTTATGTGATTGACATGTTTACTGGACTTCGTTCAGATTTTTCACATCCAATGACCAAAACCGGCTTCTCAAGAAATTCTAGTTGCACACAATTTTCCATACATTTGTGGTTTTATATGCCTCATATTTTTGGCCCAAACCACAGCTGAATATTAGATTAGGATTTGGAGCAAGTCACTTGAACTGTCTGGGCCATAGTTTTCTCATCTGTAAAATTAAGGGATTGGATCTGATGATCTTTTGGATGTCTTCTGCCTTTAATCAACTATGAACACAAGTTTAATTTGCTGCGTGAATAAACTAGCTGTAACTCAGATAACAAACGATACAGGTGGGACCTCCTAAAATATTATGGAAATCTTTGTAACAATATGCAGTATCTCTGCAATGACTCACACAGCCTCGCTAAAACCACGCTGGCTTGTAAAGCAATATCTAGTGCAATAGGAATAATTTGGCAGGGAGGATGAGAAATTTTAATTCAGAAAGATAAGATACAGGTAAAATAAAAGTAAGTTCTGAGAAAGGAAAGAAGCAAGCTGGACAGAAGAGAAAACTGACAAAGAAAAGACAGGTGATGAGAGAGAAGGACATCCTGAGGTGGCACACCCTAAAGACTCTCCAGTCCGCCTCCCCGTGAGGTCATCGCTACTTTGGCTGTGTTTGGTCCAGACGGGGCTGAAATCACAGACAAGGAAGCGTTTGCTTTCCACCCCTTGGCTGAGCCTGGCTGGTCTCTGTGCGCCTGCCCTTTGCTGGATGATTTCATCAGCCTGGCTACCACAGTCAGATATTCTAAACAGCAATCTAATCACGGGATCCGGGAGGCCGTACGGCACCCTCATCTTACCATTTAGGGGCCTGTCTCGGTTTCCCATAGAGGAGAACACGAGGGACGGGCTCTTATGAATTGCTGAGGGCGCCCCTGAAGGACTGCTCAGGGGAGGACGGCTCAGGAGACTGATGTGCAGGTCGGGCTGGTCACAGCCAGGCGGGCGGCCCGAGTCTGAGTTCGCTGCCCACCTGGAAAGAGGGGGGTGGTGGGATGCTTTCTGTTCAGCTGTCATCTTATTTTTGACATTTTCTGCAGTGTTAGGGAAAAGTGTCAATGGACGCTCAGTCGCTGGCCCTCATCCTATCTTACTGCTTTAGCAAAAGTTATCTTTAGGCACTAATGACAGTCCTGGGTTGTTGGCTTTTAGTCCGTTGGCACCACAGGTGTGAGTTTCTCTGCTGTTTCTTGCCTTCATCTGGTAAAGGTTAAATTTCCTGACTTGAATCCAGTTACTTTTCCATCTGTAGTTGTACCATGGGGCTGTGATGTCAGCCCCTAAATATGTGTGTGGGAGGAAAGAGATTGACTTCTGCTCCTTGCTTGACTCCCTCCCCCATCAGCGTTTCTGCTTTCATCCAGATGTGCCTGGGGCAACAGAGACAAAGACCTAACTAGAAAATGCTGGCGGCTAGAAACCCTTAGGAATTTCTTAGTAACTGATTTATGAACCCGGGGTTTAAGTGTTTGCTAATTTAACGTACAAAATATTTGAATTCAGAGACAATATACTTAATTAGTTAACTTTAATTTAAACTGTAATTTTATTTTCTATCAACGTCTACTGCATATACGTCAATATAATCCTACCAAGAGGGTACTTTAAAAGGATAAGAAAGAATAGAGAAACGTACCTGACGCACTTTCTACTTTAACATTAGAAGAAAACCTGTATAACCTCTAGTCTAGTGTTTTTCAAACATTGAAGCATTCATGACTCCCCAGTGGGTCATGATATTATCTTATCAGATTGCTACCTACATTTGCGAAAAGTATGGAATAGAATAGAAAAGACTAGACTAGAAAATATCAGAATAGACTAGAAAATATCAGAGCTTATCATGAAGGGTTTGGTGTTACTTCATGAAACCTCTTTGCATTATCTGTGTATGTGCATGATTGATGTAAATGTATTTTTATGGTGTGCCAGAAAACTCAAAACACGAATCTAGTCTGATTACCTTATGTAGTCCAATTACCTTATTTTTCAAATGAGGAAAATTGAAGTCCAGAATTGAATTTATCCTCCCAAGAATACACAGCTAAGTTGGTTTAGAAGCCACACACAAGCAATCCAGTTCAAACATGGAATTCATTTGTTTTACCAAATCTAGACTAGTTCTTAGAAAAGCTCTCGATGCCCTGCACATGGGGGTGGCTGGTAACATCCCATCAGAGCTACAGTAAAACGACAGTGGGCTTTTCCTATTTTTTGCTAGGGGAAGAGCTTTACGGTTGTTTGGGGAAATGTCCAGGAAGTATCAGAAGCACATCAACATTAGGTTAAAAGTCGGCCCTGGGCTCCCCTGGTGGCGCAGCGGTTGAGAGTCCGCCTGCCGACGCAGGGGACGCGGATTCGTGTCCCGGTCCGGGAAGATCCCACATGCCGCAGAGCGGCTGGGCTCGTGAGCCATGGCCGCTGCGCCTGCGTGGGCTTTCACGTCCTTCTCATTCCCCGCTCAGAGTTCCCACCTACCCGGCAGTGGGTGTTTAGTGCTGTTTTTCATCCATCACCCTGGATCTGAGCCCAGAAGAGGCATCTAAGAGTGAGAAGTCAAGAAATGATTACCAGAAGGGAAAGCGAGGGTTTCTTTAGAAGAAATGCATAGAGAGAGTGTATTTCTATTTCAAAACTTCAATCCGGCAGAGCTGTGTTCTCAAACTCTAGCGTTCATTGGATGCTCGAGGTGGGGTTTTCTTGTTACAGATTCAGGTATCAGAACCCCACCCAGGTATTCTGATTCACATAGGTCTAGGGTAGGTTTTCACCAAGCAATTCAAGTGGCTCTAATGAAACTTTGCATTTCATCAGAGACTCTGAAAGTCAAGTCCTAGCATATAAATTGCTGTAGAATTACAACTGAGGTGTAATGGTGGATTGGGCTGTAACTGCTCATGGGGGAAAATACTTTCTATTATTTGGTGAAAGAAAGGCTGAAGGTGAAGTCAGAGCCTCGGTTCTAGTCCCAGCCTTGCTGCTAACTTGGAAAGCTTTGGGCAAGTCACAAGCCTCTCTGATTCTTTCTATCCAACTTGAATTCTGTATTTTCTGCTCTGAGATATTCAGATATTTTTAAGGTTTTTTAAAGTACGTCTATTGATCTCTTAAAGATTTACTTCGTCATTGGTTGGTAGTTTCTCATATTTTTGTAGATATGGGTTTCCCAGCACTTCCCAGCTCAGCAGATTTATCTTATTTATCATATTTCTCAGTTCTTAGAATAAAGATGCTAAACAAAACATTGTGATATTCTTAGTTTTCTACTCACCTTCATTTCTAAATTGACATTTCATGCTTAGAGAAACCAGGATTAATAAAGACCACAGGATTTGGAAAGGAAGCACTTGGGGTTGAATTTTATCTTTGTCGTGTCTGAACTAAGTGATTTTCAGAGCTTAACCTCCAGGAGTCTCATATCCTTCACCTGTACCCTCATCTCTAAGAAGTGGAGGTTATAATGCCTGGTTGTTTCACATAGTTGGGGAAGATAAAATGAGACATTTTCTGTGAAAATTATGTAATAGGTGTAAGCCGCCATGATTGTGCCAGATTTAAAATAGAATTACTGATATCCAAATACAGTTTTACAATAGCTGCTTTAGTGATTTAGCTTATATTCATGTTCATTAAAATTGGTCATCGATATGGGAAAAGAAAAAGCCATGACCGTGACCACCTAGCAGAAAATTGTAGGCAAATGTTAAATTTGGGTTAGGGAGGCTTCTTCTTTCCTCGTGAAGAAATTGAACCTGTAATTTTATATTCTCTCAAGTCTTCACTTTGAAGGTTGTTAAACCAAATATGCCAATAAAAGCAGATGGCGGTTCCGGGGTTCATCAGAAAATCTGAGGTCATAGGTATTCATGTAAACACAAGAAGTTTCCTAGATGATTTCAGAAAGCACCACCTATAGGTGGATCCCTAGTGTGATTGGCTAATCACAAAAGTTATCTCACAAGCCAAAGCAGGGAGGTGGTGGAGCAGCTACCCATAATCCAGGGTCTCCCTAGGAGATACATTCTTCTATCTACAGGGTCAGTTTATCCTACTCCCATCACCCAGATCGCGTGGGGCGATACCATCATTGCGTTTTGAGTTGGAGGATTATGTGTGTTTTGAATTTTCCCTTGGATAATGAGCTGAACGCTATGTTACTAACACTTATTTAAAGGTGCCTAGTAGAGGCAGACACACCTTGTGATTTTTAGAAAAATACGGTTTTGTGATTTTGTAGTGGTCCACAGCAGATGTTTGTGTACTTCCTCTTTTCTTTTTTTTTTCTTTTGAAGTTGGTCAGAAAGAAAGATGTGAGAGGCCTACTGATAGCTGTCTTTGATCTTCGGAGATGTGTTTTCCCACTGCTAGTTCAGTTGAATTTAGTGGATGGAAGAAATCTACTTTTCTTCTTCGTCTCTTTGTAAATGTTGTTAGACCATAATAAAGGGCAAACTGCCATTGGATATGAGTTTTCCTTTGGCTACGTAAGACATAAACAAAAGGCATTTTTCGTGTTTGTATCTTGTGTTGATGTAAGAAGCATCATGGCAACACATGAATATCCTTTTATGGGAATATATTCAACTTTAGTTATTTGTGGTTTATTGCAAAGCATAAGAGGAAGCCAAAGTCTAGCGTATTCTCAGTATACCGCCTCTAAGCATAAGCCCACTGATACTTCCCAGTATCAATATTATTCTATAAACAGCAATTTACACTGTCAAGGGAAGAACACGTGAACATTGTACAGATTTCAGAGTTAGATAAGAGGACTTACTAACCTTTCAAGAAACAAGTACGTTAAGTTTAGAGAACCATTGTTTTTCTCTCTGTAATACAAATTAGATATGTGAATCTCATAAAACTACAGTCAAATTTTAACATTAAATATTCTATCATTTAATATTTGTAGCAGGTGTACCTGCTCCAGCCTAGCAGGAGCTACTCTCTGGCATGACTTTCTAAGTCTCACCCCATGCTTGCCCAGTCCAGGCTCTGGCAGGAGTTCATAGGGAACTTTCCGCAGATGCCTGGTTCCCCTCTCTGTATGTGTCTTCCTCACTGGAGCAGTGCCAGTGCCTTTGGAAGCCCTATACTCTGATCCCTGCTTCCTCAGCTCTACAGGACTGTCATTCACTACTTTGGCTTCAGCTGTGGTCAGAAAATTCTTGGCCCAGATAAAAAGCCAAGGAAATCAAGACTCCTACCTCATGAATTTTCTTTCTGTCAAGGATTGCAGTCTTGGACTGCCTGTGGTCCAGTGCCTCCTATATTTTGTCCAGTTTTATAGCTGTTATGGAGAGGGGCTAGTCTAGTATTAGTTACTTGCCATGGCTGGAAACAGAGATTCCTATAACTTAAATTTAGTAAACATTATAAAATACTAAAGAATCACAATATACCCAGGAGAGAGAACAGGGGAAAATGAGGTGAGAAAAGTGGAAGGAGTAGGGATGGCCTAGAGACAAGGGTAGGAAGTTAGATACTTGTCCCCCACTTCTTAGTTTTCAGCACATTAAGTAATATACTTTTAACAAATATTTATTAGATGTGATCTGGGCCGGGTACTGTGGTGACAATTAATAAAGGTTAACAAGGTCCCATTCATATCTCAATGAATGAGAGGAAAGGCTTAGTAGAGGAAATATACTCACATAAACACAATCACAATAAAATATATATTGGGGGTTCAGATTGCAATTTGCATAAAGTTTTATTGAGCACAAGGACATTAATTCTGTTTGATCAGGAAATGTTTCACAGAGGAAGTGATATTTGAATTTGACTTTGAATGATGGGTAAGAGTTTATTTGTTATAGGTGTGTTGGGGAAGGAGGGCAGGTTGTCGGATACAGCGTGTTAAACAAAGTGAACAGCGTGAAGATCATTTGAATACCTCAGGGACCGTTTTTTACCTTTGTGCCAACAATGGAAAAGAAGCTTGATGTGTAAATCAGAATTTCAGTAGGGATTCACACCCACCTGCCCGTTACAAGTACTACAAGAATCACTTGCATATGGACAAGGTACAGGGAAATTACTCAGCATTACAATTTCCTTTACTTGGGAACCTGATTATACAGGCCATTCTCCTGCAGACTCATTCCAAGTTGCATTGAAAATACTCAGTGCAATTGTATCTCCCCTCTGGGGGTAGAGTGGGAAAGCAAGGAACAGTATCATTTTAAGAACAAGTGAAACGGGCAGAGAATTCGCTCTCGATATTTGATTTATTGGCTAAAGCTACTTGACTGCAGGGGTGGTCAATTAGTCTGTAAGTTCGTCAGCTCAGGGATACTGGGTCACAGCCTTCACTTACTGTCCATTTGATCCATAAATTTTTATCTTAGTAATACTCGTTAGTGGATCTGAAATACTTAATATACCACCTCTTCACACACATTCCCGCCCCTCTCCTGCTCTCCCCTGCTTTTTCTCTGCCTTTTCCCTTCCTTTTTTTCTTCCTTCCTTCCTCTCTCCCTCCCTTCCTTCTTTTCTTCCTTGACCCTTGAAGAAATATCTTGGCAGACTGTAGAAAAGTATAGAAGTATATACAACATTCATCCCTCAAGTTAAATATCACTGTCAACTCCTTCAATAAATTAAGCCTTGATTACTTGCTGTTTAAAATCGAGTAAACCAAATAAATGCACGGTGAATGCCAGTTCTCTGAAGGCCGTACATATAGGTAGGAGAACCTGTAGTATTTCCTGTGCGTCTCTGTGCTCTCAATGCCAGTGGTTCCTCTTTTGTTTTCTGAGTATGACTGTACAGCTGCAACTGGGGGAAATAGCACACCTGAACATCCTCATTTTCTTTTTTTTATTCAACATAAAGTATAATAGTTTATTCTCCTCCAAAACCTGTCAGTCAAAGACCTGTGTCTACTCCTGGATCCTAGATTTATGTTATTACTGGATCCAACTGAAGATACATTAAGAATGCATTGAAACCAGACTTTCTTTGGAAAATATCTCAGATTTGGAGGGCATTTGGAGTGGGTTGGTTAGTGACTAGAGAGTCCGAAGGACTGAATAGGTCAACTGTTAAAGTAGAACAGTTAGTCGTTATCTAGGACATAAACTTATCCAGGTACTATCTAAATGTTTCATATGAACGATCTAATTTATTCCTCACATTTATGCTCTGCTTTTCTTACACTTTTCTGTTCTATTTCGAAGCATAATGATGGTCACTACCATTTACTGAGCACGTAGCACGTCCAAGTCCTTTAATTGCATTATATCTCTGACGCTTGGGTGTGCACTCAAAGGTAGTTACAACTCCATCTTGGAGATGAGGGTCAGAGAGGCGAAGCAACTTGCCTAAAGTTGTACAGTTTGTCATTGTTTGAGCTGGGCGTTGATTCAAGGTCACTCTGATCCCTGGGTCTCATCTCCTATTTATCACCCTGTGGCTGAGTACCAGCTTTGTCATTTCTCATAAATTCATGCTTTGACAAAAACCATTTTGAAAGAAGGATACAAAAAGAAGAACAGAACTGAATTATTGCTAGGCCTCCCCCTGTGACTTCTGCAGTTGAGCCTAATTTTTAATGTTTATGATAATTTGCATGGATTAAAAAAATTATAGCACTTCCAAGAACCAGAAAGTCGCGATTATATGTAACAAATTCCACTACACAGCTTAGGTTTACTATTAGTAATTGTTTTTGCCTTTGAGACCAAAAACTTTGTTCTGAAAGGAAATCATTCTTTGAACATCCCCGAATGGCCTATTGAAAATCAAGTATTTTGGCAAAAATTAATGAAATATATATTACTGAATGTCTGGTAAATGTAGTATAATATTTTTTATTTCCTCTCTTGCGATCTGTTTCTTTTCACAGCATGCTTGGAAGACTATACAGGTGAATCTGGGACTTTCACTTCTCCAAACTTCCCCAGTAATTATCCCAACAACTTAGAATGCATTTATAGAATCACGGTGAAGACCAGCCAACAGATTGCATTGCACTTCACAAACTTCTCCTTGGAGGAGGCCATTGGGGGAACTTGTGTAGCAGATTATGTGGAAATCAGGTGAGCACCTTTATTTCCTCATGATTTTTTTCATTATTTATTTTCATTCATAATCTTTCTTGGAAAGGTTAAGGAAAAAATATAGAAATTTTCTGTTAGGCTCCCTTTTGTGCTCTTTCTTGCAAGATAGAAAGTTTGTCATTCTGTACTGCTGAACTGAATGAAGAAGCATTTTCAGAATTCTAATGGAAAAGTGATGAACTCATAGAAGTGCTAACAAAAGATCAAGATGAAAAAAAATTAATTACATGGGACTGAGCGAACCGATGAGGATGATTATAATTTTTGTGACTTTCTGTTTGAATAAAAATAAATAAATAAAAAATAAAGTTTGTCATTTGGAACCTGGCTTAACAGTAGGAAAACGAAATTGCATAAGATTCAGTGGTTATTTAGAAGTGATTATTTTATTGGGAATATTTAAAAATAAACTCTGAATTTTATTTGGGCAGAGTAAACAGATATACTACCGGTCTGAAATTAGACACTTGCAATTCAGGTACTGAATACCTACTTTATGTAAAATCAATTTAAGTTTTAGGCTGTTTACTGTCCATTTAGTCTAATTTGTCATAAAAACGATGTTAAGATAAAGTTTTCACAAAGTTTTTTTGTGTTCAGATAATAAATTCTAGGCTTGTGAATTTCAGTGCAAGGCTTTATTCTTTAATTCTTTAGTGCTTTGAAAGAATGGGTTTTAAACAGTTATATTTGCAATAAAGGTGAGTTAAGTTATACATTAATATCTCCCCAAATCATTACATTGAGTCAAATTAGACTAATCAATTTGGTGTGCATCTGTGTTAAATTTTTTATTTGACATTTCAAAAGCCTAGAATCTTATACTATTTTACAGTAAATGTTGTTCTATGATGTAAAGTAAGGTACTAAAACAATAAAGCATTATCATACCATGTAATGCTAAAACAACATAATTTTCAGCAATCATTGGACTTTAATGTTGAGTGAATATTTTTTTCTAGGCTTGAAAAAGCTATAGATTATAAACTAGATTTAAGACCCTAAAAGTTCTTGGGGAAAGAATTATCTTCAAAATTTTGCTTAACTATGTCAAATATATTAAATTTTGAAAATTTTCAAATGAGAAGAAAAACATTTAGGTTTTCTCTATAAAATTAAGCAACATTTGTTTCTACTGTTAATAATTATGGTTTCTTTATCCTTCGTTCTCTGACCCATTTGCCAGATGCTTTATTTGAGAGGGAGAAGATTAAACACTTTTTCTCCATTTGCAACTGGTTATATAAAATGTCATGCCAACCATACATGATGGTTATTCTATGTTATTATTCATATATTATTTAATGAAGTGAAAAATTGAAAACTTGGAATTGTTTTTAGAATATTTGAGAAAGAGGTTGACTGACAAACTGATCTGTTTTTGATCTCAAAGTTCAATTAACGTTAAATGTTTATATCGTAATATTATCAATACCCTAACAAATGATCACATCTGTATTTTGTCACAGGAATGGAGGCTATGAAACTTCACCACCCCTGGGGCAATACTGTGGCTCCAATCCACCTCCAAGAATCATCTCCCACAGTAACAAACTATGGTTAAAATTTAAGAGTGACTTCTTTGGCTCAGGGCCTGGATTCTCGGCTTATTGGGATGGGTCATTAACAGGTAAATGGCCAAGACTTGTCTTTTATTGGAGAGTCCAGTCTAACTGGCATCTTGATTGTGGGATTGCTGTGCTCTTATCTATTTTTTTTCCAGCTGTATTTTGTCAGTACTATTTATAATAAACTTCAACATTGTGAATATTTCTGAATTAACAGTAGCCGTTTTGTTTTCATTTTTGAAGGGCAAAGTAAGGGAAAATGTTCTAGTTCCCTGGTATAGTTCATCAAGCTGTTCGTCTTGCTTAGGAAAAGGAAAGTACACTGACGTGAATTAGGGTTACAGGCTAGCTACTCCTTGGCGGTGCAGTTTTGTTTTGCAACTTGGTTTAAAGGGGAGTGACAGTAGCACCAGTTTGATATAGACAAGAAGTTGCAGTTTTACCAGAAAGAAAAGGATGTGTGTCATCCCATGTCTCTCTCCCGTAGGTTGTGGAGGCAATCTCACCACTCCCACCGGCATGTTCACATCTCCCAACTACCCGATGCCCTACCACCACGGCTCCCAGTGCCACTGGTGGTTGAAATCCAGCCACGGCAGTCCGTTTGAACTGGAATTTGAAGACTTCCATTTGGAGTACCATCCAAACTGCACTTCAGATTATCTGGCCGTATGTATAAAGTTTCACTTGTAGCCTCCACTGCTTCCATCTTGCCCAACACACCTTAATGCATCATTTTTTATTTTTGAGATTCGGGAAAGGGGAACATTTAAACAAAAGATCCATATTAAAAACTGAAACAGAATAAAAAATTAAAAGAAAATTTGATGAGAATAGCCTTCTAAGTACAGCATACATTAATGAATGTCTTGGTACACTAAGTACGTAAAATATCAATATACTGAATATGCACTGTTAAGATTTGGTTAAAATCTCCTGAAAGGGGTTGTGAGATTTATCACAATTATTATCTACATAATTTCTATATATACACTGAAAACTAACAATCTAGAAGATGTATTAGAGGGTGAATTAGAGAAGATAATTGAAGTCATCGAAACAGGACTTTTTACAGTATCAGCAAGTCACCCTCGTCCATTGAAAAACCATCTAAATAAAAAATGTATTAAAGTGCAATAAATTATAAACTATGAACTAAAAAAGCAAGGAAGACTACTGATAATAGCTATGGTCTCCAAAACATGTAATAATCCTTCATTTTCAGTCTTTACATTTCATCCTGGGTTCTGAGTTCATGGCTCAAGTTTATAGACATTTAAATATAATTTTAAAAGCTATTTTGATCCAGGACTTTTCTTTTGTCATATCACTTTGTATTTCTTCCCCACTTCTTAAGAAATACAGTGTCCTTTAGATAGTGTGTATAGCCATAATCATCTAACATTTAAAACATTTTCTTAAAGGTATATGATGGGCCAAGTACCAGCTCTCATCTACTAACTCAGCTTTGTGGGAACGAGAAACCGCCTGTCGTCCGTTCTAGTGGAGACAGCATGTCTTTAAAACTGAGGACAGATGAAGGTCAGCAAGGACGTGGCTTCCTGCTTAAATACCACCAGAGTAAGTGTGTGTGCCGGTTGCTTGGTGCCTATAGTGGGTCTTCAATCTCTGGATGAATGAAGCAAATTGAAATAAGTGTAACCCATTGGTTTGAGCAACTGAAAGAAATCTTACCTCCTTATGAAAAACAATTTAACTCTGAGGGAGAAACGCTTACGCCTTGAATTTAATGTCGTGCAACTAAAGCACGTGGTAAAGCTACAGAAACCTGGAAGCGGAATATGCTCAGACAGTTGCAATTCAGCTAAAGATCAGTGTAACAGGTTAGCAGCTAATGGGTTTCCATTTGGATTAAACATTACAAACTTCTAATTAGACATTATTCCATTGTACCGAAGTGTATCGAACACTATTGTTTTTGGCTTCTATCTCAAAAGGTACTTAAATTTTATTAAGGGAGACTATGCTTATGAATCGTATGTGAAGTAGGCACATTCTTTGCTGTGGAAAAATCTGGTCATTGTAGAGATGCCGTTTTAAAATCTGCTTTCCCTTGAGGCAAGATGGTGGAACTAAAGGAGTATTGAACAAAGAATCAAGGGTCCCAGGTGTTTGTCCTGACCCCCAAGTCCCTCGGAAGTTCACTTGTTTTCTCTGGGGTTACATGACTTTCTCATAAAAAAAAGATTACATTAGTTGATCAGGAAATCTCCCGTCTAGCACTAGAATTAAATACTTCCTAAATTTAGTTTCAAAATGAAAATTCAAGAAAATAAGTTTTCCTTTAATTTATGTTATTTAATAAACAACTTATTTGTGTTTTAAAAAGTAGAGTTTGTTGCCCCACCAAAGCTAAGCTTATCAATAATTTTGGTACAATTACCTAAAAATGGAATGAAAATTACAAGATCATAATCTGAACACACAGATTATACCCTTTGGATTAGTTGAAAGTATTAATATTTAACCTTGAAATGTGTGAATTTGAGGCTCACATTCACTTGCTTCTGAGAGTTAGGCTACAGTCTAGGTAGTTTTGAATATTGAGTTTTAATGATATATGGCTTTGTTCTTCAGAAATTCATTGTTAGTGTATGAAAATCTCTCCCCAGTTTTATCAAGGGATGTATCTGTTTGGTTGAGCATAAAATCATTCTCTAATATTATTAATGCTGTGATCATTTGTTTCTTGATTATAGTCACATTGATTATTAAGGTCCCTTCCTTTTCTTTGTATTCCTGTGATACTTTGTTTTTCTCTAATAATGTCAGAACACTGAAGGAGTAACGTAGTGCACATGGATATAGGTCCTTAACGGTAGAATCGGAGCTAACCGGTGAGATTTTCTGTGCAATCTGCCATTTGAAATTGGAGGTTTGCAGATAGTACGATGCCTGAGAACTGGGAGACAACCCATAGGGTTTAATGGAATATATTTTCCCCTGCCCTGTTGTGTAGTCATTGAGGCCCATGGTACCTACCTGCCTAATAGATGTAACTTCTCGCAGGCACCCAAAACAACAAAATTCTTCTTTAGAAATCCTTGGTGGGCAAAATTGTGACCTAAATACTTTTAAGAAGAAAGAGTTTTATTCCCTTGTTCCAGCAAAGGAAGATTTTGAAGACCCACAAATGTAGGCTTGTCCATACCAAAGCTTACAAATGGTGTCCCAGCCACCAGTGGAGAAGCAGTGCAGTAGAAATGCATCTATGAACCACATTTTTCAGAGACAACGTTTTTGATGTAGTATTTATTTTCCCATTCTCTTTTATTGCACATCATACAATATGAAAAAGACTCGAGAAGAGGCCTGCACAGGCCTTATTCAAGCCATGAAGTTTGGCGGAATTTGGCACTGACTCCCAGGACTACCCCGTACCTAGAAGTCCCTAGCACGGTTTTGTTGAAAATTCAGCTGACGGAAATGCCACCACTGGCTTGAAGACTTTATTCAGAATTTAATGTTTTTATTTCTTCTTCAAATCCTTTACATTGCTTCTGTTCGTTTGATACTTCCTGATGACTAACTGGAGGAATAACAGAGTCTTTATTATGAATTTCATGCTGACTTTTGAATGTTCAACAAAGCCATGTTGTTATTCATTTTTAGCCCTCACATAGGACTTTGTGTTTTTAAACTGTTGAATTTAAAGGCCAAGATTTGTGTCCCTTCCAAATGCTAAAGTTAGAAAAACAGAAGCATGGAATGTTTAATACACTTTTCTAAACAAGCAAATTAGACTGATGTCTGAGTCGTGCTAAGCTATTCTGCTTTGCACCAATGCACAGGAATTTGATGCCTGTTTTAACGCAGGGAATTTTCATGACACTTTAAGGTTTATGAATTCACTTAAGTATTATTTCACATTTGTTCTAAATGGCAACCGTTTCCCTATAAAGATGCTGCACCAACTACATGTATATATATGCATGTATGTGTGCGTGTGTCTGTATACTCACATACATATAGGTTTCTTCTTTTTATAAATTTATTTTTTTTTTATTTTCATTTTTGGCTGCGTTGGGTCTCTGTTGCTGTGCGCGGGCTTTCTCTAGTTGCGGTGAGCGGGGGCTACTCTTCATTGTGGTGCGCGGGCTTCTCATTGCAGTGGCTTCTCTCGTTGCAGAGCATGGGCCCTAGGAGTGCAGGCTCAGTAGTTGTGGCACGCCATCTCAGTAGTTGTGGCTCGCGGGCTCTAGAGCGCAGGCTCGGTAGTTCTGGCGCACGGGCTTAGTTGCTCCGTAGCATGTGGGATCTTCCCGGGCTAGGGCTCGAACCTGTGTCCCCTGCATTGGCAGGCAGATTCTTAACCACTGCGCCACCAGGGAAGCCCCATAGGTTTCTTTTTAACCTAGCTGTTTTCCTAAAGGAAAATCTCACACACATCTTGGAGCAATTATGATATATATGACGGTGGTTCTTAACAATCATTATTATTTTTTCCAGCGTGTGAGAACGTGGTGATTGTGAATCAGACGTATGGCATCTTAGAGAGTATACATTATCCAAATCCCTATTCTGTCAATCAGCGTTGCAACTGGACCATCCGAGCAACAACTGGAAACACTGTGAATTATACGTTTTTAGCCTTTGAATTGGAACATCACACAAACTGCTCCACCGACTACTTAGAGGTATGTGTTCTGAAGCTAAATAAATCACTGCATTTTCAGCTCAAGTTAGCAAGCCAAGATAAACGTCATCATGCTTTGTAGAACCGGATCTCTCACTCTGCCCTACATGTCTATAGTATGCCAACTACCCATGGTATTTGAATAGGTGTATTTCATGTCTCTTTCACTGCATCATCTTGATAGTAAGGATATTTAATCTACTACATTATATTCACAAATAACTATGCTTTTAGGTTTCAGTGTAACTTCTGGACTGAGTAATCTCATATTACTTAAATAATGCAGAAGTAGAAGGATAGCTTCTGGTTTTTGTTGGTTGTTTTTATGTTCTCTGTAAACAAGAAATCAGAAAGTATTTAAGTATCATGGCTTTATTTAACACTTAATTTACCTGATACTGGGAATCATGATTTTGATTCTTGTTTTTTATTTTTAAACTTAAGTTCATTTCAGTTAATTTTTCTTTTTGTAAAATGGAAGTTTCTATTTGTTACAATAATGACCACCAATAACGTTTATTGAACTTTCCATATACAATGCTATGTGATAAAAGTTGCTTGAGAATTAGGTAACCCAAAATATGAGGTAATCTGCTACTTTTATGATAAAATATTTTATTTACCAAAGCTTTTTTGCTGACTCGCATATGCAACTTTGTAGAGATACAGATTGAACAGGTAGGCAGCTACTTACTTTACTTTACAAATGTAGTTATACATTCATATATAAAATTATATATTTTATAAACTATTAGTTTAGAATATTATTTTCCACTTTCACACTACATGAAACAGTTTTACTCAGGCTATTTACATATATTTTGCCATCTAGTTTTCATCATTAATAAAATCACTTTTTGAGTCCTCTAACACATCATCTTTTATCTCCGTCTACATTGCTAATATATAATACTTCTGAATCTACGTATGATGTTTTCACTAGAAATCTTTTCTGAAGAGACCAGTACCCACTCTGATAACGTTAGGACATTTCCCCTCATCCCATCTATCCAAACACAATTGTTGAGTGTCTTTCTCTTTAAGATGGTCAGTGATTTTTGGAAGTCTTGCTTGCAAAGGCTTCCAACGGTCAGCACATGTAACTTTGAGGACATATTCCCAGGGAAAAAACCATTATCTTTGTAAAAGTTTCTTAACCCTCTTTTTTACCAATTCTTTAAAACAAACTAGCGTTGATCGAGGTCATTTGAGCTTGACATATTTTTTTCAAATTGTACTTTTGTTCAAAACAAAGAAGAGAAAGCTTCCCATACTTTGAGAGACTTTGTGAGGTGCTGAATACATGGATTCCCTTGTTTTTGAAGGATACTTTCTTTGGGTAAAAAAAAAAAAAATCTTGCTTTATATTTAGAAAAGCTCAGTATCATAGAAACAGTAAGCATAGTGTTTACCCATCAGAAAGTTATATTTACTGGTATTCAAAGAAAATATGAGACAACGTAAAACAAACATAAAACAAGCATGAAACTGACAGTGGTTTTAAAGTCTCCTTTCCTTGATCTAGTGCTCAGGTGGTCTTCACAAGCTTAACAATGGCATGTTTGTCTCATTCCTTTACCTGGGGTGATCACCTTTTTCTTTTCTTCACATGGTGAGACACTGTTCATTCTTTAGGAAAAAAAAGGCACGGATTGCTTTCAAAGCCACGTGTTCATACCACAAACCCAGCAGTCTATCCTATCATGTTTGTACTTCTGTGACTGTGTCCACATGCCCTACTGGACCATGAGCTTTCTGAAAGTGTGAGCTGTCTCTGATTAATTTTGTAACCCAGGCACTGATTACAGAGTTGGGATCTTATAGGGGTTCAGTAAGTTCAGGTTAAACTGAATATCGCAGTCGTATTTTAGCATCAGCTTAAGGAGAGCTATTAATTAATGAGAAAGAACCGAATTCCAAACTGGCCTTTTTGTATAATCTCTACACAGTCACTGCAATTCAGCCACTTCAAGCACAACCCAAAATACAATTCGTGGGCGTGAAGAGTGTTGCACATTTAACAATCTGCTGGGTGCCTTACTTGATAAAGCACAGTGGAGAGAGCAGGGAGGGGAGGAAGCTTTTGAACTGGGTTTTAAAGGAGGCTTTGGCAGAAGGCATGGGGAGGAACTGAGCTGAAACCTTTCCAGGGACCGGACTCCAGCTCTTTGGACTTACTTGGGGGTGGAATGGTAACAAAAAGGCCCATCAGATAATTTTTGGAAGTGCTCGAAAACTGTCTAATGAAAAATACTTGTTCCAACAATGGCCGAGCCACTAATCAGAGGGCGTCCACAGATGATGTGTATCTTATGCAACATTGATGGTGAAAGCAGCAAAAACACAGAATGAGAACCAGAAGTTCAGCAAAGCCTTCCAAAGAATCACACTGTTGCCAGAGAGAGGAGAGGTTTTCCATTTCTGTAAGCCAAGGAGCAAGACCAGAGCAATCGCTACAATGGCTGGTTTATGATGGAAATTTTAAAAGCACAAATAACCCCTTAAGGAGAGAAAAGCCACAAACACAAAATCTAGTTTCCATTATTTTAATAACTTCTAGTTCAATGGTTTTTTCAAGTGACTTAGCCAAGACCAAAGTGAGTAGCTATTACTGCAGCCAGAATTCAGTTATTTTGAATTAACAGAATTGAAACTATGAAAGGACTTGATTAGGTGCTGGTTGGACACGTGCCCAGCCTTGCTGAGAGGTGTGGGTTGGTAAAGATCCCACTGGGAAGCGATTCCATCCTTTATTACTTTGTCCTCTGGGCAAAATGAAATGATTCGTATTTGGAAATAAAATACTCAGTGGGAGGAAGGGTCATTTGCTTAAAGGAGTAAGACCATATTGCCCATGCAATTTGGGAAAGTCAACCTTAAGGATTTCTTCTGTATTTTATAACTTGATTTCACTTTTTCATTTTTATTTTGAGTCTGAGGCTCTGTGGAAGAAAAGATTTTTCATAGGTATTGAATATACAAACGAAAGTGATGGATTTGGGAGAAATCAGCACAGAGAGGTCCAGGAAATCCAGAGCCAGTGTTAGGTCAACTGGGAGCATGTGGGTGGGGAGAAGAGGAAGGAGGAAGACTGCGAGGTTGTGTCATGGAAGCTGAGGGGAGAGAATGTGACACAAGGTGACAAGGAGAGATGCTGCCAAGACATCCAGAAAGGTCAGCTCTCGTGGGACACCCTCCTCTTCGTGTTCTCTTGTGTGTCAGTGTCTCTTAAAATGTGGCGCTGGATTGGATTCAACGCTCCGACTAACCTGGCATTGGACCGTATCATCTGGTTCTTGCGCTCTGGTATTGTAGGTTTGCTGTTAGCCGAGTCGTAATGTTGGATGATATTAAACAGCTGTAATCTCCAGGTCACTTTCACATGAATGGCAATGGCTTCATAGCCAAACATAGGATATTATTTCTATTAAGTTATATTTCACTGTTTTGCCTTAGAACTCCATCTCATCATGATTCCTCTAAATCCTGATTCTCTGGTCTTTAGAGCATTATTCATTTGCATATAAACTCATTGGCCATTGGCCTATGCCTTCTCCAAAAATAATTGATAAAAAGATCAGAAAGATGCTACCTGTTTCAAATACTCTAAAATGACAGGTTTCTCGGATTAAAATGCATCTGTTATTGAACATTTTCGGGATAGCACTATTCAAACAACTTGGTAATAATAATAGCTGGTATTTATTGAACACATTATTTGCTAGGTAATTCTCGCAGCAACCGTGTGATGTAGGAAATATCATTTTCCCATTTGACAGGTGAGGAAATTGAGACAAAGCCAGGTTGTCTGTAGTCACAAAGGTTATAGTAGCAAAGCCAGGCCTTCCACCAGGCTCTGTGGCTCTGGACTGATGCTCTGAGCCGTGACACCACACATACTCCACGCGTGTTCTCTTCCGTACTTGTCACTCTCAGAGGTGACAAGAGGGGGTTTCCATGGAACCCTCGAGTTGACCACTCTCGTGACACTGTCACCAAGAGGAATTCATGTTATTTAGCATGACATTTTCATAGGGAAGCAGTGGTCATTTGCTATATCTTTGCTACATGCTGCCAACTTACGTTCAGTGTCCAATTTAGAATTTTTCCCGAAATTACCATCAATCTTACTCATCTGTGAGATTCCAGAATAAATCTTTCCCACATTTTGGAAGTTGAAACATTTTCCCTTCAGACCTCTGGCAGTCCTCCTGTTCTGCCTTATACTCTTGGTTGCAGGTACACACTCAAACTAACCCATGGAGAAAAGATTAGTGTTTGGAAAAGGGCTGTTCCTCTAAGAAAGGGAGAATCCTCATGACACACGGCATCAACTGAAAAGCCGGGAGAGGGCAGGACCCAAGGGGGCTCAGTAGCATCTCCTTTCTTTCTCCTTTCTTCTGGCTTTGTTGCTTCTCCCTGCGTACGTATAGTCCGTTTCTACCTTTCGTCCCCACAGCTTCCTCTGAGTTTCTGCAGCCTCACAGTTTTAGCTTAAATAAGGCCACCCCAGACATGACACTACGTGACCGTGGACCTCAGGTGCTCACAACAACCTAGACTTGCCCTTGACAAATTACAAGGACAGGTGGCTCATCCTTTTCAGTTTGACAGCAAGGCATGGATCTAGGCAGCATGGCCAGCTCTGCCCAGGAGCGGTGAGGTCCGGCCCTCTGGCCTGCATTGCTCAGAGTTCATGTCTACGGGAAGAGGCAGAACCTTCCAGCAGGGAGGAGGATTCCGCCGGCATGCTAAAGCATTGTTTTGTTCTTTTTTCTTTTCTTTTGGCCATGCCCTGCGGCTTGTGGGATCTTAGTTCTCTAACTAGGGATTGAACCGGGCCCTCGGCAGTGAAAGTGCGGAGTCCTAACCACTGGACCAACGGGGAACTCCCCTAAAGTGTTGTTTTGAATTACCCATAAAGCAAGCGAGGTTACAAAATCAGTTCTGCAATGTCCACATCTCTCAGTTCAATAGGATGTAATGCACTTGAACCCAGAAAAATTCATGTAAAGGAATTGACTGTCTTATATTCTAAATTGGATTTCAGTGTTTCTTCTTCCAGTTTCAAAATCATACAAGGAATCTTTCTACTTCATCTTCACGACATTACACTATCTTCTGTAAGCACTGGTCCAACTCACATTTTCATCTTTCTTTTGCCCCAGTCATAGCTTTAAAAAATAGACATTTTTTTTCTAATTGTACCATATCCCGAAGTTTAGCTAATTTGTATGTGTGCTCCTAAAATGGTCAGAAGGGTCCTGGGTAGCCCTATGGGTTTTTTTCTTAGATTGAGTTCTTCTGAGGTTTTCCCTTTTACTGCTCCTCAAATTTTTCCTGACTTTGTGGACAGAGTTTAATTTTTTAAGAATTTGTCATTTTTCTTGAATTTCCTTTCCTTTATCTATTGTTTTTCTTTGTTCTTTTAAAAAACTTTTAAAAAAGATTTTGGCTGTGTTGGGTCTTCATTGATGCATGTGGACTTTCTCTAGTTGCGGCGAGCGGGGGCTACTCTTGGTTGCGGTGCGCAGGCTTCTCACTGTGGTGGCTTCTCTTGTTGCGGAGCACGGGCTCTAGGCGCGCAGGCTTCAGTAGCTGCAGCACGTGGGTTCAGTAGTTGCGACACATGGGCCCTAGAGTGTGCAGGCTTCACTAGTTGTGGCACATGGGCTCAGTATTTGTGGCTCACTGGCTCTAGAGCACAGGCTCAGTAGTTGTGGCACACAGGCTTAGTTGCTCTACAGCATGCGGGATCTTCCCGGCCCAGGGATTGCATTGGCAGGCGGATTCTCAACCACTGCGCCACCAGGGAAGTCCCTAATTTTTAATTTTTAAATTGTTTTTGGTCCCTGGGCTCATATCTCCTTGCAAAGTCTCAGTCTCTCAAACCTCAAGCTCATGACTGATGTGTCCCATCATCACAGGCTCTAGGGAAATTGATCGCTCTCGCCTAACGTTTTGGTCACTTCTGCAGTAACAACCACTTCTCTGCTGGTCAGGATTAGTCCATGAGAGCACTTCTCTTCACTCTTTACTTTCTGACAGAGGACAGCATATAACGAATTCAGCACATGCTATGCTTTTTTTAAGAACAAGACATGAGAGGTGTCTGGAAAGACACCTGCCCGTTGCCATTCCTGTGTGTCTTTTTGCTCCACTAGTGTTGATGTGCTTCCTTTGCAAAAAGAAAAAAATTCTGCCGAGGGAGAAGCTGATGGTGGAGGATAAAGCCCCCATAACTGGCTGCTAAATCTGGCTGCCTTCGAGAATCACCTGGGGATCTTGTTAGAAAAATGTATTCGCAGACCCCATCCCAGACCCGCTCAATCAAAATCCCTGGGAATCCCAACAGAGCAAACCCCACCTCAGCCTTAGTCCAGGAGCTGAGGCCACTGTCTGTCATTCACTTCCATCGTGACAGCACATTTTATCCTCACTTCCCAGCTCTCTCCTGGGAAGCTGTAAGTATTTTAATAGGTATCTTCTAACATATAACTTCGAGTGCTATTCCATGTTTCTTTTTCAGGAGGTCTTACTTTTCCATTGCTACAGCTGAATTATATGCTTTGACTCACCAAGGCCTGGTGATACTGTTATGTTTATCTCATTACATAAAAATGTCAGATTCATTTTACCATGTGTGAATTCTGATTCTAAACTTTCTCCTCCACTTTCTTTATTTGGCATCTTTGCCACTATCATCTTGCATGACATCCTTTCATATCTTTCTGATGCCTTCCCCTTTCCACTTATGTCCGTTTCAAGTCCCCTCGGTTATGTCAGTGACTTCTGTCAAATGCATTTCCCTCTAGTCTTTGTAAGATTCACTTCATGTCTTGCCAACTCCTCTTTCTGATGTCATCCTGTTCACCAGATGTTTATATCATTGCTTATTGCACTTCCATGTCCTCCTTTCAGTGACAAAATAAGCCGCTGCTAATGAAAAAAATGCATGAAAACATTACTGATGTCGCTCAGTCTTCCTGTGCTATATCCATGTTGTCTAAGTCTGCAGCCTGGGCAGCATTTCCATAACCGCGACTGTGCAGCATCATATCCACAGCTATTGCAGTTACTTAAGGAATACTAGCTGTTTTATGGAGAACTTGGAAATTCTTAGATGCTTAGTACAATACAAGTCTATTTCTCAATCATGTTAGAGACCAATGTAGGTATTCCTTTGCTTTCCACATGGTGATTCAGGAAGCCACACAAAGGGGAAGTTGATTTGGGGAAACTACGTAGCTCTCTCTGCCACACGTGTTGACAGATGTTTTACAAACAAAGAGACCTAAATTATAATAAATTTGGGAAATGCTGAATCAAACACAATGTAACAGGGTCAGTTGTTTTGTTCTGTTTTTGCTGTAGTACTTCCTCAGGCTATTACCATCCTCCATATGCATCATTCATTCATTTATCCACTCATTCAGTCATTCAAGTATAATTCAGACACATAGGCTGTGGAAATAAAACCGTCCTAGCATCAGTTTTTCTTGTTTTCATGGAGGAGGCAGATCTTAATTTATCACACTATACAAAGTTAGTCACAAGCCCTGTGAGGTGCTATCGGGGAATATTATCGGAAGCTCTAGAGACACGAAGCAGGAGGACCCGGCTCGCCGTGGGTCAGAGGAGGCATCCCTGGGGAAGGGTAACTGAGCAAGGTGTCAGGGAGCTGTAGGCTTCACTAAGGCAAGTTGTGTTTGAGGAACTGTCAAAGGTAAACAGAACCAGACACTAGTTAAAGTGGAAAGAACATTTTTTTTTTTTTTTTTTTTTTTGCGGTACGCGGGCCTCTCACTGCTGTGGCCTCTCCTGTTGCGGAGCACAGGCTCCGGACGCGCAGGCTCAGCGGCCATGGCTCACAGGCCCAGCCGCTCCGCGGCATGTGTGATCCTCCTGGACTGGGGCACGTACCTGTGTCCCCTGCATCGGCAGGCGGACTCTCAACCACTGCGCCACCAGGGAAGCCCGGAAAGAACATATTTTAATCAGCGTTATGCTCCTGCAATAGGGAAGCAGGTCCAGCATGAACTGATCTGAACTTCAATTTGTACAGAGATGACCAGGTATTTTAAAGGGAGAATCAGGCAGCTGGGAGGGGACCAGCGGGGCCTCGAGCAGAGTCAGGGATGTGAAAAACTAGTGAGCGTTGGTCACTATGAGCGTGGTTAGGCCTCTGTGTCTGTATCTGGCAGTGATGGAGGTAAGGATTCGATCCTCTCACGGAGACTGGGAGGCAAGGGGCCTGTCCTCCCTAATGGTTTCATTTCAAAGGAATGGAGTTTAGATCCTTGAGAAAGACACTATGAGTTGTAGGAGATACATACATAATACATCTCAAAAGGACAGGAGAAGGAGTCACAACTTTAAGCCCTTTTTAGTATGTGCTCCAAGAAAGGGTGGTCCGGGGCCTATCCCCAGGTGTTGGCTGGGACAAACAGTAAATCCTTTAGGCGGCCTTGCGCTTTCTCAGGCGGGCACTTTGAGGGGGCCTGGGGTCATCCTGGGGATGTGACCTTGGGCTGTTAGAAACTACGTTCGTGTTTGTTTCGGTCCTTTAATTTGGGGAGAATAAGTGGATGAAATCATTTGTGCTGAGACTCTGCATTCTTTATAGGCCAGGGTTGAGGCTTAGTCGGGAGGAAGGCTCAGAGGAGCTTGGCTCGAGTCGGGTCGAGGAGAACATCTGTCAGAACCGAAAGGACACAGCGTGTCTGAGGCCAAGGCTGCGGCTCCCAGCTGGGCAGGGACCTGCAGGTTAGAGCCCTGTGTGCAGGTGCAGCGTTCCAGTGACCGCTTGGGGCAGCAAGAGATCTTCCAAGAGTGAGCAGAGACAGCATGCTGGATTGGCACTTTGCCACACTCTGGCTTCGAGGATAAGTGGGAGGGGTACGAGGAACTTTGGAGATTCAGAAAGAGCATTGCCGCAGTTCAGGTGCGAGATGGCCAGCCCTTCACACGGCTGTGGGGGGGGAATGTGTCAACGACAGGGGATTTGAGAGCGCCTGGGGGGCAGAATCAATCGAACTGGACGCACACTGGATGGGGTGGGCGTGGTAACACGACGAAAAGAAAGACATCAGGATACAGCCTGATAGAACTGCATGCAGAGCGACAACGAGGAGAGGCAGAGGGGCCTCCCTCAGGGTGGAGACACTCGGGGGACACGAAAGGCAACATTCCAGGGGATTCCATCTTGGCCCAGAATTCTAACACCTATTGGACATTTGTAATCCACAGAACATTCTTAGGGAAACATTATTCTAGAGATGCTTTCCAAAATTTGTTTCCCATTTTTATTCTCATACAAAGAAGCAAAATGTTCAAGTTCGTGAGAGATTATAAAATTCTCCTTCACATCTCAAACGTCTCTTTTGAGAATTACAGTAATCATAACACATTTTAAATCAACTACACTCCAATAAAAATTAAAAAAAAAGAATCACAGTAATCGATGTCTACTATGTGCCAGCCACTCTTACAGACACCTTGATAGATAATTATTGCTTATCTTCAGGATAATTTAGCAATTGGGTGGTTTTGTGGTCATTCACAGACAGGAGGACTGGGCCGCAGGTAGGCAACAGTACTCACTCTAAGATCACACTGCCAGGAGGTGATGGACCCAGGTCGCAATAACCGGCAGGCTCTGAAGTTCACTTGGGTTCAAAGCTTTGCTCTTTCTCACTGGCTGTGACCTTGGGCACAGAAGTTAACCTCTGGCTTCCTCGGCTTCCTCATGTATTAAATGGCAAACATACTTACAACTACTCACGAAGTTGTTATAAGATCAAATGAAGCGATCTGCACAGCTGGCAAGTATGAGTACTCCGGAAATGTTTATTATTCCTCCCCCATGCTCACCCCACAGAGAGGATAACTCCCTCTTGGCCATTCAGATTCTTCCTCCTACCTTTCAGGACGCTGTCTCTCCATCTCTTGGACGAGTCGTCTCCCTTCCTCGTGACTCGTCGGTTATGAGTGGCCATTCCTCCCTCCTGAGGTCTGACTTCCACTCCCAGGCACAGCCTGGGTCTGTTTGGCTCCAAAAGTTCAGAGTCTGTTCTCTTTCTCTTCCAAGTGTCCTTCCTCCACCATTCAGCTCTTGGGAGGACTTTGACCTCTTTTATCCTTTTAAAGACTTTGCATCCTCTCTAATGAGCAAAGTGTCCACAGATGCCTGTGTTTTCATCACTGCTGGTCTCATGAAGACACAGCTGATTCTGTACAGATCTCACACACAATGACCTCAGTTTCCCAACGTTTTGGTTTAAAGGTAAACCACAGTTGGAAGCGGCTCCAGACCCTGATCTTCCTGTTGTTCTTGGGGCGTCCCCTGGCATTTGAACTGCTCAGGCCAGCTCTCTCCTATCTGCAGACTCTTGTGCATGCTAATAATAAGCGAAGATTTACTACCTCACCTTGCTCACTCACTGGAGGATGTCTCGCAGGCACTCAGTCTCCATAATAGAACATGAAATCTTGCTCAGTAGTCTCGGCACCTGTTTAGTTTGGTATAGTATAGACTCTGGAGCCAGGTAGCCTGGGTTTAAACCCGGACTTCGCCACTAACTAGCCGGGAAATGTTGAGCAAGTTATTTAGCTTCTAAGTGGCCCACTTTCCCCATCTGTAAAATGGGATAGTCAGCACAAAAGAGTTTTTATATATAAAGAGACTGGCACATAGTAAACACTTACATAATGTCATTTTTTTTTTTTCCTTTTTTGCGGTACGCGGGCCTCTCACTGTCGTGGCCTCTCCCGTTGCGGAGCACAGGCTCCGGACGTGCAGGCTCAGCGGCCACGGCTCACGGGCCCAGCCGCTCCGCGGCATGTGGGATCTTCCCGGACCGGGGCACGAACCTGTGTCCCCTGCATCGGCAGGCGGACTCTCAACCACTGCGCCACCAGGGAAGCCCACATAATGTCATTATTTGCCCCAGCACCTTAGTTAGGTATAAAGAAATTCCTAAATAGAGAGCGTTCGGTTCTTTAGGCTGAGATATAAATAACAGTTCATTTCTCAAGACATTTAATTTTCCTCTTGCTTTCTGTCTACAGCCTGCTTCACTACTGCATTTGACAATTCTCACAAAGGGTAAATGATAAGTGATAAAGCCAACATTTTGGTCCACTTATTTTATTCCAAGCTCTATTAAGAAATATAGTGAAGAAAATGTTGATTCCATTGAATAATAGGAGTTTGGGGTAGTATCACTGTTACTTAAAAAATTATTTGTGTTACTCTCTGTTATCACAGAGAATAAGGACTTTGCTGTATTTTTGAATTTGACAATTCTTTTTCTTAAAAAAATAATTACCAAGGAAGGAAACAAGAACAATTCTTCTCGAGTTGTTGATGCCTTTCAAAATGCTGAATTACCTCTCTATACCTGTTTCCAGAATTCTAAAATGGGGATAAAAATGTTATCTGCATTATAGAGCTGCTAGGAATTTTATTTTATTATTAAAAAAATAAATTTATTTATATATTTTTATTTTTGGCAGCATTGGGTCTTTGTTGCAGCACATGGGTTTTTCTCTAGTTGCGGCGATCGGGGGCTACTCTTTGTTGCGGTGCACGGGCTTCTCATTGCGGTGGCTTCTCTTGTTGCGGAGCACAGGCTCTAGAGTGCAGGCTCAGTAGTTGTGGCGCACGGGCTTAGTTGCTTTGCTGCGTGTGGGATCTTCCCGGACCAGGGCTCGAACCCGTGTCCCCTGAATTGGCAGGAGGATTCTTAACCCAGTACTGTGCCACCAGGGAAGCCCCTAGGAATTTTAATTTTATTAGGTAATAACATGGAAAGGGCTTAGAGTGATACTCAGCACAGAGTAAGTGCTAATAAATATTATTTATCATTTTCTTAAACATAAACACAATTTCATGGGTTATTTGATTTCCAAAACAGCCTTCCCAGCGTGATTAGCATAGATTGGCCCCACCTGTTGAAAGCAGGGCTCCCTTTCCCTGGCCTCACAGATTTCCTCCAAAAGCCACAGGGCCTGGGTATCCGAATCGAAGAGTGGAGTAGTTAAAATCCTGTTTGCTGGCTGGAGAAATGCAGAGAAGCAGAGGAGATCTGACGTCTTAGCAGTGATTGATCTGCACTGACTCTGTTATCATGGCACTTCCATGGCACACTTCCTGGGCAGATGAATCATGTTTCCTGGAACTGTCTGTCAGAGGAAGTTTGCTTCTAGGACGCCTGGCATTTTGCTTAGAATTCAGAGATAAGCTATTTCAATTCTAAGGACAATCGCTGTTCAAAACCACACGTAAAAAGTGAAAACAGTGTGCCAGACTATTCAGCTGAAGACTCCCTACCGGATATGAATCTAGCATTGGCCGGAGCAGGACCATGATTCAAAAGGAGTTTAGCATGAAGCGTATCCATTGGTTAATTAAGCCAGATACTTTGTAGCGTCGCTAAGTGCAACGAGAAGCATTTTAGAAGAATTTTAAGACTCCCAAGTAAAATGCCCAAGTAACATGGGAGTTTTTTTAATTACAGAAAATTTAAAGGAGAGATGTTTATTTCAGTGTGATCAAAATCCCTTTCCTCAAAGGCAAATGCTGATCACTTGTCACCATCCCTCACGATGAAGAATCTTCATGTGATTGCATTAATTTGCTGCAGTTGAGGCAAATACAGCAGCCTTCCAAAGAGAGCCTTGGCTCTCAGATTCAAAAGAAACTGTGTGTTTCCCCTCTCGGTATCCTCTCCAACATGAAGGACAGGATCAGGTTAAATAATAATCAGACCTACCAATCATTTCCACACTACCCGCAAGCCAGTGAAAATTCCATTTGATGCTCAAAACTTGAAATTGCCCTATCCACACTTCCTTTCCTGGTGGTCCTCACCGAGCTCTGCTTCTCAGACCACAGGCATCGGGTCTCTTCCATCATCCAACAGACACATGGCAGAAGCAGAAGGCTAAATTCAGAAATCAGTGGTCATTGTTGTGGATTTCAGTTAATTACACTGATTGACTATGTTTTACAATGGGAACAGTTTCCACCTGCAACATTTCAGAATTTTTTCAAAAATGACATCTTTACCCTTCAGTTCTTACGTGTACTTATGTACTGAACAGGCTTTCTTCTCCCGCCCTCCCTCAGTTGGGGAAGAGTCTGCATGGCAGGGCTTTCGGTCCTTCCAGCTCCAGGTTCTAAGATTTCATGCTGTGCTATAGGTCCCTCCCTGTTTCTGAGTCCATCTGTAGCAGATGGTTAGGCTTTTAAGAGGCAGAATAATTTTTTTTAAATGTTGAGTGCTTCACATTAGCGGTAGAGTTGGCAGAGGGAAGGCTGTGGTTCATGGAATTAAATGTTCATGTACATACGAGGGAGAATATGCTTGGCTTTCAAAGCATTTCACTTCCCACTAGGGAGGGAATTAGGCACTTATTGGTCCATCAGTGACTAACAAAACTTATGTTTGTGAGAGCTTTTTGGTCCCTGAACATCTGAAAGAATGCTTTTTTAATAACGAATTAGTCTAATTAATAATAAAAACCTAGTTATGATTAAAAAAGGAAGCATTGGGGACAAAATATGGTTTTAAATTAATGCTGGAGGAGATTACCTTATATAATAACATTTTAATGGGCTAATTTTCATGGATAATCTTGAGACACATAAAAAAGATTGTGGAGACAGACAATATAATATTTTTAGTAGACCAGCTGGGTATCTGAGAACCTAAAAGCGTATGGAATTCTGACACTGGAAAAACATTACCAGTGCACATCTACATTGCTATGTCAGTAGGTCCCCAGAGACAATGCTTTAAAAATAAACTTACCTGATTACACAGGAATACAGGCATTGCAGACATTTTAGAAGATATAGAAAAACCTAGATAAAATAAAAATAACCTAAATTACATCATTATTGATAATATTTGGTGGTACTTATTTCCTGTAGTTCCATCCTATATATTTATTTTATTTAATATTTGAAGGGGATCATTTTGTACATACTGTCCTATAATGACTTTTTTACATGTAACAGTAGCTTGCGAATGTTTCTCCTTGTTACTTATTTATCTCCTTGTTACACCACAGCATTTGCAGCATCGAATGTTCCACCATCACAGTACAGCCACCCATTCTTGTTGTAAAACACATAGAATCTTTGCACATTTCCACTATTATAAACAATGCTGAGATAAAACATCTTTGTAGTTAAACTTTTGCATACATCCATGATTAAACAATGATTAAACAAACAAGCAATCCCAAATCGGCCTTTGTGGCTTCTAAAATAAGTAATATGTAGAAAGCAAAAATAAATACCAGTGCGCTATTAAGAGGGGACAGCAACTAGCCACCCCAGGGAAAGGAGACTATACGGTCTGTGTTTGAGACAGACCTGTAATTCAGAGTGACACAAAATAACTCAGAATGTGGTCTTTCAGTGGTGCTTCTTTGTCTCCTACAAAGCGCAGCACTGAGTCACTGTTTCCTTTTAGATGGTACCTCACGCTTCCGGCTGCAGCCTGCAGCACATGGCAGTGCGTTTCCCGGGCCAGGGGAGACGTGTGCCTCTGTATCCGAGGGCACTGTGAGAGCGCCCCGGTGTCTCACGGGGAGCCTTCACCTCCAGGGCCATCACGGCGCCCTCTAGAGCCTACCACGCTCTGCTGATGTGCTTTCCTTTAAACCTTTGCCTAATTTACCTCCACAATTGGATTCCTTTTTTACCCGAGGCTCTTCTCACCCACAATGGGAGCCTTTTACCCTACTTGATGAATCTTGCTTGACAATTTCTCCTATTGTTACAGGAACATTTCAAAGTCCTTCAAATTTAAGGTAAACTCTGAAAGTTCCAAGTTTATCCAGGAGATTTGTTTGTAAACATTGGACAACAATGTTCTCAACAGCTGTTCTAATAAAGCGGTTCCCATAGTTCCTGGTACACTTGTTTTTTGGGTGGGGAAAATCGGAAGAGGTGCTCCAAGAATTCACCAGTTCCCACTCCTCTGGAGTTCCAGGGGCCAAGCAGCCAGAGCTGCAGGCTGGCCGGACGGAAAGGGGAGAGGAGGCTGCAACAGGAAAAAACACAGGTAGAGCCACTTTGCTTACCGGTGGTCTCTCCCTGATCCGCTCACCAGGGCAGCCTTGACAGATTTCCCAGTGTCCTCTTCGCCACCAGCCCTGCCATGATCCACCATCTCCCTCCACTCAGACACACACTCCCTGGTCCGCCTGCCCCACTGTATGATCTGCACTGGGCTCTGCTCCCCACACACAAAACCAGGTCCTCATAGCAACACGCTGCCCCTGACGGCCATCCATCTCCTCGCAAGTGATTCATTGATTTGTTGCTTCCCCGTCAGGTCTGCCAGGGATGATTTCTGAGAAATATTTCATGTGAGTCAGTTCAAGCTCTTTCTACCTACCCATCATATTTTTTCTCTCAAAACTATTTCTGGTATGGTTTCTTGAGAAACAAGGTTGGTTCCCTTTGCCTCTGACCAAGAGTTAGAATAACATTTGGGGTACTTTCCATATGCCAGGACTCATCCTCAACCTATTACCTGGTTTGTCTCATTTGCTAAGCACAACAACCCTATGAGATAAGTACCATTAAGATGCCAAGTTTACAGAGAAATCTTAGCTTATGGAGGTTACGTAATTTTCGCAAGATTATATTCTAAGCAAATTTTAGTGCTAGACTAGACTTTGAATCTAGAGCCTGACGCTGACCACATTGAATATACTCGTGTGTTCCTACAGTAAAATTACTGTCCGGCTCTCAGTTGAAATATAATCTTCTACTAGTGACGCTGACTTCAAAAAGCCACTCTGTGAACTCACTGAGTATAGTTCTCAGAAATGTAACTATCTTCTTTACATTGACCAGAATTTTTGCTCTGTAAAGCCATCAGGGATTCTCTACTATACCTAGAATTCTCCCTCACGGCAGATGAATTATTTCAATTACATATTAAACTCTAAAGGATAAAGTTCTTTGGGGGTTTTTAAAGATTTGTTATAGGAACTGGACCAAAAATTTTTTCTGGAAGTTTCTCCATATTTTAATGATACCATCTCAAAGAAACTCTTGATTTAATTTCTTTATATGGACTATGTTTAATTCTTACGATGAAACCTCCACTATAAAAATGTTGTTCTTCCAGAAAAATTTCAAGTAAATAGGAAAAACAGTAGTTAGAAAAAGTGTGAATTCGATGCTGATGTAAAATAGAAAGGGCTAAGTTTTAGTTGTTACTCACTGTGATTCTAAAGTGGGTTTAGAAAAGAAGTCTATCTATACATCCCAAACTGAGATAGGAGACAATTAGTTATAATTTCATTAGGATCACAAATTTTCAAAATCATAAAACCATCTAGCAACAAAGAGGCCCTTGGAAAGCACACTTCTGTTCTGAGAGTTCTTGCAGTTTATAAAGTTGAGTCTTGCTGAGGGAACAGGTTACACATTAGCTGACCCTGGGTTTCTCCAGACTTGAGTTCCAGTGATTCGTAAAGTACCTACAAAAACCTTAATCTTAAAAAAATCTCACTCTGTCAGTGATATGTCTTTGGTTTTCTGTCGTCCATTTTGTATGCATGGGTCTGTACTATTTAGGAGTCCACGGATCATTTCATGTTGCAACCGTAGTCAGAAATCTCTAATGGTCTCATCAACTCTGCATGCACCGAATTATCAAACCCATGCAAAGGAAGTAGATAGAAATTGGCAAGCGAGACTTCTGCAAGAGATTTCCTTCCTCTCTGAGTGTTGTAAGAGTGGTTGAGATGTTTCAGGGTGATGCGGGGGTGGAAGATCTAAAACACAAAAACCCTAAAGGAATCTTCTCCTGAAGAGGATAACTGAAAAGATTCTACACAGCAGGTTTTGTACATATACATATCCACATCTGAAGATACATTAAATGGCAACTTGAAAATGTAAACAGCATTTCAATTATTAAAAAAAAAAAACAAACCTCTAGACACAGTTATACAAATTCGATCTTCATATTCAAAGTAAGAATCTCAGTCTTCCACTTCTTAATTTCTGCTAGTCCCCTTCCTATGGACTCAAGGCCTCAAATACTGTTCAGATGGAGTAAATCTTGGGGCTTTCTAAAAGCCGGAGATGGTACCCTTAGCGGAACCGAGCCACATGCTGGCCAGGAGTCCCAGTGAGTCACAGCTGGGATGGCCTGTGGTTAACATTCTGCTCTGAAAACAGAATCAGGAACAGCAGGCACCCACTGGTTTCCACGGTAACCGGTATTTGTGTACTTTGAAAAATGACTGTTCCTTTTTGGGTGGTAAATTTAACGAGGCAATGAATTGTTGAGGTGACGTTAGCCATCTGTGTGAGTATAAACAAAAACCCGTGATTTAATTAAGTGTAAACGTTAGAAAGACATAAAATTAAGGGTGTGGGATTTTTTCTTCTAGAGAGGTATTTTTCTACACTAATTAAGTCATTAATTTATTTGACATTATATGTATTTTCATCAATGTCTATTTGATGTTTATTTCAACGTATCATTCTCTTCCCTCCAAAGGCAAAAAGAAACTACTTGTTATTCACCACTGTTCCCCCCAGACCCACTCCCTTTGCCCCCAACCCCCATTCCATTCACAGTGTGTTATTTAAGAGCCACTGGGATCAGGGGCTCTCCTTCAATGAAGTAATTCCATCCGGAAGGAAGAAAAAAAAACATCCCCTCCAAGTCACGTGAAAGTGTCCCGTTTCTTAACCTTACTGAGCTGGGGGGCAAAAGCGCTACACTCTGTATGACCGTGCACAGAATCTAAACTAGGGCTCCTCAAAACGTTGCTACCTAGTTTTTCAGAAGATCCATGAAGCTTAAGGCAATTATAGCTCTAGAGAGATCTTACCTCATGTTTTGTTGGATAAAGATGAAGTAATTAAAGTTTTGGTCACTGCAGTACAATCCAAAGTTTAGAATGAGCCTTTTGGAGTGGAAACCAGTAGAGCGTTTTCTTGTTTATTATGCTTTGGCGTGAGAACAGTATGTTTATTTTTGTACTAATTAGTCTTGAATTGGAATTCATACCCTAGGTTTAATAGAAACTCTGTGGCTGAAATAAATGCCCTGCAGTGAAGCAATAGTTTAGGAACAAACAGGTTACCATACAGACCTTCTTCCCCCTCTACCTCCTGCAGTGGGTGGTGGGTCTGGAGATGGGGCGTGGAGGGCTGTTTTTGTTTCCTCCTCTTTTTATGTGGCTTTATTCTTTCTCTCATTTTTGCTCCCCCTTCATGTCTTCTGTCAACCACCTACAGTATTAGCGGTTTGATAATAAATACACATATTCAAAGCAGCAGTATTTAAAAAATTAAAAGGAAGCTGAAGGGACAGGTCTGAAAACTAAACCTCATCTTTATCATTTGCATAAGATGCTTAAGTTTAGTACTTAAGAGTGAGTGATATAATGGACTTCTGAGTTTCTCTTTTTAAATCTCAACTGACCTTCCCCGTGCGGCACAGAAATGTGCGGCTGATCAGCCGCCCGTTTTGAGAACTCAGTGAGATGACCCAAATTTAGAAACCTGCGATTTTTATTATGACCTTGAACAAGGCCCTTCTGCAGAGTGGCCACAAAGGATGCAGACCTTTTGCTGCCTGAAAGGAGCATGCTGAAGGTTAGGACTGTAAGACCCAAACATGTGTCTAACTGTGCAGCGTTAAAGTAACAATGCAGATTAAGTGCCATTAAAATCAATGCAGCTGTCGGGGAGATGGCTGTGTTCTTTCTCTGAAGCTGTTGTATTGGGAACCTGCCCTGGACAAAGCCCTGTGCTAGGCTGTGAGGGGATGTAAGAGGTAGTCTGGGCTCTAAGGAAACTCGTAATCAGTAGGGGAGAGAGACACACATGCCTATCACCAGAATGTGCCCATTTCCACAAAGAAGCACGAATGAAAAGCTGAGGGGTTTCAAAGGAAAACTAATTTATGACCGGCGACAGGGATTAGGGAAGGCTCCATGGAGGGGCTTTGTAGAATCTGATTAAGAAGCTTTCCATGCTCAAATCAACATACTTCAAACAGTATTTTCTATCATAACATTTCAATAAATAAAAATAATTTGGTCAGTGTGGAATTTATTGAATCCAGATGATACATTTACATACAGACACGCACAAGCACATACACTCACACGTGTGTACTCTCCAAGAGAATAATAAAGGAAGTGCATGATCAGCCATTTTCCATTTTTTTATAATGGGCAGCTCATCCCAAGGGTAACTGGAACAAAGCATTTAATGTGGACATTAAAAGAAAATGTAGTGGCCTGAGTCATGAGGAAGCCAATCCTTTTGGATTATCATTATTTTTACCAATTGAAGAGATATGGCAAAGGTGTTTATTTTTCTAGTTTGGAGATCTGTATCTGATGAAATTAGGCAGATAAAAGGTACCCAACAGGATGTATAAGTACCTCAGTGGGGAAATGGGCAAAGACCTCAGCAGAAAAGTTGCAAGAGAAGAAAAAGAAATGCCCAATAAACATGAAAGAAACTTCAACCCCAAAGTAACAACTTAAGACAATTACAAAAAGAAAACAAATTTTCACTATTAGCGCCAGTTTTAAAAATAATGGCTGTCATAAAATATTTCCATAAACTGCTGGTGGGAGAATAAATTGGTGTAAACTTTCCGGTAAGAAGTTTAATAATATATATCCAGAGCCACGAAAGATCATGCTCTTTAATTCATTCCCTTTATAGGAATCTTTCCTAAGAGAAATTTAAACTATCAAACAAAGACATATTTATTGGCCCCCAGGTTGGAAATATGCTAAGTGAACAAGAGTAGAATTATAATGTAAATCAGCATATTAGTAGTATTTTGTGCCACTATTAAAAATGTTTACATAGACTATTTAGGGAAAAGCAGGGAACACAATTAAATGTGTAGCCCAAATTGATACACACACATATTCCCCTGCATACATATGTGTATATGTACATATACAAACAAATGAAAAAAATGTTGGTAAGAGAAGCTTCTGGTATTAACAAAATATTAACTGTGTTTCTCTTCAGTGGGATTAATTTTTGCATCTTCCTTTCAGAGTTTTCCAAAATGTCTAATTGTTTATAGATAGTATTTATTTTAAAAATTTATAGCTTACGGTTACAATACTGTTATTCGCTGAACATCTCCCATGTGTGATTCATATGTGAACCCATCTCACCTGGCCCAGCATTTCCTTCTTCTGCGCCTGGATTATATTGGGTTGGCCAAAGTGAACTTTTTGGCCAACCGATAATTTGGAGGGACCTCTCTGTATATAATTATCTATTTTTAATTCCTGTACTCAACCCACCTCAGTAGATTTACCCGTAACTTTTGAACCAAGGAACAGCTTTTGCTGCATGAGTGGACTTTGCTTTTTCCATCTGACAAGCCCTGTAGGTTTTCACACTGGGAGGTCTCTCTCTGATTGCAGCTCTATGATGGCCCACGGCGCATGGGGCGCTATTGTGGAGCAGACATTCCACCTTCAGGGAGCACCACGGGCTCCAAGCTTCAAGTGCTGTTTTATACCGACGGGGTCGGTCACCATGAGAAAGGATTCCAGATGCAGTGGTTCATCCAAGGTAAGCCCTCTGCTGATCTCAGTTGTATTTGGTAGTTGCTATTTGACCAAGAACCGTTCCCTTTGCAATTCTATATTTGGAAACAGTACCATTCACGGATAGTGGAACTGATCTTCGGTGGCTGTGGGGTGCCCATGGCCGTGGCAACTTGAAGCGGGATCTCAGTTCCTCGACCAGGGATTGAACCCAGGCCGCGGTGCTGCCCCGGCTCTCGTCTGCTTTGTAAAAAGAATTTTAACAAAGAGGTGGAAAACAGTGAAGCAGGTAAAGTGTTTATTAGGAGAGGAATACGTGTGGAGAAAGCACGGGTGGGCTCAGGTTGAGAGAGGGAGCTGTGCCTCTGGGGTCGTTTAAATCACTTATATGGGGCAGTTCTTCCCGGTCTCCTCTGGCCAATCATCTTGCTTTGTCTGGCTCTGAGTCCGTATTTGGTCTGACTCGGGGCCCTCCCCTGTGTGCGCCTGCACTTTTTAGCAAAGATGGATTTCAGCTCAAGGGTCTCTGGGAAGTTGACAGAACATATTATGGTCTGGCGCCCCCTCCCTTCTCCGAGTCCTGAGGACCCTTTATGTGCATGTGTAGTTTGCGAGGTCTCCTTGACCTCAAGAATGGGAAATAGGGTTTCCCTGGTGGCGCAGTGGTTGAGAGTCCGCCTGCCGATGCAGGGGACACGGGTTCGTGCCCCGGTCCGGGAGGATCCCACATGCCGCGGAGCGGCTGGGCCCGTGAGCCATGGCCGCTGAGCCTGCGCGTCCGGAGCCTGTGCTCCGCAACGGGAGAGACTACAACAGTGAGAGGCCCTTGTACCGCAAAAAAAAAGAATGGGGAATATATGGTCTCTCTATCTTCTCTCCAAGCAGGGCTCAGCTCCTCCTTGCTCCTTCCATTCTCTTTATCATGGAGCGGAGTCTGTCCACAAGGGACAGATTCCAGCTGCTCAGCCTGGGGCCCATCTATCTCCTGCCTCAGAACCTGCATGGTAATCTAGTGCCAAGCCTCAGAAAGTTTACTCAGACGTTGGTGGCTCTTGGAGAGTTGAATCCTGTTGGAGTTAAGACCAGAAGTGAAGTCCAAGTGGACAGGATTTGGGTAACTGCTTCAGCAGGTGCAGCCGTAAATCGCTTACGAGAAAGGAGGAAGCAGAAGGAAGTTTCTAGGGGTGAAGGCCTGTACCTGGGCGTGGCAAGCAGGTCACAGGGTGCGATGGAGTCTCTCGGGGGAGTGGAACAGAATGAGATTTAAGACTCACCCTGACACTGAGCAGAGAGGGAGTGACGGGGATAGAAGGGAAGGAAGGAGGGTCGATCAGAGAGAGAAGGGGGAGGGAGAGGACTGGGCTATGAGGGGAACCCGAGCAGAAAGCTTGAGCCAGTGATGCACTAAGCCAAGAACAGGGGTCACATCTGCCAAACGAGTAGGGGCAGGTAAAAGCCTGCCTACGAACTGGTGATTCCCAAAACAGGCAGGGATCACCACTCCTCTGAAGATGAAAATTCGTTTTCAGCGCAAGTTCTGAAACTTCTAGACTGACCTCATGTGGGCCAGTCGAAAGGCAGAGGACCCCAGACAGTGTTTCTCAAACCCTGGTCCCCCAAAGCAGCAGTAGAATTTGTGAGAAATGCAAATTCTCAGGCCCCATCCCAGAACTATGGAATGGCGAACTCTGAAGGGAAGCCCAATAATCTGTGTCTTAACTAGTCTCCCTGGCGAGTAAAGTTGAGGACCACTCTCCTAGAGTGACCTAGACCTGAAAAATATAGTCCTCGTGAATATTATACAAGCAGTTCTAGGCCAAGAGCTTAGGGCTCACTACTCTGATTCAATCAACTTGAAAGAGGAGTGGAGTTGCCGTGTTACACCTGGAATCACACACAGACATCCTGAACTGTGGTTCTGCTGTCACAATCAGGGGTGAGCCCAGGGTGAGCATACGTGAATGTGTGTTGAGGGTTTTTGACATCATAGCACATGTATTATAGGCATCGCAGCACTTTACACAACTGAAGAACCCTGTCATATGCTTGAGAATGTACGACGTTCTATTATTATGAACTGGAGCCTGAGTGTATCTCGTGAAAATCTACCTATAGGGTTTTTCAGTATTTAAAAATATTCAGTGGTAATCCACAGCTACTTATAACTTGAAATGCAGATTATAAATTCCCAAAGTGCATGAGCTTTGATAATTAAGCTCGTAGAAGTTCGGGATTGTCCTTTTCATCAAATAGGTAGATTTAACCTTGGAATGTCAATTTATTGATCTATTAAATGAAGGAGCTGGATTGATTCATCTCTGTAATGCAGCCCGTCTCTAGTATTCAGAAATAGCCTGACTCTGAGGGAACTAGAGACAGTGTGGAAAGACCTAGAAGAAATGGGAAAATCTTGGGACATGGCCCAGATTCTGAAGGGCAAAGGGTATTTTCCAGAACGGTGTTTCTCAAGCTTCCACATGGATATGCGTCACTGGGGATCTTGTTAGGATACAGATCCTGATGTGAGGGCTGAGGTAAGGCCCATGGACCTGCATTTCTGAAAAGCTCCCAGGTGATGCCGTTGGCGTGTCTCTGTAGACCACACTCGGAGAGCTTTCTCTTCTCTAATCTCTGAAGCGGTGAGGTTCTTTCTCACTGGGGCCCCAGCCCTTATCCTACTGACACTGAGTCAGAGAGTGGAAAGTAAGAAATGCCAACCAGGAGACCGAGGCTCGGGGCCTAGGGGCACGGTCCTCAGCCCGAGATACACACAGGAATTGCCTGGGAGTTTTCACAAGTACCGGTGCCTGGGTTCCAACCCAGGAGATAGGATTCCATTGGTCTGTGGTGGGACCTTGACTACTGCTAATTTTGAAAAGCTCCCTAAGTAATTCTGCCATGCCGCTAGGAGAGAGCATTGTAGGAGAAGCGATTCATTTTGCTGGCGATATCTTTCTCCTCAGTGCGCTGCTTCCTCTCCCCTCCAGGCCGTTGTAGCCGTACTAGTCCAAGGCCACACTAAGGACTTCATGGTCATTATTGGCTACCCTGGACGACTGGGTTTCTCCAGCCAACACACTAGGCACGGTTTTGAGTTTTGGTTGGGAAAATTTTTTTCTTCCAGTCCCATTTGGAATCGGTCTTCATTTGGGAGAGTCAAAGACATCCTCTGTCTATTCTCGTAACCTGTTTACTATTTCAAAACTTACTCCCAACTGCTGAAAACTTGCTAAGCTTGGAACCAGAGTTGTGCAACAAAATTTTGCCAGATAGGACCAGAACTGTGTGCCACTAGATGTAAATTATGCTTGGGAAGAACCTTCTGGAAGGAGACTGTTAGTGGTCTAGATCTGTGCAAAATTCACTGTCATATACTATAGCTACGCAATGCTGAGTTTATACTCAGCATCTGAACTACGTCTGTAACTCGAGACAG
This sequence comes from Phocoena sinus, assembly GCF_008692025.1. NCBI lineage: Eukaryota > Metazoa > Chordata > Mammalia > Artiodactyla > Phocoenidae > Phocoena > Phocoena sinus. The sequence continues at coordinate 5,368,276 of NC_045764.1, forward strand.
CCGAGAAGAGGGGCCGACAGAAAAGAGAAGGGTCAGGGAGGAGGCCTCCAATGGAAGAGGTTCCCTCACTTCTCACCTGCTGTTGGTAACCTGAAGACATAAATCTGATTTCTAGTCATCCCTGTGTTCCTTCCAGAGATACTAAGGAACTGTTAGTGTGTGACTCCTGCCCCAGGCCTGGTTCCTACACTCTGGGAGCTCACAGGCGACTGGGGGAAGGAGCCATCCAGCCAAGAGGCACATAAATAGACATGAAATTAGTGGTGTGATGATGACACCGGAGCATACAAAAGGGGATTCAACCTGCACAGGAGGCCAGGGCAGTCCTGCATGAGGGTGCAACTTTTGAACTAAAATCTAAGAATAAGCAGGAGCTAAGGAGGCAAATAGGAGAAGGAAAAGGGCTCCTAGTAGAAGAAAGACCCTGTGGTGGGAGGGGGCAGGGTGCACGTGGGGATCCACACGTCTAGGGCGGCTGGAGTCCAGTGTCACAGGTCCAGCAGGAGGGTCCGGAGAGCGAAGCAGTGGCCTTTGGGTCCCTCACTGTTAGGGGCTCGGGCAGGGACGGGCTCATACCCTCTCTTTCCCGTAAACCCTTCAGATTTCAGAGAACTATAAGTTTTTTCTTCTTTTTATGCATCTTTATTTGGGAGATTATCTGGACGTTGAGCTTTGAAGCATTTATGACCTTGAAGTATCACATGTGCATACAAAAAAAACATGTTTACTTGAAATAAAATGTTGGTTTTCAGTTCCTTTTTTTTTCTTGTCATTTAAAAATTTATTTTTATACAATTTTAAAGTTTACTTTCCATGTACAGTTATTACAAAATATTGGCTGTCTTCCCCGTGTTGTACAACGCATCCTTGAGCCTGTGCTACACCCAGTAGTTTGTACCTTCCACTCCCACCCCTATACTGCCCCTCCCCCCTCCCCACTGGTAACCGGTAGTTAGTTCTGTCTGTGAATCTGTTCTTTTTTGGTTATAGTCACTGATTTGTTGTGTGTTTTAGATTCCACGTATAAGCAATATTACACAACATTTGTCTTTGGCTTACAGAGAAATGAGTTTTGAGTAGCATCTGGAAGCACTGAAGCAACGTGGCATGTTGTGGGATCTGAATACAAAATATTCAATAAGTAATATTCATAATAATATTCGTAACTAAATATTAAACAGATACGAGGTCCAGAATACACTTAAAAATTAGTCTCCATTTTAAATTAAAGAGAAATATCCTTGAATGTTCCTGTGTGCACAACACGTGTGTCTGTGTAGGTAATTCAGAAACGTCGTCTGAGCGCAGCCTCTTCAGATCCGCATCTCAGAGTCAGGCTCCAGCGCTGGGCCGGGACACCCAGGCTGACACTGGCCGGGAAGCTGCTCTTCCGTACGGGCCAGAGCAAGTGCCTTTAAACTCTGAGCCTCTTTTCACTAGAATCAAATCTCCTTTCAGGCCCTCTTCCCCCTCCCAGTCTCTTCCAAACTATGCAGTGAGAAGTCCAAAAACCTCCTGGTTGCAAGTTCAGAGTCTGCAGTGGCATCATTTCCTGACCATTGCTGCCGAAGAAGACTCCCCGTGTGCTTCATTCATGAGGCCAATTAATAAATAAACCCGCTCACAAAATGTGCCTCTCTGTCGCCCACACAAATCTTCTATTTGCTTTGAGAAAATGGCTCTACCATCGGGCTTTCTTTGTGGGCACATCTTTAAAGTGGTGTTGCGGGTGTGAGATTAACCACACTGCATTGCCTTTATGCAAAGCATCAAAGAGAATCCCGCTCTGCAAAGAAAGAAATGGCCACGGTTGCCCTGTCTGGCTAAACGGTGTGCAGTATTCAGCGCTGACAGCATTGTCTGGGGGCTGGATTTGGCCTGGCCTAGGGGACCTGCATCTGGGTTGCTGAAGGGAATATAGAACTTTCTGCGAGCTGCGTGAATAGGGCCTCCCGGCCAGCTGCACAAAGCCCTCGCCTCTTCTGATCACGCCTCCCAGGGGCCCTCTTTCACTTGGCAGTGGAATCTGGCAAAAAGCAAGGTCAAGGAGCTTTGTGAGTGAAAGGGTGACATTTGCAAAGGGAGAAAACCCCTGAACTGGGAACAGCAGAGGAAGGGCGAAGTGCATGGATCAGGGGGTGATGTCACCCTGGGCTTTCACAAAGGAGAGAGTGGCCTTTTCTCTGGGGAGATAGATGACATCAGCCTCTTGAATGGGGGCCGGTTCCATTTTCTCATCTCTTCAGCTATTAACGAGATTTCTCAAGCCTTGAGGGTTTTTCAGAGATCAGCTCGGGGTTTATAAAAACTGTATCCGGATCCTGCATGGCTGGCTTGGTTTGAACAGGAGCCAGTGGTTTCTTGACCACCTGTGGACACGCAGCATGGTATCAAAGCGCTTCTAAAAGATGCATTTTGAGAGCCCTGGCAAAGAACCTCCTTGAGGTCAGCAACATTTCTCGTAAACCTTCCCTCGGTTCTTTCCCTCCTCGCATGGGCATTTCAGTAGTCTTTGCTATTGTTGGTCTTTCAGGGGAATTCCATCTAATTTGTCGTTTTTTATTCCTTTTGTGATTTAGAGTATCTGTGCTGGGGTTTCTGGGAGGCTCACCCTTTGAGGACAAAGGTTTTATCTTTTGTAATTCAAAGAACAGTTTGTGGTCCTGCATCTTGTGTTAGTGATTACTTGGGGCCTCTGTGATATGTATTGAGGACATGTTTTCATTCAGTCATTCATTCAACCAACCAACCAGAATATATTTATTCATGACCGGGTTCTGGGCTTGGCGTTTATAAAATGTAGAGAGTGTATTTGTCTTCTCAGACTGCTGTAACAGAATACCAGCTTGAGTAGCTTAAACATCAGAAGTTTATTTCTCACAGTTCTGGAGGCTGGAAGTCCGAGATCAGGTGTCAGCAGGTTTGGTTTCTGCTGAGGCCCCTCTGTTTGGCTTGCAGACTGCAGCCTTCTCGCTGTGTCCTTACGTGGCTTTGTCTGTGTGAACCTACTGATGGCTCTGTGTGTCCAAATTTGCTATTCATATAAGGAGGCCAGTCGGGTTGGACTAGGGTCCATCCTAGGAACCTTATTCTGGCTTCATCACTGCCGTAGTAGCCCAGTGTCCAAATGCAGTCACATTCTGAGGTACTGGAGGTTAGGGCTTCAGTGGGTTAATTTTGGGGGAGACACAATTCAGCCCATAACAGAGAAGAAGGAGACAGCATCCTTGACTTCAGGGAGTTGGTCAGTAGTAGCGGAGACAGAAAAAGCAAGTGCAGAATCCATGATCCATGATGCTGGGGGGCCGGGGAGGAGACCTAGGCTGGCCGCAGGGACTTTGAGAGGCCCTCCAGGCCGATTTGATACTTGAGCCGAGTTTTAACGAATAAACAAGAATCAGTCAAATCTCTGGGAGAGGGAGGCATTTCTAAGTAGAAGCAGGGAGGCTTGGGTTGATTATGGCAAAGATTTTCAACCGGTAAGTATTTTGGCTAAAGCACACGCTCCCAGCACCCACACCAAGGGGGTGAAAATTGCTTCTTGGGAGGGTGAGAATATTTTATGCTTCGTGTATAAAGCACCAATACATAGAGTACATAGCAGGTATATATTATATCTGTGATATTAAATTATTTGAGCAATCAGGAAAAAATATCCAAAAAGCCTCCTTAGAAGGGCAATAATGAACACGATTGAGAAATACGGAGCTAAAAGGAGGATAGAAGGTGAGGCAGGACAAGTTGTCGAAGACCAGTTGATGGGAGCCATCGCAAGAACTTGGATTTTATTTCCCGTGTCTGTCCTGAGCCCTGCTTCTGCACCATGCAAACATTCACAGGAACCTGGAGGTGCTCACCAGGAAAGTGATTTTTTTTTTCTTTTTTTTTTTTGCGGTACGCGGGCCTCTCACTGCTGTGGCCTCTCCCGTTGCGGAGCACAGGCTCCGGACGCGCAGGCTCAGCGGCCATGGCTCACGGGCCCAGCCGCTCCGCGGCATGTGGGGTCTTCCCCGACCGGGGCATGAACCCGCGTGCCCTGCATCGGCAGGCGGACTCCCAACCACTGCGCCACCAGGGAAGCCCCAGGAAAGTGACTTTTGAATTGTGGTCAGCAGAGACTCTGTGGCAGGCTCGTGAGGCCAGGGTGTGAATCGCGCAGTATGGTCCTCAATCTCAGGCAGAGACCTTTCTCTCTCCCAGTATCACTTCCTGCTGGGCAGTGATAGAAGGTCACAGAGAAAGAAGTGGTAAAACACCTCTCCCACTCTGCCTCTAAGGTAACTTCAGCTGCGATCAAGAATGTGCCCTTTGTTCAGTCAATCTGTAAGCAGGCTCTTGGTAAAGACAGATGGGGGAAAACACAGACTCCTGTGATTGTTTTATGATGTTGTGTGATATGAGATAAAGAAATCTTGTTCAGTGTGGGTCAAAATTTCAGTAAAAGAGAAGCTTTTAATAAACATTAGTTCTGTCTAATTTAAAAGTGATTTCCCTAACTGCTAATTAGGCTTTCTCTCACATTTATACATGCTCTATCCCGTCCTATTTATCCTGACCACTTAAGCCCATTTGATATTTTGGACTTTCACCTTTGTGTTACTCTTAGAGAATGTTTAAGCCTGGAGACTGAAAGCGAGTACAGTCTTCGTGGAGAACCAAAGCACAGATTGCTGTATTATGATACTGTGTCTGAATTTTATTTATGGCGAGTTCTCACTTAACATCTTTATTGGAAAGAAGTTCTTAATGGATGATGCTAATGTAAAAAAAAAATCTGTTTATAAATTTGTAAAAGTGGGATGATCACTTACTAAGAAAATCCTGCAGTTCTTTTCGCCTTGGTTTCACAATTTTTCCAGCAAGGTCCTAGTAACCAGAGGCAGCATTAAACCTAGGCAGACATTTCGCTATGAGCGGAAAAGCTAAATTCTGACATTATTTGCCTCCTTGACGACAAAGGAAAATACACACACACAGGGTTGACCTTCATGTAATGTTGGCTCTGAGTCTCGTATCCAGTGGCAACCTTTTAGGAGTCTGGCATCCCAATTCCCACGTCACTACTGTTTGCAGAGGTTGAGCTCTATTTCCATTGCTACTCTTTCAAACAGTTATGAAAAGAAAAAAGTAACCCTCAAACAACCATGACCTTCCCAAATCATATATTGCACAATTTGTAATAGTCCTTGAGACTTGGGCCAAAAAGAAGGGCTTTCTTGAACCTTCTGTTTGTGTTCTGGTTCCTTAGCAACCACACCCCTGATAGATACTGCACATACTTTCCAGGGGATTCCACACTTTTCTGTACAAAGTGCAAAAAGAAACCACGCATTTTTTTCCACAGTTTCAAATTTAGCCCCAAATGACTAAACCAACACAGAATAAACACGATGTTCAGTGTAGAACATAATTTTTGTCCCCAGAGATTTCTCTTTTTGAGCATTTACTTAAATAATGCCGTACTTATCTCTGACATTATGTATCCGAGGACTTGTTTTTTTGTATATGCCGCTGGATATTCAGAGAAACTAAAGCCAGCCTTCCGTGGCCTTGACTCACAAAACCAAGAATGAATCTCTGGTATAAGATAGTAATTACATTCTAGAAGATTTAACCTAATTCTGTATTCTCTGTATAAATGATGACATTGATATACCTTATCCCTGATTTTTTTCTCCTTCTAGTTATACTTTCAGACTACTCATAGGCTAAATAATACAGATTTATCAATACTACCTAAATGTAATTTTACATTTATTTTAAGACGTTAATGGTGATAAAAATAAAACCACGTGACCATGTTAAGAGCGCACGAAAATATGATTTAAATGCTTGGTGCACTGACTTAATTGACACCTCATTTGTTACTACTGGACCAAGTAATTATTTAAAATGTTGATATTATAATTTTTGAAAAGTTGGTGTTATCTTCCTACCATGTGCTGGGCCTTTGGCTAGCATTTTAAAAATACGATCTCTTGTCTTCTCCTAATAATACTCTGAGATCAGCATCATCATCCACATATTATGGATGAGAAAACCGAGGGAGGAGTCAGGGAAGTCAAGTAACTTCCCCAAACTCAAAGAGGGAATGAGGACACACGACCAAGTGTGTGGTGTCGAACGCCCAGGTGTTTACACAGCTGCACTCGGCCTACAAGCAAATGATTTTTCCCCACAATTTTTCATTGCAAAAAAGATGAGATGATATTGCAACGCAGAGAAGGTCAGAGCTTAGAGCAGGTAATTTTGCAGCTAAATTCCCACTGAGGATAATGGCTGTTTTTGAAAGAACGTGTGCTGTCTTTCCCAAGTAAATAATGTTCCAGTTCCGAGGTCTCCCCGCTGAATTCCACAGCTCCTTCTTCCATGGCAATGATGGGGGTGAAGCGCAGCACTTAGCCAACAGCTAGTTCAAAATAGCTGAGTTTGCTTGTCTGTCCTTCAGCACAGTATCTGCTTTATTCCTCATTCGTAAAGTGTTCTTTCTCTGGAGCGGCTACATATGGTTGCTGTAATCATACAGTTTGAGCTGGGATAGACCACAGAGATCATCTAATCTGTTACCATGGCTTAGTTATGCAAAAGAGCTTACAAGAGAGCTGCTCTTAAAGCGAAGGATAGGTACCCCATAATCGATTGGCTGGACGAGGGTGGAGCGCTTGAGGGTTTGGTTAATTCAGGACCCCAGTCAGAGGGGACGTGGGCTGACTGGACGCCCGAGGCATGTGTCCTGTGAGGGACCAGCACCCTTCCTATTGTCATCACAGAACATCGTCTCGTGGCTCAGGCTCGGACAGAGCTTGGAGGGTCAGAGGACACCACGACCATCGGCATGGCGCTGCCTACACTTGTCCATTGGTCCATCAGGGGCAACCTTGCTGTGGAAGAAAGGCTGGGGGTTGGGGGAGGTGAGAGGAGGAATGGGGGTGGGTGAGGGCGGGTGACGCAGAGCCCTGTGGGGAGGCGGTGAGCTTCTCTCCCTGCAAACACACTGTGTACCAAAATAATTAAATGGAAAGAGGGACTTCCCTGGCAGTCCGGTGGTTAGAACTCGGCCCTTTTACTGCCAGGGGCCCGGGTTCAATCCCTGGTCGGGGAACTAAGATCCCACAAGCTGTGCAGCATGCCCCCAAAAATAAATTAAATAAATAGAAACAAAGCCAGATTTGAATGAATACTTAGTATGAGTGTTGAACTTGGAAATCACATAAAGAGAACATGTTTCCTCTGTCTTTGCCTGTTTGGGGGATTTCATGAAGTAGCTCTTGGTAGTCTTATGCATGACTACTTACTTTAGGGGAAATTAGTCCAGCTGCCTTGGTCTCATTTCATTTCCTTGGAAGATGTTTTTATATATTTTGTTCAGAAACCTTCAATAATTACAAAAATGTGTAAGAGAGAGAGAATGATTGATTGATTTCTCCTGAATTGTAAGCAAAGAATTTCTGCCGGGAAACCATTTTTCAGCTTGGTTGGAATGAGTAGATTAGATGAAAAAGGATATAGTTAATCAAAATGAAAAGATGCCAAGATCAACTATACTTGTTTGGGTCAAAAGGAAAGATTTTTAAACTTTCATATAAAGGAAATTAAAGTTTATATTATGTAAAGAGTCCTAAAATATGGGTACATTGGGTTCATGTCTTTTTAATGGTATACTAAGGTGAAACACTTCAATATTCAGATTCAGAACATCTCAGAGAGTCTGATGGCTATGAAAATATTAATTTTGAATATTAATGTGACACCTTACATGGTAATTTAAAAGTCATTTTATAACTGTGGTTGGTATTGATTTTTGAGCTCCTTGTATCCTTATATCTATTTTCCAAGTCATTAACTTCATGTTATGACCTTATTCTTTCACTCTTTTTTTTTTGTCCCTACCACTGAAAGTAGATAACTCTACTCCATATCCATTACTGTATGGAATACATTTAGACAAAATGATTATCACAAAGTCTGGGTCTGGGATGAAATTCTTATGGAAGATGAAACTTTCTGAACCCTCACCCTAAACTCTTGAGTTGGCTTCTCCTAATGTGATACTGAGCTTAAGTTTGTCTCTAGTTTTCTCAACAATAGACTTGGTGCTGAGTCTGAACGTTTATGTCCCCTCAAAATTCATGTGTTGAAACCTAACCCCTAAAGTGGTAGTATTAGGAATGGGGCATCTGGGAGGTGATTAGGTCATGAGTGTAAAGCCCTCATGGTTGGGATTAGTGCCCTTATAAAGGAAGTCCCAGAGGGACCCCTCACCCCTTCTGCCATGTGAGGTCTATAACCCAGGATAGGACCCTCAGCCTCACTTCCTAGGCCTACTGTAACAAAATACCACAACTGGGTAGCTTAAAACAACAGAAATTTATTTTTTCACAGTTCTGGAGTCTCAAAGTCGAAAATCAAGGTATCAGCAGAGCCATCCCTTCGAAGGCTCTAGAGAAGAACCCTTCCTTACCACTTCCAGCTTCTGTTGGTTGCTGGCCATCCTTGGCTTTCCTTGGTTTGTCCATGTGTAACTTCAGTCTCTTTCTCAGTCTTCATATGGCCCCTCTTCCTTTTGTGTGTCCGTGCCCAAATCTCTCACTTCTTAGAAGGGCATCAATTATATTGAATTTCAGCCCCCCTCTAATCCAGTATGACCTCATCTTAACTTCATAACATCTGCAAAGACCCTATTTCCAAATAAGGTCACGTTCACAGGTTCCAGGTGGACATGATTTCTGGGGGACACTATTCAAGCCAATACAGGAGGTTCTGCAGCTTTGACAACTTTCCCCTCTCCTGGAGTTACCTGCTTTGTCTTCTTTCTTTTTCCTCTGGAGAATTTCCCATTCCTTGGCCTTTACATTACCTGGTTTTCGTCTCTGATTTAATCTCGTGATTGCTCCAGCTGGTGCCCTCTCTGTCCTCACAGAATCAGTCTAACCCACAAAATCCCCCAGAATATGAATCTGCAAATCCTTAAGATCAGGTGAATTTGGGCAGCCCACTCATGGCTTTGTCTTCGGAGAGGAGTGTTGACCTGATTTTAGTCTTCTCTCTTAGGATGGATACCTATCACTTGCCTTTCTCCTATACCTCAGGACTGTGCCACGCACTTTTAGACTGTTGGGGGATTAACTGGTAAAACCAAACCAGGAATTGCTGACTTTTTGTGGTTCTTATATGTGCCATGGTCACCGTAAGACAACTTTGTCCGTTTTAAGGAGCTCATATCTGTCTCCACCTCCATTCCAACCTAACCTGAAAGTTTCTGTTCAAAATTGCTTTAATTACATTATTTGCATGTCTCATAGGTAAATCAGGCAATCCGACCCTTGGGCATATATTCAGAGAAAAACATTATTTGAAAAGATACACGCACCCCTATGTTCATAGCAACACTATTTACAATAGCCAAGGCATGGAAGCAACCTAAATGTCCACCAACAGATGAATGGATAAAGAAGATATGGTACATATATACAATGGAATATTACTCAGCCATAAAAAAGAATGAAATAATGCCATTTTCAGCAACATGGATGGACCTAGAGATGATCATACTAAGTGAAGTAAGCCAGACAAAGACAAATACCATATATTGCTTATATGTGGAATCTAAAAAAAATGATGCAAATGAACTTATATACAAAACAGAAATAGACCCACAGACATAGAAAGCAAACTTATGGTTACCATAAGGGGAAGGGGAAGGGAGGGGTAAATGAGGAGTTTGGGATTAACATAGACACACCACTATATATAAAATAGATAACCAACAAGGACCTACTGTATAGCACAGGGAACTCTACTCGATACTTAGTAATGACCTATAAGGGAAAAGAATCTGAAGAAAAAAATGTATATGTAACTGAATCACTTTGCTGCACACCTGAAACTAACACAACATGGTAAATCAACTATATTCCATTTAAAAAAAAAAAAAAAAGTGAGGCCCGTGTACCACAGGAAACAGTTGAACCTTGTTTTGGGTCGGACTTTCCCAAATTCTGAGCTCCTAGTTACCGTTTCTCATTATAGCACCCCATGCCTGACTCCTATGAAAACAGTCCTTACTGGTAACTCCTCCTTGCGACCCTGCCCCCTTCGCCTGCTGCCCTTTTGCATGTCAGAGGGGAATTGGACAGACCAGTGAGTCTCCTCTCAAGGTCCTGCAGAAGAGAAGGTTTTTATTTTTACATTATAGAAAAACTGTTAAAATATACATCATTCATTTTGATGAGACATCATCATTTATTATTTAAAATTTATTCTTTTACTCTACTTTGGCTTTTCAGCTTCTTTTTCACATTTACCCTGATCTCTCAGACATTTCCCTCCGAAATTAGAGGATAAGGCTGTGAGGATGTCCTGTTTGGGTCCGTTCTCTGTTCCTTTTCCTCCAGCCTCAGGGGGCTTTGGCCCAGAGTCACTTCCAAGTGGGCAGGCCCTCCCAGTGCTGTTGGTTTATGGAACATAGTTTCAGGAAAATGCCAAGTGTAAAGAGGTTTGAGCAATTGTAATTGCAGGAAACACAGAATGTGCTTTTAAAACTTTGGACCTCTTAATTCCATCTAGCCGTTTCATTGCTAATTTGCTTTTATTAAAACCAAAAAAAAAAAACAAAAGATCAACAGCCACCCCAGACCTTGAGGATAGAACATACGTAGACTATGCTTTTTGTTGTTGTTCTGGAATTTTATAACTCGTTGCTTGTTTTAGGTCAAACAAACAAAAAAAAAACCCCAAAAAACAGTGTTAGCAAAGTTCTTTTTTGAATTTAATTTATTGCTTTTTTGAATTTAATTTTACTGATTTGCTTATATATGGAAAAGATTTGTTATCTTCACAAGTAAGCAGGTTTAGTAACAACTTTTTTTTTTTTTTTTTTTTTTTTTTTTTTTTTTGCGGCACGTGGGCCTCTCACTGTTGTGGCCTCTCCCGCCGTGGAGCACAGGCTCCGGACACACAGGCCCAGCGGCCATGGCTCACGGGCCCAGCCGCTCCGCGGCATGTGGGATCTTCCAGGACCGGGGCACAAACCCGTGTCCCCTGCATCGGCAGGTGGACTCTCAACCACTGCGCCACCAGGGAAGCCCACAACTTTTTTTTTTTTTTTAACATCTTTATTGGGGTATAATTGCTTTACAATGGTGTGTTAGTTTCTGCTTTATAACAAAGTGAGTCAGTTATACATATACATATGTTCCCATATCTCTTCCCTCTTGCGTCTCCGTCACTCCCACCCTCCCTATCCCACCCCTCCAGGCGGTCACAAAGCACCAAGCAACAACTTTTAACTCTTCCTTGTTATGAGTTCCGTAGATCAATGTGCTTCCTGCTGATAACGTAAGCGCTTCCTTTCAGTTGATGGCTGCGAGTTTGGAGGAAAGGAGAATCACACAAATTATCAGTCACCAGTACTAAAAGTTTTATAAAGATTAATTAAAACTGAAACAAATATGATTCTCCTCAGGACATTATTTTATTCCAGTTCAGCTGATGTCTGACGATGTGAGCATATTAGATTTGTCAGATTTGTCTCAAATTAAATGGAAAAGCATTTTGCTTTATTATTTTCTGGTTGCTATGGTGACTTTTTTCCTCAGTAGATGGACAGAACGGTAATGAGGGTGGTGTTCAACACTGCCGTTCCAGGGCCTTAGGGCTGAAATGCCCAGTGAGGCATAGTGGAGACAAGGCAGAACTGCGAGTAGGGGCTTGGGGGCAGGAGGGGTTGGCCGGGGGGAGGTTGGCCCCAGAGCCGCCGTTCACTATATGAGTTACAAGTCCAGCAGCCTTCTTGAGCCTTACTCTGCTCATCTCTAAAATGGGCCCGGTATGATCTCTTGCCTGCCTCGTAGAGTTGTTATGAATTTCAAATAAGATTAACGTGCTCATTAAAAGCACATTGAAAAGCTGTGCGCTACCGTACAGATATGAACTATCTTTATTGTAGCTTCATGAACAATTGATTTCTTATGTCTTATCGGGTGATCCTTGTTTCTACCACACAAGGTGCAGAAATAGTAAATCAAAGAAACTGAACAGCTTTGCTGTTCAATATAAACAAGATATTGTTGATGAGGCAGAATTAAATTATTTTGCTTTTGGCTCTTTAGCTGGTGTGGTAATTCCTCTTCCAGCTCCAGGTCTTTCTCTCGTGTCATCCCAGATCTGGATAAACGCCTGTTCGGTTGTAATACACAGTATATATGGAGTGATTGTCATATGCAAGACACTTAGCTAAAAACCTTACTTTGGACTTTTCATCTAATCTATATCACAACCCTATGAGGTTGAGTACTAACACTGTTACAGATGAAGACGTTGGGGATTAGAAAGGTTAAATTAGTTCTCCAAAGAGTAGCATAGCCAGGGCTGGAATGTTTTGTCTTATGCCATGGCCTATGCTTTACTTGGTATGTTATTATATTTCCAAAAGTTTTGCAACTCTGAAATCATGTCTCCTCCATGAAAATCTTTTCTTACCAGTTGGTGCAAAGAGCCCCTATCTCTCTCTATTTCTTGTGAGTGTGTATCCCTCAGAGCTCTTCATTCATCACTCCATTCTACTCCTTGGTTAGTATTTTCATCATTTAATTATTTTCTCCATGTAGACCTCTGAAGTGCCTTCCCAAATCATTGTCTCTGTTTTAGATGACTGAAGCCCAGTTATAGAAAACTTCTCTGTTTTCCTACATCTGATTATTCATTCAACCAGACAGGTAACGTGATGATGACGAGGATCTTGGGAGTCTACCCATCACCTCCTGTGTCATTTCCCGTTGGCTGTTGGTCGATACAACTTCTTTCATCTCCAGCCTTGTCTGTCCTCCCTTTTCTACCCTTCTGTGACCCCTGGTCACTCATCCAAGGTCACAGACATGACTGACAATGACATGATTTTTTTAAACTTATTGCACAGCCTGCTAAACTGTGTTTTCTCCACAGTTTCATTTGTTTTAATATTTGCAGGTGTGTCTATACCATTATTTCTACTCAAAATAAAATGTCGGCACCTGAGATTTTCTGGAAGCCCTGTTGTTTCCATCTCCAAAGTAGCTGCTTGGATTTAGAAAGAGATTTTCTTCTGTGACTCACCCAGGAGAAAGTGTATTTTAACAAGAGACCATCAAGTCCTGAATCTCACACCAAGGGAGACAGTGCAGCAAACAAACAGTTTTTCTCTTTCCTGGCCCCAAGTAAGCTTAAATTTACTAGGAAAGTAAAATTAGGATGTTTGTTTATGTGGAAAGGGTTTTAGTATTAGACATCAGCAACACTGGGGACCGCTCCATAGGTAAAGCAGCTTTTACCAAATAAGTAGATTTTGAATTCCACAAAATAATTTATTTATGTATTATAAATTTATAATAAATTTATTTATTTATTTATAAATTATTTATTTTTGGCTGCCCTGGGTCTTCATTGCTGCGTGAGGTCTTTCTCTAGTTGCAGCAAGTGGGGGCTACTCTTTGTTGTGGTGCACAGGCTTCTCATTGCGGTGGCTTCTCGTCACTGAGCACCGGCTCTAGGTGCACGGGCTTCAGTAGTTGTGGCTCATGGGCTCAGTAGTTGTGGCTCGCGGGCGCTAGAGCGCAGGCTCAATAGCTGTGGCTCACGGGCTTAGTTGCTCCGCGGCATGTGGGATCTTCCCATACCAGGGCTCAAACCCGTGTCCCCTGCATTGGCACGTGGATTCTTAACCACTGCACCACCAGGGAAGTCCCTGAATTCCACACTCTTTATTAAAAATAAAGCAAAACCAAAACTTGTTTCTACCACACAAGGTGCAGAAATAGTAAATCAAGAAAATGAACAGCTTTGCTGTTCAATATAAACAAGATATTGTTGATGAGGCAGAATTAAATTATTTTGCTTTTGATTCACTTCAGCGTTTGGAACATGTTTTCTCTCCTTTAGAATTAAACACAACAGGAGTTTTTGGACTGTCCTTACTATTTCCTTTAACTGGCAGTGGGACAGTATGTGTTGATATAGGTTCCAAGTCACATTTCCTGTGTTTGTAACCAGTCTCTTTTTCACAGCTAATTAAGTGGAAAACGATGTATAAAATACAATTCAAAAGATTCACATTGTATACTCTTTAAAAAACTCTACTATTTACTGTGAATTATAGTTTTTGTTTTTCATTTATAATTTTAAAAACTCAACTGTTGGTGTGAATTTATTATTTTTCATTTCTATGTATAATTATCCAATTTCAAATTCATATTCTAATGTTTCAGTGTTAACCTAAAGATAGCTTGAATTTATGAAGCAAATTATCAAATAAATCATTACATGTTTCTTTTTTTTGGTTAATAGAAATGTTCTCAATTTTGTTATGAATATGTTTTCCCTTGTCCCTTAAGGAGAGCATAGAAAAAATAGACATTCATTTTTTCAGTTTTTGGGTTTTTTAAAACATCTTTATTGGAGTATAATTGCTTTACAATGGTGTGCTAGTTTCTGCTTTATAACAAAGTGAATCCACTACACGTATACATATATCCCCATATCTCCTCCCTCTTGCGTCTCCCTCCCATCCTCCCTATCCCACCCCTCTAGGTGGTCACAAAGCACCGAGCTGATCTCCCTGTGCTACGCGGCTGCTTCCCACTAGCTCTCTATTCTACATTTAGTAGTGTATATATGTCCATGCCACTCTCTCACTTCGTTCCAGCTTACACTTGCCCCCATTTTTTCAGTTTTTTAAAGATATATTTTGACATAAATTTTTTTTTTTGCTTGATACCAAGTACACATTTATTAAAGAATTTCCAAATCTAGGAAAAAGAAATGATACCCAGGAGAGTGAAGCATAACTGGCTAAATGCTGATAAAAGTCTCTCATCTGTGGAATGAAATTAGTATCGAAAGAGAATTACGCCAACACTGTACTATTGAAACTAGCAAATTCTAAAATATCTTTTGGCTACTCGACATAATGATTTATTTATTTTTGTTTATAACTTACCACCAATTAGCACGTGAAAGATAAAATAGAATTCACTATTGTTTTTCAAATCAAAACTTATTGAAACTACTCTTTGCAAACTGAAGGAAAAGCAAAAAGAATTTAATGATTTGCAGGAGGGGCATGTGGTAATAGCACTTTTTTTATGTCTACAGATGGATTTTTTTTTCCCCCAGGGACATTAATATACCTGGCTTCTCTAGCACTGCTTTGTACTATGGCATATGCTCAGTAAATATTGATTGAATGGATGGATGGATGAATGGGAATTGGAAAGTTATTTTATGTCGTTCAAAATTTAGAAATACAAAGAGGGAGTTAAATTTCTACCCTAATTATCAGAATTAAAACTTTATATTTCACTACCTTATAGTTTTACCATAAAATACCACTGAATTAATTTGTTCTATTTTGCGTTTGATGTGAACTGTTAAATCAAAGTTGTTACCTTTTTGGTAAATTAAGCTTCAGAGGTAGTGAGATTATGAAGGAGAAAAGAAAGCTGCAAAGAGTCTTCAAGCTCCAGCAGTTTCTTTGTCTCCTCCTCACAAGCACACAGTATTTTTCCCCAGTATGGTATCACTTTTAATAATATTGGAATTTCTCTTTAGGAGACACACACATAAGTGCTATTCATGAGAAAAGAGCACGGCATACCTAAAAATAAAATTGTGCTTTGTTTTTTTATAAACCTTGTTTATGTTTATTTTAAACCTTAGGGGAAAGTACTCTATGGGTATCCAGAGCTGTAAGTGGGTAAATAAAAAAGTACTGTAATTTTTCAAAGCGTCATTGACTGCCAAGAAATCTGATATTATCATTCCAGCTTACAGCAACTCAGTTAAGGGTATTAGTATCCTGCTATTTGCAAAGGAATTTACAAGGAAACCTAAAACAATTGGAAAAGACAATGGAAAAATATTATACAGACCTTTTAGATGAATCGACTATGATTTTAAAAAAAGAATTAAGATTATCTGATGAGCTGAATCTAAATAAAAATGCAGGTGAGGGTCCAAGCTTCCATTTCCTTGTTCTCTTTTATATTATGTGACCACAAAGTTATTTTCTTGCCAAAGGTTTTTTTTTTTTTTTCCCACTGGCTTGCTTATTTGATACAACTGATACTTAAGAACCATAGGAGCTGAAAATGTAGGTTGACAAAAATGGGGGTAACAGACTGGCCTTGCTTACGTATAATGTATGTTAGTAAGAGATGCTTTCCCTGGGCACTGTGTTGCAGAACTCAGGGAGCATCGTCTGATGGAACTGCACTGTGACTGGTGCCCCCTGGGGTCGTGCAGTGGTGCTGAGCACATATACCATCTGTGCTGATTTGGCTTCAGGAATGTTTTCCACGGATGGTTGTAGTAGGAAAAATATTTTTGAATCTTCACGCACTTATGTTTTCTTAACATTCACCACAGGCTACAATGTCAACGCGTCTAATTTTAAATAGCTTTTTCGCAGGACTTTAACCAGAAATAAGAGTAGAAACTTGATAGGAAAGATGCTGTCCTCTGCAACAAATTTAAAGTCTGAAAACACAGAGGTTTTTCAAATGGAAGCAGGAAACCGGCCATTCAAGAAGATGGTAGCGTGCTGAGCTGGAAATCCAACTTCTTTACACAAGTCAGGATTCTTCTTGGAATTCTCAGTTCTTTTCAGTTAAGTGGAGATCTGTATGAAAACTCTTTCTTTTGAACTTTTATAACACTTTTTTCTAATTCCCTGTACAGACAAATACATTTGCAAAGGTGGATAGTAGACATGACCTCAGCTTTAGTGTCTTAATGTGAAAATGCACATACATTCACAATGGAGTGAGGAGGCATTGTCATTTTTAAACACGAAAAGCCTTGACTTGACGCTCAGTAAGGGAAGGTGCTTGGAAGAATTACCAACTGATAAGGATATTCTGGAAAATAGAAAAGGGAGATATGTTAACAGAGCAAACAATTTTTTTTTTTTTTTTTTTTGCGGTACGCGGGGCCTCTCACTGTTGTGGCCTCTCCCGTTGCAGAGTACAGGCGCCGGACGCGCAGGCTCAGTGGCCATGGCTCACCGGGCCCAGCCGTACTCCGCGGCATGTGGGATCCTCCCGGACCGGGGCACGAACCAGTTTCCCCTGCATCGGCAGGTGGACTCTCCAACCACTGCGCCACCAGGGAAGCCCCCAAACAATTTTTTTAATCACCAAAAATTTCTTTTGGAAAACAAAAGAAAAAAATTAGAATTTTTAGAAAAAAACAATTACCGTTTTTTCTAATTTTATCTTATTTTTTTTCTAATTTGTCTTTAAAATTTGAGCCTTCCTCAAGTTTTACTTCTTCCATAAATTTTTCTCTCCCTTTCCATTCTGAAATCTCTGAATTCTTACCAACTATGTGAGTCTGGTGGAGTGTAGTATTAAGAACCCCCACATTGACGGATTGCACGGATTGGTTGATAGCGGGAGATTCTGCGCATGGGTGGCTCCACCCTCACGACCTTAGGTACCTTAGACAAACCACTTGACCTATGTTTGCATTGATTTGCTCATTTGAGAAATGCAGATAATAATGATCCTTGTGGTTGTTGTGAGCGTTAAAATAGGAACTATCTGTAAAGTGCATCTATGCACTCAGTAGGCAGTGGCAGTGTTTTACTGTGTACCACGTGTTGTAGCATTTGATTATTGTTATAATGACTTGCCTTAATTACTTTCTAAGGCATGATGTATACATTCATAAAACACATGCTAGAGTCTTTTTCCATGCTTGGGTTTAATACGTCAGTTTTTTGTTGTTTGGTTGGTTTTTAGACGTACGTTCCCAGGGCCAGGACGTATATCATTTTTGTTGTTGTTTTATTTATCATCACTTTATTTTTTTTTAATTTTGTTTTATTTTTTTGTGTGTGTGGTTACGCGGGCCTCTCACCTGTTGCGGCCTCTCCTGCTGCGGAGCACAGGCTCCGGACGCGCAGGCTCAGCGGCCATGGCTTACGGGCCCAGCCACTTCCACGGCATGTGGGATCTTCCCGGACCAGGGCACGAACCCCGTGTCCCCTGCATCGGCAGGTGGACCCTCAACCACTGTGCCACCAGGGAAGCCCTCACTTTATTTTTTAGAGGAGTTTTAGGTTCACAGCAAAACTGAGTGGGAGGTGGAGTTCCCATGTAGCCCGGTCCCCACGCACACACAGAGTCCACCATATCAGCACTCCTCCACCAGAATGGGACCATTTGTTACAGTTGATGGACTCTATATTGACAAAGTCCACAGCTTACATTAGGTTCACTCCTGAAGTTGTATATTCTATGGGTTTTGACAAATTTATGACATGGTGTCCACCCTAACGGTATCATACAGAGTAGCTTTATCACCCTAAAAATCTTCAAAAAAAAGCACTCTACCCATTCATCTCTCCTTCCCCTCAGCCACCGGCAACCACTGGTCATTTTACTGTCTCCATAGTTTTTGCCTTTTCCAGAATGTCATACAGTCAGAATGATACAGTATGTAGCCTTTCCAGACTGGTTTCTTTCACTTTTTTTGTTTTTTTTTTTTTTTAGATTTAATTTGTTTATTTTTGGCTGCACTGGGTCTTCGTTGCTGCACGAGGGCTTTCTCTAGTTGCGGTGAGCGGGGGCTACTCTTCGTTGTGGTGCACGGGCTTCTCATTGCGGTGGCTTTCTCCTGTTGCGGAGCACGGGCTCTAGGCACACGGGCTTCAGTAGTTGTGGCTCGCGGGCTCAGTAGTTGTAGCTCGCAGGCTCTAGGAGCGCAGGCTCAGTAGTTGTAGCTCCCAGGCTCAGTAGTTGTGGCACACGGGCTTAGTTGCTCCGCACCATGTGGGATCTTCGTGGACCAGGGATGGAACCCGCGTCCCCTGCATTGGCAGGCAGATTCTTATCCACTGCGCCACCAGGGAAGTCCCTCTTTCACGTCTTAATATGCGTATATATTTCCTCGGTGTCTTTTTTTTTTTTTTTTTTTTTTTTTTGCGGTACGCGGGTCTCTCACTGTTGCGGGCCCATCTCCCGTTGCGTGGAGCACAGGCTCCGGACGCGCGGGCTCAGCGGCCATTGCTCCGGGCCCAGCCGCTCCGCGGCATGTGGGATCCTCCCGGACCGGGCACAAACCCGTGTCCCTGCATCGGCAGGCGGACTCTCAACCACTGCGCCACCAGGGAAAGCCCTCCTCCATGTCTTTTTGTGGCTTGATAGTCCATTTGTTGTTAGTGTTGAATAATATCCATGTCTGGATGGACCACAGTTATTTATCTAATTCAGCTACTGAAGGACATCTTGGTTGCTTCCAAGTTCTAGCAGTTAAGAATAGGCTGCTATAAACATCTCTGTGAAGGTTTTTTGTAGAGCATATCATATATATATATATATATTTTAATTTCCTACAGTCTCTCATACAAAGATAAGGATTTTTAGCACTTAGAATTCCACATCTGAGGTCTGAAAGGACTTAGAAATAACGCATTAGATACAAGGAAACTGAAGACCAAGCGACCTGGTGTCGACTGCGTGTGCAGTCTATTGTACTTCCTACCAGGAAATTCTTACCTATATGTAACGAAGAAGATCTAAAAATTAGGTTGGACGTCTTGAAAATATTACCAAAGGTTGATGTGGTGAGCATAAGAGCTGAGAATTATCGCCCCAAATGATATAATCAGTTTTTTTAAAGAGTGAATTTAATAAGCTGTAGCCATGGTTTTTCCTCATTGTTTTATAACTGCTCATTTTAACTTTATTATGACTTTATAATTTCTCTCCTAAGCTAGGCATTGTGCATTTTGAGTTATGTTTTGCGTAGCTGGATTTTTGACTTTTTCCCAGTGGCCGATGCCCTCTTGGGACTGACTGAGCCTTGCTCTTTTTCACAGGTTGTGGCGGAGAGTTGTCGGGGGACACGGGCTCCTTCAGTAGCCCCGGCTACCCTAACAGGTACCCCCGCCAACAAGGAGTGTATCTGGTACATTCACACAGCCCCTGGGAGCAGCGTTCAGCTCACCATCCATGACTTTGATGTGGAGTATCACGCAAGCTGCACCTTCGAGTGTCCTGGAGGTAGGAAATTAGATAGTTTTCCGCACGTTATAGGATTTGGGGGGTAGAACCTGGAAATCACTCTGCCGAAAACCCTAATTCTTTCCAGGTGGCCAGCAGTGTTCTATTCTTAGACGTTTCGATGAGTATCAGCCCTTTGGTGAATGATGCTTGCAGACAAATGGAGTATATATCTCAGTTTGGCTTTCCCTACAAGCAGTGCCCCGAATGGCTGGGTGTAATTAGAAGGTGGTACCAGGCGGCAGCAGGGAGGTAACCATGGGGGGAGGCTGAGGAGAGAGAACCAAGGGAAGGGAGCCCTGTGGGCGCAGTGGGCTTAATCCTGCTGCAACCCCCGAGGTCCTAGTGAGGTCTGTTGCTCAGAACCATCCCTCTAAGGACACAAGGCATTGTTCCCCCAGCTCCCATCCCCACTGATGGAACCTGGGATCATCAGTGCCCCACACTTCCAGCCTGAGAAAGCTCCCTTGGGAAAGGCAGTGGGTGGCAGAGTGTAAAGAAGTCGTGGGTGCTCGGGGTAGGACAGGGCAGGGAGCTGAGGAAGTGGCCGCAACTTTTCCAACACGGCTGCCATGGCTTTATCTCGGGTAATTAAGATGGCCCTTGAGATTCGGTTATCATCGGCTGGTTGTTGCAGGAATCTAGTCATTAGATGATTTCCAAGTACACATGAAACTCCTATTGCCTCAGCGGTAGGGACTGCCTCATGGCAAGGTTCTGTATCTAGTAGAAGTTAAAGTCCACGAAAGCTGGGTATTTGTCTGTTTTTGTTCTGTTTTGTTTTGCTTCACTGCTATACCCCCAGAGCCATAGAGCACTTGGCAAATAGTAAACACTTGATATATATTTGTGGGATAAATGAAAGCGTCACATCTCCAGTTGTCGTGCAGTGATAATGTACATTTATGGTGATTTGCAAAGGGATTTCAACATCCATTTTCCCATTTGAATGTTAGCGAATCCTGTGAGGTAAGAGGGGGATTTTACCGCTCCCCATTTCACTGTTGTCAGAACGGAGGCTCAAAAAGATTGCCGGGTTTTTCCCCAACCATAAGGATGGTGAGTGGAAAAGCTGAGAACGGAATCCCTCCCCGCCGCACACGCCACGTCAGCCAGTGTAGAAGGACAGATGTGGGCAGTGTGCAAGATACTGAAAGGAGCGGCTTGTCGACAGGCCTGTATAGGAAACTTTAAAACTTAAAAGCCTTATTTAATTACAAACCAAGTTGTCTCCTTGAAAAGAAATGGGGTTCTCAAATCACGTCCTCACTGAGGAGACGCAGCGTCACTAGGAGTCACATTTAGCAGCTCGAGTCTGCAAAGAAGGACGATGCTGCAGCAAGTGGGACTGGAGACAGAGCCGGTGAGTCCTTGGGTTCCACCCAAACCCTGTCTTCACGTAAGTCCGGCTGCCCAGGCGTGACTCCAGCTCAGAAGAGGGCCAGTTTCTTCCGAGGAGAGAATAAGGTAGCTCCCGAAATTCACGAAACTCACACGCAGCTCAGACTGTGAAGCAGTAATGACGCTCACGCGGGGAGTGTCGAGACGCTCCCTCCCGCGGGCGAGATTCCTCAGGCGCATGACAGCCCTTAACCCGCACAAAGGGCTGGCGGCAGTGTCCCACGGTAACGTGGCACGTTCGTCACCCTTCAATTTTCTATATTGCAAAGCTCGTGTGATCGTTGCCTACTTGGCAAACATGTAAATGATGGGTTCACTGTGCTTTGGTTTTGTCCCACCCATTACGTGAGAGAGCAAAGAGCAGGCCTGTTCCCTGGTGAGCGGCCTTGGGGACAGTAGGGGCAGCACAAGGCCTCTGGGCAGCAGCGTTCAGACAGGGTCCTGCACAGAAAGGACCGTGAGAAGAGGCTGTCGGTCCTGCTTGGGGCTACCTGTGTCAGGACAAGGGGGCTCCCGTGTCCCATCCAACCAGGGTTTGAGGGGAATATATTGAAACCTTAAATATTGGGGCAAAGTTTTTCTCTTAAGGCTGAAGTGAGTTAACCCCTGGCTTTTCCCCTCCAGACCTTGTTGGACGTCTCTGCAAATATTCAAGAAGGTGCTGTCATCAATTTGGGTTAATGACAATAGAGTGATTTTTTCCATCCCTATCACATGGACGCCGATAACATGTTAGCACAGGTTTCACAATATTTTACCCCAGGTGGGTGTGTGGCCTGGAAACATGGCTGACTTTCTCCACCCATCTGTCCCCGTCCCTGTTGGTTCATCAGCCCGTCCTGCTCTGAGCCCCGTAGGGCCTCACTGTCTCCAGGTATCCGGTTTTTACCTGAGTTTTCACCTGATCTAACCAAGAGTCCATCTATTTTTCTCTCAAAAGTCAGGTGTCCGGAGAGTGGCCAGCTGTATCAGGCAACAGCCATTTGGTTACTCATAACCCCTGAATGCTGACTTGATTGTAACAGTAAATGGAGCTAACAGAGCAGAAAGAACTGTTCAAAACAGATTAAAACCATAGGCTTTGAAATGTTCTATATCCTGAGCATTGGCTAAAAACACATTTTTAAATCTCTGATCATCAGACCAATTCTTTTTCCCCACAAAGTTGAGTCATATGCTGTAATCCAACGAAGCACACCCTGAAATTTCTTTCCATCTTTTTCCTCTTTGAAGAGTCATGTGCCTAACTATTGGGTTTTAATTTGTGGAAGCGGAAAGTACTATTCTGTTGTTTGAGTGAGAGAAACGCTGGCTGATTTCACTTCAGTCCTTGAGAAAGGAGCCTGAACGCACAGAGCAGAAAAGGGAAGCCAGTCCTCGCGCAGGAGACCCAGACGGTTGCCTGGGGCGGGCAGTCAGCCTCCCCGGTCTCTCCCCCGCTGTCTTGTGAACCCGGCTCATTACGAGGGAAAAAAGCAAAGAACGTCAAAAGCGGCAGTGTTTACGCTTCTGGAGGCTTAGGCCCGGCCGCTCACACCCGCTTTGTTGCGATCTCAAGGGGACCCTGAGCAGGGAGACAGAATATTTTGCTGACCTGCAAGTTTTCTTTGTTAGAAACTAAACGCTTGCGCTCAGAGCGTTCTGTCCAAATATGTGCTGCTCGCGGGGTGGGCGATTGGGGGCCCGGGCTGTGGGTTTCAGGCTCTGAGCTCCACCCAGGCCAGGGGGCAGGGGAATCTCAAGGGTGCTAAACCGAAGCAGTCTGGTTTGTGCCATTGCATACGTGTACATGGGAAGGGCCACACAGGGCTCCTCCTCCAGTCCTGCCTCTGATGGACTTGGGGGCCACACAAACAGAGCTCTTCTAGGTGAAAAATCAGCTCGAAGCGGTTGGCTCGCTTCATTCCTTTGCAATTACAGCCCTTGCGCTCGGCCCTCCGTAACAGTGGTTTCATTCATTTCGGCCTTTCCCGCATGGCTGGGGGAATTAATCAGACAAAGAAATCATTATGGATTCAATCACACACTCCTCACCGAAAGTAGGCTGCTTGTTCTTGCTCTCCCTCCCGGAGGACACTTGAGTGAGGTCCACATCAGTCAATCAGTCGGCAGCCGCCCGGGGTGGGGAGGGGGGCAGGGGCGCAGGGCCTCAGGCTGGGGAGATGCTCTGGTGGGAGAGCGGCGCAGGTCAGGGTGGGGAGGGCACCACACGCACCCACTGGGCCACCTTTCCTGGGTCTGGTTCCAGCCGGAGGGGGGAAGGGCGCAGATGCCTGAGAACTGTCACCAAATTGGTGACTAACGCCAAGTGTGGCAAGATTGACGGTCGGGGGTCTCCACCTTCTGTGGGATTCTTATCTTCCCCCCACACCCCGCACACGGGTTATCCAAGGGGCCCTTGAGAAACCTGTGTGGAGGCATCCTGGAGGCCCCCGTGGGCTGGGCCAGACCTCCTGCAAGATGCTGGACGTGAGATCCAGGGGACAGTTGCCACGAGGAATGTGTCGCCGGGGATATTAGCATCCAGCCAGATAGTTGCAAATTGCAGCAGCCTAGGATATCTCGGGACAAGTGAGATGGACCTAGCGGGCAGAGTCCAGGGCGATTCCCGAGCAGAAGGTGAACGCTCTCCGTCTTGCTCCTGTGAGCGTCTGTGCAGGAGAAGGTACAGAGGGCCTGTAGGACTCCCTCCCTGAGGGTACCGCAGAACACACTGATAGAGGTACATTTTCACTCCCTCTGAAGGGGCAAAAGTATATTAAATGCCTAATCTTGTAAAGCATTCGGGTTGCAAAGTGGGAAAATCCTAAAAATGTAGCAGTGAGCAATAGCCTTCAGTGAACAAACAAAATAGCTTTATGCTAAGGCTGTTCCTATGCGCCCAGAAGAGTTAGAAAATCAGACCTGATACTGGATTATCTGCCACATACCTCTGCCAAGAAAGCAGGGGATCCTATGTGGACTTGGAAGAGGGGAAGGGGAGATAGGGAGAGTCTGGGATAATCTACTCAGTTCAGCTCTGCAGCTCCGGCTGAGGGACAAGCAGGCATTTCATGGGCAGTTGAACTTGTGTGTTACGAGGGCAGAGGGAGTGCCTTGGAAATCCAGCTCAAGTTTACAGTGTGCCCCCACATGGGGAGGCTGAGATTTCAATCTCTGCTGATAATAGGATCCAAACGCTGGTGCTAAAGGGGAATCAGCGGAAGGCTTGTAATTGCTTAAGTACTCTCTCAAGTTCTTTTTTTCTCCGTCCCATCATAGATCTATGGAGGCCCTGATTTCCACTCTCCCAGGATAGCCCAGCTGTGTGTGCAAAGATCGTCTGAGAATCCCATGCAGGTCTCCAGCACTGGAAGCTGAGCTGGCAATCCGATTCAAGACTGACTGGTCCATAAATGGGAGAGGCTTCAACATCTCATGGAGAGCAGTCCCTGGAGGTGGGTGAACCAAGGAGCTGTCTCAAAATCCTTAAGCTGAGCCCTCGTTAAATTTCATGAAAGGTGTTTTAGAGAGCGATGTGACGGCTACATCCTCCGTCACAGCTCTGTGACTTCTCTAATGGCACACACGCTTCCCTGAGAGAGAGTTTAACTTGCAAAGAGTCACCTCGTATGTGAAAACAGCCCACGCAAGTGTGCACATCCATGCTGAAAGCAGAAGCAGGGTGGTTGGTCAGACTCGCTTTCTCTCCAAGGGACTCCTGCCTGTTCACCAGCCTCAATTTGGGCATCAACAAAGTGCTAAATTACTTTATGCCACACATGTGGATGCCTGGCAAATACCAAAAGTGCAAATGTTAAATTTGTGAATTTCAAGGGAATTATTACCTTTTGTTATATAGTGACTTTCTGCCAAGATCTTAGGCTGTCTAAATAAATTACCTGTTGCAGAGTTTTAAAAATAAAGCATCAATGCACAAAATCCTTCAGCAGATGTTAATCTATACAGCTACTAATGATAGCAATGTTTATTGAACGCCTTACTGTGTGTCAGGCATTTTTCTAACTATTCTATAAAGACTCTCATTTAATCCTCACAAACCGCCCTCTGAGGGAAGGTTGTTTCTTGTCCTTATCTTACTGCTGAAGAAATTGGAAGCCTAGAGTAGTCAGTGACCTGTCCAAAGTCACACAGCTAAAACATGCCAAAGCGGAAGACATGACTCCAGGCTGCCTTATGGCCCCACTTCTGTAGGCCAAGGGTGATATAGTAAGTATACTAGAGCTTTCCTAAAGTTAAGGGTACGTGAATTTAATGAAAATTATATTTACATGGTGCTGAGATTACCTAAAATGATTCTCAATTATCAGAAAATAATACTGAATTTTCCCGTTATTCGTTTATATTATCATAAACCCAAGAAATGATGGGTCATAGAGTTAGACATTGATAGATATTTGATTACATCACAGGAGTTTAGAAAACTGAATGACTGTACAAGGTCCAGAATATTAAATTTTAAAAGACAGATGTTAAATAATTATAAAAGCGTGCACTACTGAATTATCAGAATTCTTAGAAGGAGATGTGTTATTCTTACAGTATGTTGTATTTTGAGAGAAGAATGAAGAGGCATTTCATGGCTTTGTGAAAATATGATTTTACTTGCATTATTTTTCAGTATTTTTCAGATAACCTTTGGCATCAGTATTTGAAGTATTTGAAGCCTTTTCCTAGGCGTACTTCTTCATTTTGTTGAGATGCATGAATTATTGGCGAACATTCGGTCCTTCAGGATGTTTAGCACAGACTGCATAAAAATGGTGGTCAAACAAAGTAGCATATCGTTCTGTGCCTCCCGGGTGACGGTGTAAAGTTTTGTGCATCAGGGATTCCTCTCATTATTGAATTGGGTCTCCCGTCTACAGGTTGTGGTGGCATTTTCCAAGCTCCCAGTGGAGAGATTTCATTCTCCAAATTACCCCAGTCCTTATAGGAGCAACACTGAGTGTACATGGGTCATTCAGGTGGAAAAACATCACCGTGTTCTCTTGAACTTCACTGACTTTGACCTTGAACCTCAGGACTCTTGTATTATGGTAAGTGACACAAATCTCAAGCATCGTCTCCAGTCAAACCTGGGTCAAAACACTGCCATAAGAGCATGTTTAGTGAATGTATTAGTCATGAATGTTTTCTGTGTCAAATCATGGGAAACTCAACTATTAGCAACTTAAAATATAAGGACATTTATTTTTACGTAAAATATAAACCAGGAGGTTTGTTTAGCAACTCAGTCTCTGCTCTACCATTCTTAGTGAATTGGCTTTTCACTTTGTGGTTGTTACCTAATGGTCCAAAAATGGCTGCAGCAGTTCGGAACATCCTGAGTTCAGATCTGAAGAAGACGGGAAGGAATAGTGTTAGTTGTTTCTATTTGCATTTTTTTTTTAATCAAGAATGCAAAATTTTTATAGAAGCCCCCTTACAGATCAATTGGCCAGAAGTGGTTGCAGAAGAGATTAGGAAGTTTAGTGGATTATGATAATGGATTTATCATAACCACTTTAAATCAATTATTATTAACTCTCTGGGGGTTCTCACAGGGTTCTACTTTTTCTTGAGATCAGGATATCTTGATCTGCTACTTGAACAAATCAGTGTCTGATAGAACAGACTAGATGGGGAGACAAGGGGTGGAGGAAAAGGGATATGGCTGTTAGTTGGTTCAATGACAAAAAGTTTCCATCGCTACCAACAGCTTTAATACATTTTCACCTGAAACTAATGCTATATGTTTAACGTAAGAGTGAATGAGGTTGTATTTCGAAATTTTCTTTTTGTCTTTAATTATTTTGGTTACCTGATTTTTTTTTAACACAAGGTTTTCCATCTTTCATTTGTATCTAGAGATATTTCATTCAAATATAAACCAGATCCTCTGGCTAATGGATCTTCCTGTTTTAGTTTCCTGACCGTTTCTTATACAAATTCCAACTGGTTAGCTTTCAAACTTAACTCAGGAAAATTCAAAAGTTGTTTCATAATTTTCAAAGTAGTCCAGGCTCACAGTATGATTTCAAGTATTATTTTACAAGATTAAATCATTAATCTACTTAAAGTTCAGTTGATTTATGGTTATGTATTAACCTTTTAACATGAATCTTCTGAGTCTAAATTGGCAGAGCATTATGTCCTACACCAAACTTAAGGTGTGGACATCCACTTTCCATGACGGTCACTCTCCTGACAAAGACAATTTCAAAACTTTGGATGATATTTTACAACACTTTCCTAAATGCCACAGGGAACTCACAAGGTGGTGTGAAATTTCTGAGTTAATATCCAAGTGAGATGTGAGCTTGGTAGTTGGGTTCGCTTTTGCCCGTGGGGCATTTGCCGATTCCAGAAGGAGTTAGTGGCACTTCTCAGAGCCTTTCAGGGCAAAGAGGAGCAACGTTTGAGTCCAGGACCTGAGTAGGGTGTGGGTTCCTGGTAAACTCTCCTGAATCCTAGGTAAAATGAAAGTAGCAGCTTTCAGGAAGACCGCATCCAAGCATCGATTCATCTGAGTGGCCTCCCTAAATCTCCAGCCATGGAATAATGAGAGGAACCTTGCCTTGCTAATGCATCTAGGCCTTGGACATCTGGCCAAGCAATTAAAACTCTTCTTCAAGGGAGATGAAATCATCCCAGACCTCACTTCTACCAATAATTTTCATATGCAACAGCAAGCACACTATCAAAGATATTTTATATATAGGAGGAGACAGTGCAACATAAATGAGTTATAGCATGAATAACAGACAATGGAAATAAACACTGATAGGCACAGGTTAGTAAACAACTATGGTTACTAAGCTTATGGAGATAAAAATCAAAATTAAAACTTTCAGCAAGGACTGCAAATCATAAAAAGTGACATTGCAAATAATATTTTTTAAAAGCTGAAAAATTTAAAGTGGATAAACACAGAAGCTGAAATTAATATCTCAGTGGAAGGGTTTTGGGGTGTTTTGCTTGTTTGTTTTTTGTATATTAGGCAAATTAGACAGAGATGAGAGAACAAGTGAATTGGAAGATATCAGAGAATCTATCTAGAAAAAAACAAAACAAAACAAAGCAAAAGGATGAAAAATACAGAAGGGAGATTAAGGACAAATATAGGATACATATAAAAAGTAACATACATTTACATACACATATAAATGGAGCAGGAAACAATATTTGAAGAGCTGATGACTAAGACTTTTCCCAAACTGATGAGAGACATCAATTACAAACACAAGAATCCCAAGGGACCCTGTATACAGCCAAGCAAGATAAATAGACATACTTATCTGAAAAAACTTAAGATTTTAATCTTTATCTAAAGATAAAGAAAAAAATTGTTACAGTCATCCAGGAGAGTAGGTGAGCGGGTGAACAAATTATCTTTTAGGAAGTGGCAGACTGAATGCTGACTTTTCAACAGTGAAAACTGGAAGGAGAAAAGACAAGAGTTGGTATCTTAAATTTAAGGAAGAAATAACTATCAGTCAGGAACTCTGTACTCTCCTAAAATAACCTTTAACCATGAAGGTGAAATAAAGCATTGAAGCAGTAGGGGGTGCCTTCAAGAGAAGGTCGAATGGGCCAGAGACAAGCTGTCTGCCTTACAGTTTTGCCTCTGGTGGGCAATTCTCCATCACTTTCTCCCAGTCTGTATGGTTCCAGGTATAGTTTCTTCTCTTTGGTAAAGTCCGTAATCCATAAGATTCAACATGCAAGGTGTGTGAACCAAACAAAGCCTAGGTCAAAGCCACACCCGGCATGGCTGCATTACGTCCCTCCTGTGGGCATGAGTAGGATTTCCCACCTGCATGAGATATAAATACACAGACTGGGTTTTCTAGTAATCAGTGCCATATCTCAGCACACAGCTGGGCTTGACTTCACAACTGTAGCCAGAGGAAACAGACAGGAGGAAGTAAAACCTCAACTATAATTCTGGTCATTGGGCATGGAGATAAGAAATAAACCCACATACAGGTGCTGGGAGGAGTCAGTCTGGCAGACACGGTAAAATACAAAATGTAATAGTCCAAACAAGTTGCCAGGATCAGGGGATCCCGTATGAAGTAGTTGGGGTAACCCCGCCCTGCGGGGAGATGCGAGTATCAGAAGCAGATGTTGCTAAGCGCTTGAGTGACACATGGATGCAAAAAGCGAACTGCACCAGCAGTGTGGGTCCCCACAACGCTGTGGTTAAGAAATCCAGCGCTGTGGTCGGGTGGCCCTGGGGCTGAGCCTGAATTTTGCCATTTTCCGGTTGAGTCGCCTGGGAGAAAGCGAACCTTTCAGCTTTGGTTCCTTAATGGTGACATGGGGGACAGTAAGAGTATCTGTGTCAGGTTTGTTGTTGGGATACTGGAGGTCGTGTCGGTGACCTGCTTGTCACATAGAAAGCCCCCCATTCGTGCCAGCCCCTAGTCACAATGACACTGACGGTGAGCGTCCCCAGAGAGGCCTGTCCAGGGGCAGTGGTGGAGGAGGTGCTGTGGAATACGAGGACGAACAACCAGCTTGGGGTGCTGGGCCTCCAGGTCTTCAGTAAAAGAAGAGCCTGTTTATGAACCTTTCTGCTAGCACAGCACCGAGCATTTCGTGGACCCAGGACTCAATAACCTGTAATAACGATCACGAGGAAACGGGAGTGATTCATTTGGGCCTGGAAGCCAGAGGAGGTTTCACACCAAAGATGACATTTACGTGGCAGAATTTCACTAGTAGACACGTGGCACAGAAGCCAGGGAGGAAGCTCTGGGAGAGAAACCGGGTAGATTGTTGTACAGAAGCGCCAGCGTGTACCGACATTTGGGCTGTAGCTCTGTGCTGGGGAGCGTGTGGAGACCCAGGGTCTATAGAAAACGTCTGAACTGGACAAACTCTTGTGCTCTGTGAAGAATTTGAAATTATCCTATAGCCAGTGGTGGGGTTGATGAACGTTTTCTGTAATGTACTCAAACTGAGTTTTATGATAATAACAGGCAGCCGTGTGAGGCTAGGTTCGGCAGAGAAAGAGAAGGATGGTATAAAGGCTGATTGGAGAGCTATGGAAAAACCCTGGGCAGTGGCCTTGGGAGTGGAGAGGAAAGGATGTACCGGCAAGCTCATGTTGGTGTAGCCACCGAAACCTAGAGGCTAATTACACCGTGGAGGGTTGGGGGGGAGGGGTGATAGAGATGCAGGGGTTAAGATGATTTGCTTGAAGAATGGGTAAATTAATAATGCCATTGACTAAGAGAGTACTAAAGGGATCGACTACTCAGATTGATTGGAAACTTGAGTTTGAAGGTCTACACTGCGTCCCTTATAGAGTTCAACAACGGGTTCAGTGCTCAGGATGGGGTCTGAGCTGGACATATCCACTTGAGGATAATTTCTATATACTTGGATGGTTGTTAAAACCACAGAAGTAGATGGAATCCTATATATGAGCATTTTGTGAAGAGAAAAGGGCTAAGTAAACTCTTGGCCCTAAATCACCATTTAGGGGGAAGATGGAGAAACAAAGGACAAGGAGACTGAAGGGTACTCAAGGAGATGGGTGGAGAAGCAGAAGAGAATGGTAGCATAGAAACCAACAGAGAAGTCAGTTTTAAGAGTGGGTGGGCAAAGGTGTCAAATCCAGCAGATGAGGCTAAAATGAAGCCACCGGATTCAGTCTTTGATGACCTTGTAAGAAGCAGGACTGGTGTGGGTAGTACTGGAAGACTCCAGATCACGATGGGTTAGGAGATACAGGAGCTTCTCAGCTTTTCCCCAGAATTATGAAAGTGAATGGTATAGAGAGATAAAGGGCCATAACCTGTGATAAGTCAGGATCAAAGGAAGTTGTTATTATTATTTGTTTTAGTGGTGAAGAAGCTTAAGCATGCCAGGAGAGCAGGGTGCTGGTGACAGAAGAGCAGCTGAGGTGTAAGAGATCAATGGAGTAAACGATGAAGCCGTGTTATCAGGGCAGAGACCTGAGGAAGGGCCAGACTGGTTTTATAAATTTCATATTTTCAGAATGAGAAATTTGAACCCATGGCCAACCATAAGTTTCCTTTTCTGATTTGCAAATGTCTTTATATTGAAAGTTGCATAAGTCATATACAAGCTAAGTCATTTTTGTTTGTACAATTTGTAACTCACCTTTACTAAAAGATAAAGAAATGTGAGAAAGGACTGTTCGCAGAAGTTGGGGTGGAGATCTGCTGTGTACGGTTGCCAAGTGGACCCAGTTATGGGGATGGAGGTCTGCAGAGGTTTAGAAACAGGCAGGCAATGCACTGGCGAGGCTGGGAGCTGGGCTCCAATTTAGAGTTCGCTGTCCAGGCGTTCACGAAGGCAGGCGTTGAGGCACCAGCCATCTATCTTTATAGCTGGATGGACACTGGATGCGAAATGCCCCCCAAAATCTAGTATCTTACATAAGATCTCTGCAGTTTAAGTTCGTACAAAGCCAGTCATTCATTATGGAGACATTCAAGTTAATTTCTTGGTCCTGCTTCTTAGACAGAGTCAGTAGCAAAGAGAAAAACATTCAGCTGCCAGTGCTGCTGCCAGATAATGTTTGTGTTCGTGGGATTTTTAAGAGAGCTCAAGTGTATTATTCGATACCAAGGTAAATTATGCTTGGATAGGACCAGCCATCAGGGTTTTAAACCTCCTCTATCAGTTTAGATTTCAGAGTCCCATTAGAGACCCAGCCATCTCTCAGAATTATTTGTAAGGAGTAGGACAGGAGGCAGGGAATAGTGTTAGGAAGATATGTGTGCGTATGCCAGAGGAAGCCGTCCCAGCCTTCAGTGGAAAGTTGCAGACGGCTCATTTGGGAGTGGGTTGAGTGGACTTCACTCCCTGGCATCATTATTGATATTCGATCTCGGTATTTTGAGCCACATGAGAACTTAGATAACATCGCAGAAGCGTGTTTTCTAGAATTTCATGCTGCTGTAATAAAAAAAGAGAGAAACTAGATTTTTCTGACTGCTGTTGAAGCGGTGATGGCATCACCTGGAACTCATCAGAAAGCTCAATTTACACTCAGGTTTCAACTAATTTGGTAATACGTGTGCACTTTTTGCTCAGTCCCTGTGAGTGGCTGGCGTCGTTAACCTCTGGCTCTCCTGAAGGACACACTGTGACTGCTTCTTGCTAAGGCAGCAGCGGGACCCACGGGCTGCACAGAACTTGTATGGTCAGCATGAAAACGGCTCCATTAGATTTCGTTTCACGAAGACCTAGTGTTAAAGTGACCTCCAACTGACAGCCTAATTGCTTAATTACAGGCTCTCTCCTGAGCCTTAAATTCACATAGCTCTGCGAGCTCTTATTGATCTAGAAATGCGGGTTGTAGCCCAGTGTGAGAGGGAAAGAGAGAAATCAGATCAGCGGCATGACTGGCCCCCAGAGACCCCGGGCCTCTGATTTCCACATCCTCTTTGCTCAGCACAATGGAATGTCTGCCTGGTGAGAATCAGTGAGAAACAGATAAAAGGAAGCAGACCACGGTCCTGGCCCAGCCTCTCATCTGGAGAAAGTATCCACTAGGGCTACAGGCCCTGCGACAAAAAAACAGGCACGTCGTGAGTCACGGTTTTCTTTCTGAAGCTCTTCGTGCTGCTCTAGGAGAAGGAAAGCAAAGTGTTGGATTTGAACTGAAGAAAACCAGATTCCCCCCACGCCAAAGCTGCAGTGCCCGTTGTTCACACTATCTGACAGCAAGGCACAGGGTGGGACAGGGCAAACGTAAAACACAGTATCCGTATTTCGTTTTATTTTTTAAGACACTACCTATGATGTGTTTCCTTTTAAAACATTGATCATTTCCAAACCCGAGCAAATAGACCCAAGGATAATAGAAGTCAGTACTTCAAAGAAACAATTCTTAAACAGTTCTTCTTTAAATATGTACTGTTTTACAAATAGATCCATGACAGAAACCAGTCTCTTTCCCTCTCTTTCTCTCTCCCTCTCATATCTTCCCTTTTTCCTTCTCACCACAAAAAGTTTACCTTCCGTTCAATACTTGAGGAAGATCTCCAGTAATCTCTTTTAAATGTTTTATTTTGTGGCTTGCTTTTGGTAACCCCTTAGCCATTTGGCCTTCCGGTGCCAAGTTAGTTACCAAAAGCCACGCTGATACTTTCCATCCCCAGAGCAAAGAATCATTGAATTGGAGCCGCTGTCCTTAATCTGCGGACACAAGCTTTGTTTGTGTTTCAGCTCAGAATCTCCTTAAATGTATGTTTATTCGTGAAAATAAAATGAACTTCTTGGATTTCTTTTCATACCAACGTTTCCAGTAATCTTTGGGTCCCTGCTTGCAACAACTGCAAATTATGAGAGTTTCTTGTCTCCTGTAAAATTTGGAACTGGAGTGCCACCCTGTAGAACAAAGAAACAGGAGTGACAAGAGTCCCGACACGAGATGTGTGCTGTGAACTGGGGATTTCATTTCAGAGGCCCGTAGCTGGAAAATATCACTGACGGAGGAAACCGATGCGTCCTCCACCCTCCGCCGTCCACCCCCAAGAAAAGCTGCCGTGATGAGCAATACTTCCCTTTCCTTCCTTACCTAAATTTATGACTTTAACAGCTTGGATAATTTCCTGGTGGGGTGCGCTCCCCGTCACTTAGTACTTCCTCCGCCTGCAATTACCGTTCCAACACGGGGGCTCCATTAGCAGCTATGCTGCCCTCCTCCCGTTTGCCACACGTGAATACATTTCACGGACTCTCATGCTCCAGACGGACTTGGCAGCCTGATGTGAATGATGTCTTCTCTGCCCTGAGATCTTATCCACCACATGTCTTGACCCCGATACACTTCAAGGCAATCCAAGCAGTAGACACGTGTTGCGAGAATGAATTAAAAACGAAGTAAAGGGGAAAGACCAGGTTGAAAGCCAATGAGGCCAGGGACGGGGTGAGCAAAGACACCATGCTGGTCTAATGAGACTGTGGTGAGACCAGGAAAGGACAAGGAGTGGACGTATATCTGGATCCAAGACTAGAGCCGAGTCAGGAATCGGGGATTTGGGTGTTAGGTTTAGTGATTGGTCCTGGGCACTGTGCCCGCTTTGTTCCAGCCGGCTCAGTTAGCACGCTGGGAATCCCGTGCGTGTACAGTGGGGTGGAATGCATGACAGGTGCCAGCCACTCCAAAATCCACAAGGGCCCCAAATAAGACTTTCTGAAAGGCCACTGAGGATGCTTGCTTGCAAGTCTAGAGAAGAGAGAGGTGACTCCCACTCTGTTTCCCCGGATTTTCTTTCTAGATGACGACGGACATGTCACTAGCTTCCTGGAATCATGATCTCCCAGTATTCTATTGTCAGTGAAGAAAACTTGATTTTATCTTTTTGGTTGTTTTAATGATAATTGATCAGAGGTCAGACAGATGGGATTCATATGCTGGCTCCACACTACCCAGTGTGTGACTGAGCCTCAATTTTACCAGCTGCAAAAAGGAGTTGTAAGAAAGATGGAATTTTTTTAAAGACCTAAATGTAAGGCCAGACACTATCAAACTCTTAGAGGAAAACACAGGCAGAACACGCTATGACATCAATCACAGCAAGATCCTTTTTGACCCACCTCCTAGAGAAATGGAAATAAAACCAAAAATAAGCAAATGGAACCTAATGAAACTTCAAAGCTTTTGCACAGCAAAGGAAACCCTAAACGAGACGAAAAGATAACCCTCAGAATGGGAGAAAATATTTGCAAATGAAACAACTGACAAAGGATTAATCTCCAAATTATACAAGCAGCTTATGCAGCTCAGTATCAAAAAAACAAACAACCCAATCCAAAAATGGGCAGAAAACCTAAATAGACATTTCTCCAAAGAAGATATACAGGTGGCCAAAAAACACATGAAAGGATGCTCAACATCACTAGTCATTAGAGAAATGCAAGTCAAAACTACAGTGAGGTATCACCTCACAGCAGTCGGAATGGCCATCATCAAAAAATCTACAAACAATAAATGCTGGAGAGGGTGTGGAGAAAAGGGAACCCTCTTGCACTGTTGGTGGGAATGGAAATTGATAACAGCCACTATGGGGAACAGTATGGAGGTTCCTTAGAAAACTCAAAATAGAACTACCATACAACCCAGCAACCCCACTACTGGGCATATACACTGAGAAAACTGTAATTCAAAAAGACACATATACCACAATGTTCATTGCAGCTTTATTTACAATGGCCAGGACATGGAAGCAACCTAAGAAGGATAAACCTTCTTTATCCATTCATCCATCGACAGATGAATGGATAAAGAAGATGTGGCACATATATACAATGGAATATTACTCAGCCATAAAAGGAAACGAAATTGAGTTATTTGTAGTGAGGTGGATGGACCTAGAGTCTGTCTTGCAGAGTGAAGTAAGTCAGAAAGAGAAAAGCAAATACCATATGCTAACACATATATATGGAATCTTAAAAAAAAGTGGTTCTGAAGAACCTAGGGGCAGGACAGGAATAAAGACGCAGACCTACTAGAGAATGGGCTTGAGGACACGGGGAGGGGGAAGGGTAAGCTGGGACGAAGTGAGAGAGTGGCATGGACATATATACACTACCAAATGTAAAATAGATAGTGGGAAGCAGCCGCATAGCACAGGGAGATCAGCTCGGTGCTTTGTGACCACCCAGAGGGGTCGGATAGGGAGGGTGGGAGGGAGGGAGACGCAAGAGGGAAGAGATATGGGAACATATGTATATGTATAACTGATTCACTTTGTTATAAAGCAGAAACTAACACACCATTGTAAAGCAATTATACTCCAATAAAGATGTTAAAAAAAAAAGAAAGATGGAATTTAAAAAAATAAATAAATAAATAAATAAATAAATAAAAGAAAGATGGAATTTTAAAAAATATGCTTGAAGCATTAATCACAGTGTCTGGTACAGATAAGTGTTAGCTGCTGCTCCTGGTGTTTCTATTACTACTATCACTGCTTCTATTGCTACTATACTATGTTAAAGGTCTAAACTTATCTTTTTGAAAATTGTGAACCTTAGGTACACAGACCTGGATCCATAATCCTTAGTTCATTGCTATCATGATTAGTTTGTGAACAGGCTTATTTTATCTTAAAGTATTTTTTTAATGTTAAATAATATATTATAAAAATTTTCACACACTCTTCGCTATATCATCTCGTTACATTCTTTTCACTTCAGAAGTGGCTTATTTTGATACCTTCTAGAAGATTCACAAGTGAGTTAAGAAGGAAAAAAGTGGTAGTGTAGAAAATGAAAAGAAAAGCAAATTCATATACGTTTATAATTGGTTTGCATGGGAAGCTTAGCTCTGAAGTTAAGGTGAAGCATTGGCATACTTTGGGGAATATAAAACATGCTGTGTGTTTTGCTTTTGAATTGAAATGCTTTCTTCTTACTCCAGTTTATACTAATTTTAACCCACACATATAGTTGGTTTATTTTCTCCCTGAGCAAGATGAAACTTAGTAAAAGAAGAAGACAGTAGGAATATTTTCCCACCTCCTACTCTCCAACGATCTGAGGGAATATATTCCAGTTTCTAGAAATGAAAATGCAAACATTACTGAGGAAGCTAATGTTCGTTTTCCCCCTTCATCATGTGCTTTGGCCTGTGAGTGATGAGTGTTTCAGCGAGGGGACCATGAGTCACTCCATCACCAGGGCTTTGATCCTGGGGGAGGGGCTACTCGCCGCACCCCTATCAGCCACTCTTCTTGGTTCTAAGCAAGGCATCCGTGATTTCTCGTCTTTATTCAGTACAGTTTTTAAATGGATCGGGACACTCCACCTTCCTTTTGTATTGGATTTTACATTTTAGAAAGCTCCTTGCTCAGGGGTAGTTGTTTGGAGACTGAATTAAAGGGGGGCACAAATTCAGGCAGGGAAATTTTAGGCTCCTTTAGTGACCTAGGCAAGACAGCATGAAGTCCCACAGCAAGACACTGCCGGGCAGGTGGAGGCAAGGGGTGCAAGAGACACGTCGGAGGAAGAGTTAACAGAACATAAGGATCCATTCCACTGGGGGATAAGGGAGGGATCTAAAAAGGCTTGGCAATTGGGTACATACTCTGGCATTTACTGAGGCAAGAAATGAAGCTGGGGCTTCCCTGGTGGCGCAGTGGTTGAGAGTCCGCCTGCCGATGCAGGGGACGCGGGTTCGTGCCCCGGTCCGGGAAGATCCCACATGCCGCGGAGTGGCTGGGCCCGTGAGCCGTGGCCGCTGAGCCTGCGCGTCCGGAGCCTGTGCTCCGCAACGGGAGAGGCCACAACAGTGAGAGGCCTGCGTACCGCAAAAAAAAAAAAAAAAAAATGAAGGTGCAGGAGGAATTAGGGGGAAGGGGCGATGATTTCAGTTTGAGACGTTGACTTCCAAGGTTGATGGAACATACCAACAATGGTGTCTGGAATGCAGTCAGATAGCTGAGCCTAGAGCTCGGAGAGAGGGCTGGACTACAGTTGTACGTATTAGCCAACTAACACGTGTTTTGGAAATCTTAAAACAGAAGCCATATCCTTGATACATTCCGTCAGGCAGTGAAAGGCTAGATTAAATGTCATGAGTATCCACCTGGCTTAGATACTGCAGTACAGTTACATGAGTAGCATATTTTCCTGTCTCTGTCTGGGGTCATTTACATGTCCGTCTGGCTAAACACTTGAGCACTTTAAATATATATGTTATTTTAAATTTTTTATATGCTCCTCATACTAAGTTTCTAAAACACAGAAAAGAGAAAATAAGAATGGCATCCATAATATTGCAATACAGAGACAAACTATTAACATCTTGGCTCGTTTCCTACTGAAACACACACATGCACACTTACACACACATACACAAAGAGAGTTAATATAAAACTGCGTATAGTTTTGTATCCTGCCTTTTTTCACTTAGCTTATTTTTTTTTTTTTTTTTTTTTTTTTTTTTGCGGTACGCGGGCCTCTCACCGTTGTGGCCTCTCCCGTTGCGGAGCACAGGCTCCGGACGCGCAGGCTCAGCGGCCACGGCTCACGGGCCCAGCCACTCCGGGGCACGTGGGATCTTCCCGGACCGGGGCACGAACCCGCGTCCCCTGCATCGGCAGGCGGACTCCCAACCACTGCGCCACCAGGGAAGCCCCACTTAGCTTATTTAATATGCTGCTTCTTAAGAAGAGTTTCTTTGGCCCTATAATCAGTTACATGGACACCGTAGAATTGAGTTAACCACTAGCTTTTCATTGATCACTTAGATTACTTCTTTTCTTATTATAATAATGCTCTGAAGAGCATATTTATATGTAAATCTTAGTCTACATTCCCCATTATTTCCTTCATATAGATTCTCTTTTTCTAATTGAAAACTCTATTATGAAATAGTTTAAGTCTACAGAAAATTATCCACTACACGACGCATGTAAAGTATAGCATGAACAAAAACATCCTTCTTGCTAAATCTCAATATTTGGCCATATTTGCTTCAAGTTCTTTGTTTTTTTTCCCCCAAAAGAAATGCATTCCTTTTGAGGCCCCACGTGTAGCCCACACTGTTCCATTCCCAGCCCCTGGCCCAGAGGAAACCAATTTATGAGAAATTGTGTTTACAATTCCCATGGCTATTTTGGTACGTTTTCATTGTATGTGTGCATCTGTATACAGTATGTGATGTTATTTTGCATGTTTTACAAATATGTGTTATGTTGTGTTATGTACATCAAGTAAATGTATTATGTTCATCAAGTAAATAAATTATGATGTATAATTATTTATCTGATGAACATAATACAACATAACACATATTCTTCCATCCACTCTTTTCATCCAGCCATCTGTTTTGAACGTTTTTCTCCACTGTGGTGCATTCAGATCTAATGCGTTCTTTTTGCCACCATACAAGATTCCACTTGATCAGCGTCCCATGAGTCACGTACCCATGTCCTGTTAGTGCACATTTCAGTTGCTTCTGATACTGTACTATGGCAACCCCTCAGCAAGGAACGTTCTTGTCCACATTTCTGAATGCAATCATGCAAGAGTTTGTCTCGGGTAGACGCCCGGAAGTGAAAGAGCTAGCTTTTACATTTCCTGTGTTGCCAAATTCCAGTAAAAAATGTGTGCGTGAGCATTCCCATCATGAAACAGGAGAAACTTACCTTCATATTATCTACCCCCATCTTTAAGACGATGAAACTCATAACCAGAAGCTTCTGAAGTACAGGAACAAACAAGTATCCCAGATGGATCCAGGGCTGGAGTCTAGGTGTTCTGACTCTCAGAGTGCTTCCAGGTGTTCTGATCACGAGATACCTGTGCTTCCCAGGTGTTCTGAACCTAAGATCACTGTGCTCTCCTTTGGGCCTTAGTCGGTCAGATGGAAAATGTCAGATGGGCCGAATCCCGTACGTAGCCTGTCAGTGAAGGCTGAGTACTGAGAGGCCATGAACAGTGTGGTTTGAGACGAGTGTGAGTGTTGACATCCACTTAGGCTCCACTTTTTGGACATTTTTGAAGCTGTGCTGTGAAGCCGGGTTTGGTGTTGTAGGGAAAATGTTTGGAGAGGAACACAGAGATTTTTTAAGCAATCACTGTTCTTCCTGAACTAGATCGGATACTTTGTCATCCCCAACTCAACCTGCTACATTAATGGATCTTATGAATTCTTGAACACGCTGTGATAGCTTTACTTTCCAAAGAACTAAGGAAGGAACAAGGAAAGAAAACAATGGCATTCGCCATCAGGGTAACACATTCGCTGAATGCGCGTCTCACGCCAGGCAGGTCACCGTCACCACGGCAGCTCCTCTGGGAGGGCCAGTGGTTCCAAGGACAGTGGAGATGCCACTCTGTCTCCATTTCTCTTTGTGTACACAACTCAGCCCACCCCCCGGCTGCCCCGTCACTACAGCCAGTCACCCCTTAGACCTTAAGTAATTTCCAAGTCACTAAGTTCCATGAATGACTTTTGGTCCCTTCAGTGGAAGGTGACACAGGGGGTCGCTTCAGGTGAGAGAAAGGAGACTCAGAGGCCTGGGAAACCCATCATCCCATAATATTTCCAGGGACTGTTGTGTGGAGAAGTGAGGTGGGGGGGAGTGGTCACCCAGATGTCCGTTTCTTGTCACTGTTTACATTTCAAGGCCTCTATCTCTTGCTTCTTATGGCTGTTCCCTTTCTCTCTACCCCTTTTTAAGAAAAAGTTGGGATTTAGACCTCTTTGCTTTATTTCTCCAAAATACTACACACGTGAGGCTCTTTTATATGGTAGACTGCCTAAATATTGCAGGTGAGCTAAAATGTGATATTAGACATCCTTGCCCTAAAAACTCCAGTGTGCATTCCTTGCTCAGTCCCTCATTTCACACCCCCTGGATTGGTTATTTGTTGCTGCCTACAAACGTATCCCCAAACGTAATAGCTCAAAACAAAAATAATTCTAGCTTCTGTGGGTCAGGAACCCCGGTGTGACTTACCACGTGGCCGTTGGCAGGATTCGGTTCTTTGCAGGCTGTGGCTAGAGGCCTCCCTCAGCCCCTCGCCACGCGGCCTCTCTGCAGAACATCTCACAGCACAGCAGCTGCTTCATCAGGGTGAGCAGGACGGGGCGCAGGGGAGTGCCACCAAGAGAGGCTGCCAGCAAGATGCAAGGGTCCATCTGTCCCAACCGAGCCATGGCAGTGACACCCCTCCCTCTGACCTTGTCCTGTTTATCAGAAGCAGGTCGTTAGGTCCATGCCACCCTCCAGGGAAGAGGCTACGCAGGGCATGAAGCACTGGGGGCAGGTCAGAAGTTGCCACCCTGTGCCTACCCCACCGCCCCAGCTGGGCAGTTTTCATGGATTATGTCTCCAACTCAGGCTCCCGTCGTGCCATATGAACCCCCATCTTTGGACCTCTTTTTGTCTTTGCCTCCCTAGCTTTCCCATTCCCTCCCTACGATGTTTTATCCATTTCTCAAACAGCAATTTAGTGATCTCTTCATCCCACTTTAATAGCAGAGGCTAATATCTATTAAGTACTTACTGTGTGCCAGAAACGACCCGACGTACCTTTATGCCTTTTAACTTATTTGATTCTGGCGAACAGTATGAACGATATTCTCATGTCAGTCCAGTTTTACAGATTAGGCAGCTGAAGGACAGAGAGGAGAGAGACCCGTCCACAGTAAGTCACGTAGCATCTCTCCCCTGGCAGTCGTTCTCTGAGAGCCTGCGAGGGTGTTTTGCTAAATAAACACCTTCTGTTTTTTTCTCTCTAAAAGGAATTCTGCCACCTGCTTTAAAAGAATGCATGTTGTTAAATAATACATATTTCCATCATCAGTAAGTATATGGAAAGGCGAAAGGTTCCCTTTGCTTGGCTCCTTTATTTTCTCAAATTGCCGGTCCCTGGAGTCTGACCACTGGCCTCTCTAAACATCATCCGGAAGGGGGTGCTGGTCTCTCACTTGAATGGTTTGCCTCCCCGTCACTTGGTGCTGAAGTTGACACGTGTCAGCTTTGAAAAGGGGTTGATATTTACTCAGATCTCCTTAACATTATAAAGCATCAAGTATTAAAGTTCATAAATGTTTGGCTCAGTTGTACCTTGTGGCTACAGCTCAGGGTATATAGAGGGTCCCCGGTGGCACCGTAATGTCATGTGTCCTGGATACTCTGGGCCTTGGGGGTCGGTCTGGTGTCCTCCACCCACCTTCCGCCATCCTCCTCCTCTCGTGGTCCTGGTGAAGGGCTGGCACAGCCCGTGAGAGGGCACCTGGGTGCTGTGTGTGTGGCCTGGCCCCTGACCTTGATCGGAGCCTCCTCCACTGCCCTCTGGGTGCGGAAAGCAGCTCCACTTGACCTCTTCTTTCCCACGATGAATAACCTCTTCCCCGCCGTCGTGCCTGCTGTGCGTTTGTACTGCCCAATCCACGAGACAAGGAGCAGCTTGCTTTCTTAACTCTGGGTTTTCCTCAACCTTAGTCCGTTGTTCTCAGAGGGCATATACTCTTTATACACGATATATACTTACGCATTGGTACATCAGACGTTTATTGTCTGTTATGTGCCTGGTTCTGTTCTTTTAAAAAGTCTCCTATTTTTGTATGATAGAGGTAAGTTCAGGTATTTTTAACGTATGTGCTGGTATCTGGAAATCTGACAGACTCTGAATACTTTGTAAAGACACTGATTAACTTTAGCGAAGAAATTAGATCACTGCTTAACTCCATCTGCCTGTTTTTAGAGCTCCTGTAGTTGGAACTCCCACGGATGGTGGCTGCTTTTTCTTTTGTGGATTCCATTTCAACGTTTTATTTTACTGGAGTTATCTAGAAATGAGTTAGTCGCAATGTGCAGTTTTTTTTGTTTGTTTGTTTTGTATATTTCTCTTTTTACCACCTAAGCAACAGATCAGAAAATCAATTCCCAGGCCCAGGAAACTCTTGGCAGTAGACTTCCATAAGGCTTATATATCTATAAGCTACGTGAATATGTTATGTGTATAGCCAGTAATAATAGAATTTGCTAGCTCTGCCTTGGGAACTAAATGGAAGTAAAGGAAATGCATACTGATAATTTTTATGACTTTCGAATTTAAAAAAATAGCAACAAGGTTTCTCCTATTTTCTTCCCTGCAGTTTTTTCCTTATAATTTTTTTTTTTTGCAAATTTTACATCAAGTTTATTTTCTTCCAGGTTTATTGAGATATAATTAACACACAGCACTGTGTAAGGTGAGGTGTACAGCATAATGATATGACCTACGTACAGCGTCAAGTGATGACCCCAGTAAGTTTAGTGAACACCCATCATCCGATATAGACACGAAAGAGAAGAAATAGGAAGCGTATTTGTCCCTTTGCTGAGAGCTCTTGGGATCGACAACTTTCTTAGCAACTTCCCTGTATAACAGACAGCAGTGTTGATTCTGTTTATCATGTTATGCATTGCATCCCTGGCTCTTAGTCATCTCGTAACAGGAGGTTTGTACGTTTTGACCCCCTTCCTCACCATGCAAAAATGCCACATTATTACTGAGTGTGTTCCTCACACCGTGTGTTTCACCCCCATGACTCATTTATCTTGTAACTGGCAGTCTGTCCCTCTTAATCTCCCTCACCTATTTCTCTCCTCCCCTCACCCACTCCCCTCTGACAACCACCTGTTTGTTCTCTGTATCTATAGCTCTGTTTCTGTTTTGTTATGTTTGTTCATTTGTTTTATTTTTTAGATTCCACATATAAGTGAGATCATGTAGTAGTAGTCTTTCTGTCTGACTTATTTTACTTAGCACAATACCCTTTAGATCCGTTCATGTTGTCACAAGTGGCAAGATTTCATTCTTTTTT
Source organism: Phocoena sinus (assembly GCF_008692025.1). Taxonomy (NCBI): domain Eukaryota; kingdom Metazoa; phylum Chordata; class Mammalia; order Artiodactyla; family Phocoenidae; genus Phocoena; species Phocoena sinus. The sequence goes on from NC_045764.1 coordinate 5,412,016, forward strand.
GTGGCCGAGTAATATTCCATTGTATATATATACTACATCTTCTTTATCCATTCTTCTGTCGATGGACACTTAGCTTGCTTCCATGTCCTGGCTATTGTAAATAGTGCTGCAATGAACACTGTGGTACATGACTCATTTTGAATTATGGTTTTCTCAGGGTATATGCCCAGTAGTGGGATTGCTGGGTCATATGGTAGTTCTATTTTTAGTTTTTTAAGGAACCTCCATAGTGGCTGTAGCAATTTACATTCCCACCCACAGTGCACCAGGGTTCCCTTTTCTCCACAGTATCACCAACACTTATTTGTAGTCTTTTTGATGGTGACCTTCATTCTGACAGGTGTGGGATGATATCTCATTCTGGTTTTGATTTGCATTTTCCTGGTGATTAATTGTCTTGAGCATCTTTTCAAGTACCTGTTGGTAAAATCAGCATTTCAATATGGGATTATGGCAAAAGAGAATCATATTGGGCTTGGAGCTTGATAACTCAGTGGAGGTTGGATTCCTTATAATTTTATAAATTAAAGCTTAAATTGATTTGATATTACTCTCAAATAAAAGGACTGCTATTCCAAACTGTTAAAAAAAAAAGACCCCAGATGTCTCCTTGATAACGTGAGGTCTTACACTTTCATAAAATGGTAATTGGGAACATATAACTTAATAACTATCATACACATTGTAAAGAGAAGTAACATGATATAATATAGAATTTGGAGAGAGAAGAATTAAGTTCCTGGTTCTGCTACTCAGTAGCTCCGTGATCTTGGGTCACTAGCCCCCATTGGATGAGACAATAGTTTAATAGCTAGCACACTTGTGAAGTCTCACTTTCTTCACTAAAAAAACGAAAAACATCACATGCTGTTGAGGACTAGTTTTAGAGATGTTTGCGCTGGTGCTTGTAAAATTACAACATGCTAACCAAGTGTAGGGTGACATTGGTATATAATTTTGATTTAGGGACATTGGAAACCTTCTATCTTGGATCTGTTCCTTGTGAAGTAATGACCCAGGTGTATGGATTTCAGCCAGAGTCCTGTGATTCCAGGATCTCGGGGGTAGGAGGGGCTGGAAACATGTAGACCTCCAGAAGATGTGTTCTTTTAAAGAACCTCCAGGGAAATGGTTCATTCATGTGACTTTCTGAATGACTTTCACCTTCACTTTCTACCTTCCTTATTTTGCCTTAAGAGGATTTCAACCATTCAGAGAGAAAAAGACAACTTAGAAAGGGAAGGAACAGTATCTACTTACTCCCTAGCCCGCTGAATTTGGAGAGAGAGAAAGGAAACTAGAGGAGTCTTGGCCTTGTGAGTTCGTGGGCTTGTAAAAATCCTCTGAATGTGTGTGTATCGTTGGGTGGTGTTTGTTGTTTTTGTTGGGGATGTCTATGAACCTCATAGAACCCATGTTCCACTGAAGTTTAAGAAATGCTCTTTTAAGCAAACAAACCAGTCACCTTGAGAGAAGCAAGTAGTCTTGTACAAGCAGTCTTGACCAAGGGTCAGTTGCCATATGCCCCAGACCCCTGGACCCCAGATGTTCTAAGAGGGTATTCTTTAAAGCAAGATAGTATTAATATAACATTACTGAAATCCTACGTTGTTATAGCTATAACCTTAGGAAAGTTTAAAACCAAGTACAGAGATAAACAAATCTTGGATTAAACCAATGGTGGTAGTACTTGCGAGTAGGTTGCAGTATGTAGTATAAGAGGTTGTGTAATGATGGTGTGTGGGGGGGTTTGGCTCCTATTTAAGGTATTCAAGGTATTCAGAAGAGGCAGTCACACTAGATGGGAAACTATATTTTGAATTGGTTGAGAATGTATCATTTAGTGTTTAATCAACCTTTAAATGTTGAGTGAAAATCAGGTTTAAAGTTTTATTGGATATATAGATTTAAAGATTAGGACATTGAGGGAAACAAAGAAAAAGAAAAAAGAAGTGATGCTCCAGAGCATTTATATGAAATTCGTTATTGTAAAAGTTTTCGCCCCCTCATTAGAGAGTTAAAAATCCTATTGATGTTTGACTCATGTGCTCATGTAAATTAAACTGAGAATAGCCTCCCAGTCACACTTACGTGCTAAGGAGAACGCTGATTGTAATCACTAGGTATTCTAAAGTCACTTGTGTGTACCTTCCTTGTATTAAGTTCCCGACTTTCTGTCTTCTCCCAGGGCTTTCTTATGAAATGCAAATAGCAATTTATTTTGCATGAAGCAGTCATATTTTAACCTCATACTTTTACTCCCACCCTGGCGGTTGGCCAGCTGATGCATCTATCTTGCTTCATTGAAATCTTGCATTGGACAAAATGAAAGGTTTAATTCTGGACTCCAGAACCTAGCTGTCTGGTTCACCATGTCCTGCTCCCTCTTAGGAACTGTGTGTCTTGGTCACATCAGTGAGCTCTCTGTGCATCCGTTATCCTCTTCTTGAAAATGGGGGGAATCTGGGGAGGAGGAAACTGGATAGTATATGTGAAAGGCTGAATCCAGTTCCTGGCTCATAGTAAACGTTTAATGAACGGTTGCTGTCATTACTATTATCGTCCAGAGACAAAGAACTCATTTCCCCCCAGTTTACACATAAGAGCATTCACAGATTCACACCAGACACACAAAGTCCCAAGAAAGTGCGCAAGCTTCAATTTCACACACCAGTACAGCAATTTTGGGGGTCTGTAATGTAAACTCTGTTCCACTGGCACATATGGAAGGTCAGCTAAGTCCCAGCGCAGAACTGGGCAGCACAGAGCCCAATATCTTTTTTAAAATAATGAGGTAATTTTCTAAATCAGCCTCACATCACTACGTCATTTGAAAGAATTCTACCATTTCTCTTCCTCTTGACCATGACCCCATGAAGAGCATAAAGTTCCAGCAAAGGCTGGGTTTCTGAAAATGAATGATTCCTCCTCATTATTTCTTATGTATTTGCTCCGTATTCATTCTTGTGTCAGCAACATGTGAGCATGGCCCATGATGTAACAGCCCTGGAGTCAGGAGAGGAAGAAAGCAGGGATAGGCATGGCATTTATAAAGACATCCAGTGATCTAATGGCGAGTTTCTCTGGCACAGAAACTCCTACTGAAATCCCTAGTTTTCCTAGAAATGACCAAAGACTCAGACACTCCAATGGACCTGACTGACAAGGCAATAAAATGAAGCACTGGATTCCAGCAAATGTGTTTTCTACTAGGTCACCGATGTGCAGGTACTCCACGGAACAGGCGCCTTGTACAGGCAGATCTGAAGTTCTGAACCACTGTGTTCCCTGTTGTGTTTCTTTGTAGGCATTTGATGGTTTAAGCTCTGCAGCCCCTCGCCTTGCCGGTGTGTGTGGAAGACAGCAGCTGAGGAACCCCTTCACCTCTTCAGGAAACAGCCTCTTCCTGCGATTTCAGTCTGGCCCTTCCAGACAGAGTCGGGGGTTCCGCGCTCACTTCAGACAAGGCAAGTTCCGCGCGGGTCTCCCGGAAGCACAAACCATCTGTTCTTAAGTGCCCCTCTTGGTGCTGCAGTAAAATGAGACTGAAATCGGTCCCAGCTTTCTACTTAACATGCGACAATTTAAGTAGAACAAAGGAACCGTGGTTTGCAATGATTCCAACTGTTGATACTTTTAACTTTTCCTTTGTCTAACTAAGGTGATGTGAACTTCCTTGGGATCTCTGTATCTCTCAAGCAAATTTTCAGAATAACACTTAAAAGTGCCTTTAATATTAGAGACACTATTAAAGAAGTGTTTATCCAGATTCATTTTCACAGATATATTATCTAGTATTTATCCAAAGTTTTATGCTAAGAGATACACTACTATAAATTACAAGACTTTCTTGTAATATAAAGTCAGGTTCTAACCCTCAAGGTAGTGGTTGCCCTCCACCTGAAGAATCAGTATTGTTTTCCATTGATTTCTTCTTTTTTCTTCTCTTTTCTTTTTTTTTTTTTTTTTTTTTGGCCGCGCTATGCGGCCTGCATCGAACCCAGGCCACGGCAGTGAAAGCGCTGAGTCCTAACCACTGGACCGCAAGGAAATTCCCCATTTTTTTTTTCTTAAAGCACCACTTCCTACTAGACCTTTTCACCCATTGCCTTTCATCTGGGAATTTTAGAGATTAACCCTTTATTCCACTGTCAGAGATGGAACCCAGAGCTGGATGGGTTGTTGTCCCCTTAATACGCCTTTGATTTTTATTGGGAGGATCCTTGTCATTTCAAACAAGCGTGGTCTATTTAGTCATTTCATCTGTTTCAGTGGACTTGGCTTGCCCGGATTCTGCAGTAAAGAGCCCTGGCTAGGAAGAGTTTCTGGGTTGAGGCCTCCCCAAGGGTACGCGGGCCTCTCACTGCTGTGGCCCCTCCCGCCGCGGAGCACAGGCTCCGGACGCGCAGGCTCAGCGGCCATGGCTCACGGGCCCAGCCGCTCCGCGGCACGTGGGATCTTCCCAGACCGGGGCACGAACCCGTGTCCCCTGCATCGGCAGGCGGACTCCCAACCACTGCGCCACCAGGGAAGCCCAAGAACAGCTTCTTAACACTCTTTCTTTTCATTTAATTAATCACTTACGTTTTGCGTCATAGCAAAGAAGTCCCCAGCGGGTCTTCTCTGGGCTGCTATAGCAGCCTCCTGGCCTCACCTGCCCTTCTCCCATATTCCTCCAAAGTCAACGTGCAGTAGCGAGTTCTCATTCTGACCTTCAGTGCTCCATTGTCTGTCCTGCCTCCACACCGACCAGGGCGTGGAGCCCAAGCTTCTCCACACAGGCACAGAATCTGCCCTGCTCTTTTTCCGGCATCGCTTGACCCTCCTCACGCGCCCCATGCTTCGGCCAAGCGTGTGTGGTGCAGCCCGTGCCCTCCTCTGTCTTTGCTCGGGCTGCCCTGGGCCACTCTCCCTCACCCCCGAATCCTCCTTCAGTGCTGTCTGCGCCATGAGATGCCTTGTACACCGCCCCCACCCCCCCCCCACCCCCCCCCCACCCCCCCCCCCCGTCTACTCCCACAGGGCTCTGCACGTCCCTGATGACACACAGCCGCCCTTATGAAGTCTCCTTCAACTGAATATTTATTTTCCTAAAAAAGAAGTCAGTCGTGGGGCTTCCCTGGTGGCGCAGTGGTTGGGAGTCGGCCTGCCGATTCAGGGACACGGGTTCGTGCCCCGGTCCGGGAAGATCCCACGTGCCGCGGAGCGGCTGGGCCCGTGAGCCATGGCCGCTGAGCCTGCGCGTCCCGAGCCTGTGCTCCGCAGCGGGAGGGGCCACAACAGTGAGAGGCCCGCGTACCGCAAAAAAAAAAAAAAAGTCAGTCGTAAAAGAGATTATCCCTATGTCTGTAATTTGCAAGTGGGCAGAGTAAGTGAATCAATGCCAGCATTCTGTTGAATGATTCAGGCAATTCACAGCCATTTACTCTGTTGTTCTTTGCCACTCCCCACTTCCCGTAACTGAAGAATACTGTTATAAATGTAGAGTATGTTGCCACTTTCTCATGGTTTATGTGCAGCTTTCTTGGCAGAGAACTTCCTTGACATGCCTTTTAGAAATAAGGAAACATCATTTATGCTTTCATTCTTCAAATAATTGTTTTGGAGAGTCAGCAAAACTCAAAAGTGTGTGACATATGTGTGCGCTTGTGTGTCCCTCAGCCTGTGGCGGCTACATCTTCACCGACTCCGTTGATACGATATCCTCTCCGCTGTTCCCTGCCAACTATCCATACAATCAGAACTGCAGCTGGATAATTCAAGCCCAGCCTCCGTGTAAGTAACAAAAATAAAAAAGAATCCAGGACGCTTGGTGGCTGTGGGAAAGTCCAGCTATGACTCATGTTCTTATCTCCTTGGTGGTAACAATTGATGGCCTTCCTCTCCTGTTTTTGGGAGCCCCATTTCCTGATGTGCACAAGAACAAGGGTTTCCTAATCTGGTAGGAAGTAACTTTTACTGTTTGTTCTTCATTTAATTATTTTTTAAATTTCAAGGCCTAGCAAAGGAAACGAAACAAAGCAAAAACCTGTAACCTAGTTGAAATGACAGGCGTGTGAGACTGGGGGTAAGCAAAAATAGTGGATAAATAAATCGTTTTTGACACCTGTGCCTTGAGTGTAGTAGATGCTCAAGGCAGTTGCTAAGTGAATAAATGAACAATAAGAACCATAGACTGGAAAATTAATAACTCATAGTTTGGAGATGCAGTGCTATGAGCATATCGGTCTTCAACCAAGGTGGAAGATAATTACAAAATCTGGTCTCTCCTGTGATGCACGTATTTTAAAAAATCCCAGCATAGGCCTTAAGAAACATTTAACACGTGCTTACACCGTGTTCTTTTTAGAATCCTAGAGTCGTGTTTTCTGCTCTGGTCAGAAGGATTACTATCCACATTTTACAGAGAAAGTTAAGAGACTCTTAAGGACTCAAGCAAAATGACTGCGAAGAGGGTGATCCCAGGGCCGTTATGAATCCCCTTCCAAGTGAGCCCTGCCCTTCCTTGAGGTTTTCAGGAAAAATTGATGATTTCAGACGTCATGTGGGAACGGCATTAAGTGCTTTACTCCGCTCTCTAATTAATGACCTGTGTGATAAGAGGAAAGTCACTTATGCTGATAAGGCCCCATTAGCTAATCGAAAAAAAGAAGAGTTTGGCTTAAATATTCTCTAACATTTTTCCTAGGCATGTTAAGTATTAACAGAAGGGTATCTTTATTGCCCTGCGTGTCATTTGGGGGTCAGTGATGTAATCCTTAGGCAAAGAAAGTAGCCAGGAACTTAGCCTTGAGTAAAGAAGTCCCCTGCCTCGAGTTCCACAGTCTTGCACCTAAGGATAATTTCTAAACAGTTCTAAAGCATTTAGATGAAAGAGGTCACTGGTATAAAGACAGCAACAGGGAAAGATCCTATTCGGAAGATTTGGGACCCTGGAAGAAAACAAAAGGAAAATGTACCCGGGCACATACCTTTCTGCCAGTAATTCAAAGCTCTCTTTATAAATGAATGAACTTCCGTTTCCCCGGTTCTGGCCTTAAAGTAACACCGAGAATGCTAGGATACGTGTGCCGGAGAGGAAAATGTGTCTTATTTACAAGCACAGGTAAAGAATCAGAATTTAAGGAAACTATTCTATTAAGAAAAATACTTCTGTGAGGAACACAGCAACAGTGGATGCATTCCCCATCGTCCGTGAAATAAACCGACCCAAGGGCCCTTCTCCAAGGGTTCTCTTCCCAGTACCAGCGTTTCAGAATCTACAGACATTTTCGAAAGCATGGATTCAATTACTCTTCAAAGGAAAGCTTTTAGCAGAGCGGTTGTTACTTCTCCTCTTCACCCCCCTCCCCCGTCCGTCCCCCTGTGCACATCTGCCAGATTCATGGCTCCCCTGCTGGAGAGCCAGCAGGAGAAAGGATCAGAGGTGAAATAGCATTCCCTGTATGTTTTGTTTGCCAGAACGTTATTAAAGAGTCTTCTCTTTTTCCCTTTCAGTCAATCATATCACCCTCTCCTTTAGCCACTTTGGACTTGAAAGCAGCACAACATGTACTCGAGACTTCTTAGAGGTTTTGGACGGCAGTCGTGATGATGCGCCCCTCCGAGGTACTGCCGCGCTCACCCGCTCACATCTGCGGCCTTGGCTTTTTGCAGTTTCTGTGCTTACGTGTGTATATGCTGTCATTCCAGGTTAGAATGTTTCCAATAACTATGAAGAGCGTCATCAGCCATGTAAAGATAATGAGAGGCTAAGAAAGCAGGATGTAATATGGCGTTCGAGAAACTCAGCTTGTTCGTATTCAAGGACATGAATAGTTTATATATATATTTTTTTAATTGAAAGTTGCGATCGCTTTAGACAGTGAAATGCAGTGCATTCCAGCGTTAAGTAGCATTCTCTGAGAAACTTCTTATTAACATTTGACCACAGTGCTGGTATTCAAATTGAGCACGTATCTTTTGGTTTTGTCCTCAGTGGAAACAAAAGAACAGATAGATAGATAGATAGTAGATAGGTAATCTAGAGTTCTGTTTGTAAAACATCCCAGTAGAAATTAGGGATTGCTGCTAAATAGTTTCTGAAATGTTCTCAAGCAAAATAATCTCAGGTTATTTAAACATTCTCCATGAGTCACTCCTGAGTTAGGAGTACTGTCAGGGCCTTAGTTAGGGACAGTGTCAGTGCCTGAGTTGGGAGTATTTGAGCTTTGTCATCCAAGGTTCTCATCCTGCGCTAGAAGACAAGCTGCATCAGAGAAGGGACTTTGTTTTGCTCATTGCTTTATTCCCGGTGCCCAGAACAGTGCCTGAGACGATAACAGGCAATTGAGGAATACTCTCTGCTCTCTGCAGACTTCCGATTGTATTCCTTGAGATTTTTGTCTGTAAGCATTTAACTGAGGTTGAGGCTATATTATTTAATGGACACTTATATATAACACTTTGTGCTGAGTGCTATCCTAAGAACTTTATAAACAGTAACTCAATTAATCCTCATACCCTTATGATACAGGATTTCATTGTTATCAATGGTCCCCGCTCTCAAGTGGGGAAACTGAGGCACAGAGCACTTAAGTAACTTGACTCAGGTCACGTAGCTGGTAAGTGGCAGAGCCGGGAGTTGAGTTGAATCCAGGTGTTTTTGTTCCAACATCCATGTGCTTCTCTGCTCTTATATGTTGCTTTTAAGTATTAGCGCGTTTACTTGCGCAGGTCCCTACTGCACTGGAGAGTTTAGCATTCGTTACCTTTGGAGGTCATCTGTATTACTCTGCCTCCCCCTAACATTCTTTGCCATGCTTACGAATCATCTCCCCTGTGCTTGCATTCATAGCTTATTCTGAATTATCAGGCATCGTCCCCAACACTGACCCTGGTTTAAGTGTTTCTCCTAATAGTGTTTTCTTCTGTTTGCTTTGGTCTCTTGTGATTCTAGTAAAATACGTGTTTACTTGTCATCATCCATTCTCCTTGTCATCGTCTTCATTATTTAGGCCGATACTGTGGCCCCTCCATGCCCCACCCCATCACTTCCTTCAGCAATGCTCTGACACTGAGGTTCGTCTCGGATTCTATAGCGAATTTTGGTGGTTTCCACGCCACATATGCTGCATCAACATCAGGTAAGAAATGTTAGCAGATGGTGCTGCTAGGTTAAGAGAAATGTGTAGAAAATCCTTGGTTTATTATTTGGGATTCTTCTGCGTTCAGCGTTCGGAGCTAGCTTTCTAGATCACCTCTATGACTAACCTTACTATCTTTCAAATTAGGTCAACACGCTTGTAAAGTCTAGCAGTAGTGAACTCTATACCACATCTTCTTTGTCCATTTGTCCATCGACAGACACTTAGGTTGTTCCCATACCTTGGCAATTGTGCCTGATGCTACACGGGTGAGCTCTGGAAGTGGGGAGAACTGGTTGGAATGATCTTGGGAGACTATCTTGTCGGTGTCTCCTTGTTCTCCTTCATGATATGTTTGTTAAGGGAGCCCCTGATGGACAGTGTCTGATGGCATCTCTTACGGGTGGACGACTGCTGTTCTTTAGTCTCCCTGGCCTCACAGCTGTGCTCAGGCAGGGCTGGGTGTTGTCACTGATGCAGGATGGATGGTGGCTTATGGGGAGGAGGGGAAAGAGGGGCACCCAGTGCTGGGGCTCTTAGCCAGGAGAGTGCTGCTGGCTTCCTTGTTATTAGCAGATAAAAGCCTTAGAACACCAAGGAGATTTGTGCATGTTCCTGTGCTCTCCTGAGAAGGAAAAGCTGAAGTACTGCCTTCTGTTCTAGGCCAGGGGTGAAAGTCATCCTGGTCAGAAATACCGAGGGACTACAGAATTAAAATGAGTCTTTTATTACATAAAGTTAGAGTTCACAGGGAGAAAAGGCTTTTAGAAAAGAAACTGCTGAGATTCCTTCTAATCCACCATACCCTGTGACTTTTAGTTTTCAGGTTTCAGAATCTTTTCCTTATTATATATGATATGGAATTTTTTTTATTATGAAATGAAAATGGCATATCCTTTGACGCTGCTAGCGGCTGTTCTAGTGTTCTTTCTCCTTTATCTTATGGTGTCTTGTATTCAGTATTTAATCTGCCACTCACTTTGTTTCTCTTTTCTTCTAGCTTGTGGTGGCATCTTCCACATGGCTGAAGGCATCTTCAACAGCCCTGGCTACCCAGAAATTTATCCCTCTAATGTGGAATGTGTCTGGAACATTGTCAGTTCCCCTGGCAACCAGCTCCAGCTGTCTTTTATGTAAGTCCTTTTTTATAGTATATTGTTTCAGGGAGAATGAATCCGCAGGGAGGAAGCAGTGTTACTAATAGGATGGACAACTAATAGCATATTTGTCCAAACAACTGTTAGAGCATATGGTGGGAACTTCAGGAAGTCTGTTTCCATATCTCCTCTGTTTTAGTCATAGTTTAGTTATAAATAGCATTAACATTTTCTTGCAGTGGTTTTAGAGTCCAGCCTAACATTACCAAGGGCACATTCCTGAGCTCTTGGTACATTAATGTTTGGAATTCTCATTTTCAGATAACATTAATTTTATCATTTTTTTAAAAATTAGGAACATTTAGATTCTTTCAGAGCATCACTAACATTCTTTCTTCCGGCAGAAATCCCCATCTCAGTTAAGCCTTCTTTACCCTTATGTCTTATCCCCGTGCTAATCCACCATTGTCAGAAAAGATGGGTTTATTTGGTATCAGCAGAGAGTTGCAAAGATGGGTTTATTTGGGATCAGCAGAGAATTGCAATTTGGGGTCTGCAGCCGTGGCAAGACACGTGCAAGTCCCTGTATTGCGAGAGAAGGAGAACACTTCTATAAAGAAGAAAAGGAAGTTTAGAGGGTTATAATAAACAGAGAATCCAAGGCTTCTCATTGGTTGAGCCCTTCAGGAAAGAAGAGAGGCCTTTCTTCTTCCTGTTGGACTCTGCTATTTTTGCAGGGCATGAGGGCTCCCCCTTTTGGTATCCTGACTCTATTTAATTGAGGTTTCTGTTTATTAATTTTTTACATTTCCCCCTTTTGATCATAATCTTTCTCTGAAATCATTGCTGATCTAGAGTCAGGGTTTCTAGTTTCAGTGGATTTTTGTGTGTCAATGTCAGGAAGGACCTTTCCTGGTATAGTATCTCATGTCAGAGGGAAAGTGAACAGATTGAAAATCTATTAAGGTCACGTCTGAGTAATTAGGAGGGGTAGGAGGGAGAACTCTCAGGTGCTTTTTGTCTAAAGTCCATATGATATCAAGATCATAGAGACTGGAGATCATCTGAAGCCTTATGTCATCCTCAAAAGTATATCTTGGGAAAGCTGTCTCGTCAGATGTCGTCTGCTTCAATTCCAGAAAATCTTGACTTTCAGGTCACCAGGTGATGTACAGGTACAGTCAGTGATTTCTTTAGGTGTGCTACATAAATCCAAGAGCCTGTTTCTCAGAGCTTTGTGTCACAAGGGTTGGTTAGCAGTCCCTGATAGGGACCCTTCCAATGAGGTTGAAGTGAGTTCTTCTGGAGGACTCTTTTGCAGTAGACAAAATCTCTAGGTTGCAAGATGTGATGCTTAATGTCTTCATCTCCCAAGGGTACACTATGAAAAGATTGCTCTATTAAAACATGGTTATTTTTAATAGAGGCAATTAATCCTTTGCAATGTTGGAATGTCTCTCCTTTTATCAGTCGTGTGTCAAAAGAGGTGGGAACCAAGTGCATTGGAAATGATGTGACTATCTCAAATGGTAAGAGTTTATGAGTTCCAAAAGCGGAAGATCCAAGATTTAGAAGGACAGATGGCAGTGCTTTTGACCAGGAGGTTTGGAGGGCCTCTATAAATGTTGCCAGTTGAGTCTTAATGGTGCTGGTAGCGTGTTCGACTAAACCAGAGGAATAAGGGTGGTGAGCGCAGTGCAAGTGTTGTGAAACGAGCCAAACAGAGCAGACTTGTCACAGTACCTGGCCAGTAAAATGGATTCCTTGATCGCTGTGAAGTTTGAGATGAGTTCCCCAGGTAGGGATCATCTTTTCCAAAAGGACTTTTGCCACAGAAGGGACAGTAGGCTGTCTGCAAGGGAAGGCTTCAGTCCAGTGTGAAAACATATGGACCATGACTAAAACATATTTATATCCATTAGAGGAAGAAATTGTATGAAATCCACTTACCAGAGCTTGAATTGTCCTTTAGGCAATATACAGTGTCTGGGAGCAGTACAAACAGGCTTCCCTGGTTCTACTTTGGACAAGTGGGACAAGTGAGGGTTGGCACTCTTTTCAGCCCTGTTAATGTTTCTCCTCTAATATTGATTCATGAAGGCTATCATCTTGTCAGTAGAACAATGGTTTAATGCACGTACAGCAGTGAGGAGTGGGAGTTTTAGAGTGTTGGGTGGGAATAGGTTGTTATTTGATGCAAACCAGAGCTTTCTCTTTTTATCAAACCAACAATTATTGAATTTCCAATCTTTTTTTTTTTTTTTTTTTTTTTGGTACACGGGCCTCTCACTGCTGTGGCCTCTCCCGCCGTGGAGCACAGGCTCCGGACACGCAGGCCCAGCGGCCATGGCTCACGGGCCCAGCCGCTCCGCGGCACGTGGGATCCTCCCGGACCAGGGCACGAACCCGCGTCCCCTGCATCGACAGGCGGACTCTCAACCACTGCGCCACCAGGGAAGCCCAGATTTTCCAATCTTGTTTTCCTTTTTCTGAGGCTGATTGCTGGGCTTCTCTAGCCAGTTTTTCTAAATTTCCCTTTGGACCACGACAGAAGTTTGGCTGCTATTGGTCCCTTTAAGGGCAGCATTCCTTACAGAAATATCAGCAAGGTGATTTCCCTTCGCTTCCGAGAGTCAAGTTCAGAATACCCCAGAATCTTAATAATAGCTAAAGTGGCAGGTGAAATTATTGCATCCCAATAATTCCTAAACACAGGGGCCATCTTAAATTTTTTTTTTCCCACTGGACGTAAGGAAGCCACATTGCTTCCACAATATTCCAAAATTGTGAGCTACTCCAAAAACATATCTACTATCAGTATAAATATTGGCAGTTTTGTCCTTGGCTAAAGTATAAGCCCATGTAAAAGCATGTAATTCAGTCTGGGCTGAGGTAACCATAGGTAAAGATGCTGCGTCAACAACATCAAAAGGAGTCTTAATAGCATACCTAGAACTGTATTTGCCGTTATCACCTCTTAAATGAGAACCATCAGTGGAATTCCCTGCAGATCGTCCTGAGGAGTCAGGAGGTGATGCTTCAGTGTTAAGTGCCATGAGGGACTTCGCTGGCGATGGAGGGAAGAGGAGTAGCCGAGTTAAGGTTATTACAGTGGAAGAGAGTTATGTGAGGAGCAGTTAACCAAAGGACTTCACAGGAGGTGAGGTGGCTGGCTGGGAAATGTTGAGTGTGATGAGAAGTCAGAACTTCTACTGTATGAGGTACAAAAATGGTTAAAAGGGATCTCACAATAATTTTCTCGGTGATCTAACCAAAAGGGGAGTGGTTGTAATGGCTTTAAGACAAGGGGGATATCCCCATGCTACAGGGTCCAGTTGCTGGCCATAATACCCTATGGGTCAATGGTGGTCCTGTGTTTTGGGATTAGTACCCAAAGGCATTCCCATTCTTTTCATATACAAAAAGGAAGAAGAGAATCTGATCATTGGATGCCCAAGGGCAGGTGGCAGGTGGATTCACCAAACTCTCCTTTAGGGCCTCAAAGACTGTGTCATCTGTTTCTTCTCTTTAAAATTGCATTGAGGTTTTTATTGTTGAGTACAACGTACAGAGGTTTAGCCATAGGAGAGAAATTGGAATCCAATTTCAGCAATAATCAACTAGCCGGGAGAAAACGTTGCAGTTGTGCTTCGTTTGGGGTTTGGGAAACTTAGGTCACCATGAAGTCCTATCTGGATCGAGATATAGCCTTTGTTCTGATAGCAGATACCCTAAATATCAAACCTGGGTTTGGGCAAACTGCAGTTTTCCTTTGGCTACCTTAGGTCCCTTTAAGGCTAAAGCTTTAGCAAGTGGATGGAGTCTTCCTGTGAGGAGGCTTGAGAAGGAGCTCAAAGAAGCAGATCATCCACCTATTGCAACAAAGTAGTTGAATCTCTAGAGAATTTTGTATCATCCAGATCAGCCTTCAGGATTCCTGAGAAATAAGGACTCTGAGTAGAACCCTGAGGCATTACTGTCCAGGTTAATTGGTTTTCTTCCCAAGTAAGGCAACAAAGGTATTGGCTAGCTTCCTAAACTGGAATACTAGAGAATGCACTACATGAATCAATTACAGTAAAGAATCTGCTTCCAGCTGGAATGACGGCAGTATCATATAAGGGTTAGGGACAACTGAATGTCCAGAGATAGCAATGTTGTTGATTGTTTTGAGATCCTAGATAAACCTTCACCTTTGACCTGTAGGTTTTCTCACCAGTAAAATGGTAGTGTTTCAGAGCACAGTACAAGGGATTATGAGGCCTTGACAAGCCTTATGATTTTCCATCAGGGGTTTTATGCCTTGAAGATCTTTTTTTTAAAAGGTTTTTGATTAATTCTGGGAAGAGGTTTTGAGAGGTCTACTTAAATCTTGATGGGAGGTTTCTTGTGAATTTTGTTGTTGTGAATCTCCAGCATAAGTTGGAGATTTTGCCCATAAGGAAGGTGGTAGCTGATTCAGTGGAGACAGATGATAAGTATTTCCAGAATCAGCTCTAGTACTATCAGAGGCAGAGGCTGCTTTGTAGTAATGGGGTTGAGCCCCGAGAGTGAGGCTCTGGTGTCAGTTAGGACTGGAAGAGCTTCATCCCCGATCTAGAGAAATGTTCCTCCATGCCAACTAAGAGGGAGAATTGGGGAAAATCCCTGTAGTTCCTTGGAGCCCCATCAGTGAGAATTGGGAGGATGTTGAAAGGCTGGTTAGAGGGCTGAAGGCACCTGAAGCACTTAAATTTGTAACAATCTCTTCCAATGTCCTGGCTCTTTGCAATAATAGAAATTAGTAGGGTTTTGGTTTCATTTAGGAGCCTTCATTTGCTGGGGCTGAAGATTAAGAATTTTGGCAGTCCTCCTCTGAGGTGCTCATCTAGAGTTTGAGAGAGCTGGTTTGCCACCTTAACTAAATCTGGAATAGATATAGTTTCCCATTCCATCCTGGTCCTTTTTCCTAGAAGGGAAAGGTCTCAGTTCAGCCCATTAATAAACATAGAGTTAAAAACTACCTGCGTAGAATCAACATCTAAAGGAAGACCAGAATTTTCTTTAAAAATAACCTGAAGTTGATTGTAATAATCATGAACAGTTTCATCAGATTTTTGTGTGTATGCCTGGATTTTGTTCCAATCAACAGGTTTTGGAGAAACCCTAGGAACTGCTTGATGAAGGTGCCTAGGGATTGGCCAAGCCTGATCATATAATAAGATAGCAGGCTGGGGACTTCCCTGGTGGTGCAGTGGACAAGAATCTGCCTGCCCATGCAGGGGACACGGGTTCGATCCCTGGTCTAGGAAGATCCCACATGCTGTGGAGCAGCTAAGCTCGTACGCCACAGCTACTGGGCGTACGAGAGCCCACGTGCCACAACTGCTGAGCCCACGTGCTGCAACTACTGAAGCCTGAGTGCCTAGAGCCCATGCTGCTCTGCAACAAGAGAAGCCACTCCAATAAGGAGCCCGCGCACCGCAACCAAGAGTGACCCCCCTCTCGCCACAACTAGAGAAACCTTACGCACAGCAACGAAGACCCAACATAGCCAAAAAAATAAATTAAATTAAAATTAAATCTTTAAAAAAAGATAGCAGGCTGGTCCCCCAGCTGTAATTCTAGAGACCTTTTAGGATTTCCCCCAATTAGTGGTTTTCATCCAGTGCTGAGCCTGGCCTTCACTCACCAGCATATGAACTAGCTGATACAAGTCAGAGAAACCAGGTTGACAAGTTTGAATGACTATATTAAATTGTCCAGCAATTTGTGAGCATCTCCAGTGACTTTGGGAAAGCCTTGCCTATGGATTGCAGTTCAGCTTTAGTCCAGGGAGTACAAAAAATTAAGGGCTTAACCTCTGGATTCTCAGAAGGCTTAAGTTTATTTTTTTTAATAGATCTTTATTGGAGTGTAATTGCTTCCCAATACTGGGTTAGTTTCTGTTGCACAGCAAAGTGAATCAGCCATGTGCAGACACACGTCCCCATATCCCCTCCCTCTTGAGCCTCCCTCCCACCCTCCCTATCCCACCCCTCTAGGTCATTGCAAAGCACCGAGCTGATCTCCCTGTGCTATGCTACTACTTCCAGCTAGCTAACTGTTTTACATTCGGTAGTGTATATATGTGGATGCAACTCTCACTTCGCCCCAGCTTCACCCTCCCACTCCATGTCCTCAAGTCCATTTTCTATATCTACATCTTTATTCCTGCCCTGCAACTAGGTTCATTAGAACCTTTTTTTTTAATTTTAAGATTCCATATATATGTGTTAGCATACGGTATGTGTTTTTCTCCTTCTGACTTGCTTCACTCTGTATGACAGACTCTAGGTCCATCCACCTCACTACAAATAACTCAATTTCGTTTCTTTTTGTGGCTGAGTAATATTCCATTGCATACATGTGCCACATCTTCTTTATCCATTCATCTGTTGATGGACACTTAGGTTGTTTCCACGTCCTGGCTATTGTAAATAGAGCTGCAGTAAACATTATGACACATGACTCCTTTTGAATTATGGTTTTCTCAGGGTATATGCCCAGTAGTGGGATTGCTGGGTCATAAGGTATTTCTCTTTTTAGTTTTTATGGAACCTCCATACTGTTCTCCATAGTGGCTGTAAACAGACATATTCTGACAAGTGCAGAGGAAACAGGAATGGGAAGAGTTTCAAATGGGGAAGCTCATTAAGAGAATTAGTATGGGGGAATTGGCAGTACAAAGGAGGCATAGGTGGTGTAGCAAGGAAGGAGGAAGATGGCCCCGGAGATGAGGTCTGACCATGAGGAGCCAATGGAGAGACCAGATGGTGCTGGAAGAAGAGCCTGAGGCGTTGGGGGCCATTTTATCTCATTAATTATGTTTGCCTCAGTTAGCCTTAAAATCTTATTTTGTAGAGAGGCAATTCTAGGCTCCAGATAATGTTGGGAAGCCTCAAAATACCAAGGTAAGTATTCCACACATTTCTTGAAATTTTTGAGCTATTGTAGTCGACTTTGGTTCTAAGAAAGTTAAGTTTGGGGATTTCAAAAGGTCCCCAAAATGGCCATTGATATCCTAAATTGCTTTTTTTTTTTTTAACATCTTTATTGGGGTATAATTGCTTTACAATGGTGTGTTAGTTTCTGCTTTATAACAAAGTGAATCAGTTACACATATACATATGTTCCCATATCTCCCCCCTCTTGCGTCTCCCTCCCTCCCACCCTCCCTATCCCACCCCTCCAGGCGGTCACAAAGCACCGAGCCGATATCCCTGTGCCATGTGGCTGCTTCCCACTAGCTATCTACCTTACGTTTGTTAGTGTGTATATGTCCATGGCCTCTCTCTCGCCTGTCACAGCTCACCCTCCCCCCTCCCCATATCCTCAAGTCTATTCTCCAGTAGGTCTGCGTCTTTATTCCTGTCTTACCCCTAGGTTCTTCGTGACATTTTTTTTTCTTAAATACCCCTAGGTTCTTCATGACATTTTTTTTTCTTAAATTTTTTCTTAAGTATAAACTCCATATGTATGTGTTAGCATACGGTATTTGTCTTTTTCTTTCTGACTTACTTCACTCTGTAGGACAGACTTTTATCGGGTCGGTCCGTTTAGTTAGGAATGCGTATGAGGAAGGACTTTAGTCTTAAGCATCAGAGCTGCCAGAGTCCCTGTTGGGGGTGTGGGTACTCTCAAAAACTGGGCTTCCATTTCTCAGAGGTTTTTCTCTAAAGTAAAAGAACAATCTTCAAACATTTTACAACACAAACAGCTCAATTCAAACAGCTTGGAAGCCTGAATAACAGCCAATTCTAAGGAAAGGTCTTGGTCCTAGAGGAGCCAGGCCAAAGGTTTTTTCAGCCAGTGTCCAGAGAATAGCCCTTTGCAAAAGAATATGCCGAAGGCTGGACAAAAACTGGCACAGTTTCAGTGAAACAGCCCCTGCTCCTGAAGGAATGGGTCGAAGTCTGGCCAGTTTCAGTTGAAACAGCCTGATCTCAAATCAGATAGAAGTGCCAAGTGAATACTCATGTACAGAACAAAGCATTGACCAGAAAGATGAAGCTTTGAAACAGATTCCGAATAAAACCTGGAGAGCTTCAAACGCTAAGCGAGTGTGAGCTCAGATCCAGGAGAAGGACATACCTTTAAACTCCAGGGTTGGCAAGAAAAACAGTGAGTGACAGTGGGCTGGATTTGTGGGTACCATACCTGTTTGCTTATCAAACCAATGAAATGTTGATCTGAAATAAATAGAATGCCAGATACTTCTCCATCAAAGATGGGTTTATTCAGGATCAGCAGAGAATTGCAATTCAGGGTCCGCACCTATGGTGAGCACCTGCAAGTCCCTGCACAGCAGAAGAAGGAGGATGCTTTTATACAGGGAAAAGGAAGCTAGGAGGGCTTCAGTAAACAAAGAGTCCATGGCTTCTTATTGGCTAAGTCCATGCCAAGAAAGAAGAGGAGTCTTTCTTCTTCCTCTTGGGCTCTGCTACCTTCACAGGGTGTGAGAGCTCCTTCTTCTGGTTTCTCAGCTTTGTGTAACTGAGGTATCTCTTTATTAATTTTTTACAGAATTTAGTGGTTGATTTGTAAAATCACTCTCACGTTCCTCGTTGAACTGTAAGCCTTTTTGAATATGGACTATGGACATGCAATCAGCAGTAGGATCCTGCCACATTCTGAGTGGTCTTAGGTTAAATTAAACAACAATAATATATTTTCTGGAAGTTGTTAGTGAAAAGCACATGGTAAGTGAAATGGGACCTTTTAATCCCATCAGTAGAGAGATACTTGTGACATGCTACACTGGTAATGAGTGCTTAATAAATATTGGATGATAAGACATTGGTATTTATTTATTTATTTATTGGCTGCATTGGGTCTTCGTTGTGGTGTGTGGGCTTCTCATTGCAGTGGCTTCTCTTGTTGTGGAGCAGAGGCTCTAGGCGTGCGGGCTTCAGTAGTTGTGGCTCGTGGGCTCTAGAGCGCAGGCTCAGTAGTTGTGGCTCACGGGCTTAGTTGCTCCACGGCATGTGGGATCTTCCCGGACCGGGGATCGAACCCGAGTCCCCGGCATTGGCAGGCAGATTCTTAACCACTGCGCCACCAGGGAAGTCCCAAGACATTGGTATTTAAATTGCCATTTTAAATTAAAAGTTATTTGTTTTTCTGTGTCATAGATTATTGGCCTTTGGTTGGGGTTGATAATTCTGTCGTGAAAAGAATATAAGAAGTAACTTGCTTGGAGAGAAGAAGATTGTTTTGGAGACACTGCTCTGTTTATTCAAAAAAGTCTTGCTCCTCTTCTAGGCATGCCATTCTGTGCATCAAGAATGGATTTTTAAACATGAAAGAGAAGTCCTATTTGTGGACCACATTCAAACATCTCAAGTTACTTTGTTTTAGCCCATCAATCAGACAGTGCCTCTTCAGGGTCCAGCTGGCATTGTGTCAAAACAAAGACACCCTCTGAACACCTGAAAGGCAATACAAGTTTAAGTTGCCACGTGAGAAAGAGGTTTTGTTTGCTTTTGTCTTTACTAAAAGCACAAAGTTTTGTATGGGGAAAAAAATATATATATGTGACCATATATATATAACTATATATATATATAACTATATATATATATATATATATATATACTTCTTTGTTCAACAAATATTTATTAAGCCCCTACTTTATACACATAAGCACTGTTGCACCCTTGCTAGATGCTTCATATATAAAGCACATGTTACTCCCATAAGTGACATTTTATATCCAGTGATGAATAAACCATGAACATTGTTCTTATGATAAAGTCCAAAGTCCTTCACACGGCTTAATAGGCCTCATAATTGCTAGATCAAAGGGCTTTTCTGGTCTTTTTCCTCTTGGTCTTTACCACAGTCACATTCTTGAACAATCTGATGTTCAGTGGTTCTCAGGAACTGGGCCAGGTACTGGGAATGTTTAAGACAGACAAGATCCCATTTCTTGTTAAGTTACTAATAAGTTAATGTCAAGAAGCTATTTGTTTAAAACCGAAAGAGATTCATTTCATCTATAGGGGATTATAGGGCCATAGGTGTGATTAAAGATGTTCAATTTTAAATGTATACCACAAAGCTGACGCATACCTGATGTTCAATGAATGTTAAATTCTCTCACTCTGCCATTTCTAAAGTATCTTGTGTGGCAGTTCAGAGTTAAATCCAAATGAACCACACTGGGCTTTCCTCCTAGAGGGTGGAAGATAAACACGAAAAGCCAGTTTCATTCATTTTACTCTTCAATGGACAGTAAGTCCTGATTATTGCATAAGCAAATCATAATGCTTCATCTTTTTCCTTTCTCATCCATAAGAAGTTAATTTTGATTATTTCGTGTTCCTTGCTTGAGTTTTATTTTTAAAGTATAATCTGTGGAATGCAAGATGCTCCCCTCTATGCAGATGATACTGAGAAGGGCTTTATGGCCAGGCCTCTGAGTTATTTCTGCCCTGGTCTAAACTATATCCAGATGGGTGCTTGGAAACTTCCCCTGGGGTGGGTGAGAAGCATATGAAAAACATATGGAATATGTCAAGTTCTAAAATATGGGGTTTGGATTGTGGACATGGCGGTGAAATCGAGTAGGGAGAAAAGCTGGAGAAATTATGGTTGCATGTATAACACAAAAGGAGGGGGGAGAAATAAAACCCCCAAAGACATTTTTTTATAAACCAGATATTTAAAGGAATTAACAGAAAATGTATTTTATGCTGGCAGAGTCCTTTTAAAATGCGATTGATCTAGGTTCAAGAATCAAAATGAGATAATGAGAAACAGTGATTGTACTATTTTTGTTCCACATCATATTTTTACCAGCAGATCTGAGCCAAAGTGTTTGGAAAGAGGATGGATTTGCTTATAAAATGAACCGGACTAAACGAAAGACTTCCAAGAACAATAAAACTTTTTAAAAGGTCTAATTTGATTCTTACAGGTATCATCCTACCATCCTTTCTGATGAAATGTCTTTTGTGACATTTAGCATTGGATTATACCAGTCTGGTACAAAAAAACAGAAAAACCTTGCACTTAGCGATCTTCGAGACCATTGGACCAAACTTTCTTGTGCATGTTGATCACCTGGGATCTTGTTAAAATTCATATTCCGATTCAGTTGGCTGGTGGGGCCTGATGCTTCATTTCAAACAAGCACTGGGGTGACGCTGATGCTGTTAAACCACGTGCAGCATTTTGAGTAAAGATTTAGGGGCAATTTCATAGAAGTCGCCTGCTGAGGAGAATGGTCACCCCTTCTTCCTTCTTCTGAAAATCAGAAGAACACAATTTTAGCATATTGTACGTCATTGATAACGTTATGGTATCATAATAAAGCTGAGCCTGAGTTTAAGAGCCCAACTTGGCAGCTATTCTAAGGGTGGATTCAGAGCAGTTATTTGCCAGAAGTGATTGTAGTTATGAACTTTGTCTCATGAAGCATTAAGTTGTCAAGGAGGACAGTGGAGGTAAGACAAATGTGTGGTTTGTTTAGCCTGATGTGGGTCTTCCCTGATCTCTTCTGTGCTCGGTTATCAGTCACAGCTTGCTGCTAAGACTAAGTCTGAAATATAGATCCCGATGATCTACAGTGTAATAACCCACCTTGGTGGGATTGTGAGAGCCACAGACTCACCGTCTGGCTAGAGACCTACCGGTGCTAGTATCTGGCTTGAGAAGCCAGTGGTAGAGCAGAGCTGACCGGTTTGCTCCAGGGCTCTGGTCGGCAGTGAAGGCTCAAGAGGTGTGCCTGATACGTTGATCCCAAAGTGAGCAGTGAGGTCCCGGAACCTCCAGGCTGGTCACCTGTACCTTACGCATCCTAACCTGTTAGCTGAGATAGAGCCCGGGGAGGGCGCTGTGCTTACCATCATGTGAAGTCTTGCTCACGTAATGTTGAGCAGTGACTGAAAGATACACAGCAAGGAAGTAAGTTTTCTATTCTCGAGACGTTTTTTTTTCCTTGCCAATGTTTTTTTTCTATAGTCCTACTAGACCATTCTTTCTTCTTCTCTTTATCTTGTCCTTCTTCTTCTCAGCAAAAATTTCTTTCAGTTACTTCTGAAAAAAAGAATTGTTTGCACTCACTTCATTTACTTAAAAAAAAAATTAAATTGCTTTTATATTTAAAAATTAATTTTAAATAAATAAAATATTACAGGGCAGCATCACATTCCCTTACCTTCTCATCCCAGAGATGACCCATATTCTGAATTTTATGTGTATCACGTCTATGCATGTTTATATCCTTTTATTATATATATATCAATAATATATGTATACATGTCTCCATACACACTACATAATATTGCTTTCTGTTTTACATTTACATAAATGCAATCATACTTATTGATTTTACTGGAAATACATTGAATTTATAGATTAATTTGGGGAGAATCTTTATTGACTCTTCATACTGAACTTGGAGTATCTTTCCATTTATTCAGTCTTCTTTTATGTCCTTCACTAAAATTTCGTATTTTTTCCATAAAAGTCTTATAGATATCATGTTACATTTATTCCTAGGCATCTTATCTTTTGTTGCTATTAAAAATGGTGCCCATTTAAAAATTATGGATGTACCCTGTCCACCTTACCTAAAATAACCCTCCTTAATCACTTGGTTTTTTCCTCCTAGAGCATATCACTACCTCATTATATTTCTATTTATTTGTTTATTATCTATCTCTCCTTCTAGAATGTAAGCTCCCCGAAGGAAGGAACATTGTCTGTTTTCTTCATTGTCCTGTCCCAGTGTTTGGCAATATAGTAGAGAGACAAATATTGTTGAATGAGTGTTGACTAAGTTACATCTTGTAAATTTTCATTCGCTGGTATAAGGAAACCCTATTAATTTTTGCATATTATCCTTTTTTGTTTGTTTGTTTTGTTTTTTCACACACACACACACACACTGTATTTTATTTTTGCAAGAGATAAATAGACTGACACCAAGCATTGTAAATTTGCATATTATCTTATCCTACCACTGTTCCATTCTCTAGAATCACCCAAAATTTTGTCTCTTGTCTGCTACTCTATCTTCAGTGCCTAGAAAAGGACCTGACATGTTAAGGTGCTCGGTAGATATTTACGAATGAATGAGTGCTCTTGAATATTGATTTATAGCACTTCCTTTCCAATTCTTACAACCATTCCCCCTTTCCCTGTCTTATTGCCCTGGAGAACCCTTAAGTACACTGTGCAACAAAGTGATGAGCAAGCTTTCTTGTGTTGTTTCTTACTTAAAAGAAATGTTTAAAAACGTTTACCTCTAAGTATATTTGCTGTAGGTGTTTGGTGGGCAGTTCTCATCCGGCTGAGAAAATGTCCCTCTATTCCTAATTTTCTAAGAGTTTTTATGATGAATGGGTGTTCAGTTTTAGCGAATGCTTTACTGCAATTGTCACTGATTCTCCCTTCATATATTTTTGCATCTTTTTTTCTCTTTAAATCTTTGTGTGTACGTGTGTGTGTTGAATTGTTGTAATAGATCTTTTCATCTTAAACCATTGTGAGTCCAACCTTATTAAGATTTACATATTTTACAGATTGATGGATTGATTTAGCTAATATTTTATGTAAGATTTTTCATCGGCATTAAGTGAGATTGACTTAAACTTTTTCTTTCTTTGACTCCCTTGACTGATTTTGCTTCCACGATTATATTAAATTCATAAATAAGTTGGACTCTGTCCCCTCTTTTCAATTTTTTTTTTTTTTTTTTTTTACAATATACACAAGATTAGGATTGGGATACTGACTTATTGAAGCTTTGGTAGAGTTCCTCTATAAAATAATCTGGGCTCAGGTATTTGTTTCCTTTTGTCTGCAGGCAATTTTTAATACTGACATTTTTTGATTTAATGGTATTTTTAGGTTTTTCCATTTTTTTCTTCAACTAGTTATAGTATTGTATTTTTATAAAAATTGTCTAAGTTCAAATTTAGTGGCATAGGTTTTTAGTAAATTTCATTATAATTTTAAAAATTTCTAGTATATCTGTTGTTTTGTCTTTTTCTTATTAGTAATATTGTTCGCTTAAGCTTTCTTCTGTTATTGGTCAGTCTTATTGGAGGTTTATACTTCGTTAGTCTTATCAAAAGAATAGCTTTTGGTTTCTTAATCTTTTCTAGTATTTTCTACATTTCTGTTTCACTAATTTCAGATGTTGTTGTGTTATTTCTTCTACTTCCTTTTTGCGGTTTGTATGTTTGTTTTTTGTTTTACTAACTTCTGGGATTAGACATCTAGTCCACTTTTCTTAGTATTAGTTCTTTTTTACCATAAACATTTAAGGCTATAAATTTCCCTCTAAATAATGCTTTGACTACACTCCCTAAGTTTTATGGGCCAAGCACACTTCTACTGCTCAAGTCTGCCTGTTTGAATACATAATGTGTTCACTCTCATTCAGTCCTAGATATATTCTAAATTGCCATTATGATTTCTTGTTTAACACATGGTTTATATAGAAATTTGTTTTACATATCCAAATTGCGGGATCTCTTTGTTATCTCTTTATTACCCTGTTCTAATTTTATTCTATAGTGGTCAGAGAACATATTTTTTAATAGTTTTAATATTTTCTGAGACTTGGTGTGTTGTCAACTATATATTGATACATTTTTATGCATGTTAATGGGCACATGAAAAATATAAATATAGAGAATTTATAAATTCTAATTGTTGGGTGTTATAGAAAGCTTGTTATTGTCTTGTTGTTATTGTAATTCATCATCTTATGGAAATCACCAAAAATCATCTAATTTACTCCTTAATATGTGTGAAAAATAATCCTATAGTGGACCCTCTAAAACTGCTCCTTTAAAAGTTACTAATTTACTTTGATTAACCAAATCCTATAGCCCAACGGTCCCCAACCTTTTTGGCACCAGAGACCGGTTTCATGGAAGACAATTTTTCCATGGACTTGGTGTGGGAGGGTGGGGGGGATGGTTCAGGCGGTACTGTGAGTGATGCAGAGAGACTCAGAGCAGCAGATGAAGCTTCATTTGCTTGCCTGCTCGGGGGTTGGGGACCCCTGCTATAACCTGTTCTTAATCCTGGATCTTTCTGTCATATGACACTCTTCATCACTCTCTCCTTAATTTTCTCTTGGCTTCTGTGACATGACACTGATCTTGTTTTTATCCTACTTTCCAGACTATTCTTGGGTTTATTGCTTCCTCTTCCTTTCACTGAATTCAAAATATGGGTGTTCCCTAAGCTTCTGCTCTTATCTCTTCTCTCTCTCTCTATGTATCACTCCCCACTTTTACATTTCTAAACCCCCAATCTAGCCATGTTTTCAGCTGTTTTCATATGCGTACAGGTGATTTCCAAATACAGCCTCAGAGTCTCTTCTGAAGCCCAAACTTGGCACCATGAATTGGGTCGAATTGACTTTATACTTGTGGATCCTTCTCTGGACCATCTCTTCTATTATATTTATCTATTTGTCTACCCTCCCACCAACACCATATTACCTTGATTATATCCAAGTTTTTTAAGCATTGAGGCCAATTTTTAAAGGCATTCATTTAGCATCTACGTGTTCCAGACTCTTTATATATGTGACTAATGACAATTACATGAGGTAGATCTTATTTCCCACCCTCCATTCCCCCATGTCATCATAATTGCAGAACATAAAGAAGTTGACTATGCCATGCTTGAACGCTAGCCCGTTTTAGTGCAAATGCCATGTTTTTTTCTACCTTTACAGAAATTAAGTACAGATGCCTTTGATTGGCATTTAAGCTCTCCCAAAATTAACCCATCATACTGCTCCAGCTATGTCTTCTAATGTTTTCTTAAAGGTACCCAGTATTCTAACCAAACGAGACCTCTCACAGATTTCTAAATATGTCCCACTCTTTCTGCATGTGTGCTTTGGTTAGCACGCATTCCCTGCCCACCATTTTTGCACCTTAAATCCAGCTTATGCTTACATTTCCATCTTAAAAAAAAATCTCTCCATCAAGCTATTACTAAACCTCACAATTGCATGTGATACCTCTGCCTCAAAATAACTCTGATGGCATGATATTCTGTCTTCTATATTCTGTTTTTTTTCTATCTTGTTGCCCAATTTTCCCCCAGAAAGAAAACTCCCTGAAGGCAGTGTATTAATTGTCTTCTATCTCTTGAATCACCATTTCAACAAATTTGAGTGTAAGAAATGTTTTGAGTTAGCCAAAAGACACTGTGATTAAAGTTAAAGAAAAAATTTAAAAACCAAACAGGTCAACCCAGCAAGTGATTCAGGATAATCCCAAAATTTATTTTATCAGTTAAATCCCTAATTTTGTTTCTTCCAATCAGAACTTTCCAGGTGGAGGAGTCTCAAGACTGTAGCAGAGATTTTGTGGAGATCCGGGAAGGAAACGCCACTGGTCGCCTGGTGGGACGATACTGTGGAAACGTCCTCCCTCTCAATTATTCATCCATTCTTGGGCACATCCTGTGGGTCAGATTTGTCTCCGATGGCTCAGGCAGTGGCGTGGGCTTCCAGGCTGCATTTACCAACAGTGAGTTGGTTCTGTTTTAGTGATGGCTTCCAGAATGTGTCCTACAAACTAGAAGGATAGCAATATTTTCAGTAATGCATTAAGAACAATTCCCCTATATTTAATGTCTCTGTGGAATTACTTTATATACTAGAAAAATTAAATTATATATGAATGACTCATTAAGAGCCAGGGAGAGCATTCTCAGTGGTTCTAACATTCTTTTAAAGCTCTAGTGTCTACCTAATTTTAAGTTAAACATTTTTCATGATATTGCAATAGAGAGTTTTCTAATGTATCATCGTTTCAGTTTGGTATACTTATATCAAATGTGTTTCATTTGATCCCATAAACTCTATATTCCTCAAGTTAAAAATGTTTACTCTGGTACAAATGAACCCATTTACGAAACAGAAATAGAGTCACAGATGTAGAAAGCAAACTTACGGTTACCAGGAGGAAAGGGGAAGGGGGGAGGGATAAACTGGGAGATTGGGATTGACATATATGCACTACTATACATAAAATAGATCACTAATCAGGACCTACTGTATAGCACAGGGAACTCTACTCCAGACTCCATGATGACCTATATGGGAAAAGAATCTAAAAAAGAGTGGATATATGTATATGTATAACTGATTCACTTTGCTTTACAGCAGAAACTAACACAAATTTTAAATTAACTAGACTCCAATAAAAATTAATTTAAAAAAACACAAGAAACGTTTACTATTACTTTAGGATATTCCTAAGTGCTCAGATATTGTAATAACAGGATATTCTTCTAATAGGATAAAATGTTAAATATTAATAGCTACTCTATATGTTGTTTGAAAATGTCAGTTTCTCTTACATAGTTAAAGAAAAAAAAAAAAAAAACGTGTTTCGTTCTTTTTTAACATGAAGCAAAATAGGTAAACCAAAATTATAGAACAGGGCTGGTGATACCCCTTCCCAAGTCACCAAGTTCCCTGGGGTCTGGGAACCCAATTTTACATGGGACGTGATTGCTTGTTTTCACACCATGTGGTCTTCTAAGGAGATGGAATTCCATTCACCATATCACCCTTCTCCAAAGAATTAATAGATAGCAGAGAAACCAAAAGGGAAGCAGTATTTCTTTCAGTGTTCAGAAAAGAAATTGCAAAAAAAAAAAAAAAAAAAAAAGAAATTGCAGTCAATTAGAAGTCCATCCTTTTTAACACCCCTTGCCTTTTGTTTCTTTCATTTGACTAAAGAGCTGTTCTAAGTAGGTCTGATTTACTACTCTGTTTTTCTTCCTAGTATTTGGCAATGATAATATTGTGGGAACTCACGGGAAAATTGCCTCTCCCTTATGGCCCGGAAATTACCCCCCCAACTCCAATTACCATTGGACAGTGAATGTGAATGAATCTCAGGTTATCCATGGTAGAATCTTGGAGATGGACATGGAGGCAACACTCAACTGCTATTATGACAAACTAAAGGTGAGTTTCCAAGAGCAACTGATGTTTATACATTTTGGTGACTTGCTATTGGCAACCATAGATCCAAGTTAATGTCTATTCAAGCATTTACAAGTCGTAGGGGATGGTCTACCCTACATCACGAATACCCCTTCCAGGTTACCTGAACAATGGTGATTCTGACAGTATAATTATTATCTTTGATTCTGTAACTAACTTTTTTTCCGCATTATTGTAATCTTTCTGTTGGGCTTTATCTAAGCATGTGTATGTGTCTTAATTAAGAATTTATTCTATCTTATATCCCATTACCCTGTTTATTCTCCTGTTAGAGTGTTAAAAATTTGAACAATCATTTTAAAGTAAGTAAATATAAGTATATAAAAATTGTGGCGATCATTGCCATCCAGACATTGGCAACTGCATCAATTCCAGAAACACTATCAGATTATTTTTTATACAGTTTTATTGAGGTATATTTGACAAATAAATATTATATATATTTAAGATGTACAACTAGGTCTTTTGATATATGATATTTTACAATTTTACATTGTAAAATAATAATCACAATCAAGCTAATTAACATATCCATCACCTCAAATGGTTACCATCTTCTTTCTTTGTTTCTGGTGTGGTGAGAATACTTAAGATTTACCCTCTTAGCAAATTTCAAGTATATACATGGTAATATTAGCTATAGTCACATTGTTCTACATTAGATCTTCAGAATTATTAATCTTGCATAACTGAAACTTTGTACCCTTTGACCACCTCCCTGTTCCCCGCTCCCCGCATCTCCTGGTAAACACCATTCTACTTTCTGCTTCTAAGGGTTTCACTATTTTACTATCAGATTCTTGAGGGCCGAGATTCTGTCTTATTCATTTTAGGTCCACAGTGCTTCACATAGAACCTAGTACTTGATAGATGCTCAGTAAGTTGGAAATAATTATTAGCTAATTTGAAATCTGAGCTTATATAGTAGCTTCAATAGAGAAATATGTAATAGCACTTATAACGAACTTGTTCAAATTATTTACAAGATGGAGGGAAGGATATGAAATGTAATTGGAGAGATCCACCCACATGTGAAGAAAAAAATAAACGTGCTCAAGATTACGTGTTTGGAAACTATCACAAAATATGTCTCTAACTATGTAATCTAACATTTTCGACCAAATGAAAGAGATTTCTTGTGTGCTTTGAGTATGCTGAGCCCTCACAAGCTGTGATTCTGTTGCTGTTATTAATTCTGCTTCTTTACTTCTTTGGAAATGTGAACTCCTTCAGGATACCTGGCCACTTTCTCTCATTAGACTTTTCCTTTTTCTTGTGACTTTCCCCCTTTCTTCCTAATTCCTCCCTTTTGTGGCCCCAAAGCACATTTCATAGGCACTGTTGTGCCACTATCCTGTTCCTACTTTTCCACCCATAAGTTTTACTGTAAATCGAATAATGAGCTATATCACATGGAGCATGGTTACTAATATAATTCTGCGGGGAAGATACAGATACTTTAAAAACACATTTAATTACTTGCAATCATAGTTTATACTTCATGGTTTTCTATTTATGAAGAAAAGTGGAGGTGATTGCCTGAGTTCAGTGCTCTATTATCTGTCCCTTCCATGCAGGTTTATGATGGGGCTGGCATTCATTCCCGCCTGATTGGAACCTATTGTGGTACCCAGACTGGCTCTTTGAGCTCCACTAGAAGTTCTTTGACATTTCAGTTTTCTTCTGACTCTTCAATCTCAGGGAAAGGATTCCTTTTGGAGTGGTTTGCAATGAATGCCTCTGTTGGACCTTTACCTACCATTGCTACAGGTGTGTTTGGTAATAAATGAAATTCTTTTTAGGGGCTGATACGTGCAGACTAGTATTTCAAAGGTTCCCACTAATAAGGGCCAAATGCACAAGTGAGTAAGAAGAGTAATTACAGTCTCAAAACCCTTCCTCCATATGTTCAGGTGTCCTTTGAATTTCATAAATACTTAGAGATTAGATGTTTATTTCAAAAAAAAAATGCTGGTTTCCCATTATATTTTCCATAATAGTTAAGGGTTTGATGTCCATAAGATATTCTACTTACAATTTCTAGAAATCGCTTTAGAGATCTCTGAAAGTTTGGTTTGCAAATACCATACTCTCTCTCACACATACACACACACACACACACACACACACACACACTAGGATCAACTAATGCAAGTAACTGTTTTACCTCTATGTTACCTTTTAAGTGTGCCTTCAGAAATGCTTCAGTGTGTCCTTAGCCGGTTGTAAACCCTCATGTTTCAAGGTAAAGTTGGCCTAAATTTTAGGCTTTCATTTTACTATTTTTAAGACATTTAAAATTCCCTCAGTAAGCTGTGTTTTGGGAGACTGCACTTTTCTTTTGAAAATTTGTTTAAACACTTTTGAATGGCTCTTGTGAATTTGAGGGTTGACGTAGAATAAATTCAGCAGATATTTCTTATGGTATATTCTCACTCCTTGAAATATTTGATTGGGACATATTATCATTGGATCTCATTGAAGAGTACTCAGACTTTGAACTTGTTCTAAGACTAAACAGACCCTAAAAGATGAGAGTCTGTTTGCTTCTAGCTTCTTGGGAATTTGTACCAACAGAGATCACAGTTGAAGGTGTAATTCATACTTACATATTATTTAATGCCTCTTAGCATTCTGTCCTAAGATGTTATTTTCACCTCTCTTGCAAGGTGCTTTCATAGCATTGACTATGAAACTCTTCCTTAAAACATTAATCTATTTATCTAAGAGCAAAGAGCCATCAGCAAGATTGCCAAATGTAATTTAGAGCTATCCATTTAAGACTGGATAGCTCTCATAAGTAAACTTGAGTTAAGCTTCTTTTATGTCCACCAATCTCAAGTTACAGAAGAAATCACTCATGCAAAACATTATATCAATAAGTATATTGTAGTACTCAAAAAAAAAGTTCTCTTCTCATACATATATTCCATAACTATGTGATTGAAGTGGATGAGTGAATATGGTATAGTATCATAAATCTCATTTCTCTTAATGAAAAACAAGCAAAGGAAAAAATAAAAGAATAAGAAAATTTTATAGTTTACTAGTTCCCTAGTTGGTGTAAATGGTTATCTCATGATCATAGCACATTCTGACGCTTCCATTAAAGTGAAAAAAAAGCTTACTGTTTTAAATTGTATTAATATATTAAACACTGTAACATTAGCATTCCTTATGCGAACATACATAAAATTTAATTCAACCAATATTTATAGAGGGTTTATTATAGACATGCTGAGGTAAGTGTATACCAACTAAGAAAGGAAACCAAGATATAATCTCTACTCTCCAAGAGTTCAAAAGTAATTGGCAAAGATAAAGCACTCAGTTAAATAATGATATAGTAACTAAATGATTAAATGACAAAGCAAAAAGCAGTCAGAGGAAAATGAGCCTAATGTGGACTAGGGTCATGTGAAGGAAATTAAATATGGCAAGTTGGAAAATATTAGCTTATCAGTCAGGACATATTTGGTTATGCTGCAGTAACAAATAATTCCAAACTCTGAATAGCTGAGAAACACAAGACTTCTTACTTGTTCATGTTGCCCTCTTGGGTTAACTGGGTGTTGGATCTGACATTGTTTGGGACGTTACCTGTGATCATGGCAAGAGGAGAGAGAGCCCTGGCATGCCTCAGTCTTAAAGTGTTCAGCTTAAAAGTGATACATGTCGTTTTGCTTATGATTCATAAACCAGAACTGGTCAAATGGCCTCACCCAACCACAGAAGTATTAGGAAATGCAATTTCACCGTATGTTTGGAAGTGAGGAAAAATGGAATATTTGACAAACAGCACTAACAGCTTATAGTTAGTATGATAACTGCTTTTTATAAATTCAAGATAAGAAATATTTTATGTAAAGGAAAATCTTAACATTTGAAGATACTGGATAATATTCGGATCTTATACTTTGAAATTGCTTTTACTTTATTTTATTTTTAAACTTGTACAGCCTATATAGTAATAGGATAAAGTAATTAGGACCTAGTCCTATAAATTTTACATTCATTTCTTGGTGGCCCTAGCAAGATTCAAACATGTAGAAGAGTCATAAACTTCTGGAATGGTGGAGTAAAGGCCTCTGAAAATCTATTCTTGCAGAAAAACAATGAGAACACTGGCAAAAAACTTTTAAATCAACTTTTGAGAACTCTGGAAATTAATTAAAAATTGCAGTGATCTAAAGAGTGTTTATTCAAGAAAAATGGTTCAGTCTGAGTGACAGTAGACAACTTTCTGGCATCTTAATTTTCCCTATTCCCATCTCTCTCCCTGTCCTAGCTTTGCAGTAACCTCACAATAGCCTCACAACCACGTTAGCCATGAAAACCAGCGGCCTAACAGCCACTGGAAGGGGTGGAGTAGATCTGGAACTCCAGAAATAATCCTATCCCTAAGGAATTGCTATTATTTAACCTGTCTGGCAGCTTCCTAGAAAAGCTCCATTCTCAGGACTCGTCTTCATCTGACCTGACTCAGTGTGCTCTGCGCAAAAGCCCTGTCTCTGGGGTGTTTTTTAGAAATCGTCAGTGGCAAGTTACTTAACATCACAACTGCATGTGGCAGTGATTCCAGTTACAGCTAATAAGAGGCTGACCAAAAATGTAAAAAGAAAAACTGGGGAGTGATATATCCATAGGGGACTTTGAAAAGTTTTGACATATTTCTGGGAACATAGAAGGCTCCACTCATGTGCGGGGCTATAAACATGCCCAACATGAGACTCGAGAAGGCCCCAGTCTCTCACCTCTGTAGGATCTTGAGGCTCTGTGAAAGCAGAAAGTGAATTCTAGGGCAGAGTTATAAACTGTCTTCTAGAGTCATATAGGCGTATCCCAGTACACACACACACACACACACACGCACACACAGTCACTCAGAAAAGTGAGAGAATTACTGGTTCAAGACATTTGAAAGGAATCTCTATTTAATCAGTTGTTGATCACTAACCTGAACACAGACTTTCAGTGGTTACACACAACAATTAACACAGACGTTACAGAATTAGTACACAAAAGCCACTGAACAAAGAGCAGTGACAGCAAACTTTGGGGGAGGGGTTGATTTCCAGAGTTGAGTTGCCACATTACATTGTTTAAAATGTCTGGTTTTCAACAAAAAATTATGAGACACATGAAGAAATAGGAAAGTATGGCCTATGCAGAGGAATATAAGCAATCCATAGAAACTGTCTTGGAGAAAGCCAAAATGTCAGACGTACTTAACAAAGACTTTAAATAAGCTATTGTCAATATGTTAAAGAACTAAAAGAAATCATGTTTAAAGATTTAAAGAAGAGTATGGGAATGATGTCTCACCAAATAGAGGATATCAATAAAGTGATAGATATTTTTGAAAGAAAAAGCAACCAACTAGAAATTTTGGAGTTGAAATTCACTGGGTGGGCTCAATGACAGATCTGAGCAGGCAGAAGAAAGAATCCCTGAATTTGAATGTAGGTCCTTTAGGATTATCCTGTTGAGGAAAAGAAAGAAGAAAATTATACAGAGCTTCAGAAACTATCATTTATACCAACATATGTATGCATAATGAGAGTCCCAGGTAAAGAAAGAGGGAAGGGGAAAAAAGAATACTTGAAGAAACAATGTCTGTACACATCCCAAATTTGATGAAAAATATTAATCTACACATCCAAGAATCCCCAAAATTCCAGGTAGGATAAACTCAGTGAGATCTGTACCTAGACATACTGCTGTCAAACTATCAAAGCTAAAGAAAAGGGGTTATCTTGAAAGCACGAAGAGAAAATCACTTATCTTGTAAAAACAATACTCAACAGGGTTAGCATCTCGTTTCTCATCAGAAACCATGAAGGTCAGAGCAGTGGGATGACATAGTCAATGTGCTGAAGTAAAAAAACTGTTGATCAAGAATTCTATAGGGCTTCCCTGGTGGTGCGGTGGTTGAGAGTCCGCCTGCCGATGCAGGGGACGCGGGTTCGTGCCCCGGTCCGGGAGGATCCCACGTGCCGTGGAGCGGCTGGGCCCGTGAGCCATGGCCGCTGAGCCTGCGTGTCCGGAGCCTGTGCTCCGCAGCGGGAGAGGCCACAGCGGTGAGAGGCCCGTGTACCGCAAAAAAAAAAAAAAAAAAAAAAAAAAAAAAAAAAAAAAAAAAAAAGAATTCTATAGCCAGAAAATGTATCCTCCAAACTAAGTAGAAATTAAAACATTCCCAGATAAATGAAAACTGAGAGAATTCATTGCAAGCAGACCTATGCTACAGGAAATGCTAAAGGGGGGCTTTCAGAATGAAATGAAATGACCCTAGCATGTCTTTACTGCTAGACAGTAGGTAGTGAAGACAGCTACATATATAAATATAAAGGCAGTATAAATGTATTTTCATCTGTAGCTCTTTTCTTCTGCTATCTGATTAAAGATAGCTGCATAAGGCAATAATAATAAACTATTCTGATGGTCTTATAATGTTTAAATATATAATTTTATGACAATAATAGCATAAAAGATGGGGGTGGGTGGGAATGGAGTTATATTATAGCCAAGTTTTGTATACTATTAAAATTAAGTTAATATTAATCCAAACTACATTGTCTTTACTTAAGACGTTAGTTGTAATCCTCTGAACAACCACACAGAAAAAACTCGAAAATATACAGTTAAATAAATAACAAATGAATTAAAGTGATATACTAGAAAATATGTATTTAACACTAGGACGGCTATAATCAGTAAGGCAGACAATAACAATTATTGACAAAGATGTGGAGAATCTGTACATTGCTGGTGGAAATGTAAAATCCTACAGCCACTTTGGAAAACAGTTTAGCAGTTTCTCAAAGATTGAAACACAGGGTTACCATACAATCCAGCAGTTCCACTCCTAGTTATATACCTAAGAAAATTGAAAACATATGTCCACACAAAAATTTACACATGAATGTTCATAGAAACATTATTCATAAATAGTGAAAAAGAGGAAAGAACCCAAATGTCGAACAGCTGATGAATGGAAAAACTAAACGTGGTATATCCGTATAGTGGAATACTATTCAGCCTTAAGATGAAAGAAGTATTGATACATATGCTAGAATACAGATGATCCTTAGAATATCACGCTAAGGGAATGAAGCCAGTCACAAGAGGCCACATACAGTACGATTATATTTATATAAGATGTCTTAAATAGGCAAATCCACAGAGACAGAAAGTAGGCTAGTGGTTTCCATAGACTTGTGGAGTAGAGAACAGAGAATCAGTGGTAAAGAGTATCCAGTTTCTTTCAGGGTGGTGAAAATGTGCTCTAAGATTAGGTAGCAGTGACGATTGCAGAACTTTGTGAATATACTAAAAACCACTGAACTATGTAAAAGGGTAAATTTTATGGTGAGTGAATAATAACTCAGCAAAACTTATTTCAAAAGCAAACAACAACAACCAAAACAAGGCTGTTGTTATCATAAGCTCACAAACTTTTTTGAATGCTTCCCTTCACCAAATTGAAAATTTTTTCAAAACTGCCTAATATAAATTACATGATGAATAGCTATGCTAAAAAAAGGTGAAGATTAAAGCACACTGGAGACATGAACAAAGTTCTACCTTGGTAACGATAATAACAGGGTCTTCCATATGGACTTACTTCGTGCTTGACAAATAATAGGCACTCGTTAATAATTGGGTTAAGTGGTAAAACTACGGTGAAAAAAGTAGAATACAGTGTGTTTTTCTTCAAAAAATTATGGAAATCACAGCTGTCTGAATCAGTGGATCTAATAAAATATGTATAAATTTCTTTGAGAAAATTGTTTCAATTGGTTGTTTCAGTATAGAACTGTGGCTTTCAAGTGAAATGCTACCTTCTTTTCTGCCAGAGGTATTTCAACGATGTTGCTTTTCATTCTGCAGGTGCTTGTGGTGGGTTCCTGCAGACAGGAGATGCTCCAGTCTTTCTTTACTCCCCAGGCTGGCCTGAAAGCTACAGTAATGGCGCTGACTGTATGTGGCTTATCCAGGCTCCTGGTTCTACTGTGGAACTCAACATCCTTTCCCTGGACATTGAATCTCATAGTACATGCAGCTATGATAAACTTGTGATAAGAGACGGTGAGAAACGTTTAAAAAACAAGATAAAACAAAAAACTACCAAGTTTCAACCCTGACACACATTTAGTTACATTCAATTATAATCAGACTTGTTTACTGCTTCCATCCATTTGCATGGAAATGCACAGGTATTATGGTCAGTGAAAGCATGAGATACTAGAATTGGCCACCATTTCTGCAGAACATTAGGAAAGCATTCAATTGCCTGGAACAAAATAATCCGCACGCTATGTTAGGGAGAGCATTACATTCCCAAGAGGAAACACTCCCTGTGGTTTAAGTAGGAAATTATAAAATGAGTTTCCAGGTTGTGCTGCTTTCTCGTTGAAAGGCTATGGAAATAAATCTTGATATTTTATACCTATGGCTTTAAGATCCAAGTGTGAAAAGTATTTAAAATTGCAATGTATTCAAGTTTCTATTGTGTACTGAATCTCTGGGTAGAATGGGTAGAATTAAGGGCTAATATTTTTTCACCTTTTCCTCTGTACCCAGGTGTGGTATTGCTATGCGATGAGCGAGGGATATAAATAATGCTTCAATGCCAGGCGCACAGAATTGTGCTTCACGATGTGCATGGAACAGAGGAGAATAGGGAGGCCATATCCTCCAGTCAGTGTCTCTTACAGTGAGGTCCCCAGACCAGCAGCATCAGCATCACCTGGGAACCTGTCAGAGATGCAAATTCTATGCCCCACCCCAGACCAACTAAACTAGAAACTTGGATGGGTCCTAGATCTGTCTCCGGTTAAGGTTAAGATCGGGGTGAGGAGAGTAAGGCAGGATTGGACAAAGTACAGAGTCAGATCCTATCTTTATTTAAAATTTTAATATTTTGTTCATTTTACATTAAATTTCAATTTTTGAAATATTGTACTGAAATATTTTTATCTTGATTTCTGAGGTCTCGGGCGCCTCCTTAAGTTTTGCCCCCGATGTGACGTGCTCCCTTCGCCTGACCCGGGTCCCTGCCTCCCGGTGGTAGAGTCTCTGAAGCTGGGGACCCACTGCCCTGCATGACACATATTGCAACCCCAGTGCCTGCCTAGACAGCAGGTGACGTCTAGTAAGGTGTTAAACTGGAGGACAGAATCAAAGGGCAGCTACTAGGAGTGCAGGTTCGGTGTTATGGATCTCATTTTCCAAGAGATATGAGAAGCATAGAGTTTTCTATGAACTTCTCAGTTTGTTGAATTTTGGCGATTGATGAAAAAAGCTTCAGAGCATTTTTTTTTTTGGGGGACCAAAGCATGTGTTTGATTTTGGCCCACTGGAGGCTAATGTGCATTTTCATGTCCGCCTTATCCCCTTAACCGTAGACCCCCACTAAGTATAGTAGAAAAATCAAATGGCAGAGGTGCTTTACTTTCCTTCTGTAGGAGCTGGGCAGTAAGTGAAGACTCAAGTCAGTCATTCAAACGTGATCAGAGGGTAAACCATAACTTTCCCCCTTTTTCCTATCAACTATCTGCTATCAGCACATTGCCCAGCACATTGCCCAGAACTATCATCTTTCCTCTTTTTTTTCTTTCTTTAGGAAAGAAACGAAAATCAGTAGACCCAACTCAGTCTCACTGAGAGATAAAATATACACATGTGAAATAAGTAACAACATATAATAAGCTTCAAAGCTTTGTGATGCAGTTACTTAGAGAATAAGTCAACAGATTTGGGATGAAATGTGTAGCAAAATAGCATAATGAAGATAAGAATGCAAAAGGAGTCACAGATAAATTTTTGAATGATAAAAAATGCAGAAGTTTCCAGAGGTCAGAACCCCTGTAAAGAATGCCTTTCCAAGCATCGTGTATTTATAGCTGTGCTACTACATTTGATAACTTGTTTTCTACACTAGTTAATAATGAGTAAATTTTAGGTTGTGGCCAATGTCAAAAAAGAATCATTTTGCTAGTTGAGTGAAAGGACAAATTTCCTCATGTCTCATATTCTATTTTTGTCTTTTTTTAAGTTTCAAATTAATTAATTCTCTGCCTTAGGGAAAAAACAACATATTTTCCCAGCCAAGGAATCTAAGTCCTTGCTCCATTCAGGCTTTGACTGAGACAGTTGTTCTGATCAAAATTTATAATCAAGAGAAAAGCCAAAGGAAAAAGGGGCTTGGGGGTTACCCAGCTCTCATTGATGTCTCTGGAGGTGCACATTTGCCGGCACTATCTTTTTTCATCCTCCACACGTGGAGAGAAGTGTGTTCTTGTAATGGCAAAACAAACAATGAACAACAAAATAATGAAAAGAAAAAAGAAAACCCCTCTGAAGGTGAAGGCAGATTTCGGGGCAAATGACCTTATAACATTAGCATCGGATCTGGGGCTGAAGAATCAAACCTTTTTTTTTTTTTAGATACTTGACCTTCAGCAGTCAGAATAGTTTAGATCAGAATCTACTGCACATATCAGCACTGGTCCTCAGCTACTTCCCAGTCTCACGTCCTCTCATTTTGAGTTTTCGTTCCAGGAAGAACTGTCAGCCAGTTTTTGGAAAGGCAGTGGGAACTGGCAAAGAAGTTGTTATTGAAAAGGTTAAAGAAAAAGACAGGCGGCACCGTTACAAACTGGAGCCACAATGATGTAACCCCTGGAATGTCCCTTATTTGGTAATCCTGCTGCCTCCTAGGAATGGGGGTGTTTTGAGAATAATGTGTGAGGCACTTTGGCTGGGTTGCAATGATGGTGGAGGATACTCTTTTTTAAAAAGTTTTATTGGAGTTTAGTTGATTTACAGTGTTGTGTTGGTTTCAGGTGTCCAGCAAAGTGCATCAGTTATACGTATGCCTGTATCCACTCTTTTTTAGATTCTTTTCCATATAGGTCATTACAGAGTATTGAGTAGAGTTCCCTGTGCTATACAGTAGGTCCTTATTAGGTATCTACTTTATATAGAGTAGTGTGTCTATGTCCAGCCCAATCTCCCAGTTTATCCCTCTGCAACCCCATTCCTCCCTGGTAACCATAAGTTTGTTTTCTGTATCTGTGACTCTATTTCTGTTTTGTAAGTAAGTTGTGGAGGAGACTCTTAAGACGACATATTTTTACACTGACATTTCCTCTCTTTGGTCGTAGGAGACAACAGCATGGCCCAGGAGCTAGCAGTTCTCTGTGGCAGAGACATCCCTGGGCCCATCCGGTCTACTGGAGAGCACATGGTGATCCACTTCACCTCGGACTTCAGTGTAACCAGGGCGGGCTTTAATGCATCGTTTCACAAGAGTAATATGTTCTCATGGTTCTAATTCATTTCATCTCATCTTCCTCTTGCTCTCTCCCTAACACACGCTGCTCATGTTTCAATGCCAGGACACAGGTTCTAAGTCAGAGCGCACAGGTCTCTGCCCAGCCTCTGGGGGTTATGCTGATGTCAGGTTATTAAGTCTTAAAAAAAAAAAAAAAAGAAAGAAACTGGCCACATTTGTGAATGGTCCCCCATCTTCAGTTCTTTGGGCAGGGCATCTTCCCTCCACGGTAGGCACAAGAGAAAGATGTTTAAAACAAAATTTCAGCCTAGAGGATGGCTGGAACCAGAAGACAGTACATACCCATAACACATGAAAGAAGCAGTAAGTCAGAGTTATCTTCAACCTAAGAAATAACCAAGGTAATGTAGGAGGTATTGTCATAAACCCCTTGGTTGAAATGATTCATTTAAAGGTTGGCAGGAAGAGTTTGTTTGCTCTTGAAATATGGATTTGGTGAGTCTGACAATGGGCATCATGTGTGGCAGGCTGTCGTGTGGAGTATGATCGAGACTTTCAAAACTTGACAATATGTGAAGTCCAAACAATCATTTTCAACCCACACTGGATTAAAGTCAAAAAGTAGCCCACAGAATGTGACATTTCTAAAGTCTCATATTTTTAACTGAAAAACCTAATTTTAAAGTAGATTATCAATCTAGACATGAAAAACGAATGTTTTCTCCAGGATTATGTATGCCTTTTATAGAGTAGGGACCAGTTGAAGATAAACGGTCGTCCTCACAGTCAAGGGGGGGACAGCTGCAGAGTGGTTTAGGAGAATGGGCTTGGGAATTAGACAGACCTAAGGTAAATTTCCACCTCTGCGTTTTAACGGGCCGTGTGAGCTCCCTGCCCTCACTCACTGATGCTCTGGTCGGTCCCTGACAGCTGGCAAATAAGCGTCTACTGCATCGCTCTCTTCTCAGCTCGAACTTCTCCCTCTCTGTCACGTGGCTCGTGGACATGTGCGTGACAGCTCACGCTGTGTGAGTTAACATGTGGGAAACTAACTCTTGCCTCCCACCATTTATTACCTCCCCCAGCCCCAGACTTGTTCATTCCACAGTCTTCTCGATTTTAGGAAGTGGAAAGTACATTCTTCCAGCTATTTAAGCCAGGAAGCTTGCATCACCGTTGATTCTTCTTTTCTGGCTCCATCAATCCCATTCATCAACAAACCACAGTGGTCCCACCCTCGCAGTATATCCAGAGTCCAACCACTTCTCCCCATTTCTACTGCTCTGCCACCCTAGTCCAGGCATCTGTCAACCCTCCTTGGACTCAGGAAGCCACCCCCGTCCTGGACCTCTTGCTTCTGCTTTGCCCTGCCCTTCCTTAGAGTTCAAGTATTGCAGACAGAGTGAGTCTTTAAAATGTTAAGTCAAATCATGCCATTCTGATGCTCGAAACGCTTCAATGTGTTCCTCTTCTTACTCAGAATAAGCCCTTGCAGTGTCCTGCACGGCCTACCGGGCTAACCATTTTGGTCTCTCATTTGGCCTCATGCATTCTGACTTCTGTGATGCACCCACTAACACAGCAGCCTTCACGCCAGCTGTTTTCTGGACTGTAGTGCTCTTCTCTCAAACAGTCTTATGTCTTGATTCCCCGTCTCTCTTTTTCTTTTTTTAATTGATTTTATGGAAGTATAGTTGATTTACAGTATTGTGTTAATGTCTGCTGTACAGCAAAGTGACTCAGTTATACGTAGACATACACTCTTTTTCATATTCTTTTCCATTATGGTTTATCACAGGACATTGAATATAGTTCCCAGTGTTATACAGAAGGACCTTGTTGTTTATCTTTTTTTTTTTTTTTTTTTTTTTTTTTAATTGTTTTTTTTTGTTTTTTTTTATTTTTTGCGGTACGCGGGCCTCTCACCGTTGCGGCCTCTCCCGTTGCGGAGCGCAGACTCAGCAGCCATGGCTCACGCTCCGCGGCATGTGGGTTCTTCCCGGACCGGGGCACGAACCCGTGTCCCCTGCATCGGCAGGCGGACTCTCAACCACTGCGCCACCAGGGAAGCCCCTGTTTATCTGTTTTATATATAGTAGTTTGTATCCGCTAACCCCAAACTCCAAAGTTATCCCTACCGCCCCCCCCCCCACCCCGCCTTTCCCCTTTGGTAACCATAGGTTTGTTCTCTTTGTGAGTCTGTTTCTGTTCCATAGGCAGGTTCATTTGTGGCGTATTTGAGATTCCACATAAACATGATAAATGGGATTTGTCTTTCTCTGTCTGACTTACTTCACTTAGGATGCGATCCCCCATTTCAATCAGGTCTCTGCTCGGATATGACTGCAGTAACGTGGCCTTCGCTAACTGCCTCAGGCAGTATAGTTCATTTTCCCTCTCCCCGTTCATCTTTCTTTGTAGAACTTATCACCACCTCACATATTAATTATGTAGGTGTTTGTTGTACGTCTGACTCCTCTACAAAGTAAGCTTCATGAAAGTTAAGGGATTTGTCTCCACTGCTTACTTCTACATCCGTATCTTAGAAACAAAAACAAAATGAGTACCGAGGAGCCTGAGCTCCATCCAAGCTTGTTGCGCTAATTGTTTCCAACATTTTTTGGTCCCGAGTGAGTTTCAAACCACATTTCTATTGCCTATACTTTGAAAATTCTCAAGACAAACAGAAGAAGTATCAAAATCCAGTTGTGAGTGTTATTTAAATGTGCTGTCTTTGTTTCTTCCTGGGAAGGTTGTGGTGGATACTTGCATGCAGACAGAGGGATTATCACATCACCCAGGTATGCAGAGACCTACACTCCCAACCTCAACTGCTCTTGGCATGTCCAGGTTCAGAGTGGTCTGACCATCGCTGTACACTTTGAGCAGCCCTTCCAGATTCCAAATAGAGACTCTTCTTGCAG
The DNA here is from genome assembly GCF_008692025.1 of Phocoena sinus. Lineage (NCBI taxonomy): Eukaryota > Metazoa > Chordata > Mammalia > Artiodactyla > Phocoenidae > Phocoena > Phocoena sinus. Next base: position 5,454,486 of record NC_045764.1, read on the forward strand.
CCAGGGGGATTACTTGGTGGTAGGTGTTGTTTGCTGCTTTTTCTAACTACTTTCTCTACACACTTCATTCAGAAAACAAAACGATGATGTTTCCCCTCCTGGGCTGTAAACTGATAGAACTTGTATACCTCATCTTTATCAGTGTGAAGGAAATTGTGCAATTTTAATTTGTCTTTCCAGCTAAAAAATGGACCTGATATCTCTTCTCCACCCTTGGGACCCCATGGAGGAAATGGGCGTTTTTGTGGCAGTCGACCTTCGTCCACTCTGTTCACCTCAGATAATCAAATGTTTGTTCAGTTCATTTCTGATAATAGTAATGAAGGACGAGGATTTAAAATCACATATGAGGCAAAGAGTTTAGGTAAGTATTTTCACTGAGAATAATGTCTGACTTTTTCGGCAATTGCTTGGCCTTTTTTGTTTAAATAGATTTGAGAAAAAAATATGTAAAGTTTTTTTCTGAACTAACAATAATAATGTTAATAAGAGTAGCTACCTATTATCAAGCACTTACTTTATGCTTGATACGTTTGATATCTCATCACGACTACATTTTCTTCATTGTGCCCATTCTTCAGATAAGTAAGTTGAGGCTTAGATTGTTCCAAGGCCACATATCAAGAGAATGAACAAAGTGAACTTCTCCATGAAGTCCATAAATTGAGCTGATCTTAATGATCCCCTGAAATTCCTTAGACTTTTCCATTATGCAATGTCTAATTATGTTACATACAGTTATAGAAACATTATAAGAATGATAATTACATTGTTTTGTAATCATCTGTATGCTTCTTTTTAAATGAACATATAATCCTCTGATTCTATTATTACCCATTTAATTATATATTACAGTAATGATCTTTACTTAATTACCTTGTCTTAATCATACTTGATTGTAATTATATTTAATTCTACTGTAATGATTTGATTTTTGTGACATTTATTTTTAGATAATGTTTAATTGCATAAATAAGTAAACAAGCATAGCCTCAAAAAAGGGAAGGAGTGGTGTCTGTAAAGAGTAAGTCTTCGTCCCCTTAAAATTAGATAATTTGGATTTCAGGATAACCCTATGACCTCAATGACAGATTCCTGGACATATTTCAAAATCTGTATCAATCCAACTGAACCACATATGTTTTATCGCACATTCTCCAAAATATGATATGAGAATTGAAAATGTCAGCAGAATGTCTTCATTTGAAGAGAGGAGAGGAAGTACGTCTCCACCAACTGACACAGAAAATCATCTAATGCCTCGTGTAGATTCCATGACTACAGGGAATGTCCTTTCACCACTTGCCAGACCACAGAGCTCTGACGCTTAGAAGGAGCCTTTACCAGTACAGCTTTGTGACCCCAGTACCGCTGCCTTATAGGTAGCGAGTTTCTCATCCTTCCCCATCTCCATTCTGAGCTTTGCTGCTGAGTTGTGAATGGGCAGGATTTCACCTGGTCCTGAGCCTTTAGAGAGCCTTATAGATTTGCAAACACTGTAACTCGTTGCTTTTTTGACCCTCTGTTCATGCAAGAACGGTATGGCCATTACCGTCTCCCCATCTTTCTGCCTCAATATTAGACTTAAAAGTCTTTTGATTTCAAAACCTGTTGCGATATGATCACTCTTTGTTTCTCTCAACTTTCTGATTCAACCATTTCCTATAACTACAGTCAGTTCTACTTCCCCATCTGTCTTTCCAGCACACCAACTTCTTTGCCACTTCAGTTCCTCAGCTTTTAACACGTTATTCAGTGAACAACTTGTGGCATCGAATTAGCCTTGTCCTACACCATCGTTCTCCAAGGACACTCCTTCAGTACGGTTGATTGAGAGTTCTGTGTCCCTGTGCTCCGTGCTTTTATTCTCACTGGACTGATTGACATTCTAATTAATTAATTGGACATTTACAAAGGGCTTCACACTGTGCAAACTACCAAGTCTGTTGAGGAGTTCAGTGCAGAGGGGGAGACATACAAGCAAAGGCACAGGTAGGACACGGTACGATGAGGCTAGAAGGAGGGGCTGTCGGGAGCTATGGGTGGGAGAAGGCTCCCAGAGGAAGGAAACTGACAGAGATTTGCCAGTCAGTGAAGAGAGGAGGTGACAACATATCAAGTCTCGATGGCTGTGCGATAACAAGGCGTTTCCGTGAATTTGAAAGAGTTCACAACTGCTGGAGAAGAGAGTCAAAAGGAGCTAAACATCATGGTGGTGAAGCAGGCAGAAATCATGAGGGCGGCACCAAAAGGAGTTAAGATGTTCACTGGAAGGCAGTGGGGGCCCTTGGAAGGTTTTAATCCAAAACACGAATGGCACTGTCAGATTAGAAACACCCGTGTGGCAGTGGCACTGAAAACACGTGGAGGGGGAGAGACTAAGGTGGAGAGAGCAAGTGAAAGAGTAATTCAGGGAGGAATTATTAGGTCCTGGACAAAGCCAATGGCAATAAGCATGCAGAAGACAAGGGATACTGAGAGAGATTATAGATACGGAATTGAGTGGATTTGGATGTGGGACAGGAGGGTGCCGTAGATGACCCCCAGGTTTCTGGCTGGTGGATCCATTTATCCCACAAACATTTATTAAGAACTTGCCGTGTGACAGACACTATGCTAGGCCCCGGGGATATAGCAGTAAACGAATAAAATCCATGTCCCCATGGAGCTTAATTTCAGTGTTAAAATGCAGATAATAAATAAGAGATGCAGCGTGTCATATGGCAACAAGTATTAAGGAGAAAACGGGGTGGTCAGTAAGAAGAGGATCATGCAGTTGTATACGGACTTCTGGGCGGCGGGTAGGTAGTAAGGGCAGTCTGGGACATGTTCGGTTTGAAATCTCTGAATGATGTCCCCTCGGGATGTCCAGTAGACCCCTGCACTGGACCAGGAGTCTGGAGGTCAGAACAGGGATCTGGGCTGAATCTTGAAGTACGGGAACTGTTAGAAGACTGGTTGCAGTTTAAGTCACGAGGGTGGATGACCTTAGCCAGGAAATTATTTATACTGAGAAGATGAAGGGCCTGCAGGGGGATTCCTGGGGACCTCCAGCAATGCCAGGAAAGGCCTGGAGAGAGGCACCCAAGGACCAGAGGAGAAATGGTGAGAGGGATGAAAGGAGGAGGAGAAGAGCTAACATCCAGGAAGCTCAGGGGCAACAATGTAGAGAAGGAAGGTGTGGTCAACACGTTAACTGCTGTGGTACAGAATAATGATTTCAAACATCTTTGGGTAAAGTGACTGTAGGGTGATGGGGGACCAGGAAAAGAGTGCTTTCAGAGGGTTGACGAGTGAAGGGGGAAGGAGGACGTAAAGAAAGTGGCTGTAAATTACTTGAGCTCGTGATACGTGGAAAGGTCAAAGTATCACGGAGGAGAGAGAGGGGAGGGAAAGGAGAGAGAGAGAGAGAGAGGGAGAGAATGAGACTAAAAGCACAGGATAAATGGAGGGATTAAATAGAGCAGGGTCCCTAAAGAGACAGAATGGATTGGGAGACCAACCCCGAGATACGTGAAGGCAGCGTACAGGGAGAAATAAAGGAGGGTAGAGATGTAGATGAATTTTTAAGGATGGTAACAAATAAGGGGTAAAAAATTGAGGGACTTCTCATCTGACTTCTCCTTTCTAAAAGAGGACTCAGAGTAGCATGCTGAGATGAGAGAGGGAACGGGGAGGACAAAGGGTTTGGGGAGTCGAGTTGGTTTTATACAGCTGTTGTCATCTATCTGATGAAACGGGAGGATGGCTTAGCAGTGTCGAGAGTGGAGAACGTGCATGTGTTGTGGCATCAGTTTCCACGAATGGTTTGAATGGAACACAACCACCGAATTGGGGTTTTGCAAGGAGCATCTGAAGGAAAGACCAGGAGCAAGGGAGTTAAAGGCAGTCAAAGGAGCTCAACGTCTAGGGTTTCAGAGATGAAGGAGTTCTAGGTAATGGCACAACTCAGGATGTGCCCTTAAGCGGCTGAATGATGTTGGAAACAAATGTCAATAGAATTTAGCAGATTCAGTATCTGTGAGGCTAAGTTATTGAACAGGTTAACTCCATTGGCATTGTAAGTACCCAGATTGTTCTTACGTGGTTTGTTTGCTGAGATTGCCAAAAAAAAATGTTTATTGATAAAAGGAAAGTATTTTTACTTAACACTTTGGGCTTTTTAAAAAAATATTAAAAGCTCATTATCTTCTCGAAAAAACTGGCTCATAAAATTTCTTATACCATTCATCTCTTGCTCTTCAGATGCACCTAAATCCCAAAGAGACATAAGGAGTGAATGTCCACAGAGTTGTACAAAATGTATATCTGCTTAGTCTTTTAAACATCAGTCTATTGACCTGAATGGTCAGGGGGCAGTTAAAGTGCTGGTGACTTGACACGCTTAACAAAGTGGTGGGTACATCGTTATGCTTCCATGATGTGCTACTGCATGCACCATGCACCATAATCTTTGGGTTGGCTTTAGGAAGGAGTGAAATTTCCAATGAGGACATATGGTTTGGCGAGTTAAAAAGTGGTACATGTGATAGCTCCCTTGATAGCAAATTCAGAATGTATTTGCTTTAAAAAGAAAAGGAGGATAATTCCAGATGAAAGGAAATTAAGATTGGAGGTACAGATAAAGAGACCTTTAAAAATGGAGGTGGCAGTCGCCTGCATCCTCTGTCTCCAGATGGTAGGTTGATTTAACTGTGTTTCCTGACAGCCTGCGGGGGCAATATCTACATCCACGATGCGGATTCTGCTGGATACGTAACCTCCCCCAACCACCCCAGCAATTATCCACAGCACGCTGACTGCAGCTGGCTCATAGCTGCTCCTCCGGGGAAGCTCATAAGGCTGCAGTTTGAAGATCAGTTCAATGTCGAAGTAACACCCAAGTAGGTCACCTCCGTTTAATTTTCCTCCTACCCAGAGTTAGTATTTTTCAGCTGTCACATCTCAGAACAATTTCCTTCTTCTTCGCTCAGCAGCATATACGGCAAAGGAAATCTAGGGACGGGGAAGGGAAATGCTTAACACCTGGAGCTTGAAAACCTTGCCTGCCGGACACTCACCCATCAGCTGAGCAGATGATGTAAACAGAACTGTCCCTCCTGACCCTGTGCACATCCTCCGAGAGACACGGAGGGTGGCTGTCTGAGATTTATATTACCCGCTCTTCCTCCCACAGGAAAAAGAGAGTGTCTCTGGTAGACGAATATTTATTCGGCCAGCCCCATACTCAGTGTCATAAATGATAAAGTATCTGTTTAACAAATAGAAATTTGTGACACCCGGGGTCACCAGTGTCAGAGACAGGATGAAAGCAAGGACAATACGATTTCCCAATCTCTGTTTAGTAAGAATCTTTAAAGATTACAAACCAGAGGGTTGGTCTGACTATGTTGAACACAGATGGAATAACTACCTAGATTGAAAAAAATCTGTATCTTTCTCTTTATTTAACGAACATGTGTATACATCTGCATGAATACGTGCAGGGTGCAAAGCTTAGGTATGAGAGCTTTTGCTTTCCAGTTCTGGACTCCTGATATAATGCCACTCTCCCCTCACTGAGCATTAATTGGCTGGTTGACTTTCTCAAGAAATACTGGGTAAATACTTGTCCCCTTTTAGGGACATGGAAAATTCCAGCTGAGATTCTCCCTTAGCCCCGGTTACATAGCTATCAAGAGAGAGTTCATCTTTGTTATGTGAAATGTGTCGTAACATCATGTGAAACAAAATCCTTGTGTTTTGACATTCCTAGGGGTTGATTCGAGAATGATCTTTACATTTCTAAGATCAACAGAATATGGAAGGCGAGTACATATTCTTCATTGTGGTACATGTAAAACCTGTCTTTTTCAGCTACAAACTGGAGTGTATAATTCAGAAAAATATCGTATGGCATTTTGAAGTGACACACCACCAACACTGACTCTGTCATAGTGTCTACGCTGTGTTGTGTACATAGCGCTACAGAAATGACGATTTAATAATGCCCTTGGAGAAAGTGAAATCTTTATTATCAAAATATGTCAAAGCCATAGACTTTGCAAACTAAACAGAATTTTCTTTCCACTGTAGCTGTACGTCCAATTACCTTGAGTTGCGAGACGGTGCTGATTCAAATGCACCGATGCTTTCCAAGTTCTGTGGAGCTTCTCTGCCCGCCAGTCAGTTGTCCTCAGGAGAGCTGATGTATTTGAGATTCCGGTCTGACAGCAGCCCCACTCATGTGGGATTCAAGGCCAAGTATTCCATAGGTAACAACATTTTTATATTCAATAAGAAAGTAGTGACAGAATAATTGCATTAAAACTTTTGAAATGATCATGCCATTTTTAAAGAAGCCTTTCTATCTGCCTAATTTTCACAGTTATTTTAATGATAGAAATAAGTTAGGAATGTGAATGTTTAAAGCCACAAAGTCATTTATCAATTTTAATTTTTACTTTAATTTCCATTTAAAAATACTCTTTTTAGTAAACTTGAATATTTTGTATTTTTCCCTAACTTGTTAGTGGAAAACATATCCAGTTAAATTCTTGTTTCTTCCTCTCGTCGTGAAATACGTACAATATTAAAATGTAAAACTCTTTAGTAATCAAATAACTACTTTTAGAACAGTGACTTTGACCTCCTCAACATTAATAGATAATCGAGATGTATTTTCCCCTAAGTGTCTAGCGCCAGGTCGTTCATTCAATGTTTTGATTTCCTTCCTTTAAAAAATGAGTAATAAATAATGCATTCTGAAGATTCACTACAATATGGTCACAATTACATAGAATTTAGTATCTGTTGGGTCTGAACGCTAACCAAACATATTTAATGCATTCAAAACTTGAAAAGCCTAGTTGTAACAATATTTAACCCACACCATGGGTCATTTTATAGCCTGAGGCAAGTTGTATATAATTCAATCTCCCACATCCAGCTGATAAGAAATAATTGGATAGTAATTTTCAAGGCCCTGAGATACCCATTACTACAGTAACCCGTTTATTTGATAAACCAGAAATGGTAGGCATGACTAATCGACCACAGCATTGTTTTTAGCTGAGCTAGGACTTAGTCTACAGAATCACTAACACAGGGTACTAGGCAGGCCCTTATCAATCTCTCAGTTAGTTCTGGAATGAAACCTACTTGCAGCTAATAGCTCTTACATAGTGTCCCAAGAGAATTCATGAGACGTTACAGAATATGCCATTCAACATCTTTCCGTCTTCCCTTTCCCATTATTAGATTGGACTTGTGGTATCATTTCTCTGTACACCAATAGCAGATTTCATTTCATACCTTTTCAGTATTTTTAAAACTTCAGTTCATGTTCACTTGGCACCTAAAAGCTTTTAAATGTGCTGGTTGAATTAAAAAAAAAGAAAACCTGTGATAGAATATTGCTCTTTTTCTGCAGCCGAGTGTGGAGGAAGGGTGACAGGGCAAAGTGGAGTCATTGAAAGCAGCGGGTACCCAACGCTTCCGTATGCAGACGACTTGTTCTGTGAGTGGCATCTCCAGGGACCCTCGGGACATTATCTCACCATCCGCTTTGAAGGCTTTAGCCTTCAGGATTCATCTGGCTGTGAACGAGACTTCGTGGAGATCTGGGAAAACCACACGTCTGGTCAGTGAGATATGTCTGCTGTCTTTTGGGGTTATCTATTTTCACAGGTTACTCACTCAGCCTCTGAAATTTCCTCACTTCCAAGTAAGGCAAGACTTTTTTTTTTTTTTTTGCGGAGAAGTGCAGATCAGTCAGCTCTGGACAGTGCCAGCTTTTCTCTCCCTCAGTTCTTACCCCTGAAACAGTGGTGCCCAAAGCCCCGGTGCATTATATAGCTTATCCTGAGAGCACTGTGTCCGGAAGGCATCCTCTTCCAGGGAGACCTTCCAGGGCCACGCTCAGATGTCTGAGGGGCACCCTGTAAGGTAAGGAGGGAAACGGTGACGTACCCTGGAAATATTATCGGGCGGTGCTTGTCACTCCGTCGCCTTGGACCACTTCACTGACCACGTGGGCAGCCTTCCTCGTTGTGCTGCTGCCCTCGGCTCTGATTGGTTGCTGTTTTTGTTACACTTCCTCATATACTTGAATATATTGATTTTTATTCACGTTTGACCTGCTTCTCTTGCCAGAGGTCACCATTTCTTCCTGGCCAGGGTCTTATCTATTATTATTTTTTTCTTCGTACATGCAGAATTTCTCAAGTAGAGGTGAAATGAAATCAATCACCTGGACATATAAATACTTAATTATTTGACTCTCACAGGTACTCTATTGGGCAGATACTGTGGAAACACCATTCCTGACAGCATAGATACTTCTGGCAATGTTGCTTTGGTCAGGTTTGTCACAGACGGCTCTCTCACTGCCTCAGGATTCAGACTACGGTTTGACTCCAGCGTGGAAGGTATGTTCTTTGATTCATTTTATATATATATATAAAATTGAGCACCTACATTGGATAGACACTCCTCTTAGGCACTGGTGTGACAATAACTAAACAAAGACACCGTGACCCTTGTCTTCCTGGGCCTTACTCGTTTAGCGGAGAGGCAGACATTAATCAAATAGTCACACCAATAGATGAAAAATCACAACTGCAATCAGTGCTACAAAGGAACGGATCTAATGCTGTGAGGGGTGTCAGGAGGTGAGAGCCGTGTTCCTCATCTTAAGAAAGCCAGTCTGTTAGTGCTCGAGTCACTCAGAATTTGCATTCCAAATTCCCTGACAAGCTCGGGTGAAATAAAGATCTTGTCTTGAAAAAACTGGATGCTGACTTTAGCCCTCTGATTTTCCTGACTCTGATGATCACTGCACTTACTGGACTCTCATATTTCTTGGGCCATGATGACAAAAGGCTGCCAGTGAACTACCGTCTGTGGAAGCAGAGATTAAATATTAAATGTCAGAGACAGTCCTTGTGTACATACAGTGATAAATAAGAGCACTGATTTTGTCTAGTGGGACAATAAAAAAAAATGCTTTACTTTTGAGAACATTCCTTATAGGATTGGATTGGAAGTTTTCTTAGGTTTTTGGGTTTTGTTTTCTTCTCTCTCTTTCTTCCCCCCCCCCCCCCTCAGCATGTGGTGGGGATCTCCAGGGCCCTGCCGGGACCTTCACTTCTCCCAACTACCTGAACCCCAATCCTCATGGCTGGATGTGTGAATGGAGAATCACTGTGCAGGAAGGACAGCGGGTGACCCTCACTTTTGACAACCTGAGGCTAGAAGACCATCCATTCTGCGGCAGTGAGCATATGACAGTAAGTGTCCCCTGCTGTCAGGAATATTATAGTCCATCGTTTAAGGAGTTTATTGACCCATAAATCGGTCAGGAATATTCCCCTCCGTGCAACTGTATCTCACACAAATTCTAAGTATTTTAGGTAGAACAAAGTCACAATAAATGTTTGCCATAATTTTTATAAAAGCTGTTTTAAGAGACTATTAGTTGTCTCAACCTATATCAGGGTCACAGGCAGGATAAATTTGCAAGCAAATGATCATTACGCATGGAAGAACCTGCGTAAGCCGAAAAGTTAAGCCTATGATTGGGACCAGAGTCACAGGACAAGCCACCACCAAAGATTTTAAGCAGATGGGTGGTCCTGCATAATTACTGTTCTCTGCTGGCTGTGCCAAGTGACTCCTCTAGAAGACCAAGGTCGACTGTCTTCCAGGTTGCCGAGCTCATGCTTTGAGATTATACCCTTAGTATAATCTCAAATATTATATTTGAGTATAATATTATATTTAAGTATAAGTATAATACCCTTAGTATTCTTAGCTTCCCTTAGCAAAAGAAAGCTAATGAAATCCGTGAGTGTTAACTGTGAACGACAGATACATATATGTTTATACTGTATTAACTGTAGACGAATATTAGTATATTTTCCACCCAACTTGCCCTTTCTGCAGTCTTTGTTATCTCAGTAGATAACTGTTCCAAACTTCTGGTTGCTCAGGTCCAAAGCCTTGATGTCTGTTTTTGGAGTTCTTTCTTTCACATCCTTAAACTGTACCCATAAGCCAGCTCACTCGGCTAGATCTTTACAAGAGATCCAGAATCTAACTACTTCTCACTACATCCACTACGACCGCCATCACCACTCATTTAGATTTATTTTAATAACTTCCAACTGGTCTCTACTTCCACCCTTGTCTCTCTGCATCTCGACACAGCAGCCAGTGTGATGAGTTTAAACCTAAATCAGACCATGAGGCTTTCCTTGAAAAGCCTCTAATGGCTTCTTTTCTCACTCAGAGGGAAGTCCCACATCTTCATAATGGCCCAACTGGACTTACATTATCTGCTGCCCCTTCCTTATTCTACCCATGTGTCTCATCTCAAACCCCCCTCCTCTTTTGCTCACTAGGACCCAACCACACTGACCTCTTTTCTGTTCCTTGACTGACTACCCTAAGATGCACCCACAAGCACTTCCCATGTCCGGTTGCCTCTGTCAGTGGGATAAAGGCCATTGATCATGGTTTTGCATATATTCCATTAGCCTTTTAGTTGTGAATAATCCGTTTTGATTCTGGCAGTGTGTTGCCCATTCCTGTTTTTAGAATTATTGAAATACTTGTCACTTTCTGTTTCCTTATGCATTACTTCATGGTTTGGAATCAGAGGGATAATTTGAATCCCAATTTTATTACTACTGGCTCTTTGAATTTTGGCAAATTGCATAATTGTTCTGAATTCTAGTGTCTTAATCTGGAAAACAGGGGTAATATTATATGTCTGAGTGGTTGTTTTGCTAATTGGATAAGGTAATCCCAGTGGGTTATTAGCAGAGTCTGGCATTTTGTCCGTGCTCAGTAAATGATAGGAAGCTCTGTGTCCTGTCCTATGAGCCGGAAGTCACTTTAAACCAGAAGCCCCCGAAGAACAAAATTTAATGATCAATTACAGTAAATAAAAAAGCGTACAGCTTTTGTTATGGAATACATTATCCTTGTCCGTAGCTCTTAGTGTCATACTCTGCCTCATTATTTCTAATCATAAACCATTCAAGTCCTTTTTAGAAACAGGACTATCACTCGCTCAATCTATTATTGTTTAGTCACTTCTGGATCTTTCTTAAGCTGTACTAAAGTATTCCCTTGGTTTTGTAAAGAAGTGGAATAACATTTTGCCAATTATCATAACTATGGGCATAACTGGAGTTGTTTAATATTTTGGAGTCCACAATGCTCTAATCCATTTAAAAAAATTCAAACCAGAGAGAAAATCGAAGCTTTGAATGCATGACTAATTAGGAAAGAACTATTATATTGAGATTGATTTTTAAAATTACTTGGGTGGGAGGGAAGTCCAAGAGGGAGGGGATATATGTATACATATAGCTGATTCACTTCGTTGTACAGCAGAAACTAACACATTGTAAAACAATTATACTCCAATAAAAAAATGGCATTTAAAAATATTTGAGTTCTTGGGCTTCCCTGGTGGCGCAGTGGTTGAGAGTCCACCTGCCGATGCAGGGGACAGGGGTCCGTGCCCCGGTCTGGGAGGATCCCACATGCCGCGGAGCAGCTGGGCCCGTGAGCCATGGCCGCTGAGCCTGCGCGTCCGGAGCCTGTGCTCCGCAGCGGGAGGGGGCACAACAGTGAGAGGCCCGCGTACCGAAAAAAAAAATTGAGTTCTTCTATACTTCAGATCATCAGAGATTAACATTTAAGCCTTCTTTCCAAATATCAAAGGTCCTGATGGATTGTTAAACAAAACTGTTCCCCAGTGAACTCTGTGAACTAAGATGTGAGCGTGTTGGCATAGCTTCTTTACATTTTGATGACAGTTTCCAGTTGCAAAGAGCACAGCGGTTTTTCACTTGTCACCACATGGCAGGAGGGCATGACTGCAATACTTCCATTTTAGTGCAATGACCCTGAGGCCACAAAATGTGCTCCAGGTAACGTGGTGGCTTGTGGCACTGGGCTAAGTGCCCATATTGTTAAGTAATTCATTTTAGCACAGAGTTTTCTTAGAAGGAATTGTGTCTGGTCTGGGAATGTAACATCCTAGGAAATACTCAGTCAGATGGACTGTGTCTAAAGGTTAAACTATTTTTTCCGACAGGTATTTAATGGCATTAGAAGTAACTCACCCCAGCTAGAGAAACTGTGTAGCAGCACGAATGGTACCAGTGAGATCAAATCTTCAGGAAATACAATGAAGGTTGTTTATTTCACTGATGGATCCAGGCCATATGGAGGCTTCTCTGCCTCCTATACGTCCAGTGAAGACGCAGGTAATAGAGGATGTTACAAATACACCTGTGTTATCGTCTGCGCTGCAGGTGTCCCACAGCTACTGCCGACAGCAGTGGAGCCATGAATGTCCCCTTTAGAGATCAAAGTCACACCTCGGATCTTCCACAAAAGACAAACATAACCAGATAGAAAACCCAACCACAAAACCCCCGAAACAGAAGACAGAAACCTCTAGTTTTGGAAAGAAAACAGCTGTTGTGAATTAGAAAATTTAGAAAATGCTGTTAGAAGAGCTTCTAGCTCAGTTCCATGCAGTGTCGCCATAATAGTTGGTTGCCAGTCCCGCAGCCCTTGGGCAACTCTTTTATCCTGGAAGAGGATAACTACCTCTTGAGGGGCAGCTTGCTCCCGGAGAGTAAGTAAAGTAATTGAAGACACACGGATTTCATTGTTTCTCAGGCATCCATCCATCCTTATACAGATTTCCAGCGTACGTGACTGAGGGGTTCACATACGATACAGAGCGTTTAAAATTAGCAAGCTGTGGCCTTGCTATTGTAAATATCCTCCTACTTTCTGGATTGTTGTTATTATCTAAGAGCTTTAAAATTTAGGAAGAGTGGAACTGAATATTTTTTTAAGAGCTTTAAGTTATTTCCTTGGTACAGGGAGCATTCGTTCCCTATTAAAAAGGAGCCAATTCATTGGAATGCCAATGTTATATTATCTGTTTTATCCAATTAAATTCTCGGGTCAGGTGGAAGATTGCCAAACAATAGCCATCGGGACCACCGTTATATTTAGATATTGCTCTGAATTAAATGTTAATGAACAACAGGCTCACATTAGGAGATACTGACACATAGCCAAACCCCACCCACCTAATCTACATCTTCAGGAAATAAAGAAGCTGCTTATTTTTGTACATCTCTCTTTCTAAATCCACAGAAACCACTTCTGTAGGCGGCAAGAGGAGGCAGCCCCCCACCCACAGCCCTGACCTGACTTCATCTAGAGAAACAAATCAAAGCAATAAGAAGCTGCTGTGGTTGTTGTCGTTATTTTTTTCTGTCTTCTTTGTATCTTCTGCTATGGCATGGATCTGACAACTACTTTCTCCGTTGCCTTCTGTTTTCTTAGTGTGTGGTGGGTCCCTTACAAATTCTGTTGTGGGAAACTTTACTTCTCCTGGCTACGATGGAGTCAGTAATTACTCAAGAAACCTAAACTGCGAATGGACTCTCAGCAATCCACACCAGGGAAACTCCTCCATTTACATTCATTTTGAAGATTTTTACCTAGAAAGTCACCAGGACTGTCAGTTTGATGTCCTTGAGTTCCGCGCGGGTGAGTCCAATCAAGGAGCACGTTCTCCCATTCACCTGCAGCCTTCTTATGGCTGGAGGCCACCAGCAATGAAGGGAGACAAAGGGCTGTAAATGTATGTATTATATATAAGATCCAGAAGAACATTGTTCAGACAAAGCCATCATTCTGCACGTGCCCAGCTGGGGACAACATGCCCTATAAACAAGGAATGAGATGGATCAGTGTTTTCAGCTAGACCCTGTGTCTCAGTTGATGTGACATTTACCCAGGAGAGGTTCTGGTTTGTCTTTGCCCTGTTAATGAGTTCAAGTGGTCCCTTCAACTCTCATCGACTCAAGACTTCTTTCTTCAGAGACTAGAACGTAACATGGTCAGAATGTGTGCTGGTGGTTTCCTGAATTTACAGGATTCACAGAAGAGGCCGTGGAATTCTCCTTAGGCCTTAGAAGTCTAAAGAAACTTCGCAATGCATTAAACGGAAAAGCACATAGAAGCTGGTTAGGAAATTATCCCCGAAGCAGTCAAGTTTGTCTTTGTTTGCATAATAGAAATGGATTGAGCTATACCTGGTAAACTATAACCATCTTAAGAATTTTTTAAAAATCTGCATTCATGGCTGATAAATCCATTTTAGTTCTTTCCTATAGTGGAAACACAAGTTATCCATTGAATTGTCCCCAGTGTTACATTGGCACTCTTTTCCCCCTAAAGAAAAAAAAAAAGGGGGGAGAAAAGTAACAGTATATCAATATATCAGCTATGCTGTCTAAGGCTTACGGGGTTCCATGTTGTTGCAAAATTTAGAGAAAAGGAGGCTGAACGCTAATGCAGTTTGCTGGTGACAATGTACTGGGGCAACTGTAGAAACTGATGCTGGCTTTGGGAACGTGGAGGGCAGAAAGAGAATTTGATAAAGTTTATGGTCACAGACCAACTGCCTCAGCAGAAGAATCATCTGGCCTCTTGGAGGTAGATGAACCTAGAAAAGGCTTATGAGGGAAATGGAAGTTGTAGTTTGAGAATGTTCTGCATGGGATTCTGATAAATCCTCAGCCCCTCTGCTTAGTTCAAAACCACTGGCTTACAGAATCAAACAGAGCAGCTATCTATCAAATTTCATTCAGTTAAATGCAGTCTTCTCTCGATTCCCTCATTTTAGAGACAGTTAGAATACTATATTTTGTTGACTTTTAAGGTCAGTGATGTTGTCTGACAGACTAAACAGTGAGGACATAAGTGTGAGCAATAAATGATCATCAAATTACTGGGAAAATAATATTCACAAAAATAGCTCCAAATCTGATCGTTTTTAGCTTGAGTATGGAATATCCCATTCATTTTAGTTGATTAAATACAGTGAAGAAATTATTAAAATTTAGGTAATTATCACTTTTATCTTGCTGATGTATTTTGTCACTATTAGTATTGTGTTTTTTACTCCTTAAAAAAAAAGCACAGCCAAAGTTTTTTTTAAAGTTTTTTAACAGTTGTGTCTCTGTTTAGATATGCTAAACAATAATTATGAAAACATGAATTGGAACAAAATGACACCTATGATAGAGAAAGAGGCCCATACCAAAAAAAGCATTCTTTTTTACCCATTGGAGGCACTCTTTCCTTTGTAGTTGAGAAAGATAGAAAGGAGGTTTGTGAAATGTCTGCTATTAAACCAGAATTTAAATGTGCATCAATGTAATAGCTTAAATTTTTTAAAATTATTTTTTCCTACTGAATTCATTGGATATATTTTTCAAAAGATATATATATGGTGACACTGGTGTGTTATTCTGCTCAGGTAATGCTGATGGGCTTCCAATATGGAGACTTTGTGGAGCTTCAGAACCTAGCATGCCACTGGTTATACCTTATCCTCAGGTATGGATACACTTTGTCACCAATGAACGTGTAGAACATGTTGGATTCCACGCACAGTATTCCTTTACAGGTAAGACTTATGATAAGCTCTCCAACTCTGGCAATAACATAATACATAAATTTTTAAATGACATTTTCCATAAAGATCTCACATATATTTTGTTAGATGTATTTCTAGGTTTATTTATTGGTTTTGTTGGTAGTGTCAATGAGGCATTTTTAATTATACTTTCTAGGTGGTTGTTGCCTATATCTAGGAATTTTTAAACTTTAACACATCAATCTTTAGCCCACAGATCTTGCTAGACTCTTATTCGTTCTAGTATTTTGTCTATAAATTACCTGTGGTTTTTCTGTGTCAACAGTCATATCTCCTGCAAATTGATAGCAATCGTTCTCTTTCAATCCCAATTCTTGGTTTCTTTTTCTTGTCTTATTTCACTAGCTAAGGCCACCATCATAATGTCAAATGCAAGGGATGACAGCATCTTGTTTCTGACCTTAATGTGAATGCCTGTAACATTTCATTGTTAAATATACTGGCTTCTCGTAGGTTTTCAATAAATACTCCTTATCACATTAAAGGAAGTCTCTTCAATTCATGGTGTACAAAAAGTTTTTTCTTTTTTTTACTGTCAGATTTTGGCAAATGGTTTTTCTGCATCTATTGAGATGATCCTATTTTTTCCTACTTTAATGTGTTAATGTGAAAAATTGTATTAAAAGATTTTTCTCTTGTTAAACCATCCTTTCATTTCTGGGATAGACCCTACTTGGCCATCATGTGTATTTTGGACATATTACTAAACAAAATTTGCTAATGTTTTGTGCTAGATTTGTATCTGTGACATTCAGTTTGTACCTGAAAATTCAGCTGAAGACAGACAGTACTCCTCCTTGCTGCTTCTCTGGGCCATTAGAGTTTTTCTAGTCCATTTCACTAATATGGCAGTCTTTTTAGATTCTGAACTTTATGGAAAAGCCCTAGCTTTTGTGGAGGTCAAAGGCCATATGTTCTCTTTTTGCCTGATCATCAAACCTCAAACCACAACTCCTGGGGCCCACATCTTGATTCTATATCCTCTTCGACCGACACACTCAGTTTAAGATACCCCTTGGAATTTGAGTACATTTATTGTTTATAGTTCTTAGAGATCTCCTTTCTTTCCATTAAGTTGGACTATGAATCAAATATATTTTGGTTATAATTTTATTTAACATTTCTTTGTGTTATAACCAAATGGTTGGTTGGAGAAAACAGTGAGATTGATTATCTATTCAGTCGACCATGTTGCCAGCTGGTTTTTCTTTCTCAGATTGAAAGAGAAGAGTCAGATTTCAGGAAGCAGTATTATTTGTGTGGAACATCAGACCATACCATGCTTTAGAAATGTATCCATGTTTCAACTTGCTATACTAATGTACACTTTGATAGCTGATTACAATACATGTGCTTGTTGTCAAACGACAAAGTCTTTAGTTATGGTACTCATCATATTCTTCAAGCTTACATTTACTTTCACAGGCCTAGTGTTTTTAAGAAAGGCAATGTTCTTTACTTTGTCCCTAGTGCATTTACTGTCAGTTCTATGCTCATCTAATTATTCTCCATTTATGCTTCAGATAATCTTCCTTCTCCTTTGTATCAAACTTGAGCCTGCCTTCACTGTGTGATTCCATTTGATTAACACTATATGGGATTCTGTTTATTTCTAATCTTCCATCTAGTTTTACTTTGCTTTCATACAATTTCATCTATTTATTCATTTATTGTCCTTTTTTAAAATCGTAAAGTACGATGGCTATAAGTAGTATTTACTTTGGCTTTACAGAATTTGGTGGTTTTTTTCCTTTCTTATTTAGAAGTTTACAATCTAATTTCAGACTGTGGTGGAGTACAGATAGGTGAGAGTGGAGTCATCTCAAGCCCCAACTATCCAGCCTCTTACGACAGTTTGACCCACTGTTCTTGGTTGCTGGAAGCCCCACAAGGCCACACCATCACTGTGAGTTTTGATTAGTGGGTAAAATAATTCTGAAATTATACAACAAAAGTACCATGTCCTGCGTGGAAACAGAGTTCTTTTAATAAGCAAGTGATGAGAATAGGCTTTGATCCAGGTCATCTTCTCCCTAAAATTCTCTGATTAGCGTATATACATTGGCATCTACAAGTTTACAACTAATGAAGCATGAAATATCTTTCATTCTTTTTCAAACACAGGAGAAGCTCTCTATAGAAGACAGTTCCCCATCCAGAAAAGAGATGTATTTATATTCTTGATATGAGTTGCCATCCCAGCCCAGGGGACTGAGGATGACCCCAATGACTCCCGTTCTGGGAGAAATAGCCCTTCTCAAAATTTCCAAGAGAAACTTCAATAAGAAAAAAATAGAGGAGGACAAGGGAGAATGAAATAAGAGACATAAATACAAAATTATATAAATTAAAACAAAATAAAAGGGTGTGTAAGGACTTCAGTCGAACTCTACGTAGATAGGCTCACTTACAGCTCAGAGTGTTTCCTCATTTCTTCCCTTTTCTCCTGCAGCTGACATTCAGTGATTTTGACATTGAAGCCCATTCAACCTGTGCTTGGGACGCTGTCACAGTCAGAAACGGTGGTTCCCCCGGATCACCCATCATAGGACACTACTGTGGAAATTCAAACCCCAGGACAATCCAGTCGGGTTCCAACCAGCTGGTGGTGATTTTTAACACGGACCATTCGGTGCAAAATGGTGGCTTTTATGCTACATGGAACACAGAGACTTTGGGTAAAAGAAAGAAACATTCTCTGCGCTTACTGTCTTTTATCATCGATGTATTTTTAAAATTTATTACCTAGCCCAACAAGTATACATTTTGTACCTACTCTCTGTCAGACTCAATTCTAAATGTTTACACATGACATCTCATGAAGCAACCTTGTAAGGAAGACACAGTATCAGTGCACATTTTCTCCACTTGCATGGGTGGAAACAGGAGAAACGGGTGGATAATTTGCCCAGCTCGTGGAGCTGACGATCAGCAGAGTCAAGATTTGAATGAAGACAGCAGAGCCCAGAAACTTTGATCTTAATACTTCACCGTGCTGTCTCCACAGGCAAAGGGCCATGGTACAACTAGGGAATCACAAGAAATAGAAAAGATGTGTTGGAATCGCTAGTAGTTGAACATACTTGGACCATGGAGGCAGGATGCTGAGTGGTGAGCTGAGGGCAGGAAAATAAGTAGTCCACATCCTGGAGAGCCTTGGCTTCTATATTATCCCTCGAGCAGTGGGGAGCTATCTGAAGAGTTCTGAGCAGCAAAGTGACAAGATAAGATTTGTGACTTAGAATGAATGCTCTGTATGGGGCAAAACATGATAGATTCTATTTCAGAAGATTACTTGTTGTACCTGCAAACTATGACATTTCATGGAAATTTCATTTCATGGAAATTCCCAGAAACTATAAGCCTTGCGTTGGACACTTTTGTCAGGATCTCATCATAGTCTTCCAGCATCACACAGGGCAGTTATTTCTAGAAGAGTCAGGTGTTTGGGGAGCTCTCTGAGTGCTGCTGAAGCAGAGGGGAGCTGAGGTGAACCATTGGTTTTCCAAGGGTTTAAAAGCAAAAGATACAGGGAATACTCTTTAACTTCATTTTGTTTTGAGTTCATTTTTTTTTTTTCTTTTGCCATCTCTTAAGAACATACTTTGGGCTTCCCTGGTGGCGCAGTGGTTGAGAGTCCACCTGCCGATGCAGGGGACACAGGTTCGTGACCCGGTCGGGGAAGATCCCACATGCCGCGGAGCGGCTGGGCCCGTGAGCCATGGCCGCTGAGCCTGCGCGTCCGGAGCCTGTGCTCAGCAACGGGAGAGGCCACAACAGTGAGAGGCCCGCGTACCGCAAAAAAAAAAAAAAAAAAAAAAGAACATACTTTAATATTACAAAATAGTTCTAGATTTTTCTTTCTTTCAATCCCTGTAATTTATTGTTCATCCATCAGCATTTCAATATGAATGAACCAGGTTACTTAATGGAAGATTAAGTGATCTTAATCTTAAGATCAAATGATCAAAATCATCTTCTCCCGTCCAGGATGTTAACGTAAAATTGCAGATGAGCAGAGACTTGTATTCTCAGGCGTTAGTGGTAATAAAATACAAAGCTTGAGATTGTTGGGCCACAAATACTACATAGCCTCAAGGGGAGTGAAAATTATTGCTCTTGTTTGAAGACAGGATAGAAGTCTGTCCTCTTCATGGCAAGGATTAATGGTCTCAGGTGAGTTCAGTGTAGGTGTGACGAAACAGTAACAGCTGTAGCCTCCTGTGGCTTCAGTGACCTTCCATTTGCTGAGAGTCCTTGCTGTGGACCTGCCCCGAAGGTCAGAGACTCATATGTAAGGAAAGACACACTGATATCTCACATTTAGAAATGTGTCCTCTCCAGAAGTCTTCGGTTACCAAAATTGTTATTTTCCTCACAAAGTAATGACTTTTTCCATGACAATTTTTCAGGTTGTGGTGGAATACTTCATTTAGACAATGGTACAATCAGATCCCCCCACTGGCCTCAGAATTTTCCCGAGAACGTCAGATGTTCCTGGACAGTCATTACTCACCAAAGTAAACACTTGGAACTCAGCTTTGACAACAACTTCCTCATCCCCAGCGGGGACGGACAGTGTCGGAACAGCTTTGTGAAGGTCAGTGCACTTGTATATTTAATTGGAGCCAAGCTGGTTGCAGGAACGTAAACGTTTAGACTAGAAATGACTCACTGCCTCTCAAAGGAGGAGAAGGACAATTTTGCTGCTTGGATTTCTTGAATGAAAAAGTGAGAAACCTCAACCACTAGGAGTTAAAATTTGGACCACAACACACATTGCTCTGTGACTTTCATTCACTAATACATAAGCAAAGACACTTAATTTAGGAGATTGTCTCGCCTCATTAAATTCTCATGAGCACTTACGGTTCTTCCTTTCTAAAGAAACTAAAGAAACTAAAGAGAGAAGGGCAGATTTCTTTCTTCCTCTCTCTCTCTTTCTTTCTTTCTTTCTTTTCTTTCTTTCTTTCTTTCTTTTTCTTTCTTTCCTCCTTCCTCCCTCCCTCCCTCTCTCTCTTTCTTTCTTGTTTTCTCTTTCTTTTCTTTTTTCTTTCTTTCTAATAGACCCTCAAGGACAAAATGAATCAAAGTCACCATGACAGGCCACATTTAGAGTATCCTATAAAAATTACAGAAGGCTAGACATGCACTAGCGCCAGCCTTCACCTGAGCCTTAAGTGCCCACAAGCTGACCAGACCGTGAGGGACCCATCCATGTAAAATCATGACCGTGGGTCAGTCAGTAAGGCTCTCTTCCTCTCTAGTTGTAAATACTGCCCCTGTGGCACTGACATCACTATTCATTGACTTATGACCGTGATAACTGTATTACAAATTTATTCCATCTGTGCTATTTTATATCTCATGTGTTCTATCGCTAAGAGGACATACACCTTTTAGGGGAAAGAACATTCACCTGGGCTCCGCATCTCTTGCATTTACCACCTGAATGTTCCTCTATGAGCCAATTACACATTTGGGCTTTAAATTACTCAGCTGTAAAATGAAGAGAATAATTCCTACTTTAGTAGGACTGTTTTAAGCATTAGACGTAATATGATATAATAACATAAATAATGCTCAGTACTTGGAATATAAAACCACCTAATGAGTAGAAGTTGATTGTATTGTCGATGTTGTTATTATTTTACATGATCTCTCAAATTATGTTTTATATCTAACTGATCCATGCATGCTGTTTCAATGAAAATCCTAGACTTGTATATAATACATGTAAAACAAAACATCGTATACACTTTTTTTTTTTTTTTTTTTAAACATCTTTATTGGGGTATAATTGCTTTACAATGGTGTGTTAGTTTCTGCTTTATAACAAAGTGAATCAGCTATACATATACATATGTTCCCATATGTCTTCCCTCTTGCGTCTCCCTCCCTCCCACTCTCCCCATCCCACCCTTCCAGGCTGTCACAAAGCACCGAGCTAATATCCCTGTGCCTTGCGGCTGCTTCCCCCCAGCTATCTACCTTACTACGTTTGTTAGTGTGTATATGTCCATGACTCTCTCTCGCCCTGTCAAAACTCACCCCTCCCCCTCCCCATACCCTCAAGTCCGTTCTCCAGTAGGTCTGCGTCTTTATTCCTATCTTACCCCTAGGTTCTTCATGGCATTTTTTCCCCTTAAATTCCATATATATGTGTTAGCATACGGTATTTGTCTTTTTCTTTCTGACTTACTTCACTCTGTATGACAGACTCTAGGTCTATCCATCTCATTACAAATAGCTCAATTTCATTTCTTTTTAAGGCTGAGTAATATTCCATTGTGTATATGTGCCACATCTTCTTTATCCATTCATCCGATGATGGGCGCTTAGGTTGTTTCCATGTCCTGGCTATTGTAAATAGAGCTGCAATGAACATTTTGGTACCTGACTCTTTTTGAATTTTGGTTTTCTCAGGGTATATGCCAAGTAGTGGGATTGCTGGGTCATATGGTAATTCTATTTGTAGTTTTTTAAGGAACCTCCATACTGTTCTCCACAGTGGCTGAACCAATTCACATTCCCACCAGCAGTGCAAGAGTGTCCCCTTTTCTCCACACCCTCTCCAGCATTTATTGTTTCTAGATTTTTTGATGATGGCCATTCTGACTGGTGTGAGATGATATCTCATTGTAGTTTTGATTTGCATTTCTCTAATGATTAATGATGTTGAGCATTCTTTCATGTGTGTGTTGGCATTCTGTATATCTTCTTTGGAGAAATGTCTATTTAGGTCTTCTGCCCATTTTTGGATGGGGTTGTTTGTTTTTTTGTTATTGAGCTGCATGAGCTGCTTGTAAATTTTGGAGATTAATCCTTTGTCAGTTGCTTCATTTGCAAATGTTTTCTCCCATTCTGAGGGTTGTCTTTTGGTCTTGGTTATGGTTTCCTTTGCTGTGCAAAAGCTTTGAAGTTTCATTAGGTCCCATTTGTTTATTTTTGTTTTTATTTCCATTACTCTAGGAGGTGGGTCAGAAAGGATCTTGCTGTGATTTATGTCATAGAGTGTTCTTCCTATATTTTCTTCTAAGAGTTTGATAGTTTCTGGCCTTACATTTAGGTCTTTAATCCATTTTGAGCTTATTTTTGTGTATGGTGTTAGGGAGTGATCTAATCTCATACTTTTACATGTACCTGTCCAGTTTTCCCAGCACCACTTATTGAAGAGGCTGTCCTTTCTCCACTGTACATTCCTGCCTCCTTTATCAAAGATAAGGTGTCCATATGTGCGTGGGTTTATCTCTGGGCTTTCTATCCTGTTCCACTGATCTATCTTTCTGTTTTTGTGCCAGTACCATACTGTCTTGATTACTGTTGCTTTGTAATATAGTCTGAAGTCAGGGAGCCTTATTCCTCCAGCTCCTTTTTTCGTTCTCAAGATTGCTTTGGCTATTCGGGGTCTTTTGTGTTTCCATACAAATTGCGAAATTTTTTGTTCTAGTTCTGTGAAAAATGCCAGTGGTAGTTTGATAGGGATTGCATTGAATCTGTAGATTGCTTTGGGTAGTAGAGTCATTTTCACAATGTTGATTCTTCCCATCCAAGAACATGGTATATCTCTCCATCTATTTGTATCATCTTTAATTTCTTTCATCAGTGTCTTATAATTTTCTGCATACAGGTCTTTCGTATCCTTAGGTAGGTTTATTCCTAGATATTTTATTCTTTTTGTTGCAATGGTAAATGGGAGTGTTTTCTTGATTTCACTTTCAGATTTTTCATCATTAGTATATAGGAATGCCAGAGATTTCTGTGCATTAATTTTGTATCCTGCTACTTTACCAAATTCATTGATTAGCTCTAGTAGTTTTCTGGTAGCATCTTTAGGATTCTCTATGTATAGTATCATGTCATCTGCAAACAGTGACAGCTTTACTTCTTCTTTTCCGATTTGGATTCCTTTTATTTCCTTTTCTTCTCTGATTGCTGTGGCTAAAACTTCCAAAACTATGTTGAATAAGAGTGGTGAGAGTGGGCAACCTTGTCTTGTTCCTGATCTTAGTGGAAATGCTTTCAGTTTTTCACCATTGAGGATGATGTTTGCTGTGGGCTTGTCATATATGGCTTTTATTATGTTTAGGAAAGTTCCCTCTATGCCTACTTTCTGGAGGGTTTTTATCATAAATGGGTGTTGAATTTTGTCGAAAGCTTTCTCTGCATCTATTGAGATGATCATATGGTTTTTCTCCTTCAATTTGTTAATATGGTTTATCACATTGATAGATTTGCGTATATTGAAGAATCCTTGCATTCCTGGAATAAACCCCACTTGATCATGGTGTATGATCCTTTTAATGTGCTGTTGGATTCTGTTTGCTAGTATTTTGTTGAGGATTTTTGCATCTATGTTCATCAGTGATATTGGCCTGTAGTTTTCTTTCTTTGTGACATCCTTGTCTGGTTTTGGTATCAAGGTGATGGTGGCTTCGTAGAAGGAATTTGGGAGTGTTCCTCCCTCTGCTATATTTTGGAAGAGTTTGAGAAGGATAGGTGTTAGCTCTTCTCTAAACGTTTGATAGAATTCACCTGTGAAGCCATCTGGTCCTGGGCTTTTGTTTGTTGGAAGGTTTTTAATCACAGTTTCAATTTCAGTGCTTGTGATTGGTCTGTTCATATTTTCTATTTCTTCCTGATTCAGTCTTGGCAGGTTGTGCATTTCTAAGAATTTGTCCATTTCTTCCAGATTGTCCATTTTATTGGCATAGAGTTGCTTGTAGTAATCTCTCATGATTTTTTTTTATTTCTGCAGTGTCAGTTGTTACTTCTCCTTTTTCATTTCTAATTCTATTGATTTGAGTCTTCTCCCTTTTTTTCTTGATGAGTCTGGCTAGTGGTTTATCTATTTTGTTTATCTTCTCAAAGAACCAGCTTTTAGTTTTATTGATCTTTGCTATTGTTTCCTTCATTTCTTTTTCATTTATTTCTGATCTGATTTTTATGATTTCTTTCCTTCTGCTAGCTTTGGGGTTTTTTTGTTCTTCTTTCTCTAATTGCTTGAGGTGCAAGGTTAGGTTGGTTATTCGAGATGTTTCCTGCTTCTTAAGGTGGGCTTGTATTGCTATAAACTTCCCCCTTAGAACTGCTTTTGCTGCATCCCATAGGTTTTGGGTCGTTGTGTCTCCATTGTCATTCGTTTCTAGGTATTTTTTTATTTCCTCTTTGATTTCTTCAGTGATCACTTCATTATTAAGTAGTGTATTGTTTAGCCTCCATGTGTTTGTATTTTTTAAAGATCTTTTCCTGTAATTGATATCTAGTCTCATGGCGTTGTGGTCGGAAAAGATACTTGATACAATTTCAGTTTTCTTAAATTTACCAAGGCTTGATTTGTGACCCAAGATATGATCTATCCTGGAGAATGTTCCATGAGCACTTGAGAAAAATGTGTATTCTGTTGTTTTTGGATGGAGTGTCCTATAAACATCAATTAAGTCCATCTTGTTTAATGTATCATTTAAAGCTTGTGTTTCCTTATTTATTTTCATTTTGGATGATCTGTCCATGGGTGAAAGTGGGGTGTTAAAGTCCCCTACTATGAATGTGTTACTGTTGATCTCCCCTTTTATGGTTGTTAGTATTTGCCTTATGTATTGAGGTGCTCCTATGTTGGGTGCATAAATATTTACAATTGTTATATCTTCTTCTTGGATCGATCCCTTGATCATTATGTAGTGTCCTTCTTTGTCCCTTTTAATAGTCCTTATTTTAAAGTCTATTTTGTCTGATATGAGAATTGCTACTCCAGCTTTCTTTTGGTTTCCATTTGCATGGAATATCTTTTTCCATCCCCTTACTTTCAGTCTGTATGTGTCTCTAGTTCTGAAGTGGGTCTCTTGTAGACAGCATATATAAGGGTCTTGTTTTTGTATCCATTCAGCCAATCTGTGTCTTTTGGTGGGAGCATTTAGTCCATTTACATTTAAGGTAATT
Organism: Phocoena sinus; assembly: GCF_008692025.1. Lineage (NCBI taxonomy): Eukaryota > Metazoa > Chordata > Mammalia > Artiodactyla > Phocoenidae > Phocoena > Phocoena sinus. The sequence continues at coordinate 5,479,954 of NC_045764.1, forward strand.
ATCGATATGTATGTTCCTATTTCCATTTTATATATTGTTTTGGGTTCGCTACTATAGGTCATTTCCTTCTCTTGTGTTTCGTGTCTAGAGAAGTTCCTTTAGCATTTGTTGTAAAGCTGGTTTGGTGGTGCTGAACTCTCTCAGCTTTTGCTTGTCTGTAAAGGTTTTAATTTCTCCATCAAATGTGAATGAGATCCTTGCTGGGTAGAGTAGTCTTGGTTGCAGGTTATTCTCCTTCAGCACTTTCAGTATGTCCTGCCACTCCCTTCTGGCTTGTAGGGTTTCTGCTGAGAGATCAGCTGTTAACCTTATGGGGATTCCCTTGTGTGTTATTTGTTGTTTTTCCCTTGCTGCTTTTAATATGCTTTCTTTGTATTTAATTTTTGACAGTTTGATTAATATGTGTCTTGGCGTGTTTCTCCTTGTATTTATCCTGTATGGGACCCTCTGTGCTTCCTAGACTTGATTAACTATTTCCTTTCCCATATTAGGGAAGTTTTCAACTATAATCTCTTCAAATATTTTCTCAGTCCCTTTCTTTCTTTCTTCTTCTTCTGGCACCCCTATAATTCGAATGTTGGTGCGTTTCATGTTGTCCCAGAGGTCTCTGAGACTGTCCTCAGTTCTTTTCATTCTTTTTTCTTTATTCTGCTCTGCAGTAGTTATTTCCACTACTTTATCTTCCAGGTCACTTATCCGTTCTTCTGCCTCAGTTATTCTGCTATTGATCCTATCTAGAGTGATTTTAATTTCATTTATTGCATTGTTCATCGTTGCTTGTTTCATCTTTAGTTCTTGTAGGTCCTTGTTAACTGTTTCTTGCATTTTGTCCATTCTACTTCCAAGATTTCGGATCATCCTTACTATCATTATTCTGAATTCTTTTTCAGGTAGATTGCCTATTTCCTCTTCATTTGTTAGGTCTGGTGGGTTTTTATCTTGCTCCTTCATCTGCTGTGTGTTTTTCTGTCTTCTCATTTTGCTTATCTTACTGTGTTTGGGGTCTCCTTTTTGCAGGCTGCACTTTCGTAGTTCCCGTTGTTTTTGATGTCTGTCTCCAGTGGCTAAGGTTGTTTCAGTGGGTTGTGTAGGCTTCCTGGTGGAGGGGACTAGTGCCTGTGTTGTGCTGGATGAGGCTGGATCTTGTCTCTCTAGTGGGCAGGTTCACGTCTGGTGGTGTGTTTTGGGGTGTCTGTGGCCTTATTATGATTTTAGGCAGCCTCTCTGCTAATGGGTGGGGTTGTGTTCCTGTTTTGCTAGTTGTTTGGCATAGGTTGTCCAGCACTGTGGCTTGCTGGTCGTTGAGTGAAGCTGGGTGCTGGTGTTAAGATGGAGGTCTCTGGGATATTTCCACCGTTTAATATTATGTGGAGCTGGGAGGTCTCTTGTTGACCAGTGTCCTGAAGTTGGCTCTCCTACCTCAGAGGCAGAGCCCTGACTCCTGGCTGGAGCACCAAGAGCCTTTCATCCACACAGCTCAGAATAAAAGGGAGAAAAAGTAGGGAGAATTAGTAGAAGTATGAGTAAAGAAAGAAGGAAAGGAGGAAAGGAAGGAAGGAAGAAAGAAGCAAAGAAGGAAAGAAAGGAGGGAGGGAGGGAGGGAGGGAGGAAGGAAGGAAGGAGGGAAAGAAGGAAAAAAGACAGAAAGAAAGATGATACAGTAAAAATAAAATAAAGTATAATATAGTTATTGAATTAAAAAATATTTATAAAAAAAAAAAAAAAAGGGACGGATAGAACCTTAGGACAAATGTTGGAAGCAAAGCTATACAGAGAAAATCTTACACAGAAGCATACACATACACCTTCACAAAAAGAGGTAAAGGGGGAAAAATCATAAATCCTGCTCCCTGAGACCACCTCCTCAATTTGGGGTGATTCGTTGTCTAAAGGAGGGAAGGAAGGAAGGAAAGAAAGAAAGAACGAAGGTAAAGTATAATAAAGTTATTACAATTAAACTTAATTATTAAGAAAAAGAATTTTTAAAAAAAAGTCATGGACGGATAGAGCCCTAGGACAAATGGTGGAAGCAAGAGTATACAGACAGGATCTCACACAGAAGCATACACGTACACATTCACAAAAAGAGGAAAAGGGAAAAAAATCATAGATCTCGCTCCTAAGTTCCACCTCTTCAATTTGGGATCATTCCTTGTCTATTCAGGTATTCCACAGATGCAGGGTATATCAAGTTGATTGTGGAGCTTTAATCCGCTGCTTCTGTGGCTGCTGGGAGAGATTTCCCTTTCTCTTCTTTGTTCTCACAGCTCACAGGAGCTCAGCTTTGGATTTGGCCCTGCCTCTGCGTGTAGGTCGCTGGAGGGCGTCTGTTTTTTCGCTCAGACAGGACGGGGTTAAAGGAGCCGCTGATTCGGGGCCTCCGGCTCACTCAGGCCGGGGGTTGGGGGATGGGGGTAGGAGGGGCACTACGTGCGGGGCGGGCCTGCGGCTGCAGAGGCAGCGTGACGTTGCGGCAGAGGCCGGCGTGACGTTGCACCAGCCTGAGGCCCGCCGTGCGTTGTCCCGGGGAAGTTGTCCCTGGATCCCGGGAACCTGGCAGTGGCGGGCTGCACAGGCTCCGCGGAAGAGGGGTGTGGAGAGTGACCTGTGCTCGCACACAGGCCCCTCGGTGGCGGCAGCAGCAGCCTTAGCGTCTCCCGCCCGTCTCTGGGGTCCGCGGTTTTAGCCGCGGCTCGCGCCCGTCTCGGGGGCTCGCGCCCTCAGCCGCGGCTCGCGCCCGTCTCTGGGGTTCGCGCTTTCAGCCGCGGCTCGCGCCCGTCTCGGGGGCTCGCGCCCTCAGCCGCGGCTCGCGCCCGTCTCTGGAGTTCCTTTAAGCAGCGCTCTTAAACCCCTCTCCTCGCGCACCAGGAAACAGAGGGAAGAAAAAGTCTCTTGCCTCTTCGGCCGGTGCAGGCTTTTCCCCGAACTCCCTCCCGGCTAGTCGTGGTGCACTAACCCCTTCAGGCTATGTTCAAGCCGCCAACCCCAGTCCTCTCCCTGAGCTCCGTCCAAAACCAAAACCCGAGCCTCAGCTCGCAGCCCCGCCCGCCCCGGTGGGTGAGCAGCAAGCCTCTCGGGCTGGTGAGTGCCGGTCGGCACCGATCGTCTGTTCAGGAATCTCCCCGCTTTGCCCTCCGCACCCGTCGCTGTGCACCACTCCGCGGTCCCGAAACTCCCCCCTCTGCCTCCCGCAGTCTCCGCCCGCGGAGGGGCTTCCTAGTGTGTGGAAACTTTTCCTCCTTCACAGCTCCCTCCCACTGGTGCAGGTGCCGTCCTTATTCTTTTGTCTCTGTTTTTTCTTTTGCCCTACCCAGTTACGTGGGGAGTTTCTTGCCTTTTGGGAGGTCTGAGGTCTTCTGCCAGCCTTCAGTAGGAGTTCTGTAGGAGTTGTTCCACGTGTGGATGTATTTCTGGTGTATCCGTGGGGAGGAAGGCGATCTCCGCGTCTTACTCTTCCGCCATCTTCAAGGTCAAGCCGTATACACTTTTCCTAATTGCTTTTTTCATGAAACAAATGAACTCTCTCAGGAATTGAGTCAACATCAAATATATAGACAAAGTAAAGTCTTTCAAGTTCTTCATTGGAAAAATGGAATGTGAAAAGTTATTCAGTCCCGTTTCTCCTCTGGATGGAATGGGAATCCCTCTGACAGCAGGCAAGGCTGAACCACTGGTGGGTGGGATCCATCTGGAACTCTGACAAAACTCAGTGGCCTGGGAAACACACTCTTTCTCTGCTGGGCCTGAGACTCCAGTTTTTGCCAAGAGATACTGAGGTGGGTAAACAAGACAGGCAAGAGGGGCTCAGCTCCAGCAAGCAGCCCTTAACCTCAAACCTTATACAAAAATTCACTCAAAATAGGGCTTCCCTGGTGGCGCAGTTGTTGAGAGTCCACCTGCCGATGCAGGGGACGTGGGTTCGTGCCCCGGTCCGGGAAGATCCCACGTGCCGCGGAGCGGCTGGGCCCGTGAGCCATGGCCACTGAGCCTGCGCGTCCGGGGCCTGTGCTCCGCAACGGGAGAGGCCACAGCAGTGAGAGGCCCGCGCACCACAAAACAACAACAACAACAGAAAAATACTCAGAATAGACCATGAACCTAAATGTACATATACAGGTATAAACTTTGAGGAGAAAAAGAACAGAAAATCTTTGGGACCTAGAGATAGATGAAAAGTTCTTAGACTAAACCTCAAAAGAATAATCCGTAAAAGGAAAAATTAATACATTTTACCATATCAAAATTAAAAATATGTTCCCCTGTAAAGAGATGAAAAGACAAGCTACAAACCGGGAGAAAAGATTTCCAAAGCACTTACCTGACAACAGAACTACTATCTAAAGTATAGACAGAACTCTCACACCCAACAATAAAAATACAGAGTCCAATTAGAATATGGGCAAAAGATATGAACAGATATTTCACCGAAGAGGATATTCGGGTGGTGAATAAACATACGAAAAGATGTTCAACATCACTACATAGCCACTAGGAAGAATGAGACTTAAAACCACAATGATTGCCACACACCTGTCAGACTGCCCAGAATAAAAACAGCGACAGCACCAAATCCTGCCAAGCCTGCAGCGAAGCTGCATCACTTATTCATTGCCAGTGGGAACGTAAAATGGTGCACCACTCTGAAAAATAGCTTGGCACTTTCTTATAAAACTCAACGTGCGCTTACCATAAGATCCAGCAAGTATACTCCTGGGCATTTATCCCAGAGTACTGTAAACTATGTCTGCACAAAAACCTGTGCACAAATGTTCATAGCAGCTTTATAGGCAGTAGACAAAGACTGGAATCAGTGCACATGTCCTTCAACAGGTGAACGGTTCAGTGAACCCTGGTACCTCCGTACCGTGGAGTACAGCTCCTCGGTAGAAATAAACTTTTGACAGGCTAACGATCTGAACAAATCACCAGGGAATTAAACCAAGTGAAAGAAGCCAATCCCCAAAGGTTACGTACTCTATTGTTCCATTTACATAATATTTTTGAAATGACAATGCTTAGAAACGGAGGACAGACTACCAGAGGTTAGCAAGATGTGAGTGTGGGAATGAGTCGTGTGTGGCTATAAAAGGGCAACTCTAGGGAACCTCGGTGTTGGAGCTGCTTGGTGTCTTGAATGTGGTGGTATAAGCTTGTATGTAACCGAATATACACACACGTGCGTGAGCCTGGGAAACTGAGTAAGACGGGTGGACTGTGTCGAATCAGCGTCCTGGTTATGATATTACATTACAGTTTTACAAGCTGTCATTGTTGGAGGAATCTGGGAAATGGGTACAGGGGATTTCTCTGTATCTTACAACTGTGTGTGAATCTGCAGCTACTGAGTAAACGTTTTTTTTAAATTGCTTGAGTGATAAAATATCACCTAAAGCCAGGCTGAATTGTACAAACCTTAAGAAACGTCAGAAAGTTTTTGACAGTTCTGTAACGTTTTGTAGGTCCAATATCATTCAAATGAGTTCTAGGTCATAGAACCAATGAAATGAGATCTTGACTGACAGGTATTGATGAATATTTAACAACTCTTTACCATTATTATCATTATAACACCCGTGTTCTTGAGCCACAAGGTGGAGATGTCAGATCCATAATTAATGGCTTCAGAAAAGTATAAGCCCGTGAGGATTCTTGAAGTTCTTTGTTAAAGAACTGGAGATTCTTTCCTAAAAGTTTTAGCTCTTGTCACTTCACCTCTTGAGTGATATTTGTAAAAGTAGCATATGCAGATCTCTCTGTCAGTAAGTCATGTTCACAATGTAACAGAATGTGGTTAGAAAACTTCTGTTTCCCGGGATAGTTAAAGGCAGGGGGTCAGGGGACAGAAAGGGGATATTAGGGAAAATAGGGGATGTGCACTTCTTTCCTGACCTTTTTGTTTGTTTTTTTGCGGTACGCGGGCCTCTCACGGCTGTGGCGCACTTCTTTCCTGACCTTTTTGTTTGTTTGTTTTTTTGCGGTACGCGGGCCTCTTACGGCTGTCGCCTCTCCCGTTGTGGAGCACAGGCTCCGGACGCGCAGGCTCAGCGGCCATGGCTCATGGGCCCAGGCGCTCCGCGGCACGTGGGATCTTCCCGGACCGGGGCACAAACCCGTGTCCCCTGCATCGGCAGGCGGACTCTCAACCACTGCGCAACCAGGGAAGCCCCCCTGACCTTTTTTTTATCTTTTGATTTGGCAGAATATCTTTGCTTTTGTTCCAGTCCCAGGCACCTCCCATATCTCACAAATGGCAAATATAATCGGACTTCAGTAAGATGATTAACAGCAGGATTCTCAGTGTTTGAGAATCAGTTGAAATGATACGACTTTAAAGAGCTGATGGCGCCCTGAACTGGCGTGACCTCACACCTCTTCCCCTGCGCTATTTGCTAATAGAAACGTTTGTAACGGCTTGGTGTGTGATTGCTTTGTTTGAGGAATAGTCCTGAGAGTGATATGTTCAGAATGAGTAATTTGATGTGAAGGGAATGTTGAACAGTTAAGTAAGACTAATCCAAACCCAATTACCTTCTTGCCTTCCCGGGCTAGATAATTCTTAGTTGGGGGTTGGGGGAGGGGCATCATAGGGCGCTCAGCAGCTCCCCTGGCTCCTGCCCACTACATGCCACGCCCACACCAAACGTGACAATTGAAAACACTGGCAGACATCACCAAATGCCCTCAGGAAGGGCAAAATCGCTCCCGGTTGAGACTCACTGGTTAAACAAGTTTAACCGTCCTTTTCCCCCAATAATGTGCATTTATCACCTAATATCAATATTTTCCTTGAGTGACTCAACACTGTAGATACTATGATCTCTTGCCCGAACTACTGCACAGCCTCCTGGCTGATCTCCCAGCGTCCTCTCTTTTCCTTCTCGTCTCTGCTGTGAGCTTCAAGCCTCCTGGAGGCCCCTTGCCAAGTTCAGGATGTGGCCCGGACCCCTGACCTGCCACGGGGCTTGCACTGACTGCAGCCCCGCCTCACTCCTGACTCAGTTTTCGCTCTGTTTGAACTAGCCCTGCCCCTTCCTGCCCCTGGGGCTTCTTCAGGCCTCTCTGGAAGTCAGGCAAAGCCTCTCCTACACACTCAGCAGCTCCACAGCAGCTCCTATCGCAGTTGGAATTTGCATTTAAACGTGATTCTATGATTAATAGCCTTCCCTGGGCTGGTCTAGGATTGGTTTGATCAAAGTTGGAATTTTGATCCTCACAATCTATTCCCCAGCAGCTATTTCTCAAATGAGCGTATCATCATTTGCTTCTTGTAAAGTGGCCAGGATCTACCTGGGAGTTGGTGACGCAGTCTTTAGTGAATTGCAGAGAGACTGAATCTCATCCTTTCTTCAAAATGAACCTTAAAATTCAACAGTGCCAGGAAGTCTTCCATGATTTATCCCAATTCATGCCTATTACATGTAGACCTGGAATTCATATCCACTTTCTTCCCATGGGCTTCTTGCTTGGTAAATCTTTTCTACTTGCAACCCACAATTTGCCAGCCATCCAGGACAAATGGTAAACCCCACAGTAGCACACATGCTGCTCTGTTTCCCCCGGCATGTAGCAAGTTGAGCTAGATCAGGTCAACTAGGAAAAAGCAAGAGGAAACTGGGTAGTGATTGAGGGTTGTTTTTTTTTTTTTTTAAATCACTGCCTAGATACACAAAAATGAACAGTCTCCTTGCAAGAGTCACGAATGGGCTATACTATAAAAAAGCAGCCTAAAGAAATGGTTCTCAAAAGAAAATATTGCAGATTTTTGTGTTTTATTTACTATTACGTTTAGTCTGTATACACCTGAGTGCTATTATTTTCCAGCCTGAGCACAAATTAAACATTGACGAGGGAAAACCTGGAGCGCTAAGTCATGTTTCTGGCTTTGCCAGGTGTGGGCAGGCACTCAGGAGGCCGACCAGGCCCTGTTAGCCTCGAGCTGCGGGAACATGGCCCCGGGTCCCGTCATCACGCCCAGAAACGCCTTCACTGCTGTGTTCCAGTCGCAGGAGGTCCCAGCTCAGGGCTTCTCTGCATCCTTCGTTAGCCGTAAGTAGCGCCGAAAACCAAACGCAGGGGCCCTTGGAAGGGTGTGGCTGCCACAGGCAGGCTTGGGGAGAAGGCGTCTGCTCCAGGGTTGGCTGGTCTGGAGGTCCATGGGGAAAGTCTGGGTGGGCCACCTAATCCTGAGTGCACCCTTCCTTCCAAATCAGCAAGAATGGAACTGAATCCAACCGTAGGTCAGTAGAGAAATGATGTAGAAGGCCTGAGTGCCTGTCGCTGATGTCTGAAATGAACCCTAAAATCTGCATCGGGGCAGGAATGGTCAGAAGCCCAGGAGGCCGTAATTAGTAGACAATCAGCAGGCCGGGCCTGAAGCACATTGCCTGCCTGCATGGAACTCACCTGGGGCTGTAAAAACACGGTCTTCCCCCCAGGCCTGTCGGAATGCAGGACTTGCACGTGTGAGCTCTCACCCAGGGGATTCTCACACTCAGTCAACCTTGGGGGCCGCTCTCTTCGGGTTTTCCCCTTCCTTCTCTCACGACTATTCTCCAGGTAGAAGAGTGGGACATGTAGTTTTCAAGTCTGAGACACAGTGGTGTGTGTGCCTGTTGGCTGAATTAAATCAAGTAGCACCTATTTGCAAGCCACTGTTTCGGGAAAAGTTTGACGAAAGGAATCAGGAAATAATGCAGTGAACAGGTATTTCAGACATGAATAAGAGGGTGGTGTAAAGGCAGTAACAAAAGACCACCGCAGACCTAATTTTAGGTCTTCACTGGGTTCGTTGTGTCTGTGTGTGTGTTTTAATATCAGTTTAAAAGGATACTGATATTTTCTATCTATGTGATAGATAGGGAGTGTGTGGATTAACTAGTTAGTGGTTAGATAAAACAGATGTCATTTTAGTGGTAAAAAGGTAGTTCTCTTCATTTCTGACACCTGGGAATCATGTGAGACTTTTTGAGTTGGGATTAGTAAATGCAACCATTTTTATGAAGCAGGTATTATTTTTATAGCCATATTACGACGGTAATGAAAAGAACATATTTTTCTATAATATAATAAGATGTTTTAAAACTGTTAAGTGTATTGATCTGGTACAGATAACTTTTCATTAGTTTTATTTCTTTAGCTACATGAATCCTCTTCAATCTTGCTAAGTTATTCTTCCTTTAATATCTTAAAATTAAGTGATTTGCAATGGATTTGTGGTAAAATTTCTACTTAGCCCAAAACTCTGCATCATTTTTCTAAAAACTATATAATATTCTGATTTTGCATATTTATTTTTAAATCAGAGCTCCATTCTTCTAGTTATTGTTACTTCCATTTGGAGTAGCTCAGAGAATATGTTTCTAGAGAGCTTAGGAAAGTTGAGGCTCTCCCTCACTGATAAAGAGAGATTTGTTTGGGAGAACAAATGTTCTAATAATGGCTTTTTCTTCCCACTTAGGATGTGGAAGGAACTTCACTAATCCTTCAGGTTACATTGTTTCTCCAAACTACCCAAAGCAATATGACAACAACATGAACTGCACCTACATCATAGAGGCCAGTCCTCTGTCCCTGGTCCTCTTGACTTTTGTGTCTTTCCATCTGGAAGGTAAGTTTATTCTTATCTAAATTACAATTGGTTCTTAATAAATGAATGAGTGATAGATAAGCAGAGGCAGAGATTGTCTAAAATCACCGTTTGAGGAAAATACTAAAAATGTTGCAGAGTGGAGTTGATGTAAACTTGATTAAAACTCCATCCGATATTTTAAGAACACAAGTATCATCCTATACATTCCATCCAGAGGTTAAAAAATAATGCAAGAGCTTTAAGAACCTGAGCATCACGTAAACGGCCTAAAGAAAATAAGTCTGAAACCTATTACATGTTAATCATAGTTTCTAATTTATTCATTTGCGTTCATTCTACACACGTACAGGTGCCTTCACACAGTCACACACACACACACACACACACACACACACTATAAACTAGCAAGAGAAACTTCACCTCTGAGTCAAAGTAGGTGCTCCATAAATGTTGAATGAATGAATTAATAAAATTAATAAATATTTGTGTTCTACTTTCATTTAATCTGACTGTGGGATACTCTCTCATCTTCTTTTTCATTTTCATCTTCATCAGTACCACAGGGACTGGGAAATCCCTAAGCACAGTGCCCCTCTGGGTTCATTCCCTGCCTGTTGGCGAAGGGGACAGTGGAGCTGCTGGTCTGGGCTGGGTTCTGACTACACTGGACACAGCTCGATGTTTACCCAGGTGGTAACATACGGCAGAGAAAAGTTCCCTTCAAGTGGATGGGCATCTCCAACCACTCAGTCATTTTAATATTTTTCACGAATTCACTTTTCATTTCTAAATTACAATTAACCTGTACGTTTGCCAAGCTTCATCTGCCCAACCAAAATTTCTTCCTATCTGGGTTGGTCTCCCTTGGCAGTGAAAAGTTAAACTTAGCAAAGCGTTCTGCAATATTCAGCATCCAGGAAATTTATGTTTCATAAAAATAAAAATGACACATCAGTTCTCGTAGGGTGATGAATTATACAAAGGCTCTCCCTGGGAGCACTTTCTGGGACCTCCTTTTCCTACATCTCTACATACTGTAGGTTTTGGAATGTGTTTGCTGGAAAATGCCAGGGATGGACTGATGTTTGTCACTGTACGGACGCAGTATGAGGTCAAGTGTAATCTTCTCAGCATTTGCTAACACAAGCTTCCAGCGATATGAGAAGATGTTCATGATTTATAAAGTATTAAGGGAAGGTAAAACAGTTTATATAAGAGATCCTATTTTTTTATTTAAAATAAACCGTGCGACTAAAATCTGTAAGACTATTAACTGGTACTTAAAGACTTGTTACTACCGTGTCATGGATTTATAGCTGATATTTATTTTCTTCTTTATATCTTTTCTTTTATCTTATAATTAAGGGAATGCTATTTTATTTTATTTTTTTATTTTAATTTTTATTGAAGTATAGTTGGGTTACAATGCTGTGTTTGTTTCAGGTGTGCCGCAAAGTGATTCAGTTATACATACATATATATATTCTTTTTCAGATTCTTTTCCCTTTTAGGTTATTACAAAATATTGAGTATAGTTCCCTGTGCTATATGGTAGGCCCTGTTGGTTACCTGTTTTATATACAGTAGTGTGTATGTGTTACTCCCAAACTCCTAATTTATCCCTCCCCCCACTTTTCCCTTTTGGTAACCCTAAGTTTGTTTTCTCTGTCTCTGAGTCTGTTTCTGTTTTGTAAACAAGTTCCTTTGTGTTACTTTTTAGATTCCACGTGTAAGTGCTGTTGTATGGTATTTGTCTTGCTCTGACTTACTTCATTTAGTATGATCATCTCTAGGTCCATCCATATTGCTGCAAATGGCATTATTTCATTCTTTCTTTATGGCTGAGTAATATTCCTCTGTGTGTGTGTGTGTGTGTGTGTGTGTGTGTGTGTGTGTCTGTGTGTGTATATCTCACATCTTCTTTACCCATTCATCTGTCAGTGGACATATAGGGTGCTTCCATGTCTTGATTGTTGTAAATAGTGCTGCAATGAACATTGGGGTGCATGTATCTTTTCAAATTATAGTTTTCTCCAGGAACTATATGCCCAGGAGTGGGATCCGTGGATCATATGGTAGTTCTATTTTTAGTTTTTTAAGGAACCGCCATACTGTTCTCCATAGTGGCTGTACCAATTTACATTTCCACCAACAGTGTAGGAGGGTTCCCTGTTCTCGACACCCTCTCAAACATGATTATTTGTAGACTTTTTGATGATGGCCATTCTGACCAATGTGAGGTGATACCTCGTGGTGGTTCTGAATCACATTTCTCTAATAATTATCAATGTTGAGCATTTTTTCAAGTGCCTGTTGGCCATTTGTATGTCTTCGTTGGGGAAATCTCTGTTTAGATCTTCTTCCCATTTTTTGATTGGGGTGTTTGTTTTTTGATATTGAGTGAAAAAGTTGTCTTAATAACAGGAGGGAAACATGTGGCTTGGATTGTGCATTTATATGTGCATTTGTCCTCACTAAATTACATAAACACAAGAATGTCATATGCCAATATTATTTAGACTGAAAAAGGAGATGCTGGTAAATGTACTATATAATATAGCCACAGAAAGCACTGCCTATACCAACGGTACATGTATTATTAGAAGGGAACCTATACTGACACCGCACAGTAGCTCCCTGAGTTTAGTTGACAGGTGGGGTAAAGGGGCGAGCATACTCTATAGACTACCTGACCTGGGGTGGGGTAGGGCAGGCGCGGTATTTTAGGACCGGTCTCAATTCCAGATTGGCCACTTACTAGTCACATGACTTTGTACAAATTACTTAATCTTTCTGGTAATCACTATAATTTTTACAAAAATATTGATATAAAATAGTAGCTGTGAAAGTCAGATCATGCCCGTAGAAACATACCTTGTGAACCATTGTTTTGTTATTTTTGCTGCCACCAGTCAGGATCTCCAGACATGCCCTTTAACACAAGTCGGCTGCGAACAGATATTTGGTTTTGCCAGATTAAGTGATTTCTTTTTTTTTTTTTTTTTGCGGTAAGCGAGCCTCTCACTGTCGTGGCCTCTCCCGTTGCGGAGCACAGGCTCCGGACGCGCAGGCTCAGCGGCCATGGCTCACGGGCCCAGCCGCTCCGCGGCATGTGGGATCTTCCCGGACCACCGGGGCACGAACCCGCGTCCCCTGCATCGGCAGGCGGACTCTCAACCACTGCGCCACCAGGGAAGCCCTTAAGTGATTGCTTTTTACTAATGGATTTGGTCGTTCTCACCCAGTTGAAGAGACTGATCTTTTTATAAGATAATATCCTTGTGATAATATCTTGTGAAATTTCCAGTGTTACATGTACTCAGCGTTTTCAAACTGCTAAGTGAGTATTTTCTGGCTTAGATTAAATGAATCATGATGATTTCCTAAAAAGGGCAACATTAATCAGATTTATTTTGTGGTTAGATTCTTACCACTAATCGTATCAGTGCCGTTCATGGAATACCATCAGCAAGTTAGAGATCCACTAGCTACAGTAAAAATCACCTTCCACCCCTTAAGTGAGCCCGAGGAATTCCTGTGCAGTGTCCTGTGATAAAACCGAGTGAGAGTAGCTCTCAAGAAAAATCACAGCCTGTCTGCAGGAGCGTTGGTCTTCCTAGCTGCCATAGGCCATAGACCTCTTTCTGAGAGATTCTGTCCAAATGACTAAGTATTTCTGAGCCCAAGCGGCCAGCAGACCCTGCGTTGACCTGGGTGGAGATGAAAGTTCTGGATCTGCTTTTTGTGGTGGGCCATTGGCACAAAAGGTGGGTTTATCAAGAAGAAGATGGACTGATCCAGGCTACAGAATACTAGAGGGAAACACACTTGTCCATACACTGTGTTTACTAAACACTGACAACGGGTTAGGAAAGGTTTTACTATTCAGGCTAGTTTATTGGTTATTGACCTACACACTGGTGCTCTTCCTGCAGGGAAGTTACAAATGTTCAGTGACCTACCTTCCACTAAATAAGTTGCTCTGAAATTATGTTATGGTATTTTATGTTGGCCTAAGTTTCTCTTTCTCCTTATTATTACATTTCCAATCCTAGTCATTCTATGAAATACAGACGTGTGTTTCTTATATAATCCCTACTGAACTATAAAAATTTCAGGGAAATCAAAAGTCATAGAAGAAAATTCCATTTGAGCGTCTACAAGACTTTTTTAAGTTACCTCAAGACTAAAGTGGCTCTTGGTATTCTTAACAGTGTCTTCCAAAGTTGTGAAATAAAATAGAGATTTGACAAATTCAAAATGTTACTTTGGTCAAAAACAAAATGGCAAAAATAGACAAAATATAAGGAGAAAGCATGAGGGAGAAACCATCAATGTTTCCAAAGTACTTATTTTGGAATCAGATGTCATCAAATAAATACTCATTTTATTTTCCCCAATATTGAACAATCTAAAAGTATATTTTTCTGTTTTCATTATTCATGTGGCCAAGTAGATGCCTCCAAGTTACTGGGAGGATTATAGGTTTTTTTTTTTTTTTTTTTTACTTTATAGATAAAGAAAGCACTTAACAGATGAGGTAACCTAAGACAAGCCAGTGCCTTCTGTGCCTTGATTTTGCTATCATTAAAATTGGGTAATGGGGCTTTCCTGGTGGCACAGGGGTTAAGCATCCGCCTGCCAATGCAGGCGACACGGGTTCGAGCCCTGGTCCGGGAAGATCCCGCATGTCGCGGAACAACTAAGCCCGTGTGCCACAACTACTGAGCCTGCGCACCTAGAGCCCGTGCTCCACAACGAGGGAAGCCACCGCAATGAGAAGTCCACGCACCGCAACGAAGAGTAGCCCCCGCTCGCCGCAACAAGAGAAAGCCCGCGGCCAGCAACAAAAACCCAATACAGCCAAAAATAAATAAATAAATTAAATTAATTTATTTTTAAAAATTGGGTAGGGGCTTCCCTGGTGGCGCAGTGGTTGAGAGTCCGCCTGCCGATGCAGAGGACGCGGGTTCGTGCCCCGGTCCGGGAAGATCCCACATGCCGCGGAGCGGCTGGGCCCATGAGCCATGGCCGCTGAGCCATGGCCGCTGAGCCTGCGCGTCCGGAGCCTGTGCTCCGCAACGGGAGAGGCCACAGCAGTGAGAGGCCCGCGTACCACAAAAAAAAAAAAATAAATAAAAAAAATAAAAATTGGGTAATAACATTGATTCCCCCTGGTGATAATGAGGGGTTTAGAATTCTTAACTAAAAATATCCTACGTCTAGGCAAATTCTAAACTCAGTTTTTCTCAGATCCAGAGTATCTCTTGATAAGAACTGGATAGAGAGTAGTCCCTTGGCACAGAAAATGGGCGAGAACCAATGCAAATGCATTTTCTTTACTGTCCTCTAGAGATGGCCTCAAAGGCCCCGAGAGGAATAGGACTAGATTTCCAGAGCAGCCGCGTGGCAAGTCCTACATAATATTTGCCTGAATTCTCCTTCGTTAACTTAGAAGTCCTGCTTTACGGGGTACGCCTGATATAAAGCTAAAAGGAAAAAAGGAAGAAAATTTAATTTTAGATGTTTTTTCCTTTTGCCCTTTTTTCCCACCAAGAAACATGATAGCTGAGTTTTAGCGGTCTTAGTTCACATTTCCTCTCCATTTAATCTAAGTTGTTTGTTTTTTTTTTTAAGTGGCATTATGCAGCTACTTACCATTTGTTTTCTTTACTTCCTCAATTGTTTCTCAAGAAATCAGAAGGTAGGCCCATTTTGCAATCCATTATTTTAGAAAGCACTGGGCAGTGGTTCTTTTGAAATAGTTTCTATTGATATTTTATTCAAATTGGCCAAGCCCCAGAGGAGACGATTTAATTGTGTGAGATTCCTTGCTTGCCTGTGTTATAATACAAGACCTTGGCTTTCACACTCTGCGGAGCTTAGTTCTATCCGAGCACCTGCTTTTCCCTCTCAGGGAATCATCCTCTACTGGGGAGTCCAGTCTCCAGGCTACTCAGAGCTGTCCCCCAATTCACATCCCTCTCCCTAGAACCCTTTGCTATTTTACTGAAAGGACTTTATCGTATCTGCAATATTAAAACATTTCAACCAAAAGGATTTCCCCCTATTTCTAGTCCTCTGGCGTCTTTGCCTCTCCATCTATGACTCTGAAGGAAAAGTGCAGTCGGAATCTAAATTCCACAAGTTTACATTATCTGCTGAATTGCTCATCCTCGGCTTCCCTTTCAATTCTCTCCAAGTTCTTGGAATCCTGATGAAACCCAGAATCGAACATTGCTCTCTGTAATGAAGATATGTGAATAATGTGATAAAAATTATTTGTCACTATGTTGGATACAGCCTGAACCCATTTAAAATAATAAATGTGTCTTACCGTTTTTCAGAAGGATGGAAAATAGTCATAAAAACAAATCATGGAGGATTATTTTACACCTCTGAGATTTCAACAGTAAATATTCATCAAATCAGTTACTGAAGATAGGATGAAGAATGACTGTAGCCACTTGTCCCATGACGTCCGTGGAGAAAGTATCATTCAATTTCAGGGTACCACTCTTCCTGACGAGTTCTCATGTTTCTGATTGAATGCTACCTCCCAGCCATAAACTCAGCTATGATACACATCTTGCTTCTTGAGGAACTTTTTTTAAACCTTGACTAAGTTCTTTTCTCTCCCTAGAAGACAATCATCCTAGTTGCATTTAATTATATTCTACTTGAGAATTTTGTGTATATTTTGATTGAAATATAAGATATCACAATTGGTTCCCCTATAATTATGGAAAAGTGTTTACTATCATTATTTTCTTACGCCTGTGATTTTGTCACCAAGTGTCTTCTCACTGAAGAATCAGACTGGTATCTTTGATCTAATGCAGTGAGGTGATGTGTACAGCTTGAGAAAAAGATGTGTGTGTGTGAATTATTTGATGCCTGCTGACATATTTATATCTCATTTTCTTGTGTGTTACCTGTTTATGCTAATCCTTGATACGTTCTTAGACTTTAGGTAACTTCACAAATTCTGATATTATGTAATGTTTGATTTCTTATGGATAACATTTAGAAGAGCATCCCACCTTAAAGAAATTACTGCTGGAAATGACACGAGAATGTTTTAATCATTAAGCAACTTGCCAAATATCACAACTTTCATGATATATTGAGTCAGGCTTTGAAAATGAGCAGATTGTCTGAACGGTTTGCTTAGTTATCTGATAATATATTGCCGTCTACAAAAAAATTAAAATACCCTCTCAGCTTCCTCTGCTTCTCCTTATTGTTGATACAGACCTTTTATAAACAACTAGTGCATTTTGGCTATGTCTCAGTATAGATATACAACTGCTATTTCACGACTGATTTTTCTGCAATTAAATTAGTTCCTTTAATTTTTTTGAAACATTAACAAGTGTATGACATACTTTACCTTACGTTTCACAGCCTTTCCATAATTTTCTAAGACAACCACCACTGTGATAGTCTATATCATCAAAGAGTTAAAAAACTAACTCTTTAGTACTTAAAGGATATCTGCATAGCAGGTCATTCGACCAAAGTAGAACTGAGATTTTAATCTAGCATCAGCAATATTTCCTTTCATTCTGTGATTTTGCTTTTACAACTTAATGTATTGTTGCTGGCTAAAGATATTTTTATAGCTAATTCATACTATTTTTTGATTCTCACATTCACCTCTTCTGAATGTTTTAAATTCCAATGGAGCTCTTGGAACAAGAAAAATTCTAAGGCTATAATTAAGGTACACAATTTGGCAGTATTCAAACTGTGAATCTGAGTTTAATGTATTTCTTTTTTGTCCTGTTTTTCCAACATCATATTGTTTCTTATTACATGGTAAGGTCATTAAAGTGAAGTCTTTAACATTTTTAATTTGTAGATTTATTCCCAATTAGAAGCATTTCTATTCCAGGATTTTCAAAATGAAGGAATCCTTTGGGCTTACTTTAATAAACATATCTTGAATTGATACCTCAAAATTTCTTCAGTTGTACAAAAACATAGCTAAAATGCCAAAAGTGTTCCTAAAATGACTTAAAATTTAAATTGCATAGATATTTTCTGATAAAAATATCAATTTTCTTTAAGATAATACAATTAAAAGAGGAGGGGGCTTTTAATGTACAAATATATTAAAAATGCACACATCAAGATTCTTTCAGTTAAAAGCAGTAGATTATCTTCAAGTTTGCTTAGATGTAGAGTTTATAGAAAGGATACTGGGTTATCTCATCTTGTCAAAGGAAGGTTTAAAAATAAGAAGGGGACTAATAGGCTTCCAGAACATGAATCCTTCAAAATGTACTGTCTTTCCCCCTCTCTTTCTGCACGACAGCTTCATTTCCTCCTGTTACAGCCTGGCTTCCTACCGCAGTCAGGAGACCGCTGCTGCTGATTTCCAAGTTGAACATGTTTGGCTCCCACTGTTGACTCCTTACTCAGTTACAGTTTGAACACATCTGATTGGCCTAGATGGAGTCTGAGATCCTACCTTGGAGTAATCAGTCAATCTATCAACAGTGCTCAGGACGGTGGGGTTCCATAAAGAAGAATTGCAACCATGATTATGATTAGGATAAACCTTACTATATCAATTAGGAATTTTTATGGCACTATTAACAGGAAACTTAATTCAACCTGGTTTAAACATAAAAGGGCAATTTATTGGCTTTCCTTCTAGACAACCTCAGAATTGGTGGTCCCTCATATCCGCTTAATCTAGCATTTTCATTTTGTCATCAAACGTTTTACTTTTTCTGTTCTCACTCTGTGCTACTCCAGTGTGAGTCTCACCCTAAAGCTGGCTTCTGTCTTGGCTGTAGGGTAGCTGCCCTCACAGTGGGGCTTGCATATCCCTCATGCATGTCTAGGAAGAGAGAGGATGTCTATCCAGTGGCATGCTGGAGTTGGCTTGTACCATCTTGCAAGAGTCAGTCATGCTCCTCTGGTCCAAATTCTGCATCTAATGACCTCGCGTTGGTAACTTGACATTGGCTATAGTGGGAGTATTTCTACCACAGAAATTAGAAAATGCTACAAATGAGGGTGTGCCTCTTTCCCTCGGAGAGCTGGTTGTTCTATTTACCAGCACACTACTGTCTATCCCAGATTCCAAACAGTTTACCTGAAATTTACTCTAAATGGATTGGCCTAGGTCACATGCCCACCCTTGAACCAAGATCTATGGCCAGGGGATTTGAAATTATAAAGTAAATGTATACCATAGTTTCTTTAATTTATAAGAATGTTCTAACAGCAAACAGGCAGTCTGATTGTAAAGTCCATTATGTCATAGTATGTGCTTGTATAAGAGATTGTGACGTAGTTTTGGGCAGTTCCGATGGGGAATTTTAAGTAGGTAAAGTGCGTGCGTGTGTGTGTGTGTGTGTGTGTGTGTGTGTGTGTGTAGGTGTTAGGTACATGTTCAAGTTATCATCTAGATGAGATAAAAGTGTTTTCTTTTGTTTTTGTAAATGATAACATGAAAAATATTCTATATCATTAGCCATCAGAACAATAAATTAAAGATCACAATGAGGTACCATTTCACACACAACAGAATGGCTAAAATGAAAAAGACTGATAATATCAAATGTTGGCAAGCATGCAGAGCAACTGGAAGTTTCATACATTCCTCATGAGAATAGGTACTGATATAACCACTTGGAAGAATTTGACTGGCAGTTTCATATAGAATTAAATACATACCTTATTTATGACCCAGCAATTCTACTCCCAGGTATTTACCCAAGAGAAATAAAAATTTACGACCGTTCTAGTATCTAGAATAGAAAAGAACTCTTAGAACTGAACATTAAGAAACATATATCCCAGTTTAAACATGGCAAAGGAGGGAATTCCCTGGTGGTCCAGTGGTTAGGACTCCTCGCTTTCACTGCTGAGGGTCTGGATTCAGTCTCTTGTTGGGAAACTAAGATTGAGCAAGCCACACAGTGTGGCCTAACTAAATATTTTTAAAATGGCAAAGGATCTGAACAGATATTTCTTCCAAGATATACAAATGGCCAATAAGCACATGAAAAGATGATCAACACCGTTACTCATAGAGCCATGCAAATCAAAACCACAATGTACTACCATTTCATACTCAATAGTGTGGCTAAGTTAGACAATAACAAGTGTTGGTGAGGATGTGGGAAATTAGAACTCTCATGCTGGTTCTAATTGCTGTCGTGGTGGCAGGATGGTGCAGCCTCTTTGGAAAACAGGCTGATAGGTTCTCAAAACATTAAACATAGGGTTACTCTATGAGTCTGCAATTCTACTCCTACTTATTTACCCAAGAGATTGAAAACACGTATCCACACAAAACCTTGTACATGAATATCTATAGCAGTGTTATTTATAATAGCCAAAAGGTACAAGCAAAACTAATGTCCATCAACTACAAAATGGATAAACAAAAATGTGGTCTCTCCATACAATGGAGTACTATTGAGCTTGGAAGGAATGAAGTACTGACACATGCTACAACATAGATGACCCTCAAAAACATTATGTTAAATAAAAGCAGCCAGTCACAAAGGGCTGAATATTATATATTATTTATATATATATATGATTCTGTTTATGTGAGATGTCCAGAGTAGACAAATCCACAAAGACTGAAAGTAGGTTAGTGGTTGCCTAGGATTGGGAGAACAGTAAAGCGAGAGGATGGGGCGTGACTGTGAATGGGTACAAGGTTTCTCTACGTGGGGATGAAAATGTAGAAATGGGGGAAATGTCAGATGCCTAAAGTTCTGTGGAACTGTGAATTGGTAACACTTTTCCAAAGGACTGTTTGATAAATCTGAAAAAGATTTAGTACCAGTAACTCAACTTCTAAAAATTTATTCTGATGAAATAATGAGAAACTTCTGCAAACATTTATATATATAAATGTTTGTTTCAACAGTATTTTTATCACAAAAGCTAGAAAAGATAGAATTATTAAGCTGTAGGGGATGAATTGAACATAGTATGGCACATCTATATATTAGAATTTGATAGGTGCATTAAATTCAGTGTTTTAAAAGATATTTAATCATATTAAATGCATGATGTTATGTTATTTCATGTTAATAAAAATTAGGTTACAAAAGATCATATAGGATGATTCCAATCAATGTTTTTGTTTTGTTTTGTTTTGTTTTGGCTGTGTTGGGTCTTCATTGCTGCGTGCAGGCTTTCTCTAGTTGTGGCGAGCGGGGGCTGCTCTTCGTGGTGGTGCGCAGGCTTCTCATTGCGGTCGCTTCTCTTGTTGCAGAGCATGGGCCCTAGAGCATGCAGGTTTCAGTAGTTGTGGCTTGGGGGCTCTAGAACGCAGGCTCAGTAGTTGTGGCACATGGGCTTAGTTGCTTGGCTCATGTGGGATCTTCCCAGACCAAGGATCGAACCTGTGTCTCCTGCATTGGCAGGCGGATTCTTAACCACTGTGCCACCAGAGAAGTCTCCAATTAATTTTTTAACTATATAATTCACCCATAAAAATGACTGGATACACTGTAGTAATAAAAGTCTTCTTAACTATATTTAAAATAGATAACCAACAAAGACCTACTGTAGAGCACAGGAAACTCTGCTCAGTATTCTGTAATAACCTATATGGGAAAAGAATCTGAAAAAGAATAGATATATGAATCACTTTGCTGTACACCTGAAACTAACACAATATTGTAAATCAAAAAAAAAAAAACAAAACCAAAATATGCAAATAGAAAACATCCCATCACACACACAAAAAAGTTTTTTAAATTTTTTGTTTTGTATTTCTCTTTAGAATGGGTTGGAGTATATATCTGTCTTATAATTAGAAAACAAAACAATGATATATATTTTACAATCACTAAACTCTTAAGCTAATATTGTTTGTGTGAACATTTGTAACATTTGTTTAATTAACATTGAGATTCTGATGACGTCTCCGTGGTAGGAATCCTTTATCTGTGTGTGTAAGCGTCACTGTTAAATGCAAGGTTTCTCACTAGCAGCACGTTGGCGTTTTGGGCTGGGTCATTCTTGTTGTGGTGGAGGGCAGGGGGCCTGGGGCAGCCCTGAGCATTATAGCACGTTTAGCAGCATCCCTGGCCTCTGCCCACTCCGTGTCAGTGGCACACCCCAGCATGACAGCAAAACAATGTCTTCAGGTACTGCCAAATGTCCCTGGGAGGCAAAATTGTCCCCAGTTTATAATCACTGAATTAAAGGAGTCATTTTATAGGGAAGAAAATTCTGGATTGTTTCAAAGTAGGATTCAACTGTTGTGAAGTTCTCCCTGTTTTCTCACCCCTGTGCTTGTTTTGTAACTAGGGTGAGGGTCGTTCATCAGGAAACCAAGTTGCGTGAATCGTCCTCACATTTTCGTGTAATCATTTATGTTGCTTCTGATTATTACTTATGTTGCTTCTGGTTGTTCCGTGCCCTGTTCAGCTCGCTCCACTGTAACGGGAAGCTGTGTCAACGATGGCGTGCACATAGTCAGGGGTTACAGCTTATCTTCCATGCCTTTGGCGACGCTGTGTGGGGATGAGAGCCTGTCCCCTGTCACCACCTCTGGTCCCCTGCTGCTTAACTTCTACTCAAATGCACACACCACGGACTTGGGATTCAAGTTTTCCTATAGGATAACCCGTGAGTAGCCATAATGATGTAGTTTGGAATTTTCTTTTTCCCTCGAGCAATTTCCATAAGGAGATTTAATTGTATTCACACATCACCAAGTTGAAGACTCAGAGACCTTAAGGGAGAAAATTATTAATTAGGTGCATGGTCTTAAAAAAAAAAAAAGGGAGGCCCTTTTTCATGAACTTTGGCAGAACTACTCTTTGAAAATCAAATGGAAGATTGAGTTTTTTTTTATTTTTTTTTTTATTTTTTGTGGTACGCAGGCCTCTCACTGTTGTGGCCTCTTCCGTTGCGGAGCATAGGCTCTGGATGCGCAGGCTCAGCGGCCATGGCTCACGGGCCCAGCCGCTCTGTGGCATGTGGGATCTTCCTGTACCGAGGCACGAACCCGTGTCCCCTGCATCGGCAGGTGGACTCTCAACCACTGCGCCACCAGGGAAGCCCTGAGATTTATTTTTGATAATTTAAGTTAGAACGAACTGCTACCTTCAGTTGTTCGTACATTGTGTAAAGTGACTTTTTGGCCTGGACTGTCCAGGTGCCTATTTCATTTTCCCAAGTCACTCTGTTGAAAACCAATCCTTTATACATTTAGAAAAAATGTAAGAGAATATCTTTATGATGTTCTGGTAGGAAAGAATTTTTTAGCAATATGCAAAAAGCACAAGTCGTAAAAGAAAAGATGGATGTATTCAACTACATGATAATTTGCAGCTTCTCTGTATCAAAATCAGGGTAAGACAAGCCACCGAATGGACAAAGACCTTTGAAGCTACCAACATCTTTTCATTTTTTGTAGACAGTTTGATCCATGTTTGTTTGAAAATCATAAGATTCTATTTCCCTATTTTGAATGGTCTTTTCCTCTCCTGCAATAAACTTGGCTGGTTTGCTGACAGCATTTTTTTTTCACATCATCCCAACTTCAGTAACACGGGCAAAAAAAAGATCTTGCAAAATGTTTGTTTGATCTTTACTTGACATAACCCATTGCTAAAGGTAGAAAGTCAAATTGTTTTCTTTCAAATAAATTATTGTTCCCATCCCCAGAAGAGCCTGAAAATGTTTATTGACTCATGAAACAGGCCTTCATGGTTCGTGCACGTTAACTGCCACCGACGCCTGGCCCCGTTTGTAACGCATGATTCTGTGTGGCCCAGGGATTCTGGTAGCACAAACAGAACATTCCTTCCCCCAGTTGTCTGTTGGATGAAGAGAAGGGGTGACTTGTTTTATTCTTTTGGTACAACTAGTGTTATGGAGAGTTTCCTCCCCACTTTATATTATTTTACTCTTTAATCCCTCATTTTCCTAAAACACTGTATACAAGGGTCCACATTATTTACTATGAGAGTCTCTTTTAAAGAGGGTTGATATCGAAATTTCAACTCCTGACAATGTACAAATTTGGGAGTTATTTTAGGCATTGACAAGCTTTCAGAGACCACATCATTGTGAACAAGATGTAATAGAATAATGGCTACTCAAATCTAACATTTAATTCACTGCAGATGTACCCAGGGGCCTGAGCACGGGAATGATTGTGGGCATAGAGAGAATAGCTTTCCCTGCCATGTGGGCTCAACTGACACAAAATAAACAAACAGACAAATAAAAAATTACCTTAATAACCTTAAATGGCAGCCACTATTTGGTTATCATTTCTAAGATATGTAAATGGAATATATCCATTGATAGTATATAAACCATAAAAATATCATCAAAATATACTCACGTTACTATAATTTTAGAAACATAAAGTAAAATAAATATCCACCTTTCTCACTGCTGTGAGAATAGGGCACTTTCCATCATTGCACGGCACAAAGTAATCCTCCTTGTATGCAAAGCCAAGCGAAAAAATTAAAATTCTATATTTTGTATAATGGGATTGCATTCTGTTTTTACGGCTGTTGTTTTATTGACTAGTCGTAGTAACTAAGGACTGTGGGCTGTTGATTGCTGGACTCGGGGTGGGCCTACCTTCCTCATGCTTGTTGAGGATTGGTAATAAAACTTGGTCAAGTATGGTCCTTACCAGTCTCACGACCAAATAGAAATACGCGAGACTCAGAGCTATGCATTTGAGCCCACAGAGGGAACTAAACTCCATTATTTCAAAAGTGATTTCTAAAATTTCACCTTACAGTAGTCTATCATGGACACAGGAGACTCCAATCCATATTATTTAAGATTTTTAGATCACAGCCCTTCCTGGGTTCATAAGCCCACAATGTGCCTTGGATTCTGCACACCTTTTCTAAACTTCCAGCAATCACTGTTATCCCTCTGAATTTCTCACTGCTTTATAGAGAAAGGACAATTGTATTCCAACATGTGAAACGTTTTTTTCTCATTTTCACTGTGGCCATTATTTTGGCTCAGACTTATTCCATTCCAAGAGGTGCCTTGAAACATTCTTCCCTGCTTCTACCCCTTACTGTCTTTTCCCTCTACCTCGGTGCAAAAATCTGAAGTATTTGTAAGCACAGTAAAGAGAAGTTTACATTGCTTTAAGACAAAGAATTATCATCTCTCTTGGGGAAAAAGGTACCGTAGTAAAGAATGTCTGGAAATGGCTTTCCTCTGCCATGCATCATAACCATTCTCTGCGTGTTCCCCGCCTTCTGTCGCAGCCTGTGGTGGTGTGTTCAGCCTCTCCACCGGGGTCATCAAGAGCCCGTTCTATTCCTACTCTGCGTACCCTAACAACATGCACTGTTTGTACACCGTCACCGTCAGGGACGACAGAGTAATCCAGCTCAAGTACGTAAGACCCATTTACCTTCTTAAGAAAATCCTCCCAGCTCTGTTTACAGAGAAGATGTTCATTTAATGATGCAGAGCACTGATTCTCATCAGAGGCACATACAGGAATCCGGAGGAAGGGGAAGTAAGCATGTGGTGTGATCCTGTTCGTCTGGGGAATGGGCCGCCTACCCTCCACGCAAGCCAGTGGTCACTCAGGGGAAAAACAGGCACTCACTCCACCGGTTCAAACAATTGTTGTAGTTTTCCGACAGTTTTAGAAGTAGCTTCATATACTGGGGTGTAAAGTTATAAGCCTATCTTTAAATCAAAGGGCATGGGGAGGGCAAGAGAAAGCAGTTTCCATTTTGGGGGCACGTATTATACACAAAGAACTTTAATGAACACTTCCACCATTCTCTTATTAGTTCTTGAAACAGTCAGATGAGGTATGTATTATTAATCTCACTCTACTGATGAGAAAACTGAGGCTCAGAAGTGTCACATAACTTTCCCAAAGTGCTGTTGTATTAAATGAAGAGTCAAAATCAGAATCCGGGTCAGACTGATCTCCTCCCCAAACCAGGTCCTCATACTTCCCTGTGCTCTCTCTCAAAGGGTGAATTTTCTAAGTACTTAAGAAATTCCTTTTTATTCCCATATCAGAACACCTCTAAACTGGTGCTATATGAGATATCTTATATCATCAGGAAAATTCTCCCCAATCCTGCATACTTCCAATAAGACTGATGAAGGGAAAGCAACCTCCAGTTCTCTGAGTGACAGAGTTCACTATTGCTGTCATCTGAGATGATGTATTTCTAACTCCTGTGTTTCAGTGATATACAGCATATGGTGGAAAGCTCTGAAACTCAGCATATGGTGTAGTTTATGGCAATATAGAATTCTTTATAGAAGCTTAATGGGCTAGGAGCCCTCCTACCTCCCTTCCTCCTATATGTCAGTGATCACATTCTCTCCCCCCAGTCATAAACTCTCCATAATTTACCTCCAGGGACCTCATATATAAACTGGGTCCTTGGACTGTAAGGCACATCTTATCAAGCCTGGTTTGCTTCCTGTATCAGACAGTGAGTGGTCTACAGGATGGACCCTGGAGAACACTGCAGGTCCCACCTGAGACTGTTTGTAAAGAAGCTGTGCCCCAAAGCCAAAAAGTCCTTTAAGGCCCAGGAATAAAAGAATACACAAAAAATGCCCAATGGCCAGGAGCAGGAGCCCTGTGAAAGGATCACCTTCTCCGAATGGAAACGTAAGGAACGGTTCTTGTCATTTGCTGTCGTGGCACAATACTTGGTTCTTACATGTGTAGGATTAGAGCACATGCTATGATATGTGTATATTTTTTGCCCTTGCCTGGGCCCTGGGGCTCACCATAGTCAAAGTTCACATCAACTTGCTTGGAAAATTATTACATTCTTTCTAAGAACCTACATTCTGTGAAACAGATACTATTCTAGGTACTGAAGAAGTTGTAGACATTAGTAACACATAAATCCTTCTAGGCTCTCAAAATAGGCCGGCCTCATGATGTTTTCTGTTAATGGGCTTTTGCAAATATTTTCTGTGCTGTCATGGGAAAATGATGCAAAGCCAAAACAGCTTTGAGTCCTCTTGGAAACTCAGATTTTTATCTTTATGGATTCACGTTGTGGAAAATAAATGTATTGTCTATAGAAAATAAAAATGAAAGTAGTGTTTTTGGAAATTATCTAGCTATTGTTTTGCCTTCTTTTATTATAGGAACATTAAATGTTACATGTGGTTAAAGAAAATTAAGAAATTTTTCATCTTGATCTTTATCATCAGTTTGAAAACAATCAAAATACATTCAAAATATTGTATCATTTTTTTCTTAAGCCTCTTAAAGGAAATATTTTAATCACGAGATATTTTCAAATTATTCCATATTATATGTTATATATTACAGAGGCTAGCAAAAATACCAAAACCCAGAAAACAAAAACACCTGAGAAAGAAGAACCTAGAAAAATGATGACAGGACATCAGATAATTTAAACAGGTTTTTAAAAAATAAGCTATAAAAAAAATAATAATAAATAAAAAATAAGCTATAATAAACCCACCATAAAAATCCTTAAGAACATCCATGTAGGAAGCCTTGCTTGTTTGGGAACTCTGGGAATAGTTACTTGAAATGACAAAGCATAAGACCTGGATTGAAATATGGTGTTAAGGAACTATATTCAATATCTTGCAATAAACCATAATGAAAAGGAATATATATGTGTAATTGGATCACTTTTCTGTACACCAGAAACTAACACAACATTGTAAATCAACTATACTTCAATTTAAAAAAAGGAAAGAAAAGAAAAGAAATACTATGTTAGACAATGAAAGAAAAGTCAGGGATGTATCTGTCAGGATAGGTTATAAGTGGTGACAAACAACCCCAAGGCACAGTAGCTTAACTCAACAAGTTTATTTCTCACTCGTATGAGTGTGTCCAACGTGGCCTGGCAAGGAGTCTCCTCTCATCATGGTCACTTAGCTGCCCAGGTTGATGGAAACTCATTTCTACATTTGCTTCCATGATCATCACTGCAGTAGAAGGCAGTGTGGCAAACTGAGTAGTAGTTCTTAAAACTTCTTCCAAAAGTAATACGCATGACTCCTGCTTACATTTCTGTGGCCAGAGCATGTCTCAGGGCCACATCACACCTCAAAGTGTGCACAGAAAGACAATCCTAACAAATGTCAGGAAGGCTGAGCGCTGGGGTGAGTGGTGACATGCCCGTGACGACCACAGTGATCTGAAATGTGAATTTCTGGTTATAGCAGTTAAATAAGACTCAAGAGAATTTAGTTCATTCTTTCCTACCATTGGTTTTTTAATATTTGTTATTTCTTTTATGAGGAATAACTATTTCTTATTTCTAGTTTTCAAAATCATAATAATAACGATCATTTGTTGGGTCTGTCCATTTTTTTTGAGCATCTACTGTATGCCAGTTACCATAATTTGGTTTTTACACATTGTTTCACTTAACCTTAGAATAAACTCCATTTAAAAAGAGGGAAACAGACTGTGAGAATGAGAATAAAGCTCTGATTCTAAAACCAGCATTTCTTCCGCTCTATTATATTAGCAGTCTTCCCATTGATAAAAATTAGATTGATAGTACCACTTGATCTCACAAAAATAACAAGGGAACAGAGTAAACACCCTATTTTTAATGAGACTGAAAAACTAAAGTGTTGCTGAAATGATAGATAAATATCAGTTCAACTTATCAAAACTTTGTTAAGTAGATTTAATATATCCTTGACTGTAAACCCCTGGAAATCCAGGACTATATCTTACTCGTCTTTATATCCCCAGAGCTTATGACACTCCTTGACATATTCTAGTCTCTCAAAAACTTTCCTCTAAACTTTTGAACTGATCAGTAAAATAGTATACTGTTTCTACGTTTCCTATCAAGTGAAACTTGGATGCTGTTGGCGTTTGTCTTGTCTTTTTTTTTTTTTAATAAGAACTAAATCTATGATTTAATGGAAATCCGAATGGAAAACATTATTATTAACAAGGTTCATTTCACAGGTTCAATGATTTTGATGTGGTTTCCTCCACCTTCTGCTCCCAAGACTACCTGGCAGTTTACGATGGTTCTAACATCAGTGATCCCCTTCTTGGCAAATTCTGTGGTTCCCAGCTTCCACCAGGTGTTAAGAGCAGCAGTAGTCGTATGTTCCTGGTGTTCAAGACAGATTCGTTTCAAACAGCAAGAGGTTGGAGGATATCTTTCTGGCAGACACTGGGTAAGAATTTTGCGTGTGTAAATCTATTTTTCATGACTGTTTTCTGCTTTGTTTAATTTTTTTCACCTGTCTAAAGTTGCTCTTCATTTAAGTTTAGAGGAATATGTCACATAAAATTTTGGTTTTAAAAATTACATATGGTGTATTTTGAGTAAAAACAAAAAATCACTCAACATATGTGTCTCTCTAGTATTTAAAGACAAAGCCTGTCTACACCACCATCTCAAATGAGACCTGAGTCTCATTTTATCACCCATGGAAATGGTGGAAGTTAAGCCTGTAGGTAGCAAAGTCCAGATCAAGAAAGAAGGCCCTGTAGCCTCTGTTGACTTTATCCTTAAAATGGTGAAGAGCCTGGGAGACTTTTAAGTAAAGAGTGCACAGCCCAACTGGACTTCTGGAAAGATCATAGTGGTAGCAGGGTGGAGGAAGGTGGAAGGAAGAAGCTTATCACAGAATTCCAGATGAGAAAGGTTGAAGGCTCAAAGTAACAGAGTGGGAATAAAAATAGAAGAAGGTGGAAATCTCAGAGATATTCGGAACGTAGAATACCTTGGAAGTACAGTGTTGGGAACTTGATGCTTATTACATGAGGACAGGAGTTGAGGATGACTTCTATGGGTGACTTGTTGGATACTCGGGCCTTAGGAGGCTAAGATTCAGGGAAGAAATATTGTATTTGGTTTGGGTCATTTTGGGTTGGAGGGCCTATGAGATATCTAAATGGAGAAAGAGAGGAGGAAACTGAAGCTTGAGAAGCAACTTGGGCAGAGGAGGTGATCTGGGAGTCATCTAGAGGTAAAAGGAAAAGCTGGGTGAGAGGATCAATCAAAAATAGCACCCCCGTTTATTCCCACTGCTTCTGAGAAATAATTATCTATGTAGAATTAACTTGGAACTTTGAGTCCTTTAAAACAGCGGTCCCCAACCTTTCTGGCACCAGGGACCGGTTTCGTGGAAGATGGTCTTTCCACGGACAGGGGTGGGGGGATGGGTCAGGTGGTAATGCGAGCAATGGGGGAGCAACAGATGAAGCTTCGCCCCCTCACCCGCCGCTCAGCTCCCGCCGTGTGGTCCGGTTCCTGACAGGCCACGGACCGGTACCAGTCCACGGCCTGGGGGTTGGGGAGCCCTGCCGTATGAGTTAGCTGGTCTGCTCTCTGTTTATCCGCACTTGTGGCATCAGTGGCACAGTCTAAGATAATTTATATTTGATTCTGGGAAGTGTTTCGAGTCTTCCATTCGAATATAGAAGTGAATAGTGTTCTGAAAACAAACCGCTCACAAAACGAATCGCTTACTGTGAAGGCCCGGAGAAACCTGGGAGGTTTTCTACGATAAGAATCCCGACTCATGGGCTTCCCTGGTGGCGCAGTGGTTGAGAGTCTGCCTGCCGATGCAGGGAACGCGGGTTCGTGCCCCGGTCCGGGAAGATCCCACATGCAGCGGAGCGGCTGGGCCCGTGAGCCATGGCCACTGAGCCTGCGCGTCCGGAGCCTGTGCTCTGCAACGGGAGAGGCCACAACAGTGAGAGGCCCGCGTACCGCAAAAAAAAAAAAAAAAAAAAAAAAAAAAAAGAATCCCGACTCACTGTTCAAACCCTTTCTTCCTCTTTACCCCATGCTGCGGCTAACCTTCAGCCCTCTGATAGAAAGCAGAGCTCACCTTCACCTTCTTTGCATTTGGTGTGTGATTCCTTACATGCATTTCTTGAGGGGAACAATTAGACATTTGCATTTTGACGGCTTCCCAATAAAACGCAGACGTGGTGCAAATTGTATCAGAAAATCACTGTGCCACCTAGCCTACTTAGCTGTATCAACAGTGACTTGAAAGCAAGTCTCATGGGCAGACAGAGAGCATTGCCTTAATGGAATTGCCCAAGTGAAGTGGCATATAAAACACAGAGGGCTATTTTGAAAGAAAAATTAATTTTCCTTTGGAGACTTTTTGCACAAGAGAACGTGTTTATTCGTGCCTTTGGCACAGACTTTAGAATCAAATGACACATAATTGCATGGCTCTTGCTACCTGCTTTCAAGTTGTTTTTCTTTTTCCTAATGTATTCTCACATGATCATTGAAATCATCCTAAAGTACTCCACACGGCTGTCACCTAACAGCTTCCACGTTAGCCAGTGTTCCCTAACCTCATTAATTATTACATTTTTCTGAGCTACAAAAAGACATTCTCCGACTTAAGGTGATTTTACTGAAGTAGCACAGAACGAATCATCTTACACCGTCAAAGGCCCCGCTCATCCATAAGCATTGGCCACTTTCAGTGAATAACTATTTTCCTCTGGTCACATGCAGAGAGCAGAAATAGGGTCTCATTCCTTGCCTCCCAGTGTGCTACCCCTGCATGCCTCTCACCTCTTCTTCGTGTATAAATGCTATTGGCCACTTGGGAATATTTGAGAAGTAATTGTAAGTGATCGTTAGTGGTATTTTTTTTTCCTGAACAACCGATAGTTATAATTTTGTGCTGTTTTGGTCTTACGGACCTTTCAAGATCACTCATATAAACTCACTAATTATTCTGCATAGCTTTTCAATCTGGTTTGTTTTTTGTTGTTTATGGTGAGGAAAAGGGGAAGAAACAATAAAGAGCACATTGAATTCTAGTGTTTATAGAATCGTTTTCTTACAGATCTATACAAAGCACTTAAACTTGGCTAATAAGATGCACTTTTCCACTCAGTCTTGTCCATTTCAAACTGCCCTGGGCATCCTGTAAAGAGAGAAGAAACAACTTTATGGGTGGGACAGTGACTTTTAGTTTCCAAAACTGTCACTTTAGCCTGGAAGACAGTATCTTCCCTGAATAAATAATTGATGTGAAGAGGAGACCATTTTAGTCTGTGATATCTGTTTAGCTTATCTTGACCTAAACACTGGAGTTTTACAGATTCGCTCTTTTGATTCCACACTTGACAATACTTTATGCACATCTGCTTTAATTTTTCTGAAGTCAGTGAAGAGCCGGCTCATACAATAATATGATTATTAGATAACTTCTCCTTGGGCATTTGTTATATTTGTATTGCTAATGGCTCAGAACAAATTTGGGGGAAATATCCCCCTAGTTTGTCGCTAATGAATTGTGTGGTGAAATCAGGTCTCCTCTTTTATGGAACTTCTGCTATGAAGGGCCACCTGCACAGGATGGAAGGTAAGGAGAAAGCAAAAGCCAGCACTTCCCGGGAGCTGATACCTACCTGTGAAGTACACCTGCCTGCCCGCTTGCCCCATCTCTCCTCCCCTACATGAATAACTGATCCCCGATAACTGATAACCAGCGGAGCACTTGTCCTGGGGTCTGTGAAACTCTGAGATTATCTGCAGATCTCAGCGTTTTTCTGGAGAGTATGCAACTTTCACCCGATTGTCAGTGGTGTCCGTGATCCCGTGAAGCTTAAAAAGCCTTCAGTCCTATGGATTTGGCCCAAGCGGGCAAGCTCCACGGTGCAGAACTAACACTGATGAGTACCGTTTATTCTACCCACTTCTGCTTGCTGAGTTCCTGCCCCTCCTTTACCACCAGAGTCTGCTTCAGCTCTGGCTGTGCTCATCTGTGTCACTCACAGAGCATTTCAGACCTGCAAACGTGTTTTTAAGCCATCAAAGCCCCCATTTCTTCTTACTGTACTGGTCTCACGCCAGAGTGCCTCTCAGTCAGTCTGTTTTTTTGTTTTTATTTATTTATTTATTATTTAAAAATTTTTATTTTATTTTATTTTTTTGGCTGCGTTGGGTCTTTGTTGCGGTGCACAGGCTTCTCACTGCAGTGGCTTCTCTTGTTGCAGAGCACGGGCTCGAGGCACGCGGGCTCAGTAGTTGTGGCACCTGGGCTCAGTAGTTGTGGCTCATGGGCTCAGTAGTTGTGGCTTGCGGGCTCAGTAGTTGTGGCTCCCGGGCTCAGTAGTTTTGGCTCGTGGGCTCAGTAGTTGTGGCACATGGGCTCAGTGGTTGTGGCTCATGGGCTCAGTAGTTGTAGCATGCAGGTTCAGTAGTTGTGGCTCGTGGACTCAGTAGTTGCGGCTCATGGGCTTAGTTGCTCCGCGGAACATGGGATCTTCCCAGACCAGGGATCGATCCCACGTCCCCTGCATTGGCAGGCGGATTCTCAACCACTGTGACACCAGGGACGCCCCCTTTCCCAGTTCTGTTTCTCATGGCAGCTTCCCACAGAGACACAGAACCTGAGTTAACCCCCTTTCCCCACCCCCAACCAGGGGCACTTCCTGTCCTGGGCACTGCTCGAGGAAATAATAAAGCAGTTATTTCTTACTTGAATCCATGCATCTTGGAGGATGGGTGAGAGAGGAAAGAACATTTATTCATGCAGTTATGTTCCAGGCCCAGTCAGTCTGTTTTTGATGTGCTCATCCCATTAGATACGAAACTTGTAGATACAGGATTAGATCAGGGGTTTAAACTATGTTTATTGACTGTGTTGGACCATGGTAACTAAACTTGTTTTCTTAAGTAATGTATCGTATAACCCTTTAGCAAAATATCAGGGTCAAAAACTGAAGTTGGCCCAGTTAGTGTTGAGGTCTGTGGGCATTTGGCAGTGGTGGGAAGAAGTTGAGGTGGCTCAACAGGAGTTTACTTGTAAGAGGGGATGGAGAAGAAGGAAAGGTACACAGAGAAAGCTGATGCCAGTTTGGGGCCCCAAAGATGGAAAATATAACCACAGCAAACGGAGGAAAATGTAACAACATATCAGACTTCTGGTTCTGGTTATTTTTAAATTTCACAGTTTTGGTGTTAAGTTTGGACTTTGGGAGGGGCATTCTAAAGTTCTATAGCTAAACATTAAAAAAATAAACTTAAAAACATTCAGTGACACTAAATATCGATGTGTCTATGTCTCTGTTGTGCTTCCTAGCAGCCTGATGTTAGCTGCCAGACGACATTACTTTTAAAAGTACATTTGCAGTAAGGTAGTTGAATTATAAAGTGAATAATTTCCTAAGTCACTGCTCAAATAACCCTCAGTTTAGCGAATATGGGGATATTACTCGAAAGCAGTGTTGTTTGTCTGTCCTCTTAATGTCATTTGCTCCCTCTGATGAAGTCTGACAATGAGATGAGCTGAAATTGTAAACCCATTTGCAGAAAACTAGACTAAGCTTATTTCCGCTCTTTTTAAGTCTTGTAACTTTCACTGCTGATTCGGCATCCCTTGGGAGTTGATGCCAAAGACAAGGTTATCTGCAGTTTCTCCTTTGTGGGTTTTACTGACAAGGGTTTTTTGCTGAGCTGAGAATGTGGGACTGTGATAAAGAAACTAACAAATGCTTAGTTCACCAAAACCTTACAAAAGCAGTAGGCAGGAGTAAAATTCCAGATCAGCCAAAAGAAAAAGAAAAGGTTTTTATGAAAATATATTCCAATATCAGTCTGTGCTCTAACCCACTCACCCCCTCCTTAAATGACCAGATTGCTGCCCCTGGTCTTGAAGGATAGTGTTGTCATTGGGAAAATGAAACCAGATGGTACTGTGAAGACCAAGCTAAGTGATAAAATTGAGTTAGTGGTAAATTATAAGATAACACTTTGAAAAACATTGAAATAAACAAGAAGCTGGCAAGCAATTATTCTGTATAACCTAAACAGCACCAGCCCTCCTAAAAATGCAACTCATCCAACAACTGGATGTTTAGGATTAAATTATTTATAAGCATAGATTCCCTGTAATAATCATTATCCTTATTCATTGGGCCTGGCTTTAATGTAGTGTTTCCAGCAGCATAAAAGCAGACTGTCATGTTTATGGCTGGTCAGCATTAAACACTGAAAAAAATCCTTTACTTGTAAACAGTTGTTTAGAGATAAAACATTATCAGGGACTATATTCTTCTCTTTGTTCTGAGATGTGAAAAATCTGCTACCTTTGTGTGGTAGCTTTAATTTCAGTTCACCCCCAGGAGAAGATGTCAAGGATGCCCAAGGCATACAGATAATGACCGCCTGTCACTGAGCTTCTATGGGAGGGGCTTTGCATGGATTTTCTCATCTAATCCTCACAACTACCCCTGAGACAGAGATTATCCCATTTTACAATGGAGGAACAAAGAAGTTAGGAGATTAGGTAATTTGCTTGCAGTCAAAGGGTTTATAAGAGGTAAAGCCAAGTTTGGAATCAGGTAGGACTATCTCCCAAATTCATCCTTTTCCTAAAATGCCCACATCGCTTTTGTAGAGATCAGTGAACACACTCAGGACGATGAGGGATTCTGGGGGTGACTTTTCTCAAAGGCAACTCATTTCTTTTCTAACTCTTTGGGGAGATAGAGCTACTTTTCTCCATTCTCATCTTCTCCTTTGACACTGCCTGCTTTCCAATTTGTACCTAGTCCTAAATAGTGCATTTAATTTACTGTTACTATATAAATATTACACATAACTGCAGCAGTCTCTATTTCCTCCTTCCCATAAGGAAAGGAAAAAAATATTTTTTAGTAAAATATACTATTTATAAGTAATTAGCATAATTATATATTTATAGTAGACTTATATTTATGATGCAAATATATTTTATATATTATAAATATAATATGCATAAAATATATATGTTTAGTATTTATATTTTACGTAACATTTATATTTACAAATAATTTATATATATATGCATACATATACACATACAGTAAAAGCCCATTTTCTTTCCGCTGTTGACAGACAAATGTCACGTCTATCTTCACAGCTTTGCATGATATAATGGTAAAGAATTAGCACAATTATGTGGAGTATAATTCCATTGGAACATAAGGGTAATAAATGTCTGTATAACAAAAATCTCTAACCCCAAATGATGGCCTCCAATTTAGTAAAATTTCTTAAAGTTCTATCAAAATTAAGGAATTTGGGCGTTTATTTTTATGTTGTAATCCTGATTGGCATTCTCATATATTTTACTTTACAAATTGGGGAACTGAGTCACACAGAAATTAAGTGACTTGCCAGGGCCTCTTAGCAAGTCTTGAGCAGAACTGGGAAAATAATCCGTCTCCACTAAATCACACTGCCACCAGTCATAAAATGTAAATATCAATAGCACAATGTGCAAGCTGACACATTAACGAGAGCAACAAAACAATTCCGTGCCCTTGTTTGCATTATTAAAAACTATTGGGTACTCTGGTTTGATGAATTTCATATCTTTTCTAATGCAACCTCTTTTATGACAATTGAATAGCCCATTGCTATGAATCCTGCTCTCTAACTAGAACAGTTTCTAGTTCTTGCTAGCTTTTGACTTTGTGATCGTCAGTGATGAGGGGAAGCCATTCTTCTATATAGTGTGCCTTTGCACACTATATAGTAACAGACCTAACATCGTTTATAATGGCAAATGTTTAGCTAAACAAGCATTTTCCTACAAAAACAAAAAAACAAAACTACCCCTTCGGCAGGTGTTTTAAATCTTTTGGTGATACTTTTGGTGGCGTTCTGCTGATTGTTTCTTCACAATCAAATGTGCCACAAAAGTCAACTAACTTAGCTCTGAAACAGGTTAATACATAGGACCCAAAACTTGGTCCTATGCCTGTGTGTGTGTGTGTGTGTGTGTGTGTGTGTGTGTGTGTGTGTATACATATACACACACACATATATATATACACATATACAGACTTATATATATAGACACACATACACATGCACATGTACATAATATGTTTATCGCATAGTAACAACTTTATAAATCAAGAAATATATTTAATCCCAAGAATTCCCTTATAAACTTAGACTAGAAAGCAAAGATCCCTCCAGTAAGAACTCCAATATATCTATATATTTTCTGTGCTTTCCTGAACTGCGTATTCGACAGTATTCACCAGCTACTTACTATGCAGGCAGTGATCTTTTCTCTGGGGATACGAAGACGAATTCAACAAGATCTCTATTTCTGAGAAGCTTACTCAATAGTCAGCAAATAATTGTAAATTCTGATAAATGCTTTTGTCAGAAGTATGTGCAGAGGACAGCAGAGGCAGAAGTGATCTGAAGTACTTCGGCGTTGAGTAAAATAAAAAGGACACAGGAAAAAAAAGTTCGCGAAAGCACGGCAGGGAATGCGAACCGTGAATTGTAGTCAGTGGTTTGTAAATGTAGCACAGGCTCTGGGGATAGACTGTCTAGGTTCAAACTCAGCCCTGACACATCCCAACAAGTTTGACCTTGGACAATTACTTATCCTCTTGATTTTCTCATCTGTAAAAGGGGCCCACTAATAGTAACTACCTCATAGGGTTGTGGGGAAGATTAAACTAGAACATGCCCTGACACTCTTTTAGCACGCACTAAATTTTAGCTATACATAATACTCACTCGGAAGGCTGAGAAGTCCTTCGTTGGGAAAGCAGCCATTTTATGGAGAAGGAAAAGCAAAGTTGCAAAGGCATATCCCATTTCAGAGGCCACACACTGGCCTGTACATTGTTACTACCGCTTTGGGCTGTCAGGTAGAGAGCAGTCGGGGCTGAAACTGGAGAGACAGGAGGAGTGGACAAGGTGGGCTCTGCATCAGTTGCGGATGGAACCGTTAATCGTCTGGAGGCTGGAGAGTACTATGATCTAATCCGATGTGGTGTAGGAAGCACGTGCTAGCACCTGTGAGGGTGATGTTTTGAAGTAGGGGCAGCATTTTAGACAGAGAAAAATTGGGAAAGTATTGCCATCATTTAGGCAGGGGATGAGAGCAGTGACAGTGTGAAAATAAAGAAGGAACTTGAAAGGAGAAGCACTTAAGGTACAGGATCAAGAGGACCCAGTAGTCTTTGAACAGTGAATTGAGGGAAAAGGAAAACATGATGACCCTAAGGTTTCTGGACAATATCCCGTGATACCACCCTGAGGTTTCTGGACAATATCCCGTGATACCACTATCTAAATGTAAGTTTACA
Organism: Phocoena sinus; assembly: GCF_008692025.1. Taxonomy (NCBI): domain Eukaryota; kingdom Metazoa; phylum Chordata; class Mammalia; order Artiodactyla; family Phocoenidae; genus Phocoena; species Phocoena sinus. The sequence continues at coordinate 5,517,627 of NC_045764.1, forward strand.
GGAGAGGGCCAGGTTTCATAGGAGAAAGTAATAATGTTTGGTTTTGGTGTGGAATATTTGGTGCCTTTAAGTCATCCAGCTAATGTTCAGTAGGTAGTCAGATACAAGAATGAGAAGCTCAGTAGAGAGATCAGGGTTAGAACTCTGGTCTTATTTTGCTTAGAGACAGTGTAGTGTGTAGCACATACACGTTAAAATGATTATATCTTCCTGGTGAATTTGGTGACTCATGTTATTCTGCAAGGTCTTTTCTTGTTTTTTGGGGTTTTTTTTTTGCTGTAATGTCTACTTTTTCCGATTCAGTATACAGCTTCCCTAGCTTTCTTCCAGTTCATGGTATATTTTTCAATCTCTCCACTTTCAACATTTCTCTACCCCAAAGAATGTATTTGGGTTTTGTTTTACTTTGTCTTTCAAAGAGATTGGGCCATGTTACTAATAAAATTACTAACGTTATTGGATTTAAATAGACCACCGTATTGTTTTCTGTTTGTTCCATATGTTCTTATGTTTCTGTAGCCATCTTTGTGTTTTTGCCTTTTCTGAATTAATCAGTTGTCACTCTCTTTTAAAATCGTTACTGTCCGGGCGGCGGGACGGGCGGGCGCGGAGGTCGCCTGTGCTGGGCTGCGTGCGGCGAGGCTCCGGCGCCTCCGCGGAGCATCGCGGATCCGGGGAGCATCGCGGGTCCGGGGAGCATCGCGGGTCCAGGGAGGAGCGGCGCCGGCCCTGAAGCCTTGAGAACATGGCTAGGCAGCCGTAGTTCAACGGGGAGCTGGCCTAATGGGAGCTAGGCACCTGCTGGCGTCTCGGTTCTTGGCGGGCCCGGGAGCCCGCGGTGGCCAGGCTGGGGACGGCGGCAGGTAGGAGTGAGCCGCTGGTGTGGTGACGAGCAGGGAAGGGAGGACACTGGCTGTCGGCCTGTGAACCCAGGCAAGAAGCAGCAGCCGACACAATCCAGACCCGGGTCCGTGCGCCCAGCTCGGTGCTGGGCGGCCGGTCGGTGGAACAGACCCGCAGGTGTGGCTCTTGTCACTCTAGGACTGGCTTCGGGACAGATCCTGCCGCTGAGCCCGGGCCTCAGTTCCCCGGGAGAGTGGAGTGGAGCCCGGTGGTGTGCGCGACTCAGCACGGCGGCCACGCGCGTCCAGGCTGCCAGCAAGGGCAGTGGGGAGCCCGGGGAAGTGGTGGCCTTGGGAGTGTCCTCCAATGGCAAAGAACCTACAGGCTTCTCAGATAACTTTGGTGTAGGACGTCGCTGCGTTGAAAGGCAGTTCTGTGTGCTTTTCCCCTCTTGGCGTGGATCAGCAGTGCTGAGGCGGCAGGTGTGATACAGAAGTGCGAGCAGAGACTGTCTGGAATCCCCAGACTCCGGGAAAACTAGAGGGGACAGCCAGCCTAGGGAAGAGGGCCCTCGCCTCAGGGCCCTAATCCTGGCTTCAGCCGCGGGGCTCAGGGGAGCTGCAAAGTCTTCTGGGCGAGCAGAGCCCCCAGTCCTGAGCTGTTCTTCGCTGTGGTTGGGTCATCTCCCCCCATCCAAGGGAAGAAATCTAGATGAGGTTTAAGAATCAGTGCTTTAAGAATGTGGATCTCGTAGCTGAAACCTTGGAACACGTGTTTTCAGCACAAGGTGTTAAAGTGAAGGGAAGGATTTAACGCCTTTTCAAGGAGGGTGTCTCCATGTGGGCAGAACTAGAGAACAAATGGGTCTTGAATAAAGAAAACAAAAAAATCATTACTTATATATTCAGTTACTCTTAGGGATTATAACATTCACCCTTGACTCATTAGAATCTAATTTAAAACTAGTCCTTTTTTTGCGGGGGGTGGTACACAGGCCTCTCACTGTCGTGGCCTCTCCCGTTGCGGAGCACAGGCTCCGGATGCGCAGGCTCAGCGGCCATGGCTCACGGGCCCAGCCGCTTCGCGGCATGTGGGATCTTCTGGACCGGGGCACGAACCCGTGCCCCCTGCATCGGCAGGCGGACTCCCAACCACTGCGCCACCAGGGAAGCCCTAAAACTAGTCCTTTTACCATATCAGGATAAATGCAACATTTTAACTCCATTAATCTACTTCCTGTCTTCCGTGCTGTTAATATCAATTATTTAAATGCTACATGTTTTAAGCATATAAAATGTTTTTATTGTTTCAGTTAGTAATTATGTATACTTACCATTGCTTTTGTTCTTTCTTCCTGAATTTCTGTGCTTCCATCTGAGATCAGTTTATTTCTTTTTGAAGAACTCCCTTTAGCATTTTTTTAAAAAATTTATTTATTGCAAATCTTCTAGTAAAAATGTCTTTTGGTTTTTGTTTTTCTGAAAATGGCTTTATTCTGTCTTAAATTTTGTGGAATTTTTTTCTCTGAATACAGAATTCTAGTTTGGCAGTTATTTGCATTCAGCACTTTAAGGTGCTATTTCATTGTCATCTGTGTTCTGTCATCTTGGCGAGAGAGTCCTTATGGAGTACTTTCTGTGCTATCCACACTTGGGACACCCTCCCTGGTCATTCCATTGTGGTGTGCTGTATTCTACAATGAGCTATCACTCGTGTGTGTGTGTGTATTTTAGCCATTCTGATAGAAGTGTATTCATATCATTATGGTTTTAAGTTACATTTCCCTAATGGTGAACAATTTTCATGTGTTTTTTTGGTCATATGTATATCCTCTTTGGCGAAATAGATGTTCATAATTTTTTCCCATTTTTTAATTGGATTACTTGTTTTTCCACTATTGGGTTTTGAGAGTTCTTCATATATTCTCAGTAGTAGTCCTTCCTCAGGTACATGGTCTGCAAATATTTTCTCCCAGTCCATAGCTTGCCTTTTTGTCCTCTTAACAGGGCCTTTCTTAGAACAAAGTTTTTAATTTTGAAGAAGTCCAGCATATCAGTTTCTCCTTTTATGTATAGTGTTTGGATAACAAGGCTAAGAACTCTACCTATCCTGAGGTCTCAAAGATTTTCTACTTCCATTTCTTCTAGAAGTTTTATGGTTTTACATTTTTCATTTATGTTTACGATCCATTTTGAACTAATTTTTGTTCAAGGTCTGAGGTTTAGATTGGACCTAATTTTTGCCCCTGGATGTCCAATTTCTCTATCACCATTTGTTGAAAGACTATCCTTCCTCCACTGAATTGCTTTTGCATTTTTGTAAATAATCACTTGGACATACTTGTGTGGACATATTTCTGGGTTCTTTATTCTTTTCCATTGATCTGTTTGTCTAACACTCCACAAATATCATACTATCTGGATTACTATAGCTGTATAGTAATAGGCAGATTGATCCTATCCAGTTTTTTTTTTTTTTTTGCAGTACGTGGGCCTCTCACTGTTGTGGCCTCTCCCGTTGTGGAGCACAGGCTCCGGACGCGCAGGCTCAGTGGCCATGGCTCACGGGCCCAGCCGCTCCGCGGCATGTGGGATCCTCCCGGAGCAGGGCACGAGCCCATGTCCCCTGCATCGGCAGGCGGACTCTCAACCACTGCGCCACCAGGGAAGCCTGATCCTTTCCAGTTTATTCTTCTTTGTCAAGATTGTTTTAACTATTCAAGAGCCTGTGACTTTCTATGTAAATTTTAAAATAAGTTGTTTGTTTTGTTTTGGTTGGTTGGTTGGTTTTTATCAAGACTTTATTTTTTACAGCAGTTTTAGATTTATAGCAAAATTGAGGGGAAGGTACAGAGATTCCCCTTATGCCCTCGCCCCTCACGTGCACAGCCTCCACCATTGACCACATCCCCACTGGAGTGAGACATTTGTTACAACTGATGATGTTCAGTGAAGCATCATAACCACCCAACAGCCGTAGTTTGAGTCACAGTTCACTCCTGGTGTTGTACATCCAATGGATTTGGACAGATGTGTAATGACATGTATCCAACGTCATGGTATCTTACAGAGCATTTTCACTGCCCTAAAAATCCTCTGTGCTCTGGCTATTCATGCCTCCCTCCCTCCCTCCCCCCAACCCCTGGCGACCACCGATTCTTTTACTGTCTCATTAGTTTTGCCTTTTCCAGAATGTCATCTAGTTGGAACTGTACAGTACGTAGCCTTTTCACATTGGCTCCTTTCACTTAGTAATATGCACTGAGTTGCTCCCATGTCTTTTCATGGCTTGATAGTTCATTTTCTAGCCCTGAATAATATTCTGTTGTCTTGACGTACCACAGTTTTAAAATAAGCTTTTTTAAGTCAACAGAAAAATCTTGCTGGGGCTTTGGTAGGAATTAAAATGAAAGCTATGCATCATTTGGGAAATAACTGGCATCTTTACTAGGCTGAGTCTTCCAGTCCATGAATACATATGTCTCACCGTTTATTAAGGTCTTGAATTTCTTTCATCACTTGGTAATTTTCAGCACACAAGTTCTGTATACATTTCAGTAAGTGTATACCTAAGTATTTTATTTCCTTTAGAGCAATTGTGTTTTTAACTCTGGTTTCCACACGTGCATTGTTAGTTTATAGAAATGTGATTGCTTTTGTGCCTTGTTCTTCTATCCTGGGTTCTTGCTGAACTCATTTGTTAATCTAGGAATTTTTATGTAGATTCCTTGGGATTTTCTGCATGGGCAGATGGGGCAATTTTATTCTTTCCTCTCCAGTCTGTACTTTTTTCTTGTCTATTACAACGGCAAGAGTTTCCAATACTTTGTTGAATAGTGGTGAGAAAAATATCCTTGCCTTGTTCCTAACCTTAGGAGGAAAGCATTTAGTTTTTCACCATTAGTATCATGTTAGCTATATGGTTTTTGTAGATGCTCTTTATGAAGTTGAGAAAATTCCCTTCTCTTCCTAGTTTGCTGAGAGTTTATGTCATGTTGTGTGTTGGATTTTGTCACATCCTCTTCTTGCATCAGTTGACATGATTATATCATTATATATTGCTTAATAAGTCATTTTTAAAATCTCAAAGTTGGTGGGAATGATTTTCATGAAACGCCATAAGACTATTAATGCATACATAGGGTGTTTTCAGTAATACCAAAGTAATGCAAAATAAATTAAAAGTTAATTATATAATTTTCCCGAGTTCTTTAAACATTGCATTGCTCTTTTACTTGTGACTATAGCTCCTGATTAACTGCTGAAATTACCTTTCTTTTAGTATTTCAGTTTTATGCTTCCCAAATATTACCAGACTGAGTACACATTCTAAGTTAAATTAGGCTGGGTCTCAAATTAGGATGTCTAAAGTGAGGCAAATTGAGTGACATTACTGAAAACAAACAGAAAAACATAACTCAGGTTACAAAAGCCATTAAGAAATGTTTTCCTTGCAGATATAAATATGATACGTAAAAGGTGGCGCATGTTTAAGGTTAGGGAGTAGAGAATAATAACTCCAATTCACTTTTAGCAAAAAAGACAAGACGTGTTCATCTGAAGCTTAGCTGAACTTTTTAAACGAATTCACTGCTTTAGGGCAGCTGTCTACTGTAGCTTTGAAAATCACAGCAAGATTTACTCAAAGAAAGGATTATGGAACTCCCATTTCCCTAAGGAACCAGCCTTAAATGCATTTGTGTTCTGTTTCCTGTGCTTCAGTGCTGCTTCCTTCAGCTACATTCAGCTACAGCCTGAAGCCCTAGCTGGCTCCCTGGGGAACAGGAAAATGCCTGAAGTCAGCCACCATCTGTCCAAGTAGCGGTTGTCCAGAGATGGACATGGACATCTTTTATTTGACTATTTATTCATATAATATTATTCATATAGAAGATGAGTTGTATAATTCACTCATATAATGTTATACTTACTTCAGTTATTTGACTATTTTAGCCAGGACTATCTGATGATCATTTTAGTTCTCCTTTACTTTTTTACTTGTTTGTATATTTTATGAGTTCATCAATGTGCTCTATTATAGTTTGATAATTCAAAAAAGCTATTTTTGTATTTGTCAGCTATTGACACAATAATGCTGTACAACAAACGATCCAAAATGCGGTGACTTATACCTAGAATATTATTTTTATCACTCATGGGTCAGCAGGCCAGTTTGCCTGCCTGTTCCAGGATGCAGGTTGACTGTGCTTGGCCTACAGTTCAGCCTGGAGTCAGGTCTGCTCTGCACGCGGGTACCCAGGGTGTGAGCTCTTGGTGGATCACAGGAGGCCAAAACTCCAAGCCAAAAAGCATAAGCACATTTAAGACCTCTTCCTACTCCATGACCATTAATATTCCATTGTCTCAAGCAAGTCATATTGTGAAACCTAACATCAAGTGACAGAAAATATACAGCTAAGTCCCCTACCTATGAGTGAACTCTGTTCCGAGAATGCGTTCGTAAGTCCAATTTGTTTGTAAGTCCAACAAAGTTAGCCTAGGTACCCAACTAACACAATCAGCTATATAGTACTGTACTGTAATAGGTTTATAATACTTTTCACACAAATAATACATTAAAAAAAAACCCACAAAAAATGAAACATCTTTACTCTTACAGTACAGTCCCTCGAAAAGCACAGTAGTCCAGCACAACAGCTGGCATCCAGGGGCTGGCATGTGAACAGGCAAGAAGAGTCACTGACTGGAGCAGGGAGAGGAGGTGGGAGATGGTAGGGCTGAAGGATCACAGCAATGGGAGATGGAGGGCAAGCTGCCATTTCGCTCACGCCTGACGTTGATGCAATGCACGTTCGCATCTTTGGAAGTTTGCAACTTGAAGGTTCGTATGTAGGGGACTTACTGTACTCTGTCCATCCTGGGGCCCTGCAGGGAGAGATTCTGAGAAGTTAGGAATCATGCAGTCTCCCACTCAGTCTTTGCCAGTGCACACCGGCGGTCTGCGGATCCTTGCTCTGGGTTTCCTGAAGGGAGGGTATCTCCGTCTTCGGGCATTAGTAGCAGTAAGAGCTGCAGCAGTAGTCTTGTCTACTAAGTGTGTACAATGGCACTCTTGGTGCCCAGTACAATTGTCATTCTGCCCTCATTAACTTATTAGCAACAATTAATAAGCAAGGGGTGAGAAAACATATAGCTTGAATTTTTAAAAATAGCATTTAGTTTTTGCAGCTGATGCGTTAGTAGAATAAAGCCCAGTGGTCTGGTTTTCCTACATGCAGACCTCCAGCTCTGCACTGCCCCTTGCCTCCACCAGCCTGGACCACAGCGGTGTCCTTGGGCCTGGCTTCATCTCCTCCAGGCCCTCCCTTATGTGTAAACGTGACCACCAGATGCATCTCTAGGTCAGACCTGATGATTGACGAGAAAGCACATTCATTCTGACCCTACCACTCCTCTGATCAAAAACCTTTCTAGTGGATCCCTATTACCCAGAGAATAAAGTCTAAAGGTCAAATTCTATACATGTAAATTCTTGTCCACTTAACCTTTGGTTACGAGGTCTTTCAACCTGGACTTGCCAATACCAGGCAAGTCTACATGGTCTCATCCTATTTATCCTTTAAGATGCAGATCAACTGTCACCTCCGCCTTGAACATTCTAGATCCTCTTAGCCTGAAGTAATAATCTCCCTTTCTTGCAAAACTCACAAGACTTTTCCTGCCTCTTTTATGGCACCTATCATTTTCTAAATTGTATCATTATTGTTGATTTATGACTTATCACTGCTATTAGACTACCATTCATCTTCTCCCATCGCAGTACTAAATAAAAAAATAGATAACGAGTAAGAACCTACTGTATAGCACAGGGAACTCTACTCAGTGCTTGGTAATGACCTATATTGGAACAGAATCTAAAAAAGAGTGGACATGTGGATATGTATAACTGATTCACTTTGCTGTACAGCAGAAACTAACACAGCATTGTAAATCAACTATACGCCAATAAAAATTAATTTTAAAAATACTAAATATATTTCCTTGTCAATATTTAATAGATAAATAACTTTCTCAGTTCATTAATACCCTGAGTAATTGTTCTTCCCTGCCAGGCATGTCAGTAAGCTTAACTGGTTGCCTTAGGTAGCAGTCAGTCCACACTGGAGTGAAAACTGTGCAAACCCCACTTCTTCATCTTGCAGGCCTGTTTCATAGGAGCAGAGTCATGAGCATTGCTTTGCTTTCAGAATAATTTTGTTCTAGATGCCACCTATGGATATATCAAGGACTGGGCCTTCGGAAGCATTTCAACTCCAGGAAACATCGGACTGTGCAAATACTCTGTAGTTTTACTTGACTTAGAAGCTATGACAGGGTAGCCTGACCTCCTAAGTAAGGCACCTATCCTGGAAAAACGCTCCGCGCATTTGATATCCTTTGCATTCGAGGTGGGCAGCCGTTGTTTGCCTTTCCTGCCAAGAGCGTTTCCTGAATCATAGCGCCCCCTAATGTTGAAAGCAACCCTTTCACTTTTAACAGATCAAGTAAATGGAATGAGACTGTGAATTTAACTGCGGAACTTGTAATGACGCACATTTGTGTACAATGCAAGCTTTATGAATACTCTTTTGAACGCCTATTTCATCTCTATTCCTACCAGGGCTGTTCTGAGCTTAATTCATCCTCATGTATATCTTTCGAAATTGTCAGTAAAGTTTTTCTTCCTTACCAAGGCATCACCTTAGGCTGTGGAGTGGAAGAAACTAAATCCAGTGCTCTGAGGAGTTTGTGCCGTATTTCTTTTCATAGTTGAGTATTGAGAGCATTCTTTATCTCTCTTTTGTATTTTTATTCTGAATTTCAGAGTTTTCATTTCAAAGTAGATATTTTTCTCCACTAAAGTTCCTCTTCTTCAGCTTCTTATCTTTGGAAAAGAAAAAATTCAAATATAGAGTACAGTTCAATATAAAGTGGATTGTAGTGTTATATGCCTCTCATCCTCCTTCTACCAGATTATTTAATAAAAGATTTGTTGAGAGCCAGTTTTCTTGGGATGTTGGGTAAAGTCTTCTTAAATTCAGTTTTCAGTCTGATAGCGTCCATAAAAGCAGAACATAAAGGTAAAACGGGTTCACAGTTTCCATCAGTTTTGTTATGCAAAATACTTTCTTTTGTATAAAATTGGATTTTTCAAGAATAGAAAAAAGCTCCAATAGATCCCATCAAGAGTTCCAAAAATGCATACAGAACCCTATCTGTTTACCCCTTTTCTAGGCAGCTAGATGTGAGCTGGTAGAGATTGGTGGATTGGTGGTTGAAGAGGAAATAACAGCGAAGAAACTAAGATGAGGGGCAGCAGTCTGATAATGTTCATCAAAGTGTGACAGAAAAAAGAAACGATATGATTTTTAAAAACCCTCCTCATAAAATTTCGGTTCCATTCTCTTTGCTCTGCATCGTGATGTGTCTTTTTTTTTTTTTTGAACACAGGGCCTCAGCAAGGATGTGGTGGTTATCTGACACGTTCAGATGGTACCTTTGCCTCTCCTGATTCTGATTCGAATGGAAGATATGACAAGAATTTAAACTGCATATGGCTCATGACTGCCCCTGTAAACAAACTAATTAGACTCACCTTCAACACATTTGCTCTGGAGGCAGCAACTAGTTTGCAAAGATGCATTTATGATTACGTCAAGGTAAGGCTATTATGTTTCTTAACAGAGTCTTCTAATACAGACTTTTTCATGGTGTATTCCAGTTTGTACCACACAGGAAGTCCTGAAAGTTGTGAGTGCTGATAATTTTTACAGAAGAGCTCTTTTTTTTTTTTTTTTTGCGGTACGTGGGCCTCTCACTGTTGTGGCCTCTCCCGTTGCGGACCACAGGCTGCGGACGCGCAGGCTCAATGGCCATGGCTCACGGGCCCAGCCGCTCCGCGGCATGTGGGATCTGCCCGGACCGGGGCACGAACCCGTGTCCCCTGCATTGGCAGGCGGACTCTCAACCACTGCGCCACCAGGGAAGCCCTGCTGATAATTTTTAAAATGACCTTTTCTTCAGTGATATAATGTATAGTATTGCAGATGCTCTATCTTGACATCAAAATAATCTTTAATACAAAAGACTCATAATGTTTGTGCAGCTTCTAACATTAGCTTTAAGATTTACTGTTCCTCCAAGCCTCGTCAAGAGATGATCTATGGGAAGATAGGTTGTGTGGAAAGAGATACTCAAAGGATCTTTGGCAAAGTCTAAAATAAATGACAGTGTCTGTATGCAAATCATCACTCCTTACTTTATTTTCAAAGTTTGTATATTTACTTATATGACTTTTAGATGTGGAAAATATCTTAGTTCTGAAGTCCCATTAGAAGTAAATCAAGAAAAGTTTCCATTTTTAAATGACTCTTTAATATTAAATCATTGTGTCTCTCAGGCTATATGCACTCAGATTAAAAGTGCCACGTAGCATCAATCAATGTAGACTACTACACTCCTGGGGGAAACCATCAAGTGAAGCAGTATTTCCGCTCACAAGGAGCTTAAATTTGATTGCAGAATTAAGGGATGACACATGCAAATCAACACTAGGTAGTTCAGGAGAGTCAATATGCAAGTGCCTTGGGCACAGGCTTGAAGCCATGTGCAAGTTTAAAAGGGAGGATGATTCATGAGCATATGCTGTGAACAAGAAAGACTTCATAGAATGAGGGGACACTTACTCAAGTCGGGAGGGAGGGCATTGTAAGCAAGGCGAACAGACAAAAAAGGCATTGAAGTGGAAAGAGTGAAGAGGCTGGCTTTATCAGAGCAGATATTGTTAAAGCGGAACAAGAAATAAGACTGGCTAAGTGGAGAAGTATCCAGATTGCACAGGATCTTGAAAGTCAGGCTAATGGCATTTAGATTTTAGGCAGCTGGAAATTGCGGGTTTTCCAATGAGTGGTAAGTTGAGAGCAGTATGTAAGATCGTGGGTTTTCCAATGAGTGTTAAGTTGAGAGCAGTATGTAAGAAAGATGACTCTGGAATCAGCATTCTGGGTGGATGGTCAGGGGAGACTCTGGAGTTAAGACCTCAGAAGAAGTTACTGTTAGGTAAGAAGGGTACAGAGACGGTGCAGATGACAACCTTGGTGTGAGAGAAACTTTTAAGTTCAAAAATTATCTTAAATTTTACAGAAATTGGTTTTAAAAGTAAGAGAAAGAAAAGTCATAGACAAAATACACATTTGAGCACTTCATTACATATAGACTGCCTTACGTTTTCACTATGAAAAGAACCAAGGTGGGAAGATCAAAAGAATGTCAGTACTGGGACTTCCCTGGCGGGCTGTCCAGTGGTTAGGATTCCACCCTTCCACTGCAGGGGGCGTGGGTTCCATCCCTGGTCTGGGCCTAAGAATGTTGGTACTCTTAGGAGGAGGCCATGGGTTTGTAAGTATTGGTTCAGTCTGGATGACAGCAGAGCAGACAAGTGAAATTTCCCCGGGGCAGAGAATGGGCGGAGCCCCAGCAAGAAGACAGCAGCCCAGACAGGAGGCAGCAAAAGAGCATTTCTTATTTCTTCTTTTTTTTTTTGCGGTACGCGGGCCTCTCACTGTTGTGGCCTCTCCCGTTGCGGAGCACAGGCTCCGGACGCGCAGGCTCAGCGGCCATGGCCCACGGGCCCGGCCGCTCCACAGCATGTGGGATCCTCCCAGACCGGGGCACGAACCCGTGTCCCCTGCATCGGCAGGCGGACTCTCAACCACTGAGCCACCAGGGAAGCCCCAAAAGAGCATTTCGTACATCAGGAGAGAGATGCTGTCTTTGAGAGAGGCTGCATGGCGCTAGAAGGCCTGGCTCCCACTCAACTCCAGGAAAGGTACAGCGTGAGGCAGCCAAAGAGGACAAAGCAGAGGCAGGAGGAGAAACAGACGCGTCATGGAAGACATGGACAAACCAGGAATAATGCAGTTACCACGGAAGGCGAGGGAGAAAGGTCTCCTTGCACTGACCGTGCAAGGATTCACGGTCAGTGCTATTAAATTGTAAATTAGAAGCCAAGAAGGGTGAAGATAAAGAAAAAACTCATTAGATAGGATGACAACCATTTAAATAAAGTGTTGGCACAGAAGCCAGATCAGAGGGAGATCACGAAAGACTGCAGATAACAAGGAATGTCCTTTCGGGTTGAATTCTTCTTGTCTGAAATGAGACCAAAGGGGCCAGAGCAGCAGTGAGGTGAGGTTCAAGACTATTTGAGCACTACCCTGATTCTACAGAAGAGTAACAGGCTTTTGAGGCAGGTAATATGGACTCAAACCCAGCGTAACCATAAATGTCTTTCTTTTTTACCCCCTTTGGGTAATTCCAGATGGGTATGAGGGCTATAGAATCTCCTTTTTAAAAAATATGATGAATAATTAAGTTAGATATACATTATTATAAATACAAATTCATGTGGGATGTTTAGAATATGGTCCTGCCAGGGGGAGGGCTGATTGGATTTATTTGCAAGATTCATTTCTATGTGTGATTTGATAATATAATCAAAAGAGCTATTGGGAGTTCCCTGGCAGTGCGGTGGTTCAGGCTCTACGCTCTCACTGCTGAGGGCCGGGGTTTGATCCCTGATGGGGGAACTAACTAAAATCCCACAAGCCGCGTCGGGTGGCCAAAAAACATTACAAAAATAAATAAAAGAACCATTAATTTTCTAAAAGTCCTCAAGCTATTTAGGATAGACATAGCAATATTGAAAACAAGGAGTTATCCTCCAACTTCAATATAAAATGTCCTTTTTTAAAAAAGAAATTCTGTTCAAATCTGCTTTTGTTTTCCTTTTTGGGAAAGCAGTTTCCCTCAGTTGGCAACTTCTCCAGCTTATACTAAACTGGCAGATCACCGAGCAGTTCTTGGAATGTGAGGCCGGGAGGTACCTTTATTAAAGAGATTCTCTGTGATAAATGGGACAGTTGACTCATTTGAGACTGTTTCTTAGAGATTATAATCAAATCACTTTTTTAGAAAAGTTAATTTAATTCTGTAGGTAGATATACAGGTGAAAACATGCCAAGTCCATTATTCATTTGTAATTGTATCATTATTGTTTTTGAAAGGGTTGACTTGGAAAGCTGTTAAGATAACTGCAGTAGGGAAATTCCCTGGTGGTCTAGTGGTTAGGACTCAGTGCTCTCACTGCTGAGGGCCTGGGTTCAATCCTTGGTCAGGGAACTAAGATCCTGCAAGCCGTGCAGTGTGGCCAAAAAAACAAAGCGAAAAACAAAAACAAAAAACAACAACTGGCAGAAAGGAGGCGCCTCCTTCCTAGCACTGCCCAGCTTCTTAATGCAATCAGTGCCCCTTGGAATAGCCAGAATTTTCTAATGATTCTTTGACCATCTGAAGTGAAAGGTCATCTATGCCATAGCCTAGCCATATACATAATTTCAATTTATAACTATGCTAAATACAATGAAAAGGAGAAATAAAAGGAAAGCCTGTAGAATAGTGTGTATTTCAATATGTAAATGCTCTGATACAGCTATGCTAAGTCACTAGATAAAGTAGTCAGATTCTTCTAACATGTGGACTTGCGGCAATGCACAGGCATACATTTAAAGTGCTACGGGGTAGCTCTGTTTGCAACTTAAATGTCAATAGCAGCGCCCATCCACAATATGAATTTCCGGAATGGTGGAAGACTCAAATCAAATGGTTCTAAACAGAACGAACTACAGACTTCCCTCAACTTACGTAATAATTGCCTTCTTGGAAATTTGGTATATATTAAAACTGTGCAAAATATTTTTGTGTTTATATACAGAATGGGCTTAGGTCCTGGGATAAAGAATTTTAAACAGTTTCATTACACACGTCTGGTGGGACATTCATAGGTATGTAGGACCTAGAATAAATCTTCACTTTGCAGACGCGTCCTGAATTTTGATGGGATTCTGCAGCGTGGTTTCTAAGTGCTAGACGCCAGCTATAGCCTCAAACTATTGTGATGAGCCCAAAACACCACACTTGTGCAAAACAATCCCTAGGGGATGGCACTGTTCCCATGGAAAACTTCTATCTTAACCCACTGGGCTTAACCATTCAGTCTGTGATTGGCCGTGGGTGGAGGGCTGTCCATCTCTGGGGAGGCATCAGCAGTTATGGAGGCGTCAGATCCCTATCCTTATGGGGTGGTACCTACTGTTCATTCATTCCATAAATGTTAATTTGAGCACCTACTATATGCCAGACACTGGAAAAGAGCATTGAGATTACGTAATAGTCATATTAATAATATTAATGATTTCATACGATAATACTATTTTTTATTGTTATATAAAAATTCCTGGGGCTTCCCTGGTGGCGCAGTGGTTGAGAGTCCGCCTGCAGATGCAGGGTATACGGGTTCGTGCCCCGGTCTGGGAGGATCCCACGTGCCGCGGAGCGGCTGGGCCCGTGGGCCATGGCCGCTGGGCCTGTGCGTCCGGAGCCTGTGCTCCGCGGCGGGAGGGGCCACGGCAGTGAGAGGCCCGTGTACCACAAAAAAAAAAAAAAAAAATTCCTGCAGTTAGAGGGGATTCTCGTCATTGCCCCTTAGTGGATCTTCCTGAGATCACTGGCACCAATAAAATGTTTTCCCAAAAAGTTTCTGTAAAGGATCAGAGTTCAACCCCAAACCTAAAAAATCGCTCTCTACTCTCATTCTCATCCCAAATTATGCCCAGGCCTGTTGTCCTGTGGACCCTGTCAGAAGTCCCACAGTACAATCAAAGAATTCATGAAGACACTCTGAGATGCAATGTAGAGATGCTTCAAATAAGACTATCAAAATTCCCCCGTTATCACATTCCCAGGGAAATGTTAAATAATAAAGTCCTAAGGAAACTAATGTCTAAAATTACGGAGTTAAAATTTTTTTTCAAATTATTATTTTATTTATTTTTTGACTGTGTTGGGTCTTCGTTCCTGTGCGAGGGCTTTCTCTAGTTGCGGCGAGTGGGGGCCACTCTTGATCGCGGTGCGCGGGCCTCTCACTGTCGTGGCCTCTCTTGTTGCGGAGCACAGGCTCCAGACGCGCAGGCTCAGTAGTTGTGGCTCACGGGCGCAGTTGCTCCGCGGCGCGTGGGATCTTCCCAGACCAGGGCTCGAACCCGTGTCCCCTGCATTGGCAGGCAGATTCTCAACCACTGTGCCACCAGGAAAGCCCTGGAGTTAAATTTAAAAAGAATTAAAGCCCAATATCAAAGCCTATTGCCTTCATGCATTAAAAGTTCATAGAAATTAAAATCCCAAAATGTCCTTCCCTACTTTCTTTAGCTGCTCCAATCGATGGCTGAGCAAAGGAGAGGATCTGGCAGAAGGTGTAGTCGGAGGCTCTCTTCCACTAGATTATTTGTGCAATTCCTTCCGGGCCTTAACTAGATTCTAATACGTGCCACCGTTAAAGAGGTTTACAAGCCGAGCAAACACAAAATTCCTCTCAGCACTTATCTGCGTCCACAAGACTTAAAACTTAGGGCATAATTCAAGCCCCAGGCCCAAAGCCGTCATGGCATTGGTGTGTGCTCCCGGAAGGCACTGCGCAGCTGCTGGTGACGGTGCCGCTCCCGGCACCATTTACCTCCTAGTGCGCGTAGGGTTTCGCATCAGCAGCGCTGCTTAGGGTTCCTCCTGCCATTCTCTATAAAGCCACCCTGCGTGAGGTCGTGGTGGAGGCGTCAGGGATGGGAGAGCAGGGGAAGAAAATATGGCCTCGGTTACACAGGGGGCCGGGAGCCTCCATCAGCTGCCCTATTTCAGCTCCATTGGGAGAAATTTTATGGTAGCAGTGAGTGAGCTAATGCAAACGCCAGCTCGAGGCCGGGCACGTAGGACACTTCCTTCCATCGTACTGACCAGTCACCTACTTAAAACCCAAATCGGATCTTACAACTCACGTAGGGGAAGATACACAGTCCTTCGCACGAAGTGTGGGAAACGTCAGTCTCGTCCCAGTGAACTTTCCCAATCCCACCTCTGTTCTCTCACCCCGATCTCCAGGTTGGTCACAGTGTGGGCAGGTGTTGACACACGCCAGGCCGTTTTTATTTCCGTGGCCTTCCATACCTTGTCCATCAGGGTGGGATGCCCTTCCTCTCTTCTAGGTCTGGAAGGTCTCTACTTACTTTCAAATACCAGTTCAAATGTCCGTGTGAGGTTTGTCCTGGCTCGATCATCTGGGTTACCCTGATACATTGAATTCTTCTCCTGTAGCACTTACGTTTCTCTATTTTACGTATAATTCACACACACATATATTTAATTTATGAATATCTCTGTCTCATTATTTGTGAATCAGATTAGTGTCTGGAAAGTGCTTTATGCATCCCTGTATACACAGAACCTTGGTTGGAGGCCTGGCACACAGTACATAGAATAAAAATGCTTGCCAATATAACGTGATTATAGAGGCAGCAATGGTTATAAAATTTTAACTTGTTTACCAGAAAAGGTACATTACCTAAAACTTGGCAAATCTGCTCTTCTATAAAATGAGGGGATTAGATCACTCAACTCTCCGGTTTCTTTTGGCTTTAAAATTTTACTAAAATCGTTTAAGCAGGAGAAACAGTGTCATCTAGTGGTAAATTTGTTTTGTGTTTATTTTGACTTGACTGTTTTTAACCATTTCTATTTTATGTATTCCCAGCCTTTTAAAATAATGTCAGCGGTAATGGCTATGCTGAGGTTTATAACACACCATTGTTCTGTTATAAATTCAATATTTGGATAGGCACACAGATACTTGTTTTAGAAATGCAGTAGAGATTACTCAGGTGGAGAACACTTGTTTGTTTTGAAAATTTGATGTTAGAGTTTTTTTTTTTTAAAGGTCAAGTCTTTATTTATTAATTAATTTATTTTTGGCTGCGTTGGGTCTTCGTTGCTGTGCACGGGCTTTCTCTAGCTGCAGTGAGCAGAGGCTACTCTTCGTTGCGGTGCGCGGGCTTCTCATTGCGGTGGCTTCTCTTGTTGTGGGGCACGGGCTTAGTTGCTCCGCGGCATGCGGGATCTTCCTGGACCAGGGCTCGAACCCGCGTCCCCTGCATGGGCAGGCAGATCCTTAGCCAATGCATCACTAGGGAAGTCCCAACACTTTGTTTTCTAGTAATGCGTTTGAGAGAAATCCAAGCACTCGCTACTTCAACGGACATTTGCTGAAGGCTCTTGTGGGAATTGCTCTGGGTGCTGGCAACACACAGTGGAATCAAAGTCCTCTGCCCGTGGGAATTACATGCTTGGTGGGTGAGAGACCAGAAGAGGTAAATAAGCAATAAATAAGGTATGTTTTTTGGCTTCCCTGCTGGCGCAGTGGTTGAGAGTCCGCCTGCCGATGCAGGGGACGCGGGTTCGCGCCCCGGTCCTGGAAGATCCCACATGCTGCGGAACGGCTGGGCCCGTGAGCCATGGCCGCTGAGCCTGCGCGTCCGGAGCCTGTGCTCCGCAGCGGGAGAGGCCACAGCGGTGAGAGGCCCGCGTACCGCAAAAAAAAAAAAAAATAATAATAAGGTACGTTTTAATCATCGTAGGGAAGAAGAACAGGAAGATATTGGGGAAGTGCCCGTTAGATAGGGTTGGGCTCTCTGAGGAGGAGGTGTCTGAGCTGAGACCCCATGATGCTGTCCAAGGGCTGAGCAGAAAGCTCCTGGCAGGAGGGGCAGCTCAGAGAGACTTGTCAGGGCCTGGGGGAGTTACAGGAATGTGGGGAGGGGGCGACGGCCAAGAGCGGCCCAGGCCAGACCAGAGAGGGGCTTGTAGACCACGGTAAAGAGGGTGGAGTTTTACTTCAGATGCAGTGGGGATCCATGGTGATATTGTAGGCCAAGCAGGAGTGTATTCTACTCTAAGCTTGCAAATGTTCAGGCAGCTCGGTGGAGAATGCTCTGTGGAACCAGAGCTGTCAGGGAATGTTATAACAATACAGGTGAAGGAGCACTGTGGGAGCAGTGGACATGGAACCCTTGGGATAGATGTTGAAGGTGGAGCAAAGTAGATGCGGGGTCAGGAAGACACAGGGAGGAATCAGGGCGGCTGAGGCGTTGAGCCCTTTACTGACATAAAGACGACTTGGGGAGAGCAGGCTTGGGGGGGTGGGTAGCGGGAGAGAGGAATCACTTTTTCATTCCTTAGATATTTATTGAATGCCTTTTGTGTGCCACTCTTCTGAAAACTGGGGACCTATCAGTGAATAGAACAGACAGTAGCCTGTGCTTTCATGGAACTTGCATTCTCTTCAGAGGGGAAGACAGTAAATTAAATTATATATGAAGATATACATACGTATGATGTAGAAGGTAATACGTGCTCTGGAGAAAAAGTGAAGCTGGGAAGGAGAAAGGGGATATTGGGAGAGCTTGCATGTTAAATAGGGGTGTTCAGGGAAGGTTTCAGTGAGTTAGTGGTATCTGAGTAAAGGCCTAAAGCAACAGAGGGGAATGAAACCAGGTGGATAAATAGGAGGGCATTCCAGGCAAAGGGAACTGCAGACACAACAGCCGGGATGCAGGAGTGCCGGGATCGCGCAGGGAGCAGAGCAAAGAAAGTGGCAGTGAGAGGTCAGATCGGAAAGGCCGGGAATGGGGCTGGGAGCAGATGCTATCAGGCCTCGAAGGCCGTCGTAACGGCTTCGAGTGGATGAGAAGGAGTGAGGAGGGTTCTCGGCAGAGCAGTGACCTGGTCTGACTTACATTTAAACTATAGCTTCTGGCTGATGTGCTGAAGACAGCTTCTAGAGGGTCAAGAGCAGATCAGGGGGACCCGTGGGGAGGCTGCAGTGAGAATCAGGCGAGAGACCATGATGGTTTGGAGCAGCACGGCAGGGAGGGCGGAGGTGACAGTAGCGATGGGTTTGCTGGCTCTAATGCCACATCATTTTTTAAATCGAATTTTACTTTCCCAATGAGAAAAAAAAAAAAAAAACTTCAGGCAATATACCAGGTTTTTACTAAAAATCATTATAGTATAATTGATTCAATAGCAATTCTGTTCCTAAATTAAAACTAGCTTTAAGAACATTAGTGTAGGGACTTCCCTGGTGGTGCAGTGGTTAAGACTCCGCGCTCCCAATGCTGGGGGCCTGGGTTCAATCCCTGGTCAGGGAACTAGATCCCACATGCATGACGCAACTAAGAGTTCACATGCCGCAACTAAGGAGCACACGTGCCACAACTAAAGAAGCCAGCGAGCCGCAACTCAGGAGCCCTTGAGCTGCAGTTAAGACCCGGTGCAACCAAATAAATAAATAAAAATAAATATTTTTTTAAAACAGAACATTAGTGTAAGATTCTTAACCATGACCTGTCGTAACTTCATGTCCATTTTAGTGTACAATGTGCAGCTTCTTTGTGAATAATGGATAACTAATGAGCTGTTTTTCTTTTCAGTTATATGATGGGGACAGTGAAAATGCCAACTTGGCTGGAACATTTTGTGGTTCCACCGTACCTGCTCCATTTATTTCTTCTGGGAACTTCCTTACAGTTCAATTTGTCAGTGACTTAACTTTAGAAAGGGAAGGATTTAATGCTACATATACCATCGTGGACAGTGAGTAAACTGAGACATTTTTACACAGTGTGAAAGACATGTGTATTTATGCACTAAAAATACTGCCGTGCTTATATCTATACTCAGTGTTAATTACTAAACTCAATGTTAATTACTATGCTCAATGCTAATGACTGTCTAAGTGCAATGTCAGTTACTAAACACGACGTTAATTACTCCGTGTTTTAATCCATGGTACAAATTTGGTACAATTCTTAGTCAAGAATATAGACCATAAATCCTTCATAGAATGATGTAAATATAGCTCCTTTGGGCTGGAAGAGTAAGGAAAGCAGAATTTTAAATATGTGTGATGAGTTACAAGTAAAATGTCTTCTAAGTTGTGTCTTTCTTCCCATCTCAGTGCCTTGTGGCGGAACATATAATGCAACTTGGACCCCACAGAGTGTTTCGTCACCCAATTCATCAGACCCAGCTGTCCCATTTTCCACCTGTACTTGGGTCATTGAAGCTCCTCTACATCAGCAGGTCATGATTACTGTGTGGGCACTTGAGCTGCACTCACAAGACTGTGACCAGAACTACTTAGAGTTTCAGGACCCACCAGAGGTAACAATTATAGGATGAATGACAGTCACACGTATGGCCTTTTCACCAGTATTTGCAAAACACTTGAAGTACTGAGGGCATGACTAAAGAAGACCTCGGAGTTACTTCCAGCCTAATGTGGTTTTCAGCCATTTACAAAACCCTCTATTTATAGGCATTAAGAAACCTGAACTTGGTCTGTAGGTCATGTGCCTAAGGAACATCTGGGTGTCTTGGTAAAAGTGCCTGCGCCTGGGCCCACCCTCAGAGACCAGTTCCCCTACTTACGCCCATTAACCTGCATTTCTGATGAACTTCTCTGGTGTTCTGACAGCAGTGCTCCATGGAGAAGCACTTCTGCAGTCAGCGGGATCTGTGTGTGGAACGAATTGGAAGGAAGAGTTAAGAAGGCGTTTGGTACCAGTCTAGTGGGACTATAGTCATGGTTAAGAACATAGAGCAAAGCTCTGTTGGTTTAAAAACAAAATGATGAGTCTGAATTGCCCATGGGGTTAGATGTTGAGGAGACGGTTGACCATAGCGGTGTAATGTCGACAGAATGCCTGAAGATCAGGGCGTCATCATCGTGTGAGTAGGTAGTCGCGGTACGAGAGCGATCAGATTATTCCGGGAACGTGTGCAGAGGGAGGGCTCCTGAACTGAGGGTGACGCCTAGCGGGGGCTCCTGGGAACGCCCGGGCTGTCTCTCTCCGGATCGAGGAGGTCATCCACTCCGGGTTTGCTAAGCGGCGGTGAGGCAGGGCCAGTAGCGGTGCTGGTTAGCCTTACAGAGTTCAGAGCAATGGAGAAGCCCCAGTAGAACTGAGCTCCTCCGACAGCCTGGATGCGCTCTGAGCGACGGCACAGGCCTTGGATAGGAAGCGGAGGGAGACGGAAGGTCTTTTTTTTTTTTTTTTTTTTTTTTGTGGTATGTGGGCCTCTCACTGTTGTGGCCTCTCCCGTTGCGGAGCACAGGCTCAGCGGCCATGGCTCACGGGCCCAGCCGCTCCGCGGCATGTGGGAACTTCCCAGACCGGGGCACGAACCCGCGTCCCCTGCATCGGCAGGCGGACTCCCAACCACTGCGCCACCAGGGAAGCCCCGGGAAGGTCCTATTTTCAGTAGGCAGGCGTCCACCCCATGGTTTCAGCAGAAATGTGGCCTCCCTACTTCCCACCCACACCCCTCGAAGACTGCGAGACACCTGTAGATTCCAAGGCCAAGGTGAAGTCTTACTGCAGAGTGCATTAAACTCTGTAACTGGTCTCCATGGCTGAATATTTAAGCCATATTTTTGTATGCAATTTAAGTTCTGCTGTGGCCTATTCTCTTTTGATACTAAATCTACCGGCATTTGGCTTCCGTTTCATTTCAGAGTAATGGAAATCCAGGAATTCGGTTCTGCGGCAGAAATGCTTCAGCTGTACCCACATTTTATTCTTCCATGAGCACCGCAGTCGTCACTTTTAAATCGGAAGTTTTTAACATAAACTCTAGAGTGGGTTTTACCTATCAGATTGCAGGTGAGCTCTGAGATTTCATCTTTTATTCAGAAAAACTGCCATTATTACAACTACAGCTAGAATTGACCCCCTTGAGTAAATTAAGGTTTGTTGACATAAACCACACCCAAATGAGGTAAGACTCTTTACTAGAAGCCAGGCCCAATATAGCAAATTACTAAAGTTGACTTCTGAAGAGGTAAAGTGAATAAAATATTAATTAAAATATCGAGAATGGCAGCATATCCTTCAAAGTTCATGTCATTAATTAAAAAATATACCAGTTATTGTATTAATTATTCACTTAACCATGTAGAAGAATCACTATATCTTAGAAAATTACTTTGGAAAAACCAAGGAACCTTGAAAGAATTACTTGATTCTGTCACTGAGAAGTTTATTTCCAGAGAACACTTTATGTAATGTTCATTTCAAGCCTGATTAAAACCAAAGCTGCCTTTGATTAAAACAAACAAATGAAAACGCTCTGGGTAATTTTTACCAACCATGGTCAAGAACGGTAAGTTGCCAGTTCTATCAGAACAAATAATTCATCAAAGGATTTGAAGAAAAATCTTCTTCAAGAGCCTTTATGCCCGAAGAGTCTAAATGTCATCAGAAAAGCATGGAGAATGCTAGAATGTTTGTTCTCACAGGAGAGGGTGCACATTTACTCATTTACTATCTCACACGGGGGTGTTTTGTGTGAAGACACTGCACTGCATTTGCTCAGTGTGTCGTTCGCTTTAAGTCTTGGGATCTCAGTAATCTCAAAGGTAAATGAAGGGGCGAGGTTAGCTTCTTTTCTGAAGTTTGTTCCCATTTAATAAGCTCTTTGAATTATTCCTGTCAAGTTGAAGGAGCACTAAATACTGTGCGGTGTACGTTAATGACGACTGTTGTCTTTCCTCTAAGATTGCAACCGAGAATATAAGAAGGCATTTGGCAACCTGAGGAGTCCCGGCTGGCCGGGCGGCTACAGCAGTAACGTGGACTGCACAGTTGTGCTCACAGCCCCTCATAACCACACCATCTCTCTCTTCTTTCACTCCTTTGACATCGAGGACTCAAGTGACTGCACATGTGATTTCTTGGAGGTAACATACATTTGAATATCATGTAAATAATTATTTAGAAGATAATGGATCCCTTAAGATTTTTCTCGTTTTTCTCTGCTACTCATATCCCTTCCTCATTTCATTAAATTATTCATTATCCTTTCATTGCCTAAATGCTTAGGCAATTGCCAACCATCTCCTAGGTCCAGACACCAGAAATCCAGGAGGGAACAAGACATATTCAGGGTCCCCTGGAGGCTCACACTTCCGTGGGAAAGACAGACAGGAAGTTGTCCATCCTGTTGACTATCAGAGCCAGCACGGTTGGGGCACCTAATTAGTCTGGGAACAGAGAAGTTTTCTTAAAGGAGCTAACGTGTGAGTTGAGACCGGAAGTGAGGGAGGTCCAAGTGCAAAGTGCTAGTTTTGGACACAGATGAGAACTCTGACTTTAAGGGTGCCTGGTGTCGAGGTAAAAATGAAACTATGCGAGACTGAATAGTTTGGGTGATTTCCCTGCTGGCCACAGTAAGTCTGGAGCATCTTCAGTGTTCTCTAAGGAGAGTCTTTCCTTGACGCGTGTTGGGCAGAGGAAGGTAGAGTGGTCTGTTCCTTCCTCCCCATCTGGATGAAGAAGCACCTTTGCTGTTTGCCTGTCCCCCACCCCACCGAGAGAGAACCCTCCTGTGTCTGGAACTCACTGCCCATATTTTGCCATAAAAACCCTCCAGCTCCCTCCAGCGTCCTTTGCAGACTCTGTTGGAAATGTATTCACTCCTAGGAAATAAACTGAGGTGCCCTGTCAGGCTTGTATGTACAAAGATGCTGAATCCCTCTGAACTGAATTCACATCGAAACCTTAGCCCAAGACACCCGAAGTCGGCTTTGTTTCGTGTACATGCGAATCTTCCCGTAAGGTTTCCAAACAGCTTGTTTTCTCCTTTATGCCTGTTACAGAGTTTTGTTATCCTGGAAAGCTCCCCCTGTAAAATTCATCGAAGTCCTTTGTTAATGACTATTTGCGACCTCTAGAGCAGTAAGTACTCAGGAAGCTCATGCCTTTTCATGGGGGACATCAGCCACAGTAGGAGACTGGGGAGGACACAGATGTAACAGAGAGGAAACGAGGGAGAGACAGGAGTGTTTGCGTCAATCAGGTCATTAGACTCACACCTACGCACCTCACCCACCATGGAGTCCGAACAGTGACGTGGAGCGTAAAGCAGACACGAGGGGAGGGGTGGGCTATGGAAGCAGGGAGAATCATCCTGACAGCCCATAGTCACAGCGCAGCTACTCGTGGTTCGCCTCAAGCCTGAGTTGACCCTTATCGACTGGAGTTAACTATTTTTTTTTGCGGTACACGGGCCTCTCACTGTTGTGGCCTCTCCCGCTGCGGAGCACAGGCTCCGGATGCGCAGGCTCAGCGGCCATGGCTCACGGGCCCAGCCGCTCCGCGGCATGTGGGATCTTCCCGGACCGGGGCACGAACCCGTGTCCCCTGCATCGGCAGGCGGACTCCCAACCACTGCGCCACCAGGGAAGCCCGACTGAAGTTAACTTTGCCATTTGCCCCTGGATGCTGGGGAGCAACGGCTGACTCTCCAGCCCTGGGGGGTGACAACTGCCCTCCTGCACCCTGCTGCCCCTCCTTATCTCATAGAAACGGCTCTGGAACTTCCTGTGCGATAAGCAAAGACAGGAAGCTGCGACTCAGGCCTGTAAAGCACTGCTGTGTCTGGTTTTCGGCGGGAAGATTCCGGCACGGCTTATTGCAGCCTCAGCGTTCCATTCATGTACACGGCGATGGGAACGGAAATTTCTCACTGAGGACTCTGACCGTATTATACCGCGTGAACACCAAGCTCTGGGCCCCATTTGGAATTTGCATTTGCCTTCACTTCCCCTTCCAGAGTCACCTGAAGTCCCAGAGATGCCCTCTCCTCTCCTTGTCCCATTCCTCCTGTGCAGAGAGAAAGGAAAAGGACAAGCCATTAGCACATCAGTGGGAATTAGTATCTCGCTTCTCCTCTCAGAGCATCAGCTTTCTAAAGAGGACCAGAGGAAAAAGACCCAAAGCCAAGACTGTAGTGGGGCAGGTGGGCATTCTTGACTACGGCAGCCCTCTCTGTCTGCTGACAGCTAACTGGCTGTTCCATCCATGGCAAGGCTACTTTGTGTAAACACTTAGCAGAATAACCCCAAAAGCACCAGAAAGGCATTTTCCTCTCCCACTGGCTACTCCATAGACCTAAAAGGAAACTCTCCAGGGAATTCCCCGGCGGTCCAATGGTTAGGACTCTGCACCTTCACTGCCAGGGCCTGGGTTTGATCCCCGATGAGGGAACTAAGATCCCACAAGCTGCGGGGCACGGCCGAAAAGAAAAGGGCTCTCTCCAGATCAACACAACCCAACAAGACGACCCACCACACCTCTGAAGACACTGGGTGACTTAAGACAACCGGCAAGTAACCACATGTTAAACTATGGGATTAAAAAGGGACTGGAGGGACTTCCAAGATCTTAAATATACGTATCAACATAGAGTCAGCCTCCATCCATGCGGAGCTGGTTCCAACCCTACACTGCTGGATCACGTGTCTGCACAAGAGTCCTCCTCCGAGTGGGGCTGTTCGGGAATGTGCAGCAGGAGCCGGGCTTGAGGACAAACCGTGGCTGAATCCACAGTGTGCTCACCTGCATTCACACGCCAACACGTTTCCTGTGTTCACACGTGTCTACTCCATACAGTGAATTAAAAAAAAAAAATCTATTCAGCTTCACAAAGTGTTTTTAAAGTAAATCCAAGAGTCAGAAATATTAAAGACTCTTTGAATTATGTCCTTTTCCCATGTAGAAATTCCTTTCGTTTTGAACCTTGTCATACTTTGGACGTTGTTTTTTCATGGCCCCTTTATAGCCAAGCAATTTTCAACGGGAGATGAAAACATAAGTGCAGTACAATGAAGAAAGTAGAACGGCGTTGACTGGAAACAAAGCAGATAATATTTTTCTCCCCCGACCCATCTTTTTAAAATTCACTTTAACTACCTTCTTCAAAGTGTCTCCCCAAGAAGAAAGATACAACCAATTTGTTATACACCAGTCAACTGGCTGGTTATAGAAACATGCTGTCGTGTTTTAGTTACTGGAGATTAACAGATATTTCTGAATCCAACTGTAAATGGTTTTTGATCTACAAATTGGTTTCTCTCCTTTGCAAGTGAAGGTGACTTCTGTGTGTATTAACCCTCCATTGAGTACATAAAAAGACAAAGTTTTCCCCAAAAAAGTGGTCATTCCAGTTGTCTCACGTCTTAACGTATAGTGATGATAAATCAGAGAAGAAGGTACGATAGGTCTAAGTGTAATCATTAATGACTCGTTTTTAAAGGTAAGAAATGGAAGCGAGAGCACTTCGCCATTGCTGGGCACGTTCTGTGGGACTCTGTTGCCGAATCCCATTTTCTCCCGAAGTCGTGAACTATACCTACGATTTAAGAGTGACAGTGCAACTTCCGGCCGTGGATATGAAATTATCTGGACCTCATCACCCTCTGGTAAGACCCTGGCGCTTTGTAAGGGAAGGTAATGCAGCTGAGAAAAACGTACAGCGTCTAATAGAAGAAGACAGTTAAAGTGACCTTTTCCCCAATCAGTGTACTTGATTATTTTCCATTAAAAATAGAGATTTTTTTTAACACTGAAAGTATAGCGATTTAAAAAATGCTACTTTTATTCATTATTTCTCTATATTAAAGGATATATATTTACATATAAAGCACAAATAAGGTACAAAGATTTTTAAGTTCCTTTATAAATTCTGATTTTGTCATTATTTTTAACTTTTGGTTTGATCATCAAAGTAGTCCTCTGAGGATTTTTTTTTTAAGTTTGCCAGAAAGCCAAGTTATGAACACATACTTGCGTACGTATAAACAGCTGTGTTCCTTGGAGGCCGCGTTTCATTTCTTGGCAGTCCTGGAGGTTAATGGCTTTTACAGAGTAGTAAGCACCTTCCTGCATTTTTGGTTGGCTGTTTACCAATAAGTGAAGGAAATTTGTCATGTCAATGCACTTAACTCAAGAGAGAAGGGATATCTTTATGAAATGTCCCCACAAATATCTAAAAACTTTCAAAATAAGAATGATAAAAAGGACTCATTTATTTTATTTTATTTTATTTTTTTTGCGGTAGGCGGGCCTCTCACTGTTGTGGCCTCTCCCGTCACGGACGCGCAGGCTCAGTGGCCATGGCTCATGGGCCCAGCCGCTCCGCGGCATGTGGGATCTCCCCGGACCGGGGCACGAACCCGTGTCCCCTGCATCGGCAGGCGGACTCTCAACCACTGTGCCACCAGGGAAGCCCAGGACTCATTTTAAATGTACTAGAGGACTAGAAGAGGATTCTATTAAGACAATTGTAGATAACGATTTCTTGGTACTGATGATCTCTATGCCCTAATTTTACAGACAAGGAGATAAAACACCAAACTGATGCGTTGCCTAAAACGCACGGCTAGATCGTGGCAGAGGCAGGACTAAACCTCCAGTGGTCAGAGACCCACCCCAGTGCTTCTCAGTTATGCTACGCAGTTTCTTCCTCTGCGTAGGATATCGGGATGCCCATGGCTGTCTGGTCTAAATAACGATAGCTTTCCTGTGCAAATGAACGCATCGAACAAATTAGCACCAATGCTTAAAGGGCTTTGGCTTGTTAAGCATATCAGTCTTGGAACTGTCAGTTATCAGCCTGGTAAAGTCACTTTGAGAATCATTACTGCCAGAACCTTAAATAACACACCTCTTTCTTTGGTTCTTCCCCGGAATTTCCCTTTGAATTTTACTTCACCCATATCCTCATCACCTCGCTCACTGCCTCTGGGGAGCGCCACACCATCAAAAGCACCCGAGATCTACCTCACTCTCTCCTGCAGTTACTTTCCCAAGTCCTGGTTTTCCCGTTGTGCTCTCAACCCACTATTTTCAAAGCAAAGATCTGGAGGAAGCCCTTCCTAAGCCGTGAGAGGCGGGGAGGGATATTTGGTGGAGGTGGGAGCGGGGCAGGTAGTGAGGGGCTGGGGGTACAGCCCGCAGGAGGGACAGGAAAAGGGTTCCTGACCCCGTTTTTCTTGCAGAGGGCCTTAGCACCTTGAGAGAACAACTGTCTCTTTGCCTTAAGTGCGCTAAAGCGCGCTGATTGCTTCTACTTGGTTGACTGAAGCTTCGCGCACCTGTTTCCTTGCAGACTGTGGCGGGACTCTTTACGGAGACAGCGGCGCGGTCACCAGCCCTGGCTATCCCGGCACTTACCCAAACAACACTCACTGCGAATGGACCATCATTGCTCCTGCGGGAAGGCCCGTCACCGTCAGCTTCTACTTTATCAGCATTGACGATCCCGGAGAATGCGTCCAGAACTATCTCCTGCTCTACGACGGCCCGGATGCTAACTCTCCATCGTCTGGACCGTATTGCGGCGCAGTGAGTAAAACAAACTTTTAAAAACTCCCAATTGTTATTTTTAAATAATGAAAGGAGCTTAAAAAGTCACCTTTAAAGGCAGACTCACGCAGTTAGAGAGTACACGGTACTTCTTCAAATTCAGGTTTCTGACTTTCCTTTTTATTTTGGGAGCACGAGTGCCACCTAGTGGGCATTGAGTTAAATTAATAGTAATAGTTAACCAAACTTGACTAGTTAACCAAACTTGTGCATCAGAATCACCTATGCAGTTGTTTAGCATCACAGCCTTCCAGTCCCCACTCAACCTACAGAATCAAAATTTCTGGGGGAGTATCTGTGGCATGCTGTTTTTTGAAAGCTCCGTATGTGATTTCAATGCACCGCCCAGGTTTGACTATCCATGTTATTTCTGCATGAATAGAACTAGTGTTCCCTCCGCGTCTGCAGGGGATTGGTTCTGTTGACCCCCCACGGATACCAAATCCTCGATGCTCAACTCTCTTATGAAAACTGGCCTAGGGACTTCCCTGGTGGCGCAGTGGTTAAGAATCCGCCTGCCAGTGCAGGGGACCCGGGTTCGAGCCCTGGTCCGGGAAGATCCCACATGTTGCAGAGCAACAAAGCCCGTGCGCCACAACTGCTGAGGCTGCGCTCTTGAGCCCGCAAGCCACAAATACTGAGCCCACGTGCCACAACTACTGAAGCCTGCACGCCTAGAGTCCATGCTCCGCAGCAAGAGAAGCCACCACAGTGAGAAGCCCACGCACAGCGATGAAGAGTAGTCCCCACTCCCCGCAGCTAGAGAAAGCCCACGCGCAGCAACAAAGACCCAACGCAGCCAAAAATAAAAATAAGTAAATTAAAAAAACCAAAACCTGGCCTAGTGCGGTGAATTCAGTCAGTCCTCCATATCTGCGGGTTCCGTATTCGTGGGTTGTGTATCTGCTGGATTCTGTGGTTGGCTGAATCCGCGATGTGGAACCTACCCTTATGGAGGGCTGACTGTATAGAAACTTTGGATGCCCGGCTCCGTTTCGTTCACTTTTTGCTGAAAATTGTAGGAATTCTTTGAAGAAATGCACGGGGATATTAACAATTAGCCTGGGGACTAACAGTTTGTTTTTGTAAATCTCGACTTAATAGATCTTCCCTAAGCATCAAGTTAGAATTCTGATGTTGACTCAGTACTGCTTACATCTGCCCTCAGTGCCCTCCCATTTTTATGTGCAAGTAGATGTTTACAGAGCTTTCATGTAAGGGAAATGTGACTACTGATGAGAAGTTACCTGTTTCTTACCATTTTGCTCTTTACTCATTTGTGCTTTCTAATCAAACTGACAGAGAATTACATCTGCTGGAAGTCGAGGGAGTTTTTAGGGTATAACTTACAGTTTGTAAAATTGATAAATGTTATTTTCAGAAATATCAAAAAATAGACACATTTTTCTAAAACCCTGAGAATCCTCCCATATATTCTTCTAAACACTTTCTTTTGAATATGTTTGCCTATGCACAGGTACTTTATATTGTTTTGTGGTGTGTTTTTGTCCACTGACTGATACATCATTAACATCTTACCATACCATTAAACAAACTGGTATATCGTACTTAATCATTGGGTTGTTTTGTGTTCTGGGTGCAGCCTAATTTATTGAATGAAGCTCCTCTGGGTTATAGACAACCCTTCAATAAACTCTCTGGTAGCTCTGTCCTTATACACAGAGCTAATTTTGGGGGGAGGAATTTGCATCACCTGATCCGCAGATACTGTCTTGCAGTTGTTCACAGGGGCCCACAGAAAAGAGACCCCAGTAAATGCATCACATGCCAGATTTAGAAGCTGATTAAGTCTTAGACATTTAGTTGAAATTTGTAACAATTTCAAAAAGAGACATTTTCACAATACCATTACTTTATGTCTGTATGACTTTTTTTTTTTTTTTTTTTTGGTTTTCAGTGACTTTCAAACATACAACCCCATTTGATACCCTGGACTTTGCAGATAAGAGAAACTGAGGCACTGATAGAACTTACTGCCATTGAAACCAATGTCACATAAATTCAAGTCTATAACTAGATATGTCAGTTTTTCTTAACTATTGGTGTTTACAATATTTTCTCAGTTTTAACTTTTATTTTATAAATGTAGACATAGTTCTGAGTGCAGTTGTTTTATTTTTTTAAAGATACCACTGACTTCTTTAGCATTTCCAGTCCAGTGAAGTCAGTTTATTTACAGAATGATGGTGGGAGCTACTCCTTAGATGTCGAATCATACGGTGATTTGAAGATGTTTTCTTTTATGATAATTGTCATTGTTCACGGGCATTGCTCTCAGTTACAGAATCCGAACATCTAGAAACATGAAGGAATGGCAGGAAAATTAGGAGAATCAAACGGGAGTTTAAAACTTCTGTTATCTGCTCGTACTGGATTGTCAGCATAGAATACCAAGTAGAAATTTGGGAGCGGGTTGAAATGGAAGGAAAGAGTGCATGTGCACAGGGACGTACGATATTGTGTACCCCTTGACATCTCTCTTAGGAAAAAAATCCCTCTGCTGCACTCACGTGAATAATTTGCTGTCTTGGAAATAAGTCTGTTTTTTGAGGACTCTTGGGTAGGACCAAGGCAGGGGACCTGAGCAGAACAGAGGAGCATGTCCCCAGACTGCAACCTTGACCCTGTGTGACGTGCTCTGTCTCCAGGACAATCCAACCTACTGTGCGTGTTACTGACTTATTTGCTTCCTGCTTTGCCTCCTCCCGTTAGGATGTAAGATTCGTGAGAACAGGGCTGTTGGCATGTTTGGTTTGTTTTTTATATTCCTAGTGCTAATAATAATACCCACAGCACGGAAATCTCTCCATCAATATTAAATGAATGATTTAGAAATGAGAGAAAACAGAGACCCATCTACCTCCCACCGCTTCTGCCCCCCCCCCACACACCCTGTTCCCCCCAAAGATATGAAAATCAACCCCAAAAGGAAAGTACAGATGTTAAGGGGGGAAAGTAGTATATTTTACTCATATGCTTGTTTTAGTTGCAGATATAAGTTGTGTGTCCCTTCAGAAAAACGAAAATTTCAGTAAGAACTTGAATTGGAAATTGAATTTTTAGTGATGGTTTTATTGAGGCCTAATTCACATACCATAGAAATCATCTACTTAAAGGGTAAGATTCAAGAGCATTTAGTCAGTTCCCGGAGCTGGGTAGCTGCCGTCACCACAGTCGGCTTTAGAACCTTCTCGTTAGCCCAGGAGGAAACCCTGTGCCCACTTAGTCGCCCCCCATTTCTCCTCGTCACCTCCACCAGACCCAGCAACATTCTTTTGTAAAGTCTCTACATCAATTCTTAGCAAGGTTACTTGTAGAAATGTATGCAGGTTTACTGTCAACTCTAGAAGGCTCCTTTATGTCATACTTCTTTACTACACCTGACCTTCTGGAGAAACCTTCAAATCCGTGAAATATATAATTTGTTACTTCTCTCTCTCTCTTTTTCTTTTTTCTTTTTTTCAATTTTAGGACACTGACATAGCTCCCTTTGTGGCCTCGTCACATCGTGTCTTCATAACATTTCATGCGGAGTATACAGCCCGACCGTCAGCAATCCGGTTAACCTGGGCCAGCTAACCGCAGGAGGCCGGGTCTGCTCAGCACTTTGGTTTTTCTGCAGGGGCTGGACCCTCAGACCTCACGCTGGCCGGGATTCTACCATCCTGATACCTGTCCCCCCTGCCTGTGCCACTGAGAATAATCCGAACTTCTTTGTTTTTCATCAAAGCACATGTGGAATCAATATTTGTATACATTTTTTGCACGTAGAATGTAGCTTCTTTAATCTAATATTTTGAGCTGAAATTTTCTAGAATCCTTTAAAGGGGTGGAAATGATTATGGCATACGTGCTGTACATTTTCAAAAGCTAATAAAATAGAAGTACCGTTTTCACTGTGAATGTCAAATTGGGGATGATAAACATACTGAAATGTAAACAGTGATGCTGCATTATTTTTTTAAACTCATTAAAATTTGTCTTTCACTATGGGGTATGTGTAAAATTTCGAGTTGAATATTTCCATTTTAAAAAAGTATATGAGTTCTTCACTATAGGAACTCCGGAGCCAAGCTGCCTGCGTTTGAATTTTAGCCTTTCTAGTTAACTTCCTTAACTCTCTGTGCTGCAGTTTCCCTACGTACCACTGTTGTCTGTTCGCAGTTTAACAACACGAGATGCGAAGTTATACATAGTTAAGCAATGCTTTGACCATGTTTTCTGCTGCCTTTAACCAAGAGACGTTAGGTTAAATATGCAAAGTTAAATCTTACTAAGAACATGGGGCCCACTGAATGAAAGACGCTATCGAATGTGTAACTGCATCTTCCTGTACTACTCAAATGCCAGGGAAACGATCTCTGCACAGACTACAAGCCACATAAATGAGATATTCTCACCTTTGCTCTACCATGGATGGATGCATCAGCTTTATGGAGGACACTCTATTGGAAAGAACAGTGAACGCAATGAAGAGACCATCAAACCCAAGGGTCTTGACAAAGCTGGAACAATGGACTAAAGCCCTCAAGATGAAGTTTGATAGGAGTAGATATAAGACCTAGCTCTTTTATCTAAAAATGAATCACAAAGTTACAGAATATGGAGAAAGTTGAACAATAACCTATGAAATAGTTGTTTTATCTGAAAGCAAGAGTAACACATGCAGCTGTCAACCCGTAAGAGATGATTTGACCTGTGGTTGCATCATTAGAGTAACAGTGTCTACAAGAGTCCTTTTCAGAGAGACATGATTCCTAGGAGGCCCATGAGAATATCTGGAAAGTGTATCTACCAAGATGAAGACAGCACAGTCAATATTAGTATGTCATTTTTACACTAAAACCTGAAAACGGAAAATAAGAATATTTTCTCACATTCTGTAGGCCGTAAGTAGAATCTGAAAAGCCATGTTATAAAATGAATGGACTCGAGGTGGGGGTGAGGGGAGGTCTCACCTGGAAGCCAACGGAGCCCGGGAGTCGGGGAGCTGGGCTTCCACTCACCACGTGTTCTTTCTACCCCTCTCCTCTTCTGTCTGCCTGAAGAACTGGGCCTCGGCAGGAAGAACAGAGCACAGCCTGGCCAGCACCAGCTATGGTTAAGTTAGCCATTGCTGGCCAGAGCTGCTCTCATCTGACCTTCAGGGAACTGCCTGGGATAACTCAGCCAGAGGCCACCACAGGCCAGGAATCTCCCGGCACTTCAGACATTTGTGAAGAACGCCCCAGGGGGTGCATGGGGCCAATGACAGTTTGGGTCTAGGAGATGCCCGGGTTCTGGGTTCTGCTTGTCCTAATTTCCTATTAAATTTCAACTCCATTTAATTAATAGGAATTTGTTAAAAATCCACCCCACACTCCCCTAGGGAGTAGTAACATGGTTAATTTTATTAAGAGAAAGGAGAACTAACATCTATATAACATTTGCTCTCTGCCAGGCATCACTCGTGGAAGTGGGATACTCAGAGCCGCCACCTCCATGTTACAGTTGAGGAAAATGAGGCGCAGAAAAGCTTGTAAAACTTGAGTGACAGAATGTGATTTTAACCTCAGCAACTGCCAAAGAGAGTGCCTCCCTTCCTGCCAGAGGGATTAAGTGTGAACTTAGTAATATGACAGCCCAACTATCTCCGTAGATCTAGTGACATTATTAAAAAAGACTGTCACTGTTATATGACCTAGAAAAAAGGCTGATGCAATTCTTGTTATCTTAGTAAAAACTTAGAGATTAGACAGAGTCAAAAATACCGTTAATGGAAGAAGACGTTTAATTTATTGAGACCTCAAGTCACTCTATGGCTGTCAATTTAATGGGGAAGTTATTGGAAGAAAAATGATATACTTTTTGGATATTTAATGAGAAATTTGCTTTTCCAATTTTTTTTTTAAATTTCTGGTTTTTTTGGCCATGCCACTTGGTCAGCAGGATACTCCCCAACCAGGGATTGAACCCCGGCCACAACAGTGAAAGCCTGGAATCCTAACCACTAGGCCGCCAGGGAACTCCCTGCTTTTCACGTTTTAACTTGGTAACTTTATATGTTTCTTCATAAGTAGTTTATTGGAGACAAAGGCATTTTTTAAATGAATGATTTATGTAATAATTTATGTGAATTTACCCACTGTTGTCGTAGTCTGGAGTGCTGATACACAGCAGGACCCTATGAGGCTCCTGGGCATGAAGGCCTTCCTGTGGCCCCCATTTCTTGATCACAGGAAATAGGCTTCATTCAGCCTCCAAGACCTTCCCTGAGCTCCGATGGGCAGGTTCAAACAGTTGCTAATTAGGGAAGGGAGGAAGAGTCAAAAGAAACAATAGTGCAGCCTTGGGGCAGGGTCCTGGTCTCCCCTTCCCCTCCCCCCAAGGGATGCACATCACAATATCTCTGGGCTGTTCGGCAGATACTGAAACCCCCTCCAGGTGGGAGAAGTTAACTGTGTGCTGCCCGCAAGCACGGAGATCCCAGACCGGTTGGAACCAGAAGGTTGATGATGCCGACTCCCACTTACCTCCCCACCAACCAATCAGAAGAATGCCCACGAGCTGACCACACCCTGTTTGAACCATTACTATAAAACTCCTCCATATCCGCTCCAGGTTGGACACACAGTTTTGAGGGCAGCAGCCCGCTGCAACCCCCTTTGCCTGGCACAGTATTAAAGCTATTCTTTTCTACTTCACCCGAAACTCTGTCTCCGAGAATTAATTCGGTGTCAGGGTACAGACGCAGGATTCGGCTTTAGTGCCTCATGGGGACCAGGCATTTTCCATACTCTGTCTTTGCTTGGCCCCCTCTGGGCTCAAAGGCAGGGATAGTACATGTTCTGCCAGAGAGAGGTATTGAAGCACATGCTGTGTGTAAGCATGGTGCACTTGGCCGTGACACTGCAGAGGGGATTTTAGCTCTGATGAATATTGACTTTTCCTTGCAGGAATGGCTACATAATTTGCAGGGCCCCTGGTTCAAAAATTATTAACCATTTCAAGCTGGTGATAGCAGAACAATAAACTAACCGTGGGGCCCATCTAAGGCTGGAGCTTTGTGTCACTGCGTACAGTTTGCATATCCAGGAAGCTGGTCCTGTTTCCAGGTTATAAAAATCCGGAACTTAGGGACACATTTCATTAAGAATTGTATGGCTAAAAGTGAAGAGAATGAAAGATTATAAGGGAGTGAAAACAAATTTCTGGAAAACCAGAAGTGACTGCAAGCATGGGAAGGCAGCCTTGTGATTATAAAACTGGGTTCTAACCTCTGTAGAAACTTAACAAACAGCCCAGGGAAACTTAATGCTGACCTAGGAGGGAAACAAATACACATCAACAACAGAGGAAGAAAGAAACCACACCAGCTATCTAGAAAAATCAGCTCAGACTTCATGCTTAAATACAAAAGGACAACCAGGCATCACCAGACAGAGGGAGAGTTACAGCAGCCTGAACGGGAAAGAACGAGATAAACTAACAAGAAAGGGACATGAGAAAACAACTTAGTAAACACGAGAGGTTTAAAAATTGTTATCCTCAGATAACAATATTTGAGAGGAGTGTGCATTCATGAAGCAAAAGCAGGGCGCTATTAAACAAGAAGGAGCTCTTAAGTATATTTCATTAATAGCCAAAATAATTTTTAAAAATTTAATAGAGCTTTGGAAGATAAAATAGAGAAAATCTCCCAGAACATGAAGTTAAAAAACAAAACAAAAAAAAAGGAAAGGAAATATATGAGGGAACAAAAATGCCCAGCTATTGAAAACCAGCCCAGGAGGCTGCCATCCAATAAGATTTCCAGAAAGGGTGATAAATCAGAGAAAATGGCAGGAAAGAAATTTCAAAGGATAAACAGAAAACAATTTCCAGAGAGGAAGAGAGAAAAGAATCGTCCTCTGAAAAGGACCCAATGAGCCCTAAACAGATTAAGTGAGAAAAGACCCCCCATCGGAGATATTATGGTGACATTTCAGAACTTGACGAATGATAAAAAGATCACAAATGCTTCCCAAGGGAAAACAATAGTTCCCTGCAAAGATGTGAGGAGACCAATATGTTTCTGGGCATCAATACTGAAAGCAGAAGTCAGTGGAACTATGCCATCGAGATTTAGGAGAAACTTCTTTTGAACCTAGAATTCCATGTCAGGCAAATTATCAAAGGTGCGGACAGAATAAGGACATTTAAAAACATGCAACTACTCAAAATTTGTGCCTCCTATACATCCTTCTAGAGAAAGTTACTTGAGGGTAGTTACTCCAGCAAGATGCCTGCAAGAAATGTCTGTCTCAACCCAGGGACCAAATGAAAAGGAATTATAGATAACTTCTCAGCTGGAAGGACAGAACGAATCAGTCTAAGTTAGAGCAGTAAATTAGAAGGTTCCTAAAGTCTTCAAGAAGTCATCGGATTTCAAGCAGTAGCGAGTAATGAAAAGCTTAAAGGTTACAAGAAGAAAAGGAAAACAGAAATTCTAGTAAAAAGAACAATGAAAACTGTATAAGAAAATCATCATTCAATAGAGAGCTAACTAAGCTATATCACATCATAAGAACAGAGAAGTCACGTATTTATCTGGTATATTCCCCCTCCTGTGAGCCAGGGGTCCGTGACTGCGACCTGGGCGTCGGGGACACAGACCACCAAGGAGTTCTTGCTTTGAGAAGCTCACAACATAGCGGGAGGTACAACCTGTGGGGAAGGGACTCAGGGCAGCAACTTCCAGTAAGTGGAACCGCAATTAAAGAAGCAGCACACTGAGAGAAAATTTACTTGTAGTTTCCCCGGAACCCATCCTGGTGTACCATCAGCCCTTCGCAGGCGCTGCCCAAACTTCCCGGCTTCCGCCCACACCACTCTGGCTTCCACCTACAAACTGAGCCTGCGCCGAACTAGCGCGCACGCGCCGACTCCAGTCCAATCGGAATCTCCAACGGGAGGGAGCTAACCTCGGGTGGGGCGGAGTCCCGAGGCCGAACAGCAAACGTGATTGGTCGGCCCCGGGGCAC
Source organism: Phocoena sinus (assembly GCF_008692025.1). Taxonomy (NCBI): domain Eukaryota; kingdom Metazoa; phylum Chordata; class Mammalia; order Artiodactyla; family Phocoenidae; genus Phocoena; species Phocoena sinus. The sequence continues at coordinate 5,554,641 of NC_045764.1, forward strand.
GCATTCTTTTGTGGGCGAGGTCTCGCGCTAAGCCACGTCTAGTAAGCTGCTCTCCTAATTAGGGAACGGTCTGGCGCGGGCGGGGCGAGGAGCTCAGAGTGGCCCGGTGTACGCCTGCGCCGAGTGCCGGGACAGGGCGTGTTCCTCGTTCGGCTGCTCGTTTTGCACAGACCGAGTGGAGTGCATCTCTCGCCGCCGGAGTGAGCCCTGCAGAAGCCTGTTGTTCCCACGCGCAGCCTGTTAGGTGCAGCCCTCCGCAGTGAGTATGTGTGTGGCGTTGCCCTTGTGTTTGCTTCTCTCTCCGCGGCGGGAACGGTGCTGGACCCTTCCCACTCCCTGTCCCGCCCTCCCCATCCCCCTCCCTGCCCCCGGACCCTGCTTGCGGGTGCCCACTTACCAAGGCCAGGCGAAAACTGGAGAGTGCCAGCCGGGGGTTTCCTCATTTCTCTCTCTGCAACCTCCTGGCCGTCGCCCACGTGCTGTGTTGTTGTCATTTGGTACAGGTCATGTCCAAGTCTCTTAAAAAGTTGGTGGAGGAGAGCCGGGAGAAGAACCAGCCGGAAGTGGACATGAGTGACCGGGGCATCTCCAACATGCTGGACGTCAACGGCTTGTGTAAGTTCTCCGGAGGGCCTTCCCCTCGGAGGAGCTGGACGGGTTTGTGAGTTTAAGAAGTAACTGCTGGTGCCGGTGCGAGACGTTGTAGTGGTTTACATCCCACCCGCTGCTTGGCTGCTTGTAAACAGCACTTGTCGAGGGCTCAGCTCGGAAAGCTTGCAGTCAGAGTTTGTTCTGTCCCAGCTGGAAAACGGACACGAGAGCCAGGTTAGGAATCCCCAGACCGTGGCTGCTGGACCTCATCAATTCTCCAGACTGATTGATGGCCTTCGGGTGGACTTAACCACACAGTTTACTAAAGAGCCACTTGGTGTCCTATTTATTTTAATTTTTTATTTTTTTTCACTTGGTGCTTTAATGGAAAATTAGTTCTGAATCATTTTTCCATTCTCTTAATATAGTCTCCTATGTAGCCTTGAACAAATGCCCCACGGAAATTACCTGATAAGTGTTTTTGCACCTGGAGCAAGTTAAACGTTTCTTGACTCATTACCTTTTTCTCATTACTCATTACCGTCAACCCTTTTTCTGGGTTTATTGTCCTCACTTAGTTCAGGCTTTTGTTACTTCCCCCCTCTGCTATTGTAATGTCTTTCTAACTTTCCCTCTTGCCTCCAGTTTTACTGCCCCTGTTGCTTTCCTGTAACATGCATCTTACTGCAACTGTCTCCTTTAAACCGGGGATTGCAAATTCAGACGTCTTCAGGGGCCAGGTGAGGATGGTCATGAATTCTGTAATAGGTATCTCATCTGAAGGGGGCAGCTGCTACACCTGCTGCTTAGATCCAAACAGTTGTCACCACTTGGGAATGTTGGCCCAGCGTTGCCAGATTTTTTTTTCTCTATGAAGCCAAGAATCCTGATTTTTATATAAAATTTTCTAATTTTTAGATATTGACAGTTAATTCCAACACATTAGAGGTGAAATCAAGCTCTTGTTCAGGTTGATTGTGGCTGAAGTTTGGACCTTCTGGTTGTCCATTACCAATGGTAATGCTCCATGTTCCTTGAGATGACCTGTTCCTTTCTGAATCTGACTACAGCCTACCTTAGCGCCTGTTCCTTCCATGCATCTGGCATCCCAACCATAATGAACTGATGGTCCTTTCTGAGCCAGGGCATTCCTTCTCGTCTTTGTGCCTTTAGAAGTATCGTTTCCTCCCTCTCCACCCCCTTCACCCCAGATCCTTTTACTTACCTGTCAAGAGTCAGCTCAGACGCCACAGCCTGTGTGAAGCCTTCTCAGTGAAGTTTGGACACACTTTGCTTCATGACCCTTTTTTTTTTTTTTGGTCGCACTGTGTGGGGCCTGTGGCATCTTAGTTCCCCGACCAGGGATCGAACCCGTGTCCCCTGCAGTGGAAGCTCGGAGTCTTAACCACTGGACCGCCAGGGAAGTCCCACTTCGTGACGGTTGTTACACAGAATTGTGATGTGTTCTTAATCCAGACGTCTTTCTTCCCCAGTGGGAGGCCGAGGGGAACGAAAGCAGTGCAGTATTCCTGTGTGCCTTGTTTATTCTAGTGCCTGGAACACAGTAGGTGCTCCGAAATGTTTGACAGATGAAGGAAAGAATGATGGATTAGGCCTGCGAGCTGATGAGATCCAGACCAGGATGTGACACTGGAGAAGAAGGGGGGATGTCCAGGAGACCCTAAAAGATGACGGATTGCTTGTTAGGCCTGGAGAGAGCAGAGTCAAAGTTAGCGTGAATCCGTGGTTTGCGCCTGAGACAGAGATTGGGGTTGGTGCCATTGATACATCTCTGCAAAAGGCAAGGGGATGAAAAGCGGTAGGTGATTTGCATTTGGTAATTCTTAGGAAGACACCTGCCGTTCAGTTTGGCTTTCGTGCGAATTAGCATTTCAGTCTCCTGGTCTGTGCTGGCCTCTCTCGGTAGTAGTGGCTTCTTGGTGGCAGCAGGTGTCTCAGGTGAGGGACTGGCAGTTGCAGATCTGGATGTGTCCCCGTACCGCCCCTGCCCTGCTGGGATCAAGATGGTCCCTGGGGGCACAGCTGTGTCAGAGGAAGGGGATGGGGGGAAGAGGATGGAAGCAGGAGGCCTGGCTCGGCTGTGCCCTTGGTCCCACGGGTTTCTGCCCCTCAGGGCTCTTTCTCATGGGCTTGAAAAAAGGTTGCTTTCACGAGAGGAACTTCATACCCCTCAGCTTTGACGAGGATTCTCTGTGTAATATTTATAAGTAGGGAGAGCGGTGTAGCTATTTCAGTTCAGTTGCTTTATCTCTTTGAAGCCTTGGCTTTTATTGAAGAAGAAAAGATAGCCACTTGCTTCCTGAAAAAGCTCTTTCCGGTGTAATATTAGGTGCCGGAAAAGCAAGGTCATTCTTAATGTTTTCCCCAAAGAAGTCGCTTCAAGAAGAGCAAGAGTGCTTCTTGGGGAGTTTAGTGGAAGTGAATTTGGAAATCCCACCTCCGCAGGCCTCTGGAGTGTGGTAGACCCAGCGAAGGAGTGGCTGCTTTCTGCTAAAACTCCCCGACTTCTGGACTCTGAGGGTCCCAGAATGCCTTAAGAATCCCATCCTCCACTGGGGCTCATTTATCAGTAGTGTACGTAACGTTATGTGTTTTAATATATATTAAAGTATTTGGCATGATCGCCTTAGCTGTAGTGTAAGGATTCCCACAGTCTTTTACTTATAAAATTTTAACTGTAATCCTCAGGTTTTATTTATTTATTTATTTATTTATTTATCTGTGGCCGTGTGGCTTGTGGGATCTTAGTTCCCCAACCAGGAATGGAACCCGGGCCTCAGCAGTGAAAGCACTGGACTGCCAGGGAATTCCCTGAGGTTTTATGTGCTACTGTCAAGATGGAACCCAGGGAACAGCTTATTCGCATGGACAGAGAATGGTATTGTATGAAGCCTTCCCTTCATGATCGTTACTTTGTTTAGTTTCTCCAACGATGAGAAAGAATTAAGCTTTGAAGCTAAGAGTGGTAGTTGTGTACCTATTCTCAGCATGGGAAACGGGCTTCACTTCTGCTTGGGAGAGTTGCGTCTTATAAACGTAGCCCTTTCATTCCTCTGAGACGGTAAGCTGCCTTTAAAAAATGCTTTCAGGAGCTGAGGTACCAAAAGCTTTCTGACGGGGAAAACTTCATAGGCTGGAGACAGACATCCAGCAGGTTCTAGAGTTTTCTGTCAGTCCAGCCAGGTCCTGGAGATGCTCAGATCCAACCCTGAGAGGCAAACGTAGTCCAGCGCTTACAAGTAGGACCTGGAGTTGAGTAGACCGGGTGTAGATTGTCCAGGTTTACTTATCGCTGTGTTAACTTTACAGAAGCTACGAAACCGTTCTGAGCCTCAAGTGCCTCGTTGTTAGATGGAAACCTAAGTACCCACTTGGGGGCATGGGTGTAGCGCCGAGTGCACTGCTTCCTGTCGAGGGCTTAGCACCGAGCCAGTACTAAGCGCACAGCGACTGTTAACTGCTCATATGAATGTCCAGAGAGCGCGTAAGCCTCATACGGAACCAGTCCCAATGCAGTCGATGGCCTGAACGGGGTATAGCCTGCTTAGTTGGACCGGGAAAGGCATCTGTGTGTGTTATGTGTTGACGTTTTCTGTGTGGCTTAACAGAACCTGGTGTGTCTGGCCCTTTTGCCTAGGGTTCCCATAGATTTCGATTGCTGTTTCTTTAAAATGATCGCTCATTTTATTTCTTTTCCTTCATTTTTTTTTTTCCTGCACAGCATGTAATCTGCTGAAAGCTTCTGGGAGGAACGGTACCAATTTTGTACTTTTTATTAAAGAGATTTCACAGCAGAAGCTCTCTCTCCTGCAGCAGCTCTTCACCCAGATGATAAAGTTGCTCTTGAAGGGTCCTGTCATCAGCTTCCTGGGAGCAGAGACTCCCATCGGCAGCCAGAGAGACTTCTTTTCATTTCTTTTATTTAAGTCTCTCTGACTTCTTAATCTCTTCACATTTACTGCGCTCTGGGTGTCAAACCTTTATCGGTTTTTTTTTGTTGTTGTTTTTCTTCAGGTTAGACTAATGTATCTCTCAGATAAATTTTATTTTATTATTATTTAAATTTTTATTTTATATTGGAGTATAGTTGATTAACAATGATGTGTTCGTTACAGATGTACCACAAAGTGATTCAGTTATACCCATACAAGTATCCATTCTTTTCCAGATTCTTTTCCCATTGAGGTTATTACAGAATATTTTAAAAGAGAAGAATCAGCTGCCTCTGAGGTAGTTGTCTTTCTAAAGGACCCTGCAAAAGAATCAACAGACGTAATCCCGGGTTGGTTATCTGGAGGGGCTGTTAATCCAGGAAGTGGTGAGGCCTGCTGGGAATTTTCATCATGATAGGACTTCTTTGGGGGAATGATAGAAGAGCTGGGAAGACCACGTCCCTTTCACTGTGATCTTTATTAAGACCTTTTCTTTTTTTGCTCTCCTGACTTGTGTGTTTAAGCCCACCTTTGTGTTTTTAAACATATTGGCCTGGGCAGTCCTTACCCTTTCTCTCTCCAGCCACCCTCCTCCAAGCCTTGTGAATTAACGCTTGTTGAGGGAGGAGATGACTTTCTGTCCATGTGACTCCATTCACATGTGTCACCTCCTCTGGGAAGCTCCCCAGGACTAAATTTTAACCCACCATCCCCTCCAGCCTGGCTTAAACGTCTTTTCTGGGCTCTGCGTGTGCACCTCTGTTATTTTTGTAGTTGGCGTTTGGGAAAAATTTATCGAAGAAGGTTGCTGTCCTTCTCAGTTAAGAATTCAGGTGCGCTGGGGTAGAAAGTATAGCACAGGAGAGAGGGGGCACACCCTCTGGCTTCATTGTAACTTCATCACCTCTTTGAAGGTCCTGTCTCCAAACACAGTGTCACTCTGAGGGCTTCAACCCAGGACTTGAGGGGGCCGCAGATCAGCCCATCACATCTGCATCAGAGATTCTGAATGGTACACACGTGAGTGCTTACATGGTGTTAAGTGCTTCTTGCGTCAGCCTTTGGTGCAGATAATAATCATCAGCGTTTTACAGATGAGCAAACAGAAGGTCGAGAAAGCCTCAGCATCACACGTTAGACACACCGACAGCTTTGTTCTGTAACCCTGTGCAGTGTGGTTTCCCACCCCTGGCTCAGGCCTTAAGGAGTGATGCTTTCCAGGGCTAAGCGGGGCTGGCGGGCCTCACCTCATGCCAGTCAGTTTCAGACTTCTTTAAAAACACTGTGCTGGGGGCTTCCCTGGCGGTCCAGTGGTTAAGGCTCCACGCTTCCACCGCAGGGGGTGTGGGATCGATCTCTGGTCGGGGAACTAAGATCCCGCATGCCGTGCAGTGTGGCCAAAAAAAAAAAAAATGTGGTATTGGTATAAAAACAGGCATATAGACCAGTGGAATAGAATGGGGAGTCCAGAAATAAATTGTGGCATTAAAAAACCCCAAAAAAACAACACTGTGCTAGGCTAAGAAAACGCATCATTCTTCCAGTCGGCCAGCTTGGAAGCTTAGGTTTATCACATTGTCGCAGGGCTTTAACTGTCAAAGAAAACAGTAGAGGCAACTTGGTCTCTATCTGGTCAGAGTTAACTCTGAACCCTCCCCGTTTCCTTAGGCTTTTCTGAAAAACTATTAATTTTAACTGGGTTTAACGGCAGATGTGAGATTTTTTACACTGTACATTAATTCATTTTTTTCTATCTTCAAACTTAGAACATTAGCTTAAAACCCTCTGTGAAGTATGGTGCTGGAGAAGGTTCTCTTGGGGCAGTATTGGTTCATGTATCACAACAGAATAAACCAGAGTTGAGTGAAATGGTAACCGTAGTTGTAGTTTACCGGTACGTCATAAAGAGCCTTTTCGTTTAATACGTTTCTCTGTGTACCTGTTAACGATTCCTCCGGACTCAGAATAGTTCTTAAGGGTAAAGTGGGCCAAATGAAAGGCACACCTCAGACCAGGTAGTGAACTGGAGGGGGTCTTGGCCTCTTGGTTTTTCAGAGCACAGCACAGAGCAGAGATTGGTGACATGGTGTACACCCTCAGTGTACAAGTGGCAGTTCCGCAGATGTTTACGTACACAGCTGGTTTTTCAGAGCTGTAAATATTTCAGTCTTCAGGCCTTGTGAAAGATGCCTATGTAACCTGTTAGTACTCTACAAATTGTGTACTCTTTATTAGAAAAGGATAAAAATAATAGATAATTTTAAAATATCTATATGGAGTGTATTCGTACACATGTGCCGGGCATTGTACGTGGCTCTTCATATGGATTATTTCCTTTAAACCTCACAGTTTCATGAGGATTGTCATCGTCGTCGTCGTCATCCTTGTCACCCAGTTTATAGCACAGAGACGTTGAGAACTGAAGTAGCTTTTGCTCTAGGTCACGCACTAACAAGTAGCAGAGTCAGGATTTGCAGCCAGGCACTCAGACTCCAGAAGCTGTGTTGTTAGCTCATGCTTTCTTTTTTTTTTTATTTTTATTTTTTTTGCGATACGCGGGCCTCTCACTGCTGTGGCCTCTCCCGTCGCGGAGCACAGGCTCCGGACGCGCAGGCTCAGCGGCCATGGCTCACGGGCCCAGCCGCTCCGCGGCATGTGGGATCTTCCCGGACCGGGGCACGAACCCGCGTCCCCTGCATCGGCAGGCGGACTCTCAACCACTGCGCCACCAGGGAAGCCCCTGCTCATGCTTTCTTGCCTTACTCATGTCACTAACGTTTTTGACAGTCAGGTGCACGTACGAAGGTACAGCCGCTAATTCAGCAAGCATCCACTGAGTGCCTCCTGGCGGTCTGGTCCCAGAAGCTGCGTCCCTGCCCTGTATGGGCTGCTGAGTCTGTATCCGTTGAGGAATGCGTTCAGGGATGCCGACCCTGCTCTTGCCCATGGGGCCGAGGAAACAGGAACCTTCTTCTTCCCCAAACACTTAACACACTCTTAAAAAAATCCATTTCAAGAAGCCTTTACTGAAGGCTATCCTATAGATAAGCGCACATATAACTGTACAGTGTGACAGATTTTCAAAGCAAGAAACAGAACACAGTGGGCGTGTCCCAGGCACCAGCCCCTCAGGACAGGGTCCTGACTGACAGCATAGATTCCCTTTGCCTGTTGATGTGCATCGTTCACAGGAAAGAGGGTTTACAGTGCTCACTCTTTACTGTCTGGTTCTTAACGCTCAGCACCTGGTTCGTGAGCTTCTTCGTGTCGTGACACTGGTTACAGATCCAGGGTGTGACTGCCCAGCTCAGGCATCCGCTCGGCTGTTGATGGGTGTTCGTGTCGCTCCCAGGCTAGGGCTGTCACCGTAGTGCTGCTGTGACCACGTGAACACACATATTCCTTTCTGTCGGTTACAGACTAGGGGTGGAATTGTTGAGTCATGGGGCGTGCTCTTGTGTACGCTTTGAAATGGAAGCAGGAATCACCGAAATGGGGAAGACATTTGAAACTTAGATGTCAGGCAAAGGCTTAACGTTCTCGATGCAGAATGAGCTCTCGCAGAGGCGCTGGTCAGGCCTCCCGAGGTGCTCACTCAGTGCATTGCCCTCTTCCGAGAGGAATTACTCACACCTCAAGCTTTTCTCTGAGAATTAGCTTGCTCACGGGTTGGTGTCATCCATACCAGCTGCTGGCAAACTTGTCTGGTTTTTAGACTCACCTGGGGAATGTTTACACATTGCAGTGCTCAGGCCGCACCCCAGACCAGTTCAGGGGGAAACTCTGAATGTGGAGACAGGTGTCAGAAATTTTGCTCTTTAATATGTTTTCGGGCTTCCCTGGTGGCGCAGTGGTTGAGAGTCCGCCTGCCGATGCAGGGGACACGGGTTCGTGCCCCGGTCCGGGAAGATCCCACATGCCGCGGAGTGGCTGGGCCCGTGAGCCATGGCCAATGAGCCTGCACGTCTGGAGCCTGTGCCGCGCAACGGGAGAGGCCGCAACAGTGAGAGGCCCGCATACCGAAAAAAAAAAAAAAAAATGTTTTCATCCATGCACACCACAGCCTTGCAGCCACGGTCTTTGTTCAAGTGCAAACTGTTCATTTTTGGCCTGTGGGAACCTCTTGTCGTTGGCTCTCCCATCCAGTGGACATGAACAAAGAGTAAAAAGCTGTTCCCGGTGTGTCTGTGAATTCCTATCCCGGACCTGGAATCAGCTGTCCTCATAGAAACCCTGTTTTTGTTTGTCTGTCTTAGTGGGCAATAATTTGGGACCACAATCTGGGCTCCAGGGGTGCTCATTATTCCTGGGTCGTTCGTGGTCTTTAGGCATTTTTAGCAGACACAGCTTAAAAAAAAAAACAGTATACACACACACACACACACACACACACACACACACACACGTGTCGCAATATATGTATCTATAGATATATACAGATACATATATACACATATATGAAGATTAAAATATCTAACGTCCAATTCAAATATGGGACTGTAAGGCTCTTACTTAACTTCCTTCACGCTAGTCTCTACTTTGCTTCCACTCTGAGAATCCTGATTGTCAGGGATACACACGATGTTAGACTATCTCACAGTTACTTATTTGGTACATTACACACAAATAGCAATGCTAATATTACCAGCGCCGGTATTGCTGAAAAGAGTCGTTCTGTGCATATTCTATCCCCATTCTCCTCCTTTTTCTGTTTGTTGTATTATACTTCACTTTTTTTTTTACAGCAGTTTCCCCTGTTGTTAACATCTGGCATTCATTCGAGTGATACTTTCGTTGCAGTTGATGGAGCAGCATCGATACATTATTATTCACTAAAATCCACAGTTTACATTGTTGGCCGCTGGTTGTGCCGTAACACACTATGGCTTTTAACAGATGCATAATATCCTACAGAGTAGTTTCACTGTCCTAAATACCCTCTGTGTTCTACTTATTTTTCCCTCTCTTCCTCATTACCTCCTGTTGAACCCCAGGCAACCACTGAAATTTTATGTCTATAGTTTTGCCTTTCCCAGAATGTGATGTAGTTGAAATCGTATCGTACGTAATCTTTACAGAAAGCCTTCTTTGACTTAGCAATATGAGTTTCAGTTCCTTCTGTGTCTTGTCTTGGCTCCATAGCTCGTATTTTTTTATTATTGGTTAAAATTCCATTGTCTGAATGCACCACAGCTTTTTTGTCCTTTCACATATTGAAGGACATCTTGGTTGCTGTCACATTTTGTCAGTTTGCCGCTATAAACATCCATGTGCAGATGTTTGTGTGAACGTAGTTTTTTGACTCCTTTGGGTAAATGCAAAGGAACAGAATTGCTGGATCCTACGGTAAGAGTATTTTTGGCGTAATAAGAAACCACTGTCTTCCGAAGTGGCTGCACCATTTCGGACATCCCCCGGCAATGAATGAGAGTTCCTGTGGCTCCACACCCTTGTCAATGTTTGGTGCTGTCAGTATTCTGGATTTTGCCCATTCTGAGAGGTGTGTAGCGGCATCTCGTTGTTTTCAATGGGCAGTTCCTTAATGGCGTGTCATGTGGAAAATCTTCTCATATGCTTGTTTGCCCTCTGTATATCTGCTTTGATGAGGTGTCTGTTGAGGTCTTTGGCCCACTTTTTAATTGGGATGTTTGTTTTCTTATTGTTGGATTTAAAAAGTTCTTTGTGTATTTTGGAAAGAAGTCCTATATCAGATGTGTGTTTTGCAAAAATGTTGTCTTCGTCTGTGGCTCTTGTTTCCCTTTTATTAACATTGTCTTTCATAGAGGAGAAGTTTTTAATTTTAATGAAGTCCCAGCCAGTTAACACCTTTTTTTTTTTTTTTTTGATAGTGCTTTTGGTGTTGTATCTAAGAAGTCATTACGAGATCAAGGGCTGCCTAGATTTTCTCCTGTGTTGTATTCTAGGACTTTACGGCTTTTGCATTTTACACTATGAACCACTCTGAGTCAATATTTGTCAAAGGTGTAAGTTCTGTGTCTAGATTCTTTTTTTTTTTTCTTATGTAGATGTCGAATTCCAGCACCATTTGTTGAGAAGATTATCCTTTTTCCATTGAATTGCCTTTGCTCCTTTGTCAGAGACCAGTTGACTATTTGTGTGGGTCTGTTTCCCGGTACTCTTCTGTTCCAGTGATGTCTTTGTTTTTTTCAATTGGTGACTGTGGATTTATATAGTAAGTTTTGAGTTGGGACGTGTCAATTTTCTGAGTTTGTTTTTCTTTTTCAATATTTTATTGCTATTTTGGGTCTTTTGCCTTCCCATGTAAATTTTAGAATCGGTTTGGCGCCATTCACGAAATAAACTTGCTGTGGTTTTCATTGGGATTGCACTGAATCTCTAGATCAAGTTAGGAAGAACCGGGTAGCCAGGGGGTGGGACTGAAAGTTCCAGCCCTGGCAACCAGCCCCCATCCTTTAGAAGCTTCTGCAAGTCGCCTCATTAACATAACAAAGGCACCTTTGTTTAGATTCACTGTGGTAAAGCCTCCTGTTTGGGTGTTGTTTAATACCTCTAGAGCTGATATAAGGAGAGTATTGTGTCCTGACTCAAGGCACTGACTTTGGAGCCATGGTCTTTATTAATTATCCCACTTTGCCATTTATTTGTAACATGCCCTTAGATCACTTCCTGTCTTTGTACGTCAATTTCCTCATTGATGAAATGGGAAATTTCTGCCGCCCCTCAAATAAAAGATGACGTCTGTGTAGTACCTGATGCAGAGCAGGTGCCTCAGAAGGACCCTCAGGGCCAGTCGTCAGGACATTGTGCATTTGTTACACTGAGGCACGGGGCTGTTCTCTGGTGGGGCAGCGGGTTTGGGGCTGAAGAGTCTAATGGTCCTTCGGGCGGGAGTGGAGGCGTGGATGCCCTCAGGGGCACATCTGTTTGCTGGATCTGTGTGTGGGGGCGGGAGAGAGGCAGGTGGCAGAGGCTGGGGCAGGATTGTGGGAAGAGGTGGAGGGGGACCCCGTGGATGATCAGAAAACAGGTACCGAGATTTGAGCGGGGAGCAGCTGATGACAGGTGTCAGTCCAGTAGACTAGGGATCTGGGACTGGACAAGGTAGCTCTTGGGGGTCAGGGTTAAGGGGTGGCTTGGGGGGAGCAGACGATGGCCGGGGCAAAAGCAATGAAGGGCAGACTGCGAGGCCACGTCGCGTGCTAGGTGTGGGTGCCGGCTGGTGGCCCAGCGGCCCTCAGACAGGCGGTGCCTGTCAGAGGACCTACAGCGCTTTGAGTTCGGAGAGCCACCCGGCCCTGTGGAAGAAGGTCAGAGATTCTGGGTCTTCCTGCTCCTGAAGCCACCAGGGAAAAACATGGCTCTTGGGTTGAGGGTAAGAAGCGTGGAGGGAGGTTGATCAGGGGGCAGAGAGAAGCCCACCCTCAACTCCCACTCAGCGGCCTTCTCTGTTGGCAGCGACACAGGGAAGGTGAGAACAGAGCGGTTGGTCTGAAGTGGAAGGTGTGCATGTATGGCGTTGCCCATCGTCATTTGGGGGGAAAAATGAACCAATGGACCAAGGCTCCTTTTTATCTTTTTTTTTTTTTTTTTTTTTGCGGTACGTGGGCCTCTCACTGTTGTGGCCTCTCCCGCTGTGGAGCACAGGCTCCGGACACGCAGGCTCAGCGGCCATGGCTCACGGGCCCAGCCGCTCCGCGGCATGTGGGATCTTCCCGGACCGGGGCACGAACCCCTGTCCCCTGCATCGGCAGGCGGACTCTCAACCACTGCGCCACCAGGGAAGCCCTCCTTTTTATGTTATTTGTATTTGCCTAGTAGAAAAATACAGTCAGAACTAATCAGATTCTTGTTGGGTAACAGCTTTTAAAGGGCCCTGTCTACTTACTAGTGCTGAAACCTCAGGCAGGTTACCTAACATCTCTGGGCCTCATTTTTCTCATTTAAAATTGGGAGGGAGGGCGGACTTCCCTGGTGGCACAGTGGCTAAGAATCCGCCTGCCAATGCAGGGGACAAGGCTTCAAGCCTGGGTCCGGGAAGATCCCACATACCGCGGAGCACCTAAGCCCGGGTGCCACAACTATTGAGCCTGCGCTCTAGAGCCCTGGAGCCACAACTACTGAGCCTGTGCCTAGAGCCCGGGAGCCACAACTACTGAGCCCGTGTGCCACAACTACTGAAGCCCATGCGCCTAGAGCCCATGCTCTGCAACAAGAGAAGCCACCGCAATGAGAAGCCCGTGCACCGCAACGAAGAGTAGCCCCCACTCGCCCCAATTAGAGAAAGCCCACACGCAGCAACAAAGACCCAACACAACCAAAAATAAATTTTAAAAAAATGCAAAAAAAGAAAACTAAAATTAGGAGGGAGGCAGAGAATAATAATGCTGTCTGTTAGCGTTATTGTGAGGAATACAGGAGGTAATAAAGTTCTTAGAACCGTGGCCGACACATTTTAAGTGTTTGGTAAACATTAGCTGTTGTGGCTACTCTTCTATTTTAACTTTTTTTTAACATATTTATTGGAGTATAATTGATTTACAGTGGTGTGTTAGTTTCTGCTTTATAACAAAGTGAATCAGCTATATGTATACATATGTCCCCACATCTCCTCCCTCTTGCGTCTCCCTCCCACCCTCCCTATCCCATGCCTCTAGGTGGTCACAAAGCACCAAGCTTATCTCCCTGTGCTATGCGGCTGCTTCCCACTAGCTATCTATTTTACATTTGGTGGTGTATGTATGTCCATGCCACTGTCTCACTTTGTCCCAGCTTACCTTTCCCCCTCCCCGTGTCCTCAAATCCATTCTCTATGTCTGTGTCTTTATTCCCATCCTGCCCCTAGGTTCTTCAGAATCTTTTTTTTATTTAGAGTCCAGGTATATGTGTTAGCATACAGTATTTGTTTTTCTCTTTCTGACTTACTTCACTCTGTAGGACAGACTCTAGGTCCATCCACCTCACTACAAATAACTCAATTTCGTTTCTGTATATGGCTGAGTAATATTCCATTGTATATATGTGCCACATCTTCTTTATCCATTCATCTGTCGATGGACACTTAGGTTGCTTCCATATCCTGGCTATTGTAAACAGAGCTGCAGTGAACATTGTGGTACATGACTCTTTTTGAATTATGGTTTTCTCAGGGTGTATGCCCAGTAGTGGGATTGTTGGGTCATATGGTAGTTCTATTTGTAGTTTTCTAAGGAACCTCCATACTGTTCTCCACAGTGGCTGTATCACTTTACATTCCCACCAACAGTGCAAAGGGTTCCCTTTTCTCCACACCCTCTCCAGCATTTATTGTTTGTAAATTTTTTGATGACGGCCATTCTGACTGGTGTGAAGTGATACCTCATTGCAGTTTTGATTTGCATTTCTCTAATGATTAGTGATGTTGAGCATCCTTTCATGTGTTTGTTGGCAATCTGTTTATCTTCTTTGGAGAAATGTCTATTTAGGTCTTCTGCCCATTTTTGGATTGGGTCGTTTGTTTTTTTGATATTCAGCTGCATGAACTGCTTGTAAATTTTGGAGATTAATCCTTTGTCAGTTGCTTCAACTGCCAAGGATTTTCTCCCATTCTGAGGGTTCTCTTTTGGTCTTGTTTATGGTTTCCTTTGCTGTGCGAAAGCTTTTAAGTTTCATTAGGTCCCATTTGTTTATTTTTGTTTTAATTTCCATTTCTCTAGGAGGTGGGTCAAAAAGGATCTTGCTGTGATTTATGTCATAGAGTGTTCTGCCTATGTTTTCCTCTAAGAGTTTGATAGTGTCTGGCCTTACATTTAGGTCTTTAATCCATTTTGAGTTTATTTTTGTGTCTGGTGTTAGGGAGTGTTCTAATTTCATTCTTTTACATGTAGCTGTCCAGTTTTCCCAGCACCACTTATTGAAGAGGCTGTCTTTTCTCCATTGTATATTCTTGCTTCCTTTATCAAAGATAAGGTGACCATATGTGCGTGGGTTTATCTCTGGGTTTTCTATCCTGTTCCATTGATCTATATTTCTGTTTTTGTGCCAGTACCATACTGCCTTGATTACTGTATCTTTGTAGTATAGTCTGAAGTCAGGGAGCCTGATTCCTACAGCTCTGTTTTTCTTTCTCAAGATTGCTTTGGTTATTTGGGGTCTTTTGTGTTTCCATACAAATTGTGAAACTTTTTGTTCTAGTTCTGTGAAGAATGCCCTTGGTAGTTTGCTAGAGATTGCATTGAATCTTTAGATTGCTTTGGGTAGTATAGTCATTTTCACAATGTTGATTCTTCCAATCCAAGAACATAGTATATCTTCCCATCTGTTTGTATCACCTTTAATTTCTTTCATCAGTGTCTTATAGTTTTCTGCATACAGGTCTTTTGTCTCCTTAGGTAGGTTTATTTCTAGGTATTTTATTCTTTTTGTTGCAGTGGTAAATGGGAGTGTGTCCTTAATTTCTCTTTCAGATTTTTCATCATTAGTGTATAGGAATGCAAGAGATTTCTGTGCTTTAATTTTGTATCCTGCTACTCTACCAAATTCATTGATTAGCTCTAGTAGTTTTCTGGTAGCATCTTTAGGATTCTCTATGTATAGTATCATGTCATCTGCAAGCAGTGACAGTTTTACTTCTTTCTGATTTGCATTCCTTTTATTTCTTTTTCGTCTCTGATTGCTGTGGCTAAAACTTCCAAAACTATGTCAAATAATAGTGGTGAGAGTGGGCAGCCTTCTCTTGTTCCTGATCTTAGAGGAAATGGTTTCAGTTTTTCACCATTGAGAATGATGTTGGCTGTGGGTTTGTCATATATGGCCTTTATTACATTCAGGTCGGTTCCCTCTATGCCTACTTTCTGGAGAGTTTTTATCATAAATGGGTGTTGAATTTTGTCGATAGCTTTTTCTGCATCTATTGAGATGATCATATGGTTTTTCTTCAGTTTGTTAATATGGTGTATCACATTGATTGATTTGTGTATATTGAAGAATCCTTGCATTCCTGTGATAAACCCCACTTGATCATGGTGTATGATCCTTTTAATGTGCTGTTGGATTCTGTTTGCTAGTATCTTGTTGAGGATTTTTGCATCTCTGTTCATCAGTGATATTGGCCTGTAGTTTTCTTTCTTTGTGACATCCTTGTCTGGTTTTGGTATCAGGGTGATGGTGGCCTCATAGAATGAGTTTGGGAGTGTTCCTTCCTCTCCTATATTTTGGAAGAGTTTGAGAAGGATAGGTGTTAGCTCTTCTCTAAGTGTTTGATAAAATTTGTCTGTGAAGCCATCTGGTCCTGGGCTTTTGTTTGTTGGAAGGTTTTTAATCAGTTTCAATTTCAGTGCTTGTGATTGGTCCGTTTACATTTTCTCTTTCTTCCTGGTTCAGTCTCGGAAGGTTGTGCTTTTCTAAGAATTTGTCCTTTTCTTCCAGGCTGTCCATTTTATTGGCATAGAGCTGCTTCTAGTAGTGTCTCATGATCCTTTGTGTTTCTGCAGTGTCAGTTGTTATATTTTAACATTTTTTATTCTAATGAGTGGTTATAAAGTCCCCAGTGTTGCATATTGATGTAGGAGGCATTACATGTATATTAGTTCTTTCTTTTCTTCTCTCTTCTGGGTTTCTCACAGAATCGAATAATTTAATTCAGCTTTTCATTTTAAACATGAAGAACTGCGCTCTAGAGAAATCCAGCATTTTAAAATTTTCCTCAGTATTCTCATGGAATTACAGTCCGGGTCTCCCGCTGCTTGAAACTTGGTATTCTAGCTGTGCTTGAGCCCTTCTATGTAACTGTCATATCTCTTCAGGATAGAAAGGACTTTCCACTCTGGTTTATACTCTTTAATGGTAGGCATTTCCACCATCTTGAAAAGAACACTCCCCCGAGGTGTGAATATTGTTTTTCCAGTTTAGGAAGAATAAGCTCAAGAGGTAGAATGTGGAAGCCTTGGTTAGAGTCTCAGTTCTGATTCTGGGGGAGTGGGGAGTTTGTGGGGAACCTTAGGAAAATCACTTTACCTCTGGGCCACAGTTTCCTTATGTGTAAATTGAGGAGCTGAAGCTTTTTCCTATAACTGATTTCTAAAAGTACACCTATTTTAGGTTACACAATTAAAACAGTTTATGCTAGAAAAATTATTCAATACAGACAAGTAAAAAAAAAAAAAAAGCTGGGTTAGGGGGAGAAGGTAGGTATGTAGATATAGAATAAAACTGACTCTGGACCTGGAAGCTCTTACTCACCCTGAAAAAACTTTGCAGCATTTGCCTTTTTTTTTTGCGCGGTACGCAGGCCTCTCACTGTTGTGGCCTCTCCCGTTGCGGAGCATAGGCTCCGGGCGCGCAGGCTCAGCGGCCATGGCTCACGGGCCCAGCCGCTCCGCAGCACGTGGGATCTTCCCGGACCGGGGCACGAACCTGTGTCCCCTGTATCGGCAGGCGGACTCTCAACCACTGCGCCACCAGGGAAGCCCTGCAGCATTTCCCTTTTAACGGGAGTTTCAAATCCGCTTACCTCCTTGTGGTGCTGACATTCTGCCTTGTGTTGTGGTTTTTTATCGCCTCCCCTCATTACAGAGTAAGCTCCTTGACGGCAGTGCCTGTGTCTCACGCGTATTCTGTCTTTGTCAATATAACTAAGTACGGTGCCCTGCAAACAGTTTGTAACTCCCTGAGCCTTCGTGCATGTCATCTTCCTCATTCCCCAAGAGCAGTGAACAACCGTGTACCTCAGGCAGCTCACTGTATTTTCCTCTTTAATTCTCCCAGACATCTTCAAAATTAAAAAGTTTTCTTTGTCCTTTTTCCTGAAGGAGAGACTGTAAAGCGATGTGTTTGGATGGGAAGGATGTAGGCTCCATGTTGTCAGTAACACGGTGCCTTGGGTCCAGCGTCTTTTGACTTCATGTCCCAGGAGACACAGAAGCCTCAGTCAGTGACCAGCTCATGGGGGTTCTCAGCACGTGTGAATTCTCTGCTCTTATTTACGTAAAGGAAGACGTATCACACGGTTAAAAATCATCATATATGATAAATTGCTTTCTGTTGAATGAAAAAGCAATTAATCATGCTTGAGTGACCCTTTATGTGCAAATAGGACTCAGTCAAGTAACCAGTTTTGAAAACTTGCTACCAAAGAGTTTCCACCTCACCACAGTAGTTGGTTGGGGAGGAAAGGAAAGCTTTCATACCCTGGTGATTTTTTTTTTCCCCCTGAAGTTTTCAATTATGAATGAAATTCAAAAGAAATGTTCTTTTATGATTCTGGGTGTGTTGATGAATTCGATATTTGTATTACACCTTGGTATCAAACGTTTTATTGTCTGCCTTCACTTAAATACTGTCAGAAGCTGTATGCTTAAGATCTGAATCTGCATCCTTCTAGCAGGTGTGCAGTACCTTCAGCGTGTGACGCGGGCAGGCATTTTAATCACGCGTCTTGGAGACCCGGGACCCACAGTGGTCAGCGTGGCTGCGTGGTGCTCACCTGCGGCCTCTCCCGCAGCCCCGCCGAGTCTCTGAATCCGGGTTACTTAGGGCTGTCACTGTTGCTAGCCTACCGGGAGCCCAAATGGAAAAGCCTTTGGGATCATCCTGTATTTTCAGTTCAAGTGAATTCTTCTTTGTAGTCAACAACTTTGGGAGGAATTGAATTCACAGAGGGTACCGTTTGCAGCGTAACCTGCAGACTTGCCCCGAATTTGAAGGCTGCCCACCCTAGAATTGTAACACAAGTCAAAGGTGACCCTCTTTGAACATCCCAGAGGGTATGGCTGTTCTCCCACTGCAATATTGGATAGCTGAAGAGCTGTCAAGAAAGGGTAAACTAGGGACTTCCCTGGCAGTCCAGTGGTTAAGACGCTGCACTTCCAATGCAAGGGGCCGTGGGTTCGATCCCTGGTGGGGGAGCTAAGATCCCGCATGCCGTGTGGCGAGACCAAACAAAATAGTAAACCGTTTGTCTTCTGAAGGTAGTGGTGTCTTTCCGATTGCTTCCATGGGAGCGCAGCCTGTGAAACGAACTGACGGTTACAACCCAGGTTTTGGTAGCCAGTGTTCTAGAATCTTTCATTGGGAACCCAAAGATGCCCAATTCTGACCTGCGACAAGGCGGCAGGAACTTTCAAGTCCCGTTATCACTGTGTGCGTTTCCAAGTCTCGCTCCCCTTGTCTCACCCTAGCTGTGTTTTTTCCTCTGGATAGCAACATGGTTCTGTGAAGCTAGAACTTTAATCCTTTCTAAAGTGCCTCCAGAGGAGTGACTTGCTTCTGATTGCCGGACTGAAGACTGGAGAGACAGTTTCTAGCGTGGCACATCGTTGTGACATGGTGGGTTATTTTGAACGTAGGTCTGCCACGTCATCACCTGGTGCTGTGGATTTCATCCTGCTTCCTTTCCTCACACTGTCTACTTGATGCTGAAGAAGAAGGAAAGAAAAAAAAAGACTGTGTCTGTTTTAAAAAATAACATCTGCTTCCACGTTTTATCTAGAAACCATGATTCTTTTTCTAGGAGTGTTGGCTAGTCCTTTGATATTTCTGAATATATTCCATTGCAATACGGCCTGCTCAGTCCAGGCCTGTGTCTTCTCTGTTTTCCATCTCTTCACTCAGATGAGCCTAGAATTGCTTCCATAACCTCCAATTTCCATATATCCTCCAAGTCCAGTTTCAGTGCCTTAAAGCATTTTTGGACGTGTCATCCCACAGTAAATGATGTCTCTTTTTTTTTTTTGACTGCACCACAAGGCTTAGTTCCCCGACCAGGGGTCAAGCCCTGGCCCTCTGCAGTGGAAGCGTGGAGTCCTAACCACTGGACCGCCAGGGAAGTCCCTGTGATGTCTCCTTCTAATCTCCTGTTATCCTTTCAGATACACTTCTCTTGTGCCCACGATCCTTTTATATTTTGCAGTTTAGGGTTTTGGTGCGTATATTCTGTGTTACCTAAATTGAGGGACTGTGTGGCATATCATGCAAACCAGGACAGTTTTGAGAAGGAAAGTGGGTGTAATCCAGGACTGTCCCAGTCTCATGAGGATGTACTGTTGACGTTACTTCTAACAGAATCTCCAAGGAAGAGACCATTGACACTCTGAGCGTGCCTGGTAAATATCCAGTTGTGGCTCGCGGGCTCAGTAGTTGTGGCACGTGGGCTCAGTAGTTGTGGCACGCGGGCTCAGTAGTTGTGGCTCGCGGGCTCTAGAGCGCAGGCTCAGTAGTTGTGGCGCACGGGCTTAGTTGCTCTGCGGCATGTGGGATCTTCCCGGACCGGGGCTCGAACCCGTGTCCCCTGCACTGGCAGGTGGATTCCTCACCACTGCGCCACCAGGGAAGTCCCCACATACCGTTTCTAAAGGCTGAAGACAGAATGGTATCCAAGTCACTGCAGCAGTCAACTGAGTATGCCAACACGTTTTCTCAGTTATTTAGCTGACTTTTGGAAGTGCATTCGACTTCGAAAATGCCCGGCAGTGCATGGTTTAATATCGCTTTAGGAATTTTAATAACCGTTTGTTGTCACTCTTCTGGTGCCACTGCTTCCTGATGGTTCCTGACTGGCAGGACCGTAAGGTATGATACTTCTGCAGCGGGAGATTTCCCAGTGTGCGGTTAGGGTTAGCAGGGCAGGTCAGTGGGGACAGCCTCATTCCATGTCACCCACATGATTGACTAGGGTGGCTATTGTACTTTTAAATAAGCCTTTCTATTCTGCTAGACCTTTTCTCCTTCTTCTTTAACACTGCAGTTTCCATAGGAAACCCACAATGGACTCACCACGGCCAAGTGGAGGGGAGTGTCAGGTTGCGTGAATATGTCTGTTGGTCCTTGGTCTTTGCCTGTCACAGGCTTTGTGACTGATTCTGTGATTTCAATTCTGTCCAACTTAACTGCTCTCCCCGCAGACTCAGCCTGGAGTCCTTTGTTGCCCTAAACATTTCCTCACAGATCTTTTATTAACTTTTTCTTTTCTGCTCTAATTTTTCTCCCTCTTACCTACTTTAGCATGTAGCCCTGTAACAATAATGAGAAAGAAAAATACATCTCTAGCGGTGTGATCAAGTGAAGCAATAAATGCACTTCTCTTCTCTATTTAAAAAAAAAAAAGACTTTCAAACTTATTGATTTTCTCCCCTGCTAAATGCTTGTAGAGAAGACAGAATGAAAAGATTGAAAAGGCCCAACTTTTCCTAATTAAATCTTTCATTGTGAATGTTAGCTGGGAGAGCAGCAAAGTTTTTTTCTCTTTAATTATGGTAGTTGTGATATTTTAGGAAAAATTACGGCAGGAGGCGATCAGATTATCAGGGGTTTTTTCCTTTTGTCATCAGAATTGATTTCTGTGACACTCAAATGGAGTGGTTTGCTAGTGTGAGAGGCTGCTAGTTGTCTGTTTTGGTTTGCCCCATCTTTGTGGGTTATAAAAGCCCTGACTGTATCTGGCATGTGGTCACTTGGAATCCAGGCTATGTTTCCCCACCTCTTTTGCATCCAGGCGTCACTTGTATTACAAAATGCTGATTAATTGCTTGGAAATGGAAGTGCCATGTGCCATTTCTTGGAAGAATTGTGAAGGAGGAAGGCTCTTTTCCCCTTTCCGTCTTCCTAAGGGGAATGCAGGCATGATGGCTAAGCTCAGGCAGCCTTTTTGGAGCATGAGGTGGGATCCATGAATGGCTGAGCAACAAGATACCAGGAACCTCTGGACTGCCCGTGTGTAAGTGAGAGAGAAACTCTTGTGTAACTCCTGTTATTTGTGGTTTGTTCTCCTATGATACTGACCACTGTCTTAACTCGTATATCTCTGAATCTGTTTCATCTGGTTTTGTATGAGGACAGCTCTTGGAGATTTTTTGTTTTCCTATCAGACTCTATGCCTCAGAGGTAAAGGAATGCTTTATCTGGTGGACAAGAACAATCTGAACTCTTATAAATACAAATGTGTGAGATGTTCTGCAGTGTCTAGAATCTATCTTGTCATGTAAGAAGCCATCATGGTGATGCTTTTAAAATCACAAAAATGCTCTTCCCCTGTGCTTTGCCTTTCTCTTCCTCCTCCCCTAAGGTTTCAGTCCCAAAGCCGGTAAGTGCAACAGGAAAAGAGACATTCAGGTGTTGGGGGGTGGGCGTGGTGGCCCAGAGCAGGGTGGGGAGCCTGGCTTGGGGGGTCCAAGCCCAAAAGCAGGACCAGGGCCAGGAGGTTGGAGGTGCAGGTGAGGAGGGTGAACCGGGCAGGTGTCCAGGTAGGAAGAAAGAGCATGGGGAGATGGGTTCCTGCATTAATACACGGGTGCATAGTTGAAGGAACCCAGAAGTCCTCAGAGTTAATGAGGGCACAGGACATAGCTTAGCAGGGGTTAGAAAGCACAGGCAAACGTCATTGTTCCCAGGGGCTCACTGGCGCAGCCCCCCAGGCTCGTTTCTTGGTTGCTCAGGGCATACTTTATCTCCAGGTAAGAACTTTCAAGACATATTCAACGTGTCTGGGTGTTGGGAGTGCGTGGGCAGAAATGTCTAGCGCTGTCTTCTGTGCCCGACTGGTCAGGTGCCTCTAACCAGGTATAAGCCAGCGACCTACACATCCCTGGACATGTGAACAAGCTGGTCCTGGAGCCTCCAAGGTGTTTGCAACTTTGAACAGGACATGACACATCTCGGGCTCATCTACTCGTCTGGATCTTGACCCAGAATCAGTATCAGACTTCCAGGTGTCCCTGCGGGTCAGCATAGAGCCATCCCAACACGGCTGTAAGGTAACCCTGCTTCACGCAGTTATATGTAGGGGTATCGATGGCGTACGTAAGTAGGTTAAAAATAACGGACACCAGAGTTCTCGCTGTTAGAGAAGAGAGTTAACAATTAGGAGACGGAGAAAATGAGAATGAACCATGCAGTGTTGTATTAGAATCCATCTATTGGTGTGAACTTGGGATTCAAGTTCAGATGTGTGTGTACAGATCCGTACAGATGTGTGTGTGGGGGTGGGTGGGTGTGTGTATTCTCTAATTCTGTGCACTGAGAATACTGAGCCCCCAAATAACAACGAGCACATCTAGTGCCCAGATTTTGGCTTGTAAGTACTATTTTCCACAGAATCAGTTCATTGGAGAAATGGCTGATTGATTCCAAGCCTGTGGCAGCCAAAGTACAAGATGAGCTTGAGTATCTCTTGCCAGAAAGCAGGGAAGTCCTCAGTGATGGGGACGCGTCAGAAGGACACTGGGACGTTTGGTGAAACTTGGGGGCTGAGGATTAGATGGTAATGACGTATCATGCTCAGTTTTTGACTTTGGTGATTATGTTGTGGTTTTGCAGGAAAATGTCTTTGTAGGAATACCCTAAAGTTTATGGGACATCAAGCCAACAGCTTAATCTCAAATGGGTCAGGGCAGAAAAGCAGGTCTTTGCATTGTATTGTGAACTTTTTTCTAACTTTGTGGGAGGTCGAACAAAAGAAAAACACTCAAAAATTGTGGTCAACGATGATACATACGTTTTTCAAGGATGCTGGGGTCCAACCCTGAGACCTTCTTGAGAAAAAATATTTGTCTTATTATTCCTTTATGGAAAAAACTCTGTTGCATTAAAATAATGCATTAATAATAATAATAATGCATTAATGCAACCCTGTTGCATTAAAATAACGTTCTTATAGAAAGAATATTGGAAAAATTTTTTTAAATTTTTAAATGTTTCTTCACTAATACATCTGCGTTTAAAATTGTAATATAAAGTATACTGTATAATGTATACTGTATTTAATTAGTATATTTAGTATATTGTTTAAAATCATTTAGATTTTAATTTATATATAAATATTTAATTTATATAAATAGGTGTGTGTATATATATAATTTATATATATACCCACAAAAATAAAATATACATATAGCTTGCTGACCACGCAGTGAAGTTTTAGAACCCAAAGTAGAAGGCAGGTCACTTTTTTCCATCTGGCTTTTTTTTTTTTTTTTTTTTTTTGTGGTACGCGGGCCTCTCACTGCTGGGGCCTCTCCCGTTGCGGAGCACGGGCTCCGGACGTGCAGGCTCAGCGGCCATGGCTCACGGGCCCAGCCACTCCGCGGCATGTGGGATCTTCCCGGACCGGGGCACGAACCCGCGTCCCCTGCATCGGCAGGCGGACTCTCAACCACTGTGCCACCAGGGAAGCCCTGTCTGGCTTTTTTTTTTCCTTTTCTTTCTTTTCTTCTTCTTCTTCTTTTTTTTTTTTTTAAGTGGATCTGTATGTATAGTTTCTTTCTTGGTAGTTGGAAAAACCTTTTTTTCTTTTTAAAGCAGATCTGATCTTTTTCAGCAGATTAAGCCTCCATGATAATGTTCGAAATTGGTGAGCAATCTACTGGTGCTTTGAAATGTCAACCAAAACTTGTAGAGAGGAACTTGTGGAAGGTTCTTACTGGTATCGTCTGAGAGCCTGTAGCAGCGTTTTGGGGTTGACCGTGGGCTCAGGGGCGGTAGGGTGATGTGGTCTCTGTCTCGACGCGATGGTTTGTTTAAGCATGTGGGGAAGTGGGGGAGGAGCTGTCCCTCCCCGGGCTCTGGGCCGGATCTCCTGACCGGTCCCCTTAGTGAGATGGGCTCTTGAGGCTGGACCACTGGGCCAGGCCGCCGAGCGGCACTAACCGGGCCTTGTCGTGTTTGGCCCTGCGACATTAATGCCGTCAGTGCTGACTCGCTCTGCTGTGCTAATTGCATAGCTTTTCCTGATTTGGTTTAACATTGAGCAGACAGCCTTCTGTGAACCCCTGCTTCTGTTTTTTCGAGCGATAACACTCCAACCTGGGAAAATAACTTAGCACTTCACCTTGTAGGAGCGTAGGTGTACTTTGGGCACATTAACTGACTGTGATTTCTCTTTTTTCTTTTACAGTCACCCTGTCCCACATCACACAGCTGGTCCTCAGCCACAACAAGCTAACGAGTAAGTCAGCGCCGTCCTGTTACACAACTTCTGATTTTTAGGGACTGTGGCGGTACTGCTGATTCTTCTGTCTTCCTTTAAAGACACTAGTGACAAGTGATTATTTAGGCAAACCGAGAGGTTACTTGGGTGACACCAAGGTACCTGAGCAGATGGTGGTCCTGTATTTTGTAGTTTGTTCTATTTTGAGGATTCTTCCCTATCATGTGTGTAAACGGAAGAAAGACAGTGACATTGTCTGGAAATGGTCCCCTTAGGGCATGGTAATTGCTGCAGTGACCTGAAATGCCGAGACTTTCATTATTATTTCAAAAAAAAACTTATCAAAAAGAGGAGGGCTTCCCTGGTGACACAGTGGTTAAGAATCCGCCTGCCAGTGCAGGGGACATGGGTTTGAGCCCTGGTCCGGGAAGATCCCACATGCCGCGGAGCAACTAAGCCCGTGCGCCACAACTAATGAGCCTGCGCTCTAGAGCATGTGAGTAGCAACTACTGAGCCCACGTGCCACAACTACTGAAGCCTGCGCGCCTAAAGCCCATGCTCTGCAACAAGAGAAGCCACGGCAATGAGAAGCCCGCGCACCGCAACAAAGAGCAGCCCCCGCTCACTGCAACTAGAGAAAGCCCGTGCGCAGCAACGAAGACCCAACGCAGCCAAAAATAAATAAATTAATTAATTTTAAAAAAAAGTTAGAATAAGAGTTCTTTGCTTTCATTTATACTTTCTCCTCAAAAGGGGAAGATGTAACTGTTGCTATACTTTTCTTCCCTGCTTGATGGGGGGAGAAGAAAAGCCCAAAGTTGTAAAAATTATGTAGACTTGCATCTGCGTTTTTCAAGTTCTTGAGTCTGGTTTCCAAGGAAAATTGTCCTGGGCATTGGCAGTGGTACGGTTAACATATAGTAGATTTCATACCTCTTTGTAAAGCGTACCTTCTGTGAATAATTGTGGGCCATTTTATTTATTTATTTTTTTGTGGTGCGCGGGCCTCTCACTGTTGTGGCCTCTCCCATTGTGGAGCGCAGGCTCAGCGGCCATGGCTCATGGGCCTAGCCACTCCGCGGCATGTGGGATCCTCCCGGACCGGGGCACGAACCCGCGTCCCCTGCATCGGCAGGCGGACTCTCAACCACTGTGCCACCAGGGAAGCCCGCCATTTTATTTTTAGAGCTGTGACTTTAAAGTTTTTAATGACAGGGACCCACTCTGCCATCTGATTTCTAATTGACGGTCACTTCTTTGTGCTTGCCATATTTCCTGCAGACTTGAATGATTTTTCTAATCATGTGGCCGGAACTTGTTAGGGAGCTTTCCACGTCCAGTGAAACGAAGCAGAATGTCATGTTGAGGGATTTGTGTCGCGAATTTATGTGTGTGTGTGCGTTATATACAGCTTGAAGCAATGTCACAGAGCTGTTGATCACTGAGAATTGAGTGGCAGGGCCCCCTCATGTGTAGCAGACAGGCATATGAGTTCATTTTTAGCAAAAAGCACATGTTTGTATGGCAAGGGCAGAGGGGCACAATTGTCATGTTTGCGTATCGGGGGCTCCAGCAACTGAAAGTGAGGCTGACAAGTCACGTGTGATCGTTATCGTAACAGGTAATAGGCTGCCACTTTCCTTGTTTTTGTAACAAACGGTTCTGCTCCTCACTGAGACCCCAATCCCAGTTCAGAGGGGATTTGCAGTTTTGTTTTGGAGGGGGGACTGCATGATCCCTAAATTACCCCAGATTTTGTGAGCAGAAATTCCAGAAGCTGTCTGTCGTTGAGCTCATGAAAGTATTTCTTCGTTGCCAAGCTTACTACTGTTGTTAGATCTTGTATCATCATCAGAGCAAAAGTTTCCATTTAAACAAGAAAGCCAAACATGTTTTATTCCTATTATACCATTAATTCGTCTGGTCCTTAAAAAGTCTTTCAGGTGGTTGCAGTTTATGACTTTTTAAATGTCCACAAAGAGAGAAATCTCAGGGATCAGGGGATCAATTTGTCTTTCCGGGCATGCAACATGAGATTAATGTGGGTAGGCATAAATACAGTTAGATAGTGTCTGCTGCTAAAGAGGTTCGCTGTGAATGGATGCAAACTTTTTCTTTCTTTCTTCCTTTTTTTTTTTTTTTCCTTCCCTTTTCTCCCATTTGAGACACTCTTGACCTAATCCAGTAAGCTCTAATTAATTGTCTTGGTAAATTCTGTTTCAAGCCACTGTGAGTGGTGTCAGTGACACCCGATCTGTTCCATCCACTAAGGTCAAATTAGCATCTTTTACTGTTTTTCTGGCATTTAAATGAATGGCTTTGCTATGGTTTTTCCAGTGTTTATAGTAAATATGTCCATTTGATGGAAATATAAATATGCATTACACGGAGGTGGGTGTGCCCACCCTCCTGTCACTTTTTATTGTAATCAGTGTCTTTCACTTTCCGTGGTCTTTAACGGGGACTGGCTGACAGCACCGCATTCAAACTCAGACTCAAAAGATAAACCCCTCAGCACTGCTTTCATCTTGAAAAAGTATGTGTGTTTTTCTCTTCGTGTGCCAATTGCACTGTCGTGATGTCTCCTCTTGTGTACTTAGGGAATGAATCACCAGCTTCGTCACACTGGGACCTTGATCTGGGGGCAGCTCTTGACTCCACGGACCTGAGTTGGTATCTGTAGGGCCATTGGAACAGTGTAGCACTCGCACCTTTTCATGCTGGTGGTTTTGACATCAATGGGTCCACTCAACGCAGTACGACTGAGGACACGTGGAAGGGGGAAGCGGGCTGATGACCCCTAAATTCCCCAAGATTTTGTGAGTGGAAATTCTTGACGTTTTCGACACAAGAGTTCGTAAACGTCTTTCAGAATTGTCAGTGTGATCGCTGTTAGAGGTTCCTCATTATTACAGCGACACGACTGACGATTAAACCTGGGGCTTGGGGCCCTGCTGATGGATTTTGGTGCGGTGATTGCGGGGTGACCCTGCCGGCAGCAACTTGCCCACGTACACGTTCCCGCGATGCACGGAACGAGTGGGAGGCCGAGTTGCGAGTGAATCTTTTCCTTCTGCGTTTCTGCTGTGACTGGACAGGTAGCTCTCTGGGCACCGGAAGGAGGTGCTTTTCTGGCTTCAGAGGAAAGCTGAGGTTCTGACGCCAGGCTGCCCCGCCCCTCCCTTCCTCCCTTGCCTGCCCCCCTCCCCACCCTCCGCCTCCACCCTCCGCCCACCCTCCTCCCGCACCCCTGCCCTCCAGGGCCAACCGGAACTCTCTCTTCCCCCAATGCCTGTTGTTCGTAGACTCTTGACGCCAGCATGGCCCTTCCTCGTCCTCCTGTTGCTTCCTGTTCCTTCCTCTCCAGGTATATCTTAAGCTTTGTGGAAGGCAGGGACCATGTCTTGTTCTTTTTTTTTTCCTTCATATTTATTTATTTATTTGGCTGCGCCGGGTCTTTGTGGCCGCCTGTGGGCTCTTAGTTGCAGCGTGTGCACTTCTTAGTTGTGGCATGTGGACTCCTTAGTTGTGGCGTGTGGGCTCTTGGTTGTGACATGTGGGCTCCTTAGTTGTGGCATGTGGGGCCTTAGTTGTGGCATGTGGGCTCTTACTTGTGGCATGTGGGCTCCTTAGTTGTGGCATGCGGGATCTTAGTTCCCCGACCAGGGATTGAACCTGGGCCCCCTGCATTGGGAGCACGGAGTCTTAGCCACTGGACCACCAGGGAAGTCCCTCTTATTCTTCTTTAAGGCCTGATGCTAAGTGCACAGCAGCTTCCCAGTCATTCCTCATAGAAAGCAACAGTGGTTGATGGGAGGGGGCAGACAGAGGACCAGCAGGGCCGCGGGGGGGGAATAGCTGGCCTCCGTGAAGTGGTCAGTGTAGGAAGCTGATAGTTTCCTCAGGATCAGCTGGTTAACGGACTTGGTTAGCTGTGACCACTGCACACTTCTGTTTCTTAACTACTTATAGGCTCACTTCAGATGTGCTGAACTGTGAGTGCTCTAAAGAAACAGAACCTCAGGTCCTAGAAGTCGCTGTCTGTGTCCCCTTCATAGGGGCCCTTTCATAGGTAAGGGGTGATGTGGTGACGTGGTACAGGCAGACCTCGCTTTACTGCACCTGGCAGACATTGCGTCTTTGTGGGGGAAATTGAAGGTCTGTGGCAACCCTGCGTCGAGCAAGGCTGTTGGCACCCTTTTGTTCCTACAGCATTTGCTTACCTCGTGTCTCTGCATCACACGTTGGTAACTCTCGCAGTATTTCAAACCCTTCACCAGCAAAAAGATGACAGCTTGTTGAAGGCTCAGATGGTGACGGTTTGCACTTTTTTTTTTTTTAGCAATAAAGTACTTTTTAAGGTATGTACATTGTTTTCTAGACATAATGCTTTGCACACTTAATAGATGACAGGATAGTATAAACATAACTGTTACCGGCACCAGGAAGCCAAAAATTCGTGTGACTCAGTTTACAGCAGTAATCTCTTTATTGTGGTGGGTGGTCTGGAACCAAACCTGCATTGTCCCCAAGGTGTGCCTGTGCTCCTCGGGGACACCTAAGGACCCACGGTGGGGAAAGCGGGCATCATGACCACCCATGGGTGCTTTTTTCCACCCAGCGACCCTTGTGGGCTCAGCTGAGTTTCACTCCTCCAAAGGGAAGTGAGGACCTATACTATCCTGTACCTCCGGGTTTGGAGCCCGCTCCTCTTTCACTTAGTTTTATGTATTTAAGGTCCCAAATGATTTACTAATATTTTCATACAATGAATTGTAGGTTAAGTGTCTTGAAATTAGGAACCCCGTCGTATGCTTATATATATTGTACCATCCCACAGCAGTGCCAGAAGCGTGCAGAACATGAAACAGACACTCAGTTAATGCCGGTTGATTAGTGGCTTGGTAGGTGGTACGTTTTGCTAAGTCCCAGCAGTCCGAGATGATAGACTCAAGGGCTTGCTTGCTCTCAGTGTGTCTAAGATGGGGGCGCAGCATTATTTCAAAGGTGATCTTCCTGTGTCCCTGCTCTCCTGCCTTGGTGATGACCCTCCCTTGTAAATAAGCCAGGGTTAGATGAGTCTTTTTCAGTCTGCGCCTTATCTGATCCCTGGTTTTTATGGTATTTGGGAGTTTTAGCTTTGTAAATGTTTTTCTGCTTGTTTGCAGTCTTAAAGAGGAATTTCTTTCTGAGACAACCATTTTAAGACTTGTCCACTAGAGGTCACTGTTGGGATACGTTACTGTTTTGTTTTTTTTCTCCTCATTTTGTACTAAAAGATTAGAAATCAAATTTGTGTTGTCAGACGAAATTTTTTTGCAAGTTTCTCGGCTCTGTCCAACAGGGATGTTACTAATTCCATTTACATAATGCAGTTTTGCCATAATTAATGTAGATAAGGAGGTATGTTATTTTTCTGTTTGACTCCCAAAATTTAAGTATACATTCAGTGTCACGTGTCATTTTTAGTGTTTATTATGGCTGCTTTCTCATGTTAGAAACTTTTCTTCCAGTCTGTTTAAAGTGAGAGGATTTTATTGCCTTTTATAGTAATTTTCGTATTGAGTATATATGAGACTTCTTTTCTCCTGTGGAAGAAAGAAGTTTAAAATATGTATGTATGTGACTAGATTTTAATTTGAAAATAACCGTGCATTTTGTGCTTATTTAGACTGATTCTTTTACTGAATGCCACTGTGTAGGGAAGAATACTATGCATTATGAAATGAATTACATTCTGCGTCGCTGATAAAACAGTCTCTGAGCACCAGTTTTTCAATGTGATGCTTTCCTTAATTTGAAAAAGAATTTTATTCTTACAGCCAAACCTATGTACAAATATTGCCGGCACCTTAAATGTGACAACAGTATTTATTTTCGTTTTGTGACCCATGCACGTTAAGGACTAAACCCTCATCATTTTCTGCAAGATGCAAAGGAGGTCTTTTTGCTTTGTGCAAACACTGAACAACCAGCTCTATGTAAACCTTTCATAAGGGTGGGTCTCTGAATGTAATTGTTTAGTTTTACACTTTGAACTTTTAACTGTCATGTAAAACATTCTCTTGAGATATTAGCAGCTTTGCCAGCCATAACTGTGACCCTGTCTTGTCATTTAATGTGTCGGAAATGGCTAGGCAGGCAGTAAACCTAAGTGTGATGGCAAAACTGATTTCTTTTTTTTAACAGGCTATTTCTTATTAGCTATAGCTTATATATGAATTCAAAATTATAATGAACAAGAAAATACTAGGGTATTTTCTTCAGTGATTTCAGTAACTTCTTTATAAAGATAATATTCTAAACACATGGAAGCTAATATAATGTTTTAAGATTTTATGCATATATATATATTGATAGTATCTCTACTGTACGTCTTATTATAAAGGAATTAAGGAACATGTTTTGCATGAAAATATTGCAGTCTCAAAATATGCAGGTCCAATTATAACGAAGAAAAGTGAGCAGTTTTTAAAAAGCATAATAAACTGAAACCCTTTTCGACAGACATAATAGATTGTTGAGATGATTGAGAAAAATTAACTGTCCCAACTTGTAAGCATGACCTTCACCAGTCTTCCAGCACCTTCCTATTGCCAAGTGTCTAGTTATTTCCTCTTTCATAGATTATTTGTCATGCCTTATGCAAAAGTTCTTGTGCATGGCTTGTATGAAATTAAACTATGAGGGAGAATATGCAAAATAAATCGCCTCTCTGTCATGAATTTACCTTGTGACAGTATCAAAACAACTTGCTGTTTGCATTTTAACAGAGTACAAATGTATTTATAATACAGAGGCTTTGATCAATAGCTTATTTTTTTAATTAGTGCACATTCATTAATTTGTTCCTGTGCCATCATTTAAAAGATTGGATTCAAAAAATGTATACATAGTATTGAGCCAGACGGCTATTAATCGAACAGTATCTTTCCGATGGTGCCACTGGTTAGGTACCATTTAAAAAATCGCCTGTAGTTGGGAGTTTGTTATTTTGGGTTTTAGTAAAGAAGCATGCAGGGCCGTCACATGGAAGCATCTGTTGGCCCCATGGTCCAGAACCAGCACAGTCCAAGACCAGCGGGTGAAGTTGGAGAAGGTGGGTTTCGATGCAGTTGTATCCTCCGCTTGGACACTTGTCATCCTCTGATCCCTTTCATGTCAGCCCCACCATCCCAAATGTACCTACTCTAGAATTCCTCTTCTTGGAGTCCTGCCCTGTGCTACGAGGAAGCAAGCTGAGGGTAGTGTGTTAATTCTTCCACAACAGATTTTTAAATGGAACGACTTCACTTATGGGAATTTCAGAAAGGTGGCAGGCTGTGGAGATCATTATGTGCGAGCTGATGGAAACTGTCACTTTCCAAACCCTAGCTCACCCACCGTGGGGAGCTGATCTTGGAAAGGGTTTCTTTTACTATTTCTTTAAAATTTAAAAAATTAAAAAAAAAATTTTTTTGGATTCTAGTTGATTTACAGTGTTGTTTTAGTTTCTGCTGTACAGCAAAGTGAATCAGTTACGCATGTACATATATCCTTTCTTTTTTAGATTCTTTTCCCAATAGGCCATTACAGAGAATTGAGTAGAGTTCCCTGTGCTATACAGTAGGTCCTTATTAGTTATCTATTTTATATACAGTAGTGTGTATATGTCAACCCCAATCTCCTAATTTATCCCTCCCTCCGTCCCCTTTGGGTAACCATAAGATTGTTTTCTACAGCTGTGATTCTATTTCTGTTTTGTAAATAAGTTCATTTGTACCGTTTGTTTTAGATTCTACATATAAGTGATATCATACGATATTTGTCCTCTGTCTGACTTACTTCACTCATTATGACAATCTCTAGGTCCATCCATGTTGCTGCAGATGGCATTATTTCATTCTTTTTAATGGCTGAGTAGTATTCCATTGTATATATGTACCATATCTTCTGTATCCATTCCTCCATCAATGGACATTTGGGTTGCGTCCATGTCCTGGCTATCTTTTACTATTTATAATAGAACCCTCAAACGGAATTTATCTACTAGCAGAAGTTTCTATGTAAATCATCTGCTGACTCTCTCTTCTAGGTAATGTGTGTGTACATGTGTATCATGGTGGCGGGGGGAGCAGAGATTCTAAAAGGTGCAATACTTAGTGATATACATTCTTTTAGAGCAGTTCTTGACATTTCATAACTCACCTTTTTTAAGAATAGGGTGAAAGCCGTGTCCATGTTTCCTAGAAACTCGCACATAATCCTTATAATTTCAGCAGGTTTGTAGATCCTGTTAAAACCATCCATGAATTTTTTAGGGGCGCGTGGAGCTCAGATTTAGAAACCTTGAGTAGGGGAGGGATAACATTAGTATATTTGCAGTGTGGATGCACCAATCCTGTATCTTAGAGGGGGTGTTTCCTGGAAATATGTGCAAAACTTCAAAAAGGTGATTTTTAAGGCATGTGAAACTCATTCTTTTTATGATAGCTTTTAAAAAGTGCTCATAAGCTCCATCTGATTTACATGCTTCAACTTAAATTTTATGAAATAAGAATTTGTAATCTACGCGGGCTTCTCACTGCTGTGGCCTCTCCCGTTGCGGAGCACAGGCTCCGGACGCGCAGGCTCAGCGGCCATGGCTCACGGGCCCAGCCGCTCCGCGGCATGTGGGATCTTCGCGGACCGGGGCGCGAACCCGCGTCCCCTTGCATCGGCAGGCGGACTCCCAACCACTGCACCACCAGGGAGGCCCCTAGAATTTGTAATCTTGAGTGACACACACATGCAGGCAGACCTCCTTTTATTGTACTTTGCCTTATTGAGCTTCACTGATACTTTGTGTTTTTACACATTGAAGGTTTGTGGCAGCCCTGCACTGAGCAACTCTGTTAGCACCATTTTTCCAACAGGGTTTGCTCACTTCGTGTCTCTGTGTCACATGTCGGCAATTTTCACAATATTTCAAACTTTTTCTTTATTATTAAATCTGTTATGGTGGTCTTTGATGAGTGATCTTTGCTATCACTGCTGTATCTCGTCGAAGGCGCAGATGATGGTTGGCTCTTTTTAGCAATAAAGTATTTTTTCACTAAGTTAAGTTTTTTTTTTTTTTTTTTAGCAATAATGCTGTTGCACACTTAATAGACTACAGTATAGTGTAAACATTTGTACGCACTGGGAAACTCACTTTATTGTGGTGGTCTGGAACCGAACCCGCAGTATCTCCGAGGTATGCCAGTAGTGTGTGTGTGTATATATGTTTTCTTCAACTCCAGTAGAACACTGAGAAAGCCTTTCTCTTCTCAGTTTTTCTTTCCCGTTGTCAGTCAGCTTAACAGGACGGAACACTGCTCTGATACAATGGACCACGAGTTAACAAACTCGTCGACCCGTTTTCTCCTGCTTTGGATCTGAACTTTCTTGTCTAACCTTCTGCTGTGCCTTAGGCTTTTCCCGCCTGTGTAGCCTCTGTTGCAGTCGCCTGATTCCTTGCAGAAGTGCCTGCCCGTCTCTCCCAGTCGTGCCCATCCTTCCAGAAGCTGAGACGCGTTCTCATCTTTCTCCGCAAAACCCTTCTTTCCGGCCAACTGTGCGGGGACTAAAGGATAAGGTGTCCACAGCTTTTTCGCTTCGAAAGACCACATCCCCCAGAGACTGTGACCTGAGTGTGAAAGGAAGGGTTGATTTTGGAGGGCTTGCTCTGTATCTGGGGGGGCGGCAGGCTTCACATGGTTGAGGAACCTGAGCTGGAGGTTGGGGACCTCACTCTGGCTTTGAGCCTCTGTGCTCCCCCTTCCTTCCCCTGCTGCCTCCCCCTGACGATGTCCGTGTGCAGTAACGCCCCGCTCCAGGGAATCTCGGAGCTCTGTGGACCAGACGTTGGCCCTGGACGGAACTTGTTCAAACAGAAGAGCAGGGAGCCTCCCCAGCGTTAAAGGCATAGTCATGATCAGAAGGGGAGTTGACAGAGGTACAGTGTGGGTTTTCCAGCCCCGGGAATCTTCCTCCACCCCCTTTCCTTCTGCCTCTTGTACCCCTTCATCACCACCGGAACATAAGGCAAGGAAGGAAGAGAAGCAGCCCTGTGTGGCTGCCCTCTTGCTGAAGTCATTCTTTTTTTTATTTTTTATTGAGGTCTAGTTGATTTACAGTCTTGTGTTAATTTCTGCTGTACAGCAAAGTGATTCGGGTACGCATAGATATGCATTCTTTTTCATATTCTTTTCCATTGTGGTTTATCCCAGGATATTGAATGTAGGTCCCTGTGCTCTACGGTAGGACCTTGTTACATATCCATTTGCTGAAGTAATTCTTAACTGTGAAGGAAGACGTGAACTGTTGGCAAAGCGCTGTGTGTGTGTGAGAGAGAGGGAATTGGATTTGTCCAATCTCCTTCTTAATAATTGAGGATTGAGAGAGTGTGTGTAGAATACTACATTGTAATAATTTTTAAAGTTTAAGAGGCTGGATAGCTCTTTCTGTGTCCCTGAGCCTGCTTTCTGCATTGATGGATTGCAATGTATTCAGTGGTCTTTTCTTTCTCACTCTTTTCCGTGTTTCCAGACTTCTCAGGCATCTTTGCTAGAGGACAGAACCTCCACCCTTTTCTGGTCCTTCACTGGGTGTCACCTCCTCCCAGGCCCTTGAAGGTCACTGCCTTTCCACTTAGTGCTGCTGCTTCAACCCAGCTCCCAAATTAAAGCTATTTCTTGATGTCCTGCCTGGTTGCTGCTGTAGCCCCTCTGCGCTGGAGTGTGATTTCGCAGGTGTGGTCCTAAAAGAATTCACGGTCTGGGAGGACACCTGAAAACTGCATGGACCATTCCTTCGTTCCTTCTGGGAACTTAATGTAGGATTCAGACATCAGCTAAATTTTGCATCCTCAGAGGAACAGAAATCCATGCTTGTCAGCTTTTTAGAAGATTTGTTTGGCGATGTGTACACACTTTTTAGACCCCAGGGATAGATATCTTTGCATGTTAGACTTTATACTATAAAATCTGCCTTACTGCTTGCTTGTAACTTTTTCCCGTAATTTTTGTATACTTGATTATTCTCATTGTTGCTGAAAAAGTGGGACCATTTTTTTTTTTTTTTTTTTTTTTTTTGCAGTAAATTAAGTCAGGGATAGTTTTGGTTACTAAAACTACTTGAGCTGCAGAATCTTACGGAGGCCCATGATAGGATACACTAAGTATGTCCTTCTGGGTGTGGGTGCTCGGTAAGTACCGTTGATTAACGGAAAGCACCACTCTTGTCACTTATGCTAATAATATTTGGGGCATCTTGGCCATTGTTGGGTGGCTATTTAGCTATTTCATTTTTACCTTGAGGAACATGTAGATCCTGTTAAATGAGAATTTGCTTTACTGTTCCATAATCTTGATGTTTTTAAATAACCTGTAACTCCCCTAATTCAGTGCTTTAATAGCTGCTCTGGGGGAGATCCCGTAAAACCTATAAAGCTGGTTATCGTCAGTATACCTTTGAACTTCAGATTCTTATACTAAGATATAATTAGTTCATTATCCACCTCGCGTCTTTGGCCAGAAAACAAAAGTCATTAATCACTATAGGTACAAATGACCTTTTTTTTTGCATATAAAATTCTGAAGAGCGTAATTATTTGCAAGAGTGAGGAGATTCTTCTTTACATGCAATCGTTAAAATGGCATTCAGGACGGTGATTCCTAATTTGCTGAGAGAATTGGCATCTATATAATTAGCCTAGACATTACCTCTGTGGTGTGAATAGACTAATGCCTTCCAGCTAGTGTAGCCAAGGATTAAGAGGGCTTTCCTTTTACTCTGACCAAGAATGGCCCAATTCAGATTTCATATAGTTTGACATTTCATATAGTTTCTGTTACTTTGGTGTCTTCCCACCAGGGTGAAGGGGGATGGTTGTTGGCCAATGTCATATTCATCAAATATTGGGGCAAAGCAGTGTTTGCTTTCACCATTTCTTCTCAAATGGTGTTCTTCCCCCACTGGCCGCCTAACAAATAATCTCACTCATTTTCATGTATGCTGATGTTTTCGGTCATTTTTCTAATAACTTCACTGCAGCAGTGTAACTCAGGGATCAGCGTAATGGGCCCCATTTGAATTTTCTTCTATCCTCCCTTCATCCTTTGTTAAAGAAATTTCATACAGCAGCAGAAACATGTAACAATCTGACTGGGCATTTTTATTTGTTATGACGACAGACAAAAATCTCCAATTTTTGTTGGCTACATCGCATGGCTTGTAGGTTCTTAGTTCCCCAACCAGGGATTGAACCCGCACCCTCGGCCGTGAAAGCGTCGAGCCCTAACCACTGGACCGCCAGGGAATTCCCTCAGATCTCCTATTTTTAGTATAAATGTCAGGTTTGGGGAAGCAGTGCTATTGGATTTATTTTGTTTTACCTTATCCCATGTGGGATCTTTGGTCATTGTTTGGCCCGTGGGTCAGGGGCACTTTGGTGTTCCTGGAAGTGAGCCCGAGATGGTAGCATTTCACCCCTGGCAATGTAGGGCGTGTGCCCATCACCGGGTTGTGTCCTAGTCTCCGTCTCGCTGTGGGCCGTGGCTCCCATCAGGTCCCTGCTCTGAGGCTCCCTCTTCTTGCACATGGGGCGGCCGGCATCGCACTGCTTTCCCATGAAGGAGGCAACGGCTGAGCCACTAATTTGGGGTTTCAAAGAGGTATGCGGGCAGGGACCCCTGGTTTCCACACTCTGGTCTAGTTCTGCTCCTTTGCAGGAATCGTCAGAGCCGAAACCAGTCTGGGTGACGCTGTAGGAAGAGCTGTCAGGGGAGTTCAGTGGAGACGGTGGGGAGACTTCACAAGAACCTCCGTGTGTTCCAGCAGCTTCCGGGCTCCCGGCAGCTGGGGCCTGCTCTCTTCCTCCCCTCTTGTAGCTGAAGGGGACCCTGTTTTCAGCGCCGACCAGATGGTTCTAAAGACCAACGCGTGACCCCCCCGGCCCTTCCGTGGGCTGCACTCAGGCGAGCACCTGTTCTTCTGGGTCGCGTGGTGCCTGCTGCACCCAGAGCCCGTCATCCTTCACGGTTTAGTTTCTTTGCCTCGGGGGCCACAAGATGCTCTTGCCGGATCGGCTGCAGCCCAGCTGGGTTGCCTCTGCCATCGCTGCTGCCCACTGTTCTGCAGTGACCCACAGGGTTTCCAAGGCCAGAGGTACAGCGAGTGGTACCTCGCCGTGGGAGCACACGCGGGTGTGGTGAGCTGCTGCTGGGGGACTTGGTTTCGTGGACTAGGGGATTCGGTGCTTTTTCCCCCTTGAGCGTCATCCGTACTACCCCGCACTGATTTCGCGGGAATGGGCTGTGTGGGAAAGCAGACGGTGATGGGAAGTGGTTTGATTGCAGCCCCCAGGTTGGGAGCTTTCGCCACCGGAAGTGTCTTTCGTTTTTGTTTTTTTCCCATTTTATCAGCCCCCAGTCTCAGTAGCTCACTGGGGTAGCAGAGGAGTCCTAGCTGGGATCCGATTGGTTATTATTCCTCATGAGTGTGTGCCGTGAGGGACGTACGTATTGGATTCATGACGTATTTTCATGTCACCGCTGACTTTAAAGTTTTCTGATCCAAAATAGGGTTCCCAGAGCAGCATCGTCGCCACCCCCTGGGAACTTGTTGGAAGTGCAGGTTGTTGGACCTCACCACCGAGCCGGCAACTCTGGGGTACTCCCGCAATATGTGTTGTAACAAGCCCTCCAGTAACTCTGATGTACATGAGGGTTTGAGGTCCACTGCTTTGTTTATTTATTTTAAAAACTTTACTGGAGTGCAGTTGATTTACCGTGCTGTTTCCCGTGCACAGCAAGGTGGTTCAGTTACACATGTGCACATATTCATTCTTTTCTAGATTCTTTTCCCATGGAGGTTATTACAGAATATTGAGCAGAGTTCCCTGTGCTCTACAGTAGGTCCTTGCTGGTTATCTATCTTATATATAGTGGCGGGTATGTGTGGTCATCCCAAGCGTCTGGTTTATCCCCGCCACAAACACACACACATTTCCCCTCTGGTAGCCATAAGTTTGTTTTCAATCTCTCTAAGTCTGTTTTTGTCTTGCAGATAAGTTCAGTTGTTTCTTTCCTTCCTTCCTTCCTTCTTCCCTCCCTCCCTCCCTTCCTTTCTTATTAGTTTCCAGAGGCCCCCTGTGTTAGAGCAGTGCTGTCCAGCAGAAGTTTGCAGTGATTGGAATGTTCTGCATTTGTGCTATCCAGTATGGAAGGCACGAGCTACATGTGGCCGTCAAGGTCTTTAAATGTGGCTGCTGTGACCAAGCACCTGAATGACTGATTGTATTTCATGTCAACTAATCTAGGTTTAAATTTATTTATTTTTATTTTTTTGCTGTACGCGGGCCTCTCACTGTTGTGGCCTCTCCCGTTGCGGAGCGCAGGCTCCGGACGCGCAGGCTCAGCGGCCATGGCTCACGGGCCCAGCTGCTCCGCAGCATGTGGGATCTTCCCGGACCGGGGCACGAACCCGCGTCCCCTGCATCGGCAGGCGGACTCCCAACCACTGCGCCACCAGGGAAGCCCGGTTTAAATTTATTTATTCTTCTTCTTTTTTTTAAAAATACCTTTATCCAGTTTCCTCAGCTCCTACCC
Organism: Phocoena sinus; assembly: GCF_008692025.1. Lineage (NCBI taxonomy): Eukaryota > Metazoa > Chordata > Mammalia > Artiodactyla > Phocoenidae > Phocoena > Phocoena sinus. The sequence goes on from NC_045764.1 coordinate 5,593,671, forward strand.
CACCACCTCAGGACCGCTGGTGACCACAAATCAGATCTCTTTTGCTTTGAGGTTTTCTGGTGTGTTTTTGTTGTTGTTTTGTTTTTACAGATTCCACATGTAAGTGAGATCATATAGCATTTGTCTCTCCCTGTGTCACTTACTTCACTTAGCATAATGCCCTCAAGGTCCATCCATGTTGTTGCGCATGGTAGGGTTTCCTTTTTTATGGCTAAATAGTATTCTGTTTGTGTGTGTGTGTGTGTGTGTGTGTGTGTGTGTGTGTGTGAGAGAGAGAGAGAGAGAGAGAGAGAGAGGGAGAGAGAGGGAGAGAGGGAGAGAGACGGAGAGAGAGGGAGAGTGAATGTCTATGTATCACATTTTCTTTATTCTCTTGGCTATTGGGAATAATGCTGCAGGGAACATGGGATTCAGATACCTCTTTGACATAGGGATTTTGTTTTCTTGGACTAAATACCCGGAAGTGGAATTGCTGGATCATATGATAGTTCTATCTTTAATTTTTTGAGGAACTTCCATCCTCTTTTTCCCTAGAGGCTACGCCAACTTACATACCCATTCTAGATTGATTGATTGATTCATTGATTTACGCATTCATTCATGCTGAGCCCCTCGGCATGCGGAATCTTAGTTCCCTGACCAGGGATCAGACCCATGCCCCCTGCAGTGGAAGCGTGGAGTCTTAACCACTGGACCGCCAGGGAGGTCCCCCCACTCTAGCTTTAAGTTGAAATAGCCACACATAACGTGGCTGCATCCTGGCCCGCCCAGCCCCAGAGCATCTCCTGCTGTTTATCATTGTGTGAATTAACTCCTAAAAGCCTTTAAGAAAATATGTTACTGATTGTGCGATGGTTAATTGTATATTCTAGAACAAAATGCTCTTAGAGCGAAGCTCCAATTGCTACAACGATAGTTGGTTTAGGTTCTTACGTTGGAGAAATGGTTGGCTGCTGTTAGCTAGTGGGGGAAGCATGTTCCGGAAGGTGACATTGGTTTTGTGAATACGTTTCATCTGTGCAGCGTCCGGCGGCCGTACCTCTCCTGCATGTAACCGAAGAGGACAGATACATGTCCTTTTAGGAGGAGTTACGCGCTGTTCACGAGTAACTGCTGGGTCAGTGGTTCTTAGGGTTGTACCTCTGGTCTGTCTGCTGTGTCCATCCAGTGCCTCCTGCCCCAGGGAGCTTTGTAAAGAGATGTTCATGGAGATCAGGCGAGCCCCGTTTTGCCCGCCGTCCCCGAGCCCCCCAGGCACTTCAGGTTTCCTGTCGTGGAACCACTCAGAAACCGTGCAGTGGCTGATTGCTGAGTCTGGGCTGGTACATGGTTCTCTAGAAGAAACTCTAGAATAAATTTCAGGTTGTTAGATTGAGAAGGACTTGAAGGAAGAGAGGGTCTTCCTGGGCTTGTTAGTCTGAATAATTACAAATGCCAGAAGATACGCCGAGATCAGTCTCTGGAAATACGTAGTTCCTGGGGGACGTGACGTCATCTTTGTCCCCTTTTGCAAAGCACAGCAGGCGCTCTGGGCCTAGAGCATCCCCAGCGGTCACCGATCCTCTGACCAAAGCAGAGAGTGGCATGTAGGAGACAGGGCACACCTGAGAGTCCTTAGGGGCCTTTCTGCAACCTCCTCTAGCAACTGAATTCTCAAAATTGAAGCCGCCATCATTGGTTAGACAGAAAATGATACTGAGTTCTCTGTCATAAGCAAAGTTCTGCATGGCTGAGCTTTCTAACTGAGGGCCCCGTTTGTTGCATTATTTAAACCCGTATCATTGATTTTCACAATCCAGCTCTTCTTAGAATCCTAGAATGCTACAGCCAGCTGGAAGGGAATGTAGAAATGGTCATCATCCAGTCTTCTTTTTTTTACTGGAGGAAACGGATGCCCAGAGAGGTTGTGAGTTGAGTTAAGGACACACAGCAAGTTCAGGGCTGATCGGGGAGTACAGAGCCAGCCCGGGATGAACAGGCCAGGCCTCCTGTGTTCTTCCATTACACGGCCCCTCTGTTTCTTTTGTGGACTCAGCTCCTTGTTGTCTGTAGGCTGCGTGTGTACTGCTGGGGGGTCATGGTCAGAAGCTGGACAGATGGATGGAAAAGGAACATTTCAGATGCATGATAAGAAATATATTGATGCTCACTGCTTAGTTATATTGTATTTATTTTTTTATTTTTGGCTGCATCGGGTCTTCGTTGTTGCACTGGCTTTCTCTAGTTGCAGCAGGCGGGGGCTACTCTTCGTTGCGGTGTGCGGGCTTCTCATGGCGGTGACTTCTCTTGTTGCGGAGCACGGGCTCTAGGTGCACGGGCTTCAGTAGTTGTGGCTCACAGGCTCTAGAGCGCAGGCTCAGTAGTTGTGGCGCATGGGCTTAGTTGCTCCGTGGCACGTGGGATCTTCCTGGACCAGGGCTCGAACCCGAGTCCCCTGCACTGGCAGGCGGATTCTTAACCATTGCGCCACCAGGGAGGTCCCTGCTTAGTAATATTTTAAAATGTTGCTTCTTGCTAGCATGTCACGTAGCTGTTTTGAAAATTCCACCAGGATATTCTGACTGGTGACACATCGCTGCTCCCTTTTTATAATAGCTTCTCGTAAATTGTTCGTGGATCTGCGTATATGGTTTAGTTACTGCACAGCTGTTACTCATATTGTTAACTGGGTATTTTTGGGGGGACAGTTTTGTTGGGATTGGTTTGCTTTCCAAGCACTAGACCTGTCTCCATTGATGACTCTGATACCCCTTCTTTTGTAACTTACTTTCTTTAAATAGCATGCCTCTGTTACTTTATCCCAAAAGTATCGAAATGCTAGGCGCTAAAAGTTTACGCCTCTGTGCACAAAATAGCCTTCTCTAAATGTTTGTTGAAAGAGCAAAGGTTATCCCATCCAGATAGGTCTGAAGGTTAATTTCTTTTGGATTTAACTATGGCAGGGGAGGGGGCTGGTTTCTGTAGTTTAGGAAGACTTAGCTGTGTAAGTTTTTCCCCTTCTCATTTGAATCGAGTCTTTAGCAAAAAATTCACATGCACACCAGAAATCTGGGAGAGGTTGAGTAAATCGAATGTGGGGTTATTGTTTGTGTCCACAAAACAAAGCCCTAAATCACATTTAGCATAATTTGTGGTTTTAAATTGGACTGATTTAGCAAGGAGAGTGAAATAATCTCTCATCCTGTCAAAAAAGGCGATACCTTCGGACCAGCATTTAATTGCATTGGCAAAGTAACTTCAGGAAGGTGGCAGTAATTCTGGTTGCATTATTCTTGGTCTGTGGTTAAATTGAGACCATCATTTTCTCCTGGTTGCACTAACTTTCTTTATTGCTCTTCAGACTAATTAGATGAATGCACAGGGAGAGAAGCTTAATGGTAGCTGGAGGATGAACAGGGAAAGGGTGAAGTTTCTGAGCAGGGCTGTAATCATCTGTAGATTTGCACTTTACACACTTCAGGGTCCAGGTAGAGAGAACAGGTAAACGAACACCTAGAAACCTAGTAGGTACAGCCTGATGAACTTGTTTGCGGTCGTTTACACAAAGTGAATACCATTCATTCCCGCAAAAGTGTGTTATTGATGACACAGCTGAAGACATATGCTTTTGCAGCCGTGTCGTACAGATAGGGCTCACCCACATTCACGACGCCTTAAATATCTCAGGTGTCTGTCTGGAAATGTTACGTGCACCTTGGTCGTGGTTCTAAGCAAAGTGCCCCCAGGTTTCCCCAGTCTTCTGGGGCACCCCTGGAGGGGGGGTGTTGGGATGGGAAGAAGATGTACTGACATAAGACACAACACTTTCTTCTCTTGTACCCAAGGCCTTTGTCCATGGTTTCAGTTACCTGAATAGTCTTGGTATTAAGAGTTTACGTGAACCGTGGATGAGCTGGTGGCCCGTAACCAGTGTTTGTAGAAAGACTGAAGCAGCAAATGGGGTAGATGAAGTACAGTCTGTTGCAAGGCTTTCTGCTGAGAGCACTTTTGAGGTAAAGGTGCCTTTGGCTTTTACATTTGTATTGGCAGGTGTATACTCTAGGGAGGGAAGAGCCTTTCAGCTTCCCCATGGTTTATAAAATAAACCACTCTTGACCTGTAGACTCATATTCATATCATACTACTGAGTTCACTTTTCATACGGCTGTATAACAGTGCCGTGATACGTTGCTAACCTGACACAAGGGTGTGTGTGTGTATTGATCGACGTGCAAAGGCCAGAGGCCAAAATCAGAAACTAAGTGGGTTGACTGTTTCATCATTCACGGTTGAGTTTAAAAATCATTGTGGTTGAGTCCAGTGTTAAGAGAACAGCTCTTCGGATAACAGATTATTGAAATAGCTGATGATACATTGCTCGGGAAGGGATTTAGAGTTTGCTGACTTTCTTTTGGTGGAGATGTGAGGAAACCAAAAGGAAGAAGACAATTAGTAGTCATTACATGACAACAATAAAAGTATAATTTTACATCTAAGAGAGTAAATCTTAAGAGTTCTCATCACAAGGAAACACAGTTTTCCTTTTTCTTTTGTACCTATGTGAGATGATAGATGTTCACTAACCTTATTGCGTTAATCATGTTGTGTGTAAGTCGAATCATTATGCTCTACACCTGAAACTTACACAGGACTGTATGTCAGTTGTATCTCAATAAAACTGGAAGGAAAAAAAATTAAATTAAAAAAATAGAAGTATATAATGCTCTGTAATGTTCACTTATAGACTGTTTATGGCACAGAAATTCTCTTCTGCCCTTTAAAGAAACATTTCTATGTCTACCGGGTGGTGAGCTACTACCTAAGAAACACCTACAGAAATTAAGTAAGATGTATATACGTGAACAAGATGGTCATGCTGGAGTTTCATCTTTCTCTCATTTGAAAGGAAAACAAACGTTCCTGCATTCACACTCAGCGTTTCTGTTTTCGTAGCTGTGCCACCAAACATAGCAGAACTGAAGAATTTGGAAGTGCTTAACTTTTTTAATAACCAGATTGAGGAGCTGCCCACGCAGATCAGCAGCCTTCAGAAACTCAAACACCTGAACCTGGGGTGAGTCTCCTGAAGGGGAAGGGAAACTGAGAAGAGGAGGGGCTTAAAAAGGGGTGTGGCCAAGGGCGAGGGCGGGGTTTGCCATTTATAGGATTACATAGGAGAAGCTGATTTCTAATTTCTTTCTGTACTTTAGGTTTTTAAAAAAGTTTTATTGTTTTAATACATCCTTCCAGTGGCCTACATTAGCGCATATCTATTCGCGCACTAATTGAGAAGCTAATTGTTGCAATGAGGGAGTCTTTTTTTTTTTTTTTTTTTTTTACCGTATTTTGTTTCCAACAAAATTTTATTTCCGTTATGTTGACCGGGAAGGGACCTATTTGCATAGCCAGCAGGAACTGTGCTGACCAATTGTATATGCTTTATTTTTTTCTCTCTGTGTAGTGTAGAAATAGTGTCCAAAGCACCTTCCTTATCTACGGACGGGAGGATACATTTCCCAACACTGCTTCATTGATTCTTACAATTTTTCTTTTTTACAGTCGAGATGTTATAATCCCGTGTTTCTCTTTATACAAAGGTGAAGAGAGGAGTTTTGATTCAGCTGAGGTTGCAGAATCAGGGTGCAGTGAATAATAATAATACCTTGTGTTCTTACAATGCTTTACAGTTTTCCGAGTCCTCATACTGGTATTTGACCCTCTTAACAATTGGGAAGGAGGAAGGGCAGGCATTACCACCGTCATTTTGTGGAAGGAAGCCAAGCCCTTTCCAAGAGGTTAAGTGACTTACTGCTGATTGCCCCTGAGCTTAGTGGCTGAGCTCGGCAGAGAACCCCATTGTTGGGGGGGCCATGCCTTGTCCGTCAGACACCTAGATGGCACCCAGAACTTGGACTTACTGAATTTCAGCTTCATTGTTGTAGCTGTTCAAGGAAACTGCCCACTCTTGCCTCATCCTCCGTGTAGAATAATATATTCATTAAATTATAGACACTAAGTGCTGTGATTCCATTCGTGATTTACATGGCGTGGCTATAGACGCGGGCCAGGCATTTATCAATTTACTAGGAAGCAATCATGAAAAAAAAATCATTCATGGACTGATTTTTAGTTTATGTTTTTCCACCAGGGGTCTGGTTAGACACCCTTAATTTGCGGTTCACTCTGGTTGAGAGATGCCCTTTGTAAGCTCCGTGAGCATTCTTTTCTCCCAAGGTCTGAGGGGAAGTTGGGTTTAGAGCTTGATATCAGATAGCTTTTTCCTCCTACAAATAGAGAGACTGTATACCCATCTGGCAGAGCAGAAAAGAAAGGACCCTCCGTTTACATCTCTGATTTGAAAATTATGAAGTCCTAATATTTCATTTGCATATAAGAAAGAAGCTAAGACAAGATGTATGTAGTAGACATGTATTCTTACTGTTAATCTCCTTATCATTTACTAAGTGAGTTAATAGTTATAGGTAAGGTCCAAAATGGCGGAGAGTTGACTTCCACTAGACCTTGAGCATCAGTAAATATCATTGTAACACATCAGCTAAATGACACACCCACAGGCATCATGGTAGTTCTGAGGCGCACCATAAAAGGCCGGAAAAGTGGGCGGGGCCCAATTCCTGGAAATCCCCGCCCCTTCCCCCAAATAGGTGGGATACACTCCCACTCATTAACCTCTGAAATTACCCACCCCTAAAAAAACTGACAACCCCGTCCCCTGGCGTCTCTTGCCTTCTGAGATGACCCACACTCTGTCTGTGGAGTGTGTATCTCCCTGAATAAACCTTCTTTCACTTAAAAAAAAAAAAAAAAAAAAAGTGCTAGGAATAGTACCTGGCACATAGTAAGCCGTACCTGAATGTTCACTTTTATCATCATCGTTTTATTTATGGGTTCATTTATCTCAGGACTATGTAATTGCCTTTTTTTTAAAAAAATTTATTTCTGGCTGCGTTGGGTCTTCGTTGCTGCGTGTGGGCTTCTCTTGTTGGCAGAGCACGGGCTCTAGGCATGTGGGCTTCAGTAGTTGTGGCTCGGGCTTCAGCAGTTGTGGCTCTCAGGCTCTAGAGCGCAGGCTCAGTAGTTGTGGTGCACGGGTGTAGTTGCTCCCTGGCACATGAGATCTTCCCGGACCAGGGCTCGAACCCGTGTCCCCTGCACCGGCAGGCGGATTCTTAACCACCGCGCCACCAGGGAAGCCCTGTCATTGCCTTTTCTGCATCAGGAGCCTTGTTTGTTTGGGGATCGGTGGTGAAAGTCACAGTCCCTGGCCTTCAGGATGGAGGCAGAGCGGCTGTCGATGAGCAGGGCCGGGGTGCAGCTGGCTCGCTGAGTGTGGCAGTCGGAGAGAGCGACAGGGGGCACGTTAGCCTTCAGGTGAGATTCTCGGAAGGGTTCCTGCAGGGGGTCGTGTTGGAGCCGAGACTCAAGGCTGAGAAGACTCACAAGGAGGGGACGATGTCTCCGACTGCAAGCAGGACTTCCGCTTCAGGAGCTGCGAGTTGCTTGGGGTCACTGAGTGTGAAGGGTGAGACGGGGGGAGGTGAGGTGGGAGGCGAGGCCAGGCAGAGAAGCACACGGGTCTGCTGTGTGTTCCATGAGCGCGTCATGAGCTCTCTGCTCTGTGCCAGAAGCCGTTCAGGTGCTGGCTGTCCAGCCCTCAGGGAGCGTACGTCACAGTTGGGGAAACAGCCTGTAGAGAAATAAATGTCTGTCGTGGCAGGGAGTCGAGTCCTAGTGGAGGGCGTGTGTGTCAGATGAAGGAGTTCTGGTCTCGCCCTGCCGTTGGGGAGTGTGCACAGGGAAGCAGCGGGCATGAGACAAGGTGAGATGATTTTCGTATGAAGATCACGCGGAGGAGAGGTTAGAGGAGACCCGTGAGGCTGCCAGGTTAGCGTTCCTGGTGAACTAGGGCAGGGACAGTGAAGGCGGGGGAGGGATTTTATATGAAAAATAGATAGAAGTGGTAAAATCGCCGAGGCAGTACGGATGGGATCGGATGGGATGGGATGGGATGGGATGGGATGGGATGGGATGGGATGGGATAGCTGATATAGAGGGATGGGTGGAGACAGCTTTGAGGGGGAGATAATGAGCACAGGTTTTGGTTGGCTGGGTTCAGGACGCCTCAGGACAGAGTTGTAAACTTTCCTCTTTTTTTTTTTTTGCGGTACGTGAGCCTCTCACTGTTGTGGCCTCTCCTGTTGCAGAGCACAGGCTCTGGACGCGCAGGCTCAGCGGCCATGGCTCACGGGCCCAGCCGCTCCGTGGCATGTGGGATCTTCCTGGACCAGGGCATGAACCCGTGTCCCCTGCATCGGCAGGCGGACTCCCAACCACTGCGCCACCAGGGAAGCCCAACTTTTTTTATCAATCACGTCTGATTTGCCTCTTTGTCGTCTTTGGAGCTGTTTGCATTTTTGGCTCCTGGTGATTTACTGATTGTGTAGCACTTTCTGTGTTTAAGTACGTAGCTACACAGATGGGGTTGTCAGAGTTTGAACGCAACTCTTAGTTCTCTGGGAAAGGAATTAAGATGCATTTCCACAAATGATACTTCTGTCCTCGAATGGCATGAACAATTATACCTACATACGCCTGGTTAAGGCAAGGCACAGAGGACTCCTTAGAATAAACAACCAGAATAATAATAAAAAAACCCTACACACAGGAGACCCTACTAGCAGAGCAGTTAGGCCACGTATAGGCATAATCCAGACTGTACGTTCAACCAGAAGTTGATTTTAAAGTTTTGTATCCTATTTGCTGTTTATTCTGGTGATCTCAAAACTGGAAAGGGGGGCTTCCCTGGTGGCGCAGTGGTTGAGAGTCCGCCTGCCGATGCAGAGGACACGGGTTCATGCCCCGGTCCGGGAAGATCCCACATGCCGCGGAGCGGCTGGGCCCGTGAGCCATGGCCGCTGAGCCTGCGGGTCCGGAGCCTGTGCTCCGCAACGGGAGAGGCCACGACAGTGAGAGGCCCGCGTACCGCAAAAAACTGGAAAGGATTTTTAGGCCATGTGAATAAAGAGCGGAAAGTTGAATTATGCTGTTCATTCTTTCAGTGTCATTCATTGTGCTGAGTTATTTGACAAAAAATGTAAAGCTACGTAGGTTCCAAGTTGATCATCATTTCGGGGATAACCTCACGGCAGGAGCGTCGTGCCAGCTATTCTGGAATAACTTTTGACCTAGTGAGATGAGGAAGCTTATCTTGTGAAGACGTAAAAGTTTTCACCAAGCACAGAGTTCAGTGTTCGTGCGTTTTTTTTGTTTGTTTGTTTGTTTTTTTGGCTAAGTATGTGAGCACGTCATCTGTGGGGGAGAGAAAAATACTTGCCTTTCAGGCAAGAAGGTTTTATTGAATCAGGAGAAGCCCCAGAGGACCTCTGGAGATCAGTGTTCCAAAAGAGAAGTGCTCGTATAGGTCTTCCTGTAGCTTTTGAGGAGGAAAGAGAAAAGATGCCAAACAGCCTCAGACTCTCCAGTTTTATAAAGTTCTCCACTGTACATGGGTGTCTTCCCATTTCCATAAGCATTTGAAAAATGCTCGCCTGCAAACAGGGGAACTTAAACCATCGGACAGCTTTATCTTTAACACCTGAATCGATTGGAAATTAAGCAGATGGGGAAACCATCCTTGATGGTTCAGGCTCTCCACGGTCTCCTCAGGTGAGCTCGCCTCTTTGAGATGGGATCAAAATTTCTCTCAAACTTCCTGAGAACTAGTTGTAGTTATAGCCATCGTTTCTTGAGAACCTACTTGGGAGCCAGGAATTGCATCAGGGGTTTCCCATGTCTTCTCTCTCCTCTCCTGGAAGTCCTGCTGGGAGGGTATCGCGACCCTCCTCTTACAGTTGAGCACATTGGGTCTCAGAGAAGCCGAGTAAGTTCCCCAAGGCCACCCAGCCAGCAAGAGCTGGAGCTGGACCTCCATCCCAGCTGCGTTTTTCCTCTCCCCTTGCTGTCACCTCTCAGGGCAACCTTGAGTGCTGGAGCTCTCAGAGGGATGCCCTGAAAAGAGGTAGCTCCCAGGGGGAGCGATACATTTGGGAGACTGGGATGGACATAGACACACTATTCTATATAAAATCGATAACTAATAAGGACCTACTTAGAGCACAGGGAACTCTACTCAATACTCTGTAGTGACCGATATGGGAAAAGGATCTAAAAAAGAGGGGACATATGTAGATGCATAACTGATGCACTTTGTTGCATAGCAGAAACTGACACGACATTATAAATCAACTAGACTCCAATAAAAATTGAAAAAAAAAAAGGCAGCTCCCATGTGTAGCTGGAGATGGACGTGAGCGCCCCCTTCGGGGTAGGCAGTGCATGACAGTGCCTCCCTTGACAGTGCCAGGGACCCGGCTGTCCGGTCACTGTGTGTGTGCTGGTGTCCAGAGGAACAGGTCCTGCGCTCCTGGCATTGCTGACAGTGGAACCGACTCTGCTTCCAGGCCTTCTGAGGCATTTAAATTAGGGCTTCCTTTCTGCCCACCGGGTTAGCGGGCCCACTGCTGTCACTGCTGCCGACTGCACAGGGGCTCTGCTGAGTTCCTGACAGGTTGGGGGGATTGGTTTCTCGCTCAAGGAGAAAGAGAACCTGCTGTTTAGTCGATTCTTGCCACCCGGAGAGGGGGACAGGCTCAGGCCCGCTCTAGGCTGGAGATTGGACAGGAGCTCTCTCTTTTTGGTGAGATGCCTCTTCCCGCTAAGAAAGTCTAAGCGTGGATTTCTTGCACCTTATGTTTCAGAAGTGTATTTCTGTGTTTGGGAAGAAAAACCTTATTGGTCGTTTTCAGAAGTGGGTAACTTAGAGCAAGGTTTAAAGAAAGAAGTGCCTGATGTGTACTCCTATGCCTTTCTCACTGTCTCTGAATCTATTCCTTCAGTTTACTCAGCACCCTCACACTGGGGTCCAGGGATTAGGGGTGCGTTGGCCCCCACGAGTGCTGGGTGCTCTCAGATACCCGTCATTCTCATCAGTAGAGTCAGGGGTCCTTGGTACTTAACCTGTCTTAACCTGTGACTTAATCGCAGAATTCCAAGATCATTATACGTACTGTCCTGCCGACGTTCCACGATAGTTTTGAAGACGCAGGTGAAGCACTTGACATAAGTGTGCTTCACAAATTGTGAATTCATAGAAAACATTAGTTGTCAGCAGTGTAGTAAATTGTAGTGGAGGTTATTTTGCCGACTGTAAAGCTAACCTAAGGTTTTATACCCATCAAGAGGTGGACGTCGCTTTTTTCTAGGTTTCCTTCTCTGCTACCAGCTATTTCTTCGGAGGCCTGGTTGGTGGGTGCGCACAGCGCTGTATCTCACGTGAGCGGGATTGGTGTCTAGAATTATTTTTAGTGTCACAGTCCCTCCCACCTTTCAATATTTGTCAGCCTTATTAGATTAAAAAAAGGGTATTTTTAAAATCGGGTTTTCAGTGTGTTCAAAGAGAACCACGTTAAGAAAAATAAGAGTCTTGAAGAAAATACAACGTAATAGGAAAATATTTTCCTTAGCTTTCCTTAGCTTTCATTGGAATGTATACATATATTCAAAAACTTCCCATTGTGGTAAAATACACATAACATAAAATACACCATTTTAACTATTTTAAGTGTATGATTCAGAAGCATTAGATATATTCCCATTGCTGTGCAGCCAATCTCTGGAAGTTTCTCCTCTTGCCAAACTGAAGCTCTGTACCCATTAAACAGCTCCCCACCCCCCTCCCCCAGTCCCTGGCAACCTTGATTCTAATTAGAGATGATTTTGAACTACTATTAGTAGTTGCGAAACAAACAAAAAAAAAGTGATTTTTTGCGGGGGGTGTGTGTCTCCCATTGAGAGGAATACATGAAAGCAAATGAAGCAGAAGTGTGAAAACTATGAGGCTTCATATGTATCTTTTTTATATATATATAAATTTATTTATTTTTGGCTGCATTGGGTCTTTGTTGCTGCGCACGGGCTTTCTCTAGTTGCAGCGAGTGGGGGCTGCTCTTCGTTGCGGTGCAGTGGCTTCTCTTGTTGCAGAGCACAGGCTCTAGGCGCGCTGGTTCCAGTAGTTGTGGCACATGGGCTTCAGTAGTTGTGGCTCGCGGACTCCAGAGCGCAGGCTCAGTAGTTGTGGCGCGTGGGCTCAGTAGTTGTGGCACACAGGCTCTAGAGCGCAGGCTCAGTAGTTGGGGCGCGCGGGCTTAGTTGCTCCCTGGCATGTGGGATCTTCCCGGACCAGGGCTCGAACTCGTGTCCCGTGCATTGGCAGGCGGATTCTTAACCACTGTGCCACCAGGGAACCCCCTTTTTTTTTTTTTTAAATAGATCTTTATTGGAGTATAACTGCTTCACAATACTGGGTTAGTTTCTGTTGCACAACAAAGCGAATCAGCCGTATGCATACGTATATCCCCATATCCCCTCCCTCTTGAGCCTCCCTCCCATCCTCCCTATCCCACCCCTCTAGGTCATTGCAAAGCACCGAGCTGATCTCCCTGTACTATGCTGCTGCTTCCCACCAGCCAACTGTTTTACGTTCCGTAGTGTATATATGTCGATGCTACTCTCACTTCGCCCCAGCTTCGCCCTCCCACCCCATGTCCTCAAGTCCACTTCCTATGTCTACCTCTTTATCCCTGCCCTGCAACTAGGTTCATCAGTAACATTTTTTGTTTTAGATTCCATATGTATGTATTAGCATACAGTATTTGTTTTTCTCTTTCTGACTTCACTCTGTATGACAGACTCTAGATCCATCCACCTCACTACAAATAACTCAATTTCATTTCTTCTTTTGGCTGAGTAATATTCCACTGTATACATGTGCCACATCTTCTTTATCCACCAGTATCACTGATGAACATAGATGTAAAAATGCTGAACAGAATACTAGCAAATAGAATCCAGTAGCACGTAGGATTTATCCCAGGGATGCAAGGATTCTTCAGTATACGCAAATCAATGTGATACACCATATTAACAAATTAAGGAATACAAACCATATGATCATCTCAATAGATGCAGAAAAAGCTTTTGAAAAAATTCAACACCCATTTATGATACAAACTCTCCAGAAAATGGGCATAGAGGGAACCTACCTCAACATAATAAAGGCCATATATGACAAACCCACAGCAAGCGTCATACTCAATCGTGAAAAACGGAAAGCATTTCCACTAAGATCAGAAACAAGACAAGGATGTCCACCCTCACCACTCTTATTCAACATAGTTCTGGAAGTCCTAGCCACGGCAGTCAGGGAAGAAAAAGAAATAAAAGGAATACAAATTGGAAAAGAAGAAGTAAAACTGTCACTGTTTGCAGATGACATGATACTATACACAGAGAATCCTAAAGGTGCCACCAGAAAACTACTAGAGCTAATCCTATGCACCTTTTGAGGTCTTATTGTTGCTACATTCATAAGGAAGTTTTTCTCTAGGAGGATGGGTATGTTGTGATGTTCTAATTTTCTGTGTAAACTATGATTGAGCATCAGCTTTGGAGAAAGTGACAACTAAGACATTTTCAAATGTTCCCTGAACGTGTTGATTCTCTGACTAGAATTACTAGGCTGGTGAAAATAACGTAACGTGGATGGAATGATGGCAGTCTTTTGAGCTTTGAGCCTCTCACGTGCGGCTCTTAGGCCCGTGACACAGAGGCGATTTGAGTAGTCTGTATAAATACGTTTTGTGTGTGACGTCTTGCATTTTTTCCCCCCTAACAACAGCATGAATAGACTGAACACTCTGCCTCGAGGATTTGGATCGCTCCCAGCTCTGGAAGTCCTTGATTTGACTTATAACAACTTGAATGAAAATTCTCTCCCCGGAAACTTCTTCTACCTGAGTAAGAAACTTCGAATTCTATAAATCTCCTTAAAATGGTCCTTTGCGTTCTAAGTGGGAAATTTATTTGCCAGGGCCCAAACTCCAAGAGAAATTATTGGACAGATACATTTTTTTCCCCTTCAGATTCCTTTGAATATACCCTCACAGCTCAGCAGTATGTATCCTTGATATTTCGTGATCTGACACCATTGCACTCAAGTGGACTTGGCAATGTCATATTAACTTTCTGAGAGAGATTTTTGCCTAAATGAGATCAAGTCTCACATTTAGCTAAGAGAACTTGACTTTCTTTTTAAAGAGCATGCAAAAGACGTAATGTGTGTCTTCTTCCTGTATTGCTGTTAACTCTCTGTAGGCTTTTTGCCCAAAGCTATTCCAATCAGTTACTTATAAAAATATCTATTCATAAACCACTAACAGAATCTTAAACATTTCTAGCCAGGACTTTTGTTTAAGCCTTTTAAAAAGTGTTTTTATTGACGTAGTCTGTTTTGTCTATAGCATATCATCAGACATTAAGAAATTGTTAGTCACATATGAACACACTTTATCCTTTTATACGCAAACGCATTTCTTGCTGCAGATAGATGCTTGTGAAAAAAAGGAAAAACTGGTTTTCCCGAGGACTTGTGAAATCTTTAGGAAAGAGTTGCTGTCTTTAGGTAAACGTTCTGCCTCTCCAAATAGTGACAAGCTGGCCTCGAGAAATTCTGACTTTGCTGAGTTAGTCTTTAATGTTCCATCTTTTACCTTATGTATATCCTTTATCCCAGACTTTGTCAAGCACGTGAAACCAACTTCAACATGTTTTCTTGGGCCATGGAAGAAATTGTTTTTCTTATGTATATTAACATACAGTTCTGTCGAATTTTAAGACATTAGAATGTAATTGAATACCTGTAAACAAATTAAACATACATCTGATTGTACTTTTCCCTTTCGGTTAAGGATAAAAACGTGCCTTAGGATTTTTGCCTTCAGTAGTTTGGGGACTGGTATCAGTGTATAATATCGTGAACAAATTTCTGATTACCGATATGATGCCTACGTTAGGGTTTTCTCTATTTTTATGCTCCACTTCATTATTTTTTTGTTTTTGCGGTACGCGGGCCTCTCACTGCCGTGGCCTCTCCCGTTGCGGAGCACAGGCTCCGGACGCGCAGGCTCAGCGGCCATGGCTCACGGGCCCAGCCGCTCCGTGGCACGTGGGATCCTCCCGGACCGGGGCACGAACCCGCGTCGCCTGCATCGGCAGGCGGACTCTCAACCACTGTGCCACCAGGGAAGCCCTCCACTTCATTATTTTAATGCCTTCGTCTTCATTTATTTTTGTGGTTAAGGCTGTAGAAACAAGTAGTAATAATTAGTCTGATGATAGAAACAGTGTACGGTGGTTTTGGCCTCCATCACCAGACAGCCTTTTGGTTATTTATTTATGTTTTGACCTAGCTCTGTTCACACGAACGAGCCCTCTGACCCCAAGCATTGATAGAAGCGACACAGTGGTTTTCTTGGTTTCACTGTGGATGCAGATCGAGGCATACATGTGGATCGGAAGTAATCGAAGAAAAATAGTTATCTTTTCCGAAAGCATATTGAAACCCTGTGCCAGAAACGGCTGGTGCCCATACATCGTTAATTTCCTCAGTCCTCCTGGATATAGATGTTTTCCTGAACGCAGCAGCTGCACAGTAAGGCCGTAAATCTAAGTTTGACCTGCTTGTTACTATCCCGAGCCCTAGGTGTGTCACAGGCTTTTCACCACGCCAGGGTTATTAATCAAAGCTGGCTCCCTTGTATCGATCAGCCCTCAAACGGTCGGGTTCCGTGCCACCCTGTTTATATATCGCTGTTTAACTTGCAGCCACCCTGCGTGCACTCTATCTAAGTGACAACGATTTTGAAATCCTGCCGCCTGATATTGGGAAGCTCACAAAGTTGCAGATAGTAAGTAATTTATCTAAATTCTTAGAAAATCACTTCACTCCTGCAGCCCTTCTGGGGTGGAATCAGGGCAATTTGAGCCAGAGTGCGGTTTGTTTTGGAATAAAACCACTATCCCCTGAGACCGTTTTCTTGCATGTCTGCAGACACTTGCAAATAAATTGAAAGGGCTGAGCCTTCGAAGAAGAGAGGGCAGGGGCAAGGAGAGAGTTTCTGTCGAGCGCCTCTTTACGTGAGAATTGTCTTGACAGCCTCTTGTTTCTCTTCTGTTTAGCTCAGCCTTAGGGATAATGACCTGATCTCGCTGCCTAAGGAAATCGGGGAGCTTACTCAGCTTAAGGAGCTCCACATTCAGGGGAACCGTCTGACTGTTCTGCCCCCGGAACTAGGTAAGGTGGCTGATGAATGGTCCGAGTTCTGGCTTTAATTAATAATAATGATCCCACTGCAGCAACCCCGAAAGCCCCTCTCTCCTCTTCTCGGCAAGAACCGTCCACCGAGGCAGCCAGTTCTGATCCTTTCTTGTAGCATTTGTCATTGACCAGAGTTTAGCTGTTCTGCGTTTGTCCTGCCCCGATGCTCTGTTGAGCGGCTGTAGCTCCCAGTGTCTTGAAACTGCTGATGGAAGATGACCCAGCTCGGCTGCCTGCCTGGTGCCGTGGAAGGAGCCTGGGATGTGTAGTAATGGTCTTACCCAGGGCTCCTCCTTTACCAGTGGTGATGATGGCTTTTTTTTAAAAAAAAAAATCTACCCATCACGCTTATTTTTTGGGGGGAACTGTTAATTTTTTATTTTAATCCCTTGAAAACTTTTACCAGATAGTGAAAGTATTTATGACAGCTGCTTAAAGATACCATTTGCAGTCATGAATTGGGTTCTCTCCTGACGCCATCTCCAGTGGGACTGGCTAAATAACGTTCTAGCTGGGAGCTCCTCGGGCCTACCCCCACGGCCCCTGGATCTTCGTACTCTGGTCCTTCAGATGGCTCTGGGTGAGCTTGTGGCCTTCCTTGGAAATAATGTCCAAACCAGTTATTCTGTTACTGAGGTTATGCCGCCCTTCTGGAAAAGTTTCATGAGTTCTCCTCTCTTTTCTCGTGGAGACTCTGGGTATCCTCCCATTTCCTCAGGACACGGAACTGTATTGCTTCTCAGACTATGACTGTTTGCTTTTTTGCTCCAAAATAAAACAATTTATTTATTTATTAACTTTTATTGAAGTAGAGTTGATTTACAATATTGTGTTAATTTCTGCTATATAGCAAAGTGACTCAGTTGTACACATATAGATAGATAGATAAATAGATAGACAGATATCTTCTTTTTCATATTCTTTTCTGTTATGGTTTGTCACAGAATAGTGAATATCGTTCCCTGTGCTCTACGGTAGGACCTTGTTGTTTATCCATCCTATAGATACTAGTTTGCAGCTACTAATCCCACACTCCCATTCCTTCCCTGCCCTCCCCTTGGTAACCACAAGTCTATTCTCTATATCTGCAAAATAACACAATTTTTCAAAACACATTTGACCCAACATTCTTTGAGGAAGTACCTCAAATGAGTCTGGTGCTTTTAAAGAGGGCAGTTACTATAAACCAGCTTGTGAGCTCCATGAGAGAGGGCGTTTATCTTTGTTCCCTGCTAGTCCCCAGCACCTCCCACATGCTAGGAATGAGGTAACTTCTCAAGGGGTAAGTACTGAGTGAGTTCATAAAACAGGGACCTCAGATAGCAAGGTGCTGGGAAGGCTACAAGTGGGCTGAGTTTGGCTTCTGTACAGAGCTGGGCTGTCCGGTATGGAAGCTGTGAGTCACACTTCAAGTGTTCAGTAGCTGCACGTGGCTTGTGGCTTCCGTACAGGAAAATGCAGATACAGAACATTTCCGTGGGGCAGAAAGCTCTGCTGAGCTGCATTAGTCTAAAAGGGAAAGCATTCACCCGGTTCCACGGAACAAACACAGAGTTTCATCCCTGCATTCCCATCTTCTGTAGCTCCTTTGTTGCTGTAGAAGGTCTTGAATTTGTACTGATTTTAAGGGCTGCAGAGTAACTCGGCACCGTCCGTCTCTTCACTGAGTTATGGGCCATCCAGTCCTGCTTAAGGAGCAGGCTACGTGATCAAGAGAAGAGGTTTACAATGGCAAAAAACCTTCTTGCCAAAAGAGAGATTCTAGGCGGTGATTGGCCAACCATAGATGTTGGCACTAGTAATTCCTGGGGAGCTTTTGCAGAATATAGATACCTGCTCCCTCCCCAATGTACTGAGTCAGATCTCCACGCGTGAGACCAATTCTTGTGTAATTTGATAAAATTCACTTAGCGCTTCTGACATGCGTCCTTGATTAGTGTGACGAGGAGAAATGAAAAAAAATGTGCGTTTTGTTTTATTTCATTTTTCAAACAGTGAGGCGGTGTAGGGCATTGGATTAATCAGTGATTTCTATCCGCTAATAATTTGGTAGAAAAATACCTAGTCGGACCTACACATACCTGTGTACCTTTATATTTTTAAATCTCACATTGGTCTTCCTATGTAAATACTGCACGTAGTCACATTTCTCTGACATTTCTGTTATGCTCTCCAATACCAAATTATATATATTTTTAATTCAGGACTAGAATGAGGAGAAAGTCTTTAAATGAGTTTATTTTTGCTAGCCTTACCTGGAAAAGCTTCATCTCAGCATCTGCCTGGTGGCACTTTTCCCCAATTGCAGGCAAACACTTAGCTGGAAATAAATGGTAAACCCCTATCTAAGATGAAGACAGGTGTATTATTTTTGAACAGTGATCTTTTTTTTTAAGTCAAGAATACTATAATAGATAGTACTATAATAATAGCTATTATAGGAATATGTATTAAGGCCTCGTGTGCCAGGGCACTGTGTTAAGTGCTTTTCCTGCATTGTCTTCAGTAAGTGTCCTAAGAACAGGAAGTGGGCTTTTTAGAGGTGAGGAAACTAAGGCTTAGAAAGGGTTGGTGACATGTCCGTAGGGACACAGTGAGTCACGGAGGCAAGACTTGAATCCTGACAGCCCCTTTTGCAGGTCCGTGTTCCTAACCACTGTGGCTCACTCCTTCCCATCTGTGTGCCAGTGAGAGGATTCCTAGAAAGCAGATTCCAAGTGTGAACGGAGCACAACACCTGCTCACTTCCCCAGATGCTGGCAGAAGGAGAGGAGATTCAGTGTGGCAGGTTGCATGGCTGGCTGTGCAGGTGTGTGGGCAGCAAAGCCAGAATAACCCTTGGCCCAGCGCAGAGGAGGTGACCTCTGCAGAAGGAATTGCTGTTCTGCTCTTCTGTTCCAAGCCAGCTGCATTGTTGCTCTGGTTCTGTCCCCCTGGTAACCACCCAGCTGCAGTAGGAATGTCTTCGTTTGTCTGTGTACCTGGTACCCAAGGTGGTCGTCTGGAGCTGCCCTGGCTGGCGGCCGAGCAGTGTTAGGGACTGTGGACTTGAAGCTTCTTATAATCTGTCCCTACAGCAGGGTCGCTTCTGGATGTGTTTTAAAGGGTGGATGACGCTCTCTCCCCTGTATGTTCACTTTTTATATATCTGAATAAACAAGGTAAGTGCTTTCGAGATTTCTGTGGAATTTCCTCTGAAAGTAAATTTGGAGTTTATTAACTTGAAACCTTGTTGGTAAGGTTTGAAGCAAGCAAGGGAATCTGGATGAATTTTGACTTGTCAGGTCTAAGAACATGCAGGGACACTGCAAAATAAAGTCAGGGGCTAGGTTGGAGTTTTAATATGTAATTGTATTACTTTTTTTCATTGTACATCCTTGAATAAGTTACTTTAACTGTTACGTCTGGTTCCTAAACAGTAAATCATTTGATTTTATGTTAATCGGTATACCTGTAGAAAATTAGATATAAGGTGGGTCTGTCATTTACCCATCCATTTCCTCATTCGTTCAAATGTAATTAAGTTCCTACTTTAGTCCAGGTTTTGTTTCCAAGGAAACAAACTTTTCCAGTAACGTAGAATTCACTTATCCAGCCACTGTTTACTGAGTCCCTACTTCATGTTTTATTTCTGGGGAATATACAACAAGAGACAAAACACCCCTTATGACATTTTAGTGGGGGAGGGAGGATGGATGGATGGATAGATAGAAAGCATAAGAGGTAACGTTAAATGCCCTGGGGAAAAAATAAGAATGGAAGAGAGTGTTTAAATGGGGGGGGGAGCGTTACTCTAGTATTGGGTGTCGGTAAAGAAAGCCCCGTCCTAAGTTGGTGTCATTTAGCCAGAGACCTAAGGCAGGGAGGGACCTTTCCGGGTAGAGGGAAAGGCCGGTGCAGAAGTCCTGAGATGGGCTTGTGTGTTGAGGAACAGCGCCAAGACTAGTGTGGCTGGAGCTGAGTGAGTGACAGGGAGAGTTGGAAGAGAGGGGCTTAGGCAGGAAGTGGGGACCCGACGACCTGGGACTGTAAGGGCACCGAGTGGTAGAGGCTGAGTAATGCCCTCCCCCGCTCCATCACTGGAATCTGGGAACAGCCTAGTTTGCATGGTAAAGGGACTTTGCCAACGCAAGGTCGTATCTTGAGGTGGGGAGATTATCCTGGGTTCCCCAGGTGAGCCCGGTGTAATGGTGAGGGGCCCTCGGAAGAGGGAGGCGAGAGGGCCAGGGACAGCAGCGGGTGTGATGACGGAATCACGAGGCTGGAGTCGGGTGTGGAAGGGGCCATGAACCGAGGGCTGTGGGCAGCCTCTGGAAGCTGCAGGAGGCCAGGGCACGAATTTTCCCCTGAAGCCTCCAGAAGGAAGGCAGCCCTTCCGCTTTCATCCAGGTGGCGGCAGTGGTTAGGGTCCGGGTGTGTTTCAGAGGCAAAACTAGTGGGAACTGTCGAGGATTTGCATGAGGGGGATAGAGCGCGGAGTGACTGAGGTTTGAGGGAACGGAAAGGACGGGGACGATGGTGGGAAGGGTGGCTTAGGGAGTTGGAGGACGGGAGCTGGTCGTGAGCTGAGCTCTGGGCACCTTCAGTTTGAGACGCTTTTTGGATATCGAATCAAGAAGGCAACTGGATGTTAGAATCTGCAGTTCGGAAGAGAGGTCTGGCGGCACAGCTGTGGGCATCGTCCACAGAAACACAGTGCCACAGGGTGGATGAGGTCCCTGGGACGTGACCGTAGAGGGCAGAAGATAGAGCCGTGAAGCACCCCGGTTCCTAAACCCCAAAGCCAGCAGGAAGGATCAGGGTCGGGCTGGCTCTTAGGCCAGTCTCTGTGGCCAAGTCAGGGACTGTTAACTAACTGTTAACTAACTGACTGTTAACTTAACTAACTGTTAATGCAGTGAGAACGCTTTGGCTTCGTAGGAGAAATTTTTCCTGACACGTGCAGCTAACTCTGCCAGTGAACGGGTGAAACAGACAGGATTGGCATCTTCTGCCGAGCTTGCCTGAATCCAGAAGTCTCTTTTGGACCAGCCCGTCTCTCTTTCTATCAGTAAAGAGCAGCACGGTGACTGACTGAAGTGTCAGCCCCTTTTAATGAGCGGAAGAAGCCATCAGTGCAGTGGAGACAAGGCCTGCGTTGGTGGGGGACGAGGGGGGACAGACAGCCTGACCGGTCCTCAGAGCAGCAGATAAAGCCCCTAGGTGGACAGCCTAACGGTGATCTCAGAGCTGGCGGCTCCGCGAGCAGTAGATTCTGTTCCGATCTTGTATTTTCTCACTCACGCGTGAGACTTCTGAGTCTTACGAGCTGAAGATGTGAAGTGTATGTCTTTACCTGGTCTCTCCTTGCTAAGTTTTCCAGGATTCCGTTCCTTGCACGTGGTGGAGTCATTTCTGGTTTCTTGGCTTCTAGACAGTCCTGGGACCTCACCTCCAGCATGTGTCAACCAGATAATTAATTGCCTTTGGAGAAGGAAGTCGTGTTGGTCAGCCAGGCGTGCAACAAAGCAGTGTTTCTAGATGTCAGAACCTTACCTGCAGCAATTTTCACAGCGTACGGAAGGGATGCGTGCGTTGCTACACATACCTGGGCCTTGCTGGCTTAGTCTCCTACTCTCTGCACCACTAATCAAAAGCACTTTGTATTACAGAAATATGAGAAGCTTACGGTATTGTTTCTAGCATATTTGTGAAGAGTAGAAGCAAATATTAATCCCACTCAGAGAGTAAGTGGTGTCATGAGTTGTGAGTTTCCTTCTAGTTGTATTCTCCAGGGTGAACAGACTTAAGAAAGAGGGGGGGCACCCATCTCAAGTCCTTCTCGTTACACCTGTTAATCCTTTTCTTAATAATGCTGAGAAGCTAAAGAAAAATACTTCCTCTCCTGTGGCAGGAGAGAAGGAAATACAGTATGCTCTTTTTGGTCAATTAAGTCGCTGATGATACATGTCTTATGGCTTCATGTTATTGCCGCTCTGTTGGTTGCCAGTTATCTTACCCAGAGGGTTAAAACACGTTTTAATTTATGTAGTAGGTTATAGTTCATCTCATCACTAGGCTTCGGTTCAAATCTCACTCTCCCAGTTCCTTGCTCTGCGATTGTGGACAAGTTATTTTACCCTCCATGCCTCCTGTAGAATGAGGGTAATAGTAGTCCCTTCTCATAGTATTGATGTGAGGATTAAAAGAATAATACACACACACACACACACACACACACACACACACACACACACACAGTGGATTTTTATGCTATTAAACGTTGACTATTTAGAGGCTGAGTACTTGGTGAGAGGCAATGGCTGAGAAAGTCCAAAAGCCAGTCTCCAACACGCTGTGATGAGTTGGATAAAAGAAAGGCTGAGACTTAGCCTTCAGTAGGAAAGGGGAGAAAAAGCAAAGGGGTGTCACAGAACAGACTTGTAAGGGAAGAGGAGTGGGGAGGAGAGGGTGAGGACTCCACGTGGCCAACACGCATGGCAGACAGGAGGTCTGGCAAGAAGGGTTTCACTGCCATCCTTTCAGTCCCATCGTCGTCATTTTCCTGATACACGTTTGATTTCACAGATGATTTTCCAAGCTCTGCCCTTTTTGTGAGTTTTATAATTGAGGCTGGGAGCAGGTCACCGGGTTCTTCTACTTAGAAATCTCTGTGGTTAGCTTGTTTGCTTCATTCACTTCTTGACTGTGGATGTCCTTTGTAAGACTGTGAACTTGTCCGAAGTATTGAACACTTAGGCATGCTTGCTCTAGCTCCCTTCTTCATCCCATGGTAAGATCTTAACCTGCCTCCCTGCTGGGGATAACTTGGTTTTCCAGTGGTTTAATTTCTCACTGTCTTATGTGACCTTTTGTGACACTGCTCGTTTCACTGACGAGTTTTTCCTTCTCCCAGAACTCTTGATAACCACCGTTCTAATTGTTTTCATTTTTTAACATTACTGATGTGTGCGAGCACTGTCATCCTTTTGTCACTTGTCTACGTATTAGTGATTCATGTTTGAAGCCCCTTAAATAAATCCATCTTCCTAAATCTTTCTTATTTTGTTATACATTAAACACATTAAAGATCTAGAACAAAGGGAGACTGTTGTGGACCTGGACAAACTAGTTTAGCTATCATGTGAAATCTTTTAACTCTTTTCTTGAGAAAAGATGTAATGGCAGTTACAAAACCATCTCCAGAAAAATCATATACCAAGAGCATGATAAATTAAACAAATTTTTTTTTAGTCCAGATTCTCTCTTCTGGATTGGCAACCTTCTATTGTTATCAGAATTGGTTTACTCTGCCTAAATCCTGTTATTTGTGAGAGGTAGAGATAGGTCACGGTCTGTCTGATTAGGTTAAGTAAGAAGTAGTACTGCTGAATTGGCCCTCTTTTCTACTTCTCTTCTTGGTTTTGTTCACATGTCCGTCTTAAGACGTATGAATGAAATCAAGACATGGGACAGCATAGTTGAGAGGGTGGTGGGTGGCGTCCAGTGGCCTGGGTCACCGTCCTGTCTCCATGCATCCCAAGACAGATGACCTCGAGCAAGTCACTTACCCACATGTTAATCACTGGTCATAGTGGTAGCAGCTGGCTTTTTTCCAACTGGAGTGCACTTTCTAGTTCACCAAGATCCTCACCTGAGCCTCTGAATATTCCTCATTAAACAGAAACGGAGAAATTACGTAACAGGGTTATACAGTATTTTGTATGTTTTGCTTTCCTTTTAAAATTAATTTGTAAGATACAAAAATAAAACACAACGTCAGTATCCTGTGAGTCAGAACAATTGCAGGCTTTATAAAATTTAGTTTGGAATGCTGCCCGCTGCGTGGTCTGGAGAGCAGTGCACACGTTTCAAATTACATGATAAACATACTCTTATTTCAAACTCAATTTATGTAGAAAATATCAAGAGTTTGAGACTTTTGGAAGCGCCAGTCCCCTCACTCACGTTACTGTTTCTTTTGCTTTTCTCACTACATTGATTTCACTGGCCCCTGTAGACACTTGTGTTTGCAAAGTCCAGGTTACTTCTGGACGGACCCAGACTTGTAACGTGGAAAATGCTGACCACACACAGTAGTCCGGCGAGAGGCACGCCGGGGAGTTTGGTGTAACTTGGTGTAACTCACCTTATCATGGTTGTCAGTAAAGCTCTTGGCCTCTCTCTCTGTCCTTTGGAAGAGGTGACTGATCCTGCCTCTGAGTCACCCCCGCCAGAGCCTTCGGGAGAGTGTCCTCCAAGGCCCGGGTGTGATTGTGGAGTCTGGCGCAGGGCCGTGTGCAGCCGGGAGAAGTGGATGCAGGTCTGCTGAGAGGAGCCAGGAGGGTCACGGGTGCCGGAGCATCTATTTGTGTGTTTAACGTCCCTTAGGATTACGTATCTTATTAGTTTGTTTTTAATATTGTGGCGTTTTTGTGTTGATCCACAGAAGCGAAAAGCATGTAGGAGAAGGCTAAGATTTACTGAGCACGTAAACTGTTCCATTAGGCATTCTATACGTAGTTCCTCAGGTAAATCTCGCAACAGCTGTGCGAGGTTGGAGGCTTTCTCCCCATTTTACCGACGGACACATGAAGCTCTGAGAGGTGTAGAGTAACCTGCTGAGGTCACACGGCCAATTAGATGAGGAACCAGACGTAGAACTGCCACAGTCTGGGGTAACTCTTCCAGGTTCACTATAGGGGTGGGACCATTTGCCGCTTTTGTTCCGTGCCCCGTTCTAGGACAAAGCAAAATATAGTCTATATAAAGAAATAGCACTTTTATGAAAAAAGCACTGTAGATTAGATAGTAACAAAGATACATACCTCAGAAGACAAAATTGTTCGTCTATGAAGTGGCTGCCACGGCCCGTGATATGTTAGCTTAACGAGCACTTTCCTACAGAACTAGAAACTGTGTCTCGAGTACAAAGTTGATTTTGTCAGTTGATCATGAACATTTTTGAAGTTACTTTTAAGCCAGATAGATTTCCAGAAATACTTTGGTTTTTTTACACAAAATACCATGATTTATAAAATGGTGTCGTGGACTTCATCTCAGTTCTATATTATAGACAAGGAGGGCTTTTTGGCCACTTTTTAAAGATGGCGAAACCAAGGTGTATAAGGAGATGGTGACTTGCCCAGAGCTGCCTTATGGACATGGCTTGTTATTGACAGCATCCGATTTTCAGTTCAGATCTTTTGACTTCAAAAATAAATATTCCTCCAATAGTATATCCATAAATGTATCAATACTGAGCCCGTGAAAAGGCATCATTTATCATTAGATGACAGCAGTGGTTCCAAACATATGCCTTAATTTTATTCTTTGGAAAATAAAGGTAATGTGAGGGATAGAGGAATCTTTCCCCGACTTTGGAGTTTTACCTTGAATTATATTCCGTGCGCTCACATTTTATTTCTGTGTTAATATTCCTTTTGCCATACTTCACACAAAATAACATATCCTGTTCTTTGATTCGCATGGCCTTAGTTGATCATCAAAAATGGCTCCCATGAGGTCTTCCTACATGTTTTTTTTTTTTTTTACAAGTTGTGTTTTATATATTCTGTTTCAGTGCATCTTTAGCCCTGGAAAATGCTTTAAGTGTGGATTTAAAAAATGCTAAATGAATTATATTTCTGCCTGGTGAGTTACTGCTTTTAAGGGGGTGGGAAGTTGCAACACATAAAATGTTTCCATTCTGTATTATAAATTTCTGGAAGCCCAATGTCAGGTTGGGTGTGATTGAACATGTGCATCAATCTTTGTTAACACCAGCTGGTAAAGCATGCCACTGTTTCCAGTGGACCATCCTTTGATTTAATAGGACACTAAATGTATTCTTGCCCTGGGAGAAATGCCGGCAGTGCTTAGCTTCCAGATTTAATTTTTTTTTTTTTAATTCCAGAGGCATATCTGTAAATACAGTTCCTGTCACCTGAATACATATATAATATCTTACATTGATGTAGCATCTCCCGTAAAGCTTCTCCTATAATATTAGCCCACATTAAAAAAACAAGTCATGTTCTATTGAGCCAGACCCAAGTGGTATTACATGTGGGAGTGTGAGTTTCTCTTGGGGGTGGGGTGGAGGTAGGGAAGGGGTGAAGTGGGGCATGAGGTTCTTCGTGGTGTCAAGGCCAGTAGTTTAGTGACAGACCCCAAATTGTGCCTTGTCACAACTCATCATGGGTTCACCTGTCTTTTTAAAAAATTTTTATTGGAGTATAGTTGATTTACAATGTTGTGTTAGTTTCTGCTGTAAAGTGAATCAGTTATACATACACATCTGTCCACTCTTTTTAGATTCTCATATAGGTCTTTACAGAGTGCCATCCAGTAGGTCCTTATTAGTTACCTCTTTTAAATATAATAGTGTGTCTATGTCAATCCCAGTCTCCCAATTTATACCCCCCCGCCCACTTTCCCCCCGGTAACCATGTTTGTTTTCTACATTTGTGACTCTGTTTCTGTTTTGTAAATAAGTTCATTTGTACCATTTTTTAAGATTCCACATGTAAGCGATGTCATATGATATTTGTCTTTCTCTGACTTCACACATATGACAATTTCTGGGTCCATCCATGTTGCTGAAAATAGCATTATTTCATTTTTTTATGGCTGAGTAATATTCCATTATATATATGTACCACATCTTCTTTATCCATTCATTCGTTGATGGACGTTTAGGTTGCTTCCATGTCCTGGCTATTGTAAACAGTGCTCCGGTGAACATTGGGGTGGGTGCATGTATCATTTTGAATTATGGTTTTCTCTGGATATGTGCCCATGAGTGGGATTGCAGGATCATATGGTAGCTCTATTTTTAGTTTTCTAAGGAGCCTCCATACTGTTTTCCATAGTGGCTGTACCAATTTACATTCCCGTCAACACTGTAGGAGGGGTTCCCTTTTCTCCACACCCTCTCCAGCACTTATTGTTTATAGATTTTTTGATGATGGCCATTCTGACCGGTGTGACAGTTAGCCTTTCTTATCTATGTTTATTTAGACCTTTCTAGAATTGTTCATGTTTTCAACCAATACTTTCATAAGTTGACTGCCTACTGCAGGAGAGCATCTAATGGTACCGTCTGTGCTTCGGAAAGTTTTGGGCTGTAGCCTGCCTTCTCATATTGGTAAACAAGCCCATGCGCATTCTTAGCATACTTTAGGGTTTCACGGGCCGCAGTGCTCTCTCCCTGTTGCCTTCCTATTTGCTGTTTTAAGGAGGTGGCTCTCCTTGGACAGCACCTGTACCGTATCATGCCAGGTTCTGACCTCCAGTCTCGTAGATAGTCATTCCTGTAATCTCTTGGGTTTGGAGAGCAGCGGTAAACAAAATAGACGTAATCCCTGCCCTCATAAAGGGAATCTTTGGAAAAAAAACAAGTCAACAAAGAGTTGAAAGTGACAAAATAGAAATTACAGCTAATACCCAAATCTGCTAGAATGTCAGCTCCAGTGTTATCTGTGAGCTTCCATCCTGGAGAGAGGACACCATCCTCTTCTCTCACCTGAGTTGCTCTAAGAGCCTCCTCCCTGCTTTCCTGCTTCCTACCTGGCTTTTTCCAATCCATTCTTCATGCAGTGGTCAAGGCCATTTTATAAAATCACAAACTGGATTACATCATTTCTGTGGAGCTATAAGACCCCAGATGATCTGGCCTCCTTTTTTTTTTTTTTTTTTAAAAGGAAACTGTTACTATAGCCCTTTTATTTATTTATTTGCTTGTTTGTTTGCTTATTTATTTATTTATTTTTGGCTGCATTGAGTCGTCGTAGTGGTGCGCGGGCTTCTCACTGAGGTGGCTTCTCTTGTTGTGGAGCACGGGCTCTAGGCACGTGGGCTTCAGTAGTTGCGGCATGTGGGCTCAGTAGTTGTGGCTCGCAGGCTCAGTAGTTGTGGCGCTTGGGCTTAGTTCCTCCTCAGCATGTGGGATCTTCCCGGACCAGGGCTCGAACCCGTGTCCCCTGCATTGGCAGGCGATTCTTAACCACTGCACCACCAAGGAAGTCCCTGGCCTCCTGTTTTTTATGCTACTCTTCCCACTCGTTCACTCACAGGCTACTCTAAATGGCTTTCATCCAGTCCCTTTTTTTTTTTTTTTGGGGGGGTGTGTGCCGCGCAGCGTGTGAGATCTTAGTTCCCCGACCAGGTATTGAACCTGGGCCCTCGGCACTGAGAACACAGAGTCCTAGCTGCTGGACCACTAGGGACTTCCTGATCCAGTTCTTTATGATCTTTGCTCTCTGCTTGCAATTTTCATCTCCTGAGTATTTGCAGAGCTGGTGCCTTCAGGTACCAACGCACATGCTTTTTTTTTCAGTGAGCCCTTCCTGACCATTCTGTATCCCAAGAGTTTCCTTCCCGTTATTTTCTACTATGGCGTGTTTTTTTTCCTCATGCATAGTTCTTTTATTAAATATTTATTCACCACTTATGTGTTTTAAGTCTCTTAGGGGAGGTATCAGCGTGTTTGATGGTAGAGAGAAGAAAAGAAAAATCTGTGCTTTCATGGAGATACAGATCCATGATCAGCACAAATTAAATTTTGTGTATGTTAGAAATTTTTTTCCATATAAAAAATTGGTCCAGGGAATTCTCTGGCGGTCCAGTGGTTAGGACTCCGTGCTTTCATTGCTGAGGGCATGGGTTCGATCCCTGGTTGGGGAACTAAGATACTGCAAGCCTCACAGCGCAGCTAAAAAAATAATAAATAAACAAAAAAATTTAAAAATTGGTCCAACACCATTTCCTTTTCCTATTGAATTGCTTTGGTGCTTAGTCACAGACCAATTTACTGTACAAGTGTGGGTAAATTTCTGGGCTATATATTATGTTCCAGTTATCATACTTTTATAACAGTACCACATTGTCTTGATGACAATAGCTTCATTAGAAGTTTTGAAATTATGTAGTGTAAATCCCCTTTTTCAAAATTGTTTTGGCTATTCTAGATCTTTTCTACATGCATATACATTTAAGAATCAGCCTGCTAGGATTTTTATTGAAATTTGACTGAATTAATAGATCAATTTGGAGAGGGTTTGCATCTTAACAGTAGAGTCTTCTACTCTGTGAACGTGGTATATTTCTCCATTTGTTTAGGTTTTTAAAATTTCAGCAGTGTAGTTTTGTTTTTTTTTTTTTTTTTTTTGCGGTACGTGGGCCTCTCACTGTTGTGGCCTCGCCCGTTGCGGAGCACAGGCTCCCGAAGCGCAGGCTTAGCGGCCATGGCTCACGGGCCCAGCTGCTCCGTGGCACGTGGGATCCTCCCGGACCGGGGCACGAACCCGTGTCCCCTGCATCGGCAGGCGGACTCTCAATCACTGCGCCACCAGGGAAGCCCAGAGTGTAGTTTTTACTTGCCTATATTTTGTTAAATTTACAGTTAAGTATTTTATGTTTTTGATGCCATTGCAAGTGGAATTTTTAAAATTTCATTTTTAATTAGTATTTAGAAATGCAGCAGTTTTTTGTAAAATGTCCTTGGTTAGTATGGTTTTCCTTCTTATACAGTCTTGTAGGGTTCTGTTGTTGTTGTTGCTGTTGTTTATTGGTTTGGCTTTTTGTGCGTGTGTGTGCAGGGGAGCGTCTTCCGTAAGATGTTTTATGTCCTTGGTTAGTATGGTTTTCCTTATTATACAGTCTTGTAGGGTTTTTGTTGTTGTTGTTGTTTGTTGGTTTGGCTTTTTGTGCGTGTGTGCAGGGGAGCGTCTTCCGTAAGATGTTTTATGTCCTTGGTTAGTATGGTTTTCCTTATTATACAGTCTTGTAGGGTTTTTGTTGTTGTTGTTGTTTGTTGGTTTGGCTTTTTGCGTGTGTGCGTGTGTGTGCAGGGGAGCGTCTTCCGTAAGATGTTTTATGTCCTTGGTTAGTATGGTTTTCCTTCTTATACAGTCTTGTAGGGTTTTTGTTGTTGTTGTTTGTTGGTTTGGCTTTTTGTGCGTGTGTGCGTGTGTGCAGGGGAGCGTCTTCCGTAAGATGTTTTATGTCCTTGGTTAGTATGGTTTTCCTTATTATACAGTCTTGTAGGGTTTTTGTTGTTGTTGTTGTTTGTTGGTTTGGCTTTTTGCGTGTGTGCGTGTGTGTGCAGGGGAGCGTCTTCCGTAAGATGTTTTATGTCCTTGGTTAGTATGGTTTTCCTTATTATACAGTCTTGTAGGGTTTTTGTTGTTGTTGTTGTTTGTTGGTTTGGCTTTTTGCGTGTGTGCGTGTGTGTGCAGGGCAGCGTCTTCCGTAAGATGTTTTATGTCCTTGGTTAGTATGGTTTTCCTTATTATACAGTCTTGTAGGGTTTTTGTTGTTGTTGTTGTTTGTTGGTTTGGCTTTTTGTGCGTGTGTGCGTGTGTGCAGGGCAGCGTCTTCCGTAAGGTGTTTTATGTCCTTGGTTAGTATGGTTTTCCTTCTTATACAGTCTTGTAGGGTTGTTGTTGTTGTTGTTGTTTGTTGGTTTGGCTTTTTGTGTGTGTGTGCGTGTGTGTGTGTGCGTGTGTGCAGGGGAGCGTCTTCCGTAAGATGTTTTATGTGCACAGTCGTGTTGTCTGCAAATAAAAATTATATTTCTTTTTTTCCAATTATTATCTTTTTTAATTTTTCTTTTTACACTTGCTAGGCCCTTTAATACAGGGTGAGAAGCAGTGAGTAGGAATATCCTTGCCTTATCTTGATTTTAAGAGTCAAGTATTGTTGTTCATCATTAAGTGGTTACTAACTATGTCTTTAGAAAGTACTGTGTATCTCGTTGAGTTTCCTTCTATTCCTAGTTTCCTCTTAGTTTTTATGAATGAGTATTAAGTATTCCCAGATGCTGTCTCTGCATGTATTGAGGTGGTCACGTGATTTTTCTCCTCTGGTCGCCTGACTCCACTGTGGATCCCAGTGATCCTTGCATTCTGGTATTCACACCCTTGTGTGGTCTCCTCCTGTTGTTCTCTGTGTCCAAGTGAGAACAAAAGAGAAATGAGGTCACTTCTGAGGTTAGGTTATAAAAGGCACTGCAGCTTCCATCTTGGGTGTGCTCTCTTGTTCTCTCTCACATTCTGCCTTGGATCACTTGCTCTTGAGGAAAGCCAGATGCAGTATTATGAACAAGCCTGTGAACTGAACAGGAAAGTGGATCGTCCAGCCCCAGTCAGGCTGTTAGAAGACTGCAGCCCCAAACTGGCAGCTGGACTGGGTCCTGAAAGACCCAATTCAGAACTGTGTAGATAGGCCACTCTTATATTTCCACCCTCAGAAATTGTGTAACACAGCAGTAGCTAACTAATATATCACATTTCTTTGCTAATGTGAATTACATTGATTCTTCACATGTTAAACCAATCTTGCGTTTTTATACTGAAGCCCACTTAATCATACTGCATTACCTGTCCTTTATTTGGTAAAAGCTTTACTGAGATATAATTCATATACCATACAAGTCACTCATTTGAAGTATACAATTCAGTGTTTTTAGTATGTTCAAAGAATTGGGGCTTCCCTGGTGGCGCAGTGGTTGAAAGTCCCCCTGCTGATGCAGGGGACACGGGTGTGTGCCCCCGTCTGGGAAGATCCCACATGCCGTAGAGCGGCTAGGCCCGCGAGCCATGGCCGCTGAGCCTGTGTGTCCGGAGCCTGTGCTCCACAACGGGAGAGGCCACAACAGTGAGAGGCCCGCGTACTGCAAGGAAAAAGAAAAAGAATTGTACAGCGATCACCACAATTTTAGAACTTTTTCATCAACTTTAAAAGAAAATCTGTACACTTCAGCTCTTACTCCTCAATTCCTCCATCTCCCCCAGCCCTAAGGGCATATTCTTTTTCAAGATTATTTGTTCTGTTTTTGTCCTTGACTTCCTGTATGAATTTTACGATCAGCTTGTCAATTTCTACAAAGAAGCCAATTGGTATACTGATAGGTATTGCATTGAATCTACAGATTATTTTGAAGAGTATTGCTATCTTAAAAATGTTGTTTCAGATTCATGAACATAAGATGCCTTTTCATTTATTTAGATCTTCTTTAATTGTTTTCAGTGATATTTTGTCAACTTCAAGCTATGTGTTTTGCACTTCCTTTTTAAAATTTATTCCAAACATTTTATTCTTTTTGATGCTATTATAAATGAAATTGTTTTCTGGATTTATTTTTGATTTGTTTATTGCTAGTATATAGAAATGCAGTTGATTTTTGTTTTGGTCTTGTATCCTGCAATGTTGCTTAACTCATTCTGTTTTTTAGTAGATTTCTTAGAATTTTTTTCCATACTTTATCATGTCATATACAGTTGAAGATAGTTTTGCTTCCTCCTTTCCAATCTGGTTGCATTTTATTTTCTTGCCTAATTGCTTTGGCTGAAATCTCTAGTAAAATAGTGAAATTAAGTGGTAAAAGCAGACATCCTTGTTTTATTCCTGATCTTAGGGAGAACATATTCAGTTTTTCCCCAATAAGTATTATGATTTCTGAGGGTTTTTTGTTTGTTTGTTTGTTTTGTTTTTTTGTGTGTTACGTGGGCCTCTCACTGCTATGGCTTCTCCCGTTGCGGAGCACAGGCTCCAGATGTGCAGGCTCAGTGGCCATGGCTCACGGGCCCAGCCGCTCCGTGGCATGTGGGATCTTCCTGGACCGGGACATGAACCCGTGTCCCCTGCATCGGCAGGCGGACTCTCAACCACTGCGCCACCAGGGAAGCCCTTTCTGAGTTTTTTGTAGATGACCTGTGTCAGGTTTAGGAATTGCGTTTCTATTCCTTGTTTGTAGAATGATTTTATCACGAAAGGGTATTGGATTTAGTTAAATGCTTTTTTGCATCATTGAGATGATCGTATGGTTTTTGTTTTCTATATTTTCCTTTTTATATATTTCTGGATTTGATTTACTAATATTTTGTTTAAAATTTTCTACCTTGTTCATTTCATGAAGGGTATTGGTCTATATTTTCTTTTCTTTCAGTATCTTTGTATGGTTTTTGTATCAGGAATATCCTGATCTTATAAAAGGTATAAAATTGATATTCTTTCTTAACTATTTGAAAGAGTTCACTAGAGAAGCCATCTGAGTCTTAAGTTTTCTTTGTGGGAAAGTTTAGATTATGGATTCAGTTTTGTTTTTTTCTCATAGCTGTAAGACCCTTTACATTCTCTTTTGGTGTCATTTGGTAATTTGCACATGTTAGAGATTTTGTGTTTCTTCTAATTGTTCTATACTATCTATTATGATGTCCCCATTTTTATTTGTCGTACTAGTAATTTTTGTTTCTCCTCTTTTTTCTCCCCTTTAAATGATCTAGCTAGACTTTCAGTTTTATCAGTCTCTTCAAATATCCTGTGTTACTGTTTCACTGAGTTCCTTTATTCTTTGTTTTATATTTCGTTGATTTGTTTTGCTTAGTTTGAGTACAGTTTGCTCAGATTTTTCTATCTTCTTTAGGTGAAAACTTGAATTGTTGAATTGCAATCTTCTTTTCTAATATAAACATTTAGAGAAATAAATTTCTCTGTAATTGTTTTAGCTGCATCCCACACATTTTTTGTTTTTATTATCATTCAGTTCAAAGTATTTTCCCATTTCTCTTGTAATTTTTTCTTTGGTGTGTGTGTTAATTAGGAATGTTTTATTGTCACATATTTGGAGATTTTATAATCTTTTTGTCATTGATTTCTTATTTAATTATGTTATGATCAGGCATCATAATCTATATGACTCAGCCATTTAAAATTTATTGACTTGTTTTATGGTTCACCATTACTGTCTGTGTTGACAAAATTTCCCTGTGCACTTGGAAAAGGTTATGTGCCCTGCAGTGTTCTGTAAATGTCAGGGAGTATTATGCATATAATCTTACATGTTACTACAGATGTTCATTAAGGCCCTTTCCTCCTTTGTTCTTGGTATTTACCAAGTTTTTAACCCCCCAGAATAATCTCTTGGTCTTTATTGCCTTTTGAATTATCTTCTTAATCCACTGTTGTAACTAAGACCAGCTATATAAGTTTTCTAGAGCTGCCATAACAAAATGGGTGGCTTAAACAACAGAAGTTTATTTTCTCACAGTTGTGGGGACTAGAATGTTCCAGATCATTGTATCATAGAATCAGTTCCTTCTGAGGGCTGTAGGGAAAGATCTGTTCCAGACCTCTCTCCTTGGCTTGTAGATGGCTTCCTTCTACCCATGTCTTTATGGTCATCCCTCTGTATGCATACATGTTGGGTATCTCTCTGTATGTCCAAATTTCCTCTCCTACTCCTAGAAGTTCGCTGGTCATATTTGATTAGAGACCATACTAATGACCTTATTTTAACTAAACTGCCTCTGTAAAGACCCAGTCTCCAAATACAGTCCCATTCTGAGGTACTAGGAGTTAGAACTTCTACATGAATTTTTTGGGAGAGGACACAGTTCAGCCCTTTAACACAAACGATTTCTCTCTCCTCTTTATTTATAAACCTTGGTGTAAAACTTGATGTCCCTTGATATTGTTTCATTGTTTACATGCTTATTTCTGCCTTCACTTTCTTTTATTTTGCAACAAAAGGTCCCATTCCTATAAGCCAGCATGTTTAATCTTTTCAAGAATCAGTGACTCCTGGACTTCCCCGGTGGTGCGGTGGTTAAGAATCTGCCTGCCAATGCAGGGGACACAGTTTTGATCCCTGGTCCAGCAAGATCCCACGTGCCGTGGAGCAACTTAGCCTGCGCGGTGAAGTCCGTGCGCTCTAGGGCCTGCGTGCCGCAACTGCTGAGTCCATGTGCTTCAGCTACTGAAGCCCGTGTGCCTAGAGCCCGGGCTCCTCAACAAGAGAAGCCAGCACACCGCAATGAAGAGTAGCTCCCACTGGCCACAACTAGAGAAAGCCTGCGTGCAGCAACAAAGACCCAACGCAGCCAAAAATAAATAAATAAAAAAGAATCACTGAGTCCTTTATGAAGCCAGTGAAACCTGTAGAGGAACTCTCTCCAAAATGTATATTTTCACGTACAAACTTTTACATATAATTCAAGGAATTTAAAAATATATATCCAAATATATCCATGGACCCTTCAGTGTTGAATTCTCACCCCAGTATTCCTTCCGACTCCCTAATCTAGGTTCTGTCAGCTGACTGGCACAAATGTCATTTATGTATATCTCCCAGATTTTCCTCTGAATCACATGCAGATAAAGACAGTGACTGAGCCCAGGATACGTGAGTGGCTTGTGCAGGAAGTGACAGCTAGGGACAGAAAAGAAATCCATCACTCATTTGATTGGTTCTCCTTCAAATCTAGTTCATAGGGTATAGCGGTAGATGGTTCTATATAAACTTTGAAAAGGTCTTGGCTTCTTACCCCTTGCATTTAAAGGTTATGTGCTACAATGTGAGACAAATAAATCATGATTCACTACAACGACAGCACTGCAGTCAGTTACGTAAATAAATTACCAGCGAAACACTAAATCTGTCACTTTGTGTGTTCTGACCATTTAACAGTCAGAATAGGGTTGGAAAAGAGGGCTGCCTGGAAACAAAAGAAGTATAGTGGCAGGTGCAATTAGCAAGATCAATGGTTGGTGTTCAGGGTTCATTGTTTGGTCATTTCAGGTGACCCAAGTGAAAGCAGTTGCTATCCAAAAGACTTTGCTAGCTATAATTTGCTGTACAAGAATGCAGGAAAGCGAGTTGCCCAACTTTACAACATCTTTGGAGTGTGTTATTTCTCAGCTTACTGTGTTCCTAGGGCAGTGACCAAAAGATCAGGCTTGCTCTTTTCATTCAGTCTTTTCATTGATACTCCACAACTTTTGCTCACTCAGTATACTTTTTTTTTAAGCAATTTTTATTTATTTATTTATGTTTTGGCTGTGTTGGGTCTTCATTGCTGCACACAGGCTTTCTGTAGTTGTGGTGAGCAGGGACTGCTCTTAGTTGTGGTGTGCGGGCTTCTCATTGCAGTGGCTTCTCTTGTTGTGGAGCGTGGGCTCTAGGTGCGCGGGCCTCAGTAGTTGTGGCTCAAGGGCTCTGGAGCACTGGCTCAGTAGTTGTGGCGCACAGGCTCTAGAGCGCAGGCTCAGTAGTTGTGGCGCACCGGCCTAGTTGCTCCGTGGCATGTGGGATCTTCCCGGACTAAGGATCGAACCTGTGTCCCCTGCATTGGCAGGCAGATTCTTAACCACTGGGCCACCAGGGAAGTCCTTGCTTAGTATACTTTTTAAGTTCTATCTCTTCACTGACTTCCTTAACAAAAATCTGGTCTGTGTTTGAATCCTTCATAACAGGACTTTGAGCCTCAATTTATCACACCTTTTTTTTTCTTCAGACTGGCATATTTTACACTGTCAAATGATAACCCCAGGAGGACTACTCGAACTGTAGCAAACACCGCTTTGAATAACATTGCATTTTTGTGTTAATAGGATTTTTATAACTTTTCATTAGATTGTCTTAAGTTGATCAGTTTTTATCAACGAATAAAGTTGAAAATGTGTCAGTAATGATAATGATAGTAACAACTAGCTTTTATCAGTGCTTCTCTCTCCTAAATAAGATATTTAATCCTACGTGAGGTATTTAAAGCCACTTTCAAGTCCATTGATGTAAGAATGGTTAAATAAACTATGGTAGATTACGAGAGATGCTTACAACAGCACAGTATGAGGTTGAATTTATAGGGTGAGTCCAATTACAGAGAATATTTACATAGCTACATAAAAGTGAGTTAATCAAAAATTACTGATTAATGTCTTTCGGATTCTAGGTCATTTTTATTTTTCTATTTCTAAATTTTTGAAAATTTCTGCAGTGTATTTGTGTTAGCTTTTATACTATACACAGTTATAGTTTTCACTGAATAACATAATAATAAACTACCCTAAAACCTGGTGGGTTAAAACAAAGCTGTTTTCTTCACTCATACTTCTGTTGGTGAGATCTGTCTCAGCTGAGACTTAGCTCTGTTAGGTATCTGGGGTCTGCTGCAGGTTGGTTGATGGCTGGTGATCTAGGCTGGTCTCACTCACAGGCCTGGGGCTGGCAGGCTGTAAGTCAAGGCTCTGCAGGGCCTGCATGCACAGGTACTTTCCAAGTGTCTACTTGGTTCATGTTTGCTAATCTCCCATTGGCCAAAGCAAGTCACATGACTAAGCCCAGAGTCAATTTGCAAAGGCCTAAGGGCATGGTTACAGGAAGGGGGATGATTCAAGCCATTTTTGCAAGCAGTCTTAGACGTGAACAGTGAAACGCATGCCATTAACAAAAGGAGAAGAAACCCCCTAACTAACCTCAAGTCCTGACATAGCCTCCGAGAGTCATAGTATCTTGGTTTTAATGACTTTAATGGTCTCCTGACCTTTTCATTCTTTTGTGGCTGTGAAGAGTAGGGAAGAGAGTCTTGAGCAGGTAAACTCACATACAGTTAGTTTCTCTCTGGTTTTCTAGCCTTCATCCCCCCCATCACTCCCATCCCTACTCTGAGTAGCCAGGAGCTTGGGCTCATCCATTCACTTTTCTTGTTCTTTGAAACTTTATACTGTGCACAGAAGACAGCCAGTAGAATAGACTTAAGGGGACCTTCAAGATGGTGGAGGAGTGAGACGTGGAGATCACCTTCCTCCCCACAGATACATCAGAAATACATCTACACGTGGAACAACTCCTACAGGACACCTACTAAACACTGCCAGAAGACCTCAAACTTCCCAAAATGCAAGAAAATCTCCATGTATCTGGGTAGGGCAAAAGAAAAAAGAAAAACAGGCAAAAGAATAGGGACGGGACCTGCACCTCTGGGAGGGAGCCATGAAGGAGGAAAGATTCCCACGCACTAGGAAGCCCCTTCCCTGGTGGAGACGGGGGTAGTGGGGGGGAAGCTTTGGAGCCACAGAGGAGAGCGCAGCCACAGGGGTGCGGAGGGCAAAGCACGGAGATTCCTGCGCAGAGGATCGGTGCCGACCGGCACTCACCAGCCCGAGAGGCTTGTCTGCTCACCCGCCGAGGCGGGCGGGGCTGGGAGCTGAGGCTCCAGCTTCGGAGGGCAGATCTCAGGGAGAGGACTGGGGTTGGCTGCGTGAACACAGGCTGAAGGAGTCTAGTGCGCCACAGCTAGCCGGGAAGGAGTCCAGGAAGATGTCTGGAACTGCCTAAGAGGCAAGAGGCCATTGTTTTGGGGTGTGCAAGGAGAGGGGATTCAGAGCACTGCCTAAATGAGTTCCATAGATGGGTGCAAGCTGCGGCTATCAGCATGGACCCCAGAGACGGGCATGAGACACTAAGGCTGCTGCTGCCGCCACCAAAAAGCCTGTGTGCAAGCCCAGGTCACTATCCACACCTCCCCTCGTGGGAGCCTGTACAGCCGGCCACTGCCAGGGTCCCGTGATCCAGGGACAACTTCCCCGGGAGAACTCACCGCATGCCTCAGGCTGGTGCAACGTCACGCCGGCCTCTGCTGCATGGGCTCGCCCCTCATTCCAATTATAACTACTGTACCCCTCCCTCCCCCCCGGCATGAGTGAGCCAGAGCCCCCTAATCAGCTGCTGCTTTAACCCCCTCCTATCTGGGTGGGGAACAATTGGCTGAGGGAGACCTACACACAGAGGTGGTGCCCAAACCCAAGCTGAACCCCAGGAGCTGTGCGAACAAAGAAGAGAAAGGGAAATCTCTCTGTGCAACCTCAGGAGCAGCGGATTAAATCCCCAGAATTAACTTGATGTACCTGCATCTGTGGAATACATGAATAGACAACAAATCATCCCCAAATTGAGGCAGTGGACTTTGGGAGCAACCGCAGACTTGGGGTTTGCTGTCTGCGATGGACGTGTTTCTCATTTTTATGTTTATCTTAGTATAGTTTTTAGAGCTTGGTATCGTTGGTGGATTTGTTTATTGGTTTGGTTGCTCCCTTTTTTAAAAGTTTTTATTTTTTCAATAATTTTTAAAAGTTTTTTTATGTTAATAGTTAAAAGATTTTTTCTTTCTTTCTTTCTTTTTCTTTCTTTTTTTCCTCCCTTTTCTTCTGAGCCGAGTGGCTGACAAGGTCTTGGTGCTCCAGCCTGTTGTCAGGCCTGAGCCTCTGAGGTGGGAGAGCTGAGTGCAGGACATTGGTCCACCAGAGACCTCCCAGCCCCATGTAATATCAGTCAGCGAGAGCTCTCCCAGAGATTTCCATCTCAGCGCTAAGACCCAGCTCCTCCGAACGGCCAGCAAGCTCTAGTGCTGGACGCCCCATGCCAAACAACTAGCAAGGCAGGAATACAACCCCACCCATTAGCAGAGAGGCTGCCTAAAATCATACTAAGTTCACAAACACCCCAAAACACACCACCAGATGTGGCCCTGCCCACTAGAAAGAAAAGATCCAGCCCCACCCACCAGAACGCAGGTATGAGTCCCCACAATCAGGAAGCCTACACGAGCCACTGGACCAACCTCACCCACTGGGGACAGACACCAAAAACAACAGGAACTACGAACCTGCAGCCTGCGAAAAGGAGACCCCAAACACAGTGAGTTAAGCAAAATGAGAAAACAGAGAAATACGCAGCAGTTGAAGGAGCAAGGTAAAAACCCACCAGACCAAACAAATGAAGAGGAAATAGGCAGTCTACCTGAAAAAGAATTCAGAGTAATGATAGTAAAGATGATCCAAAATCTTGGAAATAGAATGGAGAAAGTACAAGAAACGTTTAACAAGGACCTAGAAGAACTAAAGAGCCACAAACAATGATAAACAACACAACAAATGAAATTAAAGATTCTCTAGAAGGAATCAATAGTGGAATAACTGAGGCAGAAGAACGGATAAGTGACCTGGAAGATAAAATAGTGGAAATAACTACCACAGAGCAGAATAAAGAAAAAAGAATGAAAAGAATTGAA
Organism: Phocoena sinus; assembly: GCF_008692025.1. NCBI lineage: Eukaryota > Metazoa > Chordata > Mammalia > Artiodactyla > Phocoenidae > Phocoena > Phocoena sinus. The sequence goes on from NC_045764.1 coordinate 5,633,715, forward strand.
GACAGTCTCAGAGACCTCTGGGACAACATTAAACGCACCAACACTCGAATTATAGGGGTCCCAGAAGAAGAAGAAGAGAGAGAAAGGACCCGAGAAAATATTTGAAGAGATTATAGTTGAAAGCTTCCCTAACATGGGAAAGGAAATAACTCCAGGAAGCGCAGAGAGTCCCATACAGGATAAATCTAAGGAGAAACACGCCAAGAGACATATTAATCAAACTACCAAAAATTAAATACAAAGTATTGAAAGCAGCAAGGGAAAAGCAACAAATAACATACAAGGGAATCCCCATAAGGTTAAGAGCTGATATTTCAGCAGAAACTCTGCAAGCCAGAAGGGAGTGGCAGGACATATTTAAAGTGATGAAAGGGAAAAACCTACAACCAAGTTTACTCTACGCGGCAAGGATCTCATCCAGATTTGCCGGAGATATTAAAACCTTTACAGACAAGCAAAAGCTAAGAAAATTCAGCACCACCAAACCAGCTTTACAACAAATGCTAAAGAAACTTCTCTAGGCAGGAAACACAAGAGAAGGAAAAGACCTACAATAACAAACCCAAAACAATTAAGAAAATGGGAATAGGAACACACATATCGATAATTACCTTAAATGTAAGTGGATTAAATGCTGCAACCAAAAGACAGACTGGCTGAATGGATAGAAAAACAAGACCCGTATATCTGCTGTCTACAAGAGACCCACTTCAGACCTGGGGACACATACACACTGAAAGTGAGGGGATGGAAAAAGATATTCCATGCAAATGGAAATCAAAAGAAAGCTGCAGTAGCAATTTTCGTATCAGACAAAATAAACTTTAAAATAAAGACTGTTACAAGAGACAAAGAAGGACACTACATAATGATGAAGGGATCAATCCAGGAAGAAGATACAGCAATTGTAAATATTTATCCACCCAACATAGGAGCACCTCAATACATAAGGCAAATGCTAACAGCCATAAAAGGGGAAATCGACAGTAACACAATCATAGTAGGGGATTTTAACACCCCACTTTCACCAGTGGACAGATCATCCAAAATGAAAATAAATAAGGAAACACAGGCTTTAAATGATACGTTAAAGAAGATGGACTTAATATTTATAGGACATTCCACCCAAAAACAACGGAATACACTTTCTTCTCAAGTGCTCATGGAGCATTCTCCAAGATAGATGATAGCTTAGGTCACATATCAAGCCTTGGTAAATTTAAGAAAATTGAAATCGTATCAAGTATCTTTTCTGACCACAACGCTATGAGACTAGATATCAATTACAGGAAAAAAACTAAAAACTACAAGCATGTGGAGGCTAAACAATACACTACTGAATAACCAAGAGATCACTGAAGAAATCAAAGAGGAAATCAGAAAATACCTAGAAACAAATGACAATGAAAACATGACCACCCAAAACCTATGGGATGCAGCAAAAGCAGTTCTAAGAGGGAAGTTTATAGCAATACAATCCTACCTCAAGAAACAAGAAACATCTCAAATAAACAACCTAACCTTATACCTGAAGCAATTAGAGAAAGAAGAACAAAAAAACCCCAAAGTTAGCAGAAGGAAAGAAACATAGAGATCAGATCAGAAACAAATGAAAAAGAAATGAAGGAAACAATAGCAAAGATCAGTAAAACTAAAAGCTGGTTCTTTTGAGAAGATAAACAAAATTGATAAACCCTTAGCCAGAATCATCCTGTAGAAAGGGAGAAGACTCAAACAAAATTAGAAATGCAGAAGGAGAAGTAACAACTGACACTGCAGAAATACAAAGGTTCCTGAGAGATTACTATAGGCAAGCATATGCCAATAAAATGGACAACCTGGAAGAAACGGACAAATTCTTAGAAAAGCACAACCTCTGAGACTGAACCACTAAGAAATAGAAAATATAAACAGATGAATCACAAGCACTGAAATTGAAACTGTGTTTTAAAATCTTCCAACAAACAAAAGCCCAGGACCAGATGGCTTCACAGGCGAATTCTATCAGACATTTAGAGAAGAGCTAACACCTATCCTTCTCAAACTCTTCCAAAATATAGCAGAGGGAGGAACACTCCCAAACTCATTCTACGAGGCCACCATCACCCTGATATCAAAACCAGACAAAGATGTCACAAAAAAAGAAAACTACAGGCCAATATCTATGATGAACATAGATGCAAAAATGCTCAACAAAATACTAGCACACAGAATCCAACAGCACATTAAAAGGATCATACACCATGATCAAGTGGGGTTTATCCCAGGAATGCAAGGATTCTTCAATATATGCAAATCCGTGTGATACACCATATTAACAAACTGAAGAATAAAATCCATATAATTATCTCAATAGATGCAGGAAAAGCTTTGGACAAAATTCCACACCCATTTAAGATAAAAACTCTCCAGAAGGTAGGCATAGAGGGAACCTACCTCAACATAATAAAAGCTATATATGACAGATCCACAGCCAACATCGTTCTCAATGGTGAAAAACTGAAACCATTTCCTGTAACATCAGGAACAGTACAAGGTTGCCCACTCTCACCACTGTTATTCAACATAGTTCTGGAAGTTTTAGCCACAGCAATCAGGAACAAAAAAGAAATAAAAGCAATGCAAATCGGAAAAGAAGTAAAACTGTCACTGTTTGCTGATGACATGATACTATACATAGAGAATCCTAAAGATGCTACCAGAAAACTACTAGAAGTAATCAGTGGATTTAGTAAAGTAGCAGGATACAAAATTAATGCACAGAAACCTCTTGCGTTCCTATACACTAATGATGAAGAATCTGAAAGAGAAATTAAGGAAACACTCCCATTTACCATTGCAATAAAAGGAATAAAATACCTAGGAATAAATCTACCTAAGGAGACAAAAGACCTGTATGCAGAAAACTATAAGACACTGATGAAAGGCATTAAAGATGAGACAAACAGATGGAGAGATATACCATGTTTTTGGATTGGAAGAATCAATATTGTGAAAATGACTATACTAACCAAAGCAATCTACAGATTCAGTGCAATCCGTGTCAAACTACCAATGGCACAGAACTAGAATAAAAAAATTAACAATTTGTATGGAGGCACAAAAGACCCTGAATAGCCAAAGCAATCTTGAGAAGGAAAAATGGAGCTGGAGGAATCAGCCTTCCAGAGTTCAGACTATATTACAAAGCTACTGTAATCAAGACAGTATGGTACTGGCACAAAAACAGAAATATAGACCAATGGAACAGGATAGAAAGCCCAGAGATAAACCCACACACATGTGGTCACCTTATTTTTGATAAAGGAGGCACGAATATACAATGGAGAAAAGACAGCCTCTTCAATAAGTGGTGCTGGGAAAACTGGACAGCTACATGTAAAAGAATGAAATTAGAACACTCTCTAACACCATACACAAAAATAAACTCAAAATGGATTAAAGACCTAAATGTAAGGCCAGGCACTATCAAACTGTTAGAGGAAAACATAGGCAGAACACTATGACATAAATCACAGCATGGTCCTTTTTGACCCACCTCCTAGAGAAATGGAAATAAAAACAAAAATAAATGTGACCTAATGAAACTTAAAAGTTTTTGCACAACAAAGGAAACCATGTAGAAGACAAAAATGACAACCCTGAGAATGGGAGAAAATATTTGGCAAGCGAAGCATCTGACAAAGAATTAATCTCCAGAATTTACAAGCAGGTCAGTATGAAAAAAACCAAATGACCCAATCCAGAAATGGGCAGAAGACCTAAATAGACATTTCTCCAAAGAAGATATACAAATTGCCAACAAACACCTGAAAGGATGGTCAGCACCACTAATCATTAGAGATGCAAATCAAAACTACAACGAGGTATCACCTCACACTGGTCAGAATGGCCGTCATCAAAAAATCTAGAAACAGTAAATGCTGGAGAGTATGTGGAGAAAAGGGAACCCTCTTGCACTGTTGGTGGGAATGTAAATTGATACAGCCACTATGGAGAACAGTATGGAGGTTCCTTAAAAATTTTAAAGTAGAACTACCATGTGACCCAGCAATCCCACTACTGGGCATATACCCTGAGAAAACCATAATTCAAAAAGATACATGCACCCCAATGTTCACTGCAGCACTATTTACAATAGCCAGGACATGGAAGCAACCTAAGTGTCCATCGACAGACGAATGGATAAAGAAGATATGGCACATACATGCGATGGAATATTACTCAGCCATAAAAAGAAACGAAATTGAGTTATTTGTAGTGAGGTGGATGAACCTAGAGATTGTCATACGGAGTGAAGTAAGTCAGAAAGAGAAAAACTAATACTGTATGTTAACACATATATGTGGAATCCAAAAAAAAAAAAAAAAGGTTCTGAAGAACCTAGGGGCAGGACAGGAATAAAGACACAGACGTAGAGAATGGACTTGAGGCCATGGGGAAGGGGAAGGGTAAGCTGGGATGAAGTGAGATAGTGGCATGGTCATATATACACTACCAGATGTAAAATAGATAGCTAGTGGGAAGCAGCCGCATAGCACAGCGAGATCAGCTCGGTGCTTTGTGACCACCTAGAAGGGTGGGATAGGGAGGGTGGGAGGGAGACGCAAGAGGGAAGAGATATGGGGACATATGTATATGTATAGCTGATTAACTTTGTTATAAAGCAGAAACGAACACACCGTTGTAAAGCATTTATATTCCAATAAAGGTGTTAAAAAAAAGGAATGTCCATTGTATGAGTCTGATATAGAAGTATAAATATTTGTTTTTGCACTGTTGATAATGATGTTTTATAGCTTCTGTAAGAATGTATAAACATATTTAATTTGCAGACTTTCTGTGCCAAGGTAAACACATGATATATTACAGTTTGTAACAGGAGGTAACAACTTTCATAGACATTTTATGAACAGTAAGTACATTGAGGCCTCAAGTTTACTAAGTGGAAGAAGGTGACATTGTGAATAGCTTCAAAGGGCCAGTGTAGTTCACCAGAGTATCTCTGCATTGTGTGTTGATTTCCTGTTTGTGCTGTCGCGGGGTGCTACAAACTCAGTGCCTTAACACCAATTTATTCACTTACTCTCTGGAGGTCGGACGTCTCAAATCACTTCCACTGTGTTAAAATCAAGGTGAGGGCAGAGTTGGCTCCTTAAGGAAACTTTAAGGGAGAATCCAGTTTCCTTGCCTTTTTTTCAGTTTCTAGTGCTTGTCTGTGGTCCTCTGTATTCAAAATGCGTCCCATCCACCTCTGCTTCCATCATCTCTCTGCCTTCTCTCACACTGGTTCCTCCTCACAGAAGGACCACTGTAATGACATCAGGCCTGCCCAGATACTCCCCCTGCCTCAGGTTCCTTGATCACCTGTGCAAAGTCCTTTTTGCCACATAAGCTGACATTCACAGGTTCCGGGGATTGAGACATTGACTATATTTGGGGGCCATTACTCATTCTATCACACATAGTGACGGACACATGAGCTTTATCATGCAGTTACATTCGTGAAAATCATTTATTTCACCTCCCATCCTCCAGAATCGTGCCAGCTGGCTGGTCAGGATCCTAATTCTACTGGGATTTGGGTCTACATTTGATGTAGGGTGTAGGTGTCTGCATGATGTCGTTTTCATTATTCATTTGGGGGAGACATGAAGTTTGTATGGCTTGCCTCCCTCATTCTATATATTGATATTATGATGAATAGTTCTTGACACAAAAACTATTTTGAAATGGGACTCTTTGGTGACGTACTTTGACAGCAACGATGTCATGCTTTTAGCTTAGCAGCCCTAACTGGACTTAGTTAGGGGAAGGACTAGTTTAATGTTCCATATACCTCAGTAATCAACCCAAGATGGCATGTCCAGAAATATCACTAAAATGTCAACCACAAATCTCTTTAAAGTAATCTCATTCAGAGGATGAGAATCTTCCTTACTTGCGGTTTTGAAATATCAACTTTTGTAAAGACAAGGAGTCCTGAGTTATTTCTTTTTCCGAGATGCCAGATGGATGTTGAATTAAGTCCAGTTTTCAGCTTCTCTTCAGATGATTTTTTTAAGTTTGTGGTGGTGTTTTGGATCCTTATCAGTATATCAAGTGTGCTTTTCCTCCTCCGGTCCTCCACAGCTCCCCACAGCCTGGCATCAGCGTGGTTGCCTTGGTACCTGTTCCTGAAGGATGTCTGCAGTGAAATTTGGTTGTTTAAATAGCACGACTTGTCATCTAAAAGTAGAAGTCATTAGCACGACGCCGTTTGGCTAGTGGTGTCTTGAATACTGTTTTAATTTCTTTCTTATTTTTATCACTTTACTGTTAATGTTTACTCATTTCACCACTGGAAGTTTCAGGGGCCCGCGCACAGTGTGGATCCGGAGTGAAAAGGCAGAAAGTTCTCCTTAAGAGTCTCCTGAAACTGGTGCCCAAAACAGTGCCCTGAGTTAGACACTTAGTGTATTTGAGAGATTCAAACTTTGGAGTTCCAGCTCCACGATCACCCTGCCTGATCAGTAATACTTTAGATGTTTGTAGCTGTGATCCACCATTGAACAGCCTTCTGCCGTATCTAAGTAAAATGAACTGTCACATTCTTACGAGCTTCTGTTTGAATTTTAATTGGTCTTCGTTGTGATCCTGAATTTGCCAGAAACATGTACTTATCTCAGAATAGGGAGAGTTTGTTTTTGTTTAACATGGAAATTGAACTGGATGCTCTGGGAGGGTTTGCATCATTTGTTTCCATTCCAGTTACCTACTCAGTGCCATTATTACAAAAGATGCAGCCAGGTAGAACATCTTTACCTGCCCACCCAGGTGAGCTGAGTCTCAAGGCAGTGGCTGGTGTCACCGCAGTTGAGAGGGTGGCAACCTGCTCCTTCACTGGTGGCCATCTCGGCGGAAATCACCGGCTGACAGCTTGTGCTGGAAGGGATGTGCGTTAATTAGTTGCTGGAAACTCTACCCTCGTTAACTCCAGGCAAGTTGTTAGGGAAAATGATCTAGAGTTCAGAGTGTTGGTTTGATAACAGGAAAACAAGTTTAATCATCAGAGTGTGTCATCTTGTTTGTGAAGCAGTTGCATCATGTGTAGTTTCTTTCCTCTTGGGGGATCCTGTTTTATCTGTTTTGTTGGCAAGGCACCTGATCTTCCTTGAACCCTGTGGCTCTCTTCACCCAGTGGGTACAGATCGTAGAGAATGAGGTCTGTGCTTTAGGTACATTAAATTTTGCAGGTTTTTTTTTTTTGGTGGGGTAAGGAGGTTGGTGAACAAAAGGAAGGGTCTACTTTTTCTGGCCCCAACTAATTCACTTTGGAAAAAAAAATACTGTGTTGCTTTTATACAGTAATTTATGTTCATTATCTTAACTGAAACATTTAGAAAGATCAAAAATTCACTCAAAACCTCACCAACTTGAAATAACAATTATTATGGTTCAGTGACTATCATTCAAGATATGTCTCTGATACAGACAGAAGAGTGGGTCAGGAAGTAGAAAGGAAATTATATTCATAAGTAAAGAACATAATATTTTTTAAAGTGTTAACTTTTATTTGAATCTAAGAAAAGAAAATCAGGTGAAGAAATTACGAAAGTTTTACTATTTGAGACAAAGAAATTTAAGGTATTAATTCCTAAAAGATCACTCTAAGTAAAAATTAAAATTATGGGCAGCAGCGAGGTGTTTTATACACAGATATACATTATATACATCATATATATATTTTATATATGAATATATGTAACTATATATTTTTGTTTGTTTTGTTTTTTGGCCGTGCTGTGCACCTTGCAGGATTTCAATTTCCTGACCAGGGATTGAACCCAGGCCACGGCAGTGAAAGCCCAGAATCCTAACCACTATGCCACCAGGGAACTCCCAGTAACTATATTTTTCAAAGTAGATTGCTGGCTTTTTGGTTTTTGCTTAATTACCTGGATTTAATTGTCAAGTAGCTGTTTTTCTAAAAGCCTCTTTATGTCCTGAGTTCTTGCCTTCTTGAGAATGTCTGCTCTTTCTTGTTTGATAGATAATTTGTCTGGGTGTAAAAGTCTTGAGTAACCTTTCCTTTTACGAGAACTTTGTAGACATTGTCTGTTGACATTGAATGTTGCTAGAGAGACATCAGAGGCCAGCCTGATTTTTCCACTTACTGGGTGATTACTTTTTTCTGCTAAGATGCCTATAGGATTGCTTATTTATTTTCTCTCTCCCTCCCTCTCTCTCTCTCTCTCTCTCTCTAAAAAGCATAACACACAAAGATAAAAGTTCATACAACATAGACTTATAGCTCAGTGAATTATCACCCTGCAAAAACTCACAGGTCAGGGAATAGAAGACCACCAGAGTCAGCGTTCCCCCTTAGCCCTCCTTCCAATCAATCCCTAGGCTTTCTGCCCCCAAGATAACCGGTGTCTGTACTTCCAGTGTTATTACTTAGTTTCGCTGATTTTGAATTTTGTATAAGGAGAGTTATTCAGTATGTATTCTGGCTTCTTTCACTTGCCATTATGTTATGAGATTTATCCATATTGTTGCATATATCATTCATTTTTATTGTTCCCATGATATGAATTATCTAGCAACAGCTCGATTTCTCATTTGAGCTATGTATTTGCTTAAGCAAGATCCCTCTCCCTTTTCAGGTCTTCCCCATTCAGGTCCAGCAGTGGAATTAGAGGCTCTCTGGGGGCTGATGTGGCCTCAGTGCATCCTCTCCCTCATTCTTCTCACGTCCTCGCTCACATAGTAAAGGTGTTCGCCCTTCAGCTCCTCTTGTCGTTTGCTGTGGAACGAGTTTCTCTGGGGATACTCACTGCTCCCCCTTTGCTCCCAGCAAACCCTCACACTTAGATATTAGCACTTCAACGAAGGCTCACTTGATGGGGCTTTTAGGACTGTTAGAAACATCTGTTATCACACTTAAGTTCTAAGGAGCTCTGTGTCAACTACCAGTGTTCCCCTCTTTTGGGGTTAAATTTCCCTGAATTCAGCTACCCTTCATCAGAGTTTGTGATATGAGATGGGTATGTTTCACTTAAGAAATCATTCTCTCCCTTCTCCCAGTGGATTTTAAGGAAGGGGAGTACATGGAAATGCTTCCATTCCATCCTGTTTAGCTGGATGTCTCAACAGTTACTTTAGGAGTAAGTACTTTTAAAATCTAAGCCCGGGGCTTCCCTGGTGGTGCAGTGACCAAGAATCTGCCTGCCAATGCAGGGGACACGGGTTCGAGCCCTGGTCCGGGAAGATCCCACATGCCACAGAGCAGCTAAGCCAGTGTGCCACAACTACTGAGCCTGCGTTCTAGAGCCTGCAAGCCACAACTGCTGAGCTCGCAAACCACAACTGCTGAGCCTGTGAGCCACAACTACTGAGCCCGCATGCCACAACTTCTGAGCCTGCACTCTAGAGCCCGCGAGCCACAACTATGGAGCCAGCGAACCACAACTACTGAAGCCTGTGAACCTAGAGCCCATGCTCCACAACAAGAGAAGCCACCACAATAAGCCCACGCACTGCAACGAAGAGTAAGCCCTGCTCGCCGCAACTAGAGAAAGTCCACACGCAGCAATGAAGACCCAGTGCAGCCAAAAATAAATAAAAAATAAAAGATAAATAAATTTATAAAATCTAAGGCCGATAAGGCAGATGTACCGTGATGGGAGAACAGCAGATCAAATTTCTGCTTCCTTTTGGTGCATCTTATTCTGCCTTGTGCACCTGCGCCCTCCAGCACTGTGTCTCCACCCTCCTGTGTCCATCTTTTTTTCAGGTTTGTCTCTCTTCCATTCTGCTTTAGCCCTGACATCTGCCACCTTTGCTTCTTTGAGGCTGGTTGTCACAGAAGAGTGCTTTAATCAGAGGGGGGTACATGGTGGTATGAGGCTAGCTTTATGTTCCCTTACAGGATTTTAATATCAGGGAATGTAGAATTATTGTAGGCTGCCTTTGAGTAGGAGCTTAATATTATCATTTGTCATCAAAAAGCATCTGAAGGGCTTCCCTGGTGGCGCAGTGGTTGGGAGTCCGCCTGCCGATACAGGGGACACGGGTTTGTGCCCTGGTCCGGGAGGATCCCACGTGCTGTGGAGCGGCTGGGTCCGTGAGCCATGGCCGCTGAGCCTGCATGTCCGGAACCTGTGCTCTGCAACGGGAGAGGCCACAACAATGAGAGGCCCGCGTACCGCAGAAAAAAAAAAAAAAGGCATCTGAAAGCTGCCATCGGAACCCCTGCTTCTCGGTGCCCTTGAACCGAAGGGAGGTGCTCTTTGTTCTATGGTGTGTAATTTGGTGCCAACATGGAGCCCCCTGAAGACTGAGCCCTAACAAAGGAGAGGCCCTTCCTTAAAGAGTATACACAGTTTGAAGATTTAAAGTGACACCAGCGTTTTTGAGAAACTATTTAAAGGATGAAAGAATACGGGATATTGTATAACTAAAGAGAAATGTAACCTTTCTGTCTGATTATCTCCTTCTCTTTCTGATCTACCAAAGTGGTACCCGTAGTGGAAAGCGCAAAGAAGAATGATAGAGTCAGACTGCCATGCGCTTTATTCCCCTAACTCAAATTATGTCAATGAATACAATAAGTCGTATAATATTATATATAAGTATATAGTAGTTTGAGTTACATAAAAGTAATGTGCTCTCGAGGGAGCTGAATTTCCTTTAACCTCTGTTGTCTGTAATTTTGTCTATTTGGCCCTTCTGTACATGTTTAATTTATGATTAATCAGAACCAGATATGTAGGGCAGACTTTGTGCTATTCCAGTTACTCGACTATTAAGAAAATGAAGATAGTGGCTGCTTTGGGCTGAATTCGGTCCCCCCTAAAAATTCATCTTTTGAAGCCTTAACACCCAGCACCTTAGAGTGTGACTTTGTTTTGAGATAGGGCCTTTAAAGAGGTGATTAGGGCCCCTCCTAAGGGGCCCTAATCTAATTTGACTGGTGTCCTTATAAGAAGAGGAAATTTGGACACAGAGAGACACCAGGGTTGCACACCAAGGAGGAAAGACCATGTGAGGACACAGTGAGAAGGTGGCCGTCTACAAGCCAACGAGAGAGGCCTCAGGAGAAAACAGATCTGCTGATGCCTTGATCTTAGACGTCCAGCTTCTAGAACTGGGAGAAAATCAGTTTCTGTCGTGCAAGCCGCCTAGTCTGTGGTATTTGATTATGGCAGCCCCAGCAAACTAATGCAGTAATGTATAAAATAACTTCTAAAAGCCAGTTTGCTATCTGGAGGTGTGTGTGCAAGATATTTTATAAGAGAAACTATATGTTTTGTATTATTATCGTGGTTATGTGCTCTTTTAGGCATCGTCAGCCGGTCGCCCTGATCCCAACACGCGTCAAAGTACATTTGCCATTGTCACTGTTCTTTTTTCTGTAAAAGGGAAGGGAGAGGAGGGATGAAGAATGGGGAAGAATTGGGAGAAGGAAAGAGAATGGGCAGACAGACCGGTCCTTTCTTATCGTTGACCGTGGCAAGTAGGAAGGAGCAGACCTTGGTTTGAATCCCAACACTACCGTTTGCTGGCTCTGTGGCCTTTGGGAAAGGGAGGAATCCTCTCTGAACGTCATTTCCCTTAACTGTCAGGCACCTTCCCAGTTTGCAGGTTCCTTTGAGATCATATGCATAAAGCATCTAGGCTGGTCTGTGGTCCGTACATGCAAAAAAAGCATTTTCTGCATTTTAAGTTATTAGTTTATCACTTAAGCCAAACATTTTTGCTTTCTTTTTCTGTTAGGGTGAACTTGAACAGTGCATCCTGAAAGTAAACACTAACAGTCTGCCAGTTCAACCTGCCTGTTCATGCTTGCTGCACTGCTTTCAGCCTTCGCTCTCTCCCCTCCCGGGCAGCTGGTTCCATGCCCAGCTCACTCACACCTTTAATGTGTGGGTCATTACTGTCACATGAGGAAGCAAAGGGAGACATATCAGTATCTGTGGTGGGAGCTGGAGGAGATGTAGGCAAACAAGTGTTCAGTTGTTTTTAAAGCCCTTTTTCTTTAGGTCATACGATAGAGACCCTTAAAGGGATCAAATCTCATCCTCGTTGAGAAGGACACCCCTATCCTGTACAGTGTACAAGATACCTGAGAAAGACAAATGAGCAAGACGAAATTCCCATCTTATTTAATGAGGGATGCTGAGATGGAAGCAATTTGGTTCTAATTCCAGTTTGGTTATAGAATGCAAGTATAGACACAGCAGTCAGGTCTACAGGAGGAGCTTGGAAAGGACTTCAAGAATGGGCGTTTGAACTGGTGCCAGGCATTACTCAGATCAAGACTGTTAATGGCCCCTGTGTCCATGGAGCTTACAATGGAGTTGGAGAAACAGACCACAGGAAAAAAAGCACAGCAAAGGAAATAATTATAAAATGTAATAAGTACTGTGGAACAAACAAATAGGTGCTGAGTTAGTCAAAAGTCACAGGGATCGACTTTCAGTGGAGAAATCCGGGCAGGCTTCTCTGAAGAGGTGACATTGAATGCGTTACATTTTATCAGGAAGCACAGGGGAGAGGGCATTTAGGTAGATGCGGAAGCAAGAAAGGCCATAGTATGTTTGGATCATTGCAAGTAAGTCACAAACTGATGGGAGGTGCATCTAGATGTCCTGTAAATGATTTTGCATGATACTGTTTTTAAAGTACAGTCGTTTGAAAAATGAGGCCACGGTTCTGACCATTATGTGAGCCTAGTATGTTTATGCTATATGTCACCATTTAGTGTTTCACATTTACGTTGTCAGCTAGGGGGACCTGGCTCTTGATTAAGCAATAGGACACCATTTGTTCTTATATGCTGACGTCAAATTATGACCAAACAAAACTATTTTACCCTTGTGAACATTTCTTTAGATCTCCAAATCATGAACATTAAATAAAATAAGTGTAATGTATAAAAAGTCACATATAAATTCGTTTACTCCATAAGGGTGTCATTTAGTCTTTAAAGCAACTCTTGCCTTTGAAAATACATTAATTCTATTTCACTTTTTTTCTGGTAAGTTATTATGATAATAATAAGGAATATCAGGCTACTCTGAAATTTGACAGCCACCTGGAATCTTGGGATTGGTAACACTGCGTAAATCAGTAGCAATCAGAGGAGTTGTTTAGAAGTGCCAATTCCTGGGTTGGCTAATATGAGCTCTATTTTTTTGTAAATAAGTTGAGTCTCTGAAACAACTTCACATGTTGGAAGTGATTTTGTATTCGTGGATTGTTTTTTTCCCTTGAGTCAGAGTATTATAGTACGTCCTTTCCTTTTTTATTGTTTAACTGTGACAGTATTTCATATTTTTAACCCAAGACAGTTGGCTTTCCAAAAATACTGGAAACCAATTCATGATGTAATCGTCCTCACCCAAATCCCAAATTGTGGAAAAACTCCGTTTTCTCACTGTTATTTATAGTTAATGCTTTTTCACACATGAAGACTTGTAAATTGTCTAAGTAGATCCTTGGGAGGTGTGGTAGACTTCTATCCCTTGAGTTATATAGTTATTTTGCTTTGGTTTTTCTTAAAGCTTAATGTTGAAGTTTTTAAACATACTAGTTTACGTCTGTGGCCTGGGCTTGGCTATGGACTAATACTAGACTAGATAGTACTCTTGTTTATAGTAGTTTGGGCTACTTATTTGCCTTTTATCACTTATACTGAAAAAAAGTAAATAGTTATAAAAGTAGAAACATCCGTTTTTTTCTGCTTTATTTTCTACTACGTCTTTTCTGCTATAATACGTAGTTTTTGCTTTTATCATATTTCTTAAGTCCTGAAGTAGATGAATAAGTGCATGCACGTGTATGTGTGTATTTACACACATGGAAGTACTGTTTTCACACAGTTGTGATTTTCCTTCCGTTGCATCTTACTTCTGAGCTGTAGTTGTTAAACTTAAGGGAAAGTAAGTTTCCTCAAAATGCATTAAAGTGGATTGTTAATATGTAACCCAAAACACATTTGGCTTCTTTTTTTTTAGCATGAATAATTTTGAATTCACTGGAAATTAAGTTACAATTGTTGCAGTTTTATTCATGTAGACTTAGCATTTGTGTCACTCAAAATTCTTAATTATCTTAGTACATATTTTATATGGCACAATATCTGTACTCTTACCATATCCAGCCTCCGCTGAGAGTGTAACACATGGCACCGAAGTAATAAAAATATAAGCTCTAGAGTGAGAAGCAAAGCCGAAACAAGCCGTTTTTACATATAACGTAAGTTTAGGTTCTGTGTAGTAGGTTGATCCCTTACTTAACCTTCAATAAAATTGGATTCGAGGGTATTTATATATAAATAAAAAATAAAGTTAATTTTGTTTCCTAATTCCATATGAGCGAGTGCCTAGGAATGTATTACAATGACATTTAAACTTCAGCATTAGTCCTATTGGCTGAAAAATTGCTTTGCTTTTTAAGCAACTGTTTTTGAGGTTAAGCATTAAAAAGCTAAGTTGTTGCCGTTTGGGAAGGTTATTAAGATGATTATTATTAAGACTATGTGATCATATCTGTACTGATTGAATCTGCCTTTATTTGACCTTTAATCTCCTGCCAAGTTATCTAAGAAGTCATTTCCACTTTTTACATAATTTGGAAATTAACATGTGTTACAAATCTGGATATGTTTAAGACTTCATCTCCACAAACCCCGCATGCCCTGCAAACTTCCCTTAATGGGCTCTCCAGTTGTATGTGCGTCTAGATCGAGGTCAGATTCTTTGTGTCAGAATGTTAGTTAGCGTATTTGTACACACGGAATCTCCAAGTACAGTTCCAGATGTTGGGTGAAAAGGGAGGCGTCTCAGCTCAGCTGGCCGCGTCGGCCTGTGTCTTCACTTGGTGCAGTTATGGTGGTGTCCGGGGGGTGGCGGGGGATGGGAGTGAAGGGGGTATAATCTCCTTCCCTCCCACCCCTACCCACCTTCCCCAGAAGGCAGCGTTTTGAAACCATTGGAGACACGTGAGACACTCAGAAGTGCTTTGAATCAGCCCTGACAGTTGTAAAAGATGAGTCATGGCTGCTTCTCTGCAATCTATAGACGTTTCCATTTCAGATAATAAAGATCAATTGAAATATACCGACATCCAGACCCCGGCCCTGGCGCGCACCGCCTTTAATCTGCTCCTACTGCCTTGCCTGGGATGCCCCACCCAGATTCAAACCTATTCGGCCTCTTCTCTGATCAAAATTTCCCCAGGATAATTTCAGTTCTCATAGTGATTTTCCTGAACAATTCTGACTTAATGAAATGTTATTATTTTAAAAACAATGATTTGTTCAATGCATAATTACACGAGATTTTATTCTTTTTAAAAAAGAAATACACGATATCGCTTATATGTGGAATCTAAAAAAATGGTACAAATGAACCTATTTACAAAACAGAAATAGAGTCACAGATGTAGAAAATAAACTTATGGTTACCGGGAGGGAAAGGGAGAGGGGAGGGATAAATTGGGAGATTGGAATTGACATATACACACTACTATACATATAATAGGTAACTAACAAGGACCTGCTGTATAGCACAGGGAACTCTACACAGTACTCTGTAATGACCTATATGGGAATAGAATCTAAAAAAGAGTAGATAGGGCTTCCCTGGTGGCACGGTGGTTGAGAGTCCGCCTGCCGATGCAGGGGACGCGGGTTCGTGCCCCGGTCCGGGAAGATCCCACGTGCTGCGGAGCGGCTGGGCCCGTGAGCCATGGCCGCTGAGCCTGCGCGTCCGGAGGCTGTGCTCCGCAATGGGAGAGGCCACAACAGTGAGAGGCCCGCGTACCGCAAAAAAAAAAAAGATAAAAAAGAGTAGATACATGTATAACTGAATCTCTTTACTATACTCTAAGGTATCAATTGAAGCAACAAAAAAAAGAATCCCTTGACTTTGTGTTTTGACTCTTGAATAAGGAAGTGCATGCCTTGTATTCATACAGCCTGTTAAAAATATTCACCCTGTCATACTGATGAAAGTGTATCACCCTAACACATTACTCCACCAGGGTATTTTAATTTAGAAAGAGAATTTCTAGAGGTAACGGTAGTGGTTCTAGATCATGCTTCTGATGAAAGGATTCTGGGCCCTGTGAGAGAGGTAAGGGATATATTTTGTTTACGCTTCCCCAGTGTTCTTTAAACCATGTCAGATGCTTGACTCTTCCAACAATACCTCAGTGCCTTCTTGCCGGAAGAGGAAAATGTTTTCAGTGTCCTGTACACAGAAAACCAAGAGCTTTGAAAGAGTCAGGTAAGCTGGTCTTTGACTCCCAGCTCTGCCATTTACACTCATGCAACCTTGAACGTGGGACTCAACCTCCCTGAATGTTAGTTGTTTCTTCTTTTTTAAGTGAGATAATAGTGATACTTTTCCATGCACAAGTGTTGTGACTCCTTGAAATAATATATGCAGGGCTCTTGAAGCAACACCTGGTGCATAATACATGCTCAGCAGTTAATAGCTATTACCATTCTGGTGATGAAGATGGTAATAATAGTAAGCATTCACTACTCATGGAGGTTTTTTTTTTTACATCCTTAATAGAACTGGTAATAGTATCTGAAAATTCAGATTTCTTTGTCAGTACTCTAAATAGATTTACTATTTGGGGGCTGCTTTATTTGTTTTTTTTACCTTTTTGTGTTTTTTTTTTTTTGGCTGTGCCGTGTGGCATGCGGAATCTTAGTTCCCCGACCAGGGATCAAACCTGTGCCCCCTGCATTGGGAGTGCCAAGTCTTAACCACTGGACCACCAGGGAAGGCGCAGGGCTGTTTTATTTAAACTTTTAAAAACATTTAATTGCTTAAATGCTTTTTTATTGTTACAGATAAACAGGGACTTTTCTAAGTGTGGTCCCTGGACCAGACATCATCATACCCTAAGAACTTGTTAGAAGTGTAAACTTCGGGTCTCATCTAGGTCCTCCTAAATCAAAAACTCTGGAGGTTTTCCCAAGGCCTCCAGGAAATATTGATGCCCATTCAAGTTTGAGAGTCACTGCTTTAGAATATATGGGAAACACAGTAAAGGGTGACTTTCATGATCCTACCTTCCAGAAATAACCACTGTTAAAATTTTATTTCCTTCTAGTCTTTTCTCTATTTATGTGTGTATATATACAATGTGTGTGTTCTTCTAGTCTTTTTCCTATGCATATGTATATACTTTTTAAAAAAACATATGATCATATTGTACTATGTGGGTTTTATAGTCTGCATTTCCACCTTCAATATTATGTCATGACCATTACCCCGCGTCATTAAATTTTATTTGAAAACATTTTTAACCATATGACTACCTATGATACCATTCTGAGTGTCTCATAATTTATTAACCAACCCCTTAGCCATTTGAGTTGTTTCCAGGTGTTCTGGAGGAACACAGCAGCAGAAGTGAAAGTTTGTATTCGTAAATCACTATGAATGTCTGTGATTGTATCCTTAGCATAAATTTATTGCAAGGGTGGAATTACTGGGCCAAACAGTATGAGCTTTGTTTTAGCTCTTACTGTATATTGCCCAGTCATCTTTCAGAAAAGAGGTGCCAGTTTGTACTCTCAACGGTAAGGGAAAGCGTGCATTCCCCAAAGCACCTCTAGGACTTAGTCCTTTTGAGTGTGTGTCAAGTTTGCTGGAAGAATGCTTTATGAACTGTGAGTAAGACATCAGTCGACATCTCCTAGCCTTTGTCTTGGCCTACGCTTTCGTACTCAGAAACGTTGATGGTAGGTGCTGTCTTAGAACTTGTCTCTTAGATGCTAAGGTTGATTTCAAAGTTTTACTCTTCCCATATTGCCTGCCCTTCACCTCACACTGACTCTACAAGTTTTCTTGAAAGGGTATTGGAACTCTTCTCATGTGTGCCGTGGAACAAGCCTTCTGGGCAACATGGGTGTCATGGTGATCCTGGGCACCTAGGGCTGTAGGGATTGAGAAGCGCTAGAAGGCCTTCTAGGAAGAGAACAACGAATTGCTTTTGTCTGTAGTATCGCAAGACAATTCAGAAAAACTTCACATTAAATCTTGCTAGGAGGGAATTGTGGAAGAGACCTGAGATCGAATGTGAAGTAAGTGCTAAATGAGTGGAAATAATGTTTTATCATTATGGAGGATATCCTGTATTCGTTCAACTTAAATAGCTATGGTGAGGGCTTCCCTGGTGGCGCAGTGGTTGAGAGTCCGCCTGCCGATGCAGGGGACACGGGTTCGTGCCCCGGTCCGGGAAGATCCCACATGCCACGGAGCGGCTGGGCCCGTGAGCCATGGCCGCTGAGCCTGCATGTCCGGACCCTGTGCTCCACAACGGGAGAGGCCACAGCAGTGAGAGGCCTGCGTACCGCAAAAAAAAAAAAAAAAAAATAGCTATGGTGAAGACTGGTTTGTGATACCTTCATTTTTTCTTTTTTTCTAACTTTTTTGAGATATAACTGACATACAGCACTGTATAAGATGTACAGCATAATGATTTGACTTACATATATCATAAATGATTATCACAATATCACATCATTTCATATAAATACAAATATTTTCTGAATCTTGCAGAATTTTTTTTTAAAAATTTAATCGTGGGACTTCCCTGGTGGCGCAGTGTTTAAGAATCTGCCTGCCAGTGCAGGGGAGATGGGTTCAAGCCCTGGTCTGGGAAGATCCCACATGCCGTGGAGCAACTAAGCCCATGCGCCACAACTACTGAGCCTGCGCTTTAGAGCCCGCGAACCACAACTACTGAGCCTGCGTGCCACAACTACTGAAGCCTGTGCGCCTAGAGCCCGTGCTCCGCAACAAGAGAAGCCACCGCAATGAGAAGCCCATGCATCACAAGGAAGAGTAGCCCCCGCTCGCCATAACTAGAGAAAGTCTGCATGTAGCAACGAAGACCCAGCACAGCCATAAATAAATAAATTAAATAAATAGATTTATTTTTAAAAAAGCTAACTGAGTTTTACACTGGGAAGAGATCTTAGAACTTATCAGTTCTGATACCATTATTTCAAAGATCAGGAAGCCAAGGTCAGGAGTGCTTCAGTGACTTGTTCAAGGGTATATAACTAGTTAATGAGAGACCTAAGAGTTGAAGCCAAATGTGCTGACTTCTTTTAATTTTTTTAAATTAATTTTTATTGGAGTAGAGTTGCTTTACAATGTTGTGTTAGTTTCTGCTGTACAGCAAAGTGAATCAGTTATACGTATACATATATCCACTCTTTTTTTAGATTTCCTTCCCATTTCGGTCACTACAGAGCATTGAGTAGAGGTCCCTGTGCTATACAGTAGGTTCTCATGAGTTATCTATTTTATACATAGCATCAATAGTGTATATATGTCAATCCCAATCTCCCAATTCATCCTATCCCCTCTTCCCCCCTTGGTATCCATAAGTTTGTTCTCTACGTCTGTGTCTCTTATTTCTGCTCTGCGAATAAGTTCATCTGTACCATTTTTCTAGATTTCACATATGTGCTGACTTGTTTTGAGATCAGTTCTTTCTCCCACTCACATAATGTGGCTCTTCATAAAATGAGACTTAACAATACGAGCTTGGAGGATACCTGTTGGTATACAATTTCCCTAGGGAATTCTCACACGTCTGTACTTGAAACGGATTACCAAAGGGTGTGATACTGTTATTGATCCTATGAGAAGTTGTGATTGCTGGAACTTACTCTTTGAACATCCGTTTATTTTAGTTTATGTTGTATTATACTGGGACGTCTCCTGGGGAGTCTCCAGGGTAACTGGGGCTCCCTCGGTGCTGACATTTCCAACTTCCCAGGCAGTCAGAAGGTTGTCCTTGACCTGGGGAACTTGAATGGAAGGACGATGAGGTTTAGGAGGACACCCCTGCGGGGTGCTGCAGACTGCCACCATTTAGAAATCTTCAGTCTTCTAGGAAATGAAATCAGGCCTCCTAAATTTTATCTTGGCCCTGCTTTTGATCACAGACCTCTGAGAAGCTTATGAACTTGGGGGCCCTCTCTTCGGAAGAGTGCCACCATGCAAATGTAGATTTATTTTGCATTCCATTTCAGGAGATTATGAATCCCCTGAGGGAACCTCTGTTTTAGGGAAACTCTTTTCCAGTATACGTTTTTCTCTCCTTTGGAGATTTCATTTAACATAATCATGAAAAGAGTATTTTATTTTATTTATTTATTTTTTTTAATTTATTTTTTTTGAAAAGAGTATTTTATATTTATGTCGTGCTTTCCAATGTAGAGAACCATTTTGTCCACTTTTGGGCCCCTGTCCACAATCCTATCAATCTGTACTATTATCCCCACTTGGCAGATGAGAAAACTGAAGCTCAGAAAACACAAGGATTTCCCTGAAGTCCTTTGGTCACAAAGCCAGTGAATGGTACTTGGCGTCTGGAGCCAGGTCTTCTGGCCAGATCCACTGGGCTTTTGTCTGTACTGCCTGACGTTACATCAACAATAACAAGGAAATCTGGCAAGCAAAAATGAGATTACCTCCCACATTTAGAAGAATGATGGGGAAACCCTATGCAAATGCCAGGTTTACAACGCGAATTACTTATGGCGCAGCCATGGAAAGGGACTTGCAGGGTAGAGCAGCAATAGTGGTGTGCACTGGGGAGGCCCACTGCTCTGTTGCTGGGTAATCCTATTTACACGTGACTGAGAGACCCTTCTGTTCCATCTTATCCTGGAACACAGATATCAAATGGCCAAGAAGGGCACCAAGGGGGAAACTGTAAAATGATACTTTTCTTCACGGGTTAGAAGGGCTTCTGGACTCATTCACACCGACACACATAAATCAGATGCCACTTTCGTCGGAGCCATTTGGCAGGGTGTTTGGCTTTCCCCCCAAAAAATCTTTTTCATTTAAATTGTGCTCTTCCCTCGACGAGATCAGAAGAGTAACAGTTTTAGTATGTTTCACACAGCAGCGACGCGTTGTATGTATTAAGTGAACAAAATGCGTGTTTCAGAAACGTGTCGCCAGAAGGCTAAGCACACAATTGCCAGAATGACAGTGTGGCCTCGAATTCCCCGCAGAATAAATTTGAGAGCTGTCATGAGACATCCCAGCTTGCTTTGATTGCATCGATGATGCACAGAAAAAGAAGCAGCCTCAGACCCCCCCTTCTCCATCCAGTTAGGGTTTAACAGATCGTCATCTATAAAGCGTGCTGCTCCCTGCAGTAGGATGGTGCTGTTTTAAATAAAAGCCACTGCCTTTGTACTAATTAGCGCCCATCATGTATTTTGAATTGTTTCTGATGATTTCCCTTCCATGCACCTTATTCTTATTTAATTATAAAAATAATCCGTACTTGTAATCCCATGGAATTCTCGAAAAAGAAAATTAACAGTTTACCCTTTATCCTGCTGGTTCAAATCCCTTTCCCACCTTGCGTTCCCCTCTTTGAGGAAACCAGTATTAACAATTTGATACGTATCCTACTCTTCTCTTTTTTTCACGTAAACATTTCCTCATATACATAATATGGGATTTCTTTCTTCTGTAATTTTTCAATAATGAAATCGTAGCAAACTTAGTACACCCTGAATTTTTAAGAATTAGAGTGTAGATCTCTTTCTAGGTCAAAGCATACAAGTCTACGTCATTCATTTTAATAACTGGAAACATTTCGTTGGGTGGCTGTAGCATACATTATTCTGCTTCTCACCTGTGGGTGAACATTCTGGTTGTTTCCAGTGTTTTATTACAGCAAACATTTATTATTACAATATGAACATCGTTTTATAAGCTTTATGATCATTTTCCATTCAGTGAAGTATGTTGCTAAAGAAGTGAAAAAGGTGGAAACCTTGCATCTCCAGCTGTCATCTATAACCACGCGCTTCTATAATTGGTAGCCTCTTCCATAGTAGTAAAATCTTAGAGGTTTACGTGCAGGATATCTCTTTGTATCTGGAGCGGCCCTAGAAGTAGCTTTTATTTTGCGTTGGAGTCATTAGTGGTTAGCTTCTGTGTATGGATTCACTGCAGAGCAGAGGTGATCTTTCAGCTGTCATAATGTCCCATCTAGACCCCTTCCACAGTGAATCAATTACTTGGGTTTGGGCAAATCCAGTATACTGATGATAGACTACCCAATCAACCATGGTTTGCTAGTTTTACCTTGTTAGACTATAGCCTTAGATTTTCCTGAGTGAGAGAGCCTGGGTTTTAGGGTGAGTTAATTTAAAAAGTGTTCTGTGGTATTTTGGAATTAGGGAGGGAGGGAACGATGCTTTGATGACGTGAAAAATTTGCCCAGATCGCCTCAATTGCTTAATATCCGATACATGATGTTACTGGCCGCATGGTTCCGGGTTTTGAGTACTCGGAAAGAATTCTTATCATCAGTGTGATTATGAAAACAACCAATTTCCATACGTGAAAACCAGTGCCTGCTTCTTAATGGGGCCACAATGCCTGTTGCGTCCCATCACACGTATAACTAGCGAGGAGAATGACAGTTTTGCACAATTGTAGCCTTTACAAAATAACAGTTGCACGGCAAAGCAGCCGTACTTGAGGCTCTTGAAAGAAGCATACATGGTCCTTTTGCAGGTAATAAAATGGAAAATCCAATTTGCAATTGCAGAAGCAGCCTCTGAGTGACAAATGATCTTCAGGGCAGCGCCGGCCAGAGGGTCACCACTAATCACGGCTCAGGCTGGCTCCCCGTGTGGCCCGGGCCTCCCCACTGGAGAGGGAGTGGAGGGAATCTGTGTCGGGGAGTCAGCCAGCGTGTCCGCGGATGCTCCGCTTTCTAGCTTATTAGATCCTCTTTGTCACAGTGCTTAATCCTGCCGTCTGATCCTTGTTAGAACGGCACCAGAGCGCCCGTTCAGGCTTCTAATCAAGGAGGTGGGCGAGGGCTCCTAACTAGAGCCAGCGAAGCGAAGCGTGCGGCAAGTTAGGGCTCCTGCAGCCTGACTGACGGGCTGAGATGCTTCCTGCATGTTATTACCGGAAAGGGAACCCACCTCGGACAGCTGACGGAGGGGCTCAGCTGAGGCCAGAGTAACTTGTTGCTGAGCCCATCGCGGGGACAGGTGTCAGCTTTTCCCACGGGATGATGGCCGAGCTCCACGCGTTATCTTAGCCCTCTTCTGAAATTACCAGCCTTCAGAGCGAGGTGAGAGAGCCATAGACACAGAGCCGGCTGGCGGGGCCCCGGCTGCACAGAAGCAGGTACTGTGTCCTCCACCAGTGACATGAACTCAGGAAACAAAATCCGCACATCCTGTCCCCCCGAGCCT
Source organism: Phocoena sinus (assembly GCF_008692025.1). Classification (NCBI taxonomy): domain Eukaryota; kingdom Metazoa; phylum Chordata; class Mammalia; order Artiodactyla; family Phocoenidae; genus Phocoena; species Phocoena sinus. Next base: position 5,656,987 of record NC_045764.1, read on the forward strand.
GCTTGTAGCTAGGAAGGGTTGGCGCTGGGTTTGGCTTGTGCGGTTTCCAGCTCTGCCATCTGTAATAGTTGCCTGCTTTAAGGTGTGCCGTGGGCCTTAAGCATGGGTTTCATGGTGCTTTGTTTAAAAAAAAAAAAAAAAAAAATGCACACATCAACCACAAAGCTACTGTTTGCTTCCTGCCCCCGCCATCGTTCTTTTCTGTTAGGCTTCCCAGTTCTGGTATTCTGTGAAGCACCTGTGTATCTGAAGTCTGTCTGATGCTAACTCTGGCTTAGGGTTGTTTGATAATAAAATAAATAAATGGGGGAGGGGAGGGTAACTCCTCTCTCCACCCTCCCCTCCCTCAGCTGGGATGTACAGATGAGGTGGAAGTGATAGAAATGACATTGCTCGTGAAGAGCCTCTGGTCCTTTGCGTGTACCCCAACTTCCAGACATCAGTTGAAGACCCCTTTGCCCCGAAGGGAACGCGTCCAGCTCCCATCCTGCGTTTGCTGCGTGCTCCAGTTAGCAGCCGTCACTAGCCTTCCCCTCTGCCTCTGCTGTCTCCATGGACGGTGCTGAAATAGAGACGTTGCTAGGCATTGACAGATCTCCGGGGGGTTAGAGGCTTCAGACGAGACGGCCCAGGGAACATAGCTGACCTTTCTTGACACTGTTCCCCCAGGTCTGTCCTGCACGTGTGGCAAGCGGGGAGCATCGAAGTTGAGCGTGTTATTCTCAGAGGATGACCGCTAACAAGCCTGCCGGCTTAGTCAGAGGCTGTTACTGAGTGAGCAAGAGGCCGTGTGCGTTCCAGCGTGGGTTTGTGGGCTGTTGGTAAGAGCATGCAGGCTCTTCGTCTCTGCACCTGTGTGTCAATCTCAAGGATAATCCATTAAAACCTGCTCATAACGTCTGTACTTTCGGAGTAGTGGGCAAACCTTGCACCTGGATGGGAGGAAGCTGGTGATGCAGCCTGGGAAAGAAGAGAGGGTCGTCTTCTTCTCACTGTTCCCAGGCAAACCTGAAATAGCTCAGGCTCGTCTTTGAGGTCCTTCCTAGACCCTTTCCCTGGTCCATGTTGCTCTCATATTGACCCAGAGCCCTGAAAATACAGCGTGCTGAGAAATCCTCTGTGCTCCAAACATAGCCACCTACCCTCCCCTTCCCACCCTTCTTCCCCGGAGTTAAAATATATATATATATATTCCTGTGATACCTATCTGAACCAGAGGTTAAAAGGAAAACAACCCAGTTGAGTAAATTCGTGGTAATATGTGAATGACAGGGAGTCCTGGAAGCTTGTTCAACAGATACCACTCTACCTACTGGAAATTCAGACCGGATTTTTCATTAGAATAACCAATTTGGTGGGGGATGAAGAGGAAAGATATTTAGAGCAGAACCGCCTTTATCAGGGAGATCCCCTTTGCTTAGGAATTGGATATGCTTTCCAGGGCTTTTTTTTTTTTTTGAAAACATATCTTTTTTCCAAAGGTCTCATATATTATTCCTTTTCGTAGTTGATTCCATGCTGATGTCAGTGGGCAGGGCCTGGAGGCTGGAAGATGATACTGTGTAAGCGCAGGTTGTCTACAAGGTGAATGTTTTAAGAGACATGCTTTTACCTCTAGCGCCTCCGCCTCCAACTTTTTCGTGAATTGCTTACCCCGTGGTTACTGTCACCTGGTAGCTCAGCCATTTCCTCAATGACCATGCTTCCTAAGAATAGTGGGCATTATAACACACTCTGTGTTTAAAACAGGACACTTCAGAAATACAGACTTGTTTTTAAATAGAAGACTTTTTCCAGGAATTTCTATTACATTCATTTTTAGGAAATGTGGAAATAGGACAAGAAGTAATGAGAGAATGATATGGACGACAGATCATAGAGTATAGAGGAAATGAGAATTATAGTGAAATTTAACCAAGCGATCAGTTTGATTCTCGGGAAGCTGAAAACCCCTTCCTTTCTCCAAGTAAAGATAAAAACAAAATATATAAATGGCAGTCCATTGCCAACAAGGTTACATCCTGGTAGGATACTCAGCTAAACCGAATATGTGCGATGTTTGGATTTCCATTTACCCCACGCAATTTTCTGACTCATGGTTGAGAGAATAAAGCTCATTAATTTCTCAAGTGATTTAATATCTGACTAATGATGTTTAACCATTAAGATGAGGAAACTGACAATATTGATAATCTTGGAGAGAAATGTATCTGCTTATTTTTGTACTTAACACCAGCAGATTCTAAGTAGCTTTGGAAAGATCACGATGAATTACTTGCTCTTAATATTTAGTAATATCTGCTATCTTTAAAAGCATTTTATGAAATGGTAATCACTTTTATATTGGTCTTTTCTTTCTCCATTATTCTGAATAGTTGCAAGTTACACCTCGGAGATATTGTAGTTTGGATTTCAGACCACCGCAATAAAGCAAATATCACAATAAAGGCGTTCACACGAGTTTGTTGGTTTCCCAGTATATATAAAAATTATGTTTACACTATACTGTAGTCTGTTAAATGTGCAATAGCGTTATATCTAAAGTAACAATGTACATACTTTAATTAAAAAATAATTTATTGCTAAGAATTGCTACCCATCATCTGAGCCTTCAGTGACTTGTAGTAGTAACATCAAAGATCACTGACCACAGATCACTATAACATATATAATAATAATGAAGAGGATATTGCAAGAATTACCAAAATGTGACACAGAGACACAAAGTAAGCAAATGATGTTGGAAAAATGATACCGGCAGGCTTGTTGGACATCGGGTTGCCACAAACCTTCGCTTTATACAAAATGCAGTATCTGCGAACCACAGTAAAGTGAAGCGTGATAAAACAAGTTCCGCCTGTATAACAAAAAGAAGACGGATTCAAGGTATCGATTCTTTGTTTTAAGAAATGCTACATCATCCTGGTAAACATTTTCTTTTCGTTCCCAAAGCTCGGATTAGCTAGGAAGTTGATGGGCTTTGTGCGATGCTTGCATCCTAGAATATGTTTTCCTTATCCTGAAGTTATCACTTACGACAATATTGGCCGTAGAGCCTGAGAACAGGACAGATACGGCACTTTGGTTGTGTCCTGGGAAGTATAAATTGCTTGGTGTCTTTGCTCAAAAAGCCTTGGACTGTAGCCCATGGGTCTGCAAATGGACTTCCTCCGTAGGACTTTTAGGGAAAGGATTTTGGTGAGTTTGCCAAGTAAAGCACATACAGCTCTGCTGTGTCACATCTGTCCCTGTGACTTTCTTAGGCAAGCAGGTTCTAGGAAGCTCTTTCTCACGCTGCCTTTTCCACGTTTAAATATACCAAACAGAAAAACATATAGAGAGAGTCGACTGATCTGTCCAGCAACAGGTGGTACCCAGATGCTGGCTGCCTTCATTAACTCATCCTTGGTTGATCTAGGTTGACATGTAACCTGATAGCTTCACCAAGCATTGTAGGAAAAAGAAGAGATTTGGAGTCAGAAGCCTTAGATTCCAGTCCCCACTCTGACATTTTCTGATCTTGGACATATTACTTAATTTCCCCCCAAGTTTCCATTTCTTTGTCTATAAAGCGATGTCAATTACTGACCTTAGGGATTGTTGGAGAATCAAAGGAGGAAATGCTTTTTACAGGTAATTTGTCAACTGGTAAGGGCTGTACGCGTGTGTGTTTTTACCCTCACCATGTTGATGAGACTCATTTAGTGCTGATTCTGAGGTGTGTTTATAGTACCCGAATGAGGCGATAATCGTTCTACCTGGGCAGTATTCTTATCTTTCTTCACTCATGTCCTGCTTTGATGAAAAGTGGTGGTGATTGGTTCAGGTTTATTTTATTTTTTTTTTGAATTTAATTTTATTTATTTTTTTATACAGCAGGTTCTTATTAGTTATCTATTTTATACATATCAGTGTATACACGTCAATCCCAATCTCCCAATTCATCACACCACCACCACCCCCCCGCCACTTTCCCGCCTTGGTGTCCGTACGTTTGTTCTCTACATCGTTGTCTATTTCTGCCCTGCAAACCGGTTCATCTGTACCGTTTTTCCAGGTTCCACGTGGGTCAGGTTTAGATCAGATTGGACAAATGGTGATGCACACTGTCAAGATGGAGTTTGGGGAGGTTCTGCTATTAATGGTTCTCTCTGTCTTGGAGGGCCATTGTTATTTCTGTAGCAGATACTTGGAAAAATGAAGCAAATGCTTCATTTGCAAGAATTCCAAGTTTACTTCTTACATCTTTCCTCTACTCCCTCTCTCCTCCCTCCCTCCCTCCCTCCCTCCCTCCCTACCTCCCTTCCTCCCTCCCTTCCTTCCTTCCTTCCTTCTTAATTTCTTGGGCCAGTGTACAATCACTGACATGGCATGTATATCAGTGATGACTTTTGGTAAAACTTTTTAAAAGAAATTAAATGACTCAAAAAATGCTTGAGGTTGTGCTATGATTACTGAGCAGGAATTACTTCTTAGATTCGATTTCTGTTGGTTGGATGACCTTCACCTTTTTTTTCCCCCCTCCTTCTTTTTAGGAAACTTGGATTTAACTGGTCAGAAGCAGATATTCAAAGCAGAGAACAACCCCTGGGTTACCCCCATTGCTGACCAATTCCAGCTTGGTGTGTCCCATGTTTTTGAATACATCCGCTCTGAGACGTACAAATAGTAAGTAGACTATGATTTTCTGAAATAGTCTGGTTTTACAGTTTTCGTAATTATGCCGTTTTTAAAAACCTATCATGTGATCTTGTCATTGGTGGCACCGAGCTCAGAGCATTTAAAAATTTTATTGATAACCACATGTAATTGTCTCTGTTATTTATAGATTATTTTTAATTGATATTTTCAAAGGGAATTTATACCAATTTTGTTTAGAAATCTCTTAAGGTATTAAATTGGCTGACTATGCATGGCACTAAGGAGATTCACCAAATACATGAAGATCAGAACATACGTTTTTCTCCTTCGAATGTAAAGAATAACAAATGTTATGAACAAAATTGTTAAGTGGTTTATTTATAAAATCAGTAGGGAATACTAAGAAGGCATCATCCTTTTCTTCAGAAGCTTTTACTCTAGTGAGATAATAATCTCTCTAAGAGAAGAGATAAGGCAGAAGACAAGGAGGAGGAATCAGCTAGCTTAAGTCATAGCATCAAAATCTCTCAAGTCCTCCCCTCTGGTCAAGGGCACCTGTGGGGACCCAGCCTTAAAACCAAACTATTCCCACCTCTTTCTTCCTTAGTTTGTCCGGGTTGGAAGGAATTCTACCACCCCCCACCTACTCTGTTGTTACTATTAATCTTCTGTCATTATTTCTCCCTCATCCACTCCCCAGCCCCAAATTGAAGTGAGCATTTCTCTCGATGCTTCAGTGACCCCTAACACCAAAATCCCGTCATAGCTAGTTTTAAGCAAATGCAAATGACTTGAAACAATTCGTAGTCAGGTTTCATCTGTTCCTGTGTCTGGTACCAACTTTTGAGAATTTAATATCCCAACTCTTAGAGAAGACCTAGGAGATCATTAAAAGTTACATTCAGTTTGGAGTCTCCCATTCTTTGGTGTCAGAAATACGCTCCCCCCGCAAACTCAGCACAGCTCTCTCGGAATCTGTGTTGGGACAGCAGGTCAGACTTAACTGATGGGGCAGAGTCCTTGCCTCTGAATGGCCAGCTGTGGCTCTGGTAGCACATGTCCCCGTATGCCATGCTCCTGGTTACACATCTGGGACTCCTTATGGTATATTTCCATCTGACAGAATCACAGAGAAGATGAGCTGTGAAAGAAGAATGGTGTTCAGGGGAAATAGACCAAAATTGCCGAAATGATGGTGTATCCTCATACGCGAATGCAGCGTAAAGCATGGTTTAGATTTCTTCGAAGATGATATACCTTAACATTTTTTTTTGATACCTTAACATTTATCACATGTCATAAGACTTACTTTAAGAGTAAAATGAGAGATGTATAGGCTATGTGTTATTGTTTCATGAACTACATAGATATGTGCAATTATTATAGATACATAGTTTTTTTAAAAAAGAATGAACATAGCTCAGCCTTGAAAATTTGTTTAATTATAAAAATGTGTGAAAATATAGTTGCAAATGAACAGTTTATTGTTCATTTGGTTTCTCTTAAATTGTTAATCGTTGCTAGCATTGGCTTTAGTTAAGGCTCTACTTTTTCGTTAGTAAATGGAGGATTATGTAGAGCTTGGTTTGTCGGGTATGCTTTTAGAAAACCATTGTGTATGATACCTACAGAAAAATAAATAAGGTCCTGTTATTCTAGAACTGGGGGAAATACTCTGTTGTTTTTTCTGGTTAACAGTTTTTTAAATTTACCATACACTAATTTAGAATTTACAGAGAATTAGAATACCTTGTGTATGAAAGCGCTTCTAATTGTAATTTCATTTGAAAAGATTACCTTGTGAATGTATGGATTTCGTATTACCTTTGAGTCGTTAGGCTATTAATCACCATTATATTAATAGCCTGTTACAAACTAGTTCCGTTTATTTGAACATTGTTGGGATTCTGGATGAGTGAGTGGTGTGTTGCATTGGTTGAGTTTATTGGTAAGTTATTTGAAAGGGAATCTGTGACATTTTAGTCTGTGACATATTTGATGTATCTATTCTTGTCTGTTTTATTAGCATCTTATATTTAAGGATCAGAGTAAGCAGTTTGCCTATTAGCTTATTTTTTAATGTTTGTTTTCCTCGTGGAGAGTTATCTTTTGGCCAGTTAAATCAACATTAGAAAGCTTAAACAAGCATGGGAGAGCCATTGTCCCCTGTCTAGGGGGACCAATCAGTACTCTGTTCGCTGCTTTTAGAAGAGTCTGTGTGAGCCTCTGCTGGGAGAATGCACTTGACATTACATTCCTGGGGGCAGGGACCTCCTTAAAGTGAATTCCCTTAGAGTTTTCCCCTTCTCTCCTCCTTGGGAAAGAGAAGAATGTGAACCACTTCCTGTATCCCAGCTTTCTGCCCTCCTGTTCTCCCAGTGAAGTAGTTACCTTCACTCCTTGATCAAACATACCAGCCAGAAACATGGACTGTGAACTAAGTAAGACACTGCCTCAAGCTCTTAGCCTTTTGAAAAGATGCTTGTATAAAAATGGCACCACTGTGTTTCACTGATGTTTTAAATTTAAGGTCCTCTTTTACATGAATTGGTGTATGTTAGTATATCCTCATGTAACCAGAACCCAACTTAATTCTTTCATTTTTTTAAGCAGCCCCTTCATAATTAGAGGACTTTTCGTATCCTTCTCAACTCTCTGAATAAACCCTCTAATTAGATATTTGGCTACTTTTGTAAAGCTGCACATGTGAGGACTTGCAAGGAGGCAATTTATTCGTTATACCTGTATTTTTTTAAACAAGGCCAATGTCTCAATCAGTACCTTAGTCTTAGATCCTTTATTCTGAAACCTGTGGTTTCTAATCTTCACTTCCTTGTTTCTTTTTATATAAGTCACATACATCCCTAACAATGAAAAAATCGTTTTTTTAATATTGATCTTTAGCCTGTCATAAAAGCATATTTTTATTTAGTTTTTAGAAATTTATTTATTTTTGGCTGTGTTACGTCTTCGTTGCTATGCGTGGGCTTCTCATTGCAGTGGCTTTTCTTGTTGTGGAGCATGGGCTCCAGGCGCGCGGGCTTCAGTAGTTGTGGCACACAGGCACAGTAGTTATGGCTCACGGGCTCTAGAGTGCAGGCCCAGTAGTTGTGGCACACAGGCTCAGTAGTTATGGCTCACGGGCTCTAGAGTGCAGGCCCAGTGTCTGTGGCACACGGGCTTAGTCGCTCCGCAGCATGTGGAATCTTCCCGGACCAGGGCTCGGACCCATGTCCTCTGCATTGGCAGGCCTACTCTTAACCACTGCGCCACCAGGGAAGCCCATAAAAGCATATTTAAAATTTTTATTCTGGCACTTAAAATACCAGTGAGTCTCCTTTCTCTGTTTTCTTTTTAACCAATCGACCCATTACCTAAATGAGAGCATTGAGAACTCGCCAGCGCATTTTATATCCCTTCATGTCCATGGTTGAAATTCAAGGTGACCTTCCTGTTCTAGGCACATCCTGAGAGGCCTTCCAAGTCTCGAGCAGCGACAGGCAGGGAAGATGGATGATCTGATTTCCAGACTCTAACGGACTCCAGGAGGAGACGTGGATGTTTGAAACAAAACAGGGAAGTCGGTGTTCAGGAAGAATTAAAGTACTTGGCAGTGATTTAAGCTGATGAAGACGAAGCAGGAGGGGATGTGGGCAGGTGTGGCTGGGAGGATGCCAAGGTGTGATTCTTCAGGAGGTTGTTCTTTTGAGTACATTTGGGGCATTCATCACGTCCTCATCATTCCTCAGATGGAGGTTGCTCTTTGTTCATTTATGGTACTTTCAGCAAAGGGAACATATTGGCTGGTGTCATTGCTTTGCCCTGCTCATTGTCACTTATTCCCTCTGTTAAAATAATTTGCTCCGGGCTTCCCTGGTGGTGCAGTGGTTGAGAATCCGCCTGCCGATGCACGGGACACGGGTTCGAGCCCTGGTCTGGAAAGATCCCACATGCCGCGGAGCAACTGGGCCCGTGTGCCATAACTACTGAGCCTGCGCGTCTGGAGCTTGTGCTCTGCAACAAGAGACACTGCGATAGTGAGAAGCCCGCGCACTGCGATGAACAGTGGCCCCTGCTCACTGCAACTGGAGAAAGCCCTCGTACAGAAACGAAGAGCCGACGCAGCCAAAAATAAATAAGTAAATAAATTAATTTAAAATAATAATAATAATTTGCTCCGTCTGGTGTTGAGGATCAAACCCTACAGGTGTGTTAGCGTTTTCGGGCTGTTGTTGAGTAACTTCTTCTAGGCAGAATTATGATGGGATAGTCACCGCTTTTTAAGTTTCCAGAAGGCAGTTTTTTTTTTTTTTTGTCCCCGGGAGAAGTCGGATTGGAGTCAGGATCCTTGACAAGATGCTTTGTGAAAGGGAGTAACACACACTTTTCACATTTCCATCACGGAAGGTGGATAGAAACCGCAAGCCATTTTAAAAACTGACACGTTAACTCTTAACAAAAGAAGAGGTTTGACAAACGTTAAGCTGAAAATGTGTCGGTTGAAAGCGACATTTGGAAAGCAGGCTTCCTCATGAAGGCTGCAATTTGTAAGGCATGGCAGTCCTAAAGCCTCATCTCCAGCCTGGCATAACTCAAAAGGTGCTCCCCCATCATTTCTCCTGTCTTGTGACTTCCTTTGCACACCAGGGAAAGGTGCCACACTTGCTTTTCTGTTTCGTTTTTTAGTCTTAAATGAAGGTGTTCCTACTATTATTAATATTACTTAACAGAAACATTTTAACTAAGGAGTGTTTGGTGAGTGGTGAGCACTGATGGGAAAAATGCTAGCAATTTTTCCTGCCTGGAAGTCTAGCAAAATAAATCATCCTGTTGAACTAGCTTGTAAGGAGGAATAAGTGCTTTGATTCTGCTGCATATGGCGTCTCAGGCTGTTTTACTTGTAGAATTAAAATGAAGTGATGTTTTCTGCAGTATGGGCAAACCTATTAGAGGCTGGAATGGGCATACATGGGCTTTATTAAATAACTACTATATCCCCTAGTGGCTGCTGACTCCGAAGATCCTTAAGTAACAGATATATCTGGTCTACCAAAAGGCTAAAGAATTTCCAACTTAATAAGTGATCCCATTTATTTAAGACAGCCCTTTGCAGAAGGAAATCCTGTCTAACAAAACTCCTTAAACCTTATCTTTCTGGTGAAGTATAAATGGATGCACGGAACGAGCATGGTTTTATAAATATCACAGAAGGCTGGAGGAGCAGGTTAATCTGCCCGGACCTTGCTAGCAGTTAGTGAATTTTTTACATAATGACAGCAGGTGTGCAAGACGACAAAGACTTTCCTCTTTCATTACTGTATCCGAAAATAGCTCCAGGTAAGCCAGAGAAACACAGTATTTCTTTATAGTAGACATGAAAAAGAAGAACCAGTTTTTCCTAAAGCTTTCGACATAAAGATTGTTTTTATTTTTAAAAGTTGACTGTGTACTGTGCTCCTGCTAATTTATATTTCCTTCATAGATGCTACATACGTATATTGCGGTTCGTTCTTTAAGTTAATAAATGTATTCTCACGTTTCCTCCATAATACAAAATATGATTCAAACTTCTGACATCTCTGCACCTATTTGCATACACATGTGCTGCATTTAACGAACCTTGCTAAGAAATACCAAAGAGAAAAGGGAAACCCATAAAATATGTTGTATATCAGGTAGTATTGTGTCATACCCCTCATTTCATGTTCACTTTAAATGATAAAACTTACATAGCATTCCTTTTTCTCCAGATAGTATGTTACCAGCGTAAGGAGTTGACGAATGTTTAATTCCACTGAATAGATGTAAGTCACGATGGGACATAATATCAATGTTGATCTTTGACTTGCTCCCTCACCTGTTTTCTTTGTGTGGCCAGGAGACATTAATTGCCTTGATAAATTAATCCTTCCCCTCTTAAGGGAACAAGAGGAAGGCAGACTGTTTGAGGAAGAGTGCATAACAGTTCTCTCTTCCAAATTTTTTGATAGCTTAATGTAATTTACAATTAGAAGGAGTTTTTCCTTTCCGCTTTTTACTTGCTTAGCACTGTTATTCAGCTGGACTCCAGAGGTCGTCAGTATTTTTCCTTTTTCTTAGTGCATGTTCATCCTTTCTTCAATACGTAAAGTTTTTACATGCCTTTTAAAGCTTTACTTTCCTATAATTTGTCGGCTCATTCAAAACAGTTCAGTTTTTCAAGTAGGCGGTGCTTCCCATTTGACATTTCCAGTGTACCTGGAGTCCGAGAGGGTGGCAGTAGGGAACTTCCACCCCCTAAACCTATAAAGGTCAAAGGTAAACTCTGTCAGGGATTGAAAACCAGCTTCAGGAGGCTAAGCTGGGATTCCTGAAGGCCTCTAGGAAACCCCATCTTACACGTATTCTGGAATGTCTTTCACTCTGACGTGCCTTAGATGCAAATGCAGACTTGGGAAAGGCTACCTCACATAGGCACATTCATTCTCTGGTCCTCCAATGCGGTCACGCCTCAGCCACGCTGTGCTGGGTGAGCTCTGTGAGATCAGGTTTGACCAGTGAGCTGGAGCTCTGTCAGTCTTTCTGCATTTTATTCCATGACTAGGGCAGGTATCATTAAAGAGTTGCGAATAGGGCTTCCCTGGTGACGCAGTGGTTAAAAATCCACCTGCCAATGCAGGGGACACAGGTTCGAGCCCTGGTCCGGGAAGATCCCACATGCCACGGAGCAGCTAAGCCCGTGCGCCACAACTACTGAGCCTGCGCTCTAGAGCCTGCAAGCCACAACTGCTGAGCCCACGTGCCACAACTACTGAAGCCCGCGCACCTAGAGCCCGTGCTCCGCAACAAGAGAAGCCACCGCCGTGAGAAGCCTGCACACCTCAACGAAGAGTAGCCCCCGCTCACCGCAACTAGAGAAAGCCCGCATGCAGTGAGGAAGACCCAAGACAGCCAAAAATAAATAAATGAATAAATAAATTTATTTAAAAAAAAAGTAGGCCTTGTACTAAGAAAAAAGAATTGCAAATAAATTTAGATGGGCAAATGGGAAAAAACACAGCTGCTCCATCAAAGGGAGAAGAGTGTTGTTTACTCTGAACCTCGCCCTACAAGAGGTTTTTACATGTGATTTTAAAGAGCAAGACAGTCATGTCTCTCTTCCCCCCACTGTTTATCTCCTCTTTCCTTGTATGTTGACTCTGAAGCGTGCATTCAGCCTCTGTTGTACATCATGTAATGCATGATGCATTACAGTATCAATTTAAGGTAGATGGAATACAGATAATTGGTCCCTCTTGACAGAAGGAAAACAGACGTAGTCTAGACTCCATCTACACTCCGGAAAAGAAATGTGTCAGGTTACTTCCTCTTCCGAAAGAGCTATTTTGAGTTCCATTTTTAGCTGATACTCACTTGAAATAATCATATCGAACTGTTGAATATTGACCTACTCAAAGACATGGTCCGCCCTACATGTTGATAACCTTTGTTAACTCCCAGCAGTGTTCAAGTTCAATGCTGGATGCCTTCTGTCCAGCTAAGATGAGTTATTGTCTGCCTTCGCTGTTTTTATTTGAGAGAGAAATTAGTAAGTGGCACTTTATAATCAAACGAAAGTGTCTGATTTCTGTTCTCTACACGGTAATATCTTGTTTTATTTCATGCTGTCATTTTATTGAGCTCTGGTCTCTTATTCTGGTCAGGCATTGTTGGAGGTTTTGTTTTTTGTAATTTTTGGCAATAAAAGCTTCTCCTATAATGTCTTAGAATGCATTTAGAATGTGTTTAGAATGCATAATCTTACGAAAAGCATTTTAGTCAACTTTATTAGATAGAAAGGGTAAATGTGAGTTTTGTGTCCACTGGCCTTTATTGATGCCCAATTTATTCGTCAACCGTTAAGGAAATAACTCTCCAGATTTTGTTCTGTTGTGTTTGTATATCATCTCATATGTATTTTTTAAGACGCACGTTGTAAAAAGTTTGGGGTCAAGAAAATACTGTTTTCCACTATCATAGTTAATTTTTAAATAGTCTCATTTGGAACCCATACAGTTTTATCACCTTCACAATGTACATACTTTTTTTTCTCCATCCAATTAGTGTTTGTTTAGAAAATAAATAAATTGTTATTGAGGTTCTGGTTATTTTACTTAGCGAGGTTACTAAATAAACGCCCTGCTTTTTTTTTTTCTCTTGCTGATACCTAATTTGGTCTAATTTTGGTTTTTTAAAGCACCCCGCAGAAATGTATTATCTGACAGTTCTAGAACTCCAAGATCAAGGTGTGAGAGAGGTTGGTTTTTTCCGAGGGCTGTCGGAGAAGCATCTCTTCCAGGCCTTTCTCCGTGGATTACAGATGGCCATCTTCTCCCTGTGTTTTTACATTATCATCCCTGGAAGTGTCTGTTTCTGTGTCCAAATTTCCCCTTTCTATAAGGACACCAGTCATATTGGATTAGGTAGGGCCCACCCTGATGACCTCACTTTAATTTGATTACCCCACTAAGACCCTAGTACCTTTCAGATACGGTCACATTCTGAGTTACCAAGGGTTAGAACTTCAACATGAATTTTTTTTTTTTTTTGTGGTACGCGGGCCTCTCACTGCTGTGGCCTCTCCCGCCGCGGAGCACAGGCTCCGGACGCGCAGGCCCAGCAGCCATGGCTCACGGGCCCAGCCGCTCCACGGCACGTGGGATCCTCCCAGACCGGGGCACGAACCCGCGTCCCCTGCATCGGCAGGTGGACTCTCAACCACTGCGCCACCAGGGAAGACCCCAACATGAATTTTTTTGGGGAAAATTCAGCCCCTAACACTATTGCTACCCCAGTGCACTCAGATCACCCCGTCTTTCCTCTCTTCTCCCATAGCCTCCCGCAACCTGGGGGGCAAATTCTGTTTATTCGTAAATGTGTTGAAATTACTCTGGAAGGTTTAATCCACCTCTCCGCAGTCCCTCCACCATGTCTTTCTTACGCGTTTAGCTTTCAGACTTAAAGGTTCCTTCAAAAAGTGCACATTCACCATTGTTCTGTTTTAGGGACACAAAGGTTAGGCTCTTTTTTTGGCAGATGGGTCAGTGTTTTTAATTTCTAATCATCCCTTAAGAACAGACTATGTTAAAACAGAAGCTGGTTAGAATTTGAAGATCCCCTGGGAGTGAAAGGCACCTTGCAAAATCTCCTGCTTTGTCGTAGTCAGCTAGAGAATTGAAGAAGGGAGAGTTCCATAGAGCACCCACCACTGGACCCCGTCGTGTTTCTTTCACAAGAGTCTTATGGCCGGAAGATGCAGCATGGGGGACCTTTGTGCCACCTGGCAGCTTCTTGCACTGGGACCCCCACTAGTAGGTGTGGAATCTTCCGTCTCTGACTTTGTGGACCTACATCGTAGCTCTCCATGTTTTGCCCTGTAAGGTGTGGAGTCAGGAATTTCCTGTTCCATCTTGGGGTTCCAGTCACCACATCTGGAGCCCTTAGGACTTTTATTCCATTTTCCAAGCTTGTCTCAGGAGATCTCTGGAGTCTTACTGAGTGAGATGGAGACTACCAAGAGCGGGGCACTGACTTCTCTTCTCGTGTAACTAAAGCTGGTTTGCTTCCCCAGCGTGCAGACAGACATCAGAGATGGAGAGTGGTTTCACACGACGCACCGTGGCCTAGAGACTCGGTCGTGGGCTCTGCCGGGAGCCGTGAGCAACGGGGAAAACAAAGTCTGTCTTTAGAGCGCCGGCCTTAGAGGTGGTTCCCAGCCCCAGTTCTCTCAATGGCAAAGGACCTCATCATGCTTCCTCTCAGCTTCCCCATCTTAAAAGCAAGAGGTTCAAACTAGGTCATCTCTAAGAGTCGCCTCAGCACCAATTTCTAATCCTGAATCCTCTGTTTTTCTGGGAAACATGTTTTTTTGTTTTGTTTTTTTTCTCCCATGGAAAACCCCTCTTGTTTATTTGATTAAACAAAAATAAAATAAGCTGCATAGGAACAATTTTGAAGTCCAGAGAGGCACCAGCTTTGTTTTAAGGCTGCAGTAGCTGACACGGCATCTCCTTGCTACCTTCTCCAGCCTTCTCTGTGGACCAGAGCGGTACATTCAGAAGCCTGTTAGCTAACACAGGAGTTTTTGAACACCTTTCCACTGGCCCTTCGCCTGCTCATTGCCTGTCGTGCCTGAGGCCTGCAGTATCATTAAAGATTTAAAAGTAAAAATCTAGAGGGCAGGAGAAAAAAAAAAATCCACCCCAGACAAAAACCTACCTTAAAGGTTTGGGGGAAAAAACCTTTGTTTCTCTGGGAAACATGTTTTATTGTCTACACCAATTCATTATTTTTCAGATTTAGTTTAATTCTTGAATTTGCCCCCCGCGTGGATTTCCCTCATTGATTTTTTTTTTTTTGTAAAGGCCACGGAAGGTGATGATGGCCCTGAATATAAATGGTTACAGGAAAATAGATACAAGATAAAATTACGAGATCCACCTTTTTATTCTATATTTTATGGAATACCTAATATATATTTGGCAGTAGCTTATTCGTACACATGAATTCCTGACACTTTCGATCCTTCAGACTTATTAATCAGTGTAGTCAGCACCAGAGTAATTTTATGAGACCTACCAGTCATCAAAAATTTATTATCAGATAAATCACGGAAACAACGAGCATCTTAATAGGGTAGAGAAAGTGGCATGTAAAGGATCGTTTAAGACTGTGCTTTTTGTTGGCTGTGTGTTATATTTACAGCCAGTATCTGCGAGCTTACTCATAAATTTCATGCAAAGACCCAGCAGGGTGATAGTTATCTTCTGAGGTAAAACCTTTTCTCTTTGTTTTGCTCCGGTAGAATACTGTGTTTGGTCTAACTGTAAGACCGAGAACACTCAAGGTACGGAAGGTAGGAAAGTCATGTTCCAGTGCTAAGCTTATAGCATTTCTTTTAAAACGGTATCTCCGTTCTCTTCCGAATTTCATTACAGCTGTCATCCAGAGTTAAGACTTATCGAGCCTCAGTCCTTTCCTTTGGGACAAAATGGCTAAACTTGAACTCTGAAAATGGCATGCGGAAACAGCAGTAGACAATTGCCTTGCTTGGGGATGGGCTCCATGTGCACCCACCTGGCACCTGTGAGGCACAGGCTATGTCTACTGTGTTCCTGGCAGTGTCTTTGAAGATATAATGATCCTGATGATATAATAAAAGACTTGGGTCTTCGTCGTGTAAGATGAGCTGCTTGGAGAGGGGTTTTTCTGTCCCTCTAGCCCTGTCCTGAGTGTCCCAGAATCTCACTATGCTCTGGGACAGGAGGATCATGGCAGTGACCCAGATCAGAGCTGAGCTGACACTGGGGAGCCCTGGAAGAGATCCACTGGGAATGAACCCAGAACGACAAGGCTGGGTTACTTCCCATTAAAGATACAGCCTGCTTCCTACCTCAGCTCTCCATAAGTGCGGTTTTCTCTGCCTGGAGTGTTCTGTCCTTGTATTGACATACTGAATGCCCAATTATCCTTCAAGTATCATATTCAGTATTGCTTCCTCAGAGACCTTTTTGCCAAGTGTTTCCCTACTGCCCATTTACTCTAGGTCCCTTTTACTGTCTTCCTTCTGAGTCTTTTACCTTAGCAGCAATTTTTATAGTAGTAGTAGTAATAATAATAACAACAGCAGTAATAATAATAAGCAGTGACTACCACGTGACAGGTATTATGCTAAGCTCATTATATGTGCTATTCAGCATTTTATAACTCTATTTATTTCAGTGAATATCACGTAGATTTGGGGGGAGGGGGTAAAAGTGCATGTTTTCGCTCCCTTAAGAGACTAATCTTTTGGGAAGCAATACTGAAGATTCCCTCATTTCTGAGCTATGCACGTGGCACCCTCAGTGTCCTGTATGAATGACCCGTCATCTCATGCAGAGGAGCCCCTGACAGGTTGCCCTGATTTCTGAAAGAAAAAACCATTCTGGAGTCCAGAAGAAACCGTGCTGTCGTTCTCAGCTTCTGCTGGTACAGGGTAAACAAGACTGGAGACATTAAAATGCATCCTCAGCCTGTAATATTAAGGCAAGATTCTGTCTTCGTTTGTGTTGATCTCTCTCTGTTTTTTTTTTTTATAAATTTATTTATTTATTTAGTTATTTTTGGCTGCATTGGGTTTTCCTTGCTGCACATGGGCTTCCTCTAGTTGCGGCGAGCGGGGGCTACTCTTCGTTGCCGCGTGTGGGCTTCTCATTGTGGTGGCTTCTCTTGTTGCGGAGCACGGGCTCTAGGGCGCGCGGGCTTCAGCAGTTGTGGCACGTGGGCTGTAGAGCACAGGCTCAGTAGTTGTGGCATGCGGACTCAGTAGTTGTGGCTCGCCGGCTCTAGAGCGCAGGCTCAGTAGTTGTGGTTCATGGGCTTAGTTGCTTCACGGTACGTGGGATCTTTTGTCCACACGTCTCTCATGTTGGAAATGAAACAGTTCCTTAACTTCACAGATAAAGGAATTATGTTTGAAAAGGAGACCTTCCTCTCTATGAATCCGTGGGTCTGTGCCTTCTCTTTGTCCATCAAGGGAGTGTTTTCACGGGGCGTGTGGAGTATGTGATTGTGTTTGTGAATGTCTGGAATGTAGCTGAGGAAGACAGAGTAAACCAGTACATGTGGTTATTCTGGGGGGGAGGGAAGCAAGGAGGGAGGGTACATTCTTTTCATTTTTTACCCTTTGGTACCTATCAGATGTTCCATTTTGTACATGTATTCACTGTTGAATAGGTTATTTAAAAAAAAAGGGACTTCCTGGCAGTCCAGTGGTTAAGACTCTGTGCTTCCACTGCAGGGGGCGCGGGTTCCATCCCTGGTCAGGGAGCTAGGATCCCACACACGCCACACACAACAACAACAACAAAGTTAACTAGAGAGCCCGTGAAGTTAAGAAGGAAGAAGCCACAAAACATGTAGCTGTGTAATTGGTTTTGTCTACTGTACGTTCCCTTTCCACTTGTTTATCTAGAGTAAGTGGAATCATCCCTTCTGATCAGTCTCTCTCTAACTAGGTACCCTCAAAACCTTCAAGGTGACATCACCTCTCAAAATGTGTCCTGAGTCTTGGAAAGGGACTCTCTAAATGTCAGCTCGAGAGAAGGGTTCTCAGTCCACACAACCACCCTTCCTCTTCTTTGCTGAAGCACTGTGAAATCGTGCCTTGTGTATAACACCTCTCGATGATGTCAGCCTTTCCTGCACCCTTGGAAGGATCGGTAACAATCCAGCCTTCCTGCAGAACCCAACAGGACATGGGAAAGGGGGTCATTCGCAAAGACGTAGCAAAAGAGAAAGAGGAAAATAAACAAACAAGACGTACTTCTTCATTGAGTTTCTTTAGGTAGGAGTATTCTCCCACCTAAGGTTTTAAGTGTTTGAAAGGTAAGCTTTTCTATATTTTTAAGATCTTGAGGGCTTGACATATGGAAGAATGGATCTTGGAAGAACTGATTATGTTAGTGGAAGAGACTGGGCCTCAGGTTTCCATAAAACATGGGTTTTTTGTTTTAATTCTCTCTTGTTTAATGCTTTTGGCTGTAAGCAAAGATGACGTGTGTGTTTCAGACTGTTTACGTGAGATCGGGAGCATTTTTAATCTGTTCTCATGCATTCTCAATAAGAACTGCGTGAGTGGTGATCTTTTAATAGAATGTCTTGCAACTAGCAAATTTGTTTTGGTACTAAATTCCAGATAATTCCTAAGGAATGTAAATCTTGTCACTAAAAGTTTTTGTTTTAGAAATACTTAACACCTCTCAGATTTTGTTGTTCTGGGAGCCAGTGCTTTGGGAAGATTCCCTGCTGTTCTCCTTACTTGCTGCAAGTAATAAATCCTTCCTTCTCCTGTTCTTTGGTGTGGTTCTGTCTTTTGACACCCACAAAGAGGCAACCCCCCCCAAAAAAAGAAAAATACTTAAAATCTCGAAACTACATAATTTTAAGTTTTCTGAGGCCAGCCTCTGCTTCGTCTTCACAAGTGTAATCAACAAGACAGGGCAACAAGAAAGGTACTGGTCATCAAGCCGACTGAGTAAAAATATTCTTTTCAAATTTTATAGTGGAACATGGTGAGCAAAGAAATGATGGCACGTGGGGAAGATGCTCCTTCAAGAATGCATCATACAAGATGAGTTTTGGCTTTACTGTGGTTGAAATACTAAGAATCTTGCACAGCTTTTTCTAGAAAAATTCAGATGCATGATAGAGTCAGATACTTTCAGTATCCCTCATTTTTCTTCTACGCACGCACTAACATCCAGGTGGATGAGTGAGTAGTGACAGAAGTTGTCTCAGTTACACTAAGGAGAGAGAATTGACATTCATTGACTTCCTGCCGTGTTCCAGGACCTGGTGGGTTCCTTGCAGGCTTCATCTCCCGTGATCTCATGATCCCACGAGATGTAGGTGTTCACCTTGCTTTCAGATGAGAGAATGAAGAGCCTCAGGTTAGGTAAAATGACCAATAGTTTACCTGAGTCATAGAGCTAGAAATGAAACTCCACTGACCTGTACACACGGCTATATTTACGATAGATAACCAACAGGGCCCTACTGTATAGCACAGGGAACTCTGCTCAATATACTGTAATAACCTAAATGTAAAAAAAGAATTTGAAAAGAATAGATACAGGTATATGTAGAACTGAATCACTTGGCTGTACACCCGAGACCAGCACATTGTTCATCAGCAATGCTCCAATATGAAATAAAAATTAAAGAAAAATAAGAAGAACACTGTCTTATGTTCACCTTGTTGCTTTTGGGTAGCATCAAGGAAGAAGGTGAGGAAATGCTGAGTTTATGCTGAAGTTCTCGAAGGGAAGTCAGTGCGTGAGGCTTAAGGGTATGTTGGCAATCATTCAACTTTTCTGGTTGTTGAATCAACTCGGCCCTTCCTGTAAAACCATATCCCCATCCCGTTATCCCCTTCAGAGGTCCTGAAGTGGTGTCTCTTTTTGCCAGCTGTTCAGTCCCTGAAAACCAACCTTCCTGAATCAACTCTTGATTCTGAGTTCGTCCCCTTATGTGGGTGGTTCCAGAATGACAAATACACATCTGCGTTCTTGCCAGCCACCCTTCTGGTTGCGTGGGTGTGTGTTCGTCCATTGAAGGCTGTACGTTTATGTTGTTTTGCACTTGGTCTTCAGTTAGTGCGTCTTCAAGGCTGTGACCTCTCTCAACCATACTTTATACTATTTATCTCTTTGGGCATCTTATGGACTCTGGGCCTTTCTCAGTTCATCTTGTCAGTGACTGAGATCGGATTGGTGGTACAATCCCTCCCAAGCTTTCAGCGTCCTCTCTTCGTGTCTTTGTTTCTTACTAGGTTCGGTCCAGTCCCAGGTTTTAATTTCTTTGCCCCAACAAAGAATTGAGTCTTCTCCACGGAGTCCTGGTTCCCTTAAGTGGAAAATAGCACTGGAGTCCAAAATCTGAGGCCCAGCAATTCATGTTTTACAAATAAGCACCAAAGGTAAGGTAGGGTGGCATGAGGTCTGACAGCCACTATAGCGACAAAGCAGAACAATTACCTGGATTCAAAGAGCCAGGTAGTTGTTTCCCATTTACCTGTTTCATTGTTTGTTTTGCCGAGCTATACATACAAAATCATTCATGTGTTTACGTGGTTAGTGATCCCACATTTGCATTCCTGGACTCAAGTGTTTGGAATTAACTGCTGAGTGTGTAAGTTCAGGAAATCTTGTCAGTGTCCCTAGAGCACCTGAAAAGAAAAAAAAAAAAAAAATCACAACCTCTTTCCAGGTTTTGTACTAAAGAAACCAAGTGTGTGGGCCACTCAGTAATATAAAGATGTAGATCACCTGATATCTAGATAGACTCTCATTCAGTTAAGAGGCAATAACAGGGCTTCCCTGGTGGCGCAGTGGTTGGGAGTCCGCCTGCCGATGCGGGGGACGCGGGTTCATGCCCCGGTCCGGGAAGATCCCACGTGCCGCGGAGCGGCTGGGCCCGTGAGCCATGGCCGCTGAGCCTGCATGTCTGGAGCCTGTGCTCCGCAGAGGGAGAGGCCACAGCAGTGAGAGGCCTGCGTACCACAAAAAAAAAAAAAAAAAAAAAAAAAAAAAAAAAAAAAGAAAGAGGCAATAACAGTGAAGTAGGGAAAACATACCAATACAGGCCCAACTCGGAGATACTGCAGGTTCAGTTCCAGACCACTGCAATAAAGCAAAGATCCCAGTAAAGTGAGTCACGAATTTTTGGTTTCCTAGTGTACATAGAAGTTATGTTTACACTCTACTGTAGTCTGTTAAGTGTGCGATAGCATTGTTGCAGTTGCTGAAGAATTAATGTACATGCCTTAATGAAAAAATACTCCACTGCTCAAAAATGCTAACCATCACCTGAGCCTTCAACGAGTTGTACTAGTAACGCCAGAGGTCGCTGATCACAGATCCCCGTAACAAATATGATCATGATGAAAAAGCTTGAAATAGTGTGAGAGTCAGCAAAGTGTGGCCCAGAGACATGAAACGAGCAAATGCTATTGGGAAAATGGTACCAATAGACTTGCTCGATGCAGGACTGCCACCGACCTTCCATTTGTAAAAAGTGCCGTATGTGAAGGGCAGTAAAGCAAAGCGCAATAAAACGGCGTCTGCCTGGGCAGCCTTTTGATGTGTCGTCCGTTCCCTCTTTATTTTCTTAGGCACTGACATTTGTCTTTTAACACGAATAGCTCTACCCTTATATGCAGTTTCTCAATGGCCTTCGGCTTGCCCCTTCATGTCATTTAAGTTCAGCACATTGTCAGTGAAGCACTTTCCATACCACTCTACCTAAAACAAGCCTCACCTCCCTCCCTGCCCCTAACTTTATTTGATCTGCCTCCCTCTAGAATGGAGGTCCCCCCCAAGAGCAGGGACTTTGTTGAGAGCACCTCTGTGTCCCCAGGAGCCTCAGACGGTGGCTGGCACCTGGCCAGCCCTGAAAACACTGGGTGACTGGGAGTTGCAATTCTTTCAGCTGTACATTTTAGCCTGCGGTTCAGACACTTATGCTGGAGGGGATTTTCTTTAAACCGTGTGTCGCACGTCCGTTACGCATTTTCCGTCTTTCCCTTTTCTTCTTGCATCTGCGGTGCTTTGATTTCATGATATTATTAGAGCCTCTTCCATCACCAAAGAAGGTTTCTGTGATGTTGCCAAGGCTGCAGCCTTCCCCAGCCAGCTCTTTCCCACCCCATCTAGCAGCTCTTTTTAGCTAGGCTGTGAAAGGAACTCCACACATGGACGTTTAGGAGGTCATGGGGAAAAAATACCAAAGCTGCAAGCTGGTATTTGCCCTGGACTTAGCCCATCAGCCTGGTTTTGGTTTTGGTTCTGCATCAGCCAGGCCTCCATCCTCGGACACCTCTGTGTGTAGGACCTGGATACTGGCTGCTTTACCCTAGGATGCAGGTGTGGCTTTGTCCTCCATCAGGATGGTGTGACTATAGAAGGTGACTTGGCAGTCTTTGAACTCTAGTAATTACTTAAAAATAAACAGCCTGGGGGAGGGGAGAGGATAGGAAGCAGCTCCTCCGCCCAGCCTTCAAACTATGTTTTGTTGACAAGTCAGAAAAACAATTCCGAGCCTGGTCTCTGAACCTAAAACCCTTGATGTGAAAGGCCAGAAGGAATCCCTCTGACATCACTCAGACATGAGGAACCAGAGGACTCCTGATCAGCCACGTTGAGAAGGAACCCTCACCTGTAGCAGGTTATGTGTCATTACTTATCTCCCCACCTGTGGCATTTTGAGGTGCAGTTGGACCTGTTGGGCTCAGGAGACACCCAACACAGGTGAGGAGGACTGATGTGGAGAAGTGCGGTGTGCTTGAGGAAATACTGTCCCCCATATACACACAGGAGGACCCCGTGTGGTCAGTACACCACTTCCAAATGTGAAATTAAATTTTCTCACAGGTTGTATTAATGTTCTCTATTTCTAACAGAATCCTCCTAGTGAAGTGTTCATTGTTAACTGAGTGTTAATGACAAAAGATGATATTTTAAGTATTTTTCCTAAGATGTGGAAATCGTGAGGATTAGTGTTTTTTTTTTTTTTTAATTTATTTTTGGCTGCATTGGGTCTTCGTTGCTGCGTGCGGGCTTTCTCTAGTTGTGGCGAGCCGGGGCTACTCTTCGTTGCGGTGTGCGCGCTTCTCATTGCGGTGGCTTCTCTTGCTGTGGAGCACAGCCTCTAGGCACGTGGGCTTCAGTAGTTGTGGCTCGCGGGCTCTAGAGCTCAGGCTCAGCAGTTGTGGCACACGGACTTAGTTGCTCCGTGGCATGTGGGATCTTCCCAGACCAAGGCTCGAACCCGTGTCTCCTGCACTGTCAGGTGGATTCTTAACCACTGCGCCACCAGGGAAGCCCGTGGGGATTAGTTTTAATTATGTGCAGAGAGAGAGAGGGAGAGAGGGAGGGAGAATGATTGCTGCTCTGTTTCCATGAGGCCAAAATTTCTGCTTCTGAAAATCGGCCTAGCCTCCTCCTTTACAAAAGAGACCAGAGGGTGCAGGGGTGATCAGGCCATAGCTAGTGTCGTCCAGCTTCTGCTTTCAGAGCCTTGCCGGGTCCTGGAGGGCATGCTTGTGCCGGCAGAACTTGAAGACCCAGGAGAGGCATATCTCTGGGGTCAGAGGGCTTCTGAAAACCCTCAAAGGAAAAGTAAATCAATTGTGAAATGCCCCAGGGAGTTTACCTGGGAGTGAGCACAGCCAGAGTGGGGCTTAGCCACCTAACATCAAGCAGGAGGATAAGCTAGCTCCAGGAGACACGTGGGATTCCCCTCCACAGTGTGGACCTGTAGGTGTGGGAACCGGCTCTGGACACAGGCTGCCTGGGTTCGAATCCCACTCTTCCCTTTTGCTAGCTTTGTGGCATTGAGTCAGATTTTTCTTTTTAATTTAACATCTTTATTGAAGATCAATTGCTATACAGTAAACTAAATATTTAAAATATGCAGTTTGATACATATTTTGACATGTGTATACTTGTAAAATAGTCACCATAATCAAGATCGTGAGCCCAAAGTTTTCTTGTGTTCCTGTGTAAACCATATCCCTCCCTCCTGCCCCTCTCCACCTTTCCCCCAATCCCCAGCTTCTAGCTGTACATTTGTTTGCATTTTATAGAGTGTTAACATATAGTGTGTACTCTTTTTTAGAAGAAAACATCAAACTCCTTTCATTCAGCGTAATTATCTTGAGTATCCTTGTTGTTGCGTGTATCAATGATTCATTTCTTTTATTTCTGAGTAGGAATCCATTGAGTGGATATGCCACAATTTGTTTATCAAGTGAACTGTTGATGGACATGTGGGTTGTTTCCAGTTTGGGGTTATTAAAAATAAATTTCCATCAGCTTTTGTGTACAAGTCTTTGATGGGACATGTTCTGTCACTGTAAATCCCTAGGAGTGGATTGGGTGGACCATATGGTAGGTGTAGACTTACTTTCTTCAGTTCCTGCCAAACCGTTTTCAGCATGGCGGCATCATTTTATATACCAACCAGCAGTGTCTGAGAGTTCCAGCTCTTTCACATCCTTGTCAGCACTTGATATGGTCAGTTTTTTCAATTTTATTTTTTCTAGTAGGTTCTCTTTATGCTTTTAAATTGCATTTATCTGATGAATAATGATGTTGAGCTTTTGCGATTCCTGTATCTTATTTAGTGAAATTTTTGTTCAAATCTATCCATTTTTGTAAATTGAATAGTTTTTCTTATTATTGTTCTGAGGTTCTTTATATGTTCTAGCTATAAATCCTTTACCAGATGTATGCTTAGCAAAGCTTTTCTCCCTTTCTGTGGTTTGTCTTTTCATTCTCCTGGCAGTGTCTTTTGAAGAATAAAGCTTTTAAATTTTGTTGAGTTCAGTTTATTAATTTGTTCTTTTATAGATTGTACTTTTGGTGTCATAGCTAAGTATTCTTTGCCTCATGCACATTCACAAGATTTTCTCCTTTTCTTCAGTCCAACCTTTATAATTTTAGGTTTTACATTTAGGTCTACAATGTGGTTTTTTTTTTTTTTTTTTTGTGGTACGCGGGCCTCTCACTGTTGTGCCCTCTCCCGTTGCGGAGCACAGGCTCAGCGGCCATGGCTCACGGGCCCAGCCACTCCGCGGCATGTGGGATCTTCCCAGGCCAGGGCACGAACCCATGTCCCCTGTATCGGCAGGCGGACTCTCAATCACTGCGCCACCAGGGAAGCCCTACAATGTGTTTGAGTTAATCTTTGTATATGGTATGAGGTGTGGATCAAAGTTCATATATTTGCATATGCATACCCAGTTGTTTCTGTACAATGTTGGTTGACTGTGTTGTTTAAGTCTTTTATATCCTTACTGATTTTTCTGTCTAATTGTTCTATCAGTTGTTGAGATAGGAGTATTGAAATCTTAGACTATAATTATGGTTTTATTTATTTCTCTTCAATTCTGTTAGTTTTTACTTCATATATTTTGAAGCTCTGTAACGAGATTTATAAATGTTTTGAGTTGTTTATGTCCTCTTGATGGATTGACCCTTTTTTCATTATGTAATGAATTTCTTTAACTCTAGTTATATTCTTTGGCCAGAAATCCACTTAGTCAGGTATCATTATAGCCCCCTCATCTTTATTTTGAGTAATGTTAGAATAGTATATAATATTACATTCTTTTCCTTTTAACCTATTTCTATCTCTGTATTTAAAGTGAAGTTCTTATAGACAGCATATAGTTCTTGCTTTTTCATCTCATCTGACAGTCTTTGTCTTTTAATTCAGATATTTTGACCAATTAGACTTAATGTGATTAGTTATATAGGTAAGTTTGAAACTATTCCCTTTTTTTTTTTCCTATTTGTTTCATTCCCCACACCCCACCTCTTTTGTGTCTTTTGAACTGTGTATATTTTACATTATTTTATCTCCTTTGTTGGCTTATTAGCTATAATCTTTTTTTTTGTTTTCTCTTTTGGCTGTGTTGGGTCTTCGCTGCTGCGTGCGGGCTTTCTCTAGTTGCGGTGAGTGGGGGCTACTCTCGGTTGTGGTACGCGGGCTTCTCATTGTGGTGGTTTCTCTTGTTTGGAGCACAGGCTCTAGGCATGCAGGCTCAGTAGTTGTAGCTCACAGGCTCTAGAGCGTAGGCTCAGCAGTTGTGGCTCGCAGGTTCTAGAGCGCAGGCTCAGTAGTTGTGGTGCACGGGCTTAGTTGCTCCGTGGCATGTGGGATCTTACCAGACCAGGACTCGAACTGCGTCCCCTGCATTGGCAGGCGGATTCTTAACCACTGTGCTGTCAGGGAAGCCCTATTAGCTATAATCTTTTATTCTTTAATTTTAGTGTACACTTTAGGGCTTATAGTTTACAACTGTGGTGTTTCGCAGTGACATTATACCACTTCACATATATTATAGGAACCTTAAAATAATGAACTTTAATTTCTCATCTCCCAGGCTTCATGCTTTTGTTGTCATACATTTTACTTCTACTAATATTATAAACTCCATATTATATTTTTATTATTTTTAACAGTGAAATATCTGTTATACAGATATGATTAAAAAATAAGGTATTCTAGTTACAATTCACTGTTTTTAGTGCTCTTCATTCGTTTGTGTAAATCCATATTTCTGTCTAGTATAATTTTCCTTCTGCCTAAAGAGCTTCCTTTAACTTTTCTTATCTTTTAGATCTGTCATGTGTAAACTTTCAGATTTTATATATCTGCAAAACTTTATTTCACCTTCATTTTTGAAAGATATTTTCACTGGGTATAGAATCTTAGTTACGTCATCTGATACTTTAAAGATTTTGTTCTACTGTCTTCTCCCTTGCATTGTATCTGACAAGAAATCTGCTGTATCTTTATCTTCGTTCTTCTGTTTGTAACCCTTTCCCCACCTTGGCTGCTTTTAAGATTTTCTCTTTATCGCTGGTTTTGAGCAATTTGATTTTAATGTACCTTAGTGTAGTTCCCTCATGTTTTTTATAATTACATAAATAATTATATTAATTATGTTTACGTCATTTGGAACTAGGATTTTCACCCAGAGAGAAAGGAGATACAAAATGAGAGAAGGTAATTAAGTCTTAGAGTCCTAAATTTGGAAATATAGTGAGACCTCATGATGTTTTTTTTTTTTTTTACTTTAAAAAAAAAAAAGAGTTTTTTTGTTTTCAGTTCCCCAAATAGGCCTAGAAAAAAAAGACCAACATAGTAGCTTAAGCTCCTGGATCTTTTTCTTTAAATACCATTTCCCACTAAAACATCTCTGGGATCCTTAGGAAAATGGCTAATTCCAGGTCCTGAAGGATCTTGTCCATCCCAAAGGCAAGGAAGGTGTCAAAGACTGTGTCAGAAGAACCCAGGATGCCAGCTTAGAGGTACTCATTGGCCAAAAATGGAACAGTTTGACTATCAATAAGAATAATGACAGTGTTTCAATACAGTGTATTCAAACATCTCCAACATGTTTTTAAAAAATCTTATTGAAACAAACAGGTGTAAAAATTTTTTTTGAGATCATCAGGAAATTTAAATACTAGATATTTGATGATATTAAGGAATCATTAATATTTTATGTGATAATAGTTTGTGGTTGTATACTTAAATGTTTATGGATGAACTAGTATAATTTCTGGGATTTGCTTCCAAAGCATCTAGTCGAGCAGTGGGGAGGGTGCAGAGAGAAGTGAAAATGAATGGAAGAAGACGTACTCCTAGTAGATAATATTTGAAGCTGATGATGGGTCCATGGGGACTTCCACTGTTCTCCTGACTTTAGTGTATGGGTAAAATTTTCCCCAATAAAGTTGAAAGTATTTTAAATATAATAGAAGACTTATGAGTGCCGGTATCATAGTGTTGTGAGGGTAGTGCCCATAAAGTCATTATCACGTTACTTGACCTTAAAAAAAAGGAAAATAAAAATAGCTCAGATTCCATTCCCTCCACCTCAGGTGTTTTCCCCAAGCTATAAAAGATTCTTTCATTTTGGTCCTAATTGGAGCCAACATTTCCTGCAGAGCTATCCATGGTGCTGACCAGTGGAACACTGAAAGAGAAGGAGGAGACAGGGCAGGAGGCCATGAAAGATGAGTTTGGAGGTTTCTGGATACCCCTCAGTGGAGAGATATCTACTAAGGAAGAGGTTTTATGGGCTAGAATACAGGAGGCCAATTTAGTCTGGAGGGAAAAGTTCGTCTTCCTTTTGGTTGAGTCTTCTCTGGGCCCCCTGCTCTGTCCGGTCACCAGCCTGTCGACTCCACATTGGCGCACAGCCCAAGACTTTGCCGCAACAGGTTATTCTAGATGCTGGACGTTTTTGCTTTGAAGAGGTAGGATATCAGCTTATCAATTTATGTCTGTTTTTATGCATTGCTAGCTGACTTAAGGAATTTGTCTGTCAGAGATTGAGTGCCTATATTTTGAATTTTACAATGGAATAAAAAAGAGTGCTTGGCATGTACAGCTGTGTAGTGAGCAAGGGGAACATTGAATGAGCTCTCTTTCCTCTCCTTTCAGGTGCCAAGCCAAATCTGCTAGTCCCTGTGCTCTCCTCTATAATTTAAAATGTGTCAAAATTTTCTTCCTTAATTGGGCGCCAGCATAAGCAATGGGAAGCAAGCGTCCACCTGGTCAGCTTGAGAAAACAATTCACTGACTCGACTTGTAATACATAGGCCTCAAGAGGAACTGCTTTGTCTGGGCCTTAGTTTTATATTTTAACATTTTGACTTAGAAACCTTTTGTGATCAGGGTGTACTTTCTAAGGACCTCTCTCAGTCAGTCTGTGCGCTAGTAATACTGGGTGCTGTTAAACACCAGCCCTTTTGCCTTGCTCTGCCTGCTGGTGTACAAGCAAGCCTGAGGAAGAGAAGGTGAGGAAATGGCTGCCTTTAGATGGAGGGTGCCTTCGCTTTGGCGATTGAGAAGTAGACATCAGTCCTCCCTCGGGTGAGTGAAGCAGTGTGTCAGACACTAAGATCGGCAGCTTTTGGAAGCTCCAGAATGTTAGTTAATGACAAATGGATAAAAAGCAGTGTAGTGATTTGAAAAGGAAGAAAGTAAGAAGACACTAAAAAGAGAACTCGCACGGGCTTTTTAGAGTGAGGTAAACTTGGGTTTGAATCGCAGCTCCGCCGTCTGGGTGGGCACATTATCATGAGTTCGTCATTTAAATGCTCTGATATGTATATGTATAACTGACTCACTTTGTTACACAGCAGAAACTAACACACCATTGTAAAGCAATTATACTCCAATAAAGATGTTAAATAAATAAATGCCCTGAACCCCTTTGACCTTGGTCACGTATTAAGGGCTACAGCATTATGAGCCAGACTCTTGAGTAACCCTGGTCTAACATCTGGTTTTGAAAATAAGCTCTGATTGAATGAGCACCACATATTCTGAAGTTTGTACCAATGCTCACCTTAAGCAGTTGAAATCTGCAAATACGTCTAAGACTAGGATGAAGTAGTGAGGCTTGAACTCCTGCAGAAAGCAGTACACAGCAGTGTTGATGGAAAAACCCACTGCCTGGCAGTGAACTGATATCTCTTATGGCCATAAAGAGATATGATGTTATATCAGCAGTTTAGTAAATTTAAACGTGTTTCCAGCCATATTTGTACACAGCAGACCCTTTGATAGGACATAGCCGCCTGGAATCATGCCCATGGATGCTACTCCTGGAGCAGGAAATTGACGTTACCGTTGGAAAAGTGGAAACCACCTTCAAAGATAGAAAACGAGGTCACTGCGGTGTGATTCCTTTTATTTACAGATGTAGGAACATTAATAATAAGGGAGATCAGAGCAAGGGGGCTAGAAAGGAGATAAAATGGGGATGTTCTTAAAATTTACACCTGAGGACCTTTTGGCTGCATTTAGAACCAGGGAAAGGAGTCACACATGTTCAATTAAAGTCCATTTCAAATGTTTTATTGCGTTCAGATTTGATGGAATTTATAAAAATCATGAAACCAGAGAGATAATCTAATTTCCCTCCTTAGTTTTCAGATGAAGAAATTGAATCCCAAAGTGATTAAATGATCTAAGATAACCTAGCTAGATAATACCATATGTTGCTCATCAAATCTTTTCACGTATTTTTACCTCTGCCTGAAACAGTGCTCCTGTCCCACACCTGTCCTCTTCTATTGCCTGATTTTAGGTCATTTATCACTTTCTCTCAGGAATCTACCCTGACCATTGCCCCCATCATCAAGGTCACATCATTATAATAGCAGAAAATAACCACAACTGTTTGTTGAACACTTATTGAATCACTGTAGCAACCCTATGAAATAAGTACTGTTTATCTCCATTTTTTATGGAAGGAGAAACTGCTCCAAGGAGGATTAAATAACTTGCCCAGGGTTACAGTTGATCCACGGTAGATCCAGAATTCAAACCTAGGTAGTCTCACTGCAAAGTCTGAGCTCACGACTCACCACCTTATTCTACCAGTTATCTATTATCAGGATACCTCATACGTCTCTTAGCACTTACTGTTCTTGTAATGTTACATTTATTTGTGTGGTTATGTGATACATTTTTTCCTATTAGATCGTAGCCTTCAGGAGAGCTCAGATCAGTACCTTTTGATTCACCACTTCTGCTTAGCTCTGACGTACCTCCTGACTAGCAGGCTTTACATATCTTTTTCAGTATGTGAAATGGAGTTAATAAGGATCCATTTAATAGCGTTACTTGTTGTAATTGCACCATGCTGTAGTACAATTGCATCGTTAAGAGAACTAAGTGAGAAAGTGCTCATGAAGTGCTCACTGGTTCATATCACTTGGTAAAAACTCTAACTACAGAGCTATAATCAACATAAACAGCCTTAGAGGTAACTTAAGACCACGAGACAGGATCTGAACTCAAGTGTTTAGTGCTCTTCACTTCTATTCTTGTCTTCTTTTTGTATCTATAATGAAAGTGGTCAGAAAAGTCTTGGAAAATATATTGCATTCCGGAGCTGATTTCCTAACTAGGTAGGCAGCTAGCATGTGAGTTTCATTCTTGGTAAGTGTTGGTTTCATCCAGGAGACCAAGACAGATCCGGAGTCTTTAGGATGCTGTGGTAGTTAACCCATAACTTCCTGAACCAGACTCCCAAGCATGGACCACTAGTTAAGGCTACGCTAAGTAGTTGCCGTGTCCCTGTTCAGCTACAGCAGCCGAGCATGCACTTCATTAGCTTTTCTTTGGTCATTTAGATGCATTTGTTTCTGCATGTATTCCGTGTCTTCCTGTCTATATTTGCTGGGCTGCAGATAGGATTTATTATTTCCAATCATGTCCTTGAAGTCTGTTCAGCAGTGTTATCTCTAGGGTATAGAGATGCCCATGGCAAGAGATCAGCAATGTATTCTACTGTGCAGAACCTAGCCGCAGAATAAAAATTGAGCTATAAAATTAATCTATAAAAGAGTCGCAGATAAAATGGTGAAGAGATAAAAATTAATCTTAAAAAAAAGCACAAGACGAAAGGCAGGTACCCTAGAATCAAAAATCGTGGTATTCATGAAAGTGACGATTAATTATTTAATTCCAGGGACAGACACATTATAGTCTACAAATATATTTCAGGTTCACAACTGACTAGCTGTTTTATGTGGCCGAATACCAGCTTTGCATATTTATTAAAATTATTCATAACTGTGTCGCTGCCTAGATGAACTGTTGAGTTCTTGTTTCTTGATCCAATATATTATCTTGTCCATTTTATCATGGAACTATAATAGAAATTTGTCTAAATTTTAGAGTGATCCATGGAATAGTTTCAGTATCAGCATCTCCTAAATACATATTTCATCATTTCCATTTTGCCTGATGGGATCTTTCACGTAGGTTAGAAGAAGTCATCCATCTCTACAGAAAATCTGCAGGATTTTTTTTCCTTTGGGGAATAAATTTTAGGCAAACATCTTTATTCAGTATGAAAAGTTATTATAATATTGATATTTAGGTATCAAAGTATTCCAGCTACCTAAAAATTTGGACAAGATGTGAATTCTTTGGAACAGTAGAACAGTCCCAGGTCACAACCGTCGTGTGGAGTTTCTGGAGAACTGTGTTTGGTTAGGGCTTACTTGTTGAGTATTTAACATGTTGCTGTGGCCATGGTAACAGTGTGGCTGAGAAGGTGAGTTCAGCTCATACCCTAAGTCTACCACTTATTATTGATTGTATTTAACTTTTTGAGCATCACCGGTCTCATCTGTAAAACTGAATGATAATAATGTCTACTTTATGGGGTTGTTAAAGAAGGTTCTATGAGAGAAGGCGTATAGAGTGCCTAGAACCGGATCAGGCACATAGTAAGTGCTGAATAGATATCAGGGGCTGTAGGTGTTATAACAGTAGTATGTCCTGGAATGCCACAGAAAATGTGGGCTAGGGTTTTAGAGAGAATATATGTCAAAGAGATGTTTATCTCCAGTAACGTATCTCTAAACTGGTAGAAGTTAGATGATGATAAGAAAGAGTAGATGAAACTTTTAAATCTAGATTGTTAATTATAATATACTGTAGTTTAAAGACACTTCAGATGATCTAGTTTAATTCCCTCTCTCTGTGCATGGGTGGAAAATGCCTCTCCAAAAGGTGAAGTGACTTCCCCAGGGCGACCCAGGCAGGACAGCTGGCTCTCACTCTCGTTGCCTAGCTCAGTTTAGTGCTCCACCTGTTTTAAAGCACTGGCTTATCAACAGAGGAAGAAGCATTCATTGAATCCCTCCTAGACATGGTCATTGTTTTAGGAACTAAGTGTGTGATATCTAGTATATAACACTTCCTTGCTCCTCTTGGTTTGGTATCTTCGTGATTATTAATCCTTTAGAAGTATCTTTGCATACCCCTAAGAGTCATGCAGAAAATGACTGACTGTCCCGGAGCCAGCTCCATCCTCAATGAACATGGGCGGCTCTGTGTGCCTCCGCGGGGTGGTGGCTGTAGCCGTGGGGAGGATACAGAAAAGGGAACATCCGCCGAGTTTTCCAGAATTTCCCTTGAGAGCTCATAAGCTTCTAATAGTAAAATGAAGCCTTTCTCCCTTATAAAACAGAGTCATGAGTTAAAAGGGGATGCGTTAAATGCTTCCAAGCCATAGATTTCAGTGAGTTCCGTAAAATTCTCAATAAAGGAAAGGTCAGTGTTTGTACTGTAAACTGTTTTCAGAGGCGTATTTAACCCCAGGCCCTCTCATGATTCCCAGAGTGACTCGTAATTGGGCTGCTCTCCTTTGAAAGTGCCCCATTTCCCATCACCTCCCCAGAACGGCCCTACCACCACCCAGGCTCTCTCTTCCTCAGCGGTACTAACTACCCCAGCTCCGGGGCCAGCCTTTCACCAAAGGAGAAAATGAAAAGAGGCGATTTCCCCTCCATCACATCACAGTGTGGGCTTAGGAGCTTCCCTTAGGGCTTGGCTGCAGTTTGTATTTGTGGTTAAAGTGAAAAGATTGTCATCACACCAGTTCGTGGGGTGTGCCGAGGGCAGTCCTTCCTCTGTGTTTTCATGGAGACCACACGTGAAAGTAAGAAAGACCAATGGGTGACCTTGGCTTAGGACGACGCAGGGAGTGGCGATTGTCCACCAGCCTCCGTGCTGCACCATGGGAGAGCAGATGGTCCCACCGGGCAGCGCTGAGGCTTAATTGAAGAGTATTTTTACCCCATTAGCAAGCGCGTTAGGAGGAGGTGTTCAGAGAATGTGGATGCAGCTCTTTGCATTGAAGAACAGAGATTCCCAAATAAGCAAAGTACAACCTCAAATAGAAATCCATCTTCATTTTCAATCCCTTCATCTTTCCAGGATAAGGACTCCTCTGACTCAGGGTGTAAAAAAGGGGAGAATGAGCTAGAGTCTTAAAAATGATTCTTCCCCCTGGTGTCCATGAACACCGAGCGCCCCTTGTTTAGAACAGGATGACGTTGAATGGGCCTTCCTGAATCAGTTTTTCAGCACAAGAGTGAACATATCTGCCAGGCTGACCGGGCACATACAGATCTGCCTGAAGCCATTTAAATGTATAGAGGCCACGGGACGTGAAAACAGCAGTCCGAGAAACATGAATGCGCTTTTCTTTACATCATTATTTCTAGCTCCTTTATACTCGGTTTTTATGCTGAGCAAATACGCTTTCATCACTACAGCTGAGGTCTTAGTCATGGATTATAGTCAAATTTAATCTTTAACTTCATAGAACAGTCATCTTTTGCCTGATTTCTTTGATTATTTTGTCTTTTAATGTTAAAATGGCAGGAAAAAATGGTTCCCTTTTTTTAAGTTAAACTAAGTCTTTCTGCATCAGCATCTGAAACTATCAGAGAATGTCTGACTGAAGTCTGAGAGCTCTCTTGGTTTTAAAGACACAGAATTTCAACAGCATTTTCACTTATGGATTCGTCTTTCCTGTACACGGAGATTTTGTTTTTTGAAATGTGTTTCAGGTCACCAAAAATATACTTCTAAAGCTGTGACTAAAATTTGCCAAAAGTAAGACATTTGAGAGTCTATTAAGAGTTAAGACAGGCTAGAATGTATACATGAAGGATGGTCCAAAAACGGCAGTGTGATTTTATTAGGAAAGTGTGCAGAGAGAAGTCTCCTTGGAATCAGTAAGAAGCTACATTATATATTTAACAAAAATAAAAGGGAACTTCTCTTTCAAGGATGTAGTAGTAATTTTATGATACCTCTTAAATAAATATTGGTTCACAAGGATTGCCAGTCTTTTGTTTCACCAGAAATTCATTCAAATAATTCACCCATGTTTCACAAAGAGAAGTGCTACCTGTAGACCCCATGGGCACATGGGGTGAAGTGGTCAGTGAAATGCTTTTTCTTACACTCGTGAAAATGGGAATGTCAGCCTGAGAAATGTATTGGATTATACCAGCTATATGGGTGTTGCAGACCGCTTTTGGTGTAAATTTTATAATATATAGAAAGGCTGTTATTTCAAAATCTCTTCTGACTACTTGTAGGGTCAACTAATTTTAACCATCTCTAAAAGGCACTTGCACAAGGGGAAAGATGCCCATCTTGGGGGTGTGTGGGCAAAAAGGAAAATGTAGAAATGATAGTTTACGGGAGGGAACCAGATATCCTGAAAGCCTTCTCACTGTGCAAGACTAGGTGCAAAGTAAATCAGAGAAGCATATTTTTTAGACGAACTGATGAACTTGTAAGAGAGTAGGGGAGATTCTCCAAGGGGCAAAAAGTCCGGACAGTAATTTGAAACCAAAGGAGTGTGGAAAAGAGACCAGGACTGCCCCAGTGCCAATGCCTGTATAAGGAATTCAACAGCTTAGGTACCATGGGAAAGAAGAGATGATTGGGCCTGGCGTCTAGGTACAGCTGGAGGGCCAAACGTGAAACACTCTCTCAAAGCCGGAACATTCACAGAGGCTACACCTTTACTGAAAGTCAGAGCTGAAAAAAAATTAGCTCACCAGGAAAGGGAACAGATGAGGAAATCTCTCTGTCTCTGCTCTTACTCTAAGGAAAACCAGTAATGATTGTAATCATCATCTCCCCTAAGAATTTGCTACTATAAGATTAATTTTGGATGAGTCTGGGGTGGAAATTTATAATTCTTACAGGGTCATGGAAACCTCAGCCTAAAGCACTTAAGTAACACGTTTCCACATCAGCGGTACCCTCTGGCACTTGGTAGAGATAAGCATAAACCGTCTCTGGAGGAAAGCATTAGCAGTCCGGTTCCCTGAGAATTCCTACAGACGCAGCTTATATGAGGTTATCATAAAACATAGCCAGCACTCAACAAAGCAATCCAGAAATTACCGAACAGTAAATGGCATAAGCCAAAACACAAGAGTCAACGGAAACAATAAACAAACAGGTTTAGATCCCCCGTGCCTCACGACACTAGGGCGCTGAAAACTGCATGTGAAACAAATGCATGCAAAATATATAAAGAAAAAAAGCTGAGCAAGGGATAAGATACCATCAGAAATGATCAGCAGGATTTGAAAAGGAGCCCAGTAGAATTAGAAGAAAGAAAAAATACAATCATCGCAGCTTAAAGGAGGATTACACACAGCTGAAGAGAGAATTAGCAGACAGGAAGATCGTGAAGAAACTACCCAAGGTGAAACAGACAAAGGAGTTGAAAACTAGTGGAGGGAGTAAGACGTAGGAGTGATAGGCCGGAAAGATCTCACATATATCAATTTGGAATTCCAGAATATTAAAACACTGAAAACGGGGGATGTCAAGAACCTGCTCCCCAAGTCCCATCCAAAGACAGGGTCACATCCAAAGACACCCGAGCTTAGGAACCCCACTCTTTTATTTTAAAACAGACTGGAACCACACCTGCTCTGTGCCCAGGAGAGGGACAGCATCTTTACTCTCCAGGCCAGTAAACAAACCTACCCTCTGCTGTAGGGGGCGACTTTATCTTCTAAGGTTGTTCACTATAAAGACATCCTGGAAAGGTCATCCCAGACCCAGAGCTGTCAGCGCCTCTGCTCACAAAACATGAGCGTCTCCTATGGAGGATTATTTCCCCATAGTGGAGCGTCAATTTGTTTAAGGTATAAAGACAGAATTTTCCAGAAGTGTTGAAAGATTGGAATCCTGCGCTCGAGAGAACGCACTGTGTACCAAGCAACAGAAATAAATACATGTTAAGACTTATCATGGTAGAACTGTAGGATACCGAAGACAAAGAGGAAGCGTTAAAGGCAACCAGAGGGAAAAGTGAGTTCAAATTGACGAGCTAGTTCTACAGCTGTTCGGGAGAGCGCAGGGTCCAAAATAACCAAGTCCTTCCTGAGGAAGAACCAGAGTAGGAGAGAAGGGGGTGTCTTGCCTTATAGAGACCAAGGTCTGCTCTAAAGCTACAGTAATGAAGACACTGTGGTATTAGGTTCTTAGTGTAGGTGTAGACAAAGAGACCAATGCAACAAGATAGAAAGCCCATACACAGTCCCACGCATATGTGCAAACTCCACTTATAACGAGATGAGTGTTGCAGATCAATGGGGGGGGATAAGCTATTCCATAAATGATACAAGATTATACATATGGAGAAAAAAATGAAACCAGATTGTGACATATGTAGAAAATTAGTTCCACATAGGTTAAATATTTGGATCTTTAAATCACAAACAGAAAGCTCTAAAAGGAAATGAAAACTATAAAGCGTCCAATGAACCAACCCCCCCCCCCAAAAAAAAGGAAGAAACAAAGAAAAATAAGAGAATATCTTTATGACTCCAAGCTCCTTGGAAACTTGAGGCATAAATTGGCTATAAAGATGATGTTGCTGAATGTTCTACAGCTGTATGGATAGATCCAGGCTTGTCAAACTGGCACACACATCGTGACAGTAACTGTTAGTGGAGATGAGGCTGAAAATTTAAGACCCAGGCCAAAGCCAGGGGGTGGAGAATTGGTGGGAGTGATGTCTTCACTAAAGAATGCTGAAGAGACTCGATGCTGTGGTAGCTGAAGAACGTCGTACGACGTGGATGTGGACACAAGAGTCTTGTTCCTGAGCTCTGGTGGCAAAACATGAGAACACGAAGCTGTTTGAAAGGACCTTCCTGAAGTTTTAAGGCCAGAGGACAGTGGTCATGTGTTTTTGTAAACGAGACCACCAGGCCTCCTTCATTAAGACTTTATATTCAGCTTAGTTTAATGTAGATTTGAAATTAGCTTTTTCATAAAACGAAAGCAACGCAGAATGCAAAAAAAAAAAAAAAGGGAGGGGAAGGGATTTATCCAAAGGATACCATTAACAAACTGAAAAGACAAGTCACAACTGGGAGAAGTTATCTGCAGCGCATATCGCTGATGGATTAGTATCTAAAACAGACAAAGCAATTATGTGATAAAGTAAAAATAGGTATAAGGGATGAATAAACATTTCAAAGAAAAGAAAACATGAATGGTTAATAAATGTGAAAAATGCTAAACTTCGTAAGTAATCAGGGAACTGCAAATTAAAAGCACAGTGATACCATTTTATATCTACCAGGTTGGCCAAATTAAAATTTGGAACAGTACTGTTTGTGGGTAGGGATGCAGGGCCACGGGGATTCTCAAGCTCTTGTAATCTCATTCCATTCAAAGACCCAGGCAGAATAGTAGGTCTGACTTTTCCTGCGCTGTATCAAACATAAGGGGAAAAGAGATTTAACAAAAACGTTACTGTTTTTCTTAATAAGCACCAGTTTATCTTAGAAGATCAGGTCGCACCTTGTCATAGACCAGTAAGTGGGGAAAGATTACAGAACTTGATGACCACGATACAAGAGCCGTCTGTAGGGATGACTTCAGGACAGCTGAAGAAAACTGTGGGAATGGGAAAATAGAATTTCCTGAGCTCTCCTTTGATGCAAGCAAACACAAAAGTCTAAGCTAGAAGAATAAAATCTAACCCAGGATTGTTCTTTTTGTTGAGTATGATAAAGATGTATGATGTTATTTTAAAATGCGGGGGGAACCCCACAAAGCTAAAAACCTAACCTAGAATAACTGTGGATGATGTTGCCTAATCTTTTCGGTCTCTAGTGAGGTGCACGTCCATACTCTCATTCTCCAACGGACTGTTTACTAAAAATTCGTAATGCTTGAATTAAACTAGATAATTGAGATAGTTCATTGATTAGCCAGATGAGCTGAAGGAAGTGCTAAAAGTTACCATTCGGGGGAGAGATTTCCCAACTCAGATTTGAATCCACGGCCAGCTTTGTGGCAGGAGACCAGGTCTGAATCAGTATTTCTGCCTGGAAGTCACATAGCCTTGATGAGAGATGAATGTGGTTACTTCTGGGTTCCGTGTTCCTCATCAACTAAGTATGTGCACTTGTCACCCATATTTTGTTTTCAGCTTATTACACGGACAGAAAAATCTCTGCAGAATAAAGAACCAGT
Source organism: Phocoena sinus (assembly GCF_008692025.1). Taxonomy (NCBI): domain Eukaryota; kingdom Metazoa; phylum Chordata; class Mammalia; order Artiodactyla; family Phocoenidae; genus Phocoena; species Phocoena sinus. Next base: position 5,695,549 of record NC_045764.1, read on the forward strand.
TTTCCAAGTGTCTGAAGCTATATTGTATTTGCATGTTTCCAGGATGTAAAGTGAAGGGTGTTTTTTCCTTGAAACATTTTTTTTTTTTTACATCTTTATTGGAGTATAATTGCTTTACAATGGTGTGTTAGTTTCTGCTTTATAACAAAGTGAATCATTTATACATATACATATGTTCCCATATCTCTTCCCTCTTGCTTCTCCCTCCCTCCCACCTTCCCTATCCCACCCCTCTGTTGAAACATTATTTATCTGTGTGCTTTTTTTTTCCTGATTGTATGGTACCGGAAAACATTATTCACAGCTACTAAGATGTCTGTCTCGTGTTTGTGCTGATTGCTCATTTCATTGATTCAATGGCACAAGAAATAAGGAAATTTTCCTTTTATTAAACAACATATTTCCAAAAAATTTTCTTAAAAACCCAGAGTGAAATTTCTGGCTTTGGTTAAAGCTACTTTCCTTTTTGTATTATGTAGTGTTGATGGAAGTACACGATAAGGCAGTTGTTTAGGTCAGGTAACTCATTCCGGTTTTAAACTCTGTTAATTCAAGCATGATTGGGCGTATGCTTTGCACTTGGTTGCTCAAGGATTCATGATGGGAAGGAAGTCTGAAGTTACCAAGAAATGACTTGTTTAGACGCATTGATTTCATAAAGACCCCACCCTACAGCCACTGGCTAAAACCTTAAAGGAAATGGAATTCTTTAGCTAGTGTTCACTTTATGTCGTATATGAAGTAATAATCCTCTTAACAAGTAAGCAAACAGAAAGTTAACTTCATTGATAATAGCAACGATTGGAAATAACAGATATATGGTATATGATTGAGTAAATAGTCATGCAGCCATATGATTGAATGCTAAACAGCCATTGAAAGTTGTAGAAGACTAATGACTTTGGAGAATTTTCATAACATATTATAAGTTTAAAAAGCAGACTGTATACCTGTGGTCTACAACGCTTTGAAGGATACACCTTAATTATTGATAGTAGTTTTCTCACATGGTAGGCTCGTCTGTGGGTTTTGAGCCCATACCCTGAAGCACCGCACTCTTCTGTCCTTTACTTTTTTGGTGGTGGTTATATATTCGCTCTGGTTTTGCATTTATTGCCCCATTTCTGGTCTTCCGTTTCTCATCGTGGAAGAAGATACAAATTTCATTTGAGAGAAAATTTGAAGGATTGTCAGAATTGAATTGAAACAGATGGTTCACACCTCTGTTAAATCCTTAAATATCCACTGACTAGGCATTAGATTGCACTTTGCATATCTTATTGAATAATGCAAAATGCATTTTTCTGTTTAGGAAGGAAAAGGTACATGTGAGTTTCAGTGATTTGTGATTTTAACATGCACACTAATTCATTTCCTTCGTGTGTGTGTGTGTCTGTCTGTCTGTCTAAGTTGGGAGTAAGCCCAGTGAGCCCAGTATGGCAAACCATTTGTGCTTCGAGGTCACGGTGACCCTCTTAGGCTAGGCAGTTGGAGTTACTGGAGTGTTTCTGGAAAAAAAGGCACTTTTTTTTTTTTTTTTTGGCTGCATTGGGTCTTTGTTGCTGTGTGGAGGCTTCTCATTGCAGTGGCATCTCTTGTTGCGGAGTGGAGCACGGGCTCTAGGCGCGCAGGCTTCAGTAGTTGCGGCACGTGGGCTCAGTAGTTGTGGCTCGCGGGCTCTAGAGCGCAGGTTCAGTAGTTGTGGCGCACGGGCTTAGTTGCTCCGCGGCATGTGGGATCTTGCCAGATCAGGGCTTGAACCCGTATCCCCTGCATTGGCAGGCGGACTCTTAACCACTGTGTCACTAGGGAAGCCCAAAAAAGGCACCTTTATGCAGAATCTTGCTTATGTGTTTAGGAATCCAGGGGTCTAAGTGAGAGTACAGCTTCCAGGACCACCCAAGGCAACCATTAGCTCTGGTGTCACATTTAGGCCTCCGTGAACTTCTATGAAACCCCTTTGAGAGTACCATTCTCCCACACTTTTTATAAGATTTTTCAAAAAGCACATCCTAGTAATTAATGCACAGAAAATGCAGTCTTGCATCTGGCCTTATCTTTTTCCTGCTCTTCTGAAATCAAGTACAACTAACTTCAACCAAATTATAATGAAAATTGTACTAAGATAATAAAATTATGCTCCATTTCTAGTCGAAGAGCCCTGTCTGTTGTGAGAATTTAGCCAATATAAATTTGCCTACCCAAGTGTACCTTGTTGCAGATTTTAAAACCAATGAATGAATGAATATTTAAGAAACAAAATTCTTGGTTGTTTTAGTGCACGTGCTTAGTTAGTTTCCATCACGTTTATACTCATCCGTGCAGTGTGGAGGCAAGGCAGGCAGCCCCGTCACTAGTGTGTGAGGCTAACAGGGGCTTTACTTTTTATGTTTCGTACACCACACACACAAGATGCACACGGAGTATAGTTTTATGAGCTGGATTGTGTGTGGGAGTCTTAGAGATCTGTTTGTATCCTGGCTGTTTCCTAATTGTGTATCCTTGGGCATATCACCAAACTTTGTATATTTCATCAGCTTTAAAATGGGGGTATTGTGAAGAGCTGACTCTAACACAAATAGCTTGTTTATTAAATGTAGATAATATATGTCAAGAGTTATGCAAATATGAGGCATTATTCCTTCCTTTTTTTCACTTCCCCCAGGAATACTCTTTGAGGCTTTGGAAAGATATTTTTTTTTCCAGTGGTCACTCAAATTTCAATGGTTTGTTTCTCCTCTCTTTTCCTATTTTCTCCCTAGATTTCCTTAGCTCTCCCTTTTATATTTTTCTGTTAAGAAAATTTTCTTAAAAATTATTAACAGAAGACTCAATTTTGCATCTAATACCTTAAAACGAGCATAGGCTTGGCACACAGTTATGACTGTTTCCGTTGTAGTAACTTACATGTAATGCACAGACCCTGAGTCCTCTTAGTTCCCTGAGTTTTGACAAATGATTATATATCCATGTAACCTGCTCCCCAGTCAAGATATAGAACATTCCCATCACCCTGCAAGGTTTGGCAAAAGCTCCTCTACTTTTGGATATGGTTCCGTTCTCCAGATTCTTATTTGGTTTTCTTGCCTGAGGGTGTGTGAATCAGCTCTTCATGTTGTCAGGGTCCTTCCAGAGCTTCAGAGCAGCATTTCTGAATTAGATCCTTTTGCTGACGACATGCTTTGTGAACTGGAGAAAGTTTGCTTGCTTTTTCTATATGAACTCTCCTGTGGTTTTTTTTTTTTTTTCTTCTAATGTCTCTCTTCCCATTTCTAAGTGCTACTGGCAATATATTTTATGGTTTAGCACCACTGTGAGCCAGTCTCACAAAAAAGGTTACTTAAGGGTTCCATATCAGACATGCTTTAGTGTTATCTCTGAAATTTAGCTTACATTGTCTGACTCCAGCCATCACTCAGAATTTCTGTAGTGTTTATGTACATAAATGCTTTCTCCCCCTCAAAAAATTGAGTCAAATGTAGTAAAAGTCTGGGTTATTGTCAATGGTAGGAAATTCAGCTCAATGGCACGCCAGCCGTCCTTGTGCCGTGGAAATATTTTGCTCATTTTCTCCTTATTTTTTTTTCCCCTCTTGCAAATAGATGATTCTTGGTTACTTTGCAACTCTCCATCTTCTATTTTAAGTCGACTCTTTGTGATTTTTTAAAAGCCTTCCTTACAGGTAGAAGATACCCATAAGTAAAGTTTTTAAAGTACTGTTGAAAGTTGCCAGCCATCATTGTTTTTATTCTGTGATACCTGAACCTAATATCTTTGGAGTAATATTTCAAATGAACATTGCTTATTGGAACTGTTTAAAAAAGTATCTGAAGTGTGTTTGTTCCACCTTCCCTGTGTATTTACACCTCTTCGATGTTACTTTATGAGCAGAAAAAGAAAACTGTCACTATTTGCTGTAAATTGAAGCTTTTAATAACTGTGTCTGTTCTACAACATTCGTCAGCTTTGAATATTCTGTCAGTAGAAAATAAAAATAGCAGGGAAACTGAGCATCAGTGACACTGAGAATTTATGCGCTTATGCTAAAGGAAGGTAAAAAAACATAATCTTGAAGGGTGAGTATTTGGCATTTTCCCTGCAAATAATGTAAATTTGAACTGACTCTTCCTTGAATAAATTTTAGATGAAAAGTTGGCAAAATAAATGAATGTTTCATCATTAAACACAGAACACCTTTAACCTAGAAAGAAAAGAATAAAGAGATTACTTCAGATCACTGATTCAATCATATATGCCTTGTTTGACGTAAGCTTGAAAAGTAAGTTTTATAAATACATGAAACATGATAGCTCAGTATAAAAACTTTAATGCATATAGCGTTTAAATTTTTAAACTATTTCGTAGTAAAAATTCACGTGCAGAAGATTGTCTTGGATATGTGACGGTAAAAAATTAATTTATCTAATAAAGATGATTGGAGTAAATCATATCTAAATAAATTCCATAGTCCACATTTTTGTTAGTCAATTGTATGTGTCAGTTATAAATATTAAAAGCATGAATGAAATATATGTTATGAAAAATTCACTGCTTTCTCCTTTCAGATTAAAAACATAAGTTTTTCAGGACCCCTTATTGTTAAAGTCTGTTCTTGCCCTTGTGCCTTTCTTTAATGTACCTGTGTTCTTGTAAGAGTCTCTTCTCAAAAGCTATCCTTATCATTATCTTTATCAGTAACAGTAATAAATACTTAGCAAGCACCAGCTACGTGCCCTGTTTGATAAATATTGACAGTAGATCAGCAGTGTTTTGAGGAGGAAGAAAAGTGTTGTTAAAATCCTGCTTAGTGATGCAAGAGGGAGGGGATATGGGGATATATGTATATGTCTGTGTATAGCTGATTCACTTTGTTATAAAGCAGAAACTGACACACCATTGTAAAGCAATTATATTCCAATAAAGATGTTAAAACAAAATCCTGCTTAGCGGTGCTACTATGCAGTCTTCATTTAAACCTGTACTGTAACACAAAGGCGATGAATGAAGCTATGAGCTTGCTTGTATCCCTGTCAGCCTTATGACGTATCTGCAAATATAGGGAATTTGAAAAATAACCACAATGAGCTAAAGAGATGGTCTTTGCTTTTACAGAATGGCCGTGCCTGCATGTTTTAATTTAGTTTTGTATTCATGTTACTCCACTATTATGGATGGAGCCGGAGGGAAGGAGCAAATTAATTACTGTTAAAATTAATGAGATAACTGCACATGTGTAATTTTGCAAAGCGCTCTGCAAGTGTGTTATTCCATGATGAGAAATGCCTGGTCGTAATTCATCCTTTGGAGAGAGTGGAATTTGAAGAGTTTTAAATTGCAAGGATGTGTCTTGTTTGGTTTTTTAAACAGAAGACCTAAAATAGTGTTAAATACTCTAAAAGGTTTTGAGTTGGGAATTTACTTTACCACTGTGTGCGAAAGGGTTGGTTTGTTTTTTCCAGGAAATGTGCTTATGTCTCTTAAAATGTTATCTCAATCAAGATTAAGGAATGATTTTCAGTGAACTTGGGATGTGAGTCAAATGTTAATGATTTGTGAAGAGAGTAGTTGCATTTTTTTCTGTAGAGGATTTTCATACTGAATTCAGTTCTGCCCCACTACAAAGCTCACTTGCCTGTAAAGAACTTCATAGGGAAGACAGGAGGTGATCATTCTGTTTGGCATTTTTCCCTATCCTGATTTGCAAGATAGTGCTTGCAAAGCCTCTGATTTCGTTTTCTTTATTTTTGTGCCTCTCCCATGGAGGAAAGTTAAAAGTTTTGTTTATTTTTTCTTCTTTTATTAGCTCTGATTTTAAGTACCTCTTAGGATTTACAAAGCTATGTCGAGGGTTCTTTCAGGTACAGTATTTCTTTTTAAGTACTGATAAGATGCTCTCCTTTGAATGCGCTTTTTCTTTTTCATCCTTTTTAATTATGTTAATTGATTTGGATAAATCAGTTATCCCAATTGTTTGGATATTGAAGAAATAAGATGGATATCTCCGAGAAGGAGAGTAAGTTAATTCCCAGTTTTTACACATGCTGGATATTGTGTCTTTGTGATTCACAGGGGCCAATTGTAATCTGTAATTTTGGTAGGGTATTTGTCTTGTTTATGAATAAATTTGAGTGAAAACCTTTTTAAGTTAAAGCTACATGGATGGTTCAGATAAAGATGAGATTGTTTAAATCTTTGATTAAGCAAGTTCATGAGGTTCTCGTGGTATTTTTTTAAAGAAATGTTTAAGGGGATTTCCCTTAACTATTTAAAAGTCTCATAACAGAATCTTATTTTAAAGGATACTTAGTGGAAAGAGGAAAATGAATATACAATAGAAAAGTCTTTCTTTGTAAATAAATCTGTAAGTCATCTGCCATAACTACTGCTTTTTTTTTTTTTTGCGGTACGCGGGCCTCTCACTGCTGTGGCCTCTCCCACCGCGAAGCACAGGCTCCGGACACGCAGGCTCAGCGGCCATGGCTCACGGGCCCAGCCGCTCCGCGGCATGTGGGTTTCTCCCGGACCGGGGCACGAACCCGTGTCCCCATCAGCAGGCGGACTCTCAACCACTGCGCCACCAGGGAAGCCCACTACTGCTTTTATATTTAGTGACTTGGGCAAATTTAACATTTTTCACCTCACTGTTTCCCATTTTTAAATAGTTAAACAAAACTAGCAATTAAAAAACAGTATCTTGCTTTTCAGCAATAGAGTGTGAATTATAGAAACTTGTTCTAAATCTTCTGTATATATTCCTAATACATTTAATTCTTTGTAAGCCATCACTTTTAAATATGAGAGCAAATCATTGAATTTCCTACTTCATTTCACCAAAAAAAAAAAAAGAAATTTTGTTTGTTTTAGCCATCTGGATACCTCCCCTTCCTGCAGTATTATTTCTTTCCTGCTTCCTCAAACAAATTAGAAACTTGACTACTTGGAGATTTCATCTTCGACTCCTATACGTGTCTCTAAGTTGGAGGCTCGTAACAAGCTTTGACATATCTTCATGGGCAGTAGGAGGGAGAAAAGTAATAAGCAGTATAGCCAGAAAGTCAGCAAATTAGTGAGCATCTGAGACATCAGAGTAGCTGACCTTGATTGATTTGATGGTCTTTAAACTGCCTTAGTTTCCCCAAAATGATCAGTCTTTGAGAGACTAAAGAAAAAAGTGATTCAGAGAGACTTCATTCTGATACAAGCACATAGTTGACTGACCATTCCAGTTCCTCCTTATGTGCAGGTCAAAGAATAGTCCAGGGATCCCGTGTATTGGTAGGGTTTTTTAATGGCTTTATTGAGGTAAAATTCACCCACCCTACAATTCACCCGCTCAGACTGTACAAGTCTGTGACTTTTAGTATATTCATGGTGACGGCATCCATCATCACAAACAATTGTAGAACGTTTTCACTACCCCAAAAAGAAAACTCACACCTCCTAGCATCATCCTCACCCCTTTCCTCAGCCCAGGCAACCACTAATCTTCTTTTTGTCTCTAGACATTTGCCTACTCCGGACATTTGATATAAATGGAATCATACAGAACGCGGTCCTTTGTGGCTGACTTCTTTCACTTCAGCATAATGTTTTCAAAGTTCATGGTCCATGTTGTGTACCATGTTATTAGTAATTCATTTCCTTTTATGGCTAAATAATATCCCATTGTATGCTTAAACCCCGTTTAAGCATTCTTCAGTTGGTAGGTGTTTCTGTTGTTTCCACTTTTTTGGCTAGGAATAATGCTGCTATTATGAACACTGGTGTGCACGTTTCTGTGCAGACGTACTTTCCATTCTCTTGGGTATATACCCAGGAGTAGAATTGCTTTTAACCGTTTGAGGAACTGCCAGACTGTCCTCCAAGACTCCTGCACCCTGTTTTATTCCCATCAGCAACATCTGAGGATTTCAGTGTCTCCACATCCTGGTCTCAACACATGTTGTTATCTGTCTGTCTGATGATAGCCATCCTAGTGGGTGTGAAATACCATCTGACTGTGGTATTGATTTGCATTTCCCTGATGGCTGCGACGCTGAGCATCCTTTCGTGTGCTTAGTCTCCTGCTTTAATATTGTTAGTTACAGCATCTTACAGATTGATGGTCACTACCATGGACCCTGATGAAACTAGGACCCAGAAGTATCTACTAACACGTGCCATGTCTATACTGAGCCCTGAAGCTGGAAAGATCTTTGGGTCCTGCCTCAGTGACCTACAGAGTAGAAGGAAGGAGAAAAAAAACCATGATAACACGTATACGAAGCACAGTCTTTGGGCAAAGAACATTGGGATTATAAGGGAGGAATTATAAAAGAACATTCTTATAAAAGAATCCCAAAGAACATTGGGATTATAAGGTTCAGGATTGCTAGAGAGAAGGGGATTGATCAGGGGAAAAAAGTCATGGAGGTGGTACTGTTTCCTCTGTGAACAATTATGTCTTAGGCATTGAACCAAGAAGGGGGATAAAAGGATGGAAAGGCTTGGCTCCTGACTTCTAAAAGCGATCACTGGGCACTGTGGGTCTTCGTTCTTGACAGTTCAGATGGTTTAGGCCAGGGTTTAACGTATTTTGTTGTTGTTTTTGTTGTTTTGGAATGCACATGAGAATCCCTTTTAGTGCCAGGTTGATATCTGGGGAAAAAATATTCCTTTTGGAAAAGTGATTTGTAATCTTTAATTTAGGACATATGAAATGACTTCCCTAGGTCCTTTGCATACGTGAACATTTTTTTTCTTTCAGAAAACACAGTGCCATTTGGACTTTCAGGTGGTTTTGTTTGTTTGTTTTCAGTATTCTTTCTTTTTCTGATAGCTTTTATGATGATTTTGGAGGAAAAGATCAGCTTCTGTGAAGCAGGCACATAAAACCACTTTCTGTACTAAATCTCACCTAGAGCGATTCTGCCTCTTAAAGACTCTCCAAGGTGGTCTCTAAACGATGTACGGGAGAAGTGACTTTCAGCATCCTTGACTGGCTCAAATCCTTACTTATATTTACAGGCACACCTTGGAGATATTGCAGGTTCGGTTCCAGACCACCGCAGTAAAGTGACTATCACAATAAAGTGAGTCCCACCAGTGTTTTGATCTCGCAGTGAAAAGAAAAGTTATGTTTATACTATACTGTAGTCTGTTAAGTGTACAGTACATTTTGTCTTAAAAAATGTGCATAACTTCTGAAAATTTTTTTATTGCTACAAAACGCTAACCATCATCTGACAATGCAGGGTTACCACAGCCTTTCTGTTTGTAAAAAAAAATGCAGCCTCTGCCACGAGCAGTACAGGAAAGTGCTCTAAAACGAGGTCTGCCTGCACTGAACTTCCAGCCTGTACATGATATTCTCAAAAGCCGTATAAAATGAATTTTTTCTCATTGGTTATGACGCTTGCTTGATGCCTTAAGGAAAAATAGCTTTGTATCTTGAAACTTCTGGAACCTTTCCAACATCACTGATTTGTTTTTACTCCTAAAAAAAGGGTACTGGCAAATCAGAGCTGTTAAAATTGTCCCCCCAGTTTCTTTGATTTTATTTTCCTATAGGTAAGATTAGATCAGGAGCAAAGGGTTTTCTGATATGCCGGAGGAATTGCAGGAATGCCACAAAATAATTAAAGCTCAGTTATGTGTACCAGTGGTTTCTTAAATGGATTTAACATATCGTAACATGTATTTTTTGCTTTAAAAATCACTTTTATTAATTGCCCTGGGAAAGCTTTCATTCCTAGTGCTACGAATATCACTCTGCAGTTCACCATAAATATTCCTTCTCCTTCTCTTCTTTCGGCAGACCCACGCAGCATGCACACATTGGAACTTTGCACTCCGAGTGACGGTTAATTCCACTTGGAGACACAGAGAGTCTGGTTTTGACTTTAGCACCATTTTTTAGGTGTATGACCTTGAGTCGTCCTTTAACTTCTCTTACATCTCTTTTGTAACATGTAAAAAAAAAAAGGTACATCTACTTGCATCCCAAGTCTGCTGTGAGGGATAAATAAGAGACTGTATGGAAAGCACAGGGCAGAGCCCCTGGCACATGGGACACACCAATCATGGTGCCTACAATTACTGTCTTTGTGGTTAAATCTTCTTAGTGGGCGGAAGGAGTGTTTAAATTCAGATCCCTCAGACTATCCAGAAACATTTTGGTCGTGGTGATAACTCACTCTGAAAGCATGAACTTCCTGTATAATGTGTCAGTCATCTGCATCCAGGTGTGTAGTGGTTAGCTGTCCATAATAATCACCGTAGCTTATATTTATTGAGGGCTGGGCTGTACCAGGCACTGCTGGGGGTGGAAGGAGAGAGCGATGCTTGTGTTTTCTAGGTTAGCCTACGGACAGCCGTGGAAGGCCCGTGCTCTTATTATCTCTGTTACTAGATTTGGAAGCTGAGGCACAGAGAAGTTAGGTAACTTTTCCAGAGTCACATGGTTAATACAGGTCGTCCGAAGATGAGTAACTATGGATCATTTTACATATTGATCACGTTTATGTTATTCGGGTGGGAATGAACCCTGATACAGAAGTTTGTTGTAATTCTTGGAAGGAGGTGGAGTAAGGTAACAAGAGTTCACCGTATCCTTGCTCCTAGCCTAATGTTTTATATAATATAGAATTCATATAATATATTTTCTAGTCGTTCGTTTTTTATCATACATGCAACTTTGGTCCATAAAGTGCTAAGCTAACTTATTTAATGAATTCTTTAATGAACGAGCTTTATTCACATACTGAGAATAATTCAAGTGTCCACTAGAAATCTACTCTGAAGTAATAGGTAGCCATCGTTTTTAAGGCAATCGTGGTAGTTTTCTTCTCAGTAACAGATCACACCTGTTACCCTTTCCTATAAATCACTGTTATGTGTTTGACATTGTCCAGACAAATCTATATGATCCACATGGTCGGGCATTATTGGACTCACTTCTCACAGTCTATCTTGATTCTTAATAATCCTCCATGGTTGTATCTCTGCATAGCCGTCCCGTTGTGTAAATCCCTTCATAATGAAAACACTCATCACTTTTTTTGGTCTCCTGAGTAGATTAAGCAATGAACGCATGCACTGATCAAAAAGTTCTTTTTACCATTTCATCCCTTAGAATTAGTGTTTTGATTTTAAAGTACTGATACATTCTTATTTGGGCTTATTGTTTAAAGAACGAGCAAGGGATTCTACTGTGTATAAATTATATCCCAGTAAACCTGACTTTTAAAAAGCACAGAAAAGCATAAATATTTGAAATCTCAAGCCTAGCAAAGAGTCATATATAAATTCAAAATGGAGAATCCGCAAGGATTTTGTTCTATATGGTGATTAGTCTTTTGGAAATAGGTTTAAGATGAGTGCTTTTACATAATAAATTATTTCAGGGTCCTTTCAGAGAATATCTGTATGAAGAGAAAAGAACGTTACAGCTTGGGTTTCAAGAATGATGGTCTGATTTTACATTACACTGATATTCCTCCAAAGCCAAGAATGATGTTTCTTTGTTTATTTACCATATGAAGACGTGCCATTCTGGATATAATTAATGGCCAGAAAATTTAAGACAAAGGAAAGTGGCTCAGCACACAGCAGACAGTCTGAAAAATCTATGATGGAAGAAAGTTAGAGACCCAGATTCTATAGCTGGTGGTAGGTTCCTGTCGCTCACCAGAGCCCGCAGTCGAAGGCTGGCTTTGGTGCAGTTTTACCTCTAAGATGCCCTCTGCGCATCTCCTCAGAGCAGTGTTTTGCTATCTTTCAGCTTTTCTGGATTATTCAGGGCTGGGTTTTCCAGACCATCTATGTCCTTGTCCCTTGCTTCTTCCCCTTGTCCCCTACCTGCCGGACTTTGCCGGTCCCATCTGATTGCTTCTCAGTAACGTTATCAGAGAAAGTGAATATAGTAATGTTCTTCTCTGTCACCAGGTAATGTGTTAGGTGACAGAGGAAGACAAAATTAGACTCCAGTCAGCCTGCTGTCCAAGATCAGTTCCATCCCTGTTTCCCTGTCCACGAAAAACCAAGAGCAGGATGTTTGGGCTCCATTGTGGGAAACACGAATGCCAAGTTTATAAGAGAGCTGCGTCTTAGGCCGTTAGAGCTGAAAGGAATCCCCTAGGACTCTTGCGGGATTTGTAGAGGCAGCCAGCTTACAGGAAGCCCCTCTGCTGGGCTGGGGACCCCCTGGCCCTCTGCCATGGGGGGCAGGTTAGTGGTCTCCGCCTTGAGAGCCAGGTCCACTCATCGGCACACCCAAGTCCTCACTCTGTGATTATTTTAATACAGATGTGCAACCACCACTGCCACGTTTAGGACTGTGTGTGTGTGTGTGTGTGTGTGTGTGTGTGTGTGTGTGTGTGTGAGTGACCTTTTTAAATTCTATCTGATAGCATAAACAATCAGTAGGTGGAAGGTTGTCCTGTAAAGTGCCTCCTTGTGTAGCTCTGCAGAGCCCTGACTTGTGTGGTGCTGAAGTGGGAAGGACATGAGACGTCTTTCTGCCTAGTATTAACGCAGGGAGAGGACCCCTTATTGAGCTCCATTCCTGCCTCTGCACCGCTGGAGCACCTGTTTTACATTCGTGATGGGCCATCGGCTAAGGGGTTCAGAGGTGCCTGAAGTTAGCCGTGTCCCCTGCACACGTGACCTGCAGTAGGGGAGCCACACCCCGATCACGTGGGCTTGTCAACAGAGGTGTATCACACCCAGTCGTGAGTGTGGGAAAAGGAAGTGCGCACCATGCTGAACGAGCTTGTACCAGGACACCTGATGGCTGAGCAGCAGCACCCACCCGGTGAACGGATGAGGAGGGTAAGTGGAGTCCTGGAAGGGTGTTCCTGGCAGAGAAAGCCACACGTGCAAAGCCCCTGTGGCCTCAGAGAGCACAGCCCACTGGAGAAATTGACTGTGCTTGGAGCCAGGAGAGGGGTCCCGGGTGAAGTCAGAGTGCTGAGAGAGGGGCTGCCTCGTGCTACCTGCTAGCCCACCTTGAGGATTTTTATGCGGGCCTCTCACTGCTGTGGCCTCTCCCGTTGCAGAGCACAGGCTGCGGACGCACAGGCTCAGTGGCCATGGCTCACGGGCCCAGCCTCTCCGCGGCATGTGGGATCTTCCCGGACTGGGGCACGAACCCGCGTCCCCTGCCCGCTGTGCCACCAGGGAAGCCCCACCTTGAGGATTTTTATCCCAGAGCAAAGGGAAATGCCAAGTGTGAAAGGGCAGTGGTGTGATCAGAATTGCTTTGGGAAAAGATTACTTCAGGTTCCACGTGCAGAACGGGGGAAAGGAGCCAGTAGAAGCGGAGAGACACACGGCGGGGCCGTCGGGGCCCTGGGTGAGAGACATGGTAGCCTGGACCAGGGGATTGATGCAGAGGTTGAGAAGGTTACTCAGGGCTGAGAACTTGGCAGTGCTTCTGGGATGACTGGACGCGAGGGCTAGTGACGTGTCAAGGGTGGTTTCAGGGCTTGTGTTCGCACGCAGATGCAAAATAGATGCAAAAGGTCTGAAATCGAAGGGGTGTGTGTGTGTGTGTGTGCGCGCGCGAAACTGAGTCACTGTGCCGTACACCTGAAACTTAACACAACATTGCTAATCACCGATACCCCAGTATAAAGTAAGAAGGTAAATAAATAGGTAGGTGGATAGATGGATAGGCAGGTAGGTAGGTAGATAGATAGATGGTTAAATAAAACAATTCAAGATGGCCAGAATCCAACAAGCCGTGTGTTTTGCCCCTCCCCCTCCCCCTCCTCATTCCCCTCCCTTCCCCCCACACCTCTCTTTCTCTTTCCTCCCCCCTTCCCTCTCTCTCACTCTCTTTACACCCCCCCCCCACCTTCTCTCTCCCTTTCTCATAATTTTCCTAACTTCCTGGTTCAACTCAGGCAGAAAAGTTGGGTGTTCGTAAAGAAACTTGGGTCCTTAATTTTGCAGGTGTCCTGTGCGAGATCGGTTCCTATTCATATGAAGCGGGCGGTTGATATGAACCCTTCCTAAAATATAGTGTCTCGTTTGTATGAAAAGCATACAGCTTGAGAGCACTTATTTTGAACTCGCTGGCGAGATAAAACGTGAGCTGGCTAGGTGGCTTCTAGGCACTCAACCGCGTGTCTGCGTCTACTGCAGCATCGCTGTAAATATTTCCAGGCACGGACGGGTAGATGCAATAGGAAAAACCTGAACGAGTTCTTCGGGTGCCAGTATTGTCACCCGATGCCCCTGCAGATGAAGTTGCTGGACAGAGTGTTTCCCTGGTGATTTGGCTACAGATAGAAATGTCTCCAGCGATACAATTCCATGCTGAGTCTTCACCCTGCACTCATCCGTCAGCAAATGACATATCAAGGATCTTTTTGCAGTATCAGTTAATATCTGGCAGAAATATGGGAAACGTTGTTATTCCCTTCAATTTCTGCACGTGGATTTTTTTCCTGCCTTTAAACACACATTAATTTTACCAAAATATTTGCCAGCTATAAATCTATGACTAATCAATAGGGTTGCATTAGGACAGAGATCAAGTGTTTTTTATCTGTTTATTTTTTATACATTTATTTATTTGTTTATTTTTGGCTGCATTGGGTCTTCATTGTTGCGCGCGGGTTTTCTCTAGTTGCGGCATGCGGGGGCTACTCTTCACTGCGGTGCGTGGGCTTCTCATTGCAGTGCTTCTCTTGTGGCGGAGCATGGGCTCTAAGCACACGGGCTCAGTAGTTGTGGCTCGTGGGCTCGAGAGCGCAGGCTCAGCAGTTGTGGCTCGTGGGCTCTAGAGCGCAGGCTCAGTAGTTGTGGCACACGGGCCCAGCTGCTCCGCAGCATGTGGGATCTTCCCGGACCAGGGCTTGAACCCGCGTCCCCTGCATTGGCAGGCGGATTCTTAACCACTGTACCACCAGGGAAGTCTCTCAAGTGTTTTTATTACAAGGGTTTTTGTATTAGTTACCAGGATTAGAAGACTTATAATTGCAAGAGCCGCTGTTCAGCCATCATTTGCAGATAGTTTCGGGGAAATTTAAGGGTTGGTAAGGCAATTAGCGATGAAGCGTATTTTAATTATAGTAACTGGATAAGCTGCATACAGCTTTATGAATTAATACATTATTGTTTAATAGGTCACAGTCACATGTGATTTTAATCACATTTCTTACTGTAGCCACAGTTTTATTAGCAGTGGTGTTTATAACTTAATAATTTATACGTAATGAGTTCAGAACTTCCATTTTCGTAATACCGAAGAAATCATTTACCCCAAGCATTAGCACTCATCAAGAGGAACAGAGTCCTTCAGGATCGCATCCGAGTATCGGTGCAAGATCATTTTGCGTCAAAGGAGACTTTTAATAATGAGATGATTTTGCACTGCATCGTGTTATGTCTGCGGAGGCCAAGTCTGGGTTTCACAGAGTCATTTATGAATCACAGTAACTTCACACGTATTTAATAAGCGCGACTCATCCAGCGAGGTGTCTACATCTATTCTTTCAGTTGTGAGAACTGTCAGTGATTTGAATTCATGCTCTATTGTAGCATTTTCTTATCTAACGCACGCCCCCACCCACAATCCCACCAGGCTTTGGAGCATGTCACAAGCTGTTAACCAGACTAGACTGAGCCGTGTGTATTTTAGTGGCATGTGTGTCATACTTCATCTCAGGTTTTGCGAAGCTCCTGGGCATCCTCACCCTTGGGCATCCATTGCTGTTTCAGAGAGAGCCGTTTTCATCCCATCCAAAACCAATCTCGCCCAGGGCCCCCCTGAGAACACCCTGGGCCCCCGTCCTTTCAGAGAAGCCAGGAAACTCACACTCAGTGATTGAATCTACTTTACACCAGGCACGGGTCTAGTTTATGCTTGTCATTTTTATAAAGATTTCATGTTAAAGCATAAACCCACTGGGGCTTCAGTTTTGGAAAGTCTTTTGAGGTCAGGAAGTGATGTTGGAGAAGCTTCAGGCTAGAATGATCTGTGTGACATGCAAAGATATTAATAGGCTCTAAGCCAAAAAAGAGTGTTACATGTTCAGACAGGCTTGAGAAACCTTGGGAAAACTGTTCTCTGATACGCAAGTGTTCATCTCTGGTGTAGAGCCAGGCCAGCATTGGGTGCAGCATTTCCCAAACTTTATTGACCAGAGAACCCTCTTTGGAAGAGTGTCTTACCCTCCAGTTTCTTTCTCTGTAAAATAGACAAATGAAAATACCTAAAACCTATAAAAGTGTGTAGTTACACTATTCTGTGCGTGACACAAATTTTCTCAGGGTGGAAGAAGAAATAATGTACATTCCTGTGATTTTCAAGCCATAAAATACCATAAATGTGTAACAGATAATGGTTATTTTCTTGTTTGATCTTATTGTAAATAGAGGGTCAAAGAAATGACGGGGCTTATTCTTTCATCGTTCAGGTTCTAGTGATCTGAATACTGCTCTTTGCATCCTTTATTCTTCCTACCCCACTTTCCTTTATGCTGGGAAGATCTCTTCTTTGATTGAGGGTCTGTTACTATTTGCAAAGAATAATCGTTACTCTATGGCTGATCTGAGCGTTCATCTTAAGTGGTTTTACCAGTTGTGTTTATGCCGTCTTACAAATGTGCACTGTTGGTTATGAGTAACGCCTAGAATGACTTTTCTTTACATTAATGCAGACCTATAATTATTTGTATGGTCCCTCTGTTTTCCACATTCAGCTTTTCTAGATTGGTCTAAGCTTTTAAAAAACTTGGAGGGGGGAGGGACAAATTTATGGTTATCAAAGGGGAAATGGGGGAGGGATAAATAAGGCTCTTGGGGTGAACATACACACACTACTGTATATGAGACACATACACAAGGACCTACTCTAGAGCACAGGGAGCTCTACTCAGTATTCTGGGATAACCTATATGAGAAAAGACTCTAAAAAAGAATGAATATATGTATAACTGAATCACTGTGCTGTCCACCTGAAACTAACACAACATGGTAAATCAACTAGACTCCAATAAAATTAAAATTAACAAAAAAAGTGGGCGGAGGGGAGTGAAGTTCAGGGCAAGTTCCCCACTATGCAGTTACGTAGACAGCCTGCCCTACAAGATGCCTTCTTCTGGCGCCAGCTGCCTGATTTTTCCTCTTTAGCTAGTTCATGCTCACAGTTGTATATCCGTCAATGTTTATTGAATTAAGAAGTAACTTTGCGTACCATAAATGCGATTTTGATGTTGTGTGGAGGCAAATTGAATTTCTTCATGGTTTCCTTCGGCGCTGTTGACTGTCTTAGGGTGACGTGGAGAGCATAGAGCTCTTCAGGGTGGTCTGAGCTCATGGTCTCAGCACGTGCGGATAATGTAACTTATCAATAATACCTTCGCTGCCGGAAGTCGAAGGAACATGTTCCACTCAAGACAAAGCATGATCTTCTTTTTATTATTCATTTAGTCCCTCAACCCCGATTTATAGTGTCTGTTACTTGCCCTGGGTCCAACAGGGAATAAAGTACAATCCCTGTCCTCGTGAAGTTTGTATTCTGGTGCGGAGAGGCCATCAGTGAACAAAAGGATGGGGGCGAATTTAGATGGTGATAAGAGGGAGGGGGTGGAAGGTGTGCAGGTGGCCCCAGAGACCTGAAGGATGGGCTGAAATTGAAGGGAAAAGGGCTCCGGACAGTGGGACCCGCCCAGGGAGAAGCAGGCTCTCGGCACAGCAGGGAGGCCACTGTGAGGTTAAAGAATGGACAAGAACAAGAGTTTGGTCCTTATTCTCAAGGAGTGAGAGAGAAAGGGAATTCAGGGCTCCCGACACAGATGCACTTTAACCCAAACAGCTCTATCTATCTATACATTGGAGCTTGGTAAAAGATATTATTTGAGAACACATTCCTGCTACCAAAAAGTTAGAAAACCATCCACTTACCAGCAGCAGGTCTTAAAATGGTAGCCCAGGGACCCCATCTGGGGGTCCTCAAGACCCTTTCAAGGACTTTGCAAGGTCAAAACTGATCGTATACTAACATCAAGTCATTATTTGCCTTTTTACTCTCATTCCATCATGAGTATATATTGAGTATATATTCTCAACGACACCGGAAGCCACTGGTGTGTTTTAAGCAGAAGAGCTACAGGATCTGGTCAATCTTTTAGAAGAATCAGTGCTACCAGGAGGTGAAAGGGGAGCCCAGAAGACAACTCAGAGGCATTTGCAGTAACCAAAGCAGGAGGAGACGGTGCTGGGCAGCGGCAGCAATGATGAGAATTACTAGCTCGCTGGTTATTTATTTGAAGGCGGGGAAAGGCTGATAGAACTTGCCAGTGAATCGGATGTGGGATGGAGAGAAGGAAGGAAGTCAGAGGTGATGTGGCCTCATAGCTGAGCAACTGGAAGAATGAAGTTGGCAAGAGCAAAACGGGGACCCCTGGAGGTGGAACACGTTTGGGAGAGGGGGCAGCGTGGGGATGGTAAAGGGGGAAGCTGCCCTCGGGCAGCCAAGGGTGATCTCGGGGAGACAGCCGTGGGCGGTCCTGAAGAGATATTTAGTTCCCTGCCCAGGAATTGGACCTGGGTCGCCTAGGTGAAAACCAGAAATCCTAGCCGCTGGTCCACCAGGGGCTAGAGGCTAGAAGCAGAGTGGCCCTGGCTCTTTCCCCCGTTTGAAAGCAAGAACGTTCCAAAGAGGCAAAAACTGTAAAACAGGTACAAAGTTTATTATTAGAGACACAAGACACCAGGTGGGAGAGCACAGAGAGAAGCAGTTTCTTCATTTAAGTCAGAAGCAAGGCAGAAGTACACACCCAGAGAGAAAGGGTGTGGGCGTCCTCCCTAATGAGGAGCTCAGTAACCAGGTGATTTGAATCACTTCCATAGGACAGTCCTTCCGGGTCTTTGTTTACCTTTGGCCAATTATCTGGTTTCTTTTTCCACTAGGGCCCTCCCCAACATGCGTGCGCAACTTTTTGCTAAGATGGATCCCACCGCAGAAGCCTATGGGGGTGTGTCCACACTGATTATGGGGTGGTGCCCCTGCCTTTGTGACCCCCAAGGAGCCTTCCTGTGCACGTGCAGCTGGGGAGGTTTCCTTGACCCCAGGAGTGGTCATCTCATCTCTTGACTCCAGCAGAGCTCAGCTCCTGCCACTGGTTCTGTCCCTGGAGTGTCTGGGTGAGAACAGAGCTTCAGTGTCACTCCACTTGGCAAGCACCAGCTGTCCGGCCCAGGGGCCCATCTCTCTCCCCTCTCAGCAGGAGGGTGTTCATCGGGCAGACGGCTCTCCAGGAGGCAGGACAGGGGTCTTGGCTGGAGATACAAGCTGTGTATAGAATGACTGCTAGTCCTGTGTATCCAGGGAGTGAGTGTAGAGCAAAGAGGTCCAGAGCCTGAGCCCCAAGGCTCGCAGTGTTTTAACAGTCATTACGAGGAGGAAAAACCAACACAGGAGACTGAGAAGGAGCCGCCAGTCATGGGGTGAACTGAGAGGTGGTTCAGAAACCTCCTGAATTAACTGTCTCAAGATGGTGGACGTGGGCTTCCCTGGTGGTGCACTGGCTAAGAATCCGCCTGCCAATACAGGGGACACGGGTTCGAGCCCTGGTCTGGGAAGATCCCACATGCCGTGGAGCAATTAAGCCCGTGCGCCACAACTACTGAGCCCACGTGCCACAACTATGGAGCCCGCACGCCCTAGAGCCCGTGCTCCACAACAAGAGAAGCCACTGCAATGAGAAGCCCGCGCGCTGCAACCAAGAGTAGCCCCCGCTCACCGCAACTAGAGAAAGCCCGCACGCAGCAACGAAGACCCAGCACAGCCAAAAATAAATAAAATAAATTTATATATTAAAAAAAAAAAAGGATGGTGGACATGATCGGCTTTGCCAATTGCCGTTGATAACTGGAGTAATATAAGATCGAGGTTGGCCTGTGGAGTTAACATGGTGGAGGTCTTATCAAAGCCAAGAGCTTGCCTTGGTGCTGAAGTGAGGTTGTAATTGAAAGTTTAGCCTGGAATGGGTTCACCAGAGAGAAATCTTCTGAGAGTTTGCTCCAAGTGAAGGCAAGGAGATGGGCAAAGCTGGAGGAGGATGTTGGGTTAAGAGCTGGTGTTTCTCAGAGACAAACTCACAGGCATGGAGGACAGACTTGTGGTTGCCAAGGAGGGGGGGGCAGGGAGAGGGATGGATTGGGAGTTTGGGGTTGACAGATGCAAACTCCTACATTTAGAATGGGTCAACAACAAGGTCCTACTGTAGAGCACAGGGAACGATATCCAATCTCCTGGAATAAACCATAATGGGAAAGAATATTTTTTTTTAAAAAGTGTATATGTGTATAACTGAGTCAGTTTGCTGGACAGCAGAAATTAGCACAATATTGTAAATCAACTATGCTTCAATAAAAAAAAAGAGCTGGTGTTTTTAAGATGGGCGGTAGTACAGCATGTTTTATGATGATGTGAATGACTAGTAGGGTGGGGAAATTGGATGAGGTAGAAGAGAGGGGCAGTTGCCAGTAATGTCCTGGTGTAGGTAAAACAGACTGGGGTCTGGAGTGGAGGGGAGGGATCCGCCTTGGCTGGGGGTCCGGGCACTTCCTCCAGAAGGGGTGGCAGGGGAGAAGGCAGAGAGTGTGGTACGAGCAGCGGGGAGGTTGGTGAACCTGTGTTGGGACTGGATGGAGCTTCTCTTTGGAGTGTTTGAATTTTCTCAGCGAAATAGAGATCAAGGTTATCATTTGAGGGGGTGGAAGGAAGTATTACAGGGGTGTTTCTTTGTTTTCTTTTTTTTTGCGGTACGCGGGCCTCTCACTGCTGTGGCCTCTCCCGTTGTGGAGCACAGCCTCCGGACGCGCACGCTCAGCGGCCATGGCTCACGGGCCCAGCCGCTCCGCGGCATGTGGGATCCTCCCGGACCGGGGCACGAACCCGCGTCCCCTGCATCGGCAGGCGGACTCCCAACCACTGCGCCACCAGGGAAGCCCTAATTTTTTAAACTTGAAAAATTTTTTGGCTGCACCGCACGGCATGCAGGATCTTAGTTCCCCAACCAGGGATCAAAGCCAAGCCTCCTGCAGTGGAAGCGCGGAGTCTTAATCACTAGCCCACTAGGGCAGTCCCAGAACTTTCTTCTCTTTCTTCTTTTTGTATCAGGAAAGCTTGCCCAGGGTATCTGCAAAAATAACCACTATTCAGCTGTAGAAATATACCACCATTTATTCGAAAATGTATGGCTGGACGTTAATGTCATTTCCAATTTGGGGCTGTTAGGAATGCAGCTGCTATGAACACTCCTGTACAAGTCATTTTATGGACATACGTCTTCATTTCCCCTGGGTAAATTCCTAGAAGCAGAATCACTGGGTCGTAGAATAGATATATACATCTATTTAACTTTGTAAGAAGCTGCCAGTGTTCTAAGTGGTTCTGCTAAAGTAACCAGGCAAAGGCTTCACCTTTTGGGTGGCAAAGAAGCTGTAATTAATGGAAAGTGCAAGGTAATAGAAATTCAGAGTCTCAGTTATTAATTTCAGGAATGTCATTGAACTTCTGCGGACCCAATTTCCCCAGAAGCTCCATGGCGGAAGTGAACTAGGTAATCTACAAGGCCCCTTCCAGTCCCACATTCTGTGAAGTTTGATGAAATTCAACTACATGGTAATAAACGGACAGAAAGAAAGGCACATCTCTGCAAATTTTTATTCCATGGGAGCTGAGGCGTATTTAACGTACTGGACACGGGAAGAAAATCTAGAACATAAGGTGCAGAGGCAAAAGGATGAGGCTTTTGTGAGGCACATAGATGGGTGTGAAAATCACGTACTCTTTAAAGGAAAACACTGTAAGGTGGTACAGGATTCTGCTCAAAATGTAATATAAAAATTGTATATCTATGAATCGCTCCCATTTCTGTTTTAATCAGAACAAATTCTCAGAGGTGCAGTTGGGCGGTTTAAGAAAAAACTGCTTACAAATCCACTGTTTGGATTGCTGCGGCTTGCTTTGAAACTAGAGTGAAGAAACACCGGCCTCTGTTACTTTGGCAAAACCACTAGGCGAGTGTTCTGTTCACCTGGGTTCCCTCCAGCCGAGAGCAGAGAAAACTTCCCTGTTTCCTTCCAACCACAGGAGCCATAGCCCCATTGCCGTCTTGCAATAGATCTTGTCTGTAAATGGACATAAATGTATGTTGGTGCAAATCTCCATCTGACTTCCTGGCTGCCTGTCCCCATACTTCAGCACTGCATGGGGAAGGGTACACCTGGGCAAAGACAGAGGAGCCACGGTCCACTGGGTTGAATCCGTGTGATAAATAGAGGATGCTAGAAAAGACAGATTGAACACCAGCGTGAGATCATACTCTTCTGTAATTTGTCTTTTCGGGTTACTGAGAATTAGGAGTCGGGAGGGGAAAACCAGTTGGAGATAGCTCAGAACCAGGTGGGGAACCTTGACTCATCTGTGATTGGTGGGGAAGGTAGAGACGTCCAGTTGGTGCCCGTCACCCCTAGGGGTCCTGGGGTTGTGAGATCCTGACCCACGTAGGGCGGGACGAATGCCTTTGCTTCTCACAGCTTTCTCCGAAGGGACCCTGAAGGGGCTCTGAGCAGTGAAAGGCTTTCGTAGGCTCATGGCCTCTTGGAGTTTGAACATTAGAGGTCAGGTAGCCCAAACGCTTGTCCCACGCGGGGTCCCTTCACAGCATCCCTGGCCTGACTGACGGTCACCTGCCCTCCACCTGGGCACCTACAGGGACCTGGGACTACCGCAGCACGTTCACTGTGAAACACACATGCTTTTCACGCCATTCCCTCAGGGACAGCTTCACCAAGCCAGTGCCCAGTAACCTCCGGGACTCGGGGAAAGAATCTAAAAACAAAAGCAAACTCACAGCTAGCACGCGGTGGCGGCTCTGGAGGCTCTTTTTCTCTCCCCGGGCAGGGATGGCTTACAGGCACCGTAGGTATTTTATTTCTGTCCTTTCTGGGTGATCTGAAGAAGCACCAGTAAGCAGTCTTTTCCTTAGCTGGAGAACATTGTGTCCTGAATGGCCCTGATGGATCTCTGCATTGATCTGTAAAGATGATTTGCTCGTCACATTGGGCTTATAGTCTTCGTAGCTGTCCGAAAGTCCATTATTTATCGTTCTAAAGCAGTGATTCTCAGGTAGGGCAGCCTTGATCGGCCAAGGACACTTGGCACTGTCGTGAGACATTTTGGTCGCCACATGTGAGGTGGAGCTGCCTGCCCCTGGTATCTAATGGGCGGAGGCCAGGGATGGTGCTAAACATCCTGCCGTCCGCAGGACACCCCCCCCCCCCCCCCCCCCGCCCCCAACAACAAAGAACTGTCTGCTCCGACTGCCTTTGCCCTGGGATGAAAAAACTCTGGTCTAAAGGAAGCAGTAGTTTCAACCAACCAGTGGTACCACCCGGTGATGGCACAGTTGACACGTTTCTGTTCTGGCACACAGCTTTATTTGTATCTAGGAAGATTCGGGAACGGCAGTTTCGAAAGCAGAAGAGCGTCCGCGTTTATATTTGTCTTCAGGGTTCTTTCAGGCGAGTTAGAGTAGAACCAAGCAGTCTGCCTTAGAAAGAATCCACTGAGACTCACTCGCTGGGTGGTTGTCACAGGCTGCTGTTGGCTGTACAGTTCGCTTGCTTTAATCTGTAACTTTGCTCACAGAGTGGTTGATATCTTGGAATCCTAAGTAGAGACTTATTTTTTAAAATCCTCCCAGCCTTTTAAAGATACGTCCAACTTATTCGTAATACACCAAGGAGGTATATAGCTTAACCTCCAATTAAAAGAGAAGAGTGAGCCCTCAGGATCAAAGAGTTTTACAAAGCTTTGCTTTCAATAGTTCATTCATCGAGTTTCAGGAAGCAATTTGTTTTCCGTAGTTGACGTAGAGTTCTAAGTCTGGTGTATCGTTTATTAAAATGGTGAGGGTTTTGTTTCGTTGGTTTGTGTAGTAGGGGGGAACGAAAGAAAACATTTTTGAAAGGAAATCAGGTGAGTGTTTTTTCTTTTTCACATTGTCTTGAGAAGGCAAAAGCCATGTCCATGCAAGTTTTGATATGTACTGGTCATACAACAGACATAAGCATTGCATAATTTCCCTCCCACCCTTTGGGGGGTGGACCCCATGCTGAGAGGAGACGCTTGTCAGTCAAGGCAAGAGCTAATTAGATTAGCTCTGGTGCTTCTTTGGACGCCTTCCAGATGCACACGCCCTGTCACACCTGCCACGGGTGTCAGTTCAGGCTCCCACTTCCCCCGCTCCTTTGACTCAAGCCAGTCCACACTTGGAAATGGAGGGAGTAGACATGTCTGGGGTGGGGTACCCACTCAGGGCTGGACTGTCTGTGCTGCATGGGGGGTATCAGAATGGAAACCGGAGCGCACATTCTGCAGGGGCATGAACGTAGGGGAAGGAGGGGGTACCAGGCCCACAGTGACTGTAACTCGGTGAAATAATACACGGTCTTGCTCCAGCCACGTAAACAAAGGACTGTGAGATTCGGAGATGCCGTACCAGGTGAATTTCTGTTCTTCTTTTCCGGCTTGTAAGCATGATCATTGCGTGACTTTCAAACGAAAATGGCCAAACTAAAATTGGTGAGCTGTTGGTGAAGTAGTGGTGGACCATTTGGAGTTGGGAGGTGTTCTAGAGATCCTCCTTTGGTAGTGCTATTTATTGACAGTAAAAAAATCACCTCCCTCTACTTTCCTTTAATTGGGAGGCTCACGGAAACACAGGGCCGAGGTCCTGATGGCGGACTGCACTGGGCAAGTGGTCTCTCTGAAGGGTGAGCGGGCCCCCTGCGAGCTCGTGGGACCCAGCACTGCTGTACCCTGGGCTTCAGTCATCTCATTGCTCTGAATTCTTCCCTCCGGGGACGTGCTCTGAACCATCTCCCACCGGTGATGGCATTGCAGCTCCATGCGAAAGGCTTGTCTTCTGATTTTCTCCCGTGGAACATGACAGTTTCCTCTGTGATGGCCGAATTAATTATCAGAAATGGTTTGCCGGCAGGCAGCTGGATGGTAATTATGATTGGTACCTTTGCAGCCCTTAGACCCAGATCTGTTGATGTGTGTTGGGGTGGTAAAAATGAAAAACCGTGAAATATGAAAAAAAAATTTTTTTTTTTTTTTTTTTTGGAACATCTGAAAGCAATGCAGATTAGGCCAGGAGACTTTGATGGAGTTCACTGTGACCTGAGCTAAAGCTACTCAACCTGGTTATGGGGAAAGAGATTGAAGAAATGGTTAATTAATTGTTACTTTCTGGTCCAGAGTGGTTTGAGTGTGGATATATCAGTTTCAAAAACCGGCAATGATTAGATCTGAGGGGACATTTGGGGAGGTGTTCCCAGAAGGTCAAAATCTGATTATCCGATGTGACCTCACGCTGTGCACCAGGTTTGTGAAATCTTTCTGGGGGGTTCCACCTGGGAAGAATTATTTTCAATTAAGTGGATCTGACCATTGGAGAAAGAATCATGAAAGGCCCCTGCGGTGTGGGGTCGTGTTGTGAACAAAGTTGCCCAGCTCACAAAGGGACAGCTTGGGTGTCAGCCTGTCTCATACTGGCTCTGGGTATCATTTCACTTTCCCATCAGTGGTTACCTTAATGAGGTGTCGAGAGGAAGGCAGGTGGGTGCTTTCTGGAGCTGTGTGATGCAAGGAGGTGGATGCTGTCCCTTACTCTCATGGGAGACAAGCAAGGAGGAGGCCAACAGACCCTTGATCCTTGGAAGGGGTGATAATCTATTGGGAGGTCGTCAAAAAAGTAGGAAGGGGATCCAGTATTAATGGGGAAAGCAGAAAAGCAAAGAAAATAAGACTAGGAAACTAATTTCATGTAGGTATGTGCATGGGCAGGCTTTCTTTAGCAAGGCTTACGATATGATGCAGGCAGTGTTCCAGCATGTGTTCTAGAATAATCTTTAATAAATTAGCAAACAATGGGCACTCATAAATACTTTTGGGGAATTGCAGGGCTTGTTTAAATAGGTTTTTTCCCTCCGGGAAAGTTAAGTGATTCATAATGTCTTGTTAAGTTAGGTGGCTGATATAAAATACAGTTTTTTAAACGTTTTTGTGTAGTTAATGTTGCACCTCAGCCACTAGTCATCAGATAAGATCATCTGGCAGAAATATAAACTTAACTTCAGGTTTTACCTGGGCTTGCAGCAGTGCAGTGAGTCCCTACTCATGAATTACTCTTAGCACAGCTTCATTGCTCAGGGGAAAATTGACACAGATGCAAAGACAGATGCATAAAAATAAACTGCCTTGTTCCATGGAAGAACAGGGTGTGGTTCAGGACCCAGTTCTGTTATAAAGGCAGTTTTAAAGTCCCTGCCGTTTTTCTCTAGTTGCACTTTGGGCTGGATTTCCTGATACGTTTTCTTGCTTCTAAGGCACAAATGCAAGCAAAGACGAATGGGAAGTTTAAGGGAAGTATACTTACTAAGTCTCATTTCTCTTTGCCTTTTCCAGTGTTTTCTTGATAATTTTAGTTCTTACCGTGCAGCAGTTCAGGGACCTCTGTTCTCCCTCTCATGAGCCA
This sequence comes from Phocoena sinus, assembly GCF_008692025.1. Taxonomy (NCBI): domain Eukaryota; kingdom Metazoa; phylum Chordata; class Mammalia; order Artiodactyla; family Phocoenidae; genus Phocoena; species Phocoena sinus. The sequence continues at coordinate 5,722,098 of NC_045764.1, forward strand.
GGGAGGAAAGCCCTCAGTGTTTAAAGAGACTCAGAGCCTCCAGTCTGTCCCAGTTCTGCGCTCACCAGGAGCTGTGCAGAGCAGAACTCTGCCTGGCAGAGGGAGAGGCTGGCCGTTCGGCTCAGTTGGAAGAGGTGAGGAGGGTAGGTACTAAGCCCATAGCGCGAACACCTGGATTTGTTCAGGAGTTTTCGTGTTTCTTTATTCACACTCTCTTTCACTCGTTAACTGGTTCACAGAAACTTGCTGAGCGTTAGAGAATGCTGGGAACCAGACCCATCATCACCAGGATGGAAACATGGGCCCCACCCTCACGGTTCAGTTGCCGGCAGTGCGTTCCAGCAACGGGGGGAGTGGGGTGGGCATTAGGACCTCTCCCACCAGCAGCTTCCTTGGAGGCAAAGCACATAGGAGCCAAGTTCATACAGCCCAAGAGCTGTTTTTACCAGCTGGGCGGGTGTGTCCCTTTTTTAAGTGGACACAAGAATTAGAACTTTGCACCCCCTAGTTTTTGAATATTAGAAAACCACACTCTAACATCGGCAGTTTCATCAGGGGGGTATCTCTGGATGCTGTCAATTTAGCTTGAGACCTTCTGGGTGACGTTACAGGGAGTGACGCAGTCAACCTGAAAAGAGCCTGGCTTCGAGTAGGTTTTGAGTGTGCTTCTGCCACTGGTCACCCCTGTCACCTTGGCCCACTCACATGTCCCAAGCAAGCCCCAGTTTCTCATCTGTGATACAGGATGCTTAAACAAAGTGAGTTTGGATCATCCTAACTTTTAAAATCTATGCTTTTTTGCTTTAATGGGTAACAACCCAGAAGTTTTAAGGTTTAACCCGATGATTTTGTTACCAAAATGGGGAAGAAAACCCAACCGAACTTCCTTTTTCCGTTAGGACAAGATGCGTTTCAAAAATATCATCATCTGAGGTCAGAGGCCATGTTTCAGTAATAACAACTGCCGTTTATTGAGTAATGACAGTGTGTCCAGATTAACAGACGTGATCTCATTTGACCTTCACCACAACCTTAGGAGGGAGGTTCTGTTATTACCCTTGTACATGTGTATGATGTACATACTGTCCCTGACGTGCGGATGAGGGTGTCAGGACTCAGAGATCAAGTAACCCTTCAAATTCACACAGCCTGAATGTTAAGATGGGATTTGAATTGAACCTAGATCTTCTGTATGATTCAAAGACTCACTCGACTAATATTCTCATTACGTTTGTAGCCACAACGCCTGTCCCACAGGGAAGGCTCAGCAGTCAGGGAGTGCATGGTGGGTGGAATAGGTTTGAAACTATTCATGTGATCACTTCGAAAACAGGTCCTCACGGAGCCCTTCTTTTTATTTCCCATTATTGAGTATTTTGTTTGACTATGCAAAGAGGCTGCCATGTTCCCAGATCATCTTCATGCCAATGGGTCTAGTTATAACGCTTCACTGATTAAAGTGACATGATCCTCTGGCCTCCTGATATTCAAGTATTGCCTCCTGGCCAGCGGCATTGGCATCGCCTGGTAACTGGTCAGAAATGCAGAATCTTGGGCCCCACCCCGGACCCGCTGAAGCAGATTTTGCACATGCACAGGTTACTGGGCGACTCCTATGAGCACTGAAGTTTGGGAGCTCTGCATGGTCAGTGGGCCCCCAAGTGATCCCTGGGCTGCTTAACAGAGAAGACACTAGCATACTGAGTCATGACAGCAGCCTTCATGGTGTCGTGGGCAAGAGTGAAGCATTGGAGGAATATACATACTACATACATACATACATACATACATACATACATACATACATACATATATATATATATATATATATGTATGTATATTGGGTTGGCCAAAAAGTTCGTTCGGGTTTTTCTGTAGGATGTTATGGAAAAACCCAAACGAACTTTTTGACCAATCCGATGTATACATAAGGTGCTGAAGAACGTGACAGTTGGGAGGAATGAAAAGGACCTGAACACAAGAGAAACTGGAAAAGTGAAAAACTCTTTCCGTGGACCTTGCTTTTTATGTAGTTGAGGAAGAAATGGGCTTTTTCCTTTGGAAAAAATCATTCCAGGTTGTTTGGAAGTTCAATCAATCAAGTCCAATTAGTAAAGACTAAGAATTAATAAAAAGAGGGAAGGCGAAAGCTTAGTTATAAACCAAACTTCTCAAGGTTCTCCTTTTGAACTAACTGCAGGGCTCCTGGCACCTTTGTTTTTTCACCTTAAAAGTTCACATTTCTCATAAAACAGCTCCAAAGTGAAAAGTCATACGTGTCATATAAAATAATCACTCATAATTGTTGTTAAGAACAGAAACACAGAGTGCAGGAACAAACGCCTTTTCTGCCTGTCTCCTGCGGCTGTTCCTTAAATGCAGGAAATTTTATAGAACAGAGAGTAAAAAATGTAACATTTCTTTGCCCTGAGTTTATTCTAATCTTAGCTCATGTAGAGGAAGTTAAATTGTGTGTTCAGTGAAGTTTTAAAGATTTTATTTTGAAAAAAAAATGCAGCATTAGGTACAAAACATAAATGGACTCTGAGGATATTCGGATCTGCTGTGAAATGTTAGGGTGTAAGTGTGTTAATATATGTGTGTACATCATGGTTTCTGCCTAAAAGAAGACGACGGCTAACTCTTTGATTGGATCATGTGTTGATATTTCACAGAAGGTTAAAGCAAGTGGAAGTGCGGCAAGGATTTCCAGAAGCATCCATCTTCACTTCGAGGATCATGTTCTCCAGACTGCTAATTAATGCAGAGTCCGCTTCATATATTGAGATGTTTAATCAATTGGCAGATTGCTGTCAATAAATATGTGTCTTAAGTGGTTTGTAATAGACAGGCTAATGAAGTGTACTCTGTGAGCGTCAGAGCTATCGGGAAAAATCTCTCTCCCTTCTGGGCATCCTGCCATAGTTTATTAGCCTCCCTCTGATGCAGAGAAGAATGCCCTTCACTGTTGCCTGCCTCACCTCTGGATAAAGTATCTGGAAAACCAGACAGTGGATTGCACTTTATACTAGCAGTTACTCAAGCAATGAGAAGGGGGAAAGGGTGGTCACTGGTGCTATCAGTGCTACCTATCGTAACTAACATTTCTTCAGCGGCTACTACATACTGGGCTCTGAGTCCTGTACTGTTTCCAGTTACCTCATTTATCTTCCCAGCGACCCTGTGAGAATGGACAGTTCCTCAAACCTCTCAAATCCTTGAGGGGACCAATGTCTTTGTCAACGCCACTGAAATCCTGAAATGGATTTTATCAATAACATAACCTCCTCCATAGGTAATTCAAGAAGTCATTGTAATTCCCCAACTATAACAAAATGGAGAAATAAAAGGAATACGACTTCTTATTGAGGGCATTCAATGTATAACTGCCTGCTCCTGGGTAAACTGGGGGAGAAGAAGTAATAGTCGATGTTTGCACCTGTGCCTGGAAATTCTCTCCGTGAATTTGACAGCTCTAACCACAGACCCATAGAGATGGGGATGTGCTCGCTACTCACATGCTATAAGTGGTCTCCATGTCGGTGACGTGATTTTCCGAGATGGTGAACGATTCTTAGTAAAGTTCCAAAACACACACAAAAATACATTCCCACCTCGATTTGTACAGAAAATGCCTTGCTGGACTAACCCGTGTACAGTGACACTGGGCAGAAAATACTTTGTGTTCATACATAAAGGGTTTCTTTCCACCTACGCAAACGTCTGCTGGACACCAAGGGGTCGTGTAGCCTGCGAGGCGACTCTTAATGCTGCAGGTCTAGCCTGCTTCTTGACAGACACCTGGCTTCCCAAACCTTCATCCAGTAAATGCCAGTAGAGCCCCCCAGTCATTAGGACAACCACAGACACCCTCACGGAGTTCTGTAAAGTCCACAGGGGATCACTGCTACCCCACAAGGCAAGGGGACTGTGGTTCCATCACCCTCTCTCACAGGGGCCAACTTGAAGCTTCAGTAGTTTTCCCAAAGGCAGGTGGCCAGGAAGTAGCGGAGGTGAGATTCAGACTGTACTGTCTGACTCCAGAATCCTGCATTTAACCCACTGCTCCATCTTCCCCAGTGCATGGAGACAGGCCAGCGTCGCCACGTGAGAGCAGGTGTGGAGGTTATGGGTCCTTAGAATTATGACGTCAAAAGGAAGAGGGTCTATTGAAGTGTATTGAAAACCCATGGCTCGCCCTCTTCTGTGTCCAGATGCTTTGCACATGTTATCTGAGGTCCACAACAGCCCTGCAGTGTAGTTGGTTTTATTCCCTTGTCACAAATCAAGAGGCTTGAGTCTGAGCCCCAAGGTCACCAGCCTATGAGGAACAGGACGGGGTTTCACATTCATGTTGACTTCAAGGGCGGCGAGCTCTTGTTTCCCCTCCCACGAGCCCGAAGGGGCCCGGAGGACGAGGAAGTATGTGTAACCTATCGATACCATTCTCCCACCTCTTCCTGATTTGCTTCAACTTTCTCATTACCTGAGAAGTAAGGTGACCAAATAATTTATTGGCCAAAAGAGGAGACACTTCTTCTTTTTTTCGGCTGCACTGTGCGGCGTGTGGGATCTTAGTTCCCTGACCAGGGATTGAACCCGTGCCCCCTGCAGTGGAAGCTCAGAGTCTTAACCACGGGATCACCAGGGAAGTCCAAAAGGGGACACTTTGGAGAGTGAAGCAGACACTGTTTTACCACCACATGGGCGTATGTGAGTCACTCGGTGATGCCCACTTCAGGGCCTCGAACAAGGGACCCCTCACCAGCGCTTCACTGATGCTTGTGCCCAGAGCTGGAAAAGACCACGTGCCTCCCCATCAGTACACACAGGGACCTCTAGTCTCACGGGAGTACTTCGCTGCCCCCAAGGACTGTGTGACCATCTTCAAGGGCACATTAACTCTTCTCTTCTAAGGTCTTTTCCACTTTAAAGAGTTCACACCCCACCCATCCCGTGAGTACAGGAGGCACAGATGGGCAAGCTTTGACTGTTGCGTCTCAGGGCATCAGGAGAGCGGGTGAGCTTGGTGCGGACCCACTGGACCCCCAGGGGACAGAAGCTGTCCATAGGTGGTGACTGGGCGGGAGAGCCCACCTCCTACGTCAGATCTGGTCCACGTCCTCTCAGAAGCAGATTACGAGAGAAGGCTTCCACCAGTTTCTATGTAAAGCTGGTCCAAAAGGAGTACCACAGACTCATTCTGCCTGAATTTCCCCCAAGCTGCTGCATTTGCCTTTGTTTCTTGTATTAATAACTACTGTGCAGCCAATGTTCCCATCTGGTAGGGCAAAGAAAAAAGCATAAAAATGAAGTTCTGGTTATAGCGCTTCAATACTAATGAAGGTGATACCTACTTGGCATGGTAGAAAGGTGGGTCTTTGAGAGTTCTTAATTAAGAGCTGCCAAGTAACTAATCTTAATTAGGAAGCCAGCTGTATCCTTCAGTTTCCTGGTCTATTTCTTCTTACCAATGTGGGAAGGGAGTTAAGTCTGAGCCGATTTAATCAATCAGCCCATGAGCAATTAGGTGTTAAGTATACTCTGTGTGTACGGGACCAGGCTATGCGGACAGAGATTTATAAGACGCTGTCTTTGCCTTCAGGACTTCTACCTAGTTGAAGCGTGCACACCAACCCAGAGACCCAACATTTCGGGACAGTGAAGTAAAGGCAGGCTCTGGGGAGTACTGGCGGCATAAAGGGAGCATGGCATTGCCGGGGGAGGGACCTTTTTGAAACTACACAGGCGCCCTCCCTCTGCCAGGGTCGAGGGAACCAGCCAGCGTGAGTGATGGGAGGGTATCGTATCCCCAGCTGTGGCGGGGTGGATAAAAGGTTGAGGACCACCCAGCAGACTGGGAAGCTGGAGTTCAGAGGAAGGAGTGACGATCGTGGGCAGAAATAGTTGGGATGACTACAGCTGGGCTTTGAAGAGGAGGGACATGGTTACTGATGGGTGATGGGCGATGGGTGGCCCACAGAGGTGGAGGAAAAGGAAGTAAGGGCATCATGCTGGCATGACCGCTTCAGCTCTCCAGTGCCCAGTCTCCCACCAGCGGCTGCATGGTGAATTTTTTTTTTTTTTTTTTGACCTCACTGTGAAGCTTGCAGGATCTGAGTTCCCCAACCAGGGATTGAACCTGGGCCCCGGCAGTGAAAGCGCCAAGCCCTAACCACTGGACCGTCAGGGAATTGCCAACTGCGTAGTGATTCTGTTGGCATTGCTCGCGGTTCCCCACACACTTGAGCATGGCCTCCTGCAGGGACCTGGTTCCCTGAGCTGGAGGTGCAGGGAGTGGCTGAAGCAGGAGCTCAGTGGGCTGTGTATTCCTGGCACGAGTTGCACTTACGACAAGGGGCTTAGTATGAAGCACCTCAAAAACTCTGTCTGCGTTTTCACATTCTAAGTCTCAACACTGAGGTGTTAATATCCATTGAATTGTAGTTTCTTGAATCACTAGCAACTGAAGAAGGATTAAGTGAAGATTAAGTTCTAACGTACTTTGTTTTGACTTTGCCTGATAGAGACTTAAGTTTTGTAGTTTTTTTTTTTAAACCTAAACTCGAATTGTAGTTCATTTTGCAATCCTCTCTTCATTTCACACCCAGAAACTCAAGAGTGCTGAGTTGTATCTGTAGGTGGACAGTTGTGTTAAATCACCTAAAAGAGGGCTGTGGTTCTTCTTGTGCAAGGGGTCCTGAGTGCAGAAATCTGCAGCCCACCATGTCCTTCACGGACTTTCTTTTTTGAATTGAAGTATAGTTGATTTACAGTGTTGTGTTAGTTTCAGGTATACAGCAACGTGATTCAGTTATGCATGTATACAAAGCTAATTTTTTTTTCAGATTCTTTTCCCTTATAGGTTATTTTAAAATACTGAGTAGAGTTCCGTGTGCTATACGGTAGGTCCTTGTTGGTTACCTGTTTTATATATAGTTGTGTGTATAAGTTAATCCCAAACTCCTAATTTATCCCTCCCCCTTTCCCCTTTGGTAACCATAAGTTTGTTTTCTGTGTCTGTGGATCTCTTTCTGTTTTGTATATAAGTTCATTTGTTCAATTTTTTTTTAAGATTCCACATGCAAGCAATATCATATGATATTTGTCTTTCTGTGTCTGGCGTACTTCACTTAGTATGACAGTCTCTGGGTCCACCCCTGTTGCTGAAAATGGCACTATTTCGTTCTTTCTAACGGCTGAGTAATATTCCATTGTCTATATGTGCCACATCTTCTTTATGCATTCATCTGTCGATGGACATTTAGGTTGCTTCCATGTCTTGGCTATCAGACTTTCTTTTTTTTTTTTTTTTTTTTTTTTTTGCGGTATGCAGACTTTCTTAAATATAGTTACTTTTTCCTTCAAATGATCCCGGGAGAGCTCTGGGTCAAGAATCCTTACCTTTGAGCTGAGTCACGGTCATGCACAAAGACTTACTCTCTTAGATTTAGACTCATCTTAGGGAGCTGTTTGATGTGCTTTTTCTCTCTGCCGACTCTGCCATGGAAGTCTGTCTTTACACATCGATTCCAGTGGAGTGCTAATTTTTCTTGCACCTGCGTGAATTGGTGTAAACCCTCCCTAGCCTTAGTTTATAAACAACTTTTTTCAATAAATCTTGATAATTTTTCCCAACTAAGAAGCTTTTTCACTGAGCATTTTCTAGAGCCCTACCTGCTGCTTTAGATAAAGTTCTGATCAGTTCCCATCTTTGGAATGCCGTGGTTGTGAAATCCCTGGGTATTGCTACAAGCAGAGTTCCTTCCGGGAAAAAGAAACCTTAGAACGAGTGGATCTGTGCTTTTCTTTTCATTTTGTAACTTGGAGAATTTTACTAACCTAATGTCATCCTCAGCATCTAATTGAATCTGTTCAGTGGCTTCCTAGGAGTGTGTACAAAATAAGTACAGAAACACTCCTCTCTGGAGGAGTGATTTTGCCATATCCAGATAGCACCTATGTTGTTATAGGGTTTAATATTTTTCTTTAAATCGATTCACGTTCTAAAATTTCTCTTTAAAAGAGCCCGTCTAACATATTCTAAACGATAAATTGACGTCATTCGCAATGAAGAAAAATACATGGTAGCTAAAATTTAAAGTTGGCATCCGTACCTGTAGTCATTTCACAGAACAACTTTGGGAGACACCCCTTGGGGGAGACGTGATATCGGGGAGACTGAGGTGGGGTGAGGCGAACAGACCCATATCTCCCTGGCTTTAATATTCAATAAGGTTTAATTTTACTTGTGAGTTGTTTACACCATGGTTTTTCAACCTCAGTGTGATGGATACTTTTTGGACCAGATGACTTTCTGTTGTTGGAGACCATCCTGTGTGTTGTAGGATGTTTAGCAGCGTCCTGGTCTCTAACCACTAGATGCCAGTAGCACACGCCCAGGTGTGACAACCGAAGGTGTTTCTAGATATAGCCAGATGGCCCCTGGGGGAGGGCAGAATTGTGCCTGGTCGAGGACCACTGTGTTATATGTTAAGTCATTGTGTTGCCTTCCCTGTCATTGTTACTGTCTTAAATTGTTAACTTTGTCAAGTGTGCTTATTTAAAATATGCTGCAGGTTTTGAGACTGTGTTTCAGCATTTTTATGCCTATGCCTAAAACTCCTCTACCTCCCAAACGGAAGTGGTCGGCAGCCGCTCCTGAGCCCTGCTTGAGGCACACTGAATCCCTTCACTGGAGAGTCGGCTTTCCCCACTGATGGTCAGTTCCCCAAGGACTCTGCTTGGTAAATGAAAGATTGGAACTTCCCTACCCTCCTCGTGGGTTTCTAGGTTGTATGCAGATATGCTTCACTTCAAGACAATCCAGTGAGAAATGGTGTCGTGTGTTACCCACCGTTTACGTCAACGGAGGCTTACATTTCTGTCAGATACCACTTCCTTTCAATGTATTATCTCTTAACTTTCACAAAAGTCTAATGGTGCTGGTTAATATTACTTATCCCTTTTTTTTTTTCATTGAGAAAAACTGAAGCTTAGATAGGTTAAATGGCTTCCCCACAGCCACACTGGTGTCCCAAAGAAATGTTTGCATGAATTATGAAGCACAGCGCAGATTTATAGATAGCCTGTCCATAATTGTGTTTACAATTATGTGGTAAATACTGGTGCCATAACTTTTGATTAGAATTATAAACCTAGTTATAAAATTATGAACTATGATTATTGCTGTTTAAAAAATATTCTGGATGAAAACTTGAAAGAAATTTACCCAGATACTCGTAGAAGTTATGGTTAAGTAGGAGACTTTTGGCAGTTTTCTTTTTAACCCACTTCGGAATTTCCAAATGGGTTGTAATATATTTCTTTTCAAAAGGAAATGTAGAAGTTAAAAAATGAAAGAAGATATAGTTTGGATTACTGCCAGAGTTCCTCTTTCTCTACAGTTCTATCTAAGAAATGTCCATGTTCTGCACATGTACAAATAAGTGTCCATATGTCTGGTGTCAGCAGTCTTTCAGAGTTGATTTGCTGTGTCTTTGGGCAGAAGGCTGGCCTAACACCTCTTGTTGAAGGAAGTACATGCCCAGGATACCTCCTTGGGGCACCCAGCCCAAATCATGGGTACTAATGAAAGCAGGCCGTGGGTCTGCTTCCTCTGTTTTGAGGAGGTTGCTTTGATTGCTTGTTTGTTAAATGCAGATGCCTCTGGGATGAGATTCAGCCTTACCCATGTTATTCTTGATAGCAGACTGCGTCACCATCGATTTCTTGACTCATAACTGGAACCAAATTGACAAGACTGAAGTGAAAACATGGTGTGCTGTGACAGAAGCTAAGTAGATACTTGCTTGCCAATAGGACGTGGAGGTCATTCTTTTTTTTTTTAAATAAATTTATTTATTTAGTTTTGGCTGCATTGGGTCTTCGTTGCTGCGCACGGGCTTTCTCTAGTTGCGTTGAGCGGGGGCTACTCTTCGTTGCGGTGCACGGGCTTCTCATTGCAATGGCTTCTCTTGTTGCAGAGCACGGACTCTAGGCGTGCAGGCTTCAGTAGTTGGGGCACGTGGGCTCAGTAGTTGTGGCTCGCGGGCTCTAGAGCGCAGGCTCAGCAGTTGTGGCGCGCGGGCTTATTTGCTCTGCGGCATGTGGGATCTTCCCAGACCAGGGCTCGAACCCGCCTCCACTGCACTGGCAGGCGGATTCTTAACCACTGCAACACCAGGGAAGCTGCAGATCGTTCTTTATATGAGTGTTATTTCAGATGATACTCTTCCTATGTAAACATCCTTCATAGACGTCTTTGCATTCATTTGTTTTTTAATCCATTTTTAAAAATTGAAGTATAACTGGTTTACAGTGTTGTTAGTGCTTCATACTAGGCAGATGTGCTTTGAGAGGAGTGTTTGGGTCACGACTGTGAGCCTTTGTTCCAGAGGAGCCATTTTCAGGGGTGAAGTACCTGACATTGAATCCTCATAACCACTTTGTTAGATGGCAGGGCAAAAGCCCACTTCATATATGAGTAAGATGAGTCTCAGACAGATTAACAGTCCCCGCCTCTGTGGTTCTGTGCGGTGACATACTCCTTAGCGATTCCTCTGGAACGTGGTGTAAATCTATTTAAGTGAGCTTTCGTTTTGGCTTTGGGTTCTTGTCAAATGCTAGCAGTTTCTTGGTTTAATATCTACTAACATTTTCTCAGGCCTCTTGCCTCTTTCGTCTTTACATGTGTTTCACCTAATTTGAAATTGAGATTTTGGTTAATTACTCTGCATGATTATTTCCCTGAAATACAGGGGAGCTTTGTTTACCAATTTTGTCCTTCTTGTTCATAATGTTACAGCGCCTATGGCTCATCTCAACTTTAAAGCAATCACCCTCCTTACCCATATTTTGAACTCTTATTCTCTGGCCTGATTCTATGCCCACCCTCCCCACAATTACAAAATGCCCAAGAAATATGACCTTGTTTTATGTATGTTTATAGTAATATGTGATCTTCATATCCACCAAGTCTTCTGCGGTTACCAGAAACAACAGTGTCATATCTGGAAAAATATTTTTTTTTTTACTGTTGTTTTTAAATAGCTGTAGACATTTCAATAAAAGTTTCTTCTCAGCTTTTCTCTGGTGTGTGTCAGGAGAAAAGTACAGTAACAGAGAATAGGGCATCACTATGGCACAGCTGTCTGCATACTATCCAGTTCATTGAGCTAGAGAGTTCCCTGAAAAAGGAGCATTCTCGGCCAAGTCTGCCCTTAAAAAGACACCCAGGGTGGCAAGCCCAGGTCTTTGGGGCTTGCAGGTACCATTTCCTTATATTTAGTATTCTAATTATCCTCTGGCATCATGGCAAACAGGATCAAATCTAATGGTCTAAGGAAATGTAACAATGCCCAGTATCTGATAGGGATGCACTGAAGCCTCACACTCAGTAAAAGTGGGAAAGCCTGCAAGTGTTCGCGACCAGAGGCCAAGCCACGTGGTCTCCGAGCCTTTGTGCTTGGGACTTCTGAGGCATGGCAGTGACGTGGTCTCTCCAAGGACTCACGACCTACTTATAAGCCATTCCAAGAGCACGGAGCACAGAGGCGTATGGAAATTCCACTCTCAAGCTTAATATACGAAATGCAAAATGAATTTTTCATATTGGGCTTTCCAAAATTGGAAAAATTCCAGCTTCCCCTCCACTAGTGTGCCTTTTGGAGTTAGTGCACTTTAAAGCAGCCGGAGGAGGGAACGGTGGTGACGTAAGCAGAGTGATGTTTGCAAGTGAGAGCTGTATGAGAGGTGATGATGATCGTGGAAATTCTCGTTGTCGCATTGAACAAAGAGTCGTCGCTGAAGGAAAAAAATATCCAGAAACACGTTGTTAACACTCTCTCAGACTGGGGCGCGGAGAACAGTGCTGTAGATTGAGTGGAAAATAAATAGAGAGAAAAAAGCCAAATTAAAGGGAGCGGGGGGGCGGGGAGCACATAACCAGCGTCTGATGCATTTCCTTAAGAATCAGTGTGTTTGCAAATTGCTCCATTGCATCTTAGCAGAATCTAATCTGAGTAACGAAAAGCTGACTAGCAAACATAGCTGGATGAATCCCCTCAGTACTCCTGAAATATAACAGAGCAAGGGACAGTATAATGAAAAACAATGGCGAGAATAGCTCGGGGCTTAACTTACGATCAGTGTTCATTACAACAAATGACACTTTCACTGCAGAGTTACCATAAAGATTATTGAGTCTTACGTAATGTGGTTCCCCTCTGAATAGATTCCAGAAGAGCTTAGCCTGTGAACGGGAGGGCTGAAGCAAGAGGAGGACTGGAGGCGTATTCAGTACCACTATGCATTCATTTTTCCTAAGGGTGCTGGTGAGCCGCCCATTCAGAACCCTGGACAGAGCAAAAGAGGTGGAACCTTCTTGCAGGAAGACCCTCCATGATCATCTTTGTCATTGACTAACGTGGTTATATGATCAATTCAGTGAAGACCAGGCTCAGAAAGTGACGAAACTTGTTGGTAGTTTTTATAGCCAAGGTCCTCACCTTATGTTCTCTGACATTTGCAATTTTTCTCCATTATACAAATTATAACATTTAAGAAAATAACGCAAGAGGGAGGGGTTATATGTATACGTATAGCTGATTCACTTTGTTATACAGCAGAAACTAATGCAACATTGTAAAGCAATTGTACTCCAACAAAGATGTTTTAAAAAAAAAAAAAGAAAAAGAGAAGAACTCTTTGGAAAGAAACTGTGTTTTGTGCAAAACTTAGGGCACACAGCCATAAGGCATTTTGTAACTCTGTGGCTTCAACCAAGTTTAGAATGGACAAGCCCAGTTCAGAGCTCGTTGTGTGTAAAAGCCTTGTTGAATAAGCATGTGTTTAGTACCTGCTAAGCACTTTATCTTATTTCATCCTCCTAATGACCCTGTGAGGTATGTACTCTTATTATTATCCATCCCATTTTCCGGGTGAGAAAGCATGCTCAGAGAGGTTAAGTTCTCCAAGGTTACCCAGCTGCCAGTTATCATAGACGGACCTCAGAACCAGGTCTAATAGTCTGCCAGACATTTTAACTTCCATGCAGGTGCTGAGCATAGAGAATCTCTCTCTCTCTCTCTCTCTCTCTCTCTCTCTCTCTCTCTCTCTCTCTCTCTCTCTCTCTGTCTCTCTCCCTCTCCCTCTCCCTCTCTCTCTCTCTCTCTCCCTCCCTCTCTCTCTCTCTCTCTCTCTCTCTCTCTCTGTCTCTCTCCCTCTCCCTCTCTCTCTCTCTCTCTCTCTCTCTCTCTCTCTCTCTCTCCCTCCCTCTCTCCCTCCCTCTCTCTCTCTCTCTCTCTCTCTCTCTCTCTCTCTCTCTCTCTCTCTCTCCCTCCCTCCCTCCCTCTCTTCAGGCTGGATTTTGAAATTGGACAAATCAAGTCTTGGACCTTTCCTTTCCCATTTGTTACGAGATCCTGCAAAGGTGACCTAACTTCTCTTAACAGTGGTTGTAATGAAAAAAAAAAAGTTCATGTTTAATGTGTGGCCAGACGCAGTGATAGGCTTCTTACATGCTTTCCCCATTCATTGCTCACAGTTGTAAGCAGTGTAGGTCCGATAATAATTTCCGCTTTACAGATTGAAAAACTGAGGCTTAGCATAAGTATCCCAGACTGCACAGCTGAGAAGTCTGCCCAGAATCCTTTCATTCAGCCCGTACTCAAGAGTCATACCAGCCTTGCTCCTTGTGGGCAGTTTCAAAGTCAGCTCTGTAAAGTGTCCCCATTAGAGTGTTAGCCAGAGGCAAAGGTGGCAGCCCTGTGACCCGAGAGATATAAGCAGAGCAAGGGAACTCAAAAGGGGTAGCAGGTGAGAGGCTGTGTCATTGCAGGGAACAGAGCACTGGTATTTGAGAACAAGTCAACAGCTGTCAAAAGGATCATGCAGACACCTGTGGGAGCGCAAAAGCAGACAAGCCTTTGGATCCCACCCATTCTTTTGTTTTCCATTGACTTTTTCTGAGTTTGGGGAAAAAAATACCTCGATGAGGAATGGAGAAAGTAATGGTAACGTTAGCCCTGATGTAGCAGCAGATTTAATATTTGTCCCCGTCTCTCGTAAACACGTTGTCTTCTCCTTTATAAAAGCTTGACTGTGCTGTTCCCCCCTCGTGGCAACCTGCAGTGAGCTTCTGTAGACCTCCATGGAGGGGGGGGGGGGCGGGGGAATGGAGCAGGGTGAAGTGCCTGAGCCTGGATTTAATATTTGCCACTTTAAAAGGCGCACCGCTGGGTGAGGATGTCTGGCTTGTGGCAAAACTCGTGAATGCACTGGTCTAGAGCTGCCTGCAGCTGAGCCCCAGCCTGGGTGGTGCCCTCTGGCCGGCTGCCAGCGGAGCTTCTTTGGCTCTTAAAGTTGTTTTTATGTTTCCTTGCTTTGGGGAAGGAGGGACTGACTATACTTTTCTCCAACCAAGTTCATGGGCTTTAGGAGTTATATGTGTTGGCCTGAAGACCTTTCCAGGCTCATATTCAGAACTACTACAAACAGTTAAACATACTGGAAGACTCTCTAGGTAAGTGGGATTACTTTTAACAAATATTACATAATTTTATATACATATGTAAGTATATATGTTTTACACATATATAAAATATATACATATATAAAACGTACACATAAATATATATCCATCCTTTTTCTAAAGCATTAAAAGTAACCATGCGCCAAGAAAGGGTCCATCAGCTTTCAAAATGCGTTTCATCTAAGTACAAGAAGATTGCTCGATTTCACCATTTTCAGATGGTCTCTATCTGTGTTGTGCAACATGGTAACTGCTAACAACTCTTTTTTTTTTTTAATTTATTTATTTATTTTTGGCTGTGCCGGGTCTTCGTTTCTGTGTGAGGGCTTTCTCTAGTTGCGGTGAGCGGGGGCCACTCTTCGTCGCGGTGCATAGGCCTCTCACTGTCGCGGCCTCTCTTGTTACGCAGCACAAGCTCCAGATGCGCAGGCTCAGTAGTTGTGGCTCACGGGCCTAGTTGCTCCGCGGCATGTGGGATCTTCCCAGACCAGGGCTTGAACCCTTGTCCCCTGCACTGGCAGGCAGATTCTCAACAACCGCACCACCAGGGCAGCCCGCTAAGAACTCTTGAGCCCTTGAATTACAGCCCGTCTGATTGGGATGTGCTATCAGAGTTTTCAAATACTCACCAGATTTCAAAGACACTTAGTACAAAAAAAAAAAAAAATCATTAAATTTATGATATTAAATCATTTATCTTTAGATTAAGGATAAGATAGACCATTCGTCATGTTGATATGGATTACACATTGAAATGGTATTTTGGATCTGTTGGGTTTAAATTAAATATATTACTAAAATTGATTTCATCTATTTCTTTTTACTTTTTTAACATGGCTGCTAGAAAGTTTAACCTGGTGGACCTCCTATTTTGGACAGAACTATACATATGTGAAAGTAGAGAATAAGTCTCTACCAAGTGGAAGTACTAATATGTGTTTAAAAATAAAACTTTAAGAAAAGCTTCCTGAAATATTTATGAGAGGAAAAACGAACCTGCTGCAGGTATTCAGCAGACTGACTAAGAGGGGCTTGTTTTACCATTCCAGGCAAAATATGTTGGACAGAAATCTTCTTGGTTAATAGCTATCCGGGGGGGTGGAGGTGGGGGTCGGAGGGACATATTTTTCCATGAGAAGACAGGTCAGATTGAGTCATGTGTTAAAGAACGTGGTCTGTGAATATTGGACATAACTGTTGTGCACATGTTCCCTTTGTGATTTTTCACCCGAGTGTCATCACGTGGCCACATCGTGACCACAGCCTCTTGATGTAGATACTGTGTGTTCCGTTCCAGACCGCGCGCCGCACTCCCCGGCAATAGAGCAAGTATCGCGATAAAACGAGGCCCACGACGTTTCTGGTTTCTCAGTGCGTATAAAAGTCACGTTGACATTATAAAGTGTGCAGTCGCATTATGGCTAAAATCGTGTACCTTCCTTCATTAAATAGTTATACTGCTGGAAACATGGCCCCGATTAACTTGCTGGATGCAGGGTTGCCGCAACCCTTCCATCTGTAAAAAAGGCAGCTTCTGCGAAGTGGGATGCGACGAGGCCTGCCTGTACCGGAAACGGAGGCAGAAGAGCAGCCTCAGGCGGGATCGCACAGAAACCCCGGGCCTCTGGCATCTCCACCTCACGCTTCTGCTTCTGCCTCACTTCCGCCGTCTGTGTTTAGGGCTAACGCCTTCCAGGAGTGTTGCGCGGGTGAGACTCGTAAAGGGAAGGCTTGCGATTCTTGGATGAAAAGGCCTGTTGTGACAAGCTCTTCTCTCTCCACCCACGGCCCCAGCTTTGCTCTGAGTCTGCAAGACCCGTTGGGGGCATCAGAAGCTAAAGCTGGAGCCCAAGAGAGAGTCCTATCCTCCCCTCAGATTCCCGGGATGCCCACTCAGATTCAGGGCTGATGCACGGAATCCTCCAGTAGATCGTCTTTAACATTCAAGCGGAAACCACAGACATCTTAATTTTTAACCTTTTGGCACTTGAAAACCATAAATTTCTCTGAGACTCTTAAAGAATCTGATTTAACAACAGCAACAAAAAACTAGGAGGAACTAGATGAGATATATTAAATCTGCTGAGTATATCAGGGCTAATTTTTTTTAATAAATTTATTTTATTTTATTTTTTAAATTTTTGGCTGCGTTGAGTCTTCGTTGCTGCGCGCAGGCTTTCTCTAGTTGCGGCGAGCGGGGGCTGCTCTTCCCTGCGGTGCGCGGGCTTCTCATTGCGGTGGCTTCTCTTGTTGCAGAGCACGGGCTCTAGGCACGCGGGCTCAGTAGTTGCGGCTCACGGGCTCTAGAGCGCAGGCTCAGTAGTTGTGGCACACGGGCTCAGCTGCTCCGCGGCTTGTGGGATCTTCCCGGACCAGGGCTTGAACCTGTGTCCCCCGCATTGGCAGGTGGATTCTTAACCACTGCGCCACCATGGAAGTCCCAAAGGTATTTTTTTTTTTAATCCTCCATTCCTTTTTGGAATATGTTTTTCCCCAAAACCCAGAAACATGAAAATGAAACTAAAGGAAGATTGGGATCCATAGGCCCTTGTACTCTTGAGCTCTCCTAGATGTTTTTCTCCATTATTTTCTTGACAGTTGTTGGGCTTATTCCCAAGTACCACTTTGTTTCTTGCACACAAAAGCCTGGCTCCTCCTCTACTGCCAGCCTCTCCTTACTGCTAGTCGGTAGTTTACATATTGCAATCAGGAACGGAGGGAAAGCACAGATCAACTGGATATGCCGTGTTCCAGGGATGGTGGGGTTTGGCACTTGAGAGAGAGCCCAGCTTAGGTGAGGGAATTCGGCTTTGCTGGGGAAATGGCAAAAGGCAATGACTAGAATTGACTTGTAGGTGCTGCTTCCTGAGGTCCACCTGGCGAGAGCCTCATGGCTAAAGCGCCGCATGGATGCATCCACCCGTAGGTAGGTGGATGTTTTGATTCCTAAGGTTATTTTTTTTTAAATCTCTTTGCTGTGGAAGTAGAACTTAACCTCACAGAAAATCCATGGACAGGGACGAGAGGCAAGTAATACAGCGCTGCCTAGAATCTCAGGCGTCATGCTGTAATCTAACCCGAACGTAGGAGGAACCTTGGAGATGTGAGGTTTCATTTAACATGATTTTGCTTAAGGGTAAATGAGTTCATTTAAGCGAAGTGCTATACAAGTTTCATATGTAAAGCATGCAGGTTCCATTCAGATGCCCAGCTGTGACCAGGTTGAAGCCATTGCTCGTGGTGTTTGATCTAAACAGGTTCTGGTGCCTTCTGATTGAGTGTCCATTCAGGGAGCGAGGTAGGGGGTGGGTGGCAACATACATTGTCTGTCTAGGGAGACACAGATTACCCAGTCAACGGATTAGTTCCAAAGCCTTCTGCATCCTGATTCAGTGCTATCTGCCATGCAGTCTGCAATCTGTAGGCTAGCACCTAAAGAGCCGTCTCGCTTTCCATCGACCTGACCGTGAGTCACCTGCCATGGTCACATCATCCAGTCACCTGGGCTGAGAGAAACTGAGAGGGGAAGACGGCCCCGGGAGCAGGGAGTCCAAATTAATAGCCACAAAGAGGAAGAGAAAGAGGACGAGTAATAATACCTCTAGACATGCTCTTACCATCTGTCCGCATCTGAAAAACAAAAGAAAGACAAAGAAGAGGCTTCCCTGTCGAGACGCTAGTATTCCAGTTCTGTGACACTGGCTCTGTATTTGTGACATCATTTATATCTAGAACCACAGGACAGATGTGCACCCCTGCATGGTGTCTTTCGTTCAGACTTAAATGAGCACATACAGAAAACGCCACGGAAGCTTCCTGTGGAAATGCTGTTGTATAGGGTGGGCTACCTGAGTTTGGCCATTATGATCACTAGCTTAATAACTTAAAAGGTCGTTAACGCCGAGCCTTTCCTCGGGGAACCACGTGTGGCCAGGAAAACACCTATCTTTCCATGATAATAAAAATCCGTTCTGATTTTTAATTTGTCCAAAGGAAAGGAAGAAAACCCCAGTGTTTTTATAACGTTCATTTTAACTTAATTCTCTCTCGTAGGCTATTCCTGTGTTCAGCTAGTTATTACTAATATCAAACGATGGTTAATATTCAGTAAAACGCACTGTACTGTAAAGGAGTTTAATGGAAACCCCTGGTCACACAGTACTTTGAAAGAGAATCTCCCCAAGAGGCAAACGGACTGGGCTCCCAAGCAGCTTCACTGAATGGCACCGTGATGCATTTACTGCTCACCCTTTCAGCCTCAAAACCCTTGCAGAAACTGGCGAAAACACATAAGAAACTGATGTAGGACCAGAATTTTGTAACAGGATAACTGCCCCTAAAGAGTAGAAGACTTGCCTTGGCCTTCACAGCACATATTTTTTTTCCAGTGGACAGCTCTAAGTGGGAAGCATGTCTGTCATCGCTTGATGAGTATGGGAATTGAGGAATGAATCAGGACCTTGGCTAAGACACTCTTTCAGTCCGCCAGTAAATGTTTATTAGGTGACTCGTGTGTGGCAGGCACTGGAGGAACAAAAGGATTACAACAGTCCCTGCTTCAGAGGCGCTAATGATCCAGCCGGGGGGATACTTGCGAAGTTGGATATTTCAGTACATCCTAGTGAGTACAGTGATGTATGTTTTCATTCAGTCAGTCAACAAACGTTCATCATATGCCCATGGCATGCCGGTCGGTGAGGATACTCAAGAAGACAGACAAGGTTCCTGCTCTCTCGGAGTTCATCTTCCATTCAGGGAGGTGGCAAACAACAAGTAATCAAAATAATTTTATGTGACTGTGGGTGGGAAGGACGTGAATGTGGTTAAAGAGAGAGAATATAGGCAAAAGAGACCTCTGTTAGGAACTCACGTTTGAAGTAGACCAGAGTGATGACTCTGAGTCAGGACTCAGCATTCCTTGGATTGCAAGAAACAGGAAGCGTAAGAGGAATGGAGATTATTTATTTTATACTATTAATAATCCAGCAGTACAGTAGACTTCAGGCATGGCATGATCAAGGGCTCAATGTCACTGGACTCCATTTCTCTCCATCTTTCAGTTCTGCTTCGTCTGCTGGTTTGTGTTCCAGGCAGGCTCTCTTCACAGAGCTCACCATGGCTGGCAGCAGACCTGGGCTCCCAATTCAACTCAAACAGAAAAGAAAGGACTTTTCTTCCCAGCAGTGTGCGCTGAGGTCCTAGGTCTTTCTCTGGTTGGCGCAGGTTGGCTACAGGCTCATGTACGATCCAGTTTCTGCACCCAGAGTAAAGGGAGACGTTTGAGACTTGAGTTGTTTCGACACCAAAGTTGGGACAGCATAGCCATTCACATCCAAGATGTTGAAGCTCTCTCTGTCCATTCCCTCACCTGTGAAATGGGGACAGGGAGAGTGCCTATCTCAGGGAGACCTGGAGAAGAACGTTCAGGCAGAGGGAGTAGCAAGTACAAACCTCAGAAGTGGGCAGGGGCCTGATTTGTTTGCCTGTGTGCTGGAGATTGGGAACATGGAGGGTAGAGGCTGAAGAGCGGAGAGAACTGGCCAGCAGCTGGACTGTGCAGGAGCGGGCCAGCCTTTGAAGGATTGTGGTGGCGCCACATTTATTTTCTCTGCTTCCACTTAGAGACGTAGTCCTATCGGGGCGTCCACAGAACTCCCAGCTGGGTCCTCACCGCCTTTCTCTGGGTAGTGCATAGGTGCCCACTGCTGACATCTACCCCACTGTTTGAGTCGCTGATCAAAACCACGCTCTTCTGATGGGCAGGGTCTCCAGCTTTGTTAATACCCTTGGCTGGCTTCCAGCCAAGTCCGGCTGGCCTGAGTTGTGCTGGCGTTATTTGGGGTAACTTCCCATGTTTCTGCTTTGCTTCATTTTGTGCTGATGCTATCATTTAACGCCTGGAGGGCAATCTTACTGTCTTTAAATTCAGGTTTTCGGGTGGTGCTTCACTCTCGCCCTGACTGTCCTATCTCTCCAGCCAAGTCTGTATTGGCAGGATATGAAATTTAAAGTGGGTTGTATGAAATGGACAAAAGCAATAATTTGTGATTTCTACAGTATTAACATCCAGCTGTCCATGTTAACGAATCTATTAGATAATTACTGTTTAGCTTGTGAGAGCCAGATTCAAGTTAGTGAATTTTAATCATTGTGTTTTCTTAGGAATAATTTTTGGAGGGATTAAATGCACATATAGAAATATTTTCTCCCTTCCTTGTATCTATAAGTAGGTTTGTATATCTGTGTGTATGCTACAAACACATAGACACATACATGGTTGGATGTCTCTTTTTCAGTCTCCACATACTATATCCCAAAATAATTCTTGTCATAAAAAATATTCCCCAACACTCCATGTCTGAAGTCTATTAAGGAAGTAGCTTGTTTAGAAAACTTACCAATGCCCTTCCTCTTGTTTCCTTTGCTTTTTAGTTTATTCTGTAAATTGCAACATTTAGCACTTTGCAGTTTAATTTTAAAGGATTACCTATTCTCTTAAATGCTTAAGCAGGGAAGCAAGTTGCAGTTATTGATTTTTCTCTGCATGTATTCTGTGAAAGCTGTATTTGCTCCTTCCCCAGGGAGCATACCCCCTGAACTGCATGCTTGCTGGTGACAGCTCAGACCTCTGATACATAACCAAAGACCTTGCCTAATATCCTTGCTACTGCTCGGGGAATTTTTATTAAGTAAAAGCATCATTAGAGTAGACAGGATGATGAAGTTTAATGAGCATCTTTTGTGCATGAGATTGTTAGTTTTGCTCTGCCAGAATCCTCCTTTCTCCCCTCCGTGGGGCAGAGAGCGAGTCTAGAATGTATGGGGTATTTTAAAAATCTGCCTTACATTTCGTATTTCTGTATAGCTTAATATCTGTCCTAAGCCAGCTACAGATTCCTTTTGGCTATCTATACAGATGCTGTTTACCACATGTATGTGGATAATTTCTTTTTACACTGTGTGTTGGGGGCAGAGAACGGTGACGGTTGTAATGGAGGCGAATGTAAAAGACACGTCCTGGTGTTAGTGAATTTCACGGAACCACCTCTGGGAGGTCTGATCTCAAAAAATCACTGCCTTTTGAATTAATGAGACTGCTCATGGGAATATGGTAACTGTTCTTTTTCTTTCTTCTTCTTTAAGACTCAGCAATTTGTGTGCTAAGGTTCTGTCACCGGCCCCTCAGAAGCTGCTAGATGGGAAAAATAAAGATACTGCAAATGCTTCTTAATAATGTAGGCTTCACACTCTGTCCACAGATTTATTTGAGGAGATTTTAAACTTAGCATCCTACCATAAGATTACAGATTAGACACAAAATGATTTCTCTCCGTTATTGTCACCGGCCATATACTTAGATTTTTCAAATTGGTTCTTTTCTTGGTCTGTATAAGGACTTTCCATGGAAACACCCAAAGCAACAGGAGGGAGGCATATGACATGAGCAAATGACTTCAGAACACCATATTGCACCTCTCATATACCTGGCATTCTGAAACATAATATTTACATAGCACACAATGTGTTGCCAGCAGCTGCCTTGAGTATGTAGAATACAAAAGAAGTGAAGTCCGCAAGTCCCCGCCCTCAGGAAAATGGTAAGCTGCTGAAGAGGACAAAACTGAGAAATCCGGAAAGATGGGAGACGAGAGAACTTCCGGCCTGAAGAGTTTGAACTTTGGAGCTGTTGCCTGGGTTTGATCCAGACCTTTTGCTAAGCCTCAGTTCCTTCATTTGCAAAGATAATACGATAAATCCAACTACCTTGGCTTGTTGTGACAGTGAATGCTGATTGCATGGTTACCATATTCACCGGGTGTCCTGATCCAGGTGCTCTACTGGTACTTGGAAATAACAGCCGAGAGCAGAAATCACCTTGTATCTTATGAAGGACTTAATGATGAAATCCCAATAACCCCCCTAGTATTTGGCGAAGGCGGAAACTGGAGCGGGGCGGGCGGCAGGGCAGAGAAAGCCGTGAAAGGCCGAAAGATGTGGCTGCGATCTGAGCTACAGAGAGGGTGGAGGCTAGGCGTTTCAGGCAGTAGCAACACAGACCAGCAAAACACCGAGACCAGAGGGGTCCTGGCTGACGGGAAAGACTAATCCCAGGCCTTAGATTGATTTAGTGTGAAAAAATTTCGCAGATCGCCTGCAAGGTAGACGGTATACAGATATGACCGTTTTCCAGTGAAGATAACAGAGGTTCTGGAAAGCTATGGGACTCTAAGGTTACTTAGCTAATAGGTGGCAAAACTCACACTCTGCCCACGTTTCCTACAGTCCACACGGCCTTCCTCCAGACCAGCCTTTCTGCACTCGGACGGTGAGCGAACAGAGGGAGATGAAGGTGGGTTAGTTAGGCGTTACATGGCACGTTCTGTGGCTGCTCTCGGATCCAGTGGGTAGCGGATGCTGTTTTCCACGCATAAACCGAGGAGAGAGAATTCCGTCAGTCACGTGTAGGACGCATTGGAGGAAGGCAGGAATCGGTATCAAGGAGACCAAGAAGGGGGAATCCCCTGGCATTCCAGTGGTTGGCACTTGGCACTGTCACTGCGGGGGCCCGGTGTTCGATCCCTGGTTGGGGAAGTGAGATCCCACAATCCCACAAGCCACACGGTGCGGCCAGAAAAAAAAAAAAAAAAGACCAAGAAGGAGGACCTGTTATAATAATCTAATGGCCATGTGGTATAGGCCTATTTTAGGGTAGAAGAAAAAGAATGAATAAAATCATCAGATGATGGAAAAAAGAGCAAGTACCGTAAAGCAGCTTGTTAATCCACTGAGTCACAAACCTTTTGAGAAGCGGATGAAAGCTGCGTTCGCCTTCTGCTGAAAAATGCACATACAGCTTTGCTTGGAGCGTCAGATCCTACCCTGGCCCTAGGCTGAGACTGAAAAAAGAGGCAGGTGCCAAAAAGACTTCATCTTTTTGATCCTGGAGGTCTGGAGACTTCAGAGGGACAGACCTGAGGAACTGGGCTAGGGAGCTATTGTACGCATTTGGTTGGGTATAATAGCTAAATGTCCTAGTGGGAATTAGACGTAGCAGGGGTTGAGGATGGTGGTGACTTGGAGGGCTCCTATTCAGAGATGATCACCGAAGCTACAAAATCAGATGCTCTTTCTAGGGAGGAGGATAGAGAGAGCTAAAAGCAAAACCACAAGGGCTGCAGAATTGTTTGGAGAAAGAGTAAGGACCAAGATAGTGCGTTGGAGCCAAGGGAGGAGATTTTTCAAGAAGGAAAGACATGGTCCCCAGTGGTCTTCATTACTGCGGCCATGAAGCGGTGTGAAGGTCTGCAAGAGACCCTTGGATCCAACAGAAACAGTAAGACTCAAATGGATTTTTTTTTTCCCAAAATGAAGATGGCCGTATTAAATAAAATGCACCTATCAGTAGTAGAAAAGCATACATATCGTACTACTCAATATGGTATCTGTTGAGAAATTCACTCTGATTCTGGTGGGCTGGAATTGTTTGCTCTGCCATCTTAGATGTCATCAGGCAGGGGTGTTGAGTTGTGTGGAGTTTCAGGGGGCCAGTGCGCAGGCAGCTCTGACAGGATGCCTCTCCAGTGACCAGTCTGGTGACCTCTGCTGTCCATGGCATCATTTCATGATGATTTCTCCAGAGCTGGTCTTTGGCTGGGATTCTGCAGATGGCAGCTCAGGGCAGGGCCCGCTCCCACAGGGACGAGAACGAGAGCCCTTGTGAGCCGAGCGATGGTGCCTCTTTCATCTCCCGCAGCACAGAGCATCCGCAGGCATCTCACCTTGGAGGAGACCCTTCAGCAACAGAAGCCTGTTCATCAGACACCTGAGCGTAATTGATCCTGTCCTGTCACTTTAGATGGTTCTCTGTTCATTTTTCTGCCCTCCTTGAACATCTCCCAGTTATCCTCTGTAGACTTCAGATTTCAGGGGGCAGAAGATTTTCCAAGACCCTGTGCCACAGGTTCCCTCCATATGCTGAGTGGATCCCTTGACCCACCAGTGGCTGTGGCCCATCAGTGACCGTGAGCCGGGTTCCTCTGTCAATGCTCTCAAGCCGGCACGGTCAGATTTCAGTGCCCGCCAGAAACCTGCCCGAGAAAGGATCTCCCCACAGGCTCATGGGGGCAAAGTCGATCCCAGCTGTGCTCTGTACCTGCACAGAGCCAGGGTCTGAGAAGCAGGCGGAACTGGCCGGCACAGCCTGAGTCGTGGGCCTTCGTGAGAGGCTAAAGGAGCAGCTGCTGCTCTGGAACACTTGCTCTGAAACACCTGCTCTGAGCCCGCACACACAGGACCGTGTCCATGTCTGATTAATCTCTCTCCACGAGCCCTGCAAGGTAGCAGTTTTCATCATTTTGCAGATAAGGACATCAGACTGTGACAGAGGTTAGCTTCTCAATGTCACATGTCCTTTGGGGCAAACGGTGCCGGAATGCAGAGGCAAGTGAAGCCCCAGGACTGTTCTCCAGAATCCCCCATGCAGGATGCCAGGGCTCCTGTAGGGCGGGGCGGGTACTATCTGAGCAGGGCACTGGGGGGGATGTGCTCATCCAGAAAGCACCGTGTGCCACGGTCTGAAGGGTAGTTGGGACTCTTCCAAGGTCGAAGAGGTGGAAGGTACGTCATGAGAGGAGATATGGGGTGATCAGAGGGACGGAACTCCATCCTAAAGGCTGTGGGCTGTATTGATCTATCCTGTTTTCCACTTTCTCTATTTTCTGATGCTTTGGCATCTTGGGGGTCTTGCTGTCTGGGGAGACTCCCAAGCTAGCTCATTCCTAGAGGAGCAAACAACGCATCTGTTAGCGCATCTTTTCGTATCCAAGCCAACCAACCCCAAACCCCTATCCTAACTACCTCTTTTCTCTAACCCACATGCACCAAGCCAGTATTCCCCATGACCCAGACCCAGGTACTGGATAACTAGAGATCACTTCTTTAGCCCTGGGCTCTGAAATTTTAATCAAATCATTCACTTCTCAACTCACTCGTACCCTGCCTCACCCCTTCCTTTTTGTGAAACCACTATAGAGGCTCTAGGCTTTGCTCTCTCCTGAGCGCCTCTGCCTCCTAACCAGCCCTTGTGCTTCCCCGTGTGGCCCTGCACACAGCTGCATGTGACAAAATGCTTTCAAAGGCACAGACCTCTCCGTCTCCTCCCTGTCACCTCTATGAATTAAATCCTGGGGACATCTCAGGCATGGGCCATGACTCTTAGCTTCAGAGTATGGAGAGAGCCAGTCCCTTCCTGTCTCATTGTGGCAGAGAGGGGACAGTTGGCCTGCCCATTTCCTCTCCCTCTAGTGGAAACAGCACCCGTTTTTCCTTGGGGACACTCCTCTGCGCCCTCTCTGCGACTTAGTTTTTAACTTTTCCTTCTTTTCAGTGAATTATTATCCCAGATTTTTTTTTTTTTTCCCCTGCTGAAATTAAGCAAAATCCTCACAGACAGCCCCAGAGAGGCTCACTTACTGTATCGGTTCCCTATTGCTACCGTTAACATATGACTGATCGTTTTTTTGGGTTTTTTAAAAACTTTTTATTTTATATTGGAGTGTAGCCAATTGACAATGTTGTGATAACAAATTACCATGATATTAGAGGCCCAAACCATAACCAGTGTACTATGTTACAGTTCCGGGTGTCGAAGCCTGAAAGTTTAGGCGTCAGCAGGGTTTTGCCCTTCCAGAGGCTCCAGGGGAGAATGTGTTTCCTTGCCTTCCTAGGGTCTAGAGTCTGCCTGCATTCCTTTCTCCACGTCAAAGCTGGCAGCTGAGCCTGTTCTGGCCCTCCAGCCCCCCCCCTCTTAAAAGGACCCTTGGGATTACTTTGGACCCACCCAGATAATCCAGGATAATCTCTCCATCGCAAGATCCTTCACTTAACCAGCTCTGCAAAGTCCCTTTTGCAATATAAGGTAACATATTCACAGGTTTCAGGGATTTAGGATGTGGACATTTCGGGGGGCCATTGTTCTGCCTGCTACACTTACTTAATTGCCTGGAGGCCCCATGGCTAATAGCTGGTGGAACCCAAGACTGGGGACCCTGAGATGCTTGTCCTTACTGCTCTGCCAGAGCCACGTCTCCAGGTAGGAATGGCCGCTCTCGTGTATCCAATCTACAGATGAGAGTCAAGTGCCGGCTCTCACCGGCCACACAGCTGGAGGAGGGAAAGCGTCCCGCAGCGCAGGGCAGAGTCATCCCGGCTTTGCTGGTGACTCACAGAAGAAGTGGGGCAGTGCATTTAGCTCTGCCTTAGGTGCCTTCTTCAAAGAGGATTCGAACCTTTCTTCCACAGATGCTTGGGGATTTGGCGTCGATAAAAAAATACCGTATTCTTTTTCAGAGGAAAAAGCCTTAGAGAAGTAAAGTAATCATATAATTATCTTCTTTTAATCACTCTGACTGTAACCCCACATCAGTCTTGTTTTTCCACAAGCCCTCGTGGGCCACGTCCAATAGTCCTGTCCTGGTGCCAGGCTCAGTTCACCACCGTGGCCACCCTGTGAGAAAACGCATCATTTTTTAACAGATGAAGAAACTGAGGCACGGTGGGGTGAGGCTTGCTAATCATTTGCCCAGAACGAACAGTTCGTAAAGTGGCAAAACGAGGATTTTAAGCATCAAGTTCAGGACTGCTATCTCCCGTCCGGCCCTTTGTAGCGAGTGGCTTGCTGTGTAGCCCCAGGAAGGCCAGGCACGCAGTGGGATCTGAGTCCAAAAAGGCAGGCGTTGAAACGTTGGAACATTCCAGTTCCTTCCTGGAAAGAGGAGCCTTGCTGAGTCCCGAGCAGCTTTTGCACCGCCTCCTGAAATGACTTTGCTGGATTACCGCCGTCAGGGCCCCGCGACACTGCCACCCTCTCTGGGAAGGCTTCCGTGCCTGCGTGTTCAGGATGTGGTCCCCAGCAGGCCTGCATCAGGTCTTTCATCTCTTCTCCCTCCTCTGACCCCTTTATTTCTTTTGATATCACTTTCCCAGCACCTGAGTCTTGCCGGGTTTCCAAATTCATGAGCGAAGGAGTTGTGTTTCTGCAGATTTTTGTAATCCTTCACATCTGATGCTGTCTGCGAGTAAAAATGTGTATACTTTTTTCCTTTATGGGGATAAAAGTTTAGAAAATAGAGGAGAGACACGTGAAGCTGTAAGAAAGCGGTACCGTGGGAACAGGTACTGAGACCATAGGTGCCTGTGTGAATGCACAGGACAGAGGAGTCAGACCTTGGCTTCGTGCCAGGTGGGAGGAGCTTGGAGCACATCCCGCTGGAGCGCTAAGCCCCTGCTCTTGAGGGAAGCGGCATCCTAGGAGGAGACGGGCAGACGCTATGAGAGGATAAGCTTGTCTCAGAGAGTGTGTTGGTAAAGGTGAGGAACGTAAGGGCCAGCTCTACTTTGGCTCAGGGTTTCCTCTCCCTGTCTGGCGTATCTGGGAGACATGCTGGAGGGGCAGGGGAAGGGGTGCACAGGTTGGAGCCTCCCACGTAATGCAAGGTAATCTTCCTGTCTCAGGATCCTTAGTCTCACCTCTGCAGAGTCCCCTTTGCCCTGTAAAGTTCCGGGGGTATTAGGACAGGGACATCATTGGGGGTTGAAGTGGCAACAGTGGTGAAGCCGGACTGGCTGAACCTTCCTTTCTGCCTAAACCAATGTTTCTTTCCCTGGATCCAGGAACCCCAGGTGTCCAGGGCACAGAACCAGCCGCTCTTTTTAAAGTCTAGGGGAGGGGGTCCTGTGTTGGTTTGAAGATCCGTTTTCCTGGATGGCAGGTTCTCTTGGGGAGGAAGATGTTTCCGCTCAGGGGTGCCGGGGAGGACTGGGCCTGCCTCTCCATTCAATTAGCCAGAAGTCCTCTAAGGGAACTTCTACAGACTTCGAACGCTGACTTGCAAGTGCTGATATGACCCATCTAGGACATGTGGTACCTCCTTCACCCTCCCCTTTACCCAGAGAACGTTCCCAGCACCTGGCTGGACTTAACATTCTTCAGCTCGTAGCTCTGTCTGCTGCCACATCCTGCATTCTAAACTTCTTGGGAGCAGAAACCCATCTTCATGACCACTGTTGGTAGATGCTGCTTGTTACTGCTTCTGAGGAGATGCTTGGAAGCCTCTGGAGAAGATAGACTACGTCTGACCTGTCAAAACCCAGTGTCCAGCTTTCCCTAAGCGTCCAGTCAATTGGACAGCTCCGAGCACCAGGTCCCTCCCTCGGCCTGTCAACCACAGCGTCGGAAGAGCATCAGTATGTGCCCAGTGCAGGAGAGGGTGTCGATTCCCTGCGTGGATCCTAGAACACGGGACACCTTGTACAGGAAGGTCAGTCTTCGTGTCCGCCCTGTTCAGTTAGCATAAGGCAATCGCACTAAGCGGGGTCAGACATTGCCTTCCCTCGGGAGGCACTGAGACACCCACCTGCCTCTCTCAGCGACACAGTTATATCAATAAGGGGAGTTAAGGTTGAGCTGTATTTATCGTAGGGTGGCTTTTAATTTCGTTTAATCAGAGTTACTCATAAATTACCGATTAATGACTACCTGCTGTTGGGTTCCATCCCCTCAGCCGCGGAGCTGACTCCGCTCTGCGATGGATGCCATGGCTGTAATTATAGGCTACTTTGTCAACATTTAATCAGCGGTACTTATTAACATGGCATTGGTGGGTGGTCACCATCCCAGCGCCATCCATCACGGGTGAGCAGCTAGCGAGGGCTCGGACACCATCGCTCTCTGTCACGTCACCCGGCCCTGGGGTTCTCGGGCCGGAATGCTGTTCACTTTGCACTAAGTGGACACTCCATCATTTCAGTTCGGCCCAATTTCTGTCACTGTCGACTTCAGCACTCGTGGCCTGTGGAGCTTCAGTCCGGATTGGCCAGGCTAGGCATCATGGTTCCCCTAGTCCTGGATCTCTCTCTCTTTGCTGATTTCACACTTAGCCCAGGGAGTGTAGGATTCCAAGAGACTTGTCCAGAATTGGACTTCATGGCATGGTGGGGAGAGAGAGAGAGAATGTGTGTGTGTGTGTGTGTGTGTGTGTGTGTGTGTAAGACAGTTTATAATTCTTAAATCCAGCATATGACCCAGAGAAAACAGAAATGACATTGTGGTGTTCTTTGGCTTCCTGAATATTCCTAGAGATGAATCTGTTGATGAAAACGCTGCCAGTAGAAGCATATCTTGTGTTCCCAAGGTAGATCTCACAGTGTCCCCTCCTCTCTCTTTTCAGCCTCTACGGCAGACACATGCAGGCAAACCCAGAACCGCCGAAGAAAAATAATGACAAATCGAAAAAGATCAGCCGGAAACCCCTGACAGCCAAGAACAAATAAGGGGTTGGCATGGGCTGGACTCCTGATTGCTTCTCTCCTTATTACTTCTGTTGTCTCTTTTTCTATCTCACAAACGAATACTGTGTGTGTGTGTGTTTTGTTTTTTCTCTTTCTAGCGCTTACCACCGTACCTTTTAAATTCTTTTGGTGGGTGGTAGATTTTTCATAAGTTCTTCAAGCCATTTCCATTTGTTTCCTTGAAATTGCCAAAGGCAGGCTTAATTCAGCTGCAAATTCCATATGAGGCACCGCTTTCAGCTCCTTGAATAGATGTTCACAGAGTTGCTTATTATGAAAAGAATAATTAAAACCATGTAATCATTTAAATGCCACAGTTAACACTGTTTATTCACATAACTCATTATTTTTGCTTTATTAACAGTTCTCCTTCACCACTGAGATTTTATGTCAACTTCCAAATGATTTTAATAAAATCTTGACTTCGTGTCACATGTTGCTTCTTGAATAAAAAAATATCTGACCTTGGGTATACCCATTTTCGTTTACTTTTTCCCCCAAAATGATCTTATCTACTTTTATTGGTTGTCGATGATAAACTCTGAAACTTTCCATGAAAGAAATGCAGCATTAAATCAGAGTTAGTTTCTTCTCACATCGATTTGTCAGTTTTTTTTTTTTTTTTTTCCTTTGAGGACTGTTTCTAAATTAGGAAGGAGCAGAAAAACAAATCTCTAGGAGATTTTGCCAAAGGATTTTGGAAAGCAGCATTGCTTAGCTGAAGGAATGGTGACTTCTGCCAGTGGCTGGTCGACAAGAGCTGTGAAACAGAGAGAAAAATACTCAAGTGTGTTTCTTGTCACTGCAGAAAATCTGCTCATATCAGAGCATCCTCCTAAGTGACTGTGATGATGCCAAAGAAGTTGTGTAAATGTGCACACTCTATACCACACCCAGTGTAGAAACTGCAGCGGCAGAATCATTAAACAAGTAATTGTTTACCTCTGTGATAGGCAGCTTTGCTCTTATCTACAGTAATATGTATGTCAGTGGAAGCACATCCAAGCAGAATGTTTGTGCTAAAGGGACTGCCAACCCTGGAATGTCTTAAAAGGTGTGTGAAGATGTAACATTGTCTCAGATGGATTGTCTGTATCTACCCCTGCATCTTCTTTTCTCCATCTCACAGCTGAAACCCTGAGACCAAGACCACTGGAACACAGAAAAAACCAGAATCAAAACACAGCCGAAAATCCTGAGTTACTTAGGAAAAGGATGCATTCGAATCACAGAGATCACTACTGAAGGTCTGTACTTCTTCTTTCTGGATAACTTCCTGATAAAACATTCACCATGGGAAGAAGAATTCCCAGGTGCCATCACCTGTTTGGGAATTTAGTTGATGTAATTTTTCTAGGTGCAGTCTTTGCCTCAGCCTGAATTTTGTTAAATTTTTTTTAGCTTGTGAAATTACAGGAGGAAGAACAATACCTCTACTATGGGTGATTGGAAAGACTTCATCTAAAATTAAACTAGCAACAAAGCTTTAGTAAAACTACCACAATATAGTCTTCTGAATAATTTTTTTTTTAAAGATGAACACTCTAGATAGACATATGGGCAATACACGAAAATTCACCGGGAGGAAATATCCCCAAGAACCATGGGGGAAAAAAAGGTCCAGCCTTACTAGTAGTCAGAAAGATATAAATCAAAGCAAAAATAAGACAGCTTGTAACAATGAGAAATGTGCATATATTTTTTAAGCTAGTGTTAAGTGCTAGAGGGAGTCATATGAGATAAACATTCTTATACGCTGCTATTGGGAATATAAATTTCTCTCCAGAAAGGTGGTAGGAATTTAATGATAACTAGCAAAACTTTAAGATGGGAAAGGAGGGTTAATGGTGTATCCACATGATAAACTTCTATGAAGACATTAAAAATTATTGAACGATATCTAGGGGCAAAGGGAGATAATCATATCCAGTTAAGTAAAAAAAAAAAGTCACACTTAAAAAACTATATGAGTGGTCCCAATTGTGGAAAAAGGAAATTGTGTTTATAATATGTATGCACAGAAAAATGGAAATGGACTTGGATTTTATGGCTGATAAATTATTTCTGTATGGTAGGTTAAAAATTTTTTAATTCCTTTTTATACTTATTCTGTACTTTAAATTCTCTGTAATCGGCATGTATATTTTTATAATCAGAAAATATTAAATATATATCTTTTCAAAATAGAATTGGAAAATATCATGTATGTAAGTGCAAGGCGTAATGTAAAATCTCAGGGGGGTTTTCTGCTTTTTCTTTTGCCACCAGTGTGTTTTCACGTCTTTTCATACAGTCTTTTTGGTTACTTGATAACTGGATTTACAAAATATCTACTTTTCAAAAGGTAGCACTTTTTTTCTCCCAGTCTTACTGTGATATAATTGACAAACACTGTATAACTTTAAGGTATACATTATAAATGACCTGACTTAGGCATGTTGTGAAATGATGACCATGGTAAGTTTAGTTAACGTCCATCATCTCGTATTAGTACCCCCCAAAAAGAAAGTTTGTCTTCTTGTGATGAAACCTCTTAGCATCCATTCTCTCAACAACTTTTAAATATGCAGTACAGCAGTGTTACGTGGTATCCTCAGTACTTAGTTATAACTGGCAGGTTATACCTTTTGACCACCGTCATCCAGTTCCTCCAGCCCCACTCCCTGCCTCTGGTAACTGCAAATCTGATCTCTTTTCCTATCATTTTGTTTTTTAGATTCCCACAAGTAAGTGATCATACAGTATTTGTCTTTCTCTGTCTGCCTTAACTCGCTTCGCATAATGTCCTCAAGGTCCGTCCATGTTGCCACAAACAGCAGGATTTCCTTCTTTTTATGGCTGAATAATATTCCATTTATATAAATATAACACAATTTCTTTATCCAGTCATCCTTCGACGTTGTTTCTGTGTCTCGGCTGCCATGAATAATGCTGCTGTGAATGTGAGGGTGCAGATATCTCTTTAACATAGTGTTTTCATCTTTTGGATATATTCCCAGAAGTGGAATTGCTGGATCATATGGTAGTTCCAGCTTTAATTTTTGTGGAACCTCCCTAGTGTTCTCCATAGTAGCTGTACCAATTTACAGTCCCGCAGACAGCGCACAAGGGTTCCCTTTTCTCCACATCCTCGCCAACAGTTTTTTCCCTTGTCTTTTGATGATAGCCATTCTAACCAATGTGTGCTGATTGTGGTTTTTTTTTTTTTTTTTTTTTTTTTTTTTGCGGTACGCGGGCCTCTCACTGCTGCGGCCTCTCCCGTTGTGGAGCACAGGCTCCGGGCGCGCAGGCTCAGCGGCCATGGCTCACGGGCTCAGCCGCTCTGCGGCACGTGGGATCCTCCCGACCGGGGCACGAACCTGTGTCCCCTGCATCGGCAGGCGGGACTCTCAACCACTGCGCCACCAGGGAAGCCACTGATTGTGGATTTGATTTGCATTTTCCCTGCTGATATTGAGCATATTTTCGTGTACGGTTGGCCATTCATGTATCCTTGGGAAAATATCTATTCAGGTGTTTTGCCAGTTGTTTAATTGGATTATTTGTTGCTATTGGGTTGTATGAGTTATTTATATCTTGTGGATGTTAAGCCCTTATCAGGTATATGGTTTGCAAACTTTTTTGCCCGTTCCATAGGTTGTCTTCATTTGTTGACGGTTTTCCTTTGCTGTGCAGAAGCTTTTTAGTTTTGATTTAGTGCAACTTGTTTATTTTGTTGCTTGGTGCTTTAGTTGTTATATCTAAAAAATTATTGCCAAGACCTATGTCATAGAGCTATTTTCCTGTGTTTTCTCCCAAAAGTTTTAGAGTTTCTGGTCTTATATTTAAGTTTATACATTTTGAGTTAAATTTGGTCAGTGGTATAAGTTAGAGCTTGTATCACTTCATTATTTTACACAGGAATGTTAGTTTTCCCAGCACCATTCATTGAAGAGACTGTCTTTTCTCCACTGAGTATTCTTGGCTCCCTTGTCAAATTTTAGTTGACTGTATATGCATGGGTTTCTTTCTGGACTCTTGATTCAGTTCCATTGTTCAATGTGTCTGTTTTCATGCTAGCACCATACTGGTTTAATTATTGTAGCTTTATAATAAAGGTTGAAATCAGGAAATACGATGCCTCCTGCTTTGTTCTTTCTCAGGATTGCTTTGGCTATTTGGAGTCTTTTGTGGTTCCATGTAAACTTTATGATTGTTTTTCTACCTCTGTAAAAAAAAAAAATGTCATTGGAATCTTGATATAGATTGCTTTTAATCTATGTATGGCTTTGGGTAGTATGGACATTTTAACATTAATTCTTCCAGCCCGTTAACACAGGATACCTTTCCATGTTTTTTTTGTGTTCCTCAGTTTCTTTTATCAATGTCCTGTTTTCAGTGTAGAGATCTTTCACTTCCTTAGTGAAACTTATGCCTAAGTATTTAATTGTTTTTGATGCTGTTGTAAATGGGATTATTTCCTTTACTTCTTATTCAGATAATCCATTATTATTATATAGAAATTTTAGTGATACTTTAAAAATTTTATTTATTTATTTTTGGCTGCGTTAGGTCTTCGTTGCTGCACACGGGCTTTCTCTAGTTGTGGCAAGTGGGGGCTACTCTTTGTTGTGGTGCATGGGCTTCTCCTTGCGGTGGCTTCTCTTGTTGTGGAGCACGGGCTCTAGGCGCGCGGGCTTCAGTAGTTGTGGCTCGCGGGCTCCAGTAGTTATGACTTGCGGGCTCTAGAGCACAGGCTCAGTAGTTGTGGCGCACAGGCTTAGTTGCTCCGCAGCATGTGGGATCTTCCTGGACCAGGGCTCGAACCTGTGTCCCCTGCATTGGCAGTGGATTCTTAAACCACTGCGCCACCAGGGAAGCCCTCTACTGAGTTTTGTATGTTAATTTTGTATCCTGCAGCTTTATAGAATTCATTGATTAGATCTAACACTTTTTGTGGAGTCTTGAGGATTTTCTCTATATAAAATCCTATCATCTACAAAGAGACAATTCCATTTGTTCCTTTACAGTTATGATGCCTTTGTTTCTTTTTCTTGCCTGATTGCTCTGGCTGAGACTTCTTGTATTATTATGAATACATGTGGTGACAGTGGGCACCCGTTTCTTGTATTTGATCTTTGAGAAAAATCTTTCAACCTTTTACTGTTGAGTATGATGTTAGCTGTGGGTTTGTCATATGTGGTCTTTATTATGCTGAGATTTGTTCCTTCTGTACTTAACTTTTTAGGAGTTTTTATCATGAATGGATGTTGAATTTTGTCAGATGTTTTTTCTGCATCTGTTGAGTTGATCATCTGATTTTTTTCTTTCAGGCTATTAGTGTCATATATGACATTTATTGATTTGTGTATGTTGAACCGTTCTTGCATGTCAGAAATGAATCCCATTTGATCATGGTGAATGATCCTTTCAGTGTGCTGCTAAATGCAGTTTGCTAATATTTTATTGAGAATATTTACATCTATATTCATCAGGGATATTGGCCTGCAGTTTCCTTTTCTTGTGTCCTTTTCAGGCTTTGGTATCAGGGTACTGGTGGCCTCATAAAATGAGTTTGGGAATGTTCCCTTCTCTTGGATTTTTTGGAAGAGTTTGAAGAAGATTGGTGTTAATTCTTTTTATTATCAGTAAGTATAGTTGATTTACAGTACTTTA
Organism: Phocoena sinus; assembly: GCF_008692025.1. Taxonomy (NCBI): domain Eukaryota; kingdom Metazoa; phylum Chordata; class Mammalia; order Artiodactyla; family Phocoenidae; genus Phocoena; species Phocoena sinus. The sequence goes on from NC_045764.1 coordinate 5,757,634, forward strand.
CAACATAGTGACTCAGTATTTTTATAGCTTATACTCCATTTAAAATTATTATAAAATATTGGCTATATTCACTGTGAAGAATATACCCTTGTTGCTTATTTATTTGATACACAGTAGCTTGTATCTCTTAATCACCTACCCCTCCTTTGCCCCTCCCACCTTCCCTCTTGCCACTGGTAACCACCAGTTTGTTCTCTATATCTGTGAGTCTGTTTCTATTTTGTTATATTCATTCATTTTATTTTTTAGATACCACGTGTAAGTGATAACGTACAGTATTTATCTTTCTCTGTCCGACTTATTTCACTGAGCATAACACCCTCCAGGCCCATCCATGTTGTTGCAAATGGCAGAATTTCATTATTTCATGGTTCAGTAACATTCCATTGTGCATATGTATACAACATGGTGTGAATTCTTGTTTAATTGTTTGGCAGAATTCACCAGTGAAGTCATCTAGTCCTGGGCTTTTCTTTGTTGGGAGGTTTTTGATTACTGATTCAATCTCCTTACTAGGACAGTCAGCCCTCCCTATCTGTGAGCTCCCCATCTATGGATTCACCCAACTGTGGAGCAAAACTATATTTTTTTAAATTCCAGAAAATCCCACAAAGCAAAACTTGAATCTGCCACATGGCAACAACTGTTTACAAAGCATTTAAATTGCATTTACAGCTATCTACATAGTATTTACATTGTATTAGGTATTATACGTACTCTTGAGATGATTTAAAGTATATGGGAAGGCTGCGTAAGTTATATGCAAATACTCTGCCATTTGATATAAGGGACTAGGGCATCTGAGGATTTAGTATCTGTGTGGGGTCCTGGAATGAATTCCCCACAGATATTCGAGGACGACCAGTTCTGTTCATATTTTCTGTTTCTGTGATACCCATTGTAATGTCTCATCTTTTATTTATAATTATTTTGATTTGAGTCCTCTCTTATTTCCTAAGTTAGCCTAGCTAAAGGTTTGTCAATTTTGTTTATGTTTTCAAAGAACCAACTCTTAGTTTCGTAAATTATTGTTTCCCTCCTCTCTGTTTCATTTATTTCTGCTCTAATCTTTATTATTTCCTTCCTTTTGCTAACTTTGGTTTCAGTTTGTTTTTCTTCTTCTAGTTCCGTGAGGCATAGGGTTAGATTGTTTACTTGAGATGTTTCTTGTTTCTTAATGTAGACGATTATTGCTGGGAGCCACCTGGTTAGACTGCGTTTGCTGCATTCCATAAGTTTTGGCGTGCGGTGTTTCCATTTTCATTTGTCTTGAGATACTTTTTAAAATTTTCTCTTTAATTTCTTCTTTGATCCATTAGTTGTTCAGGAGAGTGTTGTTTAATTTCCATGTGTTAATGAGTTTTCCAGTTTTCCACCTGTTATTGATTTCTAGTTTCATTGTGATCAAAGATACTTGGTATGGATTCAGTCTTTCTGAATTTGTTAACACTTGTTTTGTGGCCTAGCGTATGGTCTATTCTAGAAAATGTTCCATGTACCCTTGGGAAGAATCTGTATTCTGCTGTTGTTGGATAGGATGGTCTCTATATTTCTAGGTCCATTTAGTCCGTAGTTTGTTCAAATTCACTGTTTCCTTATTGAGTCTCATCTATCCATTGTTGAGAGTGCCATATTAAAGTCTCCAGCTATTGTTGTATTGCTGTTTATTCTCTTTTCAGTTCTGTTTTTGCTTTATATTTGTAATTGCTCTGATGTTTGAGTGCCTAAATATTTACAATTATCATGTAGTCTTGAGGGATTGACCCCCCCTTATCATTGTATAATAGCCTGCTTTGTCTCTTTTTACCGTTTTTAGTTTAACGTCTATTTTGTGTGATGTAAGTGTAGCTACCCATGGTTTTGTGTGTGTGTTACCATCTGCATGAAATATTTTTTTCCATCCCTTCACTCTCAATCTATGTGTGTCATTAAGGCTAAAGTGAATCTCCTGTGTGCAGTGTATTTTTTTAATCTATTCATTCTATGTCTTTGATTAAAGAATTTAATCAGTTTACTTTTAAAGTAATTATTGATAAGTCAGGACTCATTATTCCTGTTTTGTTCATTGTTTTTCAACTGTTTTGTAGATCCATTGCTCCTTGCTGCTTCTCCTGCTGTCTGGTGTGTGTGTGTGTGTGTGTGTGTGTGTGTGTGTGTGTGTGTGTGTGTGTGTTTTGATGTCTTTTGGTGTGAATATGCTTTGACATCTTTATCATGTTCATTTTCGTAATTACTACAGGGTTTTTTTTTTCCCCTTTTGGTTACCATGAGGCTTACATAAAATATTTTAAGCTTATAACACTATTTTAAACTGATAACAAGTTAACTTTTATAGCATTCCTAAACTTTATACTTTTACTTCTCCTCTCCTTCACATTTTAGGTTATTGATGTTACGGTTTACATATTTTTGTATTGTATATCCAGTAACAGATTATGGTAGTTACGTTTATTTTTACTGCATTTGCTTCCTAAGTTTTAAACAAGACTTGTGAGTGAACTATTCACCACTATTTTCATATTACACAATTGAACTTTGGTATATTTACCATTACCTGTGAGTTTTATGCTATCTTCTTAAATTTTTATGATGTTAATTAATTAGCACCTTTTTACTTCCTCTCAGAGACTCCCTTTAGCATTTCTTGTGAAGTAGGTCTAGTGGTGATGAACTCCCTCAGCTTTTGTTTGGGAGTCTTTATCCTTCCTTCATTTGTGAAGGACAGCTTCACCAGGTATAGAATTCTTGGTTGACAGGTTTTTTTTTAATTTCATTATTTTGATTTATATTATTCCATTCTCCAGGAACAGAAAATTTTTCATTGAGACATCTACCAGTAGTCTCACCTGGGTGTCCTTGTATGGAACTTTGCTCTTTTCTCTTGCTGCTTTCAAAATTATTTAATTTGTTTTTGACTTTTGACAGTTTAACTATAATGTATTTTGATGTAACCTTACTTGGATGCAGTCTGTTTGGAGTTGGGTCTCATGGATCTGAATGTTCACTTCTTTCCCCAGGTTTGGCATGTTTTCAGCCACTGTTGCTTTAAATACACTTGCTGTCCCTTTCTCTTTCTCTTGTCTTCTTGGAATTCCCATAATGTGGATAGTTTCTCTTGACTGTGTCCCGTAAGTCTTGTAGGCTTTCTTCACTCTTTAATTCTTTTTTCTTATTGCTCCTCTGACTAGATAATTTCAAATGTCCTGTCTTCTAGGTCATTGATTCTTTCTTCCGCATGGTTAAGTCTGTTTTTGAGACTTTCTATTGAATCCTTCAGTTCAGTCATTGTATCTTTCAACCCTAGGAGTTCTGTTCAGGTTTTTTGATGGTTTCTGTTTCTTTATTGAGCTTCTCATTTTGTTCATGTATTGTATTCTTAATTCTGTTCAGCTGTCTGAGTGTCCTTGCAGTTCACTGAACTTCTTTCAGCGGATTATTCTGAATTCTTTGACTGTTCACAGAGGGTCAGTCATTAGAGCTTTATTAGTTTCCTTTGGGGGTGTCACATTTACCTCCTTTTCTTGTGATCCTTGACTCCTTACATTGGCATCTGTGCATTTGAGTAATCCGGCCCCTCTTCTAGACTTTATGGGTTTGCTTGGGCAGAGGAAGATCTTCACCAGGCAGCTCAGTCTGGGCTTCTGGGTGTGTCTTCTCGTAATATCCTTGGACAGGTGGGGCCTGCTGTTACGGTCTTTTTTGGTACGAGGCAGCTGCTCAAGCTCTGGAGATAGGGACAGGGGGCGTGTGACACTGGTTGAGAACAGATGGATAGAACTGCTGACTTGTTTCCCTGCTCAAGTTAAGCCATAGGAGGGGGTCCCTGGGGGCCTGGAGTCTCTGGTCAGGCTTACTAGTTGGTCTGGATTGGGTCCTGTACTGAGCGGTAGGCAGGGCTATGAATTATGAATAGTTCCCCTGCCCTGGCTGTGCAGCAGGATGGGACCCAGAGTCTGTACAGCTCATTGTTTGGGGGCTCAGATGAGGCCAGAGTGTACACTGAATAGCCTGGTCGGTGAGGCTACCAGTTTTGCTCCGCAGACGGAGGGAGCCACAGGCTGTGCTTGCTGCTCCGGTATCAGTAGAAGCAGGGCTGTTGAATGGGCTGCACAGCTCCCCGTGTGTTCTGGTCAGCTTCCCTGGTGAGACAGGCTGAAGACTATATTCAGCAAAGAAGGGGCTACAAATTAGATCCGCTGACTGGGCACCGCAAGAGAAGCAGCTCTTTAGCCAGGAAAGCTGTTCATTTGTTGTCTTAACTCAAGCCAACCCGCACCCCAAGTTCCCTGGCCGAACAGAGCCACTGGCTTTATTCTGCAAACTATTGGTTCTGCCTGTCCTTCTCTGGGCTCAAGTGCCACTGAGTCATGCAGCTTCCAGGAGTTGTCCCTAGCCCTTCTGGTCAGATGGGGCCAGATGACACTCTCCACGAGGCGGGGGGGACTGTGATTCAGCTCCCTGCCTGCACATGGGCCAAGCAGGCTGTACGGCCTGTAAAGTCATCATTTGAGGACCTGAACGAGGCAGACTGGCACCCTGCCGAGTCCCCTGGCCATGCCGTGCACCCACCTTGGGTCTGCAGATGAGCAAAACCACAGGTTGGTACTACTGCTCGGGCTCTGCAGGTAGGAACTTTGTTTGCCAAGATCCAAGTGCTGGTTGTTGAAAGCCCCTCCCCTTGCTCGATCACAGTCACATTCCCAGTGGTGGAGCCCTGCAGATTCCCCTGAGTTCTCCATGAGGTAAGACCAGAGTGCGAACCCCCAGGAAGTGACCTACAGTGCAGGGAGAGCTGATGTCCCCCCAGCTCTCTTTTCTCACTGGAGAACCGTAGGCTCAGGGAAGACCTTTTTGTGTGGTGGTGTGCTGGCCTGGGGGAGGGACACCGTGGTCAGCGTGTAGCTGCCCCTCTTATCCTTCTCATGCAGTCTGTCTTGGTCTCTGTGATGAAGGGGGTGCTTCAGCCTTACCCCCATTTTCTAGAATTTTCTCAGTGGCATCATGTCCATGAATAGCTTTTAGTATCTCCTGTGAGGTGGATGAAGTTGGGAACGACCTACGTTATCATCTTGGTGACATCGCTCTCTTCAAAAATGTATCTTTACAACAAAGATAACCTAACATTTTAGCACAATGGTGAGATTGGTTGTTGCTGAGGACACCTTCCAGTCTCTCAAGGTAGCCTTTACTCCAGGCTCTAAGCCTATGCAGGAACCCATGATCTTTTTTTTAAATAAATAAATTAATTTATTTAGGCTGTGTTGGGTGTTCGTGGCTGCGTGCGGGCTTTCTCTAGTTGCGGCGAGCGGGGGCTGCTCTTCCTTGCGGTGCACGGGCTTCTCACTGTGGTGGCTTCTCTTGTTGTGGAGCACGGCTTCTAAGCGCACGGGCTTCAGTAGTTGTGGCTCTTGGGCTCTAGAGCACAGGCTCAGTAGTTGTGGCGCACGGGCTTAGCTGCTCCGCGGCATGTGGGATCTTCCCGGACCAGGGCTCGAACCCATGTCTCCTGCATTGGCAGGTGGATTCTTAACCACTGCGCCACCAGGGAAGCCCTCATGATCTTTTTCATTCCTTGTTTGAGGCATCTTTCCTTGGACTTAACTTCCTGTAAGAGACTGATCATGCCCATGTGCTGGATACTTTAGAGGTTGTGTGCAAAATACTTCTGTATAGATAGTTGCGTTCAGTCCTTGCCATTGCCTTGTGAGACAGGCAGGCCAGGATTATGTACGAATTCATTGTCTAATGGTTCTTAGACCTAGCAGAGACATGTTTCTCTTCCTTTACTAGAAGTTAAATGTTCTGTTAATCATGAGTGTATTGATTTTCTTTTCAGTTAAGGTAGAAGCAAGTAGGCAAGGTGGAAGCAAGTGGAAAAAGTTGGGCTTGGGAGAGATGTTCAGGTTAAAGAGTTGTTCTTTTGGGTTTTTTTGTTTGTTGGTTGTTTTTTGGGTTTGTTTATTTTTTTTTTTAATGCCAGTGACTTGTACACTTTTTCTTTTGGCAACGCCACATGGCTTGTCGGATTTTAGTTCCCTGACCAGGGATCAAGACTCTGCCCCCTGCAGTGGAAGCGCAGAGTCCTAACCACTGGACCGCCAGGGAATTTCCTGGTGTTTGTTTGTTGGGGTTTTGTGGTTCTTTTGCTTCAAGATCACAGACGCTTTGCCATTTTAGTGTGCATTTGGAATCTCTGAGAAGGTGCTGTGGTATGCAGGGGCATCTGCCCACAGAATCCCTTTTCCACTAACCACTGTACCACACTTGTAGTCTGTGGAACCCACACTGGGATACGTTCTCCATAGGATCGAGCGGCTAGCCTGAAGTCACGTCAGTTTCATCCTGTAGCGCTAGAAACTACTTGTAAACCATTTAGCACAGGTAAATCCTCACTGTGGTAAGTTGGAATAGATAGAGAACGAAAATCATACGAATCCAGAAGGAAGTGAGTTGTCTCAATCGTGCTTCAAATATCAGTTGCTGGAAATATAAAACCAAAGTTGACTCTAACTTGCTATGTTTTTACTTTTACTTACCCTCATGCACTATGTACTAAATACTTGCTCATTGCAAAGTTAAGTTTCTAACAGGAAAGTTTCTAACAAAACTTCCTAGTTTTACTATCCTGCGTGGACCCTTGAGAAAATCTTCTAAGCTCTACCTTCAAAATATCATCAGAATTGCCGACTTTATGCCATCTTCCGGCCACCCTCGCTTCTCACCTGGGTTACTGCAGCCTCCTCCAGTTGGGCTGCGTGCTGTCCTTCTTGCTTTCTTACAATCTGTGTCCAACAGTGATCCTTTTGGGACTTCCCTGGCGGTCCAGTGGTTAAGACTTTGCCTTCCAATGCAGGGGGTGCAGGTCTGATCCCTGGTCGGGGAGCTAAGATCCCACGTGCCTCATGGCCAAAATAACCAAAACATAAAACAGAAGCAATCCTATAACAAATTCAATAAAGGCTTTAGAAATGGTCCACATCAAAGAAAACTCTTGAAAAAAACAACAGACGATCCTTTTAACACAGCCCTCAGAACCCACTTCTGCTTGCCATCTCCTGCTGGCGTCTCCTTTCACTCCGAGTAAAAGTCACAGTTACCATGGCCTCCACAGTCCTGTGCGCTCTGCCCTCCCCCCCCCCCCTCCTTTTCTCACTTGATCTACTCCAGCCACCCTGGCCCTCAGGTTCTCCCTACTTCAGGGCTTCTGTGCATTCCGTCCTTTTCCTAGAATGTTCTTCTCCCACGTATAATTCCCTCACCAACTTCAAGTCTTTGTTCAAAAATCACTTTCACAGTAAGGCCTACTCTGCTCACCCTGTTTTAAACTGCAGTTTATTTTGTTTATTGCCTGTGCCCTACCCCCAGAATGTAGGTTCCATCATCCCTAGAATGTAGGCTCCGTGAGGAAAAGAGTCAGCAAAACGTGGGCTACAGGCCGGGTGTGGTCCATGCCTTTTTTCGTAAGTAAAGTCTTACTGGAACACAGCCACTCAAGTTCATTTACTTGGTGTCTCTGGCTGTGTTCGTGCTGCCCCAGCCAGGCTGGCTGGTTGTGACAGAGACTGTCACCTAGTTTGGCCCACAAAGCCAAACATAGCTGCTATCTGGCCCTTCATAGAAAAAGTCGGCTGATTTCCCATTAACTGTTCTATCTCCAGGACTTAGAATGGTGCATTGATTTCTTCTGTAGCAGCTTGAACTTGAAGGGCCCTGTGCTTCAGTTGACCTGTTATGAGTCCAGAGGAAGGGCCCAGGAGGAAAATCCAAAATGCTCTGGTCAATGTGAGTCAATTTGAAAAGGATCTTTACCAAAATAGACTCCTCTGGGAAATGATGTTTAAGGATGGCAGCTAAAGTACTACTGGTCTCTGTTCTACCTGGACACTCTGTAACCTCAAATCAGGCATTAATCGTTCATGTGTATATCTCCCCGTCTAGAATATGATCGTAAGGTCATCCTACATTTACTACACATTAATTGTGTGTACATGATTAATCATATAATCACAATCTGTATGTCTATATATGTACATATATACGCACACATACGAATATACGTATGTGTATGTATGTATATCTATATATATATGTCATTGATCTTCCCGTCAGTAACCTGAGGAGATCCCTATGCATTTCAGAAATAAGTCAGGGTTCTATTAACACTGCATGTAAATATGCTGTGATATTACCTCTCACTGCATGCTCATTTCATACATCACAGAATTTGGTAGTTTGACATTGCCTAACTTTGTCCTTAATTCATTGTATATTACTAAGAGCGCTTATTGAGGGACGTCCATATCTCAGATACTTTAGTTATGCCTTCTTTCACTCTTACTCTGTGGTTGTCTTCATTGTACAGGAAATTTGGCCTCAGATTAAGGAGGTTTCCTAAGGGCCCAGAGCTAGTGAGTGGCAGAGCTAGGATGTAAAAGAAGGTTCTCTTGGTTCTAGAGCAAATGTCCTTTCCTTGGTCCCAGGTTGCCGCTCTTCCGTCAAGCAACACTTTCTTAGTCTCTCCAAAAGGCAGCTGTTTCCCTTCCCTCTGTCTCTTAGATCGAAGTTTCTGCTTTCGATCTCTTGAAATCCTCCTTTTATTAACACATTTAAGTCGGTGCATGATGACAGCCAGGTTAGTGAAGCCTCATCCCACTTCTGTACATGCTGGGCCGTTGGTGTCGACTGTCTGTCTCTGTTCCCCATGCTTGGTAAGGTGACAGCATCTCTCTGATGGCCAAGTGATGTATTGACCGAAGCAGGTAGACCCCACTCCTGAGAACAGCTCTGCCCTTTTCCTGTCTTGTCCAGAAATGCAGCCCTTCACACACTAGCCCATCAAGGGAATATTTTACTCCCAAGGGGATTCTCTCCCATGACCCACCCAACAAAGAGCAAGTGCCTTCCTGAAGCAGGTGGCTTCAGGTTTCATTTCCAAGCAGTTCCGGCCGGGCAGATGCAAGCCACCTGTGACTTTGGTTTGAGTAGATCACAGACCAAAGAGAAACCCCATCTTATTCATCTGATAGCCTGGTATCCTCCTTCTGGGCAGAGTGCCTAGAGTCTATCGCCCCCCGAATATTGTTGGATGAATAAATGCTGTTTCCACTGGACATTTCTAACCTCTTGTTACTATTTTTATACTCACTTTCTAAACGGAGAGGCCAGGTCTCCTAATGGGATATTTGGAGACTTTCTGAAGAATCAGGCAATACGTCTAAGTTTGCACGCTTAGGAATTGGGTGTGAACTAAGTAAACAGGATTGGGTGAGAAGGTAGTGTTATCAGAAATGTTAGTGTTTACTTAGGAAAATGGCCCATCACCTGCTACTTACAGGGTGTGTCAGCCCGTCATGTGAGAAGCAAACAAGCCATTGGTCACACAGGTGACAGTACACACAGTTCCCTGAGGTCAAGAATTCTGCTCTTGGGCTTCCCTGGTGGCACAGTGGTTAAGAATCCGCCTGCCAATGCAGGGGACACGTGTTTGAGCCCTGGTCCGGGAAGATCCCACATGCCGCGGAGCAGCTAAGCCCGCGAGCCACAACTACTGAGCCTGCATGCCACAACTACTGAGCCTGTGCTCTAGAGCCCACGAGCCACAACTACTGAGCCCGTGTGCCACAACTACTGAAGCCCACACACCTAGAGCCCGTGCTTGGCAACAGGAGAAGCCACCGTAATGAGAAGCCCACACACCACAATGAAGAGTAGCCCCTGCTCACCACAACTAGAGAAAGCCTGCATGCAGCAACAAAGACCCAACGCAGCCAAAAATAAATAAATAAATAGATATTAAAAAAGAAAAGAATTTTGCTCTTCCACCCCGGGAAATATCTGAGTTTCCGCAATCACAGGACCAACTTGGTCTCTGGAGGCACCGTCGTCTTGTTGCTTTTGCTGCCCGGCCCGCTCTGAGATTGGCATTTTCTGTGTACAGATGTTGTCAGCAAAACTGGCTCATTCCTGCCTCAGGAGGAAAGCAGCTTCCACTGATTGCTGGCTGACAGCTGAAAGCAGGGAAAGAAGCCTGATCCATTCATAACTCCCCCGATGTGCCACCTAAAATATCCCTGCCACTCCAGGCGGGTGGTCTGGCTGCTCGTGTGGGCTGCTGTAATTGTCACCGTGCAACCAGGATTTTAACAAAGAGCCATTTCTTAAACAATGCAACTACGAAACCAAAGTTTCCGTTAGGGAAGAGACCCCTTTTGAACGCTAGGTCCGGGCTCCGAGATTGTCTCACCATTTAGCAGCTCCAGTGTGGGCTGGAGCTTTGCTGTTGCTGTTTTGTAAGGCAATCAAAATCACACTTGACCTAAAAACAAACGGGACGAGAAAGATGGTCTAAGTTGCAGGTGTGTGGAGGACACACATGAAGATGCCTAAGTTCCTGTGAACCAGGAAGAAACCGCAGTCGGCGGGAACCGTCCTCATTGATGGAGGTGTTCAGATGGGCGCAGGCTTTGGCTGTTCTTGGACACTGGTCATCTGCCTGCCTCGGGTACCAGGCTGGGTTGAATAGTGTCCCCCCTGCCAAGATTCACATCTACCTTGGAACTTCGGAATGTGACCTTATTTGGAAATAGAGTCTTTGCAGATGTAATTATTTAAGTTAAAATGAAGTCATACTGGATTAGGTGTGCCCTAAATCCACTGACTGGTGGCCTTATAAGAAAGCCATGTGGGACTTCCCTGGTGGCACAGTGGTTAAGAATCCGCCTGCCAATGCAGGGGACACGGTTTTGAGCCCTGGTCCGGGAAGATCCCACATGCCACGGAGCAACTAAGCCCGTGCGCCACAACTACTGAGCCTGTGCTCTAGAGCCCGCGAGCCACTATTACTGAGCCAACATGCCACAACTACTGAAGCCCGCGTGCCTAGAACCCATGCTCTGCAACAAGAGAAGCCACTGCAATGAGAAACCCGCGCACTGCAACCAAGAGTAGCCGCCGCTCGCTGCAACTAGAGAAAGCCCGTGCACAGAAGCGAAGACCCAGTGCAGCCAAAAATAAATAAAATAAAGAAAGCCATGCGATGGCAGAGGGACGCGTGGGGGAGGGTATGTGACAACGGAGGCCAAGATTGGAGTATTGCAGCTACAAGCCAAGGGGCACCCAGGGGTGCTGGCAACATCAAAAGCTGGAAGAGGCAAGGAAGGGTCCTTCCCTGGAGCCCTCAGAGGGAACATAGCCCTGCTGACACCTTGACTGTACACTTCTCACATCCAGAACTGTGAGAGAATATAGTTCTCTTGGTTTAAGTTGGCGGGACTTTGCTACAGCAGCCCTAGGAAATGAATACAGGCATCTATAATCAGCTCAGAACAACCCCGGGCTGCTTCCTGGGCGATGCCAGCGAGGACCAGAGAACATAATGCACGGCCAGCAGTGATCGCCCCGCTGATCAGAAGAGAGCAGACCAGCGCCATCTGCGGCTTTTGTCCCTTGTTGGCGAGCCCAGAACTACATGTGGCCAACAGCTTAGGAGCCAGCATATCAGCCTGGGCTGTGAGTGCCAGGATTGCCTAAGGAGATGCCTTTCCCCATCTCCGGCTGTGTATCAGGTTCTCCAGTTAAGAACCCGAATGATTCCTATTTCATCAGGTGACTTCTGTTGCTGCAGAAAAGGCTGAAAATGGAATTATCTCTCTTGAGGAAAGAAACTCTTTTTGGTTACCTCATGAAAGAAATCTTGTCTCTTTGTTGGCACTGGGTGACATTCTGTACTCATACTTATTTTCTGATCCAGAGCTATAAACAAAGACAGAATCACTATGACAAGGTTTTTCTTCCGAGCTGGCTCAATTATATTACTTTTTCTTTGTTGCTTAGGTAAGGCTTACTTTATATGGTTTTATACACCGAATGAAAAGTCTCACAGTGGGTTCGTGATGATGGAAGTGATTCATTCATTCATTCATCAAAGAACATTTATTGGCCATATCTGAAAGATGTGTTGATTCCCAGAGATTCTCTCTGGAGGGACGTATAAGTAACAGCAAAAGTTGCTTCGGGTGATGGACACTGGGGACCTACTCTTCACCGTCTACCTTTTTTATCTACGTGTATTGAGTATTTGGAATAAATAAATAAAAATTTAATCTTAGCATGCCGTTGGTTCTTCTAAAACACGTTTAAAATATTTATTGAGTGCTCATGACATACAGACGCTGTACTAATTATGAAGCATACAGTTTTAAACAAAGCAGACACAATCACTGCCCCCATGGAACTTAATAGTGTAATGGGAGAAACCATCTGTGACCTAATATTCACACAAATAATTAGATAATTACAAAATTGGTAATCCTCTGAGAGAGAAGAATTCGGTACTGTAAGAAAGAATAATATGAGGGACCAAATAAGATTGGGGCATCATTGAACACCTGAGGGGATGATGGTTTACCGGAAGGAAGATAGAGTTCACTGGCTAAGAAGAAGGAAACAGCTCAAGCTGAAGCCTGGAGCGGAACAGGAGCTTGGCATATGCCATTTCTTGAACTTGGAAGCGGCCAGAGTGGCTGGGGAAGATGAAGAGATGGGTGGGGTGAGCAGTGACCAGATGACGCAGATGATTTTCTGCATCTGCGACGCAGATGACCAGATGATTTTCATTCATGCAACAAGTGACCAAGTGCCTACTTCCTGCCCGGTACCGTCCCAGCACTAGAAACACAGCAGTAAACAAACAGAGGGCTTTCTCAGCCGTTTATGGAATTTGGATTTCCTCAAGAGTCGAAAGGGATTCCACCGAAGTATTTGAAGAAGAGAATGTATATGATCTGATGCAGATACTTAGAAGACCACTTTGGAGGAGAGGAGAATACAGGTACCAGACTCCCTTGGTGCAGTAGCACCCGGGTAATGAGCTTTGTCGGGTTACTAGGCTGCATGGATGCCAGGATAACAGTACAATATTTATTTTACCTACCTCAGGTAGCAAGATGGCGGCCGTTCACTTCCGCGGCAATGGAGTGCCCATTCTGAAAAAGTCTCTGAAGGACACCAGAAACTGAGAGGGTGGTATTTAATCTGGTTATTTGTTTTGACCACTAACTTTTCAAAAAGGTAATAAGCTTCATTTCCCCATGAAGAGCAATGAGCACAAATTAAGTTCCCCATTGCACCGTCATTTAGCGAACTGTCGTGAACTCAGGGCTATATAAAGGCACCAGCATAAAACTCAGCACCAAATCGTCACACTACGTCAATGAATATTTCTGTTATAACTTTTATTTTGCCATTTTACTCTTCAAAAGCACTAAACACAGCCCTCCCAGCAGCTCTCTGGTTTTTTTCTTGATAATTTCTGACTGCAAGAGAGCAGGGGTCATCAGCTTTATAAAGTGGCGGTCACATGTGTGCGTTATAAAGGAGTTCTAACCACGTTTACGTTTTTCACATTTTCCCAAGGAATGCTTCCTTGCACACAGCAACGCATGCCGTTACATATGGAGCAAAGAGTAGAGGGATGTAAGCTCCCTACTCAGCCAATTTTGTTTCATCAAAGCTTTGGGAAAGAAAATATTGCCATCTAATCCACATTCCTCCTCCCCTTAAAGATTGAGGTATGAAAGCAAGATGCCAGGGAACCTTGGAGGGGTCATTCAGGCAAGGTTTTTGGAGACCATCTCATCCAACGCCAGCATCTGGCAGATAAGAAAACTGAAGCCCAGAGAAGTCAAGCGATCCCAGAAATTCAAGTCTCACAGCAAAGTACTGGCACGATCAGGACAAGAATCCGGATGTCCAGACACGATCCAGGGATCATTTCGTAGAATGCTAAAGGAGAGAATAGAAGCGAACCAACGAAGTGTAGGCCAACGTGGTCTGTCCTTGAAACTTGCATCATCCTCACACGTCAGTGCATCTCACTTCACTCTTTCGAAAAGTGAGAATGACGACACCCGTATCTTCTGTCTCTTCCAGGAGGAGTTGAGTGATTGAGGAGATCTGATGTCCGGGGGGTGCTTGTAGTCACCAAAGGCTTCATCAGAAGGCTGAGAACATGGCATCACAGTGACTCTACCACAGTTCAAAGCCCTCAGCTCCACGACCACATGTGGGGCCAGACCACCCAGATCAAGTCACAGATGTGGCTCAAAGGCCACACGGCAAAGCTCCCACCTATAGCTGTAATGAGATGTAACAGGATGTTTATGTGGATAATCCCAGAGTTTTGTTTGGAGTCGGGGGAAACACAGCCCCAAAGAGCCAAAACAAATACTCTTCACTAGTTATTTGAGAAAACCAGAGCAGAAACACTTCCAAAGATGAGCATTGTTGGAAAAACCTAGAGAAAGATCAAGTATGATCAAGGGCTAGTGAAATGGAACTTGTGGTTTCATCCATGTTTTGAAGAACTATATTTGAGTAAAAATATCCATCTAGCCGAATTTTAACAGAAACCTAAACTGTCAGCAGGTCCCTCTGGGCCAATATGTTCGTGTCAGGACTAGATTCCCCTCCCAAAGTAGCAAAGAGGTAAAGGTAAAGGAAAGGAACCATCTCTCTTTTTACCTGACTTCGAAAATGTGCCTGGATCTTGGTGTGTGTTTCACCTACATTTAAATAATCCCAGCATAATATGATAATGTTAAATAGTAGGTTTGCGTATGTCAGTTCACTGCTCTGTTTCACTGTTCCAAGACGGCTTAAATTTTTTTTTAAATTTTACTGGAATATAGTTGATTTATGATGTGTTAGTTTCAGGTGTACAGCAAAGTGATTCACTTAAATACGTATACATATATACACTCTTTTAGATTCTTTTCCCATACGGGTCATTACAGGGCGTTGAGTAGAGTTCCCTGTGCTATATGGTAGGTCCTTATTAGCTATCTATTGTATATATAGTAGTGTGTCTATGTCCATCCCAATCTCCCAGTTTATCCCTTCCCACCCCTCATTCCCCCAGTGACCATAAGTTTGTTTTCTACATCTGTGACTCTATTTCTGTTTTGTAAATAAGTTCATTTGTACCCTTTTTTTAGATTCCACGTATAAGCGATATATCTGTCTTTCTCTGCCTGACTTCCTTCACTCAGTATGACAGTCTCTAGGTAAGATGGCTTAAATGTCAAACCCAGTTGAAATGTGCAGAAGCATCTGTCCATAGCTTTGCCTCCTTTGCTCTCTCTTCCAGCCCTTAGCACCCTCCATCTCCTCTAAGAGACGGTTACAAGCCCTAGGCGGCGCACCCTAAGTAAGAAGGAGGCTGAGTAAACAAAAAACAAGGAGTGATCAGAATAAATAAGTGTCTAGAAAATGTTCAAGTGAGGGCCCTTGGGTAGGCTGGTTCTTGGACATCAAAAGCCTTAGAACTAGAATAAGATTGAAGGGGGGGAAAAAAGGTAGCAGAAAGATGTTATGCAGAAAAAATCTGCATAACAGTAAAATAATTGGGGTCATTAACACCTGGAATGATGGGATTCGTATTTTCATTTAGTATTATTCAAAGTAACAATAAATAATAATTAGGTCTTCATCACACCTCCATTTTGGACATGCAAATAAGGATAAATTAGTGTCAGTTTCCAGCCGTCTCAACTGAAATCCTCTTGTTAAGGGACACACGGCACTTTATAAGCGTGGTATTAGTCCTCCTCCAGGAGTATGTAGCACTGCAGTGTACTTCTATCCTCTTTTTGACAGCAAAGTTTAAAATGGTGGAAGTTTTTAGGGTGGTGTTGTCCATCATAATTTTATGCTTAGATCTGTATATGGCGCAAGCAGTTTTTAAGCATCAGTAGAGGCTATAGCTAAATTCCACGAGTTAAAAAGGTTCCTAGGGGGTGGGATCTGAAGCCTACAGAGTCACAAAAGGGTTCTGTGCTCGATGGAGGTGTTTATATTACGGAAGAGTCTGTTATAGATGTGAATCTGTTGCTGTATTTCAAAGGCTGTGTTTCTTGAAACATTTTAATGTCCTCCCTCCGTTGGAATCATCTGTGTCCAAAATAACAAATGAACCCATACTTTCCCCCCTCTGTATCTCAGGTGGCTTGCTTTTTTGAAGTAGATGGAAATTGGTGTGGAAATCATGAGGGAGGTCCAGAGACAGCTAAAATCAGCCATTCAGAACTGCTGGTAACCCCTGGACCCCCCTCTAAATTGCTATTTCCATGTCACAGAATTTTTTTTTTTTTTCATTTTAAAACATTCTGAGATATTTTCATGGTGTTGTGGCTAACCATTTTTAGTCAGTTAAAAAAATGCCTTTATCACCTCCCACCAGGAAACTCATGGAACACACTGCTGGAGATGCTAAAACTTTTTTCATTTCTCCTTAAAAAAATATTAATGGTAAGCATTAAAAAGAGAAAGGAAGAGTCTTTAATTTGGTTTTTCAGAAAGCTTGACTTGAAATTAAAAATCGTACCTACAGCTGAATAAGGCATCTGCGAGTAATCACAATGAACAAACTTGATCATTTTAATTGAATGGCAGGGCAAGTGCCATGTCTCCATCTCACCGAGTGGGTGCAGGGAACGTGCCAGGGTGCAGTAGTGGCAGCAGCTCTGGAATGGAAGGTCCAGGTTTGCAAAATTAAAAAGCTCTAGTTCCCCAACACTAGTAGATCCGGTGGAAAGGAAAGATGAGGGAAGTGTGAGGGAGACAGGAGCTGGGTGAGGGCGCTGATGGCAGACTGCTTCTCGGCTTGTCATAACGAAGAAGCCTGCAGTCCTGCCGAGGAACAGAAGGGAGAGTCCCTACTAGGTCCCCTCTCAGCTTCCCTCTCTTTCCAGAAATGAGACCCAGCACTCTCCTCCATCCAACTTCCCTCCAGGCCCAGGACAGAGTGACTGTGGCCCCAGGTGAAAGAAGGGCGACTGTCCAGATGGTCTTGGTGTTTCCCTTGAGCAGCCCAGGGCGCTCACTCAACCTTTAGTAGCGTACAAACTCTTCCTGCACCCAGGAGAACGTGTAACTTGGTAAAAAAGTATTATGCTTTGTTTTACTCTGTGGTCTACATAAACCATGGCCAAATTCCAGGTACAGTCTCTACCAGAGGAGAAGGACGGCAGCAAATAAGAATACATTCTGGTAGACTCTTGGCCATTGGTTTTCTCCCCCATGTTGGGAAGAAGTGCAAATGAATACAATAGGAACTTTTGGCTTTTCTTAAAAAGAGCAAGGAAACAAATGAGATGAAGTTGGAGGGGGAAAGAGTAAAGGAAATAAAGCCTGGAGAAGACAACACCATTACATAAAGAGCTCAGTATATGCAAAATTCCCCACGAAGGCTTTCACCGCCAAGTGCATCATAAATCAGCCCACAGTCAGAAAAACGGAATTTGCAACCTAGAAGGGAGATCTAGTACATGAACACTTGGCCAAGGTCTTATTTCCCCACCTATTTTCTATCTCTGGATAGGTCCTTTAAAAAGCATTGTTAAAATAGAGATGCTCGCACTAAAGCACACTTATGAGCAATGTTATGGGTTGAAATTTGTCTCCACCCCAAAATTTGTATGTTGAAGTCCTAACCTCCACCACCTCAGAATGTGAACTTGTTTGGAAACAGGGTCATTATAGATACAATTAGTTAAGAAGAGGTCATACTGGAATAGAATGAGCCCCTAATCCACTATGACTGGTGTCCTTATAAAAAGAACACCACTGAAGAGAAAACGATAAGGAGAGAGAAGATAACGTGAAGAAACAGAAGGAGAAGACAGCCATCTGCAAGCCAAGAAGAGAGGTTAGAACAGATCCTACTTCACAGCCCTCAGAAAGAACCAGTCCTGCTGACACCTTGATTTTGGACTGCTAGCCTTCAGAACTGTGACACAATACATTTCTGTTGTTTAAGCCACCCAGTGTGTGATACTTTGTTATAGAAGCTCTAGCAAACTAATACAAACAGTTTCTCTGGAGCAAAATAGTATCACATAATGTCACAAAGTAATAAAAACGAATATCCGTTGAGCCATTTCTATGTGCCAGGACCTATGCTTTATATATGCATTACTTCTCTTAATCCTCACAGTTTCAACCTGTGGTTGCCTCAGGATGTGATATCTGGAGCTATGGCAGCCATCTATATCCATGAAGCCTACAAACTGAGGATGTCAGAAAGACAGAAAATACCTGGGTCTTTCACGACAACATGGGGCCACTGAATTAATCAACCCTAGGATCGTCTATCCTAAGCCTTTTTTTGATGTGAGATCATAATATCTTTATTATGTAAGCCACATTTTGTTGGATCTTTTGTTACTTATAATCAAGAGCATCCTAGCAGATACAGTTCCCTCCAGTTAAGGTTGTATTTTGTTTTGTTTTGTTGCCAACTTCCTCCAGAGGTAAGGGTTATGGTGCTCTCAGTTTTACATTTCTCCACCCACCCACAGAGACCAGCATATGGAGGTAAAATTCAGTGTTTGTTGAATAAGTAAACAGATGAGTGTATCCTCAAACAGATAATATCAGTGGCATTTAACAGATGGAGAGATGCAAATCCCACGAATTGAACTGACTTGCTAAAGATCATTCAGTGATTCAGTGAGGGGGGAGGGAGATCCCTTGACCCCCTCCCTCATTTTCACATTGCTTTGCCCTCAGTGCCATTTTGTGTGATTATGGAATTGTCTCCCGAGTATGGCTTTCTTCCCCCATACTTTCAACTTGTACATGATGTGCACTGTTTAGAATTTTTTATTCTATCTGTAACTGCTTTACCTGTCTGTATAAGTATGAATCTAGAAGTCAGGGACTACATCTGTGCTGTTATCTTTGTGTGGTACCTGATATAGCTCGAGTTTAATTTGGCAATAAATAAATTCCTCTGGGTGGTGATGATATCTGAAAACATAGAATGAACTCCTCAGAGAAAGAATCTTCTCAACCTGTATCTTATATGCTTTTCAGGAGGGAATGGCTCAATAAGAAATTAATAGAACTGGAGACACTTTGTACCTGTGGTCTGGACCACATAGGTGTTTTGTTTTTGTTTTTAAGTTCGTGAGGTCAAATTCTTTATACAAGCTGTGTTTGTAAAGAGGAAGAGAGATTCGCAAACTCAAAAGCCATCCACGAACTTGGCCTCACCAGTTTGAGGTCATATCTCTACTCCTGGGACTGGTAAACGTGAAATGATTCTCTTAAACCACTCTGGTCTTTAGCTCTAATTGCCTGGTGGTCATTACTCTTTGGATATCTCATTGTGACCTCAAATTCAACGTGTAATGAAGAAACCCGTGATCACCTATGAATGAAAATTGGCTTCCTTTCTTGACATTTCCATTCCTGTCAGTTTTTTTACCCCATCCTTGTGGGCACCCAGGATCTGAGACTGTCTTCTTTTGTTCATTTTTCTCCTTCCCCTCCCATATCAAGCCCCGTCCAGTCCATGTTCCCTAAAAGTATATCTAATCTATTATCACTTCTTTCTGTTCCCATTGTCACCACCCCTTCCACTCTCTTAGCTGCCAGTGAGTCTGTTATTGATATTTCTTCCCAACTTGTTTCCCTGAATCCAGTCAGACCCCCATAAAACCTTTCCTTATGTTGCACAAAGCCAGTCTCCCTAAAACATTATTTCACCATGACATTTCCCTATTCAGACCTCACAATGGCACCATATATCCTTTTATGTCTCAGTACATCTGTATTTCTAGAGTCCTGTCCTACTTTGCCTATGTGACTGTATTTTCCACCATTCACTAATAGACATTGGTTCCCTCAGACTGGCTGGTTTCCTCCCCGTGCCGCCATGTGGATAGTGTGTTTTACCTCCTTTACCTTACCATCTTAATTCTTCCCTCTTTTCTCATAATCTATCAAAAGTCAGCCTGGTCTAGTACAGTGTTCTCAACTGAAAGTGATTCTTGGCAGTGACATTTTTGATTGCTACAGCCGGGCAGGGGAGTATTACTTGCATGTAGCAGGTGGGGACCAGGGATGCTGCTAAATGTTCTACAATGGTTGGGACAGCCTTTCACGTCAAAGTATCAGTAGTGCCGAAATTAAGAAAATCTAGCCTAGTAGAATGGGTACGAGAAACAGGAGTTAATCCCAGCTCTGCTGAGTAGCTTCAGTTATCCCCCTAAGGCTGATGCATCTCCTGTTTCAGATGAGGCAAGAGGACCATGATGCCATGAACTCTGTCCAACCCTCTTCTTTCTTCTGACTCTGCTTAGTGCCTATAATGCTCTTTCATTGGTAACAAATACTTTAACCCTTCAGATGTCACGTTGGGTGTTGTCTCATGTTCCATGAATGGATATTTCTCTGCTCGGTTAGATCCTAACCTTCACCCTGAAGGAGAGGACCGTGTCTCGTTCTTGTATTCTCCCCACAGCACCTTGCCTACTGAGCAAAACAAAAGCCCACGAAGTCTGTGTTGACTGATTGGCTGAGCACATTCCCAAACAAATACGCCCGAGTCATCTGAGACATAAGAATATGCCTATGTATATTCAGAAAACCAAACACTCCATTGTGTTTGGTCAAGCCAAATGTTTTAGGTTGAGAATGTGTTGTTTGGCCTAATGAGGTAAAAGAACATCCTATTCCTGCAGTCTGTCCCTTTGGGGATGGCTGAATAGAGCCAAATTCCAGAGAGAAGGATGTTTCTCCAGGGAGTCACATCATTTGTGGTGATTATAAAAGTAATACGTATTCATTAAGGAAAGTTATAAAATGTAAAGATCTATGCAACAGAAAGCTAAAAAGAAATCGTAGTCCCACCATCCAGAGATAATCATTGTTACATTTTGATGTATTTACATGTATTTTTTAATGAATATGTATACGTCTATATGAATATATTGTAAAAAGTAAAGAGCAATGGAAATTCAAATACTTTGCTTTTACTTAAACACAGAGACATTCTCATTGCAAACATCTAGGAGTACCTAAGATGGCAAAAGTTTCCTCTCCTCCTTATCTCATCAATATTTTACCACAGGGATAACCACTGTTAACAGTTAGCATGTATCCTTCCAGATTTTTCTATTCATCTTTTTCTTTTTGCAAAAAATAATACACATATTGTGCAACCTATGTTTCCACCAAATATTTTTTGGATAACTTCCCATATCATGTAAATCTCCCTCTTTCTTTGAAACCTACGTAGTAAGGTTATTTTTAAAATGTAGCAAAACTTTTTAAACCATCCTTCAGTGATGCTCCTTGGGTTGTTTCAAATTTTGCTCCTGTAAGAATGTTTGCAAAGAATGTTTTTGACTATTTGTGTTTTGATACTTGCGCAAGTTTACTGCAAGACAGATCCTGAACGTGGAAATGCTGGGTCCAAACTATGCGCAATCCAAACTTTATTAGATGCTGCCAATCTCCCCTCCAAAATATTTGCTAATTGGCTCTTAGAAATGAATTTATTGGTCAACCTTATTAAAAATTCGTAGAGTTTTGGTAGAGGATGAGCATATATAACCGATATTCTTATATCAATAGCTTTGCAATATATTGCAAGGTCAAAATTATATACCGGATTGACTTTTGTTTTTTTATTTTAATTTTTTAATTTTTTGGCCACACTGCATGTGAAATCTTAGTTCCCTGACCAGGGATTGAACCCGCGTCCCCTGCGTTGGGAGTGCAGAGTCCTAACCACTGGACCGCCAGGGAGGTCCCCCAGAATAACTTTTAGATTTAGTAAGAGCCTGTTGCTTATTTTTTGTACAGAATCTCTCTCCTGTTGAATGCGGTGAGACCATCCTTGATGTCTCAATAAGCTATTGATGTCTCATTAAGCAGGCGCTGAGTTTCCCAATAAGAAAGCAGAATGCCTTGGTGGCTTTGGAGTCAGTCAGATTACACTTGATTCCTACCTCTTCCGATTGTTAGTTGTGTGTCCTTGGGGAAATTACATAACTGCGCTGAGTCTCAGTTTTCTTTTCTGCAAAATGGAAAAATAGCAATAGAGACTACTTTGTAGAGAGGTTCAGAGGATTAAGTTAAAACTCTTTCTACAGTGCCTAGTACTTGTTGGTTCTTTTTGTTGTTGTTGCGGTACGCGGGCGTCTCACTGTTGTGGCCTCTCCCGTTGCGGAGCACAGGCTCCGGACGCGCAGCCTCAGTGGCCATGGCTCACAGGCCCAGCCGCTCCACGGCATGTGGGATCTTCCCGGACCGGGGCACGAACCCGTGTCCCCTGCACCAGCAGGCGGACTCTCAACCACTGCGCCACCAGGGAAGCCCCATGTTGGTTCATTTTTAAGGAAGGGATGGATGTGAATCAAGTAAGAATGAATTCTTTTACTGAATATGATCCAAGGAGAAATGCCAGGAGGTAAATGCCAGAACAGAAATCCTGCTTTCTACATCAAGCGGGGTCTCGGCCATAGTCAATTCTAGAAGAATTTCAATTCATCCTTATCATTGAGTTTCCCTAATTGCTGCAAATAAAAACAAAAGGGAAAAGGAGGTCCTCAGGACTGCAACCTGTTGTATCTTGGGTCCAAAGGGAATCTTTCCACCACATGTTGGTTGACAGGGTTATTTATAATCAGCACCTTTAGGATGAGCCAGACCAGGAACATTACACAAGGATTAAGGCAGCAAGGGAATGTCGTCATTCTTGGCTAACTGGAGTCTGTTATTTTGCTGTAACCAACACACTCTGTAGTAGCGAAACAATTCTTTTTCCCTGTGGATACACTAGAGCTCAAACTTGTCATGAAAAGGTAATGGCAAGAAATTCCACAAAAGAATGAGTGACAGTAATTGGAAATAATTTGAGTAGAAGGGAGATGAAAAAGTAGCTTTTTATTATTAATTCTCTTTTTATAATATAAATGATCATTTGTAGCACATTTATTTTGACAGTAGTCTAAGACTTTAAAGATATTCCCATGAACCAGTTATAAACCATGATAATCAATTTCTTGGAGATTATACAGATTAAGGAAATTATTCGTCTACTATATTTTTCATCTCAGATATTTTTCAAATGTCACTTAAGTCTCTGAAGCTTCAAAAACCTTGCTATTAACCAGTACGCACAGTAAATGTAAAACTGATAGCGCAAATATTATGAATGGTACCTCTTAGGACAAAATTTGATTTGTTTAAAGGCAGATGACATTATAAAGGATAGTCAAGATGTCAGTAGAGGGGTTGGTATCCTGCTTGATTTACTTTAGCATCTCTGTCACTTTATAGATTGAGATATGATTGATGGTTACATTAATATAGAAAGTATGTTAATATTAGAACAGGCTTTAAGACCCCCCTACTAGAAAATTCTCCCCCTCCTCAAATTGATATAATTTGGAACAAAGTACCCTAAGGATGCAATGCTTCTTTTTTTATTTCAGTAAACTTATTTATTTTTGGCTGCCTTGGGTCTTCGTTGCTGCGTGCGGACTTTCTCTAGTTGCGGCGAGCGGGGGCTCCTCTTTGTTGCGGTGCGCGGGCTTCTCACTGCGGTGGCTTCTCTTGTTGCGGAGCACGGGCTCTAGGCATGCGGGCTTCAGTAGTTGTGGCACGTGGGCTCAGTAGTTGTGGCTTGCGGGCTCTAGAGCGCAGGCTCAGTAGCTGTGGCACGTGGGCTTAGTTGCTCCGTGGCATGTGGGATCTTCCCGGACCAGGGCTCGAACCTGCGTCCCCTGCATTGGCAGGCAGATTCTTAACCACTGCGCCTCCAGGGAAGCCCGACGCAATGCTTCTTAGACTGCAAGCCCTTTGATATAGAGATTCTTACTTTATTTTTATTTTTTAGAAAGTTAAATCAATTTTTAGAGGTGTACTTTATATATAATAAAATGCACCCATTTTAAGAATACATTTCAATAAGTTTTGACAAACGTATACAGTCTCATCAAGGTCTGAGACATTTTCATCGCCCTAAAAATTCTCTGTTATCTCTTTCCAGTCATCCTGCACTCCTCCTCAGCCCTAGGCAGCTGCTAAACTATTTTCTGTCACTATAGACTGGATTTGTGTTTTCTAGAATTTCATATAAATCAAATCTTATAGAGTATGGTATTCTGAGTCTGACTTCTTTCAGCATAATGCTCTTGAAATTCATCTACATTGTTGCATATATCAGTAATCCATTCATTTTTGGGGGGGCTTGTTATTATTCTAGTCTATGAAGTTAGCATATGTGTGTATCCATTCTCCATACACTTGATGATGGACATTTGGTTTGTTTCCACTTTTTGGCTATGATAAATGAAGCTGCTTTATACGTTCATGAATAAGTCTTTGTGTGAACATATGTTTTTATTTCTCTTGGGTAAATATGCGGTAGTAGTATGTGCTGGTTGCCTAGTAGGTGTATATTTAACTTTATAAGAAACTGTCAAACTGTTTTCAAAAGGGGTTGAACAATTTTATACTCCCACCACCAGTTGTTCTATATATTTGCCAACACTTGGTATTGTCAAGTCTGTTTAATTTTGGTCATTCTAATGGGTATGTAGTGAAATCTCATTGTGGATGATGACTAATGATGTTGAGCATCATTTCATATGCTTACTGGCCATGCATATATCTCCACTTGTGAAGTGTCTATTCATATCTTTAGCTTATTTTTTAAAATGGGGTTGTTCATCTTGTAAAAGTTTTTTATATTTTGTATTTTTATACTTTATATTTTTAGATATAGATATTTTCTCCAGTCTGTGGCTTGCCTTTTCATTTTCTTAACATTGTCATTTGAAGACCAGAAGTTGTGAATTTTGATGAAAAGGGACTCTTTTTAATACCTGCCTGTTCTCTGTCACCACTTTGAACTTTGAATAGAGCATTTTGGACACAAAAGTAGACCCTTAGTGAACCTTTGTTTATTGACAAAGTGGGAAAAGCAAAAACGTTAGCTCTGGATTGAGAATTCTATTTTAAATATTGACATTCTGGCTTCCATCAAGTAAGTTATGCAAATTTTTTAAGCAATCTTCAAGGCAGAAAAAAAAAATATTGCTGCTCCCATTTTATAGAAGAATTATCTGAGGTGTGAAAAGCTGAAAAACTGAAGTACGTGACCTGAGGTGGTGAAAAGTGGCTGAGGCAGAGCAGAAAAGGGGGTGAAGCTAATTGGCCACAGTGATGGGTCTAATCCAAGCCCTTCGGGGGCCATCGCCTGGTGCCTCAGACCATTGAGCTAAATAATTACAGCCGGCGAGGCCTGAAGGGATCCACGCCTGTCTGCTGGTATTGATCCTTTTCATCTTGTTTTGTTTCTTGTCTTTCCCCACCCTCCCTCCCTTCCTTCTTCCCTTTTCTTCTTTCTTTTTCCACTTTCTCTCTCTTTTCTTCCGGCTTCAGCTTCATATGTGCTTCCTTCAGCTCTGCTTACTTTTGCAGGTCGGTCTTCCTCTTTCTCTCCCTCTCTGTCTTCTGCTCCTTCCTTCCTTCCCCACTCCCTCCCTCCCTGCCTCTCTCTCTCTCTCTGCCTGTCTTAAAGGAAGAACTCATCTTTTATAACTAACCAAAGCCCGATTTCCAAAGGGCGGAAATGCTGACTGCATAGATGAATCAAGTGGGGGGGGGGGCAGAAATTCACCTTGTTGCAGGTGAAAGCGCTGATATGTTCTTTTTGGGTTTTTGGTTTTTTATTGGAGTATAGTCAATTTACAGTGTTGTGTTAGCTTCTGCTGGACAGCAGAGTGAACCAGTTATACCTATATTCACTCTTTTCTAGATTCTTCTCCCATACAGGCCATTACAGAGTATTGAGTAGAGTTGCCTGTGCTCTACACTAGGTCCTTATTAGTTATCTATTTTATATATAGTAGTCTTTTTGGTTTTGTTGTGACTTATCTTTTATATTAAGTTTACTCACAATGATTATATTCCTATCACTAAGCCTCTGTAACACAGCAGCCACCGGGGTCAATTTTTAAAGGAGTGATTTTTTTTTTTTAAACTCTGTCCTCCCTTTTAATTTTATTTTTAATTTTTTTTACTTTTCGAGGAGTGGTCTTTTTATTATAGAAATCTCATTGTATTTCTCTGCTTCAAACTTGGATGAAGTACTCAACCTTAAAGCGGCCGGCAGTGTCCTATATAATTACGATCTCTGGTCCTCAGCTCATCTCTGGCCTACTCCCTCATGTCCATTGTTTTTCGTTTGTTTCTTTCTTTCTCTCCAGCTAAGCCCCTCCTACTGCAGGCTGTTCCTGGAAATTCTCCACTGTGTGTCAGAGTTTCTCCCCACCTCCATCCAGTTGGCCCTCCTCCTACCCTTCTCCTCACCCTCCTTCATCTTCATAATAACTATGTGTCTTTACAAAAAGCATACACGCTTGAAATAAACTCAAGCAATACAGAGAAGTTCAAAATATAATTAAAAAAAAATTAACCTACCACTAACCTACTCACTTTTAACATTATTGAAAACCTTGTTTATATATATACACATATATACAAATACATATTTTATACGTCTATATATATGTTCACATATACACATACATGTGTATAATAGGTATGTTATAATATGTAATTATGTTATAAACATGTATCATATACACATAATATGTCATTATATATAACATAATACATTATATATATATATAGCATATTATATAATGTATGCTATATATTATTATATATATAATATATGCATAATATATTATATAATCATAACATATACATACATATACACAAATAAAATGTACTTCGTGTATTTTTTTTACATGAATGACAGCATAGAGTCTTAAAACTTATTAAAATGGGATTATATTATCCATAGTATTTTAAGTTGAGACTTTTACATTTATTTGAATTTCTAAAAACATAAAAGGAAGCTGAAAGGAGAGCAAAACTTCAGATACAGGCTTCTTCCCCATAAGGAATATTACTTCCTAGAAAACGTTTTCTAAAGTTAATAAAAGCACAAAATAGTAATAGAATCGTGCTGCTTTGAAACAGCTTTATGAGGTATAATTGACAGATGAGAAAACCGCACATACTTAAAATGTACCATTTGGTAAGTTTTGCCTGTATGCACACCCATCAAACCATGACCACACTCATGACAGTGAAAATGTTCTTCACCCCCAAAAGTTTCATCACGCCCCTTTGCAAGCCCCTTCCTTTTGCCTCTCTCTGACTTCCTTACCCAGTCAAATGATATGCTTTCTGTCATAGTTTGAATTTTCCAGAGGTTTTATATAAATGGAATCCTACAGTATGTATTCTGTTTTTGTCTGGCATCTTTCACTCTGCATAATTATTCTGAGATTCATCTGTGTTGCTGTGTACATCAGCAGTGTATTACTTTTTATTACTGCCTATTATTCCATCGTATGTACATACTGCAGTTTGTTTATCACTGCCTGTGATAGGCAGTAGGGCTGTTTCCAACTTGAGGCTATTACAAAGGTAAATTGGACTTCATCACAATGTAAAACTTCTGCTCTTCAAAAGACATGTTAAGAGACTGGAAAGAAAAGCTACAGATGAGGAGAAGGTATTTGCAAAGCACATATCTGATAAAGGACTTTTGTCCAGGATCTAGAAAGACAACTCAAAACTCAAGAAACAAGCAATTTGTTATAATTATTTAAACAACATATTTTGATTTTAACAGAATCTTCTGACTCCTTCCTACAAAAGATGAGGAAATTAGCACTTATACTTCCTCCTGGGATTTCTCACTCCTCTTCCTATTTTTGTGGTTATATTCGTATTTTTTATGTTGTCAAGGTTTATAAAATTTTGTTCTGGCCTGTAGCCATAATCCCCACTATACATATTCTTAGTCCTTTATCTAAATAGATTCAATTCTCATGGTTAATTCTTCCACCGTGGCTCCCTAGTTTTTTTATTATTATTAATTTTTGTTGGAGTTTAGTTGATATACAATGTTGTATTCGTTTCAGGGGTACACCAAAGTGATTCAGTTATACACATACATGTATCCACTCTCTTTTTAGATTCTTTTCCCACTACAGAGTATTGAGTAGAGTTCCCTGTGCTAGACAGTAGGGTCCTTATTAGTTACCTATTTTATGTATAGTAGTGTGTGTATGTTAATCCCAAGCTTCTGATTTATCCCTTCCCTCACCCCATGTTTCCCCTTTGGTAACCATAAGTTTGTTTTCTACATCTGTGACTCTATTTCTGTTTTGTAAATAAGTTCAACTTGTAGCTTTTTTTTTAGATTCTACGTATAAGTGATCTCATATGATACTTGTCTTTGACTTCCTTCACTCAGTATGACAGTCTCTAGGTCCAATCCATGTCACTGCACATGGCATTATTTTGTTCTTTTTTATGGCTGAGTCCTAAAGTTTTCACTTTTATTAATTTATTACTGGCTGGGTCTTGTTAGCAAGCAACTTTGATCTGAAAGGGCTGATGGCATGTGCTCCCTGAGTTCTTGTGTGCTTGGTCATAGCTTTCCGTCACTGTTCTTGGTCATTGGTTGTGTCTGCCTGCCTAAAACTCAGTGTCTTTTAAGTGAGGTCTTCCATGACTTTAAGATGAGGTTAATACCCTTGTACTTTTCCTTTAAATTCAATGTAGTTAATTAAATTAAAATTAATCAAGTGTGTGATTTTCGTTTAATGGTCTGCCTAGACAATGTAAATCGTAAGGGTAAAATTCATGTCTGCCTTATGGTAGTGGTGACATATCTCCTAGCACAGTTTTTATGGCTCAGAATAGGTGCTCAGTATGTTTGTTCTTTTATTGTAGTTAACAAATGTTTATTTTTTGAGGAGCTGGAAATATAGCAGTAAGTAAAATAGACTAAAAATATTTAAAAATCCCTACCCTCATGGAACTTACATTATGTTGGGGGAGGGGAGAGGCAGAAAATGAGGAAGTCAATGTATATAGTATTTAGAGCATTGTAGAGAACAAATATATATATATATAAATTTTTATGTAGATAATTTATATATAAAAAATATAGTGTGTAGAGCATTGCAGAGAAAAATAAAGAAAGAGGTAGAGCTTGTGGTGATCTGAGATAAGGGGTGCTGAAATGTATTGGCCAAGGAAAGCCATATCATCACAGTGATATTTAGGAAAAGATCTGGAGGAGGCAGTATTCACTTAGGAGCAGGATGAAGATGGTAAAGGGGGAAAGAAAAACTGTAACTGATAAAAATATGAGGAGGAAGAAGTCAAGTTTAGAATGAATTGCTAATCTCTCCCTCGTTACACAAGTCTGTGTTCAATCAGGAATTTGTACTGAACTAAGTTGCAGAAATGTAGTTTCGATTTTCTGATTCACTTTTTCCCTTCCACCATCCCTGTGCTTGACCACGGAAGGGAAAGGTGTTAGAAGGCACCTTTAGGCTTCTATTGAAATTGCCAGACCTCAGTCACAAATTGGGAATAAAAGTAACAGGAAACTCTGTAGAGCAAGGAATTTTTATAAGACAGCTCCCCAAAGGTGAAGAGCTTCTATTTTCTATTTATTTCAGAATAACGTGCACGGAGAGGGCTTACTCATTCTTTCAATAAGTATCTTTTGAGCATCTGCCAGGCACCATGAACTGTACAAAGTCCTGGGGGTGCAGCATTTAGCATAGTGGATAAGGTTCTGTCTTGCCCTCATCAAGCTTCTGGTTTAGGGATTAACATTTGAGGATCACATGGTAAGATTTACACCACAGAAACTGGCAAGCACAACCAATCTGAGCTTGACGTATTGTTCTCTTGGTTTTCTGCACTTAAGTGATGGAGAAAATGTCAACCATGCAGATGGAACTTAAGGGTTTGTTATATTTGCAGCTACTACACTGTGAATAGCACAAAAAATGGAGGTAGTATTCTCACATTCAAAAATTATTACCTGATTCAGCAAAGAAGTCACTTATGTCACTGATAAACGAGTGAAATTCCAACGTATGTCTTCTTCGTCATTTCAGTTTTTTCTTACTCATTAACTATAAACGAAAAGATCGACTAACATTCATGTCAGAACTCTGCTCATTTGTCATTTGGGGCCATAGCTTGTCTACAGGTACAAGAATTCATCAGAAGTCAACAAAAGCATTCTCTACAAACAGTCGCCTCACTTTTGAATCCATTCTTGTTGTTTCCATACACAGCATCATGAAAATCAAAGGTCAGAAAGGTAAATGCTCTGTGTTGCCTGTTGATTTGTAACCAACCATCTTCTCATGTGGGCATCTCCATCATCGTGGCCCGAGGTGGGGAATGGCAAAACCAATTGATGCAATAGTGTTAATGAGTCTCTGTAGCAACACTGAGTAGCCAGCCAGTATAAAACAAAGCTTGCAGGGACTCTCCTGGCGGTCCAGTGGTTAAGACCCCGCGCTTCCACTGCAGGGGGTGCAGGTTCGATCCCTGGTTGGGGAGCTAAGGTCCCACATGCCACGAGGCGTGACCAAAAAATTAAAAAATAAAAATAATTTAAAAAAAGATAAAGCTTGCGTACCAGGGGGTGGCTGTACTGATCCTCCATTATACGTTAGATCCCAGTGAATCGTTCTCCGCTTCTCTGTCTGCCTAATGCTAACGCTGACTGCTGATGGGTGAGACATCTGACTACGTCCCGTGATTGAGTCAGCATTTATATTACAGCTTTACCTCTGTGAGAGATGGAGAGCCCATATGGAGCCCTAATCCACAGTCCAGCCGCCCACTGACTCTTTTTTTTTTTTTTTTTTTTTTTTTTTTTTTTTTGCGGTACGTGGGCCTCTCACTGTTGCGGCCTCTCCCATTGCGGAGCACAGGCTCCGGACGCGCAGGCTCAGCGGCCATGGCTCACGGGCCCAGCTGCTCCACGGCATGTGGGATCTTCCCGGACCGGGGCGCGAACCCGCGTCCCCTGCATCGGCAGGCGGCCTCTCAACCACTGTGCCACCAGGGAAGCCCCCACTGGCTCTTTAAAGCTTACACAAATGTTAAATAAAGGGGTGGTGCAGCAGCTTCACTTTTGTTGGGTTTTTGAGCCTTTGCACCTAAGTGTTTCTTCCTCTTTTTTTAATTTTTTTTTTATTGGAGCATAGTTGACGTAGTGTTGTGTTAGTTTCAGCTGTACAGCAAAGTGAATCAGTTGTACATGTATCCACTCTTTTTTAGATTCTTTTCCCATATAGGTCATAGAGCAGTGAGTAGAGTTCCCTGTGCTCTACAGTAGGTCTTATTAGTTGTCTGTTTTATATACAGTAGTGTGTATATGTCCATCCCAATCTCCCAATTTATCCCTCTTCTGCCCTTTCCCCCTTGGTAACCATAAGTTTGTTTTCTCCATCTGTGCGAGCGTCCCTTCCTCTTAACGTGTGTGTGTGTGTGTGTGTGTGAATTTAAGCCGTACATAGCATGCCATAAAAGGGGCAAGCAAGTTGAAATTCTGTAAAAGTCTAGGAAGTCACCTCTTTGAGAAAGTGTCTACACTTTATAGCAGAATCTGCCAGCATGACGAAAAATGAGCGGGTTTCTGAATGTCTTATGTGATTATGGATGAACTACGTTGTTGGATGACCAGGACACCCTGGGGACTGCACCTTGCTTCCAGTGCTTGCTGAGTCTGGGCTTTGTGAATTTAGGCCAGTGCTGTCAGTCCGTATCGGAGCCATGAGAGGCTGGTGGGGGAGGAAGAGGAGGTAGACTTTTTCTTCGTAGTCCCTTTAACTGGCTCAGCTTCTAGTACAGAAGACTAAGGACACCCAGAGATGTGTGATGTCACAAATTAGACCACAAGGCTAGAGTGTGCATTCCCAGTTAGATCAAAGAGCTGTCTGTGAAAGCTCTCAACGTGTCATTTTACTAAATGCAAGCAAATGTGGTTTTTTAGGAAGTTTATTAACCAGCGTAGTCCATTGAATCTGCTTTGGCTCATTCTTTTACTAAAAAAAATTCATATGTATATGTGTGTATTCATATATATGTATACACACAGATACATAAATATATATACCTATACACATGCATGAGTAGGTAGCTAAATAGGCAGACACACATGACTCATGGGACGGTTTATCAGTTAGGGTCTCACCAGGAATCAGAAACCATTTGGGTTTTTTAAAAAGAGGGACTTTAATGCAGGGAGTGGGTTATCCAAGCGTGGAATGGCGGAGAAGCTAAACCACGGGGTAGGGGGTGAGATGAGTGAGAAATTGGCAACCTCAGGGAGTGAGGGGGACAGTAGGGGAAGTGGAATTCCCGGAGTCTGCAGTCAGGGAAAAGTGTGATGAGATCTTTCTCTATTCCCCCGCCTTTGTTTTTCTACCGCTCTTCTGATAGCAGTTTCTGATATCTCTAACCATTAGAAGGGAAAAGAAAGAAGGGGGTGGAATGGGTGGGGGAAGACAGTTCTTACCCGACAAGTCACCTGTTGGCAGCTGGAACCACCAAGGAAACAAAACGACTATCTCAGAGTCCATCCATGGCAGAGGGACAAGGAACGTGCCCTGGTTTCTTCCCCCTCAGATCTTCCATCTCTCGGCAGCACCTGTCACTGGCTGAACCCAGCTAGATCTCAGCTGACATGGGAACCTGGGACAATGGCCTCTCAGAATCAGATCTCTTGTATTAATTTTCCATACCTGTGTAACAGATTACCACAAAGCTAGAGGCTTCAAACAACACATTTATCATTCCATACTTTCCCTGGGCATAGGGAGAGTGGGTCTTCTACTCATGGGCTCACACGTTGAAATCATGGTGTTGGCCAGGGCTGTGGTCTTATGTGAAGCTCTGGTTCTTTTCCATGCTTGTTCAGGTTGTTGACAGAAGTAATCTCCTTGTGGTTGTAGGACTGAATTTCCTTGCTGGCTGTGGGGTCTAGAGAGGCCCCTAGAGGTCGTACTCAGATCCTAGCTCCCCAGTCCTCTCACGACATGGCAGCCTTCTTCCCTCTCCACTCTGCTAAGGCAGAGTCTTATACCACGTGGCCTAATCAAGGAGGCGACTGTCCCATTACTTTCACAAATCCTGCCCCCATTCAAGGGGAGGACTTTGTGCAGAGCATATATACTAGCAGTTAGAAATTTGGGGGCCACTCTAGAATTCTGCTACCACAACCCTGAGATAATAAACAGAGTGGGAAGGGGGCAAAAAAATGGATCTGGGGGAAGCCAAGCCCAGGGCCAGCACAAATGCAAAAATCAAAGCAACTTTATTTCCGTATCACTTCAGTTTCCTTAGTGAGACTCCTGAATTGCTTACCTTGGGTGAAAATGTTAGCAGACCTGGTAACTTCCTGGATCGTTCTGAAGTCAACACACCGAGGCACTTTAGGGTATGAGAAGGTCCGGTTGTGAGTGAGAGTCGGTACTTTTCAAGCTGATCAAAGTTGATGCTTCTCTTCCTTCTCCCCCAACTTGGGCCCAGTGGAGCTTGGAAGCTGCTGTTGGGGAAGATGGTGGGATCATTCTTTGCTCTGTTTCCTTACTTTGCTCATCTTCTCTTCCCCGTGTTGCCAAGGGCAGGTTCTGAGACCGCCACCATTGGAGCAGAGGGGAGAGAGGCCCACAGGGTGAGGGTGGAAGGCGGGCAGGAATGTCCTCCTGTGTCTGGGGCTGTCAAACGTCGGCTTCACGCTTTCTGGGCCTGACAGAGGTTGAACACTTTCTCCCTCTTGTGAATGCTTCTGTGGAGACGTCTTCAGGACTGTCCCACCTACAGGTTCCTTAATGAAGGAGGATGAACCTCTCTTCCCACTGGTCCCTAATGGCTCTTTCCTCAACCTCTGTGAGTCTGGACTCATCTCCAGCCTCTCTGTGCTGAAGTCCCTTTGCCGGCTATCTGTCCATCTTAGACTAGATTAAGACCATCTCTTGTCAGCTCCCCCCCACATGACCCTTCTCCAGTTACAAGAGACGCTCGTGGATCCTTTGCTCTCAGAGATTCTCACAGGCAGGGCGATCCTCAGCTCAGCCACCCTTCCTTGAACCAGCCAGCCTGCTTTCCACCCTTCAGGGGGAGGAATCGGAGTCAAGTCCACTGAGCCCCACCATGTCATTCTAACCATGGAGTTCTGGATGGAGCCCCACTAGGCTTGAAGTGCAGGGCACAGTCTCGCCCCCCTGCTCCCTTGGGTTGGTGTGGTGAAGTGGAGTTTAAAGCACCCTAATAGCTCTCTTTTCCACCCTTTCATTCCTTAGATGTGGGTAGGGGCTTAAGAATCATGTAACAATTTTTGGTTTTCTCTTTTGAGAAAACTTGCATCTTGGCCTGGCACCCGACTTAGGAATATTATCTAATTAACTCAGTGCTTCATTTGAAACTTTATTTTTCCAGATGGGGAATCTTAAAATCAAGGGAATGCCCAGATTGCATAGAGAGGACATACCCATGTTTCAAGGAAAACTGATCTATCTTCCAGCCTCCACT
This sequence comes from Phocoena sinus, assembly GCF_008692025.1. NCBI lineage: Eukaryota > Metazoa > Chordata > Mammalia > Artiodactyla > Phocoenidae > Phocoena > Phocoena sinus. The sequence goes on from NC_045764.1 coordinate 5,791,870, forward strand.
TTTTTCTCCCATAGAGGGACTCAACTATCGTGAGAAGCTGTCCCAGATACACACCTGGGAAGATCATTTGATTTCAGAGCTGAGAATCCAGCCTCATCCTCAACAGCTTTCAGACTATGGAGTAATTCTAATAAACTTATTAACTTGGACAAGTGTCTGTGAACATTACGAGTCATCGTTCATCAGCAAGCTGTCAGAAGCAACTTGAGTTGACTTACAGCCCAAGAAAAGGAACGGAATCAACTTTGTTTCCCTGCAGCTCTCTTGTTCTGCCGTTGGTGTTTCAGTGATTTCTCACATCTCAACATTGAAACATCCATCTCGACTAATGGCAGAACTACACCCACGGGGTTTTACAAAAGACAAAAATTTGTCCTCATCGTCTATCTGAGTATTCTCCCAGAATGTTTAAGTCCAGCATCTCCAGAACACCACGTGTTCTGTGACACCATGTGACAATGTTTATCTACGTAGACCCTCTGTGATTTTTTTTCTTCCTGTTTTGCTGATAAAATTACAAATGAAGACGTTTTCCATGCTACAAGTTAAGATGGAAAATATCAAAGTTGTATCGGGGAAGAGAAGCAAGTTCTTCACCCAGGAAAGCAAAAGCCCATCACAAAATAAATAAAACACACTTAGAAAGCGGTTATTTCACAATAAACTTTTTGTTACCATAGACACAAATCCTTCTTTTCAAGCTTCTTCTCTGCCATCCTCGTATACATCTCTTGACACTCACAATTTCACATCTTTCCCGAATATCCGTTTTCTATCAGATGCCCCCAGTTCTCAAAGATGTTTCTGTCCTCTTCGAATGCCATTCTCTGTCATTGCCCGATAGCCAAGACTTAATTCAAATGTCTCCCTCTGACCTGTAGACAGAGGAGTCGGTGCCTGATTCCTTGTAATCCCCTAACACGGAGCACAGAGGTTGGCAAACTACAGTCCTGTGGGTCAAATTCAGCCTGTCACCTATTTTTTTATAAATAAAGTTTTATTGGAACACAGCCACCTCATTTGTTTCTGAATTATCAATGGCTGCTTTCCTGCTACTGTGTTAGAGTTGAGTCATTGCTAACAGGGACTGTATGACCCGCAAAGCTTAAATATTCATTATCTGGCCTTTGGCCCTGCCCTAAAACATTTGCATATATAGAGCAGGGTCCTTGCCATCTTGGACAGAAATTGTTTGCTTATTTACCTGCTTGGTCACCCACATCATCTTTGTCTTAGTCCTTCAAGGTACAGACCATGAAGTACAGGGGCTCTGGAGATGGACTGCCTGATTTTAAGTTTTAGCTCTGCCCCTAAACGTGTGACCTTGAGAAAATTACTTCGTCTGTCTGGATCCTCAGGTTTCTCATGGGTAGAACAGGGATAATAATAATAATAATAATAATCTCACAGGGTTGCCATGAGGATTAAATGAGATATTACAAAAGTGCTCTGAATAGTGTCTGCAACAAAAAACGTTCACCTGTAAGTCATCTTTGTATCTCACATGCCATTCAAATGCCTCTCATTGTTAGAGTGCCTGAAATCTAGTGCTCTCTCCATAAAGGTTTCTTGCATTTGTTGAAAGAGTAAATGAAGGGGAAAAAAAAACATAAATATTCCTGGAGACTTAAAATAAGAGAAAATACCCAAAGTTGTAGACTGATTCCACGCACAAAGCCAAAGTATAACTCAGTGTACTTAAAGGAGGGGCAATAAAGCAAAGACATAAAAGCCTTCACAGAAGAAAGAGAAAAGGAACAACTGGAAACCTTTTGTTAAATAATAGAAATTCTCCGTGTGTTACGTAGTTTTTTAACAGAAGAAAAATATAGAAATGTTGTAGGAAAGCTTGCCCTCCTCTATTCTGTTGGGTTTGAAAGGAAGGAAGTTGTGACACCAACATAACCTTCACCCACAGTGTATAGTAAGGGAGGAGCTTTTCTAAATCCTTATGGACCATGACTGTGAAATTAACCAAATATGTACCTACAAGAAATACCTACAATCTGGCCCCCATTGGGACTAGATACTTCTCTAGCTTGTGCATATCCAGGACCTCTACTGTGCATCTCTTTCCAGAGTCAGTGTTTCCTATGCTCTTTTTAATCCTGTAGCTTCTAAGCTGAAGCCAAAGCCATAGCACTTTAGCTCTGTCACTGCTACGGGGAGCTGTGCTAATTTGCCATGATTAGAAAACGTTTGAAGGTCTTTGCCAGTTTTTATCAAGGCATAAAAAGCAATTATTACAATTAATGCAATTTACCGTGTGTTACTCTTCCAGAAAAGCTATTTCAGGGTAGGTCTGCCATCTGTCCCTTTCAGAGTTATAAATCTTATAATTTAACTCTGTCCAGAAGCCCAGGTTTTGCATGTAAAACCTCAGAGAGCATCCTCAGAGAAATCAACTCCAGCATTTGCCTGTTGGGCTGTCCAAGGTCTCACGTTCATGGGCTCACCTTACCTCCATTGTGGGAAAGACTCTCCTGGCTGGGCAGGGGAATGAAAGAATCCGCCCTCTAAATGGATATTCAGACATTTGTTTCTGCAGAGGGAGAAACAGCCAGCAGAGGGAGCCTCCTTTTTGCCGTCAACAACCCTGTCCCTTAATACAACACTGATGCTTGAAGATGCAGTCCACCAGCACGGCTTCTGACAACCAGGAAATAGGGAGGAAGCCTTATAGATGGCATATGCTGTCACCCAAGCCAATAGAAAAGAGAAAAATGCTTTGCCAGGGGGATCCAGGCTGAGCAGAAAAGAAAGGAGGAAACAACGTGATTCCTAGTTTATATACCATGTGTTTTTAAACAAAATTTAAGGTGGACATCCAAGATCAAAGTTCAACTGTCAAAGTTCAAGATAAAATGTAAAACAACTATTTGTTATTGTTATCCTTTGAGGGAGGGAAAAAAAGCTTTATCTCTGTCTTTATCTTCCTTTTTAAATGATTTGGGGTTCTTGGGAAATATGAAGCGATATGACCCATTTTAAAAAGCATGGTGCCAGCCACATGGCTGGAAAACTCGTACTTTGCTTCTCACCAATTTTCCTCCTCCTTCCTCTGAAAGAAATCTGGCTGCAGAGCTGCTAAGTGTGTAGTGAAAAGAAAAACGGGGCAGTCTTTTCCCAGTGAAAACAGGATTCCCAAAGACAGTGAGAAACAAACCAGCTTTTCTCCCTGTTCACGCGTTTGGTGGAAGCTGCCATTTCTCAGGTTTGGCACCTCTTTCTTTTCCAATAAGCAAGAAGATTTTATGTAAGATGTTTGTACACCTATAAAATACTATCTGTATGGGTTTTTTTAATGGCTGAATTTTTTTTTAAGTAATTTGTTTTTATTTATTTATTTTTGTCTGCGTTGGGTCTTCATTGCTGAGCGTGGGCTTTCTCAAGTTGTGGCGAGCGGGGGCTACTCTTCGTTGCGGTGCGTGGGCTTCAGTAGTTGCGGCACACGGGCTCAGTAGTTGTGGCTCGTGGGCTCCAGAGCACAGGCTCAGTAGTTGTGGTGCGTGGGCTTAGTTGCTCCGTGGCATGTGGGATCTTCCTGGACCAGGGCTCGAACCCGTGTCCCCTGCATTGGCAGGCGGATTCTTAACCTCTGCGCTACCAGGGAAGTCCCTTAATGGCTAAATATTTTTATAATTTTTTTTATCCCGATGCTTTGGCTTGTACATCTTTTTTTACTGAGATCCATGTAGCCGTTGGGTTTTTAAGAAGTTGCTGGAAAATAAATTAGGTTCTTTGAGATGACTTTTGGAACCTTCAGAATTTGTTTTTCAGGAGACAGACTCTTTCCTCCTTGTCTACCTTCAGATGAAGCCAAGGAATTGGGACGAGGGCATTTGTCTGAGGTGTAGCGACAAATTCATCCTTCTTCAGTCAAAAGGGCTTGGAGGTGCAGGGAGTTAAACTTACTGTTGCTGGAAACTTTCCATTTTCCTCAGATCACATGAGCCAACTTCACGCTCTCACCCACGTGGCAAGGGAAATAGAGACATCAGTTTTCAATGTCAGTTTCTTAAACATCGTGTACCTGACAATGTTTTAGCCATGTATTTGCTGTCACATTTTATATCTGCTGTCAGGCTTTAGTTTACAAGTTAAGGTGAATATTGAAAAATCGCTATCAAGATACATCTGAAGATTTTACACAGGATTGGGTTTTACATATACTAGCTCATGTGCAAATATATAATTGGCAAAGTAAATGAAATACAGTTAGTAGATATGAAAATAGCCAATAAAGAGATCACCATTGTTATCGTAAGTGTACGGCCAAACCCTTTTATACCATTTCAGACTGTGAGCCTTAAAGTAGAACTTCGGTGGCAACTGAGATTCACGTGAATGGAATGCAAAAGCAAAGCAACCCGACATACCTGTCATGGTCACAGGCTCTCCAATGACTCCTTATGGAAGAGTGGGCTCTGACTGGACCAGTGGTGTGCACGTGGTCGGTCCACTGGCAGCCCCAGAGTCTCTGTGAGAGGGTCCAATGACCGGAGATGGCCTCATACAAAGGACTCTGCCCAAAGTTACTATAGTAATGAACTAAGCAAAGAAGACCAGGTCCTTCCAGAGTCTGAGAACACACAAAAGAATGATCAGTTAGGACCTAGAGGAGAACTGAGCCCACACACACAGAACAAGGAAAACAAGAAGGGATACTTAAGAGAGAACATAGACACTAGAAAATCAAGCCGGTCTTAGAAGGCATCTTAGTTCCTGATGGGTTTTGCTCTTGTACATGAATGTTTTTATAATATACGCCCTTTTGCTTCCGTTTCTAAGGTGAGCCTTAGTTCCTTCTTTCAGAATAATCCTAGTATGAGGGGTACTACTACTACAGACTATTATAAATAGCCTAGTTTAATCCCTAGGACAGATATTATTGTTATTCTTAAATATCTCATAAATATACTCTTAAACCTATATAGAACAAAGATGACTGCTCTTCACTTTCACATGGTACTATGTAGACTTGATTTCTGTATGTAGAATCTTTCTGCCCTCTACAGACAATTAAACAGTTCTCCAGAGAATATAGGTCCCTGGCACATACCACCTAGTCAACCAGCTGCCCCTATAGGTACTTGGAATGGTGAGAAAAAGTGAATATCTGTTTGCTTACGGCTGTTCCTTTTATTTAGGTGTTGTTTTTAAAAAAATAACATTGGAGAAAATAAAAGTAGAAAAATTATAAAATTTCAATGAAAAGGAAACCTCAGGGAGAATGGGACATTTTTCAAAACTGGAAGATACAGGCACCTAGGTAGGACTGTTTTTGGTTGGTGTTGACCTCCATTCCCTGTGAATTGTTCATAAAAAATAAAGGAAAGTTATGAGGTAATTCTCACCGTTCACCTGCGGACAAGTGGTACTGAGATTTGTAAAGGGACTGGGAGTAGAAAATGGACAGGAGGTGACATACATGGAACGGCCAAAAGCCACAGGTATAGTTCACTTATTCAACAAATATTTACGGAATTCCAGACATTATTTCAGGTGCTGGGGATATAGCAGTGACAAGAACAAAGTCCCTTCCCTCGTGGGGCTTATATTCTAGTTCAGGGCATCCCGAAGTGTGACTTACAAACTGCTAGTCTGTGGAGGGTCAGTAGTCTATAGTAGAAAGGGGGTCCTCTGATTTTAAATGTTGGAAAATACTTGGTTGAATGAAATCAGGTAGATTTTCTTATAGCAGGTCTTTACCACTGTATTGGTTTGTTAGGGCTGCCATAACAAATTACCACAGACTGGGGGCTTAAACAATAGCAATCTATCGTCTCATAGCTCTGGAGGCTGGAAGTCCAAGATCAAATGTGGGCAGGAAGAGGACTCTCTCCTTGGCTTGTAGACGGCCGTCTTCTCCCTGTGTCTTCACATGGTCTTCCCTCTGTGTCTGTGTCCTCATCTCCTCCTCTTGTAAGGACACTAGTTACATTGCATTAAAGCCCACTCCAGTGACCTCATTTTACTTTAATTATCTCTGTGAAGAGCCGATTTCCAAATACAGTCACATTCTGAGGCACTGGGTGTTAGGACTTCAGCATATGAATCTTGGGGAGAGAAACAGTACGACCAGTAACAACACTTTTGTGATCCTGAGTCTTTCAGAATTGTAAATCGGATCATGTCAGTCCCATCTCCCTGCCTGTGCTAAGACCCCTTTAATGAAACAGTGAATCCTAATATAAACTGCAGACCAGTTATTAATAACGTATCGGTATTGGTTCGTCAGTTGTAACAAATGCACCACACGAATGCAAGGATATTAATAAAAGGCAAAACCATGTATGGAGGACAGACGGGATATATAGCAACTCTGTACTTTCTGCTCTAATTTTCTGTACACCTAAAACTGCTCTTAAAAATATCAGTTTTTTTAAAAAAAGACAAATCCTATATAAACAGCCAAGAAAAAGACCCTTTGAATTACCAGAGATCTTGGGGCGCTGCCCCTTCCCCCCACCTTCTTCCCCTCCTTTCCCTCTGTTCCAGCCATACTGACCTTCCTTGTGGTTCTCAAGCCTGTCAGTCTTGTTCACAAGGGAGGGTGTTTTGCTAGTTGTCTCCTCAGCCTGGATTAACTTTTTTTCTCCCCAGATTTTCCCGGTCTCAGTTTATCTGTCATCTCCTCAGGGAGGTCCTCCAAGACTACGTCTAAGGTAGCCCACAGGGCACTGTCCCACCTCCCTGCTTTTATCTTCTTCACAGAATTTACCCTTGCCCGGTTCATTATATTCTTGTGTCTATGCTCTGTTCCTTCCTTTTTGGCCCCCAGGTTCTGGTTCTCACTGAGCCCTCGCTGACTCCTTATCACCCTGAGACCTCCTGGTCCAATCCTCCACCTGACCTGATCTATTCCAGCAGCCTCCTAACTGGTTATCAATAAGATACAAATGGGGCTTCCCTGGTGGTGCAGTGGTTGGGAGTCCACCTGCCGATGCAGGGGACATGGGTTTGTGCCGCAGTCCGGGAAGATCCCCCGTGCCGCGGAGCGGCTGGGCCCGTGAGCCATGGCCGCTGAGCCTGCACGTCCGGAGCCTGTGCTCCGCGACGGGAGAGGCCACAACAGTGAGAGGCCCGCATACCGCAAAAAAAAAAAAAAAAAAAAAAAAAAAAAAAAAAAGATACAAATGAAGATGGGTGGGAGTCCTTGAAAATGATTCCAACAATTTTGTCCTTTCAGTCCGATCTGGATTTAATTTCATACACAGGGATTTTCCCGCCCCCCGACCTTTTTCTCTTGAACAGTGTAGCTGGAAACACATGAAGAAAATAAATAAATAAATAAATTCCCTTCTTCCCATAAAGATCTTTGTTTAGCATTTCAGATTTAACATCTTGGAACTCTTAGGGTAACCACCTGAGTTGATCTCAGGTGGTATAGTTGAGAAAGATGATCCTGAGAACAGCAAGAATTTATGAGGCAATTTAAAAAAAGATCGTTTTAAAAACACAGAGTGTTCCTGGTAGACTTTGGAGCACAGGTGTACCTTCTTCTATTTGGAAAGAATTGCAAAGCAATACTGTCCAACACTGTAGATGAGCTGATGCATGGCAGCAGCTCCTCAATTACCTGGAAGTAAATGGGCTTTAATGGATGATTTAAGAGGTACAGGAGAGGGCTCAGGGACTTTTATGCCTCATTCTCGGAAGGGAACTACCCCTACATCTCAAAAAACCATCACGGGGTGAATGCGTCAATGGTTTTATTTTTTGTTTGCTTCGTTTTATCCTTGTGTGTTTTGCTTTGTTTTACAAACAACAGAAACAAAACAATTTTAGCCAAGATGGGGCAGAGGAGGGGGGAGTTGGTAACAGAGACACGGGGGAGTCTCCTGGAAATGATGGGCAGAAACGGAATCTGGTTCCAGAAGGCTCCCTGTCTCCCTTCCCCTCTGCCTGGCTGCCTGTGCCTTAGCTTTCTCTGCGAACTGCCTTTCCTTCTCTGTGTCACAAGGTGGGCACCAGTTGCCCTCTTTCTGTTATCTAAATGGACAAAAATAAGTCTAGCAGCTGCAAGAGGCCAGCATGAGTCTCTCGGTCTCAATCCAGATTCCTGGGAGAAGTCATCTCAGTGTCCATCTCTGGTCCAGTATCTGTGGCCGAGGGGAACAGGGCAGAGACTCACGGTACAAACTCGCCTCCTTCCACCTCCGTGCTCTGTACATTGTGAGGGAGGGATGAGAGGTACGTAGGGAAGTGAGAAAATCCTCAGAGAAGGGGAGTCGTTGGGAGCCGGACTAATACTCCCCCAGGGTTCCACAGCACATGTATATTGGTCATTCAGTCATTGAAGATTTATTGAGCTGCTACTATAAGAGGGCAGACTTGCAGGTACTGAGAACAATCCCTGCCCTCTAGAAGCTGGGAATCTAGCCGGGAATCAAAATATACATGTACGGAAGTTGTCAGGAAACATGTAAAGAGGACTAAACATGTGTAGGGGTAAAATATTCATTGAGTACTTGCACTTGTAAGATGCTACAGAATGTTAGGGAGTGAGGGTACTAAACCCCCTCCTCCCTGCCCAAGTTCAAAACCAACTGAGAAATAATATAAAGAAAACAGAGACTGAAATACTACCTTTATTACCAATAAAGGCTAGGTTTTGGGGAGGTATAGTTGTTATCTGCCAGCCAATGGACTTCCCCAGAATTAGGCAGAGATGGTGTAGCTGGGCATATAGAATGGAGTTCTAAACTTCATTTATGTGAACACCTACTATATGCCAGGCCCTAGCCTCTAGATAATGAAGGTACAGCGGTGAACAAAATTTAAGTATCTGCCCTTATGAACTTGGCTTTCGAGTAGAGGGAAACAGATCCAAAACAGTAGTTAGTAATGTATACACCTGTATTGTCAGTGCCGTCATTACAAAGTATTACGGACTGGGTGGCTTCAACAACAGAAACAAATTTTCTGACAGCTCTGGAGGCTGGAAGTCTGCAATCAAGGTGTCTGCAGGGGTGGTTTCTTCTGAGAGGCATGAGGGGAGAATTTGTTTCAGGCCTTCTCCCCTTGGCTTGTTAATGGCCGTCTTCTCCCTCTGTCTTCACTTAGTCTTTCCTCTGTGTGTGTCTGTGTCCTGATTTCCTCCTATAAGGGCACCTGTCACATTGGATTAGGGCCCACATTAATGACCTCATTTTAACCTTAGCACATCTGTAAAGACCCAGTGTCCAAATACAGCCACATCTGGAGGTACTGAGGGTTAAGACTTCAACACAGGAATTTTTGAGGGGGGGCATAATTCAGCCAGTAATGAAAAACAAAGGAGCATGATAGAATGCCAGTGGATGGAACATCATTGTAGACAGAATGGTCAGGGAAAACATTGCTAAGGAAGTAAAACTTGAATACAAGTTTTCTCTCTTTTTGTAAAAAAATTGTATTGGAATATAGTTGATTTACAATGTTGTGTTAGTTTCAGGTATACAGTAAAGTGAATTAGTTATACATATACATATATCGACTCTTTTTTCAATTCTTTTCCCGTATAGGTCATTACAGAGTACTGAGTAGAGTTCCCTGTGCTATACAGTCCTTGTTGGTTATCTGTGTTGTATATAGAAGTGTGTATATGTGAACCTTAATCTCCCAATTTATCCTCCCCCTTCGCCTTCCACCCCCCGTAACCATAAGTTTGTTTTCTACATCTGTGACTCTGTTTCTGTTTTGTAAATAAGTTCATTTGTACCATTTTTTTAGATTCCGCATATAAGCGATGTCATGTCATGTTTGTCTTTCTCTGTCTGACAAGTTTTCTTTTAATGAATGATGAGTCTCTTGAGACCTGGGGCCTTTGGAGATATTCCAGATGAAGTAATGTAAGCAAGGACTTGGGCTTGGAAATGTGTGTGAGATATGTGAGGGGAAAGTTGAGGAAATTGATCTGCGGGGATTCACAAGAGGTGTTTGGTTTGGTTTGGTTTGGTTTGGTTTGGTTTGGTTTGGTAGCAATAGGAATGAAAGTCACAAGCATGCAGTTAGCATGAAGTTAGGAATTTAGGATTTATCTTGAGACAGCTAAGCTGAGAGAGAGTCCTTTGAAGGTTCCAAGAAATGGGAGGAACAATGAACGGTGTCTCTTGGGAAGAAAAATCTAAGCTCGGTACATACAGTGAACAAGAACCGGGCAAGCTGAAGGCCAGGAGATCGTGCAGGAAGCTGTGATGAGGGTCCTGGTATGTGATCATCAAGACCTGCTTTTGATAGCAACTGGGGGAAGAAAAAATCAAAATTAGAGATGGTTTCTAAAGAAGAATCAACTGAGTCAGAATCGACATTCAAATCTCATAGTTACTTGAAAGAAGTCGTACTCATTAAACTCCCTGGAAATGGTAACCTAGAGTCAAGCTATGCCCATGTCTGTAGTTCATCTGTTGCTGCAATTAAAATGAAGAAAATGCAGCCACGCTTGGATTGGAAATGCTGAATAGGTCTCCAGTCTCAAGGGACGGCAGTTCCCCGGCTGTGCTAACAATTGGAATTCTCAGTGTTCCTTTGTCTTTTAGGCATATCCGCACTAGACCATTAGTTATGGACTGAACTGCGTCCCCCACAAAATCCATATGTCCAAGCCCTAATCCCTAGTATCTCAGAATGTGACCGTATTTGGAGATAGAGCCTTTAAAGGGCTAAATAACATAACATAAGACCGTATGGGTGGGCCCTAATCCAGTGTGACTGGTATCCTGTAAAGGAGATCAGTGCATAGTCACACACAGAGGGAAGACCACGTGAAGACACAGGGAGAAGACGGCCGTCTACAAGCCAAGGAGAGAGGCCTGAGAAAAAACCAACCCTGCTGACACCTCGGTCTTGGACTTCCAGCCTCCAGAACTGCCAGGCTGGAGACAATGAATGTCTGTTGTTTAAGCCACCCAGTCTGTGGTACTTGGTTACAGTAGCCCAGCGAGCTGATCCACCATTCTATTCTGGTGGCCACTTCTGAGTATGCCCGAGAGTTCCAGGGACCTTCTGGGATCATCTTTTTCTCAGGTTTGGCTCACAGCCCACGTGTAGCCTCATTGCTTCAATGAAATCCATTTCACTTGTTCTGTCCTTAAATAGAGAAAAAGGATTCCTGACATTCTCATCACACCGACCCATCCAATCCATAGGCACTAGTCACCTGTGGTTATTTCAACTTAATTAAAATTCAGTGAAATTTAAAAATTCAGTTTTTCTGTTGCACTAGCCATATTTGAGATGCTCAGTGGCCACACGTGACAGCACGTAGATCAAACATTCCTAGCATCACAGTAAGCTCTATTGGAGCAGTGCTGGTACAGAAGAGAGCTTAACCCTCCCTTAAAGCCCCAGCCAGGTTGCGTTTGTTATGACTCTCTCCATTGTGAGCAAAATAATCCCACTTGAGGTAGAATAAGTTAAAAAAAAAAAAAAGAGTAGAGGGATAGGAAGGTAGTGGTGGGCCTTCTTGGAAGATATAAAATATCCCACAGGATTACTAGGACAGATAAAAGAACCAAGGACAGCTCTAACAAGTTTTGCAAGAGGCCTTTGTGGGCCTTTCTTCAGTGGTGCTGTCAATTTCCATGTCTTTCTATTCCACGTCTCAAAAATCAGGAAAGGGAAGCATTTCAGTGGCCAATTTTGAGACAAGGTTCTACTCAGCCAAACATGGGTGGTAAAGAGATGGCTCCTTAAGGAAAACAATGGTCACATGATGTCCACCCTGGTTTCTTCCCCTTGATCTCAGGGAACAAGGAGTCAGTGTGAGTGGGACCACCACCCCAATCAGGGTCCAGTCCTCTGGATAAAGGTATCTCTTTAGTTGTTGATTCAGAACCTTCCATGGCATAGTAAGCCTTGCATATGCTTTGATCTTTCAGTAAGTCACAACCAGCAAATAAGATGGTTCTCTTTACCTGTTTTGACAATTATCGGAGACTCACTTGGTACCCAGGTGCTGGTGTGGATGCTATGGGAGATATAAAAGGGAATAGGATATATTTTGTTAAAAATACATCTAGTCCCTTAATACAAACTCGTCTGTACAAAACTGGGTAATGTGAGAGAACTGAAAGGAGGCAGGTTTCACTGGATTCTCGGTCTCTTACTTCACCAACCTGAAGAAATACTTTTATCCTTTTTTGGCTTCACCAGTATGAAAAATCATACAAAACAAACAGCCTTCAAAGCAAAGGCTCTCCCTTCCAAAGCAACCATCTCATCTACTTTCACTAGCTCACATTGCCAAGATCAGCTGTAATGACATCTTGCCAAAGCCCAACATTTTATGTGAGTGAGAAAAATCCTGTAATTTTCCATTTTCATGAATAGTTTACTCCAAAAGAGTTTTCCGACTTGAATCCTGTATGTTTTATTTAAGTCATCGTATATATATCCCCCAACCATCCTGCAACACTGAGCTCTATCATTGAAGCTAAATTCCACACAAAGATTTCAAACCCCTTTAAAATATGCTTCCTACCATAAAGAGGCCCCTTCGTTTTGAAGAACTCAGTTGAGATTGAATTCTCTCCTACTTGAAATTAAAAAACGTTACACGAATGAATCATTACAGTAATTGCATTTGTAGTTGAAAAATTAAATCACTAATGAGTCCAAAATTAATAATCAGCAAACAAAGGGAGGAGTATATGGAGTTGATGACAGCAAAAATGAATCTCCTGGCCAACAAAACAGGGGAGATTTTAATCTGGAGTTGCCCACTCCCAGCTGTCGAGTCCCTGATGAATGCGAGGGACCACAGTTTATCACGAGGGCAGAGTGCTAAGCGCATCAACGGATTTTGACTTGGTAAAGGAGATAACAGACACCTGTATGGCGAATCGCCACCGTTCCTGACTCCTCTCTAATTCCTTATTTCCAGTTGCACTGATAAATACCGTAATTGTCTTTTCCCAAGGGTTCCCAGTTCTTTGGAAATGCTCACATTGCTTCAGAGCTTTCCATGACCACGACGAAAGGTAAACGCGGAACTTAACCGTGCTGCCATATTTGAAACTTGAGTTATCTGAAGAAAGCTTGGTTTGTAAAGCCCTCCAAGAAAGAAAGCCAGCAAGTGATTTTTCTCTCTTGTTCAGATTCTCCTTTACTAGTTTAAACCACCTGTATTTATTCTGTCATTTTTATCTCCCTGGCTCCATTCCCTTTTGTGTTGTGGAAGAGTATTTACTCTCCCCCTTTGTATTACATAGTGTTTATTGCTTTGTAAGAGCAGTTTGCCTTTTGCCTTTTATCTTTTGCTGATGGGAGAATGTTGCCTTCTGAGTGGTTTCTGAACCCCGGGTATTAAAGCACTCAGCACAGGGCTGGCTTTACCATCCACTGAACCCATTTCAAGTTCATTTGCATTGCCCGATACATATTTCTATATTTGTGTGTGGATCTAAGAGGAGCTGAAAATCATTAAAATTCACACTATACTGCATGCTCGAAAATCTTCAGAAAATTCATTGGCTGTCTCAGGAGTACTGGGATGCTTTTACCTTGCGTAGACTTGTCCATATCTTAGAGATTGTGAGTAAACATCCAGTGACTTACTCTAGGCTAAATTAAGGAGGTGTTGGGATTGAAATAAATATGCTTACTTATAAATGACCCGTTGAATGTGAAGGGAGAAAAGTGATTTTTTCATCTGCAGCAAGTAGATCAGTGTTTGCAGTTCACAAGTGCATACAGCTGTTAATTTTTTATATGGGTAGTTCCTGGTATTTATGAATATCATTATCAAATAGTATATGCGGGCGTTTTCTATTTACAGAATTGGAGATTTACGTGTGATTCCGTTAAATTCCTATCTGCTCAAAGTTGTTTTTATAATACGAGTAACACTTTTATATCTGTCATAATTCACAGGTCAAAATATTGTAGTCATGGCTTGGGAACAAATCTGCCAAATGGTTTAACTTTTTTTTTTTTTTCTGTAGCTAATCACATTTGACTGATCTTTTCAAATTACACACTAAAAGGAAACAGAAATGTCGAATTTATTTGCGTTTGTTTTCGCTGAGTTTTGTCACTCCAGGGATAACGTTTACTGTACTTCTGATTTCTATTTGAAAATAAGTCGTCACCTCTTTTGGTTGAAACTCCACTCTCTGCTCCTTCTCCCATTCATTCTGTTCTTGCTAATTATGTGTTTTCTGGGAGCAGTATTTGCCTCTTATTCAACATGTCAGCTTTCTTTGAATGGATTTCAAGATGTTCTAGTAAGCTGAATAAGATTTGGGCTACTTTAGTTCCTCTTTGGGGAATAGTTCTTCAACCACCTTGACTGTTATCTATGATATTAGTGCATACCCCCTTCTTGATAAACTCTTCTTAGAATTCTGTGAGAGGAAACATTCTCTTTCTCCTGAAAGACTGATGTTTCTTTTAACAAATCATGAGCTAAAGGTAACTCATGGTGTTTCCCTTTTTGCCTTGGCTATTGGGGAACACAGAAGTATTTGATTTTCTATAGAGCATCTACTGTCCTGGATGTAATACTTCTGCTGCAGTTTTTTTCTCCCTTGCCTAGCCCTTCTTTCAGTCACATAGCTCTAGTTCTCATATTTTTATTGTAAAGGAACTATTTTGTATGTCTTTTTTTTTTCCTTGTCAGAAACTTCAAATACTTCTTTGGAAACAGTTGAAGTTTAAAAGAATTGATATGATCATCTGTATTTTAGAAGAAATATATTGTCTCTTTTTAAAAAAATTTTATTGTATTGTAGTTGACTTACATTGTCGGGTTAGTTTCTGCTGTACAGCAAAGTGGATCGGTTACGCATATCCACATATCCACTCGTTTTTAGATTCTTTTCCCTATGGATAGGCCATTACAGAGTATTGAGTACTGTGCTATACAGTGGGTCCTTATTACCTATCTATTTTATATATAGTAGTGTGTATATGTCAATCCCAATCTCCCAATTTATTCCCCCTGCTTCCCCCCCCCCCACCCCCAGTAACTGTAAGTTTGTTTTCTACGTCCGTTGAGCCTATTTCTGTTTTGTAAAGAAGTTCATTTGTATCATTTTTTTAGATGCCGCATATAAGCGATATCATATGATTTGTCTCTGTCTGACATCCTTCATTCAGATTGACCATCTCTAGGTCCATCCAGCTTGCTGCAAATGGCATTATTTTGTTCTTTTGTATGTCTCTGTTGACAGCAAACAGGGTATAGGCAGAAAATGTTTCAACACATCTTAAAGAAAGGAGGGGATGAACCCCATAAAAGATACACTGGAGGGGCTTCCCTGGTGGCGCAGTGGTTGAGAGTCTGCCTGCCGATGCAGGGGACGCGGGTTCGTGCCCCGGTCCGGGAAGATCCCACGTGCCGCGGAGCGGCTGGGCCCGTGAGCCATGGCCGCTGAGCCTGCGCGTCAGGAGCCTGTGCTCCGCAACGGGAGAGGCCGCAGCAGTGAGAGGCCCGCGTACCGCAAAAAAAAAAAAAAAAAAAGATACACTGGAGGATTTAGCGTAGGTGATTCATATGGCCATGCTCTCAGACAGAAATCCCTGGGGAGTGCATGTTCCCCTTCGGTAATCACAGGAGAATTTTTGCTCCCACCATACACATGTTATAAAGTGTTTTGAAAATACGATGGTTAAACAAACCTAATAGTGTTTTTAAACTATTGCGACTGGTGCTAAGTGTCAGTGAGTCCGCCATTATCACTTCCTGCAGAGAAAACACATATTAGGTCTGACATCTAAGGCCCTAATGAGTTTCGAATCCCAATTCTTGTACAGATTATTTCTCAGTTCTGTCGTTTCTTTTTTTTTCATAATGGATACTAATCTGGTTCTTAATCTAACATTTTGGGCAGTTTAAGGACTGTTCAGTCCTTGGAAATGTCTCATTTCCAGTCCAGGCGTGTTCGGTACATCCAGATTTCCTCAGTCTTAAAAAGTTCTTTTGCAAACCCTGCTGCTGATTCCCAATTCAGCAATTCCCATCAACAAACATGTATTTAGCCCCTAGTAAACGTGTCTGTGGTGCATGTGGGTAGGGGGAGGGGAGGGGTGGGAGGCCGAAGATGAAAGACCTGGACTCTCTCGCCGTCACGGGAGAAAGGACACGGGCCTTTGGCAAAGCAGAATGAGATCAGTGCTGCAGGAAGAAGGAGACTCATGGAGCTTGGGAGAATGATGCCGTGGCAGGAGGGGAGGTGGGTGGTGGAGCCGTCGGGAGGACAGAGGTGGCTCTGCAGTGGGGTCCGCAGCAGGTGCCGAAGGAAGGTGCCTGCAGATGCCGTGCGTGAAACAGTTTGCAGGTGGGAGAGGCTGGAGGCATAGGAAGGGGACAGCCAAGTCCGGCTCTCTTCTGGCTTGTTTTCAATTAGATTAAATTGAATTAAATGGAACACATTAATGAGAAGATAATAGAAGCGGCTTATCCAGAGACTTCATTCTAACTAGTGCCATCAAACGCCAGATAAAACATTAGATTAGCCCCTTCTGAGCTTGCTCTGAATTTCTGAGGAAAAAGTTAATTATGTAGCTTAGACCCAATGCATGATTTTCTCTGAAAGACCACACTTGTCCTAAAATTCCTTCTAATTAGCTCCTACTTTTTTCTTCTTCTCTTTTCTGCCCAAGGCCTTTGTAAAAAAAGGACCATGTGGATGCCTCCTTCAACCCTCAGGGAAATGGGTAAAGAGGTCCAACCAGTGGTCTGTGTAATACAAGGACAAATGCAAATGTGTCCCGGGGTGTCAAGGTCATGTTCTGGGGCTTTCAACAAAGAGAAACCACCATGGGTGGTCCATAGCTAGCTCTCATTATCTGACCGTGAAGACCTTCTGCCCACCCACGAAAACAATTCCTTAAGAGTAAATGTAGGGCTTCCCTGGTGGCGCAGTGGTTGAGAGTCCGCCTGCCGATGCAGGGGACACGGGTTCGCGCCCCGGTCCGGGAAGATCCCACACGCCGCACAGCGGCTGGGCCCGTGAGCCGTGGCCGCTGAGCCTGCGCACCCGGAGCCTGTGCTCCGCAACGGCAGAGGCCACGACAGTGAGGGGCTCGCGTACCGCAAAAAAAAAAAAAAAAAAAAAAAAAAAAAGAGTAAATGTAAAAAAATCATATATATATATATTTACATATACACAAATATATTGATATATAAATCATATATATATACATATATGTATTATGTATATATATAATATATGTACCTGTATTACGATAATATAATAAATGTGCCATATTTAATATACATAATTGCGATTTTATATATATAGAAATATAAATACATAATGGCATCTATTGGATAATAGACATTTTCAGTTAATCCCTCTAATTCAGCCAATAATTTTAAATTTTCCGCCACGAAAATTTACCAGAAATTCACAAAAGCAGCCATTGGTAGTAAAATGAACAATCTTGTCTGTGTTCCCACCTCTGTGAAGTTACTGGCTTTCTGGAATGGTCCCAACAAGGCAGCAGTGGGCAATAAACGGCTAACACACCCAGAATGATTAACATCACACTCAGAATCTTCCTGCCTGCTGGTGTGTGTCAGAAGGGCCTGAGCGAAACCAGAGAGCCTTTGTGGATACAGGAAAAAGAAAATCACAAAACCCTGGTCTACGTAGGATCGACTTTTGCTGCCTTTTTCCACTTTCCAGAGCGAAAGATAAAGTAATTAATTGCATTATGAATCATTACAGGTTCTTTCAATGGGAGATATTGGCGTATTCACCTACTTCTATTGAACATGCAGCTACCTCCGATAGGTTAATTTTGGTTTTTCTTCCCCTTCCAGCTTATTACAAATCTAAACTACCTTCACAATTTATTTTTAGGATTACGGTTTGAAATTCTATTTTTACACCGTTTAAAACTATTCCCAAGAGATTGCCTGCATTAAGGAAAAGCTGATATGTCTGTTCACATACAGATACCCAAGGGACACAGTATTTCTTCATAGGACACATTGTTCATATTTGAAGGTCAGTTGCCCTGGGAGGAGTAGCAGTGGGGAGTGGGCCCAAGCGCACCCTCACTTGATGGTCATGCCCCCTGCAGCCTAATTACTCTTAGAGCTGGTTTCTGGAATACTGGCTGCTCTCAGCAGGGTCTGGTTCCATCCGAAGCTCTCCTCTCAGAATGCATGATGCTTTAGATTTTTTAAAACAAAACAGCAAGACTGCCTCAATTCTTATCGCTGCCTGACCGGTTCATCTGTCTGGTGCACAGCTTCTGAGCTGTGTCCCTAGGATGTATCTTCTGCTGGAAAGTTCCCCGCAGTCTAACGGCAGCCACTTTTAGTTTCTTTTCTTAAAAATTTTACTGGAGTCTAGTTGATTTACAATGTTGTGTTAGTTTCAGGTGTACAGCAAAGTGATTCAGTTATACGTATACATATATTCATTCTGTTTCAGATTCTTTTCTCATATAGGCTATCACAGAATACTGTGTAGAATTCCCTGTAGTAGGTCCTTGTTGGTTATCTATCTTATATATAATAGTGTGTGAATGTTCATCCCAAGCTCCTAATTTATCTCTTCCCCCCTCCACGCTTCCCCTTTGGTAACCGTACGTTTGTTTTCAGTATCTGTAAGTCTGTTTCTGTTTTGTAAATAAGTGCTATTAGTTTCTTGAGTTCATCCATCTACCTTGTATGACTGAGTTGTCCTGAGCATAGCTTAGGAGGACTTGCTGATCTCTTAGATTTCATTCTTTGTAACATTTCAATTCTACATTAAGTAGAGTTATAGGGACCATAATATTTGATCCATGGCAAGTCGAAAATATCATATCCATACTAGATATCTCATCCTTCTATGGAATGATATAGCAAGAATTGGAGACCAAGTTGAAGCCATATATTGTAACGGAGTCTTACGTCATGTGCTGGTTACCTCCCGTTTTCTGACAGTAGATCTGCCAAGCTAGCTGTTCAGCTCACCATCTTCAGTGGAGAGTTTTGTGTTGAGAATTCTCTCCTGAGTATGTTTATGACTTAGGTCCCCAGCAGTGTGATCGCTCTTCTGGCTGCCTGTACAAAGCCGCCCTCTCGGGTATGTTTGCTTTGTTGAGAGTCACCCTCCAGAGGCTCAGGTCCTGAATAACTGCCTCAGTGGTTTTTACATACACTTGCCACTTGGGATTTGGAGAACTTTCCAGAGGACAAAAAGCACGTTCTAATGCTTCCCTACTAGGTTCTAAGTCTAAAACCTTGGTCTAGCAGACTGCTGTGAATTCAAATGACCTGGCTATGAAACGTTTTCTTCCTTTGGAGAAGGGTAAAGTGATCTTTATTTTGAGTTGTGTCTTGCTTTGTTTTATAGCACAGAAGGCTGCTCTCCTGGAGAACTTCTGTGTGCTTTCCCGTTTTGTCTAAGTCTGTAATACTTATTGCCCATTGGATGTCATTTGTTTGAAGTCTGACTCTTTGCTTTAACTTCCTTGAGAGCCTTGTGTTCTACCATCAAGTTCGTAGACATACACTACTCAGTAGACCTACAGTATACTAAGATGAAAGCTGACATTTACTGGGCTTTTCTTGGGCATTGAGTATCGTTGTAATTATATGCACTAACTCAGTCCTCGCAACAATCCTGATTTAGGTATTTCACAGAAAAGGAAATTAAGCCTCAGGAAGTTTACAAGTAACTTCCCCAGCTACTAAATCAGGAAACTAAGATTCAAGTTAAGACTCCTCTGATTCCAAAGCTTCCCTACATAACTCCAAGCAGACCCTGTATGGCTGGAAACCTCCAATTCTTCAGTCAAACGAGTGTGTGTCCTGAAATACAATTTTGAGACCCAGAAATTAAAGATCAATAGCTGATCCGGCCCCCATTTTTTTTTTTTGTTTTACATTCTTAATGTCTATTTCTTTAGATAGCCCTTGGGTCTGTGAATTCATTATTTTTTTTCCTGTTATAAGACATACTATTTCTGTTGAAGTGCTGCTGGATTTGGAAATCATTCTCATGACTAAATATTTGTTTGCCTTGGAAGAGCCCGGTGTAGGGCTGCCAGTGGGTGCTCAGTAAAGATTAATGGGTGGCCACGCACGTCTTTGTGGAAGTCGTGTGTTTAGGATCTGCTCAGTTCTGCGAAAGAGACAGAAATGATGTGGGAAAGGTGAAAATCACAGGGGCATCACCCAAACCAGATCATGCGTTTCTGTTGTTTTTTTTTAATTAAATTTATTTATTTTTATTTATTTATTTTTGGCTGTGTTGGGTCTTTGTTGCTGCGCACGGGCTTTCTCTGGTTGCGGCAAGCGGGGGCTACTCTTCGTTGTGGTGCGCGGGCTTCTCATTGCGGTGGCTTCTCTTGTTGCGGAGCACGGGCTGTAGGCGCACAGGCTTCAGTAGTTGCAGCACGCGGGCTTCAGTAGTTGTGGCTCGCGGGCTCTAGAGCGCAGGCTCAGTAGTTGTGGCGCACGGGCTTAGCTGCTCCGCGGCATGTGGGATCTTCCCGGACCAGGGCTCCAACCTGTGTCCCCTGCGTTGGCAAGCGGATTCTTAACCACTGCGGTAAACCCAGGGAAACCCCTGGGTTTCTGTATTTGACTTTATTATTTAATGGTCCCAAAGGCCCAGGGGCAGAAGGAATGGGAAGATGGAGCCTGGTGTTTTCTTGAGAAATGATTGGGAAGTTCTGTGAAAATTAGACTCCAGGGCCTGCTTCCAAAGCTAACATCAACCGTGAGAGAAAACTTGGTCCTCTGATGAGGACTGAAAAGAACCAAATATTTTTTTAATTGACACATTTTCTATTATTATATACATATAAAGATGATGAGTAATATGCCATATCAGATGGTTTATTCAAACTGTCAGAATAAGGGCTGAAGCGTGAGTAACTTTCCAAAGAACCTTCTGGGAAATTCAAGCAGTGAAAAGTGGCAGGAACCAGCCATGAGTTCATCTACAACCCAGGCATCCCTGAAGATCTTGGGGGAACAAAGGAAGTTTCTCCCAGAGTACAAATACTTGGTGGGACATTTCTAGAGGAAAGGAAGGAGACGGATCATTTAAACTTCCTTCACTAAAAAGCCAAATGCCCATGCGCTGTCGAGGTGTGTACGCTCGATGGAAAGACTAGGGTCAGCCATGGGACATGGGGGATGGTGTCCTCACTGTGAAGGATGACGATTGAGCACCAAGTCCAAATCTCAGCAGAACTTTGAGATGTTAGAGGCCTCACTTGGAAAAATCAAGCTCTGCTTTGGCATTAGAGAAAGTAGGAGGAGGAGAGCCTGAATTACTAGGAACAGTACCGCAGGTCTTGGGCTGGGCTGGGCTGCGGTGTACTGATACTGTGTTGTAGAGGAAGGTGTACCAGCAAGCGCATGGGATGACCCTGATTCTACTCGAGGCGTATGGGTCTCAGTCTCACCATCTGCCAAGCGAGCAGGTAGAGACTTGCTTTCCAGGGTCCATTCTAACTCAACTATTTCAGCCTTGATGGGTTCCTCTCTTCGTCCATGAATCTTGAGGGTTTTGATGAGAATTTATTTATACAATTCTACCTTTCAAAAACCTTTCCTTTTATCCCCACTCAACTCTCCTTAGCGATAGAGAAGTCTTATGACGTTTGATCATTTGGTGTATCAGGGAAGAGCCCGTTTCATTAATATATTACCCTCCACTGACACCATGTGTTACCATTTTGTACCCCCCTAAAGAAAGGTGACTTTGAGAAGCAACCCGGAAGAGATTTTAGGAAAACAGGTGTTGTAGCCAGGAGAGAACTTATTATGTGTTTGCTGCTTAAACACATGAAAACGATGCAGCTCGTGTGAACAAAAATAGTGTGAAATGTACGTGTCATTATGCCCAAGGTAAAGACACATGTTTATAAAAGCACCCCCCTCGAATAAAAGTGAAAGGTTTGAGAAGTGAGAAGGACTGCGTCCCAGTAGCAGGAGCAGGGCCTGTGTCAGCATCCAGAGCGAGGGAGAATGGAGACGGGGGAGACCAGGGCTGGGCTGTGCCTCACAGCCCAACGCCTCAGTGGTGATTCTCCCAGGAAAGACCTGACGAGCTGCTGACATTTCTCTTAGAAGAATCAATGAATCTTTGTTTCCTTCTCCCTCCTCATTTGACCTTATTTTGTTCTGAAACAGAGAAGGAGGAAAGAAAGAACTGAACTGGTGGGATGGGGATAAGGGGTCTAGGCCGAAGGCTGAGCGGAGGGGAGGTCCGTCCGTGCTGTGGAGCCCACGGACCAGACCACAGGCCCCTGATCGGCGCCGGGGATGTTATCGTTTGCTTACTGTGTAGTCTTATTTGTTTCTGCTTCTCATTTCAATTCTCGCCCTGGTGTGTAATAAGTCACCATCTTCCCAGCCATCATCCCCGTATTGACAAGCAAATGTCACCCACATTTGACTGACATCCGTTGCTCCTGAATATGCAAAAGTATGATGTACGAATCAATTCTACTTGTTTATTTAAAGCCCTTCTTGTGTGTCTTATATATTTGTTGGTGGGATACCTTGCCTCACAGCTACTCCGGGGGCTTTCCGTTAATATCATAAATCCAGGCTGTTCCTTCTCCTGTTTGCCACGGCAAATGGGAGCTCTCCTCTCTCATACTTTGCTTCTGTTCCCCCTCCCCCAAGACACATGCAGGAGATATGCTCCGAAACTTACAGGACTCTTTCTACACCTTAGGAAAATATCTTGCTCAGTACTTTGGTGAAAGCTGCTTGCTTTATCTGAAGACTTTTGAAGGCATCTTGACAAGTGCTTATTTCTCATGCCTGTGGCACCTTTAAGTAAATGCAGCTTAGGTCAGTGGCTGAATCTCCTGAAAGGCTGCTGGAACTGTACGTCTGTAAATAAGAGTTCGTATGTATACACCCACCATCTGCAGCGTTAGTAAAAAGAAGCAACCCTCCCCCGCTTTGATGCGGTGGGCATGTTCATTTAAAATCATTGAGAAACGGCCTTTGTCTCTTCAACACACCTTACTGTTCTCTGGGAAACATCTTATTTCATTTTGGAAGGCTGGTGAGGAAAACCATAAGGTTAAAAAAAAAAATCACATCTACCATCTGGAAAATTCTAGAGGGCTCTCCTTATGTTAAAAGTGGCATTTTGAAAAAACACCTGAAACGCTGATGGTGGGTGAGCCATTAGAGAAATACTGTCGACCCAGCCATCCTCCTTTCAACCTTCAGCTGCACCCTCCAACTGGGGCTGCAGGCAGTGGGGAAACAGGGGACTTAGGTGTGACTCTTGAGTGCTGAAGGCTACAGCACGTCTGTCTCACTCCCCACCCCCATCTGTCCAGCGAGAGCGCCGCCATCGGCTGGGCTCAGCAAGGGAGTATTCAGAATCTCACTGTTCATCCATGTGCAGAGGGTGGGGGGGGAAGAGAGGCCGAGGGGGGGAAAAATCCCACATTGTCAGAGTAATGCCAAACTCCCTTTGAGTGGGATGAGAAGAGCAGATGCCGCAATGAGATGCCAAAGCGGCTCCCCTTCCTCTGCGCCTTGGGTGCCTATAAATTGCTCCGGCGCGCGTTTGTCAGCCTCCTCTTCTCCTGGCAGGTGGTACCCAGGCAGAATTCTGCGTTCAGTCTCTCTCTCGCTCCGCTCCCGGCGGTGAGGCGCTCGCCGCTGCCCGCCAGCCCCTCCGCTCCAGCCCGGAGCCTCCCCGAGCCGCCGGTGCCCAGCGCCGCCGCTCCGCGCCCCCGGGGGGCGCCTGGCCTGAGCTCGCGCGGCCGGCGCGGGGTTTGGGGGATGCGCATCTATTAGAGTTCTGGTGGTTGCCAAGGAGGAAAAGAAGAAAACAAAAACAAAAAAGGCAGGAGGAGGGCGATCCCAGCGAGCGAAAGAAGAGGAGGCAGAAAAAGGCAACTTCAGACGGAAAGTTGGTGCGAACTGGCGCAGTCGGCAAAACCGGCAAAGTCGATCGCGGGCGGCGGCGGAAAAGTGTGAGCGGCCCCGGCGAGCGCGAGGGGCTGCGGCGGCTCTGCCCTCCCGGGGGCCGCGCCGGCGCCGGCGGCAGCCACAGGTGCGAAGGGGCTCGCGGGCGGCGAGAGGGCGCCCCGCGCACCCCACCCCCTGCTCGGGGACTTGCGCGCAAGTCGCCGGGCGTCCGAGCTCCCTCCCCAGCCGCAGCCTCGGCTGGGGGGGAGCGAGAGCAGGCGAGGAGCGGCCGGCGCGCGCGCCCGCCCAGGGGACTCGGGGTTCGCAGGGGGCTGTTTTCGGCTCTGAGGAGGTCCCCGCCCAACCTTCAAAATTTTGTCCAAAAGCAGACAAGAGGATCGCCCCGCGCTGAGCCGGCTGGTGGGCAGCAGGAGGCGCCTGATCGCCGCCGGGGCGCTGGGGGTGGTGATGGTGCTTCTGCTGGTCGTTCTCATCCCGGTGCTGGTGAGCTCGGCCGGCACGTCGGCGCACTACGAGATGCTGGGCACCTGCCGCATGGTCTGCGACCCTTACGGGGGCACCAAGGCGCCCAGCACGGCCGCCACGCCCGACCGCGGCCTCATGCAGTCCCTGCCCACCTTCATCCAGGGCCCCAAAGGCGAGGCAGGCAGGCCCGGGAAGGCGGGCCCGCGGGGGCCCCCCGGTGAGCCCGGGCCGCCGGGCCCCGCGGGCCCGCCGGGCGAGAAGGGCGAGCCCGGCCGCCAAGGCCTGCCGGGCCCTCCCGGGGCGCCCGGCCTGAACGCGGCCGGGGCCATCAGCGCCGCCACCTACAGCACGGTGCCCAAGATCGCCTTCTACGCCGGCCTCAAGCGGCAGCACGAAGGCTACGAGGTGCTCAAGTTCGACGACGTGGTCACCAACCTCGGTAACCACTACGATCCCACCACGGGCAAGTTCACCTGCTCCATCCCGGGCATCTACTTCTTCACCTACCACGTCCTGATGCGCGGAGGGGATGGCACCAGCATGTGGGCCGATCTCTGCAAAAACAACCAGGTGAGCGCGGGCAGGCGGCGGGGAGGGCGGGGAGGGAGCGCGGGAAGGTGCAGGCGAGAGGGAGGAGACCCCGGGCGCGGGGGTGGGAGCCCGCGGAGGAAGGGCGCGGCAGCCCCGCTCCCGGGAGCCGAGAGCGAGGGGCAACGCCGTTCTACCCCGGGAAGGCTGGGGTCGTACGCCAAAGAGCGCCCGGCGGCCTGGAGACTGTGGTTCCCGAGCCCGGGACCTGCACTTGGTGCGCGCGACCCCCGAGGGGTGGAAGCCGGGGTTCGGTCCCCGGGGCAGTTTGTGCACCGCGGGGAGTCCCGGAGCAGCGAGCGACCCCCGGCTGCGGGGTTCTCAGCCGTGCGGGGTCACTGTCAGGCCCTGGCGGGGATGGGAGGGCTGGGGGAGCCAGGAGTGGGCGTGCCAGGGTGACAAACCCGGGGGAGAAAGACCGGGGCCCAAGGGAGAAAGAAGGGGCGCGGAGTGAGTCCAAGCCGGGCGCGTCCAAGGCCGAGGCAGAACCACGGGGCCGGCGGTCGCAAGGTCCCTGCAGCGTCCCAGACCCGGGAAACTCACAGATGGTCAGATTCGAGATGCAAAAACTCTGCTGTAGATTTCAGCTGAAGAAGGGGGAGATGTAATGAGTGCTGCTAACAAAAGGAAAAGTTGAGACTCTGGGTCTGTGCCGTAAAGCACGCTCGCAGACACAGAACCCAAACTCCACTGGCTGGAGGCGGAGGGCGCACGGGCAGGTGGTCGGGAGGCCGGGCGGAAGAGCCCAGCCCCGGGGCTCTGGGCCTCAGTGCCAGCGAGCCCCAGGGCGCCTGCGTGAGGGTCTTTCCAACCCAGCCTTTTGCTCACAGGCGGCAGTGGCCTTGGCCTTGGCCTTGGCTGTGAAATAGCCTCAGATCAGCCCTCGGCCAGAGGACCTGCTCTCCTGAGCCGAGATGACCGGCGCTGCCACAAGGGCCACTGGTCTGCAGTGTTATGCTGGGGCCACTTCCCCGTTTGCTTGAGAAATTCGCGGTCATTGCAAAACCAAAGTGTGTCCCATCTCTTCATGGGGGGAGGAAAATAATATCTGTAATTACCTCAAAGTGTAATCAGACCCTCTGCAGGTCTGAATCAGCAGCGGCTGGGGGAGACCTTGCAGCCTGCAGTCTGAGTTGAATGCCTGGGCTTCAACTTTGCTTATTGGGTGGTCCAGGGAGTGGCCCCCGCTACCCTGCCGTGGCCAGTTGTGATTTTACAAGGGCTCTCCGGCTTCAGGTCACTTCTCCCTCGAATTCAGACCTTTCTAGCTGTAACCCAGGTTTCTATTAGCAACATTAAAAGCAGAATTTATTCCAAAGTCCTAATTCACAGTGTCAGAATTCTTCCAAAGTGGAAGACAAATACCCTAAACGTATAAGAGGAAGGACAGAATATCCTGTCCCTCCCGCTACCTACCACCCCTCACTTCTAAAGGAATTCAGAAGTAAGTAGCTTAAGGGACCCTAAGGTCACATAGAACAAAAAGAGGAAAAATGGCCACCAGGAGGCACTGACAGGGTTGTTTATTGTAGTTCTTATACACGAAGATAATATTAAGATAAATAAAAAGTATTCACCGAGCAGTGGGATAGTTATAGGTAAATGGCTAAAAATGCCATGACGCATTGTACCAAAATAGAGCTGTCGTGTCACCCTCACAAA
Organism: Phocoena sinus; assembly: GCF_008692025.1. NCBI lineage: Eukaryota > Metazoa > Chordata > Mammalia > Artiodactyla > Phocoenidae > Phocoena > Phocoena sinus. The sequence goes on from NC_045764.1 coordinate 5,818,436, forward strand.
AGGACTTGTGAGCAGCCCCTCAGCAGGCAGGGATGAGGCACCCGTTTATTTACAAATTGGCTGTCTTCTGACTCAAAGGTTAGGTCTGGCAGATACTATCAGGCTGGAGAGATTGTTTTCAGAGGTATTAATTCAAATAGAATAAGATTCAAGTTTTACCAATGTATAAAAACACACTTCTTTAAGTATCTGGAAATTGCAACTGCATGAAAAGCTAGGGAACAGTACATTTAAATTAGTTTAAATGTTGATGCTGAGGCCCAGGTCAAGATTCCAAGAAAACCATTCCATATTATGTGTTCTATGTGCATTTTGGTTTTTTAAAAAATTTTTTCATTGTTTGGAGTGTAGCATGCTTTTTTGTATCATCCTAGCATGTACATTCTATGAGGATGGAGGGGGAAGAAAAAAAAAAAAGGCACAACAGCTGACCTTAAAATGTCTAATGCTTTGCATTGGCATTATTAAGCCGATACTTCTACAAAAGGTGAGCAACAAGTTATTCAGAAAAACAAATCTAGTAGAAAACGATATATTTTCGAGTTCAGCACGGACTGTTTTGCAAAATGGTTATTGCAATATTACTGTTAAGGAATTCTATATCTAGAATAGAACTGTTTTGTAAAGTCTGGTCTGCAGGCGTTGCAAATGAGAAATCTTTAAAAATCCTTTTCTAATTAATATTAAAGAAAGAGTTTTTCCTTGATTTTCAGTTTTGCTCTTGTCTGATCACTTCTTAGTTGGCAGGCAGTTCCCCCCTCTGAGCTGACCTAATTTGTTTTCATAAAACAGAAACTCAGAGATCCATGTCAGCGTAATGTTCTATGGATTAAGTGGATTTGGGAAGCACAGAAAAATTAAACTAAAAATGCAGTTCACTCTAGGATAGAGGAACGCCTCTGGACGCTAACCACATGAGAACCATTTTATTTATGCTTTGTGTTTGAATGCAGGATCACAGATGGAAACATCAAAGGCCAGTAAATTAACCTGATGCGCCACTTAACCTTTTGTTTATGATTCCACAGAAGTACAATGAAAATGAAATTATGAGAGCATCAGTAGCGATTAATTAAATTAGCAAATGTTACCATAAATATTGTCTCTAATGATAAACCCTCCCTAATAAGATAATGCTGAGGCAGAATAGCCTATTACATCCTCACAAACACAGCACTAAAAGGATCACGGTTCTCATGTTCCCCAGAAAACCATCAACCTAAATTTAATCTTACCCTGTCTAAAAAGCCCATGACAGTGCATATTAAAGGCAAAAGTTGGACTCAAATAGCTTTCCATAGAGACTGGAAATATTTTTTTAAATGTTTGTATACATTTAGCAGGAAACCTGAATAAAAAATATTGCTATTTGAATCCAGTCACTGTAGTACCACTCTAATAAGCCACTCTAGTAAAAACTAAAACTGGCTTAAGGTTAGAACTATAAAATAATTAAAGACTAGATTTTACTCTAAGAATTTATTAGTTATGGCACCATTGAACATGACATATATTGGAAACAAGACAGTTTGTGGGCTGTTATTCATTTATTAGCAAGATTAATGAAATGTCAAATGAATTATCTTTCTAGGGGCTGTGAAACGTGCACCAAAGATCAGCAGAATCTAAAGAGTTAACTTAACGAGATGGAAAGGTATTAGAGTACATTTAGGTAGAAATGGGTATATCGGGCTAAGGAAAGGATGCATCATATCGTCAGAGAAAATGCTGAAATCTGTGTACATTTAGGAACCTGAAAATAGCCTCCAGGGTGGACGCATTACTTTCCTCAATAGTCTGATGGCTTAAAGGAAGAATTGTTGGAAGTTACTGGGCTGGATACTACAGCTTGAAATGTCAAGTCCCATTATACCTTTAGAGTGTGATCAGGTGAGCGGGCATACTAGAATCACGCAAAGCACTCTGGAGTATGGCAGGTATTTAATTGGGAGAGTCTTATGGTTCAAATCTTAGAGAATCACTTTCATTAAAAAGCAATCACACTGGCTTTATCCAACAAAGGAAGTGAAAACCATAAGGGTAACCTTCCAGTCTGTGGGATCATAATAATGCATTTGCAGGGTTTTGTGGTAACACCTACTGAATAAAGATGGTAACAATTTTGTGGGCTTGTGGTTATATCCCACGGAATAAAAATGGCATGTTATATTTATTTATTTAAGACTGTTGTCTCTAAATCAAGGGATTTTAATGAACCCCAGTTCCCAAATGCCCTCATGTAGAAAACAGTGTTAAAGCATAATACCCATAGAACTCAATACTAAATACCTAAAGCACTAAATAAAAATGTGTGTCTGGTTATTAATCATAGGTGAGAAGTATATCATAGATTGATAATTAATACATTACTAATATAGCTAATTAGTATTTTATATTTTAATTTTTCTCACCCATTAAAAATCCACACATTAAAAAAAAAATCAGGTCCTAAGAGTACGGTTCTTTCTCCTTGTAGATTTTTTTTTTTCCCCCTGGGGACTAATGACTAGATGAAATTAATGAATCAAAGCATCCAACTCCTATAAACTAGTGATTAATTCCTAGGAAATATTATGACATTAAATTGTATTATTACTTAATGGTCAAAACGGATCAACTCACCAAGTTGGTGTATACATTTAAGTCAGTGCTTGTGAGCATAATTATATTTTGCTTTCATTTTATTAGTGTCAGCGCAATGTTAAGAAATTCTGAATCTTTTAAGCCCTTTTCTCCTTTTGCTATATGATACCCAGGAATAATTTTTTTAAATACTACTCAAATTACTTTACAAGTTCAGCAGTGTCAAAGAGTCTTCTCCTTTTTTAACATTTCAGCATTAATGTGAGAACATACCACATGAAAATTTAATTTGAAAACCAATCATTTAAATTTTGATGTCTCATTTCTCGCATTTTGCCAAGTGATAAAATCTCACATATTGCACCCCAAGTCACGCATTATTACGTAGTGCAGGTTTACAAAACCACTAAGTCACTTGCTGTGTTATTCGGAGAAATATCATTACAGTGGAAGAGAAACAAGCCACAAAGTAGATGTTTTACTGAAATAAATCAAGTACACGTCTGCCTATTGAAAAAATTTTTTCCAAGTCAGAATCAAAATATAGCTAAACGGATATGAAGCCTAATTGGAGTTGAGGATGTGACAGAATGTCCATATTACTTGATATGATGGGTGGGCAATTGGACTGTTTGCAAATGTCTGTCAGCTCACTAATGAGATCACAGGCTCAACCTGAGTGGATTAGAAGCAAACCTCCATCCTCAAAGCAAACCACACATTCAGAATCACCTCAATATAAAAGGGTATTCAATGAGATCATTCAAAAGAATTTAGAAATTTTAGAGACTTCAAATTATAGAAATGTAGTTCCTTCTATAACTTTTAGATGTGTAGAAATTAAATAGCTTATTTACGTACACACATCACAATTAAGTGATAAAAAGGCACAAATAGAAAAAAGAACTCTGAAGACTTTTAAACCAAAGATGTTTCATTGAGTTAAGCTTTGGGTACAGGGGCTTTTCCTTGAATTAGATTTCAAAAGCCCAAAATCAAAATGATTTTTCTTTTTTTCTTCCTGTATAGTAGAGTTACGGGAGTGGGATTTCTTTGAGTCTGTACGTACTGTGGATCTCAATTTTCTAATAATCATGGGGACCAACAGAAGTTTGGATTGAACTTCTGTCCTCCAACAGCTGGTTAGGATATCGCTGCCTGGCTTTAATTAAAATGCAAAAAAGTGGCCATTTCAAGAAGTGATTGGGTACAGAGTCACAAGGAATTAGAAAAAGTCATGATTTAGGAAGAGAATAGAGTGGTATGCATTGTTTACCACGTATAGTAAAAAGAGACACAAAGACTGTTAGAATCACCTTCACGAAAGCACTATTTTCTCCTTTCCAATAACATAGTCGAAACTGTTACAAAGATATCCTCATAAAGCCCCAAGGCCAAGGTGGACTTGGCTGTGCTAAATTCAGTGCCATGGCAGCCAGTCTGCTTATGATGCTGTGTGAATGCCAAAAAAAAAAAAGAAAGAAAGAAAGAAAAGAAAGCCTGAGCTTTGTGACCACCTAGAGGGGTGGGATAGGGAGGGTGGGAGGGAGGGAGACGCAAGAGGGAAGAGATATGGGAACATATGTACATGTATAGCTGCTTCACTTTGTTATAAAGCAGAAACTAACACACCGTCGTAAAGCAGTTATACTCCAATAAAGATATTTTTAAAAGAAAGAAAGCCTGAGAATTCTCTCTTACAAATTCTAATTCTTGTCTGTTTCACGCAGGTGCGTGCTAGCGCGATCGCCCAAGACGCTGATCAGAATTACGACTATGCGAGCAATAGCGTCGTTCTTCATTTGGAGCCAGGAGACGAAGTCTACATCAAATTAGACGGTGGGAAAGCCCACGGAGGAAACAACAACAAATACAGCACATTTTCTGGATTTATTATCTATGCTGACTGATCATGCAAAAACTAAGCTTATTACTCTGAGTTTGGACACTGGATTCGTATGGCTAACGTCAGTGAATCGAGGACCCCAGGGGATGCCGGATGCGGGGCGCCTCAGCTGTGTGTATGTGGGGAATTCAAATGCTACCTGACTCACATCTGTATACTCAGAAACATTATGTAAAAAAAAATATTAAAAGCAAGATAAGCAGATGTTGATCCACTACCGCCAAAGCAAATATTCCTATTGTTCGTGTCGATGTGAATGAAGTCCTATATAGATCACACATTTTTATAGAAAAATCTAAGACACTGAATTATTTCTTCCATATATACGATACTTTGGTGTACTGTGATCTTGCTGCTTTTATCCATATGTCAGCTTTGGTTCTTGTGAGTTTACCTGCTTATTATTGATACTCGGGGTCCATTCATAGCGTGGGGAAGAATGATTTTTACCCCGCAGGAGGAGGTCTCATTGACATAATGCTGCTTTGTCCCCAAAGAAATTGTCTGCCTTGTACTCCTGTTAACTTTAGAGCTAGACCTGGGAATGATTCAACTTTAAGCCTTAACCTGGAATTTTCTGGATTTGAGGGAATTCCCAAGCCTGTGATCACGTTTCACATTCTTTTTCTTAGGAATCTTCTTTCCTCTCTTTTCGGGTGATAGTCTTTAAAAGTAGAGATTGAACTTGTATCATAGGATTACCCTCTAAGTGTGTAAATGTGTAATTACGTATGGTATTTAGAAAAATCCCCCTGTGTCCAGTTTGTCGATAGAATGCATTTAGGTTTACTTGGAAAGTCAGAGAAATTTATTCTTTGGTGTTAAATCAGACTGAGGCTTTTGCCTTCTTTGGAACAAAAGATTATTCATAACCCAACGCATATAGGTTTAATTTGCGCTGGTGCATGCGTCACCAAGGGGACACTAAGCAAGGCCTTCAAATAGTTACCTACAAGTCATGGCCTGAGGTTATTTCGACGTGAACAATTTCACATATAACCAATACGACAATAAAGTGTATATATTTTATACAAATAACCTGCTACATATATATATGTATGTGTACATATATATATATGTTAGATGAAAAATATATATGGCTTCAGACCGTAGGCACAATGGCTGTATAGCCCCAAAAATTTAATTTAAAGAAGTGTACGTGTAGGCACACACACAAACGTGTATAAGTTATTTGACTTATCTTGGATTGAAATATATTTTGGAAGACAAAAATATATGAAGTAGCAAAATAATTTAGATGACTTCTAAGAGTTATCCAGAAAATTAAATTTTATTAGGTTAAAATGCCCCGGAAATCATGTGTCTGTAAATTAGGTCTGTGGCTTCTTTATTACCATATGCCAATCAATACTTTCACTGCGTTCTGTGGCCGACTGTTACTGTTAGGACTGCAGAGATGAAGTAGCTCTCCTTTGCAGTGTTTATGAAATATATACATTTGAATGAGCGATGTTTTTCTTTTTTCTCAGGTGGACCGAAGCTGACAGTAAAGTAGATTTTGAGAGTAGTGCAAATCCTTCCTCTCTGGTTAAAGTACACTGCCAAAAGCCATCTCTTTAATCTAAGAAAAAGATTTAAAATGCGTGTTGATACGTCCTAACTATCAGACAGCTTCCACTATTACAATGAAAAATCTGTTCCGCTCTCAGGTGCCTTTGAAGACTCTTTGAGAAGTAGATTTCAAAAACAGAGATTGAAAAATCTGCCTGTTTTACTGGCGAAGGACATTTGCATTTTTTTCATTTAAAGGAGTTAGTTTGTTCTGTTCGGCTCATTTCTCTTGGATACTTTCTGTTCTAATACACAGAAAGCTTGACCATCGTTGATCCACAGAAATATCTTTTATTTAGCCAACCTCAGCTTTCCAAAAGAGTTATGCCTGGTGTTCCCATCTGAATGTGCTGTTTGCTTGGTTTAAATGCCTTGGTCTGAGTAACTCTCGTGATTTATATGATTAAAAACATGTAAGCCCGTTTATCAAGAATAATGACTAATTCTATTTGGCCTTTCTAATATGTAAGATAACTCATAAAGGAATTGCAGTGGATTTTATTTCCATTTAACAATATGTATTTATCAAAGAGGAATTAGCAGTAAGGGTTTGGAGATTTTTGTTTAGGTAACAAATCATAGTAAAGGATTCGACCAAAAGATTAGCTTATAAACAGCAGAACACGTCAACTGAGAGTTTTAAAAAGGCTTTATTTACACAAAACATCAGGGCTGGGTGTCTTTTAAAGAGTTGGCTCTAGAATCAGACTGTCACTTCTAATAGATCTGACATTTTCTTCAGATAAGTAAGCGTTATTTTCTCTGTTCAGGCCCACGGAAAGACAAATAAAAGGTAAAGGAAATAAAGAGAATATATATAAGGCAAACATTTCTCTTTTTTTTTTTTTTTTGCATTCTATATTATTAATTAAATTGTGGCCTTTGTTACTATAAATGTAATGATTCATTAAACTATATTATGTAATATATTTTGACTTTTATGATTGAATTTTTCTAATTGAGTACTATGTTATGTGTTCATGTCCCCTTGTACAAATTTTTCAAAACACAACAAAATTTATAGGAAAACTGGATACCAGAAAGCCACAGGCAACAAAACTGATTTATTATCAGTATATATAGATAGGTGAACAGCATATAATTAACCTTCCACAATATTTTTACCATTGTGAATTGGTAATTATATTACAGTATCTTTTGAGAAAAAAGTCTCAAAATTTAACTTCCCTCGCTGCAGAAACTATCTTGAAGTGCCATATTATTCATTAAGCATTAATTAAAGGACAGCAGGATAATTAGTAGAGTCATCAATATTACAGGAAACATTAGATTGCTCCAGAAAGGGGTAATTTAACTAGAAACACTTTAAATTTTCTCATGCAGTGCTGGTGATAGATTAAGAAAACAAAACAAAAGGAAGCAAAACTCCATTAAGGGGATGTAGACTGTAAATCGTTGTTTGGATATGGGTACTTTTGTCTTTACTTCGTTAAGGAAAAACAATAGGGCTTAATTAGGCTCAGTAACTCCCTGAAGGTACAGATGTAATAGCCAGTTTCTGAGAAGGCAGAAGTCTTCTAATTCTCCTAAAAAGGAAACGCTCTGTCAGTCCAGTGTAGCTCTGATTAATATCTCACAGTGGGTTTGAAATCCCTGTCTGTTCCCTGCAAGCTTTATACTCAAGGTATGAATTCAGAACAACCGTCCTATTTGAAAGTTAGCCATTGCTTGGGGTTCTCTATCAGTATCTTATCAAGTGCAGCCTCAGTTATACCTCTAAACATTTTAGGAACAATGTTGGTAAGTATATGAGAATAGCCGCGACCTCCGTATTTCGTCAGCCGATGCTTCGTATGTATGTCATGTGCCATCAGAATTCGATCTTCATAGCCCTCATCCACCAGAAGACGTACCCTGTGAAAAATGTTAACTCATTATATGGCACCGGTCTCACGTTTACAGTTTTCAGGGTGCTTTAAACTTTTTACTCATAAACCTATTGTGTTGTCATAAAGATACCGTCTTCCCTTGCGGCACGTGTCCCGGGAGACCCTTAATAAATATTGTGTGGTGATGATAAAGATATTACCGCATCCTAGTAGGAACGTGATCCTTATTCCCTGCACACAGAAATCCCTAGCCTGTGATATTTATGACGATGCCTGGCAATCCTGCATTAGAGACAGCTTCTGATAGGATGTGCCAGTTTGCGTAAGTGGCCACTTCAGCATTTTATTAAATAACTTTATTCTGGATTTGTAGCCAGCTCTCCATTCTAAAATGCCTCGCTTAGTCGACCCATTTTTCAGATTTCATTCTCTCTGTCTCTCCTTTTTCTCCTAGCAAATAAAATCAGCGACTGTTTGTGATTAAAATAGGGAAACAAAAGGAATCTTTGTACGCGTAAAACATTCTGAAAGTAAAATCAGTTGGTTTGAAAATGAAGGGCATATGATGAGCTTGATAGTTATTTTTAACTATCAAGTTAAAAATTATTTTTAACTAACTATTATTGAAGTACAGTTGGTTTACAGTGTTGTGTTAATTTCTGCTGTACAGCAAAGTGACCCCATTATACATATATATATTCTTTTTCATATTCTTTTCCATTATGGTTTATCACAGGATATTGAATACAGTTCCCTGTGCTATACAGAAGGACCTTGTTGTTTATCCATTTTCTGTGTAATAGTTTGCATCTGCTAACCCCAAACTCCCAATCCATCCCTCCCCCACCCGCCACCCCCTTGGCAACCACAAGTCTGTTCTCTATGTCTGTGAGTCTGTTTCCGTTTCGTAGATAGGTTCATTTGTGTCATATTTTAGATTGCTAGTCATTTTTAAAAGGTCAGTTACGGTCCCTCTGCGCTAGTCCTTTTGAAGCCGATGGGAATTTTGACTTAGTAGTAGTCTGGGAGCATTGGATTAAATTGGCCAATAAAAATTTACTCTTTCTTCCTTCCATTTCATTAAGATTGCTATAAATAATGAGCTGTTCCTTTAAATTTATAGTCAGTTGACTACAGAATGGCTTCCTGCCTATTGTCTAAACATCTAATCCTCTTGGCTTTGTTAAGTGCTGTAATCTGTAATGTGAGTCAGTCACCTCTGACAGCCACCATCTGTATAGGTCTGGACCCTGGGCATTGTCTGCCTTGACTTCCATGGGTCTCTGGTGGCAGGAGATGCAGGTTGGAGACCATGGCTGTTCTCTGGCATTTTCTGTCTTGTCTTGTCGATCCCTAGATTTCCAAATGGATCTAGGTGGATGGGTAGCGCCTTCTGCCAAGGACTAATTATTTGAAAGGTATCTTTTTTGTTTCGGTAGCATTTCTCGGCCTTCTAGTGCATGAGTCAGATTTAATAGCTACTACAGCAAGCAAAATGTGGGCCACTGCATCAAAAACCTCGAGCACAAAGCCTTGCCCTCTGAGAACATACATTTTAAAAGAAATTATACTTAAAGATTAGATCTTATGTTTGCAGGCCAAAGGAATGCCAGAAAAGAGCCAACCTGGGTGTTTTGTCTAGAAATCTGCGTTCACGTCACACGAACCTCACGTGTGTCCTAAGAATAGAGTGCTAGCTGTGCCACCATCATTATTTGCTTCTTTCTTTCTTTCTTTTTATTGAAGTATAGTTGACGTACGATAGTATATGTTACAGATGTACAGTATAGTGATTCACAAGTTTTAAAGGTTATACTCCATTTATAGTTATTATAAAATATTGGCTATATTCCCTATGTTGTACAATAGATCCTTGGAGCTTATTTCATACATAATAGTTTATACCTCTTAATCCCCTACCTCTGAATTCCCTATATCCCTACCTACCCCTCTCTAGGGGTAGGGCACTACCCGCCTCTCTAAGATGTGTATAATGTCCAAAAGACCTGATCTGAAGTTACTTGTGGAACAAACTCTCTTTAAGGGAATTATTTAAGGCAGTTACGCGATCGTTTATGAAAAGAGAGAAAGATTTGTCAGATGCATGTACAGTGCTGAAACATAGTGTGACAGACCTTGATCCGCAACTGGAAAGGAGTGTCACCTTACAGGAAATCTTAGGGTACGCTTTCCCCTGTGTCTCTTCTGAGCATTTTTGTCTCTTTTCCTTGTCTGAGAAAAAGAGATATCTTATTACGACAGAGGCACATTGGGGTAAACAGATTCCTGTAAGCGGCCTGTGTCAGACCCTGAAGCACAGAGCCGCTGAATAGTGCAGTAGTATGGAAAGATACTCGTTTCAGAATGGGAGCCCTTCGAGCCCATTAAGTCAAGAATCTGGAGACTAGTTATTTCATGAAAAAGAGAATGTCCTGGCTCTAGAAACATAATTATACCCTGACTATCAGGAAAACTGCCGGGTCACTCCTAAAATAAGAGATCGTCTCATATGCTGCGCCATTGTGTAGAAGAACAGTATTTAGAGAGAGACCGCCAGAAGGAAGGAACCAATACAGATGAGAAGACAAAAAATCACAGTAATTATAGAAATACAAATGAGTTCGTGTTTTGCAAACAAATATTAGAGAGAGACGACAAAGTGTGAAAAGGCAGAGATATAATAAGATTGAGAAATGGAGCATAAGATTGAAAACAGGTGTTAGACACAGAATTTCCGGTGCTGAAAACCAGAGGTGGGCAGAAGCGTGCTTCTCTGTTGCTGCACTTGAAAGCTTTGAGATTACTGAGGCTCAGAGAAGGACTGCTGATGAATGATGAAAATCAGGTGCCCAGGAGGTAGGGACAAGGGGATCCACACACAACCCAAAAGTCACTTAGTAATTACCGTGAGCTGTACTTGAGTCCAGGGACTTAATGCGTGGTTTTAATTTACAAAGATTAAGGATGCATATATCCACAGATACATAGATATACACAAACACACACGCACACATATACACTTTTTGATGTATTTCCGTACATCTAGAATGTTTACATTTAGCTCAGTGAAAGCTCATATCCCCATAGACCTCCCTCTGCAGATTCCCTCTTTTATTTCAGGTCTAGGAGTGTCGTGGAAAGCACAGGGGCGGAGAAGATACAGCTCACTGCCGTAAACGGGCTTAGAGAAACAAAGCAGGTCCTGGGAGCAAACTTCCTATTTCCGAGATGAATTGTAAAACGTGTGTTGAGGGCATTCATCAGGAAATCATGGTTTTGAGGTCATGAAAGATGAGGAAGGTCTACACAGCACCCCATTTCAAATTCCAGAGAATATTCACCTCTGAGTATGGTCCAAGCTAGTAGGACTCTTAGGAAACCTGTTTGCCTGTATTGAGTGGTACTCCTGGGCAAGGAAATTAAAATCATAAAACAAAACAAACAAACCAATAAATCTGTTTATCAAAGAACTGGTTTGAGTAGTAGGGAAAAAAAAAAAAAAAAAGCCCTAGCGATTCTGGTCAGAACAGTCAAAGCAGTTTGCTCGTGTAGAGCTGAGTGTCTCCATATTTATATACAAAACTACTGTAACGTCAGTCAACTCTGTGTGATGATATTAAACTTGAAGCCTATTTTACTGTTAATAAGCTCGTCAAGGAGGTCTGCCAGTACACAGGGACAGTAGAAGGCATACATGTAAGGATAGACTTCCCGGGGGAAAGACCCTAAGGCTGTCTCAGCTGTGGCCCCTGGCTCAAGACCTCCCCCTCAAACCCAATGTACATGTGTTCAACTCCTGCTGCTTGAGCCTCACGGTTTCTGGACATCACTTCTCTGCTGCAGTTTGGCTTTTACTCCCATTCCAACCAGTTTTCTACAGTCAGAACCCTGTTCTGCTCCGTGTCGCCATGGAGAACTACTTCCACTCAACCTTCCTTTCCCCACTCTGACCAGGAGTTCCATCCTTCTACTTTTTCGCTCACCTTCTTCCACTATCCGTACTCACCCATTTGCTTCAAGCATCCGGGGATTTTCCCCTGCTATGTTTATTCCTGGACATCTCTCCATCTCTCTCTACACTTTCTTCCCTCCAGCTTGGACCTCGTGACCCTCATCTCAACCCCTCCATGGTCCCCCCAATATCAACCACGTTTTTCAGACAGAACCCCAACCCTCAAGCTCTCTGTCTCCATCTTGTACTTCTACTCACAAAATTTCTTTGGTCCTATTACCAAAACACAAAACATTTTTTAGGAAAATAATCACCAAATCATGGACATTGGTGCCAATAGACAGTCATGTAGTCATGATCTCTGGCCTCCACTGGGTCTTCCACACAGCGGTATCTCTCTCATTCATTCACCATCCACTCCCAGCCTTTATCCTCCTCTACAAGGTCCTGCCATGAATCCATTCCTTCCTTCTCAGGAGATGACCATGTCTCCTTCACAGGCGCCCTAGAGATCACACGGGATCATCTGTCCTCAGTTTCCTGTTCCTCTCACCAAAACACCGTTCTGCACTCACTCCATTACCTGCCTCACCTGCTCTCATTTCCATGGAGAAAGTATACCTCCTTTCAACCAACTTCCTATTTGCTGCCCAGATTCCATCTCTTTGTCCCTTAGGAGCCTTCCTCTATATCTCTTAGCTGTCCAGATTTTTTTTAGGTTAACATTGACTGACCACTTCCATAGTCTACCCCAGACACTCAGCTACAAACCGCATATTTTATTTCATATAAATTCTATAATAACCCTGTAGATTAGGCACCACTTCCCTGGCAAAACCTTCCTTTGGTCCTGTCTGGACTTCTAGCTCCAGTGCTCCAGCCCTGCTTCCCTTTACTATCAAGCTTCTTGAAAGAGTAGCCTCTGTCCTCTTCGTCACCTTCTCCTCGTTCCTCAAGCCTTTTCTGCCAAGACTGCACTTATTGACTGAAATAAAAACTTCCTGGGCTTCCCTGGTGGCGCAGTGGTTAAGAATCCATCTGCCAATGCAGGGGACACGGGTCCGAGCCCTGGTCCAGGAAGATCCCACGTGCCACCAAGCAACTAAGCCCGTGCGCCACAACTACTGAGCCTACGCTCTAGAGCCCACGAGCCACGACTACTGAAGCCTGCGTGCCTAGAGCCTGTGCTTCGCAACAAGAGAAGCCACCGCAATGAGAAGCCCGTGCACCACAACAAAGAGTAGCCCCCGCTCGCAGCAACTAGAGAAAGCCCGTGTGCAGCAACGAAGACCCAACACAGCCAAAAATAAAATTAAAAAAAAACAAACAACTTCCTGATTGTGAAATCCAATGGATACTTTTCAGTCTTTATCTCACTTGATATCTGCCACATATTAAAAGTGTTCAAGCCCTTCTGCTTTAAGTATTCTTCTCCAACTGTTAGACCCAGACGGTCTACGAAGGATTCCAACTCGCCCAAGAACCGCCAAGAGTCGAGAGCCGCTGCAACACGCAAGAGGTTTATTAGGAGCCGATGCACCGGGGTTCCCTGAACCTCACGCAGGAGGCCGATGGGGAACCCCTAAAAGCGGAATCACATACTTTTTATAGGTTTATTTACTCATAGGGCGGGTATATTCTCACAATGATTGGGTAAATGTGGTGACTTTTGAATTCATTGGCTTAGGAACTTTTGTCCCACCTTCTGGCCGTTATAGTTGTTTGTTCATTGTGGCGGTTAGGGCGTATACCTGTTACGGGCAACTGGAAAATTACCCGCTGTCTGGCAAGTCCCCGTCAACTGAAAAACTCCAAGAATTGGTTTCGATAGGGAGAAGGAGTGGCGCACGATAGGGAGAAGAATTGGTTTACGGGAACAAGTGAGGGGGTGGAAAGTCCCTAAAGGCCCCACATTCCCCCCCTTTTTTTTTTGTAACTAATTTCAATCATGGAATTTCAGTTTCTTTTTGCGAGTTTTGGTATTGTTGCCTTAGCATTAAAACTTGTACCGTACTAATGCGTTCTCTAATAAAGGCTATCAGGCGATTCAGAATGCATGGTCCAAAAGTTAAAAGCAACAATAAAATAATGAGGGGCCCTAACAAGGTGGAAACTAAAGTAGTAAGCCAGGGAGATTTATCAAACCATGATTGAAACCATCCTTTTTGATTTTCCCTTTCCTGTTGTCTTTTGTCCAGGCGCTCCCTAAGTTTGTCCATAGTTTTGGTAATAGCCCCAGAATGATCAATATAAAAACAGCATTCTTCTTTTAGTGCAGCACATAGTCCGCCCTCCTTAAGGAACAGCAGATCTAATCCCCTCCTGCTTTGCATTACCACCTCTGAAAGCGAGGTGAGGGATTCTTTTAACTGAGTTATGGAACTTTTTAATGCCCGGAGGTCAACATCTACAGCTTGTCTTAAGGCATCATAATAGTGGGGTTGTTGGATGAGGGCTGTTGTACCCGTTCCTACCCCGGCTGCCATTCCTAGTCCTAGGAGTACAGCCAGGGTGAGTGTTATGGGTTCCCTCTTAAACCTTCCTCTGCCCTCATATTCATCTAGAAAGGATGAATCTGAATGATAAATGAGTCTGGGGACCAGCTGAACTAACACACAAAAATCGGTTGAAGCTTTAAGGACCTCTAAAGAAATGCAGGGGGTCAATCCTGTGTTACATGCCCACCATCCATCCGGAGGAGGGAGGAGATACCCTGAGCCCTGTGGGAGGCTTAAATTGGCACAAAGATGTCGGTGGGACGAGGGGGGCGTTCCTACACATGTACCGTTTCCTAATACTGAGGCCAGGGTCAATTTACTATTTTCTTCTTGTTTCCATCGACATTGATCTGGAGTGTTAACATTATTATAATTAGAATTATATCCTATAGCATCATAATAAGGGGGAGGAGCAGCATAGCAAAGCCAACATGATTTGGTAGCCTCCGGGTTTGTGGCATTTAAAACCTCAAAAGCCGCCTGGACCAATGAGAGCATTCGGTCCCGGGGGGGGGGGGGGGGGGGGGGGGTCTTGGGCTTGATTGTTATTCCTTTTGGCTCAGAAGTTTGGTTTCTTATCTCTGGTAACGCTGTGGGAGGGGCCAAAGGTAGCGAAGAGTGTCCTATCTCAGGGTTGGGGCTTATAGGAACTGGAGTAGGGGTTTCAATTTTTAGTTTGATGGTCATTAGTAATCCATCATTATATCCTTCTTTATAAAACCTGATTCCCCATGAATGGCCATTTATCCAGTTTTTATCCTTTTTTCCTGGTTCACTAAAAGAGATCTTAAGGGGATGGCACCATTTAGTACATTCAGGCCTATAAGTTAAGGGGTTGGTTGGGTGTGTATAATTGGCTGTCACCTTAATAAAGTCCCAGCCAGAGGTGGGCTTCCAATAGGTGTCTCCTGTGGTTTCACACCCCCAGCTTTTACAATAAAAATGTTCCTTTCCCCCACATTGATAATTTAGGGACCTATGGCGATGAAATCCCGGGCATACATAAAAGGTAGGGTTGCTAAGTTTCTGTCGCGTACCCGAGTTTTGGCAGCCGTATTGGCCGGCCCGACCGGGTATGGATGGGGCATTTTGACGATCATGGGAGTGTGCTGTGTCCCAATTGGGAGCTCCTATGGCTAATTTACAAACATCGGGGAAAAGGTCTGGCCACCAGGTCCAAGGGGCAGCGGTATGGCTAACAGACCATATTACATCTCCAGTTTGGGAAATCACCTGCCAGGTTAAACGCTGGGGCAGGTGAGGACTAAAATTACTCACAGTCAGTAGGGGTAACAAAGTTAAAGTTATAAGTCTGATGATCGCAGAAGTTTGAGCTTGAGCGGGTTGCTGGTCTTTTGGGCTCGCCATTCCGATGTTGCAGATGCTGGTGCGGCCTTCACGTGTGAAGCGTGGATCCACGCAGCGATGCCGTCTACTTTTATAGCTGTGGGGGTGGTGAGCAGGACGATGTATGGTCTTTTCCACCGAGGCTCTAGAGTCTGGGTTCGGTGCCGACGGACGTACACGGAATCTCCGACTTGGAAGGGATGAGCCTCTGCTGGTGTTCCTGGTCGGTAAGCCTCTGCCAGCTGGGACCACACCTCTTTTTGGACCAACTGGAGTCCCAACAGCCTAGCATATAAGTCAGTGTTATTCTGGCAGTCAGGACTTAGTTTCTCCCTTAGCGTAAAAAGAGGAGGTGGGGCCCCGTATAGTATTTCAAATGGAGTAAGATAATAGCGGGAGGGGGTATTTCTAGCCCGGAACAGAGCTAAGGGAAGGAGCACCGTCCAATCTGTACCGCCAGTCTCTATGGACAATTGAGTTAGGGTCTCTTTTAGAGTTCTATTCATTCTCTCTACCTGTCCTGAACTCTGGGGTCTATAGGCACAATGTAATTTCCAATCAGTCCCCAGGTATTTGGCCACACCCTGACTTACCTGGGCGACGAAGGCGGGACCATTATCTGATCCTATTACCTTTGGTGCCCCGAACCGGGGGAAAATTTCTTCTAAGATCTTTTTGGCCACCACAGTAGCTGTCTCCTTCTTCGTCGGGAAAGCTTCTACCCATCCTGAGAAGGTATCTATAAAAACTAGAGATACCTGTTACCGTACCTTCCAGGGCGTATTTCAGTGAAGTCGACCTCCCAATAGGCTCCTGGGCGGTCTCCTCTGAGCCTTTTTCCGACCTCAAGTTTTCCTTTATGGGAGTTTACCTGTTGGCATGGAATGCACTCTCGTGCAATCTGCTCAACTAATTTAGTTAGTCCAGGGGTATCATAACCTGTCTTGCGTAGTAGGGACACCATCTTTTTGGTTCCCAAGCGTGTCCATCTGTGAATCTGTTGTAGCATGGATTTTGCTTGTTGAGGAGATAATGTTACTTTAGTTATGGCTGGGGTAATTGTTCCCCTATCATTTGGTTTCCCAGGACTCTCATCTGATAGTTCTAGTATGATTTCCCGTAGAGCCACTTCTCGTGCCACCCTATCTGCCATGTTGTTGCCTCTTGTCACCGGGGTATTGTCCTTCTGGTGTCCGGGGCAATGAATGATGCTGACTTTAGTGGGGAGCATGAGGGCAGCTAGCAGTGCCATTATTTTTTCTTTGTTTTTAATTTCTTTGCCCGCTGAGGTGAGCAACCCTCTTTGTTGGTAAATGGCCCCATGGACCTGGGCGGTAGCAAATGCGTATCTACTGTCCGTATAGATGTTTACCTTTTTGTTTTCTGCTAGTCCCAATGCTCTAGTCATGGCGATTAGTTCAGCCCGTTGGGCCGATGTCCCTTGCGGTAATGTGGCTGCCCAGATGACCTCTTTCCCGTCTACCACGGCTGCTCCCGCCCGACGCTTACCTTCCTCTAGGAAACTGCTTCCGTCAGTAAACCAGGTAACGTCGGCGTTGGGGAGGGGCTGATCCATCAAGTCTGGTCTGCTACCGTGTGCTGCAGCCAGTACTTCCTGACAATCATGGATGACGGTAGTGCTTTCCAGGTCAGGGTCGGGTAGCAAGGTGGCCGGGTTGAGTCCTGTGGCTGAGGTAAACTTAATACGATCTGAGTTTAACAGCAGGGCTTGGTAATGAGTCATCCTGGCATTTGTTAGCCATCTGTCGGGTGGCTGGCGAATTACACTTTCTAATGCATGGGGGGCTGTTATCGTTAGGTTCTGCCCCAAAGTCAGTTTGTCAGCATCTTTGACCAAAGCGGCCACCGCGGCGATTATTTTTAAACAGGCGGGCCATCCTGCTGTCACAGGATCCAATTTCTTTGATAGGTACGCAACCGGGCGATTCCAGGGGCCCAGTTTCTGAGTTAGTACTCCCTTTGCAATACCTTTATTTTCGGCCACGTACAGATGAAAAGGCTTAGTGATCCTTTCCCCGTTCCTTTTTTTAGGGCATTCTCTTGCCCAATGACCTTTTTCTTTACAGTAGGCACATTGGTCCTTGTCTAATGGCCGCCTTCTATCCGTTGTTCGCCCTTCCTGTCTATTTCTGTTTCTACTGTTTCCTCCTCTGACTACCGTGGCCAGTATCTTACTCAAATGTCTTTCTTGCCTCTTTTACTAAGTCCTGAAGGGAGAAACCTTGTAGGCCATCCAGCCTTTGTAACTTCTTTCTAATATCAGGGGTCGCCTGGTCAATAAAGGCCATTACTATGGTGGCCTTATGTTCCTCAGAGGTTGGATCATAAGGAGTGAATCGTCTAAAAGCCTCCATTAAGCGTTCTAGGAACACGGTTGGCGATTCCTGGGGCCCCTGAGTTACCTCTCTTACCTTAGCCAAATTCGTGGGGCGCCTGGCCGCTCCATGGAGACCCGCCACCAGAGCCTGGCGATACATTTTCAGGTGCTCCTTACCTTCCGGGGTATTAAAGTCCCAATTCGGCCTGACGAGTGGAAAATCGGCATCAATCTCATTAGGCAACTGGGTAGGCTGTCCATTGGCGCCTAACACATTCTTTCTAGCCTCCAGGAGAACCCGTTGCCTCTCCTCAGTTGTGAGGAGAGTCTGGAGGAGCTGTTGACAATCATCCCAGGTGGGTTGGTGGGAGAAGACAAGAGACTCTATTAGAGCAGTAAGAGCCTGTGGGTTTTCAGAGAAAGTAGGGTTATGCATCTTCCAATTATAAAGATCTGCAGAGGAAAAGGGCCAGTATTGAAGGGGCCTATTCCCGTGGTTATCGGGGGGGCCATATTCTCTAAGGGGTAAAGCAGTAGAATCCGGGGAAACAGCCCTCCGGCTTCTGGTGCCCGCCAAGGGACCCCCCCTTTCCGCCATAACAGGTGGCCCTACTGGTGCGGAGGGTTGTGAAGCTGGGGGTCCTAGGGGCGACATGGGATTTAGGGCCGGAGGATAAGGAGGTGGGGAATCTAGAAGAAGCAAATCAGACTGCAGGTCAGGATATATCGCCTTTGGCGGGTCCGGGGCAGCAGATGACTTTTCCGTGTCTGGGGTTTTCTTCAGGGCCAATATCTCCGATTGTGCTGGAGCGCATGCAGACGTGCCTGTTGAGGAAACAAAGGGCCGGACCCACGGAGGCGGGGAGAGAACTAGATCTTCCCAGACCAGGATATATGGTATCTGGTCTGGGTGTCCGTGGGATCCTGTGTTAAAGACCCTAGACTTGACTAGCCCAACCTTATCTAACAAAAAAGATCCTTCGGGTGGCCACCCTGTCTGAAATGTAGGCCACTCAGAGGTACACAGCGTTTGCCATTTTCCTTTCCTTACTTCTACCGAAAGGTTGTGGGCCCTAGCCTTAACTTCGGTCCAGTGGCTTAGGGTAAGAGAAAGAGGAGTCGTCATAGTTTGTCCCATTGTCGTCCGTCAAAAGAAAGATAATAGTACAGAAAAACAATAAAATTTCAAAAGACACACATTGATATTGCCGCCGCGAACTTAAACCCGAAACCAACTCAAATTCAGATGGCAGCTTATATAACCTGCCAGAACCAGCCGCCGCGAACTTAAACCCGAAACCAACTCAAATTCAGATGGCAGCTTATATAACCTGCCAGAACCAGATGAAGGGGAGACAAAATTTGTTTCTCCTTCCAGATGGACCACCAGGGCGTCCCCCGGGGCCCGTGGACACCAGCTTTCGGCACGTCTGCCTAGCCAGGAGTCCAATACAGATTCCACAGCAAGCCGGTTCGCACGGCTTTTTCCTAATGGCGGCTAGCAACAAACAAACGACAAACAAATAGACAATTGGGCTCGAGCCTACCTGATACCTCCGACTCCCGATGTTCTTGTGACCCGGGGGCGAGTGGGGATCCCGGACGAGCCCCCAAATGTTAGACCCAAACGGTCTACGAAGGATTCCAACTCGCCCAAGAACCGCCAAGAGTCGAGAGCCGCTGCAACACGCAAGAGGTTTATTAGGAGCCGATGCACCGGGGTTCCCTGAACCTCACGCAGGAGGCCGATGGGGAACCCCTAAAAGCGGAATCACATACTTTTTATAGGTTTATTTACTCATAGGGCGGGTATATTCTCACAATGATTGGGTAAATGTGGTGACTTTTGAATTCATTGGCTTAGGAACTTTTGTCCCACCTTCTGGCCGTTATAGTTGTTTGTTCATTGTGGCGGTTAGGGCGTATACCTGTTACGGGCAACTGGAAAATTACCCGCTGTCTGGCAAGTCCCCGTCAACTGAAAAACTCCAAGAATTGGTTTCGATAGGGAGAAGGAGTGGCGCACGATAGGGAGAAGAATTGGTTTACGGGAACAAGTGAGGGGGTGGAAAGTCCCTAAAGGCCCCACACAACAACTTTCATAAAAATGCATTTCCCTGATATTCTTAACGCTTTGAAAATTTCTCAACCTGTCTCTGAGGGTCTGTTCCTGAGTTCATCCCTTAAGTGTTGGTGGTCACCAGAGCTCTGTCCTCATTCTCTTCTCTGAGTGATCTCATTCATTCCCACGCTTCCAACTGTCACAGGCAAGCCAACAATGTCTAGATTTATGTCCAAGCCTCTGTCCTGAGCTTCACACCCTTATCCCAGGGCCCCACCAGATAGCAACGCGGTGTTCCCAAGATAAAGTCATCCTGTCAATCCCCAATCGATTTCTCCTCCCACATTCCCTAACTTGGTGCATTCAGTCTTCATATCACCATGTAACCAAGACAAACCACGTAGCATCCAGCCTTGACTCCGGAAATTTTCCACTTGGTTGCAGAGAATGACTTGTACAATTATTTGCTTTCACCCCCAGAATATTGGACAATTTTGAGAGGTTGGATTTTATATACTGTTTGACCTTTAGACATTATACTTATAGCCTGTACGTTGCAGTCACCTCTTTAGTGAATATTTTAAGTAAAGCATTTCAAAAATTAATTATAGGAGGTTAGGACCTCAGGTGTGGTCAACCTGAGAAAGAAACAGCTTACTTCGTTAAGAGTAAAAAAGGGGGAAATGTCTTTTGTTCTTTTATTGTCAGAGCAGAGATTGAGTATTGTCTGTATTTCTTATCAGCTGCCCGTCTGCACTGAACTAAGGCTTTGCGAAGCTTCTGCCTACTTAGGCTGATTCATTTTCTCCTCAAAATAATATATAGAGATTTGCCTTCCTGAAACAGCATTGATATATTTTTCTCTGCAAGTCCCTGGTTCTGCCTGCTTACTGTTTTCTGAATCTTTGCTCATACCCACCCAGATAAGAAAATCCAAAAGAGATGGTAAAAGGGAATACCATGAGAGATTTCATCATGTTTACCTTTCAATTCTTTTATTATCATGGGGCATGTCAATTTCCGGGTTGAACTGATAATGGAAAAGTTCAGAACTAAAGAGATCATATTCCAAGTAACAGCCAAGTTGAGCAAACTCCAGTAGTTCCCTCTTGCCAAGGAGAGTCCTAGAGACAATAAGACAGACATATTGTTACTCTTTTTTTGTTTGTTTGTTTGTTTATTTGTTTGTTTGCGGTACGCGGGCCTCTCACTGTTGTAGCCTCTCCCGTTAAGGAGCACAGGCTCCGGACGCGCAGGCTCAGCGGCCATGGCTCACGAGTCCAGCCGCTCCGCGGCATGTGGGATCTTCCCGGACCGGGGCACGAACCCGTGTCCCCTGCATCGGCAGGCGGACTCCCAACCACTACGCCACCAGGGAAGCCCCATATTGTTACTCTTAAGAGCATATTTTCCAGGTACTTCTCTGGTGGCCCGGGGGTTAAGACTCCAAGCTTCCAAATGCAGGGACGCCAATTTGATCCCTGGTCGGTCGGGGAGCTAAGATCGCACATGCCACGTGGTGTGGCCAAAAACAAACAAAAAAACAAGAGCACAGTTTTCACATATACAGATTCAAAGTTTTAAGCACACTATGTACTGGAATGTAGTTGAAATCAAGTAAAAGAACTTTTAAGTTGGCTTTTATGATGTGACTATAAAATAGTTCAATTTGTTACCAGAAATTAGGGAAAATTCCCATCCAAAAGGGAGTTTTCCCATCTCAAGGACTTGGGAACTACAGACATTTTAATTATGCTGTCATCTCCAAAACAATTTTGTAATTCTTTTTCAGAATTGTCTTCAGGATATGCTCCGTATTCCTTTGAAAATCCTTAGTGGGACTGCTGTGAACTGTGGAAACTATCAGAGGAAATTTGGCATCAGGACTGGAGAATTAGGTGAGTAATACTGATCTGGATAAAACAGGAAGCCAAGGTAAGGTAACAGGGCGATTTTCTTGTGAGGATCATACAGCTGTTCTAAAATTAATTCCAAAGCGTATGTGAATATCATTGCAATTTTTTTTAGAAAAAGGAGGGGCAATACTCCTACAGATATTTATGTTCTGGTGTGTTTATTTTTTAAACAGAATTTATTATTTTATGATAATTTTACAGCTATCTTCTCACTTCAGTAGAGATCATAGTAAAAATATCACTCTTTGTAAGACTGTGTAAATGAATGGGAAAAGGAGAAAAATATAGGATGAGTGCAGGCTACAGACAGAAGAGTTGAGTCTGGAACGAGTAGATTATCTCAAGAAATTGAGACTCTAACAAGTAAAAAGGATGCCTAAAATTAACTCCCAAAATGCCATCGTAGAGATTCAAGCACAGAGAGAAATAGGAAAGAAAGAAAGAAAAAATCCTACCAGGAGGCAATATGGAAAAAATGTGAAGGAAAAAATACACCTCATTAAACATTGTGTGAAGGGAGTTAACGACCTAGAGGAAGGAAGTGATTGTTTGGGATCCGAGATGGGCTTGGAGAGGAGTTGCAACATCAGATAATCCTTGTCTTATTAGGGTTTTATCCATTCTGATATCCTATTACTTTGGCAATGCCAGGATACAAGGATTAAAGCACTATTGTATGTCTATAAATCTGCTTCTAAGAGGTCAGAAGTATTTTCAAAGCCTCTCTTCCAAACCCTAGGAGGACCAATTAAGCCTCTGTGTCCGGGTGTGAGAGGACTCTGCTGTCCCGGGCTGCTGCCGGAGAGTTGGTCTTGACTTTCACTCAGCCATCCTATCGTAGCTGGCTCCTTTTTATTCTGTTCACCAGTTTAGCGTAACTTAGAGTTCACGATGTTGTTTAAGGCAGGGAGGCTAAAAACGTCTTTCCTTTATGCTATAAAATGTACATTAGCTCTGTGCTACCTTCTATTAATACCACTCCTTTTCTATCTTCTTACCATGGAGACCATTTTTGCTTCCAAAATTACTAGGCTAAAAGAATATGTGTTTTACTATAGTAAACATATTCTGTTTTCCCCAAAGAACCATGCTTAAAAATGAAATATACACAATTAAAATAACATAAGGGGGAAGAGATAAGTTTAGTATTTTTTTCCTTTTCTAAAATTTTTTATTATTTTTGTCTGTGTTGGGTCTTCACTGCTGCGCACGGGCTTTCTCTAGTTGTGGCGAGGAGGGGGCTACTCTTCGTTGAGGTGCGCGGGCTTCTCATTGCGGTGGCTTCTCTTTGTTGCAGAGCACGGGCTCTAGGGTGCGCGGGCTTCAGTAGTTGTGGCTCGTGGGCTCTAGAGCGCAGGCTCAGTAGCTGTGGCCCACGGGCTTAGTTGCTCCGCGGCATGTGGGATCTTCCCGGACCAGGGATCGAACCCGTGTCCCCTGCATTGGCAGGTGCTTCTTAACCACTGTGCCACCAGGGAAGTCCCAGTGCTACATATTTTATCCTCTAAGGACATTTTCCAGCATTACGTTGACTTTGTGTGCACATTGTGTGTTTTAATTTTTATTTTGAAATGTAGTTCCCTCCCCGCAGTACCCTCAAAAACTGCACTTGAAAAATGGAAGTTATCCAAAAAAGTAAGAAAGGCTTAGTTTGTGGAGGTCTTCAATCAGTAGCTCAAAGCATAACGACATGTAATAGACAGGATTTGACCATTACAGGTATTTTGGATATTTCTAATAATATGGTCAGAGGAGGAGAAGGAACTATATTAATTGTGACCATTGCTTACTTTCTTACTAGGAGCCTTATGTTGCTCTAAGCCTCTTACAAATACTAAGTGGCACATATTAAGGGTCTTCTGTACTGAGGTCCTCTCTCCTGAAGTTCAGACTTGCATGCCTAATTGCCATCTCTACTTGGATGTCTAATAGGCAACTTGAACTAAACCCCTCATGTCCTGCCCCAAACCAGCTGCTCCAGCTAAGTCGATGGCAACTCCATCCATCCAGTGCTCAGGCCAAAAATCTTGGAGCTTTCTCCTCTTTCTTCCTCTGAATCACTCTACATCTAGCCCATCAAGATAGACTTTTGGTTTGACTTTCAAAACAGGACCAGAATCCAAATATGTCACCACCTCCCCTGCTACCCTCCTGGTCCAAAACACCATCTTCTATTGCAGGATCCCTGCAATAGATTCCCAAGTACTCTCCCTACTTCTCTACCTTTCCTCTGTTACAGTCTATTCCAATACAGCAACCAAAATCTATCAACACACCTAAGTCAGATCAGGTCTCTCCTCCGCTCACAACCCACCAATAGCTCCCCATTTCCCTCCGAGAAAAAGCCAGGGCCTTAACAGTGGCCCACGAGGCCCTGAGTGATCTTCATGGATGTGGTCTTCCAAAAACCTCATCTCAGAGAGGGCTGGGGAACGTAGGCATCTAGATCTCCAGATGTCAATTATATATAAATCCTGCCTGTATTGGAAATGTTATCGGAAGAATGGCACCATAGGCAGGGTTCACTTTCTAGAGGAAGACGGACATGTTCAGTAAGATTCATCTACACATGGAAGTTTCAAATGTAATCCCTGGGAATTCTTACCCTGTAGAACAGCACGTAGAAAGGAGTGTGTCTTTGAGGGAAATGGTCCCTCTGTAAAACACTCTTAAAAATTTCACAGTCATATGTAGGCGAGAAGATTTCAGAAAAGAAGCAATTAAGCTGATTTTGACCATCAGGAGAATGCTGTTTAAAAAGGAGGCAGACAAACTTGCTGTCATTAGAAAGCCAGGATAAATACACACACACACACACACACACACACACACACATACACATACATATACATATGTGTATGTACATACATATATACATATTATTATTAGTAGTGACATTTGATGATGTGACACACCCTAGATAACTAAACATTAGTGTGAAGGCAACTAAGACATGAGTGCACTTAAATTCTCCCTATTGAAGGAGGAAACATAGTATAAAATCCACGGGAAAAAGTAGGTCAATGATCAGACATACTTTTCAGAAGACAGCCCTGAAAATAAAATGAGTTTGGTATTAGGTGTTAATGAGGCGGTAGGATGGAGAAGTAGGTGAAGCAAGAAAATAAAACAATAATCCTCAGGCAAAATAAACGGCCCTTTCTCATTTAATCTTTACAAAAACTACATGAGAAAAGTATGATCATCCCCATTTTATAGATGAGGAAACTAAGTCTCAGAAAAGCTTGTAAGTCTCAACTCCCCAAAGGAGGAGGTGGTGAATAAATGCAAATTGCGTTCATCTTCAGAAGCCATGTTCTTAGACCCTGCTGCCCCTTTTGTGATGACAGCATTCACCCGCCTCAGCTGCTCCATTCCTTACGTCAGCACTTACCTATGGAGAAATACACCCCATCACAAAAGCATCTCACCTTGCACCGTGAATGTCTAACAAGGTGACTTAACTACATTAAACTGACATTCAGCTGGATGACTTCCAGGGATTGTCAAGGTGCTACTGAAGTTGCATTTATGCATGTGACTTTTTTTTCACTTGGAGAACAGATTGACCCCAGATGTCAAAATGGTACCAGGGGAAAATGTACTCTGCTTGACGTCTGTCAGAAGAGGATTAAACGGAGGTCCTGCCCCTCAGTGATCTCATAGCACTTCTTATAAGAGCGAAGGTGCCAACCGCAGCCAGTTTTCCTCATTCCATATTCTACAGCCATGAATAATTATATTCTCTCTTATTCCAGTCTTCCCCAGCCTTTAAGGTACATATCTTTCACCTCTTGCCCTAAATAGTCAATGAGGTGACTTTGAGATGCAGAAGAGCTACTGCATTTCACACTGGAGAAAGTCCCTTCTTCCAGGTGAATGAAGTTGATTGCAATGTCGTTTGTAAAATGTCCTGAGATTTCCCAAGAGGAAGACGAGGTGTTTGAATCAAGTATTTGTTCTTGTTATTCATACTATATCATTTCTTTTGTTGCATGTTTGACACTTTTGCTCTTCAACCAGTAAACAGATTCTCTCTATGTAAGGAACGGGCTTATTATATTTATGACAAATATATTGCTATTAACTAAGAAAATGGTTCTCTGATGCCATTTGGCTATCTTCATTTTCAGAATATGGTTATCACGTACATACATGTTTTAAGGCCAGTATTAAAACGCAAGACAGTTGATTCTGTTTTTCAAACCTCTTTATCTTCTAGATCTGAGGGGTGTAGTTTAATGTCAAAATGCACTCTGAGTGGGAACAAGGAAGTCTGTGTGAAGAGATAATTTAGACAAGGAGCTTTGTGCTCTCTGGGAAGCAAGAACTAAGAAGCAGAGGAAAGGATATAACACGTGGTGCAATCAAGATGATGACATTACCTAACATCTGTCTTGGGTTTTTACAGTTTCAGGATACTCGCAAATGCATGATTTCGTCTCATACATTCAGGCACACCTTCATGAATTAATTCAGCCAACATTTACCGTCTTGTGCTATCACCTACCCCGTGCTAGCCTTTGTGCTGGGGATACTCCTATGAATAAGAAATTTAAGCTGCTGTCTCAAAGAACTGAAAGTCTAGGGAAGGAGATAGATATCTAAATTAATAATTACAATTAAATGTGTTGAAAGCTTTTTATAGTACAAATACATACAAAGTATTATGAAAGAATAATGAGAGAGGTGATTCCTTTGAGTTGAGTCTTGAAGAAAACTATTCAGATGTAGGTTGGTGGGGTTTAAGTGTCCGGTGACAGATGGATAATCCAGGAGAACACCTATTGAGAGGTAAAAGAGCTTGTCGTTTCTAGAAGATAAGGCTGTAATTTATCAGAGCTAAAGTGCATGAGGGGAGACACATCTATCCATCCATCCATCCATCCATCCACCCACCCACCCATCCATCTAATAAGAAATTGTTGATCATCTACTTACTATGAAGTATGAGCTGGGAAAAAAAGACAAATAATACAGGGTCTCATCCTTCAAGAAGATCAGTGTCTATTAGGGAAAAGAGACATGGAAACACAGAATGGCTTTTCAGACCTTACCAAGTCTAAGAAAGTACTACTAGGAACTGGGTTGACACAAAGAAGGAGATATCAAACACTGCTTGGCTCATCCAGGAAAAGCTTCGTAGAGAACAAAATCTCTGATGAGTTGTATATTGAAGAAAGACTCTGCCTAGTAGATCAGAGAATAGGGTATTTCCACCAGACGGACTAGGTTGGAAATAGGTTACTCAAAGTCACGGGCAGTGTGGCTTTAGCCCAGATTTTGCCTATGCACTAGAGAGGGTGGGAGATGAGATGGAGAGATGGGTGGGGACCAGATGACCAAGATGTTTGGATTTTGTGCTGAAGGTGACACAGAACCACTGAAGGATCGTAAATCGGGGTGGGGGAATGTAATCAGATTTGTGTTTGCAAAGATCCAAATGATGGCAATTTGGAGGCTAGATTAGGGAGCAAAGCTAAGGGGGTGGTTCCTGTTTGGAGACAATTATAGTAGTTCAGGTGACAATGAGGACCTGAATTAAGTGAGGAATAGATCAGAGGGGCTGTATTTGGAGATCTTAGTGTGGTAGACAGGTTTTAACATGTGGGGCTGCAGAGGGGAGGGGACTTTAGACTAACATCTGGGCGAATAATACTGTCATTGACCAGAATAGGGCAAGAAGGAAGAGTAAGTGGTGGGACACGGTCTCCATAGTGACAGAAGTGTAGAAGGAGAATCAAGGGCCTGCCACGGGCAGTTCATTAGATGTTGGCATCATTAAATGCTACCACGAGCATGGAAAGGGCAGGTTCTGAAACTCATAATGAACCGGTGAAATACTGATGCTGCATATTAACACGATTGCAGAAATGAAGAAACTAAAGCTTGGGTCTTTTAAGTGATCAAGAACCCAGGAATTCCAGGAACTCCTAGGCTAGTGCACTTTCCATTATACTGTGCAGTGACTTTGTTGGAATTGATCAGCTACTCCAGTCTGTGAATTCCAGGGCCTGGAGGGTAAGCGCTGTGAGTGTTGCTGTATTCTGAGACTGGACTAGCTCAGGGCCTGACACATACAGAAGCACAGAATATCTTCAGTGCCAAAACTTATGAACTCGACCAAGTAATTAAAAAAATTTTTTTTAACTTAAAAATACGATAACGAGATGTTTATATATAACCGATTTATTTAAAACAATGTTTAATTTCAATGACTGATTGTTATAAAAATTGTTTACCACAAAAGAACTCCAAAAAAGTCCTGTCTCCCTCTTCACTGAATTTCTTAATTTAAAACCAATGAGTATTTGTACAGATGGTGTCATGCGGGATTCTTTATAATTTTATGAGAGTTCTTCAACAACTACTTAAAAGAATTATTAAACTCACCTAGAATTGTTGATGTAACAACCTAAAATAACTTTTAAAACAGTTGTAATACAATGTTTAAAAGAAATTAATATATAAACTACTATAACCTAATAAATTCAATGTTAATATAATTTTACGACACTACGTATATTTCTATACCATTAACGGCAGTTGCAACTTACCTGCAAAATCTGAAAAATTCTTAATTGATGAATTTCACTTAATTTATTTTTTAATGTCAAAAATAGAAACGGAATAGAATGAAGTAAGTTTATAATGTACGGCCTAAACATCGTCTGTGGCTAGAAAGTATAATTTATTATTTCAATTAAATATTTACCAGGAACTCTGGTTTCACACAAACTCAAAGCCATCAATTCAGATGGTGCATTCACATTAATATACTAGTTTATTCCCATATAGGTAGGTATTTTAAAGATTCTTTTGTCTTTTTTAGAGGATTTTTTTGTGATAAAGCATTACTTGTATGGCACAGTCTTTTCAACTGTAGAGAGTAACTGGGAATGAAAAGCAATAGAAAAATAATTCCGATTGCAATGTACTTATTTTACATATTCCTCATTATCTATATTTGAACAGGCGTCTTCCTCCCACGTGATTCAGTTCTCTCCTTGGGTCTTTATCGTACAGACATGTTTAATGATGTCATAGGAGGGAATGACGTCACATTTTCAATATTATGACATAAGTGTAGGCTTGAGGAAAAGGAACAGATGGCTGCAAGAGAAAAAAACTCTTGTTTAAATTACACCAAAACCAGAAGTTGGCTCTGAATTGAGAAATGTAATTAAAACCTCATTTTAAAATGGATTTCACAGTTTATCCGCCCTAGGAAGAGCTTTTTACCATATGAACTTTCCAGCTACCACAGAGCACAAAAGAGGTTGCGTTTTTCATGTAAGCGATACACAGTTCAAGGAATGACGGTATTGAGGAGAGTGAAGATAAATCTCATAGACATGGCAATCCTTTTTGTTATAATGTCACATTTCACGGGAATGGTGTCAGAGTCATGAAAAATGTCTCTAGAAGAAAAAAATTACTTGTGGAAGCTTTTGGTGGGTATAATGGATCAGAGAGAATACAGGACTAGTGCCTTCGTTTGCTCTTGACATTGGGCTGATTTGCCCAAGTGTCTTTGTTAAAGAGTCCGATTTAGGATACTCAACACATACCAATTACCAGCATAACTTAATCGCATTTTATTCGGCACTTTTAGGTATATTAAGTAGTTTTGCTCCATTTCAGTTTGTCCAGTATTTGCCTGGATTTTCTATTTCTTTTAAAATAAGTCTTGCAATGAAAGGAAAACCATGATAAACGATAATCGGGGAAATTTGCCTAACACATTAAGGGTTAAAAAGTAATTTTTCTTAATGCCTTTTGACAGATGAGCAAAAGACTGGAGGCTTAAATGACTTGCTGACGGTCACTTAGCAAGTAAGTGCTGGTGTCAGAAATAGAATCAGACACTGTGACCCCAGCACTCCCTCCTTCTCCATTGTCCCAGGCAGACATAGAATAGGCACTGCATTCATGAAAGAGTAGCTGTGGCCAATGTCACCACACGACGTCACACAGAAATGTGTTTAAGGTTTGTGTTTCTTTGTCACTGAGTGCTCTCTACAAACCGATGTAGACTTTAAAAAAAATTTTTTTTTATTGGAGTATAATTGATTTACAATGTTGTGTTCGTTTCTGCCGTACAGCAAAGTGAATCAGTTATACATATACATATATCCACTCGTTTTGAGATTCTTTTCCCATATAGGTCATTATAGAGCACTGAGTAGAGTTCCCTGTGCTATACAGTAGGTCCTTATTAGTTATCTGTTTTATATACAGTAGTTTGTATATGTCAACCCCAATTTATCCCTCTCCCCCTTCCCCCCATAACCACAAGTTTGTTTTTCACATTTGTGACTCTATTTCTGTTTTGTAAATAAGTTCATTTGTACCATTTTTTTAGATTCCACATATAAGTGATATCATACGGTATTTGTCTTTCTCTGTCTGACTTACTTCACTCGGTATGACAGTCTCTAGGTCCATCCATGTTGCGACAAGTGGCATTATTTCATTCTTTCTATGGCTGAGTACTATTCCATTGTATATATGTACCGCATCTTCTTTATCCATTCTTCTGTCGATGGGCATTTAGGTTGCTTCTGTGTCCTGGCTATTGTGAATAGTGCTGCAGTGAACATTGGAGAGCATGTATCTTTTCGAATTATGATTTTCTCTGGATATATGCCCAAAAGTGGGATTGCTGGATCATATGGTAGCTCTATTTTTAGTTTTTTAAGGAACGTCCATACTGTCCTGCATAACGGTTGTATCAATTTCCATTCCCACCAACAGTGCAAGAGGGTTCCCTTTTCTCCACACCCTCTCCAGCATTTGTTGTTCGTAGCTTTTTTGATGATGGCCATTCTGACTATTGTGAGGTGATACCTCATTGTAGTTTTGATTTGCATTTCTCTAATAATTAGTGACGTTGAGCATCTTTTCATGTGCCTCTTGGCTACCTGTATGTCTTCTTTGGAGAAATGTCTGTTTAGATCTTTCACCCATTTTTTGATTGGGTTTTTTTGATATTTGATTGGGTTGGTTTTTTGATATTGATCATGAGCTGTTTGTATATTTTGTAAATTAATGCCTTGTCTGTCCATTCATTTGCAAATATTTTCTCCCGTTCTGTGGGCTGCAGTGTAGACTTTTATGTAAACTTTAGCTACAGTCATACCTAATTCTATGCCAGTAGCCATGACTGTATGTTTAAAGACATCTCGTTTTTCTTACATTTTCCTGTCTCATGCCATACGGGTAACAGAAGAAATGTCAGTGGATATTAGGAAATGAGAACAGGGCAGTGTTACTAGTAAATATTTTCTCTTAACAATTCTCATGTGCTTATCAGTCCCCTGCTTTGTTGCCTGAATTGATGTCTTTAATTTCTCACTCCGTAGTTAGATCTGAGCTGATATGACTAAGTAAGTTGTCTTTACTGTATATAACATGTACAAAGTATATACTCTACAAGGCATACTCAGTCCTCTCACCACATACTGTGCATTTTGCACGTAATGCATGGATACACACGATCCTGACAATAAACTGTTAAGAAATACAGCACCGTACACAGAGGATTCTAAGTGTTATAAACCATGTCATGCGCAAAACATTCCAATTGTTCTTTTTTTTAAAAAAAAAAAAGTACCTCCATGCTATTTAAATATATAAAAATATTTTGGTCAGTTTTAAGTTTGCCGAACTTTTGCCTGGAATTGTTTTTGGATGGTTTCACATTAATTCACTAGTATTCACAGGAATTAAAACTGTACAGTTCAAAGGATACCAGATGATTATTTTTTGGTGCCTTTACAAAGACACCCTTAAGGTTAAGTCACCATAATTATAATGAAGTAAGCATGTTGAAGGCAGAAAATGGGTCTTGTCCCCTGCTACATCCTAGTGTCAGGTATATGGTAATTAGGCACTTAACAAATATTTGTTGAATGAATGAATAAATGAAGTGATTTTCCACTCACTCACTTTATCTAATTAAGAGCATGAAAAAAAATGTATCTAAATTGTGTCCTTTAAGGAGGTGGACGAATTTGGCCTGAATAATCAGGGGTAAAGAGCCCATCCACTGCAATCTGCCTTCTCCTCTTTCAGAAACCCTTGGGTCAAATTCCTCTCCCTTCCACGGGGAGAAATTTTCAAAGAGAGAGATGTGCTATGTCCCTGCACTTAATTATCATTGTGCCTCTAATCAAACTCTAGGCCCTGGATTTCCATGAAAGCCCTTTGGTTTGTTAAATCGATAAGTAGAAGAAAGACTGAGGCATAGCACCTGTCTTTGGCCGTCCCAGTGGCTCCGACTTTGATCAGTAAATAGTTAGTACCCAGTTAGGTAAATAGTTAGGTAAATAGAAGTACCTTCCAGCCATGTTGCTCTACCCAGCTTGCCTTGGTGATGACAGAATTTTGCTGTCGTAAAAATACCTACAGCTACTCTATAGTACATTGCAGAGAAAATTCCTCGGAGGCGGATGGCAAAAAGACTCTCTATGGGTTATCTTCTTCAATCCCATATACCCTGTATCAAACCAGGGGCAGAGGCAGTGCTGTGATCATATGCCACCTGGAAATGTGGCTAGAGTTTTAACAGGTAGTCAAGTTTTAATACGTGATTAAAAGGCATAAAGCCTTTGTGCATTAAAAGCCCAAACGGGAACACATAAGTGCTGGTGTTATTTTTCGACAAATGTTGACTTTGGGCGGCTGTAACTGTCAAGGGCAGCCCCCTACAATGTTCCCCAGGGTTACATCCACCGCAGTCCACAGGCACTTCCACAGGCCTGTATTTCTTAAAGAGAACAGATGGTTAGGGGAGGGGCCCAGACACAGAAGCAGATTTCTCTTGTCAGGCTGTTCTCTCCAGGCAAATGACCTGAAGCAGGTCACTAGTGGTCACATGACAGCAGTGTGGTTCAGAGGTGTCCTAAGGCGCTGGCCATTCCTTAACTCTTCCCTCTCGGGGTCTCACCTGCTTCTTTTGGGTAGGCACATAGCAGTTCTGTTGTTGTTGTTTTCCGTGTGTGTGCATCTATTTTAAGGTAAAATGCCTTATTATGAATGCTAGTGAAGATTTATATATCTTTAAAAATATTTAATTGTTGGTACTTCCCTGGTGGCGCAGTGGATAAGACGCCATGCTCCCAATGATGCAGGGGGCCTGGGTTCAATCCCTGGTCAGGAAACCAGACCCCACGTGCATGCCGCAACTGAGAGTTCACACGCCACAACTAAGGAGCCCGCGTGCCGCAACTAAGGAGCCCACCTGTCACAACTAATACCCGGTGCAACCAAATAATTAAATTAAAAAAAAAAGATTAGAAAAACTTTAAAAAATTTTAATTGCATCAGTGGATTGTGGACACCTGGAGATATTTTATTTTGTATTCTCAAATGATAGAAATCCTACCTTTAGGGGGATGAATGAACAGTTTTACAGGTAGTCAAGGCTGAGCGGCAGTCCGGCTAGAAAGCGCGGTGTCCTAAAAAGAGTTGCAGGACAGAGCCAGCATCTTACCTTGCTACCCACAGTCACAGCAGCCTGTGGGTTCAGAACCTTCTCTTTCAAGCCTAAAAATTCCTGTTGTTTTCCGGGAGGCCTTGTTTTCAGGTTGCTCTTCTTTTTGTGTGTTGTATGTGCATTTTGCTGCATGAAATACATGTTCTTTTGTGATTTGTCCCCATTATAGAAGCTGAAGTCCTTGCCCTTTCAGTACAGGCCAGATTGTGTGTGCAGCCCAGCAGACCTCAGAGAGTCTGTGAAAGGCTGACCTAGTCAAACGCCAGCCTGGCAACTGTCTTGCTGTGAACACTCACATCAAAAAGCTAAAGTTGCCTGCCTCTGCCTCCCTGAATTTTTTTTTCTGTTACTTTATTTGGTTTGTGTTTCCAAATGCACTCCTTTTTCTAAGGCCATTTTCCCTAGTCGCCTGTCCTCTGCAATGTTCATACTTCTAGGTATAGTATTTCCGGCCTGGAACCCTGAATAATCCATAATATAGGGACAGAATGGCTGGCTGTCCTAGGATTGGTCTCAGGATTTTCTAGGATGCTCTGAGTTTGTCTCATGTCACTTCAAGCTCTCCATTCCATCCTGGGCCATTTTAAAAGGAGGCATTGAAATGGCAGCCAATGAATCTCAGATACTGTAGCTTTGTTGTTTAAAAGAAAATACATATACATATGTGTATATACATTTTATGTACCTATACATGTTGTTTGATTTTATGAGCAAGGAGTAAACATATATATACACACACACACACACACACACACACACACACACACACACACGTAGAGTTTGATTTTATGAACAAGGAAGTCCTACTGTTGTAGAAGTTAACGTTTATTTCACAATTTTCAATGAAAGCTTATGTTCTATTAATGCCAGGCCTCATTTTCTCACTTACCTACATGTCTAAGTATAAACAAATAGAGTTAGAAAGATTCTTCTTTAAGAGTTAGTATGAGCCAGTCCAAGCAGTAGGGCAGGCTAAACGTTCACAGGATACCTTGCCAACATAGTACATGTAAAATAATGAACAAAATGAAAGGGGACAAAATATCCTATTTTTAAATGCCTGGCTAAGCTGGTAGGAAAGTAAAGGACTTGTTCAGGGGGCAGAAACAAAAGAGAGAGCAGAGAAAATAAGGAGTAAGGGGTGACCTAGAGCAGCCATTTGCATGTTTGTTTGTTTTTTATTGAGGTAATTGGTATACAATATTATGTAAGTTTCTGGTATACGGCATAGTGATTCACAATTTTTAAAGCGTATATTCCATTTTTAGTTATTATAAAATATTGACTATATTCCCTGTGTTGTACAATATATCCTTGTGGTTTATGTATTTTATACATAGTAGTTTGTGCCTCTTAATCCCCTTCTGCTGTCTTGCCCCTCCCCGCTCCCTCTCCTCACTGGTAACCACTCGTTTGTTCTCTGTATCTGTGAGTCTCTTTCCTCTTTTGTTATATTCACTAGTTTGTTGTATTTTTTAGGTTCCACATATAACTGATATCATACAGTATTTGTCTTTCTCTATTTCATTAGCATAATACCCTCCAAATCTATTCATATTGTTGCAAATGGCAAAATTTCATTCTTTTTTACAGTTGAGTAGTATTCCATTGTTTATAGACATCACATCTTTTTTTTTAAATTTTTAAATTTTTTTTTTACATCTTTGTTGGAATATAATTGCTTTACAATGGTGTGTTACTTTCTGCTTTATAACAGAGTGAATCAGTTATACATATACATATGTCCCCTCCCTCTTGTGTCTCCCTCCCACCCTCCCTATCCCACCCCTCTAGGGGGTCACAAAGCACCGAGCTGATCTCCCTGTGCTATGAGGCTGCCTCCCACTAGCTATCTATTTTACATTTGGTAGTGTATATATGTCCATGCCACTCTCTCGCTTTGTCCCAGCTTCCCCTTCCCCCTCCCTGTGTCCTCAAGTCCATTCTCTAGTAGGCCTGGACATCACATCTTCTTTATCCATTTACCCACCTGTTGATGGGCACTTAGGTTGCTTCCGTATCTCGGCAATTGTAAATGATGCTGCATGTATCTTTTTGAATCAGTGTTTTTGGCTTTTTTGGATATATATCTAGGAGTGAAATTGCTGGGTCATATACTAGTTCTATTTTTAGTTTTTTGAGAAACCTCTGTACTGTTTTCCACATGACTGAACCGACTTACACTCCCGCCAACAGCGCACAAGGGATCCCTTTTCTCCATACCCTCACCAGCATTTGTTATTTGTGTTCTTTTTGATGGTGGCCATTCTGACAGGTGTGAGGTGAGATCTCATTGTGGTTGTAATTTGCATTTTCCTGATGATTAACGATACTGAGCATCTTTTCATGACCATCTGTATGTCTTCTTTGGAAAAATGTCTGTTCAGGTCTTCCGGCCATTTTGTAAGTGGGTTGTTTGTTTTTTTGATGCCTGGGGGGTTTTAAAGGACAAAGTGGGAACGAACTGGGGCTGAATAGAAATAAGTCAGAGACATAGCCTCTGCCAGCACATGAAGGGAGTACTCCTCTCACCCAAAACAACACCCATGTGGGTGGACTCAGTGCAAATCTGGCCCACCGGAGGAGTCTTTGGAGATTATATGTCTTCCTCAGTCTTGTCTTCTGGTGGAGGGGAGGCAGTTGGGAAAAAAGTCTTCCATGAGGGCTTCCCTGGTGGCGCAGTGGTTGGGAGTCCGCCTGCCGATGCAGGGGACACAGGTTCGTGCCCCGGTCCGCGAAGATCCCACGTGCCGCGGAGTGGCTGGGCCCGTGAGCCATGGCCGCTGAGACTGCGCGTCCGGAGCCTGTGCTCCGCAACGGGAGAGGCCACAACAGTGAGAGGCCCGCGTAATGCAAAAAAAAAAAAAAAAAAAAAGTCTTCCATGAGAATCTATAACCACAAACCTGCACTTACTGAGTTTAGGGGCCAGAATTCATAGCACCTGAGTGGTTCTAAAACCCTCAAATGCTTAAACAGTCACAGAAAGATAAATACGGTAGGATTCCACTTGTATGACGTACCTGTCGTCACATTCGTAGAGACAGACAATCGAATGGCGGTTGCCGTGGGCCAGGGGTGGGGGGGATGGGGAGTTGATGTTCAGTGGCTATAGAGTTTCAGTTGTGCAAATGAAGAGAGTTCTAGATATCAGTTGCCCAACAACGTGAATGTACTGAACACAACCAAACTTGACACTTCGGAATGGCTAAGATGGTAAATTTTATGTGTATTTTACCACAGTAAAAATTGTCTTTTAATTTTTAAAAATTTAAAGTAGTCTCAGGTTGGTAATGCCCCCCGACTGCCTATAAGAAACAAACATAGCAAACAAACAAAAGGCCAGGAAAAGACCCTCCCACCCAGGATTTGTAATAATTTCCAAGGAATCTAAGATCACAGTAATATTTTACAAGGAAATAATGAATGAGGGCCAGAAGAACCAACAAACTATCCACTCAGAATAAAAGGACAGTGGGAATTAGATTTATTAAGTGCAAGGTTAACATTGTATGCTTAATTTTTTTTTAAAGATGAAGCTGAAAGCATGTTGAAGGAAAAAGAAATTATCAAAATTAACCAAGGAGATTTGAAAAGTAACCAAATAGAACTTACAGAAAAAAAAAATAAAAACTATAGTTCTTAATATTATAGACCAAATTGATAGACTAAGTAGCAGATTGATTCCACTGGAGAGAGAAGGAGTAAATAGGAAGATGGCACTGAAGAAATTACAGCTCAAAGATGCAAATGGATGGAAGTATGAAGTGCAGGTATTAAGATCCTACCTATATCAACTTATAGTTTACAATGTAAATAATCTGGAAATATGGGTGAAGCAATATTTGAAGAGACAATGGCTGAGATTTTCCAGAAACAATGAAAAATACCCTTCTACTGAGGAATTCCAAGCATACAAAATAAAAAAGAAATTCACACTGAGATAGATCATAGGGAAAATACAGAATACCAGAGAAAAAGATGCTACAAGTCATCAGAAAAAAAAAAGACAGGTTACTTCAAAGGAAGCACAATTACTTTGAACTGATATAACAGCAATAATACATGTCAGATAAAAATGGAAAGGGCTTGGAAAGAATAGCTTTTAAATAGAATTATTTATTCTAATTCACTATTATAAATTATCTATTATATTAAATGATCTCTTATGAATGAAGGAATAAATGCATTTGCAGACACATGAAATCTAAGCATTTATTACCAAAACAGACCCTCAGTAAAGGAACTTCAAATGATGGACCTCAGGAAATAAGTAATAATTTAAGGATAAAGGTCTGAGATGGGAGAGGAAATGATAAGCCAAGAAAAAAAGCAAAAAAGTTAATCTAAATCTACATTAACCATGTTTTTTAATAATAAAATAATCTCTTATCACTGGGATTAAAAAAAATCAAGTAGGGAATTCCCTGGTGGTCCAGTGGTTAGGACTCCACGCTTTCACTGCCAAGGGCCTGGGTTCGGTCCCCAGTCGGGGAACTAGGATCCCACGAGCCGTGCAGTGTGACCAAAAAAAAAAAAAAAAAAAGAAAAAAAAATCAGGTAGACCCCACATCCTGGAAAATAGAGCCTAAGACTTAGATGGTGAGTAACTGAGGTTTCTAAAGTTCTTGTATTACTCGGAAGGAAGGAAGGTAAAATTGTTTACTTTTTTTTTTTTTTTTTTTTTTTTTGCAGTAACACGGGCCTCTCACTGTTGTGGCCTCTCCCGTTGCGGAGCACAGGCCTTGGACGCGCAGGCTCAGCGGCCATGGCTCATGGGCCCAGCCGCTCCGTGGCATGTGGGATCTTCTCGGACCGGGGCACTAACCCGTGTCCCCTGCATTGGCAGGCGGACTCTCAACCACTGTGCCACCAGGGAAGCCCTGTTTACTATATTTTAAAATGTTTAAATTTGATGTGTTAAATATACATGTTAAATTTTCTGCTATAACTAATAGGATATAAATCGTACACATACCTTCCAAAGAAGTAAAGAGGATAAATAGAATATGGAGGTGAAAAAAAAAAAAAACCAATAAAAAGAAATCAAGAAATTTTAATGATAACTATGACAAAAAAATGAAATAAGCATATCAGTAAACATAGTCAATGCAAATAAACTGAATTTAGCGTATAAAAAAAGAGAATGACTGGGTAAAACTCCAAACCCAGCCATATGCTTTTTATACAAGACACATGTAAATTATAAAGACAAACACAAAAAGACTGGTACAGTCACATTAACATCAGATAAAACAGCTTTTAAAACTCTAGTACTGGGCTTCCCAGCTGGCACAGTGGTTAAGAATGCACCTGCCAATGCAGGGGACACGGGTTTGAGCCCTGGTCCGGGAAGATCCCACATGCCACGGAGCAACTAAGCCTGTGTGCCACAGCTACTGAGCCTGTGCTCTAGAGCCCGTGAGCCACAGCTACTGAGCCTGTGTGCCACAACTACTGAAGCCCACGTGCCTAGAGTCCGCGGTCTGCAAGAAGAGAAGCCACCGCAATGAGAAGCCCGCGCACCTCAACAAAGAGTAGCCCCCACTCACCTCGATAGAGAAAGCTCACATGCAGCAATGAAGACCCAATGCAGCCAAAAATAAATAGAATAAATTTATTTAAAAAAAAATAAAATAAAATAAAACACTAGTACTTACATTGCAAGATAAAGCAGCTCCATATATGTTGATATAAGTTTCAATTCATCAGGAAGATATAATCATTTGTATGCATGTGATAACATAGCTTCAAAATATATGAAGCGAAAACTGAAATATGTACAATCAGAAACTAAAAATCCACCATGAGAGATTTTAACATACTTCTCATAGTAACCAATAGATCAGGCAGTCAAAAAATCAGTAGGAACATAGAATATTTGAACACCATGATTAACAACTGTAGTCTAAGGGGCATATAGAGAGGATTTATATAATAACAGCAGAATGCAATGTTTTCAAGAACTTAATAAATATTTAAAAATTTTAAAAATATATATTATCTATACTCTTTTGTATGCCTGATACACTTCACACTGTTTAAAAAGAATCATCCTTATTGATTAAAGGTGCTACATATATTCCATATCATACAGGAGTATATTATCAAATACATTATTTTAAATTCAAATGAAGCTACCCAGGATTGCATAGCAAATGGCAGAGGCAAGATTTAAAAGCACATGTCTCTGGGTCCAAAGATTCTATTCTTCACACTACAGTGCACTACCTCTGTGACCAGTATCCAGAAACATCCCTCTGTTGTATCAGTACAACCAGAAGATTCCTGAAGATAGCCAAGTATTGATCTCAAGAGCAACCCAGCTGCCAGGACACCTGCCTTTACCTTGAGGTCCCTCAGGTTCCCCGTTAACACTGGCGTCTCTGTTCTGCCACAATTATAATATGTTTTTTTTTTTTTTTTCTGCACAGGATTTTACAGTATTTTTATTAAGATGAAGCGTTTTACCAATACGTCCTGTAGGAGCATTCGTTTATTAAATAACAGACTGTCGGGTCCGATGATCAGGATTTATCAGTCTGCTAACATGGCTGTATTCCACTTTGCAAGACAGAATTAATTGTAACGTATTATCAGTCTCGTCGGTACCGTGTTAATTCTTTCATCAATTCAACGTAAAGGCCGATGTCTAGCCTTTGCGGCATTGTTAGGCTTCTTCATACAAATAACTGCAGCCAATGTCTATTTATATAGTCAGTTGTTTTGCTGAGCCCTACGGGTCTAATACAATATGAGAGGGTTGAGTGGTGGACCTCAGAAAGACATGTCCATGTTTCAGCCGTCTGAATCTCTGAAAGTGACCCTATTTGGAAAAAGGGTCTTTGCAGACGTAATTGTGTTAAGGATCTTGAGATGAGCTCATTCTGGATGATCTGGGTGGGCACTAAATCTAATGACAAGTGTCCTCATAAGAAGCACGAGAGGAGACACAGACGAGCAGAAGGAGGCCATGTGAAGACAGCAGAAATTGAAGTTAGGCTACAAGCCAAGGAAAACCTGGAACAACCAGACACTAGAAGAGGCAAGGGACCCTCCTCCTGTAGATCCCTGGAGGAAGCGCAGCCCTGCCAACACCTTGATTCCAGACTTCTGGCCTCCAGAGCTGTCAGAGAGTACACTTCTATTGCTGGAGGCCTCCCAGTTTCTTATAATTTGTTACAGAAGCCATAGGAAACTAAGACATAATACCGCCAAACAAATAATGTACGTATTACTATTATTTTTTTAGCCGTGCATCTTCCAAAATTAAGATGATTCAAACCACCAGTCACAACAACACACCTCAGCACTTCTATGCGTGTGTTTATTCTCAGGGTGAAAGCCATTCAATTCCCCTTCCCTTTATATTTGCAGATAAATGTATCACTCTCAACTACTGGCAAACACTGAGCATGTGGAGTTAGCACCCCCTGTGACATCATACCCTGAGACAAAGTGGGGACACCAACTGTGAAGCATTAGGAAGGATTAAGTAAATTAAAAGAAATGCCTTGTGCAAAATACCTAGGATACTGACACGGGGTAGGGACACAAAAATGGCACTGGTGATTTTTATTAACGTCTATGGTAAAACTTTATAAATACTATCTTCCAAGTAGTTCGTAGTTTTTTTCTAGTGCTTTATTGATCTGATGATTTTATTTATTGGATCATTCATGAATCTTGCGATGGTTCGCACTAATTGGTAGATGGTCTGCTTACCTGTCAAGGTGTGACGTAACTTGTTTTGGAGGTGTGACATAACTTGTTTGGAGGTGGGATTCCTTCCCGGGTGAATAATAACAGGACGGCCAAGCTGAGCCTGAGCGTGAGCTGTTGCCTGTAGAACCCTTCTTTCACCCTCAGTCAGAGGCCAGGAGCAACCAGTTTCCCCAATAACGCCACACTTGATACTGGTTCCATCAGCTCCATGGAGAATTTCACGAACAAGGACATCGGTAAGCTGAGGAAGAGAATGAAAATTGATAGGTTGGATTTTATCAACATCGAGTCACCACAGTATGTGAATGAACTAGTCATTCAGTCACCCATCCTTTTAAAACTGTATCCAACATTCATTCAGTTAGTATTGGTCAATGGGAAAGGCATTTTACTGACCAAATCTTAAATTCAGCAAGTTACCGTAAAAGAATTGGAAAAAGAATCGATAAATGTATATGTATAACTGAGTCACTTTGCTGTACACCTGAAACGAACACAACGTTGTTAATCAACTCTACTCCAATATAAAATACAAAAAGTTTTTTAAATCAAAAACACAAGTTACTCTAAATCAAAGAGTCCATAGAACTTACTGTGATTATTTACCAAGAAATTCATGGCTTTAGGAGGCTGCAGGGGAAAAAGTGACTTAATGAGAAGTACATTCATTGTACATTCGTTCATTGAGATAAAAATCTGTATTTTAACCTAAGGGGCACCCAGAATGTAAAAAGACTGCCTCTGAATCTATGTCAACTGTAGCAAGTAATTCTTTAATTTTCTCTTATTCATTCTGTCCTTTATCCTATACAGCAAAGCAAATTCACAGCACACACAATAATACTTATATTGAGTGCTTAGAAGAATGTGTAATCCCTGATATCAGGATAGTCTTCAAGTAATATAAATGTGTAAAAGGGAAAGGCCTGACTGGAAAAAAAATGCAGATAAAGTTTTGAGATATTAAGTATTTTAAAGATTAACTGACTCTTTGCAAAGGCTGCAGCTGACGTTCTATGCCTACGAAACAGGCAATGGAAGATACGTATAAATATATACATATGTGTGTAAACACACATCTAAATGTATATTATACGTATATATAGAAGGAGAGCACACACACATACAAAAAAGCTTCGTGGCTTATCCTTTCTTTTTGTCCCTGAAAGATTTACTTTTCCTTCTGCCCATTCTTGCTTAAGATCATATTATGACAAAAACAGGAAAATGGATTTTCTTCTACCCCTCCTGGTTTGTAAAAGGAGAAGGAAACATATTCACAACTGTGCCAAGTCTCTGCCTGCCAGGTTTCACCCGACAGTGAATTTTTATTGCTGGTTATTATAAAATCCAGAAAGAAAATTGAGGTTGCATAACTGAAGCTTCTAATGGAAAACTGAGGTTTACACACAGACTGTGCCACCGCTACTGCACACCATGATATACATGAATCTAAGTATTAACCCATTGGGTCTTCCGGTGACCAGTGCGTTAAGATCTCCTTCCTGGATGCTTTTTCTTTATGAAGTGAAATGTTCCTAATTTAGGTCCCATTGACGGATGCCTTTGCTAGCTAGCAAATTTCTACAGCGTGCCTCTGAGCCAGTGACATTTCCAAATGTAGATGACACGTAGGGATAATCCACGGTCTGAAGTTCTGATGATTCTGAATTTACACGCAAATATTGTCCAAGAAATTAGGGCTTTTTACCTGCTCCACTGACATGGCTCTGGTCTCTGAAGAGTGAGTTCCATCCACATAAAACCCAGTTCCGGATGTGATGTGGACACCAGTCTCTTCTGCAAAATCCGCTTCAAGGTCTGCACATCTCAGCTGATCCCAGTGGTTGTGTTTTCCACCAAAGCTCCTCCACCTTGGGCTTTAAAATCCAACAGTTCTTCCTTGATGGCTTCCGTCTCCTGATTCAACTGCAGATTCTCTTTATGGGAATAAGGGTTTTTCTGGATCCAAAATAAATTTTTCATTGTAATAGGTTCATTGGAGATCACTTTACGGCACGGAGGAGGTGGGTAGTAAGAGCAGGCAAAAGTCATTGTCAAGTGTTCGTGGGTCAGGGTGCGGCCCAGTTTGCTTGGCCCCGCAAGGCCCAGAACAGTTTGCACTTTCCCACTTAAGGAAGACATTTCTGATGGGACCAGGAGATGCTCTAAAAAGAGTGTTTTCCGGAAAAAAGAAAACTGTAATCAGAAAATTTAACACACACATAAATTCTGTCCATAGGGGATGTGAAGCTGTGAACGTATACCGGTATAAGAGAGAGAATCAATGAGACTAGAGATACGATCTCACTTATCATCCTGCCAAAGTCAGAGTCTGCTGCTTGTAAATTGCTTGCGTTCACTGCAGCTCTAAGTGACATGCGTGGCGTTAAATGTCCCCCAACCACTTCTACTGGGACTCCTCTGCCCCAAACTCATCTACTGGAAGTATCTCTTGGTATTCAGTTCACATTTTTCTTTCGCTTAATTTTACCTCATTGGTCATAGCTATGCTGCCTTGGATAATTCAAAAATAATCTCCGTTAAAAAAAAAAAAACTTCATAATCAATAACTTGTCTCAAAAGCAGCCATGTATCAGAACTGTTTCATTTGTCATTTTTCGGCTAAATTAAATGTACTGAAGCTACTGATCATTCCATGACTCATTCACTATCCACGTGAACAAATTTCTCTTGAAGGTCCACCATGTAGAAATTGGATATATAAAGAGAAATACGACAAAATCTCTGACTATGACGATTTCACAGATTATTCCCCCCAAAACAGCTGGAGGGACTACATCTAGGTTGAATAATGAAAAAGAAAAACAAACCTCTCCATTCTAGATGTTTTATTTTGCCTAGGGCACACCTCAGAAATACACTTCAAAAATACGGAAAAGCAAAAATTCCTAGGCGTAATGAGTGACTCTGAGTTACTGAAACTGAAGTCTGTTGTCTCTAAAAAGAGCAAATACCTCTCTGTTTATCCTCTGTTTACTTTCATTTGTGACACAAGTTAAGTGTGCATCAAGTGTCTATCAGGGACAGCAAGGACCCGATTCCAGTGCTTTTCATTTCCTAAATGAAGGGATTTGGCTTGGAAAGAAAAAAGACGATCCTGAAAGTGGTGAAGGTACATAGTCAAGGGCAAAACCACGGCCAGAGACAGTGTCCCACTGGAGCACCAATCAGACACACCCAAACGGACAGTGGAAAACAGTCTGCTGGGAACTGAGTAAAACAGTGTCTTTCGAAGCTCTCACATTGTTCCTTTTTCTTTTTTCCTCCTCTCCCCTCTTTTTAATTGTGGTAAGATATACATAGCATACAATTTGCCATTTTAACAATTTTTAAATGTACAATTCAGTGGCATTAATTACATTCACGGTGTTATGCAACCATCACCAGTATCTGTTTCCAAAACTTTTTTCATCACTCCAGACAGAAACTCTGTAAACATTAAGCAATGATTCTCCATTCTCTCTTTCCCCAAGGCTCTGGTAACTACCAATTTACTTTCTGTCCCTATGAATTTACCTCTTTTAGATATTTCATTAAATATTTGTTCTTTCACGTTGTTCCTTTAAAAGACATTCTGTGACCATTTTCCCCCTTTGATGGGGGA
This sequence comes from Phocoena sinus, assembly GCF_008692025.1. Lineage (NCBI taxonomy): Eukaryota > Metazoa > Chordata > Mammalia > Artiodactyla > Phocoenidae > Phocoena > Phocoena sinus. The sequence goes on from NC_045764.1 coordinate 5,863,311, forward strand.
GGCACATCCCTCTGATGGCCTTCTCTGACTTTCTGAGAATCAGTTTTCCCATCTGTAAATTAGAACAACAATGCACATTTCATAGGCTGCCATAGGAATTAAATTACATAGCACAGGTAAAAAGACCTGTAAAAGTGTCTGGCACCCAGCACACACCTTCAAGAAAATAGTAGCTTTGTTATGCTCCTTCTGGAAACTATTATATATGTCCTGGGTTATTTCTTTCTAGAGGAAGTGGTTGACTAGAGAAGCAATGGGTATAGCACAAGTTTGTAATGGGTGTAGCGCATACATAAGACAAGGTGAAAATAAATCAAGGGTGGAGAAAGAGGAATACTGAGTTATGGGGCCACTTTACATCAAGCCACTACGATTATCTGGAATGCAGGTGTTTGATATATACTAGGGTGCAATGCATAGATGATTGATTTAGACTGTTTGACAGAGAACTTTAGGACTTGTGGCTAGCATGGCCATTAATTTCTGTTTGAGAGTGCTCGTCTGCAAGCCAGGCTTCCAAAAGCTAAATATTTCACGTGGCGGGCATAGCAGAAGAAGATCGTATCTATTTAGAGAATCAATCTGTAGCTACCAGTCACTACAGACAGCAATATTTTCCATGGATGATGTCTAAGGACTCAGTGTTCGATGCCTTATTCCTTGCTACTGTAGCTAGTTCTGAAATCAAAGTACCATTAATAATAGACTCAATATCCCATGTGGGTTCATTTGTTCTTTCCCTCCTTCTGGCTGATGGCCTCACCGGTGTGTTCCTAGAGAATCGCCAGGGGCCAGAAACTTGGATAAACTGACCAAACACTATCACTTTTACTAGAAAAGCACCACACTGCATATTTAATTGATATAGATTTGAAAGAGCAATGTTGGTAAGTTTCAAACTCACAAGCTGTGAGTCTTCGTGAAAAAAACATCACCTAGGAAATGTCATCTCCTCTGGGAAATTCCTCTAACACTCTCAGGCACAGCTAGTTGGTGCTTTCTGTGATCATATACAATGTAACCCACACTTGAAAGATAAAAGATTAAAGAACAAACTATAGCCAACACCACTCTATGCTAGAATGTATCTTTTAGTGGATTAAAATATGCAAGTAGATTTCCTAGTTCCTCTGCAGTGAGGGAGCCCTTTTGGGTCTATATTCACCCTGGAACTTGTTCTCTTCTCAGTCAGCAGGCAAGGGGCTATTAATGGCCCTCCTCCATAGAGAGAGTGCACAGAATACAGACAGTAAGTGGGCAGTGAAAGCTGCAGTGCACAGCTTTGCAAGCAGGAGTGACCCCCCACCCCATGCAAAAAGGAGGCTTCAGGCATTTTACAGAGCATCTGTGGCAACCTGCACACTGTGTACACCTGCACAGAAGGTAGCAGGAAGAGGGTTAGCCAGAGCTGTAAACACATCGGCCACAAGCTTTGTTGTACTTCAGGTATGAAATCTCAGCAGTCAGAGAGACTGAGGACAATCTTCAATTACTATGACAGCCTGACCAGGGGAAACAACTCTTCCAATTCCAATGGGTATGGAATTTAAAAAAAAAAAAAGAACATAGAAATTTAAAGAAAAAAAGAGGAACAGAATCAGAGAACAGCACTACTATACCACTGAGCTGGCAACCAGAGACAATATGCAGGATTGGTCTTTTCGGAAAACATATGCATAAATGAACTTTTATAAAATGTATAGCAGGGCTTCCCTGCTGGCGCAGTGGTTGAGAGTCCGCCTGCTGATGCAGGGGACGCGGGTTCGTGCCCCGGTCCGGGAGGATCCCACATGCTGCAGAGCGGCTGGGCCCATGAGCCATGGCCGCTGGGCCTGCGCGTCAGGAGCCTGTGCTCCGCAACGGGAGAGGCCACACAGTGAGAGGCCCGCGTACCGCAAAAAAAAAAAAGTTTAACAAATTGGATAAATTACTGGAGTTGGGTGGTGAGTAGGTAGTTTGGGAGCAATTTTAGTTTCATTTCACTGAAATTGTGCCACAGCTATTTCACCCTAGCCATTACTCTTAAGAGTTTTTTCTGTCTACCTAGGGTGGAGATCCATCTCAATTATATTTCAGAGAGTAGGACTTCTGAACCTCTGAATATTCTACATATGAATGTGTGGAATTTCTTTAACAGCAATATACTGTCCAATTTCATAGACATAAGCCCTCTTCCTGCCCCTACATCTGCTGTACCAGGTCCTAGACCAGATTGGAGATACACAATTTATAATTTTAGAAGCAATGGTGAAATTGGCAAGTTGATGTTGGATGAATTGATTTTCAGTTCACTTGTTCAACAACTGTGTAAGTTCTAAGCTCTGCAATAAATCCCTTGGTCCATTTCACTTATGGTTGTTTCCTTTCCCTAATCAAACCCTGACAGATTAAAAAATGGGAAAGCATTTCAGAGTTTTATGCAGGAGAAGATATGATCTGAATAACCTGGCAACTGTGCGGAGAATGGACAGAAGCGGGGCCAGTGTGCCTGCAGAGACCAGCGGGGTGTTGCTAGAATCTGGACGAAATCCAGTGGTGGCTTAGTCTGAGCTTGACGCCAGTGGAGATGGTGAGACAGCAGAAGCAGAAAGAAGTACAACAGATGGAAGTTTCTCACTGGCCTTGCTGGTGCTATAAAAGTAGTATCCCCCAAATAAATGGGCTCCTTAGAAAAAAGTGCTGTCTCATGGAAATGTGTGGGCACTTCTATTTTTTTATGGGTTACATCATACGGAGCAGCCAGTACTCCATAAACGCCGCACTTAAAGCTGACATTTGATTTGTGACTAAAATATTTTAAACACCACATAATACTTTTGGAAGCTTGTTTGAATACTTCCGTCATGTGCAGGTTCAAGCCTTTGACATGCCTTCTCTCCAACAGCATCCGTCCGGTGGCCGAACAACAGTGACACAAGGAATTTCTCCTCACACACGTCCCCACATGTCCACTTGCCCAGATATTTATGGCTAAGTGGTTCTCCTGCGTGGAGATTTATAACTTTTCATATTAAACACTGTCCAAAGATCAAAAGCCATGTCGGAATAAACAGAAAGAAATCCAGCCACCTCAGTACACAGAACAATATGGGGACCCAGCAAGCTCTTCAAACTGTGACATAAATAAAACAAACTACTCAGAGAATACAAATGAGGCAACTTGTATCTGGAATTCAGAGGAAATGGTGGGTTTCATCCCCAAGTTTTTTTGTTTTTTGTTTGTTTTTTGTTTGCTATTTGACTAAGGAAGTAAGAGAGACAAACTTGGGATATTTCTAAATCTCAAACAGCAAATATGAAGATGGTGGCAGAGATGTACACAGGAAGTGACATTCCTAGAAAAATGCGGTCACAGGCAGGTGTGCTTGGGAAAATGCCCCGCCTCCTCTGGCTCAGCTCGGCGCTTCCCCATCCTGTGCTCCTTGATGAGAACGGTTCATCTAACCGCTAGGTCAAGTCATTCAAGTGTTTATTAAACTCAGAAATTACACCAGGCTCTTGACTGAAGGGATGGAGCTTGTGGCTTCGTTGACTCTTTAATTTAGTCAACCATGTGCTAACTAGTCAACCCTTCAAGTCATACACACTGTAACTTTGGTAAATTGTACTGCTGGCTTCTTGAATCCATTACGTGTTTAGTCAACAAACGGTAAATATTTTCTCCTCAATAAAAGAAAGAGAGGAAGGATGTGGGTGTAGGGGGAAAAGAGAGGGGGAAAAAGCAACATTTCTTTCTATGGAGGTCAAAATACAATACTGCTTGCTACTTATCATAGTAACATAAGTAATCGTTGTGCAATGTTGGCAAAATGCTGCTGTCTGCAGAACTGAACGGACCTTCGTGTTTTTCGTCATTTGAAAAGCTAAGATCTTAGCTCATCTTAGCCTTTCTTATTCTCAGAAGAAGGTTCCATACTCAGTGCTTTGAGGATGTTTGATGAGACTTTTTGATTTTGCTAACATCAGTCCTGGAAGAGGAAACATACACCAAGTTACTGAATACAATAATTAAAACTTCTTTTTCTTCGTAAAGAACTCTCTGAGGTGAAGTTAGTTCTCAGCTTATTATAGAGGGCGTTTTTTTGTTTTTTTTTTCTTCCATGGATTCCTAGCAATAGGTTGTCTCCTGGAAACAACAATATTTTGAGCAAATTGCACAGCTGGTCCTTAACTATATTTAGTCATTAAGAATCTTAAATTTTGTGCTAATTTTAATTCTTGGCAAATCAAATTAATGTCTTATCCACAAAATATCTATATTCCTCACACAGTTTCATTTGGGAGGCTATTCTTGAGGTGGCCTGGTTTAGTTGGAAGAATGGTCCGGTCAGAGTCAAAGCTCTTGGCTTTTCCTCTGAACAGCTGTGTGACTCTGGGCAAATAACTTAACACTCTGAGGCTGTTTTCCCATCTGTGAAATGAAGGGGTTGACCAGATGACTTCTGGATGACATCCATGCTTCTGTGATAGCCTTTAACTTGAAATGGATATTATTGACTTTCTAGAAATCATTATCAATGGAGGTTGTACTTTAAGAACAGTTTTTAAAATGTGTATTTTATATAGATATGCATACGTACATATAATAAGAGAGACAGAATGAATTTCATCCATTAAATATCAATTTCACTTATTAACTATGAATAAAGGCTGTACTTTAAGAATGTTTTTTAAAATGTCTATTTTAGGGAGTTCCCTGCTGGTCCAGAGGTTAGGACTTGGTGCTTTCACTGCCGCGGGCCTGGGTTCAGTCCCTGGTCAGGGAAGTAAGATCCTGCAAACCACGCAGCCAAAAAAACAAAAAACAAAAACAAAAACTGGGGCTTCCCCGGTGGCACAGTGGTTGAGAGTCCGCCTGCTGATGCAGGGGACACGGGTTCGTGCCCCTGTCTGGGAGGATCCCACATGCCGCAGAGCGGCTGGGTCCGTGAGCCATGGCCGCTGAGCCTGCGCGTCTGGAGCCTGTGCTCCGCAACGGGAGAGACCACGACAGCGAGAGGCCCGCATACCGCAAAAAAAAAAAAAAAAAAAAAAAAAAAAAGTACATTTTATGTACATGTGAATACTTACATACATGGAGAGAGAGACAGAGAAAGAGAGAATGAATGAATGAATGAATGAATTTCACTTTCAGCTACTTCTAACCTTAAAAGAGAACTCTCCAAGAGGCTAGGAGGGACAGATGGTTTGAAAGAACCCTGAACTTGAAATTCTGGCTCTAATGTTTCCTACCTGTGTAATTGTGGAAAATTTTAAAGCTTAAGTGAGTTGAGCTGATTTCCTCACTTGAAAACTGCAATAGATCTGCCTGATCTACTGCTTTAGATTTGAAACGAAAAGCAAATAAGATAGTACCTAAAAGCGTTACCTAAATTATAAAGCCCCAGACAAATGTCCTGAATTATTATTATTTGCCAAACTTTGAATTCTTTTCCAAATATTTGCTGAGTATCCTTAGGCAAATGAACCTAAACTTGTACTCTAAAAAAAAACTAACAATAAGGGGTTGGAGTTGATGAATCAAACTGAGGCTCTAATTTGCTTAGAAAGGAATTCCTTCACTTGAGGCCCATGACTTTTAGAAGCAGATTGACTGTTTCAATTGACATCACAACTCACTGGACTTTTGGAAATGACCCACTGAAGTGACTACAGCTACAGGAGGCCTTCATTATCCACGGAGAACTGGTACTGGAAACGCCTTTTTAAATGAAGGGACTTCAAACAGTGTATTAGCTGGTCTCCATAGCTGGCTTTCGGTGAACTGTGCTTTCCAATATTCCTGTCCTGGGGCAGCAGCCTCTTTCCAGACTGAGCTAGCCTGTGACTGGCTTTAACCAGTAGTGATGCTGTGTCAGTTGGGGACCCAGATTTTTGGAAGTAGCTTCTGCTTTTGTGCTTTGGGGAACCTTGAGCTGCAATGTAAGAAGTCTGGCTACCCTCTCATGTGGAGAAGGAGGGACCCTAGGACTACATGGATAGTGGGAGAGGCTCCCGAGTCACCCCACTGAGCTCAGCCTTGTGGCCGTCCCTGGGAAGGTACCAGACAAGTAAGTCATCTTGAACATCTGAACCCAGCCAAGATCCCACATGACTGCAGGCCTAGCTACAGCTAACCTAGCAGAGTCTGGCCAACCCACAGGATTATGATTATGGGAGATAATAAAATGGCTGTTATCTGAAACCTGTGGTTTGGGGGGATGGTTTGTTACACAGCAGTGGGTAATCAAAATGTACAGAGACCAAAGCTGAATAGTAAGTCATATTTAAAGGACTTGATTAAAATTTCAAATTAGAAAAATAAAATATTATAAAATAAGTCATAATTATCAGTGTGCCATAATTGTTGGAACAAAAAATTAATTGAATGTTGGATTTTTAAAAATTAACTGAATGTATAATTTTTGTGATGAAATTAGGTGATATGACATCCTTTACTTGACTTTCGCACCCCAGTTATGGAAAAGGTTATTTTTGCCAAAATATTTCTGAAGACTTTATCATTTTCTTTTTACCCAGGTCCCCTATTAACCAGTTTTATGCTGCGTATTCTCTTTTGAAGCACTAATCCTGATGCTATCCATGTTAATTTCTCCTCTTGGGTTGTTAAAGGTCTAATTCTGTCACATCCTTATTTGGGGTTTGTATGTATTATAGCATTTCTCCAATATCACTTTTCTCAATCATGACGAACTGCATCTTTTTTTTTTTTTTAATTTTCAATTTTACTTTGCAGTCTATTTGCATCATATCCCTTGATACTGATGACTATTTACAGCAGTCAGCAGAGTTGAAGAGAAAGATACTCAGATGCTAGGCAGGAACAGAAATTAGGATTAAGGAAACAGGAATGCTAAAATGGGAACTAGTTTTTGAATGGTCAGTTCATTAGTGCATAGATTTGGTTTATCTAAGCCTCTTAATGGTGGGGACGGGCACTCATAGTGAGTATATCATAGAGTGAAATGTAAACGTATATCCCAGCAAATGTCACTTTGTACTGAATTGATCTATTAAGGGATTTGTCTCCATTTGACTAGGTGCTCTGTGTGTGTGTGTGTGTGTGTGTGTGTGTGTGTGTGTGTGTGTGTGTGTATAGGAGGGGAAAGGGGGAAATCTCTCTTTTCTCCCCTATGCTTACATAGTATCTAGCATTTGGTTTGCACCTGTGAAACTGGACTGAACTAAATAGAGTCATTTGTTTATGCCCTAATGAGTGAAAGAGCAAAAAGTTTCATCCTAAAATGAAAAAAGGAAAATTTACTATAACTCTATCATTCCAATAAGATTAAAATCCCCCCCCTTTTTGTTGAAGTTTGCAAGTGGAAAGGGCACATACTATGTACAACTATACTCCAAATCCCAATGGATTATCCCACAAATAGTTACTTCTTCTTTTATATACAAACAAATGTGACAGTCTAGTTTAAATTATGCCTTCTTAGTGAGAAATGAAGACAGAAGTGGCCACACATATAAAATTCTCAAGCCTACAAACTAAACCTCAAGCATGACGTATTTTTTAAAAATAATTGCCAATGGATACAACATAATGGAAAACTGTCCAAATTTCAAATAAGATACTTATTTGGAATTGCTGCTGCCGGGTAAGCTCTAAAACATGGTGGCAGAGAGAGGAGCTTGGTTTCAATTTTGTGTAAACAATGCTTAATAATAAAAGTACTTAAAATGTATACCACATTTAAGGAACTTAACTTACACTTGAAACACAGCTAACCATTTGGAATTTGTCATAGATAGAAATCTAGCTTCCCATTAAAAAAAAAAAAAAAGCTTTCCATTCTAAATGGCAACTGAGTCCTAAAAGTTAGCAGAAGTGGGCACATTTTGGGGGATCCAGTAGAAAGTATGAGTTGGGAGATGGTTAAAACACAGATGGCTCATTCACTGTCTGGCTTGTGAGAGATGAGTAACAGCATAGTGAACATGGTGACATGTGGCTCTCCTATACGTAACCCTAGCAAAGTGCCGACTTGCCCAACGTTTCTGAAAAGCAGTTTAGCAATATGTAGCTAGAGGTTTTCAGTGTTTTAGTGCTGCTGGGGATCTGTCTTCAGGAAATATTTAGATACCTGTAAAAAATATCTATGCCCGAAGTTTTCTTTTTGGCATTATTTAGAATAGTGACCAAAATATCCAGTAATACAGGAATGTTTCCCTCTATGATGGAACATTATGCAAACATTCAAGTTATAGTTTCAAAAAATATTTAGGGATAGAAGAAAATGCTCTCATAACATGTGAAAGAAAATACAAAACTGTAAATTTATGGTGAATGTATATGGCTACATATGAGTAGAACTTAAAATGTATTGTGTATCTTGGGCAATAGACAGTAAAGATAGATAATTTTTTTCTCCATTACAATTTAATGTTATGTTCCAGTTTTTTAATGTATATCTGTTTCATTTATATCATTAAAAGGGAGTAAAATGAGAAAAGGTCAATCTTACCAGTGTAAACCTATACTATCGTATGCCTATACTATTGTCACCTGTAAAATAATAGGGTATAGGGCTTCCCTGGTGGCGCAGTGGTTGAGAGTCCGCCTGCCGATGCAGAGGACGCGGGTTCATGCCCCGGTCCGGGAGGATCCCACATGCCGTGGAGCAGCTGGGCCCGTGAGCCATGGCCGCTGGGCCTGCGCGTCCGGAGCCTGTGCTCCGCAACGGGAGAGGCCGCAACACTGAGAGGCCCGTGTACCGCAAAAAAAAAAAAAAAAAAAAAAAAAAAAATAGGGTATAGATTTTGGTTTATTTATGTATTTATTTTTATTGAAGTATAGTTGATTTACAAGATTGTAGTAGTTCCTGGTGTACAGCAAAGTGATTCAGTTATACATATATATGTATATTCTTTTTCATATCTTTTCCATTATGGTTTATTACAGGATATTGAATATAGTTCCAGGTGCTCTACAGTAGGACCTTGTTGTTTATCCATTCTATATATAATAGTTTGCATTTGCTGATCCTAAACTCCCAATCCATCCCTCCCCCTTTCCCCCTCCCTCTTGGCAACCACAAGTCTCTATGTCTGTGAGTCTGTTTTGTAGGTAAGTTCATTTGTTCATCCGTGTCATATTTTATATTCCACGTATAAGTCATATCATATGGTATTTGTCTTTCTCTGTCTGACTTACTTCACTTAGTATGATAACCTCTGGGTCCATCCGTGTTGCTGCAAATGGCATTATTTCATAGAATGTAGAGTTTGAATCCTCAGCTAAGACACACAAAGATTTATTAACTCAAGAGCGATTTCAGCTTCTTCTTTATTATCACAGAATTGCTAACTGCCAGTTGAGCCTGAGATTTGATATTGTTCATGTGCAAATACTTCTGATCAAATTACATGCCGTTGCAGTGGCTATGGTTCGCTTTGATTACATTCAAGCTCTTTGACCGAGCCCTTCATGGATTGAACTTGACTCTCGTTGAAGTCCTGGAGCCCAACGAGAATTTTGGAAAAGCTTCAGCAGGCTGAATAAACGTTATCACAGTCAAGCCACTCAAGGACCACAAATCCCACTATGCAATACACTCCTGTTTGTGGTTAGGGATGCAGATGGGGGGGGCAGTAGTCAATGAGTCATTTCATAGGAAATGTCAGAAATGATGAAGTATGGGTCATCATTTATTTATAAGTGAAAAAGAGGGATCAAACAATATAAATTTTAAGTAAAGATAAACCATATAAGGACAAAACCATAAAATAATCTTTTTTCAAGGAAGGTTAACAGCCTTTGACAGGTTAGCAGAAAAACAAAAAGATGAAATAAACATAGTTATCTATCCACTGGGTCCCCCTCCAACTTGTTCTCCATAGACTAGGGATCCTGATAAAACATAGATTTGATCATTTCTGTCCCTCCTTCAAAATCCCCTAGAAGTTTCCCATTGCCCTTGGGATACAGCCCAAAATACTTGGCATAAGCTATAAAGCATGGCATGATCTGGTTCCTTCTCCTATCATTTCACTCCACTCTACCCTTTCTCCCTGACCCCTCTCCTCCCTGGCCTTTCAGTTACTCAAAAATGCCAGACTCTTCAACTCACAATCTTCCTACAGACTCTAAAGTTTGTGTTGTTTTCTCCCCCACTGATTTTGTGGCTAAATTCTCAACTCAGTGCCATTTCCTTAGAAGCTTTCTCTATTTTCAAGCTTGTGTGGTCCTGAGGGCACCTGAGACTTGATCCTAAGTACATTCTCCTTGCCCGCCCCTCCCCACTTGTCACAATGCACTTCAGGTACCTTCTGCCATAGCCCCATCTGCCTCTCTGCAGAAACCTCCACAAATTAACCCTTTCACATCCAGCTTCTCCATCCTTTTAAAAAAAGCTTCTCCATCCTTTTAAAAAAAGCCATAAATATTTCTTGAGCATCCCTTAAGTGTAAGATCCTGTGCTTGGCAGGTAGAGCCTATGGGAGATACTCAACATGCTTGCACCTGTCTCAAGTCTCTGAATGTGTTTCTGCCTCTTTTTTTCTGAGCTAACAAATCCCACCTACTCCCACTCTATTTCCTCAAGCCTTTTCCTATCCTGGCTAACTTGTACTAGGCCTTCAGGATGAGGCTTTGGCATCATTTCTTTTTTTTCTAAAAAAAAGGACCTTGAAATGCTGAAAATAACAACCTTTTTTTTTAAGTATTTAAAAATTTTTTAAGTTTATTTTTGGCTGCCTTGGGTCTTAGTTGCGGCATGCAGGACCTTTGTTGAGGCATGCGGGATCTTTCGTTGCGGCGCACGGGCTTCTCTCTAGTTGTGGCATGCAGGTGTTCTCTTCTCTAGTTGTGGCGCTCAGGCTCCAGGGCACGTGGGTTCTGTTGTTTGCGTCACACGGGCTCTACTTGAGGCGCACGAGCTCAGTAGTTGTGGCACGCGGGCTTAGTTGCCCTGCGGCCTGTGGGACCTTAGTTCTCTGACCAGGGGTCGAACCCGCATCCCCTGCACTGGAAGGAGGATTCTTTACCACTGCACCGCCAGGGAAGTTCCTTGGCGTCATTTCTAACTGGAAGGTTTTCATGATGTTCCTCCTTGTTGCTCAAGCATTCTGGATAAGATGCCCACTCTAGGTGCTCTCATAGTCTGAGTTTACCCTTGAAACTCACATCTTGTGTTAATGTCTGTCCATCAGACTTTGAGCTCCTTGAGGGCAGAGCCCATGTCCTGGCTCTCAGTCCTCAGCCCCTGGCAGTGCCTGGCACATAGCAGTCCTTAATTAAGAGCTATATGCTTGCTTGTTTGAGTCCAGCCCTATTCAACGCAGGATTTGAGGTAACTCACACAAAAGACACATAAAGCAAACAAATATTAAAGCGGAAGCAAGGAAATTGTAAACGGAAGTAGAATCAGGACCAGAAAAGAAGAACAGGTTCATGGTTGTTAGAAAAGGGCTAAAAAATTTTTCCTGGAATATTTATTCATATGCATCTAACAATAAATAATTCTAAGATCATAGCATGTCCCATTTATGGCACATCAGATTATTTCCCTAAATCAAAACCACTAAAACTTATTTAAAAGCATGGAAAACTGTTTTCCCAAAAGTTTTGGGGTTACAGATTTTGAGGCCATGTTTGTTTTTTCAACTTTCCTGTATCTTTGCACTCTAAACTCTCAGAAGACAGTAAACATGCCATTGTAGCTTATCCTTCTGCACCCAACGCAGTACTACATGGGAATACATATGCTCTTTTTGTTTTTTTGTGTGTTTTTTTTGCCGTACGCGGGCCTATCACTGTTGTGGCCTCTCCCGTTGCGGAGCACAGGCTCCGGACGCGCAGGCTCAGTGGCCATGGCTCACGGGCCCAGCCGCTCCGCGGCATGTGGGATCTTCCCGGACCGGGGCACGAACCCGTGTCCCCTGCATCGGCAGGCGGACTCTCAACCACTGCGCCACCAGGGAAGCCCACATATGCTCTTTAAAAACAAAAACAAAAAACTTTCCCTTACGAAATAAGAGCAAGACTCTTGAGCATATAGAAACAATGTCAAGTGATTTCATCTTCAAGGAAGTTCCTACCTGAATTCGTAGCCACCAAATATAAATCCAGAAACTAAAAATACTCAGTAAAATTACTGCAGGTGATTCATAGCAGTAACCATTCCTTTATAAGGAGTAAAACTGGATAATGACTCTTACAGCTAATTTTTTAAATGTATAGACCATCCCCCCCTAATTTCTTTTTAAGAGAGTTTAATTTCAAAATAATTTTCCTGGAATCCCAGAAAGCCTTTCTACTGCACGAGTAGCTACTATCTAAAAGGCATTTCCCACAAAATCATCTCAGGTTATTTATTTTGAAGACCACACAGTAGCCTGTCTTCGAAAAGTCTTGACTTTCACTATCCTGCTTAGCTGGATTAGCTCAGCTTAAAAAGAATCAGTACCACGTATGTGCTTTTAGATTGTCACATTTAGCCTGTTCGGTGTAAAAAGTGGTAGGCCTGCCAGTTCTCCTGCAGAAAAAGGTCAAGGAGAGCCAGAGGACTCTTCACCTGATTGTAGCCCTCCTTGTCTTGTTCTAGAGACTTCCAGAACATGATCTGTTTTCTACCCAGATGCCTATATGAGAAATGCCACCCAGGCTTGAGGAAGAGGATTTATACATATAACTACTTTTGCTTTGAACACTACTTCCCACACACGCAGAAGTAGGTACCACCTCTGAGCTATATTAGTTATGGGCAAGAAGCAGATGCTCAGAAAGTGTCTGTTCAACCAATGAACAGCTTGAGTTCCATCCACCCTTCAATTCCACACTGATGGAACGTAATTTCAGCCGGAAGCAATCTGATGTTCTCATTGGCATCGTGGCCTCGTTCTAGGCTTGTGACCAGCTACTGTTATTCTTTTCGAAATATTAAGAAAAGTAACTTTGATTTGTAGGTTTGAGGGGATAACTTGGTCCTTGGATTCTCAGAGCGTAGGAAGGCAACATAAGGGAGCCTGCCTCCCAGGCATCCACAGATTTCACCTGAGTACATTTCAATTCGGTGTTACAAACGTTTGCTGAGGATCTGCTGATCTCCTTTGGAGGAGGATACTATGGTAAACAAAGATGAAAAAGGAGCACTCCTGCCTTAGGAAGCTGAAGCGTTCCAACACAAGTGCCTGACATAGGGTGAGCTTCCAATGTCAAACTGATATTTTCTGTGTATTGGTGGGACAGCTATGATATAAAGCAGAGTGCAGTAAATGTCTGAAAAGAAGTACAAAGCAAGTGCTCTGGGGAGTATTGTCTTGACAACATTCATCAGTACTGGAGGGGCTGCGAGGGCTTCCTGGAGGAGGTGACATTTAGGCAGTGCTGCAGAACATTAAGAGGATCTTCGCAAGGAGGCATTCGGGTGGCAGGAGCAATGAGCAATGTTTTGGGGTTTGTAAGCAGTCTTTAGAGGCTCATGCATGGATTGCATGGCAGGTCCGTAGTAGAAAATACTGATGCATGGGCTGGCCCCAAAGGATGAGACCTGTATTAGGATGATAATTAAATGGGCAGTGTGAGTATAGGCTGAATGCTGGAGACTGGAGGCTAGGATGAGTTAGGAAACAAAAGGGAATTTTCATTGTTCCTCAGGGATTTTAAGAGCAGGAGTGCGTCTCAGGGGAAAGGAATCCTGGATGAGTATTCTCTTTTTTTCTCCTCTCACTTACAGAAGTGTTAAAATGATAGCTGTGTAAAGTACTTTTCCCAATCATAGTTTGAAAGCACAATTGGAAAGTCTTAAATGTTGACTGAACATAGCATGACTTGATCTCTCAAACATGTTACTTATTGATGGGAAAAATTAAATCAAAATACTTAGAACAATTAGAAAGTTCACAGTAATTGAACTCTCAAACCCCACAGTGATGACCACTATGAATATCACATGGTATGAATGTGTCTTCATAAAACTCTAACTGCATTGAAGCCCCAGCTTTCTATATTGCTGGTTTCATTACTTTCAAGAGATTATGGAATATCAAAAGTGTGATCTACAATAATAACGTCGTGTGTTTCTCTGAAGAGCTCAGGACGCTCTTTACACTTTAATTAAATCTCCTAATGTCCTGGTGAAATAAGCAAGGGACCAGTGAATGTGAGTCACCGAAAAGTACCCAACTAGACTTTGGACCATGGGACATACTTCTGGATGAAATCTGCTATTACTATTATTGTTCCCATTTCACCAATGAGGAAGTAGGGTTTATTCAGACAAGGATCTTCCATTTTCACTGAAGGCAGAATACACCGTTCTAGGCTCTGTAAGCATCCCTTGGGAGGCCTTTAAAAATAGTATAAGATCTCTGAGGTTTCTCCTTTGAGATTCAGCCAGTACTCTTTTTTTCTTTTCTCTTTATTTATTTATGTATTGGAGTAGATTTACAATGTCGTGATAGTTTCTGCTGTACAGCAAAGTGAGTCGGCTATACATATACATGTATCCACTCTTTCTTAGATGCTTTTCCCATATAGTCAACCTGCACTTATTAATGAACACCTAAATGCGCACCAAAGAAAATAGACATCCCCCTTTTCTTGCAAAAGAACACAGGATGAGAATCCCAATGTGTCATGATATGTAATCTCTTGGCTTTCATTGGCTGGTTTATCAGGAGCTTGGCTGAGTTGTCTCACAGCTGCCTTCCCTGTATCCGTGTCCTTCCCACAGCAACAGAGAGATGAGTGGGTACCAGTCTTAAGGGGGTTGATTGTGTTAAAGACACGGTACAAACTGCAAGAGCTAGGAAAAAAGAAGACTAGAAAACGGTAACTCCTGACTCTTGGTTCTATACTTAGAATAGTGGTATAGATTCTAAAGTGAGACTCTGAAAAAGAAACAGACATGCAGTTATCATACATGATATAGTTTATAAACCAAATCCACTTCTTAGGAAGGAAATTAAAGGGCCCAAACCATTTTAACCAGACTATGACACCACTGTCTCAATCTTACCACCTCCTGACATCCTACAAAACACAGGCATGGCTCCCAGAGAAACAGAGATCCCAGTTTGGGGGGAAAAAAATCAGAAAAAGAGATAGATGCTGTCTTGGTTTTAGGTAGTAATTTCTTATCATTGACGTCTGAAAAACAAATGGGGATACAAATAATGAAACTTTATGGCAATATTTGGTTGTAAGATGCTTATAGTGATCCAGACTATGCTTACAATTGTTTAGATTATCATAAAAATGAAAACACAAAATCAAGCATTTTTGTTGAGAATTTGTGGCTCCTCAAGTTTGAGAAAAATTGCTTTAGAGATAATTTTTACTGATGGGTCTAGGAAAGAAGGCAAGGTAACAAATTTTGCCTCGTCCTGAGAGACTGTGGCACCTGACACAGAAACCTCTTTTGGGGAAAGACAGGTATTTGATGTACTAAAAATAAAGTAACAAACAGCTTATTTCTACTCCTGAAAACTGATTTCCGACAGAGGCACCAAGGGCAAGTCTGTAATAAATACATGTGTCATAGAGCAATAATCACTCTCTCCCAGTCTTTGAGATGGCAGAAAAAAAATGCTCTAAAGGAATTCTAAATTCTCAAGATAACAAGCCTCACAAAATTAGGAAGATTCCCTACAGCCAACTAACAAAGTTTTAGTTAACTAGTCCCTGGTCATATATATGTATTTAAATATAAAGGGAATGTAATGCTTATTTATTTTCCTCATAAAAATAAGGTACCCTAAAAGATTTAGAAAGGTTATCTAACATTATATTTTAATTTGGTACTTCAGTCACTGCTATTACTTGCTTCGTAAGAATTCACAGAAAGCTGTATATTTGAAGTACTATTCAACACAGTATTAATCTATGTACTCGTACAATTATGAAAGCAGAAGTTTCCTTTCACTGTAGTTCTAACTGTACTTTAACAAGTACAGGTATACCAAAGCACTATAATTTTAATCTCTTCTTTGGATTAGATTTATATCTGCAACTTTAATAATTTTCATCAATTTCCTAAATAAAAAAAATTTTAACTCAAATTACAAGTCTGCTGGAACATGTCAAATTATTAGATACATCTAAATAAGGTATGGTTTTGAATTTAGGTTAATGGTTTCGAAGCAGGTAACATAAATTTTTTTATTAATATTAAATATTAAAATGCACATTTGTAATTAAAATATGAAAGTTTCAATTAATGTTAAATACTATTTGTTTGCAGATTTTTTTTTTTTAAGAAAATAAGGACCTACTGTTTAGCACAGGGAACTCTACTCAGTACTCTGTAATGGCCTATATGGGCAAAGAATCTAAAAAAGAGTGGATATATGTATATATTGTTTTTGAATTTTATTTTATTTTTTTATACAGCAGGTACTTATTAGTCATCAATTTTATACACATCAGTGCATACATGTCAAACCCAATCGCCCAATTCAGCACACCACCATCCCCACCCCACCGCGGTTTTCCCCCCTTGGTGTCCATACGTTTGTTCTCTACATCTGTGTCTCAATTTCTCCCCTGCAAACCGGTTCATCTGTACCATTTTTCTAGGTTCCACATATATGCGTTTTGAGCTGGAAGGGACTACAGAGCTCACTTAATACAAAGACTTCATTTTTAGATGCAAAAACTGAATCCTTACTTTTTGAAGGCCAGATAACCTAGACCAGAACGCAGTCTCCCAACTTGTTAGTCCAGTGCTCACTTTATTTAACCACGTAGATATTTGCTATAAACACCACACTAAGTTATCCTGGTGTCCATTTATATGGGAACAGTATTCAGAGGGAACATCACTCATTGGCCTAAGGAAGAAGCTACAATTATCCAGGACCAGAAAATCGAATCCCAACTCCACTGTAGACTGCATGGCATGAAGCAAGCCATTTAAGTGCACTCTGCTTCCCTTTTCCTAAATAATAAAAAAAGAACTGGAAAAAAAAAAAGGACTGGAGTAATTTAAATGTATCTACCTAAATTGGTTGTCGCAAGAAGTGGTAATAAAAATAATGACAAAGCATACAGAATCTCTAAGTGTGAACTAAATACTTAATAACAAAAAACTCATCTTAATTATATTTAAACCAAACAGTAATAACCACTTTGAGTCACTATTAGGAGGGAGTGTATATTAGCTATTGCATGTCCTTATGCCATCCGAACAAGCTAATGCAGGGGTTTATCTAACAAGTTCAGCAGCTCCTAAACTTTCCTAGTTTTCCATAATCGGTCTTTATGTTGACCTAAGCCATATAGTAATTATCAATCAAGAACAAACTAGCACTCCATGACTTATCAAATGCACTCCTCGTTACTAAACAGACATAAGTGTTAATGAAGCATTTGTAGTGTTAACACTGTAGAACCATCCTGTAACATATGCAGAGCATAAACCCTGCCAAATACTATTCCCTAATAACAAAATATAGTTTCCTGGGTGACATGTAAAATCATCCAGCTTGAGCTGACCTTTAAAAAACAAAAACTTATCAACTGGATTCTCTTGGATAAGAAATAGATCTTGCAGGGGGGGAACCTTCAAGATGGCGGAGGGGTAGAACGTGGAGATCACCTTCCTCCCCACAAATACATCAAAAATACATCTACATATGCAACAACTGCTACACAACACCTACTGAATGCTGGCAGAAGACCTCAGACCTCCCAAAAGGCAAGAAACTCCCCACGTACCTGGGTAGGGCAAAAGAAAAAAGGAAAAACAGAGACAAAAGAATAGGGACGGGACCTGCACCAGTGGGAGGGAGCCATGAAGGAGGAAAGGTTTCCACACACTAGGAGCCCCTTCGTGGGCGGAGACTGCGGGTGGCAGAGGGGGGAGCTTCGGGGCCGCGGAGGAGAGCGCAGCAACAGGGGTGCGGAGGGCAAAGCGGGGAGATTCCCGCACAGAGGATCGGTGCCGACCGGCACTCACCAGCCCGAGAGGCTTGCCTGCTCACCCGCCGGGGCGGGTGGGGCTGCGAGCTGAGGCTCGGGCTTCGGTCGGAGCGCAGGGAGGGGACTGGGGTTGGCGGTGTGAACACAGCCTGCAGGGGGTTAGTGCGCCACGGCTGGCCGGGAGGGAGTCCGGGGAAAAGTCTGGAACTGCCTAAGAGGCAAGAGACCATTGTTTTGGGGTGCGTGAAGAGAGGGGATTCAGAGAACCGCCTGTTAACCCCATAAGGTTAACAGCTGATCTTTCAGCAGAAATTCTGCCAGCCAGAAGGGACTCGATGGACATATTTAAAGTGATGAAAGGGAAAAACCTACAACCAAAATTACTCTACCCAGCAATGATCTCATTCAGATTTGACGGAGAAATTAAAACCTTTACAGACAAGCAAAAGCTAAGAGAATTCAGCATCAGCAAACCAGCTTTACAACAAATGCTAAAGGAACTTCTCTAGGCAGGAAACACAAGAGAAGAAAAAGACTTAACAAAAACAAATGCAAAACAATTAAGAAAATGGTAATAGGAACATACATGTCAATAATTACCTTAAATGTAAATGGATGAAATGCTCCAACCAAAAGACATAGACTGGCTGAATGGATACGAAAACAAGACCCATATATATGCTGTCTACAAGAGACCCACTTCAGACCTAGGGACACATACAGACTGAAAGTGAGGGGATGGAAAAAGATACTCCATGCAAATGGAAATCAAAAGAAAGCTGGAGTAGCAATTCTCATATCAGACAAAATTAGACTTTAAAATAAAGACTATTAGAAGAGACAAAGAAGGACACTACATAATGATCAAGGGATCAATCCAAGAAGAGATAACAATTGTAAATATTTATGCACCCAACATAGGAGCACCTCAGTACATAAGGCAAATACTAACAGCCATAAAAGGGGAAATTGACAGTAACACAATCCTAGTAGGGGACTTTAACACCCCACTTTCACCAATGGACAGATCACCCAAAATGAAAATAAGGAAACACAAGCTTTAAATGACACATTAAACAAGATGGACTTAATTGATATTTATAGGACAGTCCATCCAAAAACAACAGAATACACTTTCTTTTCAAGTGCTCATGGACATTCTCCAGGATAGATCATATCTTGGGTCACAAATCAAGCCTTGGTAAATTTAAGAAAATTGAAATCATATCAAGTATCTTTTCCGACCACAACACTATGAGACTAGATATCAATTACAGGGAAAAAACTGTAAAAAATACAAACATGTGGAGGCTAAACAATACGTTACTAAATAACCAAGAGATCACTGAGGAAATCAAAGAGGAAATCAAAAAATACCTGGAAACAAATGACAATGAAAACACGACGACCCAAAACCTATGGGAGGCAGCAAAAGCAGTTCTAAGAGGGAAGTTTACAGCAGTACAATCCTACCTCAAGAAACAAGAAACATCTCAAATAAACAACCTAACCTTACACCTGAAGCAATTAGAGAAAGAAGAACAAAAAACCCCCAAAGTTAGCAGAAGAAAAGAAATCATAAAGATCAGATCAGAAATAAATGAAAAAGAAATGAAGGAAACAATAGCAAAGATCAGTAAAACTAAAAGCTTGTGAAAAATAAAACTAAAAGATGTTAGAAAAAAAAAGAAAGATCTTTCAACTTGGAGGGAGGCGGAGAATTAATAAGTAGATTTTACTTATTACTGTATAATATAGTACTTATTACTGTATAATACAAAGTTTTAATGGAAAAAAATGTGTACCCTATGCATAGGAAATAGTCTGAAAAAAAGGAAAATACCCAGGGATGCTAATAGAGGCCATTTTAAGGGGTAGAATTTTTTTTAGTTGTTTTTTCTTTTTCTCCTCTGTGCTTATCTGTTTTGTTGGATTTTGAACATAGATAATTTTGTCATATATTTAAAAAGATGACTTTTAATGGAAGAAAAATTGCTTTAGTCTCTTGTTTTGAGGGAGGTAATGTACTATCATGCCCACTTCAAAAATGAAACCAGAACACTTAAAATGCTAAGTGATGGCAGTGATAGAAATGGGAGTTGGGTCCAGGGTTCTTGTGTCCTGATGCAGTTTTTGGTTACTTTAGGGGACCAGAAGAGGGGGAGAAAGTCTGGGGAGGCCACTTTGAGGTGAGCTTTCACCCCAAGTAAGTACCAAAGGACAGAGTTGTAAATGGTTCTAACCACTCCTAAGCATGCCTTCTTTCCCACCATTTTCATTTCTGGATTGTATGTCTCTGTCTTAAATTTAAACAAGCATTGCTTTCAGTGTTTAATTACAATTTAATGGAAACACTACTTGCATTCAAATTAGCTTTTAGTTTTCACATCATTAATGTGCATCCAAGTTATTGTGTCATTATAATCTCATGTTATAATGGCTTCATAATGCAAGTCCCTGCAGAGTTGAATTAGTAGTTTCCTATGGTAATCACCCATCACTAGAATATCATAATCACATAAGCACAGTCCCCACATGCTTCCAACTGCAATCATTTTGACATTGTAAGGGCATTTTAATAGTATTAGCATAGATTCTCCAGAGAAATCATCTCATTGTCACTGCATTACCATATAAGATGAATTGTGATGGAGACATGTTGTTGTAATAGGAAAGCTTAAAAAATATTTTTTTAAAAAAGTGATGCTCAGCAGTAAAACATTTCACTTCTCAAAAGGTCAGTGCATCGTGCAGTAAGGTTTGCCTTGCGACTCTTAATTGAAGAGATGTCCTTTCACAAGATGTGAGGTTTTTGTTGTGGTTTGTTTTTCTTTCTGTTTGTTTGGGACTCATACAGCAGTAATAAAGGAGGTCAGTTCCCTCTCTGTGGTGTAGAAAGGAAAAGCAGACGTGGTTCCTGTCTTTAAGGAGTTTATAATTTAGTCAGGTTTACGACAAATTATATGCAACATGTAGGTAAAACGCAATTAATACTCTTATGCTAAATTTTGAAGTAACTGGCGTTACATAGCTATGACAGCAAGCAAACAAGGTGCTCCTGAAAAGAAAATGTTTGCCAGTTAATAAAGGGCCAAACAAAGACTGTATGGCAGGAATGGAGTCCAGGTTATCAGTATTCATAAGAGTCTGCCTGGCATCTTTGTAGTCACTAACTCTGGGAAGAAGGAAGGCCACCAAAGACACTAGTAGGGGACACAGCCAGAGTCCCACACAGGGACGAAGCAAAAAGAGGTTGTGGGCAGGAAACCTCTCCTCTGCTCGGATCTGAGCAGAGCATGGAAGCTGCACCTTGGTCTTTTTTTTTTTTTTTTTTTTTAACATCTCTATTGGAGTATAATTGCTTTACAATGGTGTGTTAGTTTCTGCTTTATAACAAAGTGTATCAGTTATACATATACATATGCAGTGTCTATATGTCCATGCACCTTGGTCTTTATCGCTGAGAGAGGAATGAGTGGAGATGCTCTCTGCAAGCGTCAGAGTAAGGCTCAGAAGAGCACCACCCAGCCCCCGACACTCTCCTTGGTTTGAAGCCGTGGTGTAAAGTGAGTATGTTGTGTCAGTGACAAATGGCACATGCTGCAGAGCCTGGCCAGGCGCTGTGATCATTGGAGAGCCCTCTAATCCTCTGATACTCTCTAGAGACACCACAGCAGAACTGCAAACGGATTATCCTAACTCTCAAGGAAGCCTCCTGTCTGCTCAGTGTTAAGTGAGAACCGCGTCACAGCCAGCATTTAGCATCGTGACTGACCCGTGGCGGGCGTTCCAGAAACGTTTATGGATGAGAAGTCAATTAACGTGACTGGAGAGAAGGCACAGGCTTCAGAGCTGCTGTAGGTCTGAAGCCACAGGGAGCAGATCTGGAATATGGACTCTCCGGTAGCATTCACAGCAGAGGAATTACCAACTGGCAAATGTCTCTTGTATTATCAAGACTTGCCTGCCTTCTTGGTGATGGCACATCATGGCATTCAGCGGGTAATGGTCACTAATTTTCCCTTTCTCGAATTATGTGTGCCTGGGAGATCTCAGAACTACGCCGTGACTCAGTTTCCAAAAAGAACTAATAACACTTTTTTAATTGGAACACAATGCGGATACAGATGTGCTTTCTAAGTGCTCAAAGATGCTTTTACCGACAAGCTGTGGAGCGATAGAAACTTATTCCATAAACAAAATTAGCTGTTCCTCCTTTAGAAGTGATTTTTAATTTCATAAGTAAACGCTGTGGCCCTTGCTACCCTACTCTTCTGCGAGTTCTTGCTTGGGTGTCACATGAAATTAAACTTCCACTTCTTAGCCCTATTCTTCACAGTAACTCACTTCATACATTTTTCATTATGGATTCATATCAAAACTTACTTTTATTACATCTGATGATGAGTTTTCTATTATTTTGTTGTTATTAGACATAGATTAAAAATCAAGAACTCAGGGAGGTTTGAATCCAAGAGCACCAACCATCAGAACAGAAGTTTTATCTATTACGGAAAATAGACCTTGACGCTGCTTAAAAATATATCAGTTTCCCTCTCTTGTTCCAATGTACTGAAGGCAACAGATATCGTTCCTGATAATATGCAATAGGTTAATCTTTCATTTGATACAAACAAAAGTTAGAAGCTATATATCACTTATATGTGGAATCTAAAATATGACAAAAATGAACATTTCTGCGAAGCAGAAACACACTCACAGACATAGAGAACGGACTTGTGGTTGCCAAGGGGGAGGGGTGCAGCGGGGGGATGGACTGGGAGTGTGGGATGAGCAGATGCAAACTAGTATCTATAGGATGGATAAACAACAAGGTCCTACTGTAGAGCACAGGGAATTGTATTCAATATCCTGGGATACACCATCATGGAAAAGGATGTGAAAAAGAATGTATCTATCTGTATAACTGAGTCACTTTGCTGTACAGCAGAAATTAACACGACGTTGTAAATCAGCTAGACTTCAATTTTAAAAAAAGCTAGGGCTTCCCTGGTGGCGCAGTGGTTGAGAGTCCGCCTGCCGATGCAGGGGATGCGGGTTCGTGCCCCGGTCTGGGAAGATCCCACATGCCGCGGAGCGGCTGGGCCCGTGAGCCATGGCCACTGAGGCTGCGCGTCCGGAGCCTGTGCTCTGCAACGGGAGAGACCACAACAGTGAGAGGCCCGCGTACCGCAAAAAAAAAAAAAAAAAGAAAAAAAAGAAAAAAAAGCTAGAAGCTATAAAATACCTTAAGTGCCGCCAAAAATTAATGTTAAGTTACTGTTTTAAAAATGGAATTATGCACACAGATGGGACAGCATCCTACTTTATGAAAATATCACTATTTCCCCAAAAGGAGGAAAAGCTACACGTTTACCAACTACTTAAACGTTACAAAAAAAAAAAAAAAAGATATGCTCAGAGTGTGTCTTTGGGTAAATCACTTAGTCTGTGGGCCTGTTTTCTCATTAATAAAACAAAGGAATTAACAAGCAAGGTGATTTGTAACGTTCTTTCCAGATACAACTTCTCTGATTCTATGGGAAGAGGCATCAAATGACCTCTCAACTGGTTTTGCAGTCACTCCCAGGAGTTTAGACACTAAACAAATGGGGATATACGCGTAGTAGAAAATTAGGCGCTATACAAGGAATGTAAAAACTATTGATATCTTTCTAATTCTATTCTGATCTCCCATCAAGGCAAACCATCCTTAACAAACCACATTACAGTATTTACTATCTTTTAAAAATATTTATTTATTTATTTATTTGGCTGCAGCCGGGTCTTAGTTGCAGCGCGCAGGATCTTTTGTTGCGGCAGGCAGACTCCTAGTTGCGGTGTGCATGTGGGATCTAGCTCCCTGACCAGGGATCGAACCCCAGCCTCCTGCATTGGGAGCGTGGAGTCTTAACCACTAGACCAGCAGGGAAGTCCCTTACAGTATTTACTATTAACTTCAAATTATTACTAGCAGATGAATGAAAAATATTTCACTACCCGGATTATTACTTTTCTATGATCACCCTTTATACTGCTTATGACTAAAAGCAAAGTAGAGGCACTAGGATAAAATAATGGTGGTGATTAGGCCTCAAATACATGACGCTGATTGTCTAAGCAACTGAAAACTTTTGCCTCTTTCCTAAATAAAAGCTGAAATGATACATTACCTGTGTATATGTGTACTTAGATACATATACATATATATGTATATGCATTTTCTAGTGTTTTCACAGTTTCTAATCATCACAGTACAAGTACAGAAACTATTCTGAAAATGAGTCTGTGCCAGCTTTACAACCAAGAACTATTTTATTTTTTAGTGGGCAGTGAGGTAAGTAGAAAAAGTCGATCTGGTTCTTTTTGGTCAGTGTTTTCAGAAGGTGTGATATATAGTCCACTGGTGTTCACACTGATTTTAGGTGATATATGGGCATTTAAAAATGTTTTAAACAAGTATTTATTTTAATGTGTCTTAGAGAAAAACTAGTAAACATTGCAAGCCTGTGATTTCATGAATGGTTTTGCTTAGGATGAGGCTGAAGGAAATCAGTGGGTTGGTTTAAGAAAATATATTAAGTAATTAGTAGTGACGGTAGTACATAGGCATAGCAAACACTCTTCAAGATGATATGAGAATGAATCAAATTTGACAAATTTGAGGAATACTAATGAATGATAAATGTATTCATCCACTCTGATGAATATTACATTGAGTTTATGAAAACTAAAAGGCATTTAACATCTCTGCAATGTCTTGTAACAATTTATTTTTTCTGGCCTATTAAGGAACTAACTCCTGTTCTGGGGATAACATCTCCAACTCATCAGAAATATAATCTTGACTTCTAGTTAGGCAAAGAAAGCTATTATCCAATTTTAACTCTCAGACCTTTTTACTGACAACTATAATTGCTGACATTATTTTAAAGGATGTTGATTAAAAATATAAATATGATATTATATGATGTAAAAGAATATGGATTGAGACAGTGTGGTCGGACATAGTACAACTACTTAGTAAGCTTTCAAATTTTTATAGAATAAAACTCTGAAGTTTAATACATCATTCTTTTTAGAGAAACAAAATATAAATAAACTCTCCTTTAGTGCCAATGTTGTAAAATCACCACATTATATAGGAATAACTAATGAAAACTTATTTTAGCCAAGGTATTACTAACACAAAAATAAAAATAAATAAGTAGAAACAGGTTCACAAAAAAACACAGTATCCCTACCTAATGCATTATGAAAACTCCACATTAAAACAAAAAAATCTTTTGCAATTCTGATTTGGTCTATTAGAAAGCAAAGGAATTTAGAAACTAATGGTTTTTGACCTCACTGTAGCAAGAATAAGTAATAGCAAAGGCCCATGAAGTATCCCTAATGCTAGAAACTATATATATTCTTTTACATATCTTAAACCTAACAACCAAATGACATTCAATGGACAAGAATATATAGAACTATATAGAATCTTTACAGAGACCATTTTAAACTCGCATCTCTTAGCCTGAAATATTTTAATTTATCTACTGAAATATCCTGATAGACAAAAAGTGAAAAGACAGTGCCTGGGAGGAGTGAAGAAAGTCAAAAAGGAGCACTGCAACTGAATTTGCCGGAACCTTCTCTCTCCCTGGACGCCTAACAGGTCAAATATGGATGTAAGGTCAAAGTCTCAGTCTTATTTAAAACAGCAGAATCTTTGCTACGTATGCACTCAGCTGCTCCGAAATATTTAGTTCCACAGCAGAAACAGGAACCCTTGGAATTTGTTCTTTTCTGGATGATAAGGGGGCAAGTTCAAAGCAACAGAAGCAGAGGGGAATCAATGTAAGGCCTTAGATTTGCTTTGGAAGCCAGTGGCCTCTTCCGGAATTCCTGTGTTAAATGGATTTGTGCAGTGGCAAATGGAAAGTCTCTAAAGTTAAAGACTGGGGACTTCCCTGGTGGCACAGTGGTTAAGAATCCACCTGCTGATGCAGGGGACACGGGTTCGAGCCCCAGTCCAGGAAGATGCTACATGCCATGGAGCAACTAAGCCCGTACGCCACAACTGCTGAGCCTGTGCTCTAGAGCCCGTGAGCCACAACTACTGAAGCCCACTCACCTAGAGCCCGTGCTCCACAACAAGAGAAACCACTGCAATGAGAAGCCCATGCACTGCAATGAAGAGTAGCCCCTGCTCGCCACAACTAGAGAAAGCCCACGTGCAACAATGAAGACCCAAAGCGGCCAAAAATAAATAAATTAAATAAATAAATAAATAAAGACTGAACTTGGAGAAACCTCCGCCTGGGAAACTCTATAACTCGCAGAAAAGCACTGACTCATGAAATGATAGACGTGCCATAGACCAGGGAGCAATAAATAAAATCATGTCAAATAACCTAGGTTAAAAATAGCAAAGACACCCTTGTAGCCTTTCCCAGAGAAAGGTTTCAACAATACTTTTCTGTGGAGTGACTGGGAGTGAAAAACCACATCCTACTTACATGTGAATTATCCTACATATGCATGCAAATTTATTTGCTTATTATTCACATTTAATCTGTCCCTGAAAATTTGATGGTATCAAATTTTGCATCACAGAAGTATATATATAAAATTATATATATAAAGAAGAAATGAATTGTATATATATTTATAATTATATTACATAATTGTATTTGTCTAATTATATATATAATTCAGTTCTCTTTGTAAAAATCAATTCTTTTATTTAATTTTTTTAATATGGACATTCTAAAAATGTTCACAAATGTCAAGAGTAGTATAGTGAACCCCTATGTATCCATCACCCAGCTTCCACAATAATTCCAACTAAAAACAGTTTTTGAAGGGAAAAATGTTTCGCAGTTCATTCCAAGCCATCAGCCAATTATCCCATATATTATGAACATACTCTTATAAACCCACGTAACAATCCTCTAAGGATTTCTGGCTCTCAGTTTACTGCAAAAGACATTTTAAAAAATAATTTTTAAAAAAGGCTACTTCAGACTGTACTTCAAAGCTACAGTAATCAAGACAGTATGTACTGGCACAAAAACAGGAATATAGATCAATGGAAGAGGATAGAAAGCCCAGAGATAAACCCATGCACATATGGTCACCTTATCTTTGATAAAGGAGGCAAGAATATACAAGGGAGAAAAGACAGCCTCTTCAATAAGTGGTGCTGGGAAAACTGGACAGCTACATGTAGAAGAATGAAACTAGAACACTCCCTAACGCCATACACAAAAATAAACTCAAAATGGATTAAAGACCTAAATGTAAGGCCAGACACTATCAAACTCTTAGAGAAAAACATAGGCAGAACACTCTATGACATCAATCACAGCAAGATCCTTTTTGACCCACCTCCAAGAGAAATGGAAATAAAAACAAAAATAAATAAATGGGACCTAATGAAACTGAAAATCTTTTGCACAGCAAAGGAAACCGTAAACAAGATGAAAAACAGCCCTCAGAATGGGAGAAAATATTTGCAAATGAAGCAACTGACAAAGGATTAATCTCCAAAATATACCAGCAGCTCATGCAGCTCAGTATCAAAAAAACAAACAACCCAATCCAAAAATGGGCAGGAGACCTAAATAGACATTTCTCCAAAGAAGATAAACAGATTGCCAACAAACACATGAAAAGATGCTCAACATCACTAATCATTAGAGAAATGCAAATCAAAACTACAATGAGGTATCACCTCACACCAGTCAGAATGGCCATCATCAAAAAATCTACAAACAACAAATGCTGGAGAGGGTGTGGAGAAAAGGGAACCCTCTTGCACTGTTGGTGGGAATGGAAATTGATACAGCCACTATGGAGAACAGTATGGAGGTTCCTTAAAAAACTAAAAATAGAACTACCATACAACCCAGCAATCCCACTACTGGGCATATACCCTGAGGAAACCATAATTCAAAAAGAGTCATGTACCACAATGTTCATTGCAGCTCTATTTATGATAGCCAGGACATGGAAGCAACCTAAGTGTCCATCGAGAGATGAATGGATAAAGAAGATGTGGCACATATATACAATGGAATATTACTCAGCCATAAAAAGAAACAAAATTAAGTTATTTGTATTGAGGTGGATATGGGAAGCAGCTGCATAGCACAGGGAGATCAGCTCAGTGATTTGTGACCCCCTAGAGGGGTGGGATAGGGAGGTGGGGATGGAGACTCAAGAGGGAGGGGATATGGGGATATATGTATACATATAGCTGATTCACTTTGTTATACAGCAGAAACTAACACATCATTGTAAAGCAACTATATTCCGATAAAGATGTTAAAAAAAAAAAGACTACTATTCTATTCCAAAGCTGAATATTGTAAAGTTCTCCAGAATCAGTTCTAGTCTGCATGGTAGATACGGGCAGGTCACACTGAGGTCTTTGAGGCTTTCACGTTCCCAATATTTCTGCAAATTTAAGAGCTTATTTGGCTTCCTCTTGGGCTCATCATCTTTCTTCAGAGACTCTTTGGCTTTCATAGACATTTTCAGTTGATAATATTGAGGCAGGAATTCAGAACACGTCGAACAGCAGGAGCACAAGGTATCACCCTCTCGGGAGAAGATGTGCGATAGGACCAGAGTGTATTTTATATCCTGTTGTCCTTTTTGATGGCGTAAGTATGCAGACTAGTCATGGCACTTTCTTGATTTTAGGTGAGAAACATTTGTGAGTTGTCATCATAAATATTTGGATGATTGTAGTTCAGACAGCAAGGTAAACTTGCTTATGTGCATTTTATGGTTAACAGCCTAATAAACCTTATATTTGGGTTGGCCAAAAAGTTCGTTTGGGCTTGTCAATAACATCTTTTGGAAAACCCGAATGAACTTTTTGGCCAACCCAAGAGAATTCATTTAATAATGTTGCTTTGATTTTAATCTAATTAGTTCAATCTTTTAAGTCATAAGCATAAAACTCTCCAAGTAATGTTAAGAAGTTCCTGAACTGAGTAGACCTTCCAAAAGATTTGTAGTTATCACTTGATTGCTCAAATTTGATTAAAAAAAAAAAACCCTGCCAAAATGATAGTTTCTAGAGGCCATTATTATTGTAGGCTAGTATGATGGGCTGAATTGTACCCCCTCCAAACATTCTTATGTTGATGTCCTAACCCTCAGTATCTCAGAATGTGACAGTATTTGGAGATAGGATCTTTAAAGAGGTAATTATATTAAAATGGGTTTGTTAGGGTAGGTCCTAATCTAACATGACTATTTTGTGTAGTTATAAGAAAAGATTAGGACACAGAGGGAAGACCACATGAGGATACAGGGAGAAGGAGGTCATCAGCAAGCCAAAAAGAGAGGCTTCAAAAGAAACAAAATCTACCAACACCTTGATCTTGGACTTCTAGCCTCCAGAATGATGAAAAAAATCAATTTCTGGTGTTTAAGTCACCCAGCCTGTGATATTTTGTTATGCGGCCCTAGCAAACTAATACAGTCAGTAATAGAGGTTGTGTAGTCCAAGCCACGGAAGTGGCCTTTAATTAAACCAGGGGGCTCTGGGTCCATAAAGTGAGTAGAAAATCTGTCGAAGGGTCTGGCTGGGCATATGCAATATAATCTAATCCTTTTTGACAAATGTTGATGCCAATGAGGTGACAGCTCAGTGTATGGACTCTGAGTAAATAAATGATTATTGCAGTGATTTGTCAGGGCTTGATAGGAAAGCTTGCTGAAAAGGTAAGCAGATACCACACACAACAGATGTGGCAGCTGTATGATGTGAAATACCCCTGAACTGGGGAATCTACTTTATATTTCCTCCAAACTTTTAGAGTCGAAGACTAATGACATCTAACCTTTCAGAGACATAAGGAATGTAGTACATAAGACCTAGAAATGTGATAGTATAAACCTGATAACTTTGAGAGTGTATGAAAATACTTTAAATATTTCAAAAATCAATACATATACAGTTTTGAAAATAGTAAGCAATATTAACAAACACACCTTTGTTGGTACACAATAATACTAAGGATTTTGTGGTTGCAGTGGACTTTCAATTATACAACAGAGCATTAAATTCATAATATTTACCAATAGTCTTTTCAAAGTGCTTTCAAACACTAAATAATTACCCAATTAAGCCATTGCAGGATAAGCTGTTATTACTCTGGATTTAGTGGAAAGGACTAATAATTATTATTTTAACAGTTTCCGTGAAGAAAGACTCAATGTTTACTGAACACAACTGTGAGAACAGCTCAGCCTTTTAGTGAGTAGGAACAGGAAAAAACAAAAGGTTGATTCGCTAAGTGAATTCAGGGGAAGACAGAGATGATTAAGAATTAAGAACCATGACCTGTGAAAACGGAGAATTTAATATGCAAAGCAGAGACCAAAATTGGCAGAAAGCTACTTATGAAAACTGCCAACATTCAATGTTGTCGACAGACAATGGAGAATCTTTGGTTGTGCCCTGAACAACATAATTCATCACACCAGAGCTCGGGGCAGTCATGTCCAAGGAATTTATCATTATCATATCACTCGTCTGAGTAAGAGGGGGAGAACTTTGATTGTTAACCTCTAGGGAGAGTGGATTTATAGCCAACAACCCTAAGAATGCAGCATGGCTCTGCCCTAAGCAAAATGCTGTGGCTTCACTTTTGTTTAAGTCAGAGGAAAAGAGAGAACACATTGCTTCCAGGATGTGGAGCAAAACCTAGGTCTGATCCTCTTAGATCCAAAATAAGAAAGCCAAGAAATCATACTTAAATTACTCTTCGAAGCTGCTTTCCAAAAAAATTAGATATTAGTCAATGGTAAGTTTGGATGATTCATTTCAAGTGTCCCTTGATTTCAAAGTAATTTCTGAAATGCATCCACTGATATAACTACACCTGGAAAGAATTGTGTGTCTTAACGATGAATCCGTAAACATTCCTTTATATTGGAAAACTTGGAAGGATGCCAAAAATTTTGTTTTATTTTTAAAATTTTATTTATTTTTGGCTGCATTGGGTCTTCATTGCTGCGCGCAGGCTTTCTCTAGTTGCGACGAGCAGGGGCTACTCTTCGTTGCGGTGCACGGGCTTCTCATCACGGTGGCTTCTCTTGTTGCAGAGCACAGGCTCTAGACATGTGGGCTTCAGTAGTTGTGGCACATGGGCTCAGTATTTGTGGCTCACGGGCTCTAGAGCGCAGGCTCGGTAGTTGTGGCGCACAAGCTTAGTTGCTCCGCGGCATGTGGGATCTTCCGGGACCAGGGCTCGAGCCCGTGTCCCCTGCATTGGCAGGCAGATTCTTAACCACTGCGCCACCAGGGAAGTTGGAAAATTTTAAATATAGGTAGACAGGCAGACAGACAGACAGATAGATAGTGTTTTTCAAAATGAAAATGAGAGCCTTAATTCCTATCCCTTGTGGACATTGAACCTTTATGTACTTTACACTTTAATACTGGCTGCCCTTACAGAATATAATTAAACATCTAAGTGCCATTTTTTCCACCTTTGATTAAAATCGCGATGTTCCAGAGCATTCTGGAAACAAGTCCACACAGTAAGAGGGACAGTGGTCACAACAGCACACTTCTTAGAGCATCCTCCCTCTTTTAGGCTACCAAGGAGACCAGTAATTCTTGGAGACGTGTGGCTCAGACCTTGAGTGTCTTAGTCAGGATAGGCTAGGTTATGTTGCTTTAACAAACAAGTCCCCAGATCCTGGGGTCCAAACACAACAGAGGCTGATTTCTGGATTGCACTATGTGTCTAACACAGAGTGATGGGGGCTCTTCCGATCGTCTTCATTCCATGACCCAGGCCAACAGAACACCACTACCTAGACAATTGGTGGTCACCCTGGCAGAGGGAAAGAGAGTGGGGTGCACCTCTCATTGGGTTTTAAAGCTTCCACCTGGAAGTGACACAGGTCACTCCACTTAAATTTCATTGACCAGAGAAAGTCACATGGCCATGCCTCATTGGAAGGGGACAGAGGTGGGAGCCAGGTGACTAGGTGGGAGCAGATATTTTATTTTTCTTCTTCCTTTTTTTATTTAAGTGAGGGAGAGACGTCTATGAATGAGAAGGCTTTTTTAAATGAAACTTTTTTTTAGAAAAACATGAACCACTGAGTACAGAAGAACGAGGTCATGTTTGGCATATGAAAAACATATTCAACAATCATCTCAGGTTCTCCTATTAACAATGAAGTTCATAGAGCAGAACACAGCTTAAGGACTTCTCAGCAATGTTACTGTATGGTTCACTGGGGTATTTAAGATGTTTGAGAAGGATGAAAGATTCCTCAGATAGGAACACTTTAAAGCATATGGAAGCAAGAATGGATATTTTCCATTCTATTTTCAGTAGCTCCTCCCATTCTCTGTAGTTCATTATTTTGTCTTCAGGCTTAATTCTGAGAGCAACCTCTGTAAGCCTTACATAGGGGTCCTCTACCTACTATAATCCCAGGGATCTCAGGGCCAAGCCCCCGACTGAGAAGGCAGCAAGTACACTGGCACAGACTTTTCAAGACTCTAAATGATCTGTTGCTCTTTGCTCCTGTCTGGGTCAAAATTTAACTATGCACACTGCAAATTGTCTTAAGTTAGTATTATCATGTACAGAGCTCAGAGAAGACCCCTGGTGATTAGCTTTTACTAACTGTCAAAAATATAGGCTTGGGGCTTTCTATTATGATTCTAAGATCAAGGAATGGAAATAAAATGTATTTTGCTATTCTATTCCAAAAATCTACATTGCATACATTTTAGTCACTTTTATAACAATAAAGCAACATCTAGTCTCCACGAATGAATACAGAATTTCACAAAGTAGCACTCTGAGTTCTTTGTTCAAATTATCCTCTTTAAAATTAAGTTGCTATCTTATTATCAACAGTCAGCAAGTTGATCGCTTTCTCTTTGCCCTGTGCACTGTTTCTTTTTGAGAGGGGGTTGGTTATTTCTGGAATTACATCAGACCTTCAGGATAATGGCTGTACACTCCTACTGCCCATGTAAAATAAAATGTAACCGGCCAAGTCCTAAGTCTTAGGGCTCTTTTCTTACTGACGTTCACTCTATATGACAGTGAATGTGACGATCCTTTAGGATAGGAGTCAATGCTTCCTAGCTCCAGTTTCCTCCACTGGAGAGGTGATTTAAGGACGAATAAACCCGTATGTCCAACCAAGGAGTTAGTTCTCTAAACGCAGCCCCCGCCCCAGGTGTCACTGCACCTGAGGTGTCTTCACAAATGTCACATCGTGGCTGTAAATACCATGATCATATCCGCACCCAAGTGTATTTGGAATATCTTTACAATAGAAGGACCATGACGGTAAAATCAAGGCGAAAGCTGAGGCCCAAGGCTTAGAGGTATGATTTCAAAGCTTATTAGAGGAGAACAAGCGTGGAGTAGGTGCCACCCCCGACCCGTCATCCCAGCACAGCGGCCCAACGACGACCCCGGAGCATTTCTGTCGAGCAACCCCGAGCTCGAGCCACGCGGGGCCCTCGGGCCTCGCTCCGCGCCGGACTCTGAGCCTCGGGCTTCAAGTCAGCCTTTGCAGGACTTAGACTTCGGGGCAACCCTCCAGCTGCAGGCCCAGGCCAGCCTCCCAGGCCTCGCAGCCTCACGATCCCCGTCTTTGCAACTCCCCCCGAGCGCCAGGAGAAAGGCAGCAACTAGCCAAAGCCTTAGGGACTGCTTTAAGACTCCTTCCCAGGGCGGACCTCCGCTGGGGTCCCTGCAGGAGTTAACGCGCCCAGCTCGCCAGCGAGCCCATTCTTCCTACCGGGCCCACAGCTCCCGCGCCCGCTCTGGCTCCCGGGCTCCTTCCCTCCACTCGTTGCGCGCCGCCTTCTCCCCGGGGACCCTCCGCAGGAACTGGGCCTTTGACGTCTCCCCAGTCTCCGCCCACTTCACCTTTCGGTCTAGTGTTCTCCGCGCCCTAGGGCCCCAGGGCCACACTCCATGGGCCCCGGCCACGCCCCACCCCTTCCTTAGGCCGCGCAAGCCAGGCGCCAGTCGGATCCCTCTAGACTCGGCCGCGCCCAGAAGGTTCCTGCCAGGCTCCGCCTCCGGCCCTAGGCCACGCCCAGCGGGCCCCTGCCCCTGCCCCTGCCCCGCCCCGCCCGCCTCCGGGCTGTCTGAGCTCCAGGCCCCGGCGGCCTGGCCCTACACTTGAGCGGGCAGAAGGCGTGTAGCCTCAGGATCCACTCAGCGGCTGGGCTGAGAACCCACTTCCTGGGAGCAGGTCTGTTGTAGGTAGCCGCCAAATATCCTGGCAGGAGAGGTTTCTCTTCTCTTTCGAGTGCGGCTGAGTCAAAAGGACTAGGGGCTGGATCCCCCCAGGGAGAAAGGAAGCTGCTGCCTTTTCCCCAGATCTCAGTTCTCCATGGAAAAGCCTGCAACGTGGAGGCTTTAGCAGCTATTTTAGTTTCCTTCGAGGATAACAAGTCAGAGGGCGTGCACTGCCAATTCGGTGGCACGAACAGGATTTGGATTGAATACAGGCAACTCTCGGTTTATGCCTTTCTTTTTTCCCTCCCAGATGATTTTTTTTTTAATTGTGGTAAAATACACATAACATTTACCATTTTATACATATTAAGGTGTACAGTTAGGTGGCACTTAGTAAATTCACAATATTTGGCGTCAGTTTATTGCTTCGTTGTTTCATACTCTTGGGCCTGAGGCTTCTCATCTTTAAAATTAGAGTCTATACTATAAGCACTGGCCCCAGCAATTCATGTGACAAATAGCCTATTTGAATACCTGTGAGTCAGCCTAGGAAACAGTGCTAGGAGCCGTTGCCGCAGGACAGAATTTAAGTGTTTAAGTGTATTTCATTAATGTTATCCTGAATTCTGAGAAAAAAGTTGAGTAGTCAGATGGGAAGAACCTCCAGGTGTCAATTGAAAGGAAGTCATTTAAGAAGAGTAATAAAAATAATAGAAGATGTTTCCTGAGGCCTCCTCTGCTGCTCTAGATACCTGCCTCTGTTATCTTAATTTTTAGAACAATCTGTATGTGTTAGGATCAATTTCTCCTCTGATTACAGATAAGAAAACAGAGAAGTGCCTTGTGCAAGGCCGGGGCTAGAACCCAGTTTGGTGATATCATAGCACCTGCCCTCCTAGCAGAGAGCAGGGGACTTCCATAGGATGCCAGGAAATACAGTAATATATTTAAGTGAGAAAAAGAGGAGAAAAGGAAATAATGGGGGGGGGGGGTTGTTTTTGTTTTACAAGGAGGGTAAAAGTATCAGAAGTTGGTTGGTAAGGGATAGGCAGGGAGAAAATACTGGGAAAGCAGTGGTCCTTAAAGATGGTGGCTGCTTTAATCCTAAGAACAGGGAAGGGGATAAAAATAGCACCCAGGAGTGGGAGAGACAAGAATAAATGTACAGGTTAAGAACTCCAGGGGCATGAATATTGGGACAGTTGAATATTCCTAAGAGTGACTGGGGCTCATACTGAGATTGTATAATGAATAGATGGGTCAAGGGAAGCTTCTAAAGTGATTTCAGTGCTGCCTGCTACTTTGATTGCCTGTACGGCAACCCTGAAGCCATATAAATGTGTACCTGACAATGGTTGTTAAGGTGAGGCCTAAAAGTCCATTATTTACAATGTTATGTATTTTACTAGTCCATGCTGCCAGACATGAAATTATACACAAGATTCATGTTAAAAAATGACTTCTGGGCTTTCCTGGTGGCGCAGTGGTTGAGAGTCCGCCTGCCGATGCAGGGGATACGGGTTCGTGCCCCGGTCCGGGAAGATCCCACATGCTGCGGAGCAGCTGGGCCCGTGAGCCATGGCCGCTGAGCCTGCGCGTCTGGAGCCTGTGCTCCGCAACGGGAGAGGCCACAGTAGTGAGAGGCCCGCGTACCGCAAAAAAAAAAAAAAAAAAAATGACTTCAGTTTTCCTTTATGGAAGTTACTAAATTCTCCACTGTCCACATTACACCCATTGTACAAGGTTTGTGATGGATTTCACACGCAGGCTCTTCTCTCTAGGGCTTTACACCTTAAACAGATAGCGTCAAAGAGAAACTACTCTAGATTTTATTTCTCTTTGAAAGAAGTAGCTTCAAGGAAACGTCAAATTAATAGGTAGGAGTTTTATTTCAGGAACTTTATCAAACTATTGTGAATACGTGTGTTCAAACACAGGGAGAGAAATCCATGCAAATTCAAGGTACAACATTGAAAAACCTTGATAGTGTATGGCATTTGAGTATAGACTATAATTCCATTTCACATCATACATGATGTAAGCACTCCTGTTGGTTAAGCACCAAATGCTATCCTATTTAAAAATAATTAAAATAGGGACTTCCCTGGCGGTCCAGTGGTTAAGACTCTGCACTTCCAATGCAGGGGTCACAGGTTCGATCCCTGGTCGGGGAACTGAGATTCCCACATGCTGGGCAGTGAGGCCAAAAACTTAAAAAAATAAATAAAAATAATTAAAATAAACATGCTTCAGAACTGGCCCGGAAATCTACTAGCCCTGATGATAGGTAGACACGAAGGGGTAAAAGACGTCTTTTACTATGTCCTGCCGTCAAATATAATAATCTGCCAACAAACCTTGTACCCAGTGTCATTTTCCAGCCTTTCTTCCTGGAAAAGCTTAACTTGCAGATATTTTTTGAAACCTAGAATATTACCGTACCATCATCTGAAAGATTTCCAAATCAATCTCCCTGTTAAGGGTTTAGTTCAAATGCACTCTCATTTCCACAGTACCTGCTTTTCATTTTCATAGTATCTTTGAATTTTGACAGTACCTGTACTCAGAAACACCAAATTGGCAGAGAGAATAAAATCAAACCCAAACATCCAGTACCCCTTGCTGTTTGGGTTAAACTCCTGGAAGGCGCTCAGGTTTTCATCACCCTAGTTAATTTTTTAAATACTTATGCAGAAATGAACTATAGAAAAAAATCTGGAGAAGACAAAATATAAAGTTATCCAGATGCTTGTCCGAGGGGCAGCAGGGGAAGAACACAGCTGATGATATCAAGTCT
This sequence comes from Phocoena sinus, assembly GCF_008692025.1. Classification (NCBI taxonomy): domain Eukaryota; kingdom Metazoa; phylum Chordata; class Mammalia; order Artiodactyla; family Phocoenidae; genus Phocoena; species Phocoena sinus. The sequence goes on from NC_045764.1 coordinate 5,900,224, forward strand.
TAAATGGTGTTGCTGTCAGGTTTTAACTGTTAATTGGAAGTTAAAATTTACGGTGCTCCAGAGATTTTCTCAGATTAATTTTTAGTCATGGTGTGATAAACTAGTCCCATCATTTCTGGGAAATCTATTAGATACCAGTGTCACAATAGAGGTAGGACAGAGCTTTCAACACACATTTTTGTATCAAATTCCTATTCTTTATACCTCCCAGAGAATACAACTAACTATTCAATGTATTTTATTACTTAGTGGCAAAAGGAAAAGTGAAATTAAAATATTCTAGTTCTTAAAGAGCTAAATTGAAAACACGTAACCCCCCCCCCATCCAAGGAACTTTTTAATAGGGACTATACCTTTACAAAGGAGTCATTACAACCATTTGTAGAAGCCAATCACAAATTTGTCTTCAAAAACTATTATGACTTTACAGCCCCTGTGGAAAACAGTAGATCAGGTCATCAAAAACTAGTGTTAGCAAATGATCCAGCAGCCCTACTTCTGGGTATAGATCCAGAAGAAGTGAAAGCAAAAAACCAAACAGATATTTGTACCCCTATGTTCATAGCAGTCTTATTCACAATAGCCAAAAGGTGGAAACAATCCACATGTTCACTGATGAGTGGATACACAAAATGTGGTCTATACGTACAATAGAATATCATTCAGCCTTGAAAAGGAATGAAATTCTGACAGTGCTACAACTTGGATGAACCTGAAGACATTACGCTAAGTGAAGCAAGCTGGACAGAAAAGGACAAACACTGTATGATTTCACTTATATGAGGCGCCTAGACTAGTGTCATTCATAGAGACAGGAAGTAGAATAGTGGTTGCCAGGGGCTGAGGAAGGGGGAACGGGGAGTCAGTGTTCAATGGGTACGGAGTTTCAACTTGGGAAGATGTAAAAATTGTGGCGATGGATAGTGGTAATAGTTGCTCAACAATGTGAGCGTACTTAATGCCACTGAACTGTACACTTAAAAATGGTTAAAATGGTAAATTTTATGTTGTGAATATTTTACCACAGCAGAAAAAGACTTGATTTCAGACAGCTGTTTGTAAATAACTTATAAAAGTTGACTTGAATTTAGAACACCTGTTGCTCTCACTCAATTTGCTAGTATAAATAAAAGGTCATAATTTTTAATTGTATCATCATTAGTTAAAAAAATAAAACTTTTAAAGTGAACTGCCTGGGGGTTTCTTTAGGTTTTTTTTTTTTTTTTTTGTGGGAGGGAGGTTGGGTTTTTTTTCTTTTTCCTGGCCTAGCAATTTCTTTTGGTATTTGTGACAGAGTCTCAGTGATGTTTGGTGGTTAGGTGCTCACTAAACCCATTTCCTTCTAATCCTCTACCTGCTGGACACATCACTACACTACATTTCCCAAGCTCCCCTGCAGTTAGATGCGGTCCTGCCACTGAGTGCCAGCCAATAGGATGTGGCATGCCTTCTAGAAGTGGCCTCTCAAAAACCTCCCACCTACCCAACATCCTCCACTCTTTCTCCACTCATGGGCAGGATGGAGAGAATTTCTGGAACCTGCAGAGTGGAGCCCCAGGCGAGAAGGGGGCTGTATCTGAATGGCCATGTGAAGCAGAGCCCTCCTACCACCCTTAACTATGAGGAAATGTGAGTGAAAAGTGTCCTTTTGATGTCTTAAACCACTGAGATTGGTTTATTTGTTAAGCAGATAGCCCACCCTGATTAATGTAGTATTTGTCCTGGTAAGAGGAGATTCCATATGCAAATTGAAAAGCACCCTCATTTAGCCAGCCATTAATAACTAATATGAAATGCCTTCCATGATGGTTTCCAAATCCTTTAGAGAATTATTTGCGTTAGAGGCATCTATCAGCACAGGATAATGTGATTATTGATCTCTAATATTAAATACAGCCTTGAGAGAAACAGAATGATATTAAACCCCACTCCCCCAGCTCAAAAAAAAAAAAAAAAAACCTCAGCACGGAAGCTCTTCATTAACTCTAAGTCCAGGCATGTGTGTCTGTGAAGAACGCCAAATGGTAGTTTTCTCAGTGTTGAAAAACAGAACAATGTGGGTTTGAAGCAAACATTAAAAGGATAACTTGAATGTATAATTCAAATAACTCGACATTTTTTTTCCCCTTTAAGTAATATGAATAATTTCTGTGTTTTTATTTCAGGATCTTTTAAAATTTTGTGTGTCTGTGTGTGTAGTTTTTTTGCCACAGAGTTAGTTAAAATTGCTTTCTAGAAACCTTGTTTAAATACTGGTTTTAAATATTTTGTGCTATGTAAGGAACACAGCCTGTGCAACCTTGCGCTAAAGAACTCTTTCCTGTGAGTACTTGGCAAAATTGTGTATTGCTTAGTAAATATTGTTAAGAGAAGTAACAATATACTAGGGTATGTAAAAATCACGTTGTGGCTAAAATAACTGAAGAGAAGAGTTTACTTCCATCTTCTAGCTAGAATAAGAGGGGAAATGAGGGCCTTCTGTTGGAACGCATCTCCAGACAGAATGTGCTGGAAGCAGCTCCATTCTCTGTGAACACAGGGAACCAGGTAGAACCAAACAGTACCTTCAGCGGTAGCTCTGGAGTCTGATAAACCTGATTGCAATTCCTGGGACCTCTTCATTTCCCTGAGCCACGGTGTCCTCATATAAAATGAAAACACAATTACCTTCCTTGGGCAGCTTGCTGGTTGTTCTTAAGATCTGTTCTCCTTTTCTTTCATACTAATAATTTAGCGGGTTTATGGCCACCCAATTAAAGATTATACTTCACTGGACTTCCCTGGTGGCACAGTGGTTAAGAATCCGCCTGCCAGTGCAGGGGACACGGGTTCGAGCCTTGGTCCGGGAAGATCCCTCATGCTGCGGAACAACTAAGCCCGTGCGCCACAACTACTGAGCCTGCACTCTAGAGCCCGCGAGCCACAACTACTGAGCCCGTGTTCCACAACTACTGAAGCCTGCGGGCCTAGAGCCCGTGCTCTGCAACAAGAGAAGCCACCGCAAGGAGAAGCCCACGTACCACAACAAAGAGTAGCCCCCACTTGCTGCAACTAGAGAAAGCCCGTGTGCAGCAGCAAAGACCCAACACAGCCAAAAAGAAATAAACAAAAAACTAAATAAATAAAATTTTAAAAAAAGTTAGACTTCACCGCCTCTCTTGCAGCTAAGAAAGGCCATGTGAATTAGTAGATTTGATTTGTGCCCCATCCCACTGGGAGAAGATGGGAGTTGAAGAAGCTGTCTTAGGACCAGAAATAGAGTTTGTGTGTTGAAGGTGGCAGAGACCTTGTGTCTTCATAGGGTTTGTATGTGGATTAAGTGATACCCTATACGCAGGTGTCTTACCTGGAGTCTTCAGAATAAGACTGGGAGGTTTGCTAGACAGGAGAGGTAATTATCGTTGAAGTATAGAGAAGTAGTAGTGTAGGTCAGTTAGACTTCAAGAACAAACAAACTCAGAAAAAGAGATCAAACTTGGGGTTACCAGAGGTGGGAGCGTGGGGAGGAATTAGATGGAGGGGGTCGAGAGGCACAGACTTCCAGCTATAAAATAAATAAGTACCAGGGGCGCAATGTATAACACGACTAACGTAGTTAACGCTGCTGTATGTTGTATGTGAACATCGTCAAGAGAGTAAATCCTAAGAGTTATTTACAAGGAAAAACTATTTTTTTAATTTTTTAAAATTTTGTATCTATGTGAGACGATGTGTGTTCACTAAACTTTCTGTGATCATCATCTCATGATGTACGTAAGTCAAGTCATTACGCTGTACACCTTAAACGTCTCCCGTGCTGTATGTCAATTAGATCTCAGTGGAACTGGAAAAAGGGGAAAAGAAGGAACAGGAAATAGAATGAAGTAAATAGTGTGTTTTCAGATGAGAGGGTAGGTGGGCCTCAGGGTGCAGTACTCTAAGAGACCACCCATGTGAGGAGCATCAGATAGAAGCCCAGGAACCAAAGGGTCAGGAGAAGGGATTCAAAACCCAGGCGGGAGGCAGGAAAATCAAGTATCAGAGCCTTGGGCAAGACGCCAAGGAGCAAGAACCTAGAAATAACGGCCATTGTAGCAGCGCTGGCAGTAAAGGCGAATAATAGTTATAGAAATAACTCATTTATCGACAGTCTGTGTGCCAGTCTCTATTCTAGTAGCGCTTTGTAAACATTTGTAAGATTTTTACTTGCATAATCCACATTTTGCAGATGTGGAAACTGAGGCTCAAGAGATGTGACATCTTTTTGCTCAAGGTGTCATAGCTAATAAAGGGCTCAGCTGAGATTCAAATCTAGGACTCGCTGACTCCAAAATCCAAAGGCTAAGAACTCACTACCCGGTAATCCAAGTCAGCTTCTTAGCACAAGGCATAGCAAAGGGATGTTAGTTCTTGTTGTTCAGACAAGGGAAAGAGTATGGGGTGCAGATCGGTAGAAGCAGTATTAAATGTGATCTGGAGAGTCTGTGAGTCCAGGCTCTGTGTATACTGTGTGTGCGTGTTTGTAGGGGAGAGTGTAGGGGGGTGGGAGGGCGTAGGGGGTCTTCTGCTTGTTAGTCACACTGGAGAGTAAAGAAGTGAGAAGTCAGGGAGTAAAGTAATTCCTAATTCCAAGCAGTCTTCTTTTTCTTCGATTGTATGGGGAAGGAAGCGATACTTTGAGAACAGAGAAGCTGGAAAAGAAAGCGAACACTCCTTGACTGTCACAGAATCAGAGATGTTTAGAGCCAGAAGAAGATCTTAAAAACAACCTGGTATCCACCCCTCTCCTTTTGGAGGGAGGCAAAGGACATTCACTGGGATTTTTTAAAACATCACCGACTGCTGAGAAAGATGCAAACTCAAAAGGGCTTTTAACTCCAAGAGTTTGAAGTCCCCGAGGAAGGTTTTAACTTGAGAGAAGCAGAGTGAGTCAGAAAGCACTCCATAATCACGGCATGTGTGCGAGATTAAGGTTAGAATATGTGTTAATAGTAACAGATGTAGTCGGAAAACTTCTATTTTAGAAGCTGGCATTCTTTTTCTTAACATTCCCTGAAATAAAGCATTTCATTATTCTGGTGTTTACGTGGTAATAGGATGTGAGGATGGTATGGTCCTTTTAATAAAGAACTATCTTTTTTAACATAAGGTGCATAGTTGTGTGGAAGCATTAACAGGCAGTCCTATTTGAATATCAGGCACATGGTAGTTTTAATTGACACAGAAGAATATATTCAATAAATATTATGGAGGGTAAAAAGCCTAGTAATAAAATAAACATCTGTGAACCCACCACCCAGCATTACCGATACCATAGATGCCCCTTGCACCCTCTTCTTTGGTCTCTTTACCTTTCACCCCCATCGCAGGGCAGCCACTCTCCTGAATTTTATGCTAATTATTCCCTGTCTATCCTTAGAGACACCCAGTATTTCAGGCACACCCACCATCACCATCTCCTGGATGTAGGATTCCAAAGAGTAGGAAAAATATTACGGTTAAAAATCAGAGTCACAAAGTGACGGCAAATGCCATATTTCTTAACACAGTTTTGCCCAAATATTCCTTGTTTTTTTTAAAGTTAGCTAATGATGGTACTTACTTCTCACAGACGAGGAAAATAACGCAGACGTGACTTTAAAAATTCCCTCAACAGAAGATTTAAACATGTAGTCTACTAAATTCCATAACCAATTAATGAGCTTGACTTGGTCTCAGTCTTACAAGAATTATAATTCCCCAAGGAATAATGTCCACAATAGTTACATATTGAGAAGACTATTTTAACATTAACACTCAAAATTCTATAACGTTCAGAGCCTGAGTGTAGAGAGGCGCAACAGAGTCACAAAACAGGTATTTGCAAGAAGGACTGTTTTGTCTTTGGGGGATTTGGGATGAGGGTAATGATGTACTCCACTGCTCTTTAAATCAGAGATCCCAAGCTTTTCCTGGTGAATGCGTACGCAGTCCTTCTCACAAAGACTCCCTTTTTATAGGTGTGGTGTAGGGTGAGGAAGTTGTGCAGAGAGAATAAGAAGTTGATAAGAGCAATTCTGGCTTCATCAGCTCGCCTGCCAGAATTAGGGCAAGGGTAGCTCTGGAGAGCCTGAGGCTGGAGGGGCGCCAGGAGAGACTTCTGATCCACTGCAGGTCACACTGGAACCCAGTTAATGCCACGGCACCCGAGGAAGAGCACGGATGGTCGGTGTTCCATCTTCATACTGCTTGGGCTCTCCCAACTGAACATCCTAACCTAGGTCATTCAACAGAAAGAAACCTGGTAACCAGAGGTTCGGACCCAATGGTGATATGAGATGAGAAAGTTTGTGACTTTGTCAGGAATGGAGTGGGAATGGGGGGAAGAGAAGACCCTGGAGGCAAGTGCTGGCTTCGCTTTTTGTTTAAAAAAAAGAAAAAGGCAACGATGCTAATGAACGTGTTTCTTTATTTTGATTGGAGCAGTATTTTGGTATCAATGGCCTGAAAGTGATGTTGGTTGTCTTATTTTGTAACATGTTGGTACGTTTCTATGTGCCTTTGATTGTGTGCTCTGGAAACCATGTTCCAGTGATGCCACTGGCAAAGCTTTCAGAATGGAGATGCTGGCGGTTTCTGTGTGCCTGCCCTAAGACAGTCGTTTATGTCATGCTTTGTGTAAAAGCAGCCAAGTGCTACTGAGAATAAAAAATTTCCTCTGTGCCGTAAAATTCCTCAAAGGTTGCCTAGAACTCCTTTGCCTCGTTCTGGAGTTGTTTCTTGCCCACAAATTGCATGAAACCCTAGGCTGGCTCTTCACTGATCACACGTGACCTTGAAGGTGCACCAGCCCTGGGCGGTGCCTGTGGTTTTGCAGACTTGTGATCCTAAACCAGCGTTATTGGATTATTCTAATCAGTGGGAGATAGGCAAAGAGGAATGAAAGTGGAAAAGACAGGATTTGAGATCAATCAGGGACTTACATAAAAGGACAAGCTACTCTTCGTCACATCATTTATTATAGTAATAGAAAACAGCATACTTTTTTTTTTTAACATCAAGCAAATTGAATATTTTAAAATAAATCGTGTGGGAATAAGATACCACTTAGACCCCTCAGAGATGGGACTATTACTTTGCTGCTGGCCTGGGTGAAGTTATGGAAATGTTCATTTCCCTAACTTTTTTGCCTGTCTTCTTTCCTCTTTTAGATAACAGGACAGCCTGTCTTATCAGCATTAAAAAAAAAAATGTTTCTGTCAGCATCCAGAGAACCTGTAGTAAGTGTAAAAGGAGAGTAGTTCTGTCAGCCGGCACTTTTAACCTAAGCCGAGACACCCAGAGCTGCACTGAATTTAAAAAAAAAAAAAAAAAAGTTGCAGGCTGTTATGCTAATTAACAGTTGATAAGGTACAAATATCCTAGCACATCATATAACAGGCAGATGACACCTTTTGACAGGCAGTAGAAAGCTCACATGAAAATATTTCATTGACTGTGAGTGTTAAGGTGGAAAACATGACATTAAGTAGGTGGAAGAAATAATAAACGCTTGCTATGGCAGAACACAGTTTTCCTTCAGCAGGAAAAGGATCCAGTTCAAAGTAACAGTCCCAACAGATATCATGTGTTCGTTGAATATGATGTTAACGTGTTAGGCACGTTTCCCAAATGAAACCTCCATCACCACTGCCTTTTGAACTATCTATCTTCAGTTATAATGAGAGGCAAAGTAGAAAAGTTGCTTTTAGGCTCAAGCGAATCCCTCATCGTTTCAAATATTTGAGAAATTTAAAGTTGGCATGGTGCTAACATATTAATTCAGAGTCTTGACCAGAACTTCACTTTACAGTAGAAACTGATATCCCACGGGGAATGAAGATAGGTGCTTCCCCTAGGAGGTGAATCTTTGACTCTTGTTACAGGAGAAAATTCTAAATACAGAATCTAAAATTGTGTGGTTTTGAGGAATGGTTTTAAAATAGTAAGTTAACCCATTTTCCGTAGAAGGGGGGAGTTCAAATATGGGTGGTGTTGAACTTCAGAGCCTTGGAGAAGTCGAAGTGTATTGAATGTTAGGCATTAACTTTGTATTCCTGAAGGTCTCCACTCTTTTGCACACTGTAATTATACTCACTTATAGATGAAAGCAGAAAGGATTACGTTCGGAGAGCTTACAGGCAGGGAGAGCTCAAATAGCTGGCCGCCTCTGGAAATAAGAAATAGTGAAATTTTTCTTTCCTGGTAAGGGTAGTCTTAGGCAAAAGATTTCCATGAACCAAAATTGCCTTTAATGCCGCCCACTGTTTTCCCTGTTCGCTTCTATTTTAGTCTGTTCGGTGATTCTCACTCGTGCTCTCTGAACTCCACTTAATGCATTCTTTGCTCTCTCTGGGATCTGGAGTAATTCTTACTGGGTAGCTCTGCACCTGAGTTTACCTGCCCACCAGTACTCCTCCCCTGCTTCCAGCGCCCTCTAGGTATCACCCATTCTTTTTCAGTCACACCAAGACGTAAATCTCTTGTCACTGCAAGTTTCTGTTCTCTGCAGCTAATTATTTTGATAGAAGAAAAAATCCAGGCTCAAATATTCATGAACGATATGGCTTCATAAGTTGTCCATCTAGTTTGGACATTTGCGTGCTATTAGGGGTCATCTGGGAAAGTTGCATTTTCTAATCTGAGACAAAAAAAGCAGTCTAATAAGATACACTGTAAAAAAAAAAAAAAAACGTGTCCCATGGTCAATCAAGTTTGGAAAATACTACTTATTTACGTCGCATTACTGGAGATTCAGAACACTATGTGGTCTCTCCAAGCATGGGTAAGTTAGACAGTGAAGACGGCTATTTCTTTAAACCTGAAGTTTACCCACATTTATGAATATTAATGAACATGTAAGTCTATGTGTATATTCTTTTCTTACTATAACACCTATTAATGCTCCGTGGAGAGCACACTTAGAGATACACCTCCTTAACCCAAAGTAGCGATTTTTCTGATGGTGTAAATTTCAGATACCATGGTGGCACCTTGGGTAAGTGTTTTGGAATTAGAGTCTTTCAATACTTCTAAACTCGCACTGTGTGAATTGCTGCCTTCTCTACCTATAAGTAGTGGGTTTTCTTATCCAGTTTACTTTAATAGATGACCAATTCTGGTGTTAAGTCTATTCAGACAACTCATTTACATGTCCTTTACATCATCACAGATTTCCAAAGCCCTCTGCAGCAGCACATCCAAGACATGGGAGTGGGTGGAATGTGTAGCCACAAAGAAAGGCTTCATCTGGTTTCCCCGTGCCAAACGTTGACCATTTCTGTTCATTTGGATAAAGGGATCTGTGATATCAAGGATCCTTCCTTTGAGCATAGAACTCTCACCAGCTCAGACTCTGTAGGAGCAGCAATCATTGCTGTAATCTAGAAAACTGAGGTATGTAATATATTTTCCTTGCCGCACATTGGCAAGTGTGGGGGGACTGTGGTAGTGTATACGGTGAGTATGGTGGTGTATAGGGGGACTGTGGTAGTGTATAGGGGGACTGTGGTAGTAGATAGGGTGAGTATGTTGGTATATAGGGGGACTGTGGTAGTGTATGGGGGACTGTGGTAGTGTATACGGTGAGTATGTTGGTATATAGAGGGACTGTGGTAGTGTATGGGGGACTGTGGTAGTAGATAGGGTGAGTATGTCGGTATATAGGGGGACTGTGGTAGTGTAGAGGGGGACTGTAGTAGATAGGGTGAGTATGTCGGTATATAGGGGGACTATGGTAGTGTATGGGGGACTGTGGTAGTAGATAGGGTGAGTATGTTGGTATATAGGGTGACTGTGGTAGTGTATGGGGGGAATGTTGTAGTAGATAGGGTGAGTATGTCGGTATATAGGGGAACTGTGGTAGTGTATGGGGGACTGTGGTAGTAGATAGGGTGAGTATGTCGGTATATAGAGGGACTGTGGTAGTGTATAGGGGGACTGTGGTAGTAGATAGGGTGAGTATGGTGGTATATAGGGGAACTGTGGTAGTGTACGGGGGACTGTGGTAGTAGATAGGGTGAGTATGTTGGTATATAGAGGGACTGTGGTAGTGTATAGGGGGACTGTGGTAGTAGATAAGGTGAGTATGTTGGTATATAGAGGGACTGTGGTAGTGTATAGGGGGACTGTGGTAGTAGATAGGGTGAGTATGGTGGTATATAGGGGAACTGTGGTAGTGTACGGGGGACTGTGGTAGTAGATAGGGTGAGTATGTTGGTATATAGAGGGACTGTGGTAGTGTATAGGGGGACTGTGGTAGTAGATAGGGTGAGTATGTTGGTATATAGAGGGACTGTGGTAGTGTATAGGGGGACTGTGGTAGTAGATAGGGTGAGTATGGTGGTATATAGGGGAACTGTGGTAGTGTATGGGGGACTGTGGTAGTAGATAGGGTGAGTATGTTGGTATATAGAGGGACTGTGGTAGTGTATAGGGGGACTGTGGTAGTAGATAGGGTGAGTATGTTGGTATATAGAGGGACTGTGGTAGTGTATAGAGGGAATGTGGTAGTGTCTAGGAATCAAGTTGCCATTTCAAAGCTTAACTGTCCAAGTCTACGTGTAGGAGAAATGGCTTGCTTTTGTTTGGAACGGTTTCTTTCATTATTTGGTGTTAAGATGGAGAGGCTGTGTGAAGGAAGTCGCGTGTCTCTCCTGTAGTAACAGAGGCACTGTTCACTTAGGATCCACGTTTACTCCCCCATCTGTTTGGAGAACACTCGAACTCTTTACCTAAGGGATTAGTGTTACCTGGTGAATCGGAACCTTGCTTGAGATGGTGTCAGTAATTTTTTTCTTCTGTAAGTTAATTTGGAAAGGAGTTGGAAAGAGGGACATTAATAGAAGCATAAATGCTTTTCAGTTTAAACTACTGTAGGATGTATAATATCTATTGAAAAGTAAGTAGCATGCACTGTCTTATAAAAAGAATAATCCTGTAATAATTTACTGAAGAAAGGTACATTCACCATCAGATAGTACTTTTCTTGAACATTACTTGAGAATTTGGGGAGAAAGATATTGTCCTTCAAAAGCAAACCAAAAGCAATGCGAATTAAAAACAAACAGAATTAGAGAAAAAGATACACATTAGAATCTTAGTATCTGTCCTAAATCAATGGAAAAGTATATTTGTTTGTATTTCCTTAGCGTTTAGCATGATATTTTTTAAAAATATTGCTCAGGGCTTCCCTGGTGGCGCAGTGGTTGAGAGTCCGCCTGCCGATGCAGGGGACGCGGGTTCATGCCCCGGTCTGGGAAGATCCCACATGCCGCGGAGCGGCTGGGCCCGTGAGCCATGGCCACTGAGCCTGCGCGTCCAGAGCCTGTGCTCCGCAACGGGAGAGGCCACAACAGTGAGAGGACCGCGTACCGAAAAAAATTGCTCAGAAATTTCAAGTGTTACAAATAAAAGTAGATTAGAGAAAGAGCTTACTTTTTAAAACGTAGTTTTTAAAAACTAAATTTAAATTTAAAAATACACGGAACTCAGCTAACTAAAAGCTTTAATGGACTCCACTGATTCTCGCTTTAGCCCTCTGTAGATGGGAATATATTCTGAGCATATAGTAAGTTTTATGGATTATAATGATGTGAAAGTATCTTATAATAGAAAAATACAAAGTAGATCAAGTTGGTATTATTCTAATTCAAGTTGCTTTTAGAGGAAAATTGTAAGAGAACAAGCTATTCTATTTAGAAAAACGTAGCAGACCAAAACCATGGCTCCATTCCGGTACACCACCAACTCACCTATGCCTTCTGCAGTCATGTTCCAGCATAAGAATTGGAGTTCTGGGAACTCCCTGATGGTCCAGTTAGGTCCAGTGGTTAGATGCTTTCACTGCCAGGGCATGGGTTCAATCCCTGGTTAGGGAACTAAGATCCCACAAGCCTTGCAGTGTGGCCAAAAAAAAAAAGAACTGGAGTTGTAAATGCGTGTCCTAAAACACTGGCAGACCCTGGATTAATAAGAACAAACTAAAGAATATTTTGTTTACCTTCTAAGGAAAGAAATGACTGCATTTTGGAAAGGTGGTCTAATAAGGATTGAAATATAAAGGTTTTCTGCTTAACGTGGAGTTAAACAGAAGTTATTAGTGGTTGATTGTTGCTAAAAATTACCAAACACGTTGAAACTGACCACAATGAGTTCTGGTGAACATTCAGTCTAATCCAGGCAAGTAGTGACCTTTCAGAAAAGGAGTACGGAGTTTTTAATCCTTTTGTTTGACGATAGAAAGTGAAGGGGTGACAGAGCACAGGCAGACTTCGGGGATATTGTGGGTTTGGATCCAGACTGTCACAATAAAGTCAATATTGCAATAAGCAGGTCACACGAATTTGTTGGTTTCCTAGTGCATAAAAAAGTTATGTTTACACTATACTGTTGTCTATTAAGTATACAATAGCATTATGTCTAAAGAAAACAATGTACTTACCGCAGTTAAAAAATAATACTGTTCTGACCAGTATGAGGTGATACCTCATTGTAGTTTTGACTTGCATTTCTCTAATGATTAGTGATGTTGAGCATCCTTTCATGTGTTTGTTGGCAATCTGTGTATCTTCTTTGGAGAAATGTCTATTTAGGTCTTCTGCCCATTTTTGGATTGGGTTGTTTGTTTTTTTGATATTGAGCTGCATGAGCTGCTTGTATATTTTGGAGATTAATCCCAGTGGAATATTACTCAGCCATAAAAAGAAACGAAATTGAGTTATTTGTAGTGAGGTGGATGGAGCTAGAGTCTGCTATACAGAGTGGAGTAAGTCAGAAAGAGAAAAACAAATACCGTATGCTAACTCATATATACGGAATCTAAAAAATAAAAAGGTTCTGATGAACCTAGGGGCAGAACAGGAGTAAAGACGCAGACATAGAGAATGGACTTGAGGACACGGGGAGGGGAAGGGTAAGCTGGGACAAAGTGAGAGAGTGGCATGGATATATATACACCACCAAATGTAAAACATAGCTAGTGGGAAGCAGCCGCATAGCACAGGGAGATCAGCTCAGTGCTTTGTGACCACCTAGAGGGGTGGGATAGGGTGAAGAGGGAGACACAAGTGGGAGGGGATATGGGGATATAGGTATGCATATAGCTGATTCACTTTGTTATACAGCAGAAACTAATACAACACTGTAAAGCAATTATACCTAATAAAGATGTTAAAAAATAATAATACTGTTGGAAAAATGACGCTGATAGACGTTCAGGGCTCCTACAAACTTTCAGTTTGTAAAAAATGTAATATCTGTGAAGTGCAGTAAAATGCAGTATGCCTGTACCCCACTGGCATTAAACAGCTCTAATCTACAAAGTGTTTCCCCAGTATATTTACGAACTAAAGGCTCACTGGGTTAAGCTAATCTCAGAGTGCAAATGCCTTCTGGATGGGATGAACCTCTAGGTCCTACACAGCTTACAAGTGTGATTGTTAAACCTTTATTTGTCTTGGATTCCTTTACATTCTTAAACCTTATTGAGGACTCCAAAGCGCCTTTATTTATGTCGGTTATCTCTCTCAACATTTATCATATTAGAAATTAAAACTGGGAGTTTTTTTAGGACACAAGAGTGCCTAATACACTTTCCGTGAGCTGTCAGAGCAGCAAAGTCATCACACAGCATGTGGTCTCTGAAAAGCTCCACTGTAGGCCTGTAAGAGAATAAGAGAGAAAAAGACAAATAGCATCAGAGTATTTTTATCAGAAGAGTTTTGACCTCATGGACTTGCAGAAAGCGACCCAGGGAATTCCAAGTGTCCTAGATCTCAGGTTGGAGCCACTGTCTTCATATAAATGTTTTCTTAATCTAGTCCCTTTTGCATTTTGGAGGCAAAGGAATCACTGGGAAGGGGGGTGGGTATTGATTGAAATGCAGATTTTAGGGTCCCATATCGAGAGATTCTGATTCAGTTGGTTTGGGATAAGGTTCAAGAATGTTCCTGTTTAAAAATCACGATGCCCAGAATTCCCTGGCGGTCCAGTGGTTAGGACTCAGTGCTTTCACTGCCGAGGACCTGGGTTCAGTCCCTGGTCAGGGAACTAAGATCCCACAAGCTGCAGGGCGCGGCCAAAATAAATAAATCACGACCCCCACTCCTCCTACCCTTCACCACCAACCCCACTCCTTATTATTTTGATGTAGGGGTCTGAAAATGCACTTGACCGACCCTGCCTATATCTCATGGTTGTTAATATTCATTGTTATCAAATTTACCCTGAATATGCACACTGGTATTCTGGATCAGAGAGGGATTTCATATTAAATACCTTATAGTAAATAGTAAGTTCATCCATCCTTCTTGGAACAGTCTTACCGCTGAGGTGATGTGATGAGTGTCAGGTCCCTCGTCCCACTATGGAAATAAATCTCTCCAGAAGCCTGATAGCCTGGGTGTCCCTGCTTTTGTGACCTTGAGAACTCTCTAAGTTCCAGGGGCCATTCCTTTTTTTTTTTATTGAAGTATAATTGATTTACAATGTTGTGTTAATTACTGCTATACAGCAAAGTGACTCGGTTATACATATATATATATATTCTTTTTTTGTATGTTCTTTCCCATTATGGTTTATCACAGGATATTGAATATAGTTCTCTGTGTATACAGTAGTACCTTGCTGTTAATCCATTCTCTATATAAATGCTTACATCTGCTGACCCCAATCTCCCACTCCATCCCTCCCTCATCCCCCTCCCCTTTGGCAACCACCAGTCTGTTCTCTATGTCCATGCTTCTGTTTCTGTTTCGTAGGTAGGTTCATTTGTGTCGTATTTTAGATTCCACATATAAGTGATGTCACATGGTATTTGTCTTTCTCTTTCTGACTCACTTAGTATGATAATTAGTAGTTGCATCCCTGTTGCTACAAATGGCATTATTTCGTTCTTTTTTATGGCTGAGGAGTAGTCCGTTGTATATATGCACCACATCTTCTTTATCCATTCATCTGTCGATGGACATTTAGGTTGTTTTCATGTCGTGGCTATCGTGAATAATGCTGCTATGAACATAGGGGTGCGTGTATCTTTTTGAATTATAGCTTCGTCTGGATATATGCCCAGGAGTGGGATTGCTGGAT
Organism: Phocoena sinus; assembly: GCF_008692025.1. Taxonomy (NCBI): domain Eukaryota; kingdom Metazoa; phylum Chordata; class Mammalia; order Artiodactyla; family Phocoenidae; genus Phocoena; species Phocoena sinus. The sequence continues at coordinate 5,915,308 of NC_045764.1, forward strand.
CATATGGTAATTCTATTTTCAGTTTTTTGAGGAACCTCCATACTGTTTTCCACAGTGGCTGCACCAACTTAAATTCCCATCAACAGTGTAGGAAGGTTCCCTTTTCTTCATTCCCTCTCCAGCATTTGTTATTTGTAGACTTTTTAATATGGCGATTCTGACTGGTGTGAGATGGTACCTCATTGTAGTTTTGATTTGCATTTCTCTAGTAATTAATGATGTTGAGCATCTTTTCATGTGCCTCTTGGGGGCCATTCCTCTTTGAAATGCAAATATCTAGGGAGCTAGCACTCCTGTCTTCAAGACACCTTTGACTTAGCCTAGGGACCTACTCAAGAGCTGTAACTATTATATTTGGTCCACCTGGGAAGATAAGAAAATATAGTACTCTTTCAAATCAGGGCAATTAACTAGACAAATGGCTACATATCAAAATCCCCTGAAGAGTCTTAAAAGGCTATGGAAACACAGAAAACTTCCAGGGAGATTTTCTTTCTCCACACCTATTTACCTGGAAGGAAAAGGAAAGAGAAACTTTCTAGCTGATCTAGGTGATCTAACCTGCAGTCACTTGGATTTTGTGATCTAGCAAATTCAAAAGTGCCTGTCGTATCAATGGAATATTGAGATGTTACAGAACCTGTGCAAAACCCTGGTGGATTTAGGTAGTAAAGTGTCCATGTGTATGAATGGATATCCAACAACAAGGATTGTCAGGAAGGTGGGGGACAAACCTGTAAATAAGGAGTAAAGGGAGACTAAGCAATGAGCAGGACCACAGAAGCCGTCTGGGAAGAATGTCATGGTCACTCTGCTCCTTAGGCAAATGGCCTTTTATAGAGCAGCTGCCATACTCTCAACACTGTCACGGATAGTGCTGCCTGTGACCCAAGCCAGAGCAACCCCTGCACCAGGTCCTGCCCTTTAGAGGGCCCCACTTCCTGCACTCACATACGCACGCGCACACACACACACACACACACACACACACACACGTTAAAGAACATCCAGACATCCCTGACGTGTGGGGTCTGGTGCTCAGGGCTGGCAGTGCAGGACCCATAACTGTAAACATCGTTCTTTTTTAGAAATAATTTTTGGGCTTCCCTGGTGGCGCAGTGGTTGAGGGCCCGTCTGCCAATGCAGGGGACACGAGTTCGTGCCCCCGTCCGGGAAGATCCCACACGCCGGGGAGCGGCTGGGCCCGTGAGCCATGGCCGCTGAGCCTGCGCGTCCGGAGCCTGTGCTCCGCAACGGGAAAGGCCACAACAGTGAGAGGCCCGCGTACCGCAAAAAAAAAAAAAAAAATAATAATAATAATAATAATTTTTATTGGAGTATAGTTGACTTACAGTGTTGTGTTAGTTTCTGCTGTACAGCAAAGTGAATCAGTTATACATACACATATATCCACTCTTTTTAAGATTATTTTCCCATATAGGTCATTACATAGTATTCAGTAGAGTTCCCTGTGCTACACAGTAGGTCCTTATTAGTTATCTATTTTATATACAGTAATGTGAATATGTCAATCCCAATCTCCCAATTTATCCCTCCTCCCTTCCCCCCACCCTGGTAACCATAAGGCGTTTTTTCTACATCTGTGACTCTATTTCTGTTTTTTAAATAAGTTCATTTGTACCATTTTTTAAGATTCCACATATAAGTGATATCATATGATATTTGTCTTTATCTGTCTGACTTCACTCAGTATGACAATCTCTAGGTCCAGCCATGTTGCTGCAAATGACATTATTTTGTTCTTTTTTATGGCTGAGTAATATTCTGTTGTATATATATACCACATCTTCTTTATCCATTCCTCTGTCGATGGACACTTAGTTTGCTTCCATGTCCTGGCTATTGTAAATAGTGCTGCAATGAACATTGGGGTGCATGTATCTTTTCAAATTATGATTTTCTCCAGGTATATGCCCAGGAATGGGATTGATGGATCATATGGTAGCTCTATTTTTAGTTTTTTAAGGAAACTCCATACTGGTTTCCATAGTGCCTACACCAATTTACATTCCCACCAACACTGTAGGAGGGTTCCCTTTTCTCCACACTCTCTCCAGCATTTATTGTCTGTAGACTTTTTGATGAAGCCCATTCTAATCGGTGTGAGGTAGTGCCTCATTGTAGTTTTTTTAAAAATAAATTTATTTATTTTATTTATTTAGTTTTGGCTGCATTGGGTTTTCGTCGCTGCACTTGGGGTTTCTCTAGTTGTGGTGAGCGGGGGCTACACATCGTTGTGGTGTGCGGGCTTCTCACAGCAGTGGCTTCTCCTGTTGCAGAGCACGGGCTCTATGCACACACTCTTCAGTAATTGTGGCACGTGGGCTCAGTAGTTGTGGCTTGCAGGCTCTAGAGCGCAGGCTCAGTAGTTGTGGCGCACAGGCTTAGTTACTCCATGGCATGTGGGATCTTCCCGGACCAGGGCTCGAACCCATGTCCCCTACATTGGCAGGCAGAATCTTAACCACTGCACTGCCAGGGAAGCCCCTCATTGTAGTTTTGGTTTTCATTCTCTAATAATTAGTGATGTTGAGCGTCTTTTCTTCACATCTGTTCTATCCATTCTTTTTTTTTTTTTTTTTTTTTTTTTTTTTTGCGGTATGCGGGCCTCTCACTGCTGTGGCCTCTCCTGTTGCGGAGCACAGGCTCCGGACGCGCAGGCTCAACGGCCGTGGCTCACGGGCCCAGCCGCTCCGTGGCATGTGGGATCCTCCCAGACCAGGGCACGAACCCGTGTCCCCTGCATCCGCAGGCGGACTCTCAACCACTGCGCCACCAGGGAAGCCCTGTTCTAGGCATTCTTGATGCTAAGACACCAACACTGTTAGTGTCTTTTCTTGACATCCATTCTTGACACTAACACTATTCAGGTCCTGCGAAAGCACTTCACATCTCTTGCTCTACATCCTTGAAACAAAAGGCAGGTATTCCTGATAAATGTTTGTGGGTGGCGTCCCTGCCAACATGAGAGACAGACACTGCTTCAGAGCACAGGGACAATTCCGGCAGCCAAAGAACTTAGGTAGAAGAAGAGAGAAATTAACATGTCCAAGCCTTCTCAGATACTATCAGGGCAATATAGTGTTGCATCAGGAAATAACATTTCTTAGCAATGCTGAACATCCTTTTTCCTGCTTCTCTTCTTGTTCTAATTTGTGGCCCTAAAGATACCCATGAATTAATGTGGAACTTGCTGTAGTTGTACATGGCAGCTGAGGAAATTTTTGCAGTATTAACTCATGTTTCTCTTACCTTTGTATATATGTAGCTCTAATCTACCATTATTATTATTTTATTTATTTATTTTTTGCGGTACGCGGGCCTCTCACTGCTGTGGCCTCTCCCGCTGCAGAGCACAGGCTCCGGACGGGCAGGCTCAGCGGCCATGGCTTACAGGCCCAGCCGCTCCGCGGCATGTGGGATCCTCCCGGACTGGGGCACGCACCCGCGTCCCCTGCATCGGCAGGCGTACTCTCAACCACTGCGCCACCAGGGAAGGCCTAATCTGCCATTATTACTTCTGAAAATTAGATGTTGTTGCCACTGACAACAAAGGATTTAAGTCATTTGCTCCCAATTCAAAGTCAAGAGTTTAGGTATTGACAGATCAAGGACACCTATGTAGCAATGCCTGGCTGCAAGGGAAGTGGTGAAAGTGAATATTTGGTGTTTGGGGCTCCTATGGTATCAAGTAGACTTTGCCTCCTACCAGTTCCCACACGGTGAATATTAGCCAAGTGTAGAAAAATCATCGTATTTTTTCTGAAAATCGGGACCTATGGTCACTTTGAAATGAGTCTAGACACAACCCCTCTTTTAGTATCTTGATGAATTATTCCTGAAGAAAAGAGAAGTTACAAGAGAATGGCAGAGGGTAAGCTCTTTTTTCTTTTGAGGAGGTATGAAATATAGGCTGAGGTTAGATGCCCAAAGACCTAAGTGTTCTGTAATCTTGCAAGGGTCCCTTCATCTACCTAGGGTTCAGGCAGTTCATACATAAAGTGAGAGAATTGAGCAAAATAATCTCTAACTTCTCTGTGTGCACTAAGAAATAATATATCATTCTTTTTCTCCAGGGCAAGTATAGAGTTGAGTCAAAGGCTGAAATGGAAATAAAGCTAGAAGTTCTCTCAAACAACAAGTACTGAAGATGCATTTTTCTTTTTACAGCCAATTTTCCATCTCATGTGGTTTTTAAAATAATGTAACTGTACTATATATCAGTGAAAAAGAATAAAATATCACTGCACACATCAAATTGGATGCATCTCAGAAAATAATATTGAGTGAAAAAGATCAAGTTGCAGAAGAATTCAGACAGTGATTCCATTTATATCAACTCAGAACATCTGCAACTAAACCACCCACTGTTTGAGAATATCAACATATGTGCCAAAACAAGGTAAGGATAAACCAGAATTCAGGGTAGTGGTTTCCTCTAGGGAGGAGCAGTATGACGTCATGGAGTGATGCATAGAGGCCCTCAAAGGTGCCAAAAACATTCTCTTCCTTATCTTGGGTGGTGGGCACGTGGTGGTCAATGTTATTGTAATTCACTGTACCTTATGCACATATTGTTAATTAAATTTTTGTATCCATTCAGTTTTTAATACGAACAATTAAAACTAAGTTGAGAACATGCATATTTTGATTCAGAGTAAATTTTTCTTCTCTATTGTGTGTGTTTCCATGTTCTTTATTTCTTAACAGACTTTCGTGTTTAAGTAAATAGATATTTCACGAGAAACATGAAACAGAACCTTGTGCTTTGGGAGTTCTTCATATAAAAACAAAACAGCATCAACAACACAAGGTAAGAAAACATCAACAAATATGTAACAGGTACCTCTGCTAAACAAGAACTATATAAACGTGGATTGTGTGAGTTATGCATTTCTGCAAACAGAGAACTTTGGTGCCAGATTTCTAGCGATATTATTAGCTCCTTACATTTGAATAACACAAATTCCCTTTATTCACAAATATTGAAAATTAGGGCTTACTCTTCCCCATTTCCTTGATCATGCAATTACTCGTTTTTAAATATCATTTTCCAGGCACTGCTTTGCGAGAACTGTTTTGCGAAAGAACACCAGGTTGTGTGAATGTTGAATCTGGATTTCTTGGCTGCACTGTGGGACCCGGGAGGCTACTGCTAGTAGACGGGTGACTTTTCAGGCTTTAGAAAATGCTTAATAAGTCATTAGACCCTTACTGCAGTTGGCGAGGCTTCTCAGCTCATAGATGATAAAACGTCTAGTGAGGGAGGGAAAACAACAAAACAACAGTGAGGTCTAAGATTTTATTTATTTTTTCTTAAGATTTCTTTTTTTTGATGTGGACCATTTTTGAAGTCTTTATTGAATTTGTTACAATATTGCTTCTGTTTTATGTTTTGGGTTTTGGCCACGAGGCATGTGGGATCTTAGCTCCCTGACCAGGGATCGAACCTGCACTCCCAGCACTGGAAGGCAAAGTCTTAACCACTGGACCTCCAGGGAAGTCCTGAGGTCTGAGATTTTAGAACTGTGAACTTTCCCCCAAATTTAAACACCATCAACAATGACCATTATGTTCCCTGACATACCACACTCCCTCCTTCACCCACCGAATCCCAGCGTGATTCAGATCCTGGGGGTCATGTAGGTGTGTGTGTGTGTGTGTGTGTGTGTGTGTGTGTGTGTGTGTGTGCATGCACATGGGGATGGGGAGGGAGATTGAGAGAGAGGGAGAGAGAGATGAGCTTCCTTAATCATGTTTCATTTCTCTATCCCCCAGATTATATACAAAGAAAATAGTCTCTTATCTCATGTGAGTACATAGTAAAATAATTTTAATTCCTTGAAATTCAGTCCCTAACGCTAGTCATAATTAAAATATAGTTTGAAAATGAAAATAATTGACTCAGTTGATTTAGACACACACACAATAAATTTTGGGGTTTGTCCTATCTGTGAATGTTTGCAGGAATGCGTTTCAAAGGCCAAAATCAAAGTAGCTCACAGCCATTTAGCCTAGAAAATGCAAAAGAAAGCCGTTTCCTTTCTTATATCTCGTTGCTATGGAAAGTTTCACAGTCGGGATATGCACCCTAAACTCTTTCAAAAATGGAATAGACAATGCAATAAAAGTGAAATTCATCTTTGTTCTAAACATATAAAACAGAGGCAGCATTTCATAGTAAAATTTATAGGATTTCTTTTCTATTAATATGGAAAATAAGTTGTCTCCATTTGTAATTTTTATAGAGACAAGATTTCTTTTGCAGTTGTTTGAAAATACAGTGATAAAACTGGATATAACAGAGATAACATACATGCCAGCTAAAAATGGATACAGAGAAAGACATACATAGTGACTGAAAATACATGCCTGAAAAGATGTCCACAGAATAATGACTTAAGGAACCTTGTTATTCCGTGGCTTATTGCCAGATGTGCATTTGTTTAAACTGAAATGAAAGTGGAGAAACATTAAAGTGTGTAGAGAAACAAGATAATACCTGGTAGGAACCCAATCTTATGTGCAAGTCAAATTAAAGGACCCCATGATCAACATGGTCAAAAGCAACTGACATTTCTAACACGAATAAGGTCTGAAAATTTTGGTGGAATTGCTTATACTTCTATTCAGACTCCCTGAAACAGACCCTATTAAGTCAGACTAAATCGTACCAAGTGCCTTAAAGAGGTGCCTGTCTGTTTTAATTTTCCTGATGCTTCTAGCTGGGGCTTGGTCTAATAGTGATTGTATAGAGCTATTAGGAATGCATCTGATAGAAAAATGCAGTTGTCAGCTACTGCTTTATTATTTTATTCCTATACAATCATTTCTCTCATGACTATCGTTACATAAAATGATATATTGGCTACCAGCTCAGCTTCTAATTAAGCAACAGTGAAATTCTATACTAATATCAGACTTAAAGGGAAGATTGTGAATGCATTTATCTTCAAACTTACCTAATTATTGTTAGTGTACTATTCAGGACATAAAGAAATCCACTCTACGAATGAGTTTTAGAGTGCAATGCAGTTTGTATTATTTTTTTGAAATCTAATTCTTTAAACTCATTGGGTTTTTAAAACTTACCTTCCCTTTAAAAATATAGTTTAGAATGAATTTATAGGCAAGTAAGACATTTTCAGTCACTTGTTTTTGCATGTATTTGAAAAGTAGGTGCCATAGAAATGTCATATTTCATTAATAATATGTTTTGGTTTTGATGTGATGAATCAATCAGAGAAACATTGAGCAGGTAAAAATTAATCTAAAGGAAATAGGGAATTCTTTTACAAATAGGCGACAGCTTCCAAATTAGCTAGAAATGAAAATAGTTGGTTAGTGAAACACAAGGAAGCAAAAAAAAAAAAAAGAAAGGATTGATCACCAATCTATCCCTTGGTTCATTTGTATCTATTTTAGGCACACGTAGTTTTCTCTCAACACCAGCTCTTTTCATTTCCATCTTTGTATGCCATAATTTGATATTTCCTGGCCCTGACCATCATAATCATTAAGCTGTTTGCAAATGCCCAGGTGACCTCTACCCACCTGAGTTCCTGCCTATCATTCTGACCACTCATTCATTTCCAAGACTGCTAATGTTCATTCTTGTGCTAAGTGATCAAATACTATGTCAGCTCCAACTGGCCTCCTGTTGTTACCCTCAAATTGTTTCTTTTATTTTTTATTTGTTTGGCTGCGCCGGGTCTTAGTTGTGGCATGTGGGCTCTTAGTTGTGGCATGTGAGATCTTAGTTCCCTGACCAGGGATTGAACCCCGGCCCACTGCATTGGGAGCATGGAGTCTTAACCACTGGACCACCAGGGAAGTCCCTCAAATTGTTTCTTTATGTTTAAGCAATGTATTTCCAACTTTGTAAGCTATCATAAAATAAGTACATCCAGATACTGATGGGGGCTTTGCATATAATGTCATTTAATCAGCAACATTGCTATAGGGTAAATATAATTTTATTCTGAGTATATATGCATATGTATATGGAGAGCAAGACGGGGAGAGAGAGTGCCAAGCCTCAGAAAAGAAAATGACTTGCCTGAAGGTCTCACAGCTTCCAAGTGGCAGAGGCAGGATTTGAACCCAGGACTCACCAACTTTGCAACAAGTGCCTTTAGAGGCCTTAAAACGGTTTGGTGTAGTTGTCAGCCCAGTGCCTAAGAAAGCAGAGTGGTCTGCGCAAGGACCATCTAAAGGCAAATAAAGGGTGGTGCACTAAGGATAGGATGGGTTAGCACATTTTTAAGTGAGGCCTGTGATGTTTGAGAAGTTGGTGATGATGTCAGATGAGTCTTCTGGGGTATCTGAGTAGACAGCAGACTATGGATCAATGAAAAAAAAAGACTGGGTTTTAAGGCTGTGGTTCTCTACTGGAGTGATTTGCCTTGCCTCCCTCCCCTGCCTTGGTGAATGTCTGGAGGCCCTGGGAAGGGGGTTCCTACTGGCATTTACTGGGTAGAGGCCAGGGAGGCAGCTAAACCTCCCACAGGGCACAGGGCGGACTCCACAACGAAGAATTGTCGGGCCCCAAATGTCAATAGTGAGAAACCTGGGCTAGGGTGATTTGAAGGTATGAGTGCAAGATACTGCCTCACCGGCCTATTTCAGTACCCTGGTTCTTCTTTGTGGAGCCAACTGTTTTCACTTAATTATTTCCAGTGAGTCTGATTTCAGTTATTTCAAAACGAATGAAGCCCTCTTCAGCTTGTTCATTTCTGCTGGGTTGATAGCTGATTCGCTGTTATGCAGTAGTTGCAAAGTCTTTAGTGATCTCTCTTCCCTCAAAGTCCTTTGACTCTAATGACTTTGAAGTAACTTCTAACTTAAAAACAGCCCTCGGCTTTGTCTGTGATGGAGAGAACATCCTCACTCTTTCCATTGTTTTTAAACCAGAGGTAATAGAACACCAAAAAAAAAAAGGGAGGGGGGGCTTCAGCTACAGTCCGCTCCCACCTTTTCTATCTGTGTGAAACCCTGTAGAAATCTGAGATGCTATTATAGCTGGTGGCAGGAGACAATTTCTCAGAACGTGATATCATCAGCACTGTCCAGTCTTTAAGTGGAGACACTTCCTCTTCATTCTCTGTACGTTTCTTTTCAGGACGCCACGATGAAATCATTCCTTTTCACTCCAAGATGGAATCTCAGACTTAGCCAAGTATTAGTAGCTTACATATTCATCCGACTTTTTGTTGTTGTTGGAAGATAAGGTTTCTTCTGTGTCGAGTATGAAAAGGCATTTTAATGCTATCTCTCTGCCTTATTCTCCCGTGCTTTTCCCTCTACGTGTTACCGTTATTCATAGCAATGCCCTCTCTTCTTTTCATTTTAAATAGTGTGGCTTTGAAGCTGTGCAGACCCTGGTGGAAATAATCAGGGAGGATTTCATAGAAATATTGCTTCTATGGCAGCGTTTTCATTCCCTTCCTGACAGACTGGAGGAGAGCAGTGTTTGACGAGAATGTTTACTGCTCTTCTTTATCAGAATCCCCTCCGCTGGAGGACTTGAGAGAGGAATCAGAAAGAAAGTATCTTTGTCTCCCCATTTCAGCCATTGATAAGCCGTTCACTGCTAAAGGATATTGATTATGATCTTGCATGGAGAATAGAGCAGAAGGACAGAGCGAAGCAGTTCTCGTTGGCGTTGCCCATTTTCCCTCTGACGAGCTGCTGCCTCCACAAAGCAGACCTCGCACGGAGTCCGGGGGAGCTCAGTGCCCTCATTTGCTAGAAAGAACGCCAGCCAACCCTCTGACCACCGCCACCTCCGTACAAGGTACTTGAGGCTTTACAGATAACAGAGCGGAACAGCGACAGGACTGATACAGAGCAGGGCCTTGTGAGGCTCCTGGGCACAAAGCCTTTCTGTGTCCCCCATTTCTTTTATAGCAAATAGCCTTCATTCAGCCTCCATGACCTTCCCTGGGTTCCAACGGGGCAGATTCACGCAGTTGTTAATTAAGGAAGGGAGGGGATTTGAGACCAGGGAGAAACAGTTAAGAGAAACAATAGTGCAGCCTTGGGGCAAGGTTCCTGGTTCCCCATCAAGGGATACACACAACAATATCTTTGAGCTGTTTTGCAGAGACTGAAACCCCCTCCAGGTGGGAGAACTTAACGATGGTATGCTTGCCTACAAGCATGTAGACCCCAGACCAGCTGGAACCTGAAGGTTGATGATGCCGACTTCTACTTACCTCACCACCAACCAGTCAGAAAAATGTCCACGAGCTGATCACAGCCTCTTTGAACCATGACTATAAAACTTCTCACTATCCTCCCCAAGTTGGGACACATACAGTTTTTCGATGCAGGAGCCGCTGTGTCCCCCTTTGCCTGGCAAAGTAATAAAGCTCTCCTTTTCCACTTCACCCAAAACTCTGTCTCCGAGATTCAGTTCAGCACCTGTGTACAGAGAAGCTGAGCTTTGGGCACCAGGACTGTCAGGAAGATCAGCTCTTCAACAAATAGTTATCAAGTGCTCACTAATAACCAGAGGAATGAGGACTGTGCCCAATGGTTCACGCGCAAAAGATGTGGTCTGCTCCGGATTTACACCCATTGTTATTGCCATCATAATTAAGTTCAAAAGGCCTGCAGCAGTGCATAATATGTTAAGGCTCAAAGGTCAAGAGGAAGTACAAGACACTTAAGTCAAACCCTTCTGATTCCCGGGTAACCCCAGGAAACTGTCTTCGACACGAAGGAGCCAGAGCCTGCTGGTGAGGTGTCTCGTGTGCTCTTCTAACAACTACTGTAAAAGTCACCTGTGTCTACATCCCCCTCTCCCTGACTTCCCCCGCAAAGACTTGTTCTAATCCAAACAGGCACTCTCTTGCCATGCACTGTTTCCCCTTTGCTTGATTTTTCTCTAGCAGTGTTTCACCTTCGTGCTTCTAATGTTTACTGAGCACTAATTGCATACCTGGCTTAAACATCCTGACATCTGCGGAAAGTAGGTACCATTAGTAGCTCTCGTTGCACAGCTAAGAGACTGCGATTCGGACAGACAGCAGCTTGCCCCGGATCACACACAGAGTAAGTGGTGGCACCAAACTTTAACCCCCGTGGTTTAACTTCAGACTCAGTTGTGTCTACCGGCAGACTGGCTTCTTCTACCCAACCAGAGAAGTGAGTCAGTGTTTGATGGACATCTTGCGCCCCGAACCATCCTGGTCATTATTGCTATGGGGACCTGGAAACAGTCTGAGCCACGTCCCTGCTCTCTGGGATTGTTGAAGGTCAATCTGCGTCTGCATCTCAAGTCCATCCTCTACGTCTGCATCTCCACTCGACCTCTTAGAGTCCGTGCCTAGTTCCTTAGTTTTTAGTAGAAAGAGCTGAGCCCTGACTTACAGTAAGGAGTCGTGAAACTGGAATCAAAGTCAAAATTTAGGGAAAACACTAGGTTCTTTTCTAAAACAAAGTACACCATTAATAAATTAGGGATAGGTCCATTTATTTACAAATTCACGTTTAACATTAGGTAAAAGGGAAACACAGGGGCTCCTAATAGGAGCCTGGCTTCTCTGCTATTCCCATCTCTAAGAAAGAGTATGAGGTAGCTTTCTTCTCTACTTCCTGAGGTGCCTTTCCAGTGGTTTCAGCATGTTGTTTTCCAGGAATCTTATTGGAAATGCCTATTCTTTGTCTTACACATGTTTATTTCCCCATGGTGCTTAATTTCAATGACTTTTTTTTTCCTACTTTGGTCCCTGGATAAACCTTCGTTGTGTTTAGAGAAAACTGAAGGCCGCTGTTGCTAAAAATAAGAGAGATGAATCGATAGTTAAACGTATTAAATAAAAACATTATACTTGGCTGAATGTGAGAATAGCAAAACATAAAAAGTACCATTATAATATATTCCACTTCCCTTAATTTGACACTAAGCTGCTTGCTTTCCTTTATACATAGTCAACATCAGCTCACCAGAAGGATGGTAGTTAAGAAACAAGCTGTTAAACATTAAAGCTGTATCTGTGTAATTGAATGTTTTTGGTATGGCTGTGTTCTAAATATATGCTATTAAGATACTGTTCTGCAAAGATATTTAATTACTGACATATAATCATATTACTGCTGTTTCTTTAACCAAGCAAAAATATGAAGTGCTGGAAAGAAAACAGTTTCATTTTAAACAACATTTTATTAATCTCAGCAATAAAAGCAAACTCAAATCTCCAAATGAAATCACCCTTTTTTTTTTTTTTTTTTTTTTTTGCGGTACGCGGGCCTCTCACTGCTGTGGCGTCTCCCGTTGCGTAGCACAGGCTCCGGACGCGCAGGCCCAGCGGCTATGGCCCACGGGCCCAGCCGCTCCGCGGCACGTGGGATCCTCCCGGACCGGGGCACGAACCCGTGTCCCGCGCATCGGCAGGCGGCCTCCCAACCACTGCGCCACCAGAGAAGCCCCACCCCATTTTTAAAGAAAGCACTTCTCAATTTGGTAATCCTTGTGTGATGCTGAGATAAATGGCTATACTTAACGTGTTAAAACGTTCCCACAAATAATGCACACAATAAAAGTTAATTATGCTCATTTTATTACATCAAAATAAAATCTAAACTATGAAATTCACAAGGAGAAATATTTCATTGTCAACCACGGAGCACTGTTATAGATGTTTATGACCATAACATTTTTAATACCAGAGACAATTTGGGAAGATGTTAAGGCAATAATCAGATAATAATAATATCTTTCATTTGTATAGCGTTTGCACAAATTCACCAACATTACCTCATTTTATCATAACAGCAGTGCCGTGAATTAGGTGAGGAAGATATTGTTATAATGATTTTACATATGGGGAAGTTGAGGCCATGGAAATGTATGTGACTTGTGGTTCACATGGCAGGTTAATGGCAGAAGTGGAATTATGACTCAAGGCCCTTAATTCCAATTCCTGAGAACGAGAAACTAGGTTAAATGTTAGTAGTTTTATAATCGTGGCTGCTGACGTTCAATCTTAATTTTTTTTAATTAAAGGGGTATTATTTAAAGTGATATGGCAAAAATGACCAATAAATATTTTCTCTCAGACCAAATATATGAAAAGTTCTAACTTCATGCAAATACCACAAATAGTGACTTGCTTATTTGTTTGCTTGTTTGTTTAAAACTACAAAGCCATCTTTGTTAAAAGGTAATCTTTTAGAAGAAAAAAGTATTTTTAACTTCCTGACTTTTCTTCTCATCCTCATTCTGTTTTCTCTTACAAACAGGTTGATTTTTATCAAAGAGAACTGGATGGCTGTTTCTGCCTGCTGCCTATACACACGTTCAAAAGAGGCAAGTAGGAGGTAGAAACGATGCATCTTAAATGTTGAAATAATTTTCTAAGGGTGCCATTGTTAAGCATTGGGAAGACAATCTGATCCACATTTATAAGGATGGAGTTAGGGAATTTGAAGTTTGATCACTGGATAAGAAATTGGAGACACTACTGCCTTATCTCGGCTATCGTTAACATATTCAAAATATATCAACTGACCAGCTTTATAATTTCATGACTGGAATAGTATGTCAGCCTTCTAATCTAATCGGTAAGAGAGCCCAACTAAATCGTTGGGTATTCACCTGCCATGGAAGTTGAATAGGTGAATCTGGCTTTCAAAATGCTTACTCCAGCCTACCTGGAACAAAATTCTGATTCAATCTCTCTCATTATCTAGATCAGAAGTCAGCAAACATTTTACATAAAGGACCAGACACTAAATATTTTAGGCTTGTAGGGCATATAGTCTCTGTAGCAACTTCTCAACAGCTGCCATTGACTCACAAAGGCAGTATGTCAGCCAGGATGTCAAATGGACACAGCTGCGTTCCAATAAAACTTCATTTACGGAACAGGTGGCCACGAACTGTAGTTTGCCAGCCCCTGATCTACACCTGTGGGGTTTTGCTGTTCTGTGATTATCTATGAGACCTTATGCCAGAAAGCTGAACTGATTGTGTTTTTCCAACCATTTGCTTTGTCATCCTTGTTGATGCAAACATTTATTATATTTTTTTGTCAAATAATAGCCTTCCAGTTAAATCATCCTTACTTTTTTTTCCCCCCTGAGTTTCTTTTCCACAAACATTCAATTCGATTTATTGACTGCTAAGTAATAAGCAAAATTCTAGACACTGGAGAAACGACTTAAAGGCCCAAAGTACCTTCTAGAAGACTGTTAGGGTGACTTTTGTAAACAAAATGCACTGGAATATAATGCAGCTAATGTGGACATTGGGAAGAGCAGAGTGGGGCTTCAAAAGGAGGGGCTGTAGGCAGAATAACTGCCCCCCCAAAATATCTATGTCCTAATCCCCAGAGCATGTGGATACGTTACTTATATGCGAAAGAATCTTTGTAGATATGATTAAATTAAGGATCTCTTCCATTACGGTTTATCACAGAATATGGAATATAGTTCCGTGTGCTCTACAGTAGGACCTTGTCGTTTATCCATCCTATACATACTAGTTCGCATCTGCTAATGCCACACTCCCAGGTACAACATTATAAATCAACTCTACTTCAATTAAAAAAAAAAAATTAAGGATCTTGAGCTGGGGAGAGCAGCCTGGATTATCCAGGTGGGCCGCATGTAATCAGAAAGGTCCTAATAAGAATCAGGAGTGTTGAGAGTTGGCGAAGGGAGGGAGCTGTGAGGGAAGCAGAGATCAGAGCGTTTGGGGGAGGGGCCACGAGCCAGGAAGTGCAGGCAGCCTCTAGAAGATGGAAAAAGCAAGGAAGTGAATTCTCCCCAATGGCCTCCGGAAGGAATACAGTCCCGCTGACAGCTTGGGTTTTAGGACTTCTGACCTTCAGAACGGTAAGATAATAAGTTTGGGTTGTCATGAGTCACTCCGTTGGTGGTATTTTGTGTTAGCAGCAGTCGAAAATCAGCAGGAGGGAAGAGTTCATCCCTCTGCGGTTGGAGAGGCTGTAGAGTGGATCCTGGGGAGCTGGTTTCTCATCTGGGTTTAAAGGATACGTTCGTATTCTGGAGGCACAAGAGGGCGGGGGAAGGAAAGGCCAAGCAGCGCGGGAGCAGACTCAGAGGCACAAAAGAGCTTGATGCATTGTGCACAGCTTTGAGAATTTGCCAATTCACCTGCTAAGTCAACATGGAGGTTCTGCTGAAGCAGGGCTACGGAGAGAATGGGGTGGGATGTGTACGGAGGAGAAGACAGTACATTCGTAAGCCGCGGTGGTGACTGGAAGAGGGGACTAATCCAGGACCTCTGCTCATTGGTAGCTAGAGGCTGCCGCTGTGTCCTTTGGGTTTCCCACCTTGGTCGTCTCTCAAGTGGAGCTTGCAGCAGCAGGGATTTGGAGAAGGGTTGCAAAAAAATGTATTCTGGTGTTAGTGTTAGTTTATTTAATAAACTCTTTTGGACCAGAAAATAAAGTCTGGGAGCCTTCCCTAAAAGAAAAGATAGCCAGGTGCCAGGTGGGGAGGAGATTCATACAGCTGAGCTGCTACTATTACTCCAAGCAGAAAAGGCAAAAAGGGATTGGTGGTTTTTCTGGGGTTTTTTAACACGTTTATTGGAGTATATAACTGCTTTAAACTGGTGTGTTAGTTTCTGCTGTATAACAAAGTGAAACAGCTATACATATATCCCCATATCTCTTCTCTCTTGCATCTCCCTCCCACCCTCCCTATCCCACCCCTTTAGGTGGTCACAAAGCACCGAGCTGATCTCCCTGTGCTATGTGGCTGCTTCCCACTAGCTATCGATTTTACATTTGGTACTGTATATATATCTATGCCGCTCTCTCACTTTGTCACAGCTTACCCTTCCCCCTCCCCGTGTCCTCAAGTCCATTCTCTACGTCTGCATCTTTATTTCTGTCCTGCCCCTAGGTTCTTCAGAACCTTTTTTTTTTTTTTAGATTCCGTATATATGTGTTAGCATACGGTATTTGTTTTTCTCTTTCTGACTTACTTCACTCTGTATGACAGTCTCTAGGTCTATCCACCTCGCTACAAATAACTCAATTTCATTTCTTTTTAGGGCTGAGTAATATTCCATTGTGTATATGTGCCACATCTTCTTTATCCATTCATCTGTTGATGGACACTTGGGTTGCTTCCATGTCCTGGTTATTGTAAACAGAACTGCAGTGAACATTGTAGTACATGACTCTTTCTGAATTGTGGTTTTCTTGGTATATGCCCAGTAGTGGGATTGCTGGGTCGTATGGTAGCTCTATTTTTAGTTTTCTGAGGAACCTCTGTACTGTTCTCCATAGTGGCTGTTATCAATTTATATTTCCAGGGATTGGTATTTTTAATCAAGAGCACCGTCAGGTATTTACTAAAAATAACTGTGCTCAAACATGAGATATATCCCACCAAAAAAAAAGGTAGTCTTGAGTTGCGGTCCTGTGTGTAGAGATTAGTGTGTTTTCAGAGAGATAGGCCTTCCTGGTCAGTGTTTTCTTCTGTCAGAAAAAATGTGTTAAACAAAGTTTAATTGATCATTTGAGAAATGACTTTGCTCTGAGTATCCTGTTTAGGAAATGAAAGTGGATTTGAACTTCTGCTTTTCAAACCAGGGACCTGGTCCCAGGAGAAAACTTTTCTAGGGGGAGCAGCTCTGAATTAGGCAGATACCATCAAGATGGAAGGATGAAGAAAGAGATAACGTATTAGTGTTTAGCTCGGACATACGCTCACTTCTTCTTTATACAGGTGGAGTTCTACTTTCCAAGGTTTATTCCAGTGTGTTGTATTTGAGTGTAAACTACTTGAAGGTGAGAAGCATATCTATTCTTCATTGTTGCCTCTTCCACAACTCTTAATACAGTATCTTACACACTCTAGGCATTTAAGAAAGTGAATGAATGAATAAAGAAATGAATTAAGAATAAAGGTAAACTTGGAATGAAGAAAAGAATGGAAACGCCTATGGTACCTTAGCCTTTTTACTTACTGCCATAGTTTCTTATCTTTTCCAAATCATCTTGTTGAATTGAATTTCTTTTTTCAACTTGCTTACTTCCTTGTTATAAGACTAGCACCCAAATCTGCCTGCCAAGGCAGGGAACGTGGGTTTGAGCCCTGGTCCAGGAAGATCGCACATGGCACGGAGCAACTAAGCCCTTGAGCCACAACCAGTGAAGCCCGCGCACCTAGAGCCCGTGCTCCGCAACAAGAGAAGCCACCGCAACGAGAAGCCTGCGCACTGCAACAAAGAGTAGCCCCTGCTCACCGCAACTAGAGAAAGCCCGCACGCAGCAACGAAGACCCAAAGCAGCCAAAAATAAATAAACTTAAAAAAAAAAAAAAAAAAAAGACTAGCACCCTCTTTTCTAGGGACTAGTGAAAAAAAGATCAATCAGGGGCTTCCCTGGTGGCGCAGTGGTTGAGAGTCCGCCTGCCGATGCATGGGACACGGGTTCGTGCCCCGGTCCGGGAAGATCCCACATGCCGCGGAGCGGCTGGGCCCGTGAGCCATGGCCGCTGAGCCTGCGCGTCCGGAGCCTGTGCTCCGCAACAGGAGAGGCCACGGCAGTGAGAGGCCCGCGTACCGCAAAAACAAAAACAAAAACAAAAAGATCAATCAGGTTCACACCAGGTTCGTAGGGCTTTAAACAAGAATTCAGTGCGACCCTGGCCAACTATTGAAATTCTGATCTCTTTCTCTATCCACGTCTGTGCTGTCTGGGAGGATATCATATTGCTGCACTTGTAATCAGATTCAGTCATTCTGATAAATATAAATTATTTATCACTTACTTTCCATTTTATGGCCTCGATGGTATTTAGGATTATATGACTCGGCATTAATGCTCCCTTTTCCACTGCTCACAGTATTGAGCCCCTCTGCCAAAGGGACAAGTTGGCAAATGCAGCAAAAGAGTGACAGGCTTTTGAACAGATAGATGATGCGATTATATAATTGAATCCCAGCCACTTACTGCCTAGAAGCCTTTAGGAAGGAGAGAATCACATTAGCTATTTTTCCCCCTTCAAGGATATAAGCAAAGAGACATTAATCTTCTATGATTGAGGTATTGGTTTGATTGGTTGGCAAGGACGCAGCATTGTTCCCCAGGAGTGGAGCACGTAGCATGAGCTATGTGGGTTGTTACTCTCCCATAACAGCTTGCTGGGGAGCCCTCAGGTAGTTCAAATCAGAGACTGTCTGGGAAGAGGTCCCCTGGCAGAGAGCTGAGCGTCTAATTCCAGGGAGAGAAAGATGAGTGCACTAGGAGACTGGAGATCAGTGCATCGTGGTTTGCTGAGGTTAACTCAAACACCCTCACAGCTGACCTCCAGATCCCAACATCTGTATTCCTGAAGGTGAGCAGAATTGAGCAGAAACCAGCAATAAAAGCAGAGAGAAAGTAGAGGCTTACCCTGGTTATGTGAGACTCTGAGAGCTCAGTTCGTTCACTGCCAACGATGCCTGGGGGTCATGAAGAGAGACGCTACCTTAGAAGATACGTGTGTAAACTGAAGCAGTCTTGGAATTGGGATTTGCAAATGTGTTCAAAGTTCTCCTAAAGCAAGGCAAACAGAGTCAAGGTTCAAGAAGATCACTAAGCCAGAGATAACAGCAGCTACAGGAGTTAGGCAGCTGGTGATTCAGTATAGTGTCGGGAACATCAAAGATGTACACACTGATAGAACCAAGAATACATTAATTAGAAAGGAGGTTCTGGCCAAAAGACAAGAAAAATGAAATAATCAATATGTCAGGGGGAACTCATTTGACATAATGGATGTAACATCTGGTAGGTGGTGACCTCCTCTAAAGAAGTCAATATTGATAGAGTCAGATGGTCATTTGGGGATCTTTAAAAGGGGAGTAGGGGCAGCAAATGTGCCCTTTTTGAATGAACAGACTGCAGTGCTTCAGAGAAGCCAATGAAATCTTAATATGGCATAGATTTCATTGATAAGGAATCTTGGGATTTATTTAGACTGAGAAGTATTCATTCAAGTAATGCCCAGTGCACAGTCAGGTTTCCCTTTCAGTCCCCACAGCCCTTTTTACTTTATTCTGTGTTCTCACAGCAGGGGGGAATCACCAAACCACCTCTCAGTAAATGTCTCGTAATAGAATATAAGCTCTATGGGGGCAGGGATTGGGGCTGGGATTTATTTTTCCTTCTGTATCCCCATTGCCTGGAACAGGGCATGGCACTTAGTATGTGCTCTGGACATATTTACTGAATGTCTATATGCCCTTTTTGGGTTTTGTTTTTTTCTGCTCCTTGTTTTCTACACCTCCTCCAGCTTCAACTTACAGCCCAAACTCTGAGCTAGCTAAGATGAAGCAAATAATAGAAACTTCTCTATGGAGCTGAAAGCATCTCGGATTTATCCACTCTCCTCTCTGAACAATATCGAGTGAGAGAAAGCATGTTGTAGTAATTCTGGCTGGGTCACTGTTTACTCTGTGCTTGATTACCTTCACAACGGGGAGCTCACTTCCATACTGGATTCTCCATTGCATTTTGGGGAGATATTTAACTGTTTCATTGTATATTCCTGTAGTTAACTTAACACGCCTTCGTACAGCCATCACATAGCCGTGATTTTGCCCAGCAGTGACAGAGTAAGTCTACAGACGATCCATTATTTGAAGAAAGACAAGCCCTTTTTACCCCTCAAGCTATGATATGGAGTATCCATTAGTTTCTAGACTCCTCGCCATCCGAGCAATCCCCTTTTGGCTGCCTGGTAATTTGAGGATTTCTCCTCTTAAAGTGTTATGCCCAGAAATGAATCTGTTCCAAAAAAACATAGTTTGATCAGCACAGAATAGAGTAGAACTATTTTCTTCCAAAAAGTGGAAATATATGCACATATAAGAGTAGCAGCAACAGCGTTAAACTCACAGCATTTTACTGTGGACTCAAACAGAACTTGTATCAATAACACCCTCCTGAGACAGTCCTGGTTTTCTTTTCTTTTCCCTCATGCTTGCATCAATTCCATGGTCGTATTTGGTTTTGGTTCTAGTTCCAGCCTGTTTGGATTGCTTTGTAGCTTGAGCATTATCCTTTCCCAGGCATTTATTCCTTCCTTATTTTGCACTACCTGCATATTTGTAAGCATCCTTCTTAGGTTTCCATCTGTTATCGATAACAAGTTTGAAACAGGACAAAACCAGGGAGCAAGCATTCTGTCCTTCCACTAGAAACTTTGTTTCAGGCATTTGTGTTAATTTGTGTTAATCCACCATCTTCAGGAGGATTCTATTACTCTGGGCAGTAGATCTGTATTTCAGCTAACATTAAACCATCTTAGCCACAAGTATATAAAGAGATCCCTGATCCTGCTGGAATCGTGATATACGTCCGAATGGCATGCTCTTTATCGGCAATTGTGCTAAACCCATCAAGAGAGAAAATGTACAAACCACTCGCCTCTTGCTGTGGAAGAGAAGGGCCATACTGTCGGTAGAAAATTGGTTTTCTTCTGAGCCAGGCAGGAACATATACGGAATCCTGAAAAATATCTAATCAGCTGTTTATTTCATGTTTAATCAGTAAGCAAGTGTTGTCAAACTAACTGGAATTCAGAATCGCCTGGGTGGGGTAGCTTGTCAAGAAGGCAGAAGCCTGACGAAGAGCTGATGCTTGCTGCGACATGAGTGAGCCTCCAAAACATCAGGTCCCCACAGTCTGCATTACGAGCCCTCCCCCTAGAACCCTGGGCATCATTTGCTCGAGGCTTTTACATTTGTTTCCTCAACATTTAAGTCGACCTGTCCTGTGATGAGTTAACTTGAAGCCTTACTTCCTAACGTACCCGAGCATGGTACACCTTTAATATTAATGTTGACTCCAAATGTGTCACTAGAGCTTGGTTCTAGCATCTCACCAAGCTTGGTGTGGTGTATTTTAGGATGAGTTAAACTTTATTTTTTAGTGTTATTTTTTCTTGGCTTTTATTGTACCAAAGCCTGGTACACAGTAAATGTTTGGTAAATGACTCTTGAATCAGTGAATGTTCTTTCAAATTGATTGATTCTTTTTATTTGATTTTTATTTTATATTGGAGTCCAGTTGATTAACAGTGCTGTGTTAGTTTCGGATGTACAGCAAAGTGATTTCAGTTTTACATATACGTATATCTGTTCTTTTTCAAATTCTTTTCCCTGTTAGGTTATTAGAGTTAGACTTTGTGTGATCTGTAAGCAATACAACTAGCCTTAGCCTTACCAGATCTAATCATCTGGCCTGTGAGTCTGACGACAATACTGCCATTTGTTGGACAGTTGCTGTGGACCAATACCTTCAGTTTATTTTCCTGTTTAATCGTCATGCAAGGGTAGGTCCCGGATTTGTGGCACCTGATGTTTACACACGTTGAGAAGCTCTGTTTAAGAAAAGGAATAAAAAGTAGAAAGACAGTATTAGGTAGAGGGCCTTGAAGACATCCACGCAAGTGAGCAGTCCTGGAAGTTAAACTTCACTAGCTCCACGGCAAATCCACCTGGGTCTTTGATAACACTTAGAGTTGATGGATATCACCCGTAGCACAATTGAGAAAACTGAGACTTAGCAAGTTTGGACACCTTGCCGGCAATCAAACAGCCGAATATGGTAGAACTGGGATTTGAACCCAGCTCTGCCTCACTCCAAAGTTTACACTCCCCTAAGTAACAGCAGACCTCTTCAAATGAAATGCACCCGTGGCTCCCAGCTGCTCTTGGTTTTGGTGGCATCTTGTTTTAGGATGTCTTTGCACACCCTGATTTGAGGGCAATAGAAGAATGAAGACATTTGAAGTGAGAAAGGACATTTAGTTGATTTGGAAGAGAGAGATGTCTGTGATGAGGTTTACAGATGGGTATGTTCTGCCTCACTCCCTCTAATCAATTGCCCAAAGATTCACTGAATTATGGGTCTGAGGATTTAAAATCTACTCTTTTTTGCATATTGTTTTCATGAAATAGCGAATAGAATGAAAGTGGAACTTTATTATTTAAGGATATTTAACATAAGGTCTTTTTTTTTTTTTTTTTTTCGGCCACGCTGCATGGCATGCGGGGTCTTAGTTCCCCGACCAGGGATCGAACCCATGCCCCCTGCAGTGGAAGTGTGGAGTCTTAACCACTGGACCACCAGGGAAGTCCCATAACATAAAGTCTTGACAAAAAGATGGTTCATAAATGGGAGAGATGGGTAACTTATTTTTTGAGAAAATATTACATGCCAAGTATATAATCGTCACCACGAATCCATGGGATAAGACACACAAATCTCAACTTCTTCACTGATCGAGGAAAGAGACTCAGAGATTAATAGGTTAAATCTTTACTACTATCAGCAAGGAAGAGGCTGCTATTTATTTTAAATGACAGCAGTTTAAAGAAACTTTGTACAAAATGCCGTGTCAAATCCACATTTATTTTAACACAAATTAGTTTAACACAAGATAGTGGTTTCTTGATAAAGAAAAGATGATATTTCACAGATCTGAAATATGATTTATCCTATATGGTATAGCATCATTGAAACTCCTTAATTGCAGTCTATTTAAGGGGTTAGTTAGAAAGAGTTTGAAGGACCTATTAACACCCAGTACAAAAATGTGACAGAAAAGTAAGAGACTAGAAAATCCCAACTTCTAATTGTGAAATCATTCTGTGTTTGGGTTCAGTGCGATTTTCAGCAAGCTCATTAAAGTCCTGTAAGGGCCCATCTTTCTACCCAGAAGTGACTGCAGGCAGCCCCCCTGAGAAGCAGTCTGACTACTAGCCCACATCTTTCCTGTCATATGGGGCTAGATGTCAGCCTCTGACCTTACAAAGGTGGGAAATTTGCACGAGGGCTTAGAAGATATTTCCCTCCCTCGATCATCTACAGTGAACTGTCCCTAGATGGTTCTCAACACTAAAGGAAAGTAAGCGTTGTGAATGCATGTTTCGCAAGCCTTCAAATGCACAGAGTAATAAGGAAAAGTGTGTATGTGCCTTTACAATAGGTAGTAACGAGAATGCATACATTAACTTCTCCCTGGATCAATTTCACCCTAGCTTTGTGCAGTGCGAACATGCCAACTTCACACAAGTGTACGAAACTACATTTTTGGTCTGGCCCACTGGGCATTTGTTACTATAGAGGTTACACAGTACAAGTATGTATTTTCTTTTACACATCTCTCGTCTGTATTTTAATGACATTCTTTTCAGAGGATGTCTCCAACAAAAGATGCAAATCTAGCTGAAAGCAATATAGCAGAAAAAAATATCGAAATTAGATCTAGTTCCTCCTTTAATAGTTGTAGGCTCTCCAAAAGAATTGTAAAATCAAACAGTTAATAATTATCATAGGGTTTTGGTGCAGGCTCACGTTACTTTCTCAAACGTTTTCATGGGATCACGTTTCCTGAATTTTTCTCCTCCTCCTACTGTATTGCTGGTGAAGTGGTTTCCGGATTCAGTCCAGTTGTATTTCTGCAAGTATCCATCAGTGCTCTTTACTGGGGCTGAGCGGGTCCTGTTCACAGAGAGCTGACCCAGACCACCTGAGCAGAGGCAGCTGGGCTGCATCAGAAGTTCGTGTTTCCCCCACTCAGTTTCCAACCATATGCCTGCTTCCACGTTCTGGCACTAGCCGTGTGTGTGTGCGTGTGTGTGTGTGCGTGTGCGTGTGTGTGTGTGTGCGTGCGTGCACGCAGTTTAATCGGCGGTAGCAGCCTAGTCCAAGGAGGCAGCCCTTCTGAGATAATCAGATATGCTTCCTCCATGGCGCTGTGGATATTACCTTGCCCCTCTATAGGGTGAGAGCTTCTGATTATTGCCATGGTGATCAATTTGTCCCCGGGGAACTGGCCAGAGACCATCCAACTGCTTCGATGCAGGCCATTAGGTAATGCTGGGAATCTGGGAGCGAATTGCATTTTTGTATGAAAGGAATCCCTGTGGACCACCAGCGCTAGGTTTAATTGGACTATATAGTTAATACTGACTGAGAGGGGACAAAGGGTCTGCAGAAATAGTCACAGAAGCGGCCTGACGGATGGGTTAGTCACATTCTGCTCCACTGTCCTTTTCCTGCCTTTTGAGATGTTCAGCAGGAAGGAGGTGAATCTCAGTGTTTTAGGACAAAAGCTAGAAGCTCTTTGCAAGTAATGGATTTGCAGATAACGAATAGTTGGGAAATTTTGAGAAGGCAGCATGTATTTAGGCTTCATTGAGAGGACACCTGAAAAGTAATTGTTGCTTCTTAGAGACCAATTACTGGACATCAGCCCAGCTGGAGAGCCTATTCCCTCCCTCCTTCAGTTCTGGCTGAGATTCTGCTGTAGGGAATGCACCATTCATAAGGATCATTCTGGACCTTAGGAATCTGGCCCTTATCTTTGCAGACATTACCTAATCAACCCTGCTCTGATACCAGAAAGACCACTGTGGGTTTGAGTGCCACGGCCCTCCGTTAGCTCCTACAACAATCTTCGAACGGTGATATCAGGGAGGATACTTAAGCTGTTGGTGAGAGTTTAGGTGGATTCAGAGGCTTGATTGGTTGATTAATTTCTCTGCTGTTAGGTGCACGCTGTTCTGTGCTGTACATAGGGACCCTGAAGGAAAAGTTATCAGTGACTTGCCCTGAGTGGTCATATAAGAGGAGGGGGTGGGCTTCCCTGGTGGCGCAGTGGTTGAGAGTCCGCCTGCCGATGCAGGGGACACGGGTTCGCGCCCCGGTCCGGGAAGATCCCACGTGCCACGGAGCGGCTGGGCCCATGAGCCATGGCCGCTGAGCCTGCGCGTCCGGAGCCTGTTGCTCCGCAACGGGAGAGGCCACAACAGTGAGAAGCCCGCGTACCGCAAAAAAAAAAAAAAAATGAGGAGGGGGTGAAACTAATATTAAATTCTTTTGGCTTCAACCAAATGCCCTCATTGGTTAACATTGGTTGCTGTTCTTTTCTGTTCAGATTTTCCAAATGCAATGTGGATTGGGCTAGTCTTACATAGTTCTAACCATGCTGACTTTTATGTTCAAATGTTTCCCCCGTGACCTGCCCCCGCACTGGGATTTCGATGCAAAAGAAAATAAGATTGCCAGCAAGGAAGAAGGGTATCACATTCCAGACTATTCTAACCTACCATGGCAAAGCATTCTTTCTCCTCGATGTGCATTTTTGCAGTCATCTCAGTCTTACCTCCATCTTCCCTGATATCTTTCTGTACCTTGGCCCATGCGTGGCTTTCACGTATCTCAGGCACAGGCATACATAGGGGGGGTCAGTCATTCACACACCTACTTAAAGCTGGCTGAGGCTCTGCCTAGAGCCCCTCCTCCCTCCTTGGTCCCCCTCCCCCAGACACTGAGCTGTGTCTTTCATTTGTCACTAGAAATGCTCTTGAATATCCCCCTTCTCTCTTCAGGCCTCCCAGAGATGAGAACTGAGCTTACCCTTTCACCTTAAACTCCGTGGCTGCTTGATGCCATCTTGATTATATATAGCCTAAATTCACGTGGCCAAGATGCATTCATTTGAGTAACTACTCGGTGACGTATTTTGGACCATTTCTAATATTTTTCCTATTCTGATTTCTTACGCATGATCGTGTTTGCCAGCCTAACCCAACAACTAGCAAACTATTGTGCACTTAATGTACACCAAAGTGACATACTAGGTAAAAACTAAGAATGTGAACATTTCTTGCAAAAAAACCCTCCCTAGTCATGCATGATTGGCATTTACTAGATGCTTCTGGAAGATGATTGGTGATGGTTTAAGACGTTTGTGATGAACGAATCACACCTGCTCGAATGTGATTGAAAAATTACCTAATTTTAGTTGATGGCCTAAAAACTCTTTGAGTTGTAGATTTTGTTGCTCTTACTTACTCCGTGTTACCCAGATATTTTTCCCATTTTGTCTCCTGTCTGTAAAGTTTTAGTCTTCCTCCTAAAGGTCCAGCTTTCTTGAGTTTTCCCTCTCCTTTATCCTCTACTTATTTTTTCCTTCCCAAGACTTCATTTCTGTTTCATATTCATTTTACCATAGCTTCAGTACTTCCTGCAAAATGCTTTTGTCATCACTCGGCAACATCCTTCCATCACTTCTCTATATTCTGGTTGCCGTAGCATTCTGTCTTGGTGCAGACACTATAAGTAGCAGGGGAAAAAACATTCTTCACTCATTAATCATTTGCTCAATGTCCAAGTCACCTGAGCCCATAGCAGAGGTTAATCATGAAGCAGGTGTCTGTCCATATAGGACAGTGCTCGTGGACAGTGGACATCAGTGAGTCATCTCTGAATCAAGAACTTTTGTAGATGATTATTTACTTTTCAAGTTAAGGTCAACCATTTGGTCTGGGT
Source organism: Phocoena sinus (assembly GCF_008692025.1). Taxonomy (NCBI): domain Eukaryota; kingdom Metazoa; phylum Chordata; class Mammalia; order Artiodactyla; family Phocoenidae; genus Phocoena; species Phocoena sinus. The sequence continues at coordinate 5,941,647 of NC_045764.1, forward strand.
TAAACCACTGGTTGTGTCACACTGCAGAAAGTAATATACAGGTCAAAAAATGGATCAACAATTTAGTAAAATTAGTTTACTGTGGTCTTGGACCCTTCTACTCCTCAGTAAGATTTTTCTCTTTCAGTGTATTTTTCTATTTATTTGCAAAGGATTCTTTGGACTAAGGGCAGTATTAGATAGCCCTGAAGTTTCACTTCTAATAATTCGTTAAATCATATTTAAGTTTGTTTTATACCTAATGAGAATCTCCACTTTCTGAAAATTTCATCGCTTTTTAAAGTTAATTCCATTAATCTTTCAAGTCATTCCTTGGCCCTCTCAGGATATGAACTATCGTTATGAGTTCTTCTCTGTGGAGAAATATGTTTATACCTCTGTTTAAATTCCTTGTTAATTTCCATTGATGTATGCTGAAAATGTTAGGATGTAGAAAGTGTTCATTATTTTTTTCTTTCTTAAAGCAATCTAAATCAGAGATGAAGCTATATTAGTTTTAACATATAGGTTTAAACATTGTAGTCAAATTAAAAATTACAAAAAAATAATTTGAATGGATAAAGAGTTGAAATAGAAATGGAGTTGATGGAGGGAAACTTTGAATAGAAAATGGGAGGCTCAGGTATGTCCAGCAAGCAAAAAAGAAAAAAAAAATGGGGTAGGGGGAAAGATGGGAAGATTGAGCTATGAAATCTAGCAGACATGGACTGGAGTCTTGGTTAAGCCACTTACTAGCTGTGTGACCTTGGGCAGTTGAGTTAACTACTGCGGTCTTCTCTTCATTTGTGAAATAGAGGTGATAATAGCAATCCTCATAGGCTCTGCAGTGTGGTTCTGGGAAATACATAAGGAGGGTGTTTTAGCAGTATGCTTGGCACCTAGCATTACTAAATATTTCATTTGGGGGGCCGGTTATTATTCACTCCCTGCTTTTGTTGATGTGTAAAATCTAGATAAAAGCCTCTTAATTGTTCAGAATGCTCATTAGGGTGTGGCTCAAGATCTTCCCACAGGTAGAGGAAAAACAACAGGTACAACTCAGTCCTGAGCTCTAGGAGAAGCACCATTTTCATCAACTCTAAGTGAAATTTAACCTAAGCTAAATCTTGGTCAGCCTTGAATAAAGAAGTTTTAAAATAAATTAGAAAAGGGATTTTCCCCCACATCTGGAAATATAAGCAGAACTTGGTAACAGTCCAAAAGCATATTTTTTAATTTAAATTTTTGCCTAAATAATAAATAATATTAATAGTGCATTCTACTATGTAAGTTGAACTGTAGGGTAGTTGAAATTCAAAAATATCTTATATTTGCTCTGTTAAGCTGTTTGGAATATGGGGTCATAAGCTGGGCATTATTGCCCACCTGATAGTAACCTTCCTGAATTTTAGGGACAGTGGCTGAGAGAAGTAATAGCCTCTGGGTAATACTCTTGAAAACTCAAATATACCAAATGAGTGAAAACATCCACTGTTTTCTTTTTCCCTCTGGAATTAATTATATATATACAATTTATAAATTTACATGTATATATAATTAATTCCAGGAAAAAGTGAGAGTGTCTCTGTGTGTGTGTGTGTCTGATACATATAAGAGATCTGTTGAATTAGAGAAGAAAACACTGATCTCAACATTCAAGCATCAGGCTTTGCTTGAATTGCGTTTCTCGATTGGGACTGGGTGGGGGCTGGAAGTTATTTCCTGAGTAGCACCTATAAGCACTGCATCTGGAACATACATATTTGTTGTTGTAGAACAAATTATTTTGTATAATTTGGTAAAAGTCTCATAGGATGGGTCGCAGTGGTTTCAAAGCCTGGCCAAATTTGGCCAGTTTTGTTTTTCTAGGTTTATTGAGGGATGATTGACAGATTAAAAGTATATATATTTAGGATGTACAATGTGATTTTTTTAAGATGCACAACGTGATGATTTAAAAATGTATACATTGTCGGGCTTCCCTGGTGGCGCAGTGGTTGAGAGTCCGCCTGCCGATGCAGGGGACTCAGGTTCGTGCCCCGGGTCCGGGAAGATCCCACATGCCGTGGAGCGGCTGGGGCCGTGAGCCATGGCCGCTGAGTCTGCGCGTCCGGAGCCTGTTGCTCCGCAACGGGAGAGGCCACAACAGTGAGAGGCCCGTGTACTGCCAAAAAAAAAAAAAAAAAAAAGCTGTGAATTTAGTGAAACAAATCAGTTTAAACTTTTTTCATGGGGGTGGGGTCCTCTAGTCTAAATCCCAGACCTGAGCTTTAGGGGGCCCCAAATAATCACAAAGACCTACCACAGATAAATGCTGGTACTCGGCATCAGCACAGCTACACACATAACCCTAAACACCCGCGGTGGTGACCAGCACCCTTCAGGTCCCAGGGAAGCTTTATCCAGGTTTCCTGCTCTCCCTTTGAAGCACAAGTGATTGTACCTGAATGCCTTGAAGGTTTGCGGACTCTGGAGTGGATGGCAGAAAGAGCTGGGGGCTAGGAATGGGCTTTGAATAGTGGAGGCATTTAATTAAGGGGAAGACAGGTTAACAAACCTTTCCTCTAAGATGGCTTGAGGGCTTCCCTGGCAGCACAGTGGTTAGGAATCCGCCTGCCAATGCAGGGGACACAGGTTCAAGCCCTGGTCCAGAAAGATCCCACACGCGGCGGAGCAACTAAGCCCGTGTGCCACAACTACTGAGCCTGCACTCTAGAGCCCGCGAGCCACAACTACTGAAGCCCGCGCGCCTAGAGCCCGTGCTCCGCAACAAGAGAAGCCACCGCAATGAGAAGCCCGCACACAGCAACGAAGAGTAGCCCCCGCTCGCCGCAACTAGAGAAAGCCCGCGCGCAGCAATGAAGACCCAATGCAGTCAAAAATAAAAATAAATAAAATCAATTAAGATGGCTTGAATCCAGTAGATTTTTGTGTAACAAGTGGATTTCCCAGTAGAACCTACAGTCCAGTTTTGATGCCGAAAACTCGGCCTCTGTGCTCTGGTGCCGAATCACATCTCGGGGACAGCGTTTGGGGTGAAGTAGAAAAGAACAGCTTTATTGCTTTGCCAGACAAAGGGGGCCACGGAGGGCTCATGCCCTGAAAAACTGTGTCCCAACCCGGGAGGATGTGGTGAGGAGTTTTATAACAGTGGTTCAAGGGCAGGTTGCTGAAGGATCAGGGTGTGGGCAGGGCCTGAACTCCTTTAATCTGGCCTCAGGTGGTGGTCTGATGAGCTTTGAGGTTATCAAACTGTGACCTCTCTGGAACATTTTCCATCTGGTGTGGGTTTTAGTTCTGCAGAAGAGCTTAAAGATATTGTGATGTGTATCCCTTGAGGTGGAATCAGGACCCTGCCCCAAGGCTGCACTGTTGTTTCTTGGCTGCTACCCACTTGTCCCTGCATCCCCGCCCTTCCCTGATGAGCAACTGTTTGAAAGACTTCCGTGCCCAGGAGCCCCTCAGGGTCCTGCTTGGTTTCAGTTTTTCCATTCCTTTTCCAATCCATGGTTATGGAAGTGCTCACAGTTTTGCAGTATTGACAATAGCTGCAGGAGTTGTCAGAGGAACATTTTGTGACATTAAATAGTTCATACCACTCTTAAATTTGTCACTATGTAGGTCTAGGTGTGTGACGCACGGTATCAGTGCTTTACATCGGCAATTGGATGAACGTTGAACCATAGAATTACAAATAGTTTTCTTTCTATAAGTATATTTGATGATATTTAATTAAATTTTCAAAAAATAAAGGCATGTTTAATTTTGCTTAAAAATTTTAGTTATATGAAGCAACTGAAATTGATCAAATAAAAATTTTGATCAACAGTAAATGTAATTTGTGTTATCCCTTTAATAACTCTATTATAGAAAAATATCTTTTAAAAAGTATATAAAATGGTTGGGGATTTTTTTTTTTTTTTTTTTTTTTTTGCGGTACGCGAGCCCCCTCACTGCTGCGGCCTCCCCTGTTGCGGAGCACAGGCTCCAGACGCGCAGGCCCAGCGGCCATGGCTCACGGGCCCAGCCGCTCCACGGCACGTGAGATCCTCCCGGACCGGGGCACGAACCCGTGTCCCCTGCATCGGCAGGTGGACTCCCAACCACTGCGCCACCAGGGAAGCCCTAGGGGATTTTTTACATATACATTAATTTACATTTTGGATGAAAATATAGTCAAAATTTGTCACTTAAAATCGCTACTGTAAATACTTCTTTAGGTGATTACTGACAATTGAATAAAAATTATGAACGTATCTTCATGATAACAACATAATTATTGATTTTGTGGAAAGGAAAATATGAAAAATAAACTTCATGAAATTAATTTATGAGTTATATGTCTTTATCTTATGACTTACTGGTGCATCAACAAAATATCCTGACTTATACAGAAAATAATTAACTTTAGTCATTTGCTGTTTTCCTGATTTGCAGTGTTATAAAAGCCACAGCTTTATGTACATTTTTCTACTCTGTCATTATGAAGGTATATTTGTTAAGGTGGTAGAACATATGTTTTTCCATTTTTAGCCTGTTTTTAACATGTAAATGTTTCAACAAATATATGTCTGTATTTGTCATCTTAACCTTCTGTCTTACAAATGTTAAGGGCAGGTCTACACTGAACCAGAGGGGAACATCCACAGGGAAATGATTACTTTCATTCCCCACCTGAGTTCTAGAGATGACTCCATGGAAACATCCTTTATGGTCACATGACAGAAATTGCTTTCTCTATACTGACCTCGTAGAAGCTGACCCATGCATCTGTCTGTGTCAGTTCATTATGGTCCCATATTTAGGTTCCTTGATCTCAGAAACTTCCACAGCTGCCCTCTCTGTCTTGCAGCCCTTGACTATAGAAACAGATCCTTTTTAGTAGAACTGTGTCAAATACTGATGTAGAGAACAAAGAGGAATTAGAGGGTGGAATTAATAACACCCACTCTTCTAAAAAAAAAAAAAAAAAGTGGAATTGATGTCTTATTGTGGGAAAAATTAGAAACACTTAAATGTCATTTTACCCAAAATCATGCTTACATTTTGTGTCATTTTGGGGATGAACGTATTTATGTACTATTCCTAAACAAAAATGTTATGCACCTATTTACTGTGGTATTTAAATGAGAAAGGAAGCATTGTAGAAGCATTAGTAACTGTCTTCTCATATGAGGTATGCATCATACGGTTATTACGCGATTTCAGGATAAAAATACGTTCAAAGTGCATTCTTTACAGAATTTATATTATAATTTTCTTTTAAGTACTTTAAAACTAAAAACACAGCTTTTTGTACTACAAAAAAAAAATCTGTGACTGTGTCTGTGTTGATGTTGAAGTTTGCTAAATTTTTCTCATCTTACTCTCTTTTGTCACTGAAATTAATCTGGAGAGTCCTAGTGCAGGCCCTGTGACTTGCCGCTAGGGAAAAGTGTTGGGCTTTTTAGCCTAGCACCTGAGAGCAAGTACCTTTCTCTCCTCCTCCTTCAATTCTCTCCTTCTATGAAAAGGCTCCAAATAAAGAAGGGAGCAATTGAACAGCTCTGGGAAGTGAGTTGTTTATTCTCCCCCTTCCTTCTGCAAAAATAAGATAAAGTATCACTGAGATTAACCGATCGCTTCAACCCAACAGCCGCTCCCTTTATGGGAAGATGCCCCTGCCCATGAGTGATGACTGTCATCTTATTTGTTAAACAGTTGGGTTCCTTGGCCTTGCTGATTTCTTGTGACCATCAGGGCTCCTCTCTGGGAATCTTCAAGGGTAAAGACTAAAGTAGTAAGTTCCTTAACTCCCAGAGAGGAGGAAGCCCAATTCCACTGTTCCAGGTGTCATAGGGGCAATACTTAGTTCTCTAATAGTCACTGAAGTACCTTTTGCCTGCGGTATTGGCTTCCTTAGACTCCCAGAAATCATGTATTATAAATGTTCAATGCTTTTTTACATTCTTAGGTGAATGGAACCTACGTATAAGTATTAAAAAGTAATTACAAATAGCATCTCATAAAATTTGTGTTTGTGTCCATATTAAAAATTTTACCTGTTGATGATCAGCGCAGAGAGGTAGTTTCGTGCAGTGATCTAATCACTTACTGGTCATCAGGATTACCTGTACAGATTTTTAAAATTCAGATTCCTGGGCCCACTGTTGACCTACCAAATAAAAAGTGGGGGGCAGTGAGAGGATTGGGGGAGTTGGAGTTATGCTGTATTCCACTTGCCTCGCCACACTTACACTTCAGTCTTTTCCACTCTGCTTTGTATCCAAGAGACTGATCCATACAAACAACATTACTGAGCATCCTTGCCTTCCGGCTTCCAGGTATGTTCTGCAAAAGGGGCCCTAGCAGGAGACAGAGGGAAGGATGATGGTGAGTCTGGGTATTTGTTCCCCCTCGCCCTTCCCTGCAGGTTGTTTCTAGCTGGAGACCTCCTTCCTGAAGGTCCTATCAAAGCCTAACTCGGCATAGGATTGTCTCTTATGTACTGATAACCACTTCCTTCCTTGTCCCTTTAGGTCTTAAGGTGATAACCTTCCAGGGTACTGCACTTTCTCTTGTAGTTTTCCTATACTCTGCCCATGTCTTTTCAATAAATTATTTTATTTAATAAAAAATAAAATTTAAATTAAGCTTTTATTAACTTATCTAATTTGAGTGTATCATCCCTTTTTGTTGCTGTAATCCTGATAGGGAGTTTAAAATATCCATCTAAAATTTCCAGGATCTCTTTGTTCCTGGAGATAGCACATTGCTATGTATCTTATGAATGCACTGTTTATTTAGAATGAGTTTTCATTCTGTTTATCCTTGTAGCTAGTGATTTTCTTTTTTAAATCTTGACTTTTGAAATTTATTGCACCCATTTTAAGTGTACAGTTTGAGTTTTGAAATATATATGTATATATACCTGTGTCATCACCCTAACAATCACGTTCAAGAATATTTCGATCGCACCAAAACGTTCTCAGCGTCTCTTTCTAATCTGTCTCTTCTCTACCCCAGCCTCAGGCAAAAACTGACCTGCTTTCTACCACTACAGATTTGTTTTGCATGTTCTAGAGTTTTATATAAATGGCAATATGCAATATGTACTTCTTGTGTCTGTTTCTCCAGTTATCATAATGTTTTTGAAATGCATCCACATTGTTGTGTCTGTCAGTGGTCTGTTCTCTTTTTATTGCTAAGCAGTATTCCAATATATAAGCATGCCACAACTTGTTAATCCATTCTGGATATCCATAGCCATTAAATGTCCATTAATGTGCTTTTGAGTTATTTCCAGTTTTTGACTCTTATGAATAAAGTTGGTATGAACATTATTGGATATCTTTTTGTGGATATTTGGTTTCATTTCTTTTGAGTAAATAAGAGTGGGATTGCTGGATCATAGGGCAGATATATGTCTGTCTTTATTAATGACATCTTTGTAATATTGATTTTATAATTCATAAATATAACATATGTATCCATCTATTTAAATCTTGTTAAATTTCTTCCTATGATGTCTTGTAGTCTATGCAAGTAGAAATCTCGCATAGCCTTTCTTAGGTTCATCTCCAACTTATGTTTGCTAGTGGTATTGTAAGTGGTATAATTTTTTTTTTTCTTTTAAGACGTTGGGGGTAGGAGTTTATTAATTTATTAATTTATTTATGCTGTGTTGGGTCTTCATTTCTGTGCGAGGGCTTTCTCTAGTTGTGGCAAGCGGGTGCCACTCTTCGTCGCGGTGCGCAGGCCTCTCACTATCGCGGCCTCTCTTGTTGCAGAGCACAGGCTCCAAACGCGCAGGCTCAGTAGTTGTGGCTCATGGGCCTAGTTGCTCCACGGCATGTGGGATCCTCCCAGACCAGGGCTTGAACCCGTGTCCCCTGCATTAGCAGGCAGATTCTCAACCACTGCGCCACCAGGGAAGCCCGGTATAATTTTTTAAATTCAATATTTTATTTGTTGCTGGTCTTTAGAAACACAATTGACTTTTATATACTGACCTTGGAACCAATTATCTTGCTAACCTTAATTATTAATTCTAATAGTTTTATCTTCTTTTGCACTTTGTATGTGAAGATATCAGCTTCAAATAACAAACACTTATTTCTTGCTTTCTAATTCTTAGGCTTTATTTTATTTTTATTTTTTATAAATTTAGTTATTTATTTATTGCTGCATTGGGTCTTCATTGGTGAGTGCGGGCTTTCTCTAGTCGCGGCGAGTGGGTGCTACTCTTCATTGTGGTGCCAGGGCTTCTCACTGAGGTGGCTTCTCTTGTTGCGGAGCGTGGGCTCTAGGCGCGCAGGCTTCAGTAGTTGTGGCTCACGGGCTCTAGAGCGCAGGCTCAGTAGTTGTGATGCATGGGCTTAGTTGCTCTGCAGCATGTGAGATCTTCCCAGACCAGGGCTCAAACACATGTCCCCTGCATTGGCAGGCAGATTCTTAACCACTGCGCCAACAGGGAAGCCCTGAGGCTTTATTTTTTCTTGTCTTGTTACACTGGCTAAAACTATATGATTTTCAATAGTATTATTAACAGGCCACCTTGCCTTTTTCTCAATTTGGGGAAAGCTTTGAATATTTCACAATTAAATATGGATTTTGGGGAGGCATTCTTTATCAGATCAGAGAAGTCCCTTCTATTCTTAAAGTGTTTCTTTGTTGTCATGAATGGGTACTGAATTTTCACAAATGCTTTTTTAGAACTTATTTAGGTAATTACCTTTCAGTTACTTTTTACAGATTTGTTATTTGCAGATCATTAATTTTTTTAAGAACCTACTTTTATTTTCTGTCTTGGATAATTTTTTTTTTTTTTATGCGGTACGTGGGCCTCTCACTGTTGTGGCCTCCCCCGTTGCGGAGCACAGGCTCCAGACGCGCAGGCTCAGCGGCCATGGCTCACGGGCCTAGCTGCTCCGCGGCATGTGAGATCTTCCTGGACCGGGGCACGAACCCGTGTCCCCTGCGTCGGCAGGCGGACTCTCAACCACTGTGCCACCAGGGAAGCCCGGATAATTTAATTTGATACTTTCTCATGTTTATTTGCATATTTCCCCCAAACTTCAAGAAAACTCTTTTTATGGTGTCCTGAGTAAAAGCAAACAAACAAAAATATTTATTCAATTCACATTTTATAACATTTATAAGCTGATTAAAACCACTTTCAGTTTTCATGCTTTTTTTTTTATGGGTAATGCCCTAAAACGTATGTCTAAACTGTCAGTCTCTTACATTCCATATGAGTTGTTTTATTTCCTGTGAACCTCCAACTCAGGTAGTGATTGCATCTAATTTTAGAACAAATAAAATAAGTGTGAACTCTGTGACCAAAATAGGGAGTAAGAATTGGTAAAAAATGATCTTCAGAAAGCCTATATCTCCATAGTTAGTTCTTACGTGCTCAAAATGTGAAATTCTTTATGACTTTTGGGATCTGATGTTTGGGATCTGATGTTTATTGTCAGAGGTCACATTCCCTAGTAAGCAGGCTCTGAGATGGAGATGAGATTGCAAAAATTTTATTAAGAGCCATACCCGTAAGGGAGTGAGAGAAGTCAAATTGGAACAATGGGAAAGTCAGATTATCAATACAAGGCAGTTATGACAGAGACCTGAGCGATTCCCACAGGGACTTCTAAAACTGAGATGGTCTTCAGAGTCATCTTACCTTGAGGCAAGGGGTAAAGATTTTATACTCCTCCCAGTCTTATGGTATTGGCTGCCATCTGGAGGGACATGTGACCTTGGACTAATGGCTCCTGGAGAGGGGCTGAGCTAAGAACTCAGTCACTGAGATTTCAGGCAGCCAGGGAATGAAGGTCTCCATCCTGAAGGGGAGATCTGGACAGCATGCCATGGCAAGTATTATACTTCTGCGTTTCAGAAGATAGGCTATGGAACCAAATGATCTAGAATCGGGTTAATCCATCTTTCCTGATAATGTTTTGATTTTGTTCATATAGTGCCCTACAGCACAGTTTCAACTTGCAGATAGAGGCTGTTTTTGAGTTTCAGTTCTGCCTTTTACAGCTCTTTGTATACTTTTTAAGTAGGGTCACAACTAATTTGCATCTCAGTTTCCTGTTCAGAGAAAATAATAGTGTATCTTAAAGTTTAAAGGCATAAGAAATTAGTTGGTACGCTTTTACCTTATACATTCCTTTTGTGTTTTTGCTGAAGAACTTTCTGTACTCATTTGCCGATTTACTTCAGCTATTCACAAGCTGAACGCCATGGAGATTGATTGATTGATTGATTGATTGATTGATGGCTGCATTGGGTCTTTGTTGCTGTGTGCAGGCTTTCTCTAGTTGCGGCGAGCGGGGGCTACTCTTTGTTGCAGTGTGTAGGCTTCTCATTGTGGTGGCTTCTCTTGTTGTGGAGCACAGGCTCTAGGCATGCAGGCTTCAGTAATTGTGGCATGTGGGCTCAGTAGTTGTGGCTTGCAGGCTCTAGAGCACAGGCTCAGTAGTTGTGGCGCACGGGGTTAGTTGCTCCACGGTATGTGGGATCTTCCTGGACCAGGGCTCGAACCTGTGTCCCCTGCATCGGCAGGCAGATTCTTAACCACTGCACCACCAGGGAAGCCATTGATGGCACTATTTTAGCAACAGGGTAAAATGGCTGATTCTAAAGACCGCTGAGTAAATTAATTAGTCTCTCATAGACTTTGACTTGCCCTAAAGTAGATAGAGCAATGGCCATTTCAATAGGACCCCATAAAGAGCCTGAACTTAAACCGCACAAAGAGCTCTGCCCTTCCGATTAGCATTACATTTAGTTTGAAAGGAAAAGTATGTCTTGACTAGAAGACCAAGTAGACTCTGAAAACTGATATTATTACTATTGTCAGGGACCCAGACCCAAATATTAATATAAACAAGGAGAAAAATGGAAAAGACAAGCTAGTGAGTTACTAATTTCCAGCAGACAATGCCCTCTCAATTTCCCTGTTGAAGAGTTCATTGTGTTTCTTCTTTGAGTCATCTTTTCCTGACGTGTAGTTGCAGTGATTGCTCTTTTCCAATAGGACATATATGGTCTTCTTTCTCTTTCTGTGACACAGGTGATCAGTTCACGAGCAGTGGCTATTTGGTGCTGAACTTTTATTTCCTCTGGACTAAGTTGGGTATTTTTCCTGTGGCTCAACATTTATGAAGACACTGAACGTGGAGCGTGTAGGTGGGTTCAGAGCGGGGAGTTCCATGGGGGAAACCTACCCGGCATTAAATAACAGCTAGTAGTCTATCGTGACCTTTGTTATTCTACAGGAGTGTGAGATGTGTTGTCTCCTAAAAACTTCACTATGCTACATTTTTCTCCTCTCCTCTCCCTGCCCCTGAAATGACATTATGTGATTTCCTCTTGTACGCAAGTTAGTTAATAGCTGAATTCAGTCAAAATCAATTTGTGAATAAGTAAACACCTCGTAATAAATAACACACTTTCAAAGTACATGTTTCTGGATTGATCTAATATCATCCAATGAGATCTGCCAGTATCATTTTACATTAATTTCTGTCATGTTTAAATGCTTTTATAGGCTAACGGAGCGGTTTGTAATTTTGCTATACCTAGGCCATTTCTCAGATACATGGCACGTAACAGATAAATAAGATGTCTGCAAAGGCATTTGTATCGAATGTTCACTGAGGGTTTCCTCTCTTACTGCCCTCACGTGTGGAAGCCACCCTGGGAAATGAATGTGCCAGGATAAGTTATCTGGGCCTCATAAAATCTTTTTCAGAAGATTGAAATAAAGTCAGTGCTTGCAGAAGACAAATCAATTGTGACATTTCTGAATAGAGTGCGATGCATTTAATTAGCACAAGACATACTGGCAAATGCTGAATTACCCAATAAATCACTAGCTGCTGGAACCCATACAGAGTGGGGAATCAGCTGTCTTGTGAGATGTACAGCGAGTGATAATGGGGAGGCCTGGCCATTTGTATTGTCACTTCGCCCCATTTTCTGCCACATTTTTTCTATTTTGACATTTGCACATGGAGCCCCTTTAATTATTCGAAACTATCAGCGAACCGTGTGCCCACCCACTCTGAGAATATTTTACAAATATTTGTATTTGCAGAGGACATCCACAATGGTTGATGTGATCTGGCAGACGTAGCTTAGAAGGACCTCTGTGGAGGAGTGTGAGTGCAGATAAAAGTCCTCAGCACAGACACTCTGCAAGAGCACCTAACAGGGTCATTAAATTTCAGTTCATTGAAAATATTGAAGGTGTTACTTCAGTCATTTATAAGTCTCACAAAGATACCTACCAGCTTAGGCAGAAAAAAGGGCTTACTTTTAATGTTTGACACCTTTGGTTAGATTTTTTTTTTTTAACCTGTAACTTAGAAGCTACTTCAGTCTATCTTTGAAATGCTGCAGCGGAAGAGCATTGAAGCTTAAACCCAATGTTTTGGCTATTGACACTCTGAGAAAAAAAACTAGAAAATGAATCTGAAATGAGTCTTGTTGGCTCTGGAACACAAGGCAGAACATTCTCTCCAATTGAGGGATATTTTATACATAAATTGGTGGTTCTACTAGTCAGCCTTTTATTGACTAGCTTTCTGTGATACAAACAGGAAGGTAGCTTCCCAGATGAACACTAGATCATGTGAAAGACCCCTCCCTGTTCCACCCCCCACCCACATTGCTCCCTCCTCAGGCACCATGTTAAGGGTGACATTTCCAGCCCTTGATGGTAGGTAGGTGCAATGTAAGGAAACAAACGGGTTTTTATTTGTAAAGAATCTCAGGTCTGTAAAGCTGGAGTCGGAGTTTCCTGGAGGGTAGAAACTCTAGAAATGCTATCACCACTTGTCTGAAGTTATGGAAATCTATCTTGTATTGCTGTGGCTTTCAACCACAGTGCAGAGAGGAAAGAAGGAATCTCCATCACGTGGGAAGGTCCCACTGCTTCCCTCCCCCAACATCCTAAAATGTGAATGGGGAAGAGATCCCCTATTCCCCAAGGAATCTATAGGAACAGGGAGGCAAGCATACATTACAAAATAAAACCCACAGGCATCCAACAATGTCTGCTACACAGACACTACCCATACATCAGTACCCGGTACCTTTCTCCATTGTTCTCCTCATGACTGTGCTTAGGGAGGATGACTTCCCAGCCGCAAGTGGCTGAATCTAGATTAGGTTAAGCCTGTCATGCCAATGCCATTTCCTTTACCAATGACTGGTTGGGGAAAGGGGGTGTCATACAGTCCCATCTGATGGGATGTTGGGGAAGTCTGTTGGCAGGTTCTAGGACAGTTTATTTGCTCTGATATGGAGGCACAGAAAGAGTAATAACGAGTTCTGTCTCTGAATGTGTTTGAATGTGGAGAACCTGAGCTGATGGAATCCTTTTTAGCAACAAGAGCACAGCCTGAGGGCTGAAGCTAACACTCTAAGGATGGAAGGCTTAATAGGTGACCAGTCATCCCAGTTGTCCGGCCCAAGGGTGTTTCCATGACTTCGGACTTTAAATCCCCAAACCAGGAAATGTGACAGTCACATCAGGACAAGGTGGTTACCCTAGAAAAGAAAAGACTGGGTGTTTGACAGTATCGTCAAGCTGCTGAGTTAACCAACTCTGCAAAAGGTCTTTGGACTTTAATCATTGTGATAAACGTCCTTATTGTTCACGCCATTCTGAGTTGTGCGTTGTCTCATGTGGCTGAAAGCACCTCAATGACCAATATGGAGGAAATTTTATTCTAGATAAAACCCAACAAAAGTGAGTGGTGCTGTAGCCATAGGAAGATACTGTCTTTTTAAATGTGCACTTCTTAATCCGAAACCTTTCACTTATAGTTAACTAACTCATGGACGCATGAAAATTCATTTAATAGGAAGTAATAATCCGCTCATGACGAGCCATACATTTTGACTTATCACTTGACATGGCCGCTCTCTGCTCTTACAGTGAAGTGAACTCTTAGAAATATAAATAACTGGAAAGCAGACCAACTGTGGACTGTTGCTGAAACCGCTTTTACTTCAGTGGCAATAAAAGTCAAATGAGCAGATAAGAATTCAACGAATGAAGTAAAGTTTTGATTAGCAGCTTCAAATGACCCAAATGGCAAATACCAAAAACCAACAAAAAAGGGGCCTTGATATTATCTTTTTTTTTTTTTGTGGTACGCGGGCCTCTCACTGTTGTGGCCTCTCCCGTTGCGGAGCACAGGCTCCGGACGCGCAGGCTCAGCGGCCATGGCTCACGGGCCCAGCCGCTCCGTGGCACGTGGGATCCTCCCGGACCGGGGCACGAACCCGTGTCCCCTGCGTCGGCAGGCGGACTCTCCACCACTGCGCCACCAGGGAAGCCCCTGATATTACCTTTTTTAATTAATTTTTTTTTTTTAGCTAACTGTAGATTCACCATCATTTTCATTGTCTGGAGCTATGTTTGTCATTCTGTGCTTCTGGGGAGAAGGGTTACATTAGAAGTCTGTCTCAAAGTGTAAGCAAAGCATTAGACAAACAGACTTCTTCAATTTGCTGCTTACTTGGCTTCATCACAAACACCATTGAGTATCTGTGGAGTGATTGGTGAGTACTGACCTTACCCATGACCTCAGACAATCAGTTCTGTCATCTATTTAAACACAAAAAGAATGGTAGGACTTCGTGCCACTAACATGGCTTAATCGCCTAAGCATCATGGCAATAGCAACTCTAGAGCAAATGCCAGAGACAATTGGACATCATAACACTTGGCAGTGGAAGTGCTGGTCTGGAGGGCTCATTCTCAGTGAGTGCCTTGGGGATCCGTTTCCAGCCATCTCTCCTGTTAAATGTGCTGTGATACCACTCAAGGAATGAGGAAATGTTGGCAACGGAATCATCAGATTACTGACTACACTCGGCTATTTATCTCCCTTCGTCAGAGCTGGATGGTGGCAGATTTCAATGTCTGGTCGATTGAGGCTCTAAATCAGTGAACTGGCAGGACTTGTGATGTACCATCAGGGATGATGGCCATCTGGGGGAAATCCTCGGCAGACTTAAGGAGGCCTCACACTCAGTGGAAGGAAATATAATTGCACTTTGTAATTTGTGCAACTTTAATGGGTGTTTCTCCTTTAAAAAAGACAAGAGTTTTTAAAGGAATCCAAATAAGCCCTTCTTCTAGCTCCACTTTTTTTTTTTCTTCTTTTCAGGCCAAATAAGAAAATCTGCTAGTGAGAATATCTGATTTCCAAAATAATGTGTTTTCAAAAATTGCTGCTTCACAACTAAGAGTTTTAATTAGTCTTTCCTTGCCTTGTAGTATTGCAGTTTTTTCTCACAAAAACTTTTCTCTGATGAAAAGATATGAGTATAAATGTTTGATTTGGTCACTTTATCATTACTCACTTAACTTGCCCAAAGAAGTTTCACTCTGCTTCTCTATCGGTAAGAATGTACCCACCAAGCACTCTGGGTATGCTTCATAATAAGTAAAGTTTCCTATTTCTGTAAGAGAACTGGAAGTTGAAAAGCAAGTATCAAGTCAAATATTGCTTCGGGAAAGAATTAGGGAAGAATCATATAAGTCATTTTTAATTTTCTCCAAACAAAATTAGAGGAATCCTAAATTTCCATCTAAACCAGTGCTCTAGATTTCTTTTTTCTCCCCTTGAAATGAAATAGTGGAGCATAGAAGCTTTGAACTAGAAATTAGAGCAGAGATTTTTCGATTCTGTAGACTTGGAATTCAAATGTTTGTTTTGCCACTTGCCTGTGTGACGTGCATCGTGTTAAACTTTCAGAGCTTCAGTTTTTCTCATTTGAATATTGGGACCATACTATCTATTGCATAGGGTTGTTTTATATTAGATGATGTCAAGCAATTAGCGGAGTGCTGTACAGTTCTTAATAAATGGTATCATTGTAATTAGTAGTAATTTAGATTCATATTACTTCTAAATACACGCATAATTTCTTCACGTTGCTCTCTCAAGTTTGATGCATTCACCAACCTGCTAATCTCCCTGTCAAACAATCTCCTTTACCTAATATTTTGGAACATTTACTTTTTCTTTTTCTCTCTCTTTTTTTTTTTTTTTTTTTGACTACATTGGGTCTTCGTTGCTGTGTGCGGGCTTTCTCTAGTCGCGGCGAGCTGGGGCTACTCTTTGTTGTGGTGCGCGGGCTTCTCATTATGGTGGCTTCTATTGTTGCGGAGCACAGGCTCTAGGTGCACAGGCTTCAGTAGCTGTGGCACGCCGGGCTCAGTAGTTGTGGCTTGTGGGCTCTAGAGCGCAGGCTCAGCAGTTGTGGCACACGGGCTTAGCTGCTCCACAGCATGTGGGATCTTCTCGGACCAGGACTCGAACCCGTGTCTCCTGCATTGGCAGGCGGATTCTTAACCACTGAGCCACCAGGAAAGTCCCTGGAACATTTTCTTGTTGTTACCATTCTTTCATCCAAAGCACTGTGGTATCACCTTTGACTTTTTATTATTTATGTGTTCACACTTAGAAATTATTCTTTACAGATACATGTGATAAATATAAAAACAAAAAATCTTTTCTCCATACTGTAAGTCATTATCAGTATCAGAAAAAGAAAAGAACAGAGGCAAATTTTCTTGCTTTTCTTCCATTGGGTTGTGTTAAAGGAGAGAACTAAATACTGTATTAATTTCCTGGGGCTACCTGAACAAATTATGAAAAACTAGGTGGCTTAAAACAACAGTAATGTATTCTCTTACAGTTCTGGAGGCCAGAAGACCAAAATCAAGGTGTTGGCAGGGTTAGTGCCTTCTAGGGCCGCTGAGGGAGAATCCGTTCCATGTCCCTCTTCTAGCTTCTGGGGCTTCCCTGAACTTAGTTGGCATCCCTTGGCTTGTATGTGCATCACTCCAATCTCTGCCTTCTTTACATAGCTTTCTTCCCTATGTTCTCCTCTGCACCTCTGAGTATCTTCAAATCTATACTAGTCACTGGATTTAGAGCTCACCCTAATCCAGTATGACTTCATCTTAACTTGGTTACATCTAGAATCTCTTTCTTAAAAAGGTCACATTCTGAGCTTCCTGATGGACATGAATTTTGGGGGGAGACACTATGCAACTAAGTACAACTATAAACAAAAATTAATTTTTTAAAAAAAGAGGAAATAAAGTGAGTTTTCACTCTCCTAAAAAAATCTGCCACAAAAGCAGGCTTTTGTATTTGCTCTCCTTTTTAAAAAAATCCTCATTGTTACTACCCTAGATAAGGTTCTAGTGCAGAGCTAATAATTTAGAAATACGTAATCTAGTCTATATTGCTTTCTCAAGTCCATGAACTTGGCCCTGATTGGTTAGAAACATCCCTCTTGTGGGTGGCGGTGGAGAGAAGAATTAGGATTTTTACCTGTACAGAAATAATGTCATCTTTTGACATTCAAAATAGGTCTCTACAGCCAAGATAATTCCCTTGTAAGCCTATCTATTTAGTTGAAAAGGAATTTAACAAATTCTTTTGGCACAAGTCTCTCTACATTTTGAGATATTAATTGCTAAACCAGTGATTTAGGTCATAGAGGACCCTCAAAATATATAGTAAATGCCAATAATTGTGATTAATACTTAGCTAATTATTTGTAATTCGAAAGGAGGAGGTGTATAAAAACCGCCTTGATTCCTGGGTTTGGGGAAGGAAATTGGAAGGGATAGGGAAAAGAGTTAAATAAGAAGATATGGGTGCTTCTCTGGTAGCGCAGTGGTTAGGAATCCGTCTGCCAATGCAAGGAACACGGGTTCAAGCCCTGGTCTGGGAAGATCCCACATGCTGCGGAGCAACTAAGCCCGTGCGCCACAATTACTGAGCCTGCGCTCTAGAGCTCGTAAGCCACAACTACAGAAGCCAGCGCACCTAGAGCCTGTGCTCCACAAGAGAAGCCACCGCAATGAGAAGCCCGCACACTGCAACAAAGAGTAGCCCCCGCTCACCGCAACTAAAGAAAGCCTGCGCACAGCAACAAAGACCGATGTAGCCAGAAATAAAAACAAAAACAAAAACAAACCCCACAAGCATCGTAAAAGAAAAAGAAAAGATATGGGTCAAAAATTTATCTTCTAGCTGGGACGAAAAAGTTCATGACAGACCATCACTCCTGCCCTAATAAAATGGATAACCATAAAATCTACATATATTTTAAAGCTAGTATAGTGCTATGGAAAAACATAAATATAAAGGAACTGCATTCCAGAGAAGGGCAAGCCTTTCCTAAGTGAGCAAAGACTGGTAGCCAGTTTCATCCCAGGGGCAAATTGTCCTGTCTGAACATGGTTAGGACAATTATTAGGTCTGCCATAGGAAGAAAGATTTCCTAGGGTAAAGAGATACCAGCAGAACTTGAAACCATCTGGTGATAGATTGGAATGTGGAACAGCCTCAAATTCATTCCTGTTTATCCTTCCATAGTCACCCTAGAATTTTGCTGGATACAAGGAGATAGGGTAAGCTGAAGGTGGAGCTGGAAAGCAGAGAGATCAGTATACACAGAGCAGATCTTGCCTTCAAGCCTTTTGAAATCAAGAAGTGACCAAAACTAACTGATGGGGCAACCCAGCCTCAACCTGGGGCAATTTCTGATTGGATCACAGTAATTAGTCACCCGCCCTAGTTGCCAGAAGAAAAGGGTATGTCCTCTCCCTGGGGGAAAATACTACTTACTCCAATGTCTACACTTCTTTAATCAGAGATCTGACATACAGTAAACACAGTATGAAACATGCAAACAATCATGAGAAAATAGCCAACAGGAAGGATAGTTCAAAGAAACTGACCCGTAGATGACCTAGATGTTGGAATGAGCAGGTTAAAGACTTTAGCAATTCTAATTATTTTAAGGAAGATACAGGAAACGTTGGGAAACTCAACGAAAAGCTGGAGAATTTTAAAAGAACAATGAAAATGCTATTAAAGAAGCAAATTGACATTCTAGGATTGAAAAATACAATATCTGAAGTTAGAAATTCATTGAATGGGCTTAATGGCAGATTGGACACAGCAAAAGAAAGGACCAATAAACTTGTAGATAAATAGAAATGATCTAAACTGAAACAGAGGGTGAAAAAGGAATGGAGGAGAAAACAGCATTGGAGACATGAGGGATAACAAAGGATGGTCTAATACTTGAGGGAGAAGAGAGAGAGAATGACGCAGAATAAACATTTAGAGAGAGAATGGCTGAAAATGTTCTAAAATTGATGATAAATGTCAACCCACAGATTCAAGAAGCTCATCAAACTCCAGTCTGGGTAAGTACAAGGAAAGCTACACACTGGCACATCATAGTCAAATTGCTGAAAAGCAAAGAAAAAGAGAAAATCTTAAAAGCAGCCAGAGGAGAAAAGACACATTATATTCAGAGGTACAAGAATGAGATTGACTTGTCAAAAACAGTAGAAGTCAGAACACAATGGCATGACATCTTCAGATTACTTGGTAAAAAATATGCCTACCTAGAATTCTATACCCAGCAAAAGTAAACTTCAAAATGAAGCTAATATAAAGATGTTTTCAGATGAACATAAGCTGAGAGAATTTTTTGCCAGATGATCTAATACTATAAGAAATAAGACAGGAAAAAAACAAATTCAAGCTAATAGGGAAATATTCCCAAATTGAAGCATAGATGTAATGTCAAGAGAAACCATTGAACAAAATACAGAAATATATAGCTAAGAAGAAAAAATAAAATGAAAAAATAAAATTTTTGTTAAATCTAAAAGAAGGCAGACACTCTTGAACAAAGGAACAATTAGAGCACAGATAGAAAGGAAGTAGACTTAAAACAAACTATATCAGTAATTACAGTAAGTGCAAAAGGAATAAATACTCCTTTGTCCGATTCTGTTAGTCTGAATAATAAAACAAGATCCA
Source organism: Phocoena sinus (assembly GCF_008692025.1). Lineage (NCBI taxonomy): Eukaryota > Metazoa > Chordata > Mammalia > Artiodactyla > Phocoenidae > Phocoena > Phocoena sinus. The sequence continues at coordinate 5,961,497 of NC_045764.1, forward strand.
AATATGTGTTGTTGATAAGAGACTCACTCTAAATACAAGGACACTGATAGAGTGACAGTAAAAGGATTTAAAAAGTTATGCTGTGCAAACACTTACTATAAAAGAGCTGTTGTGGCTGTATTATATCAGACAGTGTATTTCAAGACAAGGAGTCTTATCAAAAATAAAGGACATTTCAAAACGATAAAATGGTAATTTCATAAAAAATAACAACCTTACGTGGGTTTGCATTTAATAATGTAGCTCCAAAACTCTGTCGTCTTATGTGAGATATCAACAGGATTTTACAGCGATTATCACATATTCCTCCTGGATATCTTTTCTTCGTATAGCTTCCGGGGCAGATACTCTCATGGTTTTCCACTGGTTAATACTCCTCCTCACTGGTTAATACTCTTCAGTACCTTTTTGGGAACAGCTGTCATGCTACTTAAATGTGGACGTGTCCCAGGGCTCAGTCCGTGTCCCTCTTTTTTTCTGCATCTATATTTACTTCCCTGATGTTCTCATCCTGCATATAACAGTTTTGTATCTCACTTCACTAACAACTTTCAAATCTTTGACCTGCCGCCCAAACTTCTGTGTCAGATCCTAGACTTGTATATCCAAATGTCTATTCAGATCTCTACTCAGTTATCTTATAATCATCTTAAACTCAACCTGACCCAAAGTAAACAAATGATTCAGCCTGTGCTTCAGCCTTTCCGTACGTACTATTGAAGGCATCAATATTCTTGCAGTTGCTAAGTCCAAAATTCTTGGCGTTATTAGTGATTCCATTCTCTTTTTCACACCTCACATACGATCCCTAACGAATTCCTATGGCGCTGCCATCAAAATACATTGAGAATCCAACTACCTCTTACCACCTCCGTTGCTACCACCCGGGTCCAATAAACCAGGAGCTTGAACTGGCTTTGTGCAGTAGAGTTCTAACTGAATTCTACACTTATACGCACTCTACCAAACTCTTTCCATATAGCAGCAGGAATTGTCCACCCCCCTTTTTTTTTTTTTTCAAGAATGAGAGGCTTTCTGATGTATATATATATTTAATTGGGGTGAAATGAACACAATCATTTTTATGTGTATAATTCGGTACTATTTAGTACATTCACAGTATTCTGTAACTGCCACCTCTATTAAGTTCCCAAACATTTTTACCATCCCAAAAGAAAACCCCATACCCATTAGGCAGTCACGCTCTATTCCCCATTCCCTTCACCCCCTGGAAACCATCAATTGCTTTCTGTCTTTATGGATTTACTTATTCTGGATATTTCATATAAGTGACATCATATAATATGTGACCTTTAGTGACTGTTTCTTTCACTTATCCTAATGTTTACAAGGTTCATCCACTATGTAGCATCTGACAGTACTTCGTTCCTTTTTATGGCCGAATAATATCGCACTCTTTGTATATACCACATTTATTTACCCATTTTTCTATTGATGGCGTTTGGTTTGTTTCCAGGTTTTGGCTATTGTAAGTAGTGCTGTGTGAACATTTGTGTATAAGTATTTGTTTGAGTCCTTGGTTTGAATTCTTATTTTTATTAATTTTTAAATTTTGAAACAATTACAAACTCACAGAAAAGTTTAAGAGCAGTGCAAAGAACATTTATTTTCCTGAAGCATTTGAGAGTATGTTGCTGTCCTTATGTCCCAATTTCCCCTAGTACCTTAGCAAGTATTTCCTACAAACAAGGACACTCTCCTAAGTAACCATAACACCACCACTAGAGTTAATGTATTACTACCGTCCAGTCCTCAGACCTCATTCAGGTTTTGTCAGTTATCCTAATAATGTTCTTTATAGCAAAAGGATTCTGTGCAGAATCAAATGTTGTGTTTAGTTGTCAGGTCTTTTTTAGGTTCCTTCAGTGTAAAAAATTTCTCTGTCTTTGACTCATATAGTGTTGACATGCTTGAAGATTACAGGCAGTGATTTTCTAGAATGTCCCCTGATTTGGAGTGTCTGATGGTTCCTCATGGTTAGATTCAGATTATACATCTCGGTCGAGGATGTCATAGAAATGGTGCTGTGTTCTCTCAGGTGATACATGATACCAGCCACTGGAAGTGTGCACTCTTTTTCCATTTGTAATTAATAAGAATTTTGCAGGGGGGAGTAATATAAACTGTGTCAGTATCTCATTTATCATCAAACTTTCCATATTTATATCTGTATGTATAATTTTCTATTTTATAAATGAGTTATAATTGGTTCCTATTATTACTCATTGTAATGCTCAAATGGCCCATATTCGGTTAGTGAGAACCCCTTCAAGTTAGCTTCTGTGTCCTTTTAACATGTCATTCTTTTCATCCTTCTGTGCTTTCTGGTAGAAGAAGATATTTTAGATTCCTCTTATACATTCCTTGTACCAACTTTGGAATCAGTCATTTATCCAAAGAGCCCTAGTTCCTTATACTGAAATATAATATTTAGAAGACATGATCTGGGACCTAGGAGTGCACATTGCTATTGGAGTGTCACCGTTCCCAGACCTCTCAGTTGGCAGAGTTAGGGAGTGTGTGTGTGTGTGTGTGTGTGTGTGTGTGTGTGTATACACATGCAACTCCACATTTAGATTATAGGCATACCTCAGATATATTGCAGGTTTAGTTCCAGACTAATGCAGTAAAGTGAATATTGCACTAAAGTGAGTCACATGAATTTTTTTGGTTTCCCAGTACATTTAAAATTATGTTTACACTATACTGCAGCCTATTAAATGTTCAATAGCATTGTGTCTAAAAAAAGCAATGTATGTAACAATTAAAAATACTTTATTGCTAAGAAATGCTAACCATCCCCTGAGCCTTCAGCGAGTTGTAATTTTTTTTGCAGTAGTAACATCAGAGATCACTGATCACACATCATCATAACAAATGTAAAACTAATGGGAAAGTTTGAAATATTGTGAGACTTACGAAAATGTGACACAGAGACACAAAGTGAACAAATGCTGCTGGGAAAATGGTGCTGGAAGGCTTGTTCCATGCAGGGTTGCCACAAACCTTCAATATATTAAAAAAAGAAAAAAAAAGAGTATCTGTGAAGCACAATATGGCAAGACACAGTAAAATGAGGTGTGCCTTTATTTTTATAACTATATATATATTGGAAACCAAGGGTTTTTACCAACTGGCTTCCAACACCACAGGGTTTGTTCTAATTTTCTCCCTTTCATAACTCCCTTCCGTAACCATGAGAAACATGGCTACAGTTATCTCTAATACATTTCACTATTTGTAACCACGTTTCCATCTGTACCACCAGCCACTCCCTTGCATGGACACCCTCCTCTCCCAACATGGGCTGTAATAGCACTTTCCGGGCTGTACTATGTGCCTTCCACACCCAGATGCTCTACTCACCCAGCGTGGGCTCTGGTTCCCCACAGTGGACCACCCCTCTGTAGAGGTGCCTTCTACAGACCCTCAGACTTTGATTCTTCATATTGGTTCACCCGTGTGGCTGGTGGCCCTCCCCATTTCCTCATCCTGCTCAGGCTCCAATATCCCCAATCAGACCAGCCCTCCTTAACCTGCTTGGTCTTGGACACCCTGTGCTGAGCAGGCTTTCTATGTGGATGCTCTCTTCACCTCACCTGGGCTCTGACTCCCATCCTGGGTCACCATGGCCCCATCCCCCTTCTCTGCTGGCATGGATGTCTACCCTGCTTTGTGCTACCTCATGGCTTTTGGACTGAGTTGTTCAGGAAGAGAAGGAAGGAAGAAAAAACAGAATGATCCTTTTAAAACCTAAATCAGATCAAAATAGTTGTAGCAATTTGCATAGCCGTCGGTGGTTTATGAAGTATCTCATTCCTCTGTATCTTCCTGAAATGGCTACCCATCTCAGGCAGAGCAAAAGCCAAAGTCTTCATAATAGTATTCTAAGCCCTACTTGACTGCCGCTTGTTACTCCAGTTCCTCAACTCTTTCTTTTTCTTTTTTGTAAATGTTTTTAATTTTTATTATTATTTTTAAATTTATTTATTTTTGGCTCTGTTGTGTCTTCGTAACTGCGCGCGGGCTTTCTCTAGTTGCGGCGAGCGGGGGCCACTCTTCGTTGTGGTGCGTGGGCTTCTCATTGCGGTGGCTTCTTTTGTTGCAGAGCATGGACTCTAGGCACACGGGCTTCAGTAGTTGTGGCTCACGGCCTCAGTAGTTGTGGCTCGCGGGCTCTAGAGAGTAGGCTCAGCAGTTGTGGCTCACGGGCTTAGTTGCTCCGCGGCGTGTGGGATCTGCCCGGACCAGGGCTCAAACCCGTGTCCCCTGCATTGGCGGGCAGGTTCTTAACCACTGCGACATCAGAGAAGCCCTCCTCAACTCTTTCTAACTCCCCACTCCTATTCCCATGTTCAAACTCTCCTCACACACCTGCTTTACTTGCTGTTTGTCAAATATGTGAGGCAAGCACCTGACTCATGGTTCTTTGTTATAACTATTTCCTCTGCTTCAAACATTCTTTCCCTGGACTTTCCTTCAAGCATTCATGCAAATCTCATCTTCTTAGTAAAGTTTAACCTGATGTATTAGTTTGCTCGGGCTGCCATAATGAAATACCACAGACTGGGTGACTTTAACAACGGAAATGTAATTTGCTCACAGTTCTAGAGGCTACAAGTCCAAGATCAAGGTGTCTGCAGGTTTGCTTTCTTCTTGGCTTATGGATGTCCACCTTCTCCTTATGTCCTCCTAGAGCCTTTTCTCTGTGTGTGCACGTCCTGGGGTTGTATGTCCCTGGTGTCTCTCTCTGTATGTCCTAGTCTAGTCTTATAAGCGCACCAGTCAGGATAGTTTCATTTTAACCTCCCTCTTTAAAGGCCATATCTCCAAATACTGTCACATTCTGAGGTACTGGGGGTTAGGACTTCAACATATGAACTTTGGAGGGATGGCATTCAGTTGATAACAGCTGACCATCTAGTAGTGAAATTTGCACTAACCTGGCATTTCCAATCACCATCAACTGGTTCTACATTTATATTTCCATAACTTTGATCAATTTGTACCATAGTATATAATTCGATCCATATATATTATGGTTTCTCTCCTGCTACTGAAATATAAATTCTGCAGGGGCTTAGAGCAGTGCTTACTACATGGTAAGCACTCCATGCATCACGTTGAATGAACGAATGACATTAGTTTATCCATTTATTGTTGATGAACATTTAGGTTATTTCCAGTTTGTTGCTATTATGAAGAATGTGCAATGAATATTATTTTAAATGTACCCTGGCATATATGCATCAGTATATTCTATACAGCGTGGAATTGTTGGGTCATAGGATATGTGAATTATGCTAGCTTCTTAGGACTGCTGTAGCAAAGTGCCACAAATTGGGGGACTTAAAACAACAGAAATTTATCTCTGACAGTCTGAGGGCTCAAAGTCTGAAATAAAAGTGTCAGCAGGGCCATGACCCTTCTGAAAGCACTAGGGAAGACTCCTACCTTGCCTTTTCATAGTTTCTGGTGTTTACCTTCCATGACTTAGGCAGCATAACTCCAGTCTCTGCCTCTGTCTTCAGCTGACCTTCATCCCTGTGTGCCCGTGTCTCTGCATCTCTATCTCCATATCTCATTCTTCTTTCTCTTATAAAGATACTGGTTACTTGATTAGGGCCTCCTCTAATCCTGTCTGACCTCATTTTAACTTGATTACTCCTGAGAAGACCCTAATTTCAAATAAGATCACATTCACAGTTACTGAGGGTTAGGACTTGGGCATATCTTTTTCAGGGACACCAGCCAACCCACAATACTTATTTATCTAGCATTAGTAGATGGCACCAAAAACAGTTTCCCAAGTGGTTGTGCAAATTAGCACTGCCACCTGTGGTCCATGAGAGACCCCATTCCTCCATGCTCTCTCCAACACTTATTATTGTCAGACATTTTAATTTCTCCATTGAATCTGAATGAGAGCCTTGCTGGGTAGGCTATTCTTGGTTGTAGGTTCTTCCCTTTCATCACTTTAAATATGTCGTGTCACTCCCTTCTGTTCTGGAGAATTTCTGCTGAAAAATTGGCTGGTAACCTTATGGAATTCCCTTGTATGTTATTTGTTGCTTTTCCCTTGTTGCTTTTAATATTTTCTCTTTGTCTTTAATTTTTGTCAGTTTGATTACTTGCCATGTTCCTCCTTGCGTTTATTCTGCGTGGGACTCTCTGCTCGTCCTGGACTTGGGTGACTGTTTCCTTTCCCATGTTAGGGAAGTTTTCAGCTATTATCTCTTCAAATATTTTCTCAGGTCCTTTCTCTCTTCTCCTTCTGGGACCCCTATAATGCGAATGTGGGTGCCTTTAATGTTGTTCCAGAGGTTGTCAGGCAATTTAATTTTAGCTAATCTGGTGGTTGTGATAGTATCTTATTGATGGTTTAATTTTCAAAATGCTTGTCAAGTTTCACAAAATCTGCTGTCTCTGGATTTTTATTTCATTTTATAAACTGGTTTTTGAACTAGTTTGGCCACAACTAATATCTTTACGATAATGCTTTCCAATCCATGAATATGGTATGCTATGCCATTTATTCAGTCTTCTTTAATGTCACTCAATCAAGCTTTATAAGTTTCCCCATTAAAAAAATAATTGAGATCCAAATACTTTCTTCTCTCGTTTAGTTTCTAACAGTTAGGTGCAGGCTGAGGCAGCTTTGGGCCAATCTGGAGAGCAACAAATTAAACTAGGTGGCATGACATATCAAAAAGAGGGAGGATGTGAAGTTTAGTGTTCTCATGTATTTTTAGAGTCCTTCCATAGCTATTCTCAGTTTCAGCCTTGTTCAAACCCTGGTGAGAAAGCCATAGCATGCTACTTGGTCCACCACAGCAGGAAGAAGGGGCTAAGCAGAGGTTAGGGGCAGATCACTGGGCAAATAAATTTGTAGGTGGTGCGACTGACATTCAGAAATCTGTAGCTCGTCTGAAATGACACCAAGTCAGCTGGTGTGTCTTTCTGAGTTTTCAGCAGACCAAAAGAGATCAGATCACAAGGCACATGAAAGGCAGACCTGAGCTGCAATTTAGCTGGGCAGGTGACCTACAAATAGAAGACTTCAGTCCTGTGGATGCAGCCGGTACCCACCTAAGAACCAACACAAAGCCCCTCCTCCCCAACGCCTTGGGGACACATAGGTCACCCTTCTTCTTCATACACAGGCACATCATCTTAGAAAAGCAGGGCGGGGCAGACCATCTCAAAGACTGAGTGCCATTGTCCTAGAGATAGTGAGCAATAGCTGTAAGAACTGTTTAGATGATTGGCTAGGAATAAGTTTAAACCAGATTAGGCATTTAGGTTTTCTTTTCTCTGCTAACCTGTGGGTGCAGGAGAAAGGGCAAATCAAATAAAGATCAAATTTAGAAGTATATTTTCTATGCATACATGAGTCATGATGTGAGTTAAAAAATTGTCGCTCCACTACTAAATCTCCCAGCTTTCTGCCTCTTTTGCCACTGCTCCATTCTGCGTTTTGAAGAATTCTTAAAACGTTTGATTATTCTCTTGTTCCACCCAAGTGTCTAGATGGCTCCCTATTCTTAATGAATGGGACAGCAAATGCAGGCACACTGTGTTATCCATGGCACTGCCCTAGCCCACTTAACTAAGTGTGGTCCCTACAACGTTGCAACAGTAGGTAGAGTCTACATCCTGTCAGACTCCCCTGCCCCAATGTCCCAAAATATTCCGTGTTGGTGTTTCTGTCCGAGTTTATGGTCATAATCTTTTTGCAAAGAACATACGTAGTATGGTACCGCCTGCTTATGGAAAAAATCTCTCATCTGGGGAAGAGGCAGCATCCAGTAATCCCTAAGTCTTCAGGATCCCACAGGAACATAGAGTTTTCACTTTGGATACCAAACAAGCATGAGATATTAATTGTCTAAATCACTGAGTGGCTAGATTATGTATGTTCAATTAGATGTGTGTATATTTACATATAATATAATATTGTGATTTTTATCAAGTACTACACGACAGTGTGCTATGCTAATACCCAATATTATTTATTTTTGAAAGTTCACCAGATGCTGGTCAGTCTTTTTGATTCCCTTTATGACTCCCAATTCAGAAGCAGATTACAAGCTTATTACAAAGTGGAGTAGTACGAGGGCAAACTCAAGAGGCCATTTCAGAAAAAAAGGAATCAAAATTTGCAGCCTTCAAGAGACAGGAAATAGGGAATTCCCTGGTGGTCCAGTGGTTAGGACTCGGCGCTTTCAGTGCCATGGCCCTGGTTTGATCCCTGGTTGGGGAACTAAGATCCCACAAGCCATGCAGCATGGCCCAAAGGAAAAAAAAAAAAAGAGAGAGAGACAGGAAATAGAAGTTATCTTCTCACTGACTTACCCAGGAGTGGGAGGGGACACACACACCAACTCATTCATGCATGCATTCATTCACTCCTTCCTTGATGCGGCATATAAGTACTGAGCACCTATTCCATTCCAGATGCTGCAGCTACAGAGGTGAGGCAGATGACCGTGAGGTTTAGGGTCTAGTGGGGCAATCACTACAGCACACCAAATAACCAATTGAAAGATTTCCAGCTAAGCCAACCCATTGTATAGACTTCTCTATTTCCTATAAAAGAGTTTACAATTTTGGAATAAAAAGTTCTCTTTAATTTTGCGTGGTTGTTTTAGATGTTTGGGCAAAACTCAGGGCCAATGTTCATTTTGCTATGTTTTGATTTTTGTACCTTGGCAAGGCAGGGATTTTTGTGGGTGATTATTCTTCTGAATAATGTTTTTCTGGATTAGACATGCCACCTACACTGTCCTTTCAAAATCACCACGTTCTCCTATTAACTTTTGTTTCAAAGTTCTTGACGTATACAGATATATTTTCTCTATTTTGTTATGAACTTATTTATCATATACCCCATTAGTTACAGTAGCATCATGTAAAATATTCATAGCTTAAAAATACATTTTCCTTTCCTTTCAAATGTAATTTGAATTTGCTGGTATAAATATTTTGTCATAGGAAAAGCATTTTTAACAAGCAGGTGGCATTTAAACTATTTTATTGAGATGGCATGATTCCCGAAGCATGTTGGAATTTGCAAATATGATTTGATTTATATGACTTGACCAAAATTTATATTTTGGTCCTTTGTAATCCAGGGCCAGGAGAACTAATTAGAACCATGACTCCAAGTTATAAAGCATACTTATTGATTCAGATCATGAAAAGACCAGAACGATCAAAAGCAAACATCCATCTCCCTCTTCACCCAGCGTTCAGGGAGTTAAGTGCTGTTTGTTTCAAATCCTTGGCATTTAACGCCACCTTTGTATTGAAGAGGACAATTAACGTCTCTATCCATTCACTGTTAGGAGTTAGTATGTTAATTAGCAAAATCACTCAATTAACAGCATTCGCTGAAACACCACTCGTTGCTCACTTTTCCTCATCTACCTGAACATATAAACAATTGTCACATTGAAGAAAATGTCTAAAGCCCCTGGAATGCTTACTTATTTATATTTCAGCTGTACTAGGAAACAGGTGTCCTGGTATTTAAAACAGATGTCCTGGTGTTTATTTCATTATATCACACATTTGTAAACTCATAAATATACTTACATAGAAATGTTCTCTCCTTTTACACATTTTTGAGGCTCAGAAAGGTCAACTGCCTAAGGACACATAGCTGTAGTTAGTAGTAAAGCGCAACTTTTGACTTAGGGTCGGGTATCTTCAGAATCTAGAATTTTTTTGCCACTATGGTAGATGGCCTCCCAGGAATGCATGAATGTCACAGAATAATCAGAAATGTGGTAAAATATGTATGAGGTTAGTCATCTTAGCATTACTTAAAATAGTGAAAAATTGGGAGTAGCATAAATGTCCAATAGTTGAAAACAGTAAAGAATGTATGGTACACGGGAATATTATTCCACCACTAAAAATCATGTTTTTGAAACACAGAGCCATTTGAAGATACTTATAATATAAAGCAAAGCAGAGAAGTAAAATCAAGTTAACAAGCCAATAGGGAGAATACGAGTCTTTTTCTTTTTTTTTTTAAGAAAAAATATACATACATAAAATGTACAGGAAAAAAACAAGACTGGAAGTAAATAGACTAAAACATTTTCAGATATTCTTTCTATTTCTTGATTTGGGATAATGAGTAATTTTAATTCTCTTCTGTATAGTTATCTGTATTTTAAAAATTGTGTACAATGATAATATGTTAGTTTTATGATTAAATGATGCTAAATTTTATTTTCTAAAAGAAATGTACAAATGCAGTCTTTAGCTTTTTAAGTCCTTTCTTCTAACCATGCAGCAAATATTTACCAAATACCTACCATCTTTCATGGGCTAAGAATCGAGATAGGACACAAAATGGTAATACATGGGATCTGACTTCAAGGAGCTTCTAATCTAGTTAAGAAAAGGAGAATGGCATACATGTCGGGTATGTAAATCATATGTACTAAATATATATTCAACATCTCCTATGTTCTGGGTTCTGTGTTAATTATAGTCTCCTTTGATCTGGACCGCAGTTCCTGAAGCTGATGTTTTTATCCTCATTTTACTTAATACATGAGGTGCAGAGAAAGCGGCCTGAAGTAAGCGATGGGGCTGGCTCCAAAACGTCTGCTCCTGTGGCTTCGCAGGTTGAGAAGCTGAAGCCCAGAGAGATTTATCTAGTGGAGAAACGAGAAGAGCAGTTGAAATAGAGGTATTGATCAACTTGGAAAAGTTTGATTAAGTGATTTTTCCACCTCCCACCCTGGCCCCCCATAGGATTAACTGAGTTGACAGGTTATTTTAGTGCCACCTAAAGGCCAGAGGTTGATAGGAAATGATGTGTGTATCTTCTCTATGGCATCTGTACAGTGATCATGGGATCATATCTGATCATTTGCTTGTCCATGTATTCATTCCGTATGTACCTTCCACCTCGTACATAGCAGCAACCAAGCTTGGCACCAGGGATACAATATGTATAAGACAGAATTACCACCCTCTTGATACTCACAGAGGGGGTGATCTTCTGAACAATTAGTTCTATAATGTGAGTGAGAAGTGCTGTAACAGAGGGGTGCAAATTGGCTGAGACCCCACCAAGAAGGAGGTCACTAACTCTTCCTGGAGAAACTGACTAGATTGTAAGCCCAAGGGTAACAGCTCAGTTTATTTATTTCCCCCCCTACCCTTGGAACTATCAGTTCTGTGTCACAACAGAGGCGCCATACATGTGTGTTAAACTGTTGAAGTTGACAGAGGAATGAGGAGTCAGGGCGGGTCATCATTTAAGTTTTACAAAACCAATATAAGCAGTTTCCACTTGGTCTTCTACTCAGACCAGTTTCCATCCCCCCCCCACCCCCACTACTATCATAGTCTACATCTTCTGATGACAAGTCTTAAGGAAAGCATCAGATGATCCAAACGAACAACGACTGCTTCTTCCCTCTTGATCCTCAGATCAGTAGCGGAAACAAGGAATATGAAAACACCATGGTCATCCACCCTACTCCATCTGAATTGGGTCCATGGATAGGACCTTCATTTTCTATAAACCGAAGTTACCTGTCTTACTTCTATTCCAAATTAAATAACACTTTCTCATCTCCAGCTGACCCAGGGTTGGCAGTCTTCACCATGCATGCCAATGAGGTTCTTACTCCTAGCCTTTGCTTGCATCATTTTTAAGTCAAATGCCCTCTGCTTTCCCTCCTCCCAATCTTCCATAATACCCACTTTTACTATCAAAAATATCCATAGTATTTGACCCACCACCAGGAATTTGACCTAATGATTTACTTCCAAAAGTTTGTCAAGATACCTACCTGGGGGTTTTATAGAGGCTTTGTCTGTAAGTTAGAAAATCTGGAGACAGCTCAAGTACCATTCATTGAAGACTGTTGAAGTACATTAGGAAACATCAACATGATGAAGTTCTGTGTAGCCATTTCCTAGCTTGTGTACTTTGAATTGAATTATCTCATCTCACCCATGCCTGGTTTGCATTGTTTAGCTCCCCCCCACAACACACCCTTTTATTATTTATTTTTTAAATTTATTTATTTATTTATGGCTGCATTGGGTACTCGTTGCTGTGCACGGGCTTTTCTCTAGTTGTGGCGAGCGGGGGCTACTCTTCGTTGCGGTGCACAGGCTCCTCATTGCGGTGGCTTCTCTTGTTGCGGAGCACGGGCTCTAGGGCGCCGGCTCAGTAGTTGTGGCGCATGGGCTTAGTTGCTCCGGGGCGTGTGGGATCTTCCTGGACCAGGGCTTGAACCCGTGTCCCCTGCATTGGCAGATGGATTCTCAACCACTGCACCACCAGGGAAGCCCCACCCCCCCTTTTAAATCTGAACTCTTCCCCTGTTTACCCTCCAGCTACCATGCTTTCCTTTTCCTCTTGGGATACCTCAATCCCATTTCTACCATAAGATACACAGGTTTTTCTTCCCACATCGCTCCACTGCTGACTCTTTCTTGCCATTCACTTCTCAGTTTGAGCACCTCCTTCACAGAAAGCCCTCTCCTGGTCACCCAATCCAGGGGTCTGCAAATTTTCCTGGTAAAGAGCCAGATAGTGAAGAATTTAGGCTTATGCAGGCTAAGAGGCAGTATCTTGAGCACTTTGAGCCACTGTTTTCATGGAAAGCTAATGATCTTTTTTACGTTTAAAACTGTAAAAAACATTTTTAGCTCATGGGTCATATAAAAACAGGATGGCAGGCAGGACTTGGCACAGACCACAGTTTGCCTGATCTCTGATTTCATTTCAAGAAGCTTCTCCAGGGGCTTCCCTGGTGGTGCAGTGGTTAAGAATCTGCCTGCCAATGCAGGGAACATGGGTTTGAGCCCCGGTCCGGGAAGGTCCCACATGCCGCGGAGCAACTAAGCCCATGCGCCACAACTACTGAGCCCGTGCGCCACAACTACTGAAGCCTGTGCACCTAGAGCCCGTGCTCTGCAACAAGAGAAACCACTACGATGAGAAGCCCGCGCACCACAACAAAGAGTAGCCACCACTCGCCGCAACTAGAGAAAGCCTGCATGCAGCAACGAAGGCCCAACGCAGCCATAAATAAATAAATAAACTTCTCCGGTTGTTTTTTAATCACAATGCCCTGCTACATTTTTATTGTAGCCAGTATCACTACCTACTATTGTATTTGTTTATTTTTTTTGTCTCCCCACAGTAGAGCAAGGACATTGCCTATATTGTTCACTTGTGCCCAAGACCTATGAGAGTGGTTAGCACAGCTTAAGAAACACTTGTCGAATGAATGGTAAAATTTCGAGGCAGACTATATGCTCTTTGGGGGCAGGGGCAGGGGCAATCGGAGAATCATCTCTGCGTGATTCATAGTACCTAGGGGATTATCTTAAATTTTTGTTCAATGAACGAAAGAGCTCTTCAAATTCAGCCTATGTTAATATGATTTTGCATAAACTCACTTCAAATACGTTGTGCTGTTTTCTAAGGAAACTAGAGTAGAAGCTTTGTCTTCATGAATTTAACATTTGTAGTTGTCGTTTTGCAGGTGTCGTGGAAGCTCATGACATTAAATAATTGGTGATTTTGCTGAGAGATTACTTTGAATCCTAGAGGCTGGTGAACAGGACTCAGTCTCTTAGAGACTAATTTGGTCAGAAGCCAGCGTGCAGCCTAGGATGCATGCATTTGGGGGTGCGGCGGGCTCAACTTATGAACTTGTGTGTGTATGAAAAATTTTTTCTTCTGCCAGAAAATAGATAAATGATGCCTGAAAGGAAGACAACTCTAGAATGATGAGGTAAGTGAGGGAGACTAAAAAAGTATTAGTTCTTAGCCAGAAAATAGACCTTTTGGATAAAGAGTGGAATGTTAAATTCATTGGTGACTAGGATCTATGATATAAACAAGCCAGCCATATGTTCGTCATGAAAATTAGAAAAAGCAAGATTCGTGAAATGGATTCAGTAAGTGTTTCAGCCAGGACAGAAGCTGATCAAGTGAGAGTTGGATCATTTGCATATTATTTTGCTGTTATATGAAACTACATTGTATCAGGAAGGTGATAGATGATGATGGACTTTATGAATTTGAGAAATTTTAAGGGTTCCAGGAACTCTCCCTCCTGAGTTAAAGAATCTGCTGTTGTTTAATGAGCTCACAGGGAGTTGGCATCTTCACAAACAAGAGATGGAGATTAACCTATAAAAAAAATTAATTAGATAGGGTATTAACACTGGCATAATTCAAAGGTAGAGGATACTCTGTCTTGTTGTTGAAATATCCATTTCTCTGCTCTTTCCTCAAAAACCCTTTCACATTTCATTCTCATCACTGTGTACTGTTGATCCTTTCCCCCTCAGTTCTCCTGTGAGCCATTTTCCCCTGGAAATGTTCTATCATTAACAAATGCCTTACTGTTTAGTGTTCTCTTGGAAAGTTCAGAAAATGACATAGACAATGTCTAATTATTAGCTTACACAGTGTGACCAGTGTCAACATTGTTACAGTTTGCATAATTTCATGGACCGAATCTGGTTTTACTTAAATATCATCAGACTAATTTACTCTGGATCAGCTGGCAAGCTGATAATAATTATAAGATGATTGTGTAGAAAAGAACCTACTCCTGGGACAAATCTGTTTCATCAAAACGATCAAAAAGTAGCAGCATAATATTTGATATATTAACTGGAGTGTTTCATTCCTGGCATTCCTTCGCACCTCTCCTCTTACTGGTTGAATCTCCTGGTTCAACCAGTGGTATGCCACTGGTTAATAAATTAAAATAGCATCTTGCCACATTTGAATCAGCTGATCTAAACTCAGAGAATTTAGATCAGAGAATCAGAGTATTTTAGAAGCTGAAAACCAAGCATAAAATCTTTTGGTTTGGAAAAATATACAGTTAGGCAGCTTTTCTTATTCCTGGAAACAGTTCAAGATTATCTGGACTGTAAGATGGAAGAAGATAGTTGGAGAAGAAGCAAGAGAGTTGGGATAGGTGTCTCTGAGAATGAGGACATTACTCTATCCCTATGCTGGACTGAAAATTCCTGGATGGGTATGACATGGATGAAAGAAATTCAGATAGTTTTTGGGAATCTGAAGAGAGATTTTGCCCAATGCTTCCTGGGCAGAACCTGAGGAAACAGCAAGACCTCAGGTTGCCTGCCCCGTGGGGTCTGTATTTAATCATCCATTCACTCATTTGTCCACTCAACGTGTATTTTCTCCCAACCTAGTAGGCACTGTATTTGGCAGTGGAAATACCAATGTGTAGAAACACAGTCTCAGAGTAAAAGCATCGAGCCTGATATTGTTCAACGAACTTCTTTGCCCACAGTTTGCCCTGTCCAGGTGATGCAAACTCCATCCCTCCCCTGTTCAAGACAAAACCCTGGTGTCGTCTTCAACTCATCTTTCTCTCACACCCTGTATCCGGCCCAACAAGAGATTCTGTTGGCTCTACCTTCAGAACACATCCAGAATCCAAACACGTTATGGTCTTAGATGACCTCACGCCTCTGCTCAGAACTCTCCATGAATTCCCCATTTCCCTCAGAGTGAAAGCCTGACCCAGTCCGCCCCTCCCCATTGCCTTTGTGAATGCATCTCTGGCCTTTCTCACCCTTGCTCATTCTGTTCCGCCACAGCTGGCCTTCCTGCTGTTCCTGGAACAGGCCTTTTTGTAAAAAAATAAATTTGCATGTTTTCCCCCTAAGCTGTGAACTCCTGGAGGGTAGGAAGTATGTCTTTTTGGCTGAGAGGCTTGTGGGACCTTAGTTCCCCGACCAGGGATGGAACCCCTGCCCCCCTGCAGTAGAAGTGCTGAGTCCTAACCACCAGGCAGCCAGGGAAGTCACTGCCCTCTGTCCTTTGCACTTGCTGTTCCCTCTGCCTGGAGTGCCCTTCTCCCTGCTTCTCACTTGGTGAGCTTCTCCACCTCTCTCGAGTCCTTGCTGAGATATTGTCTTCTCTATGAGCTCTATTCTAATAAGCCCGTTGAAAATGTCAAACCACAGCCCCCAGCCTGCTCTCATAAATCCTCTTGACCCTCCTCTACTTTATTCCACAGCACTTATCAACTTCTAATATACTATGTAATTAGACTTACTTATAATGCTATTTATTTTCTCATCCCAGAATGCATGCCTCATGGAGCCAGGGATTTTTGTCAGTTTTGTTTACTGGAGTTTCCAAAGAGTGTAGAACAAGTCCTCGAACATCAAAGACACTCAGAAGACATTTGCTGGCAGAGGGGGTGGAAGGGGTTGCTTCCCGGTGTAGTGTAGGAAGCAGTGGAATGATTTCTCAAGCACTTAAAAGTAGAGCACTTGTGGTGGAAGGTCTTAGTTCATGGAGGTCCCTGATTGGGGAGACATGGAGGAAGGCTCAGAAATGGTTGAGAAGGAGTTCATTTTTCTTTTGTGCAAAAGTCAACTTTTCATGTCATCTGCTGCTTTACTAGTTTAATTTTTTGGCTACGTCAGGTCTTAGTTGAGGCACACAGGCTCAGTAGTTGTGGCATGTGGGCCACACGTGGCATGTGGGCTCAGTAGCCCTGCGGCACGTGGGATCTCTGCGAAACAACTAGCAAGACAGGAACAAAACCCCACTCATTAGCAGAGAGGCTGCCTAAAATGATAATAAGGTTACAGACACTCCAAAACACACCACCGGATGCAGTCATGACGAACAGAAAGACAAGATCCAGCCTCATCCACCAGAACACAGGCACCAGTCACCTCCACCAGAAAGCCTACACAACCCACTGAACCAACCTTAGCCACTGGGGGCAGACGCCAAAAACAATGGGAATTATGAACCTACAGCCTGCGAAAAAGAGACCCCAAACGCAGTAAGTTAAGCAAAATGAGAAGACAGAGAAACACACAGCAGATGAAGAAGCAAGGCGAAACCCCACCAGACCAAACAAATAAAGAGGAAATTTAGGCTGTCTACCTGAAAAAGATTTCAGAATAATGATAGTAAAGATGATCCAAAATCTTGGAAATAGAATGGAGAAAATACAAGAAACGTTTAACAAGGACCTAGAAGAACTAAAGAGCAAACAAACAATGATGAACTACACAGTAAATGAAATTAAAATTTCTCTAGAAGGCTTTAATAGCAGAATAACTGAGGCACAAGAACACATAAGTGACCTGGAACATAAAATACTGGAAATAACTACCACAGAGCAGAATAAAGAAAAAAGAATGAAAAGAATTGAGGACAGTTTCAGAGACCTCTAGGACACCATTAAATGCAGCAACGTTCGAATTGTAGGGGTCCCAGAAGAAGAAGAGAAAAAGAAATGGACTGAGAAAATATTTGAAGAGACTATAGTTGAAAACTTCCCTCATGTGGGAAAGGAAATAGTCAATCAAGACCAGGAAGCGCAGAGAGTCCCATACAGGAAAAATCCAAGGAGAAACACACCAAGATACACATTAATCAAACTATCAAAAATTAAATACAAAGAAAAGATATTAAAAGCAGCAAGGGAAAAATAACATACAAGGGAATCTCCATAAAGTTAACAGCTGATCTTTCAGCAGAAACTCTGCAAGCCAGAAGGGAGTGGCAGGACATATTTAAAGTGATGAAGGGGAAAAATCTACAACCAATGTTACTCTACCCAGCAAGGATCTCATTCAGATTTGACATAGAAATTAAAACCTTTACAGACAAGCAAAAGCTAAGAAAATTCAGCATCAGCAAACCAGCTTTACAACAAATGCTAAAGGAACTTCTCTAGGCAGGAAACACAAGAGAAGGAAAAGACCTACAAAAACAAACCCAAAACAATTAAGAAAATGGGAATAAGAACATACACATCGATAATTACCTTAAATGTGAATGGATTAAATGCTCCAGCCCAAAGACATACACTGGCTGAATGGATACCTAAACAAGACCCATATATATGCTGTCTACAAGAGACCCACTTCAGACCTAGGGACACATACAGACTGAAAGTGAGGGGATGGAAAAAGATACTCCATGCAAATGGAAATCAAAAGAAAGCTTGAGTAGCAATTCTCCTGTCAGACAAATTAGACTTTAAAATGAAGGCTATCACAAGAGACAAAGAAGGACACTACATAATGATCAAGGGATCAATCCAAGAAAAAGATATAACAATTGTAAATACTTATGCCCCCAACAGAGAAGCACCTCAATACATAAGACAAATGCTAACAGCCATAAGAGGGGAAATCAGCAGTAACATAATCATAGTAGGGGACTTTAACACCTCACTTTCACCAATGGACAGATCAAACAAAATCAAAATAAGTAAGGAAACACAGGCTTTAAATGATACATTAAACAAGATGGACTCAATTGATATTTATAGGACATTCCATCCAAAAACAACAGAATACACTTTCTTCTCAAGTGCTCATGAAACATTCTCCAGGATGGATCATATCTTGGGTCACAAATCAAATCTTGGTAAATTTAAGAAAATTGAAATCATATCAAGTATCTTTTCCGACCACAATGCTATGATACTAGATATCAATTACAGAAAAAAAAATGGAACAAATACAAACACATGGAACCTAGACAATATACTACTAAATAACCAAGAGATCACTGAAGAAATCAAGGAGGAAATAAAAAACTACCTAGAAACAAATGACACTGAAAACACAACAACCCAAAGCATATGGGGTGCAGCAAAAGCAGTCCTAATAGGGAAGTTTATAGCAATACAATCCTACCTCAAGAAACAGGAAACATCTCAAATAAACAACCTAAACTTATACCTAAAGCGATTAGAGAAAGGAGAACAAAAAAACCCCAAAGTTAGCCAAAGGAAAGAAATCATAAAGATCAGATCAGAAATAAATGAAAAAGAAATGAAGGAAACAGTAGCAAGGATCAATAAAACTAAAAGCTTGTTCTTTGAGATGATAAACAAAATTGATAAACCATTAGCCAGACTCAAGAAAGAAAAGAAGACTCAAATCAATAGAATTAGAAATGAAAAAGGAGAAATAACAACTGACACTGTAGAAATACCAAGGATCATTAGAGATTACTACAAGCAACTCTATGCCAATAAAATGGGCAACCTGGAAGAAATGGACAAATTCGTAGAAAAGCACAACCTTCTGAGACTGAACCAGGAAGAAATAGAAAATATAAACAGACCAATCACAAGCACTGAAATTGAGATTCTGATTAAAAATCTTCCAACAAACAAAAGCTCAGGATCAGATGGCTTCACAGGCGAATTCTATCAAACATTTAGAGAAGAGCTAACACTTACCCTTCGCAAACTCTCCCAAAATATAGCAGAGGGAGGAACACTCCCAAACTCACTCTATGAGGCCACCATCATCCAGGTACCAAAACCAGACAAAGATGTCACAAAGAAAGAAAACTATAGGCCAATATCACTGATGAACATAGATGCAAAAATGCTCAACAAAATACTAGCAAACAGAATCCAGCAGCACATTAAAAGGATCATACACCATGATCAAGGGGGGTTTATGTCAAGAATGCAAGGATTCTTCAGTATACACAAATCAATCCATGTGATAAAACGTAGGAACAAATTGAAGGATAAAAACATATGGTCATCTCAATAGATGCAGAGAAAGCTTTTGACAAAATTCTACACCCATTAATGATAAAAAACCCTCCAGAAAGTAGGCATGGAGGGAACTTACCTCAACATAATAAAGGCCATATATGACAAACCCACAGCCAACATCGTTCTCAATGGTGAAAAACTGAAACCATTTCCTCTAAGATCAGGAACAAGACAAGGTTGACCCCTCTCACCACTCTTATTCAACATAGTTTTGGAAGTTTTAGCCACAGCCATCAGAGAAGAAAAAGAAATAAAAGGAATCCAAATTGGAAAAGAAGAAGTAAAGCTGTCACTGTTTGCAGATGACGTGGTACTATACAAAGAGAATCCTAAAGATGCTACGAGAACACCACTAGAGCTAATCAATGAATTTGGTAAAGTAGCAGGATACAAAATTAATGCACAGAAATCTCTTGCATTCCTATACACTACTGATGAAGAATCTGAAAGAGAAATTAAGGAAACAGTCCCATTTACCACTGCAACAAAAAGAATAAAATACCTAGGAATAAACCTACCTAGGAGACAAAAGACCTGTATGCAGTAAGCTATAAGACACTGATGAAAGAAATTAAAGATGATACTAACAGATGGAGTGATATACCATGTTCTTGGATTGGAAGGATCAACATTGTGAAAATGACTATACTACCCAAAGCAATCTGCAGCTTCAATGCAATCCCTATTAAACTACCAATGGCATTTTTCACAGAACTAGAACAAAAAATTTCACAATTTGTCTGGAAACACAAAAGACCCTGAATACCCAAAGCAATCTTGAGAGAGAAAAACAGAGCTGGAGGAATCAGGCCCCTGTACTTCAGACTATACTACAAAGTTACAGTAATCAAGACAGTATGGTACTGGCACAGAAACAAAAATATAGATCAATGGAACAGGCTAGAAAGCCCAGAGATAAACCCATGCACACATGGTCACCATATTTTGGATAAAGGATACAAGAATATACAATGCAGAAAAGACAGCCTCTTCAATAAGTGGTGCTGGGGAAACTGGACAGCTACATGCTAAAGAATAAAATTTGAACATTCCCTAGCACCATACACAAAAATAAACTCAAAATGGATTAAAGACCTAAATGTAAGATCGGACACTATGAAACTCCTAGAGGAAAACATGGGAAGAACACTCTTTGACATAAATCACAGTAAGATCCCTTTTGACCCAACTCCAAGAGAAAGGGAAATAAAAACAAAAATAAACAAATGGGACCTAATGAAAGTTAAAAGCTTCTGCACAGCAAAGGAAACCATAAACAACATGAAAAGACAACCCTCAGAATGGGAGAAAATATTTGCAAATGAAGCAACTGACAAAGATTAATCTCCAGAATTTACAAGCAGCTCATGCAGCTCAATAACAAAAAACAACCCAATCCAAAAACGGGCAGAAGACCTACATAGACATTTCTTCAAAGAAGATATACAGATTGCCAACAAGCACATGAAAGGATGCTCAACATCACTAATCATTAGAGAAATGCAAATCAAAACTACGATGAGGTATCACCTCACACTGGTCAGAATGGCCATCATCAAAAAATCTACAAACAATAGATGCTGGAGAAGGTGTGGAGAAAAGATAACCCTCTTAGCACCGTTGGTGGGAATGTAAATTGATACAGCCACTATGAAGAACAGTATGGAGGTTCCTTAAAAAACTAAAAATAGAACTATCTTGTGACCCAGCAATCCCACTGCTGGGCATATACCCTGGGAAAATCAGAATTTGAAAAGAATCATGTACCACAATGTTCACTGCAGCACTATTTACAATAGCGAAGACATGGTAGCAACCTAAGTGTCCATCGACAGATGAATGGATAAAGAAGATGTGGCACATATATACAGTGGAATATTACTCAGCCATAAAAAGAAATGAAACTGAGCTGTTTGTAGTGAGGTGGGTGGGCCTAGCGTCTGTCATACAGAGTGAAGTAAGTCAGAAGGAAAAACAAATACCATATGCTAACACATATATATATATGGAATCTGAAAAAAAAAATGGTTCTGAAGAACCTGGGGGCAGGACAGGCATAAAGACACAGACGTAGAGAATGGACTTGAGGACACGGGGAGGGCGAAGGGTAAGCTGGGTGAAATGAGAGAGTGGCATGGACATATATACACTACCAAATGTAAAACACATAGCCAGTGGGAAGCAGCTGCCTAGCACAGGGAGATCAGCTCGGTGCTTTGTGACCACCTGGGGGTGGGATAGGGAGGGTGGGAGGGAGGAGATATGGGGATATATGTATATGTATAGCTGATTCACTTTGTTATAAAGCAGAAACTAACACACCATTGTAAACAATTATACTCCAATAAAAATGTTTTAAAAAACCCATGGTATCTGCAAAGTGAAGTGCAATTAAAAAATAAATTTTAAAAATTAAAAAAAATTTTAAATAAAAACAAACAAATAAATAAATGTAATAGTTTGCCTCTACCAACCCCAAACTCCCAGTCCATCCCTCCCCCTCCCCCACTCCCCCTTGGCAACCACCAGTGTGTCTGTTTCTGTTTTGTGATAGGTTCATGTTGTTTTAAGTCACTTAAGTTTGTGGTAGTTTGTTACAGCAGCAATAGGAAACTAATACACTGTCCACAGGTATATTCAGTTCAACTTCCTCTTTGGCATCTAGGAAGGTACTATATATGTTTCTTCTAAATGTACAGAGGAGAAAAATCCCTATCAATTGTTCCCACCAGCAAATTCTTTGTGGAACTCAACAAAATCAGTCCTTAGAATATAAGGCCATTCTAGCTCCATGAGAGTCACTCAGTCTCTCTGAAACGACCAGAAGCAACAGAGCATCCAGACAAAAGGTACAAAGCATCCTGTATCAGTCAGGAACCTAGCAGGGAACAGATGGCTCATTTGAAAACGGCAGTTGAAGAGAGCTAATGAAAGCGACTCTTTGCAAAAGGTTATTGTTAAGAGTAACAAAGCAGGGTTGATGAAGCACCAAGGGACAAGTAACAGAGGGAAATTTAGCCGGGGACTGAAGAGGGGAGCTGTGGGAGCAGCTGCTGGAACTCAGCTGGAACTCTGATGCTGTAGACAGGGCTGTCCAGCAGGAGCTGTGGTCTTTGATAGAGAAGTAGAGCCTATGCCAACCTCAGACCACAGAGAGAGGGAGCAAGGGAAATAAATCCCTCGACCTTTTTCTCATCCTACACTCTGATTTCCTGTCAGTGCCTACCATTGGCTAAAACCTAATAGAAGTCAGAATGTAAGCAAGGGTAGTTGACGTAGTTTATAAAGGTCAGCTCCCCAGGGCACAGACCAGGGGGAGAAGGGAGAGACATGAACCTAGAGAAAATACAATATTGACTTCCCAACTCAAAAGACCCTTCTTCCTTTTTCCAAGAGTATTAGAGGTCAAATAAGTTTTATCTTGTAAAAGATAATGGCTTACGATAAAATGAAAAAATATTTCAGGAGAATTTAATATTTTTATTTATATTTAGTTAGTTTTCAACCATGCCATGCGGCATGTGGGATCTTAGTTCCCCAGCCAGGGATCAAATCCGTGCCCCTACACACATACCCCGCAGTGGAAGCACGGAGTCTTAACCAGTGGACCGCCAGGGAAGTCCCATTCAGGAGAATTCAGATAAAGCTCTTTCCACTTTTATGTATCCATAAAGTGATTTCAGAAGATGTAGATACTAATGAAACCTTCTTATGTTAAAAAAATGTCAGTACGGGGGCTTCCCTGGTGGCGCAGTGGTTGGGAGTCCGCCTGCCGATGCAGGGGACACGGGTTCGTGCCCCAGTCCGGGAAGATCCCACATGCCGCGGAGTGGCTGGGCCCGTGAGCCATGGCCGCTGAGCCTGCACGTCCGGAGCCTGTGCTCCGCAGTGGGAGAGGCCACAACAGTGAGAGGCCCACGTACCAATGTCGGTACGTGTGAGATTGACTTAATAAGGGTGATTACCCTACACTCTCCTCAAAAAAATATTGGTTAGAGTCACAGGCAAGGATAAGATGCTGTCTGGCTGCACCACTCGTCTGTCTGACCCAACATGGCATTTCTTATGGTGCTATGATTTTCGGGATTATGATTTTTTTGGCCAAGAAACAACAGAAAAGTAACTAAAATTTGTTTATTTAGCCTTTTAATGTTACAGTAAAACAGATTTCCATGGACTTTTCTCTACTACATTGACAGAAAATAAAAGACAGACGGTGAAATTGCCTAAGGATCAAGAGTATGTCCAAGGCCGTAAGCTTAACTCATTTACTAGGATTCTTAAACTGCCTAGAAGATATTTAACCTTCCTAAGAAACTAGACAACTCCTTAGTCAAAAGTACCGTTGATTTTAAAAGATTACACAATTTCTGACCAATACCCTGGGTCCACATCTACCGTGGTATATACTGTGCCACTGTAGGGGGAGGTGGATAGACTCAACTTGGAATCATTGCAGACTTTTTTCCCCATTGAATACACTGGATCCCTTCAGCATTACTGACCTGTACAAAGAGAAGCTCAAGAGGTGGGAATGTGACATTAGTGCACGTAACATCATCATGCTAAAACATGAACCCCAGAATGTAGCCCTTTCCTTTTCAGCTTCTGGTTGGAGGCAAGAAGCCCTGTTGTCTTCAATATCCCCGACCATCCCCTCCTAAGTGTTAAGAGACACCAGAGAGAAGGGGCAGAGATCAGCCTGAGCCCTGAAGCCTTTAGCCATCCAGTGGCCATGGTTGTGATGCAGCCATGTCTCATAATATGCAAACAGCCCCCTTTGGGTGGCAGCCAGTGAGAAAGGGTCATGGCTTGCAAATTACTCTCTAGTTGTCTAGCAGTCACTCATGTCCTTGGGGTTGAGGTCCTATAGCATCAGGTACATTTACACATAGTAACAAAGGACCCAATTCTGATGGTGAAAATTGTACAAGGGTCATCGAGGACAGAATTTGACTTTGTATCAAATACATATAAAGAGACAAGTTTACCCATATTCCAATTTCCTAATTGTCATTAGTTTCTACATTGGCTGTATTATTTTCATGCTGTTTTCCATGTAGAAAAACTGACAATATTTATTGTCATATTAAGTGTGACTTCTAGCATTCCTAAATTTTCTGTAAACCTTGATTTGAGAATCCACAAGATATTAAATAATATTGTGATACTTTGTAGAATGCTTTCATTTCCCACTGCAAAATGTTTGGAGAAGGTACTCGGAATCCAAATACACAATGGAGTAAATGAGCCAGAAAAGAGTGTTTCTGTAATTAACACAAAAGGTGATATTAACATTAATATGTTCTGAAGGCTTTTGGACCTCCGCTTTCTCCCACACACATTGGCATAGTTTCAGATACAAAAACTTTTGACATTTAATCTACTTAGCAAAAATCTTAATTTTGCTACTAAAATCTTGGTAGTCATCAGTGCTGTTCACTTATATTAATACTTATAGTTTTCTTCATCCTGGGACATAGCAGGCTACATGTCCCCTTGAAGTCAGATAAAACCATCTGACTTACTTTAGCCAATGAAGAGTGAGCGGAAGTAATGTGTACTGAGTCTGGGAAGACACCTATACAATGTGCGCATCATCTGCTTTATTCCCATCCCCCTGGCACAGATCCCAGTGATACTCCAGTGGGTGGGGTCTCCCTCCATCTGGGTCTCAGAGTGAGGACAATGTAAAGCAGGGCCTCTGCTGACCTGCAATGAACAAATAGAATAAGTGAGAACCACCCTATCTTCACCCAGCCTACTCTCTCTGCTCTTTCTGGAAAATGACTAAACCCTCAGAATCACACCAACATATGACTGCCTGGCCTGAAGGTCTCAACATCCTCTCATAGCCCACAGTGGCAATTAAGATACTTGGGATGACTGAGTTTATGACCGCAGCACAGCCAGGCCTCTCTTGACTGATAAAAGAAATCTTTAAACTTGCACAATTTACATATCTCACAACAAAGGTTCAGTAGACAGCAAAGTGCAGCTGGTGCATTTTAGTGAAGGAAGAATGAGTTTTGAAGTCACCTTGAAATCAAACGTTTATGACGCGTTGCTTATGTGGTCTTATCAAGCCACTTAAGAGAGTTCGAAGTTTACTTAATTCATCCATGAAATGGGATAATACTATATACTTTACGGACTGCCACGAGGAATAAATGAGATAACTAATCTCAAGGAGCTAGCTCAGGATACTTAGTAACCATCATTGTCTATTTTTTTCTCCTTCTGTTAACAAAGTATTGGAAGAATGGCCAAGCTCAGGGATGGACAAATTACACAGCACAGGCCAAATTTGGCTCATTGTCTGTTTTTGTAAATACAGGTTTACTGAGACACTACCACACTATTCATTTATGAATTGTCTGTGGGTTCTTTCACGTTACAAATGCAGAGTTGAGTAGCTGCAGCTGAGACCTGTGTGGCCCAGAAAGTCTAAAATATTTACTAAAATATTTCAGCAAAAGTTGGTTCACCTCTGGATGAGATTCATTCATAACCTGGACCACTCAGTGTCTCATATCAGTCTAGTCCTGGACTTATTTTCCCAGAACAGGTCAATATTGTGTTGTGTACTAGTTGTAGGTTATGTTTCCCCTGCACAATGCTAATTGGAAACTTGAGGTCAAATGATCACTGCCTGGGTGATTTCACCAAAGATTTTTTTTTTACCTGATTACATCGTTTTTTTTTTCTTTTTTAACATCTTTATTGGAGTATAATTGCTCTACAATGGTGTGTTACTCTGCTTTATAACAAACTGAATCAGCTATACATATACATATATCCCCATATCTCCTCCCTCTTGCATCGCCTTCCCTATCCCATCCCTCTAGGGGGTCACAAAGCACCTAGCTGATCTCCCTGTGCTATGTGAAAGCTTCCCAATAGCTATCTGTTTTACACTTGGTAGTGTATATATGTCCATGCCACTCTCTCACTTCGACCCAGCTTACCCTTCCCCCTCCCTGTGTCCTCAAGTCCATAATCTACGTCTGTGTTTTTATGCCTGTCCTGCCCCCAGGTTTTCCAGAACCATTTTTTTTTCAGATTCCATATATATATGTGTTAGCATACGGTATTTGTTTTTCTCTTTCTGACTTACTTCACTCTGTATGACAGACTCTAGGTCCATCCACCTCACTACAAATAAATCAATATCGTTTCCTTTTATGGCTGAGTAATATTCCATTGTATATATGTGCCATGTCTTCTTTATCCATCCATCTGTCGATGGACACTTAGGTTGCTTCCATGTCCTGGCTATTGTAAATAGAGCTGCAATGAACATTGTGGTACATGACTCTTTTTGAATTACGGTTTTCTCAGGGTATATGCCCGGTAGTGGGATTGCTGGGTCACATGATAGTTCTATTTTTTGTTTTTTAAGGAACCTCCATAGTGGCTGTATCAATTTACATTCCCACCAACAGTGCAAGAGGGTTATCTTTTCTCCACACCCTTTCCAGCATGTAATGTTTGTAGCTTTTTTGATGATGGCCATTCTGACCAGTGTGAGGTGATACCTCATTGTAGTTTTGATTTGCATTTCTCTAATGATTAGTGATGTTGAGCATCCTTTCATGTGTTTGTTGGCAATTTGTATATCTTCTTTGAAGAAATGTCTATTTAGGTCTTCTGCCCATTTTTGGATTGGGTTGTTTGTTTTTTTGTTATTGAGCTGCATGAGCTGCTTGTAAATTTGGAGATTAATCCTTTGTCAGTTGCTTCATTGGCAAATATTTTCTCCCATTCTGAGAGTTGTCTTTTCATGTTGTTTATGTTTTCCTTTGCTGTGCAAAAGATTTTAAGTTTCATTAGGTCCCATTTGTTTATTTTTGTTTTTATTTCCCTTTCTCTAGGAGGTGGGTCAAAAAGGATCTTACTGTGATTTATGTCAGAGTGTTCTGCCTATGTTTTCCTCTATGAGTTTTAGACTATCCGGCCTTACATTTAGGTCTTTAATCCATTTTGTGTTTATTTTTGTGTATGGTGTCAGGGAATGTTCTAATTTCATTCTTTTACGTGTAGCTGTCCAATTTTCCCAGCATCACTTATTGAAGAGACTGTCTTTTCTCCATTGTATATTCTTGCCTCCTTTCTCAAAAATAAGGTGACCATGTGTGCGTGGGCTTATCTCTGGGCTTTCTATCCTGTTCCATTGATCTATATTTCTGTTTCTGTGCCAGCACATACTGTCTTGATTACTATAGCTTTGTAGTATAGTCTGAAGACCGGGAGCCTGATTCCTCCAGCTCTGTTTTTCTTTCTCAAGATTGCTTTGGATATTCAGGGTCTTTTGTGTTTCCATACAAATTGTGAAATTTCTTATTCTAGTTCTGTGAAAAATGCTATTGGTAGCTTCATAGGGATTGCATTGAATCTGTACATTGCTTTAGTCACTTTCACAATGTTGACTCTTCCAATCGAAGAGCATGGTATATGTCTCCAAGAACATGGTATATCTCTCCATCTGTTTGTATCATCTTTAATTTCTTTCATCAGTGTCTTATAGTTTTCTGCATACAGGTCTTTTGTCTCCTTAGGTAGGTTTATTCCTAGGTATTTTATTCTTTTTGTTGCAGTGGTAAATGGGACTGTTTCCTTAATTTGTCTTTCAGATTTTTCATCAGTAGTGTATAGGAATGCAAGAGATTTCTGTGCATTAATTTTGTATCCTGCTACTTTACCAAATTCATTGATTAGCTCTAGTAGTTTTCTGGTAGAGTCTTTTTTTTTTTTTTTTTTTTTTTTTTTTTTGTGGATCGCGGGCCTCTCACTGTGTGGCCTCTCGCGTTGTGGAGCACAGGCTCTGGAAGCGCAGGCTCAGCAGCCATGGCTCACGGGCCTAGCTGCTCTGTGGCATGTGGGATCTTCTCAGACCGGGGCACGAACCTGTGTCCCCAGCATCGGCAGGCAGACTCTCAAGCTGGTAGAGTCTTTAGGATGCTCTATGTATAGTATCATGTCATCTGCAAACAGTGACAGCTTTACTTCTTTTCTGATTTGGATTCCTTTCATTTCTTTTTCTTGTCTGATGGCTGTGCCTAAAACTTCCAAAACTATGTTGAATAATAGTGGTGAGAGGAGCAACCCTGTCTTGCTCCTGATCTTAGAGGAAATGTTTTCAGTTTTGCACCATTGAGAACAGTGTTGGCTGTGGGTTTGTCATATATAGCCTCTATGATGTTGAGGTAAGTTCCCTCCATGCCTACTTTCTGGAGGGTTTTTATCATAAATGGGTGTTGAATTTTGTCAAAAGATTTTTCTGCGTCTATTGAGGTGATCATATGGTTTTCTCCTTCAGTTTGTTAATATGGTTTATCACATGGATTGATTTGCATATATTGAGGAATCCTTGCTTTCCTGGGATAAACCCCCTTTGATCATGCTGTATGATCCTTTTAATGTGCTGTTGGATTCTGTTTGCTAGTATTTTGTTGAGCATTTTTGCATCTATGTTTATCAGAGATATTGGCCTGTAGTTTTCTTTCTTTGTGACATTTTTGTCTGGTTTTAGTATTAGGGTGATGGTGACCTCGTAAAATGAGTTTGGGAGTGTTCCTCCCTCTGCTATATTTTGGGAAAGTTTGAGAATGATAGGTGTTAGCTCCTCTCTAAATGTTTGATAGAATTCGCCTGTGAAGCCATCTGGTCCTTGGCTTTTGTTTGTTGGAAGATTTTTAATCACAGTCTCAATTTCGGTACTTGTGATTGGTCTGTTTATATTTTCTATTTCTTCCTGGTTCAGTCTCAGAAGGTTCCATTTCTTCACGGATGTCCATTTTATTGTCATATAATTGCTTGTAGTAATCTCTCATGATCCTTTGTGTTTCTGCAGTATCAGTTGTTACTTCTCCTTTTTCAGTTCTAATTCTATTGATATGAGTCTTCTCCCTTTTTTTCCTTGACGGGTCTGGCTAATGGTTTATCAATTTTGTTTAACTCCTCAAGAAACCAGCTTTTAGTTTTATTGATCTTTGCTATTGTTTCCTTCATTTTTTTTCATTTATTTTGATCTGATCTTTATGATTTCTTTCCTTCTGCTAACTTTGGGTTTTCTTTTTTCTTCTGTCTCTAATTGCTTTAGGTGTAAGGTAAGGTTGTTTATTTCAGATGTTTCCTGTTTCTTGAGGTAGGATTGTATTGCTATAAACTTCCCTCTTAGAAGTGCTTTTGTTGCATCCTGTAAGTTTTGGGTTGTCGTGTTTTCATTGTCATTTGTTTCTAGGTATTTTTGGATTTCCACCTTGATATCTTCAGTGACCTGTTGCTTATTTAGTAGTGTATTGTCTAGGTTCCATGTGTTTGTATTTTTTACAGTTGTTTTTCTCCTGTAATTGATACGTAGTCTCATAGCATTGTGGTCAGAAAGGATACTTGATACAATTTCAGTTTTCTTACATTTACCAAGGCCTGATTTGTGACCCAGGATATGATCTATCCTAGACAATGTTCCATGAGTTCTTGAGAAGAAAGTGTATTCTGTTGTTTTTTGTTGGAATGTCCTGTAAATATCAATTAAGTCCATCTTTTTTAATGTATCATTTAAAGCTTGTGTTTCCTTATTTTCATTTTGGGTGATCTGTGCATTTGTGAAAGTGGGGTGTTAACGTTCCCTACTATGAGTATGTTACTCTTGATTTCCCTTTTTATGGCTGTTAACATTTGCCTTATGTATTTACAATTGTTATAACTTCTTCTTGGATTGATCCCTTGATCATTATGTAGTGTCCTTCTTTGTCTCTTGTAATCGTCTTTATTTTAAAGTCTATTTTGCCTGACAGCAGAATTGCGACTCCATCTTTCTTTCTTTCTTTTTTTTTTGCGGTACACGGGCCTCTCACTTCTGTGGCCTCTCCCGTTGCAGAGCACAGGCTCCAGACGCACAGACCCAGCGGCCATGGCTCACGGGCCCAGTCGCTCCACGGCATGTGGGATCTTCCTGGACAGGGGCACGAACCCGTGTCCCCTGTATCGGCAGGCGGACTCTCAACCACTGCACCACCAGGGAAGCCCCATCTATCTTTTGGTTTCCATTTGCATGGAATATCTTTTTCCATCCCCTCACTTTCAGTCTGTATGTGTCCCTAGATCTGAAGTGGGTCTCTCGTAGACACCATATATATGGGTCTTGTTTTTTGTTGTTTTTTTTTTTTTGAGGTACTTGGGCCTCTCACTGTTGTGGCCGCTCCCATTGCGGAGTGCAGGCTCTGGATGCGTAGGCTCAGTGGCCATGGCTCACGGGCCCAGCCACTCCGCGGCATGTGGGATCTTCCTGGACTGGGGCATGAACCCGTGTCCCCTGCATCAGCAGGCAGACTCTCAACCACTGCGCCACCAGGGAAGCCCTGGGTCTTGTTTTTATATCCATTCAGCCAGTCTATGTCTTTTGGTTGGAGCATTTAATCCATTTACATTTATCATGGTTATCGATATGTATGTTCCTATTACCATTTTCTTAATTGTTTTGGGTTTGTTGTTGTAGTTCTTTTGCTTCTCTTGTGTTTCCTGCCTAGAGAATTTCCTTTAGCATTTGTTGTAAAGCTGGTTTGGTGGTGCTGAATTCTCTTAGCTTTTGCTTGTTTGTAAATGTTTTAATTTCTCCGTCGAGTCTGAGTGAGATCCTTGCTGGGTAGAGTAATCTTGGTTGTAGGTTTTTCCCTTTCATCACTTTAAATATGTCCTGCCACTCCCTTCTGTCTTGCAGAGTTTCTGCTGAAGGATCAGCTGTCAACCTAATGGGGATTCCCTTGTGTGTTATTTGTTGTTTTTCCCTTGCTGCTTTTAATATTTTTTCTTTGTATTTAATTTTTGATAGTTTGATTATGTGTCTTGGTGTGTTTCTCCTGGATTTATCCTGTATGGGACTCTCTGCGCTTCCTGGACTTGACTATTTCCTTTCCCATATTAGGGACGTTTTCAACTATAATCTCTTCACATATTTTCTCAGTCCCTTTCTTTTTCTCTTCATCTTCTGGAACCCCTATAATTCAAATGTTGGTGTGTTTAATGTTGTCCCAGAGGTCTCTGAGACTGTTCTCAATTCTTTTCATTCTTTTTTC
This sequence comes from Phocoena sinus, assembly GCF_008692025.1. Taxonomy (NCBI): domain Eukaryota; kingdom Metazoa; phylum Chordata; class Mammalia; order Artiodactyla; family Phocoenidae; genus Phocoena; species Phocoena sinus. Next base: position 5,993,193 of record NC_045764.1, read on the forward strand.
TTTATTGTGCTCTGTGGTAGTTATTTCCAGTATTTTATCGTCCAGGTCACTTATCCGTTCTTCTGCCTCAGTTATTCTGCTATTGATTCCTTCTAGAGAATTTTTAATTTCATTTTATTGTGTTGTTCATCATTGTTTGTTTGCTCTTTGGTTCTTCTAAGTCCTTGCTAAACGTTTCTCATATTTTCTCCATTCTGTTTCCTGATTTTGGATCAACTTTACTGTCATTACTCTGAATTCTTTTTCAGCTAGACTGCCTATATCCTCTTCATTTGTTTGGTCTGGTGGGTTTTGCTTTGCTTATTCATCTGCTGGGTGTTTCTTTGTCTTCTCGTTTTGCTTAACTTAGGTCTCCTTATCACAGATGGCAGGTTCATATTTCCCATGTTTTTGGTGTCTTCCCCCAGTGGCTGAGGTTGGTTCTGTGGGTTGTGTAGGCTTCCTGGTGGAGGTAACTGGTGCCTGTGTTCTGGTGGATGAGTCTAGATCTTGACTTTTTGGTGGGCAGGACCACATGTGGTGGTATGTTTTGGGGTGTCTGTGAACTTAGTATGATTTTAGGCAGCCTCTCTGCTAATGGGTTGGGTTGTATTCCTGTCTTGCTAGTTGTTTGGCATAGAGTGTCCAGTATTGTAGCTTGCTGGTCGTTGAGTAGAGCTGGGTCTTAGTGTGGAGATGGAGATCTCTGGGAGAGCTTTTGCCATGTGATATATGTGGAGCCATGAGATCTCTGGTGTACCAGTATCCTGAACTCAGCTCTCCCACATCAGAGGCACAGGCCTCACACTCACAGGAGCACGAAGACTCTCTCAGCTACTCGGCTCAGAGGAAAAGGGAGAAAAAGGAAAGAAAGAAAGATAGAAAATGAAAAATAAAGAAGTTATTAAAATAAAAAACAATTATTAAAAATTGAAAAGTAATAAAAAAAAGAAAGAAAGAAGAGAGCAACCAAACCAAAAAACATATCCACCAATGATAAGAGAAGCACTAAAAACTATACTAAGAAAACAAACAACCAAAAAAAACGGAGAGACAGAACCCTAGAACAGATGTTAAAAAAAAGCTATACAGACAAAATCACACAAAGAAGCATAAACATACACACTCACAAAAAGAGGAAAAGGAAAAAGATATATATATCTATATATTTAAAAAAAGGAAGAGAGCAACCAAATCAATTAACAAATCTACCAGTGATAATAAACTCTAAATACTAAACTAAGATAAACATAAAATCAGAAACAAATTATTTGCAGAAAGCAAACCCCAAGTCTACAGTTGTTCCCAAAGTCCACCTTCTCAATTTTGGGATGATTCGTTGTCTATTCAGGTATTCCACCAGGGCAGGTACATCAAGTTGATTGTGGGGATTTAATCTGCTGCTCCTGAGGCTGCTGGGAGAGATTTCCCTTTCTCTTCTTTGTTCGCACAGCTCCTGGGGTTCAGCTTTGGATTTGGCCCTGCCTCTGCATGTAGGTTGCCTTGGGGCGGCTGTTCCCCACCCAGACAGGATGGGGTTAAAGAAGCAGCTGATTCTGGGGCTCTGGCTTACTCAGGCCGGTGGGAGGGAGGGGTACAGATGCGGGGCGAGTCTGCCGGGGCAGAGGCTGTCATGACATTGCACCAGTCTGAGGCACGCTGTGTGGTCTCCCGGGGAAGTTGTCCCTGGATCCCGGGACCCTGGCAGTGGCGGGCTGCACAGGCTCCCGGGAAGCGGGGTGTGGATAGTGACCTGTGCTCGTACACAGGCTTCTTGGTGCCGCAGTAGCAGCCTGAGTGTCTCATGCCCGTCTCTGGGGTCTGCGCTGTTAGCCGCGGCTCGCGCCTGTCTCTGGAGCTCGTTTAAGCAGCGCTCTTAATCCCCTCTCCTCGCGCACCAGGAAACAATGGTCTCTGGCCTCTTCGGCAGCTCCAGACCTTTTCCTCGGACTCCCTCTTGGGTAGCTGTGGTGCACTAACCCCCTTCAGGCTGTGTTCACACAGCCAACCCCAGTCCTCTCCCTGGGATCCGACCTCCGAAGCCTGAGCCTCAGCTCCCAGCCCCGCCCACCCCGGCGGTTGAGCAGACAAGCCTCTTGGGCTGGTGAGTGCTGGTTGGCCCTGATCCTCTGTGCGGGAATCTCCCCGCTTTGCCCTCTGCACCCCTGTTGCTGCACTCTCCTTCGTGGCCCCAAAGCTTCCCCCCTCCGTCACCCCCGTCTCTGCCAGTGAAGGGGCTTCCTAGTGTGTGGAAATCTTTCCTCCTTCACAGCTCCCTCCCACTGGTGCAGGTCCCGTCCCTATTCTTTTGTGTCTGTTTTTTCTTTTGCCCTACCCATGTACGTGGGCAGTTTCTTGCCTTTTGGGAAGTCTGAGGTCTTCTGCCTGCGTTCAATAGGTGTTCTGTAGGAGTTGTTCCACAGGTAGATGTATTTCTGATGTAACTCTGGGGAGGAAGGTGATCTCTGCATCTTACTACTCCACCATCTTGAAGGTCTCTCCTTGAAAACTATTATATTTTGAATGGATAAACAACAAGGTCCTGTTGTAGAGCACAGGGAACTAGATTCAATATCCTGTGATAAACCAGAATGGAAAAGAATATATATATATATATAAAGAATGTTAAAAAAACCCCCACAACAATACCAACTTTTCATCTTATAGTTCTGAAAGTCAAAAATTTCAAATAGGTTTCACTGGGCTAAAATTAACATGTCAGCATAGTTGCATCCTTCAGGGACTCTAGGGGAAGAACTGTTTCCCTGCTTCTTCCTGATTCTAGAGGCTGCCGCATTGTTTGGTTCATCGCCCCCCTCCATCTTCAAAGCCAGCGATAGCTAGTTGAGTCTTTCCCACAGAGCATCCCTCTGACTATAATCCTGTTGCCTTCCTCTTTCCCTTATTGGGACCCTTGTGATTACACCAGCCTCACCCAGATAATCCAGGATAATCTCCTCCATACAAGGTTCCAGTAGATTAGCAACTTTAATTCCATCTGCAGCTTTCATTTGCCCTTGCCATGTAACACATCATATTTGCAGGTTCTGGGGACTGAGACTTCAGCATCTTTGGGGCCATTATTCTGCCTACCACATAGAAGGGATGTCGTTCTATAAAAACCAAACCGTATGCTTCTGTCACCACAGAGTGAAGACTATTAACCTAGGAGTTCAGGGACTTTAAATTAGAGAGCGTGGATTCTGAAAGCTGCTCCACCACCTACCAGCAATGAGACCTTGATAAACCAAGAATTGTACCAGGGAAACTGAATTTTCTTCTAACTCTCACGGACAGTGATTGTTTTGTTTAATAGATAAGGGAAATACATCTTATTTATTTTTAATTAATTGTTTTATTAGAGTATAGTTGATTTACAATGTTGTGATAGTTTCTGCTGTACAGAAAAGTGAGACAGCTATACATAAACATATATCCACTCTTTTTTAGATTGTATTCCCATAGAGGTCATTACAGAGTACTGAATAGAGTTCTCTGTGCTATTCAGCAGGTTCTCATTAGTTACCTTTTTTTAAAATTAATTAATTTTTGACTGTGTTTGGTCTTTGTTGCTGCGTGTGGGCTTTTCCTAGTTGTGGTGAGTGGGACTACTCTTCATTGCGGTGCACAGGCTTCTCGTTGCAGTGGCTTCTCTTGTGGAGCACGGGCTCTAGGCACGTGGGCTTCAGTAGTGTGGCACGTGGGCTCAGTAGTTGTGGCTCGTGGGCTCTAGAGCGCAGGCTCAGTAGTTGTGGCGCACGGGCTTAGTTGCTCCGCAGCATGTGGGATCTTCGCGGACCTGGGCTCGAACCGATGTCCACTGCGTCGGCAGGTGGATTCTTAACTGCTGCACCAGCAGGGAAGACCTAGTTATCTATTCTTACATAGCAGTGTGTATATGTCGATCCCAACCTCTCAAATTATCCCTCCCCTACCTCCCTTGGAAACACATTTTAAATTCTAGAATTTCTGTTATTTACTTATGATTTCAGTGGAAAATATTCAAAACGTATGACCAATGTGTACCAACATCTTTCCAACACATTCAAACCAAGAGTTATAGTGATATATTAATGAGACCACAAGTCATGGTGACATTGACTCTGGCCTGTGAGGTTTTCCTGTGCAACATGCCTACTGACACTGACTTTGCTAGAAATTTGGTCTGCATTTATTCAGTGAGATCATTAGCTTTTCTTAAAACCAGAATGTGCCATTGAAATAGGAGTTGGCTGGTGTGTACTCTATAAAAGATTTTCCTGAAGCTTTGGAATCAGTTCTCACCTCCAGCCTCTCCAAGAAACATCAAAAAGCAATGTGAAAGTGTGAAAACAATGAAACAAAAACAATCTAGAGCATCCCAAGAAGACGAGAAAAGGATTTTCCAATTCTCTTCACATGTCCTATGTGGCTTGGATGATGTGACATTAGGCAGTTGATATACAGAGAGCTGGGGCCCTTGTTCAAAATATATTGAAATTCAGAGCCATATTTTCTGTGCTGAGATACCTGCTGGGAGTTTGGAGCACATTTTTTTTTTTGAAAAAATGGTATTGGACCTATTTCCCCAACCATATATTTTTTCCCTTCCAAAAACCATAATAATAACCAACTCTGGTTGGTTATGGTTCAATTGCTTTTTTTAAGTCAATCTGAAAAAAAAATACTTGGGTTCAAATCCCACTTATTGCTGTGTGACCTCGAGGACCTTAATGACCTCTTCTGAGGCACGGTTTCCACTTCTATAAAAGGAGAATAATAACCATCCTGCCTCAAAGTCTTCGGGTGGAAGAAATGAGACAAGTTCTCCCCATTCTGGGTGATTCAGTCACCCTCAGCTGCCAAGTTATATATGTGACAATAGCTAGCAAAAAACATCCTTGGTGTAAGATTATGTTTTTTTTTTTTAAATTACGCTTTTTTTTAATGTGTTTGCCTTTGTTACTGTCAATTTTCTAACTACATTAAAAAGTGCATCCATGCCAAAAAATTGCAACAGCATATGCTAATTCGGTGCTGTAGTAACTTCATGACTTGATGTTTGCCTTAGAAATGAAGTTAGCCCAGAAACAAGGATTGAATTTGACCCTCTGAGCAAATTCTAGCAAGGAACGTAAGTAGCACTGCCTGTGTCAAAGCCCGGGACTCCCATCTCCTGGCCAAGGATGGACAACATCGTTTTGAAGCATCTTGTTGAACTCAAGAGAAAGAAGAGGCCACAAAGAACATAAAAGATCATATCTATCATAGGAACATGTGTTGCTATCGGCATGCAGACGTGACTGGTGACTAAGTACTTTAGGATTTGGAGGGAGCTGTACGACCCCCGATGTAGGTACTCTGACTGATGGTGTTGGAGAGTTCCTTTCCCTGGATCTTGGAAGACAGAGTAGATTCTCACCTTCAAGTGTTCTTTGAAACAGGCTAGTCCAATCTGGACTTAAAATTCAACCACTCGATACATGTACATATGATCCTGTGTGTTATGTGAGAGCAGCAAAGAAGAGTAAAGCACATCCCCGTGGTGTCAAGGAGTTGGAGAAGTAAGTCGTGAGCATGACAAGATAACGAACAACACAGGCAGTACTTAATAAGTGTCTGTTGAGACCAAAAGATCTTGTGTTTTTCTATCTCTTAGCTTGTGACATTTATTGAAATATTATCCATTCTTTAAAGCCCATCCTCCAGGAAGCCTTCTTGGATCCTACTGAGAGGTGATCTTTTTCCTTTTTGTAGTTTGATGGTCTTAATTACTGCTTCTCTCGAATTAAACTATTTATTTGTGTTTATATCTTTTTTTTTTTTTTTCTTTTTTTTTGCGGTACGCGGGCCTCTCACTGTGGTGGCCTCTCCCGTTGCGGAGCACAGGCTCCGGACGCGCAGGCTCAGCGGCCATGGCTCACGGGCCCAGCCGCTCCGCGGCATGTGGGATCTTCCCGGACCGGGGCACGAACCCGCGTCCCCTGCATCGGCAGGCGGACTCCCAACCACTGCGCCACCAGGGAAGCCCTGTGTTCATATATTAATTTCCCTACACAGCAGTAACTTCTGGAGGGCAGGAAGCAATGTTAGGTGTGCTGTTTCTTCCTGGTGTCTAACTCATGCTTCACCTAGAGTAGGAGTCCAAGAAAGTTTTATCAAATGAAAAAGTAAATACATTATTTCTTGTTAAGTGAATAAAGAAGAGATGTAGTAAGAACTTGGAGTATAAAAAGAACACTTCTGGGACTTCCCTGGTGCTCTAGTGGTTAAGAATGTGCTTCCACTGCAGGGGGCATGGGTTCGATCCCTGGTTGGGGAACTAAGATCCCACATGCCGTGCAGTGTGGCCAAACAAAACAAAACAAAACAAAACACTTCTGTTTGGGATGATGAAAGAAAGGTTTATGGAAAAAGTAATATTTGATCTCCTTTTGAGATTATTGTAAGAGTGGAGTCTTTGCTAATATGGCAAATTCAGGGCATGGAAAAGTACAAGATTTATATAAGTCTGAAGAGGCATCCATGGATAGTATCATGTTTCCTCTCCCCCAACACTCCTCCTCCCGAGCCCCCCAACACACAAGGATCAAGGATTTCTGACTTAGACTGTTTAGCACAGTACCTGACACACAGAAGATGGTCAGTAAAAGTTGAATGAATGATTGAAATGCTTTGATAAAAAAGATTCATCTCAAATGTATGTATGTATTTTTTAACATATTTATTGGAGTATAATTGCTTTACAATGGTGTGTTAGTTTCTGCTTTATAACAAAGTGAATCAGCTATACATATACATATGTCCCCATATCTCCTCCCTCTTGCGTCTCCCTTCCACCCTTCCTATCCCACCCTCTAGGTGGTCACAAAGCACCAAGCTGATCTCCCTGTGCTATGCGGCTGCTTCCCACTAGCTGTCTATTTTACATTTGGTAGTGTATATAAGTCCATGACACTCTCTCACTTCGTCCCAGCTTAGCCTTCCCCCTCCCCGGGTCCTCAAGTCCATTCTCTACATCTGCATCTTTATTCCTGTCTTGCCCCTGTGTTCTTCAGAACATTTTTTTTTTTCCATATATATGTGTAAGCATACAGTATTAGTTACTTTCTGACTTACTTCACTCTGTATGACAGTCTCTAGGTCGATCCCACCTCACTACAAATAACACAATTTCATTTCTTTTTATGGCTGAGTAATATTCCATTGTATATATGTGCCACATCTTCTTTATCCATTCATCTGTCGATGGACACTTAAGTTGCTTCCATGTCCTGGCTATTGTAAATAGAGCTGCAATGAACATTGTGGCACATGACTCTTTTTGAATTATGGTTTTCTCAGGGTATATGCCCAGTAGTGGGATTGCCGGGTCATATGGTAGTTCTATTTTTAGTTTTTTAAGGAACATCCATACTGTTCTCCGTAGTGGCTGTATCAATTTACATTCCCACCAACAGTGCAAGAGGGTTCCCTTTTCTCCACAGCCTCTCCAGCATTTATTGTTTGTAGATTTTTTGATGATGGCCATTCTGACTGGTGTGTGGTGGTACCTCATTGTAGTTTTGATTTGCATTTCTCTAATGATTAGTGATGTTGAGCGACCTTTCATGTGTTTGTTGGCAATCTGTATATCTTCTTTGAAGAAATGTCTATTTAGATCTTCTGCCCATTTTTGAATTGGGTTGTGTATTTTGTTCATATTGAGCTGCATGAGCTGCTTGTAAATTTTGGAGATTAATCCTTTGTCAGTTGCTTCATTTGCAAATATTTTCTCCCTTCCTGAGAGTTGTCCTTTCATCTTGTTTATGGTTTCCTTTGCTGTGCAAAAGCTTTTAAGTATCATTAAGTCCCATTTGTTTATTTTTGTTTTTATTTCCCTTTCTCTAGGAGGTGGGTCAAAAAGGATCTTGCTGTGATTTGTGTCAAAGAGTGTTCTGCCTATGTTTTTCTCTAAGAGTTTTATAGTGTCCGATCTTACATTTAGGTCTTTAATCCATCCTGAGTTTATTTTTGTTTATGGTGTTAGGGAGTGTTCTAATTTCATTCTTTTTTTTTCTTTTTTTTTTTTTTTACCATTTGATCTTTTATTATCAAAACTTCTATTCTTTTTTTTAACATCTTTATTGGGGTACAGTTGCTTTACAATGGTGTGTTAGTTTCTGCTTTATAACAAAGTGAATCAGTTATACATATACATATGTTCCCATATCTCTTCCCTCTTGTGTCTCCCTCCCTCCCACCCTCCGTATCCTAATTTCATTCTTTTACATGTAGCTGTCCATTTTTCCCAGCACCACTTATTGAAGAGTCTGTCTTTCCTCCATTGTATATTCTTGCCTCCTTTATAAAAAATAAGGTGACCATATGTGTGTGGGTTTATCTCTGGGCTTTCTATCTTGTTCCATTGATCTATATTTCTGTTTTTGTGCCAGTACTATACTGTCTTGATTACTGTAGCTTGGTAGTATAGTCTGAAGTCCAGGAGCCTGATTCCTCCAGCTCCGTTTTTCTTTCTCAAGATTGCTTTGGGTATTCGGGGTCTTCTGTGTTTCCATACAAATTGTGAAATCTTTTGTTCTAGTTCTGTGAAAAATGCCAGTGGTAATTTGATAGGAATTGCATTAAATCTGTACATTGCTTTGGGTAGTATAGTCACTTTCACAATGTTGATCCTTCCAATCCAAGAACATGGTATATCACTCCATCTGTTTGTATCATGTTTAATTTCTTTCATCAGTGTCTTATAGTTTTCTGCATACAGGTCTTTTGTCTCCTTAGGTAGGTTTATTCCTAGGTATTTTATTCTTTTTGTTGGAATGGTAAATGGGAGTGTTTCCTTAATTTCTCTTTCAGATTTTTCATCATTAGTGTATAGGAATGCAAGAGATTTCTGTGCATTAATTTTGTATCCTGCTACTTTACCAAATTCATTGATTAGCTCTAGTAGTTTTCTGGTAGCCTCTTTAGGATTCTGTATGTATAGTACCATGTCATCTGCAAACAGTGACATCTTTACTTCTTCCTTTCTGATTTGGATTCCTTTTATTGGTTTTTCTTCTCTGATTGCTGTGGCTAAAACTTCCAAAACTATGTTGAATAATAGTGGTGAGAGTGGGCAACCTTGTCTTGCTCCTTATCTTAGAGGAAATGTTTTAAGTTTTTCACCATTGAGAATGATGTTGGCTGTGGGTTTGTCATATATGGCCTCTATTATGTTGAGGTAAGTCCCCTCTATGCCTGCTTTCTGGAGGGTCGATAGCTTTTGTCAATAGCTTTTTCTGCATCTGCTGAGATGATCATATGGTTTTTATCCTTCAATTTGTTAATATGGTTTATCACATTGATTGATTTGCGTATAATGAAGAATCCTTGCATTCCTGGGATTAAACCCCCCTTGATCATAGTGTATTATCCTTTTAATGTGCTGTTGGATTCTGTTTGCTAGTATTTTGTTGAGCATTTTTGCATCTATGTTCACTGATACTGGCCTGTCGTTTTCTTTGTGACATCTTTATCTGGTTTTGGTATCAGGGGGATAGTGGCCTCGTAGAATGAGTTAGGGAGTGTTCCTCCCTCTGCTATATTTTGGAAGAGTTTGAGAAGGATAGGTGTTAGCTCTTCCCTAAGTGTTTGATAGAATTCACCTGTGAAGCCATCTGGTCCTGGGCTTTTGTTTGTTGGAAGATATTTAATCACAGTCTCAATTTCAGTGCTTGTGATTGGTGTGTTTATATTTTCTGTTTCTTCCTGGTTCCGTCTCAGAAGGTTGTGCTTTTCTAAGAAGTTTTCCATTTCTTCCAGGTTGTCCATTTTATTGTCATATAGTTGCTTGTAGTAATCTCATCATCCTTTGTATCTCTGCAGTGTCAGTTGTTACTTCTCCTTTTTCATTTCTAGTTCCATTGATTTGAGTCTTCTCTCTTTTTTTCTTGATGAGTCTGGCTAATGGTTTATCAATTTTATCTTCTTAAAGAGCCAGCTTTTAGTTTTATTGATCTTTGCTGTTGTTTCCTTCATTTCTTTTTCGTTTATTTCTGATCTGATCTTTATGATTTGTTTTCTTCTGCTAACTTTGGGGTTTTTTTGTTCTCCTGTCTCTAATTGCTTTAGATGTAAGGTTAGGTTGTTTATTTGAGATGTTTCTTATTTCTTGAGGTAGGATTGTATTGCTATAAACTTCCCTCTTAGAACTGCTTTTGCTGCATCCCATAGGTTTTGGGTTGTCGTGTTTTCACTGTCATTTGTTTCTAGGTTTTTAAAAATTTCCTCTTTGATTTCTTCAGTGATCTCTTGGTTTTTTAGTAATGTATTGTCTAGGTTCCATGTGTTTGTATTTTTTACAGTTTTTTTTCCCCTGTAATTGATATCTAGTCTCATAGCATTGTGGTTGGAAAAGATACTTGATATGGTTTCAATTTTCTACATTTACCAAGGCTTGATTTGTGATTCAAGTTATGATCTATCCTGGAGAATGTTCCATGAGCACTTGAAAAGAAAGTTCATTTTGTTTTTCTTGGATTGAATGTCCTATAAATATCAATTGAGTCCATCTTGTTTAATGTATCTTTTAAAGCTTGTGTTTCCTTATTTATTCTCATTTTGGATGATCTGTCCATTGGTGAAAGTGGGATGTTTAAGTCCCCTCCTATGATTATGTTACTGTCGATTTCCCCTTTTATGGCTGTTAGCATTTGCCTTATGTATTGAGGTGCTCCTATGTTGGGTGCATAAATATTTACAATTGCTATATCTTCTTCTCGGATTGATCCCTTGATCATTATGTAGTGTCCTTCTTTGTCTCTTGTAGTAGTGTTTATTTTAAAGTCTATTTTGTTTGATATGAGAATTGCTACTCCAGCTTTCTTTTGAATTCCATTTGCTTGGAATATCTTTTTACCTCCCCTTACTTTCAGTCGGTATGTGTCCCTAGGTCTTAAGTTGGTCTCTTGTAGACAGCGCATATATGGGTCTTGATTTTGTATCCGTTCAGCCAATCTATTTCTTTTGGTTGAAGCACTTAACCCATTTACCTTTAAGGTAATTATCGTTATGTATGTTCCTATTACCATTTCTTAATTGTTTTTGGTTTGTTATTGTAGATCTTTTTCAAATGTATATTGATAGTCAACAATTCTTCATTTTAGAAAGAACACAATTAAGATTTATTAAGACCTCTGTGGTGGGAAATTTCACATGTAAATTTCTGTTTTTAAAAAAAAAATTTTGGCGTATAGTTGATTTACAATTTTGTGTTAGTTTCACGAGTAAAGCAAAGTGGATCAGGTATACATATTCACATACCCACTGTTTTTTTAGATTCTTTTCCCATATAGGTCATTACAGAGTTTTGAGTAGAGTTCCCTGTGCTATACAGGAGGTCCTTATTAGTTATCTGTTTTATATATAGTAATGTATATGTGTCTGTCCCAATCTCCCAACTTCCCCCTCCCCCTTCCCCCCTTAGTCAACATAAGATTGTTTTCTACACCTGTGACTCTGTTTCTGTTTTGTAGATAAGTTCATTTGTACCATTTTTTTTAGATTCCACATATAAGCAGTGTCATACGTTATTTGTCCTTCTCTGACTTACATCACTCAGTATCACACGTATGTTCTAATTTTTTCTTTTTTTTTCTTTTTGGCCATGCTGTGCAGCTTGCAGAATATTAGTTTCCCAACCAGGGATTGAACCTGAGACCCCTGCAGTGGAAGCATGGAGTTCTAACCACTGAACTGCCAGGGAAGTCCCTCTAATTTTAGCCTTTGCAACAATGCTGTGCAACTGATATTATTCCCACCAGTTTTCCCACCTTGGGCTCAGTGAGATCAAATGACTTTCCTGTGTCACATAATAAATAAAGGAGTCGCAATTCAAATCCACGTCTTACTCCTTATGATCTTTCCATTATGCAGAAGACGTGGGTAAAGCAGCCGATGTAGGTATCTTTCCTTGTCTAGTTGGTTCGTACTTTAAACCAGCATAATTGTTGTTATTTTTAACCTTGCCTGCCAAGAAGTAAAAATTTCTTAGGCATCACATTAAGAGGCTATTGTTGCCTTTCTTTTCAAGGTCCTTGAGTCTCTCATCTCCCCCAAACCCTCTGGGTTTAGAGAAGTATTCATGAAATCTTTCCATCTTTTCCCTTGCATTATTTCGAACCTTATTTCATTTTTACATTAACACATCCTCTGGTATTATATATATAAATAAACTAAAGTCAGTGCTTCTTGTGCATTCTGATTGGTCAGAGCAGATGGAGTGATTTCTGAACTAGAATTGAAAATCAAAACACAAGCGTTTTTTAAAGAGGTGGAAGTTTGGAAACAACTTTTCACGGCAGACTTAGCTTTAATCCTAAGTGGGGTTGGGTTCGTTTTCAAGCTGTGTTTGATGATGGAATATTGGAATCTCCACCTTTGAGCTACTATATACGTGCACATCTATATTACCCTTGACAGCTAGAATTGAGCTCTAGATTTTTGCAGGGCAAGGCAGTGTGGCTGTTCTTATAGTCATGGACAGTTGTTTCTGCTTTTGATTTTTAAGAACCTATATGCGGAATCCAAGTGAAAGGGAACACTCTTGCACTGCTGGTGGGAATGTGAATTGGTACAGCCACTATGGAGAACAGTATGGAGGTTCCTTTAAAAACTACAAATAGAACTACCATATGATCCAGCAATCCCACTACTGGGCATATACCCTGAGAAAACCATAATTCAAAAAGAGTCATGTACCAAAATGTTCATTGCAGCTCTATTTACAATAGCCCAGAGATGGAAACAACCTAAGTGCCCATCATTGGATGAATGGATAAAGAAGATGTGGCACATATATACAATGGAATATTACTCAGCCATAAAAAGGAACGAAATTGAGCTATTTGTAATGAGGTGGATGGACCTAGAGTCTGTTATACAGAGTGAAGTAAGTCAGAAAGAGAAAGACAAATACCGTATGCTAACACATATATATGGAATTTAAGAAAAATGTCATGAAGAACCTAGGGGTAAGACAGGAATAAAGACACAGACCTACTAGAAAATGGACTTGAGGATATGGGGAAGGGGAAGGGGAAGCTGTGACAAAGTCGGAGTGGCATGGACATATATCCACTACCAAACGTAAAATAGATAGCTAGTAGGAAGCAGCCGCATAGCACAGGGAGATCAGCTCGGTGCTTTGTGACCACCTAGAGGGGTGGGATAGGGAGTGTGGGAGGGAGGGAGATGCAAGAGGGAAGAGATATGGGAACATATGTATATGTATAACTGATTCACTTTGTTATAAAGCAGAAACTAACACACCATTGTAAAGCAATTATACTCCAATAAAGATGTAAAAAAAAAAAAAAAGTCCTTTTATAGAACAGGTTCTGGGAGCTTCCAAAAAAACAAATACTGAAGAGTATACATGCTAATTTTCAAGCACTTGCTATGAGCTAGATTCCTTATATTATCTCATTTAATTCTGAGGATAGTCCTATGAAATTAGCATTACAATTACTGTTTTCCAGAGGATAATGAGAGTGTTTGGGTCACACAGCTAGTATAGAGAGGAGCTGATTTACAAACCAAAGTTGTGACTCCAAACCCTCTAATTCATTTCAACACCAATTCTGAATTTTAGCAGTTTAGATTCATCAGAAGACAGATTTCCTCTGTCATGTAGAGAAGGATGGGCATAGAATGCATCTCTAAGTGAAGAAATCAGTGTTCCATGGTACATAAATTGGGGATATCCAATGTTTGTTTTCACTTTTTACCAAGACTGGACAAAAGATATCACTCAATAGGAAAGTGCAAAAGTCATATGGAAAATGCTGTGACATAATAGTTTATACATAGGATTTGGATCCAGAAAGTTAAGCAAATTACTTACCCTGTCTACCTCTGTTTCTTCATCCATTCAATGAAGATAATGCAGTCAGTCCTCATTATTCATGGGTTCTGAATTTCCAAACTCATTTATTCACTAAAGGTATTTCTTTTTTAAACCATTTTTGAGGTATGATTAACATATAAAAAGCTGTCCGTATTTAATGTATACATCTAGATGAGTTTGGAGATGAGTATACACCTGTGATATCATCACTACCATCGAGACCATCAAGGTGTCTATCATATCTATCACCTCCCAAAGTTTCCTCCTGCCCTCTTTGTTATTGTTGTTTTGTAAGAACACTTAACGTGAGATCTACCCTCTTAGCAACTTTAAGTATACAGTACAACATTGTTAGCTATAGGCACTGTGCTGTATGGTAGATCTCCAGAACTTGTATAACTGAAACTTCCTACCCTTCAACCTTCACCTCCCCATTGCTCGTTTGCCCCAGCCCCTGGTAACCCCTGATTCTACCCTCTGCTTCTATGAGTGTCTCTTTTAGATTCCGTATATAAGTGAGATCATACATTATTTCTGTCTGGTTTATTTCACTTAACATAATGCCCTCCACATTCACCAATGTTTTTGAAGGTGGCAATATTCCTTTCTTTCTCATGACTGAATAATATTCCATTTCATATATATACTGCATATTCTTTATTCATCCACTGATGGACCCTTAGGTTGTTTCCATATCTTGGCTATTGTGAATAATGCTGCAAAGAACATGGGAGTGTAGATATCTCTTCAACACCCTGCTTTCAATTCCTTTGGATGTATATCCAGAAGTGAGGTTGCTGGACCATACAATATTTCTATTTTTAAATTATTGAGGCAACTGCATACTATTTTCCATAATGGCTGTACCAATTTACATTTCTACCAATAGTGTCTAAGAGTTCCCTTTTCCCTATATCCTTGCCAACACTTGTCATCTCTTGTGTTTTTAAAAAATAATGGCCATCTTAATAATGGCCATCTTAACATCTTGACACCTTATTATGGTTTTGATTTACATTTCCCGGATGATTACTGATATTGAGCACCTTTTTGTATACTTCTTGGCCTTTTTATGTATTCTTTGGAGAAATGTCTATTCAGGTCTTTTGTCCATTTTAAAATCAGATTATTTATATGTCTTTTGCATTGAGTTTCATGAGTTCCTTATGTGGTTTGGATATTAACCGCTTATCAGATATATGGTTTGCAAATATGTTCTTCCATTCCATGGGTTACCTGTTCATTTTGTTGATTGTTTCCTTTGGTGTGCAGAAGCTTTTTAGTTTGATGTAATCCCAATTTTTTTTTTTTTTGCTTTTGTCTCCTGTGCCTTTTGTGACATATACAAAAAAATCATTGTCAAGACCAGTATCAAAGAGCTTTACCCCTATGTTTTATTCTAGAAGTTTCATGGTTTCAGGTTTTAAGTCTTTGATCCATTTTGGGTTGATTTTTGTGTATAGTGTAAGTTAAGGGTCCATTTCATTCTTTTCATGTGGATATCCAGTTTTCCCAGTACCATTTGATGAAGACATTATCCTTTCCTCATTGTGCATTCTTGGCACTCTTGTCAAAAATTAGTTGACCAAATATGCGTAGGTTTAATTCTGGGCTCTCCATTTCTGTTCCATCTGTCTTTATGTCTGTTTGTATGCCAGTACCATATTGTTTTGATTTCTGTAGCTTTCTAATATAATTTGAATCAGGAAATATAATGCCTTCAGTTTTGTTCTTCTTGGTCAAGATTACTTGAGGATTGATTTTTCTATTTCTGTGAAAAATGCCCTTGGAATTTTGATAGGAATTACCTTGGCTCTGTAGATCACTTTGGGTAGTATGGACGTTTTAACAATATTAAATCTTTTATTCCATGAACACTGACTACCTTTCCATATATTTGTGTCTACTTTAATTTATCCCATCCATGTTTCATAGTTTTTG
Source organism: Phocoena sinus (assembly GCF_008692025.1). Taxonomy (NCBI): domain Eukaryota; kingdom Metazoa; phylum Chordata; class Mammalia; order Artiodactyla; family Phocoenidae; genus Phocoena; species Phocoena sinus. The sequence continues at coordinate 6,008,980 of NC_045764.1, forward strand.
GTGTACAGATATTTCACCTACTTAGTTAAAATTATACCTAAACATTTTGTTATTTTTGATGCATATTACCCCCAAAAGCAATGCTTGTGAGGCTTTGAGGTTGTGGAACTGCAAATAATGTGAGTTGCCCAATGTGCCTGTTCCTCTTAGCTGAGGCTGAGCAAGGCAATACTCTACCTTCCTGTCTCAGCTCTCATAAAATAAACAAGTGTCCTTTTGGTGGTCTGTTTGGAGGCAAGTTTTATCATGTTTTTGTGCATTTTTTGGTGTGTGTTTTGCTGTTTAAAATGGCCCTAAACATAATGCTGAAGTGTTGCCTCGTGTTCCTATGTGCAAGAAGGCTGTGATGTACCTTACCAAGAAAATAGGTGTGTTAGATAGCTTTGTTAAGGCATGAGTTAAAGTGTGTTGGCTGTGACTTCAATGTTAATGAATAAATAATACAGTACATTCAACTGAAGGAAGAGGAAATTTACCTATCCATATGTAAGGTCACTCTGGACGGTGCTAAGGTAATACCTATAGTGTGTGAGGAAGCTATGGGAAAGATGGAAATGAGGATAAATTTGTGGATTCATGAGACGAGTTTTAAAAAACCTAGCACCCAATATTCCTTTTAATGGTCAAAGGATACCCCCCCCCACCATTAAATTACGCTCTCAGAGGTGCTTACAATCACCTGTTACCAGTTGATGCCAGCCTGCTCCAGCAGACCACTGAAGAGGGATTCTTTTATATTTGCTAAACATACAATTTGGAAGCCATCAGTTATAAAGCCCTAAGTTTAAAGGGAAATTTTGATTTAACTGGATAAGATGGACCAGTACCATTTCTTTGGGCATATACCACCGGGGAAAGTTTTGACAGAACTTAGTCACCTTATCAGGTGGAGAAGTTTGAGCAAATGCCTAGTTATAAACTTTAGGTAGCTATTGAATAAGTGGCTTGGCAAAGTGAATGGAAATAGAAAACATTGAAGTGGTCATTTTTTATTTATATTACTTATTATTCATAAAGAATCTTTGCTCTGAATGAACTTTGATCTGGATCCCTCAAAACAATCATCATTTGTGTGATAGAATGCTAAAATGTTTCTGGGAAAGATGTCTTCCAGGAAAATATTTTATTAAAATAATTATAGCAAACCTTTAAAAAACAAAAACAAAAAAATTACTCTCTCAGATTATAGTATTTTCACCTAAAGAATTTAAAAGTCATTGGAGCAGGTGAATTTATTGGACTAGTTATTCAACACCTAGCAGGGAAGAGCCTTTGGGGAAAAGATTATAGGAAAGGTAGATTTTGGCACATATCTGAGTTGCTGTCCCAGAGCAAGCAGTATCAGTCATGGGGTGGTGATAGGGTGGCGACAGATGGTGCAGTTGGAGGAGTCCTGACACCCAGAATGGGCAGGAAAACTCTGAGTGCCTATTATGGGTTGGAGGGCACAGTTCAGGAGGTGAGTAGAGAACACAGAGGTGGGTAATAAGAGTGTAAAAGGGCAAACTTACCTGTTTGCTATATGTTACAAGTTTTCCCAGAGTCTTGATGAAGCTTACCAGAAATTATTTTATTGACATGCCTCTTACCATGAAAATTCAGTGCATTTGGCCCAGAATAGCAGTCATGATTATTTAGAATGTGTGCTAAATGCTATTCGTGTATCACCAAATTGCTTTAGAGTCATTAATTAAACAGTTACTCAAATTGAAAATGTGTCTCCTAGAAGAATGTTTTAAAAAATCGTAAAGAACATAAACCTCATTAAGAGCTATTAGTCCAATTGCGACAAGCTTTGTTTTGTCTTATAGAAAACAGAGATGTGATGTGGTATTTAGTCACAATAAATGGGTTATGACACATCCCACCCTTTAAAATGTTCCAAAGCTGGTGGGATAAAAGGAGGAGAATTGCAGATGGTACAACTAGCAAAGGCATCTAATGAACCCAGCGCTGCTGCATAGCAACAGATTAACATTTCATTTGTTGGAATGAATTATTTGAGTTTTTCACTCTTTCAAAGGGTTTATGCCCTGATCTTTATGCAACGGTGTAACTAATGATGAAAAATGAACAAAGGCTTGAAAAATAGGGCTGATTAATAAGACCTGAAATGATTAAATCTGGGAGAAGGCTGATGGAGTTATTTAGTCAGGATTTTTCAATGCCTGAATGAGGACTGTCCATAAGAGAGTAACTAGCTCTTCTTTTTCTCCATGGACCACATTAATAGGTCTCAAAGGATGTCAACCTGAACTACAATGGGAGTTATTGGGGTCAGTTATGGGGAAGAACATCCTGCTTATTTTGGCAGGAAAGACTAAAATAATTTAGCAAACAAGATGTGTAGTCTCATTCCCCTAAGAATTTCTCCTGTCCCGCCCCCCAAATTAGAATCAATTCTCTTTGGCCTGAGCAAGATAGGAATAGTCTTGTCTGAAGATAGGGATCCACTGATGTCTTTTGGGTTTTTAAAAATTTTATTTATTTTATTTTTGGCTGTGTTGGGTCTTTGTTGCTGCGCGTGGGCTTTCTCTAGTTTTGGCTAGCGGGGGCTACTCTTCGTTGTGGTGCACGGGCTTCTCGTTGCAGTGGCTTCTCTTGTTGCGGAGCACGGGCTCCAGGCACGTGGGCTCAGTAGTTGTGGCTCACGGGCTCCGTAGTTGTGGCTCACGGGCTCTAGAGCACAGGCTCTGTAGTTGTGGCACACGGGCTCAGTAGTTGTGGCTTGTGGGCTCAAGAGCGCAGGCTCAGTAGTTGTGGCACACGGGCTTAGTTGCTCCGCAGCATCTTCCCGGACCAGGGCTCGAACCCATGTCCCCTGCATTGGCAGGTGGATTCTTAACCACTGCGCCACCAGGGAAGCCCCCATTGATGTTTTGATGTCTCCGTTTTCAACAGGATTGGTTGTTGCAGTCAACTGTGCGCAAAGCTATATTAGCCTACTGCTATTCTAAGACTGTATGGCTTTATTCTTTTTATAAGAAACAGCTCAAATTAGAGGTTGAAAATGTAGAAATAAGGATTGCCGTAGCCCTGAGGAATTCTTAAAGCATATCCATTTTCCTTGCCTCGTATAACTACAAGTTCATTATTAGCAAAAGCAATTTTATTCATATTTCCTCTCTTGCTTCCTCCTCCTTTGTCCCCCTCCTTTTCCCTCTCTCGCTTAATCTAACCCATGCAGAGCGGTTACTTGAGGGAAGGGCTTTATGAATAAAGACTGTATCCTTTACTCAAGAGCCTTGGTATGCGATTATAGATTAAAGCTTTCATTTTGAAAGTGAGAGCAATATACAGCCATAAAAATAGCAGTAGCTGGGGCTTCCCTGGTGGCGCAGTGGTTGAGAGTCCGCCTGCCGATGCAGGGGACGCGGGTTCGTGCCCCGGTCCGGGAGGATCCCACGTGCCGCGGAGCGGCTGGGCCCGTGAGCCATGGCCGCTGAGCCTGCGCGTCCGGAGCCTGTGCTCCGCAACGGGAGAGGCCACGGGGGTGAGAGGCCCGCGTACCGCAAAAAAAAAAAAAAAAAAAAAATAGCAGTAGCTGCATTATTTTAATTACCGCACGTAGAAGCAGAAGAAAGATTCCAGACAGATGTGGTACAGTAGCATGTAGGCTTCATGGGCTGCACTCTGGCTCATTGTACCAGTGTTCATGCTCCCCAAACAGCCACCTCTTGGGGGAAGTCAGAGAGGTTATTCCTGTATCAGATCTTGGTTGCACAGATTCTGTGCTTCTTGTGGTCACTCTCTTCTGTTTTTGTTTTGCTTGGGATCCCATAGTTCTTCACTTCCCACCACATATAGGCACTGTGGCCTTCTAATCCTTCACTACAAGATTTTACCATGTGCTCCTGAACTGATGTTTCCAGGTGATCTAAAATACACGTACCCCATGCAAAATTTGGGACATGCCTACACTAAAAAATTACTTGTTGTTTATCTGAAATTCAAATTTAACTGGGCTTCTGTTCTGTGCTTTCATTTGCTAAATCTGGGAGCCCTACAACTAGATGGCATTTTCATTAACTTAATGGTGTTAAATATGATTATTTCAAATGAGTGGTGTCTATTGCAACCCCATGGTAGTGAATATTAAAAATTCTTCAAGCATAGCAATGTGGTGCAAACTCAAAGTTTGACTTAGAGTTGATCTAAGGGTGAACAGAATACTTTAGAGTGGAGAAGCAAAGTGAGCCATGTTTTGTTGGCTAACCAAACAAGTAGACCAGGAGAATAAGATGGGTGGGCTGAGCTTTAGTTTATGGTCTGGCCCATGGATTTTTCTTAGCAGAATAGAAACTTTATGCTTATGTTTGTTTTTATCCATGAAACTAAAAAGAAAAGAAGACGTTAGAAGGCAGATGGCTCATTGTGGGCCAGAGTGGGAAGGATACCATGTTGATCATTGAATGCTCTTGCAAGTAATGCAAATGAGGTGTATATCCAGTGTAGGTAAATGTTCTGTGTGTAATTGAGAAGAATGTGGTTTTGACTGTTTTCGTGTAGAGAATTCTCTAAATGTCAATTAGGTCAACTTAGTCGATTTTGTCCAACTCTACTGTATTCTTGTCCAACTTATACTTCTTCCAGCAGTTATTGTGAGAGAGGTAGTAAAATACCTGATGATACTGTGGATCTCTGTATTTATTCCTGCAGTTCTATCAGTCTTTGCTTCATGGATTTTAAAGCTCTCTTATTAGGGGTTTAAGTCAGGATTACTGTCCTCTTGATGAACTGATCCCTTATTCTCTACTCTTTATGAAATGACCTTCTTTATCCTGCAAAATAATCTTTGTTCTGGAACCTACTTTGTCTGATATTAATGTAGCCAGTCCAGCTTTCTTTTTATTAGATTTCAGACTATGTTTTTTTTCACTCGTTTGCTTTTAATCAATTTGTGTCTTTTTATTTAAAATGTGTTTTTTATAGGCAGACAATTGTTGGGGTTTGTCCACTATAACTATCTCTGCCTTTTAATCCAGTGTTTAGACCATTTATATTTAATGTGATTACTGATATGATTATGTTTGAGCTTTTTATCTCACTACAGGTTTCCCCCACAATCCAAAAGTAGAGCATTCCTGTGAAAACTTTTGTAAGCCAAAATAGTGTGAAGCAAGGAAGCAATTATCTTTTTTCATAAAAGTGAAAATCCTCTTTGGATTTCTTTTGGCTAGCAAAAACAGGTACTATCATAGGGCTTTGAAAAGTGAAGTGGCATAAATTGAAATTGTGAAAAGCAGGGGATACTGTATTTGCTGTCTATCTGTGCCATGTCCCTTGGTTCCTCTTTTCCTCTTATTCTGCCTTCTTTGGATTTGAGCATTTTTTTATGTTTCCATTTAATATCCTCTGTTGGCTTATTAACTAGAATTCTTTGTTTTTGTGTTTTGATAGTTGCTTTAAGTTTATATCCAATTTAATAGAAGTCTCCTTGGCATTGCCCAGGTCACTAACCATGCTCCCAGTTCAGTACCTTTATTCTCTCTTGTCCTTCTCTTGGAAACGCTCTCCTTATACAGGTATCTCCATGGCTCACCCCCACTTTTCAGTTGGTCTCTGCTCAGATACCACTTTATCAGAGAAGCCCTTCCTGACCTCCTAATCTAAGGTAGCTCCCTAAACCTGGACTGACACTCTTTACCTTTTAACCTTGCTCAGCTGTTCTTCATAAACCTTATCCTCTCATGATGCATATTTGTTTGTTTATTGTCTCTTTCTCCCCACTACGCACATAAGTTTCATTAAAGCATGGGACTTAGTTTTGCTCACTGTTGAATTTCCAGTATGTAGAAAAGTGTCTGACATATTAAGCCCTTACTACTTGTTGAGTGAATGAATGAATGAAAGATTCAGAGTAGGGGGAGGGAGTAATATCTAGGTTAATGTCTAGTTTGATCTGCTGCAGTATCTGGTCACCAGTATGCATTTGGCTGAACCAGCTGGGGAAGCGAGTGCTCCTTCGTCCCAGTCTCTGCTCTGCCTGTGACCCTTTCAGAGTTGTACACTTGCTAGAAAAGGGTAACCTTTCTAATCAGAAGAGGAACACCTACTGGTGAGATAAACATTAGGAAAAGGTTTGCAGGACATTTTTGTGTTCCTTCCTAGTCTCTTGGCATTGTGTGGCTCCCAACACACCCTGCCTCTCTTTTTTCATATTCACACTCTAGATTACTTTTTGTCACAAGTTTTGCAATACCAGGAAGCTCAGAACTTCATCATCTTTGGTATTTGGAGGTCAGGAATTTTGTTTTTCAGAAAAAAAATGATATGTGTAAGGAAATAAAGAGGGAGAGAGAGATTGATAAAAATGCAGCATTTGGGAATTCTGGGTGAGGGGACTTAGGAATTCTTTTTTTTTTTTGCGGTACGCGGCCTCTCACTGTTGTGGCCTCTCCCGTTGAGGAGCCCAGGCTCCGGATGCGCAGGCTCAGCGGCCTTGGCTCACGGGCCCAGCCGCTCCGCGGCATGTGGGATCTTCCCGGACTGGGGCGCGAACCCGCGTCCCCTGCATTGGCAGGCGGACTCTCAACCACTGCGCCACCAGGGCAGCCCAGGAGTTCTTTATACTATTTTTTTTTTTTTTCTATAGTCTGAAATCACTTCCAAGTAAGAAGTAAAGAGAACAAATTCAGGCGTCTTCACTTCCGCACCTTCCTCTTATCCCTATAGCAACAAGGTCTCCGAGTCCTGTTGTTTCTAGCTTGTCACCTGACTCTCTACCCCTTGCCTCATTTCATTTCCCTCTGGCCATACCCCACTTACTGTTCCCGCTGCTCTCATATCCTCTTACCTGGAATCTTGTAGCAATTTCTGGAACTGGCCTCCTGCGGCAGTCACTCCTGGCTGCTGTCCACCCCACATATGGCCGCCTGAATGCTTGGCCTGAAATACAGATCTAATCACGTTGCTCTTCCTCTAGAAAGCCTGTGCTGTCCCCTTGTTGCCTACAGAACAAAGTGCCGGCCCTTGGCTTAGAGCTTAATAGCCCTACACGATCAGCCCCAAATGCTCTCCTCACACTTATTTCCCACGTGGCCCCTCTGTGTCCATCCCATTTGATGCCCTGCCTTTCCAAGTACACACATTTTCTGTTCTCTTTGCTCTCTCTCCCATCCCTTTCCATCAAGGGACTTCTTCAAATGCTACCTCCTCTGGAGGCCTTCTGCCCAGAGGTTCCCTGGTCACTGGGAATTTTCTTTGGAGGATTTCATGTCTATGGCACTGTGACATATACCTTTGTTACGGAGTTATAGTCTTGGCTTTACCTCTAGTCTGTGAAGACTTTGACAGAAAGAAACATGTCTCATTCTATCTCCCCAAATTTAGAACACCTCTAAATCATTACATATAAAACTAGCAAATGTTTCCTGAATTGAACTCAATTTTTTTTTAGACCAAGAGAATTAGTACGCCATTTTTGTTTTTATTTTATTTTGTTTTGGTTTTTTTTTGCGGTACGCGGGCCTCTCAACTGTTGTGGCCTCTCCTGTTGCGGAGCACAGGCTCCGGACACGCAGGCTCAGTGGCCATGGCTCATGGGCCCAGCCGCTCCGCGGCATGTGGGATCTTCCTGGACTGGGGCATGAACCCGTGTCCCCTGCATCGACAGGCGGACTCTCAACCTCTGTGCCACCAGGGAAGCCCTGTTTTTATTTTTTAATTTAAAAACATTTAAAAATTAAAAAAAAATTTTTTGGCTGTATCACATGCCTTGCAGAATCTTAATTCCCCAACCAGGGATTGAACCTAGGCCCTCTACAGTGGAAGGGCAGAGTCCTAACCACTGGACTACAAGGAGTTCTCTGATTTAATTTTGAATCTCATGATCACCACCCTAATGGCTATTTCCACAGAGCCCTGTCCACCAAACTGTTTCATTTGAATCGTATTTATTTTTACCATAACTTTCAAAAGACCCAATCAGCTAAATTCTTCTATATGGTACTATGATGTGCAAAGGCACATGAGTGACCAAATGTCTTGACTGCTCCAAGAAAACCACGTGGCAGTATAAGTTGGTGAGCAATTTTGTTCAGAATAATTTAGAAAGATTCCCCCACGGTTGAAATCATGTTTTTGTCTTGTATCCTTAAATACAGGTGCTTATGTAGGTTTCCATATTTAAAAAGCCTACTATAAAATATTGTGACAAGCACCCTTTCTGTAGGACCATGATATACACCCTGCATATTGGGGACTGGCTAGTTTCAAAGTCTAAGAAAAACCTTTCATGAAATTTTTGTTTCTTCACTATCTTATTTTAACATAATTTTATTTTCTTTATTTTTGCCACAGATTACAATCACTGGAATCAGATATTGGAATATGTCTTTTTTTGAAGGGCGCAAAAGAAAGGTGTACAGTGATTTCTAAAATCTTTTTACCAATTGTATTGGCTGTGAAGGTTTTCTGTTCCCTAAATATGTCCGAATGATACTAATCCAAAGAGATTCAAAGCAATGCAACATAGAAAACTTGCTGACATTTGTGCTGTCTGATTCATAGGTATTTTTAATTACTCAGAAAGCCCGACCCTCATTGTTTCTCCTGAATTTTGAAAGATGCCAGAAGTCTTTGTCACTGGTTTCCATATATATTCCTGATCATATCCTCAGTGGTGCACAATTCTGTTCCCTGCTGCCATTTTTCTTCTTACAGAGGGAGTCAGTGTAATTCCGTAGAGAGGACCAAACACTTTCCACCGGGCAGTAGAGGCATTTTGTTCAAGTCTCTGGGCACTGAGGCAGCCCAGCTGGGACCCAGCACAGACACTTTACTTGTACGGTTGCTGCTAACAGTTTTACTGGTTACCTAGAGTCTAGGCAACTTTTCTGCTTTCTGAGTCCTTGAATTGCAGAGATGCAAGGGCTTTTCAGAAATTCAAGGACCTTTTATTGGGGGGGGGGGGGGTTAGAACACACACCTAATATAGATACTTTGAATATATCTCAAATAACTACCCTCCAAACTAACTTCTAATTACTCCCTTATAAATACCTTGTCCCCCCCCGCCAACCCAACTTTCCTTCTCACTTATGCTTTGAACCACTTTTTGTGGGAGAATTTAGAGTAATTTAGTAGTGACTTCACAAATTGATGGGAAAGGGCCTCATATGTGTTCAAACCACTTCAGTTCTTATCTGCCTGCCCTTACGGGATCACATCTTGCCCGTTGATCATCTCAGTCATGGAGATGAGAAATGTTACTTGTGCCATGACAATCGTTGATTTCTGCTAATGATCCAAAAGTGTATTTTAATAGCAATACACTTATTTACTGGTACAAAAAATTCCCAAACTATTGCTTTATGTCCCAGAAATTACACAGAACCATTCTTGTTATATATTATACATATACCATAATGTTCTCAGTAGCCCCTTTCTTTCTGATTCTTTCACAGACTTTGCTCGTTACAGAGCAGGCTAATCATTCCTGTGGATTGTTTTGCCTTTGGGCTCCCTAATATCTGCACAGGCTTGCTCCCCAACATTCCAACAATCCCTGCACTCTGATATGTAAGCTTTTAAGCCAGCTTGGCTTTCTGAGAATAGCTTGTCCCAGGCACAGACAAGTCCCTTCTCTAAGATCTGAGCCTGTTTACTACCTAGTGACAGCTAAACCTTCTCACCAGGGAACTCTAGTAAGGACTACCTCCTGATGCTCGTAATTATGACAGCAGTACCATCCTTTTTCCAGTCTCCAGTCTTAGAGTCATCTTTGATTCTTCTTTCTTCCCAGACTTCATATCCAACCATTCTCTAAACTTGACTTCAAAGGTGTAGCTGAAGAAACTCCATGATGGAAGTTGGGGACATAGGTTTGAATCCAGGCTCTATTTCTAATTAACTGGGGACCTCTGCTGTGTGTTCCTGGTCCATTTCTCCCAGTCTCTGTCCTTCCCTGTTGGCCACCCCATGCCTCCTGTTAGACCAGCACACTGCTTGCTTAAAGTGCACAGAAAAGCATTATTCAAGGGTGGGCAATTTCCAGAAAAGCCACTCCATATAACTGCTGCAGGTCACAGGTACAATTTCACACTACTCAGTTCTAATCCTGAGATGCTATATAGTAAAACCTAAAGTTCTTATGGAAGAAACTGAGATAAAATTTTGATTTTTTTGAAGGTAGAATTCTAAGACTCTGCTCATCATTATAAATTGATTTTCTTCTTTTAAATATGTTTTTACACTGCTTTATGGAACTCAGTTCAATAAACTAAACTATAGTTTAGTTTATTAGTTAATAAACTAAACATCATCTTTATAGTACACTTTGTGCACTATATAGCTCACTTTGTGCATCTTTATAGTACACAAAGTGCACTATAAAGATGATGAGGTCATCCTGACATTAACATGAATAGCTTTAGTGTTTCACCTTTAAGAGAGTTTTGCTTTAGGGTCCTAAATAAAAGGTAAAAGACTGCAGTACAGGGGAATATATTTAATTAAAATGTGTCAGACCGACATGAAAAAAGTTACACAATTCAGTCAGTGGACAAAAAAAAATAAGGCTTAAATCGAAATACATACCAAGTTGCAAGTAAAAATATAAATTCTCTTCAAATATAATAATATTTTGTATGTATAAAATTACAGGAATGTTTTTATTTGTCAGATCTCAAAACATTTTATCAAAAGGAAGAAAATACAAAAATATTTTTAAGTTTTAAAAAAAGAACTCTACTTAATGCACTGTGGTGACCTGAATGGGAAGGAAATCCAAAAAGGAGGGGATATATGTATATGTATGTCTGATTCATTTTACTGTGCAGTAGAAACTAACACAACATTGTAAAGCAACTATATTCCAATAAAAATTAATTTTAAAAGATAAAAATAAATTTAAAAAAGAATATTGAAGAATGAATAACTCAACCAGATATTAAAGCTTATTCTGAAGTCATAATAAGTTCAGGTGTGATATTGATTCAGTCATAAAGTTCAATGTTTTTGCTGCATTCTGCCTCTGTGACTCAAGCTTGTCCTTCATGTCACATTCTTTCCGTATTTCATCCTGCTTCCTTTTAATTTCTTCCTGCTTCACAAGCACTTTCCCCCTCCCTTTTACTATTGTATTACCATTGTGTATGTTATCTTGTATTTTATGGTCATTACTTATTTTTTCTTGAAGGGACACATCAAATGCTGTTTGCTTCCAAATCATAAATCTTTAAATGTATTTTTTTCTTTTCATCTCAGTGAGATGTTCTAATTTTTGATATCACAGATTCTGTTTGTTGATTCCATTTTTTTCTATTTTCTCAATTACAGTAGAAGACTGTAAACAGAGTAGTACTTCTGCTCGCAAATTGTTTCTAATTGTGAGAATCTTCCTGAAAGATCTTATAGCTGATGCTGTATTGAGGCAAATTTTTCAGTAACAGAAAAAAAAAAAAAAAAAAGAAGTGGGAGAGATCCAGAGCTATGGGAATTCTGGAAGAGGAAACTTAGTCTTTGTAAGATTTGTTCTGTGTTTTGCTAGAAATTCCCTTTTTACACCGGTTTTCAGTTTTGCCTGGTTTCCATGTCAGGTATGAAGAGTAACTCTGTTCAAACAAATGAGTCCTATTGAGAATTCTTCTGAAGCACAGAGGAGTTTTATCCCATGAATAATCTTTCACATCACATATGTTAAAATTATTACTATACAAACATAAGAGTCAAGGACATGTCAACAATTTTTTTTCCCACCCATTTCCCTCACCCACTGCCTCTGGCAGCTACCAATCTCTTCTCTGTATGTTTGAGCCTGACTTTTTGTTCTGTTTTATTTTGTTTTTGCGTTTTAGATTCCACATGTAAGAGAGATCGTATGGTATTTGTCTTTCTCTGTGTGACTTATTTCACTTAGCATAATGCCCTCAAGGTCCATTCATGTTGTTGCAAAGGACAAGATCTCATTCTTTTTTTATGGCTGAATAATATTCTATTGTGTACATGTACCATGGTCAAGGAAGTTCGCCCAGCTGCTCTGATTTCACCAAAAAGGGTTATTCAAAGCCTCTTCACCTGCAATTCCTGAGCCTTCTATTTTGTCCTAAGTCAGTACATTCTGGGTATGTTGCTCTCTCTTCTACAGCTCTCTGGTATACTTTGGGTTCTAGTTTTTTGGTTTTTGGGTTTTTTTTCTAGAAGCTACATTCTCTCTCCATAGCATCCTACTTGGATATATTTTATTTCCTTCCTTTTCAGTCTGCAGCAGCTTCATGTAGGGATCCATAATACGTTTGCATCTTTAATGAAAATTCTCAGTTGCCCAGAGAAGTCCCCTCTGCCCTATTTTAACATTCAAAGGACAAATTAGACAGAAATCTTAGACCTCTCAGCTGGTAAAGCCCCCCCTTCCCCATTTCAGACACATTGGAGCAATCACATTTAGTTTGTGATTTTATGATTTCTAAAGAAGCAAGAGTTCCTTGAGGCTAGGTGTCAAATCTGATAGTTGTTTTTTCCTCAAAGATGGAGTTAGTTCAGTGCTATACTCAACACACATTTGTTAAATGAAGAAGTAGTTTCTAGTCGATTCTGGGTCTTCAGATTTCAACTGTGGTTTGGGGGGTTTTGTTTTCACTGAAGTGGTAAATAAACAGTCTGTTCTCATGAACATTACTGAAACATTTTCCTGACAGGAGAAGGAGGTGAGAATGGATACGTGTAAAATGGCATGGGTTTGGATTAGAGGGCAGGAGGAGAGAAGAAAGTTAGAGAATTGCAGTGAGCATGGAGGACTTACGTATTTGATGCTAGGATGCAAATATGCTGAGTGACAAAGGGCATGGCAAAGGGGAACACAGAGGTGGTGGTGGCTCTGTATGTGTGTGTCTGTGTGTGTGTGTGTGTGTGTGTGTATGTATTTGTGAGGGTGGAAGGATAACAGCAAAAAGGTCTTGAGGGCTTCCCTGGTGGCACAGTGGTTGAGAGTCTGCCTGCCGATGCAGGGGACACGGGTTCGCGCCCCGGTCCGGGAAGATCCCACGTGCCGCGGAGCGGCTGGGCCCGTGAGCCATGGCCGCTGAGCCTGCGCATCCGGAGCCTGTGCTCCGCAACGGGAGAGGCCACAACAGTGAGAGGCCCGCGTACCGCATAAAAAAAAAAAAAAAGGTCTTGAAAAGGAATCAACAAAATAAACCCAAATGAGATGAAAAATCCATGAGCAAAGTAGTGTGACACAGAAGAATGGAGAAGAGGTGTGACCGATCCTGAAATAGCCAGTGGGATCAGCAACACTACAAACCTCCCCACACTGAATGCTTGTAAGAATAATGGGGTGGAAAAGGAGACTGTTTTAGGTGAGTGACAAAGTAAGAAACAGATTGAGCCCATGTTCATTTAAGGAACTCTCAGAGAGAAATATACAGGACAGAAGATGTACATAGGAAAAAGGAAATTGGAAATGCCACTAGAAATGAAGACAATATAGAAATCCAGTGAAAACTGGCAAAATGGACTAGAGAGGAATACCCTAATTAAAAGAGCAGATGTGAATTTTCATTATTCATTTGCTTTGGAATGAAAGATCTGGTAAAAATGAACATCTCAGGAATGAGGGTAGATAGTTCTATGAAACCGGCAATATATATATATATATATATATATATATATGTATATGTATATATATATATGTTGCAGTATATATATGTATTAAGACAAAAAAGGTAAAACTAGTTCTTTTTTCCAGTAACAAGAACAAAAATCAGAGTAACCCAGCTCAGTATGTATGTTTCATGAAAATTGAAAATGGCGACATTGTGAACAGTGGTCCCTCTCCCCCATCATCAGCATCCTCTTGTAACAGTGCAGTGGCCAGATCCTCTGAAGGTGACAGCTGTAGGCTCTTTGATGGGTCTAGTGGCAACTGGTCCATTTTGGGGTCCTTGCCAACAATCTGAAGTGTTTTAGTTTTTTTCTACATTTAAAATTACCTGGACCAAAACACATTACTTTTGGAGTTTAGTTGCCAATGGCCACCACAGAACTCTGTAACTTCACCTCTCACACATCTTTGTTTTGTGCTGTCTTTCCCTCTTTTCAATTATTCCACTTTCTCGGTAGAACTTCCTTAAGCCTCTTTGTCAATACATGGTATTCTTCCTGCTCTAAACTTTTAAAAGATAATCCTACTCTGTGAAATCTTTGCAAACACCACCCAAGTCTAATAACCTCAGCACTGGAGCAGTCCCTTTGTCCCTTTAATGCTTCTCAGTGCACCTTATATTCAAATTATGCAAGTATGTGCTGGTTCACCAAGAACCACTTTATGTTTTCTGTATCTGCCTGTGATACTGGAGTTCTCTAGAAATTAGGGAAATTAATGTACCACTTATAAACTCATAGAGTGTTGGAATGGGAAGGAAATTTTACAGATCATCTAGTCCAACTTATTATGAGTCATTTGTTAACAGCTCCAAGGGAGTCGTTCACAACAAAAAATATAAACAATTAGGGCCTCTTAAAAACTCTACAATAAGAAAAATTATAAGATTCCCCCAAGAAGGAAATGAAGCTAAGTGTGCTAATTTGGACAGATGCTTGAACAGCATCTCCAACACATGCAGGCACAAATGCAGGGCTATGTTGATTCAATACAGTAGACGAGATTTCAGATCAAACAGAGACATTGATTAAGCATAGCGTCATGATTAAGATATGCCAAGGTATTAGACAAATGAAATTGTGTTCCAGAAATATGAGAGAGACAGAATCCAGCTCATAGTGAAAAACCACAGTTCACGTGGATCATCAGTCATATTTCCTCTTTTAAATCTGTAGCCTAATATGCTTGGAGCTCAAAATGTTACTGATCAACTATATCACTGAATGGTATTATAAGGAGACTTTAAAAAAACCACACCTGGTGTATATGGAATAACTTGCTAAAAACCTGGTAGAGGTCTGGTGTAAGAATTTGACTTCCCTAGTTCCTGTTGAGGTCAATGAAATTTATTCAAGTCAATAATTACATTTTCTCCACACGAGTTTGACAATAGCCTGGAGCCTAGTACACTATTCTAGTTCTGATCCACGGGGTTGGGTGTAGAGAAGGTCTGTCTGAGCCTTTTCCTGCAGTCTTTCTTTGGAAAAGTGCTCCCAGGGACTTAGTATGGAGAAGTCCACAGTTGACAAGCCCCAGCTCACATTTTGCCTTCATTGGGAAGCCTTTGCTGACTTCCAAACCCCAGACTGGGCAAGGTCGAATTGCAGTTTTCTCCTTGGAGTTTCATAGCTCTTTACTGAGGACCAGTAAGGAGGTGGGGTCCTTGGGCAGTGGTGCTCTGTGTGGTATTTTGGAAATTTGTGGGTTTGTTGAATGACAGCAAGTAGTTCTGGCATTTAGTGGGTGGGAGCTTGTTCTGTAGAATAAAGTATTCTGTGCCCAGTATTTTTTTTTTTTTTTTTTTTTGCGGTATGCGGGCCTCTCACTGTTGTGGCTTTTCCCGTTGCGGAGCACAGGCTCCGGACGCGCAGGCTCAGCGGCCATGGCTCACGGGCCCAGCCGCTCCGCGGCATGTGGGATCTTCCCGGATCGGGGCACGAACCCACGTCCCCTGCATCGGCAGGCGGACTCTCAACCACTGCACCACCAGGGAAGCCCTGTGCCCAGTATTTTTACACATTAAAAAAATTTCTTTATTGGAGTATAGTTGATTTACAATGTTGTGTTAATTTCAGGTGTACAGCAAAGTGAATCGGTTATAAGTATAAATGTAACCACTCTGTTTTTTTTTTTTAAGATTCTTTACATATTTTAAATTGACTTTTCCAAGAGTTCAGCTACCATATTAACTGAGAGAAGACTGCATATTGTTTTATTTGGAATGTTGCCAAGAATAAATGGTAGCACCACTTGCAATGTTTGAGCCCCGGTATCTGTTGCCTCTCTCCTTATGTACTAATGGTTTTCACAGTCATAGAGAGTCTGTGCATGGAGGCAAGTGTCTGTATCACCATGTCTCTGCTGTAGCCATACTTGAGCATATATTTCTGTATTTTTTTAGTTTTAGATTCTGATTTATTATTATTTTTTAACATATTTATTGGAGTAAAATTGCTTTACAATGGTGTATTAGTTTCTGCTTTATAACAAAGTGAATCAGCTATACATATACATATATCTCCATATCTCCTCCCACTTGTGTCTCCCTCCCCACCCTATTCCACCCCTCTAGGTGGTCACAAAGCACCAAGCTGACCTCCCTGTGTTATGTAGCTGCTTCCCACTAGCTATCTATTTTACATTTGGTAGTGTATATATGTACATACCACTCTCTCATTTCGTCCCAGCTTACCCTTCCCCCTCCCCGTGTCCTCAAGTCCATTCTTTACATCTGTATCTTTATTCCTGTCCTGCCACTAGGTTCTTCAGAACCATTTTTTTTTTAGATTCCATATATATGTGTTAGCATATGGTATTAAGTTTTCTCTTTCTGACTTACTTCACTCTGTATGACAGACTATAGGTCTATCCACCTCACTACAGATAACTCAATTTTGTTTCTTTTTATGGTTGAGTAATATTCCATTGTATATATGTGCCCTATCTTCTTTATCCATTCATCTCTCGATGGACACTTAGGTTGCTTCCATGTCCTGGCTACTGTAAATAGAGCTGCAATGAACATTGTGGTACATGACTCTTTGAATTATGAATTTCTCAGGGTATATGCCCAGTATTGGGATTGCTGGGTCGTATGGTAGTTCTATTTTTAGTTTTTTAAGGAACCTCCATACTGTTCTCCATAGTGGCGGTATCAGTTTACATTCTCACCAGCAGTGCAAGATGGTTCCCTTTTCTCCACACACTCTCCAGCATTTATCGTTTGTAGATTTTTTGGTGATGGCCATTCTGACTGGTATGAGGTGATACCTCATTGTAGTTTTGATTTGCATTTCTCTAGTGATGTTGAGCATCCATTCATGTGTTTGTTGTCAATCTGTATATCTTCTTTGGAGAAACGTCTATTTAGGTCTTCTGCCCATGTTCGGATTGGGTTGTTTGTTTCTTTGATATTGAGCTGCATGAGCTGCTTATAAATTTTGGAGATTAATCCTTTGTCAGTTTCTTCATTTGCAAATATGTCCTCCCATTCTGAGGGCTGTCTTTTCATCTTGTTTATGTTTTCCTTTGCTGTGCAAAAGCTTTTAAGTTTCAAGGACACCAAGGGGGGAAAGTGGCAGGGGGTGGTGGTGGTGTGATGAACTGGGAGACCGGGATTGACATATATACACTGATGTGTATAAAACGGATAACTAATAAGAACTTGCTGTATAAAAAAATAAAATAAAATTCAAAAATTGAAAACAAAACAGCATGGCACATGACAAGCGCTCAATAAATGATCATTATTTTAAAAAATATATATAGTGCTTTTTTGTTCAGCATTACATATTTTTTCCAGTCTTGTTTTCCCCCAAGAAAATTGTTGTATTTATCATTAATAAGTGTTTTCTGCAGGCTTAAAAAAAAAGCTTTTAAGTTTCATTAGGTCCCATTTGTTTGTCTTTGTTTTTATTTCCATTGTTCTAGGAGGTGGGTCAAAAGGATCTTGCTGTGATTTATGCCATGGAGTGTTCTGCCTACGTTTTCCTCTAAGGCTTTTATAGTGTCTGGCCTTACATTTAGGTCTTTAATACACCTTGAGTTTATGTTTTGTATGGTGTTAAGGAGTGTTCTAATTTCATTCTTTTACATGTAGCTGTGCAGTTTTCCTATCACCACTTATTGAAGAGGCTGTCTTTTCTCCAGTGTATATTCTTGCCTCCTTTATCAAAAATAAGGTGACCATGTGTGCATGGGTTTATCTCAGGGCTTTCTATCGTGTTCCATTGATCTATATTTCTGTGTTTGTGCCAGTACCATACTTTCTTGATTACTGTAGCTTTGTAGTATAGTCTGAAATCAGGGAGCCTGATGCCTCCAGCTCCATTTTTCTTTCTCAAGATTGCTTTGGGTATTCAGGGTCTTTTATGTTTCCATACAAATTGTGAAATTTTTTGTTCTAGTTCTGTGAAAAATGCCAGTGGTAGTTTGATAGGGATTGCACTGAATCTGTAGATTGTGTTGGTTGGGTAGTATAGTCATTTTCACAATGTTGATTCTTCCAATCCAAGAACATGGTATATCTCTCCATCTGTTTGCATCATCTTTAAATTCTTTCATTAGTGTCTTATAGTTTTCTGCATACAGGTCTTTTGTCTCCTTAGGTAGGTTTATTCCTAGATATTTTATTCTTTTTGTTGCAATGGTAAATGGCAGTGTTTCCATAATTTCTCTTTCAGATTTTTCATCATTAGTGTATAGGAATGCAAGAGATTTCTGTGCATTAATTTTGTATCCTGCTACTTTACCAAATGCATTGATTAGCTCTAGTAGTTTTCTGCTAGCATCTTTAGGATCCTCTATGTAGAGTACCATGTCATCTGCAAACAGTGACAGCTTTACTTCTTCTTTTCCAATTTGGATTCCTTTTATTTTTCTTCTCTGATTGCTGTAGCTAAAACTTCCAAAACTATGTTGAATAATAGTGGTGAGAGTGGACAACCTTGTCTTGTTCCTGATCTTAGAGGAAATGGTTTCAGTTTTTCACCATTGAGAATGATGTTGGCTGTGGGGTTGTCATATATGGCCTTTATTATGGTGAGGTAAGTTCCCTCTATACCTACTTTCTGGAGGGTTTTTATCATAAATGGACGTTGAATTTTGTCAAAAGCTTTTTCTGCATCTATTGAGATGATCATAAACGTCCCTAACATAGGAAAAGAAATAGTCAATCAAGTCCAGGAGGTGCAGAGAGTCCCATACAGGATAAATCCAAGGAGAAAAATGCCAGGACACATATTAATCAAACTCTCAAAAATTAAATACAAAGGAAAAATATTAAAAGCAGCAAGGGAAAAACAACAAGTAACATACAAGGGAATCCCCATAACGTTAACAGCTGATCTTTCAGCAGAAACTCTGCAGGCCAGAAGGCAGTGGCAGGACATATTTAAAGTGATGAAATGGAAAAACCTACAACCAAGATTACTCTACCCAGCAAGGATCTCATTCAGATTTGACAAAGAAATCAAAACCTTTACAGACAAGCAAAAGCTAAGAGAATTCAGCACCAGCAAACTACCTTTACCACAAATGCTAAAGGAACTTTTCTAGGCAAGAAACACAATAGAAGGAAAAGACCTATAATAACAAACTGAACAGTTAAATAAATGGTAATAGGAACATACATATCAATAATTACCTTAAATGTAAATGGATTAAAGGCTCCAACCAAAAGACATAGTCTGGCTGAATGGATACAAAAACAAGACCCACGTATATGCTGTCTACAAGAGACCCACTTCATATCTAGGGACACATACAGACTGAAAGTGAGGGGATTGAAAAAGATATTCCATGCAAATGGAAACCAGAAGAAAGCTGGAGTAGCAATTCTCATACCAGACAAAATATACTTTAAAGTAAAGACTATTACAAGAGACAAAGAAGGACACAACATAATGATCAAGGGATCAATCCAAGAAGAAGATATAACAATTGTAAATATTTATGTATTATTTTATCCTAATTTACATTCCTTTTATTTCTTCTTTATTTTATAATGACAATGAATTGATTTTTCTGAACTTATTTATACAAATATATATTCACTGTCAATTTCATAGCAGGACAATAAAGAAAATATTTAAAAATATTTATTATAGAAAGAGAGCACTGGGTCTGATGGGGATGTGGAGGTGTGGAGAGCATGAGCTTTTCTGTTTTTTTTTTTTTTTTGCGGTACGCGGGCCTCTCACTGCTGTGGCCTCTCCCGTTGCGGAGCACAGGCTCCAGATGCGCAGGCTCAGCGGCCATGGCTCACGGGCCCAGCCGCTCCACGGCATGTGGGATCTTCCCGGACCGGGGCACGAACCCGTGTCCGCTGCATCGGCAGGCGGACTCTCAACCACTGTGCCACCAGGGAAGCCCGAGCATGAGCTTTGAGGTCATATCTGGGTTGTAGATTGATCTCTGCCACTTATCAGTCATTTTTAATTGAGAGAAGTTACTTTTTTTTTAAACATCTATATTAGAGTATAATTGCTTTGCAATGTTGTGTTAGTTTCTGCTGTATAACAAAGTGAATCAGCTATACGTATACATACATCCCCATATCCCCTCCCTCTTGCGTCTCCCTCCCACCCTCCCTATCCCACCCCTCTAGGTGGTCACAGAGCACCAAGCTGATCTCCTTGTGCTATGCTGCTGCTTCACACTAGCTATCTGTTTTACATTTGGTGGTGTATATATGTCCATGCCACTCTCTCAGAGGGAAGTTACTTCTTGATGTCACCTTTTCCTCACCTGCCAAATAGAGATAATAGTAGCCCTTTCATAGCCACTGTGATTTATGTAAGTTCCTGATACATAGCTAATGCCCAGTATTTGCTATTTTCCCTTCCTTCCTTCATTCAACAAATATTTATTTATTTTTGAATTTTATTTTATTTATTATACAGCAGGTTCTTGTTAGTGACATATTGGTGTATATATGTCGATCCCAATCTCCCAGTTCATCCCAGCACCACTACGCCCCAACACATATTTATTGATGACCTTCTTTGGACAAACATTAGTATAGGTGCTGGTATATAAAGCAGTAAACAAAAGAAATATAATTTCTGACCTAGCAGAAGCTGCATTCAAGTGGTGGGACATCATGTAGTATCCCTATATTATGCCTTCTTTTGCTCTTATCACACTGTATTATAGTTAATTGAACATACGTGACAGTCTCTGTGCCAGATTGTATGCTCCTTTAAGCAGAAGTCATGGCCAGTCCTTTAGACTCACTTCCAGCAAGTGGCATCATCTTCTGCCTACAGCAGGCCTTAATAAATATTTTTCAATTGGATAAGATCACCAGATATTTTCCATATTAAAACTTTAACCATCAGAAAGTCTAAGACCTCAAATTAAGTTTAAATAGTGAAAAACACCCCTAATGGATGTAGTGAGGATCTATAACATTCTCTGCATGATGCCACAGTGTTTATTGATGGTCCAGCTTTTCTTTTGCTTAGTTCTACCTTAGTTTAGGTAAGACAGTACCCTGCTCTGGCCCTCCTGTGGTGATACCCTTCCAGTGAGGGGAGGAAGTCCATGGAGCCAGGGGTGGGGTAAGGGGACAGGTGTTCACTCTGAGCCTGCACAGCCGTTCTTTTGGGTTGGGTTAAGTTCTCTGTCTGATCTACCCCATGGCTGATACCAGAAACTATGCAGGCTTCTTCCCAGGTCTGTCTTGTTGTTGGTGTGCTCCCAGGCCCAAAAGATAGCCAAGGGAGAGTCCTTTGAGAGAACGTGGATGGAACTGTGGGTCATTTGAGCTCAGGCACTTTCATGCATGGACTTGAGGTCTCCATGGTGCCAGATGGAACTGGCAGTGGCAAATCAGGGATACAGACCACAGGTAGGCCATGTTCTGATGTTCACTTCTCAGGAATCCCAGAATCAAAATGGAAACTTTGTAAAGGAAATGAATAGAAATAACTTATCTAAAAGTTTATCATGATTTGTAACTTCTAAGTGTTTCCACGTATTATATGAGGACCTCCATATTTAATTTTTCCCTGGGTCCCACAAATGTTAAAGATGGATCTGCTTCTGGTTCTTCTCTTCTAATTAACTTAGAACACATACAGGTGTGTATGTCATCATTTTCAAGGTGCTGCTTACAGGAGTTCTCTGATCTTTCTTATTCTAGCAGGAAGGAATGAAAAAAAATTTTTTTTACATACCTTTAAGAATATTATTTCTTTCTGTGCCATTAATCTAAACTTTTATTTTCCATTAGGCTGTATACAGGTTTCCAGATTTGAATAAAATTGTCACATGTATTTTTCTTTGTTTAATATATCTCCCCCTCAGGATGAAAATATCCCCATACATATATTGGTAGCTCTATTTCTGAGTTCCAGCATGACAGTATATTTTGTGACTTAAGATATCCTTAATATTATTAGGATTTTCTCTTTGAAATTATTTGGGTAGAATCCTCATAAGAGTTTCTTTAAAAGAAAGTATGTGCATTTGTTTATTTGTATTTCTTTATATCCTATCCTGGAATATTTTCTATCTTACACACAAACTAATTGTGAAACAATGTTTCTGCCTGGCTACTTGCTATCACTGATGGTTTTTACATAGCTGTTACAGATGTCTTGAAATGGGATGGTATAACTTCTGCTGATTTTTATGTATTTTCTAAAGATATTTTCTGTAATACATATTTTTTTTTTTTTTTTGCGGTACGCGGGCCTCTCACTGTTGTGGCCTCTCCCGTTGCGGAGCACAGGCTCCGGACGCGCAGGCTCAGCGGCCATGGCTCACGGGCCCAGCCGCTCCGCGGCATGTGGGATCTTCCCGAGCCAGGGCATGAACCCGTGTCCCCTGTATCGGCAGGAGGACTCTCAACCACTGCGCCACCAGGGAAGCCCTGTAATACATATTTTAATAGAATAATTTTAATTCCTATTTCTTTGTATGATAGATTTCCTTTTGACATATTGTCAAAATTTAAAAATTTATATTTCAGCTGTTCATTTTATATATTATATATTGTATTATAGTATATTGTTAATATTTTTCCTATGTATGCAATTATCATTAATGCTTTATAATTTTCTCTTTTAAGAGGTTACTTAGTTTTGTCTATTTTAACTCTCTGTTAGTTCTAGCATATTATATTAATGTATTTAAATAATTGTACCCTATTATCATTTTTAAAGGACTTTGGAATTTATGTTGAAAGCCATTTAGTGTTATGCATATTGATTCTTTCATATGAATTAGTATACTCATCTGACTCTTCTCTGCCTAGTGCAATCAAATTTATCCTTCAAGATACAGCTGACATATTACCTCTGTCATCACTTTGACACTATTCATTCATTTATTCAATAATTCAACAAAATTTATTGAGTGGCTGTTAAGTTACATGCACAGTTCTAAGTGCTGGTAATACAATAGTGAATAAAAACAAACAACCCGTCTGTGTTCCCAGGGAGGACAGATAGTCACCTAATAATCATACTTTCCAGTCTATAAATTCAAACTGAGAAAGCAGCTCTGAAGAAAAGAAACAGAACTATATGAGAAAGTTACTGAGAAAACATGACTTGGACCAACCATAGACTGCCCAGGGTGGTAATTGCAGATCAAATCCAACAGCTTGACAGCAAAGTCCAACTCAGCTCTGATAGATTGCTTGTGAAGATGGGTGCCATAACCCCTCCATTCTGAATGCAGACTTCTTTGCGCTGTGCCTACGCTTTTCTTCCCATGAAGAGTGCAGTCTGTTTCCCCTCTCCTAGAACCTGGGCTGGACGTTTGACTTGCAGTGGCCAGCAGAATGTGGCAGGAGTGACATTATGAGAGTTCCAGAACCTAGGCTTCAAGGGGTTTTGTAGTTCCCATCCTCAGTCTCTTGGAACCATTGCCTGATCATTCCCATGTAAGGAAGTCTGGTCTGGCCTGTTAGAAGAAGAAAGGCCACATGGAAGAGAACACAGGCTCCCAGCCAACAGCCAGAACCAATGACCAGACAACATAAATGAGGTTCTTAGACTGTCCAGCCTTATCTAGTCACATGGTACCAGGTGACTGCGGCCTCACAAATGACCTCAGGTAACACTACCAGAAAAGCCAACTAAAAAAGAATGAAAAGAATTGAGGACAGTCTCAGAGATCTCTGGGACAACACTAAATGCAGCAACATTCGAATTATAGGAGTCCCAGAACAAGAAAAGAAAAAGAAAGGGATTGAGAAAGTATTTGAAGAGATTACAGTTGAAAACTTCCCTAATATGGGAAAGGAAAGAGTTAAGCAAGTCCATAAAGCTCAGAGTCCCATACAGCATAAATCCAAGGAGAAAGATGCCAAGACACATATTAATCAAACTATCAAAAATTAAATACAAAGAAAAAATATTAAAAGTAACAAGGGAAAAACAACAAATAACATACAAGGGAATCCCCATAAGGTTAACAGCTGATCTTTCAGCAGAAACTCTGCAAGCTAGAAAGGAGTGGCAGGACATGTTTAAAGTGATGAAATGCAAAAACCTACACCCAAGATTACTCTACCCAGCAAGGATCTCATTCAGATTTGACAGAGAAATTAAAACCTTTACAGACAAGCAAAAGTGAGAATTCAGCACCACCAAACCAGCTTTGCAACAAAGGCTAAAGGAACTTCTCTAGGCAAGAAACACAATAGAAGGAAAAGACCTATAATAACAAACCAAACAAGTAAATGGTAATAGGAACATACATATCAATAATTACCTTAAATGTAAATGGATTAAATGCTCCAACCAAAAGACATAGACTGGCTGAATGGATACAAAAACAAGACCCTTATATGTGCTTTCTACAAGAGACTCACTTCAGACCTAGGGACACATACAGACTGAAAGTGAAGGGATTGAAAAAGATATTCCATGCAAATGGAAATCAAAAGAAAGCTAGAGTAGCAATTCTCATATAAAAAAAAATAGACCTTAAAATAAAGACTATTACAAGAGACAAAGAAGGACACTACATAATGATCAAGGGATCAATCCAAGAAGAAGATATAACAATTGTAAACACTTATGCACCCAACATAAGAGCAGCTCAGTACATAAGGCAAACGCTAACAGCCATAAAAGGGGAAATCAACAGTAACAAAATCATAGCAGGGGACTTTAACACCCCACTTTCACCAATGCACAGATCATCCAAAATGAAAATAAATAAGGAAACAAGTTTTGAATGATACATTAAACAAGATGGACTTAATTGATATTTATAGGATATTTCATCAAAAAACAACAGAATACACTTTCTTCTCAAGTGCTCATGGAACATTCGCCAGGATAGATCATATCTTGGGGCACAAATCAAGCCTTGGTAAATTTAAGAAAACTGAAATCATATCAAGTATCTTCTCTGACCACAACGCTATGAGACTAGATATCAATTACAGGAAAAAATCTGTAAAAAATAAAAAAACGTGGAGGCTAAGCAATACAGTACTTAATAACCAAGAGATCACTGAAGAAATCAAAGAGGAAATCAAAAAATACCTAGAAAAAAATGACAATGAAAACATGATGACCCAAAACCTATGGGATGCAGCAAAAGCACTTCTAAGAGGGAGGTTTATAGCAATACAATCCTACCTCAAGAAACAAGAAACATCTCAAATAAACAATCTGACCTTAACCCTAAAGCAATTAGAGAAAGAAGAACAAAAAACCCCAAAGTTAGCAGAAGGAAAGAAATCATAAAGATCAGATCAGAAATAAATGAAAAAGAAATGAATGAAACAATAGCAAAGATCAATAAAGTTAAAGCTGGTTCTTTGAGAAGATAAACAAAATTGATAAACCATTAGCCAGACTCTTAAAGAAAAAAAGGGAGAAGACTCAAATCAATAGAATCAGAAATGAAAAATGGGAAGTTACAACTGACACTGCAGAAATATAAAGGATCATGAGAGATTACTACAAGCAACTATATGCCAATAAAATGGACAACCGGGAAGAAATGGACAAATTCTTAGAAAAGCACAACCTGCCAAGACTGAACCAGGAAGAAATAGAAAATATAAACAGACCAATCACAAGCACAAGATTTTTAATGGTGATTAAAAATCTTCCAACAAACAAAAGCCAAGGACCAGATGGCTTCACAGGCGAATTCTATCAAACATTTAGAGAAGAGCTAACACCTATCCTCAAACTCTTCCTCAAACTCTTCCAAAATTTAGCAGAGGGAGGAACACTCTCAAACTCATTCTACAAGGCCACCATCACCCTGATACCAAAAACAGACAAAGATGTCACAAAGAAAGAAAACTACAGGCCAGTATCCCTTATGACCATACATGCAAATATGCTCAACAAAATACTAGCAAACAGAATCCAACAACACATTAAAAGGATCATACACCATGATCAATGGGGGTTTATCCCAGGAATGCAAGGATTCTTCAATATACGCCAATCAATCAATGTGATAAACAATATTAACAAATTGAAGGATAAAAACATATGAGCGTCTCAATAGATGCAGAAAAAGCTTTTGACAAAATTCAACACCCGTTTATGATAAAAACCCTCCAGAGGGTTGGCATAGAGGGAACTTACCTCAACATAATAAAGGCCATATATGACAAACACACAGCCAATATCATTCTCAATGATGATAAACTGAAACCATTTCCACTTAAATCAGGAACCAGACAAGGTTGCCCACTCGCACCACTATTATTCAGCATAGTTTTGGAAGTTTTAGCCACAGCAGTCAGAGAGGAAAAAGAAATAAAGGGAATCCAAATCAGAAAGGAAGAAGTAAAGATGTCACTGTTTGCAGATGACATGATACTCTACATAGAGTATCCTAAAGACTCTACCAGAGAACTACTAGGGCTAATCAATGAATTTGGTAAAGTAGCAGGATACAAAATCTATGCACAGAAATTTCTTACATTTCTGTACACTAATTATGAAGAGTTGGAAAGACAAATTGAGGAAACACTCACATTTACCATTGCAACAAAAAGAATAAAATACCTAGGAATAAACCTACCTAAGGAGCCAAAAGACCTATATGCAGAAAGCTATAAGACACTAATGAAAGAAATTAAAGATGATACAAACAGATGGAGAGATATACTGTGTTCTTGGAATTGAAGCATCAAACATTGGAAAATGAGTATACTACCCAAAGCAATCTACAGATTCAATGTCATCCTTATTAAACTACCAATGGCATTTTTCACACAAGTAGAAAAAATTTTTCACAATTTGTATGGAAACACAAAAGACCCCGAATAGCCAAAGCAATCTTGAGAAAGAAAAACGGAGCTGGAGGAATGAAGTGCCCTGACTCGAGACTATACTACAAAGCTACAATAATCAAGACAGTATGGTACTGGCACAAAAACAGAAATATAGATCAATGGAACAGGATAGAAAGCCCAGAGATAAACCCATGAACCTATGGTCACCTTATTTTTGATAAAGGAGGCAAGAATATACAATGGAGAAAAGACAGCCTCTTCAATAAGTGGTGCTGGGAAAACTGGACAGCTACATATAAAAGAATGAAATTAGAACACTCCCTGACACCATACACAAAAATAAACTCAAAATGGATCAAAGACCTAAATGTAAGACTGGATACTATAAAACTCTTAGAGGAAAACATAGGAAGAACACTCTATGACATAAATCACAGTAAGATCCTTTTTGACCCACCTCCTCAAGAAAGGGAAATAAAAACAAAAATAAACTAATGGGACCTAATGAAATGTAAAAGGTTTTGCAAAGAAAAGCAAACCATAAACAAGATGAAAAGACAACCCTCAGAATGGGAGAAAATATTTGCAAATGAAGCAACTGACAAAGCAACTGACAAAAAATCAACCAACTCAATCCAAAAATGGGCAGAAGACCTAAATAGACATTTTTCTAAGAAGATATGCAGATTGCCAACAAATGAATGAAATAATGCTCAACATCACTTGAGAAATGCAAATGAAAAGTACAATGAGTTATCACCTTACGCTGGTCAGTATGCCCATCATCAAAATCTCTACAAACGATAAGTGCTGGAGAGGGTGTGGAGAAAAGGGAACCCTCTTGCACTGTTGGTGGGAATGTAAACTGATACAGCCACTATGGAGAACAGTATGGAGGTTCCTTAAAAAACTAAAAATAGAGCTACCATACGACCCAGCAATCCCAATACTGGGCATGTGCCCTGAGAATACCATAATTCAAAAAGAGTCATGTACCACAATGTTCATTGCAGCTCTATTTACAATAGCCAGGATATGGAAGCAACCTATGTGTCCATCGACAAATGAATGGATAAAGATGTGGCAGATATATACAATGGAATATTACATAAAAAGAAACGAAATTGAGTTGTTTATAGTGAGGTGGGTAGACCAGGAGTCTTTCATACAGAGTGAAGTAAGTCAGAAGGAGAAAAACAAATACTATATGCTAATACATATATATGGAAACTAAAAAAAAAAATAAGGTCATGAAGAACCTAGGGGCAGGACAGGAATAAAGACACAGATGTAGAGAATGTACTTGAGGACACGGAGAGGGGGAAGGGCAAGCTGGTATGAAGTGAGAGAGTGCATGGACATATATACACTACCAAATGTAAAATAGCTAGTGGGAAGCAGCCGCGTAGCACAGGGAGATCAGCTCCATGCTTTGTGACCACCTAGAGGCGTGGGATAGGGAGGGTGGGAGGGAGATGCAAGAAGGAGGAGAGATGGGGATATATGTATATGTATAGCTGATTCACTTTGTTATACAGCAGAAACTAACACACCATTGTAAAGCAATTATACTCCAATAAAGATGTTAAAAAAAAACAAAAGCCAACCAGGTGATGGTAATCCAAACACCTGAGCTGGAGAGTTGTGAACGAAAGAATGGTCGTCATTTTAAGCCACAGATCTTGAAGTGTTTGCTACACAGCAATAGATAAAGGAAACAACAGAATTGTATATCTGCTGTGCTTTTAAATTGAAGCCTGTTAACTCTGGGTATGCATTGAGGTTTTCAAGATTGATACAATTTTAATATTTTCTTGTTTTGATGCTGAGGTAACAACATTTTATGAATTTATTTTGATAAAAATTATTATGTCAATAATAGATATATGCTCCTTTTCTTTGATCATTCATGCGGCAATGATATTTGTGTTGAATAAGAATTTAGTTTTTTTAATATCTAAGTCTAAAGAATCTTTGATGTTTTTATTAAACGGATTAATACATGTAATATGCTTAAAACAGTATTTGGCATATAAACATTCAATGATTAGAGCCATAATTTATTGAGTGCCTGCTGTTTGGAAGGCCTTGCTCTAGAAAGGTAGGACCAGTTATATTCCTTTTCTCCCCAGCTATATTGAGGTAAAATTGACAATTAAAACTTTTATATGTTTAAGATGTACAACATGATGTTTTGCTATATGTATACATTGTGAAATGATCACCACAATCAAGCTAATTTACATATGTGTCACCTCACATAGTTACACTTCTGTTTTTGTGGTAAGAACACTTAAGAACAATTCCCTTAGCAAATTTCAAGTATATAGTACAGATTTATTAACTATAGTCACCATGCTGTACATTAGATGTCCAGAATTTATTCAACCTGCATAACAAACTTGATATCCTTAAGCCAACATCACCCCATTTCCCCACCCATCAGCCCCTGGCAACCGTCACTTTACTCTGCATTTATGACTTGGACGTTTTTAGGTTCCACAAATAAATGAGATCATGTAACATTTGTTTTTCTGTGTCTGGCTTACTACACCTAGCATAATATCCTCCAGGGTCATCCATGTTGCTTCTATGGCAGGGTTTCTTTCTTTTTTAAGGCTGAATTATATATATTATATATATATTATACATATATATATATATAATATATATATATCACATTTTCTTTATTCATCTGTCGATGGACACTTAGGTTGTTTCCATCTTTGCTATTGTGAATAGTGCTGCAATGAAATGGGAGTGCGGATATCTCTTCAAGATGCTGGTATCATTTCCTTTGGGTATATACCCAGAAGTAGGATTATTGGATGGAATGATGCTTCTATTTTTAATATTTTTAGGAACCTTTATACTCTTTTCCAGATGCTGCACCAATTTACATTCCCATGAACAGTGTGCAAGGGTTCCTTTTCTCCACAACCTCACCAATACTTGTTATCTTTTATCTTTCTGATAATAACCATTCTGAAAGGTGTGCGGTGATATTTCATTGTGGCTTTGATTTGCATTTCCCTGATGATTAGTAATATTAAACACCTTTTCAGTGTCTTCTTTAGAGAAATATATATGCATGTCTTTTTCCCATTTTTGTTGTTATTACTGAGTTGAGTTCCTTATATATTTTTGATATTAGCCCCTCATCGGATATATGATTTTCAATTATTTTCTCCCATTCAGTAGGTTGTATTTCATTTTTTTGATGGTTTCCTTTGCTGTGCAGAAGGTTTTCAGTTTGGTGCTGTCCTATTGTCTATTTTTGCTTTCATTGTTTGTGTTTTGGGGTCCTACCCAAAAAAGTCAATGTCAAGACGATGTTGATCTTTGTTGTCTTCTAGTAGTTTTATAGTTTCAGTTCTTATGTTTAAGTCTTCAGTCAATTTTGAGTTGATTTTAAAATATGGTATGAGATAAAGGTCCAATTTCATTCTTCTGCGTGTGGATATTTTCCAAACACCATTTACTGAAGAGACTGTCATTTCCACATTGTGTATTTTTGGAACCGTTGTCAGAGATCAGTTGGCCATAGACGTGTGGGTTTATATCTAGGCTGTCTATTTTGTTCCACATGCCTACATATCTGTTTTTATGCCATAACTATACTGTTTAGATTACTGTGGTTTGCAATATATTTTGAAATCAGGAAGTGTGATGCCTCCAGCTTTGTTCTTATTGTTCAAGGTTGCTTTGGCTATTTGGGGTCTTTTGTAGTTCTGTACAAATTTTAGGATTGTTCGTTCTATTTTTGTGAAAAGTGCCATGGGAATTTTGATAGGGATGGCATTGAATCTGTAGATTGCTTTGGGTTGTATGGCTATTTTAACAGTATTAATTCTTCCAGTCTATGAACATGGAATATCTTTCCATTTATTTGTGTCTTTAATTTCTATCATGAATGTCCTATAGTTTTCCATGTACAGATCTTTCATCTCCTTGGTTAAATTTACTCATAAATATTTTATTCATTTTGATGGTTTTGTAAATGGAATTGTTATTTTAGGTTTCAGGTAGTTTGCTGTTTGTAGATAGAAACACAACTGATTTTTGTGGATTGATTTTTGTATCCTGTAACTATACTGAAATTGTGTATTGATGCCAACAGGTTTTTGGTGGAGTCTTTCAGATTTTCTATATTAGTTCATGTCACCTGCAAATAGAGACAATTTAACTTCTTCCATTCTGATTTGGATGCCTTTTATTTCTTTTTTTCCCCTAATTGCTCTGACTAGGACTTCCAGCACTACGTTGAATAGGAGTGTCCATTGTGAGCGTCCTTGTCTTGATCCTAATCTTAGAGGAAACGCTTTCAGCTTTCCACCATCAAATATGATGTTAGCTGTGGGCTTGTCATATATGATGCCTGTGCCTGAAATTCAGTGGGCAGTTTTCAATGTTTATCTACTGGCCTTTGCAGCAAACTTTAATTTTCTTGATGATTCCATTATTCTTTTATTAAATAGCAGATTTACTGATATATATATTTCACATACCATGCAATTCACTCATTTAAAATATACAATTCAATGGCTTTCGCAGAGTTTTGCCAACATCACTATTATCAATGTTAGAACATACCCTTTATCAATCACTCCCCACTTCTCCCCAAACTGTTAGTCCTAGGCAGTCACCAACCTACTTTCTGTCCCTGTGGATTTGCCTATGGTCGTTTCATGTAAATAGAATCGCACAATATGTGGTCCTTTGTGGCTGGCTTCTTTCACTTAGTATAATGTTTTCAAGGTTCATACATGTTACAGCGTGTATCAGTACTTCATTTCTTTATATGGTTGACCAATATTCCATTGCATGGATATACCACATCTTATTTGTCCATTCATCAGTTGATGGATAGTTGTTTCCACTTTTTGGCTATTATTAATAATTCTGCTGTGAACATTTGCTGACAAGTTTTGTGTAGACATATTTTTTATTTCTTTTCAGTATATATCTAGGAGTGAAATTGTTGACCCATATTATCAGTATATATGATATGACCCATATGATCAGTATATATCTAGGAGTGAAATTGTTGACCCAGTTTAAATGGTTAAACTCTGTTTAACCATTTGAGGAACTGTAGAATGTTTTCCAAAGGGGCCGTACCATTTTACATTCCCACCACATGCATTCTTATCTGACTTCTTTTGTGTGTGGGGTTAGGGGGGCTGTTTTTTGTTTGTTTGCTTTGCTGTGCGGCTTGTGGGATCTCAGTTCCCTGACCAAGGACTGAAACCAGGCCATGGCAGTGGAAGCCTGGGATCCTAAGCACTAGGTCACCAGGGAACTCCCTATCTGACTTCTTGATTCTAGCCATCCTAGTGGATATGAAGTGGTACCTCATTGTGGTTTAGATTTACATTTCCTTGATGACTAAAGTAAAAGCATCTTTTTTGTGCTTATTGGTCATTTGTAAAACCTCTTTGAAGAAGTGTATATTCAGATTGTCCACATTTTAATTGTTTTTTATGTTTTCATGATCGAGTTATAGGAATTATATATTCTGGATATAAGTTCCTTATAAATATATGACATGCAAAAACATTTCTCCCATTCTGTGGATTGTCTTTTCACTTTCTGGATGTTGTCCTTTGAAGCAGAGAAGTTTTAAATTTTGATGATGTCCAATTTATGTATTTGTTGCTTATGCTTTTGATGTGATATCTAGAAATTATTGCCTAATTCAAGGTAACAAAGATTTACTCCTGTGTTTTCTTCTAAGAGGTTTATAGTTTTAGCTTTTACATTTGGGTCTTTGATCTATTTTGAGTTAGTTTTTGTGCGTGATGTGAGGTAAGGGACTCCATTATTCTTGAAATAATGGCTTCCATGAAACTACATCCTTCTCATTTTCTCCTGACTCTTCACATGGTCCCTTTCAGCATTTAAAAAGATTTCCGTGTATTTCTAAATGTTTGTTTTTTTCTCAAAGTTATGTCTTAGTTTATCTTCTCTTCTTCTTAAGTTCTCTCTCCTGGGGAATAGCAACAAGAACAGATGATATGCTGATGACTCCCAAATGTATATCTCCATCCTGGCTTGTATGAACTGTAGACCGTCTTATCCAATTTCCAGTTCTATATCTACTATTAGTTCTCTCAAAAACACAGACATTCAAAATCTTCAAACAAAAACAAATTTTGGACATTCCCATTTCCCTAATCTGGGACCACTGTTTAATTATGAAAGCTGAAGATTTAAGTGCCATCTTTGACGTTTCCTTGTCTTACTCTCAAATCCAATCGCTACCAATCTCTCAATTTCACCTCCTACATATTTCTAAATGTAATCCATTTTTTTCTATCTCAACTTCAGTCATCCTAATTATGTGACTTTTCTCACTCTCCTAGATTCTTAATAGATTTCTAACAGATCCCAACTCATCTATTTTAGACCACCTTGCTATTCCTCTCCACACTGCAGCCAGTGTTTCCAAAATATAAACCTGACCCTGCCAATAAAAAACCTACCACCGGGCTTCCCTGGTGGCGCAGTGGTTGAGAGTCCGCCTGCCAATGCGGGGGTCACGGGTTCGTGCCCCGGTCCGGGAAGATCCCACATGCCGCGGAGCAGCTGAGCCCGTGAGCCATGGCCGCTGAGCCTGCGCGTCCGGAGCCTGTGCTCCGCAACGGGAGAGGCCACAACAATGAGAGGCCCACGTAACGCAAAAAAAAAAAAAAAAAAAAAAAAAAAAAAAAAACCTACCACCATCAATATAAACACCTGAATCCCGATCCCCAGCAACTAAAAAAACTTCTCCAGTGCCTCTGTGGATTGGCCCTTCAGACTTGATCATCTTATTCTCCATGTCTAGACAAACTGGCTTTTTCACCTTATCTTCAAAAATGTCATAGTCCTTCTCTTAACACCATGGACTTAAGTGTAAGCTATTCTATAGGTCTGCACCGCCCTCCCTTACTATCTCCTATTTAAAGTCTATCCATTCTACAGATTTCAGGTCAAGAGGTATTCTTTCTTTTTTAATTGAGATATAATTACATATAACATGGTGTAAGTTTAAGGTTTACAATGTGTTGATTTGATACATTTATTTATTGTAATATGATTGCCATCATAGCTTTAGCGAACACTTCTATCACGTCACATAGTTACCATTTCTTTTTTTTGCAGTGAGAACATTTAAGACCTAGTCTCCTAGATATTTTGAATAGACATTTTTGCAAAGAAGACATACAAATGGTCAATAGGTATGTAAAAAAATGCTCAACATTACTAATCGTCCAGGAAGTACAAATCGAAACCACAATGAGGTGTCACCTCACATCTGTCAGAGTGGCTATCATTAAGAAGACAAGCAGGGCTTCCCTGGTGGCACAGTGATTGAGAGTCCACCTGCCGATGCAGGGGACACGGGTTCGTGCCCCAGTCCGGGAGGATCCCACAGGCCGCGGAGCGGCTGCGCTCGTGAGCTATGGCCGCTGGGCCTGCGCGTCCGGAGCCTGTGCTCCGCAATGGGAGAGGCCACAACAGTGAAAGGCCCGCGTACCACAAAAAAAAAAGACAAGCAATAACAAGTGTTGGTGAGGGTGTGGAGAAAAGGGAATCCTCATGCACCATTGGTTGGAATGTAAATTGGTGAAGCCACTATGGAAACCAGTATGAAGTTTCTTCATAAAAATAAAATATAACTACAATATGATCCCACAGTCCCACTTCAGGGTATGTATATATACAAAGGAAATGAAAACAGGGTATCAAAAAGATATCTTCACTCCCATGTTTATTGCAGCATTATTCACAATAGCCAAGATATGGAAACAAGCTAAATGTCTGTAAATGGATAATGGATGAATATTTGAGATATACATATACACAATATATGAATATTACTATTCAGCCATGAGAAAGGAAGAAACCCTGCTATTTGCAACAAAATAGATGGACTTTGAGGGTATTATGCTTAGTGAGATAAGCCAGACAGAGAAATATTGTGTGATATCTCTTACATGTGGAATCTACAAAAGAGAATAGAAAGGTGATTGCCAGGAGCTAAGGGGTTGGGGAATTGGGGTACAGACTTGCAACTAAAAGACAAGTTCTGGAGATGTAATGCACAGCATAGTGGTTACAGTCCAGTGTTATCCTTTAGTGACACTTTCTCTGATTCCCACCTGCTCCTATTTCAGGTCTTGTCCCCGTGTTTCATGATCTCAAATAGCAAGCCCTGTCTCTTTGTCTTTTGAATGCTTCTCTCAGTTTATAGTTTTAGATTTGAAAGTGTGACTAGAGGATTAGTCCCTATGTGGAAACAGAAAGACTGGATGGTTTTGATCACCACCATATTACCAGACTTTAGCACTGCCGTCACATACAGTAGACGCTAACAAATGTTTTTTTGCTAACTGAATGCAAAGAACGGATGCAAGTAAACCTATTAAGAAGAAAGTGATAGGACTCCCACAGAGGTTGGATGTAGATGACTAGATTATAAACTCTTTGCAGCAAGCAAAGCCCCAAAACCTGTTATTAACTAGGTTATTCGCTACACAGAGCCTGGATTCCCATTAAGTATTTGTAGATGAGAATCCACGTAGCACAACATTTGACTCATCAAAGTGTTTGAAGTCTGATTTTAAAGATTACGCTAAGCAGCTATGTGCCATCCCTGCTGAAGTTACAATGTTCCCTTTTGAGAAATAAGTTGGTACGTTTCAGATGTTGAACCAGCTGACTCTCAGTGCGTAGCTCTGAAAATTAGTCCAGAATTTCACTTTGGAATTACATTTTCACATTTTGGTTTTTAGAAAGTAAGGGAGGAAAACAAACACACACGCTCAGGCGAAGGAAAAGAATGAGAGCCTGGCAAAGGGGTGACAGTGAAATCCAGGGGGCCAAAATGACACTGTCCCACGAGAAAATAAGCTTAGAACAGTGGGTGGAGAGAAAAATCACACACGGGAAAGGTAAGAAGAGGATGTGTAAATGTGAAGAGAATTTCATTGAAATAGGCAACTCTTAATAGCGCTCTCCTGAAGGAAAAGAATGGATTTCTTATTTTATGCCCGCCTCTAAGAATCTTTTCAATGAAAGTCCTAAAGGAATAAAAGAGTGGCATATGTGCAAAGCATCCTGAGGATTTTCTGAAGAAGATTGCCAGATAAATCCGAGACGCTATTAGAGATCGTACCGCTACAGTTTACAAAATCGAGCAAAGGCCGTAGGATACAGCCACGTGAACAAAAACAGCTCATCTGTAACCTAAGGATAACCACAGAATCGCAAGTAGAAATTGTAGCTTAAAGGTTAGATGAACAGGATCATTCTGTCACAGGACAAGTATAAGCAAAGTCTGTGGAAATGTCCTCTTTGCACACCCTTATATTTTACAGACTTTGTGTCAGATCTTTATTTATTTCTTTAAAACCTAAGGGAAGTTCTGTGCTTCTCATTGCAGAGTTTTCTGACTTTAGGTTAAGCAGCAACTGTTAGATTAGAAGCAGCAGTGGGTGCGAAGCCTTTAAACTTTTGCAGTTAAAAATTAAATAATGTGAACAGATGCTTGAGTTATTCTTCTGATGAAGTGGGGTGAAAGGCCCCTGAGAGGAATGGCTTGGGACTGGGGAGAAGGCAGGAGTAACCGCAGGACCCCAGGGTCCAAGGTGCCAGGAACCCTTGACCAGGGACTGGCTGAAGGCCCCAGGGCCTCCCAGCGACGACCACTGTGCTGTGTAGTCAAGACTTGGAGGTCAAGGGCACTCAGGCTTCTCACTGCCGTTCCTGCAGCTCCCCCTCTGTGATCTCTTTCCACACCTCCCACACTCCCCAGCTGCCACTGTAGCAACATGGCTCAGCGCTCCCTCTCTGTAGGTGCTCTTTCCCAAAGCCCAGAGCCTTCCCCCACCCTCCTCCCTGCCAACCCGCCAACATCGCACCCCACCCTGACAGTACATTCCCCCGTCTCTCGCCTTTGTTCGGCTCAGAGATCAACTCTGCGAATTTTGCCTCTTCTCATCCTTTAAATCGAGCCTTTGGACGAGGAGGTCACTGTATGTATTTAGGGAGCTACAAGAAGGCTGGTGGGTCAGTTGCCAGGACCTTCAGCCCATCCTTTTTCTTATTTTTTTAATCATTTTTATTGGCGTATAGTTGATGTACAATGTTGTGTTAGTTTCTGCTGTACAGCAAAGTGAATCTGTTATACATATACATATACCCACTGTTTTTTAGACTTTTTTCCCAAATAGGTCACTACAGAGTACTGAAGAGAATTCCCTGTGCTATACAGTAGGTCCTTATTAGCTATCTATTTTATAAAGTATATGTGTATATGTCAGCCCCAATCTTTCAATTTATCCCTTTCCTCCCTTACCCCCTGGTAACCGTAAGTTTATTTTCTACATCTGTAACTCTATTTCTGTTTTGTATCAATAGATAAGTTTATTTGTACCCTTTTGTTGTAGATTCTGCATATAAGCGATACCATATGGTATTTGTCTTTCTCTGTCTGACTTACTTCACTTAGTATGATCACCTCTAGGTCCATCCGTGTGGCTGCACATGGCATTATTTCATTCTTTTTTATGGATGAGTAACATTCCATTGTATATATGTACCACATCTTCTTTATCCATTCCTCTGTTGATGGACGTTATCTTAACATTCACATCTGTCTGTTTGAAGCCATTACTTCAGAGAATATGGCACTTAAAACCAGGAGTTAGGAAGACTGGGTTCTCCTCTAAGTTGGTAGTAACCTGGCTTTGGGAGCACCCCAAAATAACTAAGCTTATCTCCTAGCCCTTTCAGCTAGAAAATTCTCTAATTCCCAATTGTTCCTCAGACCCAAGTTCTCTTGCCCCCATGCATCTGGCGTTACCCCGTTACTGGGGAGCAACTGTCACAGAATGGGGGTCTGCCCTGTGCTGGCCAGTCCACCAGATGGTTTGTTCACTGCCCTGTTACTTACTAGCTATATGCATTTTTCTTTCTGTTTCCTACTCCCCAGATCCTTGAGTCAATCATTTTAGTGACATTTTTTTTGAGTGCCAACTATGTGCTAGGCCTCATTTCTGGGTATAAATTAATAAGCAAAAGAGTTGTGTTTTCTGTCCTCGCAGAACTTATAGTCCCATGGGAGTGAGGCAGACAGTGAACAAGAAAAAAGTTAAAAATTATGAAACACACAAGTGCTGAGGATAAAACCAACACAGTAGAAATCTTTCCTTATTCCCGTATCGTTCTCTGAAGCTCAAGCCGCAGACCTTGTAGCTTAATGCAAGTTGGCTTTGAGTTTGAGACCCAGAGCAGAGAATCCTGGCACCTTCAGACTGCAGAATCTACATTTCCACAGCTGTGACCTTCGAAAGACTACTCAAGGTCAGAAATTTATGAGAAGGCTGAGCAGGCCTGTGGACATCCCTCAGGTTTCCCGGATGTTCAAAACATATTATGTGCAGGATACGTTTTGGAATAGGTACAGGCCCATTATCCTCAATCTCAGTCTCAATCTCTCTCTCTCTTTGTCTCTGTCTCTCTCTGTAACATACTTCAAAATGCATTTTTTTCCGCACACTGTATCCCTTTTATTCTGTCCTCATGGTATTTACATTCAAGATTTTCCGTTTCTGGAACTTCTGAGACATAAGTCATACACTGGCACTTTAAGAGGCCCTCATAACTCTCAATTAAGGAGAAGTTAGGAAGATACAGAGAGAAAAATCAGAACAGCTGAAACCAATGAGCGCCATCCATATAGCACCCAAGGGCAGTTTGGGTTTGCACGCGCTTTGACTAGCTGGTTCTTAAGTTACTCTCGAGTTTTTCCCTGCTTATCACAAGGTCTTGGCGAAAGCTCGAACTTGGTCTTGGTTGTGTGGCTGGGTCCCTCGTGGCCAGCAGCCGTCTGGGGTGGGGGTGACAATCTCACAAGCCAACAGCAAGAGACAGCAAAACTGAAGAGCCTTGAGGTTCCTGGGTGCACAAGAGGACGATGCCTGGCTAAAGATCCAGAGAGCTTCGCAGCCTTTTAAGGTGGGCAAATTTCTGAAAATTAGGAGGTATAACCTTGTTTTGTTGTCACAGGCTGTTTGGGCTGGAGATTTTTAGTCTAAACGTAGTTTCCTTTTTCTTTCCCAAATTCCTCTACGGTACGTTTGGGAAAGACATCGGTGTCAACTCCCTCTCGCGTTTCACTGAATACGATTTCATAATTTCCCCAAGGTCACAAGGCAGAGCGGGAAGGCAAGCCTTCTTGCTTGAGGTGCCGTGGTCTGCTTATCACTCCTATGACTTTGGTAAATCCTTCCTAATAATTGAAAGGGTGTTGGGAAGGTGGGGACGGGCTCCATGGAATTCGAGGTATCATATGCTTTTCCAAATTCTCCCACTGTGCGTTTTGGGACCAAGGATGCAGTGTTCTGGGATACAGTGTTCTCAGCCCTGTTCACAGTGGATGAGTCTCCACAGGCCACAAATGGCGCAGCTGATGTTCATGGTTGTGTATCACCCTGCGGCTTTTCAAACAGCCTGCGAAGTTGGCAGGAGAGCTCTTGGGCATGGAAACACAGGTTCTCTGTTCGATTGTATTAAAGCATGAGGAGCTGATACTTTGGTGGTTTCAGACTCATTCAGATGTCTGAGCTGAAAGTTAAGGGGTGTGGGACTCCAAGAAATCCCGAGGCATGCAGCTCTGCCGAGAGGACCGAGAACAAAAACAGAACAACAGAACATGTGTGCTCTGTAAAATCGTTGCTTGAGTGCCTATGAGATAACAAGTTAAGCCTGGTCCTTTTCCAGGGTTTTCATTAACTTTCTTTTACTACTTATTTATTGATTTAATTGTTCCCACCTGCCATCAGTAGTGGTAAGAAGCGCCAACCACTGAAGAAAGTTTATGAAAGAAAAACTCAAGTGAGAACTTTCTGTCCACAAGTTTGGTACATTTCTTTTTCTTTCTGTGAATCAGGTGGAGATTACCACAACTTGATTTTTATGGAAAGATAGAATATCACAATCTAGCTCTGAGAAGAGGTATTTTGAAGTCATTGCTGTTGGATCAAGTATAAGTAAAGTAGACCTCAGGAATTTGTAATAATATGGAGAAGGGTCAGTTTGAACATTTTACTCTTAGGATCTAAATGGTTTGCTAGAGATCCAGGTGGTTGGTTAATTAATGGTGTTAACAGCAAGAGTGAAAGGGAAATTCTTAACCTGTTTAAGATACTCAACTTGCCAAGCACTTTGGACGCAGTTACATATGTCATTTGTGAGCTGTTTTCTCAAACATCTTTTTTTTTTTTTTTTGCGGTACACGGGCCTCTCACTGTTGTGGCCTCTCCCGTTGTGGAGCACAGGCTCCGGACACACAGGCTCAGCGGCCATGGCTCACGGGCCCAGCCGCTCTGCGGCATGTGGGATCTTCCCAGACCGGGACACAAACCCGTGTCCCCTGCATCGGCAGGCGGACTCGCAACCACTGCGCCACCAGGGAAGCCCTCAAACATCTTTTTTGTTGATTGCTAAGCTTTGAAAAGGTATACTAAGCTCCACTGTCTTCTTCCTGTATCCTCTTTCTCTAACCCCTCTCCCTTCCCCACTTAGAAGAATCACTACTCAAAACCCAGGGCTGGGCTTCCCTGGTGGCGCAGTGATTAAGAATCCACCTGCCAATGCAGGGAACATGGGTTCGATCCCTGGCCCGGGAGGATCCCACATGCTGGGGAGAAACTACTGAGCCCGTGCACCACAACTACTGAGCCCACGTGCCACAACTACTGAAGCCCAGGCGCCTAGAGCCCGTGCTCTGCAACAAGAGAAGCCATGACAATGTGAGGCCCGCGCACCGCAACAAAGAATAGCCCCCACTTGCCTCAACCGGAGAAAGCCCATGCGCGGCAACAAAGACCCAATGCAGCCAAAAATGAAAACAAACAAATTAATTAATTAAAAACCACAGGGCTTCTCAAAAACCAGTCTGAAAACCACCTGGTAGTTCTTAATTTTCTCAAGGTATGTTGCGGTTTGCATTTAAAATGCAATTCATAGCCACATTACAACCTATTGATCTGTTAACTGGAAAACACCAAAGGCTGTTCAGTCAAATCTACTCGAGTTGTTAGGTTGCAAACTCTCAGCGGGCAGGGGTCGTGGTAATTCCACTCTGCAACCTCTCACCTGTGTCTCACACTCGTGGTGGTGTCGTTGTAATAACATTACTAGCAACAGTGTCACGACAGACTACCTCTCGGTGCACCAAAACAAAGTGGCACACCTTATGAGAAAACTGTATTTGATCTCAGCTCTTCCCCGACTGCTCCCCTATTTACATGACGTGTTTATGCCTTTCCTAGAGCTTCTGCTTATTTTACCTTAGAATCAAGTTTTCCCATGACCAGGTGCTAAATCACTACGAACCTTGCCATTTCCCCAAGAGCCATGCTTTGCATCACTCATACGTCAGACCCGGTTTTTACTTATCTGATTTGGATGAGGTTGATGCTAGGAGCTGACAAGTGAAGGCTTTATTTACCAGACTATCCAGGTTGTGGACAACATCACTTGTAGATCTTCAGCTGGGTTATTCTTTAGTCTATGAAGCGTAACTGGTATTAAAAAAAAAAAAGTGGTCAGCTTTAATGAGCAATTTGTACAGCTACTCATAGACCTTTTAATTTCGTTTTATAATTTGCACTCTCAAGCTACTATGGCTGATGTTTTAGGGGAAAAAATAACACAATACTAGAGTTTGAAATCCTAAAAAAAGCAAAACTCAAGATTGCTGTTCAGTTGCTGTGAGCCTTCTCAAACTGTTTCCGCCCCCAGTAATAGTGGAAAGTGTTTGAACAGCTCAGAAAAGTAGGTGGCAGGGTCACAAGTTTACTCACACTGATTTTTTTTTTTTTGCGGTACGCAGGCCTCTCACTGTTGTGGCCTCTCCCGTTGCGGAGCACAGGCTCCGGACGCACAGGCTCAGCGGCCATGGCTCATGGGCCCAGGCGCTCCGCAGCATGTGGGATCTTCCCGGACCGGGGCACAAACCCATGTCCCCTGCATCGGCAGGCAGACTCTCAACCACTGCGCCACCAGGGAAGCCCTACTCACACTGATTTTTCTCATCAAGTGTTTGCCTGGTTGGGTATGGGTAGAGGAGAAAACAAAACCCACAAAGCAGCCTTGTCTAATATAAAACAAAGACGAAATAATTTTATCTGTTTATTTTTAAAAATTTTTATTGGAGTATAGTTTTAGTTTCAGGTGTACAAACAAAGTGATTCAGTTATACATATGCATATATCCATTCTTTTTTAGATTCTTTTCCCTTATAGGTATTACAGAATATTGAGTAGAGTTCCCTGTGCTATACAGTAGGTCCTTATTGGTTATCTATTTTATGTATAGTAGTGTGTATGTGTTAATCCCAATCTCCTAATTTTTCCCTACCCCCTCCCCAACTTTTCCCTTTGGTAACCATAGGTTTGTTTTCTACATCTGTGACTCTATTTCTGTTTTGTAAATAAGTTCATTTGTACCATTTTTTTGGTTCCACATATAAGCGATATCATATGCTATTTGTCTTTCTCTGTCTGACTTCACTTAGTATGATAATCTCTTGGTCCTTCCATGTTGTTGCAAATGTATCTGTTTCTTTAGGTTTAACTTGATTCTTTGGACAACCATTCAGTGTTTCAGATGCCCTTATGTCCTCCTTGCTCTTTTCTAAGATGGCAGTCAAGAGTATGAGGCAGGGACCGCAAGGTTCTGTGGAATTGGGAGGACTGGGTAGCTGTGATAGCTGGTGTGAACTTAGCTCCCCTGCAGTCCAGTTCTGATCTTAGGTAACCCGTTTATCTGTTACTGAAGTCTTTGGTGGATGAACGCACAGTGCAGGCATATGGTATTTCAGAGTCTGAGGACTTGAGAAAACCCTCTCTGATGACTCAGCCTCCCCTTGTCCTTCATAGGGTTTGAAGACTCCGTTGAGTCACTGCCCCATCTGTTATTTGGCCTCCAGCTCATCCTGCCCACCCCAAAGCCTCTGCTGTGGGTTAACTGTCCCTGAGCGTGGTGGGTTCCGTAAGAGTTTCCCTGACTTTCACCCTAATGCCCATCCCACACAGGAAACAAAGAACTTAGCAAACTTCATTCTCACCTTTTTTGGCATGCCCGCTTAAGTATTTCGGGGCCATCTGAAATAAGCTCAGTGCCCTTTGTACCAAGGCTTCCTCTGAATAGGCAACTGGAAGAGAACCCCTCTGCTCCTTTTACATCTTCTCCCTCGCCATTCCTGAAACAAAAGTGATGGACTGACTCGGGGGAGAGAGAAACCAGCTGAAAATGACACACGAAGAAGAAGATAAGTAAAAGTAATGCTCTAGCTACAGACGTGTTTTAGCTAATGGGGGCATTTAAATACCATTTTTTCATGAGTAGTTACAATCAAAATTATATTGATTCTGAAAATATACGGTAACCAGTGAAAATGGTCATTATTTGAAAACTATTAGGAAACAATATGACTTTGTAGTTTTAATTACAAAATGATCAAGTTGGCATAATTTATTTTCAGTAGCCTCAAATCACAGAATGTTCCTATGATAGGAAAGAACTAATATTTATTGAACACCTCATATGCTCTGGATACATTCAGACAGTTTATATATATTATTTCATTTAATCCCCATAAGAAACTTACAAACTTTTAAAACAAGTTTGTTAGCCTCTGTAAAATTTTAAAATTCCCTAATGAGGCAACCAGTAAGAAAACAAATGAGCAGGCAAAGAATGTTTTAGGAACAGGGATTAGTAAAGACAGAAAAGGAATGTATAAGTACAATTGCTACATTAGATATATAATTAGTTAACTTTCTACACCTCATTAATTTCAGAGATTAACCTCTAATCTTACTGGGTTGGAATTACCTGTGTTTTCATCAGTTGTGGGTTATTAATGCAGTAACAACAAAGTTATATTTCCAGTGGGACTATCAGAAAATACTCTAACATCATATAAAAAGTTAAGCACTCGTGATTTTGGCTCTTTTTGAATTTGGAATAATATTTTATTTCAGACTATCCTAGGAGTTGGGTAATGATCTCCCCGTTTTATCTGCAAGGAAACAAGCACAGGAAAGACAGATAACCTGACCAAGAACGCAGTGTTAGCTACTATTGGGAGACAATTCTCCATGGATTTCTAGCATTTCTGCATGTCTTGAAGGCAGAGTCTTTTTTGTTCTGGACCATCGTTTCAAAGAGAGTGAACTGCATTAGGAGACAGAGGTTGTGCTCCTTCCAGAGCAA
Organism: Phocoena sinus; assembly: GCF_008692025.1. Lineage (NCBI taxonomy): Eukaryota > Metazoa > Chordata > Mammalia > Artiodactyla > Phocoenidae > Phocoena > Phocoena sinus. Next base: position 6,053,088 of record NC_045764.1, read on the forward strand.
AGATTGATCAATTTGCTACCCATTATAAAAGACTAGAGTTTGCTAGGCTTAGGGTTCCTCTCCCACAACTCAACCAACTGCATATGCAGGTATCACCTGGCCCTTTCTGTGTGGCCCTACAGGAACTGGGAGTCAGAGAACTAAGGCAACACAGTGATGATACTTTAGCTATTGCTGTTAGTAAAACATTGTCCTTTGTCTCTGACCCAGGAATCTCGTATCTTCTGCCAGCATCCTTGCAGCTGTGACAGGTTAACTTTCAGCTCACGTGTGAAGTCTCAGAATCTTCATAGTTCCTGACACCAATGGTAGTCATAACTAGAACTCAGAGTTCTAAACTCTCATACCTTCTACTCTTTCCACTTTACCATAACCAGCCTCAATTTCCTGCCTTCCTGATTTTCCTGCTTTTTTTTTTTTTTTTCTGGAGGTCTAGTACCTCCAGAAAAGGTCATATTAGTTAAACTTCCTTGGTGTGGAAGCTCTTTCCTCTTACACTGCCTATTTCCTACTTGTCTTTCAGATGAAGTGTTCTTGGAAGGCCTCCCCCTGAGTATGGGTCCTTCCTCTCTGCCTCCGTTGAGCTCCGTCCTCCTTTTAAAAGGTCATATTTAGTTTAACTCTATAACAGGCATGATAAATTCTATGCGATACAAGGAAATCTGGTTTTGAAATTCAGTAAATTAATAAGATACAAATGATGCTACGTCTACAAATTCACTTCAACATGAACTTTGTAAGATCCACTAATCCCACTCATGTGATCGAATGTCTTAGGCTGGACTTCAAGATAAAACCGATACTTCAGAATCAAATGTTAAAAAGGAGGCATACTGATGATTATTTCCAATTTTATTTTTTACTTTTGGGGAATTAAGACTCTCCCCACTCACAATATGTTATTTACAGAAATGTACTTGCAAATAGGAGTGAAACCTGTTGATTTATTTTTTAAAAGCCCAAAAAATGCAAAATTACTGAGTATCAGATCCTGGAAACAGTTTTTGCCTTTTAAAACAGTATTAAACGTGCAGTTAGGCTTTATATTGCATTTTAATATGTATTTAATTCTCGAACCAAACATGTCATAATTAATGTTATATGTTGACAGATTGTTTTTTTCTTATGAAGTTTAAAATGAAATATTCGCAGCATGTGTTAAATGGAAAACAAGTCAAAATTGATCTGTACTTAATTTGAATATTATTAATGCTCTTTCTCCAGATAGCTACATAATTCATGGCACCATTCAGGCTTTTACTTAGAAGTCACATTTGCAGTAAGGCTTTTCCTGGCCACTCAGTTTTAAATTGCAAGACATCCCTTATCACCTCTCCCTTTATCTTTCTTCTGTGGTTTGGTTTCTCTTTAGCAGTCTTCTCTTTCTTACATACTATCAATTTTGCTTTTCCAAAACTTTGTGTTTCTTATCCATCTCCCTCACTACAGTGTAAGCTCCAGAAGACAAGGGTCTTGTCTGCCGTACACGCTGCTCTATCTATGGTGCCTAGACAGTGCCTTTGGCAGGTGCTCAGTAAACATTTTTGAGAAAAAGAATTATAACTTTATAATAAAAAATTTAAAAATGTACCAGTCTAGAAGAAAAGATTTTCTACTCAAATACGTGTATATATCATTTGCCATTTTTAATATCTTTACATATGCTTCATATTTAGTCATTTTTGTGCAGGTTTGCATGTTACGTATTACTCAAAGTGTATGAAATGAGAAAAACGCTGACAAAAGTGCCGTTGTTTTTTTTTAGTTTTTTAAAAGTTTTTGTTTTATACTGGAGTATAGTTGATTAACAATGATGTATTAGTTACAGGTGTACAGTGAAGTGATTCAGTTATACCCATACCAATATCCATTCTTTTTCAAATTCTTTTCCCATTTAGGTTATTACAGAATATATATTGAGCTGAGTTCCCTGCGCTCTAAAGTAGGTCCTTGTTGGTTTCTATTTTAAATATAGTAGTGTGTACATGTCAATCCCAAAGTCTCAATCTATCCCTTGCCCCCTCACCCTTTCCCCATGGTAACCATAAGTTCATCCTCTAAGTCTGTGAACGTTTCTGTTTTGTAAATAAGTTCATTTGTATCATAGCTCTTTAGATTCCACATATAAGCGATATCATATGATATTTGTCTTTCTCTGTCTTACTTAGCCTGAAGCTAGTTTAGGCACTTTGAGAAAGTTGTTTCACATCCTGGGCTCCATGTAGACCTTTAGGCAAAATGGAAATACTCAAAGGATCTGAGAGAGATGTGAATCTGTTGTGTAATATTAAAATTAAAATGATGGTGTGGTGATGTTTGAGTCTCTTTAAATAGGCTGTGAGTTTTCATGGTCAATGATGTTTATTCATTAATTTTTTTCTTTGTTTCCTTAGTGCTGCTAGAACTTAGGTCACAGTTGGTACTCAGAAGTGGTTACCAAATGAATCAGTGGTAAAGTTTCAGAGTGAGGTCAACACAAGTTAGTATGAGAATGAATTCCCAGGGCACACAGATACGGGGCCATGTTATAATAGCTTTGCTCTAAGCCTGATGTCTTAGCATATCTGTCACTGTGTCTAGAGACCATTCACTAGCCACTCTTTGATCTCCTGTTTCCTCTTCCCTGTTCACTTCAACACTACAGTCCCAATGTCAGTTAGGGATGTGGTCCTGAGAAGATTTGCCCATTGACGACTGTAGAAGTCACTGGACCAGTGGCAGGTGGAGTGGTAATTACTCAAGGTACCAAGACAGCTGGGGTAAACATGAACAGAAATAAAATGGTAAATGAACAAAAATTAAATACAAAGTGAGCAGAAATGGAGTGGTTCTTTTTTGATTTGGCAAAGTATAGAGCTGGTACCAGTCTCAGAGTGACTGGAGAAAAGTGATTATAATGGTCTTATGTCATCGTAGTTACATGGATGAGGGTCAAATGAGTCACTGGGTCCTTCCCCTCTTTTTTACCTGCCCAGGACACAACTCGTAGTATTCCTCTTTTTTTCTTTTCTTACCTTTATTTTCTTTTTGTTTAATTTATTTTTTATACAGCGTGTTCTTATTAGTTATCTATTTGATACATCTTAGTGTATATATGTCAATCCCAATGTCCCAATTTCCTTTTTTTTAAAGTGAGCTACAATTTTTTTTAATTTTTATTTTATATTGGATTCTAGTTGATTAACAATGTTGTGTTAGTTTCAGGTGTACAGCAAAGAACCTTGACACTCACATCTTTCTGAGAACACCTGTGTTAGGGAGACTGAACAGTTACAACATGGGTCACTGGTCTAGCTTGAAAGAAGGAGGGTAATTGTCAGGCACCAATGACTATTTCACCAATAGATGCTGGTCAAGTGAAGTCCCTGTGTCTTGGAGCTGTTCATGTACCTCCAGCCTCTTCCTGTGTTCCCGCTGTAGAACCACAGTAAGGTTGTATTCTAATTTAAAGCATATTAACTTTGAGATTTCACCATAACAGTAGTGGACTATAAACCATAACCATACTAGTTATTTTCCTACCAAGTCTGTTTTTGACAAGATTTCCGCCTCAACTTTTACCATACATCTGTTTTCTGCTCTCAACTGGACAGGCTGGAAATAAAAGGGCATTTACCCTGATATTTAAAAAAAAAAAAAACTTCAGCCCTGGTACCTTCTTTGTATCAATATAAATGACTTCCATGCACGATGATTTTCTTCCTACTTCTCGAGGAGCATTGTGAGGGGGTAATTAAAGCAGTCTGTTTCTCCAGCACGTTCTGTTTTTTCTTTTCATTATTAGATGTGGTGACACATTTGCCTGTGTGGCTTCCCACAGATGGCATAGAAATTTTGCGATCAAATGGTAGGTAAACCAACTGCCGTTTCAGATCGCAGCTTTCCATGTTGCTCCCCATGTGTAGGAATCTCACTTTAATAAAATGCTTGCCTCCTTTAAAGTGATATCACCTGGCGTGCAGAAGATTGTAAAGTGAGCAAGTTTGAAAAGACAGCTGAAAATGTGAATTACTACCTAGTTTTATGGCCTGTGTTTTAACTCTGCTACAAAAGTGACTTAATTAAAATAAGTGCTGCACAGAAAAGTCGATGATTACAAAACAATTAACTATTATGTTGTTTACAAGAGGTAGAAATAATGAGGAGTTCGGAGGGTTTTTTTTCTGTCTTTGTGAATTGATAAAGCAATACTGTGAAGTGTTTCTTGATAGCCTTTAGGTTAGGTTCTAAACTTATTTATATCATTAATAGGCGTAAAAACCTAGACTCTTAAGCAAGATTTTTTTTTTTTGCCTACCAAAAACTGAATAGAGAATCTCCAAAAGACAAAACATGTTGCTAAAGGAGCAATTTTAGCATTTATTAAATAAACCTTAAAAAATTAGCTCTGAGCTTCAGAACTAAAGGCATGTATGTAGAGACTTTATATATTTCATTGTAAATGTAAGAAGTATGATGGCTACTCAGTGAATCACCTTGTTTTTATTATTTATTTATTTTATTTATTTGGTTGCGTCGGGTCTTAGTTGCGGTACGTGGGCTCTTTGATGCGGCGTGCAGGCTTCTCTCTAGTTGTGGCGCTGGGCCACCAGGGGGCATGGGCTCTGTAGTTTGTGGCATATGGGCTCTCTAGTTGAGGCATGGAAGCTCAGTAGTTGTGGCATGGGCTTAGTTGCCCTGTGGCATGTGGGATCTTAGTTCTCCAACCAGGGATCGAACCCAGGTCCCCTGCATTGAAAGGCAGATTCTTTACCCCTGGACCACCAGGGAAGACCCAGTGAATCACCTTTAATAGTGTGTTTCTTTTGTGTTTTGGCCAAAGGGGTAAATAAGTGAAACAGAAGACTCCAAAGACCTATTTAGCATACAAGGCACAGGAAGTAGGTAGGGTTAGATAATGATAATTTGGAGAAAGAGGAGAAGATAAAGGCTGCCTCTCTGAGTGGTGAAGAGAATGGCTTGGGAGCCGAGATGGTTGGAGAAGGTCATCCAACGCCAGGGTGCAGTAAGCAAGTGTTCACATCAATGTCTGTCGTAACTGCTCTGAGGTCAAAGAAGTTCAAGAGAAAGCACAACCTGGAAGGGTTTAGATTCTAAAATACATGACTCAGAATTATATCAAACAGCAGTTGATAACACATGCTAAGTACAGTGGAAGCAGTCGTTGGAAAAAATGTAATATTTGAAATCTATGCTGGAATTCACCACTAAGCAGCATACTGAGCTTTTGAACAAGTCATTTAATCCCCAAGTCTCAGTTCCTACATGTATAAAACCAAGGGCTGGATTAGATGGGCTGTCAGATAGCTACCAATCCAGAAGCTCTTGAATCATTATTGAACCTAGATTTCGTATTTTTGAAATCTTAGCTAATTTGCTGCAAGCAATGATTATGATGACTAAGAACGATGTGATATGATGATTAGATTAAAATAACAATAGGAATTCATTGTTAAATGTTTGGGAGTTTTCAATCCTTAGGTTGAAAAATGTTGTAACCCTTGGATAGCTAGGCTTGAGAAACAAGTAGTGCTGGTTATCAATTCTCCTGAGTTTCCACTAATCCAGGCTCAAATCCCAACTTGTCCGCTAACTACCTCGGTGATGCTGAGAAACTATTTGACTTCTACCTTCACTCTTATCTCCTATAAATTGGGTAATTCCCTTTACCTGAGTCATGAGGTTTTCATGAGGATTAAATGTAGCAACGCAAGTAAAGTGGCTGGATCATAATAACTGTTAGTGGTTTTGACTGATTCTTGGAGTACAATATGCTCTTAAATTTTTACTCTTCCCTATGTATTTGAATTTAGATTTTGTATTTGTTTTAATGTTTTTACTGAAGTTACTATAAGCCCTGATTTTAATAAGAGCAATTTGCAATGGTAATCAGCTAAAAATACCTCACCTGTAGGCAATAGCTCACTACCTTGAGATCATATAGCCTAGATGTAGCATTTACTGACTTTGTTTCTTGCCTTAGTCTCACTATTTTCAATATACAGTCACTTATCATTTCCAAGCCATTTACTTCTCAGTAGCGTAGGGATTGTGATGAACATTCTGGCTGGTTTTGTTTTGGTGTTGTTTTTAGTTTAAAATACTTAATCTTTCCATGAAATATAATTTCTGTGGAAGAGATCCTTTTTAATAAACACTAACTATGGCATAAGGATAGACATAGAGATCGATGGAATAGAATTGAGTCAAGAAATAAACTCTCAGGTTTACAATCAGTCGATTTTTTAAAATAAATTTTAAAATTTATTTTTGGTTGTACTGGGTCTTCATTGCTGTGTGCAGGGGCTACTCTTCGTTGTGGTGCGCGGGCTTCTCATTACGGTGGCTTCTCTTGCTGCGGAGCATGGGCCCTAGGCACGTGGGCTTCAGTAGTTGTGGCGCGCGGGCTCAGTAGTTGTGGCTTGTGGGCTCTAGAGCTCAGGCTAAGTAGTTGTGGCACACGGGCTTAGTTGCTCTACAGCATGTGGGAACTTCCCGGACCAGGGCTCAAACCCATGTCCCCTGCATTGGTAGGTGGGTTCTTAACCACTGTGCCACCAGGGAAGTCCCTACAATCAATTGATTTTTAAGAAGGGTGTCAGGACAAATTCAATGGGAAGAAGAATAGTCTTTTCAGCAAATGGTGCTGGGATAACTGGATATTTTCATGTAAAAGAATGAAGTTGGTATGGTCTACCTCCTTCCATATACAAAAATTAATTACAAATGGATCAGATACTAAAGTACAATAGCTAAAACTATAAAAATTTAAATAGTCATATATCTTCATGACCTCGGATTAGGCAATGGTTTCTTCAATGTGAACCAAAAGCACAAGAACAAAAGAAAACAATATAAATTTGACTTCATCAAAATTGAAAGCTTTTGTGCTTTAAAGGACAGCATCATAAAATGCAAAGAACAACGCACGGAATGGAAGAAAATATTTGTAAGTTATAAATCTAATAAGGGCCTTGTATCTAGAATATATAAAAAATCTCACGACAATAACCAGACAACCTCATTTTAAAAAGAGGCAAAGAATCTGAATGGATATGGTCAGTAAACACATGGGGGAAATGCACATCATTAGCCTTTAGGGAAATGTAAATCAGAGCCACAATGAGATACCAGGATAGCTATAGTCAAAAAGATAATAAGTGTTTGTGAGAAAGTGGAACCTCTGTACGTCACTGATGGGTATGTAAAATGATGCAGACGCTTTTGAAAACAGTCTGACAGTTCATTGAAAGGTTAAACATAAAGTTACTATATAACCCAGCAATTTCACTCCAAGTTATATAGCCAAAAGAAATGAAAGCTTATGTCCACGTTGAAAACTTCTACATAAACATTCATATAAGCATTATTCATAATAGCTCAAAAGTAGAAATAAACTCAAATGTCCATCTACTGATGAATAAATAAATGAAACATGGCATATCCATAGAATGGAATACAGTTGACCCTTGAAAAACGTGGGTTTGAACTGCATGGGTCCACTTATATGCAGATATTTTTCAATAGTAAATACTACATTACTACAGGATGTGTGATTGGTTGAACCCACTGATGCAGAGGAAACGTAGATGTGCAGGGTTGACTATAAGTTATACTTGGATTAACACTGTGTTGCTCAAAGGTCAACTGTATTAGTTAGCTATAAAAAGGGATGAAGTACTAATATATCCTACAGCACTGGAGAACATTACGCTAAGTGAAATAAACCAGTCATAAAAGACCACATATTGTATGACTGCATTTATAGAAAATGCACCCAACAGTCAAATCTATAGACAGAAAATAGGTTAGTGGTTGCCTAGGGCTTGAGGGATTGGGGAGAAGTGAGGAGTGACTGCTAATGGTATGGTGTTTCTTCTGGGGGTGGCAAAATCCTCTAAAGTTAATTGTGATGATGGCTGTACAATTTTGTAAATATACTTAGACCATTGAATTGTACTCTTAAATGAGTGATGGTACGTCTGTGATTTATATCACAATAAAGTTGTTAGACAACAAACAGATACATGAACTATGAGGAAAATATGAGGAAATGTGTCTGAAATATTTTTAAAATTCAGAATTGATGTATTTGAGAAAAAAATCTCTGGAAACAATTTCTCTAGCAAAACACATAAAATGAAATTTAAAATGAAGAAAATCTAGGTAAACAGATCAAAGAAATCTATTTTGAATTGTTATTAACTGTCTCATGGCTCCATTTTACTTTGTGCATAGTTATTTTTCTCTAAATGTATGCTAGAAAGTTTTTCCATAGTATAGAATCATCAGAAATATCATTTTTAAAGTTCTTCACATGATTTTTTGCATATGTAATCACCTAATCCTTTCTTTAATTGAAGTATAGTTGATTTACAATGTTGTGTTAATTTCTGCTGTACAGCAAAGTGATCAGATATATATAGTATGTATATATATATATATATATATATATATATATATAATCACTCTTTTTAAAAAATTCTTTTCCATTATGGTTTATCATAGGATAGTGAATATAATTCCCGGAGCTATACAGTAGGACCTTGTTGTTTATCCATTCTCTGTTTAACAGCTTACATCTGCTAACTCCAACCTCCCACTCGATCCCTCCCCCAAGCGCCTCCCTTTGGCAACCACAGGTATGTTCTCTATGTCCTCTTCACGTGATTTTTAAAGTCTGATCTGTCAAGACTAGTTTCCTCTCAAAGAGCCTCAGCTCTCCATCTGAATCTATAGACTGTACTAATGATGGAATTCATTAAGAACCGTTACATAGTTTTTGGCTATTTGGAAGCTAACCATACTCAACCACGATGCAGAAGGGTGGGGCATTTTGCAGGAGGCTCAGTGTCATAGTTCAGACTTTACACGCTTTTATTGCATGGCCATTGAGTTCATCTCTGTCTCTAGTAAGCAGATATGTAGGTTGGAAAAAAGGAGGCCTGGATGTGATAAATTATTACAGGTTCATCCCTCTGATAGAAAAAATTCTCAGTGAAAAAAATTCAGTGAAATAATTTCAGCAGAAGAATGACAGCATATTACGGTTCCTATTTTGCGCTATTTATAATGAAAAGAGATGCAGAAAAATAGACTGGCTCAAAGGAGAATATAAAAAATATGTAATTGAATTAGAATATAGGACCTCAGGAGAAATATTAAAGGAAATACAATTATCTAGACTATAGAAGAATTGTATTTAACCCCCGAAGTAGTAGACACCCTGGCTCATGTGCCTTCAAACCCGTTGTGAAGCAGTGTTTTTTGGAAACAAAAAGACATTGGTTTTGTACTGACTGGATTATAGCCCAAGCCAAGTACTAAGGGGGCAGGACATACTAAGTTACCTCACTCTCAATATTGAAGGTCCTATGTATATAGAAGATCTGTTTTTTAAGAAGCTCTCCTTTCACTTCAGCAAGGCTGTGGATGGATGAACCCACTGTGGACGCAACCTAGTCTTCTCAGGGCTGGGCAACACTTGGGCCTTTTTCAGTTTATATCCTGAAGAAGTTGTTTATCTTGATCCTCGCCTCCAGTTCAGCCTAAAGTGAACTGGTCTCGGATTTACAATCATTCCATTTTCTTCTCTATAAAATGGCTTCAGAGCCATTCTTGCTTTCACTAATCAGGAAGCTGTACCAGAGCGAAGACTTCTGACTGGCAGAGTTGATGGTTTTGTGTATTGCCACACAGTGGTAGGCAGAATCGTGGAGTCCTTAAAGATGTCCTTCTCCTAACCTTCTCCATATGTGAATATTTTACTTTCTGCAGAAAAAGAGACATTGCAGATGTGATTAGGTTAAGGATCCTGAAAAGGGTAGATCATCCTGGATTATTTGGGGGGCCCGAGTGGGATCCAACGGGATCACAAGGGGTTCTTGGAGTATTGTCAGATTCAGGGAGAGAGATTCGAAGATGCTGTGCTGTTGGCTTTGAAAATGATGGAAGAGGCCGTGAGACAAGAATGCAGGCAGCCTCTAGAAGCTGGAAAATGGAAGGAAATGTATTCTCTGCTTGTATTAGTCTGCTCAGGCTGCCATAACAATACTACAGGCCGGCGGCTTAAACAAAAGAATATTTCTCACCGTTCTGGAGCCTACAAGACCAAGATCAAGGCGATGGCAGGGGTTGTTTCTGATGAGGTCTCTCTTCATGGCTAGTAGGTGGCAGCTTTCTCACTTTGTCCTCGCATGGCCTTTCCATTGCATGTGTGTGGAGGGAAAGCTCTTTGGTGCCTCTTCCTCTTGTTATGAGGTCACCAGACCTATCAGACGGGGGCCCCACCCTGGTGACTCATTTAACCTTAGTTACCTCCTTAGAGGCAGTATCTCCAAATATGGGCACCTGGGGATGGGGGTGTTGGGACTTCAACATAATTTTCAGGGGAACAATTCAGTCAGTAACATCCCTACAGACTTCAGAAGGAATTCACCCTTGTTGACACCTTGACTTCAACACAGTGAGACTTTTGCCTGTAGAACTAAAAGATAATAAATTTGTGGGTTTTTAAAAAATAGATCTTTATTGGAGTATAATTACTTCACAATACTGTGTTAGTTTCTGTTGTGCAACAAAGCCAATCAGCCATAGACATACACGTGTCCCCATATGCCCTCCCTCTTGAGCCTCCCTCCCACCCTCCCTATCCCACCCCTCTAGGTCATCGCAAAGCACTGATCTCCCTGTGCTATGTGGCTGCTTCCCACCAATCAACTATCTTACATTCGGTAGTGTATATATGTCGATGCTACTCTCACTTCATCCAAGCTTCGCCCTCCCCGTGTCCTCAACTCCATTCTCTATGTCTACATCTTTCTTCCTGCCCTGCCACTAGGTTCATCAGTACCTTTTTTTTTTTTTTAGATTCCATATATATGTGTTAGCATAGAGTATTTGTTTTTCTCTTCCTAACTTACTTCACTCTGTATGACAGACTCTAGGTCCATCCACCTCACTACAAATAACTCAATTTCGTTTCTTTTTACGGCTGAGTAATATTCAATTGTATATATGTGCCCCATCTTCTTTATCCATTCATCTGTCGATGAACACTTAGGTTGCTTCCATGTCCTGGCTATTGTAAATAGAGCTGCAATGAACATTGTGGTACATGACTCTTTTTGAATTATGGTTTTCTAAGGGTATATTCCCATTAGTGGGATTGCTGGGTCATATGGTAGTTCTAGTTTTAGTTTTTTAAGGAACCTCCATACTGTTCTCCATAGTGGCTGTATCAGTTTACGTTCCCACCAACAGTGCAGGAGGCTTCCCTTTTCTCCACACCCTTTCCAGCATTTATTGTTTCTAGATTTTTTGATGATGGCCATTCTGACTGGCGTAAGGTGATACCTTATTGTAATTTTGATTTGCATTTCTCTAATGATTAGTGATGTTGAGCACCTTTTCATGTGCCTCTTGGCCGTCTGTATGTCTTCCTTAGTGAAATGTCTATTTAGGTCTTCTGCCCATTTTTTAACTGGATTGTTTGCTTTTTTGATATTGAGCACCGTGAGCTGTTTGTATATTTTGGAGAGTAATCCTTTGTCTTCTGTTTCATTTGCAAATATTTTCTCCCATTCTGAGGGCTGTCTTTTTGTCTTATTTATGGTTTCATTTGCTCTGAAAAAGCTTTTAAGTTTAATTAAGTCTGATTTGTTTATTTTTGTTTTTATTTCCCTTTCTCTAGGAGGTGGGTCAAAAAGGATCTTGCTGTGGTTTATGTCAAAGAGTGTTTTTCCTATGTTTTCCTCCAAGAGTTTATAGTCTCTGGTCTTACATTTAAATCTTGAATCCATTTGGAATTTATTTTTGTGTATGGTGTTAGGTAGTATTATAATTTCATTGTTTTACATGTAGCTGTTCAGTTTTCACAGCACTACTTATTGAAGAGGCTGTCTTTTCTCCATTGTAAGTTCTTGCCTCCTTTGTCATAAATTAGGTGCCCATATGTGCATGGGTTTATCTCTGGGCATTCTGTCCTGTGCCATTGATCTATATTTCTGTTTCTGTGCCAGTACCATACTGTCTTGATTACTGTAGCTTTGTGGTATAGTTTGATGTCAGGGAGCCTGATTCCTCCAACTCCGTTTTTCTTTCTCAAGATTTTGACTATTCGGGGTCTTTTGTGTTTCCATGTGAATTGTACGATTTTTTGGTTCTAATTCTGTGAAAAAAGCTAGTGGTAGTTTGATAGGGATTGCATTGAATCTGTAGATTGCTTTGGGTAGTATAGTCATTTTCCCAGCATTGATTCTTCCAACCCAAGAACATGGTATATTTCTCCATCTGTTTATGCCATCTTTGATGTCTTTCGTCAGTGTTTTATTGTTTTCTGAGTACAAGTCTTTTGCCTCCTTAGGCAGGTTTATTCCTAGGTATTTTATTCTTTTTGTTGCAGTGGTAAATGAGAGTGTTTCCCTAATTTCTCTTTCTGATTTTTTGTTGTTGGTATATAGGAATGCAAGAGATTTCTGTGCATTAATTTTGTATCCTTCTACTTTACCAAATTCATTGATTAGTTCTAGGAGTTTTCTGGTGGCATCTTTAGGATCTTCTATGTATAGTATCATGTCATTGACAAGCAGTGACTGTTTCACTTCTTTTTCAATTTGTATTCCTTTTATTTCTTTTTCTTCTCTGACTGCTGTGGCTAGGACTCCCAAAACTATGTTGAATAAGAGTGGCTAGAGTGGACATCCTTGTTTTGTTCCTGATCTTACTGGAAATGCTTTCAGTTTTTCACCATTGACTATGATGCTTGCTGTGGGCTTGTCATGTATGACCTTTATTATATTGAAGTAGATTCCCTCTATGCCCATTTTCTGGAGAGTTTTTATCATAAATTGGTGTTGAATTTTGTTGAAAGCTTTTCCTGCATCTATTGAGATGATCATATGGTTTTTATTCCTTAATTTGTTAATGTGGTGTATCACATTGATTGATTTGCATATATTGAAGAATCCTTGCATCCTGGGATAAATCCCACTTGATCATGGTGTATGATCCTTTTAATGTGCTGTTGTATTCTGCTTGCTAGTATTTTGTTCAGGATTTTTGCATCTATGTTCATCAGTGATATTGGTCTATCATTTTCTTTTTTTGTGATATCTTTTTCTGGTTTGGGCATCAGGGTGATGGTGGCTTCATAGAATGAATTTGGGAGTGTTTCTCCTTCTGCAGATTTTTGGAAGAGTTTGAGAAGGATCAGTGTTAGCTCTTCTCTAAATGTTTGATCGAGTTCGCCTGTGAAGCCATCTGGTCCTGGACTTTTGTTTGTTGGAAGATTTTTAATTATGGTTTCAATTTCATTACTTGTGATAGGTCTGTTTATATTTTCTAATTCTTCTTGGTTCAGTCTTGGAAAATCATACCTTTCCAAGAATTTGTCCATTTCTTCGTGGTTGTCCATTTTATTGGCATATAGCTGTTTATAGTAGTCTCTTATAATCCTTTGTATTTCTGCAATGTCATTTGTGATTTCGCCCTTTTCATTTCTAATTTTATTGATTTGTGTCCTCTCTCTTTTTTTTCTTGATGAGTCTGGCTAAGGGTTTATCAATTTTGTTTATCTTCTTGAAGAACCAGCTTTTAGTTTTATTGATCTTTGCTATTGTTTTCTTTGTTTCTATTTCATTTATTTCTGCTCTGATCTTTATGGTTTCTTTCCTTCTACTGACTTTGGGTTTTCTTTGTTCTTCTTTCTCTAGTTGTTTTAAGTGTAGGGTTAGATTGTTTATTTGAGATTTTTCTTGTTTCTTGAGGTGAGATTGAATTGCTATAAACTTCCCTCTTAGAATGCTTTTGTTGCATCCCATAGGTTTTGGGTTGTGTTTTTGTTGTCATTTTTTTTCTATGCATTTTAAAATTTCTTCTTTGATTTCTTCAGTGATCTCTTGGTTATTTAGTAATGCACTGTTCAGCCTCCACGTATTTTGTTTTTTACAGTTTTTTTCCTATATTTGATTTCCAATCTCATAGCATTGTGGTCGGAAAAGTTGCTTGATACAATTTCAATTTTCTTAAATTTTCTGGGTCTTGATTTGTGACCCAAGATGCAATCCATCCTGGAGAATGTTCCGTGTGCACTTGAGAAGAACGTGTATTCTGCCACTTTTGGGTGGAATGTTCTATAAATATCAATTAGATCTGGTCTGTGTCATTGAAAGCTTGTGTTTCCTTATTTATTTTATCTTTGGATGATCTGTCCATTGGTGTAAGTGGGGTGTTAAAGTCCCCTACTCTTACTGTGTTACTGTCGATTTCTCCTTTCATGGTTGTTAGCATTTGCCTTATGTATTGAAGTTCTCCTATGTTGGGTGCATAGACATTTATAATTGTTATATCTTTTTCTTGGATTGATCCTTTGATCATTACGTAGTGTCCCTCTTTATCTCTTGTAACAGTCTTTATTTTAAAGTCTATTTTATCTGATACAAGTATTGCTACTCCAGCTTTTTAAAAAAATTTCCATTTGCGTGGAATATCTTTTCCCATCCTTTCACTTTCAGTATGTATGTGTCCCTAGGTCTGAAGTGGGTCTCTTGTAGACTGCATATATATGGGTCTTGTTTTTGTATCCATTCAGCCCATCTGTGTCTTTTGGTTGGGGCATTTAACCCATTTACATTCAAGGTTATTATAGATATGTACCATAGATATGTACCATTATAGATATTACCATTTTCTTATCTGTTTGGGTTTGTTTTTGTAGATCTTTTTCTTCTCTTGTGTTTCCTGCTAGAGAAGTTTCTTTAGCATTTGTTGTAAAGCTGGTTTGGTGGTGCTGAATTCTCTTAGCTTTTGCTTGTCTGAAAAGCTTTTGACTTCTCTGTCAAATCTGAATGAGATCTTTGCCGGGTAATCTTGGTTGTAGGTTTTCTCTTTTATCATTTTAAGTATAGCCTGCCACTCCCTTCTGGCCTGCAGAGTTTCTGCTGAAAACTCAGCTGATAACCTTATGGGGATTCCTTTGTATATTATTTTTTGTTTTTCCCTTGCTGCTTTTAATATTTTTTCTTTGAATTTAATTTTTGTTAGTTTGATTAATATGTGTCTTGGTGTGTATTTCCTAGGTTTTATCCTGTATGGGACTCTCTGTGCTTCCTGGACTTGGGTGACTATTTCCTTTCCCATGTTAAAGAAGTTTTCCACTATAATCCTCTCTAATATTTTCTCAGACCCTTTCATTTTCTCTTCTTCTTTTGGGACTCCTATAATTCGAATGTTGGTGCATTTAATGTTGTTCCAGAAGTCTCTGAGATTGTCTTCAATTCTTTTCATTCTTTTTTCTTTATTCTGATCCTCGGCAGTTATTTCCACCATTTTGCCTTGCAGCTCACTTATTCGTTCTTCTGCCTCCATTATTGTTATTGATTCCTTCTAGTGTATTTTTCATTTCAGTTATTGTGTTTTTCATCTCTGTTTGTTCTTTAGTTCTTCTAGAAACATTTCTTGTATTTTCTTAATTCATGGTTCCATTCTACTTCCGAGATTCTGGATCATCTTTACTATCATTACTCTGAATTCTTTTTTAGGTAGATTGCCTATTTCCTCTTCATTTATTTGGTATTGTAGGTTTTTACCTTGCTACTTCACCTGTGACGTACTATTTTGCTGTCTCTCTTTTATTTTTTATGAGTGGGATTGTGTTCCTGTTTTACTGGTGGTTTGGCCTGAGGCCTCCGACACTGGAGTTTGTAAGCTATTGGGTATAGCTGGGTCTTGGTGCTGAGATGAGGAACTCCATGAGACCTCGCTCTGATGAATATTCCCTGAGGTCTGAGGTTTGCTGTTAGTCCAGTGGTTTGGATTTGGAGCTCCCACTGCTGGAGCTTTGGCCTGACCCTGCGCTCGTGAACCAAGATCCCACAAGCTGTATGGAGTGGCAAAAAAAAAAGAACAGTAACAAAGTAAAAAATAAAATTAGAGTAGGAAACTAACAGATATGTTAGAAAGAATATAAAAATAAAAATACAGATGAATCAACAACTGGAAGGTACATCAGTACCGCAGTAGAAAAAAGGAGAGGAGAGAAAAGAAAAAAAAGTGGGGGGAGGCCTTGGCTGTAGAGGAGCCCAGGCATGCCCCCCACCCCTGGTCTCAGAGGGCAGGGGACCTCACCTGGGAGCCCAGCAGGCTTCCTGGGCTCAAGTGGGCAGGGCAAACGCTCTCCTCTCCACCTGCCTCTCCTGATCTCCCCGGCCTCCCTCCTACGCCCCCAGGACCAATGCAATGGGGGGGTGGGGGGAGTGGGGACTTGGAGGGCAGGGGACCGGCCTGGGAGCTCAGCAGGTTCCCTGTGCCTGAGTGGGCAGGGCACTCGCCCCCTACTCCTCTCCCACTCCTCCCAGAGGGCCCCACCCACCTTTCTCTCCTGATCTCCCCAGTTTGTGTTGTTTTAAGCCACTAAATTTTTTTTTTTTTTTTGGTACGCGGGCCTCTCACTGTTGTGGCCTCTCCCATTGCGGAGCACAGGCTCCGGACGCGCAGGCTCAGCGGCCATGGCTCACAGGCCCAGATGCTCTGCGGCACATGGGATCTTCCCGGACTGGGGCACGAACCCGTGTCCCCTGCATTGGCAGGCAGACTCTCAACCACTGCGCCACCAGGGAAGCCCTAAGCCACTAAATTTGAGGTCACTTGTTACAGCTGCAGTAGGAAACAAATACAACTTCCTCATTAGTCTTAAAGCCTATTCTCTTTCTGTGTGGCAGATTCATCATTATTAATGAGGTAACAATGCATGCCCACATTAACTAAGGAATAAATGCTAGACCCAGCCACCCTGCCTGCTCTATCGTGTGAATGCTTATGTACTTCCACATACGAAGACACACACTGATTTCTACAGGTTTCCATTCTAAGATGCCTCAGGAATTCTTGTTGACCAACACTTCCTTCAGATTTGTGTTACTCTCCTGAGTTTGGGGTAGTCTGTAAACAACTCCTTCATTTGTGAGGAACTGAACATTTAGGATGCTTTTCTGATAAATAGGTGATGGCTCCAGGTATGTTGGCTTTTTCATTGAACTCTAGGCTTAGAAGATTTTGTCTTAAAAAACTACACAGGCTGCAACTTGGCTTGACTATCTGGGTGGGCCTCCAGAGTAGCAGGGATGCAGTATCTCAGTGTCAAGGTCAGGGATACCTGGGATGCTTCAAATGGGCTCCTTAGCCACAAAGACAAACTGTTTTCTGTCACTCTTGAGTTCCCAGATTTCCAGGAGTTACAATAGAAAGCAAAGTGTCCAGAGGAGAGGAATGGAAATAGATTAAATGAGATTTCCATTGTGACAGAAAGGTTGAGAACCCTTTTAAAAGGACTTATTAATGGTTTCTAGGTATATATTTGGTTAATGGAACCCTGAGAAGAACAGTGGGTTTCTTTGATATGGATTCTTCAGCTACTTTGGTGGAAACTAAGGGAAGATATGGAGATGTTAGACTGTTTTGCCCTGAATCACAACAGTATACCTTGTGGAGTCCTTTTATTAACGGAAAAACACTCACATTTTCTAGATCTGTCATCCTACATGGGGTATTCTGCCATTAAAAGGTGCCAAAAAATACCGTGCACAGGGCTTCCCTGGTGGCGCAGTGGTTGAGAGTCCGCCTGCCGATGCAGGGGACACGGGTGTGTGCCCCGGTCCGGGAAGATCCCACATGCCATGGAGCGGATGGGCCTGTGAGCCATGGCTGCTGAATCTGCGCGTCCGGAGCCTGTGCTCTGCAACGGGAGAGGCCACAGCAGTGAGAGACCCGCGTACCGCAAAAAAAAAAAAAAAAAAAAAAGGCACAGTTAGATGGTACTTGGCAATATTTTCACTAGCAGGGAATTTTAGGTATGATGAGATGCCCAACACATTTTTCCAAGAAGAGTCCAGTTCAGCTATTTCACCAGAATTTCACCCCCTGATGTTGGAAAATAACTATAGTATTCATAATTCAGGTTTTATCTAACGGAGTTTTTATGTGGGGGCTAAGAAAAATTCCATGAATTTGTGACTTGTTTGCTCAGCATGTGATTTAATTCTATTGCTTTATGTTCTGACTGTTCCTTATGGAATACCAGGAGAATGTATGCTTCCTTATTAATGCAAGTCAACAGAACTTCCTTTGATGTTACCCATCACACATAATGCCCCAAATCTAATCTCACGTGTCATTGTTCACATGCTGTTGTTGGTTCATTTTACTATACTGTGAAACCCAACAAAAAGAATTACTTTCAAAACTCATAGAAAATATTTTCTTTAAAAAGTTTAGAATGGTATTTGCAAAAGTGCTGCGGTTTTTAGAAATAATTCCTTTTTAATGAGAGAACATCAAATTCTCTTTGAAGCTCCCACAGATTTTGTACACAATTTTAATCCATTTTAAC
Source organism: Phocoena sinus (assembly GCF_008692025.1). Lineage (NCBI taxonomy): Eukaryota > Metazoa > Chordata > Mammalia > Artiodactyla > Phocoenidae > Phocoena > Phocoena sinus. The sequence goes on from NC_045764.1 coordinate 6,071,473, forward strand.
TATGGATTTAACAATTTATGCTCAGAGGAATATTTAACGGGGAGAATTTCACTGTGTAAAACCCCAATATCCTCTTAATTTTTCTCTTTTTGTGAATTTGGTTCACAGTTACTCAAGCTCCCTATTTTTTGACCATTTGGAAAATAATAAAGGATCATACTTGATATTCCAGTTATAAACACTTAGTTTTTTCTTTAACTGGAATGGTATAACTAGGAAGTAACTTCTGGGTTTCATGTAGGTTGTATATGACAAGAGATGGTGTGTCATATTTACATAGTGGAAAATAGTCCTGCATAAGAAAGGCAGATTGAGTAAGGGTTATGTCACAATGAACTCAGGTGGAACAAAAGGACATGATTGAATGAAGCAGTTTCCAAATCAACAGTTGGCTTAAAAGTTTTTATTTGTGTTTTATTTTTCACTTTGCCTCCTAATGGTGGACACAAACACCCAGTTTAAAAAAAAAGCAACAACACATTTTCCCCTGGGATTAGTAGTCCTTCCTATTGTCTATTTCAGTGAGGTTGAGGGTCAGGGGAATGGGAGACATTGTTTAGTCAAGGCCCCCTAATTTACCGGAAGTGAGGTTCTTAAGAGAGTCTTCTGTGACTATAGTGCTCCTTACTCCTGGGCCTCTTTTCTCCCTTTATCTCTTTTCCTATCACTCTTCTTTAACTTCTGACTCTACACTGGAGACCGTGGAGGCATTTCCTCAGTATAACCTCTCATAACAGTTTAAGATGTATTTTTTTCCCAGTTTCATTGAGATGCAATTGACATACATCACTGTATACATTTAAGGTGTACAGCATCCTGATTTAACTTACATATGTTATAAAATGAGTTTAGTTATATCCATCATTTAATATAGATACAAAAATAAAGAAAAAACTGTTTTTGTCCTTGTGATGAGAACTCTTAGGATCTACTCTCTTAACAACTATCAAATAAGCCACAGAGAAGTGTTAACAATAGTCTTCCTGTTGTATATTATATCCCCAGCAGTTACTTATAACTGGAAGTTTGTACCTTTTGACCACCTTCGTCTATTTCCCTTTCCCAGCCTTACCCCCTACCTCTGGTAACCACAAATGATACCATAATGCCCTCAAGGTCCATCCATGTTGTCACAAATGGCAAGATTTCCTTCTTTTTTTAAGTAGCTCAACAGTATTGTGTGTATATAAACTACATCTTCTTTAGCCCTTCATCTGTTGATGAACACTAAGGATGCTTCCATAGCTTGGCTATTATGAATAATGCTGCTCTGAACAAGGGGGTGCAGATATCTCTTTGACGTATGTTTTCATTTCTTTCAGATATATTCCCAAAGGTGCAATTGCTGGATCATATGGTAGGTCTACTTCTCATTTTTTGATGAACCTCCATACTGTTTTCCATAGTGGCTGCACCAATTTACAGTCCCACCAACAGTGTACAAGTGTTGCCTTTTCTTCACATCCTTGTTGGCATTTTTTTAATTGCGTCTTTTTAATAATAGCCATTCTAACAGGCATGAAGTGATATCTCATTTTTGTTTTGATTTGCATTTCCTTTATAGTTATTGACGTTGAGCACCATTTTGCCATTCATATATCTTCTTTGGAAAAATGTCTATTCAGGTCCTCTGCGCAAGTTTAATTTAATTTTTTTTGTTATTGAGCTGTATGATATCTTTATATATTTTGGATATGAACCCTTTGTCAGATTTGCAATTATTTTCTTCCATTCAGTAGCTTGCCTTTTCATTTTGTTGATGATCTCCTTTGCTGTGCAGAAGTGTTTGAGTCTGATATAGTCCCACTTGTTTTATTTTTTATTTTGTTGCTTGTGCTTTGGGTGTAATATCCAAAAAATCATTGTCAAGACCCATGTCAAGGGGCTTTTTTAATCCTGTTTTCTTCTAAAAGTTTTATGGTTTCTGGTCTGAAATATATTTTTAATAAAATGTCCTATCAGTAAGGTTAGGATTTATTATTAAGATTATTTCCTTTTTGTTCAGAAAGATCTAAATGACAAACCTGATGGAAGTGATCATAAGTTCTATTTATTGAACAGTTATCAGGTACTAGGCATTCTGCTAAGGACTGTTTACAGATTACCACACATTATCCCCTCAACCGGTGTATGATATAGATGCTATTACTCTTTATGTTTTACTAATTGGGAAACAGAGGATTAGAGAAATTAACTTGCATAAGGCTGTGCACTTACATTGGGCCATAATTGGGACTTGAACCCAAAGTGAGTGACTTTCACTTTCTGGAGATAGGGGTTTTAGTTTATGGTTTTACCGCTAAGGTATAATGGTCACTTGAGTTATTGGCGACTTAGTCTTGTCAACTGTAAAATGTTGGGATTGGATAGATCAGTGAGTAAACAGCAGTTTATAAACTGGAGATGTACTTGATTCATTTGTTTTTGCTGTTTAATATGAAAAATATTAATTTTTTTGAAGTAGGTGCAAACATTTTTTTAAATCAAGAGAGTTTTTGTTTGTTTGCTTTTTTACAAAAATCTGGATTCTGAGCTTTTCAGGAAAACTCAGAATCTCTCATTCCTGGCCTACATTCTATAATGGCAATGATTGCCTGGAGCTAAGTGGGTCTCTCCCTTTAAAGCAGATGGGTGCTCTTCAATTCATCATGGTCCCCGCTTATTTAGGCTATGTCCCTGATTCCTTGTAGGCATTTGAGCTTTGGCTCCAGGATTAGCTGATTCTTTTTTTTTTTTTTTTAAATATATTTATTTATTTATTTTTGGCTGTATTGGGTCTTCGTTGCTGCGCACGGGCTTTCTCTAGTTGCGGCGAGCGGGGGCTACTCTTGGTTGTGGTGTGTGGGCTTCTCATTGTGGTGGCTTCTCTTGTTGAGGAGCACGGGCTCCAGGTGTGCAGGCTTCAGTAGTTGTGGCACATGGGCTCAGTAGTTGTGGCACACGGTTTCAGTAGTTGTGGCTCGCAGGCTCTAGAGCACAGGCTCAGTAGTTGTGGCGCTCGGGCTTAGTTGCTTGGCGGCATGTGGGATCTCCCCGGACCAGGGCTCGAACCTGTGTCTCCTGCATTGGCAGGCGAATTCTCAACCACCATGCCACCAGGGAAGCCCTAGCTGATTCTTAATATTTATCTGGTTTTCAATTCTGTGATTCTACAACCATAGTACAAGCTTATCTTTTTAGTCAGCTAACTTTCCTGTTACCTAAACATGCCTCAGTATATTATAACTGGGAATCTGGAGGTTCACATTATAAATTTATGGAACTAGACATAAAATCCATCTTAAATTCCTTCCTGAGGAAATATAGGTGCTGTAATGTGCCAGTTTCTGCCAAGCATTCTCAGAAACAAATCACACAAAAGTTATGCAGTATCTTAACAGCCACATTAAAGTGAAAAGATTCTAGAAGACAGTGCAATGTCATGCATGCTTTGTAAGAATATTTTTTATTTCCAACTGGGCTGTGGGTAAAAGACATTTAGAATCTGAATGATGGAACTGGTTGTTCTCTAATTGATTTAATTAAGATGAGAGTTTCCATTGGCTATAAAAAAGGCTCTTGGTGAAGATGCTTGTGGAAAATGTAATAGGATTTGTTTGTTTATTTATAAAATATTTCATAATTCTGGGAAATTTCCCTTCTATCCTCATTTTGAATATGATGTCCATTGTTTTAAGCTGGCCAACTAACTTCTTTAGCCATGCATTCAGTGTGTGTGTGTGTGTGTGTGTGTGTGTGTGTGTGTGTGTGTGTGTGTGTTTCCCTAAAAAGAGAGAAGCAAGGTTAAATACACAAAAAATCGCACCAGACCTAAGCACGTGACACAGTGGTCTTGTTTCCATTACACACAGAAACAAACAGCTTGTTTTAATAATCAAATACGTTTCCTAAGGGTCTTGTTAAATTGCTGAATGTAAATTGCAATTGGAATTGACTATTAAAGATCTTGGTAGAGTAGGTTAAACATCTGTTCAATTTATTACAATTTTATTTGTACTTCAGCTGGAACTGGGGCAATTAAGCCAATCACAGCAAGCAAATCAAATCTAATTTACACTCTAATGGACTAAAACTGAATGAATAAACACTGTACTACTAGATCCAAATGATTAAACGTGTCTCTAAGGACTTTTACTCTATTTCGGTATATACAAAATCATGGTGTTTACACTATAGTTAACCACTTAAGCCTGATGTAAATAAATTTGAACATCTCTTTATTTTTCTCACATGTTTTTATAAAATTGCTAAATAAAATCTGAGAATATAATACACGAGTCCTTTGTAACTTAGACAAGTTTGCTTACCAAATAATTCATTAAATTCAAGTTTATGGTTTATCTCAATGCTAAAATTTAAATGGAACATACAGCCACTAGTTTTGTTAAATAAAAATTTCCATATTTTCTTTTGCCTTAGCCATGGATTGCAATAAGGAAGATTAATAATAGATTTAGTATTGTGAGTTAAGACTTCATTGATCTTTGGAGGGCTCATACACTTCAGAAACAACTTGACAATGCAAAAATGTAACTTTCAGGACGGTATCTAGCCAGAGCAAGGTAACATCCATCTTATTAGAATCCCAGAGTCACTACAGCCTCCCAGGGGCTATACACTGGAGCATGCATCCCAAAATACAGCACTTTGAGTGCTGCAAAGTGGACACTGTTTCAAATGGAGATCCAGGCTCACCTTACATTAATGTTCTGGAAGCTGCCATCGTTTCAGTTCAGCAAATACCACTGCATAACATGCACTAGATTGAACACTGATGAAATAAATACCATATAATAATATACCAGATGAAGTGTTAGGCTCTTTCATATACCAGTTACCTTATTTGGTGAGCCAAATTTTCCTCTATTTGGGAAAATAGCAGTAGAGTCAGTATCGTATTTTGTCTAATTTGGGGAAGGTGTATTTTTTCACACTCTCCAACTGGTCCTTCAATAAGTTCACTGGTAGCATTTGCATCATTTATTTGGAGCCCTAGGAGCTTGGTGGAGGCTGTGTAGTCCATCCTTTTACTTCTCATGTCTGATGAAAGCAAGTTCAGCAGGGTCTGTCTCCTCAAAGGAAAGGTCTTACTGCCATGTGTCTTAGAACACATTGAGTCTGGCTTGTCTCACTAAAATCCACCAGATGAAGGAAAGCCACATCCAGCCACGAATAAATTTCTCAGGTATCCTTCAGTCCTCCTAGACGTGCCCTTTGCTGTACCGAAGAAAGCTTTTCCTACTCTGCTCACCACTTGACTCTGACAATTAATCTTTGCTGACTGCTTTCAATAAAGCAACAATTATTTATGGAGGACTTATTATAGAGTCATGGGCTGGGTCTCATGCGTTCAGGGAATAGATTGTGTTATGTCTGGGCAGGTCCCTCCCTCCCTCCCTTCTTTCCTTATATTTCATACTTCCTCAAGTGTTTCCGAGGTGCTGCAAAGTGCCAGGTGGACCCTAAGAATATAATTGTAAACAAGAAAGACATATTCTTTGACCTTACGAAGCTACTGGGGGAAAAAGCATTGATTGAATATTCACACAATGAATATGAAAACAAAATCTTGATAACAATTAGGAAGGTGAGGTCAGGATACAAATAAAACAGAATATACAAGAGGGTTTTTGCCTAGGTAGGTTAGGGAAGGCTCTCTGGTGAAATATCGATTGGACTGAGTTATAAATACTGAATTAGAGTTGAACTGGTGAAGAGAGAAAGAAAAGGGATTCCAGGCAGAGGAGACAGGCACGTACAAATATCTTGAAACTGGATGGAGTATGATGCTTAAGAGAGACTGAGAGACCAGGGCTGAGAAAGCCCGGGATGGTGGTATGAGCTGAACCTTCTCAGAAAGGTAGGGAGGGGCTGGAATTTCTAGAACCTATAAATTGTGTCAAGGAAGGTTTTTATCTTAAAAGCAGTATAGACTATTGAAGAGATTTAAGCAAAATTTAAAATGTGACTTTGCCTGCAGAGAGGAAGATGAATTCATTAATTGAAGCAGAGTTGGACCAGTCCAGGACCAGTTAACCCACTGTGAAGAAAACTCTAGAATCCAGTTGTGAGAAGATGCTAGCTTAGGTTAGGATAGTGGTAATCCTTAAGAAAAGTGGATGGATTTTAGAGGCACAAAGGTGTATGTGTTGATTTTGAGTTCTTTGTATCAGGCAATTAATGTTCATCATTTATTTTAAACTTTATCTTCAGTAAATGATTAACTTCCCCAAAACAAGACTCTTCTTTCTCTATTTTCTCCAGCTTTATCTTCCTTTGCTGTCGCTTTCTCCACACAGTGGAACGCGGCTTAACTTGGAGGGGAGAAAAGGCCTAAACCAGACCTTTCAACTCTGATGCTTCTTTTCAGTTGAACAGTGCAGTTATTTTTTTTCCTTTCCTTTTCTGGTGTTGGTGGAGCAGCTATGGGGTAGTAAGAGGTAGAGGGATGGATGGACGTGTTTGGAATATGGCCAAGACATCTTTATCTTTAAGAAGTCCGGAGAAATCTGGCTATTATACATCCTGATCGAGTCTCATAATGTTTTCCAAGCAAATGAGACCACTTTGTAAAAAGCGAAAGCATCTTCTCACCAGGAAAGGGGCCATGTGCAAGAGGAGGAGGTGTAAATGGAGAGAAGCCGCCAGCCCTTTCAGAAAGCTGCATGATGTAACAGCCCCACTACACGGCCTCATTTGTGCTGGAAAATTTTAAGTAGAGAAATATAATCCTGCCCCATTAGCATAGCAACAAGTTTGTTCTCAGTATAATAAACGTGGTTCCAACATGGCGTTCAGCCCCATTTTGCACGCCCTTCTGTCTCACCTTTCGGTGCCAATGCCACTGAAGTCCTCATGGAAAGACAGCCTTTGAAAGAACCCTGCTGGCTTTTTGGCTGCCTGTTGGCAACAGAGGAGACGAGGAGGACAGGAGTGTACGTTTGTAAAGTTCCACTTGCTTATCTTACTCAGGAACAGCATTTTATCCTTTCAAGCTCATCCCCCAGCCACTGTAATTAGGCTTTCCAGAAACAGTCTTGCAGCTGTCTTGACATCACAGTAGCGTTTTGAAAAGCTTGGACAGTTACCAGTTCATCAACCTGGCAAGATGTTGCAGCAGACCCAAAGATTTCACTGGATCTTGGTGGATGCCATTAGTTCCCAGAAAGGAAATAGAAAAAATTTTATAACAATATGCAAAGAAGTCATTCAGGAGTGGGCTTACTGAGTCCGAACTTTTGTCTTCAAACCTAGCAACAAGTCTTTTCAGATTGAATCATTTACTTACGGGGGGTATAAATGAGCGTGGAGTTCTTTCATTGATGAAGAGGCAAGGGAAAAAGGTAATTGGAGAAAGAGGGAGGGTGGGAAAGAGAGATACATGGACAAAGAGAGTGGAGAAGAAAGGCAAGAGGCAGAGAAGTGTCTTGAGCTGTAAGCTTCCTGAGGTCAAGATTCAAGTTTTCAGCATTCTTCTTTTAAACATGATGGTACGTACGATCATGTTGATACTGTTGGGGTACCTACCCCAACGGAGCATCAGTGATTTTGCAGTCAGACCAAAAATCTCTATCATGTATCAAGGTCTTCTTCTTCTTTTTTTTTTAAATTGAAGTATAGTTGATTTACAATGTTGTGTTAGCTATTGCTGTACAGCAGTGACTCAGTTATACATCTATATATATACATTCTTTTTCATATTCATTTCCACTATGGTTTATCACAGGATATTGAATATAGCTCCCTGTGCTATAGAGCAGGTCCTTGCTGTTTATCCATTCTATATATACAGGTTGCATCTGCTTATCCCAAACTCCCAATTCATCCGTCTCCCACCCCCCTCCCCCTTGGCATCCACCAGGCTCTTCTCTATGTCCGTGATTCTGTTTCTGTTTCGTAGATAGGTTCATTTGTGTCATATTTGAGATTACACATGTAAGTGATATCATATGGTATTTGTCTTTCTCTTTCTTACTTCACTTAGTATGATAATCTCTAGGTCCATCCGTATTGTTGCAAATAGAATGATTTTGTTCTTTTTAGGGCTGAGTAGTATTCCATTGTATATATGTACCACATCTTCTTTATCCATTCATATGTTGATGGACATTCAGTTTGTTTCCATGTCTTGGCTATTGTGAATAGTGCTGCTGTGAACATAGGGCTGTATGTATCTTTTTGAATTATAATTTTATCTGGATATATACCCAGGGGTGGGATTGCTAGATCATATGGTAATTCTGTTTTTAGTTTTCTGAGGAACCTCCATACTGTTCCACAGTGGCTGCAGCAACTTACATTCCCACCAACAGTGTAGGAGGGTTCCTTTTTCTCCACACCCTCTCCAGCATTCGTTACTTGTAGACTTTTTAGTGATGGCCATTCTGTCTAGGTCTTCTATAATGAGAGAATCTTGAATTCAACAACACCAGAATTGTCTGCTGTGGGCCATCAGGAGCCTTTTCTCTTAGGTGGAGTAGAGTTGTCCAATAAAATTTCCAGTGATGGTGGAAATGTTCTCTCCCCTGCCATCAAAGAATTTGAAATGCGGCTAGTACGATTAAGGAACTGAAATTTAAAATGTTGAAATTTTAATTAAGCTACATATGGCTAGTGGCTTACCATAGCAGATACGGCAGTGGAGAGCTGAAGTTACCCACTGGAGGTGTTTACTGTACTGTACTGTACTGGAGGTGTTTACTGTACTGTCACATCCTAAGGGCGGAAGGGACAAGCACCCACCCCCACCCAAGATTAGAGGAGAGCTATTCTGGAATCATTAACGGAACCCTCTGAAATGAACCTCAAACTCTCAAATGACCGAGAAAGGCATTTGAGGGACAGAATAAAACCTTATGCCCTTGGGCTAGAGCCATGCCTATTACCCTTTAGGCTTTGACTCCATTTCTTTTTCAAAATCTAGTCATTGCCAGTATTTCTAGCATCACTGCAGAAGGAGAAAGAATAACTTCTGGTTTTGATTTATACCTGCAGGACCAGCCCAGTGCTGAGTCGCTAGTTCAAAGATGCTTACTAAATAAACATTAGGTTCTGAAAGGGAATCTTCAAATTTACTTACAATATGACTGTTATGGAATGTGACTTCCCAATGCTGGGAGTGGAGAAAGAATATTTTTCTCCTCTAATTGCAAACGTGTGATTGCTTTAAAAAATACTTTTGCTTGTAGGTGACACCTTCCATTTGAGCCATAAGCAGGGTTATCTATGTTCTTCAAATTTCTCCTGTTGTCATTGTCTCGCTGAGGCATTAGTGAATAGGACAGGAGCTATCTGGGGGTAGATTTGCCCCCTGGTACTTGTGCTCTGCCTGTGTACCTCAGTAAAAGTGGCATGTAGGCAAAAGAGAGAGGCAGCATTTGGCCCAGGGATTCCACTGAAGCCGCTAAAACAGAAATGCCAATGCAAAGCTGAGCCACTAATTGGAAATGGAATAAACTAAAGAAATCTTGGTTCAAATGGCAGCTATATTTTTTCAAGAGAAGGTTTCAGTTGAAATGCCAAAAGAGACAGTTAGCCAAAACATTTGTCTATGGAAATTTCTCTTCTCTATTTTATTCAGATGTACAGCTGGGTGCTAAGCAAAGCACTTCTTGGGAACACATGTCATGGATAAACCAAGATGTTTATTTTCCTAAGTAGCAGATCAGATTGAACTGGCAACAAATAGTTCAATTAGCATGGCTGCTAATAGGCTGACCCCTGCAGGCTACAATAAATGAAATCCACACGTTGGAACTGAGCTCCTAGGAAGCCCGCATCAAAGTTAAGGTTGTTAGTGAGGCACCTATAGCAGGTTTTCAGTTTTTATGAAACATCAGGATGAGAAAGTGTCAGGTTAAGAACTCATGTGTATGTTCTGTACAACTGCCATTTACTTAATACATTTTGCATGGTATTCTTCCATTCTTACACAAGGGCTAAGTTCTACATTATTCTTTGGTTTTAGTGTCAGGAAAATGCTTTCTTCTTCCGTTGAGCTGGTATAATTCCTGATATCAGTCATTAAAACAACACATCTAACCTTCATGTCCCTTTTGCCCTGGATTCCTGAAAACTAAGAGCTGAATTCACTGTTCGATTACATTATTGTCCCTGGCTTCTATTTCTCTACCCCTACCTGGTTAAGAGCAAGCTCCGAAGATACTGGTAGTCAAGGGGGAATTTAGCTCTCTCCTTGCTGACTAATTTTGAACAAGTCACTTTTCTTACTGAGCCCTAATTTACTTATCTGTAAAGTGGGGTCATAAATTTTATTTCTTGGGTGTTTTGCTATAGTGGTGATTCATAATAAACACTCAAAAATGCTAATTATTGCATTTTAAATTATTCTTTTGACCTGCAACATATTTGGAAGCAAATGACATTAGTGAGATAATCAAAACGTAGTTTGAGGGTAATTATTGAAAGGACTGAACCAAAATGGGTATATTGACATTGCTTTTTCTTTGTTGACAGTTCCTTTCAAAAGTAAAATTTACATACGGTGAAATGTACAAATCTTAGGTGTTCAAGTCAATGAATTTTGACAAATGTACATACTCACGTGGCCCGTAACCCTATTAAGATACAGAGCATTTCCATCACCCAGGAAATTCCCCTTGGGCCTTTTCCAGTCAACCCCTTCTCACTTGGAGACAAAACTTTCCTGAATCATTTCACTATAGACTTCTTTTGCCTGTTTTGGAACTCCATGTAAATGGCATCTTACGCTGTGTCCTCTCTTGTGTCTTGCGTCTTTTGCTCAATGTGTGTCTTGAGAGTCATCCATGTGGTTGAGGATATAAATAGTTCCCTCCCTTTGAATGCTAAATACCTCCTGCTGTATGAAGATACCACAACCTGTTTATTCATGCTCCTGTTGATGGACATTTGACTGTTTTCAACTTCTGGCTACCATGAATAGAGCTGCTGTGAACATTCTTGTACAAGCCCTTTTGTAGTCATATGTTTTCATCATTCCTGGAAAAAGACGCAAACGTAGAATCACTGTGTCAAGTGATTGTATCATTTTACATTTCCACCAGCAAAGTATGAGGGTTCTTCACCTAGACTGGGTGTTACCAGTCTTTGTAAAAACAGCACACACACACTGCTATATTTAAAATAGATAACCAACAAGGACCTAATGTTAAAAACAAAAACAGGGGCTTCCTTGGTGGCGCAGTGGTTGAGAGTCCACCTGCCGTTGCAGGGGACACGGGTTCGTGCCCCGGTCCGGGAAGATCCCACATGCCGCGGAGCGGCTGGGCCCGTGAGCCATGGCCGCTGAGCCTGCGCGTCCGGAGCCTGTGCTCCGCAACCGGAGAGGCCACGGCAGTGAGAGGCCCACGTACTGCAAAACAACAACAACAACAGCAACAACAAAAAAAACAAAAGCAAACCAACCAACAAACAAAAAAAACACACTTGTATTATTGAAAGAAAATTTATGTATTTTTACATGTTTTAAAATAAACATTTAATTTTGGAATAATTTTAGATTTACAGAATGATTTCAGATAGTGCAGAGACTTTCCATTTATCTGGCACCAAGTCTTCTCTACTACTAACATCATACATTAGTATGATACATTTGCTACAGTTAATGAATCAATATTGATACATTATTATTAAGTAAACTAAAGCCCATACTTTATTCAGATTTCCTCAGTTTTTTCCTAATGTCCATTTTTTGTTCTAGAATCCCATCTAGGGTTTTGCATGATATCTATTAGACATAATTCTTTAGGCTTCTCTTGGCTGTGACAGTTTCTCTGACTTTCCTTGTGTTTGATGCCCTTCACAGTTTTTAGAAGTACTGGTATTCTGTAGAAGGTCCTTCAGTTGGGATTTGTCTGATGTTTTTCTCATGATTAGGCTGGAGTCATGTGTTTCGGGGAGGAAGGTCACCCGGAAGTAGAATGCCATTCTCATCACATCATATAAAGAATACATACTGTCATTATGACTTACCACTGTTGAGGTTAACCTTGAGTACCTGGCTTCAAATAGGGTTGATCTAGTTTTTCCACTGTAAAGTTACTCTCTTCTTTTCCCCCTTTCTATACTATACTCTAGAGGGAAGGCAGTATGCACAGGCCACGCTTTAGGAATGGGAAACTGTTGTACCTCCTTAAGTGTGAAGTAGGTACATAATTTATTTTGGACTCTTCTCCACTGGTGATTTGTCTGTTATCTCTTATTTACTTATTTATTTAATCATTTATATCAGTATGGATACATAGATATTTATTTTATATTTTGGGTTATAATCCAATACTAATCTTATTTTTGTCTAAATTGTTCCAGCTTTGGCCATTGGGAATGCTTTCAGTTAGCTCTTGTGATACCTCCATCATATTGTTGTAAGTGCAATTTTTTTTTTTTTTTTTTTTGCGGCACACGGGCCTCTCACTGCTGTGGCCTCTCCCGTTGCGGAGCACAGGCTCCAGACACGCAGGCTCAGCGGCCATGGCTCACGGGCCCAGCCACTCCGCAGCATGTGGGATCCTCCCGGACCGGGGCATGAACCCGCGTCCCCTGCATCGGCAGGCGGACTCTCAACCACTGCACCACCAGGGAAGCCCCCTGCATTTTTTTTTTTAAAGCATTTTGTTACTTTTTGGTGCTACAGAATGCTCCAGGGTAAGTCCTAGAATCAGCCATTTCCCCAAGGAGCCCTGGTTCCTTTTACTGGAGACTGGTATTTAGAAACCAAGAAATGCCTGCTAGGTGTGCTCATTGTTGCTGGGTATTCTTACTTCTCAGCTGACAGAGCAAGGAAATAAATATGTGTGTATGTGTACAAAACTATGTTTGTACACATATCTAAAAATATTTCTATATGCAACCATCTGTGTCTGTATTAAGTTAAACCTGAGTTCATACTGATGTCTCTAATCCATCATCCCATGGATCATTCTAGCCTAGTCCCCTTGCTTATCTGTAACTTCCTACTGCAATAGTGAGAAGCCTGGCTTCCAATATCTGGTATCCATTATTTTTTTTCTTTTACATATGCCATGGGTGTTATATTTAAACATTTATTACCAACTCTAATGTCATGTAGATTTTCTGCCATGTTCTCTTCCAGAGGTTTTATAGTTTGGCATTTTACTTTAGGTCCATGATCCATTTTGAGTTAATTATATGTGAGGTATAAGATTCACTTTTTTTCTGTTGTTTTGCATATGGACATTCAGTTGTTCTAGTATCTTTGTTGAAAAGATTATTCCTTTGATCATTTTTCAAAAAGCAGCTGACTGTGTGTGAGTCTGTTTATGGACTCTTTATTCTGTTGTAAGTATCTGTATATATATTCTTTCACCAATACAACACTGTATTGATTACTGACTTACAAACTTGTAATAATCTTGAAATCTAGTATTGTGAGTCTTCCAGCTTCATTCTTCTTAAGTATTACGTTGGCTATTCTAGGTCCTCGACATTCCAAGTGTACTTTAGAATTAATTTGTTGATGTCTACAAACTGACCTCCTAATGGGGGTAAAGTTGAATTTATAAATCAAGTTGGGAAAAAACAGACATGTTTACAATACTGTTTCTTTCAATCTGAAAACAAAAATCATCTATTTGTTTAGATTATTTTATTTCTTCAGAGGTTTACAGTTTCCTGCTTATCGATCTGTATGTATTTGTTAGATTCGTACCTAAATATTTCATTTGGGGGACTACTATAAATGGTACTGTGTTTTTATTTCACATTCCAATTAATTATTGCAGGTGTATAGGAAAGCCACTGAATTTGTATATTAACCTTGTATCCTGAACCCTTGCTGTAATCACTTATTAATTCCAGGAGAGTTTTTTTTCATTGTTGATTCTTTGGATTTTTTGTATAAACAATTATGTTATCTGTGACCAGAGATCATTTTATTTATTCCTTCCCAATCTGTGTATATCTTATGCTTTATTGAATTAGATAGGGCTTCTAGTACAGTGTTGAATAGGAGTGGTGAGAAGAGGCCATCTTACCTTTAGGTTTGATGTCAGCTGTTCAATTTTTTTAGATGTTCTTTATCAAGTTGAGGAAGTTCCTCTGTATTCCTAGTTTGCTGAGAATTTTTATTGTGAATGGGTATTGGATTTCGTCACATGCTTTTTCTGTGTCAATTGACATCATATAATTTTTCTTGTTTAGTCCGTTGATGTGGTGGGTTACATTGATTGACTTAATTGAACTAGCCTTGCATACCAAGAATAAACCACACTTGGCCATGGTCTATAATTCTTTTTATACATTACTGGATTCTATTTGCTAATATTTTGTGAGAATTTTTGTGTCCATGTTCATGAGAGATATTGGTTTGTATTTTTCCTTTCTTGTCAGATGTTTTTGTCTGGTTTTGGTAGTAGGGAAACGCTAGCCTCATAGAATAGATGAAGAACTGTTTCTTCTGCTTCTGTTTTTCCTGAAAATATCATGGAGAAGTGGTATAATTTCTTACATAAATATTTGGTAGAATTCACCAGTGAATCCGTTTGGGCCTGGTCCTTTATTTTATTGAAGGTTATGAATACTTGATTCAATTTCTTTAATAGGTATAGGGATATTCAGATTATCTCTTTCTCCTTGTATGTTTTGGAAGTTTGCATCTCTCAAGAAATTGGTCCATTTCATCTAAATTATCAAATTTGTGGGCATTGAGTTTTTTCATACTTTTCTCTGTTATCCTTCTAATGTCCATGGGATCAGTAGTCATGGCCCCTCTTTCAATTCTAATTTAACTATTCTCTTTCTTTGTCTGTTAGCCTAGCTAGAATTTTATCAATTTTATTGATCATTTCAATGAACCAGGTTTTAGTTTTATTGAGTTTATCTGTTGTTTTCCCTTTTTCAGTTTCATTGCTTTATGCTCTAATTTTTATTACTTTTTTTATTCAGTTTGCTTTATGTTCAGATTGCTTTTCTTTCTCTAGTTTCCCAAGGTGGAAGTTTAGGTTATTGATTTTAGGTTGTCCTTCTTTTTAAACATATGCATTTAATGCTGTACATTTTCTTCTAAGCACTGCTTTTGCTAATCCCACAAATTTGATAATTTGCATTTAATTTCTATTTAGTTCAAGATACTTAAATTACTTTCAAGACTTCTTTGATCCATATGTTATTTTGAGGTGTGTTCTTTAATTTCCAAATATTTGGGGGATTTTCCAGTTATTTTCCATTATGGATTTCTAGTTTAATTCCACTGTGATCTGAGAACAAAATTTGTATAATTTCTATTTTTTTAATTTGGTAAAGTGTGTTCTCTGGCCTAGAATGTAGTCTGTCTTTGTGATTGTTCCATATAAACTTGGGAAGAATGTTCATTCAGCTTTTTTCTTTTTTTAGTTTGCTTACTCTCTATTTACCTTGTGATATAATTGACATATGACATTATGTTTGTTTCACGTGTCCAACATAATGATTTGATATTTGTATATAGAGCAGAATGATCACCACAATAAGTCAGATTGCCTTTTTTGAAAGGAGTATTCTAAAATTTTCATTTAGTGCACGTTGGTTGATAGTGTTGTTCAGGTCAACGATATCCTCATTGATTTTCTTCCTATTTAATCTCTCAGTTACTGACAGGAGGTTTTGAAGTCTGCAACTGTAATACTAAGTATGTCTATTTCTTCTTTCAGTTCTATCAGGTTTTGTTTCATATATTTTGATGCTCTATTATTTTTTGTTTATTTTTTTTCGCGGTACGCGGGCCTCTCACTGTTGTGGCCTCTCCGTTGCGGAGCACAGGCTCCGGACGCGCAGGCTCAGCGTCCATGGCTCACGGGCCCAGCCGCTCCGCGGCATGTGGGATCTTCCTGCACCGGGGCACGAACCCGTGTCCCCCGCATCGGCAGGCGGACTCTCAACCACTGCGCCACCAGGGAAGCCCCTGATGCTCTATTTTTAAGTGCACACATGGTTATAATTGTTACATCTACTTTGTGTGAAATTTATATAGCTACCCCAGCTTTCTTCTTATTACCATTAACAATAGTATATCTTTCTCTTTCCTTTTGATATTAAGCTGTCTATATTTAAAGTGGGTTTCTTACAAATAACACAGATTTGTGTCTTTAACAAAAACTACTCTGGCAGTCCTTGTCTTTTAGAGTATTTTTACCAGTCATATTTTAAATGACTATTGATATAGCATTTGAATTAATAGCAGTCGCGTTTGTAATTGTTTTGTATTCATTGTCAGAAGCTTTTTGTCCTGTCTCCTTTGGTTTTATAGGAGCTTTTTATATGATCATATTTTATCTCCTTTTTGAGCATATCAATCATACTTTGTTTTTAATGGTTTCCCTAGATTTAAAAATATCAATATTTAATTTTAACCAATGTTAGATCACTTTCAAATGACACTTCTGTTTCAAATGTACTGCAGGTACCTTATAATAGAGCATTCCTAATTCCACTCTCCTGTTTCTTATGACATGGTTGTCATTCATTCCACTTATCACTATGCTGTAATAACCCAATACATAATTACCATTACTACTTTAAACAGTTATCTTTTATATCAATTAATAGTAAGAAAAGTCAATATTTTACTTTACCTTTATTCCTTCTGTGATGCTCTTCATTTCTTATTTATATCCAAATTTGTGGTATATATAATTTTCCTTCTACGTGAAGAAAATACTTTCTGATTTCTTTCAAGGCAGGCCTGATGGTGATGAATTCCCCATTTTTCATTGTTTGAAAAATCAATTTATTTAAACTAAAAAAAAAAGTTCACCCATTTCTGCTATGCCCCACTCTCTGCCACCAAATTGTTCTCTGTATCTATGAGCTTGGTGTTTTTCTTCCTCCCTCCCTCCCTTCCCCCTTTCCTTCCTTCCCTTCCTCCTTCCTTTCTCCCTTCCTTCCTTCCTTTCTCCTTTCCTTTCCTCCCTCCTTCCTCCCTCCCTCCCTCCCTTTCTCCCTTCCTTCCTTCCCTCCTTCCTCTCTTTCTTTCTTTTCTTGCTTCCACATATAAGAATGATCATATGGTATTTGTCTTTCTCGTTCTGATTTACTTTACTTAGCATAGTGTCCTCAAATTCCATCCATGTTGTTACAAATGGCAAGATGTAATTCTTTTTTATGGCTGAAAACTATTTTCAGTGTGTATGTTCTGTGTGTGTGTGTGTGTGTGTGTGTATCACATTTTTATCCATTCATCCATTGATAGACACTTAGGTTGTTTTCATGTCTTGGTTATTGTAAATAATGTTGCAGCACACATGGGAGTGCATATATCTTTTCATATTGGTATTTCGTTTTCTTGAGATGAATACCCAACAGTGCAATAGCTGAATCATATGTTCTATTTTTAATTTTGGGGGAACCTCCATACTTTTTTCATAGTGGTTGTACCAGTTTACATTCCCACCAGCAATGCACAAGGGTTCCCTTTTCTCCACATCCCTGCCAATACTGGTTATTTCTTGTCTTTTTGATAATAGCCATTCTAACAGGTGTGGAGTGATAGCTCATTGTGGTTTGATTTGCATTTTCCTTGTGATTAACGATGTTGAGCACTTGTTTTTTTAATGTACCCGTTGGCCATCTATGTTTTCTTTGGAAAAATGTCTATTCACATCTACTATACAATCTTTTTTTTAATCTTTATTTATTTGTTTATTTATTTATGGCTGCGGTGGTTCTTCATTGCGGTGAGCAGGGGCTACTCTTTGTTGCAGTGCACGGGCTTCGAATTGTGGTGGCTTCTTTTGTTGTGGAGCACGGGTTCTAGGCGTGCGGACTTCAGTAGTTGTGGCACATGGCCTCAGTAGTTGTGGCACATGGCCTCAGTAGTTGTGACTCATGGGCTCAGAGCTCAGGCTCAGTAGTTGTGGTGCATGGGCTTAGTTGCCCCATGGCATGTGGGATCTCCCTGGACCAGGGCTTGAACTTGTGGCCCCTGCATTGGCAGGCGGATTCTTAACCACTGTGGCACCAGGGAAGTCCCTACTATACAGTCTTTATTCAGATTGTTTTTTCCTTTTGTTATTGAGTTGTATGTTTTGTATATTTTGCATATTTTGGATATTACACCTTATCAGGTATATGATTTGCAAATATTTTCTCCCATTCATTAGGTTGCCTTTTCATTTTGTTGATGGTTTCCTTTGCCATACAGAAGCATTTTGGTTTAATGTAGTCCCAGTTTTTGATTTTTGCTTTTGTTGCTTTTGGTGTCAGATTTTAAAAAATCATTGCCAAAACCTATGTCAAGGAGCTTACTGCCTATATTTTCTTCTAGGAGTTTTATAGATTCTGGTCTTATATTCAGGTCTTTGAGTTAGTTTTTTGTGTACGGTGTAAGACAGTTGTCCAGTTTCATTCTTTTGCATGGGACTGTGTAGTTTTCCCAACACCGTATGTTGAAGAGACTGTCCTTTCTTTATTGTATATTCTTGGCTCCTCTGTTATAAATTAATCAGGTTTATTTCCGGACTCTCGATTCTGTCCCATTGATCTGTGTGTCTGTTTGTATGCCAGTACCATATTGGGTTTTTTGTTTGTTTTTGTTTTTATATTCTTTTGTTGTTTTATTTTGAATGTCTCTAGAAATGTCTGCTGTTGGTTTAAGATAGAAAATTCTTCCTTAACATGATGAGGAAAGTCCATTTTAGGTTTTCAGGAATGAGTGTTGTGTTATTAAATGTTATTCTGATATCTATTATAGAAGATCATGTGTATTTTGACTGCTGGGCATATTAATACATTTCAAAATACTAAGCCATCCTTGCTTAACCAATCTAATTATAGTAGATTAAAACATGTTGTGAAATATAATTTCTCTATTATTTCACTTACAGTTTTCTATTTAAACTCACAATAAATTTCTTTAAACAAATCCCCAAATTTCACAAATAAAATATTAAGCTTTAAAAGATATATCAGATTGGGAATTCCCCTGTGGTCCAGTGGTTAGGACTTCATGCTTTCACTGCTGAGGGCCTGGGTTCCATCCCTGGTTGGGGAACTAAGATCTCACAAGCTGAGTGGTGCAGCCAGAAAAAGAAAACCACCAAAAAACATAAAAACAGAAGGCATTACTGCTTCTTACAATACCACACACCTAGTGAAGCCTCCCCTGGAAAACCAGAGGGAACAATACAATAAGGAAAGTTCTGCTGTCCAACAGACCAGCTTCACTGCAAACCCAATTACTTCAAACAGGAAGAGACACAGCCCTACACCTGGACAGGAAGGCGATGCCTACTTTGCTATCCAGCAGGAAGAAAATGTCTCTCTTCCCAAGGGCAGCCCAGCCAATCAGAAACTGTAGGCACCCAACCAATGAGAAGCCTCTTCCTGAAAAGGACTCTGCTTGTTATTGCCCCTCCCTAGGTCCCTACCCACATGCCCTATAAAAGCAAGCTCCCCTTCCTGGTTCTCTGGATTTGCCTATGGCCTGCCATAGTCTGTATTTGCCAAATTGCAATTCTTCTGGCTATTCTCAAATAAATTCACTTTAGCTGATAAAATATCTGCTTATTATTAAAGTTGACAAACTCAGTCTAGTACCCACTAGGGTTCAGCCTTACACTTAAACTGTGTTGCTAGACTGGTTTCACACTACAAACTTCTAGACATTAAAATTCACAAAATAAGACACAGTTAAGGGACTTCCCTGGTGGTCCAGTGGTTAGGACTCCATGCCCTCACTGCAGAGGGCACAGGTTCAACCCATGGTCGGAGAACTAAGACCCCGAGGCACGGTTAAAAATCGTTTGTTACTGGCATTTGACTTAAAATCGATATGAGCCTCCACTGCTTTTAAAACAGACAAGATAATACAAAGTATTCTTTATCAGAGTATTCACAATTTGCAATTAAGTATCAGTGTATATCTAACTCTGTTTCCCTTTTAGCCTATAAGCTCCAGGAGGGTAGGAGTCAACTTATGTTTGTTTACTCTACTACTTATGCTTTTCTGTTTGTCCCCTTCAAATCTCTCCACCTTGATGCATCACTATGTTCTCTTTCCTTGTGCTTGCGTTCAATTAATAGGAGCTCCAACAAAGGATGGAAAAGAATGAGATACACATATACACACACCACACACAAATGCTCTTGCTATCTCAATTTACATTAACTTCCCTCCAAGGCCTAAACTTCCTTTTTCGATAACAGTCTTTGCAGAACATTTCCTTCTCATTAAACAAAGAAAGAAACAAACCCACATACATGATTAAATGAAAATACAGATCTAGTTCAATCCTCAGTTACGTTTTTTTCCTTAGTATATAAACAAAGAGTAGTAAGCTTTATAAGAAACTATATACTGAGAAATATTTCTCTCTAAATCTAACCAATTAAAACAATTAAAACAATCCTTATTAATGATCAGAAAGAACCCAGTTTTTGGCAAAGAAGTAGGTCTTCTTCCTTTTGTTCTTAAAGGACTACTTGTAAAAGTATTTGATTAAGAATCCGCCTGCCAATGCAAGGGACGTGGATTCGAGCCCTGGTCCAGGAAGATCCCACATGCCGTGGAGCAACCAAGCCCATGCGCCACAACTACTGAGCCTGAGCTCTAGAGCCCCTGAACCACAACTACTGAGCCCATGTGCCACAACTACTGAAGCCCGTGTGCCTAGAGCCTGTGCTCCGCAATAAGAGAAGCCACCGCAGTGAGAAGCCCACTCACCACAACAAAGAGTAGCCCCTGCTTGCTGCAACTAGAGAAAGCCCACACACAGCAATGAAGACCCAACGCAGCCAAAAATAAAATAAATTAAAAAACAAAAAAAACCCCCGCTATATTCTATTAATAACCTATTAAAAATGTAAAACAGGGACTTGCCTGGCCGCCCAGTGGTTCAGATGCCTCAATTCAAATGCAGGGGGTGTGGGTTCAATCCCTAGTCGGGGAACTAGGATCCCACATGCCCTGTGGCGTGGCCAAAAAATAAAGTAAAATAAAACCAAAAGAACCATTAACAATGATGACAAAATCCATGACTCCTTAATTTAGATGATCATCCCCTTTTACTAAGAACCTAAGTCTCCATGGAATAAAACTCAGGAAAGGAGAATCAATTTTACACCTCATTCCATAGGACTTTAGTTTCTGAAGTACCAGAAATAACTTATTTCACTTGTAGGAAGGTTCCACAGAATGGAGTCAAGGTAAAACAATAAAACGCATAGTCAGTACATGTGAAGTAAAAAGGTGTATATTCTACATATATTCATAAAAGAAATATTTAGTTCAAAAAATTAAAAGCCTGATCTAAGACTGGAATTATTCCGGGACTGCCTGGTAGTAATGCTTAGCTCTTACTGTGTTTGTATCATGAATATATATATGAACTATTAAAACTTAATATGATATAGTCAATAGACAACTCTGTCCTACATTTATGTTTATTAAAAACTGCCACAAACAAACAAAGCCTGTACAAAAAGCAGCCAAGGCATTGATCACTTTGAAATCATAATCTTGAGAGACACAATTTGCTTAGGACCCCACCATCTTCTAACTTAGCCATGTGTCTTCCTCTGCCACGTCTTCTTCTTCGTCTGTCATAAACAAACAAAACTACTTTGAAATGGTAGTTTTGAGAGATATTATCACCTAGGACCACCTCTTCCTCTGCCTCGTCCTCGGCCTCTTCCTGCAACAGCTTCCCTTTTCTTAGACTTCACCTTTGGTTCAACATCCACGAGAAGTGTATCCAGAGGTAAGCTGTCTGGCAGAATAAAATACTGAATGTTATTTCTGCAAATACTCAGTGTTTCCAGCTGTGCAGGTTCTCTGTTCTTCAGGGTCATTTTCACAGCTTTAAGATGTGTATTCATGCTTACATCTACACCTGTGATTGTTCCATGGACCTGTGTTCTATTCTTTAATTCAGTGGTTACAATTTCGTGACCCAATTTCATCAAAAATCTCATGAGCTTCATCCTAGCGGCGCCGTCACTCTTTTGATCCAATAGTGCACAAAACCTGACAACCAAGCACCAACCGGCTGCGAGTATGAATGGCCCATGTTGTTTTAATTACTGTAGCTTTGTAAGGTAGTTTGAAACCAGAGCACATGAAGTCTCCAGCTTTGCTCTTATTTCTCAAGATTGTTCTGGCTATTTAGGGACTTTTGTGATTTCATACAAATTTTAGGACTATTTATTCTCCTTCACTTTTGAAGGATGCTTTCACTAGAATTCTACTTTTTTTTTTTCTTTTAAGACTTTTAGTATTTCACTCCACTTTCTTCTCACTTGCATGGTTTCTGATAAGAAATCTTCTGTAAATCTTATCTGTTCCAAACATTTCCTTCTCTCTCCTTCCATTTTTATACTTCTTATTGATTTAAACTGTGAGTTTATATATATAATGCTATTGAATTTTTGGACTATAAATCTAGTTGTCAAATTTTATTACTGACATTGTATTAAGAATTATCCACAATTATTTGGATGTACCTCTACATTTTACAGGTTACATTTTTCATCTTCAATTCTTTTATACCATGAATTATAAGTTTTTTATTTGGATTGAGCTCTTGGTCAGCTGAAATTTAGTTCACTAGGTATTTCAGGAAGAGTTCATGGTTGGTATAATTTCTAGGGTCTTCAGTGGCCAAGAATATCTTTTTTGCCTTCATATATAATCACCAACTCACTTGACCATGAAATTCTCGTACTCAGGTTCCCTTCAAAACTATGTAGACTTTGCCCTGTGACTTTTGTTGTTTAGTGGTACAAAGAAGTTTGTGGTCTGCTAAAATATTTTGCCTTGGTAAATATCTTTTTTCCTTCCTAAATGGTTTTAATAATTTTTATCCTTGAAATTCAAAAATTTTATCAAGGTATATCTAGATGTTTGTCTCATTTCATAAATTTTGTTAGTAATTCTTGACCTCTTTCAATTTTAATAGTCATGTGTTTCTTCCAGTCAGAAAGTTCTTTTTATTATGAAATATTTTAAATACATGGAAGAGTGAATAAAATCTTTATAATGCATGTCCCTATATTTACCACTCAGTTTTAGTAAATCATATTAGTCTGCCACATATGCCACAATAATTTCTAATAAACTAAATTTTATAGCTGTGGTTGAAACTTCTTGAGCAACCTTCCACTACCCCAATTTGCCTTTTAAACCTAAATGTAAACACTTTTCTAATTTTTGTGTCCATCTTTCTTACACATTTCTCTATACTGTTATATACATGAATTCAAAAAACATATTACTTTGCACCTTTTCATTTTAAATGCTATGGAATCATATTGTATCTGTATTTCTGAATCTTACATTTTGCAGTCTACATTATGTTTTCGAGACTTTGCTATGGTGGTAGCTGCAGCTTTCTTTGGTTCATTTTATTGTGCTGCCTCATTCTGTTATGTAAATATCACAATTAATTTATCCATTTTTATGTTGATGGACATTTAGGTAGTTTCCAAATGTCCACAAATATAAATCATGCTGCAATGAATATTCATTCACATGTCTTCTGTGAGAGTTTCTCTAGGTTTTGTACCAAGAGGTGTAGTTCCTTGCAGCAGGCATGATGACCTTCAAGAGTAATATTATTAAGGAGATAGTGCTTACATAGTTCTTACTATGTGCTAGACACTCTTCTATATACTTAACTGATACAGATTCATTTAACCTTTCAGAATAACTCTATGAGGTAGGTACTATTCACTACCCACATTTTAGGATTAAAATACAAGTCACAGTAATTTTACGTGACTTGTCCAAGGTCACACAGATGCAAGTAATAGAACCAGGGTTTGAACTCAGGTAATCTTGTCCAGAGTCTGCACATTTAACTGCTGTGATACACTGGACAAAAAGTATTCTGTTTCTTCTTGATTCAGCTTTAAGAAGTCTTATTTTATTTAGGAATTTGTCTAACTTTTCAAATTTTTCACATAATGTTTTTCATTATATGTCCTTATCTCTATCACCTCTGCTCTATGTATATGTCTATTTTTGTATCTCCAATGTTATTTATTATGCCTCTTCTCTTCTTTGAACATATGAAATATAATTATATTTTAATGTCCTTGTAGAAAATTCTAACATCTGCATCAGTTCTGGGTTGGTTTCTATTTATTAATTTTTCTCATTGCAGGTCATAATTTCTTGACTCTTTCATACTTGATAATATTTAATTGGATGCAAACATTGAGATTTTTATTAGGAGTTGATATTTTGCATTCCTATAAATAGTTTTGTACGTTGATCTGGGATGCAGTTAAGTAGACTTGTTGGAAGTGTAAATGTGAATCCAGCTCCATGTGAGAGCAGCCAATGGTTATAGCTTCTCAGAAGAAACTTCCCTCTTGCCTTTGGAGGTATGTCAGAGACAGATTTTCTTGTTTTCCTTATAAAGAATTTTTTCCCTAGCCCAATTTATTTGAATGAAAGGAGGGGAAACCCTTTCATCCAGCGTTCCTAGCTTTATGTAGAGATCTCAAGTTCAGGTACCTTCCCTGCAAGTGTTCAATGCCACATCTCCCATTTCATTGGACGTTCATCCCTGAATTTATTAAATTGTATTTTGACGTTTGCTCCTAGAGTATTATTGGTTTCCTTTATCATTCTGGTTTAATGATCAAGGATTTCATTTTTTTAATCCTTGGGTTATTTTTTTCTTACATTGTTGAGAATACCACACTGCAACTTTAAATATTATTGTCAGAATTTTTTTGACATTTTGGTGTTTTCCACTTGGAATATGTTTTGAGAAGATTTTAACCATTGAACTATCAGGAGTGATTGCCCTGTCTTACCAATTTTTATTTATTTAAACTTTTGGCTATAGTTTTCTTTTAGTCTCTTTAGGACAGCAGATAACTTTTTTGCTTTTAAATCTATCCTGAAAAATCTGTCTTTTTTTTTTGCGGTACGCGGGCCTCTCACTGTTGTGGCCTCTCCCGTTGCGGAGCACAGGCTCTGGACGCGCAGGCTCAACGGCCATGGCTCACGGGCCCAGCCGCTCCGCGGCATGTGGGATCTTCCCGGACCGGGGCACGAAGCCGTGTCCCCTGCATCGGCAGGCAGACTCTCAACCACTGCGCCACCAGGGAAGCCCGAAAATCTCTGTCTTTAAGCAGATTAATTGAACCATTTATGTTACTGTTGTTACTGATGTGTTTAGACCCTTTTCTTTATTTTATCAGGGATCTTCTGATGATCCCAGTCAGTTACAGCTGCCAAGATTTTGAATTCTCTTCTTGACAGATTAGGTCCTGGCATGAGAATCCCAAAGTTCCCAGGTAGCTGCTGTAGTTTAAAGCTCAGTGAGATTCTTGCTGTCACTCCTATGAAAAGCAGGGCTTCCCTTTGGGAATCTGTTCCACAACATCTGCAGAGGCCAGAGTTGTATGGACAGAGAGCCCAAATTCTCAAGTGGGTCACTGGAAGTTATGCTACCCTAAATTACTTCTCCTTCCATCCCTTTGTTTGTTGACCCATGTTTTTCTACCTACTGGGGATATAGAATCATACAGTAATCATTGATTTAGAGTACATACTGCATCCTGGAGAATGGTACCCCTCTTAACAGCGTATTGTCTCCAAAATGACACCTTGCTGTTCTCTCAACACATCACTCTCTTAAGACAACAGCTTCAGTGCCTTCAGAGCAGGTACTGTCCATCTTTGGCTTGTGTCACATGCTGAGCCGACCCATTAGCGTTTTCTTCCTCCTGCCTGTGAGTCCTATCAGTTAGTCATAAAATCCCCCATGTGCACTGGGCAGCTGGTAAATTGCACTCAGCCTGAGACTTCCTGTAGTGAGCCTGTCTTCTCACTAGAATGTAAGCTCCAGTAAAGAGGGGTTTGTCTGGTTCATTGCTGTATCCCCAATTATTTCAACAGTGCCAGTTCAATAAATATGGATTGAAAGAATGAAGGTTCTCCTTCTCAAATGGAGTACGTTTGTTTCCCTTTACTCTTCAGGAGCTGAACTCTCAACTTCCACCTAGAACCTACTTACCACTTCATAGTTCTACTCCATTTAGTGTTCATTTTGATATTTATCTAGCTTTTTCAGTTCCACCTATATCTTTTTGGTTTTCTCTCGTAATGCTTTGTCATTGGTGTTTGCAGGGGGAGTGCACATAGCATAAAATTACTGCACAATCTTGATCAGAAGTTACACTTTATTTTGTAATTTCTTTGTTAAGTGTTTTGTCTCCATTTGCTATTTCTCTTCATCAGAACGGTTACTATATGATATATTTAGATCACCTTTTATTGTGATGATTTAAATATTTTCATCATTTGCTGTTTTATCCTTTTCCGCTGACTTTTGGAAGGAATTCTATCACTTGTTATCTAATTTACAACTTTGTTTCAGTAGTATTCAATCTGCTGTTTCCTGCCTTTTTCCTTATTGCTTGTCAATGCAGCAATTGTATTTTTTATCTCCTGCTCTCTTTACTGGCTTTAGATTGCTCCTTACTCTATTTCCCTAATAATTAATTTTATTGCATAATTAATATGTGCCTTTTATGTTTCCAGACCATCAATGAATTATTTCATTAAAAATACACAATAACCCTGTTAGGTAAATACTGCTGTCATCCCATTTACAAATGAAACTATGGAAACAGGATAGGTTTTAGTAATTGACTGGTGATCACACGTAGCTCATAAGTGGCAGAGCTGTGATTTGAACTTGTTGAAGCCCAGAGTCTCAACCATTCCTCTACATTGCCTGGAAATAGGTGAAAAGTTCTCTTGATTTTCTTGAGAAAGCGAATTAGAAAATACCTAAATTGTTTCCTTGAGAAAGTGAAATTAGAAATGTCTAAAGTCTCTGCATTAACCCATTTCATAGAAGACATTTGTATTGATTCCCTCAGCAAATTGCTTGCCCTGAACTTCACATAACCTATGTCTCATAGAGATCATAACCTATGATCTCTCTCTTTAATCCTTACTGGGGACAGGATATCCTTGGATAGCATTGCCAACCAACATAGTTTCTCTCAGAATTTATGATGCTGTTTGAATACTCTGGACCTAGTAGACCAAGGGAGAGAGGAGCTGTGGGTTTATTGTCATGTTGTGTGATAGTTCAGGTAGTCAAACAACTTGTGAAGAAATGTGAGGAGTAAGAACAGAAGCTCCCCTTCTCTACTCACACTTTTATTTTCTGTATTTGACATGGCAGCCGAGAGGCTTCACCCAACCCTCTTGCCTCATTCGTGTCCCCTATAATTTTCCTTTAATGCAAATGAAAATTGAGGAAGCATTACTTGGGGTTTCCTGTTAGGTATATCCTCTGGTGCCTGGTGCACTTCCCAGGCCTGCTGAGACCAAGAGGAACTCCGTAATTGATCGATAAACCACACCCATGTACAGGCTTTGCCTGTTTTACTTCAGGGGTATGAGTGGAGTTATGCTGTATGGCCTCGCAGGAGAGTTATTTCTCGTGCAGGCAGTAGAGGATCAGAATACTCCTGGTCTTTGATGTCGTTACACTTGTGGAAATTTTTCAAAGTTTTTGGCATGGATCTGGAGTATTGAGTATCCAGCAAATAATACAGTTTTGACCCCCTTTAAAAATTCCATTTTAACAGGAATCAAAAAGGGACTGGGAGAGTTAGACATTTTCATTCAAATTCGCTCTTTTGTTCAGAATCCTAAGTAGCAAATTACAAGTCACCATTAGGTGACAGTAAAAAGTAGACTGTAACTTTTGTAGTTTTCCAGACACAAGGTTCTCAAGTTTCCATTTCATAGTTACATCCATGTATGAGAGCAGATTCTGAGTTTGGCAAGGCCCTTGGAAAAACTGTTCATAGAAACTCTGTAAATTCAACAGTAGACATTATTAGGAGGGTTCTTACCCAGCAGAGATTGGGGCCTGAGTCTTAGCAGAATTGCGGAGGGAGAAACTAGCTTAAATTGTCTGTGAACTGGCTTCCTTGGAAAGGCTTTGCTGAGATGAGCAATTCTATTTAGAATGGCTGCTGCTCATCTTTCTACCAAGATAATCATCTGATGGCAACATGAAAAAGCAGATGTGGCATTTTCGAACTCTAAATGCTTTCAAACTCCAGTGTTATTCCCAGTGAACCTGAAAGTCGAAGAAATAATCACCTTGAAACTCTGGTATAATGTGAAGAGCTCAAGAAAGCTGAGCACCTGACTGGTACCAAAGAGGAACCCTGAAAGCTAAGCTTCCTATAAATTGGAATTTTTGCTTCCTCTGTTGTCTTCCATATAGTCTCTTGCCTCTTTGCTAAATATCAAAGATATTTATGCTTAAACAAATGTTGTCTCTCTCTCAGTGCATCCTCTCCTTCTGGCAGGGAAGTCATCGTGCTGAATTGGTGGCACTTGCCATGGCAACAGACTGTGATGTCAGAGACACAGTGCCAAGCAGTTAGATTTCGGAGGTGCCACAGTTGGGAATATGAAGCTCCAAGGATGATAATGAGCCAGAGCAGTTGCTGTAAAAGAAAAAGAATCTCAGTAAAGACCGAGTGTCTGATGTGTGCTCTCAGAGGTCTGGTGCTGAAGTAGGGTGACAGCAAATGAAGCCAGGTGAGGTGAATAGGGATGCAGTGCTCAAGACAAGATTTCCAAGGAGAAGTGTGGTGATGAAGACCATTTGCAGAAGGCCACATCCAGATGGCTGGCACCCTGCCATGTTCTGAGGCTTTGATGCTTCACAGGTGTGCTCTAAGGCATAGAAGGGAGAAGCTCCAGAGGTTCGCTGCCTCTCAATAAGAGAGACAAAGGAGTCAGGACAGAGAAAAAGAGCAGACTCTTTGCTTTCCTGTCTCATGAAGCAGGAGTGTGACAACTTTCACAGTTGTGCTGCTTTCACAGAAAGAGCACCTTGACATCAAGACATTTGAGACCTGAAAACTGAGGATGCTGTGGGGAGAAGGCTGCCCTAAGAGGTTTTCAGCAAAACTTTCCAAGAGGAGGCAATGGATGGTGGTCCCTGAAGTTACTGATAGGAACAGTCAGAGTATTTTGAAATGGACTCTTAAAATCTCTGCAGGTCTTATGTTGAATATGCAAACGATGAAACCAATACCTGTGAAAAATCATAGATGAAGTTTTAAAATCCATACACATTTCAGTGATACAGTATGGATAAATTTGGACTGCATATGGCTTCTTATGTAAAGGAAAATTTCTTCTCCTTTTAGTAACACATTGTCTGCTGCCTGTGCTTAGCACCTTCTGCCATATGCTACTTAGAACAAGCTGCTGCAATTCAAGAACTAGCCCTAGTAATTAAGATCAAATGAGCCAGATGAAGAAAATGAGATGAAGAAAACCACATGCCCATGGAGCCCAGCCTTTTTATGTTAAAAAAAAGAAAAGAAGAAAGAAAAGCAACCGTTGCCCATGGATTTATATGCAGTCCACACTCAGGATTATTGTTAACATATATGCATATATTTTGAATTGTTCTGGGCTTGATTGATTAGCTCCATGGAGATAGTTGCTGTTGGATGCTGGGGCATCCCTATGGAATATAAATAATAGTGCTCAAGGCTCAACCAAATGTAATTTATTTCATGAAAAAAGTACAACGAAACATGGAAGGTGTTATAAAATAGTTTGAGATTAAGCCTTAAAAGATCCTTGGAGATATTTGACCTCTCATCCTTAACATTGTAATGGGAAGTTGAAATCCAGAGAGGGTGAATGAATTTCCCCATGTCACTGAGCTATAGCTAGAGGCAAGTCTCAGGTTAGAACATGGGATTTCTGGCTCACCCACTGGTTCAGTAATTCTCAAACTTGAGCATGCATCAGAAACCCGTGGAGGGCTTGTTAAAATACAGATTGCTGGGCACCACCCCCCATGTTTCTCATTTAGTAGGTCTGGGTTGTGGTCCCAAAATTTACTTTCCCACCAAGTTCTCAGGTGAAGCTGATCTGTAGACCTTATTTACCTATCTACAGGTCACACTTGGAAAACCACTGGTTTAGTTTTTAAAAATTTTCCTTACATTGGGTTTTCTCAAACTATGGTAGGACCTATATGAGAATCACCTGGACGGGGTGTTGCCTATCAGAAATATAGGTTATGGGTACATCTCAGAGTTACTAAATTTGAATCTCTGGAAGTGAGGGGCTGGCATCTACCTTGTACACAATCACCCCTGGTAATTTCCATTACTGTCCAAGTTTGAAAATCACACTACGTCACCACACTGATTGACCTGGAGAAATCAAAGACTGAAATTCTTGGTGAGATGATAAAATTAACAGTTCTTGCTCCATCCTCTCAAACCTCCAAGCAAATGACCAAAGGAAGGAAGAAGAATTAAAACCTGCATCTAATTTGGGAAAATGAGAAAGGTGTCAGCCCTATGTTCAAAACGTCTAGGATTTTTTTGTGAGATGTGCTAGTGGGACTCCATTGAGCAAGATATTAAAAGACCTGTCAGCCTCTAGAGAAAGCAGTACAGTAGTAGGGTGAGTAAGGAGAAAAAAGTCATAGCAGAGCCCCACTAATGCCCACTGACATGGGGGACAAGCTGATATCACAGAATGTAAGATGCGAAGTCTCATCTACTACTTTGGATAAGTTGCCTTCTACCAGTCCTGTGTGGAGACTCCTGGGTTTCCATGGTGAAAGTCATCTATGCATGAGGGCATCATGACATAGGTAGACACATACCATCTGGGTAGTGTGAGAAGTGACACCATAAAGACCCAGGCAGAAATTTGAGCAGCATCCCAACAGTTTTGCTTCATAACAGTCATGGAGAAGAAACTGCTCAGAGGTGATTCCTCTGCTTCAGGCTCCCATACTGCAGGCTTTATCCATAGTTACACAGGCTGAATGATGACTGAATTGAAAATTACATAAATTAGCCTGGCAGTTTAAGACTCAGTGGAAGATTATAACTGCAAATGGGTGTACCATGAGGGAATTCAAGGAGCACACATTTGCCTAACAAGTGGGAAAACCCAAGTCTGGGTGAACTTTTCCTGCTTCACTGTGGGATCTAAGAATTCTACATCAAGCAAGCTGTCAATCACACATGATAAAAATAGATATTTTAAGGTATGCAAGTTTCATAATGAAATACCTATGTACCCTTCCAGAATATATGGTGTATTATAGACAACCAGATGATGAATATGAAAAAGAAAAAAATATTCCAGTAGAAAAATGGGCAAAAGTATAAACAGGGAATTCACAGAAGAAATAAAAAGTAAACACATGAAAAGATCCCTAGTTTCACTAAAGAAATGTAAATTAAAACAACGAAATGCCAATGTTTTGCCCACCGTTTTTGCAAAAAATTTTAAATGTGAAAACATTGAAGAAGATATGAGGAAATAGGCATTTATACTCCCTTGGAGGAATTTTAGGCAACTTGGAATATAATTTTGGAAGGCAATTTCACAATATGTATCAAAAT
Source organism: Phocoena sinus (assembly GCF_008692025.1). Taxonomy (NCBI): domain Eukaryota; kingdom Metazoa; phylum Chordata; class Mammalia; order Artiodactyla; family Phocoenidae; genus Phocoena; species Phocoena sinus. Next base: position 6,102,853 of record NC_045764.1, read on the forward strand.
CATACAATATTTATACCTTTGAACTGATTATTCCATTTGTAGTAATTAATCCTAAGTGAGCAATGATAATAAGAGACATAAAAATATTAATATGTAAGGATGTGCATTAGACATTATTTATGTTAGTGAATAGTTTGGAACAACTTAAATATCCAAATGTGATATGGTAAAATAAATTTTTATGTATCCCTAAAATGCATTACTATATAATCATAGTAGTTACTAAAGAATATTTGAAGATATAAAATGTGTTCACTATTTTAAACTAATAGTTCAGGTTACCAAATCATATAATAAGTTTGCATATAAATTCAATATATATGAAAGAAAAAGAACTAGAAACATAAGCATCAACATATTCTATCTTTTCCACATTTTGTGCAGTGAGAACATTCTTTTTTTAGTTTAAAAATGTTATGGGAAATAGTCTGGTTACACGAATTATTCTACATAAACACAATGGAATACTAGGCAGCCATTAAAAAGACAAAAACAAATTATGATTATTGATAGAGAATAATCACAATATTAGTTGTGAGGTGAAAAAAGTAAAGCACAATACAGTGTATAACCATGCTAAGAAATAAGAATTTAAAATAAGGCATACTTATCTAACACTGATATGCCTCACTCTAAACACATGGAAGTGGTGAATAAAATATAGTAACCATAATTACTTTATGTACATATCAAGCTCAAAAAAGAATTAAAAATCCCATGTGTTACATATTAAGAAGAAATGGAAATCAAATTACTAGTCTCACAAACTGAGAAAGCTGCTATGATCCATGGGAGTACTGAACATAGAAACAGCCTTTAAAGTTCTGCGTCTGAGGTCTTAATGACAATGTGGGATTAGATGATACTGCTTTAAACCCACCCAAGGCAATGAGCTGGACATGATATCCCTTCAATAATCTTATAACTGGTACCCCTTTGTGAATAGGAGACTATAACTAGACTATAATTTTTAGAGAATCAAAAAATTTGCCTTAAGACTTTGGATAAAAGTATAAAATACTTTAAGTGTTGAAATCCCAAGCATATGGCATATGCATTTGTGGAGTCTGAATTTATGTGACCTGACAGTTCAGGTGAGTAATTGACATTTAACAGATCCAGGATCAGGGAAATTCCTGGGGGAGCTGACAGAAGCATATTTAAAACCACTCTGTTGGGATATTTCAATAACCCAGAGAACCAGGGTCTCCCTCAGATACAGCCACCTTGCAAACAAACAAGAGGATTAACATCACAAGGACTTGAAAAAAGAGAAAAATCTGAAAGAGAATACAGGGCTTCAAAAATGTACAGGACAATATGAAAGTAACTAAAATCACAATGATAGACTAAGACACTGTGACAAACAAGATTTGCAAATAAGAACATATAGAATGCTAGATGTTAGTAGAATCATTGGATAAAAGAAACTTAAAAAGGGGATGAGATAAAATTCTAGAGAGAATTGGTAAATTGGAATATATATTGGAGGATGTTACACAGAATGCAGCCCTGAAAAATGATTAAGAGATGTGGAGGATGTAGAGGCTCCAACGTGAGTCTAATGGTAGGTCCTCAAAGACAGAAGGCTAGTGAGAGAAAGGAAAAATGACTGAGAATTTTATAGAATTGCAGAGTGACATGAAACTTCATATCAAAGAGTATGATAAAAATAAATCTACATCTGACTCATCATTGTGAAGTTGCTACTCATGAATGGCAGACAGAAAACTTACTCATTATCATGGCAAATGAGGGGAAAAAAGAGACATGAGTCATAGAAAACACGAAATGAGTTTGTACCAGTAATCACAATAAATGTGAACAAATTAGATTTACCTACCCAAGGAAAGAGATTTAGATACACCTCTTTAAAAAGCATATGCCTATTTTTTATTTTAAAAAGTGAAGAGGTGACAGAGTAAGATATGGAAAAAGGTGCTGGTACACACAGTATGTGATAATACTGTATAGGGATGTTATGATCAGGCAAAGAAAAAGGTAAAGCAAAACAAAATGAACAATAAAAGCATTTTAAGGATAAAGGAGTCATTATAAATCTTCTTCTGTGCCTTTAATAACATAGCCTTCAACTACATGAACTTGCCACAGTTAAACAGAGAAACAAAAAAACTATTTTAAAAAAAAAACACCATTTATGAACCATTATCTGATAACATGAACAAACTCATATATAGAACTTATACTATAAAATACACACTCTACTCAAGCACAAGGGACATTTATAACAAGTAATTGCCTACTAGACCATCAACAACGTCTCAACAATATAAAGAAATCATATAGAACATTCTTAACCTCAGTAAAGATTTTTTTTAAAGTTAATAATAAAAATATATCTAACACATCATATATTTGAAGTTCAAAAACATTTCAAGAATACAAAAAATTTCAAAGCCATTAGAATGAAATAATAAAGAATATTACATATCAAAACATGTATGATGATACTTTATTTTTTAGGGTGCCAAAGTGTTCTATATATTTTTTTCTTATTAGTTATCTATTTTATACCTTCTAGTGTATACATGTCAATCCCAATCTCCCAATTCATCGCCCTCCACTCCCCGCTTTCCCCTCTTGGTGTCTGTATGTTTGTTCTCTGCATCTGTGTCTCTGTTTCTGCCTTGCAAACTGGTTCATCTGTACCATTTTTCTAGATTCCACATATATGCTTTAATATACAATATTTGTTTTTCTCTTTCTGACTTACTTTACTTTATATGACAGTCTTTAGGTCCATCCACATCTCTACAAATTACCCAATTTTGTTCCTTTTCATCACTGAGTAATATCCCATTGTATATATGTACCACATCTTCTTTATCCATCTTTTGTCAGTGGGCATTTAGGTGACCGACAATGACCTAGCTATTGTAAATAGTGCTTCAGTGAACATTGGGGTGCATGTGTCTTTTTGAATTATGATTTTCTCTGGGTATATGCCCAGTAGTGGGATTGCTGGGTCATATGGTAATTCTATTTTTAGTTTTTTAAGGAACATCCATACTTTTCTCCATAGTGGCTGTATCAATTTCCATTCCCACCAACAGTGCAAGAGGGTTCCCTTTTCTCCACACCATTTCCAGCATTTGTTGTTTGTAGATTTTTTGATGATGGCCATTCTGACTGGTGTGAGGCGATACCTCATTGTAGTTTTCATTTGCATTTCTCTAATAATTAGTGATGTTGAGCAGCTTTATATGTGCCTCTTGGCCATCTGTATGTCTTCTTCAGAGAAATGTCTATCTAGGTCTTCTGCCCACTTCTGGATGGGGTTGTTTGTTCTTTAATATTGAGCTGCAAGAGCTGTTTATATATTTTGGAGGTTATTCCTTTGTCCATTGATTCATTTGCAAATATTTTCTCCCATTCTGAGGGTTGTCTTTTCATCTTGTTTATGGTTTCCTTTGCTGTGCAAAAGCTTTTAAGCTTCATTAGGTCCCATTGGTTTATTTTTATTTCCATTACCCTAGGTGGTGGGTCAAAAATGATCTTGCTGTGATCTATGTCATATGTACTCTTCCTGTGTTTCCCTCTAAGAGTTTTATAGTGTCCAGTCTTACATTTAGGTCTTTAATCCATTTTGAGTTTATTTTTGTGTGTGGTGTTAGGGAGTGTTCTAATTTCATGCTTTTTTTTTTTTTTTTTTCTTTTGCGGTACGCGGGCCTCTCACTGTTGTGGCCTCTCCCATTGTGGAGCACAGGCTCAGGATCTGCAGGCTCAGCGACCATGGCTCACGGGCCCGGCTGCTCCGCGGCATGTGGGATCTTCCCAGACCAGGGCACGAACCTATGTCCCCTGTATAAGCAGGCGGACTCTTAACCACTGCACCACCAGGGAAGCCCTAATTTCATTCTTTTACATATAGCTGTCCAGTTTTCCCAGCACCACTTATTGAAGAGACTGTCTTTTCTTCATTGTATATCCTTGCCTCCTTTGTCATAGAGTAGTTGACCATAGGTGGGTAGGATTATCTCTGGGCTTTCTATCCTGTTCCAGTGATCTATATTTCTGCTTTTGTGCCAGTACCGTATTGTCTTGATTACTGTAGGTTTGTAGTATAGTCTGAAGTCAGGGAGTCTGATTCCTCCAGCTCCGTTTTTTCCCCTCAAGATTGCTTTGGCTGTTTGGGGTCTTTTGTGTCTCCATACAAATTTTAAGATTTTTTTTCTAGCTCTGTAAAAAATGCCATTGGTAATTTGATAGGGATTGCATTGAATCTGTAGATTCCTTTGGGTAGTATAGTCATTTTCACAATATTGATTCTTCCAATCCATGAACATGGTATATCTGTCCATCTGTTTATGTCATCGTTGATTTCTTTCATCAGTGTCTTATAGTTTTTTGAGTACAGTTACCTCCTTAGGTAGGTTTATTCCTAGGTATTTTATTCTTTTTATTGCAATGGTGAATGGGATTATTTCCTTAATTTCCCTTTCTGATCTTTCGTTGTTAGTGTATGAGAATGCAAGAGATTTCTGTGCATTCATTTTGTGTCCTGCAACTTTACCAAATTCATTGATTAGCTCTAGTAGTTTCTTGGTGGCTCCTTTAGGATTGTCTATGTATAGTGTCATGTCATCTGCAAACAGTGACAGTTTTACTTCTTCTCCAATTTGTATTCCTTTTATTTCTTATTCTTCTCTGATTGCTGTGGCTAGTACTTGCAAAACTATGTTGAATAATAGTGGTGAGAGTGGACATCCTTATCTTGTTCCTGATCTTAGTGGAAATGCTTTCAGTTTTTCACCATTGAGTATGATGTTTGCTGTGGGTTTGTTGTATATGGCCTTTATTATGTTGCAGTAGGTTCCCTCTATGCCCACTTTCTGGAGAGTTTTTATTATAAATTGGTTTTGAATTTTGTCTAAAGTTTTTTCTGCATCTATTGAGATGATCATATGGTTTTCATTCTTCAATTTGTTAATATGGTGTATCACATTGATTGATTTACATATATTGAAGAATCCTTGCATCCCTAGGATAAATCTCACTTGATCATGGTGTATGATCCTTTTAATGTGCTGTTGGATTCTGTTTGCTAGTATTTTGTTGAGCATTTTTGCATCTATATTCATCAGTGATATTGGCCTGTAATTTTCTTTTTTTGTAATATCTTTGTCTGGTTTTGGTATCAGGGTGATGATGGCCTTGTAGAATAAGCTTGAGAGTGTTCCTTCCTCTGTAATTTTTTGGAAGAGTTTGAGAAGGATGGGTGTTAGCTCTTCTCTAAACATTTGATAGAATTCACCTGTGTAGCCACCTGGTCCTGGACTTTTGTTTGTTGGAAGATTTTAAATCAGAGTTTCAATTTCATTACTTGGGATTGGCCTGTTCATTTCTTCCTGGTTCAGTCTTGGAAGGTTATACCTTCCTAAGAATTTGTCCATTTCTTCCAGGTTGTCCATTTTATTGGCATAGAGTTGCTTGTAGTAGTCTCTTAATGATGTTTTGTATTTCTGCAGTGTCCATTGTAACTTCTCCTTTTTCATTTCTAATTTTATTGATTTGAGTCCTCTCCCTCTTTTTCTTGATAGTTTGGCTAAAGGTTTATCAATTTTGTTTATCTTCTCGAAGAACCAGCTTCTAGTTTTATTGATCTTTGCTATTGTTTTCTTTGTTTGTTTCATTTATTTCTCCTCTGATATTTATGATTTCTTTCCTTCTACTAAGTTTGAGTTTTGTTTGTTCTTTTTTCTCTAGTTCCTTTAGGTGTAAGTTTAGATTGTTTATTTGAGATTTTTCTTGTTTCTTGAGGTAAGATTATAGTGTTATAAACTTTGCTCTTAGAACTGCTTTTGTTGCATCTCATAGGTTTTGGATTGTTGTGTTTTCATTGTCATTTGTCTGTAGGTACTTTTTGATGTCCTCTTTGATTTCTTCAGTGATCTCTTGGTTATTTAGTAGCGTGTCGTTTAGCCTCTATGTATTTTTTTCCTACATTTTTTTCCTTGTAATTTATTTCTAATCTCATAGTGTTGTGGTCGTAAAAGATGTTTGATATGATTTCAGTTTTCTTAAATTTACTGAGGCTTGATTTGTGACCCAAGATGTGATCTATCCTGGAGAATGTTCCATGTGCACTTGAGAAGAAAGTGTAATCTGCTGTTTTCAGATGGAATGTCCTATAAATATCAATTAAACCTATCTGGTCTATTGTGTCATTTAAAGCTTGTGTTTCATTATTAATTTTCTTTCTGGATGATCTGTCCATTGGTGCAAGTGAGGTGTTAAAGTCCCCCACTGTTATTGTGTTACTGTTGATTTCCTCTTTTATAGCTGTTAGCAATTGCCTTATATATTGAGGTGCTCCTATGTTGGTTGCATATATATTTATAATTGTTATATATTCTTCTTGGATTGGTCTCTTGCTCATTATGTAGTGTCCTTCCTTGTCTCTTGTAACATTTTATATTTTAAAGTCTATTTGATATGAGTATTTCTACTCCAGATTTCTTTTGATTTCCATTTGCATGGAATATCTTTTTCTATCCCCTCACTTTCAGTCTGTAGGTGTCCCTAGGTCTGAAATGGATTTCTTGTAGCCAGTATATATATTGGTCTTGTTTTTGTATCCATTCAGCGAGCCTGTGTCTTTTGGTTGGAGCATTTAATCCATTCACATTTAAGGTAATTATCGATATGTATGTTCCTATTACGATTTTCTTAATTGTTTGGGGGTTTTTTTTGTAGGTCCTTTTCTTCTCATGTTTTTCCCACTTAGATAAGTTCCTTTAGCATTTGTCATAGAGCTCGTTAGGTGGTGCTGAATTCTCTTAGCTTTTGCTTGTCTGTAAAGCTTTTGATTTCTCTGTCAAATCTGAATGAGATCCTTGCCAGGTAGAATAGTCTTGGTTGTTCCCTTTCATCACTTTAAATATATTGTGCCACTCCCTTCTGGCTTGTAGAGTTTCTGCTGAGAAGTCAGCTGTTAACCTTGTGGGAGTTCCCTTGTGTGTTATTTGTTGTTTTTCCCTTGTTGTTTTTAATAATTTTTCTTTGTCTTTAATTTTTGTCAGTTTGATTACTATGTGTGTCGGCATGTTTCTCCTTGGGTTTATCCTGCCTGAGACTCTCTGTGCTTCCTGGACTTGGGTGGCTATTTCCTTTCCCATCTTAGGGAAGTTTTCAACTATAATCTGTTCCAATATTTTCTCAGACCCTTTCTTTTTCTCTTCTTCTTCTGAGACCCCTATAATGCAAATGTTGTTGCATTTATTGTTGTCCCAGGGGTCTCTTAGACTGTCTTCACTTCTTTTCATTCTTTTTTCTTTATTCTCTTCCATGGCTGTGGATTCCACCATTCTGTCTTCCAGGTCACTTATCTGTTCTTCTGCCTCACTTATTCTGCTATTGATTCCTTCTAGTGTAGTCTTCATCTCAGTTATTGTATTGTTCATCTCTATTCATTTGTTCTTTAGTTCTTCTAAGTGTTTGTTCTTTAATTCTTTAAGTCTTTGTTAAACATTTCTTTCATCTTCTCGATCTTTGCCTCCATTCTTTTGCCAAGGTCCTGGATCATCTTCATTATCATTATTCTGAAATCTTTTTCTGGTAGGTTGCCTATCTCCACTTCATTTAGTTGTTTTTCTGGGGTTTTATCTTGTTCCTTCATCTGGTACATAGTCCTCTACCTTTTCATTTTTTCTATTCCTGTGAATGTGGTTTTTGTTCCACAGGCTGCAGGATTGTATTTCTTCTTGCTTCTGCTGTCTGCCCTCTGGTGATGATACTTAAGATAATAAATTTGATTTATTCCTAGGTGTTTAATTATTTTTTTTTGCAGCAGTAAATGGGATTATTTCCTTAATTTTTCTTTCTGATACTTTGTTGTTAGGGTATAGAAATGCAACAGATTTCTGTATATTAATTTTGTATTTTACAACTTTACTAAATTCATCATTGAGGTCTAGTACTTTTCTGGTGGTGTCCTTAAGATTTTCTATGCATAGAATTATGTCGTCTGCAAAGAGTGACAGTTTTACTTGTTCCATTTCAATTTGGATTCCTTTTCTTTTTCTTTTCTTTAATTGCTATGACTAGGACTTCCAGTACTATGTTGAATAAAAGTGGGGAGAGTGGGCATTCTTGTCATGTTCCTGATCTTAGAGGACATGGTTTCAGCTTTTCATTGTTGAGCATGATGTTTGCTGTGGGTTTGTCATATATGGCCTTTATTATGTTAATATATGTTCCCTCTATGCCCACTTTCTGGGGAGTTTTTATCATAAATGGATGTTGAATTTTATCAAAAGCTATTCTTGCATCTACTGAGATGATCACAGTTTTTATTCTTCATTTTGTTAATGTGTATCACATTGATTGATTTGTGGATATTCAAAAATCCTTGCATCTTTGGGATAAATCCCACTTGATCTTGATGTATAATCCTTTTCATGTATGTATATGTATGTTTTCTCTGGAGAGATGTATGTCTGTGTCCTCTGCCCATTTTTCAATTCTGTTTTGTTTTTTTTTTTGTTACTGAATTGTAGGAGCTGTTTGTTTATTTTGGAAATTAAACCCTTGTTGGTCACATGATTTGTAAATACTTCCTCCCAGTCCATACGATGTCTTTTCATTTTGTTTATGGTTTCCTTTGCTGTGCAAAAGCATGTAAGTTGGATTAGGTCCCATTTGTTTATTTTTGTTTTATTTCTATTACCTTGTGAGACTGAGCTAAGAAAACATTAGTATGATTTATGTCAGAGAATGTTTTGCCTATATTCTCTTCTAGGAGTTTTATGGTGTCTTGTATTTAAGTCTTTAAGACATTTTGAGTTTATTCTTGTGTATGGTGTGAATGTGTGTTCTAGCTTCATTGATTCATATGTGTTGAAGATTAATTGTCCATAGGTTTGTAGGTTTATTTCTAGGCTTTCTCTTCTGTTCATTGATCCGTATGTTTGTTTTTGTGCCAATACTATGCTGTTTTGATTACTGTAGCTTTGTAGTATTGTCTGAAATCTTGGTGGGGGGTTATGCCTCCTACTTTGTTTAGAATGTACTTTCTTCCTTACAGTTTGTTTTCAAACTCTTTTTTTGGTTCACGTTCAAGGTATTCAGTAAGATTATAGACTATTTGAGAGAACAGTACTTTGTTCATTCCAGAACAGTCATTCCAGAACAATTTAAAAGAAAATCAGTAAGTGATATTTTGTGTCAGATGTTGTGCCAGGTGCCAGATATACAGAAGTACCTGTGACATTGGGCCCCTGAGAGGTTTACAGTGCTCTTTTCCCATATCCTTTACTAAGTATTCAATAAGCTTTTATTTTTGGAGACAAGGAGAAACCACAGTCTTGTTCATCTACCTGGTCAAGGGAGAAGCCTGGTAAGAACTATAGTCCTATAATCTTGTTAATAATGACTGAACATACATTAATTTAACATTTCTCAAATGACACATTTGAGAAAAAAATACTTCAGTTAGGATGCCAAATTTATCTCTTCTAGATCTTAGGGAAATGATCATTTGCATCAAAGTCATTGATCTACTTCATGAGTAGAACTTCAGTCTCTAACATTGTGCTTCTGTTTTTTTAAAAAAAACAATTTTAACTATAAACAACATTCTCCTGATTTCTAACTGAAAAATTATTTTCTATAACTGAACAGAAGTAATGTGTCCACCAATACCAATGACACAGAAAACCTGCCATTTATGACCTTCTCTTGATTGGAACACTGGATATAACACAACTTACTTTCCACACTCAGATCCTCAAAAGCATATCAACTATGGACAGACCCTAGAAAAATAGAAATTCCACCAGGCTTTAAATGGTTCTTTCATAAGTTCTGGAAAGGGCAAAATAGGTAAAGCTGTAGGATGTCATTTTATGTCCAACCCAGTAGAAGTGTGTAATATAAAATAAAAGGTGCACGATACTGCCTTTACCATTTTAAAACTCTTTTCTTAAGCTAAAGGAGAAACTGTTTTCCAAGATACCACAGGAAGTAAAAGAAAGATACAAAACTTCTCTGCAACTGGTCAGGTTTCTTTTTTATCAGGTCCAATGAGAATTTTAAATTAGCTCATGCCAGGTATACAGTGGAGCTTACTGAAGAAAGACAACAAAGGGTTGGGAATGGATTCTGGTGTTTGCACTTAGAATAAAAGAAAGAGGTTCATTAATAAAAAGTTTTATGCAGGGTCGGTCTGAAATTCAGAACAAAAGAGTGTGAAACTCAAGTTATGACAGTATTCATTGAGAGAGTTCTTATTCAGAAATGGAGCATTCATTCCTCAGGTCAAAATTCCACTTGAAATAAGTCATGTGAATTTTTATCATTACAGTGAGCATTTATGGTCATAATATAGGTAGTAGAAACAGATTTAAGGCCTGCATCACAATTAGGGGAGTGTTATGTGCTCCCCACATAAGCAGTTTGAGTCTAGAAAGTTTGCTGTTCTGGGTTTAGGCAACATTCCAGCTTCCTGCCTTTCTGGTTTGAGCAATAGTATATTTCTCTGTTTTTCTTTATTCAATCAAGGCCTCAGTGGGTAACCCATACGACATTTGGTCTTAAAATTCTTTTTGCCTTTCACATATTTGGTAAGATCTAGTGATTCTGGATAGTTGTATCAATGGAGGATGGCTTTGGGGAGAAACACAGGTGCTAAGACATCTTATAGAACAGTGTTGGTAGACGTTAAGAAATCACAAGAAGAAGGTCTGGCAAAAAGAGCAGTGGCAGCGATTTGACCTGTCTCTCCTGGGTGATCTCTCCAGCCCTGTCATATGCTATGGGTGGTTAAGATGTTGTCTTGGCACAGAGCTGAAAGTGGAAAAATGGTCTGAGTAATACTCTGCTACTGGAAAGGGTTTTGTGGTCTATACAAGTCCTATTAAAACCTACAGCCTTGCATGTGGTTCTTTAGCTATTCAAAGAAAATAAAACCTCCCAAGTTATTTCTAGGCACATTGGTCTTTTTCTTTTGAATTACTCAGAGATTACAAAGTGTCTTGACAGTGAAAAGTGGGTCCTGATGACTCAACCTCCCTCAACTGAAGTTGGGAACATTGGGGGAAATAATACATATTGTTAGGCAGTACCTGACACAGAATAGGCATGTAATTAATGTTTGTTTTTCAAAAGCTGCTGAGCAGCAACCTGAAGTTGACATTTTTTTTCCCCTTCAATTTTAAGGGAAAGAGACCTGCAGCTAAATTTGAAATGATGGACAACTTGACCCTGAAAAGACCTTGCGGTAATTTGAGATACTGTTGGCTGTCCAAAGGGTGAGGTAAGACCATGGTTATTCCATGTTACTGTCAACCAGATTTTACACCATCAGTAACACAGGCCCAGGAAGGAACGTGCAGAAACACATTCTTGATTTTTTTCTTGATTGAGTACAGTGATATTCTTTCTGCATAACCTCTAAGAAAAGAAGTAAGATTGCCTTTTGTCTTTCATGGGCATATTTGAAAGCTCCCCAGTCTGCTAGAGGAAAAGGTAAGTGAAGCAGATTGGAGGGAACTGAGAGGCTGAGGAACTTACTTGCTTCAGTATAGTTTTATCCATACAAGTGTATTCATACTTATATTTATGTTTCACATCAGTTGGTAGCCTAGTGGAGAGAGATTTGGTGGTGCATGTATGAGCTATAAACTTACACAGGATTGAAAAGCAGGCTAATTAAAGGCAATTACTGAATTTCAAATGCAAGGTCCCACTTAAATGTAGGTGAAGGAGGCCACCTATATTTAAATAACAAAGAAGGTGTCAGTGAAATAGAAACAGAAAAGCAATAGGAAAAATCAATGAAACCAAAAGATGGTTTGTTAAGAAGGTCAATACCATTGATAAAACTGACATATTAGGAATATTTGAGCACACTGCAAAGGAATTTATGGCCTTCATACCCAATATCTTTTGCAGTAACCCATCCATCTATATTATTCATCTCATTAATTGACATGCAATCTACTATTAAAATTGAGAAATAAAGTTTTCCAAGAATAAACTAGAAGTAATCATCAACCATTAATATCTTAAGGCTACTATGTTGCTAGATTTATTGGGGCCTGAGAGATGGGACAAAGAACCGAAAGTTTTTACAGGAGGTTCAGAGGAAATTAATATTCATTCTCGTTGAAGAATTATACCTTACACTGAAAGATGATTCTGATTGCATTTTCAGAATGTTTTCTCCCCTTTGGACATTTGGATGAGTATGTTTAGATTGAAGTTTGACTTGTGTTGAGCTCTATTAGTTCTTACATCTTTATCCTTCATGTACAATAAGATGCAAAGGGGCTTATCTCTCTGTAGTTAGAAAGCAGACTATAGACCAACAGAGAAATAAGGCTACTACTTGTAGCAGGTAAAAAATTGTGTGTGGTATAGGATCATATATACATCTGTCTCTACATCTATAGGTATATGCATATGATAAGTTTCCAGATGACTATCTGTGACATTTCAATGAAGTTTGGCAAATGAGTTGGTGTCCCCTAAAAGACAGATGTTATAGAAACCCTGCTTTGGACAGTGACATACGTGATGGCCTTCATGAAGCTATTTGGACAATTGGAAGCCTTCATGGTCCTAGAAGTAAACGTATTTGGGTCTTAGAGTTATAGTGTATGTGTCTCTACCCATCTTAGAGAGTGTGTCCTAGGCTGGAGGACCAGTCTCATGGGACCCAAGTGTAGAGCATGTGTTTCTGCTTGTGAGTATCCTGGACAGTGGAATGGTTAATATTGACGTAAGACCTTGGGCCGTCGCTCTCCCTTTCTTCCCATCTACCCTACATTTCTATCAGGTACTCGTATCAGATGTGTAACCGTTTTCTTCTAGAGCTTCTGCTGAAATTACCTAAAGGCCTAGATAGTATCCAGTCTGCTTGAGTGGTGCAGGTATAAAATTGTTTAAATTTTACTTACGAAACAAATAATTTTGAAAAGGGCACATAAAGCCAGAGTGACAACTCTGCATGTGTAGGTGATAGAGATCTATATGTGTTTGTGTGTGTGTTTTTATCTTTACAAAAAGCATTGCTTTAACAACATAAAAACCTTGAAATCCCCATTCTGTACTCAACACGACGACAAAGTGAACAGGGGGAGTAATGAATGAATTTGTGGGGAGTAAGAGTGGTGAGTGTGAATATCATAAAAAACATATCTGACATTCCTTGGCATACAAATAATGAGAATGAATTAATACTTCCTTACCTCCTTGATTCACCCCAGAATAAACAAGAGAGAAATACTATCGTGTGTAAGGACATCTCTTCTAGATTTATCATAATTCTGATAACTTATTCTTGTTTGTGATTATTCTCTCTGAACTCGATATGTGGTTGAAATCTGTAGTTCCTACTTGTTCTGAAAGTGGCAGAACACCCTTCCAAGGTCTAAAGGACGAGTGCCCTTATATGGCTGTATCATGACTTTTTTTCAGGGAAGACCATGAAAATTTTCCAGAGAAGGAATCCTGTGTTTTAAAATTCCTAATGTATCTCAAGTTGTCTGTATCACATATTTACTTGATGAAATCATTAACACACTATATGTCAAATGGAAATCACAAATTTTCTCCATCTCCAAATAGTTGTATTTTCCTATTCTCCTATAAATGTGATTTTCCCGCAGTCCTACAAATCGCCATCCTTGAAACTGGAATTGCTTCTAGTTTTTCCCTTTCTCTCACCCCCACAACCAGTCAATACCCAGCCTGGCTGGTTGAGAAACTCGATGGTTTCTCTTTACAGTCTTTCTTAGGTTGCTCCTTCCACTATGCTGCTTTAACTTCTTATCCATCGTTTGATTCAAAGACAACCACAAGAATTCCAAGATGATATGCCTGCCTCCAGGCTCACCTTCTCTAACCTGCCTGTCACAGTATAATTAAAGCAAACTAAATTTCTTTCTTTCTTCTTCTTCTTCTTTATTTTTCCATAGTTTCCCAAATATAACCCTTAAAAGTCTTCCCCTATTTTTTATCTTGTCATCCAAGGTCTTCCATAGTTAAGTCTCTCCTGAACAGGCAATAAGGAAGCCATGTATTCTTTTTTGAAAAGAGCTGGTTGTAGGGTAAAAGTGTTACTTTAAGAAAATTAGGATCATCTCAGTTTGCAAGTGCATTTCTACATAGAGAGTAGATGGAAATAGGGGTTCTGGCTTAGGTGTTTATGACAGTAATCCAGGCATCCAGGAAGCAATCTGTGGATTCTAGTAGAAGCCACGAGACTGGAACTGTGGAGATCTGGGTGATATTAAGGACACACAAAAATCTGAGGTGTTGGGTAGTCTGTGCATCTAGCAAAATGAAAAAATACTAACAGAAACAGAGAAACAAGAAATGAGCCAATTGAGGGGCTAGAGAAGGAAAATTATTTCCAATTTAGACATTCTGAGTTTGAGGTGAAGGGGTGCTACCGAATACAATGCCAGTAGGTAATCCAGAACTGGAACTCAGGAGATGGAACTTGCCTACAGATAGAGACCTTAAATTATCCCCATGGTTAAATTGTTGGATGTGGATGAGTTTATATGTGGGAGAAAGCATAGATAAGGGAGAGCAGAATTAATGAGGACTAATTTTGTAAATAGCCATAGTGAGTGAGCCAGGAGATTAAAAATAGAAATTGGAAAGGGGGAAACAATGAGGTAAAGGCAAGACTGCCTTATTGTGTCATGGAAACCAACCAGGAGAGGAGTTTGAAAGAAGAAGCTCAAGACAGAGATAATGAGCAGTCAGGATGTCATGAAATTGATGACGAAGCCATTGGTGACCTCTGCAGACCAATGATGGGGAGGGAAGCCAGATTTCAGGATGTTAAAGAGAATGGGGGATAAGGAATAGAAAACTGAGTTCTAAGATACTGGCAACAAACACAAGGAGAATAAAATGCTAGCTTGAAAATTCCAGACTTCTCTGGAGGCGCAGTGGTTAAGAATCCGCCTGCCAATGCAGGGGACACAGGTTTGAGCCCTGGTCCGGGGAGATACCACATGCCACGGAGCAACTAAGCCCGTGTGCCACAACTACTTAGCCTGCACTCTACAGTCCACGAGCCACAACAACTGAGCCCGCACGCCACAACTACTGAGGCCCGTGTGCCTAGAGCCCATGCTCCACAAGAGAAGCCACTGCAATGAGAAGCCTGTGCACTGCAAGGAAGAGTAGCCCCCGCTCGCCGCAACTAGAGAAGGCCCGCACGCAGCAAGGAAGACCCAATGCAGTCAAAAATAAATAAAATAAATTATTTTAAAAAACCCAGAAAATTCAAATGGTCATGCTTTGCTTTTTTTTCCCCAAACCAAGGAAGACTTGAGTTTTTTTCAAAGCAGAAAAGAGAGCAGAAAGAATTGCTGTAGATATCGCCAAGGGGGGCTCATAGCAGAAAGAGTGAAGATAGAGGGGATTCATTTGAGAAAGAATGTAAGGCACCTCTCCTCTGAAAATAAGCACAAGAACGTAGATCTAGAGGGAAAAAAAATTGAGTTTCAGGTGCATAAGGGTACGTTAGCTGTTAGAATGAGAGTGATATGGAGGACATGAAGAATGGTTTGAATAACCACTTGCTCTGTGTACACAGAGTTTAAAAATAATCCAATAAGAGAAGCGAGAACAACAATAAAAGCCTGGTTGAACACAGTGGCATGGCTTTTGAATGATAAACATTCAAAGAAACCACATCATTGTTCATAAACATTTACTGATTTAGCCTGTTACTACTTGCTCATTAATTCACTAAGATTGATGGAGATTAAATTGGGATAGTGAGCTACTGGAAAATTTTATTTCCTGATCCTACGCACTCACACTCAACGTGAGCCAAAGCCCTGGTTGTCAATGGTTACACCACTGTGATTCAGAAGAAAGGCTGTTCCACATTAGTAAATTAGATTAAAAACACATGTTACTTTCAACATTAGCAAAAGCCACATGGTATGTTGCAACAAAGCAGAGGATTAGGGATCATAAAATCTTTCCAAACTAAGCAAGCCTGTAGGAATGGTTAGGACTTACTCCCTTGTACCTTGGGACTATGAGAATTGTTCTTACTTAAAAGGAAGAATTAATTCTGAGGAAAGAGAAGAAAGGCACTGCTTATCGGAGAGACCAGAAAGTGAGACATGGGTGAAGTAGAGATAGAGCTCTATTGGAGAAGCACGAGGGAAATCTGGTCAAAGTAATAATATGCTGATGAAAAGAGAAAAGCAATTCAAGAAGCAGGAAATCAGTGGCTGAGAGAGAGGCGAAAGGGACAAGAACTAGAAATCCAACCATCATTATAAGGTGAAATGTAGGGCAGTTTTCCCACGTGCATTTTTCTCTTTATTAAATAGGGATTGAATTGGAATTTGAATGTAGCTTCTCAGAATAAATCTTGAAATGTGCCCAACCTTACTATCCCACTTACAAGGTCAGTGTACTAATATTTCAACAGCACACATTTGCCTTTAATTTAGGATTATTTCAAGCTGGGTCATTACAGAGGAGATTCTTCCTGTATTCCTGACTCCTTAATGTGACCCATCCCAGAGGGGATATGCGTCTGGACACGTGTAAACAAAGAAAACAACTTGAATCCGTTCTGCTTAGAGCCTAATGACATGAGATATATGTAGTTTGGATTATGGTAACAGCACGATCATTGGTGTCTAACCCTCCAACCACAGATAAGACCCCCAAGGGACCTTTATTCCCATAGCAATTTGACTAGTGTCACAGATATCAGTAGAGTACTTCTTAACAGAACATTACTATGAGGATTCCTTGCTGTCTGGGGACAAGGATGGGCAACTGGAGGGGCTGAAAACGTATCGCATGGAATCCACTTAACACTAGAAATCAGTTTCTGTTGAAAGCAACCTCACAAATGGCTCAGGATTTGAGCAGGCACTACACCAAGTAGAAAGTCGTCATGATGTCACTCAGACACATGGCAGGTAATACATTAGGAGAGACACCAGGCACAACTGCATGATGAACCCAGAGTGGATGATGGATCAAAAAGATACCTCAGGAGTGAAAATTTATGGACAGCCAAGAGGAAGGGGCTGGAATAATCCATGTGCTAACTGGTTAGAGTTAGAGATATCAGTATAAATTCATGTTTATCTGAATGTCTATACAAATTGTTACATATGGAAATATTCACAGATACGTGTATATACACGTTAGATTATACACATATATATCCTTGCTCTGTCATCTGAAGGTCCAGTAGCAATAAGAATACTCGTATCCAGATCTTGGTTTCTAATACTGTTTTCCAGTAAAGAACCAGGTCTCCTTGGTGAAATGGTTAATTCTAGGACTGGGGCAGCAAATATACAAAATGAGCCTGGAGTTCCAGAAAATAAGGAAATACTAAAAGGAAAAAAAGCCCTTAGTGACAGGGCATGCCAAAGGGACACAGGAGCCAGCTAAAGGCATTCCCAATGGCCAAAGCTAGACTAATTTGAGAAATAAAGTAATTAATTAGGGCTTCCCTGGTGGCGCAGTGGTTGAGAGTCCGCCTGCCGATGCAGGGGACACAGGTTCGTTCCCCGGTCCGGGAGGATCCCACATGCCGCGGAGTGGCTGGGCCCGTGAGCCATGGCCACTGAGCCTGCACGTCTGGAGCCTGTGCTCTGCAACGGGAGAGGCCACAACACTGAGAGGCCCGCGTACCGCAAAAAATAATAATAATTAATTAAACCCAAGGTATAAAATAAATACTGGTGAGTCCATATGAATACAAATAAATAATTAGGTCAAAGGTATGTGAGGGGGAAACAAATCTCCCATGCAAAAACATTTCCAAATAATTTATGTAGATACATGATCCTCCTGGAGGGGAAGCACGACTCTCCGCCACTTAAATGTGGGCTGGGCATAGTGATTTCCTTCCGAAGACCATGCCACATGGAGAAAGGGGTGGTAATGTTACAATGGGGAAACCTGAGAAACACGACATCAGCCAGGTATCAATCATTTGGGACACTATGTGAGGCTGGTAGAAACCGGCTGTGCTTTAACAGTTCACTGTAGGTTGTGGCTTCTAGTCAGTTTAACTATTTTGTAAGTTGTATATGCTTTAGCTTTCCGTTTATCAAAAAACATTTTACTGCAAAGATATTCATGTCACCACATTCCTATCTCCTTTCCTCGAAATATTGATTTACTAAACTTGTAGTGACAGTTTATCATTAAAATAACCCATCCTGATTAAAATCTTTGTAGATATTGAGAGGGAACAAAGGATTCAACCAATCCAGTTAATGGACAAATACCTCCCTTGAAAGGCTTCCTCATCTAAAGGTGAATAAATAAAAATCATCACAGAGGCTTATGAAAACAATATGCAACATAAACAATAAAAATGAAGTTGCATAGATGATTATAAATTAGAAGTGATTAACCACAAGAAAATCAGTAATTTTAAAAGTAATTTTGCTTTGTATTCTAAATAAATTTAAGAAACTTGGCATTTATGATATAATTAAAGTTAAAATGGTAATGTTTTAGAATGGGATAAAAAATGAAGTAGCCACATATGTCTATTTAAAAATTAGAGTTAAATTTAACGTGTTAAAAGTTCATTCTAGCCACATTTGAAGTACTCAAAGCTACATGTAGCTTGTGGTTAACATTTTGGATAGTATAGATATAGTACAGTTTCATCATTGCAGAAAATTGTTTGGGAAAGACTGCCCTAGATCCAATTACCACTTTACAGGAAATACAAGGGACAGAAAAACAAGTTATGTGGCACTATGAAGAGGCAATTACCAAAGTTCATCACTTAAGAAATTCTACAGAATAAATGACTCATTCTTTTCAATAAATAAATGTCATTGAGAAAAATAAAGAAGGGAACATTGTAATATACGTTACAGAGATTTAGGAGACAAATCAACAAAATACAATCTATACAACTTGTTTAGATTCTTATACAAATTAAAGACATTTCTGAGACCACAGGCTATGTTTATCATGGGCTGTATTTTAGTTGATAGTAAGGAATTATAATAATTATGCATTTATTTTGGTGGAGTGACAATGGGATCGTGGTTAGGTTTTTAAAATACCTTAAATCTTAGAGCTAAGTTCTTATATATTTGTAAATAAATTGCAAAGATTTCTGGGATTTGTTTTCAAATACTCTAGTGATTGCCCTCCCCCCCACCCAACAGAAGTGGAGTAATAGATGAAGCAGTATTGGCAAAGTGTTTATGATTGTTGAAACTCAATGAGAATTTAAAACTCTTCTGATAATATTAAGTAAAAAAAGCAAGTTATATAACTATGTGCTGTGTGATCTCCATTTGCATATGTGGGTAGATGTAAAGGCTTGAGGAGTGTACATCAAAGTATTAACAGTGGCTGGTTTTGGAGTGATGGGATTATAAGTGATTTTTTAAGCTCAAAAACTGTTATATATTTCCAGAATGAGTGTTTATTATTTTTTAAATAGAAAAAAAGGGATTGTAAAAGCAATTAAAATACCATATGTAATAAAGACAGAGCTTTTAAAAATAATACTTCTCTGCATTGGATAGGGAGACACCTGTGATTAGCATCAAAGTTTCTGGACTGATAGCACTTCTGTACAGTATACAGAAAAGGCTATTGACCTAAAATTATAATTTAAAGAAACAGGAGGAGCTTCAAGATGGCTGAGGAATAAGATGTGGAGATAACCTTCCTCTCCACAGATACATCAGAAATACATCTACACGTGGAACAACTACAGAACACCTACTGAACGCTGGCAGAAGACCTCAGACCTCCCCAAAGGCAAGAAAGTCCCCACGTACCTGGGTAGGGCAAAAGAAAAAACAGAGACAAAAGAACAGGGATGGGACCTGCACCAGTGGGAGGGAGCTGTGAAGGAGGAAAGGTTTCCACACATTAGAAGCCCCTTCACGGGCGGAGACTGCGGGTGGCGGAAGGGGGAGCTTCGGTGCCGCGGAGGAGAGCGCAGCCACAGGGGTGTGGAGGGCAAAGTGGAGAGATTCCCGCACAGAGGATCGGTGCCGACAGGCACTCACCAGCCCGAGAGGCTTGTCTGCTCACCCGCCAAGGCGGACGGGGCTGGGAGCTGAGGCTCGGGCTTCGGTCGGAGCGCCGGGAGACGACTGGGACTGGCGGCGTGAACACAGCCTGCAGGGGGTTAGTGCGCCACGGCTAGCCGGGAGGGAGTCCGGGGAAAAGTCTGGAGCTGCCGAAGAGGCAAGAGACTTTTTCTTCCCTCTTTGTTTCCTGGTGTGCGAGGAGAGGGGATTAACAGCGCCGCTTAAATGAGCTCCAGAGACGGGCGCGGGCTGCGGCTAACAGTGCGGACCCCAGAGACGGGCACGAGACGCTAAGGCTGCTGCTGCCGCCACCAAGAAGCCTGTGTGCGAGCACAGGTCACTATCCACAGCCCCCTTCCGGGGAGCCTGTGCAGCCCGCCACTGCCAGCGTCCCGGGATCCAGGGACAACTTCCCCGGGAGAACGCACGGCGCACCTCAGGCTGGTGCAACGTCACACTGGCCTCTGCCGCCGCAGGCCCGCCCCGCACTCCATGCCCCTCCCTCCCCCCTGGCCTGAGTGAGCCAGAGCCCCCAAATCAGCGGCTTCTTTAACCCCGTCCTGTATGAGCGAAGAACAGGTGCCTCTGGTGACCTACACACAGAGGCGGGGCCAAATCCAAAGCTGAACCCCAGGAGCTGTGAGAACAAAGAAGGGAAAGGGAAATCCCTCCCAGCAGCCTCAGAAGCAGCAGATTAAAGCTCCACAATCAACTTGATGTACCTGCATCTGTGGAATACATGAATAGAAAACGAATCGTCCCAAATTGAGGAGGTGGGCTTCGAGAGCAATATTTATGATTTCTTCCCCTTTTCCTCTTTTTGTGAGTGTGTATGTGTATGCTTCTGTGTGAGATTTTGTCTGTATACCTCTGCTTTTACCATTTGTCCTAGGGCTCTGTCTGTTATTTTGTTTTGCTTTTTTTAGTATAGTTTTTAGCTCTTATTATCATTGGTGGATTTGTTTTTTGGTTTTGGTGGTCTCTCTTTCGATTATTTTTTTTTATTACAGCTATTTTTTAAATAATTATTTTATTTTTTATTTAATAACTTTATTTTATTTATCTTCTTTCTTTTCTTTTTCCCTTTTATTTTGAGCCACGTGGATGACAGGCTCTTGGTGCTCCAGCCAGGTGTCAGGGTTGTGCCTTTGAGGTGGGAGAGCCAAGTTCAGGACACTGGTCCGCAAGAGACCTCCCAGCTCCATGTAATATCAAATGGCGAAAATCTCCCATAGATCTCCATTTCAATGCCAAGACGCAACTCCACTCAACGACCAGCAATTTACAGTGCAGGACACCCTATGCCAAACAACTAGCAAGACATGAACACAACCCCACCCATTAGCAGGGAGGCTGCCTAAAATCATACTAAGTTCAGAAACACCCCAAAACACACTACCAGACCTGGACCTGCCCACCAGAAAGACAAGATCCAGCCTCATCCATCAGAACACAAGTACTAGTCCCCTCCACCAGGAAGCCTACACAACCCACTGAACCAACCTTAGCCACTGGGGACAGACACCAAAAACAACAGAAACTACGAACCTGCAGCCTGTGAAAAGGAGACACCAAACACAGTAAGTTAAGCAAAATGAGAAGGCAGAGAAACACACAGCAGATGAATGAGCAAGGGAAAAACCCACCAAACCCAACAAACGAAGAGGAAATAGGCAGTCTACCTGAAAAAGAATTCAGAATGATAGGGAAGATGATCCAAAATTTTGGAAATACAATGGAGAAAATACAAGAAACGTTTAACAGGGACTTCAAAGAACTAAAGTGCAAACAAACAGTGATGAACAACACAATAAATGAAATTAAAAATACTCTAGAAGGGTTCAATAGCAGAATAACTGAGGCAGAAGAACGGATAAGTGACCTGAAAAAAAAAATAGTGGAAATAACTACTGCAGAGCAGAATAAAGAACAAAGAATGAAAAGAATTGAGGACAGTCTCAGAGACCGCTGGGACAACATCAAATGCACCAACATTCAAATTATAGGGATCCCAGAGAAGAAGAGAAAAAGAGACTGAGAAAATATTTGAAGAGATTATAGTTGTAAAGTTCCCTAATATGAGAAAGGAAATAGTTAATCAAGTCCAGGAAGCGCAGAGTCCCATACAGGATAAATCCAAGGAGAAACACGTCAGTACACATAATAATCAAACTATCAAAATATAATACAAAGAAAATATATTAAAAGCAGCAAGGGAAAAACGACAAATTACATACAAGGGAATCCCCATAAGGTTAACAGCTGATCTTTCAGCAGAAACTCCACAAGCCAGAAGGGAGTGGCAGGACATACTTAAAGTGATGAAATGGAAAAACCTAAAACCAAGATTGCTCTACCCAGCAAGGATCTCATTCAGATTTGATGGAGAAATTGAAACCTTTACAGACAAGCAAAAGCTAAGAGAATTCAGCATCATCAAACCAGCTTTACAACGAATGGTAAAGGAACTTCTGTAGGCAGGAAACACAAGACAAGGAAAAGACCTACAACAACAAACCCAATACAGTTAAGTAAATGGTAATAGGAACATACATATCGATAACCACCATAAATGTAAATGGATTAAACGCTCCAACCAAAAGACATAGACTGGCTTAATGCATACAAAAACAAGACCCATATATCTGCTGTCTACAACAGACCCACTTCAGACCTAGGGACACATTCAGACTGAAAATGAGGGGATGGAAAAAGATATTCCATGCACATGGAAATCAGAAGAAAGCTGGAGTAGCAATTCTCCTGTCAGACAAATTAGACTTTAAAATGAAGACTATCACAAGAGACAAAGAAGGACGCTACATAATGATCAAGGGATCAATCCAAGAAGAAGATATAACAATTGTAAATATTTATGCACCCAGCATAGGAGCACCTCAATACATAAGGCAAATACTAACAGCCATAAAAGGGGAAATCGACAGGAACACAATCATAGTAGGGGACTTTAACACCCCACTTTCACCAATGGACAAATCATCCAAAATGAAAATAAATAAGGAAACACAAGCTTTAAATGATACATTAAACAAGATGGACTTAATTGATATTTATAGGGCATTCCATCCAAAACCAAGAGAATACACTTTCTTCTCAAGTGCTCATGGAACATTCGGCAGGATGGATCATATCTTGGGTCACAAATCAAGCCTTGGTAAATTTAAGAAAATTGAAATCATATCAAGTATCTTTTCCAACCACAATGCTATGAGACTAGATATCAACTACAGGAAAAAAGTCTGTAAAAAAATACAAACACATGGAGGCCAAACAATACACTATTTAATAACCAAGAGATCACTAAAGAATTCAAAGAGGAAATCAAAAAATACCTAGAAATAAATGAAATGAAAACATGAGGACCCAAAACCTATGGGATGCAGCAAAAGCAGTTCTAAGAGGGAAGTTTATAGCAATACAATCCTACCTTAAGAAACAAGAAACATCTCAAATAAACAACCTAACCTTACACCTAAAGCAGTTAGAGACAGAAGAACAAAAAAACCCCAAAGTTAGCAGAAGGAAAGAAACCATAAAGCTCAGATCAGAAATAAATGAAAAATAAATGAAGGAAACGATAGCAAAGATCAATAAAACTAAAAGCTGGTTCTTTGAGAAGATAAACAAAATTGATAAACCATTAGCCAGACTCTTAAAGAAAAAAAGGGAGAAGACTCAAATCAATAGAATTAGAAATGAAAAAGGATAAGTAACAGCTGACATTGCAGAAATACAAAGGATCATGAGAGATTGCTACAAGCAACTACATGCCAATAAAATGGACAACCTGGAAGAAATGAACAATTTTTTAGAAAAGCACAACCTTCCAAGACTGAATCAGGAAGAAATAGAAAACGTAAGCAGACCAATCACAAGCACTAAAATTGAGACTGTGATTAAAAATCTCCCAACAAACAAAAGCCCAGGACCAGATGTCTTCACAGGTGAATTCTATCAAACATTGAGAGAAGAGCTAACACCTGACCTTCTCAAACTCTTCCAAAATATAGCAGAGGGAGGAACACTCCCAGACCCATTATACAAGGCCACCATCACCCTGACACCAAAACCAGACAAAGATGTCAGAAAGAAAGAAAACTACAGGCCAATATCACTGATGAACATAAATGCAAAAATCCTCAAAAAAATACTAGCAAAAAGAATCCAACAGCACATTAAAAGGATCATACACCATGATCAACTGGGGTTGAACCCAGGACTGCAAGGATTCTTCAGTATACACAAATCAATCAATGTTGTATACCATATTAACAAATTGAAGAAGAAAAACCATATGATCATCTCAATAGATGCAGCAAAAGCTTTCGACAAAATTCAACACCCATTTATGATAAAAACCCTCCAGGAAGTAGACATAGAAGGAACTTACCTCAACATAATAGAGGCCATATATGACAAACCCACAGCCTACATCATCCTCAATGGTGAAAAACTAAAACCATTTCCACTAACACCAGGAATAAGACAAGGTTGCCCACTCTCACCATTATTATTCAACATAGTTTTGGAAATTTTAACCACAGCAATCAGAAGAAAAAGAAATGAAAGGACTCCAAATTAGAAAAGAAGAAGTAAAGCTGTCACTGTTTGCAGATGACATGATACTGTACATAGAGAATCCTAAAGATGCTATCAGAAAACTACAAGAGCTATTCAATGAATTTGGTAAAGTAGCAGGATACAAAATTAATGCACAGAAATCTCTTGCATTCTTATACAGTAATGATGAAAAATCTGAAAGTGATATTAAGAAAACACTCCCATTTACCACTGCAACAAAAAGAATGAAATATCTAGGAATAAACCTACCGAAGGAGACAAAAGACCTGTATGCAGAAATTTATAAGACACTGATGAAAGAGATTAAAGATGATACACACCGGTGGAGAGATATACCATCTTCTTGGATTGGAAGAATCAACATTGTGAAAATGACTCTACTACCTAAAGCAATCTACAAATTCAATGCAATCCCTATCAAACTGCCACTGGCATTTTTCACAGAACTAGAACAAAAAATTTCACAATTTGTATGGAAACACAAAAGACCCCAAATAGCCAAAGCAATCTTGAGAACGAAAAACGGGAGCTGGAGGAATCAGGCTCCCTGACTTCAGACTATACTACAAAGCTACAGTAATCAAGACAGTATGGTACTGACAATAAAACAGAAATATAGATCAGTGGAACAGGATAGAAAGCCCAGAGATAAACCCACGCACATATGGTCACCTTATCTTTGAGAAAGGAGGCAGGAATGTACAGTGGAGAAAAGACAGCCTCTTCAATAAGTGGTGATAGGAAAACTGCACAGCTACATGTTAAAGAATGAGATTAGAACACTCCCTAACACCATGCACAAAAATAAACTCAAAATGGATGAAAGACCTAAATGTAAGGCCAGACAATATCAAACTCTTAGAGGAAAACATAGGCAGGACACTCTATGACATAAATCACAGCAAGATCCTTTTTGACCCACCTCCTAGAGAAATGGAAATAAAAACAAACATAAACAAACGGGACCTAATGAAACCTCAAAGCTTTTTCACAGCAAAGAAACCATAAACAAGACGAAAAGACAGCCCTCAGAATGGGAGAAAATATTTGCAAATGAAGCAACTGACAAAGGATTAATCTCTGAAATTTACAAGCAGCTCATGTAGCTCAATATCCAAAAAACAAACAACCCAATCCAAAAATGGACAGAAGAACTAAACGGACATTTCTCCAAAGAAGATATACCGATTGCCAATAAACACACGAAAGAATGCTCAACCTCATTAATCATTAGAGAAGTGCAACTCAAAACTACAATGAGATATCATCTCACACCAGTCAGAATGGCCATCATCAATAAACCTACAAACAATAAATGCTGAAGAGGGTGTGGAGAAAAGGGAACCCTCTTGCACTGTTGGTGGGAATGTAAATTGATACAGCCACTGTGGAGAACAGTATGGAGGTTCCTTTAAAAACTAAAAATAGAACTACCATATGACCCAGCAATCCCACTATTGGGCATATACCCTGAGAAAACCATAATTCAAAAAGTTATGTGCTGCAGTGTTCATTGCAGCTCTATTTACAATAGCCAGGACATGGAAGCAACCTAAGTATCCATCAACAGATGAATGGTTAAAGAAGATGTAGCACATATATACAATGGAATATTACTCAGCCATAAAAAGAAACGAAGTTGAGTTATTTGTAGTGAGGTGGATGGACCTAGATTCTGTCATACAGAGTGAAGTAAATCAGAAAGAGAAAAACAAATACCATATGCTAACACATATATATGGAATCTAAAAAACAAACAAAGAAAATTGTCATGAAGAACCTAGGGGTAGGATGGGAATAAAGATGCAGACCTACTAGAGAATGGACTTGAGGATACAGGAAGGGAGAAGGGTAAGCTGGGACAAAGTGAGAGGGTAGCATGGACACATATACAGTACCAAATGTAAAGTAGATAGCTAGTGGGAAGCAGCCGCATAGCACAGGGAAATCAGCTTGGTGCTTTGAGACCACCTGAAGGGGTGGGATAAGGAGGGTTGGAGGGCGGGAGATGCAAGAGGGAGGAGATATGGGGATATATGTATATGTATCACTGATTCACTTTTTTATAAAGCAGAAACTAACACACCATTGTAAAGCAATTATACTGCAATAAAGATGTTAAAAAAATAAAAAAAATTAAGAAACAAAGCTCTAAGATTACACCCTTGCTGTATATTGTGTTTTATATTTCTTTCTTGATTAATTGTATGACTACAGAGAAGAGAAAATATGGGGCATGAAAATAGGAGCGATGAGAGAGACAACAGCTAAGCACAGTCTGTGTTTAATCTCTGTTCTTGTAAGCAGCACACTGTTTTATTTATCCAGCAGAGAAAGAGTAGTCTGTCTCTCAGGTATTTCAAATTGGAGAAAAGTGATAGAGAAGAAAACTGTTTTAAAATGATTTTTCTATGGAATTCCCTGGTGATCCAGTAGGTAGGATTTGGTGCTTTCGCTGTCGTGGCCTGGGTTCAGTCCCTGGTCGGGGAACTGAGATCCCACAAGCTGTGTGGCATGGCTAAAAAAAAAGAAAAATTTGCCCACCATAAAAGAGGAAGCCTAGACATTATATCTTCATTTCTACACAGGAACATGTAGGACATGTGACATTTGTTTTAAATAGGCTAATGATACCAAGATCATGGATATGATCCCTGACTATATTTCATTCTTTTTAATGTGATGGTAAATGGGATTGTTTCCTTAATTTCTCTTTCCGATCTTTCGTTGCTGCATAGAAATGCAGCAGATTTCTGTGTATTAATTTTTTTTCCTGTGACTTTACCGAATTCATTGGTGAGCTATAGTAGTTTTTTGGTAGCATGTTGAGGATTTTCTATGTGTAGTATCATGTCATCTGCAAACAGTGATGGTTTTACTTCTTTCTTTTCAATTTGGATTCCTTTTATTTCTTTTTCTTCTCTCATTTCTGTGGATAAGATTTGCAAAGCCATGTTGAATAAAAGTGGCAAGAGTGGACATTCTTGTCTTGTTCCTGATCTTAGAGGTAATGCTTTCAGCTTTTTACTGTTGAGTATGATGTTAGCTGTGGGTTTGTCATATATGGCCTTTATTATGTTGAGGTATGTTCTCTCTAGGCCCACTGTTTGGAGAGGTTTTACCTTAAATGGATGTTGAATTTTATCAAAAGCTTTTCCTGCATCTATTGAGATGATTATTTGGTTTTCACTCCTCAATTTGTTAATGTGGTATATCATACTGATTGATTTGTAGATACTGAAAAATCCTTACATCCCTGGGATAAATCCCACATGATCATGGCATATGATCCTTTTAATGTATTGTTGGATTCAGTTTGCTAATATTTTGTGGAGGATTTTGTTTCTGTGTTCATCAATGATATTCACCTGTAATTTAGAGCTGCCATATGATCCTGCAATCCCAATCCTGGGCATATATCCAGAGAAAACCATAATTCAAAAAGATAAATGCACCCCAGTGTTCATAGCAGTGCTATTTACAATAGCCAAGACATGGAAGTAACCTAAGTGTCCATCAACAGGTGAATAGATAAAGAAGATGTATATTTACACAATGGAATATTATTCAGCCATAAAAAAGAATAAAATAATGCCATATGTAGCAACGTGGATAGACCTAGGGATTATCATACCAAATGAAATAAGTCAGACAGAGAAAGACAAATCATAGGATATCACTAATATGTGGAATCTGAAAAAAAATGATACAAATGAACTTATATACAAAACAGAAATAGACCCACAGTCATAGGAAACAAACTTATGGTTACCAAAGTGGAAAGTGAGGGGAGAGATAAATTAGGAGTCTGGGATTAACATATACACACTACTATATATAAAATAGATAACCAGCAAGGACCTACTGTAGCATAGGGAACTATACTCAGTATTTTGTAATAACCTACGAGGAAAGAGAATCTGAAGAAATATGTATGTATAACTGAATCACTTTTCTGTATACCTAAACTAAAACTACATTGTAAATCAACTATACTTCAATTTCAAGAAAAGAACATTTGCTTTTGTAGAGGTTTTCAACATGTAGACTCCATTAAAGTGCAACTTTATAGTCTAAGCAAAGCAAGGAGCTAAGTTAATTATTAGTCTAGGCAAGTCAACAGGTTTAATTCTAAAAAATGTAACTTGGAGCTGATGTGTTTACACAAGTCCCCATATATGTGGATAGGTTACATTCTCTGCATCTAACCTAGTTATATAAATTAGGCTTCATAGATTATCTTGCTATTTTATTATTATTATTTTAATTCTGAGATCCCTCAAAATTTTTCTTATTAAATTTGAATCTAAATTATTTTTTAATTGAAGTATTAAAGGATTCATGCACCCCTCAGTAGGAGACTTTAACACTCCACTGACATCAATTTTCAATTTTTTTCCTTTGTCTTTTTGTCTGCTCTCCTGATTGGGTGATTTCCATTAGTCTATATTCCAGCTAACTTATTTGTTCTTTTGCATTATTTAGTCTGCTATTCATTGCCTTATCTTGGTTTTTATCTCGGTAATTGAGTTGTCTAATTTTTTTTTTTTTTTTTTTTTGCGGTACACGGGCCTCTCACTGTTGTGGCCTCTTCCGTTGTGAAGCACAGGCTCCGGATGCGCAGGCTCAGCGGCCATGGCTCACGGGCCTAGCTGCTCCGCGGCATGTGGGAACTTCCCAGACCGGGGCAGGAACCCGTGTCCCCTGCATCGGCAGGCAGACTCTCAACCACTGCGCCACCAGGGAAGCCCGAGTTGTCTAATTTTGATTTTTTCCTCTTTATTGTTTCTAGTTCCTTGTTACAGTGATCCGTATTTCTACCTATATTCCTGCTTAATTCCTTTAGCATTTGTATTACCTCCGTTTTGAACGCTGGTAGACTGGAGAGGTTTGTTTCATTGTTTGCTTGTTCTTTCAGGGCATTTATCTTGTTCTTGCAATTGGGAGTGGTTTCTCTGTTTTTCCATTTTACTTAAATTTCTCTGACTATGGATTTAGGAGAAATGGTTACCTACTGTGGTCTTGAAGGGCTGTTTTTATGTGGGAGCATCCCTGTGTAGACTGTGTGAGTCCAGTATATTTGGTGCGAGGGCTGTTTTCGGTATGGATGCCTGCCGTGTCTTTCCTTAACATGTGCTGGTCGTTGTCCCCTTGATAGGGGATGTGTTTGGTACTATGGTGACAAGAACCTGCAATGGATATTGGGTGAGCCCCCTCTTTGCTCTGTGGCTGTCACAGCCCTATCGGGGGCAGGGTCTGCTCTGCAGGTGTTGGATTAGAAGCCCCCCAGATCTGGTTCTAAGCTGGGATGTGAGGTAGGCGGGATTGGAGCGCTACCGCTGGGGAAGGAGCTACTGTGCATTCTTGCCCAGGTGCTGTCTGCCAGGGATGGGAACGTGGGATTCCACAATGCTGCTGGACACCTGGTATGGTGCCAAAAAACTCTTCCACTGCTGGAGCCACCCCTGGACCTGCCGCCACCGAGGGAGCCCTGATAATCAGCCCCACCCACGGTGGGTGCACACTCACGAAGCCCACCACACAGGGGCTGAGCCCCACTGTGAGCAGGCTGACATGGGGGCTGTTTTACAGCTCCCTCCCAGGAGTGCATTTCCTGTCCTGATTCCCTTTTTTTTTCTTTCTTTTCACCCTACCTGGTTATGTGGGGATCTTTCTTGCAGCTTTGGTTGTACATGAGATCTCCTCTCAGTTTTCAGTTGGTTTTCTGTGGGAATTGTTTCACATGTAGATGTATTTTTGATATGTTTATGAGGGAAGGTGAGCTCCATGTGCTTCTACTCTGCCATCTTGACCTCCCTCCAAATCAAAATTCTTTTAGTTTTTAAAAATATAGCAGAACGCTTCATGGTATCACCACAAACAACATAATTTGAGGGCCTAAAAATCTCTTTCAGTCATTTCAAAAGGTTTTAATGGGGGCTTATTTCTTGATAAATTTGACATTCTGAAATAGAAATTATTTTTAACATTTCTCCTGAGTCTCAAGTGGTGTAATGTCAGGTCACCATTCAGGGGACTGTGTGGTCAAACCATCAATCAGGTTGTTATGGAGACCTGCAGGACCAATTTTAAAAATAACTTTTTTCAACAATAATCTACTCTCATGCATCCCAGACCAGGAGTGAGTTAATTAATGTCTTAAAGATTTCCTTTTTCAATCATAACAGCAAGAAGTATGCAAAATTTTCCTTGTACCCTAGTGCCATCACATATATGAGCAACTAGATGACTGCTTTAGTTTGGAGTTGAGTATCTCCACCTTGGGTAATGTGTAGACATTAATGAGGAGAGGAGACAATTTAAAAATATTTCCCAGAGTTGAGCCTGGAATTTCATGGAAAAAGACATAACTAAAGTCTCATTACTTCTGGAATGAATGTGCTTGATTATAAGACTTTTCATTTTTTCACAAATTCTTGGAGGTTGAACTAAATCATTAATGCATATTACCTGGCAGATAAATTGCTTTTTTTGTTTCAATTCTGAGTAGGATTTGAAAAATAAGTTCACAGTTGAGGTTGGACTACCTTCTGCTTTTTAATTGAAAGCTTTAATTTTCTTTAAAATTCTATAATTTGGTTGCATGGTAAAAAGAAATTGAATAAGATTTAATTATTCCTTGATTACTCATGCTAATTAAGACCCACCTTCACAAATTCTTTGATTTAAGATGCTTTCTATGGAATCAAACAGCTTCTTTCCTTTTTAGTTAAGCCATCAAAAAAAGTTGGGTGATGCTTACATATCTAGCAACTTTTAACATCCGAACTATTTATGACTAGTAAGATGAAGACTTATGAAAGAAAGCAGTTCATTAAGCATGAACTCACCGGGGTTGAAATGCAAGTGTTTTGTTGTTATTGATAACCCAGCCTTCATAATAATATAGTAAAATTCCTTTCTGTTGCTTGTTGACTGTAGACTCCCAAGGAAACCACCAGAAAAAACCTATTGATCAAGCAGAACTAAGTTTGTCCCACCTAATGTAGTGAGAAAGAATAGATGTCTGAGTGCATAAATGGATAGATATTGGGTTGGCCAAAAGGTTTGTTCGCTTTTTTCCATAAGATGGCTCTAGTAGCACTTAGTTGTCTTTAACTTCATTCAAAACAATTTGGGGGCTTCCCTGGTGGCTCAGTGGTTGAGAGTCCGCCTGCCAATGCAGGGGACACGGGTTCGTGCCTCGGTCCGGGAAGATCCCACATGCCGCAGAGCGGCTGGGCCCGTGAACCATGGCCGCTGGACCTGTGCGTCTGGGGCCTGTGCTCCATAACGGGAGAGGCCACAACAGTGAGAGACCCGCGTACCACAAAACAAGCAAACAATTTTGTTAGATTGTATGTGACAGCTGTCATATCAGCGTGCATTTTGAAAAAGTCTTATCGTGGAATGTTACTCAGCCATAAAAAAAAATGAAATTGAGTTAGCTTGTAGTGAGGTGGATGGACCTAGAGGCTGTCTCACAGAGTGAAGTAAGTCAGAAAGAGAAAAACAAATACCGTATGCTAACATATATATGGAATCTTAAAAAAAAAAAAAGGTTCTGCTGAACCTAGGGGCAGGACAGGAATAATGGCGCAGATGTAGAGAATGGACTTGAGGACACGGGGAGGGGGAAGGGTAACCTGGGAAGAAGTGAGAGAGTGGCATGGACATATATACACTACCAAACGTAAAATAGATAGCTAGTGGGAAGCAGCCGCATAGCACAGGGAGATCAACTCGGTGCTTTGTTTCCACCTAGAGGGATGGGATACAGAGGGTGGGAGGGAGACGCAAGAGAGAGGAGATATGGGGTTATATGTATACATATAGCTGGTTCACTTTGTTATACAGCAGAAACTAACACAACATTGTAAAGCAATTATACTCCAATAAAGGTGTTTAAAAGATTTTTTTAATTTAAAAAATTTAAAAAAGACATCCAAATTGGTGAATTTTTGTGTAGCCATTTTAATATTGAAAATGGAAGAAAAAAGCAACATTTTTGGCATATTATTATTTCAAGAAAGGTAAAAATGCAACCAAAATGCAAAAAGAGATTTGTGCAGTGTATGGAGAAGGTGCTGTGACTGACCGAACGTGTCAAAAGTGGTTTGTGAAGTTTCACGCTGGAGATTTCTTGCTGGACGATGCTCCATGGTCAGGTGGACCAGTTGAAGTTGAAAACGATCAAATCAAGACATTAATTGAGAACAATCAATGTTATACTACGCGGGAGATAACCAACATACTCAAAATATCCATATCAAGTGCTGAAAATCATTTGCACTGGCTTGGTTATGTTAATCGCTTTGACGTTTGGGTTCCACGTAAGTTAAGCGGAAAAAAACCTTCTCGACCGTATTTCCGTGTGTGATTCTCTACTTGAACGATTCTCTACAAAACGAAAACATTCCTTTTTGAAAACAAATTGTGACGAGCAATGAAAAATGGATACTGTACAAAAACGTGGAGCAGAAGATATCGTAGGGCAAGCGAAATGAACCACCACCAACCACACCAAAGGCCGGTCTTCATCCAAAGAAGGTGATGTTGTATATATGGTGGGATTGGAAGGGAGTCCTCTATTATGAGCTCCTTCTGGAAAACCAAACGATTAATTAATCGTTTGATTTTCAGCAAACGATTTTCAAAATCCAACAAGTACTGCTCCCAATTAGACCAACTGAAAGCAGCACTCGACAAAAGGCGTCCAGAATTAGACAACAGAAAACACATAATCTTCCATCAGGATATTTCAAGACCATATCTTTCTTTGATGACCAGGCAAAAACTGTTACAGCTTAGCTGGGAAGTTCTGATTCATCTACCGCATTCACCAGACATTGCACCTTCGGATTTCCATTTATTTAGGTCTTTACAAAATTCTCTTAATGGAAAAGATTTCAGTTCCTTGGAAAACTGTAAAAGGCACCCGGAACAGTTCTTTGCTCAAAAAGATAAAAAGTTTTGGGAAGATGGAATCATGAAGTTGCCTGAAAAACGGCAGATGGTAGTGAGACAAAAGGGTGAATACGTTGTCCAATAAAGTTCTTGGTGAAAATGAAAAATGTGTCTTTTATTTTTACTTAAAAAGTGAAGGCACTTTTGGCCAACCACATGATAGATAGATATATAGATAGATAGATAGATAGATAGATGATAGATGGAAGGAAGGAAGGAACTGTCCCAGTAGTGCATAATATGTAGGAAGTCAGGAAAAAATACATGGTTTGGAGGATTGAGCTCAAGTGAATGAAGACAGGTTTTTCAAAATAGGGAAGTTACGGGATTGGACACATTTGTGACATAAATACCTAGGATTTGTGGATACAGCAAGATAAGTATCCATAGCAAGTCTGGATAAGTAAACTGCCTTCTGAAAAGTGGGCTGTTTGCTCAAGTGTGCGATCTGTTGTCGCAGTAGGAGAGCAGTTCGCCCACAGAAGCAAACTGTTAGCCTGGATAAATCGGTTGGCAAGACGTTTTTGTAGCAAACAGTACAGTAATATGTTGATTTAAGGTTTTATCTTCCTGGAATAAACTGTCAAATCATGTTGACACCGATGGCCCCAATTCTTAGTCCCAAAACGATAAACTGTGTTGATACAGGTTGTATCAATACTCACCTGAACCTGTTTTGCCTTATATCAGGCTGTTCTCGGTAACACTCCTTAATAGACCCTAAAATTAAGAGGTGGTGAATGTGTACTAATGTTTAAGTCTGAGTCTTAGTTCAAATTGCCCCGGTTTGTTTAACTTTTCTCCTACAGAAGAGCAGAAAAGCTAATGATACCTTGGAACTCTAAGACTTTTGACTGTCTGCTGATCCCAGCTGTCAGCCTGCTGTTTCATTAACATGAAGTTTAGTGGGACATATATTTTATGCCATATAACATCACAGCCAAAATGGAACACGGAAATACCTGGGCAGATGTTTAGCCTCATGGGGAGGAACTTCATGGGATGCCAGCTTGAGTGAAACTGGAGTTCAGTCACTCCATTCTAATGATTCTAGAGAAAACAGGAAAACGGTTGGAGAAGGCAGAGGGAATTGCGGGGTTTGGACACCCGTGGCTTGAAAAATAGCCTGAAACTGAATTTTCTTCATTCGTGACTTAACAAGGCTATTTAAGGGAATCCTTACAAGTAGAGGTGAAATTGTAACGCAAAGTATGAACTGTTTAAGACAAAAAGAATACAACTAGTCCTAGTCTCTTGAATACCATACTGGACTGTAGAGAGAAGATTTTCCATTTTAAGCAACTTTGCAGGCACTTGAAGGCACTGGTTTATTCCTTTCATATCGGCAGGTCTTTTACTAGCATGGTACTTCACCCTGGCCCCCAATTCCCAAAAGTTGTTCCATCCAAAAGTTACTATTTATTCTCCACCAGAAGTAGAGTTGCTCACCTGCTATTTCTAAAACTGCTATTAATAGAGCCCCCAAAGCACTCCTGTCTGCTGAACAAATCACAGAAATAGTAACATACTGCAATCTGCTATGGAAACTTGTCAATTAAAATAATGGATCTTTAGTTGCAAATCGTTATCACAGTTTGACTTTACAGTGAATGGATGAAGTATGGTAAGGGTAAAGGAAGGGCAATGACAAAGAAAATCATACTAAATGATTTCAGAATTGAATGGTTTTCTTAGAGGATGCAGGTTACTGTGGAGTTGAGACTGACTTGATGGGTAGTAA
Organism: Phocoena sinus; assembly: GCF_008692025.1. Lineage (NCBI taxonomy): Eukaryota > Metazoa > Chordata > Mammalia > Artiodactyla > Phocoenidae > Phocoena > Phocoena sinus. Next base: position 6,138,215 of record NC_045764.1, read on the forward strand.
CTCTTAGGACTGACAAGGAAACCTGGAAATTCTAAAGCTTCTTAGTATTTTTTTTTCTTTTTCTTTTTCTTTTTTTGCGGTACGCGGGCCTCTCGCTGTTGTGGCCTCTCCCGTTGCGGAGCACAGGCTCCGGACGCGCAGGCTCAGCGGCCATGGCTCACGGGCCCAGCCGCTCCGCGGCATGTGGGATCTTCCCGGACCGGGGCACGAACCTGCATCCCCTACATCGGCAGGCGGACTCTCAACCACTGCGCCACCCGGGAAGCCCTATTTTTTTCTTTTTTAAATAAATATATAGAAGTACAACGAACAAACGTTTACGTATGTTAGGTGTAAGTGTAGATATGGATCAAAGTTCACAAAACAAATATGTCAGTGTCACCTGCACCCAGTAAAGTCAAAGAAAAGTAAGTGACCTTCAAGCCCTCAGCTTCCTCCCCTCCATTCCCCAAAACCCCAAATGTATTTCTGTCTTCTATTGCCATTAATGATTGCTTCTTGCTTTTCTGTTTCCTGTGTACAGAGTCGTATCATACTTACTCTTTTGTGCCTGGTTTGTTTTGCTCAGTATTACATCTGGTGAGACTTCTCTATATTGTCATTTATAGTTGTAGTGTATTCTTTCTCATTGTTGTGTAGTGTCGCATCTTGTGACTCTACTACAATGTACCCATTCAACTGCTGATGGACATTTGAGTGGTTTATAGTGTTTGGCTATTAGAAAATCAGGCTGCTATGAAAATTCCAATACATGCCTTTTGTTGAACAAATACATACTCTTCTCTGTTGGGTATTTTGCTAGAAGTCAAAGTGGCGTCTCATGGGGGCACGTGCACAGACCTTCAGTAGATTCTGCCAGTAGCCTTCCAATCTGACCGTGCCAGTTTACTCTCCTACCAATAGAATATGAAGTTCCGGTTGCTTCCTATCCTTACAAATACCTGGTATTTTCTGTCCTTTCTTCATATCGTCTTGTTTTTATATATAATGTCTGCAATCATGTCTAGAATTTTAGCCTTCCCTTCACACACATAGTTAGGATACATAGTTCTTGAAGACCTCATGCGGTCAAGGGCCTCTAAGTCAAACAGAGGGAGCCACATATAGTGGTGGGACAGTGTCAAAATTCTATAGTGTAAAAGTAGGTAACTTCCAGGAGGCTAAGGCTTTTCTCCTTGTCACGAAACTGAATATTCCCGTTATAGAATTTTGATCATGATGTATGAGCAAAAATTATTATCTTAAATTTATGAAAAAGGAAGTTTATGTCCAGAGGCTAACTGTAAAAGACCATTGCCTTTAAACTCAAGCACATATGTGCATCTACGGTGTTTTTCCACAAGGCTATATTGCTTTTTTTGTTATGGGATTATGTGCACAAACTTTTAAGTGGTAACATCCTAGATTAGCTCTGCTCAGTATTTCTTTTGTTTCATTTGTTCATCTTTACATCTCTCATTTAGTTATTCATCAATTTGTTTAATTCTTCATTATCTGACTTCCCCCTGGAATACGCTTCATAAGGGGTGAAAATGTGTCTTACTTATTCATGTTTCTATATCCAGAACCTTGATCTATCTCTGGCACAGAGTAGGTACTCAATAAACATTTTGGTGGGAAAGAATGAATGACCACTAACAAGAGTTTCGTGAGCAAGGATGAAGAATGATGTAGTTTTTAAATTATTAAAATGAAAGCTTTTGGGCTTCCCTGGTGGCGCAGTGGTTAAGAATCCGCCTGCCAATGCAGGGGACACGGGTTTGAGCCCTGGTCCAGGAAGATCCCACATGCTGCGGAGCTACTGAGCCTGCATGCCTAGAGCCCGTGCTCCGCAACAAGAGAAGCCACTGCAATGAGAAGCCCACGCACCACAACCAAGAGTAGCTCCCGCTCGCTACAGCTAGACAACTAGAGAAAGCCCGTGAGCAGCAACGAAGACCCAATGCGGCCAAAAATAAAATAAATAAAATAAGTAAATTTAAAAGAAAAAGAAAACTTTTTTTATTTAAAGCAACTTAATCTGATGGGAACTAGCTTACGTTTAACAATTTAAGACTATTCCCTTTATGGCAACATTTTGCAAGTCCATAGCCAAAACACGTCTGTAGCCAGTCTCGCGAAAAGTTGGAAAAGCTGGCACTTCAAGACTGAGGAAGGTAGGCAGAATTACAAGAGCAAATTCTCAGTGTTCTTTCCTGTCTTATTGCAAGTTATGATATTTCCTATTTCTTGTGTCTTAAGTAATTCATCTGTACTATTTAAGTATCTAATACTGTCTTCTAGTCATGGGGAAAGCTAGTATTTTGATCCATAAAGCAGCTGCTACCTTTTGTCACTGTTTTTAATTCCTACGAGTACTAAGTTTAGATATAAAATGCCGAAGTATTATTGCATGCATTTTCATTTACAGTTATACGACTGTGAGACTTAAAGAAGTCAGGTAATGTATCCATCTATTTCCAGGTATTTAAAGACTCCAGACACATAGCTCTCTACTAAATTCTTAAAATTTCCATGAAATGAAATAAAATAACATTAGTTATTTTATACTTCTTTTGGTATCACACTGAAGTCTCAAACCCCTAAGCTTTACCAACCTTCTTTATGCCTTATCCTTTCTTGTGATATTATAGTTTGAGTTTATTCCTAGCTCAGAAAAACGCTTTCCCTTTTGAGTTTTCAGAAATCAAATGGCCTTTCTTTTCCTTGTTGCTCTGTGCAGAGGCCGCTCTCTGACGCAAAGGCACACTGCCCTGTCTCGTACGGTTATGCTGGTTGCATCTCTAATTTGCATGGTAACTAATGTAAAGGTGGATGCTGCTGTTTGCACCCACAAGAATAGCAAATGTAGAGGTGTTGGAAACACTGTCATAGTTGTCGGAGGACGTCTCCGTCAGCATTTTTCAGAAGAAGGTAACAGCAGGAGGTTTTTATAATGTAACTTTAATTATAATGGCCAGACACCCTGGCATTGGCTGAGGATCTGTTCAGGTTACACCTGCCAAGAATAATTTGAAATGCCTCAAGACATGTGTCTCATAAGTGGTGTCACTCCCTACAGGTGCTAGCCAGCAGTTCTTTCTTTTTTTCCCCCTGTCCCTGGTTTCTGTTCACTCTTGGTCTGGCTACTCAAATACATAGAAACTTGAAGGAAAATGAAGAGCCGTAATCAATGAGGTGAGATTAACAAGGCACTCAGCAAAACCACCATCTCTGTGACACAGCTAAATACCTCCGGTTTTCAAGCTGTGGTTTGGAAATCTAAATTTAAAAAACACAAACAAAATGGGTCATTTCTCACCTTCCAGTATTATTTGTGGAGCTTTATATTTTGAACGTGACCTTCAAAAAGACAGATCATGAAACCTCTGCAACCAACCAGCAGATGGCAATATATAGGCTTCCCTGAGGCTTTCTGATTGTTCCATAGCAGAGGCTGTTAAATTTGTAATTTAGTTTGGCCAGGGAAGTTCAGGGGTAAAGAAATATTTAAACCAAAGTAAAGCAAGCAAATTTTATCTATTTTATAATTTTTTGCAGCTAATTTTATATTTTCTCTAATCCTTAGGGATTATATTTTAGATAATCATCACCAGGATTTCTAGTTCTCTATTTTTAGCCTAACTCCTTGGAATGCAGTTGACTAGAAAGTTAAACTGGGGAGTCTTTAAGCACTTTGAGCAGATTACCACATTTAGGGCTTTGTTAACAACAACAAACATTTAAGACATTGTTAAACTTCCGGATAAATTTATTTCATACACTCCCTGACACTCGTATAATCTACTTGTCTGTAAAACATTTCCAAAGGAGATTTTCAAAATATTGCAGAAGTTTACACTAATATTCTGGTAAGAGGAATAAATGGTTGTCTGTTGCAAGAGATGGGTTATTTCAGTGGAAGCATTAATGAAAGCAAATGTCTATGCTGCCAGGCAACGGAAAGGCTAAACACCGATCTTCACTCTTCAAACTCACTGTCTAATCACAAAAAATGAGAAGAGTTACAGGATCTCCCCTTCTCTTCACTGAACACTGAAGGCACCTGTCCATAATTAGATAGGGGGTGGGGAGGAAACTGACAAACTTCATTACCCTAAGTTGGTAATTCTCACGCTAGTCTGCCTCAGAACAGGAAATGGAAAGTGTTGAGCCGGATGCTGGACATCCTACACCTATTTCTTTAATGGAATTATGATCTGCTAATATTAATTATCAGCCAGTACAGGAAATCTAATACAAAGCATTATTATAGCATTGTTTTTCTCCTAATATATTTGCTGATTCATGAACACCAGGGAAGCGAGGGGATATTGGAATCAGTGGCAGACGAATGATGGATGAATCATAAATTGGATTGTGTGTTGGTTTATTTAATTAGTTTATTAGAGTTCTCTGGAAACATCTAGGCACTGTGTAAAATTAATATATGCAAGAATATTTAGCTGTCCAATTAGGAAAACATAAATTAGTCATATCATGTATGCTGTAAAAAACCACAACTGTCAAAAGAAATTAAACAAATGAAGGGCTAGTAAAAATAAATGTTTGGCATGTGTTCTGAATGCCCTGCTGCACATGAAGGCAGTGAAGAAGACTGAGTTGTTTTTTTCTAATTAATTTATTTGTCTTTATTATTTTTGGCTGTGTCGGTTCTTCGTTGCTGCACGCGGGCTTTCTCTAGTTGCAGCAGGCATGCGCTCCTCTGTTGTGGTGAGCGCAGTCTTCTCACTGCGGTGGCCTCTCTTGTTGCGGACACGGGCTCTAGGTGTGTGGGCTTCAGTAGTTGTGGCTTGGGAGCTCTAGAGCGCAAGCTCAGTAGTTGTGGCGCACGGGCTTAGTTGCTCTGAGGCATGTGGGATCTTCTCAGACCAGGGATGGAACCACAGCACCACCAGGGAAGCCCAGCCTGAGTTTATTAAGAAGGTAACTTCTTCCAAATGATCTTGGTTATCTGGAAGAGTCAACTTCACCTATCTCTTTTTTATTTAGTTACTTATGTACTGACTGACTGATTGGCTGATGACTGTCAGGTGGTCTTTCCAATAGCAGAATTTATGAAATTTCTGATTTTCTTTTATACCTAAAATTTTATCACAGAACTAGAAAAACCATTAGAACATATCCCTTTCTTCCATACTTATTGTTTTAGAAGATAATTCTACTTGGGTTGATCACTTGTTTCGTACCTGTCTGCCTTGAAGATCTTAACCCACTGGTTGAACACGGATCACCATTGTATGAGCAGTAACTGTAGTTAAAAGAAAACTTAATTCCCCTTAGAATCTACTTTATCATGAGCTCTATGGATTCTGAAACGTGCTTTTCCCATCCAATAGTCAAAATTATTTTCTTAGTCTTTTCACTTTATCAATAAATCATTGAACATAAAAAATTACAGACTCTGGCCTGAAAGAAAAGAATAAGTTAATTCGGTGACTTATGTAGCAAGTTTAGGATTTAGCTGTTTTAAATCCAATAGGCTTGTGATAATTATCAGTTAATATTAAAAATGAAGTGACTATCCCTCAGTCAAAAAAGGCTTTAGATTTTAACACAATCTTTGTTTCCAGTTATCTCTGAAACCTAAATAAGTAATTGTGAATTCTCATTTGCGAATCTAGGATCATATGACTTTCTGAGGCCTAGAAATATCTGTTACTGGTTGTACCACCCAGTAGATAGAATTTGTGTATAAAGCAGAACAGGTGCTGACTATTCAGAAAACTAGGTGAACTCACTGCAAGTTTCTGGCAGAGGAACAACAAGAAACCAGTGAATTAAATGAAAACATTGTCAGGCATTTATGAGCCCTTTGAAAGCACACACACACACACACACACACACACACACACACACACACACGAATGGCTAAAAACACGCAGGCTGTTCTAGTTATCCAATAACAGTATTGAGGGCAGAATTTAGTCCTGTGGACAGCTCAGGAAAATCTCATCTGAATCCCTAACTACCAGCCCACCTAACTGCAAAGCCAGCAGTAGATAGCTTTATTTTCATTTACCTAAATGTTTAGCTATTTCTTTGCTCTTTCTGTGCATTCTTTTTTGCATTTCAGATCTTGCTTCTGGAATTTCTGAGGTACATCCTTTAGCAGTTCCATTAAATAAGGTTTATTGGTAGTGAGTCTGTTTTTGTCTGCCTGAAGTATCTTTATTCAGCATTGCTCTGGGTTGATAGTTTAGCTGGAACAGAATTCTTTTTTCTTTTTTACTTACTTGACACATTTATATTGCCATGTGATTGCCATTGTAGCATTAGCTAACACCTCTATTGCATCACAGAATTATCATTTCTTCTAGTGGTGGGAATAATTAAGATCTATTCTTGGGCTTCCCTGGTGGCACAGTGGTTAAGAATCCATCTGCCAATGCAGGGGACACGGGTTCGAGCCCTGGTCCAGGAAGATCTTGCATGCCACACAGCGGCTAAGCCCGTGCCCCACAACTACTGAGCCTGCGTGCCACAACTACTAAATTAGCCCGCGCGCCTAGGACCATTTTTAGAAAAGCCTCTGGTTTTATTCTTCCTCATGATTGCTTTGGCTATTTCGGGTCTTTTATGTTTCCATAAAAAATTGTAGGATTGTTTTTTTTTTTTCTTCTATTTCTGTGAAGAATGCGTTGGAATTTTGATAGAGATTTCACTGAGTCTGTGAATTGCTTTGGGTAGCATGGACCTTTTAACAATCCATAAACATAAATTGTTCTTCCATTTGTATCTTTTTTGATTTCTTTCAACAAAGTCTTGTACTTTATATTGTACAGATCTTTCACTTCCTTGGATAAGTTTATTCATTTTTACTGTTTTTGATGTGATTGTGAATGAGGTAGTTTTTTGTTTTTTGTTCTTTTATAAATTTATTTATTTATTTTTGGCTGAGTTGGGTCTTCGATGCGGTGCACGGGCTTCTCATTGTGGTGGCTTCTCTTGTGGAGCACGGACTCTAGGGGAACGGGCTTCAGTAGTTGAGGCACATGGGCTCAGTAGTTGTGGCTCACGGGCTCTAGAGCTCAGGCTCAGTAGTTGTGGCTCACGGGCTTAGTTGCCTCGTGGCATGTGGGATCTTCCAAGACCAGAGCTCAAACCTGTGTGCCCTGCATTGGCAGGTGGATTCTTAACCACTACACCACCAGGGAAGTCCCGTGTGAGGTAGTTTCATTTTTCAGATGTTTCATTCTTAGTGTATAGAAATGTAACTGATTTCTATGTATTGATTTTTATACCCTGAAGCTTTACTGAATTCACTGATTAGAACCAACAGTTTTTTATTTGAGTCTTTGGGATTTTTGATACCTAAGATCACGTCATTTGCAAACAACCACAAATTTACTTGTTTTTTTTATTTGGATGACTTTTGTTTGTTTTGATTGTTTTAGCTAGGACTTTCAGTACTATGTTAAATAAGAGTTGTTAGTGTGGGTACCCTTGTCTTGTTCCTGATCTTAAAGGAAAAGCTGTCCATTTTTCTCCATTGAGTGTCATGTACGGCCTTTCATATGTGAGCGTATATTCTTCTGTATCCAAACTACTGAGGGTTCTTATCATGAAAAAATAATGTATTTTGTCGAATGCTTTTTCTGCATTTATTGAGATGACCATGTATTTTTTACCTTTCTATTAATGCGTATATTACATTTATTGACTAGTATATGTTGAATCATCCCTGCATCCCAGGGACAAATCCCCCTTTTAATGAGTTCTTTATTTTAGTTTGCTAATATTTTGTTGAGAATTTTTACATCTCTGTTCATCAGGGATATTTGTTTATAGTTTTCTTTTCTAGTATTGTCCTTATCTGGATTTGATATCAGAGTAATACTGGCCTCATAGAATGAGTTTGGCAGTGTTTCCTCCTCTTCATTTTTGCTTTGGAAGCAATTGAGAAGCATTAACATTATATCTTCTTTAAATGTTAAATCGAACTCACTAGTGAAGCCTTTTGGCCCTTGGGTTTTCTATGTTGGGGGATTTTTGATTACCGATTCCATCTCCTTAGTCATTGATCTGTTTGGATTTGCTCTTTCTTCCTCATTCAGTCTTGGTAGTTTCTATGATTCTAGGAACTTATCTACTTCTTCTAGTTTATCTAATTTGTTGTTGTATTAATTGTGCATAGCAATCTCTTATGATTCTTTGTATTTCTGTAGTGTCAGTTGTGATTTCTCTTTTTTCATATCTGATTTTATTTTTCTTCTCTTTTTATTCTTAGTCTTTCTAAAGGTTTGTCAATATTTTTTATCTTTAAAAAAAAACAGCTCTTGATTTCATTGACCTTTCCTATTTTTCTGGTCTCTATTTCGTTTATTTCTACTCTGATCTTTATTATTTTGTTCCTTCTGCTGACTTTGTTCTTTTTCTTAATTTGTTCTTCTTTTCCTAGTTCCTTGAGATATAAAGTTAAGTTGCTTATGTGCAATCTTTCTAGTTTCTTATTATGTACAATTATCACTCTAAACTTCCTTCTCCAACTGCTTTTGCAGCATCACATAGGTTTTGGTATGTTATGTTTCCATTGTCATTTGTTTTGAGATATTCTTTGCTTTCCCTTTTAATTTCTTCCTTGACCCATTGTTTGTTCAGGAATGTATTTCTTCGTTTCCACATATTTGTAGATTTTTGAACTCTCTGCATGCTGTTGATTTCTAGTTTCATATCTCTGTGGTCAGAAAAGATACTTGGTATTATTTCAGTCTTCTTAAATTTCTAAGGCTTGCTTTGTGTCATATCGTATGACTGATCTTTGAGAATGGAACAGAATTCTAATTCAAAGTTATTTTCATTCAAAATTTTCTTAATATCAGTCACTACTTCAGTATTTTGTGGTTGCTCTGTGTGTGTATGTGTATATGTATGTGTGTGTATATATATATATTTTTTCTAGAAGTTCAATTTGTAATATTTCTTTCACACTGTTGGTCACATTTTATAGTTCTTGATCCTTGTACAAAATTTGGATTACCTCTTTCTTCTTTAAACTTGTAGTAATTATTCTTATTCCTGGGTCTGGCAATTCTAGTACCTGACATCCCTGGGGTTCTAATTATGAATTTTTGTTATTCCTGCAGATTTTTGGTCAACATCATTAACTTCTTTCAGTATTTACTCATTTTAGATTGGGAGTTTAAATTTGGCTTATCTCAATCTTTGAACATATGAAGGGGCCTGGCATCTGGATGCTTTCTTTTTGAGAGATTATATGTGTCCTTCTGTTAGACTTCCATGGCACTATAATCCAAAATTAATTTCTTGGTTTTATCTACTCCAGGCCACCGAAGTAATCCAGTAGCTAGGTATTATATAACTCCCTCTTTGATTAAAGTGTAGCTTTTGGTGTCCCAAGCTTTATGTGAAGATCTCAGTTCTATTTTCTCAAGGTTTTGTCTCTTATTCCTTCTCAACTGTTAGAATCTTGGTAAGCAAATGTCTTTAGGGTGGCATTCACTTCTTCTTTTATAGAGATAAAATTCACATACCTTAGAATTCATCCTGCTACAGTATAAAATTCAGTGGAGGTTAGTATATTCATAAGGCTGTGAAACTATAACCACCATATGATTCCAGGACATGTTAATCACCCTAAAAAGAAACCCATGCCCTCTTCCCTCAGCTGATGACAACCACTAATCTGCTTTCTGTCTCTGTGGATTTGCCATTTCTACACATATCGTATAAAATGAATTACACAATTGGAGGCTTTGTGTCTGGCGCTTTTCACTTAGCATAGTGATTTTTTTTAAATTTTATTAATTTATTTATTTATGGCTGTGTTGAGTCTTCGTTTCTGTGTGAGGGCTTGCTCTAGTTGTGGCAAGCGGGGGCCACTCTTCACCACGGTACGCGGGCCTCTCACTATCGCGGCCTCTCTTGTTGTGGAGCACAGGCTCCAGACGCGCAGGCTCAGTAATTGCGGCTCACGGGCCCACTTGCTCCGCGGCATGTGGTATCTTCCCAGACGAGGGCTCGAACCCGTGTCCCCTGCATTGGCAGGCAGATTCTCAACCACTGCGCCAAAAAAAAGGGAAGCCCCCCCTTATTTTAACAACTTTATTGGAGTATAATTGCTTTACAATGGTGTGTTAGTTTCTGCTTTATAACAAAGTGAATAAGTTATATATATACATATGTTCCCATATCTCTTCCTTCTTGTGTCTCCCTCCCTCCCACCCTCCCTATCCCACCCCCCCAGGTGGTCAGAAACCACCGAGCTGATCTCCCTGTGCTATGCGGCTGCTTCCCACTAGCTATCTACCTTACATTTGGTAGTGTATATATGTCCATGCCACTCTCTCACTTTGTCACAGCTTACCCTTCACCCTCCCCATATCCTCAAATCCATTCTCTAGTAGGTCTGTTTCTTTATTGCCGTCTTACCCCTAGGTTCTTCATGACCTTTTTTTTCCCCTTAGATTCCATATATGTGTTAGCATACGGTATTTGTTTTTCTCTTTCTGACTTACTTCACTCTGTATGACAGCCTCTAGGTCCATCCACCTCACTACAAATATCTCAATTTCGTTTCTTTTTATGGCTGAGTAATATTCCATTGTATACATGTGCCACATCTTCTTTATCCATTCATCTGATGGTGGACAGTTAGGTTGCTTCCATGTCCTGGCTATGGTAAATAGAGCTGCAATGAACATTGTGGTACATGACTCTTTCTGAATTATGGTTTTCTCAGGGTATATGCTCAGTGGTGGGATTGCTGGGTCATATGGTAGTTCTATTTGTAGTTTTTTACAGAACCTCCATGCTATTCTCGATAGTGGCTGTATCAATTTACATTCCCACCAACAGTGCAAGAGTGTTCCCTTTTCTCCACACCCTCTCCACCATTTATTATTTCTAGATTTTTTGATGTTGGCCATTCTGACCGGTGTGAGATGATATCTCATTGTAGTTTTGATTTGCATTTCTCTAATGATTAATGATGTTGAGCATTCTCTACAAAGAGAATCCTAAAGATGCTACCAGAAAACTACCAGAGCTAATCAATGAATTTGGTAAAGTAGCAGGATACAAAATTAATGCACAGAAGTCTCTGGCATTCCTATACAGTAATGATGAAAAATCTGAAAGTGAAATTAAGAAAACACTCCCATTTACCATTGCAACAAAAAGAATAAAATATCTAGGAATAAACCTACCTAAGGAGACAAAAGACTTGTATGCAGAAATTTATAAGACACTGATGAAAGAAATTAAAGATGATACAAATAGATGGAGAGATATACCATGTTCTTGGATTGGAAGAATCAACATTGTGAAAATGACTCTACTATCCAAAGCAATCTACAGACTCAGTGCAATCCCTATCAAACTACCACTGGCATTTTTCACAGAACTAGAACAAAAAATTTCACAATTTGTATGGAAACACAAAAGACCCCGAATAGCCAAAGCAATCTTGAGAACGAAAAATGGAGCTGGAGGAATCAGGCTCCCTGACTTCAGACTACACTACAAAGCTACAGTAATCAAGGCAGTATGGTACTGGCACAAAAACAGAAATATAGATCAATGGAACAGGATAGAAAGCCCAAAGATAAACCCACACATATATGGTCACCTTATCTTTGATAAAGTAGGCAAGAATATACAGTGGAGAAAAGACAGCCTCTTCAATAAGTGGTGCTGGGTAAACTGGACAGGTACATGTAAAAGTATGAAATTAGAACACTCCCTAACACCATAGACAAAAATAAACTCAAAATGGATTAAAGACCTAAATGTAAGGCCAGACAATATCAAACTCTTAGAGGAAAACATAGGCAGAATATGCTATGACATAAATCACAGCAAGATCCTTTTTGACCCACCTCCTAGAGAAATGGAAATAAAAACAAAAATAAACAAATGGGACCTAATGAAACTTCAAAGCTTTTGCACAGCAAAGGAAACCATAAACAAGACCAAAAGACAACCCTCAGAATGGGAGAAAATATGTGCAAATGAAGCAACTGACAAAGGATTAATCTCCAAAATTTACAAGCAGCTCATGCAGCTCAATAACAAAAAAAACAATCCAATCCAAAAATGGGCAGAAGACCTAAACAGACATTTCTCCAAAGAAGATATACAGATTGCCCACAAACACATGAAAGAATGCTCAGCATAGTGTTTTTGAGATTCATCCCTGTTGTAGCATGTATCAGTACTGCATTCTTTTTTCTTGGCTGATTAATATTTCCTTGTGTGGATGCATCATATACTGTTTATTTGTTCATCAGCTCATGGTCATTTTGGTAGTTTCCATTTTTAGACTATTATTAATAATGTTGCTGTGCATATTCATGTACAAGATTTTGTGTGGACTTTTTTTTTTTTTTTTTTTTTGCATTTTCTTTGGTCTGTATCTAGGGTTGACATTGCTGGGTCACATGATAACTCTATCTTTAACATTTCAAAGAAACACCAAACTGTTCTACACAGTAGTTGTGCCATTTTACATTCCCACCAGCAATGTAGTAAGTATGAATCTCTGCACATCCTTGCATACAGTTTCTGTTATTTGTCTTTTTTATTATTGCCACTTTAGTGAGTATGAAATGGTGTCTCGTTGTGGTTTTGAATTTCATTTTCCAGTGACTAGTGATATTGAGCATCTTTTCATATGCTTATTGGCCATTTGTATATCATCTTTGGAGAAATGTCTGTTCAAATCTTTGGCTTATTTTTAAATAAAATTGTCTTTTTATTGTTGAGTTTTAAGACAAGCCTTTGTCAGATATATAATTTGCAAATATTTTCTCCCATTATGTGGGCTGTCTTTTCCCTTCCCCTTTAGTGTCCTTTGAAAATAGAAAGATTTTAATTTTCATGAAGGCCATTTTCTCTGGTTACTTATACTTGTCATATTTAAGTAGCCATTGGGCTACTTCTTCACTTGCCAACTATGTTTTTAGGTCCTTCTTTAATTTTGATCTTTGGGGATTTCTCTTACATTTGTGCAGGCTCAGGCATGTATTTAATAGGAGTTTTGTTGTATTTTTTCCATTGCTACATATTTTTTAGTGGGAGGGATTATCAGAACATCTGGTACACCTTATTTTCAGAAATGGGTATGACAATTTCTACTACCTTGATGTATGGAGTCAGTAAAACACATGCCAAGGAACACTTTTTTGGGAACCGAGGAGACCTGAATTCAGATTTTGTTTCTACTACTTAATAAGCCTTTGAGGTTGTTAATTAATGTCTCAGTCTGAATATCCTCACGTTAAAATAGAGCTAATAATAGTAATACCTAATTCATACAGTATTTGTGAGGGTAGAACAAGATAATACATGTAGCTGGAACATTCTAAGAACTCAGTAAATGTTGCGTAGCTATATCATTATTAATAATAAAGTTCTTTTCAGAGTGTCTTTAGAAACTGCATGTGTCAACTATTTACCCGTTTCTTTTAGTAAGAGTAAAATATTTTGACTGTGCTACATTTTCCTGAATGGGAATTTATTGAGCACTACTGTATTTAAAAAAATTTTTTATTGAAATATAGTTCATTTACAATGTTGTGTTAGTTTCAGGTGTACAGTAAAGTGATTCAGTTATGCATATATATATTCTTTTTTTACATTCTCTTCCATTATAGGTTATTACAAGATATTGAGTATAGTTCCCTGTGCTCTACAGTAGGTCCTTGTTGGTTATCTGCTTTATATACAGTAGTGTGTATATTTTAATCCCAAACTCTTAATTTGTCCCTTCCCCACTCCCCTTTGGTAACCATAAGTTTGTTTTCTATGTCTGTGAATCTCCTTCTGTTTTGTAAATAAGTTCATTTTTATCATTTTTTTAAAGATTCCACATATAAGTGATATCGTATGATATTTGTCTTTCTCTGCCTGGCTTACTTCACTTAGTATGATCATCTCTAGGTCCACTACTGTATTTATTAACTTGTTTTATAAAGTATGACACTGAGGCTGAGGGAGACATAATAGACTGATGAGATTCACAAAATCAGTAAGTAGTAGAACTAAGATTTGAACCCACCTTGTCTGACTCTGAGATACATATCCATTTTTACTAAATCCAAGAATCTCTTAAATCTAATTTCTCATCCTATATAATTATTCTACACACTTCTGATCCCATTATGTGTGATGATTTCTTCTCTGAATCTGTTCAGTACTGCAGCTACTAACAATAAGAAGTTATTTAAATTCAAATTATCTAAAATTGAATGACATTAAAAATTAAGTTCCTCAGTTGCACCAGCCACATTACAAATCCTTCCAAGCCACATGTGTCAAGTGGCTATCATATTCAACAGCACAGATACAAAACGTTTCCATCATTGCAGAAAGTTCCACTGGACTATTCAGTTTTTTTCATTGAGAGAACTATATCACAGACACGATCACAGCCTTTGTTTCCTCCATCATTGCCCTTTAAAATCATATCAGACATTTTTGCACTTAACCACATCAAAAATTGCAAGCTGCGTTAAAGACTCCAGTCTGGTTGGCATTTGTACACTGATTGCCCTGTGTTTAGGTGAATGAATGAGGTGCTGTTTGCCTGCCTTTTGCTGGCGTTTGACAACCGTTTCCTCCTGGGGCATACAACAACATTTCAAATCAAAATGACTCACTGCCTAAAAATAAGCTTAAGCGCAGCTGAATGAAAGTATATGAAAATTATATTCTCCTAAGTGAGCCCTATGTAAGCATTTATTTCTATTAGACAAATTCTAGTATTTATGGAAATTTACTGAATCCTATATATTCTAAACCTTTCTTGTATAAAAAAAAAAGAAGGATATTGCATCAGTAAGCAGTTATCTCAATTTTAAAGAAAGTAAGAAATTGATTAGCAGGACAAGACACTATTTATAGAACCTCTAATATTTAGTGTCTATCAAGTGAAGACCATAACACCCTTTACTTACTGTTCTTAATGTCAGGATTCCTGGCAGAGAAATTGAAACGAATTATAGCAAATAATGTTACTAATGCCATTTATGTAGTTGAGGATGGAGTAGATTTCTCTGACTCTTGAATCAGTGATTTACTGGGACTTTGGTATGTTTCTATTTGGGGGTACTTCATGGGCAGTATAATCTGGATTTCAAGATAACTCATTAGTTAATAATTGAAGAGAAAAGATATGAGAGCCCCTGCATTTTGGGGAAACAAGACATCAAACTCTGATTTGGGAGTAACCGCATTTTACCGAATTGAAACTATACAATTTCATTTCTTAGCAAAAAGAATATAATTTAATGAATTGGTCCTCCATGAAGTACTTAGGAAGCATAGCATCTATTTTCATAATTTTAATACCCATGGAAAGAAGTCACCTTTTTAAAATGGAAGTTGATAAGAGGCAGCAGAAAATGGATGTATTAAGCATCTTAAAGGAATGGTTTGTAGAGAAGAGGCTCTGTCAGGACAGTGATGGGTCTGTCTTATCACCTCATCTTTTTCTACTTGCTCAGCATCTGGCACATACTGGTCACTCGATCAATAATCATCAATTCATGTGGTCAAGACAAAAGAGAGGAATCCCAAATCTTACCTTAAGACATATGGCCCCTCTAACGATGATTACGAAGAATATATGATAAACTACTGTTCAGTTAATTGTGTCTAAATGGATTTGCCACAGCAGATGGGTACTGGTCTGCATGGAACATAGAAAAAGAAAGCCAAAGGTTAGAAAATGTTAAAGTGATATGTCAAAAGCACTAATAGGGGAGTGTGAAGTAGCACTCTGGTATAAATGACCCAAAATGGAGGGTTCACATTATCTCTGAACAGAAACATCCTCAGAGAAGCATAGGTAATTCAGGAAGGCTGCAGTTGTTTGATGGAAATATTTCATAAGAATGAGTATCTGGTTTTCTCTTCTTTACTCATCATCCTAATTTATGTGTGATTTTCCCACGTTAACCTACCCATCTAGGTAACATACTCTAAATACATGGCTATTCTGACGACTACATTTCTACTGATTATTTTATGTCAGCTTTCTTTTTTATACGTCAATCTCTTCTGCTTTGGGTTAATGTGATTCTGTTCTCCCCAAACTGATCATCAGTTAATGAACTAATAGTAGAAAACTTCTAGCCCTGCAAAAGTTTGGGACCCTTAATCCATGATGACCTCCAAGGTGCAGAAATTTGATGAGACTCAAGGAAACAACTACTGTCTTTTTTATCAATGTTATTCTACAACAACACCATGACCAATGTAAAAACAACAACAAAGTCAACTCCTGGCTTCCAGTCTGACATATAAAGAGGTTGGAAGCCATTACTCCTCTTCTAAACAAAGCTGAACAAACTTAAAATCAACAAGGCTTCTTAGGTCCATCAGAGAGTTGAGGTCACAGGGCAGATGGCTGCCCTGAACCCTGGAGAAATGGGCAAATACTGAGAATCACAGCTTTGCCAGGAGCCAACAAGTGGTAGGAAAACTTAAATAGGAATTTTCCACTGCTGGATGTTGAGTGTGGGATAGCTTGAGAATGTAAAAAGTACCTGGGGTCCCAGGCTTAAAAGACGCCCACACTTGCATGAGTTTTACCTCCAGGAACCCCACTAGGGTCTCAGGGTGAAGAGCAGAGGAAAAGTCTCTCCTGTCTCAGGAGACAGAGGAAAGGGGACCATTTGCAAATACATCCAGATCATGCTGTTCTCCTTTAACAAAGGCCTGTCCTCACACACAAATATTTTACCAGATCCTAACCAACATCAATTTGAACACAGCCTAACTGATGTGGGGGAAGGGAAATGCACAACTTCAGCCCCCTGTGTGACCTAAAGTGAGCACTGGGGGAGAGCTGAGAAGTATTGTGAATACTTGCGAAGGTCACAGCCAAGGGCCACAGGCTCACTAAACTGATGCCTAATCATAAGGTTTTAGAGTCCTTCTCTTCCCACATCTTACTACCCCATCACCAGGGCTTCTGGTTTATAGTAGGGGTTTACAACAGAAAGGCTCAGATTCTATTTAAGAAGGAGCCTCTAGGGAGAACCAAAGACAGTAAGGGAGATGAAAAGAAGGACACAAAAGGAAATCTTAGCTTCTGACACCTGCAACTGTTACAAGCACTAAATACAATCTAATTCCTGGCCAGATAAATGTAAAACCTCACACTAAAGTCTGTTTTCCTCAGTTCCTTTTGTCCAATACATCATATCAAGCTTAAAACAAAAAATTACAATGTAAAATAAAAGGCAAAAACATATTTGATAGAAACAAAGTAAGCATTGCAAGTAGACACAGATATGGCAGAGGTTTTGGAATTATCAGAACAGGAATTTTAAATAATTATAATTACTGTGCTAAGGAATATAATGGAAAAAGTGGATAACATCCAAAAACAGATAAGTAAATTCAGCAGAGATATGGATGCTCTAAAAAAAAAAAGAATCAAAAAACAATGCTAGAAATCAAAAACACAGTAACAGAAGTAAAGAATGTCTTCATGAGCTTATCAGTAGACTGGACATGGCTGAGGAAAGAGTCAGTGGGCTTGAAAATATGTCAACAGTTAACTTCCCACACTGGAAGATAAAGAGAAAAAAAGGAACAGCATATCTAGGAACTGTGGGATACTTGCAAAAACAGCAATATATATGTAAGGGGACTACCAGAAGAAATAAAGAAAGAGAAGAAATACTTGAAGTAATAATGGCTAATAATTTCCCCAAATTAAGGACAGACATCACCAAACCACAGATATAAGAAGCTCAGAAAACACCAATTAGGATAAATACCTAATCTCCACATAGTCAAACTGCAGATGATCAAAGACAAAGAGACAATTTTGAAAGAAGCTAGAGGGGGAAAAGAAACCTTAAATATAGAGGAACAAGAATTAAAAATTACATCAGACTTTTCTTCAGAAATCTAGAAAGTAAGAAATAGTGGAGTTAAATATTAAATTGAAAGAAAGAAAACCCACTGGCCTAGAAGTATGTATTCAGTGAAATTATCCTTCATTTAAAAGTGAAGGAGAAAAAAATTACTTTTTCATACAAATAAAAATGGAGGGAATTCATCACCAATAGACTTGCCTTGCAAGAAACGTTAAATGAAATTCTTCACTGAGAAAAAAAAAGAATACAAATCAGAAACTCAGATGTACATAAAGAAAGAAAGTGCATTAGAGAAAGAATAGATGAAGATAAATTTTTATAATTTTTAATTGATCTAACCAGATAGCAATTTGTTCAAAATAGTAGTAGCAATGGTGTATTTAATGATTATAACTTATAAACACATGCAATAAGTGACAGCAGTGGAATAAAGGACAGGAGAGCGGAATTAGTAATACTCTATTAATAGTGTTATTTGAAAGTGTACTTAAATTAGTTCTAAACATATATTGCAGATTTAGGGCAACAGCTAAAATTTTTTTAAAGAAGTATAATTGATATGCTAAGAGAAGAAATGGAATCATATAAAATGCCCAATTAAAAACAAAGAAGGCAGAAAAGAGTAGAAGATAAAAATATAAACAATGAACAAAGGCAATAAACAGAAAAGTTGCAAATAACATAGATATTAATCCAACTTTATTAATAATCACATGAAGACAAGTGAACAAGTAAGCCACAAAAAGTCCTGGAGGAAATTTAAATGTATGTTGTTAAGTGAAATCAGCTGGTATGAAACGCTTAGTGAAATCAGCTGGTATATTGCTAAGTGAAATCAGCTGGTATCAATCAGTTGCTAGGGTGTGATCAACTCTATGACATTCTTGAAAATGCAAAACTATCAAGAGAGTAAAAGATCACTGGTTGCCAGACATTCAGGGAGAGGGAGTATGGATGAAGAGGTAGAGCAAGGGGCATTTTTAGGGCAGTGAAACTATATGATACTGTGATGGTGGATATATGATAGGCATTTGTCAAGACCCTTAGAGCTGTGCAACACAAAGAGTGAACCATAGTTAAAACTAACAATGTATCAAATTTAGTTTATTAATCCTAAAGCTGCTCTGAAAAATTAAAGTCTTTAAGTTAAAAAAAATCAGTCCCATGCCTAGTAGAGCTAGTTGAATTGTTTTCATAGTATAACTTTGAAATTTAAGGTACAATGTCCAATTAATAATATTCATTGAATTACATGTTATCTGTCATTCTGATGTACTAATCACTTGAAAGAATTAACAGCAGCCCCTAATAATGTCTGGCTTATAACAAAAAGAAAGTTGGGAATAGAATTCTGGCTCAAATATTATATCCTGCATCATCCCACCCTTAATGCTGTCTGCCATTATGACTAATCACTTCGCTAATTAGATTTTAAAGATTTTTCATGATTACATTTAGTGAAAAATTTTGGAACGTATGCATGATTATTATACATTTCGTGATCTCGTAGTAGCACTGAAAAAAGTTAGAATTAAAAAGAAAATCTATTATTAATCTACAAGGAAGTGCTACCATGCCAATAACAATGTACTGACTTGCCTGCACACCCAAAAATTCAACCTGTTCACTTCTCAAAATAGTAAAAATATTCACACACAGCTGTCAGCATAAACAAAAGTATGCTCTCTGCATCACAGAGAGAATGTTTGTAAAAACACAGGCATGGCTGTGTCTGTCTCTACACAGGTTTAAAAAGTTATCATTTGTGTAAGAATCAGCAGTATACAGAATGCTTGAAAAACCTGAAATAAAAATATATATTAGCTAAAGGATAGCAGTTGAAACAAAAAATTCTGAGATGTTACCCAACTGAAATTCATTTGATTTTAAAACGTGTGGCATGTGGTGCGACTTTACCAATACTTCATATATGTATTCCCCACTTGTCATATTATATGGGACAATTTTCTATTGATGACCACAGAGGGCAATTTTGGTTTTGGTAGCAGCATTTTTAAGAAAAAGTAATTTTAGCAGGAGTGAGGGAATGATGAATAGGCAGAGTACAAAGGGATTTTTTAGGGAAGTGAAACCATTTTGTGTGATACTGTATATATATTCCAACAGAATCCTTGGAAGTTAGCAGTCACAAATCACACACTTATTATCTCTGATAAAGCTCAGGGACATTTACGAGTGTGGAGGAAAGGTAACCCTCTTGCACTGCTGGTGGGAATGTAAATTGATACCACCACTATGGAGGACAGTATGGAGGTTCTGTTCTATTATATAGTGGTTCAACAATGTAAACTTATGTTGCTCTTCAAAATTTATCAGTGTATTTCTTTTAGGTTAATACATTATCAACCTTTCACATATTTTTCCATGAGGCTGTTAATTTTGGGTGCAAAATATATTTTATATAGTTATTAAATCAAATTTTAATTATATTTCCAGAGGATCTATATCTATATTTAATTTTAAAATGTTATTATTTTATTTTTATCGAAGTCTAGTTGACTTACAGTTTTGTGTTAGTTTCAGGTGAACGTATGGTTTAGCTTCTTTCCTTCACAGGATATTTGCTAAAGGAAGAGGCAAATGCCAAGCCAAAAAAAAAATTAGAAAAAGTATTACCAATAAGAAATAACATTAAGAATGACTTGTTTTTCACATATTTAAACATAAGCAATTTTTAAAAGCTATTTTCAGTTTCCATTTCTGTGTCTTGGTATTAGCAGGAAAGAAATTAACCTTTAAATATCTGAAGAAGCTCAGGGAGGCTGATTCCCTAAAAGTTACTTGACTATTTTCAGGGACTACCAAAATTTTCAATGTACACTGAATAAAACCTATGGACAAAATTTTACATGCTTTCATTAGAATCCATGTATGTTATTCAAAAAGAAATTTAAAACCTACTTTACCAAACCAGATAAAGAATTGTACAATACCAAGAAACTAGAGAAAAAAATTGTGCCATACAAAAAGTTGTACTACAGTACAATTATTCTATTGATAAGTGCATTCTATCATCAACTTAATTCATTTTACAGAATGTTTAACCTACTTCATCACAAAAAGTACAATCATATTTTAAGTGCTCAATCAATAATTAATTTTTTAGCAGTAGTTTTTTTCTTTCATTAAATATACAGAAAAAGGACAATTACCATGTTTCACGATATTAATGTTTTTATCTCAGAGCTTTAGAATGTGATCTTAATTTTTCTCACATGCTAAGCAAAATTTACTGAAGGCATACCATATGTGACTTCGTAAATAAATTGTAATCTTAACTAGACAATATATTGGATTATAACAGGCTAAGGAATGAGAAATAAATTTTCTTAGCTTTATAAATATGCAGATAAGTTAGTTACATTAGCAAATTTTAAGTTTAATAATGTGAATATTAAGACTGTATCTGAATAAAAAATGAATTTAGACTTTTTCTGAAATTTGGATTGGACTGATTGTTGTCAAGAGAGAATTGAGCTGTCTTATTAGATTGTATATAAACTATTTCCCACAAATTGAAGGACCTAAATCTGCATCTCCAAGATTTGGATAGATAAAGTTTTTTAAACATATGATGAAATAAAAGCATTTAATAAAAATTATTATTTTAGCAAAATTGTATTGAAGCAATCAATTTTTAGATATTTTTCCAACTCTTTCTGAATCTATCAGATTATGTAATGTGCTTCAAGCAGAGATAATTAACACACATTTGATAAATCTTAGTGAAGGCTTTTGGTTTACTTCCCAGAAGTTGAGAAAATGAAAGATTTTATTGACTGAGTAACAAATGCTGTTGCAACTCAGGTCATTTCCAATTCTTTTCTTTCAAAACATTTGAAGGAGGACCTATTCAAATGGTCAGCTCACACATCATTAAGAATAATCTGGATGATACATCACTATATGATATTTGGCTTATATTTCAAGAAGAATTGAGTACCATTAGTATCATTCCTTTCATTCCCATCTCCTTATTTAGATGAACAAGGTCTCTCAGGCTTTACAACAATATTCACAGTGAATTAAATAGAATTTACATTATGTCCCTTCTCATAAATAATATTCATCCATGAATACATGAACTGATTGAAGTAAAACAGCCCTAGTTACCTCATTATGAGATTCATTTCCAATTAAACATTACTCTTTTTAAAAAAATAAATTTCCAAGTGTGTAATGCATTTATTGTATTGTGTTAATGTATTATTAATAAGTATAATAATAATTCAATCCACAAAATCATTTAGAGCATTATAGTTAGAGAGAATTTAACCAACATAAAATTTTAATTTACATACATCTTTTTGTGACAGACCTATGTTTTATAAAATCAATCAAAGACTCAAGAATGAAAGCATATTGTCAGAGGACGAAAATGTAGAGAAGGGGAAATAACATAGAATTTCAATGAGAAGATGGACTATTATAAATATTCCTAATAAAGAAGAGCCTTTTCATGATTTCTTTCATAGAAATTGTGGGTATTAAATTATTATGGCATTTGGAGTGTATTGGATATAAGTATTTTTATTTTATTGTGGTAACAACATGTCACATGACATCTTCCTTCTTCACAGAGTTTTAAGTGTACACGCAGTATTGCTAGTCATAAGCGCAGTGTTTTATAGATTAGAACCTACTCATCTTGCAAAACTGAAAATTTATATTGATTGATGGACAACCCCACTTTTCCCCTCACCCCAGCCACTGCTTTTATGAGTTCAACGTTTGTAGACTGCACATATGAGGTTATGCAGCATTTGTTTTTCTTTGTCTGACTTATCATTGTTATGTCTTCCATGTTCATCCGTACTGTTGCATAGAGCAGGATTTTCTTCATTTTGGGGGCTGAATACTATTCTGACAGACACTTAGGTTGTTTCCCTATCTTGGCTGTTGAAAATGATACCTCAGCGAACGTGGAGGTGCAGATATCTTTTTGAACTAGAGCTTTTGTTTTCTTTGGATAAATACCCAGAAGATGAATTGCTGGATCACGTGGTAGATCTATTTTAATTTTTTGAGGAATCTCCATACTGTCTTCCATAACAGCTGCATCATTTTGCATGATACTAACAGAGTACAAGGGTTTCAGTTTCTCCACATCCTCGCTAACAAGTATTGTGCTTATTTTCTATAATAGCCACCCTAACAAGTATGAAGTGATGTTTCATTGTTGTTTTGATTTGCTCTCCCTGATAATTAGTGGCCTTGAGCATCTTTTCATATGTGGGCCATTTGTGTGTCTTCTATCAGTTACATTTAAAAAATAATACTAGTTTTATTTTTAAATGACAGTATTTATAACACACCTGAATTTTCACCATTTGAAACTTAGGATCAAGATTCTTAGATGACTATTTAAAAATATGCGAAGAGTACATAGGTTTTCAAAAATATTTTGAAGTAATACAGGAGAAAATCATTTGCAGACTACCGCTATAAATGCTATAAAACAACTCCTAATGATAGTATCATTTTTTGAAATTATTTTATTGTTCTCGAGGGAACATACAACTTAAAAGTTAAGTGATGGTCAGGCTACAGTTAATCTACTTAAGTATATCCTTAAATCTATCCATTTTAAGTTAACTACTACCTATTCTTTCTGTATAGTTAATTTTATGATAATAAGATTCTGGAATGTAACTCCATGAAGATAGATTTTTGTCAGTTTTGGTCCCATCTGTATCCCTAGGACCTCGAAGCATGTCTGGCATATAGTAAGATCCAATAAATATTAAGTGACTGACCAAATAAATTTTCTTTATTAAAAAAGTTAAATAATATTATGGTTATAATGAAAATCAGTCATCTTCTCCAAGGGGTCAGCAAATTACACCCCACCAGTTTTTTTTTTTTTTAATTTATTTGTTTATTTGGCTAGGTCAGGTCTTAGTTGAAGCATGCAGGATCTTTGTTGTGGCATGCGGGGTCTTTTAGTTGCAACATGGGAACTCTTAGTTGCAGCATGTGGGATCTAGTTCCCTGACCAGGGATAGAACCCGGGCCCCCTGCGTTGGGAGTGCAGAGTCTTAGCCACTGGATCACCAGGGAAGTCCCCCACCAGTTGTTTTTGTTCCCCCAAAAAAGTTGTATTGGAACACAGCATTCATGCCCATGTTTCTGTACCGTCCGTGGCAGCTTTCACACTATACGGATAGAGGTGAGTAGTTGCATAAGAGAACATATGGCCTGCATAGGCTAAACTATTTGGTATGTAGCCCTTTCCAGTAAATGTTTGTCGATTCTTGCTCTATCACATCTTTCTCCACTCTCAGGGAAGCAGAAATTAAAACTCTTTTAGCTGTTTCTTCTGGTATTTAACTCTGCACTTATAAATGTCACCTGTATTGCTTTTAGCCTGCATTAAAAGACAGATACACACACACACGTGCTCCAAACAGATGCACAAACACTTCCCTTTGGCTTAAATCAATATTTAGTCTTTTTAAAAAGTTACTGTGACTATGTAATTATCATTAACAACTGACACATTTCATTTTTTTTCCTGTACAATCTTTTGATTTTCCTGAATTTAGGATTACTTTGATCTGTGCAAGGACCAAACAGTATTAATATTAACCCAAAATTTGTATAGCCCTGGGAGCTTTCAGGTTTTCACCCACATGCCCCTAATATAAGTGTAGAAAAGTGTACAAATTTTGTCTGCAGCCTGATAAAATTTTACAAGATGTAACTGTTACCCAGATCAAGATGTAGAACATTTGCCGCAATCCAGAGTGTCTCTGTGTTTCCTCCCAGACATTCCAGCCCCAAAAGTAACCACTATTATCATTTCCATCGTTACAGATTTATATTTCCTGTTTTTGAACTTGCTATAAACTAAATCATGCACCAAAACTCTATCTTACTTTCATTCATGTCAGCGAGATTTATTCATGTGGTTGCATGCAGGTAGTTATCTACCATTATCATGATTAATTTTGTAAGGAATTGCCAAACCATCTTCCAAAGTGGCCGCACCATTTTGCATTCCCACCGGCAATGAATGGGAGTTCCTGTTGATCCACATCCTTGCCAGCTTTTGAGTTGTCAGTGTGTTGAATTTTGGCCATTCTAGTAGTTGTGTAGTGGTATCTCACTGTTGTTTTAATTCGAAATTCTCTAATGACATGTGACGTGGAGCATCTTTTTATATGCTTATTGTCATCTGTATATCTTCTTTGGCGAAGTGTCCATTCAGGTCTTTGCCACATTTTTAAATCAGGTTGTTCATTTTCTTATGGTTCACTTTTAAAAGTTATATGCAGTTTTTGGATAATAGTCCTTTATCAGATGTGTCTTTTGCCGATATTTTCTCCTAGTCTTTGGCTTAACTTCTCAGTCTCTTGACAGAGTCTTTTGCAGAACATGAGCTTTTAACTCCAGTTTGTTTCTTTCATGGATTGTGCCTGTGGTGTTATATCCAAAAATTCCTCTCCATACCCAAGGTCATCTAGATTTTCTCCTATGTTTTGTTCTAAGAGTGTTGTGGTTTTGTATTTTATATTTAGGTCTATGATCCATTTGAGTTAATTTTTGTGAAGGGTGGAAGGACTGTGTCTAGTTTCATTTTTCTGCATATGTATGCCCTTGTTCCTGTACCATTTGTTGAAAAGACTACCTTTCCTCAATTGCATTGCCTTTGCTCCTTTGTCACAGATCTTCTGGTTGCTTTTAAGATTCCCTTCCCTTCCCTGCCTTCTTTCCTCCCTTCCTTCTGGTAGGCATAGAGCATTTTGCCTAAATATGTAGGGAGTATATAGCTATCTACAGCATGAGGTGCCTAGGTCTAGTTTTCTTTTTTTAAATTTTTTTTTTAGTTTATTTATTTTATTTATTAGTTTAGCTATGTTGTTTCTTCGTTGCTGCACACAGGATTTCTCTAGTTGCAGCGAGCAGGGGCTACTCTCCATTGCGGTGCACGGGCTTCTCATTGCAGTGGCTTCTCGCTGCAGAGCGTGGGCTCTAGGCACGCGGGCTTCAGTAGCTGTGTCACATGGGCTCAGTAGTTGTGGTGCACGGGCTTAGTTACTCCGCGGCATGTGGGATCTTCCCGGACCAGGGCTCCAACCCGTGTCCCCTGCATTGGCAGGCGGCTTCTTAACCACTGTGCCACAAGGGAAGTCCCTATTTAGAAGTATAACCTACAACCAGTCCCTGTCTCTGTGTAGATTAGAACTCTGAGAAGTCCACCTAAGGCTCAACATGGATGATATTAATTCAAAAAGAATAACTAGGAAAGGAATAGCCCTGATGACCTGTTGAGGTCCCTCTAGCTTCATGTCAGCAAATGATAGAGATGTGTTTTTAGCTGACTGCAACCCCAATAAAGGAAGCACAATGAATATTCAACTAGTAAAGGTGAAAGATACTAAAATGGAAAATACTATATGGAAAATAATCCCTCTCTTCCTATAAAATATATTTATGGTATTTATAGATTTATAGACACACATGAATGCATGCCACATAAATATGCATGTCCTTTCTGGCCTTTGGAAACAGAATTTTCTTGATGTAGAATGCTTGCTTATAGAGAAACCCATGGGCTCTCTCCCAACTATGAGCTGTGGCTTTTATTTGTTTAGATCAGGTGCCCTTATTTTGATGGTTTTAGAAAGAACAGACTCAAAAACATAAAGTACGTTTAAAAGACATTAGCAAAATGCACAGCCAGACACCACAGTTAATAGACCAGTTAGTAGCACCCTCTGTCAGAGAGGCTAATATCTTTCTACCAATAAACATATACTTGTTTTTCATTTGATGTACAGGTGTTTCAGGCCTCTGTGCTCCCAGTTAATTCTGTGAATTCTGTCTGTCTCTCTAATATTCTCTCTCTGGCTGATTCCTCTTTGCTGTTACTCTACACCACTTACCCCGGAGACATTTACTTTGAGATTAAAGAGAAAAAAAAAAGAAACAGTTTTACTTGGTAAAACAATTCTAGAAGGTATGAACTTCCCATCCTAAGTTCTCTTTGTATCAAAATAGTTCACCACCTTCACTTCCCACAAGGTGCCTGGGTGGTAGTTACATAAGAGGTGGTACATTTGAACTCTCCCTTCAGGCCCCAAAAGAGAAAAGATCATTTTGATTCTCCTGAGTGTTGTTTGGATATGCTCCCAAACTGATTTCCACGTTGTGATAAATAATGTCAATCAATTCCCCAATCCAAATAAAGTATGATACTAAGACTTACTGGCTCTGTCAAAGAGTTGTCCAAAAATTGAAACATTCAGGAGGTCATTCTGCTCCCAGGATCTGACCTACAAAAATATCTTTGGAGCTGATTTTCTTGGGAACAGAGAACAATCCATTACAGCCCAGGTCAGACATGCTGGCAAGTCTAGGGGACTTCTCTAGGACCACAGGTGGACCTCTTGGTGTGCTCTCCCCAGGTGGGAGAGGATAAAAGGAGAGGGTCATAGTGATGGAGAGGACGTAGTAGAAAGGGGACCAATCTATGTGAAAGCACAGCAACCATCTTTCTCATTCCATATGTGCATGAATTAGAAGCCAGCTGAGTGGTACTCCATCCCAAGAGATCTATTCTCTGAGGCATGTATCTCCCTCCCATTAGCACTCTATGAATGAGTCTTTTGCAATAATAATGAAGCTCAAAGAAGGAAACCTTTAGTGCCTAATCCATAAGGGTATATTCTTCTCTTGATGGACCTGTAATTCCTATCATAGCTAGTGGGTGTTCTAAACTGACATCCCATTGTGTGAAAAAGGTAAAAGGTCTCTTTTTGCAGTCTCATTATCATTCAAACTGATCTTTTCTCTCCTTCTCTCTCAGAAGATGTGCCTCTCCCTTGAGGTACTTGTGAGAAGGGAGAGCCTTGGAAATTATACATCTGGTAAATTGAACAGATTTTAATGCAGTTTACTCTATAGTTCCCAGTCTGTTTCTCTTGGATACCAATGAAAAGGTTTTAAACTTATAAAAGACATTATTCTTTCAGCAAAATGGGTTCACATTTATTCAAAGAGCATATGTTCTGTAAATGTGATATAACAAAGATTATTCTGAAACCATGAAAAAATATGAATTCTTTAGTTCTAATGAATGAAATCAGGCAAGCTATTCCAGATCTCTTTGTGCATATTATAGCCCTTCTCTCTCTCTCTCTCTCTCTCTCTCTTTTTTTTTTTCCTACATAGGATTTTTTAAAGCTATTAAGAGAATGGAAATAGAGAGTAGGAAAAAAAAACTGATATGAAAAACGTTCTTTTCAGGGCAATTTTTTCCAGCATTTTCAACTTTTGGCTGGAGCATTTATTCTGACACTTTGTAGAATGCCACCTTGCACTGTTGAATCGGCCATTTTGTCTTTCCTTTGAGATGATATCCTCCTCATAAACATGGGCTATGCATACTCTGTATTTTGCATCCTCCGTAATACATAAACCCAAAGTTCAATCAACCAAATGGAGTTACATGACCATGGTGGTTTGTATTATAGCAACAGGGCTAAGCTGAGCTACAATTCCCAGAATCCTCTTTGCTGTATGTTTCTGAGTTAAGGTGGTATGAAAGAGAAATTCATATGAAAGTTGGAAGGTCAAAGGGAAGCAGCTGTCTCCACATTCTACAGACTGGCATGTTAGAAGGCAGCCTGACACACAGAGATGCTGGGGGATTTCAGCTTATCCTCACTCTACCGCTGCACATCCGGTGACCCCATACGAACGAGTTTCGTTCCGAGAGTACGTTCCTAAGTCCAGCAAGGTTAGCCTAGGCACCCAATCGGCTATATAGTACTGTACTGTAATAGGTTTATGATACTTTTCACACAAATAATACATAATAAACACAAAAATAAAACATTTTTAATCTTAAGGTAACAGTACCTTGAAAAGTACAATGGTACAGTACAACAGCTGGCATACAAGGGCTGGCATCAAGTGAACAGGCAAGAAATAAAGATACCGTACTACTGTACTCTATAGAGTCCTGTATAGTAAAGCACACAAAAGCACAGCCACTTGTAGAGGACGCACGTGACAGTGTACGCCAGACACGTGCTAACTTACATGATTGGACATGTGAACGCACGTTTTCATCTTTGAAAGTTCTCAACTTGAAGGTTAGTATGTAGGGGACTTACATACTAGATGCAGAGGCAACAGCCTTTCTCTGTATGTGGAAGTGGACCTCTCCACAAACCTCCCTCTTGGTCTCACCCTAGCATCTGGACTTCCATTATAGGTTATTACAAGATATTGAATATAGTTCCCTGTGCTATACAGTAGGTCCTTGTTGGTTATCTATTTTATATATAGTAGTGTATATATGTTAATCCAAACCCCGTAATTTATCCCTCCTCCCTTTCCCGTTTCTGGTCATCATAAGTTTCTTTTCTAAGTCTGTGAGTCTCTCTCTGTTCTATAAATAAGTTCATTTGCTGTTCATTTTAGATTTCACATGTAAGTGATAATCATATGATATTTGTCTTTCTCTGACTTACTTCACTTAGTATGATAATCTCTAGGTCCATCCATGTTGATGCAAATGGCATTATGTCATTATTTTTTATGACTGATTAATATTCTGTTGTATATATATATATGTATATAAATACCACATCTTCTCTATCCATTCATCTGTCGATGAACATTTAGGTTACTTTCATGTCTTGGCTATTGTCAAAAGTGCTGTTCTAAACATTGGGGTGCATGTATTTTTTCAAATTAGAACTTTCATCTTTTCCTAATATATGCCCGTAAGTGGAGCTGTTGGATCATATGGTAACTCTATTTTTAGTTTTTAAGGAACCTCCATACTGTTTTCCACAGTGGCTGCACCAATTTACATTCCCACTAACAGGGTAGGAGGGTTCCTTTTTCTCCACACCCTCTCCAGCATTTATTATTGTAGACTTTTTGATGATGGGCCATTCTGACCAGTGTGGTGTGATACCTCATTGCAATTTTGATTTGCATTTCTCTGTTAATTAGTGATGTTGAGCATCTTTTCATGTGTCTGTTGGCCATCTATATGTCTTTTTTAGAGAAATGTCTATTTAGGTCTTCTGCCCATTTTTTGATTGGGTTGTTTGGGGGTTTTTTTGTTGTTGTTGTTGTTGTTTTATCCTAACCTCCAAGGTGATGGTATTAGGAGGTGGGACCTTTGGAGGTGATTAGCTTATGAGGGTGGAGCGCTTATGAGTGGCACTAGTGCCTTTTTAAAAAAAATTATTTAGTTATTAGTTTTGGCTGTGTTGTGTCTTCGTTTCTGTGCGAGGGCTTTCTCTAGTTGCGCAAGTGGGGGCCACTCTTCATCGCGGTGCACGGGCCTCTCGCTGTTGCAGCCTCTCTTGTTGCGGAGCACAGGCTCCAGACGCGCAGGCTCAGTAGTTGTGGCTCACGGGCCTAGTTGCTCCGCGGCATGTGGGATCTTCCCAGACCAGGGCTTGAACCCGTGTCCCCTGCACTGGCAGGCAGATTCTCAACCACTGTGCCACCAGGGAAGCCCAATGGGGTTTTTTTTTTGATATTGATCTGTATGAGCACTTTGTATATTTTGGAAATTAATCCCTTGTCAGTTGCATCATTTGCAAATATTTGCTCCCATTCCATAGGTTTTCTTTTTGTTTTGTTTATGGTTCCTTTGCTGTGCAAAAGCTTTTAAGTTTAATAAGGTCTTATTTGTTTATTTTTACTTTTATTTCCATTACTCCAGAAGACAGATCCAAAAAAATATTGCTGTGATTTATATCAAAGAGAGTTTTGCCTATGTTTTCCTCTAGGAGTTTTATAGTATCCAGTCTTACCTTCAGGTCTTCAATCCACTTTGAGTTATTTTTGTGTATGGAGTTAGGAAGTGTTCTAATTTCATTCTTTTACATGCAGCTGCCCAGTTTCCCCAGCACCACTTACTGAAGAGACTGTCTTTTTTCCATTGTATATTCTTGCCTCCTTTGTTGTACCGTAAGTACATGGGTTTATTTCTGGGCTTTCTATCTCATTCCATTGATCCATGTATCTGTTTTTATGCTAGTACCATACTGTTTTGATTACTGTAGCTTTGTAGTATAGTCTGAAGTCAGGGAGCATGATTCCTTCAGTTCCATCTTCTTTCTCAAGATTCTTTTGGCTATTTGGAGTTATTTGTGTTTCCATACAAATTTTAAAATTATTCTAGTTCTGTGTAAAATGCCATTGGTATTTTGATAGCGATTGCACTGAATCCTAGATTGCCTTGGGTAGTATGGTCATTTTAACAGTATTGATTCTTCCAATCCAAGAACACAGTATATCTTTTCATCTGTTTTTGTTGTCTTCAGTTTCTTTCACCAGTGTCTTATAGTTTTTGGAATACAAGTATTTTGCCTCCTTAGGTAGGTTTATTCCTAGATATTTTATTCTTTTTGATGTGATGGTAAATGAGACTGTTTCCTTAATTTCTCTTTCTGACAGTTCATTGTTAGTGTATAGAAATGCAACAGATTTCTGTATATTAATTTTGTATCCTGCATCTTTGCCAAATTCGTTGATGAGCTCTAGTAGTTTTCTGATTGCATCTTTAGGATTTTCCCCCGATTGAATCTTGACACACATGACTTGTGTATATTAGTATAAAATGTGAGACTTCTGGTATTTCTTTGGAAAATAAAATAAAATGACTCTTTGCATCATAAGGTTTTAAATAAAGCAAAGCCTGATTGACTCTGGAAATAATACTACTTCATTCATTTGAAGGTGAGGGAATTGAACCAAAGTGTAACTTTGTGAAAGAAGGGAACACCAGGTAGATTCATAGTAAAGCAAGATTTTAGGGGGAATAATTTCCTAACTGAGAGGAAAAATTATTTTCTCCACTTAAACTATTCACAATATATAGAAGAATTACTAATATAAAAAATGGATAATTTTACCTTAACATTACTTATATCTCAACTTAAATCAAGTGCTTAAAAATGATATAATGTTCCTTAAAATACATTTTCTAACTTTGTTGGTTTCCCATATTTGAATTAGTAAATATATCATATATTCCATTGTGTAAAAGGGAAAAATAAGAAAAAGTATTCCGGCCATTGAGTGCATTAGTGTCCTGCCAAGGCTAGTAATTCTTTCTGTAACTTGAATTATACATTTACATTATTAGAATATATTCTTTGTTTTATAACAAGAGCAAAATGCTTAGAGGAAAATGTAGGTTGTAGTGTAGAACAGAAACTTAGTTTATGTAAGTTTAAATAGTTCTAATGGTATTTTTAGGCCTCTTAGATAATATCAGTTTAAGAAATGTTTTTTGAATTCTCAGATAATTATTTGGCTCCAATCATAATAAACCCATGTGCCTCTATAGTCATAAATTTGGTACTAAATACTTTGGTCCCAAATTTCTTAGCCTGAATTTGGCACATGTTTTAGGCTTAACTTAACCATCATTCTATCTTTGTATCATACAAGATTCTAAGTTTCTACCCCTAATATTAGCATACTTCCATTTATAGTATTTAACCTGTAACAAAATGGAATGACCCAATGTTTCTACTTCACCTTTGCAATAAGGAAAACATGTATAGGAATATATCACTATTTTACCATTTGTCCCAAGCCATCTGCAAGTCATATAAAAACCTTATAATCTCTACACGGTTCTTTTATTCTTAAAGAGCTAAGCAAACTGTAAAGCATTATTTTAAGTCTGGAATTAAAACAGGTATATAGGGAGTTCAATCTGACTCTGCTAACTGGTGGGTTAGGTATAAATCTTTGCAAAAGCTGAATTTAATAATAGACACATTTCTCACCCTTAGCTATAGTGCTTATGGTGCTAGAAGAAAATAATAAAATAGAGAGTGAGTGATAGTACTCACGTTTCAAGCCAGAGACGAGTGCCCAAATGGATTGTCTGGACAAAGAAAACTAAAGAAAGAAGGCAGGAGCTGGGGGCAAGAGGGAAAGCTAAGAGAAAGGAAAAGCAAGGCAGTCTAAAATAAGTTGTTTTTCTGGTGATGATGGAAAAATAGGGTGGAAAAGCCTAGAAGAATCCTAGATACGGTGAGCTATGCCTGATGCTGAACTTTTATACCCTCTCATTAGCAGTATTTTTGTGAGAGGGATGGACCCATTTAAAAGGGTCCAAAGTGAGCTAGAACAGTGTAACTAAAATAAAGACAAGGATAGCTTTTAATCATTCCCTGAGTCCACTCCCTTTCATGGATTTAGGGTGTCACTGATTTAGACAGTGCTTTTGCCAAGGAAAACAAAGTTTTCTTTCTTCTTTTTTCTTATTCCTAATATTTTGAAAGGATAATTGAGTACTGTAATTTCAATTCTTGGTGCCAAATATACTCAGAATGACCTTGACCCAGCCCTCATGAGTCTTGACTTTGCCATATGAGTTTTCTGGCCCCTATCTCAGACTGTGAGATGGAGATTTCTCTGCCCCGGCTTTGGAATCAAGCCACACTGTGACCATAGCAGATAAGGACTGACAGACCTCAAAAGGGCCTTGAATCTGTTTCCAGTCCCTCAACCTGGTCATCCTGATATGCAGAGCCCTGGCTGGGAATTGTGGAAGGCCAGCCAAAGTGCTCTACAGCGTAAGTGAAGTTAACTCCAATATTCTCCTTAGTAATGGAATTTGACTGTATTTTGGAAAATAGAATTACTTCTCCAAACAAACAGGAATAAGTACTCAGCAGAGACTAACTGAAATGCTTATCACAGAAAGAGGAAGTATGTTCCCCATATGCCTCCTGAATCTAACGTTGAGAGCACAGTGTTACAACAATGCTGACACACATCTGACATCGACGATACCCAGAATGGAAAAAAAATGTAAAGAAGGTGTCAGAAAATATAATAGAGAAGAACTTAAATGGAGACCAAACACAACAAAGAGAATGGGGAAACCAAGAGGAGATAAATTCTTTCTGTTCAGAAAGGCAATATTTATGGTAAAGATCTGGCCCTGGTTCAGTAATTTTTCAACTTTGACAACCAAACTGGATAGTTGAGGCCAAAAGTAGAAAAACACACCCGTGATTGTCATTAGCCAGTTTTTGCCTGAATTATCTAGACTTTCAGATTACTACCTTTCCACTCAGTCTCGTACAGTGTGTCCTGTGAGAGAAAGAGTGAGGAAGACAATCAACTATCTCACAGGGATTTCTTGGCTAGCTAGTGAAAAGACATGACAAAATGAAAAGGACCATGAGAAGGAAATAGTGCAGCACACTCGTGCAATGAAAACAAACACACACACACAAATCATTGCATACTCTCAGTAGAGAAAACCTTGGGAATTTACGCGTGGGTATTTTTTTAAATGGGATACCAGTCCAGAAGAAAAAAGATACTCAACTTTCCAGAAAAATATGTATACCTATGGTAACTAAAATTGAACAAAGATGGTAAACACAGGAAAAAGACAATTTCTTGGTGAGATCTGGGAGCAAATTCTTGGACTAACTGGGGCTGCATATCAACACTGCAACAACTTCTCTGAGCTCCATGTGAGGGTCAGGTGAGAAAAAAGAAGCAGCACCCCATCTCTTATTAATGACAAGTCGGTGTGCAAGGTAGAATTTTCTTAAATTTTCACTGGCAAAAGGAAAATATTTGCAAATGTCAGAGAAGAGCAAGGAAACACCGTCACCTGTGACCTGAATATCAAAGTCTGCGCATTTTCAATTTTGGCAAAGTGGGTGATTCCCCGCCATCACCACCCGGTAAGGACCGTACAAAACTGCAAACATCATCTGAGAGTAAATAGATAGGGGGAGAATCATGGGGCAATGGAACTGGAAGACCTGTAATTATTTTTAACTTCTACTGATACATAGCAGCTGTATTTGATATACACAGGCATACATAACCTAATAAAACAACAATAACCATGGTACATACATACAAAATTGTTCATTCTTTGTTGAGACTTTCTTTGTGCATACAATTTTCGATTGACTTTTTGATGAGCCTGTGAGAAGAATCAAATTATGCTTATTAAAAATATGTGTATTTCTGGAGGGATATGCGTTCCTATAACTTTCATTATGATGCTCTTAATTAACCAATATGCCTCGTAATAAAGTATCTAGCTGTCACCAAAATCAACACTTTTCAGTTATTAATAGATTAAGGAAAGAATGTTAATTTCTTCAAGCTCCATTTCATTTGGTCTCATTACTTCAGGAGCCAGATGGTTACAGGGCTGGACCTGTCAACAGTTACTGTGAGAAAGAATACGTTCAGAAACACCCAACTGAAGTATGAATAACAGCTGAAAAATGAATTCTGAGGTAGCTGTGCACGATGCATAAGGCAGGGCAGAAAGTTATTCTGCTGAGAAATTGAGAAAATTATGAATCAGGCACATTTTAATTGATGTTTTTTTTCCCCCCGAACATACTCTCCTTCCCCGTTCCCAGCCCCATTAAATTTTCTCCCCCCAGATCACAGCCATGCAACTCCAGCTGTGCTGTAGAGCAGCTTCCCATTTTTCAGGTGTCTATTTCCCTTGTCCCTCATGCTGCCGGAATTTGACAGTTCTCCTACACTGTTGGTTGAATGATGATGTCAACTTGGAAGAGACAGTACCACCAGTAGCCAATTTTTTCAAGATGTTTTCTTCTTTGATTTTTAAAAATTCTGTCTGACTGCTTCAAAAGGAAGTCATGCTGAAGGGCATCTCCTGCTTGGTTCCTCAGCCTGCTTTGTGGCTGACTGTTAGGGAATGTCAAATGGATGAGTTAGTTGCTCATTCTGTCTTACCTTTAGGGTGAAACAACGTCTAGGTTTCCCGACAGCCCTCAGGTCCCATCATTCCATAATCCACCCGAGTGATGATCAGTGTTCAGAGCTAAGACACGGGATGTTGGAATCTTAAAGTCCTACTTTGGGTGAAGTGTCTGTGCTTTCAAGCAAGTCATTTGCTCAGAATAGACCACAGTCTCCATTATCTGCCAAGTGGGGCCAGTACTTTCTCCTTGTAAGACATTTTGTGATGTTCAAATGTGAAGTGTTACACAACTTCCATTTCTGTGCCACAGTAACTCACGTGGTACTCTTGTATTTCTCGGCATTCTTTGTTTTCGCGATACGCTGGCCTCTCACTGTTGTGGCCTCTCCCGTTGCGGAGCAGAGGTTCTGGACGTGCAGGCTCAGCGGCCATGGCTCACGCGCCCAGCCGCTCCGCGGCATGTGGGATCTTCCTGGACCGGGGCGCGAACCCGTGTCCCCTGCATCGGCAGGCGGACTCTCAACCACTGTGCCACCAGGGAAGCCCTCTCGTCATTCTTAGCCACACATGTGTCTCAACACTTGATGCCTAGTGGACCTGAAGCAATTTGCAACCTGCCTTTTTTTTTTTTTTTTTTTAAAGGGGAGATTTAAATAGCACAGATTTGCTGATTAGGGATCATTAGTACCTAGTATAAGCCTTGTAAAATTTTAGCCTCATAGAGCTTGAAGTAATCTTAGAGCTTTCTTGTCCAAAACTTGCCCTTTAAATGAGAAACCTGAGAAACCACAAGAGTTTGAAAGCTCTGTATAAGGTCCTAGACATTATTTACCGGCTTCAGTTTGGAAAAGTAAGAAAAAAACCCCAATGCAGAGCTGACCCCAGGCTATGAATCTCACTAAATTTAAACAGCTGTATCTCTTTATAAATCCTGAAATTCATTCACTTATCCAAGTATTTGTTTATTATTTTTTGAGAAGCTACTATGTTCTAGGCGCTGTTACAGACATTGTGGGGGATGCCTGGTGAATCAGCATATCATCCAGTGATTATTTTTAAAACAATCCTTTAAGTTTCTGTAGAAAATTAACTTGCCCACAGGCAATTGTTTTGTTCTTCACAACCAAAAAAATGTGCTTAATTAAAGATAAAAGTGTATGACTTTTAGGATACATTTTCCTCCATACAAGGAGAAGAATCCTATTTTGTGATTCTTTCATCCAAGTTGGTGATACTTACATTTAAAGGAGTGACAAATCAGTTCAGCTGTCAAAAGAGATTCTAATAGATCTGAAGTGGAACATTTACTGTCCGGAGCTTCCTAACTCTTCTGTCTGAAATGCCTGAGGCTCTTCACTCAATTCTGCCTTTAAAGTTTCTTTCCTTGTCCCCCAGTTGATTAGAATCTTCTTCTTTTTTTTTTTTAAGATTTGCTTTTATTTATTTTTGGCTGTGTTGGGTCTTCGTTGCTGCGCGCAGCCTTTCTCTAGTTGCGGCAAGCGGGGGCTCCTCTTCGTTGTGGTGCGCGGGCTTCTCATTGCGGTGGCTTCTCTTGTTGCGGAGCACGGGCTCTAGGCATGCGGGCTTCAGTAGTTGTGGCACGTGGGCTCAGTAGTTGTGGCTCGCGGGCTCTAGAGCGCAGGCTCAGCAGTTGTGGCACACAGGCTTAGTTGCTCCGTGGCCTGTGGGATCTTCCCGGACTAGGGCTTGAACCCATGTCTGCCGCATTGGCAGGCGGACTCTTATCTACTGCACCACTAGGGAAGTCCCAGGACTAATCTTCTAAGAAACTCTAAACGTGTGGGCAAAGGATCCTTGGTCGTAAATGCATGGTAGGAAAACTTTTTGCACGATGACAACTTTCAGGAAAAGAAAACTCTTAATGGGACACATTTATTTTCTCCCCCAAATTCAAAATGATCATAGATGTGCTGAGTATCGTGGAAAATTAAGGTATGTTTTTCTAGGTAAAATTATCTACCTGACTCTGTAGAACAAATGCCCAAATGAAGCTTGACACTAAATTCTAGGTCAGTAATTGTAGCAAAAGAGAGTCTTCTTTCTATTCTTCCGTCTGGGCTGGTTGTACATATCTTGAGCCTTAGGTAGCTCATTGCTGGTACAGACTGAGAACACCACAGGCAATGAGACCTGTCTGAGTAAACAAGGAAGACAGGTGGATCAGGCCCTGGAAATGTTTATTTATATGAAGAATTGAGTAGCCTCTTAGGAAAGACCTCATCGTAAGGAAGGAGTGGGACTTGGGTATTAAGTTTGGTTCTGTAGCATTTTAGAGAGTGGAGAGCAGGGTAAATCTTGACAGAGTACGTTGTTTGTCACTGATATTTTCTCAAGCCAGTTTACCCTCCTACATGTCCTTGGGACCTAGACGGAGGAGAACGATTCGAATAAACTGAATAAGCTGTTTTCTCACAAACTCACTGGAGTCACTGGAAATCCAAAGTACCTTGGCTTACAATGAGAAATGAGGTATTCTGTCCAGTTCAGCACTGGGTATTTAACACACCTTGTGCTCTAATCATTCCCACCATGACTCCAGTTGCAGTGAGAGCTGGGGTCTTCATGTTCTGGACACCATCCCTCACCCATAGCTTCAGCAGCAGCCAGAGGCAGTGCCAGCAGAGCCGAACCCTGAAACAAAGGATGACATTGGCTCAGACTTTCCTTGACAGGGACCTCCAGCAAGAGCAGGGACGAGGGCTCAGCAGTGAGGTCACCGAAGGGGGTCAGAGCAGGAGGGAAGGAGAGTGGGAGTTGCCTCTTGTAAACCCAAAGGGCTTGTTTTGATTACACAATAGAAGATCCCCAGGGGCCCCTAAAAATAGCTGGTGGCAGTCAGCAGAGACTTTGAAGGGAATAAAAGGAATTCCAGAGGTTTCACAGTTGGAGGAGTAAAGCCTGGGAAATACTGTTAAGTGGGCCCGGTTATATGCTTAGAATGATGTGACTTGGCAATTAGGGGGGAAAAAAAACCTTCAAAAGGTAGTAGGGTAGTCCTTTGTAGAAAAAGAAGACGGACCATGATTTCTGTATTTAGTCTTTCTTGTGCCCCTGACTACCAGACGCTAGAAAGACTGCCCTGTTTTTTAACCCACCATGCTAGAATGTCAGAATTGGGTATTTTTCAAGGCTTTGGGGGCCATATTTTAAGGTCCCAGAGCTGTAGCTATTTAGTCTCTACTGACCAAAAGGGGCTTAACATGTCCCTCAGCTTGACTAAACTTTGGACAGGTTTCTTCCTGACTGTGAGCCCCTGCCCTCCCTTTTCTTAGAGTTTTTATTACAATGGATTTCTCCCCAATCCTCCTATTCTGATACCCAGAGCCCTCTGCTGTAAGAAAAAGAGCATGTGAGGTTTTCAAAAACTTTTTATTGGAGTCTAGTTGATTTACAACGTTGTGTTAGTTTCAGGTGTACAGCAAAGTGAATCAGTTATACATATACCCACTCTATTTTAGATTCTTTTCCCATATAGGCCATTAGAGATTATTAAGTAGAGTTCCCTGTGCTATACAGTAGGTCCTTATTAGTTATCTAGTCTGTATATAGCAGTGTGTATATATCAATCCCAGTCTCCCAGTTTATCCCTCCCTGCCTTACCCCCTGGTAACCATAAGATTGTTTTCTACATCTGTAACTCTATTTCTGTTTTATAGATAAGTTTATTTGTACCCTTTTTTCAGATTCCACATATAAGCAGTATCATATGAAACTTGTCTTTCTCTCTCTGACTTACTTCACTCAGTATGACAATCTCCAAGTCCAGCCGTGTTGCTGTAAATGGCATTATTTTGTTCGTATATACACACCACATCTTCCTTATCCATTCCTCTGTCGATGGACGTTTGGGTTGCTTCCATGTCCTGGCTATTGTGAATAGGAGCAAGAGGTTTTTATGCAAACCAACCTGGTGTGTATCCTCATTCCGCCACTCACTGGGGGTGACTCTCAGCAGGACAGTTAACCTCTCTGACTTTCTTCATCTGAAAATAGGGTAAACGAAACTAATATGGACTCTATTCCTCCTCTTGGGTTCTCTAAGTGGAGGGGACCATCAGCCAGCAAGTTGCCCAAGCCAGAAACCGCATGTCATCCTTCACACTTCTTTAGAAAACTTGCAATTGTGAATTCTTTCTCTGCCCCTTTGAGATATAATTCTTTTCCCAGCCTCTTGCCAATTTTATAATCCAGGGATGTCTTTCTTCAGGATGTGGGAGCCATCCCTTTGAAATGTAACCATCAGGAAAGTTGGTGCTCCTGTCTTCCTGTATCTGTGGGAGGATAGGAGCCTGATTTCCATAAGCACCAATTAGCAAACACAGGTGCCCTATTCACCTTGATGGACCTCCAGCTAATGTTCTTTAGTACTTTCCCCCATCCTATCCCATCCCAGAGCTTGAAACTCTCCTGCCTTTTGTGTGGAGTTGAGTTCAGTCTCTCTCCCCTAGTGCAGTAGTCTTGAATAAAGACTTCCTTGCTTCTTTTGTTCCGTCCAGTGCAATCTTTCTTTGATACCACCTGTAGACTGGCCCCTCTTCCCTGTTATTTAGGCTAATCCTTGCCAGAGGCAGGAGGATTTTTACCTAATCTAAGATCCCCTTGCTGCTCTGCTGACCCTGATATACACAAGTTTCCACCTAATTCCTGAGCTCTGACCCGACCCTCGTTCCCCTTGAGACATCAAAGTTTTTAGAAGTAAGACTTAGCCTTGGTCCATGTTTCCCAATTTTCTTTCTGGGAAACTGCCTGCTTCTTGTCTTGTGTCCTGACTGGTTCCTGTCCTGATGGGTAGCAATTCTACATTGTTCTCTTCCTGCCTGCGGATACCCCCAAAGTTCTCCTATCAGCTTGGATTCCATGTCATCAGTAGCCTGCCTAGACTGAAACTGGGCCTGATGATGAGACCCACTGGAAACAATGCTCAGCATCTCAGATGGCGCAGCCCTTGGGCGTCTGCAGCTGAGTCACTTCTCTTTGGCCCTTCTCCCACCTCGATTCAATGAAAAAATCTAATTTCATATCCTTGCCTTGCCCACCTGGCTTACCTTAACGTGATCTAGTGAAATTCTACGTGTTGACTTCTGAAGTCTTTGAAAAGAAAAATCAAGCAGTCTCTGGGTCATATTTTAAAAGGTAGATTATAGGCATTCTTTTTACAATCATCTTACCATCCCATGAAGGAGATACAGTTGGCCCTCTGTATCTATGAGTTTCACATCCGTGGATACAGAGGGCCAGCTGTGGGATTTGAGCACCCAAGGAGTTTGACACTCGCACAGGTCCTGGAACCAATCTCCCGTGAGTACGGAGGAATGACTGTATATAGCTACCTTCAATTTGTGGATGAGAAAACTGAGGGTCAGAGAAGTTAGAGCTTGTCCAAAGGCACAGGGACAGGGCTCAACAATATTGCTGAATTTTTTTTTTTTTTTTTTTTTTTTTTACGGTACGCGGGCCTCTCACTGTTGTGGCCTCTCCCGTTGCGGAGCACAGGCTCCAGACGCGCAGGCTCAGCGGCCATGGCTCCCGGGCCCAGCCGCTCCGCGGCATGTGGGGTCTTCCCGGACCGGGGCACGAACCCACGTCCCCTGCATCGGCAGGCGGACTCTCAACCACTGCGCCACCAGGGAAGCCCCTGCTGAAATTTTTTTAAATGCGGTTTTTAACTGGAATCTGCCTGCTTCTAAATCTTGTGCCCTTTCTTCTGGACCAGCTGAATTCCTTCTGGTTGTGGATGGTATTCATGAAATGTCTTCACGAAACTTTCAGGAGACCAATGTAAAATTTAATTCAGAAATTTAGGATACTATTTTCTGTGGAAATGTAATAAAATGATGAGTTGTTACTGTAAACTACACCTAAATACTCTGGGAATTGTTTAAAAACTGGTTTTGGTGAGTCTTTTAGTAAATATTTTAGGAATTTGTACTTGTGCTTTTTTATATGTATACTTTTTGTTTTTGTTAGAGGTATTTTTCCTTAGCATCTGCTTCTCTCACCCCAAAACATGTATTCTCCCACACAGTTTACTCATCCTGCATTACGCCTTTCTGTTAAATATTCTTGCTTCCTATTGAGTTGACTGCTTTCTAGGATGCTACTCTCATATCAATCATATTTAAAATCCCAAGATGAGAACTGACAAAGCAGTATAATCCTTCTTGGTTTATGTAAATCTGAGGAGTCTGGCGCTGTTAGGGAAGGCGGGTGTGGTGTTTCCTGGGTGCCTTTTAGTTTCTGAGTGTAATGGGCTCCTTCTCCAGGGCGAGCTGGCCAACTTTCAGAATTCCAGCCACTGGGTAGTACGTTCTGGGGCTGCTTCCTTCCGTAGCATGAGGATCAAAGTAGAGGTTACTGAGCCCTGTTCACAGTTCACTTGGACCGCTGCTCACTCACTCACTCTGAGGCAGGCATGACACGGCTAGATCACCTTTATAGTGATGTATTAGTTCCCTATTGCCGCTGTAACAGTTTGCCGCAAACGTAGTGGCTTAAAATAACACAAATCTATTGTTTTACAGTTCTGGAGGTCAGAAATCCAAAATCATTTTCACGGGCCTAAAATCAAGATGTCAGTAGAGCTGTGTTCTTTCTGGAGATTCTAGGGGAGAATCAGTTTCCTTGCCTCTTTCAGCTTCTGAAGACCATCTGAATTTCTTGGCCCATGGCCCCTTCTTTGATCTTCAAAGCCAGTAAC
Source organism: Phocoena sinus (assembly GCF_008692025.1). Lineage (NCBI taxonomy): Eukaryota > Metazoa > Chordata > Mammalia > Artiodactyla > Phocoenidae > Phocoena > Phocoena sinus. Next base: position 6,180,522 of record NC_045764.1, read on the forward strand.
ATAGCATATTCTCTCCTTCCTCCTCTCTCTCTCTCTGTCCTTATGTCTTTTCTCTCTCTTTCTCCCCTTCCATCTCTCTCCCTCCCTGCCCCCTCTCATGGTGCCACCTTACATTAGCAGACTCTTTGTCTGCTAGTGTAATGTAATGTAAACACCTATAAGGTGTTTACATTGGGCCCATATCAGGATAACCTGATCTCAAGATCCTTCGGCTAATCACATTTAACAAGTCCCTTTTGCCATATTGGACAACATATTCATAGGTTCTGGGGATCAGGACATGGATATCACTTGGGAACTATTTTCAGCCTGCAACAAATGGTTTCTCTTTTCTAATGTTGAGAGTCAAACTGGTAGAATAAAATAGACTGATCTGTCTTTCCTTCCTTTCTCTTTTCTTCCTCTCTTCCTTTTTTCTTTCTTCTTTTCCTCCTCCCCTCCTTTCCTCCCTCTCTTCCTCTCTCCCTCTGTCTTCCTTTCAACATTAAAAGATCTGATCCTAGTAGAAAGAGTGGGTTAGAGGGTGTTGGAAGGATCAGTGGTGTGATAAACTACAAACACTAGTTTATCACATTGTAACTCTCCCATTGTTATCAAAGAACCAGAAAGGTTGCTCTCTTGTTTTTCTGTCACAGATCTGAAATACAACTGTGACTGGTACATTTTTATTGTCATCGAAATGTACCTCAATCCCACTCTCCCCCTTCAGGGCAAAATGGTGATCTAAAATAAAGGTGATACAAAGATTATACCTCATATTTTCTAAATTTTAAGAAGAATAACTTTAATTCTTTTGAAATGTATTCTACAATATATCACTTAGGGAATCTCCAAAACCTATATCTCCCATAATTAAAAAAAAAAAAAGACATGTAACTACGTTAGTTAAAAACAGAAGAATTTATCAGGTGAGATTATTTTTAAGATTTCTTTTTATCAAATTTGGCTGGATTCCTCTAAATGCAGAAAATTTTTTGACAGCTGAACGTGTTCTTTCCTAAATTTTAAAATGTCTTAGGGGACAATCAGTAGTTTCTGAAAGCTGATACGATAACTCCAGCTGCATGCATTTAGCAGATTACTTGTTCGTTCTGGTTCTTTTCTGGAAAGAAACACACCGTAAGACCAAGGCACTTATAACAACTGTGAATCATCTGGAACTTTAAAATCTGTGAAAAGAGGTATTCCCATTGGTTCTAATAAGCAGATGAAAGAGAGGATTCTCTAAAGGATTTTACCTACATACATTTTAAAATTTCTCATGTCAAAAGAAACCTCTTCTGCCTTTAATATAAACAGGGGACAAAATTAAATGCAAAAGAGCCTGCTAATGTAAGATTCAGATTCTCAGAGGAACATCAATTTTCCCACGTTTTGCACATTCTGAATATTAAGGTATCACATTTAAGAGACTAGCTAGCTCTGAAAAACACAGTATTTGAAGTATAATGAGTAGAAGTGAAAGGAATGGCAGCAAGCCTTACTTCTTTAGTATGTATGACCACAGCAGAGTCAACTTTTGATTTTTCCAGGTCTAATCCGGGACAGTTAGTATGATCTGTGTCTCCTGTTTTCCCTTTCCTTTCTTGTTACCCCTTCCACTAAAGGACCTTCAAGCTCGGGGAGAAGAAATAAAATGAGAGCGGGCAATTTGGTTTCCAGTTCATTGCTTGATTACTCGTTTGGGAGATGTGGATGTAGGGCCAGATTGATCCTGTCATTAATCAGGAAATGTAACCCATATCTTGTCCCTTGAGTAATTTACCATGAAAATCAGGGTCTTAATGCTATCCCTCGTGAATGGTTCCCACCCGTGCTCTACAAATGACCACTAAAGATGATTTTCTCTAAAACCATATGAATTAAAAAAAAAATCATATCTGTTTTTTATGTCAAAGAAAGGTTATACACATAAGAAATAGGATAGAGGCAAACAAAGTGGACAGTTTGCCAGAGGTGGAAACAGGTGCATGTCATATGTGCATACCCATACATGATGACTTCACCACCCTTCCCAGGTTTTGAGAAATGTACAGAGAATTTGCAGTAAAGAAGCTGTTGGATAACAATAGCAACACTGTATTTATACAGCACCTTCCTTTCAGAGTGCTTTATGAACAGTATCTCATTAATCCTCACAACTTCCCTATATGGAAGTCGGTTTCAGCTATCATTACTCACATCTTTATCAACAAAGAAACAGTTGCATGCAGAGTGGCTGAGCAACTTGTCCAAGGTCACCGAGGGAGTGAGTGGCCAAGCCAAGAATAAAACTCAGAGCTTTGACCTTCCAGTTTAGTATTCTGTCCAGGAGGCCACCTTGAAGGATGAGCAGTTTCTAACATGAATATTCATAAGTCTCCCAAGAAAGATCTACCATTCCTCAGTATTTTCATCAACCAAGTTTTGATGCTGATTGGTGGCCATTTAAAAATAAAATCCAATGGCTGATAGTGATGGAGACACACTGAAACTGTATTGAGAGAGCACACAGACCTCAGTCTCTAAGCCTCATTAATCACCTAGAGACCGGCAGTTGACTGCACACAACTTATTCGACCGATCAGGTCAGAGAAGGCCGAGGAGCAAGCAGCGGCCGCCCAGGATGTGAAGACGCTGCATGAAACGGCCAAACTCTCAGTCCTTTTCCCCCAAAGTAGGTAGACAGTACTCACTAGGATAAATTGCTACTAGTTGGTTGAATTATTAATTATCACTTCTTGGATGCTAGTCACGTGCTAAGGGCCGCACACCTGTACTCATGTAGCTTATGGTCTAGTGGAAAAACATGGGAATGGGTACACACAGTGTCATAGGAGTGGAAGATCCATGGCTAACACTGCCTGGGAGAATTAGAGAAGGTTGGAATGAAATGCCATTTCCCAGGGCTCTTGTCCAGCAAAGGCTTTGATTTGAACATGGCATCTTCTTTCCCCGGACTCTCTTCCACTTTGCATGGCAGACATGTTCCAATCTTTGCTATCAGCTTAACCACTTCTCTTCAGACAGGTCCTCCTGACCTTTCCAATGGAGGTTCTCCTTGTTGTCAATCAAGGGACTCTGTTTCCTTTACAGCTTTCATCTCAGTTGATAAAATAGAGTTGTTTGTTAACCAGGTTATGATGTATCTCCCTCTCCAAACTGTAAGTTCCATGGAAAGATAGAACAGTGATTATTGAAAAGTAGGTGCTCAGTGAATTGGTGGTGATTGCATGGATGACACCCCTTGGGTTCTCTTTCCTTCTCTATAAAATAACGACAATGATGACTACCTCTTAGCATTGTCATGAGAATTAAATGGTCAAGGACACAAAACTGCATTACACCATGCTAGGCACAGCAGTTCAATAAATGGTAACCTGAAACTGGCATTAAAGGTCTATAGACTTAACAATTTAAAAGTTATTGATTACTCAGTCAAATGTAATTTTGTGTGTGGGTAACAATAGAAGTGAAGTTGAAGAAGGGAAATTAAGGAGTGTTAATTTTTTAGAGCAGCATAACTGTGGGAAGAAAGGAGAAAGGAAGAGCTAGGACCGCATAGGGGTATGTAGGATTGTTGTGAGCCTGTGTGTGTTGTACACATTTTTTAACATGCTGAGAGAGTGAAAAATACAGGATAAGAGAGGCAGAATTGATAGAATACGGTGCCACTGAAGCATGAGAAGCTGGAGAAATTCATCTTAGCTAAAACAAGGAACGCCCCTCTGAGATAAGAGAGAAGGATGCAAGGGATGAAGGCAGATGTAACAACAGAAATTATTTTGTAATTCTTTTTATAACACTTATTGAGTACTCTCTAACTGGGAAGCATTATACTAGGTTCTCTCTATCTGATTTCTTTAAACCCTGACTTGAAAGTAATCTTGAAAATAAGTGCCTTTATTGTCATCAGTTTGTATGTGAGCAAACTAAATTTTAGAGGGGTTACGTCACTGCTGAAGGTCATACACCTAACCAATGGTGTAAAGAGGCTTGGCCGTTACCATGACCCAGGTCTAAATCACACTTGCTGTTTCTTATGTGGATAAGTCAATGGAGACAGTTTCTAAATTGAAAGCATTGGATCCTGACAATCTTTATTTGGGAGGAAAGAGATCATGTTTTTAGAGATTATATGTATGTGTGAGAGGGTATTCAGGTGACATGACATGGAAGAACTTGAATGGTGAAGGTTTGGAATAATGACCGTGGGATTTGCAACAGGCTTCAGACCGCAGGAGTTGTGCATTTCCAGTACCACCAGTCTTTTCAGGAGCCTGATTAGTCTCAGTACTGGAAAGAGTAGCTGAATGGTTAACTTGACCCAGGATCGGCCAGTCGTGGCTGAAGGCTAAAGGAGACACCGGATGGTGCTAGTAAGAAGGTAAATTGATAGTCTAGCCGTGAGATCCAGGCTAGATGGGGAAATATGCAGCGCCAGGAGGAGACATACTGAGTAGGGACAAAAAAGAGAAGATAAAAAACTGGAAGACAGCATGATCAGAATGGAAATAAGGTAGCTGGAAAAATAAAAGATCTGAGTTAATAATTTTAGGCATATACAAAGAGTGAATAATGACAAGACCCAGCGGAGGCTCTTGAATAAAATAAGGATGGAGATGTCAAAACAGGACAATGTGGAGTTACCCAGAGAAACTGGATTTAAAGATGAGGACTTCATGCTGTATATGCATAAGCCCTATGTTTGTAAAGTATGGTTTTGTAGTGGAGAGGACTTTCTTTGTCTCTGATGTGCCCAAATGTTTGCTGGAATCGCACAAAGGAGGCTGCCTGCCTTTTCCTTGGTTGGTAGTTTTGACGATCTTAAGTAACTATAAAAAAAAAAAAAAAAGCCCTTTGTCTTTCTCTCTCACACTAGTTGACATTCTCTTGAAACAATCCACAATTTCTGCCCAAATATGTTCAGGAAATATGAGCTACTGCAGCTTGTGACCCCTTTAGATAACCACAAACTGAATCATGGAATACAGTTCAGCTGAGTAATAAAATATAATCGGATTGGCAGGTGGCGTCAGACCCAGCCAGGCCCATACAGATCTTCTTTTAACCCAGTTTAACAAGTCGCTCTCCAGAAGTTATTTATTCCCCCTGTCAACATTCCTATTGTGGAAATGACAGCCATCAAATCTCTTTTAGATCCTAATCCTATTATTTTCTCTTCTGCCTCAGGTAGTGGAAAGCTTCCTATAAGCAATATCCTTTTAGTCAGTTAAGTGATTTGTTTGACACTGATCATTTGCTTGAAGGAATAGCTATCATCTTTAAAAAAATAAATTTAATATCCCCATCATTAGCCATGTAGTAAATTCAAAATAAATATCTGTGGCCAAAATTACTTTGAAATCTTATGAGGCTTGGAGTAGTGTAGGTAGCTGTCCCATCAGCAGGAATCTGCCATCCTACTCCAAACTGCGTAATGAACTGTCAGTCTTAGTACAGCATCGCTACAAGGTACTGTCAGGCCGAGTTTCACATTTCACTCTCAACCTCACTCTTTACAGAGATCTGGTGCTAATAGGGCCAGATAAGGTCAGTGGTCAGGAGGAGATGACCTTCAAACTGAATCCCAGATATTTAATAGCAATGAGAAGAGTAAGAAGTTATTAAGTGAATTCATAGATTAGTATGATAATAAATCAAGGAAATCAATTTTTAGTGAGGGTCACTGCCTGGGCAGGCCCAATCTCAGCTCTAACCAAATGTCTTTCATAATTTGGTTTGCCTTTTTTATAGAAAGAGCTAGTAATTATTGATTTCTCTGTGCCAGATACTGTTCTTAGTCTTCTATTGTGTGTTTATAATGATATGCAATATGTAGTATTATTATCTTTATGAACTAGAAAAATGAAGTGTAGAGCATTTAAGTGATTTGTCCAAAGCTAGTAAGTGTGGTAGATCCAGAATTTGGACCTAGGTAGTTGGACTTGAGAGACTGAACTTATTAGCACTGTGTTAGTCTACCTATACATGCCCTGCTTTAGGATTGGGTCTGGACCAGCAAGGGGAGTATGCCGCTCAGGAGTTCTTAACCCCTAAAACAGAGAATTTTGAGCAACCCAGTTACTGAAATTAAAAATAAAGAGTTGTGCTTCTGGAAAAGTTCTATATAGTCGCAAAGGCTGTCATTCCTGCTGTAACAAAAAGAAAGCACTGGATAAACAAAATATATATTTTTTCCTTTAGAGGCATTAGAAGCAGTAGATGCAGAAGAGCCCAAATTAACAAAATTCTAGAGTGAGACAAGTCTTTCACTGGTACAAAGGGATCAGTGACTGCTTCCATTACAAAGACATTTGCAAAATTTCAGGGTACTAGCAGAGGGAGAAATATGCCATCTATAGGCAAAAGAACTTTGTTGAGATGGGGTGAAGCCAGCTAGATTTCTAACAGCTACCCATAGCCAGGCATGGCATTTTGGAATATAGAGGATGACTTCGCTGATAAATTTTATCAAATATTAAAAAAATTATACCAAGTTTATACAAACAGTTTCAGGAGAAGAAGAGGAATAACCCTCAGCTTGTTTTATGAAATTAACATAATCCTCATGTCAAAACCTGACAATAATATTATAGGAAAAGAAAATTACAGACTAATATATCTAATAATGATGGATGTAAAAATCCTTTAAATTAGCAAGTCGAATGCAGCAATACATAGAAAGGATTATACACCTTGAACAACTGGGGTTTATATCAAAATATTAAAGATGGTAGTCAAAAGTCACTCTTGTAATTCACCACATTAACAAAATAAAGAGAAAAAAACATACGTTCTTCTCAATAAATGTAAAAGAAATAAAGGCATTTGATAAAATTCAATACCTAGTCATGATAAAACTTTTGAAATAGAAGGGAATTGTTCAATCTAATAATGAAAATCTGCAAAACCTGTAGCTAATATCCTACTTAATGGAGCATATAAAGCATTTTCTTCTTAAGATCTGGGATATGATAACAGTTTCCACTCTCATCACTTCTATTTGATACTGTACTGGAGGGCCTAGCTAGCGCAATTATCAGATTCTTCTAGAATAGCCTAAGCAGTTTTAAAAATGAAGAACGTTTGAGGACTCATGCCACCTAATTTCAAGACTTACTACAAAACAACAACAATTAATACAGTGTGGTACTGAGATAAAGATAGGTATAAATTAATAAAATAAATATAAATAGCTTATTTGATACAACTTTCTTCTATTTGGAGATTTTCTATTATTTACAGATCAAGCAAATCACAGATACATAATCATTATAATACTGGGTCTCCCTTTTTGTTGATTTTTATGCTTTAACATCCTGTAGCAGGCAGAAATTTAAGATGGTCCCATGATTTTAACACTCTCATAATGTGTTATTACAAGGTAAAGGGATTTTGCAGATGTAATTCAGGTTACTAATCAGTTGACGGTAATACAGGGAAAGTATCTGGCTGTGTCTAACCTAATCACATGAGCCCTTTGACAGCAGAGTTTTCTTTGGCTGGTAGCAGAAGAGGAATGCAGAAAGATTCAAAGCATGAGAAGGATTCAATGAAGGAGGCTCATTGCTGAGACAGAGGCAGTCTGGCATAGGGCAAGGCCCTGAGAGCAGCCTCTAGGTGCTAGATCAATCCCCACCGAAAGTAGCCAGTAAGAAAATGAGGAGCTGGGTCCTGCAGATACAGGAACTCAATTCTACCATAAACTTGAAATGAGCTTGGAAAGTGGATTGTTTCTTAGGAGCTACAGATAAAAGCCAAGCCTGACTGACACTTTACCTTTGGCCTTGTGTTTCCCTAAGTAGAAAACTCAGGCGAGCATGCCTGTATTTTTTTATCTACAGAACTGTGAGATAATATATAAACGGTGTTTTAAGCTGCTAAATTTATGGTAATTTGTTACACAGTAGCAGAAAATTATTATAGACTACTAATAAAGTTTTATACTTTCTTCAAAAAGGTACTGAATATCTCTTGCTAGATATGTTTCAAGTTTATTTTTTATTGCAATTGGAAGTATCATTTTAAGGGCTTCCCTGGTGGCGCAGTGGTTGAGAATCTGCCTGCCAATGCAGGGGACACGGGTTCGAGCCCTGGTCTGGGAAGATCCCGCATGCCGCGGAGCACCTGGGCCCGTGAGCCACAATTACTGAGCCTGAGCGTCTGGAGGCCACGATAGTGAGAGGCCCACACACCATAATGAAGTGTGGCCCCCGCTTGCCACAACTAGAGAAAGCCCTCGCACAGAAATGAAGACACAACACAGCCATAAATAAATAAATAAAGCAAACTGTCAGCAAGTAAAAAGAAATAAACACTGTTATATTTAAAAATATATCATTTTAAAAATTTACACTTTATAACCATTTGTTGCTTATTCATAGAAGTGAAGTTTCTGAATATTGGTCTTATATTCAGCTGTTGAATCATTTGAGCTATTTTAATAACGTTCCTAGAAGTTCTAATAATTTGTATGGATTATCTTTGAGATAATCGTATTGTCTGAAAGTAAAGACAGCTTTCTTCCTTTCCACAGCTTATATCTTTTATTAATTTTTCTTCTGTATTTCTAGTTTGCAAGCACTTTAAAGAATAGTGAATAGGTATTGAATTTCACCAAATGATTTCTCTGCTTTAAATTCAGTGATTATATAATTTTTCTACTTTAATATATTAACATGCTATTGAATTTCTTATGTATATTTTGGTCACGTGCATTTTCTTTTATACATATTCTTGGGTAGGGTTTGGCAGGATAGTTTTCTCATGATGATCTCACCTTTTATGCTATCCAAATTACTAGTTTCAGAATGAGTTGAGCTGTATTTAGTTTTTAATTTTTTTATTATTTGGCTCACAAATGCACACAATTTCATCATAACCCTTAGCTCATGACACACCATCATCTCTAGTCATTGCATCCATTTCATACCTATTTTTGTCTATCCACTTAAATAATAAACATCCATACATGTACCATACACTTCAGGATGTAGAATATTATTAATAACACATCTGGGCTTCCCTGGTGGCGCAGTGGTTGAGAGTCCGCCTGCCGATGCAGGGGACACGGGTTCGTGCCCCGGTCCGGGAGGATCCCACGTGCCGTGGAGCGGCTGGGCCCGTGAGCCATGGCCGTTGGGCCTGCACGTCCAGAGCCTGTGCTCCGCAACGGGAGAGGCCGCAACGGTGAGAGGCCCGCGTACCGCAAAAAAAAAAATAATAATAATAACATATCTAAGTGATATGCTAGTCCCCTATCCCATTGTCTGCTTATCTTTCAAAGATGACCATTTTTCTGATTTTTGTACTTTTCATTTCCTTTCTTAGTTATTTGGTTGTTGCTTTTACTCACGTATATATAGGGCTAAAGAGTGTAGTGTTTCTCATTTTCGAACGTTTGAAGAGATTATCATACTCTAGGTAGTCTTCTGAGACTTGCTTTTGTCACCTTGAGTTACATTAGTAAGATTTATTCATATTGTTGAATGTAGCTCTGGTTCATTCATTTTCACAATTTGAAAATAAACTTGTCCTGGGAACATAACACAAAAGTGCACGAGGGCTTCCCTGGTGGCGCTGTGGTTGGGAGTCCGCCTGCCGATGCAGGGGACACGGGTTCGTGCCCCGGTCTGGGAGGATCCCACATGCCGTGGAGCGGCTGGGCCCGTGGGCCATGGCCGCTGAGCCTGCGTGTCCGGAGCCAGTGCTCCGCAACGGGAGAGGCCACGACTGTGAGAGGCCCGCATACCGCAAAAAAAAAAAAAAAAAAAAAAAAAAAAAGTGCACGAAGCATACATGTTTAGCTAAGTGAATTACCACAAAGTGAACACAGCCAGTTAGCCACCACACAAGTAATAGAAAAAAGCTTCCCAGCATCCCAAATGCCCTTCACATGCCCCTCATAACCATGATGCTCCCATTTTACAGAGGTAATCCACTGTGCTGACTACTAATACCGTAGGGTAGGTTTCTGTGTTTTTTGCATTTCACCGTGGACTCCTAAGGATGAGCACGTTTTCATATGGTTAACGACCACTTGGATAGTCACTGTGGGAAGAGGCTGTTTAAATCTTTTGCTAATTTCCTATTAGATTGACTAACTTTTTATCAGTGATTTGAAGGAGTTTTGTTTTTTTTTTAAATAAATTCTGACTATGAGTCATTTGTCAGGTATAGGTCTTAAAAATATCCTTTAATACCCTATAGCTTGTACTGTTACTCCCTTAACAGTGTTTTTTGATGAAGGAAAGCTCTTCAATTAAATCAGTTTTAAGTCTTTTCCTTTATGGACAGGCTATGCGTGTATAAGAAATTTTTCCTACTCCGAGATCAAGAGGATAGCTTCTCATGTTAGCTTCCAAAAGCTTTATTATTTTATCCTTTGCATTTAGGTTTACAAGCTATTTGAACTTGATTTTATAATGGCACAAGGTAAAGATCAAAGTTCATTTTTTTTCCATACAAATAACCTAAGGTTCCAGCCTGATACATTGAAATGATCACCATTTCCCCACTGCATTATTATGTAACCTTGTTATATAAATCAGGTGACTGTATAGGTGGAGGTGTATGTGGAGGTGTATTTCTGAACTCTCTTCTGTTCTGATTATTTGTCTATCTTTATACCAATTCTAGATTATATTTATTACTGTAGTTTTACAATGAGTCTTATCATCCAAAAGAGTTAGTCAGTCCTTCATGTTTATTCTGTACAAAGATTTTGCAACTATTCTTGGCCCTTTGCATTTCTATACACATTTTAGGATCCTCCTGTCAATTTCTCCAGCACAAAATCTACTGGGATCTTGGTTAGAATTATACTGAATCTATAGATGAGTTTGGAGAGAAAGGATATCTTAATAATCTGATCTCTGAACACAGCATATAATTCCATTTATTTAGGTTTTTAATTTCTCTCAATCATATTTTTAGTTTTCTGTGTGAGGTCTAGAACATCTTTTACTATATTTATTCCTAGGAATTGGATGACATTTGATGCTATTATAAATAGTATATTTAAAATTTTCATTTTTGAATTGTTTGAATATAGAAATTCATTTGGTATATACATATATTTATGTGTATAAATGTGCATGTATCTTAACTGCTATCTATTAGTTATTCTCTCCCAATTTATTTAGTCATAACTCTAAATATTATAACATGCATCCCTGATTTATTAAATTTAATACAATTTGTACTTTACCACTTCTTGTGTAATTTAAGAACCTTAGAACATTTTAACTCCAGTTTTTTGTGCTATTGTTATCACATATTTTAATTTTGTATAAAATATGAATGCTAGAAGTCAAGATTATCATTTTTTTACAGTCAATATTCACTTAATTTTCCACTTAATTTCACTTAATTAAATTGTTAAGTTTTCCACTTAACAATTTCACTTAATTGTTTACCCTTTCTTTGCTCTTCATTTCTCCCTACTTCTTTGTACTTTTATCTAAGAGTATTTTGCTTTTGTCTGAGGATCTCCTTTAGAATTTTCTTTATCACAGGTCTGCTGTTTACTTTTTTCAATTTGTCCTGAAATGTCTGTTTTTACCTTCATTTTTGAAGAATATTTTTGGGATGAATTATAATTCTAGATGGGTAGTTATTTTCTTCTATATTTATTATGGGCTGAATTATGTCCCTTAAAAATTTATATATTGAAGTCCTAACCCCCAGTGCCTCCGAGTGTGACTGTATTTGGAAATAGGGTATTTAAAGAAGTAATTAAGTAAAAATGAGATCATTGGGATGGGCCCTAATCTAATATGACTGGTGTCCCTGTAAGAGGAGAAAATTTGGACAGACATAGAGGGAGGAACACAAAAAGACCCAGGGAGAAGACAGCCAACTAAAAGCCAGGGAGAGAGGCCTTAGAAGGAACTGACCCTGTTGACACCTTTATCTTTGATTTCTATCCTTCAAAACTGTGAGAAAATAAATTTCTGTTGCAGCCACCCAGTCTGTGATACTTTTCTATGGCAGCCCTAGCAAACTAATGCAATCTTCTATTGAGAAGTCAGCTGTCTATCTTGTTTATCCTTTGAAGGTATCATGTATTTTTCTCCTGGCAATTTTGAATTTTCTCTCTATGTTTTTTGTTTCCAACGTTTCAATGTGATATGTGTAGGTATGATTTTTCTGCTTTAGTCCACCTGTGCTTTGTAGTGGTCCTTGAACCTGTAGATACCTAGTGTCAGTTTTGTAATATTCCTAGACCATTATCTCTTCAAATATTGATTCTTTCCTATCCCTTCTGTCCTCATTTCTAGGACTCTGATTTCATGTACATTAAAATTTTTTAACCATATACTATATATCTTCTATGTTGTTTAAAAAACATTTTAACCTTTTGTCTCTGTTTTAGTTTGGATATTTTCTTCTTATCTATAATAAAAGTCACCAAAATTGTGCTGGCTATGCCTAACCTGCTGTTAAATCCACCTATTTAGTTCATAATTTGTTATAGTATTCTGTTTCAGCATTTTCATTATATTCTTTTTTATAGTTTTCGATCCTGACACAATTCATAGCTATTTTAAATTACTATTATTATTTATTGCTCTAATATTTTTATTTCCTCTGAATCTATTTCAAGTCACTGTTTTTTCTTCTGATCATCAATTTTCACCTTTTTGTTTGTCTAGTTGTCTTTCTCTGAATCCCAGAGATTATTAAGGAAATTTTGAGACTTTGAATAATGATATTTTTCTTCAGCAAGGACTTAGTTTCTAGCAGCCATCAGGGATATAGGCAGATCACGTTAAAGAAAACAGGGATTCACTTATTTCCAAAAATTGGCTTTCAGTCTTTCTGGGAGTAGATCTATTTCAAGTTTATCTTTACACTTAGGCTTAGGTGTTGCCTTTTTAGGGCCCCACTTGAAAGCCTGAGGTTTTCTTTTTACCATGGCCACTGTTAATTATGGCCATTTATCTAATCCAAGCACAACTTTCTTCTAAGCTTTTCAGCCTCTCAGCTGTTGGTTTTGAATCAACAAATGTTTTATATAAAAAAAGGAGCACCAAATGTTGTGCTCACCCTCTGGATTCTGCAGTTTATGCTACCATCTGGGACTATTTTCTTCTAACTTCAAGAATTTCCTTAAGTACTTCCTATAGTGAGGGTCTGCCAGAAAGACTCTCTACTCTTGCTTGTGTTGGAACATCTTTGTTACATTTTGAGGAGTATATTTCGATGGGCATAGAATTCTAGGTCAGCATTTTCTTCTGCTCTAAAGATATTATCCTGTTGTCTTCTGGCTTACATAGTCTCTGTTGTAAAAGCAGTCAAGTACCTTGAAGACATGTCTTCTATTCTCTGGCTGTTTCAGACTTCTATTTAGTTTTGACCTTGCTTTGGTTTTCTTTGTATTGAAAAGAAAGCTCTTGGTTCCCTGAGCTTTTTGAATTTGTGTGTTGATGTCTTTCGTCAGTTTCAGATTTTTTTTTTTTAAAAACAATTCTCTCCTCAAATTGTTTCTGTCTTATCTTTATCTACTCTCCTTCTAAAATTCCAATTATATGTATGTTAATCTCTGTTTTGTTCTTTATCATTTTTTTCTCTTTGTGCTTTGAGATATTTTCTTTTAATCTACATCATATCTCTTTTGTGTTTTGGACATTTTCATTAACTTATCCTCAGGTTCAGTCACCCTTTCTTCTGCTGTGTTTAGTAAAATTTAGTCTATCTTTAGTTCATGTCTGTTCCTTGGCTTTCCTTGGGTTTCGATTGAATTGAGGTTAGTCTCATCTCCTCATCTGTAAAATTTACAAGAATCACTTCTGTCATTTGTAGATTTTGAGTTTAGTGCTTTAGCTCCTACGCTACACAGCTTCAAAATCTGACAAATGTCAAGAGAAACACCATGTGTTTTTGTCAGGTTTCCAACTTCCAGCAAGGCTTGCTTCTTGTGCACCACAGGAGATGTTACTCTGCCATCTATAAATCTCTTGGCTTATCCTCAGTGTCTTGCAGGATCCCAGAACTTAGCTAACACGTAATGAAGCAAACTCATCATTTGTTTGGGAATCTTTCAGTTTCCATTTGATAACATGGTCAAAACTCTACTGGATTCTCTTTTCCCTATTTGGGTGCCTTTAACCTAAGCCAAGTAGATTCTCATCTGTCCTTAGAATCAGTAAGTGCCTCCAGGGCAGTAAATGGCTAGCGATTATCAACCCAGATAAGAAGGGATGTTTCTTTGTAGAATTTTAGTTAAATGAATTTTCATGACTTCTGTGATATCTTTTTTTTTTTTTTTTTTTTTTTTTTGGTACACGGGCCTCTCATTGTTGTGGCCTCTCCCATTGTGGAGCACAGGCTCCGGACATGCAGGCTCAGCAGCCATGGCTCATGGGCCCAGCCGCTCCATGGCATGTGGGATCTTCCCGGACTGGGGCATGAACCCGTGTCTCCTGCATCGGCAGGCAGACTCTCAACCACTGCGCCACCAGGGAAGCCCCGTGATATCTTTATAAATATTATTTTTTACATATACTCATTTTTCTAGTTGTTAGCTTTGTGTTGACCTGCTAAAATATACTAAACCCTATTTAGAAGTAGAATTGTAAGACTGGTAAGAAGAGATCCACTGTCCTTTGTACCACAGTATTCCTATTCCATGAGTCAGGCAGTCAATGTGGGGACTCTTTCAGTTCAGGATATGTAGTCCCATCTATTTATGCAAGAACTTGGACAGTATTCATTGCATAACTTTGGGTATATAGGCCTCCTAAAAATAGTCTTAATTAAAGCTCCATTTATCACCTGAAACTCCATTTATTCCTATTCTGATATTGTCCACAGTTATGGACTTGACTGTCATGCATTTGTAAATCCAAAGAAAATGGTTTTTGTGAAATTAGTGTAGGCATCCACTAATCTCCCCCCATTCATCACTAACATTTGGGTATTCACTTTCTCCATATACTAGTATGAAGGTTAAGGGCTCTACATCCCTTTAGGAAAAGCTGGGAAGAATGTTCATAGTATACTCTTGTACTGTATTCAGAATCTTTCATGATCTATACTGAAGTTTCTGATTTTCAAGGGGCTCTGCATTTGTGAAATGAACCAGATCGGGGGAGAGGCCAAAGGATCATGACTAGACAAGTAGTTCAAGTTAGGCCTTGATTAAATATCTTTGAGAAATTTTGTGTTACATACCAAATAACTCCTTCATGAGTCTCTTATTGATTGTATTTCTATGGACCCTGTGATTATTTATGCATAACTAGAGATCTCTGCAGTTTGAATACTTCTTAAAGATATGATGACTATGCCTATTCTATTGCCTATTGATCTGTCCATACCTACTTTGTTTCTTTGTTTGGGGTCTGCCTCTAGGCTGAGCTGCTCCAAAGATGCATCCCTATCCACTACAGTTGCAATCCTTCCTACCAGAATTCATGGCCTACAGAAATCTGCCTGGAGAGTGATTTTTAAAACTTCAGGTGTTTCTCTCTACAATATATTCCACAGGGATAGTTTGAGGAACATGGGAGAAAATAGAGAAATAAAAAAGTTACACTTGCAATTCTGGGATAAACACTGTTTGATCATGCTGGATTATTCTTTAATATACATTATGGTTGGATTTCAGTTTCTTGTGTTATTTAGGATTTTAACAGCCACATTCATAAATTAGATTAGTATAGTTTCTTTTCTCTGTTAGGTTGAGTTAGGAAGAGCTCCATCTTATTCTTTCCTTAAAGAATTCTGCATTCTGTTCCTTAAAACTACACGTTTAATTTGCAAGAGATCATTCATTACACTAATCGAAAAGACTGTGTTTTAGAGGATGTTCTTTGACAAATTTTAAAATGTACTCAAGTTTTTATTTCTTGAATAAAATTTTGGTCATCTTATTTTTTCTTGATAACCAAGTGAGTTATCAAGATTTTCAAAAAAATCAACCACTGTTATGATTTTAATTCCCTCCATATTTGTTCTCTCAGTCTGTTTGCATTTGCTCTATTTTAGATTTGCATTAGATGTATCTCTAATATTTTTAAGATGTAGCCCCTACATTTATTTATCAAAATGGCTGTTTTCTCTAGTTGTGCCATTGTATTTATTATTTGCTTCCCATAATATAATGTTGGCTGTTGTCTTCTTCCTTAGATAATGAATTTCCCCTTTAGTTCATTTATGTTTAATAATGAAAACTTAAAAAAATTTTATTTTTTATTGAATAACATATTCTTTAAATTCTATAGTGCTTTACAATTTTTAAAAGTTTCACACACATGATTTCCTGTAGTCCCATAATAATCCTTTTATTTTCCCTCCTACCCCTATTTTGCCCCTCCCCACTTCTCTCTCCCCACTGGTAACCACTAGTGTGTTCTCTGTATCTGTGAGTCTGCTTCTTTTTTGTTTTATTCACTAGTTTGTTGTATTTTTTAGATTCCACACATACATTCTCTGTCTGACTTATTTCACTTAGCATAATGCCCTCCAAGTCCATCCATGTTGCCATGAATGGCAAAATTTCATTTTTTTTTATGGCTGATGAGTATTCCATTGTGTGTGTGTGTGTGGGTGTGTGTGTGTGTGGGTGGGTGGGTGGGTGTATTATATATATATATATATATATATATATATATATATATATATATATATATATATACATATGCCACATATTCTTCATTCATTCATCTGTTGATGGAGATGTAGGTTGCTTCTATACCTTGGCAATTGTAAATAATGCTGCTATGAACATTTAGGTGCATGTATCTTTTCGAATTAGTGTTTTTTGGATATATACCCAGGAGTGGGATTGCTGATCACATGGTACTTTTATTTTTAGTTTTTGGAGAAACCTCCATACTGTTTTCCACAGTGGCTGCACCAATTTACGTTCCCACCAACAGTGTAGGAGTGTTTTCTTTTCTCCACATCCACGCCAATATTTGTTATTCATGTTCTTTTTGATGATAGCCATTCTGACAGGTGTGAGGTGATATCTCATTGTAGTTTTGATTTGCATTTCCCTGATGATTAGCAATGTTGAGCATCTTTTCATGTGTCTGTCAGCCATCTGCATCTCCTCTTTAGAAAAATTTCTATTCAGTTCTTCTGCACATTTTTTAATTGAGTTGTTCATTTTTTTGATACTGAGTTGTTCATTTTTTTGATATTGAGTTGTATGTGCTGTCGTATATGTTGGATATTAACCCCTTATTGGTCATATCATTTGCAAATACCTTCTCTCATTCAGCAGGTTGTCTTTTTGTTTCATCAGTGGTTAATTATCCATTAATCTCTTCCCATCCACCACCAAAGTTTGGTTATTTCCCTTCCCTTTATACTGTTATTCAGATTAATGGCTCCTCATTTTCTTTAGAAAAGGCTAAGAGAAGTGTACATGGTAATCCTGTGTAAGTCCATTGTGATTTACAAACGTTTATGAGTGGAGATTTAAGCTATTGCTATTTTTTACTATTAAAATAATGCACAGTGAATAAACTATTTCTTGGTCATTTTTTGTTCTTGCAAATGTATCTTTGGTATAGAGTTGAAGAGGTAGGAATACTATGTCAAAGGGTAAATACATGTGAATGCGTTCATATATTTCCAAGTTCCCCACCATAGGGAATTATACCAATTTGCACTGATATGCTCATTACCAATATATAAGAGTATTCCCCACAGTCTTGACTGAAGAATATATTGCCAAAGTTTCAGAGTTTTGTCAATCTAATCGAGTAAAGATATTTTTCATTATGGTTCTTCACCTATAGCTTTCTTTAAGGTTTAATTATGTATCACGAAATGAACAGAGCCTAAGTGTACAAATACATGAACTTCTATAACCCACCCTACTTCTAAGACCAACAGTATTTTCATCATCTCAGAAAGTTCTCTCATGTTCCTTTCCTCAATTCCCCACTTCTGAGCAACTGCCTTTCTTATTTTGACCACCATGGATTAGGTTTGTCCGTTCTAGAACTTCATGTAAGTGGAATCATACTATGAATTTCTTTGCTTCTTTCATTCTGTATAATGTTTCTGAGATGCATCTATATGTTGCATATAATAATTGGTCACTCATGTTCACTGCTGAATAGTATTCCATTGTATGGATACTAAAATTTTTAATTAATTTTTCCGTTGAGGGACATTTCGGTTGTTTCCAGTTTACTCATTCCAGTGAGTAAAGAGTGACAGTTCCTTTTGGTCGTAATTCGCACATCCTTAATATCTAATAATCTTGAGTGCTTTTTCTTCTGCTTAATAACTATTTATATATCTTTCTTTGCAAAGTATCTTATCAAATCTTTTTCTTATTTAAAAGAGATAGTTTGTCTTTTTTATCGAGTTGTAGGAGGTGTGGATACAAGACCTTTGCCAGTTAGATGTGTTAGGAATTGTTATCCCCAATCTGTAGCTCTACTATTCATTTTCTTAATGGTGTCTTTTGATGAGCACAACTTTTAATTTTGTTGGTGTTAAATTTATCAATTATGGATTTATCAATTTATTCTATATTTTAGTTTGTGCTTTTTACATCTAACCTAACCTAAAAAAAAAATCTTTCTTTAAGATCATGAAAATAGCCTCCTATGATTTTATTCTAAAAGCCTGATACTTTCAGCTTTCACATTTAGTGTATGATCCATCTCAAATTAATTTTTTGTGTGAACTGTGAAATAGAGGTAGAAGTTCATTTTTTTCCATGTGGATATCCAGTTACTCTGGAACAAGTACTTTAAAAATATTCCTTTTCCAGTTGAATTGCTGTGGCACTTTTGTTGAAAATAAACTGATTACATATGAATGAGTTATTTTTAGGTAATCTGTTACATTCCATTATTTTCTCTCTTTCTACCATTAATACACACTCTGCATAACCATTAGTATAAGTTCTCCGACTTTTTTTTTCTTGTACAATACTGTTTTCACCACTCAAAATAATCTTCATTTCTATGTAAAATTTGCAATTAGCTAATCGATTTGTGAATAATTAACATCTTAACAGTATTGATCCATGAATATAGTGTTTCTCTCTATTTTTAAAGTGTTCTGTGTTCAAGGCTTGCTGGTACTTGGATAATTCATTTCTAAGTATTTTACTTTGAGTGCTGTTGTAAACGATGTGGTTTTTAAATTTCTTTTCCCATTTGCTTACTGCCAGTTTATATAAATAAAGGGTTTTTTTAATTTACCTTTTTTTGTGTGATCTTGCTAAATGGCTTATTTATTCTTTAAGTGCTTCAGTAGTTTTGTTAGGATTTTGTAGGTACCGTATCATCATTTCAGAATAAATACAGTTTTACTTCTTTTCTTCCAATTTTTGCACTTTTTAGTTCTCTGTACTGCCTTGTTAACATTAGCAAGAATCCCATTAGTGTTGAACAGACATGGTGAAAGAGAGATCCTTTATTTTTTCCCAAATTTAGAGGGAAACTATTGAGTCTTCCACCATTAAGTTTAATGTTAGCTATAGGTTTTTATAAAAGTACTTCAGCAAATTAAAAAAAAAATCCTTCCATTCCCATTTTGCTGAGAGTTGCTTTCTACAATACATGGGTTTTTAAGAACAATTTTTTAAATTGTGATTTAAATACACTCAAATTCATCCTTTTTGTATGTCCAGTTTGAGCAGTTTGGTTGAACATATACAGTCATGGAATCAATGCCATAAATAGGGTAGACAATATTTGTAGTACTCCAAAAAGTCGCTTTGTGTTTATGTAAAGTTATGGTAGTCTCTTGTGATCCTTTTTCTTTCTGTGGCTATATATATTTTATATATATATATATATATATATATATATGTATATTATATATATATAATATATATATGTATGTATGTATTTTTAACATCAGTTAATCATTTAAAAAAATTTTAGACTATCTTTACAGATTTGATATTGGCATTTGGGTATCACAAGTATGGCACACCAAGTCATGCTAACCAAAAAATTCATATATTATTCTTTTAAATACATTGATATCATTTTGATCGTTGCTTTTTCAGTCCAGGTTTGGTGATTTTCTTGGCCTCCTGTACTTTTAGTCTTTGCTTTACCCAATGACTCCTACCCTGTTGTCATTCAGTGCTCAGCATTATTCAGATCTGTAGATAAATCTTTGGTGAGGTACATCATATTTATGTTTTCCATAGAATCTATCATTATAACAGGTTATATTACTTCTAGTAAGAAGTAAAAGGCAAAAGTGGTGTATTTTTCTCTGTGTTTGAACACAAATGCATGAATTAGAATGGTTATGACAAAAGCAATATGTATGGTCGTTTTAGAAAATCTATATTAACAGTGAAAAAATGGAGAGAATGTACAATACAATTGAAACTCTTTGATGAATATTATACAGGTATTAGGATAACCATTTGTAAATGTGTTGTCCCAAAATGTTGTTTAAGTTTCCCAAGAAGACAAAAGGAGGTGATTTCTTATCCTGGCCTGATAATCATGAAACAGAAACAGGACACCAAGGAAGAACAGAGCACTTTGCCAATATATCCTGCCTTTCCTGTTGGAAAAGACAGTTGGGAAGAGAAACTCCTACTGGTAATAGGATTGCAAAATTTTCTTTCAGTATAAACATTGCACATGAAATAAAAAAATGTAATCTGGAGCATGTTCTGAGTTATAGCAGTTTATTAAGTAAAAACTAGCAGAATCCTCACCTTTCAGTGGCTTAATACAATATATGACTATTTCTGACTCATAAAATATTCATATGTAAGTGTTACTAGTCAATGATAATTCTCTTACACATAGAGATTTAGGAACCCACAGTTCTTTCATCCTGTGGCTCCACCACTGCCTTGAGTCATGGAATTCTCTACATCCCACTGGCAGCTGAAGGACAAGTGTCTTAGTCCATTAAGGCTCCCATAACAAAACACTATAGACTGGGTGGCTTATAAACAACTGAAATTTATTCCTCCCAGTTCTAGAAGCTAGGAAATACAAGATCAAAGTGCTGGAAGATTCAGTGTCCAGTGAGGATCCACTCCTTGGTTTATAGAGTCATCTTTTCTCTGTGTCCTCAGATGGCAAATAGGGCAAGAGAGCTCTCAGGGGTCTCTTTTATGATAAGGGCATGAATCTCATTCATGAGGCCCCACCCTCATGACCTAATCACCTCCCAAAGTCTCCACTTCCAAATACAATCATATTAACAGTTAGTTTTCAACGTATCAATTTGGAGAGGGCACAAATATTCAGCCTATAACAACAGGTATAGAAAATAAATCCATTATTCTCCAAAGCACTGGACTGGAAGTGACACTCAACACTTCCGCTTGCATTTTGTTAAACTAGAAATGAAACTAGACATTTGGCCACTCCTGAATGCAGTGAGCAGTGGAGGAGTGAGCAACAGTATGTATTTTCTATCTGGGAAGCAATTTCCCTGTAACAGCCCTACCAATGGAAGGGAATATTAGTTTTTGGTGGCCCTGCCATAAACAGAAGGGAACTATGAGTTGGCTAGTCAGAAATCACGAGCAAGCCACTTCCTTATTTTTTTAATTAGTTTTTATTAGAGTATAGTTGATATACAATGTTGTGTTAGTTTCTGCTGTATGGCAAAATGAATCAGTTATACATATACAAGTATCCCCTCTTTTTTAGATTCCATTCCCATATAGGTCATTACAGAGTACTGAATAGAATTCCCTGTGCTATGCAGTAGGTCCTTATTAGTTACCTATTTTATATAGAGTAGTGCGCATATGTCAGTCCCAATTTCCCAATTTATCACTACCCAACCCTTTCCCCCTTGGTAACCATAAGTTTGTTTTCTACGTCTGTGACTCTATTTCTGTTTTGTAAGTAGGTTCATTTGTACCATTTTTTTAGATTCCACATATAAGTGATATCATATGATATTTGACTTCCTTCACTCAGTATAATAATCTCTAAGTCCATCCATGTCACTGAAAATGGCATTATTTCATTCTTTTTTATGGCTGAGTAATATTCCAGTGTGTGTGTGTGTGTGTGTGTGTGTGTGTGTGTGTGTGTGTGTGTGTGACATCTTTATTGAATGAGGAGTCTGGAAATGTAAAATACTAACTTTTCCAGCCCAAATTCAACTGAAGCATGATGAGTGGTACATTTTTGGATCATGAGATGTAGCCTAAAGTCCCTGTCCCCTAAGGAGAAAGCTCTTTTGTCCCTTTCTTCTTCCACCATTTTTTTTTTTTTTTTTTTTTTTTTTTTTTGCCTAGAGTATGGCAGTGAGGCCTATAGCTAATGATCATGAGTATGAAGGTCCTCACATCAAGGAGTAGAAAGATGGAAGGAGCTTGGATCAGTGACACTGTTATGTTGTTGCATCAGCCTCAATTGCCTACCTCTGGACTTCTTTGTTATATGAGGAAATTAAGTATATCCCTCTTTCTTTAAAATACTATTTATTGGGGTTTCAGTTAGTTGCAGTTGCAATCCTAACTGATATATAATTAAAGTGATTGTCCCATCCATGCAATTAATTTTTCCTTGGGACAAAAAACAATTTTAAAGTAACTGCCCGTCTTCAGCTATTTTTAATCAAAAGCCATTCTAAAGTTCACACCACCCCAAGGTTCACAGTATTCTTTTATCAAGATCACCAAAACAATATGAATTTGGAATCCAGCTGTTTAAAGAACACTTGTCATGTTAATTAGACAAAGTACTCTCTAGAAAATTAAAAACTAAAATGACCATTATTGGTATGAAAAATGTAGATGACGAGAATTAAAAAAACTTTAAAATGACATCTAATAATGTGACAGTTATGTATCATAAAAGGAACTATATTAGAGGAAAGGAAGCAAAAATATTTAATTGGATGAGAAAGGGAATTAGATATCTGATTTCAAAGACTAGAGCTGGGAGTACATTAGGGAGAGGAGGGGAAATAATGTAAGAAGTTTAGAAGATGGAAGTGAGAATATTGAGCATGGAGGTGACAGACTAACCGAAGTGTCCTTGATACCCAGCAGAGTAGCACAATAAAACCCTGCCAGATTGGAAGCAAAGAATCACTTTACAAAGAAATAGCTGAAAGGTTATTCATCTTAATCACTATCCTCACCTCAAGAGCAGATACCCAACAAGATAGACAAATGAGCATCACTTTCAGAAATTTCTTAAAATGGAGATGAGTGTGACAGGTGTATTTCCAGGAAAAAAACACAAAGCTCAGTTTGTCAATCTAGTGCTCCTGCAGAATTTTACCACTTTTACTGAGGAAAGGATGGTCTCCCACTCCCACTTCATTTCTTGTGATGCTGATTCATTAGTTTTATTTTGGGGTCTCATAATTTAGAGACTGAAATTGTGTGCCAAAAAAAAAAAAAAATTCATTCCCTACTGATTTCCACTGCCTTTCTGAACTTTATGCAGTAATATAAATAAGGCATTTGTTGCATACACACTTAAAAAATCGATGTCGTCCTTACTAACAGTTCCTCATTAGTGAAGACAGGCCCATAGGTTGGATATTAATTTTCCTCTATCTTAGAGTGAATCGATGCTGTTTCACTTCTTGTTACTATTACTCATGACCTTCCAAAGGGTAGACCCTTGGAAGTTAAAACCATAGAAACATGATTTGCTGGAAAGCAGTGAGTCCCATCACAAAGTTTCAAAGTTCCCTGACTCACAAAATTATTGCACATTTTGACTTTTTACTATTTTTCTGTAAATAGTTGTTTCTGCAACCAATTTGTTTACAAAATGTGGCTACTCATACCACAGGACCTCTTGTTGAACAATAGGAATAGGTGTTATCACATAATTGGGATTAATGCACAGAAACATCTGTGGCGTATGGTAATTTGGAAGATACTTGGAGACACGAATCCTAAATGTCACTTGGCAGTTGCTTATGGGCATTAAATTCATGCTTTTTGCTAACATTTGTGTGGGAAAGAGAAATATGTGCAAAAACAATCTCATAATCTTTGACAAATTCGCTAATACCTTTTGGATTATGTGATTCGTTTTTGAAACTCAAGTTTGCAAAACGATATTGGCTTCCCAGTAAATGCTTTTAACAATCAAGTTGAAACTGAGTAGAAAAGAGGATCTACTGGATCTGATGAGCATGGCTAAACTAAAGAACTTACTCTGTATGTTTTTCATGGTGCTTTGCAAAATTAAACCAAGGAACAATATTAAATTAAGAAAAAATCTGTAGAGCTAGCATTAGATTTTTTAATAGGGATTTTTAAAAATAGAATAAATGAAGGGAAAAAATTATATATTGAATACATACACTATATATATTTTGCTACTTCTGTGAACATAGTTGTTGTTGTTTTTTAATATAATTTACTCTGTAGCACTAGAAAGAAATGTAAGCCATCCTTAACTCCCCGAAAATAAACAAAAGTAAGTATTTAAGGAAGACAAGCTGTCTTGGGTGAAATTGTCTATCTTGTGTCATATATGGTGCACACCTGAGAGCCTAGATTTAATAAAATCATAAAAACATGGAAACATAACAATTCAAAGTTGGATGGGAACAGGGAGACTTCTAGTTTTACCCATATTGACTGCATTAGACAAAAAAGTCAGAGATGAAAAGGGGGCCTTATACTTGGTAATCCCTGGAGTCACCAGAAGTCCAACTCCTTCATTTGGGATCAAGATCGGCACTCGTGCTGAGCACATATTCTTACAGCGTTGGAGAATCAAGCATAAATTTGTATACTGAGACCAAGACCGTGCCTTCCTAGACCTTTTATCCTAATTATCTGGGGACAGTAGAGAGCCCTCAAACCAATATCTGACTCCACAAACATTCCCAGCCTCATTCTTACCACCATAAACTGTCTTAAATTTGCCAGGACCAGTTACATTATGCCTTTTATATCTTTACATATCAATCACCACAAAACCTCCAGACTCCCAGATCTCCCTCTTCCACACTTAACCTCCCAAAGCCTTTTCACATCCTCTATTCTGTGCCCTTTTGGCACCTCCATACGGCTCCTGAAACCCTGTTTATGTGTCCTCTGAATTCATAGCCCAGTTTTAGCAAAATCCCCTTTATCTGCAGTCTCTTTGCCCGTTCTTTTTCCTTCTTATTCTGATGGAAGCTTGGCTCTGAAGTTGTGGCTCCGTTTTACTGCCACAACCCTGAATTACTAGACCTGAAAGCGAACTGTGTCCTTGCTCTATAATGCAGCATCCAAATCATTCTTCTTCCCTTGTGTTACTGAACTCGGGTTCAGCTGCTTGCTGCTTGGCAGCCAGAACTCCAGAGACAAGAGTTGGTAGGAAAGGAAAGCTTGCTTTATTCAAGAGGCTAGCAACCTGGGGAGAAGGCAGACTCTTGCCCAAAAGCCAACTCTCCATTGCTGATCAGGGGGCAAGAACTTTGAAAGGGGAGTTTCAGGGGTTTGTAGGGAACAGGGGACAGGGGTGTACGTGCTAAACAGCACAGTTAGCTCCAACAATCATCTTGAAATTTGTTATGCAGTGGTCTCATCAGTGTCATATTGATTGTTTCAAGTACAGTTAATCTTCAATTCCAGGGTCAGTTTTTTCCCCATTTCCTTGAGGCAAGTTCTCAGAATTGTGTACGATGAAGCGGCTTATGTCATGGCTACAGTCTGGTCACCATGTAGTTAACTTCTTCCACCTGGTGAGGGTTTCAGTATCTTCAAGACTGCTCACAGGATATGGTTCAGAATATTATCTGTAGCCCTTGAGGAGGAACTAAAAGTCCTTGACTTTGTTTAATAGCTAAACTATTATGATTTTTGTCTTGTTTGACTATTTTCCTTTGCTTCTGCATTTTCTCATTTCTCTGATTAAATTTAATCTTTTTTATTTTTAACATCTTTATTGGAGTATAATTGCTTTACAATGGTGTGTTAGTTTCTGCTTTATAACAAAGTGAATCAGTTATACATATACATATGTTCCCATATCTCTTCCCTCTTGCGTCTCCCTCCCTCCCACCCTCCATATACCACCCCTCTAGGTGGTTACAAAGCACCGAGCTGATCTCCCTGTGCTATGTGGCTGCTTCACACTGGCTATTTTACGTTTGGTAGTGTATATATGTCCATGCCACTCTCTCACTTTGTCACAGCTTACCCTCCCCCCTCCCCATATCCTCAAGTCCATTCTCTAGTAAGTCTGTGTCTTTATTCCCGTCTTACCCCTAGGTTCTTCATGACCTTTTTATTTTTTTTCTTAGATTCCATATATATGTGTTAGCATATGGTATTTGTTTTTCTCTTTCTACTTACTTCACTCTGTATGACAGACTCTAGGTCCATCCACCTCACTACAAATAACTCAGTTTCGTTTCTTTTTATGGCTGAGTAATATTCCGTTGTATATATGTGCCACATCTTCTTTATCCATTCATCCA
This sequence comes from Phocoena sinus, assembly GCF_008692025.1. Lineage (NCBI taxonomy): Eukaryota > Metazoa > Chordata > Mammalia > Artiodactyla > Phocoenidae > Phocoena > Phocoena sinus. Next base: position 6,206,871 of record NC_045764.1, read on the forward strand.
ATGATGGACACTTAGATTGCTTCCATGTCCTGGCTATTGTAAATAGAGCTGCAATGAACATTTTGGTACATGAGTCTTTTTGAATTATGGTTTTCTCAGGGTATATGCCCAGTAGTGGGATTGCTGGGTCGTATGGTAGTTCTATTTGTAGTTTTTTAAGGAACCTCCATACTGTTCTCCATAGTGGCTGTACCAATTCACATTCCCACCAGCAGTGCAAGAGGGTTCCCTTTTCTCCACACCCTCTCCAGCATTTATTGTTTCTAGATTTTCTGATATGGCCATTCTGACTGGTGTGAGATGATATCTCATTGTAGTTTTGATTTGCATTTCTCTACTGATTCATGATGCTGTGCATTCTTTCATGTGTTTGTTGGCAAGCTCCTTCTTTGTTGGCAATGTTGGTGTACCTTCTTTAGAGAAATGTCTATTTAGGTCTTCTGCCCATTTTTGGATGGGGTTGTTTGTTTTTTTGTTATTGAGCTGCATGAGCTGCTTGTAAATCTTGGAGATTAATCCTTTGTCAGTTGCTTCATTTGCAAATATTTTCTCCCATTCTGGTTTGTCTTTTGGTCTTGTTTATGGTTTCCTTTGCTGTGCAAAAGCTTTGAAGTTTCATTAGGTCCCATTTGTTTATTTTTGTTTTTATTTCCATTTCTCTAGGAGGTGGGTCAAAAAGGATCTTGCTGTGATTTATGTCATAGAGTGTTCTGCCTATGTTTTCCTCTAAGAGTTTGATATTGTCTGGCCTTACATTTAGGTCTTTAATCCATTTTGAGCTTATTTTTGTGTATGGTGTTAGGGAGTATTCTAATCTTATAAATTTACATGTACCTGTCCAGTTTTCCCAGCACCACTTATTGAAGAGGCTGTCTTTTCTCCACTGTATATTCTTGCCTCCTTTATCAAAGATAAGGTGGCCATATGTGGGTTTATCTCTGGGCTTTCTATCCTGTTCCATTGATCTATATTCCTGTTTTAGTGCCAGTACCATACTGTCTTGATTACTGTAGCTTTGTAGTGTAGTCTGAAGTCAGGGAGCCTGATTCCTCCAGCTCCATTTTACGTTCTCAAGATTGCTTTGGCTATTCGGAGTCTTTTGTGTTTCCATACAAATTGTGAAATTTTTTGTTCTACTTCTGTGAAAAGTGCCAGTGGTAGTTTGATAGGGATTGCATTGAATCTGTAGATTGCTTTAGGTAGTAGAGTCATTTTTACAATGTTGATTCTTCCCATCCAAGAACATGGTATATCTCTCCATCTATTTGTATCATCTTTAATTTCTTTCATCAGTGTCTTATAATTTTCTGCATACAGGTCTTTTGTCTCCTTAGGTAGGTTTGTTCCTAGATATTTTATTCTTTTTGTTGCAATGGTAAATGGGACTATTTTCTTAATTTCACTTTCAGATTTTTCATCATTACTGTATAGTAATGCAAGAGATTTCTGTGCATTAATTTTGTATCCTGCTACTTTACCAGATTCATTGATCAGCTCTGGTAGTTTTCTGGTAGCATCTTTAGGGTTCTCTATGTATAGTATCATGTCATCTGCAAACAGTGACGGCTTTACTTCTTCTTTTCCGATTTGGATTCTTTTTATTTCTTTATCTTCTCTGATGGCTGTGGCTAAAACTTCAAAAACTATGTTGAATAATAGTGGTGAGAGTGGGCAACCTTGTCTTGTTGCTGATGTTAATGGAAATGGTTTCAGTTTTTCACCATTGAGGACGATGTTGTCTGTGGGTTTGTTATATATGGCCTTTATTATGTTGAGGCAAGTTCCCTCTATGCCTGCTTTCTGCAGGGTTTTTATCGTAAATGGGTGTTGAATTTTGTCGAAAGCTTTCTCTGCATCTATTGAGGTGATCATATGGTTTTTCTCCTTCAATTTGTTAATGTGGTGTATCACGTTGATTGATTTGCATATATTGGAGAATCCTTGCATTCCTGGAATAAACCCTACTTGATCATGGTGTATGATCCTTTTAATGTGCTGTTGGATTCTGTTTCCTAGTGTTTTGTTGAGGATTTTTGCATCTGTGTTCATCAGTGATATTGGCCTGTAGTTTTCTTTCTTTGTGATATCTTTGTCTGGTTTTGGTGTCAGGGTGATGGTGGCCTCGTAGAATGAGTTTGGGAGTATTCCTCCCTCTGCTATATTTTGGAAGAGTTTGAGAAGGATAGGTGTTAACTCTTCTCTAAATGTTTGATAGAATTCGCCCGTGAAGACATCTGGTCCTGGACTTTTGTTTGTTGGAAGATTTTAAATCACAGTTTCAATTTCAGTGCTTGTGATTGGTCTGTTCATATTTTCTATTTCTTCCTGGTTCAGTCTTGGCAGGTTGTGCATTTCTAAGAATTTGTCCATTTCTTCCAGGTTGTCCGTTTTATTGGTATAGAGTTGCTTGTAGTAATCTCTTGTGATCCTTTATATTTTTGCAGTGTCAGTTGTTACTTCTCCTTTTTCATTTCTACTTCTATTGATTTGAGTCTTCTCCCTTTTTTTCTTGATGAGTCTGGCTAATGGTTTATCAATTTTGTTTATCTTCTCAAAGAACTAGCTTTTAGTTTTATTGATCTTTGCTATCATTTCCATCATTTCTTTTTCATTTATTTCTGATCTGATCTTTATGATTTCTTTCCTTCTGCTAACTTTGTGGGTTTTTTGTTCTTCTTTCTCTAATAGCTTTAGATTGCTTTGGGTAGTAGAGTCATTTTCACAATGTTGATTCTTCCAATCCAAGAACATGGTGTATCTCTCCATCTATTTGTATCACGCAAGGTGCAAGGTTAGGTTATTTATTTGAGATGTTTTCTGTTTCTTAAGGTAGTATTGTATTGCTTTAAATTTCCCTCTTAAAACTGTTTTGCTGCATCCCATAGGTTTTGGGTCATCGTGTATTCATTGTCATTTGTTTCTAGGGATTTTTGATTTCCTCTTTGATTTCTTCAGTGATCACTTCGTTATTAAGTAGTGTATTGTTTACCCTCCATTTGTTTGTATTTTTTACAGATCTTTTCCTGTAATTGATATCTAGTCTCATAGCATTGTGGTCAGAAAAGATACTTGATACGATTTCAGTTTTCTTAAATTTACCAAGGCTTGATTTGTGACCCAAGATATGATCTATCCTGGACAGTGTTCAGTGAGCACTTGAGAAAAATGTGTATTCTGTTGTTTTTGGATGGAATGTCCTATAAATATAAATAAATAACTAAGTGCATCTTGTTTAATGTATCATTTAAAGCTTGTGTTTCCTTATTTTTTTCATTTGGATGATCTGTCCATTGGTGAAAGTGGGGTGTTAAAGTCCTCTACTATGATTGTGTTCCTGTTGATTTCCCCTTTTATGGCTGTTAGTATTTGCCTTATCTATTGAGGTGTCCTTATGTCGGGTGCATAAATATTTACAATTGTTATATCCTCTTCTTGGATCGATCCCTTGATCATTAGGTAGTGTCCTTCTTTGTCTCTTGTAATAGTCTTTATTTTAAAGTCTATTTTGTCTGATATGAGAATTGCTACTCCAGCTTTCTTTTGGTTTCCATTTGCATGGAATATCTTTTTCCATCCCCTCACTTTCAGTCTGTATGTGTCCCTAGGTCTGAAGTGGGTCTCTTGTAGACAGCATATATATGGGTCTTGTTTTTGTATTCATTCAGCCAGTCTGTGTCTTTTGGTGGGAGCATTTAATCCATTTACATTAAGGGTAATTATCGATATGCATGTTCCTATTCCCATTTTCTTAATTGTTTTGGGTTTGTTCTTGTAGATCTTTTCCTTCTCTGTGTTTCTTGCCTAGAGAAGTTCCTTTGCCATTTGTTGTAAACCTGGTTTGGTGGTGCTGAACTCTCTCAGCTTTTGCTTGTCTGTAAAGGTTTTAATTTCTCCATCAAATCTGAATGAGATCCTTGCTGGGTAGAGTAATCTTGGTTGTAGGTTTTTCTCCTTCATCACTTTAAATATGTCCTGCCACTCTCTTCTGGCTTGCAGAGTTTCTGCTGAAAGATCAGCTATTAACCTTATGGGGATTCCCTTGTGTGTTATCTGTCGTTTTTCCCTTGCTGCTTTTAATATGTTTTCTTTGTAATTAATTGTTGATAGTTTGATTAATATGTATCTTGGCATGTTTCTCCTTGGATTTATCCTGTATGGGACTCTCTGTGCTTCCTGGAGTTGATTAACTATTTCCTTTCCCATATTAGGGAAGTTTTCAACTATAATCTCTTCAAATATTTTCTGAGTCCCTTTCTTTTTCTCTTCTTCTTCTGGGACCCCTATAATTTGAAAGTTGGTGCGTTTAATGTTGTCCCAGAGGTCTCTGAGACTGTCCTCAGTTCTTTTCATTGTTTTTTCTTTATTCTGCTCTGCAGTAGTTATTTCCACTATTTTATCTTCCAGGTCACTTATCTGTTCTTCTGCCTCAGTTATTCTGCGATTGATCCCTTCTAGAGTATTTTTAATTTCATTTATTGTGTTGTTCATCATTGCTTGTTTCCTCTTTAGTTCTTCTAGGTCCTTGTTAAATGTTTCTTGCATTTTGTCTGTTCTATTTCCAAGATTTTGGATCATCTTTACCATCATTATTCTGAATTCTTTTTCAGGTAGACTGCCTATTTCCTCTTCATTTGTTAGGTCTGGTGGGTTTTTACCTTGCTCCTTCAACTGCTGTGTGTTTTTCTGTCTTCTCATTTTGCTTATCTTACTGTGTTTGGGGTCTCCTTTTTGCAGGCTGCAGGTTTATAGTTCCCGTTGTTTTTGGTGTCTGTCCCCAGTGACTAAAGTTGGTTCAGTGGGTTGTGTAGGCTTCGTGGTGGTGGGGACTAGTGCCTGTGTTCTGGTGGATGAGGCTGGATCTTGTCTTTCTGGTGGGCACGTCCACGTCTGGTGGTGTGTTTTGGGGTGTCTATGGCCTTATTATGATTTTAAGCAGCCTCTCTGCTAATGAGTGGGGTTGTGTCCCTCTCTTGCTAGTTGTTTGGCATAGGGTGTCCAGCACTGGAGCTTGCTGGTCATTGAGTGAAGCTGAGTCTTGTTGTTGAGATGGAGATCTCTGGGAGATTTTTGCCATTTGGTATTACATGGAGCTGGAAGGTCTCTTGTGGACCAGTGTCCTGAAGTTGGCTGTCCCGCCTCAGAGGCACAGCACTGACTCCTGGCTGGAGCACCAAGAGCCTTTCATCCACACAGCTTGTATCCAGAAAAAAGCACAGACAGACCACTGGGAAAGCCACTTGGCTGCAGAAAACTAAATTTATTCTTTGACTAAAGGTTTTCTATAAACAAGAGGCAGGCAGAGGACTTGGGGTATCTGTCTCAGGAAGGCCCCTAGGGTCCTGCTTTGTTACACCTGTGCCTCTCCAACTTTGAATCATATCCCATATTGTAAGATTTTATCATCTATCACTTCTTTTGATGTCATCTATGAACTTCTTTATTTCTCTACAGTTTTAGCTCCTTTATCGTGGTAACCCTTTCCAATATTATTTAAAAATTTCAGTCCACAAAGAGATGATCCTTCCAATCCTCTAGTCTTCCAGTTCCATGAATTCCTCTCTGGCAATAATTTTATTCTCTGTTCAACCTCAGCCTCTCACTCTTGGGATCACACATTCTAGGCCTTCATGTGACCAATATCTAGAACCCACCCAAAATCTCACGTCCATTCCATGACCACCACTCCCTGTTATTACGGCTCTCCCTGCATATTATTTCAATTCCAATAATTCTTTGTAACGATTGAGACCACCAATTCCTTGATGCTAAAAACTTGTATTGTCCTTAATCCAACTTGGTGTTCTTTCTCCCTTCATCTCATTCTTCCTCAAATTCCTTGGTCTTTATAAACACTGTTACATACACACATATTTCTTTTGCATCACTCTTACTTTTTCATACTCAATTAGGAAAACCTCAACCTTCATTAATTATAACTTCCCACCAGTTCTATACCAGCACCAAGGTAGCTGAACATCACTTGAGAAAAACTCATAATTACCTTGATGGATATTACTTTAAATTCAAGACCACATTTAAATGGATTTTTAATGTTGCTAGACAATCGTGCTGTACTTTTCCAGTTCATTCAGTCTCTCATTCTCCTGAACCACTATTTCACAACTTTACCTCTCTCCTTAAACCTTCAATACCTCCTCCCCTTTCCTCACACTTCATACTTGAGAAATATTCAAGTACTTGGAAGAGATTTTCTGTAGACTTCCATCACCATGTCACACCCACATAGTACTCTACCTTGATGTTTGTCCCATAGTTGGACTATGCATGTGCCTATCTAAAGTTAGTCCTTTGCCTGAGTGCTAGATTCCATCCCACCTCACCTACTTGAAAACGTTGCTCCAGCAATTCCCTCTCCCCTTCATCATCAACTTTTTGTGCTAGACAGGATTATTGCCATCAGCATGCAAATATATCATTATTTCTCTGAAGTTACTTTTAAATCATTTTCTTGATCCCTTTTTCACTACCACTTACTTCCCTATTTTTTTGCCCCTCTTTGCAATAGAATGTCAAAAGAGTTAGTGCCTCACTGTTCCCAATTTCTATCCTCCCAGTTCCTCTTAAAGCCCTCCAATTCACTCGCATCAAAGTTACTAATTATTACCTCTATGTTGCTAAAATAGCCGGTTCTGAGCCCTCATTGTTCTTGAGCAATGAGAATATTTGTTACAGGTGGCCACCCCCTTCTCTCTATTTTTTAAGATTATTTGTTTATTTTTGTGGCAAAATGTATAAAACATAACATTTGCCATTTTAACCATTTTTAGTTATACAATTCAGTGTCATTAAGTATATTCACAGTGTTGTGCAACTATCACCACTGTCCATTTCCAGAACTTCTTCATCATCCCAAAAGGAAACTCTACACCTGTTAGACAATAACTCCCCATTCTCCCCTCCCTCAGCCCCTGGCAACCTTTATTCTATTTTCTATCTCTGTGAATTTGCCTATTCTAGGTATCTCATATAAATGGAATCATAACAATATCTGTCCTTTTGTATCCGTCTTACTTCATTTAGCATAAAGTTTTTGAGGTTTATTTGTGTTGTACCATGTATCAAAATTTCATTCCTTTTCAAAGTAATACTCCATTTTAAGTGTATACATTTTGTTAGTGCACTCATGTGTTCATGACATTTTGTTTGTTTCCACCTTATGCCTATGATGAATAATGCTACAGTGAACACTGGTGTACAAGTATATGAGTTCATTTTCTGTTCAATTGGGTATCTACCTGTGGGTGAAACTGCTGAATCATATGGTAATTCTATGTTTAATTTTTTGACAAAACATCAAATATTTCCACACTGGCTGCACTATTTTACATTCTCACCAGCAATGTATGAGACTTCCAGTTTCTCCACATCCTCAATAACACCTGTTAATTTCTGTTAGTTTGGTAATGTCTAATGGATGTGAAGTGGCATCTCATTGTGGATTTGATTATTATTTCTCTAATATCTAGTGATGCAGAACATCTTTTTATGTGCTTATTGGCCATTTTGTATACCACTTTGAAGAAATGTCTGTATAAGCTCTTAGCTCATTTTTGAATTAAATTTTTCTGAGTTGTAGGCGTTTTATATATATATTTGTATATATATATATATATATATTCTGGATATGAATCCCTTATTAGATAGATGATTTGAAATATTTTCTCCCATTCTGTGAGCTATTTTTTTTACTTTCTTATTATTATCCCTTTTTACACAAAAGTTTCTAATTTTGATAAAATCCAATTTATCTTTTTTTTTTTTTTGCTTTTGCCATCTGTGCTCTTGATGGCATGTCTAGTAAATTATTGCCAAATCCAGAGTCATGAAGATTTACCCCTATGTTTCTTCTAAGAGTTTTATAGTTTTAGTTCCTGAATTTAGGCCTGTGATTCATTTTGAGCTTTTCTTTTTGTATGTGGTGTAAAGTAAGAGTTCACCTTCATTCTTTTTTATATGGATATCTGGTTTTCTCAGCACCATTTGTTGAAAATATTTTCCCCATTGAATTGTCTTGGCACCCTTGTTAAAAATCAATTCACTATTTTGAGGATTCATTTCTGGACTCTCTGTTTCCATTCCTCTATGTCTGTCTTTATTCTAGTACCATACTATTTTAATTATTGTAGCTTTGTAGCAAGTTTTAAAATCAGGGTACATTAGCGTTCCAACTTTGTTCTTCTTTTTCAAATTGTTTTGGTCATTTGGGGTCCCTTGAGATGCCATGTGAGTTTTGGATAAGTTTTCAATTTCTGAAAAAAAATGCCACTGGAATTTTGGTAGATATTGTATTGAATCTGTAGATATTTTGGGGCAGTATTGTCATCTTAACAATATTAAGTCTTTTAATCCATGAACACAGAATATCTTTCCTTTTATTTGTCTTCTTTGATTTCTTTTAGCAGTGTTTTATAGTTTTAAGTGTACTAGACTTTTGCCTCCTTGGGTGAATTTATTCCAAAGTATGTTATTCTTCTTAATGGTATAGTAAAAGGAATTGTTTTCTTAATTTCCTCCTAGAATTGTTAATTGCTACTGTATAGAAACCGAACTGATTTTTCTCTGTTGACTTTATGTTCTGCAATTTGCTGAATTTCTTTATTGGTTCTAACAGTTTATTTGTGGTATCTTTAGGGATTCCTACTTATAAGATCATGTCATTTTTTTAACAAAGATAATTTCATGCTATTTATAAACAAGGATAATTTCTTTCTTTCTAATTTGGGTTCTTTTAAATTTTTAAAAAGTTTTATTTATGTATTTAGCCTAATTGCTCTGACCAGAATTTCCTATACTATGTTGAATAGATGTGGCAAAAGTGGACATCCTGTTTTGTTTCTTCATCTTAGAAGGGAAGCATTACGTCTTTCACCATTGAATATGATGTTAGCTGTGGGTTTTTCCAAATGGCTCTTATTATGTTTAGGGGGTTTCTTTCTATACATGGTTGGTGGTTTATTGTTTTAGTTTGTGTGTTGTGTTTTTTTTTGTCATGAAATTGTGTTGAAGTTTTTTAAATGCTTTTCAATAATTCGGATAATTATGCAGTTTTATGACTTTATTAATGTGGTATATTATAATAATTGATTTTCATATGTTGACCTATCTGCTAAATTCTGTACTAGAATCTTGTTGAGGATTTTTGTATCAATATTCACAAGCGATATTGGTGTGGAAGTTTCTTGTACTGTCCTTGGCTTTGATAACATGGCAATGCTGGCCTCATAGAATGAGAGCCAAATTCCTAGAAATGTACAATCTTCTAAGACTGAATCACGAAGAAATAGAAATATGAACAGACTGAGCACTAGTAGTGAAATTGAACCAGTAAGAAAAAAGAAAACTCCCAACAAACAAAATCCAGGACCAAATGACTTCACAGGTGAATTTTACCATTTAAAGAAGAGTTAACACCTATTCTTCTCAAACTATTCCAAAAATTGCTGAAGAAGGAATGCTTCCACCTTCATTCTTCAAGGCTACCACCACACTGATGCCAAAACCAGACACAGATACCACAAAAATAAAATTGCAGGCCAATATGACTGATGAACATAGATGCAAAAATCCTCAATAAAATATAAACTAAATTCAACAATATATTAAAAGGATAATATACCATGATCCGTTGTGATTTACCCAGGGGGTACAAAGATAGTTCACTATCTGCGAATCAATCAATGTGATGTACTGCATTGACAAATTGAAGAATAAAAGTCATATGATCATCTCAATATATGAAGAAAAGGCTTTTGACAAAATTCAACTTTCATTTATGATAGAAAAATCTAAACAAAGTTGGTATAGAAGGAACACACCTCAACAAAATGCTCTATATGACAAGCCCATGGCCAATATCACACTCAAAAGTTAAAAGCTAAAAACATTTCCTCTAAGATCAGGAACAAGACGAGGATGCCCATTCTCACCACTTTTATTCGACATGGTTTTGGAAGTCCTAGCCACAGCAGTCAGACAAGAAAAAGAAATAAAATGAATCCAAATTGGATAAGAAGAAGTAAAATCAACAGTTTGTAGGTGGCATGATACTATACATGGAAAATCCTGAAAATGCCACCAGAAAACTACTAGAATTTATCAATGAATTCAGTGAAGTTAGATGACACAAAATTTAAACGTAAAGATCTGTTGCATTTCTATACACTAACAATGTACTATCAGAGAGAATAAGAAAACAATCCCATTTACATTTGCATCAAAAAGAATAAAATACCTAGGAATAAATCTAAGGAGGTAAAAAACCTGCACTTGGAAAGCTATAAGATACTGATGGAAGAAACTGAAGATGACTCAAACAGATGGAAAGGTATCCCATGCTCATGGATCAGAAGAATTAATATTGTTAAAATGACCATAGGAAACACAAAAGACTGTGAATAGCCAAAACTATCTTGAGAAAGAACAAAGCTGGTGGTATTGCGCCTCTTAATTTCAAACTGTACTACAAAGCTACAGTAATAAAAACAGTATAGTACTGGCACAAAAACAGACACATAGATCCATGGAACAGAAGAGAGAGTGCAGAAATAAACTCACACTTATATGGACAATTAACTTACAAGAAAGGAGGCAAAAATATATAATGGGAAAAAGACAGCCTTTTCAGTAAACAGTGTTGGGAAAACTGGACTACTCTCTCATGCTGTGCACAAAAATAAACTCAAAATGGATTAAAGACTTAAATGTAAGAACTGAAACCATAAAATGTCCGGAAGAAAGCATAGACAGCACACTCTTTGACATCAGTCTTAGCGGTAATTTTTTGGATATGGCTCCTCAGGCAAAGGAAACAAAAGCCAAAATAAACAAAAGGGACTACATCAAACTAAAAATTCTGCACATGAAGGAAATTATCAACAAAATGAAAAGGCCACCTACTGAATGGGAGAAGATACTTGCAAATGATATATCCAATAAGGGATTAATATCCAAAATATACAAAGAACTCATACAACTGAACAACAAAGAAACAACCTGATTAAAAAGTGGGCAGAGGACCTGAATAGATATTTTTCCAAAGCAGATATGCAGATGGCCAACAGGCATATGAAAAGACGCTCAGCATCATTAATCATCAGAGAAATGCATATTAAAACCACAGGGAGATATCACCTTCTACCTGTTAGAATGGCTATCATCGAAAAGAACACAAACAACAAATGTTGGCAAGGATGTGGAGAAAAGGAAACTCTCATACTCTGCTGGTGGAGATGGAAACTGGTGCAGTCGCTGTGGAAAAAAGTATGGAAGTTTCTCAAAATACTAAATAGGACTACCATATGACCCAGAAATTTTATTTCCTTGTATTTATCTGAAGAAAACGAAAGTGCTTTTCCAAAAGCTATGTGCACCTTTGTTAATTGCAGAAATATTCACAATAGCCAAATATGGAAACAGCCTAAGTGCCCATCAATATATGAATGGATAAAGATGTGAGATATATGTATATGTATGTGTGTGTGTGTGTGTGTGTGTGTGTGTGTGTGTGTGTGTATAAAATGAAATATTACTCAGCCATAAAAAAAGAATGAAATATTGCCATTTGGGATGCCTTGGATGAACCTAAAGGGCATTATGCTACGTTAAATAAGTCAGAGAAAGACAAACACTGTATGATTTCACTTATATATGGAATCTGAAAAACAAAACAAATGAACAAACAACAAAACAGAAACAGAGTCATAGATACAGAGAACAAACAGGTGGTTGCCAGAGGGGAGGGGGTGGAGGACTGAGAGAAATAGGTGAGGGAAATTAAGAGGTACAAACTTCCAGTTATGGTATGAAATGTGCAGTGTGGGGAGTATAGCCAGTAATCACTAGACTTATTGTGGTGATCACTTTGAATGTATAGAACTATTGAACCACTGTGTTGTGCACTGGGAACTAACCTAGTGTTGTAGGTCAATTATAGTTCAAAAACAAATAATGAAACTCATAGAAAAAGAGATCAGTTTTGTGGTTACCAGAGGCTGGGTGTTGGTGTAGGAATTGGATGAAGGTGGTCAAAAAGAACAAACTTCCAGTTATAAGATAAATAAGTACTAGGGATGTAATGCACATCATGGTAAATATAGTTAACACTGCTGTACGTTATATATGAAAGTTGTTAAAAGAGTACGTCCCAAGTGTTTTTATCACAAGGAACAATATTTTTTCTCTATTTCTTTGGTTTTGTATCTATGTGAGATGACAGATGTTCACTAGACTTACTGTGGTCATCATTTCATGATGTATGTAAGTCAAATCATTATGCTGCACACCTTAAACTTACACAGTCCCATAGGTCAGTTATATCTCAATAAAACTGCAAGAAAAGTAAAAATAAAAATATTTTTAAAATATTAATTTCAAGATGGCAAAATCCACTGCACTCATTTTCAGTGTTCTGTCTTCTATTGTCATGGGCTGTATTACTTATTTCTATCCCTAACTATAGTATATGTTAGAAATATTAGAAATGTTTTTTGAAGAGGAAAGTTAGAAGACATACTTTTAATTTTTTTAAACTCAATTCTCCTTTTTAAAAATAGCCCCAACAATAATTGGCTACTCTTCCTCCAGGGGTTCTGATACATCGATAACCAGAGTTAAGTCCAGCAAGGTGTTTTTGCTAAACAAACAGGAGTTTTATTTAATGAAAGCAAAACTACTCACCCATTAGTTTTGATCAATTGTTTTGTGGTCACTTCTATTAGACTGTTTAATTTGAACCACAATTAGATTTTATCCTTTTAAAAGATAAAGCAGATTCCTCAGCCATTAATTAAAGGGTCTGACTAAAGTTGGTTACAAGATGGATGTTATATACCTTTCACTGATGACCCAGCTAAGCAGAACAGTATCCTTCTGGTTTGAGAAGAAAATATAGTAACTCTAATAATGAAAACTTTAGTTTATTCCTGGAGCAGGTGGACAGGAATTCATAAAACGTTTCGGGTTTGCTACTATAACACTTGGCTCCGTGGGACTCCATAAGGAATCACACAGTGCATACCAACATGATAAATCCGTGAATGGTATTTTTTATTGGAATATGAATTCATATATATATAATTTATAAATTGATTAAATGGGAATCGTGTCTAAATGATGTTCTGTAGTAAACCATTCTTGCCCCTCATTAAAGCGATGGAATGATATAGCAGTTCTCAACTGACCAGACTCCCTATGACATATTTGTCTCAAAGGCAGTGGCAGACACAGCTCAAAAGAGGAAGTCTCTGCATGTTGGAGAGGTCGGACCCCAGAAATTGCCAATAATATTCTTGTACACTCTTAGCATCCTCCTGCCCTCCTCTCTTTATGAAGAAGTCTCAAAGGAACTTTCCCATTTCATAAAATCAAAACAAATATTTTGAGTAAATCACCCAAATGGAGGACATAAGTTGAACAGGACATTTAAATTACCCAAAAGATCATGAGATCATATGTGAAAAGACCTATATTTGCATAACAAATAACTTACTTAAAAAATATTGAACTCCTACATGATATGCCATTTCTTTTAAATGCTGAAAACTTCTTCTTTGCTAAAACTCAGGAAGGGAGTATAATACGCTGGTAACGAGCATGGACACAGGTGCTTGCTTTTTACTGCTACTAAGGACCTGGTGACCTTGTGCATATCATCTTAACCATTGCTGGACCCTCCTCTATAAAATGGTACCTTCTCATACGTTTGTGGTTAAAATTAAAAGAGATGATCATGCAAAGTGTCAAGCATGTATTAAGTATCCAGTACTTTTACCTTTTCTTTTTTTTTTAAGTTTTATTTTATATTGGAGTATAGTGATTAACAATGTTGCGTTAGTTTCAGGTGTACTGGCAAAGTGATTCAGTTATACATATACATGTGTCTATTCTTTTTCAAATTCTTTTCCCATTTAGGTTGTTACAGAGTATTGAGCAGAGCTCCCTGTGCTGTACGGTAGGTCCTTGCTGGTTATCTATTTTACATATAGCAGTGTGTACATGTCAATCCCAAACTCCCAATCTATCCCTCCCCCCAGTCCTTCCCCCCTGGTAACCATAAGTTCATTCTCTAAGTCTGTGAGTCTGTTTCTGTTTTGCAAATAAGTTTATTTGTACCATTTTTTTAGATTCTGCTTATAAGCGGTATCATATCATATTTGCCTTTCTCTGACTTATTTCACTTAGTATGATAATCTCTAGGCTCATCCATGTTGCTGCAAATGGCATTATTTCATTCTTTTTAATGGCTAATATTCCATTGTATATATGTACCACATCTTCTTTATACATTCATCTGTCAGTGGACATTTAGGTTGCTTCCATGTCTTAGCGTTTTACCTTTCTTATTGGTTGTGGTTCATTGTTTTTGCACAAAGTATTGTATAACATGAAGCCTACTGTCTACCCCTGCTTTGATTGTGCTCTGTGGCAAAAGGGGCATATCCTCATCATTATAGTAATTAAGACAAAATGTCTGATGCAGGTAAGAAGGTGAAGGAAAGATGAAGAAACAAATCAATGGTAGGTGATATTTCCCTGTGAGGCTACATAGGTTTATTATGCTTGTGTTTGGCTTTAAAACCAGAAGAGGAGGTGGCATGGGTATAATTAGAGAGAATCCCCTTATCCTAGGTCTTAGGAAAGTCTTATTGAATTCTATTCACAGTACAGCCAAGCATACAGTAGAAAGGGATTACTGAACATTTTCTGGGGCATCTCCAATCCCCCAGAGCATTCAGGATTAGGTTAGAAGCAAGTTTTATTTTTTCAGTTTGGATGGAAATCATTGTAGTACAAAGTGGAAGCAAAGAAGATAATAGGCATCAAACATATTGTTTAGATTATTTTATCTAATACCCATCAACATTTTTTGCCTTAGTAATTGGTCCATCCAGAGGGATGCATGCCCAACCCAAGGCAATAAGAATGTTCCCCCTGTGGCTGGGCTAGAGAAGCTTCTCTTCTCCCTGGTAATGAATTTGAAGGTATATTAGTTCAGAGCCACTATCAGCTGTGACCACTGCCAAATAGAGGGAACTGGTGTGAAACACAAGAAATTGTGAGAACATCCTAGCAGTGGCAGAATTTCTGTTTTCAGTCATCTCTATTCTTCTCAAGATAAGATTGATCAGGTTTTAAATTTGTGAATTACCCCTACAACCTTTTAATAACATCTCATAATACCCTCAGTCCAACCTATCACCTGCCATTTTGAATAGTTGGTAGGTGCCATTAAAAATAAAAAGATGTTTAAACTTTCAAGTCACCTACTATTTATTTTTGGTCCAGCATATAATAATTTGGGGGAAATATTCCATAGACTTTTGTAAAGAATGTAAATCATCATTGTTGAAGAGACTATTCTTTCCCCCATCAAATTGTATTTGATCTTTTGTGGAAAATAGATTGACTAGAAATGTGAAGAACTGTTTCTGTACTCTCAGTTCTGTTCCATTGATGTATATGTTGATCCTTATGCAAATACTACACTGTCTTGATTGCTGTAGCTCTATCGTAAGCTTTGAAATCAGAAAGTGTAAGTCCTCCAACTCTGTTCTCCTTTTTCAAGATTGTTTTAGTTATTGTTGGTCCCTTGAATTTCCCTTTGGAGTTTAGAATCAGCTTGTCAATTACAAAAAGCCAGCTGGTATTTCGGTAAGTATTTTGTTGATTAAAAACATAGATCAGTTTGAAGGTATTGCCATCTTAGCAATATTAAGTCATCTTATTCATAAATGTGATGTCTTTTTGTTTACTTAGGTCATCTTTAATTTCTTTCAACAATGTTTTGTAGTTTTCAGAGTATATATTTTACATTTATTTTGTTAAATTTGTTCATATTTGTTCTCTTGATGTCACTGTGAATGTAATTGTTTTCTTTTTTTATAAATTTATTTATTTTTGGCTGTGTTGGGTCTTTGTTGCTGTGCGCAGGCTTTCTCTAGTTGCAGCGAGTGGGGGCTACTCTCTGTTGAGGTGTGCGGTCTTCTCATTGCGGTGGCTTCTCTTGATGGGAAGCACAGGCTCTAGGCGAGTGGGCTTCAGTAGTTGTGGCACACAGGCTCAGTAGTTGTGGCTCACGAGCTCCAGAGCGCAGGCTCAGTAGTTGTGGGTGTGGGATCTTCCCGGACCAGGGCTTGAACTCGTGTCCCCTGCATTGGCAGGTGGGTTCTTAACCACTGCGCCACCAGGGAAGTCCCTGTAACTGTTTTCTTAATTTTCTTTTTTTAGATTGTTCATCACTAGTATAGAAATGCTATTGATTTTTATATATTTTGTGTTGATGTGGATCTTGCAACTTTGGTGAACTAATTTATTATTTCTAGTAATATTTTCATGATATTCCATAGGATTTTCTATATACAAGTTTCTTTCATCTGCAAATAGAAGTAGTTCTACTTCTTTCCAATCTGAATGCCTTTTATTTCACTATATTGCTTAATTGGCCTGGATAGACTCTTTAGTGGAATGTTGAATAGAAGTTACATGAGTGGACATCCTTGTATTGTTCCTGATCTTAGGGGAAAAGAATTTAGTTTTTCAATACCAAGTATGATGTTAGCTGTGAACTTCTCATAGGTGCCCTTTAACAGGTTGAGGAAGTTTCCTTGTACTCCTAGTTTCTTGAGCATTGTTATAATAAAGGATATTGGATTTTATCAGATGCTTTTCTTGGGTGATCATCATGTGTTTTTGTCCTTCATTGTATTAATGAGTTATTACATTAATCAATTTTCTGACGGTAAGACAACCTTGAATTCCCGGGATAAATCCCAATTTATAATGGTGTATAATATATACTTGTTACATGTTGTTGGATTCTGTGTGTTAGTATTTTGTCAAGGATTTTTACACCTGTATTCATAAGAGATATTGGTCTCTAGTTTTCTGTTGTTATGAGGTCTTTGGCTTTGGTATCAGGGTACTACTGGCTTTATAGAATGAGTTGGGAAGTATTTACTGCTTTTCTATTTTTGGAATAGTTTATGCATAATTGGTATTAATTATTCTTTAACTGTTTGATAGAATTCACCAGTAAAGCCATTTGGGCCTGATTTTTTTGTGTGTGTGCGAAGTTGTTACATTACTAATTTAACCTGTTTACCTGTTATACGGCTATTCAGATTATCTGTTTCTTTCAGAGTCAGTATCAGTAGTTTATGATTTTCTAAGATTTTGTTCAGTTTATCTAAGTTATCTAAATTTGTTGGTGTGTAGTTCATAGTATTCACCTGCAATCCTTTTTATTTCTATAAGGTTGGTAGTAATGTCCCCTTTTTCATTCCTTATTTTAGTTATTTTAGTCTTCTCTCTTTTTTGCTGATCTGTCTAGCTAAAGTTTCACAATTTTGTTGATCTTTCACATAACTTTGGCTCACTGGTTTTCTCAATTGTGCTTCCATTATCTAATTCATTAAATTTTGCTCTAATATTTATTGTTTCCTTCCTTCTTCTGGCTTTAGGTTTAGTGTGCTCTTGTTTTTCCACTTGGGACCAGTTTTTAATATTTTCAGCTTTTGATCCCAAGCATACAGGCAGTATAAATTCAGCCTCCAAATAAGCAAGGAGCTCATTACTCACCATCAGTTTGCGATTTTACTTTTTTGATTTATTATTCCCTCTTTATTTATTTGACCTAAAGAACTTTCTATTTTGCAAGACCACTTCTATCTATTTTTAAGCTAATGTTTCTAGGTAGTGTGGCAGGACGAATGTCTGTTACAAACCAATAATCCCACTCACATCACTTATAATTGCGGGTTAGTAGAAAGTTAGGGCTCAAAACTTCTTTTCTGCCCCAATAGTTGATCCTCAAGGATGAAGGAGAAGTAGGCTGCTTGTGGTTAAGAAGAATTCTGCTTATGCCTTCCATACTGAAGAGTAGAATATGGTTTGGGGTAAAGTCTCCATAGTGGAAGATGGTTGCTTTGCAGAATTGAATATGAGATATGATTGTAGAGCTATTATTTTTCTGCAACCAAATTGTTTGACTCGGTCTTCAAGTAAGCTTGTATATAACTTGCTCATTAAAATAAAAATGCTTTTATAATAAAGTATTAGAGTCAATAGTGGTAGATAATGATAAATTATTTTGGCAATCTCACTATTAATAAAAGCTCACGGAGAATGACACCATTTTCAGATTTTTACTGTTGTTTTTATACAAATTGTTTGTAAATTATGGAATGGATATTTTAAAAAGATTAGTATGAACTAGAAGCTGGTAAAGTAAAATCTTTTTTATCTTCCAAACTTTTAATATCTTAAAAAAAATCACTCTTCACTGTGTATCTCATTCCTTTGTCTACAAAATATGATTAATGACACTAATCTAGGGACAATTTATAGCAAAGATGCAAGAGATAGAGCAGAATCTGAAATGTAATTTTTGCCTCTTATCAAGGAAACTTTGTATAATAAAAGACTGCATTATTCAGATGCTGAATATCCCAAGTGCTTAATGTTATTGGAATTGTGGGTATGCTGTAGAAAGTTAAATAGTTCATCATGTGAAGTCTGCCTTTTTTTTAAATTAATACTTTGTTTGGAGAGAAAGAGAAATCAACAAGATCAGGTGTCTCAAAATCATCTCATTGTTTTCATCCACCACATTGGTAAATGCTTTGCTCTAGGCTTTGCTTAATTATATTTTTGGGTTCTTGTATATTTTTAATCTAGCTAAAATAATGAGCATGCTTCCAAACACTGAATGCTAAGTAAAGCCTGTTTGTTGCCCTTGGAAAAAGTTCTATTGTCATATTGCGTGGCCCTGTATTTCAGCTCCCATCATTTTTTCGTGTGTAGCCAGGGTAGCGGCTCAGCTGCCAAGAAGCCGAAGCTGAGCAAAGAAAGGGAAGGTTTCAGTAAGTTCGATATTCATTACTAACCGTTAAGAAATACACTTAGTCTTCTTAATTAGGTAGAGAAGAAAGAGGAACCAGTGAACCAATGTCTGGCTTTAGAACACTGTTAATCTCCAAACAAGACTTACCCTCTAGGTTTATACATGTATATTTTAGTACGATCTTAAAAAAAAAATCCTAGATTTAACCTTTTCTTTTGACTCCTGGGCTTGAGGAAAAACCATATCCTCACCAATATGAAATGCAGAGTTTGAGCCTTTCCAATATTTGAGCCTCCTTTTCTTTATACCTAACTCAGAACCTTCCTGTCACACTGTTAGCCTGTTTTAAAAATCTTAGTAACAACCACATAATGCTTAGAATAACAAACATAACAGTAAGTTCTTTCGATTGCTGGAGCTGTGTTTTACTGTAGGATGCATCCAGTAAATCTTTGTTCAACAGATAAAGTAGAAAAATATAAGTTTATGAAAAGTGCAAATTGCCTATCAAGAACATAGCAGCTGCCAGTTCAAGTCATTACGGAGGTTTTTGGTGGGAAGGATGTGCACAAGGACAAAAGTTCAGGTGTCATCCATAGATTGTTCATGTCACAGGAAGAATGGGTCCAGCGTAGAAACATTTTTTCTTATTTCCCAAAAGAAAAAAATCAGAAAACCAAATGAGATACCCACTTATATTAATATTGGTTCAAGCTATTCTTTGTTTGCTTGTTTGCAAAGCAGGAGCAAAGAAGTGAATAATTTCCCAATGTAGTCATCATCAGGCACGTTCCTCTGCTACGACCTGGATGCCGAACAAGTTAAATATAAACTTTGGGAAAGAAGACAGGTAAAAATCATCACCTTGGCTGAAATTTCCTACTTCCTGTCACCGAAAGCAGTTCACAAATGCAAATAAATGAGAAAATATAATGTGTGATTCTGTTCTTGTCCTTTGATAGAAGAGGAACTTCTAAGAAGAAAATTTTACATGTTAAAGGAAAAAGCTCATTGAAATCCTCTACCATCTAAAATACAACAATAACCATTGCAATAACACTTCATTGTTCAGGCCTTGCTAAGTCCCATATAGAAGAAGTTAGACCTTTATTCTTGACTCTTACAAAAGCAGAAATGGACAAGAGAAATGAACACTTTTAGTCTCTTAAGAGCGTATTATTTATGGTCTTCCAAATCAGTAGTTTTCAAGGGTGATAATCAGTAGGACCTCCACTTTTCATACTATGGTGTCATTACAGTTTCCACAAAACTACTGCCATTTCAGTCAGTCACAAAGCATTACCGTGTAAGCGTTTACACTGTAGCAAATACTGAGCCCATTGTTGGGTCTACAAAAGTACACTTAGCTCTCTTCTTGCCTTCAAGGTGATTGCCTTAGTCCGTTTGAACGGACTGGGTGGCTTGTAAACAACAGACATTTATTTCTTATCATTCAGGAGGCTGGGAAGGGCAAGATCATAGTGCCAGCAGGTTTGGTTTGGTGGCTGGTGAGGGCCCATCTCCTGGTCCATAAATAGCACTTTCTTGTGTTCTCGCATGGTGGATGGGGGTAGAAAGTTCTCTGGGACCTCTTAAAAGGATCCTACTCCAATTCATGAGGACTCCACCCTCAGGACCTAATGACGCCCACAGACCCACCTCCTAATACTATCACCTTGGGGGTTAGGATTTCAACATATACATGTTGGCGTGACATGTTTAGATCATAGCAGAGATGTTCTACTGGGGAAATAGACAAGCAAATAGGCCTTTACAGGGAATGTTTCCAGTGCTACAACAAGGGATTTGACAGGGTGCTGTTTGGATAAACTTGTGGGGTACCCAGTTCATTTTTGAGGAGTCTAGGAATGTATGGGGGAAAAGTGGCTTTTAAACTGAAAACTGGAAGACAAATAGAAAGTAATGAGTTATGGAAAACCAAAAGCATACAGGACTAAGGCATTCAGAGCAATAATTATATCCAAATTGTTGGTTTCTGTTATTTTTTTCTCTAATTTTTTACGTTCTCTTTATATGTCCTTAAGTAGACTTAAAATGCTAGCACTTAACTTATACAAACCAAAGTGAACAGATGAACTCTCTTTTATACATTAGCACCCCTAATTTCTCTGACTAGGACTTCTAGTACTGTATTGAATGTAAGTGACAAGAGGGAGAATCCTTGTCTTATTCTTGGTCTTAGAGAAAGAGTTTTCAGTTTTTGACAGTTGAATATGATGTTAGCTGTGGTCATTTCATGTATGACCTTCACTATGTTGAGGTACATTCCTTCTATGCCTAGTTTGTTGAGAGTTTTTATCATGAAAGTGTACTTAACGTTGTCAAGTGCTTTTTCTGCATCTGTGGCGCTGAGCATGTGAATTTTATCCTTCATTCTGTTAATGCAGTGTATCACATTAATTGATTTTCATATGTTGGAACTACCTTGTGTCCTAGGAATAAATCCCAGTCGTGGTGTATGATTCTTTTAATGTGCTGTTGAATTCAGTTTGCTAGTATTTTGTTCAGGATTTTTGCATCTGTGTTTATTGGGAACATAGGCCTATAGTTTTCTTTTAGTATCCTTGTTTGGCCTTAGAATTAGGGTAATGCTGGATTCATAAACATGGTTTGGAAACGTTCCCTTCTCTTCTATTTTTTTGGAAGAGTTTGAGTCGGACTGGTATTAATTCTTTAAACGTTTGGTAGAATTCACCAGTGAAGCCATCTGGTCCTGGACTTTTGTTTGTTGGAAGGTATTTGATTACCCATTAAACATCCTTACTAGTAATTGATCTGTTCAGATTTTCTGTTTCTTCATGATTCAGTCTTGGTAGGTTGCATGTTCTGAGAATTTGTTCATTTCTTGTTGGTTATCCAGTTTGTTGATGTATGATTTTTCTAATAGTCTTTTATTGGGTGAATGACTTGAATAGACATTTCTCCAAAGAAGACATGCAAATGGCCAACAGGTATATTAAAACGTGCTCACCCACAAATCATCAAAGACATGCAGGTCAGAGCTATGGCTATCACCTCACACCTGTTAGAATGGTCATTATTTTTGAAAAGGTAAGTGTTGGCAAGGATGTAGAGAAATCAGAATGCTTCCACTGTTGTTGAGGATATAAAATGGTTTGGTCACTATGGACAACAGCATGGAGATTCCTCAAAATATTAAAAATAGAATTTTTGTATGTTTCTGCAAGCCCACTTCTGGAATGGAACAAAAGAATGGAAATCAGGATATTGAAGAGATATCTGCACTCATGTTCATTGCAGCATTATTCCCAATAACCAAGGTACGGAAAACCCCAAGGGTCCATCAGTAGATGAATGGATAAAGATAATGTGGTATAGGGCTTCCCTGGTGGTGCAGTGGTTAATAATGCTCCTGCCAGTGCAGGGGACACAGGTTCGAGCCGCGGTCTGGTAATATCCCACATGCCGCGGAGCAACTAAGCCTGGGCTCCACAACTACTGAGCCAGCGTGCCACAACTACTGAAGCCTGTGTGCCTAGAGCCCATGCTCCGCAACAAGAGAAGGCACTGCAGTGAGAATCCCAGGCAGCGCAACGTAGAGTAGCAACGAAGACCCAACACAGCCAAAAATGAGAAATAAATAAAATAAATAAATTTATAAAAGGAAAATGTGGTATTTACACACAGTGAAATGCTCTTCAGCCTTAAAAATGGAAGGAATTCCTGCCATATGCAACAACATGGCTGAACCTGAAGAACATTATGCTACATGAAATAAACCAGTCACAGAAAGCAAATACCGCATGATCCCACTTACATGAGGTATATAAGATAATCAAACAGAGAAACAGAAGCAGGGTATTAATGGTTGCCAGTATTTGGGGTGGGGAAAATAGAGTTGATGCTTAATGGATATAAAGTTTTAGTCGTATAAGGTGAGTAAGTTCAAGAGATCTACTATACGACATTGTGCTTGTCATGAACAGTACCCTATTGTGCACTTAAAAATGTGTTGAGGGTACGTCTAATGTGTTCTTACCACCAAAAGAAAAAAAAAGAGTAGGTTAGATTTAGCCCATGTACTGTAGTTTGCTTGCCTTCTTTACGGCATGCCTTTGTAGCAAAGTCACACTCGTGATTTTATTAAATTTCTTTACTTTTCTTACTTTTTCCTACTTTCCTTATTTAATCTTCTCCTTGTTCTTTTTTTCCTCTCTTGTATTATGTTATTTGGTTTTTTTATGTAACCGTGATGCCTTTCTAGTATTTTTGAAGCCAAGTAAGTAATAAATGCATAAATTCAAAACTTAGAGTAAAAAAAGAATCATAACACATTTTAAAACACCTTCAAAAGAGAGATTAAGTACACGTGCATGGTGGAACCAGTGACATTTGGAACCGTTTGATATCATGATCCCAGAATATAGACACAAATGGAAAAATGAATTAAAAACTTAATAGTACATATTATTGAAATCTGGCTGGAAATAAGAGCACATGAGAATCCCCAAAGTGGAAAGTAAGTTTATTAATCTTGAGGGAAAGGAAAGTTATTTTCTGAACCAGAAAAAGCATCACTTCAGGATACCAAGGAGTTACCAAAAAACAGTTTTACTGCCTCAATAAACTTTAACATTTATTCATTAACAGTTATTTTGTAAAAATACATAAAATGGAATTAGTGTCAATGGTAGGTAGTTTAATTAGTGAATATTCATTTTTTATTAGTGAGTGTACATTTTTCACACTAAGATGCTCATACACTTTCTTAAAAATCTTTTCCATCACTTATGAGATACGTATAACCTTAATTAAGAATACACTTAATAGTTGGTGCATGAAAATCCAACAGATAGTGCAGAATTGCTGGCTGTGCTTTCCTTGCAAAATCATAAGTCACAGCATGGTGGTCTGTAGTTAATATTAAATTTTTGAAAGAGCTAATAGTTAAGGTACAAGAAATGACCTTTTTTTACAGCACTGACTTACCACAATTCTTTCTTTTAGGTGCTTAAAATAAAAGCTTACTTGAAGGGGACTAAAATAAAAAGCAACCTTCTTTTGAAAAGAAAGGAAAGGCTATATGAGAATAATTTACTTATATGAGTGGTTGTATATTTGGCAAAATTCCCTTCAAACCAAATGATCCTTCCATACCTTACTTATTAGCGTGGAAAAGAAACAGAATGACTCTTCTTTTGATCTGAGCTGCGTCACTGCTTCTCTGCTGATCAGACAAACCTGCTTCTTCCTCATTTATCACTTTAATGTTACTGTTAGTATAAATGACTGGTCTGCAAAACTAAAACACAATTAGAAATCGTGAGGCTGCTTCCAGAAGTGCCAGTGTGAGCCACAGCGCCAGTCCTCCATTTATCACCATCTGCTTTCATAGAGCAACATCCACTTCATTTATCACCTGATCTCTTTCTATTATTTCTTTCATGGGAGGGTGTCTACTCAGCATTATTTATCTCAAATTGTATTTTCTTGAAAACTTTTAAGAAGCTCCTAACAGGGGCACAATTACTGTACTCTCTTAAGGAAACACCCAGCTCCACAAGACAGAGGTTCATATTCTGATCACCCTTTTAAAAAGTGAATTATTAGGAGATATTCTAAAGAAAGATTAAATTACAGTCTTATGTAGCTTCCTGCTTTTGTGTGTGTGTTAGCCAAAAGGGCACTCATGAAAATGAATAAACTAATGAAATGCAACTTATTAATTGATGTAATCAGGAAAAAATGAGTGGTTAAAGGATGATTCTGTGGTTCCGTGGTTAATAAGGAAAATGAAGAGTTAAGAATTGTGGGGACTTTTCAGTGACTGTCAGGTTGCTGAGGATTGTAGGTTATCCATACTGCAAAGTTATCCACAGCTGGGAGAAGTGCTGTCTTTATCGCTTACCGACCAGCTACCCATTTGCTTTCCCACTTCCTCCAAAAACCAGGAAGAGAAATAAGCATCAGTATGTTTTGCATAATAGAAAAGATCAGAGATGCTTGGATAAAACGGCTATTTTTGCAACTTTTCTTTCTGTGACGATATATCTCTGCTAACAGGGCACTCTCCCTTTCGTACTTTGAAGTTCATATTGCAGCAGTGCTTTATTTGGCCTGTTCAAGTGGCAGTGGCAATGTAAAAACACTGATGAAAAACAAATAGGTAAATAAAATTAATTCTAATCCAAGTTTTGGAACCAAGAAGTTGGGCAACCTGCATAACTTCTAAATCTCTATGGAATTAGGATATTAGGAAAAGTGTTTTCCATTCTAGTAACCTTTAAATCATTTCTGTCATTTTCATGTTCAAATATAAAAACAACACACATAGATATGCAAGACACTTTTCTAAGAACTTTAGATATATTAGCTTATTTAATTTTTACTGTGATGTAGGTAGCATCCTGATCCTCATTACAGATACAGAACCAAGGTTTCACTGCCAGTAAAGGCAGAACCTGGATTTCAATCCAGACAGGCCAGTTTCAGGATTTATATGGTTATTCACTGCATTGTAATGCAATTTATTGAAACTTTTTCTTGATATCACTTCTCATCAATAAAGTTTTTCCTGTTTTATTTTAATAAATTTACTTCAAAGAAACCTTTTGTCCCAATCGTAAATGGAAATCCAGTGTCATCAACACAGACAGAAGATTACACATTAAAAAGATACAAAGTAAGATTGTTAATTTAAAAATAATAACACAGAAGGAATAATACATCTAATTATAGCAGAGGAGTATGAGACGGATCTGCCCCAGATTTCAGAGTGGTTTCATTGCACATTGGGAAGACAATTTCAGTGCTCCAATTTCCAGTCCAGAGTTCTGTTCACCACATCCTTGGGAATCCTTTCTCATGTCATTAGCAGTTGATCATTCTGCTGGCTCCCCATCGGGTCTCTATTTACCAGAAATCCCAACTCCTCCACGCTTAGTTGCATTTCCTATTTCTCTGCCTCTGAAGGCTATAATGCTCATTTCTGTTTCTGCCTGCTTTCCCATTTCCTATCCCACATGCCTTCCCAAACATTCTTCTTTTCTATTATCCGTGGGGTGTGGCTCCTTTTGTTGGGTGCTGAATTCTATAGCCAGAGTCCTTGGAGTGTCATGGAAGGACTGAGAAGTCAGTGTGAATCAGTAGAGCTCATCTCCCTCTTCCATGCTTTGTCCATCAGACCCGCATCCCTGGACATGTTCTCATTCTCCCCTGCCCCTACCCTCCCCTCCCCCTCTTCCCTCCCCTCCCCTCCCCTACCCTTCCCTGCCCCATCCCGTCCCCCTTCCCCTCGCCCTCCCCTACCCCTCCCCTCCCCTCCCCTCCCCTCCCCTCCCCTTCCCTCCCCTCCCCTCCTCCTCCCCTTCCCTCCCCTCCCCCTCCCCCTCTCCCTCCCCTCCCCTCCCCTCCCCTCCCCCTCCTCCCTACCCCTCCCCCTACTCTCCTCCCCTGCCCTCCCCTCCCCTCCCCCTCCTCCCTCCCCTCCCCCTCCTCCCTCCCCTCCCCCTCCCCTCCCCTCCCCTCCCCCTCCCCACCATTTTACTCACAACCACCAGTGTCGCAGGGAGTCAAACACCTCTGCCTGAGTTCTAGATGGGTTTCCTAGCCTCTCTTTCTTCTTCCTCTGGCTCACCTTTTCTTTCCCTTTACTTTCCTCTCTCTCTCTCTCTCTCTCTCTCATCTTTTTCTTTTTATGCCCCCCCTCCTAGTTTCTGTGCCACTCAGGGTGATTATGCAATGGTGGATAAATATAAATATAAAAAGAGATTTGATCCTGGCTGGAACCAGTTGGGTGATTACTTTCTGGCCTGAATCTCATTAGCAGTGTTGAAACCAAACGCAGCCCTTAAGCGTTTCATGGGAGCCTTTCAGCTGAAATCACACTCTCTCCCGTAACGTGACTGTGATCTCCTATGGCAACCTTTACACGGAACAAGGGTACTTGTGTATCTTCAGAAAAAGGAGGGAACTCGTGAAAAGGGGTTGACACTGACTTGGATAGGGTAATGGCCTAGTTAAACAGAACCAGGGGAGTTTAGAAAAATTAATTTCACAGAAACACAAATTTAATATGCAGTATTACACTTAAGGGAGTGGTGCGTACCATTTGAATATGCAGTATTACACTTAAAGGGAGTGGTGCGTACCATTTGAATATGGCAGTATTACACTTAAAGGGAGTGGTGCGTACCATTTGAAAGAGGTTCTTGGTCAGGAGCAGCACCAACCTCGAGCAAAATAAGGCAGGAAACGTGAGGTTTAGGACTGGAAAACTGTGCCTTAAGGGCTAAAGAATTGAGGTGAAAGTGGGGACATTTTTCGTAAGTCTTGAGTTTGGAGTAATAGAATCCAGAGAGTACGTGAAAGTACAGGAATCATTATTGTTTATCATACAGTGTAACAGGAAATGAGATGACTGTGAGCTGCCTGAATACGGAAAGGAAAAAATATTATATTTATAGTGTTTGGGGAAAAAAAATCTATGAGTTTAACCCTGAGAATGGGGACCACTGACTGTTAGAAATTGGTGTGCCGTACAGTGGAGTCATTAGCTGTAGTAAGTTGTGGTAAAGTAGGGTGTTTTATATAACTGCTAAAGTGGGCCAATTTGAAATCCAGTGCAAGAAGTGAAGAGAAAACACATTTATCAATAAGTTCTCCCATATTTATAGCTTCAAGACACATCCACATTACAATGCGGAATCCGAGCTACTTTTTCCAATTGCTTGATTAGTCGATACTTGCCCTGCTAGATCTTATTGTATCAGATTGTATTTTCATTGTACTCTGTGCCAGAGTGGGGCAGAGAGGGGGTTAATATCAGAAAATAAATTAAAAATAAACAATCTGTTTGGATAGATGCACACCCATTTCATTCTGAAATACATTCTCCTCATTCCAAAATGTCATTAAAAGGCCCCAAATGGAAACTGTACAAATGTGGTCGTCTCACACAGTCTCAAGAGGAGGACTACCATGCTGGATGGGTCTATACCATATATACCATAGACCACGGGTAGGCAAGAGAGGAAGCCTTCTGAGTCCGCCTTGGCTCCCGGGTAGTATGGGAAGAATGCAGATGTACCCCTGTTTAGCCTGTGGGGAAGTGAGGGAGCAGTGTTGGACCTTTCATGAAGGCAATGAAGGCAAGGGATAGCATGACCTCTGCGGGGATTGTGGGGTGCACAATTCCTAAGCCAGATCCCAGAAAGAGAATGTAGTTGAATATTAGAGTAGTCTTTAGAGCCAGCAAGTCTTGAGTTGGGATTAAACCAAAGGAGAACCCAAGGCCTTGACCAGCCAACGGAAAGTATAGAACTTAGACTGTTAATTACAGACATCAGTCAAGCCTTCAGTAGTAGATGCCAGAAGAACAGCTCTACCAGGCAACCAAGGGCAGTTGCCAAAAGAGACCAAAAAGTGAACAGTAACAGACCAAAAGTGAAAGTAACAGTAACAGTGCTTAGATCCCAGGCTCCCTCCAGCACGAGGGCCTGTGTGTTCTGCCATCACCCAGGTACCGTCTTAGGAAAGAGAAGGCTGTAGGAAAACGACTGAAAGACTGAACATTGTAAGTTGCCTGAATTAAATGGTTAAACGAGAAGAGATGGAGGCATTTAATTGGCAAGTTTAATGCCCGTCTTCCCTCTTTCAGCCTTGGTAGAGTGAGGGCTTATGAAGAGGAGTAATAGATGAATACTAGAAAACAAAGCTGTATTGTTTTTGCACATCCGACTAGTAGTCTGAAAATTGGTCTTAGATGCTTTTTCCTCTCTCCTTTCTTCCTTCCTTGACTTCTTTTCTCCATCCTTTACTAAATAACAATTCATTCCTCCAGTGTCTGACACTTTAATAGGTGCTTGGAATGAAAGGGCAACATAGTAGGTCCTGCCTCCAGAGATCAGTCATCTAAGGAAGGAGAAAAACAGGTAAATAAATAATTACGTTACAGTATAAGTGCAAATATAGATGTGAGCGAGGAGTTGTAGGTGAGTAATTGGAGGAATTAGTTTCCTCTCCATGGAGTAGAGCTTGGAGTTTGAGTATGCTTTCGTGAGGCAAACAACAGGATTTCAGACAGTATTATAGTCTTTAGTAGAAAATCCTGAGGAGTACCTGAGAAATGTCACAGAATGCAAAGACAATATACTAACGCCAATCTGGCATATCTATCTGCCAGAAATGAATATCTGGAATTTGAAAAAACAATCTCACTTACAATAAAACCCCAAACGATGAAATATTTAACCAAATATGTGCAGCATCCATGTGCTGAAAACCATAGAACTCATAAAAGAAATGAAAGATGTATGCAAATAGAGAGATATCCCATGCTTGTGGATTGAAAGATTCAGTACTGATGTCAGTTCTCCCCAGTTTGATCTATAGATTCAACCCTCAATCATAACCAAAATACAAACAAGCTTCTTTGAAGATAAGAGCAAGTTGATGCTAAAATTTACATGGAAAGGCAAAGGAATTAGAACAGTCATGACAATTCCAAAAAGAAGAACGAAGTCAGAGGACTCACAGTGCCTGGAGACAGGACCCACAGTTGTTCCCTGATTGTAAGACTTACTATAAAGTATAGTGATCAAAACAGTGTAGTTTGGGACTTTCCTGCTGGTGCAGTGGTGAAGAATCCACCTGCCAGTGCAGGAGGACATGGGTTCAAGCCCTTGTCCAGGAAGATCCCACATGCCGCGGAGCAAACTAAGCCCGTGCGCCACAACTACTGAGCCCACGTGCCACAACTACTGAAACCCGCACGCCTAGAGCCCGTGCTCCGCAACAAGAGAAGCCACCGCAGTGAGAAGCCCGCGCTTCTCATTTTAAATAATAAATAAATAATAAATAACTTTAAAAGTGTAGTTTTTGGCAAAAAGATAAGCATATCCATCTATGAAACAGAATAGAGAGTCCAGAAATGAACCTACACAAATATAGTCAACGTGATTTTTTTTTTTTTTTATGCGTTACGCGGGCCTCTCACTGTTGTGGCCTCTCCCGTTGCGGAGGACAGGCTCCGGACGCGCAGGCTCAGCGGCCATGGCTCACGGGCCCAGCCGCTCCGCGGCATGTGGGATCTTCTCAGACCGGGGCACGAACCCGTGTCCCCTGCATCGGCAGGCGGACTCCCAACCACTGCGCCACCAGGGAAGCCCCGTCAACTGATTTTTGACAAAAGTGCAAGGCAACTCAGTGGGGAAAGGATAATCCTTTTTTTTTTTTTGTAATACATGTATTTATTTTGGCTGTGTTGGGTCTTCATTGGTGCGCGCAGGCTTTCTCTAGTTGTGGCAAGCGGGGGCTACTTTTCATTGTGGTGTGCGGTCTTTCTCATACAAGAAGCATGGATAAAAATCTACGTGACCTTGGGTTTGGTAACGAATATTTAGACACTGCTTCAAAACTATAAGCCATGAAAAAATTGATAAATCAGACTATCAAAATTAAAAACTATCACTTCATGAAAGACGCTGTTACACGATGAAAAGTCACAAACAGGAGAATATATTTTCAAATCATACAACTTTTAATGGACTTGTATCCAGATATGTAAAGAATCCCTAAAGCTCACACTAAGCAAACAACTGATAAATGGCAAAAGGTTTGAACAGACACTTTACCAAGGAAGATACATTGATGGCAAAGAAGCATGTGAAAAGACACTCAACATCATAAATCTTTGGAGAAATACAAAGGAACTCCATAAGATACTACTATATGCGTATTGGAATGGCTAAATTTTTCAAATAAAATACATATGTATATATATAGTGTATAACATGATGTTTTGAAATACATAATGAAATGATTACTTACAATCAAGCTAATTAACAGATCCATCTCCTTTATAGTTACTGTTTTTTGTGATTGTAGTTAGGGCACCTGAAATCCACTCGCTAAGTAAATTTTGAGTATATACTACAGTATTATTAACTATACTTATCATGCTGTACATTAAATCTCTAGATTTACTCATCTAAGGGATGAATTCACGAATTCAACTTTGTGCTCTTTGACCGGCACCTCCCCATTCCCCACCTACCCACCCCTGGTAATCACCGTTCTACGCTCTGCTTCTATGTATTTAACTTTTTAGATTTTATAAGTGAGATTGTGCAATATTTTTCTTTCTCTGTCTGGCTTATTCACTTAGTATAATGCCCTCCAGGTTCATACATGTTTCACAAATAGCTGGATCTCTTCGTTTTAAGACTGGATAATATTTCAGTGTGTTGTGTGTGTGTGTATGTACCCACAATTTCTCTATCCTAGAATGGCTAGATTTTTAAAAAGAAATTGACATATCAAATGCTAATGAGAATACAGAGCAATAAAACTGTTATGCAGGGCTTCCCTGGGTGGCGCAGTGGTTGAGGGTCCGCCTGCCGATGCAGGGGACACGGGTTCATGCCCCGGTCCGGGACGATCCCACATGCCAAGGAGCGGCTGGGCCCGTGAGCCATGGCCGCTGAGCCTGCGCGTCCGGTGCCTGTGCTCCACAACAGGAGAGGCCACAACAGTGAGAGGCCCGCGTATCGCAAAAAAAAAAAAAAAAAAACAAAAACAAAAAAAAACTGTTATTCATTGCTGTTAGAATGCAAAATGGTACAGCCAGTTTGGAAAACGTTTTGGCTGTTTCTTATAAGGTTAAATACGTACTTACCATACCATCAATCCTGCTTGTAGGTATTTGCCTAAGCGAAATGAAAACTTAAGTTCTCACAAAATCCTATATATAAATTTTTGTAGCAGTATAATTCATGAGTGTGAAAAACTGGAAACAGTCAAGAATGCGTTTAACAAATGAATGGAAAACCAAATGTGGCGCGTTCGTGTTCATAGAAGGAAATGCTGCTCACAGTAAAAAGGAAAACACTTCTGTTTCATGCAACAACATGGATGAATCTTAGGTGCATTTTTCTAAGTAAAGTAAGTCAGACAGACTCCATAAGCAATATGTTGTATGATTCCATTTATATGACATTCTAGAAAGGGCAGAACTATAAAGGGAAGGAAACAGAACAGCTTCATCTTACACTGATATGTTGGGCTGCTCTACCTATCAACCTAGAGAACTTGGATCCTGCATAGGATGAGATCTCCAAGCATTGTACTCAGGGGACTTGATCTCCTGACCTGGTCTCTTAAAGATACTCTGGTCTACTGCAGTCATCTTGGTTGGTATACCCTTGGGGCACATACTCCTTAACTAGCCTCACTCTACTTATTATTTAACCTCCTATTCTAGCAAAGACACAAAACCAAGTTTTATAGTATTCTTTTTTTTCTTATAAAGGCCAACATCTGCCTTTTCAGTATTGCCTTAATCATTTCCTTCTTTTGGAGAAGAATACATTCTTCCTAGGAATAGTACAAGCAGTAGACCTATAAAATCTCAGACAGGAGGAAAAAAGATTAAAGAAAAGACTAAGTGCAAACTAATAAAGCATAAAACACTTGCACCATAAAAAACTGGGAAAATACCATTAGTGTGGCAAATTATTGGAAGAATAGTTATCCCCCAAATGTTCAGGTACTCCCTACATCTTGCTTGCAAAGGACTGATATAATGTGATAAGGAGATAAAACTGTCAGCCCTCAATGTTTGGAGGGATAAAGGTTTGGATTAAACTGGCTGTACAAACAAGTCCAATGTCACTGCAATGAAAATTGGACATTGCGGGTGTTTTGGGTGTGTATGTGAAACGAGCATTGAATGCATAGCACAGGCGAACCTTGGATTGCTTTATTGGGAAGAAAAGAAGATTAAAATTTTCCTCTCAGATACTGCCATTAGTTACTTTTTCTAAGTGGAAAAGACCCAGTGACTGTACGTGGCATACTGGAATGATTCTCTGATTAGAGTAATGCCATTGGATGCAGAGGTTTCTTAACAGTTTTCAGGGGATGTGAAACATACCAGTCTAGGCCATCAGGGGACTCACCAGATCATCCATGTTAAAGACAGTCATGATAGGAATCATACTCTCTGGGACCAGCGCCATCCATACTTTTCCACCCAAACTTAGGGCATGAGGAGGTGAAACTTCTGGGCTGATTTGGTGTCATAATAATACAGCAGAACTTATGACAGACTCTCATGTACATGGAATTGTACTGGAAGATCATTTTGGGAAACAAAAGTTAAATTTTTAGGACAGTCATATCTTGACCATGATTTTCTGAAATTCCTAAACCATTTCCTAGTTATAAATCATGGAAGCAATTCTTCTCACTTTTGCTTTATACAAGTCACTGTTTGTTAATTTCTACTAACTAAAAGGAATCCAGGGAATTCCCTGCGGTCTAGTGGTTAGGATGCCGTGCTTCCACTGCAGGGGGTGCAGGTTCACTCTCTGGCTGGGGAACTAAGATCCCACAAGCCATGCAGTATGGCCCCCCCAAAAAAAGGATCCATATGTAGTTGACCCTTGAATAATATGGGGGTTGGGACACCAGCCCTCTGCGTAGTTGAAAATCCCTGTATAACTTTACGGTGGGTCCTCCATATACACAATTCTGCATCCACGGATTCAACCGAACCACAGATTGTGTAGTACTATAGTACGTATTTAGTGAAAAAGGATCTGTGTATAAGGTGGACCTGTGCACTTCAAATCTCTGTTGTTTGAGGTTTCACTAGGGAAAACAACTTTCTTTTCTAAAGATACATGTACATGGGTTAAGTGTTGCTGAACCTGTGTCTTCGCTTAGCTCATGAGACCTTCTACTAACCATGTGGTTAGTTGGCAGTAGAATTGGGCTTGTTCTCAAGAAGTTTCAGAGAACCAAATTGCATTGTGTGGCTGTTCGGTACTGGTGGCTTGTATACCATTGTTTCATAGACGGAGGTGATTTACTTTGTCTGCAGGCCTCTCCTCCCTGTTGGATTCTTTTAGGAATATGCTAATACAAGTTAATATTTACGTATGGGCCTGCATGCTTGATACAACACTTTCACATATATTTTCCCTTTGTGGGTTCTCTAGTTATCATTGGGAAGTGTGATGATATTTTTATTGTAGATGAGGAAACCTAGGCTTGCGAAATCATCTGCCCAAGATCACTTGGTTAATAACAGGAGGGATGGATTCAAGTCCAGAGTAACTGATTCCAGTGTCCAAGCTCTTTCCAGTGGTGCCACACTGGAAGTGTGATTCCGTGTAAGCGTAGAGGTGATGTCAGGCCTAAGCCATCTTGTCCCCAAATCATTTAATAACCAGCAATCCAAACGGTAAGTGAAGCCCCATTTGGTGATGTTAGGATAGAGCAAGATAAGCTGGTTGAAGGAAAGATGATATAGTTCCACTTCGGACGTGTGGTCTATTTAAGAGGAGTTGTTCACTTGACATTCGATGTACAGGTCTAGAGAACCAGATAGAAAATCTGGTGGGTGATACAGATTTTGGAAACCCTAGTTATAGATGGTAATTAAAGGCACTGGAAAGGAAGAGACCTCTCTGAAAACAAGGATACTGCTATAACTTGAATTATGGCATGAATGGTGTTCAGGTGAGATTCAGTTCTACTTACATTTAGCTTGTAGCTTATAACTATTATCACATCCGAGAAAAAACAGAGAAGGAGTGCTGGATTTGGAAGTACGACCCAGCGAAGAACCAGCAAAGAAATTTTGTGGATTGCTACATATTACACAGTGATAAAACATGACATTTTGACTTAAGCACTTTAAGTAGTCTCCCTTGGGCTATGTTCAGGGCACACAACAGCTGTATGTGGTAATTAAATAAAGGCTAATTTAAATAAATTAGATGAACAGAAAAATCACTCGAAAGTTTGTATTCAGAAAAGTATTTTGTGTAAGGCCTTGTCAGTGCGGTTCTTCAAACTGCGTGTTTTTGAAAAATGGTGGTCTCTAGGATAAGGCTTACATTTTAAAGTAGTAAAAACAGAAAGTTTTGTCTTCAGATTTCATATTGAAAGTATAATTTTACTGATACTTTACACAGATGAATTGCAAGGGAATGTTTGCAATATAATTGTCATGGAAGGCACCAAGAAAGACAGTGAAATAGAATAAAAACACACTTTTTTTTGGTTTCCTTTTACTGCATATATTTTAAGCACAACAACATGTATCTGGAAAATGATATTACTTTTGGGTAGAAGCTACTGTGTGAACACACACTCATGTCAGTATTTATATGAGAATCTGTATTGAAAAAATTGGTCAGTTGTTCTGTTTGTTCCTGAGTTTTAAAAGGGAGATGTTGCGTTTAGCAAAACTAAACATTTTTAGAATAAAACGAGCATTTAACTAGCTTTAATGTTCCTGACTACAAGATCTTTATAATGTAATCATCAAGGGCTATGAAATTGTTTTCATCAGAAAAGCTATAAGGACAGCTTCTGGGAACCAAGGTGAATTAAGGTTTGACCTTTAAAACGTTTTTTTTTTTCTTTCTCGACACCCTCTCTTTCATAGATACTTATTTTCAGGTTTTAGGAATGAAGTGCATTGATCCTGTTTTTAGAGATCAGTCATACGGGTTAACAGAAGCCTCTGTGATTTATGACCAAACCTACTGATAGTTCCTTAGAGAGGTTCAGACCTTCACAGATTGAGAACTGTTGTGAGGACCCAGGGATTCAAACATTACAGGGGAACTGCGCTGCTCTGTCCCCCATTTCAGAAATGAAAATAATGGCAAGTTGAAATTTATTAGAGGCCCAATATAAAGAAATCTAATATCTAGCCAATCCATAATAAACATATTTTTTTACTGGCCTTATGTAAGAATTAATCACCTTGTTTTGTCTCATTTCTTTTTAAGATGGCTTTAGTGCAAGTGTTTAAAAAATACACTTAAATCTGAAGACAAAGAGAAGCTTTTAGGCTATTTAACTTAATGCTGTTCTAGAACCAATGGTCAGGGGAAAACTTAAGCAACAGAAGAGCTTTAAGAAAAATTTTCAACAGTCGAATGAGGTATCATCAGCTTTCAGTGTTATTCATAGCAGCCATGTAAAAAGGAAATATTGTGTATGCTACATCTTTATTTGTCATATTAAGTGTCATGGATATAAAATAAAGCAAATGCAATAATTACCCACCATACATTAATCAAAACCTCTTTTTCCCTCGGTGCAAGTCTCCACATTGAGCTTTATAAAATGTTCTTTATTTTAGAGAGGATATATCACATGTTACTGAAGACATATGCTTATAATGGCAGAAAGCTAGATTTTTCCTTTGATTTCATATATATATGTATATGTACGTGTGTGTGAAAAAAATACCACACACACACACACACATACATGTATGTATTTGTATTAAACAAAGCTGTTGTCCAAAACGCAGAATTATTTGCTTAGTTTTTGCTTTTTTAATCAGAACATAAAACACAACAGTTATTTTGCTATTCTCTTCAAAATTCTTCCCGTTATGAATGTGAATCTGATTTCTTTTCTTCCCTTAAAACAATCCCAGTAGGGGGCGTGGGATGATTGGGAGATTAGGATTGACATATATACGCTACCATGTGCAAAAGAGATAGCTAGTGGGAACCTGTGGTATAGCACAGGGAGCTCCAGTTCAGTGCTCTGTGGATGACCTAGATGGGCAGGATGGGGGTCAGGAGGGAGGTCCAAGAGGAGGGGATATATGTATAACGCATAGCTGATTCACTTCGTGTACAGCAGAAACTAACACAACCTTGTAAAGCAGCCATACTCCAATTAAAAAAAATTCTTCTAATTCTCACCTGGGTTACAATTTGCCCCCTAAACCAGAAAGCAAGAAATATCTTTTATCCACATCCCCTGTGTTCAGAGTTAATTATGTTTTCCCAGTATTGTTTGGGGCAAGTGCTTTGGTTAAAATGTACTTATGGAATCAAACTGTTTACTATTGACTGTGAGAAATATAGAAATAATGATTTCACATTCCAGTTTGAAAATATTTGAGCCCATGCTTTATTGGACACTTTTAGCTGAGTGTTTCCTTCCTTCGTATTGTGTGTAATAAAGCCTTGTTTCTGTGCTAGGTGTCCCTGGGATTGGTTCTGAGAACCTCTTATGGATATAATACTGTATCTTTGGGGAGATTTAACGACAATTTCATTGATTATCTACAAATTACCCATATGTCATGGTAAACAGACCGATAAGCTTCAGAATCCATAAAAGTTTTTAAAATGATCTAAGCAATGCACCAGTTCCAACTATGATCATTGACATCTAAGATGTGTATGTTTCTTCATTCTCTAAATGCCAAGTATTTGTACAACCACATTTGTACACTGATCAAGATAGAAAAAGTTACATCTAATTTATAGGTAAACTTTTCTTTCCTAGAAAACAAAGCCCTTTACGGTAAAATATTTGTTGTTTTTGTCATAATTGCACTAACACCAAATTATATTTAAATTAGTTGACTTAAGTCCTGTCAAAGCAATGCTACTGTCTCAGGTTCATCGAAATATAGTTTAACCAGCTCTGTAGGAAGAAATATATTATCACAAGCATTTTATTTCCAAGAATAGGAAGAGAAATACCTAGTTCACTTCCCTCCACAGGTCAAAAAAGTTATCGATTATAGATAAAGTTTTTTAAATGTCTTAAATTCATTGATGAGCTTGGAAAAGTTAAGACTTACATTTTTAATTTATTTCTTGTTTCCTTTTGTTTCCTTTTTTAGTTTATTTTTTCCTTCTTTTGGTTACTTAAACATTTTTTAGAATTTCATTTTGATTTATCTTCAGTGTTTTTGAGTATGACTCTTTGCTTATTTTTTTTAGTGGTTGCTCTAGGTATTATAGACACACACACACACACATATATACACCACATATATGTATATATACACATCTTATACATACACCACACATATAATATAGTCATCATCTACCGTATTAACATTTTACCAGTTTGAGTGTAGTGTAGAATATTATCTCCTGTTTATAAATGTTTAAAAATTTTTCTTTACATAGATTTAGGACTACACAAGACAGTGCTATAATTTTTGTTCAAAACTCAAACACACTTTAGAAAACTCAAGAAAGGGAAATTGTATTGTAGTTTAACTACATTTTACTCTTTCTCTTGTTCTTTCTTACTTCCTGATGTTTCATGGTCCTTCATTTATCATTTCCTTTTTGTTTAAAAAATTCATTTAGGGCTTCCCTGGTGGCGCAGTGGTTGAGAGTCCACCTGCCCGCTGCAGGGGACACGGGTTCGTGCCCCGGTCCGGGAAGATCCCACATGCCGCGGAGCTGCTGGGGCCTGTGAGGCCATGGCCACTGGGCCTGCGCGTCCGGAGCCTGTGCTCTGCAATTGGGAGAGGCCGCAACAGAGAGAGGCCCGCGTAGAGGAAGAAAAAATTCATTTAGCTATTACTTTAGGGTTGTTTTGCTGCCTAAAAAATTCTCTTACTTTTCCTTCATGTAAGCATAGTGCCTGTAGTTTTTAAAACAACAGACTCTGTTGTGCCCTTAAAAATTTCTTAACGGGGTAGAATCTCACAGTAAGGGTTCTTCCGCAATAAGAAAGAAAAAACTTCCATGCAAGTGTTTACGTGTGGTAGGGAAAGGTTTGGCTTTGGCTGTGTAGATGCATTTGTAGCATGACTCACACGCCATTAAATCTCCTAGCTCTATACTCCATGCCTTTCATTATTCTTTATTCTTTACCCCTGAATTCTGGAAATGTTAAAAATTTTGTCTTCTGCTTTACACTCTGATTTTCTGCAGCACCCAGGCTGATGTACACTGCCCCCAGTCTGGTTTTTATTCTGCAATCGTTTTTAACCCCATACAGTCTCTCTTGATCTAAATATTTTTTTTTCTTTTGTTCTGGATACTATATTCTCTTGAATCACATAAATAACATAAATCGGGAATTTTCCTCTTGTCTTTTTCAGTACATCTGGAACAGAAGAGGGCATCTGTTCTGACTCTTTGTAGTATCTTCTTATTTGGGACTGGAATATTTCTCGCAGGTTTGGTATATACATTTCTGTTTGCTTATCCTTACGCAAGAGATCCACTGGCTTCTGGCTGAATTCAGCATTGAAATAGGGTCTGTCAAAGACTGATGTGGAATTCTGCCCAATTCTTTTATATTTAGACAATAGGGAAAGGGAAAATATAAATCTACTGTAAATTATCATTACCAATTTACAATACAGCAGCCTAAGGGAAATAGAGCAGAAGCTGAAACCCTGGGCAGTCCCCGCAGAGATCTGAGTCTTGGTGTCATTTATTCTCTGTGTAGTGAACTGCCATGCTGGGTTTCAGCTTTCAGGAGAACCAGTTTCTGTTAGTCCAATGCCAGGTATGAGCTGCAGCAGTACCTGGCAAAGGTAGTGCCCCTTTCCCCAACAGTGCTGTCATTCAGTTTATGATAGCTCATCCGTCCAAGAACAAATTCGAGCATCACCCACAGTTGTAGGTGGCTTCTCAGGGTGGCAACTGACATAATGTTTGCAGTGAGTCCTGTGAGGCCCCAGTACACCCACCTTTGCTCTTCCTTACGTCATCCATCTGCCTAATGTGATTTTGGGATTTGCCATTGTCTTCTCACTTACTTTCTTTGGATCCTTTCTTATAAGTAGGATTTCTCCTAAGAAGGATTTTTAAGTTAGTCTTCTGTATATCCTGGTGTTATATTCAGTTAGTTGTTTCAATGGAAATCTAAGAGTTGGCCATTAAAATCACTATTTTCTGCTCTGTACTTTACCCCCAAATCCTTCCTATTAAATACATGTGGAGTGTCACCTCAGACCCTTACTGCTATTGTCTTCTCTCTTCATTTTTTTTAAACTTCTGAACAAAAATTCTTCTAGAGACTTAAAAGCCAAGTATGATACTCTCAGAACTAGGATGCTTGTACCATTAAATTAACGGACTGCAGTAATTATGGAGGAACTAGCAAATATATTCATGTCATTCATGCAGCAAACATTTTCTCGACACCAACTATTCAAGCTCCATACTAGGCATTGAGAAAAAATATTTAAAAAAATATATATGACCTGTTCCCTCCAAACATCACGTGGAGTAAACAACAATTAAGTACACCGTTATCATTTAATGTGTTCTGAACAATAAAATATGTGGTGGGAACACCTAAATGGTATTGTTATACTGCAGATCAGAAAACATTTCTCAGAGGACTCAGTAATTGAATTTTTGGGGGGGGAAAAAAAGGAAGTAGAAATTGCTCCAAAAGGGCTGCTTCGTAGAGATGGGAAGAGAACATTTCAGCTACAGCCAAGTCAGCTTTTGCTGCATTACCATGCTACGCCTATATTTACATTCTCCCGTGAGCATCTCCATGCAGCATCCGTATCTACATCACCCACGATGAGTATCACCATCCA
The DNA here is from genome assembly GCF_008692025.1 of Phocoena sinus. Taxonomy (NCBI): domain Eukaryota; kingdom Metazoa; phylum Chordata; class Mammalia; order Artiodactyla; family Phocoenidae; genus Phocoena; species Phocoena sinus. The sequence continues at coordinate 6,247,070 of NC_045764.1, forward strand.
GACGCCGCTATCTACACTCCCCCGTCATTCAGCATAGCTGGCTCTACCCCTGATAAGTCAACAGAAGGATTTTTAAAAAATAGATGGCAAGTTTTCTTAGCCCCCCAGAGTGATAAGTACAAATATCACAAGATTTGAGGAAAATGGTCTTCATGCAGTTATCTTCTTTTTGTTTGTTTTTGTTCTACTGTCACCTATATAGCCGTAACCACTGTGGAAAGGAGCCTCAAAATCAGATGAGCAGCTTCATACTTGACACATCCCTATAGAGACAGCTAAAACCCAGGGAAAGAGGCTCTGGCTGTGACTTAGAGCAAGATAAAATCCATAGTTGTTCGTTGACTTTATAAATGCTCAAAACATTGATGTTGGAGGGGGTGGGGCATGATCTAGCAAGGATGAATTCGGTGAAAGGATCCATGAGTGTGTGATAAAACCATCAAGGAGCTCTCATGAATGAAATGGGACTCCAGTTGGGCCACGGAAGGTAAATTATAAAGGGCAGCGGAGGGGAGATGGACAAAGTCTCGGAATCAGGTGAAACTTGACCTGTCCAGGAAAGAGTGAAGAAGGGAACGTGAAAAGAGGAAGGATTCAAACGGTGAGTCCTATGGCTGAAAAAGTGAGTCAGTGCCATATTGTAGAGGATCTTAATTGTCACATGGAGAAGTTAGAATTTTTTCTTTCTCGAAAATGTTTGAGAAGGGTAATGGCATCATTTTAAAAATAAAGTTGAGGAAGATTAATCTAATGAGTGCGCATAGAGTGGCTAATTTAGTGAAAGGATAAATGAGCTTTCAATCTACCGATGGCTCCCCCATCCGAACACTTTGTTCTCTCTGGTCCAACAACACACTGTACGTATCAGCTCACTTCCAGCTACTCTCGTCTTTGTCCTTTTGTTCCCTCAGACTTCTCACGGCCTTATCCTCTTCCTTTCGTTCATTCATTGTTCATCATCTATTCCTTTAAGACAGATGTTGTTTACTGTGAGCCACACATGGTGTCCGGTTAGAGTCATGAACAAAATAGTCAGTGTTCCTGATGGCTTGGAGTTAAATAGAACGTACTCCATTGTTCATTCTTTGGTCTTATTCTTGTCTAATTCCACCCTCTTATCGACAGTCTCCTACAATCCCATGACTTTAATGTTGTATGGTCTTTTAACCTAAACTTCATATTTATTTATTTAATAATTTCCTTTATTTATTTATTTTTGGCTGTGCTGTGTCTTCGTTGCTGCGCGCGGGCTTTCTCTAGTTGTGGCGAGCGGGGCCTACTCTTCATTGAGGTGCGCGGGCTTCTCACTGCAGTGGCTTCTCTTGTTGCGGAGCACAGGCTCTAGGCACGCAGGCTTCAGTAGCTGCAGCACGCCGGCTTCAGTAGTTGAGGCACACGGGCTCTAGAGCACAGGCTCAGTAGTTGTGGCACAAGGGCTTAGTTGCTCCATGGCATGTGGGATCTTCCTGGACCAGGGATCGAACCAGATTCTTAACCACCGTGCCACCAGGGAAGTCCCTAAACTTCACAAATAAATTTCCACTTGCCAACTATATATTTTTCTCCTCCTAGATACCTTGTAGATGCTCCAAGCTGGACATGTCCAAACTAAACTCATTATCTTACCAGTACTCTACACACCAGTGAAGTGGAGTTTCCTGTACAGGTTCTCATTAGTTATCGATTGTATACATATTAGTGTATATATGTCAATCCCAATCTCCCAGTTCATCCCACCCCGCCTCCTTTCCCCCCTTGGTGTCCAGACATTTGTTCTCTACATCTGTTTCTCTATTTCTGCCTTGCAAACTGGTTCATCTGTGCCAGTTTTCTAGATTCCACATGTGTGTGTTAATATACGATATTTGTTTTTCTAATTAGATTATCTCAGCATCGCAGAGACAGCTTAATTCTTTTATTTATTTATTTATTTAAAATGTTATTGAGCCCCTATCACATGCATGTAGTGTGGATACGAAGATAAGAATGGCATCTAAGGTTCATTTATTGGGGTTACATACACAAAGTATAATGCAACTTTATCTTTTAAAAACATTAAGCTCCCACTTCACTGTGCGGTAGAAACTAACACAACATTGTAAAACAACTATGCCCCAATAAAAAATAAATAAATAAATAAAATTTAAAAGATAATCTAATTAAAAATAACTTGATAAGGATTTTTCTGAGCAACATAGGTTACATCCTGTTTTCAAGTCCCTCGGGGGAATCTTTGAAAAGTATATTTATAGATGTTAGCTCCATCAAAAAGTTAAGTACGTAACTACTTCCTTAACTTTCTTTTAGTTCCTACTTCCCTTCTTGCACTCTTTCACTTAGCCACAATAATATATATGTTCCAAACCCTACCCCTTAACCCAATAAGTTCTGTGTGTGAAAAATCCCATGAGATTGGTCCACATTTATTTACCTGGGTTTGATAGGACAGAAAGAAGATATTACAGCAGCATCTTAAAGAACCTCATTTCCAGTGGGTCTTGGTTCAAATTTTTTAAATGTCTGCTCTCCACTTCCCAAAACTAAATTAGAAACTGTGCACGTTGAACTCTCTATGCACAAGCTCACATAGAAGCAGCTCCTATCAAAATCGACACAGTTGTGCTGTGACTTCTAACACAAGCCTCATAAGTTTATGTTTGTTTGGCCCCTTCATTTATTCCACATGGCAAAGATAATATCATTCATTCACTATCTACTGAGTGGCTCTACAGAGTATTTCATAAATGTATTATATGTGTATACAACACACAGTTTCTACTTTTCAACAGTGTCTAAAGTTGGACTTAGCTTTTTCTGTAACTCCTTCATTTTCATTCTCTTATTCTTCCTCTTTATGTAAATAAGATAATTTAAACTCACAGATGTAAGGAGTGTCGACCCTATCTTATATACTCACAGACTGTAACTCCTCTGTCATCTGCACGATTCCAAAGATCGCCCTCTGAGTCATCTCATACGGTGCTGTAAAGTGCTGGCCCACATGTGTGTTTACTTTAGTCTCACCTTCTGGAAACTCCGGACTGCAGAAAAGGTCACTGATAACATCATTTACTAATTGACCTCTTATGTACAAGACTGTTAGTGGATATATTTATTCAGCGTACATTTTTAAGCTCTCTTTCCAGGTATGATGTGCTAAGATCCAAGGATACAATATTGAGCGAAAACATAGTCTCTACCCTTTTGGAGTTTTTGGAGAGACATCCTTCAAATCCTCACACTCAAAAAGATGTAAATCTATTAGTGCAATAAGTGCTGTGATGAAGAGGGATATAGGACCATAGCAGTGTTTAAGAGGCCTGGCTGTTTAAGGAGGAAATGTGGCTAGTCTAGGGGGATTGTGAAAGGCTTCCCCATGGAAGCGTTGATTAATTAAAGTGGTGAACGTTGTGTGACTAAGTTGGGCTAATTTGAGGAAAGAGAGGCAGAAGCTCCAGTAACAGGGAAAGCTTGTCCCAGACTCTATAAGATACTCATGCTGGTGTCAGAGATGGATGATTTTAAGAGATTTCTCACAGAGTTGCGACTTATATCAACTTTTACTGAATGTAATTAATAACATTCAGAAAACATTGATCTGACGCAGACCAGGTATATTCAATGAAGGAATAATCCTTGATGTAAAGGGATCCTATGTGATTTATGTTTTAAAAGAGCCAGAAGTAAATAGTGAAAGGAACATTGGCTTTGATGTCAAGCAGATCTGGATTTGAATTTTGGCTTGAATGCTAGCTGAAGGACCTAGAAGAAGTTGCTGACCTTCTCTGAGTTCACAGCATAGGTTTATCCGGGGAACTGAATGAATGAGACAGCATGTGTACAGTATCAGACACTCAGTACACGTAACTTTCCTTAAAGAATCGTGTATTTAATTGATGCTACTGTCCTAAGGGATGATGCTCCTTTGTGTTTTGTTGTTTTCAGGTTGCTAATGATCTTGAATTAATTGGTTTAGCATATGATTCTGTGTAATGATTTAGGAGTGTGAACAGATGAATTTATCCATGCTCCTTCACCTTCATGTGTTTAAGTGACTTTATCCTGCACTTACCTCCTTCAGGACCCTTTATTTATTTCCCTTCTATTGATGAAAATGTGATAATACGCGATCCCTTTATTGTTGTCTTTTTTTTTTTTTAAGTTCTGTTTCCTCACCTATATTGAAAATACTGAAAGCCAAGGACTCGGTTTTATACCTCATTATAGCCTCGCTGCCTGACATGATGTCCCCCTCATAACAGGAGCTCAATAAATATTGGCTGATGATAATGATAGCCAAAATCAAGTCCAGAACTTTTCTGATCTAGAACCACTATACCTGGCCTCCATAGTTTTAACATACGATCTCTAAAACTAGGTTGGAAGGAGTGTTACATGTCATAGCTGTTTATATCAACATAGATATAGACTTCTTATTGAAAAATAGAACTATAAATAGTGAAAAGTAGAAACTAGGAGAAACTGTGTATAAGTTTGAGATAGGCCTGGAGGAGCATTAATGAAGTAAAATTCAGTGTGTTAACGCAATCTTTAAGATAACTTATAATGTTATCTGATTTTATTTTTACCTTATCTATGAAGGTTGCTATTCACAGTATAAATAATGACAACTTTTAGTAAAATTGATATTTTAACCTTGTTGAAGTTATTCATTAGGGATTGAAAATTACTTTATAAGTATAATTATAATGCTACAAACTCTAACCCTACAATTACAGTAAACTATAATCCTACAAAATAAGTTGATTTGAGGCTCTTGAAATACATCAGAACACCTTTAATTAATGAAGCACAAGAACATAAACAAATTCCTAATACCATGGGATCAAAGACTCGGTGGATAAAAAGCTGGCATCTAATTTAAAATAGAAATTTGCACTTGGGACTCCTGAAACAGAAATTAATGGAATATGACATTATTTGCGTTATGGACAAGTGGGGTGAATTTATATAGGTAGCCATCGGCCACCCACCCTGCCAGAAAGGCCTTCTGTTCTCATGAGTTCTTGACCGGCCAGGTTACCCCTTCACTATGGTAGTGATTTCAAGCTCAGGATCATTTTTCCCATTGCAAGACTGGAAGAATAGGAGACATGAGAGATGAAGTTTTCCATGACTTATCTTTGCTAACTTCAGAATGTAAAATCTAATCATCCTACTTCCAAACTGTCTAACCGCCCATGTTCTTATCACCAATAGATGGATTGCACTTAGTGAATAATTATCAGCCATCACAATCATGATCAGACTGTGGTCACTATTGCTTTGACAGTGAATGTTAAGGCACAGGTAGTTCCTTAATACCTTGACTCTCTTACATGGAAAGAGAAACAATTAAAGGACACTCTTTGTTTGTTTGTTTTTAACCAAGGTGATTAGATAGAACAGCATTTACACTTGACTGGATAATGTCATTCTGTGTAGGAATATCTCTTATGTAGTTTATCTAATGAGTAGCGCATACTAGACATTTTTCACATTCTCATCAGTGAAATGCACAATGTTGCTTGAGTCATCTATGTCTACATTAGAGGAGGTATTGGTTTGATGGGATGCTTCTCCAGGATTTCAGGTAGAGCTAGATGAATATTGTCCCTTTTAGTTCAAATTGCTTGATGTTCCAGAGCCTTTGGGACACAAGAAAAAAGAACCTACACTAGCCACTTTCTGTTTAGCAACTTTGTTTCTCATTTTATCTGAATCTCTTGAATAAGTAAAGTTCTGATCCGCTTAAAAATTTTTCTTCTCGTTATTTCCCAAGCCAATTCTGTCCCTAAGGAGTTTGGTATTGATGTCTCACGTATTTTTACATCAAAATGCACTTGATCTCCCAGGATGTTTGTGCCACGGTTATACCCTGCCCCCTTTTGAATCTTAAATCTCTCTCTCTTCGCTGATACCTTCCACTGTGTCTTCACACTTGAACAATGACCTGCTTATCTTCAAAGTATTTTGAAGTTTTTTCTTCTTCTATTCACCTTCTTCTGATTCTCCTTACATTTAATTCTTAAATTCGTAATTTATTTTCACTACTTACATCTTCTCAACATCCATTGCTTACCAGGTATTTGTAATTCTGCTTTTATTCTCTATAAACTCACCAATGACACTTTTTTTTTTTTTTGTCAAACTACATGACCTCTTCTTTGGAGCTTCTCTATGGATTTTGATATTTTTGATCATCTTCTCATTCTTGACCATTCTCCACAGTTTGTTTCCATGGCTATGCCGTAACTGAGTCTCTTCCTGTTTGTGTCTGTTTTGTTGAACTGGTGCTTTCTCCACTCCATAATTGTAAAAAACATCCCCACAGTTCAGTTCTTGGCTATCCACTGCCTCTGATCCTGTCCCTAGGTGTAAAACAAACAAACAAACAAAAAACTACTTCATCCTCATTGCTTCAACCATTGTCTCCTTAAAGATGGCTGTCAAAAATAAATGTATCTTAAGTACAACCTCTCTTCTTAACTTTAGACCTTTATCTCCAAAAATTTGCAACATATTATACTTTTTCTTTTTAATTCCAAGCCCAATATGCAAGTATGAGTTTTACAGTATGGCACATAGTAGATATTTAACAAATTTTTGTTAAGTAAATGAGTGAATAAAAAAATCTTTGAGATGTCCGAATGTTTCCAGATTCCTTTATTACTTTGCAATTTTTTTTATCAATCACCTCTTTTCAGTTCCCATCATCACACTTTTAACTCTTGCCTTCATTATTTTATGCCTGACCAAATAATCTCCTATAAAGGTGCTCTGACTCTGTTTCTCTTTGCTCCAAAACAACCTTCATATTGTTACCACTTGACTCTCTTTTAAACCTCAAATTTAATTATGTCACTTCCATACTGATAAATCTCCATGGCTCTCACCCTAGTGTGAACTCAACATTAAAGCTAGATCAAATGGTTAATGCATTTATAAATTTAGCAGGTATGCTAAATTTTTTTTTCAGTGATGAAACAACACTAAATGTCTCCCCAGAAGAAATGAACTATCAAGCCATGAAAAGACATAGAGGGATTTTAAATACATATTAGCAAGTAAAGAAGCCAATCTGAAAAGAATACATACTGTTTGATTTCAATTACGTGACATTCTGGAAAAGGCAAAACTATGGAGACAGGGAAAAGATCAGTGGTTGCCAGGGGTTTGGAGGAGGGAGGGCAGGATGAATAGGCAGAGAACAGAGGATTTTTAGGGCTGTGAAACTATTCTGTCTGATAATGGCAGATACATGTCGTTATACATTTGTCAAAGCCCATAGAATGTACAGCACCAAGAGTGAACCTTAATGTAAACTATGGACTTTGGGTAATAATAATGTGTCAGTGTAAGTTTAGCCATTGTTACAAATGTGCCGCTCTGGTCCATAGTAGAGGAGGCTGTGGGTATGTACGGGCAGGAAGTATGTGGAAACTCTGTACTGTCTATTCAGTTTTGCTGTGAATCTATAACTTTTCTAAAAAATAAAGTCTATTTTCAAGTCTCCCCAAAGCCTTTCCATAGACTATATAATGAAACTTTTAGATTTTTGCTTATAGGTTAGGTAAAAAGTGGATCCCAGAATAGTTGTAATTTTCATTTCTCTTATGAATGAAAGAAGTTCTTTTTCTCTGAACTCCATTCATGTCCTTTGTTCATTTTTCTATGGAGTTGTTGGTTTTTCCTTATCGATTTTTGGCTTTTTAAAAGAGTTCCACTATGTTTTCCTTTGCTCTGTTGAAGCTCAGTTCCTCCTATATGTAAGGTTTTTACTTTGTTCTAAAGATTCCTATTTAGTTACACTTTTATATACTACTATATTTTTATACACTACTATATACTTTATATATTACTATATACATTGGTCTCCTGCCATAAACATTATTTCGTCTTTGACCCCTTCTCTTCTCTTTCTCTTCTCTCTCTTCCACAATTTAGTTTCAGCCACTAGCATTATTTAGTGCCTAGTTTTGTACTCTTAATACACTTTTATTTAAATAGAACTGATTACTTGATTTGTTGCCTTTAAATATTATCCTTTAACTCGCAGCTATCATTAAGATGATGGAATAAGTAAACTCACTCTACCTCCCACTTTTTTCTCTTCGTTTCCCGATTTTTGACATTTCTGGTGTTTCTGCATTTTCAGGACATACAATATTTTCTTACTTTTCTTTTCAGTCTCCACATCTGTTGAGTGCTAGTTCTTCACTTAAATATTTCCTGTGCTCATCAACAATACTCTCACCATACTTTCCCAAACCATCCTTTGCTTGGCTGAAGTCATCCACTAGCACTTTATTCAAGAAGCGTTTTGAGTTCCGGCATGTTTCATGTCTATTTACTGGAAGAACTTTCTAGATATCAAATTGATCATTTTCTTTCTTTAAAAATCTTGAATGTTTCTCTACTATCTTCAGTCATTGAATGTTGCTATGCAGAAACCTGATGTCAGCCTAATGTTTTTTCTTAAAGTAGGGTGATTATAGGTACTAGTTTGTCCAAGACTTCTTGCCATATGAATATCTCAGCATCTCACTGTATTTAGCATTTTTCTTGTCCTCCTTTACTTTCAAAAGTGCCCAAGTGTGGGTGATAAATTAAATGGCCATCCCAGCTTACAATGACTTGATCCCTTGTGTACTTGATAAAAAACATTTCCTTTAGCTTTGTAGTTCACTAACTTTCTCATGGTATATAGTGACGCTGAGAGTTCTGAGACGATTTTACAATACAAAATGTCCATCCAAAATGTAGACTCAACTCTTATTTAGTGCAGATTTTGAAATTATCCCTTTAAATCTTTTCTTCTATTATATTGTTTTGGTCACTACTTAGATTTTCCTCAGGGGTTGCAATTATGCTTCTGTTAGTCTCCTTTGCCTTTCTCCTTTATTTGGCATTCTTCTCTAATCCTTTTCTAAGCTTGTTTAATTTTCATTTTATTTTAATGATTTATTTCCTTATTGTGTTTCTTTGCATCTATTGCCCCTTATGTTCCTTCCAATTTTCCTCCCTTTTGAAATGGCATTTTTTTCTTTCTTTCCTGTACTCAGCTGACTCACATTCCATTTTCTATTGGTTCCCTGAGTTCTTGTATTGTTGCTTTTGATGTCCCTTTATAGAAGCAATTGGTTATAAAAGTTTTAAAAATTTATGGTGAGATACCTTGTCACAATTTTCTTCTATACCATGGTTATGTTTTTATGCATTTTCTTTTCATAAAAATACTGCTTTTTGCCCCTTTGATTGTCCTATGGTGTCTTTCTATTGATACTAGTCTAGTTCTCTTTTTTTTACTCCAGCATGAGATGGATATTTCTGGACAAGATATTTGTACAAGTTTGGGAGAGGGAATAGAAGGATAGGCAAAGGAAAGGGCCCAGGATAGTCTTCCCGACTAGACAGGGTTCTCATTCCAAAGATTCTTCATCTCAGCAGCTGCCTACTTCTAAAATGGTTTCTCTGTATGACTCTTGCTGCAGCTCTGCCTCTGCTTTTCTGAACCAAACCACCTTCTGGAAGGTTTCTACCACCAGCTCTTCTCATTCAAATTCCCACGCTTATTTTTGCAAGTGAGGAATATAGTTTCTGTACTTTAGGATAGCCCCTTAATTTTAAGAAGTGTATTTTCCTGGTGCTTTTTCTGAGGTGCAAGTGTCATGCCCTCTTGCCAGTCTCTGTGTTTAATTAGCACTTTCTCCTGCACAACTTGTGCCCAAGCTCAGCTGTTTGGGGCAGCTCTCACACATATTTTGGTAACTGTTGATTAGATTTGTCTCCTAAGGTTATTGAAGATGGATTTCACCATTTTGTGTTCAGTCTCCATTAGGATTTTGGTGACTTCTAGGAGAAGAGAAAAAGCACTGAACTGACTTTTTCAGAAATTTTGTAGACTTTCTTTTAGTCTGTCCCAAATTTTCCAAAAAGAAGAAAAATGTATCTGTGGTTACATTTTACTAATTTAAATAAAGTCACATTTTAATTAAATCCACAGACCCCACTTTTTAGCTTTTATTGTCAAAAATAGAAAGGACAAAGTTTATTCAATATATAATTGTTTGCAGTGTGCTTTCATATTCATTTTCTTGAATGACCTTCAATAATCTCTATGAAGTCAGCAAGATATGCACTATTAGTCCCATTTCACAGATGAGAAAATGTAATCCCACTAATTTTACTACGCACTAGGATGACAATATTGTATACAGATTTTATAGGCCAGGTCAGGATAATCCACACCTATGTAAGACCATTTTCCTCATAAATTAAAACAAGATGTGGGGGCTTCCCTGGTGGCGCAGTGGTTGAGAGTCCGCCTGCCAATGCAGGGGACACGGGTTCGTGCCCCGGTCCGGGAAGATCCCACATGCCGCGGAGCGGCTGGGCCCGTGAGCCATGGCCGCTGAGCCTGCGCGTCCGAAGCCTGTGCTCCGCAACGGGAGAGGCCACAACAGTGAGAGGCCTGTGTACCGCAAAAAAAAAAAAAAAAAAAACAAAAAAAACAAGATGTGAGTGTGTGTGTGTGTATATATACATATATGTGTGTGTGTGTGTATATATACACACACACATATGTATATATATATATATATATATATATATATATAAATGAACTGAGGAGATTTTCTTCTTCTAATGCACCAATTACCTTGATTTCAAATGTGTTCAATCAAATATGAAGTTTCCAAGGAAGTGCCTTGACACTGAGAGGGATACTGGGGGGTGGGGGGGGGGGGTCTGTTCCCCATTGATCTGAGCTACACATCATGTTTCCATGTAAGATTTTATCTGCCAAAGAAGTTCATCAGATAAGACAACGATGCTAGAACGCCACTTTCCCACCAAATAAGAGAAGAACTTATCTGTGGCATATTGGTGATAATTCTAGGAAAGTCATATTTCCTCATGAGTCATCTCATCCTTTTACTTCTTCAATAACCAAAAAAAGACAAGAGATACTTTGCTTATAATTTATATGTCAGTGCCTTGGGTTTCACTGAAACTGAATGTTTAAACTTGAGTAAGAGTCCCTTGAGGAACAAGTGGGGGTGAGTATTAGGCTTTGGGGTGGCCTGAGCATAAATGGTGCAGGGAAGTACATACAGTGCAGAGTTATTAGACTGTAATAGGAAAGTGGGTGCACTTTATTGCTTACCCTATGCTTAGAAGCTGAAGGTGCTCTTTTGTATCATTATCACTTAACTGTGATCTCTATATAAACCTGTATGTCACGTATACGTATTTGATGACTTTTTCATGGTACTTTCTGATCTCCTCCATTCCTGCATCTTGTTCCATTAGTAACCTCCTGTAGCTCACTTGAAAGAACAAATGAACATGATGTAATTTTGAATCTGGAGCATGGCAAAGAATAAGCAGGAAACTTTTCAGAAGTTCTAAGATCAGAGTTTGCTCAATCAGTCAAGGAGTCACAAGCTGACACTTTGCCAGAAAAGGAAGGGCTTATAGCAGGCTGTATTTTTCCATCACCATCTGACATCTATGTTTGTATCTGCCTTCTTGATGGAAAAAAACCTTCCCTGGACACTTCCATAAGCTTCCTCTCTTCCCATCTCTATCAAAGTTTATGTAGAACTCTGGGGATTTAAAAACACATAATATATGTGAACTTGAAATCCTCCAGAGATAAGACTGAAAGACAAAACACTTAACTTTAGAACAACCGTGTAAGAACAACCTTGTAAGAGTGAATCTGGAATTCTTCTCAGTTGCTATCAAAGGCACCCTGATTAACGTCTCTTTTCAATTTGTCTCTTTCCTCATCTAATTACAATTCTCCATCATCTCGCATTCCCTTAACCATCAACAGGTAATAACTGACCCGACTCAGATGTGCTCCCTTTCATTCCGTCCCGATACCATAGACAATGACTCATGAAAGAAGCGTTCTGTGGGGGGGGGGGGGGGGGGGGGGTAGGGGGAACAGGTGTGTTAGAGAATTACATAGCACTGAGGGTTTATCAGAATATCTGGGGTCAGGGAGATTGGTAATTTGATAAATTCACATTTTCTGATGCAGCTTCTTCAGACACAGGCTTTTCCACCTCCCACTCCTACCCCGGACTCTTACGGCTAACCCGGCTTGGGCTGTTTTCTTAATCTATTAATGTTTTACATGATGTGCCAAGTCAACAAACTGAGTTTTCACAAGGTACTTAAATGTCATAAAGGAAGAAAGGAAGAGACTTCTCAGGATAAATATCTCCAGAATGAGTGGAAGGATTGCAGTGGCAAGCTGACTAGTCCCTGACAATGTAGCTGGTTGCTGTAGTTATAGGAAAAGGCTGAAACCAAGGAAGTATCGATTATGAAAACGTTCAGCGAGACAAGTAATGAGATGTGGAGCTTTCCTTATTTTTCTCTACTCAAAATGCATCCCTTTGAGCGAGGTGGGGGACATTCACATCCTAGCTATGGAGGTACTGTGCTGATCGTGAGCCCATAAAATGTAAGGCTCTCAAGCCAAACAAATTCCATTTGTTCAATGATTCAGTAATGTCTATGTAACCTGAACAGGCCACTTAGACCCACAGCAGTTCCCTCATCCAACCTCAACTGGATAAATCCGTGGGCTTGGCTAAGTCTGTCTATCTGTCTGTCTGTCTGTCTCTCTCGCTTTCCCTCCCTCCTTCTGTGTCAAATTTAAAGTAAAAGATACAGAGGCTGAGCCAAGTGCTAGCTGAGTTTCCTTACTGGTGAAGCATTAATTTGAAGGTCCATGACCCTGAACTCCCAGTTGTTGAAATACCCCAAATTACGTTGTTCACAAGACTGGCTTTTCCCCCCTCTTCCTTGATTTCAGTGAAGTCTCTATGCTTCTAATAAACTCTTTGCAAAGTAATTTGAGCAGGTTTAAGACCCTTGCAATGAAATATTTACTCTGTGGCAGTAGCCCCTGCCCTCAAGGAACTTAGAGTGAAAGTAAATAATTAGCTCTTATCCTGTAATCTAAAAGCTTATGTAACCAGTTTATGGACCCAATTTCTTGGAGCATAAAAATGAGATGGTTTATTATAGATGAAAGCCTTCCTTAATCACATGGCCAAATTTTATACTTTTTCAGACACGTGCAGTTATCTGAACCTTCTCCTTGTAGTATTTAAGATTCAGTTCTATTAAAAATGTTTAGTTTCAGGTCTGCCTCGGAGTTCTCCTTGTCTCTTCTCCATAGGGAAGGGAGAAAGCACGTGATCTGGCGCTCAGACACCTTCCCGCCTTCCTCTTCCAGACCCCTGTTCCTTCTCTGTCGGGGATCTGTGAGAGGGAAGAAACAGAAAAGGTCCCTTAAATCTGCACTGACCTCCGCTTATTGCCGCTTCTGGTCCACCTGAAACTGATTGTGGTTGTTCTCTGTGTGGCCGGCGCATTGTTGACGCCCACTGTGTGGTGGGCGTGGTTATGGGTGGAATATTCAGGTTATGTAAATGACCACACACGTAGGCTCCTGTAGGAATTCCCCCACTACTCAGTTTCCTGATTGGGGAGACCTAGTTCCAGTTGGAGCACCATCCTCCCTCTGCTCCACAGCTCACAGCACAGGTGGATTGTCCTACAGCTTCTAGCTGCTGGGTTCTTCCTGCTCTGCAACAACGTACCAGCAAGTTGAGTCAAATCACATTCCTCGGTATCCACTTGACCCCTGGAAAATCGCATTGGTTACCACGTTATGTAGAGGGAAAGCAGGCTGTTTTAATGCTGCTCCCGTAGTCACCTTCGGCATCTCTTTCCCCTCTTGCTGCAGTAGCTCAACAGAATTAGTCATTAGACTCAACCAAGTGGAATAGGGGAGAGTTCAGAAACAGCAACTTTACAAGTGAATCTCCTGGAGTCTACCTCCCTTGGTTTCAAGAGGGGATATCCTTCTTCCCTCCCCCTGAAAGAAGTGAGGTCGGGGAATGCCCCATCACGCAGGGGAACGCAGTGGCTCATATAGACCTTCCTGAAGGGCGTGAATGTCTAAGTAGAGAACTGAAACCGAAATCATTTCCCAGGAGAGGAAAGAGAATGGCTAAGCGGCACGGAGATGAGAGAAAGCACAACATATGTCCCCCATAGCTTCGATCTAAAGTCTCTCTCCCTCCAAATCCCCATCACTGCCCCTGGCACAAGCAGGCATCCTAACCATGTATACTGACATCAGCTAGTCACCCTCTAGGAAGGTTTCCAGGATAATTAGGCTGGTTGTTGTTTGGGTACTAAAATGTCCATTCACACACTCAACTACAGTCACAAACATTCTCCCCCCAGCCACTGGTGAATTCTTTTTTTTAAAAATTTTTATTTTATATCAGAGTATAGTTGATTAACAATGTTGTGTTAGTTTCAGGTGTACAGCACAGTGATTCAGTTATACATATTCATGTATCTATTCTTTTATAGATTCTTTCCCCAGTTAGGTTATTACAGAATATTGAGCAGAGTTCCCTGTGCTATACAGTAGGTCCTTGCTGGTTATCTATTTTACATATAGTAGTGTGTATTTGTCAATTCCAAACTCCCAATTTATCCCTCCCCCCCCATCTTTCCCCTTTGGTAACCATAAGTTTTATTTCTAAGTCTGTGAGTCTGTTTCTATTTTGTAAATAAGTTCATTTGCATCATTTTTTTAAAAGATTTCACATACAAGCAATATCATATGATAGTATATGGTGTCTTCGTCTGACTTACTTCACTTAGTATGATAATCTCCAGGTCCATCCATGTTGCTGCAAATGGCACTATTTCATTCTTTTTAATGGCTGAGTAATATTCCATTGTGTGTGTGTGTGTGTGTGTGTGTGTGTGTGTGTGTACCACATCTTCTTTATCCAATCATCTTTCAATGGACATTTAGGTTGCTTTCATGTCTTGGCTATTGTAAACAGTGCTGCAGTGAACATTGGGGTGCATGTATCCTTTCAAACCAAGGTTTTCTCTGGATATATGCCCAGGAGTGGGATTACTGGATCATATAGTAGCTCTAGTTTTAGTTTTTTAAGGAACCTCCATATTGGTTGTACCAATTTACATTCCCACCAACAATGTAGGAGGGTTCCCTTTTCTACACACCCTCTCCAGCATTTATTGTTTGTAGACATTTTCATGATGGCCATTCCGACTGGTGGATCACAAATATTCCTGACGATATTCTTGTGAACACCTTCTGCAGTAGGCTGGATCATGCCCTCCAGAGATGTCCACTTTCTAATCCCAGAAACTTATTAATATGTGCCTTATATAGTAAAAAGGACTTTGTGGGGATGATTAAATTAAGAACCTGCATTATCCGGGTGAGTCCAATGTAGTCAGGGTGTCCTTTTAAGAGAGATGTAGGAAGTTTATAATCAAAGAAGACAACGTGGCCATGGAAGCAGAGGTTAAGTGATGGCCCATGAGCCAAGGAATAACAGCATTCCGTAGAAGCTGGAAAAAGCAAGATATGTGTTCTACTCTAGAGCTTCCAGAAGGAACATAGCCCTACCAATACCTTGACTGTAGCTCACTGAGATTGATTTTGGACTTTTGACCTCCAGAACTGTGAGATCTTAAATTTCTGTTATTTTAAGCCACGAAGTTCAGGTAATTTCTTGCATTAGCAAAAATGAAACCAATACAGTTTTCACGTCCCTTGCCCCCTGGTGAATCTCCCGTCATGTTCTAAGAGTTTCTCTTTCCTTCCTCTCTTACTTCCTTCATTGTAGGGGTCACTTCCACCTACAGCTTGCTTCCTTCCTGTCTCATGCCGTTTAAGTTGATGGTCTTATCAATGTGACAGTTAAATTCTACTGCTCTTCCCCACACTCCACAATTTTCACAGGCTGCACGGTGCGAATTTTTCTTGTCTGACTTCTTCACCTGGAACTAGTGTCGCCTGGACTCAGTTTCACTGTTCAGTGTTAGCAGACAAAGCTGAAAGAGGGGTTTTCTTGTTTTGTTTTGTTTTTTAATTTATTTTTAATAGATCTTTATTGGAGTATAATTGCTTCACAATACTGTGTTAGTTTCTCTTGTACAACAAAGCGAATCAGCCATATGCATACACATGTCCCCATATCCCCTCCCTCTTGAGTCTCCCTCCCACCCTCCCTATCCCATCCCTCTAGGTCATCGCAAAGCACTGAGCCAATCTCCCTGTGTTATGCGGCTGCTTCCCACCAGCCAACTATTTTACATTCTGTAGTGTATATATGTCGATGCTACTCTCACTTAGCCCCAGCTTTGCCCTCCCACCCCACGTCCTCAAGTCCATTCTCTATGTCTACCTCTTTATTCCTGCCCTGCAACTAGTTCATCAGTACCATCTTTTTTTCTTTTTTTTAGGTTCCATATATACGTGTTAGCATACGGTATTTGTTTTCCTCTTTCTGACTTACTTCACCCTGTATGACAGTCTAGGTCCATCCACCTCACTACAAATAACTCAGTTTCATTTCTTTCTAAGGCTGGGGTTTTCTATTTTGTTTGGTTTTCATCCTAGAGTTTTCCAGCTAGTGAAACACCTTTGACAATACCTCTCTTTCAGTGAAAACTAGGCACACATCTCTTTCCTCAACGATAATGAGGGAGAGGGAAAAAATCTATCTTTAATGTGAAATAAGAGGTCTCAAATGGATCCTGTGAATCTGGTGAATCTTCTCCAGTTCTCACTTACTTAATCCAAATGGTCTGAGTCAAAGAATAAATAGATTCAGGATCAAGCTGATAACAGGCAACTCAGAGAAGAAAATAACTAACCTTGTCAGAAAGTAAAGCTCAAGGTCAGATAGTATTTTAATTCTCTGCTATGCTTGTCTTTTGTTTTTACTATTAAGATTTGGAAGCTACCTTAGGTAGTATTTCTGATGACTTCATAGTCCTTGTTTCTCTCTTCTAATTAAAAATAATAATAGGGGCTTCCCTGGTGGCACCGTGGTCGAGAGTCCGCCTGCCGATGCAGGGGATGTGGGTTCGTGCCCTGGTCCGGGAAGATCCCACATGCCGCGGAGCGGCTGGGCCCGTGAGCCATGGCCGCTGAGCCTGCACGTCCGGAGCCTGTGCTCCGCAACGGGAGAGGCCACAACAGTAAGATGCCCACGTACCACAAAAATAATAGTAATAACAATAATAATAAAGGGCAAATTTTAGAGCTGATGGTAATCAGTTTTCTAGCAGTGAAAGTCATCTCCACCATGTCCTCAAAAAATATCATCAGCATCTTAAATGTCTCCAGTGCGCAGCCATCCGTTGTCAGCCAAGGTTGCCTTTGTAAGGGAGTGCAGTGTAAAGTATGGTGTTCTTTTTCACTAAAATTCTATGTCACTGTGACACATTTTTTCTTGAATAAATCAGTTATTTTAAGGAAATAGATATTTATACATGTATACACACATATATGTAACTATATAACTATATATATTTTTTTCTTTTGTGTATTGTATTAGGCACAGGATCAAAGAAGTACAAGTAAATACTTTGGAAATGCTCTCTGATTTCTAAAGTAACCCAGATGCCTGCTGAGGCCTCCTGCCCTTGAGAAATGCGGTTGAATTTGGCCTAAAGCCCAAATCCATAGCCTGTGACAGTCTAGAGTCCGCCTCACAATTTTTCTGGCATCCTAATTGAACTCCTACTCTTCTCTCTGCTCCCAGCTGGTTTCGTCCTCCTAAACCTGGACACAAAAAGTATCCTCCTTTGTCCACACCATGCATTCACCCCAACTGTTGTATGTGCTTCATAATTTAACTGCAGAGTTGGGGGATCAGGGAGAGGTCATCATACAAAGCATAGAGCCTTTGTCTTTCCCTGGCTCTGCCCTCTTATTATTTTTCCCTTTCTTCCTCTTTCTTCCTGATTCAGTCAAAAGTCCCTCTCCCTGAGTCATTCAGGGCAAGCCCAAACTCCACTGTGGTCCATGCTTCGGCGTAATCCACCTGTTAAGTAATTTCCTCCAAACACAATGCTTTCCCTGAAAGGAGCAAAGAAACAGTAAATCAGTCATGTGTCTATCATCGCAGGGTGGACGTTTAACATTTCATTTTCTCCCACCTAATTGCTGTCATAGGCAAAGACAGATATCTCTGGTCTCAGCTGGGGCATCTACTGAAGATGGACCACAGTGATGCAGGGTGCTGGGTGGGGAAGCCAAAGACCTGACCCCACCACAGACTTGCCTTGCTTTTCACCTTGGTCCTGGAGCTTCTCAGAGCCTCCGAAATTCACAAATTTTGTTGGGAGGATGAAGTTATCTCCTGCATGTAGAAAGAATTTTAAAAGCACACAGTACCATACAGGTGTCTGTTGTGATTATTCCTGTGATGTTCATTTAAAGCGACAAACAGACCATGTGTAATTGAACACAGTTGTGTGCAGAAGACCCACAGTTTGCATTTGATAAGCTTCCCAGATTTAGCAACATCTTGGCTGCCTGTTTGGCCAGGAAACTCTGTAAAGATCTGTTTTCTGAGGACAGACTAAGGACTTCCTTCTCTCTTTCAGGATCAAATTTGTGAGACCGTCCTTTCTGGTTGTTTTTTTTTTTTTTTTTTTAACAAGTCCACCTCCAGTCCAGATGGTACAAGGAAGCACGGTGGCAGGACAAAATAACAAACAACAGCAATTACACTTTTTCAAATATTCCTCCATTTGTATGCAATTCGGGAGACTGGGAAATGTTTGAGGACAGCTTCAAGGATAAACAAGATCAGCGAAATATAGGATATCCGTGATTCAGATGCAGGGAATAATGAAGTGACATTTATTTATGTAGGGCTGGGATAAACAGTTTTATTTTAGAGTCAGTTCTCCGATTCTCTTCAGCTAAGACCCACAGGAGAACGTGAGGGGAGGGAAGCTGGGTGAGCACCCCGTGAGTCTGGAAGAAGACCAGTCTCGGAGGTGCAACCAGAATGGGCAGAAAGGAGGGTGGCAGCTGCCACAGGGAGTCCAGGAAGCAGTGACTCGTGTTTGCCCCATGGTCCTTTCTGCATACATTGGGGCCATGGTAGCCCCAATCATCTCTTCTCTTTGCTTCTCTTCTTCCTGAGGTCATCAGTGACCTCCTAGTTGCTCAACACGAGAGCTTTACCTCCATTCTCGGGCTCTTTCATTTCTCCAGGGCACTTAACAATGAGGACTACCAATTCTTTGTGACATCCTGTCTTCCATCACAGACGTAGAAAACAAACTTCTAGTTACCGGGGGGGTAAGGAAAGGAGGGATAAATTGGGAGATTGGGATTGACATATACGCACTACTCTATATAAAATAGATAATTAGTAAGGACCTGCTGTATAGCACAGGGAACTCTACTCAATACTCTGTAATGACTTATATGGGAAAAGAATCTAAAAAAGAGTGGACATATGTATATGTATAACTGATTCACTTTGCTGTACACCTGAAACTAACACATTGTAAATCAACTATACTCCAATAAAATTTTAAAAAATAAAATAAAGTGCAGCTCAAATGCTAAAGAACAAGTCCTCTCTTCCACCAGCTCCTAGGTCAGCCCTCTCCTGCTTCTCCCCTGGGTCTCTTACCCACCCAGGCCAACGCTACATTGTACAAGTTGTGCAAAGCACTTGCTATGATTCTTCTTCCTCTCATAACCTTTATGTCCTTGGAAACTTAGCTAACTCATGTTTCCAGTAATCAATTCTATTGCTCTCAAACGTGATAACGTCATCCTTAATTTCTCTCTCCATTTTGTCCAGTTTCAACTACGTCTATAATTGGATGTCTCACCAATAATCCAACTTACTCTTTCAAGTTAAACTCATCCTCTCCTTCCTGAGCCTCCTGTCCCATGTTCTCTGATTCTGTTAATAGGATCATTGTTCCCCAATCCAGCCCCTATTCCACCTCCAACCCATTCCCACATCGCCCTTACCTAACATAAAACTTTATTTTATTTTTATAATTAACATTTATTGAGCACTTGCTATGTGCTAGGCATTGTACTAAGAACTTTACAGAGATTAACTCATTTAATCATTACAGTCACCAAAGAAAGTGGGTGACATTATTATTTTGATTCTTGAGATGAGGAAAATGAGACCCAGAGAGGTGGCATAACTTGCCCAAGTCACACAAGCAAATGACTAAGTATTTTTAACCACTGGGATTCGAATAAGATTCGGATAAGCTGCAGTGATTCTTTAAATACTGTAAATCTGTATCATTTATTAGGGTGCAGTTGCTATTAAGGATAATCATTAATATTGATTTTTCTTAGTCTGATTGCCCCACTTAACTACGAATAATTTACTAGTTAACAGAACATAACATATACACTTTAGTTTCATCTTTGATCTCTCTCACTCTCTCTCCATGCCAAGAGTCATGAATTTTACCAGCTCAGCTTCTTTCTTTTAATTTTTATTTTACATTGGAGTATCGTTGATTAACAATACCACGTTAGTTTCAGGTGTACAGCAAAGTGATTCAGTTATACATATATAAGTATCTATTTTTTTCAAATTCTTTTCACATTTAGGTTATTAGAGAGTATTGAGCAAAGTTCCCAGTGCTATACAGTAGGTCCTTGTTGGTTATCTATCTTAAATGTAGTGGTCTGTACATGTCAATCCCAAACTCTCAATCTATCCCTCCCCCGACCCTTCCCCGCCCCCTCACCCCATAACCATAAGTTCATTCTCTAAGTCTGTGTCAGCTCAGTTTCTTTAACTGTTTCCCATCTCCTCATTCAAACTGCTCTTATCCTAGATTAGGTTCACTAACTCTCTAATTTTTTCTTTTTAATTTTGAAATCTTTCAAACTTTAACAAAACGTAGAGATAAAAGTAAGAGATGTCTGTGAAAAAACCCAGATATTGCAAGTATTCATGTTTTATATGTTAGTACATAAAACATTGAAAATTGTCCCCTCATCTTCATTACAATCATTACTGCATATCCCATTTCCCTTCTCTGAAGTCACAACTTTTCTGAAATTGGAAAATATTCTTCCCAGACAGTTTTATGCTATGAATAAATATGGATACAATAATAATGTATAATATGGTTGTGTTTCTTTAAATTTCATGAATGACATACTGTACATATACTTTTGCAACTAGTTTTGCTATCACTTAACATTATGCTTTTGAAACTAGTCCCATGATGATTCATTTTAATTAATGTATCAATTTCATTGAATGATGATACCAAATTTATCTATCGCTTTATTGATTTATATTGTTCCCAGTTTTTCATTAATACACTGTGTATTGAATGACACACCTCTGTACACTTTTTAAAATTTCTTTGGTTTATGTATCTGGAAGTGGAATTACTGGGTATGTCCATCCTCAGCTTTACTGGGAATTACTGCCAAATTGCTCTCTAAAGAGTTGCATCAAAATATATTTCCGGGCTTCCCTGGTAGCACAGTGGTTGAGAGTCCGCCTGCCGATGCAGGGGACATGGGTTCGTGCCCCGGTCCGGGAAGATCCCACGTGCCGCGGAGCGGCTGGGCCCGTGAGCCATGGCCGCTGAGCCTGCGCGTCCGGAGCCTGTGCTCCGCAACGGGGGAGGCCACGATAGAGGCCCACGTGGGTACCACAAAATAAATAAATAAATAAATAAATAAATAAATAAAAATAAAAAAATATATATATATTTCCACCACCAACACATAGAGATCCTATTCCCGTGTATTCTTGTCAACATTTGATGTTATCGGGATTTAAAATTTTTGCCAATTTGATGAATGCAAAACTATTTCTGATTGTTGCTTCCGATTACATTTGCATGGATCCTAGTGAGATTAATCCTCTTTTCATGCATTTATTGGCTGTTTAGGCTTTCTTTCCTATATATGCTCATACTTATCACTTGGTTATTTTTCTTTTGAGTTATTTTGTTATTCTTATTCATTTGTAGGATTTCTTAACCATTCTGTATGTCAGTGTTCTTTTTGTTCAATTCAAACACAGTTCTGTAATTTTTCTCACTTGAAAAATGGCATGTAACATCCTTTGTTGCATGGAAAGTATTAACTTTAGTGAGGCCAGATTCCCCAGTTTTTCTTTCTATTTAGGGTTTTTGAGGCATATATAAGAAATATTTCTCTAACTAAGCATAGCCTCCTCTACTTTTTAAACAATTTTTAATTTTTTGCTATTCTTCAACACTGGTTTGTAATACTGTCTTTGTCACATGATATATGTATGTGTACGATAGGTAACATACATCTTGGCATCCAATAATATACATCTTTCAGTTATATTTTCTTCTTTAAGATTTCTCTATTCTTAGACCTTTGGTGAAAGCATTTCGCTGGTCATAAAATGTAAATTATATAATTAGCTTGTCAATTTCCACACACACACACAAAAACTAGTTATATTCTAGTATGGAATTAATTAATGGTATAGGAATTAATTTTATGGAACATTTCAGGAATAGTCAATATTGACTATCTTTGGATAGTTGATAGAATGTTGAATCTTTGGATCCATGAGCATGGTCTTTTCTTCCATTTATTTAGATCTTCTTTAACTCTCACAATAATATTTTGTAGTTTTTAGTGTAGTAATATAATGTTTTGACATAATTTGTTAGGTTTATTCCTATTTGATATTTTAGATGCTACTGTAAATGATATCATTTTTATAAATTTTGTCGGTGGCATATAGAAATACAACTGATTCTTGTATTTTAACCTTATGTCTAGGGACTTTTGTGGGTTTGTTTATTAATTCCAGTAGTTTGTCTGTAAGCACAAAAATGTCATCTGTAAATAATGGCCTTTTTCCTTCTGTGTAATCTTTTTAGTATTTGTCTTATCTTACTCTACTGGCTAAGATCTCCAGTATAATATTAGAATCAACTGATAATAGCAGATAACTATCTGATTCTTGGTTTCAGAAGAAAATCTTTGAATTATTCATGATTAAACATGAGGTTTTCTACTGGTTTTATTTGTAGTTATTGAAATAGAAATTTTCCTTTTATTCTCAGTTTATCAAGTATTTTTATCATTAATGAGCCTTGAAGTTTAAGTACTTTTTCTTCGTCTGTTAAGTTGATCATATTCTCCTTTTGTCAGTTAAGGTGATCAACTAAATTAACCAGTTATCAAATGGTAAGCCACCTTATATTCCTGAAGCGAGTCTCACTTGGTACTGTCATATTATCTTTATTTATATCTCCGTATTAAAGTTACTAATATTATATTGGGATTTTTGCATCTAACATCATGACAGGGAATAGCCTTTACTTTCGCTTTTTTGTAATGTCCTGATCAGGCTTTACTATCAAGTCTATTCTAGCTTCATAAAAAAAATTGGTAAGTGTTCCTTCTTTCCGTATTCTGCAAGAGTTTGTATATGATGTTGTGGTTTCTTCCTTAAATATGTGGAATAATTCACTATTAAAGCCATCTGCTTGTGAAGTTTCCTTTAGGAGATGGTTTTTAATGATTCAATATCTTTAATATAAATAGAGCTGCTTGAAATTTCTATTGCTTCTATTTTCCTCAAAATTTTTCAGTATCACTTAAATTATTAAATAATTATGAATCATAAATTTGCTCATATTTTCCCATTACATTTCTGATGAAAATTGTATCTGCAAATTTTGTCCAGATACAATGTTTTGTCCAGATACAAAGTTTTGTCCAGATACAAAGTTTTGTCCAGATACAAAGTTTTTCATTCCTAATATGATAATTTATGATTTTACTTCTTGTTAATATTTTCAAGGAATCAACTGTAAGTTTGTTGAATTTCTTTATTTTATGTTTTCTATTCTTATTTCTGTTGTTATTTTTTTTTTTTTTTTTTTTTTTTTTTTGCGGTACGCGGACCTCTCACTGCTGTGGCCTCTCCCGTTGAGGAGCACAGGCTCCAGACGCGCAGGCCCAGCGGCCACGGCTCACGGGCCCAGCCACTCCGCAGCATATGGGATCTTCCCAGACCGGGACACGAACCCGTGTCCCCTGCATCGGCAGGCAGACGCTCAACCACTGCGCCACCAGGGAAGCCCTGTTGTTATTTTTATTTACCTCTTTCTGCATTGTCTGGATTTGTTTGTAGGGTTCTTCTTCCCTAGCTTCTTCAGATAGAAGGTGAGGTAACTCACTTTTAGTCTATATTCTTTCTAGGAAATGCATTTAAGATTATAAATTTCCTTCTGGGTACTGATATCCCATAGTTTGAAAATCATTTATTTCAATTATTTTCTAAATTTCACTTTTATTTCATTTTTTGTCCTTGGGTTATTTACAAGTGTATTATTTAATTTCTAAATAGCTTGATACTTTTTGTTGTTTTGAACATCAATTTCTAGCTTAATTCTTCTGTCATCAAAAAACATGCTATAAATTATTTCAATTAAAAAATTTTACTAAGGCTTCCTTTCTGGCCCAGAATATGGTCAATTTTGGTATATAATACATGTGCACTAGAGAAAGTCTATGTTTTCTGTCATCATTTCGTGCAGTGTATTAATTGTGCTGTTCAGGTTTTCTGTATCCTTATTGAATTTTATTTTCTCATATAAACTCAAATTTTTGATTCCTGTTTTTGGAATGTAACAGGCTCTTCACTGTCTACAGGGTTATATCTGAGTTATAAAAATTTTTCTCCCTTCCTTGGTGTTTTTGTAATTCCTATATTCCCCCCTTCAATCTTGGCTGCCATAATCAGACAGAAAATGCAAGACAAGACTTTCATGCATCTGTAGGGAAAACCTAGCAGCAAACAGTAACTACTCCAGGTCTGTCAAACAGATGCATTTGACTTTGTTGTCTGCTTGTTCTATCTTTATTTTTAATGACAAGTCTGTTATAAGTCTTAACGCTGTTTCTGTGGACGTAATCTGTCTTTTTTCCAGATTCTTTCAAGACTTTGGTTTTCAGCAGTTTGATTGTCTGGGTATGTTTCTTGGGTATTTGCCCTGCTTGGTTTCCTCTAAAGCTTTCTGGAATTGTGTTTTGGTGTCCTGGTTAATTCTGGAAAATTCTCAGCCATTATTTCTTCAAATACTATTCCTGCCCCATTCTGTATCTTTCCTTCTCAGATTCCAGTCACACATATGTTAGACCAGTGGTCCCCAACCTCCTTTTTGTCACCAGGGGCAGGTTTCATAAAAGACAATTTTTCCACGGACAGAGGGGCGGGGGGGGGGGGGGGATGGTTTCGGGATGATTCAAGCATATTACATGTATTGTGCACTTTATTTCTATTATCATTACATTGTAATATATAATGAAATAATTCTACAATTCACCGTAATGCAGGATCAGTGGGAGCCCCGAGCTTGTCTTCCTGCAACTGGATGGTCCCATCTGGGGGTGATGGGAGACAGTGACACCCGAAGTGTGTTTCTTAGGTCCAGTCTACTCCATAACCTCATTTTGGTTGTTGTCACTGCAGAAAACTTCGCTTCACAAAGATAGGAAGTTGGAAATGGAAGCAGGCTTTTCAGTGCTTTTGTGGCAGTCTCAGGATATACCACCTTGACTTTAATCCAGGACGTATGGAGACTGAAGTTGTCTGAAACATACTTTTAAGACCAGCGTCATTTGCGATCTCAAGCAGTTGATCCTCTTCTAGCACGGGCAAAGGCCATTCACCTGGCTTATTCACAAATGGGTTGCGGATGCATTCCTTCCCATTCCTTCCCTTTTGTGGTTGGGAAGTAATACTCAAACTCTTTTGAAAGCTGAGATAGGTGATCATGCACCAGCTGGGAGAAAAAAGGCCCTGGCTCAGTCTCTTTCAAAATCTCTGCTAATGTTTGAAACATGTCAAAAATCCCCATGTTCACTAGTTGCCCCCATAATTCCAGTTTGGCTTTGAATGCGGCCACTTTATCTGCCGACTTGAACACAATTGGCATTCTCCCCTGAAGTGACAGATTGAGTTTGTTGAGCAGGTTGAATATGTCACACAAGTAAGCAAGTTTTGCGACCCCTTCTGTGTCACCGAAATGTGCTGCCAGTGGTGACTGTTTTTCTAAAAGAAATCTCTGGAGCAGCTGTCGTAACTCAAAAACTCTGTTCAGTGATCTACCTTTAGAAAGACGTCTCACTCTGAGAAGACGTGTGTGTTCTGTGTCCATCTCCTCATGGAGCTGCGTGAACAGACATGAGTTAAGGGCATGGACTTTAATATGGTCGATAATTTTAATCACATCCTGCAAAACGTTGTTAAGTTCAGGTGACATTTTTCGGCTGGCCAGCATTTCTCTATGGATGACACAGCGCGTAGACTCACATTCACGAGTGACCTCTTTGGCCTGAGTAGTGAAACCAGAAGGCTATCCAGTCATGGCAGCTGCTCCGTCCATGCATATACCGACACAAAATGACTGATTCAGTTTCCCTGATATGTAATCATTCAAAGACTTGAATAGTTCTGCAGCTGTGGTGTTGGTTGGCAACAAAAGTGCATATAACACATCCTCAGGCACATCCTCCTGAAAAACATATCGCACAAAAACAAGCATTGTTGCCTTGTTGTCCACATCAGTAGACTCTCAACCTGGATTACGTACCACGGTGACTCATTAATCCTCTCTAACAATTGTGCCCAGTATCCTCTGCTATTTCATCAATTTGTCTAGTTACGGTGCTAGCCAAAAGGGGAACACGTGCCACCTTTTGAACAGGTGCCACCTTTTGAAACCTCTCTTAAAAGCTCACAACAAATGTCCTCAGCAGCATGCGGGATCACCTCTTCACCAACAGTGAAGGACTTCTTAGCTTTAGCAATGAGGTTAGCCACTAAGAATGACAGTGCAGACACATTAGATGAAGTGGTGGCCTTCAATAATTGCTTCTGTTCTTTGTGTTCACCTTTTTTTTTTTTGAAAAACTCCAAAGGCTTGTCTTTTAATGCAGGGTGCTTTGTCTCCATGTGGCAAAGCAGTTTTGAATGTTTCATGGCTTCACTGGATAGCCAGTTGGCACATATTATACAAAGCTGGCTTGGAGCATGTGAATTACCTGTTGCAATGAACCCGTAATTTAAGTGGGACTCCTGGTATTTTCTTTTAAATGCAGCTTTCCTTTTGCTGGCAGTCTTAGAGTCTTCTGTTGTCTCATGATTCGGTCTTTCCTCCTTTTTAAAGAGGCTCTCCAGCGACATTTGTTTTTTACTCATTTTGGCTAGGGTTAGCTTGTGGGCTTACCAAAACTGTGACTGCCACAGGTGCGCGGTGTGGGAAAGAGGCACGGATGGTAGTGATAAATAAAATACAGGGTGGGCCACGCACAGATTAACATAAGTGTTGGATTCTGACTTAAAGCCTTCCACCAGATGCAGCTATACAATTGAAGTACATCAACTCACTTGCCACTCTAAAGCCTGCCACCAGGTGCAACTTGATTGTCACTTGCCACTCACTGATGGGGTTTCGATATGAGTCTGCAAGCAATTGATTTATTATGGTCTCTGTGCAGTCAAACCTCTCTACTAATGATGATCTGTATTTGTAGCCTCTCCCCAGCGCTAGAATCACCGCCTCAGCTCCACCTCAGGTCATCAGGCATTAGATTCTCATAAGGAGCGCACAGCCTAGATCCCTCGCATGCGCAGTTCACAGTAGGGTTCGCACTCCTATGAGCATCTAATGCCGCCGCTGATCTGACGGGAGGCGGAGCTCAGGCGGTACTGTGAGCGATGGGGAGCGGCTGCAAATACAGATGAAGCTTCGCTCCGCTCACCCGCTGCTCACCTCCTGCTGTGCGGTCTGCTTCCTAACGGGCCACGGACTGGCACTTGTCCGTGGCCCAGGGGCTGGGGAATCCTGTGTTAGGCTTTCTGATATTGTGCCACAGCTACTGGATATTCTATTTCATATTTCACTCTTTTTGGTTTTTGTCCTTTGTTTGGGTGATATATATCGACCTTATCTTCAATTCACCCATTCTTTCCTCAGCTGTGTCAAATTCTTTCCTTCTGATGAGCCTATCAAAAGTGTTTTGCATTTCTTTTATTGTGTATTTTGTTTCCGCATTTTTATTTAATTTTTTCTTATACTTTTCTTCCCCTGTAACTCCCCATCTGTTCACATAGTGTCTGTCTTTTCTACTGCAAATCATGTTAATAAGTTAATGATAGTTATTTGAAATTCCCTGTGTGACAACACAAATTTCTGCATCATACTGGAGTCTGGCTCTGTTGATTTCCTTGACAGTGTGTTATTTTTTTCTTGCCTCTTCATGTTTGTCGTAATTCTTGTTTGAATGCTAGACATCTTGCATTGCACAATAGTGTATTAGGTAAATATTAATTGTGTGTGGAAATGGCACACATTTTCACTTGGTACATTATTAGTATGGGGGTTGAATCAGTATAGCCATGACTTGACCTGGATTTGGGTTGCTTTAGCTGTGGTCACCCTAGTGCACCTCAGATTTAAATTCCTCTAGTGGTACTTCATGCTTAGGTAATGGCTGCATTTCTGAGTTTTTGGTTTTTGGGGTTTTTTTTTTTTTTTTGGCTTTCTATTACTTTATTCTGTGTCTTTATTTATTTTAAATTAATTTTTATTGGAGTATAGTTGATTTACAATGCTGTGTCAGTTTCTGCTGTATAGCAAAGTGGATTAGTTATATGTATACATATATCCACTCTTTTTTAGATTCTATTCCAATATAGGTCATTACAGAGTATTGAATAGAATGCCCTGTGCTCTACAGTAGGTCCTTATTAGTTACCTGTTTTATATAGAGTAGTGTGTATATGTCAACCCCAATCTCCCAATTTATCTCTCCTCCCCTTCCCCTTGGTAACCATAAGTAATTTGTTTTCTACAACTGTGACTCTATTGCTGTTTTGTAAATAGGTCCATTTGTACCATTTTTTAGATTCCACATAAAAGCAATATCATATAATATTTGTCTTTCTCTGTCTGACTTACTTCACTCAGTATGACAATCTCTAGGTCCATGGAGTATTTTTTATTAATGTTTCTGTTCTACCATTAGCTTTAGGCTTTCCCTATGACCTCAGCTCTCTAATGCATTCAGGAAAGACTAGGATTTTGTAGATTAGCCATCTTTTTCTTATTGTAAGAGTGGTAGCAAAATTCTTTCCAGCATTCTCCATTTTAAGTAGAATCCCTAAATATTTGGTTTCTAAGTTTCTCTCAAACTACAAGATTCTGATACCAGGAAATCTCAGAAGAAATTGTCCAGAACACTTCAAGAGAAATTGGACAATGTATCGATGGACTGTGTTTTGCAAATGTTTGCCAGGTGACCACAGTTTTAACATACGTGACCATAATTTATGAGGATCTGGTAAGAAAATCCAGCTGTGAATTAAAATTAATAATAGCTAATATTTATCAAGTGTTTAAAATGTACTAGGCACAATGTAAGGTGTTTTACATCTCTCATGTCATTTAATTATCTTACCATCACAGGATAGGAACTGATATGATCTCTACCTTATACCAGGGAAAACTGAGGTTCAGAAAGCAAGTGACCTGTTCAGAATTACACCACTACAAAGTGTTCTGTCAAGTTCCAGAAGCTCTAGTCTTGACTGCTATACTGTATTCTTTCCTTTTGGTGTTATCAGGCTATTTTTTCCTCTTGTGAAAATACTCTCCTTACCTTTTTTTCCTGTATTCCTTTTTTGGTATTTGTTAAAGGAGCAAATGCTTAAAAGAGTTTGGCAGAGTATCCTATCTCTCTCTGGTTTTGACTTTGTTCTTCTGTTACAAAAGATTGATGAATTGCCTACTTTTTAACCCTTGTTCATTATTTACTGTATGATATAAAGTTGGCAAAAGTTTTGAGAATGGGGTACAGAAAAGTTCTCTATTCTGAAACCATCATGTTTATCTCTCGGTTTTAGGAGAGTTGGGCTGCCCATAAATTCCATCACTCTCTTGCTGCTGTTTCTGTCTAGCAAATTATTTCTTTATTCACGAGGCAATAAAAGGTCACTGGAAAGAAGAATATAATATTCACTCTCATAAAATAAAGTTAAACAGTATTTAGCATTTATATCTTTCCAGTGTAGTAAACAAAATGTGGTTTATTTGACTCAATGAAGACCTATGATACCAAAAAAGATAAATCGAATGATTTGTTTGAATACAGGAAGATAAATCTTGCACTGCATGCCCTCAATGATGACATGTTACCATTGTCCTAGTTCTCCGTAAAATTAGACAGAGAGGCAAAGCAGGGCTGGCTTCTTGTCCAAAACACCCAGAGCCTATAGGGCTACAGTCTAAGGAGACCAGCTGAACAGAACAATTCATTTCTTTGTTTACTTGCTTGGATTTTTATGCTGCTTATTGAACTAAGATTGACATGGTGTTCTATATTTGCAAGAGAGGGTAGAAAAAGAAAAGGTCAATTGTTCTTTTTAACTTGCTTTACTTTTCACTGAGTGTCTGAGAGAATGTAAAATTTTCTGACCTTTCTTCATAGATGTCACAAGATAATTATTTCCTTTTTTTTATAGACATTCATATCTGTGGTTAAAAAATTTAGCAGGTGCATTATGAACACTGAGTTGGGAATTTCTTACAAGTGAAAATTTATTATTTTTATAAAATTTCTATAAATTGTACTTATAAAGTGAATTCTTGTGCAAAATATTTTCTAAGAAAATGTTTCTTTACAGTTCCAGTCACTTTTGTTGCCATAATTCAAATCATACAACTAAAATACAGTTAGTTAGTGCCTTTGAGAAATTCAGATATCAAAATAATGCATTTCTCCTTGTAAACTACATGGCTTTAAATACTTTTATGCAGAGTTCTTTTGAGTAGGAATGCAGTGATGAAAAACCTGGAAAAGAAAAGAAAAGAAAAGCAATAGAAGTAAATGTTTCAAACTATAAAGGGGTCAGCTTTTGTACCCTATTTATCAATCTAGGCATTTCCACAAGGTTTTGATGCTTTTCTATATAGTAAGAGTAAATCCAGTTTCAAAATGTGCTAATTTCCTCTAAAGTTATTTACAAAAAAAAGAAATCCATCCATTGCTTACAGTCTTTTTTCCAATTTTTTTACACATTTTGTTTCTCTGTCTCATGTTTTTAGAAGGGTTTTATAAAGGACTTCCTTTAATGAACGGCCGAATGTGACCTTTTCTTTCTATCTCTCTAATTAAAACATTGCAACCTGGGGAAGCTACCAGTTAGTTCTCAGTAAATGGCACTTTTTTTTTTTTGCGGTACCCGGGCCTCTCACTGTTGTGGCCTCGCCCGTTGCGGAGCACAGGCTCCAGACGTGCAGGCCCAGCGGCCATGGCTCACGGGCCCAGCTGCTCCGCGGCACGTGGGATCTTCCCAGACCGGGGCATGAACCCGTGTCCCCTGCATCGGCAGGCGGACTCTCAACCACTGCGCCACCAGGGAAGCCCCAAATGACACTTATTTTGATCTCCTATGGTACAGCAAGAAAAATGATGACGTGAACAGAAATGTCCTGGTCCCTAAAATTAGATATAAGTCCACTAATATGCAACCTGCAGAGCCCTCTGGGTCTTCAGAAATGGCACCCAGGAATTTATTTCGATGTAAATCATCTTGCTTTCACTGTACAGCTCAGCTGTGCTGAGATCATTTTTCAAAGGAACTTAACAGTTTCAGATTGTTCAGGCCTTCTGGAATCCTACATCTATATTTTCCTTCTTAACAGATTCTCTGAAGTTTGAATCAAAGACCATACATCATGATATAACTCCAGTACTTACCAAACTCATCATCCTGGCTACTATTTTGTATTTTTTTTTTTTTTTTTTTTTTTTTTTTGCACTAAGCCTTATTGTATTTGGTTAACATGATTGTCGGGGATTATTAGGTTTTTGGGCTTTTTGTTGGTTTGTTTATTTTTTGCTTTCAAAAGAAAAAGTCTTATGCTCTATTGTCAAAGGCATAGGCAAGATCTTAATAATTGTACAAACCAAAGCCTCTATACGTTTTTCTGTGTCCCAAGGGTATCAATAGGGTCATATGTAATGGACACATTGACCTAATAATGGTTTGTTTTTAAAAAGATTTCTTTCAAGGTAAAGTAACCCTAATAAAGAATGCAAAGCAAAGAGTATAATCAGCTCATGTTTAGTGAGCATCCATTAATATTATGACTGTCTAAGTGCAAGATAATTCAGAAGCAGTTTCTCAAGAAATTTAGTTTCTAGCATAAAGGGGCCAGGCAGGTGTTTAGAGAGATAATATGTGTTTGCATGGCTTGTGTATAAAATTCATGTCAAAATTTTGACAAGAATATGTGATAAAGGATATCTACTAGACATGTGAGAAAACTGGCATAACTGATAGTTGTATAGGAAGTACTCAATTCATAAAAGTTCTTTACTTAAAAGCAGCCAAATTGATTTTATATAAGAATGTGAGCCCTAGTTCAGAAAGTAGTGACTTCATGAAAAGGAAGCATTGGATTTAGTTATGAAACTTGAATGTCATTCCTAGACTTGTGCACTGAAAACTACAAAATATTGATAAAAGGAATTAAAGATACAAATAAATAGAAAGACATCCCATGGTCATGCACTGGAAGATCTAATATTGTGAAAATAGCTATACTTTCCAACACAGTCTACAGATTCAGGGCAATCCTTATTAAAACCAAATGGTATTTTTTACAGAAATAGCAAAAACAATTGTAAAATTCAGATGGAACCAAAAAATACCCCAGATAGCCAAAGCCATCTTGAGAAAGAACAACAAAGATGGAGGCATCGCACTTCCTCGCCTCAAAATAAATCACAAAACAACAGGAATTAAAACAGTTTGGTGCTGGCACAGTAACAGACATATATAGCAGTGGAGCAGAATAGGTAGCCCAGAAATAAACTCACATATATATAGCCAAATGGAGATAGGATAGTCTCTTCAAAAAATAGTGTTGAAAAATATATATATATGTATATAAAACTATATATATCCACATATAAAAGAATGCAGTTGGACCCTTATCTAGCACAGTACACAAAAATCAACTCAAAATTAGTTAAAGACTTTAACACCTGAAACTATAAAAATCCTAGAAGAAAACAGGGGAAAATCTTCATAACATTGTCTTTAGCAGTGACTTTCTGGATATGACACCAGAAGCGCAGGCAACAAAAGCAAAACTAGACAAGTGGGACTACATCAAACTATAAAGCTTCTGCACAGCAAAGGAAACAATCAACAAAATGAAGAGACAACCTACACAATGGGAGAAAATATTTGTAAACCATGTGTCTGTTAAGCGGTTAATTTATAATAAAGACCTAAAACTCAATAGCAAAATAATGATAATCGTAATAATAACAACCTGATTAAAAAAATAGGCAAAGGATTTAAATAGATATTTCTCCAGAGAAAACATGTAAATGACCAATGGGTATATCAGGTATGTGGAAAGATGTTCAACATCTCTAATCAGAGAAGTGTAAATCAAAGCTACAGTGAGAAATCACCTCACACTTGTTAGCATTTCTATCATGAGAAAAATGATACTAAATCTTGACAAGGATGTGGAGAATTTGGAACCCTTGGACATCACTGGTGGGAATGTAGAATGCAGTAGCTGTTATGGATAGCAGTATGGAGGTTCCTCAAAAAAATTAAAAGTAGAACTACCCCATGATCCAGCAAGCCCTCTTCTGGATATATGTCCAAAAGAAATAAAATCAGGATGTTGAAGACTTATCTGCATTCCTATGTTCATTGCTTCATTATTCATAGTAGCCAAGATTTGGAAACAGTATGTGCATTTACAGATGAATGGATTAAGAAAATGTGGCATACGCATACGGTGGAATATTATTCAGCCTTAAAAAGGAAGGAAACCCTGCCATGTGCAATAATGTGGATGAACCTGGAGGACATTATGCTACGTGAAATAAACCAGTAACAGAAGGACAAACATTGCTTAATTCCACTTCTGTGAGGTATTCAAAATACTCAAACTGGTAGGAACAAAGAGTAAAATGGTAGTTGCCTGGGCATACAGGGAGGAGGAGATGGGGAGCTGCTTTTCAACAGGGATAAAATTTAAACTTCCAGTTATGCAAAATGACTAAGTTCTAGAGATCTCCTGTACAACACTGAGCCTAGATCTAACAGTGTTATACCATGCATTTAAAAATTTGTTAAGTGGGTATGTCTCATGTTCAGTGTTCTTACCACAACAAAAAAGAAAAAAAGGCGGGGGGGAAGAAGAAATTTGTCTAGTCCCATTCTTCTCTACTTGCCCATGAGTGAATTAGGGGAAAAAAAAAAATCTCGATTCATCTGTGTTATAAAAACCCATCCACCCAAGCATCAGCCAGAAAACTCCACCTGGATACCCCAGGCAGGTTTCCTTTCATCTCCATACTTGTCACAGTCTCTCATCCACACAGGAGACAGTGGCTACCAGTCCCTCCAGAAGGAAGAGTGTTGCACCGTCTTAATGCCGTCTCATCATATAATGTAGTACCTCCTTAGAGGAAGCAAATCAAAATATGTGGCTGTCTGTGAACTGCTTGGGGTTAGCGCGGGAGACCACCCATGAAATGTCGATCTGATAGCTAAAGTCCATTTGTGGTTTCCTAGCAGTCTCTGTGGAAAGTTGCTGAAATCACCAACACATAGTTTGCTTATGACGTTTCTGTTGGGTCCACGCAGTTATCATAGGGAGAGGGCGTGTAACTTTTATTTGCCTGATTAAATTTCAAAGCCCTTTCATTCATGCCTGAGAAAACTCAATTTAAAAATGAGACCTGCTGAAAGGTGCCCATTAACCCTGCTAATAAGCAAATATAATTTTTGTCACTTGCAGATGACACTCAATGTGTCTTGGGCTCATATTTCAGAGGAGACTTCCACATGAGGTTCATTCTAGTGGAAAAAAATACTTCCTGACTATTGACCTGGAGCAGCTCTCCAGGATGTGCCTGTTCTGTGGCAGATGGCTGTGTCCATCCTCTGGGGCTATTCATAAAAGCAGATTTCTTTATCTGAGAGGCTTATCTCTCGTGATGTTTGACCATCCCTAGACATGGAAAAGGCATAGACATCTCTGCTTTGTCTGCAACCTCTCCTGCAGAATCCTATGATTTCTCTATCTTATCTTGTGAGTGCTTCTACTAAACAGAGAATGAGGTCTACCAGTATTCCCCATGCAGTACTGAACACACCATCAACCTTCACGAAAGCATCTGTGTGATCATGATGTATTGATGATGTCAGAGGAATTCACTAAGAGATCTTAGGGTGTCCATGGCTAAATGAAAGCTTCAGAGGAGGTGAAAAATAAAATGGAGTAAGAGAGTATCATCTAAGCAAGATCCCTGCCCTCATTCAGATAAGGGCATCTCTCCATATTACTAATGAGACAACTTCCTTCTAAGTTAGAACTGAGATGAGTTTTTCAACATCACCCACAAAATGAAGAAACTAACAACTTAGCAACTCAAGATTTTCGAGAGAACGGTTTCAACAAACCACTGGGGCAGAAGCCCAATTACAAAGGGCTTGAGAAGAGAAAGGAAAGTAGTTGGATTACATCATTTTTAAAAGAATTTAGGAAAGCAAAGGGGAAAAATGAATTAGATCATCATAAAAGAAGTAGCAGCATCCAGGGAAGGATTTTCTTTTGTTCATGGAGAGCAGAGACATGGAGATTTTATTACAAGAATGGAAGAAACTCAAAGAAGAGATTGGATACAAAGGAGGTGGAAGAAACTCTGGATGGAGCAGAGAAGGAACAGTATCAAGATTAATAAGGACCTTTTTCCCAAAGGAGTACATCCTAAGCTAGAAAAGCCCAATCATGGTTTCTCATAGTCATTTAGGAAAAAATAAATATAAAATATTTTTCAGAAATTTTACTGCAAAAAAAGAATCTGATAGAGAAATCCACCACATAAAAAATTTGTTTAACAAGACCTTGGTGTTAGTTAGAAGCCTACAGAACCATGCAGGGTCCATATCCCAGTTTCAAAAGAAGGTACTTCTAGCTAGGATTAGTTGATGTTTCAGTCAAACAAACAAACGAAACCTGCAGAAGAGGCATTGCAATTTTATCTCTTAAGTTGATGAAAATCCATTAATGTTTCCTCCCATCCAAAAATGATTTGTAAGTTTAGATCGTGGTTCCTGCTCTATTAGGTGTAATTGGACAGTGAGGTGTCCTTGCTAGGTCTCTCCATTCTTACAAGATACAAAAGATGCCTCAGGCCGAAAGAATAAGACAGCCAGCTGAGAGCACAGCTGGAGGTCTGGACTGTCTGCCCTGGTTGTCAAGGATCAAATATCCTTCCTTTGTACTCTGTCTTTTTTTTTTTTTTTTTTCTTCCAGGCAAGCACCCAACACTTGAAAAATGTTTTGATTGGAACAGTGTTTTGATGGGAATATACCCATCATTATCTTGAAGGAGAAGACTTCCAACAACCATATACTGGCTTAAACATAGAGTGTAAACACCACAGGAATTGTTAGGGACTTAAGAGTGGTTTGGGGACTTCGCTCGTGGCACAATGGTTAAGAATCTGCCTGCCAGTGCAGGGGACATGGATTAGAACCCTGGTCCGGGAAGATCCTACGTGCAGTGGAGCAACTCAGCCCGTGTGCCACAACTACTGAGCCCATGTGCCACAACTACTGAAGCACACGTGCATAGAGCCCGTGCTCCGCAACAAGAGAAGCCACCGCAATGAGAAGCCCGCGCACCGCAATGAACAGTAGCCCTCGCTCGCCACAACTAGAGAAAGCCTGCACGCAGCAACGAAGACCCAACACAGCCAAAGATAAATTAATTAATGGATTAATTAATCTTTTAAAAAAGAGTGGTTTGGGAAAATCTAAATAAACCTTCACAATTTGACTTCACTCATGCCTCTCTTCTCAATGCATTTTCTTGATGCATGGATCCTGATGGTGAAGCTGGGCTATCCAGAAGGCAAACTGAAATAAAGGAGTTAAAAATCGACTGTCCCAAGACACTAGGGCTCTGGTAAATAATCAAGCATTTGTTGTTTGCTTTTTAAAGAAGGCTCTTTCTGTCTTCCTTTGAGGAAAAAAGAAAGCATGAAAAAAAATGAAGTTACCAATATGCCATGTTTCATTGAATCTAAAATATAATTGATTGGAACACATATACCAGTTTCACATATGTTAAACTTGGGGGGAAAAAAAGAAAATGAGTCTTGGAACCAGAAAATCATGTTATCTTGAGATGGTGAGATTGAGAGTTGATGTGATTCAACATCAAATTGTCTTAATATCCTCTAAGAAAGAAGACCGTGTTGCAAGCTGAGAATGAGATGCCCTTAGAACATGATGAGGGTTGAAGAGAGCAAGACCTGTTCAGAACAGCCTTTGATAGAGGTGACAAGGAATAAGAACAAACGTTTTCCCACTGAAACTCCTTTCTCCTGACTTTGAGGTACTACCTTCTACTCAGGCACGCAAGCTAGAATTTGAGGTTGTCTCTCATTCTTCCTTTTCTCTCTCCCATACCTTCCTAGTCACCAAGGTCTATTAATACTGTGCCTTCAATATTTATCAATTCATTCTCTACTTCCTTCCTCCACTGCAATTCCTATTGTTAAAGGCCCTCATCATTTCTGGCTTAAAGTATTGCTATAACCTCTTGTGTTAACCAGTCTCCAAGATGATACCTCATGATCCCTGCCTCCTGGGATTCACTCTTGTGGACATGCCCTCCTCATATCAAAGCGAACACTAGAACATGGTGGAAGTGAGAGAACGTCACTTCTTCGCCCAAGTCATAAGAAACATTGTTAACTTCTGCCTTGTGCTCTCTCTCTCACTTTCTCCTCCCTGCCCCCTGCCCTCTCTCTGGGATCACTCACTCTAGGGGAAATCAACTTTCATGTCATAAGGGCACTCTGGCAGCCCTGTGGAAAGATCCATGTGGCAAGGAACTCAGGTCTCTGTGAAGAGCCAGTGAGAAGCTAAGGCCTCTTGTCAGCAGGCATGTGCATGAAATGGGGAGTTGATCCCTCACCCCTAGTTAAGCCTTTAGATAACTGTAGTCCCAGCTACACCTATTTAAAAAAAAAAAACAAAAAACACCTTATTGAGTTATGATTGGCATGCAGTATATACATTTAATGTATACAACTTGATGAGTTTGGGGATAAGTATACACTTATGAAACAATCACTACCATCAACGCCATAAATACCTTCATCACCTCCCAAAGTTTCCTCCTGCCCCCTTTATCTTTTTGTTGTTGTTGTTGTTTGTTTGGGGTATGGTTGTTTTACAATGTTGTGTTAGTTTCTACTGTACAGCAAAGTGAAGTAGAGTTCTCTGTGCTATACAGCAGGTTCTCTTTAGTTATCTATTTTATACGTATTCGTGTATATATATCAATCCCAATCGCCCAATTCATATCCCACCCACACTTCCGCCCTGGTGTCCATACGTTGGTTCCCTACGTCTGTATCTCTATTTCTGCCTTGCAAACCGATTCATCTGTACCATTTTTCAAGGTTCCACATATATATGTTAATATACGGTATTTGTTTTTCTCTTTCTGACTTACTTCACTCTATATGACAGTCTCTAGGTCCATCCACGTCTCTACAAATGACCCAATTTTGTTCCTTTTTATAGCCGCATCTTCTTTATCCATTCGTCTGTTGATGGACATTTAAGTCGCTTGCATGATCTAGCTATTGTAACTAGTGCTGCAGTGAACATTGGGGTGCATGTGTCTTTTTGAATTATGGTTTTCTCTGGCTACATGCCAGTAATGGGATTGCTGGGTCGTATGGTAGTTCTATTTTTAGTTTTTTAAGGAACCTCCACACTGTTCTCCATAGTGGCTGTATCAATTTACATTCCCACCAGCAGTGCAAGAGTGTTCCCTTTTCTCCACACACTCTCCAGCACTTATTGTTTGTAGATTTTTTGATGATGGCCATTCTGACTACTGTGAGGTGGTACCTCATTGTAGTTTTGATTTGCATTTCTCTAATGATTAGTGATGTTGAGCATCCTTTCATGTGTTTGTTGGCAACCTGTATATCTTCTTTGGAGAAATGTCTATTTAGGTCTTCTGCCCATTTTTGGATTGGGTTGTTTGTTTTTTTGATATTGAACTGCATGAGCTGGAGATTAATCCTTTGTCAGTTGCATCATTTGCAAATATTTTCTCCCATTCTGAGGGTTGTATTTTCGTCTTGTTTATGGTTTCCTTTGCTGTGCAAAAGCTTTGAAGTTTCATTAGGTCCCATTTGTTTATTTTTGTTTTTATTTCCATTTCTCTAGGAGGTGGGTCAAAAAGGATCTTGCTGTGATTTCTGTCATAGAGTGTTCTGCCTGTGTTTTCCTCTAAGAGTTTGATAGTGTCTGGTCTTACATTTAGGTCTTTAATCCATTTTGAGTTTATTTTTGTGTCTGGTGTTAGGGAGTGTTCTAATTTCATTCTTTTACATGTAGCTGTCCAGTTTCCCAGCGCCACTTACTGAAGCGGCTGTCTTTTCTCCATTTTATTTTCATGTCTCCTTTGTCACAGCTGCCCGCATTTATTTTTTGTGTGTGGTAAGAACCACTTAACATAAAATCTATTCTCTTAGCAAATTTTAAGTATACAACACAGTATTGTTAGCTATAGGCACTGTGCTCTATAGTAGCTCCAGAACTTACTTATCTTGCATTACTGAAATTTTGTGTACTTTGACCATCAGCTCCCCACTGACCCCTACTCCTAGCTACTGCAACAATCATTCTACTCTCTGCTTCTATGGGTTTGACTATTTTAGATTCCACATATAAGTGAGATCATACAGTATCTGTCTTTCTGTGTCTGGCTTATTTCACTCATATAATGTTCTCCAGGTCCATCCATGTTGTCACCAACGTCACTTCTCCTCTAAGACTGAATAATATTCTACTGTATGTATACATTTTCTTTATTAGTTTTTTCAGTATTCTTGAGATATAATTGACATACAGCACTGTGTAATTTTAAGGTGTATGGAATACTGACTTACATGTAATGTGAAATGATTGCCACAATAAGTTATTTAGTTAACATCCATCATCTCATAGAGATACAAAACAAAAGTGTTTTATTTTCCTTATGAGGAGAACTTCTAGGAGCTACTCTTAGAAGCCTTCAAATATACCATACAGCAGTGTTAACTGTAGTCCTCATGCAGTACATTATCTCCTGGGAGTGACTTACCTTACAACTGGAAGTTTGTACCTTTTGACCACCTTCATCCAGTTACCCCACCCCCACCCACTGCCACTGGTAACCGCAAATCTGACCTCTTTTTCTGTGAGTTTTGTTTTTAGATTCAACATGTCAGATCTTACAGTATCTGTCTTTCTCTGTCTGATTATTTCTTTTAGCATAATGCCTTCAGGGTCCATCCGTGTTGTCATAAGTGGCAGGATTTCCTTCTTTTTTATGGCTGAATAGTGTTTCAATGCACATTTTTACCACAACTTCTTTATCCATTCATCCATTGATGGACATTTTAGGCTGTTTACATGTCTTAGCTATTGTCAATAATGCTGAAGTGAACTAAAGGGTGCAGATACCTCTCTGAGATGGTGTTTTCATGTCCTTCAATAAATACCCAAAGTGGAATTGCTGGATCATATAGCAGTTCTCTTTTTAAATTTTTTTAAGAACCTCCATACTGTTTTCCGGAATAACTGTACCAACTTACAGTCCCATGAACAGTGCACAGCGGTTCTCTTTTCTACACACCCTTGTCAGCATTTTTTATATCTTGTCTTTTTGATGACAGCCATTCTTATCAGTGGGAGGTGATATCTCATTGTAATCTTGATTTGCATTTCCTTAATGATTAGTGATATTGAGCATCCCTCCGTGTACCTGTTGGCCATTTGTATATATCTTCTTTGGAAAAATGTCTACTCAGGTTCTTTGCCCATTTTTTTAAATATCTGGTTTTTTGCTACTGAGTTCTTTATATATTTTGGATACTAACCCCTTATTAGATCTAGGATTTGCAGATATTTGTCCCATTCCATAGGTAGTCTTTTCATTTTGTTGATGATTTCCTTTGCTGTTTAGAAACCTTGAAGTTTGATGTAGTCCCACTTGTAAAATTTTTGTTTTCTTGCTTGTACTTTAGGTGATACCAATGATATCTAAAAAAATCATTGCCAAGACCCATGTCAAGGAGTTTTTTCTATGTTTTCTTCTAGGAGTTTTATTGTGTTCAGTTTTACATGTAAATCTTCTATGAATTTTGAGTACGTTTTTATGAGTGTAAGTTATGGGTCTAGTTTCGTTCTTTTACATGTGAATATCAATTTTCCCAGCACCATTTATTGAAGAGACTCTATTTTCTCCATTGAGTACTCTTGGCTCCCTTGTCGTATAAGTTTACCTTATATGCATGGGTTTATTTCTGGGCTCTTGTTTTGGTTCCATTTGTCAGTATGTCTGTTTTTATGCAAGTACCACACTAATTACTATAGATTTATAATATAGCTTGAAATCAGGGAATGGGATACCTCCCACTTTGTTCTTTTTTTTTTTTTTTTTTTAGAATTGCTTTGGCTTTTCACAGTCTTTTGTGGTTCCATATAAATTTTATGATTGTTATTTCCACTTCTGTAAAAAATGCCATTGGAATTTTTACCGTGACTGCATTGAAGCTAAAGATGTCTTTGGATACTATAGACATTGTAACAGTATTAATTCCTCCAGTCCATGGCACTTGATACCTTTCCATTTATTTGTGTCTTTAATTCCTTTCCCCCATGTCTTATAGCTTTCAGTGTAGAGATCTTTTACCTCCTCAGTTAAACTTATTCCTTATTGTTTCTGATGCTTTTGTAAATGAGCTCATTTTCTTTACATGTTTTTCAGATAATTAGTTGTTAGTGTCTAGAAGCTACTGATTTTTGTGTGATCATTTTGTGTCCTGCAATTTTACTGAATTCATTGGTTAGATCTAACAGCTTTTTGATGGACTCTTTGGGATTTTCCAAATATAAAGTCATATCATCTGAAAATAGAGACTATTTATTTTTCCCTTTCCAATTCTGCTGCCTTATTTCTCTTTCTTTCCTGATTGTTGTGATTACGACTTCCAGTATTATGTTGAATAGGAGTGGTGAAAGTGGGCACCCTTGTCTTGTTCCTGATTTAGAGGAAAAGTTTTTAGTTTTTCACCACTGAGTGTGATACCTGTGGACTTGTCAAATATGACCTTTATTATTTGGAGATATGTTCCTTCTGTACCTAATTTGTTAAGAGTTTTTTTTTTTAATTAATTAATTTATTTTTGGCTGCATTGGGTCTTCATTGCTGCACACGGGCTTTCTCTAGTTGTGGTGAGCAGGGGCTACTCTTTGTTGTGGTGTGCAGGCTTCTCACTGCAGTGGCTTCTCTTGTTGTGGAGCACAGGCTCTAGGCATGCGGGCTTCAGTAGTTGTGGCACATGGGCTCAGTAGTTGTGGTTCATGGGCTCTAGAGCACAGACTCAGTAATTGTGGCACACGGGCTTAGTTGCTCCGTGGCATGTCGGATCTTCCCGGACCAGGGCTTGAACCCATGTCTCCTGCATTGACAGGCAGATTCTTAACCACTGCCCAACCAGGGAAGCCCTTGTTAAGAGTTTTTATCATGAATGGACATTGTATTTTGTCCAATGCTTTTTTCTGCATCTATTGAGATGATTATATTTTTTTCTTTCATTCTATTAATGCTATGCATCACATTTACTGATTTGTGTATAATGAACCATGCTTGCATCCCAGGGATAAATCCTACTTGATCATGGTGAATGATCCATTTAATGTGCTACTGAATTCAGTTTGCTGGTGTCTTATGAGAATTTTTGCAGGAACATTGGTCTGTAGTTTCCTTTTCTTGCAGTGTCCTTTTCTAGCTTTGCTGTTAGGGTAATGCTGGCATCATAAAATGAGTTGTGGAGTGTTCCCTCCTCTTTGATTTTTTTGGAAGAGGT
Source organism: Phocoena sinus (assembly GCF_008692025.1). Taxonomy (NCBI): domain Eukaryota; kingdom Metazoa; phylum Chordata; class Mammalia; order Artiodactyla; family Phocoenidae; genus Phocoena; species Phocoena sinus. Next base: position 6,289,966 of record NC_045764.1, read on the forward strand.
TGATAAAAATTGGTACTAACTTTTCTTTAAATATTTGGTGAAATTCACCAGTGAAGCCATCTGGTCCTGAACTTTTCTACGTTTGGAGATTTTTGGTTACTGGTTCAATCTCTGAGTAACTGAACTGTTCATATTTTCTTTCTCTTTCAGATTCATTCTTTGTGGGTTGTAAGTATCTAAGGATTTTTCCATTTATTCCATGTTTTCCAGTTTGTTAGCATATAGTTCATGGTAACTTCTTATGATCCTTTGTATTTCTTGGATATCAGTATGACAATTCCATTTTTATTTATAATTTTGTAGATTTGGGTTCTCTTTCTTTTTTCATTGGTTAGTCTAGCTAAAGACTTGTCAATTTTGTTTCTGTTTCCAAAGAACAAACTCACAGTTTGGTTAATTATTTCTATTGTTTTCCTGCCCTCTATTTCATTTATTTCCACTCTAAGCATTATTATTTCCTTTCTTTTACTAACTTTGGACTTAGTTTGTTCTTCTTTTGCTAGTTCCTTGAAGGATAAAATTAGATTGTTTATTTGAGGTCAGTTTATTTTTCTTTTTTAAATTTATTTAATTTTTATTATATATTGGAGTATAGTTGATTTACAATGTTGTGTTAGTTTCAGGTGTACAGCAAGGTGATTCAGTTATATATATACATATATCTATCCTTTCTCAGATTCTTTTCCCATTTAGGTTATTAGAGAGTGTTGAGTAGAGTTCCCTGTGCTATACAGTAGGTCTTTGTTGGTTATGTATTTTATATATTGTAGTGTGTATATGTTAATCTGACCTAATTTATCCCTCCCCCAGCCTTCCCCTTTGGTAACCATAAATTTGTTTTCTAAGCCTGTGAGTCTGTTTCTGTTTTGTAAATAAGTTCATTTGTATCATTTTTAGATTTCACATGTAAGTGATATCATATGATATTTGTCTTTCTCTGTCTGACTTACCTCACTTAGTATGATAATATCTAGGTCTATCCATGTTGCTGCAGATGGCATTATTTCATTCTTTTTTATGGTTGAGTAATATTCCATTGTGTGTGTGTGTGTGTGTGTGTGTGTGTGTGTGTGTGTGTATACACACACACCACATCTTCTTTATCCATTCATCTGTCGTTGGACATTTAGGTTACTTCCATGTCTTGGCTATTGTAAATAGTGCTCAGTGAACATTGATGTACATATATCTTTTCAAATTACGGTTTTCTCCAAATGTATGCCCAAGAGTGGGATTGCTGGATCATATGGTAGCTCTATTTTTAGTTTTTTAAGGAACCTCCATACTGTTCTCCATAGTGGTTTTACCATTTTACATTCCCACCAATATTGTAGTTGTGTACGTGTATGTTTCTTAATGTAGGCATTTATTGCTGTGAACGTCCGTCTTAGAACTGCTTTTTCGGCATCACGTAAGTTTTGGTATATTTTGTTTCCATTTTCATTTCTCAAGATACTTTTTTTATTTCCCCTCTAATGACTTCTTTGATCCGTTGGTTTTTCTGGAGAACATTAATTTCCATGTGTACATCAGTTCTCCAGTTTTTCTTCTGTTATTGATTTCCAGTTTTATACCAACGAGCCAAAGAAGATAGCTGGTATGATTTCAATCTTCTTGAATTTGCTAAGACTTGTTTTGTGGCCTAACTTATGATCTATACTAGAAAATATTCCTTGTACAAGTGAAAAGAATATGTATTATGCTGCTGTCAGAATGTTCTGTATATATCTATTAGGTACTTTGGTCCGTAGTGTTGTCCACATCCCCTGTTTCCTTATTGATTCTCTATCTGAGTGACCTTTCCATTGTTGAGAGTGGGGTATTAAAATCCCCAACTATTATTGTATTGCTATTTATTTCTCCTTTTGGCTCTGTTTTTACTTTATACATTTGGGTGTTCCAATATTGGGTGCATATATGTTTATAACTGTTATATCTTCTTAACAACTTTATCCTTATGTAATAACCTTCTTTGTATATTTTTATCATTTTTAGCTTAAAGTATATTTTTTCTAATATAAGTAAGATATCTCTGCTTATTTTTGGGTTCCATATGCTGTACATACGTTTTCCATCCCTTTACTCTCAGTCTATGTGTCTTTAAGACTGAAGTGAGTCTCTTGTAGGCAGCATATCATTGGATCTTGGGTTGTTTTCCTTTTTTTAATCCATTCTATGACTTTTGGTTGGAATATTTTATCCATTTACATTTAAAGTAATTTTTGTTAGATTAGGACTTATTATTGCCATTTTGTTTAATTGTTTTCTGGCTATTTTGTAGATTCATTTTTCTTTGTTTCTTATATTGCTGTCTTATTTGTGTTTTGTTTTCCTTTTGGTATTAATATTCTTTGACTTATTTATCATGTTCCATTGTGTACTTTACTGGTTTTTCCCTCGTGGTTAGCATGAAGCTTACAAAAGTAGTTTAAAATTATAAAACTGATTTTAAACTAACAACGTAACTTCTGTATCATTCCTAAACTTCTCCCCCTAGGGGGTTTAGGTTATTGATGTTACAGTTTACATATTTTTATATTGTTTACTCAACAACATGTTACTGTAGTTATGGTTATTTTTACTATGTTTGTTATTTAGCTTTTAAACTAGAGTTGCAACTGAATTATGTACCACCATTACAGGTCACAGAATCTAACTTTCACAATATATTTACCATTACCAGTGAGTTTTATGCTATCTTCTTATGTTTTTATGAGGTTAATTTGTGTCCTTTTACTTCCACTCAGGGAACTCTCTTTAGCATTTCTTATAAGGCAGGTCTTGTGGTGATCAAGTCCCTCTGCTTTTGTTTGTTCAGTAAAGTCTTTATCTCTCTTTCATTTCTGAAGAACAACTTCTCTGGGTATAGGATTCTTGGATGATTGGGTTTTTTCTTTCAATATTTTGAATATATCATCTCATCCTCTCCTGGCCTGAAAAGTTTCTGTTGACCAATATGCCTCAGTCTTGTGGGTGTGTTCCCTTGCATGTAACTTGTCTCTTTTCTCTTGCTGCTTTCAAAATCCTTTCTTTGTCTTTGACTTCTGACAGTTTAATTATAACAAGTCTCAGTAGTAGACTCTTCAGGTTCTTTGGGCATTGTGAATTGGGATGTCCATTTCTCTCCCCAAGGTTGGCAAGTTTTCATCTGTTGTTGCTTTAAACATACTTTCTGTATCTTTCTTTCTTTTTTTTTTTTTTTTTTTTTTGAGGTACACGGGCCTCTCACTGTTGTGGCCTCTCCCGTTGTGGAGCACAGGCTCCAGACGCGGAGGCTCAGCGGCCATGGCTCATGGGACCAGCCACTCCACGGCACGTGGGATCTTCCCAGACCGGGACACGAACCCGTGTCCCCTGCATCAGCAGGCAGACTCTCAACCACTGCACCACCAGGGAAGCCCTATATCTTTCTCTTTCTCTTCTCCTGGAAGAAATGGCTTGTGCCTCAAGTTCTTTGGCCAAATGGGGATACCTGCTTTGCTCTGCTGCCAGTCAGTGTTGTTACCTGGGCTTTCATTTCAAGAGCTACATTCAGGAATTGCATTGCTGGGCTACACACATTCCCAGATGCTCAGACCAAGCTTCCTGGTTGGGTGAGGCTGCAATCTACATACTCAGTGACATTTAGGGCTAAGACTCAGCTCACCTGCCTAGATGGAAATAAGGGTGGGGGAACACCAGGCTCCAGGGCCAGTATGGCTCTTCATTTGAGCTCCAAATCAGACATACCTGTGCCCCATGGGGTTTCCAGATCAGACTGCACCACCATCTACAAAGGAGCAAAGATGCTGGTAGGGACTACCATTTAAGAACTGCCAGTTGGAATTCACTCTGCCAATATCTGAGTGCTGGTTGTTGCAAGTCCCTCCACCCTTCTCCATTGCAGTCACATTCCCAGTGGTCAAGATGCCAAAGAGCCTTGCCAGCCTTGTAGTTGTTTCTGCCACCTCACCCAAGCAAGGGAGCTAATTCATTGCCTTGTTCACTGCTGTGGATAGCTTTGAGCCCTGCCTGACCAGAAATCCCGTTCAACTGGACAGTGCTGGTATATAGTAAATATTGATCAGGGATTTTTTTAATGTAGAAGTCTTTTCTCCCCCCTTTTCCCTTTATCCAATCTGTAATCTACTCTTTAAATTATTTTTTAGTTTAACTGTGAAATATATCATATTTGCAAAGTATTATATATAACTTTATGTACAATTGAAAGAATATTAATTTAAAAAATACCTGTCACAAAGCTCAAGAAGTGCAATGTTTCCAATCCTTTGGAAAATTCCATGTGACCATCCCTAATCACAGTATCTTTCTTTTCGCTCAGAGTTAAATGCTATTTTCTGTTAATAAATTTCTGTTTTCCTTCACGATTTTATTTCCTATGTGTACGACTCTAATCAATCTATTTAATAGTTTTTCTTCTTCCTGAACTCAGATAAATGTATATATTTCTGTGTATTTTCTGTTTCTTAACATAAGATTCACGCACATGGATGAAAGTCATACTTCATTTCATTTTTCACTCTTGCATAGTATTTCTGTATTTGGATATTCCACAGTATAGTCCCCCCAAGATTTCTGTCATTAAGCATTGTGGTTTTGTTTTGCTTTGTTTTACCATTACAAACTGTGCTGTTATGAACTGTAAGGATACAGTTTCTCCGTGAATCTCTCCTGTTGCTAAACATCTAAGCACTAGCGCCCCATTTGCTCCAGTAATATCATTTTAGCAATATTGGTATAAGCAAACAGCCCTGGATAGATGGAGTTAGTGACTTGTTCTGGAATGAATTCATTTATGTTCCCAGGTAATAATATAGACACGTCCCCTTCCCTGAAGACATTCTGAGGTAAAAGAGATACAGAGGCCTTGCTCCTCTCCCAGGGAGATTGCTTACGTTTCAGGCTAATAAGATCATGTCACTCACTGGATAGGAGAATAGGCAGGTTTGTGAGCAGCCCTTATATAAGATCACAGTCTCTATCTCAGGGTTTCTGTGCATAATGGATTTTCATTGCTTATACAAGAAACACCTAGCCCTCACCACAGCATCCTGTGGGAACTGGATGGGAGAGGCCTACAGTATTACTCTGACTGTTACTTTTGCTGTGAACAGTAAACTATCTTTCATCTCTAACCCTTGTACTTCATGTATTTCTACCAATATCTATAAAACTGACTGGTTAACTTGTTATTGCAAGCAAGATGAAATCTCAGATGCTTTCACAGTTCCTGACTTGATGATTTAACATGAACACTCTTGTACATGTCTCTTACAGCACTTGTTCAAGAATTTCTTAAGGGGTATACCTAGAACCAGAATTGCTAGGTTATAACTTTGCTGGGTAATGCCAAGTTGTTTTTTAAAGTGGTTAAACCGATCTACACTCCACTCAATGATATTCAAGAGTTTTTGGTTACATATCTTCACCAGTGCTTGGAATTCTCATTTTATTTAGTTATTATCAACCCATTAGATGTGAAAAGGCATCTTATTGTGGTTTTAATATGCAATTTATGGATCTAATGTACCTAAGTAACTTTTCATATAAATATATAGTAGCTATTTTGTTTCTTCTTCTAAGAAAGGCCAGTTCATGGTGTTCTTCCATGTTTCTACTAGGTTGATTGTCTTTATCTGGTTAATTTCTATAAATTCTTTATATTTTTTTGGAGCCTAGTCACTTATTAGTTATATGGCATGCAAATATCTCCCCCCAGTTTTTACTTTCATTTTCTGTATCATGTCTTTTGATAATCAGAAAATTTTAATTAATATTTTGACTTTAAAAAAATATTTTATTGGAGTTTAGTTGATTTACAATGTTGTGTTAGTTTCAGGTGTACAGCAAAGTGAATCAGTTATACATATACATATATCTACTCTTTTTTTAGATTCTTTTCCGGTATAGGTCATTACAGAGTATTGAATACAATTCCCTGTGCTATACAGTAGGTCCTTATTAGTTATCTATTTTATATATAGTAGTGTGTATATGTCAATCTCAATCTTCCAATTATCCTTCCCTCCCTTACCCCCTGTTAACTCTAAGTTTGTTTTCTACATCTGTAACTCTATTTCTGTTTTGTAAATAAGTTCATTTGTACCATTTTTTTAGATTCCATATATAAGTGATATCATACTATATTTGTCCTTCTCTGTCTGACTTAACTTCACTCAGTATGACAATCTCTAGGCCCATCCAGGTTGCTGCAAATGCTGGTAATCAGAAAATTTTACCTTTCATGTAGTAAAAAGTGGCAATGCTTTTCTTTATTATTTTTGTTTGGGATCTTATTTAAGAATCATTTCCTGCACTCAAGATTATAAAAATGTATATTGTCTTTTGAAATTTAATGTTTTGTGTTTAACACCTAAATCCTTGAACCATCTAGTATTGATTTCTGTGTATGTAATAGGGGAAGAATCCACTTTAATTTTTCCCATGTGGATAAGAAATCATTGGAGTACAGTTTATTGAATTGTCCATCCTTTCCATGCTGAGCATAATGCCAGTTATGTCATATATCAGATTTTCACATATACATGAGCTTGTTTCTAGGCTGTTGTGTTCCATAGGTTTATTTGTCACTCCCTACCTCAGTATTAATTACTGTATATTACTGTAGTTACATAATTCCTGTTACATTATAATAGCTCTTGTTAGCTGGTATGGCAAATTTGTCCCTAATTCTTCTTCAGATATGTACTTGGTTTTCTAAATATATTTTAGAATCAGCTTGTCAAATTCCACAGTAAAAGTGAGCTATTTTAACTAGATTTTGATTAGAAACCTATTTAATCACACACTCATTTGGAGAGAATTGCTATATTTATAATATTGCCTATTGCTAACCATGAACATGCTATAGCTCTCCCTTTATTTAGACTTCAGCAATAACATCTTGCATCTTTTGATAGATTTGCACTGATACTTTATTTTTGATGTTGTTGTTACTGTTAAAAATAGCATCTTCTTCTTAGATTGTATTTTCTAACTTCTTATTGCTGGAATGTAGAAGTTAGTTGAACTTTGATATAATGATATTGCTAACCTCTCTTATTAAGTCTAATAATTTTTCAGTTATTATGAATTTTCATGTAAATCTGACCAAGGCTGCATTGCTTTGGTCAGATTTGCTTTTAGATTGGTTGTAGCTACAAACAATTAAAAGAGTCAGGGATGACCATAAGGTTTTTAGACTGATAAACTAGTCAGGTATCCATTTACTGAAATGGTGAAGATTGTTGAGTGAGTAATCTTCCTTTTCTAGAGTAAGCACAGAATCAAGAGTTGAGGCAGTATAAGGTTAAATAACTGATATTTTGATGAAGATTCCAGAACTGGCAAAATATATACATATAAATCCCAAATTAGAGTCATCTATTTCAAGGTAATCACCTTGGGAAATCTTGCATTTGTTCCAGTGATGCTGGCATTTCCAAGTCTTTTGGGGACTTCTTTTTAAAAATGGCCATCAAAACCTTTGGAATATTTTTAATGTCCTCTGGAGCAGTAAATCTCTGGTCTGTGCAAGAGAATTTGCTTTTTAGAAAGAGTGAAAAAATTTAGTGATGAGCCGGTTGAAAATGGTGGTTGATAAAGGTAGGGAATGATTGTTTGAGATCAGAAGTGTGTATGACCACAGTTTAATGACTGACATTCTATTGTGATGTCTACTGCATGTGCAGATTTCAACTTAGGTGATCTGTATGTATTTATTGATGATGAGACTCTTTACAGCATGATCAGTGACCCTGGCCAGAGTGAGTCAAAATCATGCACCATAAATCTGAATGAGTAATTGTGGGGAGGTAGAAGGATTCCACGCATTTACTAATGTATCTCACCCCTTTGTTTAGGAGCTCTATTGAGGATAGTGCTTGTCAGTGGTGCCGACTTTGAATGACAAAGTCTTCACATAACCTTCAAGCAAAGCCTCAGTCCAGACCTGTCACAGGCGGCCCAGGGAATCCCTCAGCAGCAATAAATGTCTCATATTCATTTTTCACCAGATAACACTATGGTTCTCAGTCCTGGAAGGAAATCGTACACAGCTCTATTACATTTTAAATGCTCCCAATTCCCTTCCTAACTGGCTTCCCTTTAAGGAAAAAAAGGAGTTCTTTTTGTCATTTATTTTTTCAGTCATTTGTGTCCTTTTTGTTTCGTTTTCAGTTCAAACGTCCTAGGTAATTGTATTGTAAATAATCTTAAGTGATTCTCACCTCCACTTTAACGTGATTTTCATGAACTTCTTTATCTATAACAAATATATCTGTCTTGGCTTTTGTGACATTGTTAATAATTTGGAATCATTTTAGCATTAAATTTGTGATGCTGGCAATTATAATAAAATATTTCTACTTATCTATTTGTATGATATGTATTTTAAGAGAAAAACTGGATTTTTGCATAACAATAAGTTTCTAATGCAAAGACAGCTAAGGAATACGATGTCAGACTTTCTGGACTGCATAAATCATGCATTTATAGATAGCTGAGTGATTTGTGTTAGACTTAACCGAGTTGTGTTTCTATTTTTTCTATGGAAAGTCATAATGGTTCTGAGCTGGATTAAGAAATGTAAAATTAAATATCCCAAAGTGATCATAATTACATTTAGAAAATAATTTCTTAAGATGCTATAGTTTAATAGTTAAAATGTTATTTATATTCAATTATAGTTAATTCTCATATTTCTTTTTTTAAATTGAAGTATAGTTGATTTACAATATTATATTAGTTTTAGTTATACTACATAGTGATTCAATATTTTATAGATTATACTCCATTTAAAGTTATTATAAAATAATGACAATATTTCTCTGTGCTGTACAATATATCCTTATAGCTTACCTTAGACATAGTAGTTTGTATCTCTTAATCTTTACCCCATCTTCCCCTCCCCCTTCCTTCTCCCCACTGATAACCACCAGTTTGTACTCTCTAACTGTGAGTCTGTTTCTCTTTTGTTATAGTCATTCATTTGTTTTATTTTTTGGATTCCACATATAAGTGTTAATATACAGTATTTGTCTTTCTCTGTCTGAGTTATGTCACTAAGCATAATACCTTCTAGGTCCATAAATGTTGCTGTAAGTGGCAGAATTTCATTCTTTTTTACTACTAATTTTCCATCGAGTATATGTACCACATCTTCCTTATTCATTCATCTGTTGATGGGCACTTAGGTTGCTTCCATATCTTGGCAATTGTAAATGATGCTGCTATGAACATTAGGGTGCATGTATCTTTATTTTTAACATCTTTATTGGAGTATAATTGCTTTACAGTGGTGTGTTAGTTTCTGCTGTATAACAAAGTGAATCAGCTATACATAAACATATAACCCCATATCTCCTCCCTCTTGTATCTCCCTCTCACCCTCCCTATCCCACCCCTCTAGGTGGACACAAAACCCCGAGCTGACCACCCTGTGCTCTGTGGCTGCTTCCGCCTAGCTATCTGTTTTACATTTGGTAGTGTATATATGTCCATGCCACTCTCTCACTTCGTCCCAGCTCACCCTTTCCCCTCCCTGTGCCTTCAAGTCCATTCTCTACATCTGCGTCTTTATTCCTATCCTGCCCCTAGGTTTATCAGAACCTCTTTTTTTTTTTTTTACATTCCATATATATATGTGTGTCAGCATATGGTATTTGTTTTTCTCTTTCTGACTTTTTTCACTCTGTATGGACCAAGAGACTGTCATGTATCTTTTTGAATTCAAGTTTCTCTGGATATATGCCCAGGAGTGGGACTGCAGGATCACATGGTAGTTTTATTTTTAGTTTTTTGAGGAACATCCATACTGTTTTCCACAGTGCTTGCATTTACATTCTTACCAACAGTGTACGAGGGTTCTCTTTTCTCCACATTCTTACCAACACTTGTTATTTGTAGACTTTTTGACGGTAGCCATTCTGACAGGTGTGAGGTGATGTCTCATTAAGGTTTTGATTTCTCTTTCTCTGATGATTAGTGACATTAAACATCTTTTCATGTGCCTGTTGGCCATCTGTATATCTTTTTTGGGAAAATGTCTATTCAAGTCTTCTACCCATTTTTTAATCAGTTTTTTTTATATTGAGCTGTATAAGCTGTTAATGTATTTTGGATCAATACTTCATCAGTCATATCATTTGCAAATATTTTCTCCCATTTATATAGTAGGTTGTCTTTAGAACAAATAACCCTAAAATTTACATAGAACCACAAAAGACCCCAAAAAGCCAAAGCAATATTGAGGAAAAAAAAAAAGCTGGAGGTATCACACTCCCTGGCTTCAGACTGTGCTACAAAACTACAGTAATCAAAACAGTATGATACTGGCACAAAAGTAGACACAGATCAATGGAACAGAATAGAGAGCCCAGAAGTAAACTCGTGAACCTGTGGTCATTTAATCTATGACAAAGGAGGCAAAAATATGCAATGGAGAGAAGACAGTCTCTTCAATAAGTGCTGCTGAGAAAACTGGACAGCTACATATAAAAGAATGAAAGTAGAACATTCTGTCACACCATATTAAAAAATAAGCTCAAAATGGATTAAAGACCTAAATGTAAGACTGGAAACCATAAAACTCCTGAAAGAAGATGGACAGAACACTCTTTGATGTGAATTGTAGCAATATTTTTTTGGATCTTTCTCCTAAAGCAAAGGAAACAGAATCAAAGTAAACATTTGGGACCTAATTAAGCTCAAAAGCTTTTGTACAACAAAGGAAACCATCAACAAAATGAAAAGATTCATAATTCTTTTTTTTAATTTTTGGGATTATTGCTATATGGAATATAAAATGAACACTGAGAATTTAGCAAAATTCATGTTCTAAATTGCACAGAGATTCTGATGCCACACCAACTCCTTGTACACATTTCAGTAACTTGTTTTTTTTGGTTTTTGGTTTTTTTAATTTATTTTTGGCTGTGTTGGGTCTTTGTTGCTGCATGCAGGCTTTCTCTAGTTGCAGTGAGCGGGGGCTACTCTCTGTTGCAGTGCGTGGGCTTCTCGTTGCAGGGGCTTCTCATTACGATGGCTTCTCTTGTTGCGGAGCACAGCCTTTAGGCATGCGGGCTTCAGTAGTTGTGGCTCACAGGCTCTAGAGCGCAGGCTTAGTAGTTGGGCCTCCTGGGCTTAGTTGCTCCACGGCATGTGGGATCTTCTCAGACCAGGGATCGAACCTGTGTCCCCTGCATTGGCAGGCAGATTCTTATCCACTGCGCCACCAGGGAAGCCCAGTAACTTGCTTTTTAATTTAATTTTTATTGAAGTAGAGTTGAATTACAATGTCAGGTTAGCTTCAGGTATACAGCACAGTGATTCAGTTATATATATATCTCTGAAAAAGAATATATATATGTATTTTTCAGATTCTTTTCTATTACAGGTTATTATAAAATACTGAGTAGAGTTCCCTGTGCTATACATTAGGTCCTTGTTAGTTATCTATTTTATATATAGTAGTATGTATATGTTAACCCAACCTCCGAATTTATTCCTCTCCCTCTTTCCCCTTCAGGAACCATCAGTTTGCTTTCTGTGTCTATGGGTCTGTTTTTGTTTTGTATATACGTTCATTTGTATCATCTCTTTTTAGATTCCATATATAAGCAATATCTTATCATATTTGTCTCTCTCTGTCTGGCGTACTTCACTTAGTATGATAATCTTTAGGTCCATCCATGTAGCTGCAAATGGCATCATTTCATTCTTTTTTATGGCTGAGTAATATTCCATTGTATATATACTAGATCTTCTTTATCCACTCATCTGTCAATGGACATTTAGGTTGCTTCCATGTCTTGGCTATTGTAAATGGTGCTGCTATGAGGTGTGTGTATCTTTTAGAATCATAGTTTTCTCTGGATATATGCCCAGGAGTGGGATTGCAAGATCGTATGGTAACTCTATTCTTGGGTTTTTAAGTAACCTCCATACTGTTCTCCATTGTGGCTGTACCAGTTTGCATTGGTACAGCTTTTTAATTGTAAACACAACTTCTGTGATAAACTGAAAAGACAGAAGAGAGAATCCAGGCACAGATATGGTTATAAGGGCTCATCTTCACAAGAAGGGGTACTGGACTTCTAAATGCTAGTGGCAAGGGGTTACGGGTATCAGATCCAAGGAAGCAAGTCTTCCTCTTGACCCTCAGGAAGGTGAAAAGTAAAGAATGGAAAGTAAGTGAAGGGAGGTGACTTGATGTGATTTCTAATTTCATAAGTAAATTCCTAGTCATGGTCAGTCTGTATGCTCCGAGTGTGTAGAAATACATGACGTGGACCATGTCTGCCTCTTCAATACAAGATGAGCTACTCTACTCATCTACTCTGATATATAGTTGTTTTCAAAATTTTACATGAGAAAATCAAAAAATTGGAAATATGTAGGTAATGATGTTTTCTAAGAGATATACTGAAATGTTTATGAATTTCGATACATACTCACATAAGCACACTTCCTTGTGTGCCTTACACCAGATACAAAGGACTATTGATTCACTTCAGTTTAATAAATGTCCATTAAGTAGTTAGGAAGGAAAGAAATACAAATAAAAGTGATTTTAATCCATTCTTCAATGACAAACTTTTATAGAATGATGAAAATTAGCTATGAAGAGACATATAAACATAAACATGTATCAAATACAAAATGTAAAAGTCCTCATAAATTTGAGTGAAAGTATGTAAACTATACATAATTATAGACAAGAACTAGGCCATATTAAAAATAAGAAATTACAGCACAATTACATATGAATTTATTCTTTAATCTAGCAATCCTATTTTAAGAAATCTATCCCAAAGGTACACAGGCAAAAATGCAAAAAGGCATATATATGAGGATATTTATTGTGGTCTTATTTAAAATAGCAGAAGAGTAGAAATAACCCTAATGTTCAGAGAAAGAGGACTTCTTTTTTTTTTTTTTTTTTTTTTTTTTTTTTTTGCGGTACGCGGGCCTCTCACTGTTGTGGCCTCTCCCGTTGCGGAGCACAGGCTCCGGATGCGCAGGCTCAGCGGCCATGGCTCACAGTCCCAGCCGCTCCGCGGCATGTGGGATCTTCCTGGACCGGGGCACGAACCTGCGTCCCCTGCATCGGCAGGCGGACTCTCAACCACTGCTCTACCAGGGAAGCCCAAGAGGACTTCTTGAATAAACTATGGGACATCCGCAAATAATATTATGCAGCTGTAAAGAGGAAGGCATGTAATTCTCAATATTGATGTGGGGTAATCTTTAAAATATATTTTTAATGAAAAAGCAAGGTGTAAAATAGTGTTCATAGTTAAGAAACTGGAAAAATATCAATGTATTTATGTATGGTTCTGTTTCACTTACATTTTTTAAAAACCTCACTGGTGAAAACTAATAAAATTGGTGACCTACACTGAGAGAAAGAGAACAAGATGCAGGGCGCACAGAGTGAATTGACACTTCTATGAAAATAATTTATTTTTTTGGCTTTGGAATCATGTCCATGCTTTATGCAAATTAAAAAACATAAAATCAAAAGGAAAGAAAAATAATTCCTAAATACAAAAAACAAACTGAAATTATTCTGTACATACAAATAAAATATAAAGTTAATGGGATAACCATACTGACAATTGAATTCCTTCAATTGACTTTAAAACACAGTATTTTCGTGGAGTTCTAAAGACGTTGCATGGAACTATGGAATCCACCATGGACTCCTCCTATAAATAGTTTTTGTGCACCCACTTTTAGTCTTATAATTATATAAAACACCAATTTCATGAACTTCTAGTAAAATAAAACACTCAAGACATAATAGAATAGTTTGAAGCACAGGAAAAATTGGTGACCTTTTGTTAGTATTTCATTCAGAGACTACAGGTTTAAAATAAAAAGGTATTATTTTCAGACAGTAAAGCTAGTGTTTCCCCCGGTAAAAAATAATCCTCACATTTAAGTACATTAAAAATGTTGCCTTATGTTAATTCTTCCTTAAGTAAGAAATAAAATTAAGCACCAAATCAATATTAATAGAGCAGTAATCAGAGCCATAATTCAACTTATGACTGCCCAAATTAGATAGTCATTTGGAGCTTTAGATATAATTTATTGACAAAATCATTTTCAGTGTTTCTCTGGGATCTCATTCCTTTAGAACCACCTTAATTTTTATTTGAAATGATTTAAAATGGGCCTTCATCCTCGTGCTTTGTTCTACCCAACATTCATGTTCCAACGTGATTTTTTTAAACAGGTATAAAATGACAAATCAGTTGGTGGAGGTATACTTTTAAAAAATCATAAACCAAGGCAAAAAAAAATTTTTTTAACATCCAAAAGAGAAAATTAAAAAGGACAAAATAATGTAATAGTAAAAAGTATCAAAGTAACCTTTCAAGAAAAAATACAATAAATATTTTGGAGATTGTTAATTTAATTTTTTTTTTTTTTTTTTTTTTTTTTTTGGTCATGGCGTGTACAGCTTGCCGGACCTTAGTTCCCTGACCAGGGATCGAACCTGGGCCCTAGGAGTGAAAGCGCTGAGTCCTAACCACTGGATCACCAAGGAATTCTCAATTTTTTTTTTAAGTCACTAAAACCATTAGTTTAAAAACCTGTGGAAATTTCTGGTAAAGATGCCTTTAAAATTTCTAAATTTCTTGATTATGGGAGTTAGCACTTGAAAGTACAGAACCCAAGTGTGTCCCTGAACTAACTGCAATTGATTCAAGTTCTAAACAACGTCACAATGTAAACATCTCCTACTGACTTGGTATCTAGGTCATTACCTTCCAAAGCAAAACAAGCAAGCCTCCAAAGACAAACAAAAATTTTGGCTTCCAATGCACTTAAAAATCTGGGCGTCTGTCTGATGTAAGCAGAAAAGAAATTCCTTAGGAAGGGTAGTAGGTAACCCACAAAATGGCTAGGAAGACAGAAGAGGCATGGGGGCCATGCAGCCAGGAAAACCACTGACAGGTGTGTTGAGGACACGGCTGCTGCACTGCCAGTGCCCCAGCACTGTTCTCTCCTCACTGCCACCAGCACCACTACCAACAGCTGCTCCCACATCAAAATAAATGGCGGAGGCATTCCTTTGGAGGAACTTAAATCAGGTACTCACAACCTATCTGCAAGGGAGGCTGGGAAAGGAAAGATCTCGTATGTTTAACAGTGGGAGAGAGGCTTTTCCTTTTACCAAGACTTATAACAGAAGGATTTCAGATGTTGGGTTGACCAAAAAAAAAAAAAAAAGGCAAATACCCACTCCCAGAGGATTCTGGCAGGGCCCCAGCAAGACACCCAGATGCATAGTTACAATAATCTCTTACCAGGATGTATTGCATTATTTATTTACTTGTGTTTCCTCCACTAAATGTAAGCTCCTTGAAGGTGCCAGCTATGTCTCAATCACATGTGTGTCTTTCATGCTTAGTACAGAGTCTGATAGTCTCAAAAGTTTTGTTGAGTAAGTAGAGAAACGAATGAATGAAGGAAGGAAGGAATAGGTAGATAGATATGACTAGCATTCTTACTTCACAATGGCCCTATTGGCCAAAGGTGGCCCAATGATACCTAATTAAGTTTCCCAGTAAGTTTACCTGGCATGGTTGTCCAGAGCAAAGGTTGAGCTTTGAAAATCCAGAGACATTTTGGAACACTTAATGTTGATAACTGTCTCTTCTGTGATGGGTCAGAGACTCTGGGACATCAGCCCAGAAATTTAGACATGGAAGAATAAGAATCAATAAGATAAGGGCCTCTTGAAGCAGGCAGCTACTGGACAATATACAGATCTTCTTTCATTTCTGATAGAGCCTGCTTCTTATTATCTCTTCCTAAATGATCCATTGCAATTTGTGTTAGAGTGGGCTCTTTGGTCAAAATTAATGATTGATGACCAAAAAGTGGTTCATTACACATTCACACAAAAAGTTCTGATTAGCATGTACTAATTGGTCCTCTTCCCTTCAAAAGAAAAACCAGGGCACATAGAACTTTTGGGGGATCAAGGCAAGCAAAATATGTGACTTTGCAAATTCATCTCGGAAAGTTTGCTGAAAATTGTGATTAGATGTTTTCAAATATTTCATCATTCAAGATTAGACAGACTAAAAATAAGTATTCAAGGGTGGCTTAAGGGTCATCGTAAGGGACCTTGAAAAGGGAATCTGTTACTCAAAGGTTTGGAGATGATACATAATTCATTTTAAAAAGTAATTTGCAAATCATATTAGGTTGAACCTGTAGAATTTTAGAAATAATGTAAAAGTGTTTTCAATTCAGGAGACTGTATTTACTTAGATATCTGGCTGTAGCTGAAAATTCACATAAAAATGCATGCTGAGTAGAGAATACAACCACCGGCACAGTCTTTGCAACCCAAACAGTGAAAGTATTTGAACTCCCAAAGATAGCCTTGGCAAAATATTTGTTAGTCTTTAATTTTAAAGCACCCCCTACTGAACTACCCATTTAATTCTTATAGTTCTTTGTAGCTAAGAGGCAGTTCAATCCAAAAATCTCAAAAATAAACTAGAGAACCATTTGTACTTTGAGTCCTATCCTATGCTTGCTTAATTTTGTAGGGTAAATAATTGGTTTTTTTCCCCAAACCGAATTTGTATGAGTTGATCATTTTCTTCATGACCAAAAGGACACAGAAGCTTGGAGAAATATGTTACATGGGATTTATTGTCTACTTCTGGTTTTGTCCAGCAGAAAGGTTTAGGTCAGTAACCTTAAAACTCTGACTCAGGCACGGACATAAGGATTCTCTCAGTGATAAGAAAGGGGGAAAGGAAGATGTGGGCAGGGGTAAGAGAGGCAGCTGGTTATTTATTAGGATGGATTGAAAGAGACAAGGACGTGGTACAAGTGTGACTTGCAGATGCTTTGTCTATATCTCTACTTTCTTTCCCCATCTACTTTCCCTTTTCCTGTAACTGAATCCTAACCTTGGAGGATACCCAAAGGCATAAGAACAGAGGAAGTGAGGGCAGCAAGGAGATTCAACTCTTCCACGGAGTTTTGCTGCAAAGGGAAACAGAAATGGGTATTTGCAATGAGGCATATGGAAGCACAGGAAGTTTCTCTTTTTTAAAAAGGGAGAACAAGGAGATTCTTGTGGTGATGTCTCTAAGTAGGCAAGAGGGAATGGGATCCAGAAACAAGTGGAGGTGTTGGCTTTAAGTAGGAACACGGACAATTCATCCATGGAAAAAGGAGGTAAGGCAGGATGGGAGCTCATGGATGCTCTCTTCTGATTATTTCTATTTTGAGAGGGGGATAGGAAGCGAGATCATCTGAAAGAGTGAGGATTGCTAAGGGGTTGCTGAAGGTTTGAGAAGAGATGATTAAGTACAAAATGATCAAGGGATAGAGAGAGAGAGCACACACACAGATGGACAGGGCAACACAGCATTTCCAGGCATCATTTGAGGTTGGTGGTCCAGTTAGCATGGCTGGGTGTTTTTCTCTAGCAGGTCCAGCAGCACAGGTGTAGACCTTGAATAGGGAAGTCTGAGTTTAACCAGGGTTGAGGTCTTACGATTAAGGACGTTGGGATGGCGTGGGGAGAACCTGGTAGCTGAGGGTGTAAGCAATGAGGTTATAATGATGCACTATGGAATCCAAGCTGGGTAATAAAGAAGAGAGTTGAGGCTGGTTGAAGGATTGTTGGATATAGGTTAGTGAAGAATGTGAGCTGCAAAATGAAAGGTGGTGGTCAAACAGTGACCCTCGAAACTGAGACTATGGAGGCTGTACAATTATTGGTAATGATAAAGTCTAGGGCATGTCTACACAGAAAGGAGATCAGGCACTGAGAGGTCAGGGTATTCAGAGGATGCCTATTTATATACAAAAGCACTAGGAATTATTACAGGAAGAGTATCAGAAACAGCAACAAGGATCCATAAGCTAAATTCCTCAAGAAAGGAGAGGAGAATCCCAGAATTCTATAAATGGCTAAAGCAAGGAGGGTTTAGTGATATGAACTCAGATGATGGCATGAGCGTGAAGACGATGAGGATGGGTAATTGTGCGGTCTGGAGGGAGAGGGATTTGAGAAGAGCAAGACGCCCAGTGGTATAAGGCAGGGAAGGGAGAAAACAACCACCGTCTGAGGGCCGCGGAGGAAAGAGTGTCCTGCAGAGGAAGCAGATTTCATTTCCGGTGAGGGCGTAAAGGAGACGCACGGAAATGAGGTTGAGGATGCAGAGCGTTTGATGATGATAGACTGTGAAATCCAGAGGACACAGGGGAAGGGTTTTGAACGTTGGGGATGTATAGGGGTAGGGTCAGATTGGAGGATGTACAGAACCATATTGAGGACAAGGGTTCAGATGACGAGGGAAGATGTGGGTACCTGCAGACGCCTTGTGGTGGTTGAAGTAAACAGATGAGCATAATGGAAATGGTCTTACCATGTGTTCCCTTGTAAATATTTCAATGCTGCGGGAGTAGAAATGGCCTCTGCAACAGCACAGAGGACCCTGTGGTGTGTCTTACTCCTGCCAACGGCAGTCTAATGGCCTTCGGTCCACCTCATGCTCTCACTGGATATCATCCAGTTGCACTAAATTTATGGCGTCATGCCAGTTACCTCTGGAGAAATGGCAAGCATCCTGAATGTCTACCTATAACACATATAGTTTTGAAAGCTACAACCTGAGTGAAGTTCCTGAAGAAGTGCCAAGTACTATGCTAAGCTTTGTTTCATTTAATCATTATCACAGCCCTATGAAATAGTATTAATATGTTCATTTTATATAGCTAAGGAGGCTAAGGCTTATAATTCTATTGAGATAATTTACTCGAGATGACAGAGCTGTGCAGTAGTAGAGCCAGGATAAGGACTAGATGGGTGGAACTTAGTAGACACTAAGTTTATTACTTCAGAAGCAGGTTTTGTCAGCTAGCGTAGGCTGGGCTCTACAGCGGTAACACGCAGCCCCCAGATTGCAGTGCCTTAAAATCACAAAGATTTCTTCTCATATCCATCTTGGATCAGCTGTGGGTCTGTGCTGTGCTGCCTCCATTCCAGACTGCTCCAGGCTAACGGAGCAGTCACTTTGTGGAGTATTGCCAGAGTAGAGGGAAAGAAGAAAGTATAGCAAATACCACACTGGGTTAGAGAGCTTCTTCCTAAAAGTGACATCACTGCTTCTGTTCCTATATGATTGGCTAAAGTGAGTCACATGACCAGTCCTGACTCTAAGGGGTCAGGGAAGTGCAATCTTACCAAGCTTAGATGACAGGTAACATGTGGTAATTAGCTTACTTTTGATCATCTTACTTAGCCTGAGGGCTTCTCAGAGATGCATGGATTCTCATTTCTGGCTCAATGCTATTCTGTTCTTAGAAGATGCATTCCATTCAGCTTGGAACTGGAACACTTTTATGGTCAGAACCTGCTGATCATAATATGATTTTAAAATAGTGAATATATTTCTAAATCCTTATTTAAATGGTTGCATTATATCACTCTTCCATTAATCATTGAACAATTCCCTACAGTTAGGCTTGTCATTTGGTATCAAGCTTTCACTATCAAGCTTTCACTATTTCAACACAGAGCTATTATAAATATTTTCTATCAGGGGCAGTTCATGTTGTTGTGGTCTTTTTATTGGTTTGACTATTTGATATTTAGTTACTAAGAGGCTTCTCCTGTCATAAGTGTTGCAAATAGTTTTCATGATTTTCTCTTTGTCTTTTAAGTGTAATTATGGCACTTTGGGACAGGAAGGATTTCAAGAACTTTGTTGGATCAGCCACATATGAGTAAATGAGCACTCCGTTTCCATCCTATGCATCATCTCAATAGTCAGAGCAAATGAAATCTGATTATGAGCTTTGGGGTCCTAACACCCATAGCTGTCTTTATCTTCTAGCATTTTTGTTCGCTTGCTTTTCTTTTAATTGACTCCTTGGATGCTCTGATCTTTATCTCTATAAACAGTAAAGAATAATAAATGGAACGCATGAGGACAGAATCCAAGAGTCAGTATTACTAAAGGAAAAAAGAAGAACACTAGATTAGAAAGACAGATAGGAAGAATAGATATCCCTAAATGATGCCAGAGGCAGTAAGATACAGATCATATTTCATTTCTCCAGGTCATTTCTCCAGGTCATTTCTCTAGGTTTTGTTTTGTTTTGTTTTTCTTTTCCTCATTTTTTTCAAGTGTACCTGTCTTTCAGCTTCAAAACAGAACTTCAAATGCGCGTATTTACTGACATTAGATGACATTCAAGTACAAGTCTAACATTTCATTCTTTGGTGAAAAAGCAACTTCATCGTCCTCTAGTAGTGCAAAAAAGTTTTAAACAAAGACTTCTTTTACTATCAATATGTCCATCAAAAGAGAACTGGGGTTTTTAACTTTTTGTTTGATGTATTTTTGTGCCACTTGTAATCTTTACAAGTGTTTACATTTATTTTTACAAGAAAAATTAGTATGTGGTTAAGGTATATAAATGAACTTATGACTTAATTTTTAATTGAAAGCTTAATATCCTTAACTATTTTGTGTGATGCTAAGAAATTTCTAAAGATAAATACAAATGGCTTTAAAGTATGATGGTGGTTTGGAGCAAGGTGGAGAAGATATCTCTATGTTACTCTAAATGAATATAGTTAAAGGAGTTTCAAGGTTAAATGAAATCTTGATTTGACCATAATTCATATGACTTCTTTGAAATGCATTACTTGGCCTTACCTTGTTCATGATTTTTCCTGTAGAAAACGAAACACTGAATTGACCCAGAGTATCTATTCAAGAATTGCATTGTAGAATATACTTTAAAAGTAAATTTAATTTAAAAGAAGAACAAATTTTGCAGATGACTTAAGGAATAAGATATAGTTATCTATTTACAAATCACTGACACCAAATTTTACTTAGTATATATATTATCACCAAAGGAATTTGTTAGAAATTATATTCTGATTTTTTAAAATACCTCTTATTGGAAAAGTGAAAATGAATTATGTTTTCATCACAAGAGATAGGAAAGAAATATTCCATAGATGTCCTGAATGCTGTTCAACAGAAAACTTTCTGCACCGTCCTATGACTGAGAAAGATCTATAAAGAAACAGGATTTGGGATAAAATCAGTCATCTCCTGATAACTATTTCATTACTAGATTCAACTTCTCTTGACCTTATGGTGATTATGATACAGTTTTACGAGGAGGTATAAAAGTATAGCGGCTCCCTGAGGTGTGGGGTGGCGGAGCCATTAGAAACTTGACTACTAAAACTACTTTATTTTAAAATAGTAGCACAGAATTATGGCAAAGGTTTCCAAAGGATAAAAATCACAAATATTTTTAGGACCCTGATTGATGGACATTTTTTTATCATTTTGAGGTTTTTCAAAATGGGTAGTATATTTTTCTCTAGGTGAAAGCTATAACTTGAAGTTAAAATGACTGAAGCCTCAGGTCTGAACTGAGGTACAGGAGTATTAGGTTAAGGCACCTGGAGGAACCGTTTCCCTAAGAAAAATGTAGTGTACCTTTTCTTTTAAAAGAGACCCACTTATTACATAGCTTAACTTGACTTATCCTACTGAGACCCCTCGAATCAGAACGGACCGTGTATGATAGCAATACAGCAACACCTCAAAGACACAGACATCATTTTTCTAGTCACTTTCAATTATCTAGAAAATGACAAACATCAGGAAGTAATAAAGGTATTTGAATAGCCAAGACAGGTAACATATAGACCAAATTTTATCAGCTGTCTTCTCACTGAAGAAATATTTAGGCCTTTACTCTCTGCACCTAGCCGTAACTTTAGACATAATTTTAACTGCTTTGTATATTTGCTTTCCCTGTCTGTAGCAAATTAGAAGCAATAAATTAAAAGTTGGAAACATTGAAGGCAACAAACTGACAGCAGGAATAACTGGTACCATATAGCCTGAGCATGGATTCAAAAAACACCACTACCATTCAATACTCTGTAATGGCCTATACGGGAAAAGAATTTTAAAAAGACTGGATATATGTATGTGTACATCTGATTCACTTTGCTGTACACCTGAAACTAGCACAACATTGTAAATCAACTGTACCTCAATAAAAGTTTTAAAAAAAGGAACCATCACTACTACCACCACCATCACCAATGACAACGATAATAGTAATCGCACTCTTTTGCCATTTAGTAGGCCATAAATGGCCCTTTTGTCTACCATGGTGTAGGTGAGAGAAAGGCAGAGAAAGTCTGAGGTGTGTGAAGTATTCCTATATGAGAGATGTAGCATCCTCTATGGAGAAAGTATGTCTCCATAAACTCTCACCAGGAAACATTACCGAAGGTTTAAACTCATCTGTGGTCACTGAGGAATTTTCTACTAGCTTCCCAGGAATCTTGACATTGGGAAAAGGGATGATGTCCTTAGGAGACGTACGCACCCAGTCACTGGAACTCCCGCATTAAAATTAATAGATTGACTTTCTGATGTACAAGTGTCTTATTTAATGGAAGTCCACTGTGTATCAAGCCATTTTTGATTTCACTAATGAAATCCAGTGTAATGACCTTCAAGTCTGGGCTTCCCTGGTGGGGCAGTGGTTAGGAGTTCGCCTGCCAACGCAGGGGACATGGGTTCGAGCCCTGTTCCAGGAAGATCCCACATGCCACGGAGCAACTAAGCCTGTGCGCCACAACTACTGAAGCCCACGCACCACAACTACTGAAGCACGCGTGCCTAGAGCCCATGCTCCACTACAAGAGAAGCCACTGCAGTGAGAAGCTCACGCATCACAATGAAGAGTAGCCCCCTCTCACCGCAACTAGAGAAGACGTGCGCACAGCACCGAAGGCCCAACGCAGCCAAAAATAAATAAAATACAAAATAATAATAAATTTAAGACCTGCAAGTCTAAAGAAATGAGCCTTAGTTTCTAGTAAAATTTTGAAGCCCTGCCACCAGCTGAGGTCTCTGAGCACCAACCTCCTCCTGTATCCCCCAATATAATAATTTATCTTCAAGCAAAATTTTAGCAGGAAGATACTGATGTAAAAGCTTTTTCTATATCTTCTTGAGGAAGTATTTATTTTCTTAAGGAAATCCTAAGAGTAGCTTCCCATTTGCATGAAACAAAAACATTCTTTAGTAAGTCACAGGCTGTGGCATTCTTACAAATGACCCAATTACTGCTCTTTAGGATCTTTAAACATTCATCATTAAAGAATTTCTGGTCACACATACAGACATGTTTTCTAATTACGGAGAAAACTTTTAAAAGCTTCTAGAAGCAAAAAGAAGACTTTTGATACACAGAAGAGACAAAGTGTTTTAGGATCTATAAATACTTTTGTGATTTTAAAGCAGCTTTTGGAGAGGTAAAATTCTGAGGTAGCATTGCAGGCACTCTGTCCAGAATAAAACTGTGAGCCTGAAACATTTATCTGTAAACAGAAACCATGAGAGATGGAGTTTCCATCGGTCTCCTAGCATCGTAAATATTAACTACTGTCTTTCTGTGATTTTTCATTGGTGCAGTTTTGGGCACTTTGCAAAGTTATATTAAAGAGTCATGGCTTAGATGCAGAGAACACACTGGTGATTGCCGGAGGCAGGAAGATGGGGGGACTGGGAGAAATGGGTGAAGAGTGTCAAAAGGTACAAACTTCCAGTTATAAAATATTTAAATAACTCATGAGGATGTAATGTACAACATGGTGACTATAGTTAATAATTCTGTACTGCATGTTTGAAAGTTGGTAAGAGTAGATCTTAAAAGTTCTCATCACAAGAAAGAAAAGAATTTCTTTGTTAACTATGTAAGATGATAATATTAACTAGATTCATTGTGCTAATCATTTCCTAAGGCATACAAATATTGAATCATTATGTTTTATACCTGAAACTAATATAATGTTATATGTCAATTTGATCTCAACTTTAAAAAATTTTTTAATTCTTTCAAAATAAAATTTAAAAATTGTCATGCTTGCTTCTTCTCACCTCAGTCAGACTTTACAAGTACAATCATATTTTAAAAGCACACCTAGACAGCGGCTAAGAGTGGATTTGCTTCTCTTGTTTTTCTCTGAGTGTACTTATGAGAGCTGCATTTTTTAGACAGGGTCAGGGCAGTGAAAAGTGGTTTTCTCTTTTTCAATCTATCAGACAAGACTTCATATTGATGTTAAGAGGAAGAAAAGGGGAGGAACTTTTGAGTCAACTGCTTGATGTTTCTTCCTTATATTTGAGTCTGTAAACCATTTAACAAAGATGCTTGCACAGAGCTGCCCATGAAAAGTGGCAAAGAGCGGGTGTCATTCAACAAATGCAGGTGTATATAATCACACCCACAATGTGAGAAAACATGCCTACCTAGACAACCTCATAAGATGTGGTCCCTGTACTCAAAGTGAAATAAAAACTAATGAGAAAGAAACTCAAGTACTGCCCCTTCCAACAAACCCTCCCCCCAGATATATTTGCACTTATCTGAAGACATGTTTAGAAGATGATCTCATGCACCATCATCTAAAAGCATCTTGTAGACAAAAGTGCTAAACTGCGGATCTAGAAGCTAAAAGCCAATGGCAACCCTGCAGAGAGCACGGCAAAAATGACGGAAGCCCAATGGCAGTGTCCCTTTGAGTTCTTATTAGTTCTGCTTCTTTGTCAAGCCTCTGTTAGCAGAAGAAAGTACAATATGCTTTGTTCAGACCATTTTTAGTGATTAGCAAAGCATTACTTGAATCTGGGCGCTGCCCTTCACAGCTGGACACTTAACTTCCCTATGAATCAGTTTCCTCATATTTAAGTGGGGATAATAATGCCTACCTTCTGAGACTGCAGTCAGTACTATAGGTGATGTACATAATACGCTAAGCATAGTGCCTACCATAGTAGATTCTCAGTAAATGGAAACTGTCACTCATAGCATTTTATGAAGACTTCATCTCCTGCCTATTTTTGCTCCCTAAGCATCATATCCTGACTTAACAAACACGTAAAATGTTGCCAACTTTGCCAACAAACACATGAAAGAATGCTCAACATCATTAATCATTAGAGAAATGCAAATCAAAACGACAATGAGAGGGCTTCCCTGGTGGCACAGTGGTTGGGAGTCCGCCTACCGATGCAGGGGACGTGGGTTTGTGCCCCGGTCCGGGAGGATCCCACGTGCTGCGGAGCAGCTGGGCCCGTGAGCCATGACTGCTGGGCCTGCGCATCCAGAGCCTGTACTCTGCAACGGGAGAGGCCACAAAGATGAGAGGCCCGCGTACCGCAAAAAAAAAAAAAAAAAAGAAAAGAAAAGTCATTGCCATAAAAACATAAATAAATAAAATATAAAATAAAATGTTACCAACTTTCCTTTCTTCATGGTTTATCTACTTATAAAATGAGGCTAGTAGGCCAGAGAGCATATTTAAATCAGAGATAAAAATTACATTTGTAAACTGTTTTTAACCACTTGAGAGAAAGACATTCCAAATTGCACCCTTGGTATTTTAGTAGGAATGAAATGCTGCGTTGGCAGTAAATTTCTCCTCCTTTATACAACATAGAACATCCTTCCGTAAGGCTTGGTGCATCGACAAAGTCTTCCTTGATTACCAGGAAATTGTTAAAATAACACAATCTGTGGCAGAGAAATAAACCATGAGAGAAATAAACCATGACACTATACATTCATGGCTTTATGTGTAGGTGGAGTCCCCCAAAACAAGCCTATGAGAAAGTTTAGAAATCAAAGAGCAAAAGAAAGAAACAGCTCAAAATAGATTTTCTTGGTGTTTTCTTCCTCACTTGCTTCACTTTTTCTCATACAAGGACGCAATGATTAGAAAAATTTAATCAGAAATGTCTATTATTTTGGCAACTATGTGTTGCCAGGTTGGATATCTGTATAAATATTCTTATGTGAATAAATAGTAAAAACTGATGGTTATAATAATGAGAAGAAACTCAGTAACAAAATTATTCTATAGTCAGAATTCTCATGATGTCAAATAAATTATCTTCTATTTTTATGATTCTTAAAAGTAGCTGAACCCTTCAAAATACAACCAGTCATTTAGTTTCATAAAAATTATTTTAAACACATTCAGAACTCTTTCTAAAAATTATGTTTAAAATATGAAGAAATAAAATTATATATTAAAAGATATGGGGACTTGAAGATCGGATGACAAAGTCTGTGCTTCATACCATTTAAATGAAATGTAGAGACAATTAAAGGGAATTTTCCACCTTATCTAGCCTAAAGAAGAGGACAAAAGGGTAGATAGTCCAGACTACAAACAGTGACCTATAAGATTAAAAAGAAGTCTCTTTGTTGCAATTTTATCATTACTTGTAAGTGATAAAGTGCCAAAAGACAGGCTTGTGGCAGTAGCAATACATTTTCTTCGAGGCAGTAAAATCATCAACAAGGTGTCTGTATATATGTAGCCCTGCTTGAATATGGAAGCAATTTCCCAGAGCCCTGTAACTTAATTCTATTGTTTTCATCAAGAACGAATATTCTAGATCACAGTTTTCGGTGACTGATTGTAATGGACACAGCTTGAAAAATGGATGAGGAAGCTCCCCAAATGATTACTGGACAAGAGTCCAATACCATCAGCGGCAATATTTGCATTTATCTAAAAAGAGATTAAATGCTAACGGCACTGCTGTACATTTCTCTTCATAGCATCATTGCACGCTTTTCTATTAAATTAAAGTAGGGAAAGGGCAAGATTAGAGTAGAACAAAAAAGAGGAAAATCTAAATAAAACAGACCTTAGTAAAAATCCAAGAGGATGTTACACAGTAATACGAAAATTAATATATACATTCGACTAAAACACTGATTTTTTAAAAATATTCCATTCGTAGAAATAAAACAACTCCACTAAGAAAATATAAGTGCTGTTTAATTATATCACTTTCAACAAGTTCATTTTAGGCTAAGTTTTTAAGTCTAAGGCAAATCCAAAGTTGGAAAATATTAACATTTCACCTTTAATATTTAATTCAGTTATGACCAAAGGCAATTTTAATTATTTAGTTTCTCAAAGCTTTTATGGGTAATTTTATGGTCAACAGTTTTGTGAGAATGTTGCTTAGAAAAGAGTAATAACTTTTATGTGTGAAGAAATAAGCAGATTGTCACGGGTCAAAAATTAGTTGCTCTGTCTGCTCTTTTGTACCACTTAGTATGATTAAGTCCATGCTTTGGAGGTTTTCTTATCCTCGGAAGGGCTTTTTGTTGTTGGTGGTAGTGCCACAGAGGGACATCCATAAATGATGATCTCAAATCAGGGCTTGATGATACTCATTTTACGGCATGCATAAGTGTGTGTACTTAAGAAATTGGCAGGGGTACTTGAATGTTTGTTTTAGAGACACACAGGGGATAGCAAATGACAGGGAAGTTGAAAAGATTGTAGTACGCAGGGGAAAAGGAATAGCAGAATACTGATGGCCTGACAAGTTAAACTCAAATACTTTGGAAGATAACTAGGGAGAAAATAGTAGCATAGAATTCTCAGAACAGAATATGCTTCAATTAATTGAGTTTCCAGAATTCAAAATAAGAGTTTCTACAAGTCTGAAATAAGAAAGACCTTATTTCAGGGCTTCCCTGGTGGCGCAGTGGTTGAGAGTCTGCCTGCCGATGCAGGGGACACGGGTTCGTGCCCCGGTCCGGGAAGACCGTGAGCCGTGGCCGCTGAGGCTGCGCATCCGGAGCCTGTGCTCTGCAACGGGAGAGGCCACAACAGTGAGAGGCCCGCGTACCGAAAAACAAAGAAAGAAAGACCTTATCTCAGACCTTAACTCTGAAGATGTTTCTAACATAGGATGGTTTGTTTCATTAATTAGCATATAAGTAGTATTGTTCCATTTTTCACTTGCTCTGTGATGATTTAAGGTCTTGAGAAGCTCATTCTACACCTCAAATATCACTGTAAAAATTCTATAAATGTAGAGGGAAAAAAGGTGTAGAAGATCGGATTTAATGTGGGTAGACTTAGAACATTCCTAAAGAGTCAATAATATCATAAACCCCTAATATCATCTTGCTTTTTGGAGATTTCCCTTCTGAGTTTTAAAAACAGTATTGTGGAAAGATTCTCATTCGTGGGGTTTTCCTATCTTTCAAGGTTTCATTTATCTTTAAAACCATGATAGGGAGAAACAAGCAACTTGATTTTGTCAAACACTCACTACACCAACCACACATTTGAAAAGTCTTGCTTCTATCAGTAACAGACCATAACGGTGAAGCTAAAACAATAGTCATATTTTTTAAGACACTGTCTGAAAAAAAAAATCATGGGATTTCTATTCCTGAAAATCCTCTAAGCAATTAGGCAGTAGCCTGGCTGGAATGGTTTAGTAACAAGTGGTCCCAGAAAGAAAAGGGTGGAGCAGAGGAAACTTCAAGTAATCTCTTACATCCAGCTCTGTGGGTCTACCCTCCATAAAACAGAATTTAAATGCCTCTTTCATTTGGGAAAAAAATATTTCTAAGTTCTCTGTCACTCTGCCTATCCTTGTACCGATTCTTCAGAACAACTCTAACGCTGACTTTTTCATGACCCATTTTTGGTAAGAGTCATTCCTCTACATTAAAATATAGTGTAAAAGTTAAAAACAAACCTGTTAATCATCTCATCTGTACTCTTCATTTTTATAGCGAAAGGAACTGAGACGGGCAAAAATCAGATGATTCTTTCAAGACCACACAAATAATTCCTTGCATAGCCAGAACCAGAACCCCAGTTTTTCTCTGCTTAGTATATGAGTCTTTCATGTTTAACAAGGAAAGTGGTTCTGAGTTAGTCTATGACCAAACCACATATGATAGTGCAGACAAAATCTACAAAAGTGTCCCTGCATCACATGACATGTGCTTCTTTAAATTACGGCTGTCTTACTGCTCTAGCCATGAACCCCCCACCTCATGAATGAGGTCAAGTAGCCCAGATTCCAATATATCAATAAAGGATTTGTCTTTCTGAAACGGTAACATAGACCACACTCTAGAGGGTGAGCATGTCCCTGGAAGGAAATGAATATTATTCCTGGTGCAGAAAATGAGTTAAACCTTTAGACTGGGGTAAGGAAGGGTTTATTCCTCTCTGGATTAAATAATCTAACATAAAACTTTTCATTCATTAAAAGCCAAATATTTTAATCGATTTTGGTTTGATATATTAGTCCTAAGAGTTTGAGAAATAGTATACTTGAGAAGATAAGGAGGACTTCCCCAGTGGTCCAGTGGTTAAGACTCTGCCTTCCAATGCAGGGGACACGGGTTTGATCCCCGGTCGGGGGAGTAAAATCCCACATGCTGCACAGTGTGGCCAAAAAGAATTTTTTTTTAAAAGATGAGCTGGATCAGTCATAAAATCATCCCAACAAATACATGTGATTTTTTTTCATTTACCATTTGATAGAAAGGATGATTTTCAAAATATCAGATGTGGCATGTACAAGCAAACTTTGCAGGAGTCCACAACCTGAGATGAAATATTTCATTTAGTGTTATTAGTAAACTGGGATTGTGAAGAGGGGAAGACTGTCTGTATAACATGCCCTAGGTTTGTATTTAAATGCCTGAGGAGCCACTTGATAAACACCCACTGCTAATCTCTTTATAAGAAAGATGTTTTCAGAGATACACTGTCTCTATTCAAAAGATCAGATTAACCCAATGAAATGGAGCCTTTAACTAAAATAACTCTGGGGGAGAAGCACTTCTGGAATGCCAGGCTGAGGACCTCAGAATATTCACCCCTTCAAAAAACCAATGTGAATACCTGCAAGCATCAAAGTCAACTTTTTCAGGATTCTTAAAATTAACCAAAGCCTTACAATGATCTGAGGAGCATTCATTCAAGAAAAACAGCTGAGGCTCAGTAAGAACAGTGAGCTTTGTGGCATTTTAGCTCCATTTTCCCAGATCCCTCTCCCTAGTTCCAAAATCACCTTACAGACTGGCAGCTGTGGAACTAGGCTCACTGAGAATAAATGCAAGCAGCCCAGCAGCCCCTGAAGGAGCTCCCACAGAAACCCCATTGCCACATAGCTATCACGATTTTACCTGTCTAGAAGCTCCCAGGAAAGGGGAGAGCAGTTCACAGGGCTTGTCTCTATTTGACCTCAATCAGAGATCACTTAGTGAGGGAGTCCTATCTTCAAATGTTAGTCCAAAACAAAAGAATTGTTTAATATCACCTGAGGTGATGATACCAGTGGGGGCAGCAAGAGGCTGGCCAAAAACCTTAAAAGGAAGGTCTAGGTAATAAGATGTCCATAGGGGCCAAGTCTCAACATAATCCTTAGGATCTATAGAGGGCTATGAGCCTGTGTAGGAAGCACATGAGAAGGCCTACTCTCCCAGCTCTTTTTTTTTTTTTTAATTGAAGTATAGTTAATTTACAATGTTGTGTTAGTTTCAGATGTACAGCAAGGTGATTCAGTTATACATACACATGTATCTTTTTCAGATTCTTTTCCACTTATAGGTTATTACAAGAATTGAATATAGTTCCCTGTGCTATACAGTAGGTCCTTATTGTTTACCTATTTTATATACAGTAGTATGTATATGTTAATCCCAAACTCCTAATTTGTCTCTCCTCCCACCCTGCTATCCCCTTTGGTAACCAAGTTTGTTTTCTGTGTCTGTGAGTCTATTTCTGCTTTGTAAATAAGTTCATTCGTATGACGTTTTTTAGATTCCACATATAAGTGATGTCATATGATATTTGTCTTTCTCTGTCTGACTTACTTCACTTTGTATGACAATCTCTAGGTCTATCCCTTTTGCTGCAAATGGCATTATTTCATACTTTTTTATGGCTGAGTAATATTCCATTGTATATATGCACCACATCTTCTTTATCCATTCATCTGTCGATGGACATTTAGATGGCTTCCATATCTTGGCTATTGTAACTAGTGCTTCTGTAAACATTGGGGTGCATGTATCTTTTCAAATTAGAGTTTTCTCCAGATATATGCCCAGAAATGGGATTGCAGGATCATATGGTAGCTCTGTTTTTTAGTTTTTTAAGGAACCTCCATACTGTTCTCCATAGTGGTTGCACCAATTTATATTCCCACCAACAGTGTAGGAGGGTTCCTTTTTCTCCACACTCCCTCCAGCATTTATTATTTGTAGACATTTTAATGATGGTCATTCTGACTGGTGTGAGGTGATATCTCATTGTAGTTTTCATTTGCATTTCTCTAATAATCGGCAATATTGAGCATATTTTATGTGCCTGTTGGCCATCTGTATGTCCTCTTTGGAGAAATGTCTATTTAGGTCTTCTGCCCATTTTTTGATTGGGTTGGGGTTTTTTTTGATAATAAGCTCTATGAGCTGTCTAATCTCTCAGCTCTTGCTGACCATAAGACTTTGCACAAACATCAGGTGACCACTAAGGTAGAATTATAAAGTGCCTGAGTATTCAAGGCATGCATGAAAAAAGCACAGAACTCCTCAGCAAAGGGGGATTGACTTACTGGTTCAAGAAATTTAAGGAAATCTCCATCTAGTTATTAGGTGACCACTAAGCTAAGAGAGACTACAACGGCTGCACACTTTTCAGAATTAGTCCAGGAAAGTCACTAAACAGACAAACAATAGCAACCATCACAATCTCTAGAGATGGAGGTGAATCTGATTTTCAGATATCCACATTATGTCCATAATTCACCAAAACTTATGAGACATGCAAAGAAGCAGGAAAGTACAAAAGCATACAGAAGGGGAAATAAAAAAAGAAAAAAAAGCAGACAGTAGAAACTTTCCATGAAGGAATTCATATAGTGGGCTTATTAGAAAAAGACATTAAATCAGCAGGAATAAATAGTATCAAGGAACTAAAAGAAACAATATCTAAATAATTTAACTATAAGGACAGTGTCTTGCCAAATAGGGAATATCAATAAAGCAACAGAATTTATTAAAAATAAATGACAACAACCAGTTAGAAATTTTGGAATTGAAAGGTATAATCAACAAAATGAAAACTTTACTAGAGGGCTCACCAGTAGATTTGAGCCAAAAGAAGAAAATATCAGCAAACTTGAAGATAAGCCAGTTGAAATTATCCAGTGTAAGGAACAGAAACAAACAAACAAACAAAATGGAAAATAATCACAGCCCCAGAGACCTGTGGGATACTATCAAGTGTGCCAACATATGCATAAAGAGAGTCCCAGAGGAGAGGAGAGAGAGAAATGAGCAATGAAATAAAATTAGAAATCAATAACATTGAAAAATTCCCAAATATGTGGAAGTTAAACAATATACTCCTTAATAACTAATGTATCAAAAAAGAAATCACAAATTTAGAAAATACTTTCAAATTAATTAAAATTAAAACACAAACTGCTGAAACTTATAAATGTAGCTAAAGCAATGCTTAGAAAGAAATTGATAGCTATAAATGTCTATATTTTAAAATTTAACACCTAAAATAATAATCTAATCTTACTCTTTTAAAAACTAGAAAAATAAGAGCAAGCTGAATCCAAAGCAAGTAGAATAAATGAAATTATAAAGGTTAGATCAGAAATAAATAAAAGAAAAGAAAAACAATGGAGAAAATTAAGGAAACCAAAAGTTGGTTCTTTTAGCTGACCTTACAAAAACACTAAAGATTATAAACTAAAAACAACTTTATGTCAATAAATTAGATAATCTGGATGAAATGAGAAAATTCCTAGGAAGAAACTATTAAAACTTACTCAAGAAGAAATAGAAAATTTGTATAGACCTATAAAAAGTAAAGAGATTGAATTATTAATTTTAAAATTCCCGCAATAAAAACTCAGACCCAGGTGGCTTACTGATGAATCCTACAAAATGCATTAAAAAATTAACACTTATTTTCATAAACTCTTCAAAAAACACAAGAATAGAGAAAAATTCCCAACTAATTCTCTAATGGCACTATTACCGTGACACTGAACCCACACAAAAACAACACAGGAAAGCTACAAACCAATATCCCTTATGAATACAGATGAAAAACTTCTCAACAGAATCAAGCATGACATAATAAGAATTATACACCGTGAACAATTGGAGTTTATTACAGAAATGTAAGGTTGGTTTAATGTCCAAAATTCAATTAATGTACTGCACCACCAGTAGAAAAAAGTACAAAAAATGATCATCTCAGAAGAGGCAGAAATAGGAAAATGCAATCATTTCATGGAAACAAGGATATCTGCTCTCACCACATTTATTCAACATTGTGATGCAGGTTCTATCTGGGGAGATTAGGCAAGAAAAAGAAATAAAAGATACCTAGTTTGGAAATGAAGAAGTAAAATTATCTCTAGTCATAGCTGACATGATTTTACATATAGAAAATCCCAATGAATCCACAGAGCCATTAGAACTAATAAGTGAGTTTAGCAAGTTTGCAGGAAACAAGTTCAATCCAATATACTAGCAACGAACAATCTGAAAATAAGTTAAGGAAATCATTCTGTTTACAGTAGTATGCAAAGGAATAAACTACTTGTGAATGAATTTTACAAAAGAAGAGCAAGACTTGCATACTAAACACTACAAAACTTTGAAAAATTAAAGATTTAAATAAGAAAGAAATCCTATGTTCATGGATAAGAAGACAATATTATTACAATGGCACTACTCTCCAAACTGATCTACAGATTCAGTGAATTTCCTATCAAAATCCTAGATACCTCTTTTTAAAAAATTGACAAGGTGATCCCAGAATCCATTTGAAAATGCAAGAGATCTAGGAGTCAAAATGTCCTTGAAAAAAAACAAAGTTGAAAAAATTAAATTTTCTGCTTTCAAAACTTACTATAAATCCACTGTAATTAAGACAATATGGCACTGGCTTGAGGATACACGTATATCCCAGTGGAATAGAATTGGAGTTTGGATGTAAACCCTTAGATTCATCGTCAGTTGATTTTCAAAAAATTAATGGGAAAAGAACAGCCTTTTCAACAAATGGTGTTGGGGCAACTAAACATTTACTTACAAAAGAATGAAGTTGGATCTTAATTTATATCATACCCAAAAATTAACTCAAAATTGATAAACTTAAATGTAAATCTTCATGGTCTTGGCTTAGGCAATGATTTCTTAAGAAGGTATGACACCAAAAGCATAAGGGAAAAAATAATATATATATATGTATATAAGTTAGACTGCATCAAAATTTAAAACTTTTGCGCTTCAAAACACGGTATCAAGAAACTGAAAAGACGACCCACAGAAAGAGAGAAAATATTTGTAAATTCTATATCTGATAAAGAATTTTTTTTCTTATTTTATACACGGATGTTTTTGCTTTTGACCACCTTCAATCATTTTACCCATCCCCCCACCCACCACCTCTGGGAAACACCAATCAATTCTCTATCTAGGAGCTCAGTTTTGTTTTGTTTGTTATTGTTTTTAGATTCCACATATAAGTTAGATGAAATGGTATTTACCTTTCTCTCTCCGACTTATTTCACTTAGCATAACGCCCTCAAGATCCATCCATGTTGTTGCAAACGGCAAGATTTCCTTCTTTTTTATGGCTGAATATTCCATTGTATATACATACCACAGTTTCTTTATCCATTCATCCATCATTGGACACCTAGGCTGTTTTCATTTCTTGGCTACTGTAAGTAATGCTGCAATAAACATAGGGGTGTATATATATCTTTTGAGTTAGTGTTTTTGTTTTCTTTGGGTAAATACCCAGAGGTGGATTTTTTGGATCATGTGGTCGTTTTATTGTTAATTTGTTGAGGAAACGCCATCTTATTTTCTGTAGTGGCTGCACCAGTTTACATTCCCACCAGCTGTGCATGAGGGTTCCCTTTCCTCCACACCCTCACCAGCACTTGTCATTTCTTATCTTTTTGATAATAGACATTCTAACAGGTATGAGGTAATATATTATTGTGATTTTCTAAAAAAAATTTTATTGGAGTATAGCTGATTTACAATGTTGTGTTAGTTTCAGGAGTACAGCAAAGTGATTCAGTTATACATATACATCTATCCACTCTTTTTTTTTTCTTAGATTCTTTTCCCATATAGGCCATTACAGAGTATTGTGTAGAGTTCCCTGTGCTGAACAGCAGGTTCTTATTAGTTATCTATTTTATGTACAGTAGTGTGTATATGTCAGTCCCAATCTCCCAATTTATCTCTCCCCTGCCTTATCCCCTGGTAACCATAAGTTTGTTTTCTACATCTGTGACTCTACTCCTGTTTTGTAAATAAGATCATTTGTACCGTTTTTTTTAGATTCTACATATAAGTGATATCATATGATATTTGCCTTTCTCTGTCTGACTTCACTCAGTATGATAATCTCTAGGTTCATCCCTGTTGCTGCAAATGGCATTATTTTGTTCTTTTTTACAGCTGAGTAATATTCCATTGTATATATGTACCACAACTTCTTTATCCAGTCCTCTGTCGATGGACATTTAGATGGCTTCCATATCTTGGCTATTGTGAATAGTGCTTCTGTAAACATTGGGGTGCATGTATCTTTTCAAATTAGAGTTTCCTCCAGATATATGCCCAGGAATGGGATTGCTGGGTCATGTGGTAGTTCTATTTTAAGGTTTTTGAGGAACATCCATACTGTTCTCCATAGTGGCTGTATCAATTTACATTCCCACCAACAGTGCAAGAGGATCCTCTTTTCTCCACAGCCTCTCCTGAATTCATTGTTTGTAGAGTTTTTGATGATGGCCATTCTGACCAGTGTGAGGTGATACCTCATTGTAGTTTTGATTTGCATTTCTCTAATAATTAGTGATGTTGAGCATCTTTTCGTGGGCTTTTTGCCCATCTGTATGTCTTCTTTGGAGAAATGTCTATTTAGAACTTCTACCCATTTTTTGATTGGGTTATATCATTGTGATTTTTATGTGCATTTCTCTGATGATTAATGAAGCTGAGAACATTTTCATGTTCCTGTTGGCAACTCATATGTCTTCTATGGAAAAAATGTCTCTTTAGTTCCAATTTTATGATTAGATTGTTTGGCCTTTTTTCTATTGAGTTATATGAGTTCTTTATATATTTTGGATATTTACCCCTTATCAGATATATAATTTGCAAATATTTTCTCTCACTTGATAGGTTGCCTTTTCATTTTGTTGATGATTTCCTTTGTTGTGTAGAAGCTTTTAATTTGATGTACTCCCACTTGTTTATTTTTGCTTTTGTTGCCTTTGCTTTTGATGTAAAACCCAAAAATTCATCGCCAAGACCAATGTGAAAAAACTTATTGCCTTTATTTTCTTCTAGAAGCTTCATGGTTTCAGGTCTATGTTCAAGTCTTTAATCCGTTTTGAGTTAATTTTTTCATATAGTGTGAGATAGTAGTCCAGTTTCATTATTTTGTATGTGCTGTTCAATTTTCCCAACACCATTTTTTGAAGAGACTGTCTTTTCCCCATTGTATATTCTTGACTCCTTTGTCATAAATTAATTGACCATATATGCATGGATTTATTTCTGGGCTCTCTATTTTGTTCCATTGATCTATGTGGCTGCTTTTATGCCAATACCACATTGTTTTGATTACTATATAGATTTAAAATACAGTTTGAAATCAGAAAATGTGATGCCTTCATCTTTGTTCTTCTTTCTCAAGATTGCTTTGGTTATTCAGAGTCTTTTGTGGCTCCATACAAATTTTAGGTTGTTTGTTCTATTTCTGTGAAAAATGCCGTTGGAATTTTGATAGGGATTGCATTGAATCTTTAGGTTGCTTTGGGTAGTGTGGCCATTTTAACAATATTTAGCCTTCCAATCCATGGGCACATAAAATCATTCCATTTGTTGATGTCATCTTTTATTTCTTTCATCAGTGTCTTATAGTTTTCAGTGTACAATTCTTTCACCTCCTTGGCTAAAGTTATTCCTAGGTAGTTTATTCTTTTTGATGCAACTGACAAGGCATTGATATTCATAATATGTAAAGAGATGTTAAAACTCAATAACGAAGAGGTGGATAGCCCACTTTAAAAAATGGCAAAGGGGGCTTCCCTGGTGGCGCAGTGGTTGAGAGTCCGCCTGCAGATGCAGGGGACACGGGTTCATGCCCCGGCCTGGGAAGATCCCACATGCCGTGGAGCGGCTGGGCCCATGAGCCATGGCTGCTGAGCCTGTGCGTCTGGAGCCTGTGCTCCACAATGGGAGAGGCCGCAACAGTGAGAGACCCACGTACCACAAAAAAAAAAAAAAAAAAAAAAAAAAAAAAAAAAAAAGGCAAAGGATTTGAATAGACTTTTCTCCAAAGAAGACATACAAATGGAAAATAATCACACAAAAAGATGTTAAACTTCATTATAATTAGGAAATTCAAATCAAAACCACCATGAGATACCACTTCACACCCACTAGGATGGTAGTGTTCAAAAACAGAAATGGTGTGTGTTGGCCAGGATGTGTAGATATTGGAATCCTCATACATTGCTTGTTTGACTGTAAAACTGATGCAGCCACTTTGGAAAATAATTTGGTGATTTCTTAAAATGTTAAATATTGAGTTACCATTTGACTTAGGATTTCACTCCTAGGTATATACCCAAGAGAAATAAAAATATAATACATCCACTCAAAAACCTGTACATCAGTGTTTATAGCGGCATTATTATTAATAGTAAAATGTGGAACAACCTTAATGTACATCAACTGATGAATAGATAAATATATGTGGTATAGCCATACAATGGAATATTATTTCCTAATGAAAAGGAGTAAAGCACTAGATGCATTCTACAACATGGAGAAACTTCAAAAACAATAGTGTAACTGATAGAAGCCCGTCACAAAAGACCATATATTTATGATTCCATTTATATGAAATGTATAGAAAAGGTAAACCCATAGAGCTAGAAAGTAGATTAGTGGGGGCCAAGCATAGGGGAGAGGGGAGAAAGGCAAGTGATGTAATGGATAAGGAGTTTCTTGTAGGGGTGATGTAAATAATCTAAAATTAGATAGTGGTGATAATCGTACAACTCTGTGAATAAGCTAAAAGCAGTGAATTGTACACTTTAAATGGTTGTTTTTATGGTATATGAATTGTATTTCAGCAAAGCTGATATTAAGGAAAAAAAAGATTCAAAAAAGTTACAGCCCAGACCTAAGGCCTAAATGTAAACAAAATAGAAAAATAAATCACAACATGGGAAATTTTAAATGTTAATAAAAGGCATTACCACCAAAAGAGTGATATAGTAAAAAATATAACATACCACAACACAACATAGCATACTATAACATAATATAATTCAATATAAGTAGAATGTAATAGTATGATACATACTAGATTATGAAGTGTTATTACATGACCTGACATGACCCTGGAATAGATGTGGAAAATACAGCTGGGAACAGATCACACCAGTCACCAGAAATTGACTGTAGAACCAGTGTTTTGGGAACCAGAGATGCGAGAACAGAGCTTCTGCCTGTATTTTGCCCCACTCTGTTTCTCTTCCTTGGTGTTATCATGGGATGAACACATCCAGAACCCCAAATAATTTTTCTGTGAAAGCCAGGTCATAAGAAGCCAAGCACAGTGAGCTAGAAGCACCAGCCTTGGACCACTCTCCAAGGTGGTACAGCCAGTCTGTTACTCATAAAAAAATGGCCTTCAAACTCAGGCATGCCTTCAAACTCAGGCAGCCAAGACTTTTTTTAATGGCATATAACAGTAAAATTAGAGTCTACTTAAAATACCTTTTTGTATTCAATTTTTATACATATATACACAAAATTTAGAACACCCCATATTTAAACTCCATATATATATAATTTTACATACATGCATAAGCATACACGTGCTTATTTCTGGTATACGTTTTTGGGTTTCTTTTCTGCTTGTCTCCTCCTTCCTTTATGCTTCCTTCTTCATTGATGTCAAATACGCTCCTCCAAATAATCCATGTTTAAAATCTAATACTATGCATATTTTTTTCTTTACTCCTATAATCCTATGTAGTTATGCATAGTCACACAGTGGGGATTATCTTGATTTTTAAAAATGAAGTCATAGTGGTCTGGTTCTCTACATCTTGATTTTCATCCTACAATACCTTGTAGAAATTCTTCCAAGGCATCTGATACGGCTTTTAATTCATTCTTTTAAGGCTACACAGAAGTCCTAACTGTCCACACTGTGACTGTGTTATAACGTGTTCAGCCATTCCCTCACTCAGGCACATTCATTTTGCTTCCACTTTTTGGCTACTATGAAAAATGCTGCAATAAACAGCTTCAATTCTTGGAAATATATGTCCTATGTATGTTTTAGTTTCTAAGGCACAAATTCCCAGGAGTAGCATGAAATATATAATTATAGAGAGAAATATATAATTTATATATATATAAAAACACAAATGGTTGTTCCCAGAAAGACTGTAATGCTTTTTACATCTACCTCAATGTATTTATGTATAATTTCCCCTACTCTCACCTATAATAGCGATTTTCATATTTTCATATTTCAAATTTTCATATTTGCTGTGTATATATTATCTATCCAATTAGTGAGGATTCTACCCATTCCAATTTTAAAAAGAGAGCTACCCAGCTGCTCAACCAAAAAGGGAATAGATTTGCTCACCAAGTTATACAATATTATCAAGACTTGGTTTCTCTCTCTTTCTCTCTCAGCTTCCTTCCTCCCTGTTGAGCTCATTCTCAGCTTGGCTCTCCCCCTCTGGTCACAGGATGGTGGCCAGCAACTCCTAGAATTGCCTTCCTCCAGCTTGAGATCCAACAGGAAAGAGACAGAGCCTTGTTGTAGCATTCACAGCGACAGTTCAGAAGTTGACCCCTACTAGACCAACTGTACACGTTTTTGAACATAACTCTGTATGGCTGTGAAAATGTGATTCCTTGATTGACTTACGTCTGGGTCACATGCTCTCCCAGGACTAGAGGTAGAGCCTCAGCCAGACTATCTATCTGCGATGGGGCCGGCAGGCAGGGGGAAGAAGTCCCTTTAAAAACAGCAGGACTGTTGCCACGAAAAGACAGAATAGCAACAGAGTTGTCCACTACATCTTTCTTAATATGTGAATTACAACTGTGTCTTATTCATATTGCACTTGGTACAGAAGGATGTGTTCATCATAAGTCGATTATGGTTCACCCCTATAAACAGCTGTAAATGTCAAAATTACAATTTTAACCTTTTGTTGAACTTTCTACTATAGTTTATTGTATCTTCACTGATAATCATATCATCTCCTCTGTTCTTATTACTTGAGGGTAATCACTAGGAGTGTCTGTTGTCAGAATAGGCTATATTCCAATATAATTAGGATCTATGGGAAATATAGGGTTATTGGCTTTTAATGTTATTTTCTTAATATCTTAGTCTTACTTATGTCTTTTTTGATTTCCTCTTTTTCATAATATTACTGTTCCCATCTCTAGCCTTTTCTACTTCAACTCTCCCATCCTTGAAACCTGCCACTTATAATATATACAAGTTGCCTGGGAAATAAGAGGTAAGAGTGAGAATCTAAGGTGTCTCTTCATTAGGAAAGTGCACAAGCTTCAGTACAAACTCAGCCTGGGTCAGGCTGAGTCAGTCTTGATCACAGTTGTGTATGAGCACCTAGAGGCTGGCTCACTTATTTGTTGAATAAATAAAATTATTTAGGGTTTTCAGAGCTCTTGTTTGCTCAATTTCCTTAGTTTTATCAAAGATAGATGAGGTTGTCAGGTAACTAATTCAGGTTAAGTGAAGTTTTAGTGTCTGTGTGTGTACACAAGCACATATACTATATTGTATATTATAAATATACAGATATAATAGGAGCGTGGACTCTGGAATCTATGTTCAAAACATGACTTCAGCACTAACTAGCTGTGTGATCTAGAAAATCCACTAAACCTCTCTGCCTCAGGACTTCTATCTGTAACATAGCAGTAATAATGGTATCTACTTCAAAGGGCTGTTGTATTGAGATTCATCTTTGTGAAGCTCAGGATGGTGCCTGGTATGTGATATGTTCCATTAGTGATAGTTGGTATCATTTGTTAACTTTTCCCTCCCCACTAGATTGTGTGTGATAATAGTCTGAAAACCTATCACAGTTCCTGGTACGTGATAGGTTACATACAAATATTTAATAAATTAGAAACTACAAGATACTTTGCCTCTGTTCCTAGATATGCACATGTATATTTACACCATCTCAGACAGGAACTATCTTAAATATTGCTGGACTAGGAATCAGCAGGTATAAAATGAAATGAGACTGCATAGGCCTGGATTTATAACAAAGCCGTCGTAATTCCTGAAAATTGTGCTGAGAAATCCCTGAAATGGAATTACATTTTCCTGTTTCCCTTTTAATAAGCTACTCATTTTCCTGATCAAAAATTCTTTCTCCAGCAATGTTTTGCATGGAGAGACCATGATTTTCAAAAAGACAAAGCAATTAAGAGGGAAAAGAGTGCCCAACAGGTTGAGTACAGGAATAGCGGAGTTTTTCTTTTTTTTTGGAAGCATTCAGATTCTGACCTGAGAGCTGTTCCACTTTTAAATAACATTGCCTCAAGTTACCTGGGGAATCCTTTCTGAACACGCTGACCCTGGAATGTCTTCGGGATGTCTCCACTACATTTTCTACTGTAATTTCTTGCCCCATAGCCACACTCCCCCCAGCCCTCACAAAGCACCAGGCTTTATTTTAAAAATCAAACACAAAGAAAATCATGATTATACAGAGATGTTAAGAACCAGAGCTCTACCTTCAGCTTTCAATCCTCTTATTAATTCCCCTGTCATGACTCTTGTCGAGGGAATGATCTGGTGTCCAGTGTGCTCAATCAGTGTTCTCTTAGTCACTTTCATTAGGAGCCATGTTTTCTTGACAAAGGATAACAAATGGACACTGTTGGTCCCTAATGTGCTTTTGGCTAGAGATCCTGCACCATTTCTCCGTGAAGCAATTGCAATTATTTGTCATTTTAATATGACTTGGCAAGGAGGCCCGAAAAACATGGCTATTATTCATCAGTATGTATACTTTGTACTTATATTAATATTAGAATATCATTATCACTCGTCTCACATTGTATGAGTGAGACAAAATTACACCGTGTAAAAAATGCATTAAATTCTCTTCAGCTGCACTGATACAGCACGAGTAAAGGTAATTTAAGAGCTTGCACCATTTATATGCTAAACGCTACCATTTATTATTATTAGTGGAGAAATACTTTTACCTTTGCACTAATGGAAAATATATCAATATGTTCCCGCTGTTAATTAGAAATAATATAGCTAATACTAAAACTCAAACCTTTTGAGATGGATCTGTCCATCCTTTTACATCCTGAAATGTTCTAGTGCCTAATTCTTCTATCATGTTGGCATAATGTAAATTTAATTTTGATATTAGAACTTAACTCTTTCATTCTTTCATTCTGCATTCTTTCATAGGCTTTTGCATTTAAGATTAGTTGGAACCCTTTGAAATGCAAGAACTAGCTTTGTAAATAGCTACTAATAATTTATCAGGCCACCTTCTCTCAATGGATATAGTAATATTGTACCGTACTTGTGATGAAAGAAGTTAAATCCCTATCCAGTTCTGGGTAGTTTTAAATTATTTCTGTAATTTTATCAGTCCTTTTTTCTAATTCCAAGCTAGAGCTAAGTAAAATTCAAGTGTGTTTCAAGTAAGTAATGTTTTAAATTGCTACATGCTAAGCCAATGGAAGGAGAGGGAGAATTTACTAGAGTGTTTCTTTGAATTAAGGACAACACACACACACACACACGCACACACATATATGCACATGCACGTACACACACACACACGCACACACACACACGTATTCATACTGTAATAAGAACCAAATAAACACCAGTCA
Organism: Phocoena sinus; assembly: GCF_008692025.1. Classification (NCBI taxonomy): domain Eukaryota; kingdom Metazoa; phylum Chordata; class Mammalia; order Artiodactyla; family Phocoenidae; genus Phocoena; species Phocoena sinus. The sequence continues at coordinate 6,332,866 of NC_045764.1, forward strand.
AGTAGATTTCCATGTTTCTAACGTGAATAAGACCTGTATCATCACAGCTCAAAGTAAAATTAAACGTTTTTTTATTCATTTAAATTTTTTCATTCATTATTTACTAAGTGCCTTAGAAAAGGCCAGTACATTTTTTAAATCACCTACTGTATACAAGGAGACTGTACTAAGGCCTGATTTCAATTCATAAAACTTAGAAAGTTGGAGAGCCAGAAAATGGCCTCTTAGCTGAGAAAGAAAGCACAGGGCAGAAATCAAGGCAAAATATCACGCTTGTTTGTGTTGGTGGGTAGGACGGGTAGGATGGAAGAAAGGAAAAGACTAGAAACAATTAAGAGAGCATTGCCAAATTTCCAGTTATAAGATAACTGGAATGAAATAAACTGAGCTAAAGAGACATACGTACATTTAAGGATACTCATCCCATTACTATTTATAAAATAAGGGATTGGTTAAATGAAATATAGATCATCTATACAATGAATTGTCCAAAATTATTTTTTAAAAACTATAGGTATGAAGACACTTAAAATTATGTCTTAAGAGTATATTTTTTAAAGCAGAGATGTAAAAATACATCAAGTAAAAATAGATTTTTTAAAGGAATATACACACATACGTAACACAGATATATACATGTATAAAGCAGTATGCTACAAAATATTTACTAAGTGACAAGATTATGGGTGATTTTAATTTTCTTCTTTATACTTTTTGTATTACTCAGATTTTCTGCAATGACTGTATTACTTGGTCAGAGGAAAGTCACTCAAAGGGCATACTAAAATATTAATTAGAAGATTATTTTTTAATGTGTAGAATTTAAAACCTTTATTTTTACAACTCAATACTGGACTAAATTATGGGTTTCTGTTGAATTTATTAGGAGGCTTAAATTTGTGCTAAATAAACTTTTGGCCCTTCTTAATGATATTTAAATACTGATGCTTAATATTTTTTAAGTATCCATAGGAAAGGCTAAGCCTTGTAGGAGATATATTAAAAACTTGCTACCAGGCTAAGGAAATCACAGAAAACCTCTAGGAAATACAAAAACACTATTTTTTAAGATAAACATTAGTAATATCGCCCAACTTTTTTCAAAACTTGGGTCACTCACTGACAGTGTTCCCCCAGTGTCAAATTTGAAACACAGATGGATTCAAAAACTCATGAAAACTAATGTAAGTTTTTAGTGAACACCTCTTGAGGAGACAGTGAAACATGAATTACATTGTACAACGCATGGCAAAATTTCCCCCCAAATGCTCTTTGAGCATCTCTTCTTCACCTCAAATTTCCGTCCCTGGCTTTCTCACCCTCCCAGGAGTCTTCACGGTTTTCTGCTTGTCTGCATGATTTCTCTATGCCAAAGTTCCTCCAACTTTCTCCTTCCTCTCGGTCATTCCCTTCCCACCCTCTGCAGAAACCTCCACTCCATTTTGATGGGAAGATCATTTGTAGTCTTGCTTGGATTCTTCCAGTTTTCTTCTCCAGCATCCATCCCCGTCAGCACCTTGGTTTACTCACCTATAAAAATGTGAATTTTATTACCAACCTCAGAATGGGTGACCAGGGTAGCCTGTCATCTAGTTCACATTCAATAAGTAGCAACTTACTCCATTAACTATGATAGCTCTGTTTTAATTTTATCAATCTCTTCTCAACCACTTTTAAAGTAGTCAAAATATGGTTGTGCATTAAGAGCCTTTATACCTCATTATCTTCTGTGAAACAAAGTTCAAACAATAGTTAAAACAACACAGAAGGGACTTCCCTGGTGGCACAGTGGTTAAGAATATGCCTTCCAATGCAGGGGACATGGGTTAGAGCCCTGGTCCGGGAAGATCCCACATGCCTCGGAGCAACTGAGCCCGTGTGCCACAATTACTGATCCTACACTCTAGAGCCCATGAGCCACAACAGCTGAGCCTGCATGCCACAACTACTGAAGCCTGTGCTCTGCAACAAGAAAAGCCACTGCAATGAGAAGCCTGTGCACTGCAATGAAGAGTAGCCCCTGCTCACCGCACGCAAAAACAAAGACCCAATGCAGCCATAAAAAAATAAATAAACGATTTATTTTTAAAAACAAAGAAGCTTCCAATTTCAATAGAATAGGAAATAGTCACAACATTGAACAACAATTCTGAAGAGCAGCTGCCAGCCAGATAGAGTAAAATTTGGAGTGAAGTGAGGGAGATATTAAGTGAAGGCTTAGATCTTTGATATCACCTGCATCTTGCTTGCCAAATCTCCTGTAGTTGAAACTGCTCTGAAGGGCCTAGAAGTGACCTTTTTCTTGGAACAGAAAGATGTTGGGAAAGTTTTAGCAATATCCGTGAACTGTGTTTGACCCTGAAGAATATTAGAAAAGGTAAGGGAAAACCCTCATAGATCTTTCATATGAAAGAAACGTATACAAAATCCTTAAATAAAAACGGAGTGACCTAAGAACTTAATACCAAGCCAAGATGTCATGAACATTTAAAAACAATAGACAGGTATAAATTCTTATGACCTTGGATCAAGCAGTGGTTTCTTAGATATGTCACCAAAAGCACAAGCAGCCAAAGAAAAGAATAGATAAATAAGAATAAATGATACCTAAGTTTTAAATTAAAATTTAAAACTTCTGTATGTCAAAGGATACCATCAAGAAAGCGAAAAGATGACCCATAGAATTGGGCAAAAGTTTTACAAATCATGTATCTGATACGGAATTTGTATCTAGAATACTTAAGAACTCTGACAACCCAATAATAAACAAAGAACCCAATTAAAAAGTGGGCAGGGCTTCCCTGGTGGCGCAGTGGTTGGGAGTTCGCCTCTCGATGCAGGGGATGCGGGTTCGTGCCCCGGTCCGGGGAGATACCACGTGCCGCAGAGGGGCTGGGCCGCGCAGGCATGAGCCTGCGCGTCCGGAGCCTCTGCTCCGCAACGGGAGAGGCCACAACAGAGAGAGGCCCGCGTACCGCAAAAAAAAAAAAAAAAAAAAAAAAAAAGTGGGCAAAGGATCTGAACAGACTTTTCTATAAAGAAAATGTGCAAATGGCCAATAAGCCCATGAAAAGATGCTCATCAGACCCACCATGAAATCCCACTTCATAGTCATGAGGATGGCTGTAATGAAAAAGAGATAATAACAAGTGTTGTGGAGGATGTGGAGAAATTGGAATCCTCATACACTACTGGTCAGAATGCAGAATGGTGCGTTCCCTTTGGAAAACAGTGTTGCATTTTCCCAACAGGTTAGACGCAAGAGTTCCCACATGACCCAGCAATTCCACTCCTGGGAATATACCAAGAGAATTGAAAACTTACATCCACACAGAAACTTGTGCACAAATGTTCATAGCAACATTATTCACAGTAGCCAAAAGGTTGAAACAACCCGATGTCCATCAGCTGATGAATGGATAAATACAATACGGTAGCGGTCCCCAACCTTCTTGGCACTAGGGACTGGTTTCGTGGAAGACAGTTTTTTCATGGATGGCAGGGGTGGGAGTATTGGTTCAGGTCGTAACGCGAGCGATGGGGGGCGGCAGATGAAGCTTCACTCGCTTGCCAGCCGCTCACCTCCTGCTGTGTGGCCCAGTTCCTAACAGGCTGCAGACCAGTAACAGTCCTTGGCCCGGGGGTTGCGAACCCCTGCAATGTGGCATATCCATGCAATGGAATGGTATCAGGCTGTAGAAAGAAATAAAATACTGATACATGCTACAACATGGCTGAATCTTGAAAACATTGCGCTAAGTGGAAGAATCTAGTCGCAAAGGGCCACATACTGTATGGTTCCATTTATACAAAGTATCCAGAATAAGTAATCTATAGAGACAGAAAATAGATTAGTGATTTCCTAGGGCTGGGATGATGGGGGGATTGGAGGTGGCAGCTTGGAGGTGTGGAGGATCTTTGGGGGTTGATGAAAGTGTTCTAAAACTGACCGTGGTAATGGTCCTGCAACTCTATGAATATACTGAAAGCAGGTTAATTGTACACTTTAAGTGGTGAATTATAAGGCATGTGAATTACATCTCAGTAAAGCTTTTAAATAAAACACAATAGACAATTTTGATCATTCAAGGCCTCAGGGACTATGGCAACTACAAGGCAGATAGTCTAAACAGATAGTCTATACACACACACACACACACACACACACACACACACACACACACGTGTGTGTCTCAAGAAACCTTGGATTGTATGAGAAACTGTATTATGAGGTTGGGGAAACAGGACCCAGACCCATTTTAGGAACATTTTTAAGAATTTCAATGTTTTTGTTTTTTTTGAGGATATTGTTTGACCTGTACTGTAGACAAATTTGGGCAATAATAAACCTCTCAATAAAAGGTTTTACAGTTAACTTAATAGCCCTAATACCATCTAAATGAATCTTGAAAATTCAGTGAGATATACCATAGATACCTAATTAAATAATATCTATAATACAGCTTAATAACTTACCTCGAACTTTTTAAACTTCTTAAAAATACTTAATGTCAGAGCATCACATTGGTTAAACTGGAGGATACCAGAATCTCTGATGAGAGTGTAAGCTGTAACACCAATGCCTTAATAGTCCTTTAATCCAGTCATTATTTTTATGTACCTAAAATACTGATATGGAAATATCAGGAAACTATTGACAACAGAAATTTAGACACAAGTGACAGCTAAAAATTTAGAGCCTAGAATTACTGATTTATAAAGAAAAATGAAGAGAATTAAATATATACAAAATTATTTTTGCTGAATGATAAAGTACTGTGATAATTAGGAGTATCTTTAAATTGTGAAAAAGAAATGGATAGAGGCTTGTTTAGAATAATCCAAAGACATGATCAGTAAAATTAAAAAACGTTAATTTTTGAATGGCACTGTAGGAAAACACTAATAAATTGATCACAAGGTTTTTGATAATACTCCTGCAGAGCATAACTTGAGTCTTAGGCGTTTTTATTTTCTTTGCTTTTTTAACATCTTTATTGGAGTATAATTGCTGTACAGTGATGTGTTAATTTCTGCTGTATCACAAAGTGAATCAGCTCTATATATACATATATCCCCATATCCCCTCCCTCTCATGTCTCCCTCCCACCCTCCCTATCCCACCCCCTAGGTGGTCACAAAACACCGAGCGCTGATCTCCCTGTGCTGTGTGGCTCCTTCCCGCTAGCTATTTTACATTTGGTGGTGTATATATTTCCATGCCACTCTCTCACTTCGTCCCAGCTTATCCTTCCACCTCCCAGTGTCCTCAAGTCCATTCTCTACATCTGTGTCTTTATTCCTATCCTGCCCCTAGGTTCTTCAGAAACTTTTTTTTTTATGATTCCAAGTATATGTGTTAGCATATGGTATTTGTTTTTCTCTTTCTGACTTACCTCACTCTGTTTGACTGACTCTAGGTCCATCCACCACACTACAAATAACTCAATTTCGTTTCTTTTTATGGCTGACTAATATTCCATTGCATATATGTGCCACATCTTCTTAATCCATTCATCTGTCGATGGACACTTAGGTTGCTTCCATGTCCTGGCTATTGTAAATTGAGCTGCAATGAACATTGTGGTACATGACTCTTTTTGAATTATGGTTTTCTAAGAGTATATTCCCATTAGTGGGATTGCTGGGTCATATGGTAGTTCTATTTTTAGTTTTTTGAGGAAGCTCCATACTGTTCTCCATAGTGGCTGTATCAATTTCCATTCCCACCAACAGTGCAAGAGTGTTCCCTTTTCTCCACACCCTCTCGAACATTTATTTTTTGTAGACTTCTTGATTGTGACCATGCTGACTGGTGTGAGATGATATCTCATTGCAGCTTTGATTTGCATTTCTCTAATGATTAGTGATGTTGAGCATCCTTTCATGTATTTGTTGGCAATCTGTATATCTTCTTTGGATAAATGTCTATTTAGGTCTTCTGCCCATTTTTGGACTGGGTTGTTTGTTGTTTTGATATTGAGCTGCATGAGCTATTTGTATATTTTGGAGATTAATCCTTTGTCAGTTGTTTCATTTGCAAATATTTTCTCCCATTCCGAACATTGTCTTTTTGTCTTCTTTATGGTTTCTTTTGCTGTGAAAAAGCTTTTAAGTTTCACTAGGTCCCATTTGCTTAATTTTGTTATTTCCCTTTCTGTAGGTGGTTGGTCAAAAAGGATCTTGCTGTGATTTATGTCATAGAGTATTCTGCCTATGTTTTCCTCTAAAAGTTTTATAATGTCTGACCTTACATTTAGGTCTGCAATCCATTTTTAGTTTATTTTTGTGTATGGTGTTAGGGAGAATTCTAATTCCATTCTTTTACATTGTAGCTGTCCAGTTTTCCCAGCACCAATTATTAAAGAGTATGTCTTTTCTCCATTGTATATTCTTGCCTCCTTTATCAAAGATAGGTTGACCATATGTGTGTGGGTTTATCTCTGGGCTTTCTATCCTGTTCCATTGATCTATATTTCTGGTTTTGTGCCAGTACCATACTATCTTGATTACTGTAGCATTGTAGTATAGTCTGAAGTCAGGGAGCCTGATTCCTCCAGCTCCATTTTTCTTTCTCAAGATTGCTTTTGCTATTCGGGGTCTTTTGTGTTTCCATACAAATTGTGAACTTTTTTGTTCTATTTCTGTGAAAAATGCCATTGGTAGTTTAATAGGGATTGCACTGAATCTGTAGGTTGCTTTGGGTAGTATAGTCATTTTCACAATGTTGATTCTTCCAACCAAGATAATAGTATATCTCTCCATCTGTTGGTATCATCTTTAATTTCTTTCATCAGTGTCTTATAGTTTTCTGCATACAGGTCTCTGGTCCCTTGGGTAGGTTTGTTCCTAGGTATTTTATTCTTTTTATTGCAGTGGTAAGTGGGAGTGTTTCCTTAATTTGCCTTTCAGATTTTTCATCATTACTGTATAGGAAAGCAAGAGATTTCTGTGCATTAATTTTGTATCCTGCTACCTTACCAAATTCATTGATTAGCTCTAGTAGTTTTCGGTAGCATCTTTAGGATTCTGTATGTATAGTACCATGGCATCTGCAAACAGTGACAGCTCTACTTCTTCTTTTCTGATTTGGATTCCTTTTATTTCGTTTTCTTCTTGGATGGCTATGGCTAAAACTTCTAAAACTATGTTGAATAATAGTGGTGAGAGTGGGCAGCCTTGTCTTGTTCCTGATCTTAGTGGAAATGGTTTCAGTTTTTCACCATTGAGAACGATGTTGGCTGTGGGTTTGTCGTATATGGCCTTTATTATGTTGCGGTAAGTTCCCACTATGCCTACTTTCTGGTGGGTTTTTATCATAAATGGGTGTTGAATTTTGTCGAAAGCTTTCTCTGCATCTATTGAGATGATCATATGGTTTTTCTCCTTCAATTTGTTAATATGGTGTATCACATTGATTGATTTGCATATATTGAAGAATCTTTGCATTCCTGGGATAAACACCACTCGCACATGGTGTATGATCCTTTTAATGTGCTGTTGGATTCTGTTTGCTAGTGTTTTGTTGAGGATTTTTGCATCTATGTTCATCAGTGATATTGGCCTGTAGTTTTCTTTCTTTGTGACATCTTTGCCTGGTTTTGATATCAGGGTGATGGTGGCTGCATAGAATGAGTTTGGGAGCGTTCCTCCCTCTGCTATATTTTGGAAGAGTTTGAAAAGGATAGGTGTTAGCTCTTCTCTAAATGTTTCATAGAATTTTTGTGTAGCCATCTGCTCCTGAGCTTTTGTTTGTTGGAAGATTTTAAATCACAGTTTCAATTTCAGTGCTTGTGATTGGTCTGTTTATATTTTCTATTTCTTCCTGGTTCAGTCTCGGAAGGTTGTGCTTTTCTAAGAATTTGTCCATTTCTTCCAGGTTGTCCATTTTATTGGCATAGAGTTGCTTGTAGTAATCTCTCATGATCCTTTGTATTTCAACAGTGTCAGTTGTTACTTCTCCTTTTTCATTTCTAATTCTATTGATTTCTGTCTTCTCCCTTTTTTCCTGATGAGTCTGGCTAATGGTGTATCAATTTTGTTTATCTTCTCAAAGAACCAGCTTTTAGTTTTATTGATCTTTGCTATTGTTTCCTTCATTTCTTTTTCATTTATTTCTGATCTGATCTTTATGATTTCTTTCCTTCAGCTAACTTTGGGGGGTTTTAGGTCTTCTTTCTCTGATTGCTTTAGGTGTAAGCTTACATTGTTTATTTGAGATGTTTCTTGTTTCTTGAGGTAGGATTGTATTGCTATACACTTCCCTCTTTGAACTCCTTTGCTGCTTCCCATAGGTTTTGGGTCGTTGTGTTTTCATTGTCATTTGTTTCCAGGTATTTTTTAATTTCCTCTTTGATTTCTTCAGTGATCTCTTGGTTATTTACTTGTGTATTGTTTAGCCTCCATGTGTTTGTATTTTTTACAGTTTCTTTTCCTGTAATTGTTATCTAGTCTTATAGTGTTGTGGTCGGAAGAGATATTTGATACGATTTCAATTTTCTTAAATTTACCAAGGCTTGATTTGTGATCCAATGTATGATCTATCCTGCCGAATGTTCCATGAGCACTTGAGAAGAAAGTGTATTCTGCTGTTTTTGGATGGAATGTCCTATAAATATCAATTAGGTCCATCTTGTTTAATGTGTCATTTAAAGCTTGTGTTTCCTTATTTATTTTCATTTTGGATGGTCTGTCCATTGGTGAAAGTGAGGTGTCAAAGTCCCCTACTGTGACTGTGTTACTGTCAATTTCCCCTTTTATGGCTGTTAGCATTTGCCTTATGTATTGAGGTACTCCTATGTTGGGTGCATAAATATTTACAATTGTTGTATCTTCTTCTTGGACTGATCCCTTGATCATTATGTAGTGTCCTTCTTTGTCTCTTGCAATAGTCTTTATTTTAAGGTCTATTTTGTCTGATGTGAGAACTGCTATTCCATCTTCCTTTTGATTTCCATTTGCATGGAGTATCTTTTTCCATCCTCCTCACTTTCAATCTGTATGTGTCCCTAGGTCTGAAGTGGGTCTCTTGTAGGCAGCATATTTATGGGTCTTGTGTTTTGTATCCATTCAGCCAGTCTGAGTCTTTTGGTTGGAGCATTTAATCCATTTACATTTAAGGTAATTATCGATATGTATGTTCCTATTACCATTTTCTTAGTTTTTTAGGGTTTGTTATTGTAGGTCTTTTCCTTCTCTTCTGTTTCCTGCCTGGAGAAGTTCCTTTAGCATTTGTTGTAAAGCTGGTTTTGTGGTGCTGAATTCTCTTAGCTTTTGCTTGTCTGTAAAGGTTTTAATTTCTCCGTCGAATCTGAATGAAATCCTTGCTGTGTAGAGTAATCTTGGTTGTACGTTTTATCCCTTTCATCACTTTAAGTATGTCCTGCCACTCCCTTCTGGCTTGCAGAGTTTCTGCTGAAAGATCAGCTACTAACATTATGGTTATTCCCTTGTATGTTGTTTGTTGCTTTTTCCTTGCTGCTTTTAATATTTTTTCTTTGTATTTAATTTTTGATCATTTGATTAATAAGTGTCTTGGCATGTTTCTCCTTGGATTTATCCTGTATGGGACTCTCTGCACTTCCTGGACTTGATTGACTCTTTCCTCTCCCATATTAGGGAAGTTTTCAACTACAATGTCTTCAAATATTTTCTCAGACCCTTTCTTTTTCTCTTCTTCTTCTGGGACCCCTATAATTCGAATGTTGGTGTGTTTGAGGTTGTCCCAGAGGTCTCTGAGACTGTCCTCAATTCTTTTCATTTTTTTTTTTTTTCTTTATTCTGCTCTGTGGTAGTTATTTCCACTCTTTTATCTTCCAGGTCACTTATCTGTTCTTCTGCCTCAGTTATTCTGCTATTGGTTCCTTCTATAGAATTTTTAATTTCATTTATAGTGTTGTTCATCATGGTTTGTTTGCTCTTTAGTTCTTCTAGGTCCTTGTGAAACGTGTATTGTATTTTCTCCATTCTGTTTCCAAGATTTTGGATCATCTGTACTATCATTACTCTGAATTCTTTTTCAGGTAGACTGCCTATTTCCTCTTCATTTGTTTGGTCTGGTGGGTTTTTACCTTGCTCCTTCATCTGCTTCATATTTCTTGTCTTCTCATTTTGCCTAACTTACTGTGTTTGGGATCTCCTTTTCACAGGCTGCCAGTTTGTAGTTCCCGCTGTTTTTGGTGTCTGCCCCCAGCGGGTAAGGTTGGTTCAGTGGGTTGTGTAGGCGTCCTGGTGGGGGTACTGGTGCCTGTGTTCTGATGGATGAGGCTGGATCTTGTCTTTCTGGTGGGCAGGACCACATCCCATGGTGTGTTTTGAGCTGTCTGTGAACTTATTATGACTTTAGGCAGGCTGTCTGCTAATGGGTGGGGTTGTGTTCCTGTCTTGCTAGTTGTTTGCAGGGGATGTCCAGCACTGGAGCTTGCTGGTCATTGAGTGGGGCTGGGTCTTAGCGTTGAGATGGAGATCTCTGGGAGAGCTTTCACTGATTGATATTACAAGGGGCTGGGAGGTCTCTGGTGGACCAATGTCCTGAACTCAGCTCTCCCACCTCAGAGGCTCAGACCTGACACCTGGCCAGAGCACCAAGACCCCGGGTCATCCCCGAGAAGGTGGACTGAAACCAGGAGAAAGCTAGAGGATGGGAGACCTGTCAGAAGGCTTGTCTGATGAAATCAGGCAAAGGATGGTGACATTCTGTACACAGGCTCTACTCACAAAGGGGAGATGGATGCCTCAGGACGCTAAGTGTGCACTTCCATGGCCGAGGAGCATGCCTAGGCCTTTTTCTTTTAAGGTAAAGTTCAAGGTAACAAACAAGTAGGGCTTGTAAATAGGTAACCAGTGTTAAAAAGAAAGGCAAATTAAAATATAGTCGACCTCTAATCTCTTAAATGTAATAGACTGCCTTTGTTGAGCTCTACACAGCCGTAGTGTTGTATGTGTGTATAATCTCTGTATGGTATGGAGAGCATTTTAATTTCAAAAGTCAGTTATTTGACAATGAAAAGCGATACACTGCTGAATTAGCAACACAGTGAATAACTCTTTGTGGAGCAAAAGAAGTGCAGCAGTACAAACGCTGTAACTATCCCATGTGTATGAGCTTCAAAAATAGGCAAAACTACTACTCAGCATAGGAATTTTAAGATTCATTTTGTTGTTGCGTTTATCAGTTGTTCATTCACTTTTATTGCTGAGTGGTGTTTTGTTGGGTGATCATTTCAGTCTGTTTATTCATTCACCTGTTCTTGGGCATTTGGGCTACTTTCAGCTCTTGCCTATGACAAGTAAAGCTGCTGTGGACACTTGTGTATACGTCTTCATGCAGACATATATTTTTTATTCTCTTGAGTAAAAACCTAACAGTAGAATAGTTGGATTCTATGATAGGTAAATGTATCAATTTTTTAAAAACTGTCAAACTGTTTTCTAAGGTGGTTGTACCATATTGTATTCCCATCAGCAACAAAATAAAGCTCCACCTGTTCTACATTCTTAGCAACACTTGATATGGTTAGTTTTTCATTTTTTAGTCATCCTAATGAGTTTATAATATATCTCATTATGGTTTTAATTTGAATATCCTTGATGCCTAATGATGCTGAGCATTTTTTTTTTTTTTTTTTTTTTTTTTGGCAGTATGTGGGCCTCTCACTCTTGTGGCCTCTCCCATTGTGGAGCACAGGCTCCGGATGCGCAGGCTCAGTGGCCATGGCTCACGGGCCCATCCGCTCCACGGCATGTGGGATCTTCCTGGACCGGGGCATGAACCCGTGTCCCCTGCATCGGCAGGCGGACTCTCAACAACTGCGCCACCAGGGAAGCCCTGAGCATGTTTTTAAATTATAGAATATCCAAAGTAATCTAAAGTGACAGAAATCAAATCATTCGTTGCCTGGGGTAACAATGGTGAGATAGAGGAAGGATTGGATTACAGAAGGGACAAGAGTAGCTTCTAGGAATGACAGAAATGTTTATAATCTTTATTGTGGTGATGGTTTTACTGGTATAGATACATGTAGAAACTGATCTAATTGTACACTTTAAATGTGTATAGTGTACTTCAATTTTATCTTAATGTTTAAAACATTTTTTTAAAGTACAGGCAAAATTAGTCTATGATGATAGGCATCAGAACAATGGTTATCTAGGGGTAAGAGGGAAGGAAGCATAAGTGAACTTTCTGGGGTGATAGACATGTGTTATTTCTCGATTGGGGTGTTGATTAGTCAGGTGTTTGTATTTGTCAAAACTCACCAAATTGTATGCTTAAGATCTATGTAACTCACTATATATAAATTTTCCTTCAATTTTTTTAATACATTGTTTGAAATTTTACTCCGCAGTGTCCCTATAATATTTCAACTATTTTTGCAAGGTTGTGATCTTTTTTCTGACCAAACAGTTAAGTTTTGTATTCAATGTTTTATTTCTTACCAAGGGTAAATATTTGTGTTTATATCAAAGAAGATTAACAAACTGGCAAATTAGTAGCAGAAGCTGCAGCATACAAAGAACAGTCTGACTGAATGACAGACACTGTTACTGCCTCACCAGAGAACTAATTCATTGACCTTAGAAGTCACTTGGAAAACACAGAAATTTCAGTTTCATAAGCAAGGTCAAGGAGTTACTGAAACATTGCAAAATCATTGCAAAATTGTGACAGTCATCATTTTCTTTCCATTTTAAAAAAAATTTTATCGAAGTGCAGTTGATTTATAATGTGTTCATTTCTGCTGTATAGCAAAGTGACTCAGTTATATGTATATATATTCTTTTTCATATTCTTTTCCATTATGACTTATCACAGGATACTGAATATAGTTCCCTGTGCTATACAGAAGGGCACTGTTGTTTATCCATCCTATATATTCTAATTTGCATCTGCTCATCCCAAACTCCTAGTCCATCCCTCTCCCACCCCCCTCCTGCTTGGCAGCCACAGTCTGTTCTCTATGTCTGTGAGTCTGTTTCTGCTTTGTAGATGTGTTCATTTGTGTCATATTTTAGATTCTACATATAAGTGATATATGGTATTTGTCTTTCTCTTGCTGACTTACTTCACTAAGTATGACAAGCTCTAGGTTCATCCATGGTGCTGCAAATGGCACTGTTTCATTCTTTTTATGGTTGAGTAGTATTTCATTGTAGATATGTACCACATCTTCTTTAGCCATTCATCTGTTGATGGACATTTAGGTTGTTACCATGTCTTGGCTATCGTGAATAGTGCTGCTATCAAAATGGGGCGCATGTATCTTTTCGAATTATAGATTTGTCTGGTTATAGGCCCAGGAGTGGGAAGCAGGAGGCAGTCATCATTTTCTGTGTTCATGTTTGATGCCACTCTACTGAATGCTAGGGCTTTTTTTTTGGAAGGATTCTTCCTTATGTAAGAGCCCAGTATTTGTGGCTACAGACTCAGAGGTTGCCCCCCACCATGATCTTTGCCTCTTGGTGTTCCCACTTTTGTGTAATCCCTTCCCCTTGAGTGTGGGCAGGATCTATGACTCTCTTCTCACCAACAGAATATGGCAAAGGGTTGGATATCACTCTCATGATTATGTTACATTACATAAGATTCCGTCTTTTTAGCAGGCTCATTCCAAAAACCCTCCCTTCCTAGCTGCATGTGAAGAACTTAAGGAGCCATGTTTGAGATTCCACTTGGCAAAGAGTTGTGGGTGGCCTCTGGATGCTGAGGGCAGCTTCCAGCTGACAGCCAATAGAAGCAGGGTCCTCAGTCCTACAACCAAAAGGAAATGAATTCTGCCAGTGACCTGAGTGAACTTGGAAGAGGGCTCTTCCTTGGTCAAGCCTCTGGGTGAGAATGCATCTCCTCCAACATCTTAATTACAACTATATGAGACCTTAGGCAGTGGACCTAGCTAAGCCATGCCCAGACATCTGCCCCACAGAAACTCTAAGATGACAAGTGTGAGTTGTTTTAAGCCACTACCTTTGTGGTAATATGCTATAAAGCAATAAAAATCTAATACAGTGTTTTCTCTTGAATGTGCTAATTAAAGCTCTTCCAATACCTTCTGTGTTCCCTTGACTTTCCAATTTATTGCTGGAGCTTCAGTTCAGGTCATAGAACTGCGCCTGTGGCAAGTGTGCTGATGTTGGCACAGAATATTCTGCTACAGCTTGAGCATCTAACAAGACCAGACCTATCTCTTCAGTTCCTCTGAAGAGGTGAAATGATGGCTCCACCTCAGGCCAGGAAAATAATTTCCCTCCTGTACGTAATAAAGGCCAGGCTTGTACATTCGACTAAATGATGTTAGGAAGTAACCCCAGGTTAAATAAACTTAATAAAATAGATATGTAATATGGGAGAGAAATCAGGGAGTAATTTTGGCAGTTTAAAATTTTGAGTTGTGCATAGTTGCCTTCTTCCTCATTTAAATGACTTGGAAAGCAATTTCTGAACACGATCTGTCAAAATTATCACCAAAAGAATTTGCATTATCACGTGGCTCGCGTTTCAGAACTGCTCGTTTTGAGAGGTCAAAGGAGAAAAGCTACAGAGGAATTTTTAGTTTCAATTTTATTTGTTTTACTTAATTTTTTAAAGTTCAATACCATAAAAGAACTTTATTACCTGAATGTCCTTTTCTCCTCTTTAATTTAATGCAAAATAATGTTATCTTAGTTTTACTGAACTGGTTCTACCTTCTTGTTGAAGTTCTTCAAATCCTGAATATTTTTCAGTTCATTTTTTAAAGCATTTAATTAGAGACATAGGACTTTATTTCTACAGATGTTTGATTTGCCTCTCTACAACACTTCCAAAATCAGTGTTGAGTCTAGGCTTGTTAGTTAATGTATATAATTAAACAATATAACTGCCAGTTTGTTTTACTATATATGCCACTCTAGAGATCACATTAGAATAACCAGAGCCAAAGGTTGAATTCTGCCATCTTTAGGTGTTGGTTTAATAAATCAGTCAGTAGGTATCAAGTTCTTATAAAGTACAACACTGTGACACAAATGTATATGTGTGTTTCTAATTATATGGAACAAAGTTTTTAGTCTTAAACCTTATTTAGAGTTGATAAAGCAAATACAGAAGACTACCTGGGATAATGTAAGTGAATAAAAGAAATTCATTGAGTCCACGCTTTGTTTATATATTACATGGAGACCTTGGAATTGAATCAAACTGTGTCATTGACTCAAACAATAATTTTTAAACTAAAGGTGTAGTCAATACATTTAACGTAAGGTCAAGAGCTAAATGTCTTTCTGCATAAGTGCAGAAAATGATAACCAGGAAGCCTGAATAAATTAAGTGTCTCCAAGTGTCTTCCTTGTAACCAGAGAGTAGTAAGGGCTCTGGGGCATTTAAGTACAGAGTACACAGTGAGTATACTGTTTCTTAAAGTAGTGATCTGCAGAACATCGTTCAGGAATAATAGATTCATGGTCAAACAAGTTAGGGGCATGATGCTTGGTGATGTCTCTTGGTGGCTCACAATACATATACCCTGGCATTTTAAAGCTTTCGGGAAGTCCTGTAATAGATGAACCTCTGTAATTTCAACACAGTATTTTCAAAGCATATTGAATATAGAACACTTTCAAAGGCACATTTACTAACATGCTTAAGAACAGTTTTCTGCAGAACAGTGTCTCATGAGACATGTATGGTCAAAACTAGAGTGTAGATGGAACACTGAGCAAAGTTTAGGTCCACAATGATGTAAAGCTAAAACTAGCTTGTCCCTAAATTATTATAACATGAGAAAAAAGAGAAAGAAGAATACAAAAAATGATGATAAGAATTCAAACAATGAAAACTAAAACTGAAAATCTAATACCAGGGTCTGCTGGGAATTGGTAATTGTACAGTCAGTGGTAACACTATGCTCCATATTTTTTCCACCATTTTCCCAACATTCAGATACTTAGAGACTCTTACAATTTTACCTTTCTACCTTTCAACCTGCAGGTGTTGTATTGCATAGTAGCTTCTGGATTATTTCTCCATACTTACCCTCACTCCCATCCGCCAACTTTTCCCATCCTTGCAGAAGAATTTCATGATTTAGCAGGAAGTGAAGCTGAATCCGGCCTCTGTACCCCGACACCAAATTAAATCTTGGAGACAGAGTTTGGGGTAAAGTAGAAAAGAATAGCTTTATTGCTTTGCCAGGCAAAGGGGGCCACAGCAGGCTAATGTCCTCAAAACTGTGTCCCAACCTGGAGTGGATAGTAAGGAGTTTTATAGTAATGGTTCAAAGAAGGCATGATCAGCTCATGGACATTCTTCTGACTGGTTGGTGGGGAGGTAAGTGGGAGTCGGCATCATCAACCTGCTGGTTCCAACCGGTCTGGGGCCTCCGTGCTTGTGGGCAGCACAGTTAACTTCTCCCGCCTGGAGGGGGTTTCAGTATCTGCCGAACAGCCCAGAGATATTGTTCTGTGTATCCCTTGAGGGGGAACCAGGACCCTGCCCCAAGGCTGCACTGTAGTTTCTTTTGACTGTTCCTCCCTTGTCTCCGCATCCCCTCCCTTCCCTAATTAGCAACTGTTTGAACCTGCTCCTTGGAGCTCATGGCAAGTCAGAGGCTGAATGAAGCTTATTTCCTATAATCAAGCAGTGGGGGGCACAGAAAGGCTTTTGTGCCCAGGAGCCCCACAAGATCCTGTTCCGTTTCAGAAGAAAATGTCTTGGTAGTTAAATTCATATTCATATTGTATAGCCAAAGCAACATTCTGAAGGCAGCCGAAGGAAGAATTTAGTACAACTGAATACTAGAAGTTAAAGTTTCATGTATCCTATCAGAGTCCCTAAGAACCAGGGAGCTGGACAATGCTGGTTCTGTTGAACAGAAGTAAAATCAGGCTGGAAACTAGAGAACTGACCAAAACCTATACGTCTCAACCTGTTCTACAATCATAGATCTAAGGAGGAATTAAAGTACCAAACATTCGAGCAAAGAACAAGATGAAAGGCAATTCACCCATAAGATTTGTCTAAAAATATTGAGTCGGGAAAGATTCCTTCATTTGAGCATGAGGAGGAGGTGAAGCAACATTGGGGAAAAAGGAAACTGTGAATTATAGATTGCAGAACAGGAGGGAGGGAAGAATATCCATGTGCCTTTGAGAATAACCCACTGTGTGATCCACAAGAAATTTCTGTATCGAAGTGTAAAACTGTTAGTGAACCCCCATAGAATGCCGGAAGCTATATCCATTAAGAAAGAGGAATGGGGTGTCAGAATAGTCTGGGAATAAAACATAGTAAGATGGGGGAAAAGGGGGCTAAAATAAAACAAAAAGAAGTGAATACAGGAATACTTGAAATAAAGTAGAAGACAAAACGCAGTGTGCAGAAAATTAACTGTAACGAAGAGAACCGTTATTATAAGTGCAATGGGGAAAAACAGTGAGTATAATGGGGAAAATGCAGTAGATCTGAAAGACAGACTCAAGCAAGCCACTAAACAAGGACAGGAGGGGGTGGAGGAGAGAAAGCTGCTTCCCCTTCCTGCTCTTGTCCCCCATGCAAGAGCACGACTCACAGAATGCTGCTACCTTTTGCTTGTCAATCATCCCTTTTTCTCAAATGGAAGGGACCCAGCTGCCCACAGGAGGCCAATGTTCTGCTGTCTCATCCAAACCATAAGATTTAAAGAGTTAGGCTCTCCCCATGATGGGAAGCTTGGGGAAGGGGATAGTAAATTCATCTCATGGTGGTATTATAATCCAGCGCCATGGGTAGGGAACACTGAGAAATACATAACAATTTGAATGTAGGGACTAAAATCACAATATAGAGAGGCCAAATTGGGCTAGAGAATACAGCTTCATTTTGGGGCTTTAGTTAAGGACATGACCTTGGAAGTTTAGGATGATAAAAAATAAAGAGTGCTCCCCATCTAGCATAACAAACTGGCATTATTTTCAGGAAAATGACAAGTTACATGGAAAAATTGAAATTGTATTTTATTAGAATAAAATACACACGGATATCTGTATACTGTGGGAAGATCTTTTTTAAGCATAACACCAAAATAGCAATAAAATATTAATTTATAAATATTAATAAATTTGACCATAGAAAGCTTAAACGGATGTATATGTGAAATTAAAATAAACATATTTTATATATTTGCAATATAGATGACCAAGAGTGTCTTTAGTATACAGTGTGCTCTCATGAATCAGTCAGATAAAAAGACATAAATAGAAAAATGGACAAATATCAATGCATGAATACACAATTTACTGAAATAGAAATGCAAGTGACCACTAAGTATACACTGCTTAGCATCATAAATAATCAGAGAAATTTTAATTAGGAGAAGAGTGGAATTTTTTCCATTTGTACTAGCAAGGATAAAAAGAATGATAATACCCACTGCTGGCAAGAGTGTGAAGAAATAACCATTCTCATACACTGTATGAACACAGCATTCAAGGCTTTCACAGTCATTATCGTACTTAATTTGTGTGGAAGAGAATTTTCATCTCTCTTTAATTAGTGCAATTACATTACTATAACTAAGTTACAGAGCTAGTTCTGTACCAAATTCTTAACATATCTAAATATTTATAAAAATTTGTTAGAGAAAAGTGCTATTGAAGTTTTAACCAGTTTTCTTTAAATAGCAGTCCTAAGTATCTGGTTAAGGAAGATATTTTCTCTCAAGTACGTATGCTTCCCATCAAACATGAAATAAGTTAACTAACATTTGTCCTGCATGCTATATTTCTTCCAAAATTACTGTGGAATTCAGGGTTTCCTTCTGTTTCTATTAGTAAAGTCATTTGCCAGGAAAAAAAAGTGCTTGTCATAGCAGGGGCTCGAAAACATTGGAGACTAGGTGGAAGGATGGATGGGTGAATAGATGGATGGACAGATGGAAGGATGAATGGATGGATGATTGATAGGTAGATAGGAGGATGGGTGAGTTGTTAGATGATGAATAGGTGATAGAATGAATAGATGAATAGACGGAAGGACGGATGGATAAACGAATGAATGAACCAAGCATGTTCCTTAAAAACCGCTATGTTTATAGCCTCTCTCAAAGTCATGATCTTCTAATCGTGGCATCATAATCATTAAGCCATAGATAATTGGAAAATTCTTATCAAAAAAAAGCAGTAAGAAAAGGCAGAAGCAAACCATTAGTGTCAATTTTATTATGAAAACAACTTTAACAGTTCTGTTTTCTAAAACTAAATGAAAAATATATTCTGGAAAGAAAAATTAGTAACAGCTATGCTTTGCATTCAACACTAAAAAGTCTTTTGTGATCAAAGTAATACAAATATTTTTTAAACATAAAGGCTTTAAAATTATTTAAGTAGGGTTCCAAATAGATTTACATAAATCGATTTACATCTCAATTCATAATGTATGTAAACATACTATGACAGGTTTCAAATATTTTGAGGAATGTTTCATATAACAAAGGAATTTAAAGTTTACATTAGAAGAAATCTTCAATACTTTCTAAAATAGACCATAAAAGTAACACAGGCATCTTTTTGATCCTCATGAGTATAGTTCATTTGTCCTTGAAAAAAATATATCCGATGTACCTTTCAGAATGATTGATTAGGTGTTATTGTTACAGTGTTCAGGATTGTTCAACACTGAACTACTATACTGATTACCACTCTCCATTCTGCTTTAGTTCTATCATGTGCTTTTATTTACTTCCTGAGGCAAAAACATTTTAATTGGTTTAGAGGAGTTTGAACTCTCTTTTATCAACAACAGATTTCATCAAAATGGAACTAACCCAAGAGCAGTAGTCCCAGGGCAAAAACAAAAACAAAAACAAAAACATGATCCAGTTTAAGTTTTAAGATGTATAAACCAAAGTTTTAAAAAAAGAAAAATAAAGCCTCTTTGTAATCTAAGAACTTTTTTCATGATATAAATATATATATACACGCACACACATAAACACACATACATATTTATATACATACACACACATTCACATATATATGTGTATGCATATATACAGACATATATATACATATAACACATATATGTATATATATGTATATCTATAAACACACATACACACATACTTATGTATATATATCTATACACACAGATATGTATAGCACTCAGATATAATTTTACAGAAAAGTTAAGTATCAAATATATTATTAGACTGTCTATAGAAGTCTTTAACATGACAAACAGTGGTTTATACTTCTAACTTAGGGAAAGTAGATGAAACGAGCTGGTGCTTCTCCTGTTTTGTTAATAAGCTGCTTGCCAAACTATCCACACGTTAAATTTATGGAACACTGCAGTCAGTTTTGAGATAATTTACAGTTATAGTAAATCCTGTAACTGCCTGAACTTAGGCAAATGCTGCATTATTTTAATAGGTCTGTATTTCTTTAAGTATTCATTTTACAGTTCTCCATTATTTATGAACAATAGCACAAGAAATAATTTGCTTGTTGCACAGAAATTTTATTTATTTAATAGACTTTCGTTCCATATAGATGTCACTACTTCAAAACGAGAAGCTAAATTGTGATTTGCACTGAGCAAATCATTAATTCTAATACACATACATAACAAATGCTACAAGTACCAATCACAGTAATAGACCCCCGCTGTTGGTTGTCACTTCTTTTAAATTTTATTTTATTGTGATAAGAACACTTAACATGGGATCTACCTTTTTAACAAATTTAAGTGTACAATTTAGTATTATCAAAAAAAATACTAAATATAACAAGTACTGGTGAAGATGTGGAGATATTGGGACCCTTGTACACTGCTGGTGGGAATATAAAATGATGGAAAACAGTATGGAGATTCCTCAAAAAATTAAAAATAGAATTACCAGATGATCAAGCAATCCCACTGCTGGGTATTTATCCAAAAGAAATGAATTCAGGATCTCAAAGAAATATCAGTATTCCTGTGGTCATATGGTCATTACAGCACTGTTCACATTAGCCAAGATGTGGAAAAAATCTGAATGTACACCAGTGGATGCTTGGCTATCACTTTTGCCAAACAAGATGACAAGAATCATAAACCACTAAACACAGAAGGACCAACAGAAATAAATTCAAGTTCTTCCAACATTCCCATTGCAAATAGACACAGCCTATCCTTGCACTGAATTTTAGCAAAGTTGTTCATATATAAATCCACAGGCACTCTGCACATAGAAAAGGTAAAACAGGTTGTTTAAAGTCGATGGTAGCTTCTGTCCTTTCAGTGAATTTTCTGTCTATGCCCAGTGAGAGTCTTCCTTAAACTATGCACTAATTTTTATTGCTCTGTCCAGTATGGACTTCTTTCTTTTTAATTTCTTTCTATGTCAAGCTGAGCAAAAGCCCTTGAGAGCCACAGACACTGACCTTAGTGTTTCCCCCTGCAAAGTTAAAGGCTTTTCCAGTATAGAAATTTCATTCTAAAGACTGAAGTCATCTCTTATTACCTAGTCGTGAAATAACAATGACTTCAGTGAGTTGGTGAAAGAAATTACTCTCCTCTAAAATGCAAATTTGTGGAATAGGTAGAAATGTAGGGTCATCTCTGTAATGTAATATAAAGGGTACAGAAAATTGATTTCTTTCACTCACAATAATTCCAGGACATTCACATATTCTTCCAATACACTGAATATGCACATGTGTCTAGATGCTTCATTACTTTGAATCAACAGATATTCTTTGTTAAAAGCAAATGAAAAACCATCTGTGAAAGTACACTTTCAGTAGATAAACGAATCAAGTATTTACGGAGTACCTGGGGATAATGAAAGATACAGACAAAATGTAAGACACCATTCCTGCTCTTAAGTAGCAGCTAAAATTTTGGCTAGAAAAAAACAAGATGAACCCATGAAACAACACCAAACAAAAAATGTCGTATTGCTTGAAATTTTCATGATCCCAACTGGGGGTCAGCAAACTATCTGCAAAAGGGCAGATAGTAAATATGTTAGGCTTAGGGGAGAACATAAGGTCTCTGACAAGATTACTCAACTCTGCTGTTGTAGCAGGAAAGCAGCCAGAGACAATCCTAAACGATGAATGTGTCTGTGTTTCAATAAAACTTTATTTATAAACATATGTGGTGGGCTGAAATTGGCACATCAAGGTAGTTTACTGACCCTAGATCTATTCAGTAAATGTGTTTACATTATGCTAATGATGTCTTGGGAAGAACAAGATTTTTTTCTCTTTTAAAATTTTATTTTTTATTGAAATATATTTGACATATAATATTGTGTAGCTTTAAGGTATACAGTATGTTAATTTGATACTTTATATAATATGATTACCATTGTAGCAATAATTAGCACCTCTAGCACATTACATAATTATCCTTTCTTTCAAGTGGTTGGAATCATTATGTTCTAGTCTCTTGTTTGATGATTATAATGTTATATAGTTGTCTATATTCTAGTGCTTATTTACTGCTTATTGCAAGGTTGTACCCTTAAACTACATCTGTCCTATCCTCTATTCCCCATCCCCTGGTAACCACCATTTTACTTTCTGTTTTTATGAGTTTGGCTTTTTTATGTTAAGGGGTATCATACAGTATTTGTCTTTCTCTGTCTGACTTATATGACTTAGCATAAAATGCTCAAGGTCCATACTGGTTGATGCAAATGGCAGGATGCCCTTATGTCTCATAGCTGAATAATATTCCATTATATATATATTTTTTTATCCATTCATCCATTGAAGGGCACTTGTTTCCATATCTTGGTTCTTGTGAATAATGGCGCAGTAAACATGAGAGTGCATATATCTCTTTGGTATCCTATTTTCACTTCCTTTGGATGGAGATATATATATATATATATGGAAAAGAGGAATTGATACATCATATGGTAGTTCTATTTTAATTTTTTGAGGGACCACCATACTGTTTTCCATAATGGTCAAAGCAATTTTCATTCCCACCAACAGTCTACAGGGGTTCCCTTTTCTCCACACCCTCACCTGCACTCATTATCTTCTGTTTTCTTGATGATACCCCTTCTAACCTGTGAAGTGATATGTCACTGTGGTGTTGATTTACACTCCCTAATAATTAGTGATGTTGAGCATCTTTTCATGTACCTCTTGGTCATTGGATGTCTCCTTTGGAAAAATATCTGTTTAGTTCCTCAGCCCATTTTTAAATTAGATTGTTTGGTTTTTTGTTTTTCTTATTGGGTTGCATGCATTTTTTTATGTATTTTAGATATTAACCCTTTATCTGATATATGGTTTGCAAACTTTTCTCCCATTCTGTAGTTTACCTTTTCATTTTAATTGTTTCTTTTGCTATGTAGAACCTTTTAAGTTTGTTGTAATCCCACTTGTTGATTTTTATTGTTGTTGTTTGTGCTTTTGGTGTCATAACCAGAAAATCATTGCCAAGACCAGTGTTGAGGAGCTTCTTCCCTGTGTTTTCTTCTAGGAATTTTATGGTATTTCATCTTATGTTTAAGTCCTTGATCCACTTGGAGTTAATTTTTGTGAGCGGTATATATAAGATAATATATATCTTATCAATGAAATATCTTAACAATGAAATATCATTGTTTTGCATGTGTTTATCCTGTTTTTCCAGCACCATTTGTTTTTCCCCATTGTGTGTTCTTGGCTTTCTTGTTGAATATTAGTTGACGATATGCAGAGGTTTAATTCTGGGCTCTCTATTCTGTTCCATTGGTCTATGTGTTTATTTTTATGCTAGTCCCATACTGTTTTTATTACTAAAGCTTTGTAGTATAACTTGAAATCAGAAAGTGTGATACCTCAGGCTTTGTTCTTTTTCCTCAGGTTTGCTTTGGCTCTCTGGGGTCTTTTGTGATTCCATAAAGATTTTAGAATTTTTTTTATACTTCCATGAAGAACATCATGGGTATTTTGGTGGGGATTATGTTGAATCTATCGATGGCTTTGAGTAGTATAAACAGTTTATCAATATTCTTTCAATCCATGAACCAGGGTATCTTTCCATTTTTTTGTGTATTCAGTTCCTTTCTGCAAAGTCTCATAGTTTTAGTCTGCAGATATTTCACTTCCTTGGTTAAATGTATTCCTAGGTATTTTATTGATTTTGATGCTATTGTGAATGTGATTTTTATTTTTTTTTATTTATTTATTTTTTTATTTATTTTTTCAGATGCTTCTTTATTAGTGTATAGAAATGCAACTGATTTCTGTATGTTGATTTTATATACTGGAGCTTTACAGAAATCACTGATTAGTTCCAAAACCTTTTTGGTTGATTCTTTGGGATTTTCTATATACAAAATTATATCGTCTGCAAATAGCAAAAACTTTATTACTTCTTTCCTAGTTGGATGCCTTGTATTTCTTTGTGTGCATAATTTCTCTAGTGAGGACTTCCAGTACTATATTGAATAAGAGTGGTGAGAGTGACATCTTTGTCTTTTTCCTAATCTTAGAGGAAATTTTCTCTCTGTTGAGTATAATGTTAGCTGAGCGTCTGTCGTATATGGCCTTTATTATGTTAAGGTATGTTCCTTCTATACCCAATGTGGTGAAGGCTTTTATCATGAAAGGATGTTGTAATTTGTTGACTTTTTCTATATAAGCAAAGGTTTTTTTGTTTTTTTTAATGAAGCCCATTTTATCAATTTTTTTAAATTTTAGGGATGTGATTTCTTTGTCCTCTTTATGAAAATTTTTCCTAACCAATGCCACAATGAAGCCATGTTAAGAGGACCCAAATCAGCCTTAAGAGTATTCCACTGGCCAAAACTGTTACAATTTTGAGCATTGAAAAGATTAAGATGATATGACTGTTGAATGTTTGATAAAACATTAAATCTGTAAAAATCCATTAATCTGTAATAATACCCCCAAAAAAGGAAAAAATGGGGGGGAAAGCTCATTGCTTCCTTTTACATTGGCTATTAAATCAGTTTTTTCTTTGAAACTTAGAAATCAAAAAGAAAAATTAAATGCATGTATCTTTGCCTTTTCAATAGGAACTGTATTTTGAAGTAACTATATGACCCTAGTTCATGAGGAAAACCTCTACTTTACCTAAGATGACCAGCACATAATCACAGAAGGAAGCATAAAATTAGAAAAGAGTCACCATTTTTCAAAGGCCAATGAAATTATGTATCCAGACAATTGATTTTAAAACCATTACACAAATCGTTGATTAAGAAATGGATGTGTATATGGTACCAAGGTATACTACACAGATTATTTCCTGGTTGTAAAGGGAATTTTTAATGTACAATAAAGGAACAAGGCTGTATTCTTCCTAACCTGGTGGCCAATTTTTAGTTTAAAAAATGGTAGGCCAACCAGATATTATGTGTTTCCAGATATAATGCATTATGAAATATACGACATCACTTATGATGCATTCTACCTAAAAATGCTTAACTCAATCTAATCAGGACTGAAACTAAATTCTAGGTTTCAGGAAATAGAAGCTATTAAATTATAAAGTTAAATTACAGCATGCAGAAGAAATGAGGTAACGTCCATAGGTAGAATATTCCACAAGACGCAGTTAGGTTCCTGTGTCATGAAATAGTTTTTGATTAAAAGAGACATAAAATTCGATATGTGGCCCTGGTTTCAATAATGTTCATACAAACCAACTGTGAAGGACATTTGGGGAACAATAGGGGAAATGTAAATATGGATTGACTATTAGGTAACACTGAGGAATAATTATTAATTTTATTAAGTATGATAATATTATGTTATTTTGTCTATGTGGTATACTGTCTTTACTTTTCCGAAATGCATATTCATTTTTTACGTGGGAAATATTATAGCATCAGGAAATTGCTTTTAAATGCTTTTGAATAACAAGCATTTAAAAAAGTGTCCTGGGGGCTTCCCTGGTGGCGCGGTGGTTGAGAGTCCGCCTGCCGATGCAGGGGACGAGGGTTCGTGCCCCGGTCCGGGAAGATCCCACATGCCGCGGAGCGGCTGGGCCCGTGAGCCATGACCGCTGAGCTTGCGCGTCCGGAGCCTGTGCTCCGCAACGGGAGAGGCCACCACAGTGAGAGGCCCGCGTACCGCAAAAAAAAAAAAAAAAAAAAAGAGTGTCCTTATTCTAACTGCCCCACACCCTCCCAGGCACCCAGTCCTAGGTCACTCTCTAGCAAGTGTTGTGTTATTTTCTACATGATAGTTGTCATTAGCTGTAAAGTCTTGGTTGTTTCGTTATTTGGTTGATTGGTTGCTCACTCATCTCCTTCCTTCAAAATGCAAGTTCTATGAGATGTGGGGTCTTGCCTGTCATATTTACAATTGTACCCTTCTCCTTTGAAGAATACATGGCACTTAGTGGATGCTCAGTAAACATTGTTACATGTCAAAAAGGGGAGGACACACTTGTACTAAATCACAATTGTTTGTGAAAATTTTCCTTGGAAGATTTCCTTTGCTTAGTTTGACAAGTGGTCTCCTTTGGAAGTATGTTGACAAAATCGGGAAGGGGATGCTTTTTCATTTAACACATGAATGAAGTTTACGTTGTGTATCGCTAGCTAACAAACAAAGGGCGGAAAAGGATAGAAAGATGTGAGATTTAAATGCAGTGCTCTTTGAAATCACATGTGAACGGTCCGCTGTGCGCTGCTGGAAGACATCCCTCTGAAGTTCAAAGAGCTGAGTGTTCTAGCACCTGTTTCTCAGCTATAACCTGTTTACACGTTTCATAATAAGATGAAACTCGGTGTTTTCAGAAAGCCAGTACATGAGAGTTCTAAACATATCCTGTTGGAATTAAATCTTTGGTCCTAAAAATAAAGCTTGCAGTGCTCAGATGAAAGAAAATTAAAACGCTTTATTTAAAAAAGCGTGACACTGAAAATCATAATCCAGGGGAACTGTCGCAGTGTTAACAGGAACATCTCTTCTACCTACAGGAGGCATATACTGCAGTCAAGATCAGATTGAAATTTACAGGTTATAGAGACTCTTTGGCTCAAAAAGTATTAGTAACAGATTTTTGTCATATATAAAGAGACTGGATTCCAGAGAAAACTAATAGTAAGACCATATGCTCATCATTTTATGACTTGACGTTGAATCTGCCTTAAATAACAAAGACGACCCAAAGAAGTCCACTAGGTGACATGTCTAATGGCTCATTCTGTATCTCTTACTCTGATCAAAACATGGAAAATAAGCATCACATTTACTGCCACTGCCACAGAAAAGCACTGTTGCATGACATGTTTTCACCAGGTTACAAGTTCTTACAAATCAGAATTCTGCTTCGTTGTCATTGAAAGGGAAAAGCGTAAGAGGAGGAATGGAAACACTTAGAATAGGATCTAGTCAGTAATGAGATGGGAAACCTATCTTTTCCCCAGACATAGTAACCTCATCTAGTCAACAAATACATAGTGAGCTTTAACCACTTGCCACACACTGTGTTAGAAGCTGAGAATACAAAGAATAAAAGGAACATGGTACTTCTCAAAGGCCATATATTGTGGTGGAAATTGACCAGCAAAAGCTACGTAGGTGGGGCAAAATATATCCCAAAGCTACACAGAGATAGATCAAGAAGTCAAGGTTTTAATATTAGTACTTTTCTTTAGAGGTACAGGGTCATCAGTTACAGAATCTGTTAATTCTATGGTCTGAATGTTTATGTGCCCCCCCCTCCAAAATTCATATGTTGAAATCCTAACCCCCAAAGGTGATGGTATCAGGTAAGACTTTTGGGGACGTGATTAGGTCCTTCACTGGACAATATCAGTGACTCGATATCAACCTCTGACTTAAAGGACTATTCTTCATTTTTTATTGAGCATCTACTGTATACCCGGCACACTGCTAAGCTGTGGAGATGCAAAAGTTGATAAGAAACAGTCCCCACCTCTAAGGAGCTCAGATGTGTAAGCCGTGTGGCAAATATGATGATAAGTAAGAGAGAAAGACTTATAAAAACTCAGCCTAGGATACAAGTGAAAGCTTCCTGCAGGAAGAGGGATTTTTTTTTTTTTTAACATGGAAGAAATTGAACTCTTTTATGGCCTGGAAGAAAGGAGCAACAATCCTGGAGGAAACGTCAGAGTGCTGAATTAAAAGTAAGAAAAAAAATAAGGTGTCATAAGCTAATTACATATCTTTTTAAAAAAAAAAGAAATACTTAAGAGATACCTTTTGTTTACTTCAATGATGAAGAGTACTCTGAATTATTAAAATCATTTCAAGTGCTGCAATCCAGAAGGACTGTATCTCAACCTGAGGATTTATTATCACTCAGCCATCTGCGACCAATAGTCCCTACAGAACTGTTCCAAATTTATTCTCCAAAGTTAAATGTATGATAGAAGACAAAGAACTGGCACCCTTTCAGTAGGTGAACATCTGGATTCATTTTGAACAGGTAAGAACCAGATACCTGGTATTTTAAATTTTTAATGACCGTAAGGAACAATGTGGAAATAAATTATTCTATTGTAACAGCAGAAAAAAATTAATTAAATACATTGGAAGACTGCTGAAAGTGGTTGGAATACCAAAAGGTCTACAACATTGCTGAATACAATTTGGAAGATTTATTTGTAAAACAGCAGGCTGGGGTAGGGGGGGGGAATTGTTCAATTTAGGATTCCCAGTTCCCAATTTTAAATGGAAAGACTAGTAATTTTAAAGTTTCTGATGAAAATGCATTTCAAATTTTTAAATTTTATTTATTTATTTGTTTGTTTTGGACTGTGTTGGGTCTCCATTGCTATGCTCAGGCTTTCTCTAGTTGCGGCAAGCAGGAGCTACTCTTCGTTGCAGTGCGCAGGCTTCTCACTGCAGTGGCTTCTCTTCTTGCGGAGCTCGGGCTCTAGGCGTGCAGGCTTCAGTAGTTGTGGCACGCAGGCCCTAGAGCACAGGCTCAGTAGTTGTGGCGCATGGGCATAGTTGCTCCGCAGCATGTGGTATCTTCCCGGACCAGGGCTCGAGCCTGTGTCTCCTTCATTGGCAAGTGGATTCTTAACCACTGCATCACCAGGGAAGCCCGCATTTCAAATTTGAATGTCTACAAATTACACAGTATGCATATGGTATGGTTGACAAAGGGGTGGAGTGGACCGTATTTTCAGAGAAAAATATAATTATGGAAAAGACTTCAATTACAGCCTCCCTTAGATCAGGGAACTAGGAGTGTAAGAGTTGTCAGAGGCACCAAGTTGAATCTACTGCCATCCGTCCTGAACACTGGGAAAATCTACCCGGATGTCCACTTTTCCACCAGCCCTTTGTGCTTCCTCCAGTCCACTGTAGGGGTCAGTACAGACGGACGTGTAGTTCCTAATCTTGACACCTCCAATCTGTCTCAGTTGTCACCCTGAAAAAGGATGGAGGAAAGCGTCCCTCTGCCCAGGCCACAAGAATAGAAGCAAAGTCGGCCTCTATGCCACTCCCTCCCCAGTGCACTAGAGACTGAATATTGGTGTCCACCCAGAAGTCACATGTTGAAACCTAATCCTCAATGTGATGGCATTTGGAGGCAGGGCATTTGGGAGGTGGTTAGGTCATGAAGGTGGAACCCACATGAATAGGATCATGCCCTTTTAAGAAGAGATTCCATAGAGACTTCCCTAGAGGTCCAGTGGTTAAGACTCCGCACTTCCACTGCAGGAGGCGTGAGTTCAGTCCCTGGTCAGGGAACTAAGATCCCACACGAGACACGCCCCGCCATCCCCCAGAAAAGAAGAGTCTCCAGACTTCATGGATCTCCCTCACCCATTCTACCATGTGAGGACACAGTGAGAAGATGTCGTCTACGAAGAAGAGGGCCCTCACTAGACACAGAATCTGCAGGTGCCTTGACCTCAGCCTTACAGCCTCCAGAACTGTGAAAAATAAGTGTGTCTTGTTTATAAGCCACCCAGGAGTGCTATGACCCCCATAATGTCATCCACACAGGAGGGCTGAGGATTAAGATACAAGGGAAGGGGGGGGCAGGGGGAGTAGATCTCAATGGGAGGCAACAGCAGGGGCCAGAAATAAAGAATCCCATGTGAAAAGGCATACCTTGGGCCCATATTGCCTGTTGACCAAGAGCAGAAGAGGCCAGTAAGGGGGCTCCGAGAGTGACTTCCGGCCCCGTCATCAAGAACCGTGAACACCCCTTCCTTCCTCAAAATGTAATGGGATTATCTGCACATTGGCCCTTGTATGATTTTCTGTATACCTTCTTAGCAAGAATTTATTAAAGGGCTCTTACTAGGTAAAGTGTAGAATTTTTTAAGGTCTGTAATATACAAGTAATATACAAGTGTGTATATATATACAAGTAATATACAAGTAAATATTGTAATATTTTAAGGTCTGTAATATACAAGTAATATACAATATACAAGTGTATATATATATATATATATATATATATATATATATATACAAGTAATATACAAGTAATATACTGTAATAACCAAGATCCTTCCTAGAGAGAGTGTACCAGTTCTCACACCCACCAACAGTCTATAAGTATTGCCAATAGTGAGCAGTATCTTTTTTTTTCATTGTAGCTAATAGGTGAAGAATTTTATCACATTGTTATTATAAAGTATATTTGTTACTAATGAGATTTAAGTTGTTTTCACCTTTCTGTCACTTGTGAGTGTGTGTGTGTGTGTGTGTGTGTGAATCAATTGTTTTAGACTACTATGCTTTTAAATTGGCTGTATCAGTATAATTTCATCTCTCTACATACTAATGTCATTTCACACTGAGTATAATGGAACTTGGTCATAAGATTTTCCAACATATGCCTTTCAACTGTTTAAAGGAGGTTTTAAAAACTATACAGTATTTACATTTTGATAGAGAAAAATTATGAAGGTTTGCTCTATCTTTTCTAGGTTAGTAAGTCAAAAAGCTTAAGAAATTGGTAGAGAAATACCCTAGGTTTGGTCTAAGGCAACCAGTCTTATAGATATTTAAGATTAAGTACACAGAATTTATTTCTTTAAACAGAGTAGTTCTTATACAACACTTTTTCTGTCCTTTTCAAAGGCAAAGTACAATGAGTAGCATAGGTACCGTCTTTGTATAACTTATTTCTTGATTCAACACATTACATCTTTTACAATACACTTTTTTTCCTTGAAAGAAATCCATAATCATTCTGCAAGAGAAGTTTCTTAACCACATAATGTTTCTTAACCACTGAAAGAGTTATTTTAAGACACTTGAATATCTTTCAAATGTTCCCTCCAATTTTCATTTTTAAATCCTTAAGTTTCTAATTAGCACAGAGTTCTTTCTTACAACTATTTTCTTTTTTGGAATGACTAAAAATTCACTGTCAACACATTAGTGCAATACTGATGTAGATAATTTATTACTGTGTTTAAAAGTAGTAATCCTTTGTATTGTAATAATTTAACCACATATTACATTTTGACCATTTCATTGATTTAACAACCACTATGAGTTGACAAGGCAAAAACTCTGCAATCAAAGTGCTTATGATTCAGGTTTCGAGATACCGTGTAATACAAGTTGAGAGGTGGGAGATCAGAGAAGGATTCATTAAAGAGTTGTTTCTGAATTAGGTCTCAAGCAAACAAGTCAAATTTAGACAAATGATAACCATTTTTGTTCCAGAAAAGGGGGAAAGCCTACATAAATGTGGATGGGAAAGAAAGGGCCAAAAATATCCTGGTAATGTAGTCCATTTTGACTAGCAAAGGAGTTCATACTGGGAGATACGTAAAAAGGAACATAAACAATGTATGTACAAGACCCAAGTTATAAATTATGAAGGATATACCACATTTCACTTCTAGGATATTTATTATAAATTCTAGGGTATAATAGTTCAGTAATATACTATAGGTTGGTGTTGGTATTTCTGCCTGGAAAAAAAGACGACTATTTATAGCAAGAGTTATAGCTCTCTCTACTGGTCAAAACTAGAAAATCCTCAGTTGATTTCAGAAATAAATGTAATGGGTTAGAACAAAGACTGGACATTTCATTATAAACTGCCTGGTAATGATAGCAATATCTTGGAATATATTCTTTTAAGCTAAACATACGTTTTCTTTTTTTCTATATACCACAATTCAGAAACTTGTTAGTAAGAGAAAAGACTCAAAAAGTCAGGGGAAGCATTTAAAGCCATTAATTGGAAAATGTCAAAGTGGTTAAATGAAGCTCACCAAAGTTCTTTCTTCCACACCACCCTTGCCTTTTCTGCCTAATCCCACTGAAAGTCACAGCAAACACTAAATCTGTTACTAGATTCATTTTCTAACTACCTAGAAGAGAGTTATGTGTAAACGACTCACTCTGAGAGCTTATAAAAACCCTGTTTTTATCCCAAATCCACTAAAACACCAGCACTAGAAGAGGGACTTGCCAATGTGCGCTTTTCACAATTGTCCCCGAGGGATTCTTCTCAGACCAGTTTGGGAAACACTTCTCCAGTGCAAATCTTCTTTAATAAACTAAAACTCTTCAGCTACTCACTTGCTGCTAAAGCAAGCGGCTCCCTATTGTCTACTAGATCAACTCTAAAACCTCCCCCCGGCAGGAATTCAGGCTCTCCACCAGCTGGTCTCATCACATTTGCTCACATCCCCATCCAAAGCCCCGATGCCAGCTGGGCTTCTCTTTCATTGGTCCCCACTCTGCCATGCATCTCCCCGCAGAACAATTACCCCTGCAGGAAAATGTTACTTCTCCACTTCTTCTGATGTCTACCTCAAGTCTCAACACCTCCTGTACTGACTTATATGACTTACCATGGTCTTAACTCTCTGAATCCTGTATGTTCTTCATGTTTCAGTCTTGTTCCCAAATGCCGTAGAGTATTTACTGGTTTCTTATCAATTTATGGGCCAACGTGTATGCGCGCACCCCTGGCAGTCTAACGATTTGGCAGCCTTCTAAATCATACTAGTTAAAAATTAGTTCAACCATTTTGTAAAGGAGAGACTGATGTGTTACAGGGGAAGAATACAGGAGGACCACAGAGCTCAGCCACTGTTCTACTCTTCCCAAAACTGTCCTACCGCGCTCCCCAAAACACAAGCCCTGCAGTATGGCATGCCCTCTGGGGATCTCACTCCTGTTCTCACCATCAAGGAGTTACTCAAAAATATTTATTCCAACCACACACAGTGCATATTCTTAGAAAAGTCTTTGTAATAAGATCTTCTCGGTCTTAGAAATTTTCTTCTGATGCTCAGCACACCCTACAGATGTAAGAGTGCAGTCGTAGGGCCAGCCTACCTCATGACCAGTGCTATGTGTATTAGAGGTAGGTCTTGGCTACCCAGCTGAAATGTCCAGGTATTTTAGCTTCTGTGTACACCATGGGACCTATCATGATTTAGTGTACTCTAAATCTCTGTGATAAATAAATACTGGAGGAGTTTACCACAGTCATGAGTGATCATTATCTGTTGCCTACCATTTCTAGTCCAAAGATATTAAAGGGACTATAAATTCAGCGTTTTGATAATATCATATGAATGTTTTCCGGCTGCTAGGGTACAGTGCATATATATATATATATATATATATATATATATATATATATATATATATATATATATATGGCTTCAACAGAAGCATACTTTACTTAACGTAAAGTCACTTCTTCACCAATTCCAAACCTAAAGAATTCATTAATACTTTCATTCCTAGCTATACAACTAACCAGTTAACCTGAAAATACCAACACCAAAGCATTATAAGTGCTATGTAAAAATTAGTAAATATCCTTTTGGGTGTATCAAAGACAGCATTTTAAAAAATAACCTCCCAGGTACCCATCACTTAGTCCAACAATCATCAACCTATAGCCAACCCATGGCCTTATCCAAACTGCCATCCACTTCCCTTCAGCCAGTATTATTTGAAAGCAAATCCCTTAGATCATCTATATGTATTTACATATGAATTTCTAAAAGGAATGACTTTCTTCTTTTAACAAAACCAAATGCAATATTACATCTAAAACATTCCTTAATATTATTAAATATCCAGTATTCGAATTTCCAATTATCTCGTAATCGTCATAAATGGAGTTTTTTGTTTGTTTTTTATTTGTTTTTTTAGTATTAGAAACATTTAGGTCTATTTCTTAAAAATAAGAGAAGATATTTTCCAAAATTTTTTTTAAATTTTAAATGTCGGGCGTATTTGACACAGAACCGAACAGAACTTCAGTAATTATAAAACAAATGTACTTGCTACAGCAGAAGCCCCCTGAATGTTCAAGCGTAAAGGCTATCGTGTTGACTCCTTTGACATCAAATGTTTGTCTGCAGTGATGTCCCTGCTATTGTGAGCTAGAACATCCAGCTATTCTGACTCTGAATATTATACTCAGAACTGAATTTCAGCCAGAACCCCACCTAGTGCATGAAATGTGGAGTATATTTGATAACAGTTTGTTACTTTATTTTAAATGACCAAACTGCCTTGGACTAAGCATTGTTACCTAGTTAACCAGCATAAACTGGATGTGGGTACACCTATTTTCCATTAATTAAATTAATAAACCAAAACAGAGGAGAATATATGTATCTAATTTGTCTGATGGGGTTGCACACCAGCTCTACTCGTTTTCTGTTGCTGCAAAGCAAATTACTACAAACTTACTGGCTTTCGACAGTACCCATTGGTTATCTCCTGGTTGGGTAGGTCAGAAGTCTGGGACGACGTGACTGGATTGTGTGCTTAGGTTCTCACAAGGCTGAAATCCAGGTATCAGCGGGCTGGTCCATTATCTGAAGGATCGAGGAGAATCCACTTCCCCGTTCATTCAGGTTGTTGGCAGAATCCAGTTCCTTTGTGGGTGTAAGACTGAGGTCCCCATTTCCTGGCTGGCTGTCAGCTGGGAGCTCCCCAAGGTCACCGGCATTCCTTGGCATGGGGTCCCCTCCATCTTCAAAACCAATAATGATGCGTCCAATGTCCCTCAAACTTGAGATCTCTGACTTCCTTTTCTCCCACCAGTCAGTTGACACTCTGCTTTTAAAGAGCTTGTGAAATTAGATTAGGCCCAACCAGATCATCTCCCTTTTGCCATGTAACATAATCATGATAATATAATCATGGGAGTGGTATCTCACGACATGCAGAGGTGTGACCACATTTAAAGGGGAGGGGAGAACACAAAGGTGAGGATTTTTAGGGTCCTTCTTAGAGTCTGCCTACCTCATATGTCAAATTATGCTTTTTTTTTTTTAAAGACTGAGAATAAATTTATTAACTCAACAAACATTTATGACACTTCAACTATGTACTGGGTGCTGTTGATACAAAGATTAGTAAACCATAGCTCCTTCCCTCAGGGAGATTCACTTCTGAATAAGTATTTACTGTGATGAATGCAGTAACAGCGACTCTAAAGGTACAGCAGTGGAATAAAGAAGGGAGATGGATCTGAATCTTGATGTAGGAGCTAGGTGAGTACTAGAATGAGGTAGTAAGATCTAAGCAACATACAAGACCCCAGGGGGCTTTGCATGTCATGCTTCAGAATTTTTATTCTGTAGCTGAAACAGAGTCATTGGTAGTTACTAAACAAAAGAATGATATGAGATTTTTCCAAACACTTGACACCCAGTTTATGAAATTATCACTAGCAATAAATAGTATAACACCAGCTACACCATATGCGAACTGACTATTATCATTGCTGCATTTGGGAGAAGTGAATTCTAATAACCTAGGGACCAAAAATGTTAGTGTAGTTTTCAAAGGAGCCTAATTTATAACCAGATCATTGCCCAAGCACTGGGAAAATCTGACTCAGCCTGGCATCTACTCCATCAGTATTCTTTGACAAATTTCTAATTTGCCATAATCTACCATGTGGTACTTCCAAAATTCCATGACTTTCCGCCCCACCCTCTGCCAGGCTTTCAACTACCCACCAGAAAATGTTTTCTTTTATAGACTGGAATTAAAGCTTTACACGCATTAAAAAAAAAAATCTGCACATTTTATACCTGCTGTTGCTTCCTGAGAAAAGGTTACAGGAACCTCAAGTAAATTTTAATGAGTGAGATTCTTAGGTCTTAGAACTGATTTATGTGAGGAAGTGTTTGAGAGTTTGTAGTAAGTGCATGGTTGACATGAATTATTGTGTAGGTGTACACCATTCCACATACATCGTCCTTTTATTTTAAAGAGTAGCCAAGTTACAGAAACAGAATCGTTTTTAAATGTCACCATTGGATCTCTGCTAACTATAAAGAACTAAGTATTTAAAAAATCAAATTCCTGCTTCCTGAAATTGACTCATCATTAAGTTTCTTGTCAGTGAAATATATTGTTCAAAAAAATAAAAGTGGGGAAGGAACAACTACTTCCTGATTAAGAGGAGAAGAAAATAAAGTAAGCAACTCCCTCCCCATTATCTTCTGTACTTGTACATCTCTCCTTGTCTCCCTCCTGTTAGCAGACATGTGTATGACTCATGAGATTCTATTTGAAGTTTAAGCTCAACTATTCTTTCCCCAGAATGGAGTTTATCGTCAAAATCCATGAGGTAGAGAAATAAAGGAACCTGAGCATTCAAGCTTCCTGACTTACAAAAAGGTAGGTGAACATTTTTAAATAGGAAAGATCAAAAATCAGAGTATTAGTAAAAATTTAAAGAAGCATAATGTCATCTTCCCTGTAGATATAATTTCAGAAATTCATATTGCTATAAGGTAATGGGAAATTTTAGAGCTTCTAAAAATTACCTTCTGAAATATCTAAATTTCTCAAAAAAATTTTTATTTTATTCAACCAAAAATATTTTCTGAGGACCTACTGTGTGACAGTATTATACTAGGCATGGGAAATACAATAGAGAACAAGCCACCTTGTCAGATTCTATTTTGGAATAGAGTGTTAGGAGTTCTATTCAACCTTCAAATGCCAACCCACCATGGGAAGCTTTTTAAAAATACACTTTTTTGCTTTTTCATTTTGTTTCAGCTTTACTGAGACATAGCTGGCACACAGTATTGTGTAAATGTAAAGTGTACAACGTGTTGATGTGATACACTTACATATTGCAAAATGATTACCACCATCGTGTTAGGTAACACCTCCATCACATCACATAATTGTTTTGTTTCATGGTGAGAACATTTAAGATTGATTCTCTTACCAACTTTCACACATATAAAAGATTATTATTAACTATAATCACCATGCTGTACTTTAGACCCCCAGAACTTATTCATCTTATAACTGGAAGTTTGTATTCTTTAACCAACATGTCCCATTTCCCACACCCCCCAGCCCCTGGTAACCACCATTCTACTCTCTCTTCCTATGATTTCAGCTTTTTTATTGAAATCATACAATATTTGTCCTGCTCTGTCTGACTTATTTCACTTAGTATAATACCTCCAAGGTCCACCCATGTAGTTGAAAGTATTTCCTTCTTTCTCACGGCTAAATAGTTTTCCATTGTGTACATGTTTATACCACATCTTCTTTATCTTCGTCGGTTGAGGTTGTTTCCATATCTTGCCTCTTGTGAATGAAACGGTCTTCCCAGCCACA
Organism: Phocoena sinus; assembly: GCF_008692025.1. Lineage (NCBI taxonomy): Eukaryota > Metazoa > Chordata > Mammalia > Artiodactyla > Phocoenidae > Phocoena > Phocoena sinus. The sequence goes on from NC_045764.1 coordinate 6,370,375, forward strand.
TACTATATTTTCCTCCTCTGAAGAATCGGATTGATTTTTGCCTTTCTTAGAGTGCTTAGCCCCTTCTTTTTTGTACTCAAATTATTTATGTAATTGTCCTTTTAATCACCAGCACAGTTCAGGACACCCTTCCCCACTTCAAGAGTAAAATTCAATTCCTTTAAGCTACCAACAAGGTCCAAATTCACAGAAGTTTAGTGCAGACTAGAACACCTATCTTTTGGTTGGAGGTCTGCTGTCTGGCACATAGTTTCTACTCTTGCTACCAAGGGCAATGGAAGATGGTTTATGAGTGATTTTCTTGGTGTTGAGTACCTAATCTTACATTTTGTATGCGATATAGACATATTGAAAATAATGATATCATGCCTATACTGAGTCGGTTCTACTGTTCTAAGACCCACTCCTTGAAATCAGATAGAAGCCTTGTTCTATCAGCAAATGTTTTAAGAATGTCCTCTTTTAACTGAATTCCCTTAATATTAATCATTATTCATATTTTGGAAGAAACTATGCCAGAACACTCTTAGCCTAAGCCTTTGTTCATCAATGCCTGGCAAGAGAAGGCTTCCAAGAGGTGTCTTCTCTTGGAAAGAAGGGCAGGATGTTTTACAAGGATCTGGGGGGGGAACATCACCAAAGTCAGCTAGTGCTGGGAGTGAAGGAATTGTTCCTGCATGTCAGCAGCCACTGTTCACACAGCTTGATTCTATCAGGAGGAATGGAGAGGAATAGTTACTGGTTAAAGTCAAATAAAACAGAAGGGGGAGGGACAGCTGCCAGGGATAAAGACAGGTGGATGCCCCAGTGGAAAATTCCCAAGTCTCAAATCCATTTTGGGTTGATTTTTGCATATGGTGTAAGATAAGGGTCCAGTTTCATTCCAAGATTTCTCACAATGTTAAAAAGTATATTGAAAGTAAAGTCCTAAAACAAAATACAAAACTCAATTTTTAACAACAGAACTCCCCAGTAAGTGGATAGCTTCTAGCTTGGTACATTATATTATTTCTAATAGTGGATTTTGTTAAACTCTTATCCAACTCCAGCTGAGTATAGGATAATAATTTTTGACAACATTTTGCAAAATGATGGAGTTACTTCTTGGTAGAAATCAATTTTATATAATGGTTACATTAGCTCTTTTTGTGACTTAAAGCAATATTAGCCCTGGTTACATGATTTCTATAGGTATTTCTGTTTTGGCTGCCATGTAAACTATAGAATTAAGTTTTATTTTATGCATTTGTGTATTTACTTATTCATTTTTAAAATGATTATTTATTAAACCACTCTTATAAGTAAGGAGTTTTGCTAGGTATTTGATTTGAACGCTTTGATCTGCTTGGGATAAAATAGAGATGAAATTAAAATAGGTTAGCAATATTGATGAGAATCATTGGCACAAGATAAGTATCTATATGTTTATTTTCCATACATGGATTTTAATTTATTTTTACAACTAATGCATACTTATCATTTTAAGAAAGTAGAAAAACAGATAAGAAAAATAAAATGCATTTTTTAATTATCCATAATTTCACATTCTAGTGATAAACAGTAGTAAGGCTTTATTTTATATCTTTCCATTTTTTCCCCTACATATGTGGCAGGGAAAAAATAAAACATCAGTAGTTCTGTGCTGGCTCAGAATGTGTCAGAGGAACTCCTTGGTGCAGGGTACAGTCGTAGGAGACAGGAGACATGAAGGAAGCAAGATGGTAATATCACTTACCTCTTGTCTCCTTTTATTTCTTGTGCTTTTGGTATCATGTTCAAAAAATCATTGCCTTAGACCAATATCACGAAGCTTTTCCCCTATGTTTTTTTCTAGGAGTTTTATAGATTCAGGTCGTACATTTAATCTTTAAACCATTTTGAATTGTTTTTGTATATGGTGTAAGGGCCCAGTTTCATTCTTTTGCAAGTGGATGTTCAGTTTCCCCAACATTATTTGTTCAGGAGACTATCCTTTTCCAATTGTATTCTTGGTACCTTGTGGAAAATCAGTTGACAGTATATGCATTCTATTCTATTGGCTGATAAGCCTATTTTTATTCCAGTACCATACTGTTTTAATTACTGTATCTTTCTAATGTATTTTGAAATCAGGAAACGTGATCCCTCCAGATTTGTTCTTTTTCAAGATTGTTTTGTGTATTCAGTGCCTTTTTAGTTCCATATAAATTTTAGAGTTTTGCTGGGGTTTTTTTTTTTCTGTTTCTGTAAAAAATGCCATTGAGATTTTGATAGTGATTGTATTGAATCTATAGATCTCTCTGGGTAGTATGGACATTTTAACAATATTAAGTGTTCTAATCCACAACCATGGGATATCTTTCCATTTATTAGCCAGTCACAGAAGGAGAAATATTGCATGATTCCACTTACATGAGGTATCTGAAATAGTCAAACTCAGTAACAAAGAGTAGAATGGTGGTAGCCAGGGGCTGCAGGGAAAGGATAATGAGGGGTTGCCGTTTAATGGGTATAAAATTTCAGTTGCACAAGATGAATAAGTTCTAGAGATCTGCTGTACAACACCATACCCATAATGAACAATACTACATTGTGCACCTAAACATTTGAGGTGTTGAGAGTAGATCTAGTGTCGTGTTCTTACCACATTTTTTTTTTAAAAAGAAGCAAGACTGATTTGAATGATTTACATCAGAAAGGGCATTGAAAGAGAATGAAATAGATCTGGGATACGGAAGGAAGAGAAAAAGAAGATTGTATAGAGAGAGAATTTAGATGATCTGGAAAGAGGAAGGATAAAGTTTTTAGTATCAGGTGTGGGGTGTATGTATGGTGGGGGTAACTTTAAGAAACGTGTGCTGAGTATGTCACTATAAACTTTAAAATGTATTTTCAAATTGTTGGAGAATTTTATACTGCCATTTATTTGAATGAAGACCAATAGGTGATTCAGCTTTTTATTAATAATACATCTACATATGTTATGATACCTCCCGTGGGTTTTCTGCCCACCCATAATCATTCCCCTTTTTCAAGTGATGACATCAACTTTCTAAACCTAGTGGGTTCCTGGCAGCCACATTTGTCTGACACAATTTTATTCCTCTGGCCATACTTAATACACTAAGGAATGACATCATATATTCATGTATTCTTAGACCAAAATCTCTCTAGGAATTTGGAGCTGGAATTTACAGAACACCATGCAGTTTCTAGGTATGGCTGGACTTTAATATATAAAACTGGGAGTTCTAGGATAAACAAATTCATCACATGGATCATGGAGTAAGCACATAGGAATAGAGAAACAGAGATGAGAGATGAAGAATGCTTGTAAGTTTTTAATATGTGGTTTAGCCTTTTCCTAAGAAGTTTCTCCTAAAAAGTAGCTTTGTTATCTTGGAGACATCTCTTTATTTATGATAAATTCCCTTTCTTTTGCTTTAGCTAGCTCAACTTGGTTTCTTTCCTATGCAGATATATGCACACACACACATATGCACACACACATTTAATAACCTACCCTTTATCTTTCAGTAATACCAAGAATATCTTTATATTAATAAATATACTTTTACTTCATCTACATTAGTTACTGTATAGTTTTGTGTTAATAAATGCTCCATAATTTATTTAACCAATTCCTATTTTTGTACAGTTTTTGCCCTCAAAAAAATCCTTACATATATATTTTTGCACACTAGATAATTATCAATTATTTGATAATTTCCTTAGGATAATTTATAGTAGCACACATGCTGTATCAAAGCATAGGTGCTTCTTGTAAGACTTTTGAGGCATGTTGACAAATTGTCCAAGGAAATGTGTAACAATTCATCAAAATAGCTATAAAGATTTAAAATTATTGCCAGTAGGAAGGAAGGCAGTATCTTATTTTATGGTGTAGTCCTTTGATCTCTAGAGCAGTAGAGTATTTGTTCACATGAGGGTCATTTTATTCCTTCCTTAGTTACTAAGTTTTATAGTGCCTTCCCAAGATCTGTCCCACCTCCTCTCAGGTGTCCAGGCCTATAACAAGGATAAGTCACAATATAACACAGTCAGGAATGTGCTGGGTCTGATAAAGGAAGAAAAGGCCTGTGCTTTGAATGAGCTGCAAGATGCAGCTTGAATCTACTAGAAAGAACCAGGCCTATTTGGAGATGGGGCCTCTTAGGAGGTAGCTGTTCCTGGGACTTCCCTGGTGGTGCAGTGGTTAAGAATCCACCTGCCAATGCAGGAGACACAGGTTTGAGCCCTGAAGATCCCACATGCCGTGGAGTAAATAAGCCCGTGCGCCACAACTACTGAGCCTGCGCTCTAGAGCCCTCGAGCCACAACTACTGAAACCACACGCCACAACTACTGAAGCCTGTGCGCCTAGAGCCCGTGCTCTGCAACAAGAGAAGCCACCGCGATGAGAAGCCCGCGCACAGCAACAAAGAGTAGCCCCCCCACTAGAGAAAGCCCACACGCAGCAACGAAGACCCAACACAGCCAAAAATAAATAAATAAATAAATTTATTTTAAAAAAAGAAGAGCTAGCTGTTCCTGAAATCACTGAAGAGAATCACAAGAAGCCTCAAAGTAATCTCTCTGTCAGTGAGTCCCAACGCCTTATTACCACCTTCTGTGATCATGCTGTGACTTTGACAAGCACCCTTGAGGAAATAGCTTTGCCAGTTTACATAGTGAACCAAAGGCAGGACACGGAAAGGGATAAAGCCTTTCATTCTCTTTATGCCAGTGCATATGGGGTTGCCCATTCCATTCCAAGCTGACCCTGCATGACTTGCTGCAACATGAAGGAATCTTCCCAGTGGTGTTATTTCTGGGAACACTTAACTAGAAACAGATCTTTTGACAGAGCTGTGACCAATGTAATATTTAAAAGCATCGTTAAAAAAACATACACACACAAATAGGCATTGGGTATTGACTTGCTTTTCTCAGTATAAAAAAAATGAAGAGTCTTTTTTACAAATACAAAGGAGTATTTTAAATATTATAAAATTATCTGTGGCCTTGTCATATATGGCCTTTTATGTTGAAATATGTTCCTTCTATGCTTAATTTAAGAGTTTTTATCATGAATCGATGTTGAATTTTGTCACATGCTTTTTCTGTGCCTATTGAGGTGATCATATGATTCTTTTTTTTTATTCTATTAATGTGATGGATCACATTGATTGATTTGTGTATGTTGAACCATCCTTGCATCCCAGGGATAAATCTCACTTGCTTATGTTGAATGATTCTTTTAATGTACTTCTGAATTCTGTTGGCTAGTATTTTATTGAGTGTTTCTACATCTACATTCATCAGGGATATTGGCCTGTAGTTTTCTTTATAAAATGAGAACTTGTGATAATTTAAAATTAGAAAGCATTCATTGGTCCTGTAGATATAAGAATACATAGCTATTATTTTTGGTTATTAGTTGCTTTGTAAACAAAGTAGCACACATATGTCCTGCAATTTCTAGAAGTATAATATATATTAGAAGAATCCAGCCAAGTTTATTCCAGAAGATAATTTTAATATAAATTTTTTTAAAAGAAACCATAAAATCAAAGTTCTTAAGGTACAAAAGCAATGACAGAAGCCTCTAGAAAAGGGGAGATACTTATAGGTGCAACTAATCCAAAAGGGTTTCCCCTGCCCCCCCACAAAATTCAAACTATAGTACAATTGCACCACCTGTTGATGGAATGGCAGAATTGAAATCCTAAAATTACAAACAACGCAATATCAAATATTTATTGGACGTATAAATCAAGTTATAGAACATACATCACTGATCAGTGATTAGATGACATCTATCAGTGAGAGGGTTAGGTGGCAACTGATTTGCTTACATCAATTGTTCTTTGACTTTCTGGCATTCTGTGATATGGCACAGCATTTCTTCAAGAGCTAATCATTTCTTGATCATAAGAAAATATATATCTACCAAATGTAAAATAGATAGCTAGTGGGAAGCAGCCGCATAACACAGGGAGATAGCTCAGTGCTTTGTGACCACCTAGAGGGGTGGGATAGAGAGGGTGGGAGGGAGGCTCAAGAGGGAGGAGATATGGGGAATGTATGTATATGTATAACTGATTCACTTTGTTATAAAGCAGAAACTAACACACCATTGTAAAGCAATTATACTCCAATAAAGATGTTAAAAATAAATTAATTTAATTTAATTTTAAAAAGAAAATATATAATTAAGATCAGTTTTCAATATTTTTAAACTGAAGTGTGGTTGATTCACAATGTTGTGTTAAGTTCTGTTTTATAGCAAAGTAATTCAGTTATACACACACATATATATATTCTTTTGAATATATTGTTTTCCATTATGGTTTATCGTGGGATATTGAATATCGTTCTCTATGCCATACAGTAGGACCTTGTTGTTTATCCATCCTATATATACAAGTTTACATCTGCTCACCCCAACCTCCCACTCCATCCTTCCCCCAACCCCCTCCCCCCTTGGCAACCACCAGTCTGTTATTATGTTTTTGTTTCATAGGTAGGTTCATTGTGTCATATCTAAGTGATATCATATGATATTTGTCTTTCTCCTTCTGACTTACTTCACTTAGTATGATAATCTCTAGTTGCATCCATCTTGCTGCAAATGGCTGTATTTCATATTTTATGGCTGAGTAGTATTCCATTGTATATATGTACCACATCTTCTTTATCCATTCATCTGTTGATGGACATTTAGGTTGTTTCCATGTCTTGGCTATTGTGAATAGTGCTGCTACGAACATAGGGGTGCATGTATCTCTTTGAGTCATAGTTTTGTCTGGATATATGTCCAGGAGTAGGGTTGCTGGATCATATGGTAATTCTAGTTTAGTTTTCAGAGGAACCTCCATACTGTTTCTCAGAATGTAGGTTGTTACACCAACTTACATTCCCACCAACAGTGTAGGAGGGTTCCCTTTTTGCCACACCCTCTCCAGAGTTTGTTATTTGTAGACTTTAATGATAGCCCTTCTGACCGGTATGAGGTGGTACCACGCTGTAACTTTAATTTGCATTTCTCTCATAATTAGCGATGTTGAGCATCGTTTCATGTGTCTGTTGGCCATGTGTATTTCATCTTTGGAGAAATGTCTATTTAGGTCTTCTGCCCATTTTTTGATTGGGTTGTTTATTTTTGTTGTTGTTGAGTTGTATGAGCTGTTCATCTATTTTGGAAATTAAGCCCTTGTCAGTTGCATCATTTGCAAATATTTTTTCCCATTCTGTAGGTTGGCTTTTTGTTTTGTTTATGGTTTCCTTTGCTGTGCAAAAGCTTATAAGTTTGATTGGGTCTCATTTGTTTATTTTTGTTTTTATTTGTATTGCCTTGGGAAACTGACCTAAGAAAACATTGGTACGATTTATGTCAGAGAATGTTTTGCCTATGATCTCTTCTAGGAGTTTTATGGTTTCATGTCTTATGTTTAGGTCTTTAAGCCATATTGAGTTTATTTTTGAGTATGGTGAGAGGGTGTGTTCTAACTTCATTGATTTACATACAGCTGTCCAGCTTTCCCGACACCACTTGCTGAAGGGACTGCCTATTTCCCATGGTATATTCTCTTGCCTCCTGTGTTGAAGATTAATTGGCCATAGGTGTGTGTGTGTATTTATGGGTTCTCATTCTGTTCCATTGATTTGTATGTCTGTTTTTGTGCCAGCACCACGCTGTTTTGATTACTGTAGCTTTGCAGTATTGTCTGAAGTCTGGTAGGGTTATGCCTCCTGACTTGTTCTTTTTCTTCAGGATTACTTTGGCAATTCTCAGTCTTTTATGGTTCCACATGAATTTTAGGATTATTTGTTCTAGTTCTGTGAAAAATGTCTTAGGTAATTTGATAAGGATTGTGTTAAATCTGTAGATGACTTTGGGTAGTATGGCCATTTTAACAGTATTAATTCTTACAATGCAAGAGCATGGAATATCTTTCCATTTCTTTGAATCATCTTCCAATTCCTTTATTAATGTTTTATAGTTCTCAGTGTATAAGTTTTTCACCTCCTTGGTCAGGTTTATTCCTAAGTATTTTATTTTTGGGGGTGCGATTTTAAAAGGTATTGTTTTTTACATTCCGTTTCTGGTATTTCATTTTTGGTGTAAAAAAATGCAACCAATTTCTGTATGCTAATCTTGTATCCTGCTAACTTGCTGAAATCATTTATCAGTTCTAGTAGTTTTTGTGTGGAGTCTTTAGGGCTTTCTATATATAGTATCATATCATTTGCATATAATGAAAATTTTACTTCTTCCTTTCCAATTTGGATACCATTTATTTCTTTTTCTTGTCTGATTGCTGTGGCTAGGACTTCCAATACTATGTTGAATAGAAGAGGTGAGAGTGGGCATCCTTATCTTGTTGCAGATTTTAGTGGGAAGTCCTTCAGCTTTTGACCATTGAGTATTATATTGGATGTGGGTTTGTCATAAATAGCTTTTATTATATTGAGATATGTTCCTTCTACACCCACTTTGGTAAGAATTTTTAATCATGAATGGGTGTTCAATTTTGTCAGATGCTTTTTCTGCATTTATTGAAACGATCATGTGGTTTTTATCCTTTCTTTTGTTTGTGTGGTGCATCACATTGATTCATGTGCATATGTTGAAGCAACCTTGTGAACCTGGGACGAATCCTACTTTGTTGTGATGTAAGATTAGTTTTCTATTATTTTTTATAGATCTTTATTGGAGTATAATTGCTTCACAATACTGTGTTAGTTTCTATTGTACAACAAAGTAAATCAGCCATATGCATACATCTATTCCCATATCCCCTCCCTCTTGCATCTCCCTCCCAACCTCTCTACCCCACCCCTCTAGGTTGTCATAAAACATCGAATTGATTTCCCTGTGCTATGCTGCTGCTTCACACTAGCTAACTGTTTTACATTTGGTAGTGTCTATTTGTCGCTTCTACTCTCACTTCGCCCCAGCTTCCACCTCCCCCACCCCACGTCCTGAATCCATTCTCTATGTCTATGTCTTTATTCCTGCCCTGCCAGTAGGTTCATCAGTACCTTTTTTTTTTTTTTTTTTAGATTCCGTATATATGCATTAGCATATGGTATTTGTTTTTCTCTTTCTGACTTCACTCTGTATGACAGACTCTAGGTCCATCAACGTCACTACAAATAACTCAAGATTAGTTTCCTTACATAAATTTTAAAGCAAATTTTAGAAGAAAAATACTGTAAGATTGATTTTTTATATAACACATAGTGACATTGGATTGAACATTCGGAATCTGCAGAATGTTTAAAAATAACTTTATAAAACATACTCTCAGCTGCATACTAGTACTTGCAAGAAAATAAGAGATAACCCCATGGACCAAACCTAAAGAAGAGCTCCGAAAAAAGACCAATAATCCAATGAGTTGGATATTCCCCAGGTGTCCTGGAAGAAGACATGTGTGTGTTAGGGGTTGGGGTTTGCTTTCAAAATTCTTGGGTTTTCATAATTCAGAAAGAGTCATGTACCACAATGTTCATTGCCACACTATTTACAATAGCCAGGTCATGGAAGCAACCTAAGTGTCTATCGACAGATGTGGCACATATATACAATGGAATATTACTCGGCCATAAAAGGAACGAAACTGAATTATTTGTAATGAGGTGGATGGACCTAGACTCTGTCATACAGAGTGAAGTAAGTCAGAAAGACAAAAAAAAATACAGTATGCTAACACACATATATGGAATCTTTAAAACCGGTACTGATGAACCTGGTGGCAGGGCAGGAATAAAGACAGACATAGAGAACGGACGTGAAAACACGGTGGGAAGGGGAAGCAGGGATGAAGTGAAAGAGTAGCATGAACATATATACACTACCAAATGTAAAATGGATGGCTAGTGGAAAGCTGCTGCATAGCACAGGGAAATCAGTTCGATGCTTTGTGACGACCTAGCGGGGTGGGATGGGAGGGTGGGAGGGAGGCTCAAGAGCGAGGGGATACAGGGATATATGTATACATATAGCTGATTTGCTTTGTTGTACAGCAGAAACTAACACAGCATTGTAAAGTAATTATACTCCAATAAAGATATAAAAACAAAATTCTTGGGTCTTTAAGGCATCAAATCAAAAGATGATAACTTGGACTTGTGTGATGTCACTAATTGAAACTGAGACTTTCAAATGGCTGTACCTTTAGTGAAAGCATAGAATAAAAAGAAAATATGCCGAACACTCGAAAAACAAATAAGTAAGCTTGTCTTGGCTTGACACGGAGTCTAGATGGATCAATAAAAAGTCAGATTTGAGAATTTGTGATAAGAGGTTTTCCTCACATAGGATGAAGTTCTTATTTCCACTATCTATGTTGTCCAGGAATATTTCAGCTCAGAAAGTAACTTAAAATTGGTCTATGGGGGCTTCCCTGGTGGCGCAGTGGTTGAGAGTCCGCCTGCCGATGCAGGGGACACGGGTTCGTGCCCCGGTCTGGGAAGATCCCACATGCCGCGGAGCGGCTGGGCCCGTGAGCCATGGCCGCTGAGCCTGCGCGTCCGGAGCCTGTCCTCCGCAACGGGAGAGGCCACAACAGTGAGAGGCCCGCGTAACGCATAAAAAAAAAAAAAAAAAAAAAAAAAATTGGTCTATGGCTGCACAATACTCCAAGTTCAAAATCTCTTTGGGGGACAAATACTCGATCTAGATAATACAGCCATACACGATTCCCACAAATAAAACTGAATTGAAAATAAGCTTGGGTGTTCCCTGGTGGCCTAGTGGTTAGGATTCTGGGCTTTCACTGCTGTGGCCTGGGGTCAATACCTGGTCAAGGACCTGAGATACCATAAGCCACACAGCGTGGCCAAAAAAAAAAAAAGTCCTCATAATCCAAATCATAAAACTTAACAAGAAAACATTTCCTCATAAGTGAGTCAGAAAATACTATTATAAAAGTTCTGGAAAATCTGGAAAACAATCAAAGGTTTTGATTTGTATAAATAAAAATAAAATAATTGATTTAAAATTCAATTAAGTTGGCTAAAAGCAGGAAAGACAGAGGTAAGCAGAGATTAATAAATAGAAGACTTTATTTCACAAAATTATATATAATTTTGTAGAGAAAAATAAACAGAAAATACAGAAGACAAGTTGAGGCATAGAAGATGGAATGACTAAACCCAACGTATGTCTCTTCAGATTTCCAGAGAGGGACAATAATGACTGAGAGAGGGACTTGCCTGGTGGCGCAGTGGTTAAGAATCCGCCTGCCAATGCAGGGGACACAGGTTCGATCCCCGGTCCAGGAAGATCCCACATGCCGCGGAGCAACTAAGCCTGTGCGCCACAAGTACTGAGCCCACGTGCCCCAACTACTGAAGCTCACATGCCTACAGCCCTTGCTCTGCAACAAGCCACCGCAATAGGAAGCCCGCGCACCGCAACAAAGAGTAGTCCCCGCTCGCCACTACTAGAGAAAGCCCGTGCGCTGCAACAAAGACCCAGCACAGCCAAAAATAAATAAATTCTTTAAATAAATAAATAAATAATGACTGAGAGAAAATATTAAAAATTAAATGGCTGGAACTTTTCCCAAATTGATGAAAGACCTGAATTTCCAATTTGAAAATGTACAACACCAAGCAGGATAAATAGAAGTGAACCATACTGAGATAACACAATAGAAAACCAAAGATAAAGACGTGTTCTCAAATGCAAACAGAGAGACAAGACAGATTTCCTAAAAATAAATGACCATTAGATAAACTAAAGACTTCTCAAAAGTAACAATAAACTACAGACAACTGTAGAATGTTATCTTTAAGGAGTAAGAGAAAACAACTCCCACCTTATTCATACATTTTATTTTTATTTAACAAACATTTACATGGCACTTACCATGAGCCAGCACTCTTTAGGACCTTACAAATGTTAACCCATTTAACTGACATAATTTAAGCCTCATAAGGCCATAATGTAGGTACAATTTTAAACTTTCATTTCACTGATAAGAAAATTGAGGAACATCGACGTAAAGTAGTATTCTCAAAGTCATATAGCAAGGAAGAACCTGAACTTGTATTTTGTACCTAACGAAATTATCACTGAGAAAAAAGACATTTTTACAAACAAATATATAGTGACCACAAAAAGCTTCTCATTAGCAGAATTCAGAAAAGATATGCTTTAGGAAGTAAGAAGTTAAATCCTAAAGGAAGGGATGGTAAACAAAAATAAACCTTAAGTGTAAAAAAGAGAAACATAATTTATAGATGACTTAAACAAGGGAAAACTAAGTATTGGACACCACCACTACTTATTCGGTTCATTACTTACAGATAAAAGGATAATTTTCCAGATAGACATAACAATTCCAAATGTGTAAACACCTAATATATAATATAGGAATATGTATAAAGCAATGCTTGGTATTAGAAAAAATACTGACAAATCTATATCAACCATGGGAGAGCTAACATTCTCCTCCCCAGATGACTAATGAACTAGATTGTTTTAAAGTTTTAAGGCTGTGGATGTATAAAACAATTAGCTGACATTTTAATTTACTAGTAATACACAGAAGCTTGTACCAAGAAATCAGAGAGCAGATATTCTTCTCAATCATGCACAAAACTTTTATAAAAATTCACCATGAACTAAGCCTGAAAGCAAATCTCACCAAATACCAGAGAATCAGGATCACAGAAATGTGTGTCTGCTGAACAGAATATAATTAAACTAGAAATGAATAATAAATAGATTCCTCTAAGAAATATTTGAAGATTTAAAATTTACTTGGAAATAACGAGTTAAGAAAGAAAAATCATGGGAATCATTAAATATTTGAACTGAATGATAATTATGAACATGCTATATATCAAAACTTGTATAATTCTTAGATAGTAATTTTGTAGCACTAAATGCTACATTAAAAAGATTGAAAAATAATGAACTAACCATTCATCTCAAGAAGTTAGGAAAAAGAACAACAAAAAAAGAACATCATTTTGCAACTCCTAATGAATTAATTGACTCACACAAGGATTTTCAGTGGATGCTTAACCGTTAGATAAAAGGTTGACAGAAAATTGAATGGACACAGAGCTAAAGTAGAGCCTACAGATTACCCACTGGTGACACCTTACTCAAGTGATCAATTTTAACAACAATAATTAGACACCCGTCCCTTTGATGTGATACAATGAGAAATACATAGCTTTATTCTTTTTTTTTTTTTTTTTTTTTTTTTTTTTTTTTTTTTTTTTTTTTTTGCGGTACGCGGGCCTCTCACTGCTGTGGCCTCTCCCGTTGCGGAGCACAGGCTCCGGACGCGCAGGCTCAGCGGCCATGGCTCACGGGCCCAGCCGCTCCACGGCATGTGGGATCTTCCCGGACCGGGGCACGAACCTGCGTCCCCTGCATCGGCAGGCGGACTCTCAACCACTGCGCCACCAGGGAAGCCCCATAGCTTTATTCTTAAAGTATTCTTACAAAGAAGTGTTTTGCCATCGAATTAATTTATTCAAATTAATCAAATAAAATTTTTACCCCTAAACTTTCAATTTACAGGAAGTACCAAAATGTATAGTAAGGTACAAGTCAAATAATCCCCACAAGGAAACAATCATACACATTTTTAAAAAATCAGATATTCTAAAGTAAAATTGATCCAGTCTCTTCAAAACATTACTGTAATGGAAAAAGGAGAGATTAGAGGAATATTCTATATTAACATATTCTTTAGAGAAATGCCATATATTGTCATTGATTGAACCATGGTCTGAAGCAACTAGCTTTAAAGAGCATTGTATGAACTAATGGAGACATGTGAGTAATGTGAAATAATATTATTTTAGGGAACTATTATTAATTTTGTTAGGAGTGATGATGCTGTTATGATTATGTAGAAAAGTATCTTAAATTTAGAGATGCATACTGAAATAATTACAGGTATCTTGTTACGATGTCTGTAATTTATATTCAAAAGTTTACCAAAAATAGATGAAACAAATGACTTCATTGTTAAATCTAGGAGAGAGATATTTATAATCCTCTTCTCTTTTTTTTTGTATGTTTAAAATTTTTTTTATAGTAACAAGTTTCACAAGTGAAAACCAAAGAAAATAGAAGCAGCCTTGGGGCTCTACTGTTGTTTGCTTTAGAAGGGGTTAATGTGAACCAGACCTCTGTCTGTCTAGACTCCAGTCTCACCTATGGCTGCCTCCCCATGTTGCAGAACATGTAGCACCAAAAGATTCAGGAGAAGACGTCGCTCATCCTTCAGCGAGTGTGGCATTCTGCCTGAGCAGAAGCCCTGCTCGTCATCCTGACACTAAATGAACCAGAGAGTTGATGATCATACACCTTTTCCTCCTCTGGTTTTGTACACAGCATTCCGATGTCAACTCTGAGTCAAGCAGACTTGGACAGCTCCCACTGAAGATGTCCAGAAAAACTGCAGAGACAGTCCAGGATAAAATTAAAAGCAGCTTCAACTTAGGGAACCAGTTTTCCTATCCAGTTTTACCACTGCTGACTTCATTTAAAACCAGTAGCATGTTCTTTTCTGGCTGTCCCGTTCCATCCAGTTTCTGAGCTTTACCCAACAGAAATTGCCATTCTTCTTCCAGAATATAGGTGAAGAATTAGATATTAGACTGGCAAAAATTAAGCAGCTCAATTCCATATTCATTTATTACAGTCTCAACCTGCCCAAAGGGGATTCAGTAAATGCTGTGAGGAACTCAGACAAGCCCTAGAAGAAATCACTAGTAACAGCAAGAAAGAAAGGTCTTGAGCATTAAAGGCAAACTGTGCTATAGAACTCCAGAAAAAAGTACTATCTATAGAATAAAACATGAGGCAGGCTATGAATAACGATAGTTTTGTTTCCACTTTATCAATCCTTTCATTTCTTTTTCTTGCCTTGCTGACTAGGACCTCCTTTTTGCGTTGAACGAAAGTGATGATAGTAGGCATCTGTAATTTGTTGCCAGTCTAAAAGGGGAAATGTTCTAGTTCCTCCACTAAGTATGACGTTGCCAAAGGCTTTTTGGTTTTGGTACCTGTAATGGATGCTCTTAGACCCTACCTAGGTTCCTTTCATTGAACCGGTCAGTGTAGTCATTCCCCAGCTACTGGAAATTATTGTCAGTTAAAGTTGACAGTTGCCCCTTTCTACAAAGAATTACCCTTGACCCAACTGGAGCCCCTGGGGCAACCAGTGTCGAATGACTGACACACACGGGATCGCAAAGACTGAACACTTTGTAAATACCAATGAGACACTGAAGAACATGTAGGCTCATGTCCATTAATCAGCAATCTAAGACAAAGTAGGCGACTCAAAAATTCTCCTAGGCAGCATTTAAAAAAAAAAAATCAAAAACTCATTTTCTGCAATGAGGGAACAAACAAACCTGAAGGCCAGATATACAATTTATTTGTGAGAGTAGCTGAACTTCAGAGAAGGCCAAATTCTCCTTGCCCAAGTCAGGGCCCTGATCATAAAGAAGTGGGATTCAGAGATTTGGGAAGGACGTATCTAGCCTCAGTTCCTCAATATGTGTGCCTGTTCACAGACAGCTTGAGTATCCTCACATCACGGCAATTAGCTTCCCACAAAGTGGAATGTCTAAGAGATCAGGCAGAACTGCAATACCTTTCGTGACTGAGTTTTAGAAATCACGTATCATTACTTCCACAATACTGTGTGGGTCACACAGTTCAGCCCCATTCAGTGTAGGATGGGACTACTCAAGGGTAGGGATCACTGGTTGCCATCTTGGAGGTCCCACAGACCATCCTTTGTCCTCTAATACTAAGTCTCTCCTACATGTAACATCTATTTATTCCCTGCCTAAAGGCCCTAAGGGTCTCAAACCATTATAGCATCAGCTTGAACTCCATGAACCTTATCTAAATTAGGTGGGTATGAGCTTCCTCGCCTGTAGTTTCTGAAGACTTGGGAGCTGAGACAAGTTGCCTGGTCCATACATCCTGGTGGGGCAGGATAGGATAATCACGATAATCTCTTCCATCCAAAACTGGTAAAAAAGGAGGTATTCAGGAGTTATGGGTCCCTAACATTTCTGAAATATAGAAGGACACAATGGGACACGTGTTGATAGTTCCTTGATTTAGGACTTAAGTCCTAGGGATGATTCACTGTAGTTTTCGGTCTGCTCTCTGAGCCCTTGGGGGTTTTTTGTCACCCTTCCTTTTACCATGAAAGGTATCTCATGTTTACAGCTAGGTAGTTTTCTCAGCCTTCTTCCTCTATAAATTTAAGGGTTCAAAGTCCAACTTTTATTTTTATTGTCTCTATTCCTTTCTGTCTAAACTGGTGCTGTTTCCATAAGTATGATTATTTTTTCAACTCTGTGGGTCTCCTGTGAATCTTATCAGAGTTTAATCTATTGGAAAATAGCCAGACTGTGGCTCTCTTGGAGATAAGCCTTCTTCTAATTGGACTTCCCAGTGAGGTTGCTGAAGCATAACATACTATAGATTCTTAGAAGCCCTTCTGTCTAAAGTAGAAGATCCATGAGACACACACCCTTGAAATCTTCAGAGGGTCTTTTGCTTGCTTGATTTTTCTAAGGTTTTTACAGTCACATTCTTCTTTCCATCTTTAGATCACGTGTTTTTACATTTCCCTGTATTTAATCTTCACCTGGAAGCCGTTTCTTAGCTTTTACATCATTTGTCATATGGAAAGTCTAGGGATTGTCCAAATCAGCAAGGCCTAGCTCTTTTATGCTTAACCGTTATTTCCGGAGTGTATTGCTCTCCTCTTGCATTTTACTACAGGTGACAAGAAGAAGCCAACTGGCACATTCAACACTGTGCCTGGAAATCTTCTAAGCCAGATCACCTGGTTCACTAAGGAAATTTTCTACTTTCCGCATTACTGCAGGAGATAGCATGTTACACAGGGATCCCTTTCTCTGTAGTTTCCAATATTTTTCTCACTTTCCTCACTGTTGGTCTCCTTGGAACCAGCACTAACAGTCTCTTTGCTACCATTTAGGCTTTCACTAACATTCCTTTTAAAGGCCTTCTATGTGGCACATATATACAATGGCATATCACTCAGCCATAAAAAGAAATGAAATTGAGTTATTGGTAGTGAGATGGATGGACCTAGAATCTGTCATACAGAGTGAAGTGAGTCAGAAAGAGAAAAACAAATACTGTATGCTAATGCATATATATGGAATTTTAAAAAGCGGTACTGATGAACCTAGTGGCAAGGCAGGAAATAAGACATAGAGAGCGGCATTGAGGGCATGGGGGGAAGCTGGGATGAAGTGAGAGTAGCATTGATGTATACACACTACCAAATGTAAAATGGATGGCTAGCGGGAAGCAGCCGCATAGCACAGGGAGATCATCTTGGTGCTTTGTGACCACCTAGAGGGGTGGGATAGGGAGGGTGGGAGGGAGACGCAAGCGGGAGGAGATATGTGGTTATATGGGGATATGTATATGTATACATAGAGCTGATACGCACTGTTGTACAACAGAAACTAACACGACGTTGCAAAGCATTTATACTCCAATAAAGATGTGAAAAAAAAAATTAAAAAGGCCTTCTGGGGCTTCCCTGGTGGCGCAGTGAACCATGGCCGCTGAGCCTGGGTGTCCAGAGCCTGTGCTCCGCAACGGGAGAGGCCACAACAGCGAGAGGCCCTCGTACCGCAAAAAAAAAAAAAAAAAAAAAAAAAAAAAAAAAGGCCTCTGCTTTCCCCCACTGCCTAGACTCAAAGCAATTCCTATATTTTTTAGAATTTTAGAGTATTACCATACTCCCAGTATCAAAACCTGTACGAATTATCTATTGCCACATAACCAATTACCTTCAAATTTCATGATTTAGAATAAAAATAAACATGTATCACGTTCTAGCTTCTTTAGGCAGGAATTTGGGTGTAGCTTGGCTGGGCAATTCTGGCTGAGCGGTTCTCATGAGGTTCAGTCAGATGTCAGCTGAGGCTGCAGTGATCTCGGACAGGAGTGGGACTGGGGCATCCACGTCAAGGTGACTCACTTACACGGCTGCCGAGGTGTTTGGCTGCTGGGGCAACGTTTTAGTTCTTCTCTATGTGAGCTTTCCACTGGACTCTCCTCGTGCTCATGACATAGCAGCTGGCTTCTCCCTGGTGGGGGGGGGGGGGATCCTAAAGAACAAACGCGGAAACTGCAGTCCCCTTTATGACTTAGCTGCAGAAATCACACAGTGTCACTTGTGCGATATCTTATTGGTCAGTTCTTGGAAGGGACTACATAGGACATGAACAGCAAGAGGTAAGGGTCACTGGGAGCCCTCTTGGGGGCTGGCCGCCCCAGACATACTTGACATTCATCAGACTTTTCATATTTGGGTTTCTATTCACAGAATAAGAGTAGGAAAGGTCAAGTGGAAGCCCCTGAGACTTCTCCAGCTGAGACAGAACATCAAGTACAATACGGCACCCTGAGGGGAATGTCAAAGATGAGTGCCACACTGGAAGACTTAAAGGATGCTGGGGTAATGGTGGCCAGCATGTTCTCCATTTAATTCACCAGTCTGGCCCCTCCCGAAACTGGATGGATAAAGGTGGATGTCAGCAGATTACTACAAACTTAGCTAAAGAGTGGCCCTGATTGCAGCTGCCGCACAGGCTGTGGTATCTTTACCACAGTTGATTAAAATGACTTTGGGTACATGGAAAATGGCTGTTGACGTGATGAATGTGTCTTGTCATTACCTATCTGGAAGGAGGATCAGAGAGAGTTCACATTCACGCAGGACGGACAACCGTACATATGCACTGTCTGGCCCCAAATTTGTATTTATTTTGCTGCTCTCTGTTACTGTATACCCCAAGAGATTGGGACGATCTAGAAATTGCACAGAACAGCACATGGATACAGTATATCGATGGTGCATTATCTATTGCTGCGTAACAAAGGATCCCAAAGCTTAGTGACTTAAAATGACAATCAATATTTATTATCTCAGGTAGTTTCTGTTGGTCAGGAATTTGGGAGCACCTTAGCTCAGAGGTTGTGGCTCAGGGTCTCTGATGAGTTTACATTCAAGGTGTTGGTCAGGACGGCAGTCATCTGATGTCTTGCCTGGTGGTAGAGGTCCCACTTTCACCTAGGCTCACACACACGACTGGTGAGAGGGTGCTAGCTACAGACAGAAAACCTCAGTTCCTCATCACATGGATCTCTCCTAAGGGCTACTTGAGTGTCTTTGTAACATAGCAGCTCGCATCCCCTAAGAAAGTAAAGAAGAAACTTTCATGACCTTGACTTGGGAATGATAGCTCTATTCATTGTGAAGAGGGAATACACACGTGCAGGAGTAGCGGAAAGAGAGAACCACTGGGGACATCCTTGGAGGCTGGCTACTGCACAGGACATCCTGTTAACTGGACCTGTTAACTAAGAAGTGGCAAGTACTCTGGATGCCTGAAGAGGTTAAGAGATAAACTCTACAAAGATTCAAGGGCCTACCAAATCGGTGAAGTCTTAATGGGTTCCACTGTCTGGGCGTTTCAAGACATCCCTCCAAAATAAAGGACAAGTTATTGTACCTTGCACCTCCTGCCACTGAGGAAGAACAATGCTGAGGACCTTGCTTTATGTTTCAGAAGCAATACATTCCATACTTGAGTATAATGTTCAGTCTCATTCATCATGCGAAACAGAAGTTTTGAGTGGCGCCTAGAGCAAGAAGATACCTTGCTGCAAGGTCAGACTACAGTTAAAGCAACTCTGCCCCTTCCTCCATAGAATCTTACAGCCCTCGTGGTTCCCAAGATAACATATCTGTGGGGAAGAAAAAAGCTGGGTGGACCCGCAATGCACCCCAGTAGGAAATTTGCAGCACAGAACAAAGGTCAGTTCCTCACTTGTCCTCAACTTCAGGATTCTTCTTGTAGCTTTGCCAACTGTCCTGGCAAACTCTCGATTTTTCTTTGCACTTGCTGTTTCCTCTGCCTGAAATACTCCTTCCTCACACATCTTGGCTCACGCTTACACACCACTTTATTGTGAGTCAGGAATGGGCTCTATTTAATACTGCAGTCCTCTACTCCTCACCCAACACTCTATTCTTCTTCCTCTGCCTTATTTTTTCCTAGAGAATTTAACGTAACACACTATATACTTCATTTATCTGTTTTTCTCCATGTCATTCGCATTAGAGCGTAAATTCAATGAGGGCAAGTATATTTTTCCATTTTTTTAAACTGCTTGATCCTATATATATATATATATATATATATATATATATATATATATATATATATATATAGTTATTGGGTGAATGACCCCAGATTTTAATTGCCTAATGAATATCTTCATCTCATTGCTTCCAAGACACTGATCAGTCATTATCTCCCATGCCCTGCAATAGGCAGAGGCGTGCACCCCTCCAAAGATGCTCATGTCCTAATCCCTGCAATTTGGGGGTATAACCTATGTAATTGGGGAATCAGGCTTCAGATAAAAATTAAGATTGCTGATTAACTGACCTTAAAATAAGGAGATTATCCCAGGGTAGCTGGACGGGCTCAATGTAATCATGAGTCCTTAAAGGTGGAAGACGAACAAGAGGAGGAACTCAGAGTGACGTGACGGGATAGCAGAAGGACTCAACAACTGGCTTTCCGGCAGCTTTCAAGATGGATGAAGGGGTGACAAGGCATGGAGTGCAGGCAGCCCCTACAAGCTGGAAGAGGCGAGGAGATGAACCCTTCCCCAAACCTACAGAAAGGAGAACAACCCTGCTAATGCTTTGACTTTGGGCTGCTGAGACCCATTTCAGACTTCTGACCTGCAGAACTAAGGTAATACATTTGTGTTGTTTAAGCCACTAAATTTTGTGGTAGGTTGTTAGACTGCACAGAAAACTGACACACTTCCTCCCCATTCTCCTCAGATCTGCCTGTTCTCCTCTACCCTCTTTATTACCAGGGACACACTTTTAGTCAGAGGTCGTAGCTTCCTTTAATGGGCAAGGTGTTCCCTCCCTCAACTCCAGTTTTCATGTACTGGCTTCAGTCAACTTCAGCCTTCAGAAGTCAACTTCCTGCTCATCTAGTCCTATTCCCACACCTGGAACCTCCAGCTTTAATCCCCATTCATGTTTCTGGTCAACAGAAATGCTAATTTTGTATTGACACCTAGTTGTGTTTTATTAACTTTTTAATAGCACCGTCTTTTCTTAGTCAATCACCAGGTTTTATCCGTTGTGCTTCTAAAATGTCCACGGAATTTGCCCCTCCTTGAAATCTCCATGGACTGCTCTAGTTCAAGTGCTAAGCATCTCTTCATGATTGCATTTATTCCAATAATTTCCTTCCTAACTGGTTTAGATGTTTCCAGGCTTTCTCATCTCACTGCCTTCTTCCAGGTATCATTATAAAATGGAAAGATGATGTTATCACTCCCCTATTAAAAAATCTTAACTAGCTCCTGTCATATTTAGAAGAAAGTTTGTTTATTAAGAACCGAGGCCGTAGACCCTGGAATCAAATCGCCTGTGTTCTGAACCTTGTTTCAGCACAGATTCTAGGTCAGAAAAACCTAGGTTTGCCTCCTGGTTTTTCCGTTTACTGCATGATTCAGGGCAAAGTCCTTATCCTGCTAGGAGATCATTGCAGTGCTTCACTGCGTTTTGAGGGGTTTGCACTGGGATGCATATAAGGAGCTTACTACAGGAACTGGTAATTTGTGCTCAGTCAATACTTGCTTCTATAATTGTGTAAGATAGTATTCAATATTCTTAAGATTCTGGCTCTCGATATTATTCTATTCAGACTGCCCTAACAAAATGCCAGAAATTGAGTGGTCTAAACAATAGAAATTAATGTTCTCGCAGTTCTGGAAGCTGCAAGTACAAGACCAAGGTGCTGTCAGCATTGATTAATGGTAAAGCCTCTCTTCCTGGCTTAGAGAATGCTGCCTTTTTACTGTGCCCTCACGTGGCCTTTTCTCTGTGTACATATGGAGACAGAGAGAGAGAGAGAGAGAGAGAGAGAGAGAGAGAGAGAGAGAGAGAGAGAGAGAGAGAGAGAGAGAGACAGAAAAGTAGAGAGAGGGAGAGACCTGGTGTTTCTTCCTCTTATTAGGACACCAGTTCTATTGGATTAGGGCCCTATTTTTATGACCTCATTTAACCTTAATTACCTCTTTAAAGGCACTACCTCCACATTCAGTCACATTGAGGTGAGGACTTCAACATATGAATTCAGAAGAGACACAATTCAGTCTATGGCACCCTCCTTAACCTTATATTCTTAACTCATCTCTCTCTAGTGACACAAATACCAGGCTCCTGCCACAATGGGTTATTTAATGCCTAAATGTACATCCTCCCTTTCTTCTCTAGTCAAAATTCTATCCAGTTCAAACTTCTCTGATGCCTTCTCCAGCTCAAATGCAGGAATAATTCATCTTCCACCTTTCCTCCTATGCCTCCTTGTTCAAACCATTAATATAGCTAATATAAGAATAGGATTTTTCATCGTGCATATATCTTTTACATACTCTGTTAAATCCCATAATCACTGTACAATGTAATTCTTATTAATAAGCTTATTTTATATATGTGGCAACTGAGGCTCAAAGAAGTTATTTATTGGTACCATTAAAAAATGTGCTTTTGGGCTTCCCTGGTGGCGCAGTGGTTGGGAGTCCGCCTGCCGATGCAGGGGACGCGGGTTCGTGCCCTGGTCCGGGAAGATCCCACATGCCACCGAGCGGCTGGGCCCGTGAGCCATGGCCGCTGCGCCTGTGCGTCCGGAGCCTGTGCTCTGCAACGGGAGAGGCCACAACAGTGAGAGGCCCGTGTACCGCAAAAAAAAAAAAAAAAAAAAAAAAAAAAAAAGTACTTCTGCTGCATCGCACGGGGAGATCAGCTCGGTGTTTTGTGACCACCTAGAGGGGTGGGATAGGGAGGGTGGGAGGGAGTCGCAAGAGGGAGGGGATATGGGGATATATGTATATGTATAGCTGATTCACTTTGTTATACAACAGAAACTAACACACCACTGTAAAACAATTATACTCCAATAAAGATGTTTTTAAAAATGTGCTTTTTTATGGATAATGGCACCATTCACTGATTATGAAACATTGAAAGGGGAGCAGGTTTTATGGGGAAAGATGTTTGATTTGGCACACACTGAGTTTGAAGCACCTATGACACATCCAAGTGTGCATATATCATGTACTCATCTAATATAGCTAGTTCTGGATTAATTCGCAAGTTTGGATTGGATCTTAGTTAAAATGTTAGCACAAGTAAGTGATCAGTGGCAAATTAACTTCTTTTATTCTATGTGTTAGTGAAGAATAATGTTAAATTATTTGTTTACTCTTTATGCTTGCTCAACATTCTTTTCCTTCTCACTCCTTCCATATATTTAAACTTCTAAACAGCCAATTTTTTAAATCATAGAAGTTGAGCAGTATCTAAAGTAAATGGGATATTGAGATGATCCAAGTTAGTCCTCTCTATAGATGAAGAAAGCACAGTATGGCGAGTTAAGTGACTCATCCAAGGTCACAGTACCCAAATAAAAACTAACATTCAGTTTTCTAATTCCTATCAAAAGTCTATTCCATTATATCAGTGATTCCCAAACAGTATTCTGCAGAACATAAACTGTGAGAAGCTCAGTGAACAAAATGATTCAAATGTGTCCTTTTTTTTTAAATTGGAGTATAATTGCTTTACAATGGTTAGTTTCTGCTTTATAACAAAGTGAATCAGTTATACATATACATATGTTCCCATATCTCTTCCCTCTTGCGTCTCCCTCCCTCCCACCCTCCCTATCCCACCCCTCCAGGCGGTCACAAAGCACCGAGCTGATCTCCCTGTGCTATGCGGCTGCTTCCCACTAGCTATCTACCTTACGTTTGGTACTGTATATATGTCCATGCCTCTCTCACGCTTTGTCACAGCTTACCCTTCTCCCTCCCCATATCCTCAAGTCCATTCTCTAGTAGGTCTGTGTCTTTATTCCTGTCTTACCCCTAGGTTCTTCATGACATTTTTTTTTTCTTAAATTCCATAGATATGTGTTAGCATACGGTATTTGTCTTTCTCTTTCTGACTTACTTCACTCTGTAGGACAGACTCTAGGTCTATCCACCTCATTACAAATAGCTCAATTTCGTTTCTTTCTATGGCTGAGTAATATTCCATTGTATATATGTGCCACATCTTCCGTATCCATTCATCCGATGATGGACACTTAGGTGTCTTTTAACCCTGAATATAATCCCATCTCTTGTTTAACTTTATTTAACCCCACATTTAATGATAGAACCCCTTTTCCACCAGGTATTAATGTTCGTAGGCAATGCTTTGGGAAATGACACACTGTGTTATACTTGAGTATGACAATGGTGGGTTTAAAAGGAACTTGGTATGCTTGATAGGAAAATTATCCTGCTGAGATGAGTTTAGGGTCATGCAAAGGAAAGAGTTTCATTTGCTTGATAGATTTACACTGTTATTGGAAGACATAGGGCATATAAATTAAATAGTTTTATTAATAAATGAGTAGGGGATTGTCTTAGCAACCTGCCTAGAACTTATTAACCTTATTGAAGGGCAGGTTTTTTGAAAGATTGATTTCTCCTAAATAAGTGGTAGTGCAAATACACTAAATTAGGAGTCAAGAGCTTCTAGTTAGAGAATTGTTCTTTTCATGATACTTGCTAAGAACCTGGTAATGAAGCTGTTTTGCTTTTAGTTGACAGGGAAATTTGGGGAAAGACAAAAAGATAATTAAGCACAGAGTGAGTGTTTGATAATGAGTAATTAATACTGCTTCTGTGAAGTAGTAAAGATGGCTAAAGAGAATTAATTATTATGGAAATCTAAGCCCAGTTTTATGGAAGTGCCCTGACTTGAATTTGAAAGAAAGAGAAATACCACAAATAAAACTTAATGTGTGAACAGGAAACTCTGTTTTAGGATTAAAGATCTTTTATGCAACCTATGTGCATCTTAATGAGACACATCAATTTAATCAAAACCATAGATGGTCCTAAGGAAAAAAAATAATAGTATGCTGAAGTATGGAGTACGATAAATACTCCGAAGGAAATTTACATAATTTTCAAGTCATTGTAAAAAAGGAAAAAGGCTTTATTGTCCTGTACCAGAAATATATGCAACAAACTTGACTGTTTGCAATTTTTATTTTCCTAGGTAATTACTGAATAAGAACATTTTAAATGACGATTAATTTGCATTTTTACTCTAATTTAAGCAAGTTCATGATTTAAATGCAGTAAGTAATGAATAATTAAGGAACATAAATAATTTAACATTAATCAAATATTCCTACTTAAAAATATGTCCTGCTAATTAAAAAATGTAGAACACTGCAAATAAAGACTACAATCTAAAGGTGGAAAGAACATACATATCAATGTCTACCCAAGATTTTGCCAGCTTCCCCATAGCCCGAAACTAAGAAAAATCACAGATCAAGAAATAATTCATTTTCAAAAATATTTTGAAAGTATAGCTTTTTCTATCTATGACAGTTAGTCAAATCTATAACTACTATCTGTATATTAATGGAAGGAAACCAAATGTGGCAAACACCTCACCTTAAGAGTTCTGCCACTTACAGGATCTATGAACATTGACCCTTCTCTGTCTTTCAGGAAGTGAAATAATTATGCAAATTGTAAATCACCCATGCAAATATTAGATATTTAATTGGACCAGTCAATGGTACTTCCCCTGGTTCCCTCACTTACTGAAAGATAGTGAATTCTTTAGTTCCAATAAAGACAAGTTTCATTCTGTCATCTAACAGGTACTGAGACCCAGGTATATTCAAGGCTCTGTATTAGGTGTCATGAATAAGACAGCTCCTTGGCTTCCATAAACGTATACCGCATGAGAAGAGTAAATAATTCTTTGCAAATATAAGCAAGTTATAGATAAGGTAGTATGAAATTTCAG
The DNA here is from genome assembly GCF_008692025.1 of Phocoena sinus. Classification (NCBI taxonomy): domain Eukaryota; kingdom Metazoa; phylum Chordata; class Mammalia; order Artiodactyla; family Phocoenidae; genus Phocoena; species Phocoena sinus. Next base: position 6,396,336 of record NC_045764.1, read on the forward strand.
AAGCTACAATTTTTCCTTTAGGTTTTAATAACTGGAGAAAGCTTTACTACAAAGTGCCACTTATACTACGTCCTGAAGAATGGGTAAGATTTGGTTTGAAAAAATAGTAAGATAAAGGATATTCCGAAGGGAATAACAATTAGGAGGAAGGCTATGGGTATGGTTCAGGCACTTTGAACAGTTCCTTTTAACTACAGCAAGGGTTGCCTAAGTCGGAAATAAAGTATAAATTAGCACACCCTCTTACTTGCTACCTGAAAGAAACCCATCAGAGTTTGCCTTTTCGTTGTAAATTCAAAGCTCAGCCAGAATAAATTTCCTTCTTTTGAAGCAGCACAGATAGAAGTTTTCACCCAAACTAAATTTAACTGAATGCTTGTCAATGACTTATAACCTGGTCTTTAGCCCACGCACCCTACAGTCTAGAAAACTGTAGATGAAATTGCACTACCATTTACAAACAGGCCGCTTTGAATCTGTTTTCCTCTAAGTAGCTTTGTAATTCTGCGTTAGACACCTGGGAGAGGCATTTCCAGTGCCCATTACGCGACATTTTTCGGTTCTGTTAATAGTTGGTTTGACTTTATATGACTGATCAAGAGGCTGAGAGCCTTCAATTTATCGGCGGCTCCTCGACACAGACACAGATGTTTCCTCCTGGAGATTCAACCATCGTCTCAAAGCTCTGGTTTGGCAGAATTAATATTACACATTTTAAGGTATAGGCCATGTTCCTGGGCCCTAGGGCTTGGGCCTCAGACACCCCAGCTAAGGCCAAAGCAGCGCGGACACGAAGGGGGTACTCCAGGTGTAGGAATGTGCCAGCGCCCACGGGACGCGACGCTTCTCCCAACACAAAAGACGCCACCGCACCATCGGCCCCTGGGACTGAGCTCAGAAACCGCCAGGTGCTCGCCAAGCCGCCCTCGGATCTTCCCAACACCGCCCCCCCACTTCCGCTTCCGGGGAGGCGCCGCCTGGCCCTCCGGCCTTGGGGCCGGTAGTGAAAGAAAAGCCGGAAGTGGCCCCAGTACTTCCGGTGCGGGAAACTCCTCGCTGCGGCTCCGAGCGGGCTTGACAGGCTCGGTCCCTGCAAGTAGGTCTCTCTCCTGTTGCCTTCCTTGCGTCTAACCTTCCAGCTCGTTTGCCGCTGCCGTCCCGCCACGCCGGTCTCCGAAGCCGCCCCTTCCCCATGTGCCGGGGCAGGAGTCCGGAAAGCCAAGACCCGCTCGCCGGTACCCCATCATGTCCGAACTGACTAAAGAGCTGATGGAGCTGGTGTGGGGCGCCAAGAGCAGCCCCGGTCTCTCTGACACCATCTTCTGCCGCTGGACGCAAGGTACCCTGGCTGGACTCTGGCTTCCGGCCGCCGCTTCCTTTAGCCCCGCGAGAGTCGAGCCGTGACGCCTCTCGCGCCACCCCGCTCGCGTGCCCCGCACTCCGTGCCGGTTCCTCTGCTCAGCCCAGAAACGGGACTTCTAGAAAAGCCCTCCCTGTCTTGAGGGTTAGAGGCTAAGTAGGTGAACGGTGCCAGCGGGCCGCCAAAGACCCGAGGCGCCCCTGTCACTCCCTGGGCTGCCTTTGGGTTGGAGAGGAGGAGGGGGCGGCTGCCGGGCTGCAGCGGGTGACACTGAAGGTGTGCCCTGTGCCCCGGCGTCCGTTCCTCCAGCAGGGCTCCGGCCGCCTGGATCTTTACCCGCTAACGAGTCTGGTCGTTTGGTCTCATTTTGGAGAGAGGGACGTCCACGTGAAAGTCGCAGTGGTTAATTCCAGAAAGCGATTGTGTTGCTTGTATTTCAGTTAGGCGGGGTTAGGCGTGGTACTCGGTGCAGAAATGTAATGTTGCGGCTGCAGAGTGTTTGTTCCCTTGACCCGAAGTGTCCCCGGTTTTGAGGTGGTGTGGGATCTGTTCCAGTTCAAAGGAATATGGCCCATAGGACTTCCTGGGCCGATCTAATTACCCAGATAGGCTTTTGAGTTATATAAGAAGTTTTGTTAATACTGCGAGTAATTGTGAAATGAAAAAGCACCATCTATTTATATTTATTAGTGATGATCCCTAACTCGTAAGTTTCAGTATTAAAACACAACGAGCATATTACTTCAGGTGACTTAAAAGGGACAGTGGTGAGGCTGAGGTTAAGAGTATAGTGTTTGGAGTCAGGAGGATGAGTAATGGACGTATGTAAAACATCCCAAGCACACAAATAATAGCTAGTTAGTACTATTACTGAAACATTTTGTTATTAAAATATTTATTTAGAAAATACCGATTCTCAGAGGGTTTGGGGGAAGTTTAGCATAGTAAATCTAAGTCCTTACTTCGTAATGTGTATTTAGTAACAAAAGTTCAGGGTTTAACCTTCCTTCCTCCCAGATACTGGTAAGAGCTGGTAAAATTAGAATCGTAATATATTACAGCCAGGTAGGTTATTTAGTCCATTACTCTTGTTCTGAAGATGAGAAAAATGAGTTGTGAAGGGTTAAATGACCAGGCCAAAGTTGCACAAATTGATAGAACTGGGAACGAATTCCAACTCTCCCATTTCCTAATTCAGCTGTCTTTGTTGTTTTCCTTTGTGTGGCTCAACCAGGCATGTAATTAGTTTGGCTTTTTTTTTTTTTTACAGATTTAATTATGTCGCTTAACTAATATTTTCTGAAATGTTGGACATCCACATTTGCAGGTTTTAAAATTTATTTTCCAGTTTGTCTCATTTATCCTAATAGTGAACAGCCCTAAAGTACGCAAGACTGTGAAGGATTGAGAAAAGTTTTCCTTCCTGTCAATTAATTGGTAATACAACACAGAATAAGGTGATATTCAGCCTCATTTATTTTAGTACTGTGATGCAGAGGCAAGGAGAATTCAGAGAGGCAGTTCTAATAATGGTTAAGAACAGGCTTTGGAATAGGCATACTTGGGTTCTAGGTTCAAGGTTTTTAGCTTACTTAAACCTCAGTTTCCTTCTCTGTAGAGTGCAGATAATAGTAGTGCCAATCTTACAGGGTTGTTGTGAGGATTAAAGGCAGGTGAATTCGTTTAGGCGCTTAGCACAATATCTGACATGGAGTAAATGCTCAGAAAAGGGTAGCTTGATTTAAAAAGTGTTTAATTGTAAACCAAGCCGAAGTTTGCTCTCTGGCCATGCCCTGGCAGTTGCAAGAAGTTATTGTTAATTTGATGGATAATCACTAAAAGAGAACTTCGTAATGACATACGAGAATGCTCTGCCACCTTGTAGTCATACAGAAGTTCCTTTACAAGATTTGTTCAATCAATACCATTTCAAAATAAAGGATTATTTATTGCTCTACAGAGAGTGCGGTTATATTGTGGCTATGTAATTCTTCAAGGTCTTAAACTGATCATGATTTTTAAGGCAACCAAATATGTACTTTTAAGTTGTCACCTCTGACTCAGAGGGATGTTGTCATCGATCTTGCTGTGTTAACTTTGTATTCATTTATCCATTCTTAGAGGAGGCAGAGACCATTGCTGACGATTGCTGTGGCCGTGACTTGGGATTGTGGGAACGAGCACAGGACACTGCTTTGCTGCGCTTGCCTTACTGCGTTCGTACTGTGACATCAGCTTTGGCTTTATTTCATCATCTATCTGTGCTTTGAATTGACAGCTGTAATCTCATTAGTCTTTTGGAAGCAAGTTATAGGTGTGAGGTGTTTGGGGTAGAGACAGAACTATGTCCAGGGGTATTCCGTTTATTGATTGGTCATGTTAAATGGTCATGTTAATTGGTCGTGTTAAATTCCTTTGATATGTTAAACAGCTGCAGCAGTTGGGTTTTTTGTTTTTCTCTCTCTTTTAATTGCTACGGCAGTTTTAGATAATATGTTAAAGCAGTAAGTGCAAGAGTGGCATATAATATTTTTTTGTTCGTTTAAAATTGATTTGACAGTTTTAGATAATTCTCTTTTGCAAATACTTTTTCTTAAGAGAAGAAAAAAATAGGGTTTTGGTTTGGTTTTTTTTTTTTTTTCTTAATAGTTTTTAGTTTAAAGGCAATAAGTCACATTATGTAAAGCTTTGAAGTTGTTTTGTTTTTTAACTTGGAAATTTACTCCCTACTCCTGCCTGCTTCCCTCCTGCTCAATTGCCTATAATACTTTTTAAAGAAAAGCGTATATTTTCTACCTCCTTATTTGTAAGCACATTTATCCTTCTTTCCCTTCTCCCACAAACTGACCAGTGTTCCAGACCTAGACTTGATAGGGTGGGAGGGAAGACAAATGATAAACATAATATAGCATAAGTTAAGCATATATACTAGAAGGTAGAGAGATAAGGAATTACAGGGTGAAGCAGCCTGGACGGGCCTCATTTTAAGGTGAGATTTGAGCAGACTATTGAAGTAACTGAGTTAGTCATGCAGGTATCTGAAGAGTGTTCCAGGCAGTGAGGATGGCCATCGTGAAAGACTTAATGACTTATGCAGAATACGTCTGGCTTTTTGTTCAAGGAACAGGAAGGAGGTTAGTTTGGCTGGAGAGGGAATGAGGGAACGGGACAGTGATAAAGATGGTGTAAGAAATAATATGGCCCAAATCACTAAGATTTTATAGGCCATTGTAAGAACTTTGGTTTTTCTTCTAAATGAGATGAGAGGTCATTGGAAGGTTTGGAGCAGAGGAGAGACACGACAGGACAGGTTTTTAAAGGGCTGATCTGACTGTTAAGTTTGAGGATAGACAGTAGTGTATTGAGTGAGACAGCAAGACCAAATGAGAGACAGTTGCAGTAATCCGAGGGTAAAAGACCATGGCTTAGACCAGGATAGTAGGAAGTGGTCACATTGACCTCATCCCAGCAGAAGCAAAATAAGAGTCATCTAGATCTAACAAAAGTAAGTGTTAATCTTATTACAAAGGCAAACATTTTGACTTATTGAGAATTTGTTTTCTTTTCGGTACTGATTGTCTAGCCAGTGTTTGGCAAATGTTTTCTTTAAAGGGCCAGTGCCTCTATTGTCTCTGTCTCATCTCTGCCATTGCAGCAAAAACAGCCCTGGATAATAAGGGCATGGCTGTGTTCCAAAACTGCATTTAAAAAACAGGCCAACCCTGGTCTAAATTATAAACTCTGAGAACCCATTTTTTCCTTTTCTTGGCCCCCTTCCTTCAAGTTTTAAGTTACTTCGTTGTTTCACCTAAAGATTAGCTAGAAGAGAAACCCAATTTGTCAGTTTATAGCAGTTCAGTGGTGTTTTGGGGTGGAGATGGGGAGGGAGCTGTAGTGGATTGAAATTAGACTTTTGGACTTTCCGGTATAGGACAATTTTTGTTATGTAATATGAAAAAAAAAGATTCTAAGTAACTTTGGAAAAGTGAGGGATCAGTTAAAATATAAGCATAAATGGTATGCAGGAGTTAAAGCGTTTGGATTAAAGTCCAAAAGTATGATGTCTATTATAATGTGATTTAACATTTTACCAAAGTACTAAAGTGATACGCCAGTATCGTTAATTTGTCTTCCAGAGTGAAGGTAAATTAATATTGTGGGTCATATCATTTCAGAGATTTTGTTGTTGATGGAATCCTTTTATTTCAAATATAGGTTTTACTTTCTTCCACCTACCTACATCATATGTCACCTAAAAACCAATTTTTTTAAACTCACAATTTGGAAGCTTATGTGACAAAGTTAATTTCTTGGTACTTTTGAGTACATAATGTGTTTTTCAGCTCAACGCATCTATCATAATACCTTACATCTGTATTAGGCTTTACAGGTTTTGAAAATCTTACTTACAGCAACCCCAAGAGGTAGCAAAGGATAGATGTATCAATAGTTATCCTCCTTTTGTAGATGAGGAAACTAAGGCTCAGTTCAGATTCCACTCAACCAGTATTATCTGACATATAATGACAAATGAAGTCTTTCTGTGGCCTTTTGTTAACATGGAAGGCTAGAACTATAGAGGCAGTAGTTGTCAGACTGGTTTGAATAATGTAAGTCAGTCATATGAAAATAAAAGACTGGGAAATTGCAAAGAGGTTCATGACTCAGGTTTAAATTAGTTATGAGCTGTAGAACTGAGAAAGACTTCTATGTCTGTAGTGCTGTGGAATGTGATACAAAATTGTATATTTAAGATCAGATGCTTTAGATGGCCTATTTCAGATCTAATTAGGAAAACAGCCATTTTGTGATAAGTTAATTCCTCTTAAAACTAGGAAATAAGATGAATATGAGAACACTTGACAAGAAAAATAACTATCCTAAAAAATTCAAACTCAAGTGAAACCTTATTATAAAAGGGGGTGCCTACTTAGCATTATCCTGTTTTAGGATAGAATAATTTCCATTTGTCTAACTTTATTTCATTTTTAAGCTCTAGGAGCCTTTGTTCATTATCAAATAACGCACTCAAGCATATATACTGTAATTAAACGGAATTTGGCATAAAGCAGATCTGCCTAGAATTCTCTGCCTGGGGTTTTTATCTCTAAAGTACAGAAGCAACTTATCAGAATGCATTTCCATCTAAAAGCCCCACCCATGGATCTTGAAAATTGAGGTACATTATTAGTCATTTTAAGGAAGGCAAGAATCCATTACTGAGACCTGTTTATCCCATACACTGGAAGTTTGAAAGAGCCTAGTTTCACCTCTGCACTTAGGCCCAACACCAATGACCCTTTCTTCCCAGTAGAAGAGGTAGACGAAGAGCAGAGGCCCCTTGGCTTCACCTCTTGTTTCTAGATTGGCTCTCAGATTTGGTTGTCTTGATGTGATAACCAGCACCCTCAGTTCTCATTTGTCTTTATTAAATTTGCCCCATCCACCATACCTATTTCTTACCCTGCATTTTTCTTATCCTCTATTCTGTTTCTCCCAAGGTGGTGGTGTGTGTTGCTGGGGAAAATTGTGGTCAGCATCAATACACATGTAGGAATTAAACCTTAGCTGAGCCCTCAGTATCTCTTAGTTCTTTATCCTGTCTGCTTTTCTTATGTGTTTTGGAATTAACATTCTCCTCAATTTTCTATGCCCTCATGCCCCCCACTCGCAATCAGCAGCATCTCTTCCCTTCCTCTTTGCCTGCATGTCTAACTTGGAAGCCTGCTAAGGTTTCCTTTTTCTCAAGTTTGTTAAACTCAGGGCCCTGTTACATTCTTAAAAACTATTACAGGCTTCAGTATGAAAAAAAAAAAAAAATGAGGCCTGTGGCATTATTTTACATTTTAAAAAAATCTCTTCAGTGTCTAGCTCATAGGAAGACAGGTGGATTCTCCCACTTGCTTCTCCTTTCTGTCTTAACAATATGTTACAATATGTTGTTTCAATATGTTGTTTCGGTTGAAGTATCTGCGGAAAATCCAGCTTCACACAGATATGCGGTTGGTAATACAGGAGTCTTGTAATAGTCTTTTCAGATAATTGTGGCTATTCTTCTTTGACATTACACCAAAACTCTACAAGTGGTAGTTTCTTAGCGGTTACTTGAAATACAGAATCTGAAGCCACATCAATGAACTTTTCGTCCTCTGTTAAATTGAAATTCATTGGTTTGTCTTGTACTTTGACTGGATCTTTTTACCCATGCGTTAATTTGTAACAGTGTGCATTGGTCATTTGGAAGTTATTGGTCTGCTGGTTTATGCAGATCTTCTAAATGTTAACACATATAGTTATACAATATCAAAAGTCACATTATTTCTGATCTTGTCAGAAAAATCTCTGAGTATTGAGAAGCTGTCAAGCTACAGTGCTGGACTTGAGTTTTCCAGAAGTTTAGTTGTTACTTGAAAGCTTGAGATTTTATCACTGGCAGAAATACTGTCAAGTTATTTTCCTTGAAGTATCAGGCTCACTTCATTCACTTCTGAGAAAAAGTCTAAATAATCATAATTTGTTAGTAGCTCTTCAAAGTAAAAACAGCATTCCACAGAAAAGCTGTTAGTTCAGCTCACAGTTCAAAAAATTACACATGTGCTTTGAGAATCTGTCAATCATCGCTCAAGGTATGTAGCAGAGGTGCTTTATGGGTAGTTCCCATTTTGTCACACACTATTTTTTTTAAGTATATTGTATTCAAAGTCAAGATTTAATAAGATTAGCATTAGTAAGGGCTTTTTAAAGTTAAATTGGCTTTTTTGTGTGTTTGAGAGCGTATTGTGGTGTTTCCTAGTACAGTGACTGCTGGTACAGCTTAATGTCACTTAATGTGTGCTAAGGCACCAGTAATGTAACCTGCTATTCATTTTGTACCATCGTTGTGAATATCAACACAGTGAAAAGGGCAAATATGTTAGTATTATAATAAAAATGATTTTCACCTCTAGCAGGTCCCCTAAAGGGTCTCTGGAACTTCCCGGGGTCTGTAGGCCACACCTTGAGAACCTATCTTTATTCAGTCCACGACCACCACCACCACACCGCACTGGCTCAGTTCTTTCAGGACTTGGAGTCCTTAAACTCTCTTTCCCATTTAATCACTCTTTTCCTTCTTTTAAACTCATGCCCTTCCCTCTGTAAAATAATAATTCTTTATCCAACTACCCTTCAAGCCATCATTCTTTTCCCCTTCACTTGTTTAACAAATAGTTTGCCTTTTCTCTTTCTCCTTGTATTCTGAATCACGCCTCAGCCCTTTAAAATTTGGCTGCTCTTCCCAGCATTCTAAATTTCTTTTTTTAGTGTTCCCAGTGACATGCTTAATCCAGTATTTTCATTTAATGTTTTTATTCCACTCAGCATTTGTAACAGGTGACTGCTGATTTTTCCTTTCTAGGACCTCAGTGTGTTTTTTCTCTTACCTTTCAAGTCTTTGTCAATCTCCTTTGCTGATTCAGCGTCTGCTCACTTTTTTTTTTTTTTCTATGTTAACCGGCTTCATTATCTGTGTTCTGCATGTTCTCATTCACTTTAACTGCCATGTTTAAGGTGATTCAACTTGCTATCTCTAATCCTAAACCCTGCCCTGGGCTCCAGACCCACATTTCCCCAACCAAATTGTTGTTTCACATTTTAGAGACTGAATTTAGAAACAGACATCCCCATTATCTTCACTCCCAAAACTTCAGCAAGCATTTATTGAGTATTAACTATATAACATACTAGGAAAGCAGTAGTTAATAGAGCAGGCAAGATACTTGTAAGGCAAGACAAACAATAAACAAGTGAACAATCATATAATTACAGATGATTATAAGTACTGGTTGTGCTGAGGGATGGTGGGAAAGATCTACTTAGATAGGCCTATCAGGGAATATCTCTCTGAGGAGTTAATACCTAAACTGGGTCTTTAAGGATGAGAAGGATTCAGCTATATGACAAGAGAAGGAAAAAGAGCATTTCGTGCAGAGGGAACAGCAAGCATCAAGACCCCAGGTAAAGACCTTGGGATGTTCTGAGGGCCTAAGATCACTGTAGATGATGAAGGTAAGAGTGAACTGAGGGAAGGTGGGGTTGATAGATCATACAGTGTCTCTTAGGTCATGAAAAGGAGTTTTATTGCAATTGCAATGAGAAGCCATTGCAGGCTGTGACAAAACCTGATGTCCGTTTCTAAAATATTTCTCTGGTAACTATGGTGAATAGATAAGGGGTGGGGTGGGAGAGGGAATGTGGGCAGAAGGGGGGGACCTGGTTGGAAACTCTTAACAGTGTTCTAAGTGAAAGATGATGGTGGTTTGAACCTGAAGGTGGACTAGAAATGGGGTAGAGATACGTTTTGGGTCCTTGAACCAAGAGGACCTTACCTTAAGGTGAAGCCTTAAAGATAAGTCCGATTTTTTCAGAGAAAGTGTTAGCAAGTGTTTCATGCGGAGGGAACAACATGTTCAAAATGTAAGAAACCAGAGAGAAAATGGATATTTGAGGGCCTGGAAGAAGTTCAGCATGCCTAGAGCCTAAAGAAGGAGAGTGGCAAAGGATGAGGGAGGAGATATAGGCAGAAGCCGGACCATGCAAGACCATGTTGAGGAATTTGGATTCTGTCTGTGTCTGGAGTTCTCATCTGAGCTCTATTGGGATTATCACCCATAATGGAAACCTTGTGAGTAGATGAGTTACACAGGGAGAATGCAAAGAAAAAAGATTCTAAAGCCAAGACCTGAGGAACATTAGCATTTAGAAGGAGTTGATCACCGCTCATACTGAGAAGAAACAGAAAAGGAAAATTTGGAACAAGATGTACCACTAGAGCCAAGGGCCAAAAGATCTTCAGAAGTCAGTGGTCAGCATTTCAGATGATTCTCTGGGAGATTCATCTGAAATAAGAAAGACTTGAGAAGTAGCCTGTCTGGTCATTGATGAATTTGGTGAGAATGAGTTTGGTGCAGTCACAGGTTGAAAGCCAAATTATTGTGGGTTTTGGGTAAATTAGGAGGTAAGGGAATTGAGGCAGTGCATGTAGACAAGTAGGTGGGCTTTGAGAGAGTGGTGTTTGGAGTTTTGGGTGGAAGGTGGTTCTTGTTTCTACGGTCAAATGATTTTTTAAATTAAGACTTTACTTTTTAGAACAATCTTAGGTTCACAGCAAAACTGTGGGCAAGATACAGAGATTTCCCACATACCTCCTGCTCCCTCAACATGCACAGCCCCACACCCCACTGTCAGTGTCCCCCACCAGAGTAGTACGTTGGTTATTACAGTTTTGAACCTGCGTGGACTTGTCATTATCACCCAAAGTCCACAGTTTTCATTCTTGGTGCGGCACATCCTGTGGGTCGAGACAAATGTGTAATGGAATGTATCCATCATTATAAGAGCAGAGTATTTTCACTGTCCTAAAAATCCTCTGTGCCTTGTCTGTTCAACCCTTCACCCACTCCCCTCCTCTTGGCAGCCACTGATCTTTTTACTGTCTGCATAGTTTTGCCTTTTTCAGACTGTCTGTATGGTTAGAATCATATGGTATGTAGCCTTTTCAGATTGGTTTCTTTCACTTAGTAATATGTAATTAAGTTTCCTCCATGTCTTTTCACAACTTGCAAGCTAATATTTTTTAAATGCTGAATAATATGTACTATTTATCCATTCACCTACTGAAGGACATCTTGGCTGCTTGCAAGTTTTGGCAATTAGGAATAAAGGTGCAGTAAACAACGTGTGTAGGTTTTTGTGTGTGGACATAAGTTTTCAACTCCTTTGGGTAAATACCAAGGACCTTTTGGTAGAATCTTGAAGAGAATTTTTTTTTGTTTTTAAATATGTGAGATACGTTTAAATACTGTTTGAGAGAGATTGAAGGGTAAAGAGAGAGGAAGTGGGATGGAATGGGAAGCTTCATACTGTTTCTTATCTGTCCTGCTATCTAGTGTCTCAAGCTAGAAACTTCAGTCAGTTCTAATTTCTTATGTCCCAAGCCTTTCCCCACTTGCACATATTCATCAAATATTAATTTTTACCTTAGAAATACTGTTTGGATATAGTGTCTTCCCTCCACACTTAAGTTTCTTTTATTAGTTTGGCACTGTATAGGTGTGTTGAAATGGTCTCTTCCCCATTCTGGTCCTTTAAAAAAGAAAAAAATACCAGTATGATTGTATTACTCCTTTAATTAGTACTTGTCATGGTGTGGCCCTTCCCAGTATTAACATCCTTTCAGCTCTCCCTCCTCCCCTTTCCCATCTCTCCCGTGTGCCTCCATACTGCCCTTTGGCTGCATTAACGTTCCCTCTGATCCATAAACTTGTCCTGCTCTTACGAAACCTCTTTCTTTTAATAAAGGTATTTTCTTTACCTGAAAGTCATTCTGCCACCCTTGCCTCTCTGATAAATTTCTGTTCAAGGTCAGCCTTGAAGTTAGCTGGTATGACTTGACTCAGATCAAGTCACTACTTTGTGTATCCTCAACACTTCATACTTCTGTTACAACATTCGTTTATCCCTTCATCTTAGTAATTATTTGTTCAGATGTCTGTCTTCACCTGGACTGTTGGCTTCTCCAGACTAGGGACTTTGTCGTTCACGTCATTTATGTATCGTAGATGCTTGGTATAGTATCTCAGGGTCATTAAATGTTTGTTAAATAAATGACAGAATTATGACCATTAGTGAAATTTCACACATTCCTAGCATGTTGGAATTGGAAGTGATCATTTTAAAGCTAAGTACACTGAGGCCTAGGGAGGTGAAATGATTTCCTGAAGCTTATACAGATAGTAACTCACTTCTCCTGACTTCCGGCCCCAAGCTCTCTGCAGTGTGCCGGTGCTCTCTGTGGGAACTTGTACTAGATACTCAGTCAGTGCTAGTTGGGTAGTGTTTAAATTAAGATAGAACCAATATGGCCACATGCACTGTGTATGATGTTCTTTAATTTTTAGCTTAGAGAATGTGACTCAAAGATTGAAACTAAAAAAGATACTTTCTGAAAAGGGTCCTAAAATATCTGTTTAAATTCAGTATGTAGACTGTCTAATCTTCCTTTCAGTAAATTATTTAAAAATCAGATTTAGTGTCCTTTTACTGAAGGCCACACTTTATCTCTCTGGTCCACTTAGTGGGGTCCCTGGATGCAAAATTGTGTGTGTGTGTGTGTGTGTGTTTATGTGCATTTGGCAGGGAGCCTAGGTTCCATATCTTTTTTCAAAGAGCTCCTTTATCCTCCAAAAAGTTAAGAACCACTGCACTTGACTGACTTGAGGATATTTTGCTGTTGTGATAAGTGATCTTTCTCAAAGCAAAGTACATTAAAAATTCTTTTAGCTACTACTTGAATTACATTTTTAATCTTTGCTACTTGCTTTCATTTTTAGGGTTTGTGTTTAGTGAATCAGAGGGATCTGCATTAGAACAGTTTGAAGGTGGCCCCTGTGCTGTTATTGCACCCGTTCAGGTAACATAGACTGCTACTTTACCAACTCCTTAGAGGGACGTGCTCAAACGTTTCATGCTTTACTTTCTGTTTTCTAATACCTGTACTCTGTAATCATGAGGCATGATCAGTTACCTCTTAACTTTTGTTCTTGTAAATTGCTTTAAATATCCAAAATAAAAATGATTTCAGAACATGAGTAGGTTACACAGCAATAGCCATTTGGCCGTCTTTATTTTCAAGAAAACATAGTAGGTGTTCTCTGACTTTCAGAAAATTTGGACTTAATGATCATGGCATCTTTCTTATACAGTGATCTGTTGAGTAATAACATTTCATGCCAAAGATAGTGACACCGTAGCAGTGGTACTACTTACATTTGTTCTATCTTTAAAAACGGTTTTTCTAAAATGTTGAAGATGCATTAATATTTTCATGGCCTAAAACTTTATCAAATTTTAAAATAAGTTGACAGTATATACTGTTTTAGGCTCTAGCTTTGGTCTTTAAAATAAAATTCGTAGCAACCAATTTCAAACAATCCCCAAAATAAAAAAAAGATTTTTTCTTTGGGCAAAAGGTAGAGTGAATCTCAATGTATGTATTTGATTTTGAATCTTTATGTGTTGCATTGTTTGAAATTCAGAGGCTGATTTGCTATAAACCATTACGTTATTAAAATGGAGAATTGAATTTTCAGTTTGCTATAATATTTACAATGTCTAAACAGGAGTATAACTTTAGAACTGTTATAAAAGAAGCTTGAATTTATTGTTTGTTTTAATCAGCACATTTTGAAAATACATATTTAATGTGGTATTTATTATTCATTGGGCATAAAGAATGCATTCCTGAACTGTTAGCTGCAAAGTAAATTTGTCTCTCAAACCTTATACTCCATACACTTACATTATTAAATTTAAAATGTATTTTCTGAAGGAGAAAAAAAGTTTTCCTTTATGGTTCATTCTAAAATATATCCTTTGTAGGTCGTTGTTTTATTTCTTTGAAGAGTAAAGTTGATACATTTTTTTCATTAGTAGATTTACAAAAAAAATTTAAGAAAAACTTGAATGTTTGAGCTTTGCCTGGGGATTACAGAGTATAAAGAATAAAATTTAACTATAAATTAGTTATGAGGCTGTTATTTTGAGTAATGGAGACAGATTTTGGTTGCTAGTAGGAATCTTCCCTGAATTTGAAGATTACTTGTCCTGTTCATATGCATGTTAGATTATATTAACATAGACCCTCTTGGACCATAATAATAATACCCTTAGGGTCTTTATTGCAAGTCTTTGAATATAGTTAAATCAAAGTAAACCACAGCAGTTTCATGTTTATAAAATTTAGTATATTTCCAAAATGGTAGTTATTTTTACAAATGGGGTTGCTGTGTAACAAGGGTTAATTGTAATGTTCAAAACCGTGATGTATCTTTGAGGTAGTAATTTAGCTTCATAGTCATATAAATGTTTTCATTCATAGAAGAATTTTGTTTATATTAATATTTCAATGTAAAAGTCAAAACTAAATTACCAAGAGTGATGAAGGGAAATGTGCGAGTCCAGGTATTAAAACTTTTTTAAACTATATAAACTAGAACATGACACTTTTGCTAGAAGAATAGGCATATTATGGAACCCGATAGATAATACAGTAGTGGACCACATTACATATAATAATTTACCAAGAACTAATCACATACCATGATAAGAAGGAATATAAATCAGTGGTGAAATAAAATGTTTACTAAGTGTCACTGATAGGACTGGTTGATAATTTGAGGGGAAAAACTGAATTTAGGTCATTTGTAGCATATACCAAGTTTATTCTTGATATAATACTTAATCACAGAAAGCTGAAAATAATGCATTACCAACTAAGATAAAAGATGAGTTCCAGGCTCAGAAAAAAATGTGAGGTAATATTAGCAATAAATCAGTGTCTTTCTTACACAGAGAGCTACAAATTGGTTAGAAAAACACTGAAACCTCAGAGGTGAAACGGGCAAGTGTATGCAATCATGACAGGTGGTATGATGCTGGACAACCAAAGAATCGAGATGTCCAACCTCGCTAGGAATCCAAGAAAGTACAAATAAAACTTTAACTAGATTCTATTGCTTACTCTTTCTAATCTTTAGATATAAAATAATTGGCAGTGCATATAAGGGTAGGGTGATGCTGGCATACTCAGATACCTCTATGTAGTACAAATTGGTACTTCGACCTAGGGAAGGAATTTTACGTTATAATTGGAACCATGATAAGGCAGATTCTTTGATGAGAATAATTGTACTTCTGTGGATCTTTCCTAAAGAAATAATCCTTAATATGGAAAAGGTTGTATTCAAGAAGAAGCTTTTTTTAGAGCAAGTCCAGATATATTTTATATATATTTATATATATATAAAACATATATTTTTATATATATTATATATTTTATAGTATAAAAAAATTGCAAACAATGTAATGTAGTTTAAACATGGACTAATGTTTAAATAAATTTTAATAGCTTGAATAGACATTTAGAGATTAAGAGTTAAAGTTATGAATTGTGTGGGAAAACAGAAAAGTGGAAAACAATCACGTACCCATTATGCTTCTCACTTAAAATAAAATTTAAAACAGGTATGAAAGGAAGACTGGAAGGAAGTATATCAAAATGCTAATGGTGGTTCTATTAGTGTTGAAATAATGGTTGTCCCACCTCACCATTCCAAAATTTTCAAGTGTAGTTATATTAGTTTTATGGCTTTTGTTATTGGGTGGGTGGGGGGAATCACTGTAGTATTTGTAGATTTTATTTCAACGTGAATATTACAGAACGTTACTTATTTTTTTGTTAAAATACTTTGAATTGATTGCTTATTAGGTACCAGGTACTGTGCTAAGTGTATTAATAGTTTATCTCATATAATCCTCACTACAACCTTTTAAAGTTTGTGCTATTATTATTTTTAATTAGTAAAGTAATGAAACCAGGATTCAAATCTAGGTCTGTCTGACTATAAGCAGTCCTCTTATCTGAATACTACTGTTTTCAAACACCTGTGAGTAAGAATCACCATAGTAACCTCTTTTTTCTTGAATCTGCCCCCTAGAGATAAAATAGGTGGAGTGTCAGAATCTGCCTTTTAAATAAACAAGTCAGGTGACTAGGATGCAAATAGTCCTTGAGCTACACTTTGAGAAGGAAACACTGTTACACACTGAACTGTTACCTATCAAATCACCGATGTAACATAGTTGGCTCACTTAAGGAAAGGTTAGAAATGAGTTTGTTTTTTCTTTGGAATCTTAAAGCTTTATGAGTTAAACCAGGAAGTTAGGACTCCTCATAACAAAGTGATGACCCACACCTTGGTCATCTTGTGTCATAAATCAGAGCTAGGAGAGCAGAACCACTTTTGTATTTAGATTTCTTTTCCTCTAAGGAATCAAAGAGAAATATGGATTTTTTTCCTGGTCTAAAGGGCCTTCACTCTGTGAATGGAGCAGTAAATTTCTTTAACTTTCCAGTTATGTGGTTATTATTTTGAGTCAATTTTTCTCTTTGACAGAAAATATGTATTATAAAGGAGGAAGAATTGTATGGATGTAGAATCAAGCTTATAGTAGTATATTCTGAGTAAGTAATTATGCTCAGTTACTGTTGAACGTGAAGGGAAGCCATTTGAAATTTTTATAGCACTATTCAAAAGATCAGAAAGGAGGTGCAAATTAGTTTTATTTTCCATTTTAAAATAAAAGAATGATATAAGGTATGTTTATAATACATTCTAATAATTATTGCTTTAATTGTATAAAGGCATTTCTTTTGAAGAAGCTCCTGTTTTCTTCTGAGAAGTCTTCTTGGAGGGATTGCCAAGGTATGATAGCTGTCTTTTATCAACTTTTACTCCATCTTCTATTTTATAGAAGTTCAGTGTTCATTGGCAGTAATTTAGTTGAAATTATCTGTCTTAAAAAGTAAACTATCAGTGGGTTACTTTTTCGTGAGATTTACTTTTTAAATGTCTCAGAAAGTTTCATGGATGACTCCAAATTTTAAAACGTATATTTCCAAATTTGTCTTTCCTAAGAGGTATAAGACAGGATATTACACTAAGGGAAAAATCCTTTGGGGCATTTCCCTGAACTGTTAAATGATAGCATACTATAAGGATAGTCATTTATGTTTGTTTTGTCTTATTTAGCTTTGAGCAAAAAGTCAGAATTATCTTTGTATTCCTGCATCTTTTAGTATAACGCCTTACACAATTCAGATAATACCTCAAGTAATTCTGAATTAAATTGCAAATGAAGCTTTCATGGCTTCTGCAATATGATTAAATCGGAGAACTGTATGTGCTACCTGATAATAACAGACATTTGCATCCTGCTTGACAGTTTACAAAAATATTTCCTTCACTTGCACAGTTTTATGTGAACTCACAGTAACCGCTGAAAGAAGGTGGGATATATTGTAATTGCAGTTTTGTATATAAGGGCAAAACAGCTTCCATTCCAAACCATGCAGGTAGACTCTACTAGTGGTTGTGAACTTGAGTTAAAAGTGTCACTGTCATGTATTTTTAATTAATAGCCAAAATGCAAAATAAATTTGAGGAGAGAAGAAACTATTCAAAAAATACTATTATTAACATGAAGATTTTATTAATAAAATTTATAATATTCCTTGCACAGAAATATATTCATATGGATAAAAAAATTATGTAGCATTGTCGTAAATGTCGTAAACGCTCTGGTGGCTAGAGGGTGAATGGCACAGTTCCTGTCTTTAAAGAACTTTTAATTAGGAGAGAGAGAAAGCTTGTTTCGGCATAAAATTTTACATAGGATGTGTATACGTCTTATCCCCTTTGTTTGAAAGTTTCAGAAAATGGTACTACTTCTGAAGATTAATACTTCTTGAAAGGGGGAGGGTGGCTAAGGTTCAGGAAGAAATTGTGCATTTGTGCTATTTTCTGTAAATGTCTAATGCTCAAATCGCTGCAATACAGTATCGGTGGTTTCTGTATTATGCAGCATAAGCGCTGTGGCCTCTGCTAATGTAACGGATGGTGGTATTGTGTGTGCTGACGGTGTGTTCTCTTATTATCCTTACCCCTGTGGGACTGGGAGATTAAAGACGTTAGAGTAATTCGGAAATGGGGAAAAACAGAGGTCTCAGCAGGCCCATACGCTGGCCTGGTTCTACAGTAAAGGAATCCTCATGGCTGAAAGGCTCCATTTGCAGCCTAAGAAAGGGACGATCAGTATCAGGTTATTCCACGTAGCATATTCTTTCTCCTTATGTTTAATTCTGCATTTTCCAGGATTCTTTTTCTCATTAATGGAAATATTTAACAGAGGTGACATTTTAACCCTCAAGCACATTTTTCTGAACTGTAGTTTAAGATCAGTGGTTTATGGATTTTTCCTCCACTAAAAATGCTTGATTTTCACCATTAAATTAATGCATTCTTAATATTGTTATTTATGACAGGATTTTTTTCCCTACAGACAACCGTTATAACTTACCCTTTGGTTATTTTTAGAGGGAGAGCGGAAGGAACTCCTTTGTCACACCTTATGTGCTATTTTAGAAAGTGCTTGTTGTAGCGACTCTGGACCGTACTGCTTGGCTTCATGGTTAAGAGGAAAGACGGCTGAGGAGACTGCTGGTCTTCCTGGGAGTCCTGCACAGTCTAGTTGCCAAGTGGACCATTCTTGTAAGATACACTTCGATTTCCTGAAGTAATTTCTTGTATGTTGGTTTAAATAAAACTATTGAAAATTTTAAAGGAAAAAAGCTTTAAACATTTTATAAGGTCTCTTTTTTAGCCTAAGCTTAATTCATGAGCTTTGTTAGTATTTTTCATTTCCCTTTTGATTATTTTAATTAACTAGAGGATGTTACATTGTTTATTTTTTCTTTCATTTTTGAAAAAACAGGAAATACATCTCTAAAAATAAACTTAGGTAAAATTTCTAGTTAACTTCTGCTTGATGACAATCACTTTTGAGCTTTGGAACTCTCGTTTAGAAAGCTTAAATAACATGTTTCTATATTCTTTCATTTCAAATACCTTAATGTTTTCTCTGGTATTGGGGAAAAAGGAGATTTTTTTTTTTTTTAACATTAGAAAATGTCTTAAATATCTTTAGTTGTTTCCTAAAGCAAAGAAGGGGACGTTTTTCTTCACTACATGTTGTTTCTTTTCCTCCTGAACTTTTTGGACATGGTTACTATGGATGAATTATTTTAAGATAGTTTTAATTATGAGTTTTAATTTTGCATTCATTTAAGTTTTTCATACTTTGAAGATTTCTCTTTAAGATAAATTAAATAACAGCTGTTCTCATTCACAAGAATTCTATGGTCTTTAGTATTTGAAAATTCTTACATAGTTGACCTAAAAACTGCCAAAATGAGCTAGTAAAATGGAGACTTCTGATGGTACAGAAACTAGATAAAAAGAGTTGCTTTTCTGGTTTTCTTTGCAGGAATTAACTTGCCAGTAGGTTGCTTTTGATAATTGGTAGTTCCAGGTGCTTATATTGAATAAGTGACTTAATCTACCTGTGGTGCAATCCATTAACTGTCATCTCTGCGGAACTTGTTTTTAGAGAAACGAGACACCCAGTTTCTAGAAAGTAGATTTCAGTTGCTTGAGACGCACACCTGGCTTTCCTGGTGGGATTGTGAGGCACATTGCCTCCTTGAGCTGAACCATCTCTGTGATGCCAGCGCCTTCTCTCTCTCACCTTTGCAGTTACAGTGGCAGGTTCTACTAATAGTACATTTGCAAGGAAGAATTTTTAAAATTTAAACAGTTGAATGGCATTTCCTTTTCAGGCCTTTCAAACATAGCCTTTCAAAGAGAATTTAATATATTTTTAGAGTTGATAATGACAATTGAAGAAAACAAGTGGAAAGTATTCACAAGGTTGATAGTCAAAAAATGTGTCATTGACACTGGTTTTAAAATACTTTCCAGGTTTTACTGGCTTGCATGTAAGCATGGTTAAAAGTGTTGTTTAAGATACTAAAATTTTAATAGGAATAATTGAACTAGTTAGAAGTGGTTTTAAAGAATATGCGCTTAAAACTGGTCTGCGTATTAATTTGTAAGAAAATGGTAAGATCTTTTCTTGTAACATTTTTCATTAGTATCTTAGTATACTGTGTGCTCCCTGGGATGCGCTGTACATTTCTGTGTTGAGAGGTTACATAGCTTTAGGTTAAATGGCCTCATGATTCATTAACTTTGGCACTTCAGTAATTAATTTAGGTGGGCATATTATATTGAATTCCCCTCCAAAAAACATAGGTCAGTAATTTTCCAATTTACTTTGTCTCATTTTAAAAATGGACATGAAATGAAACTGTATTTTATATTCGTTTTTAATGTGGTATAAATTTGAAAAGTTTTGGTAACTGAAAATTTGAAAATTCACCTTAGATGTTGACAATTAAATGAACTTATATTAAAAATTTTATTCCATATAACAATCTGTTTTACCTGTTCCTTCCTTTATTCCCAGCTCTGTTCTTTTTCTTGTGTTATATTTTTCCACCATCCTGCCTGCTAAGCTTTTTATTTTGCTTGCCTCTTTTCTCTAAATCACTATCTTGATGTCAACTTTCATGGTATATACCCAGGAAAATGATTCAGATAATCAGGCACTGCAGAACAATTACAGTTTGGCAAAGATTAGGTAGAATTTTTATTTTATCCTGAAATTTTAAACATGAACTGTTTTCCTCCTTGTCAGTATTACATTCTGTACAAACGTTAATTTCATTGGCTTGTGTGGTGTGTAGTTTTGGCTTTTGGTAATGCACACTCGTTTGCAGTAGTGAATATTCAGGTTCAATTTCAGTTTGTTTCCCACACACAAATCAAAAGATTATTTAAATTAATCCTTTTGGACTTTTAAAGATTTAAAAAAGTAATTTGAAACATTTGAAAATTAAAACTGGACTTTGGAAGGCTAGAATAATGTGACATTTTACATTGTAAATCAAAATTTTAATTTTGATTTCATAACGAATCAATTCAGTTCTCTAGTGAGAATTAATATTTGAAAGTACCAAGATTTACTGTATAAAATATATATGAAATTGTTCATTGTGATAAATGAGAGTAGGCATTTTGATCCGTGTAGGATATCTTTAAAGACTTCATCTTTGGGCAGCTGAGACTATCTGGGTTCGGATCTCAGCTCTGCTGTTTATTGCTTTGTGCTCTTGGGAGGATTCTTCTGTGGGCTTCAGGTTCCTCCTCTGTAAAATGGGGTAATAGGGTTGTTTGAGGATTAAATGAGGTTAAGGCCCGTAGAGCATTTAGAAAGGGGCCTGGCACTTAGAAAAGTGTTAAGTAAACTTTACCTTTGATTTCTTAAAAACTTATAATTGTACTGTATTAATAAACGTAATCTAAATAAGTTACTGAAAACTTCCCAACAGTTATACAAATAAATGCGGAAACAAACTTATAGCTGTCGTTGAACCTGTGTACTTTCAAAGTGCTCTGCCTTTTTATATACATCTGTTTAATAATTAAGCATCAAGCCTAAAGATTTTATATTATGTAGGAGGAAGGTTAGCTATGAGGATTTTACTTGGCGCTATGAATTGAAAGATTATTTAAAGCGCAGGACACATTACAGCTATGTGTGAAGCACTATGATTGTCAATAATTTCTCATATTTTAACGATTTCAGCACAACTGAATTAAAAAAGAAATGTTTATTATTTAATCACCCTTCTCCATCCTCAGTATTAAATCCATTTTAGTTATAATCATGGTAACTAAGATGTTGAAATGTAAATTTATGTTACAGTAAAGTTGAAAATAAACTGAGAACTTTAAGGGAGTAAGGAAAGAGGGAAACTTAATTGCTTGAAAGTATTTACAGCCTGCTGTGTGTATCTTGTGTCATTTATTTGCCATGTGTAGTGCTGAAAAGTGTCTTTTATGTATAGCTGCCTTGGCTGTCGAAGAGCTTGGCTTTGAGCGATTTCATGCATTAATTCAGTAAGTAACGTTGGAACATTTAAAATACTTACCTTCTGGACACATTGCCATTTTAAGTCTGTTCGTACTGTGGAAAGGTAGTTAGATTTGTATGCTTGAGGATTAATTTGTTTTCCGATTTCAAAAAAAAATAATTTGTAAATGTGTACTTAAAATATTCTGATTCCCAAATTAACTATGGAAATATACCCTTTCATAACATTAAAAGCTTTTTCATCATTATAATGAAAAAATCATTTTAGCTTAATGTTTCTGTCTGACTGAATATAAAGATTTCAAGTGTGATAAATATTTGCATTATTATTTATTGTTTGCCAAAATACGCTTTCTATAATTTTCATTAAAAGCGCCATATTTTCATCAGAGTATTTAAATTTTTTGTTATAAAATAAAAGGTAAGGGATAACTATGTTGATAGAATTACGGGTGGCGTTTGATTTGAAATATAACATTATGTTAACAGAAGCCACAAATGTACACCTTATCTTTGGTGTTCAGATATTTGTTAAATAATTTACAGGCTTTAAAAAGTCAAGTTTTCTTTGTTCTTAACCGTATCCTAGAAGATGGCCACCTCATTCCTTAAATAACTGTATGATCATTGAAGAAGTTGTTGCCAGACAGTTCGCCTAAGAGATGAAGAGGTCCCTACTACGTAGGCATTCTATTTTAATGGTATCTATTATAGATAGTGACAGTTGTCAGCAGTAGCTTTTGCCTTTAATGGCTAAATTTGTATTTGAAAATTTGATGCTTACAAAAATCTCCTATTTGTATGTATGCATTTTAATGTAGAAAACAATTAAAAATTTTTCCTATTTATGAATGTAGTCAGTCTCATCATGTTGTTAATACTTAATTCTTTTCCCCCTCCCCAGAAAAAGATCATTCAGAAGTTTATCAGAATTAAAAGATGCTGTCTTGGACCAGTATTCAGTGTGGGGAAACAAATTTGGAGTATTGCTTTTTCTGTATTCTGTGTTACTGACAAAGGTTTGTTGAAGAAGATACTTCTTCTGTTTTTTATTAGTTTGAGTTTAGTATTTTTCCTGAGGTGAAGAGAAATTTTATTCTTCATGTTGTTTCTAAATCTCAGAATTAAAATCTCTTATGCTGATAATGAAGAATTGACTTCTCTTTCTTCACTCATCTGTTACTTAACCACTTTCCAGCTTTCACCCATGATCTTCTGGACTGCGGAGATTATCAGTAATGTTCTAATTATGAAGAACAGTCAGTTCTTTGGAATTTTATTTTCTTTAATATTAGCAGTTTCTGGCACTTGACCCCTTAACCCCTTCTGGAAGCTCTTTCTAATCCCCACTCCCTTCTTAACTTACCTGATACATCACTAGTTCTCTTTCTGTAATGCCTCATAATTACATTTTTGCTTATAGCTTCATTTCCATCTTTTCCTGTTGTTTACCTCTTTTATTTTCTCAGCTTACCTTTATGTGGTTAATTCCAACACGAACACTTCCAGTCCTGCCCTTTTCCCCAAATGCCAACCTCACATCTCTAGCAGCCTGTTAAGTCTCAGTTAGACTGCTAGATTTGCTGTATCTGAAATCAGACTTCATTCATTTGACAAATATTTATTGGGCATTGACTCTGTGCTAGGAACTAAACTTATAATATGGGATACAGTTTTTTTAAATCATTCCTCTTCAGTGTTGTAAACAAACAAAAAAAAGTGGGCACATTAACAGTTACTTCCATCATGGCAGTGTGTTTTGGTGTTATTTGTTTGTTGCATGCACAAAGCATGGTGGGAAATAGGTGAAGGGATGCCAAAGTTCATTTGGTGAGGTCAAGGGCAGACCTTGTATTGTAGGGATCATTTGATGGATGAGGAGAAGTTTTCTGGACGGAATTGCTGTTGGAAGATATTCCAAGCTGTAGGAACTGCAAGTATAAAGGCATACGATTATGCCTTTATAATTGGGGATATAACACACATTTGGGAAACTCTAAGTAGTTCAGTATTAGTGTAGCATAATATACCAGAAAGGCAATTGTGGAAGATGAGACTGGGCATTTACGTAGAAAAGACTCAGAATATGAAGATCCTTGTATACTGTGCAGAAATACTTAAGATTTCCTTTCATGTGGCCAAACTTAGAACAAAACAAAAATTGTGAACAATGGGGTAATGAGATCTTTTTGTTGATAAAAGATTCTTTAAATTGGTATCAGAGTTGTACTGGAGGGCGTTGGTGTGTGGAGTACAAGACTAGAGTCAGGAAAAAATGGAAAAGTAGTTACTGAAATAGGTGAACCTAAGCCAGAGCAGTGACCATGGAAAAGGAAAGGAGCATGTTTTAAACTTAGAAATTTCAACACATTTAGGAGAATATTTAAGAGAAAGAACTTAAAGTACTTGGTAGTTCATTAGCAGTTGGGGAATGGCAGTCATGGAGGTATCTAAGATGACTGGTTTCTTATGAGTTCATCGTGACCGTTCAGTATTCTCCCAATTTTTTATGCTCAAAAATTTTGATGCCTCCTCTGTCCCTTGTCCTTTACAGCCAATAAAACCATCATGTCTAGTTGTTCCCCTTGAGCTGGTCTTTAAAATGATGAGCCCTTTCTCCCCAGTGATTATGTCATTTGTTCGTATTATTCATCATGGCTGTATCATAGTCTGTTTTGTGTAGTTGTATACAAAGAAGGCCAGTGCAAGATCTCACACTTGTTTGTATCCTTCTGTAATATTTACACAATCATTACTATTTTGATTATTGATTATCATCTCTTTAATTCTTAGAAATGGCCTGTTATCAGATAGAACCAAAGGTTAAAGTTAGGTGAATAGCACAATGAATGGCAGTTTATCTTTGTCATTTTGGAATTGATGGAGTTAAAATGCCTAGCTCTTCTTGTACTTATCCAGTATCTAGACTTCAGGGATTTGGATGCTCTTTTGGGGGGTTAAAAATATCTGAAAATTGGCTTTCAGGAAAAATAGGAAGCTTCCTGCCCCCCTAGTCTACATTTAATTTTGTCAGTGCACGTTTGAATTACCAATATGTAAGAACACACAATCAGAAGCAAACCTTCCATCTTCTTATGTACCAGATATACCTTTTGTGTATTTAAATTCATATCTTTATTAGCATTCATGTGTGTATGTATTTAGTGCCAGTAAGTTTTTTTAATGATCTAAGAAAATACATCAGACGCCTTAGCAGGTATATTAGGTTTGAATACAGTTTCACCTGAAGTTAAGTGAGTGTTGACTTTCAGATACAATAATTTTCTCCTCCCTCCTCTTGAAGCTTAAACATTCTTTTTCTCTCTCTACCCCTTTAACCCACATACCAACACTGGATCTGTTACGTGTGTTCTTATGTACAGCCCATGGAAGAAAATAAAAGATTCTTAGACTGACTACTACTCACCATTATCATCTCAAATGCACCCCCCCATTTCAAATCTGGGTAATTCTTTGGGAGAAAAGTTAATTAAGTAATTGTGTTTTATTAATGTATAGTATAAATTGATCAGTTTTTAAACTACCATAATTTTCATTTTTAGTTTTTAAAATAAGCCAATGAATTCTTGGTTTCTTTAGGGCATTGAAAACATAAAAAATGAAATTGAAGATTCAAGTGAACCTTTGATAGATCCTGTGTATGGACATGGCAGGTAATTAACTAAAATCTATTATTTCCTCATAGGGACTTCGGTTTTTAGGGACTTGACCTAAGATAAAACACTACTGGGTCAGATAATTTTGTCCGTCAGTGCTAGCAGCATAAAGTCTATGAACTTGAGCAGTCTTATGCTTTATGCAGTGTTTGCTTTAGGTGTGAAGTGTTAATTTCCACTTTAGGTTTATGTGTGCATTGGATTTATTATAGGAAATATTTTGTTTTAAGATGACACTGGGGATATTTTAACAAATTCTGCTTAATATTCTGTTCCTGAAATTTTCTAATAGATGAAATTTACTCATTTCGACTTAGAAATAAGTATACCCTTATTTGTAAATGCTTTCCTGCTTGGGTGAAAAAAATTTTTTATTTATTTTTCTCTGAGAATACCCTCCCTCTCAAGCTCTTTATAGCTATTTCTAGTAAAATTAATAACACAGTGATCGATTGTTAACTCACTCTAAAACATAAGTCCTTTTCTTGAGATCTTTCTGCCTCAGAGGTTAAAATTCACGTATCTTCCATCAAACACAAATTTTACAATTACATCTGTATTTTTTAAGGCGATTATAAATATTCAGTAAAGCGTTAGTCTAAGTATCATTTTTTTTCCATCCATTTAAATACGATGTCTTGGATAAAGTTGTTAAGTTTATATGCACATGTAGAACAATGGATACGATTGCGGTGATACAGCAAGTGACACATTTAGCAAGGTGGTTGTTCAGCAAAGTACATAAAATGAGAACTATAAGGTTTCTCTCTAACTTGGTTTTCTAAACAATATAATTTAATGTAAAAAGTCATTATTTTATGCCTTACCTTAGGAATCATTTGTTTTGAAAATTAGTGTATTCATATTTTAATTACTTTTTAATTTTTATTAATAGCCAAAGTTTAATTAACCTCCTTCTAACGGGACACGCAGTTTCTAACGTATGGGACGGTGATAGAGAATGCTCAGGAATGAGTAAGTATGTTCTTCATTGTGTTTATCTCGTTTATGATTAATATTTCACTAGAATACAGTTGATGGTTAATTAATCTGTTTAGTGGCTCTGCATTACTTAGAGGTTAAGATAAATGCTTTGTTATAGGAGAATCCCTTACAGTTTTCAAGGTGCTGTAACGTGAAGAGCATAGACTTTGGAGGCAGACAAACTTGGGTTCAAATCCCAAGTGTATGACTTGAGTCAAGTTACTTCTCAAGCCTTTAGTTTTCTCTAGTATAAAACTAGGATTGTAGGACTTCTTTAGAAAAAGTAATAAATAGTCCTCTTAGTATACGTAAAGTTAGTACATATTTATCCAGTGGTATCTGTGAGTCTGGAACACTGTTGCATTTTGCTTGAAATTGAGAATTACAAGTATTGTGATTTGAAATATTTGCTTTAAGAGACTAGTGGGTTTTTTCCTGTATTACTTTTAATGTTCGTAATTTCCTTTAAAATGTGGGGCACATTTAAGGTTATCCGAGCATTTTAAACCACCATCGCCTCCATTTCTGACCTTCATCATTTCTTGCCTGTAGCCTCATGTTGTTGCCAGGGATGTTGGCATGAAACCCCTTTGGCCAGGCCATCCAGTAGGCAGGGCTGACACACAGCCCCGAAGAGATTCCCTTTGGTTTGTTCTTACTCAGTCACCCTGCTTTCATTTCTACTGAGTAACTGCCGTGTACCTCCTCTTGAAGTATGTGGTACAGAACAGAAAGCATCATGGCTCCTATGGTTCACAGGGAAATTTATTTTTTCTTCTATAGTTAGATAAAACTGTCACCAAATGACAGAAGCAAAGATTATGATTGAGAAAATAATAGTTACTGCTTTTTGCTCCCATTTAAATGAGTGAATCTTGATCTTAAATTTGAAGTTCTCTCAAATTTTAGAAAGACTCATAGTTAACAGAAACATGAAAGAATACAATATTATGGGGGAAAAAATCAGTAAAAATTAATGAATTTCAAAATTAAAAAGCACCTTAACACAATCCAGCCCTTCATTTTACTGTTTAAGAAATTTAAGAGCTACCCTTCCTTCCTACGTTAGATAATATATGCAAAATTATCTGAGTGATGAGGTTAGGATGAGAACCTAATTTAGGTGATTTCTGGTAAAATTCACTGACAGAAAAAGTAGCCAGGTTATCTTGCTCTATTTTTTTTTTTTTTTTTTTTGGTAATTGAGCCCATCACCCATCCTATTCTTGAGCCCTCATTCTGATTGATAGCTGAAAGTATTTAATCCTCCTGGTTAAAGGCATGTCAGTCTCTCAAGTCTCCCATAGGCTCTTCTTCATGCTGTGTACTTCCTTTACAGGATATTGGTCAATTATTCCAGTTTAGGTTCTTGATGTGTACTAATTCATCCTTTTCTGTTTCTTGAAATATTAGCTTTCAAAGCTGTTGTCTTGCTGTGGATTTTTTTAAAAGTATAGTTTAAATATCAAAACTAAGCG
The DNA here is from genome assembly GCF_008692025.1 of Phocoena sinus. NCBI lineage: Eukaryota > Metazoa > Chordata > Mammalia > Artiodactyla > Phocoenidae > Phocoena > Phocoena sinus. Next base: position 6,424,268 of record NC_045764.1, read on the forward strand.
ATAACTTTGAAATAATGATCTTGGAAAAGAAAATAGGCGGGGTATATTTCTTGCATTTTCCCTTAATCGTTAGGAATGTTGACTTAAGGTTGAATCTGATTTCAGTCACCAAACTTAAAATAAAATTCCATACATTCATTCAGCATTTATTAGATATTTTTCTGTCTGACAACATGGGAGGAGGTTGTGATATATGTAATATACAAAGAAAAATTATAATTAAAGAGTTACTAGTTTTATAAATCTTTAGGCGAGCTGCTTTACTTCTCTTGGCTAATAGGGAGGTAATATCTTCCTCAGAGGGTTGTTAGATTGTAAAGACTAAGATTAAATTTCTAAAATGCCTCAGCTGGCCCATGGGAAGAACTTGGCTTTCCCTCAAAAGAGGAAAACAGGAACATGCACACAAATAACTATAGTGCGAGGTAAAATGAAGCATGTTGAAATAAAGTGTTATACAATTCAGGGGAAGGAGAAAACCTTTGGGATAGGTGGAGAGCCATAAAGTAAGAGTTACCCTTTTAATGGGGCCACGTGGAATGAGAGAGAGGGAAAAATATAGGTTGTGTCTCTAGGAACAGGGAGACAGATGAATCTGATTAGAGCAGTGCATCTTAATCCCGACCCTGTGTTATCACTTAGGGTGCCTAAGAGCAAGTCAGTGCTCAGGCCCCAGCTGAGAATAAATAAACAAATTAGAATTTCTAGGTAGTGGGGTCTGGACATGGATCATTTTAAAATTACCCTTAGATGAGTTTAATGTGCAGCCAGGTTTGAGGAGACAAGAGAATTGGCTTCTGTGAAGGAGACAGTGGGAGGGAAGATGGCAAACGTAGGGCTGGGTAAGAACCCAGAGGGTCTTGATTTGAAGAAGTTTAAACATTAGCTGGCAGACGTTACGAAGAGAGTCATTGAAGATATTTAAACAGAGCAATAACGTAAGACACAAGATAAGAGCACTAATCTGTCAGCTTGTAGAATGCATTGGAATGGGATGGGATGACAAGTCGAAAGCTATAGCACATAGTCAAGACAGCTGGGAGGTAACGAGATGAAATAGGCATGGCAGAGGAAGAGAAACAGAGCCACTAGGATTTAGTTACCTTGTGCTAAGCAGTATGTATTGAATATGTATCTTCTCAACCTCAATATATACAGGTAAGAAAACTGAGGCTCAGATAATTTAGTAATCCGCCCAGTGTCCAACGGCAGGCACACACAGCTTTTGACCATAGCCAAGGCCTGCACTCAGTCCCCCGTAGTACATTCTCCTCCTGGACCACTCTTCCTCTGTGAAAGAGCCTACAGGAAAGTAGAATTTGTAGAATTCAGCTATGAATTAGACAGATGAGGGTAAGGTACAAATAACCAGTAGGTTTTCAAATAAAGTTTATGAATAAATGAACACGTGAAAGAAACATCATGGGAAGTCAGCTTTAAGTCACTGTGTATGTTTTGGTGACAGAAAACAATCCTTTTCCTCAGTATTTCATTTTCTTTAAAGAGCAGTTACAACTGTTGACGATTGTTAAGAACGCCCATTATGCAGCAGTGACACACATTATCTTAAGAACGCCAAGCTCTGTTCTTAGTATTTAATGACTGTCTGTTTTTTTTTTCCATTTTCTCACTTCGTTCTTATAACTACTCTATGAAGGTCATAGAATAAAGGAAAGTAAGGCACCGAATTAAGTATCTTGCTTCATCCATACAGTTTAGTAAACAGCAGAGCTGGGATTTCAACCACAGTAGTCTGGTTCCCTGCAACCAGCATACTTAATCATCTTGATATACAGCCTCTTAAACTATACTTAACAGAGTCTTCAGTGTGAAAATAAATACGTAGGATGATGTGGAAGAAGTTTATTTTATTAAGTTTCACAGTAGCCCTGAGAGGTGGTTATTTGCCTCATTTATGGAGGGAAGCTGAGATTGAGAATTTAATCCAAAGATTTTTGTCCATGACACAGAGTTAGTGAATGAGCTGTGCTGTATCCCTCAATCAAGGCGAATGAGGGCTATGGGGAGGCTATGAATTTAGCAATTAAAAGAGCAATTGAGATAGAAGCCATATCATAGGGAGTAAATATTTTAGCAGTGTAAGCAAGGAAATTTTGCTGGTGAAAGGATGGAAACAGGAGTTCACTGCCTGGTCAAAATAAGGCCAAGAGATGGTATACACAGGTATAGTTTTAAGGGATAGAAGTCACCTAAATTGTTTGTTAGAAAGGGAACTGCTTTTAATAGGAGAGAGAGTAAATGGAGTCAAGAGTAACAGTGACCTTGGAAAGATGCACAGTTCTTCTTCTTCTAAAACAGGAAGAAAGAATGTGTTGAGAAAAGAAAAAGGCATTTTGAAATATGCAAGATTTGAATTGGGAGAACTCTTGAGAGTTTGAAGTTGCTGAGAATGAGTGGACAGAAAGAGGCATATAAAGGAGAGAAAGAGTTTGAATCAGCTACTGTAAGAAGGAATATAAAGATGGATTATGAAAGAAGTTTTTAAACGTGCAGTCAGAATTAAGAGCTGAGATGAGGTTACATAGAATTATTTAGAGTGGATCTAACCAGTAAAGCTTATAATTAGGCTTTTTCCTAGCAATAATCATCAATCTGGCAGTGGGAAAGAAAATGGACATTACGCGTTTATCCAGGAAAGGCCAAGAAGTTTCAATGAAAGATAAATGGGCAGTTTTCTCACCTTTATTTATACAGGATGTCAATGCTTGATCTGTCATATATGTAGTAAACATTTTTTCCCCAGTTTGTCTTTTGCCCCTAGTTTATTTTTTATGAACGTTTAGATGGTACTACCATTTTTGGCTGTTACAAACAATTCTGCAGTGAACATTTTTGTATATACCTCTCTGTTCAAATTCAAGTATTCCTGTAGGATAGATTCCTAAAAGCAGAACGTATGTTAACAAAATTTAGGCTTCTGGGTTTTTTGTTTTTTGTTTTTAACTAAGTGGATTTATTGAGATGTAATTCACATACCTTACACATCTCCCATTTAAAATGTACACGTCACTGGTTTTAGTTATGTTCTTAAGAGTTGTGCAGCCATCACCACATCAATTTTAGAATGTTTGTATCATCTCCACAATACCCCTTGATCCCATTAGCAGTAACTTCCCCAAAACCCTTAGCAGCCATTAATCTGCTTCCTGTCTCTGTAGGTTTGCCTGTTCTGGACATTTCTGGTAACAGAATCATGTCTTTAATATCTGGTCTTCCGTACCAGCTTATTTCACTTAGCATAATGTTTTCAAGGTTCATCCATGTTTTAGCATGTACCAGCACTTCACTCCATTTTATTGAACAATATTTCATTGTATGCTTTATACCACATTTTCTTTTTTCGTTCATCAGTTGATGGACATTTGGCCCAAGGACAAGTGGAAACAAGGTTGTGATGAGTAATGTGGTTAGGAACATTTATGTACAAATGTTTGTGAGAATATGTTTTTATTTTTCTTTAGCATCTTCCCAGGAGTGAAAATCCTGGGTCATATGATAATTCTGTGTTTATTTAACCTTTTAAGGAACACCTGTTAAACTTTGATAGATAATGCCAAATTACCTTGTAAAATTTGCTTTACCAACTAGAGAAGTATAAACTTATGCTTCCAGCATGTAGGAGAGTTCCTGTTTTTCTGCATACTGGCCAACACTCAGAGCTCTCCATCTTTAATATTTTGTCCATCAGTTTATTGACACCTGGTAGCCTGTTTTGATTCATGTTTCTCTGATTCCTAGTGAGGCTGCAGTTGACCATCTTTTCATATGTTTCTCAACTTTCAGTGTTTCTTCTGGGAATTGTCTCTTTCTATTTTTTGGCATTTTTTGGGGAGAGGTTATTTATTTTCTTTTATTTACAATTTCTAGGGATGCTTTATAAATTCTTCGTTCTTTGTGTGTTAAATCTGTGTTGCAAATATTTTCTCTCAGCCTTCTCTGTCTCCTTTAACTTTGCCACTGGTATCTTTTATATACCAAAGCTTTTCATTTTTATGAGATTAAATCATTTGATCTCTTCTGTTACGGCTTTTGTTTTTAAATTTTTTCCTTGTATCTGTTTTATGTTTCTCCTACCCAAGATTAAAACTAATACTCTCTAGTATTTTCTTCAAATGCTTTTGTAGATGTTATTTTTTTTTTAATGTTTAGCTCGTTAATCCATCTGGTTATTTATTTATGAGTGGTATGAGGTAGGGATCTACCTTTTGACTTTTTCCCAAAGAATTTCCTAATTCCAGTCAGTTCTCCACAGATACGAAACACCAGCTTTATCAAATAACAGATTTTCCCATAGGTATGAGTCATATTTTGGAGTCTTCTATTCCACTAATCTATTTGTGAGTTCTTATGCCAAAACTACACTGTTACATAGTTATATAATACACTTTGGTATTTGTTAGCACGTTCCCTAATATTGTACTTTTTCAAATTTATAATGGTCTTTTCCATACTATCTATTCCAATTAAATGCTTTTCCAGCTTCTTAATTTCTAGTTTTAAGAAATCTCTAAACATTTTGCTTGAGCTTACAGTAAATTTGTGTATTATTTTAGAGAAGTGACATCTTTACAATATTAGGTCTTCCCATCTAGATAGTTTTTTATATCTTTAAATGAAAGTATATATTTTTGATCATATAGTTCTTGAATTCATGTACATTATTCTACCTCAGTTATTAAAACTAGCTTTTGCTTCTGCCATAGAGTACAAATAAAACTGCAGTAGAACTAATCACTGAATGCATTCCTGCCCACGCCTCAGTCCTTCGCCGTAACTAGCCCGGTATTTTAAACAATAAATCAGATGATGATATTCTCTCACTTAAAACCATTCAATAGCTGGCTTCCCCATGCACTTAAAATAAAATCCAAACTTCTTAGCAGGGTCTTAAAATCCTTTTGTGGTCTGGCCCCTATTAACCTGCCAGATATCTACATTTTTACTGTTGCCTGTATTTTGAGCTGAGGTTTTCTTTGATTTTATTTTCCCATAGATCAGTCTTCCCATGGCCTCCTTTCTTTCGTAAACGAATCCCATAGCGTTTGCACACCCTCTCTTTTTGTATGTATTGTACATTTATTGCTTTCGTATGTTTATTTGATGATTATTTTTATTTTAATGTTTTCTTCATTTTATGGGATTGAAATAGAGTCAGGTCTTATAAATCAGAAACCCACATTCTTCGTTTCTTTTTTCTTTTGATATAAATCACTATGGCAGTCCTTCCAGGCATAGTTAATTGAAAGCTGATAGACTCAAGATACATAGACAGTACGAGAATCTAAACTCTGAAGATTAAGATCATTTTGAAATTTTCATATTTTTAAGTAGTTAATGTGAATTGCAGTTAGTGGCCAGGTGCTATACAAATTTGAAACGTGTTTGGTTTATCAGAATTTATGTGAGGAAAGGTCAGAAGTGCTCCTTTTCTCCAAATTCTATTAGTTGTAAAAATATATTAAGTTAGCTGGAACTAAGTTGCCAGACAAAATGCAGGACTCCCATTTAAATTTCAAATAAACAATCATTTTTAGTGTAAGTATGTCCCGTTCAGTATTTGGAATATACTTATACTGAAAAATTATATTTTGTATCTGAAATTTATATTTAACTGGGCATCTTTGTTTTTATTTGCTAGATCTGGCAACCCTGGCTAGACACCAATTCTCTAGCAACCTGACTTCTCAGCAATTCGACAGACAGCTAATAAGGGGGTTTTAAAAAGCTCCTCACTTCAAAAATAGATTTCACAAAGTTTATGGCTCAGATGGCATGTACCTTTACCTATAAGTGAGACAGCCAAGCCTTTTTCTGTATTGTATTGCTTTTTGTTTTAGGTATTCTAACATCCTTCAAGTCCTTTTTTTCTCCGTATTTTTAACTATAGATTCTTTACCTTACTTACTCGAGGACCCTACATAATCTCACCCCAGCTTAAGTTTTCAGCCATCATGAACCTGTGCTTGAACAGAATCTTGCTACTTGCTTTCATTTCTTTGTTCACGCCGCTCCCTGTGCCTGAAGACCTGTATCCCTCGCATCTGTGCCTGTCCAGTCCTTCAGCTCGCACTTCGTGTGCCCTCCCTTCCCCGGGGCACTTCCTGATTCCCACAGCTGCAGGTCATCCATCCTGCCTGTGAGCACTTTGCCTGCATGGCACTTACCACATTCTACTTTGGTGTTTTTGGAGGGGGTGGAGGGGTTGAATTTTTTTAACTGTAGTAAGAACATTTAACATGAGATCTATCCTGTAACGAATTTTTAAGTATGGTATTAACTGTAGGTACAAGATTGTGTAGCAGATATTTACGACTTATTCGTCTTACATCACAGAAAGTCTCTGTCTGTGGAACAGCAGTTCCCCACCCCATCTCCTCCTCCCAGCTCCTGGCAAAACCACCCTTGTACTCTCAGCTTCTAGGAGTTTGACTATTTTAGAAACCTCATCCAAGTGGAATCATGCAGTATTTCTCCTTCTGTGACTGGCATATGTCGCTTAGCATAAGGTCCTCGAGGTTCATACATGTGCACATATAATAAGAGTCCCTTCTTTTGTAAGCCTGAATAATATTCCATTGTATGGATATTGCACAGTTTCTTTACCCATTCACTTTTTTCTAGACATTTCGTTTGTTTCAGTTTCTCAGCTATTGTGAACAGCGCTGCAGTGAGCATGGGAATGTAGATATCTCTTTGCGATCCTGATTTCATTCTTTTGGGCTAAATACACCGAAGTGGAACTGTTGGATCATATGGTGGTTCTGTTTTAATTATTTTGAGGAACCTCCATCCTGTTTTCCATTTTAGATCCCCACCAACAGTGTACAAGGATTCAGATTCTACACACCCTCGCCGGCATTTATCTTTTGTGTTCTTGAGGATGGTTAGCCTGACATTGTGGTTTCAGTTTGCACGTCTCTGATGATCAGTGATGTTCAGCATCTTTCCATATACCGTTGGCCATTTTATGTATTCTTTAGAGAAATGTCTAAGTCCTTTGCCCAGATTTTTTTGTTTTGGCGTCTTGTTTTGCTTTCTGGGTTGTTTGGTCTTTTGCAGCTGAGTTGTAGGAGTTCCTTATATATTGTGGATATTAACCCCTCATCAGATACATGGTTTGCAGAGAGGCTCTTTGCTTCTTCGTCTTCATATTCCCAGTGGTACCTTTGTACTCCTACACTGTGCTTAGCATTGTTCGTTTGCATACTCGGCACCCAGAGCATGTTTGTTAAATAAATGTAGTGCAGTTATCTGCTTTCCAAGTCAGCGTCAAGTTTGAAAGGCCCAAGAAGGACTTCTGTAGACACCCTGACAGTAGTGAGAAGTGATAGTTGGGAGTGGAGGAGAAGGCTATAGAGAAGCGAACTCAGGAATACAAAACTCTGCATTTAGGTACAGTGCCACTGACTGAATGGCAAGGTTGGTAGACGATCACCATGATTAGTCTTAAATGCTAGGGTAAGAAAACGAAGTTAGACAGAAAATTCTGAAATGTAATGACTTAATTATTAGAACTTTCTGCAAATGTAAGCAGACTTCTTTGAGACTTATGAAGTCTCTTATAACTAAATTCTGTAAGTTTTAATATGAGGATAGTATATCCTCACTATAATTACAACTTTGTCCAATAAATATTCTTAATGATGCACTTTAGCTATCAAAAGAAGATAAAAATTATAAGTACATGTCCTGTTTAAGGAAATAGGAGTTAACACATTTTTAAAATGCTACCATTCAAACAACATACCTAAACATGTGATTACTGACCTAATCTGAACAATTCATTATTCAAGAATTATGAACAGCTAATTTGCTATATTTAGTAGCATGATATTATAAATATACTATTCTAGACATTTGTTTACAATTCTAAGGAAATAGATGATGTAGTATCTAGTTGTAACACTAGGTGGTGGTAACTGATTTTAGAAATTAAAGTGTGAAAATGTTTCTTAACATGTATTCTTTGAACTTGAAAACATTTAGTGCTGCTTACATTTTGGAAGGAAGAGGAGGAAAAAATTCGAAAGGCTGTGGAGGACCATCACTGCCTGTTTGGGCTGCTCTTTTTCCTTTGAAGGCTATAATTCAACGATTCTCAGATTTTTTTGGTCTCATGACCTTTACACTATTAAATGTAGTGAGGATCCCAAAAAGCTCTCGCTTATTTGGTTTATAAGAAAATAATAATCACTGGGTTTTTTGTTAAAAATTAAGACTGAGAAATTTTAAAAGACGTATTCATTTTAAAATTACTTTAAATATAAATATTTTAAACTAAACTATCTTCCCAAATAAGAAAAAACTTTCGTAAGAAGAGTGACATTGCTTTAAAATTTTGCAGATCCCTTTAATGTCTAGTTTATTAGCAGACAGCTGGATTCTCATATCTGTTTATAGATTCAATCTGTTGGGAAATAACGTATCAGTTAGCCTCTGGAAAACCCCACTATACACTCATGAGAGAGTAAGAGTGAAAAAGACAATTAACGTCTTTTCATGTAAATCATTTCGGTTTCATGTAGTCTCTAAAAGGGACTTAGGCATCCCTAAGGATCATAACCAAAATTTGGGAACTATCACTATGTCTTCTCTGCCTGTAAGAAGTTTGTGAAAAAATACAAACTCTATGTATACGTGCCTTCTGTTAATTTTGAATTTACAAAGCTTAAAGCTTAGGCAACAAGTTCTAGGTTTACACCATCTGGATGTTGTACTTCAGGGTACACAGTAAAATATTTACAACAAAAGCAAATACGTTGATATTATTACATTAATTGATAAGAAAAACATAATATCCTAATAGGAAAATGGATGATATATAACCAGATGGTAAAAAGGATGTAGAGTTATATATACATTGTGTTTACAGTGGACATAATTTTTAACCGGAAAAAAACATGCTTTTTAGAAATATGTGTGGATCCAAATTACTATTATAGTGGTACTTGATGTACTTTAGCTGAAAGCTGTAGTCTGAAAAGACTTTATTACCATCACAGTTACATCTCTCATGTGGAATAATCTGTCTTTTCATTTTCTATGCTTTTTCTATTCTTTCTTACCCATTTCCATGATGTCAGCTCTCATCTCTATGCAGGTGATTCCCCAAACTTGACATCCAACCCTGATTTCTATTCCGTGTTCCTGAGCCTTACTTCTAGTTGTGTATCCATCTCTAGCTAGAAGTCCTAATGGCGCCTCCATCCTAGCTTGTCTAAAACCAAACTCATATTCTCTCTTCACGCCACTTGAGAACCTACTTTTTCTTAATTCTTTCCCTTAGTTAATCACCATTTATCAAGTTCCCCAGGCTAGAAACCTTTAAGGAAGCTTTGACAAATTCTTCACCCCTTAGATACATTGATTTATCATAGTTCTTTGCCATTTCCTCTGCTTTGAATTTTCTTCTTATCCTCTTCTTGGCCTGGAAAATTCCTACATATGCTACAAGATTCAACTCAGATGTTACCACTTGTGTACGCCTTCCCTAACACAGTAAGCAGATGCTTTAATACTACTATAGGATGTGTGTGTTCATATAAACAGAGAGCACAAGTATTTTCATCTGCCTCCTTTGATAAGCTCTTAGCCTTTGTAAAGCAGTTACTGTGTTCTATTCATCCTTATTTCCCCAGTCTTAAGCATGCTGCTTGTGTTTGTTTATGGGAGAGAGGAATGGTATCAAATGTCCATCAAAAGTTAACATTGAATATAAAGTTTTATAAATACATTTAATGTACATCTGAAGGATCACATTACCCACTACCTAATTTAATGGTATTTTATAATGAGCAGTACTGTCATGATGACTTGATGTGAACTCCTAACAATCAACTCCTAACAATAAATATATGCTGAGCTTTAAAGTATAGTTTTGGGTAAAAGTTTTGGTGTAGAATATATATATGTTTACATATATATTTACACTGAAGTGCTTTTCAGATTTATGTGCTAATGCAGTGCTAACTTTTTTGTTGCAGAACTTCTTGGTATACATGAACAAGCAGCTGTAGGATTCTTAACACTAATGGAAGCATTAAGATACTGTAAGGTAAGTTGATTTTTAAGATACTTGGAATGGTTTTTATTCACATGTCCACTGTTGCAGAGAGCATTTTTCTCGTGGGACAACATATTTTAGCTTACTACAGACAGTGTGTACTCTCAGTTCTGTTCTGACCACCCTTCCTGAACTGACAGGCTTATCAAGGATGGAGTTAAGCTGGCTGATCATGCTGAGTCTCCTTATTTTTTGAGGCTTGTTCCTTTTTGAGGGTCGGGGGCAGAACCCAGCATGAAATAATTTATAAAAACAGATATCCATTAGCGAATATAAATATAGTTTTGGGTAAACTGAGGGGAAAGAATGCCCTGTCTGTTCCTCACTAACAGTATGCTTCGCTGAAAAAACTGATACTACTTTATCAGGCAAAGAAAAAGAGTCTGCTAAATGCCTGAAATTCTAACTTGTCTTTTTCATCTGAAAACTGATTTCACACTAAGAAACAAAATCCAAGCACTTCACAGCATTAAACTCTTTAACACATGTGCTAGAATTAGGAACTGCCATGAAACTCTCGTTTTTTGATATATATTTCATAGCTTTCCTGCACATTCTGAAATACCTATTGGATATTCCAGATAGTTTTAAATGGAGTTTAAATCGTTAATGATTTGCGCTTAATAAGATGTTCTGATTTTGGGGAAAGAAGGAAGTAGCTCTCATATTCTTTTCCATTTTAGAATGGTGGTTCCATAGCAGTGGTTGATTATTTTTAGTAACAGTAACAGTGTCTTTCTTTCTTTTTTCCTTTCTGCCTTCCTTCCCTTCCTCCCCTCCCTTTCTTTTTTACCAGACAGCATTCCTCTTTCATGACAACACTTGGACAGGGGTGACGGGGATATGATAATCAAATAATCAAATAGGTGTCATCCTGCCCTTATTCATTAGTAGTAATTGTACTGTCAAACAGTAGCAACTCTTATATTTTCAGTGACTTTAATTACACAAGGTAAAGCTATTCTGAGGCAGCCTAGCGACTGGAGAATCAAACTGCATCTCCTCCCCAGCACACCCGCAGACGCTCATATTCCTAAAAGTGTGTGTGCACGTAAAAAATGGTGACCACACAGAAGCGGTGGATATGTTACTTAGCTTGATTGTGGTGATCTTTTTACGGTGTGTACATATATCCAGGTATCAAGTTGTACACCTTAAATACATACAATTTTTGTATGTCAAAGATACGTCAGTGAAGCTGTTTTCTAAAAAGTGTGTGGTGTGTGTTTTGCAGGCAGATAGGGTGTGAAGATGATATACTTTGAAATCTTCACCCTGTGGCCTTAAGGCCCTGATGGTCTGGATTCTGTCTGTCCTTCCAGAGTTGGTTGCACTCTCTCCATTGCTGTGCTCCAGCCACGCTGGTCTCCTGTCAGTTTTTCATACACGCCAGGCCCTTTCCTGCCTGGTGAGCCTTTTCGTACTTACTTCATTTCTGCCTGGAATACTCCAGCTCTTAAATGGATGGCTCACGTTCTCCTTCAGACTCTACCTCAGACTGTGCCTCAAAGACCCTTTCCTGGACCATTCCCTCAGTGACTCTTTCACATTATTTCATAGGAATAATCACTTTGCAGTGATCTTTTTTATTGATTTAGTTATCTTCTTTTTAATCTTGAATTTGTTTTTCTGTTGTCCCTAATGGAATATGAACTCTTTGAAGGCAGGCACATTGTCTTTCTGGGTACATATTAGATGCTCAGTCAATATTTGTTGAATGAATGAGCAGACAATTTCACCAGAATTGTAATTTTCTAAATATGTGCATTTGCTTTTCTTTAACGGTTAGATAGAACAGAGGAACGTCTGTTTTATCCCCAAGATCTTAGTGGGAAGTCATTAGCTGCTGTATATTCTCCTGTTACTCCAGTATTATTGCTCTAGTGCCAACCTAGTGTTACTGCTCTAGTGTTCTAGCGGTAACTATGGTGTTTTCTAGGTTTAAAGATATTTTTAATGGTGGGATACAGCACACTGATACTCAGATAGATGAAAGGCAGAACTCTGTGACCTACAGCTCCAAACAAGAGAATGCTACCAGGCAGGGCCAAGAAGAGAATTATACCTGGGGACAAGGCAACAGCAGGCTGCAGCCCTAGGGAGCAGCTTACGTGTGGAAATTGGGATGAAGTTAGCTGGGTTGCCTGGGCTCCCTGTGACCTGGCTGGTTTGAATAGTTTGGGTGAGCTCTGGGCTTGGGAGTTGTCCCTTTTGTCTGGGGCCTGACTCCAGAGTGATTAGGGCCATGCAGAGTGGCCTGGGGTGGGGAGACATGTCAGGTGTCTGGGGTTTGGACTTATGAGCTGTCTTTTTTAAGGGAATTGACCAGCCCCCAGTCAGGGCCTCAAAGCTGAGTTAAGACAGCATTAAAGAAACAAAACAGGGCCTCCCTGGTGGCGCAGTGGTTGAGAGTCTGCCTGCTGATGCAGGGGTCACGGGTTCATGCCCCGGTCTGGGAAGATCCCACATGCCGCGGAGCCACTGGGCCCGTGAGCGAGCCATGGCCGCTGGGCCTGTGCATCCGGAGCCTGTGCTCCGCAACGGGAGAGGCCACAACAGTGAGAGGCCTGCGTACGGCAAAAAAAAAAAAAAAAAAAAAAAGAAACAAAACAGAAACAAAAAAAAACACTCTGTCTTACACTCTGGTGCCCATCTGTATATAACTGTAGATATCCTTCTGAAAATATATATACATTCACTTATCATCAAACATTTAGAGAAATGGCATTAAGGGAATAATTGTGTTTGTATTAGTTTTGTGAATCTGATCTGAACATCTCCCTGTTCTTTGATAGTGCAGCAAATTGCCCTTTAGAATTGAAATGAACATTTTCATATCATTTTGCTCATATGTGTTCATTAAGACAAATGAAACAGTCTCTCTCACGGGCTCTCTAGGTCTCTCTCTCTCTCTTTCCCTCTCCTGCCCCTGTACGCGTGCGCGCGCACGTGCGAGATAAAAGGTAACTCAGTGCTTTTGGCTGTGCACCTTTTAAAAAACTCATATATAACTCATGCATAAAATTCACCATTTTAAAGTGTGTTATCGAGTGGTTTTTCATATATTCATAGGGCTGTGCCATTATGACCGCTATCTAATTTCAGTATGTTTTCCTCTCTCCAAAAAGATCCTCTAAACCAGGGGTCCCCAAACCCCAGGCCTCACAGCAGGAAGTAAGCGGCGGGCGAGCGAGCAGGCGAAGCTTCATCTGCCGCTCCCCACTGCTCCCCATTGCTCGCGTTACCGCCTGAGCCATCCACCCCCCCCGTTCCCCCCACTCCCCTGCAACCCCGGTCCATGGAAAAATTGTCTTCCACGTAACCGGCCAAAAAGGTTGGGGACTCCTGCTCTAAACCCTTTAGCTGTCACCTCCTCGTTCCTCCCCAGCCCCTGGCAACTTTCTGTCTCTGCAGTTTTGCCTGTTTTGGACATTTCATTTAAATGGAATCCTACAGTATGTGGCCTTTAGTGTCTGTCTTCTTTCACTTAGCATAATGTTCTCAGTGTTCATTCATGTTTTAACATGTATTAGTACTTCATTCCTTTGTATGACCACATAATATTCTATTGTATGATATATGAGTTTATATCAGTTTCATTTTTCTATCTATCAGTTGATGGACATTTGGCTTGTTTCTGATTTTTGACTATTATGCATAATACTGCTATGAACATTAATATATGTCTTTAGTGAGCATATTTTTATTTGTCTTGAGTGTATACCCAGGAGTGAAATTACTTGGTCATATGGTAGTTATATACGTAGCTTTTGGAGGAACTGTCAAACTGTTTTCCAAAGTGGTTGCTCCATTTATGCCTTCTTTTATTTATTTTTCTTATTACGAACACTTCGTGAGCTCAGCACTCATTTACCCTTTGATCCCACTGTTTGTAATTTTATCCTCATGTTTTACTTCTACCTTAAATGCATACACATATATATACACACACACTTTTTCTGAAGGAGAAGTTAAACAGCACCTGAACTTTTCACTACAAGAGGCAGCGTGATGTAACAGAAAGCTGCCACATGAGGAATTATAAAACCTGAGCTTTGACCCCAGCTCTGTACTAGTTAGCTGTCTGAATTCCGGCCAAGCACAGGTCCTGTGGAGTTCGCAGCTTCCTTATGTAAAGTGGAAGGCCTTGCACTGAACACCTCTAAAATCCCTTCACTCTGAACTGTGACCAGAGCTTTTCCTGTTTCTTTGTCCTTGTGCTGTTAACACTTTTCTGTTGTCCTCAAACCATCCTTCCTCCTCTGATGGTTCACCACTGCTGTTAGCACATCCACTCATCCCTCCCTGTCCTCGTAGGTCAAAGATACTAGCTTTACGATCCCCGAATACAAGAGTACCTGCCTCTTTCCCATTTCCCTCCTAATGATAGCAGTCAGTTCCAAAGGGTGGTTGAAAGCCGGGCACCAGAGCAGGGCTTTTGGCTGGTTAGGGGCGAATAGTTGGCCCTGACTGCTGCGAGCAGCCACTTGGAATTTTCCAGTTCTAGGGAGTCTGTGTGAGAAAAGAAAATTCAGCACATGTGATTGGTAAGGTTAGTTGTCAGAGTCTTTGTCCATCTAAGAGTGTGGGTGATTCATGTGAACGTGATCCGAGTTCACAAGTCTGTTGAATTTTAAGCTTTTTTTTCTCGGTCACGCACAAAAAAATGATACTCTCAAATTTGGGGTACTGTCATTTTTATATTAAATATATAACCTCCAAGGCAGGCTATAAAGTATAACTTCTTACATATTTTAAAGAGACTTAATACTGTAAAACTTTGAATTTACTTCCTACCATGAAGAATCAAATGACAGGATTCTTTTATATTCTTAAATGTTTGGGAGTGTGTGTTTTGCTTTAGAGAGATTACTGTGTTGCCCCAGGTTCTTTGAAGACAGAATGTTCTTAAGGTTTTTCCCCCTATTTATTCATATATCTACTCACTTGTTAATTTATAATTATTTTCCTGATAATTGTTGTCAAGGTTATAGTTTCAGGGTTTGAGGTACCAATCTGAAATTCTAGAAGTGGTCATTTTATCTAGGATCTTTAGTGAAACCTGAGAATGATTCTTAGAGCTAAACTAATTCTTTTTAGCTGTGTTAAATCTGTATTATTCTTCTAGTGGAAAGGTGCAGTAAAAACTTAGCCCTGACAGTCTTTATAACATTCATTTTTACACTTAGCATTTGACCATTATGGGTAAGGCATTCTGGCACAATCCATTATTCCCTTTCAATATGAATTAGACACTTCAGTTATGCTTCAGATATTCGTTGGCAGATATTTAACAGGCAGTATAAAATTTTCATTTGTTTATTTATTTTGCTACATTTGTTCTAGGTTGGTTCTTACTTGAAATCTCCAAAATTCCCTATTTGGATTGTCGGCAGTGAAACTCACCTCACCGTATTTTTTGCCAAGGTATGCTTATTGCAGGATTTTTTTTTTTTTTGTAAGTATGACATCAGGCAAACAAGTAATATAAGTCCATGTTTAGTTTGGATCTTTGTACAGACTTCAGTGTATTCCCACTGTGAAGTGGATTGTTTCAAAATCTAAAAAGTTAATACTAAAGGACGTACTGTTGTACTGCTTTGGTTTTGGAATCATTTCAGTAAAATCAGTCATGATTTACTTATAATTTCTTTATCTTTTCCAACTTTAGAACTTTGGCTCTTGATTTTTTACAGAAATCACTTGTGTTATGGTGAAAATAATTGAAATTAAATGTTTTGGGTTACTCTTTTGCAGAGAGGATAAGAATCTAACTTACGTGATATAAAATAGTTTTAGTTATAACATCTAGGAAAAAGCATTTTAAAATCTATTAATAGTTCAGTGGTATACAAGTCAGTTGCTCTTTCAGGATGGAATATTTCCTACAGTTTTAGTAGATACAGTATTACAATATTGAAATAGATTAAATACATTTGAATATGTTTGTTATAAAATTCTTGGAACAAAACTGTTGCTAAATCCCAGCCTTTATAATATTTCTTTTTCCACAATTGAGTGGTTAAGAGCCTTGAAGTCAGACAGCCTTCGTTAGAATCCCAGCCATGCCACTCCCTAACATGGCTCAGCCTCTTCTCCCGTGTCTTTAAAATAGGGTTTAATAATAGTGCCTTGCTCTTAGGATTGTTGTCAGGCTTAAATAGGAAACAATTAGCAGTACCTAGTACAAGTTAAATGCCCAGTATATCTTAGCTGTTGTCATCATCATCATTGCCGTTTTCATTATTCTACGTTTATTAAACATTTCTGGTATGCCTACATAGAGTTGCTAGATGTTGGACTAAAGGAAGAAAATATATAATTCTATTTTTGATGTTTCTTAATTCTGTTGCACTTTCCTGATTACTCAACGTGCTTTTTCAGCTTGTACTTGCTAAAGTACTTTATTTGTGTCTGTAAGAAGTATGATTTGTATAAATTGTACCAAAGACTGAACTGACAGTGCTAAGTTTTGTGGATCTATTTCATTATTTATTACTGTATTCACTTTTATTGTGCTGGCGAACATCCAGCTAGTGGATTTAGTGAAAGGAACATACTTACCTTTCCTTAAACGGGGAAAGCTATAAAATACAACCGTAAGAGTACAGACCATACTGATTTGTTACATTTCGTCTGACAGCTTTTGCTATATATTTTCCTCCTGAAGTAGAAAGGAAGAAGTTAAAAGCAAATGTAAACTACAGAACCTAAACAACTAATTCCTGCCTGTGAGGATTTCATCATTTGACTCATTTTAGTGTCAAGTGTTACAAATTTCCAGAAAAGGAAATCAATTCCAATTCAAATACAGAAATGTATTTTCAAGCCAATTATTATTTTTATCACCAACCCTATTCTTTAACATTAGGAAAACTAATAAATTCTATCAAACTATACGTGTCAAATATAAAAGATAGTAAGATAAAAATATTTTAAACCTTAAATTTTATGATTGATATTTAAGAAATGATTTTGTTGTCAAAACAGCAGAAGAGGTTTCACGGGAGGTTAATAGAAGGAACAGTGTCACTTGCACTATGTAAATATGCAGACATTTTGTTTTCAAACATCGAAATGTTAGGTGTGTTGAGAGATTCATGGGAGTGAATGATACCCACCTTTCTATGGAGTAGACACTCCTTACCTACCTGTCCTGGTATTTTTTGTTGTTCCCATAGCAGTGGGTCCATTGTGCTGTTGCATTTATCACATGAGGCACCGTTGCTACTACCCGCGCCTTTCTTTGCATGGCCCGTGGTCAGCAGTGAGCCTTGCGTGGGGCACGGACTCTCTCATTCATCTTCTTATCCGTAGGCCCCAGCCACTGCATTGAAAAGTGGAATTGAGCCATGAAGTACATAGAAAAACTTTAAAAACCCTGCCACACCAGTTGTGGACCTGACAAAACACACTCAGCGTACACCGTGGATGTCAGTCAGGGTTTTAAAATCTGTCTTCATGTATTTGCATCCTTGAAGCTGCTAATAATCCTGATAGGAAAGTGTACACACACGTGAAGTGATTATAGAAAAGCTTACGTTAAGATTTCAGGTTCTTCTACTGTTATAAATCATAAAGACCAGGTATTCCAAATACCTTATCTCTCTTTTAGAACTCTTAAATTTTGTACTGATTGTTTTGATACTTACCTTTGTGTTTTCCCCATCTGGTATATAGACTGGCACGTACTGTAGAGAAATTCATTAGTTTAATGAATAAAGCCTTTGCACGAATTTCCTACAGTTGGGTTCCAGTGACGTTTATATCTTCTAAAAATATGTCCTCATGACTCACTCTGAAGCTTCTTAAAAGCACGGGTACTTCCTTTTCCGTGAATTTTAGCACAATTGAATTCGGATTGCTTGAACATGTTATCTTTATAGAGTTACAGGTAAAAAATTTTTCCCTTTGAAATAAAGTATTCTAAAGCTGGAAGAACATGTAAATGGTAAATAACATTGATGATACTTGATAGCATTTACTAGGTCCAATTTTAAATTTTTTTAAATGAAGCAGTATTTATATAGTCTTTATCATATAGAAAATACTGTCAATTTTGCTTTTCTTTATGTTACAACAAGATCCATTATTTGGTCATTCTTTCTTGGATATTTATGTATTTGCACAAGTAATTTTAGCTATGGCTTTGTTTTTGTTATTCTGTTTGATTTTTGGTTTCTTTGTTTCTGGTAGGTAGGTTCACTTTATGTTCTTGGCCTGAAATGAACAACAGAGTTTTGTTCCCGGCCCCCCACCTGCCCCAGACCTTAATATGAATGTTTATATCTTTTTCTGTAAAACTGGTGTGTTTGTTTGTCTGGAAATGTATTTTGTGTGCTGATTTCTTTGTCCTGATTACGATGAAGTAAAAAAGCATGTTTTAAGGTCACAGTTTTCAAGGCAGTCTGTAATTTGGCATTGTAAAATGCCTTTGAAAAGCAGTCACCTTCTTCATGTGACTTACACACTGGAGGTGGTAATAGTTGCAGTTCTCTGCCTTCACGTATAAACCCACTTGTCAGATATTTACAGGGCGTATAATATGTGCCTGGTATTATGCAGGGTGCTGTGAATACATGGTAAGGGAAAGGATTAGGCACCTGTTTTTATGGAAGTGTGCATTTTAACGGGGAAGGCATTAATCAAAGAGTCACACTTATAAAATTACAGCTGTGATGGATGCTAACAAAACACAGGTCTGTAAAGCTTTAAGGAAGATTAGGAACGTCTCCTTGAGGAATTGATGTTGAAAGTGAGCCCTGAGGCATCAGTAAGATGAAACTACAGGGAGAGGGAAAAAAGAGCATTCCCTACTTAAAGAAACAGTTGGAGTAAGCAAACAGCCATAGAAGAAAGGACTGTGGTGTGAACAACGGAGAGAAGAGCGGGAGCGCTGAGAACTGGGGGCGGGGCCGGGGGCGGGAGGAGGCTGCAAAGGTAGGCAGCCCATGCGACTCTCTTCTAAGAGTAAGGACCGCCACTAGACTTTAAAAATCGGTGGGAGTAGTTTGGGGGGGAGATATGAAGGAAGGGAACAGGACTAAAAATGCACTTTGTAAAGATCACTCTGGCCAATTGTGGAAGACAGACACTGAAGGATATCCTAGGAGTAGGTGAACAAGACTCCCGTAGTCTTCCTGGTGAGCAAAGTGTAGTTTGGTCCAGGGGAATGATGATAGAGATGGATAGAAGTACAGCTTGAACAACACCAGGTTTGAACTGAGCGGGGCCACTTACACACGGATTATTTTTCCATAGCAAATCCTACACACTTCCCAGTTGGTTGGATCCCCAGGTGGTTGAATCCGTGGATGCGGAACCACGGATACAGAGGAACCATGGATACATAGGACCGATTATAAGTTAAATGTGAGTTTTCGATGGTGCTGAGTGAGGGTCAGCACCCCCAACCCCTGCATTGTTCAAGGATCAACTGCATATAAATTTGAGAGATTTATACCTGAGTTAAGCTGACAGGACTTGGTGATAGAGTGGCTCGGATAGATGAGGGGTGAGAAGCCTTATGAGATGTGTGTTTTTAATGATTAGATCTCAGCAGCTTTGCACTTGTTGAATGTACGCACTCATGATTAAAGCAATTTATTTTTCTTTGGCCAAATTGACCAGGTCAAGATACTGCAATGAAACGGCCCAACCAAATAATCTCACAGTGAGGTTTCCAATTCCTGCCCACACAGACAGTGCTTTTTAGTTTTTCCACATATTAGCAGACCACCAAGGATCATCAGATATTTGAGGAATGCTAACGTGAAAAACAAAAATCAAGGACTTCCCTGGCATTCCAGTGGTTAGAACTCCACGCTCTCACTGCAGGGGGCACGGGTTCAGTTCCTGATTGGGAAACTAAGATTCTGCAAGCCAAGTGGCTTGGCCAAAGAAAAAAGAAAAAGAAAAACAGAAATAAAAGCAAATAAGGAAAAAGGAACCGAAAAGATTAGAGACAGTGAAGGCATCAAAGAAAAACTTCAAAAAACCAAAAACCATAAGAGAAGTTATTATATCCATGAAATTATGGAGGCAATAAGGACAGAACATTTGAAGGACGAAAGAGAAACTGAAAACTTACTGAAAGAATTGAAAGACAAATTGGAGAATTCTCTTTCCTCCGTCATTGCTCTAGCTTCCTAACTGATGACTAGACCATGCTGTTGCCCTTCATGGGTCTGTAGTAGCTTCTCAATTCAGGACTAAAAGGAGCCCATTAAAATGTAAGTCACTTCACGTCATTGGCTCCCTTTTCACTAAGAGTAAAAGCCAAAGTCCTTAGAATGACCCCCTAGGCCCTTCCTTTGCTAATCAGATTCCCTGTTGCCCTCTAATCTCATTTCCTACTACTCTCCCCTCCTGTCTTGCTTGGCCACGGTGGCCGTCCCTCTGCCTCAAAAGTGAGGCAAGCCCTCTGCCCCTGCTCTTCCCTTTAGGATCTTGATTCAGATGTCTGTATAAAGGATTCCTTCCTACCTTCAGGTCAGCATTCAAGTGTCACCTCCTTAGTGAGGCCTTCTCTAGCCACCTTTTCTAAAAGCTCAACCCCGTCCTTTCCCCCTTTTCATTAAGATTCTCTCTCCCGCTCATTCTTGAAAATAGATTTATTTTTGGCGGGGGGGCCGTGCCGCACCACGCAGCTTGCGGGATTTTGGTTCCCTGTCCAGGGATTGAGCCCACACCATTGGCAGTGAAAGTGAGGAGTCCCGACCACTGTACCACCAGGGAATTCCCCCAAAAATAGATTTTTTTAAAAAATATTATTTATTTATTTTGGCCACACTGGGTGTTGGTTGCAGCCTGCGGGCTCTTAGTTGCAGCATGTAGACTTCTTACTTGCAGCATGTGGACTCTTAGTTGCAGCTAAGTGGTCTTTGTGGTTTGATTTACATTTTCCTCATGACTGATGATGTTGATCATCTTTTTATGTGCTTTTTGGCCATTTGTATATCTTCTATGGAGAATTGTCTATTCAGGTCCCTTGTCTATTTTTGAATTAGGTTGTTTGTCTTTTTATTGAAATGTAAGGTTTTAATAAATCCTGGTTACTAGGCACATACTATATATCTTACTTATTTGTTTTATGTATTACCTGCCTCACTAGTCAGCTTTATGACAGCAGGATTTTGGTCCGTTTTGTTTCTGTTTCCTAACACCAAGAACCGTGTCAGGCACAGTGTTCATGCTCTATAGATTGCTGTTAAAGAAATAAATTAGCAGAAAACACCGAAGATTTATTTCACATTGTGATATAGGCATGTTAGTACTTGATAAAGGGGGGAAAGGGGACATAAGTGTGCCAAGTTGTCTTTGATTACAAGAATTCAGTAGATCCCGGTGGTCTGACATGGGCCCTACCCTAGAGGCTGCTGTGGGAGGATGGTCCCCCCCTGGCACCTGGGTGCCCCTACAGGCCCCTGCAGTCCGTGGAGCTGATCCCTGCCATGTGGCTGACAGGGTCTTCATGCTCCGGCTCTGAGGTGGGAGAGCCGAGTTCAGGACATTGGTCCAAGAGTGACCTCCCAGCTCCACGTAATATCAAACGGCAAAAGCTCTCCCAGAGATCTCCATCTCAACACTAAGACCCAGCTCCATTCAACGACCAGCAAGCTATATTGCTGGGCACCCTGTGCCAAACAACTGCAAGACAGGAACACAACCCCACCCATTAGCAGAGAGGCTGCCTAAAATCATAATAAGGACATAGACACCTCAAAACACACCACTGGATGCAGTCCTGCCCACCAGAAAGACAAGATCCATCCTCATCTACCAGAACACGGGCACCAGTCCCCTCCACCAGGAAGCCTACACAACCCATGGAACCAACCTCACCCACTGGGGGCAGACACCAAAAACAATGGGAACTACGAACCTGCAAAAAGGAGACCCTAAATACAGTAAGTTAAGCAAAATGAGAAGGCAGAGAAACACACAGCAGATGAAGGAACGAGGTAAAAACCCACCAGACCAAACAAATGAAGAGGAAATAAGCAGTCTACCTGAAAAAGAATTCAGAGTAATGATAGTAAAGATGATCCAAAATCTTGGAAATAGAATGGAGAAAATATGAGAAATGTTTAACAAGGACCTAGAAGACCTAAAGAGCAAACAAACGATGAACAACATAATAAATGAAATTAAAAATTCTCTAGAAGAAATCAATAGCAGAATAACTGAGGCAGAAGAACAGATAAGTGACCTGGAAGATAAAATAGTGGAAATAATACCAAAGAGAAGAATAAAGAAAAAAGAATGAAAAGAATCGAGGAGAGTCTCAGAGACCTCTGGGAAAACATTCAATGCACCAACATTCAAATTATAGGTATCCCAGAAAAAGAAGAGAAAAATAAAGGGACTGAGAAAATACTTGAAGAGATTATAGTTGAAAACTTCCCTAATATGGGAAAGGAAATAGTCATTCAAGGCTAGGAAGCGCAGAGAGTCCCACACAGGATAAATCCAAGGAGAAATATGCCAAGACACATATTAATCACAAAAATTAAATACAAAGAAAAAATATTAATAGCAGCAAGGGAAAAACAACAAATAACATACAGGGGAATCCATATAAGGTTAACAGCTAATCTTTCAGCAGAAACTCTTCAAGCCAGAAAGGACTGTGCAGGACATATTTAAAGTGATGAAAGGGAAAAACCTACAACCAAGATTACTGTACGTAGCAAGGATCTCATTCAGATTCGAAGGAGAAATTAAAACCTTTATAGCGAAGCAAAAGCTAAGAGAATTCAGCACCAGCAAACCAGCTTTACAAAACATGCTAAAGGAACTTCTTTAGGCAGGAAACCACAAGAGAAGGAAAAGACCTACAATAACAAACCCAGAACAATTAAGAAAGTGGTAATAGGAACATATATATCAATAACTACCTTAAATGTAAGTGGATTAAATGCTCCAACCAAAAGACATAGACTGGCTGAATGGATACAAAAATAAGACCCATATATCTGCTGTCTACAAGAGACCCACTTCAGACCTAGGGACACATACAGACTGAAAGTGAGGGGATGGAAAAAGATATTCCATGCAAATGGAAATCAAAAGAAAGCTGGAGTAGCAATTCTCCTATCAGACAAAATAGACTTTAAAATAAAGGCTATTAGAAGAGACAAAGAAGGACACTACATAATGATCAAGGGATCAGTCCAAGAAGAAGATACAACAATTGTAAATATTTATGCACCCAACATAGGAGTACCTCAATACATAAGGCAAATGCTAACAGCCATAAAAGGGGAAATCGACAGTAACACAGTCATAGTAGGGGACTTTAACACTGCACTTTCACCAATGGACAGATCATCCAAAATGAAAATAAGGAAACACAAGCTTTAAATGATACATTAAACAAGATAGACTTAACAGATATTTATAGGACATTCCATCCGAAAACAGCAGAATACACTTTCTTCTCAAGTGCTTATGGAACATTCTTCAGGATAGATCATATTTGGGTCACAAATCAAGCCTTGGTAAATTTTAGAATATTGAAATCATATCAAGTATCTTTTCCGATCACAATGCTGTGAAACTAGATATCAATTACAAGAAAAAAACTGTAAAAACTACAAACACATGGTGGCTAAACAGTATGCTACTAAATAACCAAGAGATCACTGAGGAAATCAAAGAGGAAATCAAAAAATACCTAGAGACAAATGACAATGAAAACACAACCACCCAAAACTTATGGGATGCAGCAAAAGCAGTTCTAAGAGGAAGTCTGTAGCAATACAGTCCTACGTCAAGAAACAAGAAAATCTCAAACAACCTAACCGTTCACCTAAAGCATTAAGAGAAAGAAAGAAAAAAAAAAACCCCAAAATTAGCAGAAGGAAAGAAATCATAAAGATCAGATCAGTATATAAATGAAAAATAAATGAAGGAAACAAGAGCAAAGATCAATAAAACTAACAGCTGTTTCATTGAGAAGATAAACAAAATTGATAAACCATTAGCCAGACTCAACAGGAAAAAAAGGAAGACTCAAATCAACAGAATTAGAAATGAAAAAGGAGAAGTAACAACTGACAATGCAGAAATACAAAGGATCATGAAAGATTACTACAGGCAACTTTATGCCAATAAAATGGACGACCTGGAAGAAATGGACACATTCTTAGGAAAGCACAATCTTCCAAGACTGAACCAGGAAGAAATAGAAAATATAAACAGACCAATCACAAGCACTGAAATTGAGACTATAATTAAAAATCTTCCAACAAACAAAAGCTGAGGACCAGAGGGCTTCACAGGCAAATTCTATCAAACATTTAGAGAAGAGCTAACACCTATCCTTCTCAAACTCTTCCAAAATATAGCAGAGGGAGGAACACTCCCAAACTCACCCTACGAGGCCACCGTCACCCTGTTACCGAAACCAAAGATGTCACAAAGAAAGAAAACTACAGGCCAATATCAGTGATGAAAATACATGCAAAAATCCTCCACAAAATACTAGCAAACAGAATCCAACAGCACATTAATCCAAACAGTCATACACCATGATCAAGTGGGGTTTATCCCAGGAATGCAAGGATTCTTCAATATACACAAATCAATCAATGTGATACACCATATTAACAAATTGAAGGAGAAAAACCATATGATCATCTCAATAAATGCAGAAGAAGCTTTCGACAAAATTCAGCAACCATTTTGATTAAAAAAACTCTCCAGAAAGTAGGCATACAGGGAACCTACCTCGACATAATAAAGGCCATATGTGACAAACCCACAGCCAACATCGTTCTCAGTGGTGAAAAACTGAAACCATTTCCTCTAAGATCAGGAACAAGACAAGGTTGCCAGCCCTCACCACTATTATTCACCAAAGTTTTGGAAATTTTAGCCATGGCAATAAGAGAAGATAAAGGAGTCCAAATCGGAAAAGAAGAAGTAAAACTGTCACTGTTTGCAGATGAGATGATACTACACATAGAGAATCCTAAAGATGCTACCAGAAAACTACTAGAGCTAATCAATGAATTTGGTAAAGTGGCAGGATACAAAATTAATGCACAGAAATCTCTTGCATTCCTATACACTAATGATGAAAAATCTGAAAGAGAAATTAAGCATTTACCACTGCAACAAAAAGAATAAAACACCTAGGAATAAACCTACCTAAGGAGACAAAAGGTCTGTATGCAGAAAACTATAAGACACCGATGAAAGAAATTAAAAGATGATACTAACAGATGGAGAGATATACTATTATCTTGGTTGGAAGAATCAATACTGTGAAAATGACTATACTCCCCAAAGCAACCTACAGATTCAGTCCAATCCCTATCAAACTACCAAAGGCATTTTTCACAGAACTAGAACAATAAGTTTCACAATTTGTATGGAAACACAAAAGATCCCAACTAGCCAAAGCAATCTTGAGAAAGAAAAATGGAGCTGGAGGAATCAGGCTCCCAGACTTCAGACTGTACTACAGAGCTACAGTAATCAAGACAGTATGGTACTGGCACAAAAACAGAAATATATGTCAGTGGCTAGAAAGCCCAGAGATAAACCCATGCACCTATAGTCACCTTATTTTTGATAAAGGAGGCAAGAATATACAGTGGAGAAAAGACATCCTCTTCAATCTGTGGTGCTGGGGAAACTGGACAGCTACATGTAAAAGAATGAAATTAGGACACTCCCTAACACCAGACACAAAAATAAACTCAAAAGAGATTAAAGAGCTAAATGTAAGGCCAGACACTATAAAACTCTTAGAGAAAAACATAGGCAGAACACCTGTGACAGAAATCACAGCAAGATCCTTTTTGACCCACCTCCTAGAGAAATGGAGATAAAAACAAAAATAAACAAATGGGACCTAATGAAACTTAAAAGCTTTCGCACAGCAAAGGAAACCATAAACAAGACCAAAAGCGAACCCTCAGAATGGGAGAAAATCCTTGCAGTTGAAGCAACTGACAAAGGATTAATCTCCAAAATTTACAAGCAGTTCATGCAGCTGAATATCAAAAAAACAAACAACCCAATCCAAAAATGGGCAGAAGACCTAAATAGACATTTCTTGAAAGAAGATAAACAGATTGCCAACAAAGACATGAAAGGATGCTCAACATCACTAATCATTAGAGAAATGCAAATCAAAACTGCAATGAGGTATCACTTCACACCAGTCAGAATGGCCGTCATCAAAAAATTTACAAACAATAAATGCTGGAGAGGGTGTGGAGAAAAGGGAACCATTTGCACTGTTGGTGGGAATGTAAAGTGATACAGCCACTGTGGAGAACAGTATGGAGGTTCCTTAGAAAACTACAAATAGAACTACCATACGACCCAACAATCCCACTACTGGGCATACACCCTGAGAAAACCATAATTCAAAAAGAGTCATGTACCACAATGTTCATTGCAGCTCTATTTACAATAGCCAGGACATGGAAGCAACCTAAGTGTCCATCGAGAGATGAATGGATAAAGAAGATGTGGCACATATATACCATGGAATATTAGTCAGCCATAAAAAGAAACGCAATTGAGTTATTTGTAGAGACGTGGATGGACCTAGAGTCTGTCATACAGAGTGAAGTTAGTCAGAAGGAGAAAAACAAATACCATATGCTAACACATATATATGGAATCTAAAAAGAAAATGGTTCTGATGAACGTAGGGCCAGGACAGGAATAAAGACACAGACATAGAGAATGGACTTGAGGACACAGGGAGGGGGAAGGGTAAGTTGTGACAAAGTGAGAGAGTGGCATGGACATATATACACTACCAAATGTAAAATAGATAGCTAGTGGGAAGCAGCCCTGTGCTTTGTGACCACCCTGAGTGATGGGATAGGGAGGGTGGGAGGGAGACGCAAGAGGGAGGAGATATGGGGATATATGTATATGTATAGCTGATTCATTTTGTTATAAAGCAGAAATTAACATACCATTGTAAAGCAATTATACATATTCCCATAAGGTTGTTAAAAAAATTATTCAGTAGATCTTAAGCTTATAAATCAAGAAATAACAGTTAATGCATGCAGTATCCTATATGGCGACAAAAACAGGATAACTTGCTTTTATTCTTCTGCCTGATCAACTTAAATACACATACACAGATTCTTCCTCCAGATTAGTGAATAAAAACAATTTGGAGGAGTATTTGTAAGTAAACATTGTCACATTATATACACTATCATATTTAAAATTTGCCTTCATGGGTAAGAAAATTGCTTCTGTTCAGTGAAATAACTGTTTTGGTTTTTCTTTTCGAGATGAACAGCTTATCTTTAGGAGTCTAAGTAATTACAATTTTTTAAAAAGAGTTATAAGTTTGTCATTTTAAATTTCAGTGCCATCTGTTTACTTAATAAAATCACTTGATATTTGAGATGTCCAATGGCCCAGAACTTATTTTTATATCATTGGAACTGTCTTCTTGACCCATGGAGAATCACTGAACACATTTTGTAGGACTGGGAGAGATTTTTCACAATTGAGTTTTATTTGAATGTCAATGTTGAAAATAAATTTTAATAACCTTTATGAACAGGTTGTAAAACTTCAGATAATTTATGACCATCTTCTCTATGTAATCTTTAAATTTTTAAATTGAACTCTGCCATGTTTTATAAGTCATCTTTTCTATCCAGTGTAGACATGGTCATCTTTTTAATCTTAGCATCTGTGTGAAGCAACAAACATGATATTGTACTCTGACGTATTTTAGAGAACGTGGTTGGAAAAAATGTAGCTTGCTATCCTATGTAAATAGGAGTTTTCTAGTTAATATTGAGGGGGAAAGCACAGAATCTAACTGCAGGGACCTTTTAGGAACTCAGAGTCATCAAGCAGCAGGGGTTTCACAGAACCCGCCAATAGAAGGTTTCTTGGTGAAGAGAGGACAGTCCGATGACACAGTTGAGACGTTCTGCAATCTCCAGATTTCTGGGAAGGACTTTTTTTGACACCAGCTCTGTAGGCTGGCAAGCGTCTTCTCCTTGAGTTTGTTCCTTTCTCTCCTGCACTTCCGAGAAACACCAGAGAAAAACTCTGCAAGGCGTGTTTTCCACTGTGAAGCAGACCCGACCTTCTGCCTTTAGGGGTCCCCTAGGCTTGCGCCTGGACTTGGACTAGACTCCTTGGAAAGTGGGCACCTGAAGAGCTGTCAGGGATGCAGCATGCACCCTTGCGGGCACAGGTTCACAAGAAAGGTTTGGAATGAACCTGGGATGCAGAGAGAAGGGAGGTCCTGTGAGCCATGGCCCAGAAGGGGACTGTACTTGAGTGTTGCCGTGACGATGGATGTGCCTGCAGAGACGGGAAGAGGAGGCACCCAAAGCACGGCCAGCAGTCTCCTCCTGCCCACTGAGCCGGGCAGGTTCATAGCTCTGCCCTTGCCTTGGGCACAGCGGCAGTGCCTCTGTCCCTGGGACGTACCTGAGGGAGGGCCTCTAGAAAGGCTGCTGGTTTAGATGAAACCAGGAGGCTAAGTAAGGCTCAGGCTGTCCGTCCGCTGGAGACAGTGGCTGGGGGCTCCTGTTTCAGCCCCGCCAGCCCCGCCAGCCCCACCTCAGCCCCCTGTATCCAGCCGGGCCAGTGGGAGAACTGGGAAGGGGCCTGCCCCCTCTTCACTGTGGCTAATGTTTGCTAGGCCAGTTATGGTGCACCAGTGATGCGGTGTTTTCCCTCTTCTGTTTCCCTCCCAGTGTCCCCTTTTCAGGGTTTTCTGGAGGATTTTGTTGTTGTTTTTCTTCCTCTCTCATTTGCGTTTGAGGATCGTGGTCGGTGGAGCCCCGCCATCCCCTGGAGGGACCCTGTGGTTTCTGTGCGAAGAGGCACCTGCTCCCACTCTGATGAGGGTGAAGGGCAGCGGGTTGCCGTTTGTTATATTCATGCCCCTCCACCACCATGGGCGATGCTTTAAAGGTTCAACTCCTGTACAGAGAAGGATTTGCTACGTTTGCAGCTGGGTGTCAGCATCAGGACCCATGGGTGTCTTCCCCACCCACGCGTCCCACCGGGCACCTTGACTCTTTGATCCAAAGTTCCTTAAAGGGGCACAGCCTGGCCTGGTCCTCAGCCTTAGGGGTCTGGGATCCCTGTGGCGCTTCCTGAAGTCCAGGTTGGCAAGAGACCATGGGGTCTGAGGCCAGCCGGAAGGGGGGCTCCTCCAGCAACCCAGGTGGCAGCCGGTCCCTACCTGGGACTCTTCCCTCCCACCCAGCCGGGGGGCTGGGTTCCAAAGTGGTGAGCGAGCTCGTGGACTGGCACGGGGCTGGAGTCTCCCGGCCTCGCCGGGCAGTGCGTCCAGGGCCATTCAGATGCCAAGCATCAGGAAATCATTTTGTGCAACCACCTGAAGCAGAGATATTTTTTAAAAAGCATAAATTATTCTCAGTTGTGCTGTGATGATCCTGCCTTTTTCTTTTCCCCGTGACTTCGCATCAGTGATTCTTTCACATCAGGTAAATCTTGAGAAAGCCTTGGTGCCCCTCCCTCCCGGGCCCCACTCAGTACCCGTGCGTGTGCACCCCAAGCCTTTCTCAGTAGTTAAGAGGTTCTAGGCAATGCTATAGGCACAGCTGACTGTGTGTCTCTCTCTGAGTGCAAGAAACTCAAGTCATCTTAAAAAAATACCCAAAAAAAATTTACAAGAAAAGAAACACAAAAAAATCTTTTTAGGCCAGAGTTTTCTACAGGTACTAATGAATATTCTTCTTAATCCTTGGAAGTTTTATGTGTTTAATATTTCTTAGTACTAGTAGCATTAATTTATACTTTTGTAGCAACACAGTATTTTTATAAACAGCCAGTGCTTTGGCTCAAGTCTCCACAAGGGGCTTATGCAGGGTTTTCTTGGGACCTGTGTACAATGTACAGTATTTAAAAAAACAAGTTACCTGGTGTCACCCTTGCTGTGTTAATTAACAAAAGACATTGTTTCTGGTCTCCTGTGTCATTGGTGTGGACCCAGCAGTTCTCCAACAGTCATGTTGCCCGGGGGTTGAGTTGACAGTTCTTGTGATATGTAAACCCCCAAGACCAAACTTGAGGGTTTATTTAGGCTTTTTTTCTGTTTGTCCTTTGGATTTTTGGTTTCATTTCGTTTTGGTACCGTTTGCCATTTACACCCAAATCAGTTTTGTGGTGTTTAAAACTTTTACTGATGTCAAATGGAGGAAAGGAACAGAAAAAAAAAAAAAAAAAAAAAAAGATTTTTTACAAGGTAATCAAATTTAAAACTGAGCTATTTAAATGTTGCTCTTTTTACCTGTCTGTTCTTGTCCAAAAGTGGGACATTCCTAGGGAGAAGAGGAAAGTTCCACTTGGTTCCTTAAATCGCCAAAAGCCCCTGCCGGAAATTCAGCACCCCCTACACCCCGAATTCTTGCAACATTATTTCCCAGTTGGTTGATGCCAAGGCAAAAAGACATCGTTTTAATGGTTAGGGAGGATCAGTTGCTTAAATGATTTCATCTCAGCGTCATATTTATGGTTTGACAATAAAACGACCTTGTGGGGGGGAAGGATGTGGGTGAGGTGAATTATAGTACAGTGTTCGTACATGGACCTAGGAGACAGTTTCTGTTAAGTAAGGTAGAGAATGCTCCAAGAAGGCCTTCTGAACGATGGCAGAGTAAAACCTTTGGATCTGTACCTTGGGAGGGAGCGAGCCCTGTGTGCATGGGCAGGGTGTTCAGATATACCATGGTACTCTTCATGAGTTAGTTGAAAACCTGCAGATCTCCTGAACAGGTAGAAGAAATGATTTTGAACAGTAGATGCTTAAGGAATTTAGAACTTTATTGTTAAAACAAGGTGGTGTAACATTTGTTTTATAATATATTAAATCTTTTCTTCTTTTAGAAGCCAGGCCTTTTCATACTGAGACATGTTAATACACTTTAAATGCCCAAGTAATTACCTGATAGAACATTTGGACATTTGTCCTGTTATGTTTTTTTTTTTTTTTTGTGCTATGCGGGCCTCTCACTGCTGTGGCCTCTCCCGCCGCGGAGCACAGGGTCCGGACGCGCAGGCTCAGCAGCCATGGGTCACGGGCCAGCCACTCCGCGGCATGTGGGATCCTCCCAGACCGGGGCACGAACCCGCGTCCCCTGCATCGGCAGGCGGACTCTCAACCACTGCTCCTGTTATGTTTTTCATCTCTCTAATCATCATTTTTCCCTTTGCCTCATTGACTTCCTTTTTTGTATTTGGGGCCTAAGATTAAATTACTTGGGTCACTTTCATATTTTCCCCTTGAATTGGAACTAATTATGGACTTAATTTTCAATGCAAATTCAAGACGAGGGCTTTAAATTTGAAAATATGATACTTTAATATTATTAGAATTATATATATATAAAGTGTTAGACACATAAATTTGTCGTTTTTGGTTTTGTGCATTTGAATCTCTGGGATGACAGCTGCTGGTACAACATAAAAATAGTTGGAACCTACCTGTAACATCTAATTTCATCTTCAGAAGATCAGTGACTAATTTTCTTGGTAATCCATTTCAGACTTTCTTTTGAAGTTGGGAATATGAGTTTTACATTCCTTTTTGTTCTCTCTTATGGTTATAAAAGGACTCTTTGTATGTGTATACAGAGTGTCACCTTTGACCTTTCCTATGATAAAGCAGTTTTCCTTTTAGATAAGAACACATGAAAACACACTTCTGTTTAAAGGCACAGTATATAGAGAAACTGAATTTAATGCAAAGGAGAAACAAAACATTTAACTGTTCCTGCATGAGCAGACTGTTCTTACAGTGGTATCTGTTCCTGGGAATCTAGATAGAATTCTTTCTACAGAGCAAGCTCCTTTGTGTATCACTCTTCAGTGTAACATTAACAAGACTACTGCAGTTACATGATAGAGCCCTTTTTGAGGGTGTTCAAAAGTTGGACGGTTCTACTTTACCGTTAATACATTCCTCTACGTGTATCCACAGTTTTAAGGAAATGAAGTAAAATGATGCTTTATAGACCTTATTATAAAGAATATTCACTTCTGTGTATCTTTAATTACTGGGTAAAAGTCTTGGGAGTTGGAATATAACTAGATTCACAGTTGGGCATTTTGTAAAATAATAGGGTTTTCCTATGTATAATGCGGTTTAGTCATCCCATCCGTTTATCCTAAGTATATTTTAGAGTTTGTGCATTTGTTTAAATTTCATGCCTTATCTGCTACAGAAAGGAAATGGATTTAAGAGCTAAAGTATTAATCTTTATAGTTTAAATCGTAACTTGTCATGTTTCTGTATTGGTTTTTATGAATTTTTTTTCTCTTAGTTAATCATGTCAGTGATGTCACCCAGCTTACTGAAATTAGTTCCTCTTTCCATTTGAATTTGTTTCTTACAACTGTTTGTTACAGTAGAACCCAAATAATTGTCCATGCAAGATAAAATATCGCTGGTATAAAGGCCTAAAGGCGTTCTGTTATGAGTGAAGTCCGTGAGTTTTCATTAGAATCAGCATTGATGAGTCCACACCTCCTCCTGTCCGTCTAGAATTGACGAAAATAATTGTAGCAAATGGAGTGGGTAGCAGAAAAGGCCTTATAGCATATATTTAATGTATGATAGTATTAACAAGTTTATGGTTTTGTTTATTTTCCCGTGCTGTTGTTTGTTATCATCTGCCCAGGTTGTGATCACAGTCCTGCTCGGCATTCGTGGTCCAGCCTTGCTTGACATCCTTCGTGATGTGACTGCTGATTGTCTCACTCCCTTATGCTCCTGGAATTTCTTTAAACTTCCTACCTCCTTGTGATCAGGGTACTACCTGATTTATCTGCTTTCCCCCAGTTCCTAATAGAGCAAACACTGGGCATGGTGCTAAGTACTGTTGAAATGCAAGGATTCATAATAACATTGTAGGGACTTCCCTGGCAGTCCAGTGGTTAAGACTCCACGCTTCCACTGCAGGGGGTGCGGGTTCAGTCCCTGGTCGGGGAACTAAGGTCCCGAATGCCACGCCGTGAGGCCAAAAATAGTAATAATAATACATTATAATAGTTTACTAGGTAATTCTACTGAGTGTTTGCTCCGTTATCAGGCACTGTGATAAGCATCTTACATGCATTTGTCATTCAATCCTCAATGCAACCCTGTAAAATACGTTCCGTTTTCATCTACATTTTATACTCTGGGGCCAGAGAAAACGAACACCTACTGGCTAAAGCAAGGATTCTGTCTCCCGAGCTTTTAGCTACTTCTGTCCCTTAGGAAAACAAGCAAATTTTTATTGTAGTGTGAAACAGAGATTGAAAGAGGGGAGGGGGGTGCAGAGGGATGATACTTGAATTAAAGGACATGATGTGTATTAGACTTAGATGAAATGAAGAATGTATTCTAGTCTTGGGAAAAGCGCAAGCAAAAAGGCAAGAGATGTGGGATGGGAAACTTCGGGCTATATTTGGAGAATAGTAATTGGTTCAGTATGGCTGAACCATACTCGTTGTGCTAGGACATTAAGATGGAAGCAAAAATTGGGATCAGGTACAGTACCAGCTGAAATAATCGTTTCTCCCCAGACCATCTATACTATGTTTTTTTTGTTTTGTTTCGTTTTGTTTTTGTTTTTGCAGTACGCGGGCCTCTCACTGCTGTGGCCTCTCCCGTTGCGGAGCACAGGCTCCGGACACGCAGGCTCAGCGGCCATGGCTCACGGGCCCAGCCGCTCTGCAGCACGTGGGATCTTCCCAAACCGGGGCACGAACCCGTGTCCCCTGCATCGGCAGGCGGACTCTCAATGACTGCACCACCAGTGAAGCCCCCATCTATACTATGTTTGCATGCTTATCTTGATACGAAAGGCTAAACATGAACATTCAAGTCATGAATGTAAAGCCTATTCGTGGAAGTAGAACAGTTACTTGATGAACAGTAAGAACTTCTCTGTGAAGCTTGATAAAACTTAAGAGTATTAAAAATTGAGTATTTTCACTGTTTTTCACAGTCAAACCCTGTTTAAAATAATAGAAAAAGAGGTAGGATTTGGGGGAATGTAGGGTCAGGGAGGTCCCTCACTTTGCATTTATACTAATCCAAGCCTACCAAGCTTAAATGACCAGTGTTGTGTGGACTACCATGTCAGTCATCTTTCTAGGCATCCATTTTCATAGGAAACACAGGAAGTGTGTATATGTGGAGATTCTCCACATGCAGCTTGTATTGTTAAAATCAGTGTCAGTGGGTAGCATGGAGGAATAGAAGAGGAAAAAATAGGTCAAGTTTGAATGGGACGAGCAGATATTATACATGTGACATAAGCGAGCTGAAACCCCAGCCAGAATATTAGGGTTTAATTCTTTTTGCCAGCTTCCTGAAGTCACAAACAATCCTAAAATTTGAGTGATTTACGCAGTAGTAGTCAAGAAGTGGGGAGGGGAGGCAATGAGAGCAGTCCACCCCAGGTAGGTGGGATGTTTGACCACTGAAATTGTCTAGAACTGCCTGCATGGGATGATGGTAAAGAGGAATTCGACAAAGTGAGTTTTATTATGTTTAAACCGCAAACAGTGCACCGTCTTTTTGCAAACTGTGCTGGGGCAAACTGTTCCCACTATAGCCCTCTCCCCCCACACACACACCGAAGCTTCTTTCTCTTAATTTGTATGCTGGCTGCACGTGTCCTCCAGGTGCCTCTCCCCTGCTGTGATCTGGACCGAGGAGTAGCCTCTGTCAGGAAGGGGCAGTTCTCCTGGCAGAGGGAGAAGAGGAAGATGCCTGCCCCAGCCACTGATGGCACTTAAAGCTTCTTCCAGGAGCTGGCAGAATATCGCTTCTGCTTGTATTTCTCTGGCCAAAAAAGGCACCTGGCTAATCCCTGATGTCAGTGCGGCTAGGAAGTAGACACCCACAAAGAGGTACTACGGGTCCCATAGCAAAATGCAGTGATTGTACTCTTACAGGGAAGCGCAAGGAATTGAGAACAACAGTACCAAATCTACCACCATGGGTAACTGTGGGCCCAGGTGATTTAACAGAGTTTAATTTAAAGGATATAAAGAGTCTTTGCCTAGAAATAAGGAGGAATTTTTGACTGTCAGATTGATTTTTGCCCAGGTGATTATATAGTATTTCTACCATTTAAAAAAGTCAGATAATCATTTTTCTTGAATTTTTGTAGGTGTCCATGTGCCTAGAGAGTAATGGCTGTGTTAGCTGTTTCTTTGATGACATACAGTAGTTAAATGGCAAAGAGCTTCTCTCGGTCCGGTTCTTCATAGTAAACGAGAGAACACAGAAAGTGATTCTGGATGCATAAGAGAGTGGACGCCTTGGGCCTGAGGGATGAATTCTCTGGCAGAAACCACTGGAGAAAGGCTAGAGGGGTCCCTACTGTGAGTTGTACAGTCGTGGCAATAGGGAGAAAAAGAAGTCCAGTGATTAATATTAATAATTGTAATGATCATGGCAGATCATTTCTGTCGGAGACTTTCCTCCTACTACCTTATTTCACTTACACATTTAGAGTGTATGTTCCTGTGTAGAAAGAATCCCAAAGGGCTTTGCTTTATGTTTCCTACCCTGACTTCTCTGCTGACACAACACAAGTCAGCAGTGGGCTGTTTTGGAGTAGCTGGGCCTTTTGCGCATTGTTTGGGAAATCATGGAAGAGTAAGAAAAAAGACCACTGTCCTACCTACTTGCAATTAATGGCATTAACTGAATTCTGTTTCTAACACTGGCACTGAAGAACATTATATACTTGAGAGCATTTGACAACTGATTTACAATATGTTTCACACGGGTTCCCAAATTATTTTCCTAGGTAGTTAGTGAAGAGTCAATATGGAACATACAATAAAGTGATTTTTTTTTTTTTTTTTTTGCGGTACGCGGGCCTCTCACTGTTGCGGCCTCTCCCGTTGCGGAGCACAGGCTCCGGACGCGCAGGCTCAGCGGCCATGGCTCATGGGCCCAGCCGCTCCGCGGCACGTGGGATCTTCCCGGTCCGGGCACGAACCTGCGTCCCCTGCATCGGCAGGCGGACTCTCAACCACTGCGCCACCAGGGAAGCCCAATAAAGTGATTTTTAAAGCAAAATTTTACTTAAAGCCTAAAGGGAAATTATATACCAGTTAACATTATTTTTTTGGAAGGACTCTTAACAGCACTATCCGATGTTGTCTGCACGCTAGAGTGTCATTTCTGTGTGCCTGATCATTCCTGAAGACAAAGTTCTCAGAGGCCCCTGATCACTCCTGACAGCAGATTGCCCCTGATGATGATGAAAGGTAGAACAAATAAGCTTTAAAGACCTTTCCAGTAATGAGCTACATGCTTAAACCTAGCTAACGAGCTGAACATGGGCCTTCCTTACATTTCTGTAGGTGTTTAGAAGGGTAGCTAATTTTACAACAGTTTAAAAGGTTTATGGTGAACAGACAGTGCTACATGAAAAAGATACTTGTTTCGTGACTCTAGGATATTAGATAGTCCCGTTACACCTTGGTGGTTTTTTGGTTTGTTTGTTGGCTTTTGGGGGATTTCTTCCCCCCTCTTCTCTTCTGTAGCACTTTGCCAGTTAAGGGAAGTTGGGTGAGGGTAGATAATTTTAAATGCTATATTGTTTAGCAATCCCTGTTGACCAGTAAATTGGCTGAGAAGGGGTTGTTTGCCCTAACAGTCCTGTGATGAAAGCATCTGATTATATTTGACTAATGTAGAGAACTACTTTTAAAGTAAAAATAATGATGATAAATCAGAGTTTAAAAGCATAGTGAATTAAAATGTTATTTAAATATTAGACTCATGTTTAGAATCTCTTGCTAGTGGGAGTACGTTAAAGAGTTTCAGGTGCAGTACACAGTGAAGTCTTCTCCTAAGTGCTACAACTGGGGATGAAAAAAAAGAAAATGCTTACAAGTACCCTTGCTGACTTAGATAATTTGGAACTACATCATTGGAATCTCTACTTATTTATAACTCAACAGTTTTTTGAGGGTGGGGGATTAATGTATGTTTGAATGTTATTTGAGAAGGTAATTTTAAGATAATATTAATAATATTTGTGGAAACATAGGAACGTATTTTTCTCTCTTCCATTAGATTGTGACATTAAATGTATAGACTAGGTCTTTATGTCATCTAATAGGCTTGACAGTATCAAAACATTATGGCCGTGTGGATAGTTATATGGGAAAAATAAATATGTAATCTAAAAGCTATTGCCATATTAAGTCTTGGAAATGGAAAATCTGAGGGTAGAACCCTCTTCTTTGTATTATTATTCACACCTACACAGTAAGAGTTCTGTTTTACTTTATCCTTTCTAGTTAAATCATTTCATGTGCAATGAGAAAAATTTGGCAGTTAATATCTCACACGAGTTGTATATCTTAAGGTTGTAAAGGACGCTTTCTCAATTAATGGAATTCTATACTTGCTGTTCAAACTTGCTATGCAAGTATGAAATATATATAATATTAATATATTACCAAAATTACTACATGGATCATTCTGCTCCAGGTCTTAAACCGGAAGCCTTGTTCAGAAGTGTTTAAGTTAAATAAATTGGTAAAAGTGAGTGTTGGAATTTGTTATTTTAAATCGAATTAGAAAGGTGAAAGGAGTTCAGGATGAAGCACTTTCATGGGAATAGAAGGTGGTCTCGTAACTTGTCCTGATTTCATCTATGAACGTTTAAACATTATATAAATTTAAACAAGCTTTAACTAAGAGATCTTTTTCTATAATAATCTAAAAAGCATTGTAAACATTCAGAATAAGCAAGCAATAATCAGTTTGGAAGATTGTACTGGTTTTGATTTGTGGATGAAAACTTTTGGAATGTTTTCATTAGAATTTACTGTAATCTTCTTTGTTTTGGCCTTTGTTTTTTTCCCACCCCTCTTGTATAAACACATCTTAAAATAAGTGATATGATTAAGAATGGTTAATTCCTAAGGAGTTTAGCATATTAGCTATTAGTATATCACTGAGACCAAAGGAGCAAGCAAGATTTTTGTTTCTTAATCGTTCAAGACACAATTTGCTTTATTAGTCATGACAGTTAGAGTTGATGGTTTTATTATGTGGAACCTGACCACTACCACTGGGTTGTATTTGGAGAGGAAAAAAGGAATTTCTGTTTTGGTAGTTTACATCTGGAGGTTTTTTGTTGTTTCCTCACAGCGTTTTGAGATACTTGTTTCACACTTTTAAGCTTCAAGCAAGAACTTCTCTAAATTCCTTTTTGGAAATACTCTATTCTGACATCTTTGAAGTAATCTGCGTTCACCTGCCTGTTTCCGTGTCTTACCTGGCAGGCTCTCCAGCCTTGACCTCCTCTAGGGCCCATGGCCTCTTTCTCCTGGCGCATGAGAAGCCTACGATGGGCAGCCCTGGGTGATCGCAGTGTGCCGAGCATTAAGACAGCCACGTGCATCACCTGCAAACCCTGCACGTTCAGAGTCAGTTCGTTCTCCCATCAACACCGATTTCCCTGCCTAACTACTCCTTGCCTCTCACAGTTCTCAGTCCTCCTCAGCTCTGTCAGTTCGCCTTGTGCTACACTAATTCACATCTTTCTGCCTCTCATGATTCTGTTCCTGCCAGCTAGAACTTCCTACCCTCTTTTCTCAGATGAGACCCAAAATATCATCTTGGTAAAACCTAGTAAGGTGATTAAGATATCATTATATCTGCAGATGAGTCAAAAGAAGGCATGTTTACTCAGTGTTAGAGCATTTGGGGAAAAAATATAATATATTCTCTAAATCATGGGTCAGCAAACTATGGCCCACAGGCCAAATCAAGCCCTACCACCTATTTTGTAATTTATTGGAACACAGCCATGTGCATTTGTTTATATATCGTACCATCTTGCTGCCTATGCATTGTATTAGCATGCTACCTTATGGCCTGCAAAGCCAAAAATATTTACTTTTTGGCCCATTACAGAAAACATGTGGCAGCCCTTACTCTAAATGAACACTTGTTAAACCAGAGTACGCCAGGAGTTTTCCCTAGGCTTCAACTGATCTTTCTGTATCAGGCCAGGCCTATTCGAACAAGAGCTAAGAACACATTTTCTGAAGCCTAATTTTTTTATATGTTCATAACCAGAGGCAGATGATAAGCAGTGAACATTTTATTAAGTTTAATTTTTTTCTACGTAAGCACAGTATATTTTTTATTTGTAGCACTTGGAACTTAGAGATGAGGCATCAGGTAGTTCACGTTACTTCTTTTTTTTGCACTCCTGCATTTTCTGAAATCTTTAATCGCCGGAGAATTTGATGCAGACCTTTTTCTCTGGCTAAAAATGGAAACTTCCTTGTTCCCCCAACTTTATAAATGGTAGTAATTTCCCAAAACTTCACTTTGTAGGAAGATTAAAATGATGCTTCATTTATATTCTCTGCCACCTCTTCCCCCAAAAGAGTGTTTGTTTTATTTTGACCAAGAAAAACAATATTCCCTTTCCTACTATTTAGATCATGCTTTTAATTAATATTTAGAAATTTTGAAGTAGTGTCTTAAAACTCATTTCAGACTTTGGCTCATCACTTACTAGTAATACAGGTTGAAATGCAACAGATTGTGAATAGGAAGAATGACTGTATCTTCATCTTGTGTCTCCAAATGCTCCCCCTTGTGTAAAATCTCTCTCGTCTACAGCTGTATACTTTCTCCTCCAAGAGAATTTCAGTGACAGCACTCATCCACAAATTCCAACATCCATTCTAAAGGGAAGAATTGAAAAAAGAAAGGAGAGTTGGAAGTAGTTCAGGGGGCTAAAGCTTATTCTGGAATCCATGTAGAAATGTTTGCAATTAAGGTTTGGGAGTGGTAAAAGAAGCTAAGGAGTAATAATAATGATAGCCCTGTGCTAGTAATTGCTCCCTAAATCTGAGAGCTGATGCTGCAATCCTAGCCTTGATATAAAGGTAATTATAGAGCTAAGACTGTCCTGGTGATGTACTGGACACAGAAAAGCACTTTAAGAAATATTGTTAAAAATAGGTTAAATGAACAAAGTTAACCCAAGAATCTGGCAGTATTCTACCAGAATTTTAAATGCCTTCTTTCTTTGGCCCAGCAATCCTACTCTGGAACTCTGTCCTACAGATACAACTGTTCATGTATGAAATTACATGTTCAAGTTTCTTTGGTGCAGCATTGGTTATGGCAAAAGATTAGACACAATCCAAGTGTCCAGCAGTAAAGAACTGGATCATAAAATCAGAAAGGCATTGAAGGTTGAACCAGATGAAAGCATGTCCTTTGACATGTGTATTATCTACAAAATAACATTGAAAATGCACGAAAAGGAGACCCTAAAAGTTGCTAACACAGGATGGTAAAAGGGAAATAATTGTACATTACCAAATTTTACTATGTTATAAAATAACAGATTTTAAAAAGTACTTCATCATTTATTTTAACACATTAAAACTGTGCAGGAGCTTGTATATATTCCGTTGTTTTGATTCCCGTACCCATTTGATTTCCGCTCCTGTATGAACCGAACATACTATCGAGGAGGTGTTCAGGCATGGCCCAGTAAGAACTACTCTAGGGGCTTCCCTGGTGGCACAGTGGTTAAGAATCTGCCTGCCAATGCAGGTGACACGGGTTCAAGCCCTGGTCCAGGAAGATCCCACATGCTGCAGAGCAACTAAGCCCGTGCGCCACAACTACTGAGCCTGCGCTCTAGAGCCCGCTAGCCACAGCTACCGAGCCCAAGTACCACAGCTACCGAGCCCACATGCCACAACTACTGAAGCCCACGCACCTAGAGCTCGTGCTCTGCAACAAGAGAAGCCACCAACAAGAGAAGCACGCGCACCACAGGGAAGAGTAACCCCTGCTCACCACAACTAGAGAAAGCCCGCACGCAGCAACGAAGACCCAACGTAGCCAAAAATTAATTAAGTTTTAAAAAATAACTACTCTAATTGACTCTTAGAGTTTATTCATCTTTGAGGTAAGGGCAGGATGATTAGGACAAAAGTTAATTGGTGCATTTCTTACAAAAATGTATTTCCACAGAGAAACAGCAATTTAAATTCTTTTTGACTTTTATACCCCACAATTTTTTTTTTTTTTTTTTTTTTTTTTTTTATTGAAGTATAGTTGATTTACAATGTTGAGTTAGTTTCTGGTGTACAGCAAAGCGATTCAGTTACACAAATATATATACTCTTTTTCATATTCTTTTCCATTATGGTTTATTACAGGATATTGAATATAGTTCTCCATGCTGTACAGAAGACCATGTTGTTTATCTATTTTATATATAGTTGTTTGTATCAGCTAATCCGAAACTCCGAATTTATCCCTCCCACACCCCCTTTCCCCTTTGGTAACCATAAGTTTGTTTTCTGTGTCTGTGAGTCTGTTTCTGTTTTGTAAATAAGTTCATTTGTATCATATTTTAGATTGCACATATAAGTGATATCATACAGTATTTGACTTTCTGGCTTAATTTAGTATGATAATCTCTGGGTGCATCCATGTTACTGCAGATGGCATTATTTCATTCTTTTTTATGGCTAAGTAGTATTCCATTTTGTTTGTGTGTGTGTGTGTGTGTGTGTGTGTGTGTGTGTATGTATACAGCACATCTTTTTATCCATTCATCTGTGAATGGGCATTTAGGTTTCTTCCATGTCTTGGCTCCTGTAAACAGTGCTGCTATGAACGTGGGGGTGCATGTATCCTTTCAAACCATGGGCTTCCCCGGATATATGCCCAGGAGTGGGATTGCTGGGTCGTATGGTACTTCTATTTTTAGTTTTTTAAGGAACCTCCACACTGTTCACCATAGTGGCTGCACCAATTTACATTCCCACCAGCAGTGCAGGAGGGTTCCCTTTTCTCGACACCCTCTCCAGCGTTTATTATTTGTAGACATTTTAATGATGTGGCCATTCTGACTTGTGCAAGGTTGTACCTCATTGTAGTTCTGAATCCATTTCTCTGATAATTAGCGATGAGCATGTTTCCATGTGCCTATTGGCCATCTGTATATCTTCTTTGGAGAAACGTCTATTTAGGTCTTCTGCCCATATATTTTTTTTTTTTTTTTTTTTTTTTTTTTGCGGTACACGGGCCTCTCACTGTTGTGGCTCCGGACACGCAGGCTTAGCGGCCATGGCTCACGGGCCTAGCCGCTCCACGGCATGTGGGATCTTCCCAGACCGGGGCACGAACCCATGTCCCCTGCATCTGCAGGCGGACTCTCAACCACTGCGCCACCAGGGAAGCCCCTTCTGCCCATTTTTTGAGTGGGTTGTTTTTTTGTTATTGAGTTGTATGAGCTGTTTGTATATTTTGGAAATTGAGCTCTTGTCAGCTGCATCATTTGCAAATATTTTCTCCCATTCTGTAGGTTGTCTTTTTTTTTTTCTTTATGGTTTCCTTTGCTGTGCAAAAGCTTACGAGTTTGATTAGGTCCCATTTGTTTATTTTTGCTTTTATTTCTATTGCCTTGGGAGACTGACCTAAGAAAACATTGCTGTGGTTTATGTCAGTGTTTTTTTGCCTGTGTTCTCTTCTAGGAGTTTTATAGTGTCATGTCTTATATTAAAGTCTTTAAGCCATTTTGAGTTTATTTTTGTGTATGTTGTTGAGGGAGCGTTCTAAGGTCATTAATTTATATGCGGGAAGGCTTTTAGCTTTTCACCATTGAGTATTATGTTGGCTGTGGATTTGTCATAAATAGCTTTCATCATGTTGAGATATGTTCCCTTTATACCCACTTCTTATAAAGGATTCAAGAT
The DNA here is from genome assembly GCF_008692025.1 of Phocoena sinus. NCBI lineage: Eukaryota > Metazoa > Chordata > Mammalia > Artiodactyla > Phocoenidae > Phocoena > Phocoena sinus. Next base: position 6,467,112 of record NC_045764.1, read on the forward strand.
GGTAAAAAGGGATGCTTGGAAACTTGTTCTCTGATGAGGTGTGTCTGAGTGAACACAATTACAGGCAGATGCTTGGACCAGATTTACGAATAGAGGAAAACAATTAGAACCTAGATTCTAGTTTCATGTCAGTCAAGTGTAGAGTTTCATAATGGTTGATATATGTGGAGTAAAGGTTTGTGAAGAGTCCAAGATAACAGTGAATTCTGTGCTTATTTTTGGTAAATTGTAATATTGCTTACTTTGTAAAGAAACTAGTCACGATAGAGAGTTAGTTTTATGGGAAAAAGAAATCCGCCTTTTCGATATTTCCTTTAATAAAAGTTAAAATTCTGAACATGCAGAACTTGATTATTGATCTGTGCCTGGGTATTGATGTAACATACTTCCTAAAGTAGTAAATTTCAATTGCATTCCTATGTAATTGTTTGCTGTCATATCTCTGGATTTAATTTTTAAATATTTGAAAGCTTAGAGTATGCTTCCAGTTAGATTTTTTACTTGGACAATAATATAAAGCAAAACTGTCAGTCATTATTTTCAATGCCATTATATTGTAGCTCGTTGATAGCATGCTTTTTTATGTTTTCAGGATATGGCTTTAGTTGCCCCTGAGGCTCCTTCAGAACAAGCCAGAAGAGTTTTTCAAACTTATGATCCAGAAGGTAAAAGATTTTATTTTTTATTAACATTGCCTCTGTTTTATATTTTCATATGTTTGAAATATATTGATACTTTCCTGAGTTTTATTTTTAAAGAGTTATGGGATTATTGAAAGAAATGTAGGCTTGCATTTCTTGAAATTTTTAAATAGGAAATGGTGAAAATGGGAACCAAAAAAAATAGGAAACTTCAGTGATCATCATATTCTCACATGGTGTAAGGGTTTTGTGTTTCTTGTGGTACTAAAGTTATGATTACTTGAATCTTGATCTCTGATGGTGTTAAATAGGGAAAAATACCACCTCTTGAATAACTTTTCAAAGAGCTTAAGTCATTTATTTATTTATTCAGATGAATAAATGTTTCAGAATATTTCTTTTTTTAATAATTGAGATATAATTGACATATAACATTCTGTAAGTTTAAGGTATACAACATGTTGCTTTGATATATTTATATATTGCAAAATGATTACTATTTTAGCATTAGGTATAACACCTCTACCACATCACATAATTACTTCTTTTTTGTGGTGAAAACAGTTAAGATCTGATCTGTTAACAGTTTTGAAGTTTATAATACAGTGTTGTTGACTGTAATCACCATTGCTGTTCATTAGTTCTCCAGAACTTATTTATCTACTAGTTGCAAGTTTCTACCTTTAAACAACATCTCCCCAATTAGCCGACCTCAAGCCCCTGGTAACCACCACTCTACTCTGTTTTTACAAATTCAGCTTTTCTAGATTCCACATATAAGTGATATCATACGGTATTTGTCTTTCTACGTCTGATTTACTTCACTTAGCGTAATGTCCTCAAGGTTTATCCATGTTGTCACAAAAGGTAGGATTTCCCTCTTTGTCATGGCTAAATAATATCCCCTGTGTGTGTACACACGCATAAACAGTGTCGTCTGTGTCCACTGACAGACACTTAGGCTGTTTCCGTAGCTTGGCTGTTGTAAATAACATTGCAGTGATTGTGCAGATATCTCTTTGAACTACTGACTTCACTACCTTCAGATGTATACCCAGGAGTGGAATTGCTGAATCATATGGTAGTTCTGTCTTTAATTGTTTGAAGAATCTCTGTACTGTTTTCTTTAATAGAGATACCATTTTATATTTTCACCAACAGTGCAGAAGGTTTCCCCTTTCTTCACAAATTCACCAACATTTAATCTCGTCTTTTTTTTTTTGGCCATGCCATGTGTCATGTGGATCTTCCCTGACCGGGGATCAAACCCGTGCCCCCTGCATTGGGAGCGCGTAGTCCTAACCACTGGACCACCAGGGAAATCCAGTCTCCTGTCTTTTTGATAAAGTTCATCCTAACAGGTGTGAGGTGATACCTCATTATGATTTTGATTTGCATTTTCCTGATGATTAGTGATATTGAACATTTTTTCATATACCTATCGGCCATTTGTATGTCTTCTTTAGAAAAATGTCTATTCAGGTCCATTGCTAACTTTTTAATTGAATTATTTGTGTTTTTGCTCTTGAGGTCTTTATATATTTTGCTTTATATATTTTGTGTATTAACCTATTATCAGATACATGGCTTGCAAGTATTTTCTTCCACTCTATAGGTTGCAATTTTATTATTTCCTTTGCTGTGCAGAACCTCTTTAGTTTAATGCAGTCCCACTTGTTTATTTTAGTTTTGCTGCCTGTTCTTTTGCTGTCTTATCCAAGAAATCACTGCCAAGACCAATGGCGAGGACCTTTTCCCCTACATTTTCTTTTAGTAGCTTTACAGTTTGAAGTCTTACACCTAGCTGTTTGATCCTTTTCAAAGTGTTTTTTTGTGAATACTGTAAGATAGGGGTCCAGTTTCATTCTTTTGCATGTGGATATCCATTTTTCCCAACACCATTTATTGAAGAGACTATCCTTTCCCAATTGTATGTTCGTGGCACTCTGATCAAAAATTAGCTGACCATATATTCATGAATTTATGTCAGGGCTTACTATTCTGTTACACTGGGCTATGTGCTTGTTTTTATGCCAGTAGCATATTCTTTTGATTATTAGAGCTTTGCAGTATAGCTTGAAATCAGGTAACACGATGCCTCTGGCTTTGTTCTTCTTTCTCAAGATGGCTTTGATGGTGCAGTATCTTTTGCGGTTCCAAATAAATTCTGGAATAATTTTTTCTATTTCTGTGAAAAAATGTCACTGGAATATTGGTACGGATTGCATTGACTGTGTAGATCACTTTGGGTAGTATGGACATTTTAACACTATTAATTCTTGATATAATCCATGAGCACAGTGTATCCTTCCATTTGTGTTTTCTTCAGTCTCTTTCATCAGTGTCTTACAGTTTTCAGTGTCTTACACCTCTTTGGTTAAACGTGTGCCTGAGCGTTTCATTGTTTTTGATGCTGTTGTAAATGCAATTGCTTTTTAAATTTCACTTTCAGATAGTTCTTGTTGGTGTATAGAAATGCAACTGATAACAGTATGTTGATTTTGTATCTTCCAAATTTACTGAAATCATTTTTCTAACAGTTTTTTAGTGGAGTCTTTAGGGTTTATATATAAGACCAAGTTATCCACAAACAGAGATCATTTTACTTTTACCTTTCCAGTATGAATGCCTTTTATTTCCTTTTTGTTCCGAATTGCTATGGCTAGGACTTCCAATAATATGCTGAATAGAAATGGCAAAAGTGGGCAATCCTGTCTTTTTCCTGTTCTCATAGGAAAGGATTTTAACTTTTCACCACTGAGTATGATATTAGCTGTAGGTTTGTTGTTTATGGCCTTTATTACACTGAGGAACATTCCTTCTGTACCATATTTTTTAGCGTTTTTATTATGAAAGGATTTTGTATTATATCAAGTGCCTTTTCTGCATACTGACATGATCATACAATTTTTTTCTTTTATAAATGTGGTATGTCAGATCTGTTGATTTGCATATGTTGAACCATCCTTGCATCCCTGGAATAAATCCCACTTGATCATAGTGTATGGTCCTTTTAATCTGCTGTTGAATTCAGTTTGCTAATATTTTGTATCTGTATTCATCAGGGATTATGATATGTTTTCTTTTCTTGTAGTGTCCGTATTTGGCTTTGGTATCAGAGTAATGCTGGTCTCAAAGTGAATGTGGAAGTATCCCCTCATCTTTACTTTTTTGGATGATTTGTAGAAGGATTGGCATTAATTCCTCTTTAGTTGTTTCATAGATTCACCAGTGAAACCATCTGTTCCTGGACTTTTCTTTGTTGGAAGGTTTTGGATTACATTGTCAGTCTCCTTTTTGTTACTGCTCTGTTAAGATTTTCTTTGTCCTCATGAGTCCGTTTTACTAGGTTTTATGTTTCTAGGAATTAATCAATTTCTTCTCATTTGTCCAATTTGTTGGTGTGTTATTGTTCATAGCAGTCTCTTCTGACTCTTTGTGTTTCTGTGGTAACAGTTACAGTGTCTCCTCTTTAATTCTGTTTTGTTTATCTTGTCAGAAAATCAGCTGTTAGTTTTATTGCTTTTTTCTATATTTCTGTTCTCTATTTCATATATCTCTGTTGTAGTTTTTCTTCTTTTTTTAGTTCCTGAAGGTGTAACGTGAGGTTGTTTATTTGAGGTCTTTTTGTTTCTTAATGTAGGCATTTATCAGTATAAACTTCCTTCTTAAAACTGCTTTTGCAGCATCCCTAAGTTTTGATACATTGTGCTTCTGTTTTCATTTGTTTCAAGATATTTTTTGATTTCCCTTTTCATTTTTTCTTTGACCCATTGGTTGTTCAGGAGCATGTTGTTTAATCTACATATATTTTGCATTTTCTTCCTGTGGTTTTTTTCTAGTTTCCTGTCATTGTGGTAGGAAAAAATACTGGGTGTGATTTCAGTCCTTTTAAATTTGGTAAGACATGTTTTATGCCCTATCATGTGATCTATCCTGGAGAATCTTTTTTGTACACTTGAGAAGAAATGCATATTCTGCTGCTGGTATATGGAGTGTTCAGTATATGTCTGTTAGGTACATGCTATCTAAAGTGTAATTCACATCCATTATTTCCGTACTGATTTTCTGTCTGCATGATCAAACTGTTGTTGAATGTGGGGTACTGAAGTCCCCTACTTTATTTCATTGCTCTCTGTTCTCCCTTCAGATTTGTTAATAATTATTTAGTACATTTAGGAGCTACAATATATGGTACGTGTATGTTTATAGTTGTTATATCCTCCTGATATATTCATCCCTTTATCATAATGACCTTCTTTGTCTCTTGTTACAGTTTGTCTGACTGTAACAAGACAACAGTTACAGTTACAGTTTCTGATTAGAAGGTATTTCGTCTGACATAAGGATGGCTACCCCGGTTCTCTTTTGTTTTCCATTTGTATGCAATATCTTTTTCGTCTCATCACTTTCAGCCTATCCATGTCCTTGAAGCTTAAGTGAGTCTTTATAGACTCACATAGAGTTGGGTTTTGTTCTTTTACCCATTCAGCCACTCTGTGTCTTTTGATTGGAGAAATAAAACCATTTACATTTACAGTAAATGTTGATAGGTAAGGACTTACTATTGCCACTTTGTTAATTGTTTTGTAGTTCTGTAGTTTCATTCTTCTTCTGTTGGTTTCTTTGTGACTTGATTTCTTTTATAGTAGTATGCTTTGATTCTCTTCTCTTTATGGTTCGTCTATTATAGGTTTTTGCTCTTTATCATGAGGCTTTTGTAACACATCTTAGTCTTATAACTATTTTAAGCTAACAACAACTTAACTTCAGTTACATAAGAAAGTTCAATGCATTTACGTGACCTCCATAATTTATTTTGATGTCCCAGTATACATCTCTTTATATTGTGTATCCATTAACATAATATTGTAGATGTAGTTATTTTTAACCCTTGTCTCTTAGCCTGTACGGTAGAGTTCAAAGTGATTTACACACCACCACCACAGGATTTTTATTTTTTTAAGGTGTAACTGATGTTTAATATTATATTACTTTCATGTGCACAACATAATGATTTTATATTTCTATGTATTTCAAAGTGATCACCTCAGTAGGCCTATTAACATTGATCACTATACATAATTACAAATTTTTTATGTATGTGATGAGAACTTTTAAAATTTGTTCTCTTAGAGACTTTCAAATAAGCAGTACAGTATTATAAACTGTAATCACCATGCTGTACCTTACATCCCCATGACTCACTCATTTCACCTACTCCCCCACTTTTGGTGTTAAATCCAAAAAATCATTGCCAAGAGTGATGTCATGGAGCTTACCACCTATGTTTGCTACATAATAAGAATTTTAATGTTTCTGGTCTTACATTCAAGTCTTAACTCAAAATAGATCAAATTTTGTGTGTGGTGTAAGACAGTGGTCCAGTTTGCCCAGTACCACTTATTGAAGAGACTGGCCTTTCTCCATTGTATATCATGGCTCCTGTGTTGTAAATTAATTGACCATTTAAGTGTACGTTTATCTCTGGGCTCTCTGTTTTGTTCCTTTGATCTGTGTGACTGTTTTTAGGTCAATACCATACCGTTTTGATTACTATAGTTTGGTAATATAGTTTGAAGTCAGGAGGTGTGCTACCTCCAGCTTTGTTCTTTTTTTCTCAAGATCATTTTGGCTATTCATTCAGGGTAACAGAGCCAGGGTCCTAGGATCCGGTGCGTACAGAACTACCACAGTAGTCCTGAGGTACAGGTGCACTTGCTGCAGGTATGGCACTGATGTCTGCGGTATACATACGTACAGCTCTTCCGTGGACCTGGGACCTGAGTTTCAGGGGCTCCCCATAGTGGTTACGGGTGTGGGGGTGTGTGACAGTGGCACAGGCCCTGGGATGACAAGCTGTGGTGGTGGCTTGGGCCCAGGCTGCAGTAGCAGCATAGACTGGGGATGGTGGGTCGGAGTCTCACTTTTGGCCCCACGCGGCCGTCACAAGGCAGTAGCAGCAACACAACTGCAGTGCTGATCTGTTAAAGCTGAGCTTCAGCAGTGGGCTCAGGGCAGTGCTGCCCAGTCTCAGCACTGATGTGTCAGCGCCTCAACCTCGGGGCGGTGGGGCAGGGCTCAGTGATGGTAGCATCCTTGAGGATGATGGGTCAGAGCTATAACCTGGTATCCAGTAGGCGGGGCCCAGGGCAGCAGACACTGTGCTGGTAATGGTGGGACAAAGCCACTACCCTGAAACCAAGGATGAGGCCCAGAGCTCCAGTCCTGTATATGGTGAGGTGCTGAGGCGCACCTCATTCCAGAGAGCAGGGTACAGCAGAGACTGGGGTCCCTGAGGGCAGGTCTCCTGAGGGACAACTCTAGCCTCTGGGAGTAGATGCAGGGGCTGGGAAGCACTGTGGTCAGCTCCATCAGCTGGGAGCAATGTTGGTAGGAGACCACTGCAGCAAAGGCTGCACATGTCTCCAGCGGAGAGGCCTGCAGGGGTTCTCCTTTTCCCCGTGTGGTGACCTTCCTCTGAGGCCATCCCTCCTGGTGCCAGGCTGCTCTTGACGAGGTTATGGCTTGACTCGGGTAGTACACTTCCCGTACTGTCCTGTGCAGCTATCCTTGATTTATTTTGGAGCTCCGCAGGGCTTTTTGCTGCTTCCTTGTAGCCCAGTACTTTCCCTGGGGGGTTTTCTTCAGTTTGTGCTGTTTATTGTTTTTGTTGGCTTCCTGTGTGGGAGGCATGAGTTGGGGTCTCCTAGCCCTCCATCTTGCTGATGTCACTCCCCAGAATATTTCTGTGTAATTGTGCCAGAAGAAAATACAGAAGAAGGATAAGAAAAATCATCTTTAGGATTCTCTTTTGAGCCTGAGCTTAGCTTCTCTACCGCACTAACAAAGGTTGTCTTAAAAGTTCACATATATGTCACTGCAGCGTCAACTCTGTCATTGTTAGCTAGGTTATTTTAATCATCTTTGCATTTATGTACTTCGATAATGGTTATGACTAAAGTATGACAGCTAACTCACTGACTTTTCCAGTATAACTTTAAAACCGAGCCATGCCTAATGTTCCATTGTAAATTACCAGGAAGGAACCTAGGTTGTTGGGTTAATCCTTATCAACTCCTGAATGGACTCAGTTATCTTTATAAATACACTTTCTTCTGTCTTGAAATTTTTAACTCTTGGAGATCTACTCTTTCCATCTCTAAAAATTTCAGTCATAGAAATTCTAAGAATCTTAGTAACCATATAACTTTAGTTACTTTTCAGTCTATAAATCTGTTTTCTTATATATCAGATGATAATAACCACCTGTTTCTTGAGAGTCATTATGAAGATTAAATGAATAGCATTGTAGAAATCACCTGCCCAGTCCTTAACACATAGTAGGTACTTCATAAATGTGAGTTCCTCTCTCTCTACACCTCAGGTTAATTGGTGCTGGTATTGGTGAGTTGACCTTCAGTTAGCTTCTTCCACTATGCCTTTTCCCTAACTTAAGAAAAATAAGTGTTGCTTTCTTCTTGGAATTAATAATCTTTTAAACTTCCAATAACATTTCATTCCAAGTCTTTAGAAGTAATTTACTCCTTTATATCTTCCCACCACTGAATGAAATTCGTCTTATAGTAAGTTAACATTCAGCTGGAATCATTGGGATATGTAGCACATTGGGCTTCCCTGGTGGCGCAGAGGTTGAGAGTTCGCCTGCCGATGCAGGGGACATGGGTTCGTGCCCCCGTCCGGGAGGATCCCACATGGCGCGGAGCGGCTGGGCCCGTGAGCCATGGCCGCTGGGCCTGCGCCTCCGGAGCCTGCGCTCTGCAACGGGGGGAGGCGGGGCCCACAGCAGTGAGAGGCCCACGTACCGCAAAAAAAAAAAAAAGAAAGAAAAAAGAACGGGATATGTAGCACATTGAACTATGTCATAGAGGGTGACAAATACAGTCATTCTCTTACCAATATGAATCCTCTGATGGAAAAGATAGGAAATAAATCATTTCTATTCCTAAATGCTTTTAATATATTTTGAGTTAGGATCAAACTTAATCAAGTACAGTTTTTGGAAACGGTAGCAAGTTAAAATGAAAATAAGATTGATACAAATAACATAAGATTAAAAGAAATGTGATCAAAGTGAACTGAGATTAGCTAGAGAGCTATCGTGGAGACCTGAGGACGTACGATCATGTTGGCAAATGGAAGCACAAAGAAGAGAAAATGATACCTATGAACACGAGGTAGAAGATAGAAATATACCAGGAATAGCCAGCAAAGTGTTTGACTTGAATGGAAAGACAGGACACAAGAAAAATAATTATGTAGCATGTACTAAAGAGAAGTGATGGTTATTGGAATAATCAAGGAGATTAACGGTCAAGGCTTGGATTTATATTTTAAAGAAATATATTTCAGAGAATGAGTCAAGCGATTTCCTGTGGCATACCCTCCTCTTAAGGATTTATTTAAAGTATTAGGTTTTTTTCCCCTGCCATCTCTCACCCTGCTTCTAGATGTCTGCCTTTTCTGTACCTCATATCCCAGGGCAGAGTGGTCGTGAAGTGGTATACACATACATATGTAAATGCCTGCTCTGTTTCAAGATACGTTAGGTGACATGTTTCTACCCATATTGATAGTAATTACTGTATGAGAGGAGGATTCCTTCTAGAGTGGAATACATTATAGGATGAAGTATGTAAGGTGGCATGGATAAACTGGGTGTCTTTCCGGAGTTTCCAGTCAGGTCTTTATAGTGCTGCTTAATTTTGATTTGAAATGCTTGTCCAAGATATCAAGCATACTCTTACCCCAGTGTGACCACTACAGACCATTCTCAGACCAGACGTATGGCTTTTCTGTAATCTGGCGTTTTGGATCCCTCTGCATTAGTTTCTTTAGTGAGAATTTTAGAACTGAAACTGAAATTGGAAGTGAATGAGTTTCTTGAGAAAGGAAATGTACAAGGAGAGTATCAGAATATCTTAGGAGATAATAGCTGTGAAGGAACAAAGGCATAGAGAAACGCCTTGAAAGCAAGAAGGAGTGTTCACAGCCGTAGGAGACGTGGACTTGAAGAGCCTGATGTTATCTAGAAGGCCAGTTTGAAACAATTCCGTCAGGAATAAAGATACCAAAACTAAACTTTAGTATCTTATAGTCACAAGTAGTAGATTTGTTTGCTTTTTGCAATTTCAATTTTTTAAAATCATTAATGAGGTAGCAGGCTCCATTCTGTCTACTAAATTACAAGGGAAATTATCTTATTGGCAATATTAAAACAATGTGTATGATCAGTGGCAGTTTTTCAGAATTGAGTCCTGAGAAATACATATGAAAATAAATTTGCTGTGTTTTTACTAGAGAGAGAAAATTATTGATTAAATAAATTAGTTTTCATCTATATGGTTTTATGTGTGACAACTTAGCAGGACTATAATCTGAATTGTTAAGAAGCAAACAAAACTTGTTCGGTCATCTTAGAAAAGCTATCTCTTTCTGCCTATGACTTACATAGAAAATAAACTCCACTTTCTCATTTGAATATCCCTGTTTATGGTTTAGCTATTGACAGTCCACTCTAGGAAGCTGAAAGCTTAAAAATAGAAAATTCTTCATTTTTAGTCACAAACTAATCAGCTAATTTACTGATTTGATCCCCCCTCCCCCCAACATAGCACACTTTTATTTCAGGATCTGAACAGATCTGGCTTTCTCAGAACACTTACTATATTAACAGTACTTACAAGTTTCTGGGTAGTTCCAGTTTCCGTTTAGCAGAGGCTGGTGTGGTGACAGTTGCCGTTTGTCACCCTCTTTAGAGTATTTGTAGAAAAACTGACCTAGAGGGAAGCTAACGAGAAGAGAATCCAAGTTCTGGTACCCGTGAGTACTCTGGTGTCTGTCTCACCCTCCCCACCTCAGCCTCGCTCCCACCCCGGGTGTCTGCACGTGCCTGTCAGGTAGGTAGACCTGTAATCAGCACTGTTAGCTCCTGCTTTCAGCATCTTGTGAATTACATGCAGTTGCGGGCTAATCACCATTTACGGCATTGCCTCCGTGAGACTGTATGTTCACTGTTCTAAACAGGTGACTTAAAAATCAGGTTTAGGTTTCAAAAGACCATTAGTAACTGAGGACCTGTCTAAAAATAGTAATTATCATGATGGCTGGCCTTTGCATGAAGCATCACAGTTTATAAAGCAGTTTACCTGCGTGGTCTCATTAAAAACCTTACCATAAACCTAGGAGATAAGCAGGGATGACCAGCACCATTTTGTTCTTAAGAAAAACCAACCTTGTGAGGGTTTAGGTCACTTCTTCAGAGCTGCATGCCTAGTTGTGAGAACTGAGACCAGATTCGAGGTGTTCTTCCAGAAGGTCAAGCAATCTTTCCCCCTCTCTCCACTACCAGTACCTTTTTAAAAGGCTGAGGTCATAAAGAGCTGTGTTTTAACCTCTTTGTCTACTTTTAACTATTTTTAATTTATTGGAATAAGGATATGATATTGACTGTCATTCCCACTGAGCAGTTAGTCTCTACTTCAGAGTCTTTAGGATCTAAGGAGCTCAATAATTATTTTGACGCCAAGCATACATATAAAATAAGTTCAAAAATATATTTTTAGCTGTTTAGCCTCTCCTTTTAATTTCAAGCAGGACCTTGACATACCATCTCTAATTACATGGTCCCTTTAATGAAGAATCCCAAATTCACAAACGGAAATGAACACTAGTGTGTGTGCTCAGATCCTAAAGACAATCAGGTACTGGTCCTATATAAAGTGTTACATATGGGCTTTAGAGAAAGTCCATAGTTTTGTTTCCTGGGGATTTGGGTTGGGAGGTGGCGTTGTTTTTATGTTTTGTTTCATTTTGTTTTTTACATCTCTTTTGTGGGGGAAAGTTTGGATATTTGGTTTGTATTCAGATACATATTTTATAGTAATTTTTAAAAACAAAAGAGTAGGGACAGAGGTAAATTGATCAATGTGATCAAAGATACTGGACAAGAGAGGAATTTTGGAATGCCTCCAGGTATCAGAAAATGGCTTTCTAAAATGCTAAAAGCATTCCAGTGGGTATCAGACAACCTGGATTTAAATCCCACCTCTGTAAACTCAGCTGTGTGATGTTGGGCAAGTTCCTTAACCGCAGTTTCCTCAGCTGTAAGATGGCCTTTGTATCTACTTTACATCATTATTCAGGTACTCAAAAAGTTGACCATACTGTTGTTTAAAAAAGAAAAAATTCCAAAACCGTGTAGCATAGAGCTTATTCAGTAATCGCCACGCCAAAGAACTGAATTCTACACAGATGGTATTTGAAATTTTTAGCATCACCCGTAATGGGGTTTGTTTTGTTTTCTTCTCTCTCTCTCCCTCTTATTCTTTCTCCCCACCCCACCCCACCCCCCCCCCCCCCGTTGTAGACTTCATCAACCCTCTTTGGACAAGGGATATATATTTTAATTTTAAAGAGCCCTCGTATTCTTTGTAGGTTGCTAAAATATATTGATAGCATCTTTTGTCTGAATGATTTCAGTGTGGTACATTTTTTTCATCTTTAAGAATAATTTTACTTGTTGTAGATAGTTTAGTATACACCCATCCTTAGACATTATCTAGAAATTGTCTTTTGTTTAATTCTGTCTTTTCTCTTCCTTTTAAATCACGTCGTCTTCTCTCTACCTTTGCATCCCTTCCGTCACTTCCATTCACCTTGCTGTACCATTCTCATCACTGTTTCCTGCTGCCCCAGCCATAGTTTTTTCTTTATCCTGTGCACCTTGTTTAGTTTGGTTTGCAACTTTCCCATCACAAATTGAAGTGGTTCTGCGGGACAGGCCGTAAAGCAGCTACTCGTTTCTTTGTAAACTTCCTAGGTACAATTCACAGAGCTGTTTTTGGTTGGACCATGGTGCCTGAACAGAGCAGTTTGTTTAAATCTGAAATTAGGATTAGCTTGAATAATTGAACGTAACACATGTTATTGAGCAGCTGCTTGTGTTAAGCACCGTGCTCGGCCCCCGGGTCATGGCATCCCTGCTGTCCATGGCCTCTGTTGACGGGGCCAGAGGCGCGAAGCAGCAGGGAGACACAAGCCAGGAGACCAGGGCAAGCGTGACTACGAAGATGCCCTAACCTTGCCTCTGGGCAAAAGCCAACATACTTTTCTTCACTAAGAGTTCTATTAAATTGTAGGGACATGTTATTAAAGCGTCAATAATAATAGCTAGGTAAAGTATGATACAACATTGAGTAAAAATAAAATAATTTGTTAATTTTTTACTAAAACCAACAGCACTTAAATTCTCAACTTGATCTTGTCTCCTCTGTTCCTAAGAAACTGTACTTTTTCTCACCTACAGGGGTTTGAAAACATTAACGGTCCCCAGTGCTGGGTCCCCATCTCCTCTCACGCTGTTTCTTGTCCGCTGTTTCTTGTCCCGCTGTGGCTTCCTGACACCTGCTGTCTCCTGCAGCTCTCCCTTCAGCTGGTGCCTCTGCTAGGAGGCCTGCCAAGCTCCGCACCATCTTTCCAAATGGGAATCATGATGGGTCCTTCCTTCTCCTTCGAGGCCAGCTCGACTTCTTCACCATTCTGAACTGATCCTCCTACCCAGCAAATTGCTAGCTCACTTCACCGTTGTGCCCCTACCCAGCGCTGCTCTGCGCACAGTTCCTCTTCCGAGCTCTAGGAGCTGGGCGCTTCTTGCCGTCTGTTTACTGGGTTTTAAAGAAACAAAGAAACCCCTCTTTTTTAAATTTATAAACGAACAGCTTTTTTTCCTCCTTTTCAAATGTCTTAAACACAACTTAACTGTATGTGAATGTTGGCACCGTAGCTGCGTACCGTCACAACCGCGGGCACTGCCCCCTTGCCCTCCCCGCCCATCCTCCCCGTTCTTCTGAGCTTGAAAGCCTGTACAAGGCCATTTTATATTCATGTGGTTAAATTACCGATGCATTCAAGTTCTGCTTTTTCCTTTGGTGCTTCTTAGGTCGGCTTGAGCAATCAACAAATTGTACGCTCAGATTTCCTCTGCTGTTGGTATTGAGGTCTTCTTATCATTGTGTCTCTGTTTCCATATTCTCTGAGGAACCAGCTGACCAAATACTAGATGGAGTGAGTTTCGATCTGCTTAGACTTAAGGCTGCTTTTTCTAAAGAATTTGTCTTGACAGGTATGATTATTAAAGAATAAAGTAATTTCAAAATTAGTGTTTTAAAAAGTAATTCCAAATCTCTCCTCTTCTAATCTTGGGTGTATTAAAAGTCTTTGAGGTATTGAAAAAAATGATTCTGCAGTCTCCAGTTATAAAATACTGTGTGTACAAAAACTAGAGTCACTGGCTTGGTGTAGTCATTGCTGTACTCCAGAATGTCCGTGTTTACACGTTGTAAATCTCTTAGGCCCCTTAGAAACGTGGTGGAATGTTTAAGCTTGAGGTTAATCACCTTTGAGTTAAGGAGGTCATTGTGTCGTTTTCCTAGTTGTTGTTTGTGTCCGTATACAGCCCATTAGCCCTTTCTGGGGATGGGAGCTGAGTCTCGGGTTACAGTAAGAAGAGATAAGGCTGCCTGCCATTCAGTGCTTCAGAAGAATATTGTAATACACACTGCTGCTGTCAAGTGGATATACATGACAGCCCGTAAACATGGAAACCTATCCGGATAACTGTTGCCGGCCGCCAGTAGCCACATAAAGCCTGTTTTACATTTGGAAATGCTAAGCTTTTAGCTGTGACCTAACTAAGCAAAAGGAGTAATTTTCTGCCTTTCAGACTCATCAACTGAGGCTTACAAAGCTTGAATGTTTTTCACAGGTGCCTTCAAACAAGTTTTTTTATTCTCTATACCTTCAATTATTGGTAACCTGACAAACTGGAATTATTCTAAATGTTCACTTTCTAAAATTATATTTAGGATAATTTTTAAGTATCCTAAATGATTCTTAGCCTTTTTGTCAAAGCCAGTCTGTCTTCACATGGGTAAGCATGTGCTTATGAGGTTTAAGAAAAGACTTTAAAAAATCTTAAGTTCTTTATTTCCTTGCCGATAGAGCACACACTATGTGCAGAAAGAGCAACTGCACTTTCTTCTATAGTTTGATTATAGAAGCAGGGCTTTTGGGCATCTTGTCCTCCAGGAAGGACAAGGTTTGTTTTTTTTTTCTTTCCTTAATTATCCTAATCCCTGAAAAGGTTATTGTGTTGGAAGTTGATTTAAAGCCGAGACAGTCTTCAGGAAAGAATAAATGGGTAGAGGAAGTCAGGCATTGTACATTTAAGGGAATCAAGTTGCTTGTTTATAAGTACTGTGGTTTCAAACTGCCCTACAAGCTTTTTGTGTGTATCACGTCCTATTGCATCATCTGAGTTTGGGCCATTTACAATGCTATTTCCTCATCGAGCCCATTTTCCATAAACTACTCTGCATCAACATTTGATTCTACTCTGCGTGCCAACTTTGAATTTTTTTCGCTATTAAATCTATGGCTTTTATTTAAATCAGGTCTGTTGATTTAAGTCGAGAGATATCTTTTCTTGATCGTATATTGTCAGAGATCTAAATAACGGTGGTTCATGAACATTCTTGCAAGAAGCTAAAATAACATTGCGACAAAAAGAATTTACTGGTAAAGGTTTATTTTAATTGGATGACTGCTAAAAACCTAAGTAGGAAAAAACTTGCCTCATTTAAATTTGTAAGCCTGTTTAAGAAGTAACTTGGCTTTCAGGTTTCCTTGCAGTTCTCAGGGAGAAGTCGTGTGGTTCATTTTTGTATTAGAAAACTAACCTTGAAAATAAATCTTCACCTATGTGCCCAAGAAAACTAAGAGAGTACCTAATAATAATATTGTGCCCACAACAAACTTAACATGCTGTTTCTTAATTCTTTGTATCCCTCTTATGTGATTCTTCACTGGCGTCTGGCTGAGCAGCAATAATAGCATTTCTTGAAGTAAACTTAATCCAAATTGCTTCTGTAATTCTTTTCCAGATAATGGATTCATACCTGATTCACTCCTAGAAGATGTGATGAAAGCATTGGACCTTGTTTCAGATCCTGAATAGTAAGCTACATACGAAGTATTACTTAACCAACTCTTGATTCTGTTAAATGTAAAACGTTATACACACATTATTGCCTTTTTAAAAAAAATCTAAGCGTTTATGCATATATGAAGCATAGCACTTGATATTAAGCAACAATTTAGGAAGCAGTCAGACCAATCAGTATTATAGCAGAGACTTGACTTACTTAAAATGAGCTTCCTTTTCCACTCTGCACTTATGGTCTAGTTTTTTAAAAAGGGTCCTAAAAATGTAAATGCCTTTTTCCTTATTTTTCTCACTGTGAAACTTCTTCCATATTTTGAAATTTTGTGCATGTCTTTAGCACCTTCAGCGAAAGTAGTGACAGTTATGTAGAATGTCTGTATTGCTAGTCGTCCCGCTTAAATAACCAGCAGGCCTTTGACATTCAGTCTTATAAAGACCCTGAACATTCTAAATGATCTGAAGCCTTTGCAAGTGGCCCCAGTATGTTACAGAATATAATTTTCAGTATTGCCTAACATTAATACCAGTCGTTGTCTTCGTTAATAATGTACATTATTACATCTATAACTTCTTCCATAAATTTGGGATCTTTATTATCCATGGGAAAATCTCTCTCTGGTTAAGTGGATAGATCTTTTGATCAAATATGGTAATCAAATATATAATATATTAATCAAATATGGGTGATTTAAAAATCACATTTGATCTACACTAAGTTTTCCTTCTTCTGCACAGTTGTCTTGTTTTGTTTTTTTCCCCTTCTGAAAATGTATCTGACAATGAACAAACTTTAGCTTAAAGGATTCAGCAAAAGCAGCATAAAACATATTGGTACACAGTTTTTAGAACTTGATCCTGTTCTGTTTTTAGATAGTTAGGGTGTATTTTCTTCGGAAGTATGAAATACATATAAACATTTGCAAACCAATCACATCTGAATTAATATGTCTCAATGTCAGTACCTAGCGCTGTGATGTGACCCTTACTTAGTAGACATAATTGTTGATTCCAACTTAAAGAGGAGAAATTCAGAGACAGTTGAACTAGTCCAATAAATAAGATAATAGTAACTACCGTATTTCTTAACTGATTTCCAAGTGGAGACCTTGTTTACATTGCTCTGATACGCAAAAGGGAATTGAACTGAGGTAATTTTGGTTACTAACAATTCTTTAGATGGGAAGGAGGAAAAAGGCAAAGTTGGTTTTTTGTTTCAGAGTCTTACGTAGATGCCTATACGTCATCTACTTAATTTTCCTTGTTTCATCAGAATACATAACATACCCTGAATCTTAAAGTTAGCACAGTAGAGTCAAATCGTTTTTCTAGAAGTAGCTGAAAGATTGCACTGAGTTATTTATTCGGTCCTTTGGTCTAGTCACATTTATAATATGTGATGGCCCATTAACGGGGCCTTATTATCAAGGACTGGTAAATTATATTAAATATAATATGACCTTGCCTTTCTCTGTTTCATGTCATAACCTCCTGGCATTACTCAGACCCATTAAAGTGTCATATCCTTTGCATGTTGTACAGTTGACCCTTGAAGAACACAGGGGTTAGGGGCACTGACCCCCGCACAGATGAAAATCCGTGTGTAACTTTTGACTCCCCCAAAACTTTACTAATAGCCTACTGTTAACTGGAAACCTTACCCGTAACATAAACAGTCTATTAACACATATTTTGCATGTTACATATATTATATTACTGTATTCTTAAAGTAAGCTAAAGAAGAGAAAATGTTATTAGGAAAATCATAAGGAAGAGAATTTATTTATGGTACATGTATGTATTTATTGAAAAAAAATCCACATATACGTGGACCTGTGCAGTTCAAACCCATGTTATTCAAGGGTCAACTGTATCCTAAGTTGTATTTAACCTGACATTTATAGTTTGAAAGATAACATGGAGAATGAAAATTTTCTGAAAAGACCATTTTCATTTTTAAAACTCTCTTCAAACTGCAGTCCACTTTTCTCCGCCTCCTCTCTAGTCACGCATAATACCTGTCAGCAGCCTCGGCTACACCTGATCGTTACACCTATACTTCAGCTCTTTGAGAATTATCTTACCTTTTTTGACCTTCAGTTTACACTGTAAGAATTTTAAGCCTCCACCTCATTTGGTTCTTGAAAGTAAGCTTTTTCGGAGATGTTTCTGTTTATCTGATGTACCACTGCTTTTGATGCTGTTTCTGTTTCTCTTTGGGCTTAAAAAAAAAAAAAAAGTTTATTTTAAGTTAAATGCCTCTTTTGATAGTTAAATACAGGCATAGCCATGAAGCAAAGAGAATGTGCCTTTGGGAGGTTAAAAGCCTGTTTTTACAAGCCTGGGTTTTTAAGTTACTTTACCTAATAAGGAACAATATTCCAAAGTCATCATCATAATTTAAATTCTAAATAGTAACAGATTACTCTGGTTTAAAAATAACCAAGTTTTGGCAAATTAGATGTCATCCTGTGTATTTGTCATTAAGGGTTTAAAAAGAACAGCTGTCAGGATTTTTGGCAGTCAAATGTGTTATAGTAATTTAACCATGAAAGAAGAAAAATAAGCTTTTTTTTCCATTGGTATCCACTGGTTTTCTTTTTTCTCTCCCCACAGTATAAATCTCATGAAGAATAAATTAGATCCAGAAGGATTAGGAATCATATTATTGGGTCCATTTCTTCAAGAATTTTTTCCTGATCAGGTAACATAGCTGAAGAAATATATTTATTGTTTTGTTCTGTTGGGAGGATCATATTATGATTGTTTCAGCATTTTTTTCTACTAGTTAAAAATGTTCTCACATGCAGATATTAGACTAATAAAGCACTATTATCATGTAAATACTTTCCCAACAGAGAGGATAGAAGAGTTGTGTGTTCCAATACAGCAACACAAAACTCTGGGGGACAGGGGTGGTGGAAGAGAGTATATACACCAATATAGACACATTGATATTGTTTTTCTAAAGGAAGATTCAAATTCAGAAGTTTGTGGAGTAAAAAGAGAAAGATTCTCTTAAACCACTCCCACCCCTGTTTTCCTTCTCTCGGGTAACTGTTGTTAATTGATTGGTATGTATCTATCTTTTTAGGACTTTCTAAACACTAGCAAAGAAGGTAAAGGAGCCTCATGTAGTGCGAACTGCTACCAGTGCTAAGTTCGAGGAGAATTTTAGTTGAGTAAAAGGAAAGCCTTTTACTGGAGTGGAGCTGTGCTGCTTCATGCTGGGACATGCCTTCCACTGGCTGTGACAGGAGCTGAGTTAAAAGGATCTATCTATACCCGTCTCAGTATGCTCAAGTTATGTCTGTGTCATTGGCTAATTCTACAGCCTACACCTGGCTTGTCTTCCTATCCGAGTGCAGGGTTTTACCACCCACCCAGATTATTTAGCCAGGTGTATTGTGATCATTTCATCAGATACCAGCATGGTTTATGGTAAGACTAGCAGGCGCAGCTACCATTTATTGAGCATGTACTATGTACCCAGGCACCGTGTGCCCTACAAATTAGGTATTATTTTTCCCCCATTTTTGTCAATGAGGAAACAGAGGATTAGGGAACTTAAGAAAATGGTTTAACGTCATACTGCTAGCACGAGGCCAATTCAGGATCCAGTGTAGGTTATCCAAGCAAAGAGACAAAGTACTTTAAGCACTGTTTTACACTACCTTTCGTTGCTATTTATCTTATATCAGTTGTTAGTTACTAGAACTGGAGATATGTAAATTGTATTCAATTGTAGTAAAATATTTATTTTGTAGGTTAAAGTATATTAACTAACTCTGAAAATCAACAGCCAAATTATCTAAGTGACTAACTGCACTGACTCATGTATACAATTAAGATGATTGAATAAATTCTAGAGTTTTCTGTTTTGTGAAGCATTTGAAGGGGATACAAAAAATTATGAGCTTAGATTTTAGACCCGAAAAGTTGAAAACAGTTAAAAATGTAACAACTGAAAAGATAATGCAAAGTAGTATATGATTCACAAATTAATTGAGACAATTGTTAGAAAGATCCCAAAGTAATAAGGAATCCAAATAGTGTATTTAAGGCAAACTTTACAAAGTAAGATTTGAACCAGATCTTGAAAAATGAGAAAAGACTTTAAAAAATCACAAATGTGCAAAGAGCCAACAACCAAAGGTCTCTTCATGGGAAGTTGAAGAATATGCTTGTCTCAAACAGAATTCAGGAAGGTGAGTGGCTGGAGAGAAGACTGGAAGGGTAGGTTAGGTCCTGTAGTTTAGGCTTCTTGGTTGCAAATCCCAGCCTGAACTGCCTGACGTGGGCCAGAAAGATGATAGGAATTGGGAGGAGTAGCTCAGAGCGACGGGAGGACAGAGGAAGCAGCACCTGGAAGGTGGTGCCGGGAGCCTCTGGGGCTGGAAGGAGTCTCATCCCCAGCTCATCCCTTCTCGTTGGAAAGGAGCGCCTTCTCTTGCTTCCAACTGGAAAAAATTCCAAGGAGGGACACTGGCCCAACTTTTGTCACAATCAGATATGACCAGGAAGATCCTTAAGGGGGATGGGCACGGGGACACTCAGCCGTAGGCACTAAAGCGAATCACTGGGAGTCAGGCACCTGCAGGGGCCCCACCGTTAACGGCCTTCAAGGCTACGTTTAGGGAGGTGAACTTGAGCTTTAGCGAACTGAGAACCAAAGAACAGTGGGAAATGACATGATCACTTTCTCTGGAAGTTAAGTCTACTGATTTATTCAGTTTCCTTTCTCTATTGAATGTTTGTTGTTTAAATCTCTCAGCACTATGTTTCCTTTTCACAGTTAAGGTTCACAATATTCAGAAGATATTTGTGGGGATGGAAAGCCCCAGTTTGGTACTGCGGACCGAATTGGAAGTATTGGTGCATATGTTTGGAATCTGAGTGAAAGTGGTATCACTGCCTTTCTGTATTTATTTATTGAGAGGAACAAATTATAAGCAGAAAAAAAGCAGAGATACATTTTAGGAAATTCTTTTGCATTTTAGAACTGTGTCCCTTTTTAAAAAAATTACAGTAATACATGCACTTATTTAAAAATATAAACTGTAGAAGAGCTTATAATAAAAATCAGCACTCTCCCAATTTCCAGTCTCTTCCCCAGAAGCAAATTTCAGCTTTTAGGTTTTATGGTAGTTAACTGCATAAGTCTAAGTGTCTTGCTTTGTCAGATGATTCCGTAATCAAAGGATGTGGAATTAAGAAACTTCCATTTTAATTTCAATTGCTAATTAGAAATTGCCTGATATAAAGATTTAGTTTTAATTGTTCTTTGTTTATAACAGGGTTCCAGTGGTCCAGAGTCTTTTACTGTCTACCACTACAATGGACTGAAGCAATCAAATTACAATGAAAAGGTATGATAACTCACGTTGTAATCTGTCTTCACCTGGCTTGATAAAATACAGGAGTATATAACAATGTTTGATTCCCATAAACTTGCCACCTAAGGAAGGAGATTATTCTAGGAGTCTCTTTACTATCAGAGCATATTTTAGACCTTGGGTGTTGTAGATGTTACTAAATCAAGTTTAGTGTGCTGAAAGCTACTGATCCGTTTAAATGGAGAAAGAAGGGGTAAGAGTGAGATTCTTGATTTAGAAAAATATTTTAAAGGATTTAAATTAACGTCCATAACACCTAGCATTTATTGAGCATTTACCTGGAATTGGCTTAAGCACTTTGTTTTACCTGAAGTTTAACACCATCCCAGGAAGTAAGTATTGCCGGTATATCCCCCTTTTACAGTGGAGGAAAGTGCCACATGGGAGAGGTAAGCAGCCTGCCGCCGTCAGGCAGCCGGGAAACGGCGGAGCTGCGACGGGAGCCGAGGGCGCCCCCCTTAGAGCCCACGGCTCACCCACTGTGCTTTGCTCCACAGACAAAGGCACATCAGTGCTTCACATCCAGATATACGCACCAGCTTTAAATCAAAACTTTGGTCTCGCCCATTCACCCTCTTTGATTAATGAGCTTTGCCTACACCTAAGATATAGCTCCTATGTCTGCATTTATGCCAGTAACAGTCACAGTAGCTATAGCTAATATTAGAAGGTGTAAAGCCTAACGTGCCTTTTGTGTGTGTGTGTGTGTGTGTGTGTGTGTGTGTGTGGGAATACAGAAGTTTATTTTACTATAACTTTTAAATCTCAGAAAGCAGAAACCAAACCAAAAAACCAAGTATTTATACAAATAAAATAATAAACTATAAAACTGTACTAAAGGAGTAAAGGAAGACTTGAACAAATGATGACAGAAAGGGTGATAATTGAGCACGCTGTGTTTCAGAGAGCAGGGCGATTCCCGGCAGCGTCAACAGACTCACCCCTCACAGTTGGGAGCTCCCACTGGCTTTTGAGTTGGAAGGTGCCATAGAGACAGTTGGTGCTGAACCCCTATTTACTTCCCTCATGAATGGCCTCCAGTGTCTTGAAATACTGCGGTAGGGGGTGTCTTCTTCCAGTGCCAGCAACTGGCCCCATTGTCCTGAAGCAAGTGGTTCCGTTTTTAATACCTTAAATGATTAACATCTGTATTAGAGTATAATTGCTTTACAACGGTGTGTTAGTTTCTGCTGTATAACAAAGTGAACCAGCTATACATATACATATATCCCCATATCTCCTCCCTCTTGCGTCTCCCTCCCACCCTCGCTATCCCACCCCTGTAGGTGGTCACAGAGCACCGAGCTGATCTCCCTGTGCGGCTGCTTCCCACTAGCTATTTTACATTTGGTGGTTAACATGCCTTTTTAATTTGAAATACCCATGCTGGTTTCAGATGTATCTAAATTGAGGATGGCTAGAGAAAATAGATCATAATGTATATTAGATGCATAATTTCAGTTAGAGCAAATCTAAACCTGTGACTAAAATGTATTTTCATAACAATATAAATTAGAACTTTTATTACATTAGGTTTGAAGATCTTTTTCATAGTAAAATGATTTACTGATATCTATAGCAAAATATAAATTGTCAGTAAGCCAACTTGTATGCTCTGTTCTAATATGTGTAAATGAGTGCTTCCTCTAGATTTTGAAGTTTTATGTAGCCTTGTCATAGAAGGTACTTTATAGTCACTACTTAGTTACTTGCCTATACAATCCCTGCAAGGTAGGTCAGTCAAATATTATCCATATTTTACAGATGAGGCCTCTGAGACAGGGAGATTAAGTGACTCACCCAGGGTCACACAGCAAGTCACTGGCAGAGCAGGGATTGGAACTGAGTTCCTGATTCCCAGTCGTGTCCTTGGTCTGCTTGACCACGCTACCTGTATATAGTAAGTTTTCAAGTCGTGCTCATGACAAGCGTCTGACATACTAACAAAGAGGTCAGAAATCAAAGATGAACTATTAACATGACAGTAGTATGTAAGCACTCTTTACACGAAGCATGTATGCCATTAAGTTGCAGAGGTATACCATAAAGTTACTCAGGAGCTAGAAATCTGGTAGACCGCAGAGTAAGGTACTACTAAAAATATCTGAGGAAACAGACAACAGAAGGCTGGCCAAGTGGAAGGGAATGTGACCCGCCAGGGAGGCCACACAGGTAGGTCGGGGTACTCCTCCCAAGCAGGTCTGCTCTAACACCATGAGCAAGGGATTTTCAGAGAAAAGTTTTGCTTTGGAGAGCTGAAAAGCATGACTTAACTGTTCTAATAGTAAATTTATTCCATCAAAACTAGAAAGTACTACAGCAACCAAAGTACAGATGCAAAAAAGTAAAAGTATTTGTTTCACATTAAAGTATGTCTTTAGAGCCTCCTAAAAAGAGATTTATGAAACCAAGTTATCTGGCCTAGTAATAGAAAATATTCCCATAGTTTATGTATTTTAAGGAGACTCCAACTTAAGGCTAATCAGGTTGTTTCTCTTGGCTCCTTGGTCAAATAGTTCATAGCTTTTATCTTGGAAGAACGTAATTACAATCATGTGTATCAGCCACTGAGTGTAAAAATCATTACACATACTTTGGAAGAGGGCAGTCGTCTGTATCTGTTCCTTTTAAATTATGCAGTTAGAATTTCTCTTGGTACAAAGCGAAATTCATGACTGAATGCTTTAATGTATACAGTGGGCGCTTATAATGAGGTAGGGCTTTAGCTAGTATGTTACTTCACAAATGACTTCTAGAAGTTGTTTAAAGAAATCAAAATAAAACTTTTCTGATATCTATCCACCTGCCAGTGTATCTTTTTAATAGTCATTGCCATTACATATAGAGATTTTTGTTTCTGACCTGACGTCCTTTAATTTTTTTTCTCCATGATTTTTCATGCAGAACAAAGTATATTCATGAATAGTAT
Organism: Phocoena sinus; assembly: GCF_008692025.1. Lineage (NCBI taxonomy): Eukaryota > Metazoa > Chordata > Mammalia > Artiodactyla > Phocoenidae > Phocoena > Phocoena sinus. The sequence continues at coordinate 6,491,100 of NC_045764.1, forward strand.
TTCAGAAGTATTTAGTACAATAATACAAAATTTCATTGACAAACATCCAGTTTGCTTGCAGCTCTGGAAATTCAACATTTAGACTGAAAGAAGAAAATAAAGTCCTTCTCAGAATATATAGCTGAGTGCCTCCATATTAAAGCAATAGGAGCTAAGTAAATGTTGTTATATAAAGAAAATATACTACTGGAAGAATGATTTTTCCTTTTTCAGAAATAGTATGTTCTTGGGATTTGCATACACTTCTTATAAATCATGATCTTACAATCTGAATTCAGCTAGTAGTTAAAATTGTTTCACTATCTCATTTCCAGATTTATTTTCACATTAATCAGGAAGCAGATATTCTAGCTTATAATTTCTATCAAAATAAAACTAGATATAAAGTTCCATATGAAACAGTACACAGTGCCCTGTTTGCTAGCCTATGAAAAGTTCTGTATCCCTCAGAAGACTCTGCTAAGAATATTGATTGATTGACCTTGGTGGCTTTATTTTGTTCAACAGGTAATGTATGTGGAAGGAACCGCAGTTGTTATGGGTTTTGAAGATCCCATGCTACAGACAGATGACACTCCTATTAAACGCTGTCTCCAAACCAAATGGCCATACATTGAATTACTCTGGACCACAGATCGGTCTCCTTCACTAAACTGATTTGCCGAAGTATTTATAAGATTGTAATAGCAGATGTCGAAAGAGGGATGAAAGACTGGCGATTGGCTCAATTAAGCTATACACTGGTATCATTGATTAACTGTAAATAACAATTGAAAACACATTTTCAGTGTTTAAGAGATGTTTAAGTTATTTGTTTTAAAGGTTTAAGTTAAAGGTTACCCTATTTAAACTCTTTATGTGAAATTTACTAGCAAAACTAAGCTGTAATCAAGGTTTATCACTGTTGCAGTCAGATAATTTGGTCATTTATCAAGCATCGTATTATAACATTTTTATATTGAGTATCAGAGTTACTATTTATAAACTTCAACTTTGGGGTTTTATTTCATTCAGGCACAGTTTGCTTAAAGGATTCTGGCATGCAGCATATCAGCCTCGACACTGAAACGCAAGAGTTTATCTTTGTTATTTTCTAAAATCTGGTTTCCATTAGAAACATTGATTGATAAATAACAAATTGTCAACCTGGACCTTTGACAATTGGCTTAGCTCTGGCATGTTTATAAAAAGTAGAAGCTATAAGGGAGCATTACCATTTATTCACAGACATATAGAGTGAAGGAATCTGATAGTCTTAAGACTGTCAGCTTTCACTGTATTGCCAAATACACTTCTCCAAATTTGTCCCAACAGCCCTGTAAGCCAGCTTTCTTGTATATTTTAAATGTGATAAATGCATGAGAACATCTGTTATTACATTAGTATATTGCATTATTTATTATGATCCTAGTGGATGGCCTAAATAAACACTTTTTTTTCTTCAACCATATCCTTGATTTTTCACATTCATGGCTCAAAATAAATACTTTTAAATGATTCTGCCCAGTAACCCTGAGAGCACAGCATAGAACAGACGCCTACCGGATGCACACGACCCCTCGACAGGGACACCAAACCTTACGCTTACCTAGGACTTCTGTAAGTCAGACAGCCAGGAGCACCAGAACCTGACGGGCAGCTGTCTGCATCAGTGGACAAAGTTGCAGAAGCCCCATCCTGTTCATTTCTGAGAGAGAGAGATTTACTATATGTTGATAGGTTTGTTGCCCAGCAATTTGAGATGTGAATAGCCAGAAAATACTTTCTTTCTTTCACTTGAGAAGCCAACAAGATATCCTCTTAGGAATTTTAGAACTGAACTTTACCTTCAACAGTATAGTTGAATATGTATTTCCTAAGTCTCTTGGGGGTTTTATTTATATTTTTATAGACATTAACAAACAATTACAATGATTAGATTTTAGCATAGGAAAAAAGCACAAAATTTTATATATAACAACTTTTGGTAGCACTGTGTTCAGGAGTGTGATACTAGCTACTACGGTTACAGCTGTAAGGTGTATTTTTGGTACATCTTGCCTATTACCAAATGGCTGTAAAACACATTATACTAGAATTAATCTCTAACTCTGGTCCTAAATTCCATAAGGATTATGAAAAAGCATAGATTCTTCTCAAACATTGAGCCTACAGGGTAGTCATTTCTCCTTACAGTTGCTTCATAACAAACCATCCCAAAATTCCACAACATAATCATTTTACAAAGCCTGTGGCTCAGGAGTTTGAGCAGAATACAGTGGGCATGGCTTATCTGCCTCTCAATCTGGAGGCCCAGCTGGGAAACTGTAGGTTTCTTAACTCACATGACTGGCATGACTGGGACCTTAGCTTGATCTAACTGACAACTGTCAAACACAACATCAGACAAACAACTGCAGATACCTTTTCTTTTCACGTCCAAGTGGGACACTTACCAAAACAGACTATATGCTGGACCATAAAACAAACTTAGAAAATCCCCAAAAGTCTGGAAATTAAGCAGCACACTTCTGAATAACCCAAGGGTCAAAGTGGAATTGCACCGGGAATTAGAACATTTTTTTAATGAATGATAATGAAAATAGTACATAGTAAAAATTGTGGAATGTAAATAAAGCAGTGCTTAGAGGGAAATGTATAACTTTAAATAAATATGGTAGAAAAATAGAAAGTTTGGAAATGAGAAAAATAAGCTTTCATCTCAAAAACAAAACTGAAAGTAAAGTAAATAATGAGATAAAAAGAGATACTGACATGCAAAACAAATCTGGACTTTACACACCATCTGTAAAAGTTAACTTAAAATGATCAGAGATCTAATTGTAAGAGCTAAAACTATAAAAGAAAAAACAATCCTCATCATCAAATCCGTCTAATGGGTTAGACGGTGGTTTCTTAGAGTACCAAAAACAACAGCAGCAGCAAAGATAAATTGAACTTCATCAAAATTAAAACCTTTGTCTATCAAAGGACACCATCAAGAAGGTGAGATTGACAACCCACAGAATGGGAGAAAATACTTGAAAACCATACCTCATAAGGAATTTGTATCCAGAATATATAAAGAAATCTTATAAAATTAAAAATATTTTTAAATGGGCAAATGATTTGAAGAGAGATATCGCCAAAGATCATACACAAATGGCCAGTAAACACATGAAAACATGCTTAACAAAATTAGTCATTAGGGAAATCAAACTAAAAACCATGAGATACAACTTCACCTACCCTAGGATGTCTAAAATCAGAAAGCTATATAGTAACGAGTGTTGGCAAAGATGTGGAGGAAATGGAAATCTTAAATTGTTGGTGGGGATATAAAATAGTGAAGTCACTTTAGAAAAACAGTAGTGCAGTTCTTCAGAAAGTTAAATCAAGGGTGAGCATATGACCCAGCATTTCCACTCCTAGGGATACACCCAAGAGAAGCAAAACATATATACACACATTTTTTCTTTAAATATTTATAGTGGTGTTATTCATCCTAGCCAAAAATGGAAATGACCTAAATGTCCATTAACCATTGGGTGGATAAATAAATGTACTATATACATACAATGACAAATTATTTGAAAATTAAGAAGAATTACTGATGTGTGCAACCACACGGATGAACTTGGAACACACGCTAAGAGAAAGAAGCCTGTTGCAAAAGACCACACATTATGATTCCATTTATGTGAACTGTCCAGAATAGGCAAACCATAGAGACAGAAAAGGGATTAGCAGTCACAAGAGCCTAGGATGGGGACAGAGTGGAGGCACAGAATTGGGAAACGATTGCCAATGTATAGGGGTTTCTTTTGGGGTGATGAGAATGTTCTAGAATAGATGTGATGGTTACACAACAGAATATACTAAAAAACACTGAATTGTGAGAATAAAAGATAAAACACGAAACGCATGAAATAGCAGATATGTAATACGAAAAACGTCAGTAACACCAGAAGTTAGTTCTCTGGGGGGAGGGGGGGAAACTAATAAAAAAAGGATAAAAACACCTAACAAAATGAGAAATAAATTATTAACACCAAAAAAGAAAAGGGAAACATTGCTTTAAATTCTCCAGATATTAAAAAGACTGGAGTTAAGAGTACATTCAAACTTAAGTTGTTATTATCGTAAAAGAGACATAAATTTAAACCTCATGGTAACAACAAAGCAAAAACCTGTAATAGATACACAAAAGATAACAAGAAAGGAATCTAGGCATATCACTACAGAAGATCATCACAACACATGAAGAGATCAAGAGAAGAAGAAAAAAAACGAGAATTACAAAACAGCCAGAAAACAATGAACAAAATGGCAGTAAGTACATACCTATCAATAATTACCTAAAATGTAAATGGACTAAGTTCTCCAATCAGAATACATATCATGGCTGAATAGGTATAAAAACAAACAAAAAACAAGACCCAGTTGTAAGGACACACTCAAAAGTGAAGGGATGTAAAATGATACTCTGCATAAATGGAAAACAAGAAAAAGCCTGGGGTAACTAAACGTGAATCAGGTAAAACTGGCTCCCAGACAAAGACTGTAATAAGAGACGAAAGGTAATTATAAAATAAGTCAATCCAACAAGAGGATGTAAACATGTAAATTACACACAGCACAGGAGCACCTAAATATATAAAGCAAATATTAACAGCCCTAAAGGGAGAAGTAGACATCAGTATAACAATAGTAGGGGACTTTAATAATACACTTTAATAAGTGGATACCACATCCAGACATAAAGTCAAAAAGGAAACACTGGACTTAAACTGCATGTTAGACCAGATGGACTTAACATATACAGAACATTCCATCCAAAAGCAACAGGATACACATTTTCCTCCAGCTAACATGAAACATTTTCCAGGATATATGATGTTAGGCCACAAAACAAGTCTTAACAAATTTAAGAAGACTGAAATCATATCGAACATTGTTTCTGACCACAGTGGTATGAAACTAGAAATTACAAGAAGAAAGCTGGAAAATTCACAAATATGTGGATATTAAACAGCATACTACTGAACAACCGAGGGGTCAAAGAAGAATACAAAAGAGAAATCAAAAATTAAGACAAGTGAAAATGGAAATACAACATACAAAAACTGACGGGACACCAGAAGCAGTTCTAAGAGGGAAGTTCATACTGATAAATGCCTATGTAAAGAAACAAAGATCTCAAATAAACGACCTAACTTTACACCTCAAAGACACTGAAAAACAAATGAATCCCAAGTTTGTGGAAGGAAGGAAATAACAGATCAGGCAGAAATAAAATAGACTAAAAAGACAATTAAAAGATCATTGAAACTAAGCTAGTTTTTGAAGATACACAAAATTGACAACATTTGGCTAGACTCACCAAGAAAAAGAGAACTCAAACATCAGAAATGAGAGCAGAAGCAAGAAGACCTATAGTCCTGCAGCCTGTGGAACAAAAACCACATTCACAGAAAGATAGACAAGATGAAAAGGCAGAGGGCTATGTACCAGATGAAGGAATGAGATAAAACCCCAGAAAAACAACTAAATCAAGTGGAGATAGGCAACCTTCCAGAAAAGGAATTCAGAATAATGATAGTGGCGATGATCCAGGACCTCGGAAAAAGAATGGAGGCAAACATGGAGAAGATGCAAGAAATGTTCAATAAAGACCTAGAAGAATTAAAGAACAAACAAACAGAGATGAACAATACAATAACTGAAATGAAAACTACACTAGAAGGAATCAATAGCAGAATAACTGAGGCAGAAGAACGGATAAGTGACCAGGAAGACAGAATGGTGGAATTCACTGCTGCAGAACAAAGAAAAAAGAATGAAAAGAAATGAAGACAGCCTAAGAGACCTCTGGGACAACATTAAACGCAACAACATTCGCATTGTAGGGGTCCCAGAAGGAAAAGAGAGAAAGGACCCAAGAAAATATTTGAAGAGATTATGGTTGAAAACTTCCCTAACATGGGAAAGGAAATAGCCACCCAAGTCCAGGAAGCACAGTGAGTCCCATACAGGATAAACCCAAGGAGTAACACGCCAAGACACAGAGTAATCAAATTGGCAAAAATTAAAGACAAAGAAAAATTATTGAAAGCAGCAAGGGAGAAACGACAAATAACATACAAGGGAACTCCCATAAGGTTAACAGCTGATTTCTCAGCAGAAACTACAAGCCAGAAGGGAGTGGCATGATATACTTAAAGTGATGAAAGTTAAGAACCTACAACCAAGATTACTCTACCCGGCAAGGATCTCATACAGATTCGATGGAGAAATCAAAAGCTTTACAGACAAGCAAAAGCTAAGAGAATTCAGCACCACCAAACTAGCTCTACAACAAATGCTAAAGGAACTTCTCTAAGTGGGAAACACAAGAGAATAAAAGGACCTACAAAAACAAACCCAAAACAAGAAAATGGTCGTAGGAACTCACATATCGATAATTACCTTAAACGTGAATGGATTAAATGCTCCAACCAAAAGACACAGGCTTGCTGAATGGATACAAAAACAAGACCCATATATATGCTGTCTACAAGAGACCCACTTCAGACTAGGGACACATACAGACTGAAAATGAGGGGATGGAAAAAGATAATCCATGCAAACGGAAATAAAAAGAAAGCTGGAGTAGCAATCCTCATCTCAGATGAAATAGACTTTAAAGAATGTTACAAGAGATAAGGAAAGACACTACATAATTATCAAGGAATCAATCCAAGAAGAAGATATAACAATTATAAATATATATGCCCCCAACATAGGAGCACCTCAATACACAAGGCAACTGCTAACAGCTGTAAAAGAGGAAATCGACAGTAATACAATAATAGTGGGAGACTTTAACACCTACACCAATGGACAGATCATCCAAAATGAAAATAAATAAGGAAAGAGAAGCTTTAAATGACACAATAGACCAGATAAATTTAATTGATATTTATTGGACATTCCATCCACCAACAGCAGATTACACTTCCTTCTCAAGTGCGCACGGAACATTCTCCAGGATAGATCACATCTTGGGTCACAAATAAAGCCTGAGTAAATTTAAGAAAACTGAAATCGTATCAAGCACCTTTTCTGACAACAACGCTATGAGATTAGAAATGAATTACAGGGGAAGAAACGTAAAAAACACAAACGTGGAGGCTAAACACTACGTTACTAAATAACCAAGAGATCACTAATGAATCAAAGAGGAAATCAAAAAATACCTAGAGACAAATGACAGTGATAACACTACAATCCAAAACCTATGGGATGCAGCAAAAGCAGTTCTAAGAGGGAAGTTTATAGCTATACAAGCCTACCTCAAGAAACAAGAAAAATCTCAAATAATCTAACCTTACACCTAAGGGAACGAGAGAAAGAAGAACAAAACTCAAAGTTAGCAGAAGGAAAGAAATCATAAAGATCAGAGCAGAAATAAATAGAAACAAAGAAAACAATAGCAAAGATCAATAAAATTAAAAGCTGGTTCTTTGAGAAGATAAACAAAATTGATAAACCATTAGCCAGACTCATCAAGAAAAAAGAGGGAGAGGACTCAAATCAATAAAATAAGAAATGAAAAAGTAGACAACAGACACCACAGAAATACAAGGCATCCTAAGAGACTACTATAAGCAACTCTATGCCAATAAAATGGACAACCTGGAAGAAATGGACAAATTCTTAGAAAGGTATAAGCTTCCAAGACTGAACCAGGAAGAAATAGAAAATATGAACAGCCCAATCACAAGTAATGAAATTGAAACTGTGATTAAAAATTTTCCAACAAACAAAAGTCCAGGACCAGATGGCTTCACAGGTGAATTCTATCAAACATTTAGAGAAGAGCTAACACCCATCCTTCTCAAACTCTTCCAAAAAAATTGCAGCAGAAGGAACACTCCCAAACTCATTCTATGAGGCTACCATCACCCTGATACCAAAACCAGACAAAGATACTACAAAAAAAGAAAATTACAGACCAATATCACTGATGAATATAGATGCAAGAATCCCCAACAAAATACTAGCAAACAATCCAACAACACATTAAAAGGATAATACACCATGATCAGGTGGGATTTATCCCAGGGATGCAAGGATTCTTCAATATACACAAATCAATCAATGTGATACACCATATTAACAAATTGAAGAATAAAAACCATATGATCATCTCAATAGATTCAGAAAAAGCTTTTGACAAAATTCAACACCCAGGGGCTTCCCTGGTGGCACAGTGGTTGAGAGTCCACCTGCCGATGCAGGAGACGCGGGTTCGTGCCCCGGTCCAGGAAGATCCCACATGCTGCGGAGCGGCTGGGCCCGTGAGCCATGGCCACTGGGCCTGTGCGTCCGGAGCCTGTGGTCTGCAATGAGAGAGGCCATTGCAGTGAGAGGCCCGTGTACCGCAAAAAAAAAAAAAAAAAAATCAACACCCATTTATGATAAAAACTCTCCAGAAAGTGGGCATAGAGGGAACCTACCTCAACATAATAAAGGCCATATACGACAAACCCACAACAAACATCATTCTCAATGGTGAAAAACTGAAAGCATTTCCTCTAAGATCAGGAACAAGACAAGGATGTCCACTCTCACCGCTATTATTCAACATAGCGTTGGAAGTCCTAGCCTTGGCAATCAGAGAAGAAAAAGAAATAAAAGGAATACAAATTGGAAAAGAAGTAAAACTGTCACTGTTTGCAGATGACATGATACTATACATAGAGAATCCTAAAAATGCCGCCAGAAAACTACTAGAGCTAATCAATGCATTTACTAAAGTTGCAGGATACAAAATTAACTCACAGAAATCTCTTGCATTCCTATACACTAATGATGAAAAATCTGAAAGAGAAATTAAGGAAACACTCCTATTTACCAATGCAACTAAAAGAATAAAATACCTAGGAATAAACCTACCTAGGGAGACAAAAGACCTGTATGTAGAAAACTATAAGACACTGATGAAAGAAATTAAAGATGATACCAACACATGGAGTGATATACCATGTTCTTGGATTGGAAGAATCAATACTGTGAAAAGGACTATACTACCCAAAGCAATCTACAGATTCAATGCAACCCTTATCAAATTACCAATGGCATTTTTTACAGAACTAGAACGAAAAATCTTAAAATTTGTATGGAGACACAAAAGACCCCTAATAGCCAAAGCAGTCTTGAGGGAAAAAAAAATGGAGCTGGAGGAATCAGACTCCCTGACTTCAGACTATACTACAAAGCTACAGTAACCAGACAGTATGGTACTGGCACAAAAACAGAAACATAGGTCAATGGAACAAGATAGAAATCTCAGAGGTAAACCCATGAACCTATGGTCAACTAATCTATGACAAAGGAGGCAAGGATATACAATGGAGGAAAGACATACTCTTCAATAAATGGTGCTGGGAAAACTGGACAGCTACATGTAAAAGAATGAAATCAGAACACTCCCTAACACCATACACAAAAATAAACTCAAAATGATTTAGAGACCTAAATGTAAGACCAGACATTATAAAACTCTTAGAGGAAAACATAGGAAGAACACTCATTGAGATAAATCACAGCAAGATCTTTTCTGATCCACCTCCTAGAGTAATGGAAATAAAAACAAAAACAAACAAATGGGACCTACGGAAACTTAAAGGCCTTTGAAAAGCAAAGGAAACCATAAACAAGACAAAAAGAGAACCCTCAGAATGGGAGAAAATATTTGCAATTGAAGCAACTGACAAAGGATTAATCTCCAAAATATACAAGTAGCTCATGCAGCTCAATATCAGAAAAACAAACAACCCAATCCAAAAATGGGCAGAAAACCTAACTAGACATTTCTCCAAAGAAAACATACAGATGGCCAAGAAGCACATGAAAAGCTGCTCAACATCACTAATTATTAGAGAAATGCAAATCAAAACTACAATGAGGTATCACCTCACACCAGTTAGAATGGGCTTCATCATAAAATCTACAAACAACAAATGCTGGAGAGGGTGTGGAGAAAAGGGAACCCTCTTGCACTGTTGGTGGGAATGTAAACTGATACAGCCACTATGGAGAACAGTATGGAGGTTCCTTAAAAAACTAAAAATAGAATTACCATATGATCCAGCAATCCCACTACTGGGCATATACCCAGAGAAAACCAAAAAGATACATGCACCCCAATGTTCATTGCAGCACTATTTACAATAGCCAGGTCACGGAAGCAACCTAAATGCCCATCGACATATGAATAGATAAAGAAGTTGTGGCACATATATACAACGGAATATTACTCAGCCATAAAAAGGAACGAAATTGGGTCATTTGTTGAGATGTGGATGGATCTAGAGACTGTCATACAGAGTGAAGTAAGTCAGAAAGAGAAAAACAAATATTGTATATTAATGCATATATGTGGAACCCAGAAAAATGGTACAGACGAACCAGTTTTCAAGGTAGAAGTTGAATCACAGATGTAGAAAACAAACGTATGGACACCAGGGGGGGAAGCAGCAGGGGGTGGCGGTGGGGGTGTGATGAATTGGGCGACTGGGATTGACGTGTATACACTGATGTGTATAAAATTGATGACTAAAAAAAAAAAATTAGAAATGAAAGAGGAGACACAACTGTACCGAGAAATACAAAGAATCATAAGAGAGTGCTATGAACAATTGTATGCCAACAAATTGGATAACCTAGAAGAAATGGAAATTCCTAGAAAGATACAACCTGTCAAGACCGAATCATGAAGAGAGAGAAAATCTGAACAGGCTCATTACTAGCAGGGAGATTGAAACAGTAATCAAAAATCAATAGAGGCAGAAAAAGTAAATGACAAAATTCAACATACATTTATGGTAAAAACTCTCAACAAACTGGGTGTAGAGGGAACAACATGCCTCAATATAATAAAGGCCATACATGACAAGCCCACAGCTATTATCACACTCATTGGTTAAAAAAAAAAAACAAAAAACTAATATCTTTTCCTCTAAGATCAGGATCAAGACAAGAATACCCACTCTTGCCACTTTTATTCAACGTGGTAATGGAAGTCCTAGCCAGAGCAATTAGACAATAAATAAATAAATAAATGGCATCCGAACTGTAAAGGAAGTAGTAAAACTGTCACTATTTGCAGGTGATATATATAGAAAACCCTACAGACTCCACCAAAAAATGGACAGAAGTAATAAATTCAGTAGAGTTGCAGGATACAAAATTGATATGCAAAAATCTGTTGCATTTTTATACACTAATAAACTACAGAAAGAGAAATTAAGAAAACAATCCCATTTACAATCACATCGGAAATAATAAAATACCCAGGGACAAATTTAACCAAGGAGGTGAAAGACTTGTACACTGAAAACTTTAAGACATTGATGACAGACATGGAAGACACAAATGAATGGAAAGATGTTCTAGGCTCACAAATTGTAACAATTAATAGCATTAAACGTTTCATACTACACAAAGCAATCTACACTTCACGTAATTCCTATCAAAATTCCAATGGGAGCTTTCACAGAAATAGAAGAAACAATCCTCAAATGTATATGGAACCATACAAGACCCCAAATAGCCAAAGCAATCTTAAGAACAAAGCTGAAGGCTTCATGCTTCCTGGTTTCCAATTATATTACAAAGCTATAGTAATCAAAACAATACGGTATTTGCTTACAAACAGATACACAGATCAATGGAACAGAATAGAGAGCTCCGAAACAAACCTACACATATCTATGGTCAATTAATTACAACAAAGAGGCCAAGAATATACAATAGGGAAAGGACAGACTTGTCAGTAAAAGGTGCTGGGAACACTGGACAGCTCACATGCAAAAGAATGAAACTGGACCACTACGTTACACCAGACACAAAAATTAACTCAAAAATGGATTAAAGACTTGTACGTAAGACCTGAAACCGTAAAACTCCTAGAAGAAAATAGGTGGTAAGCTCCTTGACATCGGTCTTGGTGATGATATTTTGGATTTGACAGCAAAAGCAAGGGCAACAAAACCTAAAATAAACAAGGTGGGACTACATCAAACTAAAAAGCTTCTGTACAGAAAAGGAAACCATCAACAAAATGAAAAAGCAATGAGAGAAAATATTTGCAAACTGTATATCTGATAAGGGTTCAATCTATAGATAGATAGATCTCATGCACCTAAAAAAAAGTCTGATTAAAATATGGGCAGAGGATCTGAATAAACATTTTTCCAAGAGACATACAAATACCGTCAGGTACATGAAAAGGTGGTCAACATCACTAATCATCAGGGAAATGTAAATCAAAACCACAGTGAGGTATCACCTCACACCTGTTAGAACAGCTATTATCAAAAGACAACGAACAGCAAATGTTGCAGATGATATGGACAAAAGGAAACCCTTGGGCACTGTTGATGGGAATGTAAATTGATACAGCCACTATGGAAAACAGTATGGAGGTTCCACAAAATACTAAAAGTAGAACTACCTTATGATCCAGTAATTCTTCTTCTGGGTATGTATTCGAAGGAAATTTCATCCCTCTCTCAAAAGGTATCTGCATTCCCAGGTTATTGCACCATTACTTACAAAAGCCAAGTCAGGGAAGCAACCTAAGTGTGCACTAACAGATAAATGAATTGTTTAAATGTGGTATATACATAAAAGGATAGTATTCCGCCATAAAAAAGAAGGAAATCTTGCCATCTGCAATAACATGCATGAACTTAGAGGACATTAACGCTAAGAGAAATAAGTGACACCGAGAAAGACAAATACTGTATGATCTTATAAGCGGAACCTGGAGGTAAAAAAACCTCATAGATACAGAGAACAGATTGGTGGTTGCCAGAGGTAGGGAGTGGGTGAAATGGGTGAATGGGGTCAAAAGGTACAAACTTCTCATTAATAGATAAGTAAGTCCTGATGAGGTAACATACCGGATGATGACTATAGTTAATAATACCGTATTGTATATTGGAAAGTTGCTAAGAGGTAAAATTTATCACAAGAACAACAAAGTTTATTACTATGCATGGTGATTAATGTTAATTTATTGTGGTAATCACTTTGCAATATACACATATATGGAATCATTATTTTGCATACCTAAAACTAATCCAATGTTATATGTCAGTTATATCTAAAAATAATTTGAAGGATAGGGGAATAATTTTAAGGATAGCCTATAAATTATAGGCTAAGCAAAAGGTACACACGCCCTTTATCTATCATTAAATAAAGGCTAATGAAACCAACATAATTCTCTTCTTTCAAAATCAAGCATTAATTGTTGAATACATAGCACAGGATACCATTGACGGCTTAGGCTCACCCAATCCTTTCCAGGAAGACAAACAATAAAGCAGAAAGAACACTGGACTTAAGCTTATAAAATCTGGTTTTAAATCCTGGCTCTGTCACTTACTTTACTTATTTATTCATTGAGCAAGCATTTATCGACTCTCTCCAGTCCACTTAAATGTTTTGAATCCTAATTCCTCTGCTATCAAATGGGAATCATTATACCTACCTCGCAAAGTGAGCTACACTCAATAATAGTTGACTGAAAACATTTTCACTTAAGTCCCCAGAATAAAGATTGTGGATAATAATCAGGAAAAAAACAAAAAGAGGGCAATTAGAAAAGAAATAGTCACACTGTGGGTAAAGTTTTCATTAGTTCTTACCATGTGTCCAGTATCATTTTCTCAGTGTCTTTAAATTATAATTATAGGAACCATTTTTTACAGTGTCTCTGAATCAGCTATGACCTTTTCAACAACCCTATGGTATAAGTTTCCCTGTTGTATAGGTGTAGTTCCTGAGGTTTAGAGACAAACTTACTGCACATAATCACACAATCAGAACAATGGCAGGGCTGAGACACAAGGCAGGCTTAACCATCTCTGGTGACACTGCTCTTGAATGCCAGCAAACCACAGTGGCACTAAGCCCAGAGAACAGTCAAGGTCACCTACACCTGCAAACAGGGATGATTTTACACACTCAGTACAGTGAAACACAAGAGGAACCCGGTCTCGCTTTGAATATTTGCTCCCAGCATGGATTTGGGCAATTCACTCTATGCATTTTATATGTAAAATGGAGACGAAAATGATACTCATTTTCATTCACAAGACCTGAGGAAGCATTACTATGCATACTAAATAAGATCTTAAATATAAAGCCTGCTAGCTTTATATCTAGCTTTTGATCATACTAGATGATCAAATCAACGTTTGTTCTTTTCTTCCCACCGCTTCCTTATGAAGATGACGGAATTGCTTTATGTACCTGGGAGACACTTGCACCACATGGCCAAATCTATACCAGCCCAGAATTTGTAACTATAAGAAGAAAATACATCACATGACTCCCTGTAATGTAACACAGTCTTTATCATATCAAGGTATGTGACTTAATTTTCTAAGCATGAGTTAAAAAAACCTGTTATGCTACAAAGGTTTTTTTATCTGAGTGTAAGATTGACAGTACAATTGTTTTCAGTATGTTCCACATCAGAGTTAACACGAAATGTCTCTACTGAAGAACACTAACTCATTCTATCAACACAATGGTCACGTTATACAATAATATTTTCTTCCCTGTCGACTGCACTTTTTTTCTTGTTCACACTAACTGATGTTACATATTAAATCAATTGACTAATTCTAAACAAATATTCTGAGCAAAAAAGCAAATGTGAGCAATTTCCAGCTGTCATGTAGAGTTAAATTAAAACATTTTGTCTATAAACACATATATAATCTTGTTAAAATTTAATAGGGGAAATACGCCATGTCAAAATCACATTGCTCTGGAAAAAAAAAAGTTTCTCTTTATTTACTACATTTCTTTTTTTTTTTTTTTTTTTTTTTTTTGCTGTGCGCGGGCCTCTCACTGTTGTGGCCTCTCCCGTTGTGGAGCACAGGGTCCGGACGCACAAGCTCAGCGGCCATGGCTCACGGGCCCAGCCGCTCCGCGGCATGTGGGATCCTCCCAGACCGGGGCACGAACCCGTGTCCCCTGCATCGGCAGGCGGACTCCCAACCACTGCGCCACCAGGGAAGCCCTACTACATTTCTTATGTGGTCTTATTTGTTTTCTGTCACACTTCTTATCTGCTTACTTTTACAAATCCTAGAAAGTGAGTACCAGTTTTTTCCCATGGCAAAATTCCAAAATTCTAACTGAAATACAGATTATTTCCTTGCAAGAAGCTGGAGCCAGAAGATGACATAATGGTTATTTCTGAAGGCAGGGTAGACCCCTGACACACGTGCTACCACTCACTATGAATCCTTAAATCGGTTCCTTGGTTTCTATATTTTCTTCACCCGAGAAGTGGGTTGTAAGAATACTAAATATTATGCGTAAATTTTCTGGTGCAAAGGAAATAAATAGTGGGTATTCTTTTTTTTTTTTTTTTTCCGGCCAAGCCCAGCGACTTACAGTATCTTAGCTCTCTCACCAGGGATTCAACCTGGGCCCAAGCAGTGAAAGCCCCGAGTCCTAACCACTGGACCGCCAGGGAATTCCCAGTGGTGGGTATTCTAATTGTTATTATTGATTATCAGCTTCCTCACTTGCCAACAAATGAGTCAGGATCCTGATCAACCAAAAATACTAACTTTATAAAGGAGACGCTACACAAATCAAATGGGAATAGACAGAAAAATATAACTACATTTAAAATGTTCAAGCTTTCAAACAATTCAACGTTTTGTGGGATGGGGCAACAGTTTTCAGCAAAAGTGGGCTTGAGAACCCACTTACAATTTTAAATTAAATCACTGCAATAAGTGTTCAGCTTTTCAGAGGCAGCAACCAGATCTTATTCGTGTCTGTAATTCTAGTAACAGTTTATGGAACACAGTTGAGACTTCAGAGTGGTATGTTGAATTGTTATTCAATATAATACCTATTTGCAATCCATTATAATCTTCACTCATTTGAGGAAGTGAAATTTCATGATTTGATTTTTCTCTTAAACTGCTGGTGTTCTAAAACTTTCCTCCACTTGTCCTCATTAAATGTAATACCTAGTACAACTAGGATAAGAGATGAATATGGACTAAAATAACACATTATCTGCAGATCCCATACTCCAATAAATGAGGATACTGGGTAACCCAAATGAATCTGGACTGATGAAATTTGAAATAGAGTCGGTTACAAGATTAGGTAAAAACCTCAGGCACTGGGCTAAGAAAGATGGCTTTAGGTGGAAAGGGCTCTGTCTCTCTCCTAATACAGAGCCAAACCTTGAGGGAATAGTAGCTTTGGTTTGGCCATAGAGGAGGTATATAGTAATTCTGGAGCGGAAGCACCAGGGACTTGGGTGTAGATTCTTGTACTGAGGATTAGAGGTCTGGTGCCTAGACGTCTAGGTGCAGGCTGTGGAAAGTGGCAGTTGGCAGGAAGGGAGGTGGGAGAAGGCCGAATGCAAACATCCCAGGTCAATATTCTTAAAAGGTAAAGGTGTCATAACCGGGATGGGATATTTAGGAGCCAAAACCAGACAGCCCCATCCAAGACGGGGAAACTTTCAAACAGTAGGCAGGAGGGGCTTTCCCAAAAGGTAGACAGTACTTGGTAGATGTCATGTTCTATCCCCACTGCACAGATGGGAAGGCAAACCCCAGAGGTTCAGGCTCAAGGTCCTACAGCAGTAAGTGGCAGAGCAGGGACTCACAAAACTTTGAGTCCAGTCTATTTTGACTTTGCGGGTGGGAAATTTACATTCCCACCAACACTGCAAAGGGTTCCCTTTTCTCCACACCCTCTCCAGCATTTATTGTTTGTAGATGTTTTGATGATGGCCATTCTGACCGGTGTGAGGTGATACCTCACTGTAGTTTTGACTTGCATTTCTCTAATAAATAGTGATGTTGAGCATCCTTTCATGTGTTTGTTGGCAATCTGTGTATCTTCTTTGGAGAAATGTCTATTTAGGTCTTCTGCCCATTTTTGGGTTGGGTTGTTTGTTTTTCTGATATTGAGCTGCATGAGCTACTTGTATATTTTGGAGATTAATCCTTTGTCAGTTGTTTCAATTGCAAATATTTTCTCCCATTCTGAGGGCTGTCTTTTCATCTTCTTTAAGGTTTCCTTTGCTGTGCAAAAGCTTTTAAGTTTCATTAGGTCCCATTTGTTTATTTTTGTTTTTATTTCCATTTCTCTAGGAGGTGGGTCAAAAAGGATCTTGCTGTGATTTATGTCATAGAGTGTTCTGCCTATGTTTTCCTCTAAGAGTTTGATACTGTCTGGTCTTACATTTAGGTCTTTAATCCATTTTGAGTTTATTTTTGTGTAAGGTGTTAGGGAGTGTTCTAATTTCATTCTTTTACATGTAGCTGTCCAGTTTTCCCAGCACCACTTATTGAAGAGGCTGTCTTTTCTCCATTGTATATTCTTGCTTCCTTTATCAAAGATACGGTGACCATATGTGCGTGGGTTTATCTCTGGGCTTTCTATCCTATAACAGGGACTCTTATACGAGACAAAGGAGGGCATTCTATAATGATAAAGGGGTCAAACAGCAAGAAGATATAACACTTGTAAGTATGTATGCACCAACCTAGGAGCACCTAACTATATACAGCAATTAACAGACCTAAAGGGAGAAATAAACAGCAATACAATAATAGCAGGGGACTTTATAGGTCACTTACATCAAGAGATAGATCATCCAGACATAAAATCAATAAGGAATCATCGGCCTTACATGACTCATTATGCCAGATGGACTTAACATTCCATCCAAAAACAACAGAGTAAACATTCTTCTCAAGGGCACATGAAACATAAAGCAGGATAGATCATATATTAAGGTACAAAACGAGTTGATAAATTTAAGTAGATGGAAATCATATCAAGCATTGTTTCCTACCACAGTGCTATGAAACTAGGCATCAATTATAAGAAGAAAACCAGAAAATTCACAAATATGTGAGTATTAAACAACAGGGTACTGAAAAACGAATGGGTCAAAGAAAAATCAAAAGGATAACTAGAAAATGCCTTGAGATCAAGAAAACAGAATTACCACATACCAAAACTTGTGAGGTGCACCAAAAGCAGTTCTAAAAGGGAAGTTCATAGCAATAAATGCATATATCAAGAAAGAAGGAAAATCTCAAACACCCTAACTTTACACCTCAAGGAACTAGAAAAAGAAGAAAAAACAAAGCCAAAAATTAGTAGAAGGAAGGAAATAAAGATCAGAGTGGAAATAAATGAAATAAAGACTAAAAAGACAATAAAATATATCAATGAAATTAAGATCTGGTTCTTTGAAAAAATACACAAATATGACAAACCTTCAGCTAGACTCACCAAGTAAAAAAGGAGAGACGACTCAAAATCAGATATGAAAGAGGAGATGTTACAACTCATACCACAGAAATAAAAAAGATCATAAGAGACTACTATGATCAATTTTATGCCAACAAATTGCACAACCTAGAAGGAATGGATACATTCCTAGAAACATACAAGACTGAATCTAGAAGAAATAGAAAATCTGAACAGATTGATTACTAGTAAGGAGATTAAATCAGTAATAAAAACCTCCCCAAAAGCAAAAGTCCAAGATCAGATGGCTTCACTGTTGAATTTTACCAAATATTCAAAGAAGAATTGATATAAATCCTTCTCACACTCTTCCAAGAAATAGTAGAGGAGGGAACACTCCAAATTCATTTTAAGAAGCCAGCATTACTCTGATACCAAAACCAGACAAGGACATCACAAAAAAAGAAAATGACAGGCCAGTATCTTTGATGAACACAGATGCTGAAATGCTCAACAAAATAGTAGCAAACGGAATTCAATAATAATTAAAGGGATCACACACCATAATCAAGTGGGATTTATTCCAGGGATGCAAAAATGGGTCAACATCCTCAAAATCAATATGATATAAAACATTAACAAAATGAAGCATAAAAATCGTATGATCACTTCACTAGATTCAAGAAAAGCATCTGACAAAATTCAACATCTTTTTATGATGGAAAATCTCAACAAAATAGGTGTAGAGGAAATGTATCGCAACATAATAAAGGCCATATATGACAAGCCCTCAACTAACATCATACTCAACAAGTGAGAACTACACGTTTTTCCTCTAAGATCAGTAACAAGACAAGGATGTCTACTGTCACCACTTTCCTTTACCATAGTGTTGGAAGTTCTAGTTAGAGCAATTATGCAAGAAAAAGAAATAAAAGGCATCCAAATTATAAAGGAAGTAGTAAAACTGTCACTGTTTGCGGATGATATTATACAGAGAAAGCCCAAAGACTCCACCAAAACCCAGACAGAATAAACAGATTCAGTTGCAGGATACAAAAATCAATATACAAAAATATGTTGCATTTCTATATGCTAATAGCAAACTATAGAAGGAGAAATTAAGAAAACATTCCCATTTACAATCACATCAGAAATAAGAAATAATAAAATACCCAGGCACAAATTTAACCAAGCCAGTGAAAGGCCTGTACACTGAAAACTTTAAGACACTGATGAAAGAAATTCAAAGGGACTTCCTGGTGGTGCAGTGGTTAAGAACCGCCTGCCAACATAGGGGACATGGGTTCGAGCCCTGGTCTAGGAAGATCCCACATGCCATGCAGCAGCTAAGCCCATGCACCACGACTACTAATCCTGCACTCTAGAGCCCACGAGCCACAACTACTGAGCCTGCATGCCTAGAGCCCGTGCTCTACAACAGGAGAGGCCACTGGGGTGAGAGGCCCATGCACTGCAACGGAGAGTAGCCCCGGCTCACCCCAACTAGAGAAAGCCCGTGTGCAGCAATGAAGACCCAACACAGCCAAAAATCAATAAATAAACAATTTTCTTTTAAAGAAAGAAAGAAATTCAAGACACAAATAAATGGAAAGATGTTCTGGGCTCACAAATTATAAGAATTAATAGCATTAAACACTTCATACTACCCAACGCACTCTACACTTCATACAATTCCTATCAAAATTCCAATGGAAGTTTTCACAGAAATAGAAGAAACAATCCTCAAATGTATATGGAACCACAAAAGACCCCAAATAGCCAAAGCAATCTTGAGAAAAAACAAAGCTGGAGACTTCATGTTTCTTGATTTCCAATTATATTACAAAGCTATAGTAATCAAAACAGTATGGAATTTGCATAAAAACAGACACATATAGATCAATGGAACAGAATTGAGAGCCCAGATATAAATCCACATATATATGACCAACTAATTATGGCAAAGAGCCCAAGAATATATAACGGGAAAGAACAGTCCCTTCAATAAATGGTGTTGGGAAATCTGGACAGCCACAGTCAAAAGAATGAAACTGGACTACTATGCTACACTATAAACAAACATTAACTCAAAGTGGATTAAAGAGACTTCCCCGGTGGCGCAGTGGTTAAGAATCCACCTGTCAATGCAGGGGACACCGGTTCAAGCCCTGGTCCGGGAAGATCCCACATGCCACAGAGCAACTAAGCCCATGTGCCACAACTACTGAGCCTGTGCTCTAGAGCCCGTGAGCCACAAGTACTGAGCCCATGTGCCACAACTACTGAAGCCCGTGTGCCTAGAGCCCATGGTCCACCACAAGAGAAGCCACTGCAATGAGAAGCCTGCTCACTGCAACGAAGAGTAGCCCCTGCTCGCTGCAACTAGAGAAAGTCTGCGCACAGCAATGAAGACCCAACACAGCCAAAAATAAATAAATAAATAAATAAATAAATTTATTTTAAAAACATGGATTAAAGACTTGCACATAAAACCTGAAAGCATAAAACTCCTAGAAGAAAACATAGGCAGTAAGCTCCTTGACATCAGTTCTGGCGATGACTTTTTTGGGTCTGACATCAAAAGCAAAGGCAACAACAAAAAAAGTGGGATTACATCAAACTAAAAGCTTCTGTACAGATAAGGAAACCATCAACACGATTAAAAAGCAACCTACTGAATAGGAGAAAATATTTGTAAATCATATATCTGGTAAGGAGTTAATATCCAAAATATATTAAAGAACTCATATAACACAACAGCAAAAAGAAATCTGATTTTTTTTAAAAAAGGGGGCAGAAGATCTGAATAGGCATTTTTACAAAGAGGACATACAGTTGGCCAACAGGTACATGAAAAAGTGCTCAAGATCACTAATCATTACCTCACACCTGTTAAAATGCTTATTATCAAAAAAAACAAGCAATAACAAGTGTAGGTGAGGACGTAGAGAAAAGGCATCGTCATGATGCCTAGTGATGATGACACTCATCATCGCTAATTATTCGAGAAAGGCAAATGAAACTAAAATGAGACATCACCTCACACCAGTCAGAATGGCCACCCTCAAAAAGTCTACAAATAATAAATGTGGAGAAAAGGGAACCCCCTTACACTGTTGGTAGGAATGTAAATAGGTTCAGTCACTATGGAGAACAGCATGGAGGTTCCTCAGAAAACTAAATATATAAATCCCATATGATCCAGCAATCCCACTCCTGGGCATATATCTAGACAAAACTGTAATTCAAAAAGATCCACGCACCTCTATGTTCACAGCAGCACTATTCACAATAGCCAAGATATGGAAACAACTTAAATGTCCATTGACAGAAGAACAGATAAAGAAGATGTGGTATATATATACAACGGAATACTACTCAGCCATAAAAAAGAACAAAATAATGCCATTTGCAGAAACAGGGATGCAATTAGAGAACATCACACTAAGTGAAGTCAGAAAGAGAAAGCCTAATACCATATGATATCACTTACATGTGGAATCTAAAATATGACACAAATGAACCTATCTACAAAACAAAAACAGAATCAAGGATATAGAGCATAGACTGGTGGTTGCCAAGGGGGAGGGGTGGAATGGGAGGTTGGGGTCAGCATATGTAAGCTTTTATATAGAGAATGGATAAACAACCAGGTCCTACTGTATAGCACAGAGAACTATATTAAATATCCTATGATAAACCATAATGGGAAAGAATATATAAAAAATAGTGTATATATATAAATAACTGAATCACTTTGCTGTACAGCAGAAATTAACACAACATTGTAAATCAACTATTCTTCAATTTAAAAAAATTTTTTAAAGGTACAAACTTCCAGTTATAAAATACATAAGTCTTGGGGATGTATTTACAGCATGGTGACTATAGTTAATAATATTATATTGCATATTTGAAAGTATTAACAGACTAGACTTTGAAAGTTCTCATCACAAGAAAAAATATATTATCTATGTATGGTAACCGATGTTAACTAGACTTATTGTGGTGATCATTTTGCAATATATACAAATACCGAATCATTATGTGTATACCTGAAACTAATATAATGTCACATGTCACTTATACCTCGGCACTTCCCTGGTGGCACAGTGGTTAAGAATCCTCCTGCCAATGCAGGGGACACAGGTTCGAGCCCTGGTCCGGGACAATCCCACATGCTGCGGAGCAACTAAGCCCGTGCGCCACAACTACTGAGCCTGCGCTCTGGAGCCCGTGAGCCACAACTACTGAGCCTGCGTGCCTAGAGCCCGTGCTCCGCAACAAGAGAAGCCACCGCCGTGAGAAGCCCACGCACCGCAAAGAAGAGTAGCCCGCACTCCCCGCAACTACAGGAAGCCCGCGCACAGCAACGAAGATCCAACACGGCCAAAAATAAATAAATAACTTTACTTAAAAAAAAAATTATACCTCAATTAAAAAAGAAAATGAGAAGGGAAAGAAGAGGAGCAGAGAGGCTGCTCTCTGGTTGTCCATCCCTGTGGGAGTGGAACATTCATGGTGAAATAGCATCCTCTCCTCACACCGAGTTTGGGCACAGATGGGAAAGGGTCTCCCCTCCCCGAAACCAAATGAGCGGGGCACCAAGAGAAACACTTCTGAGATGGTGGGCGCTGGCAAAATGAGGCACCTCCTCAGACAGAAGCTATGGGGATATCAAGGAGGAGGAGGATGCTGGAACAGCGGTGACGAGGTGGTGGGGCAGCCATCATGTCCACTTGCTGGAGGCACCAGGGGATGTAGTTGTGCTGGAGCTGTCTCCAGGCGGCCCGGCTAGACCAGCACCACCAGGGACTAGTACTTCACACACCAGGTAGCTGCACCGAAGGGAGCTCCTCGGTGCAGTCTAAAGGACTCACCCACGTACACCCTTGAGAGAGCATCACGTGGGAACCCACTGAAATGAGCATATCACTGGGTCAGTGTAGCCAGGAAAGGAGTGACCATCAGCCAAGAGGGGACTGCACAACTTTCCAACTCCATCCCTTTCTCCCTCCTCCATCCTTGTTCCGCACATTGGAGCATCAGTCCAAACACTTTCCCTACCCCCCAATCTGAGAAGTCCGAGTCTCACTTCAAATCGGTACTAGCCTGGTGAGGGTGTGGAAGAGAGGGAGGTGATATTGACATTGAATTTGAAATTGAAGCTTCGGGCTGGATTGATTTAATGACTAAGTGAGCTGAAAGTTAAGGACTCTTAAAAGTTACGCTTAATTCCCTTTCTTTCTCTCTACACCCCAATCAAACGATCAAAGGAGGCTGTTAGTTTCACCTTTAAAATATGTCATTAATTCAACCACTTCTCACCACCACCCCGGTACACC
Source organism: Phocoena sinus (assembly GCF_008692025.1). Classification (NCBI taxonomy): domain Eukaryota; kingdom Metazoa; phylum Chordata; class Mammalia; order Artiodactyla; family Phocoenidae; genus Phocoena; species Phocoena sinus. Next base: position 6,514,739 of record NC_045764.1, read on the forward strand.
ACACATTCTGGTACAAGCTACCATTCTTGTTTGCCTGGATTATTGCAAAAAGCCTCCCCACTTGTAGCCTGGCTTCCAATCTTGCCCCACTACAGCCTGTTTCTAATGCGGCAGACAGAAAGATCCTACTGAAATGCAATTCAGTTCATGTCACTCCTGTTCAAAACCCTCCAGTGGTTGCCCTTCTCATTCAGAATCAAAACTGAAGTCTTTACACTTGCCGATACAGTCATACATGATCTGTACCCACCCCATCCCCATTTTCTCTCTGATCTTATTTCCTGTCATTTTCCCACAAAGACACAACTGGCCTGTTTTCTGTTCTTCAAGATACCACACATGCCCCTGCCTCAGGGCCTTTCCACCTGCTTTCCTTTTTCTCAAAACTCTCTTTACCCAGATAGTCCAAACCTCACCCACTTACCCCCTTCAAATCTTTGCTCAAATGTCACCTTCTGAACAAGTTCACCCTTGACTATGCTATTAAAATGTATTTCCTTGGCCGGGTCCCCAGCACTCTCCTCCCCATTTTACTCTTTATTTTTCAACTCAGCCCTTGTGTACATCTAACGTATTTTGCTAGCTGTGGAAGACTATGCTCCCAATCATTCGCCATCAGGACTGTTCACGTATTGATAAAACATGAGAGGCATTGATGCACGAGACCGCTGAGCAGAAGCTTTAAGAGGCAGCTCTCGGGCTTCCCTGGTGGCGCAGTGGTTGGAAGTCTGCCTGCCGATGCAGGGGACACGGGTTCGTGCCTCGGTCCGGGAAGATCCCACATGCCGTGGAGCGGCTGGGCCCGTGAGCCATGGCCGCTGAGCCTGCGCGTCCGGAGCCTGTGCTCCGCAACGGGAGAGGCCACAACAGTGAGAGGCCTGTGTACCGCAAAAAACCAAAAAAAAAAAAAAAAAAAAAAGAGGCAGCTCTCTTTTCCCTCTGCCACAGACCAGCATGTCCCAGGAAGGGATGTCTCCTTGACCTTGAAGGAGACATGCAGCAGAGAAGCAGCCAACCTACAGAGGCCATACAATATAACCTTGTTTAAAATTGTTTGCATTATATGTAAACCCCCTATATGTAAACCCCCTAACTAATCTAACTGATACTTATTTTGTTTATTACCTATATTTTCCACTATAAGGTAGGCTCCATGAGAGCAAGGATTTTTGCTTGTTTTGTTCACTGCTATATCACCAGTGTTTAACACGCAGTGGGAACTCAGTAAGCATTGGTTGAATGAACTACTCTAGCCAAGAATTTGTCACAGGATAGGAAAAGGAGATTTGACAAATTATGGTTTAAACCAGTGATTGGGGGAAAAATACCACAGCATTGAGACCACACAATAGTAAGCCAGTCATCTGTATGCTTGGCGCATAACAAACGCTGCATAAATGTTTGCTATGAGGTCTACTATTGTTACTTGTAGGTCAAGGAGTATATGCAACTGGAATTAGGGTATAAATGCCAAAGGCATTTTGAGATGGGAAAATTCTGTGTTGGGTCTAGGACACTGGGATGGTGGGAAGTTCCAAATGGCCTTGCTTACAGAGCTGAGATTGTTGCCAGCTGATGGCTGGGACTTCAGCTGGGGTTACATCCAGGGTTCTCAGTTCTTTGCGACGTGGCCCTCTCCATAGAGCTGCTTGGCCTTCTGAACAGAGTAGAAGCTGGATTCTAAAAAGGAATGTCCTGAGAGGGCAAGTTTCAAATCCTAAGTGCCAAGCAAGCCTCCACTCATGTTTCATTCGTTGATGTTCCATTGGTCAACGTCAGACGCACGGCCAAGATCAGAGGCAGCGAGGGAGGCAACTACACCAGGACGTGAGCACTGGGGTGTCTGGGTCATTGTGGGAAGCCAAAGGAACATCTCAGGGAGTATCTGGACCAAATACAGATTGAACAACCAACATCTCAAATTCATCACTGTATCCAAGTGATAAAGTATGAACTAATCTGGGAGTTCATTTCACACAAACCAACTTTGTGAGAGTGTGACTTATAAGTGATAATGCCAATTCATTTTTCTTGGGAAATCTGTATCAAAACTTGGAACCATACACATAGGGGCAGCAGGTCCTCATGGTGGGAAGGGTCAACAGGAGACCAAATGGCAGTTCATGTGGTGCACAAAGAATCAGTAAGAAGGAAATTCTGCGCTGTCAAAAGGACATTTTCAGCAAACTGAAAATACCTAGTGTGTTATCATTCTCCAAGTCTCAGAATATTTCATCTCAATCAGTGGAACTGGCCATTAGAATCAAAGCAATGAGCCCTCTGGACACTGCTAGACCAAGAAACCAGATTTCATTCTCTAAATTTCTTCTTTAAAGACTTGGTATGGATGTATGCAATTCTTATTTCAAACATAAATACCACCAGATTACCAAGGACAAAGCTTCTGCTATTTTAAATTTAAATTGATGGTTTCTGGATGAAATTCAAGGATACCGGTATCAACGGCAAAATACATACATAATACCTCACACATACCTTACTCCAAGAGCTAATCACATTCAATTCTTGATGCATCTACTTAGCCTCAGTTATACAGAGCAGCATTTTTGTACTTGCCTCCAATTCCAGAAGGGAATGTACCCGATTCGGGCATAAAATGTGCAAACAAGTGTTTAGCAACATCCGTCTGGCATCGCCCTCCAGAACGTTAGGAAAATATAGAAAGACTAAAGAAGGAAAAATAGATCCATGATGTGGGCCGTGACTAGGGAAGGGAAGAAGGAATCTGAAAAATCACAGGAAGGAAAGACCAAAAGGACTTGCTTTGAGGGCTGTATTGGATACAGGGTACACAAAGAGGGAGGAAATAAAGATGACTCCAAAATATTGATTTAGGGAATTGAAAGAAATGAAATTTGAGAAACAAAATCATTTGGAATTGGATGGAAAAAATAGGATGATGACTTATTGGCATGGGTGGGGGGGTTGAGTTTCAAATACATTCATTCATTCTACAGATATATTTTGAGCTCCCACTGTGCAGACACTGTTCTAAGCTCTAGGCTTCCAATGGGAATAAGACAAGGACCCTGTCCTCAGGGAGCTTACATTCTACTGGAGAGCGACAGACTGCAAACATGTAAGCAAATAATTTCAGATAATTTATAAATGACACAAAGAAAATAAAACTAGGAAATGGGAGAGAGAGTGAATGGGACTCATAGGGGAGGGTGGTAACCACATTACTTCGAGAAGTCAGGGGAAATCCGAGACGTGAATGGTGGAAATGAGCTAGGGAAGGGAGCATTTGGGGAAGGCGTTCCAGGCAGAGGGAATAGCAAGTGCAAAGGCCCTGAGGTGGGAACTAGTTTTGCATATTTGAAAGCTGGAAATGAGAGAGGCAAGGTAAGACACTGGTTGGGGGAAGGGAGGCAGAGGTCAGATAATATAGAGGCTTTAAGTAATGGTGGAAAGGTTGGATTTTATTCTGATAGCAATGGGGCACCACCAAAGAATATTAAACAAGAAAGTAATAGGATCTGATTTTTAAAATCACTTGTGTTGCAGTACGTAAGTGTACCAAATCAATATGCTGCACACATTTACTTAACGATGTTACATGTCAATTACATCTAAATAAAACTGGGGGGAAAAATTGCTCTGGCTGCTCTATGGTGGATGTATTATTAAGGAGTAAAAGTGGAGGTGAGAGACCAGTTTGGAAGCTACTGAAGGGCTCCAGGGAAGAGATTTTGGTCTAGATTAGGGTGCTAGCAGGAGAGGTGCTGACACACACATATTGATAACCTGTCGGTGGATACATTTTGATGGAAGGCTTGCTGATGGACTCAAGGTAGGGTGTGAGGAACAGACAGTAATCATGCAAGACTCACACCTGCAGATCCCAGAGAGAGACACCGTGAGAGACACTGAGAGGGAAGTAGAGACAGACACACACAGATAGTTTGAGAGACAGCAAAAGAAAGAATTTTAAGATATTCAGGATGGGGGCATTCTCTAGGTACCTAGAAATACAGGGCTAGAATTTAGGTGAAAAGTTAGGACTGGAGATGTAAATTTGAGACTTCTTAGCCTAAGTATGATGGTTGCAATGTTCATATATTCTATTAGACTAAGCATAAAGTGGGAACAGCAAGTCATGCCAAAGGGAATATTCTTATTTAGAAACTAGCAGCATGGCTTTGGGGCGAGGATGGTGGGGTAGAAGGATCTGAGCTCACCTCCTCCCACAAAAACACCAAAATCACAACTAACTGCTGAACAATGATCAACAGAAAAGGACTGGAACCTACCAAAAAAGATACGCTACTTCCAAGAAGCTAGCAGGATGAAGGAGAGTCAGAGGGCCATTCCCAGAGACAAATGACCAGAACAGGGAGAGCACCAAGTGGACTGAAGTGGCATAAACACAGTGTCTGGGTGACTTTGTCTACTAGCAATGGCCTTGTTTGTTGGTTTGTCTAATCTGAGATGAAGCTCCACAGGCCTTAGTGATGCAGGAGGATGAGGTCTTGGAAAGGGCCAATCTATTTTTAAAAAGGAATTCTTAGCAACCATTAAAAATAGAATCGGTTGAAACAATGAAATGCCACTACACATCTACTAGAACGGCCAAAATCCAAAACACTGACAGCACTGAATGTCAGTTAGGGGTACAGCAACAGGAACTCTCATTTATTGTTGGTAGGAATGCAAAATGGTGCAGCTACTTTGGAAGACAGCTTAGCGGCTTCTTACAAAGCTAAGCATACTCTTACCATACGATCCAGCAATTGCACTCCTTGGTATTATACGAAGAAGTCAAAAATGTATGTCCACACACAAACCTGCACAGGGATGTTTACAGCAGCTTCATTCATAATCACCAAAACTCAGAAGCAAATGGATGACCAAATTGTGGGACATCCAGATAATAGAACGTTATTCAGCACTAAAAAGAAAGGAGCTGTCAAGCCATGAAGAGGCACCGACAATCCTTAAATACATATTGCTAAGTGTAAAAAAACCAATCTGAAAGAGCTACATACTGTATGATTCAAACTATATGACATTCTGGAAAAGGTAAAACTATGGAGACAATATACAGATCAGCGGTTGCCAGGCATTAGGAGCGGGGAAGGGATGAACAGGCGGAGCACAGAGGATTTTTAGGGCAGTGAAACGATTCAGCAGGATACTACAAGGGGGGATATGTGTCTTCATACATTTGTCAAGACCCACAGAATGTACAACACCAGGGAACCCTAACATAAGCTACAGACTTGGGGCGACGATGGTGCGTCAACGTGGTATAAAGGAAATCTCTATGCTTTCCGCTCAATTTTCCTGTGAACCTCAGACTATTCTTTTTAGGTTATTAATTTAAAAAAAAAAAGGAATCAGTAGAGTGGTGCGGCCTGAAGTAAATGCAAAGAGACCCAGAACCACAGCCATAGCCATCAGTGAGATAAGCATGGCCATTGCTTTTTGTTAGCTCGACTCCATTCTTCCAGTTGCCCAGGTGAAAAACCTCCGTGCTGTCTTCATTCCTCTCCTTCCCTCACATCCCTCACCTGGTCCATGAGCATAACTGTTGGCTGTACCTTCAAAATACATCCAGGAGCTAATCACTTCTCCCCATCTACATGATCTTCTTCTTAGATTATTGCACTAGCCTCCTAATTAGACCTCTGTGTCCCCCACCTTGACTCCTTAAGATCTGTTCTCAATAAAGGAGCTGAGGAATCCTATTCAAGCCAGAGCCCAAGGTCCGGTCTCCACTCAAAATCCCCCAAAGACTTCCCAGCTCACTGAGAGCAAACCAACATCCTTACACGGCCTAAAAGACCCCACATTTTGTAGCCCCGTCTCACCTCCTCCTCGTCAGTCTCACCTCGCCGCCTGGTCCTCTCCCCCTGAACTCCATCTCAGGTAGGAGGTAGATGGGCCCCTGGGCCGGACAGCTGGTGCTTGCCAAGTGGAGTGACACTGAAGCTCTGTTCTCACCCAGACACTCCAAGGACAAAGTTAGTGGCAGGAGCTGAGCTCTGCTGGAGTCAAGAGATGAGATGACCACTCCTGGGTTCAAGGAAACCTCCCCAGCTGCACGTGCACAGGAAGGCTCCTTGGGGGTCACAAAGGGAGGGGCACCACCCCATAATCAGTGTGGACACACCCCCATAGGCTTCTGCCGTGGGATCCATCTTAGCAAAAAGTTGCGCACGCATGTTGGGGAGGGCCCTAGTGGAAAAAGAAACCAGATAATTGGCCAAAGGTAAACAAAGACCCGGAAGGACTGTCCTATTGAAGTGATTCAAATCACCTGGTTACTGAGCTCCTCATTAGGGAGGACGCCCACACCCTTTCTCTCTGGGTGTGTACTTCTGCCTTGCTTCTAACTTAAATAAACAAACTGCTTCTCGGTGTGCTCTCCCCACTTGTGCTGTGTCTCTAATAATAAACTTTGTATCTGTTTTTTACAGTTTTTGCCTCCTTGAAATATTCTTAGTGGACTAGTGGCTAGGATTCCTGGTTTTCATCCAGGATACCCAGGTCCAATTCCTTACGGGGAACTAGGACCTCTCTTCAGGACTGCTCACTGCTGTCTCTCCGAGATCACATCCACACCACCTCCCTGTGCTGCAGAATCCACTGGGCGTGACCTGTGTGCTTCTTGCACTTTCTGCCTGGAATCCTTTTCTCCAGGACACCCCCATGGCTCACTCCCTCATTTCGCCCAGATGTTCACACCATGCTGTCTTATTGGTGAGGCCCTCCCTGTCCCCTCTAAAGAAAGTAGTCCCCCTGCCAACCATCGGCCAGGCCTTGGCTATTGCCCTTAACTTGTGTTATTGTTCTTCTATAGGATATTCTACTATTTGGTTTATTATGTCCTTACGGGTTTATTATTTTATTGTCTTTCCTCTCTAGAGTGAAAGCCTCATGAGGGCAAGGACTTTTATCTGCTCCAGCTGTGTCTGTCCACCGAGTGTCTGGCACACCCCGGGCACAAAATATTTGTTGGGTGAATTAATGCAAGAGCTAAGAGAAGAAAATTCCAAATTTTTCAAGGTTCACGTGAAAAACAATTGAAAAGACACCAAGGCTCTTGGAATGTCTCTGTCTTTGCTCAGGCTGCTGTAGCAAAATACCATAGATTGGGGGACTTACAAACAACAGAAATCTATTTCTCACAGCTCCAGAGGCTGGAAGTCTAAGATCAAGGTGTTGGCAGATTCAGCATCTGGTGAGAACCCACTTCCAGGTTCATAGAGAGACATTTTCCTCACATGGTAGAAAGGTCAGGGGAGATCTCTGAGGTCTCCTTAATAAAAGCACTAATCCCTTTCATGATGGCTCCACCCTCATGGCCTAATCACCCCAAAGCGTCCCACCTCCAAATGTTGGGGACTAGGTTTCAACATATGAATCTGGGGGAACCACAAACGTTCAGCCTCCAGAAGTCTCCTAGTAGAGTTTTGACACATAATTTTAGAACAAATGGCATATTGCACTATTGTATTAATTACAGAAGTTCTGCCCCTTTGATTTTACTGCACTGACTGACCAACCTGATATATGTTTTTTTTTTTTTGCGGTACGCGGGCCTCCCGCTGCCGTGGCCTCTCCCGTTGCGGAGCAGCAGGCTCAGCGGCCATGGCTCACGGGCCCAGCCGCTCCGCGGCATATGGGATCTTCACGGACCGGGGCACGAATCCGTGTCCCCTGCATCGGCAGGCGGACTCCCAACCACTGCGCCACCAGGGAAGCCCTGATATATGTTTTATACCCTTCACTTTCTGTTAACATTTAAAGCTCATTCGCTTAATGCAAACTTTCTGAACTAAATTAAGTTTTTAGAGTGTATGGAGTTGATTATAAAAAGCCTGAGTTTTAGAAAACCTCTGCCTTTCAGTTGGCTATTTTGGGAAGCTTTTGCTCGAACACTACAACACTGCAACTGAAAGGAAAAACAACAAACTCTACATGTTTTCAAGGACTTGACCACAAAACAATGGTCATGTATAATAAAACCTGATAAACCTTTTCGAACTACATTTATCATTAGTTTACAGCCAAAGCAAACTGCAGACAGGCCAAGCATGTTTTGGGTAAGACATCAATTTGTTGCCACTGAGAAATTATAGAAAAAAGAGAAATTACTTATCTTTTTCCTCAGTGGCTTAAACAAGTGTGAAATAGCTTAAATTACACTTACTGAGCAAACAGATAAAACCAGTTCAAGGCATCTAACAGCACCACCAAGCAAGGAGACACATTTATCACCGCAATTAAGTAGTGATACTAATATTTTTATCTTTAATTATTGTTAATATCATGACTAAGAATAAAAAGGAAAACTTGGACTACCCCACTGAGCCACTTGAGAATGGGACCACAATTCCAGATTGGGCGATACCCTTACAATTGCAGCTATTTCTTTTCTACAGTTTTGTTATTGCTGTCCTGTCCTCACCATCCTTTCGAACTTGTTTAGCCATAAAATACATGGAACCTAGTAAAATTAAAAAAAAAAAAAACATTAAAGTATCTCAGTACTCTCAGTGTGAGAGAACACCAGAAATTCAGACGTTATGTTATGTTGGGCTGTGTAACAATAAAACAGACATGAGGCTAAAAGTTGTCTGTGAGAGCTATTAAGAACGTTACAAGGTAAAATCCACTGTAGTACTTCACAGCCTGTCTCTATAGGAACTGCAAAACATCAGCGCATGACTTTGAAATACACAGTGTTCCCCTCGCTGAACTCAACAAACCACAGCTGAGATGGAATAAATCTTTCATGGCTAAATTGTTATCTTTAGTCCAAACTTACTATCATAGTTCCTAAATCGGGGTTAGGATTAATTCACACTTCTGCTCATCTGTCTTCGTAATAGAACTACAATAACTAGCATAGCTCAATACAGACTCAGGCACAGATAGAGAGATGAATAAAGCAGAAGACCCAGAAATGAGCTTGTGTGTGTGTGCGCTCGCACACGTTTTATATGTAGTGTTTCAAGCCAAAGGGAAAAGGATGGTTGATTTAATTGTGTGTCCACATGTATCCATTTGAGGGAAAAAAATTAGTTAGATCCCTACCTCATACCCTGCAATAAGATATATTCGAAAAAGATTTGATATCATAAGAGTATAGTAAGGATTCCAGCACAAGATGGCAACATAGGAGCCTGAATTTACCTCCTCCCATGGATACAATGTTTCTACAGCTATATACGAAACAATTCCCTCTGAAAGAAATCCAGAAAGTAGCTGAGGGTCACCTACACAAGAGGGCAAATGAGAAAAATACAACATCAAAATAGGTAGGAGAGGATGAGAGACGATCTCACCATAAACCCACCCCTGGCATAGCAACATACAATTGGGAGGGAATTCACAGCTCCCTGGTTCTCCATGAGTAGTGAACGGGGTGTACCCAACATCTAGTGCCTCAACTTTTAAGACTTTCACCTGAGGGATGGGCCCCCAAAACACCTAGGTCTGAAAGCCAGTGGAGCTTGAGTCAACAAGACCCACGAGGGTATATAGCAAATATATGGGCTCATGAGGGCTCACAGTGGCTCTCACCCCAGGGCTCAGCACAAAAGCTGCAGAATGAAACACCCATCTCCCAGTCTTGTTATGAAAGAGGCCTATTTGCTTATCCTAAAAGCTTCTGCCTGAGGGTTAGACTCCTAATTTAACACAAATCTAGGGGCTGACAGCAATCTTCTTCAGAGAATGAAGAGGCCAGTGGGCACCAGCTACATGCTCTCTCTCTCTGCCCTGCTCTAGGTTGCCAATATCTCCGTGAAAGGAACTTGTGCAGTGGCCACCCAAGAGACACAGCCCTTGATCTCCTGGCTTAGGTGGTCAACAGAGGTTACTTTACCAGTCCCATAGGATTACAACAAAGAAACAGTTCTTAACTGACTATTCCCCAGAGCTCCAAGGGAGCAGATGGAAATGCCCATCTCCCAGTCTTTCCCTGAAAGAAGTCTATTTGCATACTTTATTTTTTTTAAAGAATTTAAATTTTTTATTTATTTATTTTTGGCTGCGTTGGGTCCTCGTTGCTACACACAGGCCTTCTCCAGCTGCAGCGAGTGGTCCTCCCATTGCAGTGGCCTCTCTTTTTGCGGAGCACGGGCTCTAGGCATGTGGGATTCAGCAGTTGTGGCACGTGGGCTCAGCAGCTGTGGCTCGCAGGCTCCAGAGTGCAGGCTCAGCAGCCGTGGGGCACGGGGTTAGTTGCTCCAAGGCATGTGGGATCCTCCTGGACCAGGGCTTGAACCCGTGTCCCCTGCACCGGCAGGCGGATTCCCAACCACTGCGCCACTAAGGAAGCCCCTATTTGCGTACTTTAAAAGCTGCTGCCTAGGGTCCAGCTTCCAATCAGCCTGCATCTAGGTGCTAAGATCCTCCCTCTTTGGGATACTAAAAGGTCTTGGCACACCCTCAACTACTAGGAGCCACTAAGAACAAAGAAGGCACTTGGACACCCACAAGGGTTAGAGAAACAACCCAGAGCTAGGGCAGTTCCGAATGATAGGTTAATCTCCTACAGGAGACCATGCCCTTAAGACTGGGAGTGGTCAGTGTTTTATTTAATGCACGGAAACCACACAGAGGGTCAAGGAAAATCAAGAAACAGAAGAATATTTTCCAAACAAAAGCAAAAGGACTCAATCAACACACCTTAATGAAATGGAGATAAATGACTTACCTGATAAAGAGTTCAAAATAATAGCCATAAGGATGCTCACCAAACTCAGGAGAATAATTCATGAACAGAGTTAAAATTTCAACAAAGAGAGAGAAAATAGAAGAAAGTATCAAACAGAAATCATGATGCTGAAAAATATAAAAACTGAACTGAAAATTCTAATTGAGGGGTTCAACAGCAGAAAAAATGAAGTAGAAGAAAGATCAGCAAACTCAAAGACAGGGCAGTGGAAATCACTCGACTAGAGGAGGAAAAAAAAAAAAGAATTAAAAGATTGGGACTTCACTGGTGGTCCAGTGGTTAAGACTCAGTGCTCCCAACGCAGGGTGCCTGGGTTCAATCCCTAGTCAGGGAACTAGATCCCAAATGCATGCTGAAACTAAGAGCCCACATGCCACAACTAAAGATCCCGCATGCTACAACGAACATCCCACATGCCACAATGAAGACGCCACAACGAAGATCTGGTGCAGCCAAATTAATTAACTTTTTTTTAAATGTGAAGATAGATTAAGGGACTTATGGAACAACAAGTGGGTGAATATTCACTACAGGAGTCACAGAACGAGAAGGGAAGGCAGAAAGCTTACTTGAAGAAATAATGGCTGAAAACTTCCCTAACTTGGGGAAAGAAACAGACATACAGATCTAAGAAGCTCAAAACATTCCAAAAAGGATGAATTCAACAAGACACACAAGAGGACACATTATAATTTATAAGTTAAAGACAGGGAGAGAATTTTTAAAGCAGCAAGAGAAAAACAACATTATGCACAAGAGAACCCCTATAAGACCATCAGCAAATTTTTCAGAAGAAATTTTGCAAGCCAAAGGGAATAGCACTATACACTCTAAGTGCTGAAAGAAGAAAAAACTGCCAACCAAGAATATTCTACCTGGAATAGTTGTTCTTCAGAATTTAAGGAGAGATAAAGAGTTTCCAGACCAGAAAAAATGAAGAAGTTCGTGACCACTAGACTGGCCATACCCAAAAAAATAAAAGTTAAAGGGGCTTCTTTAAGCTAAAACAAAAGGGTACTAATTAGTAACAGGAAAACATATGAAAGAACAAATTGCAGTGGTAAAGGTAAATATAAATTCAGAATACTCTAATGTTGTCATCATGGTGGGTAAATCACATATAAATCTAGCATGAAAGTTAAAAGACAGAAGTATTAAAAAACTAAAACTACATAATTTGCTAAAGTATAAACAAGATAAAAAAATGTAAATTGTGACATCCAAACAACAAGGGGGAGCATTTCAAAATGTCTAGCTTTAGTATGCATTCTAAGTTAAGTTGTTATCAGCTTAAACTAGACTGTTGTAAATATAAGATGTTTTATATGAGCTTCATGGTAACATAAAGCAAAAACCTATAATAAATACACAAAAGATAAAGAGGAAGGAATCTAAGCATACCACTATAGAAAATCATTAAATCACAAAGGAAGAGAGTAAGAGAAGAAAGGAATGAAGAACTTACAAAACAGTGAGAGAACAATTACAAAATGGCAATATTAAATCCATACCTATCAATCATTACTTTAAATGTAAATGGACTAAGTTCTCCAATCAAAAGAGATGGGGTGGGGGGTGCTAAATCAATGAAAAACAAAACCCAACTATATGTGGCCTATAAGAGATGCACTTCAGCTTTAAAGACACACACAGGCTGAAATTGAAGGGATGGAAAAACATACTGCACGCAAATGGAAATCAAAAGCAAGCTGGGGTACCTGTACTTCTACTTCAACACAAACTGTAATAAGAAACAAAGGTCATTATATAGTGATAGAAGGGTCAATTTGAAACTGAACAGGATTCTGTGGGGCCCTTCTAGGTACAAATCCTTTCCATGTCCCCCATTTCTTGTCTGTAGGAATGAGGCTTCATTCAGCCTCCTTGGCAGATTCAAACAGTGGCTACTCAGGGAAGGGAGAGAATGCAGAAACAAAGGAGGAGCAGCCAAGAAACAATAGTGCAGGTTGTGGCTCCTCCTCAAGGAATATATATGTACTCAATATGAACTCAATATCTTGAGTTTCTGCTGCAGGAACTAAGGCCCCCACCCAGAGGGAGGATGGTAACTTCAGGCTGAGTACAAGATTCCTGGAACACCGCCCTGTTACCTCACCACCAACCAATCAGAAGAAAGTCTGCACACAGTAGAAGATAATGAAGACTCTGACCCCCTTTCCCAAATGACCAACTGTGATTAACTTCCCCTTTCTGCCTTTAAAAACTTTCATGGTAAAGCAGAATCTTTAGAGTAGGTTCTTGGACACGAGTCTGCCTTCTCTCCAGGTTGTTGGTCTCCTGAATAAAGCAACCTTTCTTTTTCACCTAACACTTGCCTCTCGAGTACTGGCTTTCAGGTGGCAAGCAGCTAAACCTGACCTTGTAACAGATTCAACAAAAGGAGATAACACTTGTAAATATTTATGCAACCAACATAGGAACACCTAAATATCTAATGCAAATATTAACAAACCTGAAGGGAGAGATAGACAGCGATACAATAATAGTTTTGGACTGCAATACTCCCACTTTCAACAATGGTTAGATCATCCAGACAAAAAAAAAATCAATAAGGAAACACTGGACTGAAACTACATGCTAGACTGGATGGAATTACAAGACACTTAATAGAACATTCCATCCAAAAGCAACAGAACACATTATTCTCAAGCACACATGGAACATAATCCAGAATAAATCATATGTCAGACTATAAAAACAGACAATAAATTTAAGACTGAAATCATATCAAGCATCTTTTCTGACCACAATGGTATGAAACTAGAAGTCAATTACCACACGAGAGAGAAATGAAAATGTAAATACAACATATCAACACTTATGGGATACAACAAAAGAAGTTCTAAGTGGGAATTAAATAATGATAAATGGCCACCTTAAGAAACAAGAAAAATCTCAAATAACCTAACTTTACAGCTCAAGGAACTAGAAGAAGAAGAAACTAAGTCTAAATTTAGTAGTAGGAAGGAAATAATGAAATCAGAGCAGAAATACATGAAACAGACACTAAAAAGGCAACCGAAGACATGAAATTGAGTTGGTTTTTTGAAAAGATGAATAAAATTTACAAATCTTGAGCTAAACTCACCAAGGAAAAAAGAGAGGATTCAAAATCAGTATTGAAGGAGGAAACATTAAAACTGATACCTTAGAACTACAAAAAAGAATAAGAGACTGGGGCTTCCCTGGTGATGCAGTGGTTAAGAATCCGCCTGCCATGCATGGGACCACGGGTTCAAGCCCTGGTCCGGAAGATCCCACATGCTGCAGAGCAACTAAGCCCGTGCACCACAACCACTGAGCCTGTGCTCCAGAGCCCATGAGCCACAACTACTGAGCCCACATGCCACAATCACTGAAGCCCACGCACCTAGAGCCCATGCTCCACAACAAGAGAAGCCACTGAAATGAGAACTCCATGCACCACAACAAAGAGTTGCCTCTGCTCGCCACAACTAGAGAAAGCCTGCACACATCAATGAAGACCCAATGCAGCCAAAAAAATAAATAATAAATTAAATTTTAAAAAAGAATAAGAGACTATGAACAATTATACCAACATACTGGACAACCTAGAAGAAATGGAAAAATTCCTGGAAACATACAAGCCACCAAGACTCAATCAAAAAGAAACAGAAAATCTCAAGAGAATGATTATTAGTAACAAGATTGAATCAGTAAACAACACTCTCCCAACAAACAGAAGTCCATGATCACCAGCTTCATTGATGAATTTTATCAAACATTTAGAGAACAATTAACTAATCGTTCTCAATCTTCCAAAAAACAGAAGAGGAGGGACCGCTTCCAAAATGATTTTATAAGGCCATTGTTAGCCTGCTATCAAAACCAGACAAGGACATTACAAGATAAAGAAAATTACAGGCAAATATCCCTGATGAACATAGATGTAAAATTCCTCAACAAAACAGTAACAAATTGCATTCAACAATACATTAAAAGAATCATACACCATGATAAAATGGGATTTGTCCCTGGGATACAAGGATGCTTAAACATCTGCAAATCAATGTGATGCATCACTTTAACAAAATGAAGGATCAAAAGTTATTTGACCATCTCAATAGATGCAGAAAAAGCATCTGACAAATTCAACATCCATTCATGATAAAAACTCTCAACAAAATGAGTACAGAGAGAATGTTTCTCAACATAAAAAAAGCCATATATGACAAGTCCACAGTCAACATCATACTCAACAGTAGAAAATTGAAAGTGTTTCCTCAAAGATTAGGAATAAGGATGCCCACTCTTGACACTTTTATCCAACATAGTACTGGAAGTCCTAACCAGAGCAATTAGGTAAGAAAAAGAAATAAAAGGTATCCACATTGGAAAGGAAGAGGTAAAACTGTCTCTATTTGTAGATGACATGATATATTTTATATAGAAGACCTAAAGACTGCACTAAAAATTGTTAGAACTAATAAAGGAATTCGGCAAAGCTGCAGGTTACAAAATCCAATTACAAAAATCTGTTGGGTTTCTATACAGTAACAACAACTATCAGAAAGAGAAATTAGGGGGAAAATTCCATTTTAATTGCATCAAAATAATAAAATATCTGAAAACATATTTAACAAAGGAGGTAAAGACCTGTACATGGAAAATATACAACACTGATGAAAGAAGACACAAATAACCGTTCATGGATTGGAAGAATTAAATTGTTAAAATGTCCACACTACCCAAAGCAATCTATGGATTCAATGAAATCCCTACCAAAATTCCAAAGGGATTTTTAACAGAAACAGAACAAACAATCCTAAAATTTGTATGGAACCACAAAGACCCTCAATAGCTGAAGTAACCTTGAGAAAGAACATAGCAGGAGGCATAATGCTTCCTGATTTCCAACTACATAACAAAGGTATAGCAATCAAAACAGTATGGTATTGGCATAAAAAACAGACACATAGACCAATGAAACAGAAAAGAGAGCCCAGAAATAAACTCATATGTACGTGGTCAATTAATTTACAACAAAGGAGCTAAGAATATATAAGGCAGGGGGAGTAAAGGAGAGTCTCTTCAAGAAATTATACTGGGAATACTGGACAGTCACATGCAAAAGAATGAAACTGGATCACCATCTTACACTGCACACAAACATCAACTCAAAATGGATTGAAGACTTAACAGAAGATATGAAATCATAAAGCTCCTAGAAGAAAACTCCTTGACATTGGTCTTGGCAATGATTTTTTTGGATTTGACATGAAAAACAAAGGAAAAACCAAAAATAAACAAGTGGGATTACATCAAACTAAAAAGTTTCTGCACAGCAAAGGAAACCATCAACAAAATGAAGAGGCAGTCTATGGCCTATGCACTGGGAGAAAATATTTGCTAATTGTATGTCTGATGGGGGCTAACAGCCAAAATATATAAAAACTCATACAATTCAATAGCAAAAAAGCCAAAAAAACAAAAACAAAACAATCTGATTAAACTATGGGCAGAGGATCTGAATAGACATTTTTCCAAAGACGACATACAGATGGCCAATAGATACGTGAAAAGGTTCTCAACATCGTTAATCATCATGGAAATACAAATCGAAACCACAATGAGATATCACCCACACCTATTAGAATGGTTATTACCAAAATCACAAGAGAGAAAACGTGCTGGCCAGGATACAGAGAAAAGGGAACCCTTGTGCACTGTTAGTGGGAATGTTAATTGGTGCAGCCACTATGGAAAACAGTATGGAGATTCCTCAAAAAATTAAAAATAAAACTACCATGTGATCCAACAATTCCACTTCTGTGTATTTATCCAAAGGAAACTAAATAACTGTCTCCAAGAGGTTATCTGTGTCCCCATGTTCATCACAGAATGATTCACGATAGCCAAGACATAGAAACAACTCACGTGTCCATTGATGTATGAATGGATAAAGAAAATGTGATATATATGGATATATATATGAATTTCCTTCTTTTTTACGGCTGAATATACATATATATATATATACACATATATATATATAAATATACAAATATTATTCAGCGGTAAAAAAGAAGGAAATCCTGCCTTTTGTGACAACATGGATGGACCTTGAGGGCATTTTTCGAAGTGAAATATGTCAGACAGAGAAAGACAAATACTGTGTTGTTTCATTCGCATGTGGTATCTAAAAACACAAACTGCGCACAGAGACAGAGAACAGATTGGTGTTTGCCTAAAGCAGGGGGTGAGGTGAAATGGGTGAAGGCAGTCAAAAGATACAAACTTACAATTATAAGATAATGTCTTGGGATGTAATATACAGCATGATAACTATAGTTAACAATACTGTATTGCATTTTGAAAGTTGCTAAGAGAGTAGTCGTAAAAGCTCTCATTGTAAGACAAAAACTGTAACCATGTGACATGACGGATGTTAATTAAATTGTGGTAAACATTTTGCGATATATACATATGTCAAATCATTATGTTTCATACCATGGACTAATACAAAGTTATTTATCAATTATATCTCAGTAAAAAATTAGAAAAAACATTTTAAGAGTATTAGTAAAAGTTCTAAGTGACTTTGGATGGCCTTGGGATGGAAAAAAGACTTTCTAAGCATTACCTATAGTGAGAAAATGATAGCACTGACATAAAATTTTACAATTTCTGTATGTAGAAAACCAGAACTAAAATTAAAAAGGAAATGGCAAAATAGAAAAAAATACATAGACGTGGCTGACTACCACCCTGCCCCAATGAGGAAACAGACTCAGGCTATAACAGGACACGCGCTAATGAAAAAATGCCTCGCTAAGCTTTAAAAATGCTCTCTTGAATACTGGGAAACATGATCATGCATGGAAAGAGTTTAGGGCTGGCCCAGCACTTGACATTTCTAATAAAAATGGTTTTACGATATTTATTAATGCATGTGTATGTTTACGTTTGTGTGTGTGCGTGCGTGTGTGTGCGTGCACGCACACGCACACGCACAAATACATCTACACAACCAACTCTCCCATTTTGCCCGGAACTGATCAGTTTGATAACTGAAGGCCCCAGGAAACTCCTCAGTCATCAAATTGGGACAGCTGGTCACCCTACTACATGCACACAGAGCAAAGGACATGGAAGAGTGTGCACCAAGGTTTTAAGAGGACTTAATTCTGGGGAGGAAGTCTTATTGATTGCTTTTATTTTCCTTGTTATGCTTAGTTGTATATTCTAATTTCTTCATAAACGTGTTGGTTTCATGATAAGGAAAAAAACACATTTATTCCAATTTGACATTAAAAAAAATTGAATAGAGCCTCTAGAACTATTAATCGCTACGGCATAGTTTCCAAAATATAGGTCAGGTCAAATGTTAGCAGTTCTTATGAGAAAATCTTCCAGCCCAAAGACATGACATGTCATCAATTTACCAAAAATGTTCCCCATGCATGTTTTCTGTACTTTCATGTCTTGACAATTAGCATGGAAAATACAATATAATTGCTTTAATAAAAGGCATGCTATGCAGTTATATTAGCATGCAACGCTCTTAGTGCTGTCAGTAAAAATTGGAGATGCTCCACATTTCTATCCTGTTGAATGCACTGACATTTGTGATGTCATCAATTCAAAGACTGACTTATGTGCTAAAACTTTATCCATTACTTATGAGGACTATGGGATTCACTTGATTTTTTGATTTATTCTTAAATTGAGGGGTTTTATTTTTATTTAATTTCCTTAAGAATCGGAACTGTTCCTAACTTAAATACATACTTGGAAATGTCTTTGTTTCTTTGTTTTTTTTTGTAGAGAAAATGGGTGAAGGTGCGTCCCAGAACTTTTGAGGAGGGAAAAGAAAAGGGTATTTTCATTATTGTTTTAGTACCCAGGGGCTGTGAGTTACATGGAAGACAGATGTGGCCGGGGTGACAAACCATGGGGCAGCCTCTTCTTGTGACTAGGAAAAGCCTCACGATCCACGCAAAGATTCCGCAGTACCAGTGGGATCATCTTTCATTTCCTTATTTAGTGCCAGCAAGCTGTTAATGGCTTGACTCAAGTCTTTCCAGTTACGGTATTTTTGAATACTTCTGCATGAGATTTAGAATGTCTGAGTTGTTAAGAGAGAAACAAATTTTTGGAACAGTGGAAGCACACAAGACAGCCTCTGATTTCCTAACTCTGCTTCCTAGAACTAAACTCAAAACACAGACACACATAGACACACACACACACACACACACACACACACACACACACAGCTGCTGGCCAGGACCTCATGAAAACATAGACATAACCCTGTAACTCGGCCCTATTCAGAAACCCATGCTCTCTGGTTTAAACAGCTCACCTACATTACCGGAATCCACTGAGCCATAATTCCAGATACATTTGAAATCCCATCTTAGGAATCTGGCACCATTTTGAATCAGGCCCTTACACTGACTGCCTCAGCTCCCTCTACAGAGAATTGCCTGTGCTTATCACTGTTGGCCTTAATCAAGGAAACCAAATCAAGCATCTGGGATTACATTACTGCTATATCAACTGCTCTCTGGCTTTGCCCAAGACAAAGGGTCTCTTTTCAGCAATTGCAGCTAATCAAAACCAAATTGAGCCACGGGCTTTACCGCTCTCCAAAACAAAACAAAAGCCAAGCCACACCAGAAAATACTCCCCCCTTCATTGCCCCAAATGCATCTCCTGAGTTGTCCCCCGTGTTTCTCACTCCTTTCCCCAACCCCAGTCCCCTCCATATGCAAACTGAAAAAGAAGGCCACCAGACAGACTTTTTGATGGATTCATAAAAAAAACTTACTTTCTATCCAGCATTACACTTTTTAGAGGAGCTCTATGGGGTGTACCTGGAATACCCCTTGGAGAAGATACAGCTTTGTTTTCACAGAACTGCAGCAGCAAGTCCCCCGAGTCCTTGAAGATGCACACAGGCTGGCAGCAAGCTGAGTTCTATGCACTGCTGGGAGCGAGTCTGGAGGAAAGTAAGCAGTATGGGAACAATCGGCCTGTAAACTCTGCACCCAGAGTGCAGTGCTGGGGCTCAGGCCAACTCAAGAACCCAAGACTGAGGAACATATGAGCCAATGAGCGTGGGCAGTTGACCTCTCGTTTGAAGGGCTGTCACGAAGGCAGCTCATTAACCCACAACAGATCCCACTTCCACATTCTCTGGTCTCTAAGTGTTGGCAGCAGCGTTCATGTTCTTTTGGACCTTGTGGTGCACATCACCTCTCTTCCCTCACTCCTTCCAATCCGTTACCCGGTCCCAACTGTTTCCTTTCTCCACGGTTAAGCAGCCATAGGCCTGGCTCCTGTAAAAGTGCCTCCCCAACCTTCCTACCTCTGTCTCCTCCTATTTTGTCTCATGCCTAGAAACAAAAATCATATTTCCTTAGTACATTTTCTTAACCTACTCTGTCCACAGAATCTACCACTGGCTCTCCATTGATTAAATTATACACATTGTTTTGATTTTAAAAATGATTAGGGATTAAAGGGGATTTTTACAATGCATTCCTTTCCCCCATCATTGAACAACTGTCATCTCCAATTACTGATACAAACAGCAGCGCCCACCCTCCTTCTCATCCCCTATCAACCACAGCTCCCACGGGCCCTGCCTTTGAGCCCAGTGGGAGTGGATGGAGACAATGCATCAGAGCTGCTGGACTCTGAGACACAGCGAGTGTCGTGGCAGCACAGATGGAAACCCATTTTCCACTCAGACTCGAAGCAGAAAGGGACTGAACACCCCCCACCCCGCCCAAAGCTGTTTAAAACAACACACTGAGTATGTTAATTGGACGAAAAGAACCTCGTTGCCCAAAGAGAATAATGCCTGCAAGGAGACTCCAAACACAGTTTAATCTAGGTAGAGAGAGAGAGACAGAGAGATGCAACGTCAATTTAAAGAGTCTAGCCAGTATTTGCAAAATATACAGGGAAAAGCAAAACCTTCCCTAAAAATCAATTCATGAAGATTCATTAGTTAGAGACGACACTGGGAGCAGTGACCTAAGACTAGCTATTTTCTGTGTTTAGTTACAGGAGCTTCTGTTAGATTTGTAAGACACCTGCTCCCCTCCTAGAATGACTGGATACATCCGCACTGACTCTTCCTAGAGGCCTCTGATTATTCAACTAGCACATTTCATTTAAAATCACAGAAATTTCTCTGAGGCCATCGCATTTATTTCTAGCTCTGTATATAGAGATAGCACTAGTTATGGATATCTGCATATTTCTTAGTGTTTAAACATATTGATGTAATTTGGTCCCGTATTCCAAGTAAAAGGCTCTACCAGATACTATGAGGACACACAGTACACACAGTACATCATTCTTACCCCAAATGGGCTAACAATCTAGTAAGATGAAAGAAACGAGAAGTCAGGAGTTAGATACCCATGAAGCAATTAAGAAATAACTCAGTCCTCGTGAAACTGCTATGGCAATCAGAGGAAGAAAGCCCGCTGGGACTGGGTATTCTTCTGCTGTTTTTCCCTCCATGCAGGAAGTTGCAATAATTTTCCTACTGAGTCTTGCTGGATGTTTTGGGTGCAGCCCCTTCACCTACCCCCCTCCCCGAAAATGGAAGTTTAGGTGTCGGGCCTGAGTTGTGGTGTTCCGTCCCCCAAACCTGGGAAGGGTGTTGGGGAAAAGGTCACTTGACCACTAGAGACCCAAGAACCAGCATCTCTGAGAGGAATTTAAGTCAGAAACCTGTAGAACATCCAATCAGAAATTCAAAGAGGCTGGAATTAAAGAGAAGAGATGGAAAGAAATTGTAGGTAGGAGGGTGACCCCTGGCTAGAAGCCAAGGAAGGCAGGGTAAGTGAAACCAGAGGATGGGCACAGAGTCTGGGAACGTTCCCCAAGTCAAAGAAAACAGTTGCAGTAGCTTTTATTAAAAGCAATTGCACCCACGGATTTTAGTGGGTTGAGTCATCGAAGGGCTTATTGAATGCAGACGCCACTTCCCACCAGGTGTGACTCCTTCCATCAGGAGCTTTCCTACAACAGCTACCCAGGGCCGACCCTAGTGTTCCCCAGAACATTTCTGAGGTGGAAGAAGAGTTCCTGTACCTACGTCTCTGACCCAGACACTTCCTAGTGGCTGATTTTAATGCTGTTGGATGTCCACAACCTCTTCCAGCACACACTCAGGGATGTGAGGTGGAGAAGGGAGTCTTGGGTCTTGGTGAGCTAGAGAAGCATTAATAGAATGCACAAAGGTGTGAAGACCTTGAAGATAGCATCTCTTGTTACCTCAGAGACCCAGAAGTTGTGTTCTTCCAGCAGCTGCCTTGAGCAGAACGTACATTGTATCTGGAGGCCAGGCCAGACTCACAACCCACCCCCCCTTACCCCTTCTCCCCAGGGCCCAGCACTAGTTATAAAACTCCTTATATGTATATGGTAATAGCTTCCTTAATACTGACCAGCTGTTAGGGTAATAGTGGTGCCAGGGATGGCAGGGGACCAGCGGGAGGGGAATGATGATGGATGCCAAAGGGAGGGCTCTGGCCAGCGAACCACAGTGAGTCATTACAACTGAATTCTGTCGTGAACACAAAGAGCATGTGTCCTTTTGGGTAAGAGGTGCTACTCTGGAGTTCTCACTGGAGTACCAACTGATGCCGGCCATATGGCTGATGGTCTGTGTACAGCAGGCAGATGGAACCAGAAGGTCTAGGACAGTGGGCTGTTTGGTCTGACAACAAAGTCACCTGTGAAGTTAAGACTACAGCTCATTGGGCCTCATCCTCGATCTACTGAATCAGACTAGGGGTGGAGCCTGGGCACACAGACATTTTTTCAAACTCCACAAGTGATTCTGGGGGCATAGCCAGGGTGGCGAACTGCCATCCTTGAACAATGCTTTACAACACTGGGATACAAAATGAGGACTGAATTCTGATATTATGTGGTCAGCTAAACTGGGAGATATTTGGGGCCAGGTAACCTGTGGGGATGTTATATGCTTAGGTCATCTGTGGAATCAGAAGGCCTTCTTGACAAACAGAGTGACAGCCCTTGATCCAGTGATGGGTGTACCTTCAGTATGGGGCTAACAGGCAAGGACTTCAAATTCTGTTTGAGATTATTTCCCTTTAGGTGGTACAGGGGAAAGAAGACATTTTAGTCTGTGCTCAAGCCTTTCCCCAAGAATATTATTTTGATTCTCTTTCTTGGATGAGAAGTGAAAGTTAGAGTGGGCATGTTTAAAGTTAGATATTGATGGTGTTTTTAAAATATATCACTCAGAGAGAATCTTCTCGTCAGCTTGAGCTAGCCAGGTACATCTCTTATCCCTAAGTATTTAATTCACTAAGTTACATAAGGTGGCCCCAACAGGATTTGAATCACTGCTCTTCTGATTGGGCTTGACTGAGTAGATAGGCCCATGGCTTGTACACACTTGCTATCAGAACAAGAGCCACCAGTGGAAACAAAGCTCAACTCTGATAACAGTGGGAGGTGAGGGACTTCCCTGGTGGTCCAGTGGGTAAGACTCTACGCTCCCAATGCAGGGGGCCCGGGTGCGATCTCTGGTCGGGGAACTAGATCCCGCACGTATGCCACAACTATGAGTCCGCATGCCGCAACTTAGAGATCCCACGTGCCACAACGAAGATCCAACACAGCCTAAATAAATATTTAAAAAACAATGGGGGGGGGGGCTTCCCTGGTGGCGCAGTGGTTGAGAGTCCGCCTGCCGATGCAGGGGACACGGGTTCGTGCCCCGGTCCGGGAAGATCCCATATGCTGCGGAGCGGCTGGGCCCGTGAGCCATGGCCGCTGAGCCTGCGCGTCCGGAGCCTGTGCTCCGCAAAAAAAAAAACAAAAAAACAAACCAACAAAAAAAAACAATGGGGGGAAGGGCAGGAGGCACAGTGGAACACACTGTAAGAAAGCAGGGCTCTTTGAAAAGTGGGACGACTGCAGGAAACATGTCAGTTAAGAGTCACCTTCTTCTGGAGGATAGCTCCATAGGGAAAGCAAGGAAAAAATGTAATCCCAACACAAGTCAAGCCAGGGTACAAGGAGATTATTAACCTTTGCTAGCCATATATTCTCCCCCCCATGAAAATATCCTCCTTGTGGGCTTGGGTAGAAGAAGAGCTCGTAGATAGCTTATTGCCGCCACCACATCCCTCTTTAGCAAGCAGGTCACATTTCATTTTAAAGTCCTTGGTGTTAACTGCTCAATTTGATCAAGACGAGAAGGGGTTCCAACGGTCCAAATTCTTCTAATTAACTCAGTCAGTCCATCCATGGACCTGTCCACTAGTTAGCCGCATAATGTAATGTCATGGCAGATACAAGGCCACTCAAAGTTTGGTTGGATTGCATTTAATGTTTTGAATGGGCCCAGGGGTCAGCTGGGGTATTGCCACGGCACAGGCACAGTACATGGGCTCAGCCGCCCCAGGTTGCTGTGTAGAACAATCCTTCCTCCATATTCTTTTGCACCCTCCAAATTTCACGACTGCCCCTTCAGTTCAGGGAGGGGCCACGATACCTGTGCCATCACTCGGTTAGAGCCATAGCATCCCAAAGTTTGGGGGCCAAAGGACTCCCTGTGAGGACACTTGGGAGCCCCGATATATGCTGACTAAGTATATTAGTCAGACTTCTCCAGAGAACAGAACCACTAGGATGTACTGAGTGTGTGTGTGTAGATAGATAGTGCGTACAAGAGAGAGAGTGAGAGGGGCTTCCCTGGTGGTGCAGTGGTTAAGAATCTGCCTGCCAATGCAGGGGACATGGGTTTGAGCCCTGGTCCGGGAAGATCCCACATGCCACGGAGCAACTAAGCCCGTGCGCCACAACTACTGAGCCTGCACTCTAGGGCCCATGAGTCACAACTCCTGAGCCCACGTGACTAGAGTCCATGCTCTGCAACAAGAGAAGCCACCGCAGCGAGAAACCTGCGCGCCACAACGAAGAGTAGCCCCCGCTCTCCGCAACTAGAGAAAGCCTGCATGCAGCAACGAAGACCCAATACAGACAAAAAATAAATAAATAAATTTATTAAAAAAGAGAGTGAGAGAGAGAAGAGAGATGTACTTTATGGAATTGGCTCACACAATTATGGAGGCTGGCAAGACCAAAATCTGAAGGGTGGGCTCGCACTCTGGAGACCCAAGGAAGAGTTGGTGTTGCAGTTCAAGTCCAAAGGCTGTCTGCTGGCAGAATTTCCTCTTGCTTGGGGGAAGTCAATCTTTTGTTCTAGTCAGGCCTTCAACTGATTAGGTGAGGCCCACCCACATTGTGGAGGGCAACCTGCTTTACTCAAAGTCCATCCATTTAAATGTTACTCTCATGCAAAACACCCTCACAGACACACCCAGAGTAGCGTTTGACCAAATATCTGGGCACTACAGCCCAGCCAAGTGGACACATAAAATTAACCATCACAGCGTCGAGTGGGCACCCTCATCAGCCTAGAAGACTGTCCCTCCTCAAGCATCAGAGAGTACCAGGCACAGGTAGCCAGTAACAGGGGTGTCCTTCTTTCCCACGTTGTAGAGGGGTGGCCAAAAGAACTAGATAGACCCCCCCAATCCATCAGAACACCACCTGGCCAGCATGGTATTCATCCCCTCTGGAAGTCACAGTGTTAGAAAGAACGAGAGAGACTAATAGTGCCATCTGAAGAAGGTCCTTGTTGCCAGCGCACGTTTGCATAGGGTCCTGAATGAGGACGGAGGGACACGTCACGACCTCAGTAAGGAGGAGCGAATTGTCAGCTGTACGAGGGTGAGGCCAGGAGTGGACTGACACGGCTCAAACCCCACTCTGCTTAGATAGTTGCCTTCTCAGTGCTTTGAAGGCTGTACCCCAGGCTTTTGTTTACCATTGGTTTTCCCAGAAATGAAAATCCCTCTAGAAAAACTTAGTAACATTGTGGACTATGTCCACCTTTATGAGTTTCACAGGAGTGCACAACGCATGGGAGACAGTCTACCTTGTAGAAGAATTTGGCAAAAGAAGACTCTTGTGACTCAATTCAGGGCAGTTGAGGTTACCACTGTCTCTCTACTGAAAAGCAATCCACACGCAAAGCCAGTAAAGTCAACAGCAGAGCAGAGAAGAAGCCATTGTTACCGCTGTGGCGTGAACCACTTTAAGGGGTCTTGTCACACCCTGCAGGCTTGGAAATTCTGAGTCCCAGGTTTGCTTCCACTGAGCAAACCAAACCAGCAATCTATAGACTTACATGACATGAACTAAATCAGACCAAGCCTAAGAGAAATGAGCTCAGTGACGCTGTAACAGATCCCCCATCTCTTCTCTCCCTGATGGCTTGCAAACTCCTGAGGGCAGGGTCTTGGCTTTGTTCTCTGCTGTGTCCCCAGAATCTGGCACATCACAACCCCTGCTGAGTAAACTTGTGTGGACTGACTGATTTGACGATTAAATAAAGTTCAAGGGCTTCCCTGGTGGCGCAGTGGTTGAGAGTCCGCCTGTCGATGCAGGGGACGTGGGTTCGTGCCCCGGTCCGGGAAGATCCCACACGCCGCGGAGCGGCTGTGCCCGTGAGCCATGGCCGCTGAGCCTGCGCGTCCGGAGCCTGTGCTCCGCAACGGGAGAGGCCACAGCTGTGAGAGGCCCGTGTACCGCAAAAATAAATAAATAAATAAAGTTCAAAGCAATCTTTCTGTAAGTATGGACACACATCACAGTGGTCAAAAAGGAACGGGACTTTTTGGTAGGAAAGTTGGAATGTTCTTGGAGTGTTTAAATTTTGAAATGAATTTATTTATAAAATGCCACCACGTCTGCCCGTCTGCTTGGCCCTCTCTAAAGTGAGACTGGGGAATGGCATATTTCCTTAGCACCATACAATGCTCTGGGGCACACTTGATAGGTAAATATGGCAGGGTGGGTAGCACCCAAACTATTCATTCACGACAGCCCTTTCCCTTCCCAGCAGAGAGACAGAAGTTCCTGGAAGGGTCTACCAGGCTGCTTAATCGGCCTGGATTTTAACTCTTTGAGGGCAGAGACTGTATCTTGTCCCCAGAACCTATCCTATTGCCCGACACATACAAAGTGTGCTCAGATGATGGCTATCAAATGTTTATGTTCAATTTTTTCTTGCCCTGCAAGGAGACTGGAGCGCCGGGGGATTTCAGGAAGCCTGTGATAACAGAAATCTGGTAAACTGAGCAAAGCTGATTACACTGGAAAATCAGAAAGAATTAAGAGGATTAACAGTTGATATCGACAAAGAGGCAACAGTTGATATTGACAAAGAGGCAACACTTGAAGAGAACTAGAATATTGAGCAGGTGGAGGTGATAAGAAGACCAGAGTAAAGAAAGATAACCAGACCTCGAGTGAGTACTTACACTGCCGGGATATAGAATAGGTTCTGATTTATATAAAAAGATGGAGAGCAAGAGGTTGGGTCTTAAGGAGATTCAAAGAACGTGGAAAGGGGCTTCCCTGGTGGCGCAGTGGTTGAGAATCTGCCTGCCAATGCAGGGGACATGGGTTCGAGCCCTGGTCTGGGAAGATCCCACATGCCGCAGAGCAACTAGCCCCGTGAGCCACAATTACTGAGCCTGCGTGTCTGGAGCCTGTGCTCCGCAACAAGAGAGGCCGTGATAGTGAGAGGCCCGTGCACCGCGATGAAGAGTTGCCCCCACTCGCCGCAACTGGAGAAAGTCCTCGCGCAGAAACGAAGACCCAATGCAGCCATGAATGAATAAATAAATAAATAAAATTAAAAAAAAAAAAAAAAAAAAAAAGAACGTGGAAAGTAGAGTTCCCAATTCTAAAGAGCTTACACATTATACTCTGTGTGTGTCTCTCTGTGTGTGTGTGTGTGTGTGTGTGTCCACTGAGGCATTTTATGTGCACAGATGTATTACATCCCTAGAAAAAGAATCCCAGGATTTTCCCTCCTGTGTGTTTTCATATTGCCTCATGGTCCATGATGCCAGCTGAGGTTGGCAGTACAATGAAATCAAACTGACGTGAAGGGAGCAGGTTATTCTACCATTTTTCCAGATCTTCGAATTGCATATCAAATCTGGGGTTGATCACTCCACACCAGCTTAGCCTGCCTGTGAGGTTCACAACAATTTTCCCAGCTCTGTGATCAATGATTTCAAACTCGCCAACGTAACCACATGCTTCACCATCACAGTTAGAAACTGCAATGATGACTTCAGAGGATGGCCTAATGTGAACCTGGGGTTTGCCTCTCTTTTCAGCATCGTTGATGCTCTTGAGAGCATCTGCCAGGACCTTCATGGGCACCATGACAGCAACACGGAAAGATGGCGGAAAGCGACACTTTTTCATTAACGATAACCTGGACCAAGTGTCATAGCAAGAAATAATAATTTAATAATCAGGGATTATTATCAGCTTAAATAATACCTATAATGTGAATATAATTTTATATACAAATATATGTTATATATAAATATTATACATTTACAATGATATTTCTCTTTCATAAACTAAGTCATAGGTTAAAACCCCACAAGTAAACAACAGTGTCCTACTGTAGAGCGCAGGGAACTATATTCAATATCCTGTGATAAGCCATAATGGAAACGAATATGAAAAAGAATGTGTGTGCATATATATATGTATATATATAACTGAATCACTTTGCTGTACAGCAGAAATTAACATGACATTGCAAATCAACTACACTTCAATAAAGTTAAAAAATAAAAATTCAAACTTAAAAAAACCCCACAAGTATATTTAAAATTTGCATTTGTCATCTTGAAACAGGAACTGACGCATTTAGTACTTTCCAATGAATAAGCCCTACAATCACCGTTTTGTATGCTGAAAACTCTCCAGCTCCTCTCAAAAGCCACTCATCACATTACAACTACAAAGTGGATCCAAAATTAATGCCTGTACTTTCATTCTTGTAGGGGCAATGAATTTTGACGATTTGGGGGACATGAATGCTTTGACAGTATGGATCTTTCTCCCAAGTTTATATATTTCAGTGTAGATGGTTTTTGTTCACATAGACCAACCATTTAAAAGATGTGTAGTTGTGTTTTCCATGCAAAAATTAATGTGTACTTCCGGAAATAAAAATTGAACTAAATTAAAATTGACAAAGAAAAATAAAATTTGAACTCTGCTCACATTTCAACAAGCAGCTGAATTTTCTTTTGCCTTGAGAATAAGATGAAATTATAATGAGGCCTTGGTTACAGTGATGTCCATGTCGGGGTAAAGTTTGACATCTATTCAATTTTGACTTTTCTTTCTGATGGCCGTAACTGCTGAGAAGTCCAATACACAAAATTCTGATGAGGTGTTCAATAAAATCAGAATTCTATAGTTCATCGTGAGACAGGCCTGGGGCCCTTTGCTGCAGTGCTGCAATGCTTGCACCTGGACAAATGTCTCCTCGAGCTACAACACACAAGTAAACTGTAAGGGACTAAAAATAACTGTGTGCCTGCACAGTTGGGGCAAATTCTGGCCAAAAGATACAAAAAGACCAAAACAAGCCCAACTGCCCCTTCTGAAGAGCTGGGAGCAAAAACAAGGTGTCGGGAGCAAAAGCGGGGTACTGCGCACGCCCCCTGCACTCAACACCACAAAGTGGTGGGCAAAACACCTAAGCCACCCTTCCGGCCCAACCCCTGGACCCATCCCTACCCTCACCCCATATAGGGAACCAGCCTGCCTCCCTCAGCAAGGGAACCTGTTACTGGTTCTCACTCCCCCCCTGCTGCAGCAGGGGCCCTAATAAAGCCTTGCCTGAATTTCTTGTCTGGCATCCGATCAATTTCTATTGATTAAGGAGGCCAAGAACCCTGATTGGTAACAACTGTGTTAGAAGAGCCCAGGCTTATGTCAAGATTCCCTGGAAACCCCAATTCTTTAAATGTAACTAATGCCCCATCATTTCCTTTGTCTATGAGGTGACCTTAGGAAAATCTGCAACCCTGTTACTGTCCTCAAAGATAAGAATTTTTTGAAAAGAAGACAAGTCATAAGCAGAGACCTTAGGGCTTATGCTGTTAGGAGCCTCCAACCTTCTCATCCCCTCACTCTCTAGTCTTCTCTTTCACAACCCCTCAATCCTATTTGCTTCCATACTTGAGTCCTTGCCTATTCCCACCCATCAACAACCTTCTCCAGAGTTCAACCAACTCTGTGTCCCTATGCAACAGTCAAGGAGGACCTCAAGCCCACTGCTGCCAGAGAGAAGGACGGCAACCCAAGTGTGGTCTGAACCATTTCCCGCCAGAAGCACCGTTAACACTATGATTGGGTTTTGTAACAGGCGGTTCCCTTATGAAGCCATTATGAGCAAACCAGGTGGGCTGGCCTTTGGGCTAATCCCATTTGTTCCTGTCAAAAAATACGTTCCGGGCTTCCCCGGTGGTGCAGTGGTTGAGAGCCCGCCTGCTGATGCAGGGGCCACGGGTTCGTGCCCTGGTCTGGGAAATTCCCACATGCCGCGGAGCAGGTGGGCCCGTGAGCCATGGCCGCTGAGCCTGCGCGTCGGGAGCCTGTGCTCCGCAACGGGAGAGGCCTGCGTACCGCAAAAAAAAAAAAAAAAAATACGTTCCAAGTTCCACACAACCCATAAACACTGGCTTTGGTAGCACCGTGTGTTCAGAGCCCAGGCGCTGCTTTCAGAAGGAGTCACATTTGTACTAGACACGAGTTGCACCCTCTTTAGTTTTACTAGAACAGGGCCGAGATCCAGGTTTATTTTATTCCTGTGGGAATAAATATATGACTGAAGCCTATCCATGGCCCAAGTGTCAGATACAGAAGTTAACATGAAAAGAAATAAAAATGGAAGGTAAAATCTTCTAACCATCTGTTTTTTTTCCACTGCCAGGCAGATTTCTATTTTCTTAATATTTTGTTCTAAGAGCAGAGTGGAGAGCTGCCATTTTCACTGTGCTATCCTACAGAGCCTTCTTGGGCCAACTAAGCTAACAGGGAAGCTGAAAGCATCATGGGTTGTCTCAGATTAGAGAGCTAACCTTTCTCCTGACTGCCATCTTCCCAATTTGGTAAAAGTCGAGCCTTACTGGGCTACATCTCAACAGATTCCTAATTAGCTTTGGCCTTGTGTCCTTAGAGGCTAAGATCTCTGTAGAACATTAAGTTGGACATGGAGAGAATGTCCTTGGAAGTGTACACACTCAGACGGAACGTAACTCCCCATGCATTTTCAGGTCCTAAATCGCTTCACTCGTATCTCCACTCTTAGCTGCTAGTTAATGAGAATGAAGCCGCTGTTTTAAATCTGCTGGATAATGTATGACTAATTGAAGACATACAGGTTTGTCTTGCCTCTCACACTATTATAATCTCGTGGTCCTGCCAAACGCACAAATCTTCATCACAGCAAGCTCTCTGTGTTTGTGGTGGCAAACCTCCAAAACAGTGTTGTTTGGCAAAAACAGGAGTGTTTTTAGCAACAAAATCCAAGACAATTGTGTGCTAAAACGTGAACCCAGTATAGCGAGGGCCAATTAACTGAGCATCTGTTGCATTTGGGCCCAAGCTATTAACCTCAATCTTGATTATCTTCACGTGTAAAACAAAGGAATCCCAGGTCTAGGCGTACTTTACTTTTTTTTTTTTTTTCCACATAAATCAGAGATCCAAATTTGTTTGCAAATGTTCTCTGGACGTTTGAAGCCCTTTGGATAATTCAGTGGAGTTTTCTGTTTGCTTCTGTTTTAGTTTCTTGTGAAATTTGTTCTTTAAAGGTCTACTTAAATGTTTAGGTTTATATGCCTAATATAAGAAATCATCTGTCAGATGGCATGATTTTGAATGAAACTAAAAGAAACTCCAAGTCAAAGTGACTTAATAAAGAGTATTTAGGACTCACGTACCTGAAAAGTCGAGGAGTGAGGAAGACATCAGACGCGGTGGAATTAGAACTTCAGCTCCGTTTATCTGTGCTTTCAGTTTCCTACTCCAGGATGGCTGCCAGCAACTGGGGTTACGTACACCACTTTCCTAACCTGGAGGAGAAAGCCCCTCACCTCGCATCTCCCGTTCTATAAACCTGAACGAATCGTAGTAGCTATTAGAATGCCAGGCATTGATTGGTTTATGCCTGGGGCACGAGCTTCATCCCCCCACCAATCACATGGCCAGAAAGAGGCACAGGCTGTTTGGCTTACGCCAGTCAGAGCCTCGCCATAGAGTTCCTGCTGGGTTCAGCCCACCTGAACCACCTGGATACTCTGCAATGGGGTGGGGGCGGGGGGCTGTGGTTCACCTAGAAATGGGAGAGGTGATGGATGCTACAAAAGCAACTATTGAATGCCAACGGCACCATTTTCTTCAAAAGAAAAAGAAAATAACTGCTTTTTCTTTTTCGGATTGTCATGAGACTACAGATATTGTTTAGAAGCAGCATTTAATTTTTTTTTTAGAGTCGAAAGAGAAAGATAGAAATAGGACCGTATTTATCTACACAAAAGAACAATTTCATCAATATTATCACGGTTAGGAATCCAAGCGTTCTGGAATCTGAGTCCTTTGATTTAAATTGTGTCTCCGTCACTTACTAGCTGCATGATATTGGGTAAGTCAATTGGCATCTGTGTCTCGGTAAATGAGGATAGTGCCTACATCATCAGCACTAAATGAAAGCACACATGCAAATAAATCTTGTAGCAATAATAAGTGCGCCATGATGTCACCCATCCTTCACAATGTGGCTTCTATGGGCAGGGACCTCGCCTGCCTTATTCACTGCTGTAACCCCAGTGGCTGGCATATAATAGGTGTCCGATAAATACTTGTGGGAAGAATGAATGAATCTCCTTTCCTCCATCTCTAACTCTTAACATAAGAGTAAAGAAGAGGAAAGAGTTAAGCAAATTAGAGGCCAGTACAGCTGGAGCCAGTTCTTGGTTGACGGCCAGCACGAAAATCCAGGAGGAACAGGGTTTGGAGTTGTAGATCCACTTTGACTGCGGTTGGAAAAGTGCAGCTGACAGGGTCTGGAAGAGAAGAGAGAAGTGTTTGCTAAATCCCACAGCACGGGCATTTTTTCTTTCTTTCTTTCTTTTTAAGCCTGAGAAGCAAAGGATGAAACTGTATCATCTGGTTCAGTAACATAATCTTAAAATAAAATGAAAAAATCGGGGAGTTTCTCTGTGGGAAAAGAGAACAAGAGGATTCAAAGGAAAAAGACAATAGAGAATTTAATCCAAAACATCTAAAAGCAAGTCTTTTTTTCAGGGATTTTCAGATATTGTCTACAGAAAGAGAAAAAAAATTGAAAGAGAGAGAAGAATAAAACTGTGAAGATGTTTCAAACATGAGGACTCACATGAATCTTTAAAAAATACCTACAAGAATTCCTTATTCGTGCAGACAAACTTGCTCAATTTTGATCCTCCCCCTTCCCCTCTCCCCCAAATCTTTATCAGCTGGGCTTCTACCAAGATGTGGCAGAATATGGACTACACATGGGTCCTGCTCAGTGAGAAGAAACAAAACTAAGCTAAACTCTGCTCCCAATACAAAGTAAGTGAATATTCACTTTGGAATATTCAGAGAAACAATATAAAACAGAAGTCGTGTGGAAGACATAACAAATGCACCATTTCACATCTTTGTTTTAAATACACTGTTTAGTTTAGAATAGCTTTAGATTTACAGAAAGCTTACCAAAAAAGAAAAAAAAAAAAGTACAGGTAGTTTCCATATATACCCTGTACCCAGCATCCCCTGTTAAGATCTAACATGAATAGGCTCATTAGCCATAACTAATGAACCAATATTGACACATTGTGATTAACTGAAGCTCATACCTTATTCAGATGTCTTTAGTTTTTACCTAGTGCTTTGCTCCAGGATTCCATCCAGGGTCTCACATCACAGTTAGTCATCATGTCTCCTTAGGATCCATTAAACTGTGACAGTTTTAGACTTTGCTTCTTTTGGGTGACCTGGACACTTTGGAGAAATTCTGTAAAGTGTCCCTCAATTTGGGTTTGTCTGATGTTCTTCTTTTGCTTCGACTGGGATTATAGTTTGGGGGAGGTAAAGTGCCGTTCTCACTACGTCATATCAAGGGTACATTATCAACATGAATTACCACTGATGATGTTAATCTTCTGTACTTTTACCCCCTTTCCATACTGTATCTTTGGAAGAAAGTCACTGCACACAGTGTAGGGAGTTGTGCTCTACCTCCTCAAGGGGGCAGTATCCACATACATTTTTTTAAAAATTCTAATGTATAGGAATTTGTCTCTTCTCCCCACTTATCTGTTTATTCAATCATTTATATTAGTATGGACTTGCATTAGTCTACTAGGGCTGCCATAACAAAATACCATAGATTGGGTGGCTTCAATAATAGAAATTAATTTTCTTGCTGTTCTGGAGGCTGGAACTCTAAGATCTAGGTAATAGGAGGGTTGGTTCCTGATGAGACCTCTCTCCTCAGTTTACAGATGGCTACCTTCTCACTATATCCTCACTGTGCACATACCAAGAGAGAAGGATTTCTGGTGTCTCTTCCCCTTAAAAGGGCACTAGTCCTTCAGGACTAGGACCCCACCCTTATGACCTCATTTAGCCTTATTTACTTCCTTAAAGGCCCTATTTCCAAATATAGTATCACTGGGTGTTAGGGCTTCAGCAAATAATTTGGGGGCGGGGGAGGATACAATTCAGCCCATAACAGGGCTCAGAATTATTTATTTTAGACTTTGGGTTATAATCCAATACTATATTATTTATTTTGCTCATCAAGTAGCCTGTGGGAGCTCTTTCAGCTGACTCTTGTGTCCCCTTGACATATCCCATCAGTTTTGTTTTTGAGCACTTCCTTATTTTCTGTGCTACAAGATACCCCAGGTTAATCTTGTATATTACGTGCTCCAGCCTTAGAATCAGCTGTTTCTCCAAAGGCCCTGAATTCCTTCTATCGGACAATGGTATTAGAAACCCAGATCTGGTCCCTGGGTTTGCTTGTTGCCATTGAGTGCTGTTGCCTCTAGGCCCTCTCGGCAATAGCAGTTCTTTTAGTGCTTTTTATGTTGACTTTTCAGAGTCTGATATAGTGTCTTGTCCCAAACCTAAAAAGGAGAAATAGGTTGATAGAAAAGGTAAGTTCTTGGGAATCAGACAGAAATCCTGCGATTTATCATCAGGTTTCACCACTTACCAGACAAGTAACCTCCTGCAAGTTACTTAACCCCATAAAGTTTAGGTTTCCTTATTTTTAAAATGGAATATTTAAAAATATGTTAAAAGAGATTATGTACATAAAGGGCAAAGCAAACCATAAAGCTCATGATCAATAAATATTAGTAACCCCTTATCATATCATGGGCCACCTATTATGTCTGCAATTTGGACTTTTGAGCAAGAGATAATTGCACAAAAACTACTTTGGTAAGTAGTTTTCTCCACATGCAAAATCCAATGCAAGAATAAGTTGACTTATTTATG
Source organism: Phocoena sinus (assembly GCF_008692025.1). Taxonomy (NCBI): domain Eukaryota; kingdom Metazoa; phylum Chordata; class Mammalia; order Artiodactyla; family Phocoenidae; genus Phocoena; species Phocoena sinus. The sequence goes on from NC_045764.1 coordinate 6,549,930, forward strand.
AAGATTCTGTCCTGTATTTCAAACTAGCTATTGGACAACTCTAAATGGGTATATAGATATTACTTCAAATTTGAAATATTTTAAGCTAAATTCTTTTCCTTAAACTGAGTCCCACGTTGGAATTTTTTTTTTTTTTTTTTTTTTGTGCCACGTGGCTGGTGGGATCTTAGTTGCCCAACTAGGGATTCAACCCGCCCCCATGGCAGTGAAAGCTCCAAGTCCTAACCACTGGACTGCCAGGGAATTCTCCCAACATTAGATTTTTACATTTCTAAAAGGAGTAGTACCATAGTTCATCCTAATTATCCAGATTCGAACTCTGATAATACCAGACTAGATATTTCAGACTAACCCTCCTGCTAAGTATAATTTTAAAATATTGACAAAGGAGACAGAGAAAGAAAAATACCATATTGCTTATATGTGGAATCTAAAAAAAAAAAAAAAAAAAGGTACAAATGAATCTATTTACAAAACAGAAATAGAGTCACAGATATACAAAACAAACTTATGGTTACCAAGGGGGAAAGAGAGGGGCATAAACTGGGAGATTGGGATTGATATATACACACTACTATATATAAAATAGATAACTAATAAGAACCTACTGTATAGCATAGGGAACTCTATTCAATACTCTGTAACGACCTATATGGGAATAGGTTCACTTTGCTGTACAGCAGAAACTAACTCAACATTCAATAAAAATTAATTAAAGTTTTTTAAAAATAAAATAAAATATTGACAAAGTATTTTTCAATAGTCTTAAAGACATAGGAGCATTTATAAGTCATTAAGGAATTGTCAAGCCAGTGTCCAATAGAAGAAGGAAATTCAGAGAGGGTAGCCAATATCTGGAGCGATTTTTCCCTAGAAGAACTTTCTATTCCTCTAATGAAATGGAATACTGAGAGGCTGGGGTGGATAGGACTTAACGGGATGAAGGGAACAAAAATCGTAATCCATGGTCTTGCCAAGAGGTTGTTCAATGGCAAATACTCCATATTTAGTGTTGAGACTCTAAAAGTCTATACTCTAAGGAGGAATTGGAAATAGATTGGCCCTCCCAGGGACTGAAGCTCAGCTTCAAGTCATCTCAATCTCTGGAAATTGATTAAAATGAGTGAGTGGTATGACTGCTCATAGTCGCCTGCCAAAAATAAGTGTTAAATTCTATTTGAATGAAGAGGACATGATTGCAGGGCTCAAGTTACTTGTGTAGTTTTTCATATATGATACCCTGGCATTTAATTTTTTTAATATGTTCTTACTTGAAAGGCACCAAGTAAATAGATAATGTGATCAAAACACAAGAGAAACAAGAGATGATATAAATAAACCCCTCCCCCATAATTCACATAATGAAGTTAACAGACACAATCTTTAAAATAACTCCAAAACCGTTTAATAAAACATAAACCAAGATTGAGGTCTTTGACAGAGAACTGGAAACTATAAAAATAAAATAACCTATGGCAATTCTTTAACTTAAGGGTACAGTAACCAAATTTTAGAATTTGATGGACCAATTTAGTAGCAGATTAGTCACAATTATAGAGCTAATCAGTGAACTGGTAGATAAATCACAAGAAAAATATTAAGATGAAACATGTAGAACAAAACAGATGGAAAATATCAACATAAAATAACAATAGAGGCTTTACTGTGAGAAGGTCAAACATACACTAATTGGAGTCTCAAAAGAAGATGAGAGAGACAGTGGGAAAGAAGGAATACTTGAAGAGATAATAACTGAGGATTTTTTTAAAGATGAAAGATATTAACCCACAGGTTCAAGAAGTTCTATACCTCATGAAGTATAAATAAAAAGAAAATCACAACTACACATATTAAAAGCACTAAAACAAAAACATTTCACTACCCATCCCCACTGCATTGCACCATCCTAATTCTGACCTTTAATTTTTCACAAGTAGACTAATATATTTATGTAACTACTATTCTCTATTTCTCCCTCATTTACAAAGCTGTCAAATTAATATTCCTCAAACATCATTTCTTATCCAGAAAATACTCAGAATTATTTGGTAACCTCTCTACAACCTGATATTGCCCAAAGGAGTGTTAATTGAGAAGGATCAACTAAGACAGCAGGACCCGAGGTCCCCAGTGAAGGGCAGGCACATGTGGATAAGTGAAAGGAAAGATTACATAATTCCATGAGTAATCCATAAGCAATCAGAAGTGTAAGTAATAATAATGACTAACACTCATAATGCTTTTCATATGGACCCTCATAGGTTGACGTATTTTAACTCATTTAGTCCTCACAACTCCATATGATATACTGTTAGTATCTTCATTTTACAGTTGGGGAAACAGAGATGGTAAGTAACTTGCCCATGGTCACACAGCTAAGTGACAAAGCTGAGCTATGGACCCATATATCTGGCTCCAGAACCCATGTTCTTAATACCTACTGTCTCTGCACGTATGAGCAGCAATGGTTTCTAAACAGAATCATAGTAGGACTGAGCTGACAGCAAGGATTAGAGTTCAGTAGAGAAATGTTGACAGTGTTTAGAGCTAATCTCTCACCTCCCAAGAGTGATAGTCACGTGAATGAGTCACACTGTGACTAAGGGCTAGACAGCAATCTTAACATCACTATAAAAAGAATTAAGTTTTAGAGCCCTTCTCTCCCTGGGATTACCATTATTTCCACGATTTGGTACAAAAATACGTAGTGGCACAGGTTTTTCAGGGATTTCATAGGAAGTCACTCTAACATCTACACTGAACAAGTCCTCCTCGCAAACCAGTTGAAAAATGGCTAAGCTTAATCCATTTGGTTTAGTTTTCTCCCTCCAGAAATGCTACTTGGCATCTTTCTTTTTCTTTTATGAGAGTGTTTTAATTTTCATCTGCTGGTTTTAATTTAACTTGTCATATTTCTAGTTTTTTGTGCCTGTGCCCAGAGGCCTCTGGGAAAAGGACACATTTTTTAATAAGTCGAAACAATAAAAACCAGAAAGGTCAACTTAAGTCAATTAGTCACGTTTCAAGCAATCTAAGTAGAAGACAAGAAATTCACTTCCAGCCTTCAAATTGTTCTCTCAAAGACTGCTAACCCTAAAGACGCAGACGTAGGGAATGGACTTGAGGACACAGGGAGGGGAAGGGTAAGCTGGGAAGAAGTGAGAGAGTGGCATGGACATATATACACAACCAAATGTAAAATAGATAGCTAGTGGGAAGCAGCCGCATAGCACAGGGAGATCAGCTCCGTGCTTTTTGACCACCTAGAGGAGCGGGATAGGGAGGGTGGGAGGGAGACGCAAGAGGGAGAGGATATGGGGATATATGTTTATTTATAGCTGATTCACTTTGTTATAAAGCAGAAACTAACACACCATTGTAAAGCAATTATACTCCGATAAAGATGTTAAAAAAGAAGGCTGCTAACCCCAGAAACAGACTAGGGCATTCCTGCACAGAGAGAATTAAAGTGATCAAGGTCATGGGTACAGATAACTTAACTGTCATGGTAAGCAGGAAGCCTTTGAATGTAAGTTACACAGATGACAAAATGCATGGATACCATAGGAGGCGTATGGCATTCTATAGGGGCTCTAAATGTCCTAACTTGGTTCCATGTCTTAGCACAGATGAATTCTGCTAAGATTGAACTTTTCTAAGTCAGGGGCCCCAAGGGACCCCAAGCCATAGGGTCCCTTGTTTTCCAGATCGGTGTGAGCAGAGTAACAACCTCATCTTTTTTTAAAGTTGCATCATTAATAGTCCATTTTATTCTTTCGTTGATCACGTGGCCATGTTCTTCAGAGGTAAGTGCTCTCCTAAAATCTTCCCCACACCCATTCTTCTCTAACCACCCCCTGTTAGTTTTGCTCCTGGCACTTACCCACTTAATTATATTCTTATCAGGCTGCCATCTCCTCACTGCATCATAAGCTCCAGGAAGGGAAGAACTATATCTCTTAAATTCACAAGCGTATCTCCAGGGCTGGCACAGTACCTAAGACATAGTTGGCGCTCTTATTTGTTGATGGGATAAAAAGAAGGACTAAACAAATAACAAAGTTAGGTAGGCCAGTGAGATTGAGTGGAATAGAGTCCTTGCACAAGTGACATGGAAATCTGATTTGACTAATAGCTAGCTGGGAAAATATGAAACACTGTTTTTATGGGCAAATTCTTTCCTACCCCCCTCCTCCCTTCTTTCCTTCCTTCTCTCCTTATTTTCTCTCTTCTTTTTCCCTTTTTACCTGATTTGCAAAGCTACCACAAGGAAATAAAGATGGTGATAAACGTGAGAGAGACCAACTCAAATTTGGGAACTTTGTAATGAAAAGGTCATCTAAATGGTGAGACTACATCATTTTTTCACAAGAAAATCTCACACGCTTTAATAGGGTCACAGACACTAGAGGGCAGTCCGAGACACCCTTTTAGCATCTTCCCACTGTGGAATAAACACAGCAACCTAGTTTGGGGTTTAAAACACACTCAGAGGGCTTCCTTGGTGGGGCAGTGGTTAAGAATCCGCCTGGCGGTACAGGAAACACGGGTTCGAGCCCTGGTCCAGGAAGATCCCACATGCCGCGGAGCAACTAAGCCCATGTGTCACAACTACTGAGCCTGCGCTCTAGAGCCCGTGCTCCGCAACAAGAGGAGACACTGCAATGAGAAGCCCGCACACCGCAACGAAGAGCAGCCCCCGCTCGCCGCAACTAGAGAAAGCCCAGGCGCAGCAACAAGGACCCAACACAGCCAAAAATAAATAAATAAAATTAAAAAAAAAAAGAAAAAAGAAAACACACTCAGATCACCAATCAGATGCTCCAGCCTTCATCTCCTCCCATAAGCGGAGGACTCCTCTGTGACTCCCCCACCTATTTGTAGGAGACCTTTGTGTCTCGCCGGAGTCCTTCAGCAACCTCCAAGGGCTGAATGAAGAGTTTGGCTGCTTCAGAAGGCCACAGCTGCTGTCTCCCCCCAGAACCCACAACTATTTACCCTTGTCCTGGGTCCACAGAGATGCCTGCAGGATTGTGTTCACAAAAGCCTCTGCTTTCAGGTCCTGGTGCAATGGGGTCAGTGTCTGTGTCCAGCCCGCCCCGCTCCTCCCCCATGCATATGTTGAAATCCCAACCCCCAATGTGATCGTATTGGGAGGTGGGACCTTTGGGAGGTCATGAGGGTGGAGCCCCACGATGGAATTAGTGCCTTACAAAAGGGACCCCAGAGGACTTTCTCACCCCCTTTCTGCCATGTGAGAATACAATGAGAAGTAAGCCTCCCAGTCTATGGTATTTAGTTAACGGCTGCCTGAACGAAGTAAGACGCCTGGCACGTGCACAGGTGGGGAGAATGCCTCACTCCTCATTTTAAGTGACTCTCTTTCCGCAGCACCAGTGTTGAGGCCCCGCACCCTAACACCTTATTGAAATTTAACAATAATAAAGCCCCTCGAATATATTCCCACAGCCTCCTAGGCACCGACTGGACTCAAACATAAGCCTTTGGAGAACTGCACTTCCCAACTGCCAGGCTCCACTAACTAAGATGTTGTGAGCTTTTACAACTAAGATGTTGTGAGCTTTTTCCCATGGAAGTTCGCTTTAGTCACTGTGGCCAACCCATCAGACGTGTGTAGGTTTTTCAAGATTCTGGAGTGAGCTGGCCCTAATTAAAATCTGTCAATCAAGGTCTTGCGTATAAGCTCAGCTGCCTGGGGTCTTTGACTCTCAGGAAGATTTATCCCCGGATGTCCAGGTTCTGGAAGAACATCACTGGCCTCACTTACCTTCCTTTTTTAGAGAAAGAATTGTTTTATTTATTTTTATTTTTGTTAAAGCAGAGTTGTTTTTAAAAGGCTCATTCTAAAAAGAGATCGAGTCAGAGTCTGGTGGGAATTTTCCTTCAGCTGAACCAACTGCTGGCTGTGCTTGAACGTCTGCCAGCACGGGGGCCACTGCTGCAGCACTTTTAACTTAAAAGTGGCTAATAAAATCACGAAGGGAAATCATAAAAGAGAATGACAAACAAAATTATCAAAAAGAAAAAAAAAAAGATTTTACTATAATGAGATTCATCCTCCAGGGACCAGAAAGAGAAAATTTGCAGACATAAGCTTATGCTAGCAGAGACACTTGACAGATTTAAAAGTTGTTTGCCCAAAGTAAGTTTAATTGACCAGTGTTTACTAATCAGTGGTTTCTAATATTGCAGAAACTCTGAGTCCAGTTGGGCAAAAAAAAGAAAAAAAAAACCAAAAACAAAGAAACAAACCAAAAAAACCCCTGAGATCACCTCAGTTACCCAAAATACAAGAAGAGATTGAAAAACTACGTTCCATTTGTGGTGCATTCGTTTTTAAAGCTGATGGAATCTTCAAGAACACATTGTTTTTACACTGGCTTATTTTGTAAATGGTTCAACATATTGAAATTGTGGTTGTATTAATGAAATAATCAGATCGGGACTCCCTTAGCTCTTGATTTGGAGGCAGGATCACTTTTTATCACATAAAGAAACAGATTTAAACATAGCGGGGAGGGACTTCCCCAGTGGTCCAGTGGTAAAGACTCTGCCTTCCAAGGCAGGGGATGCAGCTTCAATCCCTGGTCGGGGAACTAAGATCCTACATGCCACGGGGCACCTAAGCCCATACACCACAACTACTGAGCCCGCGTGCCGCAAACTACAGAGCCCACGTGCCCTGGAGCCCTCACACCACAACGAGAGAGAAGCCCCCGTGCCGCAACGAAGACCCGACACAGCCAAAAAAATTAAGAAAATAAATAAGTTAAAGAAATAAATATTTTTAAAAATTGTTAAGAAATAAAATAAACAGTGGGGAATAGTAATTGGTTATTAAGTTACAAACGTATTTGGTCTTCTGTTAAAAAGTATGCACCAATGGTTAAATGTTACAACATCTCTATTTTTAAGTACTTCGTACATGGCTACAACCCAGAGAGCATTTTTTTTTTCCGAGGGTACTCTTTACTTATTTTTGGAACGTTTGGGCCAAATCTGTTCCATCTTTGACCTTTGGGTTCTTTTCTTTTCTGTTTAGGCAAACAACTATGTATACCTTTCTCAGTATTAAATATACACACGTACTCACATGCATGACAAACAATTCCCAGACTTGCTTTTCTGACAAATAAATCAGTGCTAGTAGACCTTTAAAATGTCAAACTTCTCATTCAGCATAAGACCTGTCACTGTCCATGTGTTTCTCTGACGGTACCCCAAGTTTTACTGATTGGCACGGTTCCCACGTGTCAGAATAGTGCAATGTGCAAGACACCTATGCAGACCTATTCTGTCCCTGTAATTATTGCAGATTTTTTTTTCTGGCTTCTTGGAAGATTTACTACTCTCCCAGGCTCTTGGTCTCCCAGGGAGGTCAAAGAGCTTCAAGTAAGTTTGCTTCCCCTCCACTCTTTGAATACCAAGGTACCACCGAACCCTTTTCTGAGACCTCTTAACACACTGCTACATTATGCCACCTCTCAATCATGACTCATGGGCATGCTCAAAGGGCCAGCCCAGAAGAGCTTGCTACTTTAGAAAGGTGACTTCTCATTATTGCCATAACGTACAAAAACATACTTATAGACCTAATAGTATGAGGAACTGTTTTTGGCATCTGCTGGTCCTGGGTTCAAATCACACCACTTACTTGCTCTGTAACTTTGTATATGCTTGTACCTCTCTGAACCTTAATGCCCTCATCTGTACAGTGGAAAGTGACACTATTAAGAATATAGGCTTGTTGTACAAATCAAGAACAAGTGTGTTTTAGAAGAAACGGACAACTGTATGTATCCAATTATGTGGCAATAAGTAGAATTTTCTTTCCTGGCCTACCCCTATCTTGAATTAAAAATAAGGAACATGCTAGAAATATCAAAAAGCGAGACAGTAGCAAAAGGGGATACCCTGGTGATGTGCTGATTTATACAAATCAAAGCATTTTATAATATTGAGCTACTTATGTCTGGTAGGTTGGTATGTGGACCAAGTGTACATCTAGGATTATGCTATTACTTTCTTTTTGTTTTTAATTGCACTTTATTAATTTAAACAAATAGAGATAATGACTGCTTATGTTATCTTTGTAAATCTTTTGAAACAAGCCCTCATAAAGACTTGAGAAAAGGCTGGATTTTTTAACTCAAAATACTTTTTTAAAAATAATTTTTATTGGAGTATCGTTGCTTTACAATAGTGTGTTAGTTTATACTGTACAGCAAAGTGAATCAGCTAGAGATATACATATATCCCCTCTGTTTTGGATTTCCTTCTCATTTAGGTCACCACAGAGCATTGAGCAGAATTCCCTGTGCTATACAGTAGGTTCTCATTAGTTATCTATTTTATACCAGGTATCAACAGTGTATATATGTCAATCCCAATCTCCCAATTCCTCACCCCCCCCCCCCATTACTTTCTACCTATTTAGGTGTTCCATTTCAACATAAGACTTGCCTGCAATGTGATGAATTTACACATTTCAGCATGCAGTCTCAGGAAGTGATGGAGTTGAGGTTATTTCCCAGTCTCAAGGTCTCCCACAGCTCTGAATATGCCCATGTGTATGTTGCATGTGAATTACCCACTGAAATTTACTCTAGGGAACGTCACTTTTATGAACACTAGTAACCTGACCCAAGGTAGTGGACTTTGTATCCAACACAAGTGGACTTTTGGACTGAGAAAAATGTTTTCTACCCTCTACTTTTAAGTCCTTGTCTGGGAAAGGACTATACAGTTAGGAAATGATCCAGATGTGATGATTTACTACATAATCTTCTGATCGCTTATTAATTTTTAGCATTTCTACAGGGATGAGACAAGCAAAGATGAAAATGTAAAATTTAATTCAGTCTGCCAAGTGGGTTCTAATGTAAGAGAGAGAGAGTCTAGCTCTTCAATGGGAGCAGAGATTTTCTGTGGATGGACTCCTACATCTGCACCGCCAGACTAGACCACTGCTCTGAATCACACTTTACGCTTCCGGCTTCTCCGGGATCCCATGCTAGTAACAGACTCAACACGTCCAGCATCTAACTCACCATCTACCTCCCAGTCCGCTCTCCTTGCCCATTGCTTCTGTTTGTGATTCTCCTCTTCTTGGTCGATACCTGCAGACTCGCCTTGGGCTCTCCTTCACTTTCCTTCTGCCATCAGTCTTCTGGCCCTTTCCCTGCCAGAAAAGGGCCTGTTGGGCTTCCTAGTTAACCCGTTGGGCTTCCTTTCCCTTCCATCTGTTAATCATGTCGAAGTCCTCATCAGCCAGGGCATTTGGGCAACAGCTGCTTTGCTTTCTCTTCCTTCTAACAACCAACCGCCTTCCACCAACACACACACATCCTCTACTAAACTTCTGGAATCCCTGTGGGCATGTCATGCCTTTGCTGTAGAACCGGCTCCCTCTGCCTCAATAAACGTTCTTGCCATGAAGATCCTTTCTCAGGACGTCCATCCCTACCTCCCACTGCTCTCCAACCCACACTTTTATTCTGATCCCTTTGCACAACCATTTCATCCCAGCCTTTCTTGTCTTTAATACCTTCCCTCAATCACTCCGCCCCCAATGTCCAAAGCCAAGCCTCACATTCAAATTTCTGTTGAAATCTACCAACACATCTCCTTAAAATACTGTAGACCCTACGCACCTCTCCCGTCTCTATACCTATATAACCCCAGCACCACCCTGTTTAACGCTTAATAGAATCTCTCTTTCCCCATCAGTCCTGTTTCCCTGGAAGACCACATGTTATGTAAGGGCTTCTACATCACGGTTCTCCTCTGCCTTCCCCCCTACTCATCCCTCACTCCCTACCCCAAGCAGAAGACACAGAAAGAGATCAGTAACACCGGTGGTGGATTGGAACTGAAGTTTGAACTCCCGCTGACTCCAACCTACACCCTCGACCCCTGCTGGGGGTAAACTGGAAATTCCGACATTCCCACCTTTGCCAGTCTTCACCACAATTACACAGGGTTAAGGACATATAGGGCCGAGTCATTTGACGTGTGCCACGTGCCTTTGAGAAAGACCTAAATAAAATCTCCAGGATTGCTCTGTTTATCAGTTACCTCGGCAGGGAGGTCGGGTAGAGGTGGGGAAGGAGAGGACTGTACAAACGCACATCGACCCTGAAAGGGTCTTCAGGCTGTAGAGGTGATGCAAAGATCCCTGCTTGGTCTGGCCTCGTCCCTCGTGCTGGGGTACGCTTTCACAGTCTTCCATTTGGGAGACACTGGAGTAAACCCTCGCCCCATGCGGCGGGGGCCAGGGGAGCGGGGAGATCGGCTTCCAAAAGCAATGGCTTGACTTGGCCTGTGTGAGGCTCAGATCGTTCTTGAGATGTAGAAAAGCCGGGCGGCCGAAACAGGCGCCGGCCGCCAGCGGAGCCGCGGGCGGCGAGGGAGTCGCGGACTCCGGCCCGCAGTGCGCTGACGCGCCGCTAGGAGGCGCCCCGACCGCGCCGCGGCCCCTCCCGCTGCCAGAGGAGGGCTCGGATCCCCTCCGCCAGCCCCCCGAGCCGCGGGACCAGGCGGCCGGCAGACCGCAGGGGACGCGCGGAGGATCGCCCGGGGCTGTCACCGCGGACGCGCCGCGCGCACCGACCCGGGCCGCGGGCATCGGGGACCGCCAGCCGCCACGCCCGCCGTTCCCCAGCCGGGGTCTTCGGCTCCCGCCGTCCGGTGAGCACCGGCCGGGCGGAGGGCGATGTCCGCCCGGGCCCGCCGCGGTCCCCGGGGCAACCGGGCGCCGCCCCTCGCGCCCCTCTGCTGCTTCTCGGCCGCGCTGGTGGTGCTGTGGTCGCCCGCCTCGCAGGCGTTCAACTTGGACGTGGACCAGCTCACGGTGTACGGCGGCCCCGAGGGCAGCTACTTCGGCTACGCGGTGGACTTCCACGTACCTGCCGCTCGCACGTAAGTTTCCCCGCGCGCGCGGGCCCACCCCGCCCCAGGATGGGTCCCTGCCCCTCTGCCGGAGGACCCGCGCCTGTTCCCGCAGCCTGATGGCAGGCGATCGTGAGAGCCCATCGCGCTGCCCGCTGGGGGTCCCGTCCGGCTCCCCACCACCAGCCTCTTCTCTCGCCTTCCATGCTAGATGTGCCTTGTGAACTTTGAGCTAGGGACATGCCGCTTGCCTAGAATCCGAAGGTCCCGGGGAGGTCCCGAGACAAAGACTTCAGCATCGTACAAAAGGGGGAAACGGGACCGAGCGGACTCAAGCCAGTGAAAACCACGACCGCAACATGGTCTGTTTATACGTAGCCTGTAACCGTTAAGGGTCTGGGCGCAAGTGCTGTCTGCTACAAGCAGCTGGGCTCTGTCCTTGGCTCTTCCCCCCCACCCCCGCCCGCCCCTCTTCCCTCAACTCACTATATACATAGCTCCACCTAGAGAAGAATTAGGACTATTTGCACCCTCTTCCAAACCAGGTTTCAGACGCCCATAGGTTTCCGCGAGGAAATCAGGTTTGACAGTCGGTCTCCATCCTAAACACGTTTCTGCCCTTGACCCCGACCCTAGTCTCCGTGGGCAGGCTGCTCCAGAGACTGCGTCGCCTGCGCTCACGTTTACGATTCCCAAAGAGTAATTCCTCTCCAACCCTTTTCGCAGAGCGAGTGTCTTGGTGGGAGCGCCCAAAGCCAACACCAGCCAGCCAGACATCGTGGAAGGGGGAGCCGTCTACTACTGTCCTTGGCCCGCCGAGGGGTCCGTGCAGTGCAGGCAGATACCGTTTGACAACACCAGTAAGTGATACTTGTCATTCTCAACTGTGGGTCCTGGTTTCAAAGAGCCACAGCCATCCTGGAGTCAACTGTCCACTTTCTTTGTGCTCACGTGGCCTGTCTGATGGGTCTGTGTTGTGGGCAGCGCAGGTCCCTAGAGAAATCAGCTTTTTAAAGCCGGAGTGAAGGGGAGGAAAATGTTGAGTGCACCCCAGAGGGGGAACGGTATTTTGAGCGTGGGTTTTTGGGCGCATCCTGGTAACTTCTGTTCCCTTACTCTTCCGAAATAAGCATTTTCAGGGGGAGTGGATGGTCTGGAGAAAGGCAGATGTTATACCCTAACCTTGATTCCGGAGAGAATTTGGTTACTTCCCAAGGACAAATCTGGGAAAAGACAGACCCTTAGCATTAACAGTGCCCAAGCTCTGGAGGCAAGAGTCAGCTGCTACAGACCCAGATATCACTCCATGTTGCTGTTTAATTCTTTACAGAAAGAGAGAGTTTTCTTTCAAAATGTTGGACACTGGATGCAAACTAGTACAGGCAGAGTGTGGATGGATTACATTCATTTCCAAAATCCCTGGACAGATGTTTCTTATTTAATTAAAGGGAAAATACATTTTAAACAATTCAGGCTGTTTATGTTTCCTCTGGTGTTTTCTCCTTGGGTCTTGAGAAAACAATTTAAACTTAATGCTTTCAGAAACGTTAACACTGAATGTTTTAATCTGTACCTCCAAAACGTTATGAATTCAAAAGGTATATATTATCAGGAAGCAAATACTTCTTTTCAGAAAAATGTGAATGTGTCAACTCAAATAATGTTCTTTGATGAACAGTCAATTAAAATAGCTTTTGCACCACACAGCTATTTTATGATATATTCTTCATTATTGTTACATTAGTATGAATTTAGAATTTACGTAGAACATCAGTTTTCACAGAATTTTGATGAAATTGGATGGGTGTTATTTACCTGTTACTTTAACTGATTTGCAGTTTTTATTTTAAAGGAGAAAATAGTTTCAATTCTAAGTATATGGGAATCCTTTCCAAGAAAAAACTCCTATGCAAGCATTAGCTTGAATTATGACCAAACTAGGAAATATTTTATGAAAACACTTTAAAATTATGTTTTTCATATGTGTCTATATATGGTCACAACAGCTCATTTACCATTTTATTGACTAATTCAGTTATTTCATACCAATTTTTATAAACTTTTAAAGTTTAACTATTAGAAACTGGAAAAATTAAACCACTTGATATTAATTTGTGAAAGAAATCTTTCAATTTGTTGTTGAATCAGGACTTTAGATGCTTCTAATTACTGAGCTCTAGCTTGAGAATAAATTTCCTAAATCAGAACAATTAAGCATAAAGTTAAAGGTATTTTACTAATCCACATCAAAATCATTTGTATTTTAAAAAGTATTTTAAATGTAAGCCTTGATAAATAAAAACATAAATTGTTGGCATATTTGAATTTAAGCTAAGGGAGATTAGCATTTGCATTTTGAGACATTTGATGTATTTTTACCAACAGTCAATCTATAGTCATGGACATGAATTTAATAACCTTCTAGAATAGTCCCATAACATATCAACATATCAAATCAGGATCTGGTTAGTATATTTTCTCTTTGATAAGGAAGAGTCAATATCTTATCCAGATAAGATAAGTCACACCTGAATACCTTTCTAAGTACTAATCCCAGTAGATGTCACCGTTCAACAAATGAAAACCAGAGAATACAGACATCAATATGAATTATTGAAAACTGACCACTCCCAACCAAAACTTTCCAGTGTTAAATTACAATAGGCAGCATTTCCCAAAAGTTCATTCTAAAGCAACTGTTCGGAGCTTTGAATTCAGTTTCCCACAGAGAACTAATGCTGAAAGATCGTGCTTTGGTTTCCAGAATAACACATAGGAATGCACTTAACCCTTACTGTAGCTGAATCATATTTGCAATGAAACAGTAGGGGACAAACTAGTACAATTTTGGTGATTAACTAAATAGGAAAATAATGAGTGTTGAGAAAATATCAGTGTTCCTTGGAGAAAGAGGGGGGTAGATGGCACCTTCTGCACAGGTTCTCAGGAAGACATCTGGATGTTGCAAAGGGCTTTCGAGATTAATGCTGCTGGTTCTACAACTATGTCTTATTTTACTCCTAAATGGATGGGGGTTTTTTTTCTTTTTTTTTTTTTTGCCTCATGGCATGCAGGATCTTAGTTCCCTGATCAGGGATCGAACCCATGTCCCCTGCAGTGGAAGCATGGAGTCCTAACCCCTGGACCACCAGGGAATTCCCTGGGGTTTTTCTCTTGAGAGATGCATTCATCCTACTATTTTATACTTGCAACCATAATCGCCGTAACTTGAGGGTTCATTAAGTGGAACAAAGTGAGGGAACCAGGGAGGGAGATAGATGTTTCTGAAATAATTGAGCAAGAAATGAAAAAAAAAAAAAGCAAGGCATAGGAGGCCACACAACATTTGTAAGAAATGAATGGTCTATAACGGAATGAACAAAGCAGTGAACAGTGAAAGCCTGGGCAAGTTTGAGAGAGAGAAGAATGACTGAGAAAAGAAAGTTCCCCATTTAGCCATCAGGGGGTACTGTGGGCCCAGGAACCTTGGCTGCTACTGGGAATGGCCTGAGAATGGGTGGGGGAATAGGAATCAGAGGGGGGGCCAGCACACTACATACACATCATTTCTACCAAAGACCTTATCCGTGAGCCACAAGACGGTGGAATTGCCAGTGAATGCCGTTTGCTGCAAAGCTGTGAAAGGAAGGGAGGGACAGCAGGAGCCTGTAGAGCTATTTCCAGTTCAAGTGTCGGTTCCGTGAGCAGAGTATGATCTTGGAACCAAAGATGAAAGGCAGAAACAGAGGCATTCTGACTCTGGGTGTTGCAGTCAATACTACCAGATGTGTTGCATTTATTCATCACCTACTATGTACCAGTCACTTATACACATTATTTCTAATCCATACAACAAAATGACCATGTAAAACCCATTTTATGAGTAAGGCAACAGACATCAAAGGTGTTTAAAAGATACATCCAAGGGCTTCCCTGGTGGCGCAGTGGTTGAGAATCTGCTTGCTAATGCAGGGGACACGGGTTCGAGCCCTGGTCTGGGAACATCCCACATGCCACGGAGCAACTAGGCCCGTGAGCCACAACTACTGAGCCTGTGCGTCTGGAGCCTGTGCTCCGCAGCAAGAGGGGCCGCAACAGTGAGAGGCCCGCGCACCGCGATGAAAGCCCTCGCACGGAAACGAAGACCCAACACAGCCAAAAATAAATAAATTAAAAAAAAAAAAAAAGATACATCCAAGACCACACAATGGTAAACAGTAGATGCAGGGCTGGTCCTAACAGACTGCAAGTTCAAGGTTGGATCCTATGGAGCTGAGGCACCGCTCACCTTCCCTCCCCCTCCTCCACTCCCCCACCCCAAAGTTACCTTCACAGGTTCCAGTTAAAATGATCCTCCAGAGAAGATCTGAAAGGGGAAAGCAGTTTGGGCAGAAGGTTGTGGAAACCAGAGGTCGTAGAGACAGCCTTTGTCTTGGTGGGAATGATGGGTTGTATGTGCCCCCTCAGCTGCCTCTTGTCCTACCCTCTGCCCATGGGCAGCAACGTGCAGGTTTCCCCCAAAGAGGAAGAAAATTTCTCTGCTTGACAAAGTAGGGGCTCTGAGTGCTGGACACCCGCAAACTGAGATGCACATAATAGAGTGTGATACATGGGCATCAATATAGATCACATTACAAATATACCTTTGTACAGAGAGCCATGACTGTCTCTGTCTTCCACCCTGTCTGCTTTTACTATTACATCTGAATTCATCTGAATTCGAGACATTCTAAGTAAATTTGACCTCTTAATGATGTTGTTTCAACTTGTTCAGGCCCTGGGGGTGTCTATAAATTAATGCTCGCTGTGGTAACTTACTAAACTCTCTCAGCCTAGACGCTGGGGGAGACTGGCCTATAACTTAGACCCTGAATCTGGTTGTGATCTTGAACCTTAGTTTATTTAAGGTCAACTGCCTTTTTTTTTTCTTTCTGCCTTTGCGTTTGAAATATTTTTCATTAAATAGTAGTCATTTATTTTATTTTTACTTTATCCTATAACCTGGATTTTAAAAATTACTTACCATAAATGCAAAAATAGAGGAAGCTGGGAATTGCCTAGCACTTCAAATGTATGAAGACTATTAAAATCTGTGGTCCTTTCAAGTATGAAAAAAGAAAACTTTCAGGAAGCATATGGTGGTGGGGAGGGAAAAGGGTAGATAATTTTCCTGCTCTGCACAAAATCAAGTGGCTCCAAAAATGTCCTTCTCTCAGCTCCCTCCTGGCTTTCCTTCTTACTTCACTAAAATAAAATACCCCCATCACCAAACTGATTTCTTCCACTTTTGCCTCTAAACTGTGCCCCACGTCTTAAACGTAAAACATCACATCTGCCAAATTCATGCCTCTCCTTTCTGAATCTACTCCAAGGTTCATTGTTTTTCTTCTTCCTCCATTTTCCAAACCCACGTGTGGATTACATAAAAACTCCTAGGTTACAGCTCTCCAGCTAGAAGAAGGGTGAATGAGACAATGAAACGGACAATCCATCTTTGGAATGATAAGAAGGCAAAGTTGGGAACCCTCCCAGTTAGAGACCCACTTACAGAGTGAACAGGAAGAGGTGGGAGGTACCATTGAGATTTGGAAATCATCTGAGAAAGACAACCAGAATTTGCCTGGCCTTAATTTAGCATCTTTGTGTTCAAAAAAAGAAAGAAAGAAAAGAAAGAAAGAAAAAAGTAAAACTTAAAATGGAAGACAATTTGGTTAGGGTATTTCAAAGCTCTAGAATGGTAAGATTTTTTTCAGAACTGTGTTTTAGCTTGGAGCCGGGAAGCCTTTGTTGGGGGTGGAGGGGCGGGCAGGAGTCTGTTTTATTTTTCATTTCATGTCGAGTGAGCCCACAATAAGAAGCAGCTTAAAGCATCTGGCGCTGTGACTGGTACAGGGCTGTGTTTCGATAGCATTGGGTGTGCCCTTTTTCTCGTGTGAGGGTTGGGAAACATATTGGTCACATAAGTCTTGCTTTTCTAACTTCCTCAGAAAGAAACCAGTTTTTGTTCAGGAACAAAGCAAAGGCAAATGCAGGGCAGAGCTATCCCAGTAAATGACAGAGGAGATAACACCAAGGTGATAGAACTCAGAGAGAGCAGATATCTGGACTCCAGTAAGTTCAATTGAAAGTGGAAAAAAAAAAGGCGGAAGGCAGCCCAAAGATAACCTGCTCCTTTTAAGAATTAATATTGCCAGAGTTAGGGTAAGTTTTGCTTCTCACACACACATGAAAAAAAAAAATGTATACACACACACACACACAGATTGGGGCAGAAAGCTTACTCTGCTAATTACTGATCCCGCTGAGTCATCAGGGGTGCTTAAGCTGGAAGGCTTACTTATTCTAGAAGCAGTTCACGATGGCTCCCATGACTGACAGGCTGGCCCAACAGATGCAACCAACATCCCTCAGCTTCTCGCAGTTGGCTCTAACTTTCATGTGACAAAACACAACGGCCATCGAAGTCCTGGCATGAGAAGTGAAGGGGGAGCCGTCCCCACAGCTCACGGCACCGGAGGAAGCAATTAGAAAACGGAAGTCCTTGAAAGTCCAACTAGAAATGGGAAACAGATCTGCTCTACGGCTAGTTGGGTAGAATGAGCGTTAGGCATCTGTTGCTCAATCTGCAAAATTCTTTCAAGAAGCTGGACGTGTGTGTGATGCAACAGGCTTCCAGGCTCTCGGCAGGAAGGATCCGTGCAGCAGCTGCAGCATTCCGGGGAGGAATGTAGGAAATTGTCTTGAAATTGTCCTGAAGGCAAGAAAAACGCACTGGCGCATTGAAGCCGGCCAGGTGTGATGTACAAGTTCAAACTTGACCTGTTGTGTACAGAGTCCTGTATCTGTGAGTTGTGTTGATGAAGAGAATGGCTGACATTTCTAACAAGCTCAGCTAAGCAGTTCCCTGACGGACACCATCCAGATACACAAACATGGGTTTTTGAGGAAGAGAGAGATAAAAGGCTAATTATTGATCTTCTTAAAAGCGCTCACTTTAAAAATAGTTAATTTTCAGAATTCAGTTCAAATACATTTTCACATAACATTTTAGCGCATCAAGCAAGGTGTACGTGGATAATGAAACGCTAAAGTAGATTAAAAGTAGTTTTGATTCTGGGTTACGTTTATGGGGATTTAAGGTAGATAAGCAAATCGGGATGCACGAATAAGAAATTTATACTTTAAACATTCTACCCAATAACACCGGTGTTGCTCTATTATGGACCTCAGCCAGGCAGCTCTCAGACCAGCTGGGAGGGAATGGGGCTCGTCCCCAGCCCTGCAGAAAGGCCAGCTTCTGGATCTCTGAGACTTAGACCCAAAGGTCTGCAAGTGGAGAAATTCTTCTAGATCCACAGACACTGGCCAAAGTGATCATTTACCCTTTTCATTGTTTTAGTAGAAGTAAAGCATAGATTATAAAAATAAGTCTTTATAGAAATGGTTGCCAGGCATTAGGAGTAGGAAAGAGGGGTTGTCTCCAAAGGGGAAGACCAAGGGAATTTGGGGAGCTGACGGAACTTCCTGCATCTCGATTGTGATGATGGATCCATGATGGTATGTGTTTATCAAAATTCATTGAACTGTACATCACCAAGAGTGAATTGTACTGCGTGTAAATAAAACCAAAAAAAGAAAGAAAAAACATTATGGAGCAGAGCCATTGCTATGAGCATGTGGGCTTAAACTCTAGACGACAGGAAGGTCCGATGTAATAATAGCTGGAAGTATAAGGACACATCCCTGAAAAGCTAAGTAAGTCACCTTACTGCCCCCAAATAGGGGCAAACAATGTGTCAGGTCATCAGACCTTCTGTACATTGTTTAAATAAAGAACACTATATTCCGAACGTGTTTGGCAAGAAAACTGTGAATGGATGGGCTTCCCTGGTGGCGCAGTGGTTGAGAGTCCGCCTGCCGATGCGGGGGACACGGGTTTGTGCCCCGGTCCGGGAAGATCCCATGTGCCGCGGAGCGGCTGGGCCCGTGAGCCATGGCCGCTGAGCCTGCGCGTCCGGAGCCTGTGCTCCGCGACGGAAGAGGCCACGACAGTGAGAGGCCCGCGTACCACAAAAAAAAAAAAAAAAGAAAAAAGAAAACTGAATGGAAACATGTTGAATCGGAATAAATCTTTGCAACGAAGCATCATACTTACCAATTCTCATATCCTTGCTGAAATTCAGGGGCATGGGACCTCTCATTGATCATCTTTAAACTAAGGAGGTCTTACTTCAAACACATTATTGTAGTAATCAAAAGTAGTATAACTGCACTGCAGAGCATTAACTTATTAACATTAGGTCAATTTTATTCTTAAGCTCTGATATTTGACATGTGGCCACAGATTTGTGTATGATATTGCAAAAGCCTCTGTATCATTCTGCTCTGATTTACAGGACATGTAGAGATGAGAGAGAAGGGCACACACCATTGCTACAGGAATAGGTTTATGCAAGGACCCTACACAGCCCAGGTTACACACAGCATCTTACCCCAGGTGTACTGGGTCAGGGCCAACTCCCCCCAACCAGGTTACGGCTCCATTTCAGATCGGTCTGTTGTCACTCCCCACGATTTGCCCACGTGCCTCTGGCATAAGCCACCCCCACCTCTTACCATATGGTTTCCATAATACGTCATGGCACAGCTTACCTCTCAGCATCTATTACGTACACCCGTGTACCCACTTACCCTGAGCCCATGTCCTGGTGCCTCTCTCTTAACCACCCAGAACATCTTATTTTCCAGGAACAATTTTCTGGTATTTTTCTGGCTTCTCTCTTCCTACAATTCCCAGTAGAAGATATGTTTCAAAAATTAATTCTAAAGTTGCTGCAGATCCTTTTTTAGAAGAAAGGGGGCATAACACTAAAAAATAACATTTTCAAACATCCTACCTATGGATGTGTCTCATGTAAATGATGGTATAAATCACACAATTGGGTATTATAGAATCATAAAAAAATGAAGCCTACCAAGAATCAGGATTAAAATGGGGAAATGCTTTTGTTTTAATATTAAGTGAGGACTTCCCTGGTGGCACAGTGGTTAAGAATCCACCTGCCAATGCAGGGGACACGGGTTCAATCCCTGGTCTGGGAAGATCCCACATGCCGCAGAGCAACTAAGCCCGTGCGCCACAACTACCGAGTCTGTGCTCTAGAGCCCGAGAGCCACAACTACTGAGCCCATGTGCCACAACTACTGAAGCCCATGCGCCTCAAGCCTGTGCTCTGCAACAAGAGAAGCCACCGCAATGAGAAGCCCGTGCACCGCAACAAAGAGTAGCCCCCACTCGCTGCAACTAGAGAAAGCCCACGCGCAACAAAGACCCAATGCAGCTAACAATAAATAAATGTATTTAAAAAAAACTAAGTGAAAAACATAAAATTCAAAATTGTTTCTACAACTTGTAGAAGAGTACGAGAGGAGATGTGCAATGAGAGGCTATCAGGAAATGTAATTAAAACTGTTTTTTTTTCTTCTTTTTCTAGTGCATTTATTACTTATTTGTAAAAACCATGAACAGGTATTCATTTATGATCAGGAAAAATAATGACAAAATGAAACATGCAAAAATTTCTAAATGAAATTATTGAGTTCACCGAAGTGTTATGGAGATTAACAATGGAAAACCACAATTCAGGTTCTGTATTGGCTGAAAGCAATCTTAGTTGCTTCCTCTTTTGTCTTGAGTGTAGGTGGTAGAGTAGTTTAGAAATGTACTTATTTACACATAGGTGTTTATGCTTCAAAATACTGAAGACCAAGGGTGTTTTCAATGACAGTTATATGTGTAAAAATAAGAAGGTGCAGTGTATCACCTGTTTTCATTCTAGACTGCTCCCACATCAATAGAAACATAGGCTTGGTGGTCTGACATGACAGTTTCTAGAGCCTTTTAGAATAAGAGAGCTGTTTGTGGAGGCAAACTGCCTTACTGAGTCCACCAAATTAAAGGCTGATTTCATCCAGAAACGCCCTCATAGACATATCCAGAAATAATGTTTAGTCAGATATCCAGGCATCTCATGATCCAGTCAGGTTAACACACAAAATTAACCATCACATCTTCTTTGAGACTTACAATATATAGTCTCCTTGAAAAGGCACTGAGAATTCATGAACAAAAGAAACCCGTTGGACCCACAGGATAGAATATTTTTTGACAGTCATTTCTCCTCACATTTCTTAAGCCAAAGAATGCCCAGGGATTACTGTAGTATCAAATAACCCAAAATCTCTGGCTTAAACCAACAAAGTTTATTGCTTTTTCACACTATCTGGTTAATATGAACTGGAGAGGAGCCTCTGCTTATTCAAGTGACCCAAAGACCCATGCTGATGGAGATTCCTTATTGACACACGCTTTCAAGATCACTCTAACTGGGAAGGCATGTGGCAAATTGCACATCGTCTATTAAAACTTCCGCCAGGAATTGACATTTACTACTTCTCCTCACATTTGGTAGACCAAAGCACGCCTAGGAGGTTGGCCAGGCCCACTTATTTGAATATCTAACACTTGGTGGTAGACTGGTGTATTTACACACACCTATCAAAACTGTTTATGCACAACCTTTAAAAGAATACTAGAGGGCTTCCCTGGTGGCGCAGTGGTTGAGAGTCCGCCTGCCGATGCAGGGGACACGAGTTCGTGCCCCGGTCTGGGAGGATCCCACATGCTGCGGAGCTGCTGCGCCCGTGAGCGTTGGCCGCTGAGCCTGCGCGTCCGGAGCCTGTGCTCCACAACAGTGAGAGGCCCGCGTACCGCAAAAAAAAAAAAAAAAAAAAAAAAAGAATACTAGAAAGGAAATGCAATAGAAGAGGTGGTCTTTGCAAATGCAATGAGAACAGGTTTTTCTTCTATTTCTAATGGACATATTTTTCAGGACCTTTTTAGGGGGGACCTGAAATAACATAGTTCTTTGGGGCTATGGTCCCAATCCCCACATTTATGGTAAGAAGCAGACAGATGGCAAGGAAACGAAGGTGTTTCTATCAACAGATGTGAAGATATGGGTGAAACTCATACTGACAATCAGTTCTCAACTTGTTCCACCTGGTCTCCATTCTTTGGCACAGATATTGTCTGGGAGGACTGAGTATCCTTCATGTAAGTCAGACTCCTTGGGTGACATGTTATTAAATCATAATGTCTTTTCCCTTCAAAGCATCCTTTGGTTAACTTTAACTCATTTTTACTTACAAAATGCAGTTGACCCTGAATAACAGGGATTTGAACTGTGCCAATCCATTTATCGGAGGATTTTATTTCAATAAATATTACATTATTAAAGGATTCTTGGATGGTTGAGTCTGCAGATGCAGAGCTGTGGTTACAGAGGGCAGACTGTAGAACTTGAGCGTCTGACACTTTTGGTATCCTTGGTGAGTCCTGGAACCAATCCCCAGCATTGTTCAAGGGTCAACTATTTTCTCTTAAGGAACAGTGGACTTGAAAATAAAGCTTAGAGTTAGCAAACAGTAAAATCAAATTTCAGGGACAAGAGGAGCATTAGTAACTTTCTTCAAGCAGGTGCTGTCCTTGACCCTGGAATTATGGCCATGAACTTACCCTTGTGGGTTTTATAGTGAACAGCCAGTGGCAAGTTGAGAAAAAGTAAGGTAAGGCTAAGGGGACAGAGAGTGGTGTGTGTGTGTGTGTGTGTGTGTGTGTGTGTACACACACACACGTGCATGCACACGTGCACTTTCTTTTTTAGATTGGCTGGGGCATTATTTTCCTGTTGCTGCTGTAACAAATTACCACGTACTTCGTGGCTTTGAACAACACAAATTGATTATCATAGAGTTCTGGAGGCCAAGTCTAAAATAGGTCTCACTGGACTAAAATCAAGGTGTTGGCAGAGCTGCGCTCCTTCTGGAAGCTCTGGGGAAGAATCTGTTTTCTTGCTTTCTCCAGCTTCTGGAAGTTGCCCACATTCCTTGATTCGTGGTCCTCCTCCATTTTGAAAGCCAGCAATGTTCGGCTGAGTCCCTCTCACACTGCCGTGTTTCTTGCTCTCCTTTTCTGCCTCCTTGTTTCACATGAAAGGATCTGTGTTATTACTTTGGGCCCTCCAGATAATCCAGGGTAATCTCCCTATCTTAAGGTCAACTGATTAGCAACCTTAATTCCATCTGCAGCCTTAATTCTCCTTTGTCATGTAACCTAACATAGTCGGGTTTGGGGTATTAAGATGGAGACATCTTGGGGGCTATTATTTTGCTTACCGGAGGTGGTCAGAGAAAGCTTCACTGAGGAGGTGATGTTTGAGCACGGGCCTAAATCAAGTGAGGGAAGGAACCATGTGGTATGGGGCAGGGGGAATGTTCTACGTTGCAGGAGAGTCAGTGTTAAGTCCGGAGAGGATAGTGTTCTTGGGAAATGGAGAAAGGCCACTGGGTTAAAGAGAAGTAAGTCAAGAAAAGAATGATAGAAAATGAGGCCCAAGAACCAGGTCTAGGCAAGATTATATAGCACCTTAAAAGCCAGAGATAGGACTTTGGATTTTATTCTAAGAGTGATGGGCAGCCAATGGTGGTTTTGAGTAGACAAGTAACAGAATTTGAATTATGTTTTTAAAAGGATCGGTTTAATAGCGTGTAGGCAACCAAGAGCGGAAGCAAGGGGATGGGGTAAGAGACAGACCCATTGTCTGGTGGTAGAAAAGTGCAGTTTGGGTTGAATGATAGCACTTAGGGTTGAGAAATGGTTGGATTTGGGATTTATTTGAAAGTGCAGTTGGTAGAATTTTCTTTATGGATCAGATGAAGGGTACAGAAGAAGGAGAAAAATCTGATCTGAGTAACTGGAGGAATGGGACTGAGACAGGAAACAGCGGGGAAGGAGCAAATCTTAGAGAAAATATCCAGTTGAGTCCAGACACGAGAAACTGGAGATGCTTATTAGACATCCAAGTGATGTCAAGCGAGCAGTTAGATAAATAAACCCAGGGCTCAGGCAAGAGGTTTGGAGATTTAAATGTGGAAGTTGTAAGTATGTAGATGATATTTAAGGCCATGACTTAGGGAGATGGTGTGAATGAAGACAAGAAGTGAGGAGAAGCGAAGTGAAGCAAAGAGAAGAGAGGAGGGGAGGGGAGGGGAAAGGTCAAGGTTGAGACAGAGTCCTGGAGTCCCTGACATTTAAAGAAAAATTAGAGAATTGAGGAGGATGTATAAACAATGATAAGAAGGAGTGGCCGGTTAGACCGAAGAGGTCAAGAAGCCAGTGAAGCAATTCGTGTGCATTGGAGTGAACCCTGAACATCTGATTTGGTCACAGAACGTGACTGACAGCTGATAAAAGTAGTTGCAGGGGCATGAGTGTCAGGAGAGAATGGGAGAAGACCAACGGGAGACAGCAAGTCTGTAGAGCCATTTTTTCCCAAGGAGTTCCACCCTAAATGGGACCACAGAAATGTAATCATCGAGAAGACATGATAGCGTGTTTGTAATCTAATAGGAATTGTCCAGTCGATAGGGAAATGATGATGTTGATTAAAGGAGGAGAAGGATGTGCAGAAACAGATTCCCGAGTAGATGAAAAGGGATGAGTGGGACTTTACACAGATGGAGGGATTGGCCTTGGAGGAGCACAAAGACGGTCCATCCTTAGAGAGCAGAGAAAGCAGAGTGAGAGTGGGTTTGTGGGTTTGGCAATAGAAGGAAGAAAACAATCTTCTTTCATTTCTTCTATTTTCTCAGTGACATAAAAAGCAAGATTATCAGCTGAGAGTGAGGAAGTAGACGGAGAAGGTTGAGATAAGGAGAAAATGTAAATAGTAACAGTGAAATGGCAGAATGCATTAAGCAACAAAGTGCACAGGGACTGCCCGGTAAATCCTATTTAAAATCTGAATTTATTTGGGGAAGGAATACATTTTGCCTCTGCTCAACCTATAGTATGGTCCTACTTGTTTGGGGTAGAGTTTAAGATTTCCCAGACGATAATTCCATCTTGGGTATTAATCTTCCATAAGTATACATTGCAGAAACAGAAGGTTTGAATGCTGAAGTTCCTGTTTTGTGTAATGTCGGGAATGGTGATTTTGTTTTAAAACCACAAAATGAACCATTTTGTTAGATGATGGTTGGTTCCCTTTTTACCACAGCTTCTGGCAACAGGGATGAGGTCCTGAGGAAAATACAAGCATACAACAGGAGCTTTTCAAGTGCTCTTGGGAGGCAAGTTTATATAGCCTTCATCCTGAAACCCAATCATATCCTGTATTTAAAAGTATTGCTTTGAGGTCATAGTGAAGAGATTTATGTCATTCAGTCTGCTTCCTGAGATTCCCATGCTGAGAGATTTTCATAACTTCCTGAAGCAAATACATTTTGGGGACCCGAACAGAGAAGCATGCTATTCTCCTCACAATTGGAAGGTGACATATAAGTTAAGAGTTCTCATTTCCCCAGCTATGTCAATGGCCAAGATATTTGATCCCAGGTAATTATTCCAAGTATGAGAAAATCTAGAGATGAGAGAAAGTGTGAAAAATTCAAGGAGCTGAAAGAAAATCACTATGGTTGGGAATGGCATGAAATGACGATGCTGGCAAGATAAGGGTGGGATGTGGCTGGTTTTAAGAATTTTGGCATTTTAGAAAGAACTCTAGTGTCAGGACGGAGAATGCATTTGAAGGTGACAAGCCTGGAGGAAGGGAAACCAGGTAGGGGACCCCTGCAGCCACTGAGGCTAAAGAAATGGGAGTCACCCCAAGGAAGTGGTATAGGAATGGAGAGAAACAGATGGACTTGAGAGAGATCTAGAAGGAGGCACCAGCAGGAATTGGTAACTGAGTGGCGATAGGAGGTGCGGTGCAGGGTTGGTGGTTGTCAAGGATGCATTCCAAGCTTCTGGCTTGGTTCACGGGGCTGCCATTCTACTAGGTATAAATAGCAAGCAAGACAGACGTACTCGCTGGGCTTGAAATGTTCAAGTCCAGTGGAAGAGAAGACGAGTGCCTGGCAGCCCTAACAGAGGGATAAGCGCTGTAACAGGAGAAAGTGAAAAAGGGTTTAGGTGTGCAAAAGAGGGCTCTTGTTCTTGACTGAAGGGGGAACTTCTTGTGTGGCTGGGAAAGCGTCTCGGAGGAGGCATCATTAAAGGTCAGAGGTGAAGGGTGAATGAGACACGCACACACGTGTCTCTCTCGAGGTGGGTGAGATGGGAAGGAAAACCATTCCAGCCAGTGTATGTGAGATGGAGTGGGTTGTAGCAGGTGCGGTCAAAGTCGAGATCTCAGTCTCTACCACCCACCTGTAACCAGCTCTGCCCTGCAGACTTGCGTGTTTCCTACGAGGAGCCACAGAGTGTTGTGTCTGACCTGCCCCAGCTGGCTTCTCATTTCCCTCTGGAGAGGTGATTCTTTCATTTCTTGATATTTGCTCCTCTAGCCGCATCACGTAAATGAGAACACTCACCCAAGAAATTACTTGCATCATACCAACAAAAGTCCATATATATTTCTAGAGCAAACCTTACATATGGCCTCCGTCAAATTACATATGAAAAACATTTAAATGATTTTATATGATGTAGAAACAAATGTCTGAGGAACACTAGCTAGGCCCTATTGATTATTAAAAACAGGAAGTTGGAAACGTGGTCTTTATTCTCCAGAAGATGAGATAGATGTGAAAATAATTGTAGCAGAAAACTGATATTCTCATCTAGATCAGGAAAAATATATAATAGGAAGATTGTAATACAATATTTACTAGTGCTATCCGAAACCCATATTTATGGACATTGTTACTAGAACTCTAAAAGCATACTTTCAGCTCATTTAACATTATTAGTTATTTAGTTATGTGTGGAACCAAACATTTAAAGAGTGATATGAAAAATACAATTTAAAATAAAAGCCTTATGATTTCCAGAAAAGAAATGTCTTAAACTAGAGGAACGAGCTAGAAGCCTCAAACCCTGAATGGCTGGATGGGTTTATAAAACAACAGTGAGTGTGTCCAGGGAGGGGCGATTCCAATGGCCTTTCACTTACTACTTTATACAATTTTTTATACAAGTTTTCTTACTTTATATTGTTTGAATTTTTAAAAACAATAATCTGAAAGAATTTCAATTTGAAAAGAAAGAGTTTGGGGCCTTACATTTTATTTTATCTTATTTCACTTCATTTTTTATTTCACCTGCATTTCTTTACTACATTTTCTCCCATATATTCTCCATGATTCTTTTTTTTTAAAAAAACTTTTAAAAAATAATTAATTTTTTTGCCTGCATTGGGTCTTCGTTGATGCAGGTGGGCTTCCTCCAGTTGTGGCGAGCAGGGGCTACTCTTTGTTGCGGTGCACAGGCTTCTCATTGCGGTGACTTCTCTTGTTGCGGAGCATGGGCTCTAGGCGCGTGGGCTTCAGTAGTTGTGGCATGTGGGCTCAGTAGTTGTGGCACACGAGCTTACTTGCTCCATGGCACATGGGATCTTCCCAGACCAGGGCTCGAACCTGTGTCCCCCGCACTGGCTGGTGGATTCCTAACCACTGCGCCACCACCGGGGAAGTCCCTCCATGATTCTTAACCATGTGTGAATGGTTATTTGTCAAGCATAGCCCTACATTTTAAAGCAGCTTTCAAGAAAGTGATTTGGATTAGTTGACAAAAAAGGAGGAGTGGAATTTTGCAAGAGAAGCTTCATGTACGAAG
Organism: Phocoena sinus; assembly: GCF_008692025.1. Taxonomy (NCBI): domain Eukaryota; kingdom Metazoa; phylum Chordata; class Mammalia; order Artiodactyla; family Phocoenidae; genus Phocoena; species Phocoena sinus. The sequence goes on from NC_045764.1 coordinate 6,577,519, forward strand.
TCTGGGAGTAAGACTCAATAGGGAACAGAGAGGAAGCTGCCTGAATGGAAGGAAACGCCATATCTGGAGATCAGGTGTGGGGTCTGGGACCTACATGGTGGAGGGCGGGATAGTTAGATCTGATCTACTAGGTAACGGCAAGAAAACGAGTATGCCCGTGTGTGTTTGTGTACATGCACACCTTTGTATACAGTATACATATATGATATAAATAATAAATCTCAGTTATAATAGAATGTTTACTTAATCAGAATAACATATTTCTGTCCACAATGGATGAATGAATGAAGAAGATATAGATATCTTATACACATGTGTATATATATACATGCACACACAATGGACTATTACTCAGCCATTAAAAAGGAGGAACCCCTGCCATTGGCATGAATGGACCTTGAGAGTATTATGCTAAGTGAAATAAGTCAGACAGAGGAAGATAAATACTGCATGATCTCACTCATGTATGGAATCTAAAGAAAAAAAAAACATCTCATAGAAAAAGAGATCAGACTTATGGTTATACCAGAGCTGGGGGATGGGGAGAAGGGAGTCAAAAGGTAAAAACTTCCAGCTATTAGATAGATAAGTACTAGGGATGTAATATACACCATGATGACTATAGTTAACGTATACAAAATAATGCATGTATACACATAAACACACACACACACATATATATGTACAGTATATATGAAAGTTGTTAAGAGACTCGATCCTAAGAGTCCTCGTCATCAGGAACACACTTTTTCTTTTTGTGTGTGTGTGTCTATGTGAGATGATAGGTATTAACTCACTCTGGTGACCATTTCACAATATATGTGAGTCAAATCATTATGCTGTGCCTGTAAACTTACACTGTGCTGTATGTCAGTTATATCTCAGTATAACTGGGGGAAAAAAGAGTGACACGTTTTTTGCACGTTATATGAAAAAATGAATTAGCGTGATATTTCCTTAAACACTTGAAAATTCCCAGTAAGATGATCAGGAGTATGAAGGCTACAGAGGTATTCTTTCATGGTTTTTAATTGTGGTTTTGGAATATTGGGAGGCATACATTTGGAAGTTTCATTTTCTAGGACATAAAAATTGACCCAGATTCTTTTCTTGGATTTGTTTCTTTTGGACAAGGAGTTCTCTGGCTACCGATATTTTATTTTAAATTTTACATAGGAGTATTCCTTGTTCTCAGATACATAGTTTCAATTTGAATGAAACACTTACACTGATGAAGGAAAAGATTATAAATAAAGATTTCCTTTCCCCTCTTCCTGATTAAAAATGTCTGGACAGCTCCCGCGACAGCTTTAAAAAAATCTCTAGGGTGAAGCACTTGAAGTAATGACTGAAGATTACAGGAAAACTTACTGTTTTCCAGGACAAGGCTGAGGACCTTATAGTTTTTCAGAAACCACCCCATCTGCCAAAATGTTTGCTGCACCTATGTCAATCTCAGCTCTTCTCTCTCACCCATGGTGATCTACCCTCACTTCTTGTAATTCCTCCCATTCTGCTCAGTGAAAAGATTATAAAAATCTGCTTGTAGCCCATATGTGTACCATATTCTACATTCCCTCACTCACTCCTGCTCAGAAATGAATATTCCTGTGAAAAAGGAGCAGAATGTTAGTAGGTTTGCCACCCACTGATTGCCCAGAGACCAAAGCTACCAATTAAGAGAGATGGCTTCAAAGCCCAGAAATGTCGGACAAGCCAAATCAATTTTATTGCTACCACCTATCTAAATTTCTCAGGTTGACCTACAGAGGTCTTGATTTTATCTCTAGGTTTTCTTTTTTCAGATCATAGACGTAATAATGTTCACTGTAAAAACTCAAACAACACAGAAACATATACAATTAAAGTATAAAAAGCCACTACAGCATGTACACTCCCTGCCTTCGAGAGAACCGTCACAAACAGTTCAGTGTCTATACGTTCACACACCCATACACAGAACATTTTGAATTTAAAGGATCGTACTGAGCAATGTCCTAGACAAGCTTCTGAATGAATAGATGGGAGTTTGGTCATTCATTCAACAAACTCTTACAGAGGACTCACTATGTGTCAGGCATTGTTCTAGAAGTGGGGAACACAGCAGTGAAGCAGAGAACATCTCTGTTCATGGGATTCATGTATATTTGGAAGGGAATGGATAGTCAGTAAACAGGCAAACTAAGAAATAAGATCATCTCAATTAATGGTAAGTGCTGTGAAGAAAAGTCTAAAGCGTAATGGGAGAGAATGACTTAGGGTAGGGTGAACTAGCTGCTCAGGGAAGGGGGTCTCAGAGGAAGTAGCATTTGAGCTAAACCCTGAGTGACAGGAAGGAGGGAGCCATGCAGAAAACTGTGGGAAGAGTATATGCAATGAGAGACAGAAGAGGCTGGGCGTGTTCAAGAAGGGCGGTGTAGGGACTTTCCTGGCCGTCCAGCGGTTAAGACTTCACCTTCCAATGCATGGGGTGTGGGTTCAATCCGTGGTTGGGGAGCGAAGATCCCACACATGCCTCAGGGCCGAAAAAGCAAAACATAAAACAGAAGCAATATTGTAACAAATTCAATAAAGACTTAACAAAAAAAAAAGAAAGAAAGGTGGTTGTCTGAAGCTTAATGAGCTGGGAAAGCAGGAGGAGATGGTAGGGGCCAGATCATGCTGGGCCCTTCCAGTCGCATCAGGAGGTACCAGTGCAGAGGTGGAATGAACTCTCCAAGGAACAAAGAAAAAGATGGATTGTTCAGTAAGTGGTGTTGAGACGACTGGCCTTTCGTATTGAAAATAAGTAAGATGCCCATGCCACGTCCAATATAAAAACATTCCAGATGGACGACAATACTCGTAAAGTTAAAAGACTAGCAAAAATTGGAAGGTGATATTGACAACATATATGTGGGGGAAAGAATCAGTATTCGGGGCTTCCCTGGTGGCGCCAGTGGTTGAGGGTCTGCCTGCCGATGCGGGGGACGTGGGTTCATGCCCCGGTCCGGGAAGATCCCACATGCCGCGGAGCGGCTGGGCCCGTGAGCCACGGCCGCTGAGCCTGCGCGTCCGGAGCCTGTGCTCCGCAATGGGAGGGAGAGGCCACAGCAGTGAGAGGCCCGCGTACCGCAAAAAAAAAAAAAGGACTCAGAATATACGCTGAATTCTTCTAATCAATAAGACTAATAACCAAACAAGGCAATGAACAAAGGAGATGAGCTAGCAATTCACAGAAGAAAAAAGTGTGTGGCCCATAAGCATAAAAAGATGATTGACTCTACTAATTATTAGGGAAATGCACATGAAAACAGAAGCAAATGAAGGAGCATTTCATAGTCGTCCAGGTTCGCAGAAATTTAACAGCTCTACGATGACAAGAGCTGATGGGGTCTCTCTCGTGCCCTGCGAGTGTACATGGAAATTGGGGCTACTTTGGAGGCGGACTGGCATAGCTGCCCAGCAATGTCATTTCTAGTCTGGTGCCAGAGAGAAACACTTCTCCATCTGCAGGTGAAGATAAGGGCACTCAGGGTACATGTTTGTGGTAGTAGAGAAGCTGAGAAACCTAAATGTTCATGTGTAAATGGAATGGATAAATAAAATGCAGATGGCTATCTAATGAGATACAATACTTACAGGAGTTTAAAAGAACGAGTTGGATCTATTATCTATCTATCTATCTAATTATCAAAACACAGGTTCTTTCCCAAAAACATAAAATTGAATGTTAAACACAGTTACACGCTGTTCCATACAGATAGTATAATACCACTTTTATTCAGTTAAAAAGAGCACACAGGGACTTCCCTGGTGGCACAGTGGTTAAGAATCCTCCAGCCAATGCAGGGGACACGGGTTCGAGCCCTGGTGCAGGAAGATCCCACATGCTGCGGAACAACTAAGGCCACGTGCCACAACTACCGAGCCTGCGCTCTACAGCCCATGAGCCACAACTTCTGAGCCCGCGCGCCTAGAGCCCGTGCTTCGCAACAAGAGGAGCCACCTCAGTGAGAAGCCCATGCACCGCAACGAAGAGTAGCCCCCGCTCGCTGCAACTAGATTAAGCCCGCGCACAGCAACGAAGACCCAAAGCAGCCAAAAATAAAATAAATAAAAAATGAATTAATTATAAAAATTTTTTAAAAAAAGAATACTCAATAGTAAATCGTTGGCAAAACTACAGCAAAATCTGACCCACCACCTGTTTGTGTATGCCTATAAGCTGAGAGTAGTTTTTATATTTTGCAATGATTGGAAATTTGTTTTAAAGAATAATATTTAAATGATGCATGAAAATCATATGAAATTCAAATTTCATTGTCCATAAGTAAAGTTTTATTGGAACACAGCCAAGCCCATTTTAAAAAACATATTGTCTATGGCTGCTCTTGCTACAAGGGCAGAGATGAGTAGTTTCGACAGACCATAGAGAATGCAAAGCCTGAAATATTTATTATCAGTCCTTTATAGGAAATATATGCAGACCTCTGTTCTATATTATTCATGGACCTTATTTTTTAAGTGGCCGGGAGTATACACATCACATTCATGATGGTGACCACCTATGGATGAGGAGGGGATGGAACTGGAGAGACAGATGTCGAAGGGTACTGTGATGTTCGCAAATGTGAAAAAACTTAACAGTTGTCAGTTCTGCCTGGTGGGAATACAAGTGTTTGTTATATGAAGTCCTCGTACCTTTCTATACTTTTTTTTAAAGTCTCAGAAACGGTAAAACAGAAAAATATATTTTGTAGACAGTATTCTATATCAGTGCATCTAAGTCTGTCATATGTATTTTAACTTTTATTTTATATTGGAGTATAGTTGATTTACAATGTTGTGTTAGTTTCAGGCGTATAGCACAGTGATTCAGTTCTACATACACACGTATCCTTTTTCAAATTCTTTCCCCATTTAGGTTATTACAGAATATTGAGCAGAGTTCCCTGTGCTATACAGTAGGTCCCTATTGATTATTTCTTTCAAAGACAGCAGTGTATACATGTCAACTCCAAACTCCCAATAGATGTTTTAATAGTTGAATAGTACTCTATTTTACAGATAACAGGAATTTCTTCTCAAATCCCTTATTTATGAACATTTAAGATGTTTCAGTTTTGCTATCACAACCAGGACAGCAAATATCTTCACACTGCATCTTAAAGCATTTGTGTAATTATTTCTATTGAACAAAATCCTAGAAGTTGAATTCCTTGTTCAAAAAAATGTACATTTAAAAATTTGATATATGTTGTAAATCGCCCTTCCAAAATGCTGCATTGAGCTATTATCTTGAAAACAGAGATTATTAATATTTTTTGCCAAACTGCTAGGTGACAAGTCTTAAGTCATTATGGTTTTAATTTGAGGTTCAGGATCTCTGCATGGATTTATGAGATATTTGATTTCTTCTTCCCTGCAATGCCTGTTTAGGTCCTTAGAACTTTTTCTATTGAATTTTAGTCTTTTTCTCATTGATTTGGGAACTCTTTTACATATTAAATATACTGATTCTTCCCGTGAAAAAATTCACCTGGATTATATTTATTAACTCTGTTAATAGTCTTTTGGCACTTGGGAAGCTTTACATCACATGCAGTCACTATAAAACTTCTTCCTAGCTTTTGGCATAGTTTGGGATATGCCAAGGAGAGAACTGCTTTAGTAACTAATGGTCTCCACCATCTCCCAGAACCACTGGCCCTTCCAAGAATTCTCTGGGGTTGACAATGCACAGTGCCTTCCTTCTGTTCCAGAAGACGTGTGGTCCTATCCTAAATGCATTGCTCCATATCACGGGAGTTTGGTCAGGAAACAGAAACCACTTTGAGTATTATAGTTAGGACTGAGAGGTTTATATGATTATTGGAAAGACTGGGTATGTGAAAGTTAGGAAGATCACTTCCTGCAGATCAAGAAATCTGGAAGTTCAGGACTCGATCTCAGTGGCCTGAAGCACCAAAAAGGCATGACTGTCAAAGGATACTTGAGAGCTGCAGGAAGAACATCCCACCTGCAGCTACTGATGCCCCCATGCATGCTTATAATTGCTGCCAGAAAATAATGGCTTCTCCATCTCCTCCTCTTTCCAGATCTCTCCATGAGCCTCTCATTCAACCTGAATCCTATTTGTAAGAGGGTCTGGAAAATGTAGGTTCCAGCTTCTCAGCCCTTTGCCATACCAAGGAGAGCTTAGAAGGACAGAAATTGTGCTGAGTTTTTACAGGAGGTTGTTTTCAGGAACGAACAGGTCAAATCGAATCAAAAACATCCCCTGTGCATCAAAGGTTCATCGAGCACCAGTGTGCATAGTACTAAGCCCTGTGTTGGGTTGTTTGGCATGAAAGAATCTTGTTCAGAAAAGGAAGGTGAGAAATTAGGGAAAGGTCACTTTCACAATCAACCCAAATACATGTTACTCATTTGAATTTTATGACATTGTAATATTAGATTTACATCAGTGAATTTATAAAAATAATAAAACAGAATTTTTGTTTGTTTGTTTTTCGGTACGCGGGCCTCTCACTGCTGTGGCCTCTCCCGTTGCGGAGCACAGGCTCCGGACGCGCAGGCTGAGCGGCCATGGCTCACGGCTCAGCCGCTCCACGGCATATGGGATCTTCCCGGACCGGGGCACAAACCTGCGTCCCCTACATTGGCAGGCGGACTCCCAACCACTGCGCCACCAGGGAAGCCCAATAAAACAGAATTTTTAAAAGGTGACTTGGGAATTCCTTGGTAGTCCAGTGGTTAGGACGCTGTGCTTCCACTGCAGGGTCATGGGTTCGATCCCTGATTGGGGAACGAAGACCCCGCAAGTCATGTGGTGCATCCAAAAAAAAAAAAAAAAAGATGACTTGTCCACCTCAAAGGTCAAGGTAAGGAGGATACACCTAGATCACAACTCATTTCAGTAAAGAGAGACTTGGGACAGTGGGATTATTCTCTATTGTAATCCTTGGATTAGGGATGGAATTAGTGACGTCCGTTCATTTGTATTCTTGGTCTCAAAGAAAGTTGTTGCTGGAAAATAACACACAAATTACACTTTCAATCAAGTTATTACACAGTTCAACCTTATAATAGCAGAAAAGATGCCTTAGGCGCCCCAAAGGTAGAGTCACATCATTTTCTCTAGCAGAAGGCGGCCAATTTGGAGCACTGACTTGTGTGTCTGTGAGGTCCCTTCTAATTCTTGTACTTAGGTTGAGTTTCCAGGTTTCTAATTAAGAGATATTTTTGAAGGGTTGTATTGCTGCAAGATTCTGTAGTATGTTCTCAGCTTATAAAGCACTACCACATTACCTACGTGATCTTTATGACTTTGATCACCTGTGAAAGAGGAAGGGGGGGTATTTTCAGCCTAATTTTAGAGAAGAAATGAAAACTGCAGAAGATTAAATGAATTGCCCAAGATCACCCAGTGCATGGTGACAAGATCCTTCCTCTCTGAGGTCTACCGTCTTCTTGCCTAGATGCAAACAGAAATGTTTATATTTTCATTTTTATGCTCTAATCTGTAAGATGCTCCAGTTCTTTGCCAGTTGTGTGCATTTGGGGTGAGGATTTCCAGAACTTGTTTTTTCTTTTTTAAAAGTCCAGAAACATCAAAAGCATAAGATTTTAAAGAAGGAAATTTGTAATTTTCTACTAACATATCAAAGCGTAAATTTTAGGTTAAGACCTAAGTATATATAATTTATTCTTTCTTGAAAAGTCTGTAATCATATGTAAACTCAAGTGAATATTAATTGCGTGTATATTTTGGCCTCCCTTAATAGAAGTTAGAAGTTCATTTGTAATGCATTTATTATAGAGTCAAGGAGGAAAAACAAAATTCATACCAAAGAGAACACATAGAAATAAGTTGCCCTGGTACAAATGTCTTTTGAAATTCATTAGCTGTTACTGATGAAGTTCAGTTAGAACCATGCGGTTAGAACCACATGGGAAATATGTCGATTGGGAATCAGGAGTGGAAGAAAAGATATCTGCTTTTTATTAAGACCTGAAGTGTGTCGTAATTGGGTTGAATTTCTACCCAGATGGTCCCCCTCATGCTGACATCTGCAAAGTGTGGATAAAACCGTGTTGAGGTGTTATTTTCTGTGACTGTGTGGACACATGTTACCCAGTTAAAAACCAGGAACTTGGAGTCCTTCAAGCAGACTCCTGCTAAACCATGCTGAGACAGCTATGCTTCCTGGAGCATGGAGGTTCCAAGTAGTTTCACTATCAGAGAAGATTTGGAATTCCTTAGAGCAGTTATAAATGTTTGGTCTTCCATCAGGCAAATCAATGACAAAAGTGTAGATTAAAGACTGTCAGAGTCTACATCAAGTTTACAGTAGTTATCCATGAAAATGTAAGTCATTAAAAAAGATGCTTTTTTAGGGCTTCCCTGGTGGCGCAGTGGTTGGGAGTCCACCTGCCGATGCAGGGGACACGGGTTCGTGCCCCGGTCCGGGAAGATCCCACGTGCCGCGGAGCGGCTGGGCCCGTGAGCCATGGCCGCTGAGCCTGTGCGTCCGGAGCCTGTGCTCCGCAACGGGAGAGACCACAGCAGTGAGAGGACCGCGTACCAAAAAAAAAAAAAAAAAAAAAAATGCTTTTTTAAAGTTAAGTTGTGAAATGTCATGAGCCAAGTATGTATATTCATTTGATTGGTATATTTCTAAGTGAAAAGTCTAGCTCAGACTTAGTCAAAAAGAACCCCCCATGTGTATGACATTTAAAAAAATGTTTTTAATGGGTAAATTTATTATCACATATTTTAGCTGGCTGCCACGTTTTACAAATTATTAACAACCCATGTTCTCCCTGTCAGACAACAGAAAGATCAGAGTAAATGGAACCAAGGAACCTATAGAGTTTAAATCGAATCAGTGGTTTGGAGCGACAGTGAAAGCTCATAAGGGGAAAGTGGTGGTGAGTATCAGCTGCGTGCTGCGGGGCTGCTTTGCAATAACATGTACACTGCAATGTTTCACAACTCCTATCTACCAAAATCCCTTCATGGAAGAATACGTTGGATTTTCAAAGATGAGCTATCAGCATTCCAAAAAAATTTAGTGCTTCAAATTAAAGAATCTATTTTAGTCCTTAAAGCTACAGGAAGTAAAGCTGGTTTTCTGGAAGATTGGTTAGATCTTTTCAAATATTTCAAAAACAAATAAGGAAGATAGAAAAATAAAAGCTAAATCCTAAAAAGGTAAATATTTCATTGCTTAAGATTGATTTAAAGGGCTGACTAAAGTTTGACCAGAGAAACAGGAGTACTACTGTTAGGATTCTTTAAAAGTTAATCTACTGTGATGTCATTGATCCTCTTTAGAACTATCGGAAAGTTTTCTTTAAAAATATAACTACCAGTTACATGGTTCTCTGAGTACACTGATACTTTTTAAAGTAAAAATTTCTCACTCACAGATAGAGATCTTTTGGCTTTAAAATGCTATGACTTTGTGATTCTCTTCTCTATAGATCCGAGTGATAACATGTGTCTGGTTTACTGAGAAATAAATAACTGTATAAGTTGATCTGGAAACTTTTTTGTTATTGGGGGATTTTTTTTTTTTTTTTTACTGTTGGCTCTAATCTCCTTACAAAATAAAGCAATAACTTTTGCTTTTGGGATTTGTTTAAAGGTGTTTGAATTATGATTTAATAAAAATAAGTATCTAAAGGAAATGCCTTGTTTTATTTGGTCTGTGGTTAACGCCCCACAGAAATTTTGACATAAAACAACTAATATATAAAACATAGATAGCCCTTTTTAGTGACAAATCCAGAATTTACAATAGGCTCTCTGTAGAATTGTATTTGCATTAATATAGTTCTCACATTCCAGGACTGGTAAAAACTTTTTAATCCTTTAGTGATTTACAATGTATGTGAATAGCTATTGAAAAGCTAATTCCATCTAATAACTATTTGGGGTTAAAAAATCTTTTGGTACTATATTGATTTTGATTAAGTCTTGAAAACTTATATTATTGTGCATTTATTCAATATTTGTAGAAATCTTCAGAATTATTGAACGTAAAATAACACACCATGTTCATAATAAATATGCTTAATTTGAGGGCATGCTTGCACTTTCAAAATTATGTGGTAGGAAATAGGATAATATAAAGTACCTTTCAAGTTAATTTTTTCCTTGAGCACTGAAACTTAGCAGCATAAAGAATTAAATTCTACGCTGTGTGACAAGTCTTAGAACTTCAAATTGCTGTGAACAGAAGTATCGATTTTGAATATCCAGGTATCATGTGTGTTTGGGTCGAAGCCTGAATATTATCACATCATCATGTCTCACATCAGTGTGAAACTGAGCAGGTATAAAAAAGATAATTTTTTAGGGCTGATAGCAGACAAACACTGGAAAGAATTTTCATGGCATTAAAGTGTTCTATGGTGATATGGAAGGTGATGCGAGTTGGCTTATACTGAACCACATAGGTAATGCTTTCCCTTCCAAACTCCTACTTTTCACCATTCCACCTTATGTTAAATGTCTTAACCACATAGCGCCCGAAGTTAAGGGGACTTAGATGTGTTAGAGAGCTTTTCAGTATTGGCTAAGACCTCACAATACAGAGAGAGACAAAGCCCCAAAAAACTTAAGTTATTTTAGTAAAGATAACTTATATTCTCAAGTAAGAAGGGTGCTACTTAGTAAAATTATCTAGAAGTCGTTACACATTGGACTGATTACCAAGGACATGTTTGGAATCATGAAAAGACTAAAATCAGGATCTGCCCCCACTTTTTCTGGCATTGTTTTAAGTGTGATGTCATCAAATTAGGAGAGAGGCTAGTGGTTCCATATTCTAGAAGTCCCTAATTCTGCATCCTTAGAAATGAGTGGTTGAATATTCAGGTAAAACACAGTTACGTAGGATTCGAGCTAGCAAAACAGAAGTCAGAAAGGTGCCTGTGTTTTCTACCTGTTTATGTTTATTGCCTGTCTCATTCCTAGCAAAATTAATTATTTAACTTACTTAAAGAGGATTTCATATATCCTCTTTTATATTTCATAATCCAAGAATCATGTTTTTCTTACTATTGTTTAAATTAATTTTTGTCTTGTCATGAATAAAAACTATCAAATGAAAAATAAACCCACTGTGATAAGGGGGTAGCAGTCCAAATGTAAGTCGTTGTTTTAAAAAAATCGTCAGGTGCACCCTCAGTGATAAACCAGAGGAATCCACAAAACAGAGGTTTACAAACTTGTCTGCATCCTTTGATTTGAAAGTAGTTTTTCTTTAAGCAACAATTAAACCAAGAAAGGAACTAGTTCTCTTTTTAAGACATCACACTGATTCATTCGCTGTTTAAATGTTCATTTGCTTTTATGTAGGTCCAATTAAAAAAAAAAAGAAAATACGAGTTCTTTGCCTTTAGTAAATATTTACTTTTGCTAGGCTACTTTGATTTGATTTAAAATCCTGTGGGGGAAAAAATCTCATTCCTTTGTATATGCTTAATTTGTTCCAATTCTACAGTGCATTAATGTTGAAATATTGGCTTTGGAAGTTTCATTAACTCTGACTACCGAGGTACTCATTAGCATACTGGAGGCCAATTAAGTCACTTAATAATTGAGCATTGTTTGTTACAAATTTAGGTCCATTCATCAATAAGTCAAATCAAAGCACTGTATGAGGAATCTACATCCAAAAAAATTTTATTGTCTTTGATGTCTCCCAGGCCTGTGCTCCATTATATCACTGGAGAACTCTTAAGCCGACGCCAGAAAAGGACCCAGTTGGCACGTGCTATGTAGCGATTCAGAATTTCAGTGCGTATGCTGAGTACTCTCCTTGTCGGAACAGTAAGTTATTTCTATTCTTGGAACTGAAATTTAGCTCAAGCTTTTCTGCTATAGACAGTGCAGGCAACCCCAGAACACCATTGGTAAGGGAAAAGCAGTGGGGGTAAAGATGATGGACGGTCTTCCAGGATGCCTTACTGTAACGTGAGGACCAAGACACGGAATTCTGCTGATCGTCTTCCGTGTTTCAGAAATTTTCTGTTCTTAGATATTCTGCAGTCAAATTGATTGGTTCCTTATTTTAGGCCTTAAACTCTCCGCCTCTACTCCAAATTCACACTGCATTGGAAAAATGCTACCTGTCCGCTTGTTAATTGTAGGAATGGTGTTAATTAGCATGACTGGACCCAAGGGCACAGTGGATATGAGTTCTCCACCTAGCCTGTGTTCTCACAGATCAAACCCGTGTCCCCTGCACTGGCAGGTGGATTCTTAAGCACTGCACCACCAGGGAAGTTCCTTAAATGGCTTTAAAAGAGGTGTTCCTGGACTTTTCCTGGAGGTGCAGTGGTTAAGAATCCACCTGCCAGTGCAGTGGACAGGGGTTTGAGCCCTGATCCGGGAAGATCCCGCATGCTGCGGAGCAACTAAGCCCGTGCGCCACAACTACTGAGCCTGCGCTCTAGAGCCTGCAAGCCACAACTACTGAGCCCGCATGCCGCAACTACTGAAGCCCGTGCACCTAGAGCCTGTGCTCTGCAACAAGAGAAGCCACCGCAATGAGAAGCCCGAGCACCGCAACGAAGAGTAGCCCCTGCTCGTTGCAACTAGAGAAAGCCTGTGCACAGCAACAAGGACCCAACACAGCCAAAAAATAAATAAATAAATAAACTTATATAAATAAATAAAAGAGGTGTTCCTCATAGATAATAAGACTCAGTTATGCATTCATTCAACACGTGTTTTTTGAACACACTGAGCACTATGTTTAGGGAATAAAGCACAGGACAAGAAAAAGCAAACCCCTGTCTTCAAAAAGCATATTCTAGGGCGGGAGAGAGACAACATATGCATAAATATATAAGTTCAGATCCAGCAATTCCACTTCTGGGTATTTATCTAAAAGAACTGAAATCACTATCTTGAAAAGATATCTGCACCCCCATGTTCATTGCAGCACAATTTACAATAACCAAGTCATGGAAAAACCAAAGGATCCATCAATGGATAAGTGGATAAAGGAAATATGGAATAGATAGAGATATGGATATATACACAATGGAATATTATTTAGCCATAAAAAAGAATGAAGGCTTGCCATTTACGACAACATGGATGGATCTTGAGGGTATTATGCTAAATGGAGTAAGTCAGATAAAGAAAAATACTCTGTATGATCTCACTTATATGCAAAATCTTAAAAAAAAAAACCCACACAAACTCACAGAAAAAGAGTACAGATTGGTGGTTGCCAGTGGTGGGGTGTGTGGGTGTGGGTTAAACGGGTGAAGGTGGTCAAAACGTACAAGTTTCCAGTTATAAGATAAATCCTGGGGATGTAATGTACAGCATGGTGACTGTAGTTAGTAATACGATATTGTATAGTTGAACGTTGCTGTGGGAGTAGATCTTAAGAGCTTTAAAAAGATTGTAACGGGGCTTCCGTGGTGGCGCAGTGGATAAGAATCCGCCTGCCAATGCAGGAGACACGGGTTCGAGCCCTGGTCCGGGAAGATCCCACATGTCGCGGAGCAACAAAGCCCGTGCGCCACAACTACTGAGCCTGCACCCTAGAACCCGCAAGCCACAACTACTGAGCCCACGTGCCACAACTACTGAGCCTGCGCTCTAGAGCCCGTGAGCCACAACTAGTGAAGCCCATGCACCTAGAGCCGGTGCTCTGCCACAAGAGAAGCCACCGCAATGAGAAGCCCACGCACCACAACAAAGAGTAGCCCCCGCTCGCCGCAACTAGACAAAGCCTGCGCGTGGCAGTGAAGACCCAACATAGCCAAAAGAGAAAAAGATTGTAACGATGTGTGGTGACAGATGTTAACTACATTTACTGTAGTAATTATTTCACAGTATATACATAAATCAAATTGTGTTGTACACCTTGGACTAATATGTCAATTACATCTCAACAACAAAATTTGTTTAAATAATAAATAAGTTTCTAATATAATGGCAGGTAGTGTAAAGTACTACAAAGAAAAACATAGCAAGGCAAAAGAGTAGGGAGCGACGTGCCTGGGTAGGGAGAGGAGCTGTTTCAGACAGGACGACGGGAAGGGCTTCTCTTAGCAGTTATTGGAGCAGGAAAGCAGGAGCTTCCCAAGCATGGCATCATCCATTAAGAGGGATATTTTGTGTCGTTTTCCACTCAAGGTCATGCTGCTGAGTTCTGTAAGAGGTCCTTATTATTATGCTAAAGATAAAAGTCAGGGAATTCCCCGGCAGTCCAGTGGTTAGGGCTCTACGCTTCCACTGCAGGGGGCACGGGTTCGATCCCTGGTTGGGGAACTAAGATCCCGCAAGCCGTGTATCATGGCAAAAAAAAAAAAGTCAGGTAGAGCAATAAATAAATCCTGAATTTATTCATAAAATTTATGGTAGAGCAGAGATTCAAAACTGAACTTGTTTCATCAATTTTTACACCTATCCATATCACATTTCTTATGATTTGCTAGAGGTACCTCCCCACAGCAAACTACTGTAGCTGAAATGAGGAGCCCGTCCTTCACATGCCTCTTACCTTGATGATATATCCTCTTCCAGCTAACATCAAGGATGATTGTTTAGAAACCATGTCACTGCTTCTTGTTCTGCCTTTTTATCTGACTGCCCATGTGATGGGAGAGCTCAGGTTAAAATACAGCATAAGCCATCTAGACTTGTGGATAGGAGTTGCAGGGTGAGTTTGAACCATTATCTAGAACTTTAAAGTATAGTATGCTCTCATTTTGAGTTACACGGGTATATTATGTTGCGAATTTATTTAGCGTTTACTTTCCTAAATAAAAGAATAGCTTGACACAGGTAAAGGTGAAGTTTATGTCGAGCTGCAGAATAGCCAAACAAATGGCCAGGAATTCTGTTCAGTCTAGTACACAACTCTGGTCTCTCTCTTACTGGAAGTACTTCCTTCTCAAATGCACCCAAGGAGCCGGCTTCCTGTGTTCCCTAAGGAGTTCACAGTTCATAAACACAAAGCCACCTTGTTCATGAGCATATGGCCAATATCACAGAACAGGGATATTACTTTCAAAAGAGAATTTCAAGAAGCCTCTCATGTTCATGTCACACTGCAAAGCCCCTTCACTGACACTTTGAGCAATTTGGGTGGTAGTCTGCTCATTCATATTAATGACATGCCTGTAGCTCTTACAGTCATTCATAATTTAGATGGCAATGGTTTACACACACCTTTCCATTCTCCTTGGGAAGCCAACACATGATACCGTGATTCCCTGGATTCCTGAGTTTACTCTTTAGGGCATAATTGTAAAGTTCACAGATGCTCTGAAGTTCTAGGAAGAAAGATTCCTTCAGCTCTCATAAACTATAATTGTAAGAGAAATACTTACTTTGCAAAGGAAATAACCTCCCATTTCTATTATAATCACCACTTCAACATTTGAAGTTGGTTGCTCTCTCGATGAATTTTATGAAAAATTACTGTTTTCTCTGAATTTTTTCAGTTTCCTGTTTTGCAGCAAAATGATTTCAAAGAATGGTCCTGTTTCTTCCTTTCTGAATAATTTACAATATTGAAAAAGTCAGAGTCGATTTTCAAAAGGATTTATAAAAAAGATTTATGCATTAAAATACATTTCATAAATACAGTCAACACATCTATGTTCACATAATCATATATCTTGTGTTCATATATATTTCTTGTTGCATACAGCTATTTACAGGCATGAACTTCTAGAAAAATGGTACCTGGACATTTGAGACTTTAAGGAACTTTGTAGCATTCATAACTATAAACCACAAAATATAGTTACAAAATAAAATATATTGTAAGGTACTGTGCACTAAACATTTGTTAAGAGGGTAGATCTCATGTTAAGTGTTTTCACCACAAAAAAACAAACAAAAAAGCAAATTTGATTGAGGGTGGGGAACACAAGAAATCTTTTGGAGGTGATGAATATGTTTATTCCCATGATCGTGGTGGTGGTATCATGGTATGAGGCATATGTCTAAACTCATCAAAACGTACACAGTAAGATGTGCATTTTTTTGGTATATTAAGTATACCTCAGTAAAGCTGTAAAAAAAAAAAAAACTTAGCTTAAAAAAAACACACACAAAGCATCGACATTTGAATTAAAAACAGATCATCAAAAAAATACAGTACATGAAGTAGAAAAGTATTTTAAAATATAAAGGGAACATCTGGAAAGAATGGCTGATGACGGTGCTAAAATTAGCACTAACCAAAGAGAAGAAAAAACAGAAGGCATTCTAGGAAAAGCTGGAAAGGCCTGATCCATTTCAAAAAGCTTCTGGAACAGGCACATGTCCAGCCTATAAATTTTTCCTGGGATGATGTGCTTTTCCTTTCCTGCCCTCTTATTTTAGCTTCCATTCAGGAGTATCCTTGATAAGAAAGGAGTAATTATTTGCATGTTCGCATCTAACTGTATAATGACTGAGATTCCCTCTACTGAACTATATTTTGGTTTTAATTTAAGTACTTTAGGAGTGATACTCTTTTAAAGTACAAGTGACAAGTAGTACATTCCTCATCCTAATGTCCCAGGATCCTAATATCCTGGGAATCCACAGTTGACCTGCCTATGGTTTAAAAAACTGTATTACAGGGCTTCCCTGGTGGCGCAGTGGTTGGGAGTCCGCCTGCCGATGCAGGGGACACGGGTTCGTGCCCCGGTCTGGGAGGATCCCACATGCCGCGGAGCGGCTGGGCCCGTGAGCCATGGCCACTGAGCCTGCACGTCTGGAGCCTGTGCTCCGCAACGGGAGAGGCCACAACAATGAGAGGCCCATGTACCGCAAAAAAAAAAAAAAAAAAACTGTATTATAAAAAAGTCCTATTGGACATTCAGCTAGTGAATTACATTGCAGAGAGTATAAAATAAGCCATTTCTAGAGAGTTTTCTCTTTTGTGAACACTAGAGTCCCTGTGAGATGCAATGTGATCAGAAATGCCAGGTCCTAATTTACGTAATGATAATAGAAGAATTTGAAGTTAATTTCCGGTGAGAGATCAGGAAATTGAAACTCTTATCGGTGACCCCAGGAGAAAGTGTCCACCCAGGTGACTAAATTCAGCTCTCTCTTTCTCAAGGCATTGCTTTACTCAGAACACGTGGGCACCACAGAAACACATTATTGCCAGTTGGGGAACTGGGAACATAGATGGGAGATGGAGGTTTTATTTCTTCAAATAAACATGAGTTATAAAACCCAGTATCGTAAGTCCAAGGAACGTTATTCCTATCGCTCTTACTGTAGAATCACAGTGCCATTCGGGACAAGAACACAGATTGCAATGTATTTAAGAAATTACTTGGAATAAATTTTAAAAATAAATATAGAACACATATTGATCATTTTAAATTTAGAAGTCTATAGATAAAACAACAGTGTATCCTGAACTGGTTATTAAAATAGATCTCGGGGATAATGATGTTATAACATTTGTATCTTTTGATCATTCCAGGCAATGCTGATCCTGAAGGTCAGGGTTACTGCCAAGCAGGATTTAGTCTGGACTTTTATAAGGTAAATTCTTTTGATCTTATAGCTTCTAAAATTTATTTTATCTGTTTGATTTTTTTTTACCCCCTGCCTCTCATTCCCACTTCCACCCGCAATAACCACCATCAACAAAAGAACCTTTAGGTATATACCTGGCCTGTTTTGGCAACTTTAAATTTTTTTGTTTGCTCTTTATTTTTAATAAAGTAATCTATACATATGGCATTTTATTAAATAGTAAAGAAATCATGAAGAACCTAGGGGCAAGATGGGAATAAAGATGCATACCTACTAGAGAATGGACTTGAGGATACGGGGAGGGGGAAGGGTAAGCTGGGACAAAGCGAGAGAGAGGCATGGACATATATACACTACCAAACGTAAAATAGATAGCTAGTGGGAAGCAGCCGCATAGCACAGGGAGATCAGCTCGGGGCTTTGTGACCACCTAGAGGGGTGGGATAGGGAGGGTGGGAGGGAGGGAGATCCAAGAGGGGAGAGATATGGGGACATATGTATATGTATAACTGATTCACTTTGTTATAAAGCAGGAACTAACACACCATTGTAAAGCAATTATACTCCAATAAAGATGTTAAAAAAAATAAAATAAAATAAAAAATAAAGACACATGGAATAATGGTTAAAACAGTGAAACCTGCTTGCTACACAGAGAAGAGAGTTGTTTAAGGAATTGGATTTGAAAAACATTCTGTAATGCATTTAGAGAAGTGTTTAATGCCCTTTGATTATCTCCTCTGCTTGCTTCCTTTGCTTGTTATGTATTAAAAATGGTTATATGAGAAAAAAAAAAAAATACACAGGCTGAAAAGCAACAGTCTTGCTTCATTTTTGCATTTTCTTCCTCTTTTTTCGGTATGCGGGCCTCTCACTGCTGTGGCCTCTCCCGTTGCGGAGCACAGGCTCCGGACGCGCAGGCTCAGCGGCCATGGCTCACGGGCCCAGCCGCTCCGCGGCATGTGGGATCTTCCCGGACCGGGGCACGAACCCGTGTCCCCTGCATCGGCAGGCGGACTCTCAGCCACTGCGCCACCAGGGAAGCCCCTTGCTTCGTTTTTAAATGAAAATCTCAAAAACTCAGTAAAGAAATGTGCTTCTAAAAAGATCACAAGCATCTGGTTTTCATCTCTTAGGTGTAACTGACTGATTAGATTTCACATTAGTGTTAATTTCACGTTATCCTTTCACAAATTAAAAACAGATATTTAATAAGAACGTGGGCACAAAGCTTCCATGGTTTTGCAAATACTGTAAATTTCATCAGTGTCTGAAATTTTACTCTTTTTCTCCTCCCCCCCAACCCCCACTAAAAGTCAAGGATGCAGGATAAGGAAGGTGGGGCTCTAAGTAGAAAGGAAAGTTTTTATTTTCTAGTCTGGAGTTGTCACTCCCTCTCCTGGGAAGGGGTGTGTTTGCAGATGTATAGAAAAAAAAAAACAGGCATTACTGTGGCCTTAAAATAAACAGAAATCAAATTTTCTTTTTACGGCTAAGGCTCAAAAGACCGTGTCTACGGAGCTGCACAGCATGGAAGATGCAGTGCCAAAAAACTGAATTTATGTATTCTCAGGGGAGAGAATTTTACTTACCCAATTGAATCTAATTAAAAGTATTTGATACAACACACTAAATAATTGAAAGGAATAAAAGGAAAGAAAATGACCTGCATGCCTCAGATATAAGGGCCTCTTTTAAAAATTACTTTTTATGTATAATTGTTAGAGCAATGCTTATGAACAACGATTTCTCACCCTTAAAAAAAAAAGAAACTGTTTTTCTTTTCCAATTGTTGCCGTTTCTGTTTTGTAGAACGGAGACCTTATAGTTGGAGGCCCTGGCAGTTTTTATTGGCAAGGTAGGTCCTGTTAGCAGAGAAGAAATGCCCACGGGTTGTTTCCAACAGGGAGATGAAACAGAAGTAACATCAAGTGTTGACTTTTTATTATGTTAATTTTATCTCCATATTGGTAGTTTCTCCATTTCAGTTTGTACTTTGTGATATAAATGATATTTTAAAATACCGTTGCAACTTAATTCCTTCATTCATCAAATGCTTACTGAGACCATGCCCAGCTTTGTGCTAGATGCTGAGGGTACAATAATGAGTGACCCGCAGAGGTTAGCATCTGGGGAAAGATGCAGGCATTAATCGAATACTCACACGAGTACTTAAGAAACTCCAGGCATGATACTCACTAGGAAGCTATGTCAAGATGGGGCCATGAGAGCATAGGAGGCTTCTCCAGGGTGGCCCCATGCAGGTATGTTTTGTCCTCTGAACACTGGCTGACGAGATGAAATTACAACCTGTGCTCTGCTTAGGGAGCCCTGAACCCAGGTGCACGATGGCATCTGCCCAGGAGGGATGACTTCCTCTAATTCTTAAAAAAGGTGTTACATAAGCCGGCATCAACCTTAACTTCAACGAATTTGGAAGCAGCAACCCTGAACTGAGCCCTGAACCCCGAGTGGGAGGTAACCAGGCGCAGAGAGGAAGGGTTGTGTGAAAATGTTCTAGGGCATAAAGGCGCCCGGCGAGCTGAGAATGGAGGGAAATCAGGGGACTAGAGTTAAGAGCTGCTGAGTGGGATGGAGGGGTCCCACCCTCCCTTCAGGGCTTGCAGCCCCAGGTAAGCAGTTTTGTCTTTATCTCCAAAACAATGAGAAATCCCCGGTGGATGATTGGAGTTTAAATGGATTGCCTGAGGTAGAATAAGAATGTGTTGTTTGTTCTGAGAATAATGGGAAACCACTGGAGAATTTGAAGCATGGGATTTTATCATCGGGTGTGTGTTACACAAAGATCACGCTGGCTTCAGTGTGGAAAATGGATCGGCAGTTGGCCAAAGTGCAGTATCAGCAAACGAGTTCTAAGGTTATAAGCTAGTTTTAAGTCTATAAGGTAAACCAGCTGTAAGGTTCAGATGAAGATGTTTGCTTCTTAGAGTGGTCATAGTACAGACTGAGAAAGGGGCGGAATTTGAGAGATACTTCGGAGGCAGAATAAACAGCTTGGATGATGGTTTGGATGTATGTGGGTGAACAGGGAGGATGCCAAGGATATGTTTCTGACTTTTGTAACTGAATGGTTTTAGGTGGGTCCCAGTCCCTGAAATGGAGAAAGCCGGAAGAGAACGGGTTTGGAGTGTACTGGGGAAGGAAGATGATGAGTTTACTTTTGGTTATGTTGAGTATGAACATGTTTGAGATGTCCAAGACTTTTCACATAAGTATTTTGATGTATGGGCTTAAACTCAGAGAGGATATCTAGGCTAAAATAAAAACTAGCATAGTGGTGATAACCAAAGGCGTGGATGTGAATGGGATGCCTAAAGAGAGATTACAGAGAATACAGACTTAATTTTGGCTGTAAAGTTTAGAATAAGGATAGAAAAGAATATGAGAGGGATGAATAGTTGAGTGAAGTTTTTTGGTTTTTTTTTTTTCTTTTTAATGGAGGAGGCCTGATCATGTTTAAAAGGCCAATGGGAAAGATACAGGCGAGGTGGATTTATGATAAATTTTACGTGAAATTACTGTTAAGCTTAATTCATACATATACAACTATGCACATCAAATAATTAACCTTTCAGTCTTTAAACATTATTTTGCAAACTGGAAAACAATATATTTTATGCAGAGGATGGGTATAAAATAAAAGTGATGTGTTTAAAAAGATTTTGTTCTAATGCACTTGATTAATTTCACATAATTCTTTCCTTACGTTGAAAAAAAAATGTCTGATATAGATGATATGCTGACAATTAGCCATGTCGAGGGGATAGAGAGCATTTGTCTGAGATAATTTAAAATTTTACTCAGTCAGTTTTAAGATTATAATATTTATAGAAGAACTAAAGGAAATAAGCAAAGGCAGTGTGTCTGTGGGAGCAAGGAAGGGGATATTTAGCTTTAACCCAGAGAAAACTGGCAAATTCTACAGACGTTGTTCAGAAACTCATGTGTAAATACGATTGTCTTAATATAAGAACAGTCATTTCAGGCAAGGTCACTCGGAGATATTTATGGCCTGATTTAACAGTTTTATTCTTTTGAAACTTCAGACAGAAAGACTGAAGTTGTGAATGTGTGAATCCCCAAGGAATAGTTTGGCTTTAAAATTAATATTAAATTTTAGTCTCTTGAAAACATTCTTCCAGTTTTCTCCCAAAGAGCATGAGATCACACTTTTTCCTTAGATTTCCATAATAAATATAGGAATGCATAAAAGTTGTAGTGGAACATTGCTGGCCATCTTTTGGATCCATGGCTATCCTGTAATGGGGTATAATCTATAAAAACACTGAATCACTATGCTGTGTGCCTGAAACTAACATAATATTATAAACCAACTACACCTTAATTTAAACAACAGAAAAAAATAAATGTTGTATGAAAACAATTACATAGTTCATCTGTGGTTCTTCTATTAGAATGGAAAGCTCTAACCAGCTGTCAGCAAACTTAGCCTGCAGTTCTAGAGCCAGGCAGGAAAATTCATTGTCGAAAATGCAGGCAACCTCATGACCATTTTCAAGGGCGTGTGTATTGTTCAGATACCCTGTGTCTGTGGCGGAGAGGGCCCGCCTCTCATGTTCATTCAGTTAATCTATTCATTTGTTTGAACACAGGTCAGGTGATCACTGCCAGTATTGCAGATATCATTGCAAACTACTCATTCAAGGATATCCTGAGAAAATTGGCTGGAGAAAAGCAGACAGAAGTGGCTCCTGCTTCCTACGATGACAGTTACCTTGGTGAGATGCATCGCTCAAGACATTTGCGGTTTCTCAAAAGACAAGCATGTTAAATGTGGAAGCAAATTTTATTCCTCACATAATATTTGGCACCTTTTGCAAATTTTCTTCTCTTACTAGCTTCGAGTGGACTCTTAGCTTTCTTTTCTTTTGATTCAGCCATTATATGTAGTCTCCATAGTTTCATAGCTGTTTTATAGGCTCCGTGACAATCTCTTGCAAATAAAGTATTTTACCAGTCGTAGATACTATGTATTAGTGAGGATGCCCAGTACTACCCAGGCAACATGACGATGACCCTTTCCAGTTTCTAAAAAGAGCAAGAGACTTTCCAGTTGCTAGAATGTTCTCAAAATTTATTACGTGCAAACCACACGATGCCATTTCATCACTATCGTTTGCCACCTTTGGTATCATATGTATCGGCATTTTGATTCCTTGATGAACTTTTAAAAACTGTAGTTATCTTTTATCACCTCGTCTCACTTTAGAGCCAAGTGAAGTTTGTGGGAAATCATCATTAAAGGTATTAGGAAGTAGGCCTTGTAGGTGATCAGAAATTGCAGAACCTGAGCACAAGAGATACCTCTCAGAGTAATTATGTCTGATTATGATGAGTCAGCAACTCTTCAAATGCAGCAACCACCATTCACACGTCCAGGTGGGCAATGAAGCATTCCTGCTTCTAAAAGGGACCTCAGAATCCGAAGGTGTTGCCAGGCTCAGAAGCAGCAGATCTAGTATGCTTCCAAGATTTAGTATAAATCCTGGTTTGATTAATTTTTCTCTTTGTAGAACCCTAAACTTCTATGTAATAGGATTTGTTGGCATTTCTGCACAAGGTACTACTATGGTAGTGCCTTCATATTTCTAGATACAGATCATTTGTAAAGTCTTCAAACGTGTGATTCGTTCGTTTCTTGCTTTAAAACAGGATATTCAGTTGCTGCTGGGGAATTTACTGGGGACTCTCAGCAAGGTGAGAAACATTGTTGAAATGAAGCCCTCTATTGGATTGGCCAAAACATTCGTTCAGGTTTTTCCATGCGATGTTACAGAAAACTTGAACGAACTTTTTGGCCAGCCCAATATAAAACACGGGGAAAAGTGCAGTGACCTAAAAAGCTCTTTTAGGACTGTGATTTTTAAACAATTCTGAAACTTTTCATCAGCCCTACATTTAATAACTCCTTTGTGTTATAGCCATTATGAGGCTGCAGGCCCCAAAGTTACTAGTGTGATGGCTGATTTTTTTTTTTTTAAACCAAATTCTGAATGTTTGTGGGGAATGAGAAGCCGTGGTTGCCGGGTATCTCACTTGGTATAATCCCCTTAGTCTTTCCTGTTTGGCAAGCCTGATCTCGAAATCAGTCAGCTCTGTTCTATCTGAGTGTGGTCTGTTTTTAGGTGCCCCTAGTAAACGTCCATACGTGTGTCCAGGAAGCTGGAATACGGTGTAAGGTCTAGAATCTACTCAACACTCAACATTATTTGAATGGCTCTTCCTAACTTAATAAGCTTAAACCTGAACTCCCGATCTGTCCACTTAAACATGCTCTACCCTCCATCAGCTCCATCTCAGTAAATGGCAATGCCATCCTCCGAGCTGCTCAAGCAAAAAACCTTGCAACAGCCTTGGACTGTGCTCTTTCTCTCACACCCCATCCATATCTAATCCATGAGCAAATCCTGCTAACCAAACTCAAAAGACAGCCAGGATCTGCCTACTTTTCACCTCCTCCGCAGCCTCCGCTCTGATCCGAGTGCCCATCAGCACTGTGGCAACAGCCTCCTAACTGATCCTCTTTGCTTTCATCTTGGCCCTCCTGTGGTCTTCCCTAGATCCAGCAGCCAACGTGGTCCTCGAGGAAGAGAAGTCACGTGGTGTAACTTCTTGGCTCCCAGTGATTGCCCAGCTCATTCTGTCTAAAATCCAAGTCTTCACAATGACCTAAAAGACTCTGTTCATGAGGTCCCTATTTACTCTGACCTCAGCTCCCAGTCCTTTACCCCTGACTCCTTCCAACCACTCCAGCCACCCTGCCCTCCCTGCTGTTCTTTGAATACTCCAGACACACTTCTACCTCAGGACCTTTGCACGTGCTATTCCTTCTGACTAGAACATACTTCTCCTAGACCTCCATGATATTTACTCCTGCACTTTCTTCAGGCTTTGGTAACATGTCATCTTCTTGCCAAGACCTTCCCTGACCACCCCAATAAATCATAATTCCTTCCGCCTCCCAATTCCAGCACTCCCAGTACCATTTTACTGCTTAGTTTTTCTGTGCTATACTCTAACATGACATTTGACTCTACTTTTCAAATTGACTGCCCCTTCCAGCTCAAGTATAAGCTCCCACGAGAGCAGGGAATTTTGTCTTTGCTCCGTGCTGTATCCTATGCTTGCAATGAACATTTATATGTTGATTGAATTAGAGTAAATTTACCACTGAAAAGTCCAACATCTAGGCCCAAATGGATCTTCTCTGATGATTAACGCTCCAACAGCATGAGTGCCCACCTCTGCTAGAGTTTATTACATCAGATAGAATTAATGCTAGAATTTGTGCTATACCTTTAGGACCAGCTTTGGGTGAAGGGAAATTTGAATGGAAGGGGACTCTTTTCCAGGCCCCCTTTCTTTAAATTAAACTAAAATGTTGACCCCACTGAATCAAAGGATAGTTTAGATTTATAGAAATGAGAGCTGGAAAGATCTCTCATAATCAGGCAGTTCCAACTCCCATCTATTGTAGGTGACTGGAAAAAATCAGTTTCAGTGATTGATCCCCAGTTTATGGCAGACCCAAGCACTGAAACCACTATTTCCTGAATCTAGAGCCATATCACTGTGCATTGGAATATGCTCCCCGCTTTTCACCAGAGTTGCTTTTTCTACCTCTATTACTGAAGCTTCCCTTCCTTGTGTACCCTTGGCTGCCAGGTTGTCCTGTAATTCTGTTCCAGGGGGAAAGACTCAATCATTTATAGTATGTGGCTTTTCCTTAGGTAACTGAAATTGTTTGAACACATTAGTGGGACAGGAGCTGTTACTTTGTACACTAGTACAAAAGACAAGTACGAAAGACAGTGAAAACCAGAGAAATCAGAGTACGAGGTTTAACTGACAAATCACACACAGATCTGAGAAGCCAGGCTTATGTTCTGGAGGCAGAAACACATGGAGAATGTGAGGGAGACAGGTAAATCTCAAAGTACGACTTTGGGTCTTCTGTTTTCTTTCGTCTGTAGCAGAAGCAAAAGCCAGTGCGAAACTGTGGCTTCAAACCTCCATCTCTCTACAGGACCCATGATAGTTACTCACTTAAGAGGCACCCTCTTTAGCTGATTTGTTGTATAGCTTTACAGTGTGCTATGCTACTCACCTTGTAAATGACTATTTCCATCACAGAACTGGTGGCTGGGGTTCCCAGAGGAGCACAGAATTTTGGATGCGTGAGTACTACGAAGGCGTTACGCGCTACATTCTCTACCTACGCAAAGAAACATTTTGCTGCATGCGGTTTTCAAATCTTTTAAAATGCCCTTTAATAGTGAGCACCACTGATCCACGCTTGTTTGCTTACGAAAAGGGAGGTTAGATTCTTTTCTGACCTGGGTGCAGGATCAGCTCCATCGTCTGTGGGACCCAGTGTAAAGTGAAAATGCCTAGCCCCTAGTTCAAAATTGTTAAGAATTTCAGGACAGTGACAGCTGGGCTATCCAAAGGGTGGGGAGGGCCCGTCTGCATGTGGGACCCTTTGTGACTGACTGCACGGGTCACGTGCCCATGAAGCTAGCCTAGCCCTATGCGTGTGCGTAATCTGGGAATAGTTGCAGACGATCCCACTGTTGATGTGATCAGCATTTTAATATGTCCCATACGGTGGACATAATAAGGTCAATTGTTATTTCACTAGTGTATTAGTTTGCAAGGGCTGTCATAACAAATGACCCCAAACTGGGTGGCTTATAACAACATAACTTTATTCTGTCACAGTTCAAGAGGCCAGAAGGCTGAAATCAAGGTGTGATCGGCACGGTCACATCCCTCCCATGCATGTAGGGGTGGATTCTTCCCGCCTCTGCCAACTTCAGGTGGCCCTGCCTTTCCTCGGCATGTGGGAGCTTCACCTGAATCTCTGCCGCAGTCTCCATATGGCCTTCTTCCATCTGTGTCTATGTGTGTCCTCTCCTCCTCTTATAAGGACACCAGTCATTGGACATAGGGCCCACCCTAAATCCAGGATGACTTCATTTCAAGATCCTTAACTTTACTTATTTCATCTACAGAGACCCTATTTCCAAATAAGGTCACCTTCTGAAGTTCGGGATAGACATGAGTTTTGGAGGGATACTATTCAAACCCATTACAACTAGTTACCATAAAAATAGGAAAGGAAAATAAATCGACCTTATGAAAGGAAAAACTTATATTTTAAATAATGTTTAAGTCTGGTAAACTTATAATATCTATAGATTTTAGGTTGTCTGGATAGAATTTTTTTTTTTTTTTTGGTACACGGTCCTCTCACTGTTGTGGCCTCTCCCGCCGGGGAGCACAGGCTCCAGACGCGCAGGCCCAGCAGCCATGGCTCACGGGCCCAGCCGCTCCACGGCATGTGGGATCTTCCCGGACCGGGGCACGAACCCGCGTCCCCTGCATCGGCAGGCGGACCCTCAACCACTGCGCCACCAGGGAAGTCCTGTCTGGATAGAATTTAAAAGGAATATTTTTGCTACATGGATAATACTTTAAAATTTCATTTTTTTGCAGAGAACCATAGTCATCAATTTCTCATAACAGCAAATGCACAGAAGTGAAACTTAGATTAAATTTTTGATTAGATCAATTAACTATCAGATTAGGTGCTCTCAGTGTTCCTGAATTCAGATTTCTCTACATCAGATTAGTAAGCATGCATTTTGTCTGAAAGGATCCCAGATTTCACCATAAACAAAAAGTTCAGTTGGAATTTTTAAAGATCGTTCCTTTGGGCTTTTTTTTTTTTTTACATGTAGAGCTAACCATTTATGACTCCTCACAAAAATTTTAAAATGATTTAAGTTAAACTTTTTAAAAATTGTTCCAATTCTATGCCAAATGATGTAACCTATCTGATTTCTATGCTTTCAGGTTTCAATCATTAACTCTACAGATATGACCTTTATTCAGAATTTCACTGGTGAACAGGTGAAGACATTTTAGAATCAAATAATGAATGTCACTCTGCACTAACAGTATATTGTAATATGTTATTTATTCATTCATAAAATAAATATTTACCGAGCACCTACTATGTGCTGGAAACTCTTCTGAGCACTGGGAGTGTAACCAAGTAGCAGACAGACAAGATCCCAGCTCTCATGCAACAGTCCGGGGGAGGCTGATGGGGGGTGACAATTAAGAAACAAGTAAATGCCCATGATGATTTCAGAAAATGATAAGTGATGTAAAGGCAGAATATGCTCCCTAAAAGCCCAAAAGCCACTAATTGCTGAAATCAGAGAGCAATCCTGTTATGTTGCGGTCCTTATGTAGTATACGCGGTGATGGGTTCTGAGTACCCGCCTTCCCCCCGAGAAGACACAGGCTTCTTGTAGGTTTCACATGTTGGTCAGTCAGTGGGTCTGGGCTCTGCCTTCCTGTCCTCACAGTGACTGGAACCCTCCCCAATCCCAACATTATATGGAAGATAGGCTCTCTGGTTCTGGTCCCTTCCCCCCAGGGGGTAGGTATGGCCCCGTTACCCACTGTCACTGGCTGGGGTCTTATTATCAATGGGTCAGTTGCCTGCAAACAGGCTGCTGTCATCCTCCTGACGTAACACGGCCTGAGGTCACACTTCATTCACTACCCTGGGTTTCCTGGGTTTTTGACCTGTTGAAATCTGTCACATTTCTTTAAATGATGAATGTGATACTCCCGTCTGAGGGAGCCAATCGTGAGTTGAATTCATTTCTCTGGTCAACCAGTTTCCTTTCCTAACCACCAACCCAGGGTAAGGAGCTTCTAGCAAGCCTCACACTTGACTCCAGCCAAGTTACATCTTGGCCCACGGGATCCCAGGAGGATCCAGGTTTAAGGTCCTGAAATGCTCAACTCTTAGCTACACACAGAAATTCGGAATCATATATTTGTCAAGCAAATATAGAGTTTTTTAAAGAACACAGAGTGTTTTTGACATTTCCTCCCCCAAACTGGGGCTTTAGTCTATCCGTTACTGTGAAATTTTCAACAAAGCATTTAACAACGTCCCTCGTGGCACTCTTGTGGTAAATATAGAGATGTAAGGCTGTGACGATAGTGAAGTTGGGTGGATTTATAAATTTTGAACCATGATTCCCAAGTGGTGACAATTAATGGTTTAATGGAAATCTGGCAAGACTTCTCCTTTGTCTTTTCATTTCACATTTTTATCATTAAAAGCTCTTTAAACATTGTTAAATTTGGCCTTTCTGTAACTTCTTATCTTCCATACCACCTAGTTCTGCAATCTTGAACCTCAGAACTTAATACATAAGTGATGAAATTCCTCTGAGTGAAGATCACACAATGCCACCCAGGAATAAGAATTTCACCGTATGTGTTTGGAATAGGGAAACGAGGTGGGAGAATTGAGTTATTGCATGATGCAGTTAAATGAGGCATTCATTTCCTCTGCAAAGAGTATTTTGCACCTGGCACCCATGTCTTAGCCCATGGACTACTATAATAAAAATACCATAGACTGGGTGGCTAAAGCAACAAACATTTATTTCTCACAGTTCTGGAATCTAAGATCAAGGGGTAGGCAGATTTGGTATCTGCTGAGAGCCTGCCTCCTGTTCACAGCCGTCTTCTTGCTGTGTCCTCACCTGGTGGAAGGAGGGCTAGAGAGCCCTCTGGGGTCTCTTCTCTAAGGGCACTAATCCCATTCATGCAGGCTCAACCCTTCGTGACCTAATCACCTCCTGAAGGCCCCACTTCCTAATACCATTACATAAGGAGTTACGTTTCAATATCTGAATTTGGAGGAGGGGAGGCATAAACAATCAGTCTACGGCAACTGTATATGTTTGGAATAGACAAAAAAGGCGGGAGAATTAAATAATTGTGTTACACTTGGTAACTCATCTATTTTTTTCCTCTGCAAAGAGTATCTAGCACCTGGCACCTACTCTGAGCTAAACACTGGTCAGACAGGGCAGAGAGAAGAATGAACAACACAGGTGGAACTCTCTGCCTTCTGTGGAGCACACTTTCCAGGGGACTGTAGGCTGATTAAATTTGTAGGTGACAGGAAGCTAAACTGGCTAAATCAGGGGTCCCCAACCCCTGGGCCACGGACTGGTACTGGCCTGTGGCCCGTTAGGAAGCAGGCTGCAGAGCAGGTGAGCAGCGGGTGAGCGAGCGAAGCTTCATCTGTATTTGCAGCCGCTCCCCGTCGCTCGCAGTACCGCCTGAGCTCCGCCTCCCGTCAGATCAGCGGCGGCATTAGATGCTCATAGGAGTGCGAACCCCACCGTGAACCGCGCATGCGAGGGATCTAGGTTGCGCGCTCCTTATGAGAATCTAATGCCTGATGACCTGAGGGGGGAGCCGAGGCGGTGATGCTAGCTCTGGGGAGGGGCTGCAGATACAGATCATCAGTAGCAGAGAGGTTTGACTGCACCGAGACCATAGTAAATCAGTTGCTTGCAGACTCATATCAAAACCCCATCAGTGAGTGGCAAATGAAAACAAGCTCAGGGCTCCCACTGATTCTGCATTATGGTGAGCTGTATATTATTACACTGCAAATATTATATATTGCAATGTGATAATAATAGAAATAAAGTGCACAACACATGTAACGTGCTTGAATCATCCCGAAACCATCCCCACCCCCACCCCAACCAGGTCGGTGGAAAAACTGTCTTCCGTGAGACCAGTCCCTGGTGCCAAAAATGTTGGGGACCGCTGAGCTAAAGCATTGGATGGCAGAATACGGAACTGAAAAATCTTGGCAAGCTAAAACTATTGGCCAGATCTGAAGAGATTATAAACCTTGAAAACATAGGTTGAAAACAAAAATACAAGAGCTAGAATGTAGAGAGATAAAGCACACTGGTTACACTCAGAAGAGACTTAGAAACCTCAGCAGACGATAAACTCAATATGAATTGATACAGAGACGTGGTTTACCCTCAAATTAAAACCTTTTTATGCTTCAGTGATATAAAGAGTCCAAAGCAGAGGGTGTCCATCCTACTTATCTTCTCCTGTCAGTGTGCTCATGGGGTAGCATCTTTTCTTTGGTATCCCATGTTGTATCCCTAAGAAAGATAGGAAGCCAACTGAAAACATTTCCATAGGAGATTTCACATGGAAATGGAATTAGATTTATTCTGTGACATTCAAGATTGCAGAACTAGGTAGGAGCATTAAGGACCAGATGTTACAGGAGGACCAATTTTAGCAAAAAGTATTCTAATAGTTGTATCTACAAATTGAATGGGCTTATTGTTGAACATCTCCAGAGGATGTCCGAGCAGATGTCATGGGTGTTGTGAGGGACATTATGCATTAGGTCAGGGGTTAAACTAAATGACTCGAAGACTCTGTCCATGTCCAAGGGTCTATGAATTTAAATGCAAAAATGTGCTGCAATGTGGCTAATCTTTCAGGGAAAATTGAGAGATGACGATAAAAATGACTTTTTGAGCACAAAATATATCATCTTATGGTTTTCCTTTGCAGATGGCATCTTACTTTGGATATACCATTGCAGTAT
This sequence comes from Phocoena sinus, assembly GCF_008692025.1. Classification (NCBI taxonomy): domain Eukaryota; kingdom Metazoa; phylum Chordata; class Mammalia; order Artiodactyla; family Phocoenidae; genus Phocoena; species Phocoena sinus. The sequence goes on from NC_045764.1 coordinate 6,608,553, forward strand.
CAGATGTTAACAATGATGGGTAAGTTTCTAAGAACTTCCTCACTCACCAGATATTATATTCATCCTTAAAGATGTTATATTTTTTTCCTTCATGAAATAGATCCTTCCATACTTCCTCAACAAGATCGAGGCTCTCTTGTTTTAACTTTTTTTTTAGTCCAGGGCAAAAGGATACATCTACTAAAAAATTCTCTATCATCCCTTCTGATGTCTTTACCACATCTGCCACTTCTAAGAAAGGACTATTTTACTTAGTTTTATCTTTGATTTTATGAACTAGATAGTCCTTGGCCGTTTGACTTCCATAGCCATCGAAGAATCTGCTCATCTGCCTTCACCCTTTAGCACGATATTCATAAAACATTTGCACATAAATATTTTTTCTCCTGACAGTGCTTTAACCAACATACTAGTGACCCCCATGCAGAAGATGAAATAATAATTTTTTTTTTCAGTTTATGGCAGTAAATTATAGTTGAGCTTGGATCAAACAGCATGATAAACTGTGGTTGTATTTAAGTTATTACTTCAAAGAAAATTGTCATTAAGCAACTCTCTGATCCACGAAAAGCACCTAACTGACAGATAAGACAAATGATTAAATAAGAAAACCAAAAAATTGAGATGAACCGATCATTCGTCCAATAAATATTGCTGGAGCACCTACCATACGCCGGGCATTGTTCTTGGGTGCCCAGAATGTAGCAGTGATTAAGGAAGAATAGGGCTCTGCTTTCATGGAGCTCACATTTCGGTAAGAAGCAAATATCTGAAAAATCTGAACTATGTTCCCTTATCTGGGCTACATCATGGATAGACATTAGCTATGACCTCTACATAGCTAGAAATGAACTTCATTTATTATGCGGTACCGTATGATTGGAGATAAATTTGCTAACTTTTGTACCTTTTGGAAAATAGCTTATTATTCTTTCATTCAACATATATTTCTTGAGCATCTTCTACACACTAGCACTGTTCTAGGTGCTGGGATACAGCAGAGAACAAAACCGAAACCCGCACCCTCATAAAGGTTATACGGTAGTTCGGGTGGGAGCTACAGACAAAAAGATAAATAAGTCAAATAAAGATTATGTTAGATGGTGATGAGCACTACGCAGGAAAAAAACAAAAACAGAAGGCCGGAAGCAATCGAGATGTCCTTTAGTAGGTAAATGGGTAAGTATTCTGCGGCCCTTCCAGACAATGGGATATTATTCAGTGCTAAAAAGGAATGAGCTATCAAGCCATGGAAAGACATAGAAGAACCTTAAATGCTATTACTAAGTGAAAGAAGCCAGTATGAAGCAGCTTCATACTATATGAATCCACTAGATGACATTCCGGAAAAGACAAAACTATGGAGACAGTAAAAAGATCAGTGGTTGCCAGGTGTTAATGGTGAAAAGAGGGATGAATTAGGTGGAGCACAGAGGCTTTGTAGGGCAGTGAAAGCACTCTGTATGATACTGCAAGGGTGGATTCATGTCATTATACATCTTTCTAAACTCACAGAATGTACACCAGCAAGAGGGAACCCTAATGTAATCTATGGACTTTGGGTGATGATGATATGTCCATGTAGGTTCATCAGTTTTAACAAATGTACCACCTGGTGCAGGATGTTCACAGTCGGGGAGGCCCTGCTTGTGGCAGGGGGGATACAGGAACTGTCTGTACTTCCTGTGTAATTTTGCTTTGAACCTAAAACTGCTCTAAAAAATAAAGTCTATTAATGAAACTTAAAAAACAACAGAACGGGGATAGAAAAAAATTGGGAGGGATGCAATTTTTTTCAGGTAAACAGGGAAGGCCTGGGTGTTGTTAGGTGAGAGAGCAAAACACTATATGGGGAAGAGTGTCCAGATTCCCAGTGGAGCGGGGAGCTGCTGGCATAGTCAAGGAATATCAAAGAGGCTTGGAGAGAAAGTCTGTGAGCCGCTTTACACAGCACCACATGGACTCTGCCATGGATAGAATGAGTCTGTTTCCAAGAAGGACACATCATCTTGAAAACCCCTGGAGGAGTCTAAGCAAGGGACTGGCCTGCACCCACTTTGGTTTTAGCAGCCATACTCTGTTCATTGGGTCTCCATGGAGTGAGGCCTTCTGGGAGCCCATTGCCATAAGCCGGGCGAGGCAGGACAGTGGCTTGGACCAGAGCAGTGGCAGGAAGAGTAGAACTGGTTGCACTCTGGGTCTATTTTGAAGAACGCAAATCTTATCCTGGATAAGATGTGTGAATGAAATCTTATCCTGGATAAGATCTTATCCTGCAAATAACTGAAAATGAAGTTGCTTTAATCTTCAGCTGTCTGAATTGTGGAAAGGAAGTAACAGTTAGGACCACCACTCAAAATGAGCAACCTGGATGGACTGTATCTGTTATCAGAGCCTTTTAGTCATTTAGAAAGAAAACGGTGGAGGAAGAACCTGAGGTCCAAAACATGGCGTACTGTCCAGATACAGGAAGCCCATTCTTTAGTGAAAACAAAAAGTCCGACACTGACCCTTGGGATAAGTTAGACACATTTCCCTCAACAGATAACAACACAACACGCATGAGGGCTTCTCTCCTGGGAGCCAGGCAGCATTTTTTAGGGCACAGATCACCCAGTGTGTTTCGTTCTGTAGTTCACTCCCTTTTCAATCCTTTCAGCTTTCCGCCCCAGTGTCACAATATGCCCTGCAGGGCACCATGTCCTTCCTGAAAACACATTCATTCTAGTCTAAAGTTTTGTGACAACGTTTATAGGACTTTTTTTTTTCCACATTAAGAAACAGAAAAGAAAACTTGTGAAAAAAGGACCTCATTGGTTTCAAACATAGGAATTTTCCAGTAATGATTTGTTCTTTCTTGATGTTCTTAAAAATTGCTATGCACATCATTTCTTTTTATTGGGTAGTATATTCTGAATTCTTTAGACTGCATTGAAAAATACATCTATTATCTTAATATTGTCATTCTTAAAGAAAAAAGTACCTATAGATTCTCAGTCTGTATATTGTTTGCTGCTCTAATTACTTAGATGCAACGTACATTCATGTTCCTATAATCAGTGAGTGTGCTCTGGAAGCCACTGAGAACATTGCATCCCAAATAAAGACAGAGAACTCGCGTGAAGTCTGAGATTACAATAATGCATATATAACCTGCCATCATTTTTGCAGCATCTGTTTTTCTAGAACAATCACTTGATATTGTTGGCTTTCAGATAGACACAAATAGGGAAAACATGGCATCTTGTGTTTCTAGGTTTATACTTGATCCCAGGACGGGGGGCCTGAAAACCACTAATTATTGTGACAGCCTGTGTCCTCACCTCCTGGGGTGGATATTCACCCCCAGGGAAGGTACAAAACAAGCCATCAGGGCAGAGACATAAACCTGTAATCCCTCAGAAATCTTAGCAGAATGAGGAAAAAACAGGCAGTAAATCATGCATGTGTCAGTGACTTTTCCTAAGCTCCTGTGATGGCTCCATGTCAGGACACGTGTGGCCTTGTTTTGAGAAAGAGTGCTTTTGTCATTCTCAGTTTCTGACAAGATTTCTATCAGGGACCCTAAGGCTAGAATGGGATTTGCAGCAAACACAAATCTCTATCTCAAATCAAGTTTTCCTGGATATAAACCTCAGTTGGTTGGCAGTTTCAAATGCAGAAATCTTGATTCTCCATTGAAACAATTGAAGAACTTAACATGCTATTAAGCAATTACATTTTATCTTTATCATGAATGATTAGCAGACAGTGTTTTTATTTCTCTCAAAGTACCTTTATGTGTAATAAGTCTAATAGCACAGGACAATATGTACTACAATCCAATGAAACTACCTAAAATTCACCAATGAGGAAACTGAGACACAAAAGTTAGGTGAATTGCCCAAGAGTACACGCTAAGTAGGGGAAGGTCTTGATTAGTTCACAGAACTTTTGCTGACTTACCTTATAAATTTTTTGTTCACTTATATACAGAGAACTCTTTACTAAGCTCTATAAAATACCTAGTAGGGGGCTTCCCTGGTGGCGCAGTGGTTGAGAGTCCGCCTGCCGATGCAGGGGACGTGGGTTCGTGCCCAGGTCTGGGAGGATCCCGCGTGCCGCGGAGCGGCTGGGCCCGTGAGCCATGGCCGCTGGGCCTGCGCGTCCGGAGCTTGTGCTCCGCAGTGGAGAGGCCACAACAGTGAGAGGCCCGCGTACCGCAAAAAAAAAAAAAAAAAAATACCTAGTAGGAAAGCATATATATAATTTCAGTCTTCAAGGGTTTAAAATCTGTAAGAATTAAGAGTTTTTAATCTAGTAAGTGAGTACAATGACGGACATGCCTCTCACTTACTTTTAAAAATTGGGAAACAGAGAAATTAGTATACTTGTCACCGAAGAAACCCAATAATAACCTGTGAAATAGTTTTAAAATTAAAAACTGTGTATATTTAAGGTGGACACGTTTTGATATACATATACATAGTGAGATGATGACTGCATTCAATCTAATTAACATCTCCATCTATGTGATTCATCTGTATCATCCAACTGGGTGGTCCATCCATCACACAGTTACTGTGTGTGGGGGCGGTATCTGTATAGTAAGAGCACCTAAGATCTATGCTTTTAGCAAATTTCCAGTATACAATATAGTATTATTAACTATAGCCACTATGCTGTACACTGGACCCCTAGAACTTATACATCCTACGTAGCTGCAACTTTGTACTTTTTGACTAATATCTCCCCATTTCCCCAATCTCTCCACCCGTGGTAAGCACCACTCTACTTGTGTGAATTTCACTTTATAGATTCCACATATATATGCACATATAGACCTATCTATATTCATATTCATGTAAAAACATACAGATATTGTCTATAACATGTATACAGATATACATATACATACACATATAGAATACACATGGATTTCAATGACCTTAAATAAGGGTTGGGGTAGAAGATTAGCATATACATGTGTTTAAGTTTTTACTCTGTTTTGTTCGTTGATAAGAATCTGTTTATTAAGTGTGCATTTTATTAATTTCCATTATTCTTATAAACAAGCTCATACTTCCACTTTATAAAAATATAAAACCATAATTTCAGTTATTTTCACCCAAAGAACTTTAAGATTGTCTTTGATGATGCTAAAAACAACTGACTGATAAAAAAATTCAGTTATGAATGGTTTTTAGCATCATGGCATATAAGAAAAATCAGTTTGTTTGATTATATTCAAAGTAGCCATACTAGGCTGCTGCATTTGACCAAGTCATTAGTTTAACTCATAAATAATTTTAGAGAGTCTATACCTCCAATTTTTAAAAAATTCACAAAGCCCTTTCTAGCTTTCCCAGCATTTATCAGTGATTAAGGAATTATAAGTGAGCATTAATCAGCAGAGTTTCATAATAGAATTGAGATTTAATTCCTTTTCTTTACCCAATTTCTAATTTTCCAATAGTTTGTTTTTTTTTTTTTTTTTTAATAGCCTGAATCTTTCAAGTCTTGGACCTGAGTGGATGTTGTACAGTGACTCAGAATAGGATTGAGAGCATCAGTCATCTAGTTGATCATTCATGGTTCAGAAGTTAGGACTCACATTTTGTGGAACTGAACCGGACTTCCCTCTCTCCATCCGAGAGAGAACTAAGTACTATTGTACGTGAGACTACCTAGTGAAGTTTCTTTCACAGTGTATGTCATCCTCTCTATCCACTGTGCAACTAAAGCGAAGTCCCTACAAATGCTCCAAAACCCACCATCAGGGAAAAAAAAAAAGACAGTGTCATTAAGTAATGTGACCAAATAAATAAACTGGTGGGGATTTCCCCAATATTTTTTTATTTTAAAAAATCTCCAGGTGTTACGAGTGGACTGCAAAAGTTTAGACCAAACAGTTAACGTGCATGCTGGTTGGTGGTTGATCTTGTCAAGCCTGTGACTATTTTGTAAAACATAAACAAGCTGGTGAAATTAACTTCAGTTATCTTAAGATAGCCAGAACTACAAAATCTTTCACTGTAAACTCTGTTAGGAATTTCTGGACAAATTTAACAGCAAAGGGAGATAAGTATTTTCCTCTTGAACCTAAACAAGCAAATCTGTTTTTATATTTTCTTATGGCTTTTTGAAACAAAATATTCATACTAGTTCAGAAATTCAAAGAATTACAGTTTAATCCATTGGATTGTTTTAGCCTCTGCAGGGCCAAAAGGAACTAAATTGAGAGAGAGTCTTAGCAGTTAGTTAACTTGAGAGCATTTTAGAGAAAATTTATTTGAAAGGAAGCAGCTTTGAGTAACTGTGTTTTGGTGCTAGATTTACTCCAAGTGGGTTCTCTCATAGAAGAGAAATCATTATGATTCAATTAAGTAGAAAAATCTAGAAAATTAAAACATAAAGAAATTGCAAATTAAACTGATTTCTGTAACATAAATGATAAGCTGTATTTGTTCTCACCGATCATAAAACAATTATATTGATTAGATATCAATTCTAGTATACAGCCTCCTAAGCTGCATTCTGCACATCAGTCACAGGCATTAGCATGCACTATGGACTATTGTGAAAAAAGAAGAAACAGAGAAGTTTATATGTTAAATCAACATATTGAACACCATTTGGCTGTAGAAAACTTGAATTCAGATTCTTCATGATGAATATTCTCACTGATGGGTTCCCTCATCCCCCCTCTCTGTTTATCACTATATTTATGCTTTGATCTTCAGGGAAATATTTATAATGTTTTATCTCAAAGAACATGTGAAAGAATGAGAACCTGCACCTTGCATTGTATAATTAGAGTGGACATAATACTTTTTTAGACATAAAAAAGAGACACAAATAAAACCTGGTGAATGCTACACAGAGATGTAAAGAAAACTGTGCTCAAATATTGGACATTTCAGATAAGATGAAATTTAGTGTGTATATCCTACTTTTATAAAATGCCTTTACATAATAACTTAGATCTCATCCAAACTACCAACATGACACAAACAGAAAAGATGGTTTTTAGTGAAAACCTCATCATAAATATTGATTCATCATTATTCTTTCTTGAGATTACATGTATATGTATAAAATATGATATACTTTATATATATTATATATTCTTAGAATGGCACCCAGTCTGTTACACAACTACTTTTTCGGAAGCTCAGTAAAGAACGTCCTTACTAATAAATATTTTTAAAACTTTAAACTTGAATTGGGTATATTCTAAAAAAGGATACGACAAGTAAATTTTGAAATAGCCTAATAGCATGCATGGCCTACCGCAACGGTCTTTCAATGAGTTTTTGGCCCTGTGGGATCGTAATCAGAAATACATTTAACATTGCAACCCACTACGCACACACAACTGAAACAAAAGGTTTCATGGAACAGTATTCACTCTTAGTATGTGTAATGCATTGACTCATATTTTCTGTTGTATTCTATTTCATTTTTTATAATTGCTTGTCAAGACCCATTAAATTGATTTCACAATCCACTAATGAGTTGCAAATCAAGATTTAAAAACACCAGCCTAGACAATAATATATATTGTGACTCTTAAGTGGTACTGCTAACATAAAATATTATTGACACTAAATGCAAAATATTGCACAAGGCACATTGAATCAATTGACTCCAAGACAGTTATTGTCTCTCAGCTTTATGAGAACACAATTATAAATTAAGAACAAATGTCTTTCTCCTTTTTTGGCATTTAGAGCATTTTAGAAGCCTTACACTTAAATATCTAGGGAAATCTATTTCTACGAAAATAAATCAACCTTGTCATAATAGTCCAAGAATCCAAAGATCCCATGGATGTGCTAATCTTTCACAAGCATAGGTCTTTGCATTTCTAGAACTCCAAAATGACCCTGCTCAATCTCTGCACTAGAGAACCAGTCGTTTTAGATGTCTTTGAACTACAAGGCAGCAACGCACACAATTAGGTGTTTAACAAATGTCTCTTCATACTGACAATAATAATAACAGAAAGAGAGGCAACCAGGTTCCGCCAGGGCAAAGCCTGGGGCCTGGAGCAGCCCCAATCCCTGCCTTACTCTTGGCCTAGATAGAGCACAGAAGCACGGCAAGTAAATGCATTTGGAACATTTTTTTTAAGATTTTTTTGATGTGGACCATTTTTAAAGTCTTTACTGAATTTGTTACAATATTGCTTCTGTTTTATCTTTTGGTTTTTTGGCCACGAGGCATGTGGGATCTTAGCTCTCTGACCAAGGATCGAACCCTCACCCCCTGCATTGGAAGGCAAAATCTTAACCACTGGACCACCAGGGATGTCCCCATTTGGAACATTTTTAAGAAAACGTTTTACCTAAGTGTGTAGCAATCCAATTGCTATCTCTTTCTTGAAATTTTTTCACCCTGAAAAATTATCTACTGGTTGTCTGCTATAATACCTACATCTACAAAGAAAAACTATAAATTCGCATTTGGGAGGAAAATTTTGTTTTCTAGCTTTCTAGCCAGTGTGAGAACCTTCTCTGGCCTCTGTTTTATTTGAATGGAGGTAACAAGAGAAAAGAGGAGGACAGACTTTATTTTAACCCTTATTACTGCAAGAAAACTTCATAATATAAATGTAGAGTTAACTAAATTGTAGACAAATTCTCATCCATGTTTAGAAAAACCTATTTTGGTCTTTCTGATACGTTTTACTTGTACATTTTCTGGAAATGCACCAAAGAGCTGAAAAGGGTGAAATAGCTGTGGTTTTCTTAAAGTAGTAATTTTTAGCATAGCTAAAAAGTTCAGTGTGATAATTTAACAACTCTTATTTTCTTACAGCATTCTATTCCGTAGACATAACAAAGCAATGAAAGAAATATGACAGTTGTAAGATATCCCTTGGAAAAGGAAATATACCAGTGGAAATGTACTAATATAGTTGATTAGAAATCTACCCAACAGCATCTCATGTCTGTGCTGACCTCTTTCTTCGTTCCCTGCAGAATGGATGACATATTGATCGGGGCACCTCTCTTTATGGAACGTGAATTTGAGAGCAACCCCAGAGAAGTAGGGCAAGTTTACCTGTACTTGCAAGTGAGCGTGCTGGTCTTCAGAAATCCGCAGATCCTCGCAGGCACTGACGTTTTCGGGAGATTCGGTAGTGCTCTGGCACACTTAGGAGACCTGAACCAAGATGGATACAATGGTAATTTACACCAATGCATGGAAATTACTTGTGTGCCACAGTTTCATGTTACTGTTGCATGACGGAAACAAGAGACTTCACAGTGGTGTGTGTGGTATAGTTCTTCTGATTGGTCTTTAATAAACTATCCAAAATCAAGGCAATTTAAACTTTAGCTTTGGCTAATATAGATGCCACATGGAAATTTTCTCATGTTGATTTAGGGTGTCATATGACAGCTCTAAACAAACAGCAATTATTTTTAAACTTGACGTATAGATTTATGACCTGAAGAGAGCTAGAGAACGTACTATATGTACAGAGTCAAAACAAATAAATACATGTTGATATATTAGCAAGTGTATTGCCTTCTGAGTAACTCATATGGCTTACATACAGGTTATGCTGAATTGTAATTGATCTCTCAACTTCAGCTTAAAGGCACCTTCAATGTTCGTTGTTAAGCAGTGTTAAATTCTTAGTTTAGGTTTGTGGTTCTTTAAGTTAGGAATTTATGAATGCCTTCTAAGTACCCTCTCCTCAGAAAAACATGCCAGCTCACACAAAATTTTGCATACATTTTCAGGACCTTTAAGTTAAGAACCAAGGTAGACTGGGTTTCTTGAAGTTCCAGGGAGTAACAGGAATTTGCTCCAACAAAATAGCCTAGAGAGTATTCCCATCAAATCAAAGTATTCATTAATAACTTCAGCAACTGGTCACGTACTTTTACGATTTCCTTGAAAAAACACGTCTCAGCAGTGTATAGTTAGTAACTTTTAAAGTACTATAAGACATAAATGCATACTAAAGGCTCATGGTTCCAGGGAAACATTTTTAAAAAGAGACAAGTTCATCTTTAACTGATTTGTTGCTTTCAAAAACTGCCCTATTCCTGAGCACCAAATGAAATAAATAATGCTAAATTATCTGTGTAGTCATCTTTTTCATCATCTCTTCTATTTGTCTTTTCTCTCAAACCCTTAATGATACTTTTAAGAGCTAAGAGAAACATTTCTAACAACCTAAGAGGGGTTCTGCCTCTCTGAGCCTTGGTGTCCTTAAAATGATGCCAAAATGAGATGTAACCAGGGGACAGATATAAATTCACTGACTCGGAGGATGTGAAGAAAGTACCCCTTTCCACCTACCATATGACAATATCTTTATTTTCCACAACGATCTGAGTTTTTTGATAGTTTATCCTTACCTGTTAAGTGAAAGTGGATTTATGATCCTTGTTATATAGTGAAAATCAGTTTACAATTCATTCAGTCTCATCAGACTTAGGAACAACTACAAATGGATGAATGACAAAACGAGGACACATACCATCGTCCGCAGCTCGGGCTGTTATGTTACTGTGCTATTGGTGCTCTTTTTCATGTAGACCTAAGTAGTTAGGTGTACTGTTTAGAACAATCCTGATGAACACAATATATGGAAGGTAGTTTTCATTCATTGCTATGTTTAACAGGGAGACAGGCGATAGGGTTCTCTCTCGGTTTCCCAAAGTCCTCAACGACTATGAAACGGGTCTTGCCTACATCATGGGATGATATAATCATTCAAGGATATAATATTTGTGAAAGAGGTTGTTTATTTCTTTTTTGTGGTACGCGGGCCTCTCACTGCTGTGGCCTCTCCCATTGCTGGAGCACAGGCTCCAGACGCGCAGGCTCAGCAGCCATGGCTCACGGGCCCAGCCGCTCCGCGGCCTGTGGGATCTTCCCGGACCGGGGCACAAACCCGTATCCCCCGCATCGGCAGGCGGACTCTCAACCACTGCGCCACCAGGGAAGCCCTGTTTATTTCTTTTAACAAGAAACTCTTAAGTACTCTGCAAAGGTGCCTCATCCGGTCCAGCCAGCCCATTAATCTGACCCAGCTCTTCCCTATTACTCACTACGCTCCCACGTAGATCCCCTTCTGGCTGCTCTTCAGGTGGGCCAAGCTCCTTGCATCCTTGGGCCTTTGCACAGTCATTCTTTCTGCCTGGAATGCTCTTCCTTCTGATTCCACATGGTCAGTTCCATCCTGTCCCCAGATTTCAGTTTCAAGATCAGCCTTAGAGACACCTTTTCTGACCACTTCATCTAAAATAACAATCCGAGGGAGAGTGGGAGGGAGGGAGACGCAAGAGGGAAGACATATGGGAACATATGTATATGTATAGCTGATTCACTTTGTTGTACAGCAGAAACTAACACACCATTGTAAAGCAATTATACCCCAATAAAGATGTTTATTAAAAAAAAAAATAACAATCCGATCACTCTCCATCACATCAATATTTTTAAGATTCTCTGCATAGCATTTGTCACTTTCTGTCTTTTCTTGATTATTTCTTTATTCAACTTGTCTCTTCCCTGCACCAGAATACAAACTTTTGAAAAGCAGTGTCTGGTTCGCCGTTGAAGCCACCGTGCCCAACACATATTTATAGGCACTCAATAAATATTTTTTGGATGGATGAAAAACAACAAATAGTTTCCTCTTGTTGCAGTACTACAGAGTTTCATGGAAAACTTAAGAAGCCCTTTGGGCTGTTTGGTACTGCTCTTCGATTGTACTTATTTCTCTTTCTAAAATACTCTTCTTTATTTAAAAATTGTGTGTCTCTGTTTGTAGACATTGCCATCGGTGCGCCCTTTGCAGGCAAGGACCAAAGAGGCAAAGTGCTCATTTACAACGGTAACAAGAATGGCTTAAACGCCAAGGCTTCCCAAATTCTGCAAGGAGTGTGGGCCTCACAGGCTGTCCCTTCTGGATTCGGCTTTACTTTAAGAGGAGATTCTGACATAGACAAGAATGATTACCCAGGTAAGTCCTTCTTTCTTTTCCTACAACAGAGTCTGCTTCCTAGAAAGAGCTATTCTCTGGACGATGCATCGTGTTTAAGCAGTTCTCTTGTACAGGTTAAGGCCAAGCTTGCCCATCACACGGGTTCTTTGGGTACCATTCCAAAGCAACTTTCATGAGACTCTGAAGACAGACAAAACAAACACTCCTTTTCCTGTCAAGAGAGGAAGTTAAAAAAGCAAGATGGCTTTTTAAAAACTGCATTGGACATAAAACTTAGCAACTTTGCAACAAAAGTTTGTTATTTGAAACTCCTCAGTAATCTGGTCTCCATTGACAAGGACAGCCTGCATCAGATAACTTTTCAGAGCAATCAATTTTAACCCCATAATTCCCTGTTGAGTTCACAGCTCCTATGAATTGACTTATGCACCTCAGCATTTCTGTCATAAGCTCATGGTTTTGGAACATAAATAGTTTCCAGCCACGTCTGGGGGTTTTCCGAAGATAGAATGACTATTAAAGCAAAGCATAAAGAACTGGTTTGTGATACAGATCATTAGCAATTTTTGAATGCTTAATTCACAGTGAGGATTCAGTGGAGATCCATACAGCCCAGTGAGATAATTCATGTTTTATGTACGCTGTATGAAAATACAGATTTGTCTTAAAGGATTGTTTCAGTAATCGGGGTTGTTAACAGACAACATTAGACTTCTTGGTTTTGTGGTTCAATTTTCCCTTTTATGTTGGTTATTTTAAGATGGTTTCAAGAAATAGTTAGAAATCATTAATAGTTCACTGACAGCTTCAACCCTTTATCGAGACCTTGTCTCTTTGCATCAGCCCTCCCCTAACTGAGTATTTTCCATATGTAGAGCATTTGCTGGTTTGGGTCATCACTCCAATAAGCTGACTGCCTAAGTATACATCACTGATTTCAATCCTTTGACTTTCTCTTCCCCTCGGGGATTAGGCGAAAAGGATACTGCAACATATTCTTATAAATTTGCCAGGAATTTTCAATGGCACTAACATAGACGTTGTAGTGGGCTCAAAGCGGATTTAGAATTATATTGTATATGAATGGGTCCTCCTTGTGGCAACTGCAAGAGCATCTAGTGAAATTCATTTTCTTGGGTTATATTATACTTGCCTAATCAATGATTGGTTAGGTTTTCTTTTGGGGAGGGGAGTCTCATACATAATATATTCACTTTTAAATAATCCAAAAATTAGATCCCCTATGTGATTTCTTCCCAGACTATGTCAGGATGATTAATGAAATTCAATTCCTGGGTCACAATTTCAAAGAAACAGTTATTTTATTTTACTTTTTAAATTTATTGTTTTAATTTTTGGCTGTGTTGGGTCTTCGTCGCTGCACGGGCTTTCTCTAGTTGAGGCTAGCGGGGGCTACTCTTTGTTGTGGTGCACGGGCTTCTCACTGCGGTGGCTTCTCTTGTTGCAGAGCACAGGTTCTAGGCACGTGGGCTTCAGTAGTTGTGGCACGTGGGCTTCAGTAGTTGTGGCACGTGGGCTCAGTAGTTATGGCTCATAGGCTGTAGAGCGCAGGCTTAGTAGTTGTGGCGCACGGGCTTAGTTGCTCCGCGGCATGTGGGATCTTCCCGGACCAGGGATCGAACCCGTGTCCCCTGCATTGGCAGATGGATTCCCAACCACTGTGCCACCAGGGAAGTCCTGAGAAACAGTTATTTTAGAAAGTTATTGCTATTCCTTATGCCCTTCATAGTCTTCCCTTAGTACCAGGGAACTGACAGAGAATGGCCATGCCTTCCACAAGGTGAGGGAAATATAGGATGTATCAATCACATAGTCAAATCTAGTGATTTCCTTTGAAGTCTTCTAAATAAGGGCCAGGAAGGAGAGAAACGTGAAACAACTTTTCTCCCCTCCAGGGAGGAGGGTAAAGGAGTGAGACAGAGAACAGAGGAAGTAAGTACAGTGTCAGTAGTTGGTCATCTCCTAACTACATCTTTTTCAGCCCTTCTTAACGATCAGAAAACAGTCATTCGAGGCCATTCACTAGCCAACAACTTTATCCACTGAGGCTGATTCACTTTACAGTAATGAATGACGTTAATGCAGTGTATCCACCTGTGTGAAGAGTAAATGCTCTTTACTAAGACAGGACCGTTATGACACTGAGTTGATTTCTTAACCTCAAGACAGCCTTGAGGCTTTCAGAGTTCATCAGTGCATCTTAGACAGTAGACCTGAGTTCTGGTCCCAGTTCTGCCTCTCAGATATAGGTGTCTTGTGCTTCATGATCGTGCAACATTTCCCCTCATCCTCATTTTCTTGCAAAAAGAGCGCCATTCAAAGAAGCCTTTTTATCTTGATACCAAGTCCCAGGGACTTAATGCGAGGAAAACTGCCTTATGGGCAGGTGACTAGATCCTACTAGCTAGTGTAGCAGATTTGAAATTTGCAGGCATAATTCAGGAATTAGACGTGGAACTTTCCTCATTTTTCTATAAGCGAATCCCATTTAGCTCTCAAGCCTCCATTTCTCCTACGGTGGAAAACCTCAATCTTGCAGTCACTTCTATATTCAGATTTAATGTCACTTGGGTAAGTATTCATTTGGATTCAAGACTCCCTCTTTCCTCCCTCTGCAGCAACTCTCCCAAGGAATGGAGTAGCAGAGGGGGTGCCTTTTGTCCAGGGACGGAGAAAGGGGTGCTGGACCAAGCACGTCATCTGTACTTGTTGGCCTCTGGCTGAAGGATAGCTCAGTCTCTCATGGTCTCTGACATGTTGCTCAAGCTTCGGTGATTAATCCAATGGTCTGCGTAATGGCCACTGCTCAAAAGTTCCACATGTCCTGGGTCCTCCCTGTTCTATTTTGGCCTCTTCTGGTTCACTCTCAGCAAATGCTTCTGTGCCACGACGGGGACTCGCAGGTTGGGGTCTTCAGGTCTCTGAGATTGCCTTTATGCTTATCCTAGATTATTCCTTTAGCCATTGCTAATTTTCCACCTAGGCATCTGTTACTCCAGCACCTAAGAGGGTTGCAGTCTTCTTGGGTTTTTCTTAAGAAGTAGCAAAAGCCCTCTTTTCCCCCAAAGGTTATTGGGCGGCGTGCTTTCTAGACTCCATAGTTCATTTTGTAAACTCTGAGTTCTCCTCCTCTGTGGTCTCTCTTATGATTTTCCAAACCAGCTCTTTCTGGAACTTAAAAAGAAATACAATTTTCTTTCCCTCTGGGGTCCTGCTCCTTCAAATCAAAAGAAATCTGTCTTCAGACTATGGTCCCGTCCATGAGTTTCAAAATCCATTCAACAAATTGAATGCCTTCTTCTAGGAAGTATCTAGTCATCCCTGTTAAGCAATGGTTCTCAATCTTGGCTACACATCAGAATCATTTAGGGGAACTTTTAAAAGTGCTTATGCGCAGGTCACCCTCCAGACCAGTTAATTCAAACTCTCTGGGGGGTAAAACTCAGACCACAGTAATGTGTTTAAGTGACCTGGGTCGTTCCAGTGTACAACCAAGCAGGGAACTAATGATCTCGAGCAAGGTTTCCCCCACTTTAATGAACATCTCGATCACCTGGTCATCTTGTTCAAATGCAGATCATGGCTCTGTAGGTCAGGTGGGTGGGAAAGACCCCTCATTTCCAGCAGTTCCCTGGTGACACCATCCCTGCTGGTCTTCACACCACATCCTGAGTAGAAAGCTCCGAGACAGTGTGCATACCAGTTGCCCATTGTGCCTATTAATAAAGGCTGAATGCATGGCACCCCCTCAGATATTCTGATTTCCCAGGTTTGGAATGGGGTTCAGGGATTTGTATTTTTACCCAGGACCCTACTTTGAGAAACACTGCCCTAGAGTCCTTTTGCCTGGCTCCCGTGCTCACAGCAGACAGATGCGCGAAGTTCTGTTTTGGCAAGAACCTATAGGCTGAGCTCTGGCACTTCATTTATTCTTCGCCCGGCCGTCAAACCAACCTGAAGCTCTTTTCTCCAGACCGCCTCTGTGTGATGATGCTAGGGCATACCACCTGCTCTTGCCGCATCTGGCGACGTTAAGGAAGCCCCATTGAAACTGTTCAGTTTTTCTTGCGCTGCCCTACATTTCCTGGAAGTTATCTTTGCATCGAAAACAATGCCTCACTTACTTTTCATTTAAAATATATTATCACATCTGTTAGGAATTGACCCACTTAACCTGGCTTAAGCCATAAAAGGAGCTACTTACATGAAGGCTACAGAAGTAACTCAAGGGAACCTGAGGACAGGGATTCCGCCAGACCTTGGAAGGGACTGACCGGGATCTAAGACTGTCAGGACTTCCTTTTTCTGGTCTCTCTCTCTACGCATCTGCTTTTCTCTAGCAGCAGACTGTATTCCTCTGAGCACACGGTGCTGTTTCAGCGCCAGCACTTGCACGTTTCAGTTGTACTCGCTCACAAAGAGACGGTGTATAATTTATCTCAGTCCTAAGTCCCGGGGAAGGAAAGCTCATAGGCTCCGATGCAAAGGGTGAGTGACGTTTTCCAAAGAAAGTAGGAGTTGACTTGTGGACTGTGCAGGTATCCCAAGAGATACCCATTATGACTCCCCTATCAAACAAAACAAAATGGCCCTAGGAAATAAGCATTGTAGCAAGAAGTGAAGAAAGTACTTTAAAAGAAAACGTTTTATTTTTAAATGAAGGAATAAAAATGGTTTTTAAACTGCTCATCAGAAATTTTATATTTGTCCCTTTAGTTTCAAGGTCTAAAAGAAAAATAAGAAATTCCTTCCTTCATTTAAAAAATATGTAGTAGTATTTACTATGTGCCAGACACTGTGCTGTGACAAGGCAGACACAGTCACTGCCTTCCCAGAGTTAATATTCTAGGTGAGAAAGACAGACAGAGAATTATAACAAAGTATGAGCATTGTAATGTTTGTCTTTAAACGCAAGACTTCTTTTGGAATATAATAATGTAACGCTTGAAAAAATTCAAGCACGTTGCTGAACACTATGTTTGTAAATTTTAAAAGTATATCATGAAGAAAATATTATTGGACTTCAGAAATTTTGTAACTATTTGGCCCTAATTAAATGAATTAGCTGAGGAAAATACACAGTCTCTGTAAGCTCCATGTACAGGCACCTGCACAGCCCCTGACATATTTCCAGAACCGGAGCTAATTTCGTGACCCGGGCTGCGGCCAATGATGTACAGGTTGTGTCCCACCAGGGGCAGGTAGGGGGCAGGTTCGCTTACCAGGTGGTTCCCTTCCCTTGGGATGAGCAGATGCACCTTTAAATTCACACACAGGCATGGTGTGGGCTCTCAGTGGCCCTGTTCCAGGTCCTCCATTCTAAATAGAACAGAAACAAAATTTCAAACCTTGTCACTTTATCTACCTGGTCACCTGCAGAATTCAGGAGAAAACAAACACAAAAGCCAGTAACAGATTTGAAATTCTGAACTGAAATGCGTCAAACCACTTGGAGTTGTTATGGAGTGGAACACACTTGAAAAAGTGTGTGTATCCAAAGTGATGGCTTTTGATGGGGTTGTTTTTCCCATTCCTGAGGTGAACAGTTTTCCCTCATTTTAGGTGCTTCCTCTGGTCCACACTGCCTGCCACTGACCCATTTCTGGGCAAGGCTGCTGTGAAACCTACCTATGATAATGGCGGAGCACACACATTGCCCCATTCGTTAGAGAGCAGCATGTACTCTTTACATGTTCTTGACACAAGCCCGCTGCCTTTCATGGGGAGAAAGACTAAGGTTGACCCTGATGTTTGATATATGTATTAATTGTGAATTACAGCTGTTTCATTCCCCCAGACTGACTAGAAATCAGATCACTTGGTACCTTGAAAATAATCAAAAGCACAGACATGCAAAGGTGGTTTGATGGACGTTTACCCTTTGTCACATGATCTGTTCTGCAAGTTACAGATGCTCTGTATTTGGGCAGGACCAGACGCTTAGTCTTCTTGTCTTAGCAAAAGAAAAGAATGCTGGCAAAATCAGGCATGAGGCCAATTATATTGCGACATTACTGCAATTACAGCGTACTCCTGAGCATTAAGAGTCCAAAGCATGCCAGCCACTGCATAGAAGATAAATGTAGTTCATATTCCTTGCAATATTATTTCTGAATCTCTCTCCTATGTCCATATGTACACTCACACTTATATGTATGTGTGTGTGTGTGTATGTGTGTGGACACACACAGCAGGAGAGTATATAGGGTAAATCTGGATGACGCTCTACTTCTTTTTGGGAAACATCAAACCAATATCAATCTAACCATATTAAAGTTGGCAGAGTGGCTGTGAAGGGGAAAGGAAATCAGACTGCCCGGGTTCAGATTCCCATCTGTCACTGATAAGCTGTATGGCAGTGGACAAGTTAATTGATTTCTCTGAGCTTCCAATTCCTTATCTGCTATTATGGGGCAAATAATAATCACTGGACTGTGTGTACTAGCACTTTCTAGGTTGGGAGAGGATTTTTACAAAATGTTGTAAAATGGCTTAGAATAGGAAAGAAAACCTGTTTGACTAACATAAACAGAATCAAAGCTACTTTACTCCCCAGACATGCTGGGCCACGTAAGATGTTGAAAAGCTGCATTCTAGGATTCTGGAGATGGATGGCGCAGGTTTGAAACTTGACTCCACTGCTTTCTAGCTGTGTAAGAGTAAGACAGTTCCTTAACCTTTCTGAACTGCAATTTCCTTATTGGTAAATTCAAATAATAATATGCTGGTATAAAGATGAAATGAGATTGTTTATATAATATGAAATGAGGTGAGGTGTTTAATATGAGATTGTATAGAGCACAGTTTAATAAATGGTAGCTCTTCAATCAAGTCTTAAAACAAGACTATATTTTGGAGGTATTCTTTTTCTTAGTTGATATTACACTAGTTGATATTATTTTCTTTTGCTTATTCAATGTCCATGGTCCCCAATCTTAATTTACACTACTACCTTTGCTTCCCCTGCCCCTGACAAATAGGAATATGAGAATAAGAACATAACTACTGGGACTCTGCCAGGTTGAGAACCACTCATCAGATTCCTGTTTCTGGACCCTCACTAGAAGCTTCTGCTCATATGATGAGGTTGCTGCCCTGCTATGATGTAATTCCACCACTCAGCCCATCCTACTTCTGCCCCTAAGTGGGAGATGAGGCGTAAGGGACTTCTCCCGTATCTCACTACTGTGATCTACTGGGTACCAAAGGTGGAGAATATTCTCTTCCCTCAGCCCCGTAGGCATTTAAGGATATTTCATTTCATATCAACTGGGGCCAAACTAGGGTGATGACGATGGCAGCTAAGAGGAAGGAACTGAGGAAATCATGTAACTAGGAAATAGGCAATGCTTGGTAATGACTGGCTCTAATGGAACGTGGAGGAGGTAGGAGTGGGGAGCAGTGATGGTGAAGATGACTCTGGAAGTTTGGTCCCAGGTACCCGAGAAAAGTAGAGTTTAATGGACCAACACGGGGAGTTTCAGCTCTAGAGACACAGAGGTTCTACCGTAGAAATATTTGGAGTAATTTTCCTAACATCTAGCTTAACCACTCAGTAATTTTTTAGACTTTTTCCAATAAGTATTGTCGTCACACACATACATAAATAGCAGTCATAAGTACTTTCATTTCTGGCACCCAAATCCTCTTTTTCTAAAAGAAAAAAATACAGATGTGTTCAGGTTTCTGTGTTGGTGCTTTCTGGAAAACTAGGGTTGACCAGAGGAGTACCTCGCATACATTATTTGAGTGATAGCATTTCAGAGAAGAAACAGCTGTGATAAGGAAGAATCTCTAAAATGCAATGATCCAGTCTAATCCCATTAAAGTTGATTGTATAACAAGGCCATCTGTTAAATGCATAGCCCAGACATTGCAGGGTGGAAGGGGGTAAGTGCAGGTTTTGTCGAGGAATAGAAATCTTAACAGGCAATAAAAACTGGAGGAAAACATGGGCTGAATGCCAAGACTACAATTGTCTTGCTATGGCCCCTAACAGGCAATGATTATATCACGAAGCCATCTCAGACAATTATACCAAATGACATAAAGTGACCTATCATGTTTTAATGAACGCGCTGTGTGTGTGTGTATAAGCAAACGACCAAGCAAGAGAGAACCTACAAGCAAGAGAGACCTACACGCAAGAAGAAATCAAAGGGTGGCTTTAACCAAAGGGAATAATGCATTTTAATCAAACCCTGAGCTCCTTGAAACTGATTTGAAGTTTATTGAACTAAGTTCAAATCTTAGAGTCAAAGTTTATTTTTACTTCTCAGAGTGCTACTCAAGGTTTTATGAAAAGCAAAACATTGTTCTTCTTGAGCGAGATTTTCATAATTTCATTATAAACACATTAGACATTAGAATATTACATTTCTTGTAAAAATACCTTATGAAATTAGACTAAATTGAATTAATTAAATCAACTGAAAGAGTTCTTGGACTTGAATCCAGCAATGTTGTAAAGTAGAAGTAAAAATGAATGGATAGATCAAAGACTTGAGTTCTAGAACCAAAACTTTAGTAACTCAGCCTCCCTGGGCCTTGCTTTCCTCACCTGAAAGTGATGTGGATGTACGGAATGCTTCTCCAAGGGGCTTTTAAAACTCTAAACTCTGATTCTATAATCCAAGATCTAGACTTACTGCCTCCCAGATTTCTCTGTAATATTGGGTAGATTATTAAGGCTCCATCTTTGAAAAACAAAAAAACAGGATTTAATAAAACCATACAAGATTTCTCCTTAACTTTTTCTTGAAAATAATTTTTAACTGACAAGAGAAGTTGAAAAGTTAGTACAGAGTCCTGTAAACCCTTCACCCAGTCTCTCTTAATATTAACATCTTGTACAGCCATAGTGAATTGGCTATTGGCTAATCTATAGACTTATTAGAAATTCGAATAGAATTTCCCCATTTGTTCCACAAGTGCTCTTTTCCTAGTCCAGAATCCCACCCAGGATCCCACACTGCATTTGGCTGTCATATCTCCTCAGTCTCCTCCAATCTGCGACCACTTGATCCTTCTGTGCTGTCACCACTTTGGCCCTTTTGAAGAATATGGTGAGACACTTTGAAGAATGTCTCTGAATTTAGGTTTGCCTGATGTTTGTTCACGATTAGATTGAGGTTATGTATTTTTGGCAAAAGTACCACACAAATGCTATGCCCTTCCCAGCGTATCACAGCAGAAGATCATGTCTGTCGTCCTTTTACACTCTGATCACTTGCTTGCGGTGATGTCTATGAGCCGGGTTTCCCACTGTAAAGTTACTACTTTCCCCTTTGCATAATAATTATCTTTGGAGAGATACCACGACACTATGTAAATATCCTATTTCTCATCATACTTTTGCCCACTAATCTTAGTACCCATTGGTGATTCTCGCCTACAACCATTATTACTGTGTCATTGTGATTTTCTATTTCCATCATTCCTTCTACACTTATTAATTTCAGTTCTAAAATAAGAAAAAGATGTCTCTTCTACCTGTTTATTTATTTATCCTATTTTTTATATCTTTGTGGACTTGTGTATGTTTTATGGGCTATAATCCATTACTGTATTTATTTATCTTGGTTGCTTAAATTGTCCTAGATTTGGCCATTGGGAATCCCTGCCATTTGGTTCCTGTGTTTTTTCACCATTCCCTATTCTTTTATGAGCATATTCCTTGCTTTCTGACACCGCAAGATACTGCAAGCTCATTTTGTATTTGCCCTGCCCCAGCCCTGGAATCAACCATTCTTCAAAGAGCTCTAGTTCCTCTTATTGAAGGACTGTATTTAGAAACCAAGATCTGGATACTAGGTGCCCTCATGGCTGCTAGGTTGTCAAGATTAAGACTCGTAAAGCACTGAATTCTATAGATTGCCATATTCCCACACACTATATTACATTTCAAACCATGTTTATTACTTGAAATCAACAAATTAATTTTTATTTTTCAACCTATATTTTGTAACTTAGCATTTTCGCATTTTACTTGTCAACAACAGGTATTTGGGCAACATTAATATTATTCAGCTAATGTTGAGAACAACTACCAATTTTCTCCATTTTTTAAAGATGATAATAGCAGAATATTTACTGGTTATATGATATTCAAGAAGACAGTGCTTTGGAAATACAATTTATTACCTTACTCAACAGATACTTATCGGGTGCCTTTCATGTGCCTGGTGCTCTTCTAGGTTTTGACTGAATTAGACAAAGATCCTGCTCTCATGTGCCCGAGTTTAAATTCTAGCTGTGATATTGGCTGACTGTGTAACCCTGACAAGTAACTGAACTTCCTCAAGCTCTAGTCGTCATTGGTAAAAATGGATATAACACTGCCTGTTAATAGTTCCCCCTTTAAAGGGGTGTTGCGCTACCACGTGAAAAAGAGAACTAATGAGAACCTACTGTATAGCACAGGGAACTCTACTCAATGCTCTTTGGTGACCTAAATTGGGAAGGAAACCCAAAAAATTGGGGATATATGTGTTCGTATAGCTGATTCACTTTGCTGTACAGCAGAAACGAACACAACGTTGTAAAGCAACTATACTCCAGTAAAAATCAGATAAATAAATAATAAAAAGGTGTTGTGGACGTTAAGTTAGAAATATATATATAAGGCAGTTAGCACTGTGAATAGCACCTAGTGGCAATCATTAGATATTAGTTATAAATGACACATTTATACTATTTTGACATAATCCGTGCCCTTAAGAAACAACGCAATCACGGAGACAAAGTATCTAACAATTAACTAATACAAGATAGCATGTGAGAAGAGTTTTAAGAAGGTTAAAATACTATAATGAACGAGTTTAAAAGAGAAAGTACTCCCGGCTAAAGTGTTCAAAGCTTCATGGGGGAAGTATTGGTTAAGTAGAGTCTTAAGATATAGGCGTGATTGTTAAGTGGTGATATGGAGAAGGCATTCCAGGAGAGGAACAGAGCACGAGCGAGAACTTAAAAATAAGAAAAGGCAATTTGGGAAGTGATCTGGTCCAAAGTGGGGGGAGCATAAATGGAGAGAGTCAACAAAAGTAAGATTTGGGCCAGATAATAAAGGGCCTTGAATAGCATATCAAATAATTGGTACTTTATTAGGAAACTAACAGAAAAAGATAATATGTCTTACATTGAAAAATGACACTTTAAGTACTTCAGTCTTTAGCAATGGCTAGAATGAGTTGTAATAGAAAAGAAACTTGAGGTCAAAAGCCATTAAAGTGTCCTAGGTAAGAATAATGCACTGAACCAGGTGGCTGTAGCAGTGATACCACTGCAGCCTGAAGAGCCTCAGGGCCACCTTCAACTGCTGTTTGAGGGATGAGAACCGTTGGGTAAGCATCCAGCCTCCCATCTTTCAGGCAGACAGTTTGGGGGCCATTGTACACACTTCTCAAGAGATCCCATCTAACTCTTACATGTTAGATTAAGGATAAGAAGTTTTAACTTTACCCTCACTTTTTCCTTCCTAAGTACTCTCTCTCTTTAGGTAGATCTGAGTTTCTGACCTATATCATTTTCCTTCTCTCTAAAGAACTATTTTTAACATTTCTTGCAAGGCAGGCCTGTTGTCAATAAGTTCCTAAATTTTTGTTTGAGAAAGTGTTTCTTTCTCCTTCGATTTTGAAGGATAATTTTATAGGGTAAAGAATTCTAGGTTGGTGGGGTTTTTTTCTCTCAACACTTTAAATATTTCACTCTACTCTCTTCTTGCTTGCATGGTTTCTGGGGAGAAGTCACATGTAATTTTTATCTTTGCTCCTCTATAGATAAGATGCTTTCTTGCTCTGGCTTCTTTCAGGAGTTTTTTTCTTTATGTTTGATTTTTTTTGTAGTTTGAAAGTGATATGCCAGTGTGTAGTTTTGGGGGGGCATTTATCTTTCTTGATGTTCTCTGAGCTTCCTAGATCTGTGTTTGGTGACTGACATGAATTTGGGGAAATTCTCAGTCACTACTGTTTCAAATATTTCTTCTGTTTCTTTCTTTCTTCCTCTTCTGGTATTCCCATTACACATACGTGATACCTTTTGTAGTTGTTCCACAATTCTTCAATATTCCATTCCTTTTTTTTTCAGTCTTTTTGTCTCTTTGCTTGCCCAGTTTTAGAGGTTTCTATTGAGATATCCTCAAGCTCAGAGATTCTTTCCTCAGTCTTATCCAGTTTACTAGTAAACTATCAAAGACAGTTCTTCATTTCTGTTACAATATTGTTTATCTCTATCATTTCTTTTTTGGTTCTTTCTTAGAATTTCCTTCTCTCCTCTTACACTAACCTCCCTTTCTTACATGCTTCTATTCTTAAATACTTTATCCAGTAGAGGCCTTAGCACATTAATTAGAGTTGTTTTAAATTCCCGGCCTGATAATTCCAATGTTCCTGCCACATCTTAATCCGGTCCTGATGCCTGCTCTGTCTCTTCCAACTATGTACATTGCTTTTTAGTATGTTTTGTCATATTTTTTTTTTTTTTGATAGCTGGGCATGATACACTGGGTAAAAGGAACTGCTGCAAATAGGTCTTTAGCTAATATGGCAGTAGATGTTGGTGCGGAATTGGGAGGGGAGGAGTGTTTTATGGGGTGTGATTAGGTCTCAGTCTTTTAGCGAGCCTATGTTTCTGGACTCTGACCACACGCGCTTCTTTGTTGAGATGGGATGGCTAGAGCGGTTGAGGCACACGTGCTTCTTTGTTGAGATGGGATGGCTAGAGCGGTTGAGGTTGGGTATTTCCCTTCCCCCAGGTTAGACTCTTTTTCCTACCCCAGCAGGACAGGCTCTGGATGACCAGCTTCTCCTGAGGGTAGACCTTGTAAAGATGAATGAGTGCTCTGGTGTGTTTCAAGTTGATTTCTTCTCCCCTCCCCTTGCCAGAAGCACTAGAAATTGTTCTTTGTTGTTCCCTGGGAGAACCTGGTAGAGATCCAGGAGAAAAAACTAAGGACAGTGGACCCCTACCCACACCCCTCATGACTGGATCCCTGGAGGAGTTTAACTTTCAGAGTTGGCCACACTGAGCCTCCTGCAATTCACCAGTAGAGTCCGGGTTTTCCTGCCCCACTCTGGTTCCCCTGGAGGTTGCTGCTCTGAGAAGCTGTGAGTCTCTGCAGGTGCCTGTCCGTCTCTCCAGCGTGGAGGCAGCAGATTGCCCTGGGATCTCACCGCTCGTGTGGATCTTAGAAGAGTGGTTGATTTTTCAGTGTGTTCAGCTCTCTACTTGCTCGGAATGGCGACTTCCAAGCTTTTTACATGCTAGGTCAGAAACCATAAGTCTGACAGTTTAAATCCAAACTAACTACCTTCCAAACATTCAATTGTAGAAGCTGGCTTCTTTCTGAAACCCAAGGCACCAGTAAATATGACAGGATATTATTTATCCTTGATCTTAGTTGTAAGTGTATAGTTAATAAAAACTCTCTGGCTGGCCATGGCTCCTTTTATGGGTGGGTGGGCGCTGGTGAGTGGGAGTTAGTTCCCCTGTACTTAGAACCTCTCCTTTACTTCCGAGCTCCCGGGGCGTGTTCTTCATATAAGTCATTTTTAACTGATGAATATACGATTAAAAGTTGAGTGTAATTTCCTTGAAGCATCCCTTCTGTCTTTGCACACCCTGGACATCTTCCCGGGAGTTCGCTTCCCACTTAGGAGCCCAGTTCAAATGTCACTTCCTCAGGAAGCCTTTCCTGACTGTTGTCCTTCCTCTAAAAACACTTCTCTCAGATTGAAATGACACATTTTTTTGTGGTTATTTGATAAATGCATCTTTCACCCCTCGAGACTGGACACTATTAGTTGAGGGCAAGCAATGGATTTAATTTTGCTCATTATGGAACTCTAGTGTCCCAAGCAGTGGCTGGCACTGGAGGTGGCTAGTAAACGCTTGTTGAATGAATGAATGAGAATAAATGAATAAACCAATTTCCTCACAGCCACACACCTTGGCATATGAACTCTTTCCCTCCTTTCTTTACCTGGCCACTATCTTCGAACTCTACTTAAGTCCAACAAATTATCTTATTCTTGTGTAGAATAATAGACCTGGACAGAAAGAGAAAGACAAATACCAGATGATATCACTTATATGTGGAATCTAAAATACGACACAAATGAACTTGTCTACGAAACAGAAACAGAACCACAGACATAGAGAACAGACTTGTGGCTTCCAAGTGGGTGGGGAGTGGGGAAGTGATGGAGTGGGAGTTTGGGATTAGCAGATGCAAACTAGTATATAGAGGATGGATAAACAACAAGGTCCTACTGTAGAGCACAGGGGACTATATTCAATATCCTGTGATAAACTGTAATGGAAAAGAATATGAGAAAGAATGTGTGTGTGTGTATATATATATATATATATTATATATAATTGAATCACTTTGTACAGTAGAAATTAATACAACATTGTAAATCAACTATATGTCAATGAAATACATTTTTAAAAAAGAATAGACATGTAAGTTGCGGCGATGATGCTCTTTTAAATAAACCTGGACTTCCTCTCCTGGGATCACGGGAGGCTCCACTCAAGGTGGTGCACTCATTCTTGACAAGCAGAACCCCTGACCTTCGTTCTGTATTCACTGGGCATTTAAATGCCAAACTGCTAGACTAAGAGAACCAGTAGCCAGCTTGATAGAAACAGCTCCAAACTGGGAGTCAGGGGGCCCATATTCTCATTTCTTCACCCATCATTTTCAGCTCTGTAATCCTGGATATACCACTTACGTCTCTGAACCTTAGCTTCCCACTGCTCAGGACTGTTACAAAGGCGATTTGCAAACTGTGAAGCACTCTAAGCAGTCGATATGTTATTTCTTAGCCTCACCCACTAGATGGAGGTGAGAGGGACCCGAAAGAAACTCAAATGATGAGATCCAGACGCTCTAATGCTTTGCACCAGACCTAGCCCTGTGCCTTAAGGCGATGACTCGGGGAACATGCCTAGAGCTTCCTAAGAGTCGAGGGGGAGAGCTTTTCAGAATAACTAACCCAGCAGCAAAATCCTCTTTAGTACTTCTTAGTAGCAAACGCTGTTCACGTGACGCCCTTCTTTCTATGTATGGCCATCACCTTGTATTTTCTTGCTGGCGTTTTCCTGGGATGATATTGGTCATAGCCAGTTCCCTAAAAACTACCAGCCCTAATAGAAATTCATGAGAGCGTGAGGGTACGACAGAAAGCATGGGGTCTTGCCAGCCTTCAGGCTAAGTTGTGATGCAGGTGAAGCTCATTTGGGGGGATGCTCAGCCCCTCTCATCTCCGGCTTCCTTTTCTTTCTGTCGCTGACAGCTCCTCTACACCAGCTGCAGAAGCTTATACTATTTCCTCTTCTCAAACGTGCAGCAGAGAAGGATCTAATATACTTATTCCCATCAGGTATACGTGGTGCGGGGGAAGTAGGTCGCACCCAGGGACTCTGAGTCGGTGGGTGCTGGCCTGCATCTTGAACAAGCCCTCGTGGAGTGCTGACTGATAGGCTATCAGTGCTTGAAGGGCAGGGAATGTGTTGGTTTGCTCACTGTTGAATCCTTGGCAGCTGGGACAGGACCTGGCTCGTGATGGGTGTTCAATCCCCAGTTGCTGAATGAGGGTCCCCAGGATAGGGAACCACTGCCCACACCTTCCTTTCTTCCTCTGCTCCCTCCCTTGCAACTCTATAAATTTGTATCTTACTGTATCAGTTTTCTAGGGCTGCCGTAACAAAGTACCACACACTGGGTGGCCCTAACAACAGAAATGTATTTCCTCACATTTCTGGAGGCTACCAGTTCGAGTTCAAGATGTGGGCAGGTTTGGTTTCTTCCGAGGCCTCTGTCCTCGGCTTGTAGATGGCCACCTTCTTTCTGTGTCTGCACATGGTCTTCCTTATGTGTGTGTCTGTGTCCACATTTCCTCTCACAGGACACAAGCCAGATGAAATTAGGTCCCACCCTTATGATCTCATTTACCTTACCTCTTTTAAGACCATTTCTCTAAATAGAGTCACATTCCGAGGTACCAGAGATTAAGACTTCAACATCAAATTTTGGGGGATGGGGGGATACAATTCAGTCCACATCACTTAGCAAACTTTTAAAGTCCCTCAGGTTTTAATCATAGGGTTTTCCCTATCAGGATGGATGTGGGAGTAGTGTCTTGTGAGATACTGAAACTGAGCAGGACCCTGTGGGGCTCCTGGGCACAGAAGCCTTTCTGTGTCCCTGTTTCCTGTTTGTAGGGAATAGACTTCAGCCTCCATGACCCTCCCTGAGTTCCAAAGGGCAGGTTCAAACAGTTGTTGATCAGTGAAGGGAGGGGATGCAGAGACAAGGGAGGAGAAGCCAAGAAACAATGGTGCAGCCTTGGGGCAGGGTCCTGCTTCCGCCTCAAGGGATACACATGACAATATCTTTGAGCTCTTCCACAGAACTAAAACCCCCAACAAATGGAAGATGTTCCAGAGAGAAGGTCACAGTTTGATAACCTTGAGAATCACAGAAGCTCACCAGAAGACCACCTGAGGCCAGATTAAAGGAATTCGGGCCCTGATCCTTATCAGCAACCCCACCCTTGAACCACTGCCATAAAACTCCTCACCAAATCCCCCTGGACTGGGACACACAGTTTTGAGGGGCACTAGCCCACTGTGTCCCCCTTTGCCTGTCAAAGCAATAAAGCTCTTCTTTTCTACTTCACCCAAAACTCTGTCTCCGAGATTTGATTCAGCACTGGTATACAGAGGCCGACTTTTCGGCCTCAATACCAGACTCTTTTGGAGACGGTGAAATCATTCCCAGTAGTCAGCCACTTATAAATGAGACTGGTCGAAAAGAAACAAACTTTTCTCCAAGACTTTTAGCAACTGACTGGACAGCACACATATTGTAAATGTGGCCACAACAAGGATAAAGTGAAATGCCTTTGATCCAGTGACATGAAATGCAACTAGCGAGGCATCAAGCAATGGTAGGGGGAAAGGGGTGATGCTTACAGTCACAGGATGCGAATAACACATAGAAAACAATTTTCATAAGGCAGACTTATCATCTGATAGTTCACTCTTATTTTTTGTGGGATTTTTTTAAAAAGAAAATAAAGTCTCAGTAAATTAGAATGTTGCAACCTAATACCACAATCCAACTCATAAATGTTTTCCTTCAGAGCTCATTTGGAAGCATTTCAGACAGCCTGTTGGGATTATTACTTTCTGGGATAAAATCACGCATTTTTTTTCCAAACGTTTTCTTCCTCAACTCATAACCCTCCTCTCAGTAATATTTTACATGTTACAATAAAAAAGCAAGGAGGAAAGGCAGCCTCTGTCTATTTTTAGATAAACACATTTACCAAATTCAGGGAGACTTATCTAAATGCCTGCTTCCCACAGACATGAGCTGTTTTTCCAGTGCCAAACTCTTAAGCCAATTTCGTAACCCACTTACAAGTCAGCATTGCCGTATTGACACAGCATCTTTAACTCCATCATTTTACACAGTTATCTTTAATCCTGTTGTTTCTCTTAAAATCATCCTTTTATGAAAGTGAGCAGACCCTGGGTGGGTCTAGGTAAACAGCTGTACTTGACAACCCCCAGTTTACCTTTAAAATGCTGTGGGAAGGGGCTTAGCAGAGATGGAGCCGGGACAGGGATGAGGAGTGTCTGGAAGAGATGCTGTGGGCTGTGAGCACAAGTAGTGCCAAGACAGGAGCCAGAAGTCTATGGATGTGGAGCTCGGGGAGCTGAGTCATGGACGTGGGCCAGCGTGATGTCCAGCTCTGGCTAAGCCAGGGAGAATGCCAGAAACTGTCCCATAAAGGAGGCAAGACGAGACACAAACCCTGCAGGAGCCCAGCTGACTCAAGAGGCAAAGCACAGTCCTGGATTGTAAATCAGAGCCGAGAAAGTACAGTCATGTGACCCCAACCAATTCTACTGAGCTCTTGGGCTTTCTCATCTGGAGAACCTTGAAGACTTCACCGGAGATTTGGCAACCAAGAGCGACTTGTCCAGAGTCATTAGGAAGCCAGCGGCAAAGTAAACTGGAACTGGTTAGAACTCCTAAATTTCTATCCTCTATTCAGGAATTTTCCACTTGAAATAGAACACTGCATTTAAAAGAGGGCTTCAAAGAGATAACAGTGAGAGAGAATTTACAAATCAAAATCGGCCTATATATAGGTACAAAAACCTGTACACAGATGTTTATAGTGACTTTCCAAAAACCGGAAACAACGCAAGCTCCCCTTAGCCAGGGATGGATAAACAAACCATGAGTCAGTGGGGTACAGCTCAGCATTAAAAAGGAATGAACTGCTGACACATGCAAGATCGTGGATGAATCTCAAATGCACTAAGTTCAGTGAAAGAAGCTAGATCCAAAAGGGTACATACTATTGGTGCAACCACTATGGAAAACAGTACGGAGGTTCCTCAAAAAACTAAAAATAGGGTTGCCATAGGATCCAGCAATCCCTCTCCTGGGCACATAACCGGGAAAAACTATCATTCGAAAAGATACGTGCACCCCAGTGTTCACTGCAGCACTATTTACAATAGCCAAGATGTGGAAACAACCAAAATGTCCATTGACAGATGAATGGTAGAGAAGATGTGGTACATATATACAATGGAATACTACTCAGCCATAAAAAAGAATGAAATAATGCCATTTGCAGCAACATGGATGGACCTAGAGATTATCATACTAAGGGAAGTAAGTCAGAGAAAGACAGAGACCATATGATATCACTTATATGTGGAATCTAAAATGTGACACAAGCGAACTTATCCATGAAACAGAAACAGACTCACAGACACAGAGAACAGACTTGTGGTGGCCGGGAAGGGGTGGGGGAGGAGGGGATTGGGAGTTTGGGATTAGCAGGTGCAACTAGTATATACAGGATGGATAAACAACAAGGTCCTACTGTATAGCTCAGGGAACTACATCCAATATTCCGTGGTAAACCATAATGGAAAAGAATATGAATATATGTATAACTGAGTCACTTTGCTCTACAGCAGAAATTAACACAACATTGTAAATCAGCTACACTCCAATAAAACAAGTTTAAAAAAATAAAAAAAGAGAGAGAAAAGGCCAGACAAGGTAAACCAAAAAAATGGCTACATACTGTATGCCTCCATCTATGAGACATTCTGGAAAACAGATCAGAGGATGCAGGGGGCTGGGGTGGAGCAGGCTTGACTAGAAAGTGCATGGGGGACGTTCTGGGATGATGGAGTTGTTCTGTATCTTGGTTGTGTTGGTAGTTACACAACCAGATGAATTTATCAAAGCTCTGAGAATAGGATACTTCTAAAAAAATTTTTATTGGAGTCTAGCTGATGTACAGTGTTGTGTTAGTTTCTGCTGTACAGCAAAGTGAATCAGTTATACACACACATATATCCACTCTTTTTTAGTTTCTGTTCCCATATAGGTCACTACAGAGTATTGAGTAGAGTTCCCTGTGCTATACTGTAGGTCCTTACTAGTTATCTATTTTATATACAGTAGTGTGTATATGTCAATCCCAATCTCCCAATTTATCCCTCCCCCACTTACCCCCTGGTAGCCATAAGTTTGTTTCCTACGTCTGTAACTTTATTTCTGTTTTGTAGATAAGTTCATTTGTACTCTTTTTGTAGATTCCACATATTAGGATACTTTTTAAGGATGAAATTTACTGTATGTAAAATATACCTGAATTTTAAGATTTTTTTAAAGTTAGCCTGTAGCTATGCTCCTGGCGAGCACTGGGACAAAAACAGGTAACAGCCAGACTGCCTGGGTTTAAAACTTGGCCTTGCCACTTACTATATTTAATTTTTCAGAACCTCATTTTCCCCATTTTAAAATGGGGATAATTAAGGTATCTACCACATGGGATTGTTGTAGCAATGAAATGCATATACTTAAAATGTTTAGAAGGTTAGCTTTTGCTGGATACATCTCTGCACAGCTGTCCAGTATAGCCTCAGGATAAATTCCTAGAAGTGCAAATTCTGGGCCAAACGTTTGCATTGTCCTACATACCAACAAAGCACCTTCTAAGAAAATGGTGCCAATTTCTATTCCCTCAAACAGAGCGTATGAGTTTTTGGTTCTCTTCTCTCTGCCTAATACTAAACTTTTCACCTTTTCAAATTTCAAAGGTCAAAAATGATATCTCATTGTTTCTTCCATTTGTAATCCTTTGATGACTAATGAGGTTGAACATCTTTTCATATACTTATTGGTCACAGCTATTTAATTTCACATGAATTGCCTGTTTATTATCTTTTTATTGGACTATTTAGTTTTATTAATTTGTATGAGTCTGTCATAAAATAGGGTTAATAATAATAACATTTATGTTTTCATAGGTGCCAGACATTCTTGAAAGCATTGAAAAATATTCCCATTTGATCAGAGGTCTGCATTGTAAACATCTTCTGTTTCTTTCACTTCTCTTTTGAACTTGCTTCAGTTTTAAAAAAGTAGTTTCAATCTTCAAATTCCTTTGTGGGGCTTCCCTGGTGGCACAGTGGTTGAGAGTCCGCCTGCCGATGCAGGAGACACGGGTTCATGCCCCGGTCCGGGAGGATCCCACATGCCGCGGAACGGCTGGGCCCGTGAGCCATGGCCGCTGAGCCTGTGCGTCCAGAGCCTGTGCTCCGCAACGGGAGAGGCCACAACAGTGAGAGGCCCGCGTACCAAAAAAGAAAAAAAAATTCCTTTGTGATTTCTACATTTGGGGGGGTCATGCTGCAGGGGGCACTTTCCTTTGGAGTCATCATTCTCTCTTTTTTTAATATAAATTTATTTATTTATTTATTTTTGGCTGCATTGGGTCTTCATTGCTGTGCACGGGCTTTCTCTAGTTGCAGCGAGCAGGGGCTGCTCTTCGTTGAGGTGCACGGGCTTCTCATTGCAGTGGCTTCTCTTGTTGTGGAGCACGGGCTCTAGGCACGCAGGCTTCAGTAGTTGTGGCTCGTGGGCTCTAGAGCGCAGGCTTGGTAGTTGTGGCGCATGGGCTTAGTTGCTCCGCGGCATGTGGGATCTTCCCGGACCAGGGCTCGAACCCGTGTCCCCTGCATTGGCAAGCGGATTCTTAACCACTGTGCCACCAGGGAAGCCCCTGAGTCATCATTATCTTTTCATACAACTCTTAGTTTCACATTCCCATGTTTCTCATTTATTTGGAAGCTCTTTATAGCACATCTCACTGTCCAGAATTATTCTGAAATAGTAAATGTCTTTTAAGTCCAAAATTTAAAAGGAGGAGTTTGATGGCATTTTGAGCAAGAGACCAGCACTCGTATATTTCTTAAGAAGATGAGAGAGTAAGAAGTAGGAAGAAAGAAGGTAGCAGGTAAGAAGGCTCACAGTTTATGAAATGTCAGTGCTTGGGTGACCGCGGAGGCTTCCCCCCATGAAACGCCTCTGGCAGACTCATTCATCTAACCCTGTCATCACTCTTCCTGTTGTCTTCCCCTCCCATCTAACCCCCTTCCATGAAGTTTCCATTCTCTCCTTTCTGCCCCCTGCCTACCTAGGCCCAGACCTCAAATCCACACTCAGAACAAAGCTGATGTTTTCACATTGAACTTCTTCCAACTCTAAAATTTCTTTCAGAGATTAATGAAATCAGTCCAAGTACCACTTTAGAGACTTGGCTCTTTACTTCTTCTTCGTTTAAAAACAACAGTTTTAGCGAAATAAAATACAAAACAGAGGTGTAATACATCTCCTATGACCTCACATTTTTTAGGGTTAGTTTTTCTTGCCAACTGATCCTGCATTCATGCTAATGTCCCCTTTTTGTATCCTTAAAAGTACTCAGTTCCATCAAAAGCCAAAAGGAAAATAAACTGTGTTTCTCGGGCAATGTGAGTGATAACAAAGGACTCCAGCATTTTTAGAACAGTTTTTGATTAAGGGGAAAGCACCAATTTTAGTGGCCAAATGTTTCTTCAAGGGAAAAATTAAAAGGCTAAATGTCTTTGTATAAAGAAAGGCAAAGCTTTTGTTTGCCTGTTTTCAGAATGTGCTTTTAAGACGTTTCTATAAGAAAGGAAAGTAAACATTAGATAAAGGTATAAGACCTGTTGTCTCAAAGTGAGGGAAAAAGTTCAGAGTTATGAATCCAAATATTAGCACCAAAATTTGTCATCAGATTATCATTGAAATCCCTTGATGTGAACATACACACACTACTGTATTTAAGATAAATAGCCAACAAGGACCTACTGTATAGCATAGGGAACTCTACTCAATATTCCGTGATAACCTATATGAGAAAAAAATCTAAAAAAGAATGAATATATGTATAACTGAATCACTTTGCTGTACACTTGAAACTAACACAACATTGTAAATCAACTATACGCCAATAAAATAAAAATAAAAAGAATACAGTAAAAGTCCCAAGGCAGGGTGGGTGGGGGGAGAAATTCCTAAGCATGGCAGAATTATGCAAGATTTTTTAAAATTGTGTGTGTATATGTATGTGTATATATATGCACACATATATACATATGTGTGTATATAGAGAGATACATACGGGTATATACATCTATATACTCAAACAAATATATGTATGTATATATATGGAACATAACATCATATATCTATACATGGAAATCACATAGCACTTATCAAAGCAAATCACATATTCTGGAAGGACAAATTGGTTAGAAATACAGATCAGCCGATCCATTCTCCTCCCCTAGAGAAATCTGATAACTTTAAGGTCCTGAGCATAAATGCTTCTGGCCTTTTCCAGCAGGCACAATACCAAGGTGGTGTCTCAAAAGACAAACATACTTCTGGTGGTAGATAACTGTTTTCTTGGCCTCTGAATAACTGTGGCTACATTCTCATGAAAAAAGGAAACGTGGCCTGTTTCGCCAGATATTTGATTTTTCCAGAGTAGGAAAATTCCCATCCTGAGGCCTAGGAACCAGAGTTCCCAAAGAAAAACGTGTGCTGCTCTTGACCATCAGGACCATCAACCTCTCCTCTGTAAAGACAGTCTGATCGTGATGCAGCCTCTGAATCTGGAGCCTCCGCGTGTGTATGCGTTTCTCTCCCAACACCTTCAAGGGCACATGCCAAAACTCAGCAGAACTTGATTGTAGCTGACATTAGCCTGTCTTAAAAACTGTTACATTTTCCTCATCTCTCTCTTCTTCAGTATATTATCTCATGATTACTTATCCTCCTATTTCACAGGTATCTATAAAGTCCCTGCCCTGTCTCTGGCACTGTGCCTGGTGCCGTGGATGCAAAGATTCTTTCTTTCTTCATTTATTTCAACCCCTACCACTCCATAAAATCTTTGTGATATGCAAACCTGAGGAAAGATTCCTGCCCTGGAAGAGTTTATAGTCTCATTTTCTTGGCCATTTCCAAAGAGTCAGTTCTTATAATTCTTCTGTTATTTATAAAGTGTCTAATCTCAAGATACAAACATTTCACCTTATTTGGAGACAAAAACAAAGCACATGATTCCCTTGAATCAGTTTCATAATGGAACTTTCCTGTCCGTGTGTCATATCAATAGATACGGATCAGGCCAAGTGCCACCTGTGTTATACTTGTCTAAATAATTAAGTCCAGGATTATACAAGAAGAACAGAGTTCGTGTTTCTTCAAATCAGTAGCTTTTTCCTCTGACATAGCAAAAACGCACTGATGTGCTGGGAGAGACGAATGTAACAGAAAAAAAATAAATGTCAAAATCGTTGCAAAACTTGAAATTCTGATGTGATTTTAAAAATTGGTAGACTTAGAAACTCTGACTTCTGGCTTCAAAGATTTGAACCCTTGGAAAAGAATATTTTATTCCATGAATCATAGATGGTCAAGTTGTAGCCCTTTACTTAACCGTCTTCCTTAATCTCACAGACAGAGCTCCTCAGATGACCTTCATTTGACTTATTAAACATTAGCATGCACATCTTTTAAAATATGGAGCTTTGGAGTCCAGTCTTGAGTCTATGATCTGAATCTGATTCTGTATCTATAAACAAGAGAGTTTTAAAAAACTTTTTATATTGAAGTATAGTTGACTTACAATATTCTGTTAGCTGCAGGTGTACAGCAGTGACTCAATTAAATGGATATATATATATATATATGCTTTTTCTGATTCTTTTCCATTATAGATTATTACAAGATGTTGAATGTAGTTCCCTGTGCTATACAGTATATCATTGTAGTTTATTTTATGTATAATGGCGTGTATCTGTTAATCCCACACTCCTAATTTATTTCTCCTCCATCCCTTTCCCCTTTGGTAATGACACATTTGTTTTCTATGTCTGTGAGCCTGTTTCTGATTTGCCTCAATACATAAATTCATTTGTACCGTTTTTTTTAGATTCTACATATAAGTGATATCATATGATATTTGTCTTTCTCTGTCTGACTTCACTCAGTATGATAATCTCTAGGTCCATCCACGTTGCTGCAAATGGCAATATTTCATTCTTTTTTATGGCAAAGTAATATCCCATTGTGTGTGTGTGTGTGTGTGTGTATACACACACACACACACACACACATATATATACACATACCACTTCTTCTTTATCCATTCATCAGTTGATGGACACTTAGGTTGCTTGAATTTTGACTGTGATTTTAATCCTGAAGCCATTTGAGTCCATTTTTTAAAAAACATTTTTAACAAGAATTATTGTGTCTTAGGTTGGGTTCTTTTAGAGCAGACATTAAGACAAGGATTAGAAGACAAGTGGTTTGACTAGATAGCCTCATCCACCAGAGGGCAGACAGCAGAAGCAAGAAGAACTACAATCCTGCAACCTGTGGAACAAAAACCACATTCACAGAAAGATAGACAAGATGAAAAGGCAGAGGGCTATGTACCAGATGAAGGAACAAGATAAAACCCCAGAAAAACAACTAAATGAAGTGGAGATAGGCAACCTTCCAGAAAAAGAATTCAGAATAATGATAGTGAAGATGATCCAGGACCTCAGAAAAAGAACGGAGGCAAAGATCGAGAAGATGCAAGAAATGTTTAACAAAGACCTAGAAGAATTAAAGAACAAACAAACAGAGATGAACAATACAATAACTGAAATGAAAACTACACTAGAAGGAATCAATAGCAGAATAACTGAGGCAGAAGAACGGAGAAGTGACCTGGAAGACAGAATGGTGGAATTCACTGCTGCGGAACAGAATAAAGAAAAAAGAATGAAAAGAAATGAAGACAGCCTAAGAGACCTCTGGGACAACACTAAATGCACCAACATTCATACTATAGGGGTCCCAGAAGGAGAAGAGAGAAAGAAGGGACCCGAGCAAATATTTGAAGAGATTATAGTTGAAAACTTCTTGGGTGGGAAAGGAAATAGCCACCCAAGTCCAGGAAGTGCAGAGAGTCCCATACAGAATAAACCCAAGGAGAAACATGCCAGGACACATAGTCAATCAAATTGGCAAAAATTATAGACAAGGAAAATTGTTGAAAGCAGCAAGGGAAAAACGACAAATAACATACAAGGGAACTCCCATAAGGTTAAGAGCTGATTTCTCAGCAGAAACTCTACAAGCCAGAAGGTAGTGGCATGACATATTTAAAGTGATGAAAGGGAAGAATTCACAACCGAGATTACTCTACCCAGCAAGGATCTCATTCAGATTCGATGGAGAAATCAAAAGCTTTACAGACAAGCAAAAGCTAAGAGAATTCAGCACCACCAAAACAGCTTTACAACAAATGCTAAAGGAACTTCTCTAAGTGGGAAACACAAGAGAAGAAAAGGACCTACAAAAACAAACCCAAAACAATTAAGAAAATAGTAATAGGAACATACATATCGATAATTACCTTAAATAAACATGAATGGATTAAATGCTCCAACCAAAAGACACAGGCTCACTGAATGGATACAGAAACAAGACCCATATATATGCTGTGTACAAGAGACCCACTTCAGACCTAGGGACACATACAGACGGAAAGTGAGGGGATAGAAAAAAATATTCCATGCAAATGGAAATCAAAAGAAAGCTGGAGTAGCAATACTCATATCAGATAAAATAGACTTTAAAATAAAGAATGTTACAAGAGACGAGGAAGGACATTACATAATGATCAAGGGATCAATCCAAGAAGATATAACAATTATAATTATCTATGCACCCAACATAGGAGCACCTCAATACATAAGGCAACTGCTAATAGCTATAAAAGAGGAAATCGACAGTAACACAATAATAGTGGGGGACTTTAATACCTCACTTATACCAATGGACAGATCATCCAAACAAAATTAACAAGTAAACACAAGCTTTAAATGACACAACAGACCAGATAGAATTAATTGATATTTATAGGACATTCCATCCAAAAACAGCAGATTACACTTTCTTCTCAAGTCCTCATGGAACATTCTCCAGGACAGATCACATCTTGGGTCACAAACCAAGCCTCAGTAAATTTAAGAAAATTGAAATCATATCAAGCATCTTTTCTGACCACAAGGCTATGAGATTAAAAATCAATTACGGGGGGAAAATGTACAAAACACAAACACATGGAGGCTAAACAATACGTTACTAAATAACCAAGAGTACACTGAAGAAATCAAAGAGGAAATCAAAAAATAACTAGAGAAAAATGACAATGAAAACACGATGATGGGACCTTGAAGATGGCGGAAGAGTAAGACGCGGAGATCGCCTTCCTCCCCACGGATACACCAGAAATACATCCACACGTGGAACAACTCCTACAGAACTCCTACTGAAGGCTGGCAGAAGACCTCAGACCTCCCAAAAGGCAAGAAACTCCCCACGTAACTGGGTAGGGCAAAAGAAAAAACAGAGACAAAAGAATAAGGACGGCACCTGCACCAGTGGGAGGGAGCTGTGAAGGAGGAAAAGTTTCCACACACTAGGAAGCCCCTCCGCGGGCGGAGACTGCGGGAGGCAGAGGGGGGAGTTTCGGGACCGCGGAGTAGTGCACAGCGACGGGTGCGGAGGGCAAAGCGGGGAGATTCCTGAACAGACGATCGGTGCCGACCGGCACTCACCAGCCCGAGAGGCTTGCTGCTCACCCACCGGGGCGGGCGGGGCTGCGAGCTGAGGCTCGGGTTTTGGTTTTGGACGGAGCTCAGGGAGAGGACTGGGGTTGGCGGCTTGAACATAGCCTGAAGGGGTTAGTGCACCACGACTAGCCGGGAGGGAGTTCGGGGAAAAGCCTGCACCGGCCGAAGAGGCAAGAGACTTTTTCTTCCCTCTTTGTCTCCTGGTGCGCGAGGAGAGGGGTTTAAGAGCGCTGCTTAAAGGAACTCCAGAGACGGGCGCGAGCCGCGGCTAAAAGCGCGAACCCCAGAGACGGGCGCGAGCCGCAGCTGAGGGCGCGAGCCCCCGAGACGGGCGCGAGCCGCGGCTGAGGGCGCGAGCCCCCGAGACGGGCGCGAGCCGCGGCGGGAAGCGCGAACCCCAGAGACGGGCGGGAGACGCTAAGGCTGCTGCTGCCGCCACCGAGGGGCCTGTGTGCGAGCACAGGTCACTCTCCACACCCCTCTTCCGCGGAGCCTGTGCAGCCCGCCACTGCCAGGTTCCCGGGATCCAGGGACAACTTCCCCGGGACAACGCACGGCGGGCCTCAGGCTGGTGCAACGTCACGCCGGCCTCTGCCGCAACGTCACGCTGCCTCTGCCGCCGCAGGCCCGCCCCGCACGCAGTGCCCCTCCTTCCCCCATCCCCCAACCCCCGGCCTGAGTGAGCCGGAGGCCCCGAATCAGCGGCTCCTTTAACCCCGTCCTGTCTGAGCGAAAAAACAGACGCCCTCCAGCGACCTACACGCAGAGGCAGGGCCAAATCCAAAGCTGAGCTCCTGTGAGCTGTGAGAACAAAGAAGAGAAAGGGAAATCTCTCCCAGCAGCCACAGAAGCAGCGGATTAAAGCTCCACAATCAACTTGATATACCCTGCATCTGTGGAATACCTGAATAGACAAGGAATGATCCCAAATTGAAGAGGTGGAATTTAGGAGCGAGATCTATGATTTTTTTCCCTTTTCCTCTTTTTGTGAATGTGTACGTGTATGCTTCTGTGTGAGATCTGGTCTGTATACTCTTGCTTCCACCATTTGTCCTAGGGCTCTATCCGTCCATGACTTTTTTTTAAAAATTCTTTTTCTTAATAATTAAGTTTAATTGTAATAACTTTATTATACTTTACCTTCGTTCTTTCTTTCTTTCCTTCCTTCCTTCCCTCCTTTAGACAACGAATCACCCCAAATTGAGGAGGTGGTCTCACGGAGCAGGATTTATGATTTTTCCCCCTTTACCTCTTTTTGTGAAGGTGTATGTGTATGCTTCTGTGTAAGATTTTCTCTGTATAGCTTTGCTTCCAACATTTGTCCTAAGGTTCTATCCGTCCCTTTTTTTTTTTTTTTCCTAAATATTTTTTAATTCAATAACTATATTATACTTTATTTTATTTTTACTGTATCATCTTTCTTTCTGTCTTTTTTCCTTCTTTCCCTCCTTCCTTCCTTCCTCCCTCCCTCCCTCCCTCCTTTCTTTCCTTCTTTGCTTCTTTCTTCCTTCCTTCCTTTCCTCCTTTCCTTCTTTCTTTACTCATACTTCTACTAATTCTCCCTACTTTTTCTCCCTTTTATTCTGAGCTGTGTGGATGAAAGGCTCTTGGTGCACCAGCCAGGAGTCAGGGCTCTGCCTCTGAGGTAGGAGAGCCAACTTCAGGACACTGGTCAACAAGAGACCTCCCAGCTCCACATAATATTAAACGGTGGAAATCTCCCAGAGACCTCCATCTTAACACCAGCACCCAGCTTCACTCAACGACCAGCAAGCCACAGTGCTGGACAACCTATGCCAAACAACTAGCAAAACAGGAACACAACCCCACCCATTAGCAGAGAGGCTGCCTAAAATCATAATAAGGCCACAGACACCCCAAAACACACCACCAGACGTGAACCTGCCCACTAGAGAGACAAGATCCAGCCTCATCCAGCACAACACAGGCACTAGTCCCCTCCACCAGGAAGCCTACACAACCCACTGAAACAACCTTAGCCACTGGAGACAGACATCAAAAACAACGGGAACTACGAAAGTGCAGCCTGCAAAAAGGAGACCCCAAACACAGTAAGATAAGCAAAATGAGAAGACAGAAAAACACACAGCAGATGAAGGAGCAAGATAAAAACCCACCAGACCTAACAAATGAAGAGGAAATAGGCAATCTACCTGAAAAAGAATTCAGAATAATGATACTAAGGATGATCCGAAATCTTGGAAGTAGAATGGACAAAATGCAAGAAACAGTTAACAAGGACCTACAAGAACTAAAGACGAAACAAGCAACGATGAACAATGCAATAAATGAAATTAAAATCACTCTAGATAGGATCAATAGCAGAATAACTGAGGCAGAAGAACGGATAAGTGACCTGGAAGATAAAGTAGTGGAAATAACTACTGCAGAGCAGAATAAAGAAAAAAGAATGAAAAGAACTGAGGACAGTCTCAGAGACCTCTGGGACAACATGAAACGCACCAACATTCGAATTATAGGGGTTCCAGAAGAAGAAGAAAGAAAGAAAGGGACTGAGAAAATATTTGAAGAGATTATAGTTGAAAACTTCCCTAATATGGGAAAGGAAATAGTTAATCAAGTCCAGGAAGCACAGAGGGTCCCATACAGGATAAATACAAGGAGAAACACGCCAAGACACATATTAATCAAACTGTCAAAAATTAAATACAAAGAAAGCATATTAAAAGCAGCAAGGGAAAAACAACAAATAACACACAAGGGAATCCCCATAAGGTTAACAGCTGATCTCTCAGCAGAAACCCTACAAGCCAGAAGGGAGTGGCAGGACATACTGAAAGTGCTGAAGGAGAATAGCCTGCAACCAAGACTACTCTACCCAGCAAGGATCTCATTCACATTTGATGGAGAAATTAAAACCTTTACAGACAAGCAAAAGCTGAGAGAGTTCAGCACCACCAAACCAGCTTTACAACAAATGCTAAAGGAACTTCTCTAGACACGAAACACAAGAGAAGGAAATGACCTATAGTAGCGAACCCAAAACAATATATAAAATGGAAATAGGAACATACATATCGATAATTACCTTAAATGTAAATGGACTAAATGCTCCCACCAAAAGACACAGATTGGCTGAATGGATACAAAAACAAGACCCTTATATATGCTGTCTACAAGAGACCCACTTCAGAACTAGAGACACATACAGACTGAAAGTAAGGGGATGGAAAAAGATATTCCATGCAAATGGAAACCAAAAGAAAGCTGGAGTAGCAATTCTCATATCAGACAAAATAGACTTTAAAATAAGGACTATTAAAAGGGACAAAG
Source organism: Phocoena sinus (assembly GCF_008692025.1). Taxonomy (NCBI): domain Eukaryota; kingdom Metazoa; phylum Chordata; class Mammalia; order Artiodactyla; family Phocoenidae; genus Phocoena; species Phocoena sinus. The sequence continues at coordinate 6,650,905 of NC_045764.1, forward strand.
AAGGACACTACATAATGATCAAGGGATCGATCCAAGAAGAAGATATAACAATTGTAAATATTTATGCACCCAACATAGGAGCACCTCAATACATAAGGCAAATACTAACAACCATAAAAGGGGAGATCAACAGTAACACATTCATAGTAGGGGACTTTAACACCCCACTTTCACCCATGGACAGATCATCCAAAATGAAAATAAATAAGGAAACACAAGCTTTAAATGATACATTAAACAAGATGGACTTAATTGATATTTATAGGACACTCCATCCAAAAACAACAGAATACACATTTTTCTCAAGTGCTCATGGAACATTCTCCAGGATAGATCATATCTTGGGTCACAAATCAAGCCTTGGTAAATTTAAGAAAACTGAAATTGTATCAAGTATCTTTTCCGACCACAACGCCATGAGACTAGATATCAATTACAGGAAAAGATCTTTAAAAAATACAAACACATGGAGGCTAAACAATACACTACTTAATAATGAAGTGATCACTGAAGAAATCAAAGAGGAAATAAAAAAATACCTAGAAACAAATGACAATGGAGACACAACGACCCAAAACCTATGGGATGCAGCAAAAGCAGTTCTAAGGGGGAAGTTTATAGCAATACAAGCCCACCTTAAGAAGCAGGAAACATCTCGAATAAACAACCTAACCTTGCACCTCAAGCAATTAGAGAAAGAAGAACAAAAAAACCCCAAAGCTAGCAGAAGGAAAGAAATCATAAAAATCAGATCAGAAATAAATGAAAAAGAAATGAAGGAAACAAGAGCAAAGATCAATAAAACTAAAAGCTGGTTCTTTGAGAAGATAAACAAAATAGATAAACCACTAGCCAGACTCATCAAGAAAAAAAGGGAGAAGACTCAAATCAATAGAATTAGAAATGAAAAAGGAGAAGTAACAACTGACACTGCAGAAATAAAAAAAATCATGAGAGATTACTACAAGCAACTCTATGCCAATAAAATGGACAATCTGGAAGAAATGGACAAATTCTTAGAAATGCACAACCTGCCAAGACTGAATCAGGAAGAAATAGAAAATATGAACAGACCAATCACAAGCACTGAAATTGAAACTGTGATTAAAAACCTTCCAACAAACAAAAGCCCAGGACCAGATGGCTTCACAGGTGAATTCTATCAAACGTTTAGAGAAGAGCTAACACCTATCCTTCTCAAACTCTTCCAAAATATAGCAGAGGGAGGAACACTCCCAAATTCCTTCTACGAAGCCACCATCACCTTGATACCAAAACCAGACAAGGATGTCACAAAGAAAGAAAACTACAGGCCAATATCACTGATGAACATAGATGCAAAAATCCTCAACAAAATACTAGCAAACAGAATCCAACAGCACATTAAAAGGATCATACACCATGATCAAGTGGGGTTTATTCCAGGAATGCAAGGATTCTTCAATATACGCAAATCTATCAATGTGATAAACCATATTAACAAATTGAAGGAGAAAAACCATATGATCATCTCAATAGATGCAGAGAAAGCTTTCGACAAAATTCAACACCCGTTTATGATAAAAACCCTCCAGAAAGTAGGCATAGAGGGAACTTTCCTAAACATAATAAAAGCCATATATGACAAGCCCACAGCAAACATCATCCTCAATGGTGAAAAACTGAAAGCATTTCCACTAAGATCAGGAACAAGACAAGGTTGCCCACTCTCACCACTCTTATTCAACATAGTTTTGGAAGTTTTAGCCACAGCAATCAGAGAAGAAAAGGAAATAAAAGGAATCCAAATCGGAAAAGAAGAAGTAAAGCTGTCACTGTTTGCAGATGACATGATACTATACATAGAGAAACCTAAAGATGCTACCAGAAAACTACTAGAGCTAATCAATGAATTTGGTAAAGTAGAAGGATACAAAATTAATGCACAGAAATCTCTGGCATTCCTATATACTAATGATGAAAAATCTGAAAGTGAAATCAAGAAAACACTCCCATTTACCATTGCAACAAAAAGAATAAAATATCTAGGAATAAACCTACCTAAGGATACGAAAGACCTGTATGCAGAAAATTATAAGACACTGATGAAAGAAATTAAAGATGATACAAATAGATGGAGAGATATACCATGTTCTTGGATGGGAAGAATCAACATTGTGAAAATGACTCTACTACCCAAAGCAATCTACAGATTCAATGCAATCCCTATCAAACTACCACTGGCATTTTTCACAGAACTAGAACAAAAAATTTCGCAATTTGTATGGAAACACAAAAGACCCCGAATAGCCAAAGCAATCTTGAGAACGAAAAAAGGAGCTGGAGGAATAAGGCTCCCTGACTTCAGACTATATTACAAAGCAACAGTAATCAAGACAGTATGGTACTGGCACAAAAGCAGAAAGATAGATCAGTGGAACAGAATAGAAAGCCCAGAGATAAACCCACGCACATATGGACACCTTATCTTTGATAAAGGAGGCAGGAATGTACAGTGGAGAAAGGACAGCCTCTTCAATAAATGGTGCTGGGAAAACTGGACAGGCACATGTAAAAGTATGAGATTAGATCACTCCCTAACACCATACACAAAAATAAGCTCAAAATGGACTAAAGACCTAAATGTAAGGCCAGAAACTATCAAACTCTTAGAAGAAAACATAGGAAGAACACTCTATGACATAAATCACAGCAAGATCCTTTCTGACCCACCTCCTAGAGTAATGGAAATAAAAACAAAAATAAACAAATGGGACCTAATGAAACTTCAAAGCTTTTGCACAGCAAAGGAAACCATAACCAAGACCAAAAGACAACCCTCAGAATGGGAGAAAACATTTGCAAATGAAGCAACTGACAAAATTTACAAGCAGCTCATGCAGCTCAATAACAAAAAAACAAACAACCCCATCCAAAAATGGGCAGAAGACCTAAATAGACATTTCTCCAAAGAAGATATACAGAATGCCAACAAACACATGAAAGAATGCTCAACATCATTAATCATTAGAGAAATGCAAATCAAAACTACAATGAGATATCATCTCACACCAGTCAGAATGGCCATCATCAAAAAATCTAGAAACAATAAATGCTGGAGAGGGTGTGGAGAAAAGGGGACACTCTTGCACTGCTGGTGGGAATGTGAATTGGTTCAGCCACTGTGGAGAACAGTATGGAGGTTCCTTAAAAAACTACAGATAGAATTACCATATGACCCAGCAATCCCACTACTTGGCATATACCCTGAGAAAACCAAAATTCAAAAAGAGTCATGTACCAAAATGTTCATTGCAGCTCTATTTACAATAGCCAGGACATGGAAACAACCTAAGCGCCCATCATCAGATGAATGGATAAAGAAGATGTGGCACATATACACAATGGAATATTACTCAGCCTTAAAAAGAAATGAAATTGAGCTATTTGTAATGAGATGGATAGACCTAGAGTCTGTCATACAGAGTGAAGTAAGTCAGAAAGAAAAAGACAAATACCGTATGCTAACACATATATATGGAATTTAAGGGAAAAAAATGTCATGAAGAACCTAGGGGTAAGATAGGAATAAAGACGCAGACCTACTGGAGAACGGACTTGAGGGTATGGGGAGAGGGAGGGGTGAGTTTTGACAGGGCGAGAGAGAGTCATGGACATATACACACTAACAAACGTAGTAAGGTAGATAGCTGGGGGGAAGCAGCCGCAAGGCACAGGGATATTAGCTCGGTGCTTTGTGACAGCCTGGAAGGGTGGGATGGAGAGAGTGGGAGGGAGGGAGACGCAAGAGGGAAGACATATGGGAACATATGTATATGTATAGCTGATTCACTTTGTTATAAAGCAGAAACTAACACACCATTGTAAAGCAATTATACCCCAATAAAGATGTTTAAAAAAAAAAAACACGATGATCCAAAACCTATGGGATGCAGCAAAAGCAGTTCTAAGAGGGAAGTTTATAGCAATACAAGCCTACCTCAAGAAACAAGAAAAATCTCAAATAAACAATCTAACCTTACACCTATAGGAACTAGAGAAAGAAGAACAAACACAACCCAAAGTTAGTAGAAGGAAAGAAAGCATAAAGATCAGAGCAGAAATAAATGAAACAGAAACAAAGAAAACAATAGCAAAGATCAATAAAACTAAAAGATGGTTCTTTGAGAAGATAAAATTGATAAACCATTAGCCAGACTCATCAAGAAAAAGAGGGAGAGGACTCAAATCAGTAAAATTAGAAATGAAAAAGGAGAAGTTATAACAGACATCACAGAAATACAAAGCATCCTAAGAGACTACTACAAGCAACTCTATGCCAATAAAATGGACAAATTCTTAGAAAGTTATAACCTTCCAAGACTGAACCAGGAAGAAATAGAAAATACGAACAGACCAATCACAAGTAATGAAATTGAAACTGTGGTTAAAAATCTTCCAACAAACAAAAGTCCAGGACCAGATGGCTTCACAGGTGAATTCTATCAAACATTCAGAGAAGCGCTAACATCCATCCTTCTCAAACTCTTCCAAAAAACTGCAGGGGAAGGAACATTCCCAAACTCATTCTATGAGGCCACCTTCACCCCGATACAAAACCAGACAAAGATACTACGAAAAAAGAAAATTACAGACCAATATCACTGATGAAAATAGATGCAAGAATCCTCAATAAAATACTAGCAAACAGAATCCAACCACACATTAAAGGGATCATACACCATGATCAAGTGGGATTTATCCCAGGGATGCAAGGATTCGTCAATATACGCCAATCAGTCAATGTGATACACCATATTAACAAATTGAAGGATAAAAACCGTATGATCATCCCAATAGATGCAGAAAAAGCTTTGACAAAATTCAACACCCATTTATGATAAAAACTCTCCAGAAAATGGGCATAGAGGGAACCTATCTCAACATAATAAAGGCCGTATATGACAAACCCACAGCAGACATCATTCTCAATGGTGAAAAACCAAAAGCATTTCCTCTAAGATCAGGAACAAGACAAGGATGTCCACTCTCACCACTATCATTCAACATAGTTTTGGAAGTCCTAGCCACGGCGATCAGAGAAGAAAAAGAAATAAAAGGAATACAAATTGGAAGAGAAGAAGTAAAACTGTCACTGTTTGCAGATGACATGATACTATACATAGAGAATCCTAAAGATGCCACCAGAAAACTACTAGAGCTAATCAATGAATTTGGTAAAGTTGCAGGATACAAAATTAACACACAGAAATCTCTTGCATTCCTATACACTAATGATGAAAAATCTGAAAGAGAAATTAAGGAAACACTCCCATTTACCACTGCAACAAAAAGAATAAAATACCTAGGAATAAACCTACCTGGGGAGACAAAAGACCTGTATGCAGAAAACTGTAAGACACTGATGAAAGAAATTAAAGATGATACCAACAGATGGGGAGATATACCATGTTCTTGGATTGGAAGAATCAATATTGTGAAAATGACTACACTACCCAAAGCAATCTACAGATTCAATGCAATCCCTATCAAATTACCAATGACACTTTTTACAGAACTAGAACAAAAAATCTTAAAATCTGTATGGAGACACAAAAGACCCTGAATAGCCAAAGCATTCTTGAGGGAAAAAAAAACGGAGCTGGAGGAATCAGACTCCCTGACTCCAGACTATACTACAAAGCTATAGTAATCAAGAGAATATGGTACTGGCAGAAAAACAGAAATATAGATCAATGGAACAGGCTAGAAAGCCCGGAGATAAACCCACGCACCTACGGTCAATTAATCTACGACAAAGGAGGCAAGGATATGCAATGGAGAAAAGACAGTCTCTTCAATAAGTGGTGCTGGGAAAACTGGACAGCTACATGTAAAAGAATGAAATCAGAGCACTCCCTTACCCCATACACAAAAATAAACTCAAAATGGATTAGAGACCTAAATGTAAGACTGGACACTATAAAACTGTTAGAGGAAAACATAGGAAGAACACTCTTTGACATAAATCACAGCAAGATCTTTTCTGATCCACCTCCTACAGTAATGGAAATAAAAACAAAAATAAACAAATGGGACCTAGTGAAACTTAAAAGTTTTTGCAAAGCAAAGGAAACTACAAATAAGACGAAAAGACAACCCTCAGAATGGGAGAAAATATTTGCAAATGAATCAACAGACAAAGGATTAATCTCCAAAATATATAAACAGCTCATGCAGCCCAATATTAAAAAAACAAACAACCCAATCCAAAAATGGGCAGAAGGCCTAAATAGACATTTCTCCAAAGAAGACATACAGATGGCCGAGAAGCACATGAAAAGCTGCTCAACATTACTAATTATTAGAGAAATGCAAATCAAAACTATAATGAGCTATCACCTCACACCAGTCAGAATGGCTGTCATCAGAAAATCTACAAACAACGAACGCTGGAGAGGGTGTCGAGAAAAGGGAACCCTCTTGTACTGTTGGTGGGAATGTAAATTGATACAGCCACTATGGAGAACAGTATGGAGGTTCCTTAAAAAACTAAAAATAGAGTTACCATATGACCCAGCAATCCCACTCCTGGGCATATACCCAGAGAAAACCATAATTCAAAAAGACACATGCACCCCAATGTTCACTGAAGCACTATTTACAATAGCTAGGTCATGGAAGCAACCTAAATGCCCATCAACAGACGAATGGATAAAGAAGATGTGGCACATACATACAATGGAATATTACTCAGCCATAAAAAGGAACAAAATCGGGTCATTTGTAGAGACGTGGATGAATCTAGAGATTGTCATACAGAGTGAAGTAAGTCAGAAAGAGAAAAACGAATATTGTATATTAACGTATATATGTGGAATCTAGAAAAATGGTACAGATGAACTGGTTTGCAGGGCAGAGAGTGAAACACAGACGTAGAGAACAAACATACAGACACCAAGGGGGGAAAGTGGTGGGGGGAGGTGGCGGTGGTGTGATGAATTGGGAGATTGGGATTGACATGTATACACTAATATGTATAAAATAGATATTTAATGAGAACCTGCTGTATAAAAAAATTAATTAAGTTCAAAAAAGAAGGCAAGTGGTTTGAGAAATATCCCCAGAAAATCATTGCTAAGGGAGTAGGGAAGAGAGATGTGGGAAGGGAAGATTATCCTCAAGAGGCTGACAGGGTGGGCAACTCGGACTCTGTCTAGCTGGGGAAATCTGGGAGACAGGGAAGTACATGTCTCAGAGTCACCCTAAGAAAGCAGCCATGTGCGCTCATGTACCTGCTTATCCATCCAACTCCCATGCATCATGGACCGAGGACAATGCCCTTGGCCCAGCCAAGAGAGGCCCCTAGAGAAGAATCATATTGCTTGCAGCCTGGCCAGTTCCTTTGTTCTGGAAAGGTGAATGCCAAGGGCATGTGGCTATAAATCATTTTCCTGTACGAACTCCATTGAACCAGTTTAATTTCTTGATCGGTTTTCCATATGGCACTGACAAAGGAGTTCCCTCCTCTCTTTTTCTTTTTTTTTTCATTTTCACTTCTGTCCTACTAGAATTAACCGGTTAGAGTTTCAGCTATTGTAAGTTTTCTTCTGTGGCCGTTATTTCTTCCGAATCCAGTTTTCCCATCTCTGCTTCTAAATGTTACTCTGCAGATATCACCATGGTCATTTAAATTTTTGTTTGATTGCATCCACCGAGAAAGAATAACCATTATAGATGAGATTAAGAAAAACAGAGAGTTCTGCCTATATATCAGCCGGTCACTGAGGTCACTGTGAACATTACCCCTCAAATAGTCTAAGATTGCTCTGTTGCCCGGCACCACTGTAACCCAGCTTCACCTCTTACGTACTTGTGTGAACTTCAATGAATGTATCGGTGAGCCTCCCTAAGTCTCAAATTACTCTTCTGTAAAACTGTGCTAATAATATGATAGAGACTTCTTAACTTGTTAAGAATAAGTTAAAGTAAATCTATTAAAAGGATTCCTGGCCTAGAATAAGTGTTCAATATGTGCTATTTAGTATTATCATTGTTGTTGTTATTTAATATTTTTGTAGAGTGGCTTCCCTGCTTATCCAGGGGGGCATACGTTCCACGACCCTCCAGTGGATGCCTGAAACCGCGGAGAGTACTGAACCCTACACATACTATGTTTTTTCCTATACATAAAGCTGGATTTATAAATTAGGCACAGTCAGAGATTAACAACAATAACTAATAATAAAATAGAACAATTATAATCATATACTATAATAAAAATTATGTGAATGTGGTTTCTCTCTCAAAATATCTTATTGTTACAAATTTAATGCCCTTTCCATCTTAACTAAGCACTTCTCACCCACCGTGGCTTTAACTTTTGCAGTTTGAGATGCGACAGCAAAACTAGCACGGCTTTCTTTTTCCTTCTTCACAATTTCACAGACATAAGATTTCTTCTTACCACAGATCTTAGCAACCTCGGCATAGGATTTTGTTTCTTTCCTTATTAAGTGGAGAACGTTCACCTTTTTACTTAAAGGAAGCACTTTACGGCTTCTCTTTGGCACGTCTTAATTGCCAGCATCACTCCTTTTTAAAAAATTTTTTTTAATTTTAATTTTTTTTGGCCGTGCCACGCGGCGTGCGGGATCTTAGTTCCCCGACCAGGGATCGAACCCCTGCCCCCTGCAGTGGAAGCATGGAGTCTTAGCCACTGGACCGCCAGGGAAGTCCCTAGTCTCACTCCTCTTGCACTTTGGAGCCATTATTAAGTAAAGTAAGGGTCACTTGAACAAGCACTGAGACACCAAGTTGGCTAAGTGACTACGGACAGGACACGCTGGACCAAGGGATCATTCACATCCCGGGCGGGACAGAGCAGGACGGCGTGAGATTTCATCACGTTGCTCAGAACGGCATGCAATTTAAAACGGATGAGCTGTTGATTTCTGGAATTTTCCACTTAATATTTTCAGACCGTGGCTGACCACAGGTAACTGAAACTGAAGAAGCAAAACCGCAAATGAGGAGAGACGGCTGTAATGCTATGTCAGTTATTTCATATGCTACTGATCACTGTGCCAAAACCATACTTGCCATCCGCACATTTGTCAAGAGCAAATGGCTGTGACGAGATGACAGCCAAAATGTCTCACTTCGTTGGTAAAATACTTTCCTTATAGGGTTGCTCCGGTAGCGGGATGATAAAATACTATGTGCTACGAGCCTGGCACTTAGTAGGCCCTTAGCCCCTGCTTTTCCCCTTCTGATTTAAGATGTGTGCCTTGAGTCTGGAGGATAGGAGAAATGGTGTTACGATGAGCATCTGAAGCATTTCTAGAAGGCTGGCCTTCCTGAGTCCAGAAGGGTTTGAGATCTATTGATGTATGTGTCTTACGGAGCTAGAGTGAAGTTCCAGTATCCTTTCCAAAATGTCTTAAGAACGGTGTGATTTGCTGTTCTTACTTTTATGACTCTCACTCTGCAATCAGCATTTCAGGATGCTTTATGTGCTATTTATAATTATGAGTTTGGATCGTTTCTATAAAATTTGTACACGTGTTGTGTTTTTGTCTTTTTTAGATTTAATTGTGGGTGCATTTGGAACAGGAAAAGTAGCTGTTTACAGGTATGTGGTTGGTGGTATGCAAATGCTCTTTTCTTTTATTGACATGTAACATTATATTAGTTTCAGGCATACAACATAATGATTCAATATTTGTATATACTGCAAAATCATCACCACAATGTCTAGTTGATAACATCCATCACCACACATAGTTACAGTTTTTGTGTGTGTGATGAGCACTTTTAAGATCTACCCTCTTAGCAACTTTCAAATATACAACACAGTATTATTAACTCTAGGCACCATGCTATATATTTCATCCCCCAAACTTATGTATCTTATAAACAGAAGTCTATACTTTTGGCCACTTTCATCCATTTCCACCTCCATCTCATCCCCACCTCTGGCAACCACCAATCTCTCTTCTGTATCTATATGTTCATTTGTTGGTTTTGATTTTTGTTTCTAGATTCTACATGTAGGTGAGATCATATGGTATTGATCTTTTTCTGTCTGACTTTTTTCACTTAGCATAATGCTCTCAAGGTACTTCTGTGTTGTCATAAATGGCAAGATTTCCTTTTTATGGCTGAAAGCCACATTTTCTTTATTCCTCCATCCGTGGACATGTTCTAATCGTCTCAAATGCATTTCTTTTTCATTGTTAGTTTTGCCTTAAAGAATAAATCCAAACTATCTATTTTGGAGAGCATTTAGATGCTCTTTGTAAAGTTTGGAGGAATATTTGCTCTCAATATTTTCCCCTTTCTTTCAGCCCTTCTGTCTTTTTTTCTCATACCTCGTGACCAAACTTCCAGCTTCTACTAACATAACATTAAATAAGATGTGAATCTTAGCAGAACTTCTAAAATGACACATTTTTTTAAGTTATTACATTTGAATACTTCTCTTTGCTTTGGAAATGCATTAAAATGTGCCTATAGATAAGGAATGCAGGGTGGGGGAGTGTTGCCATGCATCCTGGCCTCTATCATCAAGTGTGGACACTACATTAAGGAACAGAAATACCAAGAATTGGTAGCCTCCCAAAGCAAGAATTGAACAACTGTTCAAATGTGACAGGTCTGGATTTAAAAAACCTGGCCACTCCACACACTCACCCATTTGTAATCTTGGGCGAGTTTCTATAACTTTCTGAGCCTCAGATTTCCTTCATTGTAAAATGGGCATAATATTTACATTACAAGTTTATTTTTGTTGAAAGGATTAAGTGAGAATCTGCATGTAAGGTACATGGAATAATAAGTAACTGGTAGACAGTGCTACCGGTTACTTACTAGATTCTTCTTTCTTCTTAAAAAAAATTTAGATTCTTTTTTATTATTAAAAAATGTTTTATAGGAATGCAAGACACTAGGTCAGGATATCAAGACAAAAGGCAGAGGTCCAATCCAGGTGTTCTGGGCACATAGTTCGAACCTAGGTCAACTCCCTGAGGGATTCTAAAGTCGGTTTCCTCAAGTAGGCAAGATTGTCTTCTTCATCAGTCCCAAGACATACTCAGAGGGCTGATTTATACTAGCCACTCTCCACTTCAGGGGCTAGAGAATCAGGTGATTGAAACTCTCAAAGTACCTGAAGGATGGGGCTGTGTTTGTGGTGGCCATGAAGATGCACCACTCAGAGCTGATGGAGTGAAACTGACTCATGGTCCCTCCACTGTGCTCTGGGTCTACATGTGCAACAAGGCCCTATTTCCCATGAGCTGCTCCCAGCTGATTACTGGACACAACAGGGATACAAATACAGGCCCACCTGGAGCTCCACTAGCAGGCAGATTTGGCTCAAGGGCTCCCCAGTGCCCTGGCTGGCGCTTCTTTCCCAGATCCTCTTTCGTTTCCTTACTTCTTCACAGGAATCAGACGTACATCACACTCTGACTGCTGGTCCCAGCCTCCTCCCTCCTCCCTCCCTCCCCTTTTTCCCTCATCAGTATTTGCCCTAATAAGTGTCTTGTGTGTCTCATCCTGTCTTATCATCTGCTCTTCCAAGGGCTGGAGCTAACACAATATTGAAAAGAAAAATCACGTAACAGAGTACAGATAATAGCGCAAAGGAGTTCAGGAAAATTCCCATTGGGCGCCATTACGGTAAACACGGAATTGTTTAAACCAGTGCCCTAAGCAACACGCTGCCCCAAGGCCCCGCCCTCCCTCCTGTCGGAGGAAAACAAGCAACACGTCGTTTCACACTGTCATCTGGAGATTTCACTCCCATTTCTTATATCTTGGCACCAAGCTTTATAAATATTGCCCCATTCCTTTTCCCAGTGACTTACTTTCTTGTCTGATTTATCCTCCCTGGGTGGTTGGAATGGAGTTTACTCGGCATTAGCCCCTCTCCTCAAACTCGGCCGCACCATAGAATCACCTGGAGGTTTTTGTTTTTGACATTCCAGTGCCTGGCCTTGACCCCGGGAGACTGGCTTCTGTTTTTCAGCTCCCGGGGTGCTTCTGTTGTGCAGTCCGGGTTGAGAACCATTGCTCCACGTGAAGCACAGCATGAGTCAGCTCACCCTCATGGGTTTAGCTCAGTCTGCAAAGCTTGTCTAGAAAATGATCGATCAGCGGTTCAAAATCACCAGCCAACATGGCGACAAAACTAGCAAAACTCGAGTACTTACAGATGCAACGTGAGTGACTGTAGGATGAGGTACTTCCTCATATTCAGATGCGAATATGGACAGACCGGCAGGTCCCAGAGGAGAAATCTTTCACAGCCATGTCGCCAAAATACCGTGAGCCCCTCCACAGACAGGGAAGGTCCGTGAGCGTGGCTGTGCTTCATGGGCCCATGGCTCCTTTATTTGTATTTGTGAGCTACCGGATGTGTCTGGAGGTCGTTGGTTGAGTCTAGAGCCCACCTGTTCACTCAGTGAGGGGAATTCTTGGCACCGGGGCCGGGAATGTTGGCCGTGGCCTCTAGAGGTGGAGCAGTGGGCTTCTGCCTGCCCCTCCTGGGGCTGGTTAAAACCGTGTGTCTTCTCCCTGCAGAGCGAGGCCGGTTGTGACGGTGGGAGCCCAGCTTCTCCTGCACCCGGTGATCATCAATCTGGATAATAAAACCTGCCAGATTCCAGAATCGATGGCATCTGTGGCCTGGTGAGTCAGTGCGGTGCTGCCGCCTGCTTAGGCAGACTCAGATCACCTGGAGATCTGGTGAACATGCAGCTTTGGGGGCCGCAGGCCTGGGATGGGGGCTGAGACTTTACATTTCTGAAGAGGCTCCAAGGGGGTGCTAATGCTGTGGGTCTGTGCACCACATCTGAGTAGCCAGTTGTTAGTCTTTCAAAAGAAAAATAAAAGCATCTCTCACACGATGCTGAACTTTTGCTGTCATGGGAAGGCCATTTCTCCAATCTACAGGCTCCACGTGTGATGAGAAACAAAAACACTTGAGAAAATTCCCGACAACGCAAATCTTGGAGATCTCTTTTAGAATCTTGGCGTACTAAAATACACATTAACCAAACTGAAAATATAATAAAATACCTTGATGCTTGTATTTGCATATGCATATGGAAACCACTTTTCAGACATATGTATTGTGCTTTTTTTTTTTTTCTTAAATAGGCTTGAGTTAAATTACTTGGTTTCCTGTGCTGAAAATAGATGTCAGTTTTATAACCTCACATCTGTATACAATGAGACAGAAGGTAAATTTTATAAAAATAGAGATTTTTGTGTCCTCAACTATATTTCTGTGGCCATGATCTCATCGTCAGGAATAGTCCTCTGCCTGGCCTGTAGGCGGACAGGCTCACACACCTGAGAATGTTCCTCGTGAATCTGGCCGGTCACCCGAAGGCAGTAAGAAATGGAACTTGGCTGTAGCACAGCTCAAGAAAATGCCACTTTGCTTCTCAATATGTAGATCCTCCAGGGTCAGAAGTCTGTCATATTGGGTAATGCCTTAGGGTATATTCTCTGAAAAATCAACAAACATTTGGAGCATTTGAGGTTTACCTCCATTTTCAGATGACATGGTCGGTTCCTGAGAAAGTCAGAATGTAGAACACACCAGTCTATAGACCCATAGAAGCCAGTTTCAGCACGTTGCTCATGGCCTTGGACAGGGGTTCAGACTGGAGTCAAAGCCTTTGAGGGTGGTGGATGGGGGTGTAGAGGACCCTGAAGAATTCTTTGAAAAACCTCCTTTGCTGGGACCTCTCGGTTCAGGGAGGCCTGTCTTCCCCTTAAGCAGCTTCTGAAAGTAACTGGGAAATGCCCTGAGCACATTTTAAAATGGTATGAAACCATAAAATATTATAATGAAAACCTGATCTGAGAAAATATGTGAAAGAGCTAGCTAGCATCTCTCCTAACCCTGGATGAAATGAACATGAAATGAACAATGAGTGCTACTTGGGCACAAGTATTAAAACTTTGGTATTTCGCCCAACAGTCCTCTGTTCGCACATTCATCACTGAATGGACTTCTAGACTGAATTCTTTAAAGCATATATGTGTGGCACACTCTGGTGTGAAATGTTGTTACGAACGAGATCATCTTTTCTCAGGATTTTTCAGTTTTTGAATTTTTTAAAAAATTGAAGTGCTTTTTTTAACAGATTGTGGGATCTGTTTGGTTTTATGGAAAGAATATTCCTTTTTATTTTTAAAAAAATTTTTAATTGTTTTTTTCATGGAAAGGCATTTTATTTTAAATATAGCAGATTGGGAGTTTGGGATTGACATGAATATTACTTTTTAACAAGAAAATTGCCTTGTTTTCACGAACTCTTGTTGCATTAAATCAGATTTGTTACGTGGGCAAATTACAATTATTTATTTGATTCTATTGCATCCATTTCCTGAAAGATGTTTTATTTTCACGACAAAAATTTTGAATGGGTAACTCAGAGTATTAGAAGATGGAAAATTAACAGCGGGTTCAGTCTCGAATGTGTTTCTCGGATACTTTTTAAAATGTATTATAGGAATTTAGCTCATTTTTTAAAAAATGATTGAAAAGCATTTGTTGATTTTCTTTTCTGTAATTTTTGTCTGTATTTGATATAATCTTGTATTGTACATCTGAAAACTATTAAGTAAACCTCTAACTGGGAAATGGTTCTCCATTTCCCTCAACGTGAATTTCTCTGCCTTTCAAACAGCTGTGTAATTTTTTTTTTTTTTTTTTTTTTTTTTGCGGTACGCGGGCCTCTCACTGTCGTGGCCTCTCCAGTTGAGGAGCACAGGCTCCGGACGCGCAGGCTCAGCGGCCATGGCTCACGGGCCCAGCCGCTCCGCGGCATGTGGGATTTTCCCAGACCGGGGCACGAACCCGTGTCCCCTGCATTGGCAGGCGGACTCTCAACCACTGCGCCACCAGGGAAGCCCAGCTGTGTAATCTTATAAAGTTTCTGCTACTTGCATTTCTAAACTAGAGGAAAAAAAAAAAAAGCCAACCCATAAATATTCACATCATTGTCATCTAATGAGAAAGATTAAAACTATTTGGTAGGGCTTCCCTGGTGGCACAGTGGTTGGGAGTCCGCCTGCCGATGCAGGGGACACGGATTCGTGCCCCGGTCCGCGAAGATCCCACATGCCGCGGAGCGGCTGGGCCCGTGAGCCATGGCCGCTGAGCCTGCGGGTCCGGAGCCTGTGCTCTGCAACGGGAGAGGCCACGACAGTGAGAGGCCCGCATACCGCAAAAAAAAAAAAAAAAACACTATTTGGTAAAAAAAAAATATTTTATAAATATAAAAGTTAATAACTATCCCCTTTTCAAATTTGGAAAAACTTTTCAGATATGCCTAACTTTATGTAAAACCTGATATTTGCCATCACTGAAAGAGCATTGAATTGGTTAGATTGAAAAGTGAATTGCTTTGTACTTTTAAGTCCTGTTTCACATTTATCTCATTCCTCTTCTCCCATATGTGGCTACGAGCACCATTACATCACCAGGTCATTATTCTAACCCTTCCTGCATTGGGTTAGGACTAGTATTAGAGGATTTGTAAGGTACTGTCCTGCCTTCTGAAGCACCAGAAGTATAGCCCAACAGTTTCATTTAGAAATTATGTGATGAGGGATATGGGCTGGTTTAGTGGAGTTTTTTTGCTCCAGTCAGACCTATTCATATTGACTATGATCATGAATGCTAGTTTGAAATTTTAATTCTAATTTAATAATAATTCACAGCTTTCTCTGATAACAAGTGTGCGTTATAATTAGGTATAGACCTGTGAGTGCACCTAAGTATCTGTTATATAAAACATACGATGTATATGTGTGTGTTTATATATAACATAATATAAATGTTGTAAATTCAGTGAGGTTTTCTTTTTAGATCAGAAGAGAATGCTTTGAAAGTTATAACTTGGCAACTCTTTTCTGCTAAAGACATCTATAAGCCAAAAAGTTTAGGTTGGAGTGCTATTATCAATAATTCAGTAAGTCGTAGCGGTTATTTAAACTTGTATGAAAAGGTTTAAATCGTCCACTTAATGATATAAAGGTAACAGAAAGGGGGAACTAAGAAGTATAGAATAACACTGACATATAATTTATAAACCAAGTGACCCTTCAGCTGATGACATCGTTTTTAAATCAAATTCTTCTCAAAAAGGAGGAGATAATGTTCACATTCATAACTTTATCTCATTTGCAAAAATTTTTATTGCTTCTCAATTGTGTTAGACAAAATACTGTATGTAAAATTATTTGAATCTATAGATATAATGATAATTTTATTACGAATAGGAATTTATCTTATACAAGCTAATGAGTTTTGCCTATTCAGTATAAGGATGAATAGAAAAGCGGTCAACAATTTTAACACATACCCAAGTACCTCCAAAAAAGTCAGACACAGAAAAAATTCCAATTTTGAAAGCCAGACCTGCTACAAAATTTAAAGATGTGATTATTCATCTTTCTTGAATTATTCCAATTGAAGTGGAAGTGGGCTGGAATTCATGATTTCTCTGGGGAAGTGGTACAAACACTTGAAACAGCAGAGACATCTCGGAAAACGTTTGGCTTAATGGTATGTAACAAATTACTTACCCTGAAGGGAGACATTGACTGAGGTCACGGGAGCTAGATGAATCCCAGATGTGACACATCTTCATTATATCTGACACAGGAAGCTGACACATAGTTAAAGCACGACTAGAGATTATTTACTCCTTTTGGATTCTGTGGAAATATTCAAATCATACTAGAGTATTTACTAGTAAAAACGTTAAGGCTGTCGTTAAATCATACTTAAGTATTTTCTTACATTTTTACTTTCTTAGAAATGTGAAAAAGCCCCATCTAGAATGCTGGCGCTTAGAGCTTGACCTTTTTCCATAGGGAGGTCAGCACATGCAAGTCAGGCAGAGACCGCTGGCCGGTCCTCATTCCCTCCGAGGCCACAGGATAGACCCAAGTGCAGGCCATCCTACGAGCCACAGCAGACACCTCCCTGGATTGAGTTTAGGGCATGTTCAAGGCAAAACTACAAAGGTCTCTCCTACATATCCATCCTTTTTTTAATTGACCTTATACACTGTATTGTGCTTACCAAGCCTGAGATGGTCACTCTACGCTCCCCATTTTCTTTCTTTTTCCCTTCCCTCTTCTGGTGTCTCTGCCTCAAATTATATCCCACTCCTGGCAAGTACCTGCCTGAGTTCTTCTCTCCTTCCACGGAGAGTGGATTATGGGTTAATCGTACAGTGATGCTCCATGCCTCTCAGAATTAAATCCAAATACTTTTTTTTAATTGAAGTGTAGTTGATGTATAATATTATATAAATTACAGGTATACAGTACAGTGATTTACAATTTGTAAAGATTATACTCCATTTATACTTATTATAAAATATTGGCTATATTCCCCATGTTGTACAATATGTCCTTGTAGTTTATTTTATACCTAATAGTTTGCACCTCTTGATCCAAATTCTTTAACGTGATTTTCAAAGCCCTGTTCCCTACCTACTGACCCAGCCAGCCTCGGCTTCCTACAGCTTTCCCCATCTTTCTCTAACGCACCAGATTTCTTCAGGTTCCTCAAGTTGGGGTCACGTGCTTGCTCACCTCCAGGCTCTGCCACTAGCTGTCTCCCTGCTGTTCTGCCCAATTCTTCACTCCCTGGCACATGGAAGATATTCACATGCATTTCTTGAAAAAAGGCAGCAAGTAATTGATCAATTAATCCACTGATTAAATCAATCGACCTCTAGTAATATTTTAAGTATTACCTTCCTATGTAATCATGTCACCTTTCTTAATCGTGTTAGAATTGTTGGATATATATATGTATATAAATATATTTTTGATAAGTATATATATCAATCAATAAATATATGCATATTTATTTGTTTGGTTTTGTGTGTGTGTGTGTACACTAAGAGAAGTATAGAGGAAAAATAAAGCATTCGTTTTATCTGGGGTAAGGTAAAGGAAGTTTGCTACTTCAGATTGCAAAAGTTTATTAACCAATAAATTATTATTTCCCCTAGCTTTTCTTTAAGAGTGTGCGCATCTGTGGCAGGCCAGAGCATTTCAAACACAATCGGTGAGCATATTTTCAGTTTTCCACTCCTATACCGTATCAAGAAAAGTCAACAGTAAGCGGTGCACAGACCATTTAAAGCTTTCAAAGAGCTCTTCGTCAGCACCAAGATTTCTGTTATAAATATGGGAACTTCTACATCAACAGTCCTTGAATAATTGGTACTGTCTGTAAGAACAGACCTAATTATGGGGGAAATGACTTTGTGTGTAAAACCATTATAAAACAAGTTGTTTAGCTTAGGGAGTATTTTATCAAATCTTTGCAGCTCGTGTATTGTTTTTGGTCCCAACTATGGAAAAAATGTTTCCTGAATAAGCAAGCTGAAATAGGAATTCGTATCTCTGATAAAGCGCTACATTCACTGAATACTTTTCCTTTCTGGATTATATTTGCTTTATGTCTGTCCTTTAGGCCTGACTGCCGAGGTGCAGTTAGATTCCCTGAAACAAAAAGGAGCCATTAAACGCACGCTCTTCCTTGAAAACCATCAGTCACATCTCGTCTTCCCTCTCGTGATAAAGGGGCAGAAATCCCTCCAATGCCAGGATTTTATCGTTTACCTTCGAGTAAGTGTTCCAGAATCACCTTTCTGGCCTCTAACATTGAAGTCCAAATTCCAACCATTTTTCTCCATTTAAACATCACAGTGGTTCACACAGACCCACATCTATGTTCATTTTATAGGAGAAATCTTTAAAGCCACACACTCCTCTGTTGAGCCTGACTTCAGCCAACCTAATGATGTATTGCTTTTAATTCCTAAGCTGCTTCTTTTTTTCTTTTAATTGTTATTAGAGTATAGTTGATTTACAATGTTGTGTGAGTTTCTGCTCCTAAGCTTCTTCTTGTTTTGAATACACTCTTTAGTACTAGTGCTAACTCAGGTGGTTTTCATTTCTAACTGCCTCCCCGCAAAAAACATAAAAGTTAGACACACTTTATTTGAATTTTTATCCTACGTGAGGATGTCTGGCCAGATTTTATCAATGTGCATTTCTGAGCCAACTTAGGAAAAGGGTGAGGCATTCAAAGGCTTTATTAAAAGTAAGTTATAATTACGTTTTTAAAGCAATGGATTTTTACAATAACTCCTAAACCCACCATGAAATAAAAAGCCAAAACGTGTTATGATAGTTATTTCATCTTCTTACCAGTGATGACGTTGGGAAGCCTCTTTTCATTTGGTCTCCTCTTTGAGGGGATACAGTGAGGGGAAAACCTGTAGAAAGCAGAGTTTACAAACACATTGTAGAATGAAAAGCTGGTGCACGACCCTCGTGTCTCATTATGACTGATACTGGCACCCGGCTGAAGGGCGGCATGCCCACTCCATGGTTTGGGAGTTCCTATATGTCCAGACCTTGCTGCCGGTACTACCCCCTCCCTCCCCAGGAAGGTTCTGGTGCTTTTTCTAAGGGAACTTCAGATGTGCTGAAGGTGTTTCGAAGTTCATGCAAACAAGGACTTAAAGAGATGATAAGAAAGGAAGAGAATCGAGAGGTTTTCCTCCTCTGAGCCCAAGGGAACTTACAAATTCTGCCAACCTCATTAAGATAAAAATCCCAGTTCATGAAACTTTCAGTGACGTTTCCTGTGCAACTGATTTTTAACTGTGCAATTTGACCAATCCGTGTGAGTTGTTGAAGATCTGGAGAACCTGAAGATTGCTTCCAGAAGCACGTATTTCAACGAAGCCTAAATGATTCCAACTCTGAACATACGTTCATTAACCTGGCTTCTCTATGCCACATCCACAGCATGTGCCTAGGCCCGCTGGGGTGGTAATTACTTCATGGTTCACTTTTAATGGCCAGAGGCAAGTGCTGTCTGCCTTCCACCAACTAACATCTTGCAGCCATCTCACAGGGCCTTTCTTGAGTGTGTGATTACTTTCCCTAGGATGAAACCGAATTCCGAGATAAACTGTCTCCAATCAACATTAGTTTGAATTACAGTTTGGATGAATCCACCTTTAAAGAAAGTCTGGAGGTGAAACCAATACTGAATTACTACAGGGAAAACGTTGTTACCGAACAGGTAGGTCCTGGCCCGTCTTGAATGGTATATTCGCAATCAGGCCCTGGGCATTGCTCCTGTGACCTTAAGATGAAATCCAGGCCCTTTTGTTTTCATTCCTGCATACACACTTGTAACATTTGGGAGATTTTCTGAACACGTTTCCTGAAACACTGCATCCCTGTGTTTTCAGAAGCCCTTCCCCTTGTGGAACCAAGATTTAATTTGTTCAAAATGTGGCTGTAATAGAAGCAGTACAGCCTGTAATCCTCAAAACATCGGCCAGAGTAGCATTCTTTACAGACATTTCAGAATGAATTGGAATCGGGCTCCTAAGTAAGCTAGCCTATAAGGGGAGGTCACTGCCGAACAGAGTTTCTAGCTAGGTAGACTCATGCAGAGTGAAAGGAAAGCTTTGGTTTAACTTGTGGGATCATTCATAATTTTCAAGAGAAAGGACGGGATTCAGGTTTTCCCAGATTCTTCCTGATACATGTTTTTCCACAACACAGGCTCACATCCTGGTCGACTGTGGAGAAGATAACATGTGCATTCCTGACTTGAAGCTGTCAGCTAGACCGTAAGTTTAAATAAATAAACTTGTCCATTTTACCTAATGGCATACAGGTGTTTACTTAAAGCTTCTCTGGAGAAAGTATACACTTCCAGCCACTACCAAAATAAGTGCGCTGCGTGACATTTCTGAGCTTGGCTACACTTTGGGTTAGCCTGTGGCTTAGGTCTTTGTCATTGGTGTCAAGTGACACACCCCAAGACTTTGCCTGAGCTGTTCCATCCTTCACCAAAAGTGGGGGGAAATGCTTCTGTTTGAAGTTAACTCATCTCTGGTGGTTCCGGTTGCTCTCCTCTCTACCTGCCTCAACCCATCCCCACCCCAGGAACTATCTTGCTGCCAGTGTTTGGAAGCTTCTTGGTAACCTCTCAAGGGGACTTTTTCCAAACTTCATAATCTAGCCAGTGTCCGAAGCAATAGCTTTGATTAAGGGTCACAAGTAGGCATTTCCAAATGCTGTTTCAATTTGAAGTCTGGAGTGAATTAAATGTCCTCAGAATACCTCACAATCAGCTATTTGAGATCTTCCTTTATCTGCCTCTTTCTTCCCTCTTATTTTCCACTTTGTGTCACACTCAGCTTCCCCTCCTGCTTTCTAAACCACCTCTCTCCCTCTCTTCCCATTGCCCATCTTCCTCGTATGGGATGTTTTCAGGGATGTGCTGAAGCCGTCTCCTCCTGGTTTGTGAGCTAATTGTTAACTTTTCGGGATTTTTGCTGGTAGATTGTTAAGTATGTTGGGAGCTTGAAATTGATCACAGTGGGAGGATT
Organism: Phocoena sinus; assembly: GCF_008692025.1. Lineage (NCBI taxonomy): Eukaryota > Metazoa > Chordata > Mammalia > Artiodactyla > Phocoenidae > Phocoena > Phocoena sinus. The sequence continues at coordinate 6,672,360 of NC_045764.1, forward strand.
TACACCACTGGAATCGGCAAATGCTACACATCCTGGTTTTCTTTGTTTCCTTTCGTTTTTGAGAACTGGTTGTTACTTTATTTATTATACAGGCTTTTAAAAAATAAATAAATAAATACATAAATTTAGTTTTGGCTGCATTGGGTCTTCGTTGCTGCACACGGGTTTTCTCTAGTTGCGGTGAGCGGGGACTACTCTTCATGGTGGTGCACGGGCTTCTCACTGTGGTGGCTTCTCTTGTTGCGGAGCACGGGCGCTAGGTGCACGGGCTTCAGTAGTTGTGGCACATGGGCTCAGTGGTTGTGGCTCACGGGCTCTAAAGCGCAGGCTCAGTAGTTGTGGCACACGGGCTCAGTAGTTGTGGCGCACAGGCTCTAGAGCACAGGCTCAGGAGTTGTGGCGCACAGGCTTGGCTGCTCCGCGGCATGTGGGATCTTCCCGGATCAGGGCTCGAACCCGTGTCCCCTGCATTGGCAGGCGGATTCTTAACCGCTGCACCACCAGGGAAGCCCTAGTATACAGTTTTTAAACGTTACTTTCCATTTACAGTTATTCCAAAGTAGGGGCTCTATTCCCTGAGTTGTACATACATCCGTGAGCCTGTCTCAGACCCAGTGGTTTGTACCTCCCCCTGCCCCCGCCCCCGATGTTGCCCCTTCCTCCACTGGTAACCACTAGTTTGAAACGCTGGTTGTTAAATATTTACCAGAACACCCCTGGATGTTTTCCTGTCCTTCTCATCCAGACATAGTTTTGATTCTTCTCACCACCCCCTCATGACGATCCATCTTGTTTTATCCCCCAGTCTTGCATGTTTACATCTTCCTCTAAGTCCTTAAATAAAATATCCATGAATCCAGAGATGCACAGTACCTGACGATTCTTTTTAAACTGCATTTTTAGAGACAAGCATCAGGTCATCGTTGGAGATGAAAACCACCTCACGCTCATAATCAACGCGAGAAATGAAGGGGAAGGTGCCTACGAAGCCGAGCTCTTTGTGACAATTCCACAAGAGGCTGATTATGTTGGGATTGAACGCAGCAACAAGGTAATGCCTGTAGGTGATCTGGAGGAGGAAAGAGCTCGGTGTATTTTTGAAGACAAATCCATGTTAAGTCACCTTAGCTGAGGATTCCTTCCTCGATAAAAGAAAACAAAATGGCACCTTATTTTGTTAAGCAGAATAACAACGGCCCAGGAAGGAAGATGGTCTTAAGCAGTATTAATATCTTTCTTGGCCACGGTGCAAAGATAAACTGGCCCAAGACTGGGAGCTGAAACACGGAAGACAGCTGTCTGAAAGAAGCAGCTCATCAATGTGATCCATCCGCTACACTCCCCAAGCTAACTCCCACCCTCCCTGGCTGTTTTCTGGTCTTTGAGTTCCTTTATGCTTCAAGCAGGTCCCAGGAGGTCTGGTTTTCATTACTGCTTATGGAGGAAGGTCCGACCAATCCCAGCTGAGCACTGAAAACAGCCTAGACAGGCACTGGAAAGGAAACACGTTCATGTTTTCTTTTTTCTTGGTCCACCTTTTTGGGACCGGGACCAAGAAAAAGCCAGGTTTTTGTCATTTGCCAGTCCTGCAATGCCACTATTTGTTAAACTGACAGCAATGCTTTTTATAGATTTCCTTTCCTTATCACAATATGAATCTTCCCACTCAGAATATCCTCAGGTTCTGCTCTAAAACCATTATAAATACAGTGAAGGATAACAGAGAGAGTCCCTTGGTTTCAGAGGTACACAGACTCACAATTAAGGGCAGAGACCAAGTTTCACACGTTTATAGTCATCCCTGCACTGCACGTAGAAGTCGGCATGATGAGTGTTATTTAAATTCTTGCTGATGGATATGTTCATTTAACTGAAGTTTATTAAAGTTCTGCTACTTTCCAAAAACTGCATCCTCTTGGAAACGTGCACATTCTAATGATCAAATAATTTAACGAAAAAGAATTCCTCTAAAGGAATGCTAACAACGGTTGTGATGTCACTATTTGAAAGGCATTTACAAACGTGGGGAATACAAAATTCTCTGTGCACACCGCTAGTCTCATGACTTATGTTTTGACTGAATTATCTTCTCAGTGAAAAAATAACCCAGAGGAGCAATAATCAAGTATCTTTGACAGTTGTAAAATCATCACGAGTTTCTGTTGAAGAAATTTGTAGGAACATATCACTTAAGAATAATTACATGCAAATAATACATAAACAAACAAACAATGAAGCTCAAGTATGTTATTTTAAAAAATGTTCCAGGGTTCTTCCTATATTTTTATTTCAACTCCTTTTCTGTCACTGCACCCCAGACTTTGTTAAACAAAGCATCTATTCAAAATATTCTTCTTTTAGCAAAACATCTAGTTTACTGTTCACTGTTGGGTGGAAAACACAGGAAACATTCATCATTTCTATCTTTGGCTTTAAACATTATAACAGACATTATCTATAATCTCCAATGAGTCTTTAACTGTTTTTCCTCCATCAGTTTCCCTTGGGCAGAATTTGGTTTGACATGACTAAGCCACATTCTAATTCCTTCTTTGTTGTTAAGCAGTTTGAAGTTTGTGTCTCTTTTTATTTATACTTGGTTCAAGTTCTTTTTTTTTTCTTTAAAAATTTTCTCTCAAGGGGAAAAGTATGAGGGATTATCTGATTGCCAGTTTTGTTGTTCTTTGCCTAAAAACATTCATCTTTTCGAAAATGTAGATGCTGATCATCTCTTTCTCTGGAGACCTTAACGGAGCCAGCCTTTACAATTCTTTTCGGTGACCTTCTAAATTTTTCTAGGAATAAAGGCCCATGTGCTCTATCTTTTTATTATTATTGTTATAAACTATATGTAACATAAAATGTACCATTTTAACCCTTTTGAGGTGTACAGTTCAGTGCCACGAAGTATAATCACATTGTCGTGTAACCATCACTACCGTCCATCTCCAGAACACTTTCATCACCCCAGACTGAAACCCTGTACCCATGAAACACCAACTCCCTCTTGCCCCCTTTCCCCACCTCTGGTACCCAGTGTTCCACATTCTGTCACTATGAATGTGTCTATTCAAGGGACCTCATACATGCTCCACTCCTCTGTCTCAAACTACCTCACATGCAGTACGTCTGGAACTAGACGTCATCTTCCCACACTCCTCCTCCCTCTAGTCTGTCTCAGAGAATCGTGCCAGTCTCCACCCAGTTTCTAAAGCCTAAGTCAGTCCTACACCTGTCCAACCCTATCCTCTCTCCAGCTCACTGCCACGGTCACTGCCTTCCTCCAGGCTGGCACAATCTTCTTCCAAGATGGCTACACCAGTCTCCTAACTCATCTCCCCATCTCCCAGCCTCCAGCCCCTTCCCTGCATGGGAAGCTCTCTTTCTTTCTTTCTTTTTCTGGCTGTGTTGGGTCTTCGTTGCTGGGCTTTCTCTAGTTGCGGTGAGCAGGGGCTACTCTTCGTTGTGGTGCACGGGATTCTCGTTGCAGTGGCTTCTCTTGTTGCGGAGCACGGGTTCTAGGTGCGTGGGCTTCAGTAGTTGTGGCACACGAGCTCAGTAGTTGTGGCACACGAGCACAGTAGTTGTGGCTCACGGGCTTAGTTGCTCCACTGCATGTGGGATCTTCCGGACCAGGGATCAAATCTGTGTCCCCTGCATTGGCAGGCGGATTCTTAACCACTGCACTACCAGGGAAGCCCTGGGAAGCCCTCTTTCTAAAATGCAAATCTGACCCTGTCACTCTCTGGCTGAAAACCCTCACTAGCTTCCCATTGCTTATAGGATAAAGTCCTACAAAGCCCTGAGATGACTTATGAGGCCCTTAATTACATCAACCCTGCTGACCTCCTCAGCTTCATCACGAGTCTTTGCTTCCTTCCTTTACCTCCCACCCTAGTCCTAGAGGGATGGAATTTCTTTTCTGTTTCTGTAATACCTATGCGCCCTCCCGCCACAGAGAGCTCGCACCTGCTGTTTCCTCTGTAACTCTACTCTCTCATCCCCTTTCCCCAGCTTACTTCTTACTACTCACCCTTCAGGCCTCGGCCTAATAACGACTGAGGCTGCTGAAATTCACCAGGCAATTGCTATGAACTGGGCTCTGCTCTGTGCTCTTGCAAGTATTCAATTTACTTAGTCCTCATAACAGCCTGATAGAGAAACAGTAAGGCTATCATTTTCCCTGTTGTATAGATGAGGAGAAATTCAGAAACATGCCCAAAGGTACACAGCTATTACGTAGCAGAACCAAGATTGACACCTCAGCTGTCAGGTCCAGGCCCGTCTTCTTAACCACTGAGTTGCCAGGCCCCCTATGAGGTTATGTCACTTCCTCCAGGATGTCTTCTCTGATTGCTTACTTCTATGTGCCTGTCCTCCTCCATCACTGTGAATTTCTGCTCTCATGAAACTTAACAAACTGTACTAACTGTGTGTTTCCAGTGCTTGTTACAATTGCTTGTGATTCCTTATTACGATTCTTATAATAATAGGACATTTAAGGAGGACAAGGGTGTTTTTTTTTTTTTTTTTTTTTGATCAGTGCCTGGTAAGTGGCAGGTACACAGTAAATATTTTCAGTGAATGAATAATACTCTAAGAGCTATAAATGGAAGAGAACAAGATAGTCCCAGGAAGAGCTGAGGAAAATAATCTAGAAGTATCTACAAAAACAATCATTGTTTCTCCCACTCAGAGAGAGGAAATAAAGGTTAAAAAAAGAAAAAGGGTGAGGAATCTGGGGAGAGAAAAGATCTCTGATTGATGTGAAAAAGCTATTTCTAGAAAGCTGGGGAAAAAATGTACATATGACTTTCAACCTTCAGATAAGATAAAAATATTTACTACAGAAACCAAATCCTTGAATTATATTCAAGGGACACGTGGGTATTTTGGAAAGCTGTTGCTGAGTTCTTTTTTTTTTTTTTTCCTGTTTTCAGGATTGAGTTAGTAATCCTAACACAAAACATCTCTGTACAATTAGAGTTAGTTATGGATCCTTCAGAACTTGAATACATGCTAAAGCTACCTTTGAGAAAGAAAAATATTATCAGCTTTTGGAAAATATGTTTCTTACCTCCTTAGGAGACTAACATGTCACTCGGGTTATTTGGAAAGAGCAGGTATTAAATGCTGCCTCTGAATATCAGAGATTTCATTTCTTTCTCATGAGTTAAAACACACCTTTCAATGGCTGATGGCAGGAAGAGGGCTTTATACTCAGCTGTGTGCTTGTCCATTTCATTTCAGGTTCCTCGTAGGAAAGGTTGGGAGCTACGTTTGCTGTGTATCTCCTGACACCGTCTACTGCTTTGTGCTGGATGTTTTTCTAGGCCCTGGAAGAGAACAGATACAAAAAACCCCCTGCTTGCTTAAGCTCTTTTTCTTAAAGCGTATGATTTACCCACAGAGCTCTTGACTTAGGTATCTGGGGTTCATTTGCCTTTTCTTTGTTTTGGTTTTGGCTCTTGGTTTTTCTCAACCATGTGGAAAGAATGGAAAGGAGGTGGATTCTGAAACTTATCCTTGAAAATTCACATGACTTCCTTAAATGAAATTTCGATAGAGCTGACCGACGGATAAGTGGTCCTCGTATTTGGAACCCTCTTCCATGGTCCTCTCATGGGGTCCTTTGTGAAAGTCCTCAGTTTGCAAGCTTATCTTTGGGAATGAGGCTGACAGGTAATATATCAGTAGCACTTAACAAGTTAGAGTGAAATAATGGATGAACATATGTAGCTATTACCACGGGCAAGAGCAGGGCCATAGGGACATTAGGTTTTGAAAGATGGAAAGGGGCTCAGGGTGGAGATCCAGATGTGGATTTCTAGCCTGAAGACACAAGGGAGAGCTGTGACCAGAGGACAGGAGTCCAAAGATAAACCTCCTTTACTTTCCCCTCCGTCGGGTGTAACTTTTTTTTTTTTTAATGCTACCACATAGAAATAACTTTTAATTCTCTCCACTCAGTTTATATATCCTTGCAGACTATTTTCTCTACCCACACATACACACCTCCATCTCTACATCTACATTTCATAGACTATCTTTCCAGATCAACACTCATAGATATAACACATCCTTTGTAATTCTGGCATAATATTCCACTGTAAAGATCCATTAATTTAAACACAGGAACATTTATAATAACACAAACATAGGCAATAACTCCTTTTCCACTAGATTTCACTGTTTTCCTTTCATTTGTTTTGCCCATAAACACAGGACAGAAGACTAGAAAGCAAAACACCACAATCTCAGTTTTTTCCACTAACCTGGAACCAGTGTTGAATCACAACCTTGTTCTTGCTAAAATAAACAGTAGTTTAAACACAAACACAGATGCTGCAATAAATATAACCCTTATTTTCCCTTGTGTACTAAATTGCCATTATGGTACAAATAACAGGCTTTGGCAATGAACTCAAAAATGCAGTTTAAGATCCAGATCATCTCCTAAAATTATTCTTTGAACCTCAGAGAAATCTCCAAAATGAATGAACAATAACCTAAAAATTATTCCTGAGCTATGAGATGCTCAGGTGCCCAGTTAAACAAAGCAGTGTTCAAGAACTGGGGCCCAATAAGAAATACACTAACACCACCTCATGCAATCAGCAAAGCAACAGTCTCCCCAAATTTTCCCCTTAAAAATTACATCATCCTCAAAAACTTCAAAAGAGAACTATCATATGATCCAGCAATGCCACTTCTGTGTATATATACAAAGGAAATAAAATCAGTATCTCAACTGATACCTGCACATCCATTTTCGTAGCAGCACTATTCACAATAGCCAAGAGGTGGAAACAACCCAAATGGCCATCAGTGGGTGAAGAGATGAACAATATACAGTACACACATACAATGGAATATTATTCAGCCTTAAGGAAGGAAATTCTGCCACATACTACAACATGGATGACCCTTAAGGACATCAGGCTAAGTAAAATAAGCCCGTTGGCTCTAACCTTGAGAACTTCTCCAGCACACAGTTCTAAGTGCCTCTTCAAACTTGAGTTTTTATACATTCTCATCAGAACAGGATATGGGGCAAGACGGGAGGTGAAAAGCAGTGGGTAAACATAAAAAAGTGTTCTCTTCCCATCTTAAGTATTTATAGGATTGGACTAAGATTGGGTGTGTAATCTCAAAATGGAACCATGGTATGGAGAAATTTGTGTCCAAAGCAATTCTCTTGCAAATGGTCATTGCGTTGTAGGATAATCTATAATATACATCTTGCTGTCATTTCATGTTTGCAAAAATTAATTTGTTTAGTTATGTTTAATTATCCATGATCTTCATGGCCCAAACTGAACATGAACAGTAGTGCAAATCATTTCAAAAATGTTCATATAAATAGTCTGCTAAGCATTTTCGCCACTTCCCTGGTGGTCCAGTGGTTAAGACTCAGCGCTTCCACTGCAGGGGGGTGCGGGTTCAGTCCCTGGTCAGGGAACTAAGATCCCACATGCCACGCGGCGCAGCCAAAAGAAAAAAGAAAAAAAATATGTGTGTGTGTGTGTATATATATATATGTATATATACATATATATACACACACACACACACACACACACACATATATATATATATATTCTACTAAGCATTTTCTTCCTCAATGAAACACAACAAATGTGTTTACCCATACAACATGTTTCTTCTTAAAATTAAACTTTGGTCTTTTCTCACAAGCTTCTCTTCTGAGGTGATGGTCACACATGAACCCTTGGGCTCAGGCACTCACACAGGTGTTTGAAATCAAGAGAAGCTGCCTGGCCCACAGCATCGCTTTTGCGGCAGGATGTCGTTTATTCCGCCCCTGACTCCACACTGGTGTTCCTTCCCGTTGCAGGCACTGCGACCACTGAGCTGTGAGTACAAGATGGACAATGTCACCCGAATGGTGGTGTGTGACCTTGGGAACCCTATGGTGGCTGGAACAAACGTAAGAGAAAACCAGATGCACTTAACTGATTTCCGTCTAATTGAATTTTAAAGAGAACTAGTGGAGAGCACCCCCCCAGTTAGCACTCAGCAATTTAGCACCTGGCAACTCAAACCAATTAGGCAGGAAATTCCCAGGGTGGTGGGATTTTGCATCACAACCCCACACTGAGTGGACAATCTGAGCTAAAATACACAAAATGATGAATACTTTCATATGCCTTTTTGTGTGTGTGTGTGTGGTACGCGGGCCTCTCACTGTTGTGGGCTCTCCTGTTGCGGAGCACAGGCTCCGGACGCGCGGGCTCAGCGGCCATGGCTCACGGGCCCAGCCGCTCCACAGCATGTGCGATCTTCCCGGGTCAGGGCACGAACCCGTGTCCCCTGCATCGGCAGGCGGACTCTCAACCACTGCGCCACCAGGGAAGCCCATATGCCTTTTCTTTTGACGTCAGTCTTACATGTCTTCAGTCTCAACAAATCTCTAAAAACTATTTTTTTTACTACAGATTTTTTTCTCGAGTATTTTTTCTTTGAATTTCACTACAAATGTTTTCTTTGAATCCAAGAAGAACTACGATGTAAAGGATTTAAGAAATAACAGAATTAAGAATTTTAGCAAAGATGATTAAACTTTTACTTTAGATATACCTCCCATGTGAATATCATTCACAGTGTTTTCCTGTTAAAATATTACCATAATCCAGGTTTGAAAACAGCTTTACCAGGTCTGTATTTTCCATGCATCTTACTTGATAAAGAATAATGCAGAAAATTGTTTATAGCAAGAAAAAAGAAAGGATCAATCATGATCTGTAACAGGCTTATGAAAGAATAAGGAACCTTCTTTTTCTTTCTTTGTTTCCAGATTTAGGAACTTCCCATTCAGGATTACTTGTGGTCAATAAATTCATTTTATACCATTGCAGTTTAAGTATACACAGAGTAACTCCTTGTAATAAATATCATAGTAGAAATCATTATTTTATGGAGTCATAAATCAGGAAAAAAAACCTGAAATCTGAAAATACTACATAATTAAGTGTTACAAATTAAACATATGTATTCCTCTGTTTTAAATTAGATGCTTATGATTCATTGATAATGAAATGGCCTATTTGAAAAAACCTTCCTGGAAATGTGTAAGTGTGTAGGTTTGTATTAGAACAGCTTCCCAAAGCGTCTTCCAAAGAGTGTTAATCCTTTGAGGCAAGCCCTTAAAAGGGAGCCCTATAGTCACTGCTGAGAATCATATCCTCCCCTGGGACATTCAGGTGCCTGTTCCATTTTGAAGGTGCTGAGAAGTTCTGCAGTGAGGAAACCTTCTAGCCCAGTGTTTCTCATATTTATTTGAGCCTTTGAAACTGTCTATCCAGTAACACCTGTTCCCAGTTTATAATCTAGGATACTGTGCTAAAATAATATGTTTGCCTTTTTATATTCTAAATTGATTATCATTCCGTTCATCCTGAGTATTTAAAAGATATGCCAAGCTGTAGTCTAGTAAACTCACTTCTTGGGTCAAAAAAGTAAATATTTAAAGGAGAGGTAAATGTTTATAACAGATTTTTATTAACTAACATGTATTGATTGCCCTCCGTGTTATAATTCCATCACTGGGTGTTTTGTGTGTGTTATCTCATTTAATTTTCACAACTACCAACAATCCTATGAGTCAGGTATTTCTCCTGTGTTATGGATGAGGAAACTGAGACCCAGAGAAATCAAATGAGTTACCCAAAGTCTCACATATTGAAGAACAGAAACCAGGATTCGAACCAGGCCTCAACAAAAAGCCCACGTTCTAGCAGGTCTGCAAAAATTGGATAAAAACTAATGAATAACAGATGAGATTTTTCAACAAAGCCATGAAAGATAGAATGGGATGTCTAAGCTGAGATATTAGAACATTTTTCTTTAGAATCCTTTTATCTAGAAGCTAATAAATCCTTTGACTAGTTTTCAAGAAAAATTCAGCCACCCAATTTGATAGGAAAAGGTCTACCTAAGGCCAGACAGAAATGAACTGACATGGTGGTAATGGTGTTAGCGTCTGTAGGTGACCGGGCACTCATTCCTTTTTCAGTATTAAAAGTGTTATATCCAGACCAGAGGTCATCTAAGGTCATCAATAACTAAGGATAATCTTGGAACAAAAACTGGACACCAGTGTTGTTCAAAGTGGAGGGTAAAAATGGCAGTGTGGTCTTAGCCACAAATGTGAAAAGATGTCAATCCATTTTACCAGCAAATAATCTTTAGAAGTCAAGGAAGTAAATTGTTTGTATTCGTTTATCTCTGAGGTCTATAGTAGAAGAAACCTAATAGCTTTCTTATCTCACCCTTGAATGCCCTTAAACACATCAAATTTTATTGCATTCTGTTTTGTTATAAAATGCTTTGATTTATTTACTTCTTCATCTTGTACTTCTAAAAGAATACTCTTAATGGGTTGTAGTAAAATTCCAACTGTAAAAGTAGTCCTAACTATTAAAAAGCATCACAAATTGCCAGGGTTAATTATCCCGGTCCTGATATTTTTTAAAAAGTAGTTTTCAAGTGACTTTTTATTTTAACAAAGCATTCAAGGTTGTATTCAGAAGTTTACTTCTGATTTGTAAGTAGTAACATCATTTTCATATAATAGCTTTAGTAATGTAAAATATTTATATACCGCTAAGATTTGTAAAAATTCACAAAATCTCTCTAGTAGGATAATAATAAAAAAAAAAAAACAGTGGCTCAACAAAGGCTCTTTAGAATCAATGCCCAGAGATCTGGCTTTTGGTTCTAGTTAAGAACATATGTCTCTTATCAGTATGAAATTGTCACACCTTTAGGGTATCCTCATCTTGTGCTGAATAATAAAAGACCAACATTAAACAGGCCTCCCCACAATATAGTAAGCTCCCCATCACTGGAAGTGTGCAAACAAGGGCACACTCTTTTTCACCATTTTTAATTACACCCCTTCTATACGCCTGGTACTAAACTAGAGTCTGATAATATCGAGATGAAAATGTACAATCCCCATTCCATAAGAAACTTAAAATTTAGCAACATTATAGGTTGAGTCATGGGTGAGTAGCAAAGAAGGAGACAAAGAATAAAGAGAACATTTCTGCCTGACCTGGCCTGTGGGCTTGGAGGGTGTATTGCAGGAGGATCCCTTGTCCTGAGTTTTGATGCATGAGTAGGAGTTCTGCAAGTAGAAAAAGCAGGAAAAGACTTTAAAAGTTTCTAAAGAAGAGCGAAGAGCATGTGCAAAGCCCCAGAGGTCTGACAGAAAACTGCACATTTGGAATTATGAAGGAATTCATCCTGGCTGGGGCATAAGGATGTATAGGCTTAATAATTAGGCGCACCCTAATTATTATCCCAGTTTCTCCATTGATCAGCAGTGATACCTTGGGCAAGTCACACTGAGATGGGAGAATACCTGTTTGTAGGAATGTTTGGAGCAATGCAATGATATGGTTGGTATATGTAAAGCCACCAGGTATGGCTTGCAGCTCATTCGGTAAGGGCTGGTGAAATGATGATTTATGATAAAAATGATGGGTTTATTATGAGTTCATATTATTACTGGTTCATAATAACACGAGTTTGATTGCTGGTTTGATTCTCATAGCGTAGTGGCTATGAGTTCCAGGTTCTGGAGTTGGCTTGTAGCGATTTCAGTTCCAAATCTAGAGTTTATTTGCTCGGCACCTGGAGCAAGGCACTTAATCTCCCTAATCCTCAGATTGCTGCTGGACTGTAAAATGTCCGCGTTCACCATACACCTTGTAGCGTGGATGTTGTGATTACATGAGACATTGCACATAAGGCTTAGTACAGCGCATGAGAGCCTAAGTAATATAATTACATGTCTTAGCTATTATTTTTACCTCCTTATTTATATTATCATTGGATTCACTTTCCTCCAGGTTTTTAAAAAGCTCTTTTCAAACTATAAAAATATTAAGAACAGTTTTAAAACTTTGGAAGAGAAAGAAAGGTGGAAAAAATTATCCATACACTCACAACTTTAACTGCAGTGTATTATCCTGGTATATTTTCTTACAAGACACCCTCACTCCTGTACAGTAATTTTTCCACTGGTAGCCTTTTAAAACCACAGGTGAAACCATGGCACATACAACTTTGCAACCTTTTTTCTTTTTTGACCATAGTTACATTAGAAGCATTTTCCACATGGCATAGGCTTCACAGATGTAACTTCAATGATGACCTAAATGTCCATCAAACAGAATCATCACAGTTTTCTAAATCACTCTCTTCTCGTATATTTAGGTTGTTTTTAATTTAGCACATAAAGAAGGTGGCAGGAAAAGAGTTGATAGGAGGATAAATGAAGAGAGGGAACCACAATGTGTAGGGACTCACATCGCCTGGACCCCAAAGTCTCAGCTACCCCAAGGTAGAAGCAGAAAAAGGGACAGCAGTCTAGGGTGGGGATTTGCAGGGATGACTTAAAAAGATTTCTGTGCTGTGTATCAGGTTCCTCCCATGTAATAAACTTAGTGTCTTGTGATTTTTTTTTTTTTTTTTTAGTCTTCTCTGGGCCTCCGATTTGCAGTTCCACGACTTGAGAAAACAAACATAAGCATTAACTTCGATCTCCAAATCAGAAGGTTAGATCTTTACATGCCTGAAATACCATCAGCATTCAGTAGTAAAGAGAATCCATGGTGAAATGAATGCCCTCATCAAGCTCCTTCACCTTAAACTTTCTTCTGAAATTAGAACCCAGACGTTCACAGACCATTTTTCCTTCGTTTCTCAGTTATTAGTTATTTCATTTTTTTTTCATTTTCTTTTCTATTTGTGTGTGTGTGTGTGTGTGTGTGTGTGTGTGTGTGTGTGTGTGTGTTTGTGGCTTTTGAAGAAGAGATCCATTCTGCAGGCCAAGGTGTGACAGTAAAATTTTGTCCTGAGCACGCTCCCACCCCACCTGCTCCTCCGTCTTTCCTCTTTCTGATGCACATGGCTTTTCCCACCCCGCACCAGTACCCCTACCACATCCTGCCATTCTCTCTGCTGGGGGTCAGCTAATCCCTGAGAACATAATTTCTCCACAAAAAGCATAGATTTTGAGCTTGCGATCTTGAAATCTAACTTTTCAAGGATGAGTGAGTCTCTGATGGTTTAATTGTGAGCAGCAAGGCAGGACGCAGGTAAGATCATATATTCAGAAGGCAGGGCCTTCTCTGGCAACTCTAAGCCAAACCCTGAAGGGAGCTGCCCCTTTTGTCTAAGGCTGACTCTGCCCCACGATTCAAGCGGGACTTTACCTTGTCTCTGTCTATTCTGTTTGCTCCTTCATGGCTGAAAATAATATTTCATGAGTTAAAAGACCTACAGAGAGCAATGTGTCGTGAGGGCCAGGGGTTCCCAAGGGTGGACTTAAACCCTTCAGCCAGTAAGGGAATCAATGTAATGGCTCTAGACCTAGATGAAAAGAAAAGGATACTGAATGGAATATATCAGAGTTCATGAAAAATTCCTTTCAGATACATGTAAATGTGTGTCATAAGACATCCTGTAGGCTCTATATGTATACATATACATGCACACATATGTATTTGTGGGCTGCAGTTTTAAACGTGTGAAAAACACTAATATAGACAGCACATGCCCAGCGTGTTCAACCCTTATTCTAATATAACAATGTCTCTGAAGTCAGTACCTACAATTTGGTTCTCAAATACTGGTGTGCAAGAGGACTAATCTCTAAACTTACCTCCTGTCCTGCAAGAAGGAAAGTCGTTAGAGCGTGATGACTTTTAGAGAAATTACTTTACACAGTGGATTACTTTCTAATAGCTACTTCAGTTAGAGGTTTACGAGTTTTTTTTAAAAAGTATATAATCCCGGACTTCCTTGGTGGCACAGTGGATAAGAATCCGCCTGCCAATGCAAGGGATGCAGGTGCCATCCCTGGTCCATGAAGATCCCACGTGCCGCAGAGCAACTGCGCCCGTGCACCACAACTCCTGAGCCTGCGCTCTGGAGCCCACGAGCCACAACTACTGAAGCCTGTGTGCCTAGAGCCCGTGCTCTGCAACAAGAGAAGCCACTGCAATGAGAAGCCCGCGCACCCCAACAAAGAGCAGCCCCCGCTCGCCGCAACTAGAGAAAGCCCGTGGGCAGCAATGAAGACCCAACGCAGCCAAAAATAAATAAATAAAAATTTTAAAAACCTTATATATATATATAATCTCTATAAGAATGTAGTAGATTTTTAAAATCTGCAACCTGTGTCACAAACCATAACCCCTCAACTTTGTGACAGATTTCTAGGAAGGAAAGTTTTCTAACTTAGGTGTTCTTGTCTGACCTTAGTCAGTTCTTTTTCGAATTTAACTTAAATATTTTCTGCTGAATCTCAGAGATGTTAAAAATTTTACCCAACTTAGTGATGGGATACAGATGGAATGAATTCATCTATCATACCCCTTCATTTTACCAAAAGCTTATTAAATCATTTCTTTGTATCTATGTAAATGTATATTTTCCAAGAGGTTCAGGTAGTCCAAAATATTTTCATTTGGAAAATCTCCTGTTTATATTTCTAAGTTTTCAGAAAAGAAAAAGAGAAAAAGAAAAAGCACTCCATAGGGAAGGACCACCATCTCTCCAGACACTTCAGTAACCTGAAGTTTCTGTTTTTCACCATCATTGTCTGTAACACTGATCCTGCAGTAGCGTGAAGCTTTGCATCACTTCAGAAAAAGATACCTATCTCATAAAAGTTGCAGCCTTTAGACAGAAAGTCTGGTACAAGGATGCAAAGCAAATTCCTGATGTTTGCTTCTTACCCTTTATTGCAGTTTCGAATAACAGAATGGATGTAACTAGTAGCTGAATCAAGGAGCAAAGGACACTAAATCATGTTGTAAATGCCTCCCCCGAAACCATCCTGTATATCATCATTCAAATAATGAATTTAGAGAGGAAGTGCTGAATTTGATGGAAAATAGAAATGGTCGCATTTTAAACATCGCTCTTCATCTAAAATGGTCCATGATTATATTCCATCCTCAGACACTATAGAAACTCATGACTATTCTAACATTATCCTGAAAAATACAAAAATGCAGAAATGTAGAAAGAACTGGAGAGGCAACCGCAACATACTAAACATCAAATTCCCAAAACATAGAAGTTTTGAGAATACTTTTAATATTCAAATATAGTGGTGAGCATTTATCTGCATGCTTTGTTGGCAGGCTCCAAAGATGTACATAAGTGTTTAATGGATGGTTTGTATTCAGTTTAAATGTGCTTAAACCAAAAATAAATTAAACCAAATGCTCTCAAGTCTGAACTCAAGCTTTTGAGCACATTGACCACCGGTACCCACATTTAATATCCTTTTCCACAAATAGAACGCAGAAGAGAAAATTAATAAACTTAAAGTATTTTGTGTCACCAAATGTTTGCATTAACTGGTCTCTTCATGCCCCGGCTCTATGTGACATGTAAACATCTTCCTCCCTGCTTAGAGCTGGTCTCAGTTTGCGATTCCCATGTACAAACAGATCTTTGTGATCATCCTTGAAGCTGCTTCCTCAGTAATGGTGAAATGAACATTGTATTGTTTTGCTGACATTCCAGAGAAGGCAGAAAGCATAGAGGGAATGTTAGAAAATAGAAAATAGGAAACAATAAGGAGAAAGAAAATAGCATCGGAGTAATAAGTGAAAAACATGTTTATCCTTGGTACATGACATAAGCTATAGTCATGGAGAGGAAATTCATCATTTCTTGAGAAGAACTAGCACCCATAGTATAAATAGCTCAGCATCCAGGGCAGTGATGAATTGTTTGTTTGAATGGAGCAGTGGTATTAGTGAGGGAGGTTTCCTTCCAGGAAAGAGGTGAAAGATGCATCTAAGTTATATATCCAGCCTGGTGTCTTTTCTTACCAGGAGATTTTGCTGACACCACTGGTTGCAGTACCAAGTGCCCCGGCAAGCCTGTATGACAGAGGGTGATTTTAATGAGCCTTGGATTCTGCCACTGCTTTTGTGACTTTTCAGAACAGCCTCTATAAGCCTCGTATTAGACTCCTGTTCGAAGACAATTTTTTTTTTTTTTTTTTTTTTTTTTTTTTGCGGTATGCGGGCCTCTCACAGCCATGGCCTCTCCCGTTGCGGAGCACTGGCTCCGGACACGCAGGCTCAGCGGCCGTGGCTCACGGGCCCAGCCGCTCCGCGGCATGTGGGATCCTCCCGGACCGGGGCACGAACCCGTGTCCCCTGCATCGGCAGGCGGACTCTCAACCACCGCGCCACCAGGGAAGCCCCGAAGACAATTTTGATGCTTGACATCTATTTATATTTTCAGGATGTTGTCATGAAAATTGTACTATTTAAACCACTTGGAAGCAAAATGCAATAGAATTATAGGATAACTTAAATAAAACTTTTTTTCTATAATTCTAATTTCCACTGTTGCAAAGCAGTAGTGACCTAGAAACTAGAACAAGGTCTGGGTTAAAATGTGGAACAATCAGACTTGAGCTTCCAAACTAAAGAGTTCCCTGTAATGCACTTGGAACCATGAAGTCTGTAACGAGGGGAATTACTTAATGACTTCTTAGTAGTTAGTAAGTCAGGATCCTGCTTTTTAAAAAAAAAAAAAAAAAAAAAAACTTTTTAGTTGACTGATCCTCCCCAGATGTGATAATAATAAAGTGGCCTGGAAACTGGGGTTCAAACTTTGGCGAACAAGTCCCTCTAGGCTCACCACAAGCTTAGCAGTGATACCCCTTTGCAGGAAATGAGCCTGACATTTGCCTGTTTATGTCTTTTATGTGTGTTTGCCGTTTCAGTTGCCTTATCAGTATATACAATCGAACAGCACTTTTCAAAAGCATTGTGGGAACAATTCTGTCTCCTCCTGCTTTGAAAGCAGACCTTTATCATATCTTTTCCAGCTCCCACATTTGGAAAGCTTCAAAAGCTAGTCGGGACATGCCCCATTACCATCATCAGTGTGAGAGCTTGTCCATTGCATCTGCATGAGATTTGATGATGAGAAAAGAGGAGGCTTCCTCTTCTTAATGAGACCTGAATATAAACATGACCTGTTACTGGTGGTGTCATATCCCAGTCTGCTAAAAGCTGCGTTATCCTTTGGAATATTAGGGTGATTTCGATGACAGCCCAGTAAGACAATGCGTGCAAATGGCAGCTGCATCCAGAGCCCAGCTACTGGCCCAGCCTCTTGTCAAATGATGTTTTATTTTCCTTACAGCACTGGTTGCTGGCTTTTTTTAAAGTGAAATTTTATATCTAATTATATTCGAGAGAAAGAAACAGCAAACTTAAAAATAATTTTGCCACTGTTCAAAGAAATATTATTAAACATGCACCTTCTATCTTGAGGTGCCTGATGAACCTATATGTTATCTCCTAACTGTGTTAATCTCTTCCTGGGGTCTTACTTCTTCTCTCCACTGGCCATGCTTCTAATTCACTCCTCACTCCTCACCCCTCATCCTAGTCAGCCAGTGAGCATGCAGTAAAGTACACTTATTTTAATATTACTTAAGAAATAAACCATAAGGAAGGTAAGTTTGCTGCCAGAACAATGTATGGTATGATGCATTCTAGAGCCAACCACAAACACTTCTTCCATTATGCGCTGCTCTTGGATTATTCACGCCAGTTCTCCTTTTATTAGTATGGAAAATCAGGAGTTGACTGTGCTGTCCTTTCCCATTTGATGGGCAGTGAGCTTGATGCACAGAGAAGTTAAGGAATGTGTCCCTTGTAGAAGCTGGACGAGAACTCAGCTTACTGCCTTTTGGGCTTAGTCACTGCAGCAAAGACACGCTGGCTTCTCTAGAAATATGTTATGTTTTCAGATAAGATGTCTCCTCATGGAAAGTTATTACATTTCTTTTGCTCACAGAGGATCTTAGCATTTCCATTTACAAATGGTTACAATTTTGTAGAATGGATATACTTTTGTTTTCCAAATGATCATATTGGTAATGCATGTTGCTCCTCTGATATATAGGAGGTTTTTTATGATCGTCTCTGGTAGTAACACGTCTGAGAAAATAAATTTAAATCATATGTCAACTGTGTTTTAGTTCCAACAAGGACAACCCAGACAGCAATTTTGTGAGCCTGCAAATCAACATCACTGCTGTAGCTCAAGTAGAAATAAGAGGGTAAGTAATAAACAAGGCATTATAGTAATTATACTTTAATAACAGCTTTCTGTATAGGAGTTATGATAAAGTACTAGTAAAAACTATATGGAATTTTCCTACTGTAGTAGAGATCACAGTTCCCTTTGGTTATAAAGTTTCATTCTTTTCAACCCATCATTAGTTTTCCACTGGTAAGTAGAGTCAACCCTGTATGATAATGCTAAGCCTATCAAAACAGGAGATCACTTTATTCTCCAAACTGACAGTTCAGTAATCAAACTATAAAAAACTAGTGATAAGAAGCCAGATAAAATAGGCAACCATGTGATTGCCCAAAAGTCTCACTTCCCTCCGAAATTATTTTCACATAATGAAAATTCAGCCTCACCATACCGCATCTTGAGTTTAAGAAATGGCTAAGTCTTAGATGTGAGGTTTGATGGGCTCTACACTTTGTGTCTTTTTCCTTCTGTCCTATTCTTTGAAGAAGTTGCCAATAAGCAATCAATTGAGAGACAGGAAGAATGTGGTCAAGTAAAAGGCTTGGAATAAATACCATCTGGGAAATCTGTGCCGGGAGGGAAAAAAGAAATTGGAAATGGACTGCATGTAGTTCTTATCTTGCACCAAGTGTGGACTTCATGGATTTTATTCCAATTCTTGTTTCATCAGAACAGTTAAGGACTTGGCTACAAATGTCAACTGGTATTTTAGGCTGAATTGTCCCTGGGGCTCTAGAAATCCCAGTTCCCTTTCCATTTCTGTAGGTCCTGAGTCCTGGTGGTTCACACTCCTCCATGATGCCAGCTGTAGATTTCTGCACTCAGAGCCATTGTCATTGTGCATTGTCTTAACTGCTGCCCCGTGTGCTCAACGGTGGTGGGGTGGTGGGGTGGTGGGGTGGCCCCCCCCCCCCCGTATGCCATCCTGGCACCACTGAGTTTCCACCTAGTGGGCTAGGGAATAATAATAATGCCTAACATTGATGATCTCTTCATGTGCTACACCAGCATGTTAGCATCTCTTAATAAGTGCTCGCACCCTCGCTGTACAAGTGAGAAAATTGTGGTGCATGGAGTTGAAGGTTACACAGCTAGGAACTGGGGAGCTAGAATGTAAATACAGGCAACTTGTCTCCAGCTACATGTTTATAAACGATCATGCTCTACAGCCTATGAGACAGAGGCTTTTGAACCTTGTCTACACAAATTTTGTGTGTACTTCTGTGGTTTCTTTTCATGC
The DNA here is from genome assembly GCF_008692025.1 of Phocoena sinus. NCBI lineage: Eukaryota > Metazoa > Chordata > Mammalia > Artiodactyla > Phocoenidae > Phocoena > Phocoena sinus. Next base: position 6,691,726 of record NC_045764.1, read on the forward strand.
AGATGAATGTTTTTGACATTCATTCACTTTAATGCCTGTGCCTATAGTTCATTTATTTGAATTGTGGACGAATATAACACTGTAAAGCTATAAAGTAACATGTATCTATTCTACTTTTGATGAATACCGGGGGTTGTATTTTTTCTTTTTTACAAGCTTTCTTATACTATCTCCTGCTACACACGTGGCAGAATGTCAGAAGGGTATTATGTGCTTAGAGGTGGAATTTCAGGATCAGGAAGTATACACTATTTAACTTTACTAAATAATACCAAACTGTTTTCCAAAATAGTTCTACCAAATTACAGCCCCACAAGAAGTGGATGAAGGTTTCCATTGCTCCACATTATTAACTAACTTTCAAAATGGTCTAGCCTTTCATTTTGAGCCAATCTGATGGATAGGAAATAATATCCAACTGAAGGTTTAATTGGCGGTTCCTTGATTCCTAAATGAGATTAAGCAGTTTTATGTGTTTGTTAATTTTTTATTCATCCTATTTGGGGAAATTTCTGCTCGTTCTTTTGCACCTATTTCTACTAAGTGACTTGAATTTTTCTTATTAGTTCATAAGAATCCTTTCATATTCTAGAGTTGAGACACTAATCCTTTATCAGTCACGCATATTGCAAATGTCTTTTCACAGGGTTTGGGTTTTGTTTGTAAGTCAAGTTTATTGAGGTATAAATTATATAAAGTAAAACGGATTGTTTTTTAGGTGTCCAGTTTGAAGAGTTATGACACCACAAGAACATTCACTACAAAACAGTTCCAAAACCCCAAATAGTTTCTTCACGTGCCTTGTAGTCAATCCTACCCTCACTCCCACGCTCTGGCAATCTTGATCTATTTTCTGTCGCTCTATTTCCAGAAAATCATATAAATGTACTTATACAGAATGTAACCTTTAGAATCTGGCTTCTTTCACTTAGCATAATGCATTTGAAAAAAATCCATGTTCTTACATGTATCAGTATTTTGCGTTTTGTTATTTTTTTTGTGTGTTTTTAATTGCTGAGAGGTATTCCAGTGTATGGACGTCCCATGCATAATTCATCCATTCACAAGTTGGTGAACAGTGGGTTATTTCCCGTTTGGGGCTATTAATAATAAGTCTGCTACAGGAATTCACACACAGGTCTTTGTTGGGACATTTGTTTTCACAAATGGAGTTACTGAGTCGTATGGCAAGCGTATGTTTAGCTTTATAAGAAACTGCTGAGCTCTTTTTCAAAGGGGCTGTACCATTTCCATTTTGCATTCCCACCAGCAAAGCATGGGATGCCAGCTGAGCAGTGTGGTTGCCAGCATGTGCTTGAGATTTGTTTATTTGTGTTTAGCCATTTTGGTAAGTGTGTCAGTGAGAAGTATCTCACTGAGGTTTTAATTAGCATTTTCTCATGACTAGTGATACTGAGCATCTTTTCACTGCTTATTTGCCATCCGTATCTCTTTTTTGGTAAAGTGTCTCTTAAAATTTTTATCCATTTATTACTGAGCTGTCAGTCCTATTATCGAGTTGTAAAAGTTCCTTACACATTCTGGATACAAAATCATTTATCAGATAAGTGTCCTGAAAATATTCTCTCCCAGTTTATGGTTTGGTTTGTTATTTTCTTAACAGTGATGTTCAAAGAGCAAACGTTTTTAATGTTGGTGAAATCCAACTTCTAAATATTTTATAGTTTGTGGTCTTTGTGTCCTGTCTAAATCTTTGCTTTATGGAGAGTCACAAGATTTTCTCCTATGTTTTCTTCTACAAGTTTCATAGTTTTACACTTTGGTCTATGATTAGTTTTAAGGTAATTTTTGTATCTGGTGTGAGGTAAGGGCCAAGGTTCATTTTTGCATGTGAATATCCACCTGTTTCTGTGCCATTTGTTCAAAAGACTATTCTATCCCCATTGAATTACTTGGCACCTTTGTTGAAATATCAGTTGTTCATCTGTGAGAGTCTATTTCTGTACCTCCTATTGTTTCATGGAGCTACGTGTATACATATACAGCAAGTCCTGAAATGCAGTCTGTATTCTGAGATCTTGGTAAACCCCCTTACCAATTTAGTAGCATTTTGTGTGATGATTTTCTACAAAATTATCATGTTATCTGCGAATAAAGACAGTTTTACTTCTTTCTTTCTAATCTGTATGCTCAAAAGTTTAACCAGCTACAAAGCTACGGGAACAGTCCCTGCAAGAGATCACTCTCACTTCTGACACAAACTACAGATTTGGGTGGTTCCCATCCACCCATAGGTTCAATAATTCACTTAGAAGGACACACCAAACTCTGAAAGCTATTATACTCATGGGTACAATTTATCACAGGGAGAAGATACAGATTACAATCAGCCAGGGGCAAAAGTGCATAAATTGGAGTCTGGGGAAGTACCAGACACAGGGCTCCCATTATTCTCTTCAGCAGAGGCAGGATGGATTACTTTCCTAGTATTGATGTGTAACAGTATGCTGCTACCAGGGAAGCTCACGCAAGCCTCAGTGTTCAGTTGTGGGTTTTGGGGGGGCGGGGGGTTTGGCGGGGGTGGAGGGTGCGTTCCATAACATAGGTATGATTGATTGATTGACCACTTAATTGATCTCAGTCTCCAGGATGACTGAGATGATGTGACCAAACACCCCATCCTGAATCACTCTGTTGGTCTTTCTGGTGTGAGCCACTCCCATCCCCCAAAACCAAAGATACTCCTTCCTCTCAAGCATAAAATTTTGAGAGCATAGAGGTTACCTCTCAGAAGCTAAGGGCAAAGGCCAGACCTCTTTGAAGGCAAGGTTAAACTGTTTACTGCCTAGTTTTGCCTTTTATTTCTTTTTCTTTTTCTTTCTTACTGCATAGACTACGACTGCCAGTGCGAGACTGAATAGAAGGGGTAAAAGTAAAAGGTAAAGCCTTGCCTCGTTGATAGACCCCAGCTTGATCTTAAGGAGAAAACATTCAGTCTTTTACCATTAAGTCTGATGTTAGCTGCAGCGTTTTTATAGATGCCTTTATTAAGTTGAGAATGTTCCCTTTTTCCTAGTTTTCTTAACAGTTTCTGACACGAATGTGTATTCAGTTTTGTCAAATGTGTTTTCTGTGTCTATGAAGAGGATTAAATGATTTCCCCTTTTTGCCCATTGAAGTGGCGACTCGGTTAATTTTTGTTTCTGAATTTTAAACCAAAATTGCATTCTGGGCAAGAAGCACACTTAGTCATGATGATTAGCCTTTTTATATATTGTGGGATTCAACTTCCTAAAATTCTGTTAGTGACTTTTGCATACATGATGGGAAACATTGATCTGTAGTTTTCTTTTCTTACAATTTTGTTCTCATTTTGGTGTCAGGAGGATTGCTAGCTCCTTAAAATTAGATGGAAGTATTCACCCATCTTCTCTATCTTCTGGAAGAGTTTGTGTAGAATTGGTATTATTTCTAACTTAAATATATGGTACAATTCACCAGTGAAGTCATCTGAGCCTGGAGTTTTGGGGGTTTTTTGGGGGGGGGGGATGCTTTTTGTTTTTGTAGGAAGGTTTTTAACAATTCCATTGCATTCTTAGATATAAAGCTATTCATATTATCTGTTTCTACTTGAATGGGGTTTGGTAGTCTGTCTTTCAAGGAATCATCTTTCAAGAATCATCTAAGTTGTTACATGTTTTGGCATAATTTTCTCTCAGTTTCCTTTTAACATCTGTAGGACCTCTAGTGGTTTCCCCTCATCATTCCTGATATTGGCAACTCATAACTTCTATTCCCTTTAATTTTCCTTAGTCAATCTGGCTAGTGTTCAGTGACCTTTTCAAAGAACCAGTTTTTGTTTCATTGATTTTTCTTTCCTTTTTATTTGTTTGTTTTGTTTTTGTTTTCTATTCCATTGGTTTCTACTTTTGTCATTATTATTTTTTTCCTTCTGTTCATTTTGGGTTGGATTTTCTCTTCTTATTCTAGTTCCTCTATGTAGAATTAGAGACTTTCTTCTTTTCTTACATAAGCATTTAGTGCTATAAATTTCCCTGTAATATTATTTTAGCAGCATAATGTTGGGTTTTCATTATAATAACTCAGCTCAAAATGTTTCCCAGTTTGCTTTGTAATTTCTTCTTTAACTCATGAGCTGACTCATAGGAAGTAACTTGTTTGATTTAGAGATATTTGGAGCTAATCTAGATGTTTCACTTTTGTGCATTTCTAATTTAATTCTGCTGTCCCTCGTGATGAGAAAAACACTATATAAAAAAATCAGAGAAGAAAATACAAGCATTATCTTTTTACCATCTTATTTTGATATCTTTTTAAAATTTACTATCTTATTTTTACTATCTTATTTTGATATCTTTTTAAAATTTACTATCTTATTTTTACTATCTTATTTTGATATCCTTTTAAAATTTACAACTAGTGTATATGAAATTTTGTCTCTTTCTTTAAGCTTATCTTATCTTGTTTTGCTTACCAAAATAAACTGAAACTGTTTCTTAATTCCAAAATAATTTTAGTCCAAGTCATCTAAGTGCTTAATTTAACTGTATTTATTCTCACATTTCCATTTTAAAAGATTAATATTTTTAATTATATTTCTGCCATCACTTATGACACCAGTGTTTCTAAGTAAAAAAGAAGGAAACTTTCTATTTGTTTTACCAATGATCAAAACAGGTAATTAAAATTGGTTTCTCATGTAGGTGCAGTTATTTTCATTGCTAGATTAATATCCAACAATTTTCCACAGTTTATTCTCTAAGATAAAGGGTTTTTTTTTTAACCATTTTGCAAAGTAAAGCTCTTTCCTCCAAGTACTCAGCAAAAATATTTGTTCCAATGTTTAATTCTTCAAGGAGAAAACAGCTAGTGTGTTGAAAATCCTCCATGTTCAGTCTTCAGGAAAATCTAATTTTCTTCTTGGCCAATAGTGTTTATTCCAACATATTTTATCTAATAATTCTTTTCTAAAATTTACTGTTGTTTTTATAATTTTAAAAATAAACTCAAATGGAGTTATTTCTTCGAATGGGGAAAAATAAAGTATTGCAAATTGTCCCATTTGTTTCAAAGCCAGGTAATGTCAACACTGTCTTTAAGCAGATTTACACGTCATTTGTTGGTACAAAGGATTAATTTAGCATACACCTGCAGAGAAGTAAATTTGGTTATAAGAGGCAGCACACATAGTATTGATCTCACAAACAGTAATAAAATTGTGTCCTTGATAAACAACAAGGTCCTACTGTATAGCACACAGAACTATATTCAATATAAACTGTAATGGAAAAGAGTATGAAAAAGTATATATATATACACACACACATATATGTGTAACTGAGTCACTTTGCTGTGCACCAGAAACTAACACAACATTGTAAATCAACTATACTTCAATAAAAAAAATTCTTAACAAAATAAAAATAAAATTGTATCCTTGGCAAAATAATCAGGACTGAGTAGGTTTGTGTTAAGAAAGACTGCGATCATGGATAACCATGATTTACATAGATACTGTCTATAGCAGGTACAGCCAACCTACACATTATTGTTCCATACAATAATTGATAGTCTTTGCTATTTGGGACTAACAGGGATTGGAAATGGGATTATGAAAATAGGGCTCACACCACACAACCAAATCATTAGATTTGAACTCCCTGATAACATACAGACTTTAACTTGTAAAAAACCGAATTCCTTGCTTCCCCTTAAATCCCCTCCTCATGTCCAGTGTTACCACTGAGTACCCCAGCCTTATTACTCGAGGGTCTCCGTGGAATAACGCTCTGTCTAAGAATGTGAAGACCATTCGGTACGGGTTGTTAGGTTACTACACTGGCTGTACCTCTTAGGCTAATTAGTTGTTTCACATCTCTTTTTTTCTTTCTCACTTGCTATCTCTTTCTAATAACTTTGAAGACAATAAACGTGTCACTTATATAGTTGGGAATCTTTAGGGAGCCATTCTTTGTCTGTGGTTTCCCCAGATTTGAAAAGGTCTTAGAGGATATATAACTGGTTTTTATGAACCATACTTTTGAATTTTTCCCATGCCCTGTGATAGACTGTGTATTTCTTTATAGATTTCTATTTGATTTTGCTACACAAATGGCCAGGAGGTTTTTTTTAAGTTGTGTTTACTAAAACCACTGCAACCTAATGGCCCCCACAGAGCACTGTAAGTCGGAAATAGAGCGAATGGCGCTTAGTAAACTGAGCCCTCGTCTTCACGTGCAACCAACCCCCTACATTTTTTGGTCATCAGTTTTATTTTCATGTATAAAATGAGGAAGTTTGAGCAAATTGTCTCCACAGTACCTGCCAAGGTCTAAATTTATGACTCTCTGGTCCTAGGAAATTTATGACCAGTGCTACAGGTTGATGACCATAGGAATAAACATTTTCAGAGAAAATGGGCTCAGCTTCTATTCTGTATTTTTTTTCTTCTCTATACCAAAATAAATAAAGTTTCCCTAGAGCCTCACAATGGATGTAGAGCATGGAACCAACTCTCTGGCTAAATCTGAGAGCAAAGGAAAGCTTTGGGTGGTGAGGTTGTCAAGATCCTTTGGGAAGGGAAGCCCAAGCTCTCTGGGCACCCCTCTGATGAAATCACCCTGCCATCTTCTCTTCTCCTCACCCGTCCCCTATGGACCGATCCAAACTTGGTTTAATCAATCAAGTCAGAAAGGGGAGCGTGGCATAATCACAAACTGATCTACAAGTAGAAAACGGTAAAGCATCAGTCCAGAAGGCCGTGCTCTGCGCTTTTTAGTTACTAGTGGTACGTGAAGGATGAATGCAAAGGGCTTTACAATTTAGAACATTTCTGTGGTTGTCAGTTTAAAAAATGGACGTCTCCCATCCACCCCAAGGGAGAATGAGAGCCAAATTGACTTTGACCAAAGCATTTGACATGTTTTCCAATCATTTGTAGTGTACAACCCAGGGTTTTATCAAAATTTTCCAGATGAGGAGATAGAGACACACAGAAATTAAATTATTTGCCCTAGGGTCAGAATTTAAACCCAATGCATTTTGCTTTCTGCTTTAGAAAGACATTAGCCAAAGATAACATTTCAAGTTGCTCAAGGCTGTGCTAATTACTGGGTACTCTTAAAAGGGCAGTTAAGACTTCGGATTCCAGAGATGTTTTCTGCTGAAGTTAGCTGAAGGTCTGAGAATTCTTTTAAAGATACCTTTTACTAAAAACTGCTAGAAAGCATTGTTGGGGGGAAGTGTCCTTTTTAAGATTCTATAACAATAACAATTTAGTTTGCCATCAATTTTTAATATGGAATGATGCCACGTGCTCCCTTTCTAGGGGTAAGTAGCAGGCAAAAATACCTATGTAACAAGTTAATATCCTACTTACATGATTCTACCATGTAACTCTCACATTCTCTCACTCTGTCTCACGCTTCCAGTTATCTATAAAATAACTCTAGAACTTGATCAGGCTTTATTTTGGCTCTGGGCCTGGCCTTGTGAGAGGTATGCCTGCGTTCACGGAAAGCCAGAGAAATCTAAGAAGGAGAAATATACAAGTGGCCACTTTTCCACCCTGAAGTATGTAACTAGAAACGGTATTTCGGCACGACTGGACATTTCACACACCACACAGAAGTTTAGATTTTTATCCACAAAAATGTCCCATTTCTTGATATGGCATAAAGCATGGATTATAGATCCTGTGCACACACACACTTACACAGGATCTGTAGATAGATGTATGTATTCACGCATGTATATGTGAAATTATCCATCTCAGCTCAGGCATGCTCTCTGCTCTGCCCCCTAGTGCCCAAGAGAGGAGATGCTACAAAATAGTCAATCTCTGAGCTAGAGACCAGTTAATTAAGAGATGTTTCAGACCCTTACCTATTAGTGAGTTTGCTGAACAAAACTTTCACTACTTTTTTCCTCGCGGGAAATATCTATTCAAATAAGTTGACAGTCACTCTTTGCCGCCGCTGTTAATGTACTCCACACAAGTGAAGCGTTCTTTACCTGTGCCAACACCAGCCACTGACGTCACATTCCATGTTTCAGGGTATCCCACCCTCCGCAGATCGTTCTGCCCATTCGTAACTGGGAACCGGAAGAGAAGCCCCGCAAGGAGGAGGGAGTTGGACCACTGGTGGAACATATTTATGAGGTAGCCGTTGTCTCTGTTGAAATTGCGTTCAGGGTTTGTTCTTATGCTCTTTAGTAATAATAAAAGACACCAGTCTGAGGTCAGAGCTGTTCATATCCTGCCTAGATTTGTCCTCATTTGCTCCCTAGACTTTCACTTCTTCCTACATTTTCAGCTATTTTTAAAACCCACCCACCTCTTAAACTAAAGGGTCACCAACCAGAAGTTATCAGACAGAGAAAACTGTATGGATTATTCACAATTGTACCCCCCAAAATGCATGTATAATGCGGGTGGATGGTAGAATGGGTAAGAATAATTTCACTGTTCATTTGACTAACCCCAATCAGACATGTATCTTATTCTGAGATTTAAAACAGTCCACTGATTTTCCAGAAGCAAACCACGAGCTCCTGATAAAGCTCCGATGATCTGATCCCACTTCAAGTGGTTAAATTGTTTATAGGGAAGAGCTTTGTGAACACATTATATGAAACATTTAAAGTTTTTTTTTTTTTTTTTTTTTTTTTTTTTGCGGTACGCGGGCCTCTGACTGTTGTGGCTTCTCCCGTTGCGGAGCACAGGCTCCGGACGCGCAGGCTCAGCGGCCATGGCTCACGGGCCCAGCCGCTCTGCGGCATGTGGGATCTTCCCGGACCGGGGCACAAACCTGTGTCCCCTGCTTCCGCAGGCGGACTCTCAACCACTGCGCCACCAGGGAAGCCCACATTTAAAGTTTTTTATAGTTAGAAACCAAGATATAGTAAAGGGTTAGTTTAATAGTGGTTCTTTTTTTTTTTTCTTTAAACAAAGTAAATGCTATCAGTGGAGAACAGTTTTTCCTGTTCAACTTCAAGGGGCCAGGAATGGAAATCTGGTGAAAATGATGTTACAAGCCATTTTCTGTTTGAGCTTCCTTCTTGGTCAATGCTCCCTATCCCTTTCTTGTGTCATGCATGCCGCTGACCCAATAATTCTGTGACTTTCATCTCAAGCTACAAGGGACATGAATAGCATTCTCTAAGGATAACAATAAAGCCATTTCAAAACTGATGAGCTGTTTACATATATGGGGAAGAAGCATCAGCTCCTGTGCTGTGTCAACATGAAAGCCTGCCATCTGCCCAACCTGTGGTCCAGAATCAGAAGCCCTGTCCAAAGCTGGCTCAAAGCTTTGGCTTAAGCTCTCTTGACAACAAAAGGATAACACAGTCCCCAAGGCCATTCAGATCAAGAACCTAGCTGGAAGAAAAAGTATTGTCAAATAATTTATTAAACCTTGTGTGCACTAGTTTCTCCTTAAGAATGGTGAAATTTTAAAGTCTGAAAACGTTCAAACTCAATCATTCTCAGGGCAGCCCTGTTTCTAATCTGAGCAAAATGGATCATAAAATTTTAGGGTAATAACCAGTAGTGCCAAAAGTAATCGTTGAACATTTCTTACAGGCTAATCTCTTGTCTCAAAATATACTTTTATCACAGGATGCCATGTTGCTTTGATAATATGAATTAAACAAGCCACCTAATAAGCGAAACCAATAATAAATTGTTTTATGGATCATTACAGTTGTCAGAACTGTGGGAAAAAAAGACGAAAGGTCCCAGCTAACTTTGAAGTGAAGTTCTGAAAACCACAGTAAATTTAAATCCACTTAATGTTTTGTGTCCTGCAAGGATAGGATTCTTGTGTTCGAAATGTTCATCTCCTTATGCACTGTGGCCTTTCTTTCCTTGAGACTCGTTGATTAAAACAGAAGGAGCTCAGCTTTGAAATGCACACTTGAAGTGAACTGTGGTGAGTCCGGACCATCTCTGGTATTTGATGGATAGCCATTTTTCCAGAGGGTGAGAGAAAGTGCATCGCATATGGTTGCAATTGACAAATCAGTAGTCAGGAAAGGGGCAGGTTTCGATGTAAAGAAAGAATAACCAGGTTTAGAAAGCAGATAATTAAAATGGCATTCCTAGCACTGTGATTCGATGAATGTAAATGTAAGGTAAACTGCACGATTATCAGACATGGTGAATCTGGTCTTTGCAAAGGAACTCTACCCTTAGAGCTTCACAGATTGAATCGTCTTCTCTCAGCATCAGCTCATCTTTTGCTTTCAGAGCTCCTCTTGCTTATAGAGACTCTGTCTTCCTGTTTTCGTGGTCAAAGTCTGTATTTTGGCGTTGACTTAAAGCCAAATAAATGCTTCTTTAGAAGAGGTCCAGAGTCTACGGAGCTTGGTTTCATCTCGCTGCCTTGTGCTAACCGGTCCATGACGTGTTCCTTGCTGGCAGCTGCACAATACCGGACCAAGCACCATCAGTGATGCCCTTCTGGAGGTGGGCTGGCCCTTCTCTGCCCGGGATGAATTTCTCCTCTACATTTTGCATATTCAAACTCTGGGACCTCTGCGATGTCAAACAAATCCTGCTATCAACCCACAGGATATAAAGGTAAGAAAGCCTTGTCTAACCAGCAGCTTGGCTCCATTTTTCATGGTAAGGAGAAAATACAAACAGTGGCTTACTAAAAATAAAAAGCAAAGTAATTATGTTACTTCAGTGATAATGGATCAGACCTTTGCTTCTACTGTTACAGGTAAAATACCAGATCGAACTTAAAATATCACTCCTAGAAAACTTCAGTTTCTCCTGGTTTTATTGCTCATGGTAATCTGTCATTCATTTAGCCTCTTTCGATATTACCTCTTACATATGGTTTGACTAGCAGCATGACTAAACCCAAATCAGAAATAGACCCCATGTCATGTTTTGGAGAATTTGTACAAAATGCTATTTATAAAGTCTTTTTCGGTACATTGCCGAAAAGCATAAGGATCTTTGCCAAAATGGGCTTTTCCAGATGTTGCCAACAGCAAGTAGTGAAATGCGATAATTTGCCAAAGGCCATCTTAATGCCCTGAGAACCCCCAGCTTATAGAGGCGTCTAGGTCAGGGCTTCTCAAACTCTAAGCGCATCCGAATCACCTGGAGGTCTCTGTAAGACACAGGGTCTGGAGGGGGTCTGAGATTCCGCCTCTCTGCAGACCCCCAACCCGATCACCATCTGCTGGTTTGTGAGTCACACTTGCACTACCCAGGACCTCAAGCATCCACAGAGCTGATTCTGTCCAGATTAAAACCCAAATATGGCTTTGGGTTCCTTCTGGGAAGGAAAGAAATTAATGAGTGTAAGCCCTTGAAAATGTCACATTTGAATGGAAAAAAAAAAAATCCCTCGTTAATGAGATGTCCTCAAAAGAGAACTTCATTAACACTCTCTAGTACTGGCAGGGACACGATGAGCAGAGGGCGGGCTTTGGGAAATACTAATTCAATCATCCGGAACGCAGGTCCGCCTCTGTTCTCAACCAGTGGCACTGGGGCGCTGACATTACGAAAGGATTTCTTCTTCAACCCAACGTGCCTTTTATTCAAAGAGAGGAAGATTGAAAGGAGGTCCAGTATTCACGGATTTGTGGGGCAACCAGCCTCATTCTTCATGGGGAACTAATAAATAAGGCCACTTGTATTCCACAAAATTATTTAAAATACTTCCTCCTTGGCATCCTTCCCCCGCCCCACCCCATTTCCTCTCTCTTTGTTCTTCACTGAGATAATTTTAACATCTTCAAGGACAGTAGCTTATTAGAAAATAGTATCTTTAAATGTTAATAGATAACATCTAAGTAATGAAAACGTTCACATCTCTTGTTCTGCAGTTACCTGAGACCCTGTTTCAGTCACGAGATTCTTGGAGCACATGGTTATGCAGAAGGTTTCTGACTCTCTTTGAGTTTAATGCTTAGTGTGTATCTGACACTATTTCTATATATTTGTATATATTATGTAACTTGGTGCAGTGTGTTGGTGGTGAGTTACTTTTTTCTTTGTTGCAATTTAACAAACGTTTACACTGGCTGTAATGGTACCAACAGATAACTAGCCTTAAACATTGGCAGATTCGTGCAAACTGGGTGGGAGTATGTCCCCATTACCTGCATTCCCTGCTAGCCAGTTATTTCTTAAAGTATAGACTTTGATTAAAAATCTTTCTGAGGCTAGTACTTTTTAAAATGCAACTCAGTTATGCTTATTTTATAAAACTCCATCTGTAGAAACTGAATATAAGATTTGATTACAATAGAAAGTAAGGGCGTGCTAAAATAACTAAGTATAACAAGTTGTGAATTCTTGAAATTCTGAATTCATGGAAAACTTGAAAGGTTACTACTTTCAGGTTCTCAAAGTACTTTTACCTGTATTTAACAAGTATGACCCAAAGAGTCTAAATGAGCTTTTATCAATAAATAGATTTTAAAACTTGATAATCGATTTTTATATGAGTAGCTATAAACAGTTGAGAGTACTTGGAAATTACTTTCCTCTTAAGATATTAAATAGTTTCTTGGTGAAGTCACTATTAATTTACTTGGCAATTTCTTTCTTTCTGGATAATGCAAAGCTAAACAGTCTATTCTTTGTCTTAAATATGAATTGGAAATTAGCAAATTATTTATTATATCTTGTTGTTGTCAAAAGAATAGGCCAGGTAAACTTTTAAATCTCATATCGATTTCAGATTCTTGCATCAAAGCTAATTGCCAGGGTTGTTTTTTTTTTTTAATTGGAGTATAGATAGTTTTATTTTAAACTATCTAATTTTTTTTAGAAACTTAGTTCTTTAACTGGGGAGCAGAGAGGGGGTGGATATGGTATAAGGAAAAAGGAGACAGAAATGTATTCGCATAGGCAGAATCAAACCACAGAGATATATTCGCACAGGCAGGGTCAAACCACAGAAATATATTCGCAGAGGTAGGGTCAAACCACAGAAATATATTCGTATAGGCAGGATCAAACCACAGACATATATTCACATAGGCAGGATCAAACCACAGAAATATATTCACATGGGCAGGATCAAACCACAGAAATACATTCACATGGGCAGAATCAAACCACAGTATTAAATCTTACCTATGGGTGGACGAATGTACAATTCCTTACTATATGGTTCTACAATTTCTTTATGAGTAGAGGGATAGGTGGTGTCTCTAAAACCTCTGCAACTACCAGTCTTTTCTGAGGATGCTCCAGGCTCCACTGGATCAGCCACCAAAATGTCCCAACCATGGACCTATCAGAGGAGGAACCACCACCTCAACTTTCTGAAATTTCTTCCAGAGGATTTCCAGAGTTGCCCACCATGTTTTCCTCTTCAGCCATTCAGTTGATTTCCTTTCACAAAAAATCCCTTCCTCTTGTGTTCACATACAATTTTTTAGTCCACTTCTCCCATGTATATTTTCACTTTTATCCACTTACCACAGAAAATAGCTCTCTCCTTCACTGACTCTTTCCAACTCTCACAAGTTCTCAGGAGATTGGCTTATGAATTGGAAACCATCGGATCTCCTCTGAAACATTTTCTAGGCCACCCACTTTAAGGAACCAGTGCCGCCAACTCTAAAACCTTTGAAATTCCCCAGATATCCTCCGCAGAATCTCCACAAGGCTTCACTCTAATTAAGTCTATCAGCATTTAATGTAATGTACTTAACACAACCATTTTTTTCCTATTTTTAAAAATTACTCATGTAGCAACTGCCCTGGCTTTATTTTTTATTGCAAATACTTAGTTGTGTGCATCAAAGCCATACTGTGGATAAAGTAGATTTTCTTGTGGGCTGGCCCGAGAGCTGAATCACCATTTAAAACGTCATTTCTAAAGACGAAGGTATTCTGAGTGCCAAACATTCAAGGCTGAAAACCTTCTGAAATACAACCCACCTATAAATTAAGTATGCCTTCCAAATGCGCTCTCCTCATTTCAGCCTCCAAGTGCAAGTCGGCCTGACGGGGTTCAGTTCTAACAGGAAGTGTACTGTTTGGTTATCCCATGAGTCACCCGAATGTCCACAAGGTTTGAAGAGGAGACACTGACCACGTTGGAAAGCCACCACCATGTCCGTGTTCTCCTAAGACCTGTGCTGTCTTAGGAGAAAGTGCGCACAAGATCTCACCCAATCCCACTCATTGTTACCCAAGTACAGAGCGTCGACAACTAAATTAGGGTTGCGGGCAGGGAGGACACATTCAGAAGGGGCGTGAGGTTTTTTTATCTGTAAGTGCTTGCCTCATGTTAGCCTGTGCGGGGACCCACTCGGCCTGCTTTCTGACACTGTTCAAACGTCTGAGCGTGGGGGTAGAAAGAAGCCCGGGGAGATGATGGGCTTCAGGAAAAGCTTGACTGAGGTGCACAGACCCTTGCGGAGTGCAGCTCAAGCAAGCGTGAGGGGTGGCACTTGGGAGTGTCACTGTCACCCCGGCTTTCACTCCCAACTCCAATGAAAAGGCTGTGGTCTCTGGTTTTCTGTTCCTCCCATGATAGTTCCACTTCATGTCTCTGTCTTCTACAAGCCTGGGGGCAGAAGCAGGTGGCTGTGACGTTTCTACTTCCAGACTCCATGGTCTAGGGCAGGGACAGAGGGTTTGGAGGCGGCCATTTCCCCACATCCTACCATCTGAAATATTCTGAAACCTTCAACTGTCTGCAGCACTCCAACCAATCCATTAAATCTAATTCGTTCCAGATCCTTCTTGGAATAAAATTTTAGAATTGGGTAAAGTATTTCTCAACTATTCTAAAGGCAGTAAAATAATGATTTCAAACTACCAATTTTCTTATTTTGGTGGACTCTATCCTAGGGTTGGGAGAGTCCTTCAAACAGGCTACAATCTCTTGATAAGATGAAGTTGAAAAAGTAAACACGATTAAGGAACCAAATTTGCATAGAGAGTAAAGAATTTTTTTAATTGGCAAGATTTTGTCAGGAACAGCCAAGTACGAGATGCTGGGACACAGAGCTATGGATTGTAAGACTGTGCCCAGAGAGCAAAACAAACAAGGTGGTCAAATTCAACCTGCGTTAAGATCACAGTAGAATGTTCTGGGGCTGAGTTCAAGAAGGGAGAATCCTGAGGGAAAAATGATCTCACGGGGACTGGACTCGGACAACTGATAGCAAGAGAGAAAGCCAAGGTAGGAAGAACTGTCTTTGGAGCCATGGAAAGCAGGAAGTTACCACTGAGAACTGATCTCCTGAACAAGACCGCTCCCACAGGAAGTCCAAATTACAACCAGAGAGTGCAGACATGGAAAGCAGAAACACAGAAACTGTTCATCAGGGATTACAGCCCTGCAAATTGCTTTCTTAAATCAGACAGTGGCTTGGCAAACTTGCATAGTTTTGTCTTATCCTTAAGAGAATTTTCTTCCTTCATAACTGCCTCCATCTGCTACTGCTTCTTGTTAATTCAGAGTGCAGGACACTTGGTACTTCGTAGGTCAGCAGGTCCCAGCCCAACTCTCTCTCTCTCTGTCTCTCTTTCCCTCTCTCTCCCTCACCCTTCCCTCCCCCTCCCTCTCTCCCCTCCTTCTCTCCCCCCTTCCCTCCCCCCTCTCTCCCCTCCCTCTCTCCCCCTCCCTTCCCTCCCCCTCCCTCTCTCCCCTCCTTCTCTCCCCCGCCCTTCCCTCCCCACCCCCTCTCCTCTCTCCTCTCTCTCTCCTTTCTCTCCTGCTCTCTCTGATAGAGGAATTTCATTCACCTGTTACTTATAACACTACCTGTAGTAGTGTTACTTATCACATCACCAATTTTCAGCCACCAAAGACAATATACTTTCTGAGGTCTATTTCTCTTTGCCTTATCTTCTCTTTAAGATGGTCTTCAAGTCCTCATGTATATTTCAGAAGGTAAAATCACATGTCCAACAACTAAGCTTCAAAATCACCAAAGGAGTGAACTGATTCTTTCAGTTATGCTTTGCATGAACTGTTCAGGCGGTTAAAAAACAGCTGTGGTTTTTTTCTCTCCCAACAAATCCTGAACATTTATGTCTTAAAGAAAATGACATGGTGGCCCGACCCCTTGGACTTGTCTCTGTTTCGATTTAATTACAGGCAAAGAGTCACAGGAGAGAAGGGCGCCGCCCCTTGTGGACTAGGAATATCTGAAATCCAAAGGCAAATGACAAACAAGTTGAAAAAACAGTGTGTGTTGCGTTTGTTTGGATCCGCAGAGCCCTTAATCGAATGTCACCCAACTCTTCTTCCAAAGCTGCATTTCCAACTGCACTGCACATTCCAGCCACACAGTATCCCTTTAATCTGTAAATTTAAACCTATCCTAGGGTAAGAGTTTGTGAAGATGTATGAAAATAGAAAACTCCTGTTGGGGTCAGATTCAGACTAGCACTGGGGAGAGAGCCATATTGCTAACAATTGTTTCCTTATTGCAGAAAGAAGCAACTTTCATGTTTGTTCTAAAGAAGATACATGAGTGTTTACCACCAGCTTGCATAGCACTTAGCAAACATTACCCTGAACTGAAAGTCCGCCTAACATGGGCGCTAAGGGGCCAGGCTCCCTCACCCCTAAGGGTTTCAGATTAAGGAAAAACTTGACTTATGGGTTCATGATCCATTGTGAAACAGGCTCTGAAAATTCATCTGGAAAATAGCCTTTAACTAACTGTTTACATTTCTTGGATAACTTCTACCTTGTTTTTTGGGCTGTTTTTTGTTTTGTCCTTGGAAATAATTTCTGGAATGCCATTTGAGAAATCTGTGTTGCCAGCCATTGGAAGACTTTCTGATGATGGTGTTTAAGCGTGGCATTCCTCTGTTTGTAAAACAATGTCACTAAAAGAAAGAAACACATTTTATCAACCAACCCCTGCTGTGTCATACGTTCATTCTCTAGCTCAGAGAAAGTCCTTTGTTTTACCGAGAGACCACTTAGAAATATTTGTGAGAAACGGTACACCAGGGACCACCACAATAGGTTGTGTCGTAACTTTATCTGTGCACAAGCTGCATCTGATATGAACACACAGGAAGTTGAAGAGTTTTCTTCTCTTTGGGTTATTATTTTACTTCAGCTACTACTACCGCCGCTGCTGCTGCTGCCACTACTACTAGGCTACACCTTGGGAATAAAGAATATGCCCTAGCTCTTTCCAGCATCTCTGCTCTATAGTTTGGTTACTTACAAAGTTAACATGTCTCCCAGTGACCTATTAAAAAAAGAAGAAATTGGACATAACAAATCTCAAAGCAAAAATTACACACACACACACACACACACACACACACACACACGAGTGTATGATGGGAAACATATAAGGGAATCTTAAAGATTTCCACAATTCTGAATTTTCTGTCTAAGCTCAAGTTTTAATCTTACGCTGTAAAGGTTTCTCTATCAGATTCTCCACCACTGAGTATCCCTGAGCTAACTCATGGCTCACCTGCCATTGTCCTGGAATACTGCAAAGGCCATGGGGCTGACCCTCACCCCGCTCCCAGGCACCTCATCACCCCAGTGCTCTGAACATCACCTCTAGCTACCTGACCTCTGAAATATTCAGTTCAGCATCCAAGACTCTAAATCAATCTCCTGCTTTTCTATTTTTCCTCACTTCCTTTCTCCACTAGCCCTTTTCTTCCTTGATATGAAAACTTTCTCTGAGTCAGTTCACCCACCCGACTCCCAAGGCTGCCTTTGGCCATGCTTTCTTTCCTGCCAAGCCTGGAATCCACGATGAGCTGGTTAAAACATTCTTGTACAAGCTCCCTTACTTCGCCTCCCTTGTCCTCTATCCTTTCCGAGTCCCTGCGCCCTCCCAGGTTTTGGCTTCTCTACCACTTAGCCTGCGGGCTTGCTGCAGACCGAGGGCGAATCGTGCTCACTGGGCCGCAGCATCTGCAGACTCCCCTCTGCCATCTGATGGTCTCTCCCTCCGGCTCGCCTCAACCGGCTTCTCCAGACCTTCACTCCTCTCCCCGTACCTCCATGGTCCATCCATCAGTCTCTTGAACATCACTACTATTGGCAGGTGACCTTAAAGCGAGACAGTCTTCAAATGACCCATTTCCCATCCCAAATCCCTCCTCACCGCCCGCCTCCCACCCACACATACACCTTCCAATCATCTCTCCCTCATCCTTAGCTCCTCTCCAGCACTTTCAGAGGAAAGTTCTCCCATTTCCAAATTTAACTTTGCTGCATCGACTATTCCCCGTTTTCTGTATCTGCAACCTCCTCTCTACTAGCTCCTTCCTTGGAGCCTATAAAGTTACTTATTTCCTCCATCTTCAAAACAAACAATAAGCAAATAACTTGCCTCTGTATCCTCTTACAAGAACAGATTTCTTTTCCCTTCCATTGTTAGCCAAGCTTGCTACCCCTACTTCCTTATTTCTCTTTTACTCTTATTATAGTTTTTTTGGTTTTCATCTTAAGAGATACTAAACGTCCATCATAGGAATATATCAGGCAAGATGTAAAAAGACAAAGAAGAAAATATTTAATTTCTAGTAATGTCACCACCCACTCACTGTTATATTTTCTATTTATTTATGCATTAATTTTTCACTTCACCCATAAACATTTCATTGTATATTGCCAATAATTAAGGACACTCTTTAGAAACCCATAATTCCATTATCATACCTAAAAAGTAATTAGCAAAACTTCCTTAATATCATTAAAACTCCACCACTGCCTAACAATTAGATGGCTATTCTAAATAGTCCTATTTCTGACACACAATGTAAATAAAAAGCCATTAAAAAAATCATATTATGTGTGCAATTTTGTAACCTGCCTTTTCCTCTTACTAAGATCTTATATCTTTCTAAATTACTACATAGCTCTACATCATTTTTAAAAAACTGTCCAGTAGTCTTTTGTATAAATGTCGTAACTTTTAAACCAGCATCCTCTTTATGCCCTTAAAGCTTTATGTTACTATCTTTTGTCTCCCTTATAAATAGCTGCTAAGAATATTCATGTTTTATTTTGCTTTGTTTTAGTGCTTTCTTATTTGGAGGATGAAGCTGCACCTCATCTCTTAGCCGTTAGGAATTAGTTAATATGAGAATAAGATTGAGATTTAATTTCATACTTCTTCAAATAATTATCCATTTCTCTAAACCCATTCATTCTTTAGCTTCTGTGGTTCAGTTTCCACCTAGACCAATCCCCTGCTCAGGAAAGGGCATCCATAACTTCTTTTTTTGTTTTTTTTTTAATTGAGATATAATTGACATATAACATTTTATTGTATTCAGATGTACAACATAATGATTCGATATTTGTATCTATTGCAAAATGATCATGATGTCTGGTTAACATCCATCACTTTATATATTTACAATTTTTTTTCCCTTGGGATGAGAACTTTTAAGATGTACTCTCTTAGCAGTTTTCAGATATACACTGCACTATTGTTACTTATAGCCACCATGCTATACATTACATCCCCAGGACTTATTTACTTTATAACTGAGATTTGTACTTTTTGATCCCCTTCACCCATTTCACCCACCACTGACCCTCACCTCTCACAACCACCGATCTATTCTCTGATAAGTTTGTTTCGTGATTTTTTTGTTTTTGTTTTTTTAGATTTCACTTGTAAGTAAGATCATAAGGTCTTTCTGTGTCTTATTTCACTGAACATATTGCCCTCAAGGTCCATCCGTGTTGTCACAAATGGCAGGACTTCCTTCTTTTTTATGGCTGAATAATTCTGCACTGTATGTCATTGTATATGTTTAGCACAATTTCTTTGTCCATTCATCTGCTGGTGGACACTTAGGTTGCTTCCAGGTTTGGCTATTGGAAACAGTGTTGCACTGAACATGAGTGCAGATAGCTTTCCCAGTTAGTGTTTTTGTTTTCTTCGGGTAACTATCCAGAAGTGGAGTTGCTGGATCGTATGTCCATAATTTCTTAAGTGACAAATTCAGTGAATCCTTTTAGTTCTAACCTTTCTTTATTCCTCGGCAGGATTTAACATTCTTAGTCACTTATTTTTCATTTATTTTTCTTTTCTGCTACATTCTTTTGGTCAAGCAAGTCCCTGAAGCCAGCCCAGGCTTAAGGGGGGGATTAGACCCTAACCTGTCCATGGGAGGAATAGCAAAGAATCTAGCCCATTAGTCACTATTTTTGCAACTTTCTTTTCCTGAGGCTGCTGTAGAATCACACTTTCCTGGGTTGTCTCCTACATCTGATTTCCCCCTGTGACTTTTCCCAGCTGGGTCTCCTTCCTCTTTTTTCTTTTTGTTTTCTGATATTTGTTGGATGTTATATATGACTCTATGCTTCTCATCTGACATTTTCTCATGGGGCAACTCTGACCAGTTGGCAGACAGTGACTGTACAGCTTGACAGGTGCTGATGGAGAGCACAGCCATCATCTGGAACATCAGACAGGCCTCAGGGAGTCAGCCTGGAGCAGGGCAGGAGCGGAGCGTGGTTCTGCTTGCTGGGAAGCAGGATGCCCGGGCCTCTTGATGAAGGGGGAGGCTGGCGGAGCAGACGGAGGTCAGCATATAGGGGGCTGTGTCATACCAAGAAGCCTGGACTCTATCTTTCTGTTTATCCAGTAGATTTTTCTAGGTTCTTAGGACAGGATGAGCCCTATCATTTCAGCTGCAGTGTAGGCATATCTCTTTTCATTCCACGGAGACGAGCATACTAGGATTCTTCCTGTGACTACAAAAAAAAAAAGACTGGGTAAAAGATGTGCTGTCAGGGACAGGTAGCGGGGAGCAAACAATTAGGTTTTATATTCAGTCGGTCTAAAATAAAGAATTTTAATGGGATACTATGTGTGATTTACTGGAATTCTCAAAATATTTATTCGGTGATCAGATAGGGCCAGCACGGAGCCTGAGATAACATCGTAAGTTCTGGAACACTTGCAAAACAAACTCAGGGCTGAAAACAAGCTCCACCATGGCACACTGCTCACGTGGTGTGCTAGGGAAGAGTCATTTTCATTGCAACACAGTTCTCTCCTGAGGGAGCACTACTTAACAGCTACAGGGTTTGGGGACCAGACACGCCCGAGTCCTTGCCCACATCTGGCTGTTTCCCCACCATCAGCACCTCCCTTTTCTGCCACCTCAGGATGCATCTCACCACAAAGAATGTTCCTCGGTTCCCTGATCGACAATGAGAGCAAAGTAATGGGAAAATGACAGCTCACGCTTAGACAGTCCCTTCCACCCTCTCTGCCCTTACGGGGAAATCACTTCTGCTTAAAATCTTATGCTTATAAAGACAAACTTGCCAGGAGTGCATTCCCCGGGCTTCAGGAATTCCTATAAGTGGAGAATGGAAAGGCTTGTTTGCCGCCAGTGTGGTTCATCTTGCTGATGCGTGTGCTGCTGGTCAATGAGAACGGGTCTGAATTCTCAGGTGAATCACAGTCAAGAAAAAAAAAATTGCCTAGCACTCAAGGCAAATGAAAAGGTACCGAGCGCTCATGTACCTGATGTGCTGTTTCTGGCTCGCTCTTTGCAGCCCGCTGCCCCCGCCGAAGACACCCCCGAGCTGAGCGCCTTTTTGCGAAACTCCACCATCCCTCATCTGGTCAGGAAGAGAGACGTGTCTGCGCTGGAACCTCACAGACAGAGCCCCGCCAAGATCCTGGTGAGTTGTCTCAGTGCGCAGATTTTGGATTGGACAGAATTCCCAAATGCACGTGGTTTTAACTTCAAGTACTGCTTTTCAGTCCCCTCCCAGGCTCAGATACGCCCAAATTTTTGGCAGTACGTATTGTAGGTGTGAAAGCAACTACTTTTTTTTTTGTTTATAATATAACGTTTTCACTCTTCTGAACCTGCCCTGGGGGCCACAGGAGAGAAATAACAATGAAAACATAAAAGGTGACCTTTCATGCATTTCAAGAAGACAAAGATTCAGTCGTCAGCCGGTCCCCAGACACTGAACTGGTGAGAGTTTGAAGTGAGCCTGGAACACTGCCCATGCAGTGGGTCCTTGGGGTGTCCATTCCTGACTCTCACAATTCTCTGCTCCAGTGGAAGAATCGAGGATGGTATTTGCAGATTTCCTGGGCCCAAAGCAGTGGGGTCTGTGGTGGATCTAGCCTGAGCTTAGTCAGCCCTTCGTGAAACTGTGGACGGCATTCATGACTCAGCTTTTTTTTCTGGCCACGCTGCGTGTCATGCACTATTTTATCTTAGTTCCTGGACCAAGGATCAACCCCCTGCCCCCTGCAGTGGAAGTACGGAGTCTTAACCAGGGGACGGAGAGGGAAGTCCCATAACTCAGCATTTTAGATTCAGTTTTCCCACTCATTCCAATGTGAATGTTCATGCCATTGGTTTTATGTGTAAAAAAGGTTAAAATGTTGTGGTGTTTTTCAATGTATGTCTTTTTAAAAAATTTATGCCAGACCTGACATATTATGAGTGTACTGTCTCAAGGATCTTTGATCACTGTAACAAACGATAATAAAACCAACATAATCTCCCAGCGCTTCACAAGTAGAGACACATAGGGATGGATAGGGCAAAACGTAACCAAATATATAGAAAAACAGCAGTATAAAACAGAATTTTTCAAGTCAGGATGACAGACTGAACACATGTATTTGCCTAGTTTTCTTCCCCAGATCCTACTGAAAAGACAATAAAAATTTAATTAGTGAAAATGTATGTCTTGAACATGCTCTGACATGTATTTATTTCATCTTGACCATACAAACAGTTTCAAACACGGAAATGGCCACAAAGTGCAAGGAGCAAGTCTAACATAATCAGTTAAACTTAAATCAAGAGAGGAACATTTATTATAATATTGATAGAAGTACCTGCAATTACATGGCAAAAAGCTATGGCAGTTGGCAGATATGACTCAAGTTCCTGTAAATTTTTATGGCACTGTATTATTTTTCAGAACATAAGAGTAGGAAATCTATATGCTATGCAGTTTAGGATAAATTAATAAAACTAATGTTATTATTTTTGTAAAGTTTCCAGGAAGAATGATAGAACAGAAAACAATGATTTAAGTTATGAGGTTGTAAGGTACAGCATGGTGACTACAATTAATAATACCGTACTGCATATTTGAAAGTTGCTGAGAGAGTAGAGCTTAAAAGTGCTCATCACAAGAAAAAAAAATTATGTAACTATGCGTGGTGATGGGTGTTAGGTAGACTTATTGTGGTGCTCATTTCACAATATGTACAAATATTGAATCATTTCATTGTATACCTGAAACTAATCGTGTTCTATGTCAATTATACCTCAATTCTTTTTTTTTGAATTTTATTTTTTTTATACAGCAGGTTCTCATTAATTATCTATTTTAAACATATTAGTGTATAAGTGTCAATCCCAATCGCCCAATTCTTCACACCACCACCACCACCACCACCACCACCGCCTTCCCCCCTTGGTGTCCATACGTTTGTTCTCTACATCTGTGTCTCAATTTCTACCCTGCAAACTGGTTATCGGTACCATTTTTCTAGGTTCCACATGTATGCATTAATATACAATATTTGTTTTTCTCTTTCTGATTTACCTCACTCTCTATGACAGTCTCTAGATTCATCCATGTCTCTACAAATGACCCAGTTTCGTTCCTTTTTATGGTTGAGTAATATTCCATTGTATATATATACATCTTCTTTATCCATTTGTCTTTTGATGGGCATTTAGGTTGCTTCCATGACCTGGCTATTGTGAAGAGTGCTGCAATGAACATTGGGGTGCATGTATCTTTTTGAATTATGGTTTTCTATGGGTATATGCCCAGTAGTGAGATTGCTGGGTCAGGTGGTAATTCTATCTTTACTTTTTTAAGGAAACTCCATACTGTTCTCCATAGTGGCTGTATCAATTTACATTCCTACCAACAGTGCAAGAGGGTTCCCTTTTCTCCACACCCTCTCCAGCATTTGTTGTTTGTAGATTTTCTGATGATGCCCATTCTAACTGGTGTGAGGGGATACCTCATTATAGTTTTGATTTGCATTTCTCTAATATTTAGTGATGTTGAGCAGCTTTTCATGTGCTTCTTGGCCATCTGTATGTCTTCTTTGGAGAAATGTCTATTTAGGTCTTCTGCCCATTTTTGGATTGGGTTGTTTGTTCTTTTAATATTGAGCTGCATGAGCTGTTTATATATTTTGGAGATTAAGCCTTTGTCCATTGATTCATTTGCAAATATTTTCACCCATTCTGAGGGTTGTCTTTTTGTCTTGTTTGTAGTTTCCTCTGCTTTGCAAAAGCTTTTAAGTTTCATCAGGTCCCATTTGTTTATTTCTGTTTTTATTTCCATTACTGTAGGAGGTGGATCAGAAAAGATCTTGCTGTGATTTAGGTCAAAGAGTGTTCCTCCTATGTTTTCCTCTAAGAGTTTTATAGTGTCCAGTCTTACATTTAGGTCTCTAATCCATTTTGAGTTTATTTTTGTGTATGGTGTTAGGGAGTGGTCTGATTTCATTCTTTTACATGTAGCTGTCCAGTTTTCCCAGCACCACTTATTGAAGAGACTGTCTTTTCTCCATTGTATATCCTTGCCTCTTTTGTCATAGATTAGTTGACCATAGGTGCGTGGGTTTATCTCTGGGCTTTCTAGCCTGTTCCATTGATCTATATTTCTGTTTTTCTGTCAATACCATATTGTCTTGATTACTGTAGCTTTGTAATATAGTCTGAAGTCAGGGAGCCTGATTTCTCCAGCTCCATTTTGTTCCCTCAAGAATGCTTTGACTATTCAGGGTCTTTTTTGTCTCCATACAAATTTTAAGATTTTTTTTCTAGTTCTGTAAAAAAATGCCATTGGTAGTTTGATAGGGATTGCACTGAATCTGTAGATTGCTTTGGGTAGTATAGTCATTTTCACAATGTTGATTCTTCCAATCCAAGAACAAGGTATATCTCTCCATTTGTTTGTATCATCTTTAATTTCTTTCATCAGTGTCTTATAGTTTTCTGCATACAGGTCTTTTGTCTCCCTAGGTAGGTTTATTCCTAGGTATTTTATTCTTTTTGTTGCAGTGGTAAATGGGACTGTTTCCTTAATTTCTCTTTCAGATTTTTCATCATTAGTGTATAGGAATGCAAGAGATTTCTGTGTGTTAATTTTGTATCCTGCAACTTTACCAAATTCATTGATTAGCTCTAGTAGTTTTCTGGTGGCATCTTTAGGATTCTCTATGTATAGTATCATGTCATCTTCAAACAGTGACAGTTTTACTTTTTCTTTTCCAATTTGTATTTCTTTTTCTTCTCTGATCGCCGTGGCTAGGACTTCCAAAACTATGTAGAATGATAGTGGTGAGAGTGGACATCCTTGTCTTGTTCCTGTTCTTAGAGGAAATGCTTTCGGTTCTTCACCATTGAGAATGACGTTTGCTGTGGGTTTGTCGTATATGACCTTTATTATGTTGAGGTAGCTTCCTTCTGTGCCCACTTTCTGAAGAGTTTTTATCATAAATGGGTGTTGAATTTTGTCAAAAGCTTTTTCTGTATCTATTGAGATGATCATATGGTTTTTATCCTTCAATTTGTTAATATGGTGTATCACATTGATTGATTTGTGTATATTGAAGAATCCTTGCATCCCTGGGATAAATCCCACTTGATCGTGGTGTATGATCCCTTTAATGTGTGGTTGGATTCTGTTTGCTAGTGTTTTGTTGAGGATCCTTGTAACTATATTCATCAGTGATATTGGTCTGTAGTTTTTTTTTTTTGTAGTATCTTTGTCTGGTTTTGTATCAGGGTGATGGTGGCCTCATAGAATGAGTTTGGGAGTGTTCCTTCCTCTGCAAGTTTTTGGAAGAGTTTGAGAAGGATGGGTGTTAGCTCTTCTCTAAGTATTTGATAGAATCCACCTGTGAAGCCATCTGGTCCTGGAGTTTTGTTTGTTGGAAGATTTTTAATCACAGTTTCAATTTCATTACTTGTGATTGGTCTGTTCGTATTTTCTGTTTCTTCCTGGTTCAGTCTTGGAAGGTTATACCTTTCTAAGTATTTGTCCATTTCTTTCAGATTGTCCATTTTATTGGCATAGAGTTGCTTGTAATAGTCTCTTAGGATGCTTTGTATTTCTGCAGTGTCTGTTGTAACTTCTCCTTTTTCATTTCTAATTTTATTGATTTGAGTCCTCTCCCTCTTTTTCTTGATTTTTTTTTTAAAAAAGAAAACAATGACTGACAGCTATAGAATTCTCATATTCAGTGCCAATGAGAAAGGCCTCTGGCAAACCAATCTCCAAACCTATGGGAACCAACAATTTGGAAAATCAAGATTCGAATATATTTTCCATTTTCCACTTTGGTGTATTTCTCATGCATACGCTGAGGCAATGAAGTTCAATAACTAAAATTCCTTTGAATATTTTATTCACTTCTGTTGTAAGGTCAGATTTTTTCCCTCCTTCTCTGTCTTACTAAAGCTTTTTAATACAAGATGATTTTTAACCTCTGAATATCGTAGAAACGTATTATTTACAGATGAGAGCAAGGCAATCCTTTATTTCCATATCTGATTTTGCTAACTCATGTTTTATTCCCTTTCTCTCTTATTGGTTCAAGAATTGCAAATATCCACCTCCCCATGTCCTCAAGTCAAAACAGTTCTGGATAGAGAGTGATTATGCAAAGTTTATTTTAAAATCAAAAGCTAAATAAGACCTCCTACGGTTTTTGTTTAGTTAAAAACAACTTACTGAATCCCATTTCTGATTAGGAATTTGAAAGGGCAAAATGCCAGCATCCTGTGTTGGGATCATAATTTCCAATTTGCATAGGAAAAATCTGTATCTGTTAACATGGAACTATAATTTCTCCTCCGCCTAAGAATATCCTTGCCTTTCTCATCTTGGGTCCCCGCTGCTTTTGTACGTTTCATCCCGTCTCCTCCTCTCCAAGCTTTCTTTTCCTCCCTTTCACTGCTCAGCGTACAGAAACCTTATCTTTCTGACCCTCCTCAGCATATGATACTCTTGACCACTTCTTGAAACCATCTCATCTCTTGCCATCCCCACAACATTCTCTTCTGGTTCTCTTCCTGCCTTCGGGCTTGCCCCTTCTTGGAATTTTTCACCGACTTCTCTTCTGCCCATCCCTAAATGCTCCTATGCCTCAGGATTCCATCCTCAGCCCCCTCCTCTTCTCTCCCATCGATTTTGCTCTTTTAGAGAAATTTCTTGTGTGACCCTTGTGTGACTCCAGTCAGGCCTAGGTGCGCCTTCTGCCATCTTAGCCCCTCCTGACTACACTCTAGACTGTATACATCCATCTGGATGTCTGATCGACCCCAGCCCCAACATGTGCAAAACTGTCTCCATGACCCCCCCGCCCGACATGTGTCTCTTCTCTAGTATTCCCAATCTCAGGAAAGCCAGTACCCATTCACTCAATCCCCCAAACAAAAGAGCTCCCCCATCCCTCTCTCTCTCTCGTCCCAACCTTCGATTAGTCACCAAGGATCTACTCTACTTCCTAAACTTCTCTAGAATTCATCTTCTTCTCTCCAGTCCCACTGCGTCAGTTCAGGGCCCCACATTTCTCACTTGGACTCTGGCCATTTCTCACTTGGCCTTTATCAACCTCCTTGCCTCCCACTCTTCTCCCTTCATTCTTCCTCACCTATCACCCGTCCCCTAAAATACAAAGATGATTAGATCCCTGGCTTAAAATGCTTCATGGGCTTCCTGGGACCTTCTGAATCAAACTGAAACTTCTTAGCAAATAGGAAGATTCTTTACCACCTAGACTTTACCTCATTCCTATCTCATTTCCACCTGCCCACCCCACCCCCCAAATACCCTTTTCTCCTCTCTTCTGAACATGCCCTGGTCTTATACA
Organism: Phocoena sinus; assembly: GCF_008692025.1. NCBI lineage: Eukaryota > Metazoa > Chordata > Mammalia > Artiodactyla > Phocoenidae > Phocoena > Phocoena sinus. The sequence goes on from NC_045764.1 coordinate 6,719,551, forward strand.
GGAGAACCATGCCCTCATCACCTCATACTGCTAAGTAACTCTTCCTCGCCCTTCAAGATTCATCCTGAGCATCACCTTCTCCAAAAACCCTCCAACAGAGCTAGCTAACAGGGACCACCATCCCAGGGAGTCTACAAGAATTACCTCCTTCTGACTCCCCTCTTTTGCCTCCAGAGGGTGGGATTGGTGATACACAGCACGTCAGTAACGGAGTACAGGTAAACAGGAGAGTCCTCACAAGGGGCACGAACTGTAGAACTTTGAGATTCCAGTTCCTGCTCAATGCACAAGGCGCCAAACCTCTCAGCGCCCAGCTAGTGGAACCAGAATGGCTCAGCCCACCTGTATTTGGAAACATCTTAGAGAAATTTGGCCTTACTGGACTTTATCAGATACACAATCCTGACTGCTTTGTTTTTGGAGAATTCTGAGGTTCTCAGAAAAGGTTTTTATTTTTTTTTAAACCATTTTTTTAAGTTGAGAATTATGTTTTATTTTTTGGCCACACCGCATGCGGAAACTTCCCTGACCAGGGATCAAACCCGTGCCCCTTGCAGTGGAAGGGCAGAGTCTTAACCACTGGACCACCAGGGAAGTCCAAAAACAGTTTCTAATTGTATCAATAGTACATTCCTCAGGTTACTCTGTGGTTTATGGATGTCATTAAAGTGAGATGCCTCAGTCCACTACTTCACATAATATCCAATAAACTGATGCTTACTGAGCATCAGTGCTTGAGAGGTGGAAAATGAATAAAGCACGATCCACAAGATAAGTTCAGGTCAGTGAGGGGGTACAATTCGAGAAGTATCATCCTATCCAGGGGCACACAGAAAATGAATTGTGAGGTGTCCATTGATTTACATATTGGGATCCAATCAGAAAAATACAATTCGATAGAATGTCATCATAATGAACTCTTTCTAGGAATATGCATTTCATATATTAAAAGTTACCCATTATAAGTTAGGCAACCCTACAGACTAGTTTAAAAACAGCTTAATATATGTGGAATCTAAAAAAATGGCACAAATGAACTTATTTACAAAAGAGAAATAGAGTCACAGATGTAGAAAACAAACTTATGGTTACTAGGGGGGAAAGAGGTGGGTGAGGGATAAACTGGGAGATTGGGATTGACATATACACACTACTATATATAAAATAGAAAACTAATAAGAACCTACTGTATAGCACAGGGAACTCTACTCAATACTCTGTGGTGACCTATATGGGAAAAGAATCTAAAACAGAGTGGATATATATATGTATATAGCTGATTCACTTTGCTGTACACCTGAAACTAACACAACATTGTAAATCAACTATATTGCAATAAAAATTACAAATAAATAAGTAAATAAATGCAGCTTAATGGATGGAACTTGCAGGAGATTCTGCCTTATAACCAGGAAGTAACTTAGATAGAATAATGTTATGGAACAAATACCTGTCAATGGCTTAATATCATTGGGTCTCTGAGATAATGGACTCATGGACCTTCTTCCGAAGCTTTTTCAGGATTTACTTAGTCCAGGGTCAGGTGTTGTGATTGTCTATAAGAAATATCCTCCCAAGTTCTGAGAATATGAAACAGCAGTTCAGTCACTGATGTGGGAAGATTGTTTTAAAGTCCTTAGAACAGAGCTTAAATTTTATGTTGTATTTTATGTTCCGTTTTAGCTCTACATTACCATTAACGTTGATGCATCTTTCCTACCAAACTGTGTTTTTTCTTGATCATTTCAGTGTACTTGTTCTTTATTTAAAGTTTATGGATTAAGGGATAACTTCTGAGGAAACAAAATGTAAATAAACTGACTTCGGTGTTGATTCTCTACCACAATTTAAAGACACCGGTTCATCACCACTGCTGTTGTTTTTTGCAGAATTGTACCAATATCGAGTGCTTACAAATCTCCTGTGCAGTGGGACAACTAGGGGGAGGAGAAAGCGCTGTCCTGAAAGTCAGGTCACGGTTATGGGCCAAGACATTTCTCCAGGTAAGAGAAACAGTGCAGCACTGACGTGCCACTCACAGGGAACCTCTTCTCAAAAGCTCAGAGGGAAGCTTTTTTGAAAAGGATTTTTAGATGTTTTAACTTTTTTAATGTTTTGATTTTCTATTTTCTCCATTAAAATTTTTTATATTTTTAGATTAATTTTCAAATTTTTTAATTTAATTTTTAAAAAATTTTGAAGAACTCTCTGGAAGGAATGGAGCCTAGATCAGCTGGTCATCTTTCCCATCAGGTGAAGTTGATATTTTTCCAGGTTTATTGAGATCTTATTGACATATGACCTATGTAAACTTAAGGTGTACAACATGACAATTTGATACTATATATTGTGACATTATCACAATAGGCTTAATTAATACCTCTATCCCCCCACATAATTACCTTTGTGTGTGTGTGTGTGTGTGTGTGTGTGTGTGTTGAGAACTTCTAAGATATGGGCTCTTAGGCTTCCCTGGTGGCGCAGTGGTTGAGAGTCCGCCTGCCGATGCAGGGGACGCGGGTTTGTGCCCCGGTCCGGGAGGATCCCACATGCCGCGGAGCGGCTGGGCCCGTGAGCCATGGCTGCTGAACCTGTGCATCCGGAGCCTGTGCTCCGCAACGGGAGAGGCCACAACAGTGAGAGACCCGCGTACCGCTAAAAAAAAAAAAAAAAAAAAAGAGATATGGGCTCTTAACAACTTTGAAGTTTATACTATAGTATTGTTGACTATAATCACTATGTTGTACATTAGGTCTCCAGGACTTATTGATGTACTAGCTGCAAGTTTGTTCCTTTAACATCATGTATCCATTTCCCCTACACACAACCCCTGGTAACCACCAGTTCTCTATTTCTATGAATCTGGCTTTTTTTAGATTCCACGCGTAAGTGGGTTCATACCCTATTTTTCTTTCTCTGTTTGACTTATCTCACTTAGCATAATGCTCTCAAGGTCCATCCATGGTGTTGAAAAAAGCAAGATTTCTTTCTTTTTTATGGCTGAATGATATTCCATTGTGTGTGTGTGTGTGTGTGTGTGTGTGATATGTTAGGTGAACACAATTTAAATATCCTCAGTCCCTAAGACCGTCAGACAGTAACTGAGATTTGAACAAATCTGTTTGACTCAACACTATCTAGTAGTTCCTCGGTAAATAGTAGTAAATGAAATGATGGTGAGTACAAGAACATAATTCAAGCCATATGCCCAGAAAAATTCAAATATAAATAGTTTAGCAGGGGAAGAGATAGTGTCCTAGAAAGTTCTTCTTGTCTGGTGATACCGCAGCCTGGGCTTCAGCCAGAAGAGCTTCTCAGTAAAGTTCCAGGCACGTTGATTTGTAGATTCCTCACTGCTTTGGCCTGTCTGGACTGTGGCATCCCATGCTTCTCAGGATGATTATACTGACTGTGTGTATTTTAAAGGTTTAAAATCTCCTTTATACTAAGCAGATGAATTTTTCCACGTGGAAATTGCTATTTATTTAAATGAGACTGCTGTGTTGTGACCTTGTTGTTTGGGGAGGATTTGGGGGAAAAAAGCTAAATTAAAACTCCTCAAGTCTATGCACTCTTGCCCATATTTTAACTACCAGAAAACTCATTTGACTCATTGTACCATAGAAAATCCAAGGATAAAATCCTGAGTCTAGCTAATAATACAGAATTTTGTAGCTCTAGATTCTCACGTTTTCTGTGAGTCAGAATACTTGCGGTAGTCTCACAAATCTTATATAATTTTGTTTCTAAAATAAAGAGGAGGAAAATTAAAAGTATTTTTTAAAAGTTTTTTGTGACGCATTCTTTTTTTTTTTTTTTTTTTAACCTAAGGCAGGATTCTTCAACCTCAGCCCTATTAATATTCTGGTTCAGAGAATTCTTTGTTGTGGGGTGGTCCTGTGCATGATAGGATGCTTAGCAGCATCCCTGGCCCCTGCCCACTAGATGCCAGTAACAACTCTCACCTCAGCTGTGACAACGAAAAATGTCTGCAAACATCGCCAGTGTCCCCTGGGGGCAAAATCATTCCTGGCTTTGAACAACTGACCTAAGGAGAAGGGCAGTGCACAATTTCTTTTTGCTGTTGTTGTTAAACCATGATTTATTCATTCAGTCAATAAATATTTATGAAGTACCAACTGCCAACTATGTGCCAGGCACTGCTTCAGGTACCACTTGCATGCCATCAATTTGCTCACAGCCATTCTGCTTTTTGACTGTTACTTTTTCTCTAAGAGTTGGGGGAGATGAGTTTTAATGAATCCCCAAGCCCACACAGTCTAAATGATAACCATCCACCCCTCCTATTACGTTGGGTATCACATCCTACTGAAATGAGGAAGCACAGCTTTTCAATGAAGCAGGACTAAAATCATTATGGCAAGGGGGAAATGACTATTTCAGATGACATACGTCTGTCTGTGCATAACGTACTGTTCCAATAGAAGACCTATGGAGCGAAAATTGCACCTTTAAGAAAGACAAATACCATATGATATCATTTATATGTGGAATCTAAAATATGACACAAATGAACCTATCTATGAAACAGAAACAGAACCACAGACATAGAGAACAGACTTGTGGTTGTCAAGGGGGAGGGCGGGTGGAGGAGGGATGGATTGGGAGCTTGGGGTTAGCAGATGCAAGCTATCATATATAGAATGGATAAAAACAAGGTCCTACTGTATAGCACAGGGAACTATATCCAATATCCTGTAATAAACCATAATGGAAAAGAGTATGAAAAAGAATGTGTATATATATATATATATATATATGTGTGTGTGTGTATAACTGAATCACTTTGCTCTGCAATCAATTTGCAGAAATTAACACAACATTGTAAATCAACTATACTTCAGTAAAATAAATCTTTTAAAAAGTTAAAAAAATAAAGCACTTTCACCATGTAGAAGTAAAAAAAAAAAAAAAAGAAAAGAAAATTGCATCTTCATCTACCTGTTGAAGACCCAGTGGATATGGGAGAAGTCAATAGCAATTGAGGGATTTTCTTTTTTTAAACAGCTTTACTGGAGTCTAATTGCTTTACAATGTTGTGTTCGTTTCGGCTGTATAACAAAGTGAATCAGCTATACGTATACATATATCCCCATATCCCCTCCCTCTTGCGTCTCCCTCCCACCCTCCCTATCCCACCCCTCTAGGTGGACACAAAGCACCGAGCTGATCTCCCTGTGCTGTGCGGCTGCTTCCCACTAGGATTTTCTAAACAATAACTATTGAGCACAAGTAGAGTCGGACCAGAACAACCTGCAGGGACGTTCTGAGGTTCTACCAGAGCAAAGTGACGCTTCCAAAGATTCAGGAGAGACTGGCACACATCACTTCATGTTTACCCAAAGCCATAGCCCAAACTTCTGTACTTCCACTGTTTCTGCTTATACCAGTCTCAGAAGCTGATGGCTAGAGAGGAGAGCATTACTGCAAACTGCCGCTGGCCTGCCGCTCAGAGAATATACTACATCCTGGAAGTCTTTAATAGTTTTGTCACACAACCCAGCAGGAGGCAAACATTTTCTGCCTGCCTCATCCGGGACAGAAAGTTTACGATTCTCGGCTGACGTGATCTGCGGCATTGTGTTTGGCTTTGCCCACAGGGTAAACATGCACACTGGCCTTTAATTCTACACAATGATCTGTGCTGTGACTGTTGCTTGAAAGAGCAACCTCTTTAACAGCTTAAAGTTTGACCAGTAATTGTTTTAAGTTTTGTTGTCCCACAACGCCTTGTTTCTGGGAGATACTGAGTATTTAAACACAGGCTTTATAAAATGGGTATGTGGTTTAAAAATAATTCTTGAGAAGGAATTCAGCAGCGGGGGAGCTCTTCATGGTCCCAGCCACCCTCACTAGGTCTTAACCAACTTAAAAGCCTCACTCTCCACTCCATTTTTTCCCAGCTCTGTAACTTTTATCAGTACCATGACCGTAAGCCAATCTTTGTGCACTAGTACGTAATAGAGGCAGGTGGTGGGCTGCAAACCGCAGTTTAAATGATGTGGCAACGACAGAGGGATAGGGCATTTTCTGAGGATTAACAGCTAGCTGGGGCATGTGGAGGGTTCAAGATATTGTCAAGGGATATTAACTCCAGCTGCTTTTTTAATCCTAAATTGCCTACAATATGGCAGTGATGGCTATTACAGCAGTAGATTGCCACACAGAAGAAGAGATGATTTTTTAACATAAGAATAACATCATAGTTATGTAAAAAGCACTGCTGAAAGCATTCAACTTTGAACATGGAATCAATAAAAGGCCTGTGCTCATGAATTAAACGCTTACCTGTACCAAGGTTTTGACTTACAGACACAGGACTCGTGTATCTTTGATGCTGACCTAGATCAGAGCTTAATAGCTCATATTTCCCATTCCGTGGAGCTTCAGAGCATCTTAGAAAAATGAAAAAAAATGCATTTTTCTACTGAAAAGGGTGGAAGAAACATTGCTTTTGGAGAATAATTTAAAATAAAGAACAGATCAATCTATGAGTTGTATTATTTACAGTCTATTTGCCTACCACCAGATTTGTTCAGGTCCCAGACTGTGTCCATTTGCATCGCTGAATTAGCTAACGGAGGTGAGAGTGTGTCCATAGCCCCTTATCATGATCGGCAGCCCTCATTGTATGTCACTACCTTCTCTTACAACGTCCTGAACTTCCTAATCTCATTTATGGGGGAGGAGGTCCAATTCAATAATTGACAGAATTAAACCTTTTATAAGGTGCTATCAAATAGGTGGACACAGGATAGGAGGGTCATCGGATAACCCAGCCATCTGATGTGTTCATTCACCATCCATTCATGCTGTCACTCAAGCAGGACTGATGCAGCCCTTCCAGGCATAGTGTTCCAGGTGCTATGGAAGGTATAAGCCTTATTATATTCCACACTCTATGCCTTCCAGTTTTGGGTAATCTTGTCGGGGAAGAAAATAATCAAGAAGGATAAAAAACTAAACAACAATGTGGAAATTCCAAACAATACAGGGCAACTATAGTTTCATTGCAGACTTCCTGAATCACAATCTGTGAACCTGATCCCAGGTGTTTCTGAGGTTCAGCAAAGCACAGTGTTTTGTGAACCAAGGAAAATGACGGTAAATATGGGTGATGAATGGAAAATGTGAGGAAGATTCAAAATGGCCAAGAGTAGAGGGATTAAAGGAAAGTGAGAGAAAATCCCCTCAGAGAAACATGTTTCTCCACATTCGAGACTTCAAATCCCATCTCTCTCTTTTTTTAAAATTTTTATTGGAGTATAGCTGATTTACAATGTTGTGTTAGTTTTGGGTATACAGCAAAGTGAATCGGTTATACATATGCATATATTCACTCTTTAAGATTCTTTCCCCATATACGTCATTAAAGAATATTGAGTAGAGTTCCCTGTGCTGTACAGTAGGACCTTATTAGTTATCTATTTTATACATAGTAGTGTGTATGTGTCAATCCCAATCTCCAATTTATCCTTCCCCCACTCCTTTACTCCCTGGTAACCATAGTTTGTTTTCTACATCTGTGACTCTATTTCTGCTTTGTAATTAAGTTCATTTGTTATTCATTAAGAAACTTCCATGTTCATAAATGCAGAATCATGTAGGACAAAAACTTTCCATCTAGAGTTGATTCGGAGATAGAGTTCTCTCATGATTTGTTTCCCAAAGGTATGACTTCAAGAGCAAGGGAATTATTTTCTATCAGTGTTTTTTTTATTGAACTTGGAGACTAAAGAAAACTTGTTCTTTGAAGGTTTGGGATCCTGGACACACATCTGAATATGTTATTATAACCCTTATGCACAGAATCTCATTACCAGAGTTTGTCATGTTTCTTCTATCAGCCATGGTATTAAGGAAAGTAGATTTAAATCAAGTGCACACAAGATTTTATGAGCAAAGATTTCCACACTTTAAAAAACACTTCTCACACAAACAAAAATCCAGCTTTCAGTTAAAATGGAAACGCCAGGAGACAAGAGAACACAGGAAGAATAACGACGAAAAAAGAATTTTTCCAAATGAACAAAGTTGCTTACCCTATAATGTCAGGATAGAAAAAACAAAAAAGCCAAAGAAGTAGTGACTTTAAGTATATATAAAAGCTTTGCATACTCTAGCCTGTCCTCAGCACATAGAAGAAATGGGGTTTATTGAAGGGAGAAAAAATTGAACCACAGGAAAAATAAATTCGTAAAAGTACTGAAGTTATTACAATGCAACCTGTTGGATTGGCCTCAAGAAACCCAACAGTGGATTATAGATGGTGAAGTGCTAGTAAATGTTTAATAAACCACTTTCTGGAGGGACAAAAACTCTGAAATGTAACATTTGCTGATTCCCATGGTGGTAACTGTTCCCGCCGTGGTCAGTTTTCAAGCTGCCAACATGGCATCACTGAATACAGAGTTGGGAAGAGATGCAGACCAGCACACCATCATATAGTATTTCCCCTACAGATACAATAGACTTAATAATATCAAGAGCATAGATAATAGTAAATGCAATAAAATTATTGCTAAGTACTGAGTTTAGAGTGTTTATTACCTTTTTAAAAATATAATTTACTAACGTGTATGTATATATAACTTGTTTTAATAATGGCTCTATTTAACAACAGGTACTCAAAATTCTTGAAATTTTAACATTCTGCTCTCCAGCGCCATTATGAGCCAGCTACAGCCCACCCCTGGATAGATCTCATCACTGTCTCAAGCTAAACGGAGGAGAACCACAGGAGCTTAAGTTCTCAGAATGGTTTTCCTTGAGTTACTCTTAAATACTTTCCCTTGACCTTAATCAACAGTTAATATGAGAACCGATTAAACAAAAAGAACTTGCTGAAAAGTTCTGTCAAAAACACTGTATGGTTCTAGGTGAGTGGTTCTTAACCAGGGGGGATTTTGCTCCGCAGAGGGACACTGGCAGTAATTAGAGACATTTTCAATTGTTACAACTGGGTGAGGGGTGCTACTGGCATCTAGTGGGTAGATGCCATGGATGCTGCTAAACATCCTACAATGCACAGGACAGTTCCTTAACCAACCCCAAATCCTAATAGTGCCATGACGGAGAGATCTGTTCAGGGTCTTCTGTATAAGATGAAATGTGATTAATTTCTTTGTAACTTAGCAGCAGTCTCTCTCCTAAAATATTTCCTTCTCTCAGATAACAAGAATTTGTAACCCACGATGTCTCCCTGTTATGTTCTAATGGCACTTGTGCTTACTCCTTTTAGGAACTCTGCTTTTCTGTTTTTATTTTAACCTTATTATGCCAACTCTTTTGTTCATAAGATGAATTACCTTTAGAAATAAGAAGATGAATGGTTGGTTGGATGGATAGTGGATGGGTGATGGGTGGGTGGATGGGTGGATGATGGACAGAAGGTGGACGGGGAGATGATGAATGGATCATGAATCGATAGATGGATGCGGAAAAAGTAAAGAGAGAAAAGGAAGAGAGAAGGAAGCAGGAAATTTTGTTTTGGAAATGGACAACATGAAAAACAACCAGTTGGCTGCCAATATAACTTTTAAAAGCTTTACATGGACAATACTTAACTAAATGTTTCTAATTTCAGAGGAAAAATGATCCCTATTCTCTTGCATCCCTGGTGTCCTTTGAAGTTAAGAAGATGCCTTATAAAGTCCAGCCAGCCAAACTCCCTGAAGGCAGCATAGCAGTGAGTATCTAAAATATATTAGGTACAAATTGTTTTATTGAAATTAGTTTTTAAATCACTGTTTTGCTTGTGGTAGGTTTACATGCTTATTACAGTGGCTTGAGAAAAGTTTCCCGCTTCAGATCACTATTTTCTTATTTCAGTCTGGAAATTCCTTAGTGTTATTTGATCAAATTTTTTAAACCTTCATTGTAAACTTCTACCCCTCTCCCACAAAATTCAGGACTAATACCATTTTTTTAATTAGGCTCTTTTGTTTGAAAGAAGTCCAGATAGTCGTGATCATCAGAATGAAGTCATACCGATTGTAATTTTAAAGACAGCCTGGTGGGCTTCCCTGGTGGCGCAGTGGTTGGGAGTCCGCCTGCCGATGCAGGGGACACGGGTTTCGTGCCCCGGTCCGGGAAAGATCCCACATGCCGCGGAGCGGCTGGGCCCGTGAGCCATGGCCACTGAGCCTGCGGTCTGGAGCCTGTGCTCCACAACGGGAGAGGCCACAACAGTGAGAGGCCCGTGTACCACCCCACCCCCCCCCAAAAAAAAGACAGCCTGGTGAGTGAGGGATGAGGGAGACTCTCCTCCTTAGGGACAGTTGCCACAGACCAGCTACAGGAACAGTCATCTTTCCTTTCTAAGCACAGACCAGTAATATGTGGGGGAAGAAAGAAGTATACTCTGAGCTTCATTTGAATGAAACAGGTTTTCAACTGAGGCTATTAAACATTACTGACACCCACATATCTGTCACAGCACAACTGCTGGCAACCTGGTAAGGCCATGCAGAGCAGAGGGGAGAACAGATGATGGGGGATGAACAGGCACGGTCACCAAAACTCTGCCTTTAACAGTGACAGTGACCACAGTCAGGGCTCCGGGAAACAATGTTAACATGTAAACCTCATCTCTTGGTCGCGCCATAGAAACCTGCAAGCTCGACTTGGATTCTGGTCCCCAGGTCCTTGTTACTCAAAATGTGTTTTGCAGACCAGCAGTATCAGCAGTACCTAAGAAACTGTTAGAAATTCAGAAACAGGCCTCACTCCAGACCTGCTGAGTCAGAACCTGCCTTTTATCAAAACCATCAGGGCAGCAGGTACCCTGTCATGTTTGAGAAGCATTGCTTCGGACGGTGTAAAAGTCGATACTCTCAGTAATTTCTCTTCAGCCTAGGTCTTAAAAAGGTAACTAATATTTACTCTTTCTAGCCTAATCTACTTTTTGTAATTTAAATTCATCCCTTGATGAGTGATTTTCAACCCTGAGTATGCAAAGAATCACCATCCATGTGACTTTTAAGGTTTTTACATGCTCAGGACCCCATCTGAAACATCAGGATTGAGTGAGTCGGGTGAGCTCTGCACTGCACTTTGAAAGCTCTACAAGTGATGATTCTGCAGTGAAGCTAGGATTGGGAACCTCTAACACAGGCAGGCAGCGTTGAAGAAAATCCACAGATTTCAAAACAGCTTCTTCTGGCCTTTCAACCTGGATCCACCCTGCTCTAAGTGGAAACCTTCTGGAAATCACTCTACGTACTTTGCTGAGGCTGTTAACCACATTGACCTGAAAGTATTGTTAAGAAGATTATTTAAATTATGTATAAAAAGCTCTAGCTTTGTACCTAAAATGAGTTAAGTCTCAGGTCTCAATAATAGTAACCCTCCCAAAATGTCTTACCTTCTCCAGCAAAGTCCAGGAAGTCCAACTGGAAACATCCATGGATTCACACAGTCAAAATATTTCAGTAAACTTTGGTGGCATTTAAAGCAAATACTGCCACATCTTTCTTCACTTAGCTTGCCTCTGTTTCTCTTATGAGATGTCTGCTGGAGTTTGGATTTCTGTTCAACCTAGAAAACAGAGGCTTTGGGTTTTTAATATAGAATGCTCATCCAAGGAGGTTCAAAGGCTTGTAACTCTAAGGGAGATAAATCTGGGTCCTTTGTCTTCTCTGAGCACACGCTCCATAACAGAAACATATGTGACAGTCAATTCCATCAACAGGATTGCATCTTTCTGTCCTGGCCACAGGTGCCAGCCTGCTGTTCTCAACTCATCTCAAAAGATCCACAAAATGATCAGATACATGCTTCCCCCGTCCCTACCACCCTTGTTCCTGCATCTTTTAAAAAGTCTTGTTATCTGATGTAGATGATTTACTGCACCATTTATGTAAAGGTTATGGGAAAACTTCTTAGGTCTCCCAATCCCTGACTGACTGAAGGAGACGTTGCCAGTGGGAAGTTAGCTGTGCCCTACAGGCTTGATTTGAGAGGACTGTGCTTAGAGCTGTTTCTTAGAGCGTGCTCTCAAAAATCCTGTCATCCTTATCTTGAAAAGGACCCAGCAGAAGGGAATTGCTTTCTGGTGGTAGAATCAGTTGGACTAGGTGGCTGAAGGATCATCAGAGCTCCAGTCCATACTCGGCCACTGGGGAAAGCATCTCGGTTCCTTCTTTGGTAGTAAGACAAAAATATCTGCTTGTTTTACTAGGCCCTTGTGTGCCATGAGGAGTCTATCTGTGCTTCCTTTTCAACATGGTCATGATGCAACCATTTCTTGAACCCTAGATAAACTTTCCATATTGAAGAAAATAGTAATCCCCACTTGCTACTGGCACAGTGTCTGTGTTTGTAACAAATGAACTCTCCGTGCCAGGTGACACTTGTCGTGTTCAGAGGCAAGGAAAAGGTTGCATGATGTAAAGGGGATATGACTAAATGCTGAATCATTACAGCGCAGAAGAAAAAAAAAATCATTCAGTTATTTGAGCACTGTTTTTGACTATTCATAAACTTTGGCATTTGTGTGTCATGTGACTAAAGCCAAATAATTTACATCTAGAAGAGGATATTATTGTCTGGTGTAACTCCAAAGGCAGTTATTATAAAATATTTCAGTAAAATCCTTAATTAAGAACTCACACATAAACTATGAGTCCATTTGACTTTTTGAGTTGTTAGCAAAACTCCAGAATCTTAAAATGGATCTCTTACATGAAACAATTGTCTGGAGTTCAAACTTATCACAGGACTTCTTTTCTCACAGGAGCTATTTGAATGTTGTTAAAAGGTATGTTCAGCTGGTCCACTTCATGTTATTATTTTGTTCTAAGTGGCACTCTAGGTAGGCTGTCTTGGTACATTTATATAAAACATTCTTGTGACCCCAACTGAAGTATGTTTACACAAGATTTTGTGATACATAAATACAGACATCAACATTAATCACCACTGCAAATACGACAGAGCTTTTTCCTTCTACCTTGGTATTTTGTCAAAATATATAAAAACATATCATAAATGTCAAGGATAAAATGTAGGCATAGGGCTTCCCTGGTGGCGCAGTGGTTGAGAGTCCGCCTGCCGATGCAGGGGACACGGGTTCGTGCCCCGGTCCGGGAGGGTCCCACAGGCCGTGGAGCGGCTGGGCCCGTGAGCCGTGGCCGCTGAGCCTGCGCGTCCGGAGCCCGTGCTCCGCAACGGGAGAGGCCACAACAGTGAGAGGCCCGCGTACTGAAAAAAAAAAAAAAATGTAGGCATATTAAAGACTTATTTATGGTCTTTCCAACATAATAAAGAACAACAAGATTTACAACACGATAAAGGTAAGATTAAATGTTCCCTACTTAGCATCACTTTAAGAACATCTAAACCACTTACAATTCATGGATCCCCCTTCCTAAAATTGCAGAGTTATATTAAGTGGATTGTTAAAATTTTATAGTAATTCTTTAAATAGCCATAGGTTCTTGATACATTAAAAAAAAAAACAGTTTGTTAATTAGTTGGCATGTAATTGAATTTTTCTCCCTATGTTTTAAGTACTCAAGTTACTCAATGTGACTCTTTCTTAAAGCAGTTGATATATGTAGTCAAAAAACCCATGTTCTTAAAGTAAAGCTTTAGTCCTAAATACACCCCACTGTCCACCTTGGGACCACCTTCTTGATAAATGAACCTAATAAAGAGGGACTTGGGTAATCTGGCTCAACACACCATTGTGTGAGATTATACAAAAGTTCTCAAGCTGTGCAGTTCAATATGGTAGCCACTCACCACATTACCATGGATGGTGAGGACCCCAGACGTGGGTGGAGTGACTGAAGAACTGAACTAGTAGTTTTACTTCATTTTATCTCACTTAAGTGTAAACTTTAAAACTGTAGCAGTATAAGATATTTTTTCCATTAAACGCAGCTTTATTTTTGGGGTAAGACTACATTTTACTTTAACCAATAAAAATCCAGCAGTTGTCACTTGCTGCAAGTGTAAAACAAACACTGGGTTTTGGAGACTTAGTTAAAAAAAAAAAAGAAAAAAAAAGAAAGAATATTTTTATACCAATTACATGTTGATATAATTTATATCAATTACATGACAATTTTGATATTTAGGGTCAAACTAAATATATTATTAAAATTAATGCCCCATGTTTCTTTTTACTCTTTTTAAACGTGATGACTATAAAATTTAAATGACATACATGGCTTGCATTATATTTCTATTGGAGAGCACTGATCTATACCAGAGTTATAGAGTGTTCCAGCTTGGAGCTGTTGATAATACCAACAGAGCTTCAGAGAACATAGGGTGTTTAATAAATCTTATTCGAAATGAATGAAAAATTCTTACTATAAATTGGTGTTAAGTCATTAGGAACTCTAGAAATTAAGACCTACTTTTCTTATTTATTATCCAATGGATAATCTAAGCTTCTTGTGAGCTTGTCAAAATGAGCTGCCAAATATAAATATTAGAAATAACAAAGTTTGGGTATTTTTCAACATTTTATTTCGTGGCCAAGCTTCTTCCAAACCATCCTAGGGTTTCCACAGGACTATGACAAATTTAAATAAACGCTGGTCCCATAAAAGTGATCAATTAAGTCTTTTCTCTTAAGCTTGCCTGTAGAGTTCAAGTTTCTCGTCTATACAGAGTATTGAGTCTCAGGAAAGCTTGGCTTTACCTGTTTCCACTTGCAGATGAAATGCCCCGTTGCCATTTACAGACCTGAATATGTCACCTGACTCCCTAATCAATGTGTTCTCAGAAAGACCTCTCCTTCCAAGACCTGGATGACTCTCCCAATGACGTGTTACCTTTGACTCATCCACCCTTTTCTAGCAGCAGCCATCTAAATCCTCAGCCCTGGAAATCCGAGGAAGTGCTCTGGGGCACTACTGTTGTTCTGTATTTCTACTGTCTCTAGTGTAACAACTTCTCGACTAGGCAGTGAAAAACCTGGATAAGCTTAGGGAACCACCAGGGGCAACGGAAGGTCGCTGCACCTGCACCCGGTTTAGATAGAGATCGGGCAGCCTCCGTGCCACATACAAGTCCTAAAGGCAGCAGGAGAGGACAGCAGGATGCAGGCTTGGGGGCAAAGTCACTGAGTTTGCCTTCCTTTAAATCTCTATGTCCTTTCCCCTTAGTTAATTACAGATGGTGAACGTATATGACATGCATAATCCTTCCATTGAAAGGGCTCAGAGAAAGGGTATGAAATGGTATTTTTCAAATGAACATAATGTTACCAGGAGCAGACTGGCAAAAGTTTTGGTGATGAGAATTTCAGATTTTGGAACGGATAAGGACATCAGTGATCATCTTCTCGGAGACTGTTTTAAGACTGTTGTCAGACTCTTTGGAAGCAAATGCAAACAGAAAGCCAGCAGATTTTGTAATTATACCTTGTAAAGCTGTTTTCTGCTTCTAGACACCCTAATAAGCATACCCTGTTCAATTTAATGGGGTATTTTATTTGTACTTTTCCATCACTTCTGCAAAAAAACCTCCAAATATCATTATTAGATCTTTGTGAGTGACCTCTCCTGCTTGTTTCCACAGGTAGACCATGGTGGGGGGTGGGGGTTGGTTTTTTCTTTTAATTTTTATTGGAGCATAGGTGATTTACAACGTTAGTTTCTGCTGTATAGCAAAGTGAATCAGTTATACATATACATATATCCACTCTTTTTTTAGATTCTTTCCCATATAGGCCATTACAAGAGCATTGAGTAGAGTTCCCTGTGCTATACAATAGGTCCTTATTAGTTACCTATTTTATATATAGTAGTATGCATATGTCAACCCCAATCTCCCAATTTATCCCTCCCCCCTTTCCACCCTGGTAACCATAAGATTGTTTTTTTACATCTGTGACTCTATTTCTGTTTTGTAAATAAGTTCATTTGTACCAGTTTTTAAGGTTCTACATATAAGCGATATCATATGATATTTCTCTTTCTGTGTCTGACTTATTTCACTGAGTATGACAATCTCCAGGTCCATCCATGTTGCTGCAAATGGCATTATTTTGTTCTTTTTTATGGGTGAGAAATATTTCATTGTATATATGTACCATATCTTCTTTATCCATTCATCTCTCGATGGACATTTAGGTTGCTTCCATGTCCTGGCTATTGTAAATACATAGTGCTGCAGTGAACACTGGGATGCATGTATCTTTTTGAATTATGGTTTTCTCCGAATATATGCCCAGGAGTGGGATTGCTGGATCATACAGTAGCTCTATTTTTAGTTTCTTAAGGAACCTCCATACTGTTCTCCATAGTGGCTGTACCAATTTACATTCCCACCAACACTGTAAAAGGGTTCTCTTTTCTCCACACCTTTTCCAGCATTTATTTTTTGTAGATTTTTTGATGATTGCCATTCTGACCAGTGTGAGGTGATACTTCGTTGTACTTTTGATTTGCATTTCTCTAATAATTAGTGATGTTGAGCATCTTTTCACGTGCCTTTTGGCCATCTGTATGCCGACAGACTAGTTTTATAGATAAGACATTGAAGCCTGCAATAGCCAAGTGGCAAAGAAACTCAGCAAAAACTCAGCAGCTATTTTCTCATTCCATTTCTTTTTATTAAACCAACAATTCGAACAGACCATCAGCCCTTATTTCAACTCCTTTAGCTTAGCATTTTTTTTAACTTACAAAATTAGAACTGTTTCCTATGTTAAAATGAAACATTGGGAGGTGACTTCAGATATTAATTAGGTAAATCAGAAGAGGGAACATGGAAAAGTATTGTTGCCTGTGTTCCTGTAAATTATCTATTAGTAAATTTTGGTGATCTCTAACACATGCACAAAATACAGACCAAAACTATGTTGTTTCCTTAGTGGACTTAGAGCTTAGGGGGAAGAAACATTTATAAGAAACCTCAGAATTGTCCATGGCACCAGATTTTCTATCTCCTAGGTCACTGTAACTGGCTTATGAGTGCATGACCACTACTACCCTTTGTAGTTCCGAAATTCTCATTCTGAAAACTGTATCAGAAGGCGAAAGTGATGCGGTAGCTCACATGCTGGGAAAGTTGGTGCAGGGCGCAGGAAGAAGGGGGTTCGCGCTGTTTTGACTTTGTTGGAGTTAAGCCTCAACTGTGACTGTGGCCCGTCCTGCTCCCACCAGTTCTCCTTCAGCTTCTCCCGGTTCAGGAGAAAGAGGGTGTATGTTATCATGCTCAGTTGTTGAGAGAGAAAGAAAGCAACAATAATGGCAGATGGACGCTGCAGCCGTGTGGCTGACAGGGTTTTGGTGCTCCAGCCGGGTGTCAGGCCTGAGCCTCTAAGGTGGGAGAGCCGAGTTCAGGACATTGGCCCACTAGAGACCTCCTGGCCCCACGTAATATCAACCGGCGAGAGCTCTCCCAGAGATCTCAATGTCAACGCTAAGACCCAGCTCCACTCAACAACCAGCAAACTCCAGTGCTGGACACCCCATTCCAAACAACTAGCAAGACAGGAACACAACCGCACCCATTAGCAGAGAGGCTGCCTAAAATCATACTAAGTTCACAGGCAGCCCAAAACACACCACCAGGCACAGTCCGGCCCACCAGAAAGACAATATCCAGCCTCATCCACCAGAACACAGGCACCACACCCCTCCAACAGGAAGCCTACAAAACCCACTGAACCAACCTTACCCACCTGGGGCAGACACCAAAATCAACGGGAACTATGAACCTGCAGACTGCGAAAAGGAGACCCCAAACATAGTAAGATAAGCAAAATGAGAAGACAGAGAAATACGCAGCAGATAAAGGAGCAAGATAAAAACCCACCACACCTAACAAATGAAGAGTAAATAGGCAGTCTACCTGGAAAAGGATTCAAAGTAATAATAGTAAAGATGATTCAAAATCTTGGAAATAGAATGGAGAAAATACAAGAAACGTTTAACAAGGACCTAGAAGAACTAAAGAGCAAACAAACAATGATGAACAGCACAATAAATGAAATTTAAAATTCTCTAGAAGGATTCAATAGCAGAATAACTGAGGAAGAAGAACAGATAAGTGACCTGGAAGATAAAATAGTGGAAATGACTACCACAGAGCAGAATAAAGAAAAAAGAATGAAAAGAATTGAAGACAATCTCAGAGACCTCTGGGACAACATTAAACACACCAACATTTGAATTATAGGGGTCCCAGAAGAAGAAGAGAAAAAGAAAGGGACTGAGAAAATATTTGAAGAGATTATAGTTCAAAAAACTTCCCTAATAAGGGAAAGGAAATAATCAAGTCCAGGAAATGCAGAGAGTCCCATACAAGATAAATACAAGGAGAAACATGCCAAGACACATATTAATCAAGCTATCAAAAATTAAGGGAAAATTAAGGGAAAAGCAACAAATAATATACAAGGGAATCCCCATAAGATTAACAGCTGATCTTTCAGAAAAACTCTGCAAGCCAGAAGGGAGTGGCAGGACATATGCAAAGTGATGAAAGGGTTAGGGTTAGGGTTAGGGTTACTCTACCAAGATTACTCTACCCAACAAGGATGTCATTCAGATTCAATGGAGAAATTAGAACCTTTACAGACAAGCAAAAGCTAAGAGAATTCAGCACCACCAAAACAGCTTTACAAAAAAATGTTACAGGAACTTCTCTAGGCAGGAAACATAAGAGAAGGAAAACACTTATAAAAACAAACCCAAAACAATTAAGAAAATGGTAATAGGAACATACATATTGATAATTACCTCAAATGTAAATGGATTAAACACTCAACCAAAAGACACAGAATGGCTGAATGGATACAAAAAAAAGACCCATATATATGCTGTCTACAAAAAACCCACTTCAGACCTAGGGACACATACAGACTGAAAGTGAGGGGATGGAAAAAGATATTCCATGCAAATGGAAATCAGAAGAAAGTTGGAGAAGCAATTCTCATATCAGACAAAATACTTTAAAGTAACGGCTATCACAAGACACAAAGAAGGACACTACATAATGATCAAGGGATCAATCCAAGAAGAAGATAGGGCAATTGTAAATATTTATGCACCCAACATAACAGCACCTCAATACAATAAGGCAAATGCTAACAGCCATAAAAGGGGAAATCGACAGTAACACAATCATGGTAGGGGACTTCAACAGCCCACTTTCACCAAGTGGGCTGACAGATCATCCAAAATGAAAGTAAATAAGGAAACACAAGCTTTAAATGATACATTAAACAAGATGGACTTAATTGATATTTATAGGACATTCCATCCAAAAACAACAGAATACACTTTCCTCTCAAGTGCTCATGAAACATTCTCCAGGATGGATCATATCTTCCGTAACAAATCAAGCGTTGGTAAATTTAAGAAAATTGAAATCGTATCAAGTATCTTTTCTGACCACAATGCTATGAGACTAGATATCAATTACAAGAAAAAAAAAACCATATAGAAGCTAAACAATATGCTACTAAATAACCAAGAGATCACTGAAGAAATCAAAGAGGAAATCAGAAAATACCTAGAAACAAATGACAACGAAAACACGATGACCCAAAACCTATGGGATGCAGCAAAATCAGTTCTAAGAGAGAAGTTTATAGCAATACAATCGTACCTCAAGAAACATCTCAGGGCTTCCCTGGTGGCGCAGTGGTTGAGAGTCCGCCTGCCGATGCAGGGGACACGGGTTCGTGCCCCGGTCCGGGAAAATCCCACATGCCGTGGAGCGGCTGGGCCCGTGAGCCATGGCCGCTGAGCCTGCACATCCGGAGCCTGTGCTCCGCGGCGGGAGAGGCCACAGCAGTGAGAGGCCCGCGTACCACAAAAAAAAAAAAAAAAAAAAAAAAAAAAAAGAAACATCTCAAATAAACAACCTAACCTTGCAACTAATGCATTTAGATAAAAAAGAATAAAAAAACCCCCAAAATTAGCAGAAGGAAAGAAATCATAAAGATCGGATCAGAAGTAAATTAAAAATCGAATGAGGAAACAATAACAAAGATCAGTAAAACTAACAGCTGTTTCTTTGAGAAGATAAACAAAGCTGATAAACCATTAGCCAGACTCATCAAGAAAAAAAGGGAGAAGACTCAAATCAACAGAATTAGAAATGAAAAAGCAGAAGTAACAACTGATACTGCAGAAATACAAAGGATCATGAGAGATTACTACAAGAAACTCTATGTCAATAAAATGGACAACCTGGAAGAAATGGACAATTTGTTAGAAAAGCACAACCTTCCGAAACTGAACCAGGAAGAAATAGAAAATGTAAAGAGACGAATCACAAGCACTGAAATTGAAACTGTGATTAAAAATCTTCCAACTGGGCTTCCCTGGTGGTGCAGTGCTTGAGAGTCCACCTGCCGATGCAGGGGACACGGGTTCATGCCCCGGTCTGGGAAGATCCCACATGCCGTGGAGTGGCTAGGCCCGTGAGCCATGGCCACTGAGCCTGCACAGCCTGCACGTCTGGAGCCTATACTCAGCAACGGGAGAGGCCACAATAGTGAGAGGCCCATGTACCGCAAAAAAAAAAAAAAAAAATCTTCCAACTAACAAAAGCCCAGGGCTAGGTGGGTTCACAGGAGAATTCTGTCAAACATTTAGAGAAGAGCTAACACCTATCCTTCTCAAACTCTTCCAAAATATAGCAGAGGGAGGAACACTCCCAAACTCATTCTACGAAGCCACCATCACCCTGATACCAAAACCAAAGATGTCACAAAAAAAGAAAGCTACAGGCCAATATCACTGATGAACATACATGCAAAAATCCTCCACAAAATACTAGCAAACAGAATCCAACAGCAGACTAAAAAGATCATACACCATGATCAGGTGGGGTTTATCCCAGGAATGCAAGGATTCTTCAGTATACGCAAATCAATCAATGTGATATGCCATATTAACAAATTGAAGGATAAAATCCATATGATCATCTCAATAGATGCAGAAAAAGCTTTTGACAAAATTCAGCACCCGTTTATGATAAAAAAAAAAAAAAACTCTCCAGAAAGTAGGCATAGAGGGAACCGACCTCAACATAATAAAGGCCATATATGACCAACCTACAGCCAACATCATTCTCAATGGTGAAAAAGTGAAACCATTTCCCCTAAGATCAGGAACAAGACAAGGTTGCCTACTCACCATCATTATTCAACATAGGTTTAACAGTTTTAGTCACAGCCATCAGAGAAGAAAAAGAAATAAAAGGAATACAAATTGGAAAAGAAGAAGCAAAACTGTCACTGTTTGCAGATGACATGATACCATACATAGAGAATCCTAAAGATGCTACCAGAAAACTACTAGAGGTCATCAGTGAATCTGGTAAAGTAACAGGACACAAAATTAATGCACAGAAAGCTCTTGCATTCCTATACACTAATGATGAAAAATCTGAAAGAGAAATTAAGGAAACACTCCCATTTACCACTGCAACAAAAAGAATAAAATACCTAGGAATAAACCTACCTAAGGAGACAAAAGACCTGTATGCAGAAAACTATAAGACACTGATGAAAAAATTAAAGATGATACAAAAAGATGGAGAGATATACCACGTTCTTGGATTGGAAGAATCAACATTGTGAAAATGACTACACTACCCAAAGCAATCTACAGATTCAATACAATCCCTGTCAAACTACCAATGGCATTTTTCACAGAACTAGAACAAAAAATTTCACAATTTGTATGGAAACACAAAAGACCCCGAATAGCCAAAGCAATACTGAAAAAGAAAAACGGAGCTGGAGGAATCAGACTCCCTGACCTCATACTATACTGCAAAGCTACAGTAACCAAGACAGTATGGGACTGGCACAAAAACAAATATGGATCAATGGAACAGGATAGAAAGCCCAGAGATAAACCCATGCACGTGTGGTCACCTTATCATTGATAAAGGAGGCAAGAATATACAATGGAGAAAAGACAGCATCTTCAATACGTAGTGCTGGGAAAACTGGACAGCTACATGTAACAGAATGAAATTAGAACACTCCCTAACACCATACACAAAAATAAACTCAAAATGGATTAAAGACCTAAATGTAAGGCCAGACACTATCAAACTCTTGGCAGAACACTCTATGATGTAAATCACAGTAAGATCCTTTTTGACCCACCTCCTAGAGAAAAGGAAATGAAAACAAAAATAAACAAATGGGACTTAATGAAACTTAAAAGCTTTTGCACAACAAAGGAAACCATAAACAGGACAAAAAGACAACCCTCAGAATGGGAGAAAATATCTGCAAATGAAGCAACTGACAAAGGATTAATCTCCAAAATATACAAGCAGCTCATGCAGCTCAATATCAAAAAAACCAAACAACCCAATCCAAAAATGGGCAGAAGACCTAAACAGACATTTCTCCAAAGAAGATATACAGATTGCCAACAAACACATGAAAGGATGCTCAACATCACTAACCATTAGAGAAATGCAAATCAAAACTACAATGAGGTATCACCTCACAGCAGTCAGAATGGCCATCATCAAAAAATCTAGAAACAATAAATGCTGGAGAGAGTGTGGAGAAAAAGGAACCCTCTTGCACTGTTGGTGGGAATTTAAATTGCTACAGCCACTATGGAGGTTCCTTAAAAAACTAAAAATAGAACTACCATATGACCCAGAAATCCCACTACTGGGCATATACCCTGAGAAAACCGTAATTCAAAAAGAGTCATGTACCACAATGTTCACTGCAGCTCTATTTACGATAGCCAAGACATGGAAGCAACCTAAGTGTCCACTGACAGATGAATGGATAAAGAAGATATACACATATACAATGGAATATTACTCAGCCATAAAAATAAATGAAATTGAGTTGTTTGTAGTGAGGTGGATGGACCTACAATCTGTCATACAGAATGAAGTAAGTCAGAAAGAGAGAAACAAGTACCATATGCTAGCACATATATATGGAACCTAAAAAAAAAAGTAAAAAATGGTTCTAGGGGCAGGACAGGAATAAAGATGCAGACACAGAGAATGGACTTGAGGACACGGGGAGGGGAAAGGGTAAGCTGGGACAAAGTGAGAGAGTGGCATGGACACATATACACTACCAAATGTAAAACAGATATCTAGTGCAATGCAGCTGCATAGCACAGGGAGATCAGCTCAGTGCTTTGTGACCCCCCTAGAGGGGTGGGAGAGGAAGGGTGGGAGGGAGACACAAGAGGGAGGGGATATGGGGATATATGTATACATAGAGCTGATTCACTCTGCCATACAGCAGAAACTAACACACCATTGTAAAGCAATTATACTCCAATAAAGATGTTAAAAAAAAAAAAAAAAAAAAACAACTGTATCGGTGTGCCTCCAGTAATATTAGGGTTATTTTAAGTTATCATTTCATGCCTTTTCTCTGAGCACCTTAAGATGCAGGATTGAGCACTGATTTCATACATTATCAGATGTAATTCACCAAGGAAAAGGGATATAAAGAGAAACTGTCTGGTCCCCAACTGGCTTGTGGAGCCATATCCATGCAGAGGATCACTTCAAAGTAAATTACTGGAATGGAGATGTTTGAGTCCTTGCAATGCATTTCTTCAAAATTGGTACCATGTGTCCCGTCCTCAAACTGTGTCAAGTAGGGTGAGTGTGATCCCTCTGTGGTCATGGAACGTTGCTATCATGGAACCCTCTTATCGATGCTCTGGATGAATAGGGGCAACACCGGCCAGGAAAGCTAACGGGTAAAGGAGGAAGGTACAAAGGTGAGTAGGTTACGCTAGGCTTTCTCTCACTGAGAGCATCTGTCAAGTCCCCGGCATTCCTCACCACGTGGAATCTCTAGCAGTTTCACCACCATCAGTGTCGTTGTTCAGCCTGGATGTAAATGATACTTGGGGCTGGAGAATCAAGTGGATAAGTCATCAGTACGTGTGTGGCACAAGGGACGTGGACCAGGATGAAGGAGCAATAAAAACCTTGACAGGCTAAGAAGAGCACAGGCAGAATGCTCAAACCTAGTTAAGAAGGTGGAAGGAAAGATGTGAGCAGAGGGACTTCCCTGGTGGTCCCGTGGGTAAGACTCCACGCTCCCAGTGCAGGGGGCCTGGGTTTGATCCCTGGGCGGGGAACTAGATCCTGCATGCTGCAACTAAGACCAGGCACAGCCAAAATAAATAAATAAATAATAAAAACAAATCAATAAATATTAAAAAAAAAAAAAAAAAAAAGACATGAGCAGAGGCAGGACCCAGCACTAGGGCACAGGCTCTGAAAACACCCATGTTTCCAGCCAGGGGAAGCACCAGAACCACCACCCCACCCTGAGTTCACCCTCACCTCCTGGTGGGGTAGGGAAGTGTGGCCTAGAGTTTCTGCATGTGGGTCAGGACGAGACTCAGGATCCTTCCAACCAACACAGTTAAAACCAGGAGCACATGAACCAGTTCAACTGAGGCGATGCTCACTTCTCTCTAAAACCAGATAGGCCTGCTTTAGTGAATAACATTTTAGATCCAAGAATATTTTTCTTTCTCTTTTCTTTGACAGCAGGTGTGTGCGGCAGGGCTGGGTCTCTCCTTGGTTTTTTTGGGAGTCTCCAGAGGCAGAGGCCCCCAGCACATGGGCTATAGTAGAGCTGCTTCTTCCCACGTGGGGAGGCAGGGGTGGGTCGCACACATGGAGCGTGCAGTCCTGCTGGGAAGGTCTCATTTTTCGTCGAAGTTCCCTTGCAACAGTGGGGAATTCAGTGAGGCCCAACAGCAACTGAAAATTGGATTTAAGACCGAGGGCAGCTCCAATACATCGGGACAATTAGCATTCATGTCGCTGACTACAGTTACTTTCATAAAATGTGAGTTACTTTCATAAAATGCATCATGGCCTTACATGACTGTGATTACTAGAGCAATGATGGGCTCTTTCTTGATAGAGCACAGAGCCTAAGGCTAAAGAGGCAGTGACACTAAATTAGATCTGTGGATCACTTAGTCCCCTGGGACTCAATTTTCACATCTGTAAAATGAGGAATTAGGTGATGTCTATCCTTCTTGCACTCCAGCAGTCCATGGTTGTTTGCAAGCTCACCTCTCAGTGAGGTTGAGCCCAGTTCTGTGGAGAAACGTGTGGGCAGACTTGGCTTTTTGTAGGGTTTACTTTTAGCCATTTTTTGCCGTAAAAGGTCCAACCCAATTTAAGGTAACTCCTTTCCACCTTGTTGGTTCCTGGTCCACCTCAATTCTATTCTAGGGTTTCTGGGTTGGTATAAGCCAAACACCCACCAAGTGTCTGTAAATGGACTTGCACCTAACCTGGGAGGCCTGAGAGTGTACCAATTTCTAAGATGCCATGTTCGAGTGCTGTGAACCGTCAAATCTCCCCTGGGGTGATTTCAGTTATTGCGTGGATCCTTTCAGAAATACTCCCCCCAGTATTATATTGGTAATTACTGCTCTATTTCACCCAGTAGTTTTCAAGTTAGAGCTCATTTCTTTTATGTTCCATTCCAGATTAAAACATCGGTTATTTGGGCAACCCCAAATGTTTCCTTCTCGATCCCGTTATGGGTAATAATACTAGCAATACTTCTTGGATTACTGGTTCTGGCCATTTTAACCTTGGCTTTATGGAAGGTAAGTTTATTTGCTTTCTTTTCCTTTTTCAGTAGAGAGGCCACGGAGACGATTTAGAAGGATATACCTAGGATTTTAAAAGACAAGGCTAGAGGCATGATTTGGGAATTTCCAACATAGGGACACGAAGGGAAAATGGTCTTGTTTGCTTTGGCAAACTTAGTATGCTTGTGAAACAACTGACATTTAAGAAGATTGAGCGTGTTTACTGCCACTTTTATCTTGTAATTTCTTGTAAATAAATGTAAAGAGAGTTGGACTTTGTTAACTAAGACCTGTGATCTTCTTTCCAATATGCTTGGAGTGATCATGTTATGATGAAGACTTCTTTTTCTTATTTAATTAATCGAGATCTTAAGCTTTTTGTTGACACAACCCTATCAGCAATACTTTGAGAGTTTTCTTTATAAGCACTACACGGATGCAATTAATATAGTAATTAATTATTACATGGGCTTTCAATGACACCACATAGATCATGCATGTTCTAATATTCTCAGACTTGCTTTTTTGATCTTGCCAACTAGTCCATCTCCATTAAGAAGCCTTAACTTACTCTTTCATGTGTTTTGCTGAAGTTTCTACTAAAAGTCTACAATGTGAGTTAATTTCTGGTCCCAAAACCACAGTACTGCCAAGTTTCACAGAGCTTTCCATTCCAAAATAGAAACAATGTCACAGTGACATGACTGTGAAAGTAATTAATCCAGTCGCATCTTAGTTAATCGCTATTGTTGGCATTCTCCAAAATCAGTGTATTTTTATTTTGAAACAACATGAGGCATGCTTAATAAACTGAGAAAACCTTGCCTTTTGAGTTAAATCATGGCTTTCCTGATCATGATCAGCTGTTTTGTGCCATCCTGAGCCCACAAAGGTCTATTGCACAGTCTACCTTTACAAATAGACTTTCATGTTAGTCTGTTACTAATAGAAACTTTATGTCCGTAAATGATGCAACGATACATAGCAATTGATAGAATATTGCACTAGTCCTACAAAGGAAAGATGACTCAATGGTTATAAGTCAAACCCAACAAATTGGGCTTCCAACCTAAGAAACAATAAGAATTAAGGTTCTAGGTTCCTAGGAAAAGTTATATTCTCCTAGACCAAGTACTCCTTTGAAATTCAGGAGAATGAAAATTCTATAATCACCTCTTCCCCGAGTTGCTAACTGATTTTCAGAGTCACGAAGATGTTCTGGGATTGAAATAAAGGACCCATCTAATTTTCCTCCATATACTGTATGTTCCACCAAGTGCAGAGAGATAGACAAGCACCTCCTCACTTCTTCCTTCAGTCCATCCCAAGGTAGCCCACAGTCCACTTCAGGAATCTGCCATCCCTGGCTGGCAGTTCACATTGCTGCTGGCTCCAGAAAACATGTCGAAAGCAGAGAGGGACTCCTTGGGCCAGGTTGCTGCAACCCAGAAAAATATACGAGGTCCATAAGTGGTTTATATAAAATGAACATTCTCCCACCACCATGGACATGGCAGGAAGGACACAGACGCTCTGTGTAGGCAATGAATTCCTCTCTGCAGGTAAAGAACACACTGCTTTCACCTCCTAATTTGGAGAATTGGGCAGATTATATTCTCAGAGCACCAAATTCCTTAGACAACAAATAAAGGGAAAACTCTTAGAATGAGGACTTTCACAAATTCTCAGGATGACCTGACTTGCTAGCCTGTTTCTCTCTTTGTAGTGCGGATTCTTTGACCGAGCAAGACCCCCCCAGGATGATATGAATGACAGGGAACAGCTGACCAATGAGAAAACCCCTGAGGCGTGAAAAGGAAAACCAAAGACCAAACAAACTCCGACACTGGTCCAGTTCAAAGAAAAGAACGATCAGGAAGGTTCAACCAAGGTTTTCCTCTACCTGCCAGTGTCCTAAGAATTGGAAAGGCCATGGTATCACCTTGTCTACACTGTGCTTTAGAAAACCTGCCTCGGATCCCAGTGACCCTTTTCCGGAAGGAAGCATCCTTGACGCTGCAGAAACAATGGACAATCGCGGAAGATGTCTTTGGCTTGAGTCCTTCCGTATTTGGCAGACACTTTGAAATGGGTATGGGAACATGAGGTTGCTTTCCAGATGAATCCAACTGAAGTCTCAAAGATGCAATGTCTGAATTAGGATAGACTTTAGAAGGTGAACTAGGACCAAACCTTCCGACACTACTGTATCCAACGGAATATCTGACACCTCCCTCTGGAAAAGAAACATTTCTAATGACGTTACTGCTCAGGGAGACCAACCTATGCTGTTGGGACTGTGAAAGTACTTTGGAAACGGCAAAGATCATCTTTGTAAGTGAGGATAACGATTTATTTATTTATTTTCCATGGCTCTAGGCTGATACTCTAGAGGATTTGGAAATTAAGATTTGGTTCGCTGGTTTTCAAAATCACTCACTAGATTTCCTTCCGAGATATCCAGTTTGTGCATAATATATCATTTAGCAGAACTTAGTCAGGATTTAGACAGCGTTAAAGAAAAGCAAATTGGTATTCGAAGACCGTTTCACTCAACACCTTGTTGCCTTCTACCTGAAATTACTTTTATTCACACTTTCCAGGGCCTCACATCTGCTTAAGTTAGCTTTGCAAAAAGTTGCATTTGTATTTCATTTTACAAAAAAAAAATAATAATAATCTTTCCATTGACTTAATTAGCAATATACAAATTTCCAGGGACTCTTGACCCTAGGTGGTGCTTAAAAGTAATGGTAAAATTTCTAGAGTCCATTAATAAAAAAGCAATTTAATAATTTGGGTAAACATATTATTTTTAATATCTACAAGAGGCAATGCCAACATTTAGCTTGGTATTAAACACCTATTCTTTTCTACTACACCTCAAACTTATATTCACAGAAAAGACATGTTAAACATAAATAGGAGGAAACATAAAGTTAGGCAGATGTGAGATGAACCTAGAAAACATGTTCCTAGGGATTTTATTTAGAATTGCCTATTCCCACTTTACTATTCATTTTTACTGCTAATCTTTATAGTACATGACTTTGGAAAATAATTTTTACTTAAGCTATTTTCCCATTGTCTTTAATTTAACCATCACAGAAACTTTATGTTTAAAACTCTTGTAAATAATCCATAATCATGTGTAACAGTATCATTTTTCAAGTAAAATTGACCAGCCAAATTTATACAGTCTGCCAAGTTTGTATCCTTTTTATGATAATGAAAAACTATTATGAAGAGATGCTGAACAAATTTTATATTTATGTGCAATATTTTATAGACCTATGTATCAAAAGCATGTTTACACTGGCATTAGTTATTTTTAAAATTAATATCCTGAATATTAAGTATGATAGAACCAGCAGACCCAAATCCTTAAGTTTATGAAGCAGTTGGAAAATTTATATCCCTATTTCAACAATCACACTTGATTTGAAAGATGAACCAGACTCACAGACACTAAATTTTCGGTCATGACTTAACCTGGAGAGGAGCCATTTGGTTACAGCTGCACAACTTCTTTGGAAACCAAACGAAAGGCACATGGACGAACACACTGAACAGTTCGTATTCTGCCCGCTTGTGAGTTAAATTCTGTCACAGTAGTGGTTTCAAGCTGTCAGGAACCCAAGTCTGGCTCCCAGTGTGTGTGGCTCCCTGGGTGAGAACTGCACATGTTTCAAAGAGTTGGAGGGTCCCACACCAGCCTCAGGGGGTCTTAGGTGTTAGTTGTCTGGGTAGAATTGGTCGTACAGGGAGGTGGCCGTTTCTGTAAGATGACTGGAGGGAGGGATGTCTCTCCAATCATATCACAGAGATGGGTCTCTCTTCCCCCAAATAAAGCCCTAACTCTTCTCGTCATGCCTGACTTCTGGCCAAGAGAGAATAAAAGATCCCTGAGAAAACACACCTATTGCCTTTTAAGCTAACCTGTGCGAAGGAACTCTTAGGTCTGGGACCCTATGAGCCAGGGCGTACAGACACCTGGAGGAGACTCCAGGTGCCAGGGGCAAGGCTGGATCCAGAACAGAGCAGGTATGAGGACTTCAGAGGCAAGCTCCAAGCTCACAGTCTCAGCCAAGAGTCGTCCCCGTCTAGAAGGACAGGCGCTGCCACCTGCAGGCAGTTCACAGACGGCCATCAACGAACACTGAGGTCAGGTGCGTTCTTGAGCATCCCCGCCCCCCCTCCGCATGGAGAATATTCTACCAGTGCACTGAGTGAATCTGCTTCTCATCATGTAAAGCCAATCACCTTCATCATTCATAATGTGCCGTGCTTCTCTTAGAATCCATCTATATTTTAGATATGCCTTTTGAAATACTTGCAGCTAGCTTTTAAGAATGGGAAAAAAATGGGCAAATCAAGTTTTATAAACTTGGAGATTTTTATACACTAAGTAAACAACATGGACCAGTCGCCACTGAAGCCCCACTCTTTGAACTCAACTCTTGCTTTATTTAAATACACGTGTAGATATCTGTGAAGATTTTCATGTACCTATTTACCTTGTCACTAATAAAATTAAAAATTAAAGACATGATGACATATTTGTGGTTTGTTTCACAAGCAACATAAAGCTTTCCCACAATGGCAGACATCAAAGGTTTCTGTCTTTACGCCTTCATTTACTTATTTATTTATTTATTTATTTTTGGCTGCACTGGGTCTTCGTTGCTGTGTGGGCTTTCTCTAGTTGAGGCGAGCAGGAGCTGCTCCCCGTTGCGGTGCGCAGGCTTCTCGTGGCGGTGGCCTCTTCTGCGGCAGAGCACGGGCTCCAGGGGCACAGGCTTCAGTAGTTGTGGCACATGGGCTCAGCAGTTGTGGCACACAGGCTCACAAGTTGTGACTCGTGGGCTCTAGGGTGCAGGCTCAGTAGTTGTGGTGCACGGGCTCAGTAGTTGCTCCGCGGCACGTGGGATCTCCCCGGACCAGAGCTCAAATCCATGTCCCCTGCGTTGGCAGGTGGACTCCTAACAAATGTGCCACCAGGGAAGTCCCACGCCTTGATTCTTTACTACAAAAACATTTAACATTGGAAGAGATTTGAAAGAGCGAGAACACGACACTTCTCTGGGATGATGAACATGTTCTAAGCTTAGATTGTGGTGATGTCTGCATGAATAAACTAAGAAGGACTGGATTGTACGCTTTAAATCGGTGAATTTTATGGCATGTGAATTACATCGCAATACATATGTTTAAAAAGGTGTGAGTCATTTCCAGTACCTACACTTTCATACAACTGATTCCTTTTCTCTACACTGCTGTCAAATTTTGGCCATATGAAAATCTTTGCTTTTTTATGAAGCCTTCTTCGAGTCTTCGGCCAACTTAAAGGCTCCTCCTGTTCTCCAACGGCATTTTGTGAATGACTACGCTTTTCCATTTGTTCTCATGACTGTTTTCCAGCTGGGCCGACTCTCTGTGTGAGCAGGAATATCTTTCACCTTTGTGTTTCCTACACCTAGCACCAACATCTGTTATACAGTCAGCGCTCAAAAGCCGTTCTAAAGTGAATGAATGAATATACATATGTGCACAGTGGTAATCATGGGAAATATGTACTCCTGTAACCTGCTCCCATTATGAAGCTTGGAGATACACACATTTGTTATCCTATTCATAGTGTTCACACAGTGTTGTTATAATAGTTACCCAATGTTTGATCCAATTAGCAGATCATCATGTGTTTAACCAACCCTCCTATTGGAAATATTTGTTCACAGATTCATATATTAAGAATAGCATTGAATCTGAATAGCACTGAATTGAATAGCATTGAAATTGAATACTTTCATACATGAGGCTTCTTTTTGGTTATTTCAATGAGTGAACTTCAAAAGAGTGAGGTGGTTTGCTTAAAGTATATGAAGAATTTTGTAGTTCTTGATAATATATGTTAAGAGGACTAGATCAATTTGCAGTAACCTAAAATACCATTTCCTTCATAATTCTGTCAGCATTTTACAATACTTTGGTAATTGTTTTCAAATATTACTTTCTTTCAATTTGTATTTCACTGGAATTTGGTACATTTAATGTACACATTTGAGTTCCAATATTTATCAACCATTTAATACAGAGCAATTTATTGCTCATAAAGGTATTTAAATAGTTGCCACTTCTCTGGTGTTCATGAATTACAGTGAAAAGAACCCAGTGCCTGGATGCTTTGCTGATAGCCGAAAGCAAGCAGTAGGATGAATGCTTCACTTCATACTGTATATTCACTCATACTTTAAAGCCTGGACATATCTAAAAACTCAGGGTGGTCCAGAGGTGCCTATGTATCCCACGTAAAAGGAAATAAGATTCAGGAATATTGGTGCTGAAAATCAATGCGCCATCCCAGTACAAACTAGCTGAGTGGGGCAAGACTTCCCGCGGCACACCCAGAATAATCCATAACGGGCTAGCCCCACCGGTCAGAGCCTGCCCACGCTCATAGTGGGGGACGCGAAAGAAGTCTTGTCGTGTCTTGAGAGTAGCAAAGTGCTGTCTAGTTGTATGTATGCAACAAGAGCTCAGCCTTCTCCCCAAATTCTGTTGATAACTTTGTCACTTCCAGCCATTTTACATGCAGACACTGAACAGCATCAAAACTTTCTAAAGGTTGAGTTGAGATCTGGGTGCCTAGAGTGGGCAAAATAAGATAAGGATCCCTCCTTGGAGAATTCTGAGAAAAGGCAGAATTCCCTCCAGAGCCGCACACTTCCTCTGTGAAAGGTGACCATCTCACAGGTTACCTTTATAAGACACAGTACCCTGGTGACCTCAGGAAGAACCAAAACATGAGCACCTTTGGTTGCTATCCATGAATGCCAACACAGTACCTCCCTAGGGCCTAGTGTTCTTTTCCGCACAGACAGCAGATTTTCTCCTTCAGAATTGTGATCACATTAAAAGTTGATTTCTGGCCTTCTAAGCTTGCATCCTTCCACGCTGTCCTCTCCCTTCTCGCCACCCACCACCTGATCTGGAGGAGCCGGCTCAGTCTGTTGCTGCCAAACAACATGTGGAAACGGTACGTGGGACCAGGCATCCCGAGCACCAGGCCTGGGCCTCCTCTTGCCTCACCTGGGCCCACCCACTGGGCACGGGGCAGAAGAGGAGCTCTCCCTTCATTTTTGAGCCGTGTGGCTGACAGGGTCTTGGTGCTCTAGCCAGGTGTCAGGCCTGAGCCTCTGAGGTGGGAGAGCCAAGTTCAGGACATTGGTCCACCAGAGACCGCCCAGCCCCATGTAATATCAATCAGCGAGAGCTCTCCCAGAGACCTCCATCTCAACACTAAGACCCAGTTCCACCCAACAGCCAGTAAGCTCGAGGGCTGGAGGCCCCATGCCAAACAACTAGCAAGACAGAAACACAACCGCACCCATTAGCAGAGAGTCTGCCTAAAATCATACTGAGTTCACAGACACCCCAAAACACACCACTGGACATGGTCCTGCCCACCAGAAAGACGAGATCCAGCCCCACCCACCAGAACACAGGCACTAGTCCCCTCCACCAGGAACCTACACAAGCCATGGAACCAACCTCACTCACTGGGGGCAGACACCAAAAACGACGGGAACTACAAACCTGAAGCCTGCGAAAAGGAGACCCCAAACACAGTAAGTTAAGCAAAATGAGAAGACAGAGAAACACAGCAGATGAAGGAGCAAGGTAAAAACCCACCAGACCTAACAAATGAAGAGGAAATAAGCAGTCTACCTGAAAAAGAATTCAGAGTAATGAGAGTAAAGATGATCCAAAATCTTGGAAACAGAATGGAGAAAATACAAGAAACGTTTAACAAGGACCTAGAAGAACTAAAGAGCAAACAAACAATGATGAACAACACAATAAATGAAATTAAAAATTCTCTAGAGGGAATCAATAGCAGAATAGCTGAGGCAAAAAACGGATAAGTGACCTCGAAGATAAAATAGTAGAAATAACTGCCACAGAGAAGAATAAAGAAAAAAGAATGAAAAGAATTGAGGACAGTCTCAGAGAGCTCTGGGACAACATTAAATGCATCAACATTCGAATTATAGGGGTCCCAGAAGAAGAGGAGAAAAAGAAAGGGGCTGAGAAAATATCTGAAGAGATTATACTTGAAAACTTCCATAACATGGGAAAGGAAATAGTCAATTAAGTCCAGGAAGCACAGAGAGTCCCATAAAGGATAAATCCAAGGAGAAAAATGCCAAGATACATATTAAACAAACTATCAAAAATTAAATACAAAGAAAAAATATTGAAAGCAGCAAGGGAAAAAGAAACAAATAACATACAAGGGAATCCCCATAAGGTTAACAGCTGATCTTTCAGCAGAAACTCTGCAAGCCAGAAGGGAGTGGCAGGACATATTTAAAGCGATGAAAGGGAAAAACCTACAACCAAGATTACTCTACCCAGCAAGGATCTCATTCAGATTCGATGGAGAAATTAAAACTTTACAGACAAGCCAAAGTTAAGAGAATTCAGCACCACCAAAACAGCTTTACAACAAATGCTAAAGGAACTTCTCTAGGCAGGAAACACAAGAGAAGGAAGAGACCTACAAAAACAAACCCCAAACAATGAAGAAAATGGTAATAGGAACATACATATTGATAGTTACCTTAATTGTAAGTGGATTAAATGCTCCAACCAGAAGACGTAGACTGGCTGAATGGATACAAAAACAAGACCTGTATATCTGCTGTCTACAAGAGACCAACTTCAGACCTAGGGACACATACAGACTGAAAGTGAGGGGATGGAAAAAGATATTCCATGCAAATGGAAACCAAAAGAAAGCTGGAATAACAATTCTCATATCAGACAAAATAGATTTTAAAATAAAGGCTCACAAGAGACAAAGAAGGACACTACATAATGCTCAAGGGATCATTCCAAGAAGAAGATATAGCAATTAGCAATATAGCAATATAGCAAGAAGAAGATATAGCAACCCAACATAAGAGCACCTCAATACAATAAGGCAAATGCTAACAGCCATAAAAGGGGACATCAACAGTAACGTAATCATAGTAGGGGACTTTTAACACCCCACTTTCACCAATGGACAGACCAACCAAAATGAAAATAAGTAAAGAAACACAAGCTTGAACTGATACATTAAACCAGATGGACTTAATTGATATTTATAGGACATTCCATCCAAAAACAACAGAATACACTTTCTTCTCAAGTGCTGATGGAACATTCTCCAGGAAAGATCATATTTGGGTCAGAAATCAAGCCTTGGTAAATTTAAGAATACTGAAATTATATCAAGTACCTTTTCCGATCACAATGCTATGAGACTAGCTATCAATTACATTTAGAGAAGAGCTAACACCTATCCTTCTCCCACTCTTCCAAAATATAGCAGAGGGAGAAACACTCCCAAATTCATTCTACGAGGCCACCATCACCCTGATACTAAAACCAGACAAAGATGTCACAAAGAAAGAAAACTACAGGTCAATATCACTGATGAACATAGATGCAAAAATCCTCCACAAAATACTAGCAAACAGAATCCAACAGCACATTAATCCAAAAAATCGTACACCACAATCCAGTGGGGCTTATCCCAGGAATGCAAGGATTCTTCAATATACAGAAATCAATCAATGTGATACACCATATTAACAAACTGAAGGATAAAAACCGTATGATCATCTCAATAGATGCACAAAAACTTTCAACAAAATTCAACACCCATTTATGCTAAAAAAAAAAAAAAACTCTCCAGAAATTAGGCATAGAGGAAACCAACCTCAACATAGTAAAGGCATAGATGACAAACCCACAGCCAACGTCGTTCTCAATGGTGAAAAAGTGCAACCATTTCCTCTAAGATCAAGAACAAGACAAGGTTGCCAACCCTCACCACTATTATTCAACATAGCTTTGGAAGTTTTAGCCATGGCAATAAGAGAAGAAAAAGAAATAAAAGGAAACCTAATCAGAAAAGAAGGAAAACTGTCACTGTTTGCAGATGACATGATATTATACATAGAGAATCCTAAAGAGTCTACCAGAAAACAACTAGAGCTAATCAATGAATTTGGTAAAGTAGCAGGACACAAAATTAATGCACAGAAAGCTCTTGCATTCCTATACACTAATGATGAAAAATCTGAAAGAGAAATTAAGGAAACACTCCCATTTACCACTGCAACAAAAAGAAGAAAATACCTAGGAATAAACCTACTTAAGGAGACAAAAGACCTGTATGCAGAAAACTATAAGACACTGATCAAAGTAATTAAAGACGATACAAACAGATGGTGAGATATACCATGTTCTTGGATTGGAAGAATCAACAATGTGAAAATGACTCTACTAACCCAAAGCAATCTACAGATTCAATGCAATCCCTATCAAACTACCAATGGCATTTTTCACAGAACTAGAACAAAAAATTTCACAATTTGTATGGAAACGCAAAAGACCCCAAATAGCCAAAGCAATCTTGAGAAAGAAAAACGGAGCTGGAGGAATCAGGCTCCCTGACTTCAGACTATACTACAAAGCTACAGTAATCAAGACAGTATGGTACTGGCACAAAAACAGAAATATAGATCAACGGAACAGGATAGAAAGCCCAGAGATAAACCCATGCACATATGGTCACCTTATCATTGATAAAGGAGGCATGAATATACAATGGAGAAAAGATAGCCTCTTCAATAAGTGGTGCTGGGAAAACTGGACAGCTACATGTACCAGAATGAAATTAGAACACTCCCTAACACCATACACAAAAATAAACTCAAAATGGATTAAAGACCTAAATGTAAGGCCAGACACTATCAAACTCTTAGAGGAAAACGTAGGCAGACATGCTATGACATAAATCACAGCCAGATCCTTTTTGACCCACCTCCTAGAGAAATGGAGAGAAAAACAAAAATAAATAAATGGGACCTAATGAAACTTCAAAGCTTTTGCACAGCAAAGGAAACCATAAACAAAACAAAAAGAAAACCCCCAGAATGGGAGAAAATATTTGCAAATGAAGCAACTGACAAAAGATTAATGTCCAAAATATACAAGCAGCTCATGCAGCTCAGTATCAAAAAAACAAACAACCCAATCCAAAAATGGGCAGAAGACCTAAATAGACATTTCTCCAAAGAAGATATACAGATTGCCAACAAACACATGAAAGGATACTCAACATTACTAATCATTAGAGAAATACAGATCAAAACTACAATGAGGTATCACCTCACAGCAGTCAGAATGGCCATCATCAAAAAATCTAGAAACAATAAATGCTGGAGAGGGTGTGGAGCAAAGAGAACCCTCTTGCACTGTTGGTGGGAATGTAAATTGATACAACCACTATGGAGAACAATATGGAGATTCCTTAAAAAGCTAAAAATAGAACTACCATATGACCCAGCAATCCCACTACTGGGCTTATACACTGAGAAAAACATAATTCAAAAAGAGACATGTACCACAATGTTCACTGCAGCTTTATTGACAATAGCCAGGACATGGAAGCAACCTAGGTGTCCATCGACAGACGAATGGATAAAGAAGATGTGGCACATATACACAATGGAATCTCACTCAGCCATAAAAAGAAATTGAGTTATTTGTAGTGAGGTGGATGTACCTAGAATGTGTCATACAGAGTGAAGTAAGTCAGAAAGAGAAAAACAAATACCGTATGTTAACGCGTATATATGGAATCTTAAAAAAAAAAATGGTTCTGAAGAACCTAGGGGCAGAACAGGAATAAAGACACAGACGTAGGGAATGGACTTGAGGATAAGGGGAGGGGGAAGGGTAAGCTGGGACGAAATGAGAGAGTAGCATGGGCATATATACACTCCCAAAGGTAATACAGATAGCTAGTGCGAAGCAGCCACATAGCACAGGGAGATCAGCTTGGTGCTTTGTATCCACCTAGAGGGGTGGGATAGGGAGGGTGGGAGGGAGACACAAGAAGGAGGGGATATGGGGATATATGTATACATAGAGCTGATTCACTTTGTTACACAGCAGAAAGTAACACATCATTGTAAAGCAATTATACCCCAATAAAGATGTTTAAAAAATTTTTTAAATAAAAAGTTGATTCCTTTAGCATGCAACATTTTAAAGCATTGAAATTTTAAACTCATTTTAGATCTAAGTAAAATCCAAAGAATGCCCCCTCCCCAGTGACGCTTAAGTCAACTGCTAGTTCAGAACAGCCAGAGCACATATGGCACCACGCTGCTTGCCATGTCACACTCTCCCCCACCTTGACCCCCCAAACCATCTGCCTGACACACTGCCTTTTGGAATTGTTTATAAGTTCTCTGTTATTTAGGGTCGTTGACCAAAATCCATATGGAAACGTAGCCTGAGACTAGCACCTCCTGACAATAAAATGCCTCGACTTTAACTTCTATGCGTGCCATGATATGACACAGTAGGGCTGTTCCTAATATGTCTGCGCTCCTGCTCACTTTGATCGCGCACCGTTTCATAGGAAAAACAAAGCCATCAGAAGATTGTCCTGCTGTCCAACTTTTAGGTTGGCATTCTTTTATGCAGTAACAATGGACCGCCCTGGTTTTTAATTGTGAGATTTCAACTTTCAGTCACTGAATCGACTTCAGTGTATGAGCAAATTGAACAATTTTTATTTCTATAAAAATTTTTAATTTTTGAAAACTCCAT
Source organism: Phocoena sinus (assembly GCF_008692025.1). Classification (NCBI taxonomy): domain Eukaryota; kingdom Metazoa; phylum Chordata; class Mammalia; order Artiodactyla; family Phocoenidae; genus Phocoena; species Phocoena sinus. The sequence continues at coordinate 6,757,812 of NC_045764.1, forward strand.
GTATCTCCTCTATATTAGTTTCCTAGGGCTTCCATCACAAAGTACCACAAACTGGGTGGCTTAAAACGACAGAAATTTGTTGTCACAGAGTTCTCCAGGCCAGAAGTCCAAACCAAGGCGTCAGCAGGGCCATGTTCCTCAGAAGGCACTAGGAAGGAGTTGCTTCCATGCTTCTCCTGTAGCTTCTAGTCATCTCAAGCGCTCCTTGGTTTGTAAAGGCATCACTGCATTCCTCCCACCTTACATGGCATCCCCCCTGCCTATCTCATGTCATCTTCTCCTTGTGTCTGTGTTCGTGTTTCCCCTTTTGATAAGGACACCAGGCATATTGGATTAGGCGCCAACCTACTGACCTCATTTAACGTGATCACCTTTGTAAAGACCCTATCTCCAAATCTGGTCACACTCTGAGTCCGGTTAGGACTTCACCATATCTTTGGGGGAGGATACAATTCAACTCATCACATCCCCCTTCATAAGTTTCTATTGCGTAGAACTGTTTGACAAGTGAACTGTTTGACAAGTGAACCCAAGATGACGAAGCACATCTGAATCAAGGGAAAGGCTGAGGAGTTTAAAGAGAGTATCTTTCTATCAGTCTTTTGATTTCTCTTCACTCAGGTAATACACAAGTGTTGCTGAGTACATGAGACGACTCATAAACGTTCGGATGCCTCCCCCTCACTTACTGCCTTCACGCACATATTAGAAGATTAAGACAACTGCACTTCTATATAATTTACTCATCTGTTCTGCTCTTCAATTTCTTACCACCACCCACGTTCTCATTCTCTCTTCTTCTCCCATGAAATAATCATCTTATTCTCGTGGACTCGATGGATAAATGTGCGTTTTGTGATATGAGAGAGGAGCTTCCTCACCAGTTGGAAACTAGAGGCTGCTGGTCACCGAGTTAGCGGGGAGCTGAAGGAAGTCCCTGTCTTGGGGCTGTAGGGCTTGCTCACCACCCCCACTCTTCAGCACAGGGAGAGCATGGCTTAGAGCTGCAAGGACCCAGAGCTGAGAAAAACGGCTACCGTAATGGATGAACAGAACCAAGCAAATGAAACAAGGGTAACTAGCATTCCCTGGGCCACACACTTGATGGTAGGAAGGGGTTTATCCCCCACCCCCCGCAAAAAGGGCAGGTCCCTCAGTGCCACAGACAGATGATGTGTCCATTTCTGGACACTGGTCTGGTTTCACAGGCTGGCCAACAGGCAGAGTCACAGCCCAGGAAGCAAACCTTCTCTTTCTTCTGCCTCCACCTTATCTGCTCTTCCCACCATCATCTTTCCCGGTCCTTATCCAGGAACTCATTGTGGTGGCTTGTTGCAGAGCACGGGCTCTAGGAACACGGGCTTCAGAAGTTGTAGCACATGGGCTCAGTAGTTGTGGCTCGAGGGCTCTAGAACACAGGCTCAGCAGTTGTGGCACACGGCCTTAACTGTTCTGCAAAATGTGGGATCTTCCCAGACCAGGGCTCGAACCCGTGTCCCCTGCACTGGCAGGCGGACTCTCAACCACTGTGCCACCAGGGAAGCCCGTTGACGTGTGGAATGCCTTCCACACCAGGTGAAAGACATTGACTATTTCCATTTGGCCAGTGGCCCTTCACCCCACTCAGCTCAAGGAGTTTATCCTAGCCGACAAGCTCCAGGCATCAGCTGCAGTCTCTGTATCTCATTACAGAGAGAACACCTAGAGCAACAGGCTTCTCAAGCTTTCCAGGTGAGGAACAGTTGAGGGACTTGGGGTTGTTTAACCTGGAGAAGACAATGTCTGGGGAAAAGTATTACCTGACTGTAAGTATATGAAGGATTATTATGAGGAAGTAGAAGTAGGAAGGAGTTGAGGATGGAATAATAAAAGTAATCATAACACATATACACTACCAAACGTAAAATAGATAGCTAGTGGGAAGCAGCCGCATAGCACAGGGAGATCAGCTCCGGGCTTTGGGACCACCTAGAGGGGTGGGATAAGGAGGGTGGGAGGGAGGGAGACGCAAGAGGGAAGAGCTATGGGAACATATGTATATGTATAACTGATTCGCTTTGTTATAAAGCAGAAACTAACACATAACACACCATTGTAAAGCAATTATACTCCAATAAAGATGTAAAAAAAAAGTAATCATAACAATAAAAATTGGAATGCATTAAGCATTTAGTCTGTGTCAAGTTGTCAGCCAAGTGCTTTAACATGCATTTCTTTTTCATTTAATCCTCACAGTCACCTTATGAGGCAGATTCTAGGGCTATTCCTGTTTTGTGATGAACTGAGGTTGAGGGGTAAGTAGCTTGACAGTTTACACCACAGCTGGTGGCAGAACAGACATTCAAAGCCAGGTCTGCCCAACTCCAGAGGCCAGGACCATACAACCTGCCATTTTCAACAAGTTGAGACTAACAATTCCATGCTGAAAGCAGAGAAGAAACCATTTAAGAAAATGGGGTTAAAATGGTTTTTCATGACCTTGGGGGTCCTTTTCACATTCTCCCAGAACCAGAGAATTAAAAAACGAGGGCTTCTAGGCATAAAAGCACAAAGCTGACTCCACCTTGTTTACAGAGAGCTGGGAATCAGAAGCACAGAACTTTTGTCCCCTTCTACTTTCTGAACTCTATTTAGATTCATTCACATGATGAAATATTCTTAACATCTTTCAACCCCTAAAGCTAGATATATGCTATTTTAATTCTCAGAATATATGGATAGAGAAACTCCTTTTTAAGGTCATTTACCAAGATTGAAGCTAACTCCCAAACCACAGGGATTTCAGAGTTTGAGAACAATGTATCTTAAATAGTTTTTTTCACACCAAAAAGCTACTGGTTAGAAACCTAAATGACAGAATAAACTTAATTTTCCAGATCAAAAAATCTAGACTTTTTCAGTTTTATTTCAGGAAACTGTGGCCTCATATAATATTCTGCCAAGACTTCAAACAATTGCTGTCCACCGATCTCACTGCCTAAGAGACTACTCTCATATTTTGTCTTCATCTTTTGGAAACCAGAGGTAATGAAGGATTAACCCCTAGCAAATAGATTTCCAATTTCATCCTCAACCTAGGAGACCTGCTAACTGCATAAGCAGCAAGGTTTGTTCATATGTAACTCAAGTTATATGACATTGAAAGACTGTACATTTTTTATCCAAGATGCTATCTGCACGATTAGAAGACTGAATCTCTCCTAACTCATCTCCAGTTGAACAGAGAGTGGGGGGAAAGACCATGGTCTTTTGTGGCTTGGACTTTGCATAAAGGAAACGTAATGACAATGTGTTGGCCAATGTTGTGGGACAGACAGCACTTCATCTGGGGTGGGTAGGAAGAGACTGATACAGAACGTGTTTTACTTTCTCTTTGAGTGCTGGGGTAACACTGTTTCCAAGAATTCATATTTATCCTTAGGAGTAGTAAGGGATGTGTGAGTGAGTGTGTGTGTGTAGACAGGACAGTCTACAAGGCACGCTGGTGGACAAGCTGGAAGGCAGCTGCACCTGGAGACCCAGAAGCTACCGTAAAGCATCCTAAGGATCATTGCTCCAGTCTGGATGCTCAGATGTGGAGAAACTTAGGGCTGCGAAGCAGGATGGGCACCAAGCGGAGGTCCAGCAAGTGAGAAAGGGAAGTTCCAGTGAGGCAGACTAAGACTGGCAACGTGGAGGACAGGGAAGATTTGTTTAGGGACAGAAACAAATTTCTGTCTTTGTCTGTCTTTGTCTTTGAATGTCTGTTCTGCCACCAGCTATGGTGTAAACTGTCAAACAAATTTCCCCTGCGGACAGGGGAGCAGGGAAGGCAACAGGAATCCCTATAAGGAACTTCACATCACGGGTGCTCTTCTCGTGGACAATGGGAAAGTAATGATCAACGTGAAGTTGATCACTTCCTTTCCTCCTCCACGGCAGTGCCTTTCAGGGACTCCATCTCAGTGGGATTTGACCCGCCCTTCAATGGCAGACTGCACTAATGGTCCCAGTTCTTCACTCTGCCCTCTAGCTGTGCTCCTTGGCACATGGCTTCAAGGCCCCCTATCCTTCTCCATGATTCTGAGTTCACCCTGTGACGCTTGGCCCCTGGGATGTTACCAGATGGGCAGCTGGCAGAGGCCTGAAAAAACCCGTGCGTGATACAGCTTGCACTCTGTTAACTCAGCCTTCCCGCGAGAAGGACATGCCGGGGTTAACCTCCCCATCCCAGGCGGAGGGCAAGAGACACGGGGAACAGAACCGCCCCCACCCAAGCCCAGTGCGGGTCAGCTGACCTCCTGCCAACCTGCAGACTCAAGAGAAATAACGTATGTAATAACGGAAGTAGCTCATCTGAGAGCAGGACAAGCTTGCAGGAAACCAGGGTCCACTCTCAGCCGCGACGCTATGCAGTTCCTCTGGAGGAGGAAGGGGAAGGGAGAATAAAGGGAGGCGGGGCACACCCTAACTCTCACCCCTACTGCAGCTTGGGTGGCATCCCACGGGGTGCGGCGTGCCTGGCCAGGGGTCACCAGGAGTAGGAGGGACTGTGGTGACCTGGGAGCAGGGAAGAGCTTCTCCTCACCCCACCCAGTCATATGCCAGGTCTGGAGATCATCCTAGGACAATTCTCCCCAATATACACTAGAGGAGGACTCCCTGCAGAAGAGGGAAAAATACCTCTTGGGCTACACAACATGATGTAAGTATAATGCAGTATTATATATAACGTAGACATATACATATATATATATGTACACACACACACACATTATATGTGCACTGAGCATTTTTAAAATTTGTACAGGCAAGTATCATAGGTACGTATGAATAGTGCTATAAACAAGGTAGCTAGTATATTAGCAACCCTTCACATCCTTTGAAGTGTCGTCTTCAGAGGACCCTTCTTTGAGAACTGTTACTGTAATGACAACATTACAAGGCTGAAATTGCTCAATTAATTGTTAAAAACTCCTCCTGCAGACTTCAGACCCTTCTCCAGTCAAATAAACACATCTACTTACAAGATATGTACCACAAAGAGACAGTGACACTTTGTGTTTTGTTTTTACCTCTTCCGGCTAAACGTGAGCACGTGTTGATTAACTGAAATAACATTCTCTGGATCGCACACAGACATGCTGTTGGGCTCCTCACCCAAAGGTAGAATGTGGGTTCCAGCTATTCGGATTGTGCCCACAAACAGCTTACATGTAAAATTAGAGTCCATTTTGTGCTTGATAGTTCGTAAGTCCGAAATTTTAACCAAAGTCAAATTCAACATTCCCATCACTGCTGGTGACCACGGCACTACTCTCACAGTAGTCACAACCATTCCACTCATCAACGCATTGAGTATCAGAGAAAAGGACCCATAAAACCTTGTCATCAGTTCCTCTGTTATTCTATACATAACCAGAGCCGAGTCTTTTGTGTCATTGTGGATTCCTCTCTTTTCCTCACATCCCATTAGCTACATTCCTCCAAGGCTTCTGCTTTTTGAACTCATCCTGTTATCACCACCCCCAATGACCCTCTGCAAAAATTATCACCTTAGCTGCCTAACCAGGGACTGACACACTTTCTCTCTCCCTCCCTCTCTCTCGCTCCCTCTCACACATACACACACTTATTTGACCCTTAGAGTACTTTCTAAATTTTAATTTGATTCCCATATGCAAACACACGCATATCTCTCTCCATCCTCAATCCTATAATCTGTGAGAGAACTGTTACAAGTAAATCACCCTTTTTAGTTCAGAACCAAGATTTTCCTGTGATATGAGTTATCATAAATTTTTTTGATCTAGTCCTTTTGACCCAACTCTATTCTTTTTTCCTTTATGAGACAGGAGAGAAACCACACTATACCAAGTATGTTATCACTGAAGTTGTAATTCAGTGTCTCCTGCTTTCGAGGTCACATGAGGAAAAAAAATTCTTAGCTGTGTTTTAGTCAAGACAAAAATTATGAGGAGGGAGAAGGAGTGAAGGGTTACATCTGGAGAGAGTTAAGTTCCGTGGCTGGAGAAGCAACTGGGACCATGCAACATAGCAGCTTCCCTCACGCAGCCTTTTTGCTGTAGTTTGAAATCGCGTGGGTTTTCAGATGGTGTGGGTTTTATTTGGAGACAAAGAATACTGGGTGTTTTCAGAGAGGAAATTCAACAACTGCTTCATGCTCTTAAACTTTTTGCCCTACATTTATGGACCAGGAAGATACTGTTAACTCAAACTGGAAGATCTTGGGGAAACTAAACCTTGCACAGCAGTTAACTGTTGGGCACTATTAGAGCTTCTGATAAGATTTTTGTGGAGTGCCTTTTTAAAACGGTTCCAAAACTTAAGGTCTTTTCATCTGTTCCTCTTTGATGACTGTGCTGCTCTTGCTTTACTCACTTCAGGGACCAGCAGCCTGATAATCCAAGCTGAAGTCATCCAGGGATGGTGACTCATGGCCTTGAGGGTTGCCGGCATTAATGTTCCTCAAATAGCCATACCTTTGCTGGAATCATCTGAGGATTTGTCATCCCTTCTCTTCCTCTCTTATGTGTCTACCTGCACCGTGTGATTAATGATAAAGAATAACTCTGGCATATAAAATCGTTTTGAAATGGAAAAGTTTCCACTGGAGTATAAAACAGTATCTCATCTGGGCTAAAAACATGACCTACTGTGCAAATTTCTGCCCCAAGTTGCTTAGAAGGGAAACAATGGACTTTCACTGTGTATAATCTTTAACAAATTGATAGTCTTCTCCTGAAAAGTTTTAGGTTAATAGATATCCATTTTGTAGGCTGAATCCTACAGCCAACACTCAATATTTTTCTATTTTATTCTTTTTTTGCTAATGTTGAAGTTTGCATATACTGGAGGATTCTTTCTCCCTCAGAATCACACCTACTCCCAAATAATTCATCCACAACATAGGCGCAACTTCTGTCCTTTTCTCACCGTTTTCTTGTGTTCTCTTTTCTCTAACACCCTCCCATCACAACATTACCGGACCAGGTTTGTTCTGCCAGATGTGCCACAAGCAGAACGTTGAGATGCCGAGGTTTGCAGCGAGGGTTTATTCACAAGGTAGCCAAGAGAGAACAGATCTCAGATCCACCTCCCTGAAGACAAGAGGCTCGGGGAATTTATGGGATAAGGCAGCAGGGCAGTCTGAGGCATGGAGAGTGTGGGGAAACATGACTGGGAAAAGGCGTGGTCATCATCCTGATTTTGTGCAGGTGTAACTAAGCTACCGGCCTCTACGTGTTCAAAACTGGAGTTTGGGATTAGCAGATGCAAACTGGTATATTTAGGATGGATAAACAAGGTCCTACTGTAGAGCACAGGGAACTATATTCAATATCCTGTGACAAAGCATAATAGAAAGGAATATAAAAAAGAATGTATATACATGCATAACTGAATCACTTTGCTGTACAGCAGAAATTAACACATTGTAAATCAATTATACTTCAATTTTAAAAAAATGGAGGCGCTTAGCACATCTGAGGGTGGAGTTTTCAGCCCTCTGACGTCAAAAGGACCTCACGCATGCCCAGTTGGCAGGTCGGTGGTCCTAGTCAGTCTTAACCAGCTCAGCTCCAGCTAGACGCTGCTGACTCCAAGTTTCTGAAAACACCTCGGGCAAACACCTTATTGTTTAGGCTCTGCGCTCCTTGAAGGACACAAGAGTCTTAAAATGACCTTGATTAGTGGAGTCAGGTGAAACGGATTTGACTAACGATTACTGAGGGCTTCACAGTTACTGGCGTTTTAACAGTGTCATAGCTTTCGCACTTATTGGGCACATCAGGGTTAATAATACCCTAAAGCACCTGAAAATGAAGCACAAGCACAGTAAATACAACTGGACTGATGATCAAAGTGAGGTCAGTGCCATCTTTGACGCAGGAGATGAATCAATGTATTCTAGAAGGACGGCCTTGTGGCCTGGGAGCCACAGTGAAGCCTGTGGACATGACTTCTGTTACTGGGGATTTATTTGGCCCATAAAGTACTTTTGTTGTTGTTGTTAATTTCATGGTTTCTATTTTTTTTTTAACATCTTTATTGGAGTGTAATTGCTTTACAACTGTGTGTTAGTTTATGCTTTATAACAAAGTGAATCAGCCATATGTATACATATATCCCCATATCTCCTTCCTCTTCTATCTCCCTCCCACCCTTCCTATCCCACCCCTCTAGGTGGTCACAAAGCAGCCACATAGCATAAAGTACTTTTTAAATTTTAATTTGATTTCTATATGCAAAGCTTTGGAGCTGCACATAAATACCCAGATTTATGACCTCTTGAAAAGCTAGAAGATCAGCAAGTGGGCCTACATCCTACAGTAACAAGCAGCTGGTCTCTGGCAGCAGGGCCCCTTCAGACAACAAGGTCTCCTCACCGACTACAATCCCCACCCAGCCCTCTTCACTCGTGACCCACCTGGTCCCAACAAGCACTTCAATTGCGAAGGAAGGGCAGCTTTCCACCTAAGATGAAGCCGCATAAGAGAGGCTTCCACACAGGGAGAAAATTTTGCTCTTCAATGTTGAATACCCCAGTGACAAACATGCCTCAACCAATAAAGCCACTCATGTGTATAAGATCATGTTCATGAGTTTTTAAGGAATACATTAAACATGGATAAACCACAGGGAAACCAAGCAAAATTACTTAGTGAAGACAAATCATTTCTTTAAAGTATTGCACTTTAAAAGTGACCTCCTGGTAATATTTTAAAGGTTTATTAGCTACTGTTTTCAAACGATGAAGAGAAGAGTTTCATTATGCTAATCAACAGCATCACGTGGAACACACAAAGACAGAAGGAAGACTCATTACAGCAAAATTCCATGAGAAGGTCCTGTCTTCCTGATGTAGTCTTGACACTAAGGGTCACATAGATGCAGGCTGACCACCTGTCTACACAGACCGACAATCGGTGGTGCTGGCAGCTGGGGTGTTTTGACTCAGATCTTTATAAAAATAAAAAAGTGACTAGTTGGGAATGGCTGAGTACACTCTCTATGAGAGAATATATGCAGTGAGAATATACGCACACACACATATATAAATAAAAACTATAAAAGACATAGAGTTGTTTCTATCACTTTGGTATGCCTCCTCACTAAAAACTCACTGACAGAATTGGAAAACCCAAGTTAAACTGGCTTATGCAAAAAATAAATGTCTTGGCTCATGTCATGGAAAAGCTCCGGAGCAGCTTGACCTGAATATCCAGTCTGTCTCCCTTTCTTGGCTCTGAGCTCCCCATGCTGCCTTTGGTTTTTGGCTCTCCATGGTGATAAGATGGCTCCCCGCATCTCCAGGATTCAAGCCTGTAAGCCTCTCTCCCAAAGGTCCCAGAAAAAGTCTTTTAGCTGACTCAGATAAGTCCGACCCTTACCTAATAACGATGACCAGGCAAATGCAATGTTCTAGTTGGCCAGGTCTGAATCACACACTCACATCTGATATGAAAGAGGAAATCTCCCTATTCTGCAGGTCAGAAGTCTGAAATGGGTTTCACTGGGCTAAAATCAGTGTTAGGAGGGCTGTGTTCCCTCTGGAAGCTCCACAGGAGAATCTGTTACCTTGCCTTTTCCAGCTGCTGGAGGTCGCCTGTATTCTTTGGATCACAGCCCCTTCCTTCATCCTCAAAGTCAGCAGCACAGCATCTTCAAATCTCTCTCTGACTTGGACCTCCTCTTCTGCTTCCCTTTGTCACTTTAAAGGACCCTTGTGATTACACTGGGCCCATCCAGAAAACCCAGGATAATCCCCTTACTTCAAGATCACTTAATTAGCATCCTTTGCTCCACCTGCATCCTTAACTCCCCCTTGACATATCACGTGGCACATTCACAGACGCCATGAGTCGAGCAAGGACATTCTGGGGGGATGGGGGTATTCTATCCTACCACAAGTCCAAGATGAATTATCTTCTGTGATCTCAAGGTGATCTAATTTTACACTATCTGCTCAGGATTTCTTCATTCTTCAGAGTCCTTTCTGCTAAGCCACTGCTTGGGAATTCATTCACTCATTCATTTAATAAACAGGCACTGACTAGCTACTATAGGCAAAGCACAGTTTAGGCACTGAATATACAACGGTAAACAAGATGTTCCCCTCCCTCATAGAGTATAGAGTCTCATGGATGAGCAGACCACGCATAAGCTAACAAATAAGTAATATTTAAATAGTTATTATACATCTATTTCTATGGGGGCTTTTTTAATCTCCAGAGTGGGAGATTAAATATTGGCTGTGTCAGAGATTCTACTGCTCTCTGTTTTTCTACCTAGACTCTGTGTCTACACTCCCTCTAAGTGGTTAAGGTCAATGAAGAAAGTCCCAGCCGAAGCAGGGGCCCATGGCACAGAAACAGGGCAACCATGACCCTCCATACAACATCTTTTTTAATTGAACTATAGTTGATTGACAATATTATATTAGTTTCAGGTATACAACATACTGATTCAATATTTTTATAGATTATCTTCCATTTAAAGTTATTACAAAACAATGGCTATACAATATAAACCTGTGTAATACAATATATCCTTGCTGCTTATCTATTTTATACATAATAGTTTGTATCTCTTAATCCTATACCCCACCTTGCCCCTGCTTCTTCTCATTGGTAACTACTAGTTTGTTCTCTATATCTGTGCATCTGTTTCTGTTTTGTTATATACATTCATTTGTTTTATTTTTTACATTCCACACATAAGCGAAAACAGAGAGTATTTGTCTTTCTCTATGCGACTTATTTCACTAAGTATAATACTCTGTAGGTATATCTATGTTGTTGCAAATGGCAGAATTTCATTCTTTTTATGGCTGAGTAATATTCCAGTACTTCCTCTTTATCCATTCATCTGTCGATGGACACTTAAGTTGCTTCTGTGTCTTGGCTACTGTAAATTATGCTGCTATAAACACCGGGGTACATGTATCTTTTCAAATTAGAGTTTTCATTTTCTTCACATATACACCCAGGAGTTGGAATTGCTGATCTTATGGTACTTCTATTTTCAGTTTTTTAAAAAACCTCCATACTGCTTTCCATAGTGGCTGCAGCAATTCACATTCCCACCAACAGTGTACTAGCGTTCCCTTTTCTCCACATCCTCTCCAGCACTTGTTATGTGTAGACTTTTTGATGACAGCCATTCTGACAGGTGTGAGGTGATACCTCATTGTGGTTTTGATTCATTTCTCTGATGATTAGCGATGTGGAGCATCTTTTCATGTGCCTGTATGTCTTCTTTGGAAAAATGTCTATTCAGGTCTTCTGCCAAATTTTCAATTGGCATGTTTGTTTTTTTGATATTGACCTGTATGAGCTGTTTATATATTTTGGAGATTAGACCCTTACTCGTCATATCATTTGCAAATATTTTCTCCCATTCGGTAGGTTGTCTTCTTGTTTTGTCAGTGGTTTCCTTTGTTGTGCAAAAAGCTTTTAAGTCCCGTTTGTTTATTTTTGCTTTTACTTCTTTTGCCTTAAGAGAGAGATCCAAAAAATTATTGCTATGATTTATGTCAAAGAGTGTTCTTGCCTATGTGCTCTTCTAGGAATTTTACGGTTTTGGGTCTTACACTTAGGTCTTTAATCCATTTTGAGTTATTTTTGTGTATGGTGTTAGGGGATGTTATAATTTTATTCTTTTACATGTAGCTGTCCAGTTTTCCCAACATCACTTATTGAAGAAACTGTCTTTTCTCCATTGTATATTCTAGCCTCCTTTGTCATAGATTAATTGACCATAGGTGCGTGGGTTTCCATATAACATCTTTAAATGACAACACTTCCCCAACCCATGCTCTTCATCTCTGCCAGACCAGCAGTTCAAGGGTTATTTACATGTTAATCACTTCACGTCTGACATCATGTTAGTTAAGTAAGTAGGAAGTACAAAACTACCTAGAACAAATTAAGGGGGAGAAAGGGAACAGTTTCTATAAGTCAAGTGCATGAGTGATAAGAAGGAGATAGAATTATGCAGGATGGATGCCCACTCCTTAAATATTATCTGTCTATACTTAATATACCATTATGTAGGAGCTTTAAGTCTGTAACTTGATCTTTTTGTTGTATCATCATGACCAAGTCCATGCCATAGTGTCCTTATTTATAAGAAGTGGGTAAAGATGGGCAATCCTTCACACAACTATAATGAGGTTATTTTTTTTAACATCTTTATTGGAGTATAATTGCTTTATAATGGTGTGTTAGTTTCTGTTTATAACAAAGTGAATCAGCTATACGTATACATATATCCCCATATCTCTTTCCTCTTGCATCTCCCTCCCACCCTCCTTATCCCATCCCTCTAGGTGGTCACAAAGCACCAAGCTGATCTCCCAGTGCTATGTGGCTGCTTCCCACGAGTTATCAATTTTACATTTGGTAGTGTATATATGTCCATGCCACTCTCTTACTTTGTTGCAGCTTCCCATTACCCCTCCCTGTGTCGCCAAGTCCATTCTCTACATCTGTGTATTTATTCCTGTTCTGCCCCTAGGTTCTTCAGAACAATTTTTTTTTTTTTAGATTACATATATATGTGTTAGCATACAGTATTTGTTTTTCTCTTTCTGACTTACTTCACTCTGTATGACAGACTCTAGGTTCATCCACCTCACTACAAATAACTCAATTTCATCTCTTTTTATGGCTGAGTAATAGTCCATTGTATATATGTGCCACATCTTCTTTATCCATTCATCTGTCGATGGACATTTACGTTGGTTCCCTGTCCTGGCTGTTGTAAATAGAGCTGCAGTGAACATTGTGGTACATAACTCTTATTGAATTACGGTTTTCTCAGGGTATATGCCCAGGAGTGGGAAGGCTGGGTCGTATGGTAGTTCTATTTGTAGTTTTCTAAGGAAAATCAATACTGTTCTCCATAGTGGCTGTATCAATTTACTTTCCCACCAACAGTGCAAGAGTGTTCCCTTTTCTCCGCACCCTCTCCAGCATTTATTGTTTCTAGATTTTTTGATGATGGCCATTCTGACCGGTGTGAGGTGATACCTCATTGTAGTTTTGATTTGCATTTCTCTAATGACTAGTGATGTTGAGCATCCTTTTATGTGTTTGTTGGCAATCTGTATATCTTCTTTGGAGAAATGTCTATTTATGTCTTCTGAACATATTTGGATCGGGTTGTTTGTTTTTTGATATTAAGCTGCATGAGCTGTAAATTTTGAAGATTAATCCTTTGTCAGTTGCTTCGTTGGCAAATATTTTCTCCCAGTCTAAGGGTTGTCTTTTTGTCTTGTTTATTGTTTCCTTTGCTGTGCAAAAGCTTTTACATTTCATTAGGTCCCATTTGTTTATTTTTGTTTTTATTTCCTTTTTTCTAGGAGGTGAGTCACAAAGGATCTTGCTGTGATTTATGTCATAGAGTGTTCAGCCTATGTTTTCCTCAAGTTTGATAGTGTCTAGCCTTACATTTAGGTCTTTGATCCATTTTGAGTTTATTTTTGTGTATGGTGTTACGGAGTGTTCTAATTTCATTCTTTTACATGTAGCTGTCCAGTTTTCCCAGCACCAGTTACTGAAGAGGCTGTCTTTTCTCCATTGTATATTCTCACCTCCTTTATACAAAATAAGGTGACCATATGTGTGTGGGTTTATCTCTGGGCTTATTATCCTGTCCCATTGATCTATATGTCTGTTTTTTGTGCCAGTACCATACTGTTTTGATTACTTTAGTTTTATAGTATAGTCTGAAGTCCGAGAGCCTGATTCCTCCAGCTCTGTTTTTCTTTTTAAATATTGCTTTGGCTATTTAGAGTCTTTTGTGTTTCCATACAAATTGTGAAATTTTTTGTTCTAGTTCTGTGAAAAATGCCAGTGGTAGTTTGATAGGGATTGCACTGAATCTGTAGATTGCTTTGGGTAGTATAGTCATTTTCAAAATGTTGATTCTTCCAATCCAAGAACGTGGTATATCTCTCCATCTGTTAGTATCATCTTTAATTTCTTTCATCAGTGTCTTATAGTTTTCTGCATACAGGTCTTTTGTCTCCTTAGGTAGGTTTATTCCTAGGTATTTTATTCTTTTTGTTGCATTGGTAAATGGAAGTGTTTCCTTAATTTCTTTCAGATTTTTCATCATTAGTGTATAGGAATGCAAGAGATTTCTGTGCATTAATTTTGTATCCTGCTACTTTACCAAATTCATTGATTAGCTCTAGTTGTTTTCTGGTAGACTCTTTAGGATTCTCTACGTATAGTATCATGTCATCTACAAACAGTGACAGTTTTACTTCTTCTTTCTGGTTTGGATTCCTTTTATTTCTTTTCCTTCTCTGAGAGCTGTGCCTAAACCTTCCAAAACTATGTTGAATAATAGTGTTGAGAGTGGGCAACCTTGTCTTGTTCCTGATCTTAGTGGAAATGGTTTCACTTTTTCACCTTTGAAAACGATGTTGGCTGTGGGTTTGTATTATATGGTCTTTATTATTTTGAGGTAGGTTCCCTCTTTGCCTACTTTCTGGAGAGTTTTTTATTTTAGCATAAATGGGTGTTGGATTTTGTTGAAAGATTTTCTGCAACTATTGAGATTATCATTTGGTTTTTATTCTTCTGTGTGTTAATATGGTGTATCACATTGATTGATTTCTGTATACTGAAGAATCATTCCATTCCTGGGATAAACCCCACTTAACCATGGTGTATGACTGTTTGGATTAAAGTCCTGTTGGATTCTGTTTGCTAGTATTTTGTGGAGGGTTTTTTCATCTCTGTTCATCAGTGATATTGGCCTGTAGTTTTCTTTCTTTGTGACATCTTTGTCTGGTTTTAGTATCAGGGTGATGGTGGCCTCGTAGAATGAGTCTGGGAGTGTTCTTCCCTCTGCTATATTTTGGAAGAGTTGGAGAAGGATAGGTGTTAGTTCTTCTCTAAGTGTTTGATAGAATTCGCCTGTGAAGCCATCTGATCCTGGGCTTTTGTTTGTTGGAAGATTTTTAATCATAGTCTCAATTTCCGTGCTTGTGATTGGTCTGTTTATATTTTCTATTTCTTCCTGGTTCAGTCTCAGAAGGTTGTGCTTTTCTAAGAAACTGTCCATTTCTTCCAGGTTGTCCATTTTATTGGCATAGAGTTGCCTGTAGTAATCTCTCATGATTGTTTGCATTTCTGCAGTGTCAGTTGCTACTTCTTTTTCATTTCTAATTCTGTTGATTTGAGTCTTCTCCCTTTTTTGCTTGATGAGTCTGGCTAATGGTTTATCAATTTTGTTTATCTTCTCAAAGAACCAGCTATTAGTTGTATTGATCTTTGCTATTGTTTCCTTCATTTATTTTTCGTTTACTACTGATCTGATCTTTATGAAATCTTTCCTTCTGCTAATTTTGGGGGTTTTTCGTTCTTCTTTCTCTAATTGCTTTAGGTGTAAGGTTAGGTTGTTTACTTGAGATGTTTCTTGTTTCTTGAGGTAGGATTGTATTGCTAAAAACTTCCCTCTTAGAACTGCTTTTGCTGCATCCCATAGGTTTTGGGTCATCATGTTTTCATTGTCATTTGTTTCTAGGTAATTTTTGATTTCCTCTTTGATTTCTTCAGTGATCTCTTGGTTATTTAGTAGCGTATTGTTTAGCCTCCATGTGTTTGTATTTTTTACAGTTTTTTTCCTGTAATTCATATCTAGTCTCATAGCGTTGTGGTCAGAAGTGATACTTGATATGAGTTCAGTATTCTTAAATTTACCAAGGCTTGATTTCTGACCCAAATATGATCTTTCCTGGACAATGTTCCATCAGCACTTGAGAAGAAAGTGCATTCTGTTGTTTTTGGATGGAATGTCCTATAAATATCAATTAAGTCCATCTTGTTTAATGTATCATTTAAAGCTTGTGTTTCTTTATTTATTTTCATTTTGGTTGATCTGTCCATTGGTGAAAGTGGGTGTTAAAGTCCCCTACTATGATTGTTAGTGTTGATTTCCCCTTCTATGGCTGTTAGCATTTGCCTTATTGTATTAAGGTGCTCTTATGTTGGGTGCATAAATATTTACAATTGCTATATCTTCTTCTTGGATTGATCCCTTGAGCATTATGTAGTGTCCTTCTTTGTCTCTTGTGAGCCTTTATTTTAAAGTTTCTTTTGTCTGATATGAGAATTGTTATTCCAGCTTTCTTTTGGTTTCCATTTGCATGGAATATCTTTTTCCATCCCCTCACTTTCAGTCTGTATGTGTCCCTAGGTCTGAAGTTGGTCTCTTGTAGACAGCAGATATACAGGTCTTGTTTTTGTATCCATTCAGCCAGTCTACGTCTTCTGGTTGGAGCATTTAATCCACTTACAATTAAGGTAACTATCAATAGGTATGTTCCTATTACCATTTTCTTAATTGTTTGGGGTTTGTTTTTGTAGGTCTTTTCCTTCTCTTGTGTTTCCTGCCTAGAGAAGTTCCTTTAGCATTTGTTGTAAAGCTGTTTTGGTGGTGCTGAATTCTCTTAACTTTGGCTTGTCTGTAAAGGTTTTAATTTCTCCATCGAATCTGAATGAGATCCTTGCTGGGTAGAGTAATCTTGGTTGTAGGTTTTTCCCTTTCATCGCTTTAAATATGTCCTGCCACTCCCTTCTGGCTTGCAGAGTTTCTGCTGAAAGATCAGCTGTTAACCTTATGGGAATTCCCTTGTATATTATTTGTCATTTTTCCCTTGCTGCTTTTAATATTTTTTCTTTGTATTTAATTTTTGATAGTTTGATTAATATGTGTCTTGGTGTGTTTCTCCTTGGATTTATCCTGTATGGGACTCTCTGTGCTTCCTGGACTTGACTGACTATTTTCTTTCCCATATTAGGGAAATTTTCAACTATAATCTTTTCCAGTCCCTTTCTTTTTCTCTTCTTCTTCTGGGACCCCTATAATTCGAATGTTGGTATGTTTAATGTTGTCCCCGAGGTCTCTGAGACTGTAATGAGGTTATTTTTAAAGGAGTTTTAAAGCATGGAGAAAGTCTTAGTCTACAGGTCAAAGGGTTTTGTATACAATCACTAAAAATTCTTTCAATGCCTCTGTAGCTCAAGCTGCATTTCATCCTTGTTATCTCATGAGAATCATAGGTCCCTAAAAAACATGACCCTGAAAAAATCCTTTTAATTATGTGTTGACAGCAGCGTTATCTACTCCCTCTCTTTTCAGTTCACTTTCCTCCCCCAACAAAAATAACACAAATATGCACCCTGGAAGATAGTTTTATGCTAGGACAGAAGACCACAAACTTTAAATCTCAACTGAGCACCTCACACTGCTGAAACAGTTAGTTAGCTTTGCCCAACGTGAGCACCATCATAAGATGGCCATCAACTACAGACCTCGTTCAGTGTATTTCCTTACAGTGTTCAGATTTTCCCCCCCGACAGGGATCCGCATTTTACTTTTATTTTTAATATTACAAAACGGTGTCTTTTTGGTAAAATAATTCAAATAATACTCAGAATTATAAGAGAGTAAAAATTCCATCAGCCAAAAATAATCACCTTTAATATTTAGATAAATAACTTTCCAGATAGGAATGGGTATCTATGCATATGTACAGACACACATTATATATAATTTAGATATAAAAATCCCCATACAATACCTTCTCTTCTGTAACCTCTTTTCCCACAAAGACATGGCCCATTTTCAAGTGAATATGTGGGGTCAGGTACAGAAATGAAACAACCATGTAGAGAAAAAAGAACATCATTTGGAGGCTGGGTGGACACTGTTTAAATCGAGGCTTGGCAATTTACTAGCCAGATGGCTTTGGACTCATTGATAGTGCTCAGATTTTTGAGGGGATTTCTAACCAATTCTACCACATGTGTCAGCCTTAAATGTCTTCCTCCTTTGTGGTTTCACATTTTCTCTCATTTCATTTCCATTGCTATAGTAATCAAAGTTCCAGCAGGACAGTTATAGAACATTCAACGGATTGAACTGAAGAATGTTAAAAGAAGAATTATTTACACAGAGCAAATCTGTGGCTGGACAGGGAACGAGTAAGAGGAATAAATAAATACTCCAATCTCTCTTTCATCCTGACTTCTGATCTCCCACCAATCTCTCTCATTGGCCAGCCCCAGACAGATGCCAGAGGGCAGGTAGAATACGTGCCATGGACTGTGGGCCCTGAGATGGAGGCCAATCCATGGCCCAACAACATTGATCTTCCCTCCCCTGCCACTCAGGGTGCCCACCCCGCCAGCAGCAGAGACCAAGCTAAGCCCGTGAGATGGCAACATTACCGAGGGGAACCAGCCTCAGGATCCGTAAGGCGATCCGATGGTAGATCATCAACATTAGCTGCCTCTTCCATGCAGTGGGTAGATTTCTATCCCACACTTGACACAAAAATAAACTCCAAATGGATCTGTGAGAAAATAAATGCTGTATCAATGCTAAAATAAACAGAATTTGTTAATAACCTTAGGACAGAGAAGGCCTCCTTCAGAAAAGACATGAAATGCAAGCTCTGCAGAGATGGATGAGTTTTATTCAAAAATGTTCAATTTGCTCCTTGTGAAAGACATCACAAAGTTGAAGAAGAGCAGCAGGTAGAAAAATATTTGCAGCAAATAATAAAAACTGCTTCATATGGTGCTTATTGTTATGTGCCAGGTGCTGGTACTCTACTGTGTCCTAATTCGTTGAATCCTAAGACAATGTGAGATAGGGACTATTACTATCTTTCCCATTTTTCAGACAAGGAAACTGAGCCATAGAGAGGTCAAGTAACTTGGCCACCATCACACCACACAGCTAGTAAGTGCCACCACACCCAAGATTTGAATCCAGGCAGCCTGGCTTCAGAGGCCATGCTCTTAACTTGTACCCTAGCTTATTCTTTTTAATGCTCCCTGAAATGAACACTGAATTTTTATCCAAAATATATAAAGGAATCCCAAGAAAAGGCTCTTAATAGGCAATTCACAGAAGGGAAAAATGACCGATAAACATAGCTTTGCTGGTCATAAGGGAAATGCAAATTTTTTAATGAGGTATTTTTTCACCCATTGCATTAGCAAAAATTAAAAGGATATATATTGTCATACATTGGCAAGGAAACAGGTATTCTCAGAGGCCAGTTTGGAATACAAATTGGTAGAGCTTTTGTTGGCAGTATAGAATAAAATGCTAAAGATCCATTAATTGATGACTCAGCAATGCCCATGGCTTGGTATCATTTTTAGAGAAATACGTGCTTGTGTGTACCAAGATATCGCTGTAATATTATCTGTAATAGTAAAATTTTGGAAAGTACCTAAATATCAATTTTAGTATTGTTAGCTTAGAAGAAAGAAAAAGAAAAACCGTAGTACAGGCTATGTAACTCTCCCCAAGAGTTTAGAAGCCTGAGAGGCAGAACCGCATGGTGTAAAGCTTACAGACTCTGGTTTCAGGCCAGCAAATATCTGGTTCTGAGCGCACCACTTCCTCTTTGTGTGAACAGCAAGCCCTGAACCTCTCTGTGCCCCAAGGTCTTGATCTGAAAATGGGACCTAATAACAACACTCACTTCATTGGGAGAATTGAATACGGCAGTCCATGCAAAGTTCTCAGAACAGCAGCATCTGATACATAATGAGTGTTCTATACATGTTCCCGTTGCTGTTACAAGTAACAACATGGAAAAGTCTCTTAGACATGTAACTTTTACAAACTGCACACACACGCACTCATACACACACAATATGATTGCAATTATATATATATTTGCATAGAGATGAACAAAAGCAATCACTTATAAGTGATTTTTATAGTTGTCTTTAATCCATTTTGGAAGAAGGTGGAGTTCAAAAAAAATAAATTATTTTTCAAACTCTCCATGGAAAAAAAACTGGAAGAAAATACATCCAAATATTCACAGAGATAACTTTTGGATGGAGAAATGATTTATTCATTTTGCTTATTTTTTCTACTTCTTTCCCAAATTTTCCTTCAGGCTTATATATTACCTTAATCAAAATACTTAAACAACCATGGTTCTAAACAAACACACTGATAACCTATATTAATGGAAATGATGATATTTAAACATAAAGACCTTAATCAACTCTACTTCAATAAAAAAAGAAGGAAAGAAAAAGAAAATAAAGACCTTTTCTCAGCACTAATGGTTTTCATGTTATATGATGAACTTCGGGAGAACTTCCTTCTCCACCTTTTTTAAGAAGAGGTAGGAGGGTCTGAAAACAAGTAGCAAAAACAACTCCTGGTGAAGAGGTCATGTGAATAAAGATGAAAGGATTTGGAATCATTTGATTTGGATGGAAGAAGAGATTTCTTAGCAAAGGTTCCAAACGCACAGGCTCTCTTGCTAAATCTGGCCTTGAGACACGTCTTTTGTCTGGCCATGGCAGTGAACACAGCTGTTTCAGTATGGAAGCCTTTGCTGGGCGCACACACACGCCCGCCCCGTTTTCTCACGGGTCCCATCATTTCTAATTGACAAATCTTTCTGCAACTTTTATTTACGATACCTGTCCAGTCCCTGAAAGCGCTGGAGCTTGCAATGCCCAACTAAACCCTTAGCACATAACCACAAAGGAACTGAAAGCACTTCAAGAGACTTTGGTTAAATATGAAGAAATAGTATACAGTTTTAAATCAAAGAGAGCTTTTGCAGGCCCGTTTCTGGTGACCTTTCACAGGAGGATTTTTAACTCTCTGTCTCAGGTGATCTTTGTATAAACTCTCATCAAGATCAGGCATTAAAGTACCACTGAGAGCCCTAGAATACAACACTAGTTCTCCAATGTCAGAGAGCATCGGCATCAACTGGGGTGCTTGTCAAACGTGCAGATTTCTGGAGCCACTCCACTCCCTCCAGCCCTGAGACTCTGATTCCTTAGGTGACACTAAATCAGGGAATCCTCAGACCACATTTTAAGAAACAATGTTGTGGTCGATACCGTTAAAGGCGCCCATTAGGCGACAACGACCTTCTCTTCCGGATGAGCCCCCAGCAGCCCCAGCTTGTAGACAGTGGTGCCGATGAGTGGTCCTAGCAAACTGGCACAGGGGAGGCTATCTGCCTCAAGTGGGACCTCTCAGATTCCCTACCATGGGAACCTGGATTCCAACAATACTAATAATCTCCACTAATTACCAAACTGGAAGCAATGAAGGGACATGCAAACTTCAGGGTGCCTATCTTCTGCCTCAGGTATGCAGAAGCAAAGAAAGCTAATTCTTCAAGGAAATGAAGCAGCCGAGCTGAGAAAAACAAAAGCGAGAGATCAAGCAGTCCTGCATCAGGGGACAGTAACAACGATAACAAATATCCCCCGATTTTAGTGACTTGAGAGAATGTGCTTTCTTGCTCGTTCAGTACCAGGTTCCTTCTGTCTTGTGGCTCTGCCCTCGCCTAGGTCCCTGGAGTCTTTTCCATTTAGCCAGTAGATGGGATATGAAACATCAGAAGTTTTTATGAGCCAGGCCGGGGAGCAGCAGATATACTTTACTGGCCAGAAGTCAGCCCTGCTTACAAAGAGGGATGCTTGGAAATGTCATCTACCTATGTACCCAGAGAAAAAGGAAAAGAAAACTGTAGCTTAATGAACACAGAGCAGCCTCTGCCGCAAGCTGCAAAGAGAGAAAAGTTAAAAGAACAGTTGCCAAACTATTATCAAATCAAAACTCAGAAAATAAGAATTGGTGAGAATATGGAAAAATTGGAACCCTCGTGCATTGCTGACTGGAATGTAAAATGGCACGGTCACTGTGGAAAACAGAATGGTGGTTCCACAAAAAGTTACACATAGACCCAGAAGAACTGAAAGCAGGGAATCAGACAGATACTCGCACACGAATGTTCGTAGCAGCAGTATTCACAACCGCCAAAAGGTGAAAACCCAAATGTCCATCCACAGAAGGATGGAGAAACACAGTGTTATATCTGTACAATGAAATACTATTCTGCCTTAAAAAGGAAGGAAATTGTGCTACGTGCCACGTCACAAAAGGACAAATACTGTACGATTCCACTAATATGAAATATCTGGAGTAGTCAAATCCATAGAGATAGAAAGTGGAGCAGTGGTTACTGGGGGCTGGAGGGAGAGGGGATGTCTCCAGGTCAGAATTCACTCCTGAGCCACAGACACGAATACAAAAAAGCTGTTTACGCTTAGACCCCATGCATCCAGTGCAGACCCACTCTCCCCTACATCCCCTTCTTTATCTCAGCCAGCAATTATGCCTCCAGCTGCCCGAACAACCAAGGAATCATTCTAGACTCCTCTCTCTCTCCAACCCGACCAACAAAGATGTCTGTTAAATCAGAAGCATCCTCTCCGTCCTCATGTCACTGTCTAGTCCAGGCCTGCTTTAGTTTTCACATTCATCACTACCACAACTTGCTAATCACCTTCACCGTCTTCAATCTCTTTGCCCTTCTTCCACACTTTTGCCAAACTGCTCGTTCCAAGGTATCAGTCTGATCGTGTGTCTCATGCCCATCACCCCAGCTTCATTGCCCACTTCTCAGAGGCTCTGATTCATCCCCAAGATGATGGTACATGAGGTCCTTCACGACACCAGCACTGCCCATTTTCCTGCCGCCCATCCCATTTCCCACAAGTGCCCGACTTCCTCCCCACTCTGGATTACTTACCATGCTTCCCGGATTTTGCCACGCTTTCCCCCTGCCCGGAGCCCCTTTCTCAGCCCCTCCTTCGCCTGGCCCAATCCCACTTCTCTGTCAAGTCAGCTCAGACATCACCACCTCCTGAAAGCCTTCGGTGACACCCCATCCCCATCCCTAATCCTGCGTTTTCTCACAACATCCCAGACGGTCATTCTGTGTTATCTCTCCATCTACCCACTTAGGTCAGGAACTCTGCCTTTGCCTATGGGCCACCAGAGCCCATTTCTGTGTCTGGCAGGTCTAAACCCTCAACAATGTCTTGTGGTCACTGTGAAGGGGGTACCCTTAATTCTGGAGATATTTAATAAAAACAAGCTGCCAGTCAAAAATCAAAACAAAACCAAACAAGCAAACCCCAGATACACATTGATGCCTTCGTTGCATATTCAATCGCATTGTGATTTGGGAAGAATGGGTTTTGGACCATTGATAGTCAAGCAAAATATTCTCCTATACTAGAAGCATTAAACTGCAAGTATGTTTTTTTTTCTTTTTCTCTTTTTGGTATCTGAGGGCTGACTGGATTCAAGAATGAAGACAAAGGAAAATAATAAAACACAACTGAGAGTTGATGAAATAGTCATTTTTATGCACGGGAATCGTTCTGTCTGTGTCTCTAGAAAGAAAATATGGGTTTCATTTTGCAAACTCAGAGCAGAAATAAGATGCTTGAAGATATCCTGACACCAGAACAGCATTTTGAAATCTCACATATTGTACATTTCCTGATGACACCACATCTACGAAATGTGTCGTTTTCTAACGAAAGAGAAACCATATTCCGTCCGTAATCTGACAAGTCACCTCTGAAGGCCGAGTTTAGGGCTGATCTGCTCCTCATTTCCAGAACATATTCATGCAATTCCTATTTATAGGTGAAATCTAGTCACCACAAAACTGCAAGATAACAAAAGATTTTTACACGCCAAGGTGATAACCTACTTAAAGGAAAATCACTGATCACGGGGAGAGTGCAGACCACAGAAGATTTAACGCAAGTCTTGCTTCAGTGGAATTTGACCTGTGTAACCCTTTCCCTTCCTCATCTATGACCGTTCTACAGCAGAGCTTCTCTGCAGGCTTAATCCAAACTTTTCCTGCTGCTTTCCCTGCTCTGTTTCTGGCAGATGGCATTTTGCAGGACTGGGTTGAGTTAAGACAGCAAGTTTTGGTGGCTAGAAACACAAATGCATGAATGAAGGCAAGGTGAATTCCAGCGCACTCTTTCAGGAAACGATAGAACAGGACCCATATAAGGCAGTGGGGTAAAATCTCTCTCCTCCTGGCCCTAAAAATATTAAAAGGACTTCATGGTATGAATAAACAACACCTCATTCCTTCCGGAGATGAATATTTCACACAGTATTCCAGTTCCTATTGTTCATGTTTGCAGTCTGTCCCTTCCCACATTTTATTTTAAGAGTAATAGATCTGCTTCAGTGTCCCAATTTTATGAATGCGGAAGCTAACCTTTTGCAGAGATCACATTGGTACCAAGTATAAATCAGAATGACAACAGAGTTCAAAATCGTATCATTCTTTTTCTGGCCCTCCTTCACCTCTATCCTTACCCACCACCATCGTCAATCTCTAGAAGGTACACACCTAGTTTCTAGAACCACCAATGTTACAGAAATAGTCTAAACTGGCACAGGCCCTCCCAGAGGTTCGGGCCAGAATGAAGACCCAGAGGCTCTGCAAAAGCATCCTCAGATCCGAGGCCAGCCCCCATTCATGAGAATTTCCAGGAGAACTCACTGATCCAGGATGTGGGATCTACACAGGTTGCCGGCATCCCAGACATCTTCTGAGACAAAAGATGGTTATGATTCCTTTCCTCATTCCAAGGTGACGAGGCCGTAGGAAAATTACAGAAAATAAGCTGGTTGAAGGTAGACTTGCCAGATATCAAAATATACTATCAGGCCCACTAACTGAAAGAGTATAGATGTCATACAAGAAAAGAGATATAGACCAATGGAACAGGATGATGAGTCCAGGAACTAAATGCAAATACACACACACACACACACACACACACACACACACACATGCACACAAATTTGTTACATGATGTAAATATCTTAAATTGGTAATTCATCGAGAAAAGATCCAATACCGTTGAAAGAATAGACTACAAGTTTCACGGAAAAATGAAGATTGATCCCTATTTTATATTTTTTATAATCCTACCATGAGGGATGTCTTTCTATGTACCAAAAAAAAAAAAAAAAAAAAACCCAAAACAAAACAAAAACAAAAAACAACAACAACAAAAAAACAAAGAACTCGGAAATTGCAAAGGAAAAGCTTGATAGGTTTTAAACTTCCCCGTGGTTAAAAAAAAAAAAGACATATGATGTTAGTTTATATAACAAATGAGGGGAAATATCTGCAATGCATCTTTTTAAAGGTGAATATAGAAAGCCATTTTACAAATCAACAAGGGAAAGGGGAATTCTCCACCAGAAGAATGGGCAAAAAACAAAGAAGCAATTCACAAAGGTAGAACTACAGATACCAGGAAATGTTAGAGATCAAAGAAAGTCTTATTAAGCAACAATGATGTATCAAATGTCACCTATCAGATTGGCAAAGACTGAAAGGAGTGATCCTACCCAGGGTTAGCAAGGCTGAGGGAAATAAGACCGTTTTATCCAATGCTTATGGGAGTGGAAATTGATACTCCTTTCACGAGCGCAATCTGGCCCTTGGTATCTATCTAAATTCAAAATACGAATATCATTTGACCTGTGATCCCACTTCTGAAAATCTATCCTGAGAAACAGTCGGCCAGGTACGGGGAGAGGCAGGCACGCGCACTGTTAGGTGAGTATTGGGAGTGATGAGAGCACAGAAAAGGGATGCACAATAGGCCTGGGCACTAGGGAGGGTTCAGGCAGTTTCCAAGAGGAGGGGAGGCTGGAGGCAAGTCTTGCAGGACAGGTGGAAGGGGGAACAAAAGAGGATGGGAGGACACAGGTACGGTCGAGCGAGAACACTGTGCGGTTGGGGACACAGCAGTGCCTGGAAGCCAGGCTCAGGTTGCAGGTGGGAACCAGGAAGGGAAAGAGGAGGAGGGACAACTGCAACAAGAAGACGAAGGATGGCTGCTAACGGTGCCCGCTTTCTAGAGGAGGAAACTGGGGTTTGGTTACACAGCATGGGTGAACACAGCTGGTCACATAAGTCGTAAAGACAGAGCAAGAATTTGAGCCCACGTTTTTCTGACCTTGGAGCCCAGACCACAGTCAGGAATTTGGACTCTATCTCGATGGCCCTGGGCCACTGTGGAAGGTGGGCGAAAAGTTAGGTCTGCCCTTCGGGAAGTTTGCTCTGGAGAGAGATGGGAGGGAGCCCAGGAGGAAAAAGAGACATCAAACAGGGCTCCATTGCTGGGAAAGATGGGGTGGGAATGGGGGTGGGGTGTTAGAAGATACCCAGGAGATAAAATCCACAACTGGGGACCAGTCGAGTGAAAGGTGGGGACAGGCAGAGCAGGAGTCAAGAATGACTCCTGATTTCTACCTGATAATACAGGTGAATGAGCGCAAACATCCAGACAATTGCCTATTGAATCTTCTTTTTTTAAATAAATTTATTTGCGTTGGGTCTTCATTGCTGTGTGCGGGCTTTCTCTAGTTGCGGCGAACAGGGGCTACTCTTGGTTGCGGTGCGCAGTCTCTAGGTGCGCGGCCTTCAGTAGTTTTCAGTAGCTGTGGCTCGCGGGCCCTAGAGCGCAGGCTCAGTAGTTGCGGCGCACGGGCTTAGGTGCCCCATGGCATGTGGGATCTTCCCAGACCTCGGCTCAAACCCGTGTCCCCTGCATTGGCACGCGGATTCTTAACCACTGCGCCACCAGGGAAGCCCTTGCCTGCTGCCTCTTGAACACACCTTATGTTCACACCTGTGCTCTCATTCTTCCCTCCCCACGAAACATCATCCCTGACTGTCTTCAAGGTGAAATCCCAACCGTCCCTCAAAGCCTGTCTCCAAGTCTACCTCCTTTCTCATGAAATCATCACAGAAAACTCTCCCTTCACCCCACTCAGAGTGTGAGTCTTGGGGCATTTTGTTGTTCTCTCCTATTTGCCTTTATCTGCCCGAGAGTTAATCAATGATGCATGTTTCTCTTTCTCCTCTCTTATCAGCCTTCTGATGGCAAGGGCCACATGGCCACGTCATCTGCCCCCTTCCACAGTTTTTGCAGAGTACAGCATAATCTCTTCTGCATGGTAGATGTTTAAATAGTTGAAATCAAGAAAACAAATAGCTCTCCCCCTCTTTCCTCGCCTAGATTTTGCCTTCTCAGCTTTTAGCAAAGAAAGAGCTTCTTTCTTGCTCCAGAAGAAACCGAAGGAGTTGGAAGGCAGTTTTGGAATGCCTGCAGGAGATCTGCTTCATCGTTAACTGGCTGATAACACCGCAGGAAACTATCTTAAGGAAAACACACACAGTGATGAAACAGGAGGGTCCTATTACCACTTCCTTGCTTTACTGAACAGAAGATTTGCAGAGTAATTTCCAACGGAATGTCTTCCAAATGTATATAAATAGTCATGGTCACCTTGGTGAAAGTGTGTGTTTCCAAGATGAACTGATAAACGACACAAGATAAAAGAGGTCAAGGGGACAAGATGGATTGCATGGGACATTTATAGACAAAGTTTGCTCATTTTGCTGGAAAGCAAGTGAACAAGCAAAGACACCCTATGAGTCTGCCTCATTTTGGAGAGCACAGTGCAAAACTTTAATCTCAAAAAAAAATTATAGATAAATGAATGAATGAACAAATGAATGAAGGATTGTTTACAGGACTGAAATATTCCACAGGTGAGGCATAAACAGATATTCGAGCAAGAAATAAAGCTGATCCTGCGTAAAAAGGAATCAGTCCAACACGTTCCATCATGTCATGCTTTGGTCATCACGATGACACAGTGGGGTCCCTCCTGGAGTTGCTTTTCCTTTCACTGGTGACTCCATCCTCCAAATCAGAATTTCCCAAGGTGTGTTGCCTGGGACACTAATACCAGAAAATTTTCCACCAAGGGGGTGCCACGGTCCAATACATTTGTGAAATGTTTAACGTTATAACATCTCTCAGAGAATCACAGTGCGTCTTGGCATCATGGAGGCCCTGAAAAGTCCTACTATAAAGAAACCTTCGTACCCTTTATGTATGTGTTTTCCCAACTTACTTGGTCTGGGGACCTTCTGAGTGGAGTAAAAGTAAGACCTAGTAACCCCAGCTGGAAATAACGTCCCCAAACCCAACTGGGAACCTCAAGACCTTCCCATCTCTGGTTTTCCCTCCTTCTTCTGAACCTTACCTCCTCCCCTGAAAATACAACAGCCTTGCTGATCATTTCCTCAGAGCCCAGAGAGCTGACGAGAAAACATGAAGAGAGGATTTATTTCACCTGAAGTTGCTAATGGGTAATAACTTTTTAATTACCTCTCCCTGGGAGTATTTACATTTTTACTGAGGCCTTCTGAAAGATAATGGCTAAATTCAAAGAACAGTGCAAATGCCAAAAATCTTGCACCTGTATGTCGCAGAAGTCAAGTCACCTGTTCGTTCCATGAGCAGGGTCCCTACAGCAAAAGTGCAGGGAAATTATTCCCTCTCCCTGCCATCAAAGCAACTGCGGCGACAACAAAATAGCACACCCCACTCCTTTATGAACCGTGTGATTCAGCCCTCATCTTTACCTGGCTCACTCCTTCTCCAAAATCAGCATTGCTTCCTCCACCCTGATGCCTGGGCTAGGGTACGAAATGGGTGATGCCCTTTCACAAACCCAGTACCTCCCCTCCCCTGGCCCTAGAGCATTTATCGCTGTGTGCAAGAGCTACTTACTTCTCTGCCTCAACCACCAGATTTTAAAGTGTGTGGAGGCAAAAATGTTATCTGTCTCCTCTCCTTCTATATGCCCGGAGCCTGGTCCAGGATAGGGTCCATAGAAAATCAAAAACCTAAAGTGTAGAGAAGTTTGGTTGTTTTTAACCCTAAGGAACAAAAAAACCCATTTTCAAGAAGAAATTTAAAAGGAGAAGATGAATATATGAAAATGGATAAGTTGGTGAAAGTCCAGTGGGCCCATTCAGCTGTGCACAATGTTAACTGAGCATAGCTATACACGCCGTTATAGGAGAAACTGCAGGAAAACAAACGACGTGTAAGATTCAATTCCTACCTTCGAGGAACGTAAAATAATGAAGTGATCATCACACTCTTCCACTGGCCTTCAAACATGGCTGACGTGGGAGAGCGTTTCTGAGATCTGAGAATGTCCTGTCTATGTGGGTTGGCCAATTCCCTCTCAATCCACTAAGAACGCGAATGTTCATTAGACTGCAAGTTTCACCCTGGTCCCAGGGCCAACAGCTGACAATAGGGTAGCTTCCTAGTGCAAGGAGGGGTCGCCCACAGGATACCTAACCGACTCGGTGTGTTTCTGCGACTAAATACTGTGTAGGCATTAGCTCAGCAGGCCAAATGCAAGGGACGGCTCAGGGGAGAGGAAGTCGGGGGGTGGGGGGGAGCTGGGCGTCTCTGCTGGTGAGTGTGACAGCAGCTGCATGGGGAACATCTGGGTCCTGTCAGAGTTTCCCAGAGATCTCCTCTGTCCCACTGTAGCATGAGCAAATTAAGATTGATAAATTGTATGGCTCTCTCTGGCTTTAAAGATCCCAGATGCTCTGCAAAATTAACGGATGCTCTATCTCCACTCAATCTGACACCAAAACAGAGCCTTGAAAATGTACCAGACCGCCACTCCCCCAGCCATCTGAGCACACCCAGGGCAGCCCTGCTTCTTCGGCCTGGATTCCTGTGTGCAAACTATGTATTTAGTTGGCATGTGTGTGTGTGCATATGTATACACATGCATTTTCAGACCAGAGCTTATCTTCACCGTAGGGCACGTGTACACAGTCTTGGCAACAAACATACATCTTGAAGCAAAAAGTACTCCACTGGCCCAGAGTTCCTTAAACACCAAACTGTCCACTATAGAATAACGCCAAGGGAGATGAGATCATCTGTGCCATTGGGAAACAATCATTTTATGCAAATAGAACACATTGCTAATTCTATTACCTAAGACTGTTCTGTTCTTACTCTCTAGCACTTAGTTCACTAACCTGGCTCTCTACGTGGCTGACAGTGTGTTCTGTTTCTAACAGTAGAAAAATAACAGTCAAATATATCTTGAGGAAGGGTCTTTGGGGCACTTAGCTAAACTCTTCTGTCTCTGTGAGATTCTAGAGATCAAATCCAACTGGAGAGTGGCCTCTTGGTGGCCATCCAGGTAGCCCTAAGCTTGCAACTCCAAAGGAAGTATCTCTTATAATGGTTCTCCCTCTAGAATGAAACTGACTAGAAGGAAATACCCCTAAGAAAGGAAAAGCAGTCTAGGAAGGCACCAAAGCCAAAAAAGAAGAAAGGTCCTGCAAATTCAGACCACTGGATTCTCTCCTTCCATCGCCTCTTTCTGATAAAGGTACTAAAGGGAAGTAGACAGAATTTATCCTCTATGACGTAATCCTCAAAAATCTTAAAATATTCCTAAACATCCCTAAATTCCCTGTCAAGGGTTGGAAGAACGACGTATAACAATGATTTTGGGGCTTCCCTGGGGGCACAGTGGTTGAGAATCTGCCTGCCAATGCAGGGGACATGGATTCGATTGCTGGTCCCATGGGAAGATCTCACATGCCGCGGAGCAACTAAGCCCGTGAGCCACAACTACTGAGCCCACGTGCTGCAACTACTGAAGCCCGCACGCCTAGAGCCCGTGCTCTGCAACAAGAGAAACCACCGCAATGAGAAGCCCGAGCACCGCAACGAAGAGTAGCCCCCGCTCGCTGGCACTAGAGAAAGCCCGTGCACAGCAACGAAAACCCAACACAGCCAAAAATTAATTAATTAATTAAAAAAAAGATTTTGTGTGCCCAAGTTCTTCTTCGCAAACTGTGCCTGGACACAGGCCCCAAGTCAGAGGCCTTCAGTGTGGGAACCACAATGGTTTCCTCAGCTGCTAGTTATTTGGTTTTCAAAGTTCTCACATTTCCAGAGACCACT
Organism: Phocoena sinus; assembly: GCF_008692025.1. Lineage (NCBI taxonomy): Eukaryota > Metazoa > Chordata > Mammalia > Artiodactyla > Phocoenidae > Phocoena > Phocoena sinus. The sequence continues at coordinate 6,788,555 of NC_045764.1, forward strand.
AATCCTATCAGCCAGCCAGCTTCCACTCATTCACTCACTCATTCGTTCATTCATCCAACAAGTACTCACGGAGCATTTACTATCCCGCGTGCAGGGGCACCTTGGCAAAAAGCGGCCTCACGGTTCTCAAGATGAGATGCCAGGACCAGGAGCATCAGGTTCACCCGGGAACTTGTTAGAAACGCAGATTCACCGAGGCTCCATCTCAGACCTACTGAACTACAAGCTCTCGGTGTGGCCCCAGAACTCTGTGTTTTAACAAGCCCTCCAGCAGACGCTGACGAACATCAAGTTGGAGAACCACTGGTGTAGACCAGACCCCACTTGCTCAGAGCGTGCTTTCTCCTAGAGGAGAGCCGTAAATGACTACGTGTGATGTAACGTCAGGCAATTATCGATGCTCCTCAAAAAAAGGAAATCAAGAAAACAGGGGTACAGTGATGGGATGCTATTTCAGTTGGGCAGTCACGGAAGGAAGACCTCCCTTCCGAGCAGTGAATGGAGTGAGAGGCTGGGACAGCACTGCTGGCTCCGTGTCACAGCCCTGCATCCCGTTTCCCTTCCGAGTTTCCAGGTAGATATCAGAGCACGCTGGGAAGACGCTTGTCTCGCCAGCCATTCCAGAATGCCTATGGGAATTTGAATCCTGAAGAAAAGCAGAAATCTAGCACCTGCTCCAAACCTCCAAGGTCTGAAATCAGCAGATCCCAGAGTAGCCAAGAGCTTCAGTGATTTCACGGAGACCATTTGTGACAGACGTCAGGAAGAACTTCTTGACAGCAAAGATTATGAAAATACAGAAGAGGCTGCCAAAGAAGACAGAGGAACTCTTTCCTGAAGGGAAGATTATTCTCCAACACTCACGGTTCAAGTGCAGTTTTGGTGGGAGGTAAGCCTGAAACAGACGATACTTTGGGGTCACAGTTATTCCCAAGATCATAAACACCTGCTGTATCACTTTTTCCAACGCTCTTTATGAAAATCCTCAGACATACAGAAGAATAGGAGGACGATCATACATAGACCTATCATGTAGAATCCAAAATTTTTAACATTTTGCCAAATTTGTTTTATCTACACAGATGAAGAGATAATAAATAAATATTGCAAGTCATCTGAAAGTAAATTACAGATATCATGTAATTTACCCCTAAATTACCCCTAAATATATAATCATGCATTTCTTAAAAATAAAGCCATTTTCCTACATAATCACAATTACCGCCCCAAGGAAATTATTGATAATTTTCTATTATCTGATAATATCTACTTCCTATTCAAGTTTCCGCAGTTGTTCCAAAGGTGTCTTTTAATTACTTCTTTAGGGGAAGATTGCAATATGCTTGCCTTGTTTGGGTAGAGATTTGAGCTCCATTTGGTTTTAAATACACATGTAGATACTGACATTGAAATTACACCAAAATTTAATATGAATCACACCAAAGCTTAATATGGTGATGATTACAAACCCAATAGTTATGACTAATAAACAGTTCATGGAAAAATGTGAGAAAGGGAAGGAAGGACCCCAGAAAAAGAGACTGAGTCACTTGTTAACTGAATGTTTGTGTCCCCCCAAAATTTGTACCTTGAAATCCTAATCCCTAATGTGATGTTATTAGGGAGTGGAGGCTTTGGGAGATAATTAGATATGGGAATGGAGCCCTCGTGATATAATTCGTACCTTTAGAAAAAAATGAGAGGGCTTCCCTGGTGGTGCAGTGGTTGAGAGTCTGCCTGCCGATGCAGGGGATACGGGTTCGTGCCCCGGTCCGGGAAGATCCCACATGCCGCAGAGCAGCTGGGCCCGTAAGCCATGGTCGCTGGGCCTGCACGTCCGGAGCCTGTGCTCCACAGCAGGAGAGGCCACAACAGTGAGAGGCCCGTGTTAAAAAAAAAAAAAATGAGAGAGCTTGAAATCTGAAAAAGAGGGGATATATGTATACATATAACTGATTTACTTTGCTGTACAGCAGAAACTACCACAACATTGTAAAGCAACTAGATTCCAATAAAAATTAATTTTAAAAAACTGAGAGAGCTTGATTCCTTTCTCTATCTTTTCCTCTCTCTCTCTCTCTGTCTCTGTCTCTCTGTCTCTCTCTCTCTCTCCAGACATGTGAGGATACAGCAAGAAATCAACCAACTATAAACCAGAAATCGGGCCCTCACCAAATACCAGATCTGCCAGCACCTTGAACTTCAGCCTCCAGAACTGTGAGAAAGACAAGTTTGCCGTTTAATCCACTCAGTCTGTGATCATTTGTTACAGCAGCCCAAGCTGACTGAGACAGAGGCTGAATGTACTCATTCATCTATTCAGCCAGTAGGCTTGCCCTTGGACATGGGGTGATGTGCAAACCGCACTACCCTGTGATCTGGGGGTCAGCTGGGCCAGTACGGGAGGAGGGCAGGAGAAACGGCTGCCCCGTGAGGAGGATCCCTTCCTTGGCTCGGGACTACCTACATCACCTACCTGTTTCAGCTCACTGCCATACATGAAAAATCCTTTTTGTTAACTTCTAATATGGGATTTTAACTTTGCAGTGGACTCACTCATGGTCTCCAGGGGCCCTTTGTCTCGGGGAGGTAAGCTGGGCTACTGCGATCAGAGTGCCAAGCAGAGGGGTGCTGGATGACCCTAGTCAGTGGACCAATAAGTAAAGGTGCTGGATGACCACCTTTATCCAAGGTCGTCTTGGATAGAGGCTCAAACAGAAGAGCCAACGGAATAGGATGCCAGGTCAAGGGGTGTCTGGGCCACGGTGGATGATTCTTTGGCTACTTGAGCGTGTGTGTGGATAGGGGAAGGAAGACATCTCTCTGCATCCCTTTTTGGAGGGATCTGTCTAAAAATGGGCACAAAAGAGACATAAAGCTTGACTCTCAGGGACAAAAGTCATCTGTAATACCATAATCATTGAACAGAATGCTAGAAATGTAAGAGAATATGAGGTCTGTTCATTGAACAAATATTTATGGAACATCTGTTAAAAGACTCAGGAATCTGTTAAACAGTTTAGGAGACTCAGGCAATCAATGCTGGCTGGCTCTGCCCTTCAGAAGGTTACAGAACAGCAGGAAGGAAAGTATCAGTGACTTTCTGAGGACACATAGCTATGGTGGTGGTACAGTAACACTTAAAAGCATAAGTTTCTTAATTTCCCACCCAAGGCCGTGTCCACCAGCTCACACTGGCCTTGGTGAGATTTCATTTTACATCAGTTCTTTGTTAGTGTCATTCCATGTAAGTTTCAGGAGGTCAGAAACTTAGACTTGTTCCCTATTTTATCCCTCACCCAGTGGGGAACACACATGCTGTGTGTCTGACGCATGACAGGTGTGCACAATACATTTTTAACTAAACGAACATGCAACTCTAAGGTCATGCAGTATATTACAATGCCTCCTTGCCTGCTGTACTAAACACTTTCAACTTGTATTTAACTTGTTTTTCCCCTACCACCCTTTACACAGAGGTGGAGGAGATGATGATCATGATTTTAAATAGCTAAGGATATTTTGTTCTCAGATCTGGCCTTACTGTTCAGAAGCGACTTTATTCTCATGTTAGTCTTAAATAACGAAAACCATACAGGCAGAAGCTATCTGATCCAACTCTTTGGGGTAAAAAATCAACACTACTGCAACATTAGTGCAAGTTATCGGTGTAGCTTAAATACTAATCCATTGATCCTCCTCCCGTTTTATTAAAGCAAGAAAAATCACATCATAGATTTTCTGTGACTTGACAAGAAACCAAAGCAATGTCTAGATAACTTGAAGAGTTCATGTATCACTTGGACAGTAGCCTAATCGGCATTTAACCCAAGCAGTATTCTCCACAGTAAACACAATTTAGAAATATAATTTCCATTGTTGCTGAAAGCCTCTCCTGGGCTTAATTTTTAACTCTGATTGAATTTTCCAAGGCAGTGAATGCTTTTTCAGTCTCCTCTCAGTTAGAAATATGCCAGTCATTTGGGATAAAGAGTTAATAGTTATCGAGACTTTGGAATTCTTCAGTCTGTGAGGTCATTTTTTTAAATAAGCTTAATAACCAGGCAGATAGCTCCCATCTACGTTCTTAGTGTTTCACAGTAACAGGAGAGGCATTGTCCAAACCCCGCCGTTTACTTTTTTTATTCTATTTGCAATTATTTCAAACACTCTCCGGAGAGGTTAGGGCATCTTTCTGTGGAGGTGGGATATCTATCAGCAATGACCCAAATCTTATACCTGGTGTTTCTCAGGCTCAGTTAGAAACTCAAGCTGAGCTTCTGGTCCTGGCTGGACGTCAGCGGAACAGACTTCCACGGTGCCATTTTATTAACTCACTCCAGGAGACAATGCGGTCTGCAAGGAGACTTTGTTTTCTCCGTGTCTGCTGATCAGCTGCGGTGAGAAGGGAATGATCCCTTGGCTCCAGTTTCACTGGGCCTCATCCTTTCCTCAAGCCTTTTAACACAGGTCACCACATATCCTACTTTCTGTTCAGTGTGGTGAGGAGGGTGAAAGGAACCGGAAGGGGTGGGTGAGAGCTCGGACCCTCGGTAGCTGGATGGGGTCCTCTGAGCCCTGGTTCTCTTTGCACACTGCGCTCCTACCCGCCAACATCAGCCACTGGCCTTGCTGTCCCAGCGCCCATGGATAAGTTACCTCTCACAGTCACGGGCTTTTAAGAGGGAGCAAAGCTGGGGGCAGGATGTAGGAGAAGACACTAGCCTCACCTTCCATCCTTTGCCCAACAGCCCCAGGCTCAACCTCGAATTTCACCTGCTACCCCCGGACCCTCTTGACCTAAGAGGCATTTTTACCCAAATTCTGAGCCCTCTCTTGTCTCAAGGGCCAGGAGCCCTTATCCGGGAAGAATGACCAGCTCACCTTCTCACTCTCTAAAGCTTCCCATGCTGGGCTTCCCTGTTGGCGCAGTGGTTAAGAAGCCGCCTGCCAATGCAGGGGACGCGGGTTCGAGCCCTGGTCCGGGAAGATCCCACGTGCCACAGAGCAGCTAAGCCCGTGCGCCACAACCACTGAGCCCACGCACCTAGAGCCCATGCTACGCAACGAGAGAAGCCACCACGATGAGAAGCCCGCGCAGCACAATGAAGACCCAACGCAGCCAAAAGTAAATAAATAAATTTATTAAAAAATAAACTTCCCTGTGCTGAGAGAGGCTGACGGCCTTGGGTTCACCTGAGAGGAAGCAGTAGGCCTGCACCCCTGGGAGCCGTGCACAGTGGGATTGGGCACCCGGCCTGGCTGGAACTGCTGGAGCTGGTAGGAAGGGAGCTTCAGAGAAGAACACTTCCTGCCCCCAAGATGCCTTTCTGTGTGTACTACAGCAGTGCCCCAAGAGGATTATAGTCAAGTGTTTCTGAATTGTCCGGTTGGTACTTAATGCTGGAAGATTCCTCAGAAGTGATGAGTACACACCAAGGAACTAGTCTCACATTCGGATTCCTTATCTGGGCAGATTGCTTTGAATCACTCAGTGGCTCCTTACCTTGACAAGCATGGCCCGGTCATCTGGTCCCGGCCTCACTCTCCAGCCTGGGCTCACAAGCTTCTTGCTCTGGAAACTCTGTACTCTTTGCAGTTCCTTGTATACTAGGCCAGGAGTCCAAAGATTTTATCTGTAAAGGTCCAAATATAAATATTTTAGGTTTTGCAGGCCCTACAGACTCTGCAACTTGCATATCTTGCATATATACCTAATGCTATATTTCTATTTGGTTTTATAATCATCTGTTTTTATATACATTTCCCCATCAGACTCTGATTTTGCAGGCAAAGATTATTCATCTTTATATCTTTGTACCTCTAGAATCCAGCAAGTATCTGCCATATCTAGTGTTAAATGAATAATTTTTAGTGAATGAACTAAACAACAATACCAATGAAAGTCAAGCTATATCCCCTCCCAAACTACCTCTAAAAGAAAACTGAAAGAAAAATGAAAGAAAGAAAGGGAGAGAAGAGAAAAGAAAAGGAAAAAAAAGAAAAACTAAGACAGACAACAGCCAAATGCCAGAACCTGGGAGTAATTTACACTAACTGTAAGTCATACAGAACCGAATGAAGAAAAACAATCAGCTGCTCACGAGTGCTACAGATAGAGAGTCATCTAGACCTGCCAGGAGAAAAGAGCTTCAACTCATTCTATCTGCCTCTGGACTCAGAGACTCAGGGTCTGTAACATATGGAACAATCATTTCTTACACATGTAGATTCTGCTTTGGGGGCAGTGAGCTGTCATAAATTCTCCCATCACCCTTTATTCCTCCCCATTTTCTCCCTAACTTATAGCCTCCCAATCTTCCTGTCCATTCAGATATCAGACAGAATTCCCAGAAAGTGGGGAGAAGACGTGGTCCTCCTACAGATCACAGTGAATGCAAGGAAGGTGCTGCAGTGCACAGTCTCCCCTGGGTTAGTTTTTCAGAGGATGGGGCAGTGAGCAGAGTAGGAAACAACTTCACCTCAGCTCATCAGAATCACAGCAAGTGTGTGCCATGCTCAGTTCAAAATCTGAACAATACAGAGAAGACTAGCAAATTCCCTGTGCAAGGATGACACGTAAATTCCTGAAGCATGCTTTAAAAGTTTATGCTGTGTGAATTTTACCTCTCTCTCTCCCTATATCTATCTATCTATCTATCTAATATATGTGTGTGTGTGTGTGTGTGTGTGTGTGTGTGTGTGTGTGTATAAACTAATAAATGAATAGATGTCTCCTCGACCCTGGAAACTGAGCTGGGAGTTATACACATACACACTAAGCAGTCCTTTGGCTGTAAACCTCAGGATGTGCCAAAACCAGCATTTGAGTGGACAGTAAATGTAGCCAAGAGCAATCTTCACTCTCTATAGATATTGTTCTAGAATAGAAGACAAGGAAAAGGCAAAAGAAGCCTGGAAAGTCAGTAGAACAAGAGAAAGGGAATTGTTTCAGAAAGAACATCTCAAAAAATAATATAGTAAATGAAGGAAATTAATCTCACAGAATGCAGAGTCAAGTTGAAAAGAAAGAGATAAATGACAGATGTGACAGTGTTCCAACCTAAGAATGACAGTAGTTTTTGAGAAAGAAACCATAATATTTGAGATAGAAGCAATAACTTAAGCACATTTCCCTGAGCTAGGGCAAAGAATCAAGCCTGTGGATCAAAAGAATCCTCCACCAAAATCACTTAAAATAAATCCACAATTAGATATCCTTCGGGGAAGAAGTAAAGCTGTCACTGTTTGCAGATGACATGATACTATACATAAAGAATCCTAAAGATGCTACCAGAAAACTACTAGAGCTAATCAATGAATTTGGTAAAGTAGCAGGATACAAAATTAATGCACAGAAATCTCTGGCATTCCTATATACTAAGGATGAAAAATCTGAAAGTGAAATCAAGAAAACACTCCCATTTACCACTGCAACAAAAAGAATAAAATATCTAGGAATAAACCTACCTAAGGAGACAAAAGACCTGTATGCAGAAAATTATAAGACACTGATGAAAGAAATTAAAGATGATACAAATAGATGGAGAGATATACCATGTTCTTAGATTGGAAGAATCAACATTGTGAAAATGACTCTACTACCCAAAGCAATCTACAAATTCAATGAAATCCCTATCAAACTACCACTGGCATTTTTCACAGAACTAGAACAAAAAATTTCACAATTTGTATAGAAACACAAAAGACCCCGAATAGCCAAAGCAATCTTGAGAACGAAAAAAGGAGCTGGAGGAATCAGGCTCCCTGACTTCAGACTATACTACAAAACTACAGTAATCAAGACAGTATGGTACTGGCACAAAAACAGAAAGATAGATCAATGGAACAGGATAGAAAGCCCAGAGATAAACCCCCCCACATGTGGACACCTTATCTTTGATAAAGGTGGCAGGAATGTACAGTGGAGAAAGGACAGCCTCTTCAATAAGTGGTGCTGGGAAAACTGGACAGGTACATATAAAAGTATGAGATTAGATCACTCCCTAACACCATACACAAAAATAAACTCAAAATGGATTAAAGACCTAAATGTAAGGCCAGAAACTATCAAACTCTTAGAGGAAAACATAGGCAGAACACTCTATGACATAAATCACAGCAAGATCCTTTCTGACCCACCTCCTAGAGTAATGGAAATAAAAACAAAAATAAACAAATGGGACCTAATGAAACTTCAAAGCTTTTGCACAGCAAAGGAAACCATAAACAAGACCAAAAGACAACCCTCAGAATGGGAGAAAATATTTGCAAATGAAGCAACTGACAAAGGATTAATCTCCAAAATTTACAAGCAGCTCATGCAGCTCAATAACAAAAAAACAAACAACCCAATCCAAAAATGGGCAGAAGACCTAAATAGACATTTCTCCAAAGAAGATATACAGACTGCCAACAAACACATGAAAGAATGCTCAACATCATTAATCATTAGAGAAATGCAAATCAAAACTACAATGAGATATCATCTCACACTAGTCAGAATGGCCATCATCAAAAAATCTAGAAACAATAAATGCTGGAGAGGGTGTGGAGAAAAGGGAACACTCTTGCACTGCTGGTGGGAATGTGAATTGGTTCAGCCACTATGGAGAACAGTATGGAGGTTCCTTAAAAAACTACAAATAGAACTACCATATGACCCAGCAATCCCACTACTGGGCATATACCCTGAGAAAACCAAAATTCAAAAAGAGTCATGTACCAAAATGTTCCTTGCAGCTCTATTTACAATAGCCCAGAGATGGAAACAACCTAAGTGCCCATCATCGGAAGAATGGATAAAGAAGATGTGGCACATATATACAATGGAATATTACTCAGCCATAAAAAGAAACGAAATTGAGCTATTTGCAATGAGGTGGATAGACCTAGAGTCTGTCATACAGAGTGAAGTAAGTCAGAAAGAAAAAGACAAATACCGTATGCTAACACATATATATGGAGTTTAAGAAAAAAAAATGTCATGAAGAACCTAGGGGTAACACAGGAATAAAGACACAGACCTACTGGAGAACGGACTTGAGGATATGGGGAGGGGGAAGGGTGAGCTGTGACAGGGCGAGAGAGTGTTATGGACATATACACACTAACAAACATAGTAAGGTAGATAGCTAGTGGGAAGCAGCCGCATGGCACAGGGATATTGGCTCGGTGCTTTGTGACAGCCTGGAGGGGTGGGATAGGGAGGGTGGGAGGGAGGGAGACTCAAGAGGGAAGACATATGGGAACATATGTATATGTATAACTGATTCACTTTGTTATAAAGCAGAAACTAACACACCACTGTAAAGCAATTATACCCCAATAAAGATGTTTAAAAGAAAAAAAACTATAGATATCCTTCTGGGGAAAAAAAAGTGTATTATGAGAAGTCTCAAGTCAATGCTTTGACAGGAACAATAACCTCTACAAATCAGTTAACCACGTAGCTGTGGGGAGGATGCAGGAGAATCTCATAGAAGTCAACCAATGGAAGTAGAGCTGGGCTTAATGGGAAAAAATAACTATCGTTCTCTCCCCGCTCTCCTTCTGCTCTCCCCCTCCAGCCCCATCTCACTTTTACTCCATGACTGCTTCATCCAAATTTCTCTACAAACTGACTTCTCTGCTTAGTTATTTGCTTATACATGGCTCATAATGGCTTCCTTCAAATGAAACATCAGAACTGGAGTCTGCATTTTCTTTGAGCTTAATGGCCTACAGGTAACAAACTCAGTCTCTGCTCCCCACTTACAAATTTCTGGATAAGATTACTGATAGTCAAGTGAGCCAAACAACAATACCAATGACAGTCAAGCTATAACCACTCCAGCTTTGGAGAGCTGTCACCCGTGGCCCAATTAGCTGTGCCCCAAAGAACAGGGTCATATCATAATTAGAGCTGTTCCATCTGGACTAAGTTCTTTATGAAGGGGTTATGGGATTGGAGGAAATTATTGAAATCTCTAGCCCAGTGAATTAAGAAAAAATTCTTATAAGCACCCAGGCAGGAAAAATATTTATTGAAAATGGAATAAAAACAAGTGTGGCCTTCAATGACTCTGCAGCATTCAATATCAGATGACAAAGATGCATAGTCCTTTGGGTTTTGAGTGGAGAAGAGTTGTGACCCAAGAATTTTGTGTGCAACCAATAAAAATATATTCTTTGCACCTGAAAAATGTTCTCAGATCTGCATGAGATTTTTTTTTTTTAAATACCATCCATAAGACATAGTCCAGCTAACCAAAAGGAGAGGCAGGACCTACCAACAGCACTTGAGGTGTGGCACCAATCTCATGCCACATGGAAGTCATGAAAGAAGCAACAGACGAGTATAGCCATGGAGCTCTGCCATGAATGGAAGTACTTTTCACTGAATGTATCAATAAGGAATGCCACCCACCTCACTACAGCCAGGACAAGATACCACTCTAGCTACTGGAGAAGTGCACCCCAACTACTATGCTTTAACCTCACAGGCTAAGGCCAGCTTCTGCCCAGAGGCCAAGCCCTCCTAACACCGAGGTAGAATTGGATGGGACAGGACCTCTCACTCTATCACCAGAGTCTGGTGAACACAAAGGACTCCTACACATGTGAAAAGAAGTGAGTTAGAGCCCAGAAGTGGGTTAAACTAGAGCTTCTGCTATTACCTGTACTGGTAATCCAACTTTGAGATTGAGGCACATTATTTTATACACAAAGCTATAAACAAATGCTCCCCAGTTACAGAAGCCACTGGTCACGTACTGACACTGGTCAATACTTAATAATTCAGGTATTGATGAGTCATAGGCTGAATGCTCAGGGTTTTACTCTAAAAATTTCTGTGTATTTACAGTAATAAACCATATCCAGTTGATTGATGATGAGCCTGTCAAATGGAAAACAGGTCCCGGCAAAACTACTCTGTCAATGTCATTGACAAGGAAAGGAAACGTCTGGGTTTACTGCAAGAACGAGATATGCCATTCTGGTTAAACCACTGATAGACTAAAAATTAATAATAAATAAAACATTTACAAACTAAAGCCTAAGACAATAGCAGTGGTGATTTTATTCAGTACTCATCTATCTGCATACAAGATCCGTGTGAAGGATTTTCCTTGCATTACATCCTTGTGATCTTTACAGAAACCAAGTGAGATATATTTTATTATTTCCATTTCATAGATCATTAAACAGAAGCTCACACAGATTAAAGAATTTATCCAAAGTTGCGTGACCAGGATCAAGATAAGGTCCACACCCATATCTCTCTAATTCCAAAGCTTGCACTTTTAACCACTTTGAGCTCACCCTTTCCTGAAATTCACAGAATTACTAGTAAGGGTTCTGTTCACTAGGAAGGATTCTCTTACACCAGGTCAATTAATCTGAAAAATGCAAACCAATTTTCAACTTTCAAAAAGTTAATGAAACAAAATAAAGCAAAAATTCCAAACCATGGATAGGTGGATACAAATACCTCAAAATAGTAGAGAACACGAAAAATGTCCTTCTCATCAAAACATAGCATTCTGAAGTTTACAAAGTCGGTCTAAATTTTTTCTTTAAAAGCCAGAGAAAGGATATTTCAAGGAATGAACTAGAAGGGTTACTGTAAATTTTGCACATCTGATAAATATCCCACACTGAAACAATAAGTTTCAGAAACTTTTCTTTGAAAGTTTATGCTCAACCTAAATGTTCTTAAATTTTCCTTTGTTTTCTCACGTAGTTCATGATAACTGAATCAAAGATGAATGAGTTATTTACGTTAATGAATTTTTTTTAGCATGGGAAATGCCTGTATCATGATGCCACATGAAAAAACTAAGATACAAATTTTCTACAGTATGAACTTCAATAGATTAAAAAAATGTATAGAAAAGAACTGCAAGAGAATAATACACCAAAAGGTTAAGAATTTGGGGGCTTGGTTGGGCAAGTTATGAGTAATATGTTTCCTTCTTATTACTTCTCTTTATTTTCCAAATTTTTTAGAATGTACACAATTTCATCATCAGAAATATAAACTTTACTTTTTTAAGAATTGTGATCTAGCCCACAACCTTGGTAGTGTCATTGGCTCAGTGGAAAGAACATGAGAGTCAGAAAAGTGGAACTTTCTAAGAAAATCAGATCCACCTCCCATAATGCCCCATACTGAAAGGCATCCATCCGCATGAACCCAAGTCATGGGCAAAACAAGAGGGCTGAACAATGACCTTCAAGTTTCCCTCCAACTCCACAGAAGATCATACTGCTATTATGAATACTCCATTGAGTAACTGTTGTGGCCATGGGAATTCATGGTGCAAACTTCCAACTACAGGAAGTGTAATTGACCCAGAGGTCCAGCTGCATGCTCTGAAATCCATCATCACGTTTGCATGAAGGTCACGTTTCCCATAGGTTGCTCCCAGCCAACAACTGAGCACAGCTGGGCACACTTGGGAGACACGGAACTCCTTTCAGACATGGAACCTGGCTTTGGCTCAAGGACTCCCCAGTGGCCTTGCTGAAACTTCCTTGAATGGCATGGCAATCTTGCACATTTCCATCCAAACTTCCTTCCTTGTCTCCTTCACTCAGGGTCAATGTTGCATTGTGGTCTTATGGCTCTCCATCCCTTCCTGGCTCTTTCTCATTTTTTTTCACACAGGTGTTTCCCCTGTAGAAATCTTTGCACATTAATCTCATCTTGGCATCTACTGCTCAGAGAACCCAGATTAACCCAGCATATTGGTAGATCCACAAACTATACCTGTGCATAGAAAGACTGAACAGGAGGCTGCCCAGGTGGCACAGCTCCTTATAGGATTGCACACCAGGTTTATATTTTGTCTTATTGTCATTGTCATTTTCTTCCTTTTTATTTTTTTCTGAGATTTAAAAATTTTTTATTTTGTATTAAAATATAGTTGATTTAAAATATTGTTAGTTTCAGATGTACAGCAAAGTGATTCATTTATACATACACATATATACATTCTTTTTCAGATTCTTTTCCCAAATAGGTTATTACAGAATATTGAGTATAGTTCCCTGTGCTATACAGTAGGTCTTTGTTGATTATTTATTTTATGTATAGTAGTGTGTATATGTTAATCCCAAACTCCGGGTTTATCCCTCCCTCCCACTTTTTCCCTTTGGCAACCATAAATTTGTTTTCAAAGTCTGTCAGTCTGTTTCTGCTTCGTAAATAGGTTCATTTGTAATGTATCTTTTTTTTAGATTTCACATATAAGTCATATCATATGATATTTGTCTTTCTCTGTCTGACTTCACTTAGTATGATAATCTCTAGGCCCATTCACGTTGCTGCAAATGGCTTTATTTCATTCTTTTTTATGGCTGAGTAACAGTCCATTGTATACATGTACCATATCTTCTTTATCCATTCCTCTGTTGATGGACATTTAGGTTGCTTCCATGTCCTGGCTATTGTAAATAGTGCTGCAATGAACACTGGGGTGCATGTATCTTTTCAAATTATGGTTTTCTCTGGCTATACACCCAGGAGTGGGATTGCTGGATCATACAGTAGTTCTATTTTTAGTTTTTTAAGGAGCCTCCATACTGTTGTTCTCTTTTCTTCTTTTATAAAACAAATGCCAATTACAGTACAAAAAGACTAGTATTCTATTGCTTATAGACCAAAAACAAAATTTTTTTTTATTTCAATAAGCCTTTCCTGGGTTTATTTTCAACTTGTTCTTGTTTCTTCTGCCCCATCAGCCATATGCATCTCTTCAGCAACTTCTGACTCCCTATTTCAGGTCAGATAATAAGGTTCATTCTTCATTTCTGTCAACTACAACATTAGAGGAATCTTCCTCTGAGATTTAAAGTATAATTAATCACTTTCATCCAGCATGACCCTCTTTGGATGGCTAAGGGACCGTTTCATGCTAAAATCCTTTATTTTCAGTACAGTGGCTTCCACCTCCCATGGTTATTTGTCAGTCTCTGTCTATCTTAACCACTCCTTTGAAAATGTCAGCAAGCCAGCATTCCCTGACTCCTGCCCACCTCTCCCAGGTCGAGGATATTGGAATCCAAAGGTCTTCCTGCTGTGCTGCTTAGAATCCCTTTTGCAAGCTAAATGAGGCACAAATTTAAATTCAGAATCTCCAAATCAACATTTCAGAAAAGACACCCTTATTCTTTGGTAATTAGAAGGAAAAATAAGCAACTCTGCAGGAAAGTACCGTCCTTTCTTTGATGAGCTCTGAGTAATTTAGGGACTCCCTGGGAGACATTTCCTCTTCTGAGTGAGGGGCAGCAGGTCCTTGGGAGGGTCACTGCCCAGGACGCAGCCGGTGCCCCCCTTCTGTCCCCTGAGCAAGTAGTTCTGTGTCTGTGGCCTTGCATAAGCAGTGTTTCATCTTCTTGGTGATGTAAGATTTGGCTCTGGTTCATGGATTCTTGTGGCTATTGTACCAGTGCCAAAACCCTTACAGAGCAGTACTCAAAGAGATTGGGGGGAGAGAGCCCCAAGCATGTGCACAGACAAGATCGTGCCTTTGTGACAAAAGGTACTTTGATTTTGACCCTTTCCCTTAGACGGGACAACAAAGCTGTCTCCAAACTCATGCTACACCAGAAACCCTCATGGTGCAGCAGATGACATGGAACAGAGACATAGTCGATGCAGGACAGCCCCGCCGGTAACACAGAGAAAGAAATGGTCCAGGCTTGGAGGCGTGGGAGTGGGTCTCACACACTGGATATAACCGTCTAACTCCTGGATCCCCAGGCACTGAATCAGCTCAGGACCAAATGTCCCTATTCCCTTGTTTGACCAAAATGACCCAAGGAGAAGGCTGACTCAGAGAACCAATAAGATTTTTTTTCCTACTTCGTGTTCTTGTTTCTGTTTTATTGTCCTCAGGGAATGTAGAAAAAGCAAATGTTATCAGAAGTGATTTCCTCTTCACCAAGGCCATATGCATGAGGTTTTACGTCCCCAAATAATTTGTAGCCTTCCCCGAGGAGACCTTCCCTAACAGTCTCTCTTCAGTTATTTATTGTGACATTTCCAAAACAAACAACTGGACAATTGAAACCCAGTCTTGGATGGAGACGCTCAGGGATGCGAGATTATTGGTCTTAGGCGGCAGTCAGGACTCCTGCCTGCGGAACAAAGGAGCCCATCTCGTCAACCTCTTGAACCCTGTTCAGTTTCTCCAGTCACCCATGAAGCCTTCAGCGACAACACCAGCTCCCTTTCTCCTCCCTGCTAAAAGGAGACCACTTTGCAACAGAGAAACTCTGATTTCTGAACATAAATCTCTTGCTAATACCTACATTTCCTACACACCATTCAGACAAGATTTGGGATTTTCTTAGCAAACTTAGACTGAAACTTGAACACTTGCTGTTAATCAAGTTTAATCCCAGGTTACAAATATCCTCACTAAGAAGGAAGGAATTCTATCCCCATTGGTATGGGTGCAATTCCCTTTCTTCCAAAAACATTCTTTCTAAATTTAAACTCTACAGCAAATCTCCTAAAATGGAAGAAGTCAAGTGGTGGGTGTCAGAGAAGGGGAAGTTCTAGAGTTTGCAGCTAAAAGCATAATGAAACAGACCAGGTTTTGGGGACTATGAAAATGTCCTGGATTTAGCAAAAGAATAATAAAGGAGAAAGAAGACACTCCTAACCAAGTCTGGGGATTTGGGATACATTCTATATTATGCACAGTGCCACAAAAGGAACTCTCTTTAAATACATTTATCTCACTCATGTATATCTCCAGAGAATATTTCAGAAATGATTAGCTGTTTTACAGGTGAATGAAAAGCAATACCCATCCCTAAGAAATTAACGTGAAGCTAAGTTCTTTAACCTGGACAATAAAATGAAATCAGATGGTCCAGTGCTGTAAGTTAGTGTGAAATTATTGTGTCAACAGCTCAAACTCTGTTTAAAAAACAAAACAAAACAAAAACAAAAAACTTCACTGAAGGTAAATGCAAAATGGGTAAGAAAATACATCATGCAATTTTCTTGAGAAATTGGGTGGGTGACACATTAACAGTAAATTCATTTGAGGACTTTTTTGATCACTGGGCATCTTTGTTAATGACCTGGAAGATGAAGAATGGAGAAAGTAAACAAAAATGGAAGGAAACCTGGAACGAAACAAAATGGAATTGGAGATGTGAAGTTTTAACCCAAGAAACATTCTACTTCCAGCAGAAAATTACTCAAAACATGTACCTCTGAAAGTGTGGGTGAGAGTGGAACAGAGTAAAGAAATCTGAGCAGGCTGTTGGAAATACATGACTGAATTCATGCTGTGTAATATGGAAGTCAAAACCCAGTGTTCTTTAGAGATTAGTGACACTCTTCCTTCTAAGAAAAGAAGGAAGTACAATCAACTTGTACTCCCTACAAGTTGATTAATTTTCACCTCTAATTCTATAAAATAGAATAACTAAAATCCAGTGACCTGAGGAAAATAGAAGTTTGGGCTGTATTTAGTATAATGGGTATTGGGACCAAGATTCTCACTTACCTTAGGAACAATAACCCATGTGATACCAGAATGCTGTGGTTATGTTTCAGGGTTCACAATGTTTGTACATTTGCACGGCTAGCATGAATCCAAACAGAATGACAATGACTTAGAGAAAAATTTTTTAAAACTCAGTGTACATGTTTTGACTGAAATGGCAGTGGCGAGAGAATGAAGTAACACCTTAAGTGGAAATCCTTACATATGAGAGGTCTTAGCACTCCTAGCAGACAGGGAATAGGATAAAGGGGGACATTTCAGTGGCATTTAAAGGAAACAAAAGAACCCTGCTCACATGAGTGATTGTGTTACGAAAAAGGATTTCCAGGGGAGTAGCCTAAGCCACTTTATCCTGCCCCTTAAATGCCAAAACAGACAGTGCCCTAAGGAAGTTAAAAATATCTTGGAGTAACTGTGAAGAAAGGAACAAGTGCTACATTTGCGGAACTGACCACAGTCTTCAGCAGTGCTGGAAAGTGCAGAATTAATCAAGCAAAGACTACTTATTGAGAATTAGTATGGTCCCAGGACTGCTGGGAATACATTAAACACACTGGAGAAATATGTAATAAAATTATTATCATTTAAAAAGATTTTTTGATTTGAAAACAGTCAGTGGGTAATAGGAGTCAATGCAAAATTCACTGAGTTATTCGGATAGTCATGAAACCCAAGAGAAGTTCATAGGAGACTGAGCACAGGAACGTCCACGGAGGCTCCCTGGAGGACAGAGGACTGAAGGCTAAATAAGATGTGAATACGCAGAAGAGAAGGCAAAGTACACTCCGTAAAATAAAATAACATAAAGTAAATAAAATAAAATATTAAATTAAAATAACATATGACAGGCAAGCAAGCTTCAAGGAAAACGTTCTGGAGACAGCGCGGATCAGAGGGTCTGTGATGAAGAGCACAGACAGATATGATACATCCTTGGAGGGCTAGTGTGGGATCAGCTGAGGAAGCAGGTTAGACGAAGGCAGGGAGATGTGCTCCTCATAGTAAGAAAACAGGGAGCCTCTTAGTTTCTAAGCAGGGAGTGAGGCTGATCTGCTAGTAAGACTCATGCCAAAAAGCCGAGCATGGGTAACTAGAGTCTAGATAAAATGTGGTGGTTATGGCAACACAGAGAGGGGAAGAGAAGAGAAACATTCCAAAGAAAAAATGAGACATTTCAAAGGCACAGTCCCGAGGGCGTTGTGGCTAACCAAATCTCCAGGGAGGCAGCCCCCGGAGTGCCTGCCACCAAGAGTCAACTGAGATCATCAGAGCAGGACACCCAGTGCAACTCATTTTCCCAAAATGCTCTTTGCAGGGGGTAGATGTAGAGAAAAATCTGGACTCCGTCAACCCAAAAGGCAATGTTTGAGTATCCGGAATAAAGACCAGAGCATATGTTGCAAAAAAGAAAACAACTGAAGGTTAAACCCTAAGACCACATACTGAAAAGAAGATGGAATGAGGTACAACATAACTTGTTATATGAGCCAGAAGCCCCAAAACGTCCACACTGAGGTCCCCCCGGTCAGCAACATCACTGGTTCCTAAGGAGAAAGTAATGAGACAAATGGGTGATAGAGCCCCTTTATGAAGGAAAAAAAAAGTTACATGGGTAAGAAGGATGGCTGGTATTATCATATTCCTACCCTTCCCCAATCCAGCCCCCATAACCAAATTTGTTGGAATCTCAGGCTCTGGGATTTAGAATGGCACCCCCTCCCCAGTAGTCTCTATCTACACCACTCCTATGCTTTTCTATACGGAGACCCTTGCAGAGTTCTAACTCTCTATCTTATGCTTCAGCTCTGCTCACATATTCTGAGTAAGGATGAAGCAGCTTAAAGCTCTATCTCCTCTGCCTGTAACCAATTACAGCAAATCGAGAGGGAAGGCTGGTTAGGACACCTCACTGATTTTAAGATTACCCTGTGTCTCTGCTTTCATGACTTCCTGATCATCTGTTCTAGAACATTAACCAGAAAGCAATAAATGTTATTCTAACTGCAGTCAGATGACTAACAGAGATGGAGAAGGAGAAATTACTGGAAGACAGTGGCAGTACAGATTTCCCCTAACTCTCAGTCCCTGCTTAAGGCTATTTGGCAATGCTTCCAAGGTTTCTTGGAGTATAATTTTTAATTTAATCAAAGTTCTCCAGTTCTGAACACACTTCCCTAAACTCCTTTTTTTCTTAATTTTTATTTATTTATTTTTTTTTTTTTTTTGCGGTATGCGGGCCTCTCACTGTTGTGGCCTCTCCCGCTGCGGAGCACAGGCTCCGGACGCACAGGCCCAGCGGCCATGGCTCACGGGCCCAGCTGCTCCGCGGCATGTGGGACATTCCCAGACCAGGGCACGAACCCGTATCCCCTGCATCGGCAGGCGGACTCTCAACCACCGCGCCACCAGGAAAGCCCCCCTAAACTCCTTATTTTTATTACTTATTTTAATAGTCAACTGTGTCAGTAAAATCTCATCTAAGTGAACAGACTAAACATAAAACAATTTGTTAGGGCAAAAAAACAAAACAAAAGCAATATATATAGTAATTGTACAGGAAATGTTAGAGAAATCATCTCTGCAAATGTGTGCTTCATAGAGATTTCATAATAAAATGTCAGCGCAAACATCATTCAGTTATCCCTGGGAATTGCTCTTTTAGAATATTATCTGTGAACATTTTAACCTTAGGCTGACTTACCTCACCATGTAGCCTATCTGGGGGTCTCTTTCCCTCATGCTTGGTTGCCATGTGATCAAAGCAAACAGTTCTTCACTGAGGCTGCTCCCTTCTCTCCTCACTTCCCAATCCCTAAACTACTTAAGTACGACCAGGTCAGGCTAGACTATGGAAACCAGCAGCTTTACTCTTACCATTATAGTGGGCTTACTTGACCTGGAACATTACCAGTTAAAGTGGTCATGTCAACAGCAAGTGAAAGGAAGAGCCAGCCACTCCAGTAGACTAAGATTGATGTCCTGTTTGGAGGAAGCAACAGATTGGCAAACTACCTAGGAATTTAAGAGGCAGTTCCAAGAGGAGAAACAGCTCTGGGAACTTGGTAAATTTTCCAAATATCCTGGGTTGACTGGAAGCTGTGTGCCTGTACAGCAGAGACCAAAACAAGTCCAAGTCACCCACACACCCCTGGTCAACAGATCCTGTGCACAAGCACAAAGAAGACATAAAAGAGCCTGAAGGAAATAAGAGCCCAGATAGACTTGAAAATGGCCTGAAGTTTGAATTTTCCTCCACAGCCGCCCTCCCCTAGAGCTATCAGCAGAGAGTAGAAGCCTTAAAACCTTGTGCTATTAGAACACAACCCATGATGTGTCTTCACCTGAACAATAAGCTGAATGCAGATACAGGAGCAGCTCCTCAGAAACCAGACTTAAAGATAAAGCAAGAAGAGAACATTGGCGTCCGCACAGTGCAGGAGAGACAGAATTCACAGATTCAATCCACGCTAGTTACCAAAGAAAAAACAAAAACAGCTCTTAGAAGGAAACAGAGTCAGACTCGGTAGTTGCTACAATATACTATCTAAAATGTCAAGTATTCAAAAAAATGAGACATACAAAGAGACAAGAAAGTATGACCCACACTCAGGAAGATGCGGGTCAAAAGAAACTGTCTTAAAATGACCCCTGATGTTGTATTTAGCAGGGAAAGATTTCAAAACAGTTGTTATAAATATGTTCAAAGAACTAAAGAAAAATTGTGTTTAAAAAAATTAAAAGAAAGTACAAGGACAATGATTCAGTGCGCAGGAAATCTCAATAAGGATATAAAATTATAAGAAAGAATCAAATGGAAGCTGTGAAGTTGAAAAGTAGAATTACAGGCTTCCCTGGTGGCTCAGTGGTTAAGAATCTGCCTGCCGATGCAGGGGACACGGGTTCAAGCTCTGATCTGGGAAGATCCCACATGCCACGGGGCAACTAAGCCCATGCACCACAACTACTGAGCCTGTGCTCTAGAGCCCATGAGCCACAACAACTGAGCCCCGTGCCACAACTACTGAAGACTGTGTGCCTAGAGCCCATGCTCCACAACAAGAGAAGCCACCGCAACGAGAAGCCCACGCACCACAATGAAGAGTAGCCCCTGCTCACTGCCACTACAAGAAAGCCCGCGCGCAGCAACAAAGATCCAACACAGCCAAAAATAAATAATTTAAAAAAAATTTTTAACTAAAAAGTAAAATAACTATTTAAAAAATGAAAAGTAGAATTACTGAAATGAAAAAAATTCACTAGAGGGTCTCAGCAGCATATTTGAGATGGCAGAAGAAATAATCAATAAACTTGAAGATTGAGCATTATAAATTACTCCATCTAAAGGACAGAGAGAAAAAAGATTAAAGAAAAATATATAGAGGCCCAGAAATTTGGGGGGCAGTATCAACTGCATCAGTATACTTGTAAGAGAAAGAGAGAGAAAGAGAGAGAAAGGGGCAGAAAAAATATTTGAAAAAATAATGGCTGAAAACTTTACAAATTTGATGAAAAACATTAATCTACAGGCCCAAGAAGCTCAATAAAGCCAAGTAACATAAACTCAAAGAGGTCCACATCTATACCGATCATAATCAAACTATTGGGAAAAAAAAAAAAAAAAACAGAGAGAAAATCTTGAAAACAGCAAAAGAAAAACAAATTCTATATAGGGGCAAACAAATATTAATGACTGATTTCTCAATATACAAATATATGTAAAGAGAAACAGGAGACCTCTGGATTCAGGAAAAGGCGTTTTATTTGCAGAGCAGCTTATGTCAATTTCCCAGTTTCCCACAGAACAATGCAATGAGCACCTGATATTACCTGTACTTCCAATAAGATTTATATCTCAGGAGAGGAATCCACAAAATTATGAAACTCAGGGCTAATAGTGGCACATCTGTAACTCTGAGGGGTGGGGGGAAGCCTTTAGTGTGGAATGTAAACAAATCTTCTCTGAGGGGACAAAGAGAAGTTTGTATTACCCTTTGATTTGGGGATGGGGGAGGTGTTTGGTTTTTGTTTTAAGATTAAGATGCTTTATTTTCCCTTCCAGTTTCATTGAGATGTAATTGACATATAGCACTGTATAAATTTAAGGTGTAAAGCTAATGATTTGACATATATACATCATGAAATGATTGCCTCAATAGGTTTAGTGAACATCCATCATTTCATATAGATATAAAATAAACGAAAAAAAATTTTTTTAATTTTCCTTGTCATGAGAACTCTTAGGATGTACTCTCTTAACAATTTTCGTGTATAACATACAGCAGTGTTGATTATATTTATCATGGTGTACATTACATCCCTAGTACTTATTTATTTTACAACTGGAAGTTTGTACCTTTTGACTACCTTCATACAATTCCCCCTTTGGAATACAAACAAAAATAATCTCCAGGGGATGTGTCTCCAAATCTCTCTGGAAGCTTCTACGTTTAACTTTCAAAGCTTGTGGTCATTAACTGTCTTTTAACTTAAGTTCCAGTGCCCTTTATTTGGAAAGCCCTGACCATGGCGAAACATAAAGATATCCATGGAGCATTATCTCTTGACAGCCAGAAGACAGTGAAATAACATATTCAAATTGTTTAAATTAAAGAACTGTCAACCGAAAATTCTGTATCTAGCAAAACTGCTATTCAAAAACATAGGTGAAATACAGAAAAGCCCAGGTAACCAAAGGCTGCAAGAGTTTGTTGTCAGCAATTATGGCTTGCAAGAAATATTAAAGGAAATATTTTAAGCAAAAAAAAAGTGACACCAGATGATAAATTGAATCCACAAGAAGAAATTAATTATGCTGCAAATGGTAAATATGTGAGTAAATCTAAAAGACTCTATAAATACATTTTTCTTCAATACATCTCTTAACTTCTTTAGAATGCATAAGACTGTATAAACCAATAATTACGACACTGTGTTGTCATGCTTATAACAAATATAAATGTATTATATATGATAATAGTGGCACAAAGAAGGGGGAATGGAGTTATATTGAAGCAGTGTTTCTAAATTTTACTGGAACTCAGTTAGTATTATTCTGAAATAGATTGTGATACATTAAGATGCATATTGTAATCTCTGGAGCAACCACTAAGAAAATTAATAGAACCAAAAGCCTGTTCTTTGAAAAGATTAACCAAGTGGACAAAAACTTAGCTACATTAACGAAGAAAATGAGAGAAGACACAAATTACCAAACTCAGGAAGGAAAGAAGGGGCATCACTGTCAAACCTACAAAAATGAGAGGATTATAAGAAAATTTTACAACAACTTAATGCCAACAATTAGACAACTTAGATGAAATGCACAAATTCCTAGAATGATACAAACTGACTCAAGGAGAAATGAAAAATCTGAAGCGGCCTACGACAAGTACATAATTTGAATCAGCAATTTTAAATCCTCCTACAAAGAAAGACCCAGAACCAGATGGCTTTGCTGGTAATTTCCTTCAAATATTTAAAGAGAAAACTAATGCCAATTCTTCATAAATTCTTTCAGAAAAGAAAGGAGCGAAAAGTGCCAGCTCATTCTATGAGGTCAGCATCACCCTGATACCAAAGCCACAGACAGATACTAGGAGAAAAAAAAAATCCTTAACGAATAAACACACTAAAATCCTTAACAAAATATTAGCAAAGTGAACTCAGCTACATATTGGAAGAATTATACACTGTGACCAAATGAGATTTACTCCAGGAATGCAAGGTTGGTTTAACATCCAAAAATAATGTCATATATTAGTAAAGGAAAAGATTCACATGATCCTCACAACAGGTGCAGAAAAAGCATTAAAATGACTATAATCATAGATAAAATACTAAGTATTGGCAAGGATGTGGAACAACTGGAACCCTCATACATTGCTGATGGGAATGTAAAATGGTGCATCCACTTTGGAAATCAGTTTGGTAGTTTCTTAAAAAGTTAACAGTTCCCCATAGGAGCTACTCCTACTCTTAGGAATGTAGCCAAGAAAAGTGAAAATGTGGGTCCATAGAAAGGCTTGTATATAACTATTCATAGCAGCATTATTCATAATAGTCAGAAACTGGAGGCAATCCTTATGCCCAACAAGAGGTGAATGGATAAACAAAATGTGATACATCTATACAATGGGATTTTATTCAGAAATAAAAAGAATGATATGGTGATGCATGTCACAACATGGATGAAACTTAAAGACACGATGCTAAATGAAAGAAACCAGATGCAAAAGACTGTATATTTTATGACTCCATTTACGCAAAGTATCCATAAGAGGTAAATCATAGAGATAGAAAGTAGACCTGTGCTTTACTGGAGGGAGGAACAGAGATGGACAGTAAATGGTCTCATGATAATTTTTTTATATGATAAAAATGTTCTAAAAATGGATTACAATGATGGTTGCAAATATAAATTTATTAAAACTCAAAACATTAAAATTTTTTTCAAAAGGGAAGTCAGAGGGAGAAGCAGGGGCTAGCTCAGGTAAGACCTTGTAACCATGGTAAGGAATCTGGATTGAAGTGTAGTGGAGCACCATGGGGCAGTTTCAAGAAAGGGAATTCCATAATCCAATTTCCTGGGGCTTTGGTGCTTTGTTTTTTAATTTCTCATGCTACTATGTGGAGAAAGGACTATAGGGGAATCAGAGTAAAACCAATGAGACCACTTCTTACAAGGACTCATTCATTCAGGTAAGAAACAATGATTGCATATATAGATACACTACCAAATGTAAAATAGCTAGTGGGAAGCAGCCGCATAGCACAGGGAGATCAGCTCGGTGCTTTGTGACCCCCTAGAGGGGTGGGATAGGGAGGGTGGGAGGGAGGGAGACACAAGAGGGAAGAGGTATGGGGACATATGTACATGTATAGCTGATTCACTTTGTTATAAAGCAGAAACTAACACACCATTGTAAAGCAATTATACTCCAATAAAGATGTTAAAAAAAAAAACCATTCTTCTATGCAAAAAAAAAAAACAAAACAATGATATGAGGACGGTAGCAGTGGGAACATCCCGAATAAATTTTAAACTCAAGAGAATGGAATCATTGCCATTTAGTTCAGATAACATGAACCAGGAGACCAGAGGATGAAAAAAAATACCAGATTTCCCCTATCTCTGGGCACACACATATAGTGAAATAGCAAAAGTCACCTAGATCACTTTCAAAGAGAAGGCTGGATAAGTATATGACTTACTTAGAGGTTTCTAAGTGATGAACTTGGAGTAAACAAGAAAACAGAATGATTTCTCATCATGCAGCAGCCAGGCTGGTATGTGAAGTGTTATTCACATTATAGGAATTTTTTTCCTCCAAGCACCTTATGTTTGTTTGTCCTAAAGAAATCATCATCATCAAAAGTCCAGGGGTCTGTCGGTAGTTAAGGAATTGCATGTTTTAAGAGGACATGCATGCAGGTAGCCCTTGATGGAGTCGGTAACTGGGAAAACAGAATAGAGGCATCGCTAATGAGAGACGTCGACTTTATATTCCTGAGCTGGCGTTCAGGAGTCTTGATATTTCTGCATGTATTTGAATCTCCTGCTTGTTCTAATTATGTTCATCCAATTCTAAGTGATGCATGGTATCAAGCATGACCAGGAATGGAAATATTTCTCTGTGGAATTTTTAAAATCTTGATTGCTGCAAGGAAAAGACCTCTAAGAAAACAGAATCTTTCCAAAAACAGATGAGATCCCTGTAACTAAGACCATTCCCAAAATGGAATAATATGAACCTTGTGGCCTATTTGCCCCACTCCTATTAGTCACGACGATACACTCCCCCAAAAGACAGAAATCTGAGAGAATGCAAGAAAGGGGAGCAGAAAACAGAATCTGGCAAGCAGCGAGTGGGACCCCAGAAGATTTTTCACATCTTGGTTTGTGAGAGGAAAGAGCCGTTTATTCAAAATGCTGCTTCAGGGGACCGGAAGACACAGAGGAGAACACCGACCTAGTGACCTCCACGAATTGCTGGCTGTAGTTCAGCCCTCCAGCCCCGCCTGCAGGAAGCCAGCCATCCAGACTCCCAACTTCCTGTCCTAATCAGGGCGGGTGATGGGGCAGCCCTCTGGTGAGAAAGTCCTGAGAATGCCATTAGCCACATTCAAAGTTCAGGGCAACCGTTTGGTTTCCTCCCCGAAGCCTTCTGACAGCAGGAGGCCAGAAGCCCTGAGGCCAAAGGGCTAGGCTGCTGCTTGGAGGGTTGGGAGGTGGAGAACTTTGCTCTTCTCCCCCGGGCAGTTTGATGACAGTGGGTGGTTGGCTTTGGCCCAGAGTCCTGCCTTAACAGGGAATGGAATCACGACTTTACAGTCTTTGAGTCCATCCTTTAAGCCTCAGGTAAGACCACCTTGACCAATCTATGATGTCAGCATCATGTGATAGCCTCTCTGAATTGGGCTGCATGACCCCTGGCTGACCATCCAGGTGACTCACCCAGGAAAATGGCTTCGACACACAGAGACTGTCCTGGTCTCAGTACGATGAAACATTGAGTCACCGTCAGGAGGACGTGTGTTTCATTAGACATTCCCGTGGCTGAGACTGTTTCACCCGTATCCACTGTCATCCTCTTTTAATAACCAAGATGACCTGCCCATGAGAACCTGGCTGGGTTATGTGGCACCAGCTATAATCTGGGAACAGGGGACATATCTCACATGCCTTTAGCTATAGCAAGAATCCCAGACCCTAAGGATTAAAAAAACCTTAAAAGACATTGAATTCCAAGTCCTCAAATTGCCTCTAAACCTTCCCTGGCAAGTGTCCATTCAATCTGCATTCAAATATCTCCAGGGTCACAAACAGCCCTTTTCCTTTTGGGGAATTTATGTCCTTCTGCTTAAAGAGTCTTCATGTCAATCTGAAAACAATTTCCCTATGACTACCACTCAACTTTAAGTTCTGCGGTAGGGAAACCGTGTCTCTCTCATTAGGGTTGTATTTCGCCAGCTTCTTCCATCTCATCCATGAGAATACCATGAGCAATCTCAGCAAATGCCTCGTGAAAATCTAAAAATGCTGTACGATTCCCTGAGCCAGAAGCCCACAAAGCCTGCCGCTGAAAGAAGTTAGTTCAACATGTGCCATCTGACGTGCTTCGTGGATTTCAAAATACATGATTACCTTGTTCTTAGAAAACTGAAGCTGGTGAAGACCAATTCCTTACTGGAGAACTCACAAGTCATTCTTTTAATAATTCACTCTAAAATCTTACCCAGAGTTCACCTAAAGCTCACTGGCTATAATCTCAGGATATTTGAGAATGAGGGATCGTTCCTAACACACACCTCAAAATCATCATTTTATTGAGAAGACAGATTTTTCCATTAGAGTCACCCCTTTGGTGTCATTTGGTGTCAATTCTCTGGAAAGCAATCTGGAAAGATCTAGCAAGAGTCTCTTGTTTACTATCCTTGTACTCAGGTCAGGACACAGAGACAGTCACGTGAATCTACATTTTCAGGGCTCCAACTCGTCCCAAAGAAGAATATTTCCTATATTTTTCAATTTTGCTTTCATATCAGATTTTATTATCTTTTAAAGTCATTTCTTAAGGTTACAGCGCTTTAGGATTATATGGATATGGCTATATCAATGGGGACTAGAGTCCAATAGCACCTCTTGTTAAAAACCATATGAAATAGCTGAAAGTTTTGTAAGTACTTGTTTCTGTAAAGGGGTTTGGGGAGGAAAAAATGAAGGCAGAGGCACAGGCCTACCCACTCTTTTGTTACAAGTTTATTTAGCTTTCAAACTATGCATATATTACATCTGAGAACAATAAATTTGATGTTAAATTATCTTTAAAAATGTGACACTGTGCTTTGTGAAAATCATTTTTAAAAGAAAGGAAAGGAAGGAAGAAAGGCTCTTCAAGGATACTGGCAGTTTCATAAAGTACCAAAAGAGAAAGGGAGAATTTCATTTAAGGAATAATTTTTGAGTACTGGGTGCTTAGCATTCTACCAGAATCTTCCTTACGATGGAAATAAGAGTAAAGTCCTCTTCGTGCCCTCACAGACCTTATATACAGTCAGAGGAAGGTGAGAATAAGTAAGTATACAAAATAAAATACAAGTTAGAATATGATCTTATCATAAATGACACCTTCTTGACAGTGTTATCGGCTTCAAATGAAAAGGAAAGCGCATATTGGAGGGAGCTGAACATTGTTATAGGGGAATCACGCTGGAAGTTGAAAGATGTCCAAGACTTTGGCAGGAAGAGAAGTGGGCTAGAGTACCTCCACTGTACTCTGAGGGCACAGCATGAGCTAAGACGTGAGGACAAGAATGAAAGGACCCACGTGGAGAATGACCTTAGTCTTTGGGGTGGGAGCAGTGGACGCCAACAGAGTCAGGCTGACAGGGCACCACCCTTGCTGGGTCCAGGAAATAATGGGAGACAGTGAATGTCTGAGCCAGAGAATAGTGTGATCAGAGTTGCGCATTAGGAAGACTAGTCTGGCAACCTCTACCGGAAGAACAAAGAGGGGTCATCAGAGACTAACTGCAAATGAAGAGCATGAAATAGAAAAGGCTGGACGTGCAGCGCGGCAGCATCTCAGCCCCTCAATGGGAGGAGTGTCACAGAACGCACAGATACGTTTCAAAACCACCCTAACTTCTTTCTGTATCGTTTCTCCACTCCACAACTTCTTCCTCTCTTTGACTTCTCTGTTCATTTCCCCCTCTCCTTGCTTTTCTCCAGAGGATTCCCTTAACTTCTGTTAGCCAAACTATTCGATCATTCTATGCACATTCCTTTTGCAATTATGAGACATGGCCCTTTCCTCCAAGAGCTTTAATGAGATCCTGCAGCCCTTGAAGAGGTCTTCCCTCAATCAGGGGCAACCAGGATGGCAAGGCTTTGGCCAGGCCATTGTGTATAACCTTCAGACATCGGTTCATCATTTCATAGACCCCATTTTAAATAGCACATCTTTCAGAAGAGGAACAAGGAGCTCAAGTGACTCCAGTGAGTCTCTTAAGAACTTCAAGTTTAGGGGCTTCCCTGGTGGCGCAGTGGTTGAGAGTCCACCTGCCAATGCAGGGGACGCGGGTTCAAGCCCCCATCCGGGAAGATCCCACATGCCGCAGAGCGGCTGGGCCCGTGAGCCATGGCCGCTGAGCCTGTGTGTCCGGAGCCTGCTCTCCACAACGGGAGAGGCCACAACAGTGAGAGGCCCACAAAAAAAAAAAAAAAAAAAGAACTTCAAGTTTAAAGGTTATGTGAAGTGACTTTTAGGGAAAAAAAAATTATAAAAATCACAGAAAAGGCATAGGCTCTCCATATAACCATTGTTTGATTAAGTACATTAAAGTCAGGGTGGCTTCCTTTATAAAATACAGAATTATAGGGACTTCCCTGGTGGCGCACTGGTTAAGAATCTGCCTGCTGATGCAGGGGATACAGGTTCGAGCCCTGGTCCGGGAAGATCCCACATGCCGCAGAGCAACTAAGCCTGTGCGCCACAACTACTGAGCCCGCGTGCCACAACTACTGAAGCCTGTGTGCCTAGAGCCCGTGGTCCGCAACAAGAGAAGCCACAGAATGAGAAGCACACGCACCGCAATGAAGAGCAGCCCCCGCTCGCCGCAGCTGGAGAGAGCCCGTGTACAACAGTGAAGACTCAACACAGCCAAAAATAAATAAATAAAATAATAAATAAAATACAGAATTATGAACTTCCTTAATTTTAACAAATATAAACTGAACGGCCTCGTGGACTCCAGACATAATCTGTCATCTGACCTTACATGACTCACTTCTGTTGACGTTAGGATCCCTCACAAAATGAAGGATTGTTAAATGTTAACATGGAAAGTGACATAAAAAGCATGCTAAGAAATGGTAAAGGAAATTCTTTTTAGTTAAATGAACACGGGGAAATGTTTCCCTTAACGAGGTCAATCACAAACTTTATAATGCAATTTAACTGGAGTGGAAGGTAACTAAGGCAAGATTCAGAGTTAACGTCCTTCCATCCCTAACAATGTGTGGTTCTCTGGTGGCTTGACGTTGAGCCTGTGATAATAACCTGAGGAATATTTCAAACCATTGCTTTGATGTGAGGCACCAACTGAGCCCCCTGTTAAATGGAACTCTTCTTTCCTACTCTACATGTTTCTGTGTGGAGGGACCTCCATCAGAGGAACACTCCTGTCTTTTGCCCCATCTTTTGTTCACTCTCTTCCAGAGGACAGGGTGCACACTTACGTGTGACAAACACTGGTCCACATTTCCCAAATGGACGGACATCAGAAGCACGGAAGATGCCGTCTCTTTTCTTCTCTCTGTCCCTCACTATTTCTCCCCTGCATGAAGTAACTTATCAGTGCATTTGGAAGAAGGAACTAAACATTCCACCACAGGCTCTTCATTTTCTCTCTAGAGACTTGTGTTCTGACCTGCTCTCTGGCAAGGGGAAGCAGTCTACCTTGTGTGGGAGGTCTGTGGTTACGGAGCTGTGCCAATAGTCCTGTAAAGAATTACCCAGAATTCCTGGTGAAGACTTAGCAATCCATTAGGCTACAGACCCAAGCTACCTTCTCCCCAAATCTCCCTCACAACGAAGGGGAATTATTTCCTATACACCCTCCTGACTTCTGGGTCTACCTTCCAACTGAGATTCATCACCAGCAAAGTGTTCATGCTTAGAACAGTAGTAGGATATTAGCTGTTTTTCTTCTCAAAAGATCCTCTGCAAAGGAAACGAGTCTTTACAGACCCAGGTGTATCTCAATCTACCTGTACAAGCAACTATCATTCAGGCAATTCAAAAACATATACTCTCATAATATAAATATAATTCACAGGATACAAATTGTAACTTACACAATAGAAGTCTAGTTGGATCATACGTAATGTGTGTGCTCTTCCGGCCACTTGCACCCTGTCACACTCTGTAAAACAATAACTTCCACCCCAGAACTGTCTAGGGCTGTGTGCTTTACAGAGTGCCTTTCTACTCATCTTCCCATTGAATTCTCACCATAAATCTGGAAAGCAGGCACGATGGTATCAATCTTCCCATTTTACAGAGGAGAAAATCAAATCTCAGGAAAGGTACAGTGCTTTGCCCAATGCCACATGGCCAAATGGCAGAGCCATGACTATAAGTTAAGTCTTCTAACTCCTAGACTGGTGCTTTGGCAGGGCTCCAGCCAGATCGCATTTCCTGGGATGAGCTCTCTGCATTACCCATTTAGTCGGGCCATTTCCAGATTGGCTGGTCAAGAAAGTAGCCATTGACTAGACTCACACACCACAGATGGCAGAATAACTGCTTCAATCTGTCTACGGTCAAATTCCCTTACAATGCGCCATACACAATCCAACCTGAAATCAAAAGGCCCTGAAGTGCCTAGCGAGCAGACAGGAGCTCAGTGATAAGAGGAGAAGAGTATAGTCTACATTGGACCCTGGGAAATGACACTCTTTGGGCATCCCTGATTTTTTTTGCTGACTATTTTTCCCATTCAGAAAAAAAATGCAAGACATAAATAAAAGGAAAACAATTACATCACTACAGTGACAGGGCGTTGAGAGAAAGTATGAAAAATTCAACTCTTTACTTCTTTAAATTATTCACATGAATTCCACAAACATCTTAAAATGTCTAGAGAGTCTCTTTTTTTTTTTTTTTTTTTTTTTTTTTGCGGTACGCGGGCCTCTCACTGTTGTGGCCTCTCCCGTTGCGGAGCACAGGCTCCGGATGCGCAGGCTCAGCAGCCATAGCTCACGGGCCCAGCCGCTCCACGGCATGTGGGATCTTCCCACACTGGGGCGCGAACCCTCATCCCCTGCATCGGCAGGCGGACTCTCAACCACTGCGCCACCAGGGAAGCCCGAGAGTCTCTTTTTAAATCTCCAAAAATCTGTACAGTAGAGTGAATTGCTATTTTTTCATCCAGATCATTTAACTTCGTTTAAAATAAGGAAATCTGAAAAGGAAATTTTCTCAAATAAATTCTATGAGATATATATATATAATACAAATGTTTACTGTATAGAACAGCTTGGTCAAATGTTTCATTTTCTGCCATCTTTTTAGAGGAAAAACGACAAAAAAGATCTTTCCCAGCTGGGGGACGCTTTACAGAGAGGTGAGAGCCCTGATAACAGATAAGCTGCAGAATATCCTACTGCACTTAAACAGACAGCCCAGAAGCTAAATACCATGTTGTTCAGACGAGTAAGAGAAAGTAAGTAATGACGGAACTCTCAAAACACTTGCCAGAATTCCTGGAGATTACTAAGCCCTGGACAGTGGTTGATATAAGCCCATGGTTCTTAAAGAGTCAAGAGCCAGGAGAGTAAAGATTAGTAAAGTAATAACAGTGGTGGAAGAAATCTTGACACATATGTATGATTAGTTGATGGGAACAGTTCAACTTTAAATAATGTAGAATAAAGAAGTAGAAAGGAATGTAGACCAATCTACTAGAGCATAGGTATTCTCTCATTCAACTTCATGCAACCTCTAATTCCCGAAAGGATCTTGAAAAGTAAGAAATAATTGAAAAGCACTACAAGGTTGTGAAAACAATAGGACACAAAAGCATATATAAGGTATGCGCTAAATTTTGTAATTATTATACATATTTATTACATATGTATAATACATATATAAATAATACGATACATATATATATTAAATATATGTAAAAACTGAAAGGAAGTATACCAAAATTTTAGTATTTCTTATCATCTCTGGAAATTGGGATTGTTAGGGATATTTATTCTCTTCTTGTTATTTTCTGAATATTTTAAATGTTCTACAGAGAGTGCATGCTGTTACAATAAATACATACAAGTAACAGTATAAAAAAGAAAATAGCCTTGTGGGTTCTTGCTACTAAGTTTAACCTCACATTCGGTACGTTTATAAAGCTAATGATCTTTTTTCCTGGAATCTATCAGATTTTCCACTGTTTGTGTACAGTGATTTCTTCAAATCTAGATACTTTTACTGAAAGCAGGGAAATAGTCTACCGTGAAGATGCGGGAATAAAGAGGCAGATGTAGAGAATGGGCTTGAGGACACGGGGAGGGGGAAGGGTAAGCTGAGACGAAGTGAGAGAGTGGCTTTGACATAGATACACTACCAAACGTAAAACAGATAGCTAGTGGGAAGCAGCCGCATAGCACAGGGAGATCAGCTCGGTGCTTTGTGACCACCTAGAGGGGTGGGGTAGGGAGGGTGGGAGGGAGACGCAAGAGGGAGGGGATATGGGGATATATGTATACGTATAGCTGATTTACTTTGTTATACAGCAGCAACTAACACAACAATGTAAGGCAATTATACTCCGATAAAGATGTTAAAAAAAAAAAAAAGATGCAGTGAATACTGGGTTCATAAGATTTTTTCTTTCTGTTTACCAGGGATTGAGGAAAAGGGACACCTCGATACTTCACTTAAACATTATTTATTTTATTAAACTAGATATTAGATGTACTTATAGAGATACATTTCTATACAGTACTCAAAGAAAAATGCAATGTTAGGGTAATTTAAATAATAGAGGATATTTAAAACTATCCAACAGTAGTCCTATTCACCAATAATCCTCCAGTATCTCTTAAAGGAGTTTCCCTTATAGGAATCATTCACTTCCATGAGTCATTGAAGGTGAATCATTCACCTTCAATTCCAATTCAAGCCACCTTACTCCAGGTTCAGCAATTTGCACCTTTTTCATTTAAGACAGAGAACCACAGGGGAAGAAATCCTTTAGCTCTACTTGCAGTGTCAACTTGTCCAGACACAGGAAAATGATCACCCAACCAAACTAGATCAGAGAAGAGAGCAGCTCATAATTTTAAATCAGAGGTGAGTGATGGGAGGCATAGAATCTGCACATCACCTTCCCAGGATAGCAAATATTTCCCAAAGAAAGACTTCCTTAGAATCAGGTGTTTGCAGTTTAAGCTTTGTCACAGAGAAAGCAAACTTACAGATGAGACCTGATTTGAAAGCAAAATGCCCACCCATCTGTATGCCCCAAAGACAAGGTGGTCCCATTGTCCAGTGAACAGATGGCCGGCTGAGAGCCAGGAGCCAGGCCCTTTGGTGCACGTGCACAGGATTTCAGTTCCATTTCACGGGAAGGAGGTTACAGGGCTACCCTTCACTCCGGGAGACAGGCAGAGAGATTTTCCTGTTGATTTATATAAGGCGATGCTCTCTAAACAAGACACGAGGCAGCTGTTTGGGAGAAGGCACTGTCTAAAGCACATCCCTAATCACAGTGTTGGTGTTGGCTCTGCAAAGACTAAGACATGAGTCCAGTTTAGTTATCACAACAAGCAGGGAATCAGGAACTGGAAACGGTGCCAATGAGAAAGGCAAATCCTTTGACTTCCGTCCACCCTTCCCCTAGCCATCAGACAATCTCATAAAAGTAACTCATCTTGGGTCACGCAATCTTCCTGATAGTGTTTCTAGTGCCTATGAAAGATGAGATTTGGGGATTTTCAGACCTTTCAAGAGTGTCTTTTTTTGAATTACCTTTTCCAGATTTCTGCACCACTCTGCTCCGTGGCATACCTGTTCGTGTTTGAATGTTCTCCCTGCCCGCTTGGGGTCCTCTAAAATAAATATGACTTGCCCTAACTCCGCCTTGCTTCTTCCTTCCGGGATGTGGCTGGCTGCCATAAAGTCAAGGGTCGAGATCAGAGGGAGGTTTGTCCTATGCAAGAAAAAACAGACATTGTCAGCTGTACTCTCTCCCACTCTATGAGACCTTCTGATTCCCAAGAAGGGGGCAGCGAAGGTTTGGGGATGCTTTCCACCTCTTAATGGTCTGAGTAAACGGGGCTGGCTGCCAGCAGAGGGAAGGAAACAATTTTCTATTGAGATTTATGACCACAGCCCAGTGTAGCCTGCTGGAAAATTACTAAAAGATTGGGTATGAATCTCTCCCTCTGAGATTTCTCTGTTCCCTTTTGATAAACCAAAATTGGATCAGAAATCCAATCTCACAGGATCCCCTCAGCACACCTTGTAGCAAAATGAGAAGGAATGAAGCCACTCCAAACAGTCTTTCCCAAAGCCACTGAAATTTCCAATCTTGTGTTTAACTACTAGAAAAAGTTCACTTATCTACAGGAGTTCCACGCTCTATAAAAGGACCTCATCCCAAGATCACTTCTAAATCACAGGTGTCTTCATTTTAGGAGCTGAGAGACCACACCCATTACAGGCAAATTTGCCTTAAATAGTTTTTTCTGTCCTACATCTAAGGCACAACACTTATTTCCCTCCAGGTTTGTTCAGTTTATACAAATCTGGAGAAAGAAACAGAGAGACAGAGACAGAGAAAGGTGAGATTTAATCAATACAGCAAAAAAATGAACAAAGGTAACCCTTGTACACTCAAAATTAATCCACATTTAGGAAGCCACAACATACACCCTTTGAGAGAGGGATTGTTAAAACCAAGTACACATTTGAGGGTATGACATAAAACCTACTCATGCTTCCAGCCCAGTTTGGAAGCCCAATTCTCCAAGCAGTGTCTCCACTTATTGACTTACTTTAAGTCAATTGTCAGTTGTGTTCTAAAAGAAATGTTTTGGGGAAATAAAATTATTAGTCCTCATTGAAAAGTAAGTAACAGTAACTGCTTCAAATATGTAACGTGTCTCAGTTAAATAACTTAATGATGGTTCAGCCTATTCAACTGTTTAATCGACAGCTGCAATACTCAAGAGTATCAGGGATATCAGTAATGACACTTGCTGTTACATATAGTGAAAGGACAGCTTATCTTCAGCTAAGTGTCTTGGACTGTCCTCTATTGAACAACCATACTGAATTGGAATTGAGACTATAGCTTTACCCTAACCGTTTTCTGCAAGTTGCAGAAAACTCAACTAATGGTACATTAAACAATATGGGGTTTATTATCCATATAATAAAAAAAAAGCCAAAGGCAAGGTGGTTCCACGACAATTCAGCCCTTCAATGTATGCGTTTCTGTTAACATTCCATCCTCGACTTGTTGGAACTGCCATCCACACTTCTTTTCCCACCAAAAGTGTCAAGATGGGTGCAGCAGCTTCCAATGTCACCTCATCATAGATGCTTATCCAGAGGCAGAAAAGAACAGTTATTCCTCCCAATATGGACTTTTCACAGAGCAGAAGACTTTCTCCAAACTTCCCAGCCAATTCCCCCTCCAGCTCTTTGACTAGTTATCTCACAAGCCTGAACCTGTATAAACCTGGACTGGGCAAGGGAAGTGGACTTGCTGTGTCAATGTTCACTCCTTGGGCTGGGAGGACCCACCAAGCCCATCACCACCGAATACACCAATCTACCGGGGTTCTGTGAGTGTGGAAGGCTAAGTTGATAGGCTACCTACATTGTTTGCTATGGCATTTGTGTTGGTTTTAAATCAATTACTTTTCCAACCTGAGTGTTTCCCTAAGGTTGGATAGCCTATGACATCATATCTGAAAACCTCGGTTGACCAGGCATTCATTAACAGGGGTTGTTATGACTGAACTCCCAAAACTCACATTTTACTGACCCACACAGCTGGTTAACAGAAAATAATAGGTAGTTATACGAGGACACTGACTTGGCAGAAACAAGACTAGAAGTGCTACGCCATAGCAGCATGTGGTGCAGAAGGCATCACATCAAGGAGATATTTCGTAAAGGTTCCAGATTTCTTGTCCACAGCACTGTCACAGAATACTCCCTGGGTTTCTTACTCACAGTTCAGGGGCTACTCTGCCAGGCTCTAGTCAACTGATCAGCGATCAGATCAATTGTTTCATCACCCAATTCACTGCTTCCATCAGGAACTAGACCAAACCTACCAGTTAGTGTCATGTAGACACAGCCTTAATTGAACCAAAAAATCTAGGGACCCATCAATTATAGCAATGGCTGACGAGGGCGAAGAGCAGAGATCACTCACAATTCAAAGGAAAAAGCAAAGCACAACGCAGAATGGGAGTCGTCCTCTTCCTCCTCATCCTGTGGGAAGAGGGAAACCTTATGAAATCTGAGGAACTCTTTAGCCAAGAGGATAATGAGGCATAAATCCTGCCGATAGTGAGAAGTCCGGCTCAGGAAGTCACGCCATTAACCAAAGGATCCTCCGGCACTAGGAACAGTGATTAACGATCTTGACGTGACACTGCTCTGTGACTTGGAAGGAGTTTGGTTTTCACTCTTAGGGAGAGTGATTGGCAGAAACCAGGAGCGATCTGGGTGACCAACGTCACTGCTTTGCCAGTTCCCTTTGCACAGCAGCTAGCTCAAGGAGAAAGAAGAGACTTATTTATAACCTTTTCCCTCCAGACTGGAGAATCTGAGACTGTTATCTACGCGGTGGGTATAACTGGCTTCCCTCTGAAACTGGA
Source organism: Phocoena sinus (assembly GCF_008692025.1). Taxonomy (NCBI): domain Eukaryota; kingdom Metazoa; phylum Chordata; class Mammalia; order Artiodactyla; family Phocoenidae; genus Phocoena; species Phocoena sinus. Next base: position 6,825,476 of record NC_045764.1, read on the forward strand.
GGGTGGGTTGTTCATGTTACAATGTATGGAGCGCTTATCAACAGACTTCAGCTGGCAGATGGCTCAGGCAATCAACTTCGTTCTTATCGGACTCAATTCTCTTGGGCTGTCATTTGTCGGTCCTGGATATTCACATGGGCAGACGGCACTGCTGTCACACATGTGGAATAAGAGTAACAAAAGTTCTGCACTGTGCCCTTTGGAAACTGAGCTTCTGTCACCTCTTCAGATGCCTGTCACATCCCTTTATCACTAAGTTCTAAATCTCACGTATTTCTCAGAACAGAGGGGAATTAAACAGGAAGACCAGTAACTTTTCAGGAAGCACACAGCCTTCCTGTGAAGATTGCCGGATTTTTTTTTTTTAAGCCTAAAATAGAGAAGTAGAGAAAGGGCAGTTTTCCACTGGTTGTTCAGCAACCAGTTGGGTCACAAACATAAGCAATTTGGTTGCTGGAAGAATTTTAGCCAAAGAGAAAGCTATCAGTTTCTCCAGCCATACTGTCAAATGAATATATGTTCTGCTATTTGTTACTTTTTAAAAATAAGCATCTTGGGGACTTCCCTAGTGGCACAGTGGTTAAGAATCCACTTGCCAATGCAGGGGACACGGGTTCGAGCCCTGGTCTGGGAAGGTCTCACATGCCACAGAGCAACTAAGCCCGTGCGCCACAACTACTGAGTCTGCGCTCTAGAGCCCGCGAGCCACAACTCCTGAGCCCACGTGCCACAGCTACTGAAGCCCGTGCACCTAGAGCCCGTGCTCCGCAACAAGAGAAGCCACCACAATGAGAAACCCGCGCACCGCAACAGAGAGTAGCCCCTGCTCACTGCAATTAGAGAAAACCTGTGCGCAGCAACGAAGACCTAACACAGCCAAAAATAAATAAATACATTTATTTAAAAATAAAAAAGCATCCCAAAGGCCCATTGTGTCCCAATGATTCCTTTAAAGTAGTTATCAAAGAACTATACAATTGGGAACTATGCTCAGTATTTTATAATGACCTATGAGGGAATACAATCTGAAAAAACTAGATGTATTACTTGTATAACTGAATCACTTTGCTGTACACCTGAAACTAACACAACACTGTAAATCAGCTATACTTCAATTACAAAAGAACAATGGGGGGGAATAAAAATTTGAAAAGTTAAAAAATTATACTATTATTCTACTCTTACTGTCATACTTAAAACCTTTATGCAACTGTGCCCTCAGAGCTACTCACACATGAGAAAATTAGACTCATTACTTTAAACCTATGTTTCATTTAGGGAATAAAATAGAATTCTTTAGCTTATACACTCACTTTATTCACTAGTCTTTTTTCTGAATGCTATTGTTCCAAAAGGATGCCTTAGGAAGACCAATATTTGGCCGTTAAAGAATATTCATTCGATTAGCATAGTCATTGAGGGCTTTTTTTATTTAGAAATGAGAGTTCTAAAGATGTTCTCATCAACAGGAGCCCAGGAATAATAACACAATGTTAATTTTTTCACATATTTGTTTCAAAAAAAAATAATTCATTGCTGTATCGTGATGTCATTTAGTTATAGTGAGGCTAATTGCTGTTAAAAATCTCTCTCTCAGTGCTATCAATTATCTCCCACTGTCAGAAACAACCAAAGTCAAATATTTCTACATATTGACAACACTGATGTAATCATTCTACTATTAGAACTTTTTCCTGGCTTCTTGCCTATGAACTTCTTTACATTAGCAACAAGTGCCATGTAAAAACAGCGTAACTATCGCTGAGCCAGAGTAAAAAGCTATTAGGGACACCACAAAAATTCCATTGGTTTAAGTGTGTGCGTAAAAATGTAGTATAGAGTCAGGTTAAGAGTTTGGAGTCTAGAAGTCAGACCAGGATTCAAGTCCTGACTGTGCCACCACTAGGTGTGTAAACTTTACCAAGTCCCTCACCCTCTCTGAGTGTCAGTTTCCTCATCCACGACATGGAGATAACAGCAAGGTGTACTACCCACCTCATATTGTGAGGACTCACCAGCTTACACATGTAAAACCCTTGCATACTTCTGGGTTCATGAACACACAGAAGTCTTAGTTATGTCTCTAATGGTCCACATAAAGCTGAGTTTCTGAATGAAACATCCTTCTGGTGCAAGCCTATGTTCCTTACTTGCCTATATTATAGTAAGCTGAGTTTAAAAGTGGAAATTTGAGAAAGTTGGAAAGAAATTTTGAAATCTTGCATGGGACTATCTTTTCCTCCTAGAAATTCCCTTTCAACCAACTAAAATGCTTGTCAGTACAAAACAGAATTTTCCTGAGAGCTAACATATGACCCTGAAATCCTACTCCTGAGCATATATCCAGAGAAAAACAGGGTCAGAAAGGATACATGCACCCCAATGTTCACTGCAGCACAGTTTACAATAGCCAAGACCTAGGAGCAACCTAAATGTCCACTGACAGAGGAATGGATAAAGAAGATGTGGTGCATATACACAATGGAATACGACTCAGCCATAAAAAGAATGAAATAATGCCATTTGCAGCAACATGGATGGACCTAGAGACTGTCATCCTGAGTGAAGTAAGTCAGACAGAGAGAGAGAAATATATGATATCCCTTGTATGTGGAATCTAAAAAGAAATGATACAAATGAACTTATTTACAAAACAGAAACAGACTCACAGACTTAGAGAACGAACCTGTGGTTACCAGGGGGGAAGGATGGGAGGAAGGGATAGTTAGGGAGCTTGGGATTGACATGTACACACTGCTATATTTAAAATGGTTAACAAACAAGGACCTACTGTATAGCACAGGAAACTCTGCTCAATGTTATGTGGCAGACTGGCTGGGAGGAGAGTTTGGGGGACAATGGATACGTGTATATGTATGGCTGAGTCCCTTTGCTGTGCACCCAAAACTATCACAACATTGTTAATCAGGTATACTCCAATATAAAATAAAAAGTTAAAAAACGAAGAGCATTTTCTTTGCATGCACCGTTTGTCATAAATCTGAGACTCAGTCTAGTTTAGAACATGCACTCAACAAACATCTGAAGATGAATCCACAGGGTCATCTGTTTCATCACAGAAGAATAAAAACATAGCTTTCTATGGGTACCTGGCTTCCTAGAAAGCCACAAATCAAAAAACACTGAAATAATATGACATTAAAACCTACCATTTGTGTTGAAACTGCCATAGGAATACACATGGAATACGTGTTGAAAAGGAAAGCAAGAGAGGACACAGGACTTCCCTGGTGGCGCACTGGTTAAGAATCTACCTGCCAATGCAGGGGACATGGGTTTGAGCCCTGGTCCGGGAAGATCCCACATGCCGCGGAGCAACTAAGCCCATGTGCCACAACTACTCGGCCCGCTGCTGCAACTACTGAAGCCCACATGCCTAGAGCCTGTGCTCCGCAACAAGAGAAGCCACCGCAATGAGAAGCCCTCACACCACAACAAAGAGTGGCCCTCGCTCGACACAACTAGGGAAAGCCTGCACGCAGCAACAAAGACCCAACACAGCCAAAAAATAAATAAAAATTAAAAATAAATAAAATAATTAATTAAAAAAAGAAAGGACACAGTCTTTTCTTGAGCTAAATAACCGCAGTTCGCATCCATTGTAAGCCCAAGATGTGAATATACAGGTTAGGACGGGTTTGGCTCCTGTAAGAGAGAGATCAAAACAACTATGGCTTTAAAAAGCTGGTAGGTTATTTCTCTTTCACATAAAAGTCCGGGAAGGCAATCCAGGGTTGGAATGGAAGCCACATAATCATCAAAGATCCAGGTTATTCTTTTGTGTGCTCTGTCAACCTCAAAACAGTTTCTATCTCATGTTTCAAGCTGGTTGCTCTATCACACCTTCCTATTAGCTTGCAGAACAGAGAGCAAGAGAAGGTCATGCCCTTGCCCTTTAAGGACATAACCAGGAAGCACAAAGGAGGAAGTTGTACGCCTCACTTCACTTGTAAACTGCTGGCCTGTCTTGGTCACATGGCCACACCCAGCTACCAGGTCTCCAGCTCAGCCAGTAATTCATCAGTACGAGAAAGAAGGGGAGAAGAGACAGTGGGAGAAAACTCACAGTCTAGTTCAGGGTGGAAAATTTACCATTCTTTAAGGATACCATGAAGCACTGGTTCAAATGCTGCTGCATAAAAAAGTAGCAAACAGCATTGTTTCTGGGCCTTCCATAGTTTATTAAGCAGGCATTAAACCAGAAGTCATCTCTCATTCTAGAGTAGTCTGGTTGCTGCATATCCAAGTTGCCTCTGCATTTTTAGATGCTCTCCCTGCAAATACTTTTAAGTATAGCTTAATTTCCTCTGGCTTCTAAGCATCAGGTGTTTCCAGGGGCTATTACAGGAAAGTCAGCTTTGGCTGGGACAGCCCTCTGGGTCATAGCAATCACTGAGTCCCCAGTAAAGATTTTCATCATGGAATCATCCAAACATACAAACCCTTCAGCCTTTAAAATCAATATTGAAAATGAGATTAATTTGAGTACTAGTAACAGAATGCTATACCAAACTCAGGTGGAGTTTGGCTTTCATTCTAAAATACATATATCCTTGTTTTGTTTTTGTAAAACCCCTTTATTTTTTAACTTCTACAGCATTACTCCTAACTATTGCTGAAACCACGGGCACCCCGGCAAAGCCCTTATTGTGAGTCCCACACTCCCTTTCACCCTCTCAATAGACTACATTTCAGGCTACCCCTTCCCCGGGTTTCTACTTAATTTCTGTCCCATTCACAGCTCATCCCAAGAGTTCGTGAATTGTTTGCCCTGGATTTGGAAAGAAGGGAGTTGTTTCCGAAAGCTGAGTGTGGAGCCAGCTGCTACCCGGGATCTGTGAGTGACTCGAATTTGCTCTCAGGAAATGCAGCTGACTGAGAATGATGTCAAAGCCAGGACTCTGCACAATCACGGCACGCTGAAATAGACAAGAGGCTAAGTGCCGTGTTCTCTTCTTCCTGGAAGGAGTTGGGGGAGCTGAATTAGTTTCAATAATCTTTCTCTGTGCTAATCTCCTATAAAAAGGATTTCAAATCCACATAGCAGAGGTAAGAGATTAATGGCCTGAGCCAGTCTGGCAGTGGGGGGAGGGAGTGGGGAGGGAGGCTCCACAGAACATAGAGCCTTGGGGATGAGCGAGATGCAACTCAGTCTCCAAGAGTGACTGCCTTTTCTAATCGTTATTTAGATTAGGTTGATTTCAAAGGTAGAAACACATTTCCAGGGAGGATTAACCCCAAGTTGACCTCCACTTTTCACACCTTGTGTCTGCACTTTGATCACCCATGGAAATCCAGATCTCCCATGGACTTCAATGGGGGAATCCTTGCATTCACATCGAAATAATTACAGCAGTAGTAATAATAACATACCTGGGCTTGACCCACCCCTGGGGGGCTGGAGAGAGGAGGGGGAAGGTGTGGCTCTAGCTCAGATGCTCACACTCACATGGGGGACAGAAAAATGCAGGAAATGGTCTTTTAAGTCCAATTTAAAGTGCGTTTTCTCCTATTACATAGTCCACGAGGGGAGGTGGGATATCGGAGAATACCTTCCTTACCGCTTCCCATAAGCCTCCCCTCCCCATGCCTTTTCACTGGGGGGTGTGCGTGTGTGTGGACACGCACACACATGCAGACAAACATGGATGCTATGTGTTGGGAGTGGGGGGAATGGCTAACCCCTGTCAGAAGAAAACCCTCTTTCTCCTTAGATTTCCAGTCTCTTCTTGCCCACCCCCCAGATCCCTCGGCCTTTCCTTCCTCTCCTCCTCCCCTCCGCATCCCACTTCTTGCTCTAGCGAAGGGATCCTTCAGCTCCATGAACACTCCCTGCTAAAGGGGCATCAATCCGGGCAAGTAAAGGAGACAAGGGGAAGGAGACCTCTGCGCAATAAAAGCCCTTTTCACAACTCCCAGAGCAACGATCCTGCGGGCAGCCCCTGCATGCTGTTATGTTGAAAGAATATCTGTAGCACTCCTATTATTTTTTTATTGAAGTATAGCTGATTTACAATGTTGTGTTAGTTTCAGGTGTACAGCAAAGTGATTCGGTTATATATATATATTCTTTTCCAGATTTTTTTCCATTATAGTTTATTGTAAGATATTGAATATAGTTCTCTGTGCTATGCAGTAGGTCCTTGTTGTCTACCTATTTTATACTTAGTAGTGTATATCTGTTAATCCCAAACTCCTAATTTATCCTTCCCCTACTGTTTCCCCTTTGGTAACCATAAGTATATTTTCTATATCTGTGAGTCTATTTCTGTTTTATAAATAAGTTCATTTGTATCGTTTTTTTAGATTCTGCATATAAGTAATACTATATGATATTTGTCTTTCTCTGCCTGTCTTATTTCACTTAGTATGATAATCTCTAGGTCCATCCATGTTGCTGCAAATGGCTTTATTTCATTCTTTTTTTATGGCTGAGTACTATTCCACTGTATACATGTGCCACATCTTCTTTATCCATTCATCTGTTGACGGACATCTAGGTTGCTTCCATGTCTTGGCTATTGTAAATAGTGCTGCTATAAACATTGGGGTGCACGTACCTTTTTGAATTAGAGTTTTCTCCAGATATACGCCCAGGAGTAGGATTGCTGGATCATATGATAATTCTAGTTTTAGTTGTTGTTTTTTTTAATTTATTTCTTTTTGGCTGTGTTGGGTCTTCATTGCTGCACACGGGCTTTCTCTAGTTGCGGCATGCAGGGGCTACTCTTCGCTGCTGTGTGCGGTGGCTTCCCTTGTTGTGGAGCACAGGCTCTAGGTGTGTGGGCTTTAGTGGTTGTGGCTCATGGGCTCTAGAGTGCAGGCTCAGGAGTTGTGGCACACGGGATTAGTTGCTCCGCAGCATGTGGGATCTTGCTGGACCAGGGCTCGAACCTGTGACCCCTGCATTGGCAGGCAGATTCTTAACCACTGTGCCACCAGGGAAGCCCTATTTTTAGTTTTTTAAAGAATCTCCATACTGTTCTCCATAGTGGTTGTGTCAGTTTACGTTCCCACCAACAAGGTAGGAGGGTTCCCTTTTCTCCACACCCTCTCCAGTATTTATTATTTGTAGACTATTTGACGATGGCCATTCCGATTGGTGTGAGGTGATACCTCATTGTATTTTTGATTTGCATTTCTCTAATAATTAATGATGCTGAGCATCTTTTCATGGGTAGCACTCCTATTATTACTAGTACTGTTACTGTTACTAACCGCTGTCATTATAATTTACTTCCATATTCTGTTCTAGTCCCTGCGTTTTTTATCTCCTTTAATTCTCACAAATCCGGGTTAGTAGGTCCTGTTACCGTTCCTGTTATTTCTATGACGATATTGACATTTGGAGAACTGAACTAACTTGTGTAAGGTCGCACAGCTGGTGAGGGGCAGAGCTGGGATATGATGAATCTGAGTGAGTCTGAAAGCTGAGGCTTCCCAATACCCTGGAGGAAAAGAAGCTCATTAGGGTTGGACCGTGCAGTTAAGATGTGTGTAATTGTTTTGTGGTTAGCTTTGAGGAAAGCCAATCTCCCTCACTTAAAACTCCTCTTTGTCACCTACTGTGCTCGATGACTCCAAACTCTTTCATCTCGCTTACAAAGGCCTTTGTGATTGGCCCCCTACTTGCTTCCCCAGCCTTGGCTCTCAACACTCCCTGTCTTCTGTGATCTCGCTAACTTTGGGCAAAATCTTCCTTGAAACCCACTCACTGGAGAGACTCGCTGAACTGTTGACTTTGCAGTTGTGTGTGTGTTCAGTGTAATCTTCAGCCCTCCCATCAAACAGACTGTAAACTCCCGGAAAACAAAGAACGTGCCTTCAGTCAACAAACTCATCAGTTGCTACTCTGATTGCCACTGATGGTCCAGTGGGATGAGGAACATTCGATGAGGGACTCAGACCTCTCTGGGTCACAATCTAATACTGTCAGTGACGGGGGAAGCGACAGTTGCTAAGGCAGCACCTAAAAGGGGCCCCTAACCCAGACTTGGAAGACCTGAGAGGGCCGCCCTGAAGAACGAATGAGTAAATGGAGACTTTTAGGATGAATTAGGGTTGGTCAGGTAAAGGACAACAGGGGATGGGGGACAGGGGGCAGTGCTCCAGGCTGAGGAACAGCACACAGCAGAAGTGGAGGCCAGGGAATTCCCTGGCGGTCCAGTGGTTAAGACTCCGCACTTCCACTGTAGGGGGCACAGGTCTGATCCCTGGTCTGGGAACTAAGATCCCGCATGCTGCGGGATCCAAAAAAAAAAAACAAGTGGAGGCCAGAAAGAGCTTGGCTGGCTGCAGAAACTGGAGCCATGGGGCTGGAATTACCAGGGGAGAACTATGGAGTGTAAATCAATGATGCTGTAAAGGTAAGTAGGGGCCGAACATGAATGGTCTCAAGCTGGAGTTTGCACTTCATCCAGGAAGCAAAGGGCCACTTTTAATATTAAAATGTCTTAAGCAGAGGATATGGGCATGACCAGATGGGCATTTTTGAACAATCACCATGTTCTCTATTTCTTTTGCATATTCCTTCAAGCTATAGAATTCTCAGCACAGGGACTTAAAGACATAGGTGCTTAATGTAACTAGATTTCTGAAGGAAGATTAAATTTGTAATCTTTCCCCCTCAGCTCTAGGTAGAAAGAGGCCAGAAAGTTGCATCCATCCCTGTGGAAGAAATCCTCTCCAAGAGTCAGTGAAAGCTGCCAGAAGTCATAGCATCTGCCCTTGTGCCTTTCACTGTATTGTCTGGGAAGTGAAAACATGCAGCCCTTTCACGTGTGGGTTCAGTAAGGAGAGCTGCAGGCAGGGGCCACGGTACGCCCTGAAGACACTGGCTTCGGCAGGGTAGAATCATGCCCTTATTGTTGGTGTTTAATCAACTTTTTGAGTCGGAGTGTGGGAAAAGCAGGGAGAGCTCTGGGTCCTAAGGAAGGTGATATGTTAATAACAGCCACACGTGCATAGAATGTATTATGTGCCAGGCACTGTCCTAACGACCCTACATATATATTAGCTTAGTTAATCCTAACAATGACCTTATGACAGAGGAACAATTTTTTTTTTTTTTTTTTTTTTTTTTGAGGTCCACGGGCCTCTCACCGTTGTGGCCTCTCTCGTTGCGGAGCACAGGCTCCGGACGCGCAGGCTCAGCGGCCATGGCTCACAGGCCCAGCCGCTCCACAGCATGTGGGATCTTCCTGGACCGGGGCACAAACCCGTGTCCCCTGCATCGGCAGGCGGACTCTCAACTACTGCGCCACCAGGGAAGCCCCAGAGGGACATTTTTAACCCCATTCTCCAGGTAAATAAACTGATGCACAGAGAGGTTAAATAACTTGCCCAGGTCACCCAGCTGATGAGAGACAATGCTAGAATTCATGCACTATCTCTCCAGAGTCAACTATGCCCCTTATACCCCCAGTCCCATTGTAGCTTGGGCTGTAGCTCCATGGGAACTGGAGGTATTGCTACCCCTTCACCCCATCTCAGATCCAGCTCTCCCAGCCCAGCCACACTCTGACATTGGTCCCCTCCACTCCAGTGGCTGTAGAAGATCTCTAATTCCCTGGTCTCTTTGTGGTTCCAAAAGTGGGGCTGTGGTCTCAGCTCTGTGGACAACCCCCATCCTGAACTGGAGGAAAAGGATGCCCCAGTTTAGTACTAAATCGTCCACATGGCTTGTTCACCCCTCATTCCAAGTGCTCTGTTGAAATGTCACCTCCTCCTATAAGCCTCCCCTGACTGCTCATCAGAAAAGCAGATACAGGTTAGTCTTTATACCCTGCTTTATTTTATTTCACAGCATCTATCACTAGTTGAACTTACATGGTCTATTTCTTTGTTTAATGAGATACATCATTATTAGCCATCTCTATTGCTGGAATATCACATATAATTTTTAAAATTGTATTGAAGTTTAGTTGATTTAGTGTTAATTTCTGCTGTACAGCAAAGTGACTCAGTTATACATATATATATTCTTTTTCATATTATTTTCTGTTATGGTTTATCAGAGAATATTAAATACAGTCCCCTGTGCTATACAGTAGGACCTTGCTATTTATCCATCCTATATATTATAGTTTGCATCTGTTAATCCCAAACTCCCAATCCTTCCCTCCCCCTCCCACCTCCCCCCTTGGCAACCACAAGTCTGTTCTCTATGTCTGTGAGTCTGCTTCTGTTTTGTAAATAAGTTCATTTGTATCATATTTTAGATTCCACATATAAATCATATCAAATATTTGTCTTTCTCAGTCTGACTTACTTCACTTAGTATGAGAATCTCTAGGTCCATCCATGGTGCTGCAAATGGCATCATTTCATTCTTTTTTATGGCTGAGTAATATTCCATTGTACATATATGCCACATCTTCTTTATCCATTCTAGATATATAATTTATATATTATATATTTACTATTGTATATAAATAATAATATATTTAGGCAAATATATATGTGTGTATAGCAGGGACTTGGTCTTTCACAGCTGGAGTCCTAGCTCCTAGACAATTGTCTGGCAACAAAAGGGAGCCCCTCAAGAAATGTGTTTTTTTTTTTTAATTCAGTCATCGAAAGGCTAATAGAATTATTATTGACTGATTTCCCAGCCTCACCTCTGCTAGGACTGCTTTGCTCCATGGAAGTATGTGCCTCTCCCTTCTTACCTCTTGTTTTCCTCCTTCCACTTCTACAAGGTCTAAAACCACAAGTCTTTAGGAGTTCCTGGTATGTGATGTGCCTCCTCACCCTCTGTTTCCAGGAGCCTGTGCTGGGTTCCCCAGATCGCCTTCTTTCTATGTCAGGAGAGGCCGCTGTCTATTCCGGCAGGGACCTTCTCTGAGACAGTCTGCACATCTCAGGGAAACCGACTCCCAGCACGTGTCAGGTTTCCTTCCCTCGCTCCCTCGCAGAAGGGAGCTCCGTCATCCCACTACCACCACGTGGGGTGGGGAACCCTGTCCTTTGGAGTTCTGTCCAACTCATTGCTGGGAGTTTGTCTAACGCGTAGTGTAGAGATTTGGAGAGGATGCAAATGAGTGCAAACCCCCAAGGGAAAGGAAATCTTCTGACATCAGTGAGAATTAAAACAGCCTTGCTGCAGGATCTCTGCCCGGAGCAGGCTCCGCGTCCTGTGGTGAAAGGAAGGCAGCTTCCCTGAACAGGAGAGGACCTCCACCCTGCTTCACCCTGCTGCTGTCTTCCAACCCAGCTCTTTGTCAACCGTTTTCTCCATTCCTTCAACCCAAACAAAATCACAGGAGGCAAAACAGGGTAAGAAAGCTTGGCCAGCTAGACTCTGGCAGCAAAGGAAATCCAGTGCAAAGTCCTCAAATAAAAGAGGATGCATTTCAAATTGTCTTTGTTTTTCTCATTCTGGACTCCCCTCCAACAAATTCTGCTCACTTAAAATGGAAAAACAGCCAGGCATTATCTTTGTGTAAATATTGGAACAAAAGGCATGTTCCCTGGAAGAAAGGAATCCCAGTGGAAGAATCTAACATGGAAATGGTTCTTCAAGAGTAGTCAACATGAGAGCTTCAGAAATCATAGTAAATATTTAGTACAGAGTCTGTATGATTATCTATAACACATGCTTTCACCAGGTTTAGGTGAATCACTGAACATTGTATGTCAAGAAAAGTTTATTGAAGTTCAATTTTTATTTCTACCTGAAATGTCTTAGGGCAGAATGAACTAAATTATTTGCTCAGATCATCACTTCACATTTGTATTGTGTACTTGAAGAACAGATTTTACTCAGTTATCTATATTTCTTTTTAAATATTTTTATTGAAGTATAGTTGATTTACAATGTTTCAGGTGTACAGCGAAGTGATTCAGTTATACATTTTTCTTTTTCAGATTCTTTTCCATTATAGGTAATTATAAGAATCAGTTATATACACTGCAAAAATGTTCTGAAGTTATTTAAGATACGTGGATGTGTTGCCTTTACAAATTTATTTTTCTTCATCCACAAAGTTCCCTTTTTCTCCAAAATAAACTTTTCATCACCAGCAACAATATTTACTGAGCCTCTCTCTGCACACAGCAGCACACCGGACACTTTCATCTTGAATGATAACTGTACAGGTCAACGTGCCATGAAACCTTCAAATTGTCATCAAAATCCCCTTATGCATTGGGTTCTCTTGGTTTGTGTCTCAAAATATTTTCTCTTGATTCTTTTCATCACACAACTTTGAAACACTGGATTTTCCCTAAAGCTTTAGCATGCCTTTAGTCTGGAATCCTTTTTCCATTTCCACAGCTTTTTCAAACAATGAAATAGGGACCACATTAAGAAATACTTAAACTGTCAACACCCTTTAAAACTTTATATCTTCAAAATGGAGTCAGTATTAAATAATCATCAGATCCAAAATACAGAAGTCTCTTCATAATACATCTTTGCAATATCAACATTCCATGAAAGTATTTTCAAGATCTCCTACAACTGGGACTTATTTAGATATAGCAATAACTTTCACCTATTCTCCTAAACTCAGAGAAGTCTAGGCATAGTTTCCATGTCTAGACAAAACAGAATAATCATCTTGTTTCATCCCAGATTTTTTTTTTTTCACCCTGGACATCATTTGCCAGCAAGATGTGGGAAAGAAAAGATTGCAAACTCAGACAAACTATTCTGAAGGTTTCAATCCATCTTTCATTTCACAACAAACGGGTGCAAAGATTGGGCATCTGATTCCCCAGGACGCTCATTTCTAGCCAGCTGCTGATGGAGTTAAGTGCACTGATGAGTTTTGTAAACCCAGAGTTGAGAAGAATGTATATAAATATGAATAACTGCATTTTAGATAGTACCTCTTTAAAACTCTGATCAGGAAGTTTATAAAACTACAATGATTATCGACCAACCCTTTTGAAAATAAAATAGTTTCAAGCAGTGGGGAGGGGGCGTATTTTCAATGAGGAAAAAGAAAAACTAAGGAAGAAGAAATAGACAAAATAAGAGATTTTTGCTTGCACTTTTTAAAACAAATTTTATTTTATCCTTTTGTACTATCTGAGTTTCTTTTTTATCATGCGTGTGCATGTACCCAGGTAAAAAGGAACCAGAACTTTTTTCATCGGCCATTTATCTTAACTGTTTTGTTCAAGGGTTAGCAAAACAGAGCACTGGTATCAAAATGGTCAAGAATAGGGTGCTTCTGGTGCAACCAAGGCCAGTGCTGCCTTGATCGCGAGGTCTAAGCATTTCGTTGGAAACCTCCCCTGGGACACCTTGTTTGTTCCCTCCTGATGTCCCAGGCACCCCACTCCTCACGTGCCTCAGTCTCTGGTCCAGATCTCCTTCTTGCTCTCAGCTGTTAGCAAATCCCTGTTAAGGTGTTCAGTTTTTAAAACATGTAAACGTATGTTTCAAGCAACGGTGAACTCCAGAGCCCTCTTTAAGGGGCTATACCGAGGGACGTCCCCGTTGAGACAGCATTTCAGACCCCTCCTTGGTCTCCTAGTGTATGAATCAGAGGCAAGGCAAAGAGAGCGAGTGAACTTCTATGTGTGTGTCCAAACGTTATAGGGATGGTAGAGTTTCTCAGTGATGATGGACTCTTCATTTAATCAGGCTAGGAATCCAGGTTACCAAAAATAAAGAATGGAGCTAAGATCCCATCCTAGAGAATGCTCGTGTGGACGGTGGGCACAGAAATAAATCACTGCAGTTTCCTGTAATAAATGGCTAAAATAGAGGCGTGTACAAAACGCCATGGAATCCCCTAAGAGACGATGCCCTTGAAGAATTTTAAACAGGAAAGCTATGTAGTCATAAATACCTCTCTGGCAGCACCATGGAAGGCTGGAAACCAGGAGACCAGAGGGAATGCTCTGACACAGCCCAGACCCAAGCAGCTGAGGACAGGGGGTAACACAGGGGCAGGGGGAGCAAGCAGACAGGGGCCCAATCCTCCCCCACAGTATGTTATCTCAACAACAGATCAGATAACGTTCATCCTATGTGGAGAAAGAGAGAATGTGTGCCACCCTCTGGTGGCTGACCCGCCAAATAGAAGAATTCCTATTGTTATATATGTATATACAGCAAGTCCCCTACTTACAAACGAGCTCTGTTCCAAGATCGCGTTCGTAAGTCCAACTAAGTCAGCCTAGGTACCCAGCTAACACAGTCGGCTACATACCACTGCTTTTAGGCTTGCTTCAGAACCATCCTGGGCTTGAAATAAAGATACTGTACTACGGTACTCTATGCAGTACTGTAAAGTACACAAAAGCACAACCACTTGTAGAGGACGCACGCACGTGACAGTGTACGCCAGACACGTGAATTAACTTCCGTGATTGGACGTGCAAATGCATGTTCCCATCTTTGGAAGTTTGCAACTTGAAGGTTCATATGTAGGGGACTTGCTGTACTTGTGTATTGTTTACCGCCATTCTAAAAGACGACTTTGCTGAAGATGCTGTTAATCTTCAAGTGTGTAACTGGAAATGCATGAAAAAAACCATTATTTTAACACAACCTTCGATCTGAAGTCTGTGTTCTAGTCTGTGGCCTTAAACATTACAGCGTTCATTTAAAAACCACCCTTGGCTGGGGACTTCCCTGGTGGTCCAGTGGTTAAGACTCTGTGCTTCCACTGCAGAGGGCACGGGTTCGACCCCTGGTCGGGGGACTAAGATCCTGCATGCTGCATGGCGAGGCCAAAAAAATAAATTAAATAAAATAAAAAATAAAAGACACCACAAAACTGAGTGGCTTAAAACAACCATTTATTTAAAAATAAAACAAATAAAACCACAACTGTCTGTTTGTAACATGGTTTTCCCTGCTGCCCTTCACGTTTACTAAGGCACCAGGATGTACTGAAAGGGACTCAGAATCAGGATTTCTTGATTCTACTTCTTGCTCTGCCTCTAACAAGGTATGAGATGTTGAACTGATCAGTTATCCCCTCTATGCCTGGTTTTCCCATCATGAAATGATTCTAGGGGTCCCTCCCACTTCTAACATGCTGTGTGTCATCCGGTGCATCTCCTCCTTTGCCTGGTGGAAATGGACCCATTCAGAAAGTGTGCCCTTGGTCTCCTAATTTCCCTATACCTCTCCGTCGTGTATAAGATAAATCGCTTACTTGCTAGCAAACCCTTTGTGTTATGGTGCATAATTGTCCAAGAAACTCTTCAATAGTCTAGCTATATACAGCTTTAGAAAGCCCAACATTTAGTCATAAAGCAAGTTAGTTAACACCTCCATCCTGCAAAACACATTCTCTGTGTGTCCACACATACTTTTATCAGTCTCACAGTATAAAAAAACAATTTATTTTAATCCATCAAGCATCTAATTATTTACTGATCAATATTTCACTGAATTGAATTTAAACAAGAATAATAAAGATGATCAAAAATGATTAGTTTTTAAGGGAGATAGGGTGGGGGGATTGGGAGAAATAGGTGAAAGGGATTAAGAGATACAAACTTCCAGTTACAAAATAAATGTCATGGAGCTGTAATTAATATACAGCATAAGGAGTATGGTCAATAACACTGTAACAATTCTGTATGGTGACAGATGGTTACTGGACTTGTCCTGGTGATCATTTGGTAATGTATTTGATTGTCAGACCGCTATGTTGTACGCCTGAAACTAACATACTATTGTATGTACACTATACTTCAATTCTAAAAAAGAAAAAAAAGATTATTTTTTTAAAGACCGTGACAAACAATGACTCAACTGATGTCCCTACCCCCAAAAAATGTATTTACATCTAGGAAAATTTGCCATAATCTGGTAAAAGCAAGAAGGATGCTAGCATTAACAAAGCTCTCCCATCCACCACACCATGCCTTATAAAGGGAATTTGTAGTACATGTCTTTATTATTCCAAAACTCCAACACAAGGCTTAGAAATGTAATAGAGAGCTTTTCCCCTTTACTATTTGTGTTTGCAGTGATAATTTGAAGTCCCTTAGATGCTTAGATGAAGCATGAAAATGCCAGATTCCAGTCTAGGCTTATGATCTTTGTATCAAATTAAACCAGAAAGCTCCTCTTTTCTCCTTTATGTTTTATCCAGTTTCTCAGGTTTAGTTCCTCAACTGAGAATTTAAAGAGAAAAAGGGATAAATAAGAAATTGAATGTCAACAATATTATGGACCTGGGCTTTTTTCTCCCCTGTAACATATTATTCACCAGGACTGTGAATTTTAGAGAAAACGTCGTTTCACTTACTTTTCTCTGGGTTTTGGAGAAAAGTTTTCACACTGTTTTGCCTTCCCCGAATCCAGCCAAGTGGCCTGGAAACGTGGAAGATTATCAGGTTTACTTTTTAGTAATTAAACAGAACAATAAAAGTGAATTTTTAAGTTTTCTGGACTCCACCCCTGAAAGCACTGTGTGCATAAAGAATAAACGTAGCTTTTACCACGTGGAGAAGCAGCTTGGGTCTGCAGGATTCGAAGTACATGAGGAGTTGTTTGGGGCGGAGGAGTTATTATTCGGATGCAGTAAATGTTTCAGTCTAAGGACACCCCTCCCAGATTGTCATCAAATTTAGGTGTAGAGAGAAGGGGAGAACCACTTACAACATGTACGTGAATATCTGGGAATTGCTGCCTCTCATTGTCTGAAACATGACCTTAGTCCTTGCAGAGAAGCCAATCTCCTTGGCTGGAAAGAGATCCTGAAAGGATGGACTGGAGCACTTTGCAAACTGTGGGACCAAAAAACTGAACATAAATCCCCTCAAAATATGGCATCAGTTTTCAGAAAATACGGAGACAGAAAGAGCAAATTAAACAACCTGGGATGCAATCAGCAGAATCCAGGTTGTGGGAAACTCTGTAGGACAAGCAGTCCAGTTTTTTGTCTTTAATAAATAAATATCAAAGGTGGGGGAAAGACACAGGGGAAGGAATCCATAGATTCAAAGACTTTTAAGAGACACACCAACAATTGCATTTTATACATTTTACTTTGAATCCTGAGTCAAATGAACCACAAAATGTTATGGGACGACTGTGAATATCTGAACCTTGACTGGTTATTTTATGTGATTAAGGAATGATTGGTGATTTTTTTAAAGTGTGATCATGGTATTGAGGTTGTGTTTAAAAGAAAGAATCCTTATCTTTCACAGTAATATCCTGAGATGATAAGAGCTGCTTCAAATAATCTGGGGGAGAAGGATGGGTATATATGAGTCAAGATGCACAATGTATTAGTAATTGTTAAAACTGAATGACAGGAACATAAAAGTTTATTCTTCTACTCTCTGTATTTTTATATATGCTTGAAATTTTTAATAAGAAAGAAATTTGTTTAAAAGGAGATTGGCAAAGAGTTTTAGGGAGGATGAAGAGCAACCAGAGTTTCCACACGGACACAGAGCACAGACTCGCGGTCGCGAAGAGGGAGGGGGTCGGGGAGGGGTGGATGGGGAGTTTGGGGTCAGCAGATGCAGACTATTATATAGAGAACGCATAAACAACAAGGTCCTCCTGTAGAGCACCTGGAACTATATTCAATATCCTGTGATAAACCATAATGGAAAAGAATATGAAAAAGAACATATATATATACATATATAACTGAATCATTTTGCTGTACAGCAGTAATTAGCACAAAACTGTAAATCAACTATACTTCAATAAAATAAATTTTTAAAAAGGAGCAACCAGAGTTTCCAAACAATAGAAACAGGAACTGCTGCCATTAATTTGAAGAGCTATTTGTCAGTTGCAAGTACAGTGGAATGAACCTGTGCACACGGTACCACCCATCGGTCCACTCCTAGGTATTTAGAAAACAAACTCAAGAGAGGCTGAATTACTCTCTAAATGGCTTTTTAACTTCCAGTCTACTGCCTTCTAATATTTTAAAATCATCAACTCCTATAAGAAATAACACAAACTACACTGAATGAGGGAACATGAAACTAATCTGGCTGCAATGACTGTAGATGCTGCTTTTTTATGTTTTGTGGTTGTTATGAAATATTTAAGGTGCATAAAATATAAAGGTTTATAGGACTCTCTCACCCATAAACAAGAACTCATGTTGTCTGCAATAATTTAGAAATTGGAAGGGATATAAATATGCATCCGCGGAAGAATGGTTTAAGCAAAGTATGGAGAATTCACTCACTGTGCAAATGTCAAAATGAATAAACTAGGTGTTAACGCGGATAGTTTTCCAAAGCATAATGTTGAATGAGCAAAAGCAACTTGCAAAAAGACAAGAGGGTAGATAACAAAGACACAAACGGAAAAACTGAAGTCTAAATACCGCTGGGGAAGAGAGCAGCGAATGCCAGGTGGGAATAATACATAGAGTGTTTGAGTGTGCCCATGATCTTTTCTCTCTTTAGCTGAGTGGTAGGTGCGTGTATGTATGTTATATTATTATCTCTCCTATTTCGTGTCCCTGAAAATTTAATAAAAAGACAAAAAAAAATTAAATTGGATGATTCAATTAGGCCAGCCCCAGTGATGGGCCTTGCGGATGGATGCTGCAGGCAGCTTGTTACATATTCGTTCACTCATCCCAGAGAGTTTGCCTCATTTCTTACAGCGTCAGTGATATTTCGAAAATCAAAACACAGGGGACTTCCCTTGGGGAGCGGTGGTTAAGAATCCGCCTGCCAAGGCAGGGGACACGGGTTCGATCCCTCGTCTGGGGATCCCACATGCCATGGAGCAACTAAGCCCATGCGCCACAACTACTGAGCCTGCGCTCTAGAGCTCGCGAGTCATAGCTACTGAGCCCATGCGCCACAACTACTGAAGCCCGTGTGCCTAGAGCCCTTGCTCTGCAACGAGAAGCCACCGCAATGAGAAGCCTGCGCACCACAGCGAAGAGTAGCCCCCACTCACCGCAATTAGAGAAAGCCCGTGTGCAGCAACGAAGACCCAACGCAGCCAAAAATAAATAAATAAATGTATAAAAAATGAATTTTTTAAAAAATCAAAAGGCAGCTTTCTGGAAGTAAGAATTTAATTTGTCAAGAAACATGAATTCTCTGGACCTTGTTGTTTTATATGCGAAAAGAATAGTAAAGGATTTGTGAGGGAATTCGTCTCCCCACCTAAATTCAGACCTGGAGAGAAAATACTGGTAGAGTCCCTTCAGATTCTCAGATAAAAGGTATCAAAGATAAGTACCCAAGGATGAGCAGAGGCAAACTAACATACAGAGAATGGACAAACAGCAAGGTCCTCCTGTAGAGTACAGGGAACTATATTCAATGTCCTGTGATAAACCATAATGGAAAAGAATATGAAAAAGAATGTATGTGTGTGTGTGTATATATATATATATATATATATATGAATCACTTTGCTGTACCATAGAAATTAACACATTGTAAATCAACTAGACGTCAATAAAAAAATTTTTTTTAAGATAAATACCCAAGGAATGAATGTTTTCACGATGTTTCTATTTACTCGAGAAGCAGAATTTTAAGGGTTTGGGAAAAAATGAGACTTAGAATCTTGGTATCTGCCTAGAACTAGGTTAAGAGATCTGGGTTTCCCTCCCAACTCCTGTTCCAATCATATTGCGCGTTCTTCATTAGTGTCCCAGGAAGTAAATCTGACCAAAAAGACAGTGTAGCAGCGCCATCTACTGAGCCCTAGATAATTTAACACAGAAACTTAGGAAATGTCTTCATGCACAGTAGGCTGAAGTCCAGCATAAACACAATGCCTCAGAAGAACCTGCACAATGATCTCATTTTATTTTCTTTTATTTACTATTTAATTAAACTACGAAGGTGGACCATGTAACGAAGCAATACTGTAAAGGCTGTACATCAAATGGTGAGGTTTTGTCTTGTTGCGGGTTTCTTTAACTACCACACTACTGTAATACTCCTCGGAACAGGACAGCCGTAAGTGTATTTTACTTCACACTTGTGCGGCATAAAGTGGGATTAGGGCATCAGGCAGGCAGACAGCTTTCGAGGGAGGGGAGAGCCCAGGTAAGCAGCCTTTGCCAGGGGCTGTGGTGTAAACTCTCCCACCTGAGCCCATCCCAAGAAGGCCCCGCAGAGCTGACAGACGCCGGGAAGCGGCTGCAGTAGCTCAGGCTCCAGGACACGACTCAGACCCGGCTTTACCACCTCACCTCCTCCCACATTCATTTCTCCATCTCTGAAAAGGATGCTAAGTCATCACTAACATGTTTTTTATGGCGACTTGAGAACAGCAGCATCACTTCTGAAAGCCCTGGGGGAGGAAGGGCAGGGATGGGAGTTCCCTGCAGCCCCTCCCTCCTCTCCCACGCCTGAGCCAAGTTGGGGAACATCCATCCTCCTCTCCGCCCGGGGGGCCAACAGAGGATGCTGATGCCGTGGTTTTGTCACTAGTAAGTGTGAGGGAAGGAGTCGTGTTTGAAGTCGGGAAAGAGAATAGGAGTCATTTGGTGAGGAAAATTTAAGTTCTTCCTTGCAAGCCTGTCTTAATCCTTTTATTTACTGAGCTGGTCCCTAGGGATGTCAAAATGCTAAAGCACAGTCCCAGCTGCCCCCCAAGGACGGAAGGGGAATCTGGCCTGGCCACATGTCTCATTGCAAAGCTGCGTCTTTCGTGGTTCAGAAAAGGACTGTAAAGAGAGGGGAAACCACAGCAATGATTGCTCAGAGAATTGAGTTGGCACCCAGCTTTATGTCTGGGGCTCCATCTGGACGAGGAAGAGGCAAGAAGAAGGCATGGACCTCGGGTTCTCATAACTTCCAAAGGAAGGTGTGAGCCGTGTGCCTTAGAGACTGAGGGAGGAATCCTTGGAAATGTGGTCTGAATGTGGAGCCATAGGTGAGACCTAATCTATTTATTCGTTCTGCTTTTAATTATTTGGTTGTTTCTACCTTTTGGTTATTATAAATAATGCTGCTATGAATATTGGTATACAAGTATCTACTTGAGTCCATGCTTTCAGTTCTTTTGGGTATGTACCCAGAAGTGGAATTGCTGGATCATATGGTAATTCTTATTTAATTTTTTTGAGGAACTGCCATACTGTCCTCCACAACCACGGTACCCTTTTACTTTCTCATGAGCAATGCACAGCGTTCCAACTTCTCCACATCTTCACCAACATTTGTTATCCTCCATTTTATTTTTTTATAATAGCCATCCTAGTGGGTGTGAAATGGTATCTCACTGTGGTTTTTATCTGTGTTTCTCTAATGACTAGTGATCTTGAGAATGTCTTTATGTGCTTATTGGCTATGTATACATCTTCCTTGAGAAATATAAGCTTTTGCCCATTTTTTAACTGGGCTGTTTGTTTTGTTGTTGTTAAGTTGTAGGAGTTCTTTATATATTTTGCATATTAATCTCTTATCAGATATGTGATTTGCAAATATTTTCTCCCTCTTCGTGGGTCGTCTTTTCACTCTTTTGATGGTGTCCTTTGATGCACAAAAGGCCATTTTTTGACACATTAACAAAATGTATGTGCACTACAACCAATTCCAAACACATTTCTACTCCATAGGTTGCTTACTTTAATATGCTTTTATCTCAATGCAATATTCTATCAAAATTCAGATTTGTATTATCACCACAGAAATATGATCTTTGTGTTGAATGTTTGAAATGAATCTATAGTAGCATTCACCATCACGTCATACGTCTTCCCTTTGATGGAATGAATTTAAAGTTTCACTTTGACTCGATGAATTGGAGATGAAAATTCAGCCACCTTTGTCATCTCTTTGAGGCATCATAGCGCTGCTATAAAACTTATCTAACCTTTTGGAAAGTTCTTGTCCTGCTCATGCAGCAAACACACTGACAGCTATCGCTCTGCATTTTGTGTCTGCACAAGAAAATGTGAAATTTAATGAGCAAAATTAATTTGCAATGGCCATTTCGTCTTAATGAAAAGCCATGCTTTATGAAATGACATGTAAAGTCCCCCTTTGTGGCTGCTTACATACTTCCTCAAATAACTTCTGCCTCAGTGTATGTGCAGACATTCTGTAGGTCCATTTGTGTCATCTGGTTCTCATGTGGGCTGTGATATCACTTTGCCCCAGGATGGATAATTGATGTCAACAAATATTTTGGAAAATGATACATATATCAACACCTTCCTTGAGAAACTGAAGCAGTACTTAATTTCTTATTAAATATGCACTACCATTCATTTGAGCTCACTACTACCAAGAAAATTTATTGTGAAATAAAAAACACATTACCAAATAATGGCATAAGCAATGAACAATCGTAGATTTATATCATACAATACATAGTAAAACCACAATAGTAAGAGTATTTAGACTATTCTTGATTCACTCTATTTTCTGCGCCTCTACTCTCTGCACCTATATTCAAATACCTCTAGCCTATAGCTTGTCAACTTTCCCGCTGACCATACCAGCTGGCAGCTTACTGGCCCCATGCTTCGTTCAGGCCAATGCCTAAGGCTCCTGGAACAACTGGCTGGTATTACACCAAACAGCCAGCAGGGGCAGCAGTGTTAAGAGCTTTCACTACAAGTTCAAACTGGAAATAGCCATCCCTGGGACTTCTGTGTCCCAGAAAGTGTATTATCTCTGGTTGCCTTAAAGATTCAACACTATGTTTCAGAATGAACTCTCTTTGCTGCATATGTGTCCCACACTACTAGACAAGATCCTGGCGAAAGCTGGAAGAATCAAGTAGAAGTCCACCAAACTTTCCCTGCCTTATTTGAGTACAGCAATTAGTGACAAAATTTTGTTAAAAAATGAAAAAGTACAGGGCAAGTGCTAAACTAAAAGCATTCTGAGAAAATATGCATAACCCAAAACTGTTCACGGAAAACCAGAACATGGTCACCTAGTCACAGGGGATGACCACGTTTCACTTTAGAAGATACTGGTGGTTTCCCAAAGCGATTGTTGGAATTTATATCCCCACCAACAGCACAGGAGACACGAGAGAGGCAATGGCTCCACTTCCTCACGAACATTTGACACCATTTGTCTTTTTAGTTTTGACCATTTGGGTATTTATCCAATGGTACCACATTGTGGGGTTTTTTTGTTTGTTTTTGCGGTACGCGGGCCTCTCACTGCCGTGGCCTCTCCCGCTGCGGAGCACAGGCTCCGGACATGCAGGCTCAGCGGCCATGGCTCACAGACCCAGCCGCTCCGCGGCATGTGGGATCTTCCCGGACCGGGGCACAAACCCGTGTCCCCTGCATCGGCAGGCAGACTCTCAACCAGTGCGCCACCAGGGAAGCCCCCACATTGTGGTTCTGATTTTACTTTCCCTGCTTACTGATGAAATGAGCATATGTTTATTTGGATATAATCTTTTCGGAGGTGCCTGTTCAAGCCCATTTGTCTATTGCCATATCCTGTTTAAGAAATTTTTCCTTATTCAAAGGTCATGAAGATATTATCCTATGTTGCTGTCTCAAAGCTTTTTCTTTAACCTGTCATATTTAGGTATACAATCCTGCTGGAATTGATTTGGGGATATAGTACAAGATAGGGATGATACTTTTTTTCACGTTGATATAGATTTGATCGAGCATTATTTTTTCAAAAGATTGTCCTTTTCCTATTGAGTTTCAGTGGAGATCCTTCAGAAATCAGGTAATAGTATGTTTAGGTCTGATTATAGAGTCTCTATTCTGTTCCACTAATCTGTCTGACTTTCCCTATGCCAATACCCCTCTATCTTGATATTATAACCTTATAATAAATTGATTTCTGGTGGTATTAGTATTCATTTACATACTTCTTTTTAAAGATTGACTTGGAGATTCTAGATTCTTTGCATTTCCACATAAATTTTAGAATCAGCTTGTCAATTTTCACCAAAACCAAATTCTGTTCGGATTTTTATTGGGTTGCAGTGCATCTGTGGATCAATTTGGGAGGAACTGACAACATATTGAGTCTTCAAGCCATGAACGTGGCATATTCCTCTATTTCTTTAGACCTTCTTTAATTTCTCTCAGTAATAATTTGTAGTTTTCAGTGCAGACATCTTGGGCATCTTTTAGATTTATTCCTATGTATTCTACATTTTTGTGTTAGAATAAATTCTATTTTTAATATCATTTTCTAATTGCTTATTGCTATCATGTAGAAATGCGACTGATGTTTATATTCTGAATTTACATCCAACAACCTTGTTAAATTCACATAAATCCAATGGGTTGCTTAGATACTTTTGTAGATTTTTTTGATACACATAACCATGTAATATGTGAATAATGGCAGCTTACTTCTTCCTTTATATTCTTTATACAGTTATTCCTTTTTTATACTCAATCTATTCCTTGTTGCACTGGCCATGACCTCCAGTACAATGATGAATAGAAATGGGGTTAGTGGATAGGTCACCACAGTGGGAAGGCATTCACCATTTCACCCTTTAGTATGTTAGCTGTTGAGTTTTGTAGCTACCCTTTACCAGATGAAGGAAGTCCCTTTCTGTTCTTATTTTACCGAGGGATTTCCAACTCATAAATTTTATCAAATGTTTTTTCTGTACATATTATGATAACCATATGGTTTTTCTTCTTAATTCTGTTGGTTTGGTGAGTTATTTGGATTGATTTTTAAATTTTTTGCTCATTTTGCAATCCAGAAATAAACCTCACTTGGTCAGGATTCAGTATGCTTCTTTTTATAATTGGATTTAATTCGCTTTGTTTTGGATTTTTTTGCTCCTGTGTTCATGAAAGGGATCAGTCTGTAATTGTTTTTTTCTTCTATAGTCCTTGTCATATTTTGCATCAAGTTTATACTGGCCTCATTTTTTTAAAAAAGATGGAAAGCATTCCCTCTTTTTCTATTCTCTGGTAGAATTTGTGTAAGATTAGTATTATCTCTTCCTTAAATGTTTAGAATAAGTCACTAGTAAAACCGTATGGCCTGGATTTTTCTTTGTTGGAAAGTTTTAAATGATAGATTCCATAGATTCCAATCACTTAACGTGTATAATACTATTTAGTTTTTCTATTGCTTATTCCATCAGTTTGGGAGAGCTCTGTTTTTCAAGGTATTTGTTGAATTTATTGGTAGAAAGTTGTTCATAATGGTCTCTTAAAATCTTTTTATACTCTATAAGACTATAGTTAGATTTCCTTTTTATTTCTCATATTGGTTGTGCCTTCTTCTCTTTCTTTCTCTCTCCCATTTTTTTTCTTGCTCTTGCCAGAGATTAATACATTTTATTAGTCTAGTTTTTATTTTAGTGCAGTTCTGCTGATAATAAGTTCTCTCCAAAAGTATCTTTATTCCATAATAATTTGAAAAGGATTTTTTTTTTACAACATATTGTGTTGAAGGTTTTCAGTTATTTTCTTTCATCACCAAGAAGATGTTGTTCATTGAATTATGGCTTCCATTGTTTCTGCTTTGAGGTCAGCTGTCAGTCTTATTGTTCCTTCTTTGAGGTTATGTTTTATCACCTCCAGCTGCGATTTGGTATTTCCCTTTAGCTTTGTTTTTTTCAGCAGTTTTACTGTGTTGTGCCTACATATGGTTTCCTTTACATTTACCCTGATCAGGGATCACAGTGCCTCTTGAACCTGATGTCTTTTTTAATAGAAGCATAGAAATTTGTTTGCTTTCTTTTAAATTGTTCTGGTTTTAAGGGTGATAAATAATCAAACGGTTTTCCCCAATATATAAATTCAGGCAGAAATTAAGAATGCATACAGTAATTAGAGACGTGAGATCAAAATATTAACTTTATTCCTAATAAGATTAGAGTGGAAGAAAAAGAAAACTAACCTAAGATGATAAGCAGATCTCTAATAATCCACCCTAAGACTAGACCTCAGGACAACTTCCCAAGGGGGAGTTTTCATCTGCAGAACAGGTATCTTTCCTCCAAATTGCAGCCTAACACTTACTGGACCACAATAGTGAGGAGAGAGGGAAATGATCCCATAATCTAGAAGGTGGAGCATGTGTGCTTACCTCATGGAAAACTGAGGCAGAAACCAATAAACCTTCTCTGTGGACAAGTAAGCCAGAAAAACAAGAGGGAGCCAAGTTATACATGCTTGGTTCTTTCTTCTTATTGATCAGATAAATCAATACCTCCCGCAGGTGAAGGGATAGAGAGTGGTTCCTCCCATATTTTTCCCTCCTGGGGAATCAAGTTAAAATTCCCCCCACTCCATGGGAATAAACTGCCTGAGATAAGCATTTCCTATGAGGTAAATAATACGTACACTAAGAAGCATTTTTTTTCTATCTGGTCCCCAATCCAAAAGTTTAATGAATTTTTTAGTGTATACCTTAGGCTGTCTAGAAATTCCTGAAGAAAATCCTTTAGCTTGTGAAAATTTACAAAAGTAAATCCAAATTTCAATGAAAAAGAACTCACGGTTGGGGAGCTAGCACAAAGTGACAAACTATGTGATCTAGTCAGAAAAAGGAATCATGGAAAGTAAGAATGACTGAGTTGAATTATGAAAAATAAAATAAATATTCAAAATCCCAGTGGTGGAAACAGAGCTGTAACAGGGTGAATTAAGGCAATTCATAATTTTTTACTGCTATATACTACTTATCAATACAGTGAGAGTAGATTAAATAGTCTAACATTTCTCCTAGCTCTAACCATTCATATTCCTGAAGTAATAAGCCAAAGTATGCCCTAGAATTCTATGAACTACATATTCCTTCCATAGATGATGTTATGGACTGAATTTTGTTTCCCCAGTATTCGTATGTTGAAGTTCTAACCCCTAGTACCTTAGAATGTGAGTGTTTTGGGAGCTAGCATCTTAAAAGAGGTAATAAAGTTAAGACGAGGCTGTTATGGTGAGCCCTAATCAAATCTGGTAAGTGTCCTCATGAGAAGTGGAGATTAGAATTTACAGGGAGACAACAGGGGCGTGCTCTGCCACAGCCATATAAAGAAACAGCAGGACCACGGCCATATGCAAGCCAAAAAGAGAGACCTCAGTGGAACCCAACCCTACTGGCATCTTGATCTTGGACGTGTAGCCTCTAGAAGATAGAGAAAATAAATTTCTGTTGTTTAGCCGACCATCCAGGGTATTTTGTTATGGCAGCCTCAACAGACTAATACACAGGAGGACCCCAATCAAAAACTCATTAAATCAGGCTACCTTGGAACTGGTCTTAGCAGGATGACATGGTGAGGAGTGTTTCCAACTCCAAAGAGCCTAGAAAAGTAAGATACGTCTTTCTTGAATGACTCATGAGGAGACAGGAAAGGAGAAATTACATTGTACGACACACATAAAAACTTCCTAAAACTTTTAAGCCACTGCTTTCCCTAAAATTCCACACCTCATGGTAACTGCTTACCACCTCTCCATTTCCTCCTCTCCCTCCCTCAAAATAAAAAATGAAAAGCTCCTCCAAACCCTTCTGAGATATTTTAATCTTACCAAGTCTCTATGCCTTTTCTTATGTATCTAAATTTAAACTTCTCTAGACTTTTCCCAATCCTCTATACCTCCCTTGCCATCCACATAACAAAAACCCATTAGTGAATCCAAGCAATCCTTAAATCCTTTCTCCTTCAAAGCAGAGAAAGAATAGAGAAACTCTAACTCCTATAAGTGAATATATTTAATGTGTCTTTTGTTATTCATAACAGGCCCCTTTCAATCACACTGGAGTTTATGTTAATGTAGTGATTTTTGGAAGGCCCCTAAAGAAGGGGGCTGGTTGCCAGGGGAACCAACCACAAATAGAAGGATGGAACTTTTGCTCCCACTCTCTGGTTTCTGAGGAGCGGAGAAGAGCTGGAGGTTGAATCAATCACCAATGGCCAACGACTTAATTGATTATACCTGTGTAATGAAGCTTCCATAAAAACTCAAAAGGACAGTTTGGAGAGCTTCTGGGTGGAGGTTCTGGAAAAGTGCTGAGCCTGGAGAAGGCATGGAAGCTTCAGGCCCTGCCCCATACTTTCTCCTCCGCATCTTTTCCATTTGGCTGCTCCTGAGTTATATCCTTTTATAACAAACTGGTCATCGAGTAAGTAAAATGTTTCTGAGTTCTGTGAGCTGCTCTAGCAAATCTATCAAACCCAAGGAGGAGGTTGGTGGGACCTCCAATTTATCGCCAATCAGAAGCACAGAAGCACCTGGGCCTATGACTGGTGTCTGAAAGGGGTTGGTTGGGGGGATCTTGTAGGACTGAGCCTTTAACCTGAGAGACCTATCTTTTGGCAGATAGTGTCAGAATTGAACTCAATTATAGGATACCAGTACCGTCGGGCCACTCAAGATGGTTGCTCTCTTGCAATCTGTACAACCTGCTTCACCTACCCCTGCTCACATGACTGACCTTCCTGGTACTTGCCCCAGGCCCAGCTGATAATTGTTAGCAAAGGGGCCATGAGGGGCATGCTCCTAAACCGGTTTCCCTGGTAACTAATGAGCCCACCTGAGGTCAATTCCCCTGTAACTGGTAATCTCCCCTTCACCCCAGGAGCGAAGACTGACACCATATCCTGCCCACCTTCCCCACCCTCCCCGCACAAGGTAGGGTGTTGCTCCAGGGTCTTGCTTCAGACGTGTAAGATCCCTCCCCCATCCATTAAACCACTGATGACTCTGTTGCTAATTCCAGGCTCTTTCATCGGCCTTGAAGCTGGGCAAGCCCAGGCCTCATAGGCCTGTGGGGTGCAGCCCAAGAGATACACAATTGGGGTCTGAGAATTTGTAGTGGCGGGGGAAATCCCTATGTCAGAATTGGGTGCAGAACCTTCTTTATGTCCCATTTAGGAAAACTCAGTGTTATCTGGAAAGTGAAAATTTTAAGAAGCCAGGTTTGGGGGATGGTGGCATAAACTGCCAAAACAATTGTGTTTCTTTGGTTTGGTTTCTTTGTTTTCTAATTTGCTTTCTTTCATTCACAGATTACCATTTGTGTGAGTGAATCAAAGCAGTTGTTTTGATTTCACTCAGAAAGAACTTAAAGTAAATATTGAATCATCTAACAACAGAAGAAATACTATTTCATAATTAAATTAAATGAAAAAACTTGAGTACATTACTGGTTTAAGAGGAAAACCCATGCTTTAATTTAGGAAAAAACAGGAAATTCCCTGTAATAAAAAATGTGTTTTGAGGAACATGCTGAATTCCTGTGAGGCAATAGAAACATTCCATGTTTTACAGTTTTCCAAAGATGAATTCTACAATTCCAGGGCAAGCTCTGTGCTCTTTAATTCTTAGATGCAGAAAGGAAGGAGATCAGCAGAAAGTTCCCTTCCAAGTGGAATA
Source organism: Phocoena sinus (assembly GCF_008692025.1). Taxonomy (NCBI): domain Eukaryota; kingdom Metazoa; phylum Chordata; class Mammalia; order Artiodactyla; family Phocoenidae; genus Phocoena; species Phocoena sinus. The sequence goes on from NC_045764.1 coordinate 6,854,722, forward strand.
AGGAATTATCCTAATATTAACAAGTAATTTTGCTTGTAATAGACTCTCCAAAGATAATAAAGGTGGTTTACATAAGGAGAGCCATCAAAACAAAAGGATCCATTCAGGAGAAATCAGCAAGAATTTGAGCAGCTACTGAAATTACTGTCGGTCAATTCCAGCAGGAAATATAAACAACATTTTCCATTTCAGAGGAATACATCTTATCTCAATAATTATTCATCAAGACATGTGAAGCGAAGGAACTGTTAAATATTCTATTTTATAGAGGATAGCACAAGGGGAATTCCTGGAGTACTTAATGATTCTGTGTATGCCATCCTAAGTTCCTTCAATTTTGCTTACCCAAGAACCCTGTCAGTTAATGATGGGGCAGGGGCCAGGGTGGGTGTACAAGGAAATCTAAATCCACATCACCAGCCCCCTGGACTCCTTGAGAATCAGGGCATTGTCTTATTCATCCTCAAGTACTCAGCCTAGTAGGTCTTCAAGATGTATTTGTGCAATTATCTTACACTAAGTCAAATAGTATTTCCAAAGCTAAGATTTCATTCAGAAAAGGACAGAAACTAATAATGACAATCTCCCTGTACTTTTTCTTTGATCCAACTGGAAGCTTCTTTTGTATATTCCTTTATTCCTTTCCTCTACTTGACACTAAGCATCTTGAGGAAAAGGAACCTGTCTTGTCTTCCTACTCTCAGTCTAGCACAGTAAGAGTTCAACAACTACTTTTTTTCTAATAAATTCATTTATTTTATTTATTTATTTTTGGCTGCGTTGGGTCTTCGTTACTACGTGCGGGCTTTCTCTAGCTGCAGTGAGTGGGGGCTACTCTTTGTTGTGGTGCGCGGGCTTCTCACTGCGGTGGCTTCTCTTGTTGCAGAGCATGGGCTCTAGGCACGCGGGCTCAGTAGTTGTGGCACACAGGCTTAGTTGCTCCACAGCATGTGGGATCTTCCCAGACCAGGGCTCGAACCCGTGTCCCCTGCATTGACAGGAGGATTTTTAACCACTGCGCCACCAGGGAAGTCTCAACAACTACTTTTTAAATGAATGAATGAATGAATAAATGAGTCAATAAATAGTTCTTTAAATTCCCTTTTATTAGAAATTACAATACTATCCTCCTGCAGAGAATCTGGTTAAAGAAATTGTGACTCAGGAACACTGAAAAATAAAGCCCTGTACAATAAGTTAAGAAAGTAAAGTAAAGTAAGCTTGCACGTCTTATCTCTGTCCAGTAAAAATGTCAAATCTAAAACAGATGTTCTGGGATCAAGAGAAATGCAAAGGACCGATAGAATAATACCAATAATCAATGGAGTATGTGCATCAACATACGGTCCAGACTTCACAAGTTTTAGCATTAGGAGAAAGCATAAAAGAAAAAGCAGTTTAAATGCTGAGGGCAAAGCAAATGGCCAAGAAAAGCAATGACAAAAGGAACATATAATCAAAGTGATGATAATCTTGTTCTAGCTGCCACCCTAAACTAATACCTTGCATTTTCATCATTGATTCCTGAATTTCCACCAACTTGAAAAAGATGATAAAAGATCCTTTTTTAAAATTATTAACAGTTTGGCAGTCGTCGTGTGAATCCTCATAATACCCTAAGAGGGAGATATCATTAATCCAGTTTTATAGATGAGCAAATTGAAGTTCAGGTCCGCCTGACTCCAAAACCCATGCTCTTCTTTTTTTAAGTGAGATATAATTATATGTAACATTGTCTAAGTTTAAGGTACACAGCATGTTGATTTGATACATTTGTGTATTGCAATATGATTACCACCTGTGTTAGCTAACACCTGTAGCACGTCACGTAATTATCATTTCTTTTTTGTGGTGGGAACAATTAAGATTTGGTTTCTTAGCAACTTTGAAGTTTACAGTACAGTATTGTTGACTATAATCTCTATTCTGTGCATTTGCTCTCCAGGACTGATTTAGCTACCAGTTTTAAGGCTGTACCCTTAAAAACCACCTCTTCTGTTCCCCCCATCCCCAGTCCCTGGTAACCACCATTCTACTTTCTGCTTCTATGAGTTATTTTTTTAGATTCCACATGGACGTGATGTACAATATTTGTCTTTCTCCACCTGACTTATCTGACTTAGCATAATGCCCTCAAGTTCCATCCATGTTGTCACAAATGGTAGGATTTCTTTCTTTCTCATGGCTAATATTCATATATATGGGTGTATTTTATATATATATATATATATATATATAAATACATCACATCTTCTCTATCTGTTCATCCATTGATGGGCACTTGGGTTGTGTCCATGTCTTGGCTATTGTGAATAATGCTGCAGTGAACATGGGAGTACAGATATCTCTTCAGACTCATGATTTCACTTCCTTTGGATGAATACCAGGGGTGGGATTGCTGGATCATATGGTCGTGCTATTTTTAATTTTTGAGGAAATTTCATGCTGTTTTCCAAAGTTAAAGCCCATGTTCTTTATCACCATCCTAAATTACCCTGTAGCCTAGGTAGCTTATTGACATCTGGAGCTCAGCACCATCAATTTTATAAAAATAACAGGGTCTCTCAGACATAGAGAACAGACTTGTGGTTGCCAAGGGGGAGGGGTTGGAGGAGGGAAGGATTGGGAGTTTGGGATTAGCAGATGCAAACTAGTATATATAGAATGGATAAACAACAAGGTCCTACTGTATAGCACAGAGAACTATATTCAGTATCCTATGATAGAGACTTCCCTGGTGGCCAGTGATTAAGACTTCACCTTCCCATGCAGGGGGTGCCAGTTCGACGCCTGGTCAGGGAGCTAAGATCCCACATGCCTTGCAGCCAAAAAACCAAAACAGAAAACAGAAGCAATATTGTAAGATATTCAATAAAGACTTTAAAAATGGTCCACATTTTTAAAAATCTTTAAAAAAAATCCTATAATAAATCATAATGGAAAATATGAAAAAGAATATATATATGTATAATTGAGTCACTTTGCTGTACAGAAGAAATTAATACAACATTGTAAATCAACTACACTTCAATAAAATTAAAAAAAATAATAATAACAGGGTCTCACTAGTTGCAGATCCATGGCTTGAATACACGTGTTTTGATGTCCAATTTGGTATGGTTTCCATGATGCGCTTCTGTCTCTCCATTGCTAGATGTTCTATTGTTCCTTCCTAAACACACTCCCACATCTCCTTCTAAGGTGAGTCATCCAGCCCCTTGTTTTCTTCTTGAGGTTATGGCAGGTTCTACCTCTCTGCCTCCTGAGCATCCATGCTGTTTCACTCAGGTGATCGCAGCAAGCCCAGTGGCTGCCTTTTATGGAACAGAGACAATTGCCAGGCTGTCTTCTAAGAACCTGACATCTACTACCTGCTCTCCTGCTGCAAACATCACCCCTCCCCCTACATCACGCCCACACACACACTACATGGCCACCACCCAACTATCCCAACCACCTAGTAACTGTAGACTCTGTTTCTCGCTCATGTCTCCCTGTGCCTGACCCTTGCTAATCCAACTGCCGTCCTTGTTTATTTCCTCAATTCCTAAGGCAGCATTTAAGAAGTCCATGGTGCCCATCACCAAGCAAACATCAGAACTGAAAAAGAATAGATCCACAGAACAGGACTTCAGCTTCTGGAAATATGATGTGGACAAGATAGCCTGAAACCTTCAAACTGAAAATGCTAGGTCAAAAATAAAAATCACCCTCTTGAGTGCACAAATGAACTCACAAGATAATGAGGTGAATTTCTAAGACCAGGAACAAAGCAGGAACACAAGTCCATTTAGGGTAGGTGGACACTGAGACCACCTGCTACCCTGGGGACCTGACTGATAACAGGTGAACCAGAGCATGGAAGGTGAATGACAAAGCTGGGAGCTCTTGCAGGGTAGAAAGTCAGGTCACAAGCTTCCCCTGTCCCTGCTCATAGATCGTGTAGTGCTAGAGCCTCAGAGAAGGCATCAGTGAGAAAAGGCATTGCCCTGGCAGGGGGATTGTGAGGGAACATAACTGTGAGTATAAAGGGGTCGATGGCTCCCCGTCCCTGTGGCCACAGGAAGCCCTGCACAAAGGTGGGACATAACTTCACTCTCTTTGCAGTCTGGAAAACTGCGAGCCAGGAACTTTCTTCTAGAAAGGCACCAAGAGAAGCAAGTGTAATTCCTCTCTACAGGGCTGAACCCTCAGCCCATGTTGACACCTAAGAGACCACAATCTGAGATTTTATTTTAAAAGCAGGTTAACTCGCTGGAATAGTCTTGCTATGTGGCCTGAACCATGGCAGACCTCATTTGGCCATGGCTGACCATCCTAGATCTGCTGGAGAAACACAGCCCCCATAGGCAACTGGACACCGAGATGGAATGGATTTTCTTAACTCCTTGAATTCTGAAAGAATCCCCAGTGGCAATCATCATTTTGCATGCAAACTGCTGTCTCCTGGGGGCTTCACAGTTCTTTGACATCCAGTACACACAGATCCAGATCTATTTATAATCAGCATTTTAAAAATTAAGTTACATCATGAATGTGTCTTATTTTAAGTGTGTACACCTATGAGAGAGAGAGATTAACATCTACTAAAGAGAACAACAAAGGAAATCAGGTGGCGTGGCTTCTTCCCTTCTTTGTTTTTCTTGGAAATCTGAACTAGGAAAGAAAATGTATTTTTGCTACATAGTTATGATTTATGTTATCTTAGACTAGTGATTTTATACTTTGCTTTTTTTTTTTCCTTTTCACTCTTGAGGAGTAAATGTATCCTCTGTAAAGTGTTCTGAGCAGATCAAGGACAGTGGGATTCAATAGCACCTATCTCTGCAAAAGGCTGACAGGGAAGCGAGTGAGGGGCTTCGGGGTCCCCACATGAGTCAGTGACAATGATAAGCACTCAGATACAGCCCATCTGTCATTGCCGAGGGACTTTACCTTAAAGAAATGGAATGAGAGGACAAGAGGGACCTAGTCCACCATCTTGCTCCAGAAACATGTACAGGTGGGAGCCCCCAGGCTCCGGGTGTTAACAGTATTTTTATGAACTATAAAACGAACGGCAGAATTTCAAATACCAAATTTTAGATATTTAGGCAATAAACACTTCTGTATGTCACAGGATTTTTTTTAAAGCTACGTATTAGTTTCATCTGGCAAAAAAAAAAAGAGAGAGAGAGATACTCACTGTAGAAAATTTAGAAAAAAATATAAAAGTTTGTGACCTTGGGTGTACAGAATAGGATTGATTAATCCTTTGTTCCTGACACACATACTCATTGTTGGTCTAGCATGGTCTGCTTATTTTATTTTACTATTTTAAGTAACGTAGTCACTCATGAACACACCACCAAAAACAAGAGGTAGGACCCTGACCACACCTGCATGGCCTTCTCCCCAGCTCATCACCCTGCCTCTTCCCAGCTGAGATGCCTATCATCCTGAATTAGTATTTATCACTACCTTGCTTTTCTTTGTAGGTTTTCCTTGCCTTTATATACGTGTGTGTGTGTGTTTTATATATATACATCTACACACACATTGTGATGGTTAACTTTATGTATCAATTTGGCTGGGCCACAGGGCGATTAGCTATTTGTTCAAACATTATTCTGGGTGTTTCTTTGAGGATGTTTTGGGATGAGATTAACATTTACATTGATGGACTTTCAGTGAAGCAGATGGCCCTCCCCAACGTGAGTGGGCCTCGTCCAATTCAGCAGAAGGTCTGGATAGAACAAAAAAGACGGGCCTCCCCAAGCAAGGGGGAGTTCTTCAGCAGACTGCCTTCAGACTCAGACTGGAATATCGACTCTCCTCGGTCTCTAACCTGCAGCCCAGCATGCAGATTTTGGACTTACCAGACTTCATAACCACAGGACCCAATTCCTTATAAGAAATCGCCTCCTGTATATACAAACATCCTACTGGTCCTGGTTCTCTGGAGAGCCCTGATACACATGTATATTTCCTAATGTTTTTAAGGTTGTTAAATGTAAAAAAGGGATCCATGCTAAACACAATCCTTTTCAACTTAATTTTTCATTTAATACAATTAACTAAAATTTAGCCATATTGTTACATGTCACTGTAGTAGTTCATTTTGGCTACCTTATGAGAGTCTGTTCTGTAGCTATTCTACAGTTTATTCATTCATTCTCCTGTTGATGGGCACCTGGGTTGATTTCAGCGTTTTGCTATGGAAATAATTTTTTAAAATGAAAAGAATATTAAAGTATATTTCCTCCCACTACTCAGAGATGGTTACTACTAACATTTTGGTGGGCAGTCTTTTAAGATCTTGCTATATAATTTTTTTATAGAGGTAGGATTCTAATGTATAAAAAGTGATTGTAATGTCAAATTATTCTTTGAAAGTAGACCCAGTTTATATTCCTGTGATCAGAGGATGAGAGGGCCCATTCACAGAAGTCCCAAAAGCAGAAGGATTACTTTTATTTTAAATTAATGACAAGTTGATAAGCAAATGAAGGTATCACATTGTTTTTTTACTTTGCATTTCTTTGATTACTAACAAGTAAACATTGTTCCCAAGAATTGACTTCAAGATTAACTTCCCTCAAACAACAAGAATCGTAAAGAAAAGCTACCTATTCTGCTTTTATATCAGTATTAGTTTTAGTGGAATATTTGTATACCTTCCAAACACTGTGTCAGTTTAAATAAATTTCATGAACATCACAGTTCAGCTCACTCTTTTATTGTTACAGAAATAGGCTAACAGAAAGAATGGGCCTAACTATGGGGCCATGTCCGATGCCCGCCCCCCACTTTTTTTTGCTCCCAGATCACCTTCAAGATTGTGAAAAGGGTTAGCTGTGAAAACACTTTTGTTTAAAGCATATGCCAATCAAACCTATCCAGGAAGTAAAAATTTTATTTCCCCATTAATGGTATAATTTCAGAAATTTTTCTGAGTGTAAATATAATATAAACAAATGAAAAATTACCCATACTATCAAGAGGTAGCCATGTGATCTTATTTTTATATTTCTATTCCTTTCTAAGCATTTTTACATAGTTGAAATGTTCAGGCCTCAGTGCTGGTAAAGATGTAGGAACCAGCCCTACCTGGAATTTTTGTCATGCAGATATATTAATATTTATATAACAAAATTGATTAAACTTTTCCTTTATGACTTCAGAGTTGTGCCACTTTGGAAAAGAAAGAAAATGATTCTTCTATGGCATACAAGTATTTCCATATAAATTTTATCTATTCATTCATTCAACACTTACTGAAGTTTTACTATGTGCAAGTGATCCATGTACTATAACATTTAATTTTTCAGCCCAGTCAGGAAATAATTTTAGATGAGCATATATTCCATAAAACTGAAAGTTGTTTCTATTTTTTAAATAGTTTTCCTATAAAATGTCTTAAAACATTATATACTCCCTTAGAAAACAAAAATACTCTAAATAAGTTAGCCTTTTCTTGGTGTTAGGATAATCACTATACACATCAATGATTTTACTGTGCATATATTTGGAGACAACAGAGGTCACTTCCAGCAAGAGTCCAGCCTGATGTTTTTCCCAGTAGGGGGAACTACCACTACTTCCTCCTGGTAATAAGTTTTTACTAGTTTTTACTTCTTTTTCTCCCACTGTCCCATCAACTTTAACGTTTCCCTTGTTAGTAGGTCTCCTTCCCTTTCCTTCTGTAGAGATTCTTTCTGAAACTGAAGATTCCCACAGTATCATATTTATGAAATCAGCCACTTTGTGTCTTACACAAATTAGTAAAATGCTTTTTTTGGTAACATAGTAATGGGCATGCTTTCAGGTAGGCATTTCCTTCACCTTTTAAAAGACCAAATAGGCTTAGCATTTGGGGTTGCAGAGAACTGAGAGTTAATGGCTGGATGAGGTGGGATATTACATTACAAAATGGTGAACAGATGTACTGTGTTTCGTCTTATTTGTGTTTGGATCACTTGCACACAGTAAAACGTCAATAACTGTTGAATGAATAAATGGATTAAATTTATATGGAAACACTTGTATGCCGTAGAAGAATCATTTTCTTCCTTTTCCAAAGTTCCTGCTGACCCATAAAATAGGGAATTTTACCAAGACTCTCACCTTCCTGGGGAAATAGTGGGAGAAAGTTGCTTGCTCTCCACTTCTCACTGGCTCTTCTCCACGTTTGGTGAGGCAGTGGGAGACTGAGGTATTATTCCCTATTTTCTTCAGGACTGGTGAACTCAGTAAAAATGGCTACTCATAAAGGGCACATTTCTTTGACTCTCTTGGGCGGCGCTCCTCTACAAGCCGCGTTTATCGCTTTCCAATCCTGCCTCTTCCAATCAAAATACACACTCAGGTAGACCCACCCATGGGGGCAGCCTGCAGTCATGGAATGCAGTGAGTTTGTTCAATTTAAGGAAGGAACTGCTTCTAAGAAGCCCACTTGGCCACAGGTGCAAGCAGAGAAGAAAAGTTCACACATTGATTCCCCATCCTTCTTTTGTGCATGTTCTTAATTTCAGAGCCCGGAGGAGAGAGCGGTATGATTAATTGGGTCCTTCAACCCCATCCACAGAAATAACTCACAACTATAAGCATCAGAGAACATATGAACACAATGTTTGTACCATGAACAAGGAGACTGCAGGGCATGAGAGAAGAGTGAGCAGTGAGTTAGTCCCTCAGGAAGATTGTCTTCTGGCAAATTCTTGTGGCTTTCCCTGGCAAGGCCGAAAGAAGCTGCTTTGTGATAATTCAGTCCCCTCCCCCATCTTCCCTCTCTCTTTCCCTCTTCCCACAGATGCACAGGAAATTTCGCAAAGCTCTGTTTGTGATCATTTCTCCCTGGGAGATGTGGAAAGGAGAACAAATGTCTGTTTTTAAAACATATGTATAGATTATGAGTTAAAAAATGAAATTTAACCCAACTTTCCTGAGCATCGCTGACCTGCTGCAAAAGTGTTTTAGTTCTCAAAATTATTGTATCTTATCTCCTAATCAAGATAAAGCCATTGTTGTTGTTTTATTATTATCAATATTATTAAAAGAATGAAAATGAAGGAGAAGAAGGCAAAAATTACATATGCCTTTGTTTCTAATATTGGAAGTGAACTGGTGGAAACAAGCCTCTACTTCTGGTATCAGGGGTGGAATACTCTTAGAGCCCGGTCTGCAGAGGAAGACACACACATCAGATCTGGCCACTGGTTTTCCAGTGTAGAACAAGCATGGAGCTAGGCCACCCTGGCTCTCCTTTGACCTTACCGCTTACTAAGGTCTTCATGCTCACATGGCTCCTGATGGCTACAAACTTCCCACCTGGCCTCTCTAATAGCTGTGTCTCATCAATCTGTTGCTAACAACCCAGTTCTTTAACACCATTAGTTTCTGGCCATGAGGCATGTGGGATCTTAGCTCCCTGACCAGGGACTGAACCTGCACCCATTGCATTGGAAGGCAAAGTCTTAACTACTGGACCACCAGGGAAGTCCCTCAATCTAATCTTAATTCTGACAATGTACAAGATTCTTTTCCTGAAGTCCCTTTTTCATGAACCTTTTATCACTTTCTGAATCCACATTAATTTGTCCCTTACTTTTCCCATACATAAGCAACCAGCCCTAGGACAAAATTATTCTTTTTTTCCCTCAACAAAAAATCTCCATTTTTTATATTTTCTCTTGCCAACAACACATATACAACTTGCTTTACACGCTGAAATGCCTCCCTCATCATTTTTACATGTTACGTTTTTAATCCTTGAAAACCTTAACAAAACCAAGAAACAAGTAATTGAACTGTTATACCAGCATTTTCTGATTGGCAAACTTAAAAACATATTCCATAACCTCTAAAAACATATTTTTTTCATAGCACAATTTCTCTTTTATGTGGTACAAGATGTGTGTTTAATAAACCCAAGCCCTCTTTTCTCTTTATTTCCCCTTGGCTTGAAGTTTTAGTAATTAACCCAAGGCTGAAGTCTCAGGCAAAGTGGGCTGTGTTTGTATTTCAAGGACATGGTAAGAGTTAACTTCAAGATTTCTCCTAGGCATATTTTTATTATCACAGGGTCAGAATTCTGAAGAAAGTAAAATATTCTATCAAGCTAGCTTTCTCTAACTGCATATGCAAAAAAAAAAAAAAAAACAGTTTTGGAATTCAAAGGAGTTTCATCTTAACCAATCTTTTTGGAGTTTGAAGAATACTATTGGTGGCCACACAGTGTTTAAAAAGATCATTTTTTTAAAGTCATAGTTTCACAGTTAAAATCTTTATAATGAATTGAATACCAATCACACAAATGGAATACACATTCACACACCAGAAGATAGAACTGTCACAAACCAGAGGAGAGGATGACCAATATGGAGTCCCAAACAAACACTTCCCCAACACAAACGGTCCCCGACGGTAGACACATGTCAGAACCAATTGCAAAAATGCCCAAATGACGCTCAATTCTCACAAACAGTCCTCAATGGTAGACATGAGGCAGGAGACAGATGGGCCCCAGACTGAGGAGCGGGAGGCAAGAGGAGCTGAGTCCTGCCCAGATGAGAGACAAAAGACCACATATTCCTCATTCTCGAAGTCAAGGAGCCCTTCCCAACTTCACCTGTGCAGAAAGGGTCCTCAGAGTTCAAAAGAGAGGGGGCATCATCTCATAGTAAGTGATGTCAACTACCCACAGGCCTCTTCACTAGAATCCATCTTGGCTAAGAGATGTGTGCAGACACACGCGAGGACCCTGAGATATACCAACTACGGACTCAGAACCAGGCAAAGCAAGATGACTGTCCTAAAGAAACCTGGAAGAAATGCCCCATATAAGTGATTCAAACTACCATGCGGGCACAACACTCTCTCTGAGCCCGCCCATGTGCCCATGCACACGTACTCTTTTTCCTAATAAACATTCTACTTGTTTCACTACTTTCTGTCTCTCCGTGGAAATTCACTTCTACACAGCTGACGGGCCAGGGCCTTGTCACTGGCCACTGGTCCCCGGTGGTCTCACGGCTAGGATTCAACGCTCTCACTGCCACGGCCTGACTTCAATCTCTGGCCGGGAACCAAAACCCTGCTTCCAGCCGCTGCAGGCTGAGGCCAGCCGAGATCAGACACACATCAAAACCAATTAGCAAAATGCCCAAATAGCACTTTGTGCTCGGAAGAGAAGTTAGCCCAGGTGCACACGGGTCGACCTACTTGGTCTTGAAGCTCGTCGGCTCGTCCAGATGCATTCCACCAAGGAAAAGCATACGTTGGCAGCCAGGGCCAAGCAGGGGAGAAACAGGGAGGATCCCCGAAACAAACGGTTTCGGCAGCTGCTAGGAACGTCCCCTCAAACACCCCCTCTCGGGGCCAGCGAGCCACGGGAATCACGCTCCTCACAGCCACCCCCGCGCGTCGTCATGGCGGCAGCTCTGCTGGCAGAACCCCAGAAGCCAGATATCGCGAGAGTGCAGCAGCCCCGCGTTGGGAGCCAAAAACTGTTAGCGAAAGTGGGTCCAGCTGCTTGCCGCGCTAAAGCCAATAAAGAGGCAAGGTTGGTGGGGAGGAAAGTTTGTTTTATTTCAGCAACCTGGCGGCGTGGGGTGGGGGGACTCGTGTCCAAAGGCTGACTTTCCCCCACTGACCATCAGTGGGCAAGAGCTGTTATACACGGAGGGAGGGAGCTACGTGCAGAAACGGCACCATCAGCTCTGACCGTCATCTTGACATTGGTCCTGCGGCGGTCTGATCAGCATCATCTTGATTGTTTTAAGTACGGTTAGTCTTCAGTTCCAGGGTTGGTTTGCTCCCATTTCTTTGAGACCAGCTCTCAGAATTGTGGCAGCTTAGGTCATGGCTACCATCTGGTCATCGTGTAGTTAACTTCTTCCACCTGGTGAGGGTTTCAGTATCTATAAGACAGCTCACAGGATACAGCTCACAATATTATCTGTGGCCCTTAAGGAGGAACTGAAGGTCATTGACTTTGTTTACTGACTGAACTATTATTGTTCTGTCCTGTTTGACCCCTTTTCTTTGCTTCTGCATTTTCTCACTTCTCTGATTAAACTTATTCTTTGGCTAAAGTTTTTCTACAGACAAAAGGCAGGTGGAGGACATGGGGGGGAGGGGGAATGACCACAGAGTCCTACTCAGTTTCATTTTCGGTTGAATACAGGATAGTTCTATAGATTTGGGTGGAAGTATGACCTTGTTATTGTCTTTAAGGTTTAATGGGATGCGTATGGGTGTCCAGAAGACAAAGGATAGACGGTGATAATTTTATGTGTTGACTTTGTTAGGCTACAGTCTGAGTTATTCAAATATGAATCTAGGTGTTGCTGTGAAGGTATTTTATGGATGTGATGAAGATCCATAATCAGTTGACTTTAAGTAAGGGAGGTTATCCTTGATATTTTGGGTGGGCCTGATTTACTCAAGTAAAAGGGCATGAGGACAGAGCTGAGGCTTCTTTAAAGAAGAAAGTTTGCCTGTGGAGAGAACTTCAGCTTATGCCTGAGGGTTCCAGCCTGCTCTTCCTGACTGCCTGCCCTATGGATTTCAGCTCTCCTTGAAAAGCAGACCAGATGGAGGTTAAAATGCAGAACTTGTATTGGGTCTGTTATTGGGCATAACAGCTATTAAAAAGGACAGGAAGCAAGATTGGACAGAATGTATGAGTCTACCAGACTCATGTTATAACCCTCAGCCTCTCAGGAAAATTGGAGGCTGAAGAGAATTTGGACAGTAGAATACTTTGAGGTGCTGGATGACACGTAGATGTAAAAGAATAAAATAAATCAGGCAAAAGAAGAAATTAATTAGAAGGCTGAGTAAGTTTAGGATGACTTAGGATGACTAAGTAATCACACTGCACACACACTTAGTGTCCTTTTAGAACATAATTATTAACAGGAAAAATATTGCCCCAAGGTAGATTGCTTCTTGAGGATCAAAAAAAATCATACCCTTTTTATGTATAAAGCAGATGTACATACAGTACATAAACAGATATATGATATATCTGTGGCATTAAAATTTCATGGCAGGAGTAATTTGGAAAATATGTCTTTAAAAGGCTCCTTAGGGGATGGTGATGAGAAAAAGGTTGAGAAACACTTTAGGATGAATTCTTAGTCTTTATGTGCTTTTAAAAAAATCATGGAAATAATATTGTTGTATTTTCTTACTATAAAAATAATACATTAATGTTTATTAGAAAAATAAACATTATTCCCTGGGTATATAACATTATTCCCAGGGACTTCCCTGGTGGCACAGTGGTTGAGAATCTGCCTGCTAATACAGGGGACACGGGTTCAAGCCCTGGTCTGGGAAGATCCCACATGCCGTGGAGCGACTAAGCCCATGTGCCACAACTACTGAGCCCCTGAGCCACAACTACTGAACCCCATGCACCTAGAGCCTGTGCTCTGCAACAAGAGAAGCCACTGTAATGAGAAGCTCACACACCGCAATGAAGAGTAGCCCCCGCTCAACACAACTAGAGAAAGCCTGCGCACAGCAACAAAGACCCAATGCAGCCAAAAAGAAATAAAATAAAATAAAAATAAATTACAAAATAAACATCAAAAAAATAGCTAAAAACCACCATCCAGAGATAACTATTATACATTTAGAGATGTGTGTGTGTACACACATGCACACTTTTTCCTATAGATATTTTTACTTTTACTAAGATGGAATTATACAGTGATTACCATTTTGTAAATTTTTTCCACTTTGTATTATAGTGAGCTTGCTTTGTAACAAAGATAAATTACAGCATAATTTTAATGCCTGCATGATATTCCATGATATAATTATAATATTTTTAACCAATCTCAATTAATAGAGCTTCATGTTACAGCAGTATTTTTTAACAGTAAACATTGTACTGTAAACATTGCTCTGCTGAACATGCTAGACTTGTTTTATTATTGTCGTTTGAAGATAAATTCCTGAGAGGAAGGGTTAAAGTCTATATACTTTGTTTGAAGCATTGGTACATGTTGCCAAGCTACGTGTATCTTTTCACATCAGTGAATAGATTTCCGCCATCCTATTAATGGCTTCATAGTATTCCACTGTATAAGAATATCATAATTGATTTAATAATTCAATATTTAAGTTGCTGCCAATTTTTTTCTTTGTTAGTACAAGCTGTAAAAATAATGTAAAAGCTGTCATAGCAATACTGGTCTTGACTGTGTGTCTTCGCAAGAAAAATTCCTGAGTGGAATTGCTGGGCCAAAAGTAAACAATTAATGGATATTTATCAATTTCATACTTCTGGGAGTCATGGGGGACAGGAATTGAGGAAAGCTACAGTCAAAAGAACATAGACCTTCATTTTCAGGGAAAAATGGGATTTACATAACTTTTGGCTCTAAACATCTCTATTTCAATGTATTTGAATATGGAATATTCCCAAGTTTCTTGTGCTGATGAAATAAATGTACTAGAATCCTATTGTATTTTCAAAAAAAAGAGTAAACAATTGAAACACACACACACAGACCTTTTTAAGGTACTTAAAATACTGTTCCAGTTCAACTTCCCTTTGAAGGTAATTAGCCATTTTCAAATCACAGCATTTCTGGCCTCATGGCTTGTCACGAATGTATGTCTCTCATAGGATCAGCCTCTAGATCTACCTGAAGTCCACCCACCCCCCTTCATGTTCTGCTCCCCTGTGGGTCATAAGAAGAGGCAAAGGTTTCCTCCACTCGCAACACCTGAGGCCTCTGCAGTTTCCAGTGTTAGCGACAGGTATCAAGATGGAAACCCATAGCTCCTCTCTAGAAAGCAGCTTCCAAAAGATAAACTATGGGAAGTTTTTTTTACTGGTTTCCTGGTCTGCTGTTACTCTGGTTTATTTCGATTACACTTTTAGCTTTGGACTTGCCGGGATGAGAATCTTGTGTTATACATCACCTATTGACACAGATTTTGGGAAATTATTTCTAGCCAAAGTCCTTAACCCTGCTCCCAGAGCACTCACTGCCTATTTTTGCTTCTGTTACACAGTGAAACCATCAGGGGGCATGATATCCAACAAATGAGGCACCAGAGTCTTTATAAAGTCATAATGAGTCTTCCTGTTATCCAGAAAGGCATGGAAATTTCTCCAAGTCATGTCGTTGGAATCTAAAAAAGATTCTGTGGAAACTAATGCCGGATTGTTTGTCTCTTATTTTCGATTTCAGAGTGTCTTTCCCCTCCATTTCCTACTCCTCTCACTCGGAGCTGGTACAAGGGAAGAGAAGTAGGTCTACTAGCTCTGGGCCAGAGGTTTGAATGCCTGGGGCTGGTAGAGAGGAACTGGTGACAGGAGCTGTGTTGGAAGCGTCACCTGGTGGACAAAAACCCTGGTACTCAGAAACATCTCTGCTTCCGAGCAACCAGCCTGGGAGTCAGAAGTGTTACATCAACATTCATTAACTTCAGAACCTCTATCCCATCCTCTCAGTCTCTCTTCAGTTTAGCTCGTCTTATTAAAGAATGAATGTAGGAATCAAAGGTGACTCATAAGGTTTTTTTCATAAGTTTTTAAATTGTGGCAACAGACACATAACATAAAATTTACCATCTTAACCATTTTTAAGTGGTTAAGATGGACATGAAGTACATTCACGTTGTGCTCCCAGCATCACCATCCATCCGCGGAACTCTTCATCTTGCAAAACTGAAACTCTCTACCCATTAAACACTAACTCTCATTTCCCCTCCCTGCAACTCACTGGGTTTTTGTTTTTTTTCAGTTGGGTTATAGTTGCTTTACAATGTTGTGTTAATTTCAGGTGTACAGCAAAGTGAATCAGTTATACACATACATATACCCACTCTTTTTCAGCTTCTTTTCCTATATAGGTAATTACAGAGTATTAAGTAGAGTTCCCTGTGCTATACAGTAGGTCCTTGTTATCTATTGTATTTTATATATAGTAGTGTGTATATGTCAATCCTGATCTTCCAATTTGTCCCTCCCCTCCTCCTTCCCCCCACCCCATAACCATAAGTTTAGTTTCTACATCTGTAACTATTTCTGTTTCGTAGATAAGTTCATTTGTATCCTTCTTTTTTAGATTCCACGTGTAAGCAATAGCATATATTTGTCTTTCTCTGTCTGACATACTTCACTCAGTATGACAACCTCTAGGTCCATCCATCTTGCTGCAAATGGCATTATTTTGTTCTTTTACCCTCAGAATGGGAGAGAATATTTGCAAATGAAGCAACTGACAAAGGATTAATCTCCAAAATTTCAAAACAGTTCATGCAGGTCAATATCAAACAAACAACCAACCCAATCCAAAAATGGGCAGAAGATCTAAATAGACATTTCTCCAAAGAAGACATACAGATGGTTAAAAAAGCACATGAAAAGATGCTCAACATTCACTAATTATTAGAGAAATGCAAATCAAAACTACAATGAAGTATCACCTCACACCAGTCACAATGGCCATCATCAAAAAGTGACTCATTGAGAGCTTCCCTGGTGGTGCAGTGGTTGAGAGTCCGCCTGCCGATGCAGGGGACACGGGTTCGTGCCCCGGTCCGCGAAGATCCCATATGCCGCGGAACGGCTGGGCCCCTGAGCCATGGCCGCTGAGCCTGTGTGTCTGGATCCTGTGCCCCGCAACGGGAGAGGCCACAACAGTCAGAGGCCCGTGTGCCGCACAAAAAAAAAAGACTACAAAAAAGTGACTCATTGGTTTTTGGCCTGAGTGACAGGAGAGATGCTGGTCCCCACCCTTCTCCTTTATTTGTCATTGCCACTCATGTTTTGATGGTGTCCCCTTGGTTTGACCACAGTGTACTTCAACGCTTATTTTAACCTCATATTATAAACATTTTTAGTTGGGGTCAGACATGGTGGTTTACTTGGGATAGCCACCTAAATAAAACTCATGGTGATTTTCAGTTTCAGAATTTTCCAGATGCCTACTCCAGGGTGCTGGTGTTTCTAATCCCCCAATGACCAATGTTTAGGGTCAGCTAAAGAGAGAATCTAATCCCTAAATTTACCTTAAAAGTCATGACTTCTGTGGATGTGACTGCAAGGAAGACAAAGGAAATTTGAAATATTAAGGAGTTTGTCACTATTATCATTTCTTTAGAGCTTTCAGGTCGCTGAGTGCTTTTATTTTTCATATACGGTCACATTTCGTCACCTCCACAAACCCGGTAAGGTAGTTGTTATTCTCATCCCATATTTCAGAAATGAAGAAAGTGAATCTGAAAGAGAAAGTGACTTGGCAAAAATCATGCAAATAGTCAAGGTCTCTGCCTCCACTTCTCCCAAAATGGGAGAAGTTCCTGAAGTTGTAGAAAATCTGAAATGAGTGCTGTAATTACTTCCTTGAAAAATAATAATTCCAAATAAACTAACCAATTGAGTTTTGGCTACTATTTTAATTTGCTTGGGGGAAGTTAAAAGATAAATTTCTCACTCGGTTTTATTTATTTGGTTCTTTGAATTACTGCCATCTTGAAAACTTGCTTAAATATTCTCATTTCTTCTTACATTGCTTCTTTCTCTTACCATAACCAGGTACATATCTTCATCTTCATTCCTCTGCATAAATTTAACTGCTTGCTAGTCAGTTATAGAAAACTGATGTTCTTTTTCCTCTTAAATGGTCCTAGTGCCTCTCAGGTTCTCTTCAGCTTACCTGCATCTTTCTGTATTTCTGGCATAGGAATAAATAAATGTACTATGTATTAAAGTGGTAAAAATCTCATTCTCAGACTTCCCTGGTGGTGCAATGGTTAAGAATCCGCCTGCCAATGCAGGGGACACGGGTTCAAGCCCTGATCTGGGCAGATCCCACATGCCGCGGAGCAACTAAGCCCGTGCGCCACAACTACTGAGCCCATGTGCCACAACTACTGAAGCCCACGTGCCACAACTACTGAATCCCATGCACCTAGAGCCTGTGCTCCGCAACCAGAGAAGCCACCACAGTGAGAAGCCTGTGCACCGCAACAAAAAGACCCACTGCAGCCAAAAATAAATAAATTAATTAATTTTTTAAAATCTCATTCTGTCATTGTTCCTCTTCAAATTTTCCTCCAGCCCCCTTCTCTCTCTCTCTTTCTTTTTTTTTTTTGACACACTGTGTGTCACACAGGATCTTAGTTCCCCAAAGTGGGATTTAACCCCTGCCCCCCACATTGAGAGCCAGAGTCTTAACCACTGGACCACCAGGGAAGTCCCCAGCCCCCTAAGTCTCCAGCCTCCTTCTCTTTGTAATTGGCCCCCTTTCAGCTCTCAGGACCTCAGCACAAATGGTTACTTTAGGGACAAGTTGAAATACTAGAAAAAGTTTTGTGTTTATCCCTCATCTTCCCTTAACTGCACTTTGAACATTGACCAGCTTAGCATGAGGAGTTTTTCTGGGGTTTACTCCCCAGAAGCTTGGCCCTGGGGTCTGTGGTAGGGCTGTCTGCACCAGCTTCTCAGCCCCAAGCCTCACTCGTCTTTCACGGGGACAGATGGCACGCTCAGTGGGGGAGGAACCCGAGCAGCTGTGAACAGCTATCTTCAGGTTGTGGGGAGAGAGACACGAGGCCTGAGCTCCTAGAAAGGAAAAATGATCTGTTTTTGAACCCCAGAGTCCTCACATCTAGCAGAGGTGACCCTGTTCTCACGACAGCCACATTTCAAATGCCACGTGATGTGTGCAATTCTAGAGCATTGTGGAAAGAGGTGGTTCCCTCCTTATTTTATGCCCATCCCACCCATCCTTAACTTTGGAAGATTCTGTGTTGAAAAGGAGGGCCTTGGATCTTTGTAAGTCTTCTGTCCCCTTTCACACTGAGTCTTTTTTTTAACTGAAGTATATTTGATTTACAATGTTGTGATAGTTTCAGGTGTACAGCAAAGTGACTCAGTTGTGTGTATGTGGGCATATATATATTCTTTTTCAGATTCTTTCCCACTATAGGTTATTACAAGATACTGAGTATAGTTCCCTGTGCTACATGGTAAGTCTTTGTTGTTTATCTATTTTACACATAGTAGTGTGTATCTGTTCATCCCAAACTCCTAATTTATCCCTCCTTCTGCCCCCTTTGGTAACCACAAGTTTGTTTTCTATATCTGTGAGTCTATTTCTGGTTTGTAAATACATTCATTTGTACTATGTTTTTTAGATTCCACATATAAGTGATATCATATGGTATTTGTCTTTCTCTTTCTGACTTACTTCACTGGGTATGATAATCTCTAGTTGCTACAAATGCCATTATTTCATTCTTTTTATGGCTGAGTAACAGTCCATCGTATATATGTATCTCATCTTTATCCATTCACCTGTGATGGACACTTAAGTTGCTTTTTTAGTTATTCCAAGTCTCAGTCCTACCGACGTCTTTGGAGTGCAGTGCATCTTGTTTGGTTTCTTAATGAGCGGTCTTTGAGTGCCTAGATTTCCAGAAGATAAACGATTCTCTTCATCATACCCGTTCCTCCACCTGCCTCTCTTCCTCTGCTCATATTCCCCTTTCTCACAGAATATCTTCTCTGCAATTTTTTTTTTTTTTTTTTTTTGCTTTTGCGACACGCGGGCCTCTCACTGTTGTGGCCTCTCCCATTGCGGAGCACAGGCTCCGGTCACGCAGGCTCAGCGGCCATGGCTCACGGGCCCAGCCGCTCCGCGGCACGTGGGATCTTCCCGGACCGGGGCACGAACCCGTGTCCCCTGCATCAGCAGGCGGACTCCCAACCACTGCGCCACCAGGGAAGCCCTTCTCTGCATTTTTCTTTTTTTTTTTGGCCACGCCGCGTGGCTTGTGGGATCTTAGTTCCCCAACCAGGGATTGCACCTGGGCCCTCGGCAGTGAAAGCACCGACTTGTAACCACTGGACCATCAGGGAATTCCCTGCATTTATGCTTTTCAGTCTTCAAAAGCTCTTGACATGTATGATCTTGTCACCAAAGAAGTATTTTGGTACGACTCCCTGCAAATCCCAGTGTGATGTCGTAACCATAAACTTCGCCATTTTACGTGATACTCTCTATAGATAACTGATCAGCACAAACGGTTTTGTACCCCTCCCCCTCCCCCCAGGCATGGACCGAAACCCCACCAGAGATTAAATTTATGACTTTGCTTTTCTTCAGAGCCAAACACTCAGTCCTTGCCGTGAGATTCCCATTCTTCTCATGTTCCTGCCTCTTTGCTGATTAGCTCTTCCTTCCCCTATGATAGAAGCTTTGGAGACAGGAAAAATAGCAGTTTCCTGTTCCGCCTGAACTGTTTATTATGTTTAATTAACTCCTCTATGGTGATTTCTATTTGTATTGGCCAGGATAACATTCATACTTGAAAGCTTAGTTTCCAACGATGGTTATATTCTATTTCCCAAAGCAGGTCTGGCTTTTGTGATTTACTCCACAAAAAAGACTGCTACCTCCTCCTGCCCAGGAGGCAACACAGGTGGTGGCCACCACTTGGACATAAAAGACAATTAAGTTCCCACTAGGGAAGTGAAAAGGCAGATCTGTCACTATCAGTGTCGGTGATGCAGATGTATGTGTGACAAACAAAAAGAGAGAACTGGTGGTAGATTAAGTTTCAAAGCATAATAAATATTTAGGATCTAATACACAAAGAATTATCATGCTTTTAGGGTTTTCTTCACCTGGTGTGAAGTAAGATTTAAAGAAGGGATTGACTGGGCAAGTCCAGAGTTTCTGGTTTTGCTGCTGTATGTCTCTCATACACTTATCCACGTGGAAAATATCCTTCCTGAAAAAAAACAAAAAAGTGCCTTCCCGAAAGAATCCGGTCTTCTGGAAAGTTTTCTTCACTGTGATAACAACCACAGTCAACGGACATCGGGAAGTTAGGTAAATGCCACTTCATCCTTAGGAAAGAACCAGCAAACTGTGAGCACCCCCTATCTCTCTTCTCCAACTGTATCCGCCAGATCCTTTCAGTTGTAACTACAGAAAGCCCAATTCAAAATGGCTAAAAGAGGACTTCCCTGGTGGCGCAGTGGTTGAGAGTCCCCCTGCTTATGCAGGGGACACGGGTTCGTGCCCCGGTCTGGGAAGATCCCACACGCCGCGGAGATGCTGGGCCCGTGAGCCATGGCCGCTGAGCCTGCGCGTCCGGAGCCTGTGCTCCGCAACGGGAGAGGCCACAACAGTGAGAGGCCCGCGTACCGCAAAAAAAAGGAAAAGAAAAGTTTATTCACTCAACAAGTGAAAGTCCCAGGGAGACACTGGCTGCGTTCAGGGGCTCATATCACTCTCTCCATCTCTAAGTTCTGCTTTGCTCTGTTTTGTCTCCACTCTTAGTTTCTTACATCATGGTGACAAGATGGCTGCCAGAGGTTGCGATGTTTTAGGCTCTCCTCTCATTAACCCCAGCTGGAAAAGTCCTTCTCTCTCTCAAGAGTTTCAAATTCTAAAAACGTTCTGGAATTGAGTCTGATTTGGACTGACTGGATCGTGGTCCCACCTCTGAACTGGCTAGAGAGGGGGGCTTCCATCCTGATTGGCCAAACGTGGATCACATGTCTACCCTTGGAGCCAGCCCTAAATCACCTGGACTGAGAGGAAAGTGAGGGTAGATACTTTAGGAAAGTACCGGTTCCACTACCAAATGGAGGGAGCCTGGATGCCCCACAGGCAAAACAATGAACGTGCGCTGTGATCAAGTCACAGCTGCAGCTGCCTCTATGGAAAAGAAGTTGAATAGTTTGCTTTAACATATGCAACTTTTTTCTAGAGCTTCTGAGGCAGATTTTACTCAATCCACCCAGTTAAAAATCTCTCCCAATTCTTTCTTGGATGGCTGTGCCAATTTTTGCATGTTTGTAACTCATGTATAATTTCTCACTTGCAAGCACTATTTCTTTCATGTCAGTGGGCAGTGGATCACCAAATCTCTCCCAGGTTTTAAAATCTTTTATTCTTATGCAAGCTTTAAAGAAAGCTGTACCATAATTTTTGGTGTATGGGTGTGAGTGTTTCGGGGACAAAATTTGATAGAAATGATTTCAAAGTTCAAGGTTAGATACACTGTAGGACTCACATTCAAGACTGTCAGCCACAGGTACCTACCTGTTCTGGACTTCAGGCCTCAGTCTAGAACATAAAGTTCCAAGGACACCAAGAAAACGAAATGCTTTATTTTCTCTCCAGTATTCCAGTTTTAATTTGCAAAACATTTTGTGTAATGATATTTATAAAAGAGGGGCTTCCCTGGTGGCGCAGTGGTTGAGAGTCTGCCTGCTGATGCAGGGGACACGGGTTCGTGCTCTGGTCTGGGAAGATCCCACATGCTGCAGAGCAGCTAGGCCTGGGAGCCATGGCCGCTGAGCCTGCGCGTCTGGAGCCTGTGCTCCACAACGGGAGAGGCCACAACAGTGAGAGGCCCGCATACTGGAAAAAATAAAATAAAATAAAAATAAAAGAACCAATTCCAGATTACGTTTCACTTTCTGTGGCTTTGTTAAGAGGGAAAGAATCCTCATATTCTAACAACTTATTATTTTTTTTAATGTGAACTGGTAAATAAATTAACATTAACGACTCCAGATTGTGGGTACAATGTCTCTCTCCCTCCTGAATTTTTTTTAATATAAATTTATTTTAGTTTTGGCTGCGTTGGGTCTTTGTTGCTGCACGTGGGCTTTCTCTAGTTGCGGCGAGCGGGGGCTACTCTTTGATATGGTGTGTGGGCTTCTCACTGCGGTGGCTTCCTTATTGTGGAGCACGGGCTCCAGGTGCACGGGCTTCAGTAGTTGTGGCACGTGGGCTCAGTAGTTGTGGCTTGCGGGCTCTAGAGCGCAGGCTCAGTAGTTGTGGCACACGGGCTTAGCTGCTCCGCGGCATGCGGGATCTTCCTGGGCCAGGGCTCGAACCCGTGTCCCCTGCATTTGCTGGCAGATTCTTAACCACTGAGCCACCAGGGAAGCCTCCTCCTGCCTTTCTCGGCTGGTCCTCAGCCTGCACGTTGCTAAAGACAGCCTGGCTATTCGCCCAGCCCTGTTAACCTTACCTGGGCTCTCTCCAGTATGAGACTGGACCACGTGACAGGCCGAGGAAATGAGCCCAGGGACTGTTGATCTCCACTCTCCTCCAGGAAGCACCCATCTTAGTCCAGGAGGCATCGACTTCCCTCATTCCTGGCATCCAGGAGACTGTGTAGGGTCCACAGCCCGGCAGAAGGGATTATGAACAAGAAACTGCGAAGTCACACGAGTGACTGTTCTAGAAGGAACAGCAGTGAAAGCATCTCCACTTCATCTGAAGAGTCGGAGCAAGGAGCACCCTAGGGAGCCCCCAGCAGACCTCACAGGGCAGGTTTAAGGCCAAGCCAGTGGTCCCCACCACTGCCCAAGAAACATCCCATCTTCAGAACCAGCCTACTTCTGCAGGGGAAAAATGACCACTATGCGTACAGACAGCTGCTACCAAAGCCAGGCTCCGTCCTTTATCTCACCGAATCCACGTGACAACACTTGGACAGAGGTACTACTCTTTTCATCCCCATTTGACAAAGGAGCAAAGCAAGGTGAGGAACATCACAGAAGTCCAAGCCCAGTCAGCCCAGAGTCAGCGCTCAGGCGTTTAACCATCCTGCTACCTGCCTCCGTGCAGAGAGGGTTTACTGTATACGGGAAGATACTGGGGTGCTTCCAAATAAGGTTCCCAGCGAAGGCATCCTGTATTTAGCAAGGCACTGATTGGGGCTGGGTGAAAGGGAAGTCTCTAGGTTGTGGGATTTTTCAGTCCGTTTGTTTGATGCTTTTTGTTAGCTTAGGAATGTTACCTTTTATGCCCCTATTGTATGCCTTCCCACCGGGGTTCCTGGGAGTCAGCTGTCAGTGTGCTCAGAGTGAAGATCTGGGCTCTTCCATGTGGCTTGGACCCCATTCTTTTTCCCTTCAAGGACACCTGCCTCATAACTAGATTTCTCCAGGTCCCTGTGTCCCCTCATCCCTGGGAACAGGCCATCCTCCTCAGGGAAATATACCCGGGATCACCACTCATACATCTGTCAACACCTTCACCCCATGTAAAGGCAGATTCTTGGGAAGAGGGGTCGAGCAGATGGTGTGGGAGAGACATGCTTAAGTCTTGCAGAGTGGTGACTCAAAAAAAAAAAAAGTTCTTTGAAAAGAAAATATTTTTATTTAGATGAAAATGCTGGTGTTATGTAACACCTTTCTTTAAAAATAGTTGAAAGAGGGACTTCCCTGGTAGCACAGTGGTTAAGACTCCATGCTCCCAATGCAGGAGGCCTGGGTTCAATCCCTGGTCAGGGAACTAGATCCCACATGCATGCCACAGTTAAGAGTTGTCCTGCCACAGCTAAAGAGCCAACTAAGGAGCACATGTGCCACAACTAAGGAGGCTGCCTGCCACAACTCAGGCCTGGTGCAACCAAATAAATAAATAAAATATTCTAAAAAATTATTTTTAAAAAGTCATCTACTTCTCTTTTAAAAAAATAGTGGAAAGAATAATTTTTGAATAAGATCATATGTGCACCAAAATCTCATATTCCACGTGACGACTTGCATTTCCTCTGAGTGATAACCAATCAATCAAATCTATGTATACCAGCCAATTGGTAAGTCAGTGGCTTTGCGGAAAGTCAGCTCCAAGCAGGGCATCGTTGGGATCTTGAGCGAGCCACAAAGATGTCGAAAAGGAGGTTCCTTCAGAGCTTGTAAGTTGGGAAGATAAGACATTGCCATAGAAAAGTTATCATGCTCAGATTTTCAGATATACTATTTTGAGTTTATTTCAAATGACTAAAGGGTGCCCTCTTTTGAGAAGATTCTGGAGTTACTGTCTACATAAACCTTTACCCTAAATACTGATGTCAGAACTCAAGAATCGTGTGCTTTCAGATCGGGATTGACACATACACACTACTATATATAGAATAGATACCTAACAAGGACCTACTGTATAGCACAGGGAACTCTACTCAATACTCTGTAATGGCCTATATGGGAAAAGAATCTAAAAAAGAGTGATGTATGCATATGTATAACAGATTCATTTTGCTGTACACCTGAAACCAACACAACATTGTCAGTCAACTATACCCCAATAAAGTTATAAAAAGAAGAATCGTGTGCTTTCGGACGTCGAAAGTTTACACAAACATTCCCAGATAGCAGCACCAGATGTTACAGTTTTGACTATTCCAAACAGACGGCATGCACTTTGGCCAACGCTGACCCCAGCTCACTGTGGAACCCCACTCTACATCTTTTCTGTACATGGTCTAAACTCATGTGTTGAAAGCAAATGTTTGCAACTGGTGGGAGCAGGTGGTTATAATGGTAACTAACTTTACAAAGCGGTTAGTGAGTGTGGTGAACCTTACGTGCCAGGCTGAGGACACAGTAGCGACGTGACCTGATCTGCATCTTGAAGGATAGAAAAGGATGAGAGGATAAGCATCAACACCAGTCCCACGGCAGGACAGGCTCAAGTTCAGGGGCCAGTTCAAGACCTGCCTGTCTGAGGAGGGATCTCTGAAGACTAATTGTGAGAGGGAAGCCCAGAAGGTGGGAAAGCATCTTGAGTTACCTTCTAAAACTTCGGACCCATGGTAAGGACTCAGTCGGTACCTGCCAATTCATATATCAGTCCAAGGTAGCAGAGCGATATTTAGACTGACTGGAAGAAAATATTTCTTCAAGGTTAGACACAATTTTTCACTTTGGCCAATAGTTATTGAGCACCTATTTTGGGCCAAATATTTTTTCCAGATGCCGGGAACTATGTCAGTGAGTTGGACAAACACCCTGTTCTCATGGAGTTTATATTTTAGTGAGAGTGGCTGAACAACTAAATTAACATTACAATAA
The DNA here is from genome assembly GCF_008692025.1 of Phocoena sinus. Lineage (NCBI taxonomy): Eukaryota > Metazoa > Chordata > Mammalia > Artiodactyla > Phocoenidae > Phocoena > Phocoena sinus. The sequence continues at coordinate 6,880,568 of NC_045764.1, forward strand.
TTAATATGTAAGCCCGTTGTATTGTCTGAGCAGACAAATCACCTCCTCATCCCCACTTCCATGTTTAAGGGGCCTGTAATGAAGGGCACTGCTGGAGGGAGAGAACCTTCGTTTAATAATTAAACAGGCATTAAGAGAAATGACCTGGCAGCAGGTAGCTTTGGGTCCAGAGCCTCAAAACTAAGCAGAGAGGAAATGACAAGAAAGGAAATGAGTAAGAAAGTACCACTGGGAAAGAGTTCACCTGAAATTGACCAGAGCTTAGGGGAAGTGAGGCTCTACAGCACAGCAAAGCTTTCCTCCCTGTTCCAGGTACAGAATGAGCCACACAACAAGAATTCGATTAGTGTTAATTACCTAATCCATTTTCTCCATTAGTTTCCTGTCTTTTCCCTAACTCTTTAAGTTTTTGCACAGCCTAAAAGTTGAGAATTACATTTTATTTGGACATACTGAGGACTTAAGCCCAGGAGACAGCCTCTCAGATAGCTCTGAGGGACTGTCCCAAAGAGGGCAAGAGAGGAGCCAGGACGTATAGGAGTGTTTGCAAAAAAACAACAACCCCAAAACAAGCAGTTGGAACATCAAAAGATTACTGCTAATTAAAGAAACACCGGACATCTGGAGTTAATGAATTTGGCCCACTTCTGTGTACGGGAAGATGCAAGAGCCTGGACTCACTGAAATCATTCCTTTGATATGCACCTTAACTATCTGGGGCCAGTATCCTGCTTTTCTCCATCCTGAATCCTCTCAGGGTGCACAGCGTGGGGGAGGCTGCAGTGGCCTTGATGGCTGCAACCTCCTTTGTTTACTGATTTGGCAGGTCACATTCTCTGTCCACAGAAGCTGCCTTTCCTACTTTCCTCGAGCCCTCCTTGACTCTATGACAGTAATTCCACGGCCAGCAAAGGGTTGAACTGGAAGATTCTCCTTGCTCTAATGGAACAGGCAACCAGATTCTCAGGTAGCCACCAGCCTTTGAATATCCTCAACGGCCAAGACCTATTGAGGCATCCCAGAGTCTTCTAGTGACTCCGGGGCATGCAAAGAACAGTCATACAGGGGATCTGAAATCACACTGCCAGAGATGCACTCTTGTAGGCTAATACACATTTGCAACTTCTCACATGAAGCTGAAAGAAGATCTTGTTGGAAAGTCACATGGATTGACGTGGGTGTGACTCACCCATAGAGGGGAACGTGGGAGTGTTATGGTTGATGGGACACATCAATTCCTTTTCAGTCATTTCTTTACCTGTCTCCTTTGTCTTTTGCAAATGGATGGCCAACAGGTTCTAAAAAAATGCTGAGCCCTTCCAATTTCCACCTCCGGCTACATTTTATCTAACTTTAATAAAAGCAACAGCAAACAGGAGTTGGAATGTCCATGACACGCTTCCTGATCTGTACAAACCTCATACTAAATATGTTATTCACGGGCAGCTTCTTACTCAGGGGCAGAAGAGGGGGAACAGGAGGGTAGGAGGAGAAAGGGGAGAAGGAAGGACAACGCCTCTGGAAATAAATTCAGACAATTAAAATTCCACCACATGGGCAGCAACGTCAGGAAAGATTTCAATGGAAGAAATGATCTTGGCCTAAGAAACCTTGACACAGAGCCTCTGACATCAAGGTTTCTGGAAAAACTCAGCCAGGAAAAGTTTCGTATGTGGCATCGCTGCTTTTGGCAGAGAACTCGAAAATGGAAATGAAACGCACAGGCAGGCCACTTCTAAGCAATTTCAAGTAAGTACAGTCATAATTCATCTTTAGTCAAACAATGTGAGATTTTAATAAGAGCAACAGGAAAAGTTCTAGAAGGAAAGAACACTTCTGATTTCCATTGTTCTGCAAACACTCCCTCCCAAGCAGTGATTTATTTTACCCCTCCCACCCCCACCCCAGTTACTAAGTGGGAGTCTGGTTTCTGGAACAGGAGAGAAGGTAAACCATATCCTTTTATTCCAGTAGAGGAGAAGGGTGATTATTTAATTCTTACATAATTCCAGGCAGATGATATGCACGGTGCAGTTGTTTATGTGATTTTGCAGAATTTGTGCTTTCTTAGCCTCCCACCCAAGTAGCTGGAAAACATCCATGTGGGGAGACAATGCTCATGGGGGCCTCGGCTCTCTTTTTGGCTTTGAGATGGTGCACTGTGCAAAGTATTTAACCTCCTTCTGTTTCATCTGCAAGATGGGATGGGACTGGTCGTTCGGAAACTATTTATACAAGCCTCAGTGTTGCCATCAAGGTATAGAAACTGTTTCTAAACTGCCATGTCATCCACAGAAATTTCGTCACATCACAGTAATAACAGCCATTATCTTAAGCATCTACAAGTCCTGATTGTGACCCAAACTTGAATAGACTCATCACTTAGTGTTTACTTAGACTTCTCCCACTCTTAAAAGTTCTAGATCTCTATACTAGAATAGATATAGGACCCCAAATACCAGTGTTTTGGGTGAACAGTGAAGCTTGGGGGGAAAATGGTATAGAACAAGGTTTTTTGCTTTTTAAAAATTTTATTTTGAATAATGATAGACTCATAAGAAGTTATAAAAATGGTGCAGAGAGGTCCCTTACCCCCTACACCCGGCTCCCCGCCCCCAGCATCCCCCAGTTGTAACATTTTATATAACTATAGCACATTATCAAAACCAGGAAAGTGACATTGGCACAATACCATTCATTAGATACTATTAACTGGATTCAGACTTTACTGCCATTAGAACCCATTTTTAAAACAACGTGGACACAGCTAGAGGTAACCTGAGTCATTTGCATGAGATTTATTCTTGGAGGGAACTTGATATAGGGAATTTGAGTTTGCTGTCATCAGACCCAGATACTATGGACAAATTATTTGTCACTGAGCCTCAGTTTGTTCATCTGTAAAGTAGGAATAATAATACCACCCAAGTAAGCTGTCATGAGGAAATACCTCCAGTCCAACGAGAGTGGCATATATAATACTAGGAACTCCAAATATAATACTGTCCTTGGTTCCCTCATGAGACCTGACACTTCAGCACCCAGGATTCTGTAGGAATCCCAGGTGCTCTCCCAATAATAACCTGGTTTTCGATTATTCTTGTTATCATCATTATCTTGCTCAGGCTAGTGCTGTCTCTTATAATCAACATCCCTGACAAAGGCACATCCTCAAAAGATATGAAGGGAGAAGTTTCAACTCCGGGTTGGGCTTAATGTCACTTCTCTTAGAAGCAGCCCCTTACCCCAAGAAAGTGATTTGAAAACTTTGGGTCCGCCCTGCTCCAAAAGCCATCCTCCACCAAGCAAGCTAGCTGGCCTGGACTCTTCGTGCTCCTGGGGGCAGGAACCCAAGCTGGACTTGAGGACCGACTGATCTGCATGGTCCTCTCTATGCTCCCCTCCCCTGGCTCTGATGTGTACCCTGGAATTACCCTAAGGCTTTGACGCTGGAAGTTAGAGGAGGAGGCATCAAGCAGTCCCTAATTGTGGGTCTTCTTTTCCACCTTCCCGACTACCTGCCACCCTATGCAAGTGCCCAATTTGCATTAATTGCAGCCTTGGTCCTGAGGGTGCCGCTAACACCCACAGGGGCTTCTCCTCCTCCTGGTTTTATTGTGTCTCACAATGACTTGTCTCCAGTAAGCCAACTGGGCAAGCGCCATCCTTCATTCTCTTTTTGGTACAGTGCCTGCCATACCTTAATGCCCAATTATAAAAATACAATAATAACCCTCCTCTGGCTTACCGTTCTGGAGGCAGCGCGGGGCCTCTAGTGAGCCTGGTGTGGATTTCCCCAGATCGGCGGTCCCGGGCAGAGGTCCCAGGGTCCCTGCAGTGCTGGTTGGGGGATGGGGTGGAGAGAGTCAGGGGGACATGAGGGTTATATGGAGGAAGGTACACAGACAAGAGGGAGTTAAAGAATGGAAGTTGGGGCTTCCCTGGTGGCGCAGTGGTTGAGAGTCCGCCTGCCGATGCAGGGGACACGGGTTCGTGCCCCGGTCTGGGAAGATCCCACATGCCGCCGGCTGGACCCGTGAGCCATGGCCGCTGAGCCTGCGAGTCCGGAGCCTGTGCTCCGCAACGGGAGAGGCCACAACAGAGAGAGGCCCGCGTACCGCAAAAAAAAAAGAAAGAAAAAAAAGAATGGAAGTTGGGGGGTGGGTACCTCAGCTTCAAGGAAGCCTGAGGTTCTCGCGGAGAGCTTCAACCCTGGGGCCAGGATGATTGTCTTATTAGAACCTTGGCTCTGTCACCCACCAGCTACTTACTAAGGACAAATTCCTTAACCCTCCCTAGCTTCGATTTTCTCCTCTGTAAATGGGGATAGCAATACCTACCTCTGAGTTCCTATATTATGAAGATAAAAGTGGGAAATAACAAGTACTTAGGGCCTCAATAAGTGTAAATTTCCTCCCCACCGTAACCTTCTAGAAACATCCAAGCCCAACACAGCCTGGAGATGTTCGCCTGTCAACACGCAGGCGCTGAGGGCCGCCAACGTACGGTGCACCCGGGCTGGGGGATTCTGTTCCCGCCGACCTTCGGCGTTGGGTGTCAGATCTCCCCTGGGGTTCCTGGGTGGATCGGGACAGGAGGAGCTGCAGGATGCCGCGCTCCTGCGCAAACCGAGAGGGCCATCAGCTAACCTGGTGCGAGGGTTTCGGCCTGAAAGGCAGCTACCGTCTTTCCCGAGAGGCGAGGTAGGGGGGTGGCGGGGCGGTCTGGACGCCAAGGTCGCGTTCACTGCTCCCGGGAGACCGGGTGGCGCGCGGGGCGGACCTGAGGGGGCGGCCGCTCGGGCGGGCGGGGCACGTGGGCGCGCGGCCGCCAGGTGGCACCACGGCCCGGGGCCTGGGCGCCGCCGCGGGCGGGGCGCGAAGGGGTTAAGGAGGCGGCGGAGGCGCGGCGGCGGCTCTTTCGGGGAAACCCACCGGGGCGCGCGGAGGCGGGAGCGGCCGTGGGCTGCTGGGCCCGGCGCCGCGCCGGGCGGGGGCGCGGCCAATCGGGCGGCGGGCCCGGCGCGCGCGGAGCCAGGCGATATGGAGGGAGGCGCGGCGGCCGGCTGCCCCTGACGCGCCGCTCCGAGCCGGTGGTCGGCCAGCCCGCGCCGCCCGGGGCCCTGCGGCGCGGAGATGAGCAGGTCGGCGGCGCTCCTGCTCTGCCTGCTGGGCTGCAACGTCTGGAAGGCGGTGACCAAGACGCTGCGGGAACCCGGCGCCGGAGCCCAAGGTCGGTGCGCGGCGGCGGGCTTTGTGTCGGCCGCGGGCCTGCTGCAGAGGCGGCGGCGGCGGCGGGGCTCCGGGGCCGCATTGTGGCGACGCGGCCGCCCGAGCCCGAGCCGCCGCCACCGGGCCTGCAGCCCCAGCGCCGCGCTCCCGAGGGGGCGGCGCCGCCCGGGGGCGCCGAGATACCCGGGCAGACGCTCCCGGGGGGCCGCGGGCCGCCGGGGTGCGGGTGGCACAGCTGTTGCCGCCTCGCGTGTCTGGTGTGGATGTATCCGAGGGTCCTTTATGCGCGCCGCGGACACGCGGCACCATCTCGTCCTTCGCCCGGGCGAGAACTGCAGCCCCCGGGTCGCCATCGCCCGCTCCCCACCTCGGGGCTCGGTTCTCGAAGCCCGATCGCGAAGGCTACGCTCGGCCCTTTTGTTGCGGCGGTCGAGGGGGTGGCCGCCGCCCCTGGGGTGCCCCCTGCGCCCCGGGACCCCGAGGTCCGCGGCCGCTGCCCGCCTCCAGCCTGCCGCAGTTTGGGAAAGTTTCGGGGTCTCCTCCCCCTCCCGATGCGACGTCTTTAACAGGCCTTAAGGGCTCTGCTCGGCGGCCCAGGAATCATCCCCGGAAGGGGAGAAAGAATTGGAACTGGGAGGCCCTAATCAATTTTTTAAAAATAATCATTTCCACGGCTGTGTGTCGCCAGCTCAAGGCTTTTGTCTAATCTTTGGCCTCTGCAAATATGCTTTCCAGCCCTGGGAGGAATGTGCTCGCCTCTGAGAATGGCCACGAGCCTGTCTTTTGTTTTCAAAATAAGAATTTGTTTGGGGGGGAAGCCCGAAGGTTCCTTTGCACGGGTTTGTGCGGTCGAAATCGAGGGCTTCTCTGTTGCCTGGCTTTTCGAAAGGGTGAGTGAGGCCGTCGTAGATGCACATCTGGCGTTCACACAGGACACCAATGCCGGGCCTCGCTGGGCCTCTCTGGTCTCCCGGGAGGGCTTCCCTGCAGCCCTGGAGACCCTCACCCGCACCCCGACCCCCAGACTCCTTGTCCGCGTCCTTTCCTCGAGGAAAGGTGTGTGTTCTGTGAAGTCCGCCCAGCAGATGGAATGCACGGGGAGCTCCATCCCAGCTCGCTCCATCCCAGCTCGCTCCATCCTAGCTCGCTCCATCCTCTTGCTAGGACCCTGCCTTACGCCCTTTTCCATATGCTCGCCCTCTTTCCTTATGGCAAATATTCAGAACCCAGAGCCCGGGAGTGCCTGGGAGCAGAGAACCCTGGTGGTTTTCCACCTCTCATGTTGAGACAGGGAAGGGAGTTCCTACCCACAGTCGGTTGGGGTTTGGTTTGTTACCTACATGTTGAATTCAAGGTTTTCATATTCATCGCTTGCTGTATCGTTTGCTGGAGTCTCTTTCATGCGTCGCTTTTTCTATAGCTGTGATGGGACAAGACCATTCTGAATTGTGTATAAACTTAGTAATGTGTATTACGGAAGGGGGAACATTGGCAAGGTACAGAAAAGACTGTCTCTTCATGTAGGAAATGAATGTTTAGGACATTAGCTCATCAGTGTTGAATTGTAGCCTCTTTCATTAATCCCCTACTGCTCTTTGAATCAGCTGTTTCAATGAATATGATATTTGTGTTTCAACAAGGCCATTAATTCCAAAGAATGGGTGGAATTTTTTGTTTTGCACTTGGAATAGGGATATGGAAACATTAAGTTTGTGCACTTATAAAATAGGGGAAGGCATAGCCTTAACTGGAACAAAAAAGTCATGAAAAAAACCTACTAGGTCTAGGTCAAACACCACATTTTGCAGAGAGCTTGCTGCTAAATATTTTATCTGGTAACTAAAGTCTCAGAAATGGAATATTCTGTGCGGTGAGTGAGAAAAAGTCAAGCTGTGAGATGTTTATGCACAGCTAGGAGTACCTTAGTATATTGTGTGTTTGGAGTGGAAGATCAAGTATCTTGGAATATTTTTCCCCAGGATTACTTCCTTGTTTGGGTAGGATGGCTTTTTAAAGAGCTGAGCCCAGGAGCTCTGCTAGAACTCAGGGTCTCACTACCTGGCATCTGGATTTTGAACTAGTACCGTGTTTTCAGGGAATGGACAATTGCTCCTTTAACTGTAGAAGGTCGCCTTCACCCCACTGAGTTCTTCAGACCATTTTGAAATTTATCTTGTAACATAGTTTTAAAATTCATGGCTTCTCTGCGCTCCGGGATCACATACACAATGAAGGCAAATGCTTTCTCTGATTTCACTTTGCGTTTTCCGCAGCAGGTTGTAGAGGGTTTTGCACAGAGCTGGTGCTCAGGTTGTGTTGAAAGAAAGAGTAAAGGATTGAAGACAGCTAGTGCATATTCTAAAGGGCAACATGCATACACTTTAAGAAAAAAACTTCATGCTTACCTGCCCGGAAACCTAATTTGTAAGAGTTTTGCTTTTATTGGAGAAACTGTTCCATGAATCGTACTTTATTTTTTTTTTTTTTGTGGCTGCGCAGTGTATATGGTATCTTAGTTCCCTGACCAGGGATCAAACCCATGCCCCCCTGCAGTGGAAGTGTGGAGTCCTAACCACTGGACCACCAGGGAAGTCCCTACGAATCATACTTTGAACATGCATTGTGCTCACATAGATGTTATGCACCAACCAAATGTAGATTAGGAAAAACTACTTAGAGACCTCAAACACGTAAATCATAGGCCAGAGCACCCCAATTAGATTCCTAGGCCTAAATGACACCTTCCTTTTTAAATGAATCCTTGTTATGTCAGAGGAAACTAACATCTGCAAAATTTCTCGGCATCACTTTGCTCTTTATATATTCAAGATAAAATTTAAAGTTTGGCTCTCCCTACTGTAGCCGCTTTGAATCAGCAAAGGGATTTCAAAGGCAACAGTTAGCTGTCACCATGAGGCTTGGCTTTGCCGGTCGTGAATTTGAACCAACTCTAGCATATGATGACGTGTTTTTATGAAGTGTTTCCATTTGAGTTGCCCTAAAGTGGTCATAGTATCTAATTTTTTTCCTGGGAATTTATAGAAACCGTTATTCACAAGTATCTACTAATTCTGACTTTCTCCACCTCTTACGCAACTGTGTGCTAAGACCAGCTTGATAGAGGGGGCCCCTACTTAAAGAGTGGTAAGCTGTGCAGACGTGCTCTATGAGATGTATTCTTGAACCCCAGCACTCTCTTTATGTGCCAGAAGAAAGGTCAGAGCTAGGTTGCTGCTTATTCTCTAACAGTAAAGTATTTTGCAATGATGTGCTATTTTTTTGTTCCTCTCAGAAAAGCTACAATCTATCATCACATTGGAGGTGAATGGTTGGCTGTCTCTCTTCTCTGCAAAAGGTCTATTCCTGGCCAAATTCAAATTTCGGTTTTTAGAACATCGTGATCAGTTGAAAGACCAGGAAGGGATGTAAGCTATCAGGAGGATTATCCAACAGGCATGACTTACGCTGACAGTATATTAAGAGCATAACATCTAAATAAAACTCATGGGCTCACATCCTGGGAAACTGCAGGACTTGAACTTGCCAAGACCTCTGGACTTCCTTGAACGCCAGGTGTGGGAATTCTATGCAGAAGCAACAGCAATGTCTAGGGAATTTCTGGCAAAGTCTTTGAGATGAGTTTAAGAATTATTTCTGTATCCTACTTGTACTTGTCCTGTAATACTTGGTAACTTACAGCTTATTAGCTTAGAAACCTAACCAAAAGAAAGAAAATATTGCATGGATTTCCGAACTAATAGCTTTCAAGTGAAGGTACTTTCTCAGTTTTAATCAAGCCTTCATTTTAAACAAATTACTGATATGTCTGTAAATCTGTTTATTTTCATTATTGTTGGCAAATGCTAATTTAGTAGTTTTATTAAATACTGCTTACTAAAAAAGCACACGGAAATAAGTTGGACAGGCAACAGACGTGTATAATACTCTATACTGAAGGAAAAATTGAATATAAAAACATTTCAGAAATCTAGTTGGAAGAATTTGTCCTGTGATAACACATATACATCAATAATGCTTTTATAGTTTGCTTTTATATATGACTTCCGGACCTTTAAAGACCACAGTCCTGGCTAAATTATTCAGTTCCAGCAAAAACGGAAGTGAATGTATTTTAACAGTACTTTTTAAATTAAGCATCGGCACCCTAAATAGACCAACTCATTATAAGAAGTGATCGTTCTTCAAAATTCTATATTGTGACCCGATGGTATGCCCTACATGCAGAAAACCATTACGTACTTTTGTAAAGTCAAACTTGTAAATAGGCAACATTTGAGGCAATTAACCACTTTAGAAAGGGTTTCACAATAAGTTCCCTTAAAATAAACAGTTTATTCCGCGTATTTAAGGCGACTCCACCTTCCTCTGATCAAGCCTCTGTTTGAAATGTTTGCAGCTCCTCTTCCTCTCAGATAAAAGGGAGGCTGCAAACATTTGCCCGTTTTCTTTCATTTACCCCTTGCAGGATCTATTAACTCATAGAGATTCCAGTAATTAAACCCTATTACGTGGATGACTCCAACTTTTCTCTCTCTTGCCTTGACTTGGTGTCATAGCTCTAGTTCCTTCTGTCCAACAAGCTACTGGACGTCTCCATTCAGTGCATGAAGCTGACCTCAAACTCCTCAGCTGCCAGCCTCCTTCTCCAGTCCAGCTTACCTTAAGTTCTCTATTAAACTGGACTCAAAATCTGGGTGTCCCCTTAGATCCTTCCTCTACCTTATAATCCATACAGTTGGTCATTGTAAGGGTGCATATATAGAGCACATTTATGTAGATGTCTTTAGATCCAGGTAGGTGTGTTTAATCAGAAGGCGCTTCTTGGTCAAGTTTATACTTCTTGTTCTGCAGGTGAGGAAACCCAGGCCCAAAGAAGTGAGGGGATCTCAGATAATGGTGTTCTCTAGCCGCACAGACCCTGTGGAAGGTGGAGTCATGGCCTCCAAAGATGTTCATGTCCTGATCTCTGCAACCAGAGAATACAGTAGTGCTTTACGTGAGAAGAGGGACTCTGCAGAGCTAATTAAGTTAAGGATCTTCAGATGGGAAGATTATTCGGGATTATAAAAGGGAGGCAGAAAGCTCAGAGTCAGAGAAGGAGATGTGACAATGCAAGCAGAGGGTCAGAGCCAGAGACGGTGAAGATGTTTCACTGCTGGCCAGGAAGACAGTGCCAGGGAATGCAGGCGGCCTCCGGACGCTGCAAAAGGCGAGGAAGTGGATTCTCCCCTAAGGCTTCCAGAAGGAATGCTGCCTTGCCAACCTTTTGGCTTTAGCTCCGTGATGCTGATTTGGGGCTTCTGACCTCCAGAACTATAGGATAGTAAATTCATGTTATTTGAAGCCACTGAGTTGTACTTTTCTATGGTAGCAATAGGAAACCAGTACAGAGACTGACCCCCGAGGACTGTGAGAGATGGTGCACCCATACAGCCAGGGTAATGGTACAGCTTGGACCACTTTGGGGGACCAAGCTGCTGAAGGTAACATTTGGAGGCTTGCATCTGTTTAACAAAATTCTGCCAAATTGGAACCCTGTTGGGGGCCCTTGGGGAGAGCCTTAAGGGCCTTCCCACCATCACCACCAAAATAACGATTTTTTTTCCCAGAGGAGCTCGGTGGGCTGTGACTTTTATTTGTAAGCAAGGTGCATCCAATTATCGGTGTTCCTTCTAGCGCGGGGATTACTCACACCTGCAGGGAGAAGCGATAGCCTCTTTTAGAAATTTGGCTTCACTTGGCTCTAATCTTTGTCGAAACATACCTGTCGGTAACTAAATGAGGTAAAAGAAAGTTCCGACTGAGTGTCACCATCAGCCCCCGAAGCCATCGTATAATAAAATGATAGGGGACCCCCAACGTGGAACGGCCTCCCAGTGTTGTCTCAGAGGCTCAGCACATCCCTTTGATGTTTCTCCGCCTCTCTTGGGCCAGTGAGCCCCACCAGCTCGGGGGCCTGGGACCACCAGAACCATTAAGGACTCCCGCAGGGAAGGGGGATGGGATGAGTTGGGAGATTGGGATTGACATATATATACTACTATATATAAAATGGATAACTAATGAGAACCTACTGTATAGCTCAGGGAACTCTAATGCTCTGTGGTGACCTAAATGGGAAGGAAATCCAAGAAGAGGGGATATATGTATATGTACAGCTGATTCACTTTGCTGTACAGCAGAAACGAACACAACATTGTAAAGCAGCTAGACTCCAATAAAATTAAAAAAAAAAAGACGCCTCCTGCAGGTGGAGGACAGAGCAGTATGGAAACACCCAAATCAATCCTCGACACAGCCCCGATTGCAGAATGCAGGAAGAGGGAGACTGCTTGGTCTCCTGCAGTTCCTATCCCACTGGGAGCAAAAGACTAACATTCACCTTAGCCCAGAGAAGGGAGCCACCACTGCGGGGTCGCTGGCCACTCGGTGGAGTGATGTGGGGATGGGAGAAGGGGAAGGATAATGAAGTGTCTCCTCCTGAGGAGCAGACCTAAGAATGGACAGAATCCCGAACCATCTCGATTTCAGGGCTTTAGCCTAAAAGTAAACAAAGATTGGAGAAAGGGAGAGAATGACTCCCTTATTTGCAGGCCGAAGACCTTGCCTCATGTTAAGGCATCATTCTTGCCTTCCCCTCCCATCTCATCAACATTCCTTCACTCATCTCTCTTCATTTTCCCTCCCAGGTACTTGTGCAAAGCAGCGTGTCTTTCTCCCTCTGTTTCAGTCTGTTCTTTCAACCCAGGCTCTTTCCACGTGGCCCTCTTCAAACACCATTTTAATTCATGTTTCTCTCCTGCAGAGACACGTTAACTCTTTTCCCGTTGCCCAAAGTATGGCATCTAAATTATGACGTCTGGCCTTTCCTCATGTGCCTGTTCCAGCTTTAGCTCCGTTCTTCGCCGCGTTGAGATCACCCCCTCCGGCTAGAATGTTCCATCATTGTCCCCTGGGTGATGGTTGTACATCCTCACTTCCCTTCACTCACAGCCATGCTCCCCTTTTCCATTCTTAAAATACTGTATGAAAACAGTATGCTAAACACTTGTTAGACGAAAAAAGGGTTCTGTGGAGCTTCCCTGGTGGCGCAGTGGTTGAGAGTCCGCCTGCCGATGCGGGGGACACGGGTTCGTGCCCCGGTCCGGGAGGATCCCACATGCCGCGGAGCGGCTGGGACCGTGAGCCATGGCCGTTGAGCCTGCGTGTCTGGAGCCTGTGCTCCGCAACGGGAGAGGCCACAACAGTGAGGGCCTGCGTACCACAAAAAAAAAAAAAAAAAAAAGGGTACTGTGGAGGAGACAGTATATTTTGGGGTAAGCTTGATTCTTTAGGGGTGCTTACTTTTTCACATTTTACAATCCAATTGAAGAAGAAATGGAAAAATAAATTAAGGACATCACCAAGGTACTTTAATGTAATTAGGCAAGAATCTCTTAACATGAAACCGTTAACAGTTGCATGACTAAAATACAGCCGTAAGTTGTCTGTGATGTTTATTTCTAGAAAATTCGAGGATTTGCCCACAGTAGGCCACAAGAAGTTGTATTTGAGAGAGCATAAGCACACAGAACATCACTTTGTGCTCCTCAAAGTTGTAAGTTAGGTGAGACACGTCCTTTTGGTGATCAGATATTGAAGCAGCGACAGTATTGGTTAGACAGTGTTGGTTCTGTAGTGATTTCCAGTATCAGCTGAAGCTCTGAATAATAATTGCAGAAACAATTAGGTAAAACTCACAGTACTTACCAAGGGTGGGGTGGTGAGATGATCAAATATGGATTTAATATGTTCAAATAGTTTGAGCCCTTAATTGAAGCTTAACTTTATATAAAACATATAAACATACTCAAATATGAGAACTGGCAAGATCTTTTGGGATTGTGGGAAGTAGCCAGTGGTGTTGGAAAAGCTGGCTTAGGAGAAATTAACTTGGAAGTGAGCACTGAGTTTGTAAAAGATTGGTTTGTTTCTTATTTGTTTTGTTTTGAGCTGTACCCCACAGGGATAGAGAAGCCTGAGTGTAATGAGAAGAGGCAACCATGTCCAAGTCAAATGAACATTTCATTTGCCTAGACTTCTTAGAGCTCAGAATTCGAATAGAAAAATTATTGAATACATATTGAAGGAAAGATTTTTAATGTAATTTTGACAGAGCTGAACTAAAGACATAAATGCTTTGATGAAAGCTAGCCTCAATCCGTAAGGTGAATCACATTAGTAAAACCTCTGATTTCAAACCAGTAATTAGTAGCAGTCCTATGGATGACTTTATACCGGTTGTAGTCGAGTGTGGCTGTGCTTTGTTTCCTCAGCCTCACAATTAGCACTTAGATCTCTCCTCTTAAGAGAGAAAGGTCAACAACAAGCATTTGTTAATGAAAACCTATCTTAACAGAGAGAATTAAAGCACGTGTAACTTGGGTCTCTATTTTATTATTAACAAGCATTCTATTTATTTGCCTATTCTTAATTTGTTTGATTATTTATAATTTATAGTTGATTTCTAATAATATTTTATTAATGATCTGGATGAGTACATTGCAGGAATATTGATCATACTTTCTTCTGAAATAAAGACTAAAAGGGGGTGTCTTAGTCCATCCAAGCAGCTGTAACAGAATACCATAGACTGGTTGGCTTATAAACAGCAGCAGTTTATTTCTCAACAGTTTGGAAGGCTGGGAAGTCCAAGATCAAGGTGTTTGCAGATGCGATGCCTGGTGAGAGCCCACTTCTGATTCGTAGATGGCCATCTTTCTGCTGTGTCCTCACATAGCAGAACGGGTGAGAGAGCTCTCTGAGATCTCTTCTTAATCAGGGCACTAATCCCATTCATGAGGTCCCCACCCTCGTGTGTGTGTGTGTGTGTGTGTGTGTGTGTGTGTGTGTCAGGGTAGAGAAGGAATAGGAGAGAAAAAGAAAACAAAAATAACCCTTCCAGAGTCTATTATTTGCATCCTACCAGTGCAAAACTAGAGGTTATATAGGGCTGTTTCAGTGCCTGTTCTCCTCTTTAAAAGAAACCTGAACAGGGACTTCCCTGGTGGCACAGTGGTTAAGAATCCACCTGCCAATGCAAGGGACACGGGTACGAGCTCTGGTCCGGGAAGATCCCACATGCCGCGGAGCAACTAAGCCTGTGCGCCACAACTGCTGAGCCTGTGCTCTAGAGCCCGCGAGCCACAACTACTGAGTCTGCCTGCTGCAACTCCTGAAGCCCACATGCCTAGAGCCTGTGCTCCACAACAAGAGAAGCCACCGCAGTGAGAAGCCTGTGCCCCACAATGAAGTGTAGCCCCCCTCTCGCCGCAACTAGAGAAAGCCCGCACACAGCAATGAAGACCCAACGCAGCCAAAAATAAAATAATTAATTAATTTAAAAAAAAAACCCTAAACATACATGCCAGTTGGAAGGTGCAAGAGTCGATACACTCCAGCAAGTACCAGGATCTCTTACAATGACTAAGCAGCTTCTAGAAGTTACTTGGGACACTTCATTAACCTTTTTGAGTCACGAGTATATTGATTCAATTCCTCATAGTCTAATAGTCTTTTTTAAAGTTAAGATAATAATAAAGTTCTAGACATATCTATTCACAGAAGTCAGCTATTTTGAATCAGAGTTGAGCATACCAAGAGATGGCCTGCTGTAAAAAGTGAAATTTCTTGAGATTTAAAATCACCCCTAGAGACTGGGTATATCATTTGGAAATTGAGGCCAGATAGGATTGTGCCCTTATCTCCTCTGCTTGTGCCACTAACCTATAGAAATGTACATTGGGTGTTACACATGCATGTGCATGTCTGCATGTAGATTTCACAGAACTGAGCCATCCCAGAAATCCTTGCTGGGATTCGGGGAAAAGTGGGTGCTTGAGTCAGGTCCTCTTTCTTCAATTCTGTTTCTTCCCTCATATGGCCTTTCCTAATGTTTAGTCTATTTCAGAGCTGTCTGCTTTTTTTTTAGAAGCTGTATCCACACAAAGAGCAGTGACACCTGTGTACGGCTTCCCTGCTGTATATATTGTTGGTACTTTCAGCGAAGGTACTTTCCCCAAGTCCTTTGTCTGAGTTCTTTGGACTTCTACCCAGACAGACAGATTTAGTGGCATAAATAGCCTTTCTGTTGTTTATATTAAAATAGAGATTTTATAAAAGGAAAGGATTTTTTCCGAACTTAGAACATTTCTTGCTGTGATGCCCACGAGATAGGAGTGTTCAGCCTGACGCCTGAATGTGGACCCTCAGAGCCCAGCATTGGTTTGGTGTTTAATGTGATAGAAAAATCATCCTCTGAGAGTTGCTGATCACTCTATTATTGTCTCAATATTTTTTGATATTAAGAAAGTCTGTGATTATTCCGAGTTAGGAAAAACAGAATAGCATTAGATCCGTGTAGGTCTGTTATTCTAAATATTGTAATACAAGAGGGCAGTGCTTCTTGAGGATGGTGTGAAAGAAGTTACTTGTGTTTCATGTCATTTGAGTATTTAAAATATTCCCATCTAATCAGAGTTGGAGGAGATTGGTTTTTAGATGCCTCCTTTAGAACCAGGTTTTTTCACTTTTGCTCAGCTGGATCAGTTTCTTTCTTTGTTACCTACCATCTGCTAGACATGTTTGTGACTGTGTGAGAAAGCATATGGGAAAGGGATAGAGAAGTTAATGCAGTCAACTGGTGAGTGTGGAGGACACAGTGTCTGCAGTCTGGTCAAGTTTACAGCCCATCTGCTGGAGCCCAGGGAGCCCTCTTAAAATATGGCTCTGCTCTCCAGGCAGAGTACCTGCAGGATTGTTCCAATGTTACTAGTATGGCCACAGCAAAATTAGGTCTCCTTCCTAAACAACGTTCCTTGGCAGATACTCCTATGGATACATTTTTTCCTTTCCTATAAACTTAAAGACTGCCTAGTGAAATGAGACTCAGAAAGTGATCCTTTTAGCTCACTCACCTCTGGGCAGAGCAGACTGTTAAAATGGCTTTTAATGCACAAGTTGTATTTTCTTTAGAACTGATTCTTGTGCTGTAACTTAGGTTCTTAGTTGAAGTTAAAATTGATAAAAATGCTCCTATTATGAACTTTCTCCCCTACTGTTTGAACCAGTTTTTTGAAACTATCTTGATAAACCTCATTTGCCTTTTTAAATTTAAAGATAGAATCATTGCCTATAATGATGGTTCTTTGAGTGTCTTGATGGAAATCTGTTAGATGTCACATTAAATATTAAACTTATGCATTCCAAATCAATACATGTTAAAATACTATATAAATGCTAAGTAAGTATGAGAAAGGAGTTGCCAGCTCTTAGACCAGGGCTGTTGTTTATGTGTACTCGTTAGATAACATTTTGTTAATTAGGTGGAGCTATTCCCTGCTCCTATCTTCCCATTTCTAAATTCAGAATCCCTAGGGAGATGTTTACCTGAGAGAATGGTCTGGAAAGACTTGAAGTTAGATGCTTCCTCACCTTATCTCTCTGTTAGCTGCTTCATGGCTGATTAGCCATTCTTTATACACCCTTCCCCTCACCTATCTCCACACCCATCTGTCTGCCCACCCACCTATCCATTCATCCATCCATCCATCCACCCACACACTCATCCACCCATCCACCCATCTATCCACTCATCCACCCATCCATCCATCTGTCAACCCATCTATCTATCCATCTACCCATCTTTATACCCACCCATCGGTTCATCCATCCATCCAACAGAGTCTGCTTGCCTTACCTTTCACCACCAAAACACTGATGTTATTATCTTAAATTTATAGGATCCATTAGATTTTCAAGTGCTTTCAGAGCCATTATCTGTTTTGTTCCTCATAATCCTGAGAGGTATTTGGGAGAGAGATTATTCCTTTTTATACATGAAAAGCAATGTGGCTTGCAGACATGTGCTGGTACACCGTGGAGGTGGAGGTCCCACCCGCACACCCTCCTCTGCTCTCCTCTTAGCCTGTCTCTCAGTTGTTCTAGGGATTCACACTCACTGTTTCCGAGATAATTTTCAAAGATAATTAAGACCCAGCCCCTCTTTTCTGGAACTCAAGCTCCCATGAGGGGAAAACAGGGATAAGCAAAAAGCGAAGCGTGCAGGGTTGCAGGGAAGGGAATGACTGGCTGGGCTGCCGGAGAGGCTTTCCCAGGGAAGAGGCTTTGGAGCCGGGGTTTGAAGGCTAAGAATTAATCATGTAGAGAAGGTTGGCAGGGAGGCACACCCAGGGCCACACCCCCATCCCTGTGAATCGTAGCTCGTGGCGGGGACATAAGAATAATGGCATCATCGGCAACCTTCTGAGTTTATTGATAAAGCATTGGAAAATGAGTTGGTTTTTTTCTTTTGTTGGAAAAAGTATCAGTGGAGTTGCTGAATTTGCTAATAAACTCATGTCTCATCCCACGGGGCATATTGAGTAGTGGGTGTTATTCTTAAGTCTGTGAACTGGTTGCCACGCCTATCTGTCTTCCTCTCCCCAGTTACCGTAAAACCTCTTTTCCCATCTATTCTGCTTGGTTGGTTAATCTTCAACCACATAGTCCAACATCAAAGGCTCTGGCTTTTGCAGCATAACTTTCTGTAACCTGAGCCTCCTCTGCTAATCATGTGTAGTTTATTTAGAAGGCAGTTACTGGTCTTTGTTCCCCATCTCCTTTCCTTTTTCCCCCCATTCTCATTCTTGCTTTTTCAGTTGAGTTAAGAGAAAGTATCCACCTCACAGCAACCAAAAGGGCACAGAAAGGTCAGCCTCCTTAAAGTCAATTTCAGCCGCAGAAGGAGGAGACTTTGGTGTTTTGTTGTTGTTTTAAGTTTTATATTGGAGTATAGTTGATTTACAATTTTGTGTTAGTTTCAGGTGTACAGCAAAATGAGTTAGTTATACATACATTTATTCTTTTTCAGATTCTTTTCCTGCATAGGTTATTTCATTTATTTATTTATTGGCTGTGTCAGGTCTTGGTTGCAGCGCGCGGGCTCTTGGTTGCAGTGAGGGGGCTTCTCTCTAGTTGTGGCATGCAGGCTCCAGGGCGCGAGGGCTCTGTAGTTGCGGCGCGTGGGCTTTGTTGCCCCTCAGCGTGTGGGATCTTAGTTCCCCAACCAGGGATCGAACCAGCATCCCCTGCATTGCAAGAAGGACTTTTAACCACGGGGCCACCAGGGAAGACCCCATATAGGTTATTACTGAGTATTGAGTAGAGTTCCCTGTGCTATACAGTAGGTCTTTGTTTATTATCTGTTTTATATATCGTAGTGTGTACATGTTAATCCCAAGCTCCTAATTTATCCTTCCCTGCTAAGCTTTCTCCTTTGGTAACCATGTTTTCTAAATCTGTGAGTCTGTTTCTGTTTTGTAAATAAGTACATTTGTATCATTTTTTTAGATTCCACATATAAGTGATTATGATATTTGTCTGTCTGTCTGACTTCACTTAGTATGATATTCTCTCGGTGCATCTATGCAAATGGCATTATTTCAGCCTTTTGTATGGTTGAGTAGTATTCCATTGTATATTTGTACCAGATCTTATTTATCCATTCATCCTAAGTGTTGATGGACACTTAGGTTGCTTCCTTGTCTTGGCTATTGTCAATAGTGCTACAGTGAACATTAGGATGCATGTATCTTTTCCAATTACAGCTTTCCCTGGATATATGCCCAGGAGTGGGATTGCAGGATCATATGGTAGCTTCATTTTTAGTTTTTTACGGAACATCCATACCGTTCTCCTTAGTGGGCGTACCAATTTACATTCCCACCAACAGTGTAGGAGGATTACCTTTTCTCTACACCCTCTCCAGCATTTATTGTTTGTAGACTTTTTGATGCTGGCCATTCTGACCAGTGTGAGGTGATACCTCATTGTAGTTTTGATTTGCATTTCTCTAATAATTAGAGACGTTGAGCATCTTTTCATGTGCTTTTTGGCCATCTTTATGTCTTCTTTGGAGAGATGTCTATTTAGATCTTCTGCCCAGTTTTTTGGATTGGGCTGTTTGCTTTTTTGTTATTGAGCTGCATGCACTGTTTGTATATTTTGGAGATTAATCCCGTTGTTGAAAGTAACCACTTATGCCTAGATCTTAGTTTGTATAAGAGTGATTGAATGTGCTGTGTTTATCTTTCCGAGTCCAGAAGTGATCGAGATAAAGGAGCTGATGGTAACTATTGTAGTGACCGGTTGGGAGCGATTTAGTTCCCAGAGGAAAAGGCCCCTCTGGTGGTCCTCATGGGAGCAATGGGGAGACTTCTCAGTGTAGGGAGTGGCTGCTTGGGAATCAGGAGGTCACTTTAATTCCCTCACTTTTGCAGGAATTGAAAGGTAAGGTGCAGAGTGTTGTAGGGAGAGCCCGGATTTAAGAGCTGTTCCTTTATTCACTCATTCATTCATGGATATTTAGTAAACCCCTCCTACTCTTTGTCAGGCAGTGTAAAATAGATTCATGACCCCTACTCCGCCGGGGTTTACAGTACAGTGGGCGCAGTGAGCTCTTCAGCGAGTAGGACTGCTGCTCCAAACGGAGACGTGTACACTTAGGTCTGCTGTGGACACCTGTGCATGCAGCCCCTGGTCCTTGCTTTTGATGACACCAGCCCTGGCCTCTTCTGTGTGGTTCTGATTACAATGTCATCTTTCTGGATAACAGTCTAAGTGACTTCCTAGCTTGCTGTGAAAACACCGGTTTGCTAACGAGTCAATTAACAACTGTCACCAAAAAAAGAAAAGGGAAAAAAATTATATAATCATATCTAAAATTGAACTTGAGAAGCATTTTCCATTTCGCCCCACCCTGTTAGTGTATATAATATAAAAAGTTGACATTACCTTAGACGGTAGCATGAAGCCAAACTACTTTGAAAAATAAAGGCCTATGGGTCAGAAAGAGAAAAACAAGTATCGTATGTTAACGCATATATGTGGAGCCTAGAAAAATTGTACAGGTGAACAGGTTTGCAGGGCAGAAATAGAGACACAGATGTAGAGAACAAATGTATGGACACCAAGGGGGGAAGTGGCAGGGGGTGGTGGTGGTGTGGTGAATTGGGAGATTGGGATTGACATGTATGCACTAATATGTATAAAATAGATAACTAATAAGAACCTGCTGTATAAAAAATATAAAATTAAAAAAAAAAGACCTGTGGGTAAAGAAAAGGAAGACTCTGTTACTTTAGAGAAAAGGTAAATACAACTGAAAAATGTTATACAATGAAATGTAATATAATGAAAGGAGCACTTGATAACTTCCTGAGGTGATGTGCCTAGTCTCCGTATTACCTTTAGGTGTGGAGCAACCAGAAGGAAAGCCAGCCGATCTTGCTCTGCTGACCGCTGCCGCCCAAACTCCAGTATGGACTTGTATCCCTGGCAGGTCTGGTTCAACGTGCATCCTGGTCCAGTGGGTCCGGTGTGGCCCCTAAGATGCTACAGCTCTTACCATGCTGCCGGTCAAGGGACCACACTTGAAATAGCGAGGCTGTCCACTGCCAGTCAGTTCCTAATGTTTAGAGACAGACAGAGGCAGAGCCAGGAAGCAATCCGTTTTGTCTGGCTCCTCTCATATGCCCTGTTACTCGGCCACTGCGCCTGCCACCAGGTAGACGCGCTGCTGCTTTTTCCTTAGGTTTTTAACATCTCAGTTTAAAGAAAGCTACCTAGAAAATTCATTCTCACCTTATTCAAAGCCTAGCTTCAAGGTAGGTAGGTGGGGCTTCCTTGGTGGCGCAGTGGTTGAGAATCTGCCGGCTAATGCAGGGGACATGGGTTGGAGGCCTGGTCCGGGAAGATCCCACATGCTGCAGGGCAACTAGGCCTGTGCGCCACAACTACTGAGCCTGTGCGTCTGCAGCCTGTGCTCCACAACAAGAGAGGCCGCGACAGTGAGAGGCCCGTGCACCGCAATGAAGAATGGGCCCCACTTGCCAAAATAAATTAATTAATTAATAAACTCCTACCAAAAACAAAAAGATAAGGTAGGTGATGTAGTCCACTCGGGTGTTGTGATGGACACAGATGTCTTGGAAGGGGCTGCACATCTTTTTCTATGTGCGTATTCACACCCTTAAACATCCATACAGTTAAAATGTTTATTATGTACTTAATTATGTACATAATAAAAACTGTCCACAGCTCCCGTGATCCTGGTTGTGCACTTCGTGTTCGGTTATCGTTTTTTTTTTTTTTTTTTGCGGTACGCGGGCCTCTCACTGTTGTGGCCTCTCCCGTTGCGGAGCACAGGCTCCGGACGCGCAGGCTCAGCGGCCATGGCTCACAGGCCCAGCCGCTCCGCGGCACGTGGGATCTTCCCGGACCGGGGCACGAACCCGTGTCCCCTGCCTCGGCAGGCGGACTCTCAACCACTGCGCCACCAGGGGAGCCCACGCATTCGGTTATCTTTAACCTGCCTTTAGACCATCTCCAGTTGGACTGCGTATGTTTCTGACCTGATGAAAATAATTTCGAGGAGCAACAGAAATACCGATATTGGTCTGGTTCCGGTTTGCACTTGATATTGAACTGCCTTTTTATGCCGTTTCTTTTTCTGTGGAGTGCAGTTCTTACAAACCGTGAAGCTTACACGTTTTTATCCGTGTTATGGTAGTGTGGTTTTTTCAGATTGTGCAAATGGCATCTTGAATAAGCCACTTATTGCCAGCTGTTTGGGGCTCATTTAAAGAAATAATAGTAACAATGACTGCTGTTACTCAGAGATGTAGAGTCCCGACTTCTTTTCCATAATTATTTTAAAAGACTAACGACTGACTAGATCTTTGAGTTGTTTTATTCAAAAGACGTGGTTTTTGCACCACACCTAGATGACACAGTAACACAGCTGCCAGCTACCCCAGCTGTGTTTTTACTTCGTTGTCCCTGCATAGAAGGTGGTTCAGGCACTGTCGAGGCAGCAGGATTCCAGGGTGACCTTTCCGTAATTTATCTCCGTGGAGATTCTTGGCTGCCTGAAGAGTCCCAGAGACCTTAGAGGAACCAGCAGAATGATTGATCTGTGTGAACCTTTGTCTTTCTGGCTCATGGGGGTTTTATTTTTGTTTTGTGTTTCTAAATGAAGGAGGTGGAGTTGCATCACCTAGTCAATTACCTCTTGAAATGTTCATTTCCTCGCCTCCGGAGCAGTGCCACTTGCCCAGGTGAAAGCCAGTATGCTCGGGAGTGGGCTTTAGACACAGCTGGGCCAAGGCTAGTTCCTCCTGTAGGGCATCTGGGGCTGAGGAGGGGACACAAGAGAAAGGAGCTTAAGAAAAGCTCTCCGCTTCCCCCCGCCCTATCCTGGCCCACAGCATCCCAGCCTTCAGCGCTGAGCCCTATGATCAGGGTCTTCCTGCCTGAGGCTCCACCTCTTTATCTCAGCATATCTTGAGGGCTCTTCCATCCAAAGACACACCTGTGAAACGGCACCTCCATGGCCCTGTCATCCCTCAGATTGTCCACTTCTCACACCCCATTGCCACAGATGCTGCTGTCTGTGCCGTCTCTCCGTTGTCACCCCCAAGTCATCCCTTAACCCTCTGCTTTCTCTCTCCCTTGACTCCGGCCTCTCCCTCTCCGTGACACACCGTCCGGGCTCCCGTGGCCGTGGCTTCTCCTGCCTCCTCTCCTCCTGCTGGGGTTGCCCTTTCTTAGTCTCCTTCGGGTCCCTCCTTTCCTCCACTTCCTCTTGAGAGGAAGATGTGATCCAGCGCTCCCTCCGTGGACCCTCAGAGCATCCTCTTTCCTCTGGGGCTTCCATTCCCAGTCGTCTTCCTGATGGACTCCCCAGTCTCCATCCCCTGTCCAGCCTCCCTCCTGAACGCCTGTCTGTGCTTTCGCTGTTTGGTGGATGGATGTCTTCACTCCCGGGAGCCCAGCTCTCGGGCTTTGCCATGCCTTTGCACCAGCCGCTCCTCCAGGCCAGAATACTTTAGGCCGACTAACTCATTTTCACTCTTCCTAGAGCATCAGATGTCATCCCCTTGGGGAGCCATCTCTGGTCCCCCCTTCCACTCCTTCAGGTCTGTGCACATACCTTTGCTCTTTATTCAACAAATATTGAATAGGAATGCTTCGGTGTTCCAGGCACTGTTCCAGGTGCCGAGGGTTCAGCAGAAAACTCCATCCTAACACTTGCTGCCCTGTAGCGAGCAGTTGTGTGCGCGTGTCCGCCATCCGTCTCCCTTGGAGGCCAGAGCTGCCCCTCACTCCTGGCTCCCCCGGGGTCCTCAGTGTTTGCTGAAAGAGCAAATCCGATTATGCTGATTTTCTCTTCTCCTGTCTCCCTCTTCTGCTGCTGTCTTTCCACCATCTCTGGCAGGAGCAAAAACAGGGAATACAACTTCATAATTACAAGATTAGCCAGATAAAATTTCATCACTGTTTCCGCCTTCTGCATATAGTTTGTTGAAATTTTGTGTGTGTGTGATGCAAAGTGTGAGTTGAATGCTTCCTTTGTTTGATAAATTTGCTCAGCTGCAGCCAGCAACAAAAGTTTCCTTTCTGCCTTGTCCTTTGTTCAGAGCTGAAGAACTCAGTTCTTTGAAAGGGAGAGAGGAATATTCTGCTTATAACCTATTCTGGGCAGTTCCTATGCCATGAAGACCAAAGTATTTTGCTGGGGAGCAAGCAGAGGGTTTTCAAATGTTTTTATCTTGTAATACATCCTCGCTTTCTCCTGAAACAAAGCAACGCAAGGCAACAAATAGACTCTTAGTGGGCTATTACTGGCAGAGGTGCCAGATAAAACACAGGACACTCAGTTAAGTGGCGTTGCAGTTAAACAATGACTAAATTGTTAGTGTGTGTATGTCCACGTATCGCAGTGGACGTAATTACACTAAAAAAGTATTTGTCGTTCATCTGAAATTCAAACTAACCAGGCATCCTGCATTTTTTCTTTCTTCTTCTTTTTTTTTTTTTTTGCAGCACGCGGGCCTCTCACTGTTGTGGCCCCTCCCGTCGTGGAGCACAGGCTCCAGACGCGCAGGCTCAGCAGCCATGGCTCACGGGCCCAGCCGCTCCGCGGCATGTGGGATCTTCCCGGACCGGGGCACGAACCCGCGTCCCCTGCATCGGCAGGCGGACTCTCAACCACTGCGCCACCAGGGAAGCCCCCATCCTGCATTTTTATTCACTAAATCTGGCCACCCTTATGACTGGCAGAAGGCACTTAGTTACTGGGATTCGCCATTTGGGGCTCTTATTTTCAATCACGGTAATGTTTCAGAGGTACATCCTAGGATTTGGTGAAAACCACTGCCTTTGCCAACTTTAAGAGCTTGTAGAACACGTCTCAGCCCCAAGATGGAGGAACAGTGAGAAGGGGGCTCACTCTTTCACCGGACCTCCTTCCACCTGCAGGGTTACAGTGTCGCAGGATTAGTGGGAAAAATGACGTGGCAAATGGCAGCCCAGTCTTTATCCCTGGGATTGCTCAGCTGTTACAGCAGTAGAAGTTGTCTGGTATGTAAGTGCATTCAGTTTCATTCAGCAATAATTTATGAAGTCTTCCACACGTGAGGCAAAGCAGAAGGAACTGCCCACCTGCAAGGTGCTCACGTTCTTGTGAGGAACAAAAGCGTTCCCAGTGGGTGTGCACCCTGGGTGGACGTTATAATTACCTGGGAGCATTTTTGTTTGTTTGTTTTAAGTAATTTATTTATTTATTTTTTGGCTGTATTGGGTCTTCGTTTCTGTGCGAGGGCTCTGTCTAGTTGCGGCGAGCGGGGGCCACTCTTCATCGCGGTACGCGAGCCTCTCACTATTGCGGCCTCTCTTGTTGCGGAGCACAGGCTCCAGACGCACAGGCTCAGTAGCTGTGGCTCACGGGCCTAGTCCCTCCGCAGCATGTGGGATCTTCCCAAACCAGGGCTCGAACCCGTTTCCCCTGCATTGGCAGGCGGATTTGCAACCACTGCGCCACCGGGGAAACCCTATCTGGGAGCATTTTTAAGCAACACTGGTGCCCAGGGATGCACCCAGAGATTCGGAGTCAGGTGTCTGGTGGGGGCCGAGCACTGATAATTTTGAAACGCCCTCCCCCAGATTCAACAAGAGTTGAGACCGGCTGTTTCAGCATCACACGTGGTCGTGAAGGATTCTCTGAGCACGGGTACGGAGGAGGAATGGCAAGTGGCACAACCTCTGCTTGTGGAGGGAACACGTGGCCAGTGTAATTCTGAGCCGTGACTCAAAGGGGAGGCCTCCGAGCCCTTTCAGCAGCAGCGCAGTGCTTAGAAACCGACTCATCACTGCATTCCTGAAATCACTGCTAAGTGAGGGTGCTGAGGGTCCGACTCCCATACCAGAGGGCCTCAAATTTTATGGGAGCTGGATTCATGCTTACTTTCCATTCGTCATTAGTCCTTTGTGCTGTACGACTGGCTGATGGGACCCGAGTGGAGTTAACGTGGGAGAGTTAAAGCGATGAGTGTGGAATTGAATATAATTTGGTGTAAAGACTGACTGAGAGAAGCCCGTCCCAGCAGTACTCGCTAACACTGTGATGTATAATTAGGTTGACATATCTGTCCTGTTACTAAAAGTCCTGTGGGGCGAGTCCCCGGGTGGGGGCTGGTCTGGCCTGCAGGTCACCTGTGCTTTGTAGCCCCAAGTCAGTGTCTCCGAGGGTCATCAAGGACCTCCTGCATCTGAATCCTGGGATGCTAGTGAAATATGCAGATTCCTGGGCCCTGCCTCAGAGCTGGGGGACCAGGATCTCTGGGGGGTGGGCCTCAAGTCCAGTAAAGAACTCCTGATTCTGGTGCTGGGGTCAAGGGCTTAGTCTAAACTGCATCTTGAAGGTAGAAGACTCTGAAGTCAGATGGGGGTAGAGGCCAACTTTCTTCTTCTTCCCCTCTTTCTTCTTTATTGTTATTGTTATGAGTATTATTTTTATTATTTCTGTGAACTTCCCTCTGTTGGGGGCAGTTTTATTATTATTACTATTATCGTTGTCGTTGTTATTATTTCTATGGATCTTCTGTTGGGGGCAGTTTTATTATTCTTATTATTGTTATCTCTGTGAACCTTCCTCTGTGGGGAGCATTTTTATTATTACCGTTGCTGTTTTTGCTATTATTACTATTTCTGCAGACCTCCCTCTGTTGGGGGCATTGGTATATGACCTCTTTGCCTTCTCAGAAGAGTGAGGATCTCGTGGGCATCCTCAGAAGTACCGGGTACGTCCCGGGTTATTTCCAGCTCTGCGTAGTAGTTGATAATTTTAGGACAAGCTTGTCTTTCTGCTTTGCTGAAGTGGTATCACTTTTCTCTCTTTGATAGTTTCTTCCTGTTGTTTTGAATGCAGATTTTATCTTAAACTATGAGCAGAGTCTTCCACATTTAACTCATAAGTAATGCCATGTGTCTTATCGTAAATCTTCATTAGTGAATAGTAGAGCTAAAAATAGAACAGTGACGGTTGGCAGCGACTGAAAAAACTAAGGAAACTGTTGAATATCAAGTTTTAAAATTTTACCTCTTTATTTTTTGCTAATTTGGATTTTGAAGTGATTTACGGAATGACCTCTAAAGTATATCCTTCAGTCAACTGAAAATAGGATTTGTTACATAAGTTTGTAACAGAAACCAGAATTTCTCAAATAAGGCTTTTTGTGAGCTAAGCAGCGGTGTTTAGCTCACAAAAAGCCCTATTTGAGAAGAGGAATATTTGGAATATTCCGATTCCAAATAAGAATATTTGGGGACTTTTCCTATTTCATCCTGGAAAATATTAGATAAACCTTTAGATAAATTAGATAAAATTTTAAACAAATTTTTCCTTCAATACATTTTTCTTATCTATGTTGCTTGTCTCTATTAGAACCTTTTACAAGAGGAATTCTATCCAACCCCAGATTGGAAACTTATTTTAAGTTTGGTAAACCTACATATCAGTGCAAATTTCCCCATCACTTCTAGGTGTTCTGCCACCTGAAATATTTGAGATCTACTGGCAGAAGCGAGATTGCAAATTTAAAAGCATTCATTCGACTTTATTTTTATATTTACGTTGCAAATATTGAGAGTTAGACTCCACCCCCTTTCTGCATCACGCACTCATGTTATTCTGGCTCCGTCTCAGCCGTCATCTCTGAGTGATGTTCTCTGCAGGTTCCCCTACACTCTGTACAGCCTGCATTATGTCACCTGCCATGTTTTACAGGTAGGCACCCCTCCCGGTCCAAATACACTCCCTATCAAGAGCTGCAGAAATGTTTATCCTAAAGTCACTGACCAGCCTGAAAAATCCACTATTGCATGTGTCACCAAGTGCGCAGGTCTGTGCAAGAGGCTGTCGGGGTGGGTGGCGAGTCCTAGTCGTTCACCCCCCGATAGGATCTGGACTCCGAGTGTTTATGCGTCCCCTCTGTGATTTGCTGGTCACTTTAACAATGGGATTGAGGACGAAAGCAGGGATGTGCACTGACGTGAGCAGGCGGGTGGGTTCTGCACTTGCAGTTCAGCGCTCAGACTGAGCCCAGTTTTCTGCAACACACAGGACTTTACATCACAGCAGAGAGTTCAACTGTGGGCCTTGAGACTGGTGTGTGAGGGGGGGCTCTCAGGAGGCTGGTGACTGTCCTGTGTCCACATCAGCGGCCTCTGTCTTCCCTGGTCTTTGCACATGCACAGGCAACAGCAAAACCCCTTCCTGCCTCTTCCTGAAAGTGAACTCTGAGGACCCAGGAGTCCATACTGATATGAATGAATGAGGGAGGGAGGGAGTGGATGAATGAATGAATGGAGGAAAAGACAAGTCTCCTCAACAGAAGAATTCTGAATAACTGATGTCCATGCTCCGCCCTCTAGGAGAGGGAACATAATCCCAGCCCCTTAAGTGTGAGCTGTGCTCAGTGACCTTCCTGTCAAAGAGGATAATGTGGAAAGGGGTCGGGGTAACTTTATGGGTGGAGAAACTTGACAGACAGGCAGGTGATCGGGGCCAACGTCAGCAGTAATAAGCCAAGTTGACAGTATGTACCTTTGATATGATGGGGTGAGAAGGGCACTTTCCCTTCGTGGTCTTCCTCCTCAAACCCATAACCTCAGGGCTTCCCTGGTGGCGCAGTGGTTGAGAGTCCACCTGCCGATGCAGGGGACGCGGGTTCGTGCCCCGGTCCGGGAAGATCCCACATGCCACGGAGCCTGCGCGTCTGGAGCCCGTGCTCGCAACGGGAGAGGCCACGGCAGTGAGAGGCCCGCGTACCGCAAAACAAAACAAAACAAAACAGAAGAAAACCCCATAACCTCAGTCTGAGCATGAGAAAAACATCAGAAGAACCCAAACTGAGGGACATTCTACAAAATCCCTGACCAGTACTCCTCAGAAGTGTCAAAGTCATCAAAGGCAAGGAAAGTTCAAGAAACGTCCCAGCCAAGAAGAGCCCAAGGAGACATGATGACTAAATGTGATGACAGATCCTGGATGGGTTCCTGGGTCAGGAAAGGACATCAGGAAAAAACCAAGGAAATCTGAAAAAAGTATAGCTCTTACTTAAAAACAGTGTACCAATATTGCTTCATTAATTGTAACAAAGATGCCAATTTAATGTAAGATGTTACTAATGGGGGAAACCGGTGAGAGCTATGTGGGAACTCTCTGTACTATCTTTGCAATTTTTCTGTAAATCTAGAACTGTTCTCAAATTGAAAGCTTATTAAAAAATAAAATAATCCCAAGGAGGAAGGTAAATTTGGGTGCTAGGGGTAGAAGGGACGAGGTTTTAGAAGGTGATGCTTATTAACTAAAAACACAAGTTTTATAGGAGAAAATATATGCCATATTCAAATTTGGGGTTCCTTAAGACTATCAGAATATATCCTTCACAAATGTCATTGGTCTCCTTTATTTTGGTTTCAAGTAAAATGTACATATAATATTAGGTCTCTACTGTGAATTTATTTATTGATGGACATTAGCAGGTATAATAAAGGCAAAAAAAGTCAAAACAGTTTATTAGTCATGACAACAGAAGCAAAAGCAGTACCATAAATAATGACTTGGTTAATTGCAATTTCCTTTATTAATTGGCATTCAGTTTAGTCTGACACACACATCATAAGTATTGTTTATTTTTATACCTATTGTGAGAAAGCATACAAAATAGTGACTTTTCCCCTCAACTGTTCCAGGTCTGAATTAGAGCAAGATGAAATTCTGCTTGTGCTTGGAGATATACCAGTTTAAAATAGAGAACCATTAAGATTTCCCTTGTACTAAATTTATTTTTTGAACAGGTGAGATCCAGGTGAGCACTTAGCTTCTATAGCTCTGAAACTGTCATGATCAGATCATATGCATCTGAATCAGACCTCAGGATGAATTCCCAAGTCAGTATTTCAGTGAAGATATTTTATTGGACTGTTTACGTGGTATGTCTGCTAAGAAGAGTGTTTTGTTTGTTAAGTAGAAGTTTATTTAAAACCATGATAAGGGAGCCATAACAATCTTGAAAGAGTGCTTTTTCCTACTGTTAATTAGAGTGCTGTGGGTTTTTTCCCTATTTTCCAAAGGGCTTTGGTGTATTTAAACTAAAGATACTCTTTGGATACCCTGTTCAGGTGAAACCACCAAAGCTACTGTGAACTATAGTTTAGGAATACCAGAAAAGCTTAAGGTTCTGGTGTGAAGCTAAGATATCATCTGCTTACGTTTCTTCCTCAGGAGTTGATCCTCCAGTTATTCCTACTCTGACTCCTTACAACATAGGAATGAATATTTTTTGTATAAAGACTACATCAGTAAACAAGGTATGGTACATGTATACAATGGAATATGACTCAGCCATAAAAAGGAATGAAATAATGCCATTTGCAGCAACATGGTTGGACCTAGAGATGATCATACTAAATGTAGTAAGACAGAGAAAGACAAATATCATATGATGTCACCCATATGTGGAATCTTAAAAAAGTGATAAAAATGAACTTATTTAAAAAAACAGACTCACAGACATAGAAAACAAACTTATGGTTACCAAAGGGGAAAGGGGGTGGGGGAGGGATAAATTAGGAGCTTGGGACTAACACTACTGTATATAAAAGAGATAAACAACAAGGACCTACTGTATAACAGAGGGAACTATATTCAATATATTATAATAGCCTATAATACGGTGGTTTGTGACCACCTAGAGGAGTGGGATAGGGAGGGTGGCAGGGAGGGAGACGCAAGAGGGAAGAGATATGGGAACATATGTATATGTATAGCTGCTTCACTTTGTTATAAAGCAGAAACTAACACACCACTGTAAAGCAATTATACTCCAATAAAGATGTTTAAAAAAATAGCATATAATAGAAAAGACTCTGAAAAGTATATATATAAAACTGAATCACTTTGCTGAACAGCAGAAATTAACAGAGCATTGTAAATCAACTATACTTCAATAAAAAATACATGCATACATATGTACATAAAACAGATGAACTTCTGAACTCTCAAGAAAAAATACAAATGCCTCAAAAAATGCTAGTAAAAATTTTTAGGTACTATAGATATTAGTACTTGAGCTCTTGAATCTTTTTTTTTTAATTTATTTTGATTTATTTATTTTTGGCTGCATTGGGTCTTCGTCGATGCGCACCGGCTTTCTCCAGTTGTGGCGAGCCAGGGTTACTCTTCGCTGCGGTGCGCGGGCTTCTCATTGCGGTGGCTTCTCTTGTTGCGGAGCACGGGCTCTAGGCATGCGGGCTCAGTAGTTGTGGCACGTGGGCTTGGTAATTGTAGCTCGCGGGCTCTAGAGCGCAGGCTCAGTAGTTGTGGCACACAGGCTTAGTTGCTCCGCGGCATGTGGGATGTTCCCGGACCAGGGCTCGAACCCATGTCCCCCGCACTGGCAGGCGGATTCTTAACCACTGCGCCACCAGGGAAGCCCCAGAGCTCTTGAATCCTAATTGTATTTTTGAAAAATATAAAATCAGTGATGTCATCAGCATATATTTGACTTGGTGTGTTGTGTATTTCAAGTACCAACCAAAGCTTTGTGCCCGGTGGGGATTAGGAATGGCTGCTAGAACTGGGAGTCTGATGAAAGGGTGTGTTTCTAGAGCTAATCTTTTTGTTTGTTTGCTTTTTGGGTTTTTTTGTTTGATTTTTTCATTTTATTTATTTATTGGCCACACCGTGTGGCTTGCGAGATTTTAGTTCCCCGACCAGGTATTGAACCCGTGCCCCCGGCAGTGGAAGCGCAGAGTCCTAACCACTGGACTGCCAGGGAAGTCCCTAGAGCTAATTTTTAAAGTTCAAAGGTTGGTTGTTCCCTTTTTTAGATTGTCTGGCTTGCTTGTTTCTTAATCTTTTGCTCTTATAGGAGGTCTGAGGAAGATTTCTTTGGTGTCAACCTACTGGCTCTCATAGGCAGGAGATACTTCCAGAACTGTTGGGGAGTCACAAGGTAATATGGTGGAAGGTCATCTGGTTTTGAGTTAGGAGACCTGGGTCTTCCAACGTCTGGCTCCTCCCACTTTGTAGTCCTGTGAACTTGAGGAAAGTACTCAGTTTCTGCAGATCTCAGTCTCCGTTTGCAGTGCAGGCCTGACAACGCCTCCCAGCCCACACCAATGTCCTTACATTGCAGGAATGTCCTTATTGGAAACATGTAGCATGGAAACATGCTACAGGGAGTGTTTCTTAGGCAGCAATGGAGAAGGTTGATGACAGACCCCCTGTGGGTGGCATTTACATTTGTGCCAGAAGGAATTAACTGAAAAGCTTTTGATTGGTGCGCTGCTCTTGTTTTATTGTTAGGTGATCTGATTCGTAATGACTGGACGAAGTTTTTGTGTGAATCGGTGGAATCTGGCTATCCGTCAACTCTCTCCCCTGGACTACCGCGCAGAAGCTTTTCTGCTTTGTCCCTTTCACTTCCCTTTGCCTACTCTGTGGCTCCCAAAGAAATGGCTTTGTGTACCTTTAAAAATAGCAGGGAATCATAATTTTGACAGCCTAGTAAAAGAATCCAGTCTGGAATAGACTGAAGCTTACTGTTTACACCAACCATCTCTGAAGGGAAAAATGTTTACCAAGTGAATTACACCCACAGTGTTCAGCCAGTCGGCGCTGCCATGCTTTGTGATCAAGCGCTTATCTTACATGCATCCTGCAACAGGGCTCTTGAGATTGCAAGTAAAAGAAACACAACTCAAAGCTGGCTTAAACAGTAAAGGGCGTATTGGTTTATGAAACTAAAAAGCCAAAAGGCACGTACTGGCATCGGGCAAATCTTGATATGGGTCAGCACCGTTCGCTAAGGGTCCGGATTTCTTTTTTTCCATCTGCTTTGCCTTCCCTGGTGTCAACTTTATTTTAAGGATCTCTCCTTGAGATCCTCAGATGGCTTCCAGTGGGTCATAGGGCCATATGCACCCCGTTCCCAGCATCCCCGGAGAGAACTCTCCCATCCCTTCTTGTTGGATCTGCTCTGGTCATGTGACCAGGACACGGTGGCAAAGGGGAATGAGCTGTGCTGACTGGCTCAGTCCAGATCCTGGGTATGTTACCTCCCTGGCCACGCGGATCCCTTAGTGGAGTCTGGAGACTCTCAGTCCCCATCTGTTCATTATGGCTGGTTGGTCAGGACTCCTGTCGATCAACTCTTAGTTATTAGTTCAAGTTAGTATATATATTTTAAACCCATAAATGAAGATCTGTCCAAAAACATGTCGTCCTTGTCTTTTCTCATTGCTTTGCAGCCCACCATGGAGAGTCTCTCTTTCTTCCCGCATCACTATACCTGAGGGGTTCCTGCCACCTGGGACCATCGGAATCTTGGTCATCGTGACTCATTGCACCAGTGGTTTTGCCAGCACTCCTTATGTGTTGCATGACCAAGGGTGATTGAGTTCAGCTGGAAGCCACGGGTTCTTTGTGTAATTTGCCCTCTCGACAGAGTTGTTTGGAATGTTTTCTGAGGTGATGTATCCGTCACAAAGAGCAGCCCAGCGGTGAATGTGTGGTTTCCGATCTCAAGCCTCACAATCAGAGGCCAAGTCTGCTGGTGCCCTGGAGTTACTTGCCGTTGCTAGATTCTAGAACTTGGCTTGCTTGCCAAGGCCTGAGCTGTTTGGGAAACCAGTTGCCAAATCCCCGGGGCTAGATAGGGATTGGAGACAAAAATCGGTGGGGAAATCATGGAAGCTGATGAAGGAAAAGTAATGACCTCAACCAAGTGGAAGCCGCCAGACTCCGACAACACTGCAGGGCAGGGAGACCCGCGTGTGGACTCATTCTGTTCCTCGGCGGGTAAGGTACAGAAAGAACAAGCTCCAGCAGTTCTTAGGGGCACCCGTGTTCCTGCGCTTCGAGGTGTAGATTCCAAGGTACCTGCTGACACTTGTTCAGAATAGCCCAGTTTCTGATGAAAACCAATAACTGAGTATTTGTTTTCAGAAAGATGTTTCTTAAAGGGTACAGAAGCACTGGTAGTTTTATGCAGTGTCTACATAGTTATCCTTATCTAGGCTGTTCTGAGGCCAGTTAGGAGAGGGAGAGAATGGCCAGCCAGGTCATCTTTGCTGTCCTTGTAGCTAGGACCTGGTGAGCACTTAGCCAGGCACCGTTCTGATTTGGTTTTTTTCCCCATGCTGCGTGGCTCTCGGGATCTTAGTTCCCCGACCAGGGATGGAGCCCGTGCCCTCGGCAGTGAAAGGGCGGAGTCCTAACCACTGGACCGCCAGGGAATCCCCAGCCAGGCACTGTTCTAAGCACTGTGGATGCACTGCCTTGTTCCTTCCCTTACACCCTGTGAGGGCAGTGACTGGGAAGGACAGGTCCCTTGCTCCAGGTTGCTCAGTGGGCAAGGGGCAAAGCTGGGATTGATCCCAGGTATTCTGGTCCCCGTACTCTACTATCCCCTGGTGATTTGATCTCAGTTAATTTTTTTTTAACGGAATGCTTTGTGTGAAGCCTGGAGTTTATATTGCTTTATGATGGGTACTTGAGGGAAGAGAGAGATGGTTAATCATTTCACATACATTGTTGCCACATTTTAGTGGCAAAAGACCAACGTGTGGCTGTGACTTCCTGACCGAAAAAGACAAAGGGTAGTAGGAAGCTCTCACCCCCACTTGAAGCAGCCAGTTGAGACTTATTTTCAATTACTTGCTGAGTCTGCAGCCACAAACCCACTGTGAACGGCAGGGAGAAGATAAGTGAGTCCAGTTGACTCTTGTAAGGATTATTAATAGAACATAACATAGAAGAATCTAAACTTGCCCAGCAGATGAAGTAGAGGGTAATTAGCTGCCATGGAAAATGATTCTTTTTCTGCACAGTTCATCACAAATTTCTTGTGCATCCTTAGAGTATCTAGATTGGGCTTTGCCCTGGATATGTTTCATCTCTACTAAGTCGAACTCAGAAGTGTAGTTTACAAGTAGGAGTCTGAAGTGGTGATTGTTGACAAATGAACAGGAGAAGCTGGAGTGATGGGATGGAACAGAGCGATTTCTCTTGACCACTTATGACTCACCCTCCCCCAGGTCAGAGTCAAATGGCATTTACCTACCAGTGTCCCCACTCAGCATCTTCCCCTGTCATTCACTTCCTGGCCTGGTTGGACTTGGAGGCCATGCCCAGCCAGGAGTGAAGATGAGGGTGTAATCTGGAGACGAGAAGAAGAAATGGGTACACGTTCTGGGATTCAACCAGTCATAAAGCATAATTCTACTCGAGGGCTCCCACACAGCACAGTAAGCTTTTGGAAATCCTGAGTGCCAGCAGAACATGAAAAACCCTGCCATAGACAAGAAGTGTTTGTTTGGGGTACACAGCGTTGGGGGCAGAAAGGCCTGAAAATGGGGCAAGGGAAGGTGGAACTGAGCCGGTCCTGGAAGGCTGGAAGAGTTTGGATGGACAGAGCACAGAGGAAAGGCCAGGGAGAGGGCTGGGGCCAAGGCCCAGCCACTGGTGGGCCGGAGTCGGCAGGGCCCACAAGCCACGGAAATCAGCCTAGACTCAGTGCCAAAGACCAGTTAACTGCTGCGGGGTCTTAAGCAGAAAGGTGGTCTGGTGAGAGCTCTTGAAATAATTAAGAGGCATTTGACCTTGTAAAGGAGACAGTCGTCCTCCTTTTACCTGGTGGTAGATTGGGGTGTCATAAGCACGTCAGGCTTGCCAGATTCACCCACGTCCCCACATGGAACACATAACTGGTGGCAGTGTCTGGCCGATGCGTGGCCAGCTGGCCCCTAGTCCACTGCGGGGTGCTGCCCTGGGAGCTTGTCGAGAGAATTTCAGTCTCAAACTGTTATCACCAGTTGAACTGACTTTAATTAAACATTACATAAGCCATGTAAGTGCACAGAGAAAGTTCTCGTATCTTGAAACAAAGTTGAAGTTTTGGGAAGATTCAATAAAGGCCAGCCACTGCAAAAAAGGGTCTGGGTTATAACAACCATAAAAAAAGATCAGAAGGGGCGCTGTCATTAAAAGCTAGAAAGATTTTTTTTTTTTTTCTTTTTTGTGTGGTATGTGGGACTCTCACTGTTATGGCCTCTCCCGTTGCGGAGCACAGGCTCTGGACGCGCAGGCTCAGCGGCCATGGCTCACGGGCCCAGCCACTCCGCGGCATGTGGGATCCTCCCGGACCGGGGCACGAACCCGCGTTCCCTGCATCGGCAGGCAGACTCTCAACCACTGCGCCACCAGGGAAGCCCCAAAAGCCAGAAGGATTTTGGAGCAGGTTGCTTCTCAAGGGTCTTTAAGAGTTCTCTCTCCACTTAAAGAGAAACTGGAAACTGTAGACAGTGCTTTATGGGTATAGATTTTGCAGGAAAGGGACCTGGCACTCCACTAGCTCTCAGGGAAGGAAGGAGGGAGTAGAGATCATATCTTATTATTTGGTTCTAACCAGTTTATTCCTTTTAGTTATTGATCATTAGACAGATGTGTTACGTGGTGGAGCCTCCAGCTTCTCCCAAGTCTTGTCATTTCCACTGCTTTTCCGTTTTGTTCTGAGTCCCGGGCTGTGGGGACCAGTGCTGGATGGACGGCATCAGGGCAGATGTTTTCACTCAGAGAGTGATCAGAAGTGTAAAGGCCTTTATTTAGTCGGGGGTTGGTCTGCCTGTGATTTGTTACTAGATCCATGACAAAATCGTGGTTCCTCCCCTGACAGCAAGGATATGGATGGGTTTCTTTGTTTGTTTCTTTTTTGTTCTTTTTTTGTGGACTCTTTTTTTTTTTTTTTTTCCCCTCGCCCTCACCTCTAAGGCTTTAGTAGACACTGGTGGTTAAGCAGATTTTAAGATTGTCGATAGGAAACCTCTTAACCATTCCTTGGGTAGATGTGTGTAATGTGCGTCAAACAACCACTGAATACAAAGTCAGTCTCAGCTGGGGGTGCGTGATAGATGGATAGTACATGAGGCTGGAGGTCGGCTGGGGTTAATGCCACCAGAAGTGCTTTAGTGCAATGCAGAGATTGCCGATTGCCAGGAGACGGTGATTAAAGCTTGGAGCATCAACAGTATGTTATGCTGTGGGAATAAAATACATTTGTTTACACTATATAAAGAATGTTTCCCCCAAAGAAGAAAAAGGATGGACCTCTTAACGTGTCATTTGAGGATTGGAGAAGGAGCTGCATTGCTTTCCTGCCCTGTTTGGGATGGACTTCTCTGCTTCAATCACTTTATCGTCTCTGAGGGAAAGATGGAAGAAGAGAAAGTTGGATCTCAGTTGGACACGTGACAAGTCGATGTGACAAGTAGATGCCTAGGTGTTAAATTCCCTGTTAATCCAGATGACACATTGCGCATGTCAGTTTCCATCTTCAGTCTTACACATTTTGGGGTGGAGATTCAGACTCATGTTTATCTTGCTGTCACTCACTTCACTCTCCATCTATGTATGCATTTCAAGAATTCGAGCTAAACGTTACGTGATAGCACTCTTCTTTTTTTTTTTGCTGTACGTGGGCCTCTCACTGCTGTGGCCCCTCCCATCGTGGAGCACAGGCTCCGGACGTGCAGGCTCAGCGGCCATGGCTCACGGGCCCAGCCGCTCCGTGGCACGTGGGATCCTCCCGGACCAGGGCACGAACCCACGTCCCCTGCATCGGCAGGCGGACTCCCAACCACTGCGCCACCAGGGAAGCCCAAGCCTTCCCATTTTTGATGCTCCATTTTGAAATAGTTTATGCTCTATGTGGACTTTGTCACTGTTACATTTTTAATAGTGCTGAAAGTAGAAGCTTTTCCTGGCAGGTAGATGGCTGTTACTTTGAAAGTGTTTGCACTGTGTTTAAGGATTTTTTTTTTAATTGTTGAAACTAAACTCGGTGCTGTATCACCCTGGAATACCATGTTCTTTTCTCCCAACTATATTACCTCCCACTTACTTTAAGTAAAACCACAACACATAGGGTAGAAGATATCATGGTCCTTTTCACAAGACTTTTCTGATTGCCGAGATGTATGCACTGGTTTATTTTAGCCAGATGCCGTTGTTATGCCCTTGAATCCTATAGTTAGCTCTCCTTTTCCTAATTCTAAATTGTCCACCAGGTAACTTTCTGATTATAAGTTGGCTTCTTGGGTTGGTCGGCTTTCGAGGGAGAGAACGTACAGGTTATCTGATGAGAGTGTTGCCATCCTAAGGAGAGGGGTATTTTTCATTGCAAATTAAGACATTGGCATTTCATTTTCATTCATCAGTCTCTGTCATCCTGGTAAAGATGGGTCCACCTGGGGGCAAGATCTCCATCAGGGCTAAAGACCAGACCCGGGCACTGAGAGGAATTTCCCAGAACATCCCCACTCGAGGAGACTACGTCGTGGACAGCTTACTTGCTGCTGCTGAAAGAGCTCTACCATCCTCATACTTTTCATTTGAACATAAATAGTTACTATTAAGTGTTTTGGTAACAGTGACTAATAGTGTCCCCTAGGGATCAGTGCCTTTGAATGAATACAGTATCCCGTCGGAGGTAACTTCAGGCAATCAGCCGTATGTCCACCCGTGTCCAGCTAAAGCTGAGGTGAGTAGGGTTGCCTTAACCTCAAGGCTGTCTCCTTTAAACCCACAGTTTACGTTATCTAACAAGGATGAAGCATGATGGAAAAGAATTTAAAATAAGAATTATCTTTTTTTCATGTGCTCAAGATAAGTAAGGATCGTTTGCACGTTGGAAAGCATCCTGGAAAAGAAAACCTGGTAGCAAACCAAATAGAAATCTCCTGGCGGCCGCCCCTCTCCCCAGCTGTATTCAGTTATGGAACAGCTGTCCAAGAAAGCAAAGCATTATTTGTTCATTTCGAGCAATTTCAGAAAGCTGTTTTTTAACCCCCAGTAGTATTTTTCTGCAGCCTTCTAATCTCTGTAAGGGTTTTAAAAGATCTAATAACCCACACTTGTATCAGGCCTGAAGTTACCACTCAAGCATAAAGAGATGCCCAGTAAGTGTTCATGTGAAAAGAATTATAACCAGGGTTTTATTTCCTGCAAAATTTTGCACTGTGGCATATCATCATGTATAGATGTCCTGGCTCGTAGTCAGCGACAGTATCTACTGTCTGTTTCTCAACTACATGATAAATAATGTAAGATAAAAACCAGAGCTATAGACACAGACCTGCTAGAGAATGGACTTGAGGATATGCGGAGGGGGAAGGGTAAGCTGTGACAAAGCGAGAGAGAGGCATGGACACATATACACTACCAAACGTAAGGTAGATAGCTCGTGGGAAGCAGCCTCATAGCACAGGGAGATCTGCTCGGTGCTTTGTGACCGCCTGGAGGGGTGGGATAGGGAGGGTGGGAGGGAGGGAGATGCAAGAGGGAAGAGATATGGGAACATATGTATATGTATAACTGATTCACTTTGTTATAAAGCAGAAACTAACACACCATTGTAAAGCAATTATACTCCAATTAAAAAAAAACAAAAACAGAGCTATATGTATTCTTTGCATAACTACGGAACTGGAAACAACTATCGGGTCAATTTCTATTCTAAACGTTTCATCTTATAGAAAGGCTGGGTCTGTGCCGTTTTATGAGCTTATGATGATATGAAATGATATGAAATGCAGTTGGCGTGGTCTTTTGCGTTTGAGGCGCAGACCATTCTGATTTCGAAGCATCCATTTATTTCCTCTCTGTTTTTATTAAAGGGTTTAGGTTTCTGACTGGGAAGGCTAGTATTTGAATATATTGAAATTTGAGACTTAGAAAAAATTCAAAATGTTTGTGTTTTGGTTTTTCTTTGTGGTTGAATGTTTGCCGGAAAAGCTTTTATTTTAGTGAAAGTTGTACAGAATTGTAAATGGGCTCTTTGACTGTGAAACTGGGTCATAGTTTTAGTGAAAAAAAAATGTGGAACAAACCTGTTGGGTGGCTTCTAAGATTTGAAACTGATTCATTACAGGAAAATCATATGAGCTACCTTATCTCTTACTTAAAGCATTTAATATTGTATTTCAAATATTTGAAAAAGTATATATCATCGGGATTTTCTCTCCCCAGTAGCAAACTTGAATGTAGAAGGAAAATCTTTTATATGGTAGCCTTCCTGAGTCAGGCCACAAAATGATCAAATGTAAGATAAACCAATGTGCTTGTGACAGTAACATGAATTTAAATGCCAAGATCAACACAAAAGTCTGCCCACGTTCCATCACCATTATACTCTCTTTTCAAATACGTTATCTAGAAACCATTTGATTGAGACAAATTAAAAGTTAGTTGAATTACCTAAACTCTTCCATACCTTTCACTGGTAATTTTCAGCACTTTTCACTGCATAATATTACTATAACTATGGAGGTAGAACTAGAAGACACTTTCTTATGGGCATGATTGCCATATGGTATAAAATGATCTATTTAATATAAAAGCTTAAGTAGTTTTACCTGCTGTTTTTATATCTTTAATTAAAAGGGCTCCAGATGGTGAAGAGTGTTATAAAAATATTTTTGTATATCTTCTGTGCCTTCCTTGAGTTCCTTGATTGGGGAATTTTTTGCTTTTGTTGGTTTCCCCACTCCCACTCTACTTTTAAGAGTCTTCCTTATATGTGTTCAAAATCCCTGGCCATGTCGTATGTTTTAATTGAGGGGAGATGTATTTTTTCTTCTGTGGCAAACATGGGCTTTCTATTGGAATGAACAAGTGACAGAAAAGAGAGGCCGAGTTTCTGTGACTCAGTTCAGTGTGTTACCGAGCTCAGGTCCTCGCCACTTGAAAGCCAATATTCAAGAGACAAGTGTTGGTAGAAAGGAAAGGTTGCTTTATTGAGGAAGCCGGCAAACCGGGGAGAAGGTGGACTCATCTCCAAAGGCCAGCTCCCCCTTGTGGACCTGGGGACAAGAGTTTTGAAAGGGGAGTCAGTGCCTAGGTGGAGGGAGGGGGCTACGTCGGGCAGAACAGCACAGTCAGCAGTGACAGTCATCTTGAAATTGGCCCTGGGGTCGTCTGATCAGTGTCATCCTGATTGTTTAAGTACAGCTAATCTTTACTTCCAGGGTGGATCTGTTCCCATTTCCTTGAGGATAGTAATCGGAATTGTGGCAGCTTAGGTCATGGCTACAGTCTGCTCATCGTGTAGTTAACTTCTTCCACCTGGTGGGGTTTTCAGGCTCTACAGAACAGCTCGCAGGATGTGGCTCAGAATATTACCTATATCCCTTGAGGAGGAACTGAAGGTCTGTGACTTTATTTAATGACT
Organism: Phocoena sinus; assembly: GCF_008692025.1. NCBI lineage: Eukaryota > Metazoa > Chordata > Mammalia > Artiodactyla > Phocoenidae > Phocoena > Phocoena sinus. The sequence goes on from NC_045764.1 coordinate 6,921,492, forward strand.
CACTTATTATTATTTTGTCCTGTTTGACCGCTTTACTTTGCTTCTCCATCTTCTCATTTCTCTGATTAAATTCATTTTTTGACTAAAGGTTTTCTACAGACAAGAGGCAGGCAGAGGACATGGGGTTGGGGGGTCTGTTCCAGGAAGGCCCTGTGGGGTCCTGCTCAGCTTTAAATATTCATCCCATCCACAGGCTAGAATATTGACATGGGCATGTGTCCTGTGCTTCCAGAGGTCTCTTCAGCATCCTTTTGAGTCTGACTCTCTCCCTCTAGATAGCTACCCACACACCAGCCTTTTTGGTTGTTCTTGAACACTTAGATGGTCTTTATACTGAACTGGGAGTGGGAATGGGCATCCCACTGGCGACTTTATGGTTCTTCTTCTTCTTTTCTCCCTTCAGTTCCCTCTGAAGCTGCTTATCCCTCACGAACCATCAAGAGGCCTCTGAATTTCTTCCTGTGACTGTCAAATGTCACTGCTTTCCCAGGAACAGTTTGGGACTGCTTCATCTTTTGCTTTTAGCAAAAGGGACGGTACAAGCGTGGTCCCCAATAGAAAGCGTCTCTATACCCCCAGGCTGCGGGCCAGGCAGCGCCGCTCCCAGAGTAGCTGCACGTAGACCCCTAGAAAGTCTCCAAGGGATGGGAAGAGAATTAAAATATTAAGCACACTTAGAAGGGTATAAAGGAAGTTGAAATAAGCATAGAATTAAGCGTAACAGAGGAAAAGTAAGACTGCATATACCTCACAACCCCTAAAAAGTAACCAACCAAGTTGATATTTTCTAAACCCCCAGGGAGGAACCAGGTTTAGCCCTTGATAGGGGATTTGGCCCAAGGTGCCTGTCCTCCGAGGTCCAAAGGGGAGCGTCTTGGGTGACGAGAGCTGCTTGGAAGAAGATGAACGGCTTTCCCTGCAGGAAGCCGTCTTTCTGTTCGACGTGCTGTCCACATATGCATCCAGGCTCGTGACCCTTCTCTGTGTGGCGGTGGGATTTAGTTTCTCATCTGAGTAGCTCCTCCCATCCCAGAAGGGCCGAGCTGGACCTCAGCTCCACCCGGAAAAAGAGTCCCTGATCTCTTTCCTCCTCCAAATTCACTTGCCCTGGGAATTAAGGCGGAGGAGTCTTGAGCTCCTGGTGTCCTCATAACAAATGTCATCATGTCACTTTCCTGTGAAGAAAGTTCCAGGGTTACCCATCACTGGGATCATTCATCTCTATACCTCTTGGATTGCACACCTCTAGCAAGAAAAATGGAACATATGCCCCTAATATGTGTACATATAAATTACATTATGTCACATGTATCTGTATAAAATATTAGTACAACTGGATTTCTTTTTTAGGTAGAAATGTATATAAGTGAGTTCCACGCTTCAGGTTCGTGACCGCGGGCTTACAGGGTAAATCCAGACCGTATTTATGGCATCAGCCACCTCTGCTGCTGACCACAACCCTGCCTCCTGACCGTACAGGTTTTCTTTGCTCTCTGTCTGCAGACAGTTCACGCAGCCTCTGTTCAGGCCTCCCCTGGCCCCATCTGTCCTCAGGCCTCTGTGTTTCATGGGTACCTCTCTTTCTACACATGCCTCACTTTGTCTGCCATGACCTTCCTCTCTCCTTCTTCCTTGACTCTTAAAGGGCCATTTTTCTCCCCTGAGCAACTGTCAGCACCTTGTAATTTTTCATCAGCTTCCCCCTGAAGATAGCTGTTTAGATGGCTCTCCTGATAGACACCGAGAATCCCAGACATTGCTTGACTCTTTCCCCCTTGTGTCACCCAGGCCTGCTTCAGGACCCCTGGTGAGCAGAACACCATTTTTTACATTGTGTCAGAGAATGTGTGAGTTCATCTGTGGAATAAATTCATAAAAGGAGACCTTGTCAAAGTGTATGTGCATTTGTGACTTGGATGGACGTTGCCAGATTGCCCTCCAGAGGGGTAATGCCGACTCGTGTTCCCACCAAGAGGGAACGTTGAGTGCCCGTTTTGACACAGTTATGCCAACACGGTGTATCATCAAACTTTACGATTTTTGCCTGTCGGATGGGTGAAAACTGGTGCCTCACAGCTTTTTCTGTGATTTTGCTTAAACCTTCACTCTTGTTGAGGATTAGAAAAGAAAGTGATGGTGTCTTAAGAGGTAAAAAGGCCCCCTTTGGATGGAGGTGTCCATCCTGCCTCAGTCACTACGTCAGCATCTAGAAAACAGGTGCTAAAAGCTAGAATGGCTCCTTAGAAATAAAGAGCCAAGGGCATTGGATCCCTTAGAAGAACCTTCTCGTCATAAGAGCAGGGCCATAAGAAGCCGTTCACTTAGCAAGTACTAACTTTGCAGTTTGGATGGACACCAAAGTGCGTCCTTCCAACACATTGGGAGGGAGGAAGCCACCCCCTGGGGTGATGTCTGTGCATTCCCAGAGGCAGCCCAGACGGTCTAAACAGAAAATGCAGCTTCTCAAACCAAGGAATGCCTGTCATTTCAAACAGGCAAATTATACACAAGAGTACTCGTAGCATTATTTATAGTAATGCAAAGCTGAAACAACCGACAGGTCCAGAAGGGGATAATTATATGACATATCCATAAGATTGGAATGTTATGTAATCTTTAACGTACATTTTTAGTGACAAGGGAAAATGTCTGTATGCTAAATTTAAGTTAAAAATGTACAGGTAAAATATAATCTTCTTGCTATAGAAAGAAAAATGGCAATAAATCAAAAGCAAAAAAACCAAAACACAAAAACAGCAAAAACCTGAGAGGAAGTATGCCAGCATGTTAGATTTAGTTGCCTCTGGGAGATGGGGTTGTGTGGGGGGGATTTTTTTTTTCTTGCTGCTTCTTTATATTTTTCTGTATTAATTTTCTACCTTATACTGGTGGTCAGAGAGGAAAAAGGTAAAAATCTCAGCTCCCTCCAGCCCCTCCTTGTCCACAATAAAAAGGACATCAGACCGTCTTAAGGCCTGAGCTTGGGACTGAGGGGGACACCAGGTTGGTCCCAGGGGATCAGAGATGGGTTGCCAACGCGATCATGGTCTCAGCGAGCCTGATGTGGTAGAGGAAACTCTTTTAATTGAGGAGAGCGTTACTCAGACCTTTGCGAATAAATCCGTGTTTGCAGATGTACTGAGTCTATTAGAACTATGGGATAATGTGGTATTAAAGGTGATTTTTCCAGGGCCCTGTCACAAGCACCCTCCACAGTAGAGAAATTCAGCCACAGAGAAGGAGGCCCAGCCGTATCTTGTGATGGTGATGATGGTGATGATGATGGTGAATGATGGTGATGGTGTTGATGATGGGATGGTGATGATGGTGATGGTGATGATGGTGATGGTGGTGATGATGGTGGTGAAGATGATGGTGATGATGGTGGTGATGATGGTGAAGATGATGGTGATGATGGTGGTGATGATGGTGAATGATGGTGGTGATGATGGTGGTGATGATGGTGATGATGGTGAAGATGATGGTGATGATGGTAGTGATGATGGTGGTGATGATGGTGGTGATGATGATGGTGATGATGGTGGTGATGATGGTGGTGATGATGGTGAATGATGGTGATGATGGTGATGGTGATGATGGTGATGGTGGTGATGATGGTGGTGAAGATGATGGTGATGGTGGTGGTGATGATAGTGATGATGGTGAAGATGATGGTGATGATGGTGGTGATGATGGTGAAGATGATGGTGATGATGGTGAAGATGATTGTGATGATGGTGATGATGATGGTGAATGATGGTGATGATGGTGATGATGGTGATGATGGTGAAGATGATGGTGATGATGGTGATGATGGTGGTGATGATGGTGAATGATGATGATGGTGATGATGGTGATGGTGAAGATGTTGGTGATGGTGATGATGGTGGTGATGATGATGGTGAATGATGGTGAATGATGGTGATGATGGTGATGATGGTGAAGATGATGGTGATGATGGTGATGATGGTGGTGATGGTGAATGATGGTGATGATGGTGGTGATGATGGTGATGATGGTGATGATGGTGAAGATGATGGTGATGATGGTGGTGATGATGGTGAATGATGGTGATGATGGTGATGATGGTGATGGTGAAGATGTTGGTGATGATGGTGATGATGGTGGTGATGATGGTGAATGATGGTGATGATGGTGATGGTGATGATGGTGGTGGTGATGATGACGATGCTGATGTTGATAATGATGGTGATGATGAATTATGATGATGGTGATGATGATGATGATGGCGACGACAACGACACTAGTACCAGCTGACGTGTACGGAAGGATAGCTACGCGCCAGGCACAACTCTAAATGTTCTGCACTTATCACACCATATAATTTACACACAAAGTGTACAATGGGTTAAATGTTATTACTTCTCCCATTTTTCAGATGGAAAAACCAGGAGAAAGATTAGATAACTCAACCCAGTCACCCAGCTAGTAAATGGCAGAGCTGCATAGCTTCAGAGTAGAACCCAGTCTACCTTTTTTTATCAGATGGATTTAATGGGTGTAAGCAGGTCAGGGGAGAAGGAACTTTGGGTGGTGATGGAAACTTCTATATTTGTATGCATTGTGGAGGCAGTTACATGGGTGTGTACCTTTGTTACCATTCACCCAACTGTGCACTTAAGATGGGGTATAATCTAAATTATACCTCTGTCAAGTTGGTTGTTTTAAAAAGGGCTGGAGGTATCCTGTTTTCCTAATTCCAAACTGGAGTCTGAGAATTTACTACTGTGATATGAGGACAGGTGAGGCCCATCCACAGCACACACCCTGACTCCAGAAGAAGAGGATAGAGTGATGGCCCAGATGGAGCTGGTTCAGCCCCTCTCCTGCTGCTACAGCCTTGCAGGCTCGGGGCCTGAGACGCAGTCCGGGGGGGTGGGGGGGATGGGGAGCAGGGCATCACATGACCCTGACCTTCCCTCCAGGCAGAGCAGGAAGGCAGGCCATTTGGGGGTCATGCTCCCCTCTGTGGGGTTGGGATGAATTGCCTTGATCTGCCCAGGGATGCGGAAGGGGGCCGGAGTCCCTTGAACTCTTTCCCCGGAAATTACATGATCTGCACAGAGAACTCCCTGCCACGTTCAGCTGTGGTGTTGGGTAGCTGGCCAGATGGGCTCAGTAACCATCTGTCTTATACAGTGCACATGGTTCATGCCCCAAATTATGCTTTTCCCCGTATTGCTGGCCTTAAAAAGACTTGCAAATAGGCAACGCTACGAAAGTTCAGATCTACGAGTGCCCAAGTCTACTGTGTTTTTAACAATGTGTGTTTGGTTAATCAGCTAAATTAAAGAATTCTAAAACCTGCCAAATGGGTTTCTCTTCTCTTTCTCTCTCTTTTTTTTTTTTTTTTTTTTTGCCAATAACAGCAGGATCTCAGTTAAGATGATGGCATGCCTTCAGGCCTATGTTTTTATACCATTGTATGTGGCCTCCGGTTTTGAGGTCCTTTCCAGTGACAGGGTGGCGGTTTGCTACCTGAGACTGTATGATCAGACTCGTAACATCTCACCCCTCCGTGTCATCGGGCTTTGGCAGTGGGAGTTGGCTTCTCTGCTTCTGATCAGGGAAGCACATTGTCAACAGGAAATATCTGTCAGTGAGACAGAGGTGACTTAGGGCAAGAGCATGGGAGGAGAGGCCAGATCTCTGTGAGTCCTGTCCTGTCCTCAGTCCACAGGGCAGGAGCAATTCCTGCTTGCTCAGAGTGTGGACTCAATGAAATTCTGCTCAGTTCTGGCAGGAAGCAAGTTGCCCTCGCTCAGGAACGGTGGAGACTTGCTTTCCTGAGATCATGTGCTCCTGCAAACTCAAAAATACATTTTTTTCATTTTTCTCCAAATTCAGGATGACAGAGTGGAGAGTGAGTGCAGTTATCCACCTAGCAGTGCTATCTTTTTCTTTACCCTTGCAATGTTTATTTATTCACCTTAACTTTCCTTTTAGATTGGATGCACTTTATTATAAAAGACTTGGAAATATACAAAAGCACAAAAGTTAAAATCTACGCATGCCCAGGTCTCCGGCGTTTTAAAAATGGTCACTTCCTCTACTATACATAGTAAAGTTGACTTGTGAAAGTTTATCTAGTTGATGTAGAGGCCACCTATGGTTTAGATACTGTCGTCTCCAAATTCTTGCTGGGTTGGGTCTTTAGGAGGGAAGCTAAGTGTTAATCTTTGACTCCCGAGGCCCCAGTTAAGGTAGCGAGGAGAGAGAAGTTACAGAAGGGAAAATTTTAGGTCAGGAAAAGGAAGGATTTTCTAGTATCCAAAGCTATTGGGCCATGGAATAGGCTGCTGCCTTGGGCAGGGAATCCAGGGGCATTTCAGCCACAGATGCTGGAAGTCTCCCTCCTGAATCTTTCAGATTCCCTTTCTCCAGCTGCTGATTCCTGGAACAGAGAGAAGGTTCTGTGGCTGCAAAGCAGCTCATGCTGTTGAGAGTAGGAGTTCCACCTGTTTCCATGGTGGATGAAACACGTTCTCGTCAAGGGCTGTTCAACTCCAGGACCCCCTGGAGCTGGCTCCCCAGCACCATGCTCTGTTCCTGGCATCCAGGGAGGTACAGAGCTCGCGCCAGAATGAACACGGCACTCTGCTTACTTCACCAAGAGCATCTGGCTCAAAAAGAAAGTGCTGAACTCCGCTACCAAATGTTTTAAGAAGTCGGAGTTCAATTTGCAGACGGCAATTCTGTGGACCTCTGAGTGGCACAGTCCTCCAGGTGTGGGGCGGCAGGTGAGGGCTCAGAGCAGGTGGTACTCCAGGCCACCCTGCTCTCTCCAGCCCCGCCCCGCTGGCTCCAGCCAGAGCAGTCTCCACACGCCCTTAGCTTCAGCGTAGTGTTTTAAAGAAGGGACTCGAAGGCCGAACAGCGTTGGGAACCTCCCCCACGTAACAGCAGACTCACTTCACAGCTCAGCAGCAACGTGGCAACGGGGGCTTGGGGTGAGGGTGACAGGTCAAGTAGGAGTATCACCTCCACATCTCACCTTGCTTCTTTGGACCTCGAACATTCTTTCCTGTTGTTCTTTCAAGAGCACTTGTATAAGCAGGGGACTCTTTATCTCCTTCTTTGGTGACCTTCTGATCTGGTCAGATTTGAAAGGCAGTTTCTGGTACTTGGATGGTAGGCAGCTTTGGGGGAATAGAAAAAGTGCACCAGACCTAGCAGATGTGAGCCGAGATTTCAGTCTAAGCCCCCAGAGCAGCGTTTTAGAGCTTATTTAAGGGGAGTCCCAGGATAAATGGAGATCCCGCCTTATTGACTATTCATTTTTAATGGCAAGAGGGAGATCACATCTGTTTAAAGGAGGAAACAAAAGCATTTGCACAGAGAAGGTCACTTCACACAGACTGGAGCCTTCAAATGCCATTCCCTACTTTTGCAGCAAATGGGTCAAAAGTAATTAAAAGGGAATATGGGTTTAATTTTTTTTCTGTCTCTTCTCTCCATTCTAATTCATTGAAACATTAAAGTCAAATGGAAATTTTAGAAATGATACGTTGAGATTATACCTGTGCTGGCAGAAAGCTTGTCTCGTACGATGCTTATAAATGTACAAAAGCCTGCTCAGTCTTCATACAGGAATGCTTAGGCTTGGAATTTAAAATATGTAGCCCATTTTTGGAAAGGAAGGCAATAGTTGTAAATGTGTATTGTTTGGGGACCAGGGAGGACCATGTGGGCTGTACCTGCAGGCAGAGCAGATGATGCTTAGGGCGCCCTCCATCCTGCATCCCTTGGGTTCCCTGTGCTCGCTGCTACCTGGGCTCTGTCCCTCCTGGGACTTTTCCCTTCCCCCGTCGTTCCTGATGGCTAAGGTCCATCGTGCCATAGAGCTGCTTTCCAGCCCTGGGAGGTGGAGAGGGAGGGAGAAGATTTCTGGAGGGTCGATGCTGAAACCCAACAGATCTTTATCCAAGAAGAAAGTTTCGTTTCAAAGACAGGCCAGGTGGGGAGTGCTTTTAGAGAGCTTTTAGTATAGGGGGCCGGCTGCTGCTTCTCTGCAGAGCCAGCCTGGGCTGGTCATGGGGTACTGCATGGCTGGGCCACAAGACCAGTCCAGCTTGCCTCTCAACTCTGCCATCTTTAGGGTATTTTTAAGCATTTTAGGTCACACTTGCCCTTACTGTAAGCAGGGAACCTTACCTGCTCTGTGTCCTGAGATTGCTACTAAGATCAAATAACAGAACCTATAATGATAGTTCTTTGGAAACTGTAATATTCCATACATATATAAGGCTTAAAAAAATCATTTTTATGGTACTATTTCCCACCAAATTCCTCCCTCACCAAACTCGTTCCCTAGATCCACACCCGCCCCCTTGCAGTCATGGCAAGAGAAATTGGAAACGGGTCATTCTTTTACATATTTGGTCTTTCAAGGCCAAAAAGAAAATTTAACTAACAAGTACAATTGGTTGGTGAAGCTCAACTTTCTCTTACAGTCAGAATGGTTGGTCCTAGACCCAGAAGACAACTTTATTTCTGGTGCTTAAGAATAAACCCCAGAGACCTACCGAAGTTTGAGATCAGAATTTAGAAATTAAACATACCTTTTATGTTCTTCTTTCCTCCCAATTGAAGATTCACCCTATCATTAAGCAAAAATAATTTAATGATCACCAAAAGGTTTCTACATTAAAATGTTAGCATTTCCTGTGTTTTTAATTAATAAAAGCATAGAAAATACAGATTACCTTCAAGTCCTAAAGCAAGCATTTAGAAGTTAGATTCCTCACTTCCAAAAATTCTGTTTGTTTGTGGATTTAATAAATTCACATGCTATTGAGTATGTCATTTTAAAGCAATGCTGGGGTTTGTTTTAGGTAGCTTTTAAATTGTTAGTTGTGGGGCTTCCCTGGTGGCACAGTGGTTTAGAGTCCGCCTGCCGATGCAGGGGACACGGGTTCGTGCCCCGGTCCGGGAAGATCCCACATGCCGCGGAGCGGCTGGGCCCGTGAGCCATGGCCGCTGAGCCTGCGCGTCCGGAGCCTGTGCTCCACAACGGGAGAGGCCACAGCGGTGAGAGGCCCGCGTACCGCAAAAAAAAAAAAAAAAATTGTTAGTTGTGAAAATATAATTACTTGAGTATCAGTTAATACAGTAAATATTACATTAGAAAATAAGGTAAACTTGGTTTCTGCTTACCTCTAATATGTATTCATGTTTAAGTTATCTACATCCATTAATTCATTGTTCACAAATTACATGGTAATAAGGAATGAGCAAGAAAACAGAATGTTCAAAGTTTAAAGTAGGACCAGATTTGCAACACGAAATAGCTGTTCGTGTTAAGGTTGTATTTGTTTTTTTAAAGTTGAAAAACTAGAGCAGCTATTTATGGAAATATTGATCAAAATAGGCTTTGTCGAGGTGATTTGTCTGAGCTGTTCCATATCTTTAAAAACTAACTTTCTGTTTTTAAAAACTATATGTTAGCATATGTTTTCTATTTATAAGACTTTCTCTTTATCCCCCTAGCATTTATTAACTTTCTCAATGAAGTAACGATTTTGCTTTCTGGCTAATTGCAATACACGCCCTTCCTAAGAAAATCCTGTGTGTACTTGGACTGTATACTTGGACATGGAGTAGAATGTATTGCTCTTGGATTGTATGCATAGCAACCACTGTTTTTAAAAGATTAAGGTGTGAATATGGACAGCATGAGAATGATAAAAATGTTTCATTATTTCTAATAATTAAAGGTAAAAGTCTTCATTTCCCCACCTTGCCTCCCTGTTCCTAAAAAAGCACTAAATATTCAACTAGTTTGTTGACTGGAAAGGAAACATCACAATGTTGGAAGAATATATTTACATTCTTGTGGTGGTCGACGTTACTGTTTTGGAGTTTTCCTCAAGTTCCTTCCTTTTTTAGGATAAAATCATAACTATTTAATCCTGTGTGTGCCCTGTTAGCTCAAGCTTTTTAAAACCCCATAGGTGTTTTGCAAAGTTCATGGGTTCACTAGGCAAGTAAGTAGGAAGTTGTAGGATTTGTGCTGATTCACAACTTCCTGAAAAACAAGTCAAAGTTTTTGCCCCATTGAGGATGCATGGATGGTGTCATCCATACACCTGGGTCAACACATGGGAGCAGGAAATAAGATCACTCAACAGAGACCATCTCAACAGTACAGTGGATCCAAACGTGTGTCTGCACCCACAAAATGTCATAACCCAAAGCCCTGGAAAGGCTCACCAGGTCACACCAGAATTACTGTGGAATGATGGAAAGCCTTGTTCTAGAAAGCGTGCCCTGGCAGAGGTGATCACCACGGTGGATGTTTGCTGAATTTAGTTCTGATAAGAAGGTAGATGTGACCTCATTGAGCAGAAGAATGGGAATCTGGAAGTAATTGCTGGTTCTCTGTGTGCAAGTTGTCGTATTTAGGATGCAATTTTCTGCTACTGCCCTCATTTCTATTTTTTGGGTCGTCCTTGAGAGTCTTCACCCCCAAATTGGACGATCGTGACCACCAATTTCAAAAGGACATCTCATCCTAAAAAAGCTAAGTAAATGACTCTAAATTTCCCGATATTGACGACAGGATGATTTAAACATTTTTCGTTTGCACGATTCTAATACTTGAATGTGACTTTTTCAAAGGAGAACCAAAAATACGTTAGCTGTCATAGCCCCAGTGAAAGACCTGAGCTTAAATCCGTAACTTAACATCTTTTTACATCAACCGATTCAGATAAATGTGCTTCTGGGTGTGAAGATGGGGGTGGGTCCTGGCAAGAAATGTCTGTACATTTCTTGCACGCGAATGTGAAACCCACGATCATAATATGCGTGGACCGCTCGGGTGGGTCCTTTGCAGGTCACTGTCCAATGCTGTCAGACCGTGCCCTCGTGATATATTGAATCTCTTCCACTCAGAGCCTCTGTCCAGGTCTCTCTCCTCACCTGTGTTGAGAAGGGGGGTCAGTTCAAGTTCAGGTTTACTCTTCCTCCTATTTCTGTCCCCACTGTTATGCACCCCACATATGCACCAGCGAGCCTCTCTCTGTGGTCTTGGGACTGGACTTCACCAGGAATCCCCCCATTATTTCTTCTGCCAACAGTCTCTTTCTGTTGTGGTCCATTTTGCATAGTGTTAAAAATGTAATTGCTTCACTCCCCTGCTCAGAAATCTTCAGTCACCCTGAACGGTTGAGGGTCTGCAATTCCTCATTCACTGCCTACTACATGAGGTCCTTTATAGCTGTCACAGAGTCTGGAAGGTAACTTAGAGTTCACCAGGTCTGACCTAAGCGCTCTATTGTGCCTGGCTGACAAACCCTCTTCTCCTCTTGCTGCCGAAGTATTTTCTGTGATATGGAACATACTGTTTCTTCATGCATCCGAGACCTTTTAGAAAGTTCTTCGTCATCACGAGTGTAATCCTAACTAATTCTGCACCAATTCTCTGTTCATGGCTTATCCTCAGCCAGGAAAACCTTGAGTCATCCACTGTTTTAAAATATAAATCGTATTATTATTCAGGTATGGGGAGGCCAACAGACCAGGAGCTGACTGCCCTTGAAGAGATACTTTGTTATACTCAACAGTTCCCAAGAAGAAGGGGTACATCACTCCACAGGGGGACACATGGGGAAGCACCAGGGACAGTTAGGAGGCAGAGGGACTGAGGGGAAAGCACAGGACAAGAGCCTTTATTGTGGTTTTCTCGGGAAGGAATGGGTGAAGCCGAGTAAGCAGGCCAGGCAGGGTTAGGATTGTGTAGTTTAAATGATTTCGTAGTCTCTGGGGCATGGGAACTGTCTGTAGTTGTCTGATATCAGGCCCCGGGGAGATTAGAGCATGTGGATAGTGGCCTGGGGCTGGAATTGAGTCCCATGAAGGAGGTGGGTGTGGGTGTGTGTTCTGGGTGGGTTAGTTTGCATCTGAAGGCAACTCAAACGTGGGCCCTCCAAGATAGTACTTTGCTATCACTAGGAATCAACTAGCCTTAGGAATTGCAGTCCCATGAGAGTCAGCAAAGCCCCAAGATGTCAAAGCATCAAAGTACAGAATAAAAAGACATGATTCGTACACCTGCCAACCTTGACTGTCCCATCTCAGGTACAAACCAGCTCTGTCACCTTGAATGAGAAACTCCAGCTCCTCATGGATGCAGTGGAGATGTAAAGGCTATAGCACAGCCAAGAGCTCATTCTTTCTTCCTCGTGGAGGTGAAGCCTCCCACAACTCCCACTACTTTGCCCCCATCCCCAGGTTCGCAGAAGTTTCAGTCACCGGCAGTCTCTCCCTCCCTGATAATGTGCAGGGAAAGTCATCAGCCATGGGCCGCCCTGGAACTTCACTTTAATCTCTTTCATATGTGGACTTCCCTGCCTACATTTGTATCCTGAACACCTTGGGCCAGTGGGGTGCCTTTGGGATGCAGTCATTGGCCCTGCCACTCTTAGAACTTTTGAGTTCTTGGCCTGCACCAAATGACTATTCCCTGTGCACTCTACACCTGTGACCCATTCGACAGGTGACATTTAATAATGCCTTTGTGGGCTTCCCTGGTGGCGCAGTGGTTGAGAGTCCGCCTGCCGATGCAGGGGACACGGGTTCGTGCCCCGGTCCGGGAAGATCCCACATGCCACAGAGCGGCTGGGCCTGTGAGCCATGGCCGCTGAGCCTGCGCGTCTGGAGCCTGTGCTCCGCAACGGGAGAGGCCACAGCTGTGAGAGGCCTGCGTACCGCAAAAAAAAATAATAATAAATAATGCCTTTGTGAAGGCAGAGCTAAAAATAGCATCGACTTCCAAGTATAAGACAAAACATGGCAGACCTTCTGTGCTACAACTTGGAAAAATTATCCATCTTACGTTGCAGAATTATTAACCGAGTTGGCTGTGAATAGCGTGGAGCTCTTATTTTTCAAGGCAAGAGCGGAAAATAAAATCCCTTTATTGACATTGATGCCAGTACACGAGCTATGAAAGTTAGAAGGCAAAATGTTGATCCATTTGGCACAAACGAAGAACCAATTCTATAAACGTAAACAGTGTGGAAAATATTGTGTGCTGACGATCGCTGTGGAAAAACGTCACAAGGACCAAGTACGCTGTTGTTCAGGAGAGTCAGATTTTTCTTCCCCCTCAGATGAAGCAAGAAAGTTAAATTGTGAAAGCTTTTAAATTTCTTAGAAAACCCCTATAAGTTGGATTTCGTAAATATCGGTGTTAATTAGAACATTATAAGGTTTATCCATTCTATATATAAAAGTTGGCATTGCTAATCCCAACCTCCCACTCCATCCCTCTCCCTCCCCTGTCCCCCAGAACCACAAGTCTGTTCTCTATGTCTATGAGTCTGTTTCTGTTTTGTAGATAGGTTCATTTGTGCCATATTTTAGATTCCACATATAAATGATATCGGTATTTGTCTTTCTTTTTCTGACGTACTTCATGAGTACGATAATCTCTAGGTCCATCCATGTTGCTACAAATGGCATTATTTCGTTCTTTTCTATGGCTGAGTAGTATTCCGATGTATATATGTACCACATCTTCTTTATCCAGTCATCTGTCAATGGACATTTAGGTTGTTTCCATGTTTTGGCTATTGTGAGCAGTGCTGCTATGAACATGGGGTACGTGTATCTTTTTGAATTATGGTTTTCTCAGGGTATATGCCCAGGAGTGGGATTGCTGGATCATATGGTAATTCTATTTTTAGTTTTTTGAGGAACCTCCATACTGTTCTCCATAGTGGCTGCACCAATTTACATTCCCACCAACAGTGCAGGAGGGCTCCCTTTTCTCCACACCCTGCCCTGCATTTAAACAAACATCCTTGAAGAGAGAGTCCACAACCAGGGTAATCAGTGCCTGGCTCACGAAGTGTGCAGAAATGCAAGAGCCCAGGGAGAATTCATGTTCAGCAGAGCCTAACAATGACTTTTGCCACCCCTCCAGCTCCCTGTCACCTTGGGAATTGTCAGCAGTGGGTGTGAAGGAGAAAGGGAATCTTCCGTGAACCGTACTCAGCTGTGGTCAGCTCCTTGCATGAACCTTTTCGGGAGGGCTTTTATACACTTCCTGAAGACCCTCGATGATCCTTGTTTCAGAGTCAAATGCTGGGAGAGAGGAAGCTCATTAAGCCCCCACTGTGTGCTATGCTGCATGCCAGCACCTTACCCTTACTGTCTCACGACAGCTCCCTGAGATGGTTACGGGGGGGCATCACCCCCATTTTTCTCCAGACAGGAAAACTCCAGTTAAGAGCACGAAGCAGTAAGTGGAGAGATGAGACTCAAATCCAGGTGGTCAGAGCCCCAAGCCCTGTGCTCTGAAAAACACAGTCTTTTAATTTTTCTCCCATCGAGAGGCTTTTGGAGGAGGAAGGGCTGTGAGGGGTGGTTTTGAGATTTTGTTTCACCAGGTAAAGTCAGAGGGATACTGGCAAGGAGGCAAGATAAGGAATGACCTTGTGCCCACAGACGCCTTACACACGTCATCCCCGTCCTGCGAATCCTACAATGTTTTCAAGGCAGTTGGAACCCCTGTTTTATGGTTGAAGAAATGGAGGCTCCAGGAGGCTGATGGACTTGACTGAGACCACACAGCTCCTAAGCGAGGAGCCTGGTAGCCGACCCCAGATAGGTTGGCTGTGAGCCATGCGTTCTGTACACACTCCCCGGTAGTCAGGTATGTGCACATGGAAGACCCTGAAGTGCCCCAGATAATTAAGCTTCTTCTGAAACAGGAAAGGAAAAATTTTATGGGTACATAAAATTTTTTAAATATATTTTAAAAAATTTTTAATTTTTATACAATTTTTAAAGGTTACTTTCCATTTACAGTTCCGAAAAGAAGATTTTAATAATCGGTTCACTGTAGCTTGTTAGATATCTCTTTCTTTGGAAAGATAACCACTGCTCTCACTACCGCTGCTTCAAGGACCTTTATCTTTCTCTCATGTACTTCAAGTACCAGCGAGCCTCACACACTTGGGCCATTCACAGCCTTCCAGTGAGCCTCTTCTGCTTGCCTTTTTTGACCCTTTTTTAAATTCTAAAAGTACTTAATGTCAGCTTTCTCCCAGCCAGCTCCATTTAGCACTTTCTAACTGGTCTCTTCCTAGAGAGAGAAATGACTTGCTAAAACAGATTTCTTTTAATAATAAACATCTGAAGCCTTCTGATTCAAAAGAAATGCCATGTAATCTTGGTCTTGACCAAGCCCTGGACAGACGTATTAAAAATGCATATCTGGGGCTTCCTTGGTGGCGCAGTGGTTGGAAGTCCGCCTGCCAATGCAGGGGACACGGGTTCATGCCCCGGTCCGGGAGGATCCCCCATGCCGCGGATCGGCTGGGCCCGTGAGCCATGGCCGCTGAGCCTGCGCGTCCGGAGCCTGTGCTCCGCAACGGGAGAGGCCACAACAATGAGAGGCCTGCGTACCGCAAAAAAAAAAAAAAAAATGCATATCTGTAAATATAAGGAGATCTGGAAAGACACAAACACACACACACACACACACACACACACACACATGCACGCAGAATTTTTCCTCCACCAGGTTCCCTTGGCAACCTATCCACAAGCATCTTCCAACACATCTTTAAAGCTTGGTTGAGGTGTGTATGTAAATTTTATAGACGTGCTTAATATTGCTGATTAACTTCATGGTTTCTGGATTCTTCTGAATTCTCTTAAGGGAACTTTTATGCCTCTGTGACAAGTTTAAAATACCAACAAAACTGAAGTCATGTTCAAGTGGTTTCTATGGTAATTTCCTTACAAATACTTGTGGGTCCTCTTTCAAGGCAGTATTGCATCATCATTATTCTCTTGTTTAATCGTGAAGGAGATTGTGCGAAGCTTAGAGAAACATTTACCGTATTTACATTTTCCTGTTGTAGTTGTTACGTACTTTCCCATATCTGAGAAAACGAGGAAATTGTTAGGTTTATATATATGCATTGATTTTTCTGGAAAAGTTCTTTAAAGTTGGAACTACAACTTTTCTTTTTAGCTATGTTTAGCATCATTCTGGTGTTCAATAACTGCTTCAATTCTAATTACTTTTGAACAGTTAAAGCTTTCTTTTATTTTAAATCGGTTTGAATTTTTTTCAGAGGTTTCCCCCAAGACAAGCAGTCATATTTTCATGTAGTGCTTTAAAGTGAAATCTACATGATTCCTGCTGCCATTTTTAAAAAACTGGGATTGTGTCAGTGGCATTTGCTGTCAGATAATTTTTTAGGTGAGATCATAGAAACACTGTGAAATTATTTTGCTTGGGAGCACTTGGTTATATACGTAAGTTGTACAGTTCAATCAGGTATATCCAGCAATGGTTTTCAGGTTATCCTGGGACGTTTAACCTAAATAACCCCTTGATTAGTGGCAAGAGTGTAATCACTTTATAGTTACTTTTATAGCATAACCTGTATGTGGAACCAGCCTCAGAAAGTCTCATGTTGTACCAGGCGCAATAACAGAGAATGACTCCTGCCATTTAACTTATTGGTGAATAGATAAACCTAACAGCATCCTTATCCAAAAAGTTGTAGGAGGTTGTTGGCATTTGAGTATTGCATTTTCTATTTCCATTATAGAGTGTTTCATGTGGGGAGAAGAAGGCATCCTGTCACTTGAAAAGTCATCGAAAAGGTCGATGTCATACATGTCATACATGTGTGTATCATGTATCCTGTATGCATTTATCAGAGCTTCTTTAATTGCCATACTTCTGTGATGAATGTTTATTGTGTATTTCGACATTCTTGGCAACTTGACGATGTCGGTTAAAAAGCGTTGTTAACAAGATGATCATTGGTGTGATCCTCACACATACGTCTTACGGGAAGAGGGAGGAATCCACTGATTTACGGCCCCAGGGATCCTAGCAGCCCTGCCAAGACGGAAGTTCATGTCTGGGAGGGACAGACACGAGGGGTTGAGGTGAATGTTCGTGTGCAGAGCCTGCAGAGATAGTGATGGTGAATAAGCTCAAAGCACGTGCCCTGCGGAAGGCGGGCGGCCAGCAGGAGGGCGCCTGGGGACAGCCCTCGTTGGCTGCTTACACAGGGCTCTCGTCCGTGTTCCAAACTGAAGCTGTGACCGTGAGTCACCACGGAGCCGTCTTTTCATGAAGTTCAGGTAGGAGTCAGTTGCCAGAAACTGGAGAACACAGAAAGGCACAAAATGAGATCCTGAGTTCCCAGGGCTGCCGCAGCAAACATATCTCATATGCTTTTTCAAGTGGGTAGAAATTCAAATGGAGGTACGGAGATCACAATCCTCCACTGAAAACTGAGGGACACTTTTACAAGGAAAGCCTCGTGTGGGTGGGAATTCTGTGTCAGATATTGTGACCGCAGCTTGATAGAGAGGTTTTAGGGCAGCGCTTGGTACGGTCAAGAGCCAAAGTTGCTTGAATAGAGAACAGGCGCTGAGGGGAACATCAGTGACGCTAGGAGGGACTAGTGCCAGCACACGTGTCCCCTGACACTTGCCTGCATCCGTCCCTTCTCTTCTTCGCAGAATACCAAACTGAATATTATTTTTAGGATGAAAATACACAAAAATTGCCAAAAGCTTTAGTGCAGCTAGAAACTGGGTATCAGGGAGTCCTAGGATGTACAAACTGTAGCAGATTTTTATTGAGCTATATTGTATACTTTATTATATATAATAGATAATATATCAATATAAGAATATGTCATAATATTTATATAACATCCTGTAGTACACTATATGTTAATTTATATAATACAGAATATAACTAATGTTAGTATCTAATGCATGTGATATATTAATACCTAGTATAATTATATAATTAATATATAATGCGATTATTAATATTGCTATATTGTTATCATATAACATATGTATACACTATATTAATATAATTTATTAATAACTGATATATTAATATATGTTAATACAGATTATATAATGCACGATATTATAGATGATAGCTAATATTATACAATCTATAATATTATGGATAGGTCTTTTTTAGAAAACATAATTTGCTTGAAGGATATGAGTCACTAATTTGGGGAAGAAAATAAAATCGAGCACTATATAAGATGCATGTACGTTCTGTGAGACCAGAGAAAATAAATTATAAGGAAACACTAGTGTAACTAAGCGCATTCTCCTCTCATCAGGTTACAAAGCAAGGTAAACCTTTCATGTTTCTAAAAGAAATCAAATAAGTGGATAGAAAGCTGCCCCTTCACGTGTTGGGCAGCTCAGGATGTACCTGGAATTGCTGTATAAGGACTGGCAATTCCACGTATACGGATACTGTTAAGCGTTAGCACCAAGTAATATAGGGCAGGATCTCTTAGAGCAAAGTTCTGGTAACATTTTAAATGTAACCTCCCATTTAGAAAATGTTTTTAAGTGAGCGAGTAATTTTTTATATTTTGACTTAAGAGATGGAAATCCGTTGTGACTCCCCTGAATTTGGGTTAAGTATAACTAATTACAGTGCTGGAGGCTCTGAGTCGAGTGACTTGCTTTTCTGCTGCTTTCCCTGGTGGTTGGCAGCCACAGGGGGTCCAGGCAGCTTGGGATAAAAGCCTTTGCTTGATCTGCTGGTGGAAACGGACTTTCTTTCCACAGAGCCCCACGGCCAACCCAGCAAACACTGGGTTCCCAACGAGGTGGGTTGCTGTGGAAACCAACAGCTCTAAACACCAAAAGGGAAGAAAAAAATTAAAAGCCCAGAATCAAGGCCAATTTGAGGGAATATAAAAAGGCATGAAGAATGGTCCGAGGGAGCCAAAATCTTCACAGAAAGAAAGAAAAAAAAAAAGATGGAGCCCACAGGCTTCACTTTCCCTTGCATGATGAGCCAGAGTTTGTTCGAACAGCCCGGAGGCTGTTCATTCCGCCGGCGAGAGTGGTCCTCTCAGCTGTGCTCCCAGTGACAGCCACAGAGGGCGCTGTGATCCGGAGTAGTACCTGTTAGCAGGTGACTGTTAGATGGAGAATGTTGGTTTTGGAGTCTGCGTGAGAAGTTATGAAATAACTGGCTTCTGTCATTTGTAGAAAAATAACTAAAGCCGTGAATTATTAGTTGAAGCTGAAAGGGGAGAAGACAAGGCATGCTTGCTGCGTGGCCTCCCAGTGTCTGCAGGCAGTTCTGTTAAACTGCACCTGTGAAGGATGCACTGCGATTCCTTCCTCTTGGCCCTGCCGTTATGTTTGCTTTAAATTGCTGTGTGGGTGCCTCCTCTCCAACTAGCAGTCTGAAACAGACTTGTCGCATTGAGTTCTGAGTCTGTGGCCAATAGAAAGGAGATGTTGAGAAGGTCATGCTGGACTAAAAGAGAATGTTTAGTGCTCTACCCATCAAGCAGGTGCTCTTCGAAAATGGACTGGTTCGTGCCTGCAGAGTCAAACTCTTCCAACCTGCCAAGAGCAAAGGAGTTCTGAATCCTAGTGGAGGTGTGATGCAAGAAGAGGTCTGAGCCACACACCCACGGGTCCACCCACCGTGCTGCAGAATTGGAACCCCTGATGGGGACTGTGGTTTTCAGGGTTCTCCAGAGAAACAGGACCAGTAGGATGCACGGACATTTAGGAAGAGATTTATTCTAAGGAATTGGCTCCTGTGATTATGGAGACAAGTCCCAAGGTTTATAGGGTGAGTCAGCAAGCTGGATGCCCAGGAGAGCTGGTGGTGTAAGTTCTAGTTCAAAGGCTGGCAGGCTTGAGATCCAGGAAGAGCCGAAATTTCAGCTCAAGTCTGAAAGCAGGAAAAAGCCGATGTTCCAGTTCAAAGGCTGGCAGGCAGGAGGAAGTCTCCCTTTACTCTGGGAAAGGTCAGCCTTTTTGTTCTCTTCAGCCCTTCAACTGATTGGCGAGCCCCACCCACATGAGGGAGGCTGAGCTGCTTTGGTTAGTTAAATGTTCATCTCCTCCAGAAACACCCTCCCAGGCACACTCAGGATAATGTTTGACCAAACATCTGGGCACCCTTATGGCCCCGTGAGGTTGACATATACCATTAACCATCACAGATACTGAGAAGGAAGGCCAGGGGGTGGGAGGAGAACCAGGTGGGTGCAATTTCAAAGAGATGGTCCTCTGTCGTATAGAGTCATCCCAGGACAGCACAGAACCTGAGGGGTGCAACCCACCGCTTCCCACTCCAGCTAGGGAGCTCACAAAACTCCTGTGAGGACGAAGTGCACAGCCATATAAGGAGACTGAGCTGGGACCACCTCACTGCCCTCCTGCCCTGAGACGGGGCCGCTCACACGGCTGCCCCCAACCAGACGTCTCCCTCGGTCAGAAAAAGCACCTTCTTCTTTTTTATTATTTTTAAAATTTTATTGAAGTGTAGTTGATTTACAATGTTGTGTTAGTTTCTGGTGTACAGCAAGATGACTCAGTTATATGTATACATATTTTTCAGATTCTTTTCCATTATAGTTTATTATAAGATATTAAACATAGTTCCCTGTGCTCTACAGTAGGGCCTTGTTGTTAGCACCTGCTCTAGCACCTGCTGTCTTCTAAATCAAAATCCAGCATGAGGGTGGAGTAGATTGGCAGAAGTTAGGTTAGCAAGGCCAAAATCCATTCCTCCATCTTAGCTACCAGGGCGGCTGGGAAAACAAGTCTCTGGCTTCTGCCTTAGACCAAACATGTGATGGAGGAACATACTGAAATCTTCCGAAAATGCTGGGCTGGCCATCAGGGTTCATCTTCCTGTACCACCCGCCCTTCCAGTCTCAGCTTCAACTTGCTTCTCTTCCAAGAAGCATTGCCCCATTGAATTCAATGAACCATGATCACGGCCAGTATTCACACCATACATGCTTGTGTAGCCAATGGTGCCCCTTTTTAAATTGTTAATATCACCCCTACATCACCTCTACTTCTCTAGGTACTTTCAGATCTTTTTTCTTTGTTAGTTTGTGTTTGTGTTTGTAAACTCCAGACGCTCTTAGTCTCTTTTTTGCTCTATTTTTTTTTCCTCTGTCTTATCCAGCTTCAGCCTTTTTGCTCTCTGGCACGTGGATCGGTCTTACCTCTCCCCACCCTTACCCCCCAAAACACTGTAAACTTAAAAACAGTAGCCATGTCTTTTTTCTTCTCTCTTTCATCTTCCACAGTCCCTAGTGTAATATCAAGCACATAATAGCTGATCAATATTTTTCGATTAAGTACAATTAATTAGTTATCTGGATTGATTAATGCTCCTCAAATGAATTTTGATAGTTTCTATTTAAAAAAATAATGAGAAAAAAAAACCCAGTAATGATGGGGAGTTCCCTGGTGGTCCAGTAGTTAGGACTCAGCGCTTTCACTGCCGTGGCCCTGTGTTCAGTCCCTGGTGGGGGAACTAAGATCCCGCAAGCCATGCGGCACAGCCAAAACAAAATAAATTAATTAATAGTAATAATAATAAAGCAAAAATGAATAAGAAATCAGTGGAACAACAACAAAAAACAGGTATATTTAGGCCATATACCAGATGATACCCAGAAATGCTTGTTACTTTTAGTAATTCATTCAGCATAGATATTGAGGGCCTATGTGCCAGAGACTATTCTATGTGCTTGGGATACCTGAGTAAAGAAGGGAAGAGAAACAGACAAAACAGCTCTCTCAAAGTTTATGTCCCAGAAGAGTCAGTTAATACACATATATATTAGAAACATGTTAGAATCAATAAGTGTAACGCATAGAAGAGAAGGCAGAGCACGATAATATCAGAAGTTCAGGGAGACGCTGGGATTGACATTTTAGAGAGGATGGGCAGAATTGTGAAAACGATTGTTTTGAAACAATCAGAGAAAATTGAAGATTTGCTGGGTATGAGACAATATAGAGAGGTGGTTCTATAAACTGGGCCTGTTAATGGCATTTGGGGTATTTGTTTTAAAAATCCTCATCTGTTGTAAACTGAAGTATTTATGGGGAAATAATGTGACCTAATGTTATGATGTCTGGGATTTGCTTCAAAATGTTTCAGAAAAAAAAAAATGAGGAAGGGAAGGAAAGAATGACGAAAGGAAGGAGGAAAAGGAAGGGAAGGGAAGGGGGAGTGGAGGGAGGGAGGGGGAGGGGAGGGAAGGGAAAATCGGGTGCGGGGAGCACAGATGAGACAAGAATGAAGCTTATCAATACTGGGGGGATCCTCATACTGTTTTTTCTACTTTTATATGTGTTCTAACATTTCCACAATAAAAGTTTAAAAGACATAACTAGTGGTCAGTCAAGGCCTCATTTAAGCATAGGCTCAGGAGGTGAGGGAGGAGCCCCGGGAATGGGTTTGTGGGGGGAGGTTGCCGAGGAAAGAAACAGCCCAAAGAGCCTGCCCCCTTGCAGCTCCTCGAATTGCGGGTGGGGAGCCGTGTAGGAGCTGAGTCTGGGAGGTAATTGGCTGTGGGTGGAGAACACATGGAACCTGAAAGTTCACTGCAGGGGCCTCGAGTCAAGGTCAGATCCAGGGGGGCTGCAGAATCACACTTGATGTGCTTTCCTTGGGAGTTTGTTGAGCCACCCAGATACCCTGGATCTCTTTACTCAGACTCTGAGGTGAGCGTTTGTAATGCATCATCAGTGCCGTCTGGTAGAAGTTTCTGTGTTGGTGGAAATGTTCTCTCTGTGCTGTCCAGTATGAGAGCCACTGGTCACACATGGCGCTTGAGGACTTGAAATGTGCCTGGTGTATCCAGGAGCTCAATTTCTAATTTAATTTCATTTTAATGAATTTAAACTTAAATTGACACTCCCCCCTGTGGCTGGTGGCTCCCACACTGCAGTCTTAGGCGACGGTTAGCTGTTCTCCGGAATTTCCCTCCACGTTGGTCCTAACTCCATTTAAGCAACCAGGTCATTCTCACCTCCAGGTGTCTGTAGCCCCGCCTGCGCCCCCCTTGCCTGGTGGGTTCCTGTGCATCCTTCAGGCCTGAGCTTACGTGACATCTCCTGAAAGGCCTTCGCAGTTGAAATTCAGCTCTCCTCCATCCTGCTGTCCTGTGGTACCCAGCTTTCCTTGGAGGCATTTTTCCCAGTTTGTAATTATACTTGGTCTTTATTTATCTAATGTCTAAAGCCAAGAGCTCCTCAGCGTTGGGGGTCCATTCACCGCTGTCTACCCACATTATTGGTGTGGCAATAAGAGCGGGCTGGGATGGAACAGAGAGGGAGCAGTCTGAGTGTATGCAGTGCTGAGGACCCAGGTGAGGGGCCTCTAACCCAGTGGTGGAGAGCAGTTGGTGAGTTGGGAGCAGTTTCTCAAATAAACCTTAACTAGGGCTTTTAAAGGATGAACAGGCATTAGCGACAGGAGAGCGAAGTTGGACAACGGCATTTCCTACACAGATGAGAGGCAGCAGCAGGAAGGAAAGTAGGAAACGTAGGGGACAGTGTCTGGGGCCTGTGGTATGTGGGGATCAGGTGGAACTGGATTGTGGAGGACCTTGGGTGCCTTAAAATGGATCGTGTAGGTCAGGGGTGGGCAGATCTTTCTTTACAGGGCCGAAAGTAAATAGTTCAGGCTTTGCAGGCCTCAGGTCTTTGTCAAAACTTCTAAACTCCACCATCGAAATGCAAAAACCGCCTTGGACGATATGTAAATCACTGGGCCTGGCTGTGTTCCAATAAAACTTTATTTATGCACACAATTCAAGTTCAGGTAATTTTCATTTCACTATTATTCTTTG
Organism: Phocoena sinus; assembly: GCF_008692025.1. Lineage (NCBI taxonomy): Eukaryota > Metazoa > Chordata > Mammalia > Artiodactyla > Phocoenidae > Phocoena > Phocoena sinus. The sequence goes on from NC_045764.1 coordinate 6,945,173, forward strand.
AATTTATTTTCCCCCAGTCATTTACAAGTGGAAAAACCACTCTTGGCTTATGGACCACACAAAACAGGCAGCTGGCCACATCTGGCCCTCGGCCACATTTGGTGGGGAGAACTGTCGGGTTTGAAGGGAGACAGGAAGTGGTGAGATCAGTATTTCAGGTGGCGTCCCTGAAATACTGGCTTCGGTGGGAGCTCAGGAATCAGGTCTTGAGACAGTGGCAATTTCTGTGAAGAGGCTGAACAGCAGTCTGGGGATAGATTTCCACGCCTGAGATAGAGCAGTGGTTAACAAGGGATGGGAAAGAAAGGCCGGCTTGAGATCTATATTCCGGAATCAGAATCAGCAGAACTTGCTGATGGATGTTCAGGGTAGAGGTAAAAGACTAATGTCCCCAGCTTCGATTAATAATCAGGTGCCCCGTCTCAGCAGGATACATCAGCTGTCATGACCAACAAAGGAACATAGTGCATCTTATTTTTTTTAATTGATGTATAGTTGATTTACAAGGTTGTGTTAATTTCTGCTGTACAGCAGTGATTCAGTCATATATATATATATGTATATACGTATACGTATATATATTCTTCTTCATATTCTTTTCCATTATGGTTTATTACAGGATATTGAATATAGTTCCCTGTGTTATACAGTAGGGCCTTGTTGCTTATCTATTTTGTATATAGTAGCTTGTATCTGCTAATGCCTAATTTATTAATTTATTATTAAACTCCTAATTTATCCTCCCCCCCTTTCCCCTTTGGTAACCATAAGTCTGTTCTCTATGTCTGTGAGTCTGTTTCTGTTTTGTAGATAAATTCATTTGTGCCATGGTTTGGATTCCACATATAAGTGATATCATATCAAAAAAGTAAGTCTTTTTCTGACTTACTTCACTGAGTATGATAATCTCTAGGTCCATCCATCTAGGTTGCTGCAAATGGCATTATTTTATTCTCTTTTTTTTTTTTTTTATTATTTTTTTTTTTTTTGCGGTACGCGGGCCTCTCACTGTCGTGGCCTCTCCTGTTGCGGAGCACAGGCTCCGGACGCGCAGGCTCAGCAGCCATGGCTCACGGGCTCAGCCGCTCCCCGGCACGTGGGATCCTCCTGGACCGGGGCACGAACCCGTGTCCCCCTGCATCAGCGGGCGGACTCTCAACCACTGCGCCACCAGGGAAGCCCTATTTCAATTCATTTTTATGGCTGAGTAATATTGCATTGTATATATGTAACCATCTTCTTTATCCATTCATCTGTGGAGGGACACTTAGGTTGCTTCCAGGTCTTGGTTATTGTGAATAGTTGCTGCTAATGAAACATTAGGGTGCGTGTATCTTTCGAAATTAGTTTTCTCCGGATGTATGCCCAGGAGTGGATCTTAATGCCATTTAGGTCTGTGCCGTGTATAGGGGCTTCCTTTTATCTGCCAAGATGAGATTAATAAATAGTTAATAGTGTTCCACCTCGTCATAAGATCACTCCCCTGGTTGTTATTTAGTGGGAATAATTTTATTTGCTGTTGAATGGATAATATAAGTATTTCTATAAAAATGATACCCCAGTGAGACATTTCTTGTGACTTCCACTCAATTTTGCTGTGAACCTAAAACTACTCTGAAAGATAAAGTCCATTTCTAAAAAAATGAACTAGATATAGAACCACTGAACAAGAGGACTGCTCATGCTGTACTGTCATGTGAATAAAGCAAATTGCAAAAGTTTTCAAAACATGATACCCCAGTGGTCTGTAGTAAGTTCTTAACTATAGTGGACATGTTTTCACATCCTAGCACACCAAAAGAAGTAGCTACATAATCTCTTCCAAGGACTACAATTGCAGAACATAAACTAGGCTTCCCGTTTTAGAAGCAATTCCAGTGGTAGAATCTAGGACGTTGATTATAGGAGAACTCCTTTCTTGTGTTCATTCACAAATCCTTTAGCTTTTTCCAAATCTCAGCTGCTTTTGCCTTCTCAGCAAACAGTTAAGAGAAAGCAGAAACCTTGTAATCCCACTTATTAGTAAATGTTGCACTACCATGAGATTACATAGATCACTGCAACGCTACAAAGCCATTTCCCACTTGCCCTGTTTGAGAGGATTTCTGCTAACGCACATGTTAATTCATGTATAACTTCCCATACCATCTGGGACAAGGAAGACCCCAGTTCATAAGAAAACAAATGCGTGTTTGTACATACTGCAAACCTGCATTAAGATAACAATGGTAAGATTGGAAGAATCAACTAAGTATGTTTTGTAATGCCATATCCTTGATTTTCTTGATGTTGATTTTATCTCTTTGGCAGTTTTCTCCTGTAGTATGAAGTAACCAGGTTCAGTTCTGTAGCACTTTTTTTCTCTACAAGGTTTTTGGGTTTTATTTTTTTTGTCTTTCCACAAATGGTTTCATCAATTGGCTTTTTTATCTTTAAGGCATTTTATTTACTTACTTATTTATTGTTGGCTGCGTTGGGTCTTCGTTGTTGCGCGCGGGCTTTCTCTAGTTGCGGCGAGCGGGGGCTATTCTTCGTTGCGGTGCGCGGGCTTCTCACTGCGGTGGCTTCTCTTGTTGCGGAGCATGTGCTCTAGGCGCGCAGGCTTCAGTAGTTGTGGCACGCGGGCTCAGTAGTTGTGGCGCACGGGCTTAGTTGCTCCGCGGCACGTGGGATCTTCCCGGGCCAGGGATCGAAACCCGTGTCCCCTGCATTGGCAGGCGGATTCTTAACCACTGCACCACCGGGGAAGCCCCTCTACAAGGTTTTGAGAGATTTATTTGGTGCAGACCTTATATAGCACCAAGGTCTAGGATTCTTTAGGGTGTTCCGTAGGGTCATCTAGTCAAGAAATGGATTAAGTAAGTGATACTGCCCGAGCCCTTGGACTCTTGAATCAGTAGAAATTGAGGAGGGGCCAGCCGAAAACTTCAGGCAAGGTTCTGTTGGGGAGGCTGCAGCACGAGGGAGCAGAAGCAAGTAATAGGGGCTCTTGCTCACTCCCCGAGGAGGGGTGAACTGGTTCCTTAAATGGGGTAACAACAGGGGCAGGTCTCCTGGGCCGGGCAGGACACGTCGCTTCGGTGGTCTGCCCACCCCCTTGCTGGTGCTGTGTGCAGGGACCATGCACAGGGCCCTGCTTTTGCTCCCGGCCCCTAAGAAGTGGCGGTTGGTGTGTGGCCTTTTGTATCTTATTGTTCATAATTGCCCCAACTGTGCATGCGTGCAGTTACTTTTTATTCCTTTATAGTTTCTTTTCTATTCTGTTGCTCAAGGAGACGTTTGTCCAGGTGCAGTCATTCTGCTAAAGGGTCCTGGCTCCCAGCCTATCTCATCAGTAATGTGAAAAAAGGGTGAGAAAATGATCGATTAAGTGAAATTTGCAGTATTGAAAAGGTTGCTTTCGCATCATGAGATCGCCAGCAAGTTACCAAGGTGGAAGTTCTCGAACCAAAGAAGCTCTAGTCAGTGTAGTGGCCCCAGTTGGGGAAGAGCTTGGGATATTGACTTATTAGCCCCCGAGAAGGATGTCTCATCCCTCCACTTAGTTTCATACCCTTTTCCCCTCCAGCTCTCCTCCCTGTGCCCTGTCCTGGGACCCTTGGACACTGTGACCGAATGCTTTCAAGCATAGTGACTGGAATAACGTAATGGCACTAGCTTGTGTTTGTAATTATACTGAGATATATGTCGTTATCATCCCCCATTTACAGATGAGGAGACCAAGACCTGGAAACCGTAAGTAACTTGCCCAAGGCCATGTGGCTAGAGCTTGGTAGAGCCGAGGGGTCAAACCTAGAGTGTGAATTGCCTAGAACGCTAGAGATGCACGCTGGGCAGTTCCCATGGGGCTTGGACGCCTCCTCCCCTCACTCTCAGGTTGCCCCCAGCCAGGCTTGACCTCCCCAATGGTCTCTCCACCGAGCCAGAGGTTCTCCAGTGGTTCTTTAAACGTGAGCCTCCCTGCTCACCGGTTCCTTGTCCCACGTCCCTCTCCCAAATCACCAGGAAGGCTTTCAGAACTGAGGCAGCTCACAATGTATGGCAAGTAGCGCCTCTAAGCGGCTAGTGAACTTAGGTCACTGGCTACCGTTTACTCCCTTCATACCTTAGCAAAGGGGTTTCTTGGAGCAGAATACACTGATCGTTCTAGAATATATCTGGAATCAGCATCCCTTCACTGATGTCCACCATGGTCCACCACCATCTCTTGATGGGTTATTACAGAAATCTTTTAACTATTTGCTCGGTCCTCCAGTCTTGCCAATCCCTGAGTCCATCCTTTGTCCAAAACCAGGTGTTTCTACGCATAAATTGGATTTCCAGCGAGTTACCAAGGTGGAAGAACGATAAAGATAAAGAACAATGAAGGATAAAGAACGATCCTTTTAGGTCGCCCTTAGGATAAAGAGCAATCCTTTTAGGTCACTTAGAAAGCCACATCTGATCTGGCCCTGTTGGCCCCTCGAGCCTTGTCTTTCCCTGGGCTTTGTACCCCTCACACTCCCCCTCCAGCTCTCAGAACCTATTTCCTATTTCCGTTTCTCCAGGAAGCAGGGCTTTCGCTTGCCTCTGGGCCTTTGCATGTGCAGTTCTGTAAGTGCCCCCTTGGTGCCTCCACCAGATGCCCCCTGGGCATAGCACTTACCTCTCTACTCCCTTCCCTTCACCGCTGTAGCTGTGCACAGTTGCTTATGATTCTAGGGGTGGGTAACAGTTCAATACACATCTCTTGTATGAATAAATGAAAAGTATTCATTCCAGTGTAATTTTTACCGTTAATTTGGAGTCCGTTTCCCACATCCGTTTTCTGGTTTTGCAATACTACTAACTCAACTTCAGCCATCTTTTCAAATGTTTACTTTTATTTTTTTCTTCTTCTGACCTTCTCCACTGTGTGTCCCTCCCTTTTAAAGGTATTTTTGACTACTTTTCAGTAACGTCTTCATGATTACTAGCACAGCAACCCTGAGCTCTACACATCCGTGTTCACCAGGACCATTGAATTTTGCTGCAAATCTTAGCACCTGCAGGGTCTTTCTGTAGCAGCCCCGAGCCTTGCTTAGGCTGTGTTTGCCAGCAGCGCTGGGCAGGATAAAAGAGCATTGTGTTTATTTAAAGGGATAGAAATTTCCTCTCAATTATTTGTTCGTGTGAGCCGGGAGGAGCCAGGGGGAAAGTAGTTTGTTATGGGCAGTGGTTTTTGAGGAAGGGAAGAAATCATGTAAAGTGAAAAAAGGACCTCTAAGAAGAGAACATTCCCGGTTAAAATGATTTATATTTTGGATGTAGATCGAGATTTTCTTAGCCTATCTCACTTTCTACTACCTATCGCGGTTATAGCAGAATCACTGTTGGAATTGCCCAATTAATAGCCACTGTTCTTTGTTGCTCTGTCCTTCTTCCAGAGGTCACCCTGAAGGTCCACATCAGTGACGCCAGCACCCATCAGCCCGTCCCCGATGCCCTCATTGAGATTTTCACCAACCAGGTCTCCATCGCCTCTGGCACCTCAGGGACAGATGGCGTCGCCTTCCTCAAATTCCAGTATAAGCTGGGCAGTCAGCTGATTGTCACCGCCACAAAGCACGCCTACGTGCCAAACTCTGCCCCGTGGAAGCCAATCCGGTTACCCGGTAAGGTGGTCTTAACCTTTCTGTAAAACAGGGCTTATAGTCAGGCTAGGGATGGAGTCAGACATAGAAACAATTTTGTAAGTGTTAAGGGTTTAAGTCAGACAATCAGGAAAATACTTGTTCATTCACTGCCTTAGCTTTGGGGCCCCTTATGTGCAGGAAAAGGTGGGATCCCGGTATGAAGCTGGTTGTACGTTACCATCCATTTAATGGAACTCATTTCCCCAGCGTTTCCGCTCTGTACCTTACTGATCGTAACCAGCCGGTGGGATCGGGGCGGTGCTCTGAAGTGGGGCTTTCTCGTCTTGCTTCAGGGTCTGAGACCAAGGCTGGCCAAAAGGTGGGGAATGACGGTGAGACTGTCTTTCTCTTTCCCACCTTTCTCACCTGCTCAGGAAGAACACTGCTGTGTGTTTTCTTCCCCTCTCAACACTCTACTCCACTTCTGATCACCAAACATGGGTGTTTTGCCACACATCCAGCAATTTGCGGATTCTGTGACACCAGCTGGGTACTTACTAGATTACCAGTTTATTACAAGGCTATTAAAGGAACAGCTGGATGGAAGAGACGCGTAGGGCAAGGTCTGTGGGAAGGGGTGTGGAGCTTCCATCCCCTCCAGGTACACCACCCTCCCAGCACCTCCAAGTGTTCACCAACCAGAGGCTCACCAAACCCCACCCTTTTGGTTTTTTATGGAACCTTCATTATGTAGGCATGACTGATTAAATCATTGCCATTAGTGATTTATTCAACCTCCAGCCCTCTCTCCTTTCCTGCCTGGAGCTCAGTGGGGCGGGGAATGAGACCGAAAGTTCCAACCCTCTAATCACATGGTTCCTTCCCCTGGCAACCAGCCCCCATCCTTGGGTTATCTAGGGGCCTTCCAAAAATTACTATATTAACTGAAACTCCCATGGTAAGTGGCTTGTTATAAATAACAAAAGATACCTTTATTGCCCTTATCACTTAGGAAATTCCAGGGTTTTAGGAGCTGTGAGGCAGGGATGAGACCAAGACCAAATATATATTACTTATTATAAAATCACAATAGCACATTACCATTCACCACTGCAAAGCAGCCGGTCTACCACAAGGGGCTAGGATGGTCCCTGACGTGGGTTTCAGCTGGGGATGGAGTAGGTGGGAAAGCAGCAGACCGTGCCGCTTCAGGTCCCCTCACCTCAGGCTCCATCTAGTGCCTGGACCACATTACCTGCCGGCACTATTGCTCTGACGCTAGCGGGGGTGGGCGGGTGGGAAGAGCATGGGCTTTGGACCTGGGTTTCTGGCTCTGGGTTGTGCTTGAGCCCCTCCAGCTTTGATGCCAGTCTCTGCAAAAGGGAGCTGATACCACCTAGTAGAGTGGTTTCTGAGTAAAAAGTGGTTCATGCAGGTGCACTAGCTTACAGTACCTACAACATAGTAGGGGCTTGACAAACGTGTAGCATCTAACACAGTGCCTGGCAAAATGCCAACGTTAGTGCTCACCTGTGTGCCACTGGACACGCCCCGTCAGGGTCCCTGCTGCCCCTGGGGCACATGGGAGCTAAGTGTGACTGTGCCCGCCTTTTCCAGCCCCAGCATCTACCCTCAGCCACAAAATTCTCTTTAAGTTCCGTTTACACTTATTGAGTAGCTACTGTGTGCCCGGCAGTGCCCTGGCCACTGAGGATACAGATCTAAAGACGTAGAACTCGCCCCTAGGGTTTCATCGTTTAGTTATGAACGTCAGCCACAGAACCCGATGCCTCCTGATGGGATCAATGCTCTGATAGATGTAGGTGCCTACGGGGATGCTGGGGACCAGTTCACTGGCCTAGGTGAGCAAATGAAGGAAGGCTTCCTGGAGAGGCTGAGAGGGGAGCTGAGTCTTGAGGATGAGTAGATATTAGCATCAGAAGGTGCTTGTAAGAAGATCCGGATTCCAGGACTCAGCCATTTCAGACTGGGCAGGTGGACCCAGGAATCTGCGTTTTCACAAGCAACTCCTACCCGCCCCCCCAGGGTGTTTATGGATAAAAACGTTCACTATAGTTTGGGACCACTGCTTTGAGAGCTATGGAAAGTGGATTTGAAATAGGTACAACTGAGGAAATCCTTTAGCAAAATGTTAGAGAAAAGGAGATAAACCTGAGAAAATATTTAGCAGGTAAAATCCAGAAAGCCTTGGAGAATGGGTGGGAGAGATGTGAGGGAAGGGACGAATGAGAAGAAATGGAAGTTGAGTCTCGGGTTTCTGGCTGCTGATGGAGTGGATGGAGTGGATGGAGTAACAGATGGGCAGTGGGCTTGGGAGACCTGCCACCGTGTGGTTCCCTCGAGTTGACTTGATCGATTAATGCCATCGGCTGAAGAAGCCCTCTTCCTCCCTCCCGTGTGCACCCCTCTCTCCAGGCTTGGGGCTCAGGGCAAAGGTGGGTGGAAGTGGGAGTGGAGGTGGGGAGATGGAGAGAAAGGGGTGCGTGTCGGGATTGTAGTTGGTGATGAATTTAGCATGGATTGGATTGGAGCTGCCTCTGGGACGCCAAGTGTGTTCGGGCTTTAGTTGAAAGGAGTTTGGGGTTTAAGAGGTTTGGAGGTGGAGGTGGAGCTTGGGGTCATCAGCAGCTTTTAAGGGAGACTCAAATCAGTGATCTCACCCAGAGAGTGGAGGGGAGTGGGCCTGGGCAGAACCCTGGGAAGGCCAGCACGATAAGAAAGGTGGTCCTTGTTAGGTTCTTGCTAAAGAAATGTTTGACCTCTCCCATTTTTCACACTGAGAAATCACTGGAAACAACCCGGGGGAAGTCTAAATGGTATCCAGACACCGCAACTCCACCTTTGCTGGGGGCGGGGGGCGGGCAGCAGCACAAAATACCACTGATTCTCACTATCACAGGAGTTATGTTCTGCAGAGTCACCGTGAACACTGAGTTCGTGAATTCTGAGACATTGCTCCCGGGTGAAGTGCAGGGTTAGGTTCCTTAGAGCCTCTGGTCACATTTTCATCCACTGATCAGTACATCTCCTTGTTTGATGTGTGTTGCTATTGCAAGATACCTGACTCAATATATATTGTTCGTTCATTAACCTTGAACTCATGGCCAAACAGCACCGTAACTCATGGCTAAGGGAAGCTTCTCTACGTGTAATAAGGCACATCCCAGCCTCCTGCAGTTAGAAACACTGGACAGCACTTTGGGCCAGCACTCAGGGGCTGTTTGAAACAGGGAAATCACAAAACAAAAAGCACAAGAATGCAAAAAACTTGGCACTACATTGATTGCAGGAAGGATGCTTACGGTGTGAGAGCTGAAACGAGAAGGCAGAGCGTCCATCGCCTTGGTCGACCTCAGCTGGGAGGAGACTCAGACTTTTGGCCCCTCTGTACGTACACGTAGAAAGCATCACAAGTATTGACTTGGGGTTACAAATAACCTTTAGCAAGTAGGCACATTTGCAAATACGGAACCGACAAATAAGGACGGACTGTACTTTAATTACATTTGTTTTGACTTTGTTAACATGATCATTTGAGAAAAGGGCAACCATTTTCATAATATCCATTCTTCTTAAATGAGTAAATAATGGTAAAAAAATGTAGTTTCATTCAAAGAGTTTTTGGACTAGGCTTGAAGATGCCTGGGTTTCTAGGCCTGCCCGCCCCCAGCTCTGCCCACACATGGGGGCCCATCACAGCTTTCTGAGCCCAAATCTCTAGTTTCTAAAACTAAATCAATTAGACCGAATAATTTTCAAGGACCCTCCACGTCTTTCTTTTCTCTGCTTGCCCTGTCAGCATAACAAGATCCTCTTAACTAGAATCTAACAGAAAACGTGAGCAAAACTTAGGCTGGTCTGCTGTGAAAAACAGAGTATACTGTTGTTTTCACGCCTATTGTTGGAGGTGCACTTTTGGTATTCCAGGTAATTGAGCGAGGAGGAGAGAAGAATTGGGAGCCTCTTCTAAAATATTTTTAGAATTTGAAACTAAAAAATAATTTCTTTACTACATGTCCGCACGTGGTTTTGTTTGCATACGCGTTCTTATGAGATTTGAGAGTAGATTTCTTTTCTCCTCCTTGACAAGTAGTTCCTGGAGGATGTGGGGTTTTTTTTTCCCCTTGCATGGAAGGGGGTACGTATTGGGCACAGGGAACCACAGCAAAAGAGAGTACCCCTTACCTTTGGTAGCAGGTAGGACAAATTTAGCTATATGAAGTGTCATCCATCCACTAAAGACTGTGATTCCACATCTTAATTATTTCGAGCTCTATAGCTCAGGCTTTTGCAACAGTTCAGGGCTACTGCAGTGGCCTCTGTCCAGCTCTGTCTGACCCCTTCAAAACACCCTTTACATTACTGACCATTAGTGTCTTAAAATGTATTTTTAAATATATATTTATGTTATTTTTATAATATAATAATTTCACATATTTATATATTAGATATATGTATTTATATATGGATGTATATTTATACATCCATATATATATGCAGGCAGACCTCATCTTATTGCACTTTGCAGATGTTGCATTTCTTGCAAATTGGAGGTTTGTGGCAACTCTACACTGAGCAAGTCCATCGGCACCATTTTCCCAAGAGCATTTGCTCATTGAGTGTTTGTGTCACATTTTGGTAATTCTCCAGTATTTCATTATTATTATATTTGTTATGGGCGATCTGTGGTTTTCGTTACTTTTGCAAAAGATTACAACTCCCTGAAGGCTCAGATGATGGTTAGCACTTTTTAGCAATAAAGTACTTGTAAATTCAGGAATATCTGGTGTTTTTAGACCTGAGGCTATTGCACACTTAATAGACGGCAGTATAATATAAACGTGACGTCTGTATGCATTGGGAAACCAGAACATTGACGTGCCTTCCTTTATTGCGGTATTCGCTTTATTGGGGTGGTCTGGAACTGAACCCGCACATCTCCGAGGTGTGCCTGTATATATATATCTGTCTGACTACGTTATATGTCTGCCTAAAGGCATCTGATGTCCTCAGGATCAAGTTTAGACTAAACAGAACACAGGGACCTCCTCCCAGCCGCTTCTCCCTACGTTTTCTCACGGTCTGGTCACCCTGGACAGTTTGTTATTCTCTGAAGTCATCTGGCGTTTTACCCGCTCTGTGCTTGTCTGCACTGTTGTTCCTTTACTGTTCTCTCTGCAAGCTTGTCTTCTATCCGTTAATTCCCAGTGTGGTTGTTCTCTGCGCTCAGAAGTGTTCCAGCCTCTCCCAGGTAGAGTTAGATGTTCCCTTCTCCCTCCTTATCAAAAAACAGGACAGCAGTCAGCATCTCCTCTCTGATGGGTAATATACCGTCTGCCTGCAGGTCTGAGGCGTCTCTGCCACCTCCTGCCCAGGAAGTCCTCGCAGGTGTCTCTACCACCCACGTCTCATCATAGTCATTACAAGAAATCATCTTTTCTCGTATATGAAATAGGGTTTGCAGAGGAGTTTGCTGGAGCAGATGTCTGATGTTTGGAAGCACCAATGCTATAGGCAAGAAATGTTTCAAAACATCCTGTAATGGTCACACGCCATCTCGAGAGACCAATCACAGGTGATTCAAGCTCAGAGTCCCCCAAGCCAGACAACACAGAGGTTTTCAGGGCCAAGGAAATGCCTTCAGGCTCTGTGTGAGCTCTTGAAGGGCGCGGTGTGGTCCAGGTCTGTACCTAGAGAGGCGGGGGAGGGCAAAGCCGAAGTCTGGAGGTGAGCTGTTCCCTACAAGCACCAGCAATCTGGTTCTTCTTTCCTGGCCAGTAGGTGCCCTGTGGCCTTGGGTGAAGGGGATCTCTGTTAAAGAAGGTTAAGTTTCCCTGGGATGTGGTTCTGCAGGATTTACCCAAGTCAGGCTTCCTCCCTTCAGTCCTGGCTGCACACACAGGACCTGATCCCCCCTCCCCCAACTTGGTATAGGATTTTTCTTCCAACTTTAAACCCCCAAGGTGAATTCTTTTTTATTCCTTGCTTGCTTGATTTATTTATTTCTGAGATATAATGCATATCACCGTACGATTCACCGTTTAAAGTGTATTTGTGCACTTTAAATGTTGTGCAACATTTGTGCACCATCACCACTGTCTACTTCCAGAAGTATTTGCTTCACCTCCAAAAAAACCCTCATGCCCGTTAGGATTGACTCGCTGTTTCCCATCCCCCCAGCCCCCAGCAACAGCTAATCCCTCTGTCGCTATGGATTTGCCTGTTCCACATATTGCAGACGAATGGAATCCTCCAGTGTGTCGGCCTTTTGTGTCTGGCATCTTTCACTTAGCACGGTGTTTTCCGGGTCTGTCCATGTTGTAGCATGAATCAGTACTTTCTTCCTTTTTATGGGTGAAAATATTCCGTTGTGTGGATAGACCACGTTCCGTTTATCTGCCCATCAGATGACGGCCGTTGGGTTGTCTCCACTTTCTGGCTAGTATCACTGATGCTGCTGTGAGCATTCATGTGTAGGTTTTTGCATGAACATATATGCTCAGTTCTCCTGGTTATATACCTGGGAGTGGAATTGCCGGTCACGTGGTGACTCTCTGTTTAATATTTGAAGGAACTGCTGGATTGTTTTCACAGCACCGAGGTGCATCCTTATCTTTGTCATGGCACTTGCCACGTTCTGCTTGTCCTACAGCTATTGGTTGTGCGTCCAAGTCTCCTTCTAATGTAGAACCCTTGAGGACACGACTGCCCCCAACATTGATCTGTTCCGCACGTCTAGCTCTGGGCCTTGTACATATTGGCAGCTAAATAAATGGAGTAAATGTGTAGGGAGAAGTGTCATGTCCAAGGCCGGCCGCTTCACTGGTCGCCCCTAGCATTGTCCAGAGCCAGTTGTGCCAAGTAATTGATATTCTTAGCATTTGATATTTCCGTTCCTAATATCCTTGAAAGTTACTTTACCTCTCTAGGCCTCCCTTTCCTCCTCTTTAAACTTAGAGACTTAGGCTGGATGGGAGTCCAAGAAGCCTTTGAATTTGAGTCTGTGAAGCATAGCAGTCGAGGTCAGACTCCAGAGTTCAAATCCTGGCTCCAGTATTTACCAGCTGCGGAGTCCTGGACAAGTTTAATTCCTTATCCATAAATCTGTTTTCCTTACCTGTCCAATGGGCATGTTAACAATACCTATTTCATAAAGCTGTTTTGAGAGTTAAATAAATTACAAAATTAAAGCACCTAGGATAATGTCTGACATGTTAGTGGGGTTCAGTAATGTTAGTGATTATTGTTATTCCATAATATGTTGATTTGTTTTTTTCTTAAAATTCATGATCTCCCCAGAAACGTGTAGGCTTTGTGAATTTTTTAGTTTGAAGTCCAGGTACTTAAACAAGAATTTTAAAACATAGCACAAGTTCTGTCATCTTATTAGTCCCCAGAGTAGGGACGGAAGTTGTTTTTTTTTTTTTTATCAAGAGACACACAGTAATCTAAGCACGTATTTAAAGTCTTTCTTAATGTTAATACCCAATGTTTTACATCCGTGCAGTGTGTACCTTGTACCTTTTAATAGATTCCTAATGGGAGGAGGTTCAGATACTTTACTAACAGCTTCTAGCGAATAAAAAATACATAGTTGACTATTGTAGGGCAAGCAGTTGCTCTAGGAGAGATTGCAGGACTCTTTTGGCGTTTTGAAAGCCTTTTGCTAATAACACTTAAAGGAAGACCTGTTTCTCTTCTCTCTGTTTATAGTACTCCTGACACCCGATGGTGGGTTTCTTCTCAAGCCAACCAGTTCTCCAAGTCTCTGGACACCGACTGGGTGACCTGCAATTCAATTCAGTTCTGACAGTAACTTTCCAGAGTTAGCTCAGAAGCCACAGGTGAAGGGTTCAGGCCCACAAGACCAAGTACCACTTCAGACACAAGCCCCGGGTTGTCACCTGACCAACCAGCTATAAATCAGAGGTTCTCATGAGCCCCTCCCCGGGTTCATTAACTATCATGGCTCACAGAACTCAGGAAGACAGTTACATTCACGGGTTTATTACAAAGGATATTATAAAGGATGCAGATACACAGCCACATGAAGAGGTACAATAGGGTGAGACCCAGAAGGTCCAAAAGGGGCTTCTGTCCCCGTTGGCGTTGGGGTGTACCCTCCTCCCAGCACACATACTTGTTCACCAGCTTGAAGTTTCCCAAAGCCCGTACCTCGGGGACTTTCATGGTAGCTTCAGCAGTCATGGCAGCAGTCATGATCGGTCATGAGCTGTCCACCGCCTGTGTCCTCTCTGGAGGATGGCAGGTGGGACTGAACGTTCCAAGGTTCTCATCATGGCTTGACCTTTTCGGTGAGCAGGCCCACCTCCAGGAGCCCACCCGGTGTCTCCTCATCAGAACAAAAGATACTCTGATCACCCAGGAAATTACAAGGGGTTTAAGAGCCAGGAACCAGAGGCAGAGACCAAATATGTATTTATTATTATGCCACACTGCGAAAAATCAATATTGCTGACTGAGTTGAAAATCAGAGAATCCAAGGAATGCAGAGTACTTAAAAAAACTGGAGTGGGCATCTTGATTTAAATGTTTGAATTCCCTCATACCCATCCTTGTTTCTGCAGTGTTTTCTTCGCTGAGCCTGGGCCTGCTTCCAGAACGATCTGCTACTCTGATGGTGTATGAAGATGTTGTCCAGATAGTCTCAGGATTCCAAGGTATGTTTGATATTTAAAAAAGAGAAGTGAAGGTAACTCTGGGGCCAACTCTGAAAATCTTGTGGAGGGATGACTCTCGTCAGGTAGTGATGGCCGTGAATGTGTCCACAGCTGGAAGTAACAATGCCTGTGGTCCCTACGAGTGCACGGCACATTGGCATTTTGGTAAAATGTCTCTTGGCTGTGGCCTTTTTTCTTCTCGGCCCAGCCTTTAAGTGCATGAGAGGGAAGAAAGGGGCTCCACCCTCTGTTCACACCACATCTCTCTCTTCTCCGAAGGCGAGAATATTCATCCTGGGGTCAGGGTCCGGACCCTGTCTGCCCCTCACTGACCATTGGGCGGGGTCTCTCTGAAAAGGTTCATAAGCGTTTGAGAGTATAGAGTTTCAGGTTTTTGGGGTTTTTTTCTTTGGCCACGCCGCATGGCTTGCGGGGTCTTAGTTCACCGAACAGGGAATCCCCCTTAGTTGCCCCCTGCAGTGGAAGCACGGATTCCTAACCACTGGACCCCCAGGGAATTCCCTAGAGTTTCAGTTTTGCAAGACAAAATGGTTCTAGAGATCTGCACAGCAATGTCGGTACACTTCACACTAGTGCACTGCACACTTAAAAACTGTTAAGATGGTAAATTTAATGTTATGTGTTTTTACAATAAAAGAAAAACTCTTCCCTTACCAAAAAAAAAAAAAAAAAGAAAAAACAAAAGGTTCCTAGGTGTTCGAGTGTGGCCTTTTTCTCTCCCTTGTCCCTCGTTTGTTTGTTTTTTTGTTTTTTTTCCGTTACGCGGGCCTCTCAG
Source organism: Phocoena sinus (assembly GCF_008692025.1). Lineage (NCBI taxonomy): Eukaryota > Metazoa > Chordata > Mammalia > Artiodactyla > Phocoenidae > Phocoena > Phocoena sinus. The sequence continues at coordinate 6,960,265 of NC_045764.1, forward strand.
CGCTGCGGCCTCTCCCGTTGCGGAGCACAGGCCTCTGAACGCGCAGGCCCAGCGGCCATGGCTCACGGGCCCAGCCGCTCCGTGGCATGTGGGATCTTCCCGGACGGGGGCACGAACCCGTGTTCCCTGCATCGGCAGGCGGACTCTCAACCACTGCGCCACCAGGGAAGCCCCAGTATTCCTTTCTTTTAATACCATTTTACACCAGTCATTCTCTACCTGACCACATCCAGGGTGCCATTTGCAAATGAGGTGACCTGATTTATTCCTTTTTTTATCGAGTAGCTGTGGGAACGTACAAGGAGGTTCACGTGCTGTTCTTAGAAGACGTATGTAAAGAGAAACAAGTAGAAACGTCTGGGAGCGTATGTGACTCGAGTTGGGAGAGAAAACAGGAACAGAGACACAGGTTTTCATGTCATCTGTGTAGTGAAAGCCCTAAGTTAGCATCCTTTTTTTCTCCTCCTCAGAGAGAGCAGAGCTAGGCCCGAATCCTCAGCACCCTTTCACATTGGAACCACACGGGGGCCTGCCTGGCCTTGGTACCTCCAATCTCTCTTTAGTTAGCTTTGCTGTTGTCCGTTTCACAACTGAAAGACAGTGGAAGAAAGTGAAAGATAATTTTTCTCCTCCAGTCTTACTGAGATATAATTGACATATACCTTTAATGACTTGAGATGTGTATGTATTGCACGATGACCACAACTGTAAGTCTACTTAACAATCCTTCACCACACAGAGTTTTTTCTTGTGGCGAGAACTTTTAAGATCTACTCCCTTAGCAGCTGGCAGATATACCACTACAGAAATTGTTAACTGTAGTCACCATGCTGTACGTCACATCCCCAGGACTTACTCATTTATAACTGGGAGTTTTGTGCCCTTTGACCACCTTTATCTGCTCTCGTCACCTCCTGCCTCTGGTGACCACCAGTCTGTTCTGTTTCTGTGAGTTTGTTTGTTTTTTAAGATTCCACTTATAGGTGGTTTGTTGGTTTGTTTTTAAGAATTCCACTTATAGGTGACATCCTACAGGATTTGTCTTTTCCTGTCTGATTTATTTCACTAAGCGTGATAGCCTCCAGGTCCATCCATGTTGTCCCAAATGGCAGGATTTCCTTCTCTTTTATGGCTGAATACAGTAAGTCCCCCTACATACGAACGAAGTTCCGTTCCGAGAGCACGTTCGTAAGGCCAATTTGTTCGTAAGTCCAACAGAGTTAGCCTCGGTACCCAACTAACACAACTGGCTATATAGTACTGTACTGTAATGGGTTTAGAATACTTTTCACACAAATAATACATAAAAAAACACAAAAAATAAAGAAAACATTTAAAATTTTACCATACAGTCCCTTGAAAAGCACAGTAGTCCAGCACAACAGCCGGCATGCAGGGGCTGGCATCGAGTGAACAGGCAAGAAGAGTTACCGACTGGAGGAGGGAGAGGAGGTGGGTGACGGTAGAGCTGAAGGGTCCTCAGCAACAGGAGACGGAGGGCAGGCGGCAATTCCACTCACACCTGACGTTGATGGAACGCACATTCGCATCTTTGAAAAGTTTGCAACTTGAAGGTTGTATGTACCTGTGACATTCCATTGCATATATATACATATACGTGTGTGTGTGTGTGTGTGTACACGCGTTTCCTGTATCTATTCATCCATACAGTGGAAACTTCAGTTGTTTCCATGTCTTGGCTTTTGTGAATAATGCTCCTGTCTTTGCCTGAATAAGTAACTTCTGACCCTGGGTGACCTCAGCCGCGTCATGGCCACACCGGAACAAGTGGCTGGAGGAAACCTCACAGCTGCATCCACTGGTTACACAGACCTCAAGGTGGGCATCAGCCCTGCAGGACCGAGGCCACTTCCTAATTACTTGTTTTCTGACTCTCCGAGATGGCTATTTCGTGCCCTGTCACTCCCACACTGCCGTTTTCTCCCGCTCTGTAGCGGGTGAGCGTTCAAGCTCGTGTATCCCCAGAAATGCTCCCCTGAGCGTCCTGTGCTCCAAGTCACTGCCCTGCTTCTCTGCTGTCCTTTGGGAAGGACTTTGCTCCCTCATCTCTGCTTTCTCACCTCTCCTTGCCTCTTCAGCACACTCCGGTGTGGGCTCCTCCCTCAGTGCTTCATCAGAGTGTCTTATGACCCCCGTGCGACCAGACCTAAGGTCACCTCTCTTCCTCTCCCGGGATGTCCGCACAGCATTCAACACAGACAGCTGGTCACTCTGTCTTGAGACTTTCTTCCTTTCGCTTCCATATCATGCCTTGCCTTTCTTTCCAGCTCTCGGTTACTTCTCTCTGGATTGCTCCCATGACTGTCCTGGGCCTCTGTTTCTTCTTCCCAATGCTCTCCCTAGAGGAGCTCATAGGACCCATGGCTTTCATGTGCCCTGGGCACTGATTACTCCCAATTTCCCCTAGAGGGAGGCCCTTACTTGACATCTTGACTTGGGTGTCTGCTAGGCATCTCAGACTCAGCAGAGACGCACAGAACTCTTGATGTTTTTTACCTTCCATCTCAGTGAATGGTGTAAACGCACACCTACGCATCCAGCCAAGACTCTAGGAATCATCCTTGATTCTTCTCCTCACATCTGGTTCTCCTGCAGACCCTCTTCTCTCCATAGGTGTTGCTGCCTCGTGAATCCAAGACACCACCATTTCCCCCAGAGAACTGTGGCGGGTTTCTCACTGGTTGCCCTGTGCGCACTCTTGCCAACCTGTAATCTAATCTTCACAAAGTTACAGCGATCAAGTCGCCTTGCTTCCATTCTTCAGGGTCCTTCCCCTTGTACTTGGAATGAAATCCCAATTCCTTACACTCAGGGCTGGACAGCCCCTGGCCCTGAGCCTCTGGTGGCTGCCACCGTTACCTGGAAGGTCACCACTGGATGAGAAGGGGCGGAGATTGTATCTACACACAGAGCATCTTCCCTGCACCCCTTCCCCCTCCGACTTCCCTTTCAGCCCCACAATTCCCTTTGTCGAGCTCTTCTCCTTCACGGCCACCTTTGACGTGCACGGCACCCTCATGGTCATCCCTTCCCAGTCCCCCTGCCCAGGAGCAGCACTAACCTTAGCAAGGTGTTTGTGACAAGGACTCAAACTGCAGCCCACAGGGTCCATTGTTATGGCCACGCTTACCCCATCGTGGTGCAGACCTCCTTGTCGCCCCCTGCTCTGCTTCTCCCTGCCATCTTCCAGCCCTGGATGCTGAATTGTCCCCTCCAGTGGCTCTGAGGGGTTCATGAAGGACCTCGGTGCCCGTGTCGTTTGCCCTCCATAAGCAGAGTCACTTTCTGAACATGCAGTAGTCCTGATGACCTACATCTCCCATGAGTCACACAGAGTTACAGCCAGCCTGGCCCTTTAACCCAAGTAATCCCACAGTGGTTATCCCTCGGTCTGCCCACACTTGCCGCCTTTTTTTTTTTTTTTTAAATTTATTGATTGATTGTTTGGGTGCACTGGGTCTTAGTTGTGGCAGGTGGGCTCCTTAGTTGTGGCTTGCCAGCTCCTTAGTTGCAGCATGTGGGCTCCTTAGTTGCAGCAAGGCAGGCTCCTCCTTAGTTGCAGCTCCAGGACTCCTTAGTTGGGGCACGTGGGCTCCGTAGTTGCGGCAGGCCAGGCTCCTTAGTTGCAGCATGCAAACTCCTAGTTGCGGCATGCATGTGGGATCCCTGACCAGGGATCGAACCCAGGCCCCCTGCGTTGGGAGCGTGGAGTCTTAGCCAGTGTGCCGCCGGGGAAGGTCCCACACCTGCCTTCTTTCTGCTGCCCACATTTGCACTGCATGACCCATGCCCTGATTCAGTCCTGGTCTCGGCCTCCACCCGGGCCACTGCAGTGGCCTCCAGCTAGTGTGCTGGTGTCCGCTCGCTGAGCTAGCGTTGGCGCTGGACTTGAGAAGATCAACCAGATGTCCCATCTCTTGTGTCTCCTCCCAACACACCTTGCACTGAGCTGCCCGAGTGATCTTCTTGGAGCAGAACCCTTTGCCCACAGAGTGAAATCCCACCTCCTTACGCAGCATGCCCCGGCCTCCTGACCTGGCCTCAACCTCCCTCCTAAGGGCTCTTCTCCTCCATGTCTTGTGTTCTAGCCTAACTGAATTTCTTTTTCTATTTCCACCTGAGATGTCCCACCCCATCTTCCCAATCTCTCTTTAAATTCTCCTGGACATCAAGACCTACTTCAAGGCCACACCCTCCAGGAGGTCTTTTCTGTGTCTTCCCTGGAGACGAGATTCATGCCAGTGTCTTGTCCTTCACCTTCAGCTGCCAAGGGACCCCCGACTCAGAGGGGTCACCAGTCATAGTGTGGCCAGGGGCTGGGACCCAGCTGGAGGAGAATCGTGGAGCATCAGTTCTTCTCTCTCTTCCTTTTACGGGGTGGGACTAAGAACCCAGAAGAGATGAGACTCTCAGCTGACTGTGTGGTCACGAGATGCAGTGGGTCTGTAATTACACCAGGTCATCTGCAAGCCCAGGTTCGAAGGGAACAGAAGGTATGAGTCAGAAAAGGGAGGCTAGTTGGTAGCAGGCCAGAGAGAAGCAGACCGCAGACCGGGATTTGTGGAGTCATGTTAATGGCACAGCGTTCGGGTGAAATCCACAAACTCCTGCCACGTAGGTCCCAGAGCTGCCCTGAGCCCAGACCCAGGAGTTCCCGTGCCTTCCACACAACACCCCGCCCCCGGGCTCCAGCCTGGATTCCACACATCCTGTCTCCCTTATGCCCCCTCCTGTCCTTATCAGTAACCAGGAGGATGGATTAAAACAGCCCTCCAGCTGGGGGTTCTGTATCCGATGCCGCCCCTTCTGCATATTTGGTAGTAATATCTTACCTCCCGGACTAAAACGGAAAAACCTGAAGAACAAGGAGGGGGTCACGTTCACCTTAGCATCCCCAGGGCCTGGCCCCATGCCCGCCTTCGGATCCGTACACAATGAGCAATTCACTGAAGGTTGAGTAAATATTTAAAAACTGTCCAAATCCCACCTTTCCTTTGCACTTCCTGTATAGATCACTCAAGCTCGGGTTAATTATTTCTTTGTTGTGGCTGCTAAGAGGACCGTTCACATGTACACACACGCACAGAAACATGCAGAGTATCTGAATAACTCTCTCTGTAAGGAGCAGGAAGTATGGTCGTGTTAGAAACCCAAGGCTGTAAGACATTCATGGGCAGTTTCCGTCATGGTAGTTTTTGTTATGGTTAATTTATTCAGTCTAGTGTATTACTTCCCTCCTCTATGTAACCGGAAACTGATGAACCATTTATTTCTCCCTTGCCAAAAATCTCATTTACATTCCAGCTTTTTAAAATTGTCTACATTTTAAATTTTTTAACTTATGCTACTTCGTGAGTTTAATTATTGCTAGTTGTACTTTTCCTTGTCTCAGTAGAGTTGAGGCACGGCGGAATAACACTGGGTGAATTTGTTTCATGTTTTCTCACCAGTTGGAAGGAGAGCCACGTGTAGATGATGTTTGTCTTTGCAGTTCTGTTCCATAAAGCGAATACAGAACTGAATTTCTAAATAATATATCAAATTTTTATTCTCAAACTGGTCAATTGTCGGTGCATTTATTATTTTTTTAATGGAATCAGAGGAGAAAAACATAAACTCTTGCTGATCAGAAATGTAAGTACTGTCAGCCGTTTGAGTTTTTGTGTGTTGCTTGGATGTTACCGTGTGTCAGATGATCCCCCCAAGGAAATGGGGGAGGTAGTGGTGATGACAGTTTTGACAAAGCCTCACCCGTGTTATGTGCATAGTTTTGGGTGATGCCCCGTTGTTTGGTTTTACGTGACACTGAAGCAAAAGATTTGAAAGCACAAAGGCCACTGGGTGAGAGAGGTGGAGACAGGAGAGGCAGGGGTGTTCTCTATGGGAAGATGTTTAATGCTTCAGGTGAAGTTTTGTTTTGAAATGTTTACAACCAAATAAACTAGAATAAGCTCATGGTTAATGAGAGCTTTCCTTAAAGAATAAAAGACTACTCACTTGTTTTCCTCTCTCTAGGTATGGTATCTATTTAAATTCTGACCATACACACCCTAAAACTATTCCCATCAGACGAGGTGGGATTATGTGCAGTGCCTTCACACACACACACACACACACACACGTACACACACACAGTAAATGCATGTTTCCAATGGAACTGGCCTTAGCATTCGATTTCATTTGAAAAGTGAGGAAAGTGATTGCATTGTCATTGTTGACACTATTTTATATAGAAAAACTGGAGCAGTCTTATGGTACAGTGTGGTGAAGGGGAAGGGCCAACATAGTCATTGATTAACTACGTATAGGGATCTTTCCCAACAGAGGCTGTGTCTAAAAGTATGCCCGTTATCACAGAATGCTTGCAAATTGCTTTTACATTTCTTCTACATTTTTTTATTGAAGTATAGTTGATTTACAATGTTCCATTAGTTTCAGATATACAACATAGTGATCTGATATTTTTATATATGATACTGCATTTAAAGTTATTATAAAATATTGGTTATATTCCGTATGTGGTATCTTATATTCCGTACCTTATTTATTTTATACCTAGTAGCTTATACCTCTTAATCCCCTACCCCTGTCTTGCCCTTCTCCCCAGTGGAAACCGTGAGTTTGTTCTCTGTATCTACAAGTCTGTTTCTGTTTTGTTATAGTCATTCATTGTTTTAGTTTTTATATTCCACATATAGGTGAAAACATACAGTATTTGTCTGTCTCACTTCATTAAGTTTAATACCCTCTCGGTCCATCCATGGTGCTGCAAATGGCATTATTTTGTTCTGTTTGATGGCTGAGTAGTATTCCACTGTGTATATGTACCACATCTTTATCCATTCCTCTGTTGATGGACGCTTAGGTTGCTTCCACATCTTGGCTACTGTAAATAACGTTGCTATGAGCATTGGGGTGCATGTGTCTTTTTGAATTAGTGTTTTCATTCCATTTTCTTCGGATATATACCCAGGAGTAGAATTGCTGGATCATATGATAGTGCAAATGGCTTTTAAACTTTGCAATGAGATCATAGGAGAGTGGAAAGAGAGAACACTTGTCAATTGCTTTATAAGGATCATTTTCTTTGAGAGTTTTTTGTACTTTGCTGAGGAACTGGAAGCTTTCAAGGAGGAGTTTGATGGTGATTCCAAAATGTAACCTCACGACGATGAACCATAAGGTAGGAGTCGTTGCTCTACTGCCGGCTCTCTCAGACCTTCACACTGTCTCGGGAGGAAACGGCACGTTGTCGACTCAGAATGTGATGACAGTAAATAAGAAAGTCCTGTCAAGATGCCCCAGGCTGCTCGTGGCTGCACTGTCATCAGGCCAGCTGGCACCACCCAAACCAGTGTCCATCCCGCGGGGCCTCTGCGCTGCTCTCTTTACGGTCCCCAGGACAGTCCCCTTTCTGTTCCCCAGGCAGTGCTGTCAGACTCGCCCACGCTCTGCACACACTCCCGACCTGCGTGCCCTCTTCTTAGCCATGACCTTGACGATGGTTCCAGGGAACACAGAGGCCATCGGGGAAGGCTGCTTTCTGTGGCCTGCTTTTCTGCATCCCCTTCTAAGGGGACATTGTGACGTGTCTCCCTGTGGCTCCTCTCCCACCAGGAGCCTCTTCACATCACAATCCCTCGTCTAATCTCCTCCCCTCCCACCTCCCTCTCTTTGTGCCGAATCTTCCATCTTTCTCCTCTGGTTCTTTCTCAGCTCCCAGAATTACGAAGCCCGCCCTTCCAGGGAAACCCATCTTAATCCCTATTCCTCACTTCCTTTCCCACTCAAACTTCGGAGCCGTCTGCCCTCGAGAATTTCCTTTAGGGATTTCTCGTGCCAGCTCCGGTGGCCTCGTCCTCCCTGCATCCCCGAGCTGGGGTCCTTCCTCCTGCACTTCCCCTCCCTCCTTGTCTCCTGTTCACCGCTTCCCAGTCTCCTTCCCGGTTCTCCCTTCCCCGCCTCGCCCACATTCCAAAAGTGGCTTTCAGCTCCAGCCACCTCCTGTGTTTTCTTCCCCGAGCTACATCATTTCTCACCGAACATCTCACAAGAGCCTGACTGATGCTCTGACTCTAGGATTTCTCTACCCACAGCCACCCCTCAGCTCTGCTATCGGAATTGGGTAAAAACGAACACGATTCCTTCATTCCTGTTCCAAGAACCCCCGGAGACTCTCGTCCCTGCAGGTCGCCTCGAGTTCAGACTCCTGACCCCGGTGCACCAGGCCCTTCACGAGACTCCCCCTCTGTCCGGAGCCCACGCAGCCTGCACGGGGCTCACGGGGAGGCCTTGGCCTCTAGCCACGGTCCAGATGTCTGTCACCCCTGGAATTTCTCTCCTGGGTGGTTGATGGTTCTCTGCTGAAGTGTCTCCTGTACTTTTTGGGCGTAACCCTCTGTTTAGGCATCAAAACGGTATGACGATTCAGCCATTGCCATGACTACCTTCTCTACCCTGGAGTCCCAGGATGTCAGGACCTTCATCCTCTTCCCCATCATGTTTCCTGTGCCCCGCGGCAGAGGAGTCTCTGTCCGTGTCATCTGGGTCATTCTGAGGACGCTCAGAGTATCTTGTGGAATCCTCTCAGTCAGGGGCAGTTTCCCCCCAGGGGCATCTGGCAATGTCACAGCTTGGGAGCCACTCCTTGCATCTAGTGGGTAGATGCCACAATGCACAGGACAGCCCCTGTCCCCCAGCAAAGAAGTACCTTTGTGGCCCAAAACGTTAATAGTGCTGAGAATGAGGGATGGCGACCTAGTCAGAATTGAGACAGACCATTCCTAGGACCCAGTGAGTTGCCCGGAATAAGTCATCTTTACATTTAATCCTATAAGCGTTCCCAGAACGTGGTGCCATGGGTTTCACAGAACACCTGCTCTTAAGGAGCTGCCATCTAAACGGGGAACGGCGACGGGAAATTATTGCTGATCCCGTACCTGGTATGTACCAGGAGGCAGCGTGAGGCATCGTATCAATGCACGTGTGTTCTGAGCTAACATCCTAGCAGCCATATCATGAGACAGGTGTGGGCCACACCCACTTTCCAGATAAAGAACCCAAACCCCAAAGTCACTCAGCTCAAAGGTGGTGGAGGAGAGATAGAAACAGAGAGAGATACACAGTGATGCTCCTACACATGTCCTCTTCTCGTGGCGCCTCTGGTTAGGGAGATGCTCAAATACACAAATAAGTACAATACCAGGTGCAGGAAGATGGGTTCTGTAAGAGACACACAAGTGGAGTTTAGAGCTTGGGGTGGGATCCAGAAAGGCCACACAGGAGAGGTGGCATTGGAGGTGCACCATGCATGACGGGTAGGATCTGCAAATAGAGGCGACGCGGAGAAGCTCCAGATGCGGGGAAGAACATGAGCTCGTGTGCAGAAGCAGAGCTGCGTGGGCCAGAGGATCAGGGCCGTGGGCAATAATAGCAGAGCATCTGTTCTGACGTGGGCAGGTGTGCTAGGAAGGGACGCAGAGGTCGGAATTCAAAGAATTCATTTCTGCCTCGTGCAAACAGAATGACTGTGAGCCTCTCTGGGCCTCAGTTTCCTACCCCGTAAAGAGAGGAGAGAGCTCCTTCTTCACGGGATTGTTATAGGTTTGGTTTTTTTTTTTAATTTTTATTGGAGTCTAGTTGATTTACAATGTTGTATTAGTTTCAGGTGTACAGCAAAGTGAATCAGTTATACACATACGTATATCCACTCTTTTTTAGATTCTTTTTCCATATAGGCCCTTACAGAGTATTGAGTAGAGTTCCCTGTGCTATACAGTAGGTCCTTATTAGTTACCTATTTTATATATAGTAGTGTGTATATGTCAATCCCAATCTCCCAATTTATCTCTCCCCCTTATCGCCAGTAACCATAAGTTTGTTTTCTGCATCTGTGACTGTTTCTGTTTTGTGAACAAGTTCATTTGTACCCTTTTTTTAGATTCCCACACATAAGCGGTATCATAGGATATTTGTCTTCCTCTGTCTGACTTACTTCACTCAGTATGACAATCTCTAGGTCCATCCCTGTCACTGCAAATGGCTGCATTATTGTGTTCTTTTTTATGGCTGTGTAATATTCCATTGTGTACATGTACCACACCTCCTTTATCCTGCTGTAGATTATTAAGTGAAATAATGTGTATGTAAGATCTTTGTAAATTCTGAAGTGCTGAACTACACCTCCCATGAGAGAAGTGGGGCAGCAGTTCGGGTCTGTGTTGGTCTGTGATGGTCGCCGCTGTTAATTTGGGAAGCGGTGGATCCATTGAAGGTTTCTGGGTGGGGAAAGGCGGTGATGAGAGTGGAACTGGAGAACCATCAGTAGATGAGGCGGGAAAGGGGTGAGGCTGAAGCACAGGGGAAGTTAGGAGACTTTTGCAATAGTTGAGGGGTCACGTCACAGGGTAGTGTAGGGTGGAGGCAGGACGGAGGGAAAAGAAGATGCTAGAAACGTTGATAAGGGAAGATTGGGCCGTCCTGGCACTTGTGTGACGAAAAGCGATGGTGGCAACCTGGAGTCAAACACAGGTGTCGGGGAGGAGCGGGGCTTTGTTAAGTTGGACAGAAGGTAGTGATGACTTCAGTGTCTGACGGGCATCTGAATCGAGGTGCAGAGGAGGCGGCGGGAATGCAGGCGTGGAGTCCCCGCACGACCGGAAGGTAACTGGTGAGGCTCCAGCAGGGAGGAGAGTCAGGCAAGTCAGGAGAGAGTCAGGAACAGCAGAGGCGACTGTGGTGAGCCTTCGGGAGCTCTCGCATCCGAAGCAGGAGGAGAAACAAGCACTCATAGAGGAAAAAAGCCGGCTACTCTGGGGAGAGCGGAGTGCAGCACCGTGACGTGACCCCGCACGGGGCCGCGGAACAGCGCGCATCATTGTGAGTAGCTGGAGGCAGGAAGGCGAGCCAGGGTCACGGGTTTGCAGATTATACAGTCATCAGGTGACATTTCCAAGGGCGGCGTGGGGGAGGGGGGTGAAAGCCACGTCCCTGGGCGTTGAGGGGAAAGAGAGGAGGCTTACGGGGATAAGAGCGAAAGTGGTATCTTGCTGTGGTTTTTCTAGCTGAGGAAGAAAGGAGTATATGTGTTGGTTGGGGAGGAAAAGCTTCTGGAGAGAGGTTTTTGATGAAGGCAAGAATAGTGGATCGAGTCACGTCTTGCAATAAAACAAGCAAAGTTAGGAAACTCGGGTTGACCTTGGGGGAGGGCAGGGGTCAGAAGAGGCAGCAGAGAAGAGGGAAAAAAAGATTTTAAAAGTGCAGCTGGAGGGGGCTTCCCTGGTGGCGCAGCGGTTACGAATCCGCCTGCCAATGCAGGGGACACGGGTTCGAGCCCTGGTCCGGGAAGATCCCACGCGCTGCGGAGCAACTAAGCCGTACGCCACAACTACTGAGCCTGTGAACCACAACTACTGAGCCAACATGCCGCAACTGCTGAAGCCCACGTGCCTAGAGCCCGTGCTCCCAAGAGAAGCCACCGCAACGAGAAGCCCACCCCAGTGTTTTTAGTAGAGTTGGGTCTGAGCATTTGGGGGATAATGGTGGAACCCAAGGAGGATGGAGGATGACACAGCTGCTGTGGGGAGGGTGGAGGAGAGGCATCCACAGAAGAGGGACAGACCTGTCCCCCTCCATCCTCCTCTCCCCACCCAGTCAGGTCCCCCTCCTGAAATGTGTGGGAACTCAGCAGCTTTAATCCATAATCTTAGGCTTAAGAGCATAACCACCCCCCAACCTGACACTACCCACTTTAGATCGTATTTTCGCTGCGGCTCAGAGTACTTCGACCCTTACACCCCTCAGACGTTTCTCGGGGCATTTCATCAGGCAGAGCCCGTGCTCCTGTGTTCAATCCCCCCAGGGCATCACAGCGTGTGTTTCACAGCGTGTGTCAAAGCAGCTGGACCAGCCACGCCCTCTTCGAGTAAACCTGCCCCAGCATCGCCCCTCTGTGCCCCCCACTCCTCCAGAAGTGGGGGACAGACACGGTGTCTGTTCAGGGAGCGAATTCTTCTGCACAGAAAAGGGAAGGGGGGCAGCAGGGGAAGAGGAGTGGGGAGAGGTGCGTCTCCCACTGAAACGCATGGTGTGCCAGGGAGAGACAGAGGCAGAGACATGCACACAGAGACAAAAAGGCAGAGAGAGAAGCACGCACAGGGGCAGAGAGAAATAGTCACATACACAGAGACAGACAGAAAGACACTGAACTGTGATGATATGTGATATCACTTATATGTGGAATCTAAAAAAAATAATACAAATGAATCTATTTACAAAACAGAAATAGATTCACAGACATAGAAAACAAACTCACGGTTACCAAAGGGGAAAGAGCAGGGGAGGGGGTAAGGGATAATTTAGGAGTTTGGGATTAACAGACACACACTACTATATATAAAATAGATAAGCAGCAAGGACCTACTGTATAAGACAGGGAATAATATTCAATATCTTGTAATCTATATGGAAAATAATATGAAAAAATATACATATAACTGAATGACTTTGCTGTTCACCTGAAACTAACACAATATTGTAAATAAATTATACTTCAACTAAAAAAAAATGAGGAACTGGGACCTCTTTGGTGGTCCAGTGGTTAAGAATCCATCTTGCAACACAGGGGACTCCAGTTCGATCCCTGGTCGGGGAACTAAGATCCCTCATGCCACGGGGCAACTAAGCCTGCGCGCCACAACTGCTGAGGCTGCATGCCTCAACTAGAGATCGCACATGCTCTGGAGCCCATGCGCCACAACTACTGAGGCTGCATGCCTCAACTAGAGAGCCCACGCACCGCAACTGCTGAGCCTGCACAGGCGTCAGAGCGCCACAACTAGAGAGAAGGCTGCGCGCTGCAAAGAAATATCCCATGTGCCGCAACTAAGGCCCGACGCAGCCAAAAAATAAAATAAATGAGAAGAACTAAAACCTAACATCTCTCAATAGAGTAAAAAACATTAAAAAAAAAAATGAGGAACCAATGACAAAAGTAGCCACCTCTTTAAAATCTCCCTCAATCTGAAAGGGATACCATTTAATCGAATTTAAGGAGGACTTCTTTAAACTTCAATTTATTAAAATTTAAAATCAGAAAAAAAAAAAAAAGAATGGGAATGAGACGCCCAGTGGCCCGAGAGCTGGGAACAGCCTCGGTTGTGGTGTCTGGGTCCCAGGCTGGTCCCCATAAGGCCTGGCTGGGCTAGTTTCCTGGCGCTCAGCAGGACTCCCCTTCATCTTTCAGCAACATCCCCTTTTCCTTGGTCCAGGATGAGTGGGTTCTCTTCCTTTCAGCCAAAGGGGCCCTTCACGGTGACTTCACCTGCCCATCTCACGGGGCCCGGAGGGGCACACAGGACCCACGGTGTTCTGGGGTAACCCGCCTGGCCCCTGCTTTCTGCCTTGACCCTTGTGAGAGCAAGCCCCTTTTTGCGCCATCACGCTGCAGACACGCCCTTCTGTCCTTCCTAGTAGCGAGTTCCCCGTTTGCCAGTGCATGAAACCCAGGTGGCAGCAGCATTGTTTAGGGCTGAAGAACGGTGGAGAAGAGGAAACAAATCGCAGGACAGTCACTAGCATTGAAAGAAAATGATAACAGGAGGAGAGAATGTTGTCACGTAGCTGGGGGTGAGGAGATGGATGAGAAAGGGTTCGCTTTGACCTTCCGTCTCTGAGGGCAGCTCGGAGAAGAAGGAAAGAGGCAGACAGCATGTGCGGGGAAGCGGGCTGGGGGAAAAGGGATCGGGTGAGGCTCGATGCTCGGGGCCGGCGTGGAGAAACGCCCCACCCCCTGCGAGCATGAGGCATCTGAGCCCTGCGCAGACCGAGGAGGTGACAGCAGGAAGGCGTTGCTGTCATGTGAAATCAGAGGGACGAAAAAGAGCAGACTCGCAAGAGCTGAAAGTGAGAAGATTCAGCTATGTGGATGCCGGTGCATCGCAGAGTTTTGTTTTAGGGACCAAGAAAGGGCATCGATGGTCTAGAACAGGACCGACGTCCATGTCCACTTAGCTTCAGATAGGACTGTTGTGAGTTTGGGCACCTGGCTCCCATGGGATCTAGAGCTGGGCCAGTGTTTATGGAGAGCCAGTCATCTGAGAAATGCAGTCAGTGATTTTCAGGTGCCGTCATGACCGCCTTGGTCATACATGGTCAAGGCAGCCCACCCCGTAAGTCTGTGTTGGTGGTGAGTCCATTTTGTGGGCTCACCTGTCAGAAGAGACTTGGATTAGTTGATCCTTGGAGCTCCAGAACTCCGTTATTCTAGAACACTGCTTTTTATTTTATTTTATTTTATTTTGCAGTTTGCAGGATCTCAGTGCCCTGACCAAGGATTGAACGCGGGCCCTCGGCAGTGAAAGCAGAGTCCAAACCGCTGGACCTTCAGAGAATTCCCCTAGAACACTTCTTGATAGGCTTATTCCTCCCTTAAAAGTTTCTTTTTTAAAAAAAATATTTATTTATTAATATCTTCGGTTGCACCGGGTCTTAGTTGCAGCAGGCAGGCTCCTTAGTTGTGGCTCGAGGGCTCCTTAGTTGCAGCACACGGGCTCCCCAGTTGCGACATTCAGACTCCTAATTGTGGCATGCATGTGGGATCTAGGTTCCCTGGCCAAGGATCGAACCCGGGCCCCCCTTGCATTGGGAACGCGGAGTCTTAACCACTGTGCCACTAGGTAAGTCCCTTTAAAATTTCTGATCCAGGGGTGAAGAGGAACCTTGGGTGTAGACATAAAGACCATGAACTCTGGCAGGGCTGTTGTGTCAGGACATCCTTGGGTGGGGAAGAGGAAGCCCCCAGCCGACCACAGGGAAACGTGGCCTCCCTCAAGGCTGGGTGGGATATATGATGACCAGAACATCAGGGCAGACCACCACGTTTGAGGAACCACTTTATTTATTTTTTTAATTAATTAATTTGATTTTGGCTGCGTTGGGTCTTTGTTGCTGCACCCGGGCTTTCTCTAGTTGTTGGCGAGCGGGGGCTACTCTTCGTTGCGGTGCCTGGGCTTCTCACTGTGGTGGCTTCTCTTGTTGTGGAACGCGGGCTCTAGGCACACGGGCTTCAGTAGTTGTGGCACACGGGCTCAGCAGTTGTGGCTTGCAGGCTCAGTAGTTGTGGTGCACGGGCTTAGTTGCTCCGTGGCATGTGGGATCTTCCCTAGAGCAGGGCTCGAACCCGTGTCCCCTGCATTGGCAGGCAGATTCTTAACCACTGCACCACCAGGGAAGTCCAAGGAACCACTTTATTTAACCCAGAGAGATGTGGTACTTCCATCGGGAAATGCTCCAACTCCCATCTCTATTCATTTTTGTCTTCACAATGTTTTTGCTGGTTGTGTGTGCAAACTGATATAGCACGTCTGCGTCTTGTGACCCTCGCTACAGCAATAGATAAAAACGGGTTCAGGTTTTACAGTCAAAAATAAGACCTGGAGGCAAAGTCAAAACTGCGTATGGTGTCCCAAGGTAACTGCGTAACAGGGTCACTGGGCTCAAGCCATCCTGCAGAGTTGAGTTTGCTGAAAAAGAGCAGTTCTCACATCCTTTCAAGAGGCTCACCATAGAATCTGTAACATGATCCGTCGCGAGTCAGACGCACCCACCGGAGTAGATAGAATGCCAAAAGGCTGCGTCCGCCGAAGGGAAAGGACTCATTACTGTGGGTTCTTATTGTGCAGTTTCTTCTCCAGCTGCTGGTCTGTTGCCCTGCTCTGCTTCAGCTTGGACCAGATTTTACCAAGGAAGACTAAGGATGTGTTTGTAAACGGTGTCAAAGGGTCTCTCCTGCCTTGTTTGTATCAAGAGATTGTCATCTACTCATTTCACTTACCGTGGACTTTTTCCCACAACGCTACCCCTACCCATAGGCGAAGGCTGGGCAGTGAAAAGACTGGCTCACAAACAGAGCTTTTTGTGGAAAACCTAAATAACGTTCTGTGTCAAAGCAAACGTGACAATGGGCTGTTATTTCTCTCCCCATAATAACGTTCTGTCACATCTCTGTGCCCGCGAGAATGGCGATGTGAGGGATGTCGAGAGGAGTGGAGACGGGGAACGCACGCTGAAACCTTAGAGGAGCTTTTCCGGGGTTTGCGTTTCGGAAACAGAAACCGCCCCTCCGAGAGGTAACTCCAGGGTTCATTTCCGCAGGTGCCCGGCCGCAGCCTCGCGTGCATTTCCAGAGGAGAGCTCTGCGGCTGCCCGAGAACACCAGCTACAGTGACCTGACAGCCTTTCTCACGGCCGCCGGCTCCCCCTCGGAGGTGGACGGCTTTCCTTATTTGCGGGGACTAGATGGAAACGGAACAGGTAACTCGAGGCTCGTTTCTTTCCAGCAGGGCAGTCTGCGTTTGCATCTTTATATGCGTTTGTATCTTTATAAGTGGGAGAACCCAACCCGAGGTGCAGAAGGGCAAATCTGTTGTCTACAAGTTCAAGGGCACTGAAAGTGTCATTTGAGGACTTCAGCCTGCGCCACTTTCATGAGCTTGTCTCCCTGAGCCTCTCTCTTGGTACCATTTGCCTGAGCTCTCCGTTGGCCAATGAAGTATATTTAATTCCCAGAAGTTCTTTTAATTGAATTTTTTGAAGTGTCCGATCAGAGTTAGAGGCTTTCTGTCCCCCTGTTCTCAGCCTCGCCCCACTTGCCCCTGGAACGTGTATTTGGTGGAGCAGCCTGCCCAGCTGTGTGGAGATGCACTGTCCCCGCCGCCCGCCGCCCCCGACCCTGGGCACGTGTCACAGCTGGGAGGGGCGGGGGTGGCCCTGGGCCTGATTCCCGGACGAACACACCATGCCCCCTCCCACCAGTACAGGGAGCACTTGGCGGGCAGGGAGCCTCTGGGCTCCACCGGCTGAGTCCATCCAGCCTTTTCTCACGACCTCCCTTTCTCTGAGTTTGCCCTCTCTTTGCCTTCCCCTCTGCGAAGAGTGGTGAGGCTTTGAAACATCTCCTGGAAGGCCTCTGAGTCCGCTTGGTCATTCTCACCCTAGGCTGGCAGGACACACACTGATCAAAGATCACAGAAACTAAAAGCCACCAGCCAGAAAATAGGTAATCGTTCCTTACCAGTGAAAGACCGCCCTTACCTCCGTTCCCGGCCGACAGAGCTCGGTGCTGACGTGGTCCCCGGTCCTCCTTTTGGTGAATGGATGGTGGCCGAGTCTCAAGCCCTGAATCATTTTCCTGTCTCCCCCTCTTCTTTTCCCCAACACTTTACACGAGTCCCAACATAAACTTGAAAACCAAAGGCTGTTCTGGGTTAAATCCCGCTAGGTGAGTACGTTACTGCATTTCCCAGGGACACTGATTGAATTTCACTTAATTGTCTAGTTTACAGAAACTGATCGTTCTGCAAAAGCTTTTTATACCTGCCACATCTGATCCGTTTTATAGAATGTTAATAAACGTCTGGTTACAGATCAGGCTCACGTGGTGATTAGTTACCTGCTTTTCTTCCCTCTGCGATACCCGTTTTGAGAAACGTTTCTTCATCCTTGAATGTTTGCGTGATAATGATGCAATGAATATGTCAGTCACTGACCACCAAAAAAGTTGCATGGTGCTCATCTTAAGTGAATATTATTGGGAAGAAAAAAGTTGACTTTTCATTTCAATGGACAGGCCTGGGAGCAAAGTAGTGTTTCGGGGAACAGGATAATCCGAGGCCATCACGAAACCTCCATTCAGCCTCCATCATAAAGCCCCGAGTTGGAAGAATAGCCTCGTTCCTTGGAGCTCATTCAGTTTTTTTTCTGTGCCCCAATTCCAAGAGCTCTTGAATAAATTATGAAATCCGAGACGACAGTAAGATAGAGAAGACATAGGACTATTGATTTTTAGAGGAGTTTGTTTTATTTTAAAATCACTCTCTTATTTCAGACGGAAGAGAGGAGGTCTTCGGAAGGTTACATTCAATTTGTTTTCCACTGAAATAACTGGCCAGTTGACCTAGGAAGAATCAGACCTCCTGCCAAGGAAGGGCAGTGTGGTGTCTGCCTAGCACCCCAGCAGCCCATCAACTAGGGATTCTCTTCTGTCCCACGTTGGCCTCCAGTTTCATAAACCGCATCTAACAGATTTCAACTTAGTGTGAGAGCCTGGACCACACAAACCAGTGTGAGGTGACAGGTTATCACCAGAATTCAGCAAAATAAACAGAGGCCACAAATGCAGTTGGAAAGAGGCTGGTTTCCCTGCCGTGTCCTAAGGGGGGTTGTTTATTTCCCCCCTTTGGAGGGATCCAGAGTTGTAGACAGAGAAACGCAGCCATGTGGAGGTTTCAGTCCCTTCCTCACTTGGTCGTTCCCGTGCACCCTCATAGGCTCTCCCCTGTGGTTGCCAAGAAAGCGCAGACCTGTTCCGTGACGCTCCCGAGGGGTTTTCAAGAAATTACTTCTGCTAGTAGATCCAAGAAAGCAGAGGAGTCAGTAGTATGACCAATGTCCAAAGCCAAACAGAACCGGAGATGCTATCCGAGCAAAACCCCTCTTGTTCTAAGTGATGAATTGGTGGCCTCCTAGCTGGGTCCATGGTTGCTGCTTTTGCCTGACAGACACCTGTCTTTCTTCGGACATGATGGGAGTCAGGTAACATCAAGATGAACAGGAAGGAGAGACTCCTTATATAGAGAACTCAGTGTTGTGTTGCCCTCTAATAACGAGGGCTGGAAGGAAAACAGTGTAGCCCTTCAAAGTATGTCCAGAATAAAGAAAGTGGGAGGGTAGACTGTCATCTGGAAGGCATGGAGTGGAAGCAGTGAGAGAGGAAAGAGGCCTCAGGAGAGCAGGTATAATTGCCTGTGGTGTCTTCTAACAGAGAACATTGTAAAGAACATTAAAGCACATGCACCTAGGGCATGTTGCTTTAAAAGAATATGCCCCTTTCTGCAGTGCCGTTCTTACTTCTGAATGTTTATAGTCGAGTTCGTTCCTTTCTGTAGCCTCGCAGGAAAGCATCTAGTCCAACCTCCTTAGTTTTGCAGATGAGAAAAACGGACCCCGGAGCAGGGAAGTAACTCGCCAGAGGCCACATAAGTAGTCGGTGGCGGATCTGATACTGGGACCCTGGCTTCCTGGGCCAGGGATGTGTAAGATTATAGGAAGGAAGTCTCGAAAGGGGATGAGTGGGGACAATGGGGATGCCAGCTCTGGGAATCAAGAGGCAGTGTTAAGTGGGACGAAAGGATGATGGGTCTGGAGCACCTTTCTGCTCTACCTGCAGCTTCCCCGGGCAGACTTCCTACCTCGGGTTTGATGAAAGAAGCAGTGCTTCCTGATTGAAAACATTATCTTTAAATTGTGTATGTAAAGTCTAGTAAATTACTTAATCTCTCTTTGTTTTAAGTCCTGTCTCATCTAGAGAGTCTAACAGAGCCTAAAGAGGTACATTGGAGACCTGGCTGTGCTTCTGTGTTGCCTTAGGGCAATGGACACATTGAGGTCCTCCATCCACAAGGTAGTTTGACCAGAAAGATGTAAATTCTGTGCTTTGGTCTTTCTTCACCCTAAAATCAAATGGCCACAGGATAAAAAGATTTCGGAACTTGAATCTATGCTTCCAACGTGGACCTTTGGATGAAATCCTCATTTCCATGCCTTTCCCTTCACTGGAAAACAGAGATGGGCATGAATCATAAAAGATAGTGCTGACATTAGTCGTATAGAGATTGCTCTACAAAGGTTTAGCTCCCACGGTTGTTCAGACTCTAAAATTCACCAGATTTGTTTTAAATGTTTAAATTTAGTCCTCATTGGAGGTTTGTATTAGCTTGGTAGTTAGTTGATAGGTAGGTGAGTATATAAGTAGCTTACTAAGAAATCCTATAAATGGTGTTCTAATGTAGCTTACATTTTTCTATCAGTGTGTTTTCATCGTGTTCAAGGGGAAGATTTTAAATTATGACCGAATACATTTTGTATGATATTATATTTCACTGGAGAAAAATTCTTCTCAAATGGACCGCTTAGCTGTATAAATATAATATTGCTCTCATAAGCGTTCCCCAGTTTATCTGTAGACAGTCATTCAGGCATTGGCTTGGATACAAGGCTCTAATGCAAAATAATTGGTATGTTAAATTCCTTTAGACAGATCAAAATAACAGTGGCAACCAAAATAACTCATAAATATTTCAGATCCAAGTTTTCAGTAGTGTACTTTTCGTAGCAGTAAGTTAATATTTTGAAGTACTGCTTGAAGAAATTCACTCCTTTTTTTTTTCGGCAGTCTCTGATTTAAATCATTTGGTTCCATTATGGTGACCTGCCGGGTAATTAACATGTGTGCAGTGCTCACTTTGCATAGATGTTGATTTCAGGGATTTCCACACACACCTCTTCTCCCATTATAGACAGTCCCTTCTCTTTTGAGGCCCTTGTTTTTGGGGGAGGGGAGCAGCCTGCGGGATCTTAGTTCCCCGGCCAGGGATCGAACCCGCTTCTCCTGCATGGGAGTTCAGAGTCTTAACCACTGGACCACCAGGGAAGTCCCTTGAGGCCCTTTTTGGAAGCACAGCACAGTGGTTAGAATCTGCAAACCCAAGCTTGGATCAGGTTTGCAGATTCAAACTGGCCTATATCCGAAGACCAGCTCTTATTACTACCCTCTCTGAACCTCAGTTTGTTCATGTGTAAGATGGGAATTTTACCCACCTTAGAATGTCGTGGTGAGGATTATGTGTGTAAGATGCTGAATGGAGTCCCCTGGCTTATAGGAGGCCCAGTCCTCAGTAGATGGTAGCTATGATATTTCTCTGTGAACAGTTTCTGCAGCCCCATGTAAGTCCTGTGTGTGCACGTGATGGAGAATGTCTCTTGCTTCCAGGAAACGGCACCAGGTACGACCTGACCCCCGTCACAGCCGTCAGCGTGCACTTGCTCAGCAATGATGGAACGCCGGTGCTGGTGGATGGCCCCATTTATGTCACCGTGCCCCTGGCCACACAGAGCAGTCTGAGGCACAATGCCTATGTCACAGCGTGGCGGTTTGACCCAGAAGCTAGGTAAGCAGGCTCCTGTACCAGCGATCGGCTACAGATAACTTCGTTACTGTCTGATTTCCCTTTTAAGAAGCCTGTGCAAGTTCCTTTTCCTTGAAATTATTGAACGCTGCTGTTGATGGTGCATTGCATGGCTTCTAGTTGGGTATGTCTTACACGCTCTTTGGAGTTGGGTTTTTTTTCACATTTAAGCTAATTTGCCTGAAAAGAATCTTTAAAGGTTATTAGAACTAAATTGACTCTCCTAACCTTTATCCTTTTAGTCTTTAGATGGTCACATGATCTCTCTTGGTCCTGTGTTTGAAAAAAGAAAAAAACATTGCCAATATTGTACCAAAAAAAAAAAAGAAAACAAAAATTACCCACGATCCCACATGTGGAGAAGCCCACTCACAGTATTTTGGATTACGGGGGACCTCGTTCCGCTGCACTTTGTTTTATCGCACTTCGCAGACACTGCGTTTTTATACAAATGGAACATTTGTGGCGACCCTGTGTTGTCAGATGATGGTGAGCATTTTTTAGCAGTAAAGTATTTCTTTTAGCTAAAATATGTACATTGGTTTCTCAGGCATGATGCTATCGCAGACTTAATTGACTACAGTATAGTGTGACGTAATTTTGAACGCGCCGGGAAACGAAAGATTCACGAGACTTGCTTTATTGCGATGTCTGATATATTGCAGCGGGTCTGGAACCGCACCCACAGCATCTCCAAAGTGAGCCTGTATTTCCTTCCACCGTTGCACGATGGATGTATGTATTAGTTATCTTTTGCTGCGTAACAGATGGCCCTAAAACTCGTAGCTTTAAACAGCAGTGAACATCTGTTGTCTCACAGTTTTGGAGAGTCAGGAACCCGGGCACAGCCTAGCTGGGTGCTCTGGGTCAGGGTCTCTAGAAAGTTGCAGTCAGACTGTCAACCAGTTCATCTCAGGGTTCAACAGGACTGCACGCACGCTTTGAGGCCCCAACTCCTCACTGGCTGATGGCCAGAGGCTTCAGTGCCTTGCCACGTGGGCATCCCGACAGGGCCACTTGCAGCGTGGACAGCTTGCTTCCAATAGAGCAAGTGACCCAAGAGAAATTTACAAATAAACAGAAAGTACAAAAGCACACATGGGCAAAATGGAAGTCACCGTCTTTATCACCTAAGGTCAAGTGGCCTCCGCTCCCTTCTTTCCATATGCTGGTGGTCGCAGAGCCCGATGCTGGTACAGTATGGGGTGGACCACACGGGTGTGTGAACACCAGGAGTGGGGGGGGGGTTCATTGGGCCCTCTTAGGGACTGCCTTCCAAAAATACACATTTAACAGAAAGGGGATTATACGCTATGTACTGTTTTATAACTTGCCTTTGAAAACCATTTGTATGTCATGAGCATCTTTCCCTAGCATTATTATTCCATAGCAGCCGTCATTCTGCAATGTCAGTATTAAGACTGCAATGGTATTCCCTTATATGTTTATGTCATAATTCAGTTGCTCAATCCCCTAAGTTAGAAAAAAAATTACTCTTCTTACCAACGTTGTGATAAATAACCTTCGTAGCAAAATCTTTATACACGGCCATGATTGTTTCCTGAGGATAAAATCGTAGAAGAAGTGGAATTGCTGACTTCAAAAAGTACAACA
The DNA here is from genome assembly GCF_008692025.1 of Phocoena sinus. Taxonomy (NCBI): domain Eukaryota; kingdom Metazoa; phylum Chordata; class Mammalia; order Artiodactyla; family Phocoenidae; genus Phocoena; species Phocoena sinus. Next base: position 6,982,923 of record NC_045764.1, read on the forward strand.
TTCTAAAGGTTTTAATACATATTTCCAAATTTTCCTCCAGGAGGTTTTACAGTTGACATTCGTAGTAAGAATGTGGGAAGAAGTACGTGCTTGTGTTTCGGGTTTGGACAGAGCACATTGTCCCTATACCCCGTTGGCTCTGAATCCCAAACTTGAAAGTCAAACTTGAAAAGACCGGTTTTCAAATAACCCCATTCAGAGTTTTAAACTGTTAGACCACGCATGAAAATTCTTGGGGGATTTTTGGTGTCAATGTATTTTCAGAGACACCTAATTTCCTTGAGTAGTCAAACTCTAGTTCTAGGAATTTATATTTGGAAATAAATGCTTGTTGGGCTTTCTGGAGTTCCGGGGGAGTTGGGGTTTTGTTTTGTTTGTTTTCCGGTTACTAACAGACCGCATAATTATTTGTGTGGAATTCATCGGCTTCACCAGATGCCACCGAACTTGATGTTGTTAGAAGGATCGTGCTGCTGCGTGGACATGTGGCACTGGGTCATGTGGGCACTTTGTCATTGGCGTGTGTTCTCCACTGCTTGGTGACTTCTTGAGGCACATGGTCCTGATCAGGATGTAAGGAGCCCTGGGCTCCAGGAGAAGGGACTTGAGGGAACCCCTGGGGAAGACGGGAATTCTGAAGGGAGGAAAGGACGTGGATAACAAAGCAGGGAAAGAAAGTAGGAAAGAGAGGGGAAAGCTTGCCCTTGGACTTCTGAAACCCTGGATCTGCCACTTGGAAAACTCTAAGGCCTACCTTGGGCGAATCACCTGTCCTGTTTCCTCACTTGTACGAGATGCACATTGATCGAGGCTCTCCGTCCCTTGTACAGTCTTCCGCTCACCGTTGTCCGTCCAGGTTGGGCCCCAGCGTGCCAGGGCAGTGCTCTGAAGTAGAGCGTGTGGTTAAGAGCAGCAACACTGAGGCACAATGGATGGAATTCCAGCTCTGCTGGCCATCAGCTGTGTGGCCCTGGCCAAGTTGTTTAACCTCTCTGTGCCATAGTTTGCTCAACTGTGAGATAGGGATAATAATAGTATCAATACCTAGTGCTGTTATGAAGAGTGTGTTTATCAGTCAGAGTTCTCCAGAGAAACAGAACCAGTAGGATGTGTGTGTGTGCCTGTGTGTGTGTGTGTGTGTGTGAGAGAGAGAGAGAGAGAGAGAGAGAGACAGAGAGAGAGAGAGAGAGAGAGAAGGGGTGGGAGAGAGATTTATTTTACAGTATTGGCTTATGCACTTGAAGAGGCTGGCAAGTTCAAAATCTTCAGTGGCCCAGCAGACTGGAGACCCAGAGAAGAGCTGATGTTGCAGTTTGAATCTGAAGGGCCATGTGCTGGCAGAATTTCCTCTTCCTTGGAGGAGGTCAGCCTTTTCTGTTGGCCTTCAACTGATTAGATGAGGCCCATCTACAGGAAGCGTAATCTGCTTTACTCAGTCTACTGATTTAATTGTTAATCTCATCTTTAAAATACCTTCACAGCAACCTCCAGGCATGTTTGATCAAATATCTGGTTGCTGTGACCTAGCCAAGTTGACACATCAAATTAAGCACCCCAAGGAATAAATGAGTTACTATTTGTAAGAAGCTCAGTTCAGTGCCTGGTACATGGTACACCCAAAGAGTTTATTCAGGGAACAAAGGTCCTCCCCTCCTCTGCAGAAGGGTTTCTCGAACTGTGACCTCTAAACCACTTTCCTAGATTCCCGTTAGCCCAGATCTCTTTTTTTTTTTTTTTTTTGCGATACGCGGGCCTCTCCCTGTTGTGGCCTCTCCCGTTGCGGAGCACAGGCTCCGGACGCGCTAGGCCCAGCGGCCATGGCTCACGGGCCCAGCCGATCCGCGGCATGTGGGATCTTCCCAGACCGGGGCACGTACCCGCGTCCCCTGCATCGGCAGGCGGACTCCCAACCACTGCGCCACCAGGGAAGCCCCAGCCCAGATCTCTTGAAGGACTGTTCTCCATGTGCTGCTTCCACTTCTCGGCCCGCTGCAGTCCCACTTCTACCTTCCGCTCTCCTGAAACCACAGTCATGAAGTTAACCAGCAGCTGCCTGACGGTGGAATCAGGTGACCTGCTCATCCCATTGGACGTGTCTGCAGCATTGGAGGGTTTCCTTCTCTAGAGAGGAAGGCTCGCCTCCCTCAGCTCTGTGGCTCAGTGTCCCTGGGGTCCTCGTCTCCTGTCATATGGGCTCTGCCCCACGCCCAGCTCCTGACGTCCTTCACACGCAGTCGCTGGGCCATCCACCTGCCTCTCACACTCCCACAGCCACCCCGTGCAGCCACGTCTGCTCTCTGATCTGTGCTCCTGACTGTCCGTTAGGCCTCCATCTTCGGATGTCCTGTGGGAAACTCAGATTCACGTGCTTGACACGGACCCACTGACTCGCTTCACTTCAACCCCTACCCCTGTTCATTTCTGTGTTTCCTCTCTTGGTTAAGGGTGCCATCTACCAGACCATCCAAGTAGAAACCCCCGAGTTAACCCCCATTTACTCTTTTGCTTCACCTCCCTGCCTCACCGGCAGCCACGTCTGGTCCCTTGCAAGGTCATGTGGATGTCAAATCAGCGTTTCTCCAACCTACCTTCTCCTCTCCTTCTCTGGTTTACGTCTGTCTGGGTGCAGACTCTTCCCTCTTTTCTGGCCAATTCCTGCAGCCGTCTGCCTGTCTTCCTCTCTCCTTCCCTCCACCAGGACTTCTGGGTTGCTTGCTTGGGCTGTCTTTCAGAAGCACAGACCCTTCCCCACATGAGAACATCTCAGAGGTACTCATCGTGAGGCTGTCCACGCTCGTTGGCACGGCACACAGATCTCTGCAGAGCTGGTCCCTGCCTAGCTCTCCAGCTCACTCCCAGCCTCTGTTCCCTGCACACCCTCCACCACTGCCACACCAAACCGTTTGCCGGTCCCTGGATGCGCCTGGGTCTCCCTCATCGCTTTCACATTGTGTGAGCAGGACCTCTCCTCTGAAATTCCTTTCTCCATGTGCTGAACAGTAGTTTGGTTTCTCTCGAGCATGTTGTCCATTCAGCAGCAGCACTAGAAGTCTATGAAGACATGGCCTTGCAGTGTCTCAGTTATTATCTGTGTCCTCACTGAGTCCTTCCTCATCTTTGAGTCTTCATGATCACACACAGGCCCTGGCACTTGCTAGGTGTCTAAGCAGAATGCTTGCTAAATGATTGAATCAGATCGGGAGCTTTTATGTGTTTCTAAGATTCAAGGCGGTTAAGATATTACAATGTAACACTGGTACTTAGAGGTGGTTTAAGATATTACAATGTAACACTGGTACTTAGAGGCGGTTTAAGATATTACAATGTAACACTGGTACTTAGAGAATAGACATGTGGACACAGTGGGGGAAGGGAGGGTGGGGACGAACTGGGAGATGGGGATTGACATATACATACTACCGTGCGTTAAGATAGATAGCCAGTGGGAACATGTTATAAAACATAGGAAGCTCAGCTCCATGCTCTGTAATGACCTAGATGGGTAGAATGGGGGGAGGGGGTGGGAGGGAAGTCGAGAGGGAGGGGATATATGTGTACATGTAGCTGATTCACTTCATGGTACAGCAGAACTAACACAACATTGTAAAGCAATTATACTCCAATAAAAAAAAAGATGACTCTATACACAGAATTTACCTTTACATATCTGTGTATATATTATGTTTAGTGAAAGAACGGTGCTTTGAGCGCTTGTCTAGAGAGACAGCGGTTTATATTGGATTTTCTCCATCCTGGAGCTTCCAACCCTGCTGCTATGATTCTACTCCTTCCTGCCTCTTCATTTTTGAATGTATATAGTTGAATATAGATAAATAAGGCTGGGGTATAAAAGGCTGTATTCCTAATACAGGGATGCTTTCACTAGAGAGTCGTACACAGATATGTCATAACAACATGGCACAGGTCTAGAGAAGCAGCATCCTTGCTCTCATTGGTTTATTTTGTATACAGCTCACAAACAACAAAAGTTTATATAAAAAAATTTTTTTTTGATATCTATGGCAGACTGAATAATGCCCCCCCTGAGTATCTCCACATCATAATCCCTGGACCCTGTGAATATGACCTTATATGATAGAGGGATTTTGCAGACGTGATTCAGTTATGAATCTTGAGATGGGGAAATTCTCCCGGATTATCCTCGTGGGCCCACTGTAATCACAACGGTCTGTATAAGCAGGGTGCAGGAGGAATCAGAATCAGAGGAGATGGCAACGTAATGACGGAAGCAGCAATTGGAAGGATGCACTTTGAAAATGGAGGAAGGGGCCACAAGCGAAGGAACAGAGGCAGCCGTGAGAAGCTGAAAAAGGCACAGAAATGGATTCTTCGTTCAGGGTCTCCAGAAAGAACCAGCCCTACCGATAGCCTGACTTAGCCAGTGAAAACTGATTCAGACTTCTGACCTCTAGAGCAATAACGGAATAAATCTGTGTTGTTTTAAGCCCCTAAGTTTGTGGTAATTTATCACAGGAGCAAAAGGAAATTAATACACTATAGAAGTCAGTGAAAACAAAGAAATGTGCATTGTTATAATGACTCTGAAATATAAGTTATCCAATTCTCTACTTCCTCTCTGGAAATAATCCCCGTGGCATTATTCCTTTTGTCATTGAGAATCTCCATTGTGTTGTTGATCTCTTCCCACTTAAAGGGTCTTTTTTAACTTAGCATCTACAGTGAAAAATGTAACTGCCAATTCCTGGCTCTAACAGATTGTATGTGTGCAGAGAAAAGCCAACATTTGGATAGTCATTCAGAAACGATCAAATGAATTAAAATATGTTTTCCGAAAACTTTAAGATTGGATGGACATTTCAAAGAACCCATATGTTCTTTAACTCACTAAACTCAGCAGAAGCCTACATGTTTCATAAGGGGTTTTCTGTTATGTGTAATCAATATCATTATTTAGGTAGAAATTAAATTATTGCAGTTAAATGAAAAGTTCCAAGAGTGTATTATAAGATCAGAAAAAAAAAAATAGGAACACATCTTAAGCACATAGCACTCACTATTTACAAATTATCTGCTGTTTATGATTAAGTCAAATATGATAATCACTTCTAACCAGTTTAACACTTTAATTATCTACTTTTGAGGTATATCAAAGTAATTGCAATTTCAAAATGTTTAACAGCCAGAAATAGCAATTTGTGAATCCATTAAGAATTTTTCGTCTAATTAAGTATCGCCAGACTATGGCCTGAAAGCTAAGAATGGTTTTTATATTTTTATTTATTTATTTTATATATTTTTATTTATTGATTGACTGATTGATGGCTGCATTGGGTCTTCGTTGCTGTGCGCGGGCTTTCTCTAGTTGCGTGAGCGGGAGCTACTCTTCGTTGCGGTGTACGGGCTTCTCACTGTGGTGGCTTCTCTTGTTGCAGAGCACGGGCTCTAGGCATGCGGGCTTCAGTAATTGTGGCACGCGGGGCTCAGTAGTTGTGGCTTGCGGGCTCTAGAGCACAGGCTCAGTAGTTGTGGCTTACGGGCTTAGTTGCTACGCACCATGTGGGATCTTCCTGGACCAGGGATCGAACCCATGTCCCCTGCGTTGGCAGGCAGATTCTTAACCACTGCAACACCAGGGAAGTCCGGTTTTTGCATTTTTAAATGTTTGAAGAAAGAATCAAAAGAAGAAGAGTATCTCAAGACACATGAAAGTTAGATGAAAAGTAAGCATCCCTGAATCAAGTTTTATTGGGTGCTGTGGACTGAATGTTTGTATTCCCCCCCCACCAAATTTGCATGTTGACATCCTAACCCCCAAAGCCATTAGTATTTGGAGGTTGGGCCTTTGGAGTTGATGAGGTGATGAGGGTGGAGGTCTCTTGAATGGGATTAGTGCCCTTATAACAGGGGCCCCAGAGAACTTTCTCCCGCCTTCCACATGTGAGGACACAGCAAGAAGGCATCATCCATGAATCAATGATGCAGGCTCTCTCTGGACACTGAATCAACCGGCACCTTGATCTTGGACTTCCCATCCTCCAGAACTGTGAGAAATGAATTTCTGTTGCTTGTAAGCCACCCAGTTTATTTTATTACAGCAACCCAAATGGAATAAGACATGGGAACCCAACCGTGCCTGTGGTTCATTTGTGGCCTGTGAGTGTTTTTCCTACACCAGCAGAGTTTGAATAATTGCAACAGAGAGTGTATGTTCTCGCAAACTGAAAAATATTTGCTACCTGGACTGTTACAGAAAATGTTTGTGACCCTCTGATCTGAGATACATTCAACAGGGAAGCTCTTACCACTTAGTATTAAAATGCAAGTGTATTCTCCATCTGCAGGGCCGAACAGCGTGCCTGATTCAGTCACAGTCTCTATGTACTGTTATCCAGCAACCTTCCAGCATTTGGCCCCGAGTGACCGCTGATGCTCAGTGATAACACCTTGGTTATAGGGCACGATTTCAAACTCTTAAAGAAAATGAAATTCTTTTTAAGTTCCATGGGACTTCTATTTGAAAATAAATCCACATTTTAATGCTAACTCAAATACTTTCATTCCTGACTGCTGGATAACTGAAAGTTTACTCATGAGAGAAATGTAGAGGTACTCCCTTTCTTTTTTTCTTTTTAGATTTCACGTATCTGTGATATCATATGGTATTTGTCTTTCTCTGTCTGGCTTTCTTCACTTAGTATGATAATCTCTGGGTCCCATCAATGTTGCTGCAAATGGCATCATTTCATTCTTTTTTTATGGCTGAGTAATAGTCCATTGTGTGTGTGTATATATGTATGTATGTGTGTATATATGTATGTATGTATATATATACACACACGGCATATATGTGTATATATATATACATACATACATATATATATATATATATATACACACACACAACATCTTCTTTATCCATCCCTCTGTTGATGGACATTTAGGTTGTTTCCATGTCTTGGCTATTGTGAATAGTGCTGCAATGAACATAGGGTGCATGTATCTTTCTGAATTACAGTTTTCTCAGGGTATATGCCCAGGAGTGGGATTGCTGGATCATATGGCAACTCTATCTTTAGTTTTTTGAGGACCCTCCATACTGTTCTCCATAGTGGCTGTATCAATTTACATTCCCACCAGCAGTGCAGGAGGGTTCCCTTTTCTCCACACCCTCTCCAGCACTATTAGAGAGGATCAGTATTTGGTGCTATCATTTATCACAGTTTTCTTTTTCTTTTTTTTTTTAATGGCCACAGTTGTCTTTTTTTTTTTTTTTTTGGCGGGGGGGAACAGGCAAAGAATTTCCCATTATAATAATTAGCATGTCTATATTTTAACCCACGTGTTCATCCGAGGGTGACCTAATAGATTAACAGTCTCCTAGAACGTAAGTAGAGTTGGGTTTTGTTTCGTGTGTTACAGCGGTATGACTTGGCTGATTATAGTATGCACTCTCAGAAAAATGATTTTTTTAAGAAGCCTGACTTGCACATATTAGAATCAAAACTTTTGCCGCATTTACGGGCAATGCTGATTTTGCTGAAGCCACCGTGTTAAAATGCCACTGGATTTATGGTGCAAGGGAGGCCTCTATTTAGTTAGTGTAAGTCTTTTCCTTTGAGGAATTACCAGATTTCTTTAACCTAGATCTTCTAAGGTGCTGTCTCTTTTTGAAAACTTTTACTGTGCCAGTGCCTGGGGCCTGGGTGTCCGGGCGTGTCTGAGGGGATGGGATAAAGTGACCTTATCGGTCACGTTCAGGGGCCAGTTTGACCTTTGAAAGAAGCAGCTTTCCTCCCCTAGTCTGGCAGATGCAGTTTTCTGGGTCATGGTGAATGCACCTTAGCTGAGGCTTTCTGGACAGTACGAGATGGCATGTCAGCTCAGCTTCACAGGCATTTACTCTCTTCAGCCTGTAACTGGGACAGCAGATGGCTGTCCATGTCCTGGGTGGTGCCCTGGGGAATGGTCACTGATGAATAAGCAAACCAGGTCAGTGGTTTGAATTGAAAGTGACTGACTGACCTTGAGTGGCAGAGAAATCACGATTTAAGATCCTCTATGCAATAAGTTTCTGCTGTTTCACAATAAGTTATGTGGCTTGAAGACTCTCATTCTAATGAGGTGACAGAAATAAAAGCAGATTCCAAGGGAAGCTACATTGCAGGATCCAGTTTTAACTGCCTTCCCAGAATGCAGCCTGCAGAGTGGTGTGCGTTGCTATAGAAATGGTGGCTACTGAACCAGCTTCTTATCACGTATGGTGCACACGTATCGGGCCCTCGGCAATACCCGCTCATAATTGGCCTGTAGTGGATTCATCTCTGCGTAGGTGATGGGCATTACTGCTGATGCTGTGCTCACTGAACTAGTCCTTTTAGGTAAGTCATGGCCAGCCTGCCCTTGAAGGTGGAGCTTGATTTAAAATACAGATCTAAGATTTTGTTCCATTTCATTGTTTTTCGGGGGGAGAAAGGGATGGGAGTTCTTAAAGCACTAAATTCTGTTTGTCACTTTAAGAAAATGAAAATAGTATTACTGGTGTGTCTTTTTCTCTATCACGAGCCGTGCATCTTACATGGGAGGTGACATATTGCCATGCAGAGGTGTAGTGATTGAATTACAAGAATGAACTGTAGTGCATCGGGTGGGCAAAAGTTTAGAACAAAAGAAGGAGTTCATGTTTCTAACAGTTAAGTATGTATTTACATGTGTGATGTTAATTTTAGAACCATGTGTATCATCTTTATAATTTTTTTTTCAAAAAGAACAGACTCAATAGTTAATGGAATCAAACAAAGAAGGAAGCCGACTTACCTGTCAGAGTACAATGTCAGTATATCCTTAAGGAAGATGATCTGAAATGGGTCGTCTGAGGATGAAAGTGATTTTTTAGAAACAAAGAAAGAATTCTCAGGAAGAGTCTCTATGTTCCCAGATGTTAAAATTGCCCATAAAAGTGAATTGGGCTTCCTTTAGATATATAGGAGGGGAGAAAAAGATAATGTACCTGCAAAGAAAGCTGACTGAAGTGATGTAACAAATCAAAAAGAACCCTGAAGGTGTAGGACTTAATTTGGATAAACGATACCGGTGCGGCGAAAACTTTGGCCACAGATCTTGACTGCCAGGTGGCCAACAAACTGTGATCTGTTTTTCAGACACAGATTGGTGTCTTTTGACCACTCCGGACCATCAGCATCACAGTTGGGATATTCCACCCCTGCTGACCAAGTGGAACGGAGTCCGGCCACGGAACATGTGGGCTGTCCGTGGGGATACCGAATGCAGAATGATCTCAGAACATGGACATTTGTTTTCTGATGTTGCCTAGCAACTCAAAAAACACTGCCGTAACATCAGTCCATTCCTAAAAATTGTTAAGCCTTTTGTGTTTGTAGCCATACGCCCCAACAGCAACAAAAAAGAGAATTTTTAGAAAACAACACCATGGCATTAGGTATGTTGTAGCCATGGTTCAGGGCCGCTTTTGTTTTGAAACCCTATTCTTAGAGACTTAATTTTTCTAAAGGATCCTTTTATATAGAATGAGAACTTCCCATGCTTGATTTGCACAGAAGCAGTTTTTGGAAAGCGTAACAAATGATGGTCGCCCGCTTTGCGGCCTTAGAGTGTATAGATCCATGTTCCTCCTAAAAGAAAATGTCTCATGTTATAGTCAGCCCTTAATTACCACTTACGGAATATTCACTTTGTGGATTATCTGTGGCAAGTGTGTATCCTCCAGTGACTTGCCCACCACCTGGAAGCCTCAGAGCTGCCTTGCTTTGCTACCACGTGGCCTGGATTTTAAGCACTGCACCTAACATGCTCGCTCTAAGATCAGCCTGGGTGAAAAATAACTAGGAGGGCAAAGCTGCCACATCATTTATTTTAAAACCAAATATTCTATAAATGTCTCCTGTTTTCAGTGATCTCCACTGGCATGGGTAATTAAAAGGTAAAATTTTCTTTGATTTGAATATTGCACTGGTTGTACAGCATTTGGCAGGAGTGTATAGAACACAGGTAGCCTGTAGCCCAGCAATTGAGACAGCTTGGACGTGAACAATGGCTCCTCTGGATCTTGAGCAAGCCCTTTAGCCTCTCAGGGCCTCAGTTTTCTCATCTATAAAATGGGCATAATAATAGCTATCATCCCCATCTCATAGAACTGTCGAGAATGGAGAGCCCTTACAACGGTGCCTGGCACTGGGGAAAGTGCTCTCTAAATGTTAGCCATTATTATAATCATCACTGCCCTTATTCAGCCCATATGTAGTTTGTGCATTTTGGGTAAAGCGCGTTATGAGGAAGACAGACAAGTACAGTGAAGTCTTAGTGTCTATAAATGGAATTTCCAGTCTCAGCGAAGGCTGCTTTGTAGCTGGTATGCCTGGACATCCAGTCTAATCGGTTGGTACTCTTGTTCTACTAGTTGTCCCATATTTTGAATGTCATTGCTGTCTCCCTATTTCTAAATGACTCAAAGTTCAGAATAGGTGTTGCCTTTTAATTTGACTTGAGATAATGTACATAAAGCACCTAGCGCATTGCCAGGCATGTATCAAGTTCTTAATATCGTGGTTCTTCTTACCCCTTCTCTTGAATCACCCCTTTAAAATTATTTGCATAAACACACACGCACATGCCCACACAGAACACACACATCGAACCAGCCCAGCCCACACGGAATGTGCTGCGTTAGAGGTTTCTGCAGAAGCGTGCTTGCTGGCTCACATTATGACCCGTAGTGGAGTTGTACACCGCAGCCCCGCCATTTCACATGGTGGGCAGTTTGAAATACGCCTATACTGAAGGGGAAGAAAAATAGGACCGTTTGGGGAAAGCATTTTTTTGTCTACCCATTCTCAGCTGAGCTTATTCATTAGCAAAACAGGTATGACCATAAGCCAACATTTTTCATCACTATGCTCGAAGCGGCCCTAGAGGGTGGGGGACTACATTCTTTCTTAATCAGAAAGAAGCTGAAATTCAGCACAGGGAAGTACCTGGCACACACGTACAGTATGCTGGGAAGGGAGAAGGGGAGACGCAAAACATGGTTTCCTTCAGACTTCAAATCCTCTTCCTGTTCTAGAATCTCCGATTTTGGTGCATTCCTGCTTCTATGCCAAGACTTAATGTGGCTTAACAGAATGATGGACTGGATCTGGGGATACAAAACAACAATCCATTCCCAGATGTTCTGTTTGGCCCATACAGTCGATTTAGGGGCATTTATTTGTTTGTTGTGTTTTAATTTACTGTCAACATTTAAATATTGAAAGATTTCCTGAGGAATTCTGTTCTTGGCTTCTTTTTTTTTTTTTTTTTTTTGCAGTACGCGGGCCTCTCACTGTTGTGGCCTCTCCCGCTGTGGAGCACAGGCTCTGGACGCACAGGCTCAGCGGCCATGGCTCACGGGCCCAGCCGCTCCACGGCATGTGGGATCTTCCCAGACCGGGGCACGAACCCGTGTCCCCTGCATCGGCAGGCGGACTCTCAACCACTGCGCCACCAGGGATTGGCTTCTCTTTTTAAAAGTTGAACAATTCGTTCATTACAGCGGATAGATAGTAAACATCTTCTTTGTGCCAGATTTTACTCTGTCCTAGGCTCTTGGGATAAAGCAATTACAAAACAAGTCAGGGAAGGTCCCTGTAATTATGAAGTCTTTGTTCCAAATGGAGGAGACAGACAATGCACCAGTTTATTACTTCATTGGCATGAGTGCTGTAAGACAGGTAAGCAGGGTGATGTCGGGGAGAATGGTTGGCTGGTCAGAGCCTATGGAGGAGTGATATTTGAGCTGAGATCCCAAAGATACCTCTGAGTCTAACATGGGAATGTCTTGGGGGCAGCACATTCTGGGCAGAAAAAAAATGGTCAACGCAAAGGTCTTAAGATTGGAACCAATTTGTCCACAACCACAGCAGCCAGTTCACTGAGAGGCACTGCCCCTTCAAGCATCTGGAACAAACTCAGATAAGTGTTTGTCAGCTCCCCGTCGGTAATCTGACAAGTGACTAGATTATTTCTGGAATATATTAGAAATATTTCTGAAGTTGCTTCAAGTACTGGCCACCCAGTTAGTGTACCCCGGCAACATTGTGGGAAATGGTCTTAGGGTTTTCTGAAAGGGTTGCCACACCCCACGAAAGTGCAAACCATCTAGAGCTTTGCTACTCAAAGAGTGGTCTGTGGACGGGGAGATTGTTCGAACTGCAGAATCTCACGCTTTGCTCCAGACCCACTGGATCAGAATGTGCATTTTAACAAGATCTCCACTGTAACAAGCTCTTGAACAAGCACTGGTTGAGAGCATCTTACTGCATCTGTCCAGATGTTTGTCGCCTTCTCTGTTCTGCCACCCTTCGTTTTGAGCGAGTCTTCTAAATGCTGGGGATTTGTGGCTGTGCCTCCCAGAGTCCTGGTCTGGGTCCCCCACCCAGTCCCATCTGACATGTAATTGCAGGATGGATGTTGGATTTAGTGGGTAATGAACAAAATTTCTCTCCATATGGGCTTAATTAGCCAGGACTCTGATGCTGCTTTCTGGAAATTTATACATACCTATGGTAAATTCAAAATTCTCTCATTAAATTTTATTAATGCTATTATGCATGCTGATACTTCTGGCCACCTATTTAAGGCATACGCTTTCTCTAGCTCTGCCAGAAGCATTATGGTTTCCCATTACTGCTCTCTCCTAAAATTTGTTTCAGTAAGTCTTGTGATCGCTCAGCTAAAGCTGAAAGGGAAAAAAAAAAAAAATCAGTCACTTAGATTAAATTTATTTTTAAGAATCCATTCCTCAAAATTTACCCTAAAAATACCCAGGGAACATGTTGTAGCTGAATACAGATGCATTTCTTGTTTTAATTTCTAATAATTGATTATATTTATGATTTTATGCTTTGAACAGAAGGTCATTGGTTGTAGTGAGTTGCCCTTAATTTTATTCTTGTTTAAACGGGTCCTGAAATGTACTTGCCGGAAGCTACAGGAAAGCAACCATCTGTACAGGACTTTCACTCTTCAGTTCCATTGCTTTCAACAAGCATGGTTAGGTAATTGACCACCAGGTAAACACTTTGCAGTGTAATTAACAAGGAATGTGTCCTCCTCACAGACTTCATGAAAACATCATTCCAAAAAAGGGAACATAGCTATTCAAAGGCATAGACTTTAATTTGGGAAGAAAAGAAGGCTACTCCACAATGTCATAAAAATAGATACTGTGGCTGTTTCTGCTCTACTGAATAATGTGACTTAAGGGCAGATGGACTTTTCTGGGTGATCTCGTCCCACTAAAGTTTTGTTAAAGCATGTGATGAAAGAGGCTCAGACCTTGACACTGCTAATCGTACATCTGGTAGAAAAATATAGTAGAGGTTATAGTTTAAGGTAATGCAGATGGTAATCCTGGGAAATAAGCCTGTGCTGGTTTCTAGAGAAATCCAGCGTATTCCGGAAGCTGGGGAACCCCTATGATTATAAGTAGCGATAATAGTAATAACTATTCGCTGTGGATCTGAGCGGTACATACCTCTTAAGAGGACTGCCCTCAAATGAGCTAATGCCCACGCCATCCTGATTATTCAGCAAGAGTCACCACAGCCCAAGCGAGGAGACAGTCATTGGCCAAAACCAACAGCTGAAGGGCAGGACAGCAGAGGTTCCTACTGTCCAAATTCATGCGTGTGTCATGCATGTATGTCTCACCTCTCGCCATGAACGTTCCCAAGTAGTTCACAGTGAACCATTAAGTCGTAGGAAGAGAAATGGCTCTATTTCACAGAGTGAATATTCACCTTTTAATCGATAGAACTTTTTTGAGATGGGTTTTCTGCGTGGCTGTGGCATTTCTTCATGTCCCAGCCGTACAGGCCTACTAGAACTCACTGCAGCCTCTTTCAGGAAAAACACATCAGTTAGGATATGTTAGCTGCACAGGGTAGTAGAATCCCCAACTACAAGTGCTTAAATGAGGAGACCATTTATTTATGTGACGAAGGAAGTGTGAAGCAGCCATCCCCCAGCTGGGCCATCCTCTGCGTGTCCTTGGGTCACACAGCTGGAAAGTGGCAAAGCTGGGATTCACATGCGGGGTTATCTTAGGCCTGGCAAGTCGTCCATGCACTCATTCGGCCCTTGATCATACTGGACTTTTATCTGCCCGGTGTCCTGAGGTGTGACATGGTCACAAGTCCCGGTATAAGAGCAATGACTTCTTTCTCTGTATATTGGCGAAGGTGCAAGATGCCAGCTTCAATGTGTAATCTGTTAAAAGGGCAGGTTTTCACTTATGGTTTCCTTTTCAAAATCAGTAGTGCTCATCCTAACAGGGTTTTTCTGCTTGTTACCAAATGCTGAGATGAGCTCGTGCAGCTGATAAAATAGGGGCTTCTGGGCAGAATAAGTGAGCCAGGCAGAAAAAGCAAGGCAAATCTGAACCGTATCAGTCGTATTCTAATTAGGCATTATATTTTTGGCCCTTTTTCATATTTTAGAGTTCTTTTCCCTTTCAATAGACATTTGTTTAAATTTTGAACTCAGTGTTCTTTATATTTTGCAAATAAAAGCTGCTTTCATTCCTGCTTGGTAACCAAGCAAGAAAACAGCACCCTTGGTGATCGCTAAGAGACTCCATCAGATCTTACAGACAAGCATAAGGCGTGTCTTTTTCAGCCTGTCAATTACCGTGTGTAATAATCATTGCAGTTAAATGTAGCCTCCAAGTTAAAATCTTGTGGTGCTTTATACACACAACGAACCTTGCCAGCAGAATACATAACTAACACGCTTTCAAAAGATGAGGACAGGGGCTTCCCTGGTGGTCCAGTGGTAGAGAATCCGCCTTACAATGCAGGGGACACGGATTCGATCCCTGGTTAGGGAACTAAGATCCCACATGCTGTGTGGCAACTAAGCCCACGTGCCACAACTACTAAGCTCAAGAGCCTCAACTAGAGAGCCTACGTGCCGCAAACTACAGAGCCCACGCGCCTTGGAGCCTGCGCACCACAGCTAGAGAAGAGAAAACCTGTGTGCCACAACTACAGAGAATCCTGCGCCACAGCAAAAGATCCTGCACGCCTCAGCAAGGATGTCGCGTGCGGCAACTAAGACCCAAGGCAGCCAAAAATAAATAAAATAAATGAGTAATAAATCTTTTAAAAAATAATAATTAAAAAAAAAGATGAGGACGGTTTTTCAACAAAGTATTTCTTTCCATTGTGCAGGGTTTCACTCTAGAGAATAAGAATTCAGACAAAAACCTGTCTGAGGAGGGCTTCCCTGGTGGCGCAGTGGTTGAGAGTCCGCCTGCCAATGCAGGGGACGCAGGTTCGTGCCCCGGTCCGGGAAGATCCCACATGCCGCGGAGCGGCTGGGCCCGTGAGCCATGGCCGCTGAGCCTGCGTGTCTGGAGCCTGTGCTCCGCAACGGGAGAGGCCACAACAGTGAGAGGCCCGCGTACAGTGAGAGGCCCACGTACCGCAAAAAAAAAAACAAACCTATCTGAGGATGTGTGTTGAAGAAACTTGGATTTAGCATATCTCTGTTCCACGTCTGGATTTGTCTCTCATGTGGCTGCCTGTGGAGTTTATTCTAGATGCAGTCTTTGCAAGTGGGTTATCTAGTTCCCAGTAGTAGATGCCCCTGGTGGGGAGTTGGGGGTCACTGGTGGTGAGGAAGCAGAGCTGATAACAGAACCGCTGATAACAGTGTGTAGGAAGGGTGGGGGAGGGGAGGGGGAGGGGAGGGGAGGGGGAGGAGCGAGGAAAAAAGCACAGCTGTGGGTGGGAGTATTTAGCATAAGAGCAAACAACTTCGTTCCTCAGTAGGGACCTAAGGACATCAGTATTTTAGGACCAGCATCAGTTGATCATAATCATGACCCTGTATTATCATGAAAAACATCAAAATTATATTCAACTTTATAAGGCAGGAGTAAATGATACTTTTTAGAATTACAGAAAATTGCCTTTTCAAACTTTGGCAAATAACACCCAAGTTCTGTAGAAGAATAGCTTCCAAACCGTGTTCAGGAGATGTCTTGGGGGTTGTGCCGGGGGCAGGGAGGGGTTCTCGTCACTTGTTTGCAGAGAAGCTTGTCTTTTTTTAAAAAATTTTTTAAAAAATAAATTTGTTTATTTTTGGCTGTATTGGGTCTTCATTGCCACGTGCGGGCTTTCTCTAGTTGCAGCCAGCAGGGGATACTCGTTGCAGTACGCAGGCTTCTCATTGCGGTGGCTTCTCCTGTTGTGGAGCATGGGCTCTAGAGCGCAGGCTCAGTAGTTGTGGCTCACGGGCTCTAGAGCGCAGGCTCAGTAGTTGTGACTCACGGGCTTAGTTGTTCTGCGGCATGTGGGATCTTCCCGGACCAGGGCTCGAACCCGTGTTCCCTGCATTGGCAGGCAGATTCCCAACCACTGCACCACCAGGGAAGTCCCGAGAAGTTTGTCTTTTATCCGTTTTATATATTAATTTCTTAATTTTCTTAATACAAAGGTTCCATTAAAGAGAAAGAGTTCAAATGCTTTGAAAGCTGATGATCTAGCAATTTCAGTACTGCGGAATTTCATCCCTCGGTGATGCTAGAGGGATCGCTCTCCCACCTTCACACACATAAGAGTCCCAGTAATGGACGCGGCATGGGGCTCCATCAGCACAGAGACGCACACAGCCGCCAGCCCGCCTGCCCCTCGCACACCTGCCCCTGGCACACCTGCTTCACAGCCAGCCACCCTCCCTGGGCAGTGGCCGCCGTGCATGAAGGTGGCAGCCTGGCTGGGCTGGCGTTGTGGAGCACAAGGAAGCATGGCGCCCTCCTCCTACCTGCACACCTTCACCAGGTGACCCACCTTGAGACCTGCCTGGACGGCCCGCTTGCGAAGAGCCCGGGGGAGTCGGCAGGAAGCCGCGTTATGCTGTTATGACCTCAGCAGCTGCCCTAATGTCCGGACCACAGGGGAGACAAGCTTATTGACCCTGGCAGCCCTACCAGCAGCTGTGATGACCAAGGGGTGTTCAGAGGCTGGCCCCACCCGGGAGGGAGGGGAACAAGCCAGTGGCCTTGCACTTGGAATTTTCTAAGCAGGAGCACCCGGGGTCTTCCCGTGATCTGTCTGACCAGCGCCGAGGCTCCCACAGAGATGGAAGGGACCCGCTCTTGGTACCCTGTCCGCGGGTCTGGCGGTCATATAACCTGCTCAACAAAAGAGACTCTCCAGAGGTCTGTGTGTCCGGCTGTCCGGTCACCAGTGACCATTCCCGGCGGTGGCTCTCCAGCCATGAGCACAAGAATCTCTTACGAGTGCGGAGGTTCCTCAGGTGGGAAAACAGCCTCACACCACAGCATCAGGATTTCAGTAATGAGAAGCATATGTTTCTAGTACACAATTCATTAATTCTTGTGTTCCCTGTAGCTAATTTCCTACACAGAAAGCTTGGAAATGGCTTTTGCCAGCAACAACGTGATTGCTGAATCTTGGCTGCCCTTTATTCATTGTACACATGTATGTTTCACAGAAAACTTAGGCTGAAATAAACGCCTCTTTCCCACCTGGCTTGGTTCCCTCTGGTCTGAAAGAGTAGATCCCAAGCTTAACTGCATTTCCTGCCAGCCACACCCACCTTTGCACAGGAGGTCATCTGATATTATTTGAGGGGAAATGGGGAGTTTGCACGTCTGGCTTTCACCCTCAAGTACTGTCATGTTCCCACGCCACGGATGTTTCTGGGTGTTGAGAAGACAAAGGGAACATAGGATGAGGGTTAGCAACTTCGGCCCGAGGTATGCTTTGGAAAACGGGTGATGTAGTGACATGTGCCCTGGGGTCGCCGAGACCTGGAAGGTCCCTGCGCGCAGGAGGGACTCAGGATGGACACAGGATGTGACTTGAATCTTGAAGCGTGGGTAGATTTTTGGAAGAGAGGAAAAGCATGTGAGGTTGGAACAACAGTTGAGGGCAAAGTCACAGACTGGTAAAAGTGTGTGTTGTGAGGACCAACCTGGGAAGAACTGGGGGTGGGGGCGGGTGGCCTTCCATTGCTAATGGCGCCGGAAGCCCTGCCCGGCCCTCCCCAGTCTCCGGCCCTCCCGTTCCCCGGGCCAGTAACTTACCATGCCTCTGTGCATGCTGTTCCCTCTTTTTTCTCTCTGCTGGCCACCCTCCACCCCGGTGACAGTCCTGCCTGTTCACCGGAGCCCAGCTCGTCCCAGCCTTCTCTGCCCACCGCAAGAGGCACTCGTTCTTACTGAGCTCCCAAAGCAGCTTGTATTGCGCCTTTCCCTGGCTCTTCTGGCTCCCACAAGCATCACAGGCTGGACTTGGGGGCCTGTTAGCTGGGTGCGGGGTGTGTGTGTCTGTCAACCCTTTAGGCTTGTTCCCAGTGTAACTGGGAGGTGTTTTAAAAGCCCGTTTCCAGAGCTTCCCTGGTGGCGCAGTGGCTGAGAGTCCGCCTGCCGATGCAGGGGACACGGGTTCGTGCCCCGGTCCGGGAAGATCCCACGTGCCGCGGAGCGGCTGGGCCTGTGAGCCATGGCCGCTGAGCCTGCGCGTCCGGAGCCTGTGTTCCGCAACGGGAGAGGCCACAACAGTGAGAGGCCCGCGTACAGGTTAAAAAAAAAAGCCCGTTTCCAGTTGGCTGTGTCGTAGAAAGCCAAGGCGACTTAGCCATCCAGGTAGGTGGTTCGCCCTTGAGTGAGCGCTCAGGGCTCTGAGCCTCCAGCTGTTTTCCTCTGGTCGCCTTTAGCCTAACCTAATCCGCTCCACTTGAAGAGCAGTGACTCAAGAGGGAAACTGCAAACCAAAGAGTGCAGGCGTCTTCCTGGCTGATAGGAGATCCTGGCAGGGCCACTCCTGTGGGAGAGCGTGTGGGAGTGGGGTCGGGTGTGTACGTCATGAGCTAAACAGCGTGGGGTCCTCGAGGGGAAAAGCGGAAGTGGTGGCAAACGATCCGTTCTCTGCCTTCAGGCGAGCTTTCTGACCCGATGCAGAACCACGTTAGCCGCCTGTCACATGCTCCCTGTTTCCATGTTCTCCGCAGCCCTGTGGAGTGAGTGATGCTCGGAGTGGCTGGACCACCTCTGGGTTGATGCTCTTCAGCACGTGAATCTGAAGTGGGCATCCTCATCCTCACTTGGGAAACCTTCCAGCGTATATTCTTGTCTCACTTGACTTGAAATCCTCCGGGGCCATGATTCAGCCTGTTGCAGGGGGCAGTCAGACTACGCAGGGCACCCGCTGACGCCTGGCCTCTTCCCATCTTCCTTCTTTGTTCACCTTCTGTCTTCGAGGATGAGGAGGAGGGGGAGGGGAGGAGATGGAGGAGGAAGAGGGGGAGGGGAGGGAGGGCTATGGGAGGCGTTGCTGGGGCACCTTTCCACCCCCTACATCTGAATGTTGCTATGGCAACTGATAGGCCCTAGGAAGTCTGCCAGGTATTGCTGCTTTTCTCAGGAGGGAAAGAAAACTGCTCTTGCCTCGTCGGTGATGTGTATACCTAGGAAAGGCAGGGATTTGGAGACTAGAAGGTGGAATATTTGGTGCACAGCTGGCGCATTTAGTCCCGGAGGGGACAGGATTCCACATGCAGACATTTCAGGGGGTGGGTGATCATAGGAGGAACCCCGTGTGAGAGACCCGTGTCCCCGGGCTGGTGGGGACCTAGCCAGCAATCTCCCTTGCTCCCCGGCTCTCAAAGCAAGGTTCTCTGCAGGTGAGACAGGTGACAGCCAGGCAGCCTTGGGCGACGGGCTCCTTGGAAACCTTACAAAGTAAAAAAGTTCTCAAACGCTGGCAGGTTTCGTAGGAGATGCGGCAGGGCAGAGTGGAAGAAATAGCACCGGCCTTGAGGCCAGACACACAGAGAGACCTAGTCTGCCCCTGCTCTGCCCTCTGCCCCTGGGAGGTCTCGGAAGAGTTCCGTGTCTCACCAGTGTCCAGTGTCTAAAAGGGGAAAATAAGTCCTCCTCTGTAGGGTCGCTGTGAGAACTGTAGAGCTTGTATAGGAAGCACATTGCTGCGGCGGGCCAGCACCCAGAGGTGCTCACTACTGTGAGACACTAGTCACAGTAGTGACTGAAGACAGCCCTGACCTGGATGTACTCCATGTCTCCCATCTTCAGATGTCTCCCAGCATCAGAACCAACTAGAAGCTTCTTAAAATACTCGCCTAAGCCAGTCTTATGGGTTAGAATTTGCAAAGATAGGACCAAGGAATCTATATACTTTTTTTAAACTTCCCGAAGCATATATGGAATCTTAAAAAAAAAAAAAAATGGTTCTGAAGAACCTAGGGGCAGGACAGAAATAAAGACGCAGACGTAGAGAATGGACTTGAGGCCACGGGGAAGGGGAAGGGGAAGGGGAAGCTGGGACAAAGTGAGAGAGTGGCATGGACATATATACACTACCAAACGTAAAATAGCTAGTGGGAAGCAGCTGCATAGCATAGGGAGATCAGCTTGGTGCTTTGTGTCCACCTAGAGGGGTGGGATAAGGAGGGTGGGAGGGAGACGCAAGAGGGAGGGATATGGGGATATATGTATATGTACAGCTGATTCACTTTGTTATAAGGCAGAAACTAACACACCATCGTAAAGCAATTATACTCCAATAAAGATGTTAAAAAAAAAAAATAATAACTTCCCCAAGCAACTCTGATGTCACCGGTCTGCGATTCCAGAGAGGAAATCCGTTTATTTGCTTGAGGATGAAGACTATAAACAGAGCTGGAGTTTACCCTCTTCTTTCCCGTCCCACCAGCCCTTTTCGTGCTACCTTTATTCTGCTTCTAAACCCCTAAGGCTTCCGGAGGAGATGGGACATGATGGTGTAGGAGTAAACTCCAAAAGCTTCTGCTAAAAGTATCTGCGTTTGGAAGCAGGGACGTGTGATAAAGTGGATGAAAGTCATTTAATCAGGAAGAAAAACAAGTTCGACTCTTTCCTGAAAGCGAAATGCAGTCCCTCCGTGAGAGCTGGACCCTTTTGGCTCTCTGATGGGTTCTAAACACGACACCGAAGGTGACTTGTACAATGGGCTTAAGCCTTAAATAGGAGTTTAGCGTGCATGTGGCTGAAGTTTTTTTCTGCATCCCACAGGAACGTGGCTGAAGAGTGGTCTCGGCCTCGTGCACCAGGAAGGCAGCCAGCTGACGTGGACATACATCGCCCCTCAGTTGGGGTACTGGGTGGCGGCCATGTCTCCTCCCAACCCAGGTAACAGGACCCCCGAAATCTGCAGTGATGGGAACCGATTCCTTTGAGGGTTCAGGCTAAGTGTGCTTTGGAAAGCGATGTCAGCAGGGAGATCACATCTTCCTTAAATATGGTTGAAAGTGTGAAAAAGCAAATGATGAGTCAAAGGTTTTTCCTGGGGGTTGGGGGAGTTCTGGTTGGAACTCTCCCATCCAGCATAAGAATCATGCATAGAAAATAGCCTTGTCTCGAATCTCTGTTTTGCTCAGACAGCTGCCGTAGGGAATTCTTAATCTAAAGCCCACAGAGGCGGGTCAGACCTCCTCCCTAATTTCTGAAACAGCTGTGGCCTGGTGCAAGAGAACACGTAGTATAAGGCAGTCACTAGAGGGACCAGCAGAAAGTCACCGTTGGAGGCTTCTTGGGGCAAAAACCTTGATCGGGCATTTCTGAAAGGCTTAAAAGTAAGCCTGTTGTTTTATATCTAAAAGAATATTCATCTCCACTTAGGATACGTGAATTAACTCGTGTTTTTCACTGAAGTTTAATTTCACAAATATTTTGACTAAAAGTTTGGGGTTTTTTTAACCGAACCACCCTGATTTATCCCTAGGAGTATTCTAGAATTGCTTTTTTCAAAATAGTCACCTTACGAGAAGTCTTTCCAGTGTATGGCTTCCAGTACTCAAAATGCCTTTAGAACCTTTTTCCCCTGGACTGTCATCATTAGAGAAACTCTTCATAGGTGGCCAATCTTTTTGCCCAGAGGGTCCCTATGGTTTTTCTTAGACACATCTAAAATCACCCACCTCCAAGGCTGGTGAATAAAGTAGGTGATTGAGCTAGGTGAAAATGTGCTGTGATTAAAAGTTGTCTCGTCAATTAACCATGAAGGCAGTTTCAAAATGGGAGTCCAAAATACTTTACCAATGGAATCATCACTGGGATGAACACTTAGTCTCCCAAAGTAACTAATTTGATGGAGGCCAACCCTAGATGGGTGTTGAAAAGTCAGTTACATTCACTTTATAGTCCAATCCTGGGAAAATGTACACTTCACATCTGGGTTATAAGAGTATGCATTGCCCTTTACCGTATGGTTCTTGTAGCCATGTAGGCATGAACCAGCTGCAGAAATGCCTCAGTCTCCAAATCTGAAATATCTAGAATATGATTATGAGTAAGGTAAGAAAGAAAAAAAAGGCCTTAAGTACCAAAGTAGAGACCACAAAGCCCGTGCATTAAAGTTAACTTTTATTTTAGATCTATTTCAAAGAACCATGGCGATTGGTGTTCCTATCATGCGACAGATTAATAGATGCTTTTGTAAAGAGGGGAAGAAGAACTGCTAGATGTAGCTCGACCCAAGCTTCCTGAGGGCAGTGAAGGAAGAGACAAAAAGCCATAAAAAGCACACATAGTACAGCCCTGACGGCATTTAACGTAGAAATGTGTATATTGGTAACCACACAGCCATCACTTATATTAAAACAAATTACAGTGATGCTGTGCTTTCGTGAGCCCAAAACCAACAAGAAAATAGAGTTTTCTCTTTCATTCTCTGGTTAAGAAGGAAATGAAGTATGACTGTGAAGTTTATCAAGATTTCCACTGGCAGAAGTTAAAATAATAGCATTTTAAGTACTTAAAGGGACCAAGCTTCAGTTATTTGGAAATGATTTTTATGTGTACCCCAGGTTTCTTGGTGACCCCTGCCAAGGCATTATGTATGTCTGTGGGGTTGTCTCTGTGTCAAAAGAAAGAAAAAAAAAGTTTCTCTGAACAATTAAGGCAGTAGGTAGTTGTCAGTAATTTTTCCAACTTTTGTAAATATTCACCCTTACCCCGTTGAAATGATTTGTAATTGGGAGAGAATGATGTCATCTTTTGAACTTAAGTAATGTCACTATTTTAAAAAATCCACAAGTCTCCTTGGATTTATCTAGCTTTTAAGAGATTTTTGAAGAAATCTGTCCCTTCGAATATAAAAAATCAATTAAAAAATGGGTGTTTATGGTGTTTAGTAATCATAACCATGCTCCTTTGACATAATGTACGATACAACCACAGTCCTTCCTTCCCATCTCTTGGAGCACTGCCAAGATACCTGACACCAATAGGTGCCCCAGTATTGTAAGTTGGGGAGGTTTTCGTTATTGCTGTCAGTCCATTGTTAGCAACATTAAGGGAGATCCTTACTACTATTGAACATAAGGAGTAAGTTAAACTACCTCTTGGGATTCTAAGGTAAATTAAATCCCAATTTAATTTAATGGATTCTCATGTAGATTAAAAAGAAAATATGTCTACCTCTGATCACCTTGTCTGTAAGTTCTGTTGCCACGTCAGGTTAGCCATTTTGAACAGATACTAGAGAGACAGATGTTATTTTTTAAAAACGGGAGGCATTTTGGAAACCCTTGATACCCCTGTAATAAGCTGCGGATTATTTTTTTTAAGTCACAGAAAGTTATTTCATACATACCAACTGATTCATTTAGGCCAAGGGTTTAGGCCAATGATTACACAGCAATCATTGCCCAGGGAAAGTGAGAATCAAATTTCATGACTTTTTTTTTTTTCTTCTGCAGTATCATAAAATCCCCAGGGCTTCAGGCCGTCTCTGAATGGATGAGTCCCCTCATTATATGATCATTCATCTAGCTTTCTTTTATTAAAAGATCACATATTTAGAATGATGAAAATGGTACCCAATGCTAAGGAAGGACCCTGGACACCGCACATGGAATTTGAGTATTCAGAGTGCTCTGGTGATGGTTTGCGTAATCCCTTTTCACTGAGGGAAGTGACGGTGATGCTGCAGGCACATCATCTAAAGGGTGTCTGCATCCGGCCGCCGCTCCACACCCCAGCCAATAAGAGCAAGGAAGACATCACGCTCTCAGTTCATTTCCCCTCTTTTTATTGAAAGGTTTTCACAAATCTCAAATGCCCTTTTCTGACTTTTTAGGTCCCGTTGTCACACAGGACATCGCCACGTATCACACGGTGTTTCTTTTGGCCATCTTGGGAGGAATGGCTTTCATTCTTTTGGTTTTGCTGTGTCTCCTTTTATATTATTGCAGGTAAAGTTTTACCATTGAGGCACTGTCTTTTATAATTTGGAATTTCTTGCGCAAGCATTGGTATCGAGGTCCTTTTCTGAGTCGAGGTCCTTTTTTTCTCATGAAAAAGTACCTAAGAACTGAACATCTGTCACGTAAGTTGCAAACAAAGTGGGAGGCACACTGTGTAAAATGTTTCTTAGAAGGGCGGTCACAAAAAAATAAGTTGTCATGATTCATTCAGAATAGTCCTACATGGTAATGAAGAGATGATATTCTCAAGGACACAGCAGAACTATTCTTATTTTGATGCCTCATCTGATCGACTTGCAAGAATGTTTATCGTCGACTCTGCTTTTGAATGGATAACTTGGATGTACTTGGGGTAAAATCTGCACATTGCGACCCTCAGAATCAAACTAGGGCTGAGGGTGCGGGGTGAGAAGGCTCCTGGCTGCCAATTCATTGTGTTGTCTTGTTTCTTCCTGTGGGAATTGAGAATTAGGTTTCGACTTGAACCTTCACTGTTCTGAGAATCTTTAATCTTGGGGTTTGTATCTTTGATCGCAGGCGGAAGTGCTTGAAACCCCGCCAGCACCATAGAAAACTGCAACTTCCTGCCACCCTGGAGAGTTCCAAAAGGGATCAGTCAACTTCCATGTCACACATCAACCTGCTGTTTTCTCGACGGGAATCAGAATTCCCTGGCCCGCTCTCCGTCACCAGCCAGGGCCGCCCCCCCGACGCCCCGGGCTCAAAGGAGCTGATGAGCGGAGTCCATTTAGAGATGATGTCTTCCAGCGGGGAGGTGGACATGCACACGCCCATGCTGAAGCTCTCCTACAGCACCTCGCAGGAGTTCAGCTCTCGGGAGGAACTCCTGTCTCACAAGGAGGAGGATAAAAGCCAAATCTCCTTTGACAACCTGACACCGAGTGGGACGTTGGGAAAAGACTACTGTAAGTCGGTGGAGATGTTCCCCTTAAAGGCCAGGAAGTCTGTGGAAAGGGAAGGCTATGAGTCCCCCAGCAACAGTGACTACAGGAGGAATTACAATGCCATGCTCTCGCAGCCTTTATTTGAAAAGCAAGACAGAGACGGGCAGGCCTCCGTGACCCACATTTCCACAGGAAGTAAGCTCACCATTCAGGAACACATGTACCCCGCGCCTTCATCTCCAGAGAAAGACCAGCTGATGGAACGCAGACCCACTGAATGTATGATGTCGCGATCCGTAGACCACCTGGAGAGACCTACCTCTTTCCCGCGGCCCGGCCAGCTGATCTGCTGTAGTTCCGTGGACCAGGTCAATGACAGCGTTTACAGGAAAGTATTACCCGCCTTGGTCATCCCGGCTCATTACATGAAACTCCCAGGGGACCATTCGTATGTGGGCCAGCCCCTGGTCGTCCCAGCCGACCAGCAGCTCGAGATCGAAAGACTGCAGGCTGAGCTCTCCAGCCCTCACGCGGGGATCTTCCCACACGCCTCCTCACAGATCCAGGCCCAGCCCTTATCTTGCCAGGCCATCTCGCAGCAGCACCTGCAGGACGCGGGCACCCGGGAGTGGACCCCACAGAATGCGTCCATGTCCGAGTCCCTCTCCATCCCGGCATCCCTGAACGACGCGGCCTTGGCTCAGATGAACAGCGAGGTCCAGCTACTGACCGAAAAGGCGCTGTTGGAACTTGGGGGTGGGAAGCCCCTTCCCCACCCCCGGGCCTGGTTCGTGTCCCTGGACGGCCGGTCCAATGCACACGTCAGACATTCCTACATTGATCTCCAAAGAGCTGGGAGGAACGGAAGCAATGATGCCAGTTTGGATTCTGGCGTGGATATGAATGAACCCAAATCTGCCCGAAAGGGAAGAGGAGACCCCTTGTCTCTGCCGCAGAACCGCCCACCGGTCCAGGAGCATGCGCAGAAAGAGCCGCGGGCCGCGGACAGCTCGGCCTACACGCAGCTCGTGTACCTGGACGACATGGACCAGAGCGGCAGCGAGGGCGGCACCGCGGTCGGGACGCCCGAGGACAGTGCCCTGCGGTGCCTGCTGGACGGCTCCAGCCGGAGAAGCGGCGGCCAGTTGCCCAGCCTGCAGGAGGAGACGACGAAACGAACCTCGGACGTCCCCCCGGCGCCATCGGCCAGTTCCGACAAGAGGCGATCCGCTCAGGAGGACGACGACGATGAAGACGACGACGACGACCAGGGCGAAGGCAAGAAGAGCCCGTGGCAGAAACGGGAGGAGCGACCCCTGATGGCGTTCAACATCAAATGAGCGGCCCCGAGCCGCCCAACAGGGGGACTAGAATCCAGTTGCCAAAAATTCTTTCTTACGGAAGCGCTGACCTGTTTGCGGAGGAAGTGGAACCACGTCCACCGTGGGAAGTGGACTTTTTTCTGCAATTACCGTTTGCTGTCAAAGTGTTTGGAAGTAAAGTTCTTACTCAGAAGAAAGAATGCGTCGCCTCCAGGGAGATGGCCGAACGGAGTGTCAGAATGTCCGCGTCGTTCCCCGTACTTGATGTGTCCACCCCCGAGGACACCAAAAAACCACACGTGATGTCGCTGAGTTCTGATGATAACCTCAGTTCTCCCGCAGATTCTGGGAACAGATGAAACTCTTTTTGCATTGCTTGAATCCATTCTATCACAATAATGCTCCTGTGAAGTTATTATTGAGAAATTAGCTTGGCACTTAGTGTCTGGAGGTATGCATTATCTCAAAGGAAAACTATGCATCGCTGCTTCGTGGTCTTACTTTGCTTAGATTGTTGCTTTGGCTAGGTTTCGTTTCCGATTTGCTTTTGTTAAACACACACACACACACACACACACACACACACACACACACACACACAATTTGGTTGTAAGGAATCTATTCCTTCGTTTTCGCCTGTGGTTTATTTCGGTATCTCCTTTCAGGAACTTCTGAGTGTCACCTCTGAACATCCAAGCCTCTTAATGAAATCGTACTGAAGTTTTTATCAGCTGCCAGTCCTTCACTTCTGGTCCCATTAACTCCAAGTGCCTTTTTTACAGTGACAACAGACAGTCCCTTTGCTTTTTTTTCGTTTGTTTTTCTTAACTTCTTTCATTGAACTGCCTGGATTTTATAAAGTTATGAAACGATCCCCCTTTTCTTTCAACTGCATGCCGCCAAGTGCCCATTCGTGCTCCGAATTCTCATTTCAGCTCAGTGTGTTCTGTCGTTCTCACGTGTGACGTGGATTCTGTTTAGCTAAGCTAGCCTAGAGGACACTTTAGCGGTCCTCTTCCCTTCTCCATCCTTTTGGCCATTAGGCACCATTATGGTTTTATTGGCTGTTTGTATATATGGTTACGTATTAACTCTGGAATCCTATGGGCTGAGCTTGCTTACCAAACACAGAGTATGGGCTGAGCAAGTAGACTGAATGTGACTATTAAATCTTATGTACTATCCAAAAGTGCCAGAATGATTCTTCTGTGCATTCTCCTTAAAGAGCTGCTTGGTTATCCAAAAATGAAAACTCAGAATAAACTCTTAAAAAAACAAAAACCTGTCTTGTGGTCCTTTTCATTCATTCTGAGCCATAATTGGTTTTAGAGTTGCCATTAAGAATGCTCTCTTCATCCCTTGGCAGTCTGGAAGGCCAGTTGTTGGATTTATATTCAAAGGCTAACACATGGTCGGGGGAGGGATACATTGGGAGATTGGGATTGACATATACACACTGCTATAGATAAAATAGGTAACTAATAATGCCCTACTGTATAGCACAGGGAACTCTTCTCAATACTCTGTAATGGCCTATATGGGAAAAGAATCTAAAAAAGAGTGGATATATGTGTACGTATAACCGATTCACTTTGCTGTACAGGAGAACTAACACAACGTTGTAAATCAACTATACTCCAATAAAAAACAAAAAAGACTAACACATAGATGCCTAGGAATTGACATGATGGTTAAATCCTAAAAATCCACCTTGCTGTTTAATTTCATTCAAGAGTACAAGGTAACATTTTATTGTGTTTCCGCACTTTACAAAAAACTAATGTTTTCTTTTATGTTCAGTGTTGATCCAGCTTCAAAAAGATGTCGTTCAAATGACCAGAACCATCCCAGATATGTGAAACTATTAATCAAAATCATTACTGGAGCCGTCAGAATATAGCACAGATTGGTGGAAATAAATTAAGCTAGCTAGCTTCGTTATAAAATCTTATTCATGAATTTCACACAGGCAGCAAAATGAGTCAAGCTGATTTTTACGATTTTAATTTTCAAATACTGATGTCTAGTGTTTTGCTTTTAAAATGGTTGAGAGAGTCCCTGACAGTGTGGAAGCATATGAATGGATGTGAGTCTGGGGTTTAGCAAGTGAGTGACTGGGAGTGAACATTCTCACCAATAGGTGGCAGGTGAACCCTGGCGGATGCCACTAAAATTCCAGGTAAGAACCATTTGTCACTCTCCAAAGGAGAAGTAGGCGGCCTCTCCCAGCATACCCAGGTCAGACCTGGGTGATGGGGGAATGCCAGAAGGTCCCCTTTGACTTTGCCGCGCTGCTAATGCCATAATCTCCTTAAAGCATTAGTTTCCAGAAGAGCCTCGTTTACAATGCATGTTACGTGTGACTTGTAGGTGACCTGTTACCTGTCAGTACTGATGATGGGAGATTGAGCAGGAAGACGGGGGGGGGGGGGGGGGGGGGGGGGGGGGGGTGCTTTTCTTCTGATTCCTTCTCATTAGGTGGGACATACCTGGGTCGACCAGGATTATGGAAGGTGTAGAGCAGCCAGCAGTGGTCACGAGACGCTGTGTCCCTAGAAAGACAAGACAGTGGGTTTGCCAAAGGGAAATTGGTTCTGCCGAAGATGAAGCTCACTCGGTTTACGCTCGTCCAAAAGGAGGTTCAGAGGCTAATGTTTTTGCTCGGGGAGCCAAGATTGGTCACCAGACTAGAGCTGTCTGGAAAGGGCACCCTAACTGTGTGGACTTTAAATGTTGTATTTATCTTTTCATCGCAGTGTTCCGTGTTCCGAATCAATTATATTGTGTGAAGAACTAAAGCCTTCAAAAGCACCTTGCTTATGCCACCTAGTGGTGAGTTTTCACCTGCCTCTTAAGGAGACTTTAGTCAAACAGCTCTCCGCGGCCAGGTCTGGGAAGACAGGTGAGTGTACACAGGGATGCCTCAGATGCTCCTTCTGAACCCCTGGTGAGATGAGTGAGGAGATGGGGCTGACGTTTGTTGAGTATCTACCTGGAAACATTATGTTGGAAACAATAATGCATTCAATTCTCAAAATCTTGTGAGGTTTATTTTATTTTTTTTACACCTAACTACATGGAGGCTGGGGGTTAAGTAATCGAGGTCACTCAGCTAGAATCAGTGGTGTGTCACTTACACGGCCAGCTCTCTGGAAATGAATGCATTTAAGTTAAAACTGTATTACGAATCATAATAAAATGCATAATTGTCAATTCCATTTGATAATTCGTTCTCACAGAATGCTTTCGTTGATTTCAGTCAGAGCCAACCTGTTGCAACTGACAGAAGGATGTAGTTGTGACATAGACACTTGTTGATTTTTTTTACATTAATGATTAATTAATGTAACTGAAACAACGAAGATACATGTCAGAACTTCACTCACTGATCGATCATGGAGTGACTTCTTTGCTGGATCATAATAGTTTTTGAACCCTGTAAGAATAATTCCTCGATTTTTAGTGTGTGTTACTGGCAGTGTAATGGCTCCAGACATGATACAGTTCTAAGTTTAATCTGCACTATTAACTTTTCTCCATCGCTTTCTTAAATCTGTACAATCAACAAATCAAGCTCTGATTTGTAGCATTTGTCCATATCCACGGTGTAAATATTCCCATGTGGCCAGTTTCAAGCAACTAAAGTGACACCACTGCACACAAAAGTTAGGAGAGATACACAGCAGTACAGTTATATTTGCAGCAAACAGATACACTAGAGATAAATAACCTCAGAGCATAGTCAAATATAAGTTAATCCTCATCGTTTGAGGATTCCATATTGACGAATCTGCCTGTTTGCGAAAATTTATTTGTAACCCCCAAATCACCCCTCACTGGGCTTGCGAGATCATTCACAGACAAGCACGGAGCAATGAAAAATCTGAGTTGCCCAACACGCATGTTCCCAGCCAAGGCTGAACTGGGCGACGCTTTGCCTTCTTGTTTCAGCTTTCAGACTGTAAATAAGTGTCCCTAGTTTACAGTCCGCTTATTGCCACATTTTTTGCAGTTCTGTGCTTTCTGTTGGTGATTTTGCTGCTGAAAACGGCCCCCAAGCGTAGTGCCGAAGCGCTGTTTAGCTTTCCTAAGTGCAAGAAGGCTGTGGTGTGGCTGGTGTAGAGAGTACGTGTGTTAGCTAAGCTTTGTTCGGGGCATGAGTCAGAACACTCCAAGGGCCACTAGCAAGAAGGTAGGAGCCTGGGAACAAGGTCTGCTTGACTCCAGAGCCTGGTCTCTTGCTTTATGAAGCTTCACATTGAAACCCCTAGTTAGAACGGAAAATGCGAGGTGCAGTTGTTTTCCAAACTGTAGTGTAACTCCGAGTTAAAGCTGGGCAGTGTTCACTGGGAAAAGAACCACGTATCTTCTTGTGGTTTGGGTCTGGTCGCGGGACTTGGAGGAATTTGTGAAAGAAATGAATTTATGTGCCCTAAACCATGCTGGGAGATATGCAACATCATTTAAATGACAGAGACCCTGTGCTTTCGGGAACTTTATTTAGTATAAACTAACACAGATAATGCTAAAACAGTGAGGCAAAGTGCCCAAGAAAATGAGCCTGGAACCAAAAAGGAAATAGACCATAAAACCTAAAAATAATCCAGCCACAAGTATGATAAACTCTATGATTTCTTGTGTTCATCCTCTTAAACTTTTACGTTTTCAGACCCTCTGTATTTGGAGGACAAGGGGATAAAAATGAGTACAGTTAAAGGTAGAAATGTGTGGTGATTTTTCAACTATTTCATAGTTCCACAGTTGTCGGGGTTTTTTTGTCTTTAGAGGTTTTTTTAATTGAGGTATAATTGACATACAACATTATATTATTTTCAGTTGCCCGAAAAGTGACTAATAATTCCTGTAAGGCTGTTTCACCTCAGCAGGATGAACAGGCATTAGAGTCCCTGAGAATGTGGAACATGAAAGAGCCTCGATAATCTCACACCAGAGGAAATAGAGCCAAGAGTGTTGGGATGACTTCCCCTACGCAGGCAGTGAGAGCACATGGGGTGTCTTGGTCTGTTCTGGCTGCTACAAAATACCATAGACTGGGTGGCTTATAAACAACAAACATTTATTTCTCACAGTTCTAGAGGCCACAAGTCCAAGATCAGGGCACCAGCATGGTTGGGTGAGGACCCTTTTCCTGATCCACCTTGTTGCCACCTCACAATGTGGAAGAGGGTAGGCAGCTCTGTGGGGCCTTCTTTACGAGGGCACTAATCCCGTTCATGAGGGCTCCACCCTCATGACCTAATCACCCCCAAAGGTCCCACCTCCTAATACCGTCATCACCTTGGGCTTTAGGATTCCAACATATGAATTCGGGGAGGACACAAACATTCAGGCCATAGCATGAGACAGGGCCCCAACACCTGGCTCTGTGTGTGTCCACCTCCTCAGATGGCTTCCCCATCCACTGCTCTTCCTGGCAGCTCTTCTGTACCTTCTGCCATCTGTTCACATTCCATGTACAATAGATACTCAGTATCCAGAATATAAGGCATTGTAAGCCATGCCAATTATTAAAATTTCAGGGCTGTGGGAAGAACCCTGGATTTGGATGCAGAACACCTGGGCATCAGACCTGACTCTATGAATGAGACAGGTGATTAACTTCAAGGACTGCAGAAGAGGGATGGTGGTACCTTGGCTGCCAACCTCTCGGGAGGAGGAGGGGTGGGAGTTGAGTTCAAATGAGACAATGAATAATTAAAGTTCATTGTAAAATGTAAGTTACGGTACAAATATAAATTGTGGCTCTTCCTAATTATTCTTTGAATCTTGTAGTTCCCTAATCCTGCTGCTACAATGTAACAATGATCTTTTTTTTGTTACACCAGCAGCTTCTCCACTGGTTTTTAGGAAAATGGTAGACAGAACAACAGGATCTTCTTCTTTCCCCTGCTTACTGCTTCCCACAACCTTCAGTGGAGTGATCCCTATCTTTGCACAAGTAAGATGATTTGCCAGGTATTTGACATAAACCAGGGAGCTCAGTGAAGATGCAGCCTCCTTACACGGTGGTCTCGAAACATGTATGAAGACATGCTTACAAAGCAATAACGTTGGGGTAGGTGCCCAATAACCATAAATTATTTGCTACTGGCCACAAAGATAAATACCTTTGCAAAACACAGCAGCCTCTTCATCCCTTAATTTACTCGCTCATGTGCTTGTTACCTGAGAACAGTGGTGCTCAAACCCAGAAGCACAGTAGTGTCACCTGGGAGCTGGAAAACATACTCAAGTATTCTGGCCTCACCACAGACCAATCAGAATCAGAATCTCTGCAGGGGAAACCCGGCACTGATATGAAAAGAGAAAAACAAAAACAATTCCGCAACTGATTCTGATACAGTCAGGCTTGTAAACCACTGCCTTAGAAGTTCTGAAGATACATCACAGTTTCGTAGCGCCTTCTGTTGGGCAGCTCTGAGAGCGGTGGATTTCCCCTTTGTTTCTAGGGTAGATCAGCAGCCCTGTCCTAGATTTGCAGTTGGGAAGGGCAAACGCAGTCAGTAACAGTGCCCCCAGCTGAGCGGCACATGCCTAAGAGATGTGACCAGGGCTCTTCTCTGCTTTGTTCACACTGTCAAAAATCTGGATGTTGACACCCCCTGGGCTCTGTCATCTATCCTGCTCAGGGGTACTACACATACCCACTGTTATCACAACCGTGGCTATTTCAGAGCACTGCCTGTGAAGGATTCCCATGGCTATATGGGCAGCCAAATCTGCTATTGAAATTCAGATTCAGTTTCCACCTGCTGACCGTGCATCTCTATCCAGATGACCCTCAAACACCTAAACCAACTTGTCCCAAGATGGATTCATCATGTGTCATCCCATGAACCTCCCTGCCTGCCCCCCACCAAAAAAAAAAAAAAAAAAAAAAAAGAAAGCCCAATTCTCCTACTTTCCTCCCACATCTGCCACCCCAGTGAAGAGCCTCACCATACACAATTTCCCCAGCCGGAAACGTCAGGGTCACCCTCCAAACCTCTGTCAACCTTACCACCTGGGTTCAGGCATCACGTCCTATCCATTTCACCTGCTGTCAAGAAACAGTATGAAAATTTCATGCTTCTGGCTGGCCAGGGCTTTCTGAGCAAGATTTACTGGCATCCTAGATCTAAGGATGCATGAATATAAGCATTCCTTGGAAGACAAAGAGAGTGAATTACTCCAGAGAGATTTACAGATTTATCTCCCCCGGAGCCATTCATTCACTGATCTTCATTTACATTCATTATAACAGAGAAGGACCTTTCCTTCTCTTCCCAGAGAGGATTGTTTTAAAAGCTCCAGAATTGGGCTTCCCTGGTGGCACAGTGGTTAAGAATCCGCCTGCCAACGCAAGGGACACAGGTTCAAGCCCTGGTCCGGGAAGATCCCACGTGCCGCGGAGCAGCTAAGCCCGTGCGCCACAACTACTGAGCCCATATGCCACAACTACTGAAGCCCGTGTGCCTAGGACCCGTGCTCCGCAACAAGAGAAGCCACCGCAATGAGAAGCCCACACACCAAAACGAGGAGTAGCCCCACTCGCTGCAACTAGAGAAAGCCCGTGCGCAGCAACGAAGACCCAGCGCAGCCAAAAATAAAATAAATAAAAGCTCCAAAATTCATAATTCAGGGGTTCCTCTCCTGTAGTACAGACCCTCCTTTATATATGGGATGTGATATAGATCCCCCTTTATATATGTGATGTGATATCTGCCCTCATCGCATCCCCCAAGGGGTAAAATGAAGCATAATGTAAAGGTATTTTTAAAGTAAATAATAGATCAGCCTCTGATCCAAAACCTTGTTTTTGCTGTCAGGATAAAATACATAAAGACTTATCATATGCTAAGTATCTCCCAGACAGTCCCTCCTGTCCCCCCATCACCATTTCTAAGCGGCGGGGCTGTCACAGCCCTCCTGTCTCCCGCCCCACCCCTCACCATCTATGCCCACACTGCCACCAGTGTGATGTACAATCCAGTCATATCACTTATATGTAATAGTGTTGCAGATGACAGAAGCCAAACTCAAACTAACATCAATTAAATGAGGGACTCCGTCATCATTAAAGGGAGATTTGGGAGGTGGGTGAAATAAGGTTGTGATAGTGTGATGTATAAAAAGGAATCTATATTTGGTCTTCATCCCTTTTCCTGGCACAGAGCTCCTAAAACCCTTGGAATTTCTTAAATGATGAGCGTGATAAAGGTGTCTTGTTATTCATAACAAACCCCTTTCAATCACACCTGAGGTTATGTTAATGAAGTGACTTTGGGGCCACAGCTAAGGATGGGGGTTGGTCACCAGGGGAGCCAACCCTGTGATTAGAGGGTTGGAACTTCCAGTCCCACCCCTAACCTTGGGAGAGGGGAGCAGGGCTGGAGGTTGAACTGATTGCCAACAGCCAATGGTGTAATCAACCGTGCCTACGCCATGACGGCTCCATAGCAACCCACAAGGATGGGGGTCAGAGAGTTTCTAGGTTGGTGAATGCGTGGAGATTCAGGGAGAGTGCTGCACCCAGAGGGCATGGAAACTCCTCCCCCTCTTCCCCGTAGCTTGTCCTGTGCACCTCTTCCATCTGGCTGTCCCTGAGTTATATCCTTTTATAACAAACCAGTAATCCAGGAAGTAAAATATTTCTCTGAGTTCTGTGAGCCACTCTAGCAAATGAATGGAACCCAAGGTGGGGGTGGTGGGACCCCCTGATTTATGGCCTTGTGGTCAGAAGTACAGGTGACAATCTGGACTGAGACTGACATCTGAAGCGGGGGCAGTCTTGTGGGACCGAGCCCTTAACTCGGGAGATCTGATGCTGTCTCCAGGTGGGTAGTGTTGGAATGGAGTTGAACTGTTGGACGCCCAGCTGGTGTTGGAGAATTGCTCGATGGTGTTGACACCCACATATCAGAGTTGGTATCCAAACTGTGCAATGGAACCAAACCACAAAAGGCAGAGTATAATAATGACACCCCAAAACTGGGTTCATCTCTTGGTGGGTGTCAAGCCAAAAGATACAACCAAGCCAAAGAGTAGGAAAAGGAAGGATTTAGTATTTGCAAAAGTAAGGGGAACACCAGGGATATTTCCTAAAGCAGTGTCTCCCCGAGCAGCAAAGTTGGGGAAGTTTTCAGGGTACATGCATATTCATGAAGGGGCTTGGGCGGTTCATGCATATTCATGAAGGGGCTTGGGCAGAGGCGAATTCAGCATAGAACTGGGGCAAATGTTTGTTGACAGCGTCCAGGCTCTAGTGGATTGAAGTCAGAGGGTCGGCAAAGGTCAGCATCGTCAGTACTTAGGCTCTAGTTAGTCTGGTGGTTGAGTGCTCAAGGGGGGTTCGATCCTGCAAAACAGCTCAAGAATGTGCTTCAGGCTAATCTTTACCTTTGAAACAGAACTGGGAGTCTTTACACCTGATGTATTGTCCCCAGTATGGTTATATCTCCCTGGGCTGGTAATAGCTATTTGTTCTTACATTCTTTTGTTCCTTTAAAATCATTAACTACTGAGACCTGTTCTGCAGGGGCAAGCGCTGTGGCCAGGTTTAGATCACAGAATGGGTTAGGCCTAAAATGGCTTCTCTTATGTCAAAACGTCATGTCCGTTTCTCTTTCTCCTGGGACCCACTACCCTATCTGCCTGCAGTCATAGCCCTGTGAAGGGGTTCTTGTTTATAGACTGCTTTCATCATGCATGATCTTGTTTGATCACGACATCCCTGTCATCTAGCTAAAGCAGGTGATGTGAATCTACTTTGGCATCCAGAGATACAGAAAAGAACTGTTTTGTCCGAACAGTGGTAAAGACCCAGGATTTGAGCAGAAACCCAGACACTTCTCCCGGAAGTACCTGGCTGCCTCACAGAGACGAATTCCAGGGATGGTCACAGAACTAACACTGAGTGCCTGCTGTGTTCAGGTAAGGTTCTAAGCACTTCCTGTGGATCAGCTTATTGAATCCTCACCAGAATCTGTGAGATCAGTACTCTGTCATTTCACAGATGAGGAAACTAGAGAAGCAGAGAAACTTACCTTATGGACCTGTCGACTGAAAAAAATCCACAACTTAAAAGCTGAGAATTATGTTTTATTTGGCAGACTTGCTGAGGACTTAAGCCCAGGAGGCAGCAACTCAGATGGCTCTGAGAGACCGCTCCAAAGAAGTAAGGGGAGAGCCAGGATATTATAGGAGTTTTTGCAAAACAAACAAAAAACAGGCAGACAGACCATCAGAAGATTACTGTTCATTAAAGAAAAACATACATCTCAAGTTAGTGAATTTAGCACTTTTCTATGTGTGAGAAGATGCAAGAATATGGGTTCATTGAAATCATTCCTTTGATATGGCCCTAGATTAACTATCTAGGGCCAATATCCCGCTTTCCTCCTCAGGGTGAATCCCCTCAGGGTGCACATTCAGGGGAGGCTGCAGTGGCTATGGCTTGATCCTTTGTTTACGGATATGGCAGGCGACATATGCTCTCTACCTTTCTGCAATGCTTATGAAATAGTGTTAACTGTCTTATGGGAAGCTAAAAGTGTTGTTTCCCAGAATGCCAACAATTTGTTAAAGAGTATAACAATTACAAACTCCTTCGAGAAACATGGCAGTGGCCACTGAGGTCCTAAGGGATCCTGTGAGCCTTAGAAAGATAACTTGATACTTATTCCCCAAGGGGGAAACTTTTGGAGTCCTGTGATAATAGTCACCCCTTAAAGGCCAGACAAGGTAGGAAAGTAGGTTAAAGTGAGATCAAATGCACAGCAGCCAAAAAATTCATGTTTGATATAAGGAGACACACAAAAGGGGAATCGTGGTGATGAATATATCAGTAGAACTACTTGGAAATAGAGAATAGCTCAAATTGCATTGGAGATCAATTACATTTTTCCTTCAAAGAGGCCAGGAAAGACAGATTTTCATTCTCTTGAGTGAGAGAAGAAGAATGTCAACTATTTCTCAGGGAGGTTTGCCTTTTTCTAGATTGGGAGGTAAAAGAAAGCTGGAAAGAGGCATCTTCAGAGAAGGAGCTTCACGGAGGAGAGGTAATTCTTGGCCAGAGAGCGCTTGGTGAGTCTCATGTGAAAGGGATTTGTTTTTTTAAGTGGTTATTATCTTATAATACTAAAGTTAGCTTGTCTCCAGTGGGTGTTGGAATGACACAGAATATCAACAAATAAATAGCCAAATAGTCATTGTGAATTGCAATGAAACTTATTCATGTGAGCGTCAGTTGTCGTTTCATATGAACTAGAACTACAGTTGGTCCTTCTGTTAAGAATACAACACAGTGTTTGAGCTTAACTTTTTCACTGGGCAAATAGAATCAAATGGAGACTTTCAGAAAAATCTTAGGGTTGGAAAGCTGGTATACTTCCAGAGGTACGTGTACTGAATTAATTATATAGGCTAGTGAACTAAAATTTTAGCACACTGAAGGTGAAAATCAAGAGAGACAGAGGAAATGTAATTTCCTTTAAGAACAGAAACCTCGTCTTTCATCCATTTTGTATCCTCAGACTTGCACACTTGGGTGTGTGTGTGTGTAAAGGAGAAGAGGCGCAGTGTATATAAGCTCAAAGAAACACTGGCTCATAAAGGAATTAACTTTAAAATTATAGAAACAAAGTTACTGAACGATGTAGTGATTTTTGGTGTTACCTCTACTTATAAAACAAGTTATCTGGCAGATGAAAAGGTGTTAGCTCAGTTTTCTCAATAACCTTTTTTCCTTTACATCCTTAGACATGGTACCAAAATGACATTTCTTCTCATGTGTTTAAAGAGGTATCTTCTATGCCTCTTTCTGACTGATAATTCCTTCTCTGGAAATGATGCCCAATAGGGTGGAGCCCAGTGGTCATGTCTCCATGATGTGAGTAGAGTGATTAGTCACACTCACAGTGATTGATCTAGGCAGGAGCCAATCAGAGTTCTTCTCTGGCTTTTTTATTTTTTTAACTAGAACTGCGAGAGGTAGGGCTAGTGGTGGAACTGCATATATGAAACTCTAAAGCCTCTAATAGTCATATTCCTTGGATTATCCGAGCCACTCCACTAACTTTCCAGTAAAGTCCCTGTTTTGCCTAAGGCATCCAGGCCACAATAAGAGAGAGTGAACTTGACTCACACAGAGAAGAGGTGAGTGAGAGGAGAATCCTGGCTGCCAATGCTCACCTGGATCACCGTCCTTCCCGTAATTTTATTATTCATCCGCTCCCTTCCATTCTTTAAAATGTTCCAATACCCTTCCAGTATATTCCCCTTCATTGTCAGATAGTTCTAGTTTGTTTGTCACTAGTATCTCACAGAGCCCAGAAATAAAGCATCCTACTGGCCAGATGTAGCACCTGGTTAAGAACCTACGTGGGATTTTTCAGGTCCAACCATAGGCAATTGCAAAGATTTGCTGGGTAGGGAAGCTGCTCTCCCACACCAGACAATGTGTACACACACATATCCATTCCATGGGGAAGATGGAACATTTTGGGGGCTGGTGCGTGTTCCTGTTTGGCCTCTTGGCTTATCCTAGAGCAGTGATTAAAGACTTGACTTTCCTTTTGGCGTGTTGAGCATCTCAACACCTGGCAACTCCGCTCGTGAAATAAACTCATCCGTGAAGGTGGGGTATCTATTTGCATTACATGATGCAAACACAACTTAGACACTTGAAGACATGCTTGTGATTTGGAAGGCTAAATCAGCTGGAATATACACTTCCAGAAGTTTTTAACCTGACTTCTGTGGAAAGATATGAACATTTGCATCATAAAGTCCTAGATGGTTCATGCTACCCAGTCATTACGTGCGTAAGTCACCACGGTAGCGACCACAAGTCACCATGACAAAGCAACAAACTCATTTTGCTGCATTTTAGATGCTCTCCATCCTACAGATAAGAATGAAAGAGCATTCCTAACTTACCCTGCTTTCGAATTATACTATTTTCCCATGATCCCATGAGAGAAGGTACATAATCATGAATTGTTTGAATGAGAATCAAAATCATTTTCTAACTTGGTTCACAAAACAGTCTCTGCCCTTGATATTAAGGAGTGAGAACAAAGACTCATCAAAGTTAAGATGCAGAAACTGTCTGATTAACAGAGGTTTTAAACTAATTTACTTGTCTTTTAAACCCTGTGTTTGTGTTGATTTTTTTTTATTGAAGTATAGTTGATTTACAATGTGTTAGTTTCAGATATACAGCAAAGTGATGCAGATACACACACACACACACACACACACACACACACACACACACATATTCTTCTTCAGATTCTTTTCCCTTATAGGTTATTACAAAATGTTGAGTAGAGTTCCC
The DNA here is from genome assembly GCF_008692025.1 of Phocoena sinus. Classification (NCBI taxonomy): domain Eukaryota; kingdom Metazoa; phylum Chordata; class Mammalia; order Artiodactyla; family Phocoenidae; genus Phocoena; species Phocoena sinus. The sequence continues at coordinate 7,022,780 of NC_045764.1, forward strand.
TGTGTTATACAGTAGGTCCGTGTTTGTTATCCATTTTATATATAGTAGTGTGTATATGTTCATCCTATACTCCTAATTTATCCCTCCCCGCCCTTTCCCCTTTGGTTTGGGTTTCAAACCCATAAGTTTGGGTTTCTATGTCTGTGGGTCTATTTCTGTTTTGTATATAAGTTTATTTTTATCTTTTTTTTAAGATTCCACATATAAGCAGTATCATCTGATATTTGATTTGTCTGGCTTTCTTCACTTAGTATGATCATCTCTAGGTCCATCCATGTTGCTGCAAATGGCATTATTTCATTCTTTTTAATGGCTGAGTAGCATTCCATTGTATACATGTACCACATCTTCTTTATCCATTCCTCTTTTGATGAACATTTAAGTTGTTTCCACGTCTTGGCTGTTGTGAATAGTGCTGCAGTGAACATTGGGGTGCATGTATCTTTCCAAATTATGGTTTTCTCTGGATATATGCCCGGGAGTGGGATTGTAGGATCATATGGTAGCTCTATGTTTCATTTTTTAAGGAACCTCCCTACTGTTCTCCATAGCTGCTGCACCAATTTACATTCCCACCAACAGTGTAGGAGAGTTCCTTTTTCTCCTGTGTTGATTTGCTTTTAATTAATTTCAAAAAATCTTCTTCCATTTTTTTCTTAACTAAGCTTCTTTGTTTCTCTTAAGGCCTACATTCAACCTTCTGTACGCCTTGGCAGGTACACCTGTGAATTTGCATAAGGACAGATGTGTTTGTGGCTGACTTTATGGTAATATGTTGCCTTAACACGCAACTATATGATAAGCCAAAAGCACAGGAAGTGAACAGCCAACCAACTCACCTGACCAATCACAGTGCTAACTGTCAATGTGAATCACAGCTCTCAGTTTAGGAACAGGTGCCGTTTCTGCTGAGACAAAGCCCAGAATGTCTTAACCACAATTCACAGGTAAAATAGATAAGGGCTAAGATGAGAAGGAGGGCCCGGGAGGGTCCAAGAAGTAGGTGAGACTTACACTCAGTTTAGAACGTCAAGGGAGGAAGGTTTTTTGAGAAAAGAGTTGGATGCGGAGGCAACAGAAACCAAGGGTAGGATGTGGTCGGTTCTCCGATTCCCAAGTTGCATTTCTTTAGATGCTTATTCTTTGTGCCTAAGACTCTAGAGAGATGTACCTAGAAGATATAAAGGTGAACTTACTACCGTGTTAACATCTTGACTTTCTCAGCTGTACCTTAATTATTTATTTTAATTGAATAAAAAAAAATTAATCCTGCCACTTGCAACAACACAGATGGACCTGGACATTATGCTGTCAGCAAGACAGACACAGGAAAATGCCACATGGTATCGCTTATATGTGGGATCTAAAAGAAATCAAACTCATAGAAACAGAAAAGACAGACACAGGAAAATGCTGCATGTCGCTTATATGTGGGATCTAAAAGAAATCAAACTCATAGAAACAGAAGGTAGAAGAGTAGTTGCCAGGGCTTGGGAGGCGGAAGAAACAGGGAGAGTTTGGTAAAAGGGTACAAATTTTCTAAGATGAAGAACCTGGTGACTCTAGTTGATAATGCTGTATTGTATAGTCATTGGAATTTGCTAAGAGAGCAAAATGTAAACATTCTCACCAAAGAAAAAGAAAGATAAATATGTGAGGTGATGCATGTGTTAATTAAAAGGTCGGAATCCTTTCACACACCAAAAAAGTGTCTTTAACTTTATCCTTGGAGACATTAGGTGTCAGATGATGGCATCTCTTGTGAATCAGAATTTCTCCGTTTTCAGGAATACCATAGTAACAATGACTTCTTTTTTCATCTGAGAATAACTTTTGGAATAATTAGAAAAATGTCATAGTATGACTCAAAATTTTTTCTCGCTCTGTCCTCTGAGGCCTGTAACATGGATGCTGCCCTAGGAATTCAGGATTCCAGAAACTCTTGGTGGATTAAGTCACCACATTCTCAGTGAGATTACTCACCGGGATGCTTAACCGCTATCTGCTTCCTTTGATAAAGTCACTCCTGATTGTTTCAATGTGCGGATCTACCGATAAAATCATATCATTGCCCTTCTGTTATGTATCTATTCATACCCTATGCTTATGACTGAGACAGTAACAGGGTGATGGCTCTATCTGATTCCCTCCTCCCAAGTATCATCAGCCCCAATATAAAAAGGTTGTGAGATGTTTAAAATGGTTGTGAATAGAAAATTCACATTCTTGCTTCAGGTTGTAGAACTCCTAACCAGTCTACAGAGCCCCAAGCCCTATAGCCGCAGCATTTGCTTCTGTGAAAGATGCTCCAACTACTTTACCTGTAAAACTGCTGTCGTCCAAGAGGAGTGGGCTCCTGCCCCTGGAATGCCGGGCTGTCACCCTTGGTTCTCCTGATACACTTACAATTTTGCTGAGGAAACAAATATACATACTTGAGACATTAACCATGCAAGTAGACGGGATATAAGACTCTGTGTCTATATATGAAACTCTCCCATTCTGAAGGAAGGTTGAGTTTAGGTTAATTCACACAGAAAAACTAAATGGAAAGAGCAGTATAGGTTTCATGAAGGATTGAAGCCCTGGAGCCCCCAGAAGATCATGAAGAAGTTAATGGATTAAGGGGTACAGTCAGCATGCATCTGTCCGAGATCGTAAAGTTGTGATCAGAGCAAGCGTCTTTGAAAGACAAATTCCGACCGCTGGAGAAAACCCATGCCATGGAATTACTGAGAGTGGCACATCAGCTGCTTCTGTGTGGAAGCACAGAGGAGGGATGCCTCTTGCTAAATAATGTTGCAGCCACAAGTGGCACAGAGTTCAGAGACCTCGGGGAGGCCAGGAGCAGATTCATCTATAAACTTCAGCCTTCACTCTCTTAAGAATGAGTTAGTATTATAGGAAACAAAGGGGAAAGGGAGGCGGGGGAGAGATAAATTAGAATTATGGAATTAAGAGATACAAATTACTATACATAAAATAGATAGGGACTTCCCTGGCAGTCCACTGGTTGAGACTCTGAGCTTGCACTTCAGGGGGCATGGGTTTGATCCCTGGTCAAGGAACTAAGATCCCGCATGCCGCGTGGCATGGCTAATAAATCAATAAACAAATAAATAAATACATACATAAATAGATAAGCAACAAGGATTTACTGTATAACCCAGGGAACTATACTCAAGATCTTAAAACAAACTCTAATGGAAAATAATCTTAAAAAAAAATATATATATATATATATAAACTAAATCACTTTGCTGCACATCTGAAACTAACACAATGTTGTAAATCAACTATACATCAATTTTTTAAAAAAAGAGTTAGTCTTGCAAAGAATGCCTTGAATGACTCAGAAAGGGAAAGGACTGCCAGAATTTGAAGTGAGTGCAGCAGAGTGGGTGTGCAGAGCTTACAAAGGAAATGTCTGCAAACTGATCTCACCCTCTTAGCCCACTTATAAAAAGGTCATGAGAGTGGGAGCATCTTGAAGGATTTCTTTAAACAGAACGGCGCTGTGAACTCCAGCCACCTGCCCCCAAGCCCAGGGCCAGACCCTGGGGAGGGGGCAAAACCTGTGAGAGGGAAAAGGCTGGAGTGGCAGGAGGGGCGTAGACCACAGCCCTCCTGTCTGACCGCGTGTTGTCCATCATGGCGGCCCCACCTGGGAAGAAAAGTCCAATGCCAAAACCGGCAGAAGTTTTGATTGTTCGCGGGACTGAGCCTTCTGATTAAGAAATCGAAACTCATTTTTTTCACCGAATGGCCCGTAAGACTGTTGTTCCTTGAGAGTGACCAGAAATGTCATCAATCTGACAGTTTTAATGGATGGACAGACTTGAGTCTGATGTGGTCGGAAAAGCCAAACTCTTTGCTTCAGATCAACAGAGGAAAAGCTTGCAGGAGAGCTGAGCGGGGCTGGAGGGAGTCACGATTCTCCCGCTAAACACAGAGATGCTAATCCTGCCTGCACGGATGCTGGGACGCAGTGTAGAAACAGGCAACAGAGGAACCGAGCTCCCCATCCTAAATCATTATTTTGAATTTCTCCAGGGCAGAAGCCCAGACAGACATATGGCTGTTAAACTAAGGGCCAGGCATGGACAAAGTACAGCTAAGAGATTGAAGGAGTACGCTAGCCACGCTATCTGGCTTTGGTTACAAGCCCATGAAGTTGACTCTATTCTTGTTAAACTTAAGTAGAACTTGTTTCTTTAACCCCAACCTCATGCTATGATGTTGGACATTTCCTGTTCATCATTCTTTTCGTTGGAGCTGGTCCTGGTAAAGAGATAGTTCTCTATGACTCACAATCTCTGACCTCCTACTCCAGTTTGTTTTTTCTTTATTTGGTTGACCCAGGTCATAATGCCTCCATCAATATGAATGGGAAAATGAAAGAACCCAAAGAAAGCTCTCTTAAAAGTGAGCTTAAGTTGGTCTTATTTCCTTTTACCAAACATTTGTTACAGCTAAGGGAGCAGGTAGAGTGTTTTTACTGATACTTATTTTTTTCCCCCAATAATTTCTCTTTCTTCAGTATCCTAAGCAATTGGTTTGTTTTTTGGGTTTTTTATATAAATTTATTTATTTGTTTTTGGCTGCATTGGGTCTTCTTTGTTGCACGCGGGGTTTTCTCTAGTTATGGCGAGCGGGGCCTACTCTTTGTTGTGGTGCGTGGGCTTCTCATTGCGGTGGCTTCTCTTGTTGTGGAGCACAGGCTCTAGGCACGCGGGCTTCAGTAGTTGTGGCACGTGGGCTCAGTAGTTGTGGCACGAGGGCTCAGTAGTTGTGGCTCGCAGGCTCTAGAGCGCAGGCTCAGTAGTTGTGGCACACGGGTTTAGTTGCCCCGCGGCATGTGGGATCTTCCCAGACCAGGGCTCGAACCCGCGTTCCCTGTATTGGCAGGTGGATTCTTAACCACTGCGCCACCAGGGAAACCCAGCAATTGGTTTTAAAATTATTCTGAAGTATACTGGGGTTCTTTGAGGTCAGAAGCCAAGACAGAATCTTCCAGTCTTTACTGATTTATATATTAGGGGGCCTCATGTAATGACTTTTTCTAAAGTGATTTCAGTTTTTGAAAAATAACAGCATTTGAAAAGGATTGTGCTAGGCAGTGGCAACAAGGATTTGTTCTTAGCTTGCAGTCCTGCTGTTAGGCTTTTTTGTTTTAAGTATCAGAAGGAGAGAAGTATGTAGAAGGAGGCCGTGGAGAATGGCAGCAGGAGTCTGAGGACCGAGGAGGGTACTTCACAGCATGTGGGGCGGGGGCTCTTGTCCAGAAGAAGAAACAAAGTGGGGAGCCTGAATCCACTCCGCATCTTCTGGGGGAGCAGCGAGACCTCTTACGCTGGCTCTCAAGGGATGGCTTAGGGAGTACAGGAGCTGCCAAAATTGGGCCATTTAAGGGATTTAAAAAATTAACCTCACATCTGCCCTCACAGCTATAACTCAGAGGAACGGGGGGAAAACATGCAGAGAGAGAAGCTCACTGCTTCCAGATCTACTCTGATGGTTTGATGTCATCCCAGAAGGGGGAGCCGAAAGGCCCTCAGAGGTCCCCTGGTCCAGTCTCCTTATTTGCAGATTTAATGAAGGGTTAGATTGAGGCTGGTTTCACTGACCACAGAGAGGCGACTTACAGCTGTGAACGGCAAGAGTGGCCAACCAGCCCGAGGTAAGCCCTCTAAAAATGGACATGCTGCTTTGTAAAGGGAATGATTTGAGGATCTTTAAAGACAGTACATCAGGAACTTGATACAACTGGTGAATTTTTTCACACGCTGTTTGCCCTGCATACGGATTCCCTGACATCATCTACCCAAAGCATTCAACCCTGAAGATATTCCCGGGGGTGATAGCTGAAAAATACCTATGCGTAAATTACATGCTGCTATTTTTAACTTGAATTTGCATTAACGATTCCCTGTTCCCTTCTTTACTGGAGAAGGTGGGTGACTTCTGCTAAGCAAAATTTCCTCTTGAATAAGAGTCAGATTTAGTCCATTTGTATCTTTCCAGTTTTTCTAGTGATTCCTCTTGAATTTACTAAGATCCTTAAAGGCTGAAGTAATAGAGGATAAATTATCTGAAAATAGTGCATGTTGTTTTAGTTCATGCAGGATCATTCAGTATTAAGCAGTTATTTCTCAAGTGGTAAACCAGGCAGTAAGCACTAAACAAAGTTCTGGGGGTACAGATATAAATGTGACAGGGGCTTCCCTGGTGGTGCAGTGGTGAAGAATCCGCCTGCCAATGCAGGGTACATGGGTTCGAGCCCTGGTCCGGGAAGATCCCACATGCTGCCGAGCAACTAAGCCCGTGCGCCACAACTACTGAGCCTGCACTCTAGAGCCCGCGAACCACAACTACTGAGCCCACATGCCACAACTACTGAAGCCCGTGCACCTAGAGCCCGTGCTCTACAACAAAGAGAAGCCACCGCAGTGAGAAGCCCACGCGCTGCAATGAAGAGTAGCCCTCGCTCGCCACAACTAGAGAAAGCCCGCACACAGCAACAAAGACGCAACGTAGCCAAAAATAAAAATAAATGAATAAAATTTTTAAAATTTATTAAAAGAAAGAAGTGCGACAGGGTTCTGCCCTCAAAGCTCACTCATGCAACCAGTTAAGCATCCAGCATAACTGATTACTTTTAAAGCTCTGTTTGTGATTATCTCACCTTGTAAGAACCACGAAAGGTGAAACAATGTTCCTGTGTGTTAGGGCTTCTGTTGTAAATCATTATGGACATGCTGATGTTTAGGGTTCAGAAATGCTTTAAGACCTGCCGTGGAATGTACTGGTCAGCACAAGAAGTACAGAGAAGTGGATTGAGGTCTGGTATGGATCAGTATCGTACTCGCATGTAAAAATAAATGGGACAATAAGAGATCGGCCATTCCCATCTGCTGTAATGGCCTTAGGGGACAAGGGCCAGTGGGATATGAAGGACCCAAGCTGGGAGAAGAGCTCTGAAGAGTACTGAGTCCCATGTAGGGGCTGCAGCAGTGATATCTTGCTTATTCAGATGATATCTTTTTTATTACTTTGTATTGGAGTATAATTGATTTACAGTGTTGTATTAGTTTCTGCTGTACAGCAAAGTGAATCAGTTATACATGTATCCAGTCTTTTTTAGATTCTTTTCTCATGTAGGTCATTACAGAGTATTGAGTAGAGTTCCCTGTGCTATACAGTAGGTCCTTGTTGTTTATCTGTTTTATATACAGCAGTGTGTATTTGTTAATCCCAATCTCCCAGTTTATCCCTCCCCCCCGCTTTCCCCCTTGGTAACCATAAGTCTGTTTTCTACATTCAGATGATATCTTAAGAGCCAATTTGGCCCTTCCCAAGCTTCCATAAGAACAAAAAAATTCACTAAAAGTGGAAGCCCAGGGACAGCCACGTCCTGGCTGGAGAAAGTCATCAACGTTATTACATCCTTCTCCCATCAAATATTTCCTAAGGAGAGATGTCCAGCATCGAGAACCTTCTAACTACAGGGTCAGGGTTATGAAATTAGAGTTGGGCCAGTGCTTTCACTTGCAATTTTTATCATTTCCTTTTGTTCATCTCCTCATAAATAGGCTTTTTGTTTTCCAAAAGCCTGGTGTCAAAGAACGCTTCATGGGATTCAGTCACTTGGTGTGTGAGAACCGAAATTGAATGTCTGTAGATTATTCATGTGAGCCCGCAGAAGTCCCCCTGGCCGCATTACGATTCGGAGAAATGCCACCACAGAGGTGTGCGATTGTGCTAGGTGATAGCTCTCGCTGTCAGTTATTTAAAAAGAAAATCAGGTGTGATTTGAGCTATGAGTACAACAGGTAATTTAGAAAATTGTGATGAAAGCAAAACTCCTTTCTTCGTCTCTAATTCCCACAGCACAAAGGATTTGTTCTACTCACAGGCAGACGTGCAGAACACTCTACCTTTTAAAAGGAAGAGGATTAGAAAGTAAGGTATAGCAGTTCGAGAGCTCAGGAATGCTGGCAGCAAGGCAAGTTGCATCTGCGTGGCCACATCCAATAGTAGATGCACGGAGAGCCAAGGGCCCAGCGCTCCCCAGGGACCCAGTTCTGTCTCCCAGCCCCACCCTATCAGAGACCAAGGTTGAGAATCCAGAGCAGCAGGGGGAATAAATCTATGCTAGATGATCAGAAGGGAGGAAGCAGTATCGGGTTCTGAAATCCAGGATCAAAGCCAGACACGGGTAAGCTAAGAAGCAAGCTGTTCAGAGCCCGGAGTGAAATGAACCCGACTTAACAGTCCAGATTCAAGGTGTCAAGTCAGAGCTGGGATCTGGTTAGGAAATGTGATGCTTGGGCAGGAAGCAGGAGGTAAATGGGAGGTAGCATCTTTGCCTACCCTCAGCCACTCCATATCCTTACTCCTACTTGTCCAAGAGTAAAGGATGGCTCACCAGAAGTTTGAAAGGCAGCTAGAACTTCAGCTTCCCTGACACCCAAGCCTTCTCTTCCTGTCCCTAACTGTGATGAAAGCAGCTGCAGGATTTGTAAGCACCGGGATGTTCTTCCTTTGCTGAAAGCTGCAGCAATCAGAGGCTCTAGGCCCCAGTAGAGGAGCCCATAGGACAGCCAAACGAAAGCCTGAGCTTCCCCGCGGTCAACTTGACCTTTACTTTCTATTGTAGTATGTCTGCCCTCCAGGGAGGTCGGGTTCCTGAAAAATCTCCAAAAAGTAAAATGACACTTCATTTCTTTTCACTTTATCCAAAGGGAGAGAAAGAAAGAGGGAGAAGGGAGGGTAAGGGCAGAGACTGCCAGGGCAACCATATGCCGATTTGAATGAGGAAGAAGAATGAAAGAAAATGTTGCGTGTGAAATAACGGGGCTGTAGAACATTCTATCCAAAACTGACTATTAAACTCAACACTGAAGTGGGATTTAGCTTGACTCTTACCACCTCAGTAGCTGTTCTTCTACACCCCAAATATGCCCAAAGTTGGGGAAATAATATGCATGTAGATGTTGGAAGGATGAATAGAAGAATGAATGGACCGATCGATCCACTAAATATGGAAAGTTGTGTGACGTCATTCAGAAGGATCATTGTAAAGTAGTGTGAAAATTTAAAAGCTGACTTCTTTTAGTGTTATACTATGAAAAAAGTCGCAGACATACACGTTCACAAATAGGAAGGAACGCTCTTAAATACCCACACTTCTTAAAAGCTTCTGGCTTACTTAAGTTTGTATTGAGAAACTCTAAATGTCTCACAGTAATTTTCAAACATCACTGATTCCCTGGGTGGACCCTCAGAGGGTGCTGGGGGGACAGATATGATGACACATTGTAGATAGTGTATGGTGGGAGTGTGGTGCCCTTCAAGCTTGAATTTCTTAACATTTACAGAGCAGGTCATCTTACCACACTATAGGAATATTTTCCCAAGAGTAGGTGTGGTTTTCAATAGTTTTGCTAAGGAGTGGCATGTTATTCTATTTCGAAAAATACAGTATTCTTAGCACTGTCTCCTGAAATATATATATGAAAATTCTGAAGTCAGGCTTGGTCTCGGAAAGATACTTCTGTGAGTTCACTTGTCCCAAATAACAAATAATTTTAGAAAAACAAAGTACGAGTTAAAGCATAAAGCATGACTGCAGGTATTATACGATCCAATACCTGGACTGAAAAAACTATGTGAAAAGATATACTTAGTTGTATAAAGAGCTCCCTTAAAATTTCATCATGAACATTGGATGCACTTCTAACTTTAAAATGATAGCACCTGCACAACTATATCAGCAGTCCATATGACAAAAAAACACAAAAAAACCTTTTTTAAACTATGAAATAATTCCTTCTACTGAGGACAGGATTACATTTTCTAGTAATGTTTAAATGGTTGGTTAAAATGTCAGAGCTCTTGTTCTCAGTGGAAAGTTTACTTTAGACTTAAAGATGTCATCGTCTCCTTCGGCATCTTCCAGAACTCTCCCCATCTTTGTCCTGCGGTCTGGTCCCTCCCGCCCCGATTGTTCTGGAACTCTCACCCGGTGTTGCACTTCTGCTCCAGCCCCCACCATGCTGAATCTCAGACCTCCATCTCAGATCTCAGATCCCAAGTTTTCCTGGCTGGGTGCCCTTCCCTCTCCCCCCATCTGTCCTCCAAGGTCCCGAAGCAAACCAGCCTCTTAGGGTCAGCTCGTGTCCCTAAGGGATCTTCTAGAATGCTTTCCATGTGTCCCAATGGGCCCACTCATCATGGCGTGATGCTTCGTAATATAATTTACTTCAGTGGTTTGACCTGCCTCTATAAAAAGGTTAAACTCCTAGAGGGAGAACCATGCCTTTTTCTTCCTTTAACTCCCAGCAGCTGTTCAGCATTTGATTTGGAGGCTAGAAAACCTGTGTTAAAATCCAAGCTCTGTCATTTCATTCATGGCTTCCCTGACTAGCGTTCATTGGGCGCAAGGTATGTCCGGTCTATGCTCCGATGGGAGAGTAAAAGCTTAGTCAGGCGTGGCTACCGCTTTCAAGGCAATATGGACTGAACTGTGTCTCCCCCAAAACTCAGATATTGAAGCCCTAACAGCCAGTATGGCTGTAATTGGAGATGGTGGCTCTAAGGAAGTAATTAAGGCTAAATGATGTCATTAAGTGCGGGGCCCTGATCCGATAGGGTAGTGTCCTTATAAGAAGAGACCCCAGAATTTACTCTTGTGCCCTCTCTCTCTGCACACCCATGAAGGAAAGGCTATGTGAGGTCCTAGCGAGAAGCTGACCATCTACAAGCCAGGAAAAGAGCTCACACCAGAAACCAACCCTGCTGGCACCTTGACCTTGGACTTCCAGCCTCCAGAATGATGAGAAGATAAATTTCAGTTGTTTACGCCACTTAGTCTATGGTATTTTGTGACAGTACCCCGAGCAGACTAGTACATAAAGAAATTAGGATTTAGGAGAAGAGGCAGATGAGTTGTGTTAGGCAGGCTGGTTTGTTAGCAGGATGTGGATCAACTTACATCAGATTAGTGGGAGCTTCCCACACAGCTACTCGTGACAGTGAAGCAAGCACGAAACCCAGAAGCGGCCTTGCTGCCAGGCCTCACAGAGAAAGCTGGGAACCAGCCGCTGCTCTGGGCCCAGACACTGGCAGCAGCTGGGGCACAGGTACAGGGAGTGATGGGGGCGATGAATGACGTGGAAGTCTGAAGCTGCTTGAGGATGTGCTGGTCTAATAAATTGTACTGATATTTTTTTGGATCCGTCTCCTAAAACAAAGGAAATAAAAGCAAAAATAAACAAATGGGACCTAATTAAACTTAAAAGCTTTTGCACAGCAAAGGAAACCATTGACAAAACCAAAAGACAACCTACTGAATGGCAGAAAATATTTGCAAATGATATGACCAGTAAGGGGTTAATATCCAACATACATAAACAGCTCATACAACTCAACATAGAAAGACAAACAGCCCAATTAAAATACAGGCAGAAGAACTGAATAGACATTTTTCCAAAGAGAAAATGCAGATGGCTAACAGGCACATAAAAAGATGCTCAACGTCACTAATCATCAGGGAGATAAATATCAAACCACGATGAGATATCACCTCACATCTGTCAAAATGGGTATCATCAAAAAGAACACAAATAACAAATGTTGGCAAGGATGTAGAGAAAAAGAAACCCTGTACATTGTTGGTGGGAATGTAAATTGGTGCAGCCACTGTGGAAAACAGTGTGGAGGTTTCTCAAAAAACTAAAAATATAACTACCGTATGATCCAGCAATTCCACTCCTGGGTATATATAAAAAAAAAAAACCAAATAATTTGAAAAGATACATGTACCCCATAGCAGCATTATTTACAGTTGCCAAGGTATGGAAGCAACCTAAGTGTCCATCAACAGATGAATGGATAAAGAAGATGTTTTTTATATATATATATATATATATATATATATATATATATATATATATCTCCCAGCACTTGTTCAGCATTTGATTTGGAATACAGATATAGAGAACAAACTAGTGGTTACCAGTGGGGAGAGGGAAGGGGGTAGGGGAAAGATACGTGCAGGGGACTAAGAAGCACAAACTATTATGCATAAAATAAGATACAAGGATATAATGTACAGCACAGGGAATACAGCCAATATTTTATAATAACTATAAATGGAGTATAACCTTTACAAATTGTGAATCACTATAATGTATGTCTGTAACTTATATAATATTGTATAGCAACAACACTTTAATAAAACAAGAATGTGCTAGTCTAGTTGGAGGATTTGGCAAGGAAACGGCACGGTCCTGATCGTGGAGAGGAAGGCCTAGGCTGCTCTGAGCTCCCTGGATTCTGTCCTGGGGGTGCACTAGCCTCCACATCCATCAGATCTCAGGGGTTTTCCTAGAACCCATGGCCTTCTGGGAGCCCCTGAAACCAAGGCCTGCTTTCCTAAGCTCTTAGATGCTTAAGGAGCGAACAGCAGAGCCACTTATCTAAACAGTAATCTCAGCCTGGGCTCTCTTAGCCGCCCCCCTCCCTTCTCAGCCACTTCTCCCCAGAAACTAAAAATGAAATTGAGAAGAGGATCATTAAATCACAGAATTCAGCTGAGGCAGGAGCTGAGGCCTCAGGCCTACATGGAATTGATGAGAATAACTGGTCCACACCAGGATCTCCACCTCTGGTCATCCCATCTTTTGGACGTCGGGAGTTGACAGACGGTATTCACTGGAGTGCACTTCACTGCCTTGATATGACTCAGCTCTTCTCGTAGCCTCTGTTTTGTCTTGTTTCATTTTTGTTTTTATGTCTCCCTCCTCTGTTAAATAAAAAGCCATCTGCTTATATGTCCAGTTCAAATTCCCAAAAGAGAATCCGATTTGGTCTTCAGACCCTTTTGGGGGGGATGCTTTCATGCAGGGCCGTTTGATGGTCCTGCTGGCCCCAGGCAGGCTGCCCTGTCTCCCTGCAGTGACCTGCTAGCAGGGCCCTCTCCCTCAAAGCGAGTGGCGAGAATTTGGGCATACAGAGGCAAGCCTGGCCTGCCTGTATTGATGGAGTGCTCTCAGCTGCAAGTAAGACAATATCCAAATACAAGGAGCCCAAACACTAGGGAGTTATTTTTCTCCCCTAACAAGAGGCATGCAGGTGGTGGTCCTAGAGCTCAGAGGCTCTGTGACCCCCCTGAGGATCAAGCTCTTCACATCTTTCCCTCTGCCAAGCGGCTGGGCAGTAGTTGCAGCTGCTCAATTCCCCTGATGGCCCCCAGGAGGAGTCTTTATGTCTCATTGACAAAACGGGGTCATAGTGCCACCTTGAGCGGCGAGAGGAGCCACCGAAGTGAGTAGCTGGCATTTGCAGTGTCTATAGGGGCAGGTGGATTCTGATGACAGAATAGGGTAACACATCGTGTAGACAAGTGTCTTCTCTAACAAGAAAACAGGAACTTGCCACGCAGAGCTGTAAGAATTTGCTAAGACACTATTTTGGATAAGTTACGTAACCTCGTTGAGGCTCAGATACCTAAATGGAAAGTGAGAATAATGCCTACGTCACAGAGCTGTTGTAGAGATCAGTATGAAACAATACCGTACAAAGTCTCTGCCTCAATACCCGACATCATAAATACACAGTAAATACTTGTTGACCAAATGAAACAGCATTCGCCTGGAACGTGATCCTCTTGAGTATTTTTGGATATTTGTTTTAAAAAAATCAACTTGACATGCAAAATAAAAGTAAACATAAAAAAATCCAAAGGCTGGCCTGGTAGGAATTCCTTTCAAATGAAATCATGCTTCATCGTATTTACAAGAAAGCTCTGTAACTACACAAGTATCTAACACATTTCCCCTAGATCATGGGAGTATCCATTGTCACCCTCCCTCAGGCATGGAGCCTCTGAATCACGTCCTGCTCCTTCCTGCAACTGGCTCGTTGCTGAAGTGTTGGGGGGTTTTGGTGGTTGTTTCTTAATTTGTGTGTGTTTGGCTGGTTTTTTTCCTCCACTGTAGAGTCTCTGGGACAGTCTGTGATCATTTCTCATCTGAAATAAGTCATATTAACTGGCAGTTTTGCCTCTAGACTCTGTTCCTTACAAGGCATTCAAAACACTGTAGTGAAATCCATTTCTCCCGCCTGCATCTTTGACAACATAATCGGTGGACGCTTCTGCAGTGGATTCAATTTATTCACATTTGATTTCAGGAGTCTTTATCAAAGTAGCCTAATTATATCACCTCCCCACTTCACTCACGGGTTCTTTCCCTGCCAATTATGCAAAAGACGTTTGGTTTTCTTCTCACTGCTCCAATTGGTCGTCAAAGGTTCCTGCACTCTCTACCCAACATCCAAGAATTCTTTTTATGCAAAATTCATCTCCAAACCCACAACCTCCAGGAAACTCATACCAGCAATGATGTGAAGTCATATCTGTCCCACTAAACAGGACCATTTGAACATTTGGTCTTTAACAGGGCAGAAAAACCAATGGACAGTGAGAAATCATTAGTTTTTTTCACTGCAATTGTAAGTGCTGCCATGCTCTATGGGAGGCCTAGCCTCATGGTAATTCTATACATCTATGTAGTGCTTGAAAATCTCTGAAATACTTTCTCTTGCACAACTTCCTACTATTTCACTTAATGTAATGCCCTCCAAGTCTATCCGTGTTGCTGCAAATGGCAAACTTTAGTGCCTTTTTATGGCTGAGTAGTATTCTGTTTTAGATATAATTTATACCACATCTTCTTTATCCATTCATCTGTTGATGGACACTTAGGTTGCTTCCACACTGTGGCAATTGTAACTAATGTTACTATGAACATTGGGGTGCATGTATCTTTTCAAATTAGTGTTTTCTTTTTTTATTGAAGTCATTGATTTACAATATTATATTAGTTTCAGGTGTACAACATAGTGATTCGATGTTTTATAGATTATACTCCATTTAAAGTTATTATAAAGTAATAGCTATATTCCCTGTGCTGTACAATATATCCTTGTAGCTTATTTATTTTATACACGGTAGCTTGTATCTCTTAATCCCCTACACCTTTCTCACCCTTTCCCCCCACCTCCTCCCCACTGGTATCCACTAGTTTGCTCTCTGTATCTGTGAGTCTGTTTCTGTTCTTCTGTAAGTTAGGCTATGAGGATTCAACAACTCCAGTATCACGCATTGGCTTCTAGCAAGGGTCGAATTGGTTTCCTCGGTTGATGGTCACACGATGTACTGCCGGTAGGCAAGATTCTGGTTACACTAAAGGGGGGAAATTGAGGCCAGTGAGGATGAGAGAACGTGGCTGGATCTGCACCAACCCATTTCCACCGCAGAGCAAACGACCGAAGTGCCCGTCCTGAGTGGACAAGAAGAAAAACACTAAGAAATCTCTGTGGGTAAATGGTTGTGTCTAATGAAAAAGTATGACTTAAATCACTTTCTACAGATTTCTGTAAAAACATTCTCAAAAAAAAAAAAAAAAAAAAAAAACATTCTCAATTCAGAATTTTTACACATTCAACCAGGCTGTGACCCTCAACACATTTTAACACTGAGGTTTACGCTATGCAAATCTTGTGAATATGTATCTTCCTTGGCCATAAACAGGAATAGGAAGGTACAGGGATCTGAATCTATCTACAGTTTCTTCTTAAAAGGATGGTATCATTTTTGCTCGGAGACACTATTTACAAATAAATAGAATTATACATAGGTGGGGTTTTTTTGGCTTTGTTTTTGTCTTTATAAAATAAAGTGGGTGTGGGACTTCCATGGCAGTCCAGTGGTTAGGACTCCACGCTTCCACTGCAGGCGGCCCGGATTCAATTCGTGGTAGGGGAATTAAGATCCTGCGTGCCACGCTGCACAGCCAAAAACAAAAAAAAACAAAACAGGGCTTCCCTGGTGGCACAGTGGTTGAGAGTCCGCCTGCCGATGCAGGGGACACGGGTTCGTGCCCCGGTCCGGGAGGATCCCGCGTGTCGCGGAGTGGCTGGGCCCGTGAGCCATGGCCGCTGAGCCTGCGCGTCCGGAGCCTGTGCTCCGCAACGGGAGAAGCCGCAACAGTGAGAGGGCCGCGTACCGCAAAAAAAAAACAAAACAAAAAAACCCCATGCTTTCAAATCTCCCTTTCCCCACCCTTAGTGATATCTTGGGCAGATTCCAGAGCTTTCAGTGATGGCAGGTATTAAGAAGTTCACTCCAGTCACATTCTGTTTGAATCTTTTATCTTTTTTCTGTCCAATCCCAAGTCCACCCCACCCTTGGTTCTGGCATTTCCCCGTGGTTCACAGGATCTCTCCACATGCCGGGCTGTGGCGCCTCCAGAGCCCAGGTGGTAGGGAAGAGGGATTAGAGAAAAATGGTGTAACCTGTTTTACTTAATTGGTGCAGCTATAATCTCCTCTTGGTTATCAACACCCACTGGGTGGCCAGTATCCAATCTTCATGTGTGTTCCCAAACTTCCGAGGAAATAGAGCTGGCTTTCCCAGGAACTTTCTCACCAAGCTCTGACACAGGAGTGCCAGTGTGAGCCCGTGAGTGTCTGCATCTTAGCAAGCTTGGGCGAGATGTACATCTTCCTTTCTGGCAGATCCACTGAGTGTGCATGGGAGGCTCCCGGGGTGACTTGGCTTCGGGGGCTGATGTACCAGTGATGGTATTAGCTTGTATAAAGACGAAAGGTCCCAGCAATGAGAAAGCATTTTCTCCTCTTTTACTGTTCAAATAGATTCCCTTCCTCTTCTTCCCTCACATATTTTACTTTTGAAAAAGTGCTCACATATGATTCCTGGAAGAAATCTCTGTCCTTAGAAGAAACAAGTTAAACTGTGTCTCTACTTCCCATCTTTAAGTTTTCATGAAAATCCATGGCAGGGATTTTACCAGGGATTTCCCTGATAAGAAATTTTGCCCGAATGCCTCTGCAAGTAAACCATCAAAAGGTGATGGGTTTGCGTATAGGGAGAAATGAGGTGGAAGAGACATTCATTCATTCGTTCATTCTGGGCCGGGCACTGTTGGCTGATAGGGCTACTGAGACCAGTAAACGGAGCAGGACTCTTCAGAGCTGACAGTCACACGATGGGATGGTTGCAGGCACAGAAAAAGATTAGTTACTGCACTGGTAACAGAGGCATGACCAGAGGGCCTTGGGAGCAGAGGACACTGGGCAACTCTCTGGTGTCTGGGAAGCTTGACAGGGAAGCAACATTTGACCTGTCATTAGTGATGGATGAGACAAGGGGGAAGAGACAAGTGAAATCTAAGTAAAGACCTGGTGCGTTTAGAGACTGGATGGAGTATCCTAGCAGAAACAGTATGCTGGTCATGGGGAAGCTTGGGGAGGGTGAGACCAGAGGCAAGGTGAGGTTAGTTTGTGGGTGGCCTTGAATGCTCACCTAAGGAGCTTTGACTCAGCGCAGAAAGCAATTGGGACTTGCAGAAGTTCTAAGTCAGGGGACTGATCAGATTGCAATAGAAGGATCATTTGAGTAGCACTGTTGAAAAGGATCTAAAGGGAGGTAGAGGCTGGAGGCAGGGAGTCCTCTCATCTGGGAGGCCCTTGTGGCCTTTGGGTTGCTGGCAGCTGAGTCCCTACGCCTTTCTTTGCTTCCCTGTATCCCACTAGCGTCCCTTTCTTGATCTGCCCCTCCCCCCTTCCACTCCCTTATCTACTCTCCCTACTTCCTTTACTCTTTTCCTTTCTCCTCCACCCTTTCTTCCTGAGAGGACTGGGAAACCCTAATCCTGGACAGGCTAGAATAGATGCTTTTGCTTCCTTTCATACTTAATACTTCAAGTAAAAATTTCTGATGAGAATGTGCTTCTGGAATAGACAGTTTTTATTCATGAAAGAACTGATAAACTTTGGCACTACACCATCCAGTGATGTGTTGGTGAACAAAGCCTGGGTATATTCACAGGTGGCAACAGGGTGTGGTCGTGAAATGACCTTGTTTACAGACTTAAGGCACCTTCTAGCTCATGCTATGGCATCATCTCTACACCCTTTGGCAGTTTCCTTGGCGTCCCCCTCACACTCTACTTTGTCCTACGGGGTGCAAGACAGTCACACCAACAGTGAAGCTCCATAATGCAGCTGGTCTGGTGGCACCACCCTGCTAGTTTGAACAAGTAGGAAAACTTTTCAGCAGAATCATAAGCAATGGGAGGTGAAAATTGCGCTCACACTGACCCTAAGAAGTGCTTGTCAAACACACAATCGCAAAAGGTACAGCATAGTAGTCGTAGTTTCCTCCACAATTAGAAATGGAGTCACTTTTTTTTTTTTTTTTTTTTAAATTACGATCAAGTCAACCTGAGTGTGAAGCAGACCGGCTATCAGGAAGAGTTAACACAATGCAAAAGTAATGGGCATTGTTTTTGTGAGTACAGAGCGGAACGTGCAAACTTTCGACTTGGCAGGAGTCTTTTTCAGACGTACCCTGATACATAGACAGTTATCAAGTTGATGATAAAGGATGTGTCAATCTTTAAGATTTTCTTTTGGTCTTTGCTTTTCTGTAGTATATCATTTAGTTATTGCTGCATTAAACAAAACAAAACAAAAACAAAAAACACTCCACAACTTAATGGCTTTAAACAATGACCATGGATTATTTCTCACACATCTATGGGTCAGCTGGGCAGTTATGCTAAACTCAGTGGGGCTCGCTCACGTGTCCGTGGTCAGTTGGCAGACTGACCAAGAACTGGAGAGCCCAGGAGGTCTGGGCTCACTCCAGGTCCAGCCCACAGGCTAACTTAGGCTTGTGCCTGTGGAGGGGAAGCATTCCACTGGGTAGAGTAGAGCGTGCAAGCCTCCCTTTGGCCAGAGTTCATTAGTTCTCATATTAATAAACATGATGTATCCTAGATACACACCCTGTATCATCAGAATTTCTTTTTGCTGGAAGTAAAGGGATAGAGGAAGCAAAAGCGTATACTCTATGTGCCAAACTGCCACACCATCACTTCTGCAAATGTTGTTGGTCAACCCAGAATCAAGTGGTGGGGACGTTGGTTCCATCTCTTGATGGGAGGAGCTGCCAACGACAGGAGTAGAGATTTGAGGCCATAGTTTTGCAATGAATCTATCAATCTACCTTCTGGACAGTTATTCACATCCTTCTTACATCACATCCATCTTATGTTCACATTTTCCTCTCGCCCACAAGACTCCCCAACATCTCACCCAAATCACAGCATCAGCCTCAAAGTATAGGATCTTATGATTTACAATAATACAATGTTATTCATACAACAGAATATCATTCAGTCTTAGAAAGGAAGAAAATTCTGATACATGGTACAACACAGATGAACCTTGGGGACATTTTGCTAAGGGAAATAAGCTAGTCACAAAAAGACTGTATGATTCCACTTATACAAGGTACCTAGAGTAGACAAATTCAGAGGGATAGAAAGTAGTCAGATCCATAGGTGGTTGCCAGGGGCTGGAGAGAGGGGTAAATGGGGGGTTGTTTAACGGTTATAGTTGCAGTTTTTGCGAGATGGAAAAGCTCTGGAGGTGGGCTTGCACAACAATGTGAATGTACTTAACACTACTGAACTGTGCACTTAGAAATGGTTAAGATGGTAAATTTTATGGTATGTGTAATTTAGCACAATTTTTTTAAAAGCAAAATGTTACCATAGTTTAAATAAAACAAGACTAATTATACAACTATGATCTTACATCTATAATAAGAGATGAGTCAAGTAGGATAGGAAATTTCCAAGAGCTTCTTTTAACACACTAGTAATCACTGTACAGTACTCTCTTCCCCCAAATAAATGTTGGATCTGAGATTCTAGAAGATACCACCTGCTTCCAGTCCCCCAAACTCTGGGATTAAACCAGAGGAAGAAGCAAAAATTTTTAGAAACATGGTGAGTTTCTATGCATAACAATAGGATTTAAGAATTTTCCAGGGTTGTCCGCAAACTCTATCCTCTTTCAAATGATTAATGATGACACACGTTTGTATTATGTAATACCTCCATCCAGTACCAAAGAGTCATCTGGGCCAACTTCTTTGCATTCTGGGGAACAGATGTTCCCTATTTATCATTGCTTTCCAGTGTTTAACTGGTTTTTTTTTTTTTTTTTGCGATACGCGGGCCTCTCACTGTTGTGGCCTCTCCCGTTGCAGAGCACAGGTTTCGGACGCGCAGGCTCAGCGGCCATGGCTCACGGGCCCAGCCGCTCCGTGGCACGTGGGATCCTCCCGGACCGGGGCACGAACCCGTGTCCCCTGCATCGGCAGGCGGACTCTCAACCACTGCATCACCAGGGAAGCCCTTAACTGGTTTTTGATACCCTCATTTTAATATTTCTCCAGGATTGTTTTCTTATTCTTTTTGAGAGGTTCTCAGTCAAAATTTCTTGAGAATTCATATAAATAATACGTGTCTGCTGACGCGGCTTTGTATTTTTAAAACATTTTAGAGAACCCTTCCAATAGGCTATAGCAACTGATGGGATAGATTTGCAGCGTCCTGCTGACTACCCAACCAGGTTACCGTTAGCCAACTCTTCCCGTTCACAGGGACGAGCAGCGGGAAATTCACTGATCTATATTTGCCTAAAGTTTGAAGCTAGAGGCCACATGTGACTTTCTGCCTCAGAAATCATTGCAATTGTGAAAGAAAGCATTGTATTTCCTTCGTGGTTTGGCCCCATTTTGCACTTCTTACAGAACCTTTGCTGGCTGAACCTCAGTCAGTCATAAAAGTCTGGTGAACTTTGAAATAGCTCTGCAATTTTTGTCTCTAGATACTTCTATCTTACCGTATTTTAAGGGCACGGTCTGGCTTGTGGGGAAAAAAAGGAGCCCCAAAATGCTCCCAATGCCTTTTGCAAAAAAAAGGACCCGCACCAAAAATTTCAGGTGGCTTTTAAAAGCCTCTTTTTTCCTCTCTGAGCATTTCTGATAACTATCTTTCCACTGCCTTTGTAAAGCCATGTAGGCTTCCCATGACCCAGTGGGACCTTGAACTCTGCTCATGAAAGGAGAACAAAGGAAGGGACCGGGGTGTACAGACTGCAACAGCAAATAAGAGTTTGGACTTCACCCGCGTTTTATTTGGCAATCCTCGGGGTGCCTCCTTCCCCTCCTGCGTTCACGGGGAGAGAAACGGGACCATCTGAGCCTAGAAGGCCACCCACTTTTGCTCGGAGGTCTAGGTCATAACCTTCACTTGAGGACGCCAGAGTGGCCTCACTCACTGACACTGTCCAAGACCCCAGCATCACGGACAAGTCCCATTTCCCCAAAGATGGTTGTGGCCTAAGCCGTCCAGCAAAAACAGGGGCAGTTCCACATTTTTCTCTGTCAAGAGTTTTAGGGCTGCGAGTCTCGTTGGAACGGAGAGGCGGGAAGGCTGGAAGCACTCTGTTTTGACTCTGGCTTTGACTTTATAGTATACTGGAAAGACAGCGACATATGAAATGGAACTTTTACAAAGCGTACGTGGTTGGGGATGAGGTGAAGGGCGGGGGTTAGGGTTCTGGAAACCAGTGGTCTTGGCACGCCTACCGCTGCGTAAGAATTTCCTGCAAAGAGTTAAAAGTCTTCCTAATACGAAGAGATGTAAAATCGCATTGCCTGTGCTCCCAAAACGAAGACTCAGGATTCGGGGTCTTCAGGTTGCGCCATTCAGAGGCGAGCGCAGGGTTCAGGCACCGGCCGGGATCCAGGACCACGCTCCTGCGCGCAGCTGGTCGCGACCACCCCTACTACCCTCCGCCCCGCCCGCTCCCTACCCCGGGCCGCGGGGTCGCGCGGACCGCCCGCCACCCAACCGGGCCGCAGGGGGCGGGCCCGGGGGGCGGGGCGGAGCCATTCGAGGAGGGGCGGGGCGAGGAGGGGCGGGCACGCCTGCGGCTCGGGCTCTGAGGAGACGGCGGGCGGCGCTAGAGGGAGCTGCTCGCTGCGCCGCCTCCGCTGCGCCGGCCCTCAGCGCCAGCTTCCCGGAGCGCCGCCCCAGCCCGCGCCGCCGCGATGGCGGAGGACAGCGAGTCCGCGGCAAGCCAGCAGAGCCTGGAGCTGGACGACCAGGACACGTGCGGGATCGACGGGGACAATGAGGAGGAGACGGAGCACGCCAAGGGGTAGGCGCGCTCGGGGCTCCTCGCGGGCGCCGGCTCCGGGGCGCGGCGGCCGCACCGCTGAGCGGCGGGAGGCCACCCGCGTGGCTTTCGCGGGGCTCACGGGCGGCGGGAGGTCCGGGGGGCGCGTCTCGCTCGCGGAGCCGCGCGGCGGAGGCGAGGCCCCGGGTGGGCGGGGAGGCGCGGGGACCCCCCACGCCGCTGTCACCTGCCGCGCGGCCCGCCGGCCCTCGCGCGTTCCCATCCCGTCAGGCGTGAGACTCGGTGACACCGAGGGGGGCGCGGCGCCCTTCCCTTTGTGGCGGCCTGGCCGGTGGGAAGTGGTCCTCCTCTCTCCGCTCCTTGTCATCCTCTCCTGAAGTCCTCCCACCCCTCCCCCAGCCGCCACCACCACCGGGAGAAAAGAGCCGCTGATGGCGGGGAGCGGCTTGAGATTCGCGCCTGCCCGTTTCGGCGCCGCTGGCGGGGGAGCTGCGGAAAGTTGTGCCGCGCCGGGCCGGGCCGGGGGCGCCGGGGGTCCCGGCCAGGCTCCTGGGGACGCGCAGGTTCGCCGCCGCCGAGCGGGTCCCATCTCTAGAAGTGGGTCAGCATCTCTAGAAGCGGGTCCGACCTTGATTTCAGCTCAGTCTTGGGGAGCAGCTCCCGCCGACCGGACCCGATCCTGCTTGCTGGTTGATGTCCAGAGCCATGCGTTTTAACACCTGATCAGGTTTCTTCCTCCTTTAACTGGCTCATTTTCTCCCTCGCAGACTTGATTTGCTCTCCGGTTGGAGAAAAGATTGCTTCCGGTGGGGGGGGGGAGGGTATTGAAGTTCTGTTTTTGTAGGTAGAGGAGGTCATTTTAAATGCTGCCTGGGGTTTACGTTACCGTTTTACCGAGTTGAATGCGAACTATGAGCTGGCACCGAGCACTCATCCCCTTAGAAGTGAGATTTTACAAACCATGGTGACCGGGGAAGAAGTGGGTCAGCTTAAAAACATGATAGGGAGGCCGTAGTCACAGATGGCTTATTTATTCAGTTCATGGAGAGGATTCTTTAAATGATTGATGATTTAAAGTGTAAAGTATTTGCATTCTATTTAACGTCTGCTTGAAGATTTGTTTAAGAAAGGAACTTTGAGCTTTAATGTGTTATAAAATATTAAAAGATCAAGAAAAAGAAAAGCTGACTAAATGTATCTTTCATTGGCATGAATATTTTTCAGTGGCAGCTGCAAGTACAGAATGTTATCAGTCTGGTCTAGAATGTTTTTTTTTGAGAGAGGAAAGGAAATTCTGCAGACATCTGAGCTCGACTTCTGTTTGTGCAGTGATAGAAATTTGTCTGTGATAGGTAGTTAAATATAGATATGTTATTGAAACAGTGGCCCTGGTGCCAGCAATGGGCCCAGATGCAAATATGTTGCATTACCCAAAAACTTTAGCTCCTGTCTTTCTGGCAAAGGCCCTGGATGTCTGCCTTCTCCACTGTAATGTCTGTTTGTTGTTCTTCATCCTTTGGAAGGTTTGATTATGTACTTCTTTGCTTATACAGTCAAGAATGTCCATGGTACAGAGAATTACTCATCTGTGTACCCATTGATCAGGACCTGCCCCCTGGGAAGCTTGCAGGAGGCTGTGCGAAGTTCCCAGATTAGCACCCAGAAGCATTTCCATGCCTTCTTCAGACATTTTCAGTTTTGTACATGGGCACATTAATTATATGTTAGCACAGTTACTCAAAATTAGAGCTGCTCAGTGGACTGAAAGGTTTTCACCAGGAACAGATAACATGATTTCAGCTTGTAGAAGGAAGAAATGGTTGTAATGGGTTTATTGTAGTCTATTAAAATGTAAGGAGATTAGTGAAAATCCAAGTTGCTGTGCTAGTTGGACTTCTTTTCTGGATTTGAATTCAGATGCTGTGTGCCAAATTTGGGGGAGTAATTGTGTTTTATTTGGCTCGGGTACTGACGATACGGCTCAGTGGAAACCTAGATTTTTTTCTTAAGTTGCTCAAGTTTGTAAATGTTAAAATTTGAAAGACTCCTCTTTTTGACACCTGGCCTCTTCATTCCACCAGTTTAATCAGGTGACAAATAATGAGGCTTTGGAGGAATGGGTATGTACACACTTTACCTTTTAAAGGTGAGTTATCACTTTGAGGCCATTAGGTATGGGTCAGTGCACAAAGTAGTCATTTACTAAATAGTACCCTTGTGGCCTATAAGAATTAATTCACCCACACTATTGAGTATAATGTATTTACTGGCTGTCTTAGACATATTAAAACTGGAGCCTCAGGGAAAAGGAAATTACCAAATTAGACTCTTTTGTCCGCACAATGTAAATACTACTGTGTATGCTTTTCTTCCATTTTTGTAGAATTTTATTTTATGAGTTAAAACAGGTATTTCATTTTGTGGATAATGCCAGAAGTCCATAAATGAAATATGACTTTTGTTCAGTTAAAAGCAATGGCTGACATATTATAAAATACTTGCATCTCACTATCTCTGTATCTTATTTTTTGTGGAAAATGTGCTCTTCGTTTAACTTTTTGGTCCACCCAAGTATGAAAGTGGCACACCACTACCCAGATTTCATGAATTCCAAAAATCATGGGGGAGGGCAGGGATTGTCCATTTTAATTAGCAAGACTAAATTCAAAAAAGTGTAGCTTTATTATCTTCAAACGATATGCAGCAATTAGAAGTAGACCGACAGAGGATTACCGAGAAACATGCTTTAAATATTGCTTGAGCACATGATTTACAGTTAGGGGAAGTGTGTCTTTGTAAAGCGTTTGAGGGATCTTGAAAACTTTAAAGCATATTAAAAGTTCTAAGGTAGGACTGGCGGTCCAGTGGTTAGAATTCTGCACTTCTACTGCAGGGGACACGGGTTCAATCCTTAGTCAGGGAGCTAAGGTCCTGCCTGCCGCGCAGCGTGGGCCCCCCCCCCCAAAAAAAATGTTCTAAGGTAATCTGTCTACATAGGTAAGAATTACCTTCACTTGTCTTCTTCTCCTTGCCCTGTTGATCTGCGTCTTCTCCGTTTGTAAAATAGAGTGGGTCCTGGTCTTTATCTCTTAGCCTGCTTACCCCGCATTAAACATAGTTACTGCCCCATGCTGGAAACGGGAGCACACAGTTGGCCCTACATGAAATTAGCATTCAAGTTGGCAAATCTCTCTCCTTGCTTTACCAACACTGGCTTGCAGAATGCATAGTTCCTGGATGAACTGATGTGTTTCATCTCCTTTTCACGCAGAGAGCCTTGCCCTCATTATTCACTGAGATGAATAGAGACAGCTACCAAGAATATTTACATAGGGAATAAAATAAGCATATATGAAGGTGCCTATGTTGGCAGATAAATGACCAAATTATTCCCTGGGGTAGATCTGAAGTAGTTTTGGTATTTGAGGGGTATTCCCAGACATTTTAAATAAGTTATTTTTCTTAGAAAAATTAAAGATCGGTATTTGGGAAAGATTAAAATTTAAACTTTGGAATTCTTTGCATAGAGACCCTAACCTCTCTTTTCTTACCCCCAATTTAAAGAGGAAAAATGGAAGTTATTCTGTGTGCACTGTGTTGTTAGTTCTGATTTTATCTGTTGTTGAGATGGGCAGTGGGAACTTCTCCTTAGTCAACTGTAGAGTCGGTGGGAAGATGCAAAAAATTACTGTAACTCTCCAGAGATTCTTCTTGTCCTGGAAAACTTAAGGGCTAATTCAGAGCTGTTCCTCTGAAACGTGATCTGTTATCAATAGTATAAAAATCTAAATGGAAAGGTGAGCTAACAGCCTTTGCTCAAGCAACCTCCCAGTTTAGGGAATGACATTTAAAAGTATCAAATGTCGGTTCAGGCTTAACATCTGAAAGGGTGACATCACCCTGAGGCCCAGAACAAACTTCTTGCAGAGCTTGGCTAAACTCTAGAAAGTCTCCAAGTATAGGCCACCTACTGTGCCATCTTGAAATTGTTTATTAACCTGAGTGTACACAGTAGATATTTACGAGTTCGAGTTAGTTACTGGGTTAACCCTGGGGTTGGAACCAGGTTCTGTACCAAGTTCAAGAAGGAGGTTGGTTGGTTGGTTTGCGGTTACTCCCATTGAAAATATGTAAATGACTTTTACTCATTGTCCTGTAAAATATGCTTATTAAAAATGCAAACAGGGCTTCCCTGGTGGCGCAGTGGTTGAGAGTCCGCCTGCAGATGCTGGGGACGCGGGTTCATGCCCTGGTCCGGGAAGATCCCACATGCCGCGGAGCGGCTGGGCCCGTGAGCCATGGCCGCTGAGCCTGCGTGTCCGGAGCCTGTGCTCCGCAACGGGAGAGGCCACAACAGTGAGAGGCCCACATACTGAAGAAAAAAAAAAAAAAAAAATACAGTAAAATATATGGAGAGTAAAAGCCCCCATCATCTCATTTCTAAGAGCTACCACTATTGACAGTGTAATCAAGTCAGACTTATTTATATTTATATACATATATATATACACCTACACACATATTTACATAAATAAGGTCGTACTTTATACACAGACGCTTTTGTTATCTATTACTTTCCACTAACAATTTGCATTTATATTTATCTGTTTATATGTATATATAAATGTATATTTAGCATAAATAGGATCATACTTTACATAGACTCATATTACGTTGTATTTTGCACTGACTGTGAGTGTTGTCTGCTAGACCTTTCTGTGGTGATGGAAATGTCCAATACAGAGGTCACTGGCCACTTGTGACCAGTGTGACTTAGGAGACGACTTTTAAATTTTATTCATTTTAAATTCATTTAAATTTAATAGCCCCATGTGGGTCATGGCCATTGTGTTGGACAGCTCAGATCATATCCTGCCTTTGAATTTTTTAAGCCTTCTCAGTACTCAAAATATTTCCTTATTCTTGTGTTTTGCAGAATATGTCAAGTTTCCATTCTTCCTTTTTCTTTTCCTCCTTCTAGTGGTTTAGGAGCTCTATATCCTATTTTTCTTCTTCTAGGAATTATCATTAAAGTTCAAGCAAGCTTGCTTTTTTTCTGTATTTCTCTATCAATGTCAAAAATTAACCAATGTCCAAAATATTCTGTGTACTACCAAACAAGACGAACCATGTAGGATGTTTGGATTTCTCCTTCCTTTACATGTCCTAGATTTTGCTGAAATAATCTGAAATTTCAATTCCGTGTGCCTTCTTTTATTTTTGCCCTTATGTCATATTAAAGTTTTTTTCTTAACTATTAACATTACAGTCACATCCATAGTATCAAAAACTTCTTAAACTTTCCTGACTCCATTACTGTTTTCATTGCTTACCACTATTTCTTATAAACTACACCCCCTCCTTTTCTTCTTTGATTATTTTCTCCCTTAATTTTTTTATTAGAGTAGGTGGATGATATATTTTCTAACTTCTTATATGTCTGAAGATGCCTCTTTTTGCTCTCACGCATGAACCAGAGTCTGGGTGTAAGTGTAATTCTGTGATAATCGTTTTCCTTCAGACTCCAGAAACATTGTTTTATTATCTTCTAGCATTTAGTGGAACAGATGTTTCTCTGCCAGTCTTCTTCTCTTTCTTTTATAGGTAGCTGTATTCTTTTTCTTTGTTTTGACTTGTTTTTAGTCTAGAAGCTGGTAGGATTTTTCTTCCAATTTTCCTAAAACTCAAGTGTTTCCACATCCTTTAACTTTCCAGGATCACTTTTTTCTTTAATATCTAACAAAATGGCTCAAGCTCATACGTATTTGTGGCGGTCTCGTGGGGACCGAGGTTTTCGTGGTTCTCCAGCATGTCCATGTGGCCCCAGCTGCCCCATCACTAGCTCCTAATGCTTTGGGTCCTATAGCATTTCTCCCCAGACCTTTGACCCTGGTGGAATCCAGTCAGCTCTCTTTCATCCCCCTCCCCTGGCAGGAACCACTAATGCAGGGTTGTCCTGCACAGCATTTGCTGAAGCTTTAGTGAATCAAGAGTGCAGGGATTTGATTATAGCCTAGGGCAGAAAACAACTTCCAACTCAATGTCAGACATCATTGTTCACCAAAGGGATTTACTGGCGTCCATCCTCTGCTCCCCCCATAGGCCACAGCCTCCCTCAGTGTCCCTCTGAGAGTGGTCTCTTAATCCTCTGACCTCTGCCTCTTCTCCAAGTTCAAGGTCCAGCTCCGGTGTGCTTTCTTTCATGACACCTTCTCTGGTCATTAGCACTGAGGGTGACAACCCCTGGCGAAGGCCCTGGGACCCTTACTGAGTGTATCCTTCACACGTGCCTTTCCACCAGTCGCTCTGTCTCCCAGCCATCTTCTCAGGCAAACCCTTGTTTTACAGGAAGGAAGCTCTGGCTCCTAGGTAAGTGACTTCTCCAGGGTCACATGGTGCGTTGTAGGTGGGAACAGAGTTTTTGGTGTCTCTCTCTTCTTTTTTTTTTTTTTTTTTTTCCTTTGGCCTTACCACGCAGCTTGTGGGATCTTAGTTCCCCAACCAGGGATTGAGCCCACGCCCTCAGCAGTGAAAGCGCTGAGTCCTAACCACTGGACCTCCAAAGAACTCCTGGTGTCTCTTGTTTAACATGTATGTGTAACATCTACACACTGGCTCACATAAAAGATTTTATTTTACACATACAGTAGGTTGTCTTGAAATAAAGCATGGCTGAAATTTATTAGAATTGAGGACCAGCAGGTCAGGAAGGCGGGTCTGTCTGTCTGTCTAGCCTTCCCTCCATCAGTCTGCTACCAGCAGGCTGAGTCCAGGCAGGGGTGGCAGAGGGTGAGCCGGCAGCCGGAGGGGGTTGTCACGTGGTACAACATGGCCATTTAGGGCCAGGTCTTCAGGGAGGTCTGGAATCAAAGTAGTTTTCAGAGAAGGAGATAATAAACAAGGCTGGCACCTCAAAACATGCCTATAGAACACGAGACATGTGTCTACCTGTCTGCTCACACAGACCCCAATCATTGTAATATCTGGGAATTGCACACATAGGTAGCTTCATAAAGGTCACTTGAGTGGATTCCAGTGGTTCCCCATCTTCACTGACAGGCTAACTTCTAACTTAAAAGATGTTCCCCTGTGTGCATTATGAAGACGTGAAGGATTTCCTTTTCCTAATTCTGCTTTTGAAGGATGTGGACTGTGGCATTCTTAGTTGTGCTCTTTGCTGTATAGGACCCAGCATGGGAAAATGATAGCTCATCTTTTGAACTCCTCCTGCTATGGGCTTCTTTCCTTGTATATACATTTTTTTTTTTTTCTCACTGAATCATTATAATAACAGGTGAGGAGACTAAGGCCTCTCCAGGTTTAAATAACTTGCCCAGGCCACATCTTGGATTCAGATTTAGGTCTTGGGGCCTCTTGCTGTCTGACTGTCCGACCCCTGCCTGTTCACAAGCTGCGTGGTCTAGTGGACTCTCAATACAGAGCAGTTTGTTTGATAATGTTTCAAGTTCATCCCCCCATATGTTGTAGATTACCAGCTTCAGTGCCTCTGGAGCCAAGATTCACCAGCGTAATGGGCATACTATTGGGTTGGCCAGAAAGTTCCTTTGGGTTTTCCGTTAGATGTGATGGAAAAACCCACATGAACTTTTGGGCCAACCTAATAAATGTCAGTGAATTTAAAAGGAAATAAATGCATATATTTCTTTGTTTTAAAAGACATTGCACCTCGATTATAGAAGACCCTTCCGGAGTTTGTCTTTTGGTCTTGTCAAAGGACTGCGTTTAATGATAGCATCAGTAGTTGCAATAAGATCCTTTTTCTTCAATGCTTCTTTTCTGGCTGTCTCTTCTCCTTTCTGGTTCGAGTTCCATGTAGCCCACAGTAGCCTGTCACACGCCAGCATCCTTTCCCTCCCGCACTGCTGTCGTTCACGCCTCCACCAAGTCAGATTTTTGTAAGAAGCAACGTGGGCTTAGGAATCCGGTTACTGAACATCTCTGGGTGGTAGCACTGCTGGAGGAAGCCGCGTCAGCCCCTCAGTACCCGGTACCCCAGCTCCACGGCCCGGCCTGTGGAGCGCCCGCCACGGGTAGCGCTTCTCGGTGACGCTTTGAGTTCCTCTCAGTTGGTGGCCCGTCACGGGAGAGAACCCAGCACATGGTCACCCGGTGCGGGCCCCAAGCTGAGCTGGGATTTACCTTTGCAAATTCTGTTTTGTAAGCACATTGCACTTCTATTGCTGGCTTGAACGCACACGCCAGGGGAATATGGGCTCCTCTATTCTGCGTTCACTCCATGGTCAAGTTCATATACTGCTTTCCCAGAGAAAGATGGCAACTCAGTTACTATGATACTTTCCCACAATTTCTTCATTTAGTATTTGGCGGTGGGGTAGATACTTGCTCTTTACTGCCTGTGGGTATTTATTAACATTTTAAAGAAACTGAAGAAAGAGCCCCTGAAAGCAGAGTTCCTTTTTTATTTTTCCAGTTGAAGTTTTTAAAAAAACCTTTTTGCAAAAATGCATCATTTCTAAAATGGAACATTAGAATGTATCACCAAGCAAAAAGACAATGACTTGGCATATTCGTTTACACATTTTCCAATTCATATATATTTACAAAAATGCAAATATACTGCTCCTCTGGTACTGGAAATTCCTGTTTGTCACTTGATGTGCCAGGACCATCTTTCCAGGGTGTTACAGAGCCTTCTCCGGAGTCACGGGAACTGGCTGGCTAGTCCGTCATATGACTCTGTGGAGATAATAGAATATCCTCGTCTGTTCAGTCTCCTGTTGTTGGGTCCCAGTGGCTGAGGCCGTTAGTGGCCCCTTCTTCCAAAGGAGCAGGGCCAGGGTGTGCTTGTTTGAGATGGTAAGTCTCCGTGGACCAGGTGAGCCCGGCACACATCCCAGGGATCCTGGGGATGGCCGAGAGCAGGTGAAGGATCTTCTTCCGGCAGAACTTCCCCACTGAGGGAAGCGAGACTTTCCTGTGAGCGCGACGTGGGCTTCTGTGTCCCATGCTGCTGTTATTTTGGGACTCGACCCGCACAGCTCGACCTGTACACTAACTAATAGAACATCTGTATATTACCTTTGCTTTTGTAGACACCTTTTTTTAATTATTATTTTTCGAATAGGTAGTATGAGCCTATGGTACAAACTTCAAAAGGCACAAAAAGGGTATCCAGTGAAAAGGAAGTCTCACTCTGCCAGCCCTGAGCTTCCCTCCCTGTGAGCAGCTCCTGATGCCAGTTCTTGGCACGTCCTCCTGGTGGCATTCTGTACACGTACAAGGATGCGGGGCAGGTGCATGCGTGCATGGGCATGCTTACGTGTGCATGGACATTCACCAGCAGTGGGAATGTGTCGTTCCGTTGCTGCACCTTGATTTTTCACCTAACAGTGTATCTTGGAAATCCTTGCATATATATTATATATCAAAACCCACAGACCACCCTCATTTTTTATTTATTTTTTGGGCCGTTCTGCACAGCTTGTGGGATCTTAGTTCCCTGACCAGGGATTGAACCCAGGCCCTCGGCAGTGAAGGTGTGGAGTCCTAACCACTGGACCACCGGGAATTCCCCCAACCTCATTTTTTAAAAGGCTGCATGCCATTGTTGAATGGATGTCCCATTTCTCATTTAATCTGTCCCCTGTTCATAGATCATGAGATTGTTTCCAATCTTTTGTGCTAACAGACAGCGCTGAAATGAGTATCCTAGGATGTGTATAGCACTTCTCCAGAATATTTCTTCATAAATATCTTTAAAAGCTTTCCAGATAACAAGTTTTAAGGAGGTGGTGTGGTGTGTGGAAATGAGTATTAAACCAGGAATCAAGAAAGTCCTGTCACTCACCCTCAGTTGGATGTTGGAATACTGGTCAGTGCATCTCTCTGGGTAGGAGTGTCTTGTCGGGAAATTGAAGCATTTGGCTCTCAAATCTAACAGGGATTTAACAAGTACACACGTGGTCCTGGGCCTGGTCCCTACCCTCAGGGATAAGGACCACAGACCTTGTGCCACGGGTGCTGTCAAGCCCCCAGAGCTCCTTGGATTGACTTTCTGCTTCCATAGCCCAAAGGTCAGGGGGCAAGATAAATGTAGGCAGAAGAGAGATCCCTGTCCTGCCCACCTCCTGGCTTGTCCCACTTTTAAGCTGTACTTCTAGGCACTGCCGGCTGTTCTTTCTCTATTAGACACTTTCTCTGAGCCCTGGGGTGTTTCTGTGCCTTTTACATTTATTTTATTTTCTTAATTTATCTTAATGAAGTATAGTTGATTTGCAACGTTGTTTTAATTTCTGCTGTATGGCAAAGTTATACATATTCTTTTTCGTATTCTTTTGCATTGTGGTTTGTCGCAGGATATTGAATACAGTTCCCTGTGCTCTACAGGAGGACCTTGTTGTTTATCCATTCTGTATATAATAGTTTGCATTTGCTTGTGGTTTTAAAAAATGTCCTTGTCTCTTTCCTCTGCCACCGCCAAGTGGACCGTGACCTCTGGCTCCCTTCTGGATCCGGGAGGTCCTGTCCTTTGTATTTGAGGACTCCAAGTCCACCTTTGTGATTCCTGGCGAAGAGAGACACCTGTGCGACCTCTGCTTGGCCTCTGACCCTTGACTGTCCACTGATATCATGTTTTCTCTGCATCCCGTTTCTGGCCTTTGTACTTGGTCCCATATCCCAGAACCATCGCTCAGCCCTTCCACTCGAGGTCGAGCTGGTGTTTTCTCTGTTCCGGTGTTTCTACCCCTTTGGAGCCATGGGTCCCTGGAATCCCTCCAGCCTAGATGGGATTTGACCATCACCTTCTTGCTGTTGGCGCCTCCTGGCCCCTCCTCGCAGATGTAACCGCCTGAGACAGTGATTTGCCTTCCCCGCCGGGCATGTCTTGCCCCTTACTTCTTCACCAGATTTTTCTAGGGGAGAGGGAAGCCTAATATTTTGCCACGTTCATTTGGAACGTTCATTTAATGAAAGAATTGAGTAGGTCCATGGGCAGCATTGGAATATACAAAAGAGAGAGTAAAAAATGAGTATTGGATTTAGCAAGAGAATTCACAAATAGGAATATCATTTGAAAAGCACACTGAATTGTGAACTTTGCTGACACATTAATCTTATTATCTATAACAGCGCTAATACAATATTGAAATGAATCTCAGCCAGAAAAAAAAACATTTTTTTTAACTTGTTAATCATCTTCCTTCAGTAAACTCTGAAAGGCCCAGATATGAGAAAAGTCATAGAAGTAGGAGCTGGTGTGAATGGGCTATTCTTCTATCAGAAAAACATTTGTGAGCGTGAGTAAGAAAAGGCTGTAGGAAATAGGGTAGTTTTTCACTAATCTAGACTGTCTTGAAGGTTATACTCTGCCAACAAGCTCAACCTTTTTAGAAAACTTGATTTTTCTGCTTGTTTTGTTCAACATTTTATCTTTTGGAACAGTTTTACCTAAGATGCAAGGAAGTAAGCCTTTAAGAAATTTGCTTGTGGAATAGCTGGGCAATTTGAATGTAGTTTTTCAGTTACATGTAGTGATCTTAAAGATATCCAAACAATTTTTAGGAGCAGTTTACATATTTCGTCCTTTATTCTGATCTTGGATAATCTGCAAAGACAGGTCTTACTTCACAAACTAAATTTCACGCTAGACTGGTTTCTGGCCAATGAGTATTGATAAAATTTTATGATGAGTTAACATTAACTCTTATTAGAATTGGGTTTTTATGGGAAGTAGGCCCCAAATGTGTTGAATAATAATGAAATACTTGTGGAAAGAGAAGGCTAATGAGAGAGAACGTATTTTCCCACATTTAGATTATAGTAAGAGGGAAAAGAACTAAAACCTTGGAAACAGCCCAATCTCTAATAAAGGGGAATTGGTTAGCAAACTCTAGACCAGAAGCTAGCAAAGGGAATCATCTAGGTCCTACTCCGGCTGGGCCCGGATTGCTCAGGGCTTATTGGTCAGCCACTGCCGGGAGCCAGCCACCCTCTGCTGCTGACACCCATGGAAATACTGGAATTGTTGGCTGGTCCTACCGTGACCTCTACCCAATGCTCCAGCCTCAGTAGCTACTGCTGCCTGCCTCCTTGGCTGACCTTTATAATGATAAGGATCATTGTCAGGTTTCTGCCCCTCACTGATCATAAACTTCTAGGGCAGCTTTGAGCTCGGAACCCTCCAAGGGCTTCTCCGTGACGTACTGCTTTGACCAGAGATGATGTGGCTTTAAAGAACTTCTGACAGGTGTTTCCTCCATCAGCCCCAGGAGGGGAAGGAAGGTACAGAGCAAGGGATGAAGCTCCCGCGTTGAAGAGGTGGCTGAAATCCTGCTGGAGGTCAGACCGTGACAAAGCCAGGTGATGACAGTGGCAAGGTTAGCTTCTTGCTCTGGACTGTGCATCACGCTTGTGCAGGAAGCAGGTGAAGAAGTCGTGACTGGAGTCGCACACATGAGCCACTGACAAAACAGACTCACTCGTGGGCCTTCAAGAACCTGAACTATAGATAAAATCCGTTCTTGAGTTGGGCGGCCGGGTGATCAGCTTGTATCAGATGGGTGCCCCAGTCCAGCATGAGAACAGCCTGTGGCCAGTACCCAGGAGAGTTTGAGTCTGCCGCAGCCACCTGCCCCGCAGCTGTGGCTGTGAGTTCTTTTCCATCACCTGGGCACTGTGATGCTGCTTTGGGTTACCTTTTTCATAAACTGTGCTGAAACTGCCTCATGTATTTTCTCTCCTGGGTAGTGCATTTCCCTCTAAATAAAGTGATTTGGTATCCCAAACACACACACACACACACACACACACACACACACACACACACACTGAAGATCTGTTACCATTCAAAAAAAGACAACTAGGCTAATAAAAAGTGTTCACAGCGGCTTCGGGTTTGTGTGTGCAGGGGACGCGGGTTTGTGCCCCGGTCCGGGAGGATCCCACATGCCGCGGAGCGGCTGGGCCCGTGAGCCATGGCCGCTGAGCCTGCGCGTCCGGAGCCTGTGCTCCGCAACGGGAGAGGCCACAACAGTGAGAGGCCCGCGTATCGCAAAAAAAAAAAAAATGTTCACAAAAGAGGAGGTCATTCCCCAAAGAAGATCTCAAGATTGCCAATAAATATCTAAGTAGATATTCATCCAGTGGAAACGCATAAACAAGAGACGATATATTGAAGTATTTACCTGAATCCTGGAGCCTGATTGGCTGATTTGAGTCCTTGGCTCTGCCATTATTTAGCTGTGATTTTCAGCAAGTTACTTAACCTCTATGTCTTGCAGTTTCCTCTTCTATAAAATGGGATTAACTATAATTGTAGGACTTAACCTCACAAGGTTGTGACAATTTACAAGGTAGATATATTTAAGGTGCTTACACGGTGAGTGCACTAAAGTGTTAGCTGCTCTGACAACGACCATGACGATGATGACAATGACAGTGATGATGGTGATGATGGTGGTAATGATGGTGGGAGTGATGATGGTGGTGATGTTGATGGTGGTGGTGATGGTGATGATGATAGTGATGATGTGGATGATAGTTATGGGGAGATGCCAGATTGTTTCCAGATTGCTTGTACCAGCATTATATAAATATTACCTTTCCTCACATTCTTCTGATATTATTAGACTTGAAAACGTTTGGCGAGTCAGTGGATAAAAAGTAGAATCTGAAGTGGGTTTCATTTTCAGTTTCCTTGCTGCTGGTGAGGTTGAGCACCCTTTCATAAGTTTATTGGCTGTTAGGGTTTCCTCTTCTGTGAATCATTTATTCGTATCCTTAGCCCATTCTTCTCTCAGTGTTTTGTCTTCCTATTGATTTTTACATTGATTTCTCATTCACCCAGCAAATATTTATTTTATACCTCAGACACTGTTTTAGGTGCTAAGAATACAATGGAAGAGGCTGTCTTATGGATCTTATATTCTAGTCAGAGGAAGACAAATAAATAAATAATACGTTTTTAGCTAGTGATAAGTTATATGAAGAAAAGTAAAGCAGGATAATCATAATAATAGCTAGCATTGACTGAGTATTTCTCTTTGACAGCTATTGAAACTAATGTATTAGCTCATTTTATCCTGACAATTTTTGTAACACCATTCATTGAAAGCTTCATCCTTTTGCAGGTATGGAAACTGAAGCACAGAGAGGTTAAGTAAAATATTCCAAGTCACACAGCTAGGAAGTAGTGGAGCCAGGATTCAAAACCAGGTGGTCTGAATCTAGCTAATGCCTGCAGTCCTGACCAGGATATTATGTTGCCGGTCTATACTATGCTGGAGATAAAATGTGAATGGGAAAAGAGCTTTTTATATGTTCTGACTTAATATTTTATCACGTGCTTTATAAATACCTCCCCTACTTCTGTAGTTTAAAAATTTTGTCTATAATCACTTTGCCACAAAATATTTAACTTTGATGTAGTCAAGTTACCCCTTTTTATCTTACGGTTTGTACTTTTGGGTCCTTATTTAAGGAATTCTTTTCTTCACTGATATTATGAAGTTATTGTCATTTTTCTGCTTATTCATTCAACAGATATTTATTTGACCATATATGCCAGACGCTGTACTAGGCATGGATAGATGTTAGCAAAACCAACAAAAATAACTGCCTTCGGTCTTAATCATTGCCTTAATCACTGCCTTTGGTTTTGTTTTCCGCGTTTGGGTATTTAACTTATTTGGAATTTGTTTTTGTTTGTGATTCTTGGGTAGTAGCAAACTAATTTAATTTTTTCTGTATAGAAAGTCAGTTTTTCTGATACTATTTATTTAAAACTTTATGTTTTCACTACTGATTCATTATGTAATCATTGTCATATATCAAGTTCTTGTATGCCGTGAGTTGTAACTGGTCTGTCTACTCCATTTCTTTGATCTGTTTATCTGTTCTTGAGCTCTGGTGTATCTTGATAATGTTTTAGTTGCAGAGGCATTGTGGTTTTTATAGACAACTTAGAAAATGCATGAAAATACAACAGCGATTAAAATCGCCTATAATCCCGCCATTTTCTATGCAGCAAGTTGGAAATCAAGGGGGAAAATTTTGTAAAATGATTATAATATCAAACTACTAATGGTCCTTGTGGGGAGGAGCTAAGTGATCTCTCTGGTGGAATCCTGTGAAATCTAAATTTTTTCTTATCTTTGAGGTTTGCATACTGTGAATCGAACTCTTAAAATTAATGTATTAGTTACGACAGGCTAAGCTGCTGTAACCCTATGGTGGACCCTCTGGTGACCCCGTGGTGTCACTGCGCAACATGATGGAAGTTCTCTCCTTTTTTTTTTTTTTGGCCACGCCATGCAGCACGTGGGATCTTAGTTCCCCGACCAGGGATGGAACCCACACCAGCTGCAGTGGAAGCGCGGAGTCTTAACCACTGGACCACCAGGGAAGTCCCAATTTTTTTCCGTATTGATGGGACAGTCCCAGACAGGTGTTCAAGTGGATGGCGAGGGAACTTCCCTTTATCCTGTCCATCAGAGGCTGCCTCCTCCTGTCACGTGGCTCTGCCGTCCTCTACTGTCTCATCCTACACCTGCCTTCAGTCAGCCCAGGGGAGGGGGAGCCTGGAGGAGCAGACCCGGAGCCTGTCCGGGCCAGCAGGAAGCGGCAGGCTCGCGTCCACTCCCATCCCGCTGGCTGGGACTCAGCCACATGGTCGCACCTGACTGCCAGCGGTGGGGAAGTGTGGTCTCGCTGACACGCTGTGAGCACCCGGACGAAGGGGAGATGGATCTTTGTGGGCAGCTGGCGGTCTCTCTCTCACTCGTTTCTCCTGGGGCAACTGTAAAACATTTACAGTTTCCTGTAAAATGTGTTACTTTGCTCATTCCATTAAGTCCTGTCTGCAGAATCCCTGAATATATCTTTGAAGAGATTTCCTGGATGTGCTTATTAAATTTAGTTTGACATTTCTGTGGCTGACAAGGAGTTTGTTGGTTTGCACTTGGAGTTTGAATGTGCCAAAGATTCTCTTTAGGCACAGACGGAAGTATCTTTCCTTCCTGGGGTAGCAAAATGGAGAGGCTTTTCCTTATGGATTTTTTGTACGAATTCTTGGGGAGGTGGGAAATGGAACTTCTGTTCTTAAAGAGGCAAGAGATCTTTGTAAAAGGGCTGCATGATTTCCATGGTTAAACGTCTGGGACTCAGTAATCAGCCTCAGGCACTTAGAGTCTGAATCTTTTTCTTCATCAGATTTCGAAGAAGGATCCTCTTGAGCTGGGATTTTCCTCTATTATCCTGAGCCCTTTGCAGCATCTTATCACCCCCCCGGGGACAGGAATTTCACCTGCCACTTTTTCAACAGCTTTGATGAGATATAGTCCACATACCCTGTGATTCACCCATTTAAAGTGTACAATCCAGTGGCTGTCAGTATATTCACAGAGTTGTACAACTATCACCGCAATCAGTTTTAGAACATTTTCGTCACCCCAGACTGAAACCCCGCATCCCTTCTTTGTGACTGGCTTCTTTCATTTGGTGTAATGTTTTCACAGCTCATCCATGTTGTTGCATGTATCAATACTTTTTTTTATTTACAATTTTTTATTGCTGAATTAATATTTATTATATGGATATACCACATTTTCTTTATTCATTTGTAGTTGATGGGTATTTGGATGGTTTATACTTTGGGGCAGTTATGAAGAATGTTGCTATGAACATCTGTATACAAGTGACTGTGTGCACAAATATTTTCGTTTCTCTTAGTCGTAGACCTAGGAGTGGAACTGCTAAGTCATGTGGTAAATCTTTGTTTAGCGTTTTGAGGAACTGCCAGGCTGTTTCCAAAGCGCCTGCACCATTTTCCGTTCCCACCAGCAGTGTGTGAGGGTTCCAGGTTCTCCACATCCTCGCCAACACTTGTTATTATCTTTTTTGGTTGCAGTTGTCGTAGCGAGGGACTAGTGGTATGCCTGTCAGCTCTGATTCCCAAATTCTAGTCTCTTTGAGGCTAGAACCCTTCCACCCTTCCCCTGCACCCAGCAGAGTGCGGAGCACGTACTAGATGACTCAGTAAATACATGATAATAGGCTGCAATCAACTTTACCATGCAGGTAGGGAGAATTGTAGCTTTCAGAGATATTCTACTTCCTGGCAGTGTGTGATTGAGCTACCCCAAGGATTATTCATTCATTCAACAAACATTTGTTATAAAAATCTACTAGTGTCAGGCATTAAATCATTAGCGACCTTAGGGATACACATAGGAATAGTTTTCTTCTGTACCCTGCACACACTGACACGAATGCACACATAAATCATAAGCGCAGCACAGCAAGTTCACCACTTTATGAGGTGCCAACCCTGGGAACACTGAGGGAGGAAAACCCGAAATAGTCAGACTCCCAAATCAGAGAATGTACAAAACCATACTATCCATGGCATATTTCTAGCTCTGCTATCTGGCTGTGATATGTTTGTTTAAGCCCAATTGCTAGTCAGATATTTATGGAAGTCCTTAACTACTAGATGATTTTAAACATAAACATCACAATACATAGTACAGATTTGATTCTACTGATGGAAACAAACTGCTCATTTGGGGGTGGGAACGCATTACTGTTTTTAGACCACGAGGGTGCCACTTGGCGGGGTCTTCTCGTATCTCCAAAAATGAACACGAGTTTCTATTCCAGGATTAGGGAGAAGAGGGAAACACGAATCTATAGCTCATGCACTTGTCTTTTAAACACTTTTTCTCACTATTGAACATGGCTTTCATGCTTTGACTCTGCAGAGGAATGAATTACTTTAACTCAGAAAGTTTTCTGATTTTAACACGTGAATAACTGCCTGTCTGTCTGTGACGTAGATTGTGGGTGATGAGGCTGGCCCTTGGGATCCTCTAAGTGGTAAAGACCAAGCCCACAAGTCTGTCACGTTAAGTCAGCAAAACGTGGTCTCCCCCGGCACTACACGCAGCACGTGGGGACCTCTACTCCTCAGAGGCCTCTCGGGCCTCAGCTGAAGGAGGCCCATCCCCTCCCGATGCGTCATCTTGACAAGGCTCTGGGGCTCGCTGGGAGGGGAAGTCAGCAAAGAAGAAGGTGTGGCGGCCCTCACATGCTCTCACCTGGCAGCAGCACCTGTTCCATCCTCAACTTCCATTGGCTCAGCCTGCTTGGGCCTACTTTTCTCACTTGGGGGGTGGGGTGGGATGCGGAGTGTATGTGTCATCCTCTGGAACGTCCACAGGAGGGGAATTCAGAAATATCGGTGAGCACAGATAGTGTTCACCTGAGTAGGAAAACCCCAGTTCTCCTTCTGTGTTCTCCTGACTCTCACTGCTGTCACCCTCAGCGCTTCGGACACCAGGCGTCGGGGCCTCCCCACACGGAGCATTCCTGCAGCGCTAGCACGGGCTGGGGTCCTACCATATAACTCGATTCTGACACTTTCTGCCTGGAGGCGGCGTCAGATCCCACAGGTTGAGGGCTCAGTCCTGCCAGACTGCCCTCTCCCCACTTCAGATGCCAATGCTAAGTCCAGGTTGTCACCTGTGCTTCTGACCGATCAGCTACAAATTGGAGTTTCCTAAGATCCCCTCCTCGGATTCGATCAATTTGAATCCACAGAACTCAGGAAAACACTTTCTACTGTTCACCAGTTGATTGTGAAAGAACGTGGTAAAGGATGGAGATGAACACCCAGATGGGCGAGGTGTGCGGGGGACGGGTGTCCATGCCCTGTCCAGGCACCACCCTCCCGACACCTCCACGTGATCACCAACCTGGAAGCGCTCTGAACCCTGCACTTCTGGGGGCTTCTGTGAAGGCTTATGATTGATCATTAACTCCATTTCCAGCCCCTCTCCCCTCTCTGGAGAACTGGGGACGGAGCTGAAAATGTCAGGCTTCTGATCATGGCTTGGTCTTTGTGGTGACCATCCAGGAGCCCACGCAGAGGCACCGCACTGGAACCATAGACACTGCTCGCTCCCAGGAAATTCCCAGGGTTTTAGGAGCTCTGTGCCAGGGACTGGGGTCAAAGACGAATATATATTTTCTCTATTATTTCACACATTTTTTAAAGAAATGGGAGACCTTCTGTTCTTAGGCAGCTTACACTCTAGTGGGGAAAGAGGTAAGAGCACTGGGTTTTGAGCGTGCCTAAATCTTTTTTTTTTGAAGTGTAGTTGATTTACAATGTTGTGTGAATTTCTGCTATACAACAAAGTGATTCAGTTATACATATACATTCTTTTTTTTCTTTTCCATTATAGTTTATCACAGGATATTGAATACAGTTCTCTGTGCTGTACAGTAGGACCTTGTTGTTTATCCATTCTATATATAACAGTTTACATCTGCTGACCCTAACCTCCCACCGCAGCCCTCCCCCAACCCCCTCCCCCTTGGCAACCACGTGTCTGTTCTCTATGTCCATGATTCTGTTTCTGTTTCATAGGTAGGTTCATTTGTGTCATATTTGAGATTACACATATAAGTGATGTCATATGGTATTTGTCTTTCTCTTTCTGACTTACTGCACTTAGTATGATAATCTCTAGGTCCATTCATGTTGCTGCAAATGGCTTTATTTAATTCTTTTTATGGCTGAGTAGTACTCCATTGTATATATGGAATACCACATCTTCTTTATTCATCTGTCAATGGACATTTAGGTTGTTTCCACATATTGGCTATTGTGAATAGTGCTGCTATGAACGTAGGGGTGCGTGTATCTTTTTTGAATTATAGTTTTGTCTGGATATATGCCCAGGAGTGGGATTGCTGGATCATATAGCAACTCTATTTTTATTTTTCTGAGGAACCTCCATACTGTTTTCCACAGTGGCTACACCAGCTTACATTCCCACCAACAGTGTAGGAGGGTTCCCTTTTCTCCACACCCTCTCCAGCATTTATTGTTTGTAGATTTTGTGATGATGGCTATTCTGACCGGTGTGAGGTGATACCTCATTGTAGTTTTGATTTGCATTTCTCTAATAATTAGCAATGTGGAG
Source organism: Phocoena sinus (assembly GCF_008692025.1). Classification (NCBI taxonomy): domain Eukaryota; kingdom Metazoa; phylum Chordata; class Mammalia; order Artiodactyla; family Phocoenidae; genus Phocoena; species Phocoena sinus. The sequence goes on from NC_045764.1 coordinate 7,064,839, forward strand.
CATCCTTTGATGTGTCTATTGTCTTGGCCTAAATCTTGAACGAAAAGCAATCTGCCAGGAAATGAAGGAGAGAAGGGTGTCCTGGCAGAGGAAACAACATGCCTAAATGTGTAATAAGAACAGTACCTATCAGTTATTGAATGGCTTACTCCGTGCCAGACGCTAAGCTACACACTGTGCAGGCTCCGCCTCGTTTAATTTCCCATAAGCCTCCCATCTGTGTGTTGTCTGTTGCCTTAAGAATATATGCTCCATAGGGCAGGACGTTGCTTTGTTCATTGCTGTATCTTGATGTTCCAGTAGCTTGCTGTTTAATAAGCCAGCAACCATTTTATTAGGCTCACAGATTCTGTGGGTTAGGAATTTGGAAAGGGCATGGCTGGAGGGAGTTCTGGCTGGGGATCTCATGGGGTCACAGTCAGATTTCAGCTGAGGCTTCAGTCAGCTGAAGGCTCCCCTGCAGTGGACGCCCAGGGGGGGCTCACTCACATGACTGTCCGTCCATGCTGGCTGTTGACTAGAGCCCACCCACGTGGCCTCACCAGCATGCACATCTCTAGAAGTGGGTGGGAGCTTCTCACCTAGACTGGGAAGTCGTATATTGACACATTTGTTGTGAATGATTGGTTGTGAGTCACAAGCCCATCCACATTCAAGGGGAGGGGAGCTAGATTCCATCGTTCATTGGGAGGAGTCTCTAAAAAATTTGAGGATGTATTGAAAACTACCACAGTCCATCTTCTGGCCATTAAAAGTATGCACATTCTCCCCCAGGTAGAATACATTTACCCTCCCTGAGGCTCTCCCACAAATCATATCACGTTTTGGCTTATATATGAGGCTCAGGCTTGAAGTGCAGGATCTCATCATCTAAACCAAGTCTAGGTGGATGAGGGCCCTCAGAGTCCATCTCAATACCTGTAAAATGAGCAGGTATGTTGTCTGCTCCCCACATGCCCATTGTGGAAGGGTGGACAGGTATAGGGGAGCCACGGTGGTGGTTCCATTCAAAAAGGGGGAAGTAGCACAGCACAGCCGGTGGTCCATAGCAGTTCTGAAATCCAGCCAGGAACCTGTCACCAGTCCCTTGGTTTGAGTTCAGTCCTAATCTTCAGGAGCTGCTCTCCATGGCTCTGGCCTCTGTCCCTTGGGCTGTGGGTTCTGCCCTTTAAATCCTCCTTCCAAAAGAAAAGATGACTTTGCATCTGAGTGAGTGACCTTCTCTGTCTGCTTCCTGCCTGTGAAAGGCTGAGGGTCCAAAGGCCTCTTTGCATTTTGTCCTGTTCTGTCTCTTTCAAGCTGGTGTAATTCTTTAAAAAATGTACTGGACTTCCTGTTTCAATGTATAATCCAGCTGTCCCCAACCTTTTTGGCACCATGGACCAGTTTCATGGAAGACAGTTTTTCCACGGATGGGGAGGGGTGGGGGGATGCGTCAGGCGGTAATGCAAGCAATGGGGAGTGGCAGATGAAGCTTCGCTCTCTCACCCGCTGTTCACCTCTAATAGTGTGGCCCAGTTCCCAACAGGCTGCAGACGGGTACCAGTCTGCAGCCCGGGGGTTGGGGACCACTGTACTGCACAAAAGCCACACCCACCAACCTCTTCTTCAAGATAAGCTTTTCTCTACCTTGGTCTTTATGTGAGGCTGAATGTCCAGAAGATTTAGAAGCTGTACTGTTTAGAGACAGAATAGAAGAGGCACATCCTTCAGAAACTGAGAGGGTGTTTTGTCTGTTTGAAATGGTCTATGGAACACCACCTTGAAGATTTTCTGAGGTCCTAACCACAGCTGCATTCCAGGTTTGACTTTCTGTCCTGAGACCATTTCTTTATATGTACAGCCTTTGCCTTCTGGGGATGCTGGGGATGAGGGACAGTTTAATTTTGAGTCTAGCAAGCCCTGCCTGGGCTCGTGTATTCTCTAACTTCCTCTCAACTGCCGAGAAGCTCATTCTTGAGTTAATGTCTCTCTGCTCTCATTTTCTTATACACAGCTGGGAGAAGCCAGCACAATTTCAGCCTTCTGCCCAGAAATTGTTTTAGATTTTCATGCTCATTACGTCCATTCTCTATTTCCCACGTTATCTCTGGCGGCAGTTTTATAAACATTCCTCTACTACATAACGGGGGTCCCCTTCCGTCGATCTTCCCATATCACTTCCTTTACTTTCCCAGGTCCTCACCACCAGCCTCCTTGAGACCGTCAGGCTTCTGCTTACAGTCACCGCAGGCTCTTTCCATCTGGCCTGAAAGCCAGGGCCGCGTGTTTTGGGTTTTAGTTACAGCAGCCCTCCACTTTCACACCCCACGTATCTGGCTGAGTTTTTATTGCTGCATGCAACACCGTTACAGGCCTGGTGACACAAAACAACGTTGCTTTATCAGGCTTGCAGATCCGGTGGGTGAGGAGGCTGGGAAAGGCAGTTCCTCATCCAGGGTCTCTTGTGCGCTTACAGACAGATGTTGCCTTGGGCTGGAGTCTTCTGCAGACTTGACCACGCTGGGCATTCATGAGGGTTCCCTCCCGTGGCTTCAGCGGGTGGTCTCAGGGCAGTCAGACCTCTTACGTGGCTCCTGGCTGCCCCCAGACTTGAGCATCCCAAGGGAGCCATGTGGAAAGTGCGTGGTCTTTTGTGACCTAGTCTCAGAAGTCATGTAGTGTCACTTACACTGCGTTACGAGCAAGTGACGAGCCTGCCCAGACTCAAGAGGAGGGAAGGAGACCCCCAGCTCTCGATGGGAGAAGCATCAAAGAATTGGCAGACATACTTCCAAACCGCTTGCACCCGGAGCAGTGTCTGGCAACAAGGCCTTGCCTTGCAGTCGTATCCAACGAGTAGGCACTTCTGCCTCTCTTATTCTATCTGCTTGTTAGTCTTTGGGCGCTGCAGTGTGACCCCTGTAATAACAAGCTATGTTATAATGGGGCTTTCTTGTATTTGAAACGTATTTTTGGAAAGTAGGAATACAGGACTTCACATTCTACGCACTTTATTCCAAATGAATTAGAAAGCTAAATATTTTCCCCCAAAAGTCATAAAGCTAAAAGAGAAAAAGTTACAGAAGGATACTTACATAATTTTGGAATTGGGAAGACTTTCTAAGCAAGATTTGAAAGCCAAAAAACCACAAGGGAAAAATTTTAAGTATTAGACCCCATAAAATTTTTAATTGTACAGGAAAAAATACCATAAATTAAGTGGAATGCTAAAAACTAAACTGTGTATTTACAGTCTAAACAATAGACAACAAACTAGGCAATGGAATATAAGCAGAGGGTCGTATCTCTCATAGGCCTGTTTTGAGGATTAAATGAGATTAAAGTGCCCAAAGTAAAAATTGTTAATAAATGACAAGTTCTATCCATGCTTTTATAAAGGGCACCTACAAATCATTGTTTTTTAAGATGGCTAATGGAAAAAGAATATGAATGAGCTATTCGTGGAAAAATATAAATGCTCTGTAAACATATAAAAAGATATGTAGGGCTTCCCTGGTGGCACAGTGGTTGAGAATCCGCCTGCCAGTGCAGGGGACACGGGTTCAATCCCTGGTCCGGAAAGATCCCACATGCCGCGGAGCAACTAAGCCCGTGCACCGCAACTGCTGAGCCTGCGCTCTAGAGCCCGCGAGCCACGACTACTGAGCCCACGTGCCACAACTACTGAAGCCCGCGCGCCTAGAGCCTGTGCTCCGCAACAAGAGAAGCCACTGCGATGAGAAGCCTTCGCACCACAGTGAAGAGTAGCCCTGGCTCATGCAACTAGAGAAGGCCCACGCATAGCAACAAAGACCCAACAACGCAGCCAAAAATAAATAAATAAAATAAATTTATTTTTAAAAAAAGATATGTAGCCTCACCCCTGGTTAACTAAAGGAACATTAAATCTACAGTGAAATTTTTTTCTACCTATCAGATTGTCAGGTATGAAAAAGAATGGTTATATTTCAATGCTGGCAAAGACATAGGGAAATTGCTGTTCTCATTTACTGTTTGGTCCTTTGTTCTTCTACAGGTAAGGTAATTTTTCCTCTCTGGCTCTTTTCATCTTTGATTTTCTGTAGTTTGAGAATGATTTGCCAAGATGCCATTTTAGGGGCATTTATCCTGTTTGGTGTTCTCTGAGCTTCTTGGACCTGTGGGTTAGCACCTGCTTTTGACTTGGGGAAATCCCCAGTCATTATTGTTTCAAGTATTTCTTCCATTTCTTCCTCTCTTCTCCTTCTGGTTCTCCCATTACACATATGTTATACTCTCTGTAGTTTTCCCACAGTCCTCGGATGTTCTGTTCTGTTTTTTCCATCTTTGTTCTCTTTGCTTTTCAGGTTTAGGGGGGTCTCTGAGGTTTCCACTGCTGTATCAAGCTCAGAGATTCTTTCCTCAGCCACGTCCAGTCTACCAATAAGCCCATCAAAGACATTCTTCATTTCTGTCGCAGCGTTTTTGATTCTTCTCGGTTCTTTCTTAGGATTTCCATCTCTGCTTACATCGCCTGTCTGTTCTCACGTGTTGTCTACTTTGTCCATTTGAGCCCTTAGCATATTAATCAGAGCTGTTTCGAATCCCAGGCCTGATCCTTCCACCGTCCCTGCCACGTCTGGCTCTGATGCTTGCTGTATCTTTCCCAGGCGTGTTTTTGGCCTGTTGGAATGCCTTGTAGTTTTTTCTTGATAGCCAGACATGATGTCCTGGGTGAAAGGAACTGCTGTAAGTAGGCCTTTGGTCATGCGGTGGTGAGGCGTGTGGGGCGGGAGGCATTGCGGGGTCCTGTGATCCGGCCTCAGTCTTTTAGTGAGCCTGCGCCTCTGGACCGTGAGCTCACAGATGTGAACAGGATGGCTAACGGGGGCTGGAGCCAGGTGTTTCTTTTCCCCAGATTAGTTAAACTCTGACCATAGCCCAGCTGCTTAGGCTCTGGTTGACTAGTTTCTGCTGAGGACAGACCTTGTTAAGAAGCACAGAACGTCTGGCATTTTTCAGAAATGATTCCTCTTCCCCTCCCTCTACCAGAAGCACGAGGGGATTTTTCTCTGCTCTCTACTGTGGGAACCTGACTGCGCTCCTGAGGGTAAAACTCACAAAAGCGTGGGAGACCCCTGTGACTGGGCTCCTAACTCTGGGTCTTGTTCACATGTTGCCTCCAGGGCTCTGTGAATTGCGGTCCAGGGGTTTCTGCCTGAGCACTGGCTCTCATGGAGGTTCCACGCGTGAGTCTCTGCTCCCAGAAGCTGTCTCTCCAATCTTGGGGGCAGCAGTTTTTCCTGTGTCCCTGCCTCCCACCCTTAGGGATCTCAGAAGAACTGTTGACTTTTCAGTCTGCTGAGATGGAGTGGTGACTTCCAAGCTCCTTGTATTCAGAACCAGAAACTGATTTACTGTTGGTATAGTGGAAACTGGAATAGTATTTAGTAAAGCAGGCTTAACTATCCACTAAAACTAAAAATGTGCATCCCCTTTGACCTCACATTTCCACCTCTGGACAAACTAGCATGAATGCACAAAGATGTAAGTACCAGAATATTTTTTTGCAGCAGCATATTTTATATAGGAATGGTTACATAAAATATGATATACTGACACAATGGAATGCTACCCAGTTGCTAAAAAGAAATGAGGTAGCTCAATATATCCTGACATGGAAAGAAAGAAATCCAAGACACATTTGTTAAGTGGAAGGAGAAAAGGAGCCAAGTTTCAAAATAGTGTGTTTAAGATTCAATTTTTGTTGAAAACTTACTCGTAGTAAAAATGAAGGCATGCTTAGAGAAGAAAGGCTGTTTTAGAAGAATTTATACCAGAAGAACTATTGGCTGCCTTTGAGGGACCCTGTTATAAGGCTGTTAATTAATGACCTTTGTGTCTTATATAATGAATATGTATTTGATAATTAGGCAAAAATTCAAGAAAGAAAATAGGAACAGATAGAGCTAATTAAGAACAATAGAACAGAATTGCTTATTTCCATCACTTTTCCCTGCATCAGGGGATAATGCAATAATAATCTCTGACTCAAAATTTGAATTTACCTTCTGGGAATACTGTGGGAGAGTAGGCCCAAAGAAAAGGAAATTTTAAATCTCCTTGTGTCTCTTTTTCTCTTTCAGAAGATTACAGCTCTAATATGACAAGGGTTCCAAACAGAAATGTTTTGCCAGTGAACTTTTTTTTTTCCTGTAGAGTTCTTTTTATTGTTAATCCTTCTAATAAAAATCTTTATCAGGAAAAATGCCACCCCCTGCAGAGATGCCCTTTCTTTGGTTCTCTTGTGTCAAGATTAGTGGTTTGTTGTGCCCAAGAGATGTTTATAATGGAATATTTTATGACATGTATCTCTCCCTGAAAAGGCTGATTTAAAAGTAAGTTAGTGGAGCTGTGATACCTGTGAAAGCTGTTTGACTTTGGTGATAAAATAGAGTTTATTGCTACAGTTTTCCTGCTTAAATGACATCTAAGCACCCTGCAGGATGACTGAGCGTAGACTAATATTCTTCTGGGTTCCTGGACCCAGTTCCAGTGGGGAGGTAGGGGTGGAGGGTTCCCACATAGCACCAAGCAATTCTCAGATGCCAGCTGGGTGTCCTGAAATTCATCTCAGTTCTGACACCGTCTATGCAGAGACATCAGATCCCACAAGTTAGGGACTCAGTCCCACGAGACTATCCCCCCCCGACCCCTCCAAGGTGTAAACCCAGGTTGTCACATGTGCTTCTGACCGGGCTACAGATTTAAGACCCCCCTCCTTAGATTCGGTCAGTTTGTTAGAGCAGCTCACAGAACTCAGAGAAATATTTACTTTCTAGATCACCTGTTTATTATAAAAGGATGTAACTCAGAAACAGTCAGATGGAAGAGGTGCCCAGGGCAAGGTGTGGGGAAGGGGCACAGAGCTTCCGTGTCCTCTCCAGGCGCCACTGTCCCCAAACCTCCACGTGGAGAGAAATCACCAACCTGGAAGCTCTCTGAACCCCCATCCTTTTGGGTTTTTATGGAGGCTTCCTTACATAGGCATGATTGGTTACATCATTGGCCATTGGTGTTTGATTCAACCTCCAGCCCCTCTCCCCTCCCGGAGGTCAGGGAGGTGGGATTGAAAATTCCAGCCCTCTAATCACAGGGTTGGCTCCCCTGGCGACCTGCCCCTATCCTTAGGTGCTTCGAGAAGTGACCTTCTTAACATGACATAAGGGACACCTACCTTAAAGTTCTAATCTTTTAGGAAACTCCAAGGGGTTTGGAAGCTGTGACCCAGGAACCATGGATCAACACCAAATATAGATGAAAAATATATATTTTGGTCATCTGCAAATATATATATTTTTTTATCAATCAGAATATTGCACATCCTAACGTAGTTTTTCCCTCCTGTGTATAACATGTGTTTTTCCTAAATGATTCATTTCATGCAATTCAGATTTTACATAATGACCTGTTGTTGTTTTTACAAACCCTGTGAATTTCCTAACAGGAGTCCCGGAGGTGATTTGGGTGCCAAAAAGAAAAAGAAGAAACAGAAGAGAAAAAAGGAGAAACCGAATTCTGGAGGCACCAAGTCAGACTCGGCATCTGATTCCCAGGAGATTAAAATTCAGCCGCCTTCAAAAGTGAGAACCATGTTTTCTTTTAACCTCCGTGGTGTCCCATGTGTGTGAAAGCGGGTCTGGGCAGCTTAGGCGAGTGCCCTGTTGGCTCAGAGGTGTAGATAGGATGTTGCCGTGACTGTGTACTGTGTGGTCACAGCAGAGTATTTACAGCCGTCCCAACAGCCGTCCCAGGACTGACGTTGGCACCCAGAAAACTAAGAGGTCCGTGCTGGGCTTCTATGTGTGTGTGTATTCTGCCCACATCCCCCCTTTCTCGGTGAATTAGTACATAGGTTGTAGTCATAGAAGAAAGTCTCACGGTGACCTTGTTAGATTTTTGTTTCTGGTTTTTTGGGGGGTTTTTTTGTAGTTACACTTAATATTTGGTTCCCTTTTGTTCAGAAGATATTCACATTTTCATTTTTCTGGGTGTCTAATTACCTGAATAGCACAGCACCATCTGGCAGCAGGTTTCAGCAGGAGCAGCCATGGGTACGTCTCACGTTGACTTTGCCTTGGACCCGTCTGCAGTGGCCATTCTTAGTTCTATTGCCAAGGGTAGGAAGTAACCCATTTTGGACCAAACCAGAAGTGGTCCTGCTGGGCCCTGCATCTCTGTATGCTTCTGGAGATGCCGATGCCAGGCGCCACTTCCCTGGGGCCACCCATCATCCTGGCTGTGAACAGAGACCTCGTGTGCTGGACCCAAGGAAACAGAGCCCTCGATGCCAGACACTCACAGCGAAAAGGGGTAGAGTTAGAAGCATAACAAAGCAGAGGTCATCTGATTGTTGTAGCTCCAAGTAAGTTGGGCAGTGCGTGGTGTCATGGCAGGAGCTCGGTCCTGCCCCAAAGCTCTCAAGCTGTGAGCCTTTGCCAGGCTCTGCCCCTCCTTAAGCTCATTTCATCTGCAGCTTGGGGACATGCCTCCTCCCCAGCTCATAGGCTGTTAATGAGGTCACAATCAGACCATCTTTATAACGTGGTTTTTATACCATGTAAAGCAGCGGTCCCCAACCTTTTCGGCACCAGGGACTGGTTTCCTGGAAGACGGTTTTTCCACGGACCAGGGCCGGGGGGATGGTTTTGGGATGATTCAAGCGCATTACATTTATTGTGCATTTGATTTCTATTATTATTACATTGTAATATATAATGAAATAATTATACAACTCACCATGATGCTGACGGGAGGCAGAGCTCAGGCGGTAACACGAGCAATGGGGAGCGGCTGTAAATACAGATGAAGCTTCACTCACTGGCCCGCCACTCGCCTCCGGCTGTGCAGCCCGATTCCTAACAGGCCACGGGCCGCTACCAGTCCGTGGCCCTGGCGGGTGGGACCTCTGCTGCAGAGCACTGTGTATACATGGCAGTTGTTACCGTTACGCCAGTTTTGTGGGGTCTCAGGTTTTTTTCTTGCACAAACTTTGCATCTTACGACATTGAGTGAGTCTTGCAGGTAGTTTTGTTGTCGTTGTTACCTGTTTTACACATAAGGACCAGGAATCACTGGGAAGGAAAATTCCTTGCCCCAATTTTTCCCTGATTGCCTTTGTGGGGTGAGAAGAAAGTGCAGTTTCCCTCACTAGCTTTTCAACTTGCTTCTCTGGTAATAAATAGTCTATCCACAGACATAAGTTCCAAGGTAACTCATATAAGGTGCACCATAAGCTGGCAAGATATCTTGTCCATTTCTCATCGTTGCTTCATCAGACAAATGTGGTGTTATTTACATGCAGTTGTGACCATCTCCTTATTCTTTCTGTCATCACCATCAGCTGCTGCCCAGCCCTGTACCCCTGGTGATTTAGGGCCCTTCCCCTGCCTCTGGTCACTTATAAGAAACTACAGAATGGGAATTGGGGATTAGCAGAGGCAAACTAGTATGTGTAGGATGGATAAACAACAAAGTCCTACTGTATAGCGCAGGAAACTATATTCAATGTCCTGTGATAAACCACAATGGAAAAGAATACGAAAAAATATATATATATGTATAACTGAGTCACGTTGCTGTACAGCAGGAATTAACACAGCATTGTAAATCAACTATACTTCAATAAATTTTTAAAAATTAAAAAATAAAATGAGTGGGTGGTTGGAATTTAAAAAAAAAAAGAAAAAGAAGAAAAAGAAACTACAGCCAAGCAAGGCAGGAGGAACTGCTACCGTGATATGGTAGAGAAATTCTTTTCTTTTTTCATGAAGACTAAGTCAAAATTGTTTTAATGTGGGCTTTTCACTGCATTTTAAAAACTGCGGCTCCTTTCCCTGAAACTGATGTCAGCTCTACATAACACCATCATTTACAGTGACCTTTAGAGATTCTTCAGTTTAGAGAATATTGCGGTCTACGCTCAAGAACCAAAATAAAATATTTGGGTTCTTGTACACTTCTTAGTGATGAAGGACTTGAACATTTTTTCCAAGGTATTAAATTGGAAAACAGTGGGCAAAGAGTACAGTTGGTGTTTAGTATTTCCCAAGGAGCAGATATGGAGGAAAAGAGGCGTGGCGGACTCTTACACCAGAATATGACAGTGGGAGGCTAATGTGGGGTCAGTACACATTCTCGCCTTCCAAACGCCCCGTGTGGTGCTGCTCTGGTAGGTGATTAGATAGGTTTAAGAATTTATCACAGCTGAGTTTTCCTTACTGCTCTGTCGCTATGGATTTGAAAGTTGTACTTACTTGAATCTACTTTGAGTATCATCTATAAAAATATTGACTCACGGGGCTTCCCTGGTGGCGCAGTGGTTGAGAGCCCACCTGCCAGTGCAGGAGACGCGGGTTCGTGCCCCAGTCCGGGAAGATCCCCCATGCCGCGGAGTGGCTGGGCCCGTGAGCCATGGCCACTGAGCCTGGGCGTCCGGAGCCTGTGCTCCGCAATGGGAGAGGCCACAACAGTGAGAGGCCCGTGTACCGCAAAAAAAAAAAAAAAAATTGACTCACTATATTGTACACCTGAAGCTAATATAATATTGTGAATCAACCTAACTTCAATAAAAAATGAAAGCATCTAATAGCGAGCATTTGAATATGACTATTTCATGAATGGTGATTTCATGTAAGGACTGCTGGTCAACCTGCCAAGGCAGAAACCACTCTGAAGGCTTCTTCATGCAGACGGGGTACCATCATTGGCTCCTTTGGAACAAAGATGCTGATGCATGTTTGTTACAAAAGGGTTGGAGTTTGATATAGCCCTGTTAGAGGATTTAACTCAAATAGCAGGAAAGAAGGGTTACCATGGCAAATTCGGTGCAGATACTGTAGGTATATTTTTGTAAGACTGGGTTCTACTTGGCCTATTTTAAGTTAAAGGGGTGCATGTTCAAGCATTACTAGCTGAAATACACTGTGCTCTCACCCTATGTAAGTTGCAGATCTCCTAGTTGATTGCACTGTTGGGAGTTCAAGTGAATGTAAATTTCATTTTGCTAGAAATCAGTTACTTTCCTGTGGGAGGTTCAAAAGAGGCCCAAACAAGAGAAATATAAAAATACAGTAAATTAGAACAACAAAATTATTTTGTTAAATTAGTATGTGTAATTGATATATATGAACCTGATGATTCAGACCTCAATCAAAATATAAGATGAACGGCTTACAGAATTTGTGGCAGTCCTGGGTGAGGCTGTTAGACTTCCAAGAGGAGACATTAAGACTCTAACCTACCTCTGGTTAGACTCCAGCACTTTGTTTCTTGGAATCATTTTAGGGGCAAGAATCTTAAGGGAACCCAGTGAGTAAAGCCACCACAGGATGGTCTGTATTAAATAAACCCTGTTTTGTACTGGGTCAAACAAGCAAACTTCCCAGGTTCAAAGATTTGCTCCAGACCACAGACTTCAGAGTCAAAACGGAACAGAAGTCCAAAGCTGCTGTTAATAAACCATTGAGGGTTGATGGTACCTTTCCTTGGTGCCCATGGTGTTGACATACAGGGAAACCGGACTCTGAGACTCCTTCTAACCAATTCTGAACCCACAGTGACGAGCATTCTTTGTATGGCATCAAAATTCTAAAACAAATCAATAATTTCACATGTTGAAAAAACCTCACTGATTTCCATATTCAGTCCTACATGCCACTTGCTCATTTCAGTTATAGTCTCATTTTCCATGAGGGATTCCACCCCCCCCCAAAATAAAGAGCTGCGGGATCTTCAGAGATGACAGGAATATTGGCTTTGAGGAAGGAACTTTAGTATTTAAAGGCATTGTCAATTTTATAGACGGAGGATACGTATTACTTAAAAGGGAGGTTGTTTCCACCACTTGGGTTGGGGAGAAAGGCTTTTATGGTTGCAGAAGATCTGAATCCATAGAGGAAACTGCTCAATCCTTGTGGCCTCTGGAGCGGGTGTCAGGATTGGCAGAGGGCGGGGTGTGGTCCAGCAGGAGGCATCCTTAGAGAGTCCTTTTTTGATGCACTTCCTTCCCAGCCCGGCACTAAGTTCAGATTTCTTTCTTTCCTTTTTTTTTTTTTTTTTTTTTTTTGCGGTACGCGGGCCTCTTACTGTTGCGGCTTCTCCTGTTGCAGAGCACAGGCTCCAGATGCGCAGGCTCAGTGGCCATGGCTCACGGGCCCAGCCGCTCCACAGCATGTGGGATCTTCCCGGACCGGGGCACGAACCCGCGTCCCCTGCATCGGCAGGCAGACTCTCAACCACTGCGCCACCAGGGAAGCCCCCTCTTTCTTTCTTTTTATGAACTAAAATTTCCCTCGTCTGCCTGGTTTCCGTTCTAGAAGTTATTTCCTTTGTCCCCACGTTGCTCCTCCCGAGCATTAACCCCAACAGTGAAGCCGAGGCTGGAGTCTGACTGGCTGCTGTATGATAGTAGCATTTGCATTGCAGGGCACCCCTCTCTGCTGCCCCGCCCACACAAGTAATTAGTGGTGAGGACCGAGGACCGTTTGCAGATGGGTGGGAAACTGAAGCAGAGAGTGGTTCGGTTTACTTGAGAGTTCCCAGACTGTCAGAGCCCCATTGAAGCTATAGGACTGTTGTTGCCTTCAACCTAATACGTTTGCTTATATTTTAATACGTTAGCATACTTGAGCCCAAGGGCCAGACTTAGAGGAGGATTGTGCGTTTCTCCAGCGAACGCCGTGTAGTCTCCAGTGCAGGTGCACGTGGACCTGCCCCAGGTTTGGGAGCAGCGGCAGCTTCCTCATATTTTGTGTCTGTGTGTCTTTGCTGTTGTAGAATCCCACCATTCCAATGCAGAAGTTGCAGGATATCCAGAGGGCAATGGAGCTGTTATCCGCATGCCAGGGCCCCGCCAGGAACATTGATGAGGCTGCCAAACACAGATACCAGTTTTGGGACACACAGCCGGTACCCAAACTAAGTAAGCTTTTCTGCCTTTTCCCCCCAAAAACAAAGCTGGGTTAACAACAAACAAAAAAACACAAAAGAGACTTGACTTCACTTATATGATTTGTTTTAGACCACAGATTCGAAATTTATACAAAAGTCATATTTTTCTTCTTAAAATAAGTGTTGGGTGGCGACATTGGCTTTCAGTAACAACAATTTTAATCTAACTCCTGTCCGTATAAAGAAATCTAATTTCCCCACACTTCAAACATTAGTGTATTAAATATATGTATATAAGAGGGGTCTCACCCACCCCCAGTTTTTTGGTTCTGATCTTCACGGAGTGGTTTTTCTTCTGCATAAGTTTTTAGCAATCTCACACCTCAGTTATCCCAAAAAACATAGACAATTTGCCCTATTAAATCTTACTGAGATGGAAGATTTTGCTCTGTTTAACAATAGGATTCTGAACACTCACCCATGTTGTTAATTATTACCGATGTGATAACATTCCAGTATAATAAGCGAATTGGGACACCCCGTGAAGGCCTTCATAAGTGCTCTGGGTCGTGTAGAAATCTGTAATAGGCCTCTTTCCCTCAGTGCCCGGCTTGCTCCATCACATTTCACTTAAACTTTTACCACTTAAGGTTCTGTAAACTTAATAATTTAATAATTATTAAATTAATAATTAATAAAGAAACTTAATAATTTCATTGTTACTCTTGCACATTATGCCAGAAAAAAATGATATAAATGTATAAAAATGTTTTTCAATGTATTACAAGCTAAACCTGCTGCTTTGTCGTACGTTTATATGAAGATACATATTTCCATATATTATTTCCATACTTTTCTTCCTTGATAGTTCCAGTTCAAAATCTGTATAATAGAAGGTATTCATTGCCATCCCAAACTCTTATTAGCCCAGTTATGTACACATAATCAGTTTTAACAAATATAAAGCAAGGAACAATCCTTCTCTGTGCCTTCAGATAATGGGTTTCAAACTTTTTAAAAGTGACCTTTCGTTTTCCACCCATGCCCACGCCAAGCAGCTTCAAAATCGTGAGCTTCAGAGCATGAAAGAAAGAAGAAAGCAATTATCTTTGCTTGATTTTTTTTCTTTCAGGCTCTAGAAATTATTTGGTAGTGGAGGAAGACCTTCTAGAATGAATTTGCTGGATTTTAAATGACATTGAGTTGAGTGACCATTAGCTACAGGGGTGTAGATTTATTGATCTGAATGTATTGGGTTTGGCTAAATTCTGCTGGGGGCTTTTGGGTCAGTGCCCAGGGGAGAAAATTCTCTTCCAGCTGGCACCTCACCCCAGCGCACCTCTTTGGGAAGACTTCCCCGCTGCTCACCTCGTTTCGGCCCCTCCCCTAAATCCCTGCAGTGTTCTCGGGTTCCTAGAATGTTCTTTACATACCTCAATTAAGGCAACACCAGGTTAATGGTGGAAGAGGGAGCCTGAGGTCGGGGAGAATGTTTGAAAGTCAGGGAGACGCTGCCTCTTCGTTTCTCTCCAGAGCCATGTCCCAGTTCAGTCAAACACACCCAGCTGCTTGGAGCTGCTTGCGTGGGGTGGGCCCCTGGTGTTGTTATGTGGATCAGACAAGCCCTGAGCAACTCCCAAGGAACCCCAGGGGAACAGCTGGGAATCTGGCTTCTAGGGCTGACGCTGGAGCCTGAGGTATTCACTTGGGGATGAGCTGGTGGAGTGGAGGTAAGATGAACGTGCAGAGTTAGGGATTAGGAAATAGAGAAGAAGAAACCCCTTGGGGCTGGTACAAACCCTGTGACTTCCCCCCTGTGAAAAGGTCTGTGATGGTAATAACTGTACCTGAAGCTCATTTATTCAGCAGATGTTTATTGAGTGTCTCCCACTAAATGCCAGGCACTGGGGCGCAGACCCGGGAAACAGTGGTAGGAAAGTACAATAAACGGTGGGCGGGCGGTGAGGACATACTCCACGTAGGAAGAAGCTTTAGTCGGGGAGGATGCTGTGAAGACATTATGTGTAAGGCTATAGCTGAAAAAATGCCAGCAGCCAGCCGTGTGAAAGACCGGGGACAGGCCTTCTGGGCAGAGGCCCAGTCTGAGGGAAGGCAGTGGGCCCGAAGCCCTGAGGGCAGGGCTGGGTAGATGTGTCGACGGTGGCCAGGCAAGCAGTGGCCCCGGTCAAGGGCCTGGATTTTATCCCAACCTCACTGGGAAGCTCCGGAGGAAGAAGTGGGAAAGGGCGCCTTTGTGGAAATCGCTGGAGACACTGATGGCTTGAACTGTGCTGCCAGCAGCCCAGACAGAAGTAAACAGTCCTGAAATTAATTTTGAACTTTGCTGGGAGGGGTCAGGTCACTGCAGCCCTTGCCCCCGTTGGTTGAAAAAGCAGTTAAACAGAAAACATCTCGAAGGCGGTCACATCAAGCCTGTGTCGCCGGCAGTTGTGCTGAATGATTAATCTGTAATCTAGGAGTTCAGACTGAGAAGTCACCGTTGTTTCGTAATGTCCAGTTTGCCAGTGGGTGACAGAGGATTTCTCCTGTAACTGGTCCACTAGCAGTTACCCTCCACCTTGTGTAACCACCCTGCTTCGCGCTGGCAGCAGCTGAAACGATACAGTACTTTTAAGGATTATGTGGAACTCAAGAGCCCTAAGCACGCCTTTGTTTCCTGTAACTGACCATTTTGGATTGTCAGGACACTCTGTAATTGAATCGTCTCTCTTTTTGTCTTTATTTTTCCCCTCCTCCCCGTCCCAGATGAAGTAATAACATCTCATGGCGCAATTGAAGCTGATAAAGAAAACGTGCGTCAAGAACCGTATTCCCTGCCACAGGGTTTTATGTGGGACACTTTAGATTTGGGTAACGCCGAAGTGGTGAGTAAAACCTTCGACCTCGGTCCCCGACTTGGCGTGGGTTGCTTCTGCGCTGGTCCCAAGCATCACAGGCAGGACGCTTGTTTGGTCTCGTAGCTCAGGGAGCTGTACACGCTGCTGAATGAGAATTACGTGGAGGATGACGACAACATGTTCCGCTTTGACTACTCGCCCGAGTTCCTGCTGTGGTGAGTCTCGCCGGTCACGTGTGCTTGCTGGGGACAGGGCGAGGGGGGGTCGGCCTGTCTCTGTCTGTCCCTGTGTTCCTGGACACTCACCGCATCTGTTTTCCTTGCCTGCACTGACTTCAGGGCTCTGCGTCCCCCAGGCTGGCTCCTCCAGTGGCACTGTGGAGTCAGGGTATCTTCGAACAAAAAGCTAGTGGGGTTCATCAGCGCCATTCCCGCGAACATTCGGATCTACGACAGGTACGTAGTGAAGCTTGTCAGTTTTGATACATTGCTTCTCCAAGAATTGTGGTTAGAATAGGCTTTTTTTGGGTTTTGGCCGTGCCGCGCAGCATGTGGGATCTTAGCTCCCCAACCAGGGATGGAACCCGCGGCCCCTGCAGTGGAAGCGCGGAATCCTAACCACTGGACCGCCAGGGAATCCCCTAGAATAGGTTTTTTGAAATGACTGAATGCAGGCTGCTGCTGTTGAGGGAGGTTGTGTGCGTGGGGAGGGCAGAGGTGTATGGAAACTGTACTTGCTGCTCTGTTTTGCTGGGAACCTAAAAGTGCTCTAAAAAATAAAGTTAAAAATAATTCATAAAAAACAGGTTGTGAACAGTGACCAAAAAAAAAAAGAGCTGTATTTTTCTCTATCTCTTTTTCTCTCTCTGCCTCTCAGTCTCATACATGCACACACAGGTATGTATATATGTCCGTAGCAGAAAAAACAAAACTGTAAATAGGTATTTCAGATTTGTTTCTGGGGAAAAAAGTTACTCAAGGGATTCTTTTTAAGTCTTTCTATCCACAGATATGTCTGTTCCATTTTTGCTCTGGGTCTTCAGCCCAGAAAGTCAAAGATACAGTTATGAAACGCGAAGATCTAATGCGTAATAGGTCTCTTCACCTTTCAATGTACTGGGTGAGCTTATTTACTGCTAAAAAGCATTTGATCTCAAGGAATATTTTGTGCCAAATGAAATGCCTCCATATCTGGAACCAGAGCAGAGGATGGGCTTTGGAGCTCTAGAAGGTTTATGGTCGCTCAGAAAAGCACCGGCTCTGGCCTGGTCGAGGCACTTCCCAGGGATCCTGGGTATTGCATTATGCTCCAAAGCAATGTCCTATTAGATTCTGCATCTGGGTGACCCAGTTTTTGTCGTAACTGTATACATTACAGGAAAAACAGATATAGAAACTTTGAGGCACAGCTGATCCAGTTTCTACACTGAAAATTCAGAAGAGACCAAAGTTCTCAAATTTATTTGGAACAAGAGGGTTTGCTTCTCCACAGCCTGGAGTTTTGATCATTTTGGTGGGGGAGTATGGAAAATAGCTAAATCTGTGAAATATCTAAAAGATAGAATATTTTTCTTAAATATTGTGTCAAAGGAGGGCTTTCAGTTTCTCATTCTTTGAAATGTTATAGGTGTTGTCTTGTTTTTTGAAAATGTTTTCGTCTTAATGGTGGCTCTAATTTTCAACACCTTTATTTCTTAGCGTGAAGAAGATGGTCGAAATCAACTTCCTTTGTGTTCATAAGAAATTGAGATCCAAACGGGTAGCCCCAGTGTTGATTCGAGAAATAACCAGAAGAGTGAACCTGGAAGGGATTTTCCAGGCCGTTTATACTGCTGGAGTGGTTCTTCCCAAGCCAGTGGCCACATGCAGGTAATAGCGTCCCACCTTTATCTTGCACGTCACCTGTACCTAACGCTTTGAGCCTCCCTGCCATGTTGCTAACAAGTATTATTCTCCACCCGCGTAACCCAGAGGGACTTTGGCTGACCCGTGATGATATGGTTGGTGGGTAGCAGAGATGGAGATGGAACCAAGAACCACTAGCCCAGTATTCTCGCAGTAAACCCCACAGTCACGTGTATACTAATGGTGCTACATCTCCATTTCTGTGTCTCTTCCACTTGAAAGAATAGTCTCTGCCTTGGGAAACCCAGGGCATCAGTTACCTCGAGATGCCCTGTAGTACGATTTTCTTTCCTTCTCTAACACTCACTGTCACACCAGTGCTATCAGGAGCTACTCCGAAAGCTTGATAAACATCAGCTGAAAAACCCGCTAAAGCTGTTTTTATTTCTTCATCTGCTCTTATCAAGCTTTCAAAGGTTAATCTAGTAAGAAAATTGTTTATCAGATTGTCACTTGAATAACCTATTCCTAGAGCATCAGAAAGAGTTTATCTCCCTCTGTTATTTTTATTGACTCAAATAAGATGAAACTTCAGGAAAACAGTATAAAAGACAAAACTGTAAAATGACTCTCTCCTATTAACTTATTCATAAATAAACAGAATAAATAAGACTTCACAGGTGTTATTTTAATATAACCATTCATCCGAGTATCTAAACTAGAAACACTTAAGAAATTCAAGCTTGTTTTTCAAAAAGTTGTCTTTGGTGTGCGTTATATAAATGTGAAGGCTACTAAACTTAAGGAGAGTTTTTTCGTGTTTTTAAACTTTTTGGTTTGCCATCTTAGAATCTGTGATGCTCATTCAATACTTACAGACTGAGCATTGTCAATATTCCTTCTGCAGTTCTAAGATTTCTCTTTATTGAAAGAGATGGACGGTTACAAACAACAAAGGAACGTAACTGGGACATCATTTAGAGGTCAAAAATGACAGATAAAATAATTGCATAGGAAGAGGGCCAGCACCCAGCACTGCACTGGGCCCAACATAAGTGTTCATTCACTGCTTCTATAACAGCTGAGCTTAGACAAAGGTTAAAAACTTGGAGAGTTAGAAATCGATTAGATCTTAAAATCTGTATTGTATTCCAGATACTGGCATCGATCACTAAACCCCAGAAAATTGGTAGAAGTGAAATTTTCTCACTTGAGTAGAAATATGACTTTGCAGAGAACAATGAAGCTGTACAGACTTCCAGATGTAAGTAAGAATGATTTGCAGTTTTTCAAAGCTGTTAATAACTGAAACTTTTAATGTAGAAAAGAATTATTTGCAGGAAGCTAAAAACTGGCTCATGGGTCTGAGGATGTGAATATGCAGCTAAAAAGACTGCATAGAACTCTGGGGTCAGAAAAAAGGAAGTGGGTTTTTTTTTTTTTTTTAAGGCTTTTTAAAGTTCTTCAGCTTGGGGTTGGAAGGGCTTGAATTCCAGACATGTAAGTTTTGAAATTTTGAGGCTTTATATTCTGTTTAGGAAGAGGAAAGAAAAGTTCAGGCTTCTGATGATATCTTAACACATGGAACTAAGGAATAAGGTTTAAAGAAGAAACCCGGGGAGAGGAAATAATGTCTCATTAAATTAGCATATTTTTAAACTAGTAAATTCCCAGTGTGAAAAGTTGTCTCTT
The DNA here is from genome assembly GCF_008692025.1 of Phocoena sinus. Lineage (NCBI taxonomy): Eukaryota > Metazoa > Chordata > Mammalia > Artiodactyla > Phocoenidae > Phocoena > Phocoena sinus. The sequence goes on from NC_045764.1 coordinate 7,084,145, forward strand.
AATAAGTGGAAATTTAAACGTGCTTATCAGTCTTAGCTTTATTCAGGGCTCAGATGGTGAATGAATTATCTATCGCTGCATAACAAATTACCACAAATGTAGAAGTTCAGACCAACACATGGGCTATCTCTTGGGTTCTGTGGGTCAGGAATCAAGGCACTGCTTAGCTGAGGCCTTTGCTTCAGGGTTTCTCATGAAGCTGTCATCAAGGTGTCAGCCAGGGTCGGGGCCTCCTCTGAAAACTTGACCGGGGATGCATCCACTTCCACGCTCACGTGGCTGTTGGCAGCCTTGAGTTCTCTGTGGGCAGTTGGCCTGGGGTCCTCAGTTCCTTGCTGGCCGTCGGCCTGAGGCTGCCTCAGCTCCTGGTCGGCTGGGGTTCTCTATAGCTTAGCTTACAGCACAGCGGCTTGCTTCATCGAACCTAGTGAGGAGAGTCTACAGAGAGCATCTGCTAGCAAGATGGAAGTTAGAACCCTGCATAATCAATTAAAGTGGAATCACTGTTGCTGTATGTCATTGGTTATAAGCAAGTCACAGGCCCCACCCACACTCGAGACAAGTGGATGGCGGGGACATGAACCCCAGGACATGAACCCTAGAAGCACTGGGGCCATCGTGGAATCTGTCTGCCAAAGATGGGATCTTTCGTGTAAAGTTTTGATTTCGTCAGAGCTATTCTTTCTTTTGGGTTGTAGTAGATATTTTAACTCGATTGAGGGATTCTTGTGCAATATAGCCATGTTCTTCCCAAAGAAGGAGAGGACTTCACCTGTGGAAGGTGCAGCCAACTCTAGCGCCTTTTGTCTTGGGCCGGTTGTGTGTTTACCAAATGCATGTGATCAGCGGCTGCAGGAATTGATGTCTTTTTTCTGATGACAGACCAGAATCAACTAATTGCTGACTCAGGCAGAATTTCATAAGGAGAAAAGTGGAGGTGAAGGAAACCAGGTGTTGGAGATGTCAGGGTCGTCATTCCGGGGCTTCATCACCTGGTAGAGGGCCTGGAAGGCACTGTCTCCCTTCTGCCTAAGCTGTAGTTGCAGACAGTGGGGCTTGAACTAATGAACTCACTGCCTATCTGTGAGGTCAAGGACAGAGGGGGGAACGTAGATCAGAACAGAGATAAATGAAAAGCACAGGTGACATAATGAAGGAGGGTCCACATGTCCTGGGGAAGAAGGACCAGGCCCCCTCAAGTTGGGGTGACAGAATTGAAGGTAAGTTTATGGAGACATGTTCACTGAAATGGAGATGCAGGAAACTGCTCTGAGGGGTCACACCATGATCATGACCATCGTAATTTACCGATCAGCTAGAAATAATTTCTGCTAGTGGCCGAGACCCAGAGCCACTGAGCGGGACAGAGTCATGTAGAGGCGCAAGTGGCCATGAGAAATAAAGAGGCACAAGAGAGGCACAGTGCACAGCTAAGACAGGACACCATTGATTCTCAGCATCCTCCTTGCAAATTGTCAAATACTTTGCCGTATGCGAGTTGAAATAAGAACTGGAGGCGTGCCTCCTTTTTTCACTAGGGGCGAATGCTGTTCTCCTTTGGTCTCCCCAGATTTAAGTTTCTTGAGCCTAAATCTGTCTAGCTTGTGGGTAAGGAAAGTGCCCCCTTACACATAGTTGCCTAACATAGAATGAAGAATAAGGAATTTTAGTAGCTGTCGTTGGTTTATTCAGGATGCTTAGAATTAGAGGTACTGAAAGTTAGTTTTGACTTGACTTTTTCCATCAGCCTCCATATTTTTGTACAAGCATCCATCAACTCATAGGTAACAAAGTTTTGACAAGTTGGTGATAAATTGCTGGTCGGGCGGGCATTGGTGGTGAAACCAGACCTTGGCATCTTGGTTGTGGTTAACCTAGTTTCCTTGGTGGAGCTGTCCTCTTCTGGCCATGTTGCTATGGTGATTGCCTTTTTTCTTCCCTAATAAGTTGAATTTTATAAAGTGCTGTCACGTATATTGTTCAGTATATTCTTCCAACCACCTTTTGAAGTCAGTATTCTTATCCCCATCGTACAGATGCAAAGACCGAGGCTTGTGAAGGTTGATGCTTAGACCAGGGCCTGTCACTAATAAGTGGAGGACTTGGCAGGCAGGCCCTAGACGTCCGTGTTTCTCCTGTGAGGTCCCTTTGCCTCCACCTTCACCTCTAACACAACTGTCTTGGGGGCACCAAGGCCCAGTCCAACCAGACGTCTCACTGTGCCGTCATTAGAGACCAGGTTGAGGCAGGAAGGGATGAGTGTCAAGGTCCAAACACCTCTCATTGGTGTGTTCCAGCCTCCCTTCCTCCTTTTAAGTCATAGGGAAGGAAAGAAAACTAAAGAGTAAATTAATAAAAAAAAAAAAAAGAGCGAGAGAAGATAGAAGAGATGCAAGTAGAGACACTGGAAAATTGGAAGGTGCTTCCAGCAGCCACCATGGTGTCAGCTCCTGAGTTGGAAGCTGGACGAGGCAGCATACACCAGACCACCTCTTTCTCTCCCGAGCACCCAGGTGGTGATGGCCCCGCTGGCAACTGCATCATTTAAGAACATTTTTGTACCTTGAAGCGTAAAGACAAGAACCTTACTGAATACAGCTTTTGCTCTTTGATTCTATCTCGTTTTCTGATTTGCCAGGCCCGTTTCTGCTTACCATGCCGGCTTTACATCTTTGCTGTGGACGTCTGACTGTAAAAGTCAACATTGATTGCAGCCAGCATTATGCCAGACAGTTAACATCCATTATCACATTTATTATCTACACCGATCAGAGAGGGCGGGCCACTGTCCCCAATCACAGAAGAGGACATTGAGACACCAGATTGATTTGCCCAGAGTCTTCCAATCAGGACAGAGCCATCCCCGGGGCCCATGCCATTAGCTACTGTTACGTGCGAGACTACGGTCTTCCCAAGAGGAACACAGTTTCCTACCCTTTCAGTGTTGGTTTGTTTTTAATTTGGTGTTGAGAATTTCCAAACCACGCTGGGGTTTTTTTTTTTTTTTTTTTTGGTCGGTGCTCTTCAAGGTGAAGGAATTTGAAGCAGATAAAAAGCGGGAATCAGGTTAATCTCCCAGTGTCTTTACATTCTGTTGCAAGAACTTTACGCCTGGGAAGACATGCTAAGACTCAGGTGTTCTCGATTTAGGAAATGTCGATGTTTTTTAGTGTTTAATGTCCTACTGCTCCTTCTTAAATCAAATAAATGATCATAATCATTGCTGACATCTCTGCTATGGAATCTTAGCTCCAAATCAGTTCACACCACATAGTTTGACAGAGAACGGCACTGCTTCTGTTTTAATAGGGCTCTGAGCTTTGTTTCCTTATGTACTTACAAGCAGATTTTACACAGATTTCAGTGCATATAGAGTCCAACAAGTAATGCATATTAGTTGGATGGTGGGAAAGTATCTGATTCAGAAATAGAGTTTGTTTATGTAAGTTAAGATTTTCTCAGTTACTGGAAGGTTTTCTGCTTTTTATTGAAGTCTCAGAAAACATTGCCACTTGATTCTTTCAGATTATGCCAAAGCTGAGATTTTTATCTAGGTATAGCATTTCCCCCACCTCTTCCTGAAGACAACAGCTATTATATAAAATATGATTCTTTTTTTTTTTGGCCGTGCTGCACAGCTTGCAGGATCTCAGTTCCCTGACCAGGGATCGAACCTGGGCCACAGTAGTGAAAGCCCGGAATCCTAACCACTAGGCCACCAGGGAACTCCCTAAAATATAATTTTATATTTTAAAATTTATTTCGTGCTTCTGTAGATTTCTTGAAGAGGATGTGACTTTCTGATGTTAGAAAGAAACAAGTTTAGGCTCTGAGACACAAGCCATTGTTAATCAGCAAAAGTAAATATTCTTCCCCTGTTTCTAGGACCTTATATGTTTTTATAGCTGGATATAGTCTGATGTTCTCTCCTGCTTTAATGCTCCTGTAAAAACTTGTTTGAAGTGCTTGGAAATTACCAAGTTTATGTGTTTTCTCCCTGCCGGTTTGCCAAACAATACTGTTTTCACTGAGTCTTTCTTATCTAAATTCTATTACCCATTTTTCTGACCTTCAGAGACCTGAGGTAGCAGTTCTCAAAGTGTGGTCCAGGGATCCCTTGAGGTTCCCAGAAACCTTTGGGGGGCCTGTGAAGTCAGTTTTTTATAAAACACAAAAGTATAATTTGCATCTTTCATTTCATTGTCTTACAAGTGCACTATGCAGTCTTCCAGAGGCTATATGGAATGTGAGCTTACATATTCTTTTTTTTTAATTTCTAATTTAGTTTCTAATATGATAAATACGGATAAATATAACCCACGTAGGCAAAGCTCTTTGGGAGTACTGAATAATTTTTAAGAGCATAACAAAGTCCCAGAACAAAATATTTGAGAACGGCTGCTTTAAGGGTGTCTTCTGGGCAAAAAGGATGTTGATTTTAGTGATTACACAGTATGAAAATTCAGTGAATAAGAACTATGCTGCAGAAGCATATTTTGCTCCAAAAAGGAGTTGGCCAGCTTCAGTCTTCATTTCTGAATGTTCTCTATGAACAGAGAAGATGTATCCTGTTGCTTTCATTAGTTAATCTCATTGCTTGATATTATTGATTCTTACTGAACCAGTAACAAAAGAAAGAACAATCTGATGTTGAGAAGGGCTGTTTAAAATGTATCAAGGTCATCCTCATAGTAAAAAATAATCTTTTCAAATGACTGCAGTGTACATCTGGTATGGCTTTGGCCTTCCTACCAGCATTTAGAAATGTATATTTATTTCATGTAACACCATTTAGCAATCACATAGGTTTCCTCTTCCCATGAATCGCAGTGTAGAAATGCTCCGAATAACTAAAATTGGCTTAGGGAAACAAAAGAAAAATACAGTTTCACTCCTGGCTTGTACTTAAATGCCAGGCTTTAGAAATATCATCTTTTCAGAGCTGACAATGACTGTTTTCCGTGTCTGCCGCCTTCACCTCACCTTATTGGGTAAATGGTTGTGCTAAAAACCTAGGAATTCATTCATTCATTCAACACCTATTCAGGCCATTATTAACCAAGGGTTAAGCCTTGGGTGGAACCTGGGACCTGGAGATTTCGGGTCCTTTGGCTTTGAGATCCACAGAAATACTAAAAGTATGAGTTCTCTATTAAATGTCAAGGACTTAAATTCCCTCAGTTTAGAATATTAAACTATTTTAGCTGCATTACTGCATCTTTGTAGATTCCATAAATCATAACTGAGTGGCACATAGTAAATACTCAGCTAAGGACACAAAGCCCATCTCCTCCCAAAGTGAATCAGTAATCAATCAGCAGTTCTTGTCACAGAACGTTAGAAACCTCAGCACAACTACTAACATCCATCAGAGATGACACTCAAGATGAAAACCCATTTTCCACCTTGGTCTTCTCCCCTACCACTAGTCTGGGGGCATGCAGGAATTGTGATGATGTAATTTTAAAGGCAGTTTTTAATTTTAAAGTACTTAGATAAACAACAAGGTCCTAATGTACAGCACAGGGAACTATATTCAATATCCTGTGATAAACCATAATGGAAAAGAATATAAAAAAAGAATGTATATGTATGTATAACTGAGTCACTTTGCTGTACAACAGAGATTGGCACATTATAAATCAACTCTACTTCAATTTAAAAAGAATTCTAAAAGTACTTAGTGGCAATTTAGGACAGAAAAGATGGAATAGCACTATTTATATACAAGTTATTTGTCACTTAAAATTTATCCAATATTTCGTCAAGAAAAAAATATCGAGTTAACTGGAAAAATGCAGTCGTATTTGTATTAAGTTTTTTCTTTGTACAAACAAGCAAATGTAGTGACCTTTCTCACTTCTGTTGTCAAGTATCCTGGTGTCTGTACACTTCCTATAGTTGCTGTCTGGAGCTCTTTTAAGGATAAGACTTGAACAAATCCAAATGGGGACTTGTCCTGACCTTGAGGGTTTGTTATTCCCATGGCCTAATGTAGAAATTTTGATGTTCTGGAATGATGGATTCAGATGCCTATTCTGATCACCTTTTAATCAAAAGATGGCATGAGAGACCAGGGCCACTACTTGGCAACCAGCCATTCATTCTTGGCAATTAAAATGCTTCCCTTCCCATACTGACCGATATGATTTTTACTTTTCTTTCATTTTTATTCTCACGAGAACAGAAGAGCTACATTTTTTCCACAGGCTATTGGACAAAAAGTTTCTCAGCCATTTTCAACTGTGCTTTCAAAATGTCAGACGTGGCAGTCTTAAAAGCGTGATCCTCCAGAACACATGCTGAGATTGTTCTGCCCTATCATGTAGGCTGTTAAAGTTCTTGGCATGGGGATATAGATGAACTTGGAGTGTTCCCGTTGGTTTTGTCTGGGTCATGGGCAGTACTGACCAAAGACCTGGTACACAAAGATAGGACAGAACATGTCGTGTAGCTTATGTTCTAAACTAGTGGTTCTCAAGCTTTATGTGTATACGAATCACCAGGGGATCTTGTGAAACTGCACATCCTGACTTGGTAGGTCTGTGGTGGGCCCAAGATTCTGCAGTTCTGACAAGCTCCCATGGGATGCTAATATTGCTGGTCTGGGGATCATGCTTTGGTGCCAAGTTTGTTTACTCCTCTTATTTAAACCTCCCAACTTTTTTTCTTTTAATAAATTTATTTTATTTTATTTTTTTGGCCGTGTTGGGTCTTCATTGCTGCAAGTAGGCTTTCTCTAGTGGCGGCGAGCAAGGGCTACTCTTCGTTGCTGTGCGCGGGCTTCTCATTACGGTGGCTTCTCTTGTTGCGGAGCACAGGCTGTAGGCACGTGGACTTCAGTAGTTGCGGTGCACAGGCTCAGTAGTTGTGTCTCACGGGCTCTAGAGCACAGGCTCAGTAGTTGTGGCGTACGGGCTTAGTTGCTCTGCAGCATGTGGGATGTTCCTGGACCAGGGCTCGAACCCGTGTCCCCTGCATTGGCAGGCGGATTCTTAACCACTGTGCCACCAGGGAAGCCTGTCCCAACTGGTTTTGTTTTCACTCCAACAGGTTACAAAAACTTCAGGCTTGAGGCCAATGGAACCAAGAGATATCAAAGCTGTTCAAGAACTAACCAACAGTTACCTGAAGCAGTTTCATCTAGCCCCGGTGATGGATGAAGAGGAAGTAGCCCACTGGTTCCTCCCCCAGGAGCACATCATTGACACTTTTGTAGTGGAGGTAAAGAGAAGGTGATAAGATAGTACAGAGAAGTATGAGAACACTGTGCAACTGAGTCCATTTTCCAGAAGGATCATAAAGTGTCCATTCCCTTCCTGCCCGCATGACTCAGTGCTTCTGAACCAGCTTCCTGCTCACCCTTTCAGAACCAGCTGTTCTTACAGCTTCCATTCCTGGCAGAAGAGCACACTTTTACTACTTAATCATGGGGAATCAGGGTTCTGATCTGCTCTGTTGTTGTCTGTGTGACTAATTGCTTTTCTTAGTTTTGAAAAGGCCAGTTTGGATGATCTCATCTGAGAGGGATGTGTCCCAAAGTTTAATATTGTTTTGCTTTTGCAAAACTGGTTGGAACTGAACTGCCTTTGTTCAAGATGGCATAATTCAACCACTTCACTCAACCCTTGTCTTCTTGATTTGTAAAAGGTTTTTTTTGGTTTTTTGTTTGTTTGTTTTTTGGCCATGCGGTGCAGCTTGCAGGATCTTAGTTCCCCAACCAGGGATAGAACCTGGGCCCCTGGAAGTGAGAGCACCAGGTCTTAAACACTGGACCACCAGGGAATTCCCTGTCAAAGTTTTCTATAGCCTGAATACTGATACTTTGTATTGTGGTCCATTTCTGGGTTCTCTATTCTGTTCCATTGATCTCTGTGTCTATTTCCTCACCAATACCACATTGTCTTAATTACTGTAATTGTATAGTAAGCCTTGATACCAGGTAGAGTGATTCCTCCCACTTTATTCTTCTTTGTCAAGATTATTTTAGCTAATCTAGTTCTGTTGCCTTTGCATGTAAATTTTAGAATAAGCTTGTCGTTATCTACAAAAGACCTTGCTGGGATTTTGATAAGAATTACATTAACTCTGTAGATTAATTTAGGGAGAATTAACAAGTCTTCCAATCCATGAACATGGTATGTCTCCATTTATTTAGGTCTTCTAAAATTTATTTTGTCAGCATTCTGTAATTTTCAGCATCCAGATCCTGTATATATTTTTTAAAGTGTTTACCTAAATACTTCATTTCCTTGGAGTGATTATAAATGGTATTGTGTTTTTAATTTTGGTTTCCACATGTTCATTTTTAGTATGTAGAAATGTAATTGGTTTTTCTTTGTTGCTCTTGTATCCTGCAGGCTTGCTGAAATCACTTATTAGTTCCAGGAATTTACTTGGAGATTTCTTGGGATTTCCACATAGACAATTGTGTCATCTACAAATAGGGTCAGTTTTATTTCTTCCCTTCCCATGTGTATGCTGTTTCTTCCTTTATCTTGCCTTATTGCAGGGGCTAGATATTCTAGTACTTTATTGAATCAGAGTGGTAAACATCAACATCCTTGCCTTGTTCCTGTTATTAGGGGAAAAGCATTCAGTCTTACCCCATGAATCTTATTCCGTGATGTTAGCTGTAGGTTTTTCATGGAAGCTCCTTACTGATTTGAGAAAATTCCCAACTTGTTGAGAGTTCTTATTATAAATGGGTGTTGGATTTTGTCCAGTGCTTTTTCTGCTTCAATTCATACAATCATGATTTTTCTTCTTCAGTCTGTTCATTTATTGATTTTCAAATGTTTGACCACCCTTGCATACCTAGAAAAATTATCCACTTGGTTATGGTATATAATTTTTATACATTATTGGATTTGGAGTGCTGATATTTTGTTGAGTATTTGCTGAGTTCATGAGAGATACTGGTCTGCAGTTTCTTTTTTTGTACTGTCTTTGTTTGGTTTTGGTATCAAGATACTACTGGCCTCATAAGATGAGTTGGGAAGTATGACCTCCTCTTCTGTTTTCTAGAAGAAATTATATAGAATTGGTATTAATTCCTTAAATGTTTGCTAGAATTCTCCAGTTGAAACCATCTGACCTTAGAGAATTCTTTTGTGTTGGAATAATGAATTCACTTTCTTTTATGATTATAGGACTGTTCATCTTGTTTGAGTTTTAATACAGTTTAGAAGAATTGGTCTGCTTCTTCTAAATTGTCAAATTTGTAAGAATAAAGTTGTTCATAGTATTCCCTTTTAATGGCTACAAAATCTGTAGTCATAGCCCTTATTTAATTCTGGTAGTTCTGTCAGTTAATGAGAGGGGTGTGGAAGTCCCCAACTATAACTGTGGATTTGTCTTTTTCCCCTTCAGTTCTGTCAGTTTTTCTTGATGTCTCTGGAGGGTCTTGTTTGGTACTTATACATATTGGACCTGCATGAGTTTCTAGTGGATTGATCATTTTATCATCATGTAATACCCCTCTTTGTCTTCAGTAGTTCTCTTTGCTCTGAAGTCTACTTCCTTGTATATTAATACAGGCAGACCTCGTTGTATTGCACGTTGCTTTATTGTACTAAGCAGATACTGCATTTTTTACAAATCGAAAGTTTGTGGTAACCCTGTGTCCAGCAAGTCTGTTGGTGTCATTTTTTCCAACAGCGTTTTCTCACTTTGTTTCTCTGTGTCACATTTTGGTATTTCAAACTTTTTCATTATGGTTAGATTTGTTATGGTGATCTTTGATGTTACTACTTCTACTCGCTGAAAGTTCAAATGACGGTTAGCATTTTTTAGCAATAAAGTGTTTTTAAATTAAGGTATGTACATTGTTTTCTAGGCATAATGCTATTGCATACTTAACAGACTACAATATAGTGTGAACAAAAGTTTCATATAAACTGGGAAAACAAAAAAATTCATGTGACACGCTTTATTGCAATATTCGCTTTATTGAGGGGTCTGGAACCAAACCCACAGTATCTCTGAGGTATATGTGTATAGCCACTCCTTTTTTAAAATTCATGTTTGTATGGTATATCTGTTTCAGTCCTTTTACTTTCAACCCATCTCTGTCATTGAATTTGAAGTGAATTTCTTGTAAACAGTATATATTTGGGCCATGTTTCCTTATCCACTCTGCCAGAATCTTTTGATTGGTGTTTTTTGGCCATTTACATTTGATGATTATTGATATATTAGAGCTTAAGTCTTCTATATTATAATACATGTTTTCTGTTTGTTACTTCTGGTTTCCGTCCCTCTGTTTCTGTTTCCTTGCCTTCCTGTTCCTTGAACATTTTTGGATGTCTTGATTTATTTATAGTGCATTTGGGTATATCTGTGTAGGTCTCATGATGGTTGCTCTGGGTATTACAATATACAGATGTGACTTATCACAGTCTTCTGGTATCCATGTTGTACCACTTCAAGTGACTTTACTTCTCTTTACTTTTTCATCATTTTTTTTCACATCTTTATTAGAGTAAAATTGCTTTACCATATTGTGTTAGTTTCTACTGTACAGTCTCATTATTTAAATATCACTGTCTTGAGTATCAGATGGTGTCATAATTTTTGTTTCAATCATCGAGTCATTTATAAAACTCATGAGAAGAAGCATAGCTCAAAGTATGTACCCAGATTTCTCTTCCTTCTTCCTTCCTTCCTTTCTGATGCTCCATGATGCTTTCTTTTTTTTTTTTTTTCTCTTTTTTTAATGCGGTACGCGGGCCTCTCACTGTTGTGGTCTCTCCCGTTGCGGAGCACAGGCTCCGGATGCGCAGGCTCAGCGGCCATGGCTCACGGGCCCAGCCGCTCCACCGCATGTGGGATCTTCCCGGGCCGGGACACGAACCCGTGTCCCCTGCATCGGCAGGCAGACTCTCAACCACTGTGCCACCAGGGAAGCCCATGATGCTTTCTTTTATGATTTCCTTTCTATTTGAAGAATGTACTTCGTCCAGTCTTAAAGGTATGTCTGCTAGCAACAAATTCTTTTAGTTTTCATTTGTCTGAGAATGTGCTTATTTCCCCTTCTTTCCTGAAGAAAGTTTCGCCAGATACAGAATTCATGGTGGATGGTTCTTTTCTTTCAGCTCTTGTGCCACTTGCTTCTGGCCTCTGTGGTTTCAGGTGAGCAGTCTGCTGTCATTTGAATTAGTATTTACCCATAGGTAATGTGTTGTTTCTCTGTGGCTACTTTCAAGATCTTTCTCTGTCTTTAGTTTTTGGAAATTTCATTATGATGTGTCTTGGTGTGGACTTCTTTGGGTTTATCCTGTTAGAATTCACATGGCTTCTTGAATCTACTATGTCCGTTTTGCCAAATTTGGGAAGTTTTCAGCCATTGTCTCTTTCAGCCCCATATTTTCTTCTTTCCCTCTGGGACTCCAATGATATGAATGGTGAATCTTGTTACTGCCCCACAGATCCCTGAGGCTTAATTCTTTTTTTTTTTTTTTTTTCACTCTGTTTTCTCTCTGTTGTTTCAGATTGGGTAAATTCAAGTTCAGTGATTCTATCCTCTGTCATCTCCACTCTACTATTGAGCTCATCCAGTGATTTTTTTTTTCCTCTAATTTCTGCTGTGGTGTTTTTCAAGTTGAAAATCCTTAATAAAGCTGAAAACTTAGGTCTTTAACCCATCTCTCACTTTTGCTTAACATCTTTAATTTCATAATGTCTGAAAAAAAGGTTTAATGAATCAGAAGCACTCAAAAACCAGATAATACATCCTCTGGAATTTTCTGCTAAAACAAATATTAGCAATGGCATATGTGGTCTAGCCTCCACAGCTGTATACTTCAAATACATCATGGTTTGAATTATATGCAGACTTGCATAGGTCACTGCAGGTAATAGAAACAATGCAAACAATATTGGCTAATTTCTTGTATTGAAAGTGTACCTGTGATGACAAAACAAACACCATCTTTCACATCCCTTTTTATTTTTGATAGCTTCAGATTTTCTCAGTTATTCACACACATATATTTTGGTGCAGTACCAGTGCCTTTTTACAAGCTTCTAAAAAAACAGCTTCCAAATCCTATCCAACTTCACTTTAAGCTGATACAATTCCTGCCTTGTGCCAAGAAGATTATTATACAGTATCCTTTAGTTGGAAAAGGTAGCCTTCTAATCCTTGGTGCTCTTATTCCTGCAAAAACAATGAATTTACTTTTATCACTGTCCCATAAGTCTAGAGAGACGCATTAGTCAACCAGAGAGCGTTCCTTTTAGAACATTCTACTTCTTAAGAACTTGATGCCAGTTGCTGACGAGCCCTTAGGCTGAGGCACAGCTCCACGCTCTTCCTTGGCCTCTGCCCAGCATATGGTAAGCGGCTCCACATCAGACTTGGAGAGCGGAGCATGAGCTGTTGCTTTTCATTCTAACGGAAAGCTGTGGTGCAAGTCAGAGATCAAGATGTGAGCTGAGATGCCTGGATGAAACTTGTTCAAGGAGATGTTTACCTGACATTGCCTTTGTTCTTTAGAACTCCAGTGGTAAACTAACTGACTTCCTGAGCTTCTACACGCTCCCCTCCACAGTCATGCATCACCCCGCCCACAAGAGCCTCAAAGCCGCCTACTCCTTCTACAATATCCACACAGAGACGCCGCTGCTGGACCTCATGAACGACGCGCTCATCATCGCCAAGCTGGTACGCAACTCACTCCTTGTCATCCCGTGTGTGTCTCAAATATGTATATTGGAGTATATAAAACATCTTGTATTTTCTTCCACATGGTGGGGGGATTTGTTTGAGATACTTCTTACTGTTGACAGTCAAAGGAAGAATTTTGATGAGGTTTTTTTTTTTAATTTAATGGCTATTTTCATCATTAATTCTGTTGTAACTTAACCAAGAAGACATTTTGTACAAATTAGAAACTTGTAACCCTTATATAAAGATACACGAAATTCATAATATAAGGAATATAATAAAACTAATGTGATCCCGTGATACAGGCATACCTTGGAGATATTGTGGGTTTGGTTCCAGATGCTTCCAGATCACTGCAGTAAAGAAAGCGTCGCAATAAAGCGAGAGCCACACGAGTGTTTCGGTTCCCAGTGCATATAAAAGTTATCTTTACACTATAGTGTAGTCTGTTAAGTGTGCACTAGCATATTTAAACAATATACAGACCTTAATTTAAAATACTTTATTGCTAAAAAAAATGCTAACCATCATCTGAGCCTTCAGCGAGTTGTAGTCATATCAGAGATCACAGATCACCATAACAAATACAATAATGAAAAAGTTTGAAATATTACAAGAATTACCAAAATGGAACACAGAGACACGAAGTGAGCAAATGCTATTGGAAAAATGACTCTGATAGACTTGCTCGATGCAGCGTTGCCATAGACCTTCAATTTGTAAAAAACCCAGAATCTGTGAAACTCAATAAAACAAGGTCTGTCTGTATGGGGAAAATATGAGTGTGTTGCAGTGAATAATTGGCAACAGTAGGTTTTTTGATTCAAATAAATAGTCTCTGAATTTTAAAATTAAAGAAATTTAATTTTAACTATTAGAATTATTATTATTAAAAGGATTTAAAATGAAAAGAATTAAATTCAAAATGTTCCTTACTATATTTGCATTATTTTTCTATTTCCTCAGTGTGGTAGTAAGGATAATTGTTAAATTCTTGCTATAAATAAACATTTTTCTTTAAAAAGAAATTGAAATCAGCTGACGGGGACATTTTGATGTAATTGCTGAGTGAGAAGATAAATATTGTTCACGAGAAATTGGGAGCAACCCTTCAAAAGTGTCTTCCTTGTAGTCTTGTATTTGATCATTGGAAACATTTTTTTTAATCTATTATAAGTGGATCCCCAAATCAGCATTCTCGTTTGCTTCTTTGATCTTGTAGCTCATTTTCAACTACCTCCCCAAAGCGGCCAGTAATAAGTTATTTAAGGTAAAACCCCTGAGAAATAGAAATGTAGGTGCTCCATCTATATCACATTTTGCATAGTATTATCTAAGCTTTTTTTTAAATTCTGTTTTTACTATTGAAATGTTACTAAATTTTATTTCCCATTATCAGCCCAAGACAGATACACGATTTAAAGTCTTTACAGCTTTGATTTCTTGGCGTAGGTTCAGGTAAGTCAGAACGTAGAAAGGCCAGTAACTAACAGTTCTGGTGATAGAGCCATCTAGGCAGCTGTTTGCTTCAAAAACAGGGACAAGGGCTTCCCTGGTGGCGCAGTGGTTGAGAGTCCGCCTGCCGATGCGGGGGACACGGGTTCGTGCCCGGGTCCGGGAAGATCCCACATGCCATGGAGCAGCTGTGCCCGTGAACCATGGCTGCTGAGCCTGCGCGTCCAGAGCCTGTGCTCCACGATGGGAGAGGCCACAACAGTGAGAGGCCCGCATACCGCAAAAAAAAAAAAAAAAAAAGAGTAGCCCCCACTTGACCCAACTAGAGTAAAGCCTGCACACAGCAATGAAGACCCAACGCAGCCAAAAATAAAATAAATAAATAAAATAAATTTAAAAAAAAAAAAACAGGGACAAAATATTTCCTGAAATTTTAATAGATTCTTTTTTGTCAGCCATCAGACTGCACTTCTCGATTCAGCATTTCTGGATAATCTTGCTGACTCCATCAGATTCACTGCTTGCTAGTTTAATAAGACAGTTTTGAACTGAATTCCTAACCCATACTATATATTGCAGACATTAAACCTTATTATAAATGCATTATCAATTCAAGCTATTAGTAGAGGAATGAAATGTTATACTGTAATACATAATATACAAAACACTCTAATCCTTTGAAACTTTAAAATTAAAAAATTTTTTTTACATTGACAGAAAGGATTTGATGTATTCAATGCGCTAGATTTGATGGAAAATAAGACATTCTTGGAAAAACTCAAGTTTGGCATAGGCGATGGCAATTTACAGTATTACTTGTACAACTGGAGGTGTCCAGGGACAGAGTCCGAAAAGGTAAGTGAAGTTGATAAACCTTTGTAAACTTGATAAATTTACCTAGAAAATCCCATATTTGTTTCTCTTCGGATTGTTGAGAGTTTTTTTCTTTAGTAGCTTTTTAAAAATATAGATCTATTGTACTACATTATAATTTTTCTTGCTCACTTGTTTTTGCTATTCCATTTCTTTCCTCCCTTTAGGTTGGACTCGTATTACAGTAGATGGATATTTCTATTTCTAGAACTCTGATGTCATCATTTGTTAATATCCTAGTTAATGATTCCTGGAACTGCCATTCCAAAGAATAAAAGCACAACCTAAGTGACATCGAAGTGTCAGTAGCAGAAAAGATGGAAAAACATCGATTGGTGACCAATAGAACACATTTCTAGCTAGAATGTTAACATTCATCCTTTTTTTCGCTGTTGACCCATTTTTAGGAGGGATGGAAGGAGGATACAAAGAGCACATTCCTCTCATTTTCAACCTTCTGACTGTCTCTCAATGAAGAGAAGGTATTTGTCCCTCTCTAGAAAAATGGACCGCTTTTCTATGGATTCAACAGAAATCACGGAATCGTGTAGGAAAATCTTTGCCGTTGTGTGGAGATGAACTGCTGCCTTTCTGTTTGTTAAGTGAGGGTCTGTGGGTCCATGTAGCAGAATGAGGGAGCCGCTTGGAAAGGGTTTACTTATGTCGCTGCACATGATCTCATCGGGAACACCTATGGAGCCAGCATTTCTGTAACGCAGTGATGAGCGGTAGGTGTTAAAGTGAAGAGTGAGATAAAAATATACTGGTTGACTATTTCTCTAGAAGCAAAGTTGCCAAATCAATAAACACACAAATGGGTGCTTTGATCTTCAGCAGGTTCGTGGATTGGTTCCAAAGCAAGGTTTGGGGCAAACATTGTGTTCTCTGAAGAGCACACAACCCTGACAAACTAGACTGTTCTGCTCCTGCAGAGACTCTCTTCTTCTCAGCAACAGCCAGGATACGCGAGGAAAAGAAAAATCAAAGCCCTCAAGTCAGAAGACATGCCCAGTGGAGTTTATGAGTGCCATCAGGACACTGATAATTTGAATGTTTTTATTACTTATGCAGAATTGCACATATTTCTCTATCCTTACTCTTATTTATCATGAAAGCTGTCGTGCTCTAGGAAGATGTCTTATTTGTAAATAAGTCTTGTGGTTTTGTTACTGATGGTGTTTTTATCTAGGATTTGAAAATCCAAGTTTCTCGGTGTACATAGATAATGTATATATCACCAATAGCCCAAGGGGAAAAAGATGCTGGACAAGGCCACCTAAAACGGCCTCGACTCAAATACCACAAAGTAGATACTTCTTCCTGCCTTTATGTACCAGTGCCTAGGCCGTTCAGTCCAGAAAAATCTAATTACCTTCGACAGCAGCATGCCCTTCCTTCATGTTATAAGTAGTCAAAGGACACAATCATACCTTATAAAAACCAGGCAGGAGCTAGCACACTGTGGCCCATGAGCTAAACTCAGCACATCACCTGTTTTTGTACAGCCCACGAGCTAAGAATGGTGTTTACATTTTTGAATGGTTGAGGAGGAAAAAAAAAAAGTTTTGTGACACATAAAAATTACAGGAAATTCAGATTTCAGCATCCATAAAGTTTTATGGGAACAAGTCCTCATTCATTCATGTGTTGCCTGTACGTGGCAGGCAGGGTTGAGTTGTTCTGACAGAGACTGTGGACCCAAAGGCCTAAACCTGGCCCTTTAGGGAAAAAGTTCTATTGCCTCTGATTTCCTCTAAAAATCAGAAAGCCTCTTTCTGCAGCTTCCCGTCATCCTGAAGGCCACCCCACAGCTGTGGCACCCTGGAACCTCCACTAGGGGGCATGCGTGGGCTCCGAAGTTGTCCTTAATTTAGGACACCACAGTTTTCCTTCTCGAAGACGCAAGGGAAGACTTCTCCTATAGGATGATTCAAACTCAATTGCGTTACCTTTTTTTTCCTAACGTGAGGAGGATGCCTGCAGAAGCAAAAGTGAACCAATTCACTGAAACACCAGAATTAAGTAAACAAGATTTTTAACATAACCCAGAGTCGAGGGTCCAGTTGGGAATTACGTTCTGCTCATTTTTATGGCACAGTCTTAACATGAAGTAGGTTTTCGAATAATTGCAGGACTGTCCCTCAGAAATTGTGTCACGGGCTCACCCCATGACAAAACTGTGGCATTGTTCCTCTATTCACTTACATAATTGCAGTTAATAGAGTTCATGTTCTTTTACTCAGTAATTTTTAAATACAGTAATTTATAAATTATTAGCACATTTGCCGCTTTATAACGCCTCTTTATAATTTACGCATGTTACCAATGAGCATTTTAAAGTAGAAAATCAGTACAGCTGCTTGTGTTTATAAAGTAGCCGTTAGAACTAAATTTCAGTGCAATACACAGTGTCTTACAGATTCAAAACACCCACACCACCCCGTGTCCTTTGTCAGTAATGGAAATGCTCTGGACCATGACGTACCCTTGCCCACACACCCCACCATTTTTTGGTGAAGATGGCATTCAGTAAATTTAAACGGAGGGGGCATAATCCACAGATCAACCAGAATTTAGGCTGAAAATAAACTTTGGCAAGCCAGTACCTTCCCCGTAAATTACAGAAAGCACCTTTTCCAAACACATGCTGTAAACAGCGGATGCTTTAACACAGAGCACCGATCCTGTTCCATATACTAACACGAGTGACCCCTGTCATGGCAGACCCACCTCTGAGCATCCAAGCTCCTCCGCTTATTTTTTTCTTCTCTTCCTGCTTTATTTCACCTAATTACCATCGTACTTTGGATACATGCTAAAGTCCCAAGGAGGTAAGTTAACCGTGTAAAGGAGTGAATTCTTACCTAGTCAGAATACCTTATCTGGCAATTTTGATAAATGTTTAGCCTTTCTCCCAAGCCCACGCTTAGGCCTGCCTACAAAGAAAGGCAAACTGACAGTAAGAAATAATAATGTATTGTTTCTGAGGACAGCGTATTGCTTGGCATTTACCATCTTTCCTTTACAACTGATGGTGCACCTGCCATCCAGTTTCATCTCCCCCGCCAACTAGAACCGTGTCTGTGTGGCCTATTTGCCAAGTTTGGACAGAAAGATGTCCAGTGTTGCAGGATACAGATGTCCTTGCTCTCAAGCATTGTGCCAGCCTTTTAAAAAGGGAAATTATACAAGCATGGACATTAGTTCCAATAAACTTTTGTTTTGATACTCATACTGCTGAACATTCTCTGCACTTAGTGTCCCTAAGCTTCAGCCTATCTGTATTCTACTGTCAGAGAATCTTACACATTTGGAAGGAATGATACTAAACAGTGTCCCAAGAATATATGTAAAAGTCATTTTATTTGCGGCTTCTCTACGAGGTGGCGTTTTACAACTGTATGAAGTGACAGGTTTATACAAGGTTACTTTGAAGCCGTTTTTTTACATTTGGGTGGCTTCCTTATCTTATTGGGGTTTGGAATCAGTTTCTTTATTTTCAGGGGTTGTAACACTGCAGCCTGCTGACCCTCAGCAAGCTTTCTCTTGGATTTAGAGAGGTCTTCGAAGGAAGTGTCCAAAATCTCTTTGTCTTGGCTTTCCAAAGACTCCATCTCCGGGTTCTCCCCGGGGTCTTCAAGTGTGTCTCGGAGCCACGGCACGTCCAGACGGGGGACTCTGGGGATGATGGCCCTCACTTCCTCCGCAAACGCAGCGGTGTTTCTTTTGAACCCCAAGGCCAGGACGCACGTCAAGCCCATGGCGGGTGCGAGCCTCTCGCTGAGCCGGGGCACCTGGCAGGCAGGCACACCTCTGCTGGCGCTCAGCGGCACCAGGTGCGCGGTGACGATGGCCGGCTTGGCCGACTTGCACGCCAAGACCAAGAGGAGCTCGTTCCTCTCCAAGGCTCTAGTGACCTCGTTGATGCCGATGGCAAGCTGCTTTCTGACGTCGGCTGGGGTCCACCCTGATGCCTGGGGCTCACCTTCTGGCTTTTCCTCCTTCAGACCCTCACCAGCGTCCACATCCATGCTGCACGTGTCTCCGCTTTGTGTTTTCAAAGCGGGCTGCTTTCTCTTTCTCTTCCTGTCCTCAGTCTTCTGAAGCCCGAGAGATTTAATCCTGTCCTCCAGGGTCTGTAGTATGAAGTGCATATCCTCCCTGTCCAGGGCACCCCAGCGGATGGTATACGGGTTGTTCAATGATGTCTTCACAGGTAAAGGTCTGGTCTTCCGCACAGAGCCCCTCCCTGGTGCCTGGGGGGCTGCGGCCATTCTGAAGACCCTTCACAGAGGAGCAAAACGACAAAGGAAAACACGTGTTAACTAGACATGCACGCCTTAAGGATATCTTGGCTGTGCCCTTTCTGATTTTGGAAAGGCTAAAGCAAGCCTACTTATATAGGACATATATACACGTACATATATATATGTGACCATACATCTAACTTCTCTTTCAAGTTTTCCCCATTTTTTCCTGTGATTCGGTCTTCATTCATATACATGCAACTTATGAATGTTTTGCGTTACTGTGATCATACTGAAATGTATTTATTTCCTTTAAAATGTTCCATGTTGCTACTTGTTCATAATTGTTTATCCTCTTCAGGACCTCTGGTATTAGTCTGATAGATTTGTTACCATTTTCTGTATTGCCCTCTACTTAGGCTTCCGTCCATCCATTCAGCAAATATTCACTGAGCACCTCCAACTCTTGAGTCACGGGTACCGGGTTTCAGCCTTCAACAAATTCCCACCACCACCTCTGTGAGTCCCCGAGTCCGCCTGCCTCAGCACACAGTCTCTAAGGGCCCTGGAAGCCTCTGCCATTCATAATTAACCAGCTGTGGTTATTTTTAAGAACTGGGACCATAATGTATGCACATGACTAAAAACCCAAATGATACTTTCATTCTGTGCCTTTTTGTAAGTCTCCTTCTCTCCCTGGACCCTAAGTTTCTTGTCTGTCTGTTCTAAAACACGATACACAGATTCCCCCTTCCCCTGATAAGTCCAAGCTGGCCGTTCCTTTGGCTGACAATGTGATGAAATCTAGGGAAATATCGTAATGAAATTTAAAGATATTAATCCATTAAGGCAAAATAGTAACAGGGATCCTTGCTGGGGAAATATTATAAACCACCGTTCAGAGGAGCATGTCCTGTTTGTCCTGCCCAGAGGTAACTGCATATTCCTCTTTCTTCCCTCAGTTTTCTTCCTGGGCTCAGCCGGGAACCACAGGGACCCAAGTTGCAGAAGTGAAGGAAGTTAAACAAGCCAGCTCTGGAGAAGTCTGGTTTTGGAACTGTTCCTGTTTTCAGATAACCAGATTTTCTCATTCCAGGTAATTCATCCCACGCACACCTGCTCCCCGCTCCCCTAAGCGCCCCTGGCAGGATGAAAATAAATGAAATCTCCAATCAAACACCCCCCTAAGAGCCCGGCTGCTGCTGCTGAGGAGCGGGTGTCCTGTGGAGTGTGTCATAAGGCACGTTCTCCAAGAATTAATTGGTTCTCACCCGATTCCTGCGTGATGGCCCTGTGTGTGGAGGAGGAAACAGACTCAGGTTAAGTACCATGCCAGAGCCACAGCTGGTTTCCCAAATCCAAATTTTATGCTCTTTCAATCCTGGCTGCACCTAAAAAATAATCTGTGACTTTACAAAAGACAGAGATGGTTGGTCCGTTCCCCAGGTCTGCTGAATCGGAATCCTGCGGAATACAGCAGGGCACCTGTACTTGGCAAAAGGCTGCCCAGCTTAATGCGATACAGAACCGGAATTGGGCACCACTGGTGTAGGACAGGGGGCCTTTCCACAGTGGAAAGGCCTGAGACAGGGTCTCCTGACCTCCACCGGCCTCAGACGTTCCTCCTACATCACCTTCTCACGGAAAACCAAAACTCAGCTCCCTGGGGTGTGAGCTCAGACCTCGTTCGTGTCAGTGTTGCCCACTGCTAGAGACTCGGTGTCTGCCCCCTAAGCTGCTTCCTTCCGGTGCAGCCCCCCCCCCGCCCCCGCCATCCCCATCATCCCCGTGCGAAGCAGGAGGCAGCTCATCCAAATCCAAGGAAGTGACTGGCAGAGGCTGGCACCAGGTTGAAGATGGTCAGGAAAAGGGAAATAAACGACCAAGGAGCAAATATGAGGATCTATCGGAGCTCTGCCAGACCACAAACTGCAGTTCCTGTGCCTCAGCATTCAAACAGGGAGTGAGTACTTACAGTTACGTGCTGCTCTGGGCATTAGCTCCTCCTGTCTTCAGAATCTAGGCGAGGGAGACACGAGCCAAGTGGTTCAGATAAGTAGAAGCTCACGGGATAGAATCCAAAACCAAAGTGGAACAAGTAACAGCTCTGGAGGAGAAAATCGGGAAGGCCTTGCTGGGGTGCCTTTGGAGGCCTCTGCTGCCCGTGAGATCAAGCGCACACTCAGTGGAGTGACATCCAAGGGCCCCCATGCCACCACCAGCCTACCTCCTTACACCCCACCATGGAGCCACACACTGTTTAATGAGGCCACCAGTTCTTCCCCTCCGTGGCTTTACGCACATTCCCTCTGCCTGGGGAACTATTCCCACCCTCAGCCCTACCACCACCTTTCTTACTTGAACAAGTATTTGTGGATTATCCACAATGCACCAAGCCAGAAAGATGATGAATTAAAGCAGAAACAGCCACTGAACTCATTGGGCTTAGAATCTATGTGGGAGACTTACCCACAAGTAAAATATAAGATGTGATGCACATTAAGGCCAGGGACCTACAGGATCCCGAGCAGAGGCCTGACTCAGTTGAGGGGGTCAGGAAGGGCCTCCCGGAGGAAGTGACCTTGTAACCCACACGTGACACCAAAGGGAGTACCTATTCGGAAGAGCATCCCAGGGAACTGCATTAAAGGAAATGATGTCAGTGTCACTGGGGCAGAGATGCTAGAGAGAGCGGAGAGAGCGGGAAAGGCGAGGAAGGACCAGATGGTGAATACACTTGCAAACCCTACAGTGGGAAGCGGTTGTAACGTTCAAAGCAGAGGAGTGGCGTGGCTGGAAAGGCGTCACAGAAAGATCTTTGGGGATTCGGGCCAGGAGGAGTCCTTTGCCGCGACCGGAAGCAGCAAAGAGGCTCCAGAGTAGTCCTGGTAAATGACGGTGGCCTTGGCTAGAGTCGCCGCAGAGGGGATGGACGGAAGTGCATGCTACTTGAAACATTTAAGAGGTGCAATCCGCCCGACTCAGTGATGAACTCGGGGTAAAGCAGAAGAAGGACTCAGGGAGGACTCCGAGTTTCTGGATCTGGTAGCCGACCCCCGAGTTACTCTCTTCCTATGGTCTGCCGCCTCTCTATCGAGTGCCTACTTACTTCACTACTTAACACACGCGACTGGAGTCATTTTCTGGTCCGCCTCCACTTCTAGACCGCGGAGTACAGAAGGGCCAGGGTGGGGCTTTACCTATTTCTCGTACCCGACAGACGCTCAACTCCAGGCAGAGAGCGGAGCGTGAGCCGAGGCCGGGACGCAGGAAAACACGACGGTACGGGCGGGGGCGGCCCCAGGGACTGGGAGACCTTGCGCGCACCCGGCCCAGTCCCAGGCTCGATCCCCACCAGCGGCCCCTCCGGATCTCAGACCCCAGCGCAGACCCCCACTCACGGTCGTCCCTGCGCCGGTTCCACGTGGGCCGCGCTGCGCGTACGCAGAGCCCACGCCTTCCCGGGCCCCGCCTTCCGACGCGGTGGGGCGGGGGAAGGGGAGGAGGAACGGCTCAGAGAACACGTTTCATTCTTCTGCATCGGGCCATTTCCAAACGGGAAAGTCGGCGCAGCGCGTCGCGACAGAGCGACGGAAGGTTTCTCTAAAAACCCTGAGTTTAGGAGCGGGTCGGAGGCTCTGAATAAGGCCCTCCAGCGGCAGTGCGCAGGCGCATTGTGTGTCTCGCGAGACTTCAGGTTGCCTGGTAACCGGCCACCTGCTCTCCCGGTTGCCCTGTCTGGGGAGCGCTGTACCGCGGTTAGACTCCGGAGCCACCTGACGCCGCTCTTTTCTAACCCAATTTCTACCTTTCAGTGCCTGTTAGTCTGAGCCCCTCACTTTTCTGTTTTTGGCTTGCCTAAGGGACGCAAAATTCTGACCCAGTTCCCCCATCACCGAGCCTCTGCCGAATCCCCGGCACCGTGGAAATCAAGATAAATGGGGGATGGGGAGGTGGATTGAGGAAACCACGTGTTTACAGGCACCAATGTAGGAGATCTTGAGCCCCGGAAAGAGGAGAATAAAGGCTATCTTGAGTTGCGACAGCGGTTCAGAAAACACCAGCTGTCTGCTGTGGCTACTCCAGCCAATGGAGACTTTAATGGTTACGAATGGAGTCGCTGGGAAGTCATGGGCAATTGTAAGTCCGCTGAAGAACACTTTCAAGGTCAGGGGTCTGAATCTGTTGATTTACCCTTGTCGAGAACCAAGACCGAAACCTTAGGTTGCTTCTGACCCAGTGAGCTTCCTCCCTCCCTACCCCCTTTCTTTTCCCTTTCCAGTCTAACTTAGCACTTTTATTCCTCTTCTAAATATCTTCCTCCTTTTCTCAATCTCTTCTTCACTGCTCGTTTTGTTTCCCATTCTTTGGTCTAGTTTCTGTGTTTTCAGTTTTCATCACCGACGTAGTACCCGACTGGCCGTAACAAAACGGAAAGCTATACGTGTGGTCAGAGTTTTACAGGTTAGACGGGGTCAAGTGCAATTTTTTTTTTTAAATCACCATTAGAAAAATTAAAAAGAATGAATTTACGAGTTTGAGTGTAACAACAGGCTTTTATTTCATAGAATGAATAGTAAGAAATCGTCATGATGAGTTGCAAACATGCAGTTCTAAACTAGTCTCAGATCACAAACAGTTTTGGGCAGCCCGACCTCGTTGCCCAACAGAATTCCTCTGTTCTTGAAATGTCACTGACTGTCCTGATTCATCTCTGCCCTGTTTCTATCAGGTCTGTCGCCTTATTCATTAGAAACAAGATGGGCGTTTTGGGCATTGGAAGGCAAGAAACTCGTGTCTTGTGATTTTTTAATAAATACTTAAAATTTGGGGGCTTCCTTTGTGGCACAGTGGTTAAGAATCTGCCTGCCAATGCAGGGGACATGGGTTCGAGCCCTGGTCTGGGAATATCCCACGTGCCATGGAGCAAGTAAGCCTGTGTGCCACAACTACTGAGCCTGCACTCTAGAGCCTGCAAGCCACAACTACTGAGCCCGCATGCTGCAACTACTGAAGCTTGCATGCCTAGGGCCCGCAGTCTGCAACAAGAGAAGCTACCGCAATGAGAAGCCCGCACACCGCAACAAAGAGTAGTCCCCACTCACTGCAATTAGAGAAAGCCCATGTGCAGCAACGAAGACCCAACACAGCCAAAAAATAAAAATAAATTTATTTTTTAAAATACTTAAAATTTTTGGTGGGGACTAGCCTTTATACTACCACTGATAAAGGCTGTGACCCTAGATCCTAAGGCAGATCAAGTGAAAAAAAGGTCTATTTATAAAGATTCAGACAGTAGGTCCAACCACAGTGTTACCTGTGTTAGGTAATAGCTTAGACTTCATAAATCACTCAACCCTTGAAACTATTAAACTCCTGAAAGAGCTTCAGCACCCCCAGAATAATGTTTTAAATTTTAAGGCTAATTACTCCCAAATCGATACAGTTTTGAAAGTAATAACTCTGGCTTTTGTTGTGGTAAATTGCTAATTATGGTTATCTTTGTTAGATTTAAATTGAATTAGATTAACCTTGGACCCAGTAATTTTTTGGCTTCTTATGTGGTCGGTGCAAACAGTTATACTTAATGGTGGCAAAGCTGAGATTAAAATGTTAAATGTAAGAGTCAACTGCAAAGTCATTATTTTTTTTCAAAGTAATGAAAACATAGTACTTCATCTACTGTAAAATTATAGGCTAATGACTTAGTCCTACAGAGTGCCTCTCAAACATTCAATGAACCCACGCTGATTTAAGAAATGATAAAGTATCATTTCAAAGATAACTAATGAATGTAAATCACATTTTAAGTAATGCCACCAATTATAAGGTTTTAAGGCTCTCAGTAGAAATTCTTGTGTAAAAAGATGAGAAATTATTCAATCAAAGTGGAAGGTAATTATAATTTTAAAAGAATCAAATATTTGTGAATCTTATGTTTTAAAAGTAATCTGATAAATATTTTAAAATCTAATAAAATAAAAATAAAGTCTTCTCAGATCTAGCTTTTAAGCTATAAGACAAATAGAAACACGTGTCTGATTGAAATGCTAGAGTAATGGGGAAAAAATATGTCTAAGTTTTTGTACCCCTAAGGTTTCAGACTTGTACCCTGAGCATCTTTTCTGCTTGTATGTGCTCTATGAAAATTCGCAGCCACTACATCCATGGCTCTGGAGCAAGACCAGCTAAGGTCGAGATCTTAAGTTCATCACTAACTCGTCACATGACCCTAAAGCAAACTAATTAACCCTGTCTATGAAGTGATAAAAATAGTACCTGTCGTGAGGATTAGAAGAAATAATCTACTCAAAATGCTTAGTACAGCGCCTGGCACATACAAACTGCTTATTAAATGGAATTGATTAATCTAGTGACAATCTGAATTAGGAATTAGGTTCATAAAAATTAGGCCTCGGGCTTCCCTGGTGGCGCAGTGGTTGAGAGTCCGCCTGCCGATGCAGGGGACGCGGGTTCGTGCCCCGGTCCGGGAAGATCCCACGTGCCGCGGAGCGGCTGGGCCCGTGAGCCATGGCCGCTGAACCTGCGCGTCCGGAGCCTGTGCTCCGCAGCGGGAGAGGCCACAGCAGTAAGAGGGCCGCGTACCGGAAAAAAAAAAAAAAAATTAAGCCTCTATGATTTTAGTGCTTCTGTTCTATTTTAAGACTAATCTATAATTTCCACAAAAATTTTGCTAAAATGAATGACTACATTTCAAAGGTGATTTCTCTCCCATTTGTATCACGCAAACATTGCAACAAAAAAGTAAAAAGAAAAAAAATTGTCCCATGACCCAATTACTTCAAAATACATTTCCTTTCAGTGTTTCCTTATAATTTGTTTCACATTTAAGTGTGCACTTACATTGTTAAATAATATAGATTAAATTTTGTGTTCTCATTTTCTTTCCATATAACATTTTCCCCCCCCGTATTTCCCAAGCATAGTCTTCAAGTTCTCACTTTAACTCATATATTTGGTATCCTATTCTAATCAGTTTACTTTTTAAAAATAGCTGTTACCGTTATTTTACCGTGTAGAACCTCAACTTGATCTTTGAATATAAAACGTTATTTTTATATACATTCTAGGATTGGACTGTGGTTAGATTTATATGCTTGCCATGATGTAAGAATGATTTAAGAGACTTGGTGATAAGTTATGTCATTAGCCACAATGTTTTGATGAAAGAAAGTTAGCAACAAGAAAGTTTGTCAATAGAAGAATATAAGAGAATTGAGCACCAGATTCTTCTTTCCCTCTGTGGCATCCTAATCTTTGCTCTGTGTGTGTGTATTAGAGTTCTCCAGAGAAGTAGAACCAGTAGGAGATAACAGACGTGAATTATGGAGCCTGAGATGTGCCACAATCTGCTCTCTGGCAGCTGGGAACCCAGGAAAGCTGGTGATGTCGTTCCAGTTTAAACCCAATGGCCTGACAATCAGGGGAGCTGATGGTGTGAATCCCAGTCAAAGGGCAGGGGAAGGTGAGATGGGATGTCCCAGCTCAATCAGGGAAGCAAGAATTTTTGTTCTATTCAGGCCCTCAGTGGATAGGATGATGCCCACCTGCATTGGGGAGGGGGATCTACTTTACTGAGTCCACTGATTCAACTGCTAATCTCATCCAGAAACACCCCCAGAGACACACAAAGAAATAATGAAATAATGTTTAATCGGGCCAGTCAAGTTGACACATAAAATTAACCATCACAGTGTGAGTGTTACTATATCATACATAACAATTGTTATACAAACAGTAATCAGTTAATTTAGAATCAGTGACTAGAAGAACTTTAGTGATGAGCTGCAAAATCAATGACCTTTTCAGTCTGCAGGTAACAAAGCATCCTCCTGAAAGTTGTTATTCAGTAGTTACTATCTGTCGTTAAAGTCTGGATCTTTTCCATGATTGGCTCATTTGCCTATACAGCATCTCAGCAAAATCCCAAGGGCTTTCTGTACTTGCCCTTTGCCATCCTCTGAATTCTGGTACTGGCCCTCAAGCTTGTCCTCTCAAGCTCACGGTTTAGTGGTGGCCTAACTGTGCCAAGGTCAAGGGCTCCACGGCCTCTGCACCCCTCCACACCCCAGTCTCCCTGACAAAGCCACGCCTGCATGGGGATCCAAGCAGTGCAGCTCACCGAGGCCTCAGGGCTGTGCCCCACAGAGGGAAGCTGGGATGTGTCCCCAGCCCAGCACAGACTCCCAAGTGTGTCCCTTTGGCCACTTCTTCCACCCACACATCAGAAGTAGTGGCAGAGCCACAGAAAAAAACCAATTTGCCCCAGGCTGTGTCCAAAGGAAACTCCATCCACTGGGCAACCTCCGAAGGATAAGCCAGCCCAGCCTTTCCTCCGAAGGACCAGCAGGGGGCTTCTTCACCAGCTTCAAGTTCAAGTTCATCCTGAAACAGCAGTGTTTCAGGTTTGTCAGAAGGAACCTGAAGCAGAGGCCGATGGCAGGCACTCACACCTCGTGGAGCGAGAACAGGGGCAGGGAAAAAGAAAACACGTGGGGAGACCAGGCCGCGCTCACTACACTTGAAGATCATGGGCGTCACGGAGCCCAGTGAGAAGGTGCAGAAGATCGACCAGGTGCTGGAAGGAAACAGTGGCCAGTGAGGGCTGAAGAGGAAACCTGTGCTGCTCCGGATGCAGGGCAGCCCGGCCGAGAGGACCTGGCGCAGGGGTCCAGCCGGTCACGGCCGTCGCTCAGCGCAGTCCCGTTTCAGTGGACAGCCACACGTCCGCGGGCTTGGAAAGCACTCCCTCCAAAACTCACTGCAGCTTCACCTTCAGAAGGTGGCCGGGAGGCTCCAGTGAGACGCGAGCCTCCAGGAGCCCCGTTTGCGTCGGGGCCGCCTCCCTCTGCTGCTCGTCCTTCGCCCGTGCTTGTGGGTGAAGGGAGCCAGTGTGGCGAGGTGGCAGTTTGGCACCGTATCAGAGCCCTGAAGGGGTTCTTCCCAGGAAAATCTCATAGGTGAGCTTTACCGAGGGCCTGACGAGCATTAGAGCCACCTGTATGCCAAAAAGAGTTTGGGGTTTATCATAAGAGAGCTGGGAGGTCCCTGAAACATGCAGGCAGCAGGGGTGCAGGATGCCCTTTGGATGACAGGACACTAACTCTGGCTGCAGGGTAGAGAAGCCATGGGATAAACGGCCAAGTTTCCTTGTGTTTCGAAAGTGGGCTTTTACCCCAGGGATTGGAAGTGAGGGAGACAGCAAGAAAAAAGTCAGCTCAAATGTCACTGGCTGCTCGGTGACCTCTCCTTTGTAATTTTTTGCATTCTACGTGATTAATTCCAGAATACAAAAATGGGAGCATGCTTTGCCAACTTGTTTTATGTGCCAGAGTTTCAGTGCAATGCCAAGAAAAATTCAAGAACTTTCTTCTATGGAACTTGACTCATGGATGTTAAAATTTCTATAAAAGAGCAATGTGCCAAAGACAATCCTTCCTGAAGAACAACGAAATTGAGAGGCTTTAATGATTAAGACAGTGTGATGGGGGCTTCCTTGGTGGCGCAGTGGTTAAGAATCCACCTACCAGAACACTCTATGACAAAATCACAGCAAGGTCCTTTCTGACCCACCTCCTAGAGAAGTGGAAATAAAACCAAAAATAAACAAATGGGGCCTAATGAAATTCAAAAGCTTTTGCAAGCTTTTGCACAGCAAAGGAAGCTGTAAACAACCCTCAGAATGGGAGAAAATATTTGCAAATGAAGCAACTGACAAAGGATTAATCTCCAAAATTTACAAGCAGCTCATGAAGCTCAATATCAAAAAAACAAACAACCCAATCCAAAAATGGGCAGAAGACCTAAATAGACATTCCTCCAAAGAAAATATACAGACTGCCAACAAACACATGAAAGGGTGCTCAACATCAGTAATCATTAGAGAAATGCAAATCAAAACTACAATGAGGTATCACCTCACACCGGTCAGAATGGCCATCATCAAAAAAATCTACAAAGAATAAGTGCTGGAGAGGATGTGGGGAAAAGGGAACCCTCTTGCACTGTTGATGGGAATGTAAATTGATAACAGCCACTATGGAGAACAATATGGAGGTTCCTCAAAAAACTAAAAATAGAACTACCATACGACCCAGCAATCCCACTACTGGACATATACCCTGAGAAAACCATAATTCAAAAAGAGTCATGTACCACAATGTTCATTGCAGCTCTATTTACAATATCCAGGACATGGAAGCAACCTAAGTGTCCATCAACAGATGAATGGATAAAGAAGATGTGCCACATATGTACAATGGAATATTACTCAGCCATAAAAGGAAACAAAATTGAGTTATTTGTAGTGAGGTGGATGGACCTAGAGTCTGTCATACAGAGTGAAGTAAGTCAGAAAGAGAAAAACAAATACCATATGCGAACACATATATATGGAATCTAAAAAAAAAAAGGGGGTTCTGAAGAACCTAGGGGCAGGACAGGAATAAAGATGCAGATGTAGAGAATGAACGTGAGGACATGGGGAGGGGAAGAGTAAGCTGAGACGAAGTGAGAGGGTGGCATGGACATATATACACTACCAAATGTAAAATAGCTAGTGGGAAGCAGCCGCATAGCACAGGGAGATCAGCTCGGTGCTTTGTGACCACCTAGAGGGGTGGGATAGGGAGGGTGGGAGGGAGACGCAAGAGGGAGGGGATATGGGGATATATGTATATGTATAGCTGATTCACTTTGTTATACAGCAGAAACTAACACACCATTGTAAAGCAAGTATACTCCAATCAATATGTTAAAAAAAAAAAAAAAGGAATCCGCCTGCCAATTCAGGGGACACAGGTTCGGTCCCTGGTCTGGCAAGATCCCACGTGCACCACAACT
Source organism: Phocoena sinus (assembly GCF_008692025.1). NCBI lineage: Eukaryota > Metazoa > Chordata > Mammalia > Artiodactyla > Phocoenidae > Phocoena > Phocoena sinus. Next base: position 7,114,253 of record NC_045764.1, read on the forward strand.
ACTGAAGCCCGCTCACCTAGAGCCTATGCTCTGCAACAAGAGAAGTCACCGCAATGAGAAGCCCATGCACCGCAATGAAGAGTAGCCCCCGCTCGCCGCAACTAGAGAAAGCCTGTGTGGTAGAAACAAAGACACAATGCACCCCCCACCCAAAAAAAAAAGACAGTGTGGTGTAGGTGGAGGGATAAACAAATGCAGAGGCCAAAAAACGATTCTAACTGTTCTATGTTGCCCCTCATGTTTGCTCCTAAACCCACTCTAATCAGGCTTGCCCCCCTCCCCCGATGACTACATCACAACGTCCCTTTAGGTCATCAGTGATCTTGACAATGACCTAAATCCCGTTGTTAATTCTCAGTCCTCACCTAACCTAACACACTTTCTCACTCCTTAAGCTTTCTCAACACCGCATTCTCTTGGTTTTTTCTCTTACTTGAGTGATCACTTCTCTGCCTCCTTGCTCCTTCTTCCTCTTCTCCCCAAACATTTGGTGTTGGGATTTCCCATGGCTCACTCCTCAGTTCTCTCTCCTTTTCTCCTCTATACACATTTCTTTTCTAGGGCCATCCTGTCTCCAGGTTCTAAACACCATCTCTATGACCATGAGTCCCAGATTTATATACCCAGCCCAGTCGAGACTTGAATATCTACCTGCCTATTCGGCGTCTCCACTTGGATGTCTGATATCTCAAACGCAGCATGTCCAAAACTCCACTTCTGATCTTTGCCACCCCACCAAGCCTACTCCACCTATGGTCCTTCCGGTTACTCAGGGCAAGCATCTTGGAGTTATCCTGACGCCTCTCTTTCTCACATTGCACGTAGAATCTCTCAGGGACTCCTGTTACTCTACCTTCAAAATACATCCAGAATCTGAACGACCTCTCATTACCTCTGCTGCTACGACCTGAGTTGGAGACCCCCATAAGTTCTCCCCTGGATTATTATTACAGTAAGAATCTTGCTTCCAACCTTGTTCTTTGTAGTCATAGCAACAGGAGTGATCCTTTAAAAAAGTAATAGCAACAGGAGTGATCCTTTAAAAAAGTAAGTCAGATCATGTCAGTCCTCACTCAAAACCATTCAGTGGTTCTGTTTCACTCCCGCTTGAAGCCAGATGCCTTTGTGCAAGGTCTCATATGATCTGGTCTCCGTCTCTTTCGCTTTCACCTTCTCTCTTGCTCCTCTGCTCTGGCCACGCCGGCCCCTCGCTCTTCCTCACATCTGCCAGGAAGCTCATTCCTTAGGGCCTTTGTGCTGGATGCTGCTTTTGCAAGGGAAACGCTTCCCCAGGGATCTTCCAGGTCAGCTCCCTCATCTCCTTCCATTTTTACTCGAATGTCATCTTCCCAAGAGGCATACCCTGATCACCGTATTTACAGTTGCAAGTCATCTCCTCATTCCACATACACAAGATTCTCCATCCCTTTGCTCTGCTCTTTTTAAAAATAACACCTATCACCTAACATCTTTTAATAGACTATATAATTTGCTTATTATATGTGTTTATTATCTGTCCTCCCCTACCAGGATGTGACACAGGGATAGGGATCCTTGTTTGTTTTGCTGACTGATGATTCTCAGAAACCTAGAATGGTGCCTGGCTCATGTTGGCACTCAGTAGCTATTTGAATGAATGAATGAATGAATAAGGCAGATAGGATGGATTGGAAAGAGGAGAGTCACAAAGGTAAAGGGAATGTTCTGTTTCTTAAACTGGCGGTATGTTCATACATGTGCCCTTTATTTTTAAAATTTTACTTACGTATGTATGCATAGTGGTTTATAATCAATATTTAATTACATAGTAAAAAAAAAAAAAGAACTTGATTGTCCAACTTGACTGACTCCCTAAGGGTTCCACAAAGCTGAGTTTTCACTGCACCTAGTATATTATTATCGCTGAATAGAGGACACCAGTGTTTCCATTGTCTCTTTCTTTTTGCTCCTTGAGACAGGCCATCAATGGCTTTGGAATCCAGTCGGAGGATGGTAACTCAAGAGAAGAACATGTTTTGAAGAGTTCTTAAAAGAACCTTCTAGACTTAGAGGATAAAATGGAGCACAGTATATCTTTTCTCTCCTCTTCTTCTGATTTCTTATAATGACTATAATGCCAAATTATCTCAGCTGCAAATGCACACCGATATTGGACCTCACTGCAGTATCTCCCTGCTGACACACCGATAAACAGGGCTCTCCGCAGCAGACAAGAGCGCTCGCTGTTCTTAAGCTGCTGTTTCCTTTGCGCCTTTGTGTTTCTCATAGTCGAGAAATTAGAAAGAAAGAAAAATCCTGCCCAGTACATTTTTCTTTCTCTTCTTTTCTTTCTTTTCTTTTTCTTTTGGCCACGCCACAAGGCTTGTGGGATCTTAGTTCCCCAACCAGGGATCACCAGGGATCGAATGGGGCCCTCAGCAGTGAAAGTACAGAGTCCTAACCACTGGACTGCCAGGGAATTCCCCCCAGTATATTTTTCTAAAATTTGTTTTTGTTCTTTATTTGGAAACTCATTGATTTCACCATGAAAATATTTTCGAGGAGAAAATAAAAAATCAAGGGATTTACATGAAAAAATAGCAAATAATTTTTAAATGTAATTTTATGCAAAAACAAGCTACGGTGTTTCGGGGCCTCGAAGTGCTATACGTTGTTGCATTGTTAGACATTTCAAATCAGTAACTTTCTTAAAACTAAGTTTGCCGTTTCTTCCAGTCACTTTGCCCCACTAAGGCTTCAATGTAAATAAAGAGTCCGAAATGAACTCCTCGGAAGACCAGAAAATGCAGTTCCAGTTCTTTGAAAATTTAATCAAATGTGAATCAAAACCCCATTCTGTGTTTGCAGACTTGGAGTGACACTGGGTTTGTTCCCCTGGAGAATGGGGTCAACTTGAAGAGTCCTGTGCTTTTACCCTAATTCGGGGTGTTTGCAGCGCGTATTCAGAATCTAAGTGGCCTAACGAGGAGAAAAGAGACAAACTACCACCAGCCTTTTTCATTCCTGATGGACTGACCGGTGGGGAGACCAGAGAGGTCTGAAGAAACAGCTGCCTGCCTTCCAGGTTTTTAGGAATCGTGCAGAGGACAGAGATACATATCAAAAGAAATCCCAAGTGAGGTCCGTGCCCCGGGGAGACAGACCTCTCTGGATTTCCTGCAAACAATCTCTTGAGAAAGAACAGGGCAGCGAGCCAGAGGCGGAGTAGAACTCATTTGAATTCCTGTCCCTTACCTTTGCCCAGCCAGGCGCCGCGCGCAGGGCGGGCGCCGCTCACCGCCCAGCCCCGCCCTCCAAGGGCAGCGACCAATGGGAGACGGCCGGGCCCGAGAGCACGGCCAATGGGAACCGGCAGGCGGAGGCGCGCTTCTCTTTAAGGAGCGTCGGGGCGCGGCGTCGGGAGAACCCAGCGCCTGGGGTGGCGCAGCGTTCGGACGTCGCGCCACCGTGTCCCCGCAGGTGAGCTGGGGGTGCGCCGGCCGCGGGGGATGGGGAGAGGCGTGCTTCCTGAAGGGAAGCGCTCGTGTGGGGCGTGGGGCCGGCGTGATACCCCTCGGATGGCACGGCGCTTCGGGCAGCCCAGGGTGCTCGCCCCCGCAAGCCGTCTGCGGGGACCCCGAGACACGCCCACCCCACCGCGGCCGCCTCGTGGTTGCCGGTAGCCAGCGGCGGTGCCAGCTGTTGACGGCGAACCTAGCTCCCTATGGCAACACTTGTGAACCCCGGGGATTGGTTAGACGCAAAATAGGCATGGGCCGAGGGGGAGGGCGGGCGCCGAGTTGCTCCGGGAGGACCCAGCGGGCCCTGATCCTCCGGCTCTTCCCATCCTGGAGAAGAAGGTGTGGGTGCCTGCGGTCTCACCCGCGCCCCTAGCTCCTTGGTGTGTCCAGGGGCTCTCCCAGGCAAGTGCAGTCTGGAAAACCACGATCTAAAAATACTGTTTTTATGATCTTTGGGAAAAAAATGTTCCGTGTGGAAATTTGCAGGAAAGCACAAATATAAGGTAAAACCATCAGGTATTCCTTCACCCAAGTGATAACCACGTTAACTGTCTATGTGCGCATGTGCATATATATGTGCGTGTTTATACACATACCGATTTTGCTATTTATATAGTTGTGTTCTTTTTTTTTTTCGTATTGTGAGCGTTTTTTCAAAACTAAATATTCTTTAAAATGTTTTAAGTGTCTGCATTGGGTGCACGGCAGGATGCACCCGATGTGAGTGTCGGTGGTGACACGGGGGGTCACTGCTACATTAGGGGCGGCGTCAGGGGGCCTTGTGAAACCTGAAAACCTGAACAGAAGGTCTGAGGAGAGGCCTTAAGGCAGTTGTTTTGAAGAGCCTCGAGCACAGTCGCGGGGGAAGTCAAATGCACGCACATTCAGCCGGGGTGCTGAGGACCCAGCTCCAGGAGAGTCAGCTCAGCGGAGGCTGAAATTGCTCACCAGAAGCATTGAGCCCAGCTCTACAGCAGCGCGGGAACATGAAACTTTCCCTTTGGCCCAGAATGCTTGGAATCGAATGTAAACAGCTGTACCTCTAAAGCTGTTGCTCACCTATGGTAACTTTCAGGCCCTCCTAATATCCACTCACGTATCATGCATTCCTTCAACAAGGAGGTACAGGGCTCAGATGGGTTCCTACCACCTGCCAAGGCTCTTGCTACCAAGATGAATGTTTGTGCCTGTCCTCTAGCATGGTTGCGTTGGGGAACAAATAAATACGTTTCCAGCAGACTTTGTGCCGGGTCCTAATAAATGCTGTCTGGGGCTGCCTGGAACCCTTCCCTGCCTCTGTCCATCCCCCAGGCGGTGACCCCCCAGGCTCAGCTAAGCACCATCTCCTCTGCGAAGACTGCTGCTCCTTCCTCTGTGGTCCCAGAGCACCCACTGCTCCTCCGTTAGAGCAGGTATCCCATGGTCACTGTGACCTGCTCATCTCCCGCTAGACGCCTAGATCTGTGAGAGCTGGCTGCCCTGCTCATCCCTGTGTGCTCAGCCAAGGCCTGGCCATCAGGGGTGTTCAATGCGTGGCGAATAGTATGATACAAGTGATGAGCTCTGGGTGGGCAGAGTTAACAATGAAATCAAGAATATTTACGTTATTAATCTTGTTTAATCCTCACACTTCCCTGCTGAGGTTGATATTATCCTTTTTTTGGCTGAAGCTGAATCTCAGAGGAACTTCATTGCTTGTGCAGAGTCCCATGGCAGTGTGTCTCAAAGCCAGATTCAAATCCAGGATCCTGATGCAAGGCCGATGTTTTTCCCACGGCAGCTCGTCATGGTTGGACTGGGGGAGCTGTACATTGGAACTACCACGTACAGCAGGAGTGTATCGAGTCGGGACGCCAGGGAAGGGCATGCCGGAGAGGAAGAGCGGTCCTGGGCCCTGCTCTGGAATGGACTTCTCTCTACCTGGGGAGGGAGGAGGGAGGGGACCCCTGAAATTGCCTGGGAAACTGTCAGGGGCTGCATTCTTGGGTGCAGCGGGTCCGAGACATTCATGGTTCCCTACCCTCAAAACGTGAAGCACAATTTTCCAGAAACTCCTTCCTGGAAGGCAGGGACTTAGCATGTTTTTTAAGAAGCCTTAGAATTCTAATCGAGGCTTAGCTTGCCAAAAGGAACCGAGTTGCTGTCATTGGAAAATGGCATGGGACTTGACAGCAAACAACATCTGAGATGCCTGCCAACCCTGCAGGGGAGGATCCCTATGCCTCTGGACAGCCTAGCCCTGCTCTGCCCTTAGGAAGCTGAGGGCAGTAATGTAGCATTTTAACTTTGTCCTTGTTATAGACACGATATGTGCACATTATAGGAAATTTAGAGAGTACAGACAGTAAACAAACAGGAAACTTACCAATAATCAGAGGCAATTAGTATTGACACGTTTTAGTATATATTTTCTATTCATTTTTTTCTAAAAGCTGAGTGTATACTAACAATGCTGTATCCTTTGTTAAATCATAAAAAGCACTTTTCACATCTTGCTTCATTGCAAGTACTTTTTGCATTTTATTCTAGAACTTTTTTTTTCAAAAAGCCTTATAATAAAAATTATAGCAGCTGTACTTTATTGAACACTCATTATGTGCCAGGCACTATTTAAAATATTTTGCATGTGTTGTTGTCAACTTATATCCTCATAAATAAGTTTTACAAGTGGGTGGGTGGTGGTATTGTAGCATATTGTCCCATATTTCAGATGAAGAAACAGACACACACAGGTTAAGTAACCTGCCCAAGACCACCACCCACCCAACTCTTAAGTGCTGAAGCTGAGAGTCAAACCAAGGCAGTCTAGGTCCAGGGCTTGTGTTCTTAACCATGATATTATCTATAAAGCAGCTGACAATTTCCTAGAAAAAAACTCAGATGAGGCAGGGGGTCTGTGCTTCATCCTAGTCACATGTACCCACACTTCTCAGATCCCCATAAAGATCGATTAGGTGGCTGGGCTATTTTCAAGGATATTTAGGGTAGAGACCCTGGTCTCTGGCTTACAAGTGATTTTTGTTCATCACAATACAACTATTCTAGTTGTGCTACTGTCCTGTCTTTGGAGCTTGATGGAAGTTTTACCCAGCAACTCTGCTGAGATCACAGGGATTCTGATGTCACAGTGGTCTCTCCACTTTCTCTACCGGGTCTTTGGATCAAAAGGGAGCTCTGGCTTCAGAGAAGGAAAGTAGGGGGTAGGGGTAGAATGCTTCTTTGAACCTCTCTTGTTTCATACCCAGGCTGCTGACAATTCCCGCTTACTCCTGATTTCAAACAAATAACACAAGAATGGAAAAAAGAAAAGAATGGAAAAAAATGGAGAAAAGAGAGAATGGAACAATTCTATTGTTCAAAGTAATCAGCAAAGCCTTTGTATATAAACTAAGAGGTTAAAAGGAGAAAGGAATAAATCTGCTAGGAGCACCTTATCCCTATGTGGAACAGTACAGGGGAAGGGGATGGCTGCTGGCTGAGCCCCGGGCTGAGAACCCTGGGCCAGCCCTAGCGGCTTGGGAACTAGGCAGGTCGGGGTTTTCAGAGGTAAGTCATGAATGGGGAGGGCAGGTTTATTATTCAGTATATTTATATACAGAATTTCCGGGAAGTCAGTTTCTTTTCACTAATCAGCTAAGTTGACTGAACAACTTCTCTTTTCTGGAAATCAATTGAAATAAGTCTTAGAAGTTTTGGTCTCAATTTTTAAAGGAATCTATACAGGCAACTCAGCGCAATCAGAAGTACTGCCCTCAGAAACTAGCCAGTCCACTCAATAGGTATAAATAATACTGCTGTTGAAGCATGTGAGCAGAGAGGCACTGGGAGATGAATGCCCTGGACAAAGATATTCATTGGCAGCAAAGCTACTGCATACAGCAAAGCGTAGATTATGGAAGAAGAGGAGGACGTGCTCATGAGGGTGATGAAGAAAGTGAAGGTAATGCCATCTAAAAAAATTAATAGAAACTTGTATTTATATACTTCTAACTTATGAGAAAAACTTTGCATTGGAATTTCTCAGATATAATTTTTTTGCATGTTTTTCTTTTACCTTTCCACCATCTTCAACCATTCTTCCCCCCACCTCTGGCAACTACCGATTTGCTCTCTATTAGTTTCTTTTTATTTTTAGATTCCACATATAAGTGAGATCATACAGTATTTATCTTTCTGCGTCTGACTTATTTCACTTAGCATAATGTCCTCCAGGTCCATCCATATTGTTGCAAATGTCGATAGCTCCTTCTTTTTTTTTTTTTTTTTTTTTGTGGTACGTGGGCCTCTCACTGTTGTGGCCTCTCCCGTTGCGGAGCACAGGCTCAGCGGCCATGGCTCACGGGCCCAGCCGCTCCACGGCATGTGGGATCTTCCCGGGCGGGGGCACGAACCCGCATACCCTGCATCGGCAGGCGGACTCCCAACCACTGCGCCACCAGGGAAGCCCAATAGCTCCTTCTTTTTTATGGTTGATTAATATTCTGTTATATCTATATAATGGAATATTATATATATGTGTATATATATACACACACACACACATATATATATATGTATATATTACATTCTTTATCCATTCATCCATCAATGGATACTTAGGTTGCTTCCCTGTCTTGGCTATTGTAAATACAGCTGCAGTGTACACAGTGGGTGCAGATATCCCTTTGAGATAGTGATTTCATTTCCTTTGGATAAATACCCAGAAGTGGGATTGCTGGATCGTATGGTAGTTATTTTTTAAATTTTTTGAGGAAACTTCATACTGTTTTCCACAGTGGCTGCACCAATTTACAGTCCCACCAACAGCGTATAGGGTTTCCTTTTCTCCACACCCTCCTCAACATTTGTTATTTCTTGTCTTTTAGATGATAGCCATTCTGACAGGTAGACGTGATATCTCACTGTTGTTTTGATTTACATTTCCCTGTTGGTTAATGATGGGGAGCATCTTTTCAGGCCACCTGTATGTCTTCTGTGGAAAAATCTCCTGGCTATTTTTAAATCAAATTGTTTTCTTTTGCTTTTTTGTTTTTTTTGCTTTTGAGTCATATGAGTTCTTTATATATTTTGAATATATATATTCAAAGGCCCCTTAGACATATGATTTGCAAATATTTTGTCCCACTCAGCCTTTTCATTTTGTTTATGGTTTCCTTTGCTGTGAAGAAGCTTTTTTTGTTCGATGTAGTCCCTTTTGTTTAAGCTAGTTTTACTCTTGGTGTCAAATCCAAAAGAAATCATTAAGATTGATGTCAAGGTGCTTATTCTCTGTCCTTTTCTAGTTGTTTTACAGTTTTAAGCCTTACGTTCAAATTTTTAATTCGTTTTGAGTTGATTTTTGTATATGGTGTAAGGTGGGGTCCAGTTTCATTTTTTTTGCATGTTCTCTTTAGTTTTCTCAGCACCGTTAATAGAAGACACTGTCCTTTCCCCATTGTATATTCTTGGCTCCTTTGTCATAAACTACAAAGGGTTTATTTCTGGGCTCTTGATTCTGTTTCATTGATCTATGTGTCTTTTTATGCCAATACCATACTGTTTTGCTTAATATAGCTTGTAATATTGTTTGAAATCAGGAATTATGATGCCTCCAACTTTGTTCTTCTTTCTCAGGATTGCTTTGGCTTTTATGGTTCCATACACATTTTAGGATTGCTTTTTCTATTTCTGTGAAAAATGCCATTGGAATTTTGTTAGGGATTGAGTTGAATTTGTATTGATAGATGACTTTGGGTAGGATGAACATTTTACTACTATTAATTCTTCCTATCCATGCACTTGGAATATCTTTCCATTTATTCATGTCTTCTTCAGTTTTTAAACATAGATAAATTAAACATTTTAAATATTAACTCATTGTTGACCAGGAGATTTTTGCAGAAACTAACGCCTGTGGCCAGCGATTTGTTATGTAAATGAATATTGAAATGTCTCTGGTCAATAACATTCGGGTAACAAAAGATGTGTTAATACGTCTGTGGTCAGTAATGTGTTAAGAATTTTATTTAGTTCTCCATATCTAATACATGGGTACATTGTCTATGTAGCAGGTAAGGACCAAGGGGAAGTGTCCACGAATTAAAATAGGTTAGGATAATTCTGGTGGAACCAGAGCAGTAGTAGTTCATTTCTGTTTGAATGCTCCCTCCTCCTCTTTACTTTTCCCCAAAGCAGATGGACCTGCCGAAAGTTAGCAAATGCACACTTTGTGCCTTTTTGCTTTAGACTGATTTTGAAAAGGCGGCCAAAGACATGAGGAAGCTGAAAACCAGGCCAGATGATGAGGAACTAAAAGAACCCTACGGGCTCTACAAACAATCTGTAATTGGAGATGTAGTTACTGGTACTGGGTTGTCATTTAAAAAATAATAATACATTTCACTGAACAGTATTTCTAGAAGCATAGAGTAAAAAGTAACCCTGAAAATATATCTGTCCTCCTTTTGGCAGAGTGTCCAGGACTGTTAAATCTAAAAGGCAAGGCTAAGTGGGAAGCTTGGAACCTCAACAAGGTGGTTAATTTTTAAATAAGTGAAACAAACCTTCTTAATTTCCCAATAACATCGGTCAGTGAGTCAATCTGTTTGTATCTTTCTAGGATTATCAAAGGCAGATGCCATGAGTGCCTGTATTTCTAAAGCAAAAGAGCTAATAGAAAAATATGGAATATAGAATTCAGTATGTGAGAAAATTTTCCTTTTGAAGACTTCATAATGGTACCATGACCTAATATTTTGGGGAGAAATGCACTGTTAACTCTTTATGTATCATCCATATTTTTGCTAGTAACATGAATTGTAATTCTTATTTAGAGGTATGCTGAAACTACATATTTAATGAAATTTTAAAATTTTCAGGTGATTTTTAAAAGTTCTTTTTAAAAAAGTGTTGCTCTGGTGGTACGTTGTTGGACTTATGACCAAATTGGACTTATGGACGCACTGTCAGAATGGAACTCGTTCATAAGTAGGGGACTTAACTTACTAAGTTTTGCCTAAAGACATTAACAGTTGTTCTTTTGGCTTCTGTTTTTTCTGCAGTGAGGTGGTCTTACTGGTATAATCAGAACAGTTTATTAAGAACTAATCACAAGACTCTTTGTTTCACTGTGTAGCACTGGGGTTCACACTTACACAGGGCTTTGGCAGTCACAGGCACACCTGGTTCCAGTCCCCGTTCGGTGACTTATTTACTAGGTAACCTGAGGCAAGTTACCGAAGCTTGCTAAGCTCATCTGTAGAGTAGGGGGAAAATGTCAGTCTCACAGGGGTGTAAGAACTGAATGAGGTAACTAGTTACCCTATGTCCATTTTAAAGCATATACTGTATAAAAGCTGACAGTAATGGTCTTCATGACAATTTTTTTGTTTTGTTTTTTAGATTCCATATATATGTGTTAGAATACGGTATTTGTTTTTCTCTTTCTGACTTACTTCACTCTGTATAACAGACTCTAGGTCCATTCACCTCACTACAAATAACTCAATTTCGTTTCTTTTCATGGCTGAGTAATATTCCATTGTATATATGTGCCACATCTTATCCATTCATCTGTCGATGGACACTTAGGTTGCTTCCATGTCCTGGCTATTGTAAATAGAGCTGCAATGAACATTGTGGTACATGACTCTTTTTGAATTATGGTTTTCTCAGGGTGTATGCCCAGTAGTGGGATTGCTGGGTCGTATGATAGTTCTATTTTTAGTTTTTTAAGGAACCTCCATACTGTTCTCCATAGTGGCTGTATCAATTTACATTCCCACCAACAGTGCAAGAGTGTTCCCTTTTCTCCACACCCTCTCCAGCATTTATTGTTTCTAGATATTTTTGATGATGGCCATTCTGACCGGTGTGAGGTGATACCTCATTGTAGTTTTGATTTGCATTTCGCTAATGATTAATGATGTTGAGCATCCTTTCATGTGTTTGTTGGCAATCTATGTATCTTCTTTGGAGAAATTTAGGTCTATTTAGGTCTTCTGCCCATTTTTGGATTGGGTTGTTTGTTTTTTGATATTGAGCTTCATGAGCTGCTTGTAAATTTTGGAGATTAATCCTTTGTCAGTTGCTTCATTTGCAAGTATTTTCTCCCATTCTGAGGGTTGTCTTTTCGTCTTGTTTATGATTTCCTTTGCTGTGCAAAAGCTTTTGAGTTTCATTAGGTCCCATTTGTTTATTTTTCTTTTTCTTTCCATTTCTCTAAGAGGTGGGTCAAAAAGGATCTTGCTGTGTTTTCCTCTAAGAGTTTGATAATTTCTGGCCTTACATTTAGGTCTTTAATCCATTTTGAGTTTATTTTTGTGTATGCTGTTGGGGAGTGTTCTAATTTCATTCTTTTACATGTAGCTGTCCAGTTTTCCCAGCATCACTTATTAAAGAGGCTCTCTTTTCTCCACTGTATATTCTTGCCTCCTTTATCAAAGATAAGGTGACCACATGTGTGTGGGTTTATCTCTGGGCTTTCAATCCTGTTCCATTGATCTATGTTTCTGTTTCTGTGCCGGTACCATACTGTCTTGATGACTGTAGCTTTGTAGTATAGTCTGAAGTCAGGGAGCCTGATTCCTCCAGCTCCGTTTTTCTTTCTCAAGATTGCTTTGCCTTATTCGGGGTCTTTTGTGTTTCCATACAAATTGTGAAATTTTTTGTTCTAGTTCTGTGAAAAATGCCAGTGGTAGTTTGATACGGATTGCATTGAATCTGTAGATTGCTTTGGGTAGTAGAGTCTTTTTCACAATGTTGATTCTTCCAATCCAAGAACATGGTATATCTCTCCATCTATTTGTATCATCTATAATTCCCTTCATCGGTGTTTTATAATTTTCTGCATACAGGTCTTTTGTCTCCTTAGGTAGGTTTATTCCTAGATATTTTATTCTTTTTGTTGCAATGGTAAATGGGAGTGTTTTCTTAATTTCACTTTCAGATTCTTCATCATTAGTGTATAGGAATGCAAGAGATTTCTGTGCATTAACTTTGTATCCTGCTACTTTCCCAAATTCATTGATTAGCTCTAGTAGTTTTCTGGTAGCATCTTTAGGATTCTCTATAGTATAGTGTCATGTCATCTGCAAACAGTGACAGCTTTACTTCTTCTTTTCCAATTTGGATTCTTTTATTTCTTTTTCTTCTCTGATTGCTGTAGCTAAAACTTCCAAAAGTATGTTGAATAAGAGTGGTGAGAGTGGGCAACCTTGTCTTGTTCCTGACCTTAGTGGAAATGGTTTCAGTTTTTCACCATTGAGGACGATGTTGGCTGTGTTTGTCATATATGGCCTTTATTCTGTTGCAGTAAGTTCCCTCTATGCCTACTCTCTGGAGAGCTTTTTATCATAAATGGGTGTTGAATTTTGTCAAAAGCTTTCTCTGCATCTATTGAGATGATCATATGGTTTTTATTCTTCAGTTTGTTAATATGGTGTATCACATTGATTGATTTGCATATATTGAAGAATCCTTGCATTCCTGGAATAAACCCCACTTGGTCATGGTGTATGATCCTTCTAATGTGCTGTTGGATTCTGTTTGCTAGTATTTTGTTGAGGATTTTTGCATCTATGTTCATCAGAGATATTGGCTTGTAGTTTTCTTTCTTTGTGACATCTTTGTCTGGTTTTGGTATCAGGATGATGGTGGCCTCATAGAATGAGTTTGGGAGTGTTCCTTGCTTTGCTATATTTTGGAAGAGTTTGAGAAGGATAGGTGCTACCTCTTCTCTAAATGTTTGATGGAATTCTCCTGTGAAGCCATCTGGTCCTGGGCTTTTGTTTGTTGGAAGATTTTAAATCACAGTTTCAATTTCAGTGCTTGTGATTGGTCTGTTCGTATTTTCTATTTCTTCCTGGTTCAGTCTCAGAAGGTTGTGCATTTCTAAGAATTTGTCCATTTCTTCTAGTTTGTCCATTTTATTGGCATATAGTTACTTGTAGTAATCTCGCTTGAGGTTATTTTTAGCTCAAATTTATTACATGAATTCTAACTCAAAACCCAAAACTGCCCCCATAGTGAAATTTATATTATTTGCACTTGGTTAAAAAGGAATGATAAAAAAAAAAAAAAGGAATGATACATTCTAAAAAATACCTCCTGTGTGAACTTTAATCTTATATACTAAGACTCTCTATATACTATTTTTAAATCATAACAAAAACATGAACCCATATTATGTGATCCTAAACATATCCATGCTTTAAAAGGTGACATTTTAGTGTATAATGCTGTGTCAAGCAGTTTAAGCATAAGGAAGAGACATCGGTTGCATGAAGTAGGGGGGTTTATTGCGAAGATCAGTGGGAGATAACAAATCGAGATACAGATTGAACAGCCGCGATTCCAAGAGACAAGCACAGTTTGGGAATTGCTGGAGATCGCAGGATCCATGCAGCTCTGGGTATATGGTGCCTCTTCATTCCCTGTGAATCCTATCTGTAGTGTTCTGCCATTGCTCTGTCTCAGATAATTTTCCGTATTTCCCTTTTTATCCTTGTCTGTTTCCAACTGTTGCGCTTTCTCCCTACATCTGAGGCAGCCTGTTGGGTGTGCTTGACCCTCTGTACGCCAAGGGCTGTCCATGGTAGGCTCGCCCTGGGTCCCCGTCTGTCACCGCCAGAGCAACACAGGACCACACAGAGACAACGGGCAGTCCAGGTCGGAGGAACCCCTTAGAGGAGAACCAGGGCTATGGGCATTCCGAGGACTTGCCAGGACAGGCAGCAATGATTAGTCGGGACCGTCGTATTTTTTTTTTAATTTTTTTTGTGTGCGGTACGCGGGCCTCTCACTGTTGTGCCTCTCCCGTTGCGGAGCACAGGCTCCGGACGCGCAGGCTCAGCGGCCAAGGCTCACGAGCCTAGTTGCTCCGCGGCATGTGGGATCCTCCCGGACCGGGGCACGAACCGTATCCCCTGCATCGGCAGGTGGACTCTCAACCACTGCGCCACCAGGGAAGCCCGGGACTGTCTTATTTTAACAAAGCAGTAGGCTGCTTTTCCTCATTGAATGGGATGACCCTATATTTCAAAAGATGAGATCAGGCTTTGAGCCACAGTGTGTTAATGAAACAATCATTTCATTTCAAGCACTTCCCCTGTCTATCATTTTCACTGTCAAAATAACTGAAGGGAAGAAATGGATCACTGACCAAGCAGGAACTTCATTGACAGAGCTTCCACAGATGAGACTCAAATGAGATTCTAATATGAAGAAGAAAGACCCTCCCAGAAGTATTCTCGACTGGTTTGGCTTTCATCCCCCAGATACTTAAATGCTCTGTGGGGAAATACATTTGTAGGTAACAAATCACCCTGACAGTAGCAAATGTATGTTTTTCCAATCTCTGAATCAAACTCATAAGCTACTCTGAAAACTGAAGAGGAGTATCAGATAATCATTTGGACTATTTTAAGACCTAGAGGGAAAATATCCAACAACAGTGAAGCATTGATACTTCTAGAGACTTGGTTATGTAATTCTTGATGAAGATCTCGTTGGAAGGTTCCAAATGGTAAAAGTGGCGTCCTGGAAGCGCACGAATATCAAAATTTCCACTGGTTGCATCTTCCCAGGCTAAAAAGAAACAGAATTATATTCAATAACAAATGACACCACCAACAACAGAAGACTTACTTCCAGATGTTACATTTCTAAGAGCTGCCACCAGTGGTAGAGTTACTTCCAAGGTCTCAGGTTCCATATATCCTGTATTTTTTTTTTTTTTTTTTTTTTGGCAGTACACAGGCCTCTCACTGCTGTGGCCTCTCCCGTTGCGGAGCACAGGCTCCGGACGTGCAGGCTCAGCGGCCATGGCTCCCGGGCCCAGCCACTCCATGGCATGTGGGATCTTCCCGGACCGGGGCATGAACCCGTGTCCCCTGCATCGGCAGGCAGACTCTCAACCACTGCGCCACCAGAGAAGCCCTATCCTGTATTTTTAATTTCTCAGAGACCTATCAGTGTACAGCGGTATTACCTGCCTTCTCTCATTTCATACACAACCAACATCTCTCCATTTACACTAAATAAAACTTGGGCCAATTTTCTACTCCATGTAAACGCTAGTTGACATTAGCTGAAAAATCATCATATATCTCAATAAAATACCTCAAACCATCAAAATAATTTCACCTTCCAAATCCACTGGTATATCTTCAGATACAGTAAAGCATGTTGAGCCATGTTAACTCACAAGAAAGAACAGCCTCAGAGGGTGTATCAAAGCTGCAAACATAGAAGAGCTGGGTGGTAACTTTTCACAATAGACATGCCCAGAATCTTTTCCTATTAATAACTTCATTTATTTATTTATTTTTTAAAAAATTTATTTATTTATATTTTTGGCCGCGTTGGGTCTTAGTTGCGGTGCACGGGCTTCTCACTGCGGTGACTTCTCTTGTTGCGGAGCACGGGCTCTAGGCACACGGTCTTCAGTAGTTGTGGAATGAGAGCTCAGTAGTTGTGGCACACTGGCTTAGTTGGTCCGTGGCATGTGGGATCTTCCCGGACCAGGGCTCAAACCTGTGTCCCCTGCGTCGGCAGGCGGACTCTCAACCACTGTGCCACCACGGAAGCCCTAATAACTTCATTTAAATCAAACATGGCATGTCCTCACTTCTTTCCCTTTTGCTATTTACAGCAATACAAACATTTTTTTATCCATGGTTCTTACCTGTCAGCACCTGTCTGAGAGTCACTGTGGTCCAGGCTATTTTCCAAGATCATCTGGCTTCTAGAACAATGCCAGTGGCAGCAGGATGGCACCTGGGCACCCAGTCCAGCTCAGGGTGAAGCTGGTTATATAGTGTCTTTAAGTGTCCTTCCCCCAGAATGACCACCTCTCTATTCCCCAGCCCTCCGTTGTCCAGCAGAGGGTTGCTGTGTACAGAACAGAAGCAGGTTTAAGGAAGCAGGGCTCCTGAGTTGGTTCCGCCAGTTCTCAGTTTAATCACAACAGCAGGAAATATTGACTGAGCTCGGTGCTGGGTGCTGTGTTAGCCCCTAGGGACACTCGAATAGATAAGCACAGTCCCTTTCCTCCTGCAGTTTAGAGACTGGCTGGGGAGACAGACATTAATTAAATCATTGGATGACTGGAGAGATGTGTCACCAAGTTCAGGGTCATCTGTGAACACTTGACAGGTGGGGGTAGGGTGTCATCAAGCAGGGACTCCCTGGGAAATGGACCTGAGATCTGAATAAATAGGAAAGACTTGGCAAAGGGGAGAGAGGCAGCAGGGGAGGAGGGAACAGATGAGCACAAACCAATGGCTATTGTTCCAAGAGCGAATGGGGAATTGGGACAAACTGAGGTAGAAGAAGCAAGCAGGGGCCAAGTGTAGGCCTCATGAAGGACTTTGGTCATAAGATAGCCAGGAAGCCCCTGAGAGGATTTAAGGGAAGGCAAATCATGACCAAACTTGACTGTTATCCCTCTGGGTATAATGTGAGGGACACATTATAATGTGGGACTGAAAGGGGCAAAG
Source organism: Phocoena sinus (assembly GCF_008692025.1). Lineage (NCBI taxonomy): Eukaryota > Metazoa > Chordata > Mammalia > Artiodactyla > Phocoenidae > Phocoena > Phocoena sinus. The sequence goes on from NC_045764.1 coordinate 7,131,231, forward strand.
GGTTGTTTCAATCGTCCAGGCAAGAATTCCCACTTCTCAGAATGTAGAAAACTAGGAGCCTGACTCGTAGCCTAAGGAGGAACAAAAGCCCAACAGACTGCAACATCATAACTTCTCTTGAGCCCATCAGAGAGCTGAGTTTGCAAGGCAAACAAGAAACCGAACTCCAGGGAAGGTCAGGCCCCTCTAAGCAGAGGTGGTACATGTGGACTGGCTCACATGGGCAAAGCATGGAGGAAGGGGTGCCTGCTGTCCATGTGGGTAAGAAGAAATCCGCTAAAAGGTGCAAGTGCTGGAGACCAAGCGTGGGGTGGTGTGTCAGTTGCAGTTCACACTGACTCACAGGCTCCCGTCCATGGGCCCCCACTAGGGGTGTCACGAGAAAGACCGGGAACAAGCCAAGAGGCCAGAAAGAGCCTTCTCTGCGGGGCAGGTAGGCAGCAGGAAAGTGGATGTGACCATGAGCTGGGCACTAACCCTGCCCCCTGCCCAAGGCCTCCCCTCCTACTAAGCAGGCCTCAGCTGCTGGAGTCGGGGCATCAAACACTTCCACCCCCAGGCGCAGGAGGAGAGCCACAGATGTAGAGGACAGGAGCATTAACCCTCTACCCTTGGGGAAGGAGTGGGAAAGGGTCTTGGGGCCACAATTCTTTTTCTTTGTTTAAATAAAGGTGACAGATCATGAGTCATTTTTATTGGATATGCTTGAGAAACACAACTACACATCTAATTCCCTTTAAATACCAGTTTCCCATAGAAGTTCTCTCTTGCTCCATTTTCTTTTTTTTCTTTTTGCTCTCTCTTTTTTTTTTTTTTCAGGCATGCCATGTGGCACGTGGGATCTTAGTTCCCCGACCAGGGATTGAACCTGTGCCCCTTGCATTGAAAGCACGGAGTCTTAACCACTGGACTGCCAGGAAGTCCCCGGGGCCACAGTTCTATACAAAAACCAAGAAAATGTCCTCTACTCCTGGGGAGGGACTGGAAACTTCCCCCCAGTACCCACAAGACCCACCCCCAAGGCCCAGGTACAGAGGACCTCCCTAAGATTGAAGCTTAAGACTGGCTAGGATGTCCAGTCCAAGAACTTCCCACGTTACCCCAGAGGCTAGCACCACACATAGGGTACCAAGCAACAGCTGTCTGTCAGTGGCGCGAGCCTGGGGAGAGACTACTATGAGGCATAGAGAAGACGGAAAAATGGAGAAAAATTCTCCAGCAGCCCAGACTCCACAGTATGCACACAGTAACTTGGGAGCAGTGTTGTCCTGGAGTAACCATAGTAACAACAAAATCCAAACACAGCTCATCTCCAGTCTGGATTGACCCAACTCCCCACATTAATGGCCTGACAGAAGAGGGGATGTGCTCAAATCCAAGTGTAAAAAATATTTATGTCAGTTTTGTGCAGGATATCTAGCTTTCAATCCAAAAAATCGATCAGACACAAAAGAAGGCAAAAAATAATTCGATTGTCAAGTGCCAAAGCAATCCAAAGAATCAGACTCAGATGAGACCCAGATGTCAGAACTACGAGACACAGGCTTTACACGACCTACGGTTCAGATGCCAAAGCATTTCATGGAAAAGGTAGGCATGCATGCACAAACGGCGAAGTTCATTAGAGAGATGAAGGCTGTGAGAGCCCAAAAGAAATTCTAGAAAGAAGCAGCAACAGCAAGGAGGCATTCCTTCGTGAAGCTCATCAGGAGACCTGACACAGCTGAGGAAAGAATCAGTGAACCTGAAGATGGTTAATAGCAATTATCCAAACTGAAACATACGGGGAAAAGAGCTGAAAAAAGAGACAGAACATCTGAGAGCCCTGGGACAATATCAGACAGGCTGACATGTGTAGTCAGGGTCCCAGACGGAGAAGAGAGCAGCGCCTTAGGCCAGGTAGGGCAGGAGGACAGCTCAAGTGAGGCGGGAGCTGACAAAGCTTTCCCACCTGTCACAGATTTGCATTTTGGCCACCAGGCTCTGAGCCTTGGGGTTGGGTGATGGGAAAGAGCTGGGAGACATTCTGATTTCATTTCTATTGGAAAAACCTGAGAGCTACAGAGAGGCGGAGAGAGGAGAACAGACTGAGCAAGGGGAAGGGGCAGGAGTGAAAAGAAGACTGCAATGAGCAGGCCTGGGGAGAACGTTTGGGGTTTGGAGAGAGGATGCGAAGAGTTGTGAGTAGCTACTGTGATTTGATTCTCCGGGGAGAGGGAGAGAACGTTACAGAGTTTTTGTTGGTTTTTTTCATTCTCTGAGTGGAATATCCCTGTGAGTGATTTGTCTTACTTTTGGTTTGGAGGAGGTTTCTTTTGAGAGCTCTTGAGAGTTTAGCAGAAGTACTTTATAATTGCTGCCTCGGCATCCGCGCTGTGTGGCCAAGTGGCTTGTGGGAGCATTGCACGACACTAGCCTTTCCTGTGAGCACATGTAGAGTCACAAATAAGGGTGAGTTCCTGGGAATTGCCTGGCGGTCCAGTGATTAGGACTCGGCGCTCTCAGTGCCGAGGGCCCGAGTTCGATCTCTGGTTGGGGAACTAAGATCCCACAAGGCGTGCAGCTTGGCAAAAAAAAAGTGAGTTCCTCATAGGACCCTCCCAACAGCTTTTGTGATAGGTTTCCTCTGGCCTCCCAAAGCTTTCCCTCGTGTGCCTCTTAGAAAACTCTCCCGTGAAGTTTACCAAAACCCGCTCTTTGGGGTTTGAATTGACCAGTTTGGCCTATAGCCGGGAACCCCAAAGCCCTCCACCCGTGCATAAAGCACCCCCTAATAAGGGCATGTCCTTCAGGTCCTGCCACCTCTCTGCCTGCAGCCCGCCTTGACCTCCCTGTGTGGCCCCTCCAGTTGTGCCGTGGACATCCTCCAGGACCTGAGTTGTGAGCTTCTCTGTTTCACTTTCTCTTGGGGTCTGTTATTGAACTTCTGCTCCCTTTCCAACACCCAGGGTTCTTCTTAACAAATGTTAATTCAACAAAGTCACAAGAGCCTTTGGTAGTGAATTGTTTTGTTGTGTTTGGTTTTTAAAATTGCATGAGGTTTGTTAGGTGCCGTGCTGTCTCCTAAACACGGTCTCATTGAATCCCCACCACCACACCTGGAGAGAGTTACTCTGATCAGATGAGACCCTTGCTGTGAATCTCACAGCTACTAAGCCAAGGGTTTGGATCCTGGGAAGCAGACTCTACAGACGGCATGTTTGTGCGAGGCTTAATTATTAAAAAGCAGCTTTTGCCTACAGTATGACTTCAGTGAATGCCCACGGTGGTTTGGATTTTGCCTTCGTTACCAGCGGGAGCTGGAGGAGGAGATCAAGGAACTCTGAGAACTTCTGCAAAGCACAAGGGTAGCAAGAATGGCTTCAGCACCTTCCAAATGCAGTGCTCTTCACAGGCATTGTGGCTTTGTACATAGCCTCAGGCCTCACTGGCTTTGTTGGTCATTAGGTGGTGGCTCAGCTGTTCAAATGTACGGTCGGACTGCTGTTAAGGGCACTTCTCACCCGGGGATACATCAGGTACTCTGGTTAGTACCGTGAGCTGGGCAGTTGTGTTGATTCTGGTACAGCATATGTGTTAGAGCAGGCCACTTCTCACATTGGTAATTCCACTCGGGCTGCTGTGAGGGATGCAGTTGTTGGGAGACCATCCTTGGATAAAAAAGCTCAGTAGCATCTTGACAAGAGGATCCAGCAAGACCCTGGCCTGCCCCTTCTGATTTCTGGGCTTCTGCCACGGTCACAGGTCCGTGGCCGGACGGGTGTTTCTTGGATTCTGACTCTGTGCTAAGCCAGGAACACAGACAGCTCAGCCCTGTGAGGACCATGTTTGCTTAGATGGGGTAGAAATGGAGAGAGATGGTCAGACTTGGGGCGGCTGGGAGACGGATGGTGGACCTGGTGATAGAGTAGAGGTGGGCATTAGGGTGACTGCGGGGATGTGATGAACGGGATTGTCTCTGTTCTCAAGGTGCTTCAAATCTGCTCCACTTTTTTTTTTTTAAAGCTATTTGTGTAAACTTCTAGTCACAGGCAGTGCCCAAGGTGGCCCTAGGCCCAGTTCCAGGCTTTTTGGTGGAAATAAACACAGGCCCAAGCATCTAGCTCCTCCACAGAGGAGGCAAAGCCCAGACAAACTAGAAGAAATGCATGACGGTAGATAATGGTGACCAAGGGCCGCATGCTGGCCCATAGGGTCTGCTGTGGGGAAGTTAGAGTAGGAAGAACCGTTTGTAGGTTCTGATTATTGGGGCCAGCATCTGGAATGTTAGGACGTCAGTCCTGTTAGAAGAGTCAAGTGTCAATGAGACATCTCAGGAGACAGAGGAATGGTCATGTGCCATGGAGCCAATTGAGCTCTGGAACAAAATTCCCAGAAAAGCAAACCACTCCCCTGTTCTGGGTCACCTCCACACTTAATAAGTGGGGATCCCCTTTTGCTGACCCCCTAAGATGAGAATCCTTTGGCATTAGTAATTTATTCAGCAAATATTTATGTGATAAAACATACATATTGAACCATATTTTTTTTGAAGAAAAAGATGCTCTATTCATCCTTGATTGATGTAATTTCCAGGCCCAGCTCCATTCTAAGGCAGCAAAAATATTACAGGTGGGCCTCGAAGGGAAGGAAGTCAAACTGCCTTCCTGGATAAGCAGCCCCAGAGAACCGCCAACCTGCATCTTCCATAGATAATTATATATCAGAAAAATACTTGTCTCGATTACTTACATGGAATTACTAACAACGGGACTATCTGTCACCAGTTTGGGAAATTGTTGTAAAAATGCCTTGTCATCAACAAAATCCACAGGAGTGCCTCCCACATCCTTTAGGAGACAGGTAATTTGTTCTTCTGACAGGTCTTCGGAAAAACAGAGTGTGGCCTTTGACTTAAAACATTAACAACATTAGTCTGATGTTCCGTGTAACACACCTGTTCAGACACCAAAAGCTGTCCCACTCTCCCTTTTGGTGATTTCAAGAATTCTCTGATCCAGTTAGTTTGCTGAAAGTTAAGTTCTCATCTGCCTCAGAATGAAAGAAAATACACTTAGAGTCAGTATTAGCTTGGACCGGTGCAGGCACTGACCAGAAACAGTTAAAGTGCATTTCAGAGGAAAGGAGAGAAGATACTGAAAGAGATTTGTGGGTGTTTCATTAACCAATAGTATCGTTCATTAATCCTTCATTACGCTGGATCAAAATTCACCAGATAGGAAAATAACAACTTGATTTCCCGCCCCCCCCTCACATTTCCCTCCTTTCCACCACCCTCCCTAAGGAAAACGAAATTACTTACATGAGGAGCACTTATACCTGACACAAATGCACTGGTTCTAGCTTATCTTTTTCTTTTAGATGTAGCACAGGCATAAAAGTAACATAAGATCCGATACTACGTTTGGGGAAGAAAAACACGATAATAACTGTTCAACAGAACTCATGCTAATCCATCGGGACTCCACAAGAACAAGCGTCATACGCACAGCAATGGTCATGAAATAGTCCAAAGAAAAGCATACCTTAGTTGAGTAATAACTAACTTATTTGTAAAAGGTATATTTTCAGTGATTTATAGCAGCATGAGAAGTGTTTCAAGACATCCTAGGTAATTCAAACTAAGATCTGGTACTGATTTCCACAATGTCTTGAAATTAATTTCAATTTCCTTTTCTCTATGAAAGATAGATATATCACTATGTCTTTAATAATATTTATCAGCACTTCTCAAAGTACAGTCTGGGGACTTCCAGGAATTCCTGAGACGTTCTCACGTGGTCTGTGAGGTTTTATCAGGTGGCCTATGAGGTTAAAACTAGTTTAGGATAATACTAAAATATCGTTTGCCTTTAAAACTCTCATTTTTTCATGAGAGCATTGTTGAATTTTCCATACCGCATGTGTGACATGGGGTGTTGCCGCAGTTGGAATGCAGAGGCAGAAGGGAGAATCTAGCTGCCTTCTAATAAGCCAGACGTCAAAGATATGCCAAAGTGTAAAACGGTGCTACTCTTCTCACTATGTTTTTTGGAAAAATATATTCTTTTACATAAAATATATATTCTTTATGTCAGCATGTAAGGGATTTATTAATGTTAAGTCAAGTATTTTTATAAATTTATTTACTTTTTGGCTGTGTTGGGTCTTCGTTGCTGTGTGCGGGCTTTCTCTAGTTGCGGCGAGTGGGAGCTACTCTTTGTTGAGGTGCGCGGGCTTCTCATTGCGGTGGCTTCTCTTGTTGCGGAGCACAGGCTCTAGGCACGTGGGCTTCAGTAGTTGTGGCACGCAGGCTCAGTAGTTGTGGCTCGTGGGCTCTAGAGCGCAGGCTCAGTAGTTGTGGTGCACGGGCTTAGTTGCTCTGTGGCATGTGGGATCTTCCTGGACCGGGGCTTGAACCTGTATCCCCTGCATTGGCAGGTGAATTCTTTTTTTTTTTTTTTTTTTGCGGTATGCGGGCCTCTCACTGTTGTGGCCTCTCCCGTTGCGGAGCACAGGCTCCGGACGCGCAGGCCCAGCCGCTCCGCGGCATGTGGGATCTTCCCGGACGGGGGCACGACCCCGTGTCCCCTGCATTGGCAAGTGGACTCTCAACCACTGCGCCACCAGGGAAGCCCGGCAGGTGGATTCTTAACCACTGAGCCTTAACCACAGGGAAGTCTCAAGTGTTTTTAAAGTTTCATAGTTTTAATTTCTAATATGGTAAATATTGACAGATATATTACACATAAAACCTCATTGAGGTCCTCAATGCTTTTTAGAAGTATTAAAGTAGTGCTGGGACCAAAAGGTTTATGGACTTCTGTGGACATTATGTAGTTATATTTTGTAGACAATATTGCCAGAGGTAATTTTTTGTAAATATATTTGGAGGATGAAGAAAGGGAAACTCAGTCCCGTGTTCACTGCTGATGGAGTGTAAATTGCAGGTAATTTGGAAATATATATCAAGAGCTTTATCCATGTCATATCATTAACCTAAATTCTGGAGATATGTCCTTAAGAAATTTATAAGAGGTGTATACTAGATATTCTACAAAAGTGTTAATTGAAGTGTTTTCATAACAGAAAACACTTTTCTCTCCACAAAAGGGGACTGATAAAGTCATGAAGCAGTGTAATCTTACAGCAGTAAGAGATCTCCACAGCAATAGTAAGTGGGGAAAAAATCAGGAAAAAATATAAAATAGGATCTCATCATGCAAAAATACTATGAAGCCACATCACAATTCTGAAGGCTTATCTAGGATACTGGATACTTTTTATTTTTCATTTTTTGCTTGAGCATATCTATAAATATTGGGTTAGCCAATAAGTTTGTTCATTTTTTCCCATAAGATGGCTCTAGCAGCACTTGGTTGTCTTTAACTTCATTAAAAACAGTCTTGTTAGATCGCATGTGACAGCTGTCATATCAGTGTGCATTTAAAAAAGACATCAAAATTGGTGAATTTTTGTCTAGCCATTTTAATACTGAAGGTGGAAGAAAAAAGCAACATTTTTGGCATATTATGCTTTATTATTTCAAGAAAGGTAAAAGCTCAACTGAAATGCCCAAAAAGATTTGTGCAGTGTATGAAGAAGGTGCTGTGACTGATCGAACGTGTCAAAAGTGGTTTCATGCTGGAGATTTCTCGCTGGACGATGCTCCACAGTCAGGTAGACCAGTTGAAGTTAACAGCGATCAAATCGAAACAATAAATGAGAACAGTCAACGTTATACCGCGCGGGAGGTAGCCGACATACTCAAAAATACCCAAATCAAACGCTGAAAATCATTTGCACCAGCTTAGTTATGTGAATCACTTCGATGTTTAGGTTCCACAGAAGTTAAGCGAAAAAAATCTCCTTGACCATAGATTCCTCATGCGATTCTCTCCTTAAACGTCATGAAAACGTTCCGTTTTTGAAGCAAATTGTGACGAGCGATGAAAAGTGGTTACTGTACAATAATGTGGCACGGAAGAGATCGTGGGGCAAGTGAAATGAACCACCACCAACCACAACAAAGGCCGGTCTTCATCCAAAGAAGGTGATGTTGTGTATATGGTGGGATTGGAAGGGAGTCCTCTATTATGAGCTCCTTCCAGAAAACCAAACATTAATTCCAACAAGTACTGCTCCCAGTTAGATCAACTGAAAGCAGCACTCAACAAAAAGCGTCCAGAATTAGTCAACAGAAAACGTATAATCTTCCATTTGGATAATGCAAGACCACAGGTTTCTTTGATGAGCAGGCAAAAACTGTTAGAGCTTGGCTGGGAAGTTTTGATTCAACTGCCGTATTCACCAGACATCGCACCTTCATATTTCTATTTATTTAGGTCTTTACAAAATTGTCTTAATGGAAAAAATTTCAATTCCCTGGAAGACTGTAAAAGGCACCTGGAACAGTTCTTTGCTCAAAAAGTTTTAGGAAGATGGAATTATGAAGTTGCCTGTAAAATGGTAGAAGGTAGTGGAACAAAAGGGTGAATACGTTGTTCAATAGAGTTCTTGGTGGAAATTTAAAATGTGTCTTTTATTTTAACTTAAAAACTGAAGGCATGTTTTGGCCAACCCAGTATATATAATATAGTAGCCAAAATTATTGAGTCCTTACCATAATACCAAGTAACTTATGATTATTATCCATTTAATCCTCACAAATGGGAACCATTATTATTCCAGCTTTACAGAGGAAGAAACTTAATTTAGAAGCCTAAGGAAGTTGCCCAAGTTCGAACTGAGTAGGAGGCAGACAACTCCAGAATTCATGACCTAACCGTATAATTCTATAACTTAGCTTAAGAAACATATACTATTTATATCCTTTTTAAATTTTAAAAATAAATGGAATATAAGTTGCTGCCTAGAGTCTTGATTTTACAAGTCTTGATTTTTTTTTTTTTTTTGCCTAAAAGGATAAAAGGTAAGAAGACTACACATACAGGCCATTTGTAAGAGCTGTGGCTGGTTAAAATTACCCAACATGCTGGGACTGTTTTCAAAGGAGAAGATACCAAGTGGAGCCTAGGATTTACACACTCCTGAAAAACAGATTTCAGTTAATCTCACCACCTGACATTTCTGTCTTTTTGGTCCCTACTGCAGGGCTTCTTTTGGTCTGACTTTCTCATCTGAGAGCAGCTCTAACCATATTGACTCAATCGTTCTTTCAAGCAGTGGTGAAGCAGTGTAACCAAAACAAAGGCGTGCGTCCCACAAGACACAAAGGACAACATTAACCATAGATTTGTGATGGAAGAAACTCCCCCAAATGTCTTTCAAAACAGAGATTAGGGCTTCCCTGGTGGCGCAGTGGTTGAGAGTCCGCCTGCCAATGCAGGGGACACGGGTTCGTGCCCCGGTCCGGGAAGATCCCACATGCCGCGGAGAGGCTGGGCCCGTGAGCCATGGCCGCTGAGCCTGCGCGTCCGGAGCCTGTGCTCCGCAATGGGAAAGGCCACAACAGTGAGAGGCCCGCGTATCGCAAAAAAAAAAAAAAAAAAAACCAGAGATTTAAACACCTGTGGCCAAAAGATGCAAAATTTTCACCCTGGAGACCGGCAGCAGAGCACAGGCAACTTCATCAACCATCTGGTAGACGTCACTTGGAAAAGGATCTTTTAGCCGACTTTCTCGCAAGCCTTATGGCGTGCACTGGAGATTGAGGAAGACAGTTAATACATAGAGACGGCGAGAGGAATGCTGTGATACTGTGAGAGAGCTTATGTTAATAAGATGGGAGCAGTTTCAAAGACATGAATAGCAATGGTCAATGTAAGGAGAGAAAAGTTTTGGAATTTGCTGACTAGAAAGAGCACAAAGTACAGCAGACTAAATATCTGAAAAATATTGTCCAACTATAAAACATTTAGAAATACTAGCTGAGTCACACGTGTGCAGAGTTTGGCTCACAATAGGGTACATGGAATACCTAGAAGAAAAAAAATAAGAGGGGAGTGAAAATTCCAGTCATGAGCCTGTGCTAACAGAATGGCTGTTTATTGCTTGTATCAGGAAAATGAAATACCAGGTTTAAAGGGTGGCCAAGAGGGACAAGGCATTGGAGTGCCTTAAATTTTTGAGAAAGGCAGATAGACCAATGGAACAGAATAGAGAGCTTAGAAGTAGACCACATGTATGTGGAAACTCAGTTTATAACTGTGTTGAATTTAAAATCAGTGGGGGAAAGTGTAGATCTCTGAATAACCAAGTCAACTGGTTATTCATGTGGAAAAAATAAAATTAAATACCAAGCTCCTACGTCATATATAAAAGTCAATTCTAACTTAAATATGACAGAACACTTAAGAACTGATAGAAGAAAACATCAGCAAATAACTTTGTGATTGAAGGTTAGGATATACTTTTAAAAGTAAGCTGTAAAAAGTACAAACTTTAGGAGTGATAAACTTGACTATATTAAATTTTAAAACTTCCGTGAATCAAAAGACAACACATAAAGAGGTGGCACAGACTGGGAAAGACATTTTAACCAACCAAACCTGAAAAATATTAGGGTCAAGAATATGTAAAGAATTTCTACATGTCAATAAAAAAAGAGATTCAAATGGAAAAGTGGGCATAAGATACTAGTAAGAAGCTCATAGGAAAGAAAACATAAGTAGCAATACATATAGGAAAATGCCCAGTCTCATCTATAAAGAGGGTTATTCCATTTAAAATCAGAGTAATTTCTTTATCTTATAACTGGAAGTTGTACCTTTTGACCACCTTCACCCATTTCCCCTACCCACTTCTGTTCTCTGAATTTGTTTTTTAAGATTCCGCATGTAAGTGATATTATACAGTATTTGCCTTTCTCTGTCTGACTCATTTCACTTAGCATAATGCCCTTACAGTCCATCTATGATGTTGCAGATGTCAGGATTTCCCTTTTTATGGCTGAATAATATTCCATTATCTCTCCATCTGGATATCACATTTCCTATAACATGCATCTGTAGATGGATAGATTGTTTCCATGTCTTGGCTATTGTACACATGCTGTAATAAACATGGGGCGTGTAGATATCTCTTTGAGATACCAATTTTGTTCCCTTCGGATATATGCCCAGAAGTGGGATTGCTGGATCCTATGGTAGTTCTATTTTTTATTTTTTGAGGAACCTCCATACCGTTTGCCATAGTGGCTTCCCCAATTTACATTCCCACCAACAGTGCACGAGGGTTCCCTTTTCTCCACACCCTCATCAACCACTTGTTGTCTCTTGTCATTTTGGTAATAGTCATTTTAACAGGTGTGAGGTGATACCTTTGGGTTTTGATTTGCATTTCCCTGATGATTAATGATGTTGAGCACCTTTTCATGTACTTGTTGGCCATTTGTGAATTGTCTTTGGGAAAATGTCTATTCAATTCCTCTGTCTATTCCGTCTTAAAATCAGATTATTTTTTGGTATTGAGTTGTATAAGTTCCTTATATATTTTGGGTATTAACCCCTTCTTAGACGTGTGATTTACACATTTCTTCTCCCATTTGGTAGGTTTTGCCTTTTCATTTTGTTGATTCTTTTGCTGTGCAGAGCTTTTCAGTTTGGAGTCATCCCACTTGTTTATTTTACTTTTGTGTTTGTGCTTTAGGTGTCATATCTGAAAAATCATCACCAGGATTAAGGTCAAGGAGCTTTTTCTTTGTTTCCTTCTAGGAGTTTTATGATTTCATGTCTTACGTTTAAGTCTTTAATTCATTTTGAGTTAATTTTTGTAAGTGGTGAGAATGGTCTAGTTTCATTCTTTTGCTTGTGAATATCCAACTTTCCCTGTACCATTTATTGAAGAGACTGTCTTTTTTCCACTGAGTATTCTTATCGCTCTTGTCAAATATTAGTTGACTGTGTACTTGGGGGGTTTTCTCTGGGCTTTCAGTTCTACTGCATTTGCCTATGTGTCTGTTTTTATGCCAATAGCATACTATTTTGATTACTATGAATACATTCTAGGGATATAATGTACAGCACGGTGACTGTAGTTAACAAAACGGTATTGTATATTTGAAAGATAAAAGTTATCACAGGAAAAAAAGGTTGAAACTATATGAGGTGACGGACGTTAACTAAACTTCTTGTGGTGACCATTTCACAATATATACACATGTCAGATTATATGGTTCAGCTTAAACTTATACAGTATTACATGTCAATTATATCTCAATAAAACTGGAAAAAATAGAACAAACTCAGAATAATTTCATGCACAGATTGGCAAAAAATCAAAAACCTTGGCAATAACAATATTGTCAAGGATATATAGAGCAATGAGAATTTTCATGTGCTTCTTTGGCAGTGTGAATCATTTCAGTTCCTTTGGAGAAAAGTTTGACAATATCTCCTATGGTTGGGGACACTCCTATTCCACTACCCAGAAATTCCACCCCTAGATGTAGACTCTGTTACCCATGCATGCAAAAACACATACAGTTGCCCCTTGAACAACAAGAGTTTGAACTGTGAGGGTCCATTTATATGCAGATTTTTTTTCCATAGTAAATACTATGGTACTACAGGAAACATGGTTGGTTGAATCCATAGATGCTGAACCATGAAAACAGAGGGCCAACTGCTAGTTATATGTGGATTTTCGACTGTGCAGAGGGTCAGTGTCCCTAACCCCTGCATTGTTTAAAGGTCAACTGTATATGAGACTGCTCATAGAAATGATTACTAATAGCAAAAAAAATGAAAAAGACTTTAATACCTGTAAAGAGAAGAGTAGATGCATAAGTTGTGTTTTAGTCACACAATGGAATAATAAACACTAGTTAAAAATCAATGAAGTAGGGCTTCCCTGGTGGCGCAGTGGTTGAGAGTCCACCTGCCGATGCAGGGGACACGGGGTCGTGCCCCCGTCCGGGAAGATCCCACATGCCGCGGAGCGGCTGGGCCCCTGAGCCACGGCCGCTGGGCCTGCGCGTCCAGAGCCTGTGCTCCGCAACGGGAGAGGCCACAACAGTGAGAGGCCCGCGTACTGAAAAAAAAAAAAAAAAAAAAAATCAATGAAGTAGAGATCCACATATCCACGTGATGAATCTCAAAAATTAGAGGATAAAAAACACAAGTTTAGGGACTTCCCTGGTGGCGCAGTGGTTGAGAATCTGCCTGCCGATACAGGGGACACGGGTTCGTACCCTGGTCGGGGAGGATCCCACATGCCGCGGAGCGGCTGGGCCCGTGAGCCATGGCCGCTGAGCTTGCGCGTCCTGAGCCTGTGCTCCGCAACGGGAGAGGCCACAACAGTGAGAGGCCCGCGTACCGCAACAAAACACAACAAAACAAAAACAAGTTTCAGAGGAATGTTTACAATATGGTACATTTATATAAAGTTAGAAAAACACATGAAATGTCTATATTGAAATGTCAGCTGTTGATTTAAAACCTTGTATGAAACTACTTGCAATAACTTGAAAAAATATATTTACACATTACTAACAGGGCTCTCTTCTTCCAATGAATAGATTGTTTTGAGACCTCTGTGGCAGAGTACTGATGACTGGAAAGTGGAGAGAAAGGGGTTTGGAAAGCATGAGGGAGCAGAGAGGGGTAGTGTTTGGAAGGGCAACTTTTCCAGGGGTGAGAAAGGCATCTTGGAAAGGGGAGGAACATCTCTTGGAGGCCTGCTGGCAAAAATAAAGGAAGGAGCTGAAGATAAGAGCCCTACAGATACAAGGTAGGATCAAAGAAGCAGAAGAATGTGGAAACCGCAGCTCTACAAAGTGTCATTTATTAATGCATATATGTGGAATCTAGAAAAATGGTACAGATGAACCTATTTGCAGGGCAAGAACAGAGACGTTGATGTACAGAATGGACCTGTGGACACGTGGGGAGGGGAAGGGGAGGGTGGGACAAACTGGGAGATTAGGATTGACATATATACACTACCATACATAAAATAGATAGCTAGCAGGAACATGCTGTAAAGCACAGGAAGCTCACCTCAGTGCTTTGTGATGACCTAGATGGGTGGGATGGGGGGTGGGAGGGAAGTCCAAGAGGGAGGGGACTTAGGTATACATATAGCTGAATTAGTTCATTGTACAGCAGAAACTAACACAACACTGTAAAGTAATTATACTCCAATATAAAAAGATACATCTAGGGAATTCCCAGGTGGTCCAGTGGTTAGGACTTGGCACTTTCAATCCCTGGTTGCAGAACTAAGATCCTGCAAGCCGTGTGGTGTGGCCAAAAAGAAAAGAAAAGAAAAAAAAAATCTAGATGTGGAACAATTCTCACTGAAAGCTAACTGGAAGCTAGCAGAAGGACTCCTGTACAGCCTGGACTGTAAGTAAGATACACATATAATTGGGTAGGATGGGAAGAAAAGCATCGGGTCAGGACCTGTGCCCCTTGGAGGGGACTAAGAATAAAAGGGAGATTAGACATGTGGATGGTACCCCAGGGAGTGAGCAGGTGAAGTCGCAGACTGGGCATCCCAGTCCTGGGGACCTAGGTGAAGGAGACAAGCCCCCTTGCCTGGTTGGAGAACCACTGGGACAGGTAAAGAGTCTGGAGAGTCCTGGACTCCACTCGTGAGGAGTGCACGGGTGCTGGCTGGCCCCCAGGCAGGCTGGAGAAAGGTCTGCCCTAGTGGCTGCTGGTTTTCCCATAACCACCTTGCTGTGCTCCCCAGCCTGAGTGGAGCAAACGCCCCAGCCCACCCACTCCATGCCACAGCGCAGCGCTGGATCTGGGGCAGCCAGGGCTTGGGAAGAGACTTGACCTTGGGACACAGAGGTGCCCCGGTTCCAGGGAGGAGCCCAGGTGGGGGACAGCAGCCATCGTTGGCACTTACTAAAGTTGCACCCCAGAGGCAGCCCAGACTTCTGATGGCAGCATGACTGCTGGGTTTCCTACGACTGCCTTGCTGGGTGCCCCAGTCCAAGACGAGTGAACGCTCCAGCCCCACCCACTTCACGCCTCAGCACAGCACAGCACTGGATCTGGCGCAGCCGCGACTGGAGTAAAGAGGCAACAGCGGGCTGCTTCTGAGTGTTAGCATAGACTCCTACACAGGCAGAACACTGGATCTCTGTAAGCACGTGAACCCCATTGCTCCTGCACTCCTCTCCTGTGGGGCAAAGGTCCCAGTGTGGGGAAAAGGAAAAACACACACTTAAAAGGAACAGAGCCAGCCCTGAGGTCTTCTGCTCCAGCAATTTGGGAGCAGACCCACTCCTGCCAGGGCGGTGATGGCCACTGAGCAGAAGGAAGCCCTGCCTCACACCCTGTGCAGGCTCCATCCCCTCCATCTCCATCCACACTCCCTACCAAGATGAGAACTGCCGACACTGAGGAAGGACATGACTGATGTCCTCATAAAATCCAGCCCTCCCGCAAAGACATTGGGCCACGCAGTCTGCCTAGGGAGTACTCCCACCTAAGAAGAGCCCCTCAAGACCACTGTAGGTAACTGTTTCACCAAAATTCACAGAGGCAGAGAAAGTTGAGTAAATTAAAAAGGCCGAGGAACTACCCTCAGTTGAAAGAGCAAGAGAAAACCCCTGCAAAAATCATATAATGTAACAGAAGTAATTTACCAGATAAGGAATTCAAAACACTGGTAATAAAATGTTAACTGAATTAGGGAAAAGGATTGATCTAAACACTGATCATTTTAACAAGGAACTAGAAAATATAAAAAAGACTCAATCAAAAATAGATAATTCAATATCTGAGATAAACACATTAGAAGGAATGAATAGTAGATTAAGTGATACAGAAGAACACATAAATGATCTGGAAGATAGAATAACAAATCACCCAATCAGAAGAGCAGAAAGAAAGGCAAATGAATAAAAACAAAAGAATTAGACAAGATCTCTGGGATAATATTAAATGTGCCAACATTCACATTTTAAGGGTTCCAGAAGGAGAAGAGAGAGAGAAATGGATTGAAACTGTATCTGAAGAAATGATGGGTGACCCAAATGAAGAAATGATGAAGCATCCCAAACTTGAAGAAGGAAACAGCTATCTAGGTACAGGAAGTACAGAGAGTCCCAAACAAGATGCACCCAAGCAGACACACACCAAGACATATCATAATTAAAATGGCAAAAGTTAAAGAGAATTCTAGAAGTAGCAAGAGAAAAAGAGTCATATACAAGGGAATCCCCTTAAGGCTATCAGCTGATCTCTCTGTAGAAACTTTGCAGAAGGAAGTGGCATGATATATTCAAGTGCTGAAAGGGAAAAACCTGCAACCGAGGATACTCTACCCAGCAAGATTATCATTTAGAATAAAAGGAGAGATAAATAACTTTTCAGACAAACAAAAACTAAAAGAATTCATCAATACTAAACCTACCCTATAAGAAATGTTGAAGGGTCTTCTCTAAATGGAAAAGAAGTAAGGATCTGTAGGACATGGAGATCTATAGTAAGGACTGAAGATTACTTAAATAAGATTGAAGATTACTTAAGATTACTTAAATATTTAAGTAAATACCTAAATTACTTAAAATACAAAAACAACTGAAAAATAAGTAATAAAATGGCAATAAGTACATACCTACCAAGAATTATTTTAAATGTCAATGGGCTAAAAGCTCCAATCAAAAGACACAGTATAGGGCTTCCCTGGTGGCGCAGTGGTTGAGAGTCCGCCTGCCGATGCAGGGGACACGGGTTCTTGCCCCGGTCCGGGAAGATCCCACATGCCGCGGAGCGGCTGCTACCGTGAGCCATGACCGCTGAGCCTGCGCGTCCGAAAGCCTGTGCTCCGCAATGGGAGAGGCCACAACAGTGAGAGGCCCGCGTACCGCAAAAAAAAAAAAAAAAAAAAAAAAAAAAAGACACAGTATAGCTGTTTGGATAAAAATCAAGACCCTTCAATGTGCTGCCTATAAGAGACTCACTTCCAGGCTAAAGACATACAGACTGAAAATAAGGGGATGGAAAAAGATATTTCATGCAAACGAAACAAGAAAGAGGGGTAACAATACACACAGCAGACAAAATAGACTTTAAAACAAAATCTATAACAAAAACAAAGAAAGGCATTATATAATGGTAAAGGAATCAATACAAGAATAGGATATTACTCACATTTACATATACATACCATATACAGAAGTACCTAAACATATAAAGCAAATACTAACAGACATAAAGGGAGAAATTAACGAAAATACAATAATAGTAGGGGATATATTTCCTCCCTGCAAAGTTTATCTTTAGATTAAAAAATATATATACATAACTTTTTTATACATCTTTATTGGAATATAATTTCTTCACAATGCTATTTCTGTTGTATAACAAAGTGAATCAGCTATATGCATACATATATCCCCATATCCCCTCTCTCTTGAGCCTCCCTCCCTCCCTCCCTACCCCACCCCTCTAGGTTGTTATGAAGCACCGAGCTGATCTCCCTGTGCTATGCTGCTGCTTCCCACTAGCTGCCTGTTTTACATTTGGTAGTGTATATATGTCGATGCTTCTCTCACTTCACCCCAGCTTCGTGCCCCCCCCGCCCCGCCGTGTCCTCAAGTCCATTCTCTATGTCTGTATCTTTATTCCTGTCCTGCCACTAGGTTCATCAGTACCATTTTTAAATTTTATTTATTTATTTTTGGCTGTGTTGGGTCTTGGTTGCTGTGCGGGCTTTCTCTGGTTGCAGCAAGTGGGTGCTACTCTTTGTTGCGGTGTGCAGGCTTTTCATTGTGGTGGCTTCTCTCGTTGCAGAGCATAGGCTCTAGGCACGCAGGCTTCAGCAGTTGCAGCATGCAGGCTCAGTAGTTGTGGCTTGTGGGCTATAGAGCACAGGCTCAGTAGTTGTGGCGCACAGGCTTAGTTGCTCTGTGGCATGTGGGATCTTCCTGGACCAGGGCTTGAACCCGTGTCCCCTGCACTGGCAGGCAGATTCTTAACCACTGCATCACCAGGGAAGTCCCAGTACCACATTTTTTAGATTCCACATATATGCGCTAGCATACGGTATTTGTTTTCTTACTTCACTCTGTGTGACAGACTCTAGGTCCATCCACCTCACTACAAATAACTCAATTTCGTTCCTTTTTATGGCTGAGTAATATTCCATTGTATATATGTGCCACATCTTCTTTATCCATTCCTCTATCGATGGACATTTTAGGTTGCTTCCATGTCCTGGCTATTGTAAATAGTGCTGCAATGAACATTGGGGTGCATGTGTCTTTTTGAATTATGATTTTCTCAGGGTATATGCCCAATAGTGGGATTGCTGTGCCATATGGTAGTTCTATTTTCAGTTTTTTAAGGAACCTCCATACTGTTCTCCATAGTGGTTATATAACTTTTAAAAGGCAACTTATTCCTGAGGCTTTTCTTTATTTCTGATTAAGTAATCAAAATATTTTCAGCTGTTTTTGCCAGGAATCACAAAGATGATTAAAGGGTTGGGAAAAAAAATCTATGATGAAAAGTTAAAGGAACTGGGATGATTCAGTGTGGAAAAGAGAAGACTGAGGGGCAAATTATTGCTGGTTTTCAAGTATATGAAGGGTCGGTACAGAGAGGGTGGTGACCAGATGTTCTCCACATGCACTAAGAATACAACAAGAGGAAACAGGCTTAGACTGGAGCATGACAGAGCATTTCCTGGCAGGGACTAATTCTGTTAAATTAGAATATAATTTAAATTAGAATCTAATTCTGTTAAATTGAATCATTTGTTTAAAAAAAGTGTGAATTTTTTGAGGCTTTTAAAAAGTTTGATTACATTTTTTCTATTTAAGATGGTTAAAGATGTTCTTACCTTAAGGTAGAGTGACAGATTACAGCATCTCCCCAAAGACGTTTTGATCCTATTACTATGTAATGAAGATTCCAGAGCTAAGTAACTTGGACTAGGCTAAGATCTAATATAGATATTTCCCTCTTGGCTTCCTAATAGAGAGGAATCAAAAGGGGGAAGCCACCAAATGTTGAGCTCATGAAAATGTCTCTCCCTTGTTGGCAAACCCAGCAGTATTAAAGCAAACAAACAAACAAACAAAAAAAGACAAAATTTAAAAATCTATTCCAAGAGTATTATGGGCAGACATTTTAGTATCTCAATAATGTCCTAATGTGGTGCTATGTATTTTTTTTCTTTGTAAAGGTATAACGCTTTCACTTGCTTAATGGATGATATTTCAGATTTTTAAAGAGACCATAGCAAAGAACAAATTTGAGAGAGATATTTATATGGTGCATTCCCTCTGCAACATTCCCTATGTGTGTGACAACTTAACTTGGCTACAGAAAAAGAGTGCCATGCCCAACACCACTGCCAGGACCTTTCCTTCACCTAATGGTATAAGTTTCTCTTATCATTTGGAATCTCCCAAGTCCCACAAAATGGTATTATTTTTGGAACAATAGGTACAGTAGAACGTCTTTCATCATTTAATTTGGTGGAGGCAGGGCCAAGGGGGAATATAAATCAGTAAGCCTTTGAGGAGGGGCCAGAAAATATGGCTTTAGATCCATTTATTAATGATTCATTTCCTTTCTGGTCATATAAGTGCACAGCTGGAGATGAAAGGGGAAAATAATAGAAAATTTCACCTTTAGGTGCCAATAATACATTGCACTACACTGATGGAAGAAGTTATCCAAAGTACTGTATAACATCTTGTTTATTATTTAATGTTTACTAAAGTGAAAAATGTTAGTGGTTTTCCAAACAGCCAAATAAAAATAACTCTTTGTAAATAAAAACACTGCTAGTAATGAAAAAATAATAATAGTAGGAGGCCTTAATACCGTCTGACATCAATGGACAGATCATCCAGACAGAAAATCAGGCAACGGTAGTCTTAAATGACACAATAGGCCAGTGGACTTAATGGATATCTATAGGACATTGCAGCCAAAATCAGCAGAAAACATATTCTTTTTAAGTGCACATGGAACGGTCTCCAGGATAGATCACATACTAGGCCACAAAACAAGCCTCAACAAATTTAAGAGGCTAGAAATTATATCAATCATTTTTTCCAACCACATGGTATGAAACTAGAAATCAACTACCAAAGAAAAATGGGGGAAGAACAAACATGTGGAGACTAATCAACATGCTACTAAAAACCCAGTAAGTCAGTAATGAAATCAAAGAGGAAATCAGAAAATACCTCAAGACGAATGAAAATGGAAACACAACTTTCTGAAATCTATGGCATGCAGGAAAAGCAGTTCTGAGAGGGAAGTTTATAGTGATACAGGCCTTCCCAAGAAACAAGAAAAATTTCAAATAAACAACATAACCTACCACCTAAAAGAATTAGAAACAGAAGAACAAAGCCCAAAGTCAGCAGAAGGAAGGAAATACTAAAGATCAGAGAGGAAATAAATAAAATGGA
The DNA here is from genome assembly GCF_008692025.1 of Phocoena sinus. Lineage (NCBI taxonomy): Eukaryota > Metazoa > Chordata > Mammalia > Artiodactyla > Phocoenidae > Phocoena > Phocoena sinus. The sequence continues at coordinate 7,151,566 of NC_045764.1, forward strand.
GATTGAAAAATAGAAAAGATCAATGAAACCAAGAGCTGTTTTTTGAAAAGATAAACAAAATTGATAAACCTATAGCCAGGCTCACCAAGAAGAAAAGAGAGAGGACCCAAATAAACAAAATAAGAAATGAATGAGGATAAATAACAACAAATACCACAGAAATACAAAAAATTATAAGAGAATTCTATGAACAGTTATATGCCAACACATTGGATAACCTAGAAGAAATGGCCACATTTCTAGAAACATACAATATGCCAAGACTGAGTCAAGAAGAAACAGATTATTTGAACAGACCGATCACTAGAGGTGAAAATAAACTTGTAATTTAAAAAACTGCCAGCAAACAAAAGTCCAGGACCAGACAGCTTCGCAAGGGAATTTGACCAAACCTATAAAGAAGAACCAATACCAATCCTTCTCAAACGATCCAAAAACTGAAGAAGAGGGAACATCCCTAAATTTATTTGAGGAGGCCATCATTACCCTGATACCAAAACCAGACAAAGACACTACAAAAAAGAAAATTATAGGCTGATATTTTTGATGAATTTAGATGCAGAAATCCTCAACAAAGTGTTAGCAAACCAAATCCAACAACATAGTAAAAAGATCATACACCATGATCAAGTTGGATTTACTCCAGGGTAACAAGGATAGTTCAACATTCCCAAATCAATCAATGTGATTCATCACATTAACAAAAGGAAGGATAAAAATCACATAATCATCTCAATAGATGCAGAAAAAGCAACTGACAAAATTCAACATCCATTTATGATAAAACTCTCATTGAAGTGGGTATAGAGGGAACATATCTCAACATAATAAAGACCATTCACAACAAACCCACAGCCAATATCATACTTGATGGTAAAAAGCTAAGTGTTCCCCACTAAATTCAGGAACAAGACAAGGATGCCCATTCTTGCCACTTCTACTTAACATAGTATTGTTAGGGAGTCTGAGCCACAGCAATCAGATAAGAAAAAGAAGTAAAATATATCCAAATTGGAAGAGAAGAAGTAAAACTGTCACTATGTGCAGATAACATGATACTTTATATAGTAAACCCTAAAGTCTCCACCCAAAAACTTAGAACTAATAAATGAATCCAGCAAGGTTGCAGGATATAAGATTAATGTATAAAAGTCTGTTGCATTTCTATACACTAATAATGAAATATCAGAAAGAGAAAGTAAAAAAAAAATCCCACTTAAAATCACATCCAAAAAACCAAAATACCTAGGGATAAACTTAACCAAAAAGGTGAGAGACCTATACTCTGAAAACTATAAAACATTGATGAAGGAAATTGAATATGATACAAAGAAATGGAAAGCTATCCCATACTCTTGGATTGAAAGGATTAATATTGTTAAAATGCTCACACTACCCAAGACAATCTGCAGATTTAATGCAATCCCTATCAAAATACCAATGACATTTCTCAGATAACTAGAACAGATAATCCTAAAATTCATATGCAACCACAAAAGACCCTGAATTGCCAAAGCAATCTTGACAAAAAAGAACAAAGTTGGAGGCATCACCGTCCCAGACTTCAGACTATACTACAAAGCTACAGTATTCAAAACAGCATGGTATTGGCACAAAAACAGACACGTAGATGAATGGAACAGAATAGAGAGCCCAGAAATAAACCCACGCACCTATGGTCAAACAATCTACAGCAAAGGAGGCAAGAAAATACAATGGAGAAAAGACAGTCTCTCCAACAAGTGGGGCTGGGAAAACTGGATAGCTACATGTAAAACAATGAGATCAGAACAGTCCTTCACACAAAATAAACTCAAAATGGTTTATTGATCTAAATGTAAGACCTGAAACCATGAAACTCCTAGAAGATAACATAGGTGGAACACTCCTTGACATAAATCGTAGCAATAACTATTGGATCTGTCTCCTAAGGCAAAAGAAATAAAAGCAAAAACAAACAAATGGGAACTAATTAAACTTAAAAGCTTTTGCACAGCAAAGGAAACCATTGACAAAATGAAAACACAGTCTATGGAATGGGAGAAAATATTTGCAAGTGATGTGACTGACAAGGGGTTAATATCCAAAATATATAAATAGCTTATACAACTCAGTATCAAAAACAAAAACAAAAAAACCACCAAATCAACAAGTGCGCAGAAGAACTGAGTAGACATTTTTCCAAAGAAGACATACAGATGGCTAAAAGGCACATGAAAAGATGTTCAACATCACTAATTATTAGAGAAATGCAAATCAAAACAACAATGCAATATCACATCACATCTGTCAGAATGGCTGTCATCAAAAAGTCTACAAATAACAAATGTTGGTGAGGATGTAGAGAAAAGGGATCCCTTGTACACTGTTGGTAGAAATGTAAATTGGTGCAGGCACTATGGAAAACAGTACAGAGGTTCGTCCATAGAGCTACCATATGATCCGGCATATATATCTGGAAAAAATGAGAACACTAATTTGAAAAGCTGCATCCATCCCAGTGTTCATAGCAGTACTATTTACAATTGAGAAGACATGGAAGCAACCCAAGTGCCCATAAACAGGCGAATGGTTAAAGAAGATATGATATATGTGTGTGTGTGTGTGGTGTGTGTATGTGTGTATGTGTATACTATATATCACAATGGAATATTACTCAGCCATAAAAAAGAATGAAATTCATGTTGCCATTTGCAGCAACATGAATGGACATAGAGAATATTATGCTTAGTTAAATAAGTCAGAGAAAGACAAACACTGTATGATATCACTTATATGTGGAATCTAAAAATTAATACAAATGAATGTATATTCAAAACAGAAGCAGACCCACAGATATAGAAAACAAACTTTGGGGTTACCAAAGGGGATAGGGAAGGGGGAGGAACAAATTAGGGGTATAGGATTAAGTGATACAAACTACTGTGTATAAACTAGAAAGCAACAAGGGTATATTTTATAACACAGGGAATTATAGCCATTATCTTGTAATAACTTAAAATGCAGTATAATCTGAAAAAATACTGAATCACTATGTTGTACACCTGAAACTAATATAATACTGTAAATCAACTATACTTCAATAAACAAAAGAAGCAGGGCAAAATAAAGACATTTTCAAATGTCTTTTAAACTAAGTTTGCCACCTGGAAGACATTCACTAAATGAAAGTTTAAAGGAAATACTTGGGGCAGAAAGTAAATGACTGCAGATGGAAGATTTGAGATGCAAGAAGGAATAAAAAAGACAGTGGTAAATATGTGAGCAAATGTATATGAACATTAATTGCATAAAATAATAATTGTAATTTCTAGTCAGCCTTAAAATATATATGGAATTAAATATTGAACGAAAAAAAATGTATATGTCAGGAGCAAGTAAAGGAATTTCCTTATAGTATCTTTGAGTTTTTTTAAATTTAGAGTTTAATAAATATGCATGTTTTAATTTCTAAGACAAGTCTTTAAAAGAACAGAAACACATGATATGCCACCCAAACTGGAAGAGAGGAATGTTTAGTGAATCAGAAAGAAAGGAAAAACATAGAACAGGTAAAACAAGCAGAAAATACAAGATAGCAGATTTAAACCCCAAATATCAGTGACTGTGTTTTATATTACATATTAATGGACTAAATTCTCTAGGAATGATGCAAAATTGTCAGATGTGGTTAAATGCTGTGTGTATGAGACATAACTAATAAGATTTTACTCTTATGATTTTGAAATAATTTCAAATGTGAAATATTCACTGCCAGGCTCTGGCACAGAAGAAACAAGTCCTGAAAGATGACTAGCTACCAGCTAGGCAGTGGAAAAGAAGGTATGGAGAATGGAGTGCCAGAGAACAAGGCAGAAAGAACAACAGGTGCCTTAGCCCCAGAAGTGAGATGGTGCATGGTCAGTTCAGAAACCGAAAGGATTTGGATTTGTATATGGATGGAGGGCAGAGCATGGGTGGGAAGGTGGTGAGAGAAGCAAGTATATAAGTAGGAGACAGATTGTGAATTACCTTGTGAGCAAGCAATTTGAAAGGTTTGGGACTTGATCTTAAGAACGATGAGAATCCATGGAAAGGTACACTGACCGGAATCACCTTTCAGGATGATGACTCTGACTACAAGGTCATGGCAAAGAGAAAGTTAGGAGGCTCTTGTAATGATCTAGGAGAGAAAGGATGATACTTGGGGTAATCCTAACATTAGGAAACACTTAAAGAACAGTTACTAAGGGCCAGGCATCACTCATGCTTTTAATATGTATTAAGTCTTTAATTTTCACAATTATGTGGACATTCTTTCCCCCCACATGATGAAGGTATTATTATAAAATATTATAAAATTATTATTTTATTTGTTTTTATGGCTGCACTGTGAGACTTGTGGGATCTTGGTTCCCTGACCAGGGATTGAACCCATGCCCCCTGCAGTGGAAGCACAGAGTCCTAACCACTGGACTGCCGGGGAATTCCCAAGGTATTATTATCATCTACATTTTGAAAATGAAGAAACTAAGGCACAGAGATGTTAAGTGAGTAAAAGACACATGTTGGCAAATAGTAGACCCAGACAGCCTGGTTCCAGAAGCTGTGCTCTTAAACCCCAGTATACGCCACCACGCCCTGCATTACGCATTGTGTGCCACGGCTGCTTCCACCCCTGGAGTCCATGGGATTTGGTGGTTCATTAGATATGAGGAGTGTGGGAGAGCTCCAAACAGGATGACTCCCAGCTTTCTGGCTTAGGCAACAGACAGAGTGTGTGGCGATGTCATTTCTAGAGACAGAAAACAGGAGAAGTGGATTTGGGGGAAAGATGGTGTGTTTAGTTTTGGATTGTTAAGGTTAAGGTATCTGTGAGGCATCTGTGGGGGGATTTCCAGAGAGTATTTGGTTGTAGGGATCTGGATCTCAGGAGAGTGTCTGGGAGTAGATTTGGGGATTGTCTGCATCAAGGGGAGGGCATGAGAAGGCCTGGAGAGAACTGAGAACAGTGTTCTCAACTGGGAGTGGAGGCTGGGGAGGCGTAAGAGACTCCACGCCATATCAGACGTATACGGCGGACCCTCTTTCTAGAAGAAATGCCCATGCCTATTTATTGTATTGGTGCCTGGTGCCATTGTGGGAGTGGAGGTGAGGGTTGTGGATGCCCTCTCTCAAACCCACCCATAGATTCTGTAAGGGTCAGTGGGTTTCAGATTAAGAGCGACAAGAATATGGGTGAGGACAGAGCTCCGGGATTCACTAGTATTAAATCCAAGGGAAGCCTGGATGGGGCAGCCAGGAAATTAGGAGGAAAAGTGAGCAAGAAGCCCCCTCAGGAAGAGGGCCCTCTGCTGCAGCTTGGGCCCTACACTCTGGACAGTGGTGTAGACATAATTTCAGCAGGACTGTGTTGGCTGAGGGTCTCAAAAAAACACCTACAAATGCAACTTTATAGGGAGATAATTAAGACTCTAGCTTTTTTTTTTTTTTTTTAATGTGCTGACTATTTTTGCCAGAGTGCAGTGTGGTCATGCTACAGACACATGAATGAGATTGGCAAATTCTCTGAGAACCTGCCCTTCAAAGCTACCACCGCATCCCCTCTTAGTGACTTTTAGTACATCCAGTGTTTTCTCCTGAAATCTCTCCAATATGGGTCAAGTTGCCAGAGACTCCTACACCTGCTGTTTGCCCCGCGGGCTGGAGTGTGCCTCTCCTGATTCATCCAGACTGTGGGCTTGGCCTTTGGCTCTCTGCCTTGGCCGTACAGCTTGGAGAAGTCTTGTTCTCGGGCAGAGTTGTTGTCAAACAGAGTAAAGACCAGCACTTATAATGAAGAGGCCGCTTAAGTTCAATGCCTCCCAAGTGTAGACTTCAGGCCCAGGAGCTGTGGGCGTGCAGGATTCCTGGACCATTCCTTTGCCCCATTCAGATGCGCCACTGTCTGTGGACAGCTCAGGAGAAATGGGTTGCATATTTGCTGAAGAGACCACCAGGGAATGAAGTCTGCCCGTGTAGACATCCTGTATGCATTTTATTCTAAATGAATTAGAAAGCTAAATATTTTTTCCCAAAAGTTATAAAGCTAAAAGAGAAAAGGTTATAGGAGGATACTTATGTAATGTTGGAATTGGGAAGACTTTCTAAGCAAGGTAGCCGTAAGGCCATAAGGGAAAATTTTAAATAGTAGACCCCATAAAAATTTTGTGTCTATAAAGGAGAAAATACCCTAAATTAAGCTGAATGCTAAAAACTAAACTGGGTAAAGTATTTACAGTCTGAACGATAGACAACAAACTAGGCAATGGAATATAAGCAGAGGGTCGTATCTCTCATAGGGCTGTTGTGAGGATTAAATGAGATTAAAGTGCCCAAAGTAAAAATTCTTAATAAATGACAGGTTCTATCCATGCTTTTATAAAGGGCACCTACAAATCATTTTTTAAAAAGATGGATAATGGAAAAAGGATATGAATGAGCTATTTGTGGAAAAATATAAATGCTCTGTAAACATACAAAAAGATATGTAGCCCCACTCCTGGTTAAATAAAGGAATGTTAAATCTACAGTGAAATTTTTTTCTACCTTTCAGATTGCTGGGGATGAAAAAGTATGGTTATATTTCAGGGCTGGCAAAGATGTAGGGAAATCGATGTTTTTATTTATTATTCAGTCCTTTGTTCTTCTACAGATAAGGTAATTTTTCCTCTCTGGCTCTTTTCATCTTTGATTTTCTGTAGTTTGAAAATGATTTATCCTGTTTGGTGTTCTCTGAGCTTCTTGGACCTGTGGGTTAGCACCTGCTGTTGACTTGGGGAAATCCCCAGTCATTATTGTTTCAAGTATTTCTTCCATTTCTTCCTCTCTTCTCCTTCTGGTTCTCCCATTACACATATGTTATACTCTCTGTAGTTTTCCCACAGTCCTCGGATGTTCTGTTCTGTTTTTTCCATCTTTGTTCTCTTTGCTTTTCAGGTTTAGGGGGGTCTCTGAGGTTTCCACTGCTGTATCAAGCTCAGAGATTCTTTCCTCAGCCACGTCCAGTCTACCAATAAGCCCATCAAAGACATTCTTCATTTCTGTCACAGCGTTTTTGATTCTTCTCGGTTCTTTCTTAGGATTTCCATCTCTGCTTACATCGCCTGTCTGTTCTCACGTGCTGTCTACTTTGTCCATTTGAGCCCTTAGCATATTAATCAGAGCTGTTTCGAATCCCAGGCCTGATCCTTCCACCGTCCCTGCCACGTCTGGCTCTGATGCTTGCTGTATCTTTCCCAGGCGTGTTTTTGGCCTGTTGGAATGCCTTGTAGTTTTTTCTTGATAGCCAGACATGATGTCCTGGGTGAAAGGAACTGCTGTAAGTAGGCCTTTGGTCATGCGGTGGTGAGGCGTGTGGGGCGGGAGGCATTGCGGGGTCCTGTGATCCGGCCTCAGTCTTTTAGTGAGCCTGCGCCTCTGGACCGTGAGCTCACAGATGTGAACAGGATGGCTAACGGGGGCTGGAGCCAGGTGTTTCTTTTCCCCAGATTAGTTAAACTCTGACCGTAGCCCAGCTGCTTAGGCTCTGGTTGACTAGTTTCTGCTGAGGACAGACCTTGTTAAGAAGCACAGAACGTCTGGCATTTTTCAGAAATGATTCCTCTTCCCCTCCTCTACCAGAAGCACGAGGGGATTTTTCTCTGCTCTCTACTGTGGGAACCTGACTGCGCTCCTGAGGGTGAAACTCACAAAAGCGTGGGAGACCCCTGTGACTGGGCTCCTAACTCTGGGTCTTGTTCACATGTTGCCTCCAGGGCTCTGTGAATTGCGGTCCAGGGGTTCCTGCCTGAGCGCTGGCTCCCATGGAGGTTTCCACGCGTGAGTCTCTGCTCCCAGAAGCTGTCTCCCCAATCTTGGGGGCAGCAGTTTTTCCTGTGTCCCTGCCTCCCTCCCTTAGGGGTCTCAGCAGAACTGTTGACTTTTCAGTCTGCTGGGATGGAGTGGTGATCCGTGGTAATCAGCCTCCGGGACAGGCTGATTAGCTGTACATTTTCTTTTTTGGGGGCCGCACCTCGTGGCTTGTGGGATCTTAGTTCCCCAGCCAGGGATCGTACCCACGCCCTCGGCAGTGAAATCTCGGAGCCCTCACCACTGGACCGCCGGGGAATTCCCCAGACGAGGGCCTCTCGAGAGGTGTATCTGCAGGGTTTCCTTAGTGGCCTTCTCCACCCAAGCCGACACCACTGTGGGGAGCTGGAGGCGTCTGGGCTACTTCTCGCATCTCAGTCACCCTGAGACAGTGGCAAAGCACACACCTCTGTGGGCCTGGATTTCCCCCACTGCCTCAGGGGATGGGTGTGAGATCCGAGGACAGTATGAACGAGGAAAGGAGGGGTGCTGGGCCCTGTGGTCTCCAAGGCGCCTTTTAGTTCTGACATTCTTCGATTTCATGATTTGCCAAGTTGGAAAATGGTATGCGATGCGCCTGTGCTCCTTCACCCCCATCGGGTCAGTTCTACCTCCGTACCTCCTCCTGGAGTCTCAACCCAGCCCCACAAAAAGAAAGGATGAGATGCTTTTGACTCGGAAGAAAAACAAGGCATGGAAGATGGTGTCGTTAGTGCCATTCCCAGGATTTGGAATGTCACTGCTCCAGCAGGCCAAGCTTTCTCTGGTCCGTGGCTTCCTTTTCTCTCCTGTTGCTTTTCTCCACGTTCTAGAAGGTGCGGCGCCTTCCCTCGCTGCATTCTCTCCCAGCTCCTTCTCAACCCCTACTTCTGCCACAGGCTAGCTTTCCTTCACCACCATTAGACCCCAGGATGGCCTTGGCCTTCTCCCATCACTGCCTTTTCTTCTGGAGTTCCTTGCCTATCAAAGAAGGCTTCCGTGCCTCCTGTAAAAATTTCTTCACCTCTTTCTCTACTAGCAGTTCCACGTGCTAAGGATTATTGGGAGGGGCAGCCCTCCTTGAGTTAGAAAAGGTCCATATGCTCCTTAGGGCCATATGTGGCTATCTGTCCCCAGCTCACTTAACTAAGAGGAGGGACTTTGTTGAACAGCCAGCAGGCTCCCACCGCCAGCAGCTTTCCCTAAATTTCCACATTCCCTGGCCCTGTCTGTCTGTCTGTCTCCTTTACTATCTCCACACCTCTCCCACCCCTGCCCTCTCTTCCTCCCTCTCTTCTTTCCTTCCTCATCCTCTACCGCTTTCTTTCTATGCATATGTCAATGGTAAAGAAAAAAAAAGGAGTCGGTCATGCTTTTACGCCTAGATTTTTAACTTAGGAAAGGATTTGACCTTTTCTGTCACCCAGTATCTTGATTAAGTACATCCAGAAATCTGAACTTATGACCCTTAAAAAGTTAGGAACCACTGATTTCTAGCAATTATTCTTGCTAAGTACAAAATCCAAAGTCAGTAAAATCGCTGAATGAGATCAATACTTTCCTTCCTTGATAGGTATCAGAACGAAGAAAGCTGTTTTTCTCGTGAGACAGAAAGGTAGAGAGGAATTTAATTTCCACTTCTATGAATTTAAGAACATTTTGACCTCATGCCTTCTGAGAACCCCTTCAGAAATCCCTTCTCATGCCAGAAATGGCAGTAGTGAGACGCCTAATGTATGTGGCACTTTGACCAGCAAGTCACAAAATTCTCTGTTGGGTTAGTTTTCACTTACAGGATTTATTTGTGTTCTTGTTGAGAAGCGTCATGCTAAGATTTCCACAAACTGCCTATTACCTTCTTGGCAATAAGGCAACGCACTAAAGATGCTGGACAGTAAAGATGCTGGACAGTATCCATACGGCCCAAGGCAGTTTTCATTAAAGTTTTCCTCTTTGTTTTATAGATTATGTGTGGTAACAAGAGGAACTCTGTACACCACTAAAAAATCATTCTGTGAAAGACAGAAAATAACAAGATAAATTAAGCGAAAGTAAAATAGCTTTTCCTCAATGCAGGACGTCTAGGTAGCTGCAGTTCAGAATGAATAGAAAGGTACAGGGAGGGCTTTGAAGCCAACATGCCGAGTTCATCTCCCAACTCTACCGTCTAACCAGCTCTGTGACCTGAGGCCAGTTACTGAATCTCTCTGTGCCATATGGGGTTACCGTGAGAATTCGGGAGTCTCAAATGTTAGCTGTAGTCCTTTTGGTTAGAAAGAAATACACCAACATTGTAATACATTTTGTATTTGAGCATGAAACCATAGGTGACTTAATTTTTCCTACTCAGGATATTTTCCTAAATGTTGTTTAATGAACGTGTACCACTTTCAAATAAAAAAAAAAAAAGAAAAAGAAATTCATCCAGAGTTTCCATTTCGGAATCCACTTGGATTCCATTTTCCAATGGACCCAACTTATTCTGGTAATAAATTATTCCTACCTTTATATCTTAGAGTTCTACCTCAGTTGTAACAGTAGAATTCTATTTTGTTAGTTACTAGTCATTGGTACTATTCTTACTAGTTTGTTTAGTATTATTCATCTACCCACCCATCCGTACTAGGCCTTCAGTGCTAAGTGACACAAAGACGATAAACATGGGCAGTTCTGCCTCCTTGACTTCATCGTCTTGTAAGAAGACAAGGGGCGTGAGAAAACAGAGTGTGACAAGTGCTGAAATAAAAGGGCTCTATCAGGGGAAGGACCTCTCACCCAGATTGGAGGCAGTGGAGACCGTGAGGAAAGTCTTCCTCTGAAATGTGGCCCAGTTGAGCAAGAGGAAGAGTGGAAGCCAACCAGGAAAAAAGCATCAGGCTGGCTTGTGGGGAGAGCCACATGCAGCCAGTGAGAAGCCTTAACGGTCTGAAAACAGGTCAATTAGGTGTGGAGGTTGGAAGCTTTCAGAGAAGACGCCCAAGGACTAAACAATGACAAGGTCATGAAGGGCCATGCGGAACACTGGGTGGCATCGACGCTTCATTTTCAGAATGATAGGGAACTTCCAAGAGTTTTACCAGCGAGGCAGCTTTCAGATTTGCGGTTTAGAAAGCTCACTCTGGCCGCAGGGAAGATAATGGGTCGGAAGGGACGACAGCAGAGTCTGGGAAGCCAGCGTGGAAGTTGGGTGAGGCCTGGGAAGGTCCCAAGGTCGGGAGCTTCTGTCCCTGTGGAGTTGGGGCATGACACCCTCTCCATACAGATGTTTGTCCCACACCCTGGGAAGCTGTCTGAACCCTCTGCTATTAGGATTTTGCGGACGCTTTGTCACTAGGCATGATGGATCATTAGCTCCATTTCTAGCCCCTCTCCCTTCTCTGGAGGATGTGGGGTTAGGGCTGAAAATTCCAAGCTTGATCTTCTTGGTGACCAGCGCCCATCCAGGAGCTCACTCAGAGTCGCCTCAGTGGAACAAAAGATGCGCCCAGTCCTCTTGTCACTTAGGAATTTACAAGGATTTTAGGAGCCCTGTGTCAGAGACGGAGGTCAGAGATGAATATGAGAGCAAGAGATGCTTCTGGGGGGTCTCACACTTAGGAAGTCATGAAACCGTGCCATCCAGACTGGGACTTGAACCCATATTCTTCTAACTTAGATTGCACACCTGGTCTCAGGACTTAATGAAGCTCAGGTTCTTGATGTCTCGTGGCAGAAAGAATTCAGTGAGAGGCAAAGTGATAGGTAAGAAGTGGATTCATTTAGAGAGAAACACACTCCGCAGACAGAGTGTGGGCCATCTCAGAAGGCAAGAGCGACACCAGGGTATGGGCTTCTCTGTCTTTATAGGGGTGGGTAATTTCACGGGCTAATGAGTGGGAGGAGCGTTCCAGCTATTTTGGAGAAGGGGCGGGGATTTCCAGGAATTGGGCCACCGCCCACTTTTTGACCTTTATGGTTAGCCTCGGAACTGTCATGGCGCCTGTGGGTGTGTCATTTAGCTTGGGGATGTGTTACAGTGAGCGTTTACTGAGACTCAAAGTCTAGTGGAAGTCGACTCATCCACCATCTTGGACCTATTTTGTTCTAATCAGTTTACGTGTCCTCGGGCTATGTCATTCTTTTAAAGGTTGTGCCCTGCCCCCTTCCCTCCTGTTTCAGTTCAAGGGTTTCAGGAACTCTGTGCTAGCCACTGAGGACAGATGTGTGTGTGTGTGTGTGTGTGTGTGTGTGTGTGTGTGTGTGTGTGTATAGTTTTTTTTCTATGATCTGACCCCAGAGATTATGGTTTAACTGGAATGGGGTGGGGTCCAGGCATCAGTATTGTTTAAATAATGCCTTGTGCTATTCCAGTGCACAGCCAGGCTAGAGAACCAATGAATGTGGAAGAATAAATACATAGTTAGTGAGTAATCAGCTGCTTCTTGACAAGCATCACCAAGTGCAACTTAATGGTAGAAACTAAGCAGGTTTCTGATCCCCTGGAGAGAGGGGTCCTCCCCAAGTGCTCATTCATACTGGGGATGCCCTGCCAAGCTGGGTAGCCTGGCCCTCTTGCTGCTTCAGTCTGAAACCGGCAACTGTGTGTTAGAACAGCTCTTCTCCAGTATCTAGTAGGGAACAGGATTGGGGTTCTCTTGCCATCATGGACCAAAGCCTGTGGGCCAAGTCCCAACACAGAACAGACACCCTACTATGAGTGACTGCCAATGCCGCTCTCCACAGTACCATACTGGTTAGCTGGCACAGGCACTTATGAGAAGTGGCCAAAAGGAGCTGAGAAGAAAGTGGCTTACCCATTTTTTAAGAAAGATTGGCACCGGCTATGCTCCCCATAAGGCACATTGGGAAAGCACTGGTCACACGGACTCAGTGAACCAAAACTGCATCTCATGGTCCCAAGGGCCATGTTTCTGAAGTGAGTCTTGCTGCAGAGAGATACCATCGCATTTAGAACATTCGAGCTAATTACTGAGAGCTTTCCAGATAAAAACTGCCTGACCAACTTCCCTGGATTGAATCTGAACCAGTAGCAAAATGTCAAAAGTGGCAGGCCATGGCTGACAATCAAGCTTACTTCGAGACTATGGATGGTTACTGGCTTCATCTATTCCATGTCAGTGTCCATTTCCTACCGCTGCTTTAACAGATCACCACAAACGGAGAAGTGTAAAACAACACGAGTTTATCCTGTTACAGTTCTGGAAGCCAGAAGTCTGAAATGGGTCTTATCTGGTAAAACTAAGGGGTTAGCAGGGTTGTGTTCCTTTTGGAGACTCTTGGGGCTTTATGTATTCTATGCTCCTTCCTTGCACGTCTCAGGCCTCTGCTTCCTTCATCACATCTTCTCTGACTCTGACTTGCCTTCTCCCCTCTTTAAGGTCCCGGGTGATTACATGGGGTCCACCTAGGTTTTCCAGGATAATGTCCACATATCAAGTTCTTAATCACATCTGCAGTGTTTCTTTGGCCATATAAGGTACCACATCCACAGGTTCCAGGAATAAGGATGTGGTTACCTTTGCAGACAATTATTCTACCACAGTAATTTTTTTTTTTAAAGCATTATCAGATTCAAAAGACCTCCTATGCTCAGCACCTAGTGGTGTGCCAAACCTGGAAGACAGACAGTGACAGAAATCCTGACCACAGAGGTACAGATAAATGACTTGAAACAAGTGCTAAATAAGATGACCCCAGGCAGCATAGGAAAGGCATAAAAGAGGCTTACCCATCTATTTATCCTTTCCACGATGTGTTTGTTCTGAAAAGGCACACTTTTGTTTTGTTTTTTAAATGTTCACATCTTTTGCCTAATTTTATTTTTATTATTATTATTTTTTTGCCTAATTTTAATTGTCTTGTCTTAACATTGAGAATTCATTATATACTGTGGACATAAGTCCTTTATTTTGTGTATGTTTTGCAGACTTAGTCTCCCAGTCAGTGCCTTGCCTTTTCTTTCTTTTTTAAAAATATTTATTTATTTATTTTTGGCTGTATCGGGTCTTTGTTTTTGTGCGCGGGCTTTCTCTAGTTGCGGCGAGTAGAAGGGGCTACTCTTCGTTGCGTGCGTGGGCTTCTCATTGCGGTGGCTTCTCTTGTTGCAGAGCACGGGCTCTAGGCGCGCAGGCTCAGTAGTTGTGGCACACGGGCTCAGTAGTTGTGGCTCACAGGCTCTAGAGCACAGGCTCAGTAGTTGTGGCACACAGGCTTACTTGTTCCGTGGCATGTGGGATCTTCCTGGACCAGGGCTTGAACCCGTGTCCCCTGCCTTGGCAGGCGGATTCTTAACCACTGCGCCACCAGGGAAGTCCCAAAGGCACAATTTTGAACTGGGAAAAACTAACGGAGCTTCGTGGGGCAGGTAGTTCTGGAAAACAGGACCTGAAGTTGAATGAATTGATATATGTGAGCTCGTAACCCCAAAGCTATTTAAAGGTCAGAACTTATCAATGGGAACAAAAAGTCTTATCAGTGACAAAAAAATTGTAATGAAAATGATATCTTTCAGCTAGTTAATTTCAAAGCCTCAAGACTCACTGAGCTGGGGGGACTTCTTAAGTCTCCCGGGGTTTAATTGTCTTCTTAGCACGTTAGCACTTGGGCAGTTTCTGCAGTGATGCCAGGCAGCACTGGAACACGTCTTCTCTGGTGGTGGTGGCGGGGAGGGGACCCAGAAGCTGACCCCAGGACAAGGCTCCAAGTCCCAGGAGGTGATTCAGGAGGGAAAGAGCCGCTGGCCGGGGAGTGGGGGAAGGGAGCAAGGACGGAAGAGAACCAATTGCCTTCGTCATCCAATGAGTTACTGCTGCATGTGAGCAAAGATTAACCTCAGGTTGATTCCTCCCCGGGAAGCAGGTGGCTGGGCCTTTGATACCTCTCCGCCCCAGGCACCATCATTTCTTGGCATTTCCACTCAACCCAGAGAGAGGCAAAGGACTCCAGAGGCAAGAGAAAGCCCCTCGGGCCACAGAATGCAGATCTAGCAGTTCAAAGTGATGGGCGTGGGGGGACTAACCTCTACACAACCTCTACACAACCGCTGCAATAGTTTCAAGTGGGGCTCTTTCTTCCCCTGCGTAGTACAGGAAGTCTCCTACATACGAACCTTCAAGTTGCAAACTTTCCAAGATGCGAACGTGCGTTCCATCAGTGTCAGGCGTGAGTGGAATCGCCGCTTGCCCTCCATCTCCTATCGCTGACGATCCTTCAGCTCTACCGTCGCCCACCTCCTCTCCCTCCTCCAGTCAGTAACTCTTCTTGCCGGCTCACTCGATGCCAGCCCCTGGATGCCAGCTGTTGTGCTGTACTACTGTCCTTTTCAAGGGACTGTACCGTAAGAGTAAAAATGTCTTCTTTATTTTTTGTGTTTGTTTTTTATGTATTATTTGTGTGAAAAGTATTCTAAACCTATTACGGTACAGTACTATGTAGCCGATTGTGTTAGTCGGGTACCTAGGCTAGCTCTGTTGGACTTACGAACAAACTGGACTTACGAACGCGCTCTCAGAACAGAACTCGTTTGTATGTAGGAGACTTACTGTAGTTATGCTACCACGGTTAAAACAGGAAGAACCAGACCAAGGCGGGCACCAATGGAATGCTACTGCAGTTATATTTTAGAACAGAATGGGACGATTATCAGAGACCAAGTTTCATGGCTTTTGTGTCTCAAAACATTCCATTGAAGTCTGCATTCTGGAGTCTTTTGTAAAATGACACTTACATGGTGTAGAATCAAACAGTGGATTTTTAAAAAGATAATGACAGGTAATACAAAGAAGTAAGGCTAGTAAGCGTAAATTTTCACTTTGTGGACTTCCTTGTCATCACATTCCCTCTGCCTGTTGTAGTAATAGAAAGTATTGTCCCGTCTCTGAAGTTTCTTCACATATCCTGTCTCTGGCCAACGATCTACCTGTATATTGAAAGCCAGAGTACAAATATTGTAATGTTGATGTTCTTTTTATATAATATTTCACTATCAAACAGTTAAAAACACAAGTCACATCAAACAATTAAAGTACAAAATTAAATTTAAAAATACTTGAGCTCTTAGTGATATCTTACACACACACACACACAACACACAACACACACACACAACACACACACACACAACACACAACACACACACACAACACACAACATACGTTAAGTGTCAGCCTTATACTGCAGGGCAACTAATTCAGATCCCAATTTCTAGATTTAAATTTCTACTCTGCAGCCAAGATAAAACATTCAAAATAATCTAAACTTTATCCTTATGTTTACAAACTATTTTAAGCATTATTACTTACTAACTTCTAAAAATAATACCCAAGGAAGAAATTAGGGCTAGGCCCAGGCCACAGGGGTGACTAAAGGAAGCAGTTAGACTAGAGATATCTAAATCTCTACATCTAGAAAATCTCTATATCTAGAGAAATACACGTGTATTTCCTCGTGTCCGTGTTTCAAGTTCACACCTGAAAACTCAATTTTTCATAGAAATTGAGGTCATAAACAAAGTCCTTAGCAATCTCTTCTTACCTTCTCCCCACTAGTCTCTCTCGTTCGCCACATTGGTTTGCTTCCTTGATCGTTCAGCTCGATCTTTTTGGACATTTTCCTCCCCTTCCTCTCTGAATTCGCGTTATACTTTCTTGCTCAGGTCGGCGCATTTTTGCTGTGGTTAGGTATGTTGCTTCTGGATTGTGTGACATGTACTCCACCACTGTCAAGACCCTAGTATTTCGATTTTGTGTTCCCGGCATAAAAAACAAATCCTGTCCTTCAACGTCATCTCTACAGGCAGCTACTCATCCTCCAATCCCCCACTTATAACTCACAGCTTCCAAACTGGAACACGAGCATGCCACGCATACAAAAGAACACACATCCTTTATTTTCTAGCAACATATTTTCGCTTTCTTCTGTGGTCTCGTTTATTTAGGAGTTAGCAAAAATGGGTAGCAGCCTATCTGGTAAACCTTGGCAGGCTCTCTGACACGTACATCATAGAGAAAAGCAATGCTTTCCATCACTTAGGTCAAGCCTGCCCTTTGTTGCTTCCATTACCCTCAGCAGAGAAAGGAAGAAGTTCTCAAGATACCGTTACCGCTGTCTTCCTCTTGGGGCCAAGAGGCTCTCTCATTTAGTAGGGTCCCCCAACCACCTTATTCAGTGAAGAAACGGTACACTGCTGCTTCTTCAAAATACCCACAGCACTTTATGTGGGATTGAGGAAGGAGACAGATGGGCCCAGGCTGAGCAGCTGCAACCAGCCTCCTGCTGACACCTCAAGATAAGAGGCCAGCAGGAACAGAGCCCTGATTGGGTGGAAGACAACGTGACCACATTTTTCTCATTCTTGTGGCAAAGGGGATTTTCCAGCTGGACACGTGCGCAGAGAAGGTCCTCAGTCTCGGGAGGTGCCCAAGGAGAGAGGAGCCACCAGCCCATAATATGTCCTGCCAACCTCCCAGAAACCTTCACGCTGGAATCCATCTTGGCTGAGAGATACGTGTGCACCCACCAGGAAGGACCCTGAGTCAGGCCAAATGTGGGCACGAACAGGACGATTGGCCAGAGGTAACCCAGAAGACTGCCCCCGTATAAGCGATCTCAGCCACCCCTATTGCGTGCAACTCTGAGCCTGCCTGTGTGTTCTTCAACACGTACTTTACTCCCAATAAACACTTTATGTGCTTCACAATCTCTGTCACTTTGCTGAATTCTTTCTTCAAAGAAGACAAGGACTGAGGTCCTGCTTCCAGCTGCCTCACCCTAGGAAATCGGGGGGGCTTCCAAACAGATGTGCTGGTTCTGCCTCGTCAACCTCTAGGACTTTTTCTTTCTATAACCCTTTGCTCTTTCATAATTTTTTCTTCTTGGCTTTCTACCCCTCACTCCCATTCAACCTAGGAAACCTTCGTTCCTTAGAGAATGGTGGAGGCGGGTGATATGGTCCTCAAGTCAGCGCTCCTTGGGCAGGAGATCAGTAAGCACTAATAGAGCCCATAAGGACGTGTGCTTTAGGTAAGGACAAGAACATCGCCCAAACCCTTCAGACCACTGCCAATCAAGGCAAGCCTTCAGTTACCCTCCTGTCCATCCTTTAAGGCCCACTGCAAATGCCTCTTGGGGCATGCAGCCCTTTTGGAAGATTGTCCGTGAAGGAAGAAAATTTTATCTTTCTTTAATTTTGGGGGGCATAT
The DNA here is from genome assembly GCF_008692025.1 of Phocoena sinus. Classification (NCBI taxonomy): domain Eukaryota; kingdom Metazoa; phylum Chordata; class Mammalia; order Artiodactyla; family Phocoenidae; genus Phocoena; species Phocoena sinus. The sequence goes on from NC_045764.1 coordinate 7,169,613, forward strand.
ATTTTCACTTGCGTAAGTTTTTATTGTTCGTCACTCTTAATCTTCCACTCCAAGATACAGGAATAATAAAAGCTATCAGTCACTGAACACCATTCATTCACTCAACAAACTACTACTGAGCACTACAGTGCGAGGCACTTGCAACACATGGTTTCATTTAATTCCTGAGACCATTTTCTAAAGCAGGCAGTGGCGTCGCCATTTTACACTTGAGCTCAGTAAGGGTTATGAACCTTGTTCAGGGTTCCCTAGCCAAGGAGGAGAGCCAGGATGCAAAGCCTGGGCAGGCTGATTCCAAATCCTGTACTCTAAATTTCTTGAGGTCCGGCACTTGCTTTTATATTTATCTTTTTAAAGCACCTGGCACAGAAATTTGCACATGGCAGGTACCCAATAAATATACACTGAAGAGAAATGCAAAACCTCTCTACAACTGTCAAGTCATACAGTGGATTGGATTGTTACACACACACACACACACACACACACACAACCCTCAGGTGCTTTTTGGGACTTCCCCTTTAAGGGTGTTGTTTGTGTTCCCTTAAATCTGATCTTATCTCAGTCTCTTATCTCTTATCTGATCTCAATCACAACAGTTTCTGGGGTGGTTGGTGGTGTAGGTGCATCAGCGCCTGTATGATCACCTTGCCTATATGATCCTTGGGTCTTACACACCTTTCAGGGGCATTGCCTATCCCAATCTTAAGGCAAGTGTATGAAGCTTATTTTTGAACTGCATTAAAATGCTGACGCTTGTGTTTTACAACTATTTAGAAGCCACAGATGATAGAGTAATGAAAACTCCCTTTTGGTAATGGGGACCAAAGAGTAAAATGCTAGTAGATATGAAGAAATGGATATGTGAAAGTCATAGTCATCCATCAAATCCTCATTTGATCAGTATGTTTAATTTCATTCCTTACCACCCCTAATAATCTCTACTGAATTAACATCCATTAAATGAAAGAGTCTATTACAGTTTAGCTCTGTATTGCCTCCATCTTTTTTCCTATCTACTTTTTTAGGACGTGTTAAGTAGAGATCAAAGAGTAGAATGAAGGAAGAAACAGAATATGGGGATCTGAAAAACCCATCTAAGAATTAGTCTCTGAACAATGGTGAGTTAATAATAAAAAAAACATAAAACAAAAATAAAAAACAAGTTAATAATAAACACTTTGTTGCAACCTCAGCTCTAAAAATTAAAATACATTTATGAATACTATGTTATATTCTATAATATCCTTCCGAACTCAGCCTCCCAGTATTCAGTAGAATAAATGAATTTTAAAAATCACATTATAAACTGGGGCCGTATCTAGATTTTGGTATAATCTTTGAAAAGCAAAACCATGTCTCTAGTCTCTCAAGAAAGGCTGGACACCGCGATGAAGAGTGGCCCCCGCTTGCCGCAACTAGAGAAAGCCCTCGCACAGAAACGAAGATGCAACACAGCAAGAAAATAAATAAATTAATTAATAAACTCCTACCCCCAACATCTTCTAAAAAAAAAAGAAAGTGTGGAATACACAACCAAAATCGGGAGATTTTGTCACCTAAAGAAGAATTTAACCCCTTTATAATTTGTGGTTAAAATAAGAAACAGGAAAGAAATAATAGTTCTACAGCAAACTGAATATCTGATAATAGAATTACCTTAGGGAGAGAAAATGACTCTGCTTTGATGGTCTACCATAAAAGATTCACAGCGCAGTTGTCAGTAAAAGCCAGAAAATTCTTAATGTTTCTGTGCTGAGGAACCACCTCTTGCCTCAGTCGGCCTGAAAATCATTCTTCTGGGCCTTAGCTCCCCATCAGTAAAACGAGAGGCTGGAGTAGAATTCCCTTTTAGTATTCTCTGGTTCTTTGTTGGTGGTGGGTTTTTTTGTTTGTTTGTTTTGTTTTTTTTATTAATTAATTAATTTATGGCTGTGTTGGGTCTTCGTTTCTGTGCGAGGGCTCTCTCTGTGGCAAGCGGGGGCCGCTCTTCGTCGTGGTGCATGGGCCTCTCACTATCGCGGCCTCTCTTGTTGTGGAGCACAGGCTCCAGACACGCAGGCTCAGTAATTGTGGCTCACGGGCCCAGTTGCTCCGCGGCATGTGGGATCTTCCCAGAGCAGGGCTCGAACCTGTGTTCCCTGAATTGGCAGGCAGATTCTCAACCACTGCGCCACCAGGGAAGCCCTGGTGGTGGGTTTTTTTGTTTGGTTGTTTTTTGTTTTTTTTTTTAGTGCTTTTCACCACCTAACAAACTCATATTGAGTTCAGGTTTGTAGAGGCATAAATCTTACCACAGAAACTTGCTTCACTTGTTTATATTCAATTTCATCTCGATATCCTGCGTGTTGAAATCTGTACAGATTTTCTATCTCTTCTGACCACTTTTTGGCATGACTTACTGATTTTGGTTTCACATCAGAACTAGCCATGGCTACAGAGGTCTTATTACCAGTTATTTCTGAAAGATGTGAAAACAACATTAGTAGATAACATAATAGTGACAGTTTGGGAAATCCCTTTAAGAATGGACAAAACTAGCATTTAAAAAAATTGGAGTTAAGAATCCCATTAAATATATTAGATTTTTAAACATTCAATTCCAAGAGTGAGAAGGATTCATGTTCTATTTTGGAAATAAAATCAACCCTGAAAGATACATAAAATTGCATTCAGAGTTACAGAGTGCTGTCCTAAATGCTGGAGACTAATTCTGGTATTTCAGACAACAGTTTATACATTTCTGAAATCACACTCCTGGTGTTAACTGCTCAGGAGATTGTCAAAATATCGCACCACCATTTCATTTAATCATATTCAAAACTTTATCTCCCTTTTTGTCCGTTAAGGGAATGTAAGATCAGTCTTCTCACTCTCTTCCTTTTCTTCTTACTGGGAAGCAATGGTTTCTTCCTTTTCCTTTTCTTGACTGTTTGGAAACATGCCAGTCACTGCAGTCCACTGACTTAGGCCACTGTGTCCTGATGTGAGAAGATGGACTATTGACACAGTCATTGACAGCTGTGTGGCAGTCCTGACACTGAGATCCCTGACTTTAAAACAATGTAGTCCTTAAAATTAAATTTTCAGCTCCAGTTCACGTAACAGTCTAGTCACCAAACTTGTATAGCCAGTTTTTCAAAGACATAATCTTGCACTTGTTTTTTTGGTGACTTCTTATTTTATTACCAAAATATATCATTCATTTAACATTTATTATTATATGTAATATTATATAATACCTATTATATACAATATATGTATATTTTAATATTATATATTAATATATGTTACAGTCATTTATTAAAATAAAGTGCCCAGAATTTTCACCATGATTCCTTGAATTCATTCTTCTATTTAAATATGTTTCTATTGGCTGAAATACATTAAAATCAGACCTAATAAAGTAGGTTTCATCCTGTAAATGAATTCAAATTTTTTGAACTTTTTCAGTTATATATATTACAAATGCTTATTATGTTTTTTGTTTTTTTGCGGTACGCGGGCCTCTCACCGCTGCGGCCCCTCCCACTGCGGAGCACAGGCTCCGGACGCGCAGGCTCAGCGGCCATGGCTCATGGGCCCAGCCGCTCCGCGGCATGTGGGATCCTCCCGGACCGGGGCACGAACCCGTGTCCCCTGCATCGGCAGGCGGACTCTCAACCACTGCGCCGCCAGGGAAGCCCCAAATGTTTATTATGTTAAAGAAGTCAAGCAAAACATTAAAGTACAAAAAGAGAAGGCAAAATAAGCATCACAGCAGTTAGAAATATCCATCAGGTGAACGTCATCCCAACCAAATGATGAGTTAGAAAAAAAGACTGGAAAAGTTTTATGGAGCTTCCCTGGTGGCGCAGTGGTTGAGAGTCCGCCTGCCGATGCAGGGGACGTTGGTTCGTGCCCTAGTCCGGGAAGATCCCACATGCCGCGGAGCGGCTGGGCCCGTGAGCCATGGCCGCTGAGCCTGCGCGTCCGGAGCCTGTGCTCCGCAACTGGAGAGGCCACAACAGTGAGAAGCCCGCGTACCACAAAAAAAAAAAAAAAAAGTTTTGTGAAAAGGAATCTTATAACAAATGCTTTAACAAGTGTCATAAATTTAGCTTTACCTGGATTTACCAGGAGGGAAAATAGGAAATGGAAATAAAATTGATGGGAATTGCTGAACTTCAGATAAATGTTTCTTCAGTATTAAATATTAAATGTTTCTTCAATATTAAAGGTGTAGTGTAAAAGTTCTCTAAATGGTTAATAAAAAGGCTGCTAAGTAAATAAAAGTAATAAAAGACTGTTAATAAAAGACTTAATAAAAAAGACTGTTAGGAGACTAAGTCATTTGTTTGAAGTCCATGTATAAATCACACACAAGTACTGAGTGATTCATTTCTAGGAAAAATAAGGAAATTGGTCTTATGCTTCCTCCCACCTCCTCTAGAATTGTGTTATATAAGTAACATTCTAAATGTTATGGCACTGACATTCTATTCTGAAACCATAATTCCCACAGTTGTTCAGACTGTTTAAATGAAGTCATTTGAGTCGCCCAGTTCTCACTCTGATGATGGTAGCAACCACCTAAGTGGATACATCATTAGAATTGTTGTTTGCATTTTCCCGCATGTGCACGCTAACACATATATTGATGAGAATGAAGAAAATTAATGTATTGTTACTATTTGATTTTTTAAAAATTTTGATGCTTACTTATTAATTTAGGTTCAGGCTCATGTTGCAATTTAAGGCAGTACATTGTTATGTTATTGTATAAATTTATGTAAAATTTGGAAAACCGGACGCAACAAGACATAAGCCAGATTTCGGTCAAACTTTGTCCTTCAACTGCATTCATTTTAATGGGAGGTTGACTGCTTCATTGCTGCACATATACTAATTATGACCAATAAGTGAGTTGGACACATGTGGTACAGCCTGATGATCCATTAACATATATAATTATATATTTTATATATATATATATATACATATATATATTATATATATATATATATATATATTCCACAGGAAAATGACACTAAGAAACATGGAAGAAAAAAAGGTACAAATTTAGGGTATTAAAAATACTTTCAAAATGAGTCATGTTTTTATATGAATTTAGTGGCTATAGTGTTTAACATTGGTTTTACAGTTTTCTCAGAGCAGTGATACTATCTTTTTTTTTTTTTGCGGTATGCGGGCCTCTCACTGTTGTGGCCTCTCCCGTTGCAGAGCACAGGCTCCGGACACGCAGGCTCAGCGGCCATGGCGCACGGGCCCAGCCGCTCCGCGGCACGTGGGATCCTCCCGGACCGGGGCACGAACCCGTGTCCCCTGCATCGGCAGGCGGACTCTCAACCACTGCGTCACCAGGGAAGCCCAGCAGTGATCCTATCTTAACTTTTGTTTCACCCAAGCCATTTCTGCTTGAGGCTTGTCTTTTTGATATATAATAAAATACTTTTATTTACTCAAAGTCATTCAAAAAGTATTTTCCGGGCTTCCCTGATGGCGCAGTGGTTGAGAGTCCGTCTACCGACGCAGGGGACACGGGTTCGTGCCCTGGTCCAGGAGAATCCCACATGCCGCGGAGCGGCTGGGCCCGTGCGCCATGGCCACTGAGCCTGCGCTCCGCAACGGGAGAGGCCACAACAGTGAGAGGCCTGCGTACCGCAAAAAAAAAAAAAAAAAGGATTTTCCTAAATGTTATCTATGTAACCTTTCATCATTTTCAAACATTTAATAGAGCAGAAAAATATGCTGCATTCAGCTTAACTACTGGGGAAATCGCCATTTTTCTCAGTAGAAATATGCATCCCCCTAAACATATCAGGCATTTGGGAGTTCCCTGGCAGTCCAGTGGTTAGGGCTCTGTGCTTCCACTTCAGGGGGCACAGGTTCAATCCCTGCGCAGGGGAACTAAGATCCCGCATGCCACGCGGCCAAATAAATAAATAAATAAATAAACATATCAGGCATTTCAATACTCTGCTTTCCCAAAATATCTAAAGGGGACATGAGTGTATTTTCACCATAAGAGGAACCCTAGTGGCTATACTATATGGTGATGGTGTAAATTCTTTTGGTCTCTCTTACCACTTACTACTTATTAAAAACAGAATGCAACTAAAAATAGGAAAGATCAACTTAAAATTCCTTAAAGATTTCCGTGATTCCCAGAAATTCACTGGCGGCACTAATTCTGCTGGTAGCCTTCAGCACTGCGAAAGTTAGTGGTTTCTTTAATGACAGCTGTGGCAAAAAATAATTTATATGAAATATATTTGACCTCTGTAATACTAAGCTGTGTCTGGAAAAACAGGAAATGGCAATGCCTGACTCTCTAGTTTGCAAAAAGCAAATTTTATTAAACAGTATTAGGGTTTATGTGGGTATTTTAAAATCCCACCAATATTAAGTCCGTGACAATCTGAGGTTTTAATCTAACAGAAGCCTTTGATGTAATTTCAACTCCCTTCTATGCAAAAAGCCATCACCTTCTTCTAGCTCTGAAAAGTGCTTTTACTTTTATAGTCGTATTAAAACCCCAAGAGCTATAAGAAAGGCTAATCTTCCATTTCTTTCCCCATTTTATTTTTTCTATTCCTAGACACAGCAGAATACGGGCGGAGGGGCCCTTTAACTAGCATGTAACCTGGACCAAGTCAGTTCACTCTCTCGGGCCTCTGCTTCCTGAACTGAGAAGAGGTCTCACTAGATTATCTCTACAATTCTTACACTTCCCTTCCCCAAGTTTTTGGGGGTTCAGCTGGACAACAGAATTGCTTTCCGTAACAGGCCTTGGTGGTCTATGGTCCAGGTGTGCTAGTATGCCTCTGCACAGCAGAAAGCCCCTCCTTTCGGGGACCCCGCGAGCTGACCGATGGGGCTTCTCTGGTCCCTCAAACTTTTTTCTTTCTTCTTCCAGAAATCAACAATCACGTCTGTAAGGTAAAATCTGCCTAGAGAAGGCTGAGATGGAGAAAGTATCCTAAACCCTGGGGATCAAATGACTGACCTGCAGGAGGAACTCAGAAAGGAGCCCCCAGAATCGAGACCCCGAAAGACAAAGGGGGCGCGGAAACTACGGAGACTCGAAATTAAAGACCCTTCCTAAAGAAAGAGGAAACGAGAAAAAAGAGTGAGGCGGATAGATCTCAGGTACCCAGAAGGAGCAGCGGGGCAGAAGGGGCGGAGCCTGGGCTTCGGGGCGGGGCCTAGCAGGCACAGGGGCGGGGCGAGCAGGGCCCGGCCCCGCAGCGACGCGCCCACTCACCCGTGGGTCCTGCTCGCCCGGGTAACCCTCGCTCGGCCACCCTTGAGAGGACGGGGCACCCCGCCTGGGAGCTCGCCAGTGAGTCGGGTGGTGCTCGCGTTCTCCACTCGGGATCCGTGGGCTGGGCTGGGCCAGCGAGAGGCCAACTGTAGCGGCCTCGGAGACACTCGCTTCGCCTGGCAACGCCCAGCGCAGCACGAGCGCTCAACTTATTCAGGCCCCTTTGTGCTCGCTCAGGCCCCGCCCCCTGCGAACGGCCCTTGGTGCGCAAGCGCGTGGGCGGGGCCCAGTTTGGAGAGTGAAAGTCGATCTCAGGGTGGAGCCTTGCAACTTCTCAACCCCACTTCGAGGTGGAGAGAGGACTGCTTGCCGCTGCATCAATCACAGACGGAATTCCCTAAAAAAGCCGGTCAGAGAACAGAGACCATTGGTGCTTCTGGTCCCTGATGGTAGATACCTCCTATCTGTCCCACCTCTTCTTATTTTGTTGGAATGAAATGAGCCAATCCACTGGGTCGAGCACAGTGCCTGACAGTAAACCTATGAGAAATGACACCTATAGCTTTATCTTTTCCCAACATTACCTACATTATTAATCATTTAAAAGACTGCCTATTTACTTAGAACTCACAAATTTATTTCCTTAGACCAGATCTCTCTCCAAATTCTAGACTTGTATAACCAACGTGTATTCAACGTCTATCTGGTTGTCCAAAACAACCACCCTCCGAGCACCCACCCTCAAACCTGCCCCTTCCACGCTCTCCCCCTTTCGGTAGGTGGTCCCTAGAGTCCACTTTCTCTGGCCCTCCATCAGCAAAATATCCATCCATCTGCAAAACCTGTTGGCTCTACTGATCCCATCCAGCGCAAGCCACCATCACTTTTTCCCCTCTGGTTATTGCAATAGTTCCCAATAGGCTTCTCTTGTCCCCTGCAGTCTATTCTCAACAAAACAATAGGTTCGATCTTGTTAAAACCTAAACAAGATTATGTCATTTCTCTCTCCCAATCCTGCAATGGCTTCCCGTTTTACAGAGTAAAAACCAACAAAGCCCTACAAGATTTGCATGCAATCCCTCCTCCCTTGCTCTGTAGCCGGGGATCACTCTGCTCCAGCCACACTGGCCTGGATGTTCCTCGCCCTGCTCCCACATTAAGGATTTAGGTGTAGCTGCTTCCTCTGCCTGGAATGGTCTTCATTTATTCCCTTGGCTAACTTCCTTGTTTTTAAGTCTTTGTTGATATCTCAACTTGCCCATCCCAATCCCTGTAGCTTTCTCTTCCCATCACATTCTCTATCTGTCTTACTATGTTCCCGTGTTTCTTTTTTCCACAAGACTTATCACCTTCTAATATACTATTTATATTGCTTGCTTCTTTTTTTTCCTTTTCTTAGCATAATGCTTTTTTATATTGCTTGTTTCTTTCTTTCTTTTTTTTTTTTTTTTTTTTGCGGTACGTGGGCCTCTCACTGCTGTGGCCTCTCCCGTTGCGGAGCACAGGCTCCGGACGCGCAGGCTCAGCGGCCATGGCTCACGGGCCCAGCCGCTCCGCGGCATGTGGGATCTTCCCGGACCGGGGCAAGAACACTTGTCCCCTGCATCGGCAGGCGGACTCTCAACCACTGCACCACCAGGGAAGCCCTATATTGCTTGTTTCTTAATTTTATTTTTTATCTTTCACTAGAATGTAGTTTCCATCAAGAGAGAGATCTTGTTAACTAAATTCCTAGAACAGTGCTTAGCACTCAGTAGGTACTAAAACAATATATTCTGAATAAATATATTTCACTACCACTGCCACTATGATGCTGTGGAAGCAGTACAGCATGGTGCCTAGGACATTGGCATCTAGGGCATGACCTTGGATTTGAATCTGGGTTCTACTACTTAAACTAAGTTTCCTTAATTGTAAAATGAAGACAAAGACTGTACCTATCTGATGGGGTTGTTGTGAGGGTGAAGAAATAAATATACACCTAAATGTATTTAGGACAGCATCTGGAACTGCATAAATGATGTCAATAGATATTATTATTTCCACTAGAATGTGCACTCCATTACCACATGGGCTTTGCTTTGCTCACTGCTGAATCTTTAGTGTCTAGAACAGTGTCTAGCACATAGTAGATGGTCAACAAGTATTTGTTAAATGAAAAAATGAATTCTCACTATCACATTTCCTGGAGTGTTGCAGTAGCTTCCTACCCAGACACCCAGCCCCAGACTGAGTGGTCTTTCTAAACTTGAATCCAGTGGTTCTCAAACTTTAGCATCTATCAGAATCCCCTGGAGGGAAGGTGTGTTAAAACAGACTGCCATGGGACTTCCCTGGTGGTCCAGTGGTTAAGACTCCGCGCTTCCAGCGCAGGGGGTGCGGGTTCCATCCATGGTTGGGGAACTAAGACCCCACATGCCAAGTGGCACGGCCGAACAAACAAACAAAAACAATCAGACAAAAAAAAAACCCAAAAGACTGTTGGGCCCATCCCCAGAGTTTCTGATTCAGTAGGTCTGGGCTGGGGTAGAGAATTTTCATTTCTAACCCATTTCCAAATATACTACTGGTGATGTTCTTCCAGGTGTCATATTTTGAGAAATACTGCTCTAATCTCACCTGTCACTGCCTTGTTTCAAACCACCCTGGCTTGCCACTGTCACTCAAGTTAGAGTTTCAACCCCTTGGCTTGGTGTACAAGACCTTCTTGATCTGGTCCTTTCCTTAAAGTAATTTTCTTATTGACGTGCAGTTGATGTACAAGATTATATAAGTTTCAGGGGTACAACATAGTGATCCACAATATTTAAATGTTATACTCCACTTATGGTTATTATAAAATCTTGGCTATAGTCGCTGTGTTGTACAATATATCCTTGTAGCTTGTATATTTTATACATAGTAGTTTGTACCTCTTAATCCCCTACCCCTATCTTGCCCCTGCCTGCTTCCCTCTCCCTACTGGTAACCACTAGTTTGTTCTCTATATCTGTGAGTCTGTTGCTTTTTTGTTATATTCACTAGTTTAAAAAAATTTTTTAGATTCTACAAATAAGTGATATCATACAGTATTTGTCTTTCTCTATCTACCTTATTTCACTTAGCATAATGCCCTCCAAGTCCATCCATGTTGTCGCAAGTGACAAAATTTCATTCTTTTTTTATGGCTGAGTAGTAGTTCACTTTATATATATATATGTCTCGTCTTATTTACCCATTCATCTGTTGACGGACACTTAGGTTGATTCCATATCTTGGCAATTGTAAATAATGCTGCTATGAACCTTGGAGTGCATGTATCTTTTCGAATTAGTGGGGTTTTTTTGTTTTTTTTGTTTTTTGATATATACCCAGGAGTGGAATTGCTGGGTCATATGAGAGTTCTATTTTTAGTTTTTTGAGAAACTTCCATACTGTTTTCCACAGTGGCTGCACCAATTTACATTCCCCCCAACAGTGTACAAGGGATCTCTTTTCTCCACACCTTCACCAATATTTATTTGTGTTCTTTTTGACGATAGTCATTCTGGTGTAAGGTGATATCTCATTGTGGTACTAATTTGCATTTCTCTGTTGATTAATGATGTTGAGCATCTTTTCATGTCCCTGTTGGCCATCTGTATTCTTCTTTGGAAAAATGTCTGTTCAGGTCTTCTACCCATTTTTAAATTGGATTGTTTGTTTTTTTGCTGTTGAATTGTATGAGCTGTTTAAATATTTTGTATATTAACCCCTTATAGGTCGTATTACTTGCAAATATTTTCTCCCATTTAGTAGGTTATCTTTTGGGCTTGTTGATGGTTTCCTAGCTGCACAAAAGTTTTTAAGCTTAATTAGGTCCCATCTGTTTATTTTGCTTTTATTTCCTTTGCTTTAGGAGACAGACCTCCAAAAACATTGTGACAATCTTCTTTTTAAACTTTATCATTTATTTATTTATTTGGCTGCGTTGGGTCTAAGTTGCTGCGCTCGGGCTTTCTCTTGTTGCGGCGAGTGGGGGCTGCTCTTCGTTGTGGTGCGTGGGCTTCTTATTGCAGTGGCTTCTCTTGTTGCAGAGCACAGGCTCTAGGCACACAGGCTTCAGTAGTTGTGGCACGTGGGCTCAGTAGTTGTGGTGCGTGGGCTCAGTAGTTGTGGCTCGCAGGCTCTAGAGCACAGGCTCAGTAGTTGTGGTGCATGGGCTTAGCTGCTCCGCGGCATGTGGGATCTTCCTGGGCCAGGGCTCGAACCCGTGTCCCCTGCATTGGCAGGCGGATTCTTAACGACTGCACCACGAGGGAGGTCCCACATTGTGACAATTTATGTCAGAGTGTTACGCCTATGTTTTCTTCTAGGAATCTTATGGCTTCTGGTGTTACATTTAGGTCTTTAATCTATTTTGAGTTATTTTTGTATACGATGTTAGAAGTGTTCTAATTTCATTTTTTACATGTAGCTGTCCAGTTTTCCCAACAACACCATTGAAGAGACTGTCTTTTCTCCATTGTATATCCTTGCCTCCTTTGTTGTAGATTAATTAACCATAAGTGTGTGGTTTATTTCTGGGCTCTCTGTCCTGTTCCACTGATCTATGTGTCTGTTCTTGTGCCAGTATCATACTGTTTTGATTACTGCAGTTTTGTAGTCCAGTCTGAAGTCAGGGAGTGTGATTCCTCCAGCTCTGTTCTTTCTCAAGATCGTTTTGGCTCTCAGGGTCTTTGGTGTTTCCATACAAATTTTAAAACTATTTGTTATAGTTCTGTGAAAAATGCCCTTGATATTTTGAAAGGGAATGCTTTGAATCTATAGATTGCCTTGGGTAGCATGGTCATTTTAACAATATTAATTCTTCCAGTCCATGAACATGGTATATCTTTCCATCTGTTTGTGTCGTCTTCAATTTCTTTCATCACTGTCTTATAGTTTTCCAAGTACAGGTTTTTTACCACCTTCAGTAGGTTTATTCCTAGGTATTTTATTCTTTTTGATGTGATTGTAAATGGGATTGTTTCCTTAATTTCTCTGTCCAATAGCTCATTGTTAGTGTACAGAAATGCAACTGATTTCTGTTTATTAATTTTATGTCCTGGAACTTTCCAAATTCATTGATGAGCTCTAGTAGTTTTCTAAGTGGCATCTTTAGGGTTTTCTATGTATAGTATCATGTCATCTGTAAACAGCAACAGTTTTACTTCTTCTTTCCAATTTGGATTCCTTTTATTTCTTTTTCTTGTCTGACTGTTGTGGCTAGGACTCCCAATACTATGTTGAATAAAAGTGGCAAGAGTGGGAAACCTTGTCTTCTCCCTGATCTTAGAGGAAATGCTTTCAGCTTTTCACCATTGAGTTTGATGTTAGCTGTGGGCTTGTTATATATGGCCTTTATTATGCTGAAGCATGTTCCCTCTATGCCCACTTTCTGGAGGGTTTTTATCATAAATGGATGTTGAATTTTGTCAAAAGCTTTTTATTGAGACAATTATATGATTTTTATCCTTCAATTTGTTAATGTGGTATATCACATTGATTTGTGGATACTGAAAAATATTTGCAGCCCTGAGATAAATCCCACTTGATCATGCTATATGATCCTTTTAATGTAATGTTGGATTCAGTTTGTTAATATTTTGTTGAGGATTTTTGCATCTATACTCCTCAGTGATACTGGTCTGTAATTTTTGTGTGTGTGTGATCTCTTTAATTTTGGCATCAGGGCGATGCTGGCCTTGTAGAATAAATTTGGAAGCATTCCTCCCTCTGCAATTTTTTGGAATAGGTTGAGAAGGTTAGGTGTTAACTCTTTTGTAAATGTTTGGTAGAATTCACCTGTGAAGCCATCTGGCCCTGGACTTTTGGGGAGTTTCCTTTTTATTATTACTGATTCAGTTTCATTACTGGCAATTGGTCTGTTCATATTTTCTCTTTCTTCCTGGTTCAGTTTTGGAAGATTGTGCATTTCTAGAAATGTGTCCATTCCTTCTAGGTTGTCCGTACTATTGGCATATAGTTGTTTGTAGTATTCTCTTATAACCCTTGGTATTTTTGGGTATCAGTTGTAACTTCTTATTTTTCATTTCTGATTTTATTGATTTGGGCCCTCACGCATTTTTTTCTTGATGAGTCTGGCTAAAGTCTTATCAATTTTGCTTATCTTTTCAAAGAATCAGATCATTGATCTTTTCTATATATATATTTTTTTTAGTCTCTATTTCATTTTTTTTTTTTTTGCGGTATGCGGGTCTCTCACTGCCGTGGCCTCTCCCACCGCGGAGCACAGGCTCTGGACGCGCAGGCCCAGAGGCCATGGCTCACGGGCCCAGCCGCTCCGCAGCACGTGGGATCTTCCCGGACCAGGGCACGAACCCACGTCCCCTGCATCAGCAGGCAGACTCTCAACCACTGCGCCACCAGGGAAGCCCTCTATTTCATTTATTTCTCCTCTGATCTTTATAATTTCTTTCCTTCTACTAACTTTGGGTTTTGTTTGTTCTTCTTTTTCTGGTTCTTTTAGGTATAAGGATAGGTTGTTTATTTGAGATTTTTCTTATTTCCTGAGGTAAGCTTTTATCGCTATAAACTTCCCTCTTAGAACTGCTTTTGCTTCATTCCATGGATTTTGGGTCATTGTGTTTTCGTTTTCATTTGTCTCCAGGTATCTTTTGATTTCCTCTTTGATTTCTTCAGTGATCCTTTGGTTGCTTAGTAGCATATTGTTTAGCCTCCAAGTGCTTGTGGGGTTTTTTTCTTGTAGTTGATTTCTAGTCTCATAGCATAGTGGTAAGAAAAGATGTTTGATATGATTTCAGTTTTCTTAAATGTACTGATGCTTGTTTTGTGGCCTAGCTTGTGATCTATCCTGGAAAATGTTCCATATACACTTGAAAAAAATGTGTATTCTGCTACTTTGGGATGGAATGCTCTATAAAAATCAATTAAGTCCACCTGGTCTAGTGCATCATTTAAGGTCAGTGTTTCCTTATTGATTTTCTGTCTGGATGATCTATTAATTTAACTGGGGTGTTAAATCCCCCTATTATCATTGTGTTACTGTATTTTCTCCCTTTATATATAATATATATAATATTTATATATATTTATTATAATTATATAAAAGGGAGATTATATATATCTCCCTTTATATATAATATTTGCTTTGTGTATTTAGGTGCTCCAACATTGTGTGCCTACGTACTTACAATTGTTATAATTTCTTCTTGGATAGACCCCTTGATCCTTATGTATTATCCTTCCTTATCTCTTGTAACAGCCTTTATTTTAAATTTACTTTGTCTGATATAAGTATTGCTACTCCGGCTTTCTTTTGATTTCCATTTGGGTGGAATATCTTTTTCTATCCCCTCAGTTTCAATCTGTGTGTGTCTTTGAGTCTGAAGGGACTCTCTTACAGGCAGCATATATATGAGTCTTGTTTTTGTATCCAATCAGCCACTCTATGTCTTTTGATGGGAGTATTTAGTCCATTTACATTTAAGGTAATTATTGATATATATATGTTCTTATTGCCATTTTGTTAATTGTTTGGGAGTTGTTTTTGTAGGTCTTTTTTTTCCTTCTTCTTTTGTTCTCTTGTGATTTGATGATTATCTTTAGTGTTATATTTGGATTCCTTTTTCCTTTTTTATGTGTATCTATTATAGATTTTTGATTTGTGGTTACCATGAGGTTTTTAAATAAATAAATGTGTGTGTGTGATTGTTTTAAGTTGCTGATTACTTTTAAATGCATCTTAACTCTGCATTTATACTCTCCTCTCCTCACAATTACTATTTTTGATATCATATTTAATTTCTAACTGTTTTGTGTATCCCTTAACTGCATATTGTGGATATAGATGATTTTACTTATATTATCTTTTAACTTTCCTACTGTCTTTGTGTGTGGATGATTCACTACCTTTACTGTACGTTTGCCTTTACTGATGAGCTTTTTCCTTTTATAATTTTCAGATTTCCAGATGTGGCCTATCCTTTTCCACTTAGAGAAGTTCCTTTAACATTTCTTGTAAAGCTGGCTTGGTGGTGGTGAACTGTTAGCTTTTGCTTGTCTGTAAAGATTTTGATCTCTCCATCAAATCTGAATGAGAGCCTTGCTGTAGAGTATTCTTGGTTGTACATTTTCCCCTTTCATCACTTTAAATATATCGTGCCACTCCTTCTGGCCTGCAGAATATCTGCTGAAATGTCATCTGATAGCTTTATCAGAGTTCTCTTATGCATTACTTGTTATTTTCCCTTGCTGCTTTTAATATTCTCTCTTTATGTTTAATTTTTGCCATTTTAATTACAATGTGGCTTGGTGTGTTCCTCTTTGGGTAAATCCTGTATGGGTCTCTCTGTGCTTCCTGGACTTGGATATCTGTTTCCTTTCCCAGGTTAGGGAAGTTTTTCAGCTGCTACATCTTCAAGTATGTTCTCAGCCCCTTTATCTCTTTCTTCTCCTTCTGGGACCACTATAATGTGAATATTAGTGTGCTTTATGTTTTCCCAGAGGTCTCTTAAACTGTCCTCATTTCTTTTTTTTTTTTTTTTGCGGTACGTGGGCCTCTCACTGTTGTGGCCTCTCCCGTTGTGGAGCATAGGCTCCGGACGCGCAGGCTCAGCGGCCATGGCTCACGGGCCCAGCCGCTCCGCGGCATGTGGGATCTTCCCGGACCGGGGCACGAACCCGTGTCCCCTGCATCGGCAGGCGGACTCTCAACCACTGCGCCACCAGGGAAGCCCTCCTCATTTCTTTTCATTATTTTTTTCTGTTCAGCATCAGTGATTTTCACTACTCTGTCTTCCAGGTTGCTGATTTGTTCCTTTGTATTGTTGATGCCTTCTAGTGCATTTTTCATTTCAGTTATTATATTCTTAATTTCTGGTTCTTTACAGTTTATAACTCTTTGTTAAAAACTTCTAACTTCTCACTCTGTGCATCCATTCTTCTCCCGTGTTTTTTGACCATCTTACCTATCACTACCCGGAACTCTTTCTTGGATAGATTGCCTATCTCCACTTCACTTAGTTCTTCTGGGATTTTATCTTGTTCCTTCATTTGGAACATGTTCCTCTGTCACCTCATTTTGCCTAGGTTACTGTTTTTATTTTTATGTGTCTGGTAGATTGGTTGTTTCCTGACCTTAGAGAACTGGCCTTTTGTAGGAGATATCCTGTGCATCCCATCAGCACACTCCCCTCTTGTCACCCGAGCTATAGGTTCCCTCTTATGAGGGCTGTTGGGTCCTTCTGTTGTGGCAGGCTGACTATGTAGGCAGGCTGGTAGGCTTGGTTGACCCCTGGTCTGGCTTGTTGCCAGGCCCTGCCTTGTATGGAGGCTGCCAGCCACTGGTTGGTAGGACCAGATCATGAGGTGGCTGACTGCAGAACCCTGTGTGTAGGGGTGGTCCTGGGGCTAGTGCTGACTCACTGGTAGGAGGAGTCCGGGTCCAGAAGACTTTGGAGCTGTTGCTACCCACTGGTGGGTGAAGCCAGGTCCTGGAGCTAATGCCAGTCTACTGGCAGGCAGAGTTGGCTCCTGCAGTCTGGTTGTATGGCCCGGGGTTGGGGTGGGGGTGTCCCAGAGCTGGTGTCAGATTGCTGGTGGGTGGGGCTGGTTCCTGACACAGCTGGATGCAGGGTCTGGGGCCTCTGGAAGCTTTATTGGCCTGCCAGTGGGCAGGGCCAGGGCTCAGCTGGTCCCAGTGCAGGGTCTGATCTCCTGGTAGGCAGACTGGGTCCACAGGCTGTGGAGCTGTGGTTTTCTCGTGACTGGTATCTGCTCCCCGGTGGGTGAGGATGGTCTAGAGGCTAGAGCAGGCTCGCTGGAGACTGGAGCCAGGCCCAGGGGAGTATGGGGCCAGTGCCCGCCCACTGGTGGGTGGAGCTATGTCCTGGGCCCTCTGATAGATAGGGCTGTGTCCAGTAGCGGCTGGGGGCTCAGGAGGTAGTAAGGCAGCCTGTCTGCTGGTAGGTGGGGCCGTGGGCCCATGTAGTTAGTTGCTTGGCCTAAGGCATCCCCGCACTTGCCCCTGCAGGGCTGGGTCCTGGGACTCATAAGCTAGAGAAAGGGTTCCGTACTGGTGCTTGCCAGTGCCAGTGTCCACAAGGTAGAGCAAGCTCCTAAAAATGGCTCCGAGTGTCTGTGTCTCCAGGATGAGCTGCAGTTGCCTCCTGCCTCTCTGGGAGACTGTCCAAGATCAGCAGGTAGGTTTGACCCAGGCTCCTATTAAATTACAGCTTCTGGGAATTCCCCGGTGGTCTAGTGGTTAGGACTCTGCACTCTCACTGCCAAGAGCCCAGGTTTGATCCCTGGTTGGGGAATTCAAATCCCACAAGCCGTGCAACGCGGCCAATAAAAATAAAAAACATTTCAGCTTCTGCTCTAGGTCCCGGTGTGCATGAGATTTTGTGTGTGCCTTTGAAGATTGAAGTCTCTATTTCCCCCAGTCCTCTGGCACTCCCGAGAGCATACAGTTTTCGTTTTCTTGTGATGAGAACTTTTAATACCCACTTCCTCAGCAACTGTCAAGTATACAGTACAGTATTGTCAACTATAGTCGCTATGCTGTACATTACAATTCCCGTGATTTTTTCATCTTATAACTGGAAGTCTGTACCTTCTGACCACCTTCAGTCATCTCTCCCACCCCTCCCCCACCTCTGGCAACCACCAATCTGTTCTTTGTTTCTATGAGTGCAATTTCTTTAGAGTCCACATATCAGTGAGATCATATAGTAGTAAATACCCCGAATAAATAATAATAGCTAATATTTATTGAGCTCTTACAATTTTCCAGGACGTTGTGTGGACTTCATTGTTACCACCATTTTAAGATGAGAAAGCTGAGTTATGGAGAGGTTACCTTAACCAAGGTCACATAAATAGTAGTGGCTCAGATGCAGCGCTATCCAGGGCTTGTATTTTTTATAAAAGAATAGCATAGGATACAGTAAATTTATAATGCAAGTTATTTATATTGTCAACTGAAAAAAAGAAAGCACAACCTAAAAGTTGAGACTTATGTTTTATTTGGCAGACTGAGGACTTAAGCCTGGGATACAGCCTCTCAGATAGCTCTCAGGGTCTGTTTCAAAGAGGTAAGGGAGGAGCTAGGATATATAGGAGTTTCTGCAAAAAACAAAACAACAACAACAAATCAGGTAGTCAAACATCAAAAAATTACTGCTAATTAAAGAAAAACCAGACATCTCCTTGAGTGCATTTCTATGTACGGGAGGATGCAAGAGTCTGGGCTTACTGAAATTATTCCCTTGATCTGCACCTTAACTACCTAGGGCTGGTATCCTATTTTTCTCCATCCTGAATCCCCTCAGGGTGCATTGTTGAGGGGGGGGTAACTGCAGTGGCTGATTTCTTGATGGCTGAAACGTCCCCTGCTGACTGATATGGCAAGTGACATTCTTCATCCACCCTATGGACAACGATTTACAAGTACATAAAATTAAGAAAAAGATATTCTGTACTGAGTTCCTAACAAAAACTTGTATCTACCTCAATAAGTACTTTTTAGGTATTTAACATAAACTTAATAGCAGTTTTCTGTCCTTCTGGGACAAAATAAATTGAGGACTTGGAAGTCCAAAGAGCTTTGAGATTGCAGAAGGATAGAAATTCCCAGCTGGGGAAGGAGGACATAGCAATGACTAATCATGTTTCACTCTTTTCTTTACAAGCAACTACAAGAGGCATTTCTCCTGGGACTTAGTATCCAGGTAATTGGGCTTCTTCCAAAAGTCCATTTCATTTGTACTGTGAGGATGCCAAAGTCTAGTAAGTGACTGAATCTTCCTCTACAAGAGCCAATATTACATGTGTCTGGGCTATGCTTACCCATCTTTACTATTTTATACCCTGTCTTTTAATCCTGACTCTCTGCCTTTATTCTCTTGTCCTGTATCCATTGTTTAGAGGAGGGAATAAACACGGGGACAAATAAATAAGAATATGAGCCTCATCTTGACCTGTGTGGCCAGGAGCTTCATTGTCAGAGGTAGACACACTGGATTCTGCAAATACCAGGCTCAGTGCAAGATTTGGTTTTAGGTATAGACAGCCTAGTCACAGCGACAGCCTTCTTTTATCCTATGACAAACCATCTTATGCCAAATCAAAGGTGCTGGCAATGTACACTAGGAGGGTGTTTTACTCAGATTCGTGACAATGTGTCCACACCTCCCACTCACCCCCCCCAACTTCCTCCTCTTACTTTCTTCTTCCTCTTCCTTTCTTCCTCGTCCTTAGCATTTCACCAGAATCTGTATTTGAATAGAACTGTCTCCCGTGGCTGCAGGGAACATGCCGATATTCTCTGAGGGTGGCATTCTGATTCTTGTTTTCCCTGGCTAGAACGCATTGTTACTGGATTTATTCTTACATTACCTTGTGTCTCTGTGGAAGCATTTATTTACCACGTTCTGCAAAGTTCTTGTCTCCAAATAGATTGAAAATGACTCGTAGGCGCATCTTAGTCGTCTCTGTCATCACGGCAGGGCTTGTTCGGTGCTCTGCACAAAGTAGGACCTCAAGTATTGGAGTTGTGATTAATAATACTGTGGTGTCTAAGGAGACTTGCTGCTAAGGGGCGCGGGTAATGCCATTGTGACTATTCGGTGAATGTTAATACTTTAGCAAACCTTTTCATAAAGTTGCTTTGGTGGTGAAAAAATTCCAGACCTTTCGCCCATTACCCTACCATTTTTTTTTTCTTTTATACATCTTTGTAACTTCCAAAAGAAAAAAAAAGTTAGAAAAAAGAAAAAGGTCAAAAGGGGCGGAGGTAGGGGAGACTAGCAGCTCAGCTCTCCTTGGGATCTTTACTTATCTACCCTAAGATAATGCATCTGAGCTGTGATCATCAGGGATCGTGGATTTACTCCGTTTGTAGATTACGTATAAATGGAAGCAGGGACTAAGAGTTTTCGAATCTACCACAAGCCTGATACCGTTTTCTCACACAATTCTGACGATTATCCTATAAGGTAGACATTGGGAAGGGAGAAGAAAGAGGAAGAGAAGCAAAAGAAGGCTTGCGGGATCGCAGCCGACAAGCAGGAAGTGGAATGCATCCGATTTCAAAGCCAAGCTCCGCATCCCTGGGTGGAGCCGCCTGTTCTGGGTGCTGTCTTCCTTGGCGTTCTCGTTCCTGCACAGACACGGGCAACTCTTCACCAGAGTGACACCGTGTTGTGTCAGGGTATCCGGGAGGAGCCTCACTCCTCGCGCTGCACCCTAGATTCCTCCACCCGGCCTCCCAGCTCTGAGCGCAGGTAGCCCAATTAGTTGGTTTCACTCCGCAGGTCGCGGGCTACGGGAACTGACTGGAAACTCCTTGGCGCTGCCCCCCTCCCGCCCCCCGGGCCGAGGGGCTGCTATGATTGGACGTGGCTGCGCCCGGCCGGCCAATGGTGAGGCGGCGGCAGCTTCCCGGAAGTGGCGGCGCGGCCGGCGGCGGCTGGGGCTTCCGTTGCTTTCTAGGTTGGGGGCCAGTCCGGCCGGGTGGGCGGACGCAATGAGCTGCTTCGAGGGGCAGATGGCCGAGTATCCAACCATCTCCATAGACCGCTTCGACCGGGAGAACCTGAGGGCCCGCGCCTACTTCCTGTCCCACTGCCACAAAGGTGAGCGAGCGCTGCGCGCCGCCCAGTCCCGGGGAGCCGGGTTGCGCGGGTTCGGGCCCCGCAGTGAGGTCGCCCAGGGGCTGGAGGGAGGGAAGGCGGGGGTCGGGGTCCTTCAGGAGGGAGTTCAGGCTTTGGGAGGCCAGGGGAGAGACTAGAGACTCACCTTGTCCCGGCGGGCTCTTCAGCCCGTCTGACGCTTTAATTCCTCATCGGTACCGCGGGACAGAACAGCGACCCCCAGTTGTCACTGACCCAAGCCACTTTGATCAGGCACAACTATTCGATTTTTGGGGAAGTTCTCCCAAGGCCCAATAGTCAGAGGTTGGCAAGGATTACTTAGTTCTTTCCCCATATCCTCGCGATCATGTTATAAAGACAAGTTTAGATGAAATTGTGCCATACCCGCAGACATTGATTAGCAAGCATGCACGCACTCAAACGTCCTGTCTGTAAGCTCGGCGAAGTGCAAGCTCCGCCTCCTTATAGATGTTCTTTTCCCCTATGAAAGGTTCATTTTGGTCTAGAGGTAGGATGCGGTTTACTTTACAGACAGCCAGGTCAGGCAACCAGAATACCAAGATTTCACAGCTGGAGGCGGTTAGGACTTAAGCTTGGAGCATCACCCCCTAATGATATGGTCCTGAGGCTAGATGCTCCAGGCAAGACTGGAGCGTCTCTAAAACATTTTAGCTGGTCTCCAGAGCTGGAGCACCACTAACTTCACAACCACTGTCCATTTTTAACATCTGGTATGCTGACTGACACATCACTAACTTTACCTATGAAAACAGGGTTAATATTCATTGTGCTAATTAGCACAGCCTTGGGCATTGACCAGAGATGAAGCTTAACTGAAGCGTTCTAGAAGCTGCCTCTTGGAGTGTGGACTCCCAGAGTAGCTTAAGTAGGATGCCCCCAAGCCCTCTTTTGAGGAGTGACTCAGATACATATTCACGTATATATCACACGGTGTGATTTTAAAGTAAATTACAGATATCAAAACATGCCCTTCATCACACAGTTGGTGTGAAGATCAGCTGTTGTCTTGTGTGTGGAATCACTCACTTTAACCTGGTGTAAATCATTGAAATTTCTGCTTTTGGGAAATGGCTCTGCTTTCTGGTTCTAAGTCCCTAATTCTCTCTCTTTAATGATGAAAATCTGGACCTCCTCTATCAATTTGCTAAAAAAGCACATGAGCCTCTGTGAGGGTCTTTCTGCTTCTTTTTGAGGACAATATTTTTGTTTTTGTCTTGTTTTTCATTGAGAAGCCACTGGTGGAGGAGGATATTTTTACCTTTTGTGTTGAGTCTGCCAGCATTTCTGAACTCACATGTGGTGGCCACAATTAAAGAATGGATTTGGGGCTTTGGCCTTCATGTTTTGGAGTAGTGAGTTTGGAGAATGAGTTCATCTAGAGGAATTTGTTCATTTGTTTTTGTATTTGTGTATTTATATTATTTATTGATTTTACTTTTTAAATTGAAGTGTAATTGTGAAGGCAGCGTCATTAGTTTGTACATTAAGCAAGACTCTCTCCTGTCCAGAAGTGTATACTAACTTTTCCTGCGCTCTAATCCCACGTGGGTCTGTTTTCCCAATGAGGAGGTAAACTGATCAAGGGCAAGAACTCAACTTCTGCTTTCTGAGGTTTGCCACATTACCTACTGGTGGTTTTTAACCTTTCTGGGAAACAAGACTTCTTTGGATGTGCCATGGACTGAATTGTGTCCCCCCCAATTCATATGTTGAATCCCTAACCCCCAGTGTGACTGTATTTGGAGAAAGGGCTTTTAGGAGGTGATTAAGGTTAAATGAGGTCATAGGGGTGGGGTCCTAATTTGATAGGATCGGTGGCCTTCGAAGAAAAGGAAGAGAGATCTCTCTCTCTCCACATACACACTGAGGAGAGGCCATGTGAGCACACAGCAAGAAGGTGGCTATTTATAAGGCAGGAGAGGCCTTACCAGAAACCAACCTTGGCACCTTGATCTTGGACTTTAGCTTCCAGAACTGTTAGAAATACATTCTGTTTAAGCTACCCTGCCTGAGCTGACTAATACAGAATATCTGACAAGGTCCATGGACTCTTGTTAAAAAAAAAAGCACATGAACATGTTAACATCACAGTTTGATAAAAGTTGAGGTGGGCCATGGACCCGCTTGATGCCTCTTTATGGCCCATCTGGAACCCAGTGCTGTGCTCAGGGCAGACTTGACTAAGCTCCAGTGAGGCCTGGAGGACACGAGGGGACCCGTGGCCCGAGATAGTGGCCCAGCGTGGGGGAGGACCCCTTCCGGAGACCACTTAAGATGATTTATTCTGGTCAAGGAAAAGGAAAAAGGCCCTGGAAGGGAGATGCTGGGTGCAGTCCTAGCATCACAAAGTAATCTCCCCAGATTCCCTTGACTGGGGTGGTGGGCTGGGTTGTCTTGATGGGACAGGTTGCTGCGCCCTGAGGTAGTTTGGAAGCCTGGAGCAGAGTCCTGAGTCAGCCTTGTGTTTGCCGTGACTGAGACTCTCTGGAAACCCCGATAAGGGAGAGTCCTGCCCTGGGATGCACTCATTGGCCCTAAAAGCATGGACCAGGAGTGACCTGAGGAGATGCACACTGTGAGGGGGCAGGTAGACTGTCCCGGGGCGGCACGTGTTTGGTCAACGTCGCCCACTTGAGGTGTGGTGACGGCCTTGTTTTCAAGAGTTAAGGATTGTCACGTATAAATTTGAGGGCACGTGTGTTGGTGGTAATTAGGATAATTAGATTTTCTTCTTGTGGGTTATTGTTAGGCTGTTTAACATTGTCTCCCCATCAACCCAGCTGGACTGCCTTTGCCGTTTGCCTTCATCAAGGGTGATAACAGGCAGTGTTTACATAAATTAATCAAAATGCAAGTGAAAGTCATTTTTGGTAAATGATTTGAGGAGGAAAAGACTTTCAAAATAATCTACTTGGTTATAGTTTTTTTTTTTTAAGTAAAATTAACTTTCCAGCAGCATTTATGTATTAATCTTAAAAGAGCGGGGAAAAAGTTATATAGAGAAAATAATTTTGTATAATTAGCTTTAAACTTTTAAACTTATTATCAGTTTTTAGAAAACATATAATGAAGATTGTTAATTCATGGTGAGACAGCAGTTTTCATGGCTGAATAATATTTCATTGTGCATATATACCACATCTTCTTTATGCATTCATTCATTGATGGACACTTAGGTTGTTTCCATGTCTTGGCTATTGTAAATAATGCTTCAGTGAACCTGGGGGTGCAGATATCTTTTTGAGTTAGTGTTTTTGTTTTCTTTAGTTAAATACCCGGACGTGGAATTGCTGGATCATATGGTAGTTCTGTTTTTAATTTTTTGAGGAACCTCCATACTGTTTTCCATAGTGGCTGCACCAATTTACATTCCTACCAACAGTGCACAAGGGTCCCCATTTCTCCACAGCCTTTTCAACATTTGTTATTTTTCTTTTTGATAATAGCCAGTCTAATGGGTGTGAGGTGGTATCTCATTGTGGTTTTGATTTTCCTGATGATTAATGATGTGGAACATCTTTTCATGTGCCCGTTGGCCATCTGTATGTCTTGGGGAAAATGTCTATTCAGATCTGCCCATTAAAAAAATCAGATTTTTTTTTGCTGTTGAGTTATGAGTTCTTTATATATTTTGGATATTAGTCCCTTATCAGGTACATGATTTGCAAATGTTTTCTCCTATTCAGTAGGTTTTTTCATTTCGTTGATGCTTTCCTTTGCTGTGCAAAAACTTTTTAATTTGATGTCCTTTGCTTAGTTTTGCTTTTGGTGTCAGATTCAAAAGATCACCACTAAGACCTATGTCAAGGAGCTTACTGCCTGTTTTCTTCTAGAAATTTTATGGTTTCAGATCTTAGATTCAAGTCTTTAATCTATTTTGAGTTAATTTTTGTATGGTATAAGATAATGGTTAGGTTTCATTCTTTTGCATGTGGCTGTCCAGTTTTCCTACCACCATTTATTGAAGAGACTGTCCTTTCCCCATCATATATTCTTGGTTTCTTTATCATATATTCTCAGTAATTGACACTATATGTGTGGCCTTATTTCTGGGCTTCCTATTCTGTTCTGTTGATCTATGTGTTTTTATGCCAGTACCATACTGTTGTAATTACTATACATTTGAAACAATACATTTTGTAACCAGGGAGCATGTCTCCAGTTTTGTGTTTTTTTCAAGATTGCTTTGGCTATTTGGAGTTCTTTTGTGGTTCTATAAAAATTTTATGATTATTTGTTCTGTTTCTATGAAAAATGCCATTGGAATTTTGATATGGGTTGCACTGAACCTGTTGATTGCTTTGGGTAGTATGGACAATTTAACAGTATTGATTCTTTCAATCTGTGAGCATGGAATAGCTTTACATTTATTTGTCATCAATTTCTTTTATTAATGCTTGTAGTTTTCAATATACTGGTCTTTACTTCCTTGGTTAAATTTATTCCTACATATTTTATTCTTTTTGATGTAGCTGTGAATGGGATCGTTTTCTTAATTTCTCTTTCTGATGGTTATTTGTGTGTAGAAATGCAGCAGACTTCTGTATGTTGATATCCTGCAACTTTACTGAATTCCTTTATTCTAACAGTTTTTTGTTTTTAATAGATTTTTATTGGAGTATAATTGCTTCACAATACTGTGTTAGTTTCTGTTGCACAACAAAGAGAATCAGCCATATGCATACACATGTCCCCATATCCCCTCCATTTTGAGCCTCCCTCCCACCCTTCCTATCCCACCCCTCTAGGTCATCGCAAAGCACCAAGCTGACCTCCCTGTGCTATGCTGCTGCTTCCCACTAGCTAACTATTTTACATTCGGTAGTGTATATATGTTGTTGTTTTTTTTTTAACTTTCGAATTTTATTTTTTTACACAGCAGGTTCTTATTAGTTATCCATTTTATACATATTAGTGTATATATGTCAATCCCAATCTCCCAATTCGGCAGTGTATATATGTTGATGCTACTCTGGCTTTGCCCCAGCTTCACCCTTCCACCCCATGTCCTCAAGTTCATTCTCTATGTCTACATCTTTATTGCTGCCCTGCCACTAGGTTCATCAGTACTGGTTTTTTAGATTCCACATATATGCGTTAGCATGTGGTATTTGTTTTTCTGTTTCTGACTTACTTCACTCTGTATGACAGACTTAGGTCCATCCACCTCACCACAAATAACTCAATTTCGTTTCTTAATGGCTGAGTGAGATTCTATTGTATATAGGTACCACATTTTCTTTATCCATTCATCTGTCAATGGACACCTAGGTTGCTTCCTAGTCCTGGCTATTGTAAATAGTGCTGCAGTGTGGTACATGACTATTTTTGAATTATGGTTTTCTCAGGGTATATACCCAATAGTGGGATTACTGGGTCGTATGGTAGTTCTATTTTTAGTTTTTTAAGGAACCTCCATCCTGTTTTCCATAGTGGTTATATCAATTTACATACCCACCAACAGTGCAGGAGGGTTCCCTTTTCACCACACCCTTTCCAGCATTTATTGTTTCTAGATTTTTTGACAATGGCCATTCTGACCAGCATGAGGGGATACCTCACTGTAGTTTTGATTTGCGTTTCTCTGATAATTAGAGATGTTGAGCATCTTTTCATTTGCCTCTTGACCATCTGTATGTCTTCTTTGCTGAAATGTCTGTTTAGGTCTTCTGCCCATTTTTTAACTGGATTGTTTGTTTTTTTGATATTGAGCTCCATGAGCTGTATGTATATTCTGGAGATTAATCCTTTGTCTGTTGTTTTCATTTGCAAATATTTTCTCCCATTCTGAGGGTTGTCTTTATGTCTTGTTTATGGTTTCCTTTGCTGTGCAAAAGCTTTTAAGTTTAATAAAGTCCTATTTATTTATTTTTGTTTTTATTTCCATTACTGTAAGAGGTGGGTCAAAAAAGATCTTGCTGTGGTTTATGTCAAAGAGTGTTTTTCCTATGGCTTCCTCTAAGAGTTTTATAGTGTCTGGTCTTACATTTAGGTCTTTAATCCATTTGGAATTTATTTTTGTCTCTGGTGTTAGGTAGTGTTCTAATTTCATTCTTTTACATGTAGCTGTCCAGTTTTCCCAGCACCACTTATTGAAGAGGCTGTCTTCTCTCCATTGTATGTTCTTGCCTCCTTTGTCATAAATTAGGTGACCATATGTGTGTGGGTTTATCTCTGGGCATTCTATCCTGTACATTGATCTATATTTCTGTTTTTGTGCCAGTACCAAACTGTCTTGATTACTATAGCTTTGTAGTATAGTTTGAGGTCGGGGAGCCTGATTCCTCCAACTCCATTTTTCTTTCTCAAGCTTGCTTTGGCTATTTGGGGTCTTTTGTGTTTCCATACGAACTGTAAATTTTTAAAATAATTCTGTGAAGAATGCCATTGGTAGTTTGATGGGGATTGCATTGAATCTGTAGATTGCTTTGGGTTGTGTAGTCATTTTCACAATATTGATTCTTCCAATCCAAGAACATGGTATCTTTCTCCATCTGTTTTATGTCATATTTGATTTCTTTCATCAGTGTTTTATAGTTTTCTGAGTACAAGTCTTTTGCCTCCTTAGGCAGGTTTATTCCTAAGTATTTTATTTTTTTGTTGAAATGGTAAATGGGAGTGTTTCCTTAATTTCTCTTTCTGATTTTTCATTGTTGATGTATAGGAATGCAAGAGATTTCTGTGCATTAATTTTGTATCCTGCAACCTTGCCAAATTCATTGATTAGTTCTAGTAGTTTTCTGGTGGCATCTTGAGGATTTTCTATGTATAGTGTCATGTCATTGGCAAACAGTGACAGTTTTACTTCCTTTCAAATTTATTCCTTTTATTTCTTTTTCTTCTCTGATTGCTGTGGCTAGGACTTCCAAAAGTATGTTGAGTAAGAGTGGTGAGAGTGGACATCCTTGTCTTATTCCGGATCTTAGTGGAAATGCTTTCAGTTTTTCACCATCAAGTATGATGTTGGCTGTGGGTTTGTCATATGTGGCGTTTATTATGTTGAGGTAGGTTCCCTCTATGCCCACTTTCTGGAGAGTTTTTATCATAAATTGGTGTTGAATTTTGTCAAAAGCTTTTTCTGCATCTATTGAGATGATCATATGGTTTTTATTCCTTAATTTGTTAATGTGGTGTATCACGTTGATTGATTTGCGTACATCGAAGAATCCTTGCATCCCTGGGATAAATCCCACTTGATCATGGTGTATGATCCTCTTTATGTGCTGTTGGATTCTCTTTGCTAGTATTTTGTTCAGGATTTTTGCATCTATGTTCATTAGGGATATTGGTCTATAATTTTCTTTGTTTGTGATATCTTCTTCTGGTTTTGGTATCAAGGTGATGGTGGCTTCGTACAATGTATGTGGGAGTGTCCCTCCCTCTGCAACTTTTTGGAAGAGTTTAAGAAGGATCGGTGTTAACTCTTCACTAAATGTTTGATAGAATTCGCCTGTGAAGCCATCTGGTCCTGGACTTTTGTTTGTTAGAAGATTTTTAATTACAGTTTCAATTTCATTACTTGTGATAGGTCTGTATGTATTTTCTAATTCGTCCTTTTTCAGCCTTGGAAAATTGTACCTTTCCAAGAATTTGTCCATTTCTTTGTGGTTGTCCATTTTATTGGCATATAGTTGTTTGTAGTAGTCTCTTATAATCCTTTGTATTTCTGCAGTGTCACTTGTGATTTCTCCTTTTTCATTTCTAATTTTATTGATTTGCGTCCTCTGCCTTTTTTTCCTTGATGAGTCTGGCTAAGGGTTTCTCAATTTTTTTTATCTTCTCAAGGAACCAGCTTTTAGTTTTATTGATCTTTGCTATTATTTTCTTCATTTCTATTTCATTATTTCTGCTCTGATCTTTATGATTTCTTTCCTTATACTGACTTTGGGTTTTCCTTGTTCTTCTTTCTCGAGTTGTTTTAAGTGTAGGGTTAGATTATTTATTTGAGAGTTTTCTTGTTTCTTGAGGTGAGATTGAATTGCTCTCAACTTCCCTCTTAGTACTGCTTTTGCTGCGTCCCATAGGTTTTGGGTCATTGTGTTTTCGCTGTCATTTGTTTCTATGTATTTTTTAATTTCTTCTGTGATGTCTTGGTTATTTAGTAGTGTACTGTTTAGCCTCCATGTATTTGTGTGTTTACAGTTTTTTTCCTGTAACTGATTTCCAATCTCATAGTGTTGTGGTCAGAAAAGATGCTTGAACTATTTCAATTTTCTTAAGTTTTCCGAGGCTTGATTTGTCACCCAAGATGTGATCCATCCTGGAGAATGTTCCATGTGCACTTGAGAAGAAAGTGTATTCTGCCACTTTTGGGTGGAATGTTCTATAAATATCAATTAGATCTATCTGATATATTGTGTCATTTAAAGCTTGTGTTTTCTTACTTATTTTCTGTTTGGATGATCTGTCCATTGGTGTAAGTGGGGTGTTAAAGTCCCCTACTGTTAACGTGTTACTGTCTATTTCTCCTTTCATGGTTGTTAGCATTTGCCTTATGTATTGACATGCTCCTGTGTTGTGTGCATATACATTTATAATTGTTATGTCTTCTTCTTGGATTGATCCTTTGATCAGTATGTAGTGTCCCTCCTTATCTCTTGTAACAGTCTTTATTTTAAAGTCTATTTTGTCTGATACAAGTATTGCTACTCTAGCTTTCTTTTGATTTCCATTTGCATGGAATATCTTTTTCCATCCCTTCACTTTCAGTCCATATATGTCCCTAGGTCTGAAGTGGGTCTCTTGTAGACAGCATATATATGGATCTTGTTTTTGTATCCATTCAGCCAGTCTGTGTCTTTTGGTTGGGGCATTTAATCCATTTACATTCAAGGTTATTATCAATATGTATGTTCCTATTACCATTTTCTTAATTGTTTTGGATTTGTTTTTGTGGGTCTTTTTCTTCTTTTGTGTTTCCTGCTTAGAGAGGTTTCTTTAGCATTTATTGTAAAGCTGGTTTGGTGGTGCTGAATTCTCTTAGCTTTTGCCTGTCTGAAAACCTTTTCACTTCTCCATCGAATCTGAATGAGATCCTTGCTGGATAGAGTAATCTTGGTTGTAGGTTTTTCTCTTTCATCACTTTAAGTATATCCTGCCACTGCCGTCTGGCTGCAGAGTTTCTGCTGAAAAATCAGCTGATAACCTCATGGGGATTCCTTTGTACGTTATTTTTTGTTTTTCCATTGCTGCTTTTAATATTTTTTCTTTGAATTTAATTTTTGTTAGTTTGATTAATATGTGTCTTGGTGTGTTTCTCCTAGGGTTTATCCTGTACGGGACTCCCTGTGCTTCCTGGACTTGGGTGACTATTTCCTTTCCCTGTTAGGGAAGTTTTCAACTATAATCTGTTCAAATATTTTCTCAGACCCTTTCTTTTTCTCTTCTTCTTCTGGGACCCCTATAATTTGAATGTCGGTGTGTTTAGGGTTGTCCCAGAGGCCTCTGAGATTGTCCTCAATTCTTTTCATTCTTTTTTCTTTATTCTGCTCCTCGGCAGTTATTTCCACCAATTTGTCTTCCAGCTCGCCTATTCGTTCTTCTGCCTCCGTTATTCTGTTATTGATTCCTTCTAGTGTATTTTTTATTTCAGTTATTGTGTTGTTTATCTCTGTTTGCTTGTTCTTTAGTTCTTCTAGATCTTTGGTAAACATTTCTTGTATTTTCTCGATCCATGCCTCCATTCTATTTCCGAGATTCTGGATCATCTTTACTGTCATTACTCTGAATTCTTGTTCTGGTAGGTTGCCTATTTCCTCTTCATTTATTTGGTCTTGTAGGTTTTTACCTTTCTCCTTCATCTGTGACATATTTGTGTGCTGTCTCATTTTTTTTTTTTTTTTTTTTTACGAGTGGGATTGTGTTCTTGTCTTACTGGTTGTTTGGCCTGCGGCTTCCAACACTGGAGTCTGTAGGCTATTGGGTAGAGCTGGATCTTGGTGCTGAGATGAGGAACGCCATGAGCCCTCACTCTGATGAATATTCCCTGGGGTCTGAGGTTCTCTGTTAGTCCAGTGGTTCAGACTTGAAGCTCGCACTGCAGGAGCTTGGGCCCGACCCTGGGCTTCTGATCCAAGATCCTGCAAGCTGCATGGGGTGGCAAAAAAAAAAAAAAAAAGAGAACAATAACAAAGTAAAAAATAAAATTAGACTAGGAAACTAACAGATATGTTAGAAAGAATATAAAAATAAAAATATAGATGAATCAACTGGAAGGTACATCAGTACCACAATAGTAAAAAAAGAGGAGGAGGGAAAAGAAGAAAAAAGGGGGGAAGGCCTTGGCTGTGGAGGGCGGGGCCTAAGCAAGGGCGAGGTTTGGGTGGTGTGCGGGGTCTATGCTCAGGACCCACAGGGCTGGAAAAGGCCCTGGGGGCCGTGTGGGGTGGGGCTTAGTCTCAAGGAACAGAAGGGGCCCAGGCGTGCCCCTCACCCCTGGTCTCAGAGGGCAGGGGACCTCACCTGGGAGCCCAGCAGGCTTCCTGGGCTCTAGTGGGCGGGGCAATCGCCCTCCGCTCCTCTCCTGCTCCTCCTGGATGACCCCTCCCACCTGCCTCTCCTGATCTCCCCAGCCTCCCTCCTATCCTCCAGGACCCACGTGGCCTGGATCAGGCTTTTGGGGGGGTGGGTACTGGTTTGGGAGCTCAGCAGGCTCCCTGGCCCAAGTGGGCCAGGCGATTGCCCTCCACTCCTCTCCCGCTCTTCCCAGAGGGCCCCTCCCTCCTGCCTCTCCTGATCTCCCTGGCCTCTGGGGCACTGATCCTGTCTGGCATCCACTTCTCCTCCCCGCTCAGTCCCCCTACATCCTACCGGTTCACTTTGGGGTTCCTCCCGTCTCCTTGGGCGTCAGAGTCCCCCACCCGCGGCCTTCAGGCACCCTAGTTGTGGGGAGATGCTAACTCTGCATTTTCCCACACTGCGATATTGACCAGTGTTCCTCTAACAGTTTTTTGATGGAGTCTTTAGGGTTTTCTATATATGTATCATGTTGTCTGTAAATAGTGCCAGTTTTACTTCTTCCTTTCAACTTTGCATGCTTTTTATTTCTTTTTCTTGCCTAATTCCTATGGCTGGGATTTATAATATTATGTTGAATAAAAGGGCAAGAATGGGTGTTCTTGTCTTATTTCTGATCTTAGAGAAATAGCTTTCAGCTTTTCACCACTGATTATGATGTTTGCTGAGAGCTTGTCACATATGGCCTTTATTATATTGAAGTTTGTTCCCTCTATACCTGATTTATTGAGAGTTTTTATCATAAATGGATGTCAAGTTTTGTCCAGTGCTTTTTGTGCATCTGTTGAGATGATTATATGGTTTTTTATCCTTCATTTTGTTCATGTGATTATAACATTGACTGATTTGTGGATGTTGAACCAAATTTGCATCCCTGGAATAAATCCCACTAAATCATGGTGTATGATCCTTTTAATGTGTTGTGGAATTCTGTTTGCTAATATCTTGTTGAGGATTTTTTTCATCTATGTTCATCAGGGATATTGGTCTGTAATTTGTGTGATGTCCTTGTCTGGTTTTGGTATCAGGGTAATGCTAGCCTCATAAATTGAGTTCTTTGAATGTTTGTAGAATTCACTAGCAAAGCCATCTGGTCCGGGACTTTTGTTTGTTGGATTTTTAAAGTTACTGATATTAGTAGAGATATTTAGTATCCTTACTAGTTATCAGTCTATTCCGATTTTCTGTTTCACCATGATTCAGTCTTGATAGGTTGTATGTTTCTAAGAATTTATCCATTTCTTCTAGGTTGTCCACTTTGTTGGTGTATAATTGTTCATAGTAGTCTCTTACCCTTTCGTTTCCGTTTTAAGAGTTGTAATAGCTCCTCTTTCATTTCTGATTTTATTTATTTGAGTCCTATCTCTCCCTCCCTCCCTCCCTCCCTCCCTCCCTCCCTCTCTCTCTCTCTCTCTCTCTCTCTCTCTCCCCACTTCTCCTTTGTTGCTTAGTCTAGCAAAGGCTTGTCAATTTTGTTTACCTTTTCAAAGAACCAGCTCTTAGTTTCACAACTTAGTTTCTCTGTTGTCTTTTTAGTCTGTTTTTAATTTAATTTTGTTCTAATCTTGGTTATTTCCTTCCTTCTGCTAATTTTGGGCTTTGTTTGTTCTTCTTTTTCTAGTTTCTTGAGTTGTAAAGTTAGGTTGGTTATTTGAGATTTTTCTTGTTTCTTGAGGTAGGCATTTGTCTCTTGACCTTCCCCCTTAGAACTGCTTTTGCTGCAACCCACAAATTTTGGTATGTTTTATTTCCATTCTCAGTCGTCTCAAGGTATTTTAAAATTTCTCTTTTGATTTATTCTTTGACCCATTGGTTGTTCAGTAGCATGTTGTTTAATCTCCACTTATTTGTGAATTTTCCAGTTTTCTTCTTGTAATTAATTTTAGTTTCATACCATTGTAGTTGGAAAAGATGCTTGATATGATTTTAATCATCTTAAATTTATTGAGACTCATTTTGTGGTCTAATATATGGTCTATCCTGGAAAATGTTCCATGTGCACTTGAGAAGATTGTGTGTTCTGTTGCCTTTGCATGAAGCGTTCTTTATATATTTGTGAAGTTCATCTGATCTTATGTTTAGGTCCAATGTTTTGTTACTGATTTTCTGACTGAATGATCCATCCATTGACTTAAGTGCGGTATTAAAGTCCCCTGCTCTTACTGTATTGCTGTCTATTTCCCCTTTTAAGTCTGTTAATATTTGCTTTTTGTATTTAGATGTTCCTCTGTTGGGTGCATAAATGTTTACAAACGTTATATCCTCTTGTTGGATGGACCCAACAAGAGGATATAACATTTGTAAATATTACATTATCATATGTAATATGATAATGTCTCTTATTAGAGTCTTTGTTTTAAAGTCTGTTTTGTCTAAGTATAGTTACTCCAGCTTTCTTTTGGTTTTTATTTGGAATCAGGATAATTAGAATTGGTTTGATTTAACTAAGCAATTTCAAAATGTTTGGTTCTTGTTATCTGGGCTTTTGCATGCTAAAGATTCAAAATGTAATATTATAATGCACTATATATTTAATGTACCATTTAGTTTAAATGTTACCTTTCTTTAAAAGTCACCTTTCTGTGTTTGTTAATTTGGCAAGCTGTGGAGCAAGCCTCTGTGGGTAGCAATAACCCACCTTTCAACACAGCAGTCACAGTAGGCTGAGAAGATAGTGAAACTCTTCTTATTCTGGCCTAAGCCTGAATGGTTTTCTCGAGGATTCCATGGAAGCAAACTTGAATTTCCAGATGGACTAACTTTAGTGACTGGAATTGAAGAGGTCACAGAGAGCATGGTCTGAAGGGTGGTTGGATTGAAATGAAAGAAGAGAGTAAAGGAAAGTGATGGAAGCAGTTCTGAATGAGGTCATGCATTCTTCTGTGGCTACTCTGAGTGATTTAGACTCTGCCCTAAGATGCAGAGGATCATTCTCCTTTTAAATGGCTTCTGTTGGCTCAGAGATGGTCAACTTTTAGTGGTTCTTTTCCTATTTTCAGTGGATTCTTCATCTGCAGAAGCAAGAGCCAGTAGCTCATACAAATCAGTGCTCCTATAAAAGTGAACCTCTCATTTATTTTCTCTTAAAAGAAAGCCTAAAAAGAACAGACAGCTCAGTTTCCTTGGGCCAAGGAATCCTCTGAAAAAAATAATGTATTTATGATTTCTGATTATTTTGTTTTCAGATCACATGAAAGGATTAAGAGCCCCTAGCTTGAAAAGAAGGTTGGAGTGCAGGTAATTTCTTTTCTTTTCTTTTTTAAAATTATCTATTTGGCTGAGCTGGGGCTTAGCTGTGGCATGTGGATCTTTAGTTGCAGCATGTGGGAACTCTTAGTTGTGGCATGTGGAATCTAGTTCCCTGACCAGGGATTGAACCCAGGTCCCCTGCATTGGGAGCGCGGAGCCTTAGCCACTGGACCACCAGGGAGGTCCCCAGGTAATTTCCTTTGCTATTTATTTGTGTGTTCTATTTTTTTAAGTAAAAATTTTAATTGAGCTGTAACATCTGCATAGAAAAGTACTTATATCATATGGGAATAGTCTGATGAACTTTTACAAGTGAACACATGTGTAGTGTCTGCCCAGTCCAAGAAATAGAACAGCATCAATATCCTGGGACAGAACCCTGCCCCTCCCCCAGTCAGTCTTCCCCACCCACAGGTACCCTCTCTTCTGACTTTTGTCATCATCGTTTAGCTTTGGTTGTTTTTGAACTTTATTTAAATAGAATCATACTGAATAGACTCTTCTACTTGTTTTCTTTTACTTAACATTATATTTGAATGATTCATCCATGCTATTGGGTGCAGTAATAGTCTGTTCATTTTTATTTCTGTAATAGTGTGTCTGTGTGTGTGCGTAAATGATTGTTCCATTATGAAGAGTCATATAATATTGTTGGATCCTTTCTTAAAGCTGAGTTATTGCATTCTTTTCCTGCAGTCATTGCCTAAGTCAGATTCCAAATTCTCAAGATATATGCAGTTGACCCTTGAACAACACAGTGGTTAGGGGCACCGACCTTCTATGAGGTCAAAAATCCACATATAACTTTATAGTTGGCCCTCCCTATCCTGGTTCCGCATCTGTGGGTTCAACTAACTGCAAATTGTGTAGTACTATGGTACTTATTTAGTGAAGAAAAAAACCCGTGCGTAAGTGGACCCTCACAGTTGAACTCCATGTTGTTCAAGGGTCAACTGTATATAGAAAGGACCCTATTGACTTTTTGACTATTTGATCTTTGACTTAGCAGGCTTCTTTGCTAAGTGATATCAATAGTCTGTGTTTTTGATAATGGTAGCTAATATTTATTAAAAATATATATTCATGGGCTTCCCTGGTGGCGCAGTGGTTGAGAGTCTGCCTGCCGATGCAGGGGACACGGGTTCGTGCCCCGGTCCGGGAAGATCCCACATGCCGTGGAGCAGCTGGGCCCATGAGCCATGGCCGCTGAGCCTGCGCATCCAGAGCCTGTGCTCCGCAACGGGAGAGGCCACAACAGTGAGAGGCCTGCGTATCGCAAAAAAAAAAAAAAAAAGAAAGAAAAAAATATATATATTCATACTAGATGTTGAAGATACAGTAGTGAGGAAAATAGGCAAAAATCCCTCTCTTCCTGGAGCTGACATTCTCCTTAGAGCCTCTTGATAATCTTTTGAATAGATACTATTATTATTTCTATCTTACAGATGAGGAAACTGAGGAACCAGAAGGGTTAAATTAGTTGCCCAAGGTCACGCAGCCAGTAAGTGGCAGGACCAGGATTCCCACCAGGTCTGTCTGATTTTAGAGCCTATATATTAGTTATCTATTTGCTGCGTAACAAACTACCCCCAAACTCAGTGACTTATAACAACGCTAATCATGTATTCTCTCTGTCTGTTTCTGTGGGTCAGGAGTTCTGACAGGGTACAGTGGGGATGGCTGGTTTCTGCCTGACTGGGTGTCGTATGGGGGCTGACATTACCTGAAGGCTCATTCATTCAATGTCTGACATCTGGGCTGGGGAGACTCAAACAGTTGGGGCACTTTGAGCATCTCTGTCTCTAAAAAGTAGCTCTTCAGCATAGTGGTTTCAGAATAGCAGGACTTCTTAAATGGAAACTAAAAAAAAAGTGTATGTCCCAAGAGAGGGCCAGTGGCAGCCATACTGCCTAGAGATCTAGCCTCGAAAGGCCTGCTGTATTATGTCCATCACATTCTGTTGGCTAAGGCAGTTACAAAGCTCTGTCCGGGTTCAAGGGGAGGTTAACACAGACGCCTCCTGTCAGTGGGAGAATTTCCACGACCACTTTGTAAGAAGATGGTGTGTGGTTAGGGTGTATACGTCAGTGTGGGCATCTCTGGAAAGTATGATCTGCTGTAGACTGCATTCCTAACCTCTGAACTGGAGTGTTGAATTTTTAAAGTTTGTCATGAAGTTGGTTTCTGCCCACTAGACATAAACAGAATGGATTTATATGAAGTAAAAGGCAGACGTCTCCTGTCCCACTTCCCTTTCTGCAGAGGTAGTTTACCATTGGGTGGTATCTCTCCAGGCATACCTGATTGTCTAAAACCCGTGTCTTTAAGATGAGGATGGTGAGGACCAGCCTTTGAGGAGGTCGGAGGACACAGTATTTTCCCTCCTCTGCTTCTTGCCCATCCCTTTATAGTCTCGATGGGACTGAGGTGGGCACTGGAGTATTGGCCTGCCAGCTCAGTTTCTGAATTATTCGAGGCAACTGACATACTTTGAAACATATTTCCTAGTCACCCAGATGTCTCATTCTCGATTTTTTTGGTCTCTTGTTTTCAGCTTGAAGGTGTACTTATACTGTTCGCCTGTTACTAAAGAGCTGTTGTTAACGAGCCCGAGGTACAGATTTTGGGAGAAACGAATTGTAAGTTTTAGTTTTTGAATGACACTAATTCTTTTCAAGTGGGAAATATGTTTTGAGGTGTATTGAGCAAAGCATCGGCATTATTCAAAGCCCGCTTCCTCCACACTGTATGTACCCACAGTAATCACAGTGTTGCCGGTTAGCCTTTGTAATTCATTAGTTTGGAAGAGGTTGACATTTTATCGCTGCTGATTTTCCTTTCTTGTCCCTCAACGTGTTGACCTAGATTCTTAGTTTTGTCTAATCTCACAGACTCTCTTGCTGAGTTACGTTTTATTACTTTAAAGTATAAAACATTCATTAACGTAATTGATAAATCCTTTTATTTAGATCATGGGATAGATTAGGAAAAACAAACAAAATTTATGGGTTATAATAAGAAAGAGATAACAATCAGAATGAAAATAGAATGGGTAATTTTGAATCTGGCAGAAGAAAACGGAGCTATCCAACAGAAGGTGAAGGGGAGAAAAAAGCATGGCACGTTGAAAACGCGAAGGTGGTGGCACAAGTTCTATTAGAACAGTTATTGCTACGAATATGAATGAATTTTCTTCAACCCTGGATCAAAAGACAAATTCTTGGTTTAGGCTAAAAAAAAAAAAAAGATCCACCAGTCTTGGTCTACAAGAGACATAAATTACTCTAAAGGAAAAATGCAGGTTAAAGGGGAAAAAATAAAAAGGAAAAAATATAATGAACAATTAGAAGCTAAACATGCCAGAGTGGCAACTTTTATATCATACAGAGATTGAAGGCAAAAAAAAATATCATAAGCGTCAAAGAAGATGTTATTTACTATTAAAAGGAACAACCTTTTAATAGTATCAAGAAGATATGAACATAAATGCAATTGACAAAGTAGCCTCAACCTGGATACAGTAATACCTGACCACCCAGAGCTTGATCAGAGGAAGAACCACGAGGAGTAGATAGCATTAGGGTTTGTGATATGGATTAAACCGTCAGTAATTGGGGGTGCTGGCAGAGAAGTCTGAACAAGCATCACCAAGAATGTTTGATGTCTGATTGCTGGCAGCTTTCAGCTCCCACCTCCACTTGCCCCACATCTGGGCAAACTGATTTAAAAAAAAAAAGCCTGCCCCTTCCTTGGCGCCTACATGGATTTCAAACATGCAAGCCCAGGCCCACCCTGTAACCATGATAAAAACCAGGCCACCTGCTCCCATTTTCTCAGGTCACACAAACCACTTCCTCCCAGCCTGGTTTCTACCCTGCTCTCCCCAGATAGTCCCACAGCGAACATACCGCAGTGTTTTCACACTCTCTTGGTTCATGTGTGGCATCTTCAGTCTTAGCCTCTGATCTGTCAGTTGGGTGGGATCCGTCCCCCCTCTGCAGAGGGACACAACAGCAAGGCTGTAACCTTGGCCTTGGTATTAGGCCTGAAGTTACTGTGGGTCAGTCTGGCCAGCAGTCAGGAAGGAAAGCTGAAAAAGAAGGAGAGAAGAGCAGAGATAGGCTGGAGTCCACAGGGACAAATGGGGACCCATGTCTGCCTCCCACTCCTTGGTCACTGAGTTCCACACACGTGGCCCAGGGCTCCAAGAAGCTCGGGAGGATACCCAGCGGAAGACGGAGCTGCCGCCGTACTGCCCATGTCAGTGAGGTAAGCCAACAGATCAACAGCGTACCTGAGCTGTTATAATTTCTGGTGCCTTTCAGAGCATTGAAAAATGGCTGCTGGTTCACTTCTGCCTTCCAAATCTCACACAGGTGTTTCTTGTGGCCACCGCTAACCTGGAAGTGTACGTGGAAGGGGCTTGTAGGATCATTCCAGGTGAGCTGAGTGGATGTAGTTCAAGGCCACCTCATAATCTAAGGGAGAAAGGGGCAACTCAACAGTGGTAGCTGGAGAGCTTACCAGACCACTCTCAGAAGCTGAGAGATGAAGGAGACAGGAAGTAACTGAATATACAGAAGATTTAAATGGCGTAATTAACACATGCGAACCAATC
Organism: Phocoena sinus; assembly: GCF_008692025.1. Lineage (NCBI taxonomy): Eukaryota > Metazoa > Chordata > Mammalia > Artiodactyla > Phocoenidae > Phocoena > Phocoena sinus. Next base: position 7,208,920 of record NC_045764.1, read on the forward strand.
GAAACACAGAGCTTTAAACCGAACAGAGAAGAGATCTTTGGGTAAACTTGGAATGTTTATCAAAACTGAGCATGTACTACGTCACTAAAGAAGTTTCAAGAACTCCTAGTGATCTGTTCTTTTACCATAATACAATGATGTTGGAAATCAGACATACAAGGAGAGTTAAAATCATCCCATACATATGGGAGCTAAATGCATACCACAGCAACTCTAGGTTAAAGAGAAAATTGTAAAGAAAAACATACAATACTTAGGACTGATGGACAATGAAAGTGTGACATGTCAAAGTGTGTGGAGCACAGCTAAGTTAGTACTTGAAGGGAAATTGAGAGCATTAAATGCATTTCTTAGAAAACAGACTGGAACTAAATGGAATAAGTCTTTGACTCAAGAAGAACGAAAAGGAGCAACAAAGCAAACCTAAGGATATGTGAAAGAAGAAAATAATAGAGAGAAAAGGACGGGTTAGTGATATAGAGACTAACGACCACAGAAGATAAAAGGGAAGATTAACAAAAGTAAAAGCTGCTTTCTAGAGAAATAGAGGTAAATTTAGGGACTTCCTGGTGGTCCAGCGGTTAAGACTCTGTGCTTCCAATGCAGGGGATGCGGGTTTGATTTCTGGTTGGGGAACTAAGATCCCACATGCCGCACAGTGTGGCCAAAGCAAAGAAACAAAACAAACAAAAGAAAACAAAACGAAATAGAGATAAATCTTGCCAAGATCGATTAAAAGAACAAAGATGCATATAAAAATACAGAATGATAAAAAGGAAAATACCTATTAATAATAGCAGTGCCTTGTCTTGAAAATTAATACGATAGTATATTCAGTAATTTAGACACAGTGGATAAATACTGGAAAAGTAGGAAAACACCAAATTGAGGGAAGAAAAGTAGACCACTTGAATAAAGAAGTAGGCGTCAAAGACATTAAAACAGTTTTCAAAGATCTCTTCTTCAAAAAAGCCCCACACCCAGATGGTTTTATAGGTGCGTTTTGCCAAATGTTCAAAGAACAAATGGTCCCTATCGTAGGAGAGACTAAAAAGATAAGCTGCTCAACCTCACTGGCAGAATGGATAGTGATAGTAAATGGGGGGAAAAAAGGCCATTTCACGTGTGAATATCCTAATTAAGGTCATAGCTGACTGAATCTCACAGTATTAAAAAATAGTGTATCGTGAATGCAGTGTGTTTATTCCAGAAATGCAAGGATATTTTCACACCTGAATTTCAGTCACTGTAAATCTTATGACATCAGTGGGCTAAAAAGGTGGGAAATTCTGTTTATTCATCAGCTACTTACTGGATGCCTCTCTGTGCTCCTCACTCTTCTAGTAAAATGTGCACGTACACTCCGACCTTTTCATAGCAGCTCAAATCTGTGAATTAGGCCAACACACCATGGACTGATGGCAGACTGTGTTCTGCAGCAGAAAACCTAAACACATAGAATACATGGGGAGGTGAAGGGAGGAAAATTGAATTCATAGATGTAGAACTGCTGTGTCTGAGGATGTGGAAGTTTATAAGGCGTTCAATCCATATTGCCACATCAACTTCAGGAAAGGTACTGTATTAGCTTTATCGTGTTTTGGGGCTGTTAAACCATTATTATAGTGAAATCAGAAATTGTTCCACAGAGAGTCTGTAACGTCTCTTAGTTCCCTTTCTGTGTTTGAGATGGCAAAGGCATATAAAGCCACGAAAACCCATGAAAATGTATAATGCAATGTATACGTGACCTCTTATTTTATTTTAATAGATATCCATTGAAATTGAAACTCCTACCCAGATATCTTTAGTCGATGAAGCGTCAGGCGAGGTAACTAAATATTAAATACTGTGTTTTTAAAAATTATTATTATCTCAGCATTAAATGATTGTTTATCTTTCTCCTTGATTTGATTGCTCATGTAACCAGGAACAAAATTTATAGTAAATGAGTGAGTTTGTAGGGAAAAAACGTTTGTGATGTATTTATTTTCTGCATCCGAAGGACTGGACCATGTGGGAACTGCTTCTGTTTAGTATCACATGCTAACTGTAGGAGCTCCATAGAAATGATGTTACCATACAGTGTGATTGTCACATTTATTAAGTTTATTATAATGTTCAGGATATAAAACCGTGCTTGATGTTTTTGCAGCAAATTTATGTATATTGTGATTTTCTTTTCTGAATCATTTTCGTATTCAAGAAAAAGACATCGTCCAAGTGGATCCAATTTATTTTTTTGTCCTTAAATTTAGAGGCAGGTACTTTTGTGTTGTGCATTTATCTTTTTTAATAGTAAGTGGGAGTACCAGCCCACCTTTTCTGTATTTATTTATTTTTATCTCATAATTATACCTAGGGCTAGGCGGTGTTTTCCTATCTTATGGCAAATCTAGTTAATATTTGTTCCGTAGCCCCATTAGAACCTGCTCTGTGGACACGTTTAACTCTGAAGGGTGTCCTTGGTGGTGTGACTGTGATGGGACAGGGGCTGACATTTCACATGTCCTCCCTGGAGGAGATCAGGCATTGGAGTACTTCTAGACTTACTGTCCTGAGGGAGGGGAAGGGGATGGCCTGAACCTTCCTAAATACCATCCTGAGCTCGGTTAGCTGACACTTTTGGGGATATGCTGTCAGTGCCCGGTGGCCTGTAATGTGTGTTGGTGAAAGGCTTTCTCAGAATCGGGCACTGGGCGGCAGGTAGCTCTTGGTGAGCTGAGTCCAGCCACCCCGCTCTTGTCCTTTCCATTTCTGCTCTCCCACTGAGACTTGTGTGTCTCCAGCTCCAACCAGCGAGAAAGCCCCTTCTAAAGGGCCTTTGGAACGAACGATGTCAGACATCCAGGGGGAGTTACCATGGTCGAGTGGGGAGCTGACGCATCCAGAGCTCTGCCCCACCACGTACTGAGCCCCGAGAGGCTGTAGTGCCCATGAGGCTCCGCCTAACAGGACAGTACAGCGTGCTGCATGGTGACTTGGGACCAGGCTGCATCAGACTTTTTTTTTTTTTAACTGTCCATGCGGCTTGCAGGAACCTAGTACCCTGACCAGGGATTGAACCCGTGCTCCCTGCAGTGGAAGCGTGGAGTTCTAACCACTTGACTGCCAGGGAATTCCTTTTTATTTTTATTTTTTTAAATAACAGCTTTATTGAGACATAATTCACATACCGTACCATTCACCCCAGTTAAAGTACACTATTCAGTGGCTTTTAGTGTATTCACAGAGTTGTGTATCCATCACCACAATCAATTTCAGAATATTTTCATTGCCCAGAAAGAAATACGGGACCCTGTTTCTCCCTCCCCCCAGCTCCTGGCCACTGCTAGTCTAGTGTAAGTCTCTATGGATTTGCCCATTCTGGACATCGTATTTAAATGGACTCATGCAGTATGCGGTCTTTCGTGACTTCTCTCACTTTGCATAATGCTTTCAGTGTTTATCCATGGTGTAGGATGTATCAGTTCTTCATTTCTTTTTTTGGCCAAAGAATATTCCATCGTATGGCTAGACCACATTTTGCCGGTTCAATCGTCAGCCAATAGACACTTTGGCTGCTTCTACTCTGGCTAGTGTGAATAATGCTGCGGTGAACGTTCGCATTTTGTGTGGACCTAAGTTTTCGCGTCTCTCGCGTGTATACCCAAGAGTGGAATTGCTGTGTCACACTGTGACTCTACGTTTAACCATTTGTTTGTGGGTGAGGATTCCGCTTGTTTCCAGGGTTTGGAGAGTGGGGAAATGAGGAGAAAGGTACACCACGTTCTTGGGAAGTAGTTGTGTGTGTTGTATTCAGGAGGGCTTTGTTTAGCTGGGTCCTAATGATAACTTGTATGATTATTATTTTCTTCTTTTATTTTCTTTTTAGAAGGAAGAGATTGTTGTGACTCTCTTACCAGCTGGTCATTGCCCAGGATCAGTTATGTAAGGGGGCTCATCTATTTTGCCCGTTTATTTTATGTAGATATGTATTATATTTGTAGAAATAAACTTGTAGGGTCTAGAAAATAACCTGTACAGGGAGGTTCGAGTCTTATGATGGCAATTCCTGTAATCTTTGCTTCCAAATTGAACTTGGGGGACTGAGGTGCAGGTCACGTTCGAAACGTGGCTTTCTTACAATGGAAGTCTTCAGTAGCAGTCTTTCCACTGGCTTTGCATTTTCCCATCACATGGATTTTGCCAAGTGCTTCCTGCAGCTCATTTTTCTCATGAGCAGGGATGATCTCAGTACACAGTGGAAGGTGCTGATGTATTTCAGAGGACATTTCTTGCAAACTCAGCGATATCTCCATCATGTTATTATTTTCCCCCTTTGGGAAAAGGTGCAGCTGAGTGCCTGGTGTGGTTTAGTGCTGTGGAAGTCCATTATCATAGCGGCTGTGCTTGGCAGGCAACATGGGCTGTGGGTTTAGTATATATTTGCTTTCTTAGGATTTTGTCTGAGACTTAGAAGTCACTGAGGTCTGTACCCTTTGCAGGTTTTTATTTCAGGGCAACAATGGGACCGTCTTGTACACGGGAGACTTCAGATTGGCAAAAGGAGAAGCTGCCCGAATGGAGCTTCTGCACTCCGGGGGCAGGTACTCTGGGCTTTACGTAATTCTTGAATGTTAAGGCTGCACTGTTTTAAAGGTTTTATTGTTCTCCCCCCTCCCCCCAAATATGAGCCTTTGTTTCTATTAGAAATCTAACTCGATTATAATAATATTTGTAACAGTAAAGCAAACTTTTCCTCTTGAAACGAGGTAATGGTGACATTCCGTGTGCTGACTGCGGTAGTAGTTACGTGAATTGGTCACAATTCTGAACCACATATGCAAAACCTGTGTTATTTTGTTATATGGAAATCATTTCCTGACAAAGTTGTTAATAAAAAAAAAATTCCAAATGGAACATCCATTTGGATGTCTTAGATTTTCTCTCTCTAACGAAGAGTTTAGATTTTATCCATATTTTATTTCCCATGAGGTGAGTCACACCCCTTGTTTCATTTTTGTTTTCAGAGTGAAAGACATCCAGAGTGTGTACTTAGACACGACTTTCTGCGATCCGAAATATTACCAAATTCCTAGTCGGGTACGTCTCCCTGGAGCACGGCCCGCATTTCTTAGAGGGAAGCTTGTGAGATTACAGATCGCATGGTGATTGTCTCCATTTGCGTGAATATCTGGGAATCCTGAGAATGGAAAAGCGTTAACTGCCTTTGAACCTTCCTGCCCAGGAGGAGTGTCTGCACGGGATCCTGGAGCTGGTTCGCAGCTGGATCACGCGGAGTCCATACCACGTAGTGTGGCTGAGCTGCAAGGCCGCCTACGGGTACGAGTATCTCTTCACCAACCTCAGCGAGGAGTTCGGAGTCCAGGTGCCTGACGGCTCTTTCTTTCCTCTTGGTCCTGTCCATCCTCCCAACTCTGCCTTTTCCCTCCTTCCCCCTTTCCCCCCAAAGCACCCCCCGCCAGACTGGAAACCGTGACAGCGTTTGTCGTCTTTGTTTATTCGCTTCCTCTTGGGAGGAATTGACAGTGGGAAGAGCCCTTTGGTGAAAAGTCCCCTAAAGGAAGTAGTTTTTCAAAACTGTGGGTCATGAAATAAATTCAGTGTTTGTGACCAGCAATGAGAATAAAATTGAACTAGGAAATATCTGAGTGTATTGCCTACAGTCAGAATAAACATTGTCTTGTGAAAATTTATGTGGGGAATCAGACACGTACATATCTAGATCTTCCTCAACTTAACCACAGGGCTACGGCCCAATAAATGCATCGTAAGTTGAAAATCTCATTGAGTCAAAATGTATTTAAATACCCCTGACCCACTGAACACCATAGCTTAGCCTCAGCTACCTTAAACCTGCTCAGACTTGAGGACACGGGGAGGGGGAAGGGGAAGCTGGGACGAAGTGAGAGAGTGGCATGGACATATATGCACTACCAAATGTAAAATAGACAACTAGTGGGAAGCAGCCACATAGCACAGGGAGATCAGCTCGGTGCTTTGTGACCACCTAGAGGGGTGGGATAGGGAGGGTGGGAGGGAGACGCAAGAGGGAAGGGGATATGGGGATATATGTATACATAGAGCTGATTCACTTTGTTGTACAGCAGAAACTAACGCGACATTGTAACGTAATTACACTCCAATAAAGATGTAAAAAAAAAAGTGCTCACAGCACTTGGATTAGTCTACAGTTGGGCAAAATCACGTAACGCAAAGCCTATCTTACAGTAACGTGGGGAGTGTCTCGTGTAATTTATTGAGTGCTGTAGTGAAAGTGAAAACCAGAATGGTTGCCTGGGTCCAGAACAGTGGTCGGTGTGTGGACGGTGGCCGTTCACCCGCGTGATCACGTGGCTCACTGGGGCGGCAGCTTGCTGCGGTGCTGACCAGCATCACGAGAGAGGATCATACCGCCAGCTCAGGAAAAGATCGTAACTCAAAATCCGAAGTCCGTTTTCTACTGGATGCATATTGGTTTCTCACCATCGCAAAGCTGAATAATCCTGGGTCGAGCATCCCAAGTTGGGACCGTCTGTACATACATGCTGCGTATGCATCCTCGGTTGCCATGGAAACATATTTCTTACTGGGGGTCATGGCCAGAAGTGTGTGAAGAACACTGTCCTGAGGCACTGAGCCCCCTCCCCATGGACGATTCACATCAGGTCAGGCTGGGAGCCAGTGTTCACCCGTCCCTTCCAGGTGGCTCGATGCTGGGCTCTCAGGACCCCGGGCAGCCGGGTGAGCATGCCAAGTGCTTCCTGCAGCGCCCACTTCCCATGAGAGGAGATGGAGTTTTGGTGGCGACTCTGGACAAAACGAAACGCTGGAACGAGTCGGACATTTAAATTCTACTTCATTCATCAACTTTTACTATCTATCCCCCAGCTAACAGACTTGTGCTAAGAACTTAACACTTATATACAACGTAATTTAGTAAAACTGAAAAGATTTAGTGCTTCTGCATTTGCAATTTTAAAAATTCCTCCCTCCCTCCCTAAGCCCTTACTTCCTAAGCCATTCTTTCCTTAATTTCTTCCTTCCTTAAGTTTTTGTGTCCAAATGTTTTTGGTGTAAAGCTGCCGATTCTCCATTTTGGGAAGGACTTGCTTTCATTCTGAGATTGTCGTTCTTATGTTTTTTGGTGTTCAAACGGTCCTTTAAATTAAAATCACAGTGGTGATAGGTTGTGTGTGTGCACACATTTTACTATTTGCTTTTTTTTTTTTCTCACGTCCTCTCTTGGCAAAATATAAAGGTAGCAACCACTTACGAGTCCCAAATTTGTTTTGTGAATTTTAGTGGTGTGTGAAATCGAAAAGACTGGAAGCTCCTCCAGCTCTGAGGCCTCATAGGGAGAAACCCTGGGCTGAGGAGGGGTCCAGGGATGGAGGTGGGGGAAGAGAAAGCAGGCCTTAGGAAGGTGACCCTGGAGGCACCCCAGAGTGAGCCCTCTTTCAAGTCTCTTAATCCCTCTGTAGGGGTTAGAAACAATTCTAGAGAAGGAATTTTAAAAGGGAGAACAGTGAGGTTTTTTAATTTAAAAATTTATTTATTTATGTCCATGCTGGGCAGCATGCGGGATCTTTGTTCCCCGACCAGGGATCGAACCTGCGCCCCCTTGCAGTGGAAGCGTGGAGTCTTAACCACTGGACCACCAGGGAAGGCCCTGGTGAGGTCTTTTGATAGAGGGACCTAAGAGATGATTTATGGCAACCTTTTCAAGCATCTTCATTTTTGTGAGGATGAAAGTTTCTCCCTGTTTCTCTGTACATCTCAGAATTTGCCGCTTTTATATCCTTCTTAGGCCAGAAAAGTCAATTCCTTGTTACTTCTTGTTACTCATTAGTAAACAGGTAGTGAGAGGAATAAGGATAAGTTACAGGATATCACAGGATAAGTAAGAAGTCATGCTCGGGTTCTTTTTTAATTTATTTATTTACTTTTGGATCTGTTGGGTCTTCGTTGCTGCACGCGGGCTTTCTCTAGTTGCGGCGAGCGGGAGCTGCTCTTTGTTGCCGTGCACAGGCTTCTCATTGCGGTGGTTTCTCTTGTTGCAGAGCACAGGCTCTAGGTGCGTGGGCTTCAGTAGTTGCAGTACGCAGGCTCAGTAGTTGTGGCTCACGGGCTCTAGGTGCGCGGGCTTCAGTAGTTGTGGCGCACGGGCTTAGTTGCTCTGCGGCATGTGGCATCTTCCAGGACCAGGGCTCGAACCTGTGTCCCCTGCATTGGCAGGCGGATTCTTAACCACTCCTCCACCAGGGAAGTCTCATGCTCGGGTTCTTGCTATAGCTGTCTTGGTATTAATTACCACAGCGATTTAACATTATTCTAAAGTGTTTTGTTATTCAGACTTCAAAATGAGCATACTTTTTTGAGGAGTGCTATTTCATTATCCTTGTATTAATTTAAGTACTTGCTGTTTACTCAAAACTACCCAGAAAACGATTCAAGTAAAACCGACATGTGGGTTTTAACAATTTAAAACGTATTCGCTTTAAAATTCTAAAGGTGGCTGAGGTTTGTTTTGTTTTGTTTTGCTTTTTTGCATCTGCCCTCCTCCTTTTCATCCAATAACAAGGTGTGTGGAAAGGGAGGACCTGGGTCTCCACTTCCTCGTCCCACTGGCCTCCCTCTCCCCCAGCTGCCCGTATGCAGCGTGTTGTGTGTGTCTTCATGAGCAAGTGATTCATTTGTTTAGTATTTTATTTTATTTATTTTTTGGCTGTGCCTCATGGCTTGCGGGATCTTAGTTCCCTGACCAGGGATCAAACCCGGGCCCCGGCAGTGAAAATGCCAAGTCCTAACCACTGGACCGCCAGGGAATTCCATGAGCAAGTGATTCTTGATTGTTCTCTGCAGTACACCCCATATTTAGAATAAAGCTTGACATAGAGCAGGTGCACAATAAATGTGAATCGAATGACTCTTGATGGATCGATCCAATGAAATCCACCAGCCGAGTCGCCAGACTTCATTACCACCCACAACGGGTGGTAACGCAGACTGCTGGAAATGGGATCTCAGCGTCCTGCGTTGAAATAGCTGAAAACTAGGCTTCGAAGAAGAAGAAAGACTTAGTTTTAACTGGATGATTTGCCCTTGCCTAATTACCCTTAACACTTTATTTACAGGAAATACAATTCCAATAATGTGCTTTATTTGTATTGTTTTCCTCAGGTTCACGTGAATAAATTAGACATGTTTCGAAACATGCCTGACATTCTTCATCATCTCACAACAGACCGTGACACTCAGATCCATGCGTGTCGGCATCCAAAGGTATGTGGTGAAGTGTTTCTCTTATTGTTTGTGTGATCCATGAAAAACAGAATTTTAGGTCCAGAAGGAATCTCAAATTCCATTTTGTTGGCTCTTCAGTTTACAAACGTAAAAACTGAGGCTGAGATCTTGTTCGTAGATCAATGTCATGCAACTACACATCACTGTATTCCATTACCGTAAACTTCCTAATTAGGAAACAGACACAGATGTTCAGTACTTTTAATTTTTTTTTACATCTTTATTGGAGTATAATTGCTTCACAATGGTATGTTAGTTTCTGCTTTATAACAAAGTGAATCAGTTATACATATACATATGTTCCCATATCTCTTCCCTCTTGCGTCTCCCTCCCTCCCACCCTCCCTATCCCACCCCTCTAGGTGGTCACAAAGCACCGAGCTGATCTCCCTGTGCTATGTACCTGCTTCCCACTAGCTATCTATTTTACGCTTGGTAGTGTATATATGTCCATGCCACTCTCTTGCTTTGTCACAGCTTACCCTTCCCCCTCCCCATATCCTCAAGTCCATTCTCTAGTAGGTCTGTGTCTTTATTCCTGTTTTACCCCTAGGTTCTTCATGACATTTTTTTCCCTTAAATTCCATATATATGTGTTAGCATACGGTATTTGTCTTTCTCTTTCTGACTTACTTCACTCTGTATGACAGACTCTAGGTCCATCCACCTCATTACAAATAGCTCAATTTCGTTTCTTTTTATGGCTGAGTAATATTCCATTGTATATATGTGCCACATCTTCTTTATCCATTCATCTGATAATGGACACTTAGGTTGTTTCCATCTCTGGGCTATTCTAAATAGAGCTGCAATGAACATTTTGGTACATGACTCTTTTTGAATTATGGTTTTCTCAGGGTATATGCCCAGTAGTGGGATTGCTGGGTCATATGGTAGTTCTATTTGTAGTTGTTTAAGGAACCTCCATACTGCTCTCCATAGTGGCTGTACCAATTCACATTCCCACCAGCAGTGCAAGAGTGTTCCCTTTTCTCCACACCCTCTCCAGCATTTATTGTTTCTAGATTTTTTGATGATGGCCATTCTGACTGGTGTGAGATGATATCTCATTGTAGTTTTGATTTGCATTTCTCTAATGATTAATGATGTTGAGCATTCTTTCATATGTTTGTTGGCAGTCTGTATATCTTCTTTGGAGGAATGTCTATTTAGGTCTTCTGCCCATTTTTGGATTGGGTTGTTTGTTTTTTTGTTATTGAGCTGCATGAGCTGCTTATCAATTTTGGAGATTAATCCTTTGTCAGTTGCTTCATTTGCAAATATTTTCTCCCATTCTGAGGGTTGTCTTTTGGTCTTGTTTATGGTTTCCTTTGCTGTGCAAAAGCTTTGAAGTTTCATTAGGTCCCATTTGTTTATTTTTGTTTTTATTTCCATTTCTCTAGGAGGTGGGTCAAAAAGGATCTTGCTATGATATATGTCATAGAGTGTTCTGCCTATGTTTTCCTCTAAGAGTTTGATAGTTTCTAGCCTTACATTTAATTCTTTAATCCATTTTGAGCTTATTTTTGTGTATGGTGTTAGGGAGTGATCTAATCTCATACTTTTACATGTACCTGTCCAGTTTTCCCAGCACCACTTATTCAAGAGGCTGTCCTTTCTCCACTGTACATTCCTGCCTCCTTTATCAAAGATAAGGTGACCATATGTGTGTGGGTTTATCTCTGGGCTTTCTATCCTGTTCCATTGATCTCTCTTTCTGTTTTTGTGCCAGTACCATACTGTCTTGATTACTATAGCTTTGTAGTATAGTCTGAAGTCAGGGAGCCTGATTCCTCCAGCTCCGTTTTTCTTTCTCAAGATTGCTTTGGCTATTCGGGATCTTTTGTGTTTCCATACAAATTGTGAAATTTTTTGTTCTAGTTCTGTGAAAAATGCCAGTGGTAGTGTGATAGGGATTGCATTGAATCTGTAGATTGCTTTGGGTAGTAGAGTCATTTTCACAATGTTGATTCTTCCAATCCAAGAACATGGTATATCTCTCCATCTATTTGTATCATCTTTAATTTCTTTCATCGGTGTCTTATAATTTTCTGCATACAGGTCTTTTGTCTCCTTAGGTAGGTTTATTCCTAGATATTTTATTCTTTTTGTTGCAGTGGTAAATGGGAGTGTTTTCTTGATTTCACTTTCAGATTTTTCATCATTAGTGTATAGGAATGCAAGAGATTTCTGTGCATTAATTTTGTATCCTGCTACTTTACCAAATTCATTGATTAGCTCTAGTAGTTTTCTGCTAGCATCTTTAGGATTCTCTATGTATAGTATCATGTCATCTGTAAACAGTGACAGCTTTACTTCTTCTTTTCCAATTTGGATTCCTTTTATTTACTTTTCTTCTCTGATTGCTGTGGCTAAATCTTCCAAAACTATGTTGAATAAGAGTGGTGAGAGTGGGCAACCTTGTCTTCTTCCTGATCTTAATGGAAATGCTTTCAGTTTTTCACCATTGAGGATGATGTTGGCTGTGGGTTTGTCATATATGGCCTTTATTATGTTGAGGAAAGTTCCCTCTATGCCTACTTTCTGGAGGGTTTTTATCATAAATGGGTGTTGAATTTTGTCAAAGCTTTCTCTGCATCTATTGAGATGATCATATGGTTTTTCTCCTTCAGTTTGTTAATATGGTGTATCACGTTGATTGATTTGCGTATATTGAAGAATCCTTGCATTCCTGGAATAAACCCCACTTGATCATGGTGTATGATCCATTTAATGTGCTGTTGGATTCTGTTTGCTAGTATTTTGTTGAGGATTTTTGCATCTATGTTCATCAGTGATATTGGCCTGTAGTTTTCTTTCTTTGTGACATCCTTGTCTGGTTTTGGTATCAGGGTGATGGTGGCCTCGTAGAATGAGTTTGGGAGTGTTCCTCCCTCTGCTATATTTTGGAAGAGTTTGAGAAGGATAGGTGCTACCTCTTCTCTAAAAGTTTGATAGAATTCTCCTGTGAAGCCATCTGGTCCTGGGCTTTTGTTTGTTGGCAGATTTTTAATCACAGTTTCAATTTCCGTGCTTGTGATTGGTCTGTTCATATTTTCTATTTTTCCTGATTCAGTCTTGGCAGATTGTGCATTTCTAAGAATTTGTCCATTTCTTCCAGGTTGTCCGTTTTATTGGCATAGAGTTGCTTGTAGTAATCTCTCATGATCTTTTGTATTTCTGCAATGTCAGTTGTTACTTCTCCTTTTTCATTTCTAAGTCTATTGATTTGAGTCTTCTCCCTTTTTTCTTGATGAGTCTGGCTAATGGTTTATCAATTTTCCTTATCTTCTCAAAGAACCCGCTTTTAGTTTTATTGATCTTTGCTATCGTTTCCTTCATTTCTTTTTCATTTATTTCTGATCTGATTTTTATGATTTCTTTCCTTCTGCTAACTTTGGGGGTTTTTTGTTCTTCTTTCTCTAATTGCTTTAGGTGCAAGTTTAGGTTGTTTATTCGAGATGTTTCCTGTTTCTTAAGGTAGGATTGTATTGCTATAAACTTCCCTCTTAGAACTGCTTTTGCTGCATCCCATAGGTTTTGGGTCATCGTGTCTCCATTGTCATTTGTTTCTAGGTATTTTTTTAATTTCCTGTTTGATTTCTTCAGTGATCACTTCGTTATTAAGGAGTGTATTGTTTAGCCTCCATGTGTTTGTATTTTTTACAGATCTTTTCCTGTAATTGATATCTAGTCTCATAGCGTTGTGGTCAGAAAAGATACTTGATACAATTTCAGTTTTCTTAAATTTACCAAGGCTTGATTTGTGACCCAAGATATGATCTATTCTGGAGAATTTTCCATGAGCACTTGAGGAAAATGTGTATTCTGTTGTTTTTGGATGGAATGTCCTGTAAATATCAATTAAGTCCATCTTGTTTAATGTATCATTTAAAGCTTGTGTTTCCTTATTTATTTTCATTTTGGAAGATCTGTCCATTGGTGAAGGTGGGGTGTTAAAGTCCCCTACTATGAATGTGTTACCGTCGATTTCCCCTTCTATGGCTGTTAGTATTTGCCTTATGTATCGAGGTGCTCCTATGTTGGGTGCATAAATATTTACAATTGTTATATCTTCTTGGATCGATCCCTTGATCATTATGTAATGTCCTTCTTTGTCTCTTCTAATAGTCTTTATTTTAAAGTCTATTTTGTCTGATATGAGAATTGCTACTCCAGCTTTCTTTTGGTTTCCATTTGCATGGAATATCTTTTTCCATCCCCTTACTTTCAGTCTGTATGTGTCTCTAGGTCTGAAGTGGGTCTTTTGTAGAGAGCAAATATATGGGTCTAGTTTTTGTATCCATTCAGCCAATCTGTGTCTTTTGGTGGGAGCATTTAGCCCATTTACATTTAAGGTAATTATCGATATGTATGTTCCTATTCCCATTTTCTTAATTGTTTTGGGATCGTTATTGTAGGTCTTTATCTTCTCTTGTGTTTCTTGCCTAGAGAAGTTCCTTTAGCATTTGTTGTAAAGCTGGTTTGGTGGTGCTGAACTCTCTCAGCTTTTGCTTGTCTGTAAAGGTTTTAATTTCTTCATCATATCTGAATGAGATCCTTGCTGGGTAGAGTAATCTTGGTTGCAGGTTTTTCTCCTTCATCACTTTAAATATGTCTTGCCAGTCCCTTCTGGCTTGCAGAGTTTCTGCTGAAAGATCAGCTGTTAACCTTATGGGGATTCCCTTGTGTATTATTTGTTGTTTTTTCCCTTGCTACTTTTTTTTTTTTTTTTTTTTGTGGTACGTGGGCCTCTCACTGTTGTGGCCTCTCCCGTTGCGGAGCACAGGCTCCGGACGCGCAGGCTCAGCAGCCACGGCTCACAGGCCCAGCCGCTCTGCGGCATGTGGGATCCTCCCGGACCGGGGCACGAACCCGTGTCCCCTGCATCGGCAGGCGGACTCTCAACCACTGCGCCACCAGGGAAGCCCTCCCTTGCTACTTTTAACATGTTTTCTTTGTATTTAATTTTTGACAGTTTGATTAATATGTGTCTTGGCATATTTCTCCTTGGATTTATCCTGTATGGGACTCTCTGTGCTTCCTGGACTTGATTAAGTATTTCCTTTCCCATATTAGGGAAGTTTTCAACTCTAATCTCTTCAAATATTTTCTCAGTCCCTTTCTTTTTCTCTTCTTCTTCTGGAACCCCTATACTTCGAATATTGGTGCATTTAATGTTGTTCCAGAGGCCTCTGAGACTGTCCTCAGTTCTTTTCATTCTTTTTCCTTTGTTCTGCTCTGCAGTAGTTATTTCCACTATTTTATCTTCCATGTCACTTATCCGTTCTTCTGCCTCAGTTATTCTACTATTGATCCCATCTAGAGTATTTTTAATTTCATTTATTGTGTTGTTCATCGTTGCTTGTTTCATCTTTAGTTCTTCTAGGTCCTTGTTAAATGTTTCTTGCATTTTCTCTATTCTATTTTCAAGATTTTGGATCATCTTTACTATCATTATTCTGAATTCTTTTTCAGGTAGACTGCCTATTTCCTCTTCGTTTGTTAGGTCTGGTGGGTTTTTATCTTGCTTCTTCATCTGCTGTGTGTTTTTCTGTCTTCTCATTTTGCTTATCTTACTGTGTTTGGGGTCTCCTTTTTTGCAGGCTGCAGCTTTGTAGTTCCTGTTGTTTTTGGTGTCTGCCCCCAGTAGCTAAAGTTGGTTCAGTGGGTTGTGTAGGCTTCCTGGTGGAGGGGACTAGTACCTGTGTTTTGGTGGATGAGGCTGGATCTTGTCTTTCTGGTGGGCAGGTGCACGTCTGGTGGTGTGTTTTGGTGTGTCTGTGGACTTATTATGATTTTAGGCAGCCTCTGCTAATGGGTGGGGTTGTGTTCCTGTCTTGCTAGTTGTTTGGCATAGGGTGTCCAGCACTGTAGCTTGCTGGTTGTTGAGTGAAGCTGGGTGCTGGTGTTGAGATGGAGATCTCTGGGAGATTTTTGCTGTTTGATGTTATGTGGTGCTGGGAGGTCTCTTGTGGACCAGTATTCTGAAGTTGGCTCTCCCAACTCAGAGGCACAGCACTGACTCCTGGCTGCAGCACCAAGAGCCTTTCATCCCCATGGCTCAGAATAAAAGGGGAAAGAAAGAAAGAAAGAGAGAGAGACAGAGAGAGAGAGAGAGAGAGAGGGAGGGAGGGAGGGAGGAAGGTAGGAAGGAAGGAGATAAAATAATATAATATAAAGATAGAATACAGTTATTAAAAGAAAAAATAATTATTAAGAAAAAAAAATTTTTAAAGAAAAAAAATAAAAGACGGATGGATAGAACCCAAGGACAAATGTTGGAAGCAAAGCTATACAGACAAAATCTCACACAGAAACACACACACTCACAAAAAGAGGAAAAGGGGAAAAAATCATAAATCTTGCTCTCGAAGCCCACCTCCTCAATTTGGGATGAGTCGTTTTCTATTCAGGTATTCCACAGATGCAGGTACCTCAAATTGATTGTGGAGCTTTAATCCGCTGCCCCTGAGGCTGCTGGGAGAGATTTCCCTTTCTCTTCTTTGTTCGCACAGCTCCCGGGGTTCAGGTTTGGATTGGGCCCCGCCTCTGCGTGTAGGTCACCGGAGGGCATCAGTTCTTCGCTCAGACAGGACTGGGTTAAAGGAGCTGCTGATACAGGGGCTCTGGCTCACTCAGGCCGGGGGGGAGGGAGGGGCATGGAGTGCGGGGCGGGCCTGCGGCGGCGCCAGAGGCCGGCGTGACGTTGCACCAGCCTGAGGCGCACCGTGCGTTCTCCGGGGGAAGTTGTCCCTGGATCCTGGGACGCTGGTAGTGGCGGGCTGCACAGGCTCCCCGGAAGGGAGGTGTGGATAGTGACCTGTGCTCGCACACTGGCTTCTTGGTGGCGGCAGCAGCAGCCTTAGCATTTCATGCCTGTCTCTTGGGACCGCCCTGTTAGCCGTGGCTTGCGCCTGTCTCTGGAGCTCCTTTAAGCAGCGCTCTTAATCCCCTCTCCTCACACAGCAGGAAACAAAGAGGGAAGAAAAAGTCTCTTGCCTCTTCGGCAGCTCCAGACTTTTCCCGGACTCCCTCCCGGCCAGCCGTGGTGCACTAATCCCCTGTAGGCTGTGTTCACGCCGCCTACCCCAGTCCTCTCCCTGTGCTCAGACTGAAGCCCGAGCCTCAGCTCCCAGCCCCAACCACCCCAGCGGGTGAGCAGACAAGCCTCTCGGGCTGGTGAGTGCCGATTGGCACCGATCCTCTGTGCGGGAATCTCTCTGCTTTGCCCCCGCACCCCCATTGCTGCGCTCTCCTCCGCGGCTCCGAAGCTTCCCCCCTCCGCCACCCGCAGTCTCCGCCCGCAAAGGGGCTTCTAGTGTGTGGAAACCGTTCTTCCTTCACGGCTCCCTACCACTGGTGCAGGTCCCATCCCTATCCTTTTGTCTCTGTTTATTCTTTTGCCCTACCCAGGTACGTGGGGGGTTTCTTGCCTTTTGGGAGGTCTGAGGTCTCCTGCCAGCGTTCAGTAGGTGTTCTGTAGGAGTTGTCCCATGTGTAGATGTATTTCTGGTGTATCTCTATTACAAAGGGTAGGTTTTTTGGGGTTTTTTTCTGTTCCATTTCCTGAGACACAATGGGTCTTCAACTGTGGCATGAGGATCACAGGGTTTGGTGTCCTTTCTTTCTTGGCTTAAGGCTTTTGTTCCTGCTAGTGTTGGAGGGTCTCCTGCAGAGGTGGGGGTGGGGGTGGGGGCTGTGGCTCACCGTGGGGCAAGGACACTGGCAGCAGACGTTGTGGGAAGTATTCCTTGGCATGAGCCCTCCCAGAGTCTCAGTACTTTTAATTATTAATGAAATATATTTATACAATTGATACGTGTTTATTTGTAATGACTTATGTAATGAACAGTTTATTTGTAAGGAAATTAGTAACATGTTAGAGCTTATAATTTAAGAAAAGAATCACAACCCGTTGTGATTTACTTTTTTAAAAAATAAATTTATTTATTTATTTATTTTTGGGTGCCTTAGGTCTTCGTTGCTGCGCAGGCTTTCTCTAGTTGCGTCGAGTGGGGGGCTTCTCTTCCTTGCAAGGCGCAGGCTTCTCATTGCAGTGGCTTCTCTTGTTGTGGAGCACAGGCTCTAGGTGTGCGGGCTTCAGTAGTTGTGGCACGTGGGCTCAGTAGTTGTGGCTCACAGGCTCCAGAACACAGGCTCAGTATTTGTGGCTCACAGGCTTAGTTGTTCCACGGCATGTGGGATCTTCCCGGACCAGGGCTTGAACCTGTGTCCCCTGCATTGGCAGGCAGATTCTTAACCACTGTGCCACCAGAAAAGCCCGTGATTTACTTCTGAGACTCATGACACGTGCGCATTTATAAACTTTATTTTCCTTCTCCTCATTTGAGATAAATATCTAGATATAACTTTGCTTTGAATTTTGAAATAGTTACATGTATTGCTGGTCCAATTTCAAATGAATGTTTTTAGTGTCTTTGAAACTCACTGGTAATTGGTTTTCTGATGCCACCATAGAACTCTCTTCTCTTATTACCTGCCAGGTGTTAAATTTTAAATTGGCCTTTAACATTTCCATTTTAATTTATATTGTCATTCAATGTCACTGCTACTAATTAGTCATCTTCACATGTAGGGGTATGTGTAATCCTAATTGTTCTCTAAATCTTTAATCTTAGCATTCATATGCTGAGTAATTTTTATTTTAGTAAACAGTGCATTTATACATTTAGATAATCAGTGTAACAGTAATATTAGGGCTTCCCTGGTGGTGCAGTGGTTGGGAATCCGCCTGCTAATGCAGGGGACACGGGTTCGAGCCCTGGTCCAGGAAGATCTCACATGCCGTGGAGCACCTAAACCCGTGCGCCACAACTACTGAGCCCGTGCGCCCCAACTATTGAGGCTTGCATGCCTAGAGCCCATGCTCTGCAACAAGAGAGGCCGCCGCAATGAGAAGCCCGTGCACCGCAACGGAGAGTAGCCACCGCTTGACGCAACTGGAGAAAGCCTGCGCACAGCAACAAAGACCCAACACTGCCAAAAATAAAAATAAATAAAATAAATAAATTAAAAAGAAAACAGTGATACTAGCTCCATCAGCCAAAATCCTAAAGTAAACTTGCTCAGCACTAAAGGAAAGCAAAATTTAAAAACAACAACAACAAAAAACGATTCTTATCCATAGTGTGGAAGATTCTATTTCAGACCACTGCAGGAGAGCTACTAGGTAAGAAATTACTTTTGATGATTGGTCAGCTGCATACTATAACTTGCACCATGAAGTTATTTCATCATCCTGTTTGTATATGTACACACACACATACACATGCAGTGAATTAGTGGATGGATAAAAACAATGTAGATACAAAGTAGAAACTGTTTTGTCCTTTTTCTTTTGGACTTGTAGTCTTTGCCCCTACCATGCCCCGTAAATATTTTAATTGGCAGATTTCTTTTTGGTCTAAATTTTCTCACAAACCACAAAGTAGCTTAACTCACCCCCTGTCATTTCCCACATGGCTACTCGCCTCGAAACACGACTTCTAGCAGCTTAAGGTATGTGTCTCAGGTCACATAGCCTTAAAAATATTCCACAGAGCAGCCTGCACAGCCCTGGAGCACTCTCACCCACAGCCTCGTGAGAAACAGCACCAAAAGTGCTCCAGTGATATTTGATTTGGATGGAGTGTTCATGGTTTCGAAGGATTCCTATCTAAATGTAATGTCTTTGGGAAAATAGTCCCATTGGTTTTCAACCTTTTAAAAACACATGTTACTTTCCTCTCCAACTTTATTTCGATAAATTTTAAAGCAGGGCTTCCCTGGTGGCGCAGTGGTTGGGAGTCCGCCTGCCGATGCAGGGGACGCGGGTTCGTGCCCCGGTCTGGGAAGATCCTACATGCCGCGGAGCGGCTGGGCCCGTGAGCCATGGCCGCTGAGCCTGCGCGTCCGGAGCCTGTGCTCCTCAACGGGAGAGGCCACGACAGTGAGAGGCCCGCGTGCCGCAAAAAAAAAAAAAAAAAAATTTAAAGCAGTAAATTTGTTAGACTAGTACAAAGAACACCATGTACTCTTTTGTTTTAAATTGAAGTGTAGTTGATGTACAATGTTATATGTTACAGTTGTAAATGTAGTGATTCAGTTTTTAAAGGCTGTATTCCATTTATAGCTACTATAAAATATTGGCTCTATTCCGTGTGTTGTACCATATATCCTTGTAGCTCATTTTAAACCTAAGAGTTTGTACCTCTTAGTCCCATGCCCTTATTTGCCCCTCCCCCTTCCCTCTCCCCACTGATAACCACTAGTTTCTTCTCTATATCTGTGAGTTTTGTTATATTCACTAGTTTGTTGTATTTTTTAGATTCTACGTATATCATACAGTATTTGTCTTTCTCTGTCTGACTTATTTCACTTAGCATAATACCCTACAAGTCCATCCATGTTGTTGCAGATGGCAAAATTTTATTCTTTTTTATGGCTGAGTAGTAGTTCATTGTATATATTTTTATACACCACATCTTCTTTATTCATTCGTTGATGGACACTTAAGTTGATTCCATATCTTGGCAGTTGTAAATAATGCTGCTATGAACATTGGGGTGCATGTATCTTTTCAAATTAGTGTTTCTGTTTTTTTTTTCTGGATATATACCCGGGTGTGGAATCACTGGGTCATACAAACACTGCGTCTTCTTCCTCTGGCTTCCCGTGTGTTAACACCATCACGTCTGCTCCCTGACGTACTCTGTGTCTGTCTCTGTGTAACTAGCACCCCCACCCCCCAATCCACTTGAGAGTCAGTTGCAGATGCCATGACACTTTGCCGTAAACAAGGACGTTCTCCTGCACGACCACAGTACAGGTCCCACACTCAGGAAGTTTAGCATTGATACGACCCTACTGGATGTGATGGAGTCCATATTCAAATTTCCCTAGTTGTCCCCATCATGTCCTTTATGGCTTGTGGAGGGAAGAGCAGGGCCTCCTGTTCTTAATACAGTCATCCAGGATTTTATTAAGAATCATCTTTTGCATTTGCTCAGGCCTCTTCAGTTTCTTTTCATGTAGATCAAGTCTCAAACCTTTTGCTTTTCTTTCATCACACTGACATATTTGAAGAGTTCAGGTCAGTTGTTTTGTGGAACATTCCTCAATTTGGGCTTACCTGTTTCCTCATGTCTATATATATATATATATTTTCATGTCTGAAAACTCATCTACATTTGTTTTTGAGACCCTGCCTACAAACAGATTTGTTGAAAATATTAAACTGCTTTACTATATTTTTAAAATCTTTTTTAGGCAGAGGAATATTTTCAGTGGAATAAGTTACCCTGTGGCGTTACCTCCAAAAATAGAATTCCACTCCACACAATCAGCATTAAGCCATCCACTATGTGGTTTGGAGAAAGAGCCAGAAAAACCAATGTCATCGTGAGGTAAGCAAGCAGTGTCTTTCGAGAGAAGCCTTGCCTTGAGGTAAATCGATAGTTGAAATGCAATCTAGCCTAAGCCTAAGAAGAGGATATATTATAATTGTGGAAAATAACTTCTGAAATTTAAACTCTATTTAAACTAAAGAGATGCAGCTTTCAAAGCTGTCTATTGGCTAATACCATTAGCCAGTATTTCCTGGGGTCTACTTGAGTTAGACAGATGAGAGGGTTAGAGACAGGGCGTCTTGCTTGGCAGGGAGTTAGGAACTGACGTTGTATGAAGTAGAAGCCTTTGGTGGAGTAGAGGAGTCCCATACTGATCACCACGTTTTAGCAAATTTCCTTAACGTTGGCCATTCAGAATGTCTACAAAAATTTACATTTCTGGAAAGAGTTCCCCCTTGTCCCAGGAAGAAATTCTTTTTGGTAAGGTGATTTCATACTGCAGGAGCCTGAATAAGAAGACTTGAAATTTAGAACTTAGCTTAGTTTTGATAAGTGACCTTTAATTTTGTGTTTTCATCTCACTTTAGGACTGGAGAGAGTTCGTACAGAGCCTGCTTTTCTTTTCACTCCTCCTACAGTGAGGTAAGAGGACCTCATATACTCCCCTTCGTGGCTTCTGCGGGCATCTCTTTTTCTACCGCTTAAGACTGGTTGTGGCTTTTCCTAAAGAAATTTAGGGAAGACATCTCAGTGGATGAGCTGTGTTACTAAGTCTAAAGGAAATTGCTGTCATCACTTGTTTTCAGCCTAAACATTGAAGAAAACATACGATTAAGGTTTTCTTTCCAACTTGCTTTCTAAATGTATTTTAAATTCCCCACTTCAGTTCTGTTCATGTGTCATAAAAAATCGTAAATCTGACTGTTTAGCACTTGGAACTGTATTCAGTGTCTTGTGATGACCTATAATGGAAAAGAATCTGAAGCTGTACACCTGAAACTAACACAATATTGTAAATCAACTATAGTTTAATAAATAAAATTAAAAAGCAAACAAGCAAAACATAAAAAGCTTCCCCAAGGAAGTAATAGTTAAGAAGATAAAAGAAGATACTCCAACATTATACAAGCCAGGGAATATAGCCAGTATTCTATAATAACTATATGGGGAGTATAACCTTTCAAAGTTGTAAATCACTGCATTGTATACCTGTAACCTACATATAATATTGTACATCAACTATACTTCAGTAAGAAAAAAAGAAGATTGAAAAAAAAAGAATGGTAAATCTTATTTGAAGGAGTACTACAGATAAAATCTCATTATTGGTAGCCTTAGGGTACTGTGGAGATTCTTGGCCTCTTCCAAAGTTTGATTGTACTGAAAAGCCGTTTAAAAAATTGTCCTGAATATTCAGCAATGAGGAAGAACAAAGGTGACTGAGGTGTAGACTCTGTCCTTAGGACATAGTATAGTAGAATTATTCAGTTGAAGAGGGCTTAAAATGGTATTGTTATGGTATTTTGTTTTTGGCTGTGCCACACGAAATGCGGGATCTTAGTTCCCCGACCAGGGACCGAACCCGTGACCCCTGCAGTGGAAGCTGAGAGTCCTAACCACTGGACCGCCAGGAAAGTCCCCGTTATGGTACTTTTTATATAGGAAATTGACATACTAGAATGGGAACCTGACATATGTAATTTATTTGCAGAATCCTCATGCATTTCCAAAGTAAATGCTAGCATCTTTCAAGTGAAGGGATTCAGTAATTTCATGTATTGGAGAAAAAGCAGTATAAAAGCTGGCTTTTTATGACACTTTAAGTCATACATAATTTTAGTTTTGCCCTTTCTGCGCTTAACGCACTTCCCTGATAGCGATTATTTTTGCATTGGGGGTGCATGGATATGGCTCTGCAGCCGTGAGCATAGGCATGGTGACGATTTGAACAGGTGGGTTCTTGCAGAGCTCCAGGTAGCAGCATTTTTAAAAAATCTTTTTATTTTTATTTATTTATTTTTTTTTTTTGTGGTACTCGGGCCTCTCATTGCTGTGGCCTCTCCCGTTGCGGAGCGCAGGCTCCGGATGCGCAGACTCAGCGGCCATGGCTCACGGGCCCAGCCGCTCCGCGGCATGTGGGATCTTCCCGGACCGGGGCACGAACCCGCGTCCCCTGCATCGGCAGGCGGACTCCCAACCACTGCGCCACCAGGGAAGCCCCCCCAAAAAAATCTTTTTATTGAAGTATGGTTGGTTTACAATGTTGTTAGTTTCTAGTGTACAGTAAAGTGACTCAGTTATATATATATATATATATATATTTATCTACATTCTTTTTCAGATTCTTTTCCCTTATAGGTTATTACAAAATATTGAATATAGTTCCCTGTGCCATACAGTAGGTCCTTGTTGTTTGTCTATTTTCTATATAGTAGTGTGTGTATCTGTTAATCCTGAACTCCTAACTTATCCCTCCCCTGCCCCCTTTCCCCTTTGGTAACCGTAAGTTTGTTTTCTATGTCTGTAAATAAGTTCATTTGTATCACTTTTTAGATTTCACATATAAGTGATATAATACTTGGCTTTTTCTGACTTTTCACTTAGTATGATCATCTCTAGGTCCGCCCATGTTGCTGCAAATGGCATTATTTCGTTCTTTTTTATGGCTGAGTAATATCCCATTGTATATATGTACCACATCTTCTTTATCCATTCGTCTGTCGATGGACACTTAGGTTGCTTCCATGTCTTGGCGATTGTAAATTGTGCTGCAGTGAACATTGGGGTCAGGTAGCGGCATTCTTTTCAAGTCAGCCAGAAAACTGTAAATGATTATTTGGTATCAAAGTATCCCAGTGACATCTCTCTTCAATAGCTGGGCTTAGCTTCCAGGTGCAAATGGATTATTTGAGAGTAGCCTGGAAGTAATTCACCTGGATGGTATAATTTAGTTAACGTTTTCTTTATCAGTTTATCCTGACTTTTAGGTTGTTGTCAAAGCCCCTTCCTGGTGATTTGCCCTGGGCTAGGCATCTGGCCCAGCATCACTGTTGCTCAACCTTCCTCTTACCCCTCAGCATCCTTTTCTGTCTCAGCCACAGGGAGGGCTTCTAATTGGGGAAAACTTTTCAATCATAACTGCTCTTATTTCTCTTCTTCAGTATAGTTAGCAGCCAAGTTGGGAAGCACAGCCTTCCCGGGATTCTATAAAGTTAGCTCCCAATGGGGAGGCATCTCCCTGCTGCTTGGGTAGAGGGCTGGAGCGGCTGACCTGCTTCCTCTCTTCCCTCTCTCCTCGGGTGACAGCAGTTATCCTGCTTGTGGCGGGGTTACCCTGAGCTCTGGTTACTCATCTTCTCTCACTGTGTCCAGTGAGAAGAGAGAGGCTTTCCGGAAAACTGCTTTAATTAATACGCCTATATCTTGTGTATAGAACACGCTGAGCTATATTTTAAAATGTAAATAGTAGGGGGCATTTCCCAGCGGTCCAGTAGTTAGAACTCCGCGCGTCCACTGCAGGGGGCAGGGGTTCCATCCCTGGTCAGGGAAGGAAGATCCCGCATGCCGTGTGGCGAGACCCAAAAAAAAAAGGAAAACAAATGTGAATAGATTTAAAGATCATTTCCTTTTTTTTTTTTTTCCCCAAGTACGGTTGATCCTCATTATTTGCGGATTCCTCATTTACAAATCTGCCTGCTCACTGACATTTGTTTGAATCCCCACATCAGCGCGAGTGGCGCTCTGTGGTCATTTGCAGACGTGCACAGCAGGGCCGCAAAAGATTTGAGTCGCACGACACGCACATGGTGGCCTCCTGCCTTCTTGTTTCAGCTCCCGGGCTGTAAACGAGTGTCCTCTTTGCCGTCTTTTTACTGCTGCGTTTTCCATATTTGTGTGCTTTTTGGGGTGATTTTGCCGTTTGAAACAGCCTCCAAGTGTAGCGCTGAAGTGCTCTCAAGTGTTCCTAAGCTCCAGGAAGGCCGAGATGTGCCCTGCTGAGGCGGTGCCTGTGTCGGATAAGTTCTCTTCAGGCGTGAGCTGCAGCGCCACTGGCTATGAGCTCAGTGTTCATGGATCAACGGTGTATTCTACGGACGATAGCTTTAAAGAGAAGCACACATAAAAGAACGTTGTGTACTTGATCGGTTGACAAAGCGCTGTGACTGGAGGTTCAGGGAAACACTGTTTATTTCCCACAGGAACAGTGGTCTACTGTCTGCGGTGGCTTATGGAGTGGAACTACTGCACAGAACCAGAACGGACTGTGTTAATGGGTAGTTTTAAGGCAGGCATCTGAAGAAAGGGCATCGGTGTGGACCAGTGGGAGAGGATGCCCTCTCCTGGGTATCTCTTGTCTCCTTGTGGCCACTTCATCTCTGAGTAGGGGCCGTTTCTGGTGTGGGTCTGACCGGACTCTCTTCATTCTTATTCCCTTCAAAAGCCTCAGATTTCTACCAGCCTCGACTCTGGATTGATTATGCAAATCATATAGGTTGTGGGCAAGGTAAATAATGGCTTCTTTTTGCATGCCTACTCTGAAAGTACAAAGGAAATTGTTTATGAGAAGTATCCAAAGAATGTATCTGTTCCTGTCTTTCCCCTTTGTCTTAAGGTTCCCATTTTATTTGAATATAGATTTATTAATAATTCCTGGGTTCCCTACCTCTTTTGACTTGGTGCTTTATTTGAAAAAGTTGGGTGCTACTAATTACTTTGTGTCTCTGTCTCCCCATTTGCAGAAGGGAATAAAAATCTTTGTGTTGTCATTACCAACTTTGTAATAGACAGTTTTATTGAATGTTCAACTATGTGCCAGGTACCAGGGCTAAGCACTTTGCCCACATTATCTCATTTATACTTTTAGATGAAGACTCTAAGACTCAGAGACGTTAGGTAACTTAACCGAGACCACAAGCTCACCAAGATCTAATAAGTGGCAAAACAGAAGCTCTTCTGGGTTGTTAGAGGTGTTTTGAGGAATAGTGACAGAAGCCCTCCTGTTTAGCATTCTGAGCTTTGCAGAAAATCAAGGTATTCACGACATTTTGGCATGTCCTTGTTTAGATTAGAATAAACCCTGAGAACAAATCAAGCAATCTCAAAGATGTAGTTCCCCTTGGTATTGCTAACGATTATGTCGGAGGAAAGAAATGCAATTCTAAGACCTTTTTTCCTTGTGTGTATTAAACACTCAGATGAATTCTCACTTCCTTGAAGGGGATTGGTTAACTACGGGTGAGTGACCCTAGATAAGGGAACTAATGTCATATGAAGAAATGGAGCCTCTGCATCCCATTCATCAGTGATCCTCACTCCTTACTGGAGAACAGAATCACCTGAAGAACGTCCAAACCTACTGACCTCCAGGCCCCATCATAGCTCAGTTAGGGGACTTTTGGGGTTGGGTCTGTCTTCTCCTAGGAGGTGCCCAGGGGTTCCCCACGTGCAGCTGGCATTGGGACCACAGTCTTGAGAGACTTCTACTTCTCTTTCCCCGCATCCCTTTATCTGCTGCTGTAACACCGGGGCTCTTCACCGTAGAGATAACTGATGCACTTTATTTTCCTTCTTCCAGATTAAAGATTTCTTGAGCTACATCTATCCAGTGAATGTATATCCAAATGTCATTCCGTTAGGCACAACTATGGGTAAAGTTCAAGAAATGTGAGTAGTTACTACTTGTGGGACTTGTGTTTTTGGACGGGATGGATCCAGAGAATAGTTTTGGGCCGGAAACCAGGGGCAAGGATGTAAAATGGGTGTGGCTGTAAATATGGTACTGGTTGGGAGTATATGGGCTTTCCTCACGTGAGTGTGTTAACATAAAATCCTAAACGCTTCTGGGAATCTGGCATAAGGAAGCCGTTGCGACACTGAATTCCCTGAATGCCAGAACGTGTTCCTCTATTGCTTAATAGGTTATTAGAATAGGACCTGCTTTTCTGCAGCGTGAGAACAAAGATAAAAGTTTTGCTCTCCCCCCAATCCTACAATTAGATGAATATCTACCAGGTTGTTTTAAGTGCTTGTATTTACCACTTTATTATACTGAATTTTTTTAAAAAATAAATTTATTTATTTTTGTGGTACGCGGGCCT
This sequence comes from Phocoena sinus, assembly GCF_008692025.1. Taxonomy (NCBI): domain Eukaryota; kingdom Metazoa; phylum Chordata; class Mammalia; order Artiodactyla; family Phocoenidae; genus Phocoena; species Phocoena sinus. The sequence goes on from NC_045764.1 coordinate 7,235,678, forward strand.
CTCACTGTTGTGGCCTCTCCTGTTGCGGAGCATAGGCTCCGGACGCGCAGGCTCAGCGGCCATGGCTCACGGGCCCAGCCGCTCCGCGGCATGTGGGATCTTCCCGGACCGGGGCACGAACCCGTGTCCCCTGCATCGGCAGGCGGACTCTCAACCACTGCGCCACCAGGGAAGCCCCTAATTTTATTTTTGGCTGCGTTGGGTGTTCGTTGCTGCACGTGCGCGGGTTTTCTCTAGTTGCGGCAAGAGGGAGCTACTCTGTCACTGGGTGTGGGCTTCTCATTGTGGTGGCTTCTTTTTTGCGGAGCACAGGCTGTAGGCGCTTCAGTTGTGGCACGCAGGCTCGGTAGCTGTGGCTCGTGGGCTCTAGAGCGCAGGCTCAGTAGTTGCGGCGCACAGGCTTAGTTGCTCCGCGGCATGTGGGATCTTCCCGGACCAGGGCTCGTACCGTGCCCCCTGCATTGGCAGGCGGATTCTTAACCACTGTGCCACCAGGGAAGTCCCTGAAGTAATTTTTAATTATTAAACAATGCTTTTCCGTTTTGAAAAGTAGTGGTATGGTTTCCCCCATAGTTAGGTTTTTATAATCTCTAAAAGTGATGCTTACATTCCAGCAACTTCCCAACAGGAAAAATAAAATATTCGTATTCATTTCAGCTTAAAGCCTTTATGCCGATCTTCCCAAAGTACTGAGCCAAAGTATAAACCACTTGGAAAATTGAAGAGAGCAAGAACAATCCACCTAGACTCAGGTAAGAAGAAGGACCTGGAGTCACAGGTGTGGGTTTCCCTGCAAGACCGCTTTTCAGGGTGCTCTGGTCTGTGAAAGCTGTCTTTTTTACTTTCTTCATGATGTCTTTGGAAGTGTAAAATTTTAAATTTTTGATGAAGTCCGATTTAATTTTTTATAGCTTGTGCTTTTTTTGCTTTTGGTGTCATATCTAAGAAACTCTTGCTTAACCCAAGGTATTGAAGATTTACTCTCATATTTTATCATTTCTGGGTAGTTTTGACTTTTTTCCTTATTATATAGGGTATTTTCCCACCTTTCTACACGTCTGTGGTAATTTTTTGAATGCCGTGACTATATAATGGTATATTTAATCTGTCGTACGTTAGGTCATTTTGAACTTTTCACTTTCATAAATATTGTGATGAGCGACATTATATATGTAAGTCTGTTTCACAGCTCTCATTATTGGGTTAAATTGTAGAAATTATGGTGCCTGATACACACATATTGCCGAATTGTTTTCCAGTAGATTATACCAGTTTATACAGACATCAGCAGTACACGATGGTGGAAAGTACCTATGAATTATGACATTTGTCTTTTTTTATTAGGCTTAGGTGTGTTATCAGTTTGTGTAAATGTTAAGGATTTCAACACTTTATTGTGATGTTTTCTGTTATATGCCTTCCCATTTTCATAGAGAGAAATTTCAAAATTTTATATTGTCATAACAGAAAGAATACATAATGTCAGAATACACTTCTAATAGTATAGAAACTTTACTTTTTTTTCAGATACATACAGGTCAGTTAATGTGAAAATGTTTTGACAGATTATTTTTACAGTTGAAACATACCACAATACTGGTATAGTCACTGATCCAGAAGAACATGAAACTGTCCAACTTAGAGGTGATACAAAAAAAGTTCCACAGAAAGGTAACTGGCATGTAAGTGGAGGACCTATAACAAATTAATCCGTGGCTCAAAATGAAGCCATAATTTGGAGACCAGGGTGACTCCAAGTATAGACCCTAGACATCTTAGTCACCTTAAGTCCTTTAGAAAAGAAGATAAATAGCTGTTTGTTTAAACAACTTTAGTTGTTAATACAGAACGCTGGACTTCGGTCTCTTGACCGCGCACTGTCACACATCTTCTCCGGGCCTCCCTCCTCACTGGTAAAATGGGAGCTGGATGACGGTTTCTATTCCCCCTCCACCTCCCTTTAAAAGCAGCTTTTAAAAATGCAGTTTTAAGCTACATCCTTTATCATCAGTGGGAAAACAGTTAACTTATAATTACCTGCTTCTTAACACGAGGTTCTGCACTAGAACATAAGCTGCCCTCTACGGTAAGTAGCCTCACGAGCATTTTATTTCCTTCTTCGAGGTGAGGTTAGGTGCCATTAGGGCGCAGGAAAAGAGCTGTCTTCCCCCCAGTTCCGTGCCATGTCATTTTAATTTATGTAAATTTCATCCTCCACGTAAGGTTTCCTCATTTTCAGAATGTAAGTGGACGGGGCTCGCTCCAGGCTAGTGCAGCATGCTTAAGACAGTAAAATGACACTAGATGTGGCTTATTCAGTGTCTTGGTTAAAGCTGACTCGATCTGTGTGTCCCCCAGTGTCTCTCATGGCCTGTGCTCTTGGCATAGGGCTGCATAACAATCAATCACCAGAGACTGGGTGGCTACTTCTCACAGTTCTGGCGGCTGCCGGGATGTCCAAGCCCAAGGTGCTGGCAGATGTGGTTCCTGGTAGGGGCCCACTTCCTGGCTCTCAGGCACCTTCTCACTGTGCACTCACATGGCCTTTCCTCTGTGCATGGGCATGGAGAAGGTGAGAAATCTGCTTCCTCTTCTCTAAAGAGGAAGCTTTAGACACTTTAGTGTTGGGACACTAAAATCCCAACACATGGGTCCCCCCCTCATGAGCTAATTATCGTCTAAAGGCCCCACCTTCACATACCACCATCACACTGTAGTCAGAAATTCAAATTATGAATTTTGGGAGGACACAGACATTCAGCCTATAACATGCATAAAGCAGGTATCAGAAAATGTTCACAGAAGGAAAATGTTAGGAAAAAATTGTCTCTGTTAAGTCAATCAATCAGCCAACTCCTTGACCATCTACTATCTGCAGAGCACAGCCAGTTTGCAAACGTCTCGCTTAGTCTGGGTGGTTCAAAAACCTAGCTGATGTACAGAACCGGCTGTAGAACTTAACTTGAAAAGTAAATGATTCGGTCCTACTTTCAGGGACTCAGTAGGTGCGAAATGAAATGTAGAAAGCTGTTTGTTTTATTTAAAAAGCTCTCCAGAGGAGAACCACTGATTGATTAAGGCTCTGTGGCCTTATTTGGGGAGCACAGATCTTTAGTCTCAACGCACAGTCTGGCTTTATGACAAGTTGAAGGCTGGTAGATAAATTGTTCAGGATAGCCCAAGAATACAGGGCCTTTTAACTTCTCTTGGAAGAAGAGTGAACACCCACTAATTGCAATTCCATGAATTAAAAAATGTAGCTAAGAGCTACAAATTGGATTTTTACTTAGAAGCACAAATTGGTTCCTTTTGCATTGTTACCTACACACCTGTTCTGTTTATCCCACAGAGGAGGACGATGACAGTGACCTCTTTGATGATCCTCTGCCAGTACCTTTAAGGCACAAGATTCCAAACCAGCAAACTCTTCACCCTGAGGTATTTCCCACAACTGCGATATCACAAAACCAGCCTGAAAAACAGACAGAAAGCACAGGATGCTTCAGAGCGGAGAGTACGCCGACTTCTCTCTGGGCAGACTTCATAGATTGTGCGGAATCCAACAGCGAAAGTGAAGAATCAGAAATCCCAGCTTCAGCTCAAGGAGACATGGGTCCTGTCCCACAGCTCCAGAAGGCTGACGGGGAAGTACCACAGTGGGAAGTGTTCTTTAAAAGAAGTGCTGACCTCACTGATGACTGTTTGGAAAACCTCCCGTCCTCCACAGAGGCAGGGGGCTCTCAGTCTCCGAAGCTTTTCAGTGACTCCTCTGATGGGGAATCAACTCACATCTCTTCCCAGACGTCTTCCCAGTCAACACACATATCAGAACAAGGAAGTCAAGGCTGGGACAGCCAGTCTGACACTGTTCTGTTATCTTCCCAAGAGAGAAATGGGGGTATGATCTCCTCGAGCAGACGCGTCTACAGGCCAGGGATCAACGACAATACTCTTGCCCCTCAGATGGAACAAAATGTACTTTGCCCAAAGGACACATACTCTGATTTGAAAAGCAGAGATCAAGATTTAAGTATAGGTTCTAGTGCTGGAGAAGCAACTGCTCTAAGCAGTGGGAAGCACGTGCCTCAGGAGAAAAGGCCGCTAACTCTTAGCAGCAGCGCAGATTCACAAAGCTCCTCTGATTTTGAAATTCCCGCCACTCCAGAAGCCGAGCTACCTACACGAGAGCATTTACAATATTTCTATGAGAAGCTGGCAACAGGGGAGAGGATAGTAGTTGAAAAAAGAAAAAGCTCACTTCATTCTAGAGCACCCACTAAAAAACCTATACCAAGAGATAACAGTCAAAATCCTAATAGATAAATTAAAATGGAATACTTAAAAATGTTCCTGTAACCTAAAAGGTGGCAGTAAAGGGGAAACGGAGGACCAAAAACTAGAGGGAAAACACAGGAAACAAGATATGGGAGAACTAAATCCAAACCTATCAATAATTACATCAAAACAGGAAAAACCATAAACCAACTATATACTGTCTATAGGAAGCTGACTTCAAAAGACTTGGGTAGGTTTGCCAGTGAAAGGATGGAAACCTTTACCATGTAAACATTACTTAAAAGAAAGATGGAGTGGCTATGTTACCAGTGATAAAGCATCCAGTTCACTGAGACAGAAGCCTAAAAGTACCGTACAACTTTGGAATATACAAAGCAAAAACAACTGAAAGGAGAAAGACACACGAATGCACAATTACAGCTGTAACAGTTAGTCTACAGAATATCAGCAAGGATACAGAAGAACTGAACAGCACCATCAACCAACTGGATTTAACTGACACTAAGAACACTTCACTTCATCCAACAGCAGAAGACACGCTTCTCAAGTTTACAAAGGACAACGTTCACCAAGACAGACCATATCCTGGGTTGTAAAAATACTTCAGATTTAAAGAATAAACTTGGGTCTATTACCATAAACTGATGGCGATAGAAGAAAGTCAGCCCCTTACCTATCTCAGGTGTTCCATCACTTAAGAGTACTGATGTGAATACTGTGGTAAAATCAAAACCTAAAAGAAAATACTTACTTAAAAGGCATTCAGCTTCCTTAAAGTCCATCGATAGGTTGTTTTTGCATAGTTATTATGTATGCGGATTTAATAAAGTTATTAGCAAATATTCATAAACCCTTTGGTTTGCTGATATTTCATAGATTAAGAAAGCAAAAGCAGAGATTTCACTTCAAACAAGTTTAAGCAGGGTCTCTAAAAAACAATTTTCGGATCAATTAAACAATGAAATGCAGTATCACCATGCTGCATTGTAATTAAACCAAAAATCAGTACTGGAGCCACAAAACTGATTAAGGTTGCAAGACTTAGAGTCAGCGGGAGAGGAAGATAAACTGGGTGTTCAGGGGAACCAATGTCAAGTGGACCCAGGAAGCCAGCCCTCTCACTTGTCCAGAAGGGAATTTTCCATTCCCAAATGTTGGCAGAAGGATAAATTAGCCCTTGTCCGTTGACATGGGAGAAAAACTGGACAGTGGCGACTACACTTCAAATTTCGGCTAAGAAACTGGCACCAGAGAGGGGTGAGGGGAAGGAACCGACACGATTATTAAGGGTCAGGGCTGAGAGTAAGGGTGCAACTCCTTTCTGACTGTTCTCTGAGGAATATGTTGAATCACAATTTATAGCAAGTGTCTCTGCCCTAAATTACTCAACAGTAAGTTTTATTAATATGTACACCAACACAGACTGGTCTGAGCATAGTAAGGTGGCTGAGGGCAGAGGTGTGTAAGCAAGAACGTGAAGTTTAAAGGGAACACTGACCCCTTTCTTTCCAGCTCAGATGCTACCCTGAGCTTCTGATGAAATACACTCTACAGACTCAGTATGATTGGGGCAGGATTATATATTATTCCATTTTGCCCAGCTCCCCTATGAGTACCATTACCTAAATTCAAGGTGATGAATATGTAAGTCACTGGAGAGAACCAGTAGGGACTGCAAAACGTTCAATACTCATAACTACAACAGGCCTATTACAGGAACCCAGAGACTTCATTTTTAATCTTAGGCTCTAAAAACTAGTTACACTTCATAGTTACACATCACATAATCAAATGTTACTACTACATACATTTGTATATATTCACTGACATTTAAGACTTCATTTTAATAGTATAGCTTATGATCCAAGGTGGGTGTTTACAACATGCCTGTAAACATTCTTCTGCATATATTCTTAGCATTTTGTAATCTCACCATGAATTTAATATTCCACACTGCCACATTTTCATTGTTGCTTCATAGGCAAGCCTGGCATAATCAACGCTGGCTGAACAAATTTAAGGGCTAAGCACGCGTTTATAGTACAGAGTAATTACAGCTAATTCTCATATATGGTACTTACTCTGTGACAGTGCTCGGTTCTCTTACACACTCTCTCCTCCTCACAACCGTCCTTTGAGGTAGGTACACTTACTATCCCCACTCACAGATGAGGAGGTGAAGGCACAGGGAGGTCAGTCCGTGTAGTTCGTAAGGGGTGAAGCCACGACTCAAACAAGGCACTTCAGGCCCCCAAGTCCATGCTCTTAACCACTCTGCACTAATGCCTCTCAAAAAGAGCATAGAAGCGGGCAGGGTTAATTACAGTGGCTACTTGATTTTTACTTCAAGAACTGTGATGTACGAAGAAGTGAAAACCGAGTTTCAAAATACCAAGCTACGTCACAAAGGAAACCCAGTGGCTAGCTACATTTGCCTTAGAGAGGAATCCAGGACTTGGAAGTTTGTTTAAACTAACAAACAGTAGAAATGGATTTTTTAAAACAGTCTGCCTGAAGTCGGTCAAATATTTTAAAAGTAGTCAAGTTTAGTTTATGATCCTGGGGATGTTAATGTTCCCTAGCCGGTCTAAGCCTGCTTTTTCAGTATGCTGCTATAAGGAGGACGGCACCAACCTCACAGACTCATGAGAAGCACAGGAGTACGGATAAAGGGCTTAAGACTTGCTCAGAGATTATTAGCTCTAATTCTAAAATTCCTCTGTACTTCCAGGCAGTACTTAGCACAATATGTTTAAGTACCTGGTGACTAATAGTCATGCTCAAAACTTTTAAAAAGTATCCGTCTACCTTATGCTAAGCGTAAAATTCTACTTTGATATTCAAACGCATGAATCATGACAATAATAGACTTTCTTAAAAGTAACATTTAAAGGAATGGTATATAAACCTTTGGTTAATCTCAGTAACAGGTAGTCATGAATACATCAATATTTTTCTGCCCTTTTTGTAGCCTTACTGGAAATGACAGTAAAATATACAGAAATAAAGCTAAGCCATGATAAATAGGAAGTCAAATGCCAAACTAAATTTATTTTGCTAAAGAGAAACTGTTGAACTATAAGAAAAATAAGTGCAGTCTAGATTTTGTGCATATGTGGGGAAAAAACCCTGAGATTACCAATTGTGTATCACAGTCCTCTTCTGGAGATACCGAAAACAACGGTCCCGATACGGCTTGAACAGCGGATTAATTTACAGTTTAAACTTGATCTAAATATTGCCCTTGAATATTTGCTTTATATTGAGAGAACAAATTCTGACAACTTAGGGAACTAAAGAAGCTAAATGTTGACTTAAAACAGTTAAAGCTCCGAACAGCTTCGTTTAAATAGTTTCTATCATTTTACTGCTTAAGTTCAGCTTTTCAACAACTTAAGGGTAATGCAGGTTTTTAAAAATTTCAAAGGTTCATTACGTTTCTATTAATAAGGACAAGACAAAACGGGTTTACCGAAAACAGTCATCCTCCCTTTGTCCTCCAGCTTTACATTTCTTTAACAGAGAGTAGACAAGGTCAAATAACTAGACAGTAAAACACTGACCTTTTAAAAAGAATGGTACAATTACATCTTTGAACCTGTGAGAATTATAATTCAAAGCAAGTTTGGCCTGTAAACCTGTGACGCTTTTTTACCACTGACGCCATGTGACTATTTTTTCATAAAGAAAAAAATGGCACTAAAAATATATATTTTTCCTTGACACCTTCGGCAAATTTTGGTGAGCAGACAGAATATACTCTGAGACTCCAAACATGTAAACAATTTACCCTATATTATGAAAGAGCAAAATCCCGTGATAGCAATATAACAAAGTGTAGCTTCTCCCAAAAAAGAGGTTAAGGATGAAGATGTGAAGTGCTGCTTTCTTAAAGTCAGCTCAGTTTTACCCAAGCTTACTGTAGGTCATTAAAGCCTCGGGCAGGGACCTCTGGCAGAACTTAATTAAGAATACCAAGATTTAGACTTATCTGCTGCATTCGCCTTCATGTTGGACACCGTGATTAGAAGTCCCAGGATCAGAAAGAGATGAAAATATAGTTTTTCTGGACTGAGGTTTCACTACATAGGAAAAAACAAAAACAACAAAAAAACCCCAAACAATGAATATATTCCATTTCAGTCTTCATAGTTCAAGTAATAAATGGTCATAATTCAGACACACACTTTGGCCAAGCCAAGTTTAGCTTTATCACATTAAAAAAATTCATGTATAAAATAAGTATCAGTTCAAAATATAGATCACTTCTTAAAAAGGGCCTGCAGGCCCTTTATTTATTATAAAAATAATTAAATTTGGTGGAAAGGAAATGTTAAAATTACCTGAAATTCAGAAAATGTAATGTTAATTATAGTGTGGAACATTATCGTTACATACAGCCGCTCTCAGGGGGCATCTCGTTTTACTGTGGAGGCCAGAGCTACTCAGTATGGACCGCCTACTTCATGTTATCAAGTGCTGCATCCCCCCCGCCTGGCACTCCAAACAACCCCCCTGGTCCCAAACGCCCCGTCCTTTCAAAGAAGCATAACAGCTAGCCATTCTAGAATTTTAGGGAGAACATTTTGGGTATTTTTCTTCTACAGGATTAAAAAATCTTTTAGAATTACTGGTTCAGACATCCACCACTCCTAGTGGTCTAGATTGCTTCAAAATATTAAATCAAGCTGTAATTAAACTTTTTTACATTTAATTTTAGACCTTAAATTTCTATATCATTAAGATCTCAATGTTTTAATGAAAGTAGAAAATAGAGTATAATTCAGTATCACCTATTTGTCTCAAATACAAGTACAATGAGTAGTAAGTAGGTAAACAGGAATGACAATAACAAAAATAGAACTTGTGTTTTTGTCCAATAAGAATTAACTCTATTTCTCTAAATTCAAGGTGTATGGCAAGTCGAATATTTGATCTTAGGGACTGTTACATCATTAGTTTAACACTTAAACACTGAAGGAGACAGTTCTCTATTCACACAGACTTCTTTCTACACAGATCTGTAAATAGTCTGAATATGTATATTTCAAATTAGTCTATGTGATCCTGTGTTCCTCTCTTCAGAAGCATCAGTAATGCATGTGGCCAACAGTTTGAAACACGAATTGTAAATGAACATAGTGTATAATCTTGATAATATGAAAAGAGTCCCAAATACTTATTTTTTAAAAATGGTAACATTAGGAAAAAAACTATAATCATCATCAGTTCTATTTCCTGAAAATTCAGTTGAGGTAACCTCTGCAAGTCACAGCTCCACATTTGCACACAGTTCTGGCCCTCTTTTTGGCTGGGCTGTGGTCAACAGAATCTGAAGATATATCTCCAGAACCTGAATACGTAGAAAAAGAAATACGGGAGAAAGAGTTAAGACAATTCATAATGAGTTTCAAATTTTCTTTCAGTTGTAAATTGACAGAATCTTTACAAACTGTCTTGAAAGGATGCTGTGGGCTAGTAAGAGGTAAAGTGTATGTTATTAGTCCATATTTATGAGAATGGATTTGTGAAATGAATGAAACTTACTAGTAAAATCCAATATACACGCATTCGTTTCATAAATTGCTTAAGAGCCATAAAGCAAGGTCAAGTAGTAACAATACGTAACGGGCATCATACTTAGAAAAACAAAGAAAAGAAAACACATGTTGTCACAGTAAAGCAAACAGAATTAAATGTTCTCTTTAAAAGCCAGATTCAGTTAGGAATGGAATAAGCTCATATGTGATTTAAATCATATTTTCAATCTTATCTTTTAGTAAATATTCAGAAATGTAGGCTTAAAATTTTTTAAATACAAGTAATATTGAGAAAAGATGTTATAATAAATAAGCTTCTATATGGAAGTTCTGAAAAGAGCAGGCAGCAACATGCTGTAGAAGAAAGAGCATTACTCAGCCCAAGATCAGGCAGACCTGGATTCTAGTATTAGCTCTGTCAGATTAGCTTTGTGCCCTCAGCAAAAAGACAAACTCTTATAGCCTTATTTTTTAAAACCTTAACATGAGTTTGGTTCAGATACTCTAAGGTCTTCTCCTATTCTGATTAGATTCTTCACACTGAAACTCCACCAAAGAAACTGTATTTGAAAATCATACCTTTCATTTGATAATCAAAAGTGAGCTCTTCTCCAGCATTTATAGTTCTCGTGGAAAATAATGCTATTCGGGGAAGACGGGTGTCGAGGTTATCAATGAAAACGTTGAACACCTGAAGATTCGGGTCACACTAAAAAGGAACATGAGAATCCACTGAAGTAAAATTGACATGAACGAGCTCTTCTACATGCTATATAAAATCTTTAATTTCCCAAAGTATTAGTTTTAAGTTCTACTAGAAATTAACTTGCTTATTGTTTAGAGGTCTTTGAGGCATGCACATTTAAAAATACTGTGTTCCCTTACAGAAAATTTCAGACATACATAAAACTAGAGAAAATAATATAGTAAGTCCACATATATCCACTATGCAACTTCAAAGCTTATTAACATTTTTGTCAATCTTTTTTCATCTAGTCCCAACTTCTTAATTGTTTTTGGGGAATTTTAATGCAAATGTTAGATAACATTATCATTTCACCTGTAAATATTTTAGTAAGGTATATATATATATATTCTTTTTTTTTTGCTTGTTTCTGAAATTTTTAATTTAATATTTTTGGAGCATGTTTCACAGCCGGTAACTAAAACCACAGAAGGTGCAACTGCAGATAAGGAGGGACTACTGTATCAAAAGTTTATTGAAGAGCCTAGAAAGATTCAAAAAATGCCCAAGTAGAACATCTAGAAATAGAAATATTGAAATTAAAAGTAAAACATGCTCTAGTAAGGCATATTTAAAGAACTTGAGGAACTTTAAAAAAAAATCAAATCAGCACTGTAGAGCTCAAATTTCATGTTGCATGGGGTTTCATTTCTTAAACTTCTGTTTGGAATTGCTCAGCATTTCGAGAACTCGGCACTACATTCTAGCATATGCAAGAAAGATCCGGTGAATCATACTGAGAAATCAAAGTAACTATTTAATTGTCCTTGAATAGAATACATCTATTTGGAGAGTATCTCAATTTTATCGTTAAGAAAAAATTCAACATGTAAGTAAACCAGGAAACAAAGGAGTCAGAAGGTCCCTGACATTTCGTTACTAATCATAAACTAGTTTTTTGGTATAAAATCCATCAAAAGATTAACATGGTCTACCTCCTTATATGGTCAGCTATGGAACTTATGCTCCAAGACACATTTTCCTTGTAATCTATGAAATGGAGATAATGTCATCTAATCTATAGAATAATGTCAGTCTCACAAGCCTAATACTATGTTATCCATCTAGCACTTAGGAGGTGTCCAGTAACTCCTAACCTCCCTTACTTTTGGAAATCGTTTTTATAGAGTATAAGATTCTGGAGTTAAGGGTCCAAGTATATTCTGAGTTCTTTTCAAACAAGAATTAAGAATACTAATTCATAATTTAGAAAAGTAGCCCTAAATACTTCAATACTCTAGAAATTCTTAAATTTTATAAAAATGCTAACATGTTTACATTTTAAGAGAACACGGCAAATCTACCCCTTTAGTTGTGTATCCTAACTTTAGCTGTGTTTACTTCTGTAACCCATATAGTTACGTGTTAATTCTTAAACTTTTTACCTCTTAACTCCTCTGCTCATTAATTTCCTCCTCTATACGAGGACAATACCTATCTCATAAAGTCGTTGGAAAGTGTAAATGAAGTAACATATGTAAAGACTCCTGCAAAATGGATGTTATTTGGTAGGCACCTTGATGAATTTTCCTAAAACAGCAATAATACCAGGAATTAACAGAAGAGGCCCTTGTATTAAAATACTTTGGAGATAATAAAAGAGTATATAATTTAAAGACAATTATTCCTCAAGTATGGAAAATCTTTTAAAACAGTACTAATTAGTCCTGTCTATACTTTCTCTCTTACACTGTGATTCACAAAATGAGACACATTTCCATATCGAGCTGCATCCACTGTGAATTCATCAGATTCATAGTCCAGATCAAAGAGATATGTGATTCCTTTGTTGTCATATAACTGCCCCCGTCTTTCAGCTTCTTCACTTGTGATAACCTAAAAAGAAAACACTATAGTATATTATATAGCTATTGCTGAAGAAACACCCATCCATAAATCTATTAATTAACATATTAATGCCTTCAAGGTGCATAAAAAGAAGTAAAAGTGCCATCAAAATAAACATTCACATAAACTAGAAGAGCTAGATGAACAGAGGAGGGAAATCAAAGAGAGGAGAATGGATGGTGCAAACGAAGTATGACCGTTCAAATGAGAGTGAGGACAACCCAACAATTAGCAAGCGGAAACAGTACCCAACTTCGATTCTCATTTATTTGATATGTTCAGAAAAGCTACACAACTGCAGCTCTGTGTAAGACACAGCAGAGTGTAAAGGACTAAATTTAGAAGTAGGTATGCTCTAAATAGGCTCTGAAGGCATATTTTTCCTATAACGAATCTGTGTACAGTTACAAATGGAAATTTGTTACAAATACAGGAGAGAAGGTACGTTAAATTTGCGGTCAACTGTTTGGAAAGTTTAGTTTTGTAGAATACGTGGTTTTCATGAAATTCTGTAGCTCACAACCATCATCCATACAGTTCTGCTCTGAAGAACACAGCCTGACCACACGCTCAGCTCAAGAAACCAAAAATGGCTCCAGTGATTCATGGTGTCAACCAAATTTAGCTGCCACATTCATTAAACCAAAAGAAGAGAACAATTTGATTATACAAGGTCTAGTATTCTGAATAGTGATTTATAATAATCTGCCATTATCTAAAAATTTCAGGATCAAATAGGGATGCAGTTTACCCTCAGAATTCTGGATGAATACAGATAATTAAAGGGGATCTAATTCCAAACAACTTTTAAAATACCTGGTTTGACAACCCCAGACATGCAGTCCCACTCATTGTTCTAGCCACAGCTTAGCCCACCACTCAGTTTGAAAAAGTGTGGTGTAGGGGTGAAGTGCAGCGATTCTGCAGCCTTGGTTTTGAACCTCGGCTCTTCTTTACTACTAACTAAGTGACCTTGGGCGAGCTGCTTAATTTCTCTGTGCCTCAGTTTCCTGCTGTACAATAATGGAGGAAATACTACCACCTCACAGAGTCGTTGAGAGAATTTAGTAAGAGTTGAAACGCAAGGTGCTTAGAATAGTATGCCTAAAATAGTATGTGGTAAATACTATTTTTTGTATATATGCATTATATGTATAAAAATAAATGTGCTCAGTAGTTGGTATTTTAGAGAATGGTCTTTGTAGCTGAGTTACAGATGCAGAGAGTTTGGATTTTTCTTATCGGTGGCTGCAATAAATGTTTTTATGTGTACTTTACAATACTTGCTCATAAAACATTCATGTACTCTACAGTATCATTCATGCTGATGCAAAATTGAGTTTTGCCAACTACACTTAATCATATTTGGTCAAATGGGTGAAGTAAATTACAATTTAAAAGTTTCTAAGTCAGGATGTATTTAGATCTGATATTCTTCTTAGGACTTTTGTGTAAAAATACTGGTCATATTTTCAAAGTTGCAAATGCCAGTTTCAATGACTATGAGTGGGTGTTTGTTGAAAGGCGACTCTACTTCATTTGTCACTGCGTATGATTTTTTTGTTCACATTCAAGTTTGTATTTCTCATGATGCCAGTGAACCCTTCCCTCAAACCTGAAGTCCGTACATATCTGCAAACGGTAACAGCAAAACGTACCAAGCGTGTTTGTTACTGAGGTAAAAGGCGGCGCCTCAAGAGCACGAGCCTCCCGCACACTGTGCGCTATGAGAGAAGCGAGCGTACCTCTCCGACATACTCCATGACAAAGCTCCTTCTCCTAATCTTCACGAGGGTCTTTACGCCCCAGCCACAGCCATTGCTGGTCCGAAAGATGCAAAGTGAGTACTGCGTGCCTTTTTGGACAATCCTGTTGGGACAATCGGGTCCACACTGACACCTTGAGTTGCATTCGTAAATGGGGGTGCCAGGTGGGATTTTAATTTGCTGATTTTTATTATAAGCCAAAAGAACTCCAGCTTCAGCAGGACAACATTTCTCAAAGAAGCAATCTGTGCATGAACAACCAAAGGTGGCTTCATTCACTAAGCTGATTCCAGGAGCTGGTTTGTATTCATTAATGTAGTAGAAGTCTGAAGGGGGGCCCTCTAAGTCCACAGTATTTTCAACAAAAATCATTCCTTTGTGATTCTTCCTTCTGTTGAGTTCGTCCTGCCATCTCTGCAGAGCTATCCTTTGTTTAGCCTTCTTTACAATGTATTCAGCAAGGGCAGGCTTCAAAGCTCTGTGATTTTCTTTTAGAGTTATTGCTTTGCCTTTCTTTACCTGAGATAAATAATTATGCTTGTCATTAGAGAACTGCTGAAGCAGTAATGGGCACTTGAGATTTTGCAAAGGTTCCCAAGTATTTGTAGAATCTGGCCATCCTTTCCATTTTACAAGATAATATTCCATATCCTTAAAATATAAAAGAAAATGCAAATCAGATTACGACAGACCCAATTACTGAAAAGAATTTAATATCTTAAAGAGTAAGGTATTCATTATCATTTTTCTTAATAAAGTTCAGAATACACAGCCACAAGTTACTAGCAGATAAAATACAAATCATAAAAATAAAACTATTTTTCTTTATATTACATAAACTATGCATAGAATTTAGATGTGGCATGACGTTTGACCAGAGACAAAAGAGTCGCACCTGGAGAAAGATAAAAGCACTGAAAGTCATGAATATGTTACCAAACAGTGATCAAGTGACACAAAATATATTGATCTTGATCATGGAAATAAGTTGTCCCAAAATGAATAATTTATGACCCAGGTCAGTGGCTTGCTTGGCCAGCACAGATGTAGGCATCCTCTAAGGTCCGTAATTTCATATTTTACACTGGCTGTGAGGGAAGTTCTTTTTCTCAGTGTCCTGGGCACACATCCCCTAGATTTTCTAGAGTGAACTGTCCCATACAGTCATTCCTGGCTGCATGTGGCGACGGAGCACAGGAAATGTGGCTAGTCTGAATTGAGATGTGCTCTAAGTGTAATACACACTGCACTTCAACAACTCAGCACAAAAAAATAACGCACAATATTTGTTAATTTTTAAAAAATATTTCTTAATGTGTAAATATCGATTACACGTTGAAATAATATTTGGGGTTAAATTAAATGTATTACTCAAAGCAATTTCACCTGTTTCTTTCCATTTTGTTTAACATGGTTACAAGGAAATTTAAAATCATAGTCGTCCTTCGGTATTCACCAGAGGATTGGTTCCAGGACCCCTCTCGGAACCCCAAATCCACGGATGCTCAAGTCTCATATGTAAAATGGCACAGTATTTGCATATAACCTACTCATGTACTTTAAATCATCTCTAGATTACATACAATATCTAATATAATGTGAATGCTATATAAATCGTTGCCAACACATGGCAAATTCAAGTTCTGCTTTGGAACTTTCTGGAATGTTTTTCTTTTGCAAGTATTTTCGATCCGGGGTTAGTTGAATCCTGGGGTGCAGAACCCGAAGATACATAGGGCCGACTGTATACATATGTAGCTTGTACTATATTTCTATTGAACAGCACAATTCCAGAGAGTTCTTACCTTAGACTCGCCCGCGGCTGGATTAGGCGGCAGGCCCTCAAGGCACCAAAGATCAAATACTTTGACTTATCCCTCAGACTGCTGCTGGCCACCATGGTACCTGAAATCTTGCCTTCCCACCCCAGTGACTGGCTACGTTTTCTTCCCTTAAAGCCAGGCAATGCTATGTTAAGTTTCTCTTAAAAATGGTAGTGTATGTAAGAAAAAAAATTTTCAAGTAAAGCCTCTCAATTTTGTCTTTGTTCTCTGGAATAGTGAACATATATCCACGAGCGCTAGGGTAAAACGCCTTCTGAAATATGAAAGTGATTAAACTGCATTCTACGGTTTTTAGTTATTTTAATTCATAGATATTGATAAAAACTTAACTGGGATACATTTGCTTTCTCCTGAAATTTTTAATAAAGGTTTTATTATAAAGTAAGGATGTTTTACTAGTCATAGTTTATTAATGCCAAGTGACCTGGCAGGTCTAGGCAATGTGGTATAAGCCGCACTGTGGAGGCACCACTGGGTGAGGGGCACTGAGGCAGCTTTGCAGGAGGTCACCTGACGAGTGAGAGGGCTTATCTTCATCTCGAGGTTTTATTATATTCTACCCAATAAGCAGTAATGCTTGTTAATTAAAAGACCTTTGCTTCTTTGTGAAAATGGTCAAAATATGTTTTGTTAAAAAAAGTGGCTCGGGGCTTCCCTGGTGGCGCAGTGGTTGAGAGTCCGCCTGCCGATGCAGGGGACACGGGTTCGTGCCCCGGTCCGGGATGATCCCACATGCCGCGGAGCGGCTGGGTCCGTGAGCCATGGCCGTTGAGCCTGCGCGTCCGGAGGCTGTGCTCCGCAACGGGAGAGGCCGCAACAGTGAGAGGCCCGCGTACCACAAAAAAAAAAAAAAAAAAAAAAAAAAGTGGCTCAATTATGGTGTGAGCATTGCACAAAAACTGTACTTCTATGGAAATATATACTATGATTCCAGGACACAAAAAGCCTAGGCATGTAACAGAAGCGTCAGTCATACCGGCTCACTAAAACGTAACATGGATTTCTCCCTCCTGAGGTGACTACTACAATTCGGGATTGCTGTTGGCAGATATATGCTCAATAATAATGAGATCCACTTGGCAGTATCTAACATTACCGATTCCCCTTAATTATGAAAGTTAAAAATGTTTCTGATTCCAAAATAAAGCAATGCAACCCTGGTCCTCTTTTTTTTTTTTTCTCCCTGCTGTAGCTTTTCCTACCGTAGCCCTGGGTTATACCAAAGTTACCAGCAAACAAGGAAAGAAACAGAAATGGTGGCTTCAAGTCAGGTGATTAAGCTAAATTATCATTCAGCAAAACTAAAAACACTGCCACTGTAGTCAACTTCCAAAATAACGTTCTATGATGAGTCGCTTGCAAGCTCTGTATGTTAATCACATTGTACCTACCTAATTTACGGATGGTAAAGATGCTTCGAAAGCCTGAGTGCTACAGAAATATTAGTAACGTTTTATTTCTACTTTGTAGACTCCTTTTATTTTATAAGCCTTGTTTTACTTTTAAAATCAAAAAAAGATCTTTCCATTTTGAAAAATAAGATAATTTTATACAGAAAAATCAGTTTGACTTAAATTCAATTACTTCAATACCCTAAAATTTCAAATAGAAGTCAAAAATTTCTTAAGTCTCATAGGATATCAGTATCTTATTCAGATATGCAATCAACTCTTGATTACCTATAGAAATGGAGTGGAGTCATAAAAATGGTCTGTTAATCATTCCTGTATAATTTGGAATGCATCTTATTAATTTTTTTCTTCAAGACATTTTCCCCACTATGTTTAGCTTAGGTTAAATTCATTCAAATATTTTAGTATCTATTATGAGCATATGAAAGTTTGGTCACTAGAGGGTGTGATGAGATGCAAGGTAATACTAGCCTTTAGGAGCAAAATCTCGCTGGGAAAGGAAGGCAATAGTATGTAAAATAAGTAGCAGTGCAAGGTGGTACAATTTTAAATGCCAAAACAAATAAGACAATAGATACCACTAAAATACACAGAGGGAAATCAATATAGGTCAATGAGAAAAAGGTACAGAGGAAGTAGAACAAACTACACTGTGAAAGATTGATAGCATTTGTTGGGTAGGGCACAGGGCAGGCAGGATGAAAAACACAAGCAGAAGCCTGGAGCTAAGATTTGCGTGAAGTATCCAGAAAACAGTGAAGAGATGGACTTAGCCAGCTTTACAGTTTAGAACACTGAAGCGAGAGAGAGAATGGTAACGGCAAGGCAAGAGCAAATTCCGGACAGCTCTGAACACCTGACTTTATCGTAGGCCAATGGTTTTTACAATTCTTAGAAACCAAGGTGTTTCTGTGGGGAGCTTCATTCCATGTAAATACATTTAATTCCATCTTGTCTACTAGGAACTGCACTTACACAATGCAGACACTCAGGGCTCTGTCTTTGGCCCCTTTTCACACTAAACAAGGGTTCATCTCTTTTGAGAATCTGAAGAAAGCTACAGACCTTCCCCTATCAAAAGTCACATGTATGATACAATGGGTAAATTCAGGCTATGTGGATTCTAGGCTAAGAATTCTTGCTCCAAATGTTCTCTCTGGGCAACCTCTTCACTCCAATGGTTTTAACTGTATGCTGATTCTCCCAAAATTTTAGCTGCAACCCCATATAGTCAATAGCCTACTGGATGTCTGTCCCACAGGTTCTTAATCAATCTATCTACATGGAACTCGCCACTGTTGTTCCTGAATGGTTTCTCTCTGTATTCGCCATCAATGGCAGCCTTACCCCCATCTGCCTAGTCACACAAGTCGCAAACCATGTCAATCTCACCTCTTCCTTCCTCTCAACCCAAGCCATCACCAAATTTCTCCACATGCTTCTTCTGGCCCACCTCTTTCGCCAGAACACCCGTTCCTGCAAGCCTTCAGCTTTGCCTGGATTAGGACACTGATCTCCTACCGGTTTCCCTGCCACCAGACTGATAACACTCCACTCTGTCCTTCTCTACTAACGTGTAGTTTTCTTATAAAAACAAAAAATCCACAGTGCCAGCCATTCTGTTATTTTCTTGCTTAAAAATTTTAATGGCTCGCCCACTGCCTAAAGAATTAAGCTCAAACTTCCTATTATAACAAAGATCATTCTTGACTGGGTCCCTGATGCCTCCCTGACTCAATGTTCCAGTGTGGCCCCATTCACACACCACCCTCCAGCCACACTGAACTACTGTTAGTAACTGAACATGCCAGGCCTTTTCATGCTTTTCTGTTCCTTTGTTCACACAGTTATTTCTAATTAGAATGTCTTCTTCCATTTGCCTACTGAACACTTATTTCAGTCTCATCTTTTATATGCAGAAAAACCTACTCATCTTTAAAACTCAGCTCAAATGTCATCTCTCCCGTGAAGTCTTCCCTGCCTCTGATTACTGCCAACTCGTGTTCCCATTTCTAATCGAAACTATAAGCCATTTGTGGGGAAGGAAAGAATCTTATTCTTTGCAGCCCCAGAACCAAGCACAATTCCCTACTATATCCTAGGCTTTGACTAAATGTTTCTGAATGTATAACGAAAAATACAACTACCAACACGTATGCAATATAAAAATCACAACAGTAACGATATGGATCCTTAAAAGAAATACAGGCTGCTCAACTTAACCTGGAGATAGCAATTCATGGTTTCTCAGTATTTGTTCTGTCATCTGCTGTCTGTAGCCAGTAAGTGGTAGCTAGCACAAACACTTTAAAATACATATATCTATGGGGGCACCAAAAAGAACAACAAAAAAAAATCTGCCTTCCCATTAGCTATTTTTCCCCTGCAAGTTTTGAAGTAATCACAGTATTCACTATTAGTGGTAGAAAAGCCTTAATCTGATTATGAAAATCCCAGTGTTCCATGAGAACACAGTTTGAGAACTATTACAGTCAATGGAAAGTCACTAGATTTCCATACCAGTAACCAGACAGAGGGTAGGAGTTTGGGGGCCTGGGTTAGAGGCCCAAGGCTGACACAAACGAACAACATGACCTTGGAGAAGTCCCTCTTGGAGCTCTGCTTGCCTGGTCTCTAAAATTCAGGTTTTACTCTAATGATTTCTGTTATTCCAGTTCTTAACAAATCACTCTTAAGCGCCATCAGTCTTTTAGGAGTATGACTCTATTGTTAAATGTGGTTATTTTGTTAGTATGTGGTAGTATGTGTTAGTATGTGGTAGTATGTGCAGTATAGTGGTAGTCCTAGAGACATAGAATGATCTGGATACTTTAAGAAATCAAAGCTTTGGGTAGTATTTCTTTAATATTTGATTCCTAAGGGAGAAGCCCCACTGATGTGCATGGGTGTTCTTCACTGATGAGGTGAGGATGTTAATAAAGAGAACCCAGTTTTGTCAGAGATTTTTCTGTATGAAGGGGTGACGTGGCAAGAACATGGCACAGGAGGATCACACAGCAGTGAGACTACCACAGCTTACACCTTTGAGTTCCACTGGACCTGACATGAGCTCATCACGGTAACCACCTGCTTGTTCCCCCAGCTAGCATACTTTCCACTTCCCGAGCTGGCTATTTCAGACCTCCTCCTCTTCCCTCAGGAGTCCCTATCCCACGGCCTCCCCCGTTATTTTCAGTAGCACGTGACCCTAGCGTGGAGCTAGACAAGAAGGGGACCACAGACACAACCGGAGAGAGGCCCTTCCTCCGTCAATTACCCCCATCTCCTGTGCCTTCAGTCTCTTGCTCTCTCCTGATCCTCTCTAGCATCTGAATATCCCTTATTTTTTAAAGGCAAAATTAAACTAAACCTCCTTTGAGATATAAATGCTTGAATAAGTAAGGGATCTTGAAAAGATATGATAAATTACTAAAAGGTCAGAGATCGGAGACTAAGGTATAGTCTCAGTATAAGATGCTTCATAACATGCAATTTTTAAAATCATATTATCTACTTGGATTTTTTCTTAAATTAAAAATTATAAACACCCTTAGACCCTACACAGCCCTTCTTCAAAGCTAGAGTTCTGGAAAGAGTCGCCCATACCACTTGACCCTACTCTCTCACCTCCAACTAATTCTTTAATTCATTCTATTTCGGCTTCTTCTATCCATACCACAGAAATGCTCTAAGGGTGTCAATGACCCGTCCATTGCTCAATCCAGAGGGAGCTTTATACTTCTTTGACCCACTGGGTATGACTCTATTTTACTGACATTATCTCCTCCTCAGGCTGCCGTGTTTACTCTTCTGATTTTCTTCCTACCTTTCCTGCCAGTTTTTCTCCATTGCTTTGACAGTTCTTCCTGGGAGTACCACTTACTGCTCCTCAGTCCTGGCTCTTCACCCGTTTTCTCTACTTGGATCACTGCAATGGCCTCTTATCCTTTCGATCCACTCACGGCACAACAGCCAGAGTGATATTTTCAACACCCCTCTCTCGCAAGTCACTCCCCTGCTCAAAACTACAAAATATTTCCCTATTGCCCTTAAAGTCCAAAATTCCTTTCTTGGCCTACAAGGAGATGCACTTTCTGGGGCCTGCCCCATCCTTCCAGCCTCATTTCAATCCCTCTATGTTCCACTCACACTGCAAATTCCTTGAAGGAGTCAGGCTCTCTTCTGACTCAATACCCTCCCCCATTATCTTTTCACCCTTTAGTACTAAGTTTAAACATCAGACCTCACGGACACCTGCCTACTCTCTCCAGGATGAGCTAGAGCCTTCTGTTACATCAGCCTTACCTCAACTATAATTAAGTCCTTTGTACAATGATATTTAAGGTTTTTCTGCTCTCACTGAAAGACAGACCCCGTGATGTCAGGGGCCACGCCTCTGTGCCGTTCTCTGCTGAGACTGCTAGTGCCCAGTGTGTGACGTGGCAGACGGCAGAAGACTGGAGAAGTACCTGCAGAGTTAATGAAGGCTAACTGTACCCAGTCCTGGGGCTTCAATCCCCATCTTCTCGCCAATCGCTTCAAGAACAATGCTTCCACTTAGTTCTCACTCTTGATTTGGAGCCACATTTCCAACTATCTACTGGTCGTCTTACACGTAAATGTTCTCAGCCTTCTTCTCCAACTTCAATCTAGTCCTCCTATCCTAATCCTCCTTAAGCCTCATCTTCCTATATTCCTGGGTCTTGGTGAACAGTATTACTATCCACGCCATGGCAAGCTTTCCTAGATGTGGATCCCTCACTGCTGGATCCCCAGCCAACCCCCTGACCACTAAACCACAGACTTAAATTTTACATCCGCTATAATTCAAAAAAGCACCAACTTATCTTCATCGTTACTACTTTAGTTCAAGCACCACCTCTTCTTGCCCAGATTACTGCAACAGCCTTTCAGAATGTGTAAGTTATACATATGTCATTCCCCTTCCTGCCAATCCACGTTCCTCACTGCAGAGAGGAAACTCTCTGAATTGCATATCTGATAGTGTCACTCTTTTCAGAACCGTTCAGATGACTCCCCACTGCTGCAGGACGGCTGGAGTTCCTCTACTCGTCTCTCACTGTCTCTCACTTCCAGATCCTACCACCCCATTCTCTATGTTAAAGCCTTAAGGAAAGACTCTACTCATCTTATCAGGCCCCAGCTGGATATTATCTTTTCTGGGAAGCCTTCTCTGACCAGCGCAGGCATACCTCTCACAGGTCACATCATGATGTCTGCCCTAGCGCTTATTATACTATTGCATTGGGTGATTTACTCGTCAATCTTTTTCACTGGGCTGTGAGTTCCTTAAGGTTAGGGACAGTTTCCCATGAACCTTTATTTTCCCACTGCCTCATGTAGTACCTGACACACAGAATAAACTCAAATGTTTATTGAGTGAGACAACAGAAAGGTGAAACCAGAGATATCAGTCAATAAACTGCTGCTATCATTTAAGCGTGACGCTATGGAGGTCTAGTCTAACAGTGACGGTGAGGACTGGAGAAATCACTGACGCAAAACCAATTCAATTCATCAACCATGAACTAAGTACCCATTACGTACTAGGGGCTATAGTAAGACACGGTCCTGGCCCTCAAATTGTTGCCAGTTCAGCAGGTATGAAACAAAGCTACAAAATGTGAACAGCTCTAGAATAATGACAAGAACAGTGCTTTATAAGTCCTGAATATAAAGCAATTAATTTTGCTAGAGGTGGGGAAGGGAAGAAGGCTCTATGGTTGGTGGTAACCTTTCAGTTGAACTTTGCAGGCCATGCAGATTTTGCAAGGAGAGAAGGGAAATAACATTTCAAAGAGGGAACTGGATGAGAAAAGCAAAAGGGCACAAAGGTGCGTGATGTGTTCAGATATTGGAATATAAGCTATGTTTGTTTTTTAGCTAGATTCTCAATGCTTGAAGAGTGCTCAGCTCTTAGTAGACACTCAGTAAACCTTAGCTACATGGAAGAATTTACAAGTATATCAGTGCGGTAAGGAAGTAGGAAATGTTACAAGAGAACATACAAGTAGGATATGTTACAAGTAGGGTATGTTACAAGCTGGAAAGGGGGCTGGTGGCCAGATGATAACAGCCTTAGTCCAAAGGGTCTCAGCTTAGACTGGCAGACACCAGGGAGCCATTTAAAGGGCTAAAGGAAGGTCCTAATGCAATCAGAGCTGTGTTTCAGAAACAACTGCAATGGCTTTGAAGAATATGGTACTGAAACAGTGTCTTTCATGAGCTAAATGGAGGGGAACACATAAGAAAAGGATAGGGTGTTAAGATCTTTCACCTGCCCTGAACATGAGAGACAGACAGACAGACAGAAAAGGTAGAAAGGCAGAGGTACATTCAAGTAACACTGGCTTACAGATTCAGTTATCTGTGCTAGGCAGGATAAGAAGTGAGGAATAGGGCTTCCCTGGTGGCGCAGTGGTTGAGAGTCCGCCTGCCGATGCAGGGGACATGGGTTTGTGCCCCGGTCCGGGAGGATCCCACGTGCCGCGGAGCGGCTGGGCCCGTGAGCCATGGCCGCTGAGCCTGCGCGTCCGGAGCCTGTGCTCCGCAGCGGGAGAGGCCACAACAGTGAGAGGCCCACGTACCGCAAAAAAAAAAAAAAAAAAAAAAAAAGTGAGGAATGTAAGTGGGTTGTAGGAGGACATAAGAGTGCAAAGCGTGCTTATTCCAAAGCAAGGAACCAAAAGGAGAAGGATGAAGGAGAAACTAGTAGCAAAAGTTACCCAAACTGAACTATAATACTCAGAATTCTGTAGCATAAGAAAGAAAACTGGCAGCTCTTTCAATGTAAGCACAGACTCCTTGGTAACTTACTCTGTCTGTCAAAGTATAACAGGAATGAACAGGAAAAGACAGAGAGGTAGAGACCACATAATCTGATGACCTATTAGATTTAGAGGGTAGGGAGGAAGGAAGAATTAAAAAAGTATGAAATTATAAGGTTAGGTAACTGGGAGTATTATGATTCTGTCAAACCAGGTAGGGAACACTAGATCAGGACACAGATTTGAGGGAGGAAAACGGGTACGGTTTTGAATACGTTGAATGTGGTACCTGTAGGGTGTCCAGCTTAAAATGAAGCTCAGAAAGAAGTCAATGCCTCACAAAGATCTGAGGGTCATGAGCCAAACAGATAGAAGTAGAAACCACTGGGAAAGAGGTCATCTACAGAGCAGCTTCGAAGTGAGAAGGGGGCCAAGGACAGAGCCTTGGAGATTATGTATTAACACTTGAGAAGGACAGGTAAGAGACTGTAAAGGAGATTCAGAAAGAACAGTAAGAAAAACTGGTGGCGAAAAGAAGTGGAGATAGAGGTGAGTAACAATGATGAGAGAGTACACCCCTCTACGGCGTGACCGCCACAGGTCAGTCTCTGCTCACAGTAACCCCACGAGCTGGTGCTGTAAAGATCCTCATCCCGTACGGGAAGCAGCGAAGGAAAGAGAACCTATGCAATGTGCTGAAGGTCACGCAACTAGTACATGGTAGAAGCAGAATGTGAACCAGAACCTAGGCAGTCTCTCCAAGACACGAGTTTCAGGGAAGAAAAGGGTAGCCAACAGTGTTAGGTGTTGCAAACTGGCACAGTAAGATCTGAGGTCCTCGAGTTTGGCCTTGAGGAGGCCACTGACAGCCGTCAATCAGAACAGAGAGGGTTAAAAAGTCAGTAACAAGGGGCTTCCCTGGTGGCGCAGTGGTTGGGAGTCCGCCTGCCGATGCAGGGGACGCGGGTTCGTGCCCCGGTCTGGGAGGATCCCGCGTGCCGCGGAGCGGCTGGGCCCGTGAGCCATGGCCGCTGGGCCTGCGCGTCCGGAGCCTGTCCTCCGCAGCGGGAGAGGCCACAGCAGTGAGAGGCCCGCGTAACGCATAAAAAAAAAAAAAAAAAGTCAGTAACAAGTGGAAAGGCAAGCTACAGCAGAAATTTTTTGCAAACTGTGTATCTGATAAGGGACTATCTAGAATACACAAAGAACTGTTACAACTCAATATAAAAAGACAAACAGCCCAATTTAAGAAAACAGGTAAAGGATCTGAATAGACACTTCTCCAGAGAAGATACACAAATGGCTATAAGCAGTGGTCCCCAACCTTTTTGGCACCAGGGACCGGTTTCGTGGAAGACAATGTTTCCATGGATTGGGGTGGGGGAGGCGGGGGGAGGATGGTTCAGGCGGTGACGTGAGCGACGGGGAGCGGCAGGTGAAGCCTCGCTCACTCCCCGGCCGCTCACCTCCTGCTGTGCGGCCTGGTTCCTAACAGGCTGCGGACCGAGAGCTATAAGCACTTGAGAAGATGCTCAGCATCATTAGCCATCAGAGAAATGCAGATCAAAACCATGAGACACTCCATACCCACAAGGACAACTATAATCAAAAAGTCAGATAATAGCAAGTATTGGTGCACATGTAGAAATTGAAACCCTCATACGCCGCTGGTGGGAATGTAAAATGGTGCGGTCACTTTGCAAAACAGTTTGACAGCTGCTCAAATGGTTAAACACAGAGGTACCATATAACCCAGCAATTCAACTCCTAGGTATATATCCAAGAGAAATGAAAACATGCCCACACGAAGACTTGTACATGAATGTTCATAACAGCATTACTTATAATAGCCCCCAAACAGGAACCCAAATGTCCATCAAGCGATGAATGGATAAATTAAATGTGATATATCCATACAATGGAATATTTGGCAATAAAAAAATGAAGTATTGATACGTGCTACAGCATGAATGAACCTTGAAAACATTATGTTAAATGCAGGAAGCCAATCATAAAGGATCCCATAAATATTGTACGATTCCATTCATATGAGATGTCCCAATAGGTAAATCTATTGAGACAGAAAGTAGATTAGTGGTCGCCTAGGGTTAGCGGGGAAAAGAGATGGGGAGGTTTGGGGGGTGATGGCTAAGCAGTATGGGGTTCTTTTTAGGGTAATGAAAATGTGCTACCATCTCCACAAAAAGTTTTAGAATAGTTCTGAGAGGGTACAAAAACCTTTGAATTGTACAGTTTAAATTGGTGAATTGTAGGGTGTGTGAATTATATGTCAATAAAGCCGTCTTTAAAAAGTTAGTGGGAAATGAAGTAGAAGGAAAAGACAGGAAATCCTTGAGTGGGGATGGAAGACGTAAGAAAGATTTCGGAAGGTTAAGGAAGATCTGAATAGGTTTATTGATTAAGATAAAGCAGTGGAAAAACAGTGCTTGATACAAAAACAACATCAGAGAGCTTCCCTGGTGGCGCAGTGGTTGAGAGTCCGCCTGCCGATGCAGGGGACACGGGTTCGTGCCCCGGTCCGGGAAGATCCCACGTGCCGCAGAGCAGCTGGGTCCGTGAGCCATGGCCGCTGAGCCTGCGCGTCCGGAGCCTGTGTTCCGCAACGGGAGAGGCCACAACAGTGAGAGGCCCGCGTACCGCAAAAAAAAAAAAAAGGACATCAGAGATTAAGCAAAGTCCTAAAGGGGATGGGTAGGAAGAAAAAAGAAAAATGGTGACACCTCTGAAAGAATGAACAAAGATACAGATAACTGGTGTGGTGTGAAGATAAGTTGAAAGTTCATCCTTGAAGGATCCAGTGAGGCAGAAGTCTGCAGCTGAATATGAGAGGGTGAGGGAAGGGATACAGTCAGAAGTCCAGAAAAGTAATAAAATTTGGGGAAACTGATGACGAAAATGGAAGGAGCAAGCAAAAGATAAAAAGCTTGTCAAGTAGAACTGAGCATTGCAAGAATAGAAATAATATGTCACGGAACCAAGAAGTGTGATTATATGACACCTGTGGCTAGGCTGGTCAGGCCAGGGTTTATAAACTGAATTGGCAGATGACAGGGTTGTTTTGGGGTTGAAGGCTGCTGAGAGTGTAGGTGAAATGCTTCATCATAAAATCCCACTGAGTGGGGAAGTCAGTGATACCAAAAAGAAGATGGATGTTTCAAAGGAAGAATGGGATTTAATGACTGAATCCATATGGAGGATGAAAAAGAAGGAAAGCAAAGAATTAAGCAAGATTCCTGATTCATTCATCTGCAAGAATGGACAGATTAATTAATTGAAACAGAGTTCTTGTAGAGGAAGTAGGCTACAGAAAACTGAATTACTCAAAAATACATTGCAAGGTTTAGATTGAAAGAGCTTCTTGAAGAACAACCCTGGAGAGGAACAGAAACAAAGTGAGGCCCAGAGAAGTTAAATGACTTCACTGAAGTCATGAGGTTCTAGACGAAGCCTAGAAATGACTGTGAACGCCAGGCCGTTTTACTGCACAACAGAACCTCACTGATAGCAGGAGTTTGACGGGATGGCAGGAGATACAAACGGTGATGCTTCTTGAGGAGATTCAGTACCACTAAAATTGGCTTGAACTTCTAGGTTCATCTCAGGTGATAGTGGGGAAATATGATTCAGGAACAAAATGAGTGACAGGAGAAGCCAATCTCAGATAAAACATTTGCTCTGGTAATCCACCTGGAGATAATCAAGAGTTGGATGTAGAATGATATTGATATAAGCACCTTGAAATATTCTAATATAAGAACATTTTATGCTTCAAAATCCTCTCAATGTTATTTGGCAAAACAGATGATAGGACACAACTTTATTATGGCCAAGAATTTTAACCATTAAGAAGAGTTCTGCTTACTTTTAAGGTTCTTTTTATGTCACAGAAATATGAAATACTGAATTGAAGTCTGATTAGGTCTCTTTTAAGGGTCTAGATATTTGCCTTACCTTTTCTACCTTGTAGTCACACAAGTATTCCACCTCATAATTGTTTAGATTCCTTTTGGTGATTCCAATCGATTTACATGTGAGCTTTTCTTTTCTACATAATTCCTGAAGAGTATCAAGTGAAACTAGGCAAGGCACACACCAAGCTACAATAAGAAAATAGAATTCTTTACTAGTGAAATAGCTACTCAATTAAAATAAAACAAAACAAAAAACCAAAAGAAAAAAAAGGGGAAAACTCAAGACCGCTATATCCCCACCCTTCAAGTGGCAATTTTATAAGACTAAAAATTCATATGACAAGAAACCATGTACACGTCTTTAAGAAAAAGTTAACCATTAAAGAACTCTCTTGGTAAACTGGTCTTCCTGGATTTTCTCATGGGTCTCTATCCTACATGTTTAACTGATGTCAATTTCTACTAGGCCCCCTGAACAAAATGTTTCATGTCTATAAGCTTGCATTAGATTACATATAGATGCAAAAGTCGAGATAATATTTTTGACTTTTTCATTGTATTCTACACAGAATTGCTCATTTAATAAAATGTAGATCTCAAGGACACGTTCATTATTGTTAGAAATACATCTTAAATATATTTTAAAATAATCTTACATTGTTAAAAAGTAACAATGTAAGATTCTTAGTTGAACAATAAGAACTGAAATCTAATTGAAACCTAATTCTATAGTTACATACTCATACATCACATGGCCTACTTTTCCCATTTTGGAAGGTTGCATAAAATTTTAACTCCGATTTTGCCCATGCTGCAATGTATTATTATCAAGGTCAATAAACCCAGGAGTTAAAATAAAACAACGGAGAGTATATTGAGTTTTGTTACTACTCATTTCCTATATTGCTTTCAAAGCCAAGAATGACAATACAGAGAGTATTCAATTTACATAATCCACACACCAAGCTTGAAGAAAGTCAGCCGTCCTCATGATCAACCTTGTAGAAGCCAATAACTAACTCTGCTGCGGAAGATTTTACCCTCAAATTCCCGTAAACAGTATGCTACCATACTGCATTTAAAGTATGTTAACACAAACTGGTATTTAGAAACAGGTAATGAACCTGGCTTTATGGCTAGCGCTAGTAGAAGCACCAGGGAGGATCAAGAGGTCCTCTGCCCCAGCCTCCGCCAGGCCACCGAGCTGCATAATTTTAGGGAGGTTTCCATCTTTCTGGGTTTCAGCTTCGCTGAAAAAAATGGCAGGGTTGGAGTAAGCTGGGATTACCAAACAAAATTTATCAGTAAACGCTGGCTTTACTTGGTAGCTCTCCAAGGTAGTGGTGGTAACCTTTTGGGTTGGAGGTAATTTCCAGAGAGGAGAGAACAGCTGGTCTTCCTATAATCTCCCCTCGCCCTCCCCATCTCACACCGGGATTTCACGGTCAGAAACCCTCAAGTACGATTTCCACACGTGCCCCCAACCCCTTCCAAAAAAGGATGCATGATTCTAGACCAAGAAAGTGAAAAGGATTTTCCCCCAAAATATCTGGGGGGAGAGTCGGCTGGTTTTGGAGTGGTGGTTTGGGGAGAGGGGAGTGGCAGAATAGAAACGACCCCTTAAGTCCCTTGTATTGAAATGACCTCCCGATGTTTTGTGTAAAAGGTAACCTCATTATGCTGATCACGTGCAGAGGAGGTTCCTCTGAGCTATCTACCCAGCATGGATTTGTCTACCGTTCCTACCATTTTCACCCAGTCCGAGTTACACGAGGATTCAAGACGCGACCCTCCACGGAAATGCTCTTTTGGGGAATAAGAAAACTTGGAACCTAAAAAACTGCAAACCCCCTGCCCCCGCGGCAGAAAAATAATTCATTGGTAAGATTAAACATTTCATGACCACCACGAAAACTTGACACTAGTTCCACACTAACCCCTAGCGGAGGAAAAGTTGGGGGGTAATGAATCCATAATCCACGCAGAGAGGCGCAGCGCTGGAAAATACCTTTCAATTCTATAAGGCAGTGAAAGTTCCCGTCCTTCAGCGCGCGCACAAACACACGTTAGGCACCGAATTCTTCGGCGTCCACATAAATACCTCGCAAGTTACCGGGGTGGGGGGGAACCGATTCCCGTAAGCCAGGGGCTGCCGCCGCCAGTACCCACTTACTGGGGTTCTCTGCAACGGGGAACCGCCCCTCCCGGTGCGTCCGCATCGGGGTGCATCCTCACTCATTTCCTCGCTTAGCCTTCACACCTCTGCCCCGACCTCTCTCCGCTCCTCTGACACTGAGGTCACACTCACCCCACGGGGTCCTCCCGCTCCCCAGTTCCGAAGCCAGCCCGACCGCAAACGTCCCGCTCAAACCACCACAAAGGAGTCGCGCCCCCAGCGTGCCCACGGACCTCGAGCCGCGCCGGGCTCCGCCGGGGCCGCCCGGACGCCACCGCACGGCTGCCCCGCGGGGAGGGGACTCGGGCGCGGCGGGTGGCGGGGGCCGGGCCGCCGGGTCGGCGGGCCGGCAGCGGTAGGCGCGGGCCGGGCCTCGCGGGGGTCGGGCGCGGGAGGGGACTGAGGGCAGCGGGCGGGCCGAGCCGCGAGGAGGGTCAGGGGCCGGGGGCAGGGAGGAGCCCGAGGCGCGCGTCTGGGGGCCGCGGTGTCAGTGGCGCGGGAGGCGGCGTCTCGCCGCGTCGCGCTCCGGCCGGCCCGCGCGTCCCGGCCCCGCTTCCCGGGCCTCGGGAGTTTGCCCGGCGGACGGGGGACAGTGCGGGGCGCCGCTCTCCAGCCCTCACCTCCTCGCGCCTCGGCCCCGGCCGCCGCCATCTTGAGGAGCTTTCATTCAAACTGGCGCGGTCTGACCGGATAGCTCAGCTGGCCTGACGCCCCGCCCCAGCCCGGCCCGCGCGGAACTCGGGGGCCGGGGCGGGGGACTAACCCGCGAGGCGTCCTGACGTCAGCGGAGGCCGACACAGCCGCGGCAGCGAGTGCGCCTGCGCCCCAAGTCTCCTCCGGGCGCTCGGAGGGGCGGGGCGCGGGGGTGGGGAGCGCTACCGTAGGTGAAGGGCCACCTGCCCTGGCCTGGCTGGCTTAGCGCCTGATTCAGGGTACCGACATTAGGCCTTCCCACTCTTGTTAGTTCTTCTACACGGGCGCTACGTGTACGTTGTGCAAAATTGCAAACGCAGAGCGGAGCTATGCGGTGCAGAGTACGTTTCGCTCTCATACCTGCTCCTCAGCCACCTGAGCCCAACTGGCCATTGTTAACGTTTCCGTCCACCCTACGCCCCTAGATCACAGGTTCTCAAAATTGGCTGCACGTTGGGATCACTTACAGGTTTTGTATTTTGGTTTCACTGTCGGAGATTTGATAGGAATGGGGTGCAACCGGGACGTTGGAATTTTTTAAAGCTCCCCAGGTGATTCTAAGTGTGCAATTTGAAACCACCGTTCTAGATCAGTGCTTCTCACACTTGAATGGGCAGAGGAGTCTGGGCATCTGGTTAACATGCAGGTTCGAATTAGGTAGGTCTGGACTGGGACCTGAGGGTCTGCGTTTCTGGCGAGCTCCCAGGCTACGTCCCACACCGGTAGCCGGGCTGCGGGATGCCCAGGTCCTCTCACCGGGCCCACACCGGTCTCCACCCCCCAGCCCGCCCCCATCCAGCCTTCGCACCGCATCCATGGTGATTGTTCTAAACAATCTGAGGCGGAAGTCTGCCAAGAGTAAATTGCGAAAGTTCGGTAGAAAGCTGTTTGACGTCTACCAAGGATTTTTAAAAGAAATTTGTGCAAAATACAAAAATATTTTAAAGCATCCTGGGTAAGTTTGACATGTTGGAAATAAACACAGAACATTAAAGGAATTAATTTGTTTTGATTACGTTATGAAATAGTGTCTAGTCATTTAAAAAGATGTTTATGAAGCCTTTGGTGTCATGGAGAAGTGTTTAACAAAACTTCTTAAGGAAAACATAAAAACAAAAAGCTGTAAACATACAGAGTTTCAACTATGTAAGGAAATGTATAGGAAGATAGATAATAAGATCTCTGGGAAGTAGTTTCCTTTTTGACTTCTTGTTTTTACATATTTTCTATAATGAGCATCTTATATAATAAGGAATAAAAAGTCCTCCAACCCTATTACATGGAAGGCCCTTTGTGATATGGTGATTCCTGCCCACTTCTCAAGCCTCATTGCTCATCATCTCCTCCTGTTCTAATTCGTAACTTCCTCGAATATTCATTTCCCTGCTCCTTGTCTGCAGGACTGTTCTCTCTGCCTAGAAAATGCCTACTTTCCCCGTCTGTGCTAGGATTACTCCTACAGACCCTTTAAGACTTGGACAGAGGCTCACCTCCAGCCAAGCCTCTTTCTGGGGCTTCTTCCCCGCCCCCGAATGTACTCTCTGCTGTTCGTATGTGTTCTTACACCTAGGAAGGAAGAGAGCATTCATCCTCACCAACTGCCCTCCTGGTTTTCCCCCCACCTCACTGGCCACTCTTCACTCCCCCTTCTGGCTCCCTTTCCTCTATCCAACCTAAGTGCTGGGGTTCCTCAAGGCTTGGCCTTGAGACATTTCTCTTATGCTTTTTCCCTAAGTGACTGCCTCAATTCCCATGAACTTAAATATCTTTATGGTTAAGATTCCCAACTTTTTGTCTCCAGCCCTGACCTCTACTCCGAATTCCAGACTTGAATATCCACGGTGTCTAGCTGACACATCCACTTAGGTGTTAAACAAACATCTCAAATTGAACATACTCCTTATTTACCTGGGATAAGTTCCAAGACCCCCAGTGGATGCCTGAAACCACAGATAGTACTGAACCCTATATATACCATGGCTTTTCCTATACATACATGCCTATGATAAAGTATTTTACCAGTTAGGCACAGTGAGGGATTAACAACAATAATAGAACAGTTATACTGTGATGAAAGTTAGGCGAATGTGGTCTCTCTCAAAATATCTTGTATGACTACTCACTGTGTTCGTAACTTTTGCAGTTTGAGGTGCGACAGCAAAACTAGCACAAATTTCTTTTTCCTATTTGTTTTTACTGAAGATGGTGGCAACCTCAGCATATGACTTTTTCCCTTTCCTTACTCAGTCGAGAACTTTCACCCTTTCACTTAAAGGAAGTACTTTATGGATTCTCTTTGGCATATATGAATTGCCAGCATCACTCCTCGTGTGCTCTGGGGTCACTGTTAAGTAAGATAAGGGTGACCCGAACACAAGCACTGTGATACTGTGACAGTCAATCTGATAACCCTGACGGCTACTAAATGACTAAGGGGCGAGATACGTTGGACAAAGGGATGATTCACGTCCCAGGTCGGCCAAGATGTCATCACGCTGCTCAGAAGTGTGCAATTGAAAACTTATTGATCATCTCTGGAATTTTCCATCTCGTATTTACAGACCAAGGTTGACCGTGGGTGACTGACACCTCGGAAAGTGAAGCCTTGGGTGAGGGGACTAACTGTCCTCATAAGAGTACCCTTGATCTTTGCCTCCTGACCTGGCCCTCCCCACGCTAGGCCCGTGAACCGTCTCATCTCCATACACTGGCACCACCTGCTCAGGTGTTCAAGAAGTAAATCTAGTCGTCACTTCCTAGCCTCATTCTCCAAATTAATTCCATTAGCGAGTCGTGTCAGTGCCAGGTCCAAAATACAACTCGATTCTGCCGCTTTTCTCTATCACTACTGCTCTTAGTACAGGCTGTCATTTCTCAACTGGAGTCCTGCAAAAGCCTACGTGGTGTCACTCCACTATTGCTCCCCTCCAGCCCATCTTCCATACAGCTGAAAAAGTAGCCTTAAACCGAAGTGGGACATGTCCTCCTTCTGCTCTAAATTCCCAGTGTGCCTGGAATACAACCCTAACCTCTGATGGCCTACACAGCCTCGTGGGACTGCTCCCTGAGCCTTACTTTGTGCCCCTCTCCTTCTGCTTGCTGCTCTCAAGGACTTGTTTCACTGATTCAGAAATCTGCACTGTGCATCTATGTGCCAGGTACTGTACGAGGTGCTGGGAATATAACAACGGACAACCAAGAAACAGACCCTCTCCTCAGAGAGGTTATATCCTTGTGGGAGGAGCAGATAATAAACAAGGAAATAAATAACTTAAGGCAGCTCTAAATTACTTCCTAGTTCAGAGGACTCTCTCTCTCCACGTGGCTGGGTCTCAGCTTAAGTGTCACTTCTTCAGAGGCCTCTCCTGGTCACCCTGTCTAAAGGAGATATCTTTGGTCTTCTATTCTTTCTCCTTTGCACTCTTAAGTGCACTTATCAAAACTTGCAGTTATCTTGTCTGTTTTTTGGGTCTTGATCAGTTTCACTACAAATTTATAGAATGAATGTATTAGACTCTTTTGTAAATCAATTGTTTCCTTTGTTTTTCTGGTTTTGGATCCCATTAGCTCCAGAGGACAGATTAGGCCTTGGGTCTTCAACACGCATCACTGTGCCTACTGTCTAGAGCAGCAACTCTCAATGTATGGTACAGGGACCCTAAGACCCTTCCGGGGGCTCTTAAGTTCAAAACTATTTCACAATAATACCAAAATGATGTTATCTGCCTTCTTCACTCTCCTCTCACGAGTATATGAAGTGTTCCAGAGGTTACACAACTTAGATATTGAAACAGATTGAATGAAGAAGCAGATAGCAGAATAGAGCAATCTTCTTAAGCCAGACATTAGAGAGATTTGAAAAATGTAAAACAATACCACTCTTGCCACTAAATTTTTTTGAAAAGTTATTTTTCATAAAAATGTTACTTATATTAACATTAACTTTTTTATTTAAAAAATGATTTTAAAAGTATCTTGGGGGGCTTCCCTGGTGGCGCAGTGGTTGAGAGTCCGCCTGCCGATGCAGGGGACGGGGGTTCGTGCCCCGGTCTGGGAAGATCCCACATGCCGCAGAGCGGCTGGGCCCGTGAACCATGGCTGCTGAGCCTGCGCGTCCGGAGCCTGTGCTCCGCAATGGGAGAGGCCACAACAGTGAGAGGCCCGTGTACAAAAAAAAAAAAAAAAAAAAAGTATCTTGGTTTTAATTTCTACATGGTAAATAACAATGTATATAACAAATATACACAAAAGTTAGGTTCTCAATAATTTCTAAGAGTGTAAAGGAGTCATGAGACTAAAAAGTCTGGTAAATCCTGGCTATAAATGAAGAGGGAAATAAAAAGGCACTAAGAAGCAAACACCAGTGTCCTCAAGAAAAAAATTAAAATACAGGATTATGCCTCCATATCCCAGTTTTTTTTCATAAAGACCACTGAAAATATATTTCTGGAGGGATATGGAATGTCCCCTTTTCCATTTAAATAGAGTTTCTTCTTCGAGAGGCAGAGAAGAATAGTAGAACGGACACCAGAAAATGTGAATTTAAATTAAAAAAAGGGGGGGGCACATAATGTGCTTAGGAGAGTAAGCAATCAGAAAAAATTAAGTTTACCAAAAAAGCACCTGAATATTACTTCAAAATCCACCATTTATTTGCTGTGAGACCTTGGGAAGTTATTTAACTTCTCTGAATCTATTTCCATATCTAGAACACAGAAATAGGGAACTCCCGGGCAGTCCAGTGGTTAGTACTCTGGGCTTTCACTGCCAAGGGCCTGGGGGTTCAGTCCCTGGTCAGGAACTAAGATCCTGCAAGCCACGCAGCGCAGCCAAAAACAAACAAACAAAAAAAGTAGAACACGGAAATCATGCATGCCACAGTACGCTCTCTATTGCAACTACTCGTGGTAAAACCACAATTTCAAAAGGAAAAATGAATTAAAGCAAATTAACAGCAGTGGTATTATAAATGTTACATGGGCACTCGCAGTTATTTTAGCGATCCTGGCATTTTCCCATAGGACTTGTTTTTGTGCTCTGATACTTTTTTCAATCTTTCTTTTTTTAATTTTAAAAAATTAATTAATTAATTTTTGGGGTTGCATTGGGTCTTTGCTACTGCATGCAGGCTTTCTCTAGGTGCGGAGAGTGGAGGCTACTCTTTGTTGTGGTGCGCGGGCTTCTCACTGCGGTGGCTTCTCTTGTTGCGGAGCACGGGCTCTAGGTGCACGGGCTTCAGTAGTTGTGGCA
The DNA here is from genome assembly GCF_008692025.1 of Phocoena sinus. NCBI lineage: Eukaryota > Metazoa > Chordata > Mammalia > Artiodactyla > Phocoenidae > Phocoena > Phocoena sinus. Next base: position 7,271,968 of record NC_045764.1, read on the forward strand.
CGTGGGCTCAGCAGTTGTGGCTCATGGGCTCTAGAGCGCAGCCTCAGTAGTTGTGGTGCACGGGCTTCGTTGCTCCGCGGCATGTGGGATCTTCCTGGACCAGGGCTCAAACCCGTGTCCCCTGCATTGGCAGGCGGATTCTTAACCACTGCGCCACCAGGAAAGTCCCTCAATCTTTAAAAACTCTTTGCGATGAAATATTTTTTGGCTTCCCAAGACTTTCATAGCATTACATATACTGTGAATATATTATGTATTATTATATATCATATTGTATACAGGCATTTCTTTCTGTATTTATATTTGGCTCCATCCTTTAGACAATGTCAGATATGTAAATAGGCAAAATTATAATTTGACATAACATTCTGCTGGCAAAAGCACTCAGGTGTTTAAACATATATGAGATACTGCAAAGATAATTAGAAAGTGATTGAAAAGATTATCAAGATGCTCACCAAAAATATCTTAGCAGTTGTTACTCTGGGTGGTAGAATATAGGATGTTTTATATTATCTTCTTTTTAAATTTTAATTTTATAATGAACATGTATAATCAGAAAAATGTTAAAGGTATTCTCACCTTAAAAAAAAAAAACTAGAAAATTTAATTGGCAAATCTTCCGTAAATTTAGAAGAAAAAAAAGAAAACTTGTTATTTGTGGATACAAGAAAATTTGGGAGTACAGTTGACTCTTGAGCAACACAGGTTGGAACTGTGCAGGTCCACTAACAGGTGGATTTTTTAAAATAAATAGGTACTACAAGAGCTCTGCGGTTGGTTAAACCTATGGACGTGGAACCACAGATATGGAGGGCTGACTGTAAAGCTATGTGTGGACTTTCAACTGCGTGGTGGGTCGGCACCCCAACCCCCAAGTTGTTCAAGGATCAACTTTATATTTCACTAAGCAACAGAGCACTTTTGATGACAATTTCAAATTTGGTATGTTTGGGGGGAAAAAAAACGTGCAAAGATGACCAATAAAGAAGCAGTGGTATTCCTTTCTTTTTCTACTGTATTTCTAAACAAACCATAAAATATGCAAAAGTTGTATTTACTGGCCATTGTCCTGTAGGATACAAAGATGACACTGTTATTTTTTCTTCCATGTAATTCACTTATTCAATAGACATTTACTGAACACCGACGTTCAGGGATTATTCTAGGGGCTAGGACATCATGGTGCCTAAAACTTAAGAGTCTCTTGCTTTCACAATGCTTAATAATCCAGTGGAGAAATAAGTAAATAAGCAGTCAAATAAGTAAATTATTACATGGATATGGAAGGAAAGAGAAATCTTGAATAAATCCTTATGATATTTTATTCTATAAGTTTCGATAATCTATTTCAGGGGTTGACAAACTTTTTCTGTAAAGGGCCAGACAGTAAATATTTAAACCTCTGGGGGTCACACAGTCTGTTGCAACCATTCAACGTTGCCATTAGAGTGGCAAACAACCACATACAACACATACACGATTGAGTGTGGCTATGTTCTGGTAAAATTTTATTTACAAAGATAGGCGTGGGGTAGGACAGACACATCACCAATAGTTTGCCAACCCCTGGTCTAAAGAGCTAACAGTAACTACAAAATAAATCCTACAGCACTTTTCCAAAGCATAACTGAAAGCATTTAGATGTAGCAGTTCAACTAGTTCAGCTGGTATCTTCCTATTTTCTGAAAATACTTAATGGCTTATATATAATTCTTTTATTTCAAAGTTTTTGTAACTTGGGAAAAGATCATAAAAGATAACTAAGTACTCAGCCTTAGTCAAAAGGATATATATACCTTTGAGGCTGCCTCTTTGTGGACTTAGACTCATACCTGAATTTTCCTTGTGTTTCTGTCAATAATCTGATGCAGAAAAATAATAAAAACTTTAAGTTTGGTTTCTACATCTTTAGAAATAGAAGATTATTGCCATCTAACTCCATAAAAAGCAGCTGTAATAATAAAGCACATCCCAAAGCTTGAACAGGTGGAAAATAGCACAGTTTTAAAATTTTACTGAGTAAAGATATTTCTTCTCAGTCTGCTGGGAACCAAGGAGAGAAACGAATGGAAATCCTCTCTTGGTAATAAAATCTAGAGTCTGATGTACACAGCTCACCTTCAAGCTCTCCCCTCAATACAGGCAGATTGCTTGTCTTGTCTTACTAAGAGAATAATCTTTTTCCTTAGTAACCCACTGAGTATTCTCAATGCACTAGTCAACATTTTCTGGTGAACAGAATGTGGCTAGCCCTCCCTTCAAAATAAAAAAATCTTTCAATTTCAAATGAGAAACATATCTGTTAGAGGGAAAAGTCAAACTTCACATAATTGTAAAAAGAAAAAGTGCCTCTCCCCTATTTCCCTCCACAAAAGAAGCCACTGTTAAAAGAGTCTGGTGTTTAGTCTTCTATACTTTTCTCTACATATGTCACACGCATATTTATAAACAATTATTGAGTTTATGAGTTTAGTTTTTTCTTTTAAGCAAAAATGGTACCTTACTTTGCATATGGCTCTGCAATTTTGTTTCATTTAATATCAAAGACTTTTAAATTGTTCTTAGTTATCTAATAAGAATTAACAAATGACTTCTTAAAATCAGAAGTTCTAAAGACAGAAACAATTTTAAAATGCAACGTTAAATTTCTGGTAAAGTTTCCTTTAATCCACTCAAACAATTTAATTCTAAATAGCTCCATGGTAGAAAAAGTTCCTTGTATTTCTCACTAATAAAGGAAATCTTTAATGGAAAACAACAACAAAAAAAGGTTGCAACACTTAGCAATATACTGTAGTTAAAATAGAAACATAAATCATACAGTTCATTCAAAAAGTATTTTAATATAAACATCATTTATAAACAAAAACAAATAATGTTGATATTTTAGTTCTAAAAAATTCGTGGTTTCTCTCAAACACTAAGATGCCACCTCAATAGTGATTGCCTCACATTTTCCGGTCTCTTGATCTGTGCATGTCACGTGTAAAGATCCATCCCTAAGCAAACAAAAAATAACAATTCATAAGCTCAATATATAAAAACAGATAGTCCTTAAGAAATTACTTGAGGACTTTGAGTAAACAATAGATCATTTTACTTTTTGAAAGAAGAGCATTAAGAGGTAAAGAAGAGACACAACTTTATGTCTTTACATTTAGAACCGTATGCCATAATTAGGTAGTTGTTCTTAAAAATTTCCTCCTAGATCACTGTGATGAAAAGTTGTATTCCTTGAGAACCCATGATGATAAATACCTTAAGTTGAAAACTTTATGCAAGTTCAAGAAGTATCAAGCTGTTTTCAAGCCCAGGCCATGGCAGACCAACCCTAATGAATTCTACATTTTGGCTAATTATGGTTTATGGAATGAATTGTCCTTAATGTTAATTTGGAACTGATTTACTTGTAACACATAGTATTATGGATGGACTGTTGTTAAGGAAATGATAATAGCTGGATTTAATTAGTAATTTATTTTCTACAGATTTCCTGTTGCAATATTGAAATAAACCTACCCTTTCATAGGACAAAAAATCAATTATGTAAATCTCAGAAAATTATATTTAATGTTGATGAAAATTATATCTCAAACTTGCATGGACCAGTTTTTTAGGTTGACTACACCCATAATAATAAAAGAGTTCATAAAAAATTCAGAGTGCAAATGACCTGAGATATACTTTTCTTTGTAAATACAGTAATTTTACAGGGCAAAAATTTCAGTTACTGATAAGATCTTTATAAGTTTTTAATTAATGATTTTCCCAGAATGACAACAGGTTAAGAATCAATAAACTAATAAAAAAGGTCAAGTCTCAAAGCGAATTTTCTTAACATCAGAAGTCGTTTAATTTTTTACCTTTTCATAGTAAGAACAGCTAATATGTCACGTAATCCATTTTCTTTTTTATCTAAATCCTGGAGTACAACCTGTTTAAGGCAAAAATAATACAAAGATGATTTAGTACTTTGACATATTAATAAACTGATGCATCAATTTTCCAATGGACTAAATCTTACTCATTACTGAAATGAACCTTTTAAAACAGGGCAGTTTTCAATTCTCCTACCATTTATCATAATTTGGAAAATAGAATTAAGCTTTCTTAACTGACATGTCTCTTCTAAAAAGATAACTAATATATTTAATATATTTGTCCCTCTTAAATGTCATGTCCTAGATTAAGATGATTATTTATATGAAGTACTGTTTGTCTCAGAAAATAAAGACTAAAAAAAAAAAACAAAAACAAAACAAAGACTGCTTTTCTTTCTGGTAACTGCACCGTTACAGTAACATGTAAATTACATTTTGGTAAGCCTTTTATATATACCTTAAAAAATTCAAATATTTTAAATGCACTTGGAAAACCTATTTAAAAGAAATACATGTCAATGTTTTTGGTACAGCTAAGATTACACTTGTAACGAATTTACTATAAAACTCCTTGGTTTCCTAGAGGAAGGTATACCAATAGACCAAGTTTGAAAGTGGCTTTTCAGATTTTGCCAAAATCAAGTTTTATGACCTTAGGTAAGTACTAAGTCTACTCCTTTGTAGAATGAGGAGGTGAGAAGAGATGGAATCTCTAGAAGATTCTCTTCCAAATAAAGTATTATGTGACGAATTTTTCTCTTTCCAGCATCTGTAAGTTAGGATGTAGTGACGGTAGCTGTAGTGTCTCAAGAGTAGTATGTGGAGAGAAAAGGTAAGAAATGTACCAGAGAGGAATACTAAGACTTCCACCTGAGTTTAGAAATCTGGTGCACAGGAAAATGCTTCTATAGTGATATACCACAGAAACATCTGGCGGAGCTTTGAAACCTTTACTAGTTGAAAGAGCCCTTCTCCAGCAGATCCTAAGATGTTAATTCTGAGGTGGAGCCCAGACATATTATGTGTGTGTGTTTTCATTATCCTTTTGTTGAAATTAGAAAACAGATATAAAGCTAAAGATACTATACATTCTCTTTTGTTACCTACATTTGTTTTATTTTTACTGTAAAAGTGATTAATCTTCATGTTCTGTTCTGTCTGTAAAAAATTCAGCATGAAGTGTTAAAAAGTAAAAAAAAACCTTCTTGGTACCTTCAAATCTACCCACTGTTAAGTTTCCTCAGTACAGTTCAAATACCTACAGTTGCTTCCTGTATCCACGCGTGGGTATCTAAATACACACACCTATCCAAACGCCACTCCTTCACACACACCCACTCTCAATCGTACTTGAACACAATGGTACCATGCTGTAAATACAGTTCTGCAGTCCTTGTGTGTGTGCTCTAATGAAACTATATTTCTTGGGCATGTTTCTAAGCAAATAACATGGCTCCACCTCATTCCTTTTAAAGGATGTGGAGGACCATATCCTATGATATATGCATGTGGTATTTGAAAAAACAAACTTATCCTATGTCAGAGGCAGCATGGTATAATGGCAAGAGCATGGGCCCAGGAGTAAAACCAACCTGAGGCTAAATCTCAGCTCAGTCAAGAAAATAACAAGGTATTTACTACCATGAGCCTGTTTCTTAATCATCAATAAAATGCACATAATAATGTCTATCTCACAGCATTTTGAGATTATGTTTGTAAACTGCCTAGTACAGCACACCTGGCATTTAGCAAACAAAGAAATGTCATTTCCACTGCCACTGACCTTATTACCAAGGAGGGTTAAGAGCACAAAGGCAAGCAGTAGAAATACAACTGTACTTTATTTTCCTCTAACTCTTTCAAATGCAATTGCCTATTTCTCCTCTCTTTCAAAAATAAATAAGTACAAGTAATCCATTCATAAAAATGTGTTAAATGTCCTATATGCATATTATATTGATATTAAACTGAGTCTAATCCAGAAGGAAAAACTAAACAGTTTCACGTGATTAATTCATAGTCCAATCTGAGGTAGTCACCTGTGCAAACTTGTTTTCCTCTTTTGCAGAGTTTTTCCCCTCAGACTCATAGAGTTCAAGACATACTGAGGATATACTTCCAGGAGCCTGTAATGTGTGTTGTCTTCGAGCTGGCAAAGGCGTCCCTGATGGAAACAGTACTTTGAAACTGTTGGCTCCTGATTCATCGACTCCCTAATAAGCAGGAAAATAATATGCACATCCTTTGATATCATTACAATGATAAAAAGTCACTCCTATTATAAATTAATATATATTCCTTGTTGATAATCTGGAAACTACACAGTGGCAAAGAGAAGACAATAGAAATGATCCTTCATTCCGACCCACTTTATTTAAAAATAAATTGAAACATACACCTCTCTACTTGTATTAGAATCTTAAGCTTAAAAACACAGTTAATAAAGAAATTAACATATTAGATTAATACTAACTAAAAGAATATCAGAAACTCATTAAAAGTAAATCTATAACTCGAAATTTAAAATTTTTACCAGTACACAAGGTTTTATTTTAAAAACAGTACGTATGTAAACCTGTGGCGATAAATTTATACTACTATGGAAAAGTGAAGAAAAGGTCAACATACCTTAACTAAAATATCTTTGGCTGAACACTCTATCTTAAGAGCGTCCTCCACTAAAAGGTTTTCTTTCCCAATAAGGATTCCTGCTTCCATAGCTGCACCAATAGGGATAACTTCATCAGGAGGGACAGAATTGAGAAGCTCAACAGCTGGGAAAAGATCTTTAATCATTTGTTGTAGCCTTGGGATTCGAGAAGACCCTCCACAAAGGACAACCTAGAAAATAAAAATAATTTTGTTTTTTACTTTTAGAACAATGATTGTTTCTCAAAATTAAGTGTAACAGGACAAGTCATCTTCATCACATGAAAAGGTAAAATATAAGAAGCCCTATTTTAACATATTATTTTATGTTATACTTACCATATATACATATAAATATGTATTTAATACATTATAAATATTTAACGTACTGTTTACCCACAGCAACAAAATTTAAAATGAGATCTCACCACATATTAGAAAATATGATATAATAAGATATATATGGCTCCTGATGAATACTGGGCATATGAGGCTTAACCATACATACACATTTGTATAGGAAATACTGTACTTAATATTTCGTACTGTTCAAGCGTTATCTAAAAGAAGTGTTTACATAAATCACAGCATTTCTGTGGCAAAATAAACAGTGGCAATCTTCTCTATGTGAAAACTATGCCATAGATTTTATCTTCACTGTGGAATAATAATTTTCTTGAGGAAAAAGATGTTTTTATACAACTACGTTTTAAGCTCTAGGTACCACTTGATTAAATATGCACAAAAACTCCATATAAAATTGTCCCTTTATGAGCCTGCCCACACATCTAGTGCCCCAACTTTTATAGCTGCCACCCAAAGGATGGCCCCCCAGATCTCCAGCTCTGAGAGCCAACAGGGCTTGCATTCATGAGTCCCATAGGATGAGAGCAAACAAAGAAGCAGTTTTTTAATGGGCAAAGGAGCAACTCTTGCCCTGTGGCTATACACCAGGGTTCAGCACAGAGGGAGAAGGCAAGCATGCCCATCTCCCAGCTTCTCCCTGGAAGGGTGTGACTGCATGCTTTCCCAGCTGCTGCCGCCTGAGGGTCCAGTTTCTAATCAGCCTATATCTAGGTGCTGCCTTTGATCTTCCTCTTTTTTTGATCATCATCACTCATGATGGTCTTGGCACACCCTCAAATACTGAGAGCCACCAAGAACACAAATGGCAGCTTAGACGGGCACAAAGTTTTGAGAAGCTACCAGGAACTCAGGTAGGACTGACTAACAAGGTTCATCTCCTACACAGGACCAGTCTGTCAAAACTGGAAGAGGTAGCAGTTTTTTGTTTTTTGTTTTTTTTGAGGTAGCAGTTTTATGTAAAGCCCAGAAACCAACACAGAGAGTCTAGGAAAATGCAGATACAGAAAAATATGTTCCAAACAAAATAACAAGATAAATTTCCAGAAACTGATCTTAATGAAACAAAGATAAGTGATTTACTTGATAGAGTTAAAAACAACAGTAATAAAGATGTTCAGTGAAGTCAGGAGAGTAATGCATGAACAAAGTATGAATTTCAACAGAGACAGAAAATATGAAGTACCAAAGAGAAATCATAGAGCTGATGAATACAATAACTGAACTTAAAAACTCAATAGAGGGTTTCAACAGCACACTAAATAAAGTGAAAGAAAGGGTCAGTGAATTTGAAGACAGGGCAGAGGAAGTTATTCAGAGGAGCAAAAAGGAAGAAGAATGAAGATGCATTCAGGGACTTACAGAACACCAGTAAGTGGACCAATATATGCAAATATAAGGGTCTCAGAAGGATAAGTGGGGGGAGAGGGGGGCAGAGAACTTACTCGAAGAAATTACAGCTGAAAACTTCCCTAATCTGGGGAAAGAAACAGCCAGATCCAGTAAGCCCAAAAAGTACCAAATAAGATGAATCTAAAGTGACCCACACTGAGACACATCATAATCAAATTGCCAAAAGTTAAAGACAGAAAGACTTAAAAGCAGCAAGAGAAAAGCAACTTGGTTAGATACAAGGGAACACCCTTAAAACTATAAGTGGGTCTTGCAACAGAAATCTTGCAAGCCAGAAGGGAGATATTCAAAGTGCCATAAGAAAAAAACCGTCAGCCAAGAACACCCAATTCAGCAAAGGTGCTCTCCAAAACTGAAGGAGAGATGAGTGTTTTTACACAAACAAAAGCTGAAGGAGTTCACCACTACTAGACTGGCCTTACAAAAGATGTCAAATGGAGTTGTTCGAGTTTAAACAAAATGCTAATTAATAAACATGAAAACATATAAAAGTATAAAACTCACTGGTAAAGATAAATATAGTTAGATTCAGAATACTCCAATATTGTAATGGTAGTGGGCAAATCACTTATAACCTTAGTACAAAGGTTTAAAGACAAAGGCATTAAAAATAACTGTAATTACAATAACTTGTTAAGGGATACACAAAAGATGTAAACTGTGACATCAAAAACATAAAATGTGGGGAGAAGGAGTGTAAAAATGTAGAGCTTTTGTATGCGTTTGAAGTTAAGTTGTTGTCAGCTTAAAACATGTTATTTTAACTGTGTAAGATGTTTTACATAAGCTTCATGGTAACCACAAAAGAAAAATCTGTAGTAGACACACAAAAGGTAAAGAGAAAAGAATTAAAGCAAACCACTACAGAAAGTCATCAAATCATGAAAGAAGAGGACAGGAAAGAAAGAAATGATCTACAAAACAGACAGAAAATGATTAACAAAATGGCAATAGTAAGGTCATACCTATCAAAAATTACTTTAAATTACTTTCTACACACTACAAATTATTGGATGAAGAAATTAAGAAGACAATCCCATTTACAGGACTATCAAAAAGAATAAAATACTTAAATAAATTTAACTAAGAAGGTGAAATATCTGTACCCTGAAAACTGCAAGACTTTGATGAAAGACACTGAAGACACAAATACATGGAAAGATATTCCGGGTTTATGGATTGGAAGAATTAATATTGTCAAAATGTCCTCACTACTCCAAATATTCAATGTAATCCCTATCAAAATTCCAATGGCATTTTTCATAGAAACAGAAAAAACAATCCTGAAATTTGTGTGGAACCACAAGAGACCCCAAATAGCCAAAACAATCTTGAGAAAGAAGAGCAAAGCTGGAGGCATCACACTTCCTGATTTCAAACTATATTACAAGCTGTAGTAATCAAAACAGTAAGGTATTCGCATAAAACAAGTCAAACAGATCAATGGAACAGAACAGAGAGCCCAGAAATAAACCCACATATATAGGGTCAATTAATTTTCAATAAAGGAGCCAAGAATATACAACAAAGAAAGAAGAGTCTCCTTAATAAATGGGGTGGGGAAAACTGGATATCTACATGCAAAAGAATGAAACTGGACCACTATCTTACACCACACATAAAAATCAACTCAAAATGGATTAAAGACTCGGAGTAAAACCTAAAACGATAAAACTCCTAGAAGAAAACATAAGGGGTAAGCTCCTTGACAATGGTCTTGGCAATGCTTTTTGGATTTGACACCCAAAGCAAAGGAAAGCAAAAACAAACAAGTGGGACTTATCAAACTAAAAAGCATGCACAGCAAAGGAAACCATCAACAAAATGAAATGGCAACCTATTGAATGAGAGAAAATATTTGTAAATCATATATCTAAAAAGGGGTGAGTATCCAAAGTACACAAGAATCTCATTAACTCAATAGCAAAAAACCAAATAGCACAATTTAAAAACGAGCAAGGGACCTGAATAGACATTTTTCCAAAGAAGACTTACAAGTAGCCGAAGGTACCTAAAGGGTGCTCAACATCACTAATCATTAGGGAAATGGAAATAAAGATCACAATGAGACATCACTTCATACCTGTTAGGACGTCTATTACTAAAAAGACAAGAGATAACAAATATTGGTGAAGATGGACAGAAAGGAGAACACTTATACACTGTTGGGAATGTAAACTGGTATAGCCACTATGGAAAACAGTATGGAAACTCTTCATGAAATTAAAAGTAGAATTACCTTATGATCCAGCAATCCCACTTCTGAGTATATACACAAAGGAAACAATCACTATCTCATAGAGATATCTGTACTCTCATGTTCACTGCAGCGTTATTCACAATAGCCAAGGTATTTGGAAACATACTATGGAAAGATCATAAGTGTGTGTCAGTGGATGAATGGATAAAGAAGATGTGGGACAGATATACAATGCAATATTATTCAGTTTAAAGAAGGAAGTCCTGCCATTTGTAACAACTTGAAAGAACCTGGAGGGCAATACACTAAGTGAAATGAGCCAGACAGAGAGACAAAAACTGCACGGTATCACTTATACGTGGAGTCTAAATTAAAACAAAACAAACAAAACAACTCATAGAAACATAAAGCAGAAAAATGGTTGGGGTTGAGGGGGTAGGGAAAACAGGGAGGGGATGGTAAAAGGGTACATACAAACTTTTAGTTATAAGATGAATAAGGTCTGAGGATCTAATGTATAACATGGTGATTACAGCTGATAATATTGTGTAGTATATTTGAGATTTGCTAAGAGAGTAAAACTTAAGTGTTTTCACCTCCTGCAGAAAAGGTTAATATATAAGGTGATAGATGTGTTAATTAACTCGATGGTAATAATAATCCCTGCACAATACATATACTAAATCTCATGTTGTATACTTTAAATACCTTACAATTTTATTTGTTAATTATACCTCAATAAAGCTGAATAAAATAAAATTGCTCCTTTATAAATATTTTAATTTCCTCCTTAATTAATACGTTTAACACTTGTAAGTCCATGGGTATGCAGAATATTGAGTATGTTCTCTCAAGGAGGGAAATCATCAATAATCACTACTAATTTCAGTCTATATACGGATGTTCTCAAAGCTCCATGTGGTGGAGAAGATGAGCAACTGATGAAAATGAGGCCCCGCTCACATCAGCCGTGAAACGCGGAGGGAGACCACGTTCCTCCGCAGGTAAGGGCATGAGGAACATCAACTCAGGGTTACAAAGAAAAAAGAAAAGCAGGTTTGCCTCGGCAGAGTTCTCCCAAAAGTCTGCTTTGGAGGTAAGTTAAAAGGAAAGTCTTCTCTAAAATGTCTGACACCAGGTAAATACCATGAGAATAAAAATGGAGGTTATGCCTTTTCATGAACTTCTTATAGTCAACATCAAAATGCTTTATAAATAAGCAATAAGTGGTGCTGTGTTAAAACAAAAAACAAAAAAAACCCTGGAAAATCTTGTTTTTTGGTATTCTCATTTAAAGGGTAAAAAGTACTAATAGTGTGTCATTATTAATGCTGGCAGTAACCGGAAAATTTTAATTTAAATAAATTCTTTAAACATTTACTCTGTAGTCTCAGATTTCTTTGGCAAACTTAGAGGAAAACTGAAAATATTATAGATTATTCTGAAAATAAAGAAAATAATAAAATCTATCAGAGCCTGTGGAATAAAACCAAGCTGCTAATGAGTAAAATGGTAGTTAATTTTTTTTTTTTTTTGTGGTACACGGGCCCCTCACTGTTGTGGCCTCTCGCGTTGCGGAGCACAGGCTCCGGACATGCAGGCTCAGCGGTCATGGCTCACGGGCCCAGCCATTCCACGGCATGTGGGATCTTCCCGGACCGGGGCACGAACCCGTGTCCCCTGCATCGGCAGGCGGACTCTCAACCACTGCGCCACCAGGAAAACCCGGCAGTTAATTTTTTAGTTAGGGAAAAAATGAAATAAATTAATTAATGTTCAAAATAAACATTTATAAAAATAATAAAAGTATCCTGGAAAGACTGGAAGAAATAAAGTGCAAACCAGAAATAAAACAATTAGAAAAGAGAAATTTATCACCTGGAAAAACAAATCTAAGAAAGTTTTTTTTGGGTTGTAGTGCCAGGAGTTGGGAGTAAAAAAAAGAATAAAACAAATATCTACAAAACCTAGGGAAAGAAAAAAAATAGATAAACTCAAAAAGAAAAAGATAAATAAATAAAAAGAGAGAAAAATTGGCCAGTTTTAATTTAAATAACTTCCTTATACTTTAAAAATTTAATATCAAAAGCTACGTAAAATTAAAAATTACAAGAACATTATGCAAAGTTGTATGTTAAAAGTTTAAATCACTATGAAATAGGTCTATAAAATACTTAATTCAAAATTGAAGCAGGGGCTTCCCTGGTGGCGCAGTGGTTGAGAGTCCGCCTGCCGATGCAGGGGACACGGGTTTGTGCCCCGGTCTGGGAAGATCCCACGTGCCGCGGAGCAGCTGGGCCCGTGAGACATGACCGCTGAGCCTGCACGTCCGGAGCCCGTGCTCCGCAATGGGAGAGGCCGAAACAGTGAGAGGCCCACGTACCACAAAAAAAAAACAAAAAACAAAACAAAAAACAAAAAAAACAAAATTGAAGCAATAAAAAGAAATTATGAAAGTTATAAATATACTTCAAAAATTAGTTTCAGACAAAATGTGTTTATAGGCAAATTCTTTAGAATTCTTGAGGAACAGAGAATTTATGTATTATGCACTAACCTGGAATACTTAAAAAGATGAAAACGTATTAAATTCCATTTTATAAGCACCTGATAGCCTAGGAACAAAACAGTAAAAACAAACAGCAATAAAACAACACGTTCTGAAGTAGAGGTTGCCAAGTAGCAACTTGCAAATTCTTTCAGGCAAGCTATATTTTCTCTCTTCACATAGTGTTTTCAAAGGTTCTGCATTAGCTACTAACATTGAAACATTAAAAAGTCTGATGGTAAGCCCTAGTTTTGAGAGTCTGTTAAAACGTCCCAGGCTCCAACAGCACTGGCCTGCATCGCTGGATGGCAGTGACTGGTGGGGAGCAGCAGCTGCCCCTTCGGGGCTAGAACAGCTCCTGGTGTGTGTGGCCAGCCCACCACTACCGCCCGTGGCCCTCCCACCAGCTACTGGTCCTTGCCAATTACAATCCTATTTGTGCTCTTACTTTTCTTACAGCAAAGAGTTCGACGTGAAACTCTTTACTCTCTAAACCCAGTTCTCAAACTAGTAGGAGAATGAAAGGAAGATCGCCAGACTGTGTGTCTCAGGAACAATGGTTGGGGGACATACTTCTCTTTGGAAGAATGGTATGGTACAGTGAGTCTACCGTACTACATGGCATCTGGGCAGCTTAACTGTGGTGTAGGGCCTAAGATACACATACTGTATTCTTATGTGCGGAAAGAAACTGACCTTCTTTCATATCATCTTTGGGAAAAATCCCGGCATCAGTGCGCTGGATAAGATTGGGGCCAACGATGTGCTTATGACTGACACTGAATTCCATATAAACACTACCGATACTTTGGTATCGGGTTTGATTTGCTTATTCCTAGAGAAATGAGTATTTTGGAAAACTCACGAGGCAAGGAATTTGGCACACTTTCTTATGTTGAACTTAAATTACAGCTATGAAAGTGATAACTTAAAATCATATTCCCACATTGTGGAACTGAAGGCTGACTTGAGAATTGTACATCTATCTTTGGAGTAGTCATGCGGACCTATTTTGTGAGGTGATATTTTTCATGACGAAATGAAATGAGCTTGGACCCTCTCTCACACCCTGCCTTGGGTTATGAAGAAAAGGAAGGTACTATCAGCCTACTTCCTGAAGAACATCGTGCATGATTATGTTACCTTGGAATAAAGGGCAATTAAAGCACCGGATGTCTTGGTTTAGAAGGTACTGTTCTGAGTAAACGAATTAGATATATTGTGATATTTTGTCATTCTAGGTAAGTTCAAGCACTTTAAAATCCCCTATTTCTTGAGTATGTCTCGGGAGCTTTTAAAAGAGAAAAGCAGTCTCTGCTTACAAAGTTATACAACCTTAAAGAGCAGGTCATGCTGTGTGGACAGAAAAAAAAAAGGGAGGTGGGGAGAGGAAGGGTTAGCAAAGGTCTGAGCATTGGCTCCAGCTTCTCACTTGCTCATTGCTTGAGACTCAACCATGTGCCTCTGACTCTCCCTAAACGGGAGCCTTGGGGACATACCGATAAGCCATGGTCCATCTCATCATCCAGGAAGAAGAGAATGAGCTGGAGGCAAGAAGCTAAGGCACTTCTTTAGACCAATGCAACCCAAAGCACAGGACCATTCCCCTTTTCAGTGTCTGATGTTAAAAGGGGTTACGTTATTCAGACAATATGCATAAGGCAGGAAAGTTCGAAATAGCCCATCTCATTTCTGCTAACTTAGCATGAAGAGCATGAAAATGATACATGAATTATCACAGAAAATTAAGTAATATATCAAAAGAATATTCCTCATAACCAAATAAGATCTATCCCAGGAATACAATGATAGTTCCATATTAGGAGATTATCAATAATTCATCAAATAATTTGAAGACAAATATAAAGAAAACCATAAGGCTGTCTTGCAGGTGTCCGAAAGCAACTGTAATGACTCAACACCTATTTCATATTAAAACACCTTTAAAAAGAAAAAAGAGAAATGCTCAATATTATAAACAGTATCTATTTCAAACCAGTTACCAGTAATTAAATCTGTTGGTAAACAACTAACACTATTCCCCTAATAAAGAGAACAAAAGAAAGAGGTCCAGTGTCAACTAAAATATTCAAGGCCTGACCAAGGCAATCAAATATAAACAAGAAGCGAGAACAGGGAACTCTACTCAATACTCTGTAATGGCCTGTGTGGGAAAAGAATCTAAAGAAGAGTGGATATATGTATATGTATAGCTGAGTCACTTTGCTGTATACCGGAAACTAACACAACATTGTATATCAACTAAACCCCAATAAAAATTTAAAAAAGGGCTTCCCTGGTGGCGCAGTGGTTGAGAGTCCGCCTGCCGATGCAGGGGACACGGGTTCATGCCCCTGTCCGGGAAGATCCCACATGCCGCAGAGCAGCTGGGCCTGTGAGCCATGGCCGCTGAGCCTGCGCGTCCGGAGCCTGTGCTCCGCAACGGGAGAGGCCACAACAGTGAGAGGCTCGCGTAGCGCAAAAAAAAAAAAAAAGCAGCAGCAAGGGGTACAGAGATGCAAGATAAAAGTATCACCAAACACGGATAAAACCCTTTCCCAACGCCCACAGCCCACTCCAGCTACCACCCCATTTCCCTTCTGCCCTTTTAGCAGAACTTCTCAAGAGTTATTTATATTTATCATGTCCATGGACTCACCTTCTTTTCTATTTAAACTCACTCCAGTAAGGTGTCTCCCTCCGTAACTCCACTGCAACTGCTTTTCCCAGTGATCTGGTCCCTTGCTCCCTCCTCCCACCCCCTCTGGCTCACTCAGTCCCATCCCCACTGCTGCCCCTTAAACATACCAAGCTTGCTCCCCTCTGGCTGTTCCCTCTGCCTGGAAAAGCGGCAGAAATTCACCCAGTCTGTTCCTTCATTTCAGTCCCTGCAGGGCTCTGATCAAAAGCCATCTCCTTAGATGGGATTCTTATCTGCAAAATCACCCTCTGTCACTAGCTATGCCCTTATCCTGCTTTATTTTTCTTCATAAGAGTTATCACAACTGGGCATTATTTTAACTGTTTCTTGACGGCAAAGACTTTATGTTTACTGCTGTGTCCCAAGTGCCTAGAACCTGCTTGGAACGGAGCAGGTGTGCTCAATAATTAGTTGTGTGTTAACTAGTAAATGGATTTGAATGCATGCCTAGGAAATTCAGAAGACTCCTTGAAAAATTATTAATACCAAGAATTCGTAAAGTGGCAGAGTATCAGATAAAGAGGCAAAACCAGTAAGTATTCTATCAGCAAAACCAAATTAGTATTGATAAATAGAAGCATAAAAATATCTCATTCACAACAGCCAGAGATCCCACAATTAAGAAAACACATAACTCAATAAAGTATTAAAGAAGATTTGAACACAGAGAGATACCAACTTTGTGGTTAGGAAAACTAAATACTGTATAGATAATATATCACTCCCCCAAATTTTATTGGCTTAATACAACTGCATCAAAATCACAATGGGATTTTTATCTAAGAAGTTGAAAAAATAATTCTAAAGTGCCCTGAAAAAAACCAATATGAATAAAAAGAATTTTTAAAAATTGCAACGTTAATAATGAGGGTTTACACCTACTCAGAAAGTAAATTGCTTTTGGTGAGCAATCTGATAAATACTAAAAGTCTTAAAATTTGGGATTCTACTCACAAATCTTATTCCAAGGAAATTAAGGATATTAACAAAGCCACAAAGACTGCTATTTATAAAACCAAAATAACATACACACTCAACACAAATAATTGGCTGTGTAAATTATGATACATCAGTGCAACAAAATGCTATGCAGGTATTAAAATTGCAGCTGAAGAGTCTGGATGCTTGGTAAAAACGGCGAGAATTAACTGCATCGGTATATCTACGTACCCTTCTACAAGCCCACTTGTAGACAATACGGGAATTTAAGAAGATATAAATGGCAGAATAAATGCAGGAGAGAACTTGAGCTTGAGATTTCAGCAAATTTTGGAAGCTGAAAGGGAGAGAAGTAGCTGTCTTAAAGCTGACGTGGCCTGAGATAACCAAAGGGGAAGCGAGATGGTTTGCGTCACAGAACCCAGAGCGGCTTGGGACTGCGAAGCACCAAAGGCCACATGAAGCGAGGGCCAAGCCGAGGGGTGAAAGCGGGACACCGGGTGGAGAGCAGCCCCGCCAGCACGCGCACGGGGCCAGCAGACCCCCAGACCTTGGCCCTGACCCATCAGCGCCTCCTGCCCCCTCAGACACGGGGCTTCGGCCCAGCTTGGGGACAGCAGGGGAGAGAGGGGAGCACGGCGCTGAGCACACGGAGATAAAGGAAGTCTACCGTAATGAAGAGTAGGAGCCCTGACGCTCCCTGGCCTCAGAGATCAGCCGTGTCCTTCTCAAGCACTCGATGAGAGGATTCCTTCGGGAAAAACCAAATACTCCTAAGACTAGACTGCCCGATACTAGAGTGGGAAAGGCGATGGGCGTAAGAGTAAAGAGCGAGCACGAACTGCGGGGGCAGACTGTGAGCTCCAATCCCAGCGCCGGCAAGCGCGTGCCAGCGTTACTTTAAGCAAAGCACTTAACCTCTTTGGAACCTTTTTAGTTTCCTCCTCTGGCAATGGAGATAGCGGTGCGTATCTCCTGATGCCTTTGTGAGGATTAAATGTGTGAATGACTGTAAAGCCCTCCCTCCGTCCCCATAAGAGGATTATACTTACCCGCCCATTGCCACTGCCCGGAATTGGCAACCCCTCCGTGCAGGTGGAGATTTCCCTGCCCACACTCAGGCCTGGCCATGTCTAGCTTTGGCCAAATGAATGTGACTACACTGAAGTACAACGTATCTAAGCAGAAGCTTTAAAAGCCCTGCATGTTCTGCCAGCTCTCTTCCTCTTTCCCCTCCACAGTGAGAACCGCACGTCCCAGAGAGCTGCTCCTTTAGCCTGGGTCGTAGAAGGAGAAGCACGGAAAAGAGCCATAGCAGTAGACCTACGGCCACCTTCAGCTGCCCACGTGAAACACTAGCAAGAAAAAATTGTCTACAGTAGAAAACCAGTGAGACTTGGGGGTTGTTTGTTACCGCTGCAAGGTCAACAAACTACAGAGACAACTCTATATTTTTAAGTTCTCAAAAGCTTGTATTTTAGAAGTATCTGGAGAGTGAATCTTTAACAATATTCTTAATCCTAAGGATGTACTTGACCTCTAGTCAAGCAATTGAGGATCGTACCATTTGTGGTATCTAATGTGAGGGCTGTATGACCAGTTAACGAAGGAAGAGAACTCACATTAACTGATCATCTACAATACACCACACCCTGTGCCATACATGATATTTCATTTAATCCTCATAACAACCTTATAGAGTAAGTTATACTTATATACTGATAAGTTAAGTATTATCACCCTCCTTAATAAGAAGAGACAAGTAAGGCTCAGGAAATTAAGTGATTTGTCTGTTCTGGAACAATCAGCAGTGTGAGCCTTCCAGTTCAGGTGGGTCTGTCTCCAAGCTCATTCCCTTCCACCCCTGCCTTGTACCACTCTTCCATGTGCCTTAATCTTTGTAAGCCACCTTCACCCCCCTGCACACACACCCCCAATCACCTAGCACAACGCATGGCATGTTATAAGTGTTCAAAAAAAATACTTACTGAACTAGACTGAAGGGAAAACCTCCACCAAAAGACAAAAAAATGCAATTTCCATCTTACAGCATACAGCAAAATAGTGAAAATATAAAAACTTTCAAACTATAGCAAAAAGAAAATAGTATTAAATACACCTGAACGAAGATGGAATTTATAAACTTAGAAGCAGCTGAAGAAATCAGAGTAACAGACCAACAGATTTAAATAGATAAATAAGTGAAACCTCAGTGTATCAAATACCCTCCTCCATAACAGGACCAAAGTTAAACAGTAAACTGCATGCCTCAAAAGAAGACTACAGTAAACAGCAGTTAATCTTCTGATTATATAAAGCATTTACACAAATACATTTTTAAAAATACTAAGATTTAATTGATCAAACAGGCAAAGAATATGAAATATTTACACATAAGGAAACACAAGATTAAACATTATTTAATAATATTAATAATAAATATTTTTAAAGAATCCTATAGTACCCAATAAAATATAAAGTAAAAAATATCTTTTTTTCAACTACCTAATGGAAAATTTATCTTTAAATGATAAAACTCAGTGTCAGCAAGGTTACAGTAAAATGTCTGTTCTCATATATTGCTGATGAAAGTATAAGTTAATTCAACTCTCTTGGAAGGTAACTGAAGGTAAAAATAGGTTTAATCTATTTAGACTCTTTGACCCAATGATTTTACTATGGGAATCTATCCCAAGGAGTAACCTTAAATATGGGAAAAGATGGGTATCACTGTTCTGGGGAGGGGAAGACCCGATCTAGGAGTCCAAACAGAACAATGAAGTAATCTACGGTGCTCTTCCTTTTCTAGGATATTGAGCCTATTTAAAATTGTGTTGATGAAGACTACACAGTAATATGGGCAAAGAAATTGATTATATTATTATTTAAGGAACATAGAATTCAAAATTGTGCATACAAATTAGACTAGTTTATTATAAAATAAAACACTACCTATTTTCTGAGTTTTCTTATATGAAAATTCCTTTATTAACAAAAATGAAAAAAATGTATATGTATTTTAAATGAGTAGAAATAATCTTGGGAGAAAAGAGAACAGTAAACAGCTGGAATATTTTTGAAAGTCTCAAAATCTTTTCTTATGCAAGCAAATATGCAATATTTCTCAGCAAGCAGAGAGAAGCAGTTTGGTGTACTGGTTAAGAGCAGACTTGGGAACCACACTGAGTTAAATCCTAGCTCTACCACTAAACACACAATTACCATGAAGTTACTTATACCTTTGAACCTCTGTGCCTCCAATTCTAAAATGGGGATAAATAATAACACCTACTTCATGGAGCTGTTGGTGAGCAATCAGCAAGTTAATACATGTAAAACGCTTAGAAACAGTGCTTGACACATGGCAAATGTTCTAATATCTGTCAGTTTTTGCTTACATATAAAAAAATATACTGAAAAGGAATTAGTCTTTTTTGCTAAGAAAATGAACATACAGAACTATGAGTTCATTAGAGCCATTAATCAAAATTTAATCAATGTCCTTCCTAATATAAGCTAAGACGATATTTAAATGTATAAAAATATTCTTTCAGTACCAAGGGGCTGCTTCCTAAATTCCAAATTGAAAATTACTCCCAACATAAATAAGAAAATACAAAAGTATTACCTTGTTGATATCATCTGCTGTAAATCCACTTTGTTCTAAGAGTTCTCTGATTGCTTCTATACATTTATTAAAAAGTGGAGAACAGAGAAGTTCAAATCTTGCTCTGTACACACACACATACACAAATACACATACACACAGAGAAGACACAGAAAAAAGTCAAACAAGACATCTTTTTCTTGTGAAGGTTAATGACAAAACCTACTGTGATGAATCTCTTTAGAATAGGTTTATGATCAGAACAGGATGTTAAACACCCAGCAGTGCAGTATCATGGGGTGAAAAGGTCTAGGTTATCCATCTGCAAATGTATGAAGATGTTTAGTATTAAATTCAGATGGAAGATTATCTTACCCATAGCCTGCTTGTAAGCTTTCAAAACACCTAAAAATAAATACTCAGTGTGTGGCATTTCTGACAATAAATCTATTGATCCAAATCAAACCATCATTTGGAAATTTTTGCTATTTTTATGTGTTAAAATTTTAAAAATTGTTTCTCACTACTTTTCTTTATAGTCTGAGCCTATGCTGCACATAGGTTTAGTTCTTTTGCACCAACTGAGAAGCTTACATGCTAGCAAATAAAATTACGAATTCTATTTCCTTCTTAATAAATTCTATTTCCTTCTATCTCCTTATTAAGGAGAAAACATATACTGAGTACTTGGACAAACTTAGTACTAAGTTAATATAAAGACTCTGTTGCCACAAAAGAGATTTAAATTCAATTTAACAACTTTCTTTTAGATGGTAGCTTGAAATCTCTCTTAAAAGATCTAGAGAACTTTCTGGAGCCACTGGCTACATGAGACTACTGAGCACTTGAACTGTGGCTAATGCTACTGAGGAACCGAATTTTTAATGTTATTTACCTGTAATTAATTAAAAAGTTTAAACAGCCACAGGTGGCAGTGCTGACCTGGAGTCTTCGAGAAAGCCCAGGGAGATGAGGAAGCTAAACTACAAGGGCCAGATGAAGAGAGAATTTAACCACACAGACTCAGTAAAAGCCTAAAAATAATATAATACTGTAATTCTGGACAACTTCACTATGCTTCCAAGTCATCCATTATCTTGTTGGGAGGTTTAAATTGTGCTAACGGTAGCTATTATTATTGTGAGTAATATGGAATGCAAAATGATAGGATGATAGGACAACGGCCTCCCTTGGACTTCCTGGGTGAAGGTGCAATCATATGTAAGCAATGTTTTGGATTATGTAAAAGATATGAGCATTAAAAACAATTTTATGCACATTAAACCTGTGTTTACTAAATGTCATAAAAGCTATTAAAATTTACAATGCTGCCAATGGATGACAGATCAAATAAAACCAAGAAAGGGATCAATCCTCAAAGTACTGTGATAGGTAACGGAACTCTGGAGTCAAAACTAGCTGGGTTTGAGTCCAAGGTCTGTCACTTACTAGCTGGATAACCTCGGACAAGAAATGAAACCTGTGTTTCAGCTTCCTCCTGTGTAAAGTAAGGAAAATAACAGTACTTACCTCATTCGGTTGTTAGGAGAATTTGAGAGTTAATACATAGAAAGTACTTAGAATACAGCCTGCCACACAGGGGTAACGATCAAGTATAGTAACAACCACTGATACATGTGCAAGCCCCAGAGAGAACTAGGGACTATACAGGTGGGACTGCTATTCAGTAAGAGAAACTCGCAAATCTCAAACTTCAAGTCTTCTCTCATCTTTCTTTCAAAGATCTAGGAAGCCCTTTTCACACACTGCTCTTTGTAGCTGTAAAATAACAGGGCAATCACAGCTGACAAGATTACTCTGAGAACAGTTATTTAGTCTGACAAGAGTTGGACCCCAGAAGTAAAGACAGGAAAACTCCCCTTTTATGGAGGGCTAATAAACCTCAAATGAGCAAACGAAAAACCCAAAGTGAGAAAATTACACCTAAATGTGAATACACTTGAAAGTCTTTTGTTTAAGTTTTTTGAACTGCAGTTTTACCTGGACACATTGCAGTCAAAATCTTGACCTTTATACAACGAGTCAAGGAAACAATTGGCACTTCCCAAGGTTGACAAAGAATGTTTTGCAGTGTCAGCACTGTTCATCAGTTTCACCATGGCACGGGCATTTCCTCTCACGTCCTGTTTGAAGGATCTAAATTAAAAATACAATCTTTGAAGTTTAAAAATTACTAGGTCATTTAGAATTTATTGTAACTAAAATCTGGATAATCCTTATTAGGATAACTATAAGCTCATGAATCAATATTAATACCAGATTTTAGTAGCTCCAAAATATCCGAAGAAAATTCTCTGCATTTAAAGAAGTGTCTCAAGAAAAATGAATAATCAATATACTTAACACTCTGAATTGCTGGTTTCTGTAATCACAATAATGGACTGTGCTTTGCAGAAGTACAGGAGCCATCATCTTTTTGCAGATGAGACAAAAGGAGGTTGAAGGACATTCATGCAACTGGGTCAAGTCTCACCCCTCACCCCCTACCACCACAGCATGATTACTGTTTGATGGCACAAAATTATCTGTCCAGCAAAAAAAAAAAAAAAAAACTAAAAGTGCTTCTTCAGAGAAATTTGAAACATAACGAAATACATAAAATTTCAGTTCCTCTATCTCCAAGGGGAGTTAATTGTTAAAACTGCTTGCTAAGTGGTGATGTTGATGGCCCTGTTTTTCAACATGTTGAAAAACTGAAATCCATAGTAAAATTAACACAGCCCTTCCTTGAGTTGGAACTCCTTTACAACAAAAAGCAGTACAGGTCTTTATTAAAGAAATGAGAAATTATCACTTTTTCAAGACTTCTTTTTACCCAGTTTAGTCAAACTGATGAAAATGCTATCTCAGCTTCTTTTTACAGCAGGAACGTCCCAAATATAACCTCTATATATTTGACTCATGATGTGCCAAAAAGGATTAGAATTTTGAATGGAATAATTATATCCAGCAACAAAACTAAAATATTCCTTGTGGTAGATTAGTAATAAAATAAACACTCTGCAAGACATTCACTTACTGGAACGTAACTAAAACATAATCTTCTACACCTGTAAAAACTGTTCAGAAGGTAGTGAGGCCTCAGTGCTTTTACCCTCCTTCATCCAGACATAAAAGCAACCACTGAAGAACTGAGGGAAAAATCCAAGTACACTGCACTGGGCAGCTTGGCCTCTGCTTCCCCCGGTTTACCAGAACAGACCTTAGAACTTTAGACACAAAAATATCCGGCGCACTGGAAAAAACATGTCCTCCTTTGAAGGGCAATTTCAAATAAATTAGGAAAAAATTAAACCTGAAGTGAAACTTCAATCGAAATATATCATCAAGTCCCTTTATACTCACCTCTGAAACTCAGAAGCTAGGTACTGTGCTAAGGTTTCTGTGAAATGTGTACCTCCAATGTTATTATCAGTGTTTGTTGAAAGAACACGATATATTCCACTGTTAACTTCCATGACACTGATAGATAAGGATGTTCCTCCAAGTTTGAATACCAAAATGTTGCTTAAAAAAAAAAGATAACATGAGTAAGTTATGAGAGAATCACAGCATTGTGAAGCCAGGTTCGACTTCTTAAACTAACAAGTCACTATAAATCACATATGAGGAAACTGAAAATCTCACATGAGTAACTAAGTTGTCCATGGTCATCACTCAGTGATGACTTAAGCCTAGAAACCAGATCTTCTGATTTTAAGTCAAAGCTCTTTTTCATTTAGTTGTACTGGTAAAACTGTATTCTTCTGACTAACTGGAGTTCAAAACACTAACTTTTCAAAGTAAATAAAGAAGAGATTTGTAATTAAAGTGAATTTTAAGAGAATTAAACATAAAAATTTTATGTTAATATTGTGCTTGTTACTACTGCAATAACATGTTCTACAAAAGTAAAACATATGCAAAACTAGGAGCTAATTTCCTATGTATCAAAATCCAAAATTTCTGATATTGTAATTTATATTCTATATTTTAGTTTACCTAAAAAAAAATCTGCTAGTAATTTATACATATTAGTTTAATTGTGAGAGATGAATGAAATGACACAGTTAGGGGAAATTAACACATCTGAATTGATTTCCCTAAAATTACACGATGTGTCAGATCTATTAAGACAAGTTTTATAATTAAATTAGGAGTATGTCTTACTATTTCACTATCAAATGAAGTCTTAAATCCCCATACTGGCTTTTCCCCCATCTCCTGCCAAGACAAATGTACATAAAAGACCTCACTGTTTCTAAGCATGTTTAATAATTAGAATTGGTAGTAAAATTAACGGTGCCCTAGAGCTTCAGTTGGAACTTGGCTGGGCTTATAAATTTCAAATCTTCCTCCACTAAGGGGACAAAGTGTAGGTGATAAGAGAAGGGTGGAAAAGCTCAACCTTCCCTCCTGCCTGTTATACCCTTTCACTGCTTTCCTAGGACATCTTTCTCATCTATTTGAAAAACTCTAGGTGAGAGTTTCGATGTCTTTCCATCCATAAAGGCTTGGAACCACTGTGCTATGTAACAATCTCTACTGAAATAATTGCTATAATCTAAAATGTTTTCTGCAGTGAAAAACTTAAAGCTGCAAATATGGTTTTTACCTTTTTCCAGTGGGGGAGTCTTGTCCAATTCCATAAGCCAAAAGAGCTGCAGAAGGTTCGTGGATTAACCGCAAAACATTGAACCCAGCAGCTCTGGCTGCTTCCCTGTGGGCAATTTACTTTTAACACATTTAGTATCACAACATGTTGAAGTCTACATTTTTAGAAATGCTCTGCTGAAGATTTTATGCAATAGCATATAAGACTTTGTAAGTAGAACATGAAGGGTAATGATCTTTAGAAGATAACAGAACATAAGAAACAGACCTAAGTCTTTAGGCGTAGATCACTTCCTGTTTAAAATAATAATGTTCAGAGTCTATTTCCCTGACAAAGAAAATAATGTGCTTATACTGAGTAAGGATGAGAAAGCTCTCCAAGTGCTCAAGCTTACAAACTTTAGAAAGAGATTAGGACATACTTATAATACATTTTAGCATTTTCCAACTTCTTTAATTTAGGGTCATTTAACACCCCACAAGTGCAAGTAAATAAAGCAATTCTCTGCCCCAGAAGCAACTCAGGTGTTCAGCAAAGCCCCATAGGGAACTCTATCCACAGAGCAAAAGACTGGGTGCTTGCCAATTACATTTGCATAACAACCTATAAAAACTAAATATAACTTTTTGTTTAGATGTTAACCTAAGGTGAAAAAATAATCACAAATATTTTCTAAAATTGCTTATTTTTATATAATTCCCACGTAAGCCTTAATTACATGACACTAAGGCAAAGTGATTCATAAACATCAACTTAACCTGGTAATCAAAAACATTTCCAATCAAAATAGCTAAGAAAGTACATTTAATTTTATGTTCTTTTGACATTTCATAAAATAAAGGAACTATTAATGATTACTACCATAACTTTTTACCACACGATTTACATATGTAAATATACATGTATTTACAAATACAACTTTATTGTGTAAATTATTTTCGAATGCAATTTTATCTTTCACTATATAGTGATACTGTGAAATCTGTTATTTCCTTTAACTAAGCAAGTAAAAGAAACCCCATATTATACTTACCCAAGAGCATTTTTTTGTTTTTCTCCAAAATCAAATGGAACAGTAATAACTACATCATTTGCATCTGAGCCCAAGACAGAATGTGCTGTTTCTGTACGTGAAAAAAATATTTTAAAAGTTCACGAAACGTACTGTGGTAATCATGTCATGATATACATAAGTCAACTCATTACGCCGTACACCTTATACAGTGCTGTATGTCAATGATATCTCAATAAAATGGGAAGAAAAAATATATATAAAAATAAATTCTGATGATACACAAAAATGTCAAGCGATACTCTGAGGTTTGTTAATTTGAGCCAAAGACATTCTCACTATAAGGATTTGCCAGTTCACTTGACTGCTCCACCCCAATAATCTTCTCTTGCTCTCTTAAATTGTGCACTACTTTTTTGTGGTTTTGGTATAGTTTGTGGACATGGAACTAAGTACTTTCCAAAGTGCCTTGCTCTTAGGCTTCCAAGTTTCAACCATCTCCCAAATTAGACGGGTTCTTAGACAATGAGCTTCCAATGCACTAATGTGCAGACCAACGACCATGGTGAAAGGCTGCCTTCCATCCCACAAATCCATTACACATTCCAGAGCTGAAGTAAGCCTTGCCAGTAATCTACTCCAGAACCCCTCAAGTTGCACCACAGATGGCTGCTCAGCTAGCTCCAAGCCTTCACCTGAAGTGGAGATAAAACCAGACCTACTTAATCTGCCTAAATTACTGTGGAGAGTGCACTGTCAATCTTGAAAGAGATACGACATTCACTATTCGCCAAGCTTATTGGCCACTTCATCTTTTTTTAAAAAAAATTTATTTATTTGGCTGCACTGGGTCTTAGTTGCCGCATGTGGGATCTTTAGTTGCAGCATGCGAACTCTTAGTTGCAGCATGCGTGTGGGATCTAGTTCCCTGAGCAGGGATTGTACTCGGTCCCCTGCGTTGGGAGCGCAGAGTCTTAGCCACTGGACCACCTGGTCACTTCATCTTAAGAAGTTTTGAAAATGCTAATTTGGCCCCATCCATTTACATTACTTCTAGGGAAACCAAGGTCAGGGAAAATAAGTCATTTAACCACGGTCACATAGCCAGTTAGTGGCCCGGGCAGGTCTAGCATAATTTAGGTCTCCTCACTGCTCATTCACTCAATAATCTGCTTATTAGCCCCAGATCAAAAACCATCTCTAGATTTTTTTAAAGGTCAGTTTTTAAAAAGATCTTTTCTTTTGCTCAATACCTTTCATTTTACTAAATATCAGTCTGGCAACATCCTCTGGGCTGACAAATTTCTTTTCTTCTCCAGTATCTATTTCATAGCGTAATTTCCCATTTTTTTCAATGACCTATGAAGGAAATTATGAGTGTGTTAAATAAGGAATGATTTTAATAAAAATACAGTTTCAAATCAATATAATTGGCAATTACTTTGTGTAATAGGGAAATAATAATAGAGGCATACTCACTAAACATTTACTATCCCTGATGTATTTCTGAGCCTGTGGATCATCAGAGCTGTCCATAGAGATAAACATAGTTAAATATTTATATCACTATTGTTGACATATAAGTTTTAAAGAAGACTATATTCTTCAATACCACTTGACAAATATAAAAATATAAACAAAATTAAGTTGCTTAATATTAAAAGAAACCTTGCAATATTAGGGTAGGTTTAGACGGTAGGAATGAATGGCTGCAGAATTTACAAGGTTGAGTAATTCTATTAAAGTGCTAACTTCACATTTGAAAGTGAATAGCTCTTCCTTGTTCGGATCTTACTATCAACAGGTGTTAAACATTTGGGGATGATTTTCATAATATCAATGATTTTATGTCATATATACTCGTATCTTTGATCCTGAAGACCCAACCACTGAGATAAAAAGGACAAAAGGACCACAAACTAATGGCAAACCAGAATACCTAACACCATCTTTGCTGCTTGGTTTCTGAATATGAATCAATGCCTGAAACCTGAAAGGACTAAGCAAAAGTATGAATATTATATATGTAAAAGTGCAGACTACTGCAGGTAGATAGATATATAACATCCTATACAAAGTAGGCACTAAACAATTGTGTATGGCAATGGAAAAATTAAAACAATGGGTGTTATGTTGCTCAAAATAGTAATGCGAATTAATGCAGACTGCAAAATGTTTTCACATGTATTACCTTACCTGATCTTCCCAACACTATAAGGGGCAGAGTCAGTACTTGATCCCAGGCCTTCTCTACCAGGCTAGGGTTTAGACTGCCTCGCGGTGAGATGCTAAATGACTAAGGTACTTTTGCCGTGAGCAGGGACAGGAGTCTGATCTTTGGCTTAATTTCATCTAGAAACGAAGATGAGGTAGACCCTTTCCCTAAATCCTTCTTGCAAGGGGCAGTGGCTATTCTGTCCAGAGACCAGTCTTAACTGTTTAGTAAGAGCAGGTGAAAATTAACACTGGCTAATTGCTGAAGAGTAATTGAACATCTGAGGACCCTAATCTTGTAAAGGGGAAAATGCCCAAAGTCACATGACTAATTAATAGAACAACTGGCTGGATTCCAGATCTTTAACGCAAGGTTTAATATTCTTTCCACTAGCCTTCCCCCACCCCTGCCCCTTTTCTAAACCCAATATTTATACTAGCTCCTGGACAAATATTTTAAGGGTAAGAAAAAAAAGATTAAGTGTGCCCACAGTAATTTTTTTTTCCTACCAATACTGTAATTTTGGCATGACACTTAGTGGTTCTGTTTCCTTTAGGACAGAATTTAAGTCAACCAGGATAATTTCACCAAATAGCTATCTATCACTCAGACAAGATAACTTGCCAGAAAAGGATATTTTAATGGAATTTATAGAACTCTGAGAAACAGAAAATTCTTTCTCAATTGCCATGCAGAGAGGGCCTCGCTCAGGTGAGGCCAGAAGCACACGTAGCTCTGAGGGCCACAGAGAGGCCAGACCCTGGAGGTTAGCCAGCGGAGGAGCAGAAAGCAGAGAATGGAGGTGACGACAAACGATCACGGTAGCGCCAGAAAGTAGTGGACTGACCACAGCCAGGTACAGATGACAACTTTATTTGTCCACACCAGGATTGAGTTACTGAACAGAGACAGAGGGTGGTGGCAGGCTGGCATACACAGCACCATTTACGTGGAGGGCTTCAGGAGGCAGGCAGAGCATCACTCCTAGCAGGGTACCAGGGCCTTCATCCTGCCCTTCCCCCTCCCTCCTGAAGGGCCCTGCCCCGCACTCACCAACGCTCACGTACTGCCGGGCTTCTTCCCCCCGCCACTCTCCCAGTACAGAGCCCACCCGGTCTGGAAACATCTGTCTTTACATTCATCTGCCCACTGGGCCCTCACACAGCTCCTGCGAGGTAGCAGGGATAGCCTCCCACTGGATAGGGGAGGGGCCTGAGGTACAGAATGGTCAAGTGACCTGCCTGCAGACTGACAAGGAGTCACGGCTGGGCCTACAGCTCAGACAGGATTTCTGGGCCTGTTTCTCTACAGCCTCCCCTTATTACGACTTCTCTCCTCTTCACAAGATTTGGCCTGTTTTTTCTGTCTTTAAAGATTTTTCCCTTGTTTTATTCCTAACCTTAAAGCTACTCTGCCCATTAGACCTGCACACTACTACCTCCCAAGTTCACCTTGACTTCTGCTCTTCAGCACTTCTCTCATCTCAAATAAATCCCTATGTACTTTGCTACCATTAATAGATTAATATAGTACAGGTCTAACTCTTTCAAGTACTTCCCTGTTTTTCCAGAAAGTCTACCTACCTACAGTAGTGTTATCCAGTTGTAACTGACATGGACCCCTCCACGTAAGGGCCTAAAACTGAGAAGAGAAATTATATATCTCCATTTCCGTGCCTTAAACATATGCTCTTTTAAAGCACGGAATCTGTGTCTGGGTGTGGTGCTTACAGAAGTTCACAAGTACATTCATAAATATTAATGCCATAGAATGCTTCCTTACAACACAATTGTTACCAGGATTTCACATACGTTAATACACTGCTGTGTCTGAAAATATCGCAATCAGAATTTCACTTTGCCTTTTGTCATGCTATTTATCTAATTTTTTAGAACTGGAAGGTACAAGAAATGTCACCTAGTACAAACCTCTCATTTTAGAGACAAACCGAGGCACAAAAAGGGCAAGTGATCTGCTCAGTGTAACAAAGTGTGGCAGCATTAGAATTTGGGGGTTCTGGCTAGATTCCAGTGTGTTCTACCTCGCGCTGCTTCCTACAGAATGGCCCATTCCCCAGAGAAACCTGCCATCTATTCCTGCTCCCCGTATGTTCCCGCTGTGGTCTGGACCATTTCTCCACCTATTGCTATTTCCAGCATTTAGGTAAGCAACCAATCTGGCAAAATAGAAAATAAAACCTCTCCCAACATGCCTGCACTTTTTTTCCAGCCTCTTGATTACAGGAAAGCTCTTTACGTTCTAAGTCTCCTTTTTGTACTTTCTGAAAGTACTAAATAACCGCTAAGAGCTTTAAGTTAGGTTAACGATGGTCAGTAATGGCTTCCTTTCTAGAGTAAATTGGAAGCATGGCTCAACACCATCATATCTCCTCTAGGATGTGTATGTGTTTTGGAGGGAAAAGGGGATGGATTTGTGGAGGGTTGGTGCTTAAAGAGAGCTAGCTATTGCAGGCCGTCCTTATCCACACCACCCAACTGTTCCCAAAGCTGTTCTATTCCATCATATGCCATTAATGAGGTGAACTTTTGTCTATAACGTGTGAGAAAAAGTGACTCTGGAAAGTTCCCTAAAAGAAAAGTTTTCCAGGGCTTGCCTTCTGTAACATACTAGACAGAAAAAAGGCTAACAGAGAAGAACAAAATTAGCTAAAAGCATTTGGGAAACTGATATCATCTGAATTGTTTCCACGAGGTCCAAATGGCAAACCAATGCTAAAGATATATAATTATGCATAATCATGGAACCTAAAAAATATGGAATGCAAAGAATTTACTTACATGTAATATTTTATAAGACAGCCAATTTCTCATTATATCAAAGATTATCAATATGAACCAAAACGCACGATTGTGGCTCCCTGTCAGTTGTGAATTATATCCATAGTGTTAAGAGACTGAGGACTAGTAAAATGGAGGGAAAGATGGTTTGACTATTGAGTGTGTGCTAGTCGGTATGTCACAGACACAGCAGTGAAAATATGAGATAAAGGTACCAATACGTGTTGTGTCTATATTAGCCTCACGAGCTATAGAGAGATTTAAAGAAGTGAAGCTTGTAAACTCCAGGAAGCAGTCAAGTTAAACTAGTAGATTCAAGCAATGAGGTCTTGGTATACAGCCCTAATTCTACATCTTGTCGGCTACTGTGCTTCATCCTAGCCTGACCTCAGCCAAGGTCATATGCTTTAATAACTTACATGTGTATAGTGCTTTTAAACTTTTAAACCCTTTCACATCTATTTAAGCCATCTGATCCTCACAACAACCCTGTGAGGTAGGCAGGCTGCCCCCTTTTAACAGCCGAGGAAACTGGTGTTGAGAGGTAAACTAAGTTGTCCCACATCAGTGGTGAAGCCAGGGCTAACTAGCTCTCTGGACTTGCCTGCTTCCGTTGTCTACTAGGCCACCTCTCACGTTTCTGAAACGTCTTTCAACTAGTGGAGACGCTTGGGAGAAGCAAGTATTCTACCCTTGAATATTCTAGTATTACTACCCTTCTGCACATTAATGGTCCATCCACTCTTTTTTTTTCCTGAGGACATGGAAAAGGAGGCAGGCTACCAGAAGGCAGCCGTTGGACCCGGGCCTCTGCCAGAGTAGGAGATACACCCTTGTGTGATCAGCTCCTAACTTTTGGTGTTTGAAATTAACCTCTGAAGCAACTTTTCAAGCCCTAGCTGGAAAGCACCGGTTGCCTCTTCCACTGCTGTGGCCAAGCGTCTGACGGCGACCACCGCATCCCTGCGCAGCTCATTGGCTGTGTCCTGCTGAGCACTGGCCTCCTCGCCAATGGCAATCAGCCGGTCCAATTTTTCCTCCTCCCGCTTTGAAAGTTCTCGCGCCAATCTCCTGTTTTCTGCCAACTCGGCTGCGATAGTCCTGGCCACGGACCGCCTTCTTCGCCTTGCCCACCTGGGAGGGGGCTCACTGGTCAAAGGCCCATCCCCACCAGAAACAAAAGGAACTCTGGAGGAGGAGCCCGGAGGCCGCTGTGCCGAGGCCACCCCGGGAGTGTTTCGGCCGGAGCTGGTGCAGGGGCTGGGCTCACCGGACACCCCCAGTCTGGTCACGGGGCTGCTCTGACAGGGAGCAGCTGCACCTCTGAAAAGGTGGTGGGAGCTGCTGTAGCTGGGGGTCCCTTGAGAGCACCCTGAAAAACAAAGCAACAATGTTGCAGAGATTACATTCCTGCTACGGGAATGCTTGGAGCCAGCAGCAGAGCTGAGGGACAGCGACAAAGCTATGGTATTCCCAGCAAGGCCTCTTTCCACAAGGGATGGGGAAGAATTCACTTCCTTATCTGGACATTTTGTTCTGTTGCAATCACACATCCAAAACCTCTCCCCTCGCCTTCCTGAGCCCCCTCCCACATAGCTATCCAACTACTCTACAGTCACAAATTCCTAAGTCTCCATTATTAACAATGCCCAAACTAGTCTGGTTCTAAGGAGTGCTTCCAGGTTTAAAGGAGCTCTAATATCTTACATACCTAGGGTCAGGCCTCTTAAAAACCTGAAGCCCTTTATCTTACCATTAGATTTAAAAAAGAGGGCAGGGGGCAGAAGTAGGAACTACGCTGACAAGGTCACCATCCAAACATGTAACAATTAGAAACAAGTGGCTCTGGGACCTTGATCCTTCACACGCTGGGGAGTTACCTGCACCCGAAGATTCATCCCAGGAGTCCTCAAGGTCACTGGTTTCCCGCATCTGGTCACTGATCCTCAGTTGACAATCCTCATCTGATTCCTTAACTGTTTTCAAGACAGGCTGATGATCTGCTGCCTGAGTCCTCTTTGCTCCCAGAATGCTGGCTCCTTCCTCTCCTGGGGTGTCAGGGGCCGCTAAGTTCTGATCACAGTGCTTGGCCCAAACAGCATCCTCCATTAAGTTGTCTGCGTCAGTCACTATCTGATTTCGGAGAAGCTGATCCAACGTATCATAAAAGGGACAGTGTGGTGGATCACCCGTACTTGTGGCGTGGGCCACATAGGCCTTTAAATATAATGCCTTCAGGACTTTGAACTTGGAGCGGCACTGACGCTCGGTGCGGCGGAAGCCTTCCTGCTGCATCCGTTTAGACACAGCCTGGTAGACGTCTGCATTGTGATGCACGGTCTGGAGGCGCTGAATATACTCTGCCTCACCTAGTATGGAGAGAAGCGTGCGTGTCTCCTGTCTGGACCACCGGATGCCTGCGCTGCTATTGGAAGTGGCCATAGCGGACTGGGAAGGAAGGCTAGCTGGAGGAGGCTCCTGGGCAGCAAGGTGCCGATCTGAAGGTGTGGGGAGGCTCTGTGTGCTCAGGTCTATCTCCAGGAGCCAGCCGATTCTTCCCTCTCAGGGCTAATTGCTGAGAAGCCAGGTCCAAGGACCGCATTTCTGGCTGGAAGGCCACAGGGGAATGAAAGTTACAGGGATGGGTAAGGATAATTGTGGCAGCAAGTTAAGCGGTGCTACCTGTAAGTAGGCTGCAAAGAGGCAGGATGCCAGCACTGAGAAAGCCCAACTTTGGGAGTTCGCTCAGGATGGGTACCGGATCAAGGGCTAAAAAGGGCCTTACTGGCTTGGTAACAAGGGGACTGGCTCCTCCACAAAGGGCAGAATGCTTCCAAGGCTGAGACCTGGTACAACTGTGTATCTATAAAAATCACCACTAACTTCTAAGCAGACAGACCGAGGCGGAGAAATGCCTGGACCATGAGGCAGCTCATTCTGGAGAAGTCTTAGCAGGACCTTGGCATAGCAATACATGTCTAAAGGGGCTCATTCCTTACTAACCTTGGTCTAAGTAGCATGCTGTGGCTATGTATTACCCAGCTGACTGTCACCATTGCACTCTTTTGTTAAAAGGTAACTTCCAGGGCCAGAAAAGTGAGCTGAAGTTGTTCTTGCTAATACAAAGCTTTTTGCATAATATGGCAGAAGACCTCCACGTCTTTACTTCCACCACCTGCCCCAAAATAGCAGCAAAAAAACAAACAGGGCTACCAAGGGGATGGATCTGTGGAACTGTTCGGTATCTTGATTATATCAATGCCAGTACCTTGGTTGTGATACTGTAGTATAGTTTTGCAAGATGTTACCGCTGGGAGAAAATGGTAAATCCAATAATACATTCCATCTCTCTGTATCATTCCTTGTAACAGTATGTAAATCTACCATTATCTCAGAAAAAAAAAAGTTTACTTAAAAAAGACATTGTTGGCTGCTTACAATGAGTGAATCTAGCTTCTACAACTCCCTGATTTTTTTTTCAGTCTATAATTTGAAAATTTTTGACACCAACTCAAATTATTTCCAATATGCTCAGTACTAAATTTTGTCAACAGATAAATGGATACGGGAATATATGTATCATCAGAGAATATTTGAATTCTCCCTGAAATACTACAAGTTTTGATGTAACGCATAAAGATCCTAAGGGAAAAAAATGAGTATCAAATTCAGTTTAACTAAACACAGGTAAGGGATAGTAAAAAATATCTGTATGTATAAAAGAAATAAATTTTAAATTTAATCCATGATCCCCCAATCCTAAAGTCAACACAAGGAAATTTCTACCTAAATTCTTAACTGACGAAGTAGAAAGGAAAGAACCTGGGGCTAACGGTTAGGCGCCCTGGACTGCAGTCCTTTCTAGTTTACCCCCTAACTAATTTAGGGATAGCTAACTTCTGTGTGCCTTGATTTTCTCATCTAGAAATGGGAAGGGATAAAACCTGCCTGACAGGGATTTGAGAGGATTAAATAAAATAATAGATGTGAAAGCACTTTGAAAATTTAAAAACACTATAGCAAGTATTACAACTCCAGTGAAAATGAAAACCCCTAATTATCATGGTAATCTATAATTTGAGGAGACAGAAGTCTGGGGAAGTGAGCCTCTTTAATCTTTTAATTAAAGTTACAACAGCTGATTAACCTGATTCTTAAGACATTAATTAAGCTGTTTCCCTAATGCTTAAATTTGAAAGCCAACTGTTAAACTTAGTTCCCAAAAAGTGTCACAAAAAGATCTAAGGAAGAAAATCAATAGCTTCTACGTAAATATTTCACCAATTATAATAGATTCCACGAAATTCAACTACAGTGCAAAGAAATCTTCAAATTCGCACACAATCTTTCAAGTTCCCTCAGTTAAAAAAGTACTGTACAAATGTGGTAAGTCCAAATTCCCACCTCTGGATGACACAAATTATCAAAACTAAATGTATGTTGGCATCTATCAATACTAACAGATCTGAAAGCAAGGAACAATTGTCTGAGTGAATCCCATCCTTGAGAAGACTCAGCAGAAGATAATATCAGAAGATAACAGCCTCCTAGAGTATTCTGTGAAATGACCCAGTCATAAAACACAATGAAAAAACACACTGGCGTTTCTAGTTTCATTTCACATTACACTTAGAATGTATAAACACGTTTTTATTACCATGGGTAAAAGTATTATTTTATTCCATACCTTCTGCCAAGGATCTGCTTTACTTTCATTACTGTATTTGAAATATTCCTCATTCTACTTTGTTTTGCTGCCAATCCAACAACCTGAAAAAGAGCAATATATTACAACGCACGTAATTTTTTCCTTATCTCAGAGTTCAAAAATGAGGGGAACAGTACCTCTTCATTTTCTGAGTAAGCAACAACAGCTGGAGTAACTCTGTCACCTGCATCATTGGCGACCACATCAGCCCGCCCATCCTGGAGAAAAATACGCAACTGTATTAGTTCTTTTGTGATGAAATATACAGTCTCTTTAGATATATTCAGACATGGGTGGGCCAGTGTTACTCTGACATGTATGTGGAGAGAAAAACTGCTTTATCATTCTTTTAAACAAGTAGATTTAATTGTCCTTATCAATTTCCTAGATTTTAATTAAGACCAGAATTCCATGAAGAACTACCTCATTTTTTTCAGTCTGCTCTGCATAGTGGATAACAGAACAGACATAATAACAACCTATCTACGTACAATAACAAGCCTTATTGCGTTAAACTTCCTATTTCTCTTCCTTTCCCTATAAATGCATCTTTTTTCACTCTCTACATATGATGAAGTAGCATTAAACGCTTTGGCTTTTCCTTACAAATCACTGACATTTAAACGTGAGACTAGGATCAGGGCTGTCCCTCATTATTGCTCCTTCCACCTACCCACTGATGCCAGGAATCCCCTAACTCCTAGTCAGGCTCTCTCATTTCCAGAAAGGACAACTGAATAGAGCACACACCATCATCTGGCTTCACACGCTTCGCAGGATCAACACCTCCAGTTCCAGAATGCGGCCACCCCGCGTTCTGGCCAACGTCCAGAAACCTTTCTTGGCCAACGTCCAGAAACCTCCGGGTACCACACTTTCAGGTCCCCCTCGGGGCCTCCTGCGCCCGCGATGTCCCGGGTCCGCCCTCCCCTCGGGGCTTCCTGCGCCCGCGATGTCCCGGGTCCGCCCCCCCTCGGGGCCTCCTGCGCCCGCGAGGTCCCGCGTCCGCCCCCGCTCTGGGCCTCCTGCGCCCGCGAGGTCCCGGGTCCGCCCCCCCTCGGGACCTCCTGCGCCCGCGAGGTCCCGGGCCCGCAGCGGCCTTCCTTGAGGAGCCGTGGGGGACGAGGCCGGGTCCGCCCAGCTCTCAGCCCGAAACTTCCCCACAGAATCACCTCTCCGCGCGACGTCCCCAGAACGGCGACACGCCGTTCACAGCCCCGCAGGAGACCAAAGGACTTGGCCTCGCACCCAGAGAACTGGGTACGCGCAGCCCAAGTCCCCGAGTCCCTCACCTTATAGACGGCCACACAGGCTGATGTGCAGCCTAGGTGAACCCCGATGGCCGCCATGAGGCGGCAGAGACGGCGGTAGCAGTAACGAGCGGTCCCCCCGGCCGCAAGAGCGCCAGGCCGCGGAACAGCCCCATCAGGCACCGCGGAGACTTCACGTTCCCGCCCGCCCACTGCGTCCGGTCCCTTCGCCGCGGCCTCCCGCGTCCCCGCCAATCAGCGTGAAGGTCCCGCCTTTCCCCTCGAGCAGTCAGCGAATAGCTTTACTGCGTCTCTCCCCGCCCCGCTGGGGAGGCACCGCGTGAGCGAGAGTGCGCACGCGCAGGTCGGGGAGGGAAAGGAAGCGGCTGCTCCGCTCCGCCCGCTTCCATGCCCTTTTTTTGAGAGCCAATGGAAACTCACGGTTGAGTTGCATCATGTGTCCCAGCAACTCCAGGCCGATTATTTTCCAATCATCCCGGGTCTGCGCTCCTGCGTC
Organism: Phocoena sinus; assembly: GCF_008692025.1. Taxonomy (NCBI): domain Eukaryota; kingdom Metazoa; phylum Chordata; class Mammalia; order Artiodactyla; family Phocoenidae; genus Phocoena; species Phocoena sinus. The sequence continues at coordinate 7,309,387 of NC_045764.1, forward strand.
CTGGAGCAGCCCCGGGTGATAGCAGCGCGGCGGTTCATTTCACAGGTGGCGGCGAGGCGTTTGGAGCTGGCTCAGCATGTGGTGCGGGAGCCCAGCCGCAGTGGTGGCCTTTTGCGCCGGGCTTTGGGTCTCTAACCCGGGGCGGGCGCAGGGCCAGGAGGCCGGGGGGCGGCTGGGCGCCGACTGTGAAGGTGAGCGGTGTGAGACCTGCTTGCATGGCGGTGACACCGCGTCGCAGTGCAGCTGTTGTCGGCTTTGGCTTCTCTCGGGCCTGTCTATAAATAGCATTTCACTTAGGAAATACGGGCCCTGGCCGTGGCTTCCGATCGCCTTCGCCCAAGCCTAAGCAAAAGTTCGAGCCGGGCCCAGTGACACCTTCAGGCCGCGTTCTTGGTCTTGCTCGATTAAACTGCCTCAGAGCTGGTGGGTTTGGATTTGGATTCGATTTTGTGCAGACGCACGTAGAGGCAGACGACCCTGGCTCCAAAATGATTCTGCTGCCCTAACTGGCGAGACTTGCCTTTCCTTGCACAGAAGCCTTTCAAGTTCAAATTAGTTTATAACTCCCCAAAGGAGAAAACATGACAAATTGTAATTGAGTTGAAATGGCTTAAATCAGAGCACATAACTAACATTTGTTAGGACTTTACAGGGAAAAGTTTCTTAACAAAGGACTACCTTAACTCCGTATAAAGAGGAGGAATACAAAAAAAGATTCCTTTTCTGTTCACAGAATCTCAGCTGTGGACTTGCACTCAGAACAGGTGGGTCTACGTCCCACCCAGCCTTCTGGCTCTGAGGCCACTGTACCCGGTTCTGGCAAAATCAACGTGATAATACCTACAGCAGAGGGCTGGTAACGAGGTCAAAGGAGATAATTAGCTGTGCTACCTCCTTCCTCCTGGACTACGGTAGCACTTACCTCCGTGTTTCATTCATTGAAATAATTAGCTTAGATGTATATCCGCTTCACCCTTCTCTGAGCTTTCGGATCTATTCTTACATAACAGGAAATGGTAGGTTCACAATATACGTTTAATGAATGGGTGAGTATAGACTGTAATATAACTGAATAAAGTCTTAACAATTGGAGTCCAGTTTTCTATCAGCCCTGCAATAATTAAACTTTTCTCCAGAAATTTAAAATACCTACGTGATGTTATTGTCAAACTTTAGATATAGATATTTGTTCAGCCAAGTTATAATTTTCAGTTAAAGATCCCTTATAACTGGGTACTATACGTTTAAAGCAGAATTTGTGAGGCATAAACAGTTGACTGGCTTAATCATCAGTAATTTAATTGCTGGAGCTTCTACTTAAAAACATTTCAGGGCTTCCCTGGTGGCGCAGTGGTTGAGAGTCCGCCTGCCGATGCAGGGGACACAGGTTTGTGCCCCGGTCCGGGAGGATCCCACATGCTGCGGAGCAGCTGGGCCCATGAGCCATGGCCGCTGAGCTTGCGCGTCCGAAGCCTGTGCTCCGCAACGGGAGAGGCCACAACAGTGAGAGGCCCAAGTACCGCAAAAAAAAAAAAAAAAAAAAAAAAAAACATTTCAGAAGAGCCAGAGCATCTGGATTAATTGTGAAGCTTCTAACGTCTTTCTTGAATTTATTACAGCACATTGTGATTATTAACTTGCATGTCTGAGTAACCTGGGTGTATATTTCCTTTTGTTAACACTGTAGAATCACAACGAAGGAAATACTGGTTTTAGAACAAAAAGAAATAGAGTCTAGATCTGGCTCTGTTTCAGCTTATGAGTCTTTATCATTAGCCAATTAATTTTCCCTCAGTGTATAAGATTAAAATTCTATACATACTGTAGGGCAAATTTCCATTCTTATCTTGACTACTCTGTGGCATGGGACACCAATGACTTCTTTTATCAGTAAAAAACTGATAGTTGGGCTTCCCTGGTGGCGCAGTGGTTGAGAGCCCGCCTGCCGATGCAGGGGACACGGGTTCGTGCCCCGGTCCGGGAAGATCCCACATGCCGCAGAGCGGCTGGGCCCGTGAGCCATGGCCGCTGAGCCTGCGCGTCCGGAGCCTGTGCTCCGCAACGGGTGAGGCCACAACAGTGAGAGGCCCGCGTACCGCAAAAAACAAACAAACAAAAAAAACCCCCTGATAGTCCATGAACCAGCTGGGACCTATTAATGTATTTTATTAAGTAAACAAAGTATTTTGAAAAAAACATCTAAATTAATTGGCTATATTTTAAACTTGGGAGATGTCATTTTAAAAAGTTCAGATTTCTGGCTTATCTTGAAAACCAGGTGACCAGTCAAGACTAGCCCATATGTCCATATAGTGGGAACTGATGGTGGCTGCTCTTTTTAGAAAGGACATGTGTTCTTTAGGTTTTTGTTTTTGTTTTTCCTAGACTTGGATTGCTTTACCCATTCATTTTACTTGCCTGGGCCCTGTGAATATTCAAGTTTATGACTGCTTTAGGTCATGTGAAGCTTACTAAAAAAAAAATGTAAACGTTTCTGAATTTATTTAAAAGGATTGTATTATGGGGCTCTTAATTTTTTTTTTACTTTGAAATAATTATACATTCACTTATGGGACTAATTTTAATAAACAAAACCCTATGACATAAATAAAAAGACTATGGTTATCTGGTTATAGCAATAAATGCATGCCAGGATCCTTAACTTACTAATTTGTTAGGTGATTTATAGTGAGATTAATCTCACAAGCTTCTTAGATAGCCTCATCCACCAGAGGGCAGACAGCAGAAGCAAGAACTACAATCCTACAGCCTGTGGAATGAAAACCACATTCACAGAAAGATAGACAAGATGAAAAGGCAGAGGGCTATGTACCAATGAAGGAACAAGATAAAACCCCAGAAAAACAACTAAATGAAGTGGAGATAGGCAACCTTCCAGAAAAAGAATTCAGAATAATGATAGTGAAGATGATCCAGGACCTCAGAAAACGAATGGAGGCAAAGATCGAGAAGATGCAAGAAATGTTTAACAAAGACCTAGAAGAATTAAAGAACAAACAAACAGAGATGAACAATACAATAACTGAAATGAAAAATACACGAGAAGCAATCAATAGCAGAATAACTGAGGCAGAAGAACGGATAAGTGACCTGGAACAGAATAAAGAAAAAAGAATGAAAAGAAATGAAGACAGCCTAAGAGACCTCTGGGACAACATTAAACAACATTCACGTTATAGGAGTCCCAGAAGGAGAAGAGAGAGAGAGAAAGGACCTGAGAACATATTTGAAGAGATTATTGTGAGATTAATCTCTTCATGTAAGCCCACAACAGCATCCTTCCCATGACAGGGTGATCATGTTATTTCCTCACTAAATAACTTGCAGTGATCTCCCAATTTCCTCCAGGGAGGTGCTTCTCCTTTGTTCTCCCACACTATCTAGTACATGTCTCATAGTAGAGAAATCATTTTGGTCTCCATGTGTGCATTCCTTGACAGTCAAGACCGTTTCTCTCACCAGATCATCTCCAGTGGCTACCATGGTGCGGGGCATAAGGTAGGCACTCAATTCTGTTGAATACATGTACGCACATATGCTGCAATAAAATATTATATAGCTTTTAGTGAGTCAAAAGTGTATCTTTCATAGTACAAGTTAGAATTCCCAACACCCGCCCTCTAGGTAATACATTGACAACAGAGCAACAGTTAAGGTGTAGAAATCATCTGAAGGTATACTGTGGGAGTAGAGAAAGAGCTTTGAGGCATCAGGACACAGGGTTTCTTTTTCAGGAAGAGGAGAATTACAGGTCACCAGGAGGCTTTAACGATGGTTTATGCATGGATCATTACAGTAGGTGTCTCCCTTGCATACTTGGTCTTTTGCTAATTAAACTTAGCAAAATACGTGTTGGCAAATGTCTCGTTTTCCTCATTCTATCAGTAGCATTTCACACAGCTGATCAGTCAGTCCCTCCTTTTTAACACTTTCTTTGCTTGTCTTCTGGGACACACTCACTCTTTGTTTTCATCCTCCCTTACTGGCTGCTCCTTTCAGTCTTTTTCTGGTTCTTTCCATCTTTCCAATTTCTAAACAATGGAGTTTCACAAGACTGAAACCCAGGATCTCTCCCTTTTGTGTGGTCTCATCCCACAAAGATCATTTTAATGTTGATGACTTATAGATTTAGTATTTGTCCTAGAATTCACCCCTGAACTCCAGATTTATATCCCCAGCAGCTCTTTACTGTTTGTAGTGTCAGACATTATATTAGGTGTCTCCAGAGGAACAGACCAATAGGATACATACATACATACATACATACATCCAGATAGACTTATTATAAAGAATTGGCTCTCCTGATTATGGAGGCTGAGATGTCTAAAATTTGCAGTGTGGGCCAACAGGCTGGGGGCCCAGGAGAGCCAATGGTGCAGAAAGCAGTCTGCTGGAGCATTCCCTCATGCTTTTTTGTTCTATTCATGCCAATCCTTTGTGTTCTATTCAGGCCTTCAACTGATTGGATGAGGCTTATCCACATTATGGAGGGCAATCTGTTTTAGCCAGAGTTCACTGATTTAAATGTTAATCTCATTCAAAAACACCCTCCAAGTGGACACATAAAATTAATCGTCACGTTTGTCTAGAAGTATCTCAAAGTTCACGTGTCAAGACTGAATTCCTGCTGGTCTCCACAAACTTGCTTCTCCTGCAGTCTTACCAGTTCAGCAAATGGCAACTCCCCTCTTGCAGTTTCTCAGGCCCAAATCCTTGGGGTCATTCTTGACTTCTGTCTCCGCCCACCGCCACCGCCCCCACCCCCACCCCATGCCACATCCAATCCATTAGTAAATTCTTTTGGCTCTGCCTTCAAAATACATCCAGAATCCAACCATTCTCATCACCTCCAATGCTCCCACCCTGGTCCAAGATATGCTGCTATTTTAAGAAACTCCAAATGGTTATGCCTGCTTTCATTCTGGCTACCCTGCAGTCTATTCTCCAAAGAACCTCCAGAGGCATAATTTAAAAGTAATGTCAGATCACTGCACCCTTTTGCTCAAAACCTTTAATGGCATGCCTTCTCAGAGTAGGACCCAGAGCCCTTACCATGACCTCAAAGCCCTAGATGACCTGGCATGCTGCCGTTCATTTGACCTCATTTTCTACCATCCTCCCTCTTGGTGGGAGGGAGGCTCCCATATGGTTCTTGGACCTGCCAAGGACATGTATACGTTGTTCTTCCCTCTGCCTGGAGGGTTCTTCCCAAGCACTCCACTTAAGGTGTTCTCCCACTTCCTTAAGCTTTATGCTCAAACACGACTTTATCTGAGAGACCTTCCCTGACCACCCCATTTAGAATAATACTATTACCTTATACTATTACTCTATCCTCCTTACCAAATTTATGTTTCTTCACAGCCACAAGATACTTTTATTTATTCACCAGCATGTAATCCCTGAGAGTAAGAGCTTTGTTTTTCCAACGACCTATAGAATACTGTCTGGCACTTACTGATTGTTCAATAAATATTTGTTAAAACCACGACATGGCTATATTATATTTAGTGTTCTGTTCCTATTAAATAGCATTAGGAATGAATATGACTTCATGTTCTAAAAATTGACATTTCTGGTCGTCTAGCTGAAAACAACTGAAAACACTGGATAAAATAAAAATGTGAAAATGTTAAGTGTAAGTTAGTAAGGCATACCCAGAGGCCAAAAACAATGTGAAAGTGGAAACCAAAAGAGGTAAAGGGACCCCTGAAGCTGGGATTTTTCTTGAGGGTATTTGCCACCCAGGCAATTTAAACTTAGATTTTCATGGATGTAAAATAAAGAGAATGAATAAAATAAAAAGAATAATGACATAGCCCAGACCTTCCCAAGTTAGGTGTGTAGTACTGGATCCTCCCCCAATTAGTTTGGAACCCCAGAGAGCTAGACTTTCATTGTAAAAGGTGACCTGGAAATAACCACAATTCTACCACCATTCTTTAGAGACTAAAAGAAATTGCAGTACTTGAACTTTTTACTGAATAAAAGGTAAAACAAAAATGTCTCTTGATCACTCATACTCACAAGCTACCACACATATGCATTGAAGCCCAAATGGACACAGCCAACCTGGGTGATCCAAAACGTCTCAGACTGAGAATTTAGTTTACAGGGATTTTAAGTCGGCATCAGCAAACGTTAATCTCACATAGGAATCCACCTTCAATCCAGTCCCACAAAATTCTAATAATTCCCACAAAGTTCTAAGAAAGAAAGCTCACATTCAGAAAAATCACAAACCCCTGGGAAGAAGAGCACCGTAAGTGACAGCCAGTTGAGACAAGAGACAGAAGAAGCATACCTGGACAGGCTTCAGGTTTTACAATTATCAGGCACTAAATGTAAAATATTTTTACTATATTTAAAGAAATAAAGGAAGGGATTGAAAATATGAATAAAGGGCAGGAGGCTACTAAAAATGTCCACACATATTTGGAAAAGAACCAAATAAACATGTACAAATAGAAATCAGTGAGATTAACCGCAGACTAGACACAGCAGAGAAAAGAATTAGTGAGTTAGAAGACTGAAGAAATTGTCAAGAAGGAATCACTGAGCAATTAAGAGAATAAAAATATGAAACAGAGATAAAGGTACAATGCAGATCAAGAGAAAAATTCCCACATATGTTAACTGGACTTCCAGAAGGAGAAGAGAGAGTGTACGGGTGGAGCAAAAGAGATGATAGCTCATTTTCCCAAACGGATGAAAGTCATCAATCCACAGGTTTGGAAGTCCAGTATATTCCAAACAGTGTAAATAAAAATAATTCCACATCTAACCATATCAGAAGGAAACTGCAAAACACAAAAGGAAAAAAGAGAAAATCTTAAACACAGAGAAAGAAGACTGATGAACTTAAAGGGAAGGGCAATTAGACTGTCAGGTGATTCAACGTTGAAAGGCCCAAAGCCACAGCTAGTAAATATTAACTAGTAAAGCCAGGATTTGGACCCAGAGAGTCTGGCTTCAGAGCCGAAGCACTGAATCCCTACCTATACTGCTTTCTGAGTGTGGAGTTGGGAACTAATTTATTTAAGGCAATATTAAAAATAAAATTAGAACAATGAAGTAATATACAAATTATTCAAGAGCTTCTGGTTATTCTTAAGTCTTAACTCATTACAACATGTATTTTATTCCTAGGTAGCAATTCTCCCCTAGTACCGGTACCAGCAAGACTAATCTGGTGTCTTTTTTTCCCCTCCAAAATCAAGTAGGAGCAGATAATGTAGGACTGACTTCAGTTCTAGAAGGTGTGGATGGAACTGCTGAAAATAATGTTCCTAGCCTGCTGATAATTTAATAATTCCACTAACTTGATTTTTAAATTTATTATTATCTTTTCTAAAATGTTGTAGCTCTTTTCCTGCAGGTGACGTTATTATATTTTTCAAGTACTAAGTTAAGTAGTAAATAGTCAAGTTAAAAGACAAAGATTGTAAGGCTACATAAAAACATCCAACCAAATGCTTTTTACAAGAGATGGGTCTGGGCAAAAGAGTTAAATCTTTCTCTTCCACGGGAAAAAACTATAATAAATATCTAAGACTAAAAATAAAATTAGGAATTAGCCACACAAACATGTTATTTAAAATTTGTAAATTCCAAAGGAATCAGCTACAAGAGTTGAAAACGAAAGCTTTGAGTTTGGGGGAAATGGGGAAGGGGAGACAAGGGACACTATTTTTCAAACTGAACATTTTATAACTCACTGGCTTTAAACTTGGTGTGTGTGTGGGGGGGAGGGACAGAGAGGGAGAGAGAAGAGACCTGGAAACTACAAGTATAAAAATTATTTTAGAGTGTTTTTCTTAAACAGGAGTGGAGAAATGGGATGTGATGTTGAGAGAGGTTTTGTTGCTTTTAAGATATAAGAATGAACAGCATGTTAATGGAAACAAGACAGGAGAGAGGGCAGAGGTGCAGGAGCAGGGAGTTGATAGGATCTACTTTAGCAGGTGGAAGGGTTGTCACAGTTCATTCATAGAATTAAGGTAGACTGTGCTGATACACGTGTTGTAGATGTGGTGGCAGAGCAAGAGAGAGTTCTTTCCTGTTGCTTTTTTTTTCCCTCAGAGAAATAGGAAGCACCACCATCGCTGAGGATGGGGTGGAGGTGTGACACAAGGTTTGAGAGAGCAGCTGCGCAACTGTCCTCTTGGGAGTGGGAGAGAGTGAGAATGAGGTCGATGTAGTAGGATTGTTGGGAGCACTGATGGCTCACTGAAATGAGCGGTCACGAATTTACAGTGAGGCCAGTGAGTACGGCTGTGCTATTTCCTCCAGCCACGTTCAGTGAGTATAGGTGCAAAGTTTTAACCAGGGTTAGGATTTTGCTGGGTGAGTCCAACAAGGGAGAGAGATGCAAGGGAGTTCAATTTGTGTGCAAAGGAGTTATTATAATGTTGAACCACGGAATCTAAGCTGGGTGGGGAAGCAGGGTGAAGTGGTGGCAGAATCAATGAATAGTATGACCTGGCGGGGTCAGGGGATTGTTTACCTTGGGGTGTTAGAGGATGTGAGCTGGAAAGATGGGAGATGATGATCAGACAATGGGATGTTTCCACTGAGATTATAGAGGTTATAGTCATTGGTAATGACTGGACCTAAGGGTATGACCATGGTGATTTTTCATGTATTTTGGATATTACTCCTTCATCAGTTTATAAGTTGTAAATATCTTCCTCCAGTTTGTGGCTTGTCTTATCATTTGCTTATGATTTCTTTTGCATTAAAAAACTGGTTAATTTTGATATAATCAAATGTATGATCCGTGTTTTGGTCTCTTCTTTAAGAAATCCTTCTCTATCCTGATGCCATAAAGATGTTTTCCTACATGGGAACATATGTATATGTATAACGGATTCACTTTGTTATAAAGCAGAAACTAACACACCATTGTAAAGCAATTATACCCCAATAAAGATGTTTAAAAAAAAAAAAAAGGGGCTTCCCTGGTGGCGCAGTGGTTGAGAGTCCGCCTGCCGATGCAGGGGACACGGGTTCGTGCCCCGGTCTGGGAGGATCCCACATGCCGCGGAGCGGCTGGGCCCGTGAGCCACGGCCGCTGGGCCTGCGCGTCCGGAGCCTGTCCTCCGCAGCGGGAGAGGCCACAGCAGTGAGAGGCCCGCGTAACGCATAAAAAAAAAAAAAAAAAAAAAAAAAAAAAAAAAGAGAAGAAGCCGAATTAAAAGGATAGTTTATTGATAATTGGGACAAAAAAAAAAAGATGTTTTCCTAAGGTTTCTTCTATAACTTTTGTAGTGTTGCTCTTCCCATATGTCTTCATTCACCTGGGATTCACGTCTATGTGTAGTTTTGGATAGGTGTCTAAGTTTAACTTTTTCCATGGCAGGTGGTCCTAGTACCATTTATTGACTAGCCCATTTTTCCCCCACTGATTTTCAGTATCACTTCTGTACTCTACCAAGCTCCTCTAGATTTGTGGATTTGTTTCTAGACTCACTAGTTTGTTCCACTGGTCTATTTCTGTGCCAGTCCCACAGTGTTTCAAACGCTATAGCTTTAGAATTAGGTCTTGATACCTGATAAGGTCAACTCCCCAACCTCCTTCTTCTTCAAGTACTTCTTGGCTTTCATTTGCTCTTGTTTTTTCATCTGTATTTTTGGATCAGTTTATCAAATCTATAAAAAAAAAAAGCCTATTGAGATTTTAATTAGAAGAGCATTGAGTTTATTGATCTACTTAAAAATAATTATCATCCATAATATTGAATCTTCCCATCCATGAACATGGCTTATCTTCCCATTTCTTAGGTCTACTTTTAGGTCTTTTGATAAAGTTTTGTAATTTCTTTCCTTCAGAGTCTCGCTATACTATTAAATTTATTCCAGGTTACCCTAGAAATCGCCACTCTTCCTCATGCTATTTCCCTAAAATTCTTTCTGATATGAGGGCTGCTGTTTTCCGGCATATGCTCTGGCCTCCATGTCCTTCTCTGATTGCTTGGACACTTCGCCTTTGGGACAACAGCGTGGGAAAGCAGCCTCCTTCTAATTCATAGTACCCTAGTGGATAAGCATGTGGGCCCAGAGGGAGACCATCTGGGGTCAAACTCCCTCTACCACTTACTGGGCAAGCTCACTGGCCTCTCTCTGACTCAGGTTCTTCATGTGTAAAATGAGGCTAGTGATGTATCTACATCCGAGTTTTGTTCTGAGACTTGAATAAGTTGATCCACGTAAAGTACTCAGAACAGTGCTAACAAATGGTAACTATGGTTGTTCTTATTGCCTGTGCCTCTTCTGAGGGTCATCTCTTCACTGACTCTGGACCGTGGGATTGAATATGATTGTTCCAACTGGGGTTCAAACTGGGACATACAGGCAGATGCAGACTACCAAGGGACTTCATTCCAGACACATGTTCTGTTTTTTCTCTATGCTTTAAACAAAGCTGTCCCAAGCATCATATCCCAGAGGAGGCAATATTTTCTTTTAGGGTGAGTGACATCTTGTGGGAAAGTTCTCCTACTAAGTGGAACTTGGTTCCACAGATTGACGGATTGATTCAATAAGCTCATGTTATTCAAGGCCCAACACTAAGCTAAAAGCTACAGGCCTGAAACCATTCTCACTTAAGATATGAATTTAATTTGTCACAATGCGTTGAATCATACTTACTCTTTTATTTGGTGGGAGAAACATATACATAGGTGTGGTAGCGGTGATATTGTACACAAATACATAATTCATTTGTTCCTTCTAGTGTGTCAAGAATTCTTGAACCGATTCTACAACTCCCTGATAGCCAGAGGAGTCAACTTTTCTCTGGACACCATAGAAAAAGAATTGATCAGCTTTTGCTTGGATGTCAAAGGAAAAGAAAACCGCCTGGTATGGTAAATTTTCACCTTTCATTTTCTCCCTGTGCTTGGAGAAAACTGCTAATCGTTTCATTTCTCATCTTGAATTTAATGTTCTCCTTCTTCGATGCTTGCCTCAAGCCTGCTCACTGCAGAAAGCAAGCAGAAATTGATCTTTCAGGGAAATGGAGTCAATGTATTTTCATCTAGAATACGTCACATTTCATTTGGCTTTTTGAAAAAACCATAGGCAACCAATCCCATGATTTCTTAAAGGAAATTATACAACTGAATTCCTAATGAGAATTTACTGTCCTGAGTTAAGAGTGGATAGACTTTCCACTTCTTATCAAGACAATTAGTGAAACCTATCAAAATATTTTTACATCATTATTTATGCATAATTAATGAAGTACTTTTATTAGCTTGTAATGGTGTTTCCCAGGTATACACAAATGACCTGTTTCAATATACTGTTTTTACAGCACTAAAGACAAGCTTGGGCCAATTCATTTTGCCTAAAATCGTCATGTTGAATCTGTCAGTTAAATTTTCCTCATTGACTGCTCACCACTGACACACTATAAAAGTCTCAGCATTTGTCTGCACCATTAAGCTCTATATTTTTAAATGTCAAACGCTTGTCAGGGAGCTTGAAAGGCAGTAGGACATGATGGAACAGGGCATGGACTCCAGAGCCAAAAGGCTAGATTTTTAAATTAATTCGGTCTTTTTTTCTCGCTAGTTGGGTGACCTCCAGTTGGCTTGGGTGTAAAATACTAGTACCTACATCACAGGATTGTTATGAGAATTGTTATGAGAATTAAATACATCAATACCGTTAAAGCCCTGACAGCAATGTGTCGGCGCAGATAAAACATTTAGCAAGTGTTAGCTCTTATCAGTAGTCTTTAGGCATCATGTGAATTGCAGGGCGCTTCTAATTAGGCTGATCCTGGGAACGGAGCCATTGGTTTTCTGGTGTCTTAGCAGGGGTTAAATGTAAAAGCTGGGCCACAAAAACTAGGTTAACCTCTTTCTCACTTCTTGAAACTATACTACTTGCTTTTTTTTCAGTGTCTGGGCCCCTAAAGTCTCTTCATTCCCCTTCAGTGCTACTATCTAGGAGTGACGAAAGATGCGGCCACAAAGATCCTGAGCGAGGTCACTCGCCCAGTGAGCGTGCACATGCCTGCAGTGAAGATTTGCGAGAAGCTGAAGAAGATGGACAGTCAGATCTGTGAGCTGAAATACGGTATAACGGAGTCAAATGTTTTTTCCCCAAATGTCCAGCATATTGCCAATTCTGTAAACATAGGGCCAGTTTCTAAAAAGTCGGTGTTAGAAAGAAAGAAGCTCTACACTTGCTAATAGAGTGCTGGACTGCTGTGTGGTGCCTAGTGCCATCTGAACTTCTTGGGGGAAGAGAAATGAAATCTGGCACAGACAGCGTTAGGTAAAACTGCCCACCCAAATGGCAAAGTTTAACCTCTTAAATCACCAAGGCGTTGTCAACTACACATGTCAAGGAAGAGTTCAGAATTTCAAGGGAGCAGCTACTCGTGGTGAATTAGCTCTTGGTAACCTGTTAAGACAAAAGCTGCATCTATTCAAAGGTGATGTAAGGACTCTGAAGTTCTTAATGGGACTCTAACGTTCTTCCTAGAGCTATCATTCTGCCAGCTTCAACTTTTAGGAAATAGGTTATTCACATCAAAGCAGGTTTTACCTGATGAAATAGCCTTATCAAGGGTGCCTAAAATAAACAGCCAGAAAAGGAAGATGTCCTATTTAAAACATTATCCTTGGCCTTATAAATTTTACATACATAGATCTATTCTTATACAGAGGATTTGTATCTGGGCCAGTCTTTCGGGTAGATTGATTAGGTATCATAAAAGGCTGGAGGGGGACTTCCCTGGTGGAGGGGGACTTCCCTGGTGGCCCAGTGGTTAAGACTCTGTGCTCCCAATGCAGGGGGCCAGGGTTCAATCCCTGGTCAGGGAACTGGATCCCGCATGCCACAACCAAAGATCCCGCATGCTGCAAGGAAGATCCTGAGTGCGCAACTAAGACCCGGTGCAGCCAAAGAAATAAATAAAAATAAAAGGCTGGGGGATTCCCCCCACTTAGCCTATCCCAACACCTGTAATTCCACCAGTCGAAATCCATTTCCTTTGCTTATGTCATTGTTTGATGTTACATACCTGGCATAGTTTTGTAAACTACCTAAGTAATTAGCACCCAACTCTGAATTACTTTAGTCTTATTTTCCAGCATAGCTGTGTAATATAAGCCTATGCACCATAGCTACACAGATGTCTTTAAATAGGTTTAAGGTCAGAAGATACCAAAGACAAACTGTTTCTCAAATGGCCAAGGGCAGGCCCTAACTTCCAGGGTGGTGATGAGGCAGATTTTTTTTTTTTTATTGGCTTTCAAGTAATGAAATAGAGGCAGGAAGCACTGAGTCCATATAAACGATAGCCCCCAATACTGTCCTGATTCTTCCATTCAACAAATTTCTTTTGAATAGCTTTTACTATTTACTATTTACTATGAGCAAGGGATCTTACTGGGATCCTTGAATAATAGAAAAATTAATCAGATATTATTGAGAAGAAGAGAGTACTTATTAATGTTTTGGCAAAATGCTGGCCACTAGAGGCCCTTGGGGAGCCATGGACTAGATTTACTGTTGGTATTGACCTTTTCCCTGTAGTGTTAGGGAGTTATAGAGGATTTCCCCCTTTTAAAGTTAATGCCAAATGCCAAATCCTCTAGAATAACCTGAAGAAACTACCAACACTTGCAAGAAAGTATTTTCTTCCTTCAACCATTTATCTTGAATAGACCACTAGTTCTAAATTCTTCCCAGCTTATATTTGGCAGGAAAGTTGAGACTGAACAGGGGCTTTTGAGCTGTGTAGTATTAATAATTTGGGCTATAAAAGTTTCTACTCCTAAAGGTATTTTGTCATGTCAGGCAGAAAATTAAAAGACAAGGTAAGTGTAGACTTGGATTATGTTTTCAATTAGGAAGGTGTTATTTGGTTTTTGACCTGAAAGTATGTTTTCCCTTGCTCTGTTTTTTATTTTTATAAATTTATTTTATTTATTTATTTTTGGCTGTGTTGGGTCTTCGTTGTTGCACGTGGGCTTTCTCTAATTGCGGCGAGCAGGGGCTACTCTTCGCTGCAGTGCACGGGCTTCTCATTGTGGTGGCTTCTCTTGTTGTGGAGCACGGGCTCTACGTGCGTGGGCTTCAGTAGTTGTGGCACACAGGCTCAGTAGTTGTGGCTTGCGGGTTCCAGAGCACAGGCTAAGTAGTTGTGGTGCGTGGGCTTAGTTGCTCTGCGGGATCTTCCTGGACCAGGGCTCAAACCTGTGTCCCCTGCATTGGCAGGTGGATTCTTAACCACTGCACCACCAGGGAAGCCCTTTGTTCTGTTTTTTAAAAGAATGGAAATCACTATTAAAAAATGTAAGGATTCTCTGGAGCAGAGTGTAGCTGACCCTCCAAATAAAAAAGCCTTTAAAATCCAACTTTTATTTATTTATTTCCAGCTTTACTGAGATGCAATTGACATATAACAGTGTGTGAGTTTAAGGTGTACAATGCATTGATTTGATATACCTCTATCTTGCAATATGATTACCATGTTAGCTAACAGCTCTATCATATCACATAATTACCGTTTCCTTTTTTGTGATGAGAATATTTAAGATCTACTCCTTAGCAACTTTCAAATATATAATACAGTATTCTTAACTATAATCACGATTTTGCTGTTCTTTTTCAGGATTGCTTTGGCAATTCAGGGTCCTTTGTCATTCCATACAAATTTTAGGATTTGTTTCTTTCTATCTCTGTAAGAAGTGCCACTGGCATTCTGGTAGGGATTGCACTGGTTCTGTAGATTGCTTTGGATGGTATGGACATTTTAACAATACGAATTCTTCCAAACCATAAACACAGGATCTCTTTCCATTTGTTTGTGTCTTCTTCAATTTCTTTCATCAAAGTCTTGTAGTGTTCTGTGTATAGATCTTTTACCTCCTGATTAAATTTATTCCTAAGTCTGAAATCCAACTTTTAACTTAGGGTACACTGACTGGAAGTTCTGATAAATCACTTGACAACTATGTTAGGTTATTAAAAGGCTTTTAAGTGCCATGTTCTACTATGTAGGGAAAAAAAGGAGTGCTTCAAGAGGTCAAGCTGAAAAAGTCCTAGGCTGCCACTAACTGTAAAATAAGTCAACTTAAACACTGTATCTATGTTCAAGCACACCCCTGGTGGTGAGGAAGGGGGAAGGAGACTTTCCTTCGAAAGAGAAAAATTGCCCCTTTCTCACGGGGAAATCAGAATCACAAGTATATTATAGATGAGCCTAATTATTTTTCTGTTTTGGGGCTTGGCGATAGAGAAGTAGCTGAGTTCTTGACAGCCTTTGCAGATAATCTGTAAATAATAGTCTCGCTAGAGGAGTTAGATGTTGGTGACAGGTATTATTGGCAAGAATGTTACGAGCCAGATTGGCTGGTACCGAGGCGCCGGCATTAGAGAGGTGGCTGTACCCCCAAAGGTCTGTAAATAAACCCTGTGATGATTTTGGGAATCCCAGTGGAGGGGTCAGGTGAGTTTAAGCAGAGATCCAAAACAATTAAGGATCAGTGATAATGCTAATTGTCTTCATGTGTTTGGGTTTCTTTAAATTTGTATTTAAAAACTAGTTTAAATTCTTTAGATTGTATTTAAACTCTTTAAATTTGTATTTAAAAACTAATTCGTATTAGTGCTTTGTAATATGTGTGCTCATCTGTGTTACCACAGACGTATCTCATATAAAAGTGAATCGTAACTTTCTAGCTAGTTACAATCTATGGCTTTCAGTTGGCCGCACACACAGGGCCATCCCAAGGTACCGCCTTTTATCGATTCCGTTCTTCTTACCTTAGGAGCGGCAATTAGGATGCGGTGCTATTTGTTTTATGAACGTTGATCTTGAGAAGCCATGGAGTGGTAGCAAAGACTGCAAAGCTACACAGGCCCTGTTTTGAAGCGAGTATAATTCCATGGAAAGAAAGTCCAACGGATCATGAGTTATCCCAATAGCTTTGCATATGATACATTTTTCTTAGGTATGTCCTGTTTTCCATAGACACGGGAGCTGTTCCCCACTTTGAATCACAGGGTAGTCAGCACCAAGATAAGTAACACTATTTGCTTTTCTAAGTGTTTCATAGTTGGTTTTGTTTTTAAAAAATTGTGCTTTTCCTTTCTGTCATGAAGAAAAAAAATTGGATTTGGCATCAGTGGACCTGTCCAAGATGAGAGTAGCAGAGCTGAAACAGATACTGTACAGCTGGGGAGAAGAGTGCAGGGCCTGTGCGTAAAAAACCGACTATGTGAATCTCATCAAAGAACTGGCACCCAAGTACACAGCGACATACCCCAAAACAGAACTCTGACCCCCGGAAGCTGGCGCACCGCTGATTGTGATTAGAGACAAAATGCCTCTCTAGGATACGGACGCGTTTGTTGAGAGGAACCAGGAATTGCAGTGTGTGTGGTCTCAGACTTCTTGTTTTGATATTACACCTCAGAATTGGTTACCTGGGTTTATAAGTAGAACTGCTAGTATTAGTGGTTTCTTAAATCTGCAGTGTACGAAAACCTACAAGTGCCTTTCTCATGATTTTCTTGTATGTGAGTTACCATTGCCTATCTCCTAAAACGGGAAAAAGTGAACCACTGAAAAATCGGTGTAGTAAATTGATTCTAAGCAGGAAGACAGTGCTCAGAGGCTCCTACCTGTGCACTAATTTTTTTTTTTTTTTTTTGCGGTACGCGGGCCTCTCACTGTTGTGGCCTCTCCCGTTGCGGAGCACAGGCTCCGGACGCGCAGGCTCAGCGGCCATGGCTCACGGGCC
Source organism: Phocoena sinus (assembly GCF_008692025.1). Classification (NCBI taxonomy): domain Eukaryota; kingdom Metazoa; phylum Chordata; class Mammalia; order Artiodactyla; family Phocoenidae; genus Phocoena; species Phocoena sinus. The sequence continues at coordinate 7,326,177 of NC_045764.1, forward strand.
CAGCTGCTCTGTGGCATGTGGGATCTTCCCGGACCGGGGCACGAACCCGTGTCCCCTGCATTGGCAGGCGGACTCTCAACCACTGCACCACCAGGGAAGCCCCTGTGCACTAATTTTTAAATATGTTGGATTAGAGAAAGACAAATATCGTATCACTTATATGTGGAATCTAAAAAAAGGGTACAAATGAACTTATCCACAAAACAGAAATAGTCAAAGACATAGAAAACAAACTTATGGTTACCAGGGGGTAAGTGGGGGGAGGGATAAATTGGGAGATTGGGATTGACAAAAACACACTACTATATATAAAATAGATAACTAATAAGGACCTACTGTGTAGCACAGGGAACTCTTCTCAGCCATAAAAAGGAACGAAATTACATTACAGTACTCTGTAATGACCTATATGGGAAAAGAATCTAAAAAAAGAATGGATATATGTATATGTATAACAGATTCACTTTGCTGTACACCTGAAAGTAACACAACATTGTAAATCAACTGTACTCCAATAAAAAAAAAAGTTGGATTATGACAAAAGAAATGATGTTTAGCTTATCTAACTCCCAACTTCAACCCAAATGATAACCTGGCATAATCAAAAGTCTTTTAAAAGTAAACTTTGTGTTTTTAACTGTAAACCACTCTACCTTCTAGCTCTCTTTGGTATCAGAAATAGGAGGGCAGGAAGCACTACTTGAAATTAGTGTTTCCCAGGTGAAGAAAACCATTTTAAAACCTATTTAAACCTACTTAGATTAGATCAAGAATCCACACGAGTACAGCCAACGTTTTAGGGAATTGTATCCACACTTACACTGTTAACTGAACCAAGCTCAAAGTCATTTGCCCTTCTTCCTATCACACATTAGACAAGCTTTTGATAGAGGGTTAAAGAATATTAAGAGCACCTGTGGACAACATGGAGCTTTATGGTTCTTAATGCTATTTTATCAGCTTTAAATTGTAAAATCATTTTTGGTTCCATTTTCTGGCCACACAAGAATAAGAACTCCACCGTAGACATGACTGCCTCTCTGTGGCAGGTGGAGGTGGGGAATGACCGCAGGGCAGCTGAAGGGAACGTTCTGGGGTGATGGGAATGTCCTGAATCTTGATTGGGGTGATGGTTACATGGGTGAATATGACTGTCCAGTTCATCCAGAAGTGCAATTAAGATATGGGCATTTTATTGTATGTAAATTATACCTAAAATACTGCTGTAGAAAAATTATTTGAAAATTAAGTAAAATCAATTGATTCAAAACATCTTGTTTCTTTAAGAATTGCTTTTGCTTACAGTTGCCATATGATCCAGCAATCCCACTCCTGGGTATATCTCCCTCCTGGGCATATACCCAGACAAAACTATAATTTGAAAAGATACATGCATCCCTATGTTCATAGCAGCACTATTTATAATAGCCAAGATGTGGAAACAACCTAAATGTCCATTGACAGATGAATAAACAAAGAAGATGTGGTATATATATATATATATATATATATATATATATATATATATACACATATACATACACATACATACATATACACACACACACAGGGATACTATTCAGCCATAAAAAAGGACATTTTTGCCATTAGCAACCACATGGATGGACCTAGAGGGTATTATGCTCAGTGAAATAAGTCAGACAGAGAAAGACAAATACTGTATGCTGTCACTTATATGTGGAATCTAAGAAATAAAACAAACTAGTGAATATAACAAAAAAGAAACAGACTCACAGATACAGAGAACAAACTAGTGGTTATCATTATCAGCCGTAAAAAGCATGAAATAATGCTATTTGCAGCAACATGGATGGACCTAGAAATGATCATACTAAGCAGAATAAGTCAAAAAGAGAAAGACAAATACCAGATGATATCACTTATATGTGGAATCTAAAATATGGCACAAATGAACCTACCTATGAAACAGAAACAGAATCACGGACATAGAGAACACACTTGTGGTCGCTAAGGGGAAGCGGGGTGGGGAAGGGATGGCGTGGGAGTTTGGGATTAGCAGATGCCAACGAGTATCTATAGGATGGATAAACAACAAGGTCCTACTGTATAGCACAGGGAACTATATTCAATATCCTGTGATAAACCATAAGGGAAAAGAATATTTTTTAAAAAAGAATGTATATATGTGTATAATTGAATCACTTCGCTGTACAGGAGTAATTAACACAACATTGTAAATCAACAATATTTCAATAAAATAAAAAATAGTTCATTTACTTACTAGGAGTTCTTTTGGGGAGTGGAGGAGAAAATTTCCAGACTGAAAGTATACAATGAAAGTATAATTTTCACTTTTAAATGCCGCATAGGTAAAAGCATTTCCAGCTGGGCAGTTGGGATACAACTGAACTTGTCAGAGAATTAGTGGTTAGTAACTTAAAAATGAGAATAAAAAAGCTTTGGTATAATAAATAGCCAAAAGGGTTATTGTTTCTGGATTTTGGCAGCTTGGTCATTTTGTGTAAAGCACCTACTTTATTATGAATTATATTTTTTAAAAGTCCAAATTTAGGCTATTTTTCTTCAGTGCATTTTGAACCTATCGAGAAACTTGTCATTTGAAAATAATATGTTTGATGTCTGCTCTCAAAATCAGGTCATATTTCTGTGTCATTTTTTCAGGATATAAATCTAGGTAATGAGAACACTGCCAAGCAAGTCATTCAAATCCATGACGTTTAGTCTGGTTTTGATCTTGTTACAATGTGGCTTCTGACTCAGTAGGGCTGGGTGGGACCTGAGACTCCGCATTTTTGGGGTGTGTTTTTAACCCCAAATCTACAGGCACACAAGTTAGAAATCAGACATTCTGACTTCAAAGAGTGACAAAACTCTGGGCTAAAAATTCTCATCTAAACAGTGGTGGTCTGGGGCAGACATTATTCCTAATCTACTCTAGATTTCGAAAACTCCAAGCAGATGACCCTTTAATCTGGTTCCTAAATACACATGAGAGGCTAGATAGAGCACGACTTAAAAGTTGTAGTTATTCATTTGAGTATAGATATTTGTAATCTACATTCCACTAAAGAGTGTTAGCTTTAGAACGAGTTACCTTGCCATATAGGACAAGAAAATATTTGGTTATCAGATCCCTAAAAAAAGCAGAGCATTTTGTGATCCAGAGGCCCCATCTGTGGGTTTGAGCAGCTCTTCTTAAGAGTCTTTTCTAAGCAGATATCTGAGTTTTTATCCTGAGTGTCATCCAGAAGAAATTATTGTCAGGTGCCCATTCGTTCACAGTGTGTTTGAAAGAAAAACAATTCCACCAAAAGAGAAGTAGGAAAGGGAATGAGTAGTATGTATCATTAAGTTTGTTTGTTTGTGTTTGGTATGCTTTTCACTGGCAAAAAGTTTTGAGAATTTGGGATTGTGTGGGCATATCCGGTGCTGAATTTCTAAAGCTCACCAGGATTTAAATTAAATTTTTAATGCGTGGGACCAACAAATTAAAAATTTAAATGTGGTTGTTGAGAGAGGAAAGGTCGGTGGCTGTCCGTGAAGTGGATCAACTTTAAGGCAGTATTTTTTAAGCTTCTTGGGTGATTTCCCCGTGAGGCTGTCCTAGGTTCTCTGCACATAATTCTGACATCTGCCAGCCCATGGTGATAGTTCCTTGCCGTGGGAAGCTCAGCCTGTGCATTCAGCTCTTCCAGAGTTTGCTGGCAGACTCTGCGAGCCAACATACATAGTACGGCACGTGCATTTTCTGTGAATGTATCCCTACTTCTGAAGACACCTAGTCGATTATACTGTGTAAGAGATGGATCAACCCACATTTAGAACAAGAGAAGAAAGCAAAAAGGACTCATAAAAATATATAATACAGGCCCATGGCCCAACACCAAAAATACTTGGAGCTAGGTATTCTTGGAATTCATAATTTTTCAGATGCTGGAAAGATAATATGCATATACTAAATATTTCATAATCTCCTCTGGGCTTGTGGCTGTGCCCTTCCATAAACCCAGGTCAGGTTTTGTCATTAGGAGAAATCAGGCCAGGTTTTGCTTGTCAAAGGAGTTGCAAAAAAGAACTTGGTATTTTCAGAGCTTTTCGGATTTCTGAGTCTTAGATGAGAGAGCGTGGCACTGTAGTTCTGTGGTGACTCCAATCTAGGGTTTATCAATCATGAATTAAGACTTCAGCCCTTCTTTGATAAAACCTCTACCGCCCATAGACTAGTCTCCCACAGACAGAACTTCTTTCTTCTAGAAAGGAGTTGAAAAGCACCTGGGGGCCTCAGAAAATTAGGACTCCTAGTGCCTCCTTTCTTTCTTTTTTGGTCACACGCCTTCCAGGAGCATGGTGTGTGGTAAGCATGAAACATCCACCTAGGAACCGGTGCTCACCGGGCTGTCTTCCTTCCAAACGAGGTGGGTCAGCAGTGGTTTCTCCTCTTCAGGTCATGGTAGCCAAGAAGCCGAAAGGAGCAGCTGGGCTCCTTTCTGCAGCCCCCGCACTGCCTTAAGAGCCCTTCTCTTTCCTCAGACTGAAAGTCTGCTCAAACTTTGCAACCCACTGTCCTGTCTTACAATCAGCTGCAGAAGACATTGTTTACAGGCTCTTGCCTTTTTCCTTTTGAATTTTTTAAAACCTATTTTGGAAAGAACAGATCAGATGTTGGCGCCTTCGTGACAGAGCAGCTATAAATACATTCTGAGGGATCTTGGACCGTGCAATTTCTAGCAGGTGGTAAACTTGCTCACCTGCTTGATATTATCTAAGAATGTGTGTGTCTGGCCCAGGAATTCATTTCTCCCTATTTCTGAGTCTTCCACTGACAGCCAGATATTCACTTCTCATATACCTCTGTTCTTCCTGAATCCTAAATGAATAAGTTCTTTGTTTCTTTCAAAAAAGAAATCCAGAAAGAAATTATGTTTGGGCCTCCCTGGAAAGTTCAGTGTCATAGCACCTAGACCTTGGGCTGTAAGTGCTCAAAAGCTTAGTTCAGACCCAGACTTTGCAAATGATCTTTGCAGTTTCTTTTACTTTCTCTAATATAGTTTATTGGTGGTTCCCCCAAATTTCATTCTATTGGAAAATCTTATTACTGTAATTAACAGCATCTTGACTCTACAAAGATAGAAATAGTAAGATGGAAAGAGTATTGAATCGGAATTTGAATTCTAGGTTTACCTATAGCTGGTTGTGCTACCTGAGAAGAGTCATTTAACTTTTCTGGCCCTCTGTTTTTCATCTTAGGATTCAGCTATCTACTTAATTGCATTATTGTGAGGATTAAATGGAAAAAAATATAGGTAAAAGATGTAACAGAGTGCCTAGCTCAGGGTGGACACCTCAGTAGATATTAGTTGAATCTGAATTGCACCTTTAAAGGTTTCATTTATTGTCACAGCATTGTACGTAAAGACATTTTAGAGATGAGGAAGTGAGAAGACATTTAGCAACTTGTTTACTGAGGCCAGGTAATGAATTCAGGTCACCCGGCTTCTGGACTGGACGTAACTTTTAGGCTGAGAAACTCAGGGGTGAGAGAGTTTGATGATTTGGAAACTTGGACTTTAATCGTTTGGAAGAAGGAATATTCACACCTCATGCCTTAGAGTTCTTAAAGGGATGGCAAATAAAGTGGTTGGAATTCGCTAAATGATGAATATAATGTAGTCTAGGATGTCACCTGTGATCAGTAGCGGGCTATCTCTTTTATTTGGGGTAACTCGATATTTCTGGAGCATCCTTTAATTCTACACCCCTCCATGACGCTGTTGCATTTTGTAGGATGCAGGAAAATATAGGTCAACTGTCTTGTCCAAAAAAAATAGAAGTCTGAGTATGTTCATGGGTATTTTTATTACAGCCACATCTACCAGTTCTCTGGAAACACCTGGAAAATTTACTCATCAGCATGTCTCTAGAAAGCCTATACAAACTTTCGAAACTCAGCAATCTCAAATGAAGCACTTTGTGAGTTGTGCTTGATTTGAGCGAGTTTGACTCTTAGTAAATTTCCCATCTGCCTTCCTTTTTCTATTAGACAAAAAAGATAATATACCAGAATGTGATAGCCTATTGTTCTGTTTTGAAGAGTTGCTTTTCACTTGTTTAAATTGTTAGAAATGTAAGGGTTGATATCCTTTTCCTATTTTCACAGTAATATCAACTATTTTCATCTGACCTACACCTATTGGAACACACTCTAAATTATATATCTCTCTGCTGAAGAGAGGAGAAAATGTGTAATATAGTGCTCAAGAAAATAAATGATTATTTATGAATATGCTTTGGTTAAAAGCCTACTTACACCTTAATTTTAAACTTAGGCCTTCTATGAGTAAATTCTTATAATTTAAATAATTATATATTTAATTTAAATAATTATATATATAATTATATATATATAAATTGAAATACATAATTTTATATATATATAAAAGGCCACGTAATGCTTCCACTAATCATTGCAATTTACTCAGATGGAATTTTTCCCCAGCTGTAAGAATGATGATGAATTGATGATTTAATATTTTTACAGTGACTTAGTATCATATACTTTTCGGGGTAGGTTTTACTTTGAAATAATTTTAAACACAGAAAAATTTCAGTTTCAAGAATAGTACACATAAGTCCTATATACCCTTCCCCAGATTCACCATTTGTTAATATTCCACCATATTTTCCGTCTCTCTCTCTCTCTACATATACACATATTATTTCTTCTCAACCCTTTGAAATTAAGTTGCAAAAGGTGTGATGCTCTGTAACACCTTGTTACACTTCAATGTGTAACAAGAACATTCCCTACATAGCCGCAGGACACCCATCCAAATCAGGAAATTAACATTGATATTGTACAATCTTCAATGGGGATCCCAGGTCCCCGTTCAAATTTCACTGATTGTCCCCATGATGTCCTTTATATGTCCAGAATCATGCATTGTATGAAGTCGGCATGTCTGTTTAGTCGTCTTCAGTCTGGGACCAGTTATTTAGTCTTCTCTTATCTTCCATGATCTTGACATTTTTGAAGTGTTCAAGCTAATTACTTTGAAGAATGTCCCTCAAAATGTTTTCTCATGATTCCATTCAGGTGTATCACAGGAATGTCTCAGAAACGACTCTGTGTTCTCAGTACGTATTATCAGCAGGTACGCGATGTTGATTTAACCTATTATTGGTGATGTTAATTTTTCTCACTTGGTTAAGATGGTGTCTGTCGGGTTTCTCCACAGTAAAGTTAATAAGAATTCTGTGGTGGGATATTAATAAGTACTGATAGGTATTCATTACAATGTTAGTAAGTATTTTGTGGCGAGATAGTTTAAGACTGTGTAAATATCGAATCCCTCATTAAAACTTTATCCATTAATTCTGGCGTGAAGGGATGCTTTTCACCTGGCCCGATCATTATTAAGATGGTTGGTAATTAATTATATATGCTAGCATTCCTTCTATACATATTTGCTGGCATCCTACTACAAGGTAGAGCTTTCTCTTCTTACTTGTCTATGTCAGTGTGGATTCACGGACTCCTGTTTTGTTGAATGACTTATCATCCATTACTGCTGCTGCTGCTATTACTAACTTACTGTGATGCTTCAGCTGGCTCAGATTTGGCCAGGGAGATCCTTTTCAAGCCCCTGTGACTTTGGACAGTCTCCATCATTCTTGGAGAACTTCCTTATTCCTCACACAAGAAATCCAAGCATGTCTGATACTTTTGCTGCCCCAGCCTTGGAGTCATCCATTTCTGCAAGAAGCCCTAGTTATTTTTAGCTGAGAATGGTACTTAGAAATCAAGATTTAGGCATTGAAAGTGCTCGATGCTACCAGGGTGTCATCATTTCCATGTCCTCTCTATGGGTAGAGCTATACATACACATACATACATTATCTATACCTATGTATCCTGGAAACCCTGTGTTCATGCCAATGCCTCCAATTACAATCCAACACTACACGAGTTAGTTATTCTAGTCTTTCCTTTCCCAGATTTGTACCTCCCTCTCCAACAGTGAGAAGCTGGCTCCCATTTTCCTCAACATATCTGATTAATTCTTTCAGATGTAACTCCCACTCATCTCCAGTGATTCTTTTTTTTTTTTTTTTTGGTTCCCCAACCAGGGATTGAACCCTGGCCTTCGGCAGTGAAAGTGCCAAGTCCTAACCACTGGACCGCCAGGGAATTCCCTCATCTCCAGTGCTTCTGACTCACATTGGCCAGTGCAGGGCGAGAGCCAAGAGGTCCCCGCAGCCCTGGTGGTATGCCAGCTGAGAGTCCCTCACCCATATGGTTTTGAATGAATCTTGACTCTTTTACTGAGGGGCTGTAATCTAGTGGTTACGTGTGAGATCTCTACAGTCAGAATGTCAGGTTTACATAACAGCTGGGCCACTTGAGAGCTGTATGATCCTGGGCAAAGTAGTTAACCTCTTCTCGGCTCTAAGATCCCCCTCTTCAAAGACAGGCCATAGCAGGAGAGCGCAGGCCACCCTGCTGCTTCTTGCTGACTTGGGCACAGATCCGGAGTCTCAGAATAAAGGCTTCTGCCTTCGCTGGTCCAGTAGCCATTGACTGAACGCTGAGCAGCGTTCAGCAGGCCCCGGGGCTGGAGCATGTGAGAGGGCTTCAGGGGAGCGGGTGGCTGTACCAGCCAGGTGGACCAAGTGTCATCAAGAGGGCTTGCCTACGGCATCAATCCACTTGGGATAACTATAACCCAGTGCAGAATCACGTCCAGTCGTGGCCTCAGTTTCTTCACCTGCAAACTGAGGGTGGTGCTGTGGGCTTCCCGATCTTAGGAAATTGTTGTGTGAGGATCAACTGAGCTAGTGTTCTCCAGTGCATGAAGTGGGAGATGTTTAAAGAACATTTCTCACCCTTTACCCCCTTTTAAATCCAAAACATTTTCACTGTAGAAAGTTTAGAAAACCAATGTAAGCAAAAATAAGGTATTAGCTGTCACTGTTAATATCACTGGTAACCCCATCAGGCAAAGATAACCATTTATACTTGGGAATATGTCCCTCCAGTCTTATTTCTGGGCACATCGTCGTAAGGTACTAAGATTATGGAGTTCCCGCTCCCTTCTCTTCTCCCTGTACGAGGTGAGGACCAGATTCCTTCTGGGGACCATTCCCGGATACCCCTGAGCCTCTCGCTGGCTGGACCCAGCAGTACAACACCCCCACAAAGCAGGCAGCAGGCAGGCCAGGTCTACGTGTGCAGCCAGGGCACCTCGCACCACGCACGCCTCCTGGGGCGGGTCTGGGGCGGGGCGGGGCGGGACAGGAGGTGGGTGGTGGCGAGCTTCTTCCTAACCAGGTGCAGGAGGCCCGGAAACAGGTTTTCTCACTCTTTGATCATGAGTTATCTAATGCGGAAGCTGCCTGCAGCCCAGATTCCAGGCGAAATAGCAGCGCAAGCCTTTTCTATTCGAGGGCTACCCCGTGACAGCTTCTCTGGGTTGAGGTGTTTGGGAAAGCGGATAGATTCAGAGGATGTGGAGGGTCGTCGTTCTGAGAGATGTGCACACATTGACTCACGGGCTTCCTATCCCTTCTGCCCTTCCTTTGACGTTGGTGTCAGCTTGTCTGGCTGGTCCACTGACCATACGCTTGGTCATTTTGTCAATATTTTCTCAAAGATTGCCTAACACTATATTGGTGCCTGGGGAGAAAAAGGGGGAGAATCTATAAAAGCGAGCTTTATTCTCTCAGAATTTTTACCATATAACTAATGAATAGATACTAGTCCAAGTTCAAGATGGCTTTGAAGAACATTCAAGCAGCTCCTCTAAGGATCCACTGATCTTCCCAGCACTTACGTCCATCACAACTCACCAGTCTGGGCCCTGTTCTGCCACTGACATCTTCATATTTTGATTCATTTAATAAACATATTAATCTGTGCTAGGTATTCTGACCCAGATTTGTTCCTCACTATCTATTAGTGTTTTCAATTTTCACGCTTAGAGATCTGAGACCTTTGTGTCTAGATTTTATTGGCCAAACAGCAAGTGTCTGATTAAACCATAAATAGCCCTTGAGCTTTTTCATCGAATGCATTGCTGTGTGTTAGTTGATACGAGCTCTGTGTAGGGCCTACAGGGAGGGAAGGAGGGGAAGAACACACCAAGGGAGGCGGTGAGGGGGACCCAGGAGGAACTAAAGCCAAGCATTGTGTGGTTTCATCATTTAGCAAGCATTTGGATGTAGCTCATTACTTTATTCAAATCCATCACCTCTGCCCCGTGTCTTTACTTCCCTTCTCCCCAAGCTTAGCAATGTTATAATCGATGCTTTGCCCAGTGCTCTTCTGGAAGACCCTGATGAAATCTCTCTCTGGCGGGCTCTCCCCCTGCACCTGAGCAACTGAACATGGCTGCAGAGATGTCCCCAACCGTGAAGACTATTTCACATCAACAGCCTGACTGTTAAACCTTAGGGAGCCCTCGACACACCTGGCAGCCCTACCTCGTTCCCCTAGTCAACGAGAAGGAGAAGACCACTTCACATCTTCTGTCCTTTCCTGAAATTCTAGCACCTCCTCACTGGTCCACCCTCTCAGCTGATGACCTTGACTCCAGTTGATAAAATAGACGTGATCCCAAGAGAACGGCCTGGATTTTCCCCACCAAATCTACCCACCTCCTTGCCTTTGTAGCAGACACTTTGCTTCCTCTTTTGTTACAAAACAAAACGAAAATCAGTCCATGCTCATCCCTGTGTGTGTTTTTAAAATGCAGTTTTGCATTTTCTAACTGAACACCTATATTACTTTTATTAAAATATGTCAACAAGAGGAATCTGAGCAGGTCAATTGTGGTCTAATTTTGCTTGCTTGTTTTCCCTTAATATTTCTCTGAATTAAAAAAAAAAAAACAACACCTAGTATCAGCCTCCCAAGGCAATAGAAATAAAAACAAAAATAAACAAATGGGACCTAATCAAACTTACAAGCTTTTTTTTTTTTTTTTTTTTTTTTTTTTTTGTTTTTTTTTGTTTTTTTGTGGTACACGGGCCTCTCACTGTTGTGGCCTCTCCCGTTGCGGAGCACAGGCTCCGGACGCGCAGGCTCAGCGGCCATGGCTCACGGGCCCAGCCGCTCTGCGGCATGTAGGATCTTCCCGGACCGGGGCACGAACCCGTGTCCCCTGCATCGGCAGGTGGACTTTCAACCACTGCGCCACCACGGAAGCCCTCAAGCTTTTGAACAGCAAAGGAAACCATAAACAAAACAAAAAGACAACCTATGGACTGGGAGAAAATACCTGCAAATGATACAACCCACAAGGGCTTAATTTCCAAAATATACAAATAGCTCATACAACTCAACAACAATAAAAGCAAACAATCCAATTGAAAAATGGGCAGATAGACCTAAACAGACATTTCTCCAAAGAACACATACAGATGGGCAATAGGGACATGAAAATATGCTCAATATCGCTAATTATTAGAGAAATGCAAATCAAAATTCTGAGGTACCAGCTCGCACCACTCAGAATGGCCGTCATTAAAAAGTCAACAAATAACATGCTGGAGAGGGTGTGGAGAAAAGGGAACCCTCCTACAATGTTGGTGGGAATGTAACTTGGTGCAGCCACTGTGGAAGACAGTATGGAGGTTCCTCAGAAAACTAAAAATAGAATTACCATATGATTCAGCAATCCCATTCCTGGGCATATATCCAGACAAAACTATAGTTAAAAAAGACAAGTGCACCCCTGTGTTCATAGCAGCACTATTCACAATAGCCAAGACATGGAAACAACCTAAATGTCCATCAACAGATGAATGGATAAAGAAGATGTGGTACATATATACAATGGAATACTACTCAGCCCTAAAAAGAACAAAATCATTCTATTTGCAACAATATGGATGCACCTAGAGATTATCATACTAAGTGAAGTAAGCCAGAAAGAGAAAGACAAACACCATATGATATCACTTATATGTGGAATCTAAAATATGACACAAATGAACCTATCTATGAAACAGAAATAGAATCACACACATAGAGAACAGACTGGTGGTTGCCAGGGGGAAGGGGTTGGGGGAGAGATAGAGTGGGAGTTTGGGGTTAGTAGATGTAAACTGTTATATATAGAATGGATAAACAACAAGGTTCTACTGTATAGCACAGAGAACTATATTCAACATCCTATGATAAACCATAATGGAAAAGAATTTAAAAAAAGAATGTATACATGTGTATAACTGAATCACTTTGCTGTACAGCAGTTATTAACACAACATTGTAAATCAACTATACTTCAATAAAAAAGATTTTTTAAACACCTAATACATGTTTTATTATTTTTAATAAAATGAAAATATTTTCAAAACCTAGAATTTGAGTCACATTAAGAAAAAAGCCTTATTGGCTGACAGAATCTTGTTCTGCAACCCTCCCCTTAGTGCTTTTGTCTTATCCAAGGAGTCCGCTGACTACTGTTAAAAAGAAATAAAATTCACTCTTTCTGGAGAAGATTTGACAACTTCAAGAACCATGAAACTATTTATATTCTTTGTGCTAATATCTTGACTAACAGACTTTGTGCTATTATCTTGGGGTAATCTAAAATATAGAGAAAAGGTGATATTCATGAAAGTTCTCCTCCCAGTATATTTATTATAGTGAAAAGCAGAAAGTAGCTATATAACATGTAACAGGCAGCCACTGAAAACAATGATGTCAAGACTTTGTAGCAGTGTGAAATATATGCTATAACAAGTGAAAAAATAGGATTATAAAATTGTATATTATCTATGATATGGGAGAAATTATTCAAATAAAATGACTCGAATTTATATTCATCGTAGGGTGGTGAAATTATAGATGTTTTGAGTACCAGTTTTCCTAGACTGTGTTACATTAAATATGTAATAAATAATTTAAAACTTTCCTAGAAATATCTAATATTTAAGAAAGTAGGCAGCTCTAAGAAACAAAAGTGCTTTTATAAATTATATAGCAACATCATGAAAGTAATTAAGTTGCTACTGTATTAGGGTGGGAGGTACCTATAGCATTATTTTGAGTTATCCCGTTAACATCTTAAGCAACATAACATCACAAAGGAATGGGAATAGTTCAAGGGAACTTTGGTGACTTAGTCTATGTCTGACACATTCTGGTTCCACGTATTCCAGAATTTTCTCTATCTCTGCATGTAAAAATGTAGAGATATGTGTATATATATATATATGTAGGTACATGTATATTTAAAACTCAAAAATACATATTTAAAATTATTTTCAGGATATTTTGGGATCGGAGAACAAAATGAATAGATATTGCCTCCTAGTCCCATTCTCTGCTCTGGTGTTTATTGAGTCTTTGGTTTTGTTTTTTTTTTTGGTATCTTGAATACAATTTTTTTTTAATTAAAAAAATTTTTTATTGGGGTATAGTTGCTTTACAATGTTGTGTTAGTTTCTACTATACAGCAAAGTGGAGTTCCCTGTGCTATACAGCAGGTTCTTCTTAGTTAACTATTTGATACATAGTAGTGTATATATGTCAATCCCAATTTATCCCACACCCCGCCCCCCGGAATACAATTCTTAGCATAGATGAGAACAAGGCTAGGAGCTGCTAGCCTTCCTTTGGTTATATTTTTCTTTCCCCTCCTAATAATATTAGTTCTCAGTACACAGAGTTCAGTATAACCTTGGTCACAATTGGTAACATCTGAAGCTAGGTCTGCTAATGTGTGAGCAAAGATAGATTACTCTGACAGAAGTGAGAAGCTGGCCAAGATCCAAAAAGCTAAACCAGGGAAGTGCTCTATGAGTAACTTTCAGACATAAGGTGTATTTAGATCCTGGATACCCAAGACAAGTTTAGAAAAGGGCGCAAAACTATTGAGTACCTAAAAGCGTAAGGTTTTGAGCTCCTTCCTTTATGGGAATGACTTGAGAGCTTTCAAGTGGTGGCTGGAAATGGCCGGGGGAGAGAGGAGTGCGTCTGTGTATTCCCTGTGGATAACCTTGTCCAAAGGCAGTTCTACATTCTCCTATGTGAGCCAACAAATTCCTTATTTTGCTGCACACATTTTGGCTTGAGTTGTTTTTCTCTTGCTGCCCAAACCATTATAACTGATGGTTATGAAAACTGATGCAATGACCTTTCAATGTGCAGGGGAGACACTTTTACAAAGGCAGTGGAGGAAGGGGCTTTGAAGTACAGTAATGTGAGAGGAAATCTAATAGATGCTCGTTGCATCCACTTACAGTCTCTGTTAGCAAGCTTCAGGCTGCTTGAGAAGCCTGAAGGCCCCCCTAATATGCTTCTGGTTACAGAATTAATTCTGGTACAATTAATTCAGGTGGAAGAAGAGAAAGCCAAGGATACTGAGACCCCCCAAAAAAAAAGAAAAAAAACAGCAAGAGTGCTTCTGTTATTGTTTTCTGAGCTCAACTCTTAAAGGTGATATGAGAGTGATCTTAGAAAAGCAGGCTAACCAGTTGACAGACTGTTCCTAAAGGCAGGGGGAACTGGGAACCTCCAAGGTAAAGGAGGGGAATCTCCTGGACAAACTCACAGCTGTCCTCGACAAGGCGACCTCAGTGACCCTACGCTCAGAGCACGGTCTGTTGGTCAGTCTGAACCATTTCTTAAGCATCTGAAAATCCACACACATCATAATTCCCTGATTTTCTCATGTATCACAACAATCGAAGGCTAGTGTATTTACAGATCAGGGATTTAGATATAATCTTATTCATTAAAATTATTTAATAATGGACGTTAATTCATTGATCTCTGACAGAGAAACCCTCCCAGAATGGTCCCAGAGCAGAAGTAGCACTTAGACCTTTATTTTCTACCTGAAGAAATGAAAGCCAACAGAGACTTCATGATTTGTTCATGGTCAAGTAGCTCTGCAGAGGCAGAGTTGGGACGCCCTTGTGAGACCTCTGACTTATAGCCCACTGCTGTTTCAAATGCATTACTATGGCCCCAGCCACACTTGTCTTATTTTTCATCTGTGTAGTAAGACGAACAAGTTCATACAGAGATGTGATCTTCCAACCAGCAGGTGGCAATCTACTGAGAAATCTCAAAAACGTATTTGGTCCTGCTCTAGGTTGATAGCTTGTTACTCTGATTATTTCCCATGGATAGCAGATGCAGCCTGTGGTTGGCCCCATCCTCTCTCCAGCTATGCTATCAGACATCATAAGAAGCTTGGGATGGTAAAAGCAACACCTCATCAAATAAAGAGTGAGGATAGCTGTGATATAATAATAGTTATTAACTTTGTGGGCAATCGTTTTAAAATTTAAATTTTTCTGGTTAAATGTGAGTGAACATAAAATGCCGTTCTATCCTAAACTTAGCTGTTGATGTCTTAGATGTGTTTTTCGGTCCATTTCCTGCACAAGTAAATGAAGTATGTGAAGTATAATTTGTTATATGAAGCAAAGGATTCTCTAACAGAGATTAATATGAATATTAATTCTCACTGCACAATATTGATGATGTACATGCAAAACCTAGATGATAATATGCTTTCAAAATACATCCTTGAAGTCTTTGAAATTATTTTTTTCAAATGCTGCTGTCCCAAGACTGAAATATAAAGACTATCAGGAAAATTGTGGGTTTCACTAGATGAAAAGTTTTCTATGTGACCAAAATTAAAAATCATGATTTCTTTCCTGATTCATGTAAACACACTGTATTTTAACTGGGTCTGCCGTCACAAAGTACTGCCAACTGGGTGGCTTAAATACAACAGAAATGTATTGTCTCACAGTTCTGGAGGCTAGAAGTCCAAAATCAAGGTGTAGGCAGGGACATGCTCCCTTTGAAACCTTTTGGGGAGACCCTTCCTTGGCTCTTCTAGCTTCTGGTATTCACCATCAATCTTTGTTGTTCCTCGTCTTGTCGATACATCACTCCCATCACTGCCTCTGTGGTCATGTGACATTCTCCCTGTGCGTCTGTTTCTGTGTCTCTTCTCCTTTTTCTTTTAAAGACACCAGTCATGTTGGATTAAGGGACCACCCTACTTCATCATGATCACATCTTAACTAGTTATATCTGCAATGACCCTATTTCCCAATAAAGTTACATTCTGAGGTACTGGGGTGGGGTGGGACTTCAACGTATCTTTTGGGGGGGACACAATTCAACTCATACACATCTTAATGAAATTAAAATTCATGATTTTTTTCCTTATCTATGTAAACATTCTCCATTGTCCTCCTAGAACCATTCTCTATGCGTCTTGCCCTGTCGTGTATCCCAGGAGGCAGGCCTCTGTGGTCTGTCTGCCTTTGGGCTTCCTGTTGACCTTGGGTTTGGCAAATGGGAGGCACCAGCAGGAGATCAGAGGGCAGGAGAGTGAGAGGTCGGGTATTTATCTTCCCTGTTCCCTGCCTGTGTCACCACAGTGCTGGCAGTGGGTGCATTTCTCACAGCTGCTGTCAAGTAACCCTACTTCCAGGGCTCTAGCTACCTCTGGCCTGTGGCACCCTCCCCTTGACCTTTCAGATCCATGGGTCAGGATGCTTTGCCTTCCCCTTGTTAAACCCGCCCCCATCTCTATACATGGTCCCTCATTCAGTCCCATTAATATCACATTGTGAGTATACCATCTGTTGCCTGCTTAGACCCTGATTGATACAGTAACCAAAATACATTGCCTTGGGAAAATGTAAATGTTATGGTGGACAATCCTGTCCTTTGGGAAATTATAATTCTTTATTCCATAGCAATTCTCCTTAATCCATGTGGTATTCTAAAGGCAATTTTCTGTTTCCCTCATTTCTATCTTTATTAATTTGTGTTCTTCTATAAGAAAGAGTTGCTCCTTCTCTTCTATTTATTTATTCAGTTATTTATATTAGTTTAATCTTAATTTTTGGATTATAATCCAACATTATCATTATTTATTTTATTGCTTAATTTATTCCAGCTTTAGCCATTGAGAGCTCTTCCAAGTTGACTTTTGTGTTCTTTTTAATATGCCACCATCCTTTTTAGTACTTCCTTACTTTCTAGCACCTTCAGGTGCTCTAGGCTCATCTGGTATTTTCTTGGCCCCAATCACTCCTGTAAAGAGCCCTGTTTCCTTTTATTGGAGAATGGTACTTAGAAACCAGGATGTTGGAACCAGGTGTGCTCATTGCCACTAGGGTGTCACTACTTCTAGGTCCTCTCAGGGGCCAAGCCAAGAAACATTTGTATTTATACTAACCCATGTATATATATGAATTATTGTAAACATATACATATATACACACATACACATATATGTATTTATTTCTATATCTATTTGTGTGTATGTATGTGTATATTTGTATGTATGTATGAGTTTGAATTGGAAGGCAGTGGAGTAAAGAAGTAGATACTCCCTCAAATTTGTTCTAGTGAGGGTAGCCAAACTTTTAACATGGGAGACAATTTTAATATCCAATAAAACAGTATTAAAAGCATGAAAACATATTAAGGAAAAAAGAGGGATGTTCCTACAAAAGGAATAAATAGAGCAAGAAGATATAATCGTCATGAATATATATGCAGCTAACAAAATACCCTCAAAGTATAAAAAGCAATTGATAGTGTGGGGGGAAAAATATATAAATCAATACATAGAGTTAGAGGTTTTAAAATTATTATCTCAGAAATTTATAAAAAAACAAGCAGACTAAAAGTAAGAAAGATATAGATCAGAATAATGCAAGTAAGAACCAAAATATCAGATGCTGTAAAATTACTACAAACCTAGTGGTATAAAACAACACAACTGAATTCTGTTACAGTTCTGGAGTCCAGAGACCCAGAATGAGTCTTAGGAGGTTGAAGTCAAGATGTCTTTAACCTGTTCCTCCTCGAGACTCCAGGGAAGAT
Organism: Phocoena sinus; assembly: GCF_008692025.1. Lineage (NCBI taxonomy): Eukaryota > Metazoa > Chordata > Mammalia > Artiodactyla > Phocoenidae > Phocoena > Phocoena sinus. The sequence continues at coordinate 7,344,055 of NC_045764.1, forward strand.
TCAGTTCCCTGTCTCCTCCAGCTTCTTTCTAGAGTTGCTGGCATTCCTTGGCTTGTGGCAGCATCACTACGATCTCTGCTTTCATCATCACTGCCCTCTCCTTTTCTGTACTCAAATCTCCCTCTTATAAGGACACTTGTGATTGCATCCAGGGCCCACCTGGATAATCCAGGATAAACTCCCCATTTCAAAGTCCTTAACTTAATCACATCTGCAAAGTCCCTTTTTTCATGTAAGATAATATTCACAGGTTCTGGGGATTAGGACACGGATATCTTTAGGGGCCACTATTCAGCCTAACTTAGATACATAATTAGAATTTGTTACCTAGCAGAGAATACACACTTTTCCCAAGTACACATATAATATATACATACTGAACACATACTAGGTCATGAGAGAAACCTCAGTAGATTCCAAAGAACAAATATCATATAAATCTTGTGCTCTGACTACTATGAAAAATGGTTGGAGGGCTTCCCTGGTGGTGCAGTGGTTAAGAATCCACCTGCCAATGCAGGGGACGTGGGTTCGAGTCCTGCCGAGAAGATCCCACGTGCCATGGAGCAACTAAGCCCATGTGCCACAACTACTGAGCCTGAGCTCTAGAGCCAGTGAGCCACAACTACTGAAGCTCGCCCGCCTAGAGCCCGTGCTCTGCAACAAGAGAAGCCACTGTCATGAGAAGCCCGTGCACCGCATTGAAGAGTAGCCCCTGCTCGCTGCAGGTAGAAAAAGCCCGTGCACAGCAAGGAAGACCCAATGCAGCCAAAAATAAATAAATAAAATAAAAATTAAAAAGAAAAAACAGAAATCAGTAACAACAGGATATCTAAAACAAACAAACGTATGTCTAGAAACTAAATAACATATTACCAATAACCTGGTAAGAAGAAAAATAGGGAAATTCTGAGATACTAGAACTGAAAAACAATGGCAACAGCATATGTCAAAAATTTTGAGGGACACATCTAAAGCAATAGTTAGAATGGCGCTGTCTGATAAAAACTTTCTGTGGTAATGGGGTGTGTGCAATGTTTTAGGCATTTTTAAAAAGGGGGATTAATAATTATAAGGAATATGGAAACAGGTAGCTATTGCTGGAGAAAATCAATGATTTGGAGAAAGACAATGAAAGGCTGAGAGTTCATTTTTTCTTCTCTCCCTCCCTCCCTTCATTCTTCCTTCCTTTCTTAATAATTTCTTATCCATCGTTTTCAATGTTCTCTCCTTTTGGAATATCTATTCACCAGACATTAAACCTGCTGGATTGATCTTCTTATTTTCTTCTGTCTTCTCTCTTATTGTTCATTTCCATGCATTCCTCTTTCCCTAGACTCAAGCCCAGAAACTTTCTGATTCAATTCTCCAGGGAATAACAGTCTAGTCTTCTGTGGGGGATGAGGAGGGAGCAGTTCCTCGGCTGCATGGACTAGAGAAAGGACATCATTATCTGAGCTCTCTTTAACAAATTTTCAAAGGATCTCTCATCCTCCCAACCTCGAAATTACCAGGTGCCTCCAATTTCTAAGCTTTTGGATGGACTGGGGAAGAGTGGAGGTGTGGAGAGGCAGTTCAGTGGAGAAGATTAGCTTGTTTATCATTTTGTATCCTTTTCAGACATGTGGGTTTCAGTCAGCTAAGACAGTTTCACTCTCCTCCAGTTTCCTTTTATATCTGTTGTCTTCTATTTCTTCTTCTGTAATGTTTGTGTCCTCCCAAAATTCACATGTTGAAGCTCTAACCCTCAATGTGATGGTGTTTGGAGGTGGGATATACTTAGGTTCAAGATGAGGTCATGAGGGAGGGCCCCCATGATGGGATTAGTGTCCTTCTAAGAACAGGAAGAGTCACCAGAGCTCTCTCTCTGCCCTGTGAGGATGCAGAGAGAAGGAGGCCATCTGCAAGCCAGGAAGAGAGCCCTCACCTGGAATGGAATTGGCTGGCACCTTGATCTTAGACTTCCCAGCCTAGAACTGTGAGAAATAAATGTATGATGTTTAAGCCCCTCAGTCTATGGTATTTTGTTATAGCATCCAGAGCTAAGACATTATTTTAATGTTATTTTAGTTAGATTCCTATACTGTCATTTTACTACTCTTTAGTCATTTAGAACTTGCACAAAAGCTTTGAACCACATCAGAACACATATTTGCTTTTTATTTAAAATTCAGTTTCTCTTTTTTTAACAAATGAGATCATATATGATGCTTTATAATCCCCCTTTTTTAAACTACAGTAAAAAGATTTTTTTTACTACAGTTAAAAGATTTTTAATTTGTGGCCAACCGGCCAGGGGACCTACCCTCTTCATCCCTTCATCAGCACCTGCTGGTAGAGCAGGAAAACAAGCATGGTTACCACACCTGCCCCAGGAGGATGGAGACTGCAAGGGGCTGTAAGTCCTAAGTAAGGTGAGATGTGAACACAGGATGAACCACTGCCCAGGTGCCAGTATTGGGAAAGGACATGAGGTGTGTGGTCTAGGGCAGATGCCTTTTTACTCTGAAATTGCTGGAGCAAAACTTTATGCATATCCAGACTCTGTCTACGGGTAAGACATCATAAGACTGTGTACTGAGATGGACTAGCCACCGACATAAGGATATAATTCTATCTGCCTTTATGAACTCACCAGTACTGCCCCCAACACCCACTGCGTATTCCTATGGCCACCCTGGGGGCTGAATACACCCCTCAGTGGCCGGCTGTGGACCAAGAAGAATGGTGGAAGGAGCTGGGAAACGGGCACATCTGGGGAATATTTGACTTCACCCAAAGATCAAGGGCCCCATGGAAGGAGGCTAATTAGGAACCTGATATATCAGTATTTCCCCAGAAGTATTCGTGGAAGCTGTAATGATGGAAATATAATCCTGAAGCTTGGAGATTTGCTGAGCATCAGAGAAGGTTGGCTTTTTTCAGCCTGCCTGACGTATCAGCCCTTTTAATTTCAGCTGTGCTTTCAGGTGGAAAGCAGAGAAGCTTTTGCTTTTGCTCCCCGAGGAAGATCATGTTGTAATCAGCTGGAATTTCTGTGTGAGGATTAAGAAAAGGGGTAAAGAGAATTCTGGAAATGCGAGGGTAGGACAGCCTCCGTCTGAGGCACATAGTCAAATCTTATTTTGCAACAAATTAGGGCGTTTTCAATGGTCTCAGAAATGTTTGAGAAATTTTTACCAGAAAAAAAGGGAAGCATATTTTAATTTATTTTTTGCTTTGTTTTAATTTTTGTTTCCTTTTTTTAACTTATTTTTAATTCACTTTGATTTTAAAATAAATACGAGGAGGGGGAGAGGATGTGAAATCACACGATGCACTGTTACTGGCCTTGTCTGGAAGCACAGCTGTGTTTCTGGGTCTGACACCTGAGGGGCCTGTTTCCTGTCCCTCCCCTGCCATTCCTCTCTTGGTTAGGTGACCTTCCTTTCTCCACACTGAGGAGGAAGCTGACCCCTCCTGCTACTTTCAGGGACTCGGTGTTGGACCCCTGAATTCTGGTGTGATTGCCTTGGTGGGAAGTGGGTAAGGCCCGGGGGCAAGGAAAGTCTTCTGTTGGGACAGGGGATGTTCCCAGGGTCAGTCACACTCGGGCAGGAAATACCTAGCAAGGTGGCTATCGGGAGGGAGAGGGAGCCCCTTCCTCTCTCGGGGCCTTGTCTCTTGAGCTTAGTCTCTAAGGAGTCTAGAGGGGTAAGATGGTCATTGCCGCTTGGAGCCTGGACAGGAAGGAGGTGGGGGGAAGCCCTGGGGGATGCTGCAGGGCTCTCCTGGGGCTTTGGGGCACTGACAGCGATGTTACCTAGCAGCTAGTGAAAAAAAAGAAAACAGGGTTTTGAGAGATCTAATTCCCTTTTGTAATCAGTAAAGTCTGCTTCCACACCACTATGTAGATTAGTCAGGTCTCTTCAGAGAAACAGAACCAATGGATAGATAGATATTTAGATAGATAGGTAAGTAGATATAAGAGATTTATTATAGGAACTGGCTCACATGACCATAGAGGCCGAGAGGTCTCACTGCCTGCTGTCTGTGAGCTAGAGAGTCACGCAAGCTGCTGTGATTCGGTCCTAGTCCAAAGGCCTGAGAACTGGGGAGCTGATGGTGTAAAGCCCTATCTGAACCCCACAGTCAGAGAACCAGGGGCACCGATGCCTGAGGGCAGGTAAAGGTAGATGTCTCACCTCAAGCAGAGAAAGAATGAATTCATTCTTCCTCCACTTTTTGTGCTCTTGGGGCCCTCAGCGGCCTGGCGGGTGCCCACCCACACTGGGGAGGGGGTCTACGCATTCAAGTGCTCATCCCTCCTGGAGATACCCTCATGGACACACCCAGAGAGCGTGTTTTACCAGCGGTGTGGGCATCCCTTAGCCTGCTCAAGCTGACACCTAAAATCAACCATCATAACCGCAAACTAGTATCGGCTGAGCCGCAGAGGAGAAGCGACAGGTGTGGTTTTCTTGGGCTGGATTTGCAAAGGGGAGGGCAGTACCCCCGCTCCTACCACCCCCAGGTTGTGTGGCAGGGCAGTGACGAGCGGGATCCCAAGGAGAAAGTGAACGTCCTTGGACCTGGGCTGTGAGGTCAGCCATCCTTCCCCACACAAGTCACATTTCATTTCTGGGAGCCAGTGGGTTTCCCTTACCACTTAGCACACTCCCTCTCCTGCCCCACTGGCCTTGGAACTCCAGGAAAGCAAGGATCCTATCTTGTTTGGCTAGTATGTCCACGGCAACACGGAACTCAGAATCTGACATACAGTGGCTTCTCAATAAATAGCATTTAAATAAATGTGCCGCAGTGTTAGCGTTCCACCTAGGACTTCCGTATGGAGAATGACCCATGTCCTCAAGGCGTTCCGATGATGGCACGCAATGACTCATTCACTCTTAGGTGACCGAGACAACTCTGTTAGTATTCTCTTTGGAGAGGTCATTTCAGCCAAATCCTTGACATTTTTTTTTTTTTTTTTTTTTGTGGTACTTGGGCCTCTCACTGTTGTGGCCTCTCCTGTGGCGGAGCACAGGCTCCGGACGCGCAGGCTCAGCGGCCACGGCTCACGGGCCCAGCCGCTCCGTGGCATGTGGGATCCTCCCGGACCGGGTCACGAACCTGCGTCGCCTGCATCGGCAGGCGGACTCTCAACCGCTGCGCCACCAGGGAAGCCCTAAATCCTTGACTTTTATCTGAGACTCTGCCTAGAGACGATTATGTTGGTGACGTGGTACTTTGGAATGTTTCTGTCCTAGACTTTTTTTAATTGAAAAATTAACATTTGCGTATGGTTAAAAAAGTCCAACAACAGGGTAAACCATGAAAAGGGTCATCTTCCCAGGCCAGATGTTTAGGCAGATACTAACTTCTTGGACACACTTCTGTGAATTTTCTATGTAAATGTAAACACACACGTACATATTTATATGGGCATATTTACAGGTATGCACATGTGTTTAATACAACTGGGAGGATATTATGTATAACTTGTTTCCAATTTGCTTTTGTCATTCAAAATATATCTTGAAGATTTTCCCTATTGCAACATGTAAATTGACTCTATTCCTTTCTTTAAAAAAAGTGTATTAATACTTGCACGTGATATAAGTATGAACCATACATAAGGCTTTATAATGGAAGGGAATCGTCTGTCTCATCTTCTCACTTCTAGCCCTGACGCCTTCAAGGCAACCTCTTAGAGTAGCTCCTGTGTTTATTTTTTCTGGTAAACTGCACCGCATTATAAACAACACGTTTATACTCCTTAATTTATCGACTTAAAATATTATCTATTGACACTCTGCTATGATGGATGATGAATACCATTAACTAATATGCTTATGTCGCCAACAATTCTAGACGTTATCTATGTTATCTATTAATTTTCTCATAAGATAGATGAGCATTTTGCACTTACTCCACCCCAAGTCTTCCCAATTTTGTACTGTCTCTATTTACAGTCCCCCCTCTGGTCACCTCTGCAGCCTCAAACACCACACTTAACTTTATTTCTCTTTGCATTGAACATAGGAAGCATCTTCTGACTTTGAAATATAAGAACATGAGCAAATCTACCCTTCTCTCTACTTATCTCCTCTGCAACAACATTCCCCTTTTTCAAAGTCTCTCAGCTCCCCCTTTATTTCGCCATTGTCAAGGTGGATTCCATTCTCATTCTATTCTGTAACCATAATGACGTCTTCTTCCGTGATTTGCTGGTACATGCAGGTCATATATTGATTTGAACTCTTTCAGCAGCGAGTGACGGAAAGCTCAACCCAAAGCAAACGAAACAGGAAAGGAAGTTTGCTCACGTTAACAGTAAAGTCTAGGGGGAAATGCGGCCTTAATGCAAAGCTTCATTTAAAAGTGTTATCAGGACCCAGTTTCTCTCTCTTCACCTCTTAAATTCTCTCCCGTCAAGAAGGCAAGATGTTGGCAGCTTTCACTTTCTCAAGTTCAAATCCAGTAAATTCAGGGGAAAGGAGAGAGTTTCTTCCCGGTCATCCTGATTGGAATATTGTGTTCTCGTGCCCATCCCTGAACCCATTGCTGGGACCGGGGGGCTTTGGGTGTGCTGATTATCTAAGCCTCACCTCTGGAACCAGGCCTGGAGCTCCACCCAAGGCACAGAAGGGGTTCCCCCAAAGGATATCAGGGTACTGTTACCAAAAGAAAGGGGGAAAGGATGCTAGGCACCAAAAATAACAAATACCCACCCTAGACCACAAACTCTTCAGGGTTCCATTTATATAAACTTGTGAACTGACTGAGCGCAGGACACAAAGAGTGGTGGTTTCTGTGATCTAACGGCGGTGCAATAAATGTTTAAAAATGTCATCAGCCAAACAAAACACATCTGGAGGCCTAATGTTGCTTGAGAGCCACCAGTTTGCTTACTGGTCTGTATGTTAATTCTGAGAAAAAAGTGTGCATAGTGTTTATATTATTATAGCTATGTAAACAGTTTTTATGGCAGAGAGAATTAATGTTTTCAAATTCTCTAGGATTCCTGTCGTGCCTCCTGCGGCACTCAGAGAACGTTCTTGGTATCAAGTTGCAAAGATTCTCCCCCTTTACTCTCCCCCATCACTCAGAATCCAGCTGTGCTGTAGTTTGCTGCATACTTGCCCCAGACTTTGAATGGCAGATACGGTTGCCTACGCCCCTGACATTCCCTCATTCTCGCCTGCTCCGATCTTTTCTTTGTTTCTCTTGGTTGTTGTCACTGATGTTGCAGTTCTTCTTAAATGTCTTGTGATGTCTTATGATCTGTATTTTTACCTGAGAGAGGAGTTTGAAGTTAACAGGAGCTCTGTGAATCTTGGTGGGATTCGTCAACACACCTGTTCACTTTAAGTGAACAGGCAGGGAGCTTTCTGTTACAATGTCTGGTCTATATAAAGAACAAGAGGGTCTTTGTTCTTGGATATTGACATCCACACTAGCTATCCTGACAGTTCATTAGACACTTTAGATAAGAACTGATTACACAGCTCATTAAATAGCTCAGATGTTTCAATAAGACCCTGACCCCCACCTTAATCTTTATTTTTTTAATTTATTCATTCATTTTATTTATTTATGCATCCATTCATTTATTTATTCATTTTAATTTATTCATTATTCATTTTATAGTCTGTCTGCAGGTAGGGGAGGGTATAGAAACTTTTAACTGTACCACTGTACCTGCTGCCTGGGCCAAGAGCTTCCATGAGGTGCCACTCAGTATGCTGGCTTTCTGGGGTTATTTTTTTTCCTTTTTATTAATTAGTAATATTTCATCTGCTTTTTTTTCTACAGAAATTTGTTGAGTTTTCTTGTATATTAGTGGCCTTCCTATTCTCTTTAGTGTCGTGAATTTAAGCCTTTGAAAGGATTCCATTACTATTATCTTCACGGTTTCTTAGAAAGGCAACGACATAAATACGTGTGCTCCTTAGTACACCATATTAAACTGGAAGGCTCTACATCCTTTTTTTTCCCAAGTAATTTTTAAATTTTGCACACATTAAAGTTCACTCTTTGTGTCATACAGTTTTAAGGATTTTGACAAATGCATAATGTCATGTATTCAAAATTACAGTATTATACAGAAGAGTTTCACCACCCTAAAATCCCTTAGACTTCAATCTATTCACTACCCTCTGACCCCAACCCCCATAGGACCCCTGGCAAACACTGATCATTTTATTATCTCTGTAGTTTCTTTTTTCCAGAATATAATATAATTGGGATCATACAGTAGATAGTCCTTTCAGACTGGCCTTTTTCACTTAGCAATATGCATTTAAGGCTCCTCCGTGTCTTTTTGAGGTTTGACAGCTCCTTTCTTTTTGTTGCTGAATAACATTCCATTGTATGGGTGTATCACAGTTTGTTTATCCATTCGCATATTAAAGGACACACTGTGCTTCCAGTTTTTAGTGACTATGAATGACCCATTCTGCATCCCTATTAGTAAGGAATGAGAGTTTCTGTTGTTCTGCATTCTTGTCGGTATTCAGTAACGTCAGCTTTTTTAGATTTTAGCCACTTGAAGAGGTGTGTGTTGGTATCTCATTGTTGCTTAATTTGCAATTCTCTAATGAGAAATTATATTGAACATCTTTTCATATATTACCTATTATCTGTATATCTTCTTAGATGAGGTGTCTGTTCAGATATTTTGCCCATGTTTTTGCCAACTAGATAGTTAAAAAAAAAACACATCTTTTTTTTTTTTCTATTGCTGCATAGTATCCAACTGTATGGCTATTTTCTTATATATTAACTTGTCTTCTACTGATTAACAATTAACTTTGTGATTACAAACCCTGCTGCCGTGAACATTCTTGGACATACCTCTATGCACATGTATTTATCTGTAGAATAAATCCCCAGAGGTAGAGTGCTGGATTGAAGGTTGTTGGGAAGTTCCTCTTTGGAGTGTGTGTGTGTGTGTGTGTGTGTGTGTGTGTGTGTGTGTGTGTGTGTTTGGAAAGTGATACTGTATAGGAAGTAAAAGCATGAACTCTGAGGCCAAGCTGCCTGGGTTCATAATCCTGGCTCTCTTCCTTAGCAGTGCTATGACCTTGGGCAAGTTACTTAAGTTTCTGTCTTGTTTTTCTAATGGGTAAAAACGAGAATTAATATATCACCTTTCTCCTAGGGTTGTGAGGATTAAATGAGTTAATTTCCTGAGGCTCATGTCTGATCATAAACACTCAATCACCATCACCTGTTAATGTTGTTATTCTAGGTTGGACTTAGCGACCATGCTAGTGAAGATAAGGCACTCTTCTAGGTGGGCTGGAGCTGCCCTCTGGCTATCACTCTTGCGACTGCTCCTTGTGGGAGGTACAGTGGTCTCCACAGAGGAGCTGCAAGTTTGGGGCCAAGAAGAGAGAGACAGACCTTAGGGAGGGGCTTGGAGCTTTCTTACCCAGTCGTCTACCGAATGTAGCCACTCAAAAGCTGCCCTGTTAGCTGCTGTCCCTCTAGTTCTAGAAGGTGCTTGGCACATAGCTGAATGAATAAATGAATGAGTGAACGAAACCAGGTTTAAGAATTATTTTTTCTTCTCTTTAATTCCTTCCTGTCCTCCTCGGGTCTTCAGTAAAGCCTTGTTAACCATTACAGCCTCGCTTTGTTGTGAGCTGCTTGGGAGGGAGGGTACTGAGGAAGAACATGTAGGGAAGCATCACAGAGTCATCCTGCCTGAGTGCACAAGAGACACAGAACACAGGGCCCAGGGCTCCCCAGGAATACCTGGTGGGGGGAGCCTGCTAAAGGCCTGGACCTCCTGCTTCCACGGAAAGGGATCTGCACTGCTTTGTACTTGGGTATTAAAAGGAGAATGATCTCTCCAGACTGGGAAGTCTGATATATCTGGCTTAGCACAGGGACTGTTACTTGGTAACCTTTAAGTAAATGACAGCTTTTTACATTTTATTTCTAAAGTTTGGTAAAGACTAAAACTAAAGTCCTCATTTGATGCTGTAGCCACTCTTCCTCACACCGTATCTGACCTCATGTATTATCGATACGGCTGCACACTCAGGACAATATTCCTAGTACAGCTGTTATTTTGGTAAGATGATTGTCAGGTCGAATGGGACTCAGAGCCCAGATAGGAGAGCAGGGGTCTTGGGCTTTCACCTAGCCCTTCTCAACAGCAGAATCTTGCGTTAGAATCTTGAAATTTCAAAGAATCGGTTTCTGTCTCCATAAAATGGGGGATACATGCTGTAATATCTACCACCTGTCTGAGCTTAAGAGCACATCTTGACATTATATTAAAAGAGAGAGCAAACAAATAAATTAGAAAGGGCAATATACCCTGAAATCTTGACCTGAAAGTCACTATTAATGGGAAAACCATTACAGTATTATATTTCTTTAGCATTCCTAGCAGATGCTCGGCTAAGGAAAGATCTCAATTTTGAGCATTGTTTTGGAATGTGGTTATAATTTATTATTCTTATTCTCTTTCACCATTCACAAATTGATGTATTGAAAAACAGATCTATGTTCAAAAGGGGGTTATTTTCCAAAATTAAGTAATATACACAGTAGATGGACAGAACACACATTCACACATACATAATATTTGTGTTAATTGCTCACGTTGGCTCCTTTTTTTTTTTTTTTGGTGTTGTTGAAAATTAATAAAGGACTTAGCATGGATAGTAAAGACCAAATTACCAAAGACTTCTTTGTAGTTACCAGGCGACAATATGGATCCTGAAGCCAGGAAGTTTGTTTGGGAGAAGATTCAGGAAAGATCGAGAAAAGTTCTTGGGACATCAGACCCAAACATGGATCTCTCCAGACGGAAGATTCAAGTCGGCCTCCTATTTTAATAATGAAACAGCCTCCAGGGTCGAGGACCTTCTTGGGGGTCTTCATTTGTGATGCATAACTGGGCGGCTTTTGTTTTGTTGGGGGGAATAAATATTTGAAGGGGGTAACCGAAGCAGGTTATGTGGCTGTTGTGATGTTATTGATACACGGGCTGACGCTATTATGGTGGATGCTATCAGCTACATTATCTTTATGCCTCCAAGGTAATCTGAAGCAGCTGTCCATTGACTTGGCACAACCTTACACTGAAGTGTCTGCCCCGCCTGGGGACTGTAACCCAAGTCAACCACATGCCTCACAGACAGCTTTCTTTAGCCACTGACAGCATCAAGGAAGGAAGAGCGTGAAATCGCCGGGAATGGATGCTGCTTCCGAAGCGGGGTTGGCTGCCGAGTGACTCTCAGGGAGGGTGGCCTGGCCATCTCCTAACCTTCTATTTGGGGGCAGCCACTAAAGGTCCTTCTCTTCAGGCAAGGAAAGAGTCACCTACTATGGAGGCGATCAGAATCCCTGGAAAATTTTCTTTCCCCCTTTGAACTCTGTAATGTTTCGCTGCAGGTCATGTCCAGGTGGAAGGCAAGGCTGGCTGAAAGCCTGAAATCTCCATCTAGAAGGATGCATCCATTCCCGTGCTCAGCGCTGCTTGCTTGTTTTGGGGACACAAGGGAGACTGCTCCCTTCGATCAGCCCAGCGCAGCCGATACCCCTTCCACCGTCTTTGTTCAGCCCAAGGCCAAAGCGGGCCGACACCCAAGTCACCCACGAAAGGAAGAAGGAACTCCAGAGAAAAGGCGAGATTCCTGCACCCATTCAGAGAGAAATGGCAGTGCGAACCGGAATTCAAGTAACCACGCTGCTGTCCAGCCCGCGGAGACCCCTGTGGATTTGCCCAGCTCTCTAGATGGGGCATTGGACTGTGAAGCAGTTACTTTTCAGACTTCTATTCCCAGACCATCAATTATTGAAACACCAGCGGTGAGTGTTCCCAGTGTTACTGTAGAAGGAGTGGTGTTGGGGGAGAGTCCAGTGTTCGGTGAGTGTCTTCAGGAAACAAGCTTGTTTAGCGTTATGAGTGAGTGAGACATTGGGGGAGCTCTTACTAGTGAGAGGAAGTGTGTAAAGCCTTTTAAATTCTCATAAGGTTCTCAAAGGATGCGGAGGGAGGCCATGACAATAAGCACCAGGGCCTTGGCAGTGGCCAACACTGACCTTTACCTGCCCCTGGTGCTCCAGAACCAGCAGTGTCTCAACACAACATGAGGAGAAATAGGGTCTGGAAAAGCATTTAAAATTTTTTACTGGTTTGTGAATTTATCTATATGAAGATCCACGATACGAAAGGTTTGTTATAGAATTTAAGAAGTTGCCTCTACTTAAAATGAATCACATGACATTTGGGAAAATTTGGAAAGGACCATCAGTGTACGCATAGCAGTAAAGAAAGGAACTGGCCTATAAACCTATTCGTAATGGGGATGTTTCTGTGATCGTTTTCTGAGACTTAAAGGCAGGAGAGGGAGTTATTTGAAAAAAATGGTGCCGTTGCTCTTAAAAGGCAGCATCTTGAGTTATTTATATATCTACTTTCCTGTTTCTGGAATTACTGGATTTTAACTGTTTTTTTGTTTTGTTTTGTTTGTTTGTTTGAACATCTTTATTGGAGTATAATTGCTTTACAATGGTGTGTCAGTTTCTGCTTTATAACAAAGTGAATTAGTTGTACATATACATATGTCCCCATATCTCTTCCCTCTTGCGTCTCCCTCCCTCCCACCACTCTAGGTGGTCACAGAGCACCGAGCTGATCTCCCTGTGTAGCTACTTCCCACTAGCTATCTATTTTACATTTGGTAGTGTATATACGTCCATGCCACTCTCTCACTTTGTCCCAGCTTACCCTTCCCCCTCCCCATGTCCTCAAGTCGAATCTTCTGATTGGATAGAGCTACAAAATCATTTCAAAGTTCCTGGTAATCTCAATTTGGGAGACAGTGTAGAGGCGGGGTTTCTTGAATGATGTTTTCCAGAGACACCCCTTGAGCATTCTGGGGTTGTATTCCTGGCCATGTAGCTTAGGACCAGATTGAAAAAACCGAGAAGTCTTTGGCATCAAACATTACTAAGATATTCTGATTTTTTAAGATTATTTTTTCTATCTAGTTTAACAAATCGCTTTTCGTCTGACTTGCTGATTTGAACGCAAGCAATGAGAACTGCCAAACAGTGAAGATAGGATTAAAACGGGATTTTAAAAATAGTTTCACTTGACATTCTACAGGCTTATATTAAATGATTGAAGCTCAGCCCTACTGTCTACATTCTTCTATTCTGAGACTGGACCGAGGATTTCACCAAGCCCTCTGTTATAGCAAGAACTGTAATTTTTTTTTTTCTAAATCAAAATCCAAAACAAACAGAACCCCAAATATTTCTTGTTCAATTTTCAGTTTACACCCACATCCAGAATAAGACATTTGTAGTAGTACTGTAGTTAGCTTAGTGGATGGCATGGCTAAGATTATATCTGCTGCGTTAGTTAAAGGAACAAATGATGCCCTATTTTAATGGGCTGGAAGAGTTTCTTTTGGGTAGAGATTCCAGCAACCCAGGACCCACCCTATGTTGCTAAACACAGCAGCAAGTACAAGAGTTGATTTGATTTTATCTTTCTGTGTTAGTGGCATATGTGACACAGGGGTTCATGGTAAATAAGTGTATTCAAATATAACCAATTAAACGCAGCAGGGTAACATCCATATTTGTTGTCCACTTGGTATGAACAAAGCCAAGGACAGACCACAGAGGTGAGGCAGGCCTTATGATGGAACCAGCCCTAATGCGAATCTGAATATAAGTGTCTCAAAGAGAAATACACATAGGACGTTTCAAAGGAGGTTGGAAGGTCTGGAAAGGAACATTGCAGGGGAGGTGGAATTTGAGGTTGGTCTAGAAGGAGGGTTAGGATTTTTAAAGGCAGAGATGAAGGGGAGGACCTTGCAATAAAAGGAAACTGTATGAACAAAAGCTTGAATGTAGGGGAATGCAGCATAGGGATAGGCGGGTACATCTGTTTGGTTAAGTTGGAGCGACATCTGGGAAGGTAAATTGAGGCCAAAAGTGGTTTGAAAGCTGTGGTGAGAAGGCAGTGGGGAAGCTTTGAGAATTTTGAGCAGAGGAATGTCACGCTTGGGATTTCATTGTGGGAAGATAAACAGGTGGGGCCACGTAGGATGGATTAGATTTGGGAAGACTGGAGCTGAGAGGTCATTGTAATCATCCCAGCCTGAGGATGGTCACAGAAGGAACAGTAGGAAGGTGGGGTGGGGGGAGGCAAAGAAGAGAGGACCGCACGGGGTAGCAAACGCAGCAGTGGACTCTGGGTCCCAAACTGAGCAAGGAGGAGAAAAAGACCAAACTGGGAGTGATGAAATGGAAACACTGCAAAATTAAGTGCCAGGGTGTGCAGTCCCGTGGGCGTAGTAAATGGGCATGTGTCTTGGTTCCGATTTGAGGAGCTGATATTCACAGAGAACTTGCTGTCCACCAGCCATTGTCCCGAGCGCGTTACATAGAGTATCCTATCGTTACATGGTTACAGTGAGGCGCATATTCTTACAAGTCCCATTGTACAGATGAGGACACTGAGCCTCAGAGAGGGTCAGACACTTGCCCAAGGTCACAGAGGGAGGGAGTAGTAGACCCAGGATTGGAGCCCAGTTCTGTTTGATGCCAAAGTCTATCCTCTGAATTATGACACGCTTCTGCTGCTTATCATTATTCTTTGTAGGATGTTTGAGGATTTACAGTCAAGTATTCATACCGGAATTCATACCTTTCATTTTTATTAATTTGCTGAACATTGTTTGATCTTAGTTTCATGGTGTATAACATGATGGAAAGAGATGCTTTCTACTCTGCCTCCTGCTGATGACAAGGCTTTGTCAATGACAGTGTGGGATTGCTGTGAAATCTTCCCATTAAAAGTGCCATAGGACTGCCCAGATTTTTCATTACCTGGTACTTTTGTCGTGACATGTTTCCTCTCAGAAGATGATGAATAAGCTTCTTTGTTACAAGCTTGCCTGGAGGCAAAATAGTTCTCTTTCGGAGGCACTGAGCCTCATCGTTTAAGCTGTCTTGGAAGAGGCAACAAGTAATACTTTTTTTTTTTTTTAAGAGCTCAGCCTTGGCACATAATCATAGCTGAGAAATGAGTCCCTCTATCTGTCTTTAGTTTCCTGGGGTTCAGACAGGAGGGTGAGTCATTTCAATGTGAAACAACATCTGGTCTGAGAAGGAAAGCTCAAGATAGGGAGGCCAAGTGAACTAATTAAAGAGGAAAGGTTTTCGTTTGTGTAAGCAGACGTGCACATACCTGTATTTCTGAAGTGATGCCAATAAGTCTTCAACCTTTTTGCGGTCGTCTCTTCCCTGATCCAGGACTAAAACCAAGGTGATAACAACCATAAAAGTGGAATGTGTCTTACAATTGCTGCTATCTTCTGATTATAAATTTTTTCTTTCTTAGTGGTCTTGCAATGGAAAAGTCTTATAATGGGTGGGATCGTACAGTCAATGAAATACAGCAGTAGGCTGTTTACTCTTTATTTTTCAGCCAAGAAGTACTGTGTTCTTAATCTGTGCCAGGATAGCAGTAGTCCTGGAGAAACAAAGATAGTTTAAGACACAGTCCGTGAAGCTGCTTACATTCCAGTAGGAGATACGGTTGGGTAACTGGGCAGTGCCAGTGCAGTACGAGAAGGCTTATGGGTCAGCACTGGACACCATAGGAGCACATGGAAGAGACTCCCATCTTAGCCTTGGGAAGACAAGGGGGGCTGGAATATATGGAGAAGGATCTCTACTTTGTTTTATCATTGCACATCAGACCTAACACTGCCTTCTTACTAGCTGAATGGTGCTGTTTTTCTCCTCTCTCCCTCTCCCTTGACAAATCTGGCAGTGTAAGAAAGGCACAGCTCCCACAAGAAGCAACTAAGGGCTTCAGAGTTAGTTTGGAAGTTTCAGAAAGTCTTTCTATAGCAGTGGTAAGTTTTCATCCAGTTCTTTTTTTTTTTAATATTTATTTATTTTATTTTATTTTATTTTATTTATTTTTGGCTGTGCCAGGTCTTAGCTGCGGCAGGCGAGCTCTTCACTGCAGCGTGAGGGCTTCTCTCTCTCTAGTTGAGGCGTGAGGGCTTCACTGTGCCGCGGCACGTGGGATCTTCAGGGACAGAACCCGCGTCCCCGGTGTTGGCAGGCGATGCTTTGCCACTGGACCACCGGGGCAGTCCCTTCATCTAGTTCTTACGCCAACAAAGTAGCCAGCCTAACACAGGAAGAGAAAGTAACTGTGGTTCTGGAAATCATTCCTGGGTATTTTAACTAAAAGTCTACTTTACAAAAAGGAAGGGAAACAGAGCCCGTCGTGCAGTTGCTAACTGCACTGCTTTTTGTAACAGGCTGGCTTTGCTACTAGACAGAGAAGTGGTAACCAAGACATCCCCAAAACGCAAATCGTGCTCTGGACGCAGTGTCACAGGCTCAGGTGGTCACTCCTCTCACATTGTTGTGCAATCATCATTACCATCCTTCTCCAGAACCTTTTTCATCTTTTCCAGCTCAAACTCTGTATCCATAAAACACTGACTCCCCATTGGCCCCTCTTCCCACTCCCTGGCAACTGCCATTCTACTTCCTGTCCCTATGAATTTAACTACTCTAAGTACCTCATGTTAAGTGGAGTCACACAGTATCGTCCTTTTGTGTCTAGCTTATTTCACTTAGCATAATGTCCTCAAGGTTCATCCATGTTGAAATGTGTCAGAATGTCCTTCCTTTTTAAGGCAGAATAATATTCCATTGTATTTTTATACCACATTTTGTTTACATATTCATCCACCAATGAACTCTTGGGTCATTTCCACCTTCTGGCAATTGAGGTTATTGCTTTTCTGAACATGGGTATACAAATAACTCTTCAAAACCTTGTCTTCAATTCTTTTGAGTATATACCCAGAAGGAGAATTGCTGAATCATATGGTAATTCTATCTTTGCTTTTTTGAGGAGCTGATGTACTGTTTTCTACAGTGGTTGTACCACTTTATATTCCCACCAACAATGCCCGAGTGTTCCAATTTCTCCACATACATGCCGCCACTTGTTGCTTTTTGAAGTTTTGTTTGTTTTGATAATAGCCATTCTATTGGGTGTGAAGTGGTGTCTCACTGTGGTTTTGATTTGCATTTCCCTAATGATTAGTGATATTGAGCATCTTTTCATGTGCATATTGGCCATTTGTTATATTCTTTGGAAAAATGTCTATTCAAGGCCTTTGCCTCAATTTTTAAATTGAGTTGTTTATTTTATGTTGTTGAATTATAGCAGTTCCTTATATATTCTGGTTATTACTTCCATGTCAGATATATGATTTGTAAATGTTTTCTCCCATTCTGTGGGTTGCTTTTTCATTCTGTTCATAGTGTCCTTTGATGTACAAAAATTTTAATTTTGATGAAGTCTAATTTATCTATTTATTCTTTTGTTGCCTGTGCTTTGTGTGTCATATTTAAGAAATCATAGCCAAATCTAATATCATGAAGTTTTCTCTATGTATTCTTCTTAGACTTTTATAGTCTTAGCTCTTACATTTAGGTCTTTTGAGTTAATTTTCATATCTGGTATAAGTTAAGGATCCAAATGCATTCTTTTGCACATGGATATCCAATTTTCCCAACACCGTATGTTGAAAAGACTATCCTTTCCCCATTGAATGCTCATGGCATCCCTGTGAAAAATCATTTGACCATGTATATGAGGGTTTATTTCTGGGCCCTCTATTCTATTCCACTGGTCTATATGTCTGTCTTTATGCTAGTACCACACTGTTTTGATTACTGTAGTTTGTAGTAAGTTTTGAAATCAGGACATGTGAGACCTCCAACTTTGTTCTTTTTCAAGACTGTTTTGGCTATTTTGGGTCCCTTGAGATTCCATATGAATTTTAGGATGGATTTTTCTATTTCTTCAAAAAAATTATTGGGATTTTGATAAGGATTGCATTGAATCTATAGATGGCTTGGATAGTGTTGACATCTTAAAAACATTAGGTCTTCTAATCCGAATATAGTTTGTCTTTCCACTTATTTGTGCCTTTTTAAATTTCTTTCAGCAATGTTTTGTAGTTTTCAGTACACAAGTCTTTTGCCTCCTAGGTTATGTTTATCCCTAGGTATTCTATTCTTTTTGATGCTATTGGAAATGAAATTGTTTTCTTAATTTCCTTTTCTGATCTTTTGTTGTTGGTGTGTAGAAATGCAATTGGTTTTTTTGTACATAGGTTTTTCATCTTGTGATTTTGCTGAATACATTTATTAGTTTGAATAGTTGTGTGTGTGTATATCTGTGGAATTTTTATATTTTATACATATGAGATCATTATAATCTGTGAACAGAGATAATTTTACTTCTTCCTTTCCAATTTGGATGCCTTTTATCTCTTTTTCTTGTCTAAATGATCTGACTTGAACTTTCAATACTATTCAGCAATACTGTGTTCAACAGAAGTGGCAAAAGCGAACATCCTTGTCTTGTTCCTGATCTTAGAGGATAAGCTTTCAGTCTTTCACCATTTAGTATGATCCTACCATTGAGTACAATGTGGGTTTTTCATATATGTCCTTTATTATATGAAGTAATTTCCTTCTATTCCTAGTTTGTTGAGTATTTTTATCATGAAAGGGTATTAAATTTTCTCAATGCTTTTTCTGCATTAATTGATATGATCATATTTTCCCCCTTCATACTGTTAATATGTTGTTGTATTGATTGATTTTTTTTGTATGTTGAACCATCTTTGTATTCCAGGATTAAATGGTATAATCCCACTGGGTCACGGTGTAATCCTTTTAATATGTTATGGAATTATGTTTGCTAGCATTTTGTTGAGGATTGTTGCATCAATAGTTATCAGGGATATTTATCTCCAGTTTTCTTTTCTTGTAGTGTCTTTGTCTGACTTGGACATCAGGGTAATGCTTGCCTCATAGAATGAGTTAGGAAGTGTTCCGCTCTCTTCAATTTTTTGGAAGCTTTTGAGAAGGGTTGGTGTTAATTCTTTTTTGTTTTTTTGGTGTTAATTCTTTACATGTTTGGTAAAATTCACCAGTGAATCTGGCCCAAGGCTTTTCTTTGTTAGGAGGTTTTTGGTTTCTGGTTCAACCTCCTTACTAGTAATAGTTCTGTTCAGATTTTCTATTTCTTCATGATTCAGTCTTGGTGAAGAGGAGCCACTTTGATAGCACCACTTAAGTATGGTAATCACAATCATGATTACCACTTGCTGAGCACTATTAATAGTTTAGGCGTGGTGCTAAATGCTTTACGTGGATTAGATCATTTGATCCTTCTAATCCTTCTACAATGTTAGCTTCTGATAATCCCAATCAATTCTCAGCTCAAAACCCTCCAATGGCTCTCTCATTCACTCAGAATAAAAATCAAGTCTTCACAGTAGCCCATAGGTCCTTTACAGAGTATGTCCCATTACCTCTCTGAACTCACCTCCTACTGATGGGGAAATTAAGACTCAGTGGAGTTAGGCATATGATCCATTTCCACTCTAAGGGTAACCTTTGCAGCAGGCTGGGAAGCTCAATTCAACCAAAGCATGACTTTCTTGGGCTGTACAGAACTCATGTTGCCAATAACTGAATAGCTGTTAATTCTGTTCTCCTTGTCTAGGCTCCACGCCCATCCTTCCTCTTCTCTTGGCACAGTCTCTGTTAAGACCTAGGATAGTTAATTAAGTGGGTTTCAGCTTCCTTGGTTAGAATCAGATTCCGGCTATGCTCTCTTGGCCATGTTAATTGGAATTTGGTGTTGGAGAGGCTACTGGATACCTATTAACAGAAAAACTCTTGGAGATATTCACCTCCATAGGCAACTGATCTCATTCAACAAATTAATTTTATTTTCAATGTCTTAAAGTTGCCTTGAAGTCAAGCCTTGGGAGTACCATCTGTAGAGGGCAGTGTTGCTTAGAAGCATATTGTAAACTTGTATGTAAACATCTATCACTCCCTCATCCCACCCTAACTCTGCATTCCCTTTATTTAAGCATCATTAGGGGCAACTGTGCTAGGCTGCATTTCTACTTTCTAGTACAAACTAGTGTTCCTGCATTTCTTTAGAATGAAATCTTCCCTTCTTTTTCCTATGGACCCTAATAGAAGAGAACAGAATTCTAGACTACCTATTAAAAAAAATACCCTATTAAGAAAGCTTTCTGCTAGACAGATGATTTGACATAAAAGCAATTCTAATAGAAAGCAACTTACAGACCCATGCAATCAAATGTTAGTTTTCTAGTTCCTTTTCATACTCTTAGCAAAATCACAAACTGCCCCCCTCGACACACACACGCCAACACCAACAAGGTGGGTATCTTAACAAGCTGGTGGGAATACCATACCATTCATTTTAAGCCCTGATAATTTCTTACACTATGTTTCTACTTTCAAAAGATGTTAAACATAGTGGCATGATAGTGCATGATATACCCAGTGTACTCAGACAGGAATTTTCCAATCCAGACATTCAGTTGCATCCCAACTGGAAAAGAGAGAGACAGCTTCTTGGATTCTCTTAGAATGAAATAAAATAAATAGTCCTCATAAAACCATGCAAATTTTACATCGAACCACTTTGACTATTGGAGACCATCCATAAAAGACGACATGATGGCAAAAATGCAAAATTTTCAGACAATTTAGAGCTGAGGGGCATATATGTTCCAAGCTAAGAAATAAAAGTTGAGCGCATAGGGGCTTCCCTGGTGGCGCAGTGGTTGAGAGTCCGCCTGCCGATACAGGGGACGCGGGTTCGTGCCCCGGTCCGGGAGGATCCCACATGCCACAGAGCGGCTGGGCCTGTGAGCCACGGCCGCTGAGCCTGTGCGTCCGGAGCCTGTGCTCCGCAACGGGAGAGGCCACAACAGTGAGAGGCCCGCGTACCGCAAAAAAAAAAAAAAAGTTGAGTGCATAATTTTAGCAAATTTTAAAGCATTGTTCTCAAGTGAGGTTTCTCCTGTGTTCACAGTTCAGATAAGAATTATATATATTTTCTGAGGTGGTGTTGATATGTTGGAGGGAGAGGTACAAAAGGAAGAGGTCAGCCCATTTCTGAGCCACACCTATTTCTAGCACATCAGAGAGAACCTGGCAATATGCCCATGACCTAGTTGATCCTTTGCCCTCCTTTTCACCGGTGGTTAATAAAAGAGCAGGGTTTACTTTGTTCATAGGCAATGGCCTGGGATTGTCTAACCAAAGAGTCACCAAGGAGATTCCAAGACCCACTTTCCCAAAATAACTGCTTCTGTAGAGTTGGGATTTCCATCCTCTTGATTATATAGTATGTAGTTGTCCTTTAGTCAAAAAATATCTGCTATTTCACTCGCTGAGTATACTGAAAACTTTAAAATTTCATATGCTCCAGGAACCATAGGGACTAGTTGAATGAATGTGCTACATCAATCATGGGAAGTTAAAGGCTTTTTCTCTAGCCAAGGATATGTGTTAACCTGATCTGAACTGCCTGTAGTTTTGCACTCACAGTTCCCCCTTTCCAAAGAAAATAGATCTCATCACGTTAACACTTTTTCCATTATGAGGTTGACACGCTCGCTTTTGTAATTCTGCACCAGGGGAGGTGAGAGTTTGGAAATTGGAGGCAATTAGAGGAAGAGGGAGTCTCCACAAAGGGCACAGGACCTGCTATGGGAAGTGTTTATGATTTTGTTGTGGGAGGCTGGTTTGTGGGTATCCCACATTCAGTTAAATGGAAAATGACAGCCCTGGCAACTGTTATATTTTTAGATAAAACAACACAGTCTTATAGAAAGTTCAAATGTGATATATGTATACCTATAATTAGAGCCAATTTAAAGTTATCTCTTTTAAAAAATCACTTATATATGGCCAAGTAATCTTCACCAAAGCCACGAAGGATACTCAATGGGGAAAAGACAGTCTCTCCAATAAATGGTGCTGGGAAAACTGGATATCTACATGCAAAAGAATGAAATTGGACCCTTATCTTACACCAAACACAAAGATCAACCCCAAATGAATTAAAGACTTAAATGTAAGACCTGAAACCTTAAATCTCCTAGAAGAAAACAGGGGAAAAACACTTGACATGGGCCTTGGCAATGAGTTTTTGGATTTGACATCAAAGCACAGGCAACAAAAGCAAAAATAAACAATTGGGGCCATATCAAACCAAAAAGCATATGCACAGCAAAGGAAACAATCAACAAAATTAAAAGGCAGCCTACAGATTGGCAGAAAATATTTGCAAATCATATATATGATAAGGGGCTAATAAAATATATAAGGAACTCATACAATTCAATAGCAAAAACCCCCCAAATAACCCAATTAAAAGATGGATAAAGGCCCTGTATAGACACTTCATCAAAGAAGACACACAAATGTCCAATAGGTACATGAAAAGAGGTTTAATATCACTAATCATCAAGGAAATGCAAACCACAATGAGATATCACTTCATACCTGTTAGGATGGCTATTATCAAGAAGCCAAAAGATAAATATTGGCAAGGATGTGGAGAAAAGAGAACCCTTATGCACAGTTGATGGGAGTGTAAATTGGTAAGCCATTATGGAAAACAGTATGGTGGTTCCTCAAAAAATTAAAAATAGAACTACCATATGATTCAGCAATTCCACTTCTGGGTATATATCCAAAGGAAATAAAATCACTACCTTGAAGAGATATCTGCACCCCCAGGATCACAGTGGGGTTATTCACAGTAGCCAAGACATGGAAACAACCCAAGTAACTGTCAATGAATGAATGGATAAAGATAATGGGACACACACACACACACAAAGGAATATTATTCAGCCTTAAAAACATGGAAATCCTGTCATCTGTGACAACATGGATAAACCTAAAGAACATTATGCTAAGTGAAATAAGCCAGACACAGAAAGACATATACTGCATGATCTCACTTATGTGTGGAGTTCAACTAAAAAAGCTGAACTCATAGTAATAGAGTGACTGTTGCCAGGGGTTGTGGGTAGTGGGGGAAAGGGGAGATGTTGATCAAAGGTACAAACTTTCAGTTTTAAGATGAATAAGTTCTGGAGACCTAATGGACAGCATGGTGACCATAGTTAATAATAACATACTATATCCTTGAAATTCACTAGGAGAGTAGATCTCAAGTGTTCTTACCACACACACAAAAAGAGGTAACTATGTGAGATGATGCATATGTCAGCTAATTGGGGTAATCATTTCTCAATGTATACAGATATCGACACATTACGTTGCATACCTGAAATATATACAATTTTCTGTTTGTCAATCACTCTTCAGTAAAGCTGGAATAAATCACTCTCCCTCATCTGCTTTCTGATGTACTGACTTAAGGGGGAAGGAAGGAGGCACTAGACCTGGGGCGTTGCTGGCCATCAGGAAGTGCTGGCCACCCCCTGCTTGTGAAAGATGGCTGTGAGAAAAATCATGTATGTAGAGGCCGAATAAATGGTGAGGTCTTGGGACTTCCCTGGTGGCACAGTGGTTAAGAATCCACCTGCCAACACAGGGGACACGGGTTCGATCCCTGGTCCGGAAAGATCCCACGAGCAACTAAGCCCGTGTGCCACAACTACTGAGCCTGAGCTCTAGAGCCCATGAGCCACAACTACTGAAGCCGGCGCGCCTGGAGCCTGTGTTCTGCAAAAAGAGAAGTGACCGCAATGAGAAGCCCGCGCACCGCAACAAAGAGAAGCCCGCACTCGCTGCAACTAGAGAAAGTCCGCGCACAGCAACGAAGACCCAACGCAGCCAAAAATAAATAAATAAAATATAAGTAAATTTTTTTGAAAAAGGGTGAGATCTTGTGTAAGGAAGCTCTTGAACAGGAACATCAATGCACATGCCCTAAACCAGTAATATCTGCTTTCTTACCCTCTTTGACTGAGCTGGATGTTTTAGGAGATACACACACAGGAAGCAGGAAGGAAGGAAGAGCAACTGAATAGACTCTGCTGTATAGTCAGGTGACGGCTCTCCTAGCTGGCTCTCCATCCCAGGGCTTTACCTAGGATTCCAGGAAGCCTGTCTCTGGACTGAGTCTCTGCCAGGACCCACCTAACCTGGATGTGTAATACTTGAGTCTCTGTAGGGAGAGGTACCTTGGTGTGGTGGTGTTGCAAGTTGACCTGAGCTATTTTGACCATTCAGAATTGTCCAGTAAACAGTGGTAGCCTCCAACAAGTAGAGGCACCTGGGGGCTCCATGTCTACCCATCCACAACTTGCTCCCCAGTGATGTGCTTCGCTAAAGAAGGTCTCACATGAATCCTGCCACGGGTACAAACATCTGTTGGCGAGAGCACACAAAAAGAGGCATCTTCCCTGACCCTGAATGCTGGAAGAAGTTCCCTAGCTCTTGTCCTTTTACGTAGTAGCCCTTGGCATGAACAGAATGATACATAGGAAGGTGACAGTATTCTAATGGCAAAACCAGCCAGCCACGCGAGTCAAATGGGGTGAAGAGCCCTCTGTTGGATGTGGGTCCAAGACCAACTGGAGTTTAAAATCCAGGATGTGATAAAGGAGTTGGACTTCTGAACTGGCCACCTTCTCATACTTCATTGTACAAAGGCAAAAACTCTGGTCAGTCAAGGACCTTGAATACCATTCATTTCACAAGGGAAAAATAATTTCCAACATCTCTTAGGCTAATAACAAATCCTCTAGTTGAGATGTAGCTAGCCTCATGTGGAACACTGGCTGTGGTCATCTCTGGAAGTAGATACCTGAATAGGGTGCTTCAAATACTAACTAAGCACCTCTGAGTGTAGCCTCCAAAACTTTCTTTGCTCTCAAGAAGGAACACAAGGAAAAATGTTCTGGAATTTGGCCTTTGGACATTGTTGGGTAAGGATGGGATGCTTGGCGCTGCTGTAGCCATCCTGTAAGTGGGTGAGGACACACTTGTAGATAAAAGCAAATAACCTTGAGATGGTGGAGTAGGAAGAAAGAACCTGGGTTCCTGAAGATGCCATGGAAGCACTTCAACTGCAACTCAATGTCCAGGGGATACAGATACTCAAAGTGTTTACGCCAAAGTATTAAAAATTAATTACAGATGTTTTAACAAGGGTGATCCAGACTGACTTACCTATCCCCGGGAAATTTCTAGGTGGTCTCACAGTCATCTCAAATTCAATGTGTGCAAAAATGAACTATCCTTCCTCCAAACCTCCTCTTCTTTGTATCACTTAGGATGCTTTTAGCTGTAAGAAACAGAAAAACTTAAACTTAGACGCTATGTAAACGTATTATGTCGCTTAAAAACAAGCCCCAAGGGTGGGTGGCTTTGGAATGGGTTGATTCAACAGTTCAATGAAGCCACGGAGCATCTAGTGTCTTCCATCTTTCTGCTTAGCCACCCGTGGCCTTGGCTTCACCAACGTGTGTTTCCCTTGGTGGTGATGAAATGGCTCCCAGTAGCAGCTGGGTCACGTGACTTCTCTCTCCCCCTCTAACCTCCCACACACTTTGGACAATCCCTCCTCATAATGTTATTGTTCTGTCCCCTTCTCTGTCACCATCCCCAATACCTAGTTCCAGGTTGGTGCCTTCTCCTGGGCTGGCCTAGGACTTGGTGTTTACCTCAAGTAAAGCACTTATTAACCTGCACCATATTTGTTCATATGTCTGGCTGTCCCACTAGGCTATCAGGAGCTTGAGGACAGGGGCTGTAGCCTTTTTCCTTTCTACCTATGATGGGCAGTGCCTAGAACAATGCCAGACAAATATTTGTTGAATAACTTGAAGGGTGAATCAGAAAAATCAAAATCAGGGGGGAGGTTTATTGTACATGAGCCTCACAGAGCCTTATCATTTCACCTTTGTTTAGTGTTGCCCATATCTTTGTGATCCATTCCTTGTTTTAGAAATGGATGGAAATAATTTAAGACCACACCAGAGAGTAGGGGTCAAGATATTTTCCCTTTGAAGGATGAACTGTTTATTACTCAGGTTTAAGACAAATGAGCCAGAAAAACTTATTTTGAAGTGAACTCTGCTAGAGGAAGCAGTTTTCTTTCAACTGTCCTTCTAGACTACTTTCTGGAGCCCTCAATGAATTCCCCACATGGCAAAGAACTAACCTCTTTATGCTTCTGTTTACCTATTTGCAAAATGAGAGTTTTTATTATTCTAGTGCCGTGTTGGAAAGAATGACTATTTATACAGAAATTTAAGAACTACAGGAGAAAATAGAGAATATTAATAACAAAACGATGACACCATTGAAACGGGAGCTGAAGAAAACAAAGAGATGCATTCACCTCATCACTGTCTGTGACTTTAATAGCATGTGGAGAAGTATATAGATAATCTTGTTCACATTATTAAGACCCTGAGCTGTATTAAAGACACTGTAATAGTGGCTTAAATTTCTTTTCACAATTCTGACTTTACAATGTTTTTGGCTGAAAGAAAAAACTTTTTTTTTTCTGATTTGCAAAGAACTCAGTATCTAAAAGATATTTTCAGTTAATCTGATTAAAGCATATGATTTTACACTTAATGGGTTACTTTCTAAATCAGAGATAAAAGCCAATGATGTACATATTATTGTCAAGTTAGAGGGCGTTAATGGAGAAAAAAAGTAATTTGATTTAACAAGGAACAAATCATTTCATTCAGCAGGTTATTTCTTCTGTGCCTTCAGTAGTTGGTGTGAAGTCTAACTTGGGAGCTTTAAAGTTTTCATTCATTCCTTGGTTCAACAAACATTAATGGGGGCCTAACACATGCTGGGTTAGCTGCTGACTTTGCCACAAAGAACCAAGCACTCATTTTGCCTTGGAGCTGCTTGCCGCGCTAGGACAGGAGTCAGGCAAAAAACACAACAACAAAAAACAAAGAAAACCAGCTGCAAAGTGAGGTCATCAATGCCAAAATGGCATTATCTCATTTCTACGGCTTATTGTTCAAAGCATTATACAATTATACACACTCTTTTCTTTCCCATCCAATGAAACGGCCATAAACCCAAATGATCACATATCAGTTTCTCATAATTACAGTCTCAAACTTTTCCCATTTTGCTGTCTCCTGTCTCCCCATTTCCATTGTGCCCTTTATCGTTCTTGTCTCTTTTTCTCCTGACTCACACTTATGCTTTGGCATTTCTGCTGTCACAGGGGGTCTCTATCTCTAAGATCGTTGATTCACTTAGTCATCGATTCATTCATTCATTGATTTATTCATTGATTCACACCTTTCAATTGTGCCAGGGACTCTTGTCAGTTCTGGAAAAACAAAAGGGAGAAGACGTACTTCTTTCTCTTAAGGAGCTTACCGTCTGACCGACAGAGACAGAAACTGCAGTAACAACGTTGGTGCCATGGTAGATGTATGATGTACTGAGCAGGAGGGCAGTGAATCAACACTGCATGAGAGCAGGGTCTCAAAGCTAGAAGGTGTTCGCCAGGTGAGCAAGGCAGAGAAAGGCAGTAGGTGGCCAAGAACCTGACTCCGATTAGCTTAAACAGGAAGGACATTTCTTTTTTATCTCACATAACTAGGTGTCCAGAGGTTGGCTGCCTTTGGAGTTGCTGAAAGAAGCAGAGGGGCACTTTCAGGCTCTGGGGCAGACCCTCTCATGTCACAAGCCCATTTAGCCCCCGGGGGGGATATTCATTTATCTCAAAGTGGATGGCTAGATTTTTTCAATGAAACTTTCATTAAGAAGTTAAGGAAACGGAGCAAATAAAGAGAGGGTTGAAATGAATGTTTACAGAGCAAAGAGATTCCCTTTTTAAATCCACTTGCAGGCCGTTTGTGTTCTGCTTTTCTTTCAGCTAACCTGGGAATGCGTGTCAGCAGTCCCAGCAGCCCAGCCCAGACTTTGAACTTCAGGTGAAAGTTTTGCATTCCTCTGCTCCTCAGGGACCAGCTTATTGGCACCTGCTGCAGATGGGAACCCCAGGCTGGGCATCTAGGGCATCCCTCCCCTCCTACCCCCTGCAGACATGCTCTGCTCTCTTGGAAGAAGACACATTCCCTGATGGCCTGTAAGGTATTTTCCTGGGCATGGAAGCACGAGCTCAGGCCTGTCTCCTAAATACCTCTTTGACTTCAGGTCTTTGAAATGATATTCTTATCCCAGGCTAGTTTTAAAATGCATGTTTGCTTCAGGTATTCACTAGCCAATTGTTACGGCCAATTCTTCACTTTAGATTTTCTGTACTTCCCGTGCTTGTGTGTGGCACCATCTTTCCTGCGTGACCATCTGGATTATAATTCATTGTCCCCAGAGGCCATGAGCAAAACCCCTCTTTGAGTTCCAAAGGCTCGCTGTTGAATGACCTACTGGATTGTTTATTCCTGTCTGAGGGAGCTTCCGATGGGTGGCTCATTTGCAGGACACAAATGACAAGTCCCCAGCCAAGGTTGACCAGCTCTCCCATTGTCTTTTTGGATCACGGAGGAGCTCAGTGAGGAGCAATCCTTCAGAAGCTAATTGCTAAGTTTTACAGCAGCAGAATTGCTTTACAAGGACAGTACCGAAACCAGACCTGATTCCCATGGATTCATTCCTTTATCCAACAAGTATTTAGCGAGAACGTGAAATGTGACCAGGCACCATTCTAGGAACTAGAGAGCCAACCCGTTGCGAAGAAAACAGCCCTTGTGGAGACTCCAGCCTACCGAGGGAGGCACACAATAAATAAGATAGACTAGTAAGTTATATAATATGTTACAGATAGTAATAACTGCAGGAGAGAAATGAAGCAAGGGAAAGGATGTAAAATGTTAGGGGTGAGGGGGTGCAGAAATTCTGGAGAGGGTGACCACAA
The DNA here is from genome assembly GCF_008692025.1 of Phocoena sinus. Taxonomy (NCBI): domain Eukaryota; kingdom Metazoa; phylum Chordata; class Mammalia; order Artiodactyla; family Phocoenidae; genus Phocoena; species Phocoena sinus. The sequence continues at coordinate 7,372,814 of NC_045764.1, forward strand.
AGGACCTTGCTCTTATTTGGGCTTGATGCCTGTCTTAGTCTGTTGGGGTTACTATAACAAAAGACTACAGACTATAAACAACAGAAATTTATTTATTATATAAATTTATTTGTTATATAAATTTATTAGAACAGGTTTATAAACAACAGAAATTTATTTCTCACAGTTCCAGATACTGGGGTTCTGAGAGCAGGGTGCCAGCATGGTCAGGTGAGGCCCGTCTTCCCAGTTAAGACTTCTTGCTGTGTCCTCCTCACATGGCGGAAGGGGCAAGGGAACTCTCTGGGGTCTCTTTTATAAGGGCATTAATCCCTTTCATGAGGGCTCCACCCTCATGACCTAATCACCTCCCAAAGGCACCACCCCCTAAGACCATCAGCTTGGGCATTAGGTTTTCAAATATGAATCTGGGGGTGGGGACACAAACGTTCAATACACAGCAATACCTATTTTGTGGTGGTCACTATTCCCATTGTTTACGCTGCTGTTTAACTGATAAACAGTTCCATCCCATTCTTTATCCCAGTTGTTCTCAACCCTGGCTGCATCTAGAATCATTTGGGGGAGGTTTTCTTTGTTTTTTTAATTGCTAATACTAATACTGACTAATAATTCTAGCACTCTCAGAATTTGTACTTAATGCATCAGAGCTGGGACTGTTGCATCAGTATTTTAAAAGCTCTCCCCAGAGAGATGCAACATGTAACAGCTTCTTTATTGTTCTTTTACCCTCACATTTTTTGAGATCCTTAAGGAAAACAATGCCCAGTACCAGATGTGAAGGATTCCTGATAATTCCTTTGTAAAGTGAATGGTGAAGCACAGCAAGAAGGAAAAAGGAAGTTTCTGTGATTTAGTTTGTTTTTTAAGTGACTATTTCCTACTCAGTAAGTCATGCCTTTTCAAATCTCCTTTGAAGCTTAAAACAAAAATCGCCCTGCCTATCAGCACTATATGTAGATGTATTTTCCCTCCTACCATGCAAATAGAATCAATGGCATCCTTCAAATACTAGGCTCAAAAGCATAGTTATATGCTTGGCAGCGAACTGGCAATCTTTCAAAATTCACCTTCAAGTTCCATGACTTGCCTCTCTAAGAAAGAAGGACCTAGAGGGCTTTATAAAGAGAAGAAGAAAGAGAATGGCTTTATCCTTCCTTCTTCGGAACCAGTTCCAACCGAATTATTTCCACCCTAACTGAGAGCTTGTTGTTTTTCCTTTACTATGACATTATCGGGAGACGACTCTGCCTGCTTTAAGAAACCCTCAATGCTACCACCCTCTCTTTGGCTGCTGGAAACTCTTTCCCCACAGTTTCCACTACATGACATAGCAATTATGAGGTCTGAGTCACACGTTGCCATCTCCCTGCAGAAATCATTAGGCAGTGGTTTCTTACATCCTGAGGAGTTCCCTCTTAATCTTTTTTTTTTTTTTTTTTTTTTTTGCGGTACGCGGGCCTCTCACTGTTGCGGCCTCTCCCGTTGCGGAGCACAGGCTCCAGACGCGCAGGCTCAGCGGCCATGGCTCACGGGCCCAGCCGCTCCGCGGCATGTGGGATCTTCCCGGACTGGGGCACGAACCCACGTCCCCTGCATCGGCAGGCGGACTCTCAACCACTGCGCCCCCAGGGAAGCCCCCCCAAAATTGCCCATTCTTACATTTTCTTTTATACGATGTGCTGTTTGAATGGCTAAGTTTGCGCGAGCCTTATTCACCCCATCTTAAGATCGGAGACCGTCACACACACAGAGGTCCCCAGACACAGGACAGGCTTACACACCATGGCACACATTCAGTTCCATTGGTATTGGCTGTTCATATCCTATACCAAAGGGTTACTAGAAGCCACGTGCCTTTGCACCTGGACTGGGCCTGGAGGGGAAGTAGAACTCTTATCTGAACATTTTGCAAGTGAAATGGGAAAGGGAAACCGTTGAGTGTGAAGCTGGGTCCCTTCCAGGCACTCTGTCCCTTCCAGAGTGTTCTCTTTGCAGAGATGAGTGAGGAGCAAAAGGGAAGAGACTCTGACGTCATTACGATTTGACGGGCCATAGGTTGAGTCCCTTTTTCCAGGCCTCACTTTCCAGGCTGCAGTAAAATGGCCTGAGCAAATGGGTCAGAGTCTCTGCAGAAGTCAGCTGCACCAGCAGACGGGGTATTGGGAAACCTGCGGGCTGGGAATGACATCAGCCTGAGATGGAAAAATCCGCCCTGGCCCAGTAAATATGAAAATAGGGAGACGGGTATTTCAAAAACCATTTGCAACCCAGAGCAAGAGAGGCTGTGGATTAGACCTCTTTTCTGATTCCTTTCCTTCTTTCTGCAATCTCCTTGTCTTCACAGCCACTGGGGAAGGCTTTCTGGTCCTGTTCACAGCCTACACCTTCTTTGGAGAGGGAGGTGGGAGCTCGGGCAGGTAGACTGCAGTCTAGATATGTTACAACCTCTTCTCAAGAACCTGACACTTACTTGCCCTCCTGTCCCTGCAGCTCTCAGCGCCACAGACCAGCGAGAGGGACACCCAGGGACAACTCTGGGGGCATCTGGGGGTGGTCTGGGGGAATTATGGACATCCCAGGACTTTCCACACTTTTTCAAAGGATTAGCATATCAGGTCACTCTACTCAACCTGCCTCCCGCAGGGCTCTGCTCAATGCTTGGCATCCCAGACTCATTCAGATGCCCCACTTTGGTGGCGGTCCCCCAGCCTGAACCGGTAAGCTCAAAAACTGTTGCAGAGGACCAGCTGTGCTATCAAACACGCTCGGGCCCTTGCAGGACAAGGACCATGTATGGGAAATTATATAAAAACCAAATGGTTTCCCAAAACATCCTCTAGTTTTCATGGCAAAGAGAGCTTCTTTAAAAGCCCACATGTGTGGGTTTGCTTTGGAACATTCTCTTGCTTGGGAGGGCTGGGGGTTGGGTCTCTGTGCTTGGATTCAACTTCTCTCTAGGGACCATAGGAAGGAAGGAAGGGAGCAGATGTGCACACCCCATCTGCCCAGCTGGGGCCCATCGTCCTCCCCTCATGACCTAGCAGATGTCCACCAGCATACGGGGCCAGCCCCCTCACAGATGAGCTGACACAGAAATGATGCGTTAGGCAGACCTGCTTCTAACATTTGCAGGATTGGAGCCAGAGTAAAAATGTCTGAGGTCAAGCTCCCCTTTTTGTGCCATCCCTGGTTCCTTCCTGTGCCCTGACGGAGCCTCTAACACATGCCTCTGGACCCCTCTGCCTGCAGATCCCAGTGCTATCCCATCCCTCCCCAAAGAGCCACCCTTTGAACTCTCTTTCTCCGCAGAGGTGCACACACTTGCCATGTGGTCCCTCAGGAGTCCAGACCTGAGAAAGAAGGCTCCACCTGGGTGGAATTCCTGGGTCCGGAGTCCCAGTGGTCTGCAAGGGGGAATGGGTGCTGGGTGGGCACATCGTCTGGCCCAGAACTCCTTGAGTGGAATTCTCTAGAGCAAAGTGCTACAGGCAGAGGCACTGCCTGTCTGGGTCCAAGGGCTTGATTCTGTGTCCTGAAGTTCCATGACATCCCTGGGATAATATCAGTGAAAGTTGTGTGCTGTGTTTGTACTTTTCATAGACTGGAATGTTCTCATCTTTGATAGCTTTACAGTGCTTTAAAAATGCTTTTCCAAAAAGAACAAAGCAGGAGGCATAACCCTCCCAGACTTCAGACTATACTACAAAGCTACAGTAATCATAACAATGTGGTACTGGCACAAAAACAGACATATGGATCAATGGAACAAATAGAGAGCCCAGAAATAAACCCACACACCTCTGGACTATTCATCGACAAAGGAGGCAAGAACATACACTGGGAAAAAGATAGTCTCTTCAGCAAATGGTGTTAGAAAAGTTGGACAGCCACATGTAAATCAATGAAGTAAGAACACTCCCTCACACCATACACAAAAATAAACTCAAGATGGCTTAAAGACTTAAATATAAGACATGACACCATAAAACTCCTAGAAGAGAACATAGGCAAAACATTCTCTGACATAAATAGTACCAATGTTTTCTTAGGTCTGTCTCCCAAAGCAATAGAAATGAAAGCAAAAGTAAACAAATAGGACCTAATCAAACTTACAAGCTTTTGCACAGCAAAGGAAACCATAAATGAAAAGACAACCTGCGGCCTAGGAGAAAATATTTGCAAATGATGCGACCAACGAGGGCTTACTTTCCAAAATACACAAACAGCTCATACAACTCAATAACAAAGAACAAACAACCCAATCAAAAAGTGGGCAGAAGACCTAAATAGACATTTCTCCAAAGAAGACATACAGATGGTCAATAGGCACATGAAAAGATACTCATCATCGCTAATTATTAGAGAAATGCAAATCAAAACTACAATGAGGTACCACCTCACACTGGTCAGAATGGCCATCATTTAAAAAGTCTACAAATAATAAATGTTGGAGAGGGTGTCAAGAAAAGGGAACCTCCTCACACTGCTGGGGGAATGTAAATTGGTGCAGCCATTATGGAAAACAGTATGGAGGTTCCTCAAAAAACTAAAAACAGAGTTGCCATATGATCCAGCAATTCCAGTTCTGGGCATATACCCAGACAAAACTATAATTTGAAAAGATACATGTATCCCTATGTTTGTAGCAGTAATATTTACAATAGCCAAGACATGAAAGCAACCTAAGTGTCCTTAACAGATGAATGGCTAAAGAAGATGTGGTATAGATATAGGATAGAATATTATTCAACAATAAAAAAGAATGAAATAATGTCATTTGCAGCAACGTGGATGGACCTAGAGATTATTACATTAAGTGAAGTAAGCTAAAAACAAAGACAAATATCATATGATATCACTTATATGTGGAAGCTAAAATACGTCACAAATGAACATATCTTTGAAACAGAAATAGACTCACAGACAGAGAGAACAGACTTGCAGTTGCCAAGGGGGAGGGGTGGGAGGGGAGGGAAGGATTGGGAGTTTGGGATGAGCAGATGCAAACTATTATATATAGAATGGATAAACAATGAGGTCCTACTGTCTAGCACAGGGAAATATATTCAATATCCTGTGATAAAGCATAATGGGAAAGAATATGAAAAAGAATATATGTTTGTATAACTGAATCACTTTGCTGTACAGCAGAAATTAACATTGTAAATCAACTATACCTCAATAAAATTTTTTAAAAAATGCTTTTCCAGGGAATTGGTGTTGGTCTTTCCATTATGATACAGCTCCGTTGGTTTCCACTGATGTCCTAAGTCTCAAGAGACAGGCCACAGGTGACAGTCAGTAGTTATCCCAGGGAGGATGCATTTAGAAGACTTTCATGAATGAGTGCAATTTGTTTCCATAAGAAAGGTCCTGGAGATGGTACCAATGGATTTTCATACTAGCCTTGCCTCCAATTGTTCTCCTGGCTCCAGGTGGTCTTTTCCTAGGTGTTCCCCTTATATGAGCTGTTCACTTGCATCTTTCCATGTTCCCAAGTGCCCTGGCTCTTCAGGATGACCACCGAGGTGCCTCATCCATGACTGGCTTCCATGATGGGGTTAGACCTTTCTTTTCTTCCCTCTTTCCTATCTGAGGTTTCATTCCCTCAAGGTCTGCTGTTTGTGGATGTGTTAGTGGCTGTTAATAATAATCCTTCCCATGACACATTTGCATTGTCATAAGTGGTTCTGGAACGATGCCTTATCACAAAGACATTACTGCTGGTGATTCTAGGCACCCCAGGAGGGAGGGTATTATTGGGAGGGGGTGGGGTCTTGATGCCTCTGCTCCCTGGGGTAGAAGAAGCCAATGGTGAGAAATCATCCAGCTAGAACGAGGCTGGCAGAGAGCAACTACTGTCCTTCTGACTCATTTCACATCGCTGGGAAGACCTCACTATGCCTGGGACATGAACTGTGGTCATGCCTCAATTCTGAGAAGGCCATTACATTATTTATTTGGGCAGGGAGTAAGAGTGCTGGCACCAGGGGAAACCGTTATATGATGAAGTGTTTTTTACTTAACAGATGGACTCATAGTCTAGCCTTGATCTACAGAGTAGATTTTGATGAGGGACTCGTATCTCAGAAGCCAGGTTGATTGAGAGGGGAAGGGGGTGTCCGGGCAATGCCAAAAGGCAAGGATCTCGTTGAAGGCTGCTAAGCCAACAGCACATTGGATCACGTGAGCAGGGGAAGACTTCCTGCTCACCAGCCACCCTTCGGAGTGTCACTCAGGTTCCAAGACCTCGGCCAAGCTGGCTTCCAAGAGGCTGGCAGATCACATGGTCTGGGCTTTTGTTTCCCCTTAATGGCATTGTTCCCTGGCTTACAAACACAGCCATTCCACCCCTGTGACTCCTTCCCAGAGAGGCTGGCTGGAACCAAACCCCAGCTCCCTCATGAACTCTAATAAGTCTCATCTGGTGCTAAACTCTAAGCACACCGCAGAACAGGAAGGATTTGACTCCAGGACAAGGACTCGGATTTTTTTTTTCTTTTTTTTCTTAAAGGAAAGTTACTCTGGATCCCAATGGTATAATCAGATCTATTCTTACCCCTTGTTTTGAAGAAGGACGGGGTAAAATCCAGGCCAGCTGGCACTCGAGCAAGCAGCTCACACAGGGCCACTTGGGACGGCTGAGGCTTTGATGTCCCTGCAGTTTCACCTAGTTTCCTTTGTGCTGCATCTCCGTTAGATGCTGTACCTTTGAAACCTCTGGGTACCAGTCAGAGTTTGTAGTTGCAAGCAACAGAAATTAACTCTGGTCGATTGAAACAAAACTGATCAAAGGATAGCTGTGTAGCTTATAGAGGAGCTGGAATTCGGTTCTGGCCTACACAGCCTGGAACGACACTCCAAACTGTGCCGTAGAACTGGTCCTGTGAAGACCACCACTAGCGTAGGTGGTGTGGCCACCACTAGCGTAGGTGGTGTGGCCACCGCTAGCACAGGTGCTGCAGCCTGCTCCTCTGGTTCTGCTGGCTCTGGATACTGCCTGCTGCTACTAGCACCACTGCTGTTGCTGGCAAGGGGTACAAATTTGCCTGATGGCCCCTCTTTCCAGTTCCAGCTGTCTTAAGCTGCTAGCTTCCCATTCAAGGTCTTGGGGGAGGGGGCGAGCATCTGATTGCAGGAAGTCAGGGTAGAGTCTCTGCCATAGCTACAGGTAAGACTGGGATAATGAGCTACTGCATCAACAGTGGCAGGCAGACCCTACTCCCACTGAGACTCAAAGTCCCTAGATGTGGGAGGGTCAGATACCGGGTGGCCAGAAAGAATGACCAACGTCCACTACTCTCTATTAGATCTAACCTTGACCCTCACGTACTCACTCCCAGCTTAAAGACATTCATTCACTCAACGTACATTTGCTGAACACTTGTTAAGAGCCAGGCATTGGGATAACTTTGTGTGGGACGGGGTGGATTATAGAGATAATAGAGAATGACCTTCTTCTCAATAGCCACCGATCTAGGTGGAAAGGTAGACAAAACAGAATAAGAAAGGTGTAGTAGGTGCTTTGACAGAGTGAGCACTGGGGCACCTAATCAGGGGAGGTAACACAGAAATTAAATCTTGAGGACTAAGTGGGAATTGCCAGGGCAAAGGCAGGTGAGGGTGTTTCAGGAAGAGGAACTTCATTGCAGCTGTGGATGGTTGCAGGGAGGGGCCAGGTTGGGGCTGAGGGTGGAGTGACAGACAGATCATAAAAGCTTTGCACACCTCACTGAGGAGCTTGGATCTTATATTGAAGATTGTGGGGAATCACTGGGGAATTTTAAGGAAAATCAATTTAGAAACACCACTTTGTCATGGCAATCGCAGGCAACAAGACTAAATGTAAAGACTTTCACTTTAGGAAGTTACAGGAGTCTAGGGACGAAATAGCGACAGAGAGATCCAAGAATAAAATAATTTAGGAAATGTTTCGGAGGTGGAATTGACAGGATTTGGTCACTGATTAAATGTGGGATTTATCGATATAAGAGGAAGAGAAGTTACAGATGACTTGCAGGTTCATGGGCTGGGCAATTATCAGGAAAGTGATGTCATAAATTTGGAGGAGAGAGGATGTGTTTGATTTTGGAAATGTTGAGATCGAGGTGCCTATAAGGCATCGGAGTAGAAAGACCTGGGAGGCAGAGGAGCACGCAGAGCTGAACTTCAAGAAAGAGGGCTAAGGTGGAGATGGAGGTTGGAGACTGTCACCATCGTGGTCGTTGTCAAAGTCATAGCGATGCTGCTATCACTCAGGGAGAATCAAGAGAGAGCAGAGGTGGGGAGGAGGCCCAGGGATACCATGTGGGTGTGGATCATCAGTGATTCGAGAAGACAGTAAAGAGAGTCTGTGAAGCAACAGAGAAGGGTCAAAGCGACAGAGGCAGGAAGAAGACCTGAGGAGTGCGAAAGCCGAAGGAAGAAAGGTTTTCAAGGAGGAGGAAGTAGAAAAGGTCAAGAGACACAAGCACTAAAATGTGCATGTGGTTTTGGTGGGAAGACGCCATTGGTGACCTTTATGAGAACTGTTTCGATGGGTGGTGGCCGTCAGTATTACAGTGAGTCTAGGAGAGAAGGAAGGTGAGACCGTGGAGATGAGGAGTACAGAGTATTTTCCAGGAAGTCTGATTATGGGAGAGGAGGGATGAGACAGGGCAGGAGCTAAGGGGTAATATAGGATCCAGGGAGGAATTGCTAAAATCTGGCCGTCACTCCCTTTCCAGCATTTTATTACCAGATACTGATCTTCGAATGTATGCAATCTACTGCCCCTCTTCCCTTTGCCTCCCATCAAGAATGAACAGAGAACTCACCCAGCATTTAATAAATACTTAGGGAACACCTCTGACAGTCCAGGTACCGTTTAGGTTCACTGGTAAACAAAATAGACAGTGATTGCTGCCCCTCATTAAGCCCAGATTTCCCCAGGGAGAGCATAATAAAGAAATAAATTATACAGTATGTAATTGATAAAATGCTAGGGAAGAAGAGAAGAAGCAGGCAAGGTAAGGGGGAACGGGAGTGCCTCCTGGGTGCCATGCAATTGACACGTTCAGCGGTCTGGTCGGAAAAGGCATCACTGCTCTTGACGCCTGACTTGTGTCTTGCTCCCCGGGCCTGACTGTCCTGACAATCTGTTCAGTACTGCAGCTCCCACCTGGCTCTTGCCATTCCCCCTCCGCTAGTCTGGAGTCCTGCCCCGGAGCCCTCACCTGGCGCCCCGATCGTGGCTGGCATACTGCCCACCACTGCTCCGATCACCAGAGCCGCGGCAGCTCCACCCTGGTGCTGCCTGCCCACTGGAAAGCCCTAACATCCCTTGCTGATGGCTGTCGGACCTCAGCGGGTCCTGTCATCATGTTTGCATGTTGTTTCTTGACCGCCAAGCTGGATTTCCTCCCAAAACGTATCAGGACTTTTTGTGATTACAAGTGACAGAAAATGAACTCAAGTTTGCTCAGGCTGAAAAGAGAATATATTGCCTTGTGGATGTATAGTCGAGGGGCTAGGCTAATTTGGGGCATAGCTATATGTCATCAAGACTCTCTCTAGTTTTAAAAATAGACCTTAATTTTTAGAGCAATTTTAGGTTTATAAGAAATTGAGTGACAGTACAGAGTCTCTACATACCCCCTCTTCCCACCCTTCCCCCCCACTCCCCTCCCCCTCAGCTTCCCCTATTATTAACATCTTGCCTTGGCATGGTACATTGGTAACAACTGATGGACCAATATTGATATATTATTATTTTAAAATTATTATTATTTTTTGAGGTGGACCACTTTAAAAGTCTTTATTGAATTTGCTACAATATTGCTTGTTTTGTGTTTTGGTTTTTTGGCCACAAGGCATGTGGGATCTTAGCTCCCCGACCAGGGATCGAACCCACACCCCCCTGCATTGGGAGGTGAAGTCTTAACCACTGGACACCAGGGAAGTCCCTGATATATTATTATTAACTAAGTCTATTGTTTCATTAAGGCTTACTCTGTTTTGTACATTCTATGGGTTTTGAAACACGTATAATGATATATATCCACCAGTATAATATCACATAGACTAGTTTCACTGCCCTAAAAATGCCCTGCGTTCCACCTATTCATCCCTCCTGCCCTCCTTCTACCTGAAGCCTTCTATAGTCTTGCCTTTTCCAGAAAGCCATATAGTTGGAATTCCATCATACGTAGCCTTTAGCCCTTTCATACTGGTTTCTTTCATTTGGCAATAAGCATTTAAGTCTCCTACAAGTCTTATTGTACCTTGATAGCTCATTTCTTTTCATACCCGAGTAGTGGAGTCCATTGTATGCACATAACTCGGTTTCTTTTTTCATTCACCGATTGAAGGAAGTCTTGGTTGTTTCTAATCCAGGGCAATTGAGAATAAAGCTGCCACAGACATTCGTGTGCAGGTGTTTGTGTGAACATAAGTTTCTAACTCACTAGGAGCACAACTGTTGGAGCACATTGTAAGAGTATGTTTAGCTGTGTAAGAAACTACCAAGCTGTATGCCAAAGTGGCTGTAATTTTGCAGTCCCACCAGTCATGAATGAGTTCTTATGCCTCCGCATCCTTGCCAGCACTTGGTGGTGTCGGTGTTTGGGTCTTAGGCATTTAGCTGAATAGTCCAGGGGATGCACTAACTTTCGGCACAGCTGGATGTCGAGTTAGGACATGAAGACTCTGACTTGCTCTTCTGCTCTTCTGCTTTCCTTTCCCCCAGGGCAGCTCCATTCTCCTGCAGGGATCTACCTTGTGGTAACTCTCGATGGCTCTAGGATTAACGCCCACACTCAAGTCCGGTATAAGGAGGATACCTCTTTCCCAGTCATTTTAGAACTCGAATCACATATCTAGCCTTGAAACAATTCTTGGGGCCAAACAACTGACATCTTTTTCTTTCATTCATTCATCCTGAGCACCTCCTACGTGCCAGGCACATTCTAGGCACTGAGGATGACTGGTCAGTCCCAAACCACATGTTCCAGGGGTAAAGTCTATTCTCTACCCGAACCGCGGGAACTGAGAACTGAGGATGTAAGGTGCCCCCAGGGTGCTGCTGCCAGAAGACAGCTGGTCGGATCATGGATGCTGGGCTGGAAAAACCACTGCTGATTGTGCCCACGGAGCTTGCCCGACCCAGCGGGGGGCTGCAGTTCTGCGGCAGTTTCTCCAAATCCACCAATTGCCTGGGCCCTTTCTGGCCAGACCCTGAGGCAGGACATGTGGTAGTTTGATATTCCCGCCATGGAGAGGTGGAGGCTGTTCCCCCCAAACCCTTTGAAACCGGACCACTCTGTGACTGCTTTCACTAACAGCAGGATGGAAGGGGTGTTCTTCTTCTGCACGGACTGGCAGCTTTTGTCTTGGTCTTTGGAAGCCACTCACCATGTTAGAAGGATGAATACCCTGAGACCACCATGCTGGGAGAATTCTAAGCCACGAGAAGGGGTCCAGGGGGATGAGAAGCCACTTGGAGAGGGGCTCCCCAATGTGTGGGTGAGGAAGCCACCTGGGAAGGGGGTCCTCCAGCCCCAGCTACCCCAGCTGATGCATGTGGATCAGAGCTCAACAGCCCAGCTGAGAACTTTCTAAACTCCTGACCCACAAACTTGTGAGAGAAATAAAATAGTTGCTTTAAGCCACTAGTTTTGGGGTTGTTTGTTACGTAGCAATAATACCCAGAACAGACAGCAGCTAGTATAGTATGGTAATCAACTGAAACTGAGCACACCAACCCATTCGGCCCAGGTCAGTCGTCAGCCTTCCTGTCTGGACACCTCGCCTTTACTAGCCCTGCGGGCAGCCCTGCAGGTGCTGTTGACCTCATTCTGTATTGACTCACCTAACCTCCTTTCTCAGAGGTATGTGACACGCTTCAAGCTACCCAGAAACAGGCTACGGCTGGGAATCTGGAGGGAATGTTTTGGAGCTAAAAGGGCCCTGGGAGACCATCTCATTTTACAGAGGAGATTTAAAGAGACCTAAAAAAGTTGGGGGTGTGGCTGTGGTCAGGAAGAAGAGCCTGGCCTGCAGCCCAAGATCATGGCCACTTACACTGCTTTCCAGTCCACACTCACTTATCTGTACAAACAGTGGGCTCAGTTGGTGGTGTAGATAATTCCAACTTTGCTCTGAAACACACTTTATCTCTTCCCTAACTCCCATCCCCAACGAACTCACTATTCTGATTGCTCTATCTCATCTAATTTAAGATTATTTGAAGACAACCCAGGCTCTGGAGTTGACTGTGGATTCAGATCCCAATTCAGACGTTTATTACCTTTGTAATAAGATACTTAGATTTCCCACGTTTCAGCTTCCTTAGCTGTAGAATGGGGAAATCTTCCTCCCTGGGGTTTTGTACATCTGTAGGTATAGCTATTGTGAAGTTCCAGCGAGGGCCTGCACATAGACTGTTTCTCCCAACACCGGCACGGGGTAAATGCTCCATACGGAGGTACCAGCTACTGCCGAGTGTCATGGGAATCAAATGCCTAGAAACAGAGCTTTTGCCTGTGAACAGGTTCAGTCCCAAGGTGGTCAGCATGTCTGACAACATCGCCATCCGTCAGTGGGGTAAATGGCATTTTCAGATGAGGAAAAAAGATGAACTGAGGCATGGGGCTGGTGCCTGGTCCCAGTGAAGCCAACGGGCTGGTTGGGGAAAGAGCAGTGCCGCACGGGGATGGGCTGGCCCATCGGCCTGGGGAGCATTTTCAGAGGGGCCTCTTGGTCGGGGAAGATAAAGTTATCTTAGACCATTTCCCTGTGGAAATAAAATGCTTCTCCTGACAAAAGGAAGGGCTTTTCTTCATTCTTCTCCCCTCTCTTCTCCCACTTCCTTTTTCTCCCCATGGCATCCCAACCCCAATTCTGTGATAGACGAATAAAAGAGAAACCATATGAGCAAAACAAAAGGGCCTCCTGTCAAGCAGGGATGAACGGCCTCTCTCAGCTGCTTCCCCACAGCCCTGACAAGGTTTCTGGCTCCCTTGTGCTCTGGGCTTTACTCTGGCTCACTTGCTTCTTTGCCTGCCTTATGACTCCCTCCCTTATTCCTTGTCCTTCTGTGGGTTCACAGAACTTCCCACTCCTCACGCTTTCTCAGGCAGGGAGGTCTTTCCCCAGGCTGTCCACACAGCCACCTGGTGCTGGCTTCCGAATGGAGTGCCCAGGCTCACATCATCAAGACGCCAGTGGATCCCTCTGCAGCTTTAAGCCACCACGTTCACTCCCTATTTTACGGGCAATGTTTCCCATGGTATGCATTTAAAATCTATTTTTAGCTGACCCTTTCAGAATTACAGCATTGACTGTCCTGAAATAATGCTGCATGCTTGTGAGGGGCCATAAATCCCAGTAATAGTTACCCCTGGCCAAAGTTAAAGTGTCGGAGGTGAATAGTTACTGATTTATGATGTTTGTACTTAGTAAAGGATTTTAGTGTATCTTGGACTTAGAACTGAGTATTGACTGATAGCGCCAGTGAGGAGAACTGAGTGATAATGGGGTTTGAGTTTCTTGGTAGCAGACTTACTGTGCTTATATAAAGTATTGTTCAGTTTAGCACAACAGGATGGTGAAGGATATACAAATGGATAGAGATTTAATTGTGAGTCTATAAGAAAGCTGTCGCAAACAGTTTGGGTTGTCCCTTAGACAGGGGGTGGGGGGTGGAGTGGAGTAAGGGAGAGGCGGATTACTCTTCATCAGAGACCTGCTGAAAGTAGGTTGACGAATTTACATCAAGATACCATTTCTTGGGCTTCCCTGGTGGCGCAGTGGTTGAGAGCCTGCCTGCCGATGCATGGGACGTGGGTTCTCGCCCCGGTCCGGGAAGATCCCACATGCCGCGGAGCGGCTGGGCCAGTGAGCCATGGCCGCTGAGCCTGCGCGTCCGGAGCCTGTGCTCCGCAACGAGAAAGGCCACAACAGTGAGAGGCCCGCGTACCGCAAAAAAAAAAAAAAAGATACCATTTCTTTTAACTTCCAGCAGCAACATAGCGGAGCACGAGTTTTGGAGTCATCATCTGTTTATTTAGCTATTATTATCTCTTTGTTGTTTTCTTCACTCTTCCATTAATTTGTCTACTCACTCGTTCAACAGATATTTACAGACTAGTGCCAAGCCCTGAGCTATGTAAAATACAGGCAGACCTCATTTTATTGTACTTCCCTTTATTGTGCTTCACAGATACTGTGTTTTTTACAGGTTTCTGGTAACTCTAAGCAGGTCTTTCAGAGCCATTTTTCCAACAGCAATAGCTAGCTCACTTCATGTCTCTGTGTCACATTCTGGTAATTGGTGCAATATTCCAGTCCAGTGCTTAGGACTCCATGCGCTCACTGCTGAGGATGTGGGTTCGATCCCTGGTCGGGGGACTAAAATCCCACAGCATGCCCCCACCACCACCACAAAAAAACAAACAAAAAAGAAATTGCCACCCTGCTCAACCAGCAGCTGTCAACACCGAGGCAAGACCTTCCACCACCAAAAAGATTACAACTGGCTAAAGGCTCAGATGATGGCTAGTATTGTTAGCAATAAAGGATTTTTTTTTTTTTTTTGATACGCGGGCCTCTCACTGTTGTGGCCTCTCCCGTTGCGGAGCACAGGCTCCGGACGCACAGGCTCGGCGGCCATGGCCCACGGGACCAGCCGCTCCGCGGCATGTGGGATCTTCCCGGACCGGGGAACGAACCCGTGTCCCGTACATCGGCAGGCGGACCCTCAACCACTGCGCCACCAGGGAAGCCCCATAAAGGATTTTTTAATTAAGGTGTGTATACTGGGTTTTTTTTAGACATAATGCTATTGCACACCTAACAGACTACAGTAGAGTAAAAACGTAACTTTTATATGCACTGGGAAACCAAAAAAATTGTGTGACTCACTTTATTGCGATATTCCCTTTATCACAGTGGTCTGGAACCAAACCTGCAATACCTCTGAGGTGATACAGGAAGATTCAATCATACCTGTTGAACCACTGGCAGAACAACTGTTAAGTCCAAATACTTCTTCAGTTATTCTGGCCTCACTCTCTATGTTGACAATCTAGAGATTGTTCTTCCATGGTGTCAAGACCCCCAGTCTCCTCCCCAACCATATTTTCTCCCCACATAGCTTTTTCCCTTTGCTATCCGGGGTGTATCACTTCTAGTGTTCTTTTGCCAATGCCTTCAACATCCTTGCCTGCTGAACAAAGTCCACAGCAGCAGCTGGCAGACCCATAAGTTGGATTATTCCAGCCATCCACTTTCTCCAGTTCCGCATGTGAGTATCTGAGAATTGCTGGGGGAAGTTACAATCAACCGTGGCTGTCACTAAAGCCATCCAGCCACATGTTCTGTGTGCCAGACACAGTTTAAGCACTGGTGTAGCAGTTGGCAAGACAGCTGAGTTCCTGTGCCCGTGGAGCTTATGTTCTTGTGGGGAGACAAACGAGAAAGAGGGAATAAATAAAAATGTGACAGTCATAATTTCCCTGCAGAGAATCAAACTACATTGTTGTGAAAGCCAGTGACCAAATGGCCATCCTAAATTACGTATCCTACGTGTCCTAAGTTAGGTGTTGAGAGAAGGCCTCTCAGACGTGGTGACTTTTGGGGTGAGATCTGAGTGAAGAGAAGGAGCTGGGGATCAGGGGAACAACCTTCCCAGTGAGGAAAAGGACTGGTACCAGTGCCCTGGGAATGAGCTGCGTAGACTCAAGAAGGAGGCCCAGAGGCAGCCAGAGCTGCGTAGACTCAAGAAGGAGGCCCAGAGGCAGCCAGAGCTCCGTGCACAAGAGACGAAGTTCAGAGGCAGGTAGTGGCCAGATAAGAAACGGGGCTTTGTGATACGTGCACCCCAGCATTCATAGCTTGCATTACTTGCAACTGCGAAGATATGGAAGCAACCTAAGTGCCCATCAGCAGATGAATGGCTAAAGAAGATGTGGTGCACATATACAATGAACTACTACTCAGCCGTAAAAAAGAACGAAATTTTGCCATTTGCAGCAACATGGATGGACCTGGAGGGCGTTATGCTAAGTGAAATGAGTCATACAGAGAAAGACAAATACTGTATGATATCACTTATATATGAAATCTAAAAAATACAACAAACTAGTGAATATAACAAAAAAAGAAGCAGACGCACAGATATAGAGAACAAACTAGTGGTTACCAGTGGGGAGAGGGAAGTGGGGAGGGGCAAGATAGGGGTAGGGGATTAAGAGGTACAAACTACTATGTATAAAATAAGCCACAGGATATACATTGGATACATTGTACAACACAAGGAATATAGCCAATATTTTACAATAACTATAAGTGTAGTATAACCTTTAAAAATTGTGAATCACTATACTGTACACCTGTAACTTATATAATATGGTACAGCAACTATACTTCAATAAAAACAGAAACAAACAAACAAAAAAAAACCCCAGGGTTTTATAAGCCAGAAAAAGAGTTTGGACTTTAATGGAAATTTGAAGGAAGTTTTAAGCAAGCACATGATATGGTCTGATTTCCATTTCTAAAACCTTGGCTGCAATGTAGAGAAAGAATTGAGGAGGACGAAAGTGGAGGCAAGGAGACATTTAGGTCATGTCAGTAGCCCTGAGATAGGGTGATATGACTTAGAGAAGAAGCTAATAGGGGGACTGCGGAGAAGTGGACAGACTCAGATCAGATTTTGGAATCAAAAGGACTCACAGACGAGTGAGTGGTGAGGGGGTAGAAGGTGAGATAACACTTAGGTGTGGAGATCGAACAATTAGGTGGGTGGTGGTGGTATTTATGTATGTGAGGAAATTTAAGGAAGATAAGGTTGGAAATACCAAGCATCTCCCAATTCTACTTCTAAGAATATACCCAATAGGAATGAGAGCTTATAGCCACCAAAAGACATGTGTGAGCGTGTTCCCAGCAGCTTTCTTCATAATGACCCAAACTGTAAGTAACCTAAATGCCCATCTACAGGGGGATGGATAAATACATTGTGATGTATTCACACACAGCAATGAAAAAGATCAAACAGTGGATACACACAATGACGTGAAAGAACCTCACATTGTCTTGAGTGAGAGAAGCCAGACTCAATTTATATGAAGTTCAAGAACAGGCAAAACTAATCAACAGTGTTAGAAATCAGAAGAGTGATTCCTTCTGGAGGGGCAGAAGCATTGGCTGGAAGAGGCATGAGGGAATTTTCTGGTCTGGTGGAAACATCTGAATCTAGGTGGTGCTTCTCCAGGGGTATAATTCATCGAGCTACTGATTAGTGTTAACTATGTCAATTATGTCTCAACTTAAAACATACTTTTCTTTTTGCCATATTAAGTTTAAGATACTTATTAGACCTCCAAAGATGTCAAGTAATCAATCGGATGTAGAAGTCTGCAGTTCCAGTAAGACGTCAGATTGGGAAAGATTTTTTTTTTCAAGTTAACTATCTGGAGGTATAATTTATATATCATAAGATTTATCCATTTTAAGTGTAAATTCAATGATTTTTAGTAAGTAACCTGAGTTGCATAACCACAATCCACTTTTAGAACATAAATTTTAGCACCACAATCAGATCCCTCACGCCCACGTACACTTAATCTCTGTTCCCACTCTCAGCCCCTGGCAACCACTAATCTTTCTGTATTCACAGATTTGTCTTTTCTGGACATTTATTTGATCTTTTGTGTCTGGTTTCTTTCACCTAGCATAATGTTTCTGAAGTTCATCTGTGTTTTAACATATATCAGTACTTCACTCCTTTTTCATTGCTGAATAATATTCTACTGCCTTGTAATGCCACATTTGGTGTATCCATTCACCAGGTCATAGACATTTGAGTTGTTTCTCCTTTTGGGCTGTTGTAAGTAATGCTGCTATGAACAGTCACATACAAGTCTTCGTATAATGTATGTTTTCCTTTCTTTTGGGTTGATACCTAGGAGTCGAGTTGCTGGGTCATATAAACGTACATATAACGTTGTAAGAAACTGTCAAACTCTTTTCAAAACGGCTGCACCACTTTTCATCCACACCAGCAATGCCCGAGCACTCTGATTTTTCCACATGCTAACACTTGTGATTGTATGTCTTCTTGATTATAGCCATCCTTCGTGTGAAGGGTGTGAAGTGTCATCTCATTATGGTTTTAATTTGCACGGCTGTAGTGAGCCATTGATATTGAGTGTGTCTTCACAGGAAATAAAGATCAGAAGGTCACGGGCATAGAATTATTATTAAACATAAAAAGTATTTAAATGCTGGACATCCTTGGCAGTCCAGTGGCTAAGACTCTGCGCTTCCAATGCAGGGGGCATGGGTTCGATTCCTGGTCGGGGAACTAAGATCCCACATGCCGCGTGGCATGGCTCCCCCCACAAAAAAAGATCTAGATATTTAAAGATGATTAAAAATCACAGGGGTGGATGAGATCACCTAGGAAGTGTGTTGCTAGAGAAGAGAAAGTGGCCAAGGGCAGAGCAATGAATTCTCCAACATGTCAAGGTCAGATGGAGGAGGAGCTGGCAGAAGTCACTGGAGACGAACGGCCAAAGTAACAGGAGGACAATTCCCTTAGCCCTCAAGGAGGTCCGTCCTTCGGCGCATCCTGCCCACACCGCCATGTTATTCCTCGTGAAATATAAATCTGACCATTTCAGTCCCTCTTTAAAATTCAACATCAGATCTCTTCGTGTGGCCCTAGAGGGTTTTCCACTATCTGGTCCCACTTATATCTGCAGCCCTATCTCTTGCTACCCTTATGTAAACATTCTAGACAACAGTAACACTAAACCACACTCGAGAGTGTTTTGCTCTTTTACATTTCTGCATTTTTGCACATATACTTCCCTCGGGTGGGACCTGTCTTGTTCATCGCCATCTTGTCCGATTCCTCACATCTAACACAGTTGTTGGCAAATGCTTTGAGCTCAGGGCTATTTACTGACTAGCTGAATAAATTAATCAAGGAATAAAAATAGTGAATGTAGGTGTGTGATTTGCCCTCTAACTTGAGAAGCTCCTTGGCTTTTTAAACATTTTACTATCAGTCAGTCTTACAATTGGTTGCCATTTTTTCTACTTATTTGTTCTTTCAAACTAGTACTTAAAAGTTAAAATGCTGTTTACTGTGCTTTTCACGTAGGCAGTAAGTTAAAATTATTTCTTGATCACTTACAATCAGTTGTCAACCCAGGTTTCCGGTAAGGATGCGGTACGAAACTGAAAGGCATGAGAACGGTAAGGGAGACACCAGGGACAAATGTAAACAGCACAGGGTTGGGTGTTAAGAGACCTGTGCTTCTGTTCAGTTCTGTCTCTCTCCTGATCACTTCCTTTCTATGGGCCCATTTCTTCATTGGAAAACTAGAGAATACACTTGATCTCTGAGGTCCCTTTCAGCATGTCCGTTTTGAGGCTGGCTATCTGAGTCTATTCTAGAGGCACGCACTAATGCTTTGCCAGAGAGAGGAATTTTTTTTTTGAGACTCTCCATCTTTGCTCTCTGTTCCCTCTACCCATGGCTCACCCTCTGGCACCATAACTAAAACCCATCGTAGCATTTTATTGCATTTAACCTATAATCACACCCTACCTTCCTCATAGGTTTCCTGTAACAATGAAATATAATAATATATATAATAGCACTTTGGAAAATGATAGAGTGATATACAAATATTAAATGTTAACATTACTACATTTCCCAGGAAGGAAGGGACTCCAGAATTGTAGTACAGCTAGACAATTATAGACCCCTAGAAGTTGACTATGAACGGCATTCCAGTCCATGCTCCGGTTCAGAGAAGCTTGGCCATGTATCAGCTACCCATCTGCTTTAAACGCTTTGGAAAGGAGTCTTCCTGGTCTCCCTGAAGAAAGCACACAATGTCTGATCCCCTGGCAGTTGGGGAATTCTTCCTAGAATCATTCTGAAGCAGGCTGTCTTTTGCCCCCAGTTTTCCTGCTCATCCTTTAATGATACATTTCCTCCAAATGGATCTGGAATTCAAGCTCTTTTTCCTTTACTGAGGTGTCATCTAACCAGCTGTCACCCTGCTTTTCATCAAGGCCACCCTTAAATAGCTCCAATAGATGTGTACCTTTCCCATCACAAAAGGCCATCGGACTGGGGGTGGTGGTGGATAAATTCCACTTGTTCTTCCCAGTGGCAGGCACAGGACTACAGAATGACTGAACCCTGAAATACAACCCAATTTTGCAGTACAGGCCTCAAGACAGCAGGTGGGTGACATCTTGCAGGACGCCGGTCTGCAGCCAACACCGGCTGGCTCAGGACTGAGCTGACTTGGCAGGTTAGGGCTGGGACAGATGGGCTTCCATGTGCCACGGGGGAGGTGGGGAGGATGACGTCTATTAATTTGTTTTCTTTGAGGGATTTGTAAAACTGTACCCACTGCATTTCACTACCAAAGTACCAGACAGATGAACTATTTAAGAGCACAGAGCTGTAGGGAAATGCCAAGACCCGTGCTGAATCTGTAGACCCAAGTTGTCACTGCATTTGAACAACGAAGGCGTGTCCTGACCTTCGGGGTACAGATGCTACTAATTCCTGACGATCACTTTTACAATCATCTACAAGATGCTTCTAATCCCCTATCCATCCAGATAGGCCAATGTAAGAAAAGTATAATTGGGCTCTACCTTGGGTCTGACAACGTTGGTGTCTACGAGCTCCATTCATCACTATTCACTCTCCCCCCATGGCTTACTAATCAATGATACAAAGGATCTTTAATGCTATATGTGGCAGGACATTTACTCTCGTTATCCTAACTTTTTAATCTTATTATAAATTGATTAGTGTTCTTTTCAGTGAAGAAGATCCCACTAAGTAAGTTTAAGTGTGTGTACATGAAGAAATCTAGTCCCCAATTTACGTGGGTGTGGCTGTCAGTCCATTTATGTAATTCAATGGCTCAAGTGATGGCAACATTGGGTTGACACCAGTTGTCCTTGCCAAAATCCTCTCTATATACCAGGTGACCAGAACCTCTTTTCAGGGACTGTGATAGTTAATTTTATGTGTCCACTTGACTGGCTCAGAAGATGCTCAGATATCTGGTTAAACATTATCTCTGAATATGTCTATGAGGGTGTTTCTGGATGAGATTAGCATTGGAGTCGTAGACTTCATAAGTAGATCACCCTCCCCAGGGTGGGTGGGCATCATCTAATCTGTTCAGGGCTTGACTAGAACAAAAAGACAGAGGAAGGAGGACTGTGCCCCTCTTTTCTGCCTCATGGCTTGAGCTGGGATATCTCATCTCAACTTCTCTGCCCTCAGACTGGGATTTAAATCATCACCTCCCTTGGTTCTCAGGCCTTTGGACTCAGACCGAATTACACCACCGGCTTTCCTGTGTCCCCAGCTTGCAGACGGCAGACTGTGGGACTCGGCCTCCGTAACTGTGTGAACCAATCCTTCATAATAAGCCTCCTTTTATATCCTATTGATTCTGTTTCTCTGGAGAGCCCTGACTAATGTGCAGACACTCACTGAAATTAATTCCAAAGAGTTTGTGCAGTTACTGTACCAAATTAGAAGTCTATTGGAGAAGAAAGTGTGGTGTTCTGGAAAGAACACAAAACTCTGGAGTCAGACGGACTTGAAGTTGAATCTAGCTGTTTGATCTTGGGCAAGTTACATAGCCTCTCTGAGCCACGGTTTTCTAATTATCCAACGGGGCTTATAAAATCCGCCTCTCAGGGCTGTGAGATAAATGTTAGATTATCGGAGCTGAACTAACCCCAGTTTACTTTATCACTGTCATGGACAACCTCCCTCCACTGCTGAGTGCATCCACTGCAATACTTCGAGAGCCCCATGAGCTACCTGTCACCAGTGTAATCTCCTGGTGGTGACAGGCACACATGCTGTCAGTATACCCTGCGTCTAGGAACTGTTTTGTCATCATAAGTAAACAATACCATTTTGGTGGCTATCATTTTTGCTTAACATGTAACTTTAGTCAGGTTTGTGTGCAACTTGATGGCATTTTTTTAAACAAAAAACCCTAGGGATCTCTGCATGGGGCTGACAAAGTTCAAGGAAAATATTATGTCCGTTGACAAAACTGAATCAGATACGTTAGAGCGACTCTGGGATTGATTGTGGAAAGCTGGGTGAGGTTGTGTGCAGGTACTATAGCTTATATTCTTTCTGTGACAGATTTGGTATGGTTTCTGTGAACAGTTAAACTGCTGTATGTGACTTGAATACTTTACTCTGTTTCTGAATATCTAACGTTTTATTATATATACTGTATAAAGTATATTAAATAGTATATATATTTTAATATATATACTATTTAATATTATCAAATAATATTTTTAATAGTAAAATAATATTATTATACAAGTCTTCAAAATACTTGTACTTTATACACAGACATTAGATGTTTCTGTCAGCAAGAAGCATATTTTGGATTAACTACGTCAATTAAAATATCAAGTATATTCTACTTTCATATTTCGAATATCTTATATTTACATAGCCCTTTACAGTTTAGAAATACTTTCACCTACATTTGCTTCTCAAAACAACCTTCTGGTGACTCCCTGGTGGTCTAGTGGCTAGGATTCCGCGCTTTCCAAACAGCCCTCTAAAATAGTCCAGGCAGGTATTACTGTCCCCATTTTGAAGAGTAAGGCCACTTATTAGGGCTCCAGCAGGTGACAGGACGTCTAGCAAATGGCAAAGCCCTCATAAAAAACAGCTCTTCGGACTCCTGGTCCAGTCGATATTCTCCCACGACCCAGCACTGCCTCCCTGACTGGTTTAGAGAGTGGGGAATAGATTTGCCTCGTTTCCTTGCTCTTGCTTGTGGAGTATTCAGAATGTAGTCAACATCTGCTGAACGGTGATGGCTGTGCAAGAGCCAGCGGTTGTAAGAAAATGAACGCAGAAAATCAGTAGGTGACTGCGGTGGCGTAGAGGGTAGGTGCAGTCAGGTCGTCACACAGTTTACCGTAGAAACTGGGGCACTTCTGAGAGTGGAAGGTGCCCTTATTACTAATGACATTGGGACAGCAGGGGTAAACTGGTGCTATCCCAGGGAAACCAGATATTTGGTCACCTTAGATATAACAGTATTACAGGGGAGCAATATGGTGGAAACAGAGGAGTATGTGCTGAGAAATAAATCTTCTGGGGGGTAAAATTATTGATTTAGTTCCTCTCTCCCACTGGACCGAGAGCTCCATAAGGGCAGGCATCTCTGTCATATTTTTTCAGTGCCCAGAACCTAGTAGGTGCTCAGTAAATTAATCAACGAATTGACTGATACTTGGATTTTCTCTTGGGTACCTGAAAGTGGGCATGTTCAGAACAACGCAGGAGGTAAATATAAGTAGCAGTGTTATATGATAACTGGACACTTAAGAAGCATCACGTCCTCCTGGGAACTCCCTGGCAGTCCAGTGGTTAAGACTCCACACTTTCAATGCAGGGGGCACAGGTTCGATCCCTGCTTGGGGGACTAAGATCTCACATGCTACGCGGCATGGCCAAAAAGAAAAGAAAAAGAAAGAAAAAGAAAAGAAAAGGTAAGAAAGAAGAAGCATCGCGTCCTCCTTAGCTGATTGCCTTGCAAGTCTGTCGGTGATTCAGAGTTTTGTAAATAAACCAGCATGCAGTGGGAGGGAAACATGACCTTCCAACCCAGTATTCTATATATTGGGGCAGGGAAGCTGTTGACAAAGAGACGAAGGAATGTATCTCTTGAGGCCCTCAGTGATGAATAGCTCACTGCCGGCCCAGCTGGGCTTCTGCACCACTTGGCATCAACACCCTGGGGCTGGTTCTCCTTTGCTTTCCCCTTCATTTCTATTTAGTGTGTCTGCCTTTGTATTTCTCACGGGTTTTAATTTCAAGTTTGACTTCTGCCACTGGCAAATGAACAGAAAACACACACATACAGGCAAACCCTAAAAATCATACCACGAATGAAATCAATAACCAAAAAGAAAGATAATTGTTGACTGTTCTTCAAGGAAGTTGTTGGACTGAACTAAGATTTGATCAATGGAAAGCAGTGTAAATGCAACTGATCTTAAAGATTCAAATAATGACCCAAGCCATGGCTTTAAGCCCAGATCTCAGACCACCCACTAACTCACAAATGTAGTGTTGGCTGGACAGTCCCTTTTACTTTTGGGGTCATTCAGTGGACTTCTTTACTCCATAACTATATGAGGGTGGGTGTGACAGTGAATGAGAGAATGAGAGAGAAAGGATAGAGGTTGCCTGAGACCGGCATGCTTAGCCCAGTCCTCTTTCCTCGGTTTGGAATTTAAAAGTTTGCTAGAGGGTATTTCATCTTCTTACATCTGATTAGAGCTTTTATATTTACCTTAAACATCCTGAAATTACTTTCTAAGCTTCTTACTCAAAATTAGCAAATGAGATGGGCTGCTAAAGCATAGAGATTTAGCTAAGCACGTTAGTTTCCCCAGAAGCCCCAGGAAGAGACGGGGGAAGTGATTCAAGGAAAGGAAGCCTGCTATTAAGTTGGCCACCACAGTGAACAACCAGAGCTTAATACTATGGGGAAACTCTGGGAAGTGATCCCTCACACTGAGGGATGAGGGAGCTGGGGTATTTGTACACCAATTCCCAAGAGTTGTCAGTTGAGTGCTGCTACTGTCAGGTGTTAATTGCCTGGTACTTCGGGCCTGCTGAGTCCCAGGCTACAGTCTTTCTTAGCTCCGGAAGAAGCCCTATGGCACAGAGATGCAGCCACTGAGAGCTGGAAGTCCAGGCTGGAACACGCTGTCACAGTTAAGATCTGAGAGATTGGGCTTGGGCATTATGACCAAAGTCCAAAGCATGACGGTGCTACTTCTAGAACAGTATAGATCTGTTTTTGATAATCAGAGAATGGTCAGAGTTTAAAGGACCCCTCTATGGGGGAAGGCACAAGAGAGGAGCTGATCATTTGGGAAGCAGGGAAGGGTCATTCAATCTGCCCTGGTCCTTTTGGGTAGTACCTCCTATGTAGGGTCAAGCCATTTGCAGAAGGTTGGCTATAGAGACTTCTAGCTGCCATGTGGGTAGACCTGGTTTCTAGGGGAAGCATGACTCTATTGTCCTTAATTGTGGAGCATTACCAAAAGGTTGACCCCAGAGATCCAAACACACGGTTGACTGTCTTCTCAGGTTGGTTCCACGTTGTTCTGTGCTATGGCTTCGGTCCTTTCTTCCTTCAAGCCTGGTGCGGACGTCCAATCCTGCTGTATCTTCCCGATCAGCTCCGAGGAAGGTACACAAACCAAACCACTCTACCTGGTTTGTAATGGGAGATGCCTCCCACTGAGCATTCTCCGGCGTTCACTTCCGCTCAGATTTGACGGGGAGTGGTTAGGGACTGAATGTTTTGTGTCCCCTGAAAGTTCATGTGTTGAAATCTTAACTTCCAATGATGGTATTAGGAGGTGGGGCCTTTGGAAGGTACTTAGGTCATAAGAGTGGAGTCCTCATGATGGGATTAGTGCCCTTACGAGAAGAGACGTGAGGGGAGAGCTCGCTCTTCATCTCCCCCTGCCCACCCTTATCCGCCACCCCCCTCCACCTTGCTTCTCTCTGTGCCACATGAGGATATGCGGAGAAATGGCCGTCTGCAAACCAGGAAGCAGGTCCTCTAGACACTGGATCTGTGGGCACCTTGATCTTGGACTTTCCAGCCAAGATCAAGAAGTACATGTGTGAAGTAAATGTCTGTTGTTTAAGCCACCCAGTCTACGCCATA
Source organism: Phocoena sinus (assembly GCF_008692025.1). Classification (NCBI taxonomy): domain Eukaryota; kingdom Metazoa; phylum Chordata; class Mammalia; order Artiodactyla; family Phocoenidae; genus Phocoena; species Phocoena sinus. Next base: position 7,398,592 of record NC_045764.1, read on the forward strand.
TTTGTTATAGTAGCCCAAACTAAGATGGGAGCATTGATTGAAGATAAAATCCAGAGTAAAAGATAATCTGTGGTTCATAAATCTGGCCTTTTAAGGAGTAAATCTCATTTTTTTCTCCTTCTTCCTCTCTCTCTCTTCTTTTTCTTTGAGAGACCCCCCTAAGCACCTCTAATTTCAAGTAGATTCTGGCCTCTAGAAAACCCAGACAAGCTTCATCACCCAGCCCAATCAGCTGGTTCCTAGCTCTCCGCAGGGAGCTAGGATGCTGCTGAGGGTCTGAGAGTCGCAATTCTCCTGCAAGGCTTGTGGGTTTACACACACAAAGGCCCACCCAAAGGCACATGGCCCTCAGGTGCCGTCTCTCTTCCCCCTGTAGGGCTGGGTTTATCTTCACGGAAATCTAAATCATATGTTTCCGTTTCACTGACACCAAATCCATTAGCAATGTTGTATCCCTGCAACCATTTGAAGTTATGAGAGCCTGAAGGGTTTATCCCACAAATGTTTATTTTTGTGCTTTCATTCTCAAACATGCTTCATTCTCTCACAGCCATGACCCTGGGGCGGAAGAGGCGGGGATCTGTGTGTGTTTAAGGCCCCAGACTCCTCTGCTCTTCAGATGTGGATGAGCTTCCGTTGTCTTGTCTCCTCCTTGTAACCTTCTTGTCTTGTCTCCTCCCTGTAACCTTCTTCCTCCTCACTGTGACTGGGCTCCTGAGAATTTGTAGGAAGACTGTGTGAGGGCTGATTTTTCCTTCTGGGAAGGTCCTGGTCTAAACTTCGCTCTCCCCCTGAAAATGAAATGTGAGCACATACTCCAGGCACTTTCTAGAGCTGATCCAAACAATTCACAGTGGAGCTGGTGTTCCAAGTCATGCTAGTAGATAAACTATCTGAATACATGGGATATCTGCAAAGCTAGGCCAGCACCTCTCTAAGAGCCCACGAGGCCAGGGACCAGATCTTATTCACCTTTACGCTCTACTAGGTCCAGACAGTGCCTGGCACATTACGGCACTTGATGTTTAAAGAGTAAGCAGATAACTACTCAGTAGTTAAGAGAGATCCATACAGACACATATGACTATAAATACATATTCATGTGTTTATACATGTTAATCTCTCAAATTAACATGGCCTGATAAGTCCACGTTCTAAAATGAATCAAGGTGGATTTTTTTTTTTTCACTATTTAGGAAAATAAAAGGACTTTCTCCCCCGGTAATGTAGCTATGGTCTGAATGTTTGTGTTCCCCCCAAATTCATACGTTGAAAACCTAACCCCCAAGGTGATGGTATTAGGAGGTGGGGCCTTTAGGGGTGATTACCTCGTGGGAGTGGAGCCCCCATGAATGGATTAGTGCCCTTATAAGAGAGACACCAGAGAATTAGCTTGCCCCTTCCTCCACGTGAGGACACAACATGAAATCTGCAACCGGAAGATGGCCCTCCCCTGACCCTGACCATGCTGGCACCCTGATCTCAGACTTCAAGCCTCCAGACTGTGAGAAATAAATTTCTGTTGTTTATAAGCCACCCAACCTGCTGTATTTTGTTACAGCAGCCCAAACAGACTAACCAAAATGTTTAGCATAAAAACAACCTTAATTATCTAAGTATGCAGGGTTTGTCAAAGTGAGAAAAGCTGAACTAGTTAGAGTGACGCTATCCCGGAAACAAACAGGAAACTTTCAGAAGTTTAACACAGTTGCATTATGTTTCTCACGCACATAACAGTACAGGCAGGTGAAGAGGTCAGCCGGGTACCTTCCTGCCTACAACTACTGTTCAGGAACCCAGGTGATGGAGGTTTTGCCATCTTTGACTCCCTGGGGGTTACCTATATTCCAGCCGAGAAGGAAACAAGAGCATGGAGGAGCCCCACAAAGTTTTCTGGGCAGCCCAGGAAGTGGCATCACTTTCGTGGAGGCTCCAGTAGTGAGCTCGGTCACATGGTGGCATCCAGATACAAAAGTATTGTCCCTGGCCAAGGAGTCACTTGCCAGTGACAGCTCCACTTAGGGAAAGGGAGTGCGAATTTGGGGGGACAACTCTCTCTCTCTGACACAAAAGCCAAGAAAACTTCAGCCCAAACTCCCCAAAGGGATGGCGAGGCAGGTCCGTACATCTAGTGTTACGAACTCATGAGATACAAGGGCTTGGGAATGGATTGTCGCCAGAGACAGACCTCCCTCCCCTCAGGAACCCCAGCCTCACAAACACTGTGAAGCAACAGGGAGCACAGGAGTCCATCTTTGGGGGACGGGGGTGTACATGTGTGGGAGAAACTGTTCCCTCTGGGATATGAAGTGTCTCTTCCATTAAATGTTTCTATTTAATAACATTGAGAAGCACTATCCATAGGGTATTTCTTTTTCTTTTATTCCTAGGAAATGTTTGTTTTGTTTTGAAGCTAGTGAAAATGCAGAGGATAAAGTAAAAACTGCTATAGGCCTGAATTTTCAAAATGACTTTCAATGATTCTCCTTGTATCTAAATTCATCTTTAAACCCACAGACTCAGATCTGGTTGATTATTTGATAGAAAGTGAAAACCAGTGTTGGTGGCTGCCCTGGTGGGTATTCGACTACAACAAACTCCCTAAGTGGGTTATTCTCCTTCATACCCAAATGTCAAATAACCTATGGAAGATGCAGTAGAGACACAGAGCTCATAGGCGGCTAAGTCTGTTAATAATAATGACGATGATTCAAATAGTGATAGGAGCTGACTTTTACTGTGCATTTGCCAAGCGTCAGGCACTAACTTAAGTACTTTACAGAGAAGGGCTGTCTGTATCTTCCTAAGTTAAGTACTCAAGGTCATTTTACAGAAGGGGAAATTAAGGTACAGAGAGATTAAGTGATTTGCTCCAGGTTACACAGCTAGGACAGCATGACCCTCTTCCTCATCCACTTCCCACAAATGATTGAGAAAGGCACACTAATGCCCATTGCTGTGGGATAACAGGAAGAAAAGGCTCAAGCAGTAACAGACATCTGGCAGTAATAAAATATAGATTTTGTTTTACCATATTACATTTTTCCCTGCTTGCTTTTAAAATTTCGCTACCATGTATGCTTTATATATTATAGAACACCCTAAATGCCTTTAGAAGCAACTTGACTGCTTTTTCTTTGTTTTTTTTGCGTGTGTTTTTCTTTTTTTTTTTTTTATCAATTTGAGGGAATGAGATAGTGGGAATAGATCAAGTGGTAGCTGTTTGCTGTCATTTTCATGGAAATAAAAGAAGAAATTCATTTAGAGCAATAGGAACTGAAAGGTTAAGGCGGGGCACAAGAGTATATTCCTTTAATGATTAAAAACACTCAACGAATTAGGAATAGAAGGCAACTTTATCAAACCAATAAAGAGCACTATGAAAAACTCACAGCTAACATCATACTTAATGGTGAGTGACTGAGAGCTTTTGCCCTAAGATCAGGAATAAGACAAGGATGTCTGCTCTTGCCACTTCTATTAAACACTGTACTAGTGGTTTAGTCAAGACAACTAGGCCAGAAAAAGAAATAAAAGGCATCTAGATTGCAAAGAAAAGTAAAACTATCTCTATTTGCAGATGACATGATATTGTATATAGAAAAACCTAAGGAATCCATTGAAAAACTGTTGAAACTAATGAACAAGTTCAGCAAGGTTTCAGGATACAGGACAAATATATAAAAATAATTGTCTTTGTAAAAACTAGCAATCAACACTCAAAAATGAAAGTAAGGAAACAATCCCATTTACAATAGCATCAAAAAGAATAAAATACTTGGGAATAAATTTAACAAAAGAGGTGCAAACTTGTACACTGAAAATTATAACATATCATTGAAAGAAATTTTAAAAGACCTAAATAAATGGAAACACATCCCAGGTTCATGGATTGGAAGATTTAACATTGTTAAGATGGCAATACTTCCCACACTGGTCTACGGATTCAATTCAATGTTTATCAAAATCCCAGCCACCTTTTTTGCAGTTTAAGACAAACTGATCTTATAATTTACATGGAAATGAAAGGGACCCAGAACAGCCAAAACAATCTTAAAAAAAACGGTTGAATGGCTCACACTTCCTGATTTCAAAAATTACCATAAGTCTACAGTAATCAAGACAGGGCAGTACTTGCATAAGATAGATATATACATCTACAAAGTTGAAGTGAGTGTTTAGAAACAGATCCTTACATTTATAGCCAATTGATTTTTTTTTAACATTTTTATTGGAGTGTAATTTCTTTACAATAGTGTGTTAGTTTCTGCTTTATAACAAAGTGAATCAGCTATATGTATACATATATCCCCATATCTCCTCCCTCTTGTGTCTCCCTCCCACCCTCCCTAACCCATCCCTCTAGGTGGTCAAAAGCACTGAGTTGATCTCCCTGTGCTATGCAGCTGCTTCCCACTAGCTATCTATCTTACATTCGGTAGTATATATTAGTCCATGCCACTCTCTCACTTCGTCCCAGCTTACCCTTCCCCCTCGCCATGTCCTCAAGTCCATTCTCTACATCTGTGCCATTATTCCTGTCCTGCTCCTAGGTTCTTCATAACCATTTTTTTTAAGATTCCATACATATGTGTTAGCATACGGTATTTATTTTTCTCTTTCTGACTTACTTCACTCTGTATGACAGACTCTAGGTTCATCCACCTCACTACAAATAACTCAATTTCACTTCTTTTTATGGCTGAGTAATATTCCATTGTATATATGTGCCCCATCTTCTTTATCCATTCATCTGTCGATGGACACTTAGGTTGCTTCCATGTCCTGTAGCCAATCGATTGTTGACAAAGATTCCACAAAAATTCAATGGAGAAGAATAGTTGTTTCAACAAATGGTACTGGGACAACTAGATAGTCACATGCAAAAGGATGAAGTTGGACCCCTATTTCACACCATATACAAAAACTAATCCAAAATGGATCAACAACCTAAATGTAAGAGTTAAGATTATAAAACTCTTAGAAGAAAGCAAAAGAGTAAATCTTCATGGCCTTGAATAAAGCAATGGCTTCTTAGATAGAACACCAAAAATACAAGCAATAAAAAAATAAATTGGACATTATCCAAATTAAAACCTTTTATCGTTCAAAAGCCTCCATGAAGAGACTGAAAAAACAACCCAGAGAATGGAAGAAAATATAATATTTGCCAACTATATATCTGACAAGGAACTTGCATCCAGAAGATATAAAGAACTCTTGCAGCTTATACCCAGAGAAAATCATAATTCCAAAAGACACATGCACCCCAGTGTTCACTGCAGCACTATTTACAATAGTCAGGACATGGAAGCAACCTAAATGTCCATCAACAGAGGAATGGATAAAGAAGATGTGGTACATACATACAATGGAATATTATTCATCCATAAGAAGGAATGAAATTGTGCCATATGCAGAGACATGGATGGACCTAGAGACTGTTATACAGAGTGAAGTAAGTCAGAAAGAGAAAAACGAATATCATATATTAATGCATATATGTGGAACCTAGAAAAATGGTACAGATGGACCTATTTGCAAAGCAGAAATAGAGACAGACGTAGAGAACAGAAGTATGGACACCAAGGGGGGAAAAGGGAGGTGGGATGAATTGGCAGATTGGGACTGACATATATACACTACTATGTATAAAATAGATAACTAATGAGGACCTACTGTATAGCACAGGGAACCCTACTCAGTGCTCTGTGGTGACCTCAATGGGGAGGAAATCCAAAAAGGAGGGGATATATGTATACATAGAGCTGATTCATTTTGCTGTGCAGCAGAAACTAACACAACATTGTAGAGCAGCTATACTTCAATTAAAAAATCATTAAAAAAAGAACGCTTGCAACTTAACAATACAAAGACAAATAAACCAATTTTAAAACGGGCCAAGGATTTGACTGAATATTTTTCCAAAGAAGACGTATGAATGTCCAAGAAGCAAATGAAAGGTGCTTAATATATTAGTCAGTAGGAAGTGCAAATCAAAACCACAATATCACTTCAAACCATCAGGATGGCTGTAATTAAAGAGACAGACAATAACAAATATTAATGCAGATGTGGAGAAACTGGGACCCCCATGGTTGCTGGTGAGAATGTTAAACAGTTGCGGCTCCTTTGAAAACAGGCTGGTAGCTCCTCAAAATGTTCAATATAGATTTACCATATGACTTGGCAATTCTGCTCCTACAAAAGCTGTACGTGAATGTTTGTAGCAGCGTTATTCATAACAGCCTGAGAGTGGAAACCACCCAAATGTCCACCTGATGAGTAGATAAACAATATGTGGTATATCCATACGATGGTATATTATTTGGCAATAAATAGGAATGAAGTACTGATACATGCTACAACGTGGATGGGCTTTGAAAACCTTATGCCAGGTAAAAGAAGCTGGTCACAAAGAAATGTGTAAAAGAGGCAAATCAACAAAGACAGAAAGTAGATTAGTGTTTGCTGGGAGTTGGAGGGAGGGAGGAATGGGGAGTGACTAATGGGCATGGGGCTTCTTTTTGGGGTGATGAAAATGTTCTGGAATTAGCAGTGATGTTTGCACAACTTTGTGAACACACTGAAGACCACTGATTGTACACTTAAAAAATAAAATTAAAAAAGTATTTCCTTTGAAACTATTAGATATTCCACAGGGGAGGAAAAGAGGGGGTGCAAACAGCATTTGCTAATGAATTCTATGTCCTTTGCATTATTCTGTTCCTTAAAATACTTGCCCGAGGACTTCTCAGATTGTTTTAAGACAAGACAACGGTGTCTGGTAGCATTCTTAGGGAACCATTTCATTGGCTATTATTTTCCCCTACTTCCCAAGTGGCCCTTCAGGTGACTGATGAATTGGACCTGATGGGGCCCCAAAACTTTTAAAGTTTACTTGAAAAAACCCCCATCTTTTTACTGGGAACAGGAGTCCCAGTTGGAGGGTGTTCTGGCACAGACAGGGGATCACCCACCTACTAGATAAATCATAGCTCCGAAATTGACAGCAATCGAATCACCTAGACTAGTTATTTCATTTCGCAGGAAAGGAAACCAAAGTCCAAAGAGGCTGTGACTTGCCCACGATCACGTGGCTGGCTGGAGGAAGTGCCCCACCCGGGCCCAGATCTCCTTCTCCCAGGTGAAGGCATTCCCCGTACCCCACTCTCTCTGTAGAGAGGGACCAAACACTGGGGACCCAGTGAGGAAAACAACCCACACCATGATTTCAGCAGATAGAATCTAACACAGAGGACTGGTGACAAAGGAAAGCCCACAGGGCAGGGCAAGGCGACCCAGAGATTAGCAATGGCTGGAAGCAGCTACCACCCTTGGGGCCACACGGACAGAGGACAGAGGTGGGAGCCAGGGCCACCAGCAGGAAGTGAGCCCGGGGAGGGGGAGGCACTTTCTCGTGGGGAACTGGAACCACAGGGGAGATGCGGCCACTGTTGGGAATGCTGCCAGAAGCAGAGAGGAAGGGGGAATAGGTCCTCTGGCTTCTCCCTACCTCCCCACCTCTCACCCCCTCTGGTGACTCCCAAGAGCGGGGGGGGGTGGGGGGGGGCGGGGGGAAGCATCACTGAAGGCAAAGTATTATTATGCTGTATTAGGACATTTACAAACACATTTTAATTTAGTTTTAAAATCTTGATCTCTTCCCTGAGGACAGGCTAATGAAGTAGGTCAGGATTCTTATTTTAGAGGCAAGAAAAATAGGGCCAAGGGAGAAGGTGTCCCTGGCTGAACTCTGAGGCCCAAGGCCCAGGCCTGAGTGTGTCACTGGGGCAGGCTTTGTCCAGTGAGCCCCAAATCAGAGGGCCACGGAGCCTGCCCTGACACCATCATCTGACTGCGAAGCCTCATCCCCTCCTACCACCGGCCGGTAAGGTGATGGGAACAGCCCTGGACCCCGAGGAGTTCTGAACTCTGATCTTAGCTCTGCACAGACAAGTACTATGTCTGGAAGCCGCTTCATCTTTTTCAGTCTCTGTTTCCTTGTCTGTAGAACTGGGAACCAACGTTTTGACTCTTCCCACCTCTGAAGGTGGTTGAGGATCAAAACCATACTGGCTGTGGAAAGAGGGGAGGCATCCACAAACCTAAGTCAGCATTACCGATACCGTGCTTTATCTATCGTGATAATAGGAACCAACATCGCCACCAAAAGCTGTCCTGCTTTTCTGTGTCCCTTGTGCATTTCACAAAAGCCAGGTAGGTTATAAATTGAGATGCACTTTTTATTGGGTGGGCCAAAAAGTGCATTTGGTTCCTAAGTAAAAATAAAAGACACATTTTTCATTTTCACCAAGAACTTTATTGGACAACGTATTCACCCTTTTGTTCCAATACCATCTGCCATTTTCCAGGCAACTTCATGATTCCATCTTCCCAAAACTCTTCATCTTTTTGAGCAAAGAACTGTTCCAGGTGCCTTTTACAGTCTTCCAGGGAATTGAATTTTTCTTCCATTAAGAGAATTTTGTAAATACCTAAATAAATGCAAATCTGAAGGTGCAATGTCTGGTGAATATGGCCGATGAATTAGAACTTCCCAGCCAAGCTGTAACAGTTTTTCCGGGTCATCAAAGAAACATGCGGTCTTGAGTTATCCTAACGAAGATTATGCGTTTTCTGTTGACTAATTCTGGACACTTTTTGTCAACTGCTGCTTTCAGTTGGTCTAACTGGGAGCAGTGCTTGCTGGAATTAATCGTTTCGCTTTCTGGAAGAAACTCATAATAGAGGATTCCCTTCCAATCCCACCATATACACAACATCACCTTCTTTAGATGAAGACCGGCCTTTGGTGTGCTTGGTGGTGGTTCATTTCGCTTGCCCCATGATCTCTTCCGTTCCACATTATTGTACAGTATCCACTTTTCATCGCCCATCACAATATGTTTTAAAAACAGAACGTTTGCATTACGTTTAAGTAGAGAATCACATGGGGAAATATGGTCAAGAAGGTTTTTTTTGCTTATGTGGAACCCAAACATCAAAGTGATTCACATAACCAGCTGGTGCAAGTGATTTTCCATGCTTGATTTGGATATGGTGAGTATGCCGGCGACCTCCAGCGTGGTATAATGTTGATTGTTCTCAGTTAATGTCTCGATTTGATCGCTATCAACTTCAACTGGTCCAGCCGACTACGGAGCATTGTCCAGCGAGAAATTTCCAGCATGAAATCATTTTTGACGTGTTCGATCAGTCACAGCACCTTCTCCATACACTGCACACATCTTTTTTTGTGTTTCGGTGGCATTTTTACCTTTCTTGAAATAATAAAGCATAATATGCTGAAAATGTTGTTTTTTCTTCCATCTTCAATATTAAAATGGCTACACAAAAAATCACCAATTTTGATAAGTCTTTTTTTAAATGCACGCTGATAGGACAGCTGTCACATACAATCTAACAAAGTTGTTTTGAATGAAGTTGAAGACAGCTAAGTGCTGCTACAGGCATCGTACGGAAAAAACCGAATGAACCTTTTGGCCAACCCAGTCTATTGAGGGGCAGATGGAGAACCAATCGGGTCTGTGTTTACCCAATAAGAAGCTAGTCTTATTGGGGGAGTTCTGACTTAAGAATGGTTGAGGCTTTCTTCTTGCCACTCAATAAATCATGCCCTTTCAAAATCTGTGAGGTTGCAGAGTCAAACATACTTCTCCTAGATTTGGGCAAAGACCTCCCCCAAACTAAAAAGCAAAGAACGACCCTTCAGTAGCATAAAAGTTTCCTCCAAATCCATAAAACTCACATGCTAAAAGATGTCTCTGGGGTTTAAGCAGAAAACCCATGATTATTCAGAAATAACAGAGTAATGCATTCCAATTGTTTAGCTGTCCATTACTGAGGGTGTCCGGGGGGGGGGCTTTGCTGTTTTTCTGAGTTCTGCTTTGGGACTTAGCCAGGATTTCACTGCAGATCACATCCTTTCTATTTTACCCAATAAATTTCAATACTAATAATAACAACTGTGATTTATTTGGCACCTACCATATACAAGTCACTTTTAACAATTTATTCTCAACTTAAAAAAACCCCGCATAGTGGCAATATCACACCCATTTTACAGGACAGGAGACTGAGGAGAGGCATATGATTTGCTTGAGGAGGAGCCAAGATTCAAGCCCAGGACCCCCTGACATCAGAATCTGTGTTCTTTCCACCCCACCCGCCACTGCCCTACACCACTGTGAGTCATCTCACTGCTGTTAACCCTTTCTAGTTCCTTCTCCCTGAGCCTGATTTAGTGACCACTTCCAGCAAATAGAATGTGATGGAAGGGTCAGTATACTACTTCTGAAAAGCACTGCAACTTCCTCCTTGCTCTCTCTCAGATCACTTGCTCTGGGGGGAGCAGGCTGCCATGTCATGAGGATACTCAAGCAGCCCTATGTGAGTCCACATGACAAGGAACAGCCAGCAAGGAACTGCCCCATGAGGGAGCCATCTTGGAAGGGACTCTGCAGCCCAGTCAAGCCCAAGGTGACCACAGTCCCAGCCAACATCTTGACCACAAGCTGGGACAGACCCCACGCCAGAACCATTCAGCTAAGTACTGGGTGACCTGCAAACACTGTGTGAGATGATAAAATGCTATTGTTGTTTTAAGGCACTAAACTCTGGGGGTAATTTGTTACACAGCGATAGATAACTAATACAATCTCCTAAACCAATCTTCTAATTTTCTCATATTTTTCTATCCTACTGAACTTTCCCTGGCTTTTTATTTCCTGAGAGATTTCCTTGATTGTATCTCCAGCTTTTTTTAATTTCAGCTGTCATATTTGTAATTTCTAAAAGTCTTTCTTGAGCTCTGATTGTTTCTTTTTTGCACATAATCTGTTGCTGTTTTAAGGGGTCTTCTCTTTTCTCTCTGAAGATGTTAGTGACTTTTTTGATATTCTCCCCTACTCTTTGTATTGTCTCTGATTCTCCTGAGTCCCTTTTTTTCTCCTGTTTCTCTCTCGCGTTGGAAGTTGTCCTCAAACGTCTGCTGAGCCTTGCTTTTCTTTTTTTTTTTTTTTTAATATATTTCTTTATTTGGCTGCATTGGGTCTTAGTTGTGGCACGTGGGCTTAGTTGTCCCATGGCATGTGGGATCTTAGCTCCCCGACCAGAGATCGAACCCACATCCCCTGCATTGGAAGGCGGATTCTTAACCACTGGACTGCCAGGGAAGTCCCAGCCTTGCCTGTTGTTTGTATTCAGGAAAGAAGCAGTAGAAAGGGTGCTGGAAACTCTAGGAACTCTCTTTGTGAGGTCTGGAGTTTGCCAATTAGTGACAGCACAACAAGACAATGGCTGGACCACAGTTCTTCATTGTTAACACCCTGACATCAATATTTAATGCTCTTCCTCTGGCTTAGGTCTAAGACGGGTCCTCCAACCCGCCTTGAAGGTAACCTGGCTGTATGGTAAAGGCAGTGGTTTGACTATTTAACCCAGCAGTACTCAGAGTGCCAAGAAACATAGTGCATTTCCCATCAGATCCAATCCTGCATCTCTGGCCTCCAACACTATTGTAGGAAGAAAGTGAAAATTCTCAGGGTTTTTTTTTTCCGGGTTGAATAGTAGTCCCATTCAGGTCAGTTTCTTTGGATAAACGTTCCAGTTTTCAGGCCTCCTCCCCCAGCGCCTTCCTGAGACTGAGTCTGGATTTCTTGGAGGAGGGCAGGGGGCGTTGGTTAAAGGCTTTGGATCCATGTGCTGCCGTCCGTGCCCTCACTGTTCTCTAATGAAGACTGGCAGGTCTGGATTTGTCCTGGGCCTGCTGAGGTGCCACAGCCTCTTATAGCCTTCTGAGCCGTTCTGTGGCTCCAACTACTGGGTTTCATGGCCCAGCCATCTGCATCTTGGCTTAAGATCCCAGCACACTGTCACCAGTGTGACCTGAGCCAAGGCCATCAGCCCACCAAGTCTCTGAGGCACACAGAAACCTGTAGAGTCCTGGAGCTAACAGATTGCAGGGGTCCAGGAACATGGCCTTGGGGACACCCAACAGTCCCCTCCTACCACCAGCTCTGAGCTAGCAGCACTCCAGCCCCACGTGGGGCACAGCTGAATAAGAACCTTCTCCCCGATGCTTGCAGGAGCTCCCAGGCTGGGCAACCATGAACCCTGATGTTCTGCTCTTTCCATTCAATCCATTTAATGTGCTCTGTTCCAGAATTTCTGTGCAGAGTAGCGAAAACAGGACACAAGCCCCTGCCTAGTCCCCCATCTCAGTTCCCCACTCTCTTCCCCTCTCCCCCAGAAATGGCAAGAGATCTGCATTAATTTCTTGCAACTCAAAAGCTCTCCCTGACTCCCAGATTCCTCCAGCCCTCGGTGGCATCCCTCTCCCCTCTCCTTGGGGCCGAAATGGTGAACGATTACAGGGGGCTTTTTTGAACAACAGTCGCCTGTCAAACATTTATGTTCTCCGGGTAACACTGCCCATGCTGTGAAGTGAACATCCTTAGAGATAAAGCTGTGTTGACATGTATGGAATTGCAGGGCCAAGGGCCGCGAACGATACAGAGGCTTTGGGTGCATACTGTCAACTGGTGAGAGGGAGTAACATTATAAGCCGTTATCTTCCCTTACAACACTGTGGTTACCTTGATCTGATCAGCCAGAAATGGGCACGGATTTGAGTGAGACTCTAAAGCTGTCTGCAGAGGAGGACGTGCAGGGGAAGGGAGAGGAGAGAGGGGAGGAGCTCAGCCCCCCAAGATTCAGCAGCCAAGACCTGGGCTGCAGCGGAACCCCAGAGTTTAGGAAGAAAAGTCCGAGTATACGGGAAGCCCTGAAGTGAAAGGTGGGCACACTTTTAGTCTCAGTCGCCACTAAGGAAACTGTCAGAAACTACAGTCCAAAGTGAATACGAACTCTGGGAGCTTCCCTGGTGGCGCAGTGGTTGAGAGTCCACCTGCCGATGCAGGGGACACGGGTTCGTGCCCTGGTCCGGGAGGATCCCACGTGCCGCGGAGCGGCTGGGCCCGTGAGCCGTGGCCGCTGAGCCTGCGCGCCCGGAGCCTGTGCTCCTTAACAGAAGAGGCCACAGCAGTGAGAGGCCCGTGTACCACAAAAAAAAAAAAAAACAACAAAGTGAATACGAATTCTGGACTCATGTCCTGAAACCAAGCTCTTCTTGGTTACTTCAGAGAAAAAGAAATTTAAGGGAAAAAAACAAAACAAAACAAAATCCAAAACCTTCTTGTCTGAAGCTCTGCTCATTTTGTTCCCTTGTTCCCAGCAATGGTTTTGGAAATGGTTAAGGCTTAGGGTCACCGTAAGAGTGGTCTTGGCTTCCAGCCAGTCACCCCCGCTTCTGCAGCTTCTTAAAGTATCGAAGAATCTGTGCGTTTTTCTTTCTTTTTTTTTTTTTAACATCTTTATTGGAGTATAATTGCTTTATAATGGTGTGTTAGTTTCTGCTTGTGCGCTTGGTAAACTTGGGGGATTTTTTGCTCTTTGACCAGAAACTGTGACTTTAAGCCTCAGACTACTTTGGGGAAACCTACAGGCACCACTGGAAACAAATCAAATCAGAATCTCTGGAGTGGAGCCTAGGCATCGGTATTTTTTAAATGCTTCATGTGTATGTATGTGTATGTGTGTGTGTGTGTGTGTGTGTGTGTGTGTGTGTGCGTGCATGTATATTTTGTTTGTTTGTTTTAATAGACTTTTTTTTAAAGCAGTTGTAGGTTTACAGAAAAACTGAATGGGAAGTACAGTGAGTTCCCATATACCCCCTTTCTTCTTCCCCCAGTTTCTCCTGTTATTAACATCTTGCATTAGTGAGGGATATTTGTAACAATTGATGAGCCAATACTGATACACTACATTAATTAAAGTTCATAGTTTACATTAGGGGTCACTCTTTGTGGTATACGTTCTATGTGTTTTGACAAATATAAAATGACAAGTATCTGTCAATACACCATCACACAGAATAGTTTCACTGCCCTAAAAATGCCCTGTGCTCCACCCTTTCCTCTCTCTCTCCCTCCATGTCTCCCTGAACCCCTCCATAGTCTTGCCTTTTCCAGAATGTCATATAATTGGAATCATACAGTATGTAGCTTCTTTTTTTTTTTTTTTTGCAGTACGTGGGCCTCTCACTGTTGTGGCCTCTCCCGTTGCGGAGCACAGGCTCCGGATGCGCAGGCTCAGCGGCCATGGTGCACGGGCCCAGCCGCTCCGCGGCATGTGGGATCCTCCCGGACCGGGGCACGAACCCGTGTCCCCTGCATCAGCAGGCGGACTCTCAACCACTGCGCCACCAGGGAAGCCCCAGTATATAGCTTTTCACATTGGCTTCTTTCCCTTAGCAACATGTATTTAAGGTTCCTCCATCCCTTTTCATGGCTTGATAGCTCATTTCTTTTCATACCTGAATAACAGTCCACCTTATGTACTTGAATAACATTTTGGTGCATGGATGTACCACAATTTATCCATCCGGCTACTGAAGCACATCTTGGTTGCTTCCAAGTTTTAGTAGTTATGAATAACGCTACCATAAACATTCACATGTAGCTTTCTGTGGAGATGTAAATTTTCAACTCCTTTGAGTAAATGTCAAGGGGTGCAATGGCTGGAGAGCATGCAAGAGTACGTTCAGTTTTATAAGAAAGAGCCAAACTGTCTTGCAAAGTGTTCGTACCATTCTGCATTCCCACCAACAATGGATGAGAGTTCCTGTTGCTCCACATCCTCGTCAGCATTTGGTGTTGTCAGTGTTTTGGATTTTGGCCATTCTGATAGGTGTGTGGTGGTATCTCATTGTTGTTTAATTTGCATTTCCTGAAGACGCATGGTGCTAAGCATCTTTTCATCTGCTATTTGGGCATCTGTGTATCTTCTTTAGTGAGATTTCTTCTCAGATCTTTTGCCCATTTTTAAATTATATTGTTTGTTTCCTTCCTGTTGAGCTTTAGAAGTTCTGGATACTAGCCCTTTATCAGATGCATGTTTTGCAAATATTTTCTCCCAGGCTAGTGCCTGTCTTTTCATTCTCTTAACAGTGTCTTTTGCAGATCAGATATTTTTAATTTCAATCAAGTCCAACTTACCAATTTTTTCCTTCAGACATCCTGCCAGGGTTGCGATCCAGTGCCCAAAGAAAAGAGTAAATATGGCCTGGCTGCATATTTATTTTACCACTGGTCTCAAAGGCTGTTAACCCTGGGAAATTCGGCTCCATGGATCATGAAATAAGTGGAAAACATCCTATCGTATCTGCACCACAGATCTCTGTCTGAAACGCACACCAAGTCATGAGAAAGGGAAATGGCCAGTCTGGGTTCAGTCCTCCTAAGGTGGAGAGACTGGGCAGTCATACAAAGTG
This sequence comes from Phocoena sinus, assembly GCF_008692025.1. Lineage (NCBI taxonomy): Eukaryota > Metazoa > Chordata > Mammalia > Artiodactyla > Phocoenidae > Phocoena > Phocoena sinus. Next base: position 7,413,947 of record NC_045764.1, read on the forward strand.
ACAGCAAGATGGGAGACGGAAGGGAGACTGTGAACAGAGCACCCGGGCTGGAACGTTTGTCAGTAATGCTGGGGGCTGAGGGCTCTGCCATTTACAGCCATTAACGTGCGCTGTGTCCTCCAAAGCCTGGTTGGAATTTGTATCCTTTTTTTCTCATAAGCTGCTGTCTCTTCCACAAGCTGCGATTCACCAAGAGACTCACGACTTCTTTTTTTTGGCCACACCACGTGGCATGCGGGATCTTAGCTCCCTGACCAAGGATTGAACCCATGTCCCTTGCAGTGGCAGCGCGGAGTCTTAACCACTGGACTGCCAGGGAAGTCCCGAGGACTTCTTTTAAAATTACTTTTAAAAAAAATTCCAATATGTATGAATATTTCACTATTATGATCGAGTTGGGGTAGGGAGCCACGTCTATGGACGTCCAAAGTAAAGTGACTTTAACAGAATGAAGAATGAAAAAGAAAAGGCGAATAAAGACTTGGGCCCTCCTACTTACGGCCCTAACGCAGGTCCCTCATCTATGCCAGCTGCCACGGCTCACGGAGGGCAGGGGAGCCTTTGTGAGGCCAGGGTGACCTGAGTTACAATAGTGGCCCACGCAGAGCACAGTCCTGGGAGCAGAGCTTTATCCTCTGCAGGAATGCATTCACCTCTCTTCCATGGTGGCGACACCCTGCTGGTGACCATCATTCCTTTGGTCCTGGTGACTTGGTGCTGAGTAGAAATCTCTGGAAGGCACCTGGAAGCGCAAGCTCTCCGAGCCGCCAAGTGTGACGATTACCTGGCCCAGAGGACCAGTCTGTCTCTGTGTCCTTGAAGAGAATCTCATTGTGGGATAAACTGGGGGGAGGCAGATGAAAGGTGGTTGTGAGAGCTTATGAACTCGCTTAAGAGGTGGCTGTGATAGAGCCAGGGCCAGACCATTTCAAATCATCTTTACTCTCTCTCTTTTTAAATTTTTCTTAAATGGAAGTGTAGCTGTTTTACAGTGTTGTGTATCTTTCCTCTCTTTTAGCATGTTTAAATAAACTAACACAAAATTTACCATTTAAACCACTCTTATAGGTACAGTTCAGTAAGTGCATTCACGCTGTTCTGCACCCTTAACCGCCATCCATCTCCAGAACTTCTTCTTCATCCTACGCTGAAACTCTATACCCATTAAACACCAACTCCCCATTTCCCCCCAAAACCCAACCCCTGCAAACCACCGTTCCACTTTGTCTCTATGAATTTGGCTACTCTAGGTACTTCACATAAATAGAATCATACACTGTTTGCCCTTTTGTATCTGGCTTACGGCACTCAGCATCGTGTTTTCAAGGTTCGTCCACGTTGCAGCATCCATCAGAATTTCGTTCCTTTTAAAGGCTGAACAATATTCCATTGTATGGACATACCACAGTTTGTTTATCCATTCATCCGCTACTGGACATCTAGCTATTGCGAATGCTGCTGCTATGAAAATGGGTGTTCAAATACCTATTCAAGTCCCTGCTTTCAGCTCTTCTGGGTGTGTACCTAGGAGCGGAATTGCCGGGTCATACAGTTATTCTACACTTAGCTTTTTGAGGAACCACCATGTTTTCCACAGCAGCTGCACCATTTCACATGAGCGCCAGCAATGCACAAGGGTTCCAATTCTTTACATCCATGCCAACACTTGTTTTTCTGTTTGCTTTTTGATAATACCCACCCCAACGGTATGAACTGGTATCTCATTTTGGTTTGATTTGCATTTCCCTAATGAGTAACAATGTGGAGCATCTTTCCATGTGCTGATTGGCCGTCTGTATATCTATCTGGAGAAACGTCTATTCAAGTTCTTTGCCCGTTTCTGAATTGGGTTGTTAGTTTTTGTTGTTGTCACTGAGTTGCAGGAGTTCTTCATATATTCTGGATATTAATCTCTCAGACATATAGGATTTGTAAATATTTTCTCCCATTCTGTGGGTTGTACTCTGTTTTGATCCCACCTCAGATGTGTCCAGTTTAATTTTTAACCACCCAACTGGACCAGGTGCCCCCTCGATTTTATTCCTGATTTTGTCAGGGACCTGTCTCTGGGTAGACCCACCTTTGTGAGGCTGGGCTCTAACCTCTCAACATTTTTAGAGTAAAGAGCAGAAAATCATTTGCTAGTGGATGTTCCTATGACTTCGAGCACCTTGTTAGCTCTCAGTTCCAACCTGTTCCTTTTTGTTTGGATGATTCATTTACCGTATTTATTTTACATAGCAATTTACCCCAAACTTTACTATTAGCCTCTTAGGACAGTTAGAAATTTAGGACAAAATAAAGTGATTGGATTTCTCCTTCCTAAGCCTTAAAATCTCTATTACTTGATGCAGGGAGGTGGATGTCATTCAATTATTTAACATTCTGTGAGGATGTACATGTAGGCCACGTGGATGTGTGCTCTCTGAGCAGAGAAAGGTGGCTCCTACTGTCTATAAAATGGGAATCATGATTTCTGCTTTTCTCAAAACTACACAAAAATGCCAGGGGTTTACTTAGCACCAGCTGGGAAAAGAACCCAGATTTCTGCCCAAGCATTTTAGCATTTCCTCTCTCTTTCCCTCTCCCCCTTTAAAAAACTTTTTTTAAAACCATCATGATTGGTTCTCTGCTCAACCATTTCTGTTGCTACTACCCCTGGAAACAAACCAGAAATTGTAGTCTACCATGCTCCCCTGACCATAAATGGCAACCTTAAAAAAAAAAAAAAATCGAGGCAGCGTTTCTGGAAGAAGCAGACTTTAAGACCAAACTTGACATCAAGCCCTACTGTGAGTGTGAAAACTGGAACCATTTCCTTACTGATTGCTAAAGCAGGGTCGGCAACTACATTTCATTATAACTTAAGGAAGGCTTAGAAATGGGTCAAAGTGTCATTTTTTAAAGGCGAATTTTTGTTTTGTGGTTTGTTCAAACTCAGAAAGATCTAAACCTGACTTTGCTATGGGAGAGCTGGCCTTCCCCAGCTGGAAGACCACCAAATGCATGGCTTTTTTAGGGTATTTTTAAAAGATAACAAATTCGATTATTAAGTTAAAGCCTTTATGAAAAGGAGCAACACCATTACAACTGAGAGTTAATTCAATCACGTGTAGCCTAGGAAAAATGCTGAGCACAGGACACATGTTTAGATATACACATACATACTGCATTGTGTATATACGTATAATATCGTGTATATACACAAATAAATCATGTATTTCTCTTTGTTCCTTAAGAATATTTCATTAAATGCACTTGTCTGTGGAACAAATTATCATAATTCCTGCCTTTCCTTTTCAGTGTATCTCCTATTCTTCTGTTGAAAAGAATACATAGAATTTTTAATTCTGCGGTATTTTTTACTGGTGGGCAGCTACTGCCAACAGCAGGAAACCAGGTCTCTAGAAATCTGTTTTAAAGCTTTGAGAATGTTGTGACAATTGTTTTAATTACATTCTGTTTGCTAAGAAGTACCTCAGAAAGGAGCTGCTACATTGCTCGACTCAGAAGGCCTCCAGAGGGATAAGCTCGCAAAGGGCTCTCTACTCAAAGGTCACCACTATGACACCACACAAATACCTCTTCCCTTGTCCTTTCGGTTGGGGGGAAAAAAAGAAAATCCTTGCCTGGGGCCAGCCGTGCCTTCTGCCTGGTTTCCCTTTCCTGATGTGTAATCCAAGCGGATGCCCTGGATGCCTTCTTTCCATTCCCACGTGGGATGATTCTGTCTGTGAGAGACAGGAAACTATGATTGGAGCTGTTGTGACCATTTAAAAGGGAGGGCTCGGCCCGGCACTGACCTTTTTAAAAGTAAGTTTGTTAGAGAGCCTTTCATGAGATCAGCATGATGTCAGGGAACATGAGGTTAAATTAGCACATTAAAGAATAAGAGAAGTGTTTGACAATCAGATGAACTCAAGGCTTACTTCCATAAGAGATCAACAGGAGACAGGAGTTTTCCAAGGCAAACATGACTGGGTTTCTCGGCTGGGTCTTGTCTGGCACCAACGTGAAGTTCTTGATGGTTTAGAGCAGCGGCCCCCAACCTTTCTGGCACCAGAGACCGGTTCCTGGAAGACAATATTTCCACAGAGGGGGAGGGGGGTTGCTTCAGGCTGCAATGCCACCGATGGGGAGCCGGGGAGAGGCAGATGAAGCTTCGCTCCCCACCGCTCACCTCCAGCTGTGCAGCTTGGTTCCCTACAGAACGCAGACCGCTGGCCGTCCTCTCGCCCGGGGGCTGGGGACCCCTGGTTTAGAGCACTCAAGAGGCCACATTTGGGGCGAGGCAGGACGGGGATGCGTGCGTGCGTGCGTGCGCGCGCGTGCGCCCCACGTGTCAGCCACCGTCCTGGTGCTTCCCCATAACCAGATGAAGGTTATTAGCGAAAACAGCTTAAACTGTGCTCACCCAGGAGTCATTTCTCCCCTCTTGCTTGCAGCCTCCAAGTGACACGCTCGGCCTCGAGTTCCTCCCGGGCTGGTGCGATTTCGAATAATTTGGGCTGTCAGAGCTGCCAGTGGAAAGTGGAGGTTATTTAGTCTGTTTCAACATCTGGGAAGGAGTGTGTCATTGTTTACATTGTTTACTGCATGCCCTAGGCACCGCCACCGATTATGCATCATGGATCCTGCTCTGGAAGCAGAGATAAACCCAGGCTGGATTTCTCAGCTTCTACTCCCATCCCTGTTTTCATTGTCATTTCAGAATCAGGACATTCATCTTTTTATGGTATCTCGTCTGATGTCGGCGCTAATTACTCTCCCTACATTAAATTCCCTGCAAACACTGAAATGCCCTCAAGGCTTCCATATGGAAGAAAGCCACCCACTCCATTTTTCTTGAGTTCTGAAAGCTACAAGTCGGGGAGCCAGGGGCTCTCCCCCTCATCTCCCAAGGTACGTTAGAAGATGCCAGGCTTAATGGCCATTTATTGTGACAGTGATTGCCTCCTGCTTCATAAATCGCCCCAAGAAATGGCTCACCTTCAAAGAATAGTCTTTCCACTGGGGATTATTTCTCAACCCTTTGTGGATGCTCTCCTGGATTTTGCTTGACAGCGTTTAGTGAGCTACTCTCTGCGCATCACAGTCGTTGTTACTGCTTTTGTTGCTGTTGTTCCAAAGGACTCCTCACCGCCCTCCCTGCTCACAGGCTCTCCACACGCCCATGCAGTCTGCACGGTTTCCAGACTAATCTTCCCAATGGGCAATCGTTTTGCTCCAATACAGGCTTCCCACAGCCTTGCGAATTAGTAAAAAGCCTTACGATGACACTCAAACACCGTACTATGTGGTTCAGCCTACTTCCCCCTCCCCTACAAATGCCCTCTCTGTGACCAAACCTGTGTCGTCTTATTCTCATCGCACACATACTTTCCCTGCCTTTCCTCATACTGTCTCTTTAGTCTAGAACTACGAACGCCTTCCTCCCATCTCTTCCTGCCCGCAGTATGCCCAGTTTCCACCCTCCAAATCAAACCTATTTCCTTCATCAAGATTTTCTTAGTCCCTCAGAGAGATGTGGTTGTATCCTTCTCAGAACCTCCGCAGTATGTGCTCCTGCCGTTTTCAGGGTGATCAAATCTACTGGGACCACTGGAGAGTTTGTTATGGTAATCACAGGCAGACACAGACTGAGAGTTTGAATTCCAGTTGATAAAAGGCTTAAGACATCAATCAGCTCCCTGTGATGTAACTTACCACAGCCGGATTGAGTTGCTAGATTTCTCCAAAACAACAGAGGGCCACGGGGAAAACTGGCTGCCTCAAGGTGAATTCTGTATAGCTCTTCATAGCCCCCACGTGTGTTGAATGATCTCTCCAGGTGGTTTCTAGCTTAAGACCTATAACCCTATGAACAGCTTCTATTTGTTACTGCTCATAAAAGTCACGGGCCAATATTTTATTTTCACCTGGCACGTAAAGGATGAGAGAGGTTAATTGAATCACCTGGGCTCTTGCAGCAAGGCAACACTCATTCTCAAACCAGACTTGAGGTATTTGAAGCTCAGGGTCCCACTGCCTCACCTTCTTTTGTTGATCAATTACATACAGCAAAGGTGAGATGATAATTTGTCATCTAAATCGACACTTTTGTGTGTGAAAGGGGACATTGTTAATAATCATTCTGGAACGATAGGCATAAACCATGATATATGGGTACTAAATTAAGGTGTAGGGGAAAAGCAAGGTCGTTTTTGTTTTTTTTTTTAATGAGGTCTTCAACAGACCTTAAATTTGGATTCTTCAAAATTTATGGGGTACTCTAAATTTACAAGCATTTGTATTGCTTGCCACTCATAAAAAGCCTCCTGTGTGGTTAGGTTGGCTGCCCTTCTGCCCTTGTAGCAAAAGGAAGCATATGGCGAAGCTGCCCATCCCAGCCCCAAATCATGAGTGGAACAGTTTTTTGTTTCATTTTTTGCCTACTCTGTGAGGCTTGTGGGGCCTTGGTTCCCCGGCCAGGGATGGAACCGGGTCCCCTGCGGTGAAAGCTCAGAGTCCTAACAACTGGACCACCAGGAAATTCCCTGGAACAGTCTTAAATTTCAAATTTCATCCCTTGCATTAACACTCCAATCTCTACTACCTTCTCAAATCGATAATTATTAGATTGTTGAAAGGGAGCCAGAAGTCTCTAGGGAAGCAAACCTTCGGAGTGCCCTGGGTGTATATCTTATTTCGCTTGCCCTTCCGACTTCTTTCTAATCTGTGAGCAAACTGTTAGCTGATGTCTGATGCCACCACACAGAATCAAAAGAGGACTCCTGTAAGGTTGGTGCCCCAGCCGATTTCTCACTCTGTGGATATAATAACAGAGAGTACGTCAAAATTGCAGGATGGCCCTTTGCCTCCAAACCTGTAATTGTCTCTTATTTACCAAGCAACCCTCTGGCCTTGGCCATGAATTGTCTATTCCTAGAAAAGATGATGCAGTGGAATAAAGAGCAGTGGGTGTTGGATATAGACTTGGGTTTGAATCCAGCGCGAGCTACTACCACTAGCTGCAAAATGAGGGAAACCATGCCTGATTCGTAGAGGTTCTCATGAAGTATAAATTCAATAGTATATGTAAAGCTTTCAGCTCTCATCTTGGGCTCATAGCGAGCCTTGGTTATCACTGTTGAAGCCTTTGACCCCAAAGCAGCAGACTCACCACTCAGCGTGAGTTGAGTCAGCAGGTGAGGGAACTGTACCCACAGTGTAACCTGGGGGATGCAGACCTGGTACTTGATCTTGCCTCGGGCTTTCTCCACTCGCTTTTTTTTTAGAGACACGGAGTTTGGAGGAATAAGCTAGAATAGAATATAAACTCAGAGTACTCATCTTCCCTTTGCTCATAGCTGTTGAGATTATATTTTATAAATCCCCCAAATAAAATATATAGTCTGACCATACAAAAAAGGTTGTAACTGACACTGTCTCATAAAATCCAGAAAGGGTGGTTGCCTTACTCATTGTGCTTTTCACGTAGCAAGCGATGAAAATAAATGAGTGTGTGGAATAATAAATAAATAATAAATAAATAAATGAGTCTGTGGAATAAATGAGTGAATGAATGAGATACCATCACTGGTGTGGACATATTTATACATTTATATGTACAATTATATGTATTTATATTTATACAAATATAAATATTTTTATACATTACATAAATTTATATAAATATAAACTTGCACAGTTTTTATATACACGTACATAATTCTTGCATCCTGGTCTCCCTGATATATTTGCTATTTGCTCTATCAGTCAAGGTCCCAACAGGAAACAGATGGCCCTCGAATTAGAATAATTTAAGAAGAGCTTAATAAAGCGACTGTTTATGAAAGTGTGGGTGGGATGGGGAGGAAGCATAAGGAACACTAGTGACAGTGGAAGAGCTGTTACTAGTCCTAGGCCTTAAGGGATGAGGGCGGGAGGAAGCCGCCACAGGAACCTGGATAAAAGAGCATTTCCTGAGAAGGATGCCTTGATAGGAGGTCAGTGGAATGACCGCCTGGACCGCACTGTCCTCCCTCCCTTCGATCTCCTGCTCGTGGACCGAGCCCAGTGGGGAGTCAGAGCCCCGGGGAACCCATGATATAGTTATCAAGGAGGGAAGGAAGGGGGAGGGGGGAGGGGGAGGAGACAAGGCGGTACGTGGGAGACATTGGGTTTGGGCTATGTCTGAGATCCAAGGTACTTTTTTTTTTTTTTTTTTTTTGCGGTACACGGGCCTCTCACTGTTGTGGCCTCTCCCGTTGCGGAGCACAGGCTCCAGACGCGCAAGGCTCAGCGGCCATGGCTCACGGGCCCAGCTGCTCTCCGGCATGTGGGATCTTCCCAGACCGGGGCACGAACCCATGTACCCTGCACCGGCAGGCGGACTCTCAACCACTGCGCCAACTGGGAAGCCCCGAGGTACATTTTTTAAAGAGGAAATTAAAAGCAAAAACTGTTACTAGAGTCTTGGTTTCTTGCAGTGGTTCCCTGCCTAGAATTCCGCTACCTACCCCTCTGGCACTTGGATGTCATCTCCCCTAAGTCGTCTTCCTTCCACTGGCCTCTCGTGACCTGCAGGGGCCTGAGCGCCTTCCTCTTTGCTCTCCCCTCGCACTTCTGACGTTCTAATGACTGGTTTCCTTCTCCAGGGGACTGGGGTTTGGTCCTCCTCGTCTCTCCTACACCCAGCCTAGCGGCAGGCACACAGTAGGTGCTCCGTCACTGTTGGTTTGAATGGATGACTAAGTTTCCCACGAAAAGAAAGCAAGCTTGCCATTCAGCTACTACACCTGGGTCCCTTGGTTTCCTAGATTAAAGCCTAGAACCGCTGCCTTCCCTGTAAGCGCGTCTCTTCTTCCTTAGAAGGGCAGGCAAGTGAAGACCACCGAGAGAAAGAGGCGAGGGCGCTGGTGAAGCCGAGCGTCTGGAGGTCGGCAGCGCCCCGAGCCTGGGAGCAGCAGGAGATGGGTGGAGGGGGGCGCTCAGACCCGCAGCCACATCTGGAGAAAGGAAGCTCCGGTTATCAATTCCTGGTAAAGGAACTTGGGGCCTCGCTTAAACGAACACTCGAATTCCCAGTAACCCCCTTCTCTTTCTGGAAGCCCTGACACAAGAGACCTTGAAGAAAACAGCAGATATGCTGATACGAAGGTCAGAGAGATCGGCAGGACGCCTGGGAGGCCGAGCTGCCGGGGTATCTCTTCCCCAGCTTCACTCTCTTCTGTTGCTCAGTTCGCTTTTGGTCGGTGTGGTGTGGCGTATATGTGTGTTTGCTTGTGTATGTACATGCGTGTGTGTGTGCTCGTGTGTGCATAGGTATTTGTGAATATGTGCGTATCCCTGTGTGTGTTTGTATGTGTTTATATGTGGGTGCTTGCGTGTATGTGTTTGCATGTGTGTCTGATTTATGTATGTGTGCGTCTGTGTGTGTTTGTGTATATGTGCCTGTTTATGTGTGTATATATGTCTGTGTGCATGTGTGTGTGTTCATATGTGTGTACCTGTGTTTATATATGTGTTTGTATATGTGTATATGTGTGTATACGTGTGTGTTTATATGTGTGCCTCTGTGTTTATGAGTTTGTATATTTGTATATGTGTGTGTTTAAATGTGTGCATATGAGTGTTTGTATATTTGTATACGTGTGTGTATACGTGTGTGTTTATATGTGTGCCTCTGTGTTTATGAGTGTTGTCTATGTGTTTGTATATTTGTATATGCGTGTGTTTAAATGTGTGCATATGAGTGTTTGTATATTTGTATACGTGTGTGTATACGTGTGTGTTTATATGTGTGCATCTGTGTTTATGAGTGTTGTCTATGTGTTTGTATATTTGTATATGCGTGTGTGTGTTTATGCATATGCCTGTGTAAGTCTGTGTATGTGTGTGTATATATGTTTGTGTGTACGTGTGTGTATGTATGCGTTTTTGTGGGTGTGTTTATGCGTGTTTGTGTGTGCACGCGTGCATGTATAAGTTACTGGACCCTTATGCTCTAGGAGTAGTTGTAGCCCACTCTCTGCAGGAGCCAAAATTGGGCAGAGAAGTATTTCTAGGCAGGAGGAGACGGCAAATGAGAGAGAAGGGCTCTGGGCGGCGCTTTCATTAGAACCTGCCCCTCCCCTGCCACACCTGTCCCTTCTCTTGCTGAATTTTCCCGTGTGCTCCAGGCACACTTGAAATCGTCTGGTGAGGTTAGCCCACAAACCGTAAGTATTTGCTGAGCGATCACGGTGTGCTGGTGACAGAATTCTCTTGGTTGTGTTGGGTTTTTATTTGCACAGAACTGCCTGGGTTCTGTTGAAGGGAGAAGATAAATACTGATCTTTATAATTATCTCTTTCCAAATAACAACAACATTGACCCTTCTGTCATTGGAAAGAGCTCGGCATGCTTTCCCTGCTCCCTCCCTCATTTGATCTGGAAGCATGGCGGGCTGTGAGGTTGTGAAGGGCTGCTCCTTGTTAAGGAGAAAATAAAGCCCATAGAAGTGTGGACTTGGTCAGGTTCACATAATTATGTGGGATTGGAAGGTGGCTCTTTGGACTCTTTTCCATCAGACATCATTGCCTTTCCAAAATGATGTTGACAAGGGTTCGTGGAAGGACATTTTTAAAAACTCCTTTTAGGGGTAACGCAGCCTGAATAATGAGAGCTATATTCTGGCCCAGGGAACTCCTTAATCCTCTCTAGCAAGCTTTGCCAGGCTTTCTTGAGCATAAAGCTTCTGTGAGGGAAATTCCTGAAAAACAATGAGTTCCATGGCACTACTGTGATTAGAAGAGCTTCCACAATAAATATTCAAAAATGATGTTGCTTTAAGAGATGTGCTTAGTCAGGACCCTGTATGCTGAGGGGCCCAGGAGAGGGCTGGACAGCTGGCAGCTGGCTTCCTTCCACCCCCCTCCCATTCTCTAGGTGGCACTAAGTAACTTCAGTTTAGCATTTTTTCCCCCAGGATGAATTGACACAATGTTTTCAGTTCATCTGAGCAATTTACAAATAGTACTCTATGGCAAGTCAAACTTCAGGAAAAGAGGTTGAGTTTCTGACCTTGAGTCTAAACTTCCTTACTGCAGTTTCAGCTTCAGCTGGGACTAGAAAAATTTAGGTTTACCAAAAAAAAAAAAAAAAAAGAAAGAAAAAAAAATGCACCTTCAAATTTCCATTTATTGTGGAAGGTTCTACAGGAAACCAAAAGAGTTGTTGGGTGTCACCGCCTAGGGGTGTGATTTCTTACAGATGTAGTTCCAGCTTCCACAAATGTCGTGGCTTAGAATAATTTCTGGAAGTGAGATTGGTCAGGTTATGGGACCCAGAACTTACCTCCAGAATTCTTACGGAAGCCCCAAGACAGTGTTTGTGCTGGTGCAACTTGGGTATCTGGCCAAAGCTCTCCTCCTCCTCTGCTTTTTGATCCCTGACAAAAGACCACCTATATTTTCTGATCCCTCTGCCTGAACTCTGAGGGATGGATGGAGCAAAGTGGGAAGTGTTCCTTTAATGACTAGTGAGCTGAGGGTCTGGCCTTGCATTTCTTTACAGCTGTGTGACAGTGGGGTTTATATTCTTCATGTGGGAAATGAGGGTGTGAAATAAGAAGAAAGAAATATATATGTATATCCATCTCTGTCCCTGGTTCCTGACACAGAGCTCCTAAGATCCTTGTAAACAGGGGTCCGGGGAAAATCTTAGTTGATCTTTGACCTGGGTGCTCCACACAGAGCTCCTAAAGCCTTGTAATTCCTAAGTGATAAGAGCATCTGACAGAGTTCCTAAATCCTTTGGAATTTCCTGGGTGATAGGAGTGTCTTTTGTTCTAATGAGGTGGCTCTTTGTGAGCTCCTGGATGGGGGCTGGTCACCAGAAAGACTAAGGCATGATCAGAAGCTTGACACATTCAGACCCATCCTCCGTCCTTCAGAGAGAGGAGAGGGGCTGGAAATGGAGTTAATAATCATGCCTGTATGAGGAAGCCTCCATAAACATGCCAAAGTGTGGGTTTTGGAAAGCTTTTGGGGTAGTGAACACATCTACACACCGTAACCATGGGAACAGAAGCCCCTGCACCCAGGACCCTTCCAGACCTTACCCTATGTACATCTTCATCTGGTCGGGTGTATCCTTTCATATATCCTTTGTAATATACCAGGAGTAGTAAGTGGACTGTTTTGCTAGTTTCTGGGAGACACTAACAAATTAGTGAACCCAAGGAGGGGGTTGTGGGAACCTCTGATTTGTAGCCAAGTTGCACAGCAGTCATGGGGAACCTTGGGATGCACTGCGTGCGTCTGGTGTCTGAAGTGGGAGGCAGTCCTGTGGGGCTGAGCCTTTAACCTGAGGCATCAGGCTAACTGGTTAATATAAGAATTGAACTGAATTGTGGACACCCAGCTGGCACTGGAGAATTGTTCAGTGTGGGGGAAAAAGTTGAGTGTCAGAAGCATGGTGAGGATGAGTTGGGGAAAGCAGTGCATTTTTCCAGGACGTGGGGATACCGGCTTTGCCCACCATACACAATTATTGAGGGAGTCATGTGAAATCACATAAGACAGCACTTTACAAATGGAGACGTACTAGACAGAGATGAGGTATTACTAATTTTGTGAACCAATATGGAACCCAGATAAAAAACTGGTGCCCCAGTTTCCAGCAAAAACTCTTCTCTTGTTCACCAGGTATGGATGAAATCCTTTCGGCACAGTCTCTCTCCCACTTGCATTGTCTTCCAGGGACATCTGGCAGTGTGCCCTGCAGGGCTTCAGGCGTGTGTGGCCTCCTGGAGCATTGGTTTTATGCAAATAAAGAGTTGGGCAGAAACATTCATTTTTTTTAAGATCATAAATGCATTTAATTTGACTCCCAGGAAGAAAAGAGAGTTGGGAAACATATATGAAGTGATATTTGCTATGCCTTTTTTTTGAAGTATAGTTGATTTACAATGTTGTGTTAGTTTCAGGTGTACAGCAAAGTGATTCTGTTATACATACATGTATTTATATATATATATATATATATATATATTCGTTTTCAGATTCTTTTCCCTTATAGATGATTATACAATATTGAGTATAGGCCCCTGTGCTATACAGTAGGTCTTTGTTGGTTATCTATTTTATATATAGTAGTACACATATGTTAATCCCAAACTTCTAATTTATCCCTCCTCCCGCTTTCCCCTTGATAACCATAAGTTTGTTTTCTATGTCTGTGAGTCTATTTCTGGTTGGAAATATTCTTCTTTAAATAACATTATTCATTCATTCATTCAACCCATGTTTATAGAGTGCATGTGGAGTAGAATTAGATATAAAAGTAGCTGAAGAGTCGTGCTTCTCTCTCATCACTTATTCAAGATCTGTAACACAAATCTATGTGCAGGATATATAATAATCCTCAGTTGATCAGGATCTCAGTCTGTTCAGGCTGCTGTAACAAACTATCATAGACTTGAGGGCTTAAACAATAACCATTTACTTATCACAGTTCTGGAGGCTGGGAAGTCCAAGATCAAGGTGCTAACCGATTCAGTGTCTGGTGAGAGCCCACTTCCTGGTTCATCGATGACCATCTTCTCACTGTGTCCTCACATGCAGAAGGGGCTAGAGAGCTCTCTGGGGTCTCTTTTATAAGGGCACTAATCCCATTCATGAGGGTTCCACCCTCATGACCCTAATCACCCCCAAAGACCCCACCTCTTAGACCATCACATTGGGAATTAGGATTTCAACATATGAATTTGGAGGGGTGGGGGCAGGAAGATATAAACATTCAGTCCATAGCAATCAGTGTAGGCAACTAATCTTACCCCTTCCATTCCCCAGTAGTTTGACAGTTTATTTTAATTCAAATATTTTTGCAGTCATTATGTAACTTGAAAGTTTGGACCAGCATGTTGAATTACAGCCATAAAGATTGTGTCAGACTTTTCTATGCGGCTGGTTCTGAAATTTCCACCGCGTGATAAATGTTTTGTTCTGTGGTTTTCTTGACCTCAGGCTCTCTAAACCTTGAAGCACACAATGGTGTGTCTTTGAAATGTTCTTCCCTAGCTAAGAGTAATAATCACTCATTCCTTTGTAAAACCATACCATGTCTTCTTTACCCTAAGTTCTCTTCTGTTAGTCTCATCACTAAGGATAGCTATTCAATAACTAGCTGTTCTTTCCACTTACACTTAAATTAAAAAAAAAAACAACACACCAGCAAGGAGCAAACTTGAAGGAAGGCATCATGGTATTGCTGAGAGAGCTGGGGTTCTGACCCAGGAAGATGGTGTGACTCTTACCACACCTAAAAGCATGCACCTTTAGTCAAAGTCTTCAACCCTCCAGGGACCCTTCTGCATAATGGGGACACAAGTATCAACATTGTGGTTTCCCTGACAGTGCTTTTCAACCTTGTCTACAGGGTACCTCTATGTCAGGGTCCCTGCTTCCAAACTTCCTTGACATTCCATGCTCATCCTAAACATTTAGGTTTGTTCTACTTACCCTTCCGCAATGTAATCAGACTTGTTTCAATGTACAAATAATGTTTTTCCTCCCAAATCTTTGAGTGAAACTGATGCTCCAGAGCGAGGCTTTACATACCTCTAGCATATTACAGCATACCTCTGGGATGTACCTATACTTTAGAAGTGTGGTTGTTAAGATGACATTCAGGGCTGAAAATATTCAGCAGGTATGCATCCGTAAGAACAATATTGGCTGTTAAAAATGCTGGAGAGGGTGTGGAGAAAAGGGAACCCTCCTGCACTGCTGGTGGGAATGTAAGTTGGTGCAGCCACTGTGGAAAACAGTATGGAGGGTCCTCAGGAAACTAAAAATAGACCACATGATCTTGCAATCCCACTCCTGGGCATATACCTGGACAAAACTATAATTCAGAAAGATACATGCACCCCTATGTTCATAGCAGCACTATTCACACTAGCCAAAACATGGAAACAACCTAAATGTCCATCAACGGATGAATGGATAAAAAAGATGTGGTACACATACACAATGGAATACTACTCAGCCATAAAAAAGAGCAAAATAATGCCATTTGCAGCAACATGGATGCAACTAGAGATTTTCATACGAAATGAACTAAGTCAGAAAGAGAAAGACAAATACCATATGATATCATTTATATGTCGAATCTAAAATATGACACAAGTGAACCTATCTATAAAACAGAAACAGACTCACAGACATAGAGAAGAGACTGGTGGTTGCCAAGGACTGGGGGGGAGGGAGAGGGATGGACTGAGAATTTGAGGTTGGTCATGCCCACCATTACATTTAGAATGGATAAACAACAAGGTCCTACTGTAGAGCACAGGGGATATAGCCAGTCTTCTGGGATAAACCATCATGGAAAAGAATATTTTAAAAAAAGAATGTATATATGTGTAAAATTGAGTCACTTTGCTGTCCAGCAGAGATTGGTATAACATTGTAAATCAACTCTACGTCAATAAAAATAAATAAATAGATATCGGCTGTTAAAATATTAAAACACCTTTGTTTCAACTGGTAAATAACTGCTCCCCAAGCCCTTGAGTGGCATCCATTTCCCACATCACTCCTCTCCCCCGACCCCTGAACTCTGCATGCTCCAGGAAGTAAAGAGTTAATGCCTGTACTCCAGGGACCTCTGGGAGCCTCCACAATCTGATTAGTTGGTGGCCTGTACCATACAGGCTGTTAACTATTTTGAATGTCATCCCATGTTACGTGTAACATACATGAAGCTGCTGGCACAGGCTAGCCACTAAATAAGCGGTAGGTATTTTCAGTCCTGTGGCTTTGGAGAATTGTCTACTTGGAGTCTATATTTTGAACAGCAGTGTAACCAGCATCCTTCCTTCCCTTGGGGAACTGCACCTTCCCCATTCTCTGAGGTTCTGGTGAGGCTTCCAACTGCAGCACCCCGTCCCTCCAGTGGCTCACAGGATGGGCAGTGATGTAGGTCTGGAAGATCAGGGTCCCCATTCCCTGACAGGCATGTGCCCATGACCCAAGAAAGAGCAATAGGAAGCTTCCCTTAGAACTCTACATAGTCTTCCCTCAGTATCCACAGGGGGATTGGTTCCAGGACCTTCCTGATCCCCACAGATACTCATGTCCCTTATATAAAAAGGTTTCTGAAATTCTATCTGCAGTTGGTTGAATCCACTGATACAGAGGGCTGACTGCATTATGAATGCAGGGCCTGAAACGCTTCTTGTCCCCCTTTGAAACATGAGCTGAAAGGATGTGGCCCCAGAGCTCCTGTCTGTGCAATGAAGGAGGAGCC
Source organism: Phocoena sinus (assembly GCF_008692025.1). Taxonomy (NCBI): domain Eukaryota; kingdom Metazoa; phylum Chordata; class Mammalia; order Artiodactyla; family Phocoenidae; genus Phocoena; species Phocoena sinus. Next base: position 7,430,225 of record NC_045764.1, read on the forward strand.
TGGGAAGTGACACACAGACAGAAACAGACAAACGGAGAGACTGAGAGAAAGAGAGGACCCTGGTGATACTGTCTGAGTACCAGACCAAATTTTCATCCTTTACAACGGCGATTCTCAAGCTTGAGTGTGTGTCAGCATCACTGGAAGCGCTAACGAAGAATCCGGAGGCCTAGGGATGTTGAAGTGGGAAGGGGTTGGACCCTCTGTATTTGTGCCACACTCTCCAGGTGATTGCGTACACATCAAAGTTCGAGAACTACAGCTTTACAAAAGCATGCGATCCAATACACCTCCTCTTTTGCTGTAGCTACTTAGGTTTCCAACAAGCAGACTAGGAAAAGCACCTAGGACTTTCTGGCACCACGTAGACAGGGAATAATGCAAATTTCTGGTCAAGGTCCCAGTATCCCTGATCTTGGGTGAATTGCAGGTTTTACTCATGAGGAATATTCTCCACGGACCCAGTGGTGGCGGGAGCGAGATTTTGAAGTGGTTAAGATGACTCCTCCCATCTTTCTGGGCTCCCCTGCATCTACAGTTATCTGAAGGGCATTCCCTGAGCTGGAAGAAGTTAGACGGGAACCTAAGCTATCAGGCAGATGGCAGAGGAATGGGGAAATAAACAACAACTGAGTAAAGACAAGTTGCAGGACTCTGGGACACATGGTATCAGAGCCCTTTCTCTTCCTTTTGCCTTTGCATCTCATCGCGTGCTGGGTTCATTCTCTTGAGGTATCTCATGTGATGTGACTATCACTAGCTCTGGGGCTCCATCCTGAGGGGTTCAAGACTGTAGGACATCCACCAACCAAGCTGAAAAGTCCCAACCTCCTCACTCTAACTAGCCTGAATTAGGTTATACCCTCTTGCCTGGGTTAACCCTGTGGCCAGGGGATAACAGCTTTTACCAGAAGGGGGTGGGTGGCTGCTGGCTGGGCAGACAAGAGCCGCCCCATCTCATATTAATAGTGAGTCATGTGGTATTCTTATATCCGTCACCTCATTTGATCTTCACAGCAGCCCCACAAAAACATAAACTATTACATTTATTAGCATTGATGGGGAAACTGAGGCTCACAGAGTTCCTACACGGCAGAGCGGGATTTGAACCCTGGCTGTATTTTTTTTTTTTTTTTTTTTGCACCACACAGCATGTGGGATCTTAGTTCCCGAAACAGGGATCAAACTCATGCCCCCTGCCCTGGAAGCACGGATTCTTAACCACTGGACCACCAGGGAAGTCTTGGCTGTATTTTTAAAAAGAAAAAGAAATATAATTGCTCACTTAGGCCCAAAAGTCCATGGTTAATCTCGCTTCAGGCATGGCTGGATCAGGGACTCTAATGATATCATCAGGACTCAGTATCAGTCCATCTCTTGGCTCTTCCTTCCTTTGTGTGCGCTTCTGTCCCAGCTGCATGTGACAGCAGCAGCCCAGCCCTCACTCCACAGTTGTCTCAGGATTTGGGACCAGTGGGTAAGAATAGAAGCCTATTCCTGGAAGCGCAGAGAAAACCTCTCATTAGTCCAGATGGGGTCACATGACCACTCTGCACCAATCACAGGGAAATGCAGTAGACTGATGGGCGCAGCCCGGGGTCACATGACCACCCCTGGAGCGGTGAGGAGGGAGGTGTGTGTGTGTGTGTGTGTGTGTGTGTGTGTGTGTACCGAGGTGGTTTCATAGGAACCACAATTCATTAGGAGGTGGAAAGGATGACTTGAAAGAGGAAGTCAGGACACACTTATTAGAAACTGTGAGTGAATGCCAGGCAGCAACATCAACAGATGTCTACTACAGTTGGACTGTTGTCATTTTATTCTAGCTTTGCTGGGAAAAAGCCAGTAAGAACAAATTCAGCAAATCACAGACTTGCACTGAAGAGAAGAAACTCAAGAATCTACGGAGCTCAGCCTTTTTTCTCTAAATAGAACATAGTTTATACTATTGAAGACAGATGCTTGTTTATTCTATGCTGAGAGCTCTCTGGCCAGACGGATTCCAAATACCCTTCCATCTGCAGATCCTTCCAGGGCTTTGCAATTTTTACTAATTAATGAGAAGACTGGGGGAGGGGAAACTTAAAATGAAGTAATAAATATGCTTGGAAGAAAGTTAAAGGGCTGAGTTATTTCACAGTTCTGGAATTCAGAGCAATGTAAAAAGTAAACTGTCCTATTGGCTCAAAGGAGAATCCTTTCATCCACGAAACAACTTTATTTAGATTATTTTGGTGTGTTGAGAGACTTTCCCTGTGGCTATATTATAAAATAACTCCTCACGTTTTTATTCTGTTGGGCCTTGTGAAACAAGAAATTATTTGCTGCGTTTAGTTGCTGTGTAATGGGGCTTTTCTATCATTTACATGTCCTTGGTATCTATTAATTCACATCTTTTTAGAAATGTAATTGTGGAAGCAACTGTCATTAAAATTTCTTGTAATGTATAAAATCTAGGTAATGGGACCGAAGGCCTGTTTGACCAAATTGCCCGTGTCAATACAATTTCCTGGGTTTTAAAAGTAGGAAACATTTTTGAAACCGGTCCCTGGTGGTAAACATTTGAAGATGACTTTTGATCTCTGAAAAAAAAGTGTTCCCCAAAACACAGGTGAAACCAATTCCTTTCTGAGTTGATACTGATGGTGATTTAATGAAACTAATCTTTATGAATTAAAAAGGATATTTATTTATCTTACTAACCAAGTTTGAGAGTCTGGCGGTTTCTCAGCCAGATGAGATATTACCTAGGAGCTGCACACTTAGAACAAATTGGGCTCCTATGATAAATAATGTCAGTTTTTGAGTTCCATTGTTCCACTCTGGTTAGAAAGTCATTATCATTTATGGAACCCTACACGCATATGCTTCATTTTGGTCCAGAACATCTTCCATTGCGCTAAATTCTTAGGAAGAACAAAATATGTGCAGAAAGGGTGCCAGCCTAGGGAGGAAGCTGAGTAGGGAACTAGCTACAGTATAATGCATTCATGAGATGTTGGAAGGAATCTTTCCTAAAGATTAAGGTCCCACAGATTTAGTTCATACAGGAACTCAACGAATATTTGTTCAAAGGAGAAAAAAAATAAGTAAAGGTATCAGCATAAAATCACCTTGCAGACAAAATTAGAAAAGCCCCATGTAGACATTCCTCTTAATTTACACCTCCCCACCTGCCCCTCCTAGCTGGACCTACTTTGACCAATGCTATAGGAGTCAACATTGTCATTAAAGAATGTCATACCAGAACTCAGAGAAGAATGCGTTTGCTCACCTTCCCAGAGATGAAAATAACTGTGAGCTGGGACAGAATTTTCTAAGGCACACGAAATCAGCCTTTTCAATTGTGAAAAAGGAAACATAATTCTCTTCGTTGCATCATATGTACTTGCAGAAATGTTCTCCCACAGAGAAACCCACCCCACTGTGTTTAAGTAACTGATGTCCCCAAATGTATTAGTCACAGAGAACATCTGGGTTGTACAATTCCAGGGGCAACAGTCAGACGCTTCCACGTGAATGGCACCGTGGAGTTTGTAACCCAGCACCCACATAGTTATTCTTCTTAATAGCTGTTGTTGAATTTGTTGCTTCTCTGAAGCCTCAGTTCATAAGGGCGTGGTCTAGTTTTTTCAGAGCTTCATCTCATATTAATCAGTTGGTTTGCAAAAAGTGTTGCCGTAAATTAATGCATTGTTTTTCTTTTCTCCCTGTTTTTCTGGTCTGTGGGACTGGAATTCAGGAAGAAGAGGGATCCCCAAAAGAACCACAATGCCTCGGGTCGGAACGGAAGATGGCAGCAGGTAGAGTCCATTCAGGGCAGTGCCTCCTTTTCTGGGCTACTATTGTTGACAGCAAGGCTCGCAGAATCCGAAAACTCTGCAGATTGCAAAGGAAAATCTGTATGTTCCCAGTGATTGGAAACATGACTGGAAATGTCACTTGTGATCTATTCCAGGCACGACATCTGGATAATCTGGTCATGATGCAGAAAATAGCTTCTTTTCTTTTTCTTCTTCTTTCTTTTATTGATTTCAGTTCTTGCTGAACAAATACTTGCAATGAAGTAGACGATGATAATGATGAAGCAATCTCAAATTCAGTATTACTAAAATAAGTCGTGTAGTTTTTTACTGGGGTATTTATGATTACCTTGGAAAATGCTATCTAGATGCATTTGCTGGTTTTTTTGTTAGTGTATAGTTAAATATGCAGCTTTGCTAAAGCTATTTACCCCATAATAGGACTTCGATTAAGATAATATGGAAAGAAACAAATCATGAGTTTATAACTTAGCTTCTGCCTATGATCAGTAATGATAATGAGATGTAATGGTCATAAAAATAAACATTAGTTGAATGGACCTCATAATAATGAAAGCTAAATCTTAATACTCTCAGCTTCTATTTTCCAATGGCTTTAATTTGTTGTTTTATATGATGAGGGGTTAGAAGAGGGCTCCAGATGTGTTGGCTGCTCATAGAGGGTCATGTTCTTGTAATTCAATGAAAATCAGGGAACAGAATTAAGAAAATAAAAATGGTAACAAAAAGATTATGCACAGTGCGGGGGGGGAAGTTGGCACCCTGATCTGATTTACATGGAGGAGAGACAATTAGCAATTATCCAGCTCTAGCATCTCCCTCTACAGCCCTCCCAAGTGTCTACCCTCGCCAGTAACAGACATTGCTTTCGTTGCAGGCCTCTTCTGATTCTCTCCCCTTGCAGATCTTTGCATGACTGACTCCTCTTCAGGTAGTTCTCAGCTGGAATGTACAGTCCCAGAAGCTACCTTGTCATTCCTTGAAATCACTCTTCATCCCATTGCCCGTTTTTATTTTTTCCGTAACACTTATTAGGATCCCAAATCATCTTTCTGTTGATTGGTTTCTTTACTTACTGTCCTGTCAAGAGATTGTGGCATAGGAGTTGGGTCTGGAAGGAGAGATACGAAATCCATTTGTGAAGAGAGACACATTAGCTGGTGTGTTTATAAAGTGAAAACCAAATACTGTAAGTTGAATCCAAAGTGATATCTATTTGGAGTTCTGCCCATTTTTTTGCTGATGACCTGATCCTTTGGCAGCTGTCACCTTATCCTGAGGTCTATAATTTATATTTGCAGGGGCCACCCAGGAGACAATGACGGGTTAATTGGGAGTGTATTTAAATTTTACCGCCATCGTTACCTGTCCTTTGAGCTCTAATAATTCGGCATCTATGTACGTTTGAGGTTTTGTTTAATATGACCTGCCTGTAATAGACAGAACCCTAATGCCTACTCAGAATCGGGTAGCGTCCCCCCTTGACGTTATGGGTGATGTAGCTGAGCAGATAGAGTAGCCCATTTGTAACAAGTCCCTTTTAATGTGATACAGCATGGGTTGCTGTCACCTGGTGCTTCATTTCAGCAAGACCAGCGCTGGGAAGTTTCATTAGGTGGATGAGGTTTACCTTTACCTCCAGCCGGCCCTTCTGGTGCCCTGAACCTCTTCAGTGGGGTTGCTCCCCACTACCTCATCCCCCAGTTTCTCTACCTTCAGAAGGACATGCAGTCAGTCTCATACACCTCGGTGCACGTTAATTCACATCATTGTGTCGCTTCTTGTTCAGCCTGTTGGTATTTTAAGCCACAAATCTACCTGTGGAATGAAAACAATATGGTGGTGTTAGAGGGATTTTAAACACCAGCAAACAAGTAAAGAACAGGGGCGTTTCTGGCTCCAACCACGATGCCTAGTTACACACTTTCTCAACCTGAGCATTGGATGGCCCCGAGTTATGGGGCCGTGCAACGAAGATTCCATCAGACTGTGTGTTCCTTCGGGGCAGGGATTATGTCTGTTTACAGGTGAGGTTAGATCCTTTATCGAAAGCGCCATTTTAAAGAATTGTTATATCCTTCTGATACAATATTCAAGGCAAAAGTAAAGAAAAGGATGGGAAGCTAAACTGGGGTTAGGCTTATCACTCTGCACAGACCAGGAAGAATGAAGTACTGGACCCATGAAAAATGGGGGTGAGATGGAGGTATTATGGTGAAGAGGTTTCCATATACTTAAGAGATCCTTTGATGCGGCCGTGATGTTGCTCATATAATAGAGAAAAAAAAAGCAAAGATGCTTTACGGATAGTGACAAGGAGGAGGCTGTAATTCCAACCAGGGAGAACTCTACGTCAGCAAGAAGGCGCGGTCTGAAGCCTGACGACGTGACCCCATAAGCCAGTTATTGGAAGGTGCTGAGGACAGGGTAGGAACTAGTCTACGCGTTCTCACCTGGGTGTATGCCTTGTTTCTAAGCAGCTACTGTATCAGAGTTGTCAGATTTTTGGTCTGCATGGCTCAGCCCCCCGCCCCCCTCAGGTCCTTCTTTCCCTGGATAATTGCTCTTTCCGTTTTTCTTCTCCATGGAATGTGTTCCTTTCCCAGAGCCTCCTGTGATTGCTCTGACTTTTTATTGTAGGGAAGAAATTATATGAGCCGCCTTCATTTAATCTCTTTTTATTCTACTGAAAGGCCCTTGGAACAAGGCAAGAATCACACACACCTACAACAGCTTATAAAAGGCATCGATATTGCATAAGATGAAAACTGAGCATTACTTTTCTTAGTACAGAGACTCGGGTTTATAGCTGACAGGAAAAAACAACAGATCTTGCTTAGGCTAACCTTATTTGTAGCCAAAGGAAAAGATATTATGTAGTACCAGTTTTCTAGAAAGAGGGAGATGAACAACTTTTCAGAGGTGGCCCATCATATCTTAATTTACTCATTCATTCATTCCCTTGTGGGCAATGAGACCAATCTATGGGACAACTGTGCTTTCTTGAGAGAATTCTTTTTAAAAATTATTTGGATCCTTTCTGATGGCTACGTTTCCCCAAAAAAAAAAAAAAAGTAATACGTGTTTTAAAAATGTTGGCTCTATCTTGCCACGTCTCTTGCCACGCATTGCTTTAGAAGCAAAGCCAAGTACTTTTGAATGCTGAAACAATTTTAAATGTGTTTAAAATCCAGGAAGACTTTGTGGAATCCTTATTAGCTTTTAGTTTGCATTCACCCTGTGCTGTTAGGGCCCCGAGATTGCAACACTTTGTTCATAAGAGGCGAGAAACCATCTTATGACTGTCAAAGAATTTCATCTGAATGTTCTCCTTTTGCTAAAGGTCACCTAGGGTGGAGTGGGCCCCAGCACACTTTCAGAGGTGGCTGTCTGTGTCATCTGCACTTAGTCAAATTTTCATTTCCTGTGGTTTGTAGGTTCTTCAAGCGTAAAGTAACGAACCCCAAACGGTTACAGTTCTTTAACTAAAAATGGATGCAATGAGGGAAAATATATGTATTTTTTGTAACCTTTCTGGGGAAGTGAGACCAGGGTTCCACTCTGCAGCTTCTTAAGCGACGTGATGTTACTGTGTGTGTGAGGCTGGGCCCCCGAGGAGACTCAGAAGTCAGGCTTTCCGGCTGAGAGCCCTGGGAGGTGACGAAAATGAGACCGAGCCTCTGATAATTCAGACAAAATGTCTGCTTTTACTTTCACATCATAGTAGAACCGTCCAAATGAGGTTTCTGGCCCAGCCAACCGTATTTCAGTCAAACTCCATTCTGATCGCGCCAAAAAGTTATCTTTCTCACTGATCTTTCTGAGGCTCCAGCCAATGAATAGAAAATTGTTCAGGTGGGGAAGTTAGAAAACAGGAGCGTGGTGCACCTCCTTTATCCTGAATTGACTTTCTTTCCATTCTCTGAAACTTGGAACAGATAATCTGAGGATTCCTGGGAGGCCTTTTATTAGAGAAAATGCTACTGGGGTTTGTAGATGACTTTCAGCAAAGCCCTTATCCTTTTTTTTTTTTTTTTTTTTTTTTTTGCGGCACGTGGGCCTCTCACTGTTGTGACCTCTCCCGTCGCGGAGCACAGGCTCCGGACACGCAGGCTCAGCGGCCATGGCTCACGGGCCCAGCCGCTCCGCGGCACGTGGGATCCTCCCGGACTGGGGCATGAACCCGTGTCCCCTGCCTCAGCAGGTGGACTCTCAACCACTGCGCCACCAGGGAAGCCCAAAGTCCTTATCCTTAAACCCCTTTATGGGACTTTGCTACCATACTTTTATTTTAGTCTAAGGAATCCCACTATAACCGTGTCTACTTCAAATAATAATGATTAGATGTTACCTATCATGTACATTCTTCTGAAGCAATGATGGCAGCAACCTGCTTGCTGCTGGAGGCTCATCAAAGGAACAAAGTCCTCTGAGGGTGACACATTCCCTATTCCGAGAACTAAAACCCCACTGGACAGGAGGTCATGGGCTCTAACACGTATTCGTAGAGAGGAAGACGTTTCCAGAATTTACTTACAGATTCTGCATTATCAGGGTCAGTAGGAAAAAGTCTTTCTTTTGCCTGGGTTTTCTTCACCTGTGAAGTCAGCTGGACTTGCCCTAGAATCTGAGGAGATGTTTCTCTGGTGACTGGGGGTGGGTGGATGGGGCCGGGGGTGTTTTTTGCCTCTGTCAGGAGAGGGTGGCCAGCCACGGAAGGCTTCATGTCTGCGGTGATGGGAGACTTCCTGGCCTGCCTATTAAAGTATGTCTGTCGGCTCCCAGCTCACTACCTTTTGCACTGAGAAGGTGTCAGATGGAGGAAATCGGGTTTCCAAGTTCTCAGCGCTCTCCTAGACAAAAAGCTCTTAAGTGATGGTACCACCCACGTCTCTGAAACCGCAGCATATGTCCTCCTCAGCATCACCCAGAGAGCAGTCTTGGCTTTTTCTCCTCCACCCATGGGCAGAGAGCTAATCGTTTCCAGATCTTTTATTTAGGAAATTCAACAGACTGCTTATTGTTTGTAAATGGGAAAATACAAGTTTAAAGAAAATGAGGGTTTGCTTTAGTCCTCTGTGTTCAAGGTATACCTGATTCATTGTTGATTGATGGGCACCTGTGCCTTGAGGAGAAGCAGAAATGCACCTGCACAGCTGATGGTTGGTTTTGACACTGTGCGCGTGTGCGCGGTGAGACACCCCGCCAGCTTTGTCTTGTACTACTCTCCATCCGATCCTATGTCCCCTTAGCATAGTGGACATGCAGTCAGAGAGCTTTCCAGAAGTTCATCCAGGTCATAACGTCAATCAGTTACCAGGAATGAAATCTTCAGTGTGGTAATACTTGGAGCAGAATTGCCTAATGTGTGTGTGTGTGTGTGAGTGTGTGACAAGATGTGTTTCTACCCTATTTCACTTTCTTTTATTACTTCGTTGTTTGGTTAAAATGTGTTATTGGGTCTTCGTAAGAACCCCTTAGAGGACAAAGAATTGGGAAGGTGACATTAATATACAAAAGCAGCAATGATTAAAGTAGCACGTGCATTAAATAAATCAAACTGTACAGCGATGCTCTTTAAAGGTTTCCATCCTGGGGGAATCTCTCTACCCCCTTCCCACTTCCCACTTCCTTTCCCCGCACGTGAATAAGAAGATGGCACTTGTGTTGCATGCAATGTAGTTGGATGCCCACCCAGCTCTCTCCTGGGAGTGTACCTTCCCTTCTGTTCTCAGGATATGCGGAGCGGAAAAATCACCATCTAGAAATTCCAGCTGATTATTGTCACAAAGGCTCTGAGGAGAGAAAACGTGAAGTTTTTACATCTCACAGATTGTTGTTGTCATTGTTTTTGTTGCCCTTTACCCATGTTTCTCTGCAAACGTTTCAGTAAAGTGGCATTTTTGGTCCCGGGGCCCCTGAAATCAGCTGCTTTATTTCCTTGCTCTCCCTACCTCCAGTTCAACTTGGCTTCATGGCAGCCTACTTTGCTACACGCTTCAGTGATTCCTGGTGGATCGGCCACTGTTCCTGAATTTGTATATTGAAGGGGGCACAGGGTCAAGCAACATGGTTAAGAAGACAATGAGGGACTTGTCCTACAGCTGCTTTGGGGCATCACTTTATGTAATACTGGGAAAATGTGATTGTCCGCATCAAAGACTGGGGAGGCGGGATGGATGAAGTTGGGGGTGCGCCCTGTCTCCCACCTTCCACTTCAGCGCACACCTGCCCCGCTTCCGGCACCTGCAGGCCTCTGCCTGAGGCTTTCTCTTCCAGAACCTGCTCTAAGACCCCTCAGGAACAGCCCTGGAGCGATCACTGGTGGGACTTGATGAACTGCTACCTCTGCTCTCTGGCCCCTTGGGGAGCACAGCTGGGGAGCACGGGCCACGCCGGCTCCCAGGGTTGCCCCGCAGAGTCAAGCCCCAGTCACCCCCGGAAGTAGCTGGCTGGATAAAGCCCAGTGCCGGCTGCCCCCCTCCCATCTCTGCACCCCACTCCCCTCCTGGTGTATCCTCCACCTTCTGCGAGGAATCTGAACTAAGAGAGGGTGCCTTGACAGTCTCTGCACTGAGCTCGTCGTAACATATTTTTTTTTTTTTTTTGCGGTACGCGGGCCTCTCACCGCTGCGGCCTCTCCCGCTGCGGAGCACAGGCTCCGGACGCGCAGGCTCAGCGGCCATGGCTCATGGGCCCAGCCGCTCCGCGGCATGTGGGATCCTCCCGGACCGGGGCACGAACCCGCGTCCCCTGCATCGGCAGGCGGACTCTGAACCACTGTGCCACCAGGGAAGCCCTTCGTCGTAACATATTTGAAAGCATCCATGAACCTGGTTGAAATCTCAGAAGAGAAAACCTTTCCAAACAAAAATTTTTTTTTAAATACCTAAATACAAAATAGCTGCTTTGATTACTACCTTATTAACTGGTCAAAATGGTGGCATTGCCAAGCTTCTTAAAATTCCCTTTTTCTGACTGCAGCCCTCTGTCCTTCCCTGTTCGCTGGGGATGGTTAACACATTCAGCGTAGTTACTGATTGCATCCACGTGAACAAGAATAATCATCTACCCTGTTTTGAACCTGGTTAAAACCAAACAGCTCAGGAAAGAACACCTCTGGTTCCTTATCCTTCATCACGGAGAGATGACGGGAGAAGGAGACGATCAAACATGATAGGAAAGTGTTAATGAACAACTTTCTCAAACAAAGTATAGCCAAGAGCTGATATTCAGTCTACGAGCTCCACAGATATCCAGAAACAGTGAGTAATTCCGAACTCCTGCAAGTTGATTTTAACTGCTTATGGCTGATGTTACAAACAGGGCCAACTCAGCTTATAGATGTGTTTTGTTTGGCCCACAGTCTTTAAAACTTTTTTTCAATCAGTTGTCAATGTTTAAAAAGTGGAAAATGTCATGTAAAAATCTAGGTCCTGATTTCTCTTGAGAAATTTGGCCAGAGACTGGTCAAACCAGGCTTGCATCCTTAAGTGATTAAAAAAAAAAATCAGCTGGGGTTGCATCCTCTAGATGTTCCCTCCCCATCCTGCCTGTGGTTTGAGGAGCAGGTAAGATGATGCAGGGGCTGTTGCTATAGAAACAGGAGGGAATGCTGTTCAAGATGATGAGCAATTACCTCGGCCAGTGATCTTCACACAGTTCTCTGAATTTCCCCGCAGTGATGGTTTCTTCTTTGTAAGAGGCTAACACTATACTCTTCAGAGGCTTCTCATGATTTCAGGAATGGAGGATTACAAACATTTGGCAGCTATGCAGGGTACCCCCAGGAGAAGGAACCACGTAACGGATGGGTGCGGCTGAACCGCTAGAAGTGTATTCCAGCTCACACTTTGGTGACACGTGACGCTGGAGGACTCGGGGTCACCTAAGGGGCCACAGTCTTCTCCTCTGGGTCATCCTTTTGTGGGACTCACTGAGAGGGCTGCAGCCAAAGACTTCTGTTTCTGCCTATGCTCAGCGGGCCTGATGTAACATCCCTTTGTGAGCATTTGCCCATCTGGCTGTGCGCCCGGCACCTTTACATGGATTTTGATCAAGCATGACTCCTGTGTGTATAGTAATCGTGGAAATTTTCAGCTTTCCTATCCAGGGAGAAGTTGACAAAAGGGACAAATTGCACTTGGCTTTTTTTCAAGCTCTAGAAGCAGAACAGATGAAGGACTCAAAAAGTCAGGGTTTCGCAAAGACCCAATTCTGGTATTTGGCCATCACTGTGAACACTGGGGCATCCATGCATTTGGTCGCACAGTTCATCTGTGTGTTCAGCAAGGGTGTATGGAACCTGCTGCTATGCTGGGTACTGAGATAGGGCCTGAAGTCCTGCCTTCTTGCTTTTTTGTTCACCTGGAACCAGTTACTACCCTCAACCCTAATAGCCACGTTTCCAGAAGTTCGTGCTTTGCCATTTTTTCCTGTGCCTAGACTCTTCTCATAGCTGCCCTGCTCGAAGGGGTTCACAGTATGTAGTTCCTTCCGACAATCTGAAAAGGCTTCAGGAAAATGGATAATTGTATCACTTCCTTCAGGTGACTACAACTTTCTCTGTTCTTTACCTCCTACAACCGACTGATTTTATCCTTAGTTAATGTGGTCCAGCTGCCGTGTTTGATTTTTGCATATTCATGATCACATCATCTGAATTGTTCTTTTCTAACAATTGAACATAAAACATCTGGTAACCGTGCCGACCTGGTACTTAACAATAATACCAGCTAACATTTATTACGTACTTGCAATTCATTAGGGACCTTGCTAAGTGCTTTACATGGATTTCTTATATGATCCTCTTAACAGCGCTATGGAATTGGTACTATATTATTCCCACTATGCAGATAAGGGAACTCAAGTTTAAAGAGTTCATTTATCCCAACACAAGTCTGCTTGAGTCCAAAGTCCTACCCTCTTAGCCATTTCAGCGACTCTGCAAATACCAAATGTCTTCTGGACAGAGTTAAGAATTTCTGAGCAGTACCATATGAGAGGGTTGATTTTATGTCCTTCTGATTTGAGCAAGTTTATCAGCAGGGATCTTAGCTCGGGTGCCCTTTAGAAAGGTTAAACTTCCCGGTTTCTTGTAAGGGAGAGCCGAGGTAGGACGAGTTCTTGGAATTTGCCCTGGGCATATAAAGTCATGCTTTGATGGAGATGAAGTAAAGAAATGAGAGTCTTTACCTTTTTTTAAAAAGTTTGGTGAAGTTGAGAATCTATGTTCTATTTTTTTAGTTAATTAATTAATTTTATTTATTTATTTTTGGCTGCGTTAGGTCTTCGTTGCTGCGTGTGGGCTTTCTCTAGTTGGGGTGAGTGGGGGCTCCTCTTCGTTGTGGTGCATGGGTTTCTTATTGCGGTGGCTTCTCTTGTTGCGGAGCACAGGCTCTAGGCGCGCGGGCTTCAGTAGTTGTGGCACGCGGGCTCAGCAGTTGTGGCTCGCAGGCTCTAGAGCGCAGGCTCAGTAGTTGTGGCACACAGGCTTAGTTGCTCTGCGGTATGTGGGATCTTCCCAGACTAGGGCTTGAACCCGTGTCCCCTGCACTGGCAGGTGGATTCTTAACCACTGTGCCACCAGGGAAGTCCCGAGTATCTGTGTTTTAAATCTACTTAACTCTATTGGGACATTATATTTAAATCTGGTAGAATCAAAAATAATAATAAACTTCCCTAAAACTTGGTTCTTCTATCCAATGGTATGATTTCTGTTTATGGTGTCACTATCCACCTTGGTTTCAAGCTTCAAGGCCAGGTTTGATTCCTTCTTTCTACTTAACCTCTGTATCCTTCTTATTGAGTTCCTTTGTCATGTTTCTCATATCTATTCCAACTTTTTCAGTCTTGCTGTTACACTCCCTTTTGGGTCATTACTCCCTCTTGTCCAAACTATTTTAATAGTCTCCTAACAGGCTTCTGTGCATCCGTATTTCACCTGCTCTTAAACATCCTACACACCACTGACAGAGTATCTATTCATCTATTAAAACCACACCTAGGCTTGAAGGTCCAAGTTCAATTCTATAGTCTTGATGTAATAACGGAGGACATACCGAGAAATAATCTCACCAAGACCTCCCTTATGGCCCATGATTTACAGTCATGTGTGGACATGTCTTACCCCTGCCAGTTGTTTATACAATACTTATATTCACCTATGCACAATTGCTCAATCCTATGGTAAGAGTGTATTTTGTTTTGTAGAAAAAACACCAAACTGTCTTCCAAGCTGTACCATTTTGTATTCCCACCAGCAATGAATGAAATTGCATGTTGGTCCACGTCCTTGCCAGGATTTAGTGTCGTCAGTGTTTTGGATTTTGGCCACTCTAGTAGGTGTGTAGAGGTATCTTGTTGTTTTTTGACTGGGTTGTTTTTATTTTTTAAATAACATTTCAATTTTCACTATGAGTATATATTATTAAATTATTAAAAATTTAGTCATATAGTAAAATGGGGAAAAGCTATTGATCTAATGTGAAGCGAAAAACAGAGGATATAAAATTATTTACCATAATTACAACTACAAAACACAAAAACCAATGCAGAGCTTTGCAAAATGGAGGGAAAGGAAACAGAATGCTCGCAGTAGTTGTTTACCTTTAGAGTCCTAGCTTCTAATACCATAAGTATGCAATAAAAATTTTCATGGTTCTTAAATACATATTGGAATTAGGGATGAATTAATCTAGTTTCCAAATTTGCCATAATGAGATGCTACAAGTTTTGTAATGAAGAAAAGTAACTGTATACAAATAAGACTGATTTCACAACTCCCAAAACTATAACATAAGGGAAGGGGCTTTAATGTTGTTCATAAAAAGATTTTAAGTGTAGCATCTACTACCACGGGGCTTCCAGAAATCTCCCTCAAGAGAGCACACCCTTCCTTCTTCCTGTTTGGAACAGTGATGGGTAATCATGGTGGCCATCTTGGACCACGTGGCAACTTTGAGGATGAAACCACGTGTTAAGGATAGTAGGGATAAAACACAGGAGAGGTCTTTGTCTCTGGGGCTCAATACCAACTCTGGACCTTTCTTTTATGTGTAAGAACCAGAAAATAGAACTTTCTGTCTCATATACACCACTGCTATTTTTGTTACTGTCCTTTGTAGCCAAACCTAATTGTCACTCGTGTTACTCTTACAAGACCAGGAAGCTTCTTGAGGGGAGGATGGTATCTGTGCATCTTTGTCTCCATCCTAGCACTCGGCACAGTGTGTGTAGAACCAAATCCTCAGTAACTCTTTGTGAAATGAAGGAATAGAATTCAAGGAACTTGGAGAACTGAGTGCGAAGCGCTGTGTGGGAGAATGTGGGCATCTGAAAATGAGTGACACGTGCTCTCTGCTCTCAAGAAACTGATAGTAAAATTGTGTGTGCACGTGTGTTTGTGTGTGGTCACTGTTTGCATCTGACACATCGGGGTAGATAAATGCGGGAAGGGGGTTAGCCCTCTGTCTCTTTGAATAAAAACAAGATGTCCATTCACTTCTTGCTCTCTCCTGGCATCCTTGGTTCTTCAGCGCCTGCTGGAAAAGCCAGACCTTGCCTGGTGTTACTGTCACGTCTGAGCTTTGAGAGCTCTTTCCTTTCCTTCGAAGCCTGAGAAGGATTATTCTAGTGATATGTGAATAGCTGTGTGTGAGCGCACAGGAAGTGGTTCCCTAGCAACAGGAACCTCCGACTGCCTCTGAGCCTCAGCGCGGTCCCTGCCTTTTGTTTTCTCTCCTCCGTCTCGCCTGTCAGCAAGTGGCCAGAGTGACTGCACCTGCTCTGAATTAGGGGGGCCGTTCAATCCCAGCCGTTCGTTTTCTAAGTCAAAGGGCCCTGTTCCTCTTTTGGTGGAGCTTCCTCATGAGGTCTGGGGCCTGTTTTGCTCCTGGTCAGACCATAATTACCTCAGATCACACTTCCTCTTTTGTCTTTCAGATGTTGACCAGAAATGGAAAATTCTGAGATGCCCGAGGAAAAATTTGAGTTTTTATGAAAAAAAAACACAAAAAACCCTAGTGTTTGCACATTATTTCAAATAACCTAAATTTCTTAAGGAAAAGTTTAGTAGACTCTTTTTCCCCTGAAGAGTTCATTCTTACCCCATTCTTAACTTTGTTTTTCCACAGAAGCCAAATTCTTCATTCCTTATATAGGTCAGCATGTCAATAGGAGATTGAATGCACAAGATGGCTGGGGAAATAAAGTATCTTCTTACAACACTGCCTCAGTCTAGCAAAATACTAAGTTCTAGAAAGAGTCATCCTTACTGGGGGCATTGATCCTCTTCCTGTTGGGGCCCCAGAGCCCTATTTTAGAAAGTGTAAATCTGTACAGACCGTAGCACATAGCTGGAGCATGGCTTCAGAATTTGCTGACTGGAAATGCCTTGCTTCATCTTTGAATAGTAACCTGTGTGAGAACAGAGATCTTAGAGAAGATGGTCATACATCTTTACCTACCAATTGGCTGGTATCAATTGGTAACATTGACTATCTGGCTCAAAGTGCTGGCAACAGGCAGCTAATTATAATTGAGCCTAACAGCCCCTAGAATTCTTATCTCTATAGCTTTTAAAATATTTTCATTCACTTATTCGTTTAACCAACAGATATTTCTAATTGAGGGTCTCCTATATGTGTCTACAGACCGTGGTGTGTCTTGTGGGAAAAACATGTCTGTAACCTTTGGGGGCGTTGTCAATTTGACAGAGGAAGTAAGACATGCACCCAGGTAACTATCAAGCAAGATCATAGCCTAAACAGAGATAAAACCATACAATTATAGACGTTCCCTTTAATTGACTCTTCCCATGAGACAGCAGTGGTGGAGACAGGGCGAACCCACCTTTCTGGGTGATCAAGCAGAATGATTATGAGTGAAGAGAGCTGAGAAGTTACATCTGTTCTGTAGACAAACAGAGGACTTAGTCTCCAAGATGATTCATCTAGCTCTTTCGATTAAACTTACATTTATTAAAACAACAAAATGAAACAGCAAAACCCCGCTGTGTTATGATATTCTGTTTCCATCCAAATGGTCTATTTTTAACCAGTGTTAAGAGCCTGACATATGTCCTCCAAAGTGGCATAAAACAGAAACCAGGAAGAGAATTTATCTGGGATCTGGGAAAAGTAAAACATAAACCCTAGCTTAGGGGAAATTTGAAAGGCCACTGTTTATCTTATTTTCCTCCCAGGCAGTATTTTCCACTAGTAAATGAGAGAGAAAGAAAAATGCATCTCAGTAGCCAAACCCTCTGGGAGCCAGGCTTTCTCGTTAATAGCCATATCCCCTACGAGCTGAGTCTATCCAGGGTAGACTGTGTGCATGGTCACGGCCATGGTCATGGTTAACCAGGAAAAACGAGTTATAAATCACTGGAGATGTGGGAAAGGAAGCACCCCCCAAAGGCAGACAGCCACAGTGTGTTCTTCCTTGGGCTGGCTGAGAATAACGGGGAGCAGACATCTAAAAGCCATTCTTAATACAGCCAGGTGGCAAGCCATTGGGGATCATTTCTGACTTTTAAAGAAAGAGCCACTGCCTTCTGTGCAACTGACACTTATTAAAGACATACAAAGTGGAGAAGGTGAGACAGACCATAAGGGAGCCTTTTGTAGCCAAAAAAGTGCTTTGCACCCTAGGGCAGAAAGGACAAAAAGCTCCCAGTCGTGGAAAGTACAGAATTCCCCAAGGACGTGTCCTGAGTCCCAAGGCTGGGGCTCTGCTGTGACTAAGTGATTCCTAGGGCAGAGTTCTCTCTCCCCACCACACTCAGGATCTTCAATTGTGAACCTAATTGCTTGTAAGAAGATCTTGGCTGATTATTATTTTTAGGATGTTGTAAACAGATTCCCCATGACTTTTGATGAGTAAGTACCAGGCTGTATTAGTCAGGGTTCTCCAGAAAAACAAAATCAATAGGATGTGTATATACATTTAAGATTCTTTCAATCTTAACATTTTTATTTATTTATTATTTTTTAAAAGTTGAAGTATAGTTGATTTACGATGCTTCAGGGGTACAGCAGGGTGATTCAGTTATACATATATATTTTTTCATATAAAATATATGAAAATAATTTTTAGATACATATGGGGAGGAGAGACAGAGAGAGAGGGGTTTATGATAAGGAACTGGCTCATGTAACTTTGGAGGTGGTCAAGACCCAGGATCTGAAGATCTGCAGATATGGGAGAGGCCAGTCCAAAGGCCAGCAGGCTCGAGACCCGGGAAGAGCTGATGTTTCAGTCTGAGTCCAAAGGCAGGAAAAATTCTCTCTTACTCTGGGGAGGATCAGTCTTTTTGTTCTATTTATGGCTTCAGCTGATTAGACAGTCCCACCCACATTCAAGAGGGCAATCTGCCTTACTCATCCTACTGATTTAAATGTGAATCTCATCTAAAAACCCTCACAGAAACACCCAGAATAGAGTTTGGCCAAATATCTGGGCAACCCGTGGCTCAGTCAAGTTGATATATAATTGATCTCTGACAAGCTTTGCCTCCTATGTCCATTCAAACAAAGTGAGGAAATTAATATTTATTGAGCTCCTACTAGACCAGACACTCTACGTTTATCTCTTTTTATAAATAAGGGGTAGGGGACTTCCCTGGCGGTCCAGTGGTTAAGCCTTTGCCTTCCAATGCAGGGGGTGCGGGTTTGATCTCTGGTCGGGGATCTAAGATCCCACATGCCTTGTGGCCAAAAAACCAAAACATAAAACAGAAGCAATAATGTAACAAATTTAATAAAGACTTTTAAAAAATTAAATAAATAAATAAGGGGTAATTTATTGCCCACTTTATGTAGCTGGGCATGAAGATGACAAGACAGAGGATGTATATAAGAAAGACCTCTCCTGTCTGTCAAATAAGAAGCAACATTTCTTCAAAACACAAACTTATAGTTCAGAAAACAAAGAGATCAGATTTGTGGTTACCTGAGGCGAGGGGTAGGGGCAGGGGGAATTGAATAAAGGTGGTGAAAAAGTACAAACTTCCGGTTGTAAGATACTTAAGTACTAGGACTGTTATGTACACTGTGATTAATATAATGAACACTGCTGTACATTATATGTGAAAGCTGTTATGAGAGTAAACCCTTAGCATTCTCATCACAAGGAAAATATTTCTTCTTTTCTGTCTATATGAGATGATACATGTTCACTAAGCTTCTTGTGATCATCATATCATGATGTATGTCAGTCAAATCATTATGCTGTACCCCTTAAAGATGTACAGTGCTAGGGCTTCCTTGGCGGCCAGTGGTTAAGAATCTGCCTGCCAATGCAGGGAACATGGGTTTGAGCCCTGGTCTGGGAAGATCCCACATGCCGGAGCAACTAAGCCCGTGTGCCACAACTACTGAGCCTGCGCTCTAGAGCCTGCGAGCCACAACTACTGCAGCCCGTGCGCCTAGAGCCCGTGCTCCGCAACAGGAGAAGCCACCGCAATGAGAAGCCCACGCACCGCAACGAAGAGCAGCCCCTGCTCACCGCAACTAGAGAAAGCCCGTGCGCAGCAACGAAGACCCAGCACAACCAGAAAATAAATTAAAAAAAAAAAAAAAAGATGTACAGTGCTAGATGTCAATTACATCTCAATAAAACTGGGAAGAAGGAGGAGAAAGAGGAGGAGGAGAAATTTTCCGCATTTTGTAGTAAATACAACATACCAAAGCCTACATATGTTCAACATTCTTCATAATACTTTCACAATTATTTATTGAATTTCTCATTAAAATTCCTTGAGATCAAGTGGGACAGATATAATTTTCACTTTGCAGGTAAAGAAACTGAGTCACAGAGAAAGTAAGCAACTCGCTTACAGTCACATGGAAAATTGGAAGCAAAACCAAGATGCAATGCTCACGTTTTCTGATTTCCAATGTAGAGGAAAACCTCCACCATGCTTGTAATATTTATGTCTGCTAATGCATGTGGTGCTGGTGGGCCTTCACAGTGGCAGGTGTCATAAGTGGGAAAGATCATGAGCTTCCAAGTCAGACAAGCTGGATGTGGATCCCATGTCAAGTGTGGGTTGCTTCACTTCGGGAAAATTCCTTGGCTATAAAATAGGATAACGACACTGACCTCATCAGCTAGGTGTGAGGGTAACACGACGTAATATATATGGAATGCACAAGGCCAGGTACACGGTAGAGGATTAAGAAGAGAATTAAGTAAGAAGAGTGTCTAGACCATAGTAAGCATCCAATAAGTGTTAGCCCTCATCGTGACTACCGTGTGCTGTTGTTGCTGGTCCCCAATGTATCTTGGCCTCTCCCTTCCCAGCTCTGCCACCTTACCACACTAACAAGATTAGGTAGATAAAGGGAGAGAATAAGACAGACGGAGAGGGAATATCCTTGCTTCTTATGCTTGGTCTGTCTTCCTCATTACTGGCACCATTAAGTCATTTCTAAATACGTAATATGACAACAGCTTTAAAAAATCTTACACTGGACTGCTCTTTTCTTGTGTCTTTACCCAAAGTGACTTTGTTTAAATCTTCCCTTGGAATCATTTGCTGGCTGCCTGCAATGGCTGCTGAGGTCCTGTACCTGAGGGTCAGTCATCTGAAACTGGCCTAACTTGGCTTTGCATCTCTCTGTCTAACCCAGGTACAGTGCACAATACAGCAACTTGTATTTGTCCAAACCAGTGTTGGCTGAAATTATTCAGAGGTCTTACGTGTCAAAAGATCCCAACTCTCCAAATGCATTTTATCTATTTACCTTTCAAAATTGGAAGTTATTATACAGCTTAGTAATTTGAGCCATTAGTAATGGAAAGTACCAACTTGGTTATTCATCCATCTGAGAAGAAACAATTGGATCATAACTCCTTTAAGCTCCAAGTTTTCTATTTAAAAAAGAGAGAGAGAGAGAGAGAGAAAATGGGAAAATTATGGATCTGGGCATTTCCCTTGGAGGAAAAGGATGTACCAATAGATTTTGGCGTATTTTGTCTCCTCTGGCCTCCAGCCTGGGAATCACTCACTAGCTGTGTGGCTTTGGGCAGTTTGACTACTTTGCTGATCTGAGCCTCAGTCTGCTTGTCATTAAATTAAGGGATTGGGATGCATCACCTATAAGATATCTTCCTGCTTGAAAATTCCATCATGCTAGCTAGGGTTTATGCAAGGTGCTATCCTAGGAAATCCAACAAGCAAAAAGAAAACTCATTGGTTTTATTTCATTTGGAGGTCATCACCTCTTTATTATCCAGTATCTGCCACCCAGTCAGGTCATACTGGGCTCCTATGAGAGCTCTACTGGTCCAAATTTGGTCAGATCTCTGCTTTATTTGCAGGAGAACTAAAGCAGATGAGAATTTCCCTTAAGAGACGTGGATCCAAAGAGGGTTCACCTAGGATGTGGTAATGTGAGCAGTGAAGGCAAATTAAAAAGGGCAATCAAGTACCTCCTATAATTCTGGAGAAATCATTCACTCTTTTGACCAATACTTACTGAGAGGCAGTATGGTATCGAGACAGGCTGGGACCTGGGACCCTTTGCTGCAATGCTTGCACCTGGACAAACATCTCCTTAAGCAACAAAATGCAAAGAAACTATAAGGGACTAAAAATAACTGCATGTGTGTGCAGTTGGGGCAAATTATGGACAAAAGATACAAAAAGACAAAAAAAAAGGACAAATATTGTATGATTCCATTTATATGAGGTGTCTAGGGTAGTCAGATAACTTATGGTTACCAAAGGGGAAAGGGGGGTAGGGATAAATAAGGAGTTTGGTATTGACATATACACACCACTATATACAAAATAGATAATCAACAAGGACCTACTGTATAGCACAGGGAACTCTAGTCAATATTCTGTAATAACCTGTAAGGGAAAAGAATCTGAAAAAGAATATATATATATATATATGAATCACTGTGCTATACCCCTGAAACTAACACATTGTAAATCAACTATACTTCAATAAAAAATTTTATAGAGATAAAAAATAGAATGAGAATGGACTTGAGGACACAGGGAGGGGAAGTGTAAGCTGGGACGAAGTGAGAGAGTAGCATTGACATATATACACTACCAAATG
The DNA here is from genome assembly GCF_008692025.1 of Phocoena sinus. Taxonomy (NCBI): domain Eukaryota; kingdom Metazoa; phylum Chordata; class Mammalia; order Artiodactyla; family Phocoenidae; genus Phocoena; species Phocoena sinus. The sequence goes on from NC_045764.1 coordinate 7,452,126, forward strand.
TAAAATCTGAAGAGAATCTGTGCGCCACTTCTGAAGAGCCAGGAGCAAAAACAGGGTACTTACTGCGCATGCCCCCTGCACACAACACCACCAGAGGGGTGGGCAAAACACCTAAGCCAGCCCTCCAGCCCGACCCCTGGACACACCCCTACCTTCACCCCATGTAAGGGACCAGCTCCCCTGAGCCTATTAACTACCATTCTACTTTTTTTTTTTAAGAAACTACAATTATTTTTATTGAAAAATGTGAAAGTAAAATATTATATTTATTGCATTTTTTAACATCTTTATTGGAGTATAATTGCGTTACAATGTCGTGTTAGTTTCTGCTGTACAACAAAGTGAATCAGCTCTATGTATAAATCTATCCCCATATCCCCTCCCTCTTGCGTCTCCCTCCCACCCTCCCTATCCCACCCCTCTAGGTGGTTACAGAGCACCGAGCTGATCTCCCTGTGCTATGCAGCTGCTTCCCACTAGCTATCGATTTTACATTTGGTAGTGTATGTATGTCCATGCCATTCTCTCACTTCGTCCCAGCTTACCCTTCCCCTCCCTGTGTCCTCAAGTCCATTCTCATTCTACTTTTTATCTCTATAAAATTTTTTATTGAAGTATAGTTGATTTACAATGTGTTTCAGGGGTACAGCACAGTGATTCAGTTATATATATATATATATATATATATATATATATATATTCTTTTTCAGATTCTTTTCCCTTACAGGTTATTACAGAATACTGAGTAGAGTTCCCTGTGCTGTACAGTAGGTCCTTGTTGATTATCTATTTTGTATATAGTGATGTGTATATGTTAATCCCAAACTCCTTATTTATCCCTACCCCCCTTCCCCCTTTGGTAACCATAGTTATTTGACTACCCTAGACACCTCATATAAATGGAATCATACAATATTTGTCCTTTTGTGTCTGGCTTATTTCACTTAGCATAATATCCTCAAAGTTGATCTACATTGTAGCATGTGTCAGAGTTTCCTTCCTTTTAAAGGCTGAGTAATATCTTATTGTATGTATCTACTACATTTTGTTTATCCATTCGTCTGTCAAGGGACATTTGGGTTGTTTCCACCTTTTGACTACTGTGAATAATCTTGCTATGAACATGGGTGTACAGGTATCTGTCAGGTCCCTGCTTTCATCTCCAGAAGTGGAATTGCTGGGTCGCACATTAAATCTATGTCTAAATTTTAGGAACCACTCATTTTCTTTTTTTTTTAAATTTTTTTGTTGTGCTGTGAGGCATGTGGGATCTTAGTTCCCTGACCAGGGATTGAACCCACGTCCCCTGCAGTGGAAGCGCGGAGTCTTAACCACTGGACCTCCAGGGAAGTCCCTGGGAACCACTAATTTTCCACAGCAGCTGCACCATTATACATTCTCAGTTAGCAGTGCACAAGGTTTCCATCTTCTCTACATCCTTACCCAACGCTTGTTCTTTTCCATTTTCCTGATAATAGCCATGCTAATGGGTGTAAAGCAGAAACTCACGTTTTGAGTAAAACAGTACTTTGCTGTGTAAGGCTGTCTTGTCCATCGTAGGAGGTAATATCCCTATTACTCCAACTCACCCACTGGAGGACCACTGGTGGAGAATACTGATTTTTTTGTTTTTATAAATTATGAGCAACAGCTAAACTTTCTGTTGAGTTCTTTTAGCCTCAGCAGGGCTGCATGAAGTCTAGCTGTGCAGGGAGAGTTTAAAGGTCAGCCCAGAGATGTGAGCAAAGTTTATGTCGAAAATTTGAGGCTCTCCTCTCTCCTGTTCTCCTTTTCCAGATTTCTCCCCCTCATTTTCTAGCTGACGTGGTTTCCCTGCCTCTGTCCTAGGGTTCTTTAGCCCAGAAAGACTGCCGGTTTCTATTCAAGGTTTTGCCACTCTTCCCTCCCCACCCCAAAGGAACCATCTGACTTCAGGCTAAAGGCTACACAAGTACGAAACTCAGCTGGTGCCACTTCTGTCCCAAATGTGGACACTCTTCTCCAGGTATGACCTGCTTTTTGGTTACTCACCAAGCCTTCAGTGGTTGTTTTTGGATTTTATTTGAAGTTGACAGTTGTTTTCTGTGGAAGAGTTGATTCCACCATTACTGGAAGCAGAACCTTATCCTCTTTTTCAGGATCCACTCTCATCCTCTCCAAAAGCTGGTGCTGCTGTGTGAATAAACCCAGGCTTGTCTGCCTATTTTCCAAATTTTGGACACTGAGCGTATCTGTTGAAATCTTAAGAGCTAGTTTATATGATTTTTTTAAAAATCGATAATAATGTCTTAAAATGATAACTCAATTATAGAAGAATAATCACAGTCCCCTTCACAGTGTTAAGGGGAAACTCTGCAGTGGCTTCACATTCCTTTACTTCCAGGCATGTGAGTTGAGGTTTAGCCATTACAACTCATTTAATCTCTTCCCTAAATTGTATTTATGCTCCACAGAGTGGCGCTACGATTAACCGCAAATGTTCTAAATTTCTCGCTATGTGGGACAAAGGAGAAGTACGAGGTTAATCCCGACAAACAAATGTCTGTTGGATCAATATTTTCTCTGGCTGCCTTGTGACGAAAAGCTGTCAGGTTTCAGATTGGAAAATTATAATTCTGAGATCTGAGGGTTAATCAGAGATTTGCCTGCCTTTCTCCATGTATTCATTTGCTTAACAAATATGTGTTAGATCCCCATCACCTGTTAATTAGTTTGTTTAATGAAAACTAATTTAATCATTTGTGGATTAGTGATTAGCTAGTGCGGTCATACTTTAAAAATTTTTTTAATACAGCAGGTTCTTATTAGTTACCATTTAATAAATATTAGTGTATACATGTCAATCCCAATCTTCCAGTTCATCCCACCACCACCACTCACCCCCGCCACTTTCCCCCCTCGGTGTCTGTACATTTGTTCTCTACATCTGTGTCTCTATTTCGGCCCTGCAAACCGGTTCATCTGTACCATTTTTCTAGATTCCACATAAATGCGTTAATATACGATATTTGTTTTTCTCTTTCTGACTTACTTCATTTTGTATGACAGTCTCTAGGTCCATCCATGTCTCTACAAATGACCCAGTTTTGTTCCTTATTATGGCTGAGTAATATCCCATTGTATATATGTACCACATCTTCTTTATCCGTTTGTCTGTTGATGGGCATTTAGGTTGCTTCCATGACCTGGCTGTTGTAAATAGTGCTGCAGTGAACATTGGGGTGCATGTGTCTTTTTGAATTATGGTTTTCTCAGGGTATATGCCCAGTAGTGGGATTGCTGGGTCATATGGTAATTCTAATTTTAGTTTTCTAAGGAACCTCCATACTGTTCCCCATAGTGGCTGTAATTAGTTTGTTCAATGAAAACTAATTTAATCGTTTGTGGATTAGTGAGTAGCTAGTGTGGTCATACTTTTATTCATCAATAACTTATTTCATGAATTTAATTTAGTTTATGGATGAATCAATGCAATAATTTAATTCAGCAATAAATTCCTAATCCTCATTCCAAGGCACTGCAAGATTCTGAAATGCCTTCTGAAGTATCAAGTTGATTAATTTTGTTCAGGATAGTTTTAGCATCAATTCTACCTTCTTGCATTATTATTGGAAAACCAGGAGTCCATGCTTAGTACATGTATCAGTTTTCTCAAGGGTTATGTAAAGGTTCCATTTTCTGTTCGTCAGTTTCACAATCAAAGACCTATGTAAATTTCCCATGCTGTCTTGAAAGGGGGCTTCATTCAATGAGGTGCTTTTGACTAGCTCTATGATTTCAAATTGGTTGATTATTCTGGCATACTACCCGCCAGCTCATCTTGGAACCCCTCCCCACTCTGGCACTTCTTGCCGTGTACCTCCTGGTCTCTGTCCTAAGCTGGTCAGCCTCTCAATCCCTGGGGAATGTCCCGAGTCTCTCTTTCTTTATGTCATACCCCACCTATCTTCCATCGCCCACCTTTCTACATCCCCATCCTTTCCCTAAGAAAAAAGTTACTTTTGGATTTCCTTTACGTAATAATTATTATATGCAAATCTTTGAATTCTATTGGAGGGGATTCTGATGGTGAAGAATCTGTACTTTTCTTCACAGACCTACAACCCACATAGTCCTACAGCGACCTGAACTTAGAAGAGCCTTGCACTTGGCTTAATGCTCTGCCGTCACCATCTCAAAATACTTAAATCATTTTTTTTAACAAGGTGCATTTTTATTTTGTGCTGGCCCCCATAAGCTACATAGCCAGTTCTGCGTTAGGGAGAGGTGCTCAGTGGGTCAGGAGTTTGCAATTCACTGGGTAGGAAAAGGAGCAACCAGGGCTATTTATGACATCACTGGCAGGGACGGGACCAGGAAGTTAGAAAAGAAGGATACATAGGATCACCTGTCAGCAGTGCTCTCTTTTACCCTGGGAATCTCCTTAAATCGCAGGGCCAGGGTTGGAGGACATGGTGGTAGATCCTCTTGTAGATCAATTAAGGAGCTGTTCAAATGACCATAGTCAATTCTGATCTACTCTTGAGGAATCCCTGCCAAACTCTACAGAAGGAATCTACCTCTAAAAATAGATTGATTTTAAAAGGGCTGACATGGAATTTACACACTGGCTCATCTCCTTCATGGAATAGGTAAACTAATATAAAAGACAGACAAGTTTATCCCAGGAAAGCCAGGAGCAAAATCTCGTCCTGTAGAAATAAAAAGTGGCAGTAAGGCACTTTCCAGGTGTTTACTATAAGGAGATGTTACATTGGTTCAGGAAAGATATTCTGGGAGAGTAAATTAGGAACAGGACTGTGATGCAGACCTTTTTTTTTTTTTTTATAACATCTTTATTGGAGTATAATTGCTTTACAGTTGTGTGCTAGTTTCTGCTTTATAACAAAGTGAATCAGTTATACATATACATATGTTCGCATATCTCTTCCCTCTTGCATCTCCCTCCCTTGCACCCTCCCTATCCCACCCCTCTAGGTGGTCACAGAGCACCGAGCTGATCTCCCTGTGCTATGCGGCTGCGTCCCACTAGCTATCTACCTTACGTTCGGTAGCGTATATATGTCCATGCCACTCTCTCGCTTTGTCACAGCTCACCCAGACCTTTTGAAGAGGTGCTAGGATGCTGTCAAGGCAGAACCTGAGGAAACACAGTGAGATGCATATGTGAGAAGAAAACAAAGGAAAACACGTGAGATAATTTCATACTGTCCTGGAAAAAAAAATTATCTACATTAATCTAAATAGAAAGGGCTTTGTGATGATCTGGACAACAGAAGGAGGCAGAGTTGAGACTGCAGATTAAAACCTTTTTGTTTGCTTTGGGCTCATCCTTTTGTTAGTTCTCAATAAGTGTAAAATAGTCATAAAAGTCCATCGGGTAAACCATTTCAAACAGACTAGATCCCATTAGAATTCAAGGACTTTCAAACAATAGCATTTGAAGGCTCTAGCTGAAGTTCTTTCTTTTAATAATTGACTGCTCTTTGAGGAGAGTTCATTTCAGAACATGGTTTTGAAAGTGAGAGCTGAGTAAAAACGTACATACGTAAAATTCAGCTCCGCCGAGGTACACTGTTTTATTTCTTATTTGTTGTGATTCTTTGGGAGCAGCGGGCATTTGTCGGCAATCCTTTTGATAATGGTTACTATGGTCAATCTAGCAAGTCAACTATTTTTCTGCAAGTCTATTTCCACTGTGCCTTTTAACACGGAAGGAGAAGGGATGCCGCGTTGAACTCAACAACCAAGTTTGAACATTGTGTTCAGGGCACTAAATGCTTCCTTTAATACAAACTGCTGAAGTGAGCAAGGGAAGTACATTTTGGTGTTTTCTTGAAAGCCTTGCCTATTGAAATGAGCCTGAAGCATGGAGAATAGGAAATTCTGCAGCCCAGAAAGCCCTATCTGTCCACAGCATCCTGCGGAAGAAGATAAAGCTCCATCCGAGTTTTACCATGTTACAGAGTGTTCACTGACTGTGAAACCTCAAAGAACATATATATTATATATATATGTATATATATATATACACATGTTTTTTTCATGTATCTTAGGTGAAAAGATTGTTCGTACTTCCGTGACTTATGTGTTTTTTAATATTAATACTTGATTTTTAAAAGTAAATTGAAAAGTCATGATTTTTCCTTAAGTTTATAAATCTTATTTTGCTTTAAATAAGATGCCAATAAGTTTCTAAAAATCACTTTAAAGGCTCTTCGATTCACCTTGGGTCCCATTTAAAACCTAAACTCCTTTAAAACTACATCTATAGTTATTCAGTTTATATAGCTTTATTTCTAAGTCCTTCAGTTGTTTCTGTAACACCAAAATTTCCCAAAACTTACTTAAGTAATATAAATCTAATATATATAATATGATAACATCTACATTATACATAGTATCTACTTACATATAATGTTCAGTTCTCCAAAATGGTTCAATACCATTTACAAATTAGGTTTTACCTTGTCAGCTTAAAAATCATGAGTTTGAATCAGGTATCCACGCCAACTATTCTTTTAGACAATACAAACATTTCAAATGCAAGGTACACAAAATTTTACATGCAATATAACACAAAAAATGTAAATACTATGAATTGCATTTACTCAATTATCTTTAATAGCTCAGCCAAGATGGATTCCAGTGAGAAGGATTCTGGGAGACCAGTGACAATAAAGACGTAATTTCTTTCCCATTCAACTTCATGGAACCCGTGAATTCTATCTAAAAGAGCCCAGGAAAGCCGAAGCAAGAAGAATTATCTTGCGGAGCACAGGCTCCGGACGCGCAGGCTCAGCGGCCATGGCTCACGGGCCCAGCCGCTCCGCGGCATGTGGGATCTTCCCGGACCGGGGCACGAACCCGCGTCCCCTGCATCGGCAGGCGGACTCTCAACCACTGCGCCACCAGGGAAGCCCAAGAAGGTTTATCTTTAGACTTCATTCTAAGCTGGCCTGGTATTAAACATACCCACCAAGGAACCAATTATACTTTCCCACATTGATTTCATTTTTCTTTCCAAGTATTTTTTGGCAGTACTGTTCCAAGGAAGCGGGATTTCCATTCCAAGTGCATTGGGTGACCTCACGGATTGAGCAGCATGTGCGTTAGAGAGACTGGCCTGAGTACCAAATCAAGAGCTAGAGACATCCAGCATAAATTTGTTCACCAATAGACTGTCATATTGAGCCTTTTTTTAAAAAAAAAAAATTGAGGTGACATTCATGTTACATAAAATTAACAATTTTAAAATAAAAAATTCAGCATTCACAATGTGTGAAACCACCCCTTTTTTTAAATTGTAAGACATTTCCGTCACTCCAAAATAAAGCCCTGTTCCCACTAAGCAGTTAGTCCCTGTTACTCACTACCCCTGGCCCCAGGGAACCACCAATCTGCTTCTAATTTCTATGGTTTTACCTATTCTGGGTGTTTCATATAAATGGAAGCATACAACATGTGAATTTTTGTGTCTGGCTTCTTTCACTTAGCTTGTTTTTGAGATTCATCCATGTTGTAGTATGTATCACTACTTTATTCATTTCTGTGGCTGAATAATATTCCATTTTATGGATACACCACAATTTGTGTATTCATTTATCCATTGATGGACATTTGGGTTGTTTCCGCCTTTGGACTCTTGTGAATAATCCTGCTATGAATGCGCCTGTACATGAATTTGTGTGAACACCTGTTTTCAATTCTCTCAGGTATATACCTAGGAGTGGAATTGATGGGTCGTGTGTGTGGTGATTCTGTGTTTTGCTTTTTGAGCCAAACTGTTTTCCACAGCAGCTGAACTGTTTTATATCCCCACTAGCAATGTGAGAGGGTTCCAATTTCTCGATCCTACCCAACACTTGTTACTTTCCATTAAAAAAAATGATAGCCATCTTCGTGGGTGTGAAGTGGTATCTTATTATGGTTTTGATTTGCACTTCCTTAATGACTAATGATGTCTGAGACTATTTTATTAATAGTTTCTGCCAAGGGGGTACTCCAAGTCAATGTCCTATACTGTAGGTCCTCTGAATTTATGCTCATTCTTTTGTAATTACTCTCAATTGTGTCCTAGATTATGGCAAATTATATGTGATCTTCCCTCCGAACTCCAATTCCATCCCCCTTCTTTGCTCCACAGCCTAATAGGATTCAACCAATCTGTTTAATGCTTGTTTCTACTCTAAATTCGTTTTACGTTCTTTCTATCTGGCAGAGCTGCTACTTTAAACAGCTATATCTGTACGACCTCCTTTAGCTTCTGCACATCTCTCCCGTCTGTTTAGCTGCATGGTCAATTTCTAAAGTCATTCTGATGATAATATTGTAAGTATAATATTAAACATATTGGGAGGTAGGAAATTTCAGACTGTGATAAAAGTATGTTTTGGCAGAATCAGATGGCAGTACTTTAAGAATTAATAACCATTCATTTAGGAAATTTTCCTTTTGGATCAAATGACCATGATTGAGACCACAGTGTTCAAGAAATGGCAATTAACCTAAATTGCCTGGGTGGTCAGTTGATGCCCGGGAGGAACTAGGCCCACTGGTGCCTGCCTTGTAAATGTCCTTTCTGAAGTCACCTTCAGGCCATGGTCATATCTAATTAGGAACATCCTGGGAGGGGAGAGATGTCCAGGAGAACAGAGAGCATAGCCAATTGGTGCAGAGGAAAATCAGGATTATAGATGAGGATTTATAGTGTGACGTCCAAGAGATGGAGGGAGGCAAAAACAGCTCATATGGAGACAGATCAGAAACGAATTCAGAGGTCACTGATCATGTCCTCAGTAGTACTTTTTTGCATGGCCCAAAGAGCTTTGCTGAGGTACACGGAGATTGATAAGACACCTAAAGCTATAAAACGATCCATCTCAAATCCAGTCTGTTTCCATGAAAGTCGGGTCCTGTGGTAACTAGGATCTCAGATGAGAAACCAAATAGCAGAAGCGTTGGGGGAGACTGTATTCTTGCCTCTACACCCCAAGATCTCTAGCTCTTGGACAATTGTCTGGTACAATTGAAAACTCTAAATTGCCACTCAGATATAAAACAGCATTGTTTTTATTGTTCCCTAATGAATTGTATATTGAAGACAGAGGAGAGTGGAGGGGTCTGAGTTAATTCAAGCTATAAGAAGGGTCTTGTGTAAATCCAGGGCCACCCAGGGACTGGCGGTGGCCAGCAGTGGTCAGCCCTCAAAAAACTAAATAAGATCATCACCGTAACAGGAGATGGCTTTTCTCTTTTCTGCTTTGCCAGCTGCAAAATAACCACTGTCTTAAAAGAATCCAAAGAGTCCCAAGTGTACTCCTGGGGGACCCAGTGTCCCCAGCCTCCTGTTGGCCCTAATGAAGGAGGAGGATGTGATTTGCTTTGATGCACAGCTGTAGGTTTTTTAATGAGGTAGGCAAGAGATCAGATTCCATTAGGACATCTCCTTTTAAGCCTAGATTATTCAGCAGCCCTGTTGAAATTAACAGTTCGTTTATCTACGAGCAGCTGCACGCAGGGCTGGACGGTTTTGCTTGTAGTGTCAAACTGAGTGGGGCTGGGCTAAGGCACTCCTGAATATTTATTTGTTATTCCTCTGTGCCACTGCGTTTTCTGCTTCTAAGCAATAGTACTAGATTTTGAAATCGCTAGAATTTCACCATAAAAATGACTAAGAAACTTGATCTGGATTGTAAACCGCAGCTCGGTTCTAACCGGAGACAAATCCTCTCCGTCCCACCTGCCTGTTCCTCTTCCACGCGACATTAATGCCATTTTGGCACATCGTGTCCCAGCTGCAAAGCAGGGCTGGTCCCTCCTGTTTGCCTGTTCTGATGAGCTCCCTGCAAGGCTGCCAGGATGGTCACATTCATGACTGTCAGGGACTGGCTGGAAATATACACTCTGTATTTCAGAGCAGGGGCCAAGCTCTGCTCCCTGTTTGGGGAAGGTGTGTGTGGTTAGATGAGGCTTTGTCAGGGATCAAAGAAGGAATGAAGGATGACCCTGGCATGGGGCAGAGATTTGGTGCCACGCTGGAAAACTGGCAGGGCTAGGAGGGATTCACACACACACACACACACACACACACACACACACACACACAGAAGTGACATTCTGCTCAACAGAATTATTGTCATGCAGTTAGTACAATGGGCCACCAGGAGCACAAGTGTTTCTCACTCTTGAATATTTACTGATCAAGTTAAACTTTGTTCTGTATGTGCTTTAGGTTTACAAGACCTCTGCATTGCTATTTTTTAATATTTTATTTTATTTGTTTTAAAAAATTAAATACAATTTTTAAAGGTCACTTTACAACGATTACAAAACGTTGGCTGTCTTCCTCGTGTTGCACAACACATCCTTGAGCCTGTCCTACACCCGATAGTTTGTACCTCCCACTCCCACCCCAATAGTGCCCCTCCCCCCTCCCTACTACGACATCTACATTATTTAGAAAACTTTTTTTCCATATCTGTTTTTCTTTTTTATCGTTTTTTTACACAGCAGGTCCTTATTAGTTATCTTTTTATACATATTAGTGTATATATAAGACATCTGCATTACTGATTTAACAGTTTCACTTTTCGCCCTGCATGTGTCAGCTGCTTGAACTGTTTTACCACATTTGTTATAAACGCAGCTTCTGTGTCCAAATATGGAGTTCCATGCAGGGACGTTCAAGCTCCTTGGTAGCTGACCCCCAAGTTCTTTTCACTTTGAGGTGAAATGGGCTAAACAAGTCCTGGGCCCAGCGGAAACCGGCTCCGTCATTTCTTCTCCAGTGTTTTCAGCCAACGTTGGAATGTCTCCCACCCGTCTCGTCTCCTGATGGGTTTCATGGTTATATTTACTGTTCTCATTACCGCTAGGTTATTTGCATTGTTCATGGGTCTCTTTCAGCACCTCCAGTGGTTATTTAATGGTCCTCCATGTGTTTTCTGAACTGGGCACCAGCCTCAGGTGCCTCTACTTTGTTTCCCATTTGCTAGGAACCATTTGGGGACAAACACCACGGTAGCGGATGACACAGGCAACTGACATTTTACATTCCTCCATTACTCAAAAGAATGCTTTGTAACTGATGTTGGCAAATTCATTAAAAAGTGAAAAAACTTTTTACTCTTAAAAAAGTAAAGTTTAAAAAACGTTAAAACTTTCTTTAAAGAAGTAAGTTTAAAAAACTAGGATAAAGAATAAAAAGTATTTTATTTATATGCAAAAACAGCAATCTATCTAAAATCAGTCGCCATTTTCTTAATAGAGACTACATTAGATGGCTCCATACATTAAAATCTAGAACAGACAAAGGATGTTCACAATCCTCACTAACATAAAATATGCAGAAATAGCCTATTTCAGCACATGTACAAGAATCATGAATGTCTTTTCTGGGTTATTCATATAAACAACTTGGATATATGATGAAATATGCCATGTTCATGGATTAGGAAATAGAACGTAACTAAAATATTAGTTCTTTTAAAATTAATTTATAAATTTGCAATAATTACATCAAAATTTCAAGAGGAGCTTTTGAAACTAGATAAATTTTTTTAGATTTCATATGAAAGAATAAATGATGAAAGGAGTTCAGAAAATTTTGAAAAAGAAGAGTAATGGGTAAAGGAAGTTTAACCCTGCCAAATATTAAAACATGTTATAAAGTTCTAATAATGTAAAGAACATGGTACTATCAAATATGTAAGAATCAAATATGTAATAAATAAGGCATTCCAAATGAATAAGGAGAAGGGGAAGATCTGTTTGATAAATAGTTCTGAAACAATTCCAGAATGATGAAAGTGTAAAATTTTAATAATAAATTACATCATAAAAAATAATAAACGTTAAGTAAGCAAATTTGCCAGTCATGGGAGGGGGGAAAAATAGCACCTCAACTTAAAAACAAAGGAGCAGGGCTTCCCTGGTGGCGCAGTGGTTGAGAGTCCGCCTGCCGATGCAGGGGACACGGGTTCGTGCCCCGGTCCGGGAAGATCCCACATGCCGCGGAGCAGCTGGGCCCGTGAGCCATGGCCGCTGAGCCTGCGTGTCCGGAGCCTGTGCTCCGCAATGGGAGAGGCCACAACAGTGAGAGGCACGCGTACTGCAAAAAAAAAAAAAAGGAGCAGATTGCTAGATTTAGAGATCTAAAATTTTCAAAATTCTGTCAAAAAAAAAAAAAACTATAAACCTTAATAGTAAGGAATATCTGGATAAAATATTTGCGAGACAAATCATCATGCTCTTGCTTGAACTAAGCACTGACAGAACTGGAGATACACATGGCTAACACTTAAAAATAAACGTCTTCCTTACCAATAATCAAAGAAGTAAAAACGAATTTAAACAAAATAGCGAGTTTTTAATTCTTCAAAGTAGTAGACATTTTAAGCAATAAAAATAGCCAATGCTGCAAAAAAAAACCCAAAACAACGGTGTCCTCAGCATAGAGAACAGACTGGTGGTTGCCAAGGAGGAGGGGGTTGGGGGAGGGATGGATTGGGAGTTTGGGGTTAGCAGATGCAAACTATTATATAAGAATGGATAAACAACAAGGTCCTACTGTATAGCACAGGGCACTACATCCAATCTCCTGGGATAAACCATAATGGAAAACTATATAAAAAAGAATGTATACATATGTATAACTGAGTCACTTTGCTGTACAGCAGAAATTGACACAACATTGTAAATCAGCTATACTTCAATAAAAAAATATTGATAAAATTTGGAAACTGGAGAGGACCTCTGATATCACCTTGGTGAAATGCATGAATGACAGTGGGGTAAGAATCTAGCCTTAGTTCCTTTGAAAAAACGTTGGACTCCAGTGATCATAGGGCTTTGGGGATTTCCCAGCTATAGGGGTCCACTGACTGAGTGTAAGATATTTAGCAAATACTCATTATTTAGCTATGAGCCAGATAAAATTTCATAATTAAAACTAAAGTGTGTAAAATTATAAATTTATTTTTCTAAAAAAAACAAACCACAAAATATTATCTCATGCTCTAACCTGCTAGGCCTAGTAACATAATATAATCACTAGAAATAATCTCAATGAATGGAATAATTTTTCAACCCTATGCTGTTTTATCATAACAAATAAAGGCTTCTATCTACTTTCCACATTAAAAAAAAGTAGTATCCTCAGCAATGTTGAGTATTACTGTTGGGAAAGATGAGTTTGACACTTTTGTTAAACAGTGGAAAAATTAAGGGAAAATGGACAGTTTTGTACGCCTTTAGAACACAAAGCCCACCTGTGGGGTATTTAGCTTGAAGTCTCAACTCATCAAATCTTCCATATATATCTGTGATGATTTTGTGCCCGTCCCCGTACCTCTGTGCTGTTCACTCTCCCTGGAATATTTGTGCCTTGTCCATCTTTGATGTCCTTTAAACAGGTCTCCACTTAGCCACCTGCTGGATTAATGGTCACTCTAAATTCTCTCGGTAGGATGTATACGGTGAATCCCATGGCATCCTAGACTCTTGCAGCTGGTAGGCTGTTCTCCACACACTTCTGCATCTACTGCTTGAATTGTTTTTTATCCTGAGAAAAAGATGTGTTTGCTTCAAACTTGTTGACACCTGTTGTTATTGTAATACTGTAATATAATTAGACATGAAATAAGTCAACAAAATGCGAGTGCCAAAAGAAAGGGGGTGGTTATTATGAAGATAAAATCAGATGCTTGGAAAATAAGGAAGACGAGCTGCTGAAGACAAATTGCTGTCAGATTAGGTGTGGGCGAGAGAATTATACGAGACGAGTGAAGCAGTAAAAATCAAGAAGTACTCTGTACTCAGATTGCTTTGCAATTCTCTCCCTATTCTTGCTCTCATTAAAAAAAAACAAACTGGAAATTGTGTAGTTAATGCATTATGGGTGTGATCTGTGCAGGAAAGAAGGCAAGGAAGCTCCAATTAGAAGGCTTACGCTTAATAGAAAACCTTGACCCTACAACAAAGTAAACCAGTGAATGAACGCCCCGTATGAGTTTATGTGGAATTAAGTGTTCAAGGCATAGATTGTTTTTATGTAACTGCCTGCTCTGATTAACTGCCCATCTACCTGAACTTAGAGCCGCTGAAAGGATGTCCAGGGTACAAGTCCTTTATCAGACATCTTGGGTGCAGTCTCCTCCAGGAAGCTTTCTCTGGCTTTCCTCTCCAGCCTGGGTGAAGCCTCCCGCATCCTGGCTCCCAGCTGTTCGTCCATCACAGCATCTTATTACATCGTAACTATTTGCTTAGTTGTCTGTCTCCTTCACTGGGCTGTGAGCTTGCTGAGAGCAATGAACTCATTTTTAATTTCCAGATTCTTAGGTCTTGAAACACTGCCTGGCCCCAGTGTAGATGCACGGATGCTTATGAATTGAAGGTTGAAAAACAGACTTCATTAAAGGTGTTGATGGAATAACCAAGATTAAAAAAATAAAAACCAGGTGTATCACTTTATGGAAAGATTGTGGAAAAACTTTGTTGGTATAAGGGAGTTGTTTCTCTGGATTTAGATGTGTTCTGTAAAGAGCTTAAAGACCAAGTACCTGGGAGTCACAGAGTAACGTGAATAGATTTTATTGTTAGTGTGTGTTGTCTGGACATATCGTCTCTTAGCAGCAAGATATTTTTATATGTCTGTTCGCCTTGCAGAATTTTTGCCCCCTTTCCTTTTTGCCTTCCACGTGCTGTATTCTGTTTCCAGCAGCTAACAAGGAAGCTGTGGAACTTGGCTGGTGCCACCCCACACCGACTGGGACAGCCTCAAAGAATCTGAATCCTTCCATTACAAATCTTGTTTATTCTCCTTCCTCTCTTCCCTAACCTCAAATTACCATATGCATCTAATCTGGGAGTCTAGGGGAGTTCTCAAGGCCATGTATCCTGTTTCCTTTAATAGACTTGCAGCCTAGGCTAAGAATTATCTTTTCTTCCCCCATCCTTTACATTCTTTAATTCCTTGGTCTTAACTCTTTAATCAAATGTCTTGCTTTAATATTCCCTTGCCCTGTGGCATTTGGCTTATGTCTAGCCACAAAATGTTCCATTTTGTATAAATTTAAAAAGTGGCCTGCAAGAGGAAATATTTCATCCAAAGTAAATTGTATAGTTTGAACACTTAAGGGCTTAGAACCAAAGAGTCTGCAGTAGGAGTCAATCAAGGAACACAAATGACACAGGCACAGTTTAAGAGAAAAGTTTTTGAATGAATTCATTCAGTATAAGTAGCAGTTTAATGGGTGCTTTGCAAACATATGAATATGGAACTGAATATCATTCTTCTCATTTGCTGCAGGCATGCCACTGCCCCTGAGTCCCTGGAAAGGATTATCAAATATGAAAAACAGAGACTCTAAAAAACAAAACTTTTTATTGCAAAGGAATGATTATCTACATTAAGAATCCCAAAGGAATCTCAAAAAAAAAAAATGCCAAAAAACTCCTAGAAGTAGTATGAGAGTTTATCAAGTTCATAGGGTACAAGGTCAATATATGCAAATCAATAGTATTTCTATATAGTAGCAATAAATAATTAGAAGTTGACATTTAAAAAATGTATCATTTAGAATAGCATCAAAACCATGAAATATGTAGGGATAACTTTAACAAAATATGTGCAAGGTCTGTATGCTGAAAAGTACAAAATAGTCATGGGAGAAATCTAAAAACCCTAACTAAATGGAAAGATATACCATGTTTATAGATTAGAAGATGAAATATTAAGATGTCAGTTCTCCCCAAATCAAGCTACAGATTTAATATCATCTCAATTAAAATTCCAGGAAGATTTTTGAAAAGAAATTGACATGTTGATTCAAAGGTGTATATGGAAAAACAAAGGACCTAGCATAACCAAAGTAACTTTGAAGAAACCCGAAGTTGGATGACTCACACTGCTTGATTTTAATACTTATTTTAAAGCAAGACAAATAATGCCGTGTGGTAGTGACAAAAGGAGAGATCTAGAGATACATGCAACAGAATGGAAAGTCCAAAAACATACTCACATTTATATAGTCAGTTGATTTCCAACGAAGCTACCAAGGTAATTCGATATATAAAAAATGGTCTTTTTAACAAATGGGACTGGAGCAATTGTACATCCATATACAAAAAAAAAAAAAAGTGAAACTCACCCTTACCTAGCATCCTGTGCAAAAATTAATAGAAATATTAACTGAAATAGATAATAGATCAAAATGTAAAAGCAAAAATCTATAAAACTTCTAGAAGAAAACATAAGAGAAAATATTTTTGACCTTGGCTTGGGCAAAGGTTTTTTTAGCTATGACACAAAAACACAAACCATAGAAGAAAAAATCGATAAGTAAGACATCATTAAATTTAGTTTTTTCTTCTTCAAAAGACACTGTTAAGAAAATAAAAAGAGAAGTCACAGGAAGGGATAAAACACCCACAAAACGTACACCTGATAACAGGTAAAAGAACGCTTAAGACTCAGTCACTAAGAAAACACACAACCAATAACAGCTGGGTAAAAGACCTAAACAGATATTTCACTAGAGAAGATATATGGATGGCAAGTAAGCACGTGAAAAGATGCTCAACATCATAAACCATTAGGGAAATGAAAATTAAAACCACAAAGAGATATCACTACATACTTATTAGAAGGGGTAAAATAAAAAACAGGACGACACCAAGTGCTGACAGGTGGTAGAACAACCGGACCTCTCATGCATCACTGGTGGGAATGTAAACACAGGCAGTGTGGAAAATGGTCTGGCAGCTCCTATCTGGCAAAATATACACTTCCCATGTGTATTATTTTCTAAAATTGTTGTATAAAGTATCACAAACGAGGTGGCTTAAAACAACAGATATCTATCATCTCACACTTCTGGTGGCTAGAAGTGTGAAATCAAGTTGTCCCCTCATAAGGATACCAATTAGATTAAGGGCCCACCCTACTCCAGTAGGACCTCATCTTAATTAATTACATCTGCAATGATTTATTTCCAAATAAGATCATGTTCTGGGGTACTGGGGGTTAGGACTTTAACATATCTTTTTGGGGGGACACAATTCAACTCATGACACCGTAAAACCCAACGATCCTACTCCTAGGCATTTACTTAAGAGAAATGAAAACATATGTCTTCACAAAGACCTGTACAAAATGTTTACAGCAGCTTTATTCATTGTCACCCAACAATGGAAATGATGGAAACTTTCAACTATAAATGGATAAATTGAGGTACATCCATACAGTGGAATACCACTTGGCAATAAAAGAACCAAACTACTATTACATCCAAGAACACGGATGAATCTCAAAACTTCATGTTAAATGAAAGAAGCCATACAGGAAAGACTGCAAACTGTATAATACCATTCACCCAACATTCCAGAAAAGGCAAAAACTATGAGGCAAAAATCAGAGGCGTAACTGCAGGGACTAAAGGTGGGAGGAGAGTATTGATCACAAAGGGGCCTGAAACAACCTTTTCAGGTGATGAAAATATTCTCTATCGTAATTGTGGTGGTGGTTATACAACCATATATATTTGTCAAAATTCATAGAGCTGTACATTAAAAAGAGTAAATTTTACCATGTGTAAATTATACCTCAAGAAAACTTTCACAAAAATCCTTACATACTGCAGTTTGAAAATCAAAAGTACTTACAAAAATAAGTCCTAAGATTCTGTGAGCTCTCACCGTAGGCAGTCTGCATATGAACTATTCAGATGTGAGGAATTAAAGTTTCTAACAGAGATTGTTGGACATATTAGGATTAACTGGAATTAGTGAAGGTCAGTAGAGCTTCCCCTGGCTGGGAATCAGGAAAGGAAATCTCCAAGAGTCAAGGTTTGTACTTTTGGGGAATGGCCCTCTGATAATTATAGGAGCAATCCTCAAGACAACCTGAGATTTAGAAAATCTAAATGTTGAGCAGTAACAAGGCTCCAGCCAGGCCCTTGTGTGAGCCTGGGGCTATTTCTTTGACTTCTACCTGAATGTTCACTACCTGTTATTTCTAGTCTCCCGACAGCCCTTCCTGAGATGGGCTGTGCTCTGCCTTTCCTACCAGGACAATTATTCTTGCTATTCATTGGTCTTGGGTCTGAACTTATCGTTCAATTGTTGTCTGAACTCAAACATAGACAGTTACTTCTATGTTTCCTCAATTCAAAGAAGTCATCAATTGTGAAATTATGATACAGGTACACCTCAGAAATATTGCAGGTTCTCTTTCAGACCACAGCAATAAAGTGAATGTCGCAATAAGGTGAGTCACACGAATTTTTTGTTTCCCAGTGCATGTAAAAGTTCTGTTTATGTTCTCCTGTAGTCTATTAAGTGTGCAATAGCATTGTGTCTAAAAAAACAATGTGCATTCCTTAATTTAAAAAATACGTTATTGCTAAAAAATGCTAACCATCATCTGAGCCTTCAGCAAGTCATCAAAGGTCACTGATCACAGACCATCATTAACAAATATAATCGTAATAAGAAAGTTGAACAGATTGTGAGAATTCTAAAATGTGACACAGACACACAAAGTCAGCAAATGCTGTTGGAAGAATGGCACCGATGGACTTGCTCAATGCAGGGTTGACACAAACCTTCAATTTGTAAAAAAAAGAAAGAAAGAAAGAGAGAAAGGCAGGAAAGCACATGAAGTCCAATGAAACGAGGTCTGCCATTCCCCCGCTATCCGAAAGTAGAGCCTATGAAACCTTTTGTAAGCTGAAGTGGTGGAAAGTGAAGAAGGAATGATACCTTATCCATCTTGCTAATGGTTGCACAAAATAAACTGAGTTAAAGCAGAGATGCTTACAGACACAGTTCAAATCTATACAGACTTGATGCTGAGATGCTGAATGCGGTTCCCAGGGAAGGAGATGGCGGGGCCCCTCTCCTGGCCTGGATGCTCACCGCCTTTATAACAACCTGTTGCGAAACAGACACTGAACACTATCTTGGCGTTTTGCCTTTTTTTCATAAAAGCAAAAATCTGCTTCGGAGGATTTCTTTTGGTTAGCGAAAACAGGTACTAATGTAAGTCTTTCATAAAAGCAAAGTGGTGTAAAGCAAATTTTCAAGGAAACTTGTATGAAGTTCCCATGACAGAATGTACGAGTTTATGTTAAATCGTATTCGATGCATGCCACTTTTGTGTTTTAGACTGTGTCTCCTGCATGGCTTGACTCCTTGAGCCAGACCAGGGCTCTCTCTCACTTGGCCGTTTCAAGTTTAAGAGACATCTGTCTTCCCCAGGGAAAAGGCCCCAGTCCTCAGATGCACCCCCTCCCCCTTCTCTTTGTAGATCCTCTTAACACACAACAACCACTTATAAGGTGCCTAGCAAGAATCTCACACCTTCCTCAACAGGAAGGTTTGTTTCCTGAGCCTTGAATTCACGGTGAAAACCAAGGCATGACCTTCAAAAAAAAAAAAAAATCTTAAAATAGCCTGTGTCTCTCTCCCTGTTAATTTCCTGTCCTTTCCAGCCTCTTTATTTCCTCTTCTCCTCTCCCACCCCACTCCTATCCCCCTAAGTCCTTCCAGGCCGTCTCCCTCTTACCGTTCCCTCTCCCCTTCCTTCTCCTCTTACCTGCTCCCCTGCCCTTCTGATTCTTACTTTATTTTTGTGCTTTTGCTACTCTCTCTTTAACTGACTATTATAAGGGATTCAAGTGTATCTTTTTTTAATCTATTTTTTATTGAAGTATAGTTGAATGACAATGCCGTGTTAATTACTGCTGTACAGCAAAGTGACTCAGGTATGCATATACACAGTCTTTTCGATATTCTTTTCCATTATGGTTTATCACAGAAGATTGAATATAGTTCCCCCTGCTATACGGGAGGACCTTGCTGTTTATCCATTCCATATATACCAGTTTGCGTCTGCTACGGGATTGCTGTTCTTATTCAGTCAAGTCTTGTGTTCTCAGAAGCCTAGGAGAAAATCTGCCACAAACTTGCCAACTGTATACTCCCCAGGTGCCTCCACTTTTTTATACCAGGCGGACCCAGGCGAAGGACAATACCCTTTATCAGCCTCTGGGCGTGATTCAAGCTCATGCATATTCATGTTTCTACCTCATTAGTAGTCCCCTGGGCTGACTCTGTGTCATCCGGGGAGCATTGAGAATTGTGGAAATCTCAGTTAAACAATGTCCCTTGTCTTTGCATTTGCTTCCATCTATTTTGAAGCACAAGTTTCCAGTTGCTCCATAGAACTGCTAATCAGATTCTTTTCCTATACAGAAAACTGAGCCTTAAAAACAGCCATTCCTGCAAATGGGCAATGTGCCTTTATCAAAATTCCCAATAAAGACTCAGCTCTGCCTGCCACAAGGAGATCAGAATCATTTTTTGAAATAACGTCTCTAGGAACCTTTCTATGACACAGCAGGGAAATATCTAACATCTTTTGGAAGGATTTAAAATAATTGCTATAAAAATGTTTGAAGGAATAAACTGATAAGCTGAGTTTTTGGTGATTATTTCTATAATTGGGAAGTAATATAATGATCCTTTAAATAATTCCATCATACTGATTTTTAATATAATTCAACCAATATCTATCTAGTTTCTCTCATGGCTCTCTCACTGTGCTAAAAACACCAACAGGATGAAATATCGATTCCTGTCTGCCTTCAAGATTTTCAAGGTAATTAGGGGGAAAAAAAGATAGGTACAAAAAAATCATAATATGTGACAGATAATAAGTTTGTTGCCTTCTAGAGGGTAGATAACTTGCTTATTTATTTATTTATTTTTGGCTGCATTGGGTCTTCGTTGCTGCACGTGGTCTTTCTCTGGTTGTGGCAAGCGGGGGCTACTCTTCATTGCGGCGCGCGGGCTTCTCATTGCGATGGCTTCTCTTGTTGTGGAGCACGGGCTCTAGGCACGCGGGCTTCAGTAGTTGTGGCACGTGGGCTCAGTAGTTGTGGCTTGCGGGCTCTAGAGCACAGGCTCAGTACTTGTGGCACACAGGGCTTAGTTGCTCCGCGGCATGTGGGATCTTCCCGGACCAGGGCTCGAACCCGTGTCCCCTGCGTTGGCAGGCGGATCTTAACCACTGCACCACCAGGGAAGTCCCCGTGCTTTTTAGTTAATATGTTGTTGTCCCAAATCTAGCTCATTCCTTTGCACACAAGGACACTTAATGAGTGTTTGAAAAATACTGGGTGTTATAAGGAAAATAAAAGAAGCAACGAATCCAGATTACAAAAGTTAGATACTGCCTTGTGGGGAAAGTAGGGCTTGAGCTGAAACTTAATGCACAGGTAGAATTTGGATCTGTTAAAAGGGGGAGGAATAGCATTCCTGCCCCAGGGAACAGCATGAACAGCGTTCAGAGGTGGGGGGCAAGTGTGTTCACGCCAACGGGAGGGAAACTGCCTGAGCAGAATCTCCCCTTTAGCAACATCAGGGTTTAATATTCAAAAGACCAATAAGGATAATCATTAATTCTCTCCATACGGGATCGTTCTCATCAGCTTACAAAGAAAGTAACGAGAATTACACCCAGGCCTCAACATGCCATCAATTCCTTCCAATTTAAAAACAAAACAAACAATAAATAGAATCTCTATATTTCCCTCCACCTACCTCCCTAGAAAAAGCTGCCTATACCAGCTTCCTCCAGTTCCTCCCCTCCCATTCTTTCTTTCTTTTTTTTTTATTTTTTTTTATTTTTTATTTTTTTTTATTTTTTTGCGGTACACGGGCCTCTCACTGTTGTGGCCCCTCCCGTTGCGGAGCACAGGCTCCGGACGCGCAGGCTCAGCGGCCATGGCTCACGGGCCCAGCCGCTCCGCGGCACGTGGGATCCTCCCGGACCGGGGCACGAACCCGTGTCCCCTGCATCGGCAGGCGGACTCTCAACCACTGCGCCACCAGGGAAGCCCTCTTTTTTTTTAAATTGAAATTTAGTTGATTTATAATATTGTGTTCATTTCAGGTATAGAACAAAGTGATTCAGATATATATATATATATATATATTTATATTATCTTCCATTCTAGGTAATTTCAACATATTGAATATATTCCCTGTGTTATACAGTAAATCCTTGTTGCTTACCTATTTTATATCTAGTAGTGTATATCTAGTGTATCTGTTAATCCCAAGCTCCTAATTTATTGCCCGCTTTCCCCTTTGGTAACCATAAGTTTGTTTTCTATGTCTGTGAGTCTGTTTCTGTTTGGTAAATAGATTCATTTGTATTATTTTTTAGATTTCACATATAAGTGATGTCATCCAATATTTGTTTTTCTCTGTCTGGCTTACTTCACTTAGTATGACAATCTCTAGGTCCATCCATGTTGCTGCAAATGGCAAAATTTCCTTCTTTTTTAGGGCTGAGTCATATTCCATTGCATATATGTGCCACATCTTCTTCATCCATTCCTCCGTCGATGGACACTTAGGTCGCTTCCATGACTTGGCTACTGTAAATAGTGCTGCAGTGAACATTGCCTCCCACTCTTTCTTGAGCTGCCCCATCCAGGTCTCCACGCCTGTTGCTCCACCAGTGACATGGAGTGTGTAATCCAATGGTCAGTTCTCAACCCCCATCTTGCTGGGCTCCAGCAGTGTTTGAGATAGCTGACCACTCTAGCCTTGAAACACTGGTCTCAGCTGGCCTCCAGAATGCTAATCTCTTGGTTTTCATTCCCTGTCACTGGCTGTGCATTCTCAGTCCCTTTTACTACTTTCCAATTACCTCCCTGATCTTTAAATGCTAGGTGGTCCAGGGTGCAGACCTAAGTCATTTTCTTGGTGATATATGCAGTCTTCTGGCTTTCAGTGTCACACACCCACAGATGACTCCTAAATGTATAGCCACGGCCTAGACCTCTCCTCTTAATTCTAAACCCATATCCAAGTACAGTTGACCCTTGCACAACGCGGGTTTTAGGGGCACAGACCCTTCTTGGAGTCGAAAATCCGAGTATAATTGGCAGTCGGCCCTCCATATCCGCAGCTCCTCACGGGCAGATTCAGCCAGCCAAGACTATGTAGTGTGCGTTTAGGGAAAAAATCCCAGTATAAGTGGGCCTGTGCAGTCCAAACCCATGTGGTTCCAGGGTCAGCTCTACTTACTTGATCTTTTCACTTGGATCACTGAGGGCATCTCAGACTCAATGTACCCAAAGCTGAACTTCTGATATTCTCACCTAGGGCGGTTCCTCTCATAGGTTCCCCCTTCTCAGAAAAAGGAAATGCCATCCTTCCAAGTCTTCAGGCCGCAAACTTTGGAGTCACCCTTGACTCTTTCTTTCCTCCCTCCCATTCACCATCTCATAATCCATCAGCAAATCCAGCTGGTTCTACCTTCACAACACCATCATGTGACCGTTTCTCATCGCTCTGATTCCAACCACCATATTCTCTCTCCCAGATGAATTCACAGCCTTCCAAGTGTTCTTTCTGCTTCCACCTTTGGTCCCCTGAGTCTATCTTCACCCCGGCAACTGGGTGATCCCTTGAAAACGTACGTCGAACAGGTCTCTCCTCTGCTCAAAACCCTGCCGTGGCTTCCCAGCGCATTTGGAGTGAAAGCCAGATGCCCTTCAGCAGCTGACAGGGCCTTCCATGCTCTGACCTCATTATTCATCATCTCTCATGGACCCTGCCCTTCGGCTTTGCCACCTTCCTGCTGTTCCTTGAATTTACCATGTGTGTCAGCCTCACGGCCTCTGCACTGTTCTTCCAGCTACCTACAAAACTTTGCCTGCACAAGGAACACCTTCATAGCCTTCAGGTGTTTGCTCAAATGTCACTTTCTCGGAGAAACCTTCTCTTGCCACCCTATTTAAAATTGCACATTCCCACCACCACTTTCTATCTCCTTCCCAGCTTAATTTATTTTATTTTATTTATTTTTTATTTTTATTGGGGTATAGTGGATTTACAATGTTCTGTCAATTTCAGGTGTATAGCAAAGCGAATCTGTTATACATATACATATACCCACTCCTTTTTAGATTCTTTTCCCATATAGGTCATTACAGAGTAATGAGTCGAGTTCCCTGTGCTATACTGTAGGTCCTTATTAGTTACCTATCCAGCTTAACTTTTTTTCTATAGCATAGCCGTAACGAATGCTATCAAACATACTATATGCCTTTCTATTGTTCTTCTCTTCTCTTCTCTTCTCTTTCCTGTTTTACTCCTTGGTCTAGAGTATGCATCGGATAAAGGCAGGAATTTTTCTCTGTTGTGTTCACTGTTGTATTCTCAGGAACTAGAATAGAACAGAGCCTGGAACAAAGAACGTACTTGAGAAATATTGTTAAGTGAATAAATCCCCATTTTACTGATGGGAAAAACGGAGCCTTAGAGAAGATGAATAATTTGGCCAAGGTTACTCAGCTGCTAAGCAGGGGATATAGGACACAAACTCCCATCATTTGGTCTGGGGACCTGATCACTGTAATGTTCGGTCCTCTGGTAGGCAAAGCAAGCCTTCTTTGTCTTACACAGGGCATGGAACTCTTCTCCAGGCATTTTTTATTATATTATTTTATAACTTCCATAATGTGAAAAAATTTGATTTTTTTCCCATTGTTGGGAGTTACAGCTTGCTCAAAAATAAATGACAATAAAAGAACATATTAATGCTAAATCCACCTGTCACTTTGTAGATTACAAAAAACAAGTTTTATTTGGTAATTCAGTTCTATTTTGAGAAGATAAGAAAAGTCAGGAATTGAATTAAATTTATTATCCAAAGTAGTACAATAGGTCAGAAAAATGTCAAGAAAGAAGAAATATTCAGAGTTGTTCAGGACTTGGCTTACTTATTTTCATCCTAATCATACAAAGAGCAGAGCTAATTAGGAAAAAGTTGTCTAGACATGTTTTGAGAGCTGTTCATAACCAGTAATATTTAAGACCCAGGTCTCTCTAAAACCACAAGGAGCTAAATACTATTTCTGAAGACGTGTACAGTTCTTTTAAAGTAAGAACTCGGATCAGTAACTATAATTCATGAGAAAATGCATTCTTCTATAAAAGTAAACTTCCCCTGCCTCTATATATTTTCTTAATTTTCAACTCAGCTGAATTCATTAACGTTGGCTCCTTATGACAACTGTTTGAGGGAAAAGAAAGCCATTTGAAAAATAAAATCTGTATATATTTACAGTATGTAACATGCTGACTTGATACACACATACAGAGTGAAATGATTACCACAGTCAAGCTAATTAACATAATCTCACATAGTTACCATTTTGTCTGTGTGTGTGTGATGAGAGCACTTGAAATCTATTCTCTTAGGAAATTTCCAGTACACAATACAATATTATTAACTATAGTCACCATGCTGTATATTATACCTCTAGGCTTGTTCTTCCTACATAACTGCAACTTAGTACCCTCTGACCAGCATTTCTCCATTTCCCCTGCCTTCTTGCCCCTAGTAATGGCCATTCTGTTCTCTGCTTCTGTGTATTTGACTCTTAGATTCCACATATAAGTGCGATCGTGCAGCTCTGTTCTTTCTGTGTCTGACTTCTTTCTTTTTTTGTTGTTTTTTTTGCGGTACGCGGGCCTCTCACTGCTGTGGCCTCTCCCATTGTGCAGCGCAGGCTCAGCGGCCATGGCTCACGGGCCCAGCCGCTCCACCGCATGTGGGATCTTCCCAGACCGGGGCACGAACCCGTGTCCCCTGCATCGGCAGGCGGACTCTCAACCACTGCACCACCAGGGAAGCCCCATATTTTCATAATGTCCTCCAGGTTCATCCACATTGTTGCAAATGGCAGGTTTTGTTTTGTTTTGTATTTGGGGTTTTTTTGGCCGCGATACGCGGCATGTGGGATCTTAGTTCCCCGACCAGAGATGTAACCCGTGCCCCCAGCAGTGGGAGCGTGGAGTCTTAACCACTGGACTGCCAGGGGAGTCCCTCTTTTTCTTTTTAAGGCTGAGTAATATTCCATTGTATATACACATCACAATTTCTTTACTCATGGACAGACATTTAGGCTGTTTTCTTGATACACAATCTTGGCAACTGTGAATAATTCTGCAGTGAACACGGGGGTGCAGATATTGTATCTCTTCAAAGTACTGATTTCATTTCCTTTGTGTGTACACCCAGAAGAGGGATTGCTGGATCATACGGTAGTTCTATTTTTAAGAAAACGATTTCCTAAAGAAAGAAGTAACTTTGAATTTTAATCAAGGAAAAACCAGAGGCCTGGGTCTGAGGGAGGAAGGCTTACATAACTTGTTATATTGGACGGGGCCTGCTGGTGCTATGGCTTGGGCGATAGTGTTTGCTATGTGGGGCATATGGGAGGAGAGTAGTCCATAGATGTCCATTCAATGAGGATTAAGTATCTGTGGTCCAGGCAGAATTTGCTAGAGATGGAGAGGAACGTGTGGATATGAGAGGAATATAGTGAAAGCAATGGATTGGTTTTGTGACCCAAGTGGACGTAGGGCCCGAGAGGAAATGAAGATTACCTAAAGTGGTAGGACTGATAGTGTCAGGGGTCCTCTTGATAAGGGGGGGGGTGGTGAGTAGGGAAGTTGTGAGTAAAAAGGGAAGTTCTGCTTTTAATTGGTCACGTTGATAAACTGTCTCTCAAAGATTAAGCATATCTCTAAGCCATGAATATCATTAATCATTCTGAAAATCAATTTCCATAGTACTGGGCTCCTCCTATTCTGTGAGGAAATCTTAATTGCTGATCCCATTCATCAGTAGCATGTGGGACTCTCCCAGTTTCCTATTTCATTCTGAGTTGGTTGTAGCAAGTTGAATTTTTCTGGGAATTTTTCCATTTCACTTAAATTTTCAGATAAAGTTGTTCCTAGTGTTTCTGTATTCTCTTTTGAGTATCTTGGAGTATCAATAGTTATGCCTCCATTTTCATTCCTAATATCATTTTGACTTTGTCTCTCTCTCTGTCATCATTTTGGACAAAGTTTTGTCCATTTTATTGGTCTTTTAAAGAAAAAGTTTCATTCTACCTTTGTATTTCTCTCATTTATCCTTTTAAGTAGTTGTTTATGCACTCATGTAGATGAGAGCAGATGGCTTAAGCAGTTGTTGAGTGGAAAGATCTGGGAAAAGCAGGTGCATGTCAAAGTACAGTTTCCTGCAATGTGTCTCAGCTGTTGACTTGCAGAAGGGCAGTCGTCAGGTCAAGCTGGAATAAGAACCAAGGCAGGTTGTTTCGGTGACTGAGATACGCCTGGGGGGGATTACCAAACATCTCCAGAAACGAGGCTTCAGCTACCCCCGAAGGACTCTGCCCTTTTGTCAGTCATTCTTTCTCTCTTTCCTTATCAAGTTTAACTCCTTATTAATTTAACATTATCCAGCTACAGTTAAGATTAGGTAGCATTTGGTGGAACACATAAAAGAATGTTATTGCTCGAAGAGCATCTTTTAAAGCACAGGAATCATTAGCACTTCAAACGTATGGCAATTCTCTAGGCAGAGTTAATAAGCAAGCTTTCTCTGGCAAGATTTAACATTAACTGCATTTTGGACTTTAGGTGCAAGCCCAGAGTGGACTGAGCAGTCCTCCCTTTGCAGCCAAGATGGGACAGCAGCAGAAAAACCATTAATGCTGTAATTTTTAGATATAGCATATATGTATACACACACCTCTCTCTATATACATGTATATATGTGTGTGTGTGTGTGTGCGTGTGTGTGCGTAATAGTGCTGTAATTTTTACATGGAACATGCATTTATCTAGATTTATGTTGCAATAAAATCATTAACCACGGGCTTCCCTGGTGGCGCAGTGGTTGAGAGTCCGCCTGCCGATGCAGGGGACATGGGTTCGTGCCCCGTTCCAGGAAGATCCCACATGCCGCGGAGCGGCTAGGACCGTGAGCCGTGGCCGCTGGGCCTGCGCGTCCGGAGCCTGTGCTCCGCAACGGGAGAGGCCACAACAGTGAGAGGCCCGCATACTGCAAAAAAAAAAAAAAAAAAAAAAAAAAAAAAAATCATTAACCACTAAGTCCAGAGGAAATAGTCTGCAGTGAGTTAAATATCTTGTCCAAAGTCACAAAGCTAGTTGGTAGCAGAGCCATGATTTAGATCCCTTCTGCCCTAGCCTAGTCTTTTTTCTATAATTCCATGGACTTACTTTATTGCATTGCTTAAAAGGCAGGTAAGTATACATAAATGGCATTCAACTCGTTATTGCCAATTCAAGCATTTTAAGGGATACTTCCTGCTAATAGAAATGTATCTGGAATGTAGAGCAAGAAGAAAAAGAAGTTGAAGCAAAATGTGGAGTGTTCTCAGTGAATTGGCCACTTGTTTTCTGTGCTAGTTATTCGAATCAGGAAGCATATAGGAATTATCTTTATTACGCTTACGTGCAGAGATTGTTTACTCATTAATATTTACTATTAAGACATCTTAATATTTTTGACAGGAAGAGTGTCTGAGTGTTTTTTCCCCTCCCTTTGCTTTTAGAGATTTTAGTTTTAATGTACAGGAAGACAGTCAGGAAATCCTCTTTTTCTGGTTTTAGATTTATGTAAAGAAAAAGACGTAAAACTCAGATCTTTGCATCATGCCCTAGTTGTTTATGTGACTAACAGCTGTTTCTTTTGACTCTTAGGCGATATTTAGTTGCAGATATTAATCACCATTATATTATAGAGTCCCTTCGATTTTAAAATTATGAATAACAAAGAGCAAGTGTTTTGTGAAAAAGGAAATCAAACATTTGAGGCAACACGTATATTAAAGGTTTTGAAATGACAAGTCTCCTGAATTTTAAACTGTCTAGAAACGGCATAGTGTTCAGTCACACTATGAAGCACGGCTCTGTTGTGGAGTTTGCCAAATGCTTTGTAGCAGATAACTAACTATTAAAGGGGAGAGTGTTCATTTCTCTTAGTGGTACCATTAGCGTATTTAATGAAGTGATTCCATTCCTGTGCTCACAAATGCTCATGCGAAGAGGCTATTTTAGAATAACAGCTCATGATCTTGCTTTATAGCACATGCTTTTTGATTTGCGTCTGTCATTTTGATCTTTTCTAAGTACTACCAATTTTAAAAGGTACATATATGCTGTCTTTGCTTGGCAAGCCATACATCTTCTCGCAAAAC
Organism: Phocoena sinus; assembly: GCF_008692025.1. Lineage (NCBI taxonomy): Eukaryota > Metazoa > Chordata > Mammalia > Artiodactyla > Phocoenidae > Phocoena > Phocoena sinus. Next base: position 7,481,225 of record NC_045764.1, read on the forward strand.
ACTTCCACAAATGAGTTCTATAAGTCTCTTCATTGAAACGCATTATCTTCATGGTTATAGAATATTGCATTAGTGTGAGGCAATGATGGTGCAAAGCAGTTAGGCAAAATCAAGGAAACACTTATATGCATATTATTATGCCGTTTAAGTGATAAAACTAGTGTGCCGTATTCTTAACTTTGTTTTCTTTTCCTAGTTTTTCAGTAATCAGGTCATCACAGTTTAAGCAAGACTTACGACCCCTTGAGCTGTGTGGGAGCTAGCTTATTAACCTAACTGGAATTCCTTCTTAGGCCTGGCTTCTTCTGGTTTACCTAAGTAGCTGACAAGCTTGTATGTGATACCTCCCCCAAGGCCTCCATCTTCTGCCCGCCCTCACATCTGTAAGTTTTCTACTAAAGAACATCTGTCCATCTGCCTATCAGTCCATCTATTTATATTCTGGATTGTATGGGCAGAATTCTGTCCCCTGGTGTACACACACCTTCTCCAAGTTACTCAGTTATACACCAATCTAGGTGCTGCTGGGAAGGGATTTTGCAACTCAAAGGAAGGTCTCAAATCAGTTGACCTTAAGATTGGGAGATGATCTGGGTGGGCCTGACCTAATCACATGAGCATGCTAAATCTGAGTCTAGAGGCAGAGATGGATGTGGGTGGAGATGATGGGGGCTAGAGATTAGAAGCACCAAAGGATTTGATGGGTGCTTGCTCACTAGATGATGGAAAAGGCCTCATTAGTAAGGTATGTGGGCAGCTTTTAAGAGCTGAGAGTGGCCCCCAGTTCAGCCAAAGGAAAATGGGAACCTCAGTCCTACAACCACAGGGAACTGAATTCTGCCAACAGGACCTTGAGCTCCAGATGAAGTGAGCCATGAGTCCTGCCAACATCTTGATTTCTGCTTTGTGGGACCTTGGGTCGAGAATCCATCCAGGTCGTGCCTGACTAAAGCTGTGATGAGCTAATATATGTGGGCTAATTCTGTGGTAATTAGTTATGCAGCAACAGATAACTAATACACTGATTTAGAACCTGGTCAACCTTAGCTTCTTTAGTGTCCTAAAGCCTTTGTCCTTTCCTCCCCGCCTCTCATTCTTATATGAAACCAGAAGCAAAAAAGCAGAAATCACATACATACTTTAATCTCTCCGTTCAGGACGTGAGACCAGTAGCAATTTATTGAATCTGTTGTGGGTTTTATGTTTACTTGCAAAGGGTTTTGGCTGGTTTATAATCAGGATTTCCCTTGAGACGACTGCTATCACTTGTCACAGCTACACTCCATGCTGGAGTTCCTTAACTCTGATGCAGGGGAAGATTATTTGCAAAGATGGCTACAACAACTCCTCCAATCGTACATAGCATCCTTGTACTCAGGTCCCTTTGAAATATGACCACCGCTTTACCATCAAGGGGTGGAGCCCCCAAACCTTGGATTTGGGCTAGGTCTGTGATATTTTCGAATGACAGAATGTAGCAGGATGACCTTGAGGTTAGACCTCGAGAGGCCTGATGGCTTCCTCTTTCACCCTCTTGGACCAGCTGCCCCGGGAGGAAGTCACCGTGAGCCTGCACCTGAGGGACCCAAGCAGACAGCTCCTGTCAACATCTGGGCTTTGAGGCCGCTCAGGACAAGCTGTTCCCTAGCCAACCTCCCAGTGACAGCCAAACGCATGGTAGAGCCAAACAGAACAGAAAGCAGAGCAAAAACAAGGTATCCCAGCTGAGCCTCATTCAAATTGCCAACCCACAGCACTGTGGGCAAATCATTCATTCTTATGTTAAGCCACTATGTTTTGATGTGATGTGTTATGCATTAATAGATGGCTGATACAGATATTAAAGAACATGACTTTAAAAATATGAATTGAAAATTAAGATTTTATTTCTTTTTGAATGGATTATTCAAATGGTCTTTTTGAATGGATTATTCAAATGGTCACGGACACAGTGCAAAATTTAAGATACAGAACAGTATACATATAAAAATAAATTTCCCTCCTCTAGGGCAATGTTAATCCTTTCTCATCCGTTTGGAGTTCTGCAGGATGATGGTTCGGGCATAAAGCAACTATTTCAAGATTGTGTATAAGGAAAATGACCAAGTGGGAGATAAAGGACAACATATCTCATTCCAAGTTGATTTGCTTTGTTCCACTTTATGTCCCCACATGTTCATCTCTGCTTTCCTCACTTTTCCTTAGGAATGAATTTAAAAGGCCCCCTATGTCAAAGCAAGAGGATGAGGTTAAAGTTGAGTGTATGGGTGGTCTTGCGGGTGAGTGTTATAAGGTGGAAAATTATTATGTATGTTTTGCAGTAAAGTACGATTAGAGAATCTATCACCAGTGATTGGTTAAAGGACTCAAAAGCCACTCAGGGGAGCATTTTCTTTGTTTTGTATGTGGAGAAAGTGAGCAAAGGGCCTCTATATACCTGGTGAAGTGTGTCAGCCCAATAGTAGAAAGAAACCCAAGGAGGTGCCACGGGCTCACCTGACCTTCCTGGGATTCTGTCCACATCCAGAATATGGAATCTCCAGGACATCAGATTCAGGCTGAGAGTTGGATGTCACCTGACATACTCCTGGGAAGTCTAGCTGTGCCCTGAAAATCCAGGCTTATTTATTGGACAAACATCTATCATGCCTCTACTGTGGTCCAGGCACTGTTGATAGAGGCTGTGGATACAAGTATAAATATCACTCTGGTCCATAATCTTTAAGTTCTTATTTCCAGAGTCCACCCACAGTGACTCCAGGGGCCCCAAGCCAAATTGGATACTTGATCCTGCCTGGATTAAAATCCCCCTAGGATTCTCAGGAATGTGAAATTCAAGCCCCAAACAGTAGACTTAATGAATGGGTGTTGGCATCCTGTCTTTTAATAAAGCTTTGATTCAAGAAGTTCAAAGTAAATATTTGACGTACTTTTTTGTTTTTGGTTTAAAAGAAGTAATGGTTCCTGATACAAAGGTAAGGCCAAGGCTGAGATCCTTGGGCATTAATACCTCAGTCTATGGAATAAGCTGTTTCTCACCAGGGCAGGGAAAAGGCTGTGTGGTCACTTATCACGTCTAGACACTCTGTCCACTGCCCTGGCATCATAATAGTTTGTCCAGGCTGCTTTGAGGGGGGGTACATTATAGGCTCACTAGTGGGTCCATGCTTTTCTAGTGTTAAGAGTCTAGAATCTAATGCATGCTTCTTGTATTAGTCTGCTGAGCTGCCGTAACAGTGGCTTAAACAACAGTCATTTATCTTCTCACAGTTTTGGAGGCTGGAAGTCCAAGATCAAGGTGTCAGCAGTGTTGGTTTCTGGTGAGGCCTCTTCCTGGCTTGCAGATGACTACCTTCTAGCTGTGTCCTCACGTGGCCTCCTTGTGTGCACAGAGAGACAGATCTCTGGTATCTCTTCCTCTTCTTATGAGGTCACCAGTCCTACTGGACTAGGTCCCCAACCTCATGACCTCATTTAACCTTAATTACCTCCCTAAAGGCCCCATCTCCAAATACAGTCACATTGGGGGTTAGGGTTTCAACACATGAATTTGGGGAAGATACAATTCAGTCCCTAACATTTCTTATTTGCCAGATACTGGGTTAGGCAGGAGAATGTAAAGATATGTGTATCTATCAAGTATAAACTCTGCTCAAGGAGAGCACTTTTTTTTTTTTTTTTTTTGGCGGTACATGGGCCTCTCACTGTTGTGGCTTCTCCCGTTGCGGAGCACAGGCTCTGGACGCGCAGGCTCAGTGGCCATGGCTCACGGGCCCAGCCGCTCCGCGGCCCATGGGATCCTCCCAGACCGGGGCACGAACCCGTGTCCCCTGCATCGGCAGGTGGACTCTCAACCACTGCGCCACCAGGGAAGCCCCAAGAGCACATACTTATAATACAGTGCACTAGTTATAAGGCCGTGCTAGGTATGTGAAGGGCAGAAAGGTCCATTCAGTGTGAGCAGGTCAGCAAATCTTCTCAGAGCAACTTGGATCTCAGACAGGAGAGAAGCTCTTGGGGGTGGGGGGGGGTATGAAGGTGTGCTGGGTAGAGGGGAGGCATAGAAAAGCCTAACAGGTGACAGATTCTTTCATCCAGTCCTCATAGTCACAAAACAGGGCCGTTTAGCAAATACAACATGCTGGCTGAGTGGCACCATGGGTGTTTGTTTGGGGGATACAGCCAGAGCCTAGGGAAGTCGTCAAGGTGATATCACGAGGTATGCTGCTCTGCGGGGTACCGTACGAAGGAGCTTGAACTTGGTCATGCAGTAGGGATTGGGTATCCCTTAAAGGCCTTTGAGAACAGATGTGCAAGTGGAATGCTCACTGGGGAAGCAGTTTGGAGGAAAAGCATATGTGAGATTGGGGGTCTGGGGACAGCTGGGGGGCTACCGCCACAGTGTGTTGACAGACCCCAAAGGCCAGCTGGGGCAGAGCCAGTGGGATGGGGACCGGAAGGGCTATCAAGCCGTCACACAGAACGTGCAGGACTTGGAATTGTCTCCCCTGTGGGGAGTGAGGGCAAAATCTAGGCTGGATCCCAGGTTCTGGTTTAGTGACTGGTGTATCCATTGTCAAGAACAGAACCAACATAACCCAAGAATGGGAGGGAAGTAAGACTTGCGGGAAACACCGTGGATAAAGTTCACACAGGTCAATTTCTTGGGCTGGGAAGGAGCCCATCTCTCTAAATCCTCTGGCAGGTGACCCCACCCCTCAGTGGGCTTCAAGGCCTAGGGATGACCAGGCTCTTGAAGTACTGTGACTTTCCAGCATCTTTGGAGTAAGTAATTGGTTTACCAAAATCCATAATTGATAAGACTTTTCTGTGTGATCATGACCCAAGCTGTTTCAGTCAGAAAAGCTTTCCAGTAAATAAGCCCTTATTCATCTGTTGCCAAGAAAATTCAAAAGCTTTTGCTCTAAAATCCATTACCTGCTGTCTTTATTGTTTGTTACTCTGAAACATATCTCCCATTTTTTTACCTGCTGTGATTCACGTAGATTGTAATCTAAGAGTCTCGGGGTTGGGCAGAGAAGCGATTTGCTGTAAGGGAGCTGAGAAAAACGAAAATCCGAGAGGGAAAAAAAAAAACCCTTTTCTCCTTCGCGTAAGTTTTTTTTTTTTTTTTTTTTTTTTTTTTTGCGCGGTACGCGGGCCTCTCACTGTGAACGCGCAGGCTCAGCGGCCATGGCTCACGGGCCCATGTGTTCCGCAACATGTGGGATCTTCGCGGGCCGGGGCACGAACCCGTGTTCCCCGCCTCGGCGGGCGGACTCTTAACCACTGCACCACCAGGAAAACCCCTTCGCATACGTTTAAATCTCCAATTACCCTTTGAAGAGCGAGGGCGAGGGGGAGGAGTCTGAGCAAATTCCCATGTCACTGGGTTTCAGGCTCTGGCTGGACAGTACATCTGATTCCGTGTCCCTCTGAGTTTTCTTCGGCGACGTGTTGGCAGAATTTCAATGGGGACAGTCTCTCTGAATGTCACAGGAGTGGAGTGGCGATGGAGGCCGGACACCCACCAACCGAACAGTCCCGAATACTTGCGGTCGTGTGTGTGTGTGTGTGTGTGTGTGTGTGTGTGTGTGAGAGAGAGAGAGAGAGAGAGAGAGAGAGAGAGAGAGAGAGACAGAGGGAGAGAGACAGACGGACAGAGACAGAGAGAGATCTTTGATTGTGGGCCTCGCAAACGGGCGCCTGTCACCTTTAATTTCCCATTTCTCTCTCTCTCATCCGGTGACACTCAGTTTTTTTCTTCCAATATTCCCTCTGCTTTGAGAGATTCCGAAGCCAACCAAACTAAAACCACAGAACGAAAACCTCCAGGAATCAAATTGACAGACTTTTTCCCGGCGCAGTCCCCGCGGGCCGCGGTCCGGAGCGCCGAGCTGCAGCCAGCGCGACGGGGCGTGTCCGGGGCGTGTCCTCAGCAGCCTAGCTCCGCCCAGCCTCGCCGCTTAATTCGGACGCGCGGGGCCGCGGGGTGTGAAAGAGCTTCTCTGCGCTGGACTGGCCGTGCCGCCGCCGCCGCCGTCGGAGCCGCAGTCGGAGCCGCCGCCCGCGCCGCCTCCCGGCCGCCCCGAGCCGCCGGGCCGCTGGGCGCCGCCGCGGCCGCCCGGAGCGAGCGCCGGGGAGGGAGCCGCGCGCCTTTGTGCGCGCGCCGAGGTGGGTTCGCCTACCGCACTTACTTTGCACACAAAGACTGGGAGCGCGGGGGAGGCGGGGTGCCCTCCCGGGCCACTGCGCGGCCGGCCGGTCGGCCGCCTGGCTCCGACCCCTGACGCGAGGGTACCCCGGGCCGCCGGGCTTCCCCTCCCCGTGGCCGGCGCTGGGCGGGGGTCCCTGCGTGCGCTGGAGGACGGCGCGCCGGGCGGTGGGCGTGCGGGGAGCCCGGGCCACCCCGCGCCGTGCCGGGGACGAGCCCGGGGTGCGGGGTCGGGGCGTGGCAGGGGTCGCGCGCGGGGGTACCCGAGGCTCGGGAGTGCAGGGGATGGGGGGGGGGTGGGCGCCGCGAGGGAGGCGAGCCTGAGCGGCCGCTCCGCTCGGCTTATTGTTGCTTCCTCGGCCCTGAAAATGGAGAGACCCTGCCTGGAGCGGGGATGCGCTGCCCACCGGGTGCGCCGCGCGCGGCCAGATGCCGAGCCCTGGGCGCCCGGCTCGCCCCCTGCAGCCCTGGCCGCCGCGGAGCCTCCTCCTCCTGGGCAAACAGAGGAGGGGCCGTGGGGGCTTTGCGCCGCTGGTTTAAAGGTGACCGGGGCACCGTTTCCAAACAGTCTGCAGGTAACTTTTCTATTTTTGCCTGTTCTCCGCTCCCGCTACTCCAGTGAACCCAGTATGTTGGGTGGCGTCTGCCCCCAAGGAGTCCTAAAATTTTGGTTCTCTTAACTTCTCCTCACGCATCTTCAGGCCCCTCGGGGATGGCGTGGATGCGTCTGGCCAAGTTGTGACTTGCTGTGTAGGGGGCGGTAACAGTCCCTCTGAAATGCGAAGCGGAATCCCGCAGAGGATAAATGCGGTATCTTTTTCTCTGCAGCAAGATACCATACCTTTCCTTCCTTGGAAAGACTTGACTTAATGACAGTAGAGCAAAGTTATTTAATGAAAGTGAGTTTGATATTCAAAATAAATACAGAAAACCGGAATGCGGCCTGTTAGACTTTATATTTTTAACTTGAGGATTTCTTGCTAACAGGTACTTAGTTTCTCCTCTGGCCATGTGCCCTCTCCATCACTTTGGAGATTTTAGCTGTCCAAGTTGCTTTGAGTTGAAATAGTATCTGGAGGGCCTGTCTAGAGAAGATTTCTTAGTGCTAGTCTTTTGCAGTTTAAAACTTTTAAGTATAAAATTATATATATTTATTAAAAAATTGAAAAGAAGTAGAGGGGAAAAAAAGTCACTCATGTACCAAACCACCCAGACGTACCCTGAGTATAAAGGCATCTTTGCTTCATTTATGGCTTGGCTGCCATGGTGTAGACACGCATGTGTGTGAATGAATAAATCAGGGAGTTACTGATTATTAAGCTCTGCCACTCTTATGAGTCTAAAACACAATCTCTAATAGCCCTGGTCTACAGCAGTGTTTTGCCAACAAGTCGTTTGAAGTGTATTTCCTCATAGCCTTGCAGATAACCACCTATAAAGAAGGGGGAGGGAAGAAAGAGAAAAAACAATGCAAGCTCCACTTAATAGGGAAGAACGGACAGACAGCAGCGTTAATGTACTATATTCTCTGGATTTCAGGAGTAGTTTCAGATTGGCTTTTTTTTTAAATAAAAGTAAACCTTTTGGCTTTTAACATATTCAGAAAAATAAAATTGTGTTCTGAGACCCATGAGAAATATGTGATGGAAAGGAACTCTTTGTAGAACGAGGAATAGCCATGGTTTTGTAGCTGGTGACTTGCTTGCTTCTAAAAGACCTTGCGCCGCGTGCCTGTGTTCTGTGAAAAAACAAAAACAAAAAACACATTGTTCCACCCCAGATTTAGCCACTGAATGCTGTTGTCATTACATGCTTTTATTTCCCACTTGTAAAATGTTCCGACATTTAATTTCTCCAATATGCAAAGTTAAAAAGAGGTTTTGGAGACAACTGTTAGAAGTACTAGATTGATCACTGGGATGATGCAGTACTTTTTGAAATCAGAAGAATTTACAAGGAGGAAGTTGTGGTTATGTACTGTCAGGTGCAATCTTTGTTCCTGTTTCTAACGTGGGGCTCCTTAATCTGTGAGTGTGCTTGGACGGGTTATGGTGCAGTACAGTCAGCCCTCCGTATCCCCAAGTTTCACATCCCCACATTCAAACAACCAAGGATCGAATCCGCAGGTGCCAAACCCACGGACACAGAGGGCCGACTGTATTCATTTTACTGCACCATTTTATATCAGGGACTTGAGCACCTGCGGATTTAGGTATCCTCGGGGGTCCTGGAGCCAATACCCTGTGGATATGGAGGGTCAACGGCAGTGACCTGTGAGTGACTGTGTAAAGTATGTCATCTGCTGTAATAATGGCCCCTCTCTCCAACCGTAAGTCAAAAGAAACTAAAATAGGGGCCATCAGAATCTCTCAGTCTCATTTTTCAACCCTGCTATGACCTTGAACAGTCTGAGCAGCACAGCCAAGCTGGACGTGAGGTTAGAGTTGAGCTGTTTTGCTCTTAAAAGTTCTGCTGCCTCGCAGGGTGGAGAGAAAAGTTTGGGAGTGGTCCAGGGTTACAGACTCGTATGGCTCTTTGTGATGGCCAGACACCTGTCCCTGTTGCCTGGAGATTCCATTCATGGGATGTTTAGAAGCAGACTTGGTTTGTGCTTGAGAGAAGTGCTCTGAGAGATCCGGGTCCTGAACTGTAAGTGGTAGGATGGATGCTGTCCACCCTCCCTCCCTCCCTCCCTCTCTCGCTTCCTTCCTATTACTTTTTTTTTTTTTAACATCTTTATTTGAGTATAATTGCTTTACAATGGTGTGTTAGTTTCTGTTGTATAACAAAGTGAATCAGCTATACATATACATATATCCCCATATCTCCTCCCTCTTGCGTCTCCCTCCCACCTTCCCTATCCCACCCCTCTAGGTGGTCACAAAGCACCGAGCTGATCTCCCTGTGCTATGCGGCTGCTTCCCACTAGCTATTTAATGCCACATGTAAAGGTGGAAAAGACTTTGAAAGATTTTTGGGGGGGAGTGGTTAAGGCATGGAAAACTTTTCTCCACAAAGAGGGGACATAGTAGGTTAGTAATATAGCTTCATATTCTTAATGTCCCATCTGCCCCTTCCCTCCAGAATTCTCTGTGCAAATGTTTGGAGAAAAGGGGCCAGGAGGTTTGGTTGGGTGAGGTCTAGATTTTAGGCATTTTTAGAAGTCCCCGGATATCTTGAGATATTGACTTGTCAGCCTTCTTTAAGTCTGGAGAGAGTAGCTGTGAGCACTGACCCGTTTTTGCATCTCACGTTGGGCTCATGTCATGTAGGGAAAGCTCTGTGCAGCTAAGGAGTCCGTGTGCGCAGCCCCGGGCCACTTAGTGCTGGGATGACCTGATGATGAGACTTCCCTGCGTTTTTTTTGGTGTAATTTCCTTGTTTAAGCTTGGCCTTGTTTTGCTTTTCCTTTGTGAAGCAGACCAGTCTCTCCCCTTTTCCTTCTTGTGCAAGAGGTGCTGGGCCCCATCCGTCTGAACTTTAAACTTTTCCTTACACTCAGTACCTAGGGAGCTCCACTGGAAAGGAGTCGATGCTTTCCACCGCATCTGATGCTGCTGATTCCTAGACCCCATCAGTAAAAGAAAGAAAATGATTGGCCAGCTGCCACTTAGTCCTGGTAAATCGGCGAGTGGCTATTTTTGAGGCTGCTGGGGGAATCTTTGTTTTCTATTCATTCCTTCATTGAACAAACATTTCCTTAGGGCTTCCCGTGTGCCCGCACTGCCCTTGCATCGGGCATACCGCAGTTGACAAGTCCCAGGGGGTCCCTGTCCACATGGCAGGGCAGGCGAGGAAGATATTTAAAGAATTGCATGAGTTACACAGACATTGTCTGATGACCATGATATTAAGAGCTGTGAAGGGAAGATAGCACTTTGTGAATTAAGGCATCTCAGCAAGAATGATGTAAATCCCACCTAAGGCTGCGGGATTGGGTTTCTGACTCTAAGGTGAAGGGTAGGGGGAGAGGCGTGAAGGGTAGGGCAAGAGGCATGGAGGGGACCGAGTGTGATTTGCCCAGGGCTGATCAGTTTAAGAGCAAGGTGTAGGGGCTTGGCGGAACAGATTTGGAGGACCGTTCGGTTGTGTCGAGAATTTGGCTGAGGGGTTCGGACGCTTTCTAGGGCAGAATTGAGGAGGGACTGGGAAATTGTAGTCTTGTTTGCGTGTTCTCGCTGAAGGTAAACCTGCAAGCCGGTGGCCCTGGGAAGCCAGCTGTGGTGGGGACATGGCGCGCCCACCCCAGGTTCTGTTACAAATGAAAAGATAAGAGGGGGCTGTGGGGACGTCGTGGGAAGACTTATTTAAGAATGTTTTCCAGACTCAGGTGAACTGTAGGAAGGAAGATGGAGAGCAATGTAGAAAAAGGAAGGACTGCTGCTTTAACGCAAGTGTACTCTTTAGCAGTTCCATCCTTCCGAGGATCTCATTTAAGGTCAAGCAGCTGGTCAGAGTGGTTGTAAAGCAGTAGCTGTGGTCTGTGTTGCGTGTGCCTGGGGAGAGGTGGGAGGGACGCGTACTTTGGTGACAGTAATTTTCCCTACCCACCGCATAGTCTTAAGAGTTTTGCCGTGTGAAGAAAAGCTCCCTCCACCCTTAGAGCCATGAAACAATGTGATTCTGGGCTGTCCTCAGTGCTATTCCTGGTCATGCTACTGAATTATAAATCCTTAGCAGTTGTTACACGGAGAAATCTTAAATGGGGAATTGCAGAGCCTAGGCAGAAGACAGAAAAAGTGCAGGTAGACCAGCTGTCTGCATCCTGGTGGGTGGTAGGTGCGCGTCGTCTGGAGGATTTTTCTCGCCTCGTTCTCTGTTCTCCTTTCTGTTGTCAATGCCAAGTGTATGATAGTGGAGCCCCTATGGCCCTGGTCAGTGTCAGCCCTGGGCGGAAGAGGTGGGGTTGAGGAACGGGGCGTGTTAACGAATGTGCCATACAGTTTGGAGCTTTGAAACCAGATGTGTCTGAGTTAGTACCAGGCCCCGGCTTTGTGACCCCCACAAGTCACAGAGCCCCCGGGGGCTTTAGTGCTCTTGTTTGTGAGATGAACTTTGTAAGATCTACCTCCGAGGGCCTGAAGCCCCAAACACATGGTCCCTGAGCATGGCCGGCCAAAGGCATTTAGGCTTTTGCTTTGTCGCCCACAGATTTTTGATAACAGTGATGATGCCAAGATGCCGATGAGGGATGCTGGTGCGGGGTGGCAGAGGATGAGGGACTTCTCCCTTCTCTCTTTATCTGACCTTTCAGGGTGCCTTCATGCCTTCAGGAGGGTTTTAAAGAACCTGGCTTTGCTATCAGAAATGGCACGTTTTATTCCATTCTTGGACACAGGTTCTGGCACCCTTCATAAAGCGACATAACCAAGTGTCTAGGAGAGAGGCCGTGATCCTGTGGTGTCAGCTTTTCTGTGTCGTTATTAGTATATATGTAACACAGAGCGCACTCCGTTGAGCGTTCAGATTAAAACTCACGTTTTATCCAGGGTTTTGAGGCATCTGGGCCTGATCCATGTTCATGAGTTTACAAAGCCATGCAGTGCTCTTACAAACTCCCACTGTATAAATAATCAGAAGTTGTTTCTGGATGTCTAATGGAGAGGTACGAAAATTCCCCTGTGCTGGAGGAGGTTAAGAGTGTCATTGTGAATATGTATATATAGAAGGACTTTCTTTAGAATGTTTTTTCCCTTACAACTTAATGTCATTTAAAATAGATAAAGCAGGACTTCCCTGGTGGTGTGGTGGTTAAGAATCCGCCTGCCAGTGCAGGGCACATGGGTTCGAGCCCTGGTCCGGGAAGATCCCACATGCCATGGAGCAACTAAGCCCGTGCGCCACAACTACTGAGCCCACGAGCCACAACTACTGAGCCTGCCCTCTAGAGCCTGAGAGCCACAAATACTGAGCCTATGTGCTGCAACTGCTGAAGCCCGCGTGCCTAGAGCCCATGCTCTGCAACAAGAGAAGCCACTGCAATGAGAAGTCCACGCACTGCAGCGAAGAGTAGCCCCCTCCTCGCCGCAACTAGAGAAAGCCCGCATGTAGCAACAAAGACCCAATGCAGCCAATAAATAAATAAATTTAAAAAGTAAATAAATAGGGGCTTCCCTGGTGGCGCAGTGGTTGGGAGTCCGCCTGCCGATGCAGGGGACACGGGTTCGTGCCCCGGTCTGGGAGGACCCCGCGTGCCGTGCACCAGCTGGGCCCGTGAGCCATGGCCGCTGAGCCTGCGCGTCCGGAGCCTGTGCTCCGCAAGGGGAGAGGCCACAACAGTGAGAGGCCCGCGTACTGCAAAAAAAAAAAAAAAGTAAATTAATAAAATAAAACAGATAAAGCTGTGGTCAGGGTTCTTTGTCTTCCTTTCCTTTTTTCACGGATGCCCAGAGTAGTGTAGTGTGTTGGAAAGAGGGAGGCCTAGTGTTCTAAAATGTTCACAATCCTGGGCCCAGGTTCACCATTAATTAGTCTGCATGTGGTTTCCGAGCAAGTCATTTATTTCTCTTTCTCTACTTTCTCATCTGTGAAATGCAGATAATCACCCTTGCCTACCTCTTAGAGTGGTCTTAGGGTGAGGTGGAAGCCTGCCTTCGTTTTACCTGGAACGCTTGGGACCATCAGCTGTCGTTCCTGGGACTGCCATAGGGTTCAGTAGCGTGCCGGCCACCCCTTCGAGGATCAGGTGACTCTTGCCAGGTGAGAGGAGGCAGGGCACAGGATGGTTAGGGGGACTGGCCGCCGTATCCTTCGCGTTCCTGCTGGGGGCGGGCAGGGAGCATCAGTTATTCTGTGCTCGTGGAACGTGGCACCGTGGACGTGTACTAGACTGTCAGACTAAGAGTGCAACCTGGCTTAGGCAGGTAACCTCGTAGGGCTTCCGTATTCTGAGCTGTGAGCTGTAATTACAATAAATAATATTTTTATTATTACCAACTAACAGTTCTTGGGCACCTCCTATGTGGCAGGTGTTGTGCTGAGTGCTTCGTGAGAGTTCTTTATTCCTTCAGCAAGGATTTAACGTGTTTTTCTCTATGCCAGACCCTGTGCCAGACTGTGGGGCACGTGGGTAGGACAGTGTCAAAATCCTGCTTGCGTGGAGCTTGTCTTCTAGTGGGAAGACAGAGTGTAAAGGAGAACGTAGATGATGTGATTCCAGGCAGTGTCCCTGCTGTGAAGGAAATGAGGTGGAGGGGTTGGAGTCCGGCAGGGGCAGAGGTGGGGTTTTTAGTAGGGTGAGGCCCCTCTGAGGAGAACTTGAGCTCTGAACGAGGGAAGGGGTGAGCCTCACCCCCGTCCGTCTGTGCAGAGGCAAGTGCGGATAACGGCCCAGGGACCAGAGGTGCTCATCAGGTGGGGCCTGCGGGCTGTAGGAGACCAGGGGAGGGTCCTGAGCAGGAGATGGTGGAGATCAGCCTTGTGTTTGTAAATACCCGCCTGCAGCCATAACTGCAGAGGCCAGAGTGGAGGCAGGCGGACCCGTGGGAGGCTTTTGTGAGTCCCCGAGGACTGGGGTGGAACTGGTGAGAAGCGGTTGGATGGATACCTGAAATATTCTGAGGATGGAACCCTCAGGACTTGGTCACGGATTGGGGCAGATATGGGAAAGGAGAGAAGTCATGAGTGATACCTCTGTGTTTAGCCTCAACCCCTGGGTGAAGGGGGCACCGTTTGTTGATCTGGGAAACTTGGGGGAGGATTATAGATGTGCTCAAACAGCTCTGACATGAGTACTATTAGGGTTGCCATTTCACAGATGTGGAAACTGAGGATTAGAGAAGTAGCAAGTTTGCTGTAGGACTAAGCCGGGTCAGGATTAGGATCCAGGTCTGGTCCTGGCCCGAGCCTAGCGTCCTCAGCTGTTCGGCTGTGCTCTGCAGAATATGTGAGTTTGCTGTCAGAATAGATTGGTGAGAAAGGACTTGTGCAAGCACTTTGAAAGCACATCTTTTTTTTTCTCAGTAGGGCTTTATTGAGGTATCAGTTATATACCATGCAGTTCACCCATTACAAGCATACAGCTCCATGATTTTTAGTCAGTTTGTACTGTTGAGCAGCCATCACCCCAGTCCAGTTTTAGACTGTAGTCAATTCCTCTTTCCATCCCCAGTTTCAGGCAGACACTGATCTTCTGTCTCTAAGGTTATGCCTTTTCTAGAAATTTCCTACACAGGGAATCATACAACATGTGGCCGTTTGTGTCCAGTTTTGTTCATTTAACAGAGTGTTTCTGAGGTCCATTCATTGTGGCACACCGTGTCTGCTCTTAAGGAACATTTTTTGCCTTGGCCAGAAAGAGGTACTCTGTGCTGATGAGAATGATTTCCAGGGGAGATGGGCCTTCAGATGATGAAACATAACGATGGCTAGTATTTCCTGCGCATTTCCGATGATGCCAGGTGTGGTTTCATTCATTATCTTCCGTGGTCTTCCAAGAAGTTCTGTGAGGGAGGTACCATTAGTGTTAGTGTTTTACAAATGAGGAAAGTAAGCATAGAGAGATGAAGGAGCTTGCCCCAGGTTCTAAGAGCTGGGATCAAATTTGGGCCTCCTCTCTGCAGAACTTTGCCTCAGCCAAGACTCAAGACTCCACATGCCCTTAACCCTGTTGATAAAACTTTTTTTGCGGTACGCAGGCCTCTCTCACTGTTGTGGCCTCTCCCGTTGTGGAGCAGAGGCTCCGGACGCGCAGGCTCAGCGGCCATGGCTCACGGGCCCAGCCACTCCGCGGCATGTGGGATCCTCCCGGACCGGGGCACAAACCCGTGTCCCCTGCATCGGCAGGCGGACTCTCAACCACTGCGCCACCAGGGAAGCCCTTGATAAAACTTTTGACTTCTTAGCCTCAGAAAGGGCTTGCAATCCCAGTTGGAATAAGGCACTTAGCAGGTAAATCTAAAACCGTAGCTTTAAGGAGGATATTTATACTGCATTTTAGTTTTGGCATCATCACATGGAAATGATGTTGTCTTAAAGTGATCCTTTAGTGAAGGAGCTTCCTTAGGTATGGTGTGAGCATGGCAGCAAATTCCAAACACAGAATTATGTCATTACGCAGAGCTTGTGTTTTTGAGTTGGTCTTAAATATTATGTTTATCAGAAGTGCCTTTTTTTTGTATTAAGTTTCCCAAGGCTGTTGCCTTGTTATTAATGGGTGGAATTAGGCATCATGTATTTTTCAAAGTGTTTTATGTCATTATATTAGATGCTAATACAATTTTCCCTTCTATGTAACAATCCTGTATTTAAACAGTATTTTTTCCAATTCATGTATAGTCCGTATTGGAGGATTTTGTGCTCCCCATTGCAGAGGAGTTCTTTGTGCATCACAGATATCTGAACGTTTTGAGAAGATTTTTAAACACTTCGTATCTTTCTGTCTATACACTTGGGTGTTCATCTTGCTTTCTTCTCTCCCATTTCATAGGTACCCTGCTTGCTTCAAATGTTAACTTCTCTGTTCAGAGCATGGATTTCACGCTGTTTACATGAATGGGTTTCCCATGAAGCCCAAGGCTGCTAGAATCCTGTTGGCTATAATTGTGCTCAAGAACCTGTAAATTTCCTCTCTAGATTGCCCCAGGTACTGCCTCTTTTTCTACCAACCAGGATCTCCTGCATCTTCTTACTGAGAGTTTCCCCTTCCTGTGCAGAGCTGGATGTGGCCCAGCCATCCATGGCTCAGTTTCTGCTCACGGGCCCTTCCCTTTCAATTGGAGAGTGGCTGAATTGCAGTTCCAGACCATCAGAAGGCAAGGGGTGGGGCAGCCCAGGAATATGTAGGACTGCCTATCTTCCCTGCATTGATTTCACCCCTCATTAGCTTAAAAATGTCTTTTGATAGTTGGTTTCTCACACCAGGGTCTGAACAAAGCTCACACATTGCATTTGATATGCCTCTTGACGTTTTAACTCTAGAATGGCGCTTCTTCCCCCATCCTGTTCTCCCTAAGTTATTGCTTTCTGGAAGAAGCAAGTCAGTTGTCTTGTAGACGGTCCCGCATTCTGGATTTGGCTGAGAGTTTTCTCTTTAAACGTGTTCCACTAACCTCTGTATTTTTGTAACCTGAAAGTTAGGACGAAAGCTTTATTACATTTGTTGATGTAAAACAACCAGTTATTTTCCCAGCAAAATGGGTTTATTTGAGAACAGCAAAGAATCGCAATTTGGGACCTAAAACTTATGGCGACCCACAGGTAAGTCCAGAGAACAGAGAAGAGGAGCAGTCTTTTATAGAGGAGAAGGATTTGGCCGGGACTGTTATAAACAGAGAGTCCATTGGAGGAGACTGGGAATTCAAAGTATAGTGGCTTTTCATTGGCTGACTTGTGACAGCCTCTCATTGGCCGGGCTGTTGCCAGGCGTAGAAACCCTTCTTTCCTCCTGCTGAGTGGTAAAGTAATAACCTTCTTTCTGTTGGAGATGCAAGGGTATCTCTTTTACTTGGGGTCTGCGGTTGACATAGAGTGGTAGGGCGTGAAAACTTCCCCTTCTGGCTTCCTGATTCCATTTTAAATGAGGTTTCTGTTTATTATTTTTCATAGATTCACGTTCAGGTTTAGGGGGGCAAGATTAGTTTGTTGGCCGTGTTGTACACTTCGTGTCCCATCGTCTCAGGACGGTGTCTGGTTGTGTCCCCTGTAGTGATATTGAGGTTGATCGTTGGGTCCACGTGCTGGGAGTTTGATCCTTTCATTGTGAATTTCCTCATCAACCTTTCTCCCAGGGTCTGTTAGCTTTCATTGAGGACTGTTGCCTGAATTGATCATTTCATTAGAGGTTGTTGATTCTCCTCTCTTAATGAGCCGGTTAGTGAGTGTGAGATGAGATTTAAACTGGCCAGGGTGTCTACTTAGGGACAGCTAAAGAATTAACAGAGAAGCAATGATTGGCTTGGCTTTATCCAAGCATAGCAAATACTTCCAATACTCAATACTTCATTAGAGCTAATTACTATCTGCACCACCTTTTATGAATGTTACTGTGCCAGGTTGGTTTCATTGTAAGTCTTGTTTAGCAGCAATGTTAAATTCTGTCCGTATTTGCTAACTTGGGTGCTTGGCCATCACCTAAATTAAGAGATTATGACATGGGTTTATGGGTGAGAATGCCGAGTGATGGTGTAGACCATGATAGATTATGTTCTTCAATAATCATTTAAAATTTCCTGACACGTAAGGACACGTATGCCTCATCTTTCCTTATAAAAGAAGTAAGTCACTGATGAGTTTTAAAAATATAGGAGGTGGATGATAAATCTGAAATAGCTGAGTTTCCGTTCTGCCTAGATGGAAGAGAAATGGACCTCTGCTGGCAGCTTTCAACTTCATTGTTAAGATCAGAAAGGATGGATTATTGCAATGTGTCCAGCAGGAAGTAATTGGGAGTTTCTTTTAAAGGCGGGGGTGGGGTTGGAGGGTGGGGGGGGTCGTAGGAAATGAATTTAATTTGTGTGTGCTCCATCGGCTGCCAGGGGCCACTGGGACATGTTACAGTAGCAATCTGATTTGGGGACAGTTGCAACATTTGAAGGCCCCTGGGATGGAAATATATCGATTCCTCCTGTTACAGGCAAGCCTGCCTTTTGCCAGCACATGTTCCTGGAAACCACAGTGTGCAAACAGTCTTCATAAAGCGGTTCTAGGATCCCCACAGGCATAGTCTCATGATGAGGAGTTGTGCCTTGACTAGACCCTTGGTATCAAATAAATTGTGGCTATGACCAGTAAATCATAAAGGTGTGACAACTAGAAACCTAAAAGAATTTGAAATTAGAAACTACCCTGCATTGCCGCAGATGGTTTGAGCTTGGGGAAGCCTTAGAGATCAAGGGATCATCTAATCTAGACTCCTTATTTCTTCTGGTGAATAAACCACCGCTCAGACATGTCAACTAGCTTGCCCAAGACCACACAGCTCGTTATTGGTTGAGTTGGAACTAAAACTCATCCCAGAATAACAATCACTGACACGTGGGTGTTTCTTAAGCACGTGCTAAATGCTTTACATGCATCGTTCTTGTGATCCTTATCCCATGGTGTAGGACTTTAATTGACTGTGTTTTACTGAGGAGCACACTGAGGCCTAGAGACTCTCTGTAATTTATCCTAGATAACACAGAACTCAGCTACGTTGGCCCTCCATACCCATGGGTTCTGCATCCGTGGTTTCAACCAACTTCTGATTAAAAAAAAAAAACTTTCTGGAAAGTTCCAAAAGGCAAAACTTGAATTTGCCATGCCCTGGCAATTATTTACATAACATCTACATTGTATGTACAACTATGTACATAGTATTTACATTGTATTAGGTATTATAAGTAATCCAGAGTTGATTTAAAGCGTATGGGAGGATGTGCTTACGTTATATGCAAATACTTTATGTAAGGAACTTGTGCATCCATGGATTTTGGTATCCACAGGGATCCTGGAACCAGTTCCCTGCCAATACTGAGGGATGACTCTATTCACCACAGAAAATGTGGTTTATCCACCCTATGGTACTGTCTTCTACGTTTGCCATTTCTTCTTTCCTTCCTCTCTTTCTCCTCCTCGTCCTCTTATTATCAATATTCTTCTTCTTTTTTTTTTTTTGTGGTACGCTGGCCTCTCACTGTTGTGGCCTCTCCCGTTGTGGAGCACAGGCTCCGGACGCGCAGGCTCAGCGGCCATGGCTCACGGGCCCAGCCGCTCCGCGGCATGTGGGATCTTCCCGGACCGGGGCACAAACCCGTGTCCCCTGCATTGGCAGGCGGACTCTCAACCACTGCGCCACCAGGGAAGCCCTAACTTGATTATTCTTGTGAAAGGAATTATTCCTAATGGCCCATAAACTTTGCCTTTCCATGGCTTTCCATTTACTCTAAAGATCTATATTAAACCCACCAGCTCTAATGTATTGTAAATATAGTCAACGGAAAGTGATGCGCTAGCTGTAATAAAGGTTGAAACAATAAGTAACTTTGCTTGAATTCTTAGCATTTGAAAGAGCTTTTGGGGCTTCCCTGGTGGCGCAGTGGTTGAGAGTCCACCTGCCGATGCAGGGGACGCGGTTTCGTGCCCTGGTCCGGGAAGATCCCACGTGCCGCGGAGTGGCTGGGCCCGTGAGCCATGGCCGCTGAGCCTGCGCGTCCGGAGCCTGTGCTCCGCAGCGGGAGAGGCCACAACAGTGAGAGGCCTGCGTACCGCAAAAAAAAAAAAAAAAAGAGCTTTTGGAACTTAAAAAAATTCCTTTGATCATTCTTTCAAAAAAGAAGATCACCACGTATCCTTTAAGTACTTGAAAACATCACCAAGGTATTTCCTTGCAGCAGGTCTGGAGAGCAAAAGTTCCTTCCGCGAGAGCCTCCGCATCTCTAGCTGCCTCTTCACTCCCTCCTCTCTCTAACCTTCCTCCTTCAATCACGTTACGGACGGTCCTATGGCAGAGGTCTTGGCAGGAACAGGTCTACTTTTAGGAGCAAGGGTGTGAAGGGTGGTGGGTGGGGAGCAGAGGTGGTGAGAAGTAGCCTCTGGAACTGGGAGAGGGTGTTGGTGTTGAGCGGTACACGCTCGTTTTGAAGCCTGCATGGCTCTCACCTTGTTTCCGCCCATGCTGCCCACACAGAGCCCGGTGTGGGTGCCAGAGAGGGGGCATTTCAACTGCATGAACTGTGTCACCTGAGTACATAACGGAGCGGGGAAGTGCGGAGACCCTGGTAACATCCAGGGAAATCTCTACTTGGATTTGGTTTGTACCCTGGTCCAGGGGTGACTTTAAACAGTTTGTGATAAAACAAAAACAGTTGGCTTGGCAGCTATCCGAATAGGTGCCCAGGTAGAATTTTTTATTTGTTTATTTTAAATCCTTTTAAATTGCAGTTCTTCATGAGCTTCCTGTGTCAGACATGCAGCTGAATCTGTAATGATGGGCGCTACCAACACTGCTTTTTTCCCCCCTCCATTTGTGCTCGAAACAAAGCTGCCTGCAGGTATGGTCTGGAAGATGCTGCACGCATGGGCTTCTCGGTGGATGGTGGCACAGAGCTGATTCATTTCAAATACTGCCTATTTATAGCCTCTTCAGAATAATGGTAAGACGGTAGATGTTCTCTCTACCACCGCCATGTAGGTTAACATGACTTTTTAAATGGAGATAAATTATGTTTTACTCACAGATGACTCATTTCATAGTCCTTTTTAAATACACACCCTGCCGTTTCTCTGAAGTGTGTCACTTTAATAATCAGCCCGTGCTGGAGCATTCTCAGTAAGCTGTAGGCTTGGAAGGTGTAGGAGGCCTTCCAAAACCTGGAGCTCTGTATGGGAAACTGGTGCTCAGGGAAGCTGAGGACCCCAGCATCTTACAAGTCTCCTTAGTGCAGATCTAGGACCAGAACTCTCTTGCCTTGACTGCTAATTCAGCACGAGGCTTCCTTTGCTCTGACCTGCCTTGCCTACCCTCACCTACCCCCTTGGACCGGCACTTGCCGCCACAAAAGAACAAAAGCAAAAACGAAAGAGAAAACGTCCTCGTTACCGCCATCCTGGAATGTGGGCGATGATTTTATTGCAGAAAAAAAACAATGTTTTAGAGAAAAACCTCAGGTAGTTCTGTCATCCTAAAAAACTTTCTTTTCTTGATGTGTGTGTTCTTAGTTCTTGTCCGTTCTAATACAAACTCTTAAAAACGTTAAACGTTAAAAATAGTTATTTATACCATAAGCAAAAGCCGAGGTGTTTATTGAAATGTCTGAGAACTCTCTTTGCTGATGAGTGCCCGTTTTGAGTTTTAGGGCTAAGCTACTTCCTGTGTGTGAATAAATTCATGACGTCTTTCTCTGTAAACAAATACATGAGACTATATTTCTCTAAATTAACGAATAAATGTATGCGTTCTTTCCACGATTTTGGAGGAGAGCTTCGCACATCACCGTTCCCTTTAAGTCTTCTTTCAAGTGTTTGTTGTCATTGGCTGGTTCTGACATTGGCACGCTAGAAAGAGCATGAACCTTATGTCTGGTAGACCTCTGTGAGCCCAGATTTTCTCATCTCTACAGTGTGAGTATTAGGTAATGCAGGTAAGTCACCTGGCCGGTGTCTGCACGCAGGTGTTGACTAATGTTAGTGTCCTCCCTGTGTCTGCTCTGCTTACACTCGTGTCGGGGTGTGATGTCATACCTGATTATTTTCACCCACCCGATAGAACAAAATGATTCAATTCCATTAGGACTCAATTCGAGGTTGCCCCAGGTTTGGAGTGACTGTCTGCTTCACCCATACCGTCCTCATGGGCCTTCTACACCTGAAGCGCTGAGCCCGTTGTATAAGCAGAGGTAGATAGAGAGATGGGTTAGGAAGCTGGGGATGAATGGCCAAAGCTGGAGCTCTGGAGCCTATTTGGAGAGTGGATGAGGGACCACTGGGCTCAAGGGTGTGGATGTGGCTGTGAGTCAGCTTGGGTGCTTGACTCAGCCCATAGCAGTGGGCTGGGGTGAACAGAGGTTTAGGACCTATAGGCAGGCAGGGTTCTTAGAAACAAAGACAAGTTCTGTAGAGGAGGAAGGTTTTCAGTGGCCCAGGATGGAAGTGAAGTAGGGAGGATGTGACAGAAGTGAGAGTGAAGCTGTGGGTCAAGCATCTGAGCCACAGAGGAGAGAATCAGGTCAGTAGGTCACCAATAGCCGGGAGTCCACAAGGATGCTGAATAAAGGCTCTCACCTGTTCATTTGTCGGTTCTTGGGCTCCTGTAAATGCAGGAACTGATTGCTGAGTGAGGGCCCTACACCCCTGGGCAAGTGGGACCCAGGGTCAACGGTGCATGGCAGGAGAGCAGACACCTGGTCCCTCCTGGTTTGTTGGCGGAGGAGCTTGGTACGCACGCGTCTTCTTTGTCCAGTGTAACTGTTAGTAGAGCCTCACCCACACCCAGAGTGACCTGGTCTGGTTGATAGATCATGTAGTCACCCTTCGTACATGTCCTCAGGTGCAGGTAAGTATTTGCCGTGTGCGTGAAAAAATCCCGATCAGAAGTTGGTCTGACATAAGGTTCTATGGTGAGCCCGAGGCTTATTACCTGCCTCACCGAGGGAGCTTGGTTACCACCTCTTTGCTCCTTAATTGAACTCTAAAGAACATTCTGCATTATGTTTTTCCACGTTCCCTTCTCTCTTGGTTTGTCTTCGATGATGGTCTGTTTTGGCAGTGATCCGCTAACGCTGTGAACAGTCATCTAGCCGCACCGGCAGGCATCTCTAATTGCACCTGTTTGCTGGGAGCTCCTCAGGAGACCCTGCTGTCTCCCTGGGGTGCAGTAGCCCCACCTAAGCAGCACCTTGGTGTCAGGCGTTGGTGAAGAAAGGAGGAAGAGTAGGATGCTTTGCCGCCTTTTACTGGTCATCCTGATGAGAAGGGTTTTGAAGTCTTGTTTGAGGGTCTGGGTATTGGGGCGTGGGACAGGGGAGGTAGGTAGGGTGGGGTAAGCAGGGCTCAGGGTGCCATCACGAGGCTGTTGCTAACACGCCCCAGGTATTTCTGGTTCCCTTTGGCCTGGATTCTCTGTGCCTTCCGGTAAGAGCTTCATTCCCCAGAGAGAGAGTTGACGGGCTCTGTGATACCACCGTCGCACAGGATTAGCCAGTCAGATAGTTTGATGGCTTTGTGATGAAATGGGGGGAAGGACTCGGAGGGCTTGCGTGCCCCGGGCTGAGAGAGCAGACCTCGGCTGCACTTCACCCCTGCGGAAGGTACTTCTGTACCTTTGGATTTCTCTGTGGTCACTTGCTTGTGGACTGCGTTTTTCCATCTCTGATTGGAAACTCCGAGGGCAGGACCTTGTCATCCTAATCTCGTCCTACCCAGCGTCAGGGCTTCTTCCTAAGTCACTGCTGCTGTTCAGGGTCGGGCATGGATGCTGGCTTCAGACCCTGAGCGTGGCTGTCTGTTGAATGGTGCTGGGCCAGCTTCATAAAGTCCGTACAGCACCTGAGGAGGGTCGGGCGTCTGCAGTCAGGCTTTGTTTCAGACTCAGTGTGGGTCAGCATCTTGAGATGTGCAGGAGCGCCTGGAAGTTCCTTTTAACAGCATCGTTTACTACTGTTTTTGTATCGTTTTCGTCCCACATTTCCTGAGCTCAGAACCCTCCTTCCTAAGGACTTGCCTTGAAACACACACACAGACACACACACGCCACCACCACCACCACCACAACAGATCCTTTTAGGGGAAAGTGTTGTCCTGTACTGTATCCCCAGGCCCTGGAGCTCAAGAAGAATTGGCCTTGTGATACACTGCAGAGGGTCCCAGCCGTGTCGACATACAGAAGACCCTTCTGGCGAGTGGACAATCTTGTGTGTCTGTGTGTTTTCCTTTCCTCTGCTTCTGTTGGTGAATTACTTCCACTGTGAACTTCTCCCCATCCTTGCTGGCAGGATGTTGGCAAGTAAATGTGCAGGTTGGTTGGGTGGGACCCTGTCTTCTTCCTGCACCCCACCCACTCTGTCTTTACAATTTGGGTGGGGTGCCGTGTCAGGCCGCGACTTCCGTGACCCCCGCCTTTTTTTTTTTAAACATCTTTATTAGAGTAGAATTGCTTTACAATGGTGTGTCAGTTTCTGCTTTATAACAAAGTGAATCCCGCGACCCCTTTTTTAAAAACTAGAACAAACAGAGAGCTGTGCCACCAGCTTGTGACCTCCCCTTGATGAAAGGATATTAAAATGGAAAAGGGCAGTGGGCGGGTGGGCGGTTGCTTGCCCAGGAAAGTGAGTTTGCATCGTGTTTCCAGAGTTCTGTGGTCCGTACCATGCTTCTGCATTTCATGTCACTTGCGGTTAATGAATAACAGATACTTTTCCTGTAGTCTTTTTGGTTCTGGGTTGCATACATTTCCCCAAAGAGTCCTGGATCTTAAATAAGACCCAGACTGTCTTATTAGCTAAGTGGAAAAGGAAATGTCCTCCCTACTCTGCCTGGGTAACTTCCGTCTAACGTGTATTTTTCTCTGTGCAGTTTCTTTAAATAGAGAAGCAGTGTGAATTGGTGGGCTCTGAATCACGCTGCTTGGTTCCACCTTCTGGGCCTGCAGTTTACTAGCTTTATCAGTAGAATGGGGATAATAATAGTACACACTTCATAGAGTTTTACAGGAATGCAGCTACTGTACCAGCGGAGTGCCTGCATATAAGTCAGCACTCAGTTCAGTGTTGAAAAATGTGGGTATTGATAATAACATAAACCTCAGTACTCCGGTGATGTTTTTGGAACTGTTATCCATCTCCTAGGGGTATGGTCACCGTCTATTCTTTAATCGTGATCAGAGCGAATTGTTTGAGAACTTGTGCATGCATTTCTGGGGTTGACAAGGAAGAATATTTGAAATTGGGAGTGGCCCAGAAAACCCGGATCCCTTGGGTAACTTGCAGCAAACAGGACGCTGGTAATATGCTCTCTGGTTGGAGACCGGGTTTTATTTTAATGTACCTGGAGTCTTACCTGCTGTCACCAAGACTGCGTCAACAGAATGCCCGAGCTGAAACGGTCAACCTCAGCAAGCATCGCATGCAATTTTAAAACCATCTTCCTCAACACCCTTAAGTGTGCCTCCTTACGGTAGTGGCTTTGATTTCAAAACCTGCAGGGGTGGACCCCTGCAGAGGAGCCCAAGTCACACGTCCCCTGGGACCTCCCGCTGGTTTTATCAGGCTGGGCGGGGGACTTCTTTCAGCATCTTTCAGGCCAGTTGATTCCCACAGCGTTTGGTGGCATGGAACTCTGAGACCTAAATCAGCCGCTGCTACAAGTGAGAGAGTGTGTCAGGAGCTGGCCGCGCCCTGTCACCTCGCAGACCTAGTTTCCAGCCACTTTCCTCTTCCGTGTGCTCCAGCCACACTGGCCTCTTTTCTGTTTTTCCTTGTCACCCTTTACAGAATCAGCCCCCTGACCCTCTTACCCTGCTCACGTGTCCTCCTCCCCCAGGTGCTTGCAGATACCTTGTCTGTTCACCCGTTTCTCGCCCGTCTTCCCCCTGCCCTCGCCCCATCACCAGAATAGAAAGTCCACGAAACCGGGGTTTCCGGCACCGAGACACTGCTTTGTTCTCACAGGCGGGCCTTTGCTGGACCCCCAGGTGCCCTTTCGGTAGGTGGGGTGGCCTCTCCTACCTCCAAAGCAGCACAGGGTAAGAGGTCGTTAGGTTTTTTTAAAAATTTATTTATTTAATTAATTTATTTTTGGCTGCGTTGGGTCTTCATTGCTGCTCGTGGGCTTCTCTTGTTGTGGAGCACGGGCTCTAGGCATGTGGACTTCAGTAGTTGTGGCTCGCGGGCTCAGTAGTTGTGGCTCGCGGGCTCAGTTGCTCCGCGGCATGTGGGATCTTCCTGGACCAGGGATCGAACCTGTGTCCCCTGCATTGGCAGGCGGATTCTTAGCCACTGCGCCACCAGGGAAGCCCACCCAAGAGGTCGTTAGGTTTTAATCACCGAGGGTAACCGAATCTTCTGTGTTCTCAATATGCCGGCAGAGGGAAATACTTGGGAAGAACATTCTGCAGAATACTTTATTTTAGGTTCCATCTGGGCATGACGTCAGGCTCTTGGGAGGCTAAATGTGAGGATCAGGTTAGCATTACCTTTCAGTGAATTAAAATGAATGTAAGGCCGGTGAGTTCAAGGCCAGGCCTAATCCTATGCCTTTGGCCTTGAACATTTTTTTTTGTTTTTAATAGAAAATAGCCATGTGTTCAATGCACTTTTATTTGTGGGTAACTGAGTATAGGATATTAGCCACAGTGTTGCCCCTTGTTCTTTATATAAAGTCCAAGTGGGGAACTTCTTTGAGACTGTTGTTAATGCTATGATATATTTTTTTTTCTCTCGGGAAGGAAGATGAAATGCCACTTTTTTTCCGATGAGAAGTATATAACTTTTTTGGGGGGGTTCTGGCCACTAGGAAGCTCAAAACCACCTTTAACACTCAGATCTGGAAATTATATTAGCCCTGGTGTATCCCACTTTGGCTGTTTCTTCTGTAGTGTGGCCTCAATGTTTACATTTTGTTTATCTAGTTGCATGTGTGACTTTTGTTTTGAGGCATCCTGAATGTTCTTTGGAAAGAACTAGAGAATGACACAACAGTTTTATCTCCCCTCATCTCCTAATGAGAGGTATTGAATAGCCCGCTTGCCTTTGAAATTCCGTTGCCTTGTGTGTTTTTGCTTGGGTAATGCAACTGACAGCAATTTCTTTATTTGCTTGGGTAGAATTTCCATTTCTTTGGTTGATGAACCCAAGGAAGCCATTTTAGGGTACTTCCCAGCTGGATAGGGAAGTAGGAACTTGTAAATAGAGTACAATTTTGAGGTGACTTTCTCACTGGTTTTATCTGGTTTATTCCAGTTGCGAGATTTTGGTTACTTTGCAATAGAAGCCTTTAAAATAAATACGCACTGTTGTAGGGAGACCAGATAACTCACATCTACGTATTAAAATACAATTTCTTAAGCGTTGCTGTTTCCGGAGGATTCGAGTGTTTTCGTTCAGTAACTTAGGCACCTTCCTGTGTTCAAAGATTTACCCTAATTGCTGTGAATGTTTACAAGCGATGCTTGAATAGTTGAACCTACTTTCGAGAAGCTTATATTCTAATAAATTAGTTTTCATAATTGGTGTGTCAAATTGGTACCTATTTCATAAGCAATTAAGGAAATATCTTTCCCCTGAGAGGATCAGTTCATTTACTGACTTGAGTTTAACGTGTCATACGATGAGTGGGTCTTTTCCAGGTGTTTGGAACAGGAGGTTTTTCTGAGAGACAGAAATTAATAGAAAGTGAGTGTGGTATTTTGCTGTGTTATGATTTTGGGAAAGTCTTAAAATGAAATTTGTGAACAAGGCTCTCATTTTTAGCGTGCATTGAAATGAAAATATTCTGTACTTTGTGGAGAGTCTGCATGGAAAAGGCGCTTAAGGTAGTGCTAAATCGCAGGTACATTAAATCACTGCATTCTTACATTTGATTCCACCTGTATACAGTGTTTGATATCAGCAGTGATTTGTCGGGCAAGATGTACATATTTCTCTTCTGCCTCTTTCTCCCTCATTTTAGTCTCTTCCAAGATAGTCTTGTTTTTCTTTTACTCAACAGGAATTCCTAAGTAAATACTTCTTTCTGGTGACTGAGGTGGAGTTTGTGTTCTCTTCTTGGCTTGTCAGTGGCCCCTAGTTGCTTTCTGTGGGGAACAGATCCTGAATGAAGGATGCTGTATTTATAGCAAGGATGAAAAGTGAACAGTTGGCGAGATCCCATCTCTTGTCAAGTCTGAGATGGACTTTTTTTTCTCCCAGTGAAGACTGGTCATATTTATAAGATGGTGGTCTTATTTCAGAATCTCCAAAGGAAATTGTATCTGTGATAGAGAAGGATCTTGTTTATTCTAGATTTTCCTTCACTAGCATTGAGAAAATTACTCAAAGACGTTTGGCAAAGTGAAGAAAGATGAAAAATGGATTGAGTTGGTGGAATGTGTTAATTCACCTGATGTTCGGTAAACTCCTAATGTAAGACCCAGCGGCCTGGGCATATAGGTAAGGATGCAGGCTATTTACCCTCGAGGAGCTTACATCTAGTTAGGGAGGCTGAGCCCATACTTTGAGTTAACAAGTATGTCAAAGTAGTTGCTCATTCGGTTCAAAGTAAAGTTGGTACCACTTTGCTTTTTGAACTTTCCTGGTTGGAAGAAAGCTTGGTACTTCCATGCACTTGCTCTGGGCCTGAGACTCGGGGCCCACGATGCGCTTTTTATACATAAAAATAGGTGTCAGCTTGAGAACTGAGTTCGGTTGGGAAGCACTGGGAAAAGGACCATCCTTAGGTGGTATTAGTCATAGAACCTTTACTGAAGCTTGGTTTAACTCATTCTATTCCCCAGCCTGCTGCAGCCCCAGAAATGTTTATTGCTGGACAAGGTTTATTTGGAGAAAAAAATGACTTTCATACTGGAGTTGTATGTGAATAGAAAACTGTGGATTATAAGTAGATACGTTTATTCATATTTGTGGTAAAAACTTTGGGCCTACTTAACCAGAGTTCCCACTGTGGACGTGTGTTGTCACGGTATAAGTATAGGTTTATAGATCTAAGTTTAAAGGACAGTTAGGGAAACTGGATCTGAGATTAGGGTGAAGGAATAAGGCCCCTCCTACCTTCTTGAGGGCTGAACTCCTCAGATCTCAACTTAAAAAGCCAGGGCAAACACGGTGATATTAATCAGCGTACCTTTGAAATGAAAGGGGTTTTTTAAAAAGAAACAATTGTTTGATCAAAAAAAGCCTTGCCTGATTATTTTCATTTTTGACCTACTGCTTGAAAACGGTGTTTTAATTTCTTCAGTTTCCTTATTTTTAATAGAGGCGACACATTACTGATCCCAGAATACTTTGGGAAGATTTAATCAAATACCCTTTCTCTATTCAGTGTTCTGATAATTTCTCCTCTCTTTAACTAAATTTTCATAGTGTTTCAACCTTTTTATCAACACGTATTTTTTTTGAGCATTACGACTCTCTTTCATTTTGTAATAAACATCCTTATTTCTGTTTTATAGCTGGAAAAAACTGAGGTTCAGTAGTATAAGTTGAACACACTGCTAGGATTCTAATTGTTTTAGGAAAAAAATGCCCAGTCTTCTCTCCTCTGTTTCTGCTTGACTCTGGCGCAGCTGCCACGCTGAACACCTTCTGACACCAGATGTTTGGGGGGTTACTCAATTCTGTTACTATCTACCTGGAAGTTGGTCCCAGGAGACCGCCCCTTCCCCTCTTCACATGCCTATCTCAAGTTGGAGGTCCCCGGGTTACCCACAACTTCTGTCTGACTCGGCTACAAATTGGAGGTCCCCATGACCTCGTCTGCCTCGGATTCAGTTATTTGCTAGAATAGCTCACAGAACTCAGGGAAACACATTTACCAGTTTTTTTTAAAGGGTATGGTTAAGGATATAGATGAACAGCCAGATGAAGAGATACAGAGGACAAGATCTGGGAAGGTCCCCGAGCACAGGAGTCTCTGTCCCCATGGATTTGGGGTGTGTCACCCTCCCAGTATATGGACATGTTCAGCAACCCGGAGGCACTCTGAACTCCATCCTCTGGGGATTTTTATGGAGGCTTCCTCACATAGGCGTGATCAATAATTAACTCTATTTCCAGCCGCTCTCCCTTCACCAGAGGAGTGGGGGAGTGAGGCTCAAAATTCCAAGCTTCGGATCATGGCGTGGTCTTCCTGGTGAGCAGCCCCCATCCGGGAGCCGGTCCAGTCTAGAGTCACCTCATTAGAACAAAGAATGCTCTCAGTGCTTTTATCATTTAGGAATTTTACAAGGGTTTCAGGAGCTCTGTGTAAGGGACAGGATCAAAGACCAAATATGAGAAGAAGAGGCACCCCCAGTTGCTCTTTTTTAGGAGTTCTCTGCCTAGAACTGGGGGCAGGGACCAATATATATATTTTCTATTATCTCACACTAATGCTACAGATTTCTTCCCAGTCGTGCTGATTTCACCAGGATTACATAGTACAGAAAGCCTTCATCTTTTAGGGGAATTTCTCAGTTGTCGACTGCTTTCTAACTCAGGTTTTTTTTTGTTTTTAATTTTTGCTTTTACCTGTGATAAAATATATATAACATAAAATTTACCATCTTAGGCATTCAGCACATTCATGTTGTTGCGCAACCAGCACTATCGTCCACCTGCAGAACTTTTTCATCTTCCCAAATGGAAACTGTACCCATTAAACGCTAACTCCCTATTCTCCCCTCTCCCAGCCCCTGCACCCACCGTTCTGCTTTCTATCCCTATGAAAATGACTACTCTAGGTTTTTCATATAAGTGGAATCACACAGTGTTTGTTTTCTTGTGGCTTGATTTATTTCACTTAACGTAAGGTCTTCATCCATGGGTCATCCATGTTGTAGCATGTGTCAGAATTTCAGTCCTTTTTAAGGCTAAATAGTATTCCATTGTACGTATCGGATACATTTTGTTTACACATTCATCTGTTGATGGATCTAACTCTGTTTTTTATACTGTGGGTCACAATCAGCATTTAAAAACATAAAATACAGTAGGAAATGTTTGCCTATATTAGGGATCAGTACTGTTTTGTGAAGTGTGTGTGTGTATGTGTGTGTTGTACTAAGTCCTACTGATTTTTTACTTTTTTTGTGTGTGTGTGGTACGCGGGCCTCTCACTGTTGTGGCCCCTCCCGTCGCGGAGCACAAGCTCCGGATGCGCAGGCTCAGCGGCCATGGCTCACAGGCCCAGCCGCTCCGCGGCATGTGGGATCCTCCCGGACCGGGGCACGAACCCGCGTCCCCTGCATCGGCAGGCGGGCTCCCAACCACTGCGCCACCAGGGCAGCCCTGCTTTGTTACATTTTTTACAGGCAGAGTAGAGTGGAACACATTGGTATCTCCCGGGTCTCAAGCCACTTCTCACATAGAGAGGTCTGCAGTGTTTCCCATGTTTTGGGTGGGGTGGACTAGGAAAGAACGAGCAGGAAGAATAGGTGAACTCATGAGGCGTGGTTGTTTGTTTTAAGTGTCACATGTCCACAGTGATACACTTGGAAGGAATTCAAGTGAACCCAATAGCCAGACAGCATTGTTTGTAAACAGTTTTCAGGGTTTTCCGTGGAACCTCTTTCTCCTGTCTTCCTGGGGTGCTCCCCCCCCCCGCCCTACACCCCACAGGGCACTGAATGAGGCAGGGCTGCGTCACCGGGAGAGCCTGCAGCTCCCGTGTGACGAGCTTGAGGCAGGAGCTGGCATGGACTGTGGACCAGAGCTGAAGTCAGTTCACTGAATATTACGTCTCATTCACACCTCCGCGGTTGTCCTTTCTCTTTGCCCAGATCTAGATTTGATATTTCCTACTAATTTCGTACCAACAATCTAAACCCTCCTTGGTTTAGAGGGGCAGACCCTTCAGCCCAGAGGTCACTCAGGTATTTGGACAGAATTGGGACTAGCGCTCAAGGCCCTTCTTCCCCGATGCCATTTTTCTCACTGTATTAAACGCTTCCCCCCAAATAGAAGCATCAGAGCATATTTTATGAGTGCACCGTCTCGTCATGAATTACGATCCTTACGAGCGCAGATTTGCATTGTCTCAAAAGCCTGGGTGGGATGTGCATTGTGGGGTTACAGGCAATGTTAGAACTCCACCTCCGCTCGTTGGGGAGGGGATTTGTCAGTAGTTGGAAAGGTGAATCGAGAGTGATCGAGGTGTGCGAATGTCGGGCTGGGGATGGTGCACATGCAGACCTGGGGAGATCCCAGTGTGTTTGGGGCGTGCGTGTGTGTGTGTGTGTGTGTGTGTGTGTGGTCACACCATTTAATGAGGGAGCTGATTCTTAGGGGGAAGTGTTTGCTTTCGTTGATAGATTTCACTTAGCTTGTATAGAGGGTACTTGCTTGCAAGCAAGCTCTGCTGATCTTTTCTGCACACGTGCTGGCAGAGACAGCGTGTTCCATCTGGAAGGTCGGTAACTGGTACCAGGCTTGGAACAGTTTGTTTTTCATTGTTTGCTGTCCTTTCTGTGCCCAATGAGGTCATACGGTTGCACACAGAGCTGATGCAAACTTTCCTGCTTTCCGAAGTTGCTACAACATCTCCCTTTGAACTTTAACTGACTGTTTTGATTTCCAGTAAGAGAGCTTCTTGGCAGGGCGAGGGGCAGTGGTGGTAAATCCTTGTGCTGGGTGCTTTTCTTTATTGCTAGATAAAAGTCCTGCTGTTGGGAGGCGCGTTCTTACTGTGATCTTTTTATTTGTTGCCTTGAACAAGGAGCCTGCACACATCCAGAGATCAGTGTTCATTCTCCATGACGTTTGGTTGCTATGCCTTGAGTAGGTGACAAGTGTGGGGTGATTTTCTGGGCAAAGTTTATCTTACTAAAGGATGATTTTTAAAATGTTGGATGTTGATGATGAAAGCGTAAATACGTGTTTATCTGAGGTCATAATAACCCTTGAGATCTTCCCCTGGGCCACTGAAGAATCTAGTCCTTCAAATGTGTGAACTTGAACTTGTGGATTTAACAAAACAGCAGATCTAAACAAGACTAAATAAAAAGTCACATCTTGTTATGGTTTTGGATGTCGTGTCTTTGCCAGGGACAGAGTTCTGTAAGAGGCTGTCTGCCTTGCAGTCATAAACTACCTTTTTTTCCCTCAACGATTTCTTCTAATGCCCAGCCATCTCTGTCAAACTCTGGATGAGTTGCCCTTGGCTCACCTTTTTTTTTTTTTTTTTTTTTTTTTTTTTTTTTTTTTATGCGTTACGCGGGCCTCTCACTGTTGTGGCCTCTCCCGTTGCGGGGGACAGGCTCCGGACGCGCAGGCTCAGCGGCCATGGCTCACGGGCCCAGCCGCTCCGCGGCATGTGGGATCTTCCCAGACCGGGGCACGAACCCGTGTCCCCTGCATCGGCAGGCGGACTCTCAACCACTGCGCCACCAGGGAAGCCCCTGGCTCACCTTTTAAAACTATCTTTTGATGTTGAGTAGGTTTTGTCTCCCTTCTTTTATCCAGGCTCCATTCAGTGTCTGGGCTCCTGATGATTCAATTGTGCTTTTTCTTTGAAGATCTCCACTTCTGGTACAGTGTGACTCTCCAGTGAAAATTACCGATGTGTATTTTGAAATGCTTCGTTTTAGCAAGATAGCACTTGCTTTGCAGTCATTTTGCTCATCATCTCCACTTTCTCCCTGGTGGTTGTGGGTATAAAAAAACACAAGCTCGTGAAAACAGCAACAAAACACTCTGAGAGGCCTTGGTTTTAATTTGCTGCTTATTCCTTGGTGGGGTTTAGGAAAGATGCTTTCTCGGGTGTCCATTATGGAAACAGTATTTTCTGTCTCCGTTCATACCTGTCTAAGGACCAAAGGGATTTAAATGCTCTCCTTGATTGTGGTGTCATAATTTCCACAGTAGCTTTGACTTGAGTTGCTACTGCTACTTCACACTCCTGCCTGCCCTAGGTGTGCACAAATATTTGGTGACAGGGTAATGTTGATATAGACAAACAGATCACACACACACACACACACACACACACACCCCTTTTTTTTTTTTTTTTTTTTTTTTGCTGGGTGCATTTGCAGTGCCTTTTCGTTTGAGGGAAAAAAAAAAATATGGGCTACCCTTGCTAACGTAGGGCTCCTACCTACCTTGTGCACATTCATATTTATATAAAAATAAAATTTTCAAAAGCAGTGATACATGCCATCTTAAGGAATAATGGCTTCGCTTTTGAAAGCTTTCCTTTACAGAAGAATTCTCTTTCTGAAACTAAGGAAAGTGGTTTAGAAATTAGAGGAAAATGGGCTTAGTTGGTGGGGATTTCTTCTCCACTATCTGTGTTCGGGTTTTTGCTGGGCCTCTGGCTCTCCCAGCCTGCGTGGTCGGGTGTGGAGCCAAGGCTCTCTGTCTGTCACGTCCCTGGGTCCTGGGAAACAGCAAAAGCACACCTGTGAGGCTGGCCAGCCCTACTTCTTTCAGGAAGCCCAGCCTGGAATTGACGGGGAAGGTGGGGAGCTTGTGGGCCGTGTGAGAGAGGAGGCAACGGCCCTTGATGTCCCTCCCAGGGACTAAGTGTTGAGTAGCCATCATATCTCCTGGTGACCTGTGAGCTTACTGTACTTTTTTGTTTGGTTGGGACTCCGTACCCCCAGGCCTGGCTTAACTCTGTCTTCCCCAAAACTTGAGAGCAAGGTTAGACTGAACAGAAGTACTTGAGTCATTCTTGAGTCGAGGACCTTTTTTTGCATATTTTTTTTCCAAATAATACTAAAACCTTCTTGCTGTTTGACGGTTCAATTTTTCTATCTTCCGTGAGACTTCAGTCTCCAGATAGCCTAATCGTAACACGCATGCATGCGTGCACACATGCGCACATACACACACGACAGAAGACGCAACTCACCACGACACAACACATGTAGACCCTCCCCTTCTTCTATGGTGATGTGAAAACTTTAGCATTTTATTGTCCAGAAATGTATGTCTGTACTCTGTTTCTGTGTTAGTTATTGGCAGTGATATCAGTAAATCCATGAAGATCTTCTGGATTCAGATAACACATGTAACTAGTGAAATGTGAGAGGTTTAAGGAGCCTCTCAGGGTTGGGTGAGGGTTTGAATATCAGAACAAACTTGATTATTTGTGAAACAGATACCTGGGAAGTGAGTCCTGAGAGGAAAGGACTTTTTAGACAAGGACCAGAGGAACTCATTGTAGAGCTTTGACAATCCCTAATCTTTCTTCTTCAGGATAAATCTCTATGTTTATACCATATCAGAATGTCAGTGTGTTAAAATACACACGTGCTTCTGTGGCACACACATTGTGGGACAGCAGCTCCCCTGTAGTTCCATTTAGTGTGTCACCAGCCATCCATCCCGTGAACCACATGGTAGGTGGTACCCACCCCACTGCCTTCCTCCCTGCAGCTACCTCGGTGGGATCCCCCAGCCCCGGAACTCCTGGAACTTTCCTCCGAGGACTGTTCTGTGCTTCCTTAGCCTTCCAGACTTTTCCACGGTGCTGTGACTCTTGCTCCGTGGTCAGCCAGCTTCTCCCCCGAAGTCTTTCCTTCACTTCCTGGTTCGAATCCAGATGGAACCCAGGAGCGGGATGGGGCCCCCGCTCCTCCTGGCTCTCAGATCCTTCCTCTTCTGTGCACTGCTCTGTCGAGGCTGACTTCAGTCATGTTCTGTCTCTGATCCTCAGTGCTGTTGCGTACTGTTTGTGTCTCCTCATTTGTTGAGCATTTTGGCACCTGGATGGCGATCTTCTGCTCCAGTTGTGAGAGCTGCCTGGGTGATTCCAATGCAGCCAAAGCTGGGTGACCAGCAGTCCCGGTTTGCCCAGGACTTGGGGGTGGGACTTTCTTCGATGCGGGGGGCTTTCCGTTTTAAAACCATGCCGGTTTGCCTGGGACTGGGGCCTTTCCCAGGACACGAGACTTGGATGCTCAAACTGGGATGAGTGGGCCACCCTGAAAGAGTCACTATTCCAGATGTTGTTAATACCAGGAATAGCTCCTTATCTGGAATTCAGAGGTCCCCCTTGATGGCCAGAACCTTCTATCCTTCCAGTTCACCTGACAGACTATCCCCAGTATCTTCAGACTTTTGTCTTTCTAGGTTCGTTTGCAGCCCATGGCCCCTGCTTTCACCCGGCGTGTCCATCATGCCCTGCCTCTGCTTTTCTAATTCCCTGGCCAGCATTTCACCAAGATGCTTATCAATCCACTGAATCCCCTCCTATCTGCCGTCCTGGCACATCCCAACCCTGGAGGGTTGGGCAGCCCGTGGTCTCTGCACCTGCCCCTGGACTGCCAGGTTCTTGTCAGAGAAAGTCACACAGATAGAGTCCGGTCATCAACTTCAGCACTGCCCGGAAATCAGCTGATATCTTCATCAACCCTCTCACTCTCCTGCGTGACTATTTTCAATTCTCTCAACAGTTCTTAACTCTCCAGTTTCATCGTCAGCCCCGTCCCGCCTGCTGGTCCCCCACTCTCAGCAGGTGTTCTTTCCACGGCTTAGTAAAGCAGTTGTGTGAAGACCCTTTGCTCCTTTTCCCACTGCCCCTCTGCAGACCTGCTTGCTCCTGGATCCTTTTCTCATCTTTCTGTTCACAGTGTAAGAGGTGTCCCTCTCCCTCACTTTCTAAAGATCAGTTTCTCCGCAGCCATCCCCTCCCTGTTTCCATCTCTGTCCTGCTGTTTCTTTGTCGTGAGGATTTATGAATGCTCAGGTCTCTCCCATCTTAAAGCAAAAACAAAACAGAACAAACACTGTGAAACCCACACCTTCCCTGGTGCCCTCCTCTTTCAGCTGTCACTTTCTCTCTCCTCCTCTTTGATTAAACGTTTTGAGAGGATATCCTACTTTCCGGCCTGTAGGAGTGATCTACTGCTGCCTGGCAGAGCATCATATACGACACACAGTTCTCATCTCACAGTTTCTGTGGGTCAGGAGTCCAGGCACAGCTTATACTAGCCTGTACTTCAGGGTCTCACCAGGCTGCAGTCCACGTGGGCACTGGGGCTGTGGTCTCATCAGAGGCTCAGTTGGAGAAGAATCTTCTTCTGAGCTCACTGAGGTTGTTGACAGGACGCCTTTCCTTGCAGCTGTGGGACCTAGGTCACCCTTGGTTCCTAGAGGTCATTGCTCTTCCATGACACAAGGGATTTCACTTAATTCATGGCACCTTAGGTCCTCACAGATGGCGAGGGAGGGAGAGGGGGAGAGAGAAGTGGGGGAGAGTGCGAGCGAGCAAATCCAGCAGGGTGGAATTCCGGGAGTGATATCCCATCACCTTGGTCTAATTCTGTTGGTTAGAACTGAGTCACAGGTTCTGCCCACACTCAGAGGGAGGGGATTAAACTGGGGGGAACAATGGGAGATGAGGATCATGGGGACCACCTTAGTCTGTCCGTCCTGTCTCTCAATTTGCTTATTTCCATTCACTCCTTAAACCACTGTATTCTTTTTTTTTTTTTTTATCTCCACCACTTTACTGACACTAATCTCAGAGGCAGAATTGGCTACATGATGTGCAGGGCTCCGTGCAGAATGACAGTGGGAGGCTCCTTGTTCAAAAATTATTAAGAATTTCAAGATGGCAGCAGCAAAGCGGTAAACCAAGTGGGGGGCTCATCTGAGCACAGGGCTGCAAAGGTCCACACCCGTGAGGCCAGCCTCCCTGTTGCTAAATCTAGAAGGCACTTGCCTGTGTGCTTTCTTACTTGGCCTCTCAGCAGTTTTTTTTTTTTTTTGCGGTACGCGGGCCTCTCACTGTTGTGGCCTCTCCCGTTGCGGAGCACAGGCTCCGGACGCACAGGCTCAGCGGCCATGGCTCACGGGCCCAGCCGCTCCGCGGCATGTGGGATCCTCCCGGACCGGGGCACGAACCCGTGTCCCCTGCATCGGCAGGCGGACTCTCAACCACTGCGGCACCAGGGAAGCCCCCTCTCAGCAGTTTTGCTTGTCCACTTGCCACTGCTGAGAGCATCTTGCTTTCTGAAACATTTTCATGTCCCTGAGCTTTTGAGACCTTGCGCCCTCTTGGCTTCCCTTCTCTTTCTGGATCTTCCCCTCAGTCTCCTTTGCAGGCTCCTCTTCTTTATCCTTCCTTTTATATTTGAGGATTTGGAGGGCACCTTTGTCACCCTGTGAGTTTCCTTGACCTCAGTTGCTTGTGGATTTTGGGCTCCCAGATCTACGTAACCAGCCTGTATCTGACTCCCAAGCTCGGGCACTCACGTCCAAGCTTCCTTTATTCACTCGTATGCTTTATGGGCATCTAAATGCAGTGTGTCTAAAGGTGATCTCCCTGTTTTCTCTGATCAAGCTCGTTTCTCTTCAGAGTCATCCATTTTGGCCAATGGCTCCACTGTCTCCCCGGGTGAGTTTGGATTTCTGGTTTTGCTGTGTTCCTGTCTTGAGCCCCCTCTCTCTTCTGATTGATCTTCCTTGTGTTTAAGGTCTGTGCCTCCACATGGCTGTGAAGGGCTTGCCCTGGGGCTCTATTTCATCCGGGTGATCTTCTTGTTCTCCGGGCCTCCTGGGCTTGTTTGTTCAAACCCAGCGTACTTCACTGCTCTTCCTCAGTTAAGGGTCTGCTTCCCCGCTTAGAATAGGAGCCTCCTGAGAGCAGGGACGCAGTTTTGTTCACTGCTTTATCCTCAGTATTGGGAAGCCGGGCACCTGCTACACCCTCAATAAATGTTATTTTTAAATTAATTAATTTATTGGCCACACCTCGGGGCATGTGGGGTCTTAGTTCCCCGACCAGGGATTGAGGGATTGAACCTGTGCTCCCTGCGGTGGAAGTGTGGAGCCTTAACCACTGGACGGCCAGGGAAGTCCCAATAAATATGTAATATTTTATTGAAAGAGTTTTTTATTTTCAACCTGAGTTTTAAAAAAGCATGACTGTTTTGTTCCTTTGTAGAAACCATACGTTTTGGAGAAACAGGACAACTGTATAGGAGAATTCCTGTTCTAGAGATGCTAGGAATACCTATAATGTTACAATAGTTTGGGACCTTTTGATTGGATTGTTGTTGATTTGAAAGTAAAGTTGTAACAGGCACTATGTGGGTGTTTTCTTATTTCCATGGAGTTCTGGGCCTGGTGGTTGGGAGGGAGCCTGTGTCACTGGGTCTGCAGAATTCAAAGAATTGCTTGTGTCATTTGGTAGCAGGAAGTAAAAACATGGTAACTGTGAAGATAAGTAGGTATCAGGTACCATCATCTGAGTCACTCTGCTCTTACTCCAGATGTTTTGACATATTTTTATTTTTGTTTTTTTAACCAACAAGTGCAGAGGTAGTTGTTGTCAGAGATCTACATCTCTGATTTTCTGGGATCCTGTTTTCCCTGCAATATCTGCTTTAAATAGTGTTTGGTAATAGAATGTCAAAATACATTTCAGTATTTGGGGGCCTAATTATTTAGAGACTAAACATGGGCTAGAAGAGGACGGATTCCATTCAGCAAAGACACTGCTCATCTATCAAAGGTCTTGGAGAAGTCTCTTTAAGCAGAAGTCTGTTACAAGCAAACAAAATAATAGATACACTTATTTGTTAAAGAGACCCTTTATTCTACAGCCAAGTGGCTCTCAAACTTTTTGATATCAGGACCCTCTGTTTATACTGTTAAAGAGTATTTGAAGACCCTCAAAGACCTCTGTCCATTGTAATATCTATTGATTATTTACTGTGTTAGGAATTAAAACAGAGAAAGTTTAGAAAATTCGCTTAAAAATGGCAAAAATAACAGTAAGCCCATTACGTATTAGCAGAAGACCATTCTTATTGGAAGGTAACGTTTCCAAAACAGAAAAAAATAGTGAGATGAACGTTATTTTACATTTGTGCACATTTTTAAAATAAGTTTTTAAATGGAAATAACTATTTTTCAAAATTAAAAAAATTAATGACACTGGCGGCATTGTTTTACATTTTTGCAAATCTATTTCATAACCAGCTTTAATAGAAAATAACTGGGTTCTCATAACTGCTTCTGCATTCAGTGTGTTGATAGGTTGTTTTGGGTGAAGTATACGTAGAAAATCCAATCTTACACAGATACATAACTGGTAAAGGTGGGAGTACTGAAATAACCTTTTCAGAGAATTATGGATGGTACAGTGGGGATTCTGAAACCGCAACAGTGATCTTTTCTCAGTCTGTTACATTAAAATTCATTAAATTATCTTTCATTTTGAATAGGACAGGAGGGTAGCTGAGTCAGTTATAATACACTTGTATAGTGGCATATTATGCAACCATATTTTAAAAGTATTTTATCACAGATGAAATGCTTACAAATACCATAAATTGTCTACTTAATATGACCCTCATTTTGCTAAAAAAAAAAAAAAAGAGATGTGTATTTGTATTAACTGAAAGGAAAATATATCAAAATGTGGATATGTTTAGTGATGCATTCGTGGATTATATTTTATTTTCTGTATACTTTTCTGATTTCCAAATTTTCTATGATCACATTGCTTCTAAAACCGGCAGGGGCGGGGAGATTTTTTTTTTTTTTTTTTATAGCGAAATAAGTATGTCTGTTAAACCTTTTCCCTCGTCAACAGGTCACCTTGTACATGAAAACCCCAGTTTTTATAGTTGGAGTGGTAACAAAGATCCCTTTTCCCCCTTCAAGTTTTTGTTTCTTTAACAGATTAGTGTAACGTTTCTACGCCTGTTTTCAACCTCAGAACTTTTCCTCTTTATTTGAATAACAATTAATTGGTTTATTAGAGAAACTTTATTCAAGACTTATTCAAGCAAAGTGTTGATTGTGGAACTTTATAGCAGGGGCACAATTTGCTTTTACTCATTTCTGCTACACCTCAGGCAAGCACTGATTCTTTTTTTTTTTTTTTAACTTATTAATTAACTAATTTAGTTTTGGCTGTGTTGGGTCTTCATTGCTGTGAGGGCTTTCTCTAGTTGCAGCGAGCGGGCTTTCTCTAGTTGCGGTGAGCGGGGGCTACTGTTTGTTGCCGTGCATGGGCTTCTTATTGCGGTGGCCTCTCCTGTCGCGGAGCACGGGCTCTAAGCACACAGGCCTCAGTAGCCTCTCCACGAGGGCTCAGTAGTTGTGGCTTGTGGGCTCTAGAGCGCAGGCTCAGTAGTTGTGATGCACGGGCCCAGTTGCTCAGCGGCATGTGGGATCTTCCCGGACCAGGGCTCGAACCTGTGTCCCCTGCATTGGCAGGCGGATTCCCAACCACTGCGCCACCAGGGAAGCCCAAGCACTGATTCTTTTTTTTTTTTCAGTTAATAATTGATAGTTTATTTGGAAGGTTGAGATAACTTATCTCTCACACAGACTAATTGCAAAAGAACATTTTGAAATATGGACTGGGAAGAAGAAGTACACTTTTCCTTATTCAGTTAGCTATTAGGTATGCTATTATTTAACCCTGGCTGTCTTCTTTGAGAGAGGTGTTGTTTATTTTTGTTATTTTTTTACCTTACGATGTTGCCAATATTGGCTATATTTAGAGTATCCGTCTTCCATCCATAGGCTTTGTCCCCTCCTGGCTGTCACCCAGCACCAGGGTGTGTTTTGGGGGCAGGAAGGTTATAAAGAAATCAGTAATTGTTGCTAGAGTTGAGGATTTGATACCAGCATGCCCTCAGCAATCCCTATATTCAAGTTCCAGGCTATGGATTATCCCACTAGCAGACTCATTTATCCCTGACCTAACTCAGCTGCTCTCCTCACCAATCACTGTAGGTCTCAGTATTCACAGTAGGGACCTTGCCTACCATCTTCCCCCAGTCTGGGTGTCTTCTTTTTTTTTTTTTTTTTTTTTAAACATCTTTATTGGGGTATAATTGCTTTACAATGGTGTGTTAGTTTCTGATTCACAACAAAGTGAATCAGCTATACATATACATATGTTCCCATATGTCTTCCCTCTTGCGTCTCCCTCCCTCCCACTCTCCCCTTCCCACCCTTCCAGGCTGTCACAAAGCACCGAGCTAATATCCCTGTGCCTTGCGGCTGCTTCCCCCCAGCTATCTACCTTACTACGTTTGTTAGTGTGTATATGTCCATGACTCTCTCTCGCCCTGTCAAAACTCACCCTTCCCCCTCCCCATATCCTTAAGTCCGTTCTCCAGTAGGTCTGCGTCTTTATTCCTATCTTACCCCTAGGTTCTTCATGACATTTTTTTCCCTTAAATTCCATATATATGTGTTAGCATACGGTATTTGTCTTTTTCTTTCTGACTTACTTCACTCTGTATGACAGATTCTAGGTCTATCCATCTCATTACAAATAGCTCAATTTCATTTCTTTTTAAGGCTGAGTAATATTCCATTGTGTATATGTGCCACATCTTCTTTATCCATTCATCCGATGATGGGCGCTTAGGTTGTTTCCATGTCCTGGCTATTGTAAATAGAGCTGCAATGAACATTTTGGTACATGACTCTCTTTGAATTTTGGTTTTCTCAGGGTATATGCCAAGTAGTGGGATTCAAGCACTGATTCTTACGTAAGAAAAATGCAGAAGGATCTAGTCCTGCAGTGATAGTAGAGCTCCTTGCATAGCTGAGAAATATTCCTGGCAATTAACATGCAATTAACCTCTTAGTTATTGCCTCTGAGTCCTTTTGTCAGTGATGTGTTGAGTATTTCTCTTTGTAATTTTTGTTTCAAAGATTTTTTTTGATGTGGACATTTTTTTTAAAGTCTTTATTGAATTTGTACAATATTGCTTCTGTTTTATGTTTTGGTTTTTTGGCCACAAGGCATGTGGGATCTTAGATCCCAACCAGGGATCGAACCCACACCCCCTGCATTGGAAGGTGAAGTCTTAACTACTGGACCGCCAGGGAAGTCCCTTTCTTTACAGTTTTATGGCTGGAAGTTGAAGTGTCTACCCAGAGATGCAAAGGGCATCTCACATCTGGGGATGAGCTCCCTGCTTTTACCCCTGGATTTAGGAAGCATGTTTGTTCACTGTTATGTAGCTGATGTGGTATTGTCCTAACGTATTGCTGCTTTAAGGCCTTTGTCCTTTGTCTGTGGACAGGAATCCAAATCTGCTGATGGTCTGTTTTCCTGAAAGTGGAGGATTCCATCCTGTTGGTCTTTCTTCATGTTGCTTATGATATGATTAAGTGATTACTAAGATGGCTACAAAGCACACACAAAGCAGGAGATTAGCAGTTTCGCATCCTCTACTTATCATTTTAAAGATATGAACATTGTTACTTTGATATTTTCAGCTGAACATTCAGTTCTGTGGCTTTAGTTAATAAGTTAGTGACTGTTAACGTTCGCAGTCTCTCCCAAAACTAAGGCACAGCTCACTTTGAAGTATAAACTGTGATGGGTAACTACTTAATTGTTCGTCCTAATACTGTTTTACGTTAAAAGACCATTCTATCCTCTGCTTAAAACAATTGAGAATATTCTACTTGGGGGCACCCTTAAAGCATTCATCATTATATTTGGAAATATTCTAATTTAATTTTAGTCAGATTTTATGAGTTGAGCATTTTGGAGGCTAAGAAATATACTCCAAATAATACCTAGTGGTTTCTTCCTTTTATAATGGAAACCACTCTTTGACTTTAATTATTTCTTGGGTCTGTCATCGTCTTTTATGTAATAGACTGGGCTTGGAAGGTATCACAGATTCTAAGTAAGACACGAGAAGTGTCATTATTATCGCATTACCATGATCATAAACTGCGGGAGCCTGTAGAATATAAGCTGAAGAACTTGCCGTGATACAGAAGATAGGCTTCATGAGGGCAGGAGCTTTGATTCCTTTCCTGCTAATTGCACACTGTTTAGAACAGTGCCAGGCACTTAATAGATGTGGAATAAATACTTGATGAATTATTGGAAGATTGGACTCCCTGGATTCCCTCTGTGGGCTACTGTAAACAGTAGGCATTTGCTTTCCAGGAGTCATATCTTCTCCAAAAGGGCAGGAGTAGCTTTTTGAAAGTGAAAGGCTTGTTGTGTGTGGCTTGACTCAGACCCCACCAGGCACCGTGCCTGACGCACAGTTGCTGGTCAGATGTTTAGAACGAAATTCCAGTGGGACGGCCAGCTAGTTGCTTCTTTTTGTTCATGTTTGTCAGTGGCTTCGAGAATCATCATAGGCCCAGTAGGTGGAGAAAATGGGGCATGAAGAGCCCAGGGAGGTTGATGCGAAGCTGTTTTGAATTTCTCATTTGTAAATACTGGGACTTTGGCATACTGGAATATGATTTTTTTTTTTGATGATAGGCATGGAAATGGTATGAACAACCTGGATTAAAGTTCTTGTTGAAAATAACTTGGCGTGTCAGACATTTATCGGAGGCTCTATCAGAATTGATGGCAGCTGTTTTTTTTTTTTAATTTATTTATTTTGGGCTGTGTTGGGTCTTTGTTGCTGCGCCCGGGCTTTCTCTGGTTGCGGTGAGCGGGGGCTACTCTTCGTTGTGGTGTGCGGGCTTCTCATTGCGGTGGCTTCTCTTGTTGCGGAGCATGGGCTCTAG
Source organism: Phocoena sinus (assembly GCF_008692025.1). NCBI lineage: Eukaryota > Metazoa > Chordata > Mammalia > Artiodactyla > Phocoenidae > Phocoena > Phocoena sinus. The sequence continues at coordinate 7,525,022 of NC_045764.1, forward strand.
GCACGTGGGCTTCAGTAGTTGGAGCGCACGGGCTCAGTAGTTGTGGCTCGCGGGCTCTAGAACGCAGGCTCAGTAGTTGTGGCTCGCGGGCTCAGTAGTTGTGGCACGCGGGCTCAGTAGTTGTGGCTCGCGGGCTTAGTTGCTCCGCGGCATGTGGGATCCTCCCAGACCAGGGCTCGAACCCGTGTCCCCTGCATTGGCAGGCGGATTCTTAACCACTGCACCACCAGGGAAGCCCAATGGCAGCTGTTTTATACAGGTACCTAAAACAGCTTCTGTCATGCCTTCTCCTTCTCGGGGACCTGCCACACTTCTGTCTCACGACCATGTCACAGGGGAACCACATCTGGTTTCCGAGCCCTGGGTTACCTGCCCCTCTTACTGGTTCGGCCAAATCTCCTGTCACTCACCCCTTCGGTCCCCGTGTTTCAGTCGGGCTGGTCTCTCCATTGTCTCTCCCATCGGTGGGCCCTTCCTACTCCTTAAAAATCCGCTGCTTGGTCACACCCTTCTTTTGAGGCTTGTTGCTTCAGTGGAGTTTCACACCCTGACTAATCTGTTTTGCCTACTCTCCACAATTTTGTTCTGAATCAAGATGTAGTGTCATGTGATACTCATGTTACTTGTGTTGATTTAGTTTTTACAAAAAGACTAAATACTCTTAAAAGGGATTCTTGTACTTCTTTTATATTCCCTAAGCCTGTGATGGGCGTTTGTTCCAAATGAAAAAAAATAAAAGAAAAAATAGGAAATGCTGATGGGACAGACTTGATTTTTGGAACACTCCGCTTACCCATTCCGAGGATGTGGGGAACATAGGGGCCCGGAGCTAATTAATACTGTTTGATTGTCTGGATCTCAAGCCGCTGAGTGAAGCCGGATGTGAAATAGTCCTGCCCTGCTGGTTGAAGTGAGACTGTGCAGGCTGGGGCTGTGGATTTGGAAACCTGGAGATGGTGTGAACATTGAATGAACTGGAATGTTTCAGCTTGGGAAGGAGGATGTCGGAGTTTAAACTAACACAATTTTCTTCACATTTATAGAAAGCATTTACCAGTCCTTGCAGCACAACACAACACAACACAACACTTTTCTGATGACCGAATGAGAAGCTGTGGGCTGAAAGGACTTCAGTTCAATAAGGCTGATAGAAATTGCTCGTGGGAGCCTTTTTGGTTGCTTTTTTTTGAAGAAAAGGGTAACTTCAATTTCCCTGGTGTGGTTTCCCCTAGAATGGAATTCCTGGAGGGCAGGGCCGCCAGTGTTATTTGCCATGTGTCCTGGTACTCAGTGCTGGCACAAGAGGTGCTCAGTGAAGGTGGGTGGGTGGATGGATGGATGCATGGATGGATAAAAGGATGGATGGATGGATGGATGCATGGATGGGTGGTGCAGCTGCTTGGTCTTGGAGACGGAGGGAGAGGAGACTCTTGGAGATGGAGCAGTGGCTCTTGCTGTCCTGACCAGCCTTGCTCTTTCCCTGATTGTGTTATGGCCCAGACCCCATTGGAGGTGTGGCTGATCATGATGGGTGCTCCTTTAGTGCTTCTCTACTGGAGCTGGACACACTTTTTTTTTTTGAAGTTTTACAGATGATTCTGATGTGCAGGGGAGAATTGGAAACCACAGCTGTAGTGTTTGAAGGAAAATGGAAGTTAACTTAAGCCAGTTTGTCCACATGTAAATAAACAAAAGCAGCTTATCCTTTTTGCCTGGGGGTGGGGGTGGGGGTGGGGGGAGGTGTTATTTTGCTGAGATGGACCCACCTAACTCACTAGTTGTTTTTCTTCCCCCTATATCTTCATCTGCTGTTTTGGACTTTTTCCCCCCACCTTTGGCTCTTGGCAGCTAATAAGAATTCAAGCTCTTTGGGCACATTTTTATTACACCTGGTGGAACATATTATAAAGGTGTTGAAGTGTTTCTTAAAATTTAGCAACAAAGTGTAGGTGGTTTCCAGCTCCAGCCACTAGATTTAGAATCTCCCTGCTCAACTCCCCGTCCACCCCCCGGATTTCCAGTCCTTTCTGCGATCGCCAGTTAGCAGCAGCTTAGTCTGAGTTCAGAATCGCAGGAAGGAAAGCGGTTGGGAAAACCGGGACCAGGTGAGCGCTGCCCGTTGACCTCTCTGTTTAGTTATCTTCCTGGACAATTCTTGAAATGTCCATCCAAGTTTGGTCATTTTCTGGCTGTGTAATAATTCAGACGATACTTTGTGAATCAGTAACCTTTTATATGTTATGCATTTTGGCATCGCTGGGAAGGTTAAGTAGTTATTTACCTTTTACACCGCAGGGTGAAGTACATAGGAATTTGGGAAGTCGTTTGTGCGTGCGCGTGCGTGTGCGTGTGCTTCTGCTAAGCAGGCAGGGGAGGAGAGCAGTGGGGACCCTGTGGTGAATTGCAAAGCATAAAGATGCATTGATGGGGGAGGTGAGGGAAGCGTGATGCACTGGGGAAACTCAGAGGGAATTACCTGGACTGAGGGAGCGTGGGTCCGAAGAGGAATTTAGTCTTTTTCTCTAAAGATTAAAAAAAAAAAAAATGATTTGCCTGACTCCAAAACAGGAAGGGGTGGCTCTGCCTCATTTCTGTTTCCTGCTAGTAGAGGACTTCTCTCGCAGGAGATAAAAACACCATCACACAGCAGTAAAGAGCCCAGACACTGGTGGCAGACCCACTGGGCTGATGAAGCTCTTACAGCTGCACGACCTTGCACCAGTTGTTAACATCCCTGGGCTTCAGCTTCTCCTCTTTCAATAAGGACAGTAATCCCTCCATCATAGGACTGTCTCGGAAGGCAAATGACGTGAAAGATTCAGTGTTCAAGATGGTGCCTGGGACTTCCCTGGCGGTCGAGTGGTTGGGATTCCGCACTTCCACTGCTGGGGGCACGGGTTTGATCCCTGGTCGGGGGACAAGGATCCCGCATGCCGGGCAGCACGGCCAAAAACCAAAACCAAAAAACCAAAAACAGTGCCTGGAACATAGTAAGCACTGAATAAATTTTAACAAGAAGGAGGACTAGTATTTCTAAGGATTACCTGGGAACCAAACTGTCATTGATAACAGAGCTTCTATTACAGATTGCAGTGTTTTAAAACTCCCATTTAAATCAGGAGGTTGCAGGAGTGCACAGACCCACAGGGTGGATATTCAGTGGGGAGAAATAGAAAGAGTAGAGATTAACTTTGCCCAAGACAAGTGAATACTTTTCTTATTGGTCCGTGACCAATTTAGGACAAAGAAAAATGTTCATCGGCTGCATCCTTTCTAACCCTGCAAAATTTACTGAGACACTGAATTGCTTTCACAAGTGATCATCAAACATTTAGTAATTGTAAGCCCTGGAGATACAGTGGTGCACAGAGAGCAGTGGCCCCGACGCTCAGGTAGCTTCATATCTAGAGGGAAGATGACCAAAAAACATGTTCCCAGCAGTAAAATGAACAGTTCCCCAGGCTGTGAGAGGGTTGGGATGCGAGCTTAGGACAGACTGATGGTGGAAGGACCCACGTTAGGTGGGGTGATCTGGGCAGGTGATGTTTGAGTGGAGATTCAAGGGTGAGCCGGTAGTATGGAGAGATTTGGGATGGGAAGGGATGGGTTGGGGCAGGTACTGGCATGAGCACAGACTAGGTAAAAAATGAAGCGAGGGCTTCCCTGGTGGCGCAGTGGTTGGGAGTCCGCCTGCCGATGCAGGGGACGCGGGTTCGTGTCCCGGCCCGGGAAGATCCCACATGCCGCGGAGCAGCTAGGCCTGTAAGCCATGGCCGCTGAGCCTGCGCATCCGGAGCCTGTGCTCCACAGTGGGAGAGGCCGCAATGGTGAGAGGCCCGCGTACCGCAAAAAAAAAAAAAAAAAAAAATGAAGGGAGGCTGGCATGACTGGAGGGGCGGGGAGCAAGGCTGCGGGGAGAGACGGAGAGATGCAGGGGACGAGGTGTGAGAAGTAGGCCCGGGTCAGGTCAGGTAGGGAGGGACAACCATGGTCAGGGGCTTAGAGAAGCTTCTGGGGAGTGACCTGACCTAAATTACATTTTAAGACAATCCCACGGGCGGAAGATCAATTCTTAGTGCAAGCTTCCTGCTTTAACATTTTTCTGTTTGATAATGAAGAAAACATGAGGAGAGCGTTTTTAGCCGTGGAAATGTTGGTATCTGGATATATTTGAGAAGCAGTAATGACAGCGAGACCTTCTGGGTTTTCAACCTGGAATTACGTTGCAGCTGTACTGTGAGGCCGGGCTGGTGGCCCTGATCACGTCCTACAGGTTCCCGGCAAGAAGAGCGCACAGGAGGTGGCTGTTCTAGCCGGAGGTTGGCACAGCTTCGTGTGTCAAGAGCAGAGCTGTCGTTCGTCTGGGCTGTGGCCAGTGAGAGCGCTGTGACCTGGCCGATGGCTGGCAAGCTGAGCGCTGACCGATGTACTTCCGTTTTCAGTCACAGCATCCAGGCCAAGCCGGGAACAATCCAGAAACTCCGCGATCAGCACTTGTAGATCTTCTGTGCTTTTGGGGAGAGTAACATGGGCCGCTTTAATGTAAATTTCTGATAGCCAGTTACGGATGATGAAATCAGTTGTTTCGGATGACAGAGAAGGACCCTTTGGAAGGCCTCTTTAAAGCAGTCGTTATTAATCCAACAGTGCTCGTTTTTATGTGGAGCGCTGAGAGAGGAGTGCTATGCTGTCTTACTGGTTTGCCTCCAAGTATGGAAAGTCCCAACACACAGGCAGTGAGGGGCTGCATTTCAGAAACAAGCTTTAATCGGGATTTCTTCTGGTCGTGGATCTTCCGAGGAGTCACCCTATTATTTTGTATTATAGTTGCAGATGGGCAAAAGGCAGATTTCTCATGTTTCCCTTTTTGGGAGGGATGGGGTAGTGTGTGTGGCTTCGAAAGGCCTGTCTCTGTTGGAGCCTGACTTTGTTGCCTGGTGCGGGGTGTGTGTGTGTGTGTGTGTGTGTGTGTGTGTGTGTGTGTGCGTGCGTGCCTGTGTGCGTGTGTGTTTGTGTGCAAAAAGGTCTGCAAGTTTAGATCAGACTGCCCTGATTAGTGAGAACCTCTGGTCTCCTGGTCTGGGGCCCACAGGTGAGGAAACTGACCCCACGGGGCAGGATCATTTGCTGAAAGCACAGAGCCTGTCGGTGGCTGAGCTGGGACTGGGACCTGGCATTTTTGGTGCTGGGACCTGTGCCTTTTGACAAAACACGTTGTTTAGATTAATTGTAAAGAAAATGGTTAGTAACAGATGTAATGAGGAAACAAATAATGTCCGATTATTCCAAGCCAGTGAGTTGAATCTTTTTAAATCTGCAGTGAACCATTTTAAGAGAAAACAAAATTTGTTTCTTGCTTGTGAGATAGAAGCAGAACTTATTTTAAAAAATGAGAATGAGGCAAAATAAAACTAGATTAAAGACAAATAAAAATGTTAGTCTAGGATACTTTGTATCTTTGTTTTATGATCAGGCTTTAAATTAGAATGTCGGTGGGTATACACACTACTATATATAAAATAGATAACTAATATGAATACTGTATGGCACAGGGAACTCGACTCCATACTCGGTAGTGACCTAGATGGGAAAAGAATCTATAAAAGAGTGGGTATATGTATATGTATAACTGAACCATTATGTTGTATAGCAGAAGCTAACACAACATTCTAAATCAGCTATACTCCAATAAAAATTTAAAAAAAATTAGAATGTCAGTGGGAGTGACATTTAATGATTCTAAATTCATAATGTCATCAGTACTTAATTAAAATAATGGATGTATTAGTGAATCTCCTTTTGTTAGATGATATTATTTAATCTGGTAGTTTCATAATTAATTTTTTTTCCTAAGGGTAAAAAGACGCTGTTATCTCTTCAGATTATTAAATAGCTATATAGCAACAATGTCCTGTTTTCTGAACATTCATAAATTCAATGTATGTCCTTTAGACTTTACGGGTGCTTTTATCCAAGTCAGCTTCAAGGGTTGTATTCCCCTTTGGTTTGCCAAACCAGTTATTTCTTAATACTTGGAAAGTAGTTTATATAATTAGTGATAGATGTATAGTGTAAAACAAAGAACTAAACTGCTAAATACCAGTCTGAGCAGGCATTACTGTCCACTGTTGCTATGACAAGTAACAGTTTAAGTGTAACATATATAGCTGACTTGTTACACCTTGAGGACACATGCGCACACAGCTCATCTCTATTTGCTGTTTTATAAAAAAGGCCCGATTCAGTGATTAGGTGATGGTGTATTATCGACATGTCTTTCATCAACTTGGTTAAATTAATTTGGTCGATGTGCTTTGGTTCTTTCCACGGAACAGCCTGTCAGTGCTTCTGTTTACCCACTTTTTGGAATAAGGAAGTGGAGGGGGTAGCATTTGCCAACTAATGTGGACAGGAAAGCAAGGGAGAAATGTAATCCTATTTTGAAAAATTCTGTCGACACTTATTAACTACTTGGTCCTGGTACTTCCTCTTTCGAAAACCGATTTAATGCAATCCTGCCCTCCACTGTGAGGTTGTTTATTGCCCTCAGCAGAATTCCTGGCATATTTGAGGCCCTGCCCCTCCGATTCCTGCCGGATCCCCAAGCCACAACTGGCTCAGTCGCTCTCCTGCTCTCCTGCCTTTATTCTGTCCCTGGTCAAGACCTCGTAGGGTAAATACAGTTTAACCCTAGTGATTGTTCTAGGGCACTCCTGCTGCCCCATCTGAGTCCCAGCCTTTGTGGCTCTCTGCCTGTCATTGTCTTGGCTTTGAATGAAGTCCGATAACTTTGCCCTGCCTTACAAACCTGGGACACCCACCTCCCTTCCCTTAGTAAACAGACTCATGGGAGGTGGGTGTTATGTGCAGTGCTGATGAAATTGGACATATTTCCGAAGGTTAGTAATAGGTATCTGTGTGGGAGGTGTGTTTGAAGGGTGGAGCAGTGAGAGGGTAGAAGGAAAAAAGATAAGTTTTCTGACTCTGAACGAAAGATAAGAAGTTTCTGACTTTGAACGGGTGAAGCCCGCTGAAATTTGGTAACCTGTGCTCATGGCCGCTGAGATACTGGCTGGGGGGAGGGGGTGATGAGTCCTTATTAACAGTCAGTCATTAATCCAGACTGCAACCCTGAGAGGGAAAGATAAGGAACTCGGAGCTCAGAAGGCAAACGCCCAACAAAGGTTTTGAAATGAGTTACAGCTTATGTTTGAACTCTGGCCTTCCCATGACTAATTGTACGACTTTGGATAAGTGCCTTAGCCCCTCTGGCCCTCTACCTCCAGTGTTGTGAAAATTCAATGAGGTGATGGATGTGGACATTTAGGACCGTGCCCAGCCCACAGCTAATGTTTACTGAATATTTTAATATTTTTCTTGTTGAACCAAGGTCATCCAGCTAACACGTGGCAGAGCGGGCTCTGACTTTCTCAGACTTGAAAGCTTAGCTCTTTCTACTGTTTCATAACCACCATTACTGTCGCCATGCCTCTTTTCAACAGGAAGAAAAACACATCAATTCTTAGTTGTCTCCCTTACCATTTTCCGCATGTTTCCCACATGCGGGTGTAAATGACCTTTGACGGTTGGGTTGCAGGTACCTGGGACTGGAGAACTTCCTCTTACCTATTGTTAACTCCAGTTAAGTGTGTGGAATTTTGTCCTGCTTCTTAAAAAATATGCAACTAGAATTATTTTGGTATTAAGAATCTGAGTTACACTGCAGTGTTTTTGTTTTGTTTTGTTTTGTTTGCGGTACGTGGGCCTCTCACTGCCATGGCCTCTCCCGTTGTGGAGCACAGGCTCAGCGGCCATGGCTCACAGCCCTAGCTGCTCCGTGGCATGTGGGATCTTCCCAGACTGGGGCACGAACCCGTGTCCCCTGCATCGGCAGGCGGACTCTCAACCCCTGCGCCACCAGGGAAGCCCTACACTGTAGTTTTTAACACAGAAGCAAATGCCATTACAGTTAGCTTTAAATATTGATGTACTATGGGTATCATTTTATTTATGGATAGAGAAACTTTTGAAACTGCTTTTAAAAGAACACTTTAAGAAGGGGAGAAAATACTGCCTCGGTGATCTCTGTTCCCCATGTTCATCATCACAGGGAAAAAGGCTTGTTACTGAACTATGAACAAATATCATTCTCTAAGTAATCTTTAATTTGTATTTCTTGTACTCATTCACATATAGCTAGGAGGATTTGAGGTTATTCTTTAACGATTAGAATAAGGATATTTTAAAGATTAGACAGAGGAGAAGATGATGACTTTTTAGTATCAGTAATAGAAGCTCAGATAAACTTTTAAAAGGTCATGGTTTTAAGTGCTTCCCATTTGGAAGGGATGATGGCTGCTCGTCCAGTTTATGTTTCTGTTGGAAGTTTTCAGGTGCTTTCCCTGGTACGCGGAGTGCTGCCAGGTGATGGTGGCAAGTTTAAGTAAAAGAATTAGGACAGGATTTTCCCAGCTGCATCCATTAGTGGGTAACAAGAAGCATTACAAAAAAAAGAAACTGAAAAATATCAGAGTGTATATAGCGTAAGGCTAGTATTGCTTCTGGAAACTTTTACTTCAGCTAATTTTAGTGTGGTTATTGGGTCCCTGTGTATAAAGAGGATTACAGACAGAAAAGTTTGAAAGCCATTGATCTGAGGTATTTTAGAAAGTCTATCAGCTTTAGAGCAAGTCTAAATGTTACATAGAAGGGAAGTTCCACTGAGTCCTTAACATTGGTTTTCCTACATGGCTCACAGAATGAAATTTAGGAACACTCAGTGGTAACTCAGATTTTTTTTCCCCAGAGCTAATATATATTTTATAAATGGAAAATAAGGTTGGGACTTCCCTGGTGGCGCAGTGGTTAAGCATCCGCCTGCTAATGCAGGGGACACGGGTTCGAGCCCTGGTCCGGGAAGATCCCACATGCCACGGAGCAGCTAAGCCCGTGCTCCACAACTACTGAGCCTGTGCTCTAGAGCCCGCGAGCCACAACTACTGAGCCCATGCACCACAACTACTGAAGCCTGTGCTCCGCAACAAGAGAAGCCACCACGATGAGAAGCCTGCGCATCGCAACGAAGAGTAGCCCCCGCTCGCCGCAACTAGAGAAAGCCCGCGTGCAGCAACGAAGACCCAACGCGGCCAAAACACACGCGCGCGTGCGTGCGCACGCACACACACACAAAACCTGTTAAAAAGAAGAAAGAAAGAAAGAAAATGTTTATGACTTCAGCTCTGAAGCTTCATGGATGAAATTACGAAAGTAAAATTGATAGGGTCCTTCCTAATTATCACGTCACATGTACTGTTGTGTTTGTAGATTTTGTACTGTAGACTGAATTTAAAAATCTTAAATTGGACTCTTAAATACTTGGGTTCTTACTCAGTTTGACATTTGTAAGATTACAAACTAAAGGGTAGAGATTTTTGTTCATTGAATTACCTTGAAAACTTTTTAAAAGAAGCATCTTATTTTTCATGGCTTTTGGCTGCATTTTACTTTTGAATACTTCATTGAAGTAGGTAAAACTATCCTATCTTAAGCTTTTCAGATTCTTTTTTTGTTTGTTTGTTTTGTTTTTTTAAGGCATAAGGGAAGTAGTTAGGTGTCGTGATACATCTGTAGTTTCTTGTTAAATTATTTTATAACTGTTCTTCCGGAAGCGACTGATGATTTCCTTTATAACTGGTTGTAAGTAGAGGACAAATTTTCATAATGGATGTGTTGATATGTCATTTGTCCTTGCCCTTTTCATTTAATTAACCAGTAGCTTCTATTACGTGTGGAGTTTAAAACAGACAGAGTTAAAGTTCTGAACTTTTGGACAGGAGCTGTGAGAGTAGTCAGAAGCTGATGGGAAGTTTCTGGATACCAAGTTCTTGAGTAAGGAGTCCTGTTGCAACAAAAGAAATGAAAACATTTCAAACTTGGGTAACTTCAGAAAGAGAGAGAAGCAGAGTTCTCCCTCTCCTGTGGAACTGGGTTCGGGCAGAGCGTTTACTAGTTACCAGCCTGTCCTGTTCTTTTACTTAATCAGTACTGTTTCTGCAGTTGTGGCAAGACTTGGGGAAAACATGTAAAACAACTAGTATAACAGGTTAGCAGCAGATTTGATTGCGATGCCAGAGTGAGTAGCCTGGTGGAGGATGTGTTGGTACTCAGGGCACACGTCCTAATCCCTGTTGGCTGAGGACCTGGGGGCTGTAGACACAGTGGTAAGTGGTTTGAGTTCTACATACTTGGATGCGGGGAGGAAGGGGTGATGGTTAAGGCTTTGTTTTAAGAGAGAATTTCCTTGAGGATGGAAGCTACCAAGTAAATAGGAGAGTCTTGCAATCGTCATAAGTTGTACTTAAAACAATTTATGTTTGAACATAAACACCCTTAAAACATCTTGTTGGAATGAAGATGAATAATATCACTCAACTTCTATAGGATCTGGAGCGTGATTGGTGTATCTGTTGCTCATTACTCACGTAAGTGATTATCTATGGCCTCTGTTTATTCTAGGAATAGATAAATTTTTGAAATCTTGACTATTTTCTAATTAACAGTGAGCCCCCTTCCATTCCAGCAAGAAGAAAGGCTGTTATGCTTTTCAGACATCATGGCCCCTGGTGTCTGCTGGTTTAAATGCAGCCTCCTTCTTTTTAGGCTTTTGTTTTTCTGTGTTCCTTGTTTGCCAAGTAGGTTGCTGTCAGTTTTTCCCCAATTCTTATTTTGGAGGTTTTCCGCTGCCTATTAACTGCATGTGGAGAAAGGGCTCCAGTGGAGGCCCAAGGGAGATTGTATCCAGTTTCCGGGCTGGGTGGGCCTGTGAGATGGGGGTGACTGAAATAACCGTTTAGGGTGCGTAGACAGCCCCACGGGGCTGGGGGTGCCTTGTTTTTATTTTCCTGTGGCTGAAGGAAAGCCTGTGGGAAAACGGTAAGGCCTGGCGTCCTAGAATGACAGGCCTCCTGAGGGAGTTGAAGTAATGCGTGGAGTTCAAGCAGAGAAAGTGAAGAGTCAGCGTAGTTTACTCCCTTGTTCCGGGGCCAGCGCCCGCTACAAATGTGTTTACGTTTGAACTTTTGCCAAAATCCCGGTAGTTTAGAAAGGGAGGTTTTGTGTAGAAGGCAAAGCTGAAGGCTGAAAGGGCTCCCAATAAAAGGTCCCCGTCTTGTTGCTTACTGCAGCTTTATTACAGATGCTGTGAGGACTGGACACTTCTAAGAAATGGTCGTTGCTCTAGTTTCCCTTTCAGCTTCGGAGCTGAGGTGCACAGTTGCTGCTGACCTTACCCGGAGGGGCCTGATGAGCCCCTTGTCCGGAGGCTGGAGTGCCTTTGAAGACAGTTGAATTGGATTTGTGTCCTAGTCAGCTCGGGCTGCCAGAACAAAATACCATAGGCTGAGTGGGCTAAGCAACAGATACTTATTTCTCACAGTTCTGGAGGCTGGACGTCCAAGATCAGGGTGCTGGCTGATTTGATTCCTGGTGAGGACTCTCTTCTTGGCTTACAGACAGCAGCCTTCTTACCATGTCCTTACATGGCAGGGATAGGGAGAGATGCCAGCTCTGGTGTCTCGTCCTCCTATAAGGACACTGGTCCCATCATGGGGCCCCCCCCCCATGCCCTCCTCTACTCCTAATCACCTCACAAAGGCCCCACCTCCACTTACTGTCACATTGGGGGGTGGGGCTTCAATGTATGAATATTGGGGGACACATTCCCCCCATAACCGTCTGTGTGTGGCAGGGTCGGTTGTCTACCTAACGGCCACTGCTGTCCCCTCTTCACTGCTGGAATGCCACGTCCCCAATTTCCCAGCATCCTTTGTTGCTATGGTGATTAAATGATGCAGCTCTAGCCAATGAGGTGTCGGAAGGCCCCCTGGGGGCTTCTGGGAGTGGCTTCCCTCCAAGATAAAGACACCCAGTGTGGGGGGGCTTTCCCAGTCTGCCGTTCCTCCTGGAGGTGCTGGGACTGCTGAGCAGAGCAATGAGAAGACCCCAGAGCCCCCATGACACCACTGAACTCTGAAGCAGCCTTGCACAGCCTGATACCACATTCTTACGAGAGGTAAAAACGAGCCCCTGTGGTTGCAGCTCCTTAGAGGCAGGTGTTGTTACATGTGGCCCAGAGCATCCTCATTGATGGAGTCACAAGGGGAGAACCTTCCTCCTTTTGGAGCTGGAAGGAGGTACAGTCTTACGAAGAACTTCTCCCAGAGACGGCCCCGGGCTTCCCACCCTCAACGTGTGTATGTATCACACTAGTGATTGTGGGCCTGTCTTCTGCACTAGCTGTGAGCCCTGGATGGCAGGGACCATGTTTCACTCCTCCCTAGATCTTTAGGGCCTGACCCGAGGCTCATACAAAGGAGGGACACTCATGGTTCTGGCCTTGCTGACAACGGTGGGCTTAATAATCCTTTCTTGGTTTTGGTGTCCTCATAACAAGACTGGCTGTTTGTTGTTCACAGAAAGCCCACGGGGTAACCAGAAGAGGGGTAGGTGGGAAAACAGACTTTAATTAAAAGGACCTGGGCTGTGCCCATAGCCGCTCTCTGAGGTTTAGTTAGCGCCAGTTGATCCTCCAAAGACCCAGACGGAGACGTGCCCCAATCCTCACACTAATTTTTCACGGTGGAAGCAGAAATCAAATAAAGAGTCAACTTATATTCGTGTAATTAGGAAACGTGTTAATGAACCATTCAGAAAAACACATAATTGTAACGATTGTTTCTCACATGAAGATCTCTTTAAGAGTGAAAAATGTTTTCCAGACAAACTCTAACTGTGCTGTATTTCAAAAGTGAAAAAGTTAAGTTGAGTGACTGGAAGTCAGAGCACCTTTTTCAATGGAAATAAACCTTTTTGACCCACAATATGGCTGAAATACAGCGTATTTGAGATGAAAAGTTGTAAAATATAGGATAACTGGCTGTCCTTTTACCAGCAAGGAAACAGACCTAGGGAAGTGATAAGTCAGGATTTAGGTTTGTGGACCTTTTATTTGAGGTTCTTTCTACTCTCATGTTACTAGTAACTTAGTAAGACAAACGAGTGTGGAATCCCACCAGCCAGCAACCTCCAGGAATGCACGTGTCACTGTAGAGAGGTTCGGTTCATTTAGCTTCTGCAGCGGGGCGAGTGTAGCCTGGAAGGGTGCTGGGATTCTCTGGGAAAGGCAGAGTTGGGTCTCTGCTTATGCTGGGTGCTTTGAAGGTGGGGTTAGAGAAAGGGGGCCAGACCCGGGCTGGATGTGGTCGGGAAGCAGGTACAGTTCAGTGATTGGGTATCTTAACAATTTTTATATAGGAGGCCGGACATTAAAGTGGGGTTAGAGTCGTCACTTAGTAAAGAATTAGTCACAGCTCAGTGAGAAAGGAGGATGGCCATTCATTTTTGTGGAGGTCAGCGTCTGGGTCCTATGCTGAGCTTTCTTTATGTCCTGATGGCATATTGGGGTCGGTTGTCAGTAAGGCCTGTCCTTACTTCTCCTGTTGTCAGTAGGGCTGATTTTCACTTTTCCAGTAGTTTATTTGATTTGATCCGGTAGTTAATTGATGCTTGAGGAAGGGTAGGTTTTAATAGGAGAAGGATAAGATGGAGAGTCTGAAGAGGGTGTCTTAAGTCACTGTGTCTGAGCTGTCACTGGTTTTTAATGTTCTGGTTACTCAGTGTCAATATCAGGTTAATAAAAAATGGCAAACGAGTCGTTTTCTCCTCCCCTAAGAGGCATTTTTTTTTTTTTAATCATCACAGTGACTTTGTAGTTTTCTGGAATTTGGCAGGATATAGAAGCAGATGGAAGTGTGGTACTTACAACTGAAACATATTATCATCTTCAAAGATGCCATCCCGTTATTGATGGAAATGTTAATGGTGATGTTAGTGCCAAAAACACCCCCCACCCCAAAATGAGTAGGAAATGTAGAAAATCAATTTAGAAAATTCAGTATAGGAGTCAGAAGTGAGAGAGGCGGTGTATTTCCAGCCAAGTGAGGGCCAGAGGCAGACACAGGTTTCAGTCCAGGCGTGGCCACTTTCTTTGTGAACTTAGCCAAGCTTCAGTCTCTCTGGGCTTCAGTTTCCTCATGTGTGGTGCTGGGGAAGTTGAGCAGATGGTCTCTGCTCTTTCTAAATTGAGTCCTTTTGAAGATAGTCTCCGCTTTTGAAAATATTTGTTTGGGTGCCCAGCTGGACCAGGTCATGCATTTTATGAAATTATTATTCCCCTCTTGAAGACAGGAATATTTGAGGGCTTTGAAAGCTAGTCCAGCAGAAAGTTTTTTTCTGGTCTGTGTGGTTTCCTTCCTCTCAGGAGGGACCAGGCCTAAACCCACCATCTTCCCAGTCCATCCATCCCCTTTGTAGTCTCCTGAAATGAGTGACTGAGGTGTTTCCTCCTTAGAAAATCACATACAGTAAATGTGCCAAGGTAGCCTCCTTTATTCAGAAATTTGCAGTTTGGGAATAAAGGCTGGTGGCGTTTGTTTGCAAACCTGAATTTTGTGAATATAAAATAGCATCATATAAAAATCAAAGTATTACGTTACATGCAAATTTTGAAGGCAGAAACCAAAAAAGTGAAAGAAATTGATCAAAATTTGCATAATTTCAAAGGTGATAGGCCAGGTGGTTTGTCAAGGGTGTTTATGGAATCGCCAGTGACAGCCCCACTCTAGCTGGTGATAGGAAGGCCTTCCGTGTTAAACCCGTGTCACGCTCCATGCTGTCACTCAAGGGCATTAAGGTTTCTGCTAATGTGGGCTGTTATTTAATGTGCACTTAAAATCAAACCATCTTTTTAAAGACTTCAGGCAGGTCTTCGCCACGAGGTTTGTCAATGGTGGTACCAGCGATAGTGGCAACGCCTCTTTCCCCCATCAATAACTTTGTAACAGAGGCGCTGAAACACTAGGAAGAAGACACAAGGATGGGTGGGATGCATCATGCTGTTGATTTCGGGGAGGAAGCACAGAGCACACTTCCAAATATACGATTTATCCTAGAGAGGCCCTAGAGCAGAGTGGTGCGGAGTGCGGACTCTGGAGCTAGCTGTGCGAGCTGCCACTTACTGGCTTTGCAGCCTTGGGTGAGTTACCTAGTCTCTCTGGGCCTCAATTTCCCCATCTGCACAACGGGGCAAATTTTAGTATCTACCTCAGAGGTGTGTGGCACACCGTAAACAAAAAAACAGATCTCTGTGCCCTGCCCCAGCGATTCTGATCCAGTGCCTTTCAGCTAGGGCATTTGCACTGAACAAGCTCCCTGGCGATGTGGATACTGCTGGTCATTGGGTGACGCTCTGAAAAACTTTTGTTCATGCAAACGCACAGACTAGAAAATAAAGGACATACTGTTTTGGAACCTGACATTTTTCTCTCATTTGATACATCGTGAATATTTCCCCTTTCATTATTTATTCTAACAATATGATTTTATTAAAGCTGCATTGTATCACAGATTAGACATTTAAGTGGTTTCTTTCCTTTTTCACTATCATAAATCATACCTAAAATATTCTTACACATATTCTTATATGTTTTGTGTCCTTGTCTGATTACCTCCTTGGAGTAATTCCTGCAAGGGGAATTACCAGATTCACGGGTATGTACGTGGTCAAGCCTTTTGTCACACACTGCCCACACATTCTTCAGACAGGAAGTGGCAAAAATATATCTTCTTACGGGTAGTCTATGAGAGTAGACAGTGATTTTCTGAACGTAAGGCAATGAGAAAGAACTGTCATTGACTCTCTGAAGCTCCTGTATATTTGGACTTCGGTGGGAGTTGGCAGGAAGAAGATGGATTTGTAGAGAAGACAAAGACATGTCAAGAAAAACTAGAGGAGAAGCAAGAGGGCTGAATTTTTAAAACTTTAATTTACTTTTTATATGACACATTCTTATTATCTGTTTTATACATATTAGTGTATATATGTCAATCCCAATCTCCCAATTCATCACACCACCACCAGCACGTTCCCCCCTTGGTGCCCATATGTTTGTTCTCCACGTCTGTGTCTCTATTTCTGCCTTGCAAACGGGTTCATCTGTACCATTTTTCTAGATTCCACATATATGCATTAATATACGATATTTGTTTTTCTCTTTCTGACTTACTTCACTCTGTATGACAGTCTCTAGGTGCATCCACATCTCTACAAATGACCCAGTTTCGTTCCTTCTTATCACTGAGTAATATTCCATTGTACATATGTACCACATCTTCTTTATCCATTCGTCTGTTGATGGGCATTTAGGTTGATTCCATGACCTGGCTATTGTAAACAGTGCTGCAGTGAACATTGTGGTACATGACTCTTTTTGAATTGTGGTTTTCTCTGGGTATATGCCCAATAATGGGATTGCTGGGTCATATGGTAATTCTATTTTTATTTTTTCAAGGAACCTCCATACTGTCCTCCATAGTGGCTGTATCAGTTTACATTCCCACCAACAGTGCAAGAAGGTTCCCTTTTCTCCACACCCTCTCCAGCGTTTGTTGTTTGTAGATTTTCTGATGACGGCCATTCTGACCAGTGTGAGGTGATACCTCATTGTTGTTTTGATTTGCATTTCTCTAATAATCAGTGATGTTGAGCAGCTTTTCATGTGCCTCTTGGCCATCTGTATGTGTTCTTTGGAGAAATGTCTATTTAGGTCTTTTGCCCATTTTTTGATTGAGTTTGTTTTTTTAATATTGAGCTGCATGAGCTATTTATATATTTTGGAGATTAATCCTTTGTCCATTGATTCGTTTGCAAATGTTTTCTCCCATTTTGAGGGTTGTCTTTTCATCTTGTTTATAGTTTCCTCTGCTGTGCAAAAGCTTTTAAGTTTCACTAGGTCCCATTTTTTATTTTTGTTTTTATTTCCATTACTCTAGGAGGTGGGTCAAAAAGATCTTGTTGTGATTTATGTCAAAGAGTGTTCTTCCTGTGTTTTCCTCTAAGAGTTTTATAGTGTCCGGTCTTACATTCAGGTCTTTAATCCATTTTGAGATTATTTTTGTGTATGGTGTTAGGGAGTGTTCTAATTTCTTTCATTTAAATGTAGCTGTCCAGTTTTCCCAGCACCACTTATTGAAGAGACTGTCTTTTCTCCATTGTATATCCTTGCCTCCTTTATCATAGATTAGTTGACCATAGGTGTGTGGGTTTATCTCTGGGCTTTCTATCCTGTACCATTGATCTATATTTCTCTTTTTGTGCTAGTACCATATTGTCTTGATTACTGTAGCTTTTTAGTGTACTCTGAAGTCAGGGAGTCTGATTCCTCCAGCTCCGTTTTTTTTTTTTTTGGCGGTACGTGGGCCTCTCACTTTTGTGGCCTCTCCCATTGCGGAGCACAGGCTCCGGACGTGCAGGCTCAGTGGCCATGGCTCATGGGCCCAGCCGCTCCGCGGCATGTGAGATTTTTCCAGACCGGGGCATGAACCCATGTCCCCTGCATTGGCAGGCGGACTCTCAACCACTGAGCCACCAGGGAAGCCCCTCCAGCTCTGTTTTTTTTCCTTCAAGATTGCTTTGGCTATTCAGGCTTTTGTGTATGTACAAATTTTAAGATTTTTTGTTCTGGTTCCGTAAAGTATGCTGTTGGTAATTTGATAGGGGTTGCATTAAATCTGTAGATTGCTTTGGGTAGTATGGTCATTTTCACAGTATTGATTCTTCCACTCCAAGAACATGGTATATCTCTCCATCTATTTGTGTCATCTTTGATTTCTTTCATCAATGTCTTATAGTTTTCTGCATACAGGTCTTTTACCTCCTTAGGTGGGTTTACTCCTAGGTATTTTATTCTTTTTGTTGCAGTGGTGAATGGGATTGTTGCCTTAATCTCTCTTTCTGATCTTTTGTCGCTATTGTATGGGAATGCAAGAGACTTCTGTGCTTTATTTTGTATCCTGCAGCTTTACCAAATTCATTGATTAGCTCTAGTAGTTTTCTGGTGGCATCTTTAGGATTCTCATGTATAGTATCATGTCATCTGCAAACAGCGACAGTTTTACTTCTTCTTTTCCAATTTGAATTCCTTTTATTTCTTTTTCTTCTCTGATTGCCGTGGCTAGGACTTCCAAAACTATGTTGAATAAGACTGGTGAGAGTGCACATCCTTGTCTTGTTCCTGACCTTGGAGGAAATGCTTTCACTTTTCACCATTGAGAATGATGTTTGCTGTGGTTTTGTCATATATGGCCTTTATTATGTTGAGGTAGGTTCCCTCTGTCCCCACTTTCTGGAGGGTTTTTATCATAAATGGATGTTGAATTTTGTCAAAAGCTTTTTCTGCATCTATTGAGATGATCATATGGTTTTTATTCTTCAGTTTGTTAATATGGTGTATCACACTGATTGATTTGCATATATTGGAGAATCCTTGCATCCCTGGGATAAATCCCACTTGATCACGATGTATGATCCTTTTAATGTGTTGTTGGATTCTGTGTGCTGGTATTTTGCTGAGGATTTTTGCATCTGTATTCATCAGTGATATTGGTCAGTAATTTTCTTTTTTTGTAGTAAGTCTGTCTGGTTTTGGTATCAGGGTGATGATGGCCTCATAGAATGAGTTTGGGAGTGTTCTTTCCTCTGCAATTTTTTGGAAGAGTTTGAGAAGGATGGGTGTTAGCTCTTTAAATGTTTGATAGAATTCACCTGTGGAGCCATCTGGTCCTGGACTTTTGTTTGTTGGAAGATTTTTAATCACAGTTTCAATTTCACTAATTGTGATTGGTCTGTTCATATTTTCTGTTTCTTCCTGGTTCAGTCTTGGAAGGTTATACCTTTCTAAGAATTTGTCCATTTCTTCCAGGTTGTCCATTTTATTGGCATAGAGTTGCTTGTAGTAGTCTCTTAGGATGCTTTGTATTTCTGCGGTGTCTATTGTAACTTCTCCTTTTTCATTTCTAATTTTACTGATTTGAGTCCTCTCCCTTTTTTTCGTGATGAGGCTGGCTAATGGTTTATCAATTTTGTTTATCTTCCCAAAGAACCAGCTTTTAGTTTTATTGATCTTTGCTATTGTTTTCTTTGTTTCTGTTTCATTTATTTCTGCTCTGCTCTTTATGATTTCTTTCCTTCTGCTAACTTTGGGTTTTGTTTGTTCTTCTTTCTCTAGGTCCTTTAGGTGTAAGGTTAGATTGTTTATTTGAGATTTTTTTTTGTTTCTTGAGATAGGATTTTATTGCTGTAAGCTTCCCTCTTAGAACTGCTTTTGCTGCATCCCATAGGTTTTGGATCGTCATGTTTTCATTGTCATTTGTCTCCGGGCGTTTTTTGATTTCCTCTTTGATTTCTTCAGTGATCTTTTGGATATTTAGTAACGTATTGTTTAGCTCCCATGTGTTTGTGTTTTTTACGTTATTTTTCCCTCTAATTGATTTCTAACCTCATAGCCTTGTGGTCGGAAAAGATGCTTGATATGATTTCAGTTTTCTTAAATTTACTGAGGCTTGATTTGTGACCCAAGATATGATCTATCCTGGAGAATTTTCCATGTGCACTTGAGAAGAAAGTGTAATTTGCTGTTTTTGGATGGAATGTCCTATAAATATCAATTAAATCTATCTGGTCTATTGTGTCATTTAAAGCTTGTGTTTCCTTATTAATGTCCTGTCTGGATGATGTGTCCATTGGTGTTAAAGTCTCCCACTGTTATTGTGTTACTGCCGATTTCCTCTTTTATAGCTGTTAGCAGTTGCCTTATGTATTGAGGTGCTCCTATGTGGGGTGCATAGATATTTATAATTGTTATATCTTCTTCTTGGATTGGTTCATTGATCATTATGTAGCATCCTTCCTTGTCTCTTGTAACATTCTTTATTTTAAAGTCTATTTTATCTGATATGAGTATTGCTACTCCAGCTTTCTTTTGATTTCCATTTGCATGGAATATCTTTTTCCATCCCCTCACTTTCAGTCTGAATGTGTCCCCAGGTCTGAAGTGGGTCTCTTGTAGACAGCATATATATGGGTCTTGTTTTTGTATCCGTTCAGCGAGCCTGTGTCTTTTGGTTGGAGCATTTAATCCATTCATATTTAAGGTAATTATTGATATGTATGTTCCTATTACCATTTTCTTAATTGTTTTTGTAGGTCCTTCTCTTGTGTTTCCCACTTAAAGAAGTTCCTTTAGCATTTTTCGTAGAGCTGGTTTGGTGGTGCTGAGTTCTCTTAGCTTTTGCTTGTCTGTAAAGCTTTTGATTTCTCCGTCAAATGTGAGTGAGATCCTTGCTGGGTAGAGTAATCTTGGTTGTAGGTTCTTCTCTTTCATCACTTGAAGTATATCATGCCACTCCCTTCTGGCTTGTAGAGTTTCTGCTGAGAAATCAGCTGTTTACCTTATGGGAGTTCCCTTGTATGTTATTTGTTGTTTTTTCCTTTTTGCTTTTACTAATTTTTCTTTGTCTTTAAATTTTGCCAATTTGATTACTATGTGTCTCGGCGTGTTTCTCCTTGGGTTTATCCTGTGTGGGACTCTCTGCACTTCCTGTATTTGGGTGGCTATTTCCTTTCCCATGTCAGGGAAGTTTTTGACTATAATCTCTTCAGATATTTTGTCGGGTCCTTTCTCTCTCGCTTCTCCTTCTGGGACCCCTATAATGTGAATGTTGGTGCATGTAATGTTATCCCAGAGGTCTGTCATTTCTTTTCATTCCTTTTTCTTTATTCTGTTCCGTACCAGTGAATTCCACCATTCTGTCTTCCAGGTCAATTATCCATTCTTCTGCCTCAGTTATTCCATTATTGATTGCTTCTAGTGTATTTTTCATTTCATTTATTGCATTGTTCATCTCTGTGTGTTTGTTCTTTAATTATTCTAGGTCTTTATTGAACATTTCTTGCATCTTCTCGGTCTTTGCCTCCATTCTTTTTCCAAGGTCCTGGATCATCTTCACTATCATTATTCTGAATTCTTTTTCTGGAAAGTTGCCTATCTCCACTTCATTTAGTTGTTTTTGTGGGGTTTTATCTTGTTCCTTCATCTGATACATAGCCCTCTGCCTTTTCAGCTTGTCTATCTTTCTGTGAATGTGGTTTTTGTTCCACAGGCTGCAGGATTGTAGTTCTTCTTGCTTCTGCTGTCTGCCCTCTGGTGGATGAGGCTATCTAAGAGGCTTGATGGGAGGGACTGGTGGTGGGTAGAGCTGACTGTTGCTCTGATGGGCAGAGCTCAGTAAAACTTTAATCCACTTCACTGTTGATGGGTGGGGCTGGGTTCCCTCCCTGTTAGTTGTTTGGCCAGAGGCAGCCCAATGCTGGAGCCTACCTGGGCTCTTTGGTGGGGCCAGTGACAGACTCTGGGAGGGCTCACGCCAAGGAGTACTTCCCAGAACTTATGCTGCCAGTGTCCTTGTCCCCACGGTGAGCCACAGCCACCCCCTGCCTCTGCAGGAGACCCTCCAACACTAGCAGGTAGGTCTGGTTCAGTCTCCCCTGGGGTCACTGCTCCTTCCCCTGGGTCCTGATGCACACATTACTTTGTGTGTGCCCTCCAAGAGTGGAGTCTCTGTTTCCCCCAGTCCTGTCGAAGTCCTGCAAGCAAGTCCCGCTAGCCTTCAAAGTCTGGTTCTCTAGGAATTCCTCCTCCGGTTGCTGGACCCCCAGGTTGGGAAGCCTCACGTGGGGCTCAGAACCTTCACTCCAGTGGGTGGACTTCTGTGGTATAAGTGTTCTCCAGTCTGTGAGTCACCCACCCAGCGGTTATGGGATTCGATTTTATTGTGATTGCGCCCCTCCTGCCGTCTCATCGTGGCTTCTCCTTTGTCTTTGGATGTGGGGGATCTTTTCTGGTGAGTTCCAGCGTCTTCCTGTCGATGATTGTCCAGCAGTTAGTTGTGATTCCGGTGCTTTCTCGAGAGGGAGCGAGCGCACGTCCTTCTACTCCGCCATCTTGAACCAATCCTAAAGAGGGCTGAATTGTGGCTTGATTTCAGGGTAGTTTCAGGAGTCAGACTTGAATTAATTCAATTATAGTGTAATATCTAATTGCTGTAGGTGATTTTATGCAAAGAGGAATAAACAATGCTTTGTTTTTATTGATCGTGTATGGTGTATGTGTGATTCTTGACTAGAGTATTGGGAGCCCCTTGGATTGGGAGTTTTGGTTTAATAAAGTCTAGTCTGCACCCCATCCTATGTGGGCAGCTCTAGCCCTGGACCAAGTGGCTGAGACTCTTCTAGAGGGACTCGAGGGAGGGTGGCTGCATCGGGGGAAGTGCAGCAATCACGAGCAGAAAGCCTGCTCAGCGTAGATGTGATGCACTGGGGACGGGAACGAGAGGAGTGGAGACCAAGGTGGGGTGTGCGTGGAACGTACTGGGGCACCTCCGTGGTCTGTCTGGCCCTAATGGTGGGGCCAGAGTTCCACAGCCTTGGGTCAGAAGCCCCTGTGCTGTGGGGAGTGACAGACCAGCCGAACTCTTCTGTATTATCAGAATGTTAGAACCAGGAAGGGATCTCAAGGGTTATCTGGTCCAGCCTTCTCTTTGTACCGATAAGGAAGTTAAATAATTTATTATTTGCAATTAAGCGTCACCTCATAAGCTTCTAAAATCAGATAGTCAACCTTGGAACAGAATTGGCTGGGTTTTTTCTCCTTGTTCTGGGAGAGCCAAGCTTTTGAGAATTGAAGTGGCCGAATGGTGGACGAGAAAGCAGACAGCAGGGGGTGACCCTATTGCTCAGCCCTGGGACACTGAATTGATTTCATGTCAAACCTGCACCGTCCCTGAGTCACAGGAACTTCCCTTGTGTCTCTCGTCATGTCTGCACACGTCTGTACGGTCCCCAAAGGCTTCAAAGTAACCTTGGACGTAGGGGAGCTGTCTTATGCCAGTGCCGTGTTTTCTAGCATTTATACACACTAGTTTTCTTAGAGCAATTCCCCCAGAATAGTTTTCTTCTTTTCCTTTTAGTAAAGAAACACATGTGACAAATACTTCTTTTAAAAAGCAACAGCTGCTCTGAACACAAGTGTGAGACTTCTGCCACTGGGTGACACTGTTAGACCACAGAACACTCTTCAACGGGTAGACTCAAGGATCCCTGAACTTCAGATCTCATCACGCTGCTTCACCTAGGAGAGAGAGAGAGACTCTGAACCACTTAATGGTCATCTATCAAATGTTATTTGATAAGTGTAATTTATCAGCCTATGGCAATTTTAAGGCTAATGAGTTTAAGGTAATCAATTATTTAAAAAATCTGTTAATTGGACAGCATTTCAGTTGCTTAGAGGTTTGTGCAGATTGATGGGCCGCATGTTAATGAAGTGCTAATTACTTCACGGGAATATTTATGCAAGCCAGCGCACTCAGATTTATTTCCCAGCAGACAACAATCTGAGTTATCTTTCTGGGGCAAAAGACTCCTAGCTCGTACGCAGCAATTCACGTTATGGACTTTGAGTGAGGGTTTCGGGGAGTCATCTGTGCAAGAGGGCGCATCATCAGCTGGGCTAGAAAAATGGGCATTTGGTTCCCTGGACTGATCTGTATCAGGAGAACCAGGAGCTTTTGTCTCTCACTCATTCTGTGCTTTTTGAAGATCAAGTGAAGACAGAGTCTGTTCAAAGCATGAGGTGCCCTCTCTCCCCCTCCCCTGTTTTTGGCCCCTTCTGTAAGCCTGAGCTCTGCACCTCACTTGTCAACAGGTCAAATTGAGTTCAACAGTACGCGGAAGGCTCATAGTGGTGTTTCTGGGGATAAGAAATGAGGAAGAGTCAGGCCTTTCCTTTGCAACTTTAATGTGAGGCATAAGCAAACTTGTAGTTTTCATCCAGGCAGCCATGAGCATCCTTAGAGAAGTGTTAACGGCGTCCTGTTGGGACAGAAAGGAGGGAAACTGCAGGAGGAATCGGGAAAAGCTTCCCGGGATGAGCTCCTTCGTTTGGATTCTCTGTTGCTTCAGCATCTGCCCCCTGTATTCGGTGCAGTTCTGTCGGGTGCCCACGGGGTGGCGCCCAGCTCAGTGCTGGGAACGCCGGAGGGAGTAAAGCCAGATGTACCGCTGGCCCCTGGAGCTCAGCCTAGGCACAGGGCGTCGGTGGCCCCAGCTTCCTGCTGGTTCTTCTTCGTCAGCTGCTTACAGGGGGGCTAATTCCGCTCTGGATGGCATAAGTGCGAGGCGTTGTGCTCCAGGTGGGGGGATGACTTAAGTCAGTCGGGGGTCTTTTCCTTTCTGAAGGGACGCACATCGGTCCTTCAAGGGGGACCACTTGGAGATACATGAAGAACTGACTCGTAAGTGTCAAGTTCACACGGGAAGGGAGTACCGCGTGAAATTGTTCTCAGCACTGCAGACAAGAGGGAGGTGGCCTGGGGGAATGGCCGTGGGGAGATTCAGGAGAGGGAAGCATCCCACCGAGAAATGGCTCACAGAGAGGGAGGGCCGAGGGCGTTGGGGACCCAGAGGAGGGTCTAGGCTGGGCCTGATCCTGAGAACTCTTGGCACCAAGAGATCAGGCTGGAAGAGGGCACCTGGGCCTCCGGTGCGGGGAGGCCCAGGAGAGAGGGTTGTCCAAGGGGCTGGCTTTCAGATCAAGAAGGAGATGGACAGCAGCTTTGAATTCCAGGGAGTGGCTGGGGAGAATGTACCCCAGGAAGCCAGGAGCACCCCATATTCATGGACTGGGAGGTTTTCTGCACTCTTTCTGCTAGGCATCCAGTGGCGGCTTTTTGTCCCTAGTGCCTTACAGGTCACAGACAGCCCCTGTGGACAGGCCTGGGGGCCAGAGCACAGGACCTTGGTTCTGAAAGAACATCTGCCCCCCAGGTAGCAGTTGGGAAGCAGGAGGTTTGCTAAGGTCCTTCCAGGTTGAAATCCCTGTCGATTCTTACTCAGGCCCAGGTGTTTCCTTGGGGAGAAGCCCGAGTGCATCTGCTCGGATGAGAAGCCGCCCTGTGCTGTTGTCCTGCGGGAACGTGAGTGACACAGCAGGCCCTGCCGCTCCCCGTGCGGAGGTGATGGCCCTCCTGCAGCTGTGCTGGGGTCCCCCCGCCGGTGAGGCCCCCGCCGGCTGGCCCTTCTCCTTCCTTCAGGCATGCTCAGTGCTTGCAGAGTCAGTGCTGTCGTCTACCAGGGAATTCTAGAATCTTCTCTGGAGGCAGAGGGAGGGAATGTAGAGAATCCGTGTCTCATCTGAAATTCTGGGACTTGTTTAGTTATCGGAGTGAAACATCACCTGGATCAGCCGCCTGCGGGGACGGAGGGATGTCATCGTTGGCTGAGAGCCCTTGAAGGATTTTATTCACCTCTTTCACCATTTTCCCTTCCTCCCTCCACCAAGCAGCACAGGGAATTATCAGTTTTATATTAGTTCTATTAGTTTTGTTCTACCTAGAGACTTTCCTTACTTCCCTGACCAGCGATCAAACCCGCGCCCCCTGCAGTGGAAGCACGAAGTCTTAACCGCTGGACCGCCAGGGAAGCCATAGAGACTTTTTTTTTTCTCACACCCACAGAGTGGTTTTGGTTTTTGTTTTCATTTTCTCTGTATAGTTTGTCTTCCCAGTCTTCCAAGGTAGCTTGAATATCCACCTTTCTAGCAAAACCAGATTATTCAAGAAGTGCTTTTGCTTTTAACTTTCACTTAGGCTTTGAGCATGACCTCATTAGGTAACATAGCAAACTCCTTTCTCTTTTTTTTTCTTTCTTTTTAAAATATTTTCAGCAAAGCATCAGACTTTGGGGAGCTAGAAGGCAGAAGGAATTCAGTCACAGGGTTAATTTGCTGGTTTCCATGGAAAGCAACCGATACTTGCATCTGCTGACTGTCAGCATCACTTTCTTCTGATCAGACACCGGCAGGGTCTTGGGTGCCCAAACTTAGGTATAAGCGTTCTCCGAGGTCCTGACATTCCAGGCGTTTGAGTAATTTTGTGTTAGATTATATTGATAAATGCACTGTTAACAGTGTAGAAACGTGATTAGAAGCAATACGCTTTACTTACAGGACCAGTGCGGTGCGGAAGTGTAAAGTATTGTGCTTTGGGGGGACACTTTTGCTGTCTGTCTTCCACCCATTGCTTCTCTCCCCACCCCTTTCCCACAGGGTTTGACTGAACATTGTGCAAAACATGCCTCTGAAAAGATCTTGCCTGTTTTCTGTTTTGTTTTTTTTTTGTAGAGTTGTCTGCCATTGGGTCGTGAGTTCAGATTCCACGCGGGCCATGGGAGGTTGAGTAAATCGTGACCACTAATAAGAGTGACTTGATGTTTGGACAGTTAGACTCTTTATATTGGACTAACTTAACGTTTTTATAGATCCCTCACATTTGTATGATAGCTCTGTACACAGCGTAGTCATTTACAACAGATTACTGAGAAATCAGGGCGACATAGCCATTCAGCTGTAAAGAAAAGAAGACTGAAGCCCAGAGACTGGGAGACGGTCAGGGTTTTCACGGCATCCCAGCCCTGGGCTGCGGGCTCCTCTCTGTGCTTCGGCTGTGCCGTCAGGGATTTTGTTTTCTCCCCTCCACTTCCCTCCCTGACTCTCTCTCTCTCTCTCCCATCTAAGTCCAAATTGGAAAAGTGAGCAGAGGCCAAGATGGGGTTCACCATTAAACTTGGTCTAAAATAGTATACTTGTACTGCGTGGTCATCCATTTTTCACCGTGATAGGACATTGATTCATGGAGAGTTAGATTAATGAGTTAATTTGTTGGAACTACTTAACTGTCCAGTTTATTGAACATCTGCCACATGGGCTGGCACGACGTATGGTGAATGTTTTCCTTAAGTTTTTTTTAATGCTTGGGACAGTTCTGCACATGTGGGTGTACGAGCCCTGATTTACAGGTGAGGAGATCAAGATACAGGCTAAGTCATTTGTACAAAATCACATAACTGGTAAGTGGCATAACCAGGCTTCTAATCCAGGATGGGTGGTCTTCAAACCTGGTGGTATTACTTCTCATGGACTGAACAGGGTTTAAAATGGATGAAATAACAAAACTGTAATAATATAGCAGCAACTGAATGATCCCTAGATTGTAAGTTTAATAGCTATTTAATATGTACTGTATCTATTGAGGGATAATATGCATACAGAGCAGGGCATGAGCCCCAAAAGTGAACTGATTGGTGAATTTTCATAGTGAATGTGCCTGTGTAACCAGAACCTGTATCAGAAAACAGAACCTTACCGGCACCCCAGAAGCCCCCTTTCTCCCCATCCACTGCCTCTCTGCTCCCAAGGTAACCGTTATCCTGACATCTGGCACCAGAGGCTGGGTTTGCCTGTTTTGAACATCAGATCCATGGAATGATCCAGGATGGACTCCTGTGTGTCTGGCTTCTTTTGCTGACGTTATATTTGTGAGGTTCGGTCATGCTGCTGTTGTCATTCTCATTGCTGTGTATTCTTCCATTATATCCTCACACCACCATCTACTTCTCCATCTGACGGTTAATGGGCATTTGGGTTGCCTCCAGTTTGGGGCTGTTATGAATATCGCTACTCTGAGCATCCTTATAAAAACATTTATATGTTTTAAAGAAACTGTGTCCCTCTCGCAACCTTTCCCCACATGAGTGTGACTTTCTGCAAGGTGTTTTCTGGTTGGGGTTATAAAGCTATGATGTCATAAAGCTTCTAAAAGCTTTCTGAGAGAGAAAGTCATCCTGTTAAAGCAAAACCTGTTGTCTCCTCTCCTGCCTCCCCCTGCCCCACCATTATCACGGCCCAGAAGAGTGGGATGCTTGAGGGCATACCCGTAGAATCAGACAGACTCTAGTTCAAATCCTGGTCCTGCCCTTTCGTAGCTGTGTAACCTGGGGCAGCAGTAACAGGGTTATTTTTACTAGTCGTTATTTGTTGCCGATGACAGCACTCATCACAGGTGACATTTACTGGACGCTTACTATTCCAGGCCCTGCATTGGGGGTGCATTTCTCATTTATTCTTCATAACCCTATAAGATAATCTTTCCCCTGCCGCTGCTGCTTCTTCCTCTTCCACTTCTTCTACCTCTTCTTCTTCTTTTTAAACTGGTGAGAAAACTTGGCCCAAAGTCACACTTACAGTAAATGAGAGAACTGGAATTTAGACCCAGTTGGTGTGACCTGGAGCCTGTGGCCTTGAAGCTGTCTGAGCCTATAGGGAATTTGGAGACTTCATAGGGAATAAAACCTCCTGCCTCACTGGGCCGTCATGAGGCTGAAATGATGGGGAGAAGCTTGTGGACAACATCGAGGGAAGATGCACAGTGAATCCACAATGGATTCCTTTCGTGGCATCTCTCTGATGCTTTTTCGGGGTGAGGCGTGGGTGTCATCCTGGAAATGGACACCTCGTGATTTGCGGAGCTATCGCCACCTACTGGTTGGTCCTGCCTCACCCTAACCAGCTTATCTTTAACCTTGGCACGCGTTCTGTCTTCCCGAGGTTTTTCCTGACTTCTTTCCCATCTTCTAAATATAAAATACGTGCCTTATTTTTTTGGTAAAAATACATTTTTGGGGGATGAAAAAACCGATGAGAATACTAGTTTGGTATTTTCCCAAGCGCGTCAGTGTTTGGCATATGTACAGCAGTATCTTTGTGGCCCGTTTATTGCGGGTCTGAAGTTCTAGCAGCAGTGGGCCGGGTAGAGCTGGAGAAATCACATTTATGAGCTCTTGTGGATGACTGTGGTTTGGCGTCATTTGTCAGCCTTAGTTTATTAGGTTTGTGGCCACAGAGGTCATCTGGGCACTTGTCTGATGCCTTTGGGTACCAGATGCTGCCACTGTCTCCTAGCAACGAGACTGAATCCTTAGGTTCACCCCAGGCTTAGGAGTTTGTAAGTGGAGCCCTGGGCTGTTTGGGAGAAATTCCCATTTTAACTCACTCTCTGGTCTCTCAAGGCCTTTCTCCTCACAGCCAGCCAGCCTCCCTTCTGGGAACAGTGGCTACTGCAGGAGATTCCCGTGGGTCCAGAGACAGCCGTTCCCCTTCCAGGTTGACCCAGGCCTGAACTTGGCTGGCCTGCGATCTTAAATGACTTGGGTTTTTCAGGGTATCGTGAGAGGGTTGCTAGAATCTCTTAGAGACAGGCTGGGAAACAAATGCTCTTAAAAACTGCCTTGGAATTACTTTGCACTTTCCAGAAGAAGTCGCAGCAGTTCAGATGTTTAATTGTTTAGCTTCGCTTGGTTCTAGTACAGCTGTAACCTGCATGCACCGACAGGTTTCAGGTATTGTCTTCTTCCTTTTTATTTTTTTCATTGTTTAAAAAAATATTTATTTGTTTATTTGGTTGCACCGGGTCTTAGTTGCAGCACGCAGTCTCCTTAGTTGTGGCATGGGAACTCTTAGTTGTGGCATGCATGTGAGATCCAGTTCCCTGATGAGGGATCAAACCCAGGCCCCCTGCATTGGGAGCTTGGAGTCTCAGCCACCGTGCCACCAGGGAAATCCCAGTATTGTTTTCTAAAGGATTCATTTATTAGTGCTTCTAGGTAGAATTAGATTTTAAATATTAAGGGAAACATGGAATTTAGCATAATCTGTAAATTCTGATTTTTCATCTCAAAGGATTAGGTTTTAAATTTTATCTTTGTGGGAATTCCTGGTGGTCCAGTGGTTAAGACTCTGCGCTGTCACTGTTGAGGGCCCGGGTTCAATCCCTGGTCAGGGAACTAAGATCCCATAAGCCCTGCGGCCAAAATACAAAAAATATATATCTTTGTGATGTAACAATATGTAAATGAACTACTGGAGTCAGGAATAGACTGATGGGAAACTCAGATGCAGTGAAATGTTTGTTTTATTAGTCGAGCTGTGGAATTTTTCTGTGGGGATGGTTATTCGCCTCTGGAAAGCAATCAACACAGAATACCCAGGACAGGCAGAGGCTTGGGCCCAGAGTTAACCTTTGAAAGAGGAAAAAAATGCAAAAGCAAGGACTCAGAAGGCATCTATAAGGATGGGATTTCCTTACTCTCTGGGATAGTGGAGTTTAGTGATGATTTCCGTTTCTTGGTTCTCAGGAATTAAAGGCAAAATTTTCATCAGGTTGCATTTTTCAGGGCATAGCATTAGTATATGTCTAAAATGCAAATCTGTGTTGTTATTCAGTGGCTTAAAATCTTTCAGTGAATCCCCTCCACTTCAGAACAGCATCAGAGATCCTCACTAGCAGCCTTGTTTCCTTGATACACACCCTGCACTGTAGCCTGAGCCATTCAGAACTCCATGTGTGTGTGATAGACTTTTTACACTTTGCAGAAGGTTCTTAATGTTTGTAGCCTGAGTGGGTCTTAGAACCACTGAATGTTACCGGCGAGAACGTGAAGGGGGCTTCGTGGCCCTTTCCCCACGCTGGTTGTGAAGAAGGGCAAACTGGAGAGAAAGGAGAGGGAAAATGTTTGTGCCTTCGTTTCAGTGCCTGTGGGTCACCTAGTTGAACTCGTATGTTTTCAGAGAACTCTTATGCTTTAAAGGCCTTGAGAGGTAGAGCTTTGTATATACAGGGTTTCCCAGACCTCTGAATAAAATATGGAATGTTGTTAGTCACATCGTTTGACTAATAATAGTTTCCATTTATTGAATCTGGCATCATAGACATGCCAGAGATTATACCGAATACTTATCTCCACATTATAGCCTGTTCTCTTTTTTTTTTAAGTGTTATTTTTATTTATTTATTTTTTTGGCTGCATTGGGTCTTTGTTGCCGCGCGCGGGCTTTCTCTAGTTGCGGCGAGTGGTGGCTACTCTTCGTTGCAGTGTGAGGGCTTCTCATTGCGGTGGCTTCTCTTGTTGCAGAGCACGGGCTCTAGGCGTGCGGGCTTCAGTAGTTGTGGCTCATGGGCTCAGTAGTTGTGGCGCACGGGCTTAGTTGCTCCGCAGCATGTGGGATCTTCCTGGACCAGGGCTCGAACCTGTGTCCCCTGCATTGGCAGGCCGTTTCTTAGCCACTGCGCCACCAGGGAAGCCCCTTCAGCCTGTTCTTACAACAACACTCATTTTAGAAGGTGGGAGAACCGAGGGGCAGACATCTTAAGGTTTGTCCAAGATCTCAAGCCAGGTTTGCTTCTCCTGTACTGAGCTGACCTTCATTTTCCTTCATTGACTTAACAGTTAAAAAAAATTACTTTATGAATCAGTTACTGGGCCAGGGGCGTGTATATGACAAGAGTGTCTTCATGTTACTTTCTGGAAGAATGTTTCGTAGCAATAATAACATCCAGTTACAAAGGGCTTTTACTCCCAGACATATTTCTGTCTCCTCCTCCCTTTCAGGCTTCACTTGCTGCTCTGGACTCCACACAGCCCAGGGCTTCCCTGTCCTGCTAGTTATTCGTGGGCTCTGTTCCTTCATTTAAGGACTGACTGTTCATTGACTCAGTCCAAGGGGTCTGAGGAATATGAACGTAAACCAGATGCGGTCTTTGCAGTGAAGAGATGATATGATTTATGTACATTTTGCTGCAACACAAGGTGGAGGCTGGTGAGTACTAGGAAAAGGGGGCAAAGAGAGCCCCATAGTGGTCTAGAGGTCAGAGAATTGCACCTGGGGAGTTGGGCGGGGGGCTTCGTGGAAGATCTGACATTTGTCTGGACCTGAAGGTGTGAGTGAGATTTGGCTTTGTGGTCCAGGGTTGGGTAGGGAGCGGATCAGCGGCCCTGCCAGAGGGCACGGTGCAGGTGCAGGATGCTGGTGGGGAAGGCAGGGACTTGTGAACACACGGGGAGCAGTGAGTGTTCACTTTCCTTTCGTCGAGGACAGGATCTGTGAGCTGGGAGGGTTCCCTGACGATCAGAGCTGTGTTTCCCAGCCTTGGGAGCCATGGGGAAGGTAGTTGGCGGAGCGGAGAAAGTCGAACAAGGAGGTCAGTTAGGTGCTTATTGCCATGTCGTGGCTCCAGGGTGGAAAGTTGCTGAAAAGGAACCAGACTCCAGATTGTTCTCCGGCCACCACCACTGCCAGGGGTGCTCAGGGACGCACAGTGTGGCTCCCAGCCAGTTCACCCTCCTTCTCGTAAGTGACCTTTCCCAGACCCCAGTGTGGTCCACGCTACGGGGGCCACAAGGTCTCCCTTAGCCTGGTTTGCAGTCACGCTTGAGGTCTACACGCCTGATTCAGGCCGGGACTCCCTTTCCCGTCTCCACTTAGAAGAAGGGCAAACCAGGGAGAAAGAAGGAAGATGTTGGGGGCTTCAGTAACAGCAGATCCCCTCCAGCCGCTGCCCAGTTACTGCGTCACCACTCAGGCGTCCAGCGACGTCTCCCACCCAACACGTCCTAAAGGGAGCTGCTGACCTCACTCCCATCTGCTGTCCTCACGGCCTCCACCACGACCGCTCTGTCCTGTTGCTCAGGCCAGGCCCCTTCGAGACATCCTCGGCCCTTCTGTGTCTCATACCTCGTGTGCAGTCCTTTAGGGGAGTCCTGAGGCCCGGGATGAAACGGCATCTGTCTGGTCCAGACCATCCGGGTCCCCTGACACTCACCTCCCGGCGGCGTCTTTCCTTGGCCGCCTTGGTCTGTCCTACGCTCAGCAGCTAGAGTCATTGTCTGGGTGCATGAGTTAGAGCTTGTCACTGCCCTGCCCAGAGCCCTGCATGGCTCCCGGCTGTCACCTGGGGCAAAGGCCAGAGCCCTGACACTGGCCTTCAAGTTCCCGCATCGTATCGCCTTCACCCCACCCCTGGGTCCCCACTGGTCCCTCTCCATCCCCACCTTCGCTGGTGTCTGTCCTCCCTCAGACCCATCAGGCATGCTTCTGACTCCTGTCTCATTCCGGTGTCTGGAATACTCTTCCTCCCACCCCTGCTGACACCTTGACCTCAGGAGGGCAGGAATCTGTTTGCATTTGATGTCCCGGAGATTATCCCTGGTTTAGGGCAGAGAAATCAGTCCTTTTATGGAAGCATATGGGCCTTCTCGTCTACTGATTAACTAGGATGAAACTGCTCTTGGCTTTTCAACAAAATCAAGACTGCCTACAAGTGTGTTTGGTGCCTCTCCAGTCTCCACCAAGGAGCACATTCTCCTCGGGGCGAGTTCATGGTCAGGCTGCTGGGATGGGGTCACTAACCTATCACTGTCGAGGTTTGTGAGTTTCCATCTGGGGGAGGGCTGCAGGCATGCTTGTTTTTAAAAGGTCAGTGCAGGTAGCATTTAAAGAATGTTTGGTGTAATTTGTTAGATATATATATTATTGCTCATTAATTTTGAGCCTTAATCATGTGTTTATACCTAAAATATATAAACAAACGAGGCAGCTACAAGTTTTCTGTTTTAGTTGATTTATTTATTCTTTGGGCTTTTGTCCTCTTTATTTTCACGTTGATTTTCAAAAGATTTTTCTTTCTTTTTTTTTTTTTTTTTTTTTTTTTTTTTGCGGTATGTGGGCCTCTCACTGCTGTGGCCTCTCCCGCTGCGGAGCACAGGCTCCAGATGCACAGGCCCCGCGGCCATGGCTCACGGGCCCAGCCGCTCCGCGGCACGTGGGATCCTCCCGGACTGGGGCACGAACCTGCGTCCCCTGCAACGGCAGGCGGACTCTCAACCACTGCGCCACCAGGGAAGCCCTTTTTTTTTTTTCTAACTAATTTTATTGGAATATGGTTGCTTTACAATGTTCCATTAGCCTCCACTGCACAACAAAATGAATCAACCATACACATACAGATATTCCCTCCCTTTTGGACTTCCCTCCCATTTAGGGTTACCACAGTGCATTAAGTAGAATTCCCTGTGCTTTGCAGTATGTTCCCATCAATTGTCTATTTTATAAAAAATGTTATAGATGACCTTATTTCCAAAGCGGAAATAGAGACACAGACGTACAGAACAAAAGATTTTTGTATAAAAATAGCATCATAGGGGCTTCCCTGGTGGCGCAGTGGTTGAGAGTCCGCCTGCCGATGCGGGGGACACGGGTTCGTGCCCCGGTCCGGGAAGATCCCACATGCCGTGGAGCGGTTGGGCCCGTGAGCCATGGCCTCTGAGCCTGCACGTCCGGAGCCTGTGCTCAGCAACGGGAGAGGCCGCAACAGTGAGAGGCCTGCGTACCACAAAAAATAAAATAAAATAAAAAATAGCACCATAATTTGTTATACAGAACATGGGTTTTAAGATCGGAGGGTGTTCCTTTTCTTTCTTTCTTTTTTTTTTTTTTTTTTAAGTTTGAGATTTACGCTACTGGTAAAATTAACCTGGACGAGTTATTTATTTATTTTTTTTGCGGTACGCGGGCCTCTCACTGTCGTGGCCTCTCCCGTTGCGGAGCACAGGCTCTGGACGTGCAGGCCCAGCGGCCATGGCTCACGGGCCCAGCCGCTCCGCGGCATGTGGGACCTTCCCGGACCGGGGCACGAACCCGCGTCGCCTGCATCGGCAGGCGGACTCTCAAGCACTGCGCCACCAGGGAAGCCCTGCCCCCATCTCTTTGACAGAGCTTCAGAGTTTTCAATGAAGTGGTGAAGGGGCCCCGTGGAGGATGCGGTGTCAGCTGCTGGACCAGCCCGGCTGTCCTGGGCCTCGGCCTCTGTGCAGACGTCTGAGCAGAGACCACAGTGAATTTCATCTTTCTGTTTCAGACAGCCCGCTGGAGGATTCTGACCTGAGGGACACGTATCTCATCCCGAGAAGCATCATGGCTGAGCCAGACTATATAGACGATGACAATCCTGAACTAATTAGGCCTCAGAAGCTAGTCAATCCTGTCAAAACATCCCGGAACCATCAAGACCTTCACAGAGAACTTCTTATGAATCAAAAAAGGTAAGATGCTTTCTGAAGCGGAGTTTTCCTCAGGGGACTTTTAAGGTAACTAGATTGAAGTTTAGTTATGTTTACGAAGGCTTCGAAGAGTTGTTTGTTTCTTCACCATATTTAACACTTCCTATTCCTTTCGCATCCTTGAGTCAGGGCATCCATGATGTAAAGCCGTCTGCAGGCTCAGCTGCTGGCCCCAGGGTCTCTCGGAGTTCTGTGGTCCTGGGTCCCCTTCTCAGGTGGATGCGTAGTTTAGAATTTGTACAGAAGGGGCTGGATTAAGGATAAAAGAGGGTGTCCTACGTCGAAGAGGAATACATTATTGCTTAGATTTGTAAAAATTCTGAATTTTCCCCATATATCTGGGGAAATGTGAGAACAGAGACCGCCCACTTCAGCATTCA
Source organism: Phocoena sinus (assembly GCF_008692025.1). Taxonomy (NCBI): domain Eukaryota; kingdom Metazoa; phylum Chordata; class Mammalia; order Artiodactyla; family Phocoenidae; genus Phocoena; species Phocoena sinus. The sequence goes on from NC_045764.1 coordinate 7,560,143, forward strand.
TAGAGCGGCAGGGAGAAGTCTCTAGAACCACATCAGACTTAACAGTAGATAAGGACCCCCTTTCTTGTGTTTTCATTTGTTTGTTTTTAGGTAGCATTTTAAATGATTACTATCATTTTCATTATTATTAATTTTTTTTTTGGAGAGGAGCAAAACATTTACCTTCAGTCTTCTTTGTAAACCATTTGTTAGTTCCATCTGTGTCATACGTAATTTGGGGCATTGGGTTCAGTATACTCTGCTTTTTTTAATTTTGAGAGTTTATTTTATTGAAGTCTAGTTGATTTACAGTGTTGTGTTAATTTCTGCTGTACAGCAAAGCGATTCAGTTATACATATATATATTCTTCTTCATAGTCTTTTCCATCATGGTTTATCACAGCATACTGAACATAGTTCTCTGTGCTATACAGTAGGACCTCGTTGTTCATGCATTCTGTATATAATAATTTGAATCTGCTAATCCCAAACTCCCCATCCATCCTTCCCTTACCCACCCCCCTTGGCAACCGCAAGTCCTCTTTATGTCTGTGAGTCTTTTTCATAGATAAGTTCATTTGTGTTGTATTTTAGATTACACATATGAATGATATCATATGGTATTTGTCTGTCTTTTTCTGATTTTGGTTAGTACGATAATCTCGAGGTCCATCCGTTTTGCAGCAAATGGCGCTATTTCATTCTTTTTTATGGCTGGAACTCTGCGTTTTAAATGATTATGGGCAGGGCTGCTGGACTGGGAGAGCTGAGGATGAAAAGTTGCTTTATTTATTAGGACACAAGGTTACTAGAAGATCTGTTAAGCTTCATTTAGAACCGTTTTCAGATCTTCATAGCAAAACTGTTTGCTGATCTGAGCTGTGGAGCTGTGGATCACTCACCCGCTCACTCTTTGCTAAGCCTTGGTGAAAAGGTAGCTGCTGCCCACTGCACTGAAAGATGTGCAGACCAAGCTCAGCACTGGGGTAACGTTTTGGAAGAAGGGCCTAATTAAAAATAAAAATGAAACATTTTAAAAAGGGATGAGGGGGCATTTTTATGGCAGTTCTCCGTCAGAGAGTACCTCTGCCAGAACTCATATCTTCTGTCCCAGGATCTCTTTGTAACTACGTGTCTCCCTCCAGATGTGGGAATGTGACTTACTTTCTGTCCCCAGCACACTAGCATGCTGTCTGAATAACGCTTATTCAGTAGAATGTGAGTTTGATCCCTTTTGAGTAAGTCCTTAGCTTCTACCTGTCTTTGTCGCATAAAAACAACAAAACCCCCAAGGATTTGGTATCATCACGCCCATAGCAAAACAAGACTGTATACGTTCCTAAACAGGCCAGAGAATTTGGAGGCCGTCCTACCTGGGAAACCATGTCTGCATTTTGGCGGGAAGATGGAAAGTTGAATATCCTCTAAAAGAGGGTAGCCGAATGGTTTCCTAAACCAAATAATTTTCTGATTGTCTTTACCTCTTGGATCTCAGTCTCCTTGCCTGTCAGATAGGAGTAGGAGACTTAGTTAATGTCTAAGGATCATTCTAGTTCAAACTGCTGTTGGGTTTTTGTTTTTTCTATTCTATCTATGAAAAGGCTCCACGTCAGAATAGAGACAACGGTAAAGCAAAGTTGGTGGAATAGTTGTTCTCTGAATTAGAGGCTGTAGGCTGTTCTGCAGAAATGTCGTTAGTAGCCTGGGTCTGTCTGTGTAAAACATTACATTCAGTTTGTGCAACTGAATCTGTTGCCCAATTTCCTGGAGTAGGCACATTCTGTGAAAATGGACCTCATTCCTGTTGGTCTTTCTGTCGCCTGTTCTTTCTTTTCCTTGTTTGCACAGCTGACTCCTTAGCCAGGCCCAGCTCAGCTGATTTTGGAGAATGCTCGTGTTCACTCGAGCACCGTGGTATAGAGAGGACCTGGGCTTTGAGGTCAGGGAGAAATGGTATGAATCCTGGTTTGCCATTGAACTTGACCTACCTTTTATGATCCTGGATAGGGTCTTCCTTCCTGAGATCTGTTTCTTCATCTCTAAAGTAGAGGATAAAAATATCTTCCTTATAAAAAATGAAAGTAAATGAGAGCATGTTTAAATACCTGTTAAAACACCTGGCATATAATAAGTGCTCATTTAGTCCCATCCATCTTCCCCCTTAGTATGTAGCATCATCTGAAATTTCCTGTTGCTTTTTCCCCTTTTTTCTCTGAAAAGTTCTGGTCTGGTTGTAGAAGTACATTTAAAAAAAAAAAAAAAAAAAAACGAAAATTAAAGGGAGGTTTCAAAATCAAATGAATATATCTTATCCTATGCCTTCCGGTTTTTTCAAGGTAAAATCTTAGTTTGGTAGGATCCTCTTATTAGGAATACAGCTGGTTTTAGAGTGAAAACTTCTCAAGCAGTTTCTTCTCTTTTATTCATACTCTATCATGCATGCCTTTTAGAGACTGTGGGGTTTTTATTTCTGTTTTAGGGCCAAATCATAGAAAGTATCACATCAATAATATATATATATATTTGGTTAAAGGATAGTCATAGTTGCTTACTGGTTTGTACCATAATGGACCTCTGTTTACTTGTCTGCGGTTTGTAAAGGGCCTTCCCATATTTTATCCAGTGATCTTTCCAGCAACCCAGTGTGTGTTGTCTTGAGGTTGTTCTCATTCGACATGTGAGTGAGAGGAAACTCAAGAGTCATTGGCTGAAGAGTCTTTTCAATTTCACGCGATAGTTTTATTGGAATAAAAAAAGGGTAGAAATCAACATAGAAGTACAGGCAGTTTAAATTAAAGACAGCGATGAATCAAATTTAATAACCATATAAATGAGGAGAAGGGGTAGGGGTAGGAGAGGGAGAGAGAACTGAGATGAACACGAAACAGGCTCTGTGGAGCTTTTGCTCTGCGTGGCCACAGTTTCACTCGAAGACCTGTCGCAGTCCAAAGAGTTGCCTTGCTTAGGAGAGCATATCCTCATAGGTATTCTAACGCCGTATCCTGCACTCTTTCAAGTATATCATTCTGCTCCTCTATTTGCTGTCTTTCGGACCCAGTTAAGTTTCAGGTTAAAAGTCTTTAAAATGTGATCTGGTCACAGTTTACCACCAAGTCTGACGATTAAGACCCTGTGTCAGGTTCTCAGATTCTTTGTTCCTATAACAAGGCAGATTGCAAGAGGCATTATTTTTGGTAGTTGAGAGATCAGTGTTCAAGAGGTCTTAAAAAATGAGAATATTTCCAATATAATTTAGAGAGAATCTGTCTTCCCTAAAAAGAGTGCTTCTGGGGCAAACATAGAATACCCAGCTACTCTACATCTCTACCAGTGGCTCTTTGGCTTGTACATTTCAGTCGACAGTTTCTAGGTCCCTGTGTTTTTGGTCACTCTTCAGCTGGTGTGCCTTGTTAGACAAATAGTTAGATCCTCAGTAAATGCTATTGCCGTGCAACGTGGAAAAAAAATATGGGAAGTTGGGGTCGAAATATTTACATTTGAATCCACGCCAGTTGAAATGGCTCAGTCATAAACGTGGAGCAGGGCAGGCCAAACCAGGAGATTCCAAGATTCAAGATTAAGGGCCTGAAAGTCAAAGGCAACCCTTCCCCTCCCCGCTACAGAAAAATATTAGGCCAGGAGGTGTGTGGCTGGGTGGGCAGGGGACGGGAGCGTGTCATGTTAGAGTTGGCGCCAGACCTGCCCCTGCCTCCGTGCTGACCTGGCTCTGGAGGCGTTCTTCCGTTTACGGGTTCAAGTGTGGCCGGTGTGGAGGCGGAGTGGCGTGAACATGGACCGGTCCAGTCGGCCCCTGAATGTGTTCAGTGGTTTATGTGAAGTGTGAAACGAACCTTTAAACGTCGTCTGTACGTTTTCATCAGTGGTGGTGGGAGTACAAACTGTTGCGGCCTATTTGGAAAGCAGTTTCACGGTCCACATCCAAATCCAAAATGTGCAGACGCTTAGCCAGCAATTCTGCTTCTATGAATGTAGCCAGCAGAAGTGCTTGGATAGGAGAGATATAAATGGACAAGGAAGCTCCCCGCCTCATTGCGTTCAATGGGGAACAACTGGAAACAACCTAAATGTCTCGCATTATGGACATGGCGAAATTTGGGCACTTCTGTACTCCGATAAGGGTCTAGAGAGTGTGGGGCACACTCTAAACAGTGAGTGATCTGTGGGTGCAGGAATGGGGAGCAGTCCATGGGTGCAGGGCCTCTACCGTGTACAATTTTCCGGGCCACCATTCACCTAGATTACAGTACATGTGGTGCACCCCGTCGATGTCTAACAGGGAGAGTCTAGGTGTGCTTTCACATTTTTTTTTTTGGGGGGTGGGCACGCGGGCCTCTCACTGTTTTGGCATCTCCCATTGCGGAGCAGAGGCTCTGGACGCGCAGGCTCAGCGGCCATGGCTCACGGGCCCAGCCGCTCCACGGCATGTGGGATCCTCCCGGACCGGGGCATGAACCCGTGTCCCCTGCGTCGGCAGGCGGACTCTCAACCACTGCGCCACCAGGGAAGCCCTGCTTTCACTTTTTATCTTGCATGTATGTATATAACACCTAACCTTTTTTTTTTTTTTTTTCAAAGAGCACATATTAATTTTAAAAATCGGCTTGGTCCACTGTGATAGTCACGAGAAGCAGTTCGGGAATAACTGTTGGTCTTGGGTGGTACCAAGCCCCCAGGTCGTAAGCAGTTGTCAATCATAAAGGGATTGAAAGTTCTTGTTAATTGAATTGATTAAAGAGAATCAACGTTGTCATGCAGAGACTGATACTGTAATTTTTATGAAATTTGGAGCTTTTTTCTGTCTTGCTATCTCTGCAGCCTGATCTAGTTTTAGACTCAGAGAATCACATAGGCAGTGCTTGACTTTTTCCATTCAGCATAGAAAGTTAAGTGAGCTGCTTGATAAAATATTAACGAAATTTGTATGACTTCTTGACTGTTATAAGTGCAGGACATTTATCATATAAGCACCATTTTCCTGAGTTTTGTGTTACTAAATATTTTATCTTACTGCACCACTGTGTAAAATCTTTGAACAGAAAACGCATACCATATATCAGTTAAACCCATTCACGTGTTGTGATAGAATGCCAGTTTAACGCGTCATACATCAGAGTTTGTTCAACAGCTTTTGCGTAAGCCAGAAGCACTTAATAACGGTTGAAGTTAATTTCACCAGTGAATTATAGTTTGAAATTTAAATTATGCAGGTAGCTAAATTCTTAATCCTAAAATTTAAATCCCTTAACTCTGTCTGTACTGTCATCCTGAGACTTTTTAATAGTCATGAAACTGCGTGGGTCTTTACTCAGATTATTTACAAACATTTTCCGGTGCTCAATGACACTTAAGTCTATTGGAGTGAAGTACCATAAACAACTTTTCTTATTACACTGAGTAAGACTTAATTTCCAGAATAGTCTGTCTATACTTCTGTCCTCCTCATACAATCTTAATAACTGTGAAATAAGTTGTAAATCGCAAAAATAACTCATCTCTTTTATTTCACTGGAAATATGGCTGAACTTAATATTTCTTTCTGTTTTTTTTCTTTTTAATCTATTTATTTATTTATTGATGGCTGCGTTGGGTCTTCGTTGCTGCGCGAGGGCTTTCTCTAGTTGTGGCGAGCGGGGGCCACTCTCGTTGCGGTGCACGGGCTTCTCATCACAGTGGCTTCTCTTGTTGCGGAGCATGGGCTCTAGGCACGCGGGCTTCAGTAGCTGTGGCACGTGGGCTCAGTAGTTGTGGCTCACGGGCTCTAGAGCGCAGGCTCAGTAGTTGTGGCACGCAGGCTCAATAGTTGTGGCTCGCGGGCTTCAGTAGTTGTGGCTTGCAGGCTCTAGAGAACAGGCTCAGTAGTTGTGGCACACGGGCTTAGTTGCTCCGCGGCATGTGGGATATTCCCGGACCAGGGCTCAAACCCGTGTCCCCTGCATTGACAGGCGGATTCTTAGCCACTGGGCCACCAGGAAAATCCCTCTTTCTGTTTTTTTAAAACCGAAAGTTCTGCTAATGAAAATTGGGAAAGGGAAGACATGTTATTTTAACTCTGTGTCCTTTATCTTCAGTGATGGAATCCACTGACGGTTACTCTGTAAACAGCAACTTTGCAAAATCATTTATTATGATCTTAAAAAGAGGTAGAGAGGAGAGATGCCAGAATTTTTAAAAATCACCACTAGATAGATGTGGAAGTGTGACACCAAGGATTATTTTACAGATGTGATAGGGTGAACTTGAAAGAGATTGAGGCAAGGGTGTTGAGATCGTTAGAGCCAGAGCATGTTTCGGAAACTCTTTCAGTTAACGGCAACTCATGTGACTCCTAGTTGATTAGTTGCATTAGCTGATTGAAGTAGAGTGGAGAAGAGCCACGGAGGTCGACGGGCCTGATCTACAGACTCCCAGGTGTCATCAGCAAGGTCAGCAGGCGTGTGGGGAGGCGCACAGGCCACCTCGGTGGCACCGGTTTCCCGCAGCCCAGAAAAGCACCCGTGCTGGTTGGGGCCACGTGTGCATGTGTGGACGCGTGTGATGGCGTTGTCACTCACCCCCTGGGCTGCTTGGCACTGATAGCGTTCTTCCTGTTCTGTGGCTTGTTTCTTTTTTTTTTTTTTTTTTTTGTGGTATGCGGGCCTCTCACTGTTGTGGCCTCTCCCGTTGCGGAGCACAGGCTCCGGACGCGCAGGCTCAGCGGCCATGGCTCACGGGCTCAGCCGCTCCGCGGCGTGTAGGATCTTCCCGGACCGGGGCACGAACCCGTGTCCCCTGCATCGGCAGGCGGACTCGCAACCACTGTGCCACCAGGGAAGCCCTTTTTGTATTTTTTTTGTTTGTTTCTTTTTTATTGTCAAAGTTAAAGCGAGTTGAGATGACTCAGGGGCTAGTGGAGACTGGCTCAAGAGAGAGAGGATGGTGAAGAGGGGGAGCCCGGACTAGAGAAATCCTGAGGAATTGGCCGAGGACATGGACCAGGCAAGTCCCAGCTGACCGTTAACATAGACAGAAATTCCACCTGCGAAAATGCCAGTGAACGTCGTCCTTCTCCTCATGTGCCTCAGACATTTCAGATGAGGGTTGCTAGGGAATGGCCCGAGTTTGGGTTTTGTTTCGCCCAATTTGAAGAGATGGCAGCCTGATTGATCTCTCCCCAATGTCGAGGTCCCCTGAAGCCTGACTTCGTGTGTTGACAGCAGTTGAAATGGTTCCAGAGCACTGGGCTGGGATTCGGGATCCAGGTTCTCCAGGGCCATGCCCCCAGCCATGATGGAACCTTGGACGTGCCTTTTAGATGTGCAAGAATCCTCTCCCAAGTCTGAAACGTGAAGGGTTGGAAGAGGTTTCTGGGCCATTTGGTTGTTGAAGTTTCTGTGCTAGCTTCTCTCGAGGCTGCATTTAGTACTTGGGGTCAGGGGCTCGAGCCTGGGAAGCGTCAACATCTTCCTCTCCATGGTGGGTGACCGTCCCACCCACCAAATGAACATGCTGTTTCCCACCTTCCCCACCCAAACCTCCTGCACTAACCTCCCTTGCATGACCTAGCGTCTGGCATACGGTAGGCGCTCAGAGCGATTTTATCGAGCGATGGGTCTTGCTTACTGTTGGAAGGTGCTCTTGCCCTTTCTTTCATGCTCATGGATTTCTGAGGCTCCCAGTGTCGACTGTTAGCTGGTGGTAGGCATCACAGTCACTAGACCCCTCTTCTGTGGTTGACGCCTAAAATTTCTATTCATGAAAGATGCATCCACTAGATTAAAACTTTTAAATGTTGTTAATGCTTTACATATTTTTAATTAAAAAAATTATTTTTACTAGTTTTAATTAAAAAACATTTTTTTGAAGTGTAGCTGATTGACAGTGTTGCATGCATTTCAGGTGTACAGCAAAGTGATTTGTTAATGCTTTTTCGCAGGGGACTTGCCCCTCAGAATAAGCCAGAGCTACAGAAAGTGATGGAAAAGAGAAAACGGGATCAAGTAATAAAGCAGAAGGAAGAGGAGGCGCAAAAGAAGAAATCTGACTTGGAAATAGAACTATTCAAACGACAGCAGAAGTTGGAGCAGGTAGGGGTGATTGGGGTGAAAGGTGTTTTTTCGGTTGTCGTCGATTAAGGGGCCCAATATATTGATTTGGTACATTTGTATCGCAATATGATTGCCATCGTAGTGCTAACTCACACCTCTGCCGCATCATATAATTATCATTTCTTCTAGTGGTGCGGACAGTTAAGTTCTAGTCTCTTAGCAACTTTCACGTTTATAATCGTTTTGTTGTCGATAATCCCCGTACTGTGTACTAGGTCTCCAGGACTTACTTCTCTGCTAGTTGCGAGTACGTACCCTTAAATAGCATCTTTCGCATTCCCCTAGGTAGTCACCATTTTATTACGATTTCACTGTTGTTAGATTCCACATGTGAGAGAGATCATACAGTACTTGTCTTTCTCTGACTTATCTTGTCCTGAGAAATAAAGGGTGCTGGAACAAGCAGAATTTCCCAGACACGTCGGATGTAAATGTTTTTATACCATGAAAGGAAAAGCTGAGACAGGTGTCCGCAGATGGACTAAAATACACTCAAGATAAAGGGAAGGATTCTGTTGAGGACCTAGAAGGGATTAGGAGGCAAAGCCAAAACCAGGGAATATCACAGAATGCACAGCCCGGTGCTGGGAGCTCAAGCACTTGAGTGAAGTTCAGCTTCACTCAAGCCTGTGGAGCAAGTGCGTGTTGCCCTCGGGTCCTGTTTTAAGTCTTAGCCTTAATCTCAGGCTCTCGTCATCCCTCGGTATTTCAGCAACAACCATCAGCTGCTGTTCCTATGCAGAATTCTTACCCCAGCACCTAGATCCAGCCACATATGTCAAGATATAAATAAATTTAAAGCGGAGACCAGGAGAAACTTCCTTCCGTTGGGAAATGAAGTTGTTAGGGACTTTGGAAAGAGGAACAGCGTTTTTGGAAAGCCTCTCCGTTTGTAAATAATTTGTAAATAATTTTCCTGTTTCTGAATTCTGTTTAGCTTGAACTTGAGAAGCAGAAATTGCGAGAAGAGCAAGAAAATGCCCCAGAGTTTGTGAAGGTTAAAGGCAATCTCAGAAGAACAGGCCAAGAAGTGGCGCAAGCCCAGGAGTCGTAGGTCCAGGCTGCAGAGACCGCGCACCAGCCCAGCGCACACAAAAAGTGTGTGCAGGGCCCTCCCCAGTACTTAACCTCAGGGCCAAAGCCCCTGGAGAGAATCCCAGCCAGCAGAGAACTGTTACTTTGAAAAGAGTTTTGGTTTTGGTTTTCCTACCATCCGGGTTGGATCGGTTACACCTGTGACTGTTGCAGTTCCTATTCGCCAAATGAAGGACGTTGCCCAGCACTTAAGTTGGGATAATGGACCTGTGTGTTCAAAGACTTAAAAAATAACAACAACAAGAAGAAAAGGAAGAGGACACTGGCATAAATTCCTGAGAGTTGCACTACTTGGTTTTTCTTTCAAGCCAAGTTTAGTGGGGCACAGAGCCTTTTTTCTTTTCAAATGTAAAGAAAATGTGTTTCGTTCTTCCTTTAGTTACCCATTCAGTAATTTAGATCGCGCAGAAATGCGTTTGATCTGTTATATCCACTGTTTGTAAATTCTGTTTTCTTGTCTATTTACACTTTCACCCACGTTAGGCTTAACACCAGAGAATGTTAATATTCATGTTGAACACAGTTCTTACCTTTGTCGGCATTAAGATTCAGAAATAGGGTGAGGAACTTTAAAAATATGGGAACAAAGAGATACATAAACAAGACTACGTAAACGTCTGTCTTGATCTTATTTCCGTTCCTGTTGGTTCCCTGATGCTTCACGGTGACCTTCTACTTCAAGGAAGGTCCATCATATAAATCCATGTCTTGCTTTGATAACTGTTAGGGAGTTGGTTTTGTTTTATTTTGTTGTTAAGTTTCTTGCTCAGCCACGCCTTTTATGTGAAATAATCTCCCACTCCTTCGAGGAATAAAAACTAGTCCGTATAACCCAACCTCAGTGTCAAAAGTAGAGGGTCCAAATCTTTTGGTTTCTCCTGAGAGCAGTATGGGGAAAGCTCCCATGTGGAGCTGTGAAGGAAGAGTTCTCTGGGTGTTTTAATGTGAATCAAATGTAGATTGGTCTCAGGGAGGCCCATTTGGAAGATATATAGCATTTATACATTTTTAATATTATTTGAATCCAACCTTTGAAATTTTCTGATTAATGATCACCTAGCTCTTTGCCCTTTTTTCTTGTGAAGAAAGGCTAGTTCACCACTGCCTTAGTGATGGTGATGCATTGGTAAGGATGATGTTGTGACTACTGTTGATCTCTCAGGAACAGCTGAGGGGAAGGGGAGGCTGCTCAGTTGGTGCTCTCCAGCTGGCATGCTGTACTCCACGCGTGAACCCTGCGTTACCAACTACAGCCAGATTCTTAACGCGAAATCCCTTTTCTATTGCCGGGATGGGCAGGGGAACGTTCTGCTTGGGGTGGTCTAGAAGAATTTGTGTGGATTCAGTATGTTCTTTGTAGAAACGGTTCAGCTGGTAATTCCTACATTGAAGGCTCTTTTTTTTTTTTTTTTTTTTTTTTTGCGGTACGCGGGCCTCTCACTGCTGTGGCCTCTCCCGTTGCGGAGCACAGGCTCTGGACACGCATGCTCAGCGGCCATGGCTCATGGGCCCAGCCGCTCCGCGGCATGTGGGATCTTCCCGGACTGGGGCACAAACCCGCGTCCCCTGCATTGGCAGGCGGACTCTCAACCACTGCGCCACCAGGGAAGCCCTGAAGGCTCTTCTTATAATTTCTTTCAAGAGTCATAGAAAGCTGGATCCCGAGCTTTTGAATCCTTAACAAGCCTAAGTAGAAAGTAGCTTTCTATGGGAATTCTGTAGTTTTCATGGTTGGTGATTAGGCTCCTGTCCACCCCTAATGTGGACAGGACAAAAGTAAATGCATAGATAATATACTGCTAGTCATAGAACATGTTGATTACACCTGAAATGGATTATTTCTCTCATCAGCAAGTATTATTTGAATAAAATATGAGGTGCTTAAGGTACATTGTTGCTCTATCATAATTTCCTTTTGAAGGATGGAATGGTAACTATTTTTTTCCATCCTTCTTCCTTTTCAGAGAGGAAAGAGCATTAACCGATCATCTTGAAAGTACGTTTCTGATTGTACGTTGACTACAGTTCTGCCCCTGTGCATGTGGACTAGTGATGCCATTTGTAAAATGAAGATTCAGGAGTAGCTCATAGCCTTGAATCCAACCGGATATGTAAGATCTTTAGATTCTGTATCCTTGAAGCAATTCTGCCACTTGATAAAATTCTCAAGGGCCCTAACAGGCTCCTTTAGAAAGACCAATTCTGTTCCTAGAATTTACCTAGAATGCATTCTTCACTGGGAAAAAATAAATTCCAAGAGCGTTTCCCTCCCAGTCTCACTCACAAATTATTTGCAAAATTATTAGTGGTTAGTAGTCCAAGGTTTGGCCAAAAGAAGACTTGTAAATAGTGTCAAGTGATGTCTCCTCACTAAACAGTGGAATGTACAGATAGAGAAGCTCTTTGAAATTGCCAGGTCAGCTCAGCTTATAAGCCTGAGTTTAAAAAGGCGTCATTCTCCCTCCACACTTTAATACTGTACAGTCCAAACCCCTAGGACTCATGAACATCCAAGCAGTTTTGTGCTTTGAGCCAATTTTTGAGAAAAATGGCTCCGTTTTTCCACTCTGCGGTTTTCTTAAAATAGCTTCAGTGTTTTCTAGTCTCCGAGTAGTGTTGCTTTCTAAGCTATCACAGTTGACTTTATTCTTCTACTCTGAAAAATTCTGACTTGTTTGAGTGTATATAATATATATAAAGGGAGCCTTAATGGATTTGTTTTCATAATTTAATATTTTTTGTATTTGCTCTTGTATAATTGTTTTTAATGGAAAGTATTACAGAATTGAGGGTGGAATTCTTAGAACCAAAGTTATTCTTAATAAAAATCACCACACGCTTGGACCATGCATCCGTGTTTGGCTGATGTGTTTAAGACGGTTGTGTGGAATTGGAGGGGAGCGGGTGCTGTGTTCAATTCCAGGATTAGAAGGTGGTTCGAGGGTTTCCCTCTGACGGCCTTCCCCCCAAATCAGTTATGTCCTCTTGCCTTGTGTCAGTCAAGGCTGGTGATTTATTCTGTCAAGCAAATTCATGCTAAGGTATTATGCTACACCTTGCTTAGAATATATGGTATTTTAGCAACAGCCATCCGTTCTACAGATCAAAGTATTCTGAATTTTAGGTAGCTTGGTAGGACAGTGGGAGATATATTTTGGGAAGGGCTGTTTTTTAGTGCTTGTGAGCACATGTGACATGTCATAAGTATGACCGTGAGATTATTTTGCTTATTCAGCTAAATTAATTTCATCCTCAAAGAAGTCACTTTGGGAAGCCGTACACATGACTGCATTATACTGTTGGTAGAAATAGCTTGGAGAGTGAAGTTTCTATACTTTGTCCTTATTTTCCACCCCTAAATTACTACTCAGCTTAGCCACCCAACTCCTAAGGTCTTTGGACTCTTGAAAAATTAAATCTACTCAGAGCAGTGAAGATTTGCTATGTCTAGGGTTTATACCATGAACTCCAAAGACCAATGAAGAAGGTGGGCTCCAAAAATAATTTGAAGAGTGGCTACATCCTTGGAATAACAAGGCAATTTTCCAAGGTGACAGTTTTGAGGCTGTCAGTCCATTTCATTGGACCACTGTATGTTCCCTACAATAGTAGTCATAGACTTGAAAGAAGACAGAGGTCAATTAATATGTTTGGTAAGACTTAAAATGCTACAGTACAGCTAAAAGAAGTATTAGAATACTACTTCCAGGCTTACATTTACTAGTATAATGAAAAATGAAGTGTTTTATTCTAAGGTTTTAGGGTAAATAAAATCTTTATGAGCTAGCCTCACAGTCTCACAATTATAATTTCTACTTTTTTTCCCCAGGTGAGAAAATGCAGTCTGATTATCAGTTGGGGATGTTGTGGAACATCTTCCCAATTGCCCTTAGATTTCCCAGCAAGATGGTAATGCCAACCAGAGTCTGGTATGCCTTATCGATATATAATTAGTAGGATCATACTGGGAATTTTTTCTACTACGAATCATCAAGTGAATTCTTTGAGACGTTTGGTTCTGTATTGTCTTGAACATACTGTTGTGTTCTTCTAAATTTGTTATTTCTATGCTCATGCCTCCTTTTCCACTTGGTTATTATGTGTGACCATTGCTGATGACTACTCTTCTGTGCTGTGGTTTCCAGTGTGAGCCAACAAACCCAATTGTCTTATCAGCTGGTGAATGGATAAGCAAAATATGGTATGTCCATGCAGCGGAATATTATACAGCCATGAAAAGGAACATAGTACTTATACATGCTTCAGTATGAACAAACCTCAGAAACATTATGCTAAATGAAAAGAGGCAGACACAAAAGACACATAGTGTACAGTTACATCCATATGCAATGTTCAGAGTAGATAGAACTATAGGGACAGAAAGTGGAATAGTGGTTGCCTAGGGCTGGGGGTGGGTATGGTGAATGACTGCACATGGGCATGAGGTTTCTTTTGGGGGTGATAGAAATGATTTAAAATAAAATTGGGGTGATAGTCATACAACTCTTTAAATATACTAGTAATCATATAAACATAAATCTATTAATACCTTAAAATGGGTAACTTTTATGGGATGTGAGTTATACCTCAGTCAAGCTTTTAAAAATGTACATATCCTTTGAGTGCACAATTAGAGTTCCAGGAATTTGGCCTTCAGAAGTATTTATCTGCACGAAGATTGTTGTTCAAAGATACTGCAGCATTTCTCATAATTTCTCAACCCAACTATATTTTAGTAGTTTACTAGATGGAGTATAATACATCTGTATTTCTTATTATGGACTATAATGCATATCTTTTAAAATAATAAGGTATTATTATTTTATTTTACAGAAATAAGACTTTGAAGCTATACTATTATATAAAAAAGCAAGCTACAGAACAACACATGTAATATAATCCCATTTACATGAAAAAATTAAAAGTGTATCCATACATCTATATAAATGCTTATGGATAAGACGGGACGTTTACCTATCGTGTAAACAGTGGTCACTTCTGGGGAAGGGAAAGGAATTGGGGTCAGAAATAAAGGGGAGGATTCCTAGTTTAATTTGTGTATTTTTATATTTTTAATATTTTACACAATTAAAATGTGTTCTTGACCTATCGGTGTTTAAAAGGGCATAAGAAGCAAAGAAAAAGCTTGGGGAAAAAAATGTGTGCTTCATACAAAATCATCTCTTAAAAATGAAATGATATTCATGTCATAATTATTTATGTGTTGAGCGCATGTATGGTGAAAAATTACAACAGAATGATTTCAGCATTTCCAAAAAGCAAAGTAAAAGTGAATCCGTTTTAAGAAACTGTCAAGAATCCAATTCTTTTAAGCACACAGACCTGTAATTGAAGCAGAATCAAAGGAAAAGAGGAGCCAGGGAAGGAATAAAGGGAAGCAAGGACTCCAGAATGGCAGTGAGGAACGTATCAATTCTTTGTCGGCCCCCCAGTGATGAACCAGAGACCTAAGCCGGGGCTCCTTGTAAGAGCTCCAGCTGTAGGCTTCACCATGAAAACAACTCTGCCCTTTAAATGTTTCCTCTGCTACTGGAATTTAAGGTAGTGTGGCTACAATATTGGTTTTTCCTACTGTTGTTTTTGTTGGCTGAGGTCAAGGGGACTGGAAACGTGGGGACATGCAGCTTGGTAATGAATTACTGATACCCTGTGCACACAGTGCCTTGGGGGAGCTTTAGGTTGGCCTATCACAGTCTTCTTGGGACGTATTCTCTCTTGGATGATAGTGAAACTTCTGTCTACCTTCTCCCTTGCTTCCAGGTGAAGCCTTCATCCTATTACTAAGAATATTTTATTTCTCTTTCGGTTTCTTCTGGATGAAGGAGGGTTACGATTAAAGCTTAGACTCAGCCATAAAAAAAGAATGAAATCATGCCATTTACAGCAACATGGATGGACCTAGATATTTTCATACTAAGTGAAGTAAGTCAGACAGAGAAAGACAAATATTATATGATAACACTTAACACGTAGAATCTAAAACTTAGTACAAATGAATCTATATACAAAACAGAAACAGTCTCACAGATGTAGAAAACAAACTTCTGATTACAAAAGTAGAAGGGGGAGAGGGATAAATTGAAACATGGGAGTAACAGATGCACAGAATCATATATAACATAGATAAACGACAAGGATCTATTATTTAGCACAGGGAACTATATTCAATATCTTGCAATAAACTATAATGGAAAAGTATAGAAAAAAGATAGCGATATATACATATATACGTGTAACTGAATCACTTTGCTGTGCATCTGAAACTAACAATATTGTACATCAACTATACTTCAATAAAAATAAATAAGTAAAATTTTAAAAAATGATTTAAGCTAGCCAAAAAAAAAAAAAAAAGATTTTGGCTAGCCAAAAGAGGAGCTAGCCAAGAACTGGAGAAATGCTGGCCTTTTACAAAGGGCTAATAGGTGCTGGGATGGAGGCTGGCTTAGAATAGAATTTACGTCAGAGAATGTAGGGTGCAGCGTCAATTGTCCTGACTTCACTGTTGAAGTGGGAGGTGCGATCACATGGGTGCCACCTTGGTCATTTGCCCACAGTTATTTACTCATTCAAGAGGTTCCAGGAAACCATCACACCTGTGTCAGCCACGTACCAGTGAAGAGGGGGCAACACGATCAAAACATCTACTGCAAACCAGGGGGGCAAAATCTTACACAGTGAACTGAGAACCAGAGTCGGGTTCATGGATAACCTCTTTAGGGCTGGTAGCCAACCTAGGGCCTTCATGAGGAGAAAATTCACTGTGTAAACTCAAATGAGCGAAGGCAATTTTCTGGTCAAAACTTGTGAATTGGCTTTAACTTGATGAGCTGGTTGTCCCCATTTCTCTTTCCTTCCTTAGTGATTTCAGTGTTTCTCAAAGATGCCAGATCAGTCAACTGAAAGTACTTAACCGAAGATGTTTACAAGATATCTTGCTAGAAGCTGGTTCCAGCCCGTGGGGTGTTTGTAATCTTGTTCAGAGACAAGACATTGCGTAGGATGTAACAAATAATAACAAGCATTAAATTGAATGAAACGCCACAAGAACGCAGAGAAGATAAGACCTATAGTATAACAAATTTAGAAAAGAAAAGAAATGCACTAAATCGTGGTTTTACTGCTACGTAGATGCTCTCATAAATGTTCTCTGAAGGGAAGCAGTAGAAGGGAACAGTTCAAGTGATGTTTTAAATGAAATGCGCATCTTACTGATCCTTGATCTTCCTTTTTGCTTCACAGACTCTTCCAGGAATAAGACTGGACAGTTTGAAAACCCAGGTTTTTATGAATATCAGTAATAGGAGAGTGGAGTGTGGCGAGGAGAGCACAGCAAGTAAACTCACAGGCCCGCCATGCACAACAGCTCGTAGGGTTGCCAGGTAACGTCTGACATTATTTCCAAAGAACTTCCTGAGGTACTTAAGGTTAGGCTGTGGGTGAGTATATTTTGCTTCCTAGCATGAACCCTGAAGAACTGTGCAGTTTGCGGTGACATGATTAATACCAAACAAGTGGCAAGCTGTTCCCACGTGCCTGGAGTGGGCACACAGGAATGAATGGCACTCCGGGGAAGCACACAGTTCCTCTCCAGGCTGTTTGTCCGCTTTTTATCACAGTGCTCAGTGACGGGGCTACAAAATCATGTTCAGTCCCTGTTGTTTTGGGGCTTAAAATCTAATAAGGTGCCAAATATTATTCAAAGAATCACACAAACAGAATGTGACAACTGTGGTGTGTGCTATGAAGGCCCCCCAAAGAAGCAGGAGACCAGGCAGTGAGGGTGAATCCACAGGTCCATTTGCACCGACAAATCTAGCCAATTAGAAACTACTAGAAAGACAGAAAGATCGCGCCAAGTCTGAGTAGAACAAGATCGAACGCATGTAATTGCTCTTTCTCTTCCACACTTTATTCTTCGGGCAAGGACATTTAACCCATAATCCAAGACTTGGATGATTCCAAATGTAGGCTGTTTATTTACTCGTACTGATAAGCTATTCATCTTAGAGATAAGTCCCCTCCTCCCTCATTCTCAACACAACTCATTAACTACACCCCCACCCCTTCTCACAGAGTGAAACAGAAAAGACATTTTAAGGCTGATCAAACATTATCCAGCCAGGTGAGTTCTTTTCTGCAAACCTGCAACTTTGAGGCTCTCATGAATCCCCTTGCGGGGTTGGAGGTGATGCCTTTCTTTACCGTATTTTCCCGAATGGCCTGCTTCGTACACAAGATCTCAGGGAATCCGGCCCACATGGTATCGATCCAAGCTGTGCTGGCTTTTTCTGCAGTGCTGCCTCATTTTCCTCTTGTCTTATTTGACCCGTGGTGGCTTTCGGCTCTGGGTATCCAGTGTTGCACCTTCCTGTTCTTTGATGGGGGATGGGCATGGGGACCCAGGGGGAGCCCAGGGAGGGAGCCGTGAGGTGGAGGCGTGGTCAGCCCAGGAATGGAGAGGAGACCCCTTGTTTCCTGAGTCCACCCTCTCCTCTCACAAGGAGTCATTTATTGAGCGCCTGCTGTATGCTAGCCGGCATGAAGGCTGAACGTGAGTAGGGTACAGTCCCCATTCGGAAGCTTATGCCCCTTCGAGGCCCTTCGAGTAAACAAGTGTCCCCAACATGAGAGGAACCTCCCATATGTTGACCTTGACAGACGTGGATACAGAAAATGATGTAGGAGCCGCAAAAGAGCAATTTATGGTTTTCTAAGAGAGTATGAGGGAAGGTCAAATCCAGGTGTCACAAGAAAGTACCACGGTCTTGTCTGTGTCACCATAGAGACACACCTGTAGGCTCACACACACGTTTCTATAAGAGCAAAACGCAGTGATCCAAAGCCATTGGCCAATTCCCGGGCCTCCGTGCTTCCTTTCCCCAGCTTGAAACTAACTGTTGGACTCATTCTCACTGGCTGACAGTACGAACCAGGAGGTATTTGGAGATCTCTGCCTTCAGTAGAAGGTGTGAGCGTGTGTGTGCATGTGTATGTCAGAGATGACATTCACATTGGATGTCGCTTTGGCATTTTGGGGAAACTCGAGTGGGCAACAGAGTGCGGTTAGGAGCCCAGGTTCTTGTTCAAATCTCAGCCCCACCACTTTTCTAGCTTTGCAGTCCTGGGAAAACAAGTTCTGTGGCCTCAGTTTCCTCCTCTGAAAAATGGGCATAATGAACATATCTGCCTCACTGAGTTGTTGCATGAGTTACAGGAGTCGACGCATGTGAAGCCCATAATAAACATTAGCGGCTGTTATGGTTGCTGCCCCGTTCTTTGTGTCTGTTGTCTCCAGCTTGTATTTGTGAGCCCGTGCGGGCTCCGTCAGCAGAGGCCTGTGTGGGCCGGAATGGCTTCAGGACCGTGCTGCTCACAGAACCAACGCCCAGTGCCCGGGCAATCCTGGTACGGGACCCTCTGCCTCGTGGTGTGACTTAAAGCCACAACACCTACCTGCTCCCGAATTCCTCTTCCAAAAGCCTATAGCATTAATCTTTAAAATCCTGACCACAGTTTACCTCCATGAAAGTTCCAACGTGCCGTCACCTGGGGAGAGAGAACAGTTACCCGCTGCTGCCTGGCACAGACACCTCGATGCACCTCAAGCACTGGGAACAGCCAGGACGGTCCCTTTGGGCTGGGGAAGAAAGGAGACAGGCCGGGCCTGAGCAGGGGGGCTTGCGGAAGCCGAGCAGGAACCCCGAGGATCTGGGAGAAGGAGGGCGGTTGTGATGGATGGTGCTGGGGCAAAGGCGTACGGGGCTTGGGGGTTTGTGTTTGGGGCATATTGCTGGTGCATAATAGGTGCTCAATAAATATTTGCCATTGAAAGATGGGGCCTGGAAAGAGGCAGTGTGGGCACTGGCAGGCGTGGGCTGTCTCCAGTGTGCCCAGGGCTGGCCCAGCTCAGCAGACATCAGGGGGCCAGGAAGGGAGGCGCGTGGGAGGGGTCGCCGGCCCATTCTAAGGCCCAGGGACTCCTCTGTCCCTGCTACCCCTTCTCACCACGGAAGGACCCTGATTCAGAGGCTTCTAGGAAGCAAGGCTTCCCTGCGGGGCATCTTCAGTGACAAGGCAAGGCAACCACGAGAAACGTCTTTGCAAGAGGAAGGTTGGTGATCTCAGGTTTCTGGATTTGATCCTTTCTGCTAGGCTGCTTTAATCTGCAGAATTAAGTGGTCATGAGGCTTAAATAAAATAATAAAAATCAGGCCCTAGCTTAGGGCGCAGTCTCTATAGATACCCCTCACGGAGGGGCCGGTTGCCATCGTTGCTGCCCTCAAAGGCTTAGGGCGCAGCCTCTATAGATACCCCTCACGGAGGGGCCGGTTGCCATTGTTACTGCCCTCAAAGGCTTAGGGCTCAGTCCCTATAGATACCCTTCACGGAGGGGCCGGTTGCCATTGTTACTGCCCTCAAAGGCTTAGGGCGCAGCCTCCATAGATACCCTTCACGGAGGGGCCGGTTGCCATTGTTGCTGCCCTCAAAGTGGTGCAAGATGCTGGCATCTAGTGTGCATCAGCAGGAGAACTTTAAATTTTTAATTGAAATTGGAATTAATGAATCTACTGTTATTTTTATTATTATTTCCTCTGTAGGCCTTAGAATTCTTTTTCAGAATATTCATCTTCTGTTCTTGATCTTAGGTGAACTAATGTAAATCAAACACGTCCATTTGTTATGCTGGCCTCCTGCACACAGAGTAAACAGTCCTCTCTTCTGGTTCCAGAGCTGCCTCTCCCTGTGGGGCAGTGGACGAGTCCCTGAGCCTCTGGATGTGCTATGTTTCTTATCCGTAAAATGGGCTAACTGGACTTTTCCTGTCCACAACTGAGTGTGAGAAGCCCAATTTCACCCGTTCATTCATTCATCCGGCCAATCCAGGGTGGAGTCCGCTGAGTACCAGCCCGGAACCCCCCTTGAGTAAGGAGGGTGCAGGGCTGCCCTCCGGGAGCCGGTGTTCCAGGGAGGAAATAGATTCACACACAAAATGAACAAACCATGGAACCATTTCTCACGCAGACTCTCTTCCTCCATTCTTTGCTTCCAACCTTTTTCCTTTCCTAATACTAAAATTCTTTCCTGACACACAACTCTGAACATCACCGCCTTGCTCAGAAACTGTCTCCCTTGTCAATATAATAGAGTCCCGTTTCTCTCTCCTGGAAGTCTCTCCATCCTGGCCGCTCCATCGGGCTACTTCCAGTGTTTTGAACTCATAGCAGGTGAATTTTGCCAGTCGTCAGGTGTTCCGCTAAGTGCTTTATCTGTTAATCTTCACCACAACCCAAGAGCTACGTCCTATCATCACCCTCTGCTTATCTGTGGGGAAACTGAGGCAGAGAGAGGCCAAGGACCTCACCTGAGGCCACACAGCTAGTAAACAGAGGTCCCTGGAGCTCAGACCCAGGTTCCCTTGATGGCAAAGCCCGTGCCCTTAGCCTCTGTGTCACGCTGCCACCTAGCTTCCTGCTTCTGCAACTCTGCTCTCCCCACATCGGGTGTACTGGCCATCTGGTGAAATCTCACCAATTACTCGTGGTTCAGCTCAAAAATCCTGACCACCAGGCTACCCCTCACATCCATGGCCCTGCTTGGCTCCCCCCAGCCCTAGAAGCGTCCCTACCTGGGTCAGGCTCTGTCACGCACGATGGAGCTTGTACTCGTTTGCCTCGACACATTACAAGGATCTCATCAACGTCTGCGGTGGCCTGAACTAAACACAGTTTTGCTGAATTGCAGTAAATGAACAGCATGGGAGAAAGTGCCCTGTACACTGTAAAACACCAGAGAAACGGAAGTCAGCAGATGCTTTTAACATTTCTTTATAAAATGTAAACCAATATAGAATATGAAACGTTCATTTGTCCCTGAGCATGTCTTGGTTTTGAGTTTAGGCCACTTTCTATTACAATTCAGGATTGCTTCTGCCATTTGAACCAGGGGTCACTACACCGGAAGGTGTTTGCGTTACTGAGAAAGAGACTTGAAACTATCCCTGCGCAGACCTTGCACAAAGGCAAGCTTAACCCTCCTGACAGAACTTTAAGTAGCTTCAGTGCAGTGGCTCCAATTAGGGGAAAATCTCACCAGGTAATGGATGGGACCCTGGCCTAGGATCAGGCACTTGGTTCTGTCTGGGCCTCTGCCCCTCACTGGCTGTACCTTACTAAACTTCTCAGTGGAAAAAGGGAGCTCCCCAAATAAGTTCTGAGGTCTCTTCCAATCCTAGGGTTCTTAGATTCAGATCTTGGCTCTGAAGCCGCATTTCTTGGAGTCATTTAATGGATTTTGGAAAAGCAGTTTCCTTGCCTATAAATTGGAGCTGGCCTAAACTATCAGGAAATTGTGGACATTGCAGAGAAATATGTATGGAAATTGCCCTTGCAATTAAAAATCTAATAAATGGAGGGAAGAAGAAAGGAGCACAGCGTGTTGTCAGAGGTAAGTTTAAAAGGACGGCTCCCCGTGGCGGCCAATTTTCTCTTTTTAGAAGATGAGTTAAGTACATGAAACCTGGAATATCTTTTTCTTTGGAGTGACAAGCTGAGATTTACATAGTCTGTGACATTAGAAACTACGTCCCTGTTCTGTAAGTAAGATTGTCTTCCCCTTTCTCTGGTTGTCACGTTCTCTCATTTCTGGGCGGATCTGTCTGATCTTCCTGAATAATAGTTCCAGACTCAAAAACTAGCAAGCTTAACACCTTTTGTGGCTGCTACTGAAAATTGCTTTATATGAAATAATTTGGGATCAGGGAGAAAAATATAACATTAAAAAAACCAAAATTTTCTTAAATAATATAATATGCTTTAAAGAAATTAAATAGTGATCAAAAAAAATCTTAAAAGTCCAGGCATAGATAGCCTCAAAGGCAAGTTCTATCAGATAGTTAAATTTTTAACTAAATCAATTTTACACAAACTATTCCTGAGCACAGCAAAAAAGCGAACACTCTCCAACTCAGTTTATGAGGTTTCCAAAATCTTGATTAAAAAAAAAGGACAAGTAGGAGACAGGAAAATTACTGGCCAATAACACTTATGATCATCGACGCAAAAATTCTATACAATATATTGGCAAACTAAATCCAGCAACATATTAAAAGGATAATATGTCATAACCAATTTTGTTTATTCCAGGAATGCAAGGCTAGTTTGACTACAAACATTAATTAAAGTAATTTTCTAAATTATCATATAAAGGGAGAAAAATCATAGCCAAGGAAAGGGGATCAGTCTAGGAAGCTTAGCCCTACCAGATATCAAGGCATAGTATAATACTCTAATAGTTAAGATTGTGTGGTATAGATGTAGAAAGAAAAAATTAAACAATGGAACAGAACGTGGTCCAAAACCCAGATCTACACAGATATTATCATTGTGTATACAACACAGGTGACATTGCAAATCTGTGAGGGAAGAACTGACATTTTAATAAATGTTACTGAAATGATGATTTATCCAGATGGGGAAAGAATGGATTCTATATCACACCATACAAAAAAATTAATTCCAGGTGGATTAAAGAACCTAAATATGAAAGCAAAGGTATAAAGCATTTATAAAAGAATATTTTGAGGACTTTCGAATAAAGAAACATTTCTTAAGATAAAAATTGTAAGAAAGATATTAGCAAAGTAATAATTGACAAAGGACTCACATCCAGAATATATAGAGAAAACTTATCAGTTAATAAGACAAAGAACCCAATAGAAAATTGGGTTATAAGATGTCGACAAATATTGCACAAAAGAAGGAAAACTCAATGGCCAAAAAAAGTGTGAAGGATGGTCAGCCTCATTAATAATTATAGAAATGCAAATTAAAGCCATAGTGTAATACCAGTACATTCACACCAGATTTAAAATTTTTAAACAACTGACAATTTCATGTGTTGGAAAGAATGTGGAACAATTAGAACTACTGGGGGTGGGAATAAATATTGCTGCCGCACTTTGGAAAACACCTGTATGGACATTGCATTAGTTTTCTAATGCTGTGTAACAAAAATCACTACAAATATAGCAGCTTAAAATATCACACACTTATTAGTACACAGCTGTATTAGGCCAGAAGTCAGATGGGCTTGACTGGGTTCTCTGCTTAACTCTCACAAGGCCAAAGTCAAGGTGTCAGAATATATATATTCTTTTCCAGATTCTTTTCCCTTACAGGTTATTACGAAGTATTGAGTACAGTCACCTGTGCTATGCGGTAGGTCCTTGTTGGTTATCCATTTTATATACGCTAGTGTGTATATGTTAATCCCATACTCCTCATTTATCCTTCCCCCCTCCCACTTTACCCTTTGGTAACCATAAGTTTGTTTTCTGTCTGTGGGTCTATTTCTGTTTTGTAAATAAGTTCATTTGTATCATTGTTTTAGATTCCACGTATAAGTGATATCATATGATACTTATCTTTGGTTTACTTCGCTTAGTATGATCATCTCTAGGTCCATCTGTGTTGCTGCAAATGGCATGATTTCATTCTTTTTTATAGCTCAATAATATTCCACTGTGTGTATATATACCATGTCTTCTTTACCCATTCATCTTGTAATGGACATTTAGGTTGCTTCCATGTCTTGGCTATTGTAAATAGTGCTGCTATGTACATTGGGGTGCATGTATCTTTTCGAATTAACCTGGATCACGGTTGCATGAGTATTTGCTTTATAAATATTTACAACACAGACATGTTTTATATACTCTTATATAGTATGAAATATCTCACAATCCATTTTTTCAATGGCAACATATTAATGAAACCTAATGATTGGTGTTGTAAAAAAGCCCTGGTCATCAAGGAAGTGGACACCAGCGTGTCTGGGAAGAAGCAGGAAACCAGGGGCTTTCACAATATGAAGGTCTTGAAAGAAAGGATCTCTCATTTCATCTCCGAGCAGCCTCTCGCTGCCCTGCAATAATATCTTGCCTATCAACCAGCCCTTCCCGGGGGTTCTAGCAACTGCCAATATGCATTGGAGTGAATACAACTTGACTGTTCCGAGGGACAAAGGTGAGATAATTAGGGTGCATTCACATTGCAGCAAAGGAATTTAGATTAGATTTGCTTTACCTGTTAGTTGTTTAAATCAATAGCACTGGCCACCATTGCAATAAATCTGTCTAATGTGTATTGGCCTTACCACGTTTGTCAGTGCAAACCCCAGACCCTGAGGCCTCATCTTCATCTCCTTTTCCTGGCCCCTTATCGGGAAGCTGAGTGAGTACAAGCAACTGTTTGTAGGAAATTTCATTTGGAATTCTCTTAAAAAACCAGATCCCTATAGAAACGGAACAAAGGGAGGTTTTAAGGGGAGGAGAGCTCATGCATAATAAATTATCCTTCACTTTTGCTTTGTAATTTCTTTTGGCCCTAAGCTCTATTTTCATGTCTGCTTTAAATGATGCAGAGATTTGTCTGCCGATGAGGGCTATGGGGGCACTGGAGCGCGAGGCCCTTGAAAAAGCTGGACTCTCCCCTGTTCTTGGAGGAAGAGGCACTTTGGGATGCTCCTACTAGAAATTTGGAAGGAGGGCCTTCAGTGTACAGTTTGGGGAGGTAAAATCCACGCAGCAGTGTCTTAATTCAAGCAGTCTCTTCTATTGATATAAAGGGTTTTACCATTATTTGAACAGGATGGATGTGTTTCTTTGAGAAGAGCACCATGTAAGGGAAGGAATAAATACTGAGTAAGTAAAATTTAAATTTATTCTAACGACAGACTTTATCAGCTCTTTCCCTCCAGACACTGGCCATGCCCCATGTTACTCTGTAGCCCCAGTGCCTGGTGTGGTGCCTGGAGCTGCTGGTGGGCACTCACTGAATCACAGTGAATGAGGTGAACGTTGGGTCCAGCATCCAGGCTTTGATTAGTGCTCTTCCCTGACCACACTTTCAGGATCCCTGTATCACGAGACTTTCCCCCCAGCTTGTTATTCTCTGAATTTTGAATGGAAAAGCAGTCACAGTTTTCTACTGCACCAATCACTAAAGTCATCAGTAACCTGAGGCTGAGTTTCTGGTATTAAGATCTTAAAGACTCAAGACTCTGTTTGCATTTCATTTCATATCTGAAATGAAAAGTTAAGTTGTGCTAACTCGTGTAGAATAGCACATCACATATCTTTTCCCGTAAAATGAGATTATCAAACGAAATGTAAACATAACGGAGGAGCTTAGACGGCCTATCAAGGTAATTTAAAGAGATATCCTGTAGTATTGGGCTCCAAAGCCTTGGATCCCTTCCTTGATGGTTGTCAAAGCCAATTCCTATGTCCTGAGAATGAAAGAAGAGAAGCATCTGTCCACAGAGGTCACTCATCATGTTTCCCAGCCATAAGTTTCTGTGATACAGAACCATAGGAGTAGGAATTTAAGCCAATGTGTAGTTACTGAGAAATAGTTTTTCTTTTTGTTAGGCTGTATATGAAGCTGAGGGATTCTGAAACTGGTCTGTCTGCACTGGCACACAGGCACACAGGTCTGGAGGTCAAGCACAGATGCCCTCCTTAGAAGCACAGAACAAGGGCCTGCTCAGGGTTGTCGCTCTTCTTGGGTTGCCCGAGAAGCTCCCTGGCCCCTCAAACATCAAAGTGCCCAGGAATCGATACCTGTGCTCCCCCTCCCATCAGACCAGGAGCCAAGAGCATCAGTGAGTAAACTTCCTAGAGTGTATAGGAGATGGTCTCTGCTTCCTCCCTCCCTCCCTTCCTTCCCTTCTTTCTTTCTTCCCTCCCTTCTTTCTTCCTTCCTTCCCTTCTTTCTTCCTTCCTTCCTTTTCTTTCTTTCTTTCCTTCCTTCCTTTCTTTCCCTTTCTTTGGTCCTTCCTTCCCTTTCTTTCCTTCCTTCCTTTCTTTCTTTCTCTCTCTCCTTTCTTTCTTTTTCTTTCTTTCCTTCTCATGCTCTTTTGATTTTTAACACTTGATTCTACAAGCATTTGATAAAAACCCCACCACAGTCTAGAACATCAACACTCATCTTCTGGATGACATGTGCCAGTCAACTGTTCCCCTTTTTACCAGAAAAGAGGCTTCTAGCCCCCAGAGGGGCAGGAACACACAGAGTGAACACGACCATGAAAGTGCGTTCCAAGCTCGAGTGAAGGGCTCTGGAGTGTCGGCTGGAGGAATTCATGGTTTTCTAGGTAAGCAGACATAGCCTCAAATCCTGCTTCATGTACGCATTTCCTCAGCAAATATTTGAATGCGTCCTGTTGGCCAGGTTCTCGTCTAGGCATCCACGGTGTATCAGTAGACAGACAATTTCCCCATTTTCACACAGCTTGCAGACTCGCAGAGGGTGCATGTAAACAGACAATGCAACTAAATTACCGTATTTTGTTGATTTGGGGAAGTACAGAGCTGCACATGAGCTGCTCTGAAGTTGGGAGGCCTTCCTTCTACAATCACGGGCATCTTACAGTTGCTGTTGGCCAGGAAGCTGCCTCTAAGCATTTCTCCTCGCCCCGTGAATGGGCAAACCTGACCACAGCTGTGTAATAGGGGTGGGGCCGGGGCGCAGTTGCTCTCGCGAGACCCCAGAGTGCGGCGGTCGGAGGTCCCGTCCCGCCAAAGGCCCGCCTGGCAGCCGTGGTGCTTGCGGCGGAGAGCACGGGGAGAGGCAGGTCTGCAGCCTTTTCCCCGGGGCCCTCCAGGCCTTCCCGCCTCGGGCTAGCGGGTGAGCTGGGGCAGCCGGGGGCAGGCTGGGGACTGTCCCGCAGAGCTCCAGAGCCCTCGCCGCGGCCACCCCCAGGCCTTGAAGCAGCAGGGAGCCTCTCCCCCAGCCCCACCTCTGCGACCTGATGGCGGCGGCGGCGGCGGTCTCCACGGGTCGCGGTCCACGGAGGCCTCAGCAGCTGGAGTATATGGACGCTGCCAGTAAGGTAACAGCTTCAACCAGCTTCAGTCTCTCCATTCACGTTTCAGAAATTGGTCCTAGCGGGTGGCCAGGCGTCAGTGTTAAGTTGCAAGGACATTACACGTCATGACCTCAGGTTCACCTCTGTGTTTGGGGCTCTTCTCAAAGAAGGACAATTGTCGTGAGCTGGGGATTAACCTGATTGGTATTTGCTACAACACGTATTTCTATGGATCCTATACAAACGATTCTCTCCAGTTTAAATGAAAAGCTTGAGGGTCAGCCGGGCCCTGGGTGCCTGGCTCCCTCAGCGATGATGGCTGCGCGGGGTCTGGGGACCTGGCCCTGAGGGTGCCACCAGCTGAGAGCTGCCTCTTCAGCCGGCCTGGGCACTGGAGGGAAGACCCAGACTGGGTGCTGGACGAGCGCTCTGGGGCAGGGTCCCCGGCCCGACCTGAGACCCTCTCCTCTTAGCCAGGACCTGGACCTCGGAGGGGGAAAGTTGAGCCGTGGGACCTTGCCCTTTCTTGTCAGAACGGGAGAATAACATTTGTTTTGGTGGAGGTTTACAGGAACATCGTGACCTGACCGTGACCCGACCTCAAGAACAAAGGCTCTGAAACCAAGAAGTTAGCAACAATTTACCACACCCTTCCCTCACCTTTCCTATAAAAGGGCTTTGCTGAAAGCTTTCGGGGAGTTGGGGGTTTTTAACGCATGAGCCACTTGTCGCCTTGCATGGCCCTGCATTAAACCTTTCTCTGCTCCAAACTCTGACAGTTTGGTATTGTTTGGCCTCCCCGTGCGTGGGGCATATGGACTTGTGTTTGATAACAGCTGTTGGTAATATTGTTGCTACTTCAGTCTGGTCAGGCACATTGTTGGTACTCTATGCATAGGATTTTATTTGCTACTTAAAATGTCTTTAGAAAGATTCTATGGTGATTCGGCATTGAAACAAAAAGTTATGTACACAAAAAGTCACGGGAGCCAAGAAGCAAATATTCATTCTTGGAAGAATGACCGCAATTCCGTATTTTCTTATAAACAACCAGCAGTGTTTTGACACCTTAAGAAAGGAAGATACCTCGAAGTAGATGTAGCCATATCATGTTTTTTATTAGCGAGCTGTACTTGCAAATGGATTGCCTATCACATGCCAAGGATTTTGACCAGAGGCTGAAGACATCGCTTAAAACTTCTGAATTACACAAAGAAACCTGAGCAGTGTGGCCTAAAATTAAGGCCTTGACTTGGCTGGCAAGTCTTCTCATTTTGTGACACACTACCTAATGGTGTGTCTTAAAATTCTTGCTGCCTTCGATGAAATGTGATGCTTTGAGGGTAAGAAGTGTTGTGCAGGAGAATAACACGGGAAGGTGCCATTGTAAATGGCATGGATTCGGAAGTGCTCGCTGAGAAGGTGACATTGGAGCCAAGACCTGGAGGAGGTCAAGGAAAAGCCATGCTTCCTTTCAGTGGAAGAGTGTTTGGAGAAGAATGACTAAAAAAATAAAGACTTAAGGGCATACTCCAGGCAAATACAAAATAACTTAAAGCTCTCGCTGGGGGATGTACGTTCCAGGAAGACAAGAGGCTGTGAGCTTGTGGCTGTTCGATCTCCCTGCAGGTCAATATTTGTGGATTAAGTGAATGAACTCAGAAAAGGGAAAGGAACGCTATAGTGAGTGATGAAACATTAGCACTTAAAGTTACATTTAAATAATTGCTGTTAATGTAGTCATGAGGTTTCATACTGTTATGGTCTGAATGTTTGTGTTCCCCCCAAATTCATATGTTGGAATCCTAACCCCCAAGGTGATGGTATTAGGAGGTGGGGTCTTTGGGGGTGATTAGGTCATGAGGGTGGAGCCCTCATGAATGGGATTAGTGTGCTTATAAAAGAGACCCCACAGAGCTCCCTAGCTTCTTCCGCCATGTGAGGATAAAAGAAGACCGTGACCCAGAAGAGGGCCTTCATCTGCTCATGCTGGCTCCCTGATCTTGGACTTTCAGCTTCCAGAGCTGTGAGAAATAAATTTCTGTTGTTTATCTCTCTTGCCACCCAGTCTGTGGCATCTTGTTCCAGCAGACCCAACAGACTAAGACAAACACATTTTTAAAGGATTTAAAAAACAGTGTATGTCCCTAGAGAACTGCAAATTAAAACAACAGCTAGATACCATTATACACCATTAGAGTGGCAAAAATGCCAGATACTGAGGATCCCACTTGCTGATGATCACGTGGAGCAGAAGAAGCTCTTGTCCGTCGCTGGTTGGAATGCAAAATGGTGCGGCCGCTCTGGAAGCTGGGCAGTTTCTTACAAAACTAAACATGATCTTACCATGCAATCTAGCAATTGCACTCCTTGGTATTTATCCAGATGAATTGAAATTTTATGTCCACACATCCTCAGGAAAACCTGCACATGGATGTTTATGGCAGCTTTATTTATAATTGCCAAAACTTGGAGGTAACCAAGATGCCCTTCAGTAGGTGAATGGAGAATAAACTGTGGTACATCCAGACAATGGAATATTATTTAGCACTAAAAAAAAAAGAATGCCATGGAGGAAGCTTAGATGCATATTACTAAGTGAAGGAAGCCAATATGAAAAAAGCTCCATACTGTATAATTCTAACTGTGTGACATCCTGGAAAAGACGAAACTATGGAGACAGGAAAGGATCAGTGGCTGCAGAGATTGGGGAAGAGACGGATGAATAGCGGGAGACCAGAGGATTTTTAAGGCAGTGAAACTACCCAGTGTGACGTTACAATGGTGATACATGTCATTATATGCTTGTGAAAACCCACAGAATGTACAACACCAACACCAAGAGTGAACCTTAATGTAAACTATGATTTGGGATGATAATGTTGTGTCAGGTTCATTGATTGTATCAAATGTACTGCTCTGGTGCGGGGTTTTATAGTGGGAGAGGCTGTGTGTGCATGGAGGTGGGAGCAAAGGATATATGGGAACTCTACATTCTGCTCAAAAGTATGGAAAGTGAACCTAAAGGTGCTCTAAAAAAATAGAGTCTATTAGAAGTAAAAAAAAAAAAAAGCCCTCATGATAATAATTACAATCTTGGAACTAAAATTCAACGTTATTTCAACAAAGCTTAAGGGCAAGGGGTCATTAAGAAGAGGGCATACAGGAAGTTGTCAACATATCATCTTGTTTGACTTGGAGGAGAGGGAGGTTAAAACACTATTTAATTATTGATGTTGCTAGAAAATGTGGTTCAATTGAGTTAGCTAAAAATGGAAGCAAAACTCTAGTAGACTAGAAATAGAATGTAAAGCTTCAAAGAGTGTAGAAAAGGACAAAGAAAATTTAATGAACCTAGTATCTGATAGGAAGAGAAAAGAAAAAACATTGCGATAATATAAATAGAAAATGTAAATGGAATGGGCAAGCATAATATCTTCACCTGCCAGGTGAGGCACAAACCCCCCTGTTAAGGGACAGACTGATGCTCAGTGTGGGCAGGGGGGAGAAGGGGAAGACAGGGGACTTCCCTTAGGGCTCCCTCCAGCGAGGTGGGTGCTGGCAGGGGATGCTCTTGTGGCAAGCCTCCTTCTCCTAAGGGAGCTTGGGGGCAGTAGAGAAGGGAGTTTGCAAATCCTGGTTCATCCCATCCCAACCACCCATCTGCTTGTGAGATCTTCTGGGTGTTTCTACTGGTGGGAATCGGGCAGGAGTTAACCCAGAAAGCAAAGCCATTATCAGTGACCTCTCTCTCTTCTTGAAGCTGGGGCACACGCAGGTTACCCTGATCCACATTCTCTTGCTTTCTGGTACCCCTCATCGACATGAGGAGACAGTCAGGCACATCCTCCCGTGACCTGGTGGGAAGTCCCCGCTGTGTGAGGCTGAGGGAGCAGACCAGCCCCCATGCACTTACGGTGGTTTTTGTCTTTATCCCTTGTTATGCATCCCTTTGGGACATTCTTGTCTAAGGCAGCTCTGAGCTCTGAGAATTTTTGCCAGACTCAGCGGGGGAAGTGCAGCCATGTCTCCCTTTGCAGGTGCTGAGTCACAGGCCAGTCAGCCCTGATCCATTTAGCTGTCCATCCCGCCCCATCTGCATCACACTGGCCACAAAGTTTCCAGCTTTTCACTTTGCTATTTCCCAGCACTCTTTTCTTGGCTAATTTTTATGTGCTTTGGTTAGTTCTGTGGAGGTTTGAGAGGCAGGGGATGTAAATGACAATCTGAAGATGCAAGTTGTAATTCCAAAAGGATACCTTGTTGTAATAAGCTTAGCTCTGCTTACTTTGAGGGTGAGACACTCATGTGGGTGTACCGAGTCAGTTACAATATGTTTGCTAAGAAACAAAGCCCATCCTTATGAGCACAGCAAGCACATTTCCCCAGGGCCTTTGTATTCTCCCCACTGCTGTGCTGGCCCTTCCCCCAGATGTTCATGTAGTTTATCCATCTTCACTCAGTTTTCTGCTCCGATGTCCCCTCCTCAAGGTACCTTCACCCTCTCCTCTTTTTTTTTTTTTTTTTTTTTTTTTTTGCGGTACGCGGGCCTCTCACTGCTGTGGCCTCTCCCGTCGCGGAGCACAGGCTCCGGACGCGCAGGCTCAGCGGCCATGGCTCACGGGCCCAGCCGCTCCGCGGCACGTGGGATCCCCCCAGACCAGGGCACGAACCTGCATCCCCTGCATCAGCAGGCGGACTCCCAACCACAGCGCCACCAGGGAAGCCCTACCCTCTCTTCTTTTTTTAATTTTTTTTTTTTTTACATCTTTATTTGAGTAGAATTGCTTTACAATGGTGTGTTAGTTTCTGCTTTATAACAAAGTGAATCAGTTATACATATATCCCCATATCTCCTCCCTCCGGCATCTCCGTCCCTCCCACCCTCTCTTCTTTCCTTACTTTTTTTTTTTTTAGCACGTATCACTCCTTGACATTGTATTATGTATTTATAGAACAGTGGCACACAGGAACATCTGTCCATATTTGTGAACGTGAGGATGTATGACAGTGGAGAAGGGTGGCTAGTCCAGCTGGCGTAGCTGAACCACAGTCCTCGCGGTTTTTCTGTAATGTCAGATTCACAATACAACTAACTTTATAGTTTCAGAGGTTTTTTTGCTCCTAGATAAAAAAAATATATATATCTTGCATTTAATTGCATGGTAATATATTGACATTCTGGTTAACAAATCCGCCTCTGTGATATTGAGGTATGGAGCCTGGAGATGTAACCATGTCAGAGGTCTAAACCTGCTGCCTGTCGTCTTGGCGGCTGGGGTGTCCCTCTGAGTATAACCTTTGGCTTGAGAGCACATAACTCGGATCTGCCAGGCTGGACAATCCTTCAGAAATAATAAGGCAGTTCAACAGTTCCCAGGGGCTGTGTCTGGTTGCTTCTGTCCTCAGCTGACATCGTTTTATTGATACCAGCAATCACTCCCCACCTTTCTATTATTTTGTAGTGTGATTAACGGTAAGCTGGTTGAAAGGAGCTTTACAACAGTAAACAATGATTTAAGTCATGCTTTGATCACCTCCAGCTGCCTATTCAAGTAGAGACTAACTGTTCAAGGTGGAAAGTCATTGCTAGATGTAGAATTTAAGTACCAAGAGGGGTTAGAGTGGGACAGAAGTTTCTGAGGAGGACTGAGTTTACTTCACACTGAGGGCTGACCTTCCGAAACAACGTTTGGGCAAAGGCAAGAGTTAGTCATCTCGTCAGCAAAGTTCAGGTGCTACTGGTACTAAACGTCCTCCAGGAGAGACACACGAGCCAGGAAAAATAAAAGTTACCAGGAAGGAAGGAGGGAACAGAGGAGGCAGAGACGAGGGGGAAAAACGAAATTGTTTTTGTTGGGAAGCAATAGAATATCATGGTGGTAGAATTTGCTCTCTGATGTCGGTTTAAGGTCTTCTATCCGAAACAGTTATTAATAGGGCAAGACATCGGTTCTCACTTTTCCACTGAATTCTGGAGATCATAATACAGAAGTCAACGGAAGCGCTTTGATGTTGCCAAAATTGCTTTGGACGCCATAAGCTCTGGAAGCAGCATTTCAGGGCACGGATGTTACCCAGTTGTAAAGTGAAGCTGGTACCAATGGACAGCTGGAATGAACATCCTGATTGCTGCTCCCAGAATTCCTCCTTTTTAAATTAGTAATTCAGGGCCTTGAGTTACTGTCAGGAAGCCAGAGTCTGCCCTTGCCCCCAGAACGACTCTCAGGGTGTTTGACCTCATGACACCCAAGGGAGCAGAATGTGGATGTGGATTCAGACTGGCTCAAAGGGTATGTTTTGGTGAAAGCCCTGTTACAGGAAGATCCCTTCTCTCTTTGGAACATTCCATAATTCCCTCTTGGTTTACTGCCCCCTGTGGCACCAAACCCAGATGTGATGTTAAGTGATGGGATATATCAGGGAGGATGGGAAGAATCCCCAATACAAGTTTTGCCTCCAGTTCAGCCTTAAAGGTGCCTTATGTTCTGGTTTATGCTCATCGTATTCAGACAGGTAACATTCTGCCATTATCCCAGGAAACTTTTCAGATTTCACTTAACATGTTGGCAAAAGAGATATCCCTTGAATCCTAACCCCCGGGTCCAGGGGCAATATGTCAGGCAAATAACACAACTGCATGAATTCTAACGAGAGTAGGTCATCAACAAGGGGGCTTGATTCATGGTACAAACATGAAGAAGGCATAGCGTTAAAAATATGGGCTTGGGAATCTGAAAAATCCAAGATCCCCGAATTGGTATTGAATAAACTTCGGCTAATTACCTAGCTTCTGAGAGCCTCAGTTTCTCCATCTGTGAGATGGGGAGCCTCTCTCATATGGCTTCTTAGTACCTGGCCACGCATATTCTAAATGCACAGTAAACAGTTGCCGTTGCACAATTACTACTGTTATCATTAATTCTAGAGAAAAACGGGAAGAAATTTCAGCCAAGGCAAAACTAACTCCAGATCTTCTCCGGCCAATCGAATTCCCCAAAATCAATTCCAGGACGTGGAAGCAACCTACATGTCCATGGACAGATGAATGGATAAAGAAGACGTGGCACATATATACAATGGAATATTACTCAGCCATAAAAAGAAATGAAACAGTTATTTGTAGTGAGGTGGATGGGCCTAGAGTCTGTCAAACAGAGTGAAGTAAGTCAAAAGAGAAAAACAAATACTGTATGCTAACACATATATATGGAATCTAAAAAAAAAAAAAAAGGTCCTGATGAACGTAGTTGCAGGGCAGGAATAAAGAGGTAGACATAGAGAATGGACTTCATGACATGGGGTGGGAGGGCAAAGCTGGGGCGAAGTGAGAGTAGCATCGACATATATACACTACAGAATGTAAAATAGTTGGCTGGTGGGAAGCAGCCGCATAGCACAGGGAGGTCAGCTCAGTGTTGTGTGACCACCTAGAGGGCTGGGTTAGGGAGGGTGGGAGGGAGGCTCAAGAGGGAGGGGATATGGGGACACATGTATGCATATGGCTGATTCACTCTGTTGTACAACAGAAACTAACACGGTGTTGTGAAGCAATTATACTCCAATAAAGATCTATTAAAAAAAAAGAATCCCTCAAGAGTGTGTAATTGCCATCAATACCAACTGGACTGTGGTGCCCCTCCAATCCGTCTTTTGTGTAACCTCCAGTTACTATTTAAAAAGTGAAAATCTTAACGTGTTACTTCCTGCCCCCGCCTCCAGAATCCTGAGAAAAGGCCTCTATAATCTCCTCATTGAGGCCCCTGAGGGCAGCCTGCCTTGGTCCCCCCAAAATTCCATGGGGGGGATTATGAATTATGATTATGTATCGGACTCTCCCTGGATTCTGATCACATGCGACCATTTGTAGTAGTACTTGCAGATGCTAGGCTTCCCCACAGTGTCCACCTCTTCCTCTTTTCCTCCTCTTGTCAATTTGGGCGCCGCTACTCATCCTTAAGACTCAACCCGAATCGGTCTCCTCTGTGAATCCTGGGCATAAATCCAGCTGGTCACCCCCTCCATTGTGCTGGACCCTGGGCATAGATAGCTCTCTGGTTGCGTGTATGCCATGGGGTAGTGGGTGGTTGTTTACCTGCCTCCTTCCCCCACTGGACTGTGAGTTTCTGAGGGGTTCAGACCTTGTCTTGGTGGCCTCTGTGCAGGACCCGGGGCCTGATAGTGGAAGGTGCTCAGCCAATTAGTTAAATGAATCGATGAATGATAGTCGATCTCACTGATTGTCATAGGATACAATCCTTCCCATCATGCCCTGTAGGAAACCTAACTTCAGCAAGACCTGGACATGCCCCCTGCTTTCCAGCCCCAGATCCTTGGGCCTATCATATCCCTAGGTCTGGAGTATGTCCCCTCCCTGTCGAACTCCTATCCTTCTTTGAAGTCCTACCTAGAAGTTCTCCATTTTCAAATATTGTTCAGTCCCAGTTATAGTGTGTCTGCTTGCCTTGATTATCTTTAAGTCCCTGAGGACAGGGACTGTATCTTTCATCTTTGTAGTTTGGTGCCTAGTCATGTGCCTGGAACATGGGATTTATTCCATAAATGTTGAGTATATAAATGGAAGATATACACTTAATATCCTCACTGTCACTCGGGACTTATTTACTACTGGTATTTTAGTCACCTTTTCATACTATAGAATTCTTTTTTTTTTAAATTGGAGTATAATTGCTTTACAATGGTGTGTTAGTTTCAGCTTCACAACAAAATGAATCAGTTATATATATACATATGTTCCCATATCTCTTCCCGCTGGCATCTCCCTCCCTCCCACCCCTCCAGGCAGTCACAAAGCACCAAGCTGATCTCCCTGTGCTATGCGGCTGCTTCCCACTAGCTATCTACGTTACGTTTGGTAGTGTATATGTGTCCATGCCTCTCTCTCGCTTTGTCACAGTTTACCCTTCCCCCTCCCCATATCCTCAAGTCCATTCTCTAGTAAGTCTGTGTCTTTATTCCTGTTTTACCCCTAGATTCTTCATGACATTTTTTTCCCTTAAATTCCATATATATGTGTTAGCATACGGTATTTGTCTCTCTCTTTCTGACTTACTTCACTCTGTATGACAGACTCTAGGTCTATCCACCTCATTACAAATAGCTCAATTTCATTTCTTTTTATGGCTGAGTAATATTCCATTGTATATATGTGCCACATCTTCTTTATCCATTCTTCCGATGATGGACACTTAGGTTGTTTCCATCTCCGGGCTATTGTAAATAGAGCTGCAATAAACATTTTGGTACATGATTCTTTTTGAATTATGGTTTTCTCAGGGTATATGCCCAGTAGTGGGATTGCTGGGTCATATGGTAGTTCTATTTGTAGTTGTTTAAGGAACCTCCATACTGCTCTCCATAGTGGCTGTACCAATTCACATTCCCACCAGCAGTGCAAGAGTGTTCCCTTTTCTCCACACCCTCTCCAGCATTTATTGTTTCTAGATTTTTTGATGATGGCCATTCTGACTGGTGTGAGATGATATCTCATTGTAGTTTTGATTTGCATTTCTCTAATGATTAATGATGTTGAGCATTCTTTCATATGTTTGTTGGCAGTCTGTATATCTTCTTTGGAGGAATGTCTATTTAGGTCTTCTGCCCATTTTTGGATTGGGTTGTTTGTTTTTTTGTTATTGAGCTGCATGAGCTGCTTATCAATTTTGGAGATTAATCCTTTGTCAGTTGCTTCATTTGCAAATATTTTCTCCCATTCTGAGGGTTGTCTTTTGGTCTTGTTTATGGTTTCCTTTGCTGTGCAAAAGCTTTGAAGTTTCATTAGGTCCCATTTGTTTATTTTTGTTTTTATTTCCATTTCTCTAGGAGGTGGGTCAAAAAGGATCTTGCTATGATATATGTCATAGAGTGTTCTGCCTATGTTTTCCTCTAAGAGTTTGATAGTTTCTAGCCTTACATTTAATTCTTTAATCCATTTTGAGCTTATTTTTGTGTATGGTGTTAGGGAGTGATCTAATCTCATACTTTTACATGTACCTGTCCAGTTTTCCCAGCACCACTTATTCAAGAGGCTGTCCTTTCTCCACTGTACATTCCTGCCTCCTTTATCAAAGATAAGGTGACCATATGTGTGTGGGTTTATCTCTGGGCTTTCTATCCTGTTCCATTGATCTCTCTTTCTGTTTTTGTGCCAGTACCATACTGTCTTGATTACTATAGCTTTGTAGTATAGTCTGAAGTCAGGGAGCCTGATTCCTCCAGCTCCCTTTTTCTTTCTCAAGATTGCTTTGGCTATTCGGGATCTTTTGTGTTTCCATACAAATTGTGAAATTTTTTGTTCTAGTTCTGTGAAAAATGCCAGTGGTAGTTTGATAGGGATTGCATTGAATCTGTAGATTGCTTTGGGTAGTAGAGTCATTTTCACAATGTTGATTCTTCCAATCCAAGAACATGGTATATCTCTCCATCTATTTGTATCATCTTTAATTTCTTTCATCGGTGTCTTATAATTTTCTGCATACAGGTCTTTTGTCTCCTTAGGTAGGTTTATTCCTAGATATTTTATTCTTTTTGTTGCAGTGGTAAATGGGAGTGTTTTCTTGATTTCACTTTCAGATTTTTCATCCTTAGTGTATAGGAATGCCAGAGATTTCTGTGCATTAATTTTGTATCCTGCTACTTTACCAAATTCATTGATGACCTCTAGTAGTTTTCTGGTAGCATCTTTAGGATTCTCTATGTATAGTATCATGTCATCTGCAAATAGTGACAGCTTTACTTCTTCTTTTCCAATTTGGATTCCTTTTATTTCCTTTTCTTCTCGGATTGCTGTGGCTAAAACTTCCAAAACTATGTTGAATAAGAGTGGTGAGAGTGGGCAACCTTGTCTTCTTCCTGATCTTAGTGGAAATGCTTTCAGCTTTTCACCATTGAGGACAATGTTGGCTGTGGGTTTGTCATATATGGCCTTTATTATGTTGAGGAAAGTTCCCTCTATACCTACTTTCTGCAGGGTTTTTATCATAAATGGGTGTTGAATTTTGTCAAAAGCTTTCTCTGCATCTATTGAGATGATCATATGGTTTTTCTCCTTCAATTTGTTAATATGATGTATCACATTGATTGATTTGTGTATATTGAAGAATCCTTGCATTCCTGGAATAAACCCCACTTGATCATGGTGTATGATCCGTTTAATGTGCTGTTGGATTCTGTTTGCTAGTATTTTGTTGAGGATTTTTGCATCTATGTTCATCAGTGATATTGGCCTGTAGTTTTCTTTCTTTGTGACATCCTTGTCTGGTTTTGGTATCAGGGTGATGGTGGCCTCGTAGAATGAGTTTGGGAGTGTTCCTCCCTCTGCTATATTTTGGAAGAGTTTGAGAAGGATAGGTGTTAGCTCTTCTCTAAATGTTTGATGGAATTCACGTGTGAAGCCATCTGGTCCTGGGCTTTTGTTTGTTGGAAGATTTTTAATCACAGTTTCAATTTCAGTGCTTGTGATTGGTCTGTTCACCTTTTCTATTTCTTCCTGATTCAGTCTTGGCAGGTTGTGCCTTTCTGAGAATTTGTCCATTTCTTCCAGGTTGTCCATTTTATTGGCATAGAGTTGCTTGTAGTAATCTCTCATGATCTTTTATATTTTTGCAGTGTCAGTTGTTACTTCTCCTTTTTCATTTCTAATTCTATTGATTTGAGTCTTCTCCCTTTTTTTCTTGCTGAGTCTGGCTAATGGTTTATCAATTTTGTTTATCTTCTCAAAGAACCAGCTTTTAGTTTTATTGATCTTTGCTATCATTTCCTTCATTTCTTTTTCATTTTTTTCTGATCTGATTTTTATTATTTCTTTCCTTCTGCTAACTTTGGGGTTTTTTTGTTCTTCTTTCTCTAATTGCTTTAGGTACAAGGTTAGGTTGCTTATTTGAGATGTTTCCTGTTTCTTAAGGTAGGATTGTATTGCTATAAACTTCCCTCTTAGAACTGATTTTGCTGCATCCCATAGATTTTGGGTCATCGTGTCTCCATTGTCATTTGTTTCTAGGTATTTTTTGATTTCCTCTTGGATTTCTTCAGTGATCGCTTCATTATTAAGTAGTGTATTGTTTAGCCTGCATGTGTTTTGTATTTTTTACAGATCTTTTCCTGTAATTGATATCTAGTTTCATAGTGTTGTGGTCAGAAAAGATACTTGATACAATTTCAGTTTTCTTAAATTTACCAAGGCTTGATTTGTGACCCAAGATATGATCTATCCTGGAGAATGTTCCATGAGCACTAGAGAAAAATGTGTATTCTGTTGTTTTTGGATGGAATGTCCTATAAATATCAATTAAGTCCATCTTATTTAATGTATCATTTAAAGCTTGGGTTTCCTTATGTATTTTCATTTTGGATGATCTGTCCATTGGTGAAAGTGGGGTGTTAAAGTCCCCTACTATGAATGTGTTACTGTCGATTTCCCCTTTTATGGCTGTTACTATTTGCCTTATGTACTGAGGTGCTCCTATGTTGGGTGCATAAATATTTACTATTGTTATATCTTCTTCTTGGATCGATCCCTTGATCATTATGTAGTGTCCTTCTTTGTCTCTTGTAATAGTCTTTATTTTAAAGTCTATTTTGTCTGATATGAGAATTGCTACTCCAGCTTTCTTTTGGTTTCCATTTGCATGAAATATCTTTTTCCGTCCCCTTACTTTCAGTCTGTATGTGTCTCTAGGTCTGAAGTGGGTCTCTTGTAGAGAGCAAATATATGCGTCTTGTTTTTGTATCCATTCAGGCAATCTGTGTCTTTTGGTGGGAGCATTTAGTCCGTTTACGTTTAAGGTAATTATCGATATGTATGTTCCTATTCCCATTTTCTTAATTGTTTTGGGATCGTTATTGTAGGTCTTTTCCTTCTCTTGTGTTTCTTGCCTAGAGAAGTTCCTTTAGCAGTTGTTGTAGAGCTGGTTTGGTGGTGCTGAACTCTCTCAGCTTTTGCTTGTCTGTAAAGGTTTTAATTTCTCCATCAAATCTGAATGAGATCCTTGCTGGGTAGGGTAGTCTTGGTTGCAGGTTTTTCTCCTTCATCACTTTAAATATGTCCTGCCAGTCCCTTCTGGCTTGCAGAGTTTCTGCTGAAAGATCAGCTGTTAACCTTATGGGGATTCCCTTGTGGGCTATTTGTTGTTTTTCCCTTGCTGCTTTTAATATGTTTTCTTTGTATTTAATTTTTGACAGTTTGATTAATATGTGTCTTGGCGTATTTCTCCTTGGATTTATCCTGTATGGGACTCTCTGTGCTTCCTAGACTTGATTAAGTATTTCCTTTCCCATA
This sequence comes from Phocoena sinus, assembly GCF_008692025.1. Taxonomy (NCBI): domain Eukaryota; kingdom Metazoa; phylum Chordata; class Mammalia; order Artiodactyla; family Phocoenidae; genus Phocoena; species Phocoena sinus. Next base: position 7,600,511 of record NC_045764.1, read on the forward strand.
TTAGGGAAGTTTTCAATTCTAATCTCTTCAAATATTTTCTCAGTCCCTTTCTTTTTCTCTTCTTCTTCTGGAACCCCTATAATTCGAATGTTGGTGCGTTTAATGTTGTCCCAGAGGTCTCTGAGACTGTCCTCAGTTCTTTTCATTCTTTTTTCTTTATTCTGCTCTGCATTAGTTATTTCCACTCTTTTATCTTCCAGGTCACTTATCCGTTCTTCTGCCTCAGTTATTCTGCTATTGATCCCATCTAGAGTATTTTTCATTTCATTTATTGTGTTGTTCATCGTTGCTTGTTTCATCTTTAGTTCTTCTAGGTCCTTGTTAAATGTTTCTTGCATTTTGTCTATTCTATTTCCAAGATTTTGGATCATCTTTACTATCATTATTCTGAATTCTTTTTCAGGTAGACTGCCTATTTCCTCTTCATTTGTTAGGTCTGGTGGGTTTTTATCTTGCTCCTTCATCTGCTGTGTGTTTTTCTGTCTTCTCATTTTTCTTATCTTACTGTGTTTAGGGTCTCCTTTTTGCAGGCTGCAGGTTCGTAGTTCCTGTTGTTTTTGGTGTCTGTCCCCAGTAGCTAAGGTTGGTTCAGTGGGTTGTGTAGGCTTCCTGGTGGAGGGGACTAGTGGCTGTGTTCTGGTGGATGAGGCTGGATCTTGTCTTTCTGGTGGGCAGGTCTACGTCTGGTGGTGTGTTTTGGGGTGTCTGTTGACTTATTGTGATTTTAGGCAGCCTCTCTGCTAATGGATGGGGTTGTGTTCCTGTCTTGCTAGTTGTTTGGCATAGGATGTCCAGCACTGTAGCTTGCTAGTCGTTGAGTGAAGCTGGGTGCTGGTGTTGAGATGGAGATCTCTGGGAGATTTTCGCCGTTGGATATTATGTGCAGCTGGGAGGTCTCTTGTGGACCAGTGTCTTGAAGTTGGCTGTCCCACCTCAGAGGCACCGCACTAACTTCTGGCTGCAGCACCAAGAGCCTTTCATCCACACGGCACAGTGAGGAGAATGTAAAAGCATCTGATTCTAGGAGGCTGTATGATGCTGGAGATGCTGCCTGGGACACCACCCGTGGCGGAGATGGAGGAAGGGGGAGCTGGGAATGTTTTTAATCTAGAATTCTTGAAATTACTTTTAGTACCTATCCCAGGCCTGAAGATTTAATGGGCCCCTAGTAAATATTTTTCGGTTACTTAGGACTTTCCTTAATATTGTATGTTACAGCTTATATTTTGCCATTCTCTTAAAGTTATCCTCGAGGTGAAAGACAAATACTTTAAACATTCAAATAGAGGTTTTCGCAGAAACAGTATTGTAATAACCGTAGATAAATACATAGGTGAATGGATCATTGCTGTGTGGTAGAAAAGTAGCCCAACACTAGAGGTCCCTCTCTCCGTAGGCGCTACTGGCTCTGCCCAGTATCCTTGCCAGCCTCAGTGGCTTCTTACTTGGAACGAAAAGTGAGGAGCAAAGGAAATTTGAACCAGTGAATTCTTTGTGGCATCACGAATTAGATCTTATATATCAGTCCTGCATTGCTGAGGTGCTGGGAGAGCCACAAGAAAAATGCTATTTCCTCCCCCCAAATCCTAGCCCCAGTTTAAATTTATTCTATTTATATCTGGCTCTTGAATTAGCCATGTGCCTTTATTCAAATCTTTCTATCTCAACCCCATCTGGGAAGCAATCTGGGTTCGGTTGCTAGTTTTTCACTGAAATAACACTGTGAAATACAAGCAAGGACCGGGGTCCCCCTGTCCCTCATAGGGGTGTGTCCAATAACAAAACTTAAAAGGTGTGTAAGCAGTCTGATGGCCTTTGTTTGAGGGAAACAGTCCACGGATTGGGGAAGTACAGTACCTCCCAAGCTGTGGAGCCCTCTTCCCAAGGGGTTCTATAGAGGCTTAGAAGAGGCAAATGGAAACAGGGCATGCTTGCTAGGAGGCCAAGGAGTTCCTTTTAAGGCCAGCAGGTCCTGTTTTCTAGGGTAAGGGCAGCTCGCTACAGCTGAGTTGGGATGATTGTGATTGGTGTGTGTTAGGTTTACTCAACAGGTGCTTCTGTAAGTGCAGGCTGACTTGGGATTAGATTTGTGATGTGGGCCAGACCGCTGGGGTGGCCTCCATTTAGTGAGTCCCAATATACGAAATAGCCTTGTCAGTTACCCCCTTTTGTACAACTGAGAGTATCGATCAAAATTTAAGGTATTGGGCTTCCCTGGTGGTGCAGTGGTTGAGAGTCCGCCTGCCGATGCAGGGGACACGGGTTTGTGCCCCGGTCCGGGAAGATCCCACATGTCGCGGAGCGGCTGAGCCCGTGAGCCATGGCCACTGAGCCTGAGCGTCTGGAGCCTGTGCTCCGCAACGGGAGAGGCCACAACAGTGAGAGGCCTGCGTACCACACACACACACACACACAAATAAATAAATAAAATTTAAGGTATTTGCAAAACAGAAACAGACTCATCAACATAGCGAACAGACTGGTGGTTGCCCAGGGGGAGGGGTCTGGGGGAGGGATGGAGTGGGAGTTCGGGGTGAGCAGATGTAAGCTAGTATATATTGGATGGATAAACAAGGTCCTACTGTATAGCACCGGGAACTGTATTCAGTATTCTATGATAAACCATAAGGGAAAAGAATATATAAAAAAGGAATATATATGTATAATGGAGTCAGTTTACTGTACAGCAGAAACGAACACAAAGTTGTAAATCAAGTCTACTTCAATAAAAAAAACCTAAGGTTTCAGCACCACTCCAAGTCTCTGCTTCTTGTTGATGTTGGAATCAGTTGGGTCTCTAGCTGGGCTCATAGGTTAGGGTGTGGAGGTCTTGGTTCCTTAGTTGGCTGTTTTCTTCAATGCCACAATAGAAGAGAAATACACAAATTCACCCAAGCAAACATAGAGAGAAAAAAGGGGATAAAAAGCAGAAGTCTCACGGAATATTTTATCTCTCATCTTTGTTTGAAAAATGGAAGGAAGGAAATTTTAAGGAGCTATAATGAAATGGGTTAACCTACAAAGTAGGAAACAAACAAAAAATAAGCAGTATTTTGACTGCAACCCACTCAGACCAGCAGAGCCAGAAAGCCTTTGTTGCTGCTACAAGACAGCCAGTACCTGAATATACAAACCCTTTAAACAACTTTGTTATTGAGGTATAGTCGACGTATAACGTTATATTACTTTCATGTGTACAGCATAATGATTCAAGATCTGTATATATTGTGAAACTCTTTTCAAACTAGTGTTTTCATTTTCTTCAGATAAGTACTCAGAAGTGGAATTACTGGATCATATGGTAGTCTTATTGTTTGAGTAACTTCTATCCTGTTTTCCGAAGTGGTTGCACTAATTTACATTCCCACCAATATAGCACAAAAGTTCCTTTTTCTCCATATCCCTGCAGCGCTTGTTATTTCTTGTCTTTTGGATAATAGCCATTCTAACAGGTGTGAAGTGATTACTCATTGTGGTTTTGATTTGAATTTCCCTGATGGTTAATGGTGTTGAGCACCTGTTCATGTACCTGTTGGCCATTTGTATGCCTTCTTTGAAAAATGTCTATTCAGATCCTCTGCCTATTTTTAAGTCAGATTGTTTGCTATTGCATTGTATGAGTTCTTTATATATTTTGGATATTAACCCCTTATCAGATCTATGACTTGCAAATATTTTCTCTCATCCAGTAGGTTGGGAACCCTTACTTTCATATGCACTTCTTGAATGAACACTTTTGTCTAATTGCAATGTCCCCCATAATGGCCATTGTAATTCTAGGTTATATTAGTAAGATTTTGCCATTTTTGTGGATATCTACGAAAATGCTTCCGGGACCACAGTTCTTAGACACACAATGAGCAGCTGTGCAGGCAGGTGATGTGCTCACTTCTTTGAAACTTGAGGATCTTGTTTCTCTAGCTAAGCCTTGGGTCTCTTGGAGCCAAATTAATACCCAGGAGGGATGTGCTGCCAGGTCGTGATTTTATGGTGTTTTAAAGTGTACCTTGTTGCAGGGAAGTTTCCTTGAGATTGGCAGGTGATCTAGTGTCAGTCTCCCCTGTTCTATGATCAACTTGTCCGAACACGGCCAGGGCTTTTAGAGCTTTTACGTGCTCAACTCGAGCCCACTGATATTTTGGATTTGGCTTCCAAGACTCCCATTAGCAATAGAGCTATAATTCCTTTCATGAGAAGATGTCTGTATTATGGCTGATGCCCTAATGGCCTTTAATAGCCTGACTTGTGCCTACTTAGATTTCGATATGCTGTTGGTCAAAAAAGTTCGAATTTCTCAGCTTAATTTATTTCCCCAAGTCCCCCAGTGGTTTATGCTGTACCTTGAGGCTTTGTGAGTTCCCCAGTGGCTGCATCTTGCTTTCTCAGCTTGAGGAGTATCCATTTTTTTCCCTTGTTGATATAATCCTCCCTAATTCAACCAGACTCACTGGTCCTGGCTGTCTGTGCACAGTTCCTGGGACCTGTCAGGACCTCCTAGAGGTACTTACTTTGTAGGTGAGGTCGGTCATACACCCAGATGTTGTAGCCCACTAAGTCTCACCTGGAAAAGACTGCAGTCTCTCACACCTCAATTTTCCTAACTCGAAGAGCTCAGAATGCAAAATAAACAGAGCTCCCTCCGAGAGAGGCTTAGCTGAGATCGCAGCAAGCAGCCTGCGAGCTGGAGAAGCAGGAAGGCTCGGTGGGTACTTCCCCTTCATCTAGGAACCACCCCAGGATCTTCAGCAGCTGTCTTCGGGACACATCTTGTCACCCAAACTGTCAAATGACAAAACCAAAACAGTTTAGTAATGAGTTTGATGTCCTTTATTCAAGGGAAAACAATCCCTGGATTGGGGAGTACAGGGCCTTCGGAGCAGTGGAGCCCTCCTCCCGAGGGATTTTGGGCAGAAATCACTTTTATAGTGTGTTAGAAGGGGCAACATGGAAACAGGGGGTGCTTGGCTAGCCTGTTGTAGGTCCTGTTTCCTACAGTAAGGGGAGCTCGCTAAAGCTGAGCTGGAACATTGTGACTGGTGTGCGTTAACGTTTCCTTGACAGGTGTTTCCATAAGTGCAGGCTGACTTGGGTTTAGATTTGTGATGTGGGCCGGCCCACTGGGGTAGCCTCCAGTTTGTGGGTCCCCGGATAGGAATTAACTTTCTCAGGCATGGTGGGTGTGGGAATAAACTCAAGGGTTACCAGGGTCTTGTAGCTCCGGCTGTGCCTTACCTGGGTCAGGGCTCCTTTCAGCCGTGAAGCGCCTTCATAATTCACATGCAGCCAGCAGGTGCCAGAGAGGAGAACCTCAGTAGGTATGCTCTTTCCCCCGAGGGTCAATTACTCATAAGAAAAGAAATCAACTGAGGAGCGTGCTTTTGAGATGAGAAACACATTTTAACTTATGTTAGAAAATACACACTAGAAAGATGACTTTCAAGGAAATAAGATAATAAAGTTTCAGCTCTGGGCCATGGTGCTGCAGGAGTAGTGAAGAAGCCTGGCCTCCTTGTTGCTAAAGCAAATGTAACTTTTCCAGAACTGATCTGTTACGAACTCCCAACAGAACATTGCAGGTTGCAGGAAAGGCTGACCCCTTCTCTATCTGGTCCACAAGGGGCCTCCAACTCTGTCCCCTGTGGGCACTGGCCCCTGGACATTTTCTGTCCCAGGGATGCACAGTAGGCGGCATGGGCCACCCTATAGAGCATAAAAATGGGGAAGAGGCTGGTGATGGGCCTAGAAGGGGGCTCTGGGCAACTTGACGGTGGCATTCTGGGGTCCAGAAGTGGGGCCATGAGCCCTGGTTATTGAGGGAGGAGAACCCCTTGGCTCTGTGAACGCCTCAGTCCGTGTCAGGGGCTCAGCTCAGGGCCCAGGGCGGGGACGCTGGTTGCCCAGATATGAGTGGTACTGGGTGATCTCAAGGTCTCCGTCCTTGGTTCCTTGGTGTTCTGGTTCCGTGTTCGGTGCTCCCTGATCTAGAGCCTTTCCACCTCAGGATCAGGGAGTATCCCATGAGTAATGTAACCAAAAATTGCTTTTCCTACATCCAGTGGCTCAGTCCTTGAGGATTTTTGCCAAATCCGGTGGCTTTGGACTTGGCCAAAAAACGTGTGCAGCAAAGGAAATTTGAACCAGCAAATGTTTGGTCAAGGCAGGCTTTCTTTTGATAGTGTTGGGACCTGTTTGGAAGCTGTAAAAAAAGCTATACAAGTTATCAGCGCAATTCTGCATACATCACTGGTGCCGTGACTTGCTGCAAAGTGATTTTTGCCTAGTTTCTAAATGGATTACACCAAGAGATGAGATCAGCACATCTGGGGCCTGTGCTGAGAGTCTCCAAGTGGGTTTTGGAACCATAACGCCAAACTCCATTTGCTGGGAGTGTGAAGAGCCAAAGAACAAAGAGTTGGGGTGGGATGCTATGGATATTTCTGATGCCTCAGTTTCAAAAGCCCACATCAGATTATAGACATGTTCGTTTGCCACCCTGGAACTCTGCTTGGGGTTTTGGCAGAGCCTCTTAGCTGGCTGTGACCCGGCCACAAATGGGGACGAAGTTAATGGGTTTCACATGTTATCGGCAACTCCGGGCCCACCTACAGTAGTGAAATAACTCAGGAGATGCCTTTGCTGACTCCTGACTGCTTTTATTTTTCCCACAAAGAGACACAACTCAGAGGCCTCTGAGATTTCCAAATCAATGAGCAGAACACCTGTGACTTGCTAATGGCTTGAAACGTTGGGGGAGAAAAGCTCAAAACCTGACAGTGGCATTCTGGTTAATTTAGGGAGAGGCCACCTTGGACCCAGGATGAGCTGAATTTTCCCAGCCTCTTGTCCCTTGTTTGGTTATGAACACATACAGTCTCCTATGAGGTGCACAGATTCCAAAATGGAATCCAATTAACCTTTAGCCTTCCCCTTTCCAGCTGGGAGGCCGGAAAGCACATTTGTTTCACCTAATTCTACAGTTGTCATGATGCTACTAGATGGTAGCACATTGAGGACCTCATCTTCATTGTGTTTTTATAGGCTGGCAGTTAACGTCTCCGTTTTCCTGCAGCCTGGAAGGCTGGAATCTCAAGGCAGGGTTCTCCGTCACAGCTTCCCTTGCTTCTGAGCTACATTGTGTGTTTGTTCTGCAGGTGCCCGGAAAATCCCCCCAATTCTCCCCTCAGTGGGATCACAGCCACACAATAATTAAGCTTCAGTAAGAAGAATGTTGCAAAACAGTGCCATCACTTTTCTATATGAGATGCATTTCTTTGGAAGGTGTAGAGCCTCTATTGTGCCAGTAATTTAAAAATACATATTTCTGGGAGATTGGGGGTATTCTGGTTATCAATTGCCATGTAGTAAATTACCCCAAAATTTAGTGGCTTTAAACAATGATGTCCATTTATCGTCATTTTATTGGTTTGCTAGGGCTGCTGTAACAAAGTACCACAGACTGGAGGCTTAATCAACAGGAATTTATTGTCTCCCAGTTCTGGAGGCTGGAAGCTCAAGGTCAAGGTGTGAGCAGGGTTGTTTTTTTTCTGAGGCCTCTCCTTGGCATGTATTGATAGATGCTGTCTTCTCCCTGTGTCTTCACATGGTCTTCCCTCTGTGTGTGTCTCTGTCCTCATTTCCTCTTCTTATAAGGATACCAGCCAGATTGGATTAGGGCCCATCCTAATGACCTCATTTTAACTTAATTACCCCTTTAAAAGCCTCTTCTCTAAATACAGTCATATTCTGAGGAAGTGAGGCTTTGGATTTTAACATATGAATTTGAGGGGACACAGTTCAGCCTATAACAGTCACGAACCTACAATTTGTACAGAGGTCAGCAGAGATGACTCATCTCTGCTCCACATCTGGGACCTCAGCAGGGATGATAAAGTGGCTGGGAGCTGGAGAAACTGGTCCCCTGCCCCCTCCTCCGACATCTCTCCCTCTCTCTCCATTGTCTCTCTCCCCATGTGCCCTCTCGAGCATTGGCTGCTTCAGAGTAGCCTGACTTCTTACATACCTGCTGAGTCAGAGATCTCAGAAACTTAGGCAGAAGAAGCCACAAGGCCTTTTACAGCCCATCCTCAGAAGTCATCGCTGTCAATCCTTCTTCACTCAGTGGGCTCCCCCAAGGCCACCCCCAATTCAACGTGGGAATAGTTGAACCAATGTGTGAGTATCGGGAGGTTAGTAGCATTGGGGCCCCACCTTGGAGGCTGGGTACCGCAGGTGAGAACATGGGCCTGACACGCAGAGCTGGAAGGAGGATGCATTTGTATGTGGTGCTTTCTAATTACAAGACGTTCTGCGATACAGAATCGTAAGGTCATGGTGGTTCCTCTCTCGTGTGTCTCCTCCTCCATCTCTCTTCCTCCGGGAATGCTCTCCTCACCATCAGGATTTCCTGGCTCTGAGAGAAGGGTCACAACGAGGAGCATGCACTGCTACAGACTGAATGTTTGTGTCCCTCCCCAGTTCGTATGTAGAAACCTAACCCCCAAGGTGATGGTGTTGGGAGGTGGGGCCTTTGGGAGGTGATTAGGTCATGAGGGTGGAGCCCCCGTGAATGGGATTAGTGCCCTTATGTGAGGACAGTGAGAAGATAGCTATGAACCTGGAAGAGGGCCCTCACCAAACACTGAATCTGCTGGCACCTTGATCTTGCACATCCAGTCTCCAGAACTGTGAGAAATAACTTTCTGTTGTTTATAAACCACTCAGTCTATAGTATTCTGTTATAGCATCTGGAACAGACTAACACATGCACCAGTGTCCTTAAAGCAACATCGACACCAAGGTGACCAGGACAGGGGAATAGAGAATTTAGAGCAGTGGTACCAGAGTGTGGGATCCTGCCAGTATTTGTTACTAGTCCTGGATGAGCTAAGAGATTGAGTTCAAAAACCTTTACTGCAATTGTACAGAGTCATTTAAGTCTATTGAATCTAATATTTTAAAATGTGGGTTTGTTTTTATATGAATTTGGTTTATTTCATTTTTCAGTAATTTATTTTATTGCCTTGTCGCATCAGCCTGCAATGGGCAGCAGTTAGAAACTATGGGTCCGTCACAGGTGAGAGCTTGGGAGGCACTGATTTAGGAATCTAAGAGTTCACATCCTAGAAGCAGAGAGGAGAATGGCGGTTACAGGGGCTGTGCGGGAAGGAGAAGTGGGGAGGTGTGGGTGGAAGGGTATGAAGTCTTGCTTATAAGCATGTTCCAGGATGAATAAGTCCTGGGGCTTCTCTGGCGGTCCAGTGGTTAAGAGTCCGAGCTCTCAACGTAGGGGGCATGGGTTCGGTCCCTGGTTGGGGCACTAAGCCTGGAGGTCCCCATCTTTCTCATGGCCTCTTGCTGTGTTGATCGCACCCTTTCTTCTCCAGGCTCTACCGTCCAGTTCTCCACTGCCTGCTGGCCTTTCCCAGCCTCGCCCTGATGATTCTCAGCACAGCCTGTGAGCCTCACTCCTGTGACTGGCTCTGGGCGCCCTGATTTCTTGGTGCTGCTCTATCTCCTTCAGTCAGTTCTGCCAGCGTCTCGAGAACAACTGTCTCAAGCCAGGCACAGTGCTGGGGACCAGGGATGCATGGATGGTTTCTGTCTTTGGGAAGCTCAGGGTCCAAGACCCATAAACAGAGTCTCAAGATTAGTAAAATGCTTTGGAGGACAGGAAGGGAATGGGGGGAAGTTCCAGATCTACGGGGATCTGTGTGTGGGGTTAGCCTGGCAAAGACATAGGGAAGAACTTGCTGGCACAAGGCAGAGCTCTCACTGAGGCGACGGGGTGGTGGATACACAGGAGGTCATAGCAGTTGGGGTTCTGGGGTGAGAGGTGCAGGTGTGAGGTTCTGAGACTCAAGGGGGCCGAGAGGGGCCTGGGGAGCAGCGAGGGCTGTCCCAGGACTCGGGAGCCAAGGAAGGGCTTTCAGAAGGGAGAGAGGCTGTTAGTTTTGCTTTTATACCTATTGCTCTGGGGGTTGAATCGAGGGATTTGAAGGGGTGGCTTTGGAGCAGGGAAATCTGTCGGGAGATTCTTGGGAAAGTCCAGATGAGCATGAATCTCAACTAGGGCAGTGGTCATAGCAATGGGGAGAAGGGAATTATTGTTATTACTATTTTTTAACATCTTTATTGGAGTATAATTGCTTCACAATGTTATGTTAGTGTCTGCTGTATCACAAAGTGAATCAGCTCTATGTATACATATATCCCCATATCTCCTCCCTCTTGTGTCTCCCTCCCACCCTCCCTATCCCACCCCTCTAGGTGGTCACAAAACACTGAGCTGATCTCCCTGTGCTATGCGGCTGCTTCCCACTAGCTATCTATATTACATTTGGTAGTGTATATATGTCCATGCCACTCTCTCACTTCCTCCCAGCCCACCCTTCCCCCTCCCCATGTCCTCAAGTCCATTCTCTACGTCTTGCGTCTTTATTCCTGTCCTACCCCTAGGTTCTTCAGAACCATTTTCTCTTTTCTTTTTTTTTTTAAAATTCCATATATACGTGTTAGCATACGGTATTTGTCTTTCTCTTTCTGACTTACTTCACTCTGTATGACAAACTCTAGGTCCATCCACCTCACTACAAATAACTCAATTTCATTTCTTTTTATGGCTGAGTAATATTCCTTTGTATATACGTGCCACATCTGTCGATGGACACTTAGGTTGCTTCCATGACCTGGCTATTGTAAATAGTGCTGCAATGAACAATGGGGTGCATGTATCTTTTTGAATTATGGTTTTCTCTGGGTATATGCCCAGTAGTGGGATTGCTGGGTCATATAGTAGTTCTAATTTTTGTTTTTTAAGGAACCTCCATACTGTTCTCCATAGTGGCTGTATCAATTTACAGTCCTACCAACAGTGCAAGAGGGTTCCCTTTTCTCCACACACTCTCCAGCATTTATTATTTGTAGATTTTTTGATGATGGCCATTCTGACTAGTGTGAGGTGATACCTCATTGTAGTTTTTTTTTATATAAATTTATTTATTTTTGGCTGTGTTGGGTCTTCGTTGCTGTACACGGGCTTTCTCTAGTTGCAGCGAGCGGGGGCTACTCTTCGTTGCGGTGCACGGGCTTCTCATTGTGGTGGTTCCTCTTGTGGAGCACGGGCTCTAGGTGTGCGGGCTCAGTAGTTGTGGCTCGCAGACTGTAGAGCACAGGCTCAGTAGTTGTGGCGCATGGGCTTAGTTGCTCCGCAGCATGTGGGATCTTCCTGGACCAGGGATCGAACCGTGTTCCCTGCATTGGCAGGCAGATTCTTAACCACTGTGCCACCAGGGAAGTCCCCACATTGTAGTTTTTATTTGCATTTCTCTAATGATTAGTGATGTTGAGCATCCTTTCCTGTGTTTGTTGGCAATCTGTACATCTTCTTTGGAGAAATGTCTGTTTAGATCTTCGGCCCATTTTTGGATTGGGTTGTTTGTTTTTTTGATATTGAGCTGCATGAGCTGCTTGTATGTTTTAGAGATTAATCCTTTGTCTGTTGCTTCAGAATATTTTCTCCCATTCTGATGGTTGTCTTTTCGTCTTGTTTATGGTTTCCTTTGCTGTGCAAAAGCTTTTAAGTTCCATTAGGTCTCATTTGTTTATTTTTGGTTTTATTTCCATTTCTCTAGGAGGTGGGTCAAAAAGGATCTTGCTGTGTGATGTATGTCATAGAGTGTTCTGCCTGTGTTTTCCCCTAAGAGTTTGATCGTGTCTGGCCTTACAGTTAGGTCTTTAATCCATTTTGAGCTTATTTTTGTGTATGATGTTAGGGAGTGTTCTAATTTCATTCTTTTACATGTTGCTGTCCAGTTTTCCCAGCACAACTTATTGAAAGGATGCTCAACATCACTAATCATTAGAGAAATGCAAATCAAAACTACAATGAGGTATCGCCTCACACCAATCAGAATGGCCATCATCAAAAAATCTACAAACAATAAATGCTGAAGAGGGTGTGGAGAAAAGGGAACACTCTTGCACTGTTGGTGGGAATGTAAATTGATACAGCCACTATGGAGAACAGTATGGAGGTTTCTCAAAAAACTAAAAACAGAACTACCATACGACCCAGCTATCCCACTACTGGGCATATACCCTGAGAAAACCATGATTCAAAAAGAATCTTGTACCACAATGTTCATTGCAGCACTATTTACAATGGCCAGGACATGGAAGCAACCTAAGTGTCCAATGACAGATGAATGGATAAAGATGTGGCACGTATATACAATGGAATATTACTCAGCCATAAGAAGAAACGAAACTGAGTTACTTGTAGTGAGGTGGATGGAGGGGAAGGGTAAGCTGGGACGAAGTGAGAGAGTGGAATGGACATATATACGCCACCAAATGTAAAATAGATAGCTAGTGGGAAGCAGCTGCATAGCACAGGGAGATCAGCTCGGTGCTTTGTGACCACGTAGAGGGGTGGGATAAGGAGGGTGGGAGGGAGACGCAAGAGGGAGGGGATGTGGGGATATATGTATACATATAGCTGATTCACTTTGTTATATAGCAGAAACTAACACAACATTGTAAAGCAATTATACTCCAATAAAGATGTTTAAAAAAAAAAAGAAGTTGCACTCCTAAAGTCTTAGGTACTAAGGAGATTGAGGGCAATTACAGCATCTGTTGAGCTCCAGTTTTTCATAGCCAAGCACTGGGTCATGTGTAGCCATGAACTCCATGGGAGATAAACACAGATTATGAGCTTGGTGATCAGACCTGGCTTCCCCATTAGTTGCTGTGTGATCTAGAACAAATTACTTAACCTCTCTGGTCATTCTTCCCTTTAAAGTAGAATTAGTGCAGCTCCTGAGGCCATGTGAATTGGGGTATCACATCTGAATTGGGGGAATCGCTATCTAAATTGGAATATTTTTGTTCTTTATCTCTTCAGTCGGGGGAAAAAGTCTGGGGCAGAGCTGCTTTCCTTAATATTTGTTCCCTGCTGCTGTCTGGAGACCTGCATTTTCTTGTTTTGAAAACAGACACCTCTTATAATAACATGCGAAGCATTTTTGTCTTTAAGTATTTTGCCTTCACGTTTCCTCTGAATGACATGAGGGATCTCTATGGTTTTGGTTCTTCATCTGATCTGTATGTAAAGAAGAGTCCCCCAAACCTGTCTGTCTGAATGTGTTAAGATGCAGGAGCCCTCAAAGAGGAAATAGAATCTTCTACGACCAGTGTTTTCGAGTTAAGAGTTAAGGTTCTAGAAGAAGCTCATGTATCTCCGATTTTCCCTGGTTGTGTTCTCCCTGGTCTTGTACATAGGTTATGGGACTGTGTTGGGGTCAGTCTTAAACCATGAGGGCATTATGAAATGAGAGTGGGGTTTGCTTTACATGGACAAGTCTTGGTCGGAATGTCCCTATGAACATAAATATCCACAGTGTGGTTTCCATGATGTCCAGCTGTCATTACATCAACAGAATTTTCCCTGGAACATTTGAGGCCAGATTGGTTTCAATCTTTAAATTACCCCAGGTCCCCAAAAGTCTCCAGCTATAGAGATAAGAGTCCTGATGCTTTAACAATGACCATTTGGCAAGCTTTTCAGGGAGATTAAGTGAAGCTTATTACATTTCTGTAAAGGGCTTGGTAGCTGGTAAGTGATAAACAAAAGTTCCCTTTATGGGCTTATGATAATTTATGGTTTTAAAATAATTTCTTTAAAAAATAAAAAATTTAAAGTAGTCATTCCGCTTCCCTAGCAAGTTCAGAGGGTTTATTTTAGGTTTAGGGACAGTATGTAACTCTATATAAAAGATGAATCAATGAACTACGGTTTAGCAGGGGGTCAAGCCGACACAGTCACCCCAAAGGTATTTGAAAACTGACTTATGAAAAATCCTTAACATGATTACAGTATTTTTTTAGTTGGATGGAGAACAAGATAGAAGAAAGTGTGTAACATGTTTCCCGGAGAAGCAATAAAATCCATAGGAAAGGGTGTCAAGAGGCTTTTCTTTGTCCTGCCAACGAACAAGAATAAACACTAGGGTCTTCCCTGAATCCAAAGAATAGCTTTTGGAAAATAAAGATTTATTATCTGGGTATAAATGGTGATGAATCACTTGGCGATACGTGCTTTCTGGCGCAACGTGTCAAAAGTAACGAGCCATAGTCTGTTCCAGAGTTCATCTGGTTGTAAGCGTTCTTGATAAAATATGGAATAGAGTAGAACACAATTTGTCTGAGTCTCTGCACAACTCTCTCCCAATTACTGTGCTTCTGTCCCTGTCACCAGGGAAAATAAATGGGCTGATAATTACAGCCCCAGATACATTCTCATCGCTTGCACTTCCCTGGGCCTTGCCAGGCGGTGTGTCTAATGGGGTCACATTATGAGTTATAACTCACATTTTATTGTCTCCTACCGATGTCCCCTTGGTCCTCTGCTCCCCACCGACCTCCGTCTCAGTGTGAAGTTCTTGCCATGCATCTCAGGAGCTCCCTGGGGGACGCCTCACTTGCCCTTAAATAAGTCTGCTCCTTGGGGTACTGTTTCTGACGTGGGCATGCAGCACCCTCCTGGGCACATTTGATGTCCCACTGTTTTTGCTGGACTTCATGGACTTTTTTCACTGATACCATCACCTATTTCTCTGAACACCACCCCTAGTTCACAGGGGCCAAAGTTTCTGGGTGCCAAAGCTCTGTGATGGTCTATGCAAGAGGGGGAGAAACCAAGAGCTCTTCCTTTGTTACTCTGTTGCATATGTTGTGCATGTGTGTGTGCAATCTGTAACGCTCACACCAGGGAGCTTTACAAATATTTTGATGGAACAGCCTATCTAATTTTACTGGCAGCCTTCTCTCTCCCCAAGACCCACCTAGGAACCGTGTGTCCTTCCTCCCATCCCTGCTCTCCATGCCTGTTTCCTTCTCCCCACCAGAATGAATTCTCTCCCAGGAGATGCCCAGCTCCCTGTGCAAATAGTGAGTCTGTCCCACCAGTTATCCAGACAAGTTCAACAAACGTAAGTCCCAGCTGAAGCTCCAGCTGGGACCTGAGTTACATTTTCTTTGAGTGAAATATTTGTAGTCCTTTTGCCAAGGTTTTCATGGTTACCCATGAGCCTCCTTCTTGGAAGGTGGAGAGATGATATTGGCTGTCTGGAAACTGGGGCACTGGGGCACTTCTCCTGGCCGGCTCCCAGGCCGTGTTAATGATTTGTGTGAGACCTTGACCTTGGCCGTGTTGCTTGATCTGTCCCAATAGTCAGCTGAACCCACCAATGCTGTTCTATCCCAGCTGGCTGTGTTACAAGTGCTGTCTGTGTCCTAGGAAAGCCACTGGGAGAGACCACAGATACAATGTCCCTGCAGGCAGTTCTGGGGAAATGTGAGGACAGAATGCCTCCTTGACATATTCTGATTTATATTGCTTTTTAACTGAAGTACAATTGATTTACAATGTTGTGTTAATTACTGCTGTACAGCAAAGCAATTCAGTTATACCTACATATACATACGTTCTTTTTTTAAATATTCTTTCCCATTATGGTTTATCATAGGATATTTTATATAGTTCCCTGTGCTATACAGTAGGACCTTGTTTATCCATTACAAATGTAATAGTTTACATCTGCTAACCCCAACTCCCACTCCATCCCTCCCCCACCCTCCTCCCCCTTGGCAACCACAAGTCTGTTCTCTATGTCCATGATTCTGTTTCAGTTTCATAGATAGTTTCATAGATAGTTTCATTTGTGTCATGTTTAGATTCTACAAATAAGTGATATTTGGTGTTTGTCTTTCTCTTTCTGACTTACTTCACTTAGTATGATAATCTCTAGTTGCATCCATGTTGCTGCAATACATTGCTTTTTAATCAATATTTTTAACATATCTAACTTCAGGAAGTAGTCTTTCTCAAAAATATATGGGTAGGGAAGTTGAGAAAAAAAAGTACAGGAAGTTAAAAGACTCCGAGCCATGCCAAAGTATCTCTCTTACAATCTTCAGTGATCCTTCCTGGAAAATGAACTTGAAGCAGAGATTGAAAATGCAGAAGACATTAGCACCTGGGCAGACTGATGCCTGTTTCCTTCTCAGGTCTGGGCAGCGTTCCGGGGTGTCAGTACGCACTCACTGTCTCCATCCAGGATGACGTCATGTCATACCATTGGTTTTCACGAGCCATGAAGGACGCGAGTCCAGGTCACAGATGGCTGGTCCCAGCGAGTCATGCTTCCACTTCCAAGATCTTGCTCCGTGAGGATGATTGATGGGTGCTCAGGGAAGTCTGCGCTTCACTTTTCCAGAGGTTACCATGGAACTGGCTAAACCAAGCCTAGATAAAAAAAAAAATCACACGAACCATGTTATAATAGCAATAACAGGGATTTCAGAAAAGAAGTACCCAGAATCCCAATATGCCAATAAGTAACTATCTTATTTTTTTCTGGGTTCACTTATAGTACAAGAGGTAAAATAGTATAAGGAAAAGGGTGTTTGAGACTTTGAGTGAATGAACGCACTAAATTGACTAGTTAAACAGTAACTAGAGCTACTTTGGTTGAAAAGCTATAGTTGATATTGGATACCCCTATTTATTCAAAATAATTTAAAAAAAGGAATGAGAGAAGTCTATATTATTTTCATATACCCTTAGTTCCCTTTTGCCTAAGAGGAAGAGGTATCTTAACTCCTTTTATTTTTAAAGAAAAACAATCAGTTTATTGCTTAAGAACTCAAAAAAAAAAAAAAGCAATATACACTTACAGTAGAAAATCCGCAAAAATAAGAAAGTAAGAATCACTTGCAATTCCACCCCCAGGGATGAAAGTTATTTTCTGTTTGTTTGTTATTTTTAAATTTTTTTATTTTTTGCTTTTTTTTATTGAAGTGTAGTTGATTTACAATGTCATGTTAGTTTCAGGTGTACAGCACAGTGATTCAGTTATAGATATACGTATATTCTTTTGCAGATTCTTTTCCATTACAGGTTATTAACAAATATTGAGTATAGTTCCCTGTGCTCTACAGTAGGTCCTTGTTGGTTGCTTTTTATCTTTTTATAGTGTCTTCTCTGTGCCTGTGTACTCTAAAAACTAAATTTGGTCATGCTCTACTGACAATATTTATTTCTGCTCTCTTCATTTGATATTACTTCCATAGCATTTCCTCAGTGCCATTAAATATTATTTGAGGGCATCATTTTATTATTATTTTTATCATTATTGTGTTTTTATTGAGGTTTAATTGATGTACAATATTATGTAAGTTTCAAGTGTACAGCATAGTGAGTCACAATTTTTAAATTGTGTTTAAAGTTTTAAACATTTATAGTTATTATAAGACATTGGCTATATTTCCCTGTGTTGTACAATATATCCTTGTGGCTTATTTATTTTATACATAGTAGTTTGTACCTCTTAATCTGCTACCCTTCTCTTGCCCCTCCTCCCTCCCCCCTTCCCTCTCCCCACTGGTAACCACTAGTCTGTTCTCTATCTCTGTGAGTTTGTTTCTTTTTTGTTACAGAGGGCTTCATTTTAGATGGCTGTAGAACAGTTCATCACAGATAAAGATTCTCTTATAGCTGAACATTTGATTCCAGTGTTTAGCACCAATGTCACTGCAATGAACAAGTTTGTACATTGATCTTTGCTTGAGTTTCAGATAAATTCCTTAGGGAAGTTGCTTAGAAGACATCCTGCTGTGAGCTTGAAAGCTGACATTCTTTGTGTTTTTTAAACTTTTACAATTCTTTTTATTGTCATTTTGGTGGTTATCTTAAGTTTTACCACATAATCCTTGACTTTTCAAAGCCTAGTTAATAATTGGTACTTTTAGCTCTTTTTGAATAAAACAAGGTCCTTATAACACTTTCCTAAATTCATATGCCATCCTTGTTGTATACAAAACATATTTTTTTCCTTTTAAATTGTCAAAGCATTCATATTTACTCACATATTTACCCTTTTCAGTGCACAATGATTCTTCCTACGACTATGACTTTATGTGGGATAATTTTTCTGCTGTCTGAAGAACTCCCTTAAGTGTTTCTTGCAGGGTAAGTCTGCTGGTGATAAATTCTCTGCTTTTGTTTGCTTGAAAATATCTTTATCTCAGCTTAATTCTTTTTTTTTTTTTTTTTTTTTTTTTTTTTTTGTGGTACGTGGGCCTCTCACCGTTGTGGCCTCTCCCGTTGCGGAGCACAGGCTCCGGACGCGCAGGCTCAGTGGCCATGGCTCACGGGCCCAGACGCTCCGCGGCACATGGGATCTTCCCGGACTGGGGCACGAACCCGTGTCCCCTGCATTGGCAGGCGGACTCCCAACCACTGCGCCACCAGGGAAGCCCTCAGCTTAATTCTTGATGGATACTGTCACTGGATATAGTTGGCAGTTATTTCATTCCCTTGTTTCCTGTCTTCCATTTTCTTCTATCAGTCAGTCTAAAAACAATTGCTCCTTTAAAGATAAGTTGTCTGTTTTGGGGCAGATTTTAAGATTTAAATTTGTCTTTCTTTTTCTTTAAGTATTAGTTTTACTAATATGTGCCCAGGTGAGGATTTCTTCTTGCGAATCCTGTTTGGAATTTGTAGGGCTTGACTTTATGGCTTGATATCTTTTATTCATTTTGGGCAGTATTTAATCAAAGACTTCTTCTCTCCATTTTCTTTCCAGTCTCATTCTGTGGCTCCAGTTACACTGTGTCAGACCGTCACCCAGCACCCTTTATGTTTTCTACCTTTTTTTCTACGTTTTCTATCCTCCTTCTTCTGTGGTTCATTCTGGATCTTTTATTCTTAGCTATATTTTATTCATCAAGTCTTCCTTTATCTATCTAATCTGCTGTTAAACCCATCCTTCAAGTTATTTATTTCATTTTTTATATTTTTTCAGTTCTAGAATTTTAATTTGTTCCTTTTCTCATTTCAAATAGTTTCACCCTCTTTGCTGAAATTCTCAATCTTGTTGTTTATCTCCCTGAAAATTTTTATCATAAAGTCCATGTCTGGTAAATACAATATCTAGAATCCTGTAGGTCTGTTTCTCTCCTATTTCTGCTCAGTTTCATTCATGTGACCTTATATACTTCATGTGCAAGGTTATTTTTGATTTTGAATTTACAGAATTACTTGTAGAAATGATATTAGACCAAGAAAAAATTTATTGAAGTCTAATTGATTTATCATGTTGTGTTAATTTCTGCTGTACAGCAAAGTGATTCAGTTATACATATATATATAAATATATACATTCTTTTTCATATGCTTTTCCATTATGGTTTATCACAGGATATTGAATATATTTCCCTATGTAGGACCTTGTTGTTTATCCATTCTATGTAATAGTCTGCATCTGCTAATCCCAAACTCCCAATCCATCCCTTCCCCACCCTCCGTCCACTTTGGCAGCTACAAGTCTGTTCTCTATGCCTGTGAGTTTCTGTTTCATAGATAAGTTCATTTGTGTCATATTTTAGATTCCACATATAAGTGATATGGTATTTGTCTTTCTCTGACTTACTTCACTTAGTATGATAATCTCTTGTTGCATCCATGGTGCTGCAAATGGCATTACTCCATTGTTTTTTATGGCTGAGTAGTATTCCATTTTATATATGTACCATATCTTCTTTATCCATTCATCTGTTGATGGAATATCTAGGTTGTTCCCATGTCTTGGCTATTGTGAATAGTGCTGCAATGAACATAGGGGTGCATGTATCTTTTTGAATTATAGTTTTCTCTGGATATATGCCCAGGAGTGGGATTGCTGGGTCATATGGTAGTTATATTTTTAGTGTTTTTGGGAACCTCCATACTGCTCTCCATAGTGGCTGCACCAATTTACATTCAAGCCAACAGTGTAGGAGGGTTCCCTTTTCTCCACACCCTCTCCAGCATTTGTTATTTGTAGAATTTTTAATGATGGCCATTCTGACCCGTGTGATGTGGTATCTCATTGTAGTTTTGATTTGCATTCAAGAATGATTTTCTTTTCCTTTGCCAGTAGCTTGGGTGGCACTAACCATTTGAGATTTCCTTGCTACAGTTTCAGGGACTGAGACCATTCAGAGGTGTAGGAGGACCTGTATACCTCCTGAACACCCCTCTCCTAGGACACATGTCTGTAAAGTCTTAATCTGAAGAAAGGGCGGGCATTCTCTGGAACTTTTTTCTGGTCGGAGTCTGGACCATAAACCTTTTTCTTGGTCAAAAGCAGTATTCGGTCTCTCAGCTATGGCCATAGAAGTTGGCAGGCACTTCTAGGGGAAAGCAGTCCTCAGTACCAGCTCATCTCTCCTCACCCAGCTCTTGACCCAGTAACTCTTCTCTATCTTGTTAGCTGTCTTTTCTCCCATCATGGCCAGGGGAAGAGCTGGGAGTGCCTGCCCCAGATGGGTCCTTCTACCTCCTCTTGAGTCCAGGAGGGGCACCTGGGGAGGACACCACAGACAAGCCAACGGCACCATCATTACTCCAGCACCAAGACATGAAATCTATTGCATTGTCTGCCCGAAATAATTTATCAACTTACACCTTGAATTTCAAGGGTTTTTTTCTGCCTTAAAATGAAACCTAGTGAAATACCATTCTTGATGGCACTCTTTTGATGCTTATGTCTTTGTCAGGTCTGCTTTAAGTTGTGTGCGAAATTTCTGGTAGGGCTCAGTCCTTTTCCAGCCTCACATTTATTTAGGAAAGAATACCAGGTAACAGCCCTGGCTAACAAAAAGCAGAAAGTGTGAGGCCAAAACCACAGCTCCCATTCTGAAAGCCAGTCATCACCCCAGCTGATCTCAGTTCTGACGTGTTTCAACTCCTCAAAATACCACTGCTTTATTTCCCTTCATGCCCATCAGGCAAGCCTGACCTTCAGATGCTCAGGAAACAGCATGCTCTCAGGGAAGGAAGGATGTGAGCTCAGGTCTGCTTGTGGCTTTTCATCTCTGAGGGCAGCTCAGCACACTCAGAAAACCACACTGGTGAGATCTCAGCCAGGGCTTCACAAAGTTTACAAGTGTTACGGCCCTAGAGACCAGGACTGCCCGCGATTCTGGGGAGGGTGCAGTGTGACTTCTTGTCTCACTTGTGCTTGATGAAATATCAGGTTGTCAATGGGAATGAAAAGAAGAAAAGCAGGTCTTTGCCCTTAAGGCCTCCGTTGATTGGATGAAGCCTGCCATATCATGGAGAATAATTTGCTGATTCTTATCTGTTCCTTCTTTGGCAATATGGAGTTAGGATGGCGTTTTTCTTTAGTTGCATAGTTTGTGAAAGCTGCATTTTGATATCACAAATTGATTTTTCACTTCGGGCCAACTCTTTACACCCACAAAGCCAGCAATTTTCTTTTAACATTTTGGGTATTGGGATAGGAAGGAAATATATTCTGGAGGCAGTTCTCTTTCATCATCAGACCGAATAAATGTGGCCCCAAAGGCAGCAGATCATAATCATGCCAAGGAAATAATCCACTCTGTTAAAAAGACCTGGGCCATAAATAAACCCACACGGCTCCTGTTGCCTTACAGGTTCGTTTTCAATCTGAGACTCACAAATGGGATTGGAAACTCAGGCCGTGGTGATTGCTTACGATCGTTTGATGAGGGATTTTTATGAAGTCTTCTAAACTTGAAATAGTGATCTGTGAGGGGAATACAATGATGATACTCTGAGCTAGTTCCCATGGATATGATCATTCTGGCATATGGATGGGGACATTTTCTGGTGATGTTTTTCTTCTGCATGTCTCATTAATTTTCTTTCTTTCATTTTCCTTTTTTTTTTTTTTAAATGAAGCTTATTTTAGTTTAAATGACGTGCTCCCTTGGAAAGAGCATGTGCAAATTATCTTTTGTTAGAAATGAAAGGGCACATTATGAATGCTTTTCCTCTGTAGGGTTTCGAAGAATGCATTTGTGCTTCTGGACAGAGAAATAATTGGCTCTGAACTAACTACACAGTGAAGATTTAAATGTAATTTTCATGGCAGGGGTCCGTCAGGCACCTTACCTTCCCGACCCCGGTGAGGCAGGGCTGCCTGGCTTCCTTCTCTCTCGAGGTGCCATGTATTGCCATGGAACACACATAGAATTCTAAGAAGGTGTTCAATTTGGGGTCACGATGGCAGTTATCAAATGGACAGTGACCTTATTATTTGATTCTTCCACTCATTTGGGATCCAGTTTTGGAACTAATGACCATAAATACCCTCCTGTACCATATCTTAGGAGGACTGGTGTCATTAAATGCCTCTGTATTGCATTCAGCATTCATTCAACAAACATTTGTCTCGTGCCCACCTTGTGCCCCTCGTGGTGCAAGGGCTGAAGGTGCAATGCTTAAAGGAAGGTTTTCTTAAACATCTGTGGATTTAAAAGCTTGGGGTGTATTTTTTGAATGGCTCTTTTAGACTGAGCCTTGTCAAAACAGTCCTGGGAGTCCAGATGGCAGAGAGGTCCCTGTGTTAGTCAGCTTGGGCTGCTATGACAAAATCCATGCACTGGGGGGCTTAAACAATGGACACTTATCATTTATTTCTCACGGTTCTGGAGGCTGGAAGTCCAAGATCACGTGCCAGCAGATTTGGTTCTCGGCGAGGGCCCGATTCTCGGCTTGTAGACGGTTGCCACCTTGCTGTGAGCTCATGTCGCCTCTTCTTTGTGTGTGAGGAGACAGAGAGAGAAATCTCTTTTGCCTCTTCTTCTTCAGATAAGGGCACTCGTCCCGTCATGAGGGCCCCGCCCTCATGACCTCATCTAAACCTGTTTTCTCCCGAAGGCCTTGTTTCCATAACACCATCATGTTGTGGGTTAAAGCTTCAACATATGAATTTGAGGGGACACAAGCATTCAGTCCATAACAGTCCCCCTTGGAGAGGGAATCAACCCAGGAGATGCCTCTCAAACAGAGATGTGCTCCATCCCTGCCTGAGTTGGAAGGAAACTCAGGAACAGAGGGAGAATTGCTCTGTGGGGAAACACCTTCCTCTCTCCATCCCTCAGACCCTGCCCACCCTGCCCACTCTGCCCTGGGCAGGCCTGCCGACAACTTCAATCCAAAGACGGGGAGATTATTCTGGGCCATATTCCCAGGCCAAGGCCAGCTGATGGCTAAGTGTTCTCTCCCCGTGTTTAATTGGGTGTATTGGGCCACTCTGTACTCTGAGGTCACACACGTCAGCTACTCACTAATTTCCCCACAATTCTGCTTCATGCCAGCTCAACCCAGCTCGTCTTTGTGGGTAAATCCTTTCAGTTCTTTCTCCTTCAGCTCTGTTTCCAAAAGGAGAGAGTTATTCTGTTATTTTAGGACGAAGAAGCCCTTGCAGAAACGTGCAGCTCTCCGACCCTGCAGCAGGAACTGCTGGTCCTCGCGGGTCTGGAACCCACCCTCCAGTGCTGTCCCTCCTGGTGCC
This sequence comes from Phocoena sinus, assembly GCF_008692025.1. Classification (NCBI taxonomy): domain Eukaryota; kingdom Metazoa; phylum Chordata; class Mammalia; order Artiodactyla; family Phocoenidae; genus Phocoena; species Phocoena sinus. Next base: position 7,623,901 of record NC_045764.1, read on the forward strand.
CGTCTCCTGGCTGTAGTCTGACAGCTTCTCCCTCGAGTCTCCCTGAGTCCTGAATGCGGCCGTGGCCACGTGACTGGTGCCCTTCAGAAAAGCAATGGGATTTGTGCTCTCTTGCTCCTTTCCCAGGAGGCTTCCAAAGAGCATTTCAATATGAATGGGAACCGCTAGACGGAGTAGTTCCAGATGTTCGCCTGCATCAGGGTGCACTCCGATTTTAAAAGCCCTGTGCCCACGATTGCATTCCCTTCTGCTTACCTCTCTAGTCCTCATTGGCAAAGAGAGACTCGGTGGCTGGAGGGCTTCCCGGGATGCCTGGTGTTCCAGGGTCCAGCCCTCATCACTGTTCCTTGTCTCTCCCAGGGCGGCCCAGGCAGAGGCCGTGGCATTTCTTTATTTCTTTCTTTTTCTTTTTTTTTTTTTTACTAAACATGTGCTATATAATCCCTTTTTTGTAGGGGAAAAAACAAGGCATAAATTCACATGAATAGAAAAAAAATCTGAAAGGATATATACACAAAGAATTAGAGCTGTTTTGGGGAGACGATGAAATCATGGATACTTTATGTAAGCTTTATGCACCTTTGCATTTTAAAAAAAATTTTATTTTATTTATTTTTTTATACAGCAGGTTCTTCTTAGTTATCCATTTTATACATATTAGTGTATACATGTCAATCCAAATCTCCCAATTCACCATACCACCACCACCCTGCCGCTTTCTCCCCTTGGTGTCCATATGTTTGTTCTCTACATCTGTGTCTCAATTTCTGCCTTGCAAACCAGTTCATCTGTACCATTTTTCTAGGTTCCACATATGTGCGTTAATATACGACGTTTGTTTTTTTCTTTCTGACTTGCTTCACTCTGTATGACAGTCTCTAGATTCATCCACGTCTCTACAAATGACCCAATTTCGTTCCTTTTTATGGCTGAGTAATATTTCATTGTAGATATGTACCACATCTTCTTTATCCATTCGTCTGTTGATGGGCATTTAGGTTGCTTCCATGACCTGGCTATTGTAAATAGTGCTGCAGTGAACATTGGGGTGCATGTGTCTTTTTGAATTATGGTTTTCTTAGGGTATATGCCCAGGAGTGGGATTGCTGGGTCATATGGTAATTCTATTTTTAGTGTTTTAAGCAACCTCCATACTGTTCTCCACAGTGACTGTATTAATTTCCATTCCCACCAGCAGTGCAAGAGGGTTCCCTTTTCTCCACACCCTCTCCGGCAGGCCATGGCATTTCTTACATGATGGATTTCCAAAGCACATGCCTTGTCCAAGGTCATCAGTAGAGGCTGTGGCAGAGCCTGGTCAGGGGAGCTCAGTGCCTTGGTTTTAATGTCACTTCTTTTCACTTCATGACACAGAAAGTTGCTCTGGATAGCAGGAGCCACACTGGGCTGATGACCAGAGGCCTGCCTGCCTGTCCTAGCTCAGTTGCCACTAACCCACTGTGGGTCTGGGGCAGCTTCTCTGGGCCTGTGTTCCCTTTAGAACTGTGATGGTCAACGGGGCATTGGTGTTCCTTTCCCTGCCTCCCAAGACCCTGCCCTTTTCCCACTGGCTGCAGAACCCTCTAGAAAACTGCTCCCAATGACTGGATTTGCTTACAGAGCCAGATCCTGTTTGTCCTGCCTCTCCTCATGTAAGACAAGGGATAAAATATATCATTGGCTTTCCAGCAATTTTTATAGCAGGATTCTTCCTTCAGATGATATCATACATGTATAAACACAGAGACACATTCACACACAGACACGCAGAGACACATACACAAAACACACGCACAAGGGCTTCCCTGGTGGCGCAGTGGTTGAGAGTCCGCCTGCCGACACAGGGGACACGGGTTCGTGCCCCGGTCTGGGAAGATCCCACATGCCGCGGAGCGGCTGGGCCCATGAGCCATGGCCACTGAGCCTGCGCTCCGCAATGGGAGAGGCCACAACAGTGAGAGGCCCGCGTACCAAAAAAAAAAAAACAAAAAAAAAAACCACGCACAAACACACAAATGCACATACACTACACAAGCATGCATAGACAAGCATGCCTGCATGCACACACATACACAGAAATGCATATACACACATATGTACATAAACATGCACACACAGGTATACGTAAATCTAATGACATATTGTATATAAAATTATTTTGAAAACATAAAGGGATATCTGTGGAAGCTATTACCGGTTATTATGATCGCTTCCTGATTCCCCAGATAAGTGAGGCAGAAACAAGGGAAGTGAAATTAGGAGTTTGGGAGTAACATACACACTACTGTCTATGAAATAGATAACCAACAAGGACCTACTGTGTAGCACAGGCAACTCAATATTTTGTAATAATCTATTAGGGAAAAGGATCTGAAGAATATATGTATCCATAACTGAATCACTGTGCTGTGTACCTGAAACTAACACATTGTAAATCGACTACACTTCAATTTAAAGAAAATAAGTAAACAGGTGTGTTTATCATGTGTGTTTGTGTGTTATGTGTCTGTGTTTGCATATGTGTGTATGTGTACGTTTGTTGTGTTTGTATGCACTGTGTGTTTATACATGTATGTTTGTTGTGTGTTATATGTCTGTCTTGTGTGTATGTTTGCATATGTGTCTGTATTGGAGGTGGGGTGTCGTAAATTGAGCAGGGAAGGCAACCAGCACGAGTGGGGAATTTAAAGGCAGAAGAGAGAGGTGAACTTCCCCAGTGAGGCAGCTTCTGAGGCCGGAACCGACTTAAAAGACGTCAAAATCCTTTCCTATCTCAGCGTTTGAACAGCCGCCCAGATGGTGCCTCCAGCCTGATCCAAACCAGACAGGTGCCCTCCTGCTTCTCATCCTTCCTCTGCTCTCCCCACCACTTCTCTCTCTGCGGCATCCTCTCTCCTGCCCAGGTCACGACTGCATTTCTTTGTCAGTAGTGGTGGCTTTAAAGCCAGCTCCTGCCACGCGTCCCTGCCCCCATGCCCAGCCTCGCTGTCCTATTCCACTTGTAGGGAAGGGGGAGCTTTGTTCATCCCCAGCAGCCCGCTGCGGGTCATGGGCCAGCAGCACCAGACCCCCTTCTTTTTGTGGCTCTGGAGCCACCACTCAAAACTCACGACATGGGAGCAAGCAGTTGGCCACAGGGCAGTGCAAGAAAATGAGCACATCCAGCATCGTCAGAGGAAAGCATCCAGAAACGGGAGGACACCTGCTTCCACCCCACCGCACGAAAGAACACAGGGCGTGGTGCTCTGATGTCCCTTCCTGCATTTTAACGGGAGGATTGGCTCTGAGAGGGGCTAGGGCTCAGGTGTCAATTCGGGGAGTGGGTCAGCACCACTGCTTCTTCAGCACTCACTCATTCGCTCGTTTGTTTATTGGTGATGGATGGTCACTGAGAGCCTGCCATGCGCCAGGCACTGTTCTAGGTGGTCAGAACCCCCGGACTCTCCCCTGACTCAGCCACTGGCCTTGGAGAAAGTGACTGCGTGTTTGGGACCCACAAAACACCGTACCACTTGGGGTCCAGACCGATCTAAGAGAGCCCCCGCTTACCTCTCTCCCTCCCTCTCAGCTGCCTTCAAGGTCAGGAGAAGTGTCTGGGTTGCCAGGGCTTCGGGGGTGGTGCCCAGTACCCCCTTGTCAGGGACGGGGCTGGGCTGACTGTCCCCAGATCCTCGGTTCCAGCCAGAATCATTCAACTTCTGTTTTACCTGTTAACAATTTGCAAGACTTTATTGTGCAAAGAGTTTTACGTTTTGTTTTTAAGATGGAAAACTCATTATTCTGCTTACCTTCAGATTTGGAAGGAGGCTTGCAGTTTTCTAACTCTGAGGCAAAGTCTAATCATGGCAACTCACTTACCTTGTTTCTTTTTTTTAAATTTTACTTACTTATTTTCTTTAAATTGAAGTGTAGTCGATTTACAATGTGTTAGTTTCAGGTACACAGCACAGTGATTCAGTTATAGATACATATATTCTTCAGATCCTTTTCCCTAATAGATTATTACAAAATATTGAGTTGCCTGTGCTACACAGTAGGTCCTTGTTGGTTATCTATTTCATAGACAGTAGTGTGTATGTTACTCCCAAACTCCTAATTTCACTTCCCTTGTTTCTGCCTCACTTATCTGGGGAATCAGGAAGCGATCATACCGGTAATAGCTTCCACAGATATCTCTTTATGTTTTCAAAATAATTTTATATACAATATGTCATTATATTTACATTTCCTCTCTCTCACGGTTGTAGTCACAATGGACAAAACAAGGATTGCATTTTCTGCAAGAAAGAAGGAAGGGTGCAGAGCACCTCTAAATGGATGGCTTCTCTGTAATGACAGAGTCGGCTGCAAAGACATATTTTTTCTATAGCACAATCACGTTATTTTAAAAAGTCTGTATGGATTTGGGTCTTCAACATATGAATAATTAAACAGGATGATCAAATAAATATTACAGCAATCTCCCCGTCCCTTCTTCCTTTCCACATGGGCACTTGAGTGGTCCCTGCTGTTGACATGGCTGACACATCTGTTTACCACTGAGAAATAAACTGCTTTTCTAACCCAAAGGGACAACCAAACATTGTCCACTCTTACAAAAAGATGTAAAATGTATACTTTGATTAAAAGAAATTGTCAACCAGGGGATATAGTGGGCTTTTCTACTGACTGCAGCCAGTAGCCCTCAAGCAAAGGTTGAGACCATGAGAAATTAAAAGTGGTCCACAGAAAATTTAGCCCCAAGCCTCACAGCACTTTGTAACACAGTGTTCTGAAGGTATGTTCTGTACAGAAGCGAAACTTTTTTGATGAATCTGAGTTTCGTGGAGATTTATTTCCTCCATTTTAAAGAATATTTTTGCTTGCTAATTTAAAAATTATGATGATGTTCAGATATAAGAAAAGATTGATATCATGTGTCTGTGGTTAAGGTATGAAGGATAAGTGATAAGCACATACTCATCCTCCAGTGTAAGAAATTACAAGAATTTTATGATCGTATTCCTCGCCTTTAGACCCCAGGGATAAATGCTATTCGATTTTCGTGCTCATCCTTCCCTTGCTTTTTATTATAGTTTTACTACGTAAGTATGAATCTTTAGACTAGATGGCTTCGTTTTTGTGTTTTTGACCATTACTGAATAGTATCCTGCTGTTTTTCTTCTTCTGAGACTAACTTTTTGGTGTTCCATGTTTCACAGATGCATTCTTAGAAAAATCTATTAGGATATGTGACTGTATTGGTTAATTTTTAAAATCTTTTCTAAAATTGAAGTATAGTCGATTTACAACTTTGTGTGAATTTCTGCTGTACAGCAAAGTGACTCAGTTATATATACATATACATTCTTTTTTATATTCTGTTCCATTATGATTTATCATAGGATATTGAATATAGTTCCCTGGGATATACAGTAGCACCTTGTTGTTCATCCATTCTGTACATAATAGTTTGCATCTGCTAATCCCCAACTCCCAATCCATCCCTGCCCTCCCCCTCCCCTTGGCAACCACAAGTCTGTTCTCTGTGTCTGTGAATCTGTTTCTGTTTTGTAGATAAGTTCATTTGTATCAGATTTCAGATTCCAAATATAAGTGATATCATATGTTATTTGTCTCTCTCTGTCTGACTTACTTCACATAGTATGATCATCTCTAGGTGCATCCATGTTGCTGCAAATGACATTATTTCATTCTTTTTTATGGCTGAGTAGTGTTCCATTGTGGTATATATACCACATCATCTCTAGATTATTTATATCATCTAATCAATATAAATGTTATGTAAATAGTTGCCAGTGCCCAGCAAATTCAAACTTTGCTTTTTGGAACTTTCTGGCATTTTAATTTTCAAATAGTTTTGATCTGCAGTTTGTTGACTCCACAGATGTAGAACCTGTGGATGCAGAGGGCCAAATTTATTCAGTCTTCCCATCTATGAAATAGCATATCTCTTCATTTACTTGGATTTTCTTTAATTTTTCTCAACAGAGTTTTTCAGTTTTCAGTGTATTTCACTTCCCAACTGTTTGTTGTATATATAGAGAAATGGAATTGATTTTTGTTGTTGATCTTGTATTTTGCAACCTTATAAATTCCCTTATGAGTTCTAGTAGGTTTTTGGTGTATTCTTTAGAAGTAGATCATGCATTTGTGAAAAAAAATCAGTTTTCTTTCTTTTTCCCCAACTCAGTCCCTTTTTTCCTTGCCTTATTATACTGGCCAGGCACAATATTGAATAGAAGTGGTGAGGATGGACATTCCTGCTTTATTCCTAAATGAACGTATTCCTTCTTTCATAACTGTGTATGATGCTAGCTGCAGATTTTTAGTAGATGCACTTTCTCAAGTTGAAGGCATTTTCTTCTAGTCACAGTTGGCAGAAAGTTTCTTTTTAATCATGGATAGGTGTTGAATTTTGTCCAGTGCTTGTTCTGCGTTACTTTGACGTGATCATATGGCTTTTCTTTTTAAACTCGTTACATTGATTACCAATCTTGAATTCCTGGGATGTATCTCACCTGTTCATGATGTATTATCCTTATATACTGATGGATTTTGTTTGCTAAAATTTTGTTAAGGATCCTTGCAACTATGTTGTGTTAGTTTCCTGTTCCCGCTGTAACAAGTCACCATACATTTCATGGCTTAAAACACAAATGTATCTTCTTACAATTCTGGAGGTCGGAAGTCCAAAAGCCATTTCACTGGGGTAAAGTCAGTGTGTTGGCGGGGCTGGTTCCTTTCGGAGCCTCTGAAGGGAGAACCCACTTCCTTGATTTTTTTCAGCTTCTTGTGGCCCCTTCCTCCATCTTCAAAGCATCACTCTGATCTCTGCTTCTGTCATCACATCGCCATGTTCTCTAATTCTGACTTCTCCTGCCTGCATCCCTCTTATAAGGACAATTGTGACTGCGTCGGGCCAACTGGATGATCTGGGATAATCTCGCATCTCAAGATCCTTCATTTAATCACATCTGCAAAATCCTTTTTCCCATGTGAGGTAACATTCAAGGTTCTGGGGGTTAGGACATGGACATATTTGGTAGGGGGACGTTATTCTGCCTACCACATACATTCATGAGAGTATCTAGTTATATTTGGGAGGAAAGTTTTATATAATTTTGAGATCATGGTAATGCTGACCTCATAAATTAGTTGAGAAGTGCTCTCTCTTCTGTTTTCTGTAAGTGTGTGGGTTGATCTGGTATAATTTCTTCTTTTAGCACTTAGTAGAATTTATCAGGGAAGCCGTGTACTCCTCAGCAAATTCTTTCCCAAACCTCTTCTAAGTCAGGCCCTCTTGTTAAACTTTCTGAAACACCCTATACCTTTTCCTTGGAGCACTCAACACAATTTATAATGATATATGTATCTGTGTGATTACTTGGTTCATGTCTGTCTCTCTACCAGGGTATAAGCAGGGCAGACGCCTGTCTAGCCAAGTGTTAGGGGCTGGAGGTTTGTGTACCCCCAGAATCCATATGTCAGAGCCCTAACCTCCAAATGTGATGGTATTTGGAGATGGCACCTTTGGGAGGTGATTAGGGTGAGATGAAGTCATGAGGGTGGGACCCCCGATGGGTTGGCATTGAGGAAAGGCCACGTGAGGATGTGGTAGCTGTCCACAAGCCCGTGAAGGAGCCCTCACCAAGAATTGAATCTGCTAGTACCTTGATCTTGGATTTCCCAGCCTCCAGCTGTGAGAAATAAAGGTCTGTTTTTAAGCCACACAGGCTGTGGTCTTTGTTATGGTTGCCCAGGGCTGACTAAGACAGCAAGTCGTATGCTGTCTACTCCGTTTACTCCACTCAAGCCTGCCCAGTCTAGTGTCCACCCTGCAGCTGCTCTGCTGGGCATGCAGATGACAGGGCCAATGAAAGGATGCCTCCAGCATGAAGGAGTGGACCTGCAGCAAGCAGTCTGCAGCTTGACTTCCTTTAGACAGTCCCACCTCTTCACCTTTGCTTCTGTAGGTCCCTGCATGCTGCACTCCCTCACCCTAACTTTTCTCCTTCCTTCCCGAAGACACAGGTACACACATACACAGACCCACAAGTGAAAACACCCACACATCTCCAGTCTCGCAAACACACCTTCAAACACAATAAATCGCACGGTCATGAAGAAAGTCTCTTTCATTTATATCACCTAAATTTATTCAAATATGAAGAAAGAAGAATCTTTTACTTATAAGAAGAAATAAGAACTTTTACTTCCAACTTAATGTTTCCTTTGTGGAAATTCGTAGATATCCCAGACATGGCTCTAACCACGTCTGACTCGGAGGGATTCATAGGATGACTTCCGTCTAAGTAGAATGTGTCCACGGTGCCTGCAGCCAGACTTGCCTGATTGATCGCTGTTGCTCTGAGATCAGTCATCAACTACCACATCTTGGAAATTTGCATGGAATCAAAAAATCTCTGGAGAAGAAAGTCGAAGAAAATAAATGTGTCCTTGGATGGCCTTTGCTCACTCAATCGGACAAGTGTAGATTATGTCATTTGAAATCCTTTCCAGTCTGCTAGGAAGTGTTCCCACATGGAGCCTGTGAAGGGAATTAAGCCTTCGTATTTTTAGACGACGCTCTGCTGTGTTTGAAATGCCATAGATTTGAAATGAAAGGTTATGACGTCATCTGATCCACCGTGCCACGACCGGCTTCTTTCTTTCAAGTCCATCATTCAGCTTGCAGTGTTTGGATCTTTTACTGCCTACAATTGCTTACACATAGCAAATTTGTACAATGCCAGGGTCAAGTTCAGTTCATCTTTACATCGGCAGTACCCAGCTTGCTAAAGACGCCTTGTAGATGCTTTATCCACTTTTGCCGAATGGAATCAAACTGGTATTTCATGTAAAGCCAAGTCTTTGGCATATTGAATATTTTTTAGAGTGCTTATCGAATTAACATTTTTTATCTGCAGTATATGAAGCGCGGGTTTCTGATTTTTCATACTTTTTTGATATGCACATAAAAACAGATTCATCCGTCTTCACAAATAAGATAAAACACTAATTTTTTTTTTTAATTTAAAAAATTGTTTTATTTTTGGCTGCGTTGGGTCTTTGTTGTGGCATGTAGGCTCTTCGCTGTGGCACATGGGCTTCTCTCTAGTTGTGGCGTGCGGGTTTTCTCCCTCTAGTTGTGGCGAGTGGGTTCCAGAGTGCGTGGGCTCAGTAGTCGTGGCGCGTGGGCTTAGTTGCCCTGCGGCATGTGGGATCTTAGTTCCCCGACCGGTGATTGAACCCGCGTCCCCTGCATTGCAAGGCGGATTCTTTACCGCTGGACCACCAGGGAAGTCCATAAAATTTTTTTTAAAGAAGTAAACTATTATAAAATTCTACCAGCAAAAAAAATAAAACACATGATACAATGGAATGCTTAATAACAGACCTTGTGCTGATTCACTAAAAAAATAGAATCAATTCTATTTTAAAAATGAGAGAGAACTGTGTGCCTTTATGGACTCTGTAAAACAGACTCTGTCTTGTCTCGTTGTTTTTCTAAAAGCAAGTCTTAATAGACACCATAGGCAAACAAACAAAAAAGACTAATGAGAAACTGAAAACTACTGAACTTATAAAATGCTCTTTGTAATATAATATGAACAAATCTTACACAGGAATTAGAAAAGATATAATGGGCTCCTCATAAAAGGAAAGATTGAAATAACCAAGGGATTTTAATTTTGTGCCTCACATGCTCAGAATTTTATCCACAGGGGAAAAAAAGATATTTCTTTCGAAAATAAATACATAAACGTGTGCCCCATACAGAGTATTTTTAAAGAAATGCTATGGGCAATGCCTACATTTAGGTACTATGATTCTTGAAGCCTAATCTTTAACAGGCTTGTGGAAAGAGGACTTCTGTGCCCAAGTCGTTACTTAGCATACATATTCCTCTCTGGAAACTGTGAAAGAAGAGGTGGAAATCTTTATTAGGCCACACTGAATAAGGCAGATGGTAAAATTACAGATTGCAAAAGCACATAGGAAATCTCATGGAGCTATTCCACATTCCTCTAAAATCTTCCTTGGTGTAAGAAGACATACAGATGGCCATGAGGCACATGAAAAGATGCTCAACATTGCTAATTATTAGAGAAATGCAAATCAAAACTACAGTGAGGTACCACCTCATACCAGTCAGAATGGCCATCATTAAAAAGTCGACATATAGCAAATGCTGGAGAGGCTGTGGAGAAACAGGAAACCCTCCTACAGGGTTGGTGGGAACGTAAGTTGGTGCAGGCACTATGGAAAACAGTATGGAGGTTCCTCAGAAAACTGAAAATAGAACTACCATATGATCCAGCAATCCCACTGCTGGACATATATCCAGACAAAACTAAAATTCTAAACAATACTTGCACCCCTGTGATCATAGCAGCACTATTCACAATAGCCAAGACATGGAAACAACCAAATGTCCATCGACAGATGAATGGATAAAGAAGATGTGGTACATATATATGCAATGCCATAAAAAAAATGAAAAAATGCCATTTGCAGCAACATGGTGCAATGCAACTAGAGATTATCACACTAAGTGAAGTGAGTCAAAGAGAGAAAGACAAATACCATATGGTATAACTTATATGTGGAATCTAAAGCATGACACAATTGAACTTATCTATGCAACAGAAACAGAACTACAGACATAGAGAACAGACTTATGGTTGCCAAGGGGGAGGGGGCTGAGGGAGGGATGGAGTGGGAGGTTGGGGTGAGCAGATGTAAGCTTTTATATACATTAATAGAATGGGTAAACATACTGTATAGATCCGAGAACTATATTCAATATCCTATGATAAACCATAATGGAAAAGAATGTAAAAAAAGTATATATATATGTATAACTTTGCTCTACAGCAGTAACTAACACAACATTGTAAATCAACTATACTTCAATTAGACTAAATTAAATAAATAAATAAATCCTTGGTATAACAACACCTTCCTTGGTGTTGTTATAAAATGGTGCCATTAGTTTTAGAGAGAATTCTTTTCTCTGCATCAACAGCTGCGTCAGAGCCCCTGGAGGACACAGCACAGAGGCCGCAAGAACCATTGCCTCACCCCTCTCCTGGAATCTCTGAACTCTTCTTTGTTCATTGAAACTTTGCTGGTTCAGTCTAAAGTCAGTCTTTTCACTCTTGCTGTGATGCCATTTGAAATTTTTGTTGATCTCTGATCCTGTCCTTGGTTTTAGTTAACAGTGCTTGGGAAATCCTGATCGTTAAATCATTATCTCATTTCCTAACTAATCTGAGTTCACACTGATTATTCTGCCATCATCTTGTTTTTCTTTACAATAAGAAATGTGAAGGGAGGAAATGCCTCAGGGCATTGCCACGCAGGGCTGGCTTTATGGGCCATACTCTCTCGATGTTTTTTTAAATGCCATTTTTGCCATCTTGACACTCTTTAATACTTCCTGGGCAAGGGGCCCGCATCCTCATTTTGCACTGAGCTCTTCAAATTATAGAGCTGGTCCTGTGGCCACTGCTCTGGTCTGTTTCTCAGACAAGCAGAAAGCTGGAATTGGATGAAGTTGTATGAAATACTAAAGAAGACTGCCTCGATGTGGCTGAGGACACAGTGTGGGTTTTTGCTGTGTTTGTTCATATTTGTTGAACGTAGCGTCTCTGGGGAATCCAGATTCTTCCTGGAAAATGGTAGTGGGGGTCTCTCTAGCTGCAGGCTATTATTCCTTAAGCTGTCCCTGAAGTCTAGTATGCATTCCTGGCAGCCTGAAAGGGAAAAATAAAAAGAGAGAGATGCAAATGAAAACAGGGCAGTGTAGGAGGCAGCCTGGTGGTGTTCATGTTGCCACACTTTTCCCAAACATTTGGCTACCCCAGAGCACAGGATGTAGCCAAGTATTTTAACCTACTTTGTGTTAAATTCTGATCTATCCAAGTAAATGCAATCCATATGTTTCTGAATCATTTTTGTCTGACTCACCAAAATATTCTTAAAGGCCTTTTGAGGTCTAGAAAAATGTCAGAAGCTCATAGAAGTTTTCTAGGCTGCTTTTTGCTAAAATTAAAAATAGAAGTTTGAGGACTGTTCCAAATATTTGAAAACAAGAAGGTGTAGAATGCAGGTTGGAACTCAAAATGTGGCCAAGTGTTTGCAGTTAACCAGGGTATCTGACTTCATGCTCCACTGCTGTTTTCTCCAGCACAAACTCTTGTCATTTTCTGCACAAACACGGCAGCTCTTTGGAGCCCTCACGGACTTGTGCTTTGGGTAAACCAAGATGAACCACAGACTTAGAAAACAAACTTATGGTTACCAAAGGGGAAAGGTGGTGGTGGGAGGGATAAATTGGGAGTTCGGGATTGACATATACACACTACTATATTTAAAATAGATAACCAACAAGGACCTCCTGTATAGCACAGGGAACTCTACTCAATATTCTGTAATAACCTAAATGGGAAAAGAATTTTAAAAAGAATAGATATATGTATACGTACAACTGATTCACTTTGTAGTACACCTGAAACTAATACAGCGTTGCATTTCAACTATCTTACAATATAAAATAAAAATTAAAAAAGAAAAGATGAACCAAGTCCCCTCCTTCAAGACTGCCTTCTGTCACAAAGTCTAGTCCTCAATGGTGCACCTAAACAGGGAGAATGATTTACAGTCTCTGATATAAGATGACAGGCAGTAATCGTTCCATTCCTGCCCCTGGAGTTTTGGTGACCGTGGGTGGGTCTTCATCCTGCTAGTACCGTGATTCCCGGGATCAGGCTTAAAGGGCCCTCTGTGCCACCCAGACTACCGTTTGCTCTTTGCTTCTCACTGTGGTTCCCATGGTGTACCTACCTGACCCACAGGGGACTTTTATTTACCAAAGGTAGAGTCAAACTCTATGCTATTTAAACAAGGTCCTACTGTATAGCACAGGGGACTATATTCAATACCCTGTAATAAACCGTAATGGAAAAGAATATGAAAAAGAATATATATATATGTAGTATATATATATATATGTATAACTGAACCGCTTTGCTGTACAGCAGAAATTAACACAACATTGTAAAGCAGCTATACGTCAATAAAATAAATTAAAAAAAAGAAAACCCTCTGTGCTGTTTAACTCAGGTGCCATAGACAGCATGACATTGCCCAACTATTGTAACATAGTAATGATAGTTTGATAATTTTCCTTTGAAACCGTGGTGTGGGTGCAACACATCCAAGAATAAGTTTACAGATACGTTTCACACGTGTTTATATCCCCTCATACTTCTTAGCACAGTCTCTTGCCACAGAAAAAAAATCTCTCAGTATGTATTTCTGGTATGAATATAAGACTTGAGTGAATACAGTAAGTGGAAGCACAGATAGATTTTTTAGTGATGATTTCTAAGTGTACACCAGAAGAATTTTCAATACTCTTTTCCAGTCCTCAACACTATTGCAAAATTTTCTGATAAACAGAAATAGATCAAATAATCGAGGAGTATCTAAAATCATATTTTAAAATTTCCTCTGGAAAGGAAGCTCCGGGAAAACAGGGATATTTGTCTGTTTCGATTACTGATGTGTTCCAGGAGTTCAGAATAGTGCCTGGCATATGTGGGTTCTCAAGAAAAGTTTGTTGAATGACTATTAGGAATGAATGGTGGACATTTCTAGAAGCCATGGCTCCTCACTAAAAATGAAGGGTATGATTTGCCACCTACCTTAATCCCCTCTTGCCCTCATTCCAATTAAAAAAAGATATCCTCAAAAAAAAAAAAAATCTCCCTCTGTTGCAGACCACTATAAGTAGGACAAGTGCGGTCTCCAGACCTGCATATAGTAGTTTTGGAAAACGTTACAGTTAATAATGAAACATAATTACTTGAATTCTTAATTATTTATAGGAAAGTACAGTCAAGAAGGGATTGAGGCTTTGGGAATGTATTTTATTTTCCCACAGAGCCCAAATTATTTTTTACTGATACATTTCCATTCTTGTCTGAAACAGTTTATTTTGTATTTTATACAGAGACATTTGCCGTGGTGTCTGAAGCAACACACGTACATTGTCATGTAATTGATGTGGCCGTGGGGATAAGAGTTCTTTCACAATCTTTTGACTGGATCTCCATTATTAGCCTTTTCATTTTTTTTTCCCCCAAAAAGGAAGTTTTAAAATTCAGAACAGAATCACAGGACTGTCAAGAGCTCAACTGGATTTCCCCCCTACATTCTTATTGGTTTTATTAAAATAAATTTTCCATCATCTAAGTGTGACCTTTGTCCCTAAAATATGATCATGGGGGGTTGCATTTCAGGAGACAGTGCAACAGAGACCCAGAATTTAGGGCAGGGAATGGAAAGATGTTGTTTAATGGGGACAGGGTGACATTTGAGAAGATGGAAAAAGTCCTGGAGAGGGAGGGTGGTGATGTCTGCCCAACAATGTGAATGTACCTCCTGCTGCTAAGCGTACATGACCTGTACACCGAAAAATCATTAAAACGGGAAACTTTATGTTATGGGTATTCTACCATGGTTAAGGAAAAAAGGAGAGAAAAACAAGGAACAGAGAGGATGATTTAACCTCAGTTAGAGGGAGAGCTCCCTGACTTTTTCACCTCTCTGGGCCGGATAACTCTCTTGTTTTCTCCGTTCTGCTTTCCCAGATTCTCCACACAAGCCTCCCTTGTAAGCCTCCTCTGCAAGGCTGTCTTCTCATTTTTGTGACCAAACTGAAAACATAGGGAGGGCAGGGCCTGGGTCTGTCTTGTTCACTATTGTGCCTCTAGAGAACAGTGCCAAGCAGGACCGAGAACATAGTCGACACTCAGGAAACAAGGCTTGAAGGAAGGAATGCGGGAGGGCCCGCCCTTCCTCACGCTGCCAGAAACCACCAGGTAGGGGCAGCACTGTGGTAATGAACACCACCTTGACGTGTGTGGAGGTGGGGCTGAGGGCCTTTCCCCGGGGGCAGGTCCAGCCTGGGACATACAACGATGGAATGATTTGGTGGAATGATGTCTGTTTTCCATGTTGTCAACCTCCAAGAATTAAAGTGCTACCCTAAACATCATTAACCTTCTTTAATTACTTGCTATGTATTTATTATATATTTACCTGTCTGAATTATTCTTCAATCCATCATTCATTCAATAACTATTTATTAAGTGCTTACCATTCTCAATCCCTCTTGTAGGCACTGAGTGAAAAGACAGACCGGAAGTCCTGGCCCTCATGGAGTGTACATTCTAGCGAGGGGACAGACAAATACATGAGTGAACAAATAGGATCGTAAATGGTAATAAAAGCTGTGGAGAAGAACGGATGAGAGAGGAGGACCAGCAGTGATGATGTCATGAAGGTCAGCTTCTGAGGTTTTGTCTTGCTCTTTCGTTTGGGACACATTCCTCTGTTTCTTCACTTTCCTTGACCCTCTGTGTTGGCTTCTTTGCATTAAACGAGGCACCTCCCCGATCTGGAAGGAGTGGCCTTGCGGAGGAGATGAACCTTATTGTTCAGAGCTGCCCTGGCTCTTGGTCGTGTCTCACAACTTCGTGCTCGTCCAGGCGGCCTATGTTATTCTCAGTGGTTCCCAGTGGTTAAGGGTGTGGCAAGACCTGTCCAGGGAGGATCTGAGTCAGAACCCAGGTTCAGGCTGATCGGAAGCCAGACCCTCAGGCAGCAGCTTTTAAAGTATGCAAATATATACAGTCTGGAGGGACCACGAGTGTAAGCCCCAGTGGCCACCAGAGCCAGGTGATCTGGAGGTGTCCAGTGGGCGGCGGCCACAAAAATCGGGGCCCCAGAGGAAAGTACAAGTTTCTTTCCAGGAGGAGGTGGTGAGCTGCAGTGAAGCAGGGGGACAGTGCAAGGATGGTGCCTGTAGGGAGCTCCTCAGCAGGCCCCTCAGGCAGATGCTTGAAGATAAGTAAATCAGCCTCTTTCACAGCAATTCTGGGCACCTCTCAGCTGGACCCTGGAGCAGGTGAGTCAGTGCGTGTTATGCTTTAAGAACCATTTCTCAGTTTGCTGTAGCTTGGTGGGTCTTGCGGAGAGGAGCCTCACTGGCTTTCAAAGATAGGTGTTTTGGGAGCTCATCTTTCAGATGCAGGTCTTAGGAGTTGGGGTGCCTGGTATGGGGTTCAAACCCTTCGTTCCTCAGGGAGAAGCTCAGGGTTTTGAGTTCCCTCCCAGTTGTGGGTCTGCACCAGGTGTGGGGTTTAGGGTGCAGTTGTGTCTCAGCCCCTCCTACCTGCATCCAAGTGGGTTTTTTGTCTCGTTTGCCTGAGGTGTAGGAGTTACTCAGCTAGTCTGGGGGTTTTTCAGAGGAAATTGTTGGTAGGGAGCTGTGGATTCCGTGCGTCTGTGGGAGGATGTGCGTTCAGGATCCTCCTACGTGACCAACTTGATCGAGACCCAGACAGTGATCAGTGCACAGCCGAGGTCACTGTTTTCAATCAGCTGGTCAGCCTCACTGAGAAGCCGGTGTCTTCACACAGCCTTGAAGAAGGTGATAATGACGCCTGTGATTACCTGGGAGAAGAACACCCTAGGAAGTAGAGGGAAGAACAAAGGCACAAATCTTGATTTTAAAATATGTTTTTATCTGAACCACTGTTTTTAAGGACTTCATGCTACAAAGCAGTACTTGCTTTTATTTGTCCAGGGACTATATAGCATCTTTTAACTAGACCCTAGCACAGTGAGTGATCAAAATATTAGCTTTCAACTGTGCTCTTAGCTTTGATATTACAGGATGTGATATAAAAGTGTGTTCACCCTCATTTTTGTCTTCTGAGGTCATGAACTTTCATAACATCTTCTCCTAGCCCTCGTCTTCAGGCTGAGGTCCAGTTTTCTTCTGTCTGTCATGTGCCCTTCGTCAAAGGCCAACCCTACTATGTGCCTGTTGATTTTTGTTGTCATTACCCACCTTCAGGATTTTGTGCAGGACTAGGAGCATAATATCTTATGCTTCTTATTCAGTCATCACAGTGATGACGCCAACAGCATCATGTTTGCTTTCTGAGATACTGCGTATCGTTGAGTTGAATGCTTCAGGAAGAAATACAAATAATTCTGCTCTTCTTATTTATTAGCCACTGTCTTCATCAGGAATTGTCTCATTGCAATGAATGGAAACCAATTTAGCAATGTCTACATCAGTGGTTCAACCATGGGCAACATTCTCCTCCACCCTGGGGGCATTTGGAAATAGTGGAGGGTGTTTTTAGTTGTCACAGTGACTGAGAGGTGCTCTGTCATTCAGTACCCAGGGGCCAGGGATGCTAAACATCCTGCAGTCTGAAGGATAGTCTTGAACAATAAAGAATTGTTCCATTAAAAATGTTATTAGAGTTCTGTTGAGAAACCCCGATCTGTGAAAGAGTCTGGGGTTTGCCAGAACCCAAGTAAAACTGGGCCTCCCTCTGTCCAGTCTCAGAACAGGGTCTCATGTTAGTCTCTTTCCTCAGAAAGCCTGGGAGAGTAAAACCTTTACAAAAACAACTTGAAGAGTTGCAGAGGAGAATTCCATTTGAACTAATAGCAAAACTTTGTAAAATCATTCCCAGTATCTCATTCAGTATCCCACCTGCCGTCAATCTTATTTTATTCTCTCAACATATCTACAACTTCTCCCCAAAGCAGTTTGTCCTTGAGTGTTTGTCCTCTCCTGTCCTCTACCTTGAGCAGCTCTGTTCTTTCCTAATACCAACTGAGTCTAGTTTTTCTAGCTAATTCAATTCTGTACCAGCTGTATGTACTAGTTGTATGAATGTGTGTGTGTGTGTGTGTGTGTGTGTGTGTGTGTGTGTAACCATGAGGCTGCAAATTCTTCTGTTCATCACTTTTACAATGACAGATCTAAGGGTGGGATTGGCTATGACCACAGGTATTCTTTTAAAACCCAATGGCCAGAAGCTGTGTATCACAGGAACTAGGAAGCTGCAAGGTGTCAGTTGTTTCTGTACCACTCTTTCTGGATCCACCCATATCTTCTTCCCTCTGCATTTTCCTATATTCCCTACTTGGCTAACCTGCTTTCTTACCTCCTAGTTTCTGCTCTCCATCACTGCAGTAGATCAGATGTGTTCCCACAAAATTCATATGTTGAAAACCTAACCCCCAGTGTGATGGGATTAGGAGGTGAGGCTTTTGAGAGGTGATTAGGTCATGAGGGTGGAGCCCTCATGAATAGGATTAGTGCCCTTATAAAAGTGGCTGGAGAAAGTTCCCTTGTCCCTTCTGCCATGTGAGGACACAGCAAGAAGATGGCCATCTGTGAACCAGGAGGTGGGCCCTCCCAGACACCAAATCTGCCAGCACCTTGATCTTGGATTTCCCAGCCTTCAGAACTGTGAGAAGTGACCCAGTTTATAAACCACCCAGTCTACGATATTCTGTTATAGCAGTTCAAATGGCCAAAGATGATAAATTTGCCCAGTATCTGGCTTTTGCCTGCCATGTGGATCTAACTATACATGAACCTTCAGCTCCAACACCATCTGCCTGATTCAGAGTCTGTTTCTCAGTTCCAAATTCCTGCCTGGGAGGAGTGACAGCCCAGTTGAGAGCAGGTTCTGCCTCCCCCAATCCCTGCATTTGTAGTGGATAGTTGTCCCTTCTGAGCTGTGGGTGAGGCAGATTCCTTAAGAAGGGACTGTTGATGGGGAATAAATAATGGATATCTTCGGTACAGCAACACAAGTCCATGTAGTTCATGGTGACAATCAATATCAGGAAATTCCAGCTTTAGGTTAAGATGATATCTTGAGTTCATTATTCCTCTAAAGGAGCTACACTAATCCTGCTAGCAGATTAGTGCAGAGAAGCCTACCCCAATATGCTGCATTCATTTCTGGACCTTTATGATCATAGAGCAAGTTCAAGGCTGAGATGCAGTCTAGTTTTTCCTAGTTTTCACCCAGCTTGGTCAAAATATTAATGCTTAACTTATAATGTCAAGGGTTGTCTTATCTATCATAAACTCTAAGAAAATTTTGGGGATGGTGCAGACTTGTAAAGTGAAGATGAGCCAACTTTACTTTGTGGTGGTGCCTTAACTCTGGGGTATTGGCGATACTAGTTTTATTAGCATCAAAGCCATTAATTAATATTTATTGAGAGCAAATGAGGTATACTCGGGCTTCCCTGGTGGCGCAGTGGTTGAGAGTCCGCCTGCCGATGCAGGGGACACGGGTTCGTGCCCCGGTCCGGGAGGATCCCACATGCCGCGGAGTGGCTGGGCCCATGAGCCATGGCTGCTGAGCCTGCGCGTCTGGAGCCTGTGCTCCGCAACGGGAGAGGCCACAGCAGTGAGAGGCCCGTGTACCGCAAAAAAAAAAAAAAAAAAAAAGAGGTATCCTCAATATGGCACAATGTAAAAAACAAAGTTCTTTGCTTCTAATATTTGTTGAATGTTCATCATATGAGACAATAGTCACTTCCATCGTTGAATTGGGAAATGAAAGCAAAACCATTTTTATGTAGATGAAAAGTTAAAGAAAAAAATCTATTTCTGTAGTTATTCTCTTAAATCAAGTTGGAGACTTCAGAAGTGCTGCTCATAAAATAAAACTTATATTTCATTGAAATATAGAAAGATGGAATTGACAGTGACCTTGGACCTAATCATAGTGTCTTGTTTTTAGAGAGGAAGTTGAAGCCTAACGAAGGGGCTGAGTGACCAGTTCAAAGGTCACATGGCTAACGGGGTCTCTTTCCCTAAGAACACACTCCCTTGGTGACTCTGGTGTGAGGTGGTTAGATGCTCTTTAGGTAGAGTAGAAAGTTGCGTGGCAAGAGGACCCAACAATATTGCAAACTGGAGAGATTGCTTCCACATTATTTTTGGTGCTTCCTTCATTAGATGTCTTAAGAGTCCAAAAAACACTTGGCTAATGAGCAACTTTATATTATATTTAAAAAATCTTATTGTAGTTTATCTAAATGGGTTTGAAAATTTATGGACTTAAGTTCTTTTAGGTTTTTATTTTGAACCTTCAAGTTCTGTTTTTTTTTTTTCCCAGAAACATAAAACAAAGTCAAGCAGTTATCTAGGAATTATAAATTATTTAAGCAGGAGCTAGTGTGAAATAGGAGGAATATGTAAATATGAATCAAATCACAGACAGACAGGCTCAGGAATAAAGAATCCCCCAAAAACAAAGGTAGAGAAAGGGCCTTCTGAGTGGAGAACAAAACAGATTTTCTATAGATCAGAAACTTCATTCTGCAGTCATCTATCCTTTTTAAAAAATTGAGGCTATCATAGATACAGTAAAGTGTAACACTGATCTTAAGTGTTCATCTGGATAAATTTGTAATATATATAAATATTTTTATGTATATGTACATATTACACATATTTTACATATATGTACATATTTATGTATATATTTTACATACACACATATCTCCATGTAACCACCACCGAGATCAATACCCCCAACATCCCACGAGATATCCCTTTCCAGTATATACTTCATCCCTGCAAAGGTAACTGCTGTCTGACTGCCAACATCATTGAAGCATTAAATTTCTTATCTAAAACGAATTAAAGTTTTAAACCAGCAATGTTCCATAATTTATTTGCTGTTCATTAATTTTAATAAATATTTAATGACCACTCTATAATGAGTTTGCACAGGCACTGGAGTCTCAGTGATGAGTCAAAACCATCTCTCAGTATTATAGATGGTGCTAGGATCAGTCTTACTCTATTCTGAAAGTCTTTTTCTCCTTAATTTTGTTCTAATGGTGTATCTTTATGGAATGTATTACATATACGAACTTGTATTATCCTTTGTAGGTTTAATATTGGGTTTGAACCTTGAATACACTTTTTTGGGAAGTAGAACAGGTTTGCCTTTGAACACAGAACGACTGTGTCAACATCAGGATGCAACTGTTTCTCACATAACCTATTGGGAACTCTGGCTGTCAGGACCAAGCAGCCGTAGCCGTAGCACCGTTATCAACGAGGGGCAGTACATCCTAGTGAAGGCAAAGTGCCCAGATGGGATAAAGCATGTGATCTTGTTGTGGGTTCTGCCCTGAGTCACTGTGGTGAAGAAGGAGAGGGACCAGGCTGATGGTAGGAAGAGGTAGATGGAACGTCCCAGGGGAACACTGCATGGCCAGCACCTGGCTGTATGTGGAAATAAATCTCCACACGTCATTTTATTTTTTGAAATATATTAGTTTTACTGTAATGACAAAATGGGCAGGTGAATCTTGACTGTTACATCAGAAGTGTACCTGCAGTCCCCATATTAAATGATGACTGGATTCTTACTGAGTGCATTTCTCCAGAAAGGAAGACACTCCAAATGTAACTATTTTTAAAAATATTCTTGTTAATTTATTAACAGAGAAGTACATTGGATTTATCATGTTCCTTTTTTTTTATTCTTAGGTGGTTTTTATTTTTTAAACATCTTTATTGGAGTGTAATTGCTTTACAATGGTGTGTTAGTTTCTGCTGTATAACAAAGTGAATCAGCTCTACATATACATATATCCCCATATGTCCTCCCACCCTCCCTATCCCACCCCTCTAGGTGGTCACAAAGCACCGAGCTGATCTCCCTGTGCTATGCGGCTGCTTCCCACTAGCTATCTATTTACATTTGATAGTGTATATATGTCCATGCCACTCTCTCACTTTGTTCCAACTTACACTTCCCCCTCCCCGTGTCCTCAAGTCCATTCTCTACGTCTGCGTCTTTATTCCTGTCCTGCCCCTAGGTTCTTCAGAACCTTTTTTTTTTTTTAGATTCCATGTATATGTGTTAGCATATGGTATTTTTTTTTTCTCTTTCTGACTTACTTCACTCTGTATGACAGACTCTAGGTCCATCCACCTCACTGCAAATAACTCAATTTCGTTTCATTTTATGGCTGAGTAATAGTCCATTGTATATATGTGCCACATCTTCTTTACCCATTTATCTGTTGATGGACATTTAGGTTGCTTTCATGTCTTGGCTATTGTAAATAGTGCTGCTATGAACATTGGGGTACAAGTATCTTTTCGAATTATGGTTTTCTCTGGATATATGCCCAGGAGTGGGATTGCTGGATCACATGGTAACTCTATTTTTAGTTTTTTAAGGAACCTCCATACTGTTTTCCATAGAGGCTGCACCAATTTACATTCCCACCAACAGTGCAGGAGGGTTCCCTTTTCTCCACACCCTCTGCAGCATTTATTGTTTGTAGATTTTTGGATGATGGCCATTCTGACCGGTGTGAGGTGAAACCTCATTGTAGTTTTGATTTGCATTTTTCTAATGATTAGTGATGTTGAGCATCCTTTGATGTGTTTGTTGGCAATCTGTATGTCTTCTTTACTCCAAAGGTAGCTATTAATTACAGGTACTATTCTGGGCAGGTGTTCCTGGATATCTCAGCCCTATCATAGGCAGTCAGCTCTGTTAGCACTGAATTTAGATGTTTTTAGAAAGTAGAAAAACATATTTTCAGTTTTCTGTGATATGAAAAGAAAAAGAGATGTCTACTTCCATTCTTTCTGAAGAAAACAATGAGCACAGCTGAAGACAAACTCATCTGTCTCCATAGTAAATGGCTTCTGGAAGGTGGGAGTTGATGCATAAAGCTGTACGGGATCTCTGAAAGTGATCAACAGACTTGCCATTTATCATTTACCAGAAAGGCTTGGGAAGGAAATAGTGGAGGAATTCACAGACTAATGTTCCAAGGAGCTGTTGAGAGTTTGCTGTCTCTCTTTTTTTTCCTTGGAGCGAATGGGAGGCTGCCCAGATGAACGTTTATTTCAGACAGTTAAATAGAGGGAGTCATGATTGACCTGTTTTCATGTTATCCTTTCTTGGTTTGACATAGAAATCTCCTGGAATTGGGCTAATTTACAAATGAAGGGGTTTATTTTCCCTTTGGTTTGTGGACATAATTGTCCCCATTAACTTTAATGGGACTTCTGGGGCCCGGTCTGAAGGGAGAAGGATGGCTTAGCCTGCAGAGCTGGTTCTCGGCTATTAAATCCATAGGGAGGAAATGCAGGGCGCATTTCCACACCCAAAGTCTCCACTGTGAAGAAAACAGAAGCTGTTTGAAAGCATTCACATTTTGCTCTATCGACGCCTTAAAAAGAAATAAAATGAAAGGCCGATGTGCACAAGAACAATTTATGTGCCATTGAAAAGATTAAGGATCGTCTTAAAAACACCGCGAACATTTCGTCATGAGTAATGGGGATGCATGTAGCAATAAATGCGCACCGACAACGGGGAGCCCAGCTTCTGCATCTTGTAACCGATGTAAGTCCATATCCAAAAGGTCAGGTTGACCAATAAAAACTTCCATAAAACTCAGAGAGTGGCAATCTAATCTGCTGAGAAGTGAATATGAGATATTATCAGGGAAGTAGCTCACAGTGAGGGTCTCTGGTTTTCTCTTTTGAAGAATATACATCAAAAGTGCTATATGCATCTGGACAAGATAATGAAGTTTCATTTAATTATGAAATTGGCTTTATTAATGGTGTAGGCATCACATGAGATTGTGTACTATGTGAAAATGACAAAGGGCTCAGGGGGAAGAGAACTCTACTTGGCTTTTAATTCATTTCTGCAAATGTTAATCGTCTTGTTCATTGCCAGGCCAGGTTAGACACTCAGTAGCTTTTGTTTAATGAAACAATGAGTGATTGGGTGCTTACGACGTGCAGTGAACTGTCCTAATCAGGACAGTCAAGTGTGACCCTTGCTTTCAAGAAAACACAGTCTAATAGATACACATATACAACTAGAGCGTCCTTTTTCCATCTCTACTGTTTTAAATCCAGATACAGAGCATATTATCCTAAGTGCAGTATTTTAAAGAAGAATCGATTAGATATCGTGGGAGAAAGCAGAAGGGAGTGATGCATTCTGTCTGAAGGTCATCTGGGGAGGCTTCCCAGAGGAAACACCAGTTGACTTAAGACATCTTGTGATAGGGAGGAAAAGGAAAACATGAGCAGAGGATCAGAGACGAGAAGATGCACATCCTTTTCAGGATATAGCAAATAGTCTAAGCTTTGTGGGCACAGCTAATTGGGTCTGTGTGGGGGAACAAGGGTAGGTAGAGGCAGGTGGAGGATGGTGGAGGCATAAGTTCCAATCACATTGCAAAGGATCTTGAATATCACATGAAGGACTATGGCTGTTTTTCTCTTTTTTAAATGATGGAATATTTGATATTTTTTAAAGGAAATAAGGTGATGTCAGGATTTAATCTGAGTTTTAGAAGGATGACTCTAACATCAGTGTAGAGAACATGTTGAGAGGGGAAAAACAAGACTGTAGACAATAATGTTCATTATAGTGGCAATTATAATAACTTTGGTGATGATGAGGATGATTTGAACAAGAGTAGGATTATTGGCAACAGGGATGGGAAAGTATTCTGCCCAACTATTCATCCACTCTTACACCCATCCATCCATCCATCCATCCATCCATCCATCCATCCATCCACCTGTCCATCCATCCATCCATCCATCCATCCATCCATCCATCCATCCAGCTATCCATCCATCCATCCATCCATCCATCTATCCATCCATCCATCCAGTTATCCACCTATCTACCTATCCATCCATCCATCCACCTGTCCATCCATTCATCCATCCATCCATCCATGCATGCATGCATCCATCCATCCATCCATCCATCCACCTGTCCATCCATTCATCCATCCATCCATCCACCTATCCATCCATCCATCCACCTATCCATCCATCCATCCACCTATCCATCCATCCATCCATCCATCCATCCATCCATTCATCCACCTATCCATCCATCCATCCACCTATCCATCCATCCATCCACCTATCCATCCATCCATCCATCCATCCATCCATCCATCCATCCATCCATCCAGCTATCCATCCATCCATCCACCTATCCATCCATCCATCCACCTATCCATCCATCCATCCATCCATCCATCCATTCATCCACCTATCCATCCATCCATCCACCTATCCATCCATCCATCCACCTATCCATCCATCCATCCATCCATCCATCCATCCATCCATCCATCCAGCTATCCACCTATCTACCTATCCATCCATCCATCCACCTGTCCATCCATCCATCCATCCATCCATCCATGCATGCATGCATCCATCCATCCATTTGCTCGATCAACAGATATTTATGAAGTGCTATAGCCAGTACCAATGCTTCCTAAACAGCCATTTTCTCTCCTTCATTTTCCCAACCAAACTTGCTTTCTTTCTGATATTGGGTGACCATGTCCTTTTAGAGAGGCTGAGCTCTTTTTCAGTTCCAGGCAGTTGATCTCAATGAGTCTAAATGATTCATTCATTCATTCATTCAGTATTTATTGGGTACTTTTTAGGGTACACGCACTGTTTTCAGAACTGGGGCTACAGGAGTGAGATGGATAATAATGATTCCTACCTCCAGTTAAGATGCTCACACTCTATTGTTGGAGATATTTACCTTGACTAGATAGACTGCATCAAAATTCACTTGTTATGTTCATCCATACCTTAAGCTTTTCTCCTGAGTGCATATTTGCAGTTAGGCAGGACCATAGTGACCATTTCTGGCCAATGCGCTGTGGATGGAACTTCACTTCTGGACAAGTGTTTTCCTCTTCAGTTATTCTGAATGAATAGACCCCATGCTCTTGTTGGTACAGGTATAAGAATCACTGTTAGCTGGGATCTCTGAGTCTGCATGGAAGACATGTGTCCTGGAGGGTCACCATTACCTGAGCAGATTTTGCTTGAAAGAGCAATAAGCCTTTGTTTACAAATAATTAAGATTTGGGGAGTTGATTGTTACCGTAACATAACCTAGCCTAATCTGACTAATAGGATGATTAATGCTGGTATTCAGGTGTGAGCTGAGTGCCATAGGAGCCCCAGGAAGGGAGGAACTCACTGTCTGAGGGAGTCAAAAGGAGAACTTCGGAGGTGATAACTTGATCTGGGTCAGGAAAAATGACCAGGAGTTAGCTAGGCAGATAGGCAAGTGAGAGACTCCCATGTAGTAGAAACATCCTGGGCAACGGCTTGGGGACTTGAAATAGATATTGGGAGAACCATGCATGGATTTCTTTAGCTGCATGTAGAGTGCGTGGCTGGGAGAATGGCTTCTGTCAGCCCAGGAGTTCAGTTCATTACCACCCAGTGCCTTCCCAGCAGCTGAGTATAGATGGTGGAAGACAGCAAGAGTCCCGAGTAAAAGAAGCTGATCAAATGTCAGAGCTTAATCATGAAAATTAGGAGTAGAATTAAGGCTTTCCTTTCCACTTCAGATTTTCAGCCTTTGCTGTCACTAAATACCATTAAGTGAAGTGATACAACCTATTAGGGTCTTTCAGACAGTTCTCTCTAGACTCATGGAGATCTCTTTAGGGAGATTAAACTTTGGAACCAATGGTGTAAATAGGAATTATCCAGGCAGAATTAACAAGAGTAGGTGGATGCCATTTGAGTTGTATATATTTATAGTCTATAAAAGGAAACCTAAAAATACCCTTAGAACAGTGATATGTTCTGTGGCAGATTTAGTTCTATAGAAGGGGACAATTACACCATTCACCAAGCATAATTATTTTTAAAATGTCTTCTCTAGGCCTCACAAACTTTATAATAAAGAAGTACATGCTGTCATGCAAATTGTTAGATGTCTCAAGGAAATGAATTGGCTAGAAAATACTCTTTAGTCACTTTGCAAAACTAAGGAGAACTTTGCTCTTCCAGCTTTTATTTTTCATGGTATTGATTAACTTATTTTTGAGTTGATCACAAGCTAGATGTAATCTAAAAAGTAATACACAAATGCAACAAATTGGGTTATCCCTCTTTTTTTTTCTCATAAAAAACAAACCATCAAACATGGGAACTAATAAGTGATTTCCCAACACTCAGGACTACAAACGTTTGTACTTGAAAGCAGGAATGTGCTAGTAATTTTTATATTTCTCCCGGAGCCTAGTGCAAGCCAATAAAATAAGTTGATTTATTTAATCCCAACAAATATTCACCAGTGCCTACTCTGAGCCATGCAGTGTTCTAAGTGCTGGGGGTACATACAATGGTCAACAAACTCGACACAAATGGTGCCTTAAGAAACTTGCAATTGAGTGGGGGGAAAGAGATGAAAGATAAATGTAAATAATGTGGCTATAAAAAATGTAAATAATGTCAGACGGTGGTGAGGGCTATGGAAAACCATACATCAGGGAAGGGGTAGAGTTTACTGGGGGTTGTTTGCTGTTATATGCAGAGTGGTTGGGGAGGCTTCACCTTGATAAGGTGACATTTGTACAGAGACTTGAAGAAAATGAGCTAAAGACCATGTGGATGTCTGGGGAAAGAGATAGTCAGGCAGAAGGAGCAGTTGTGCAGAGACCTTGAGATGGCATGTGCTTGGCATGTTGTAGCAACAGCAAGGAGGCCAGGGGGATGGGAGTGGAGTGAACAAGTGGCAGAATAATGGGATGTAAGATCAGAGTGGTCTTGGGATCAGATCCTATAGGGCTTGTAAGTCTCTCTAGGAACTTTGGCTTTTATGCTGAGTGTTAAGGGGAGCCACTGAAGGCTTCAAGAGGAGTGTGTGCTCTGGCTCTTATGGGCTGAAATGTGTCCCCCTGAAATTCACAAGTTGAAGTCCAAACCCCCAGTACCTCAGAATGTGACTGTATTTGGAGATGGGGCCTTTAAGACCAAATTTAGGTAAAATTGGGTCATATGGGTGGACCCTAATCTAATAGGACCGGTGCCCTTATAACAGGAGGGGATTAGGACACAGACATGTGCAGAGGGAAGACGATGTGAAGACACAGGAAGAAGACAGCCACCCACAGGCCAAGGAGAGAAGCTTCAGGAGGAGCCAACCCTGCCCACACCTTGATCTTGGAGTTCTGGCCTCCAAAACTGTGAAGAAATAAATATCTGTGTTTAAGCCCCCCAGACACTTGTACTTTGTTATGGCAGACCCGAGCAGACTAAGGCACTGACCTTCCTTTTCAAACAAGGTCATTCTATCCTCTGCGTGAGTGCAGAATGTAATGGGCAGGGCAAAAGCTGGAAGAACAGGTAGATGCTATTTTGATTATCCAGGTGAGATTTGCTGGTGCTTAGTTCTGAGAGGTAGAAGTGGAGGAGGTATGAGGTGGTTAGATTTGGGATCTATTTTGAAGGTAGAACAGATGGAATTTGCTCTTGGCTGAGGTACTGGATGTGAGACCAAGAGAGGACACAGGATGGTCTCTAAGGTTTGGGGTGTGAGCAATTAGGAAAACGACGTTACTGTTTTCTGAGATGGGAAGGACAGGGCGAGGAGGGGGTTGGGAGGGCAGTGTGGGAATCAGGACTAAGGTCTGGTTGCGTGACTCTGACATGCCTGTTAGAGACCCAGTAAATGCATTGCCAGTGCCAGGTAATAGGAAATAGAGTTTCAAGAGCCTTTGTCTACCGAGTACCCAGTAGGCGATTGTACAGTGCCCGTTGGATAAGTGAATGGATGAAACTGAAGGTGAGGATTCTAGCTTTGCTCCTTTCTTGTCTTTGGAAAAGCACGTTATCTCCCTCTTTGCATCTGAAAACAATTTAATCCTACTGCAGAATCATCTTGCTTCAAGCTATATTTTTACAAATTATGATGTGATGGCAGCTCAGGGGTTCATGTTGTAAAAATATGTTGCATTACTGTTTTGAGAGAATTTTCCAAATGTAGTAAAATAGGACACATAATTTGAATAACAAAACATTGGATGTCCTATCATTTCTGGAACATGGTCCTTCTCTCCCACTAAGCTTTTAGTTCATCTTGTCCCCTCAGGTCTGTCCACATCAGAGCCTCCAAGGGAAGTACCCTTCAAGTGTTACCCGGTGCTGACAAGGCTAACGGTGGCCACTCACATGACTCTGCCCATAACATGGTGCAAATTTGCTTCAAAATAATGCATAGTGTCCTCTAAAGGAGTTAGAACAGGCTAGAGAAATTTCAAAATTCTACCCAGCTGACACACTGTGACACAAATATTTTATGGATGAATTTTTTTCCAGCTGTGATTGTTTTCCCTTGATACTCTTTGAATACCATTTAAAACTTACAGAAAACTTTCAAGAATAGTGCAGGAAACTCCTGAATACCCTTTACGCAGAATCACCAATTATTTACCTTTTATCCACCTCTCTTTCTTTGTACACACATACACACATTTTTTTTCCGAATTATATGAAAGTTGGAGACATCATCCCCTTTTAAATACTTTGTCATGCATTTCCTTAAAATATAAATATTCTGTTATAAAATCATGCTATCATGATCAAAATCAAGACATTTACCATTAATAAAGTGCTGTTATTAAGTCTACAGTCCGTATTTAGTTTTTTCATAGATGACAATAATGTCCTTTCTAGCCATTTCTTTTCTGATCATTTTTTTTAAATTGAAGTATAATTGACTTACAGTGTTGTGTTAGTTTCAGGTATGCAGCAAAGTGATTCAGTTATACATACATATATATTTATTTTTTTCAGATTCTTTTCCCTTATAGGTTATTACAAAATACTGAGTATAGTTCCCTGTGCTATACAGTAGGTCCCTGTTGGTTATCTATTTTATGTATAGTAATGTGTATATGTTAACACCAAACTCCTAATTTATCTCTCCCCCCTTCCCCCTTTGGTAACCATAAGTTTGTTTTCTATGTCTGTGGGTTTTCTGATCATTTTTAATCTGATGATCCAAGATCACAGATTACCTTTGTTTGTTCTAGCTTGTTTTCCTTTAATCTAGTTTCTCAGCCTGCCTTTATGTTCTTGATCTTGACATTTTTGAAAAGTAGAGGCCATTTATTTTGTAGAATGGCTTTCTATTTGACTTGTCTGCTATTTCCTCGTAACTAGATTCGGGTTCTGCATTTGGCAGGAATAACATGGAAGTACTGTGTCCTTCTTGGTGCATCGTATCAGGAGGCACAGGTCTGTTTGTTTTAATTTTGGTGATGGTGACTTCGCTCACTTGGTAAGCATAGCATTTCCCAGGTGTCTTCCTTGTAAAGGTACTATTGCGCCCTTTGTAGTGTCTAAGAGATTTGTAGGGAGATACCGTGAGACATGTAAATATCCTGCTTCTCATCAGGCTTTCCCCTGCTGGTTTTAGTATCTCTCCATGAGTTTCTGTCTCTAGGTTGAATGACTTTTATTGGTTATCTTTGATGAGTTTCTCTCTCCTGATTGATTAAAGTGTATGACATCTCTTGAACTCAACATTTGCAGGATTATTTCTTCCTAGATCTGTGTGTAGAGCTCAATGAATCATGACTGAAGTACACATGTAATCACAGCCTTCATTACTTATAAAGTCCATGATTAATTGAAATATCTGACAAGGTGTCATAAAATGAATGGACCCCCTGGGAAGCCAAAGGGGTCTGTTGCAAGCCTTATTTAAAATTTGAAGACCATCTTACAGCGTTGACAGTTCTGTATATGTAGAATGTGTATGACCTACATATACTTCTGGATGGTCTAAAAGAAGTTATTAAAAGAAGTTATAAAATCAATTCCTGATATGGGTTTGCTTTGTTTCCTTTGATCTTTTCCACTCAACAATATTCCATTTAAGTTTTAGTAAATTGAAGTGCTGCATAGCTAAATGTAAAAATGCCACTTTCTAAGCAATTTTAAGAAACTTTATTTCTTATGACAACACAGAAATTACATAAATGCTGTCACCGCCCACATGCATATATGATGCCCTTTTCCTCCTCTTCCTGTTACATAAGTTTTATATTATAGGGAGCACACATTGCACTTTTTTTCCTCCTTGGTTTTCTTCCTAAATAACAACTACGCCATACCATGAAAACCAAATTGAGGCGCAAATTATTTATGTGTTTAAATGATAATTCAGGCAAAACAGTGAAGATTATTGACCCAAGTATATTGGATCAATTCACAAACAATGTCTTATATGTAATAAAATTACTTTGTAAATATTCAACAAAATGAAAAAAAAAATCTCAGTTCTTAGTTCTCCTGTGTATCATCTCCCTGGCTTCCAGGTTACCACGTTTTATCAGGCGGCTGTAACATTTCATGTTAATTCTGCCCTAGCATGGGGCCAAATGATTGGAGCTCTCCTGGCCTTGGCCATCTAGGATCTGTTCACCAAGGGCTGGCCCTACCCCCAGCCTCTGTCCAGCCCACCTAGGTACCCACACAGACTCGGGCTTGCGTGAGAGGTCTGAGGAAAGGAAAGAACAGAGCAGGGACTCACCTACCTGGGTGGTGAGTACAGAGCCACGGAATGCTCTCACTGTGCTGTCTGCCCGGGCTTTTTGCAGGACCACAGGCTGAGTGAGGCAGAACCGGGTTTTTGTTAGCATGCTGTCGCGGGGTTTGTAAGCCAGTGTCGAGCGTCACTTCCAGCGAGGAACGTCAGAGACTGAGAATTTTTAATGTGCTCTTCTACTGCAAGACTGAACTCACAATCTGTTAGCAGACAGCAAGAGACAAGTTATTAGACTCTGATCTTTGTTGTATGCATTTAAAATGGGAACTCCTGAGTTACAGTTGGATTATAGTGGAAAGGATGGGGGATGCAGAAACAGACCAAAGTAGGGGAGCATTTCATTATGAGGACGGCCCAGAGTTAAATCCTTTCGTAGGATGTGAGATCCAGTAAATATTCAAAGGGAGTACAGATACACAGACCTTCAGACCTTGTTCTCGGGCTGGGATTATCATTTTGAGGAACCTGTAGCTTCCTTAATGTGGACTGAATGTTATGGCACCACAAACGGCTTTCTTTCCACTGTGTTCTGAACTTACCGTGCTTTAATGTATAGGAGCAGCAAATCCAGCACCACATGAATGAAATAATTCTTTTATAATATTTGGCCAAAGGCCGGGATGTTGAATAGTCCATACGATGTATATGCTCTCTTGACATATGTGTTTATCTACTTGGTAACATGTACAGCAGTGTTCTTAAAGCATTCAAATATTCACTGCTCTTTAGAGGAACGAAGAGTTCAGTCACGCAATAATTTCTTTATGCAAAATCAAACAAAGCATTTATAGATTCAAAGTGAGATCCTTGCCCTCTTTGGGAGATTGCTCACGGAGCCAGCAGTGTCTGGCTGCCTGTGTCGGTCGCCTCCACCGATACTGTTCCCCTTCAATGCCTGTTTATTGAACTAGTGGGCTAATAGGTCACTGTTTTGTTAAGTGGAAGGGTTTATGGGCAGCTGGATGGTCAATAACATTGACCATTCATAAATCAAATAATTAAGTTAAAGGAAGCCCACACAAGGTAAGCTGACAGTCGCATAGAAAGTAACTTCCCACGGACACTTAACTGTACCATTTATTTTGCTAGACTCCAGGCTATTCTGGGATTAGTTTGGAGTGGTAGCTTTGGATTTTGGAATGTGGAGTAATACACATCACAGATGTAACTGGGCATTTGTATTGGTTCTGCCACTAGAGTGACATGGGGCTGTCACATTTAGTGAGCTGGTCATTCCCCAAGGGTACTCCACAGGGTACTTCTGAAGTTGCCAGGACTCAGACAGGAAAACCGAAACCACTACCGCACACCTTACGTTCCTACAGAGCTTTAGAAGTTTTAAAGAAGAGTTCTCAGACTTCCCTGGTGGCGCAGTGGTTAAGAACCCAAGACACAGGTTCGAGCCCTGGTCTCGGAAGATCCCACATGCCATGGAGCAACTAAGCCCGCGAGCCACAACTGCTGAGCCCATCTGCCGCAACTACTGAAGCCCGTGCACCTAGAGCCCATGCTCCGCAACAGGAGAAGCCACCACCCACGTGGAGAAGCCCATGCACCACAACGAAGAGTAGCCTCTGCTCACTGCAACTAGAGAAAGCCCGCGTGCAGCAATGAAGGCCTATTGCAACCAAAAATAAATAAATAAATTTATTAAAAAAAAAAAAAAGAAGAGTTCTTTGCTGGCCGTATCTGCTGGGGAGGGCAGGAATGTTCTCACAGTCTTTTCTCACCTTCTCTCCATGGCAAGACCAAGGGCAAGGAAGCAAAAAACCCATTACTGAACAGAGGGAATCGTTGCTGTCAGTGGGGCTTGGAGAACACAGGCCCTTAATTGTAGCAAAGGGAACGTCACTCCATATGCTCTTGATAAAAACTGATTGTGTCTTGGAATTCCCCGGTAAAGGATGTCTGAGGGAGACTCAGAAGCCAGTAGCAATTCACCTGCCAATAGATTTAACGATGAAGTTATTAATTCACATCAAATAACATATAGTTTAGAATAGAACATCGCTGAAAAAAATCACAAACATCTATCTTCCCCCAAATTTAGATAGCATATAAGCGATCATAAAATTATCTACAATTTTCTTACTATGGTCCAGTAAAATTTAAAAATTGAAACAAACAAGAATTTTTTTTTTAATTGTCCATAATCCCATGACTCAGGAAAAAATCATTGGTTGTTGTTCTTTATGGTTTTATTTCCAAGGACATCTGTGTTTCTCTGACGCAGGCTAGCAGCCGTGTGAGCCATGCGATTCCGCTTTGGCTAATTTCTCTTGCTAGTAAGGAGCTGTCCAGATTTCTAGTTACTTCCAATGATCTCCCTGCTGAGGGTGGCTCAGTGGAAGGTGGGAGGATGGTACCATTTTTGGCCAAATGGTAGGAAAGAAAAGGAGAATAATAAAGGTATTGGTTCTTAAAGATGATCTCTTTCAGCCAGAGATAAACTGCTGCCTATAATATGACACAACAAACCTAGGACAAAGCTAGAGCACAACCAGGGCCCGAGACTTTATATCCTTCATTGTTTGTTCTTCATCCTCTTGGCCGACACCGGGAATTCTGGCAATGGCGGACGTAGTCTTCAACTTGGCTCAGTCTCTCTTTGTCTTCATCTCAACTCAAAGCAGTAACTTTCTTGCTTCCTATCCTGGTCCTAAGAGGAATGGATTTTCTGCATGGGAGCATCTCCACTTAAGTCTTTGGTGTTTTAAGCAGAGTTTTAGTTGAAAATGTAGCCAGTGTTTGTATTTTGGCATTTAGTGTTCAATTCAGCTTAATTCTCATAATAACAAATGAGCGACAGAGGGGTCATTTGAGAGGACAAGACTAAAGGGGCAGGTAAAAAAGAGACCATCACCCACTGGAGGTCAGGTGGCCATAGACAGGGTGAAGGGCAAGCAGATGAGAGGCATTCATAGGGATGGTGTGAAGGTAGAAGTCAAGGACATGCAGAAATAAGAGGGATCAAGAAGCTCAGTGAAAGGGTCTGGGCTCAAGAGAATCCGGGTCCAGACATTTCTTCCATCTAATTTTGTAATTTAAAAATCGTGGTAGGGGGCTTCCCTGGTGGCGCAGTGGTTGGGAGTCCACCTGCCGCTGCAGGGGACGTGGGTTCGTGCCCCGGTGCGGGAAGATCCCACATGCTGCGGAGCGGCTGGGCCCGTGAGCCATGGCCGCTGAGCCTGCGCGTCCGGAGCCTGTGCTCCGCAACGGGAGAGGCCACAACAGTGAGAGGCCCGCGTACCGCAAAAAAAAAAAAAAAAAATCGTGGTAGGGTGTGGGAATGCCCTGGCGGTCCAGTGGTTAGGACTCGGTGCTTTCACTGCTGGGGGCCCAGGTTCAACCCCTGGTCTGGGAACTGAGATCTTAAAAGCCTCATGGTGCAGCCAAAAAAAAAAAAAAAACAACAACAAAAAATAGCGGTACGGTATTGATTTTTATTGAAATGTAATTTCTTTTTTGAGGCTATTGAAACACACCTAGGACTGACCGTTGTCATCATTTCCCTGGTCAATTAACCTTTATAATGAACAAATCTAAACTTCGTATGATATTTGTAGTCTTCAAGCCGGTTCCTTGAGGTGTAAGTATATTTAATAATATTCTCATTTTATAATAATCCACAGAAATAGGCTGACACTTTAGAATTCAGCATGACTGTGTCAAGAGTGGAAAATATGTTTTCGGTTAAGTTAAGAAAAAGGAGTTCATGGTCAAATGAGTGTTCAAATATAAATAAGAGTTAGAATGAAGAAAAAATCCAGAGAGGGGTATAAAATGTACTCTGTTGGCAGTGGTGCTCATTATGACTTTGACGGCCAGGAAAAATATTATAGTGTTTCCCATGCCTTCCAGAGGCTACTATCACAATTTATGGAGCATATAAAATGTTGTATTTAAACTCCTGGGAAATTTTAAAGCTGTATATACCAAGATAATACTTGCGGAAATAAAGAATCTTGTGTTTTAATTCTACGAGACACTATAAAAGTTGTTAATGTGAAAGAGTTCACGGCTCCTGTCGGTCCCCTTTGCCTCAGCTTCTCCTCCAACCCCACTTCTTCTGAAGTAAAAAAGGACAAAAGCCACATGCACAGATTCTGGGAAAAGACAACTTCCCGGAGGTGGAGGGAGTTAGGAGATATGGATGGAGCATCAACAGGCGTGGGAGGCAAAGATAGGACCAGAAATGGGTGGTTTGGGGGATGAGGTTAGAGGGCAGAAGAGTGAGCGAGCCCTGGGGGTGGAGGAGGCAGAGAAGTCTGAAGGAGAGAAGAGCCCAGCAAGAGCTGCAGGGGTTTTTCTGACCTTCCTTAAACGTCTGAGAGAGAAATGAGGATGTTAATTCCCATCTGGGCCATTCTTCTTTGACTGGGACCCTGATCCACCATGGTGCAGTGAGGGTCAGGGCCACATAAGGACTGTTAGATCCAAGGGACAGGAGACCAGCGCCACCCTAACTAGATCCACGTTGGAGGACAGAAGCCCGCTGATTCCAATGTGTGTTGTCTTATTTAACCCTCATAACAACAGGCATTCCTGGACCTTTTGAACTGGTGAGGGAAACTGTTCATTTCAGTCATAGGGTTCTTCTTCTTCTTCTTTTAAACGCTTTGGAAACTCTCTCAACGGGAAATGTCCTCTCCAAGCCCAGAACTGTTAATCCTTTTGCAGGCTGACTTTGTGCCTTATTCCAAGAAGAGAACATTGACAGTAAATTCAGTGTCCCCTTAAATTACCCCTTTATTTAAACCTTTAAATGTGTTTCATTTGTTATCGTTGTTTGTTGTTCTTTTTAAGCCAGGATGCTTACCCACCCTTACACCATCTATATTTGGGCATCCATGAGACAAAGAGCTGAAATCAGTGCTGGCTACGGCTTTCTCAATTAGTTCAAGGGTTCCAAGGGTCCCTATGTGCCCTAAGCATTGTATGTTAACTCGATAATAATGACTTACACACATATATAATGTTCACCGATTTTACTGTAAGGAATAAGATACAGACTTGTTTATAAACATTATTAAATTTATAGTAGCTTTTGCTTCATTCAATGTGTATTAAGAGTATAGTGATTATCATGACATTGTTTTGAAAAGCACAAAGGGATTCTAATGTTGAAAAAAGATGGAAGTCAGTGAGGCAGAAAATGAGATTCAGAATAGCACCTAGCTCTCCCGACCCTCCATCACTTTATTTGGTTCCTGACAGAACTTGTTCCCCTTACGGGAACCAGCAAGAATGGACCATGGAATCAAATGACTTGGGTATGAATTCCAGCCCTATTCCCTCATTCCTAGCTATGTAACCCTGGCCAAGTTCCATGGCTTCTGCTTGCCTCAATTTTCTCATCTGTACTATGGGGACAATAATAGGGCTACTTACACAGTGTTTACCATAAAGACTAGAATACAATTAATACCCAACAAATAATGGCTATTGTTTTTTAAAGTTAACAGTAACTGCAACTATTCTTTAAGAGGCCAAGGCTGTGCAATTTCAGTTTGATTGGACAGAACCCCTGTTTATGGTGAGCGTGCTTTGCCTGAGCTCTGTAATGGGGAATTCCATATGTAGAAAAGCCTGCCTTCCCACGAAGGATAAGATGATAAAATGATCCCCAGGAAATGAGGCTGATGAAAATGTTTAGTTTTGCTAAAAATAGAATTACCGTATGATCCAGCAGTCCCACTCCTGGGAATATACCTGGACAAAACTATAATTCAAAAAGATACACGCACCCCTATGTTCATAGTAGCACTGTTCACAATAGCCAAGACATGGAAACAACCTAAATGTCCATCAATAGGTGAATGGATAAAGAAGATGTGATACATATAGACAATGCAATACTCCTCAGCTATAAAAAAGAACAAATAATGCCATTTGCAGCAACATGGATGCAACTAGAGATTATCATACTAAGTGAAGTAAGTCAGAAAAAGACAAACATCATATAATATCACTTATATGTGGAATCTAAAATATGGCATAGATGAACTTATCTATGAAACAAACAGAACTACAGACATAGAGAACAGACTTGTGGTTGCCAAGGGGGAGGGGGGAAGGGGAGGGATGGATGGGCTGGGAGTTTGGGGTTGGTAGATGCAGACTATTACATTTGTAATGGATAAGCAGCAAGGTCCTAATGTATAGCACAGAGAACTATATTCAGTGTCTTGTGATAAACCATAATAGAAAAGGACATTAACAAAGAGTATATATGTGTCTAACTGAGTCACTGTTGTGCAGCAGAAACTAACAGAACACTGTGAATCAACTATGCTTCGATTAAAAAAAAGAAAATGTTCACTTTTGTTCAGAATGAACAAACTCGGCACGTGTTTAGTAGTTCCCTTTATTTAGATTAAAGGGAAAATAAAGAAGCCGAAGGCTTCCAGGTAAACCTGCCTGACAGCCTGGGACCACTGACCAAGGGTGGCTGCCGAGCATCCAGGCTCCCACTGGGCTGCCTGCCTGCGTGCTTCGACCTTGACGGCAGCTTCTGGAAGACAACCTGGCAGCCCTTACAGTCCATTAAGACAGCAGATGCAAACACACTCGGAAGCCAACTGCTGAAATCAGGTTAACGTCAGCCCCGTTCTGTGGCTGCCCGCTCACAGCCAATGCGAACTCAACCCAGAACTCTCAAGGTTAGGTCATAGTAAAGCTCCTGCTAATGGACGTTTCTCAGTAGGATCTGTGCTAAATAAATGCTGAACTGGGGGCCGTATGGCTTCTGTTTGGAATCGAAATTGCCAGCCTATCGTTAGGAGATGGGAGCGTGGCCACGCCTAGAAAATAGGAGGTAAATGCCCAGGAACAGAGTCGTGCGAACACGAAAATACCTGAGACCTGGTCTGTGTTCATTTCCTAGAAGATGAAATTGTTTCAGTGGACTTCATTGGGTTACGTGGTTGAAATTTGTATGAAACAGTAAGGTTTATTTGTATCTTGCCATTGCGACAGTAGTGTGTGGGTCCATGGGGAGAAACAGGAAGAGAGGGTTGAGTAGTTCAAGGATCATTTGTCTTTATCTTTTTTCTCTGCACTCTCTTTTGGATGAGTTTGGGAATGTCTCTGTGAAGGGTAGGACTGCAGTATTGGGAGGATAGGATAGCCAGAGCAGGGGACACGTGAGCTGTGAGTGCCTGGGAATCAAGGTGGGTCTGAGGAGGTGGGGGCAGTGCCGACCTCTTAGCTTTGGCAGCAGTTGGGTTTCCTCCGGTGGAAAGGAAATGGCCCCTATAGCCAGCCAGATAGCCAAGCTACTACTATCAGAGAGCCTTTTAAACGGAGCCTTGCAAATGTGTGCCATGCAGCCTACGGTAATAAGATTCATGCTTCTTCGGTGGTAATCTTCCACCAGACAGCATTTTAAATCTCCTATTTGGTGCACAGAAATGAGGTTCGGGACATATGTATTTCCAAGTGTCATTTTTAATTTAATGCATGATTGAACATATTACCACTGGCACAGCTAAATAGTTAAACTAGAATCCATCAATTTGTCCTGAACCGTTGACACGCAAGGTAATGCTGTGGTTAAATTAAATTTAAATATAAGAATGAGAGGGCAGCTTGGCTTCCTGGCAGCCCTGGGGCCTGCTTTGTCAGTGAGGCCTGGCTGCAGGAGAAGAAGGACATTTTAAAATAGGAGGTGCATCGCTCCCCTCCCCTCCGTATGGCTTGGGGAATGTGCTAATTCTCTTGTGTTTCTGGTTGTTCTCCCTGACTGAGTGACAGAGCAGACCAGGTGTCCGGATTCTGGCAGGAAGGCACTGTGCAAATGTAAAAGCAAATCACTGTTAATGGGAAAAACCTGGTTTGCCAATCATAACATTTCAGAACGAGAACAGATTCGGGAGACCCCAGAATGTCAGAGTGGGGGAGACCGACCAGAACTTCCATCTAGCTCAGAGGGGCCGGGAAACCTCCCAGGGACATCTGAGTTGAGAACCGATCCCTCCAACTCAAAGCAAATGTTCTCTTCTCTGCATTTTACTTCTCTCTATGCGAAGACGTGGCCAAGTGTGTCCCGCTGCTCCTTTCTGTGAGAGCCTGGGCAAGTGCGTGAACCACTTGGAGCTCCATTTGCTTGTCTGTAAAATGGGCATAAAATCACTAGCTGTCTCATAGAGACATATAGATTGGAGTATATTTGATTTACAGTTACTTTTATTATTGACTCGACATTTTCTCTGAAGTGTTTCTCTAGCAGTGGGGATGCTCAGGCCCCCGAGTGTGTCCTCTGTAGCCTGGTCCTCTCGTGTCCCCTTGTGGAAGGACCTGAGATGCCCTGTGCATCAGTGTCCTGGGGCTGCTGTAAGGAGCTACTGAAAGGTTGGTGGGTTAAAACCATAGACATTATTCTCACATAGCTCCGGAGGCCGGAAGTCCAAATTCAAGGGGTCGGCCGGGCCGGGCTCCCTCTGAAGGCTTTGGGGGAGGACCCTTCCTTACCATTTCCAGCTTCAGGGGGTTCCCAGAAATCCCTGGCGCATGCCTGCATCACTCCAGTCTCTGCCTCTGTCTTCACATGGCCGCCTTCTCTTCTCCATGTGTCTGTCATCTTATAAGGACATGCGTCGTTGGATTTAGGATCTACCTGGGTAACCCAGGATCTCATTTCATCCCTGATCTCATTGTGAGATCCTTACCTTATCTGCAAATAGGGCCATGTTCACATTCACAGTTCCAGAACATGGCCATACATTTTGGGGGGCCACCACTCAACTCACCTCAGCTAGCTATTGTTGGGGTGAGACCTGGGTATTAAAGGAATTAGGAGGAATTAAACTAGAAGGAATTAAACCCATAGACTTGGCTTTGGTTGAACGTTGTACTAACCCACCATGGTCTCTGGTACTTAGAGAGGTGGAAATGGTAGAAAGAGAGAAATCTGACTGGAAAGACATCATTCAACTGATCAAAATGAAACATGAATTTTGACTGTAAATAAGGTAGGCCCTCATTCATTCATTCATTCAATTATTCTTTCATTCATTCAACAGATACGAATTGAGCACCTACTCTGTCCCTGGCACTACTGTGTGCTACATACCAGAGAAAGAACGAAGAAAAAGACACTGTTTCTCTCCTTATGGAGCCAATAGCGTGGGGAGGAACAGACAGGGAAAATTTTTTAAATTATAAAACAATATAGTGAGTCCAAAGCTTGAGCTATTCTCGAAGTATTTTGAGTGCAGAGAGAAAGCCTGCAGCCCCGTGTAGGGTGTGGTACAGGAAAGAGAGGGGCTGAGTGGTGTGTCAATTCAGGTTTCCTGTGGGAGGTGACAGTCACTCAAATCTGACACAAAATATGTCCATGGTGGAGCGGGTAGGAAGAGGGCAGAGGCTTAGCAGGCACAGGGAACTGACTGCATGAGCAAAGGCACTGGGGCGTGTCAACCAATGTAAAGACCTGAAGCTAATACAGGCTTCTTACGTCACAGAGAGGGAGGTGGGCGTGCTTGATGAGTCTATAGCTGTAGGCAGATGATGGAGAGCCTCGCTCTGCTAAGTATAGAGCACAGCTCTTGTCCTGCAGGGTATCCTTGAGAGGTCTTCAGAATTATAAGCATTGTAGAGTCAGATTTGCTCTGTGGAGGATGCTCTCGGCTATGTAGACGAGATTTGAGGGAGAGGGCAGGAATGGGGACAGGAGACCCTTTAAGGAAGATTTTGCAGAAACTCAGTCAAGACATGATAAAAGCCTGAATTTAGTTACTGAATACTGTGAGAGTGCAGGAGAGAGAAAAGTTGTCCTCCAGAACTCCAGATTGGATGACTGGGAGAACAGCGATGGTACCAAATGAGTGAAGGGCATAGGGAAGCAGATTTTGAAGAGGAGAGCCTGATTGCTGTGGGTGTCCACATGTAGGACATCCAGGTAGAGGAACCGGGTGGAGACACCAGTTTGGGGCTTGGGGAGAGGGCTAAGCTGGTGATAGGGATTTGAGAGTTATCAGCATCTGTATCAGTTTCCTAGAGCTGCTCAACAAAGAACCACAAACCACCAAGAAGTCACAAACCACAGTGACTTAAAACCACTGAAATTTGTTCTCTCACAGTTCTGGAGGCAGAAGCCCCCAATCGAGGAATCAGCTGGGTTGGTTCCTACCGGAAGTTCTAGGGAGAAGCTGGTCCCTGCTTCTGTGATAGCTTCTGGTGGTTGCTGGCAATTCTTGGCATCCCTCGGCTTGTAGACTCATCCCTCCAACCTCTGCCTCCATCTTTACATGGACTTCTCCCTTCTGCCTGTCTCTATGCTTCGTCTTCTTTTATAAGGACACCAGTCATATTGGATTTAGGGGCCACCCTACTCACTATGACCTTATCTTTACTAATTAAATCTGCAAAGATGCTATGTTCAAATAAGCTCACATTCTGAGGTTCCAGGAAGGATGTGAATTTGGGGGCACACTGTTCAACCCAGTGAAGCATCTACGTGGTATTTAAAACAAGGGAGTAGATGAGGTCATTCAAAGACACAGGTAGAAAGTTGAGGGCAAAACACACACTTTTGAGGGCATTGTGGACAGAGGAACCCGAGGATGAGAGAAAGAGAGCTGGAGGACAGAACTGGGAGAGGATGCATGACAGGGGCCAAATGGAAAGTATCAAGAGAACGATGGGAGTAGGTGTTTATTAGTGGACAGGGCTGTCATCTGGAATTGACACTGGGGGGAAAGGAAACTGGCCAAGAGTGAAGGACCCATGGCCAAAGCTGAGGACCCTTTCCAGGTATAGACCATGACTCTGCAGACGCGCTGTTCCACCTTCCTCATCGTGAGCTTTCCCCATTTGAGTTCAGGAGCCAAGAAGGGGCTGAGACCAGCGATGCAAGGATGAGGGTTTGGTGGGTAAATGGGCAAGAGGGACTGGGTGTAAAAGAATTAAGTCAAAGAGAGGAGAGGAGCTCAGGTAATCGGCCATGGAGTTGGGGGGAAGAAGACCCATCTGATTGATGGGGAGAGAAAGATAGCGATTGATTAGATGACGAAGTGCAGCAAATAGCGCCTGAATATGGGGTGTTAAACAGTGATTAACAAGGACTTACATTTTCTCATTTCAAACGAGATAACTTCACATTTCATGAATTCTCCATCAGCTTCACTTTGGTGAAAGGGAAGCACATGAGCTGGGTGAAGGTGTTAGGGGTGAAGAGATGTAGCTAAATGGAAGTTTAGCAGCATAAGGAAACTGTGTGAATCCCCAAGGATTATTGATGGCTGGGAAAAGCTTTTCCTGGAACGGAACTGACTTATCCAGAGTCACACAGATGATCAGTGACAGAGCAGGGTCTCCGTTAATATCAATCATCCTGACTCACACGGACCATCCATTCCCAAACTTGATGACTGTTGCTTCTCAGTACACCTGCCACCATCCCTCCTTTTCCACCACTTCCACCTTAGCTCACAGCCACATCACCTGGGCTAGACTTCACTGGGAAAGGTGTAGTTGTCGTTCACACTTCCAGTCCCCTCTCCCCCCGATCGTGTTTCATAAGTCATAGAATGATGGCGTTTCCAGAGAAGAAGAATGAGACTTTCAACGGGTTAGAATGTTTCTATAGATATTATACCTTTCCCCTGTTTCAGTGTGCTTCATTACTGATATTCTTTCACTCGTTTGCCTGGTGCCAGGAACTATAAACAGAGCAGCTTCTCATTACATACCTTACAGAGAGAAAGGAAGTGTCACAGAGAAAGGAACCTAGAAACCACTCTGATTACACTCTTGTGGACCAGATCCCCTACTTCTTCTCTCCAGCTGTACTTGTCCTACACATTTCAGCCCCAACTCCTGTCCCGTATCCTTTGTGAATTCTTCCCTCACTATTTCAGGCTTCCATCAGCTTTTTTTTTTTTTTCTTCTGACTTCTTTTGGCTTTTGTTTACTGTTCATGAGGCATATTTTATAGAATCCTTTGCATTAGTTATTTTTTTGTATTTCTTTTCCTCCCGGCTAGATTGAAGAATTCTTGTGGGAGCCAACTTGGCATGCTGGTCATCTTCAAGAAAGAGTAAGAAAACCTGAGTACAAACCTAGTTTCATAAGTTATTGACTGTGATTTTGTTGTTTACTCAGTGGTTGTGAGATGTACCCTGGTCTCTCCCGGCTTCATCACCAGCCTCCTGAGATCAGGTGAGGTAGCCCACGAGAACGTGCTGCTCCGATAACGTGCCTGCACACGCTAGGGGCTCAATGCATAACTAACGCTTTATTCAGAAAGCCCCCTTGAATCATCGCAAAATAAGTGACATCCAGGGGTGAGGGGCCGCTTCTGTTTCCTACGTGGCTCAGAACACAGTGGCTGCTTAAGTGCAGTTGTGGCCAGAATATACCCGCAAAGATGGTCTGCTTAAAAATTTTAAAAGGAAATTGACTGTGTGTTTCATTACTGATCTTGTTTTTTTGCCCATTTTTTGCCTGCTGCCAGGTACTACAAACAGAGCAACCTCTATTTACATACCTTATCTAGAGAAAGGAAGTTTCAGTTACGTGTTTTTTGTTGTTCTTATTATACATTCTTTTTAAAATATTCTTTTCTGTTATGGTTTATCCCAGGAGACTGGATATAGTTTCTTGTGCTCTACAGTAGGACCTTGTTGTTTATCCATTCTAAATGTAATAGTTTGTATTTACCAACCCCAAATTCCCAGTCAGTTATGTGTTTTTATAAAAATGAACCAGAAGTTTAACAGGGTCCCTGTGGGATGTTTCAAGTCCAAGTTCCTTCTGGACTGTCCTGCAGGAGGGTCCAGTATTGGGGTTGTGTAGGAAATGGTGCTTAATTCCCTAGTTTCTGCATTGTTTGGATTTGTATCTTTCGCTGCTTTTGAAGCCCAGACTTAATGGGTAGGGGAAAAAGAAAGGTAAGGTCCATCTACATCAGTGACATCAGACACAGCTGGCTGGCCAGCCCTGCCAGGTCCACTCAACCTGCTGCCTGCACGGTCAGAGCAGGAGAGGTAGCTGGCCAGCCGCTGGCGAGACCTTATCAGCTGTGCAGCTGTGGGCCCTGGCACGTCACTGCTTGGGCTTGGTGGTGGCCTGCCAGCGGCTGACCCGCTTGTGATTAGGCTGGAATGCCCAGCAGATGGGGCAGGTTTAAGCCACGCTGCTCTGGTCAGGGGCAGCCATTTTTATCACTGTCCTGTTGAAGGAGATCGAGGTGCTCAGGTGACTCCTTAATTCCTTTGGCCCCTGGCCTTTAAAACGACGATCAGATTTTACGAGCTCTTGGACACTTTTCTTTTTATAGTCACAATTTCCCCAAGCCTGTGCCATGGATGCCAGCAGTTCTGGGACAGATTGTGCTGTGATTAGAATCCAAGATACTTTTGAAGCTGACCTTCATTCCCTGTTGTTCTTAGATGATGCCAGAACGTGGAGCGTTCTGCATCTTAAAGGGAATTTCGAAGCTGAGATAAATACTAAAATTGTGAGTTGGGGTGCTGGGGGAAAGGGGTGCTGGACAAGTCAACAGGAAGGTAGAAGAGTATGGAGGTCTCCTGAAATGTCATGTCAGGGTCACTAGGATATCCATTCATGGCCACCAAGTCAATGAGTCCTGGA
Source organism: Phocoena sinus (assembly GCF_008692025.1). NCBI lineage: Eukaryota > Metazoa > Chordata > Mammalia > Artiodactyla > Phocoenidae > Phocoena > Phocoena sinus. The sequence goes on from NC_045764.1 coordinate 7,668,810, forward strand.
ATTGGAGACTATCGGAGAATCATTCTTTTGACTTAAACCTGTCCTTTTATTGAAGAGCAAGTTCTCCTGGGAGGGGTGGCCAATTCATCTGTTTTCAGACCTGTCTACGTAAATGTGCATGTATTTATCAGATCATTTGCTGAGATTAGATTTTGTTGGAAGGGTGCAGGATGGAGAGGGAGGACAATGGAAATCTGAGTGGGGTGAGGAATCAGGAGAGGGGCCACGGGTAAGAGAGGGTAGAGGGAGTGAGGCTATACCTTCCTGTATTTTCCTAGGCTTGGCACCATTGAGGAAGAGAGTGATGGAATATCAGGGTGTCTTGGATGACAGTGACAGTGAGAAAGAAGGCATGGTTAGAATTCTGCTCTCCTAGAGGGAGACGGGGCAATCCAGCCGATAGCTTAAAATACAGCAGAGTGTTAGTTAGGGTCCAGGGGCTTTGTCTTATATAATTTTTTTCTGGGTGTAAAACACAGCCTGATACTTTTTAATAGATTCTCCCTCTCTCTACTCCCCATGACCCCCACCCAACACAGCATTTCACAGACCACTGCTGGAAGCTTAGTCCCCTTCCTTGGCTCTCCTGATGTCATATTGGAAGTAGGACAAGGGCTTTCCCACAAGGTCATGCTGCGAGGGCTGATTAGTGGAAAATACGTTACATTTATATTTAAAATAACAGGTATGGACTGTTCTATAGCCCTTGGGTTGTAAATATTATCATGTCTCTTTTATTTCCCCAAATTAAATTAAAACTAGCCTGTGAAAATAAAATATGGTAAACCTAAAATTACATTTTTGCAGTCTTGGTTAAAACTGAAAGAAATAAGGTTATGGTGGTTTTGATGGGGTCAAACCTTGAAATAGAATAAACTTTGCTGATAAAACTAGTTCAAGAATTCCAAATGCAGGGCTGAACAATTCTGTAACTCAGCAGGATGAGAAAGATTAAGTTAGGCGGGCTTGTACTTGGTGGTTCATAAAATACAATGGACCAATGACCCTCAGCCCAAGGAAGGAACCTCATCTTTTAAATTTCTACATGCTCTGACTCTTGTAGATACAAAGGTGATTCTCCTAACTTTTGATTAATGAAGGCCATAGAAACCTTTGGATGAGATCTGGCCTCTCCTTTAGAGATTATTTTTGGATAATTATCACCCAAGATTGGAACCTATAATCATTGGTCTCTGTTAACTTCAATGTTTGTTTAAAAGTAGTTATTAAAACTGTATATTCCCTTAAACTTATCAACCATGTTACGGGAAACTGAATTTACTCCCTAATAACTAAATTTCTGTCTATGATTTTACTGGCCATAATACTATAAACTAGGTAAGTTTCTCTGTTCAGAAAAATATTTCAGAATCCAGAATTTCTGCCTTTAGAGTCAGCATTACAAGTAAAACAAGATTTTGTTTATGTCCAAAACCATAAAGTCTCATTATTTCATAGCTCACCCCGCTCCCCAAGATAGGGAGAAATCTAGTCTTTCTTGGGATCTATCCTCTAAGAAATAGGACAATAGAACCCCGGAGAGTTATAAGGGCTAAAGTGAGGCCTTTCAAACCCTGTTCTTAAGCCTGCATGAGAGTCCTATACTTCCAGGATGCACTCAGCCATCAGAGCCCTAGACGCTGATACCTGGTTCTGTGTCTGCCATTGAGCAGACGTGGGGGACTGAGAAAATTCAAATACTCCCTCTTAAATCAGACACGAGAGCCTCACTGAACTCAATGAGATTAATGTGTGGATGGGTCAGTTGTCCATCTGCATCCAACTAGGACTCTGATTTTACCTAAATTCAAGTAGAAAGTCAAGGTTATGTAATGAATATAGGGCACTCGCTACAATCACCTAACATGTTCAGGGAAACCACGTTCCAGACTTTTAGCATCAAAATAGCCTGGTAGATAGTGTGTATGTGTGTTGGGGTGAAGTGAATGAAGGTTCCTTCCAGGATTCGTGTGTCCTTAGAGCTCAATGCCATTTACACACTGCACCGCACATTCTGAATTCTTGAATGATACCCGGTAGGCTATCATTGTTAGAAGTGATACCTTCATTCTCCCAAGGTATCCAGTTCGGCAAACCAATTATATCAAGACACTTTTTGCTTATTTTGAGCTGCTGAACCCTACTAAACTGGAGAAATATGCATTCGACGACCATTGAAGTTGAGTTTGGGGCTCACTACCTTCACCTGAGGCTTCTCGTGGGACTTTTTCAAGGCCATTGACCCCATCCAGTCCAACCAAGTTCTGCTTACATTTTTGGGACCTCATGGTATAGGACCAGGGGTGTGTATCACATCTCTTTACACTAAGCGCTCCCCTATTTGAAAGAATCTCATAACCTCTCCTCTGATTCTATTCATTTATTCATTCAGTTCTTTTATTTAATAAATAATGCCTGCACTCTTCTTGACCATTAGTCCAGAGTTAGGCAACATACACTTCTTCAGCTCTAGGGATAAAACAGCGAGAAAAATAGGCATGTTTTCAACTATCACAGAGATCACAGTCTAGCAGGAAAGACAGACATTAAGCATATAATGACGACTAATTAAATGTATGGTTATAGGTAGGTGAAATGCTGTAGAGGAGAATTGGGTGCTATGGGAACATTTAACAGGGAGACCTAAAGGTCGGGGAAGTCAGGGAAGGTTTCTTTGAGGAAGTGGAAGCTGAAATAGGATGGAAGCATTTATATATCAGTGTGTATGTAGCATGGATGCTATTTTTACTGGGTTTTAAGATGTGCCTGGTACCCTGAGTCCCTGTTACTGTGCTCTAGTGGCTGAGTTGGCCGTAAAGCTGTTTCACTTGTCTCTGCATTTCTGGAGGCAGTGATTCAATGGGCCATGCACGAAACTATGAGGCCTGTGCCCAGGTCAGGGGCGAGAAGTAACCCTAAAGGTTTCCTTCAACGTTGAGTCATGGCCGTTATGAGTATCCCTGAGTATTCTGAGTTTCAGGATAGTCAATGAATTAATTAAGAGCCTTCTTTTCTACCCTAGTACTAATGATTAGGGTAATTCGGGTTTCTACTCCACTATCAGTCCAAAGGGGAAAATCGAGTAAGTGTTTGTCTCATTAACAATGGCTTCTAGTCAATGGCTCCCTCTTCCCAGCCCAGCCAAGGATTCTTGGGGTCTCCTCCATCTACTTCTGAGTGGCTCTGAGAATCCTATCCTGGCTGTCCCAGAATGATCATTTCGTTTTGCTCACTATGTGGTTTCTTAACTGTGCCAATACCTTTGCTAGAGTGCCAGGTGGGGCCTCTGACTCTTTGGACATTAACCTGGATCTAGGTTCTCTTGTTCTGTTGAAACAAGGTGGCCGTGTGCTTTGGGTTACTGAGAGCATCCAAATTTGTCAACTGCTTTTCCTTGAGTCAAGGTTAGGGTTCAGGTTTGCCACCATCCACACACTGCTTCCCCAGAAATTGTACAAGGCCCCTGAAAGAAAAAGAGAGAATTAAGAAGCAATATACATGATCACACCCAGCACGGCCCTCCTGTGGTCCCCTCTCCCACTCCTGCTGCCCCTAACACACTTTTTTTTTTAACTTTTTATTTTGTATTGGCATATAGTTGATTAACAATGTTGTGTTAGTTTCAGGTGTACAGCAAAGGGATTCAGTTATACATATACATGTATCTATTCTTTTTCAAATTCTTTTCCCATTCAGGTTGTTACATAATATTGAGCAGAGTTCCCTGTGCTCTACAGTAGGTCCTTGTTGGTTATCTGTTTTAAATATAGCAGTGTGTACATATCAATCCCAACCTCCCTAACTATCCCTTCCCCCCCAACCCTTCCCCCCTGGTAATCATAAGTTCATTCTCTAAGTCTGCCCTAACATACTCCTTGGGTGGCAGTATGGACCCTTTAGCTTTGAGAAAGAGGTTTTGACCCAAATGAAAGGACCTCATGTCTCTGAACTCAGTGCAGATAATTTGAGGGAGGGCGAGTCCGATCTATGACACACAAGTTTAAAATTTCCAAAGCTGTGTGTGGGAGCGGCTGTTATAAATCCTGTTATCTGTTGATGGGATCTGAGCCTGTAACACCCACATGCTGCTTTGAAATTTTCCTCCATCTGTTCATTTCTGCAAAGCTTATTTATTTATTTAGGACAAGAGAAGTGGCCTACTAATGTCCCCAGCTGAACAATTGGGATGGTAGCTGTGAGGAGAAAAGAGATAAGCTGTTTGCCGGGGGCTTCCTGATATGTGTCTTCTTAGGCCCCCTCCTCTGCTGTCTTCAGGTGAGAAGGTTCTGGTAGACGTGGACTAGATTCACAGTTGATTAGTGGTAGGAGTCACCATGGGCGACTGGTCTGTCCTCAGCATGGGGACTCCTACAGATTAATGGTGGGGTGTCAACAGGGGCCACTGGAAAGCGAGGTAAGTGGCCTTCAGATCACAATACTGCGTAGACTGAAAAGTGATGGGCAGGGGCTCTCCACTGGGCTGTGGAAAGTAAGATCAAATAAACACTTAGAGACTCAGCTGTGACTTCACCCAACTTAGACCTACTTCAGGGAGGAATTTCATCCTTAATTCGCCCTTGGGAAATTTCCCCATAAATTTTTTTTTTTAAATTCAACTTCTGGAGTTTTCCTCTTATCTCCTTTTTTGGTTATGAGTCAAGTACATCCCGAGGCTTCCTTTCCCAGAATCACTTCCCTCTCCTTTGATGCCAGGTGGGGTTTTGGTCCTGATTCCCATTCAGGCTTTTTGACCCACGTCTGCTGTGGACAAAATGAGGCCAAAGCTCTCAGAGCCCTGACCCTTTCTCTCTCCTCTCCGCCACTCTTGGCCACAATTCTACAGACCTGGCTTTCTTTCCAGAAAAAGTTGGAGTACTAAGTCTTGCGGTTATTTCACAATCATAAAGCACTTCTTGGATGTTTATTTCCTTTAGCAGATATTTACTGAGTGTCCAATATGAACCAAGCACCTGGGGATACAGAACTGAAAATAAAGCCAGGGCTTTTGTTCCCAAGGAGCTTACAGCTGAGTGGAAGAGACCTATATTTAACAAGAAAGTATACGTACGCTCTGTGATTTCCATTGTGGAAAGTGTTGTGAAGACGCGTGAAGGGAAAGTTATCAGAACTAGGGGCGGAATGAGATGAGGGCTTCCCAGAGAAAGCGACTTTTCTGGCTCCAAAGTTGTTACTTCTCCATTTGCGTTATGTTTAGATTCCACTTCTGTTCAGGGCCTGATTGAAATAAAACAACGCTTGTCGCTATTAAAAATGAATTTGCTTGGGTATTTTTCTCTATCCCTGTTCCCTGTGGTGCTTGATTACTGAGACCATGAAACTACAAAACATCCAAAGATAGATTATTTTTTAACATCATGTTTACAGAGTCTGAGCAACTCATTTGGAAAGTGCTAGATTTGTAGCCCTGCACATAGTCTTTTCTATGATGGGGATGAAGCCCCTGGGAAGGGAGTGGAATAGGTAGAAAGGTAGGAAAGACTTTGCTGACAGTTAAGACTCCAAGCGGCCAGCAGAGGTACCTTTCTCTGCCGTCCCTTTAGGTAATTCCAGCTGCCCTAGGGGTGGTGGGGGGAGGGGGCTGATGGATCGATAAAAGAGAATGTGTGACAGTAACTGGCTTGGGGATATGCCGCGAAAATCTCTGAGATCGGCTCCTTGGAAACCTCAGGCCTAGATGACTGTTTTCCCAAGACTCCATGAAAAGTCCTGGATAGGAGATGAGGTCCCCGTTTTGACCACTTGGGATGAGTCCAAGAAGATGAATTTCCATCAAGTTCCCAGCTGATGCCGATTTTGCCGAACCTACCAACTAACTCCATAATCACCCCCCTGGTTTCTCTCCCTGGTCCCTCTCTGCTTCCCTCAAGTGCCTCATTTCTCAAACGGACGCTGATGTTCACCCACACTTCTCATCACTGTTTCTCCTTTCTGTAATTCTTCCAACCCTGACGCCAGCTCAGCGCACACTTTGGTCACTTTCAAAATGAGTGAAACAGGGCTTCCCTGGTGGCGCAGTGGTTGAGAGTCCGCCTGTCGATGCAGGGGACACGGGTTCGTGCCCCGGTCCGGGAAGATCCCACATGCCACGGAGCGGCTGGGCCCGTGAGCCACGGCCACTGAGCCTGCGCGTCCGGAGCCTGTGCTCCGCAACGGGAGAGGCCACAGCAGTGAGAGGCCCGCCTACCACAAAAAAAAAAAAAAAAAAAAAAAAAAATGAGTGAAACAAAGAAAAGATATTCTTTTTGCTTTGCCACTAACACAGATATTACATCTGCGGCTTAGGGGAGAACACAGGGCCACCCCATGTCTAGAAAACATACCCTTTCTTCTGTGTCTTTCATTGTCTCTGTTAAGAGCCCTTCAGCCTTATAGTTTTTTCATTGCTGCATCTGCTTTCTTTCTTACTAATAGTTTCAAGCTAAAGCAAACTGGTTACAAAACAAAATTGCATGTCTACGTGGGCACACATTTATAATGAAGTTCCATTACAGAGAATTCCACTTTAGGGAACCATTTTTGGATTTATTGGACAATGAATTTGGAGAACTCAGAAGAGGATTTGGAAGCAATGATTTATGCATTGTAGTTTTGTTATGTAGCTGGATTATAGTACTGATGATGTCACACAATGCTCTGTGTTAATTTTTACATTACTGGTAACCACATCAAAAAAAGTAAAAAAGAAATGGCTGAAGTTAATTTTAATAGTATATTTAACTTTATCTAAAATATTATCATTTCTACATGTAATCAATATAGAAATTACTGATATTTCCTTTTTTTTGTACTAAGTCTTTGAAATCCAGTGTGCCTTTCATATTGATAGCACATTTCAATCGGGACCAGTCACATTTCAAGCACTCCGTTGCCATGTGTGGTTAGTGGTTTCTGAATCAGCGGAGGGAGAGTACTGTTCTCCATTTCCTCTTGGGGTGCCTGGGTTTATATACAGTCAGCCCGCTGTATCCCAGGGTTTCGCCTCAGCAGATTCAACCAAGCGAGGATCAGGTCTGCAGATGTGAAACCCGCAGGTGCGGAGTGCAAACTGTACACACCACTTTATATGAGACTTGAGCATGCGTTGAGTTTGGTATCCATGGGGGTCCTGGAACCAATCCCCTGCAGATACTAGTGGATGATGGTAATGCCATTTAAAGATTAGAAGTCTTTCACTATTGTTTAGCCCAAATCCCTATTTTATAGGTAAGAGATTGGAGTCCACTTGAGGTAAAGTGACCTGCCGAGGGTCCGTGGCGAGCTGAGGACTCTGTGGGCTCTGAGCTCGCACCCCCTTCCTCCCCGGTCCTGGCTCTTTGCAGATCCTACTCCAGCTCCGGGGGGTGGTGACTCATGACACTTGTCTAGACAAGAACACGCCAGACTTTGCAAATGGTGTATCCTGCTCTCTGCCTCTGGCTTGGGATAGGATCAGTGTCACATCTTTCTCTTGACAGAGTCACTTGCTCACTCAATTTACTTGACTGCGTGCCATATTCTAGAGACTAGGAATGCAGACACACCCTGGAGAAACTCCTCCTGTGGGGGACAGAGGCTGTTACAGCGTCAGTTGCAGCATTAGAAGACCCTGTGTTAAAGGGCTCGACATAACTGTGTGGAAGTTTCAGAAAGCTCGGAGACCATCAAGGAGAGGATGGATGAAGACACGTTCTGTAAAATATCATGAGTGTGGAGGACAGTCTAACAGAATGGACAGATGCCACCGATACCTAGGCCGACATTTAGACCTTTGCTCATTCATGCAGGATGTGTTTATTAAGCTTGTATTAGGCACTGGGAAATATAGAGACAACCAAGACACATGGTTTGCAAATCAGAGAAGGTTACTATGTCGTGGGAGAGACATACCAAAATCAATATGTTAAAATGAATAAATAAGTTACAAACTATGAAAAGGGGCTAAGAAAAAGCATGGTGACAGTGAATGAGGGAATCGGGGGAACACCCCTATCTGAGATTTTTTTTTTTTTTTTTTTTTTGGCGGTACGCAGGCCTCTCACTGCTGTGGCCTCTCCCGTTGCAGAGCACAGGCTCCGGACGCGCAGGCTCAGCGGCCATGGCTCACGGGCCCAGCCACTCCGCGGCACGTGGGATCTTCCCGGACCGGGGCACGAACCCGCGTCCCCTGCATCGGCAGGCGGACTCTCAACCACTGCGGCACCAGGGAAGCCCCCCGATCTTAGATTTGTGTTAGAGTGAGACTAGTGTTTTATAAGCGTAATTGGGACACCCCAAAATATATAATGGCTCAAAGACAAGTTTTTTTCTCACTCACATGAAATCCAAAATGAATATTCCTGGTCAGCAGGTGGCTCTTTTCCAGGCAGTGATTCAGGGAGCCTGGCCCCTTCCGTGTTGTGGCTCCTCAGTATTCAATATGTAAATTTCACAGTCACCATGCTCTTCTGCATCATGGTTTTTTCAGCAGAGGGTAGCAAGCCTGTGAGTGATGCATGTTATTTTTGTTCACCATCACTTGACATATATGACTGCAAGGGAGGCTGGGAAGTAAGGTACAGCTGTGTTCCCAGGAGGAAGGGGAAACAGGTTGGTGACCATCTAGCTAGTTTCCGCCATAGATTCATAGGATTTATCCCTGCAAAGAAAAGAGGGAAGAATATTCTTGACAGAGGAAAAGATGCATGCAAGTCTCTGAGGCAAGGAAGAGCTTGGCACATTTGAGGAACTGAAATAAGAATAGGGTGGCTGAAGCATGGTGAGTGGGGCTGGAACAAATGGAGAGAGTGGTGAAGAAATGGGTCGGGGTCTGATTAGGAGAGGCGTTTGGGGTTTGAATTATTTTTGTTGGGGTCCAATACACATAACATCCAATTTACCATTTTAACCATTTGTAAGCATATAGTTCAGTGGCAGTCAGTACATTCACACTGTTCTGCAACCATCACCACTCACCATTTCCAGAACTTTTTCATCATCCCAAACTGATACTCTGTACCCAATTCCCCCTCCCCCCAGCCTTTGGCAAACACTAGTTTACTCTCTGTCTCTATGAATTTGACTACTTTAGGCACCGTGTGTAAAGAGCAGTCATACAGTATTTGTCCTTTTGTGTCTGGCTTATTGTACCTAGCCTAATGTCTTCAGGGTCCATCCATGTTGTAGCACATATCAGAATTTCATTCTTCTTCTTAAAGACTAAATATTCCATGGCACGCATATTTTTTAAAAATAGATCTTTATTGGAGTGTAATTGCTTCCCAATACTGGGTTAGTTTCTGTTGCACAACAAAGTGGAACAGTCATATGCATACACACGTCCCCATATCCCCTCCCTCTTGAGTCTCCCTCCAACCCTCCCTATCCCACCCATCTAGGTCATCGCAAAGGACCAAGCTGATCTCCCGGTGCTATGCTGCTGCTTCCCACTAGCTATCTATTTTACATTTGGTAGTGGATATATGTCCATGCCACTCTCTCACTTCACCCCAGCTTACCTTTCACCCTGCCCATGTCCTCAAGTCCATTTTCTATGTCTACGTCTTTCTTCCTGCCCTGCAACTAGGTTCATTGGTACCTTTTTTTTTTAGAGTCCATATATATGTGTTAGCATATGGTATTTGTTTTTCTCTTTCTTTCTTCACTCTGTATGACAGACTCTAGGTCCATCCACCTCACTACAAATAACTCAATTTCATTTCCTTTTACGGCTGAGTAATATTCCTTTGTATATATGTGCCACATCTTCTTTATCCATTCATCTGTCCATGGACATTTAGGTTGATTCCATGTCCTGGCTATTGTAAATAGTGCTGCAATGAACATTGTGGTACATGAATCTTTTTGAATTATGGTTTTCTCAGGGTATATGCCCAGTAGTGGGATTGCTGGGTCATATGGTAGTTCTATTTTTAGTTTTTTAAGGAAACTCCATACTGTTTTCCGTAGTGGTTGTATCAACTTACATTCCCATCAACAGTGCAGGAGGGTTCCCTTTTCACCATATCCTCTCCAGCATTTATTGTTTCTAACTTTTTTGATAATGGCCATTCTGACTGGCATGAGGTGATACCCCATCGTAGTTTTGATTTGCATTTCTCTAATCATTAGTGATGTTGAGCATGTTGTCATGTGCCTCTTGACCACCTGTATGTCTTCCTTGGTGAAATGTCTATTTAGGTCTTCTGCCCATTTTTGAACTGGATTGTTTGTTTTTTTGATGTTGAGCTCCATGAGCTTTTTGTATATTTGAGATTAATGCTTTGTCTGTTGTTTAATTTGCAAATATTTTCTCCCATTCTGAGGGTTGTCTTTTTGTCTTGTTTATGGTTTCCTTTGCTGTGCAAAAGCTTTTAAGTTTAATTAAGTCCCATTTGTTTTATTTTTGTTTTTATTTCCATTTCTCTAGGAGGTGGGTCAAAAAAGATCTTGCTGTGGTTTATGTCAAAGTGTTTTTCCTATGGTTTCCTCTAAGAGTTTGATAGTGTCTGGTCTTACATTTAAGTCTTTAATCCATTTGGAGTTTATTTTTGTGTATGGCATTAGGTAGTGTTCTAATTTCATTCTTTTACATGTAGCTGTCCAGTTTTTCCCAGCACCTTTTGTTTATCCATTCATTTTCCATCAATGGACTTTTGGTTTGTTTCCACCTTTCAGCTATTGTGAATGATGCTGCTTTGAACCCTAGTGTACAGATAATTGTTTGAGTCCCTGCTTTCAATTCTTTAGGGTACATACCAAGAAGAATTGCCAGCTAATATGGTAAATCTATATTTAACTTTGAGGAACCGCCATAATGTTTTCTGCCATGGCTGCACCATTTTACATTCCCAGCAGCAATGTATAAAGGGTCCATTTTCTCTACATTCTCCCCAACACTCATAATTTTTTTTTAATAATAACCACAGTAATGGGTGTGAAGTGGTATCTCACTATGGTTTTGATTTGCATCCCCCTAACGATTTAGTGATATTGAGCCTCTTTTCATGTGCTTATTATTGGCCATTTGTAAATCTTCTTTGGAGAAATGTCTATTTAAATTCTGTGCCCATTTTTAAATTGGGTTGTTTGGTTTTTGTCGTTGTTGTTGATGGGGTTAGGATTTTATTCACAGTGCTGAGGAAAGGCATCGTGGCACTCAAGCAGGGAGTGACATTCTAGGAAGAACCTGTGCCTTTTTCTGAGGGATTGTGTGATATTCTCCAGCAGCTCTGGTTGCTGAGTCCAGAAGCATTGTGGGTGGATACAGACGACATCACTAACCACAAGAGGCTTTGTTCACTATGAGCTAAAAATGTAGTGTAATATTATTTAGGGCAGAAGGCTTGGGTTCTATTTTTCCTTCCACAAACTTCAGCAATGTCCTGTATGTCTATGCTGCTCCCATAGTGTCCCATATTTTCCATAAACTGGGGCTGAGGTGTGTGGGGCAGGCACAGACAGCTCTGAGCCTGTGAAAGGTGATTCACTCTCCAGGACCTGTTTAGTCCTGCAGGTTTTTTTTTTTTTTTAATTCAAGTATAGTTGATTTACAGTGTTTCAGATATACAGCAAAGTGATTCAGTTACATATATATATATGTTATATATATAAACACATATATGTTATATATATAACATGTATTTATGTATGTTTTATAGAAAACATACACGTTGTATATGTTATATATAAAACATGTTATATATTAAACATATATGTGTTATATATAACACACGCTACATATAACATATATGCCATATATGTTATCATATAAAACATATATGCTATATATACTCTTTTTCAGATTTTTTTCCATTATAGATTATTACAAGATATTGAATATAGTTCCCTGCACTATAATGTAGGTCCTTGTTTATCTATTTTATATATAGTGGTGTGCATGTGTTAATCCCAAACTCCTAATTTATCCCTTCCCCTAGTCCTGTGAGCCTTAAAGGGCCTGACGAGGGAAACCCAGTTAGTACAGGCACTGATCTTGGTTGCTGTGATTATGGCAGAGACACCTGTTCCTCGGGGAGCTGGTGACATTGCTAATTCACCTCACACCAGCCCAACGGGAACAGCAGAATCTGAGTAAGAGATCAGTGATGGGGAAGTGATAGGGTTTGTGCTGTCCTGGGAACCAGTTCCCCGCACCCCTGAGGTTACTGGTTTTATACAGCCCAATACATTCAAGTCAGAGCTCGATATTAGACTTAACAGAGCACTTGACAGTTTTACCAGTTTTTCATACTTTGTTCTTCCTGTATGTTCTTGTTTACCCACTAAGGCAGTGGTTCTCAAACTTGAGTGCATTAGAATCACCTGGAGGGCCTGTTCAGCTACAGAATGCCTGGCCCAGTCTCCCCAGACTTCTGACTCAGTAGGTCTGGGGTCGGCTCAAGAATATGCTTTCCCACAAGTTCCCAGGGGTTGCTGCCACCGCCGATCTGAGCCCGCTCTTTGAGAGCCCCCACGTGAACACACTAAGCCTGGCTTTGTGGGATTGTAGAGCAGCCAGTTTAGAGGTCTTCAAATTGCCATGATGGCAGCTGCTGTTTACCATGGCCTGGAGATAGGCTGCTACCCCCTCTGGGGAGGTTTTCTTCTGCCCTACAGTATGCAAGGTGTGTGTGCGTGCATGTGTGTGTGTGTGTGCGTGTGTGTGTGTGAACACAGACATGCCAGCCCATGACCTCTGGGACCCTTCAAAGCCCACTGTTTTTCTGTGCAGACGCTGTAAGTAGAAAGCCCCAGGCCCTGATACGGCTGGGAGAAGATCACTCACTCTTTTCCTGCTGTTTGTTTCACGTGATGAAAAGGAATAATGCTGTGTGTCTGTTGCTCAGGACTACACGAACATTTATTAACACCCATGAAAACCTTCGATCTCATTCAGACAGTTCATTAAAAAAATATTAATCGAACATCCAATTTATGATACCTTTGTTCTACATGCTGGAGATACAGCAGTGAACACAACAAAATAAGTACCCGATCAAGTGGCAGGGATACGAAATAAACAGATAGAAAGTTAAGTATGTTGTACGTCCAATGGCAATAGCTGCTGTGGGGAAACAGGGTAGAGTGTGGGAGACAGGGTGAGATGGGAATGGAAGCATCTGCCCTCTATGGGTGTGTGCATGTGTGTGCGCATACATGCACACGCATGCACACGGTGGTCAGGGAGGCGTCTCTGAGAAGGTGGCACTTGGGCATAGATGTTGAGGAAGTGAGGGAGTGAGCCACATGGAAATCCGGAAGAAAAGTGTGCTAAGCAGAGGGAACAGCATGTGCAAAGACCCTGAGGCGAGAGCACCCTTGGCATTTCAGGGCATAGCCACGAAGCTAGTGTGGCTGGTGCAGAACCACGTCAAAGAGGAGAGGGTAAGAGGAAAAGTCAGAGAGATAGCCAGGACCAGCTTGCATAGGACCTTGTAAACTAAAGATTCGGTGAATTGGGTACATCATCATGATCGGAGGGTTTTGGGCAGAGGAAGGGTACAGTGGGATTTACACCTTAAAAGGCTCTTCCTGGCCGTCAGTGGAGCGTGCACTGCAGGGGGGTTATGGGCAGGGGCAGCGGAAAGACCAGTTAGGATGCAGATTCAATAACCAAGACAAGTCTTTTTTTTTTTTAACATCTTTATTGGAGTATAATTGCTTTACGAGGTTGTGTTAGTTTCTGCTTTATAACAAAGTGAATCAGCTATACATATACATATATCCCCATATCCCCTCCCTCTTGCGTCTCCCTCCCACCCTCCCTACCCCACCCCACCCCTCTAGGTGGTCACAAGGCACCGAGCTGATCTCCCTGTGCTATGCAGCTGTTTCCCACTAGCTATCTATTTTACGTTTGGTAGTGTATATATGTCCATGCCACTCTCTCACTTCGTCCCGGCTTCCCCTTCCCCCTCCCTGTGTCCTCAGGTCCATTCTCTATGTCTAAGTCTTTATTCCTGTAACCAGGACAAGTCTTAATGGTTGAGGGGATCAGGTTGCAGAGGTGAAGGTGATGACGAGTGGTGGGGTTTTGAAGGAAGAGCCAACAGGATTTACTCATTTAGTTGGGAGGTGGGAGAGGGAGGGTCCAGGATGACTCCAGGTTCTTTGGCAACTGGAATAACAGTTGCCAGTAATTAACTGAGCCGGGGAAATCTGCACGAGAAGCACGCCTGTGTTCTATCTAGCTGAGCACCCAGGAGGAAAGGAAAATGGAACAATGAAAGGAAAACAATGTAAGATATAAAGGGAAATCACCCAGATCCTACAACCTCAGCAGAGCTGGTGTTTTAATTTTTTTGTGATTCTTTCCATTTCCTATTCATTCCTAGTTTGCACATAGGGGTAGTTAGCATTATTGAGCAGTTAATATATGACAGTCACCGTAATAAGCCTTTCTCATGCGTTATCACATCAAATCCTCCCAACAGCCCAGAATAAAGATCACAAAAACTTAGACTGGTTGAGTAACACCCAGCTAGTAAGCAGAACTTACTGGAACTAGAATTTCACCCAGGACTGTTTGACTTCAAAAATCCAAGTTATTCCCTACTATGCTACATTTCTTTATTATGTACATATATATAAAACCCAGAGAACCCTAAGTCTTACATCTTTTGGAGCCATCCTTTCCTTTCTCTGGTACTGATGGAATTCCTCACCTTCCACAAGATTCTTTTCAGGGATCACTTGCCTTGGAATGTCTGAAATAAAGCGGAGATCTCCAGGGATAAACGTGTAATCTGCTGTGAGGCTTATTGACTTGTTACAACAGGGGAGAGCATTCCAGGGGAAACAGAGTGTCTCATCACACAAAGGAGGTGATGAGGTTATCACAGGACTGGGGGAGATGGTGGGATTTAGCTCAAATTCAAATAAATCAATGTGATGGGTTTGAAGCAAAGTAGAGCTGTATGTAAAGGAATTAACATCAGCCTGGGCTAAGGGGCAGACTCAAGTTTCCTTGGAAATGACAGGGTTAAGAGAAACGTGGGCGGTTGTATTCAAAGCCCCTTATTTGAGGCTCTGCACCTGGGTTGGAAATCCGGGCTTCTTCGTCTGCGTCCAAGATGGCTGGGATCTCCCAGGTAGGAGAGAGGGGTTCCATTCTTATGGAAATGATTTCGAACAGGAAAGTTTCTGGAAGCTTATAATTTTAGAGAATAAGGTTTCTAATGGCTATGTCTTTTTGCTCATTAACAAAAGTGGTTTTTCCCAGACTCTCAGAAGGGAGCTGGCTTCGCCGCTCCTTGCCCTTGTTCATGGGGCTCCTGTTTTTTCTTGCCAACCAGGATCGCCCTGCTGTGGTCCTGTGTCTCTCCATCCCATAAGTTCCACTCACATTGGCTGCTGATGCGTGTCTGTGTGTTAGGGGTCATGGTGTGCGATTACAGGACCATGAAGATGACGCTGCCAGATTGCACTACCAAGATGACTGTCTTAAAAATCGTTTCCTGCCTCAAGGACATTGTCCACTGGCAAGTCGTGCCTACTACCCTTTTCTTAGGCTTCTCTGCTCTCCTTGGGTTTCTGCGTCTCCGAGCTTTCTCTTCTCTCCTGTTCTGAGGCTCCCGCTGTTCTGCTCAACACAACATCCCCAAATACGCCCATCCCCAAATACGCCGCGCTCTCTTATGCAAAGCAGTTCTACCCTGTCTTTCCCTTTTCCTTCCAAATCCTGGCCTGGTGGCTGATGGTGGAAAACTTTAGCCAAACAATTTTCAAAGGTAAAGCGACTCCCCAGGATGGTGGCACCAGAGCCCAGCTGCAGGGGCTCAAGAGAGCCCAGGAGGTGCAAGGAAGGAAGGCTCCCGGGGGCTCATCCACACAGAAAGTTCATGCCATGAAGATGCAAATGCAGGTGCAGCCCGGTTTATTTAAAATGCAGGGGCTTTTCTCCGCGTTACAGTAACATTACGTTAACAAGATTCACTTGCTTTAGAATCAGTGTGCCCAGAACGAGGGGCCGGTGTCCTGTACCTTGAAGACAGACTTAGGAGAAGCGAACTGGAAGGAGATGGCTTGAGCACCGGTGTTACCCACGGTAGGCGGGAACCGGGACCTCTCTTGGGCACATGCTTTAGGTAATTGAAGAGCTCCAGCTGGGCGGCAGAGCAAGGAAGCCAGTTCTGAGTCATCTCGCAGAGCAGCCGCTTATGTACTGGATACAATTTTGATTGCTTACTGAGTGCCAGGCACCATGCAAGGCTTATAGGTAGAAGGTGAATCGCATGTAGACTTGTCCTCAAGGAGCATAACCCAGTAGGAGAGATGGAGAGAAAATAAACGATTTAAATAAAATGCACAACGAAAGCAACGGGAAAAGAACTTTAGTAACGTGATACCCAGGAATAACTAGACATCAGAAAAGGAAGGGAGCTTAGTCTGGATTAAACAGTCGGTATAATTAGGAGATGAAGTTTGGGCTGAGGCTTTATGGATAAAAAGGGGGCAGTGTGGGAGGGAACAGAAAGCGCAAATGGCCCATGTGCCTGGGGTGGGAAATTCAAGTGGGAAATTGGCTGGCAACCAGGCTGGATAAATGGGCAGGAGCTGCTGGTGGAAGTGTTTGTGTGGCTGAAGAGCCGGCAATTGTGGGGAAGCCATTAAGACTCCCTGAGCTGCCCTCCTTGAAGACGGGGTGTCTCTGGTCCCCCTTTCATATGCACGGTACTTCACTCAATGCATGTAAACAGAGGTGAGTGAGGGCGTCCCATTTGCCCTTTAGGAAGGACATCCGGATGCATGCAGATGAAATACCAGAGACAGGGAGGCCAGTTAGGAGGGTTTGGAGGCGATGTGGACAGTCCATCCCCTGGGAGAGCCCGAACTGAGGCAGCTGTGGGAGGATTGAAGGGGAGCAGAAAATCACATCCCAAGGAAGCCTGGAGGGTGGCTGGGAGCGACCACTAGAGAATCTTGTGAGGTAACCAGGGTCTCATTGAGGACAAGAGCCGAGTGGAGGAAGAGACCCAAGCTCTGTAAAGTTTGGGAGCAAATGCCACGACCCTAGGGAGCCCCTAGAAGACACTCACCACTACCCAGGTCACAGCTGGTTCAGGCACACGGGAGAGACCATTTTAGGGTTGCTTTCTGTTTTTTGGGGGCTTGTGCCTATGACTTGGTAGGTGGACTGGATGGGTTATTTCACTCTCATTTCACATTTCTACTTCACCTGCAAAGTGGCTGTGCCCCTCAGGGTGTGACTGATGCTCTCCATTAGGCTGCCTGGGGCCATGAGGGGTGTTTGGTGGTATGTAATTAATAACTGCTAACAGCTCTATTATAATGTACGTTCAAGAGTAAGCTGTCGCATTTATCTTCACCACATGAGTAAGAAGCATCATTTGATGAGATATTAGAGGAATTTGCTGGAAGAAATGCCCGTGATATAGTGTGAGGATGAAGAACAAAGGAAGACCTGGCTTCTTTTAAGGTGACATCGCTGATCCAACAAGTATTAACTGAGGACCTACTATGTGCCAGGAACTGTACTAGGCGCCGGGGATAGAGCCTAGTAAATGAAGGAAGCAAGACCCCTTCTGAGAGAGCTGAGCTTGGTGGGGGAGGCAGGCAATTAACAAGTAACAAACAAGCAAGATTATCAGATGGTGGTTCAGTGCAATGAAGAGAGGGAATTCCTGTGACTGAACTCAGGTTGGGGTGCTCGTGGCTCAGGAATCCGATACTGAGAGACAAGAGTTGGGTAAAAGGAAAGGAAAGATAGCTTTATTGAGGAACCGGCAATGCTGGGGAGAAGGCAGACTCATGTCCCAAAGAACCAACTCCCCCTTGTGGACCCGGGGGCAAGAGCTTTTAAAGGGGAGTTTCAAGGAAGGGTATGTGGGGAGGGGCGTCCGTGCAGAACAGCGCAGGCAGCCCTGACCATCGTCTTGATACTGGTCACTGGTGGTCTGACCAGCATCATCTTGATCGTTTTAAGTAGAGTTAGTCTTCAGTTCCGGGGTAGGTTTGTTCCCATTTCCTTGAGGGCAGTTCTTGGAACTGTGGCAGCTTTTGTCTCAGCTGCAGTCTGCTCATCGTGTAGTGAGCTTCTTCCACCTGGTCAGGGTTTCAGGATCTACAAAACAGTTCAAAGGATATGGCTCAGAATATTATCTGCAGCCCTTGAGGAGGAACCACAGGTCCTTGACTTCGTTTAACGGCTAAACTATTATCGTTTTGTCTTGTTGGACTGTTTTCCTTTGTTTCTGCATTCTCTCATTTCTCTGCTTAAATTCGTTCTTTGGCTGAAGTTTTCCTTCAGACAAGAGGCAGGGGGAGGACGTGGTTGGGAGGCGTGGTCTGTCCTGAGAAAGTCCCGTAGGGCCCTGCTCCATTACGTTAACATGGCAACATGATGGAGTGTGTAAGGCAGGTTGGTCAGGGCAGGCGAGGCTGAGGCTGGAGGGTGAGCTGCAGTCAGCTGGTGGATAACAAGTGGTGGCCAGACGGGGGACACTGGAAATCCAGAGAGCCTGGGTGGAGGATGGGCTTGTGCTGGAGCAGAGCAGAAGGGGAGGATAAACTGGGGGCGGGGCCGTAAGCAGGTGGGCTGCAGATCCCAGAGCCCTTAATGTGGTCACGAATGTTCACTTTGTTCTCAGAGCAGCTGGAGGCTGCAGAAGGGGTTAAGTGGAGGAGAGACTGGTTTGCACTGTGGGAACGTCGCCCCACCACTGAAGGGAGGAGGAAGTGAAGGGTAGGAGTGAAAGCAGGCAGCCCAGCTGGGAGGCCGCAGCGGCTTTCAGTAGCTGTAAACACGGGGAGCATGGGCCGAGGCTGGGAGATATTCTTGAGGCAAAGTTGATGGGCTTGGCATGTGATCCAGTGTGTGGTTTTAGGGAAAGAGGGATCCAGAAACACCTCTGCAGCTGGACTTGAGCTCTTTGGGTGGAGAATGGGCATCATTTACTACCATAAAGCATCCAGGTAAGGCCAATATGCCATGCTGCACACCTGGGGTCTGAGATACCCCTTGGCCATCCAGATGGAGACATCTAGAAGGCAGAGCTGAGCTCTGAGTCCATTGCCCAGAAGCCAGGCGTGGGATGGAGATTTGAGAGTCACCCATCTATAGATGGTTTCATCCAGACTGTAAGACAGGACAAGCTCACACGTAGAGGCTGGGAGAGGAGGTTCCAGCCAAGGAAATGGTGGAGGAGCAGCAGGTCAGGTAGAAGGGAAATCTGGGGCAGACAGCACCCAAACAGGTGAGAAGGAGAGACTTCCGGAAGGAGGCACATCAAATGCTGCTGACCCGACAAGTCTGCGGAACTGAGAGCAGTGGATGAACAACCCGGGGCAGCTGGTGACCTTGACTTAGTAACACACTTGAGCTATGGCACCAGTGTTTTAAGATAGCAGGAGATGGCTGAACTGAGAACTTTTATTACATCTCAACTTGATAAGGGCCCTCCAGTCTCCCCGGGCCCCAGATCAGGTTGATATAAACAGTTAAGTAACAGTGATTGTGGTAAGAGCTGAGGATGGCTAGTTGTCTATATTGTCAGGAAACAGCCGCAGGCTTTTATCCTCAAATCCATCCTTTCTTTAAACAAGTGTCAGAGCAGAAACAGCAAAATCTGATTTCAGAATGGGTTCCAGAGACTCACTGCAACATGTTCCTCCAAAAAAAACAGTCCAGGGGACTTCTCTGGTGGTGCAGTGGTTAAGAATCCACCTGCCAGTGCAGGGGACATGGGTTCAAGCCCTGGTCTGGGAAGATCCCCCATGCTGTGGAGCAACTAAGCCCGTGCATCGCAACTACTGAGCCTGCGCTCTAGAGCCTGCAAACCACAACTACTGAAGCCCACACGCCTAGAGCCTGTGCTCTGCAACAGGAGAAGCCACCGCAGTGAGAAGCCCGTGCACCACAACTGAGAGTATCCCCCACTCGCTGCAACTAGAGGAAGCCCGCATGCAGCAACGAAGACCCAACACAGCCAAAAAAAACCAGTCCAGATCTGACTCAGAGCTCATGTAACTGCCTTCTTGCAGTGGCCTCTTTCCATGTTCCTGACTACCTTGGCGTACAAGCTGCTTTGCCCTTGATGAGACATAGAAGTTTTGAGAAGAAACGAGAGCACAAAGGGTGTGACCTCCCCGGGTCTCAGGGCCACCATGGGAGGAAGAAGGACTGGAGCGGAGGGCTTTGGACCTCCAGCCTTGAGTTCTTCCAACTCTAGCTGGGGACCCTGAAAACTGCTTGTTGGTACTTCCTTTACCCACGTCATCTTAGGGGCTTCCCAGTCATGTTAACAGCCGTTGTCATCTTCTCCCCTTTCCTACAACCTACAAGCCCTGACGAGAAAATGTACCTAGGGCTAGAGAGAGAGTTTATTACCTTATGGCCTTCTACTTTCTAGAAAGACCATGCAGGGATCAGCCTCAAAGACACAAAATAAAAACAGTTATCTATATGTGTGTGTGCGTGGACTCTTTCCCTCTCTCTACATATATATATATGTAAAATATACACACACACATATCTTTGTGTGTATATAAATATATATGTAAATACATTTTATATAAAATTTTAAAATATATTTCATTATATATATTATATCTTTTTTTTTAATCTTGTGATAAAATTAAAGTATCAGCCATTAGGTCCCTATAGGAATGAAATATTTGAATGTGACTGTCCTTTGGCCTTGATGTCCAATACAAACTCACTAGAACAGGATGGCTTTGGTGGAAGAGGAGCAGTGTCCTCTGCTCTTTGTTCAGGAAGGTCACAGCCCTCGAGCGGTGGTGGCCAGGTGCTCAGGTCACCCTCGGCCGACACGCCTCAGAATGCCCAGTCCGAGGGATCCGAGCCCATCTCCGGCGCGTGGTTCATCTCCATGACTGCTACACCTCACGGGGCCCCGTGCCGGCTGTGCTGGCCTGGCGGAGACCGCTGAGAATGCTTTCATGCTGTCACTCCCCGAGTGACCGGCTGGGAGCCGATGATGTAGGTGGGCCCTGGACATCAGGGGAAGCTCTCTGCCCGAAATGAGCCCCCTCACCGTGGCATGAAACACCCTTTCTGTTAAAGACCAGCAAATCAATTCCTTAATGTGTTTATATTGAAGTATAGTTACCTTACACTATTAGTTCCAGGTGTACAGAACAGTGATTCAATGTTTTTGTAGATTATACTCCATTTAAAGTTATTATAATATATTAGCTATAATGCCTGAATTATACACTATCCTTGTAGCTTATTTATTTTATACATAGTAGTTAGTACCTCTTAATCCCCCACCCCTATCTGGCCCCTCCTCTCTTCCCTCTCCCCACTGGTAACCACTAGTTTGTTCTCTATATCTGTGAGTCTGTTTCTGTTTTGTTATATTCATTCATTTGTTTGATTCTGTATATGTGATCACATATTACAGTATTTGTCTTTCTCCATCAGACTTATTTCACTAAGCATGATACCCTCCAGGTCCACCCATGTTGTTGCAAATGGCAAAACTGTATTCTTTTTTATGGCTGAGTAGTATTCCATTGTATATGTATGTGTGTGTGTGTGTATCATCTTCTTTCTCCATTCATCTGTTGATGGACCCTTAGGTTGCTTCCATATCTTGACTATTGTAAATAATGCTCCTGTGGACACTGGGGTGCATGTATCTTTTTGAATTACCATTTTTGTTTTTTTCTTTTTTTATATATACCCAGGAGTGGAGTTGCCAGATCCATTTTAAGTTTTCTGAGGAATGTCCATACTGTTGTCTATAGTTGCTGCAGTAATTTCCATTCCCACCGACAGTGCAGGAGGGTTCCCTTTTCTCCACACCCTCTCCAGCACTTGTTGTTTGTGGTCTTTTTGATGATGGCCATTCTGACCGGTGCGAGGTGATATCTCATCACCGTCATTTCTAAAAGTGCTGGGTAGGGAGGGGTCAGTTTCTAGACAATCTTCTTTTCTTCTGTGCCCAGGGAGACGAGGTCACTTAGGGGGAATGCATCTCCTCTTTCCTGTATTTATTCACCTGACAAATATTTGAGGGAGTACTGTGTGTCAGGCACTGTTTAGATGTGGGGATATAATGGTAAACAAAACAGATTGAAGCCCTCAGTCTCACAGAGCTTATATTCTAGCATGGGGCGGGGGGAAATAATGAAGAAATAAATGAGTAGAATGAATTGTGTATGTAGTTGGTGGTAAGTACTTTGGAGGAAGATAAAACAGAGCGCGGCAAGGTATTCCAGAGGGAGGGGGATTAATGATGCCCTTTTAAGTAGGATGGTCAGGAAAGGCCACCAGGAAGGAGGGAGGTTGTGCGGTTATGGGGGCTGGGAGGTATTCCAGGTAGAAGGAACAGCAAGGGCAGAAGTCGGGAGGTAGGTTTCTAACGGTGATCGAGGAGCAGCAAGGAGGCCCAGCGGCTGGAGTGGAGGAGGTGGGGAGAGTGGAGGGGAAGCGGTTAGAGGCTGGAGGGCAGCAGCTCACACACAGCCCTCTGCTCTGAAAGCAGTGGGCACCATTGCAGGCTTTTAAGCTGGGGAGCTGCATGGTCACACTTACAGCAGAAGTATCACTCTGGCCACCGCGTTCAGGATAGATGGAAGCGTAAACCGTAGGTCAGCTGGGAGGCTCTGGCCACAGCCCAGGTGGGAGATGACAGTGGGGACCCTGCAAAGGGAGGTCTGTACCAGGGGTGATTCAGGGACCCTGAAGACAAGAGCTACTTTCTCCATAACTTGGTCTATTGTGGAGTCTGCCCCAACTCTCCCTGGCAGACACATGTGACTCCAGAATCACTGATAAGCCCACTGGAGGGGACATCCACTCGCCCTGCTGTCCCAGGCCCCAGGGTTTGGACTGTGTGTCCCCGCTGCCACGCGTGTCCTGGCCCAGCCGCAAATTGTGCTGGGGCGCGTGGCACCTCATCACCTCCTGCGCAAGCAGGACGGTTGAAGGCTCGTTGGTGGCAGGGCTGAAGGCACCGACACTCCTCACGTCTTCCTCATCCTCTACGCCTGTTCAGGTCTGGTCTCTGTGACCTTGGACATGCTGCTAAGTGTATAATCTCCCTGAAGACCAGCTTTTGTTGTGGGGGGGAATGTTTGAGCTGTGACTTCTGTGTTTATTCAGACAGGAGGCAGGAACCCTGAGTTCTTGGAAGGGCATCTGTTAGACGGATGCAGATGGATACGGCCACGGCCTGGCCCTGGCACGTTT
Source organism: Phocoena sinus (assembly GCF_008692025.1). Lineage (NCBI taxonomy): Eukaryota > Metazoa > Chordata > Mammalia > Artiodactyla > Phocoenidae > Phocoena > Phocoena sinus. Next base: position 7,691,968 of record NC_045764.1, read on the forward strand.
GCTATCCAGAAAGGCAGCTCCTGCCTCTTCCTACCCGTGGACAGGAAACCACAGATGGCCGGGCAGTTTGATGTGCTGCGATGTTTTCAAAGCTCCCAGAGTGGCGTGTGCGGCCACGCTGCTTGCTTCCAGAAGAGTGCCTCCAGTGCAGGGCATTTGTCATTTGTCTACAGCTCCATCAAAAGCTTTATAGTAGCACAAACCCCCAGCAGAAATGGCCTTTCTCTAAATGCCAAGAAAATCGCTGGGTTCAGATGCACTGTGTCTGTAAAAAGAGCTAAGCCAGAGTGATTTTTCACACCTAGTGCTTCCCCTGGTTCACTGTGAACGTGACAAAACATTCCAGTGATACTGAGATCATTTGCCCTATTTTCATGGTGTATTTCCTTAGAAAAGATGATTCTTTGCTGCTCTTTTAAAATTTTTATTATTAGTTATTTTGAAAAGATGATTTTGTTTTTCAATGTGCAAAAGATACCCTTCTTCAGACTTGGCTTTTTTAGGTTTTGTTTTAAGTTTAGGAATGCCATGCCATAATAGGTACAAAATGACAAATACATTGGCCTCTTCGTGCAGAATTCCCACTTTTGGAATTTGTAAGTTCACTTGCCTGTATATGAAATAACATCTCAGCATTGTTTATAAAGACAAAGAGAAAACTCGTTAAAAAAACAATGCCACACCTTCACAATGGGACCCTATGCCATATAAAGAGGGACCAGGATGTGCTCTTTTTATCAACATGGTAAGGTTTCTAGATATGTGATTCAGTGGACGAGAGAAAGAAGCCAAACAGCATTAACTTCTACATAAGAAATGGAGGAAAGTAACATATATTTATATTTGCTTACATATCATAAAGAAACACTGGAAAGGAAAAGAAATTGATGGAAATTATTCCTTCAGGGCAAGAGGAATGAAGTGGATGAAGACGTGATGCAGGAGCCTTCAGTGTACTTTTCTTTTCTTTTTTTGGCCTCGCCATGTGGCATGTGGGATCTTAGTTCCCCGACCAGGGATCGAACTTGTGCTCCCTGCAGTGGGAGCGTGGAGTCTTAACCACTGGACTGCCAGGGAAGTCCCCTCAGTGTATTTCTTTGTTAGAGTTTTGATATTAGAGTCACTCAAATGTTTTATCCCCGCAATTTTTTTTTTAAAATAAAGACAGACACACCCGACTACGTCCAGGCCCCAGTGCCTCATCGCTTCACTTCTGACAGTGGTGCAGGGAAGTGCAAAGAGTTTTGATAATCATGTAATTTTTGAACACCAGCCAGTGAAAGGCAGGGGTTGAGAGGGGCCTCCAGGGGGAGGGACTAAGACCCAGGACCTGCCTGGAGGCACTTGCAGCCTAGTGGAGGGGGGCAGGTGAGTAAACAGCTGGTGATAACACATTGCACTGAGAGCCAGGTGAGAGGAAAGTACAGGATGCTGTGGTGTTGGGAGGGGAAGGAGAGGGTCATAGAGCTCCCACAGGGGATGGAGCTGGAAAGAGAAATGGAGAGGCTCAGCCCAGCAGAGAGAAGAGTACGGAGTATGGAGGTTTGGTGTGCTTGGGGAAATGCAGGTAGTTCAACACAGCTGAAATGGAGGGGGTGTGTATTGACAGGGGATTGATGGGAGGTCAAAGGCAGGAGAGAAGTGATCTAATCTTAAAGGTCCTTATTTGTCATCCTGTGAGAGATGGTGCTTGTTGTACTACCAACACCCTCCCTTTATCCAATCTGCCATTTGTGGTCGGCATATGAGCTCTTGGAATTAAGACTACATTACCCAGCCTCCTTTGCAAATGGGTATGGCCATGTGACTAAGTCCTGGCCAATGGGATGTAAATGGAAGTGATATGTGCAACTTCCAGGAAGTGCCTTTCAAGGCCTTTCCTTTTCCCCTTCCTCCTGGAATGCAGATGTGATGCCTAGAGCTAGAGCAGCCATTTTGGCCCTAATGGAAGATACTTGTAGAGATGAGTAGAGCACTGAGACTTAAGTACCTCCATTTATAGAAGAGAGAAATAAACTTGTGGCCTAGTTTAAGCCACTATAAAAGTTTTCTTTTACTTGTAGCTAAATCCAATGCTAATTAACCTGGGTTTTAAATTTCTACTACATGTATTCCTCAGTAGTTTAGGATTATGTTTCCAATATATCCAACTTCCCTTTCATAGCTTTATCTCAAGCTAGGAACCCTAAGTTTAGCCTGTGAATATTTTTGGTCTGCACAATGTCTTTGAGTGAACATCTCTCTATTCTTTCTACCCGTTGAGCGTGTGTTTTTTGAATCGTTGAAAACCCACGTCCTTCTAGCTTGATGTCGCATGTTTAAGTTAAGTCAGTATTGCAGAGTGGCTGAAAGGGTGGGGGCTGTGACACCGAATTGCCGGCATTCAAATCCTGCCTCTGTCACTCACCAGCTGTGTGACTTCAGATAAATTATCTGTTCTCAATAAATCCCAATTTCCTCCTCTTTAAAATGAGGAAACAGTTAATCCTTCCTTCATAGCCTTCTTAAGAGGATCAACTGATAAAATGCAGGAGGAGCAATTAGCACAGTGCCTGGTGCTTGTAACTGCCTGATATCTACTAACTGCTAGTACGTTTAGGGTCTCCCACTCGAGAATCTTTAAGCACATTTCAAACTGTCTCATTAACATACCCAAGACTCCCCAAAGTTATATGAGTAAATTAGATTTACCCTTTCTATTTATAGGTACAAAGAGGTGAAATTGTCTTTTCTGCAGAGCATGGACAAAGTAGAATCCAGATCTACTCATGTACACAGACTAAAGTTAATACGCATGAAAAGAGTTCTGTTAGTTCAGAGATTTGTAAAGGAAAGAGTCTGGCATTATTTCCTTGTCCATTTTAATCTAAATGCTAACATGTAGGCATCGTAGTGCTTGCCCCTTCCCTCTTGCATTTATGTTCCCATCTTCCTCTTTCCATCTGGCTCCCCTGGATGACAGAAGCCTCACGGGAGGGGAGGGATGTCCTTTCCCCCCAGTCATCACCACCAGACACTGAGCTCCCATTCTGTGCCTCTTCTTACCTGCCACCCCCAAAACTTGTGCAATAAGTGGGAAAAATTATTCCTTTGAGCATCTGCTCTCATAGGCAGGAAGAATGAGGTGAGTATAAAGTATTCAATGTGGAATTACAGGGCTGCTCCTATGGGGATGTATCTCACAGCTGACAGGCAGGGCGCAAGATGGCCCTAGAATTTGCATGTTGGATTTTGCATATATTGCCTGTGAATTTAGGAAAACTATTTGATGCAGGCTGTGTTCTGCAGTGGGACTGCCTGGATTCAAATTCTGGCTCGGCCACTTTCTACCTGTGTAGATTTGGGCAAGTTCCCTAACCTCCTCTGCAAGTGTGGACAACAACCCAGCCCTGCCATAGGAAATGCAGAGATAGGAGAGTGCCATACATGGAGCATCCATGGCGTAGCACCTAGCCCCGCAGAACACATGACAAGTGTTTGCTGGGTTGATTAAGTGATGTTTCTCAAGGAGGGTTAAAGTTTCCTCCTCCCTGAGAACTTGGCTCTCATTTGACTCTTAGCTGTAACTCACTGGGTTTCTTTATAGGCAAAAGTCTTTCTTCTCAACTAGATTATGGGCTCTCTAGTTTCTTTCTCCTTCTTTTCAGAATCCTTTGCCAAGTCTAGCATGCACCTGTATCAGCTTTTGCTGCGTAACAAACTACCTTAAAACTTACTGACTGGAAATAATAATCACTTATGTAGCTCATCATTTTGTAGGTTGGCAGCTTGGACTGGGCTTAGCTGGACAGTTCTGGTCTCATCTGGGCTCGCTCATGTGTCTGTGGTCAGCTGGAGGGCCAGCTAGGGAGGGCTGGTCTGTCACAGGCCCGCCTTGGATGGCTGGGTGCTGGGGCCTCTTTCCGCATGGCCTCTGATGCTCTAGCAAGGTAGCTTGAGTGTGTTAACAGCTTGGCTCCAGGGTCCAAGAGCACCATAGAGACATAAGCATTCGACAAGACCTTCCTACTGTCCTATTGTGCAAAGGAGGTCACATGGCCAAGCCCAGAGGCAGTGGGGGAAGGGATACCAGAAGCCATGGAGACAGGGGGTGTGAACAAATTAGGGCCCATCCTTGCAACAGTCTATCATAGACCTCAGAGTAGAGTTTTCATAACTGTTTACCAATTGAGTGGTTACAGTCTGGCCCCCTTTCCAAGCTGGGTAGCTGTCAGAAGCTGCCGAATCTCTGCTTCATTTTCTGAGGCTGGCATCACAGCCAGCTCTCTGCAGCATTCTGGGCTCCACGTGGGCAGCCAGGTGTGAATCATCTATCCCCCTCGTGGGCTCCACCTAAGAAGACAAAGTAGCAAAGTCCAGGGATCCATGTTTCAAAATCCCAGGGGGTACCACTTCATTTTTTTGTTATGAATGCACTCCCTTAATTGTGCAGTGCACGGCCTGTGCAACCATATGTGCCAGTGCTGAGACCCCAAGAGAATCTCTCTCTGGCGGATGGGAAGGCTTTCCAGCTCTACTGGGGTGCTAGGGCACTGTATGGTCCAGAGGGAGGGGGAGAGGTGGCACAGCCATATATTCTTCCATGTTTTCGGAGGGGGTTCATCTCGACCTCATCTTCGTTTGTAAACAAAGCAGCTTGCACCAGAGTCCCTCAAGTAAGTTTTCTTCCAGCTCTAACTTTCTTAGAGGTTCACACAAAAATGTGTTAATGACACCAGTTAATACCATTCTAGCTGAGGGGAAGGAATGGCAAGGGAACTAGCATTTATCTAAAGCCTCTTAAGTACCAGGCACTTTATATATATGTTATCTCATGTAATCCTCACACCAGTGATGAGGATGGTTAGCCCCATTTCTGTAGAAGCAGAAACTGGAATTCAGAGAGGATGAACAACTTGCCTGAGGTCACACGGATGATACACAGTGGGGCTGGCATTCGAACTCTGGTCGGCCTGGCACCAAAGCCCTTTACCCTCTGCTGTGCTACAGCAGAACCTGGGAGAATAGCAGACAACTTGTCTAAAACACTCGCCCCCAGTGTTCCACTGACGGTCACCTGTTGCCGGCATCAGACCTGGCAGGGGAGTAGGGGCCTCGGCAGGTGACAGGGCGCTCCGAATAACATCATGAGTGAGGAGATAGAGCAGCTGATCCCCTAGGCTGGAGGGCAGGTCATTGGCTGACTGCCGACTTTGGGGAAAATCAACTGTTTACCGGAGATAATCAAACAAGGAATCTTCCAGCATCAAGGTACATGAGTTTTGGCAGGGAAGGATTTGATGACTTAATGGTGAGCACTGGAGGCTAAGTTGAAAACGGCAGATAACTCCATCTATACCTAAGGTGGTAGGCTGAGTTATTAAACGGGAGTGCCCGCGAGCCTGGAGACGGTGTTATTTAAATCGGATGGGATAGAGGCTGCTCGGTCCCAGAGGGTGGCTTCCGTTGCTCTTTAGGGTCTGTGATGTGCTTGGCCTCTTTGGGACAGCGGCCTGGCTGCAGGTGTGGCACCTCTTGAAGGCTCAGTTGACGGGAAGCAGCTGTCAGCCCTGCTGGACGTGTCTTGTGGCTTCAGAAGGGGATGTGGGAGAAGCTCACAGCTGAGCGTCCCAGTCCCTCATCTGCCTCTGGGCCCTCTACAGCCAACGCTTTACCGGAATCGAGGACGAGAGCTTGGCTAATCTGCAGACAACTGTGCATTTCGACCATGGCTGCCGACGCACCCGTCTGGGCTTGGTGCCGGGCTGTGAAGGTGAATTAGCGTTTCCTTCTCCTGGCCTCACCTGTGGTTACAGGCGGAGGGCAACCAGGCAACTTCAGTGTGACACGCTAAGTGATCGGAGAGCGCGACATGGGCAGCCATGGATGGAGACGTGGGGGTCCAAATGTGTATCAGCCTGTCAGGTATCCTGAGGAAGCTCCCGCTCCCAGGTCGGACAGGGGAAGGTGATGCTGATGGAGCCCTGGGTGCCAGTGGGTGGCTACCTCCTCAGGGGCCATAGGAGCCCCTAGCAGGATGCCATCGTCGTCATCAGGCTGGTCATCTCCCTTGCCACCGTCCAGCCCCACTCCAGCTGAGGAGGCCGTGTGGGGAGAGGGACCTCAGGAGGGTCAGGCGGGGCTACTTGGTGGTCATACAACAGTACCTCTTTACCAACTGGACAGTCTAGGTGGGCTGTGTGTTCATCTTTTCACCACGTTGCAGCTGGACCTGTGTGTACAGGGTCCATGTCACACAGGAAGAGCACCTAGGGCGTGGGGGAAGGCTTCCTGGAAGGGGAACATGAAAGCAAAAGGTGAGATGAGGACTCCAGGAAGAGCGAGTGGTTTATACAGAGCCATGCAGTTGAGTGGGGCTTGAATTAATGGCAGACGTGGAATGAGGTGACAAGGCTGAAGACACGAGGGGGGAACCTTGAGCGCCATTCTCGGGAGCTTAGAATACGTTCTGTTGGTGATGACATGTTGTTTAAGGGTTTTAAGGGACCATTAGTAATAATGATAATAGCCATTTAATGAGTACTTACTGTGTGCTATATTTATAGAATATGCTAAGTGCTTTACAGACTTAATTCTGGAATTCCTAACCTTATGAGTTAGGAGTTACTGTCCTCCATTTTACAAAAGAGGAAACCAATGTATAAGTTGACTTTGCACAACTTGCACACCCAGTGCCACTTGCAACATGGATGGCGAATTGAACGTGGATAAGATTGTAAGTCTTTTTCCACTGAGCCTTGCGCCTGGCATATAGTGGGAACTCACAAGGCATTCATTAAATAAAGAAATGATCGGAGGCAGGGTGGGGCTGGGGAGTGAGGAGACTCCCGTGCTCGTGCATGGGCGGGAAGGCGTCCTGAGCTAGAAGATGGTCTTATGCATCTGGAATGGTTTGAAAGGAATGGAAGAGGTAAATGTCTTACACTTAACTGAGTGGTTTGTGAGAGACCTGTTCTGGGCACAGCCAGGGTCAAGTGGGACAGCCAGGGGAAAAATGTCTGTTGGGTGTGCGTGTCCAAAGCTCATGGGGAGGTTGAGGCAGCAGATAGAGACTTGGGGTCCGAAGATACAAAGTTAAAACTCCGTGAGTGTCCACGAAAGGCCAGGAAGATGGGAGGGGAACCAGGAGAGAGGGTGAGAAGGAGCCTGGGGATGGGGGGGACAGACCATGGGTGTGAGAGGCCACCCTTTGTTGCCATGGAAAGGGTAGGGATTCCCATGTGTTGCGCTCCCCGCGTGCGAGACCCACACTGGCCCTGCTGTGGCCTCTGCGGGCTCTGCTAGGCTCTTGGTAGCCCCAGGGGAAAGGTACTGGGTGTTGAAGGAGAAGCAGGGAAGTAGAAAGGATGCATAACTGTTTTTAAGCAGCTCATTTGGAAGCCATGTGTGGGTGACTTTGATGTATATGGCAGTTCCCAAGGGTCTCTGTAGTGTGGTGTTACTACCATGTCTAAGATCTTTTACAGTTTAGCACGCTAAGATTTAAGTGTAAATATTTAAGTGTAATTGTAGCCTTTGTGTGTGTGTGGGAGTGGATCTTAAAATGTAACAATAGTGTATTTGTCATGTTCTCTTAACATTACGGGAGGTGCTAGCAATCTCCCTTCCACAAGAGTGCTCTCTAAAGCGCATCCTACTTGGCTACTTTCTCTTGACTTCATATTTGCACCTGATGATACAGAAAAAGAGCAGGGGCTGAAAACACCTAATGTGCCTTGTGGTTAAGACTTGGGTTCAAAGCCTGCCTGTCACTTTCTGTCATTGTGACCCTGGGCAAGTTGTTTAACCTCTCTACCCTACCTCCTCATCTACACGACGGATGGGTGTAATAATAGCAATAGCTGGTGTGGCTAAGTAGAAGGCATCTCACACGAATTTCCTAGTGAGGCTTTGCAACAATCCAGGAACGTTTATTATGTTTTTGGATTGAAAAACAGAGTCATTTGGGTGATGGAAATGTTATTATTTTAAATAAATTAATAAGTGGCTATTTAAAAAATCTCAGTTTTAAGTTCTTATGGAAAATATGAATAGATAAAATCCACATAAATGAAAACTCCCTGGGGCCCTCAATCAGTCAATTAATTAATTAATTATGGCTGCATTGGGTCTTCGTTGCTGTGCGCAGGCTTTCTCTAGCTGCAGTGAGCGGGGACTACTCTTTGTTGCGGGGTGCGGGCTTCTCATTGCAGTGGCTTCTCTTGTTGCGGAGCACGGGCTCTAGGCATGCAGGCTTCAGTGTTTGTGGCACACAGGCTTCAGTAGTTGTGGCGCGTGGGCTCAGTAGTTGTGGCGCACGGGCTTAGTTGCTCTGCAGCATGTGGGATCTTCCCGGACCAGAGCTCGAATCCATGTCCCCGGCATTGGCAGGCGGATTTTTAACAACTGTGCCACCAGGGAAGCCCCGCTATTCTACCTGTTAAGAAGGCAGATGGCCCCTAGCGTCTAGTACAGGACGTGCGCATAACTAATGAGGCTCTGGTCCCTAGCCACCCTGTAATCCCAAATGCCTATACCATCCTCAGTTCAATTCCTCCTAGCACTCAGGTCTTTATACTCCTCGATCTAAAAGATGCTTTCCTCACTATCCTTCTCTCCCGAGGTTCTCAAGGCATATTTGCTCTTACGTGGATGGACCCTGACACCCACCACTCTCAACATCTCACCAGGACCTCCCTCCCCCAGTGATTTAGGGATAGCCCGCACCTCTTGGGTCAAGCCCTAGCCTCTGATTTATCCACCCTGTCACTTCCGGGCAGCACTCTTATTCAATAGGCTGATGACCTCCTCCCGGCAGCCCGGACCACAAAGCCTCCCTTCCCCAAACCATAGCCCCCCTCACCGACTTGGCTCTACGAGGCTACTGAGTCTCTCCTTCCAAAGCACAAATTAATCAGGTCACAGCCAAATGTCTAGGATTTGTCTTGTCCCCAGGACAGTGAATAATCACTACTCAGCACAAAGAGCTTATAGCCTTTCTCCTTCCGCCCCATAACAAAAAGGAATTAAGGGCCTTGCTGGGCCTCACTGGTTACTTTTGCATCTGGATCCCCACTATGACCTTACAGCAAAACCTCTGTATGTGGCCCTCTAAGGACCCGAAGACGAACCCCTGGAATGGAACTCCTCTCTCCAGTCAGCCTTTACCTCACTCCTGACAGCCCTCACCTCTGCCCCTGCCCTGGCCCTCCCAAACTTAGATAAGCCCTTCTTACTGTACACCCATGAATGAAGAGGGATCACCCTGGGGGTCTTGAGACAAAAATACCACCCAGCTTTCACCTCTCAAATTACCCAACAGATGTCTCAAGCTTTCGATGTTAAATACAAACTACATACAGCCTGACATCCGCAATTACAGGTAAAATAGAAAAGGCTCACTTTTCTCTCAAAAAGACAACTTACCACGTTTGCCTTTGAACTCAGTCAGAGCTGGCTAGAACTCCTTCCCTATGCCCTTTTCCGACTCCAGGCTGCTCTGAAGGCCCCTCATACCTCCTTCCCTTTGAACTCATATACTCTTCTTATTCCCTTTTCTACCGTGAAACCTCCTCCTCTGGGCTCTTACCTCCAAGCCTTAGAACTAACTCGCAACCTTTTACGGACCCATACTAATAGATACCTACCCCAGCTTCAGGACTTGCCCATCTACAATCCTACAACCTGGGGAATGTGTCCTATTAAAGGACCTCACCTAACAGAACCAATAGTGTGTATCTGTATCTCTCTCTCCCCCCTGTTCCCGCCCCATAGATAGATAGATAGGTAGAGAGAGAGATGTATGGATATACAGATATAGATATATAGGAGGAGATTTATTATAGGAATTGTCTCATATGGTTATGGAGGCTGAGAGTTTCCATGATCTGCCATCTGTAAGTTGGAGATCCAGGAAAGCCAGTGGCATAATTCAGTGCGAGTCTGAAAGCCTGAGAATCAGGAGCTCTGATGTCTGAGGGCAGGAGAAGATAGATGTCTCAAGAAAAGAAAGGGAGAGAGAGAGAGAGAATCAATGAATTTGCCCTTCCTTCACCTTTTTGTTCTATTCGAACACTCAGTAGATTGGATGAAGGCCACCCAGTCATGCTGGGGAGGGTGGTCTTTCCTCAGTCCGCCAATTCAAATGCTCATCTCTTCTGGAAACACCCTTACAGACACACCCAGAAATAATGTTTTGCCAGCTATCTGCCTTTGCTCTTTCTGGCCTTTTGTATTTTCTTATGAATTTTAGGATCAGTTTGTCAATTTCTTAAAAAAAAAATTCTGGCATTTCGATTGGGATTGCATTAAACTTATATATTAGGAGAACATTTAATTATAATATCACATCCTACAGTCCATGTACATAGCATATCCCTTGATTCATTTGCTTTTTCTTTATTTTCTCTATGTAGTGTGTTTTTAGTTAGCATTATAGAGTTCTTGTATACCATAGTGGTTATTGAAGCTCTGAGATGTTTCAAAGGCAACAAAAGGATAAATTGAGAAGGCTAGACACATTCTATTGAGTGAAAGTTGAAATAGTTTTCAGTTAACTCAGCAACCACCAAACTACACAGCCATCACCACAGCAAGAATGTGGAGTGAACGTCAATCCTCCTTTCCAAAGGAAGAAGAAGACTGCTATGGTTGAATTGTGTCTCCCTGCCCCCTCCCCCAAAAGATATCTTGAAGTCCAAGCCCCCTTTGCTTGGATGCAGGAGAGTCTGAGAAATATAGTTTTTGACATTTGGGTCTCAGGAATGGGTGTTGAGTGAGCCAGCTCGTAGCACTGAACACGAGGTGGAAGGGTGTTTCTTTACTGCTTGGCTTGTGTCAGGAAGAGAAAGTCCTCCAGGTCAGTTTAGAGGGTCTCCCCCATCTCTGAACTTCTCCATAGTGTCTTCTTTTGGCATACTGTTCAGTTCTACCTATGTCTCACTCCTTGACCCCTAGTCATCTTGGGTTTTGAGATTTAACTCTTTCCTGCCCTTTCCTTCGTGAAGGTAACATTAACACCGGTTTCAAAAGCTCTGACAATTCACAGCATCTATTTCCCAGTCCATAGGAAAAACTACCAGCCAGTTGGTTAGTCTGCCCTTCCAACATGTTTGAGGCAGAAGGTGATTCTCGAAACCTCTAAGCCCCTCCTCCCTTTGCTGTCACTTTTGTTCTCACAGTTCTATTCCTGGGACAGGCTGCAGCTCTGTCCAACAACAGCACCGCATGGCATCCTGCCTCTTAGTCTACCTCTGATCGGCAGTGCAGCCTTCTCTCCCCTGGTGCAGCTGACTGTCGGGTGCTTTTGAAATAGGATCAACAACACATGCTGCTAACTGGCACCAGTGCACACTCACACATATGTAATGTGTGTGGTCTAGCCACTCTCTTCCACTATGGCAACCGGGGCACAAGCCTTCCGAGATTGCCCTGGCACAGCCCACGGCAGCCAATGGTGTGTGGATGGGCTCTGGCAATGGCACCTGTGTGATCTGGTGAGGAAGAGTGTGACGTTGCCATGGTGCCCAGACCCAGGCGCCATCTTGTCCCTTCTTCAAGTGTGAGAATGACAGTTGAGCTGATTGCACTTGTATTGCTTGGGTGGGAGGTAAAGAGCAGGGCTTTTCATGGGCTCCATGTTTCCTGCAAAGCAAGCTGCACTGAAAGCTGCCCTCTGGTCTTTCCTGAGTGCTTTGACAGACATAAACTTGCTGCTGCAGCTGCTCAGATCATTTTTAATCTTGGCCAAAGGAGAGGCTGGCTCTTGTACTTGACAACAGGATGTGATTGGTTGAGTCGGGCTGGCTCTTGCTTCCTTGATTCCTCGACTTGAATTCATTTTTACTATGCGTATCAGGCAGGGTCCAGGCAGGAAACAGATGGACTCCTCTAACTGGTGAGTTAATTAAAGCGATTTTTATAAAGTGGAGGCGAGTGGTATAGGGGTCCCAACAAGGAACTGTTAAGCATCTTTTGGTGAGATGAAAGGGCCAGAGGAGGGAGCAGTGCTGCGTGCTCTGGGGAGAGGGATTGTAAGGTGAGGCTGCCTGGCTGGAGCTGTGACCTTCAGTTCAGAGAAGCGGCCACCCCATGGCACCCAGCAGGGAGGGGCTGGGGGAAAACACCCTAACCTCAAATTCTTCCTGCCCTCCAACCTCTTCCCCTCATTGAGCCAACCCAGCCAGAAACCACAGGGCAAGGGGCTCACAAACAGCCTTCATAGGTCAGCCTCCTGGGGTTCAATGAAGGGTACAAAGTGGAAGTGGAAAAATAAGTAGAAAATCACCAACAACTACGCTGGAACTTATAGAATGAATTCCCCCCACTACGCTTGGGCACAAGAAATGTCTCATTGCTTTATTTTTCTAAACTGAGATAAAAATGGCTCAACATGCCATTATTATCATAGATCACAAGTGAATATGAATCACTAGGAAGCACCCCTGTATGACACTGGGTGAGAAAATATCCTGGCTCTTATGTGACTGTGGGAAAAATTAGAAGGGGCTTTTCCTTAGCTCCCAGGGGCCCCTTTCTGTAGCAGACACCTGTGTTTTTGCCAGTTTGTTCCTTTGTTTCAGCAAACAGCCCCTTGTGTTCATTTGGGAAATCACTCCCCCTTAGTTGTATGCATACCGCTTGGGGGGATTGTGAGTGAAGTGCCCTGCCCTTCCTTGACCGAGGGGGTAGGCAGCCACCCCACCAAGCCAATCACCCTCAGTTTTGAATTGAGTGTGATTTTGAAAGTTTGAATTGAAGCTGAGTACTTGATACCTGGACAGAGAATAGTTGAAACCAAATCACCCCAACAGTGGAACCCCGAGGAGAGTGGACATCACTGGTTACCTTGATACCCTGAACTTCCCTGATTTCTGTCCTTTTGGAGACCTCAGTTTTCAGTTTTCTCTTTGGTTCTGTGAGACGCCCTTTTTAATCACTGCCATTGCTTTTTTTGCTTACAACCAAAGCATCCTTATAGCTACACAATTGTTGCCATGGCAATGCCTGCTACATTGGTACCTTTGCTGCCCTAGTCCCTGATCTCCCAGCTGCACTGGGAGAGCTGCAGAGAGCTCTTTGCTAAGGTCTTCTCCCAACCACAGGCCTGGCCAGAAGGGACCCTTGTCACAGCTTGTAAAGCTGCAGGCTTGGTGTCCAGCCTGTCATTCTGTCTCCAGGGAGCTGCCTGGGGACAGAGGGCATGTCCCCACCACTTGTACAAAGAACTGTCCTTGCACGTCCTGTTCGCCTCATTCATTCCTGAGGAGTCAAGACTGGGTTGGGCCAGTTCCCTCTCTTCCAGTCCTCAGCACTCTCCTCTTTTGGACAAGTGAACTCTCTTACCTTGGTAGCCCACAATTTTAAAAATAAAATCTGACTCCTCCCAGGCAAGATAAGTTTTGATTTCTAGAGTTCAAAGGCCTTGGACTATCTTCTTAAATGGTAGAGTGCAGGGAAAATACATTATTTTGTTGTGAGAAAACTTCAGTACAAAACCAAAACAAAACAATACAAAAAAAAAGTTCACTTCTCAAATAGCTTATCCTGTAATATTACTTCCTATATCTTTTGACACAATGAATCTAAACCTACAATGTGAGTATCTGGGGAATCGTCTCTCTTTCTCTCTCCTCAAATATAATTGTCATGAATATAATTTACTACTAAACTATAAGGGATTTGTGTTTGCAAGTAAATTATATTTATCCATAATTGAATATATGCCATTATATATAAACAGTATCTCTTCTGAAACTGCTGGAAAAATGAATGAAATAATACCTACAATAAATGAATCCCTACTAATTCACTGGCACTGATCTTTAATGATCTTAGTCAACATAATTAAGACTAAAACTCACTGTTTTGCCCTGACTTCCCTCACTGTATCCCTTTGTCATCACTCACTCATGCATCAAGGCTTATCACTCTTCCCTCCACAACCCTTCCTGTAAGCCTCTATCTTTGGTGGGTAATCTCCCTCTGGTAAACCTTTTGTCCTTCCATTCTTTTCCATGTCTAAGTCATATCTCACCACCTGTAAGAAAATTTCCAAAATTGATTGGAATTTTGCCTTTATATAATATAAATTCAAATACATGTTCACTCTCTTATGCTTGTAGGTATTTATGTCTGTCTCTAATCTATCTCTCTACCCATCCATCCATCATCTCTGTGCTTATATAAGCAGAGACTTTGTTCGTGTATTAAAACTTAATTATGGGGCTCCCCTGGTGGCGCAGTGGTTGAGAGTCCGCCTGCCGATGCAGGGGACGCGGGTTCGTGCCCCGGTCTGGGAGGATCCCACATGCCGCGGAGCAGCTGGGCCTGTGAGCCATGGCCGCTGAGCCTGCGCATCCAGAGCCTGTGCTCCACAACGGGAGAGGCCACAACAGTGAGAGACCCGCGTACTGCAAAAAACAAAAATTAAAAAAAAGCAAAAAAACTTAATTATGAACAAGAACCCATTTATATATAAAGCAGAAGAAGCAAATGGGGGAAAAACTCTTCTTTGGCTTGAATATGTCAATTTGCATTTATTGAAGTTTAGACAAATAGAAATAATTTTCTCTAGTTTGCTTCTTGAAGAAAATGAATTGAAACCATCTATAATAACTTAATGGTAACAGATTAGGACTCTGTACTGACATGGGAGTCATGAGAGTACAAAAGGGCACAATGCTAAAGGTAATAAAGTAGGGGTGGAGTCAAGATGGCAGTCTCCCAACAGCTAGGGTGCCTGCCGGCTGCTGGTGGGGGACTCTGACCCCCAGGGAGAGGAGAGGAACCCCAGAGTGAACCAGTAGAACGTAGGGGGACTGAGGGGGGAGGAGAAGTGGAGGCCAGACAAGATTGGTGCCCCTGAGGCTGGGGAGACCAGGAGAGGCAGGTGGGAGGGACACTCCGGGAAGAGCAGGAGAGGAGTGGAGGGCGATCCCCTGGCCCATGTGGGCCAGGGAGCCTGCTGAGCTCCCAAGCCAGTTCCCCTGCCCTCCAAACCCCCCTCTAGGCCGCATGGGTCCTTGAGGGCATAGGAGGGAGGCTGGGGAGATCAGGAGAGGCAGGCAGGGGGCCCTGCGGGAGGAGCAGGGGAGGAACAGAGGGCGTTTGCCTCTCCCACTCGAGCCCAGGAAGCCTGCTGGGCTCCCAGGTGAGGTCCCCTGCCCTCTGAGACCAGGGATGGGGGACACGTCTGGGCCCATTCTGTACCTTGAGCCTAAGCCCCATCCCCCAGAGCCCCCAGGGCCTTTTCCAGCCCTGTGGGTCCTGAGGATTGGCCCCACCCACTGCCCAAACCTCACCCTTGCTTGGGCCCCACCCTCCACAGCCAAGGCCTTCCCCCCCCACCCTTTTTTTTTCTTTCTTTTCCCTCCTCCTCTTACTACTGTGGTACTGATATACCTTCCAGTTGTTGATTCATCTGTATTTTTATCTTTATATTCTTTCTAACATATCTGTTAGTTTCCTAGTCTAATTTTATTTTTTACTTTGTTCTCTTTTTTTTTCTTTGCCACCCCATGTGGCTTGCGGGATCTAGATTCGTAAACCTACAAGACCAAATAAATGAAGAGGAAGTAGGCAATCTACCTGAAAAAGAACTCAGAGTAATGATAGTAAAGATGATCCAGAATCTCGGAAATAGAATGGAAGCGTGGATTGAGAAAATACAAGAAATGTTTAACAAAGATCTGGAGGAACTAAAGAACACACAAACAGAGATGAACAACACAGTAACTGAAATGAAAAATACACTAGAAGGAATCAATAACAGAATAACGGAGGCAGAAGAACGAATAGGTGAGCTGGAAGGCAAAATGGTGGAAATAACTGCCAAGGAGCAGAATAAAGAAAAAAGAATGAAAAGAACTGAGGACAATCTCAGAGACCTCTGGGACAACACTAAACACACCAACATTCGAATTATAGGGGTTCCAGAAGAAGAAGAGAAAAAGAAAGGGTCTGAGAAAATATTTGAACAGATTATAGTTGAAAACTTCCCTAACAGGGAAAGGAAATAGTCACCCAAGTCCAGGAAGCACAGGGAGTCCCTCACAGGATAAACCCTAGGAGAAACACACCAAGACACATATTAATCAAACTAACAAAAATTAAATTCAAAGAAAAAATATTAAAAGCAGCAGGGGAAAAAAAAATAACATACAAAGGAATCCCCATAAGATTATCAGCTGATTTTTCAGTGGAAACTGCAGGCCGGAAGGGAGTGGCAGGATATACTTAAAGTGATGAAAGAGGAAAAACCTGCAACCAAGGTTACTCTACCCAGCAAGGATCTCATTCAGATTTGATGGAGAACTCAAAAGCTTTTCAGACAAACAAAAGCTAAGAGAATTCAGCACCACCAAACCAGCTCTACAACAAATGCTAAATAAACTTCTCTAAGCGGGAAACACAGGAGAAGAAAAAGACCCACAAAAGCAAACCCAAAACAATTAAGAAAATGGTAATAGGAACATACATATTGATAATAACCTTGAATGTAAATGGATTAAATGCCCCAACCAAAAGACCCACACTGGCTGAATGGATACAAAAACAAGACCCAAATATATGCTGTCTGCTAGAGACCCAGTTCAGACCTAGGGACATATATGGACTGAAAGTGAAGGGATGGAAAAAGATATTCCATGCAAATGGAAATCAAAAGAAAGCTGGAGTACCAATACTCATATCAGATAAAATACACTTTAAAATAAAGACTGTTACAAGAGAAAAGGAGGGACATACATAACAATCAAAGGATCAATCCAAGAAGAAGATATAGCAATTATAAATGTTTATGCACCCAACACATGAGCACCTCAATACATAAGGCAAATGCTAACCACCATGAAAGGAGAAATCAACAGTAACACGATAATAGGGGACTTTTTTAACACCCCACTTACACCATGGACAGATCATCCAAACAGAAAATAAATAAGGAAACACAAGCTTTAAATGACACAATATATCAGATAGATCTAATTGATATTTATAGCCTATTCCACCCAAAAGTGGCAGAATACACCTTCTTCTTAAGTGCACACGGAACATTCTCCAGGATAGATCACATCTTGGGTCACAAATCAAGCCTCGGAAACCTTAAGAAAATTGAAGTCATATCAAGCATCTTTTCTGACTACAATGCTGTGAGATTGGAAATCAATTACAGGAAAAAAAACCTGTAAAAACCACAAATACATGGAGGCTAAACAGTGTGTTACTAAATAACCAAGAGATCACTGAAGAAATCAAAGAAGAAATTTAAAAATACATAGAAACAAATGACAGTGAAAACACGAAGACCCAAAACCTATGAGATGCAGCAAAAGCAGTTCTATGAGGAAAGTTTATAGCAATTCAGTCTCACCTCAAGAAACAAGAAACATCTCAAATAAACAATCTAACCCTAAACTTAAAACAACTAGAGAAAGAAGAACAAAGAAAACCCAAAGTTTTATCCAGTAGAAGGATAGAAATCATAAAGATCAGGGCAGAAATAAATAGAAATGAAGAAAACAGTAGCAAAGATCAATAAAACTAAAAGCTGGTTCTTTGAGAAGATAAACAAAATTGATAAACCCTTAGCCAGACTCATCAATAAAAAAAGGGAGAGGATGCAAATCAATAAAACTAGAAATGAAAAACAAGAAATCACAACTGACACTGCAGAAATACAAAGGATTATAAGAGACTACAAACAACTGTATGCCAATAAAATGGACAACCTGGAAGAAATGGACAAATTCTTGGAAAGGCACAATTTTTCAAGACTGAACCAGGAAGAATTAGAAAATATAAACAGACCTATCACAAGTAATGAAATTGAAACTGTAATTAAAAATCTTCCAACAAACAGAAGTCCAGGGCCAGATGGCTTCACAGGTGAATTCTATCAAACATTTAGAGAACAGCTAACACTGATCATTCTCAAACTCTTCCAAAAAATTGCAGTGGGAGAGACACTTCCATATTCATTCTACGAAGCCACCATCACCGTGATAGCAAAACCAGAAAAAGATATCACAAGGAAAGAAAATTATAGACTAATA
Source organism: Phocoena sinus (assembly GCF_008692025.1). Lineage (NCBI taxonomy): Eukaryota > Metazoa > Chordata > Mammalia > Artiodactyla > Phocoenidae > Phocoena > Phocoena sinus. The sequence continues at coordinate 7,710,000 of NC_045764.1, forward strand.
TCACTGATGAGCATAGATGCAAAAATCCTGAACACAATACTAGCAAACAGAATTCAACGGCACATTAAAAGGATCATACACAATGATCAAGTGGGATTTATCCCAGGGATGCAAGGATTCTTCAGTATATGCAAATCAATCAATGTGATACACCACATGAACAAATTAAGGAATAAAAACCATATGATCATCTCAACAGATGCAGAAAAAGCCTTTGACAAAATTCAACACCCATTTGTGATAAAAACTCTCCATAAAATGGGCATAGAGGGAACCTACCTCAACATAATAAAGGCTATATATGACAAACCCTCAGCAAGCATCATACTCAATGGTGAAAAACTGAAAGCATTTCCACTAGGATCAGGAACAAGACAAGTATATCCACTCTCACCACTCTTATTCAGCATAGTTTGGGAAGTCCTAGCCACAGCAGTCAGAGAAGAAAAAGAAATAAAAAGAATACCAATTGGAAAAGAAGTAAAACTGTCACTATTTGCCGATGACATGATACTATATAGAGAAAATCCTGAAGATGCCACCAGAAAGCTACTAGAACTAATCAGTGAATTTGGTAAGGTTGCAGGATACAAAGTTAATGCACAGAAATCTCTTGCTTTCCTATACACGAACAATGAAAAATCAGAAAGAGAAATTAAGGAAACACTCCCATTTACCATTGCAACAAAAAGAATAAAATACCTACGAATAAACCTGCCTAAGGAGGCAAAAGACTTGTACTCAGAGAAGTATACAACACTGATGAAAGAAATCAAATATGACATAAACAGATGGAGAAATATACCATGTTATTGGATTAGAAGAATCAATATTGTGACAATGACTATATTACCCAAAGCAATCTACAGGTTCACTGCAATCCCTATCAAACTAACAGTGGCAGTCTTCACAGAATTAGAACAAAAAATCTTACAATTCATATGGAAACACAAAAGACCCCGAATAGCCAAAGCAATCTTGAGAAAAAAAAACGGAGTTGGAGGAATTAGATTCCCTGACTTCAAACTATACCAAAAAGCTACAGTAATCAAGACAATATGGTACTGGCACAAAACCAGAAATATAGATCAATGGTACAGGATAGAATGCCCAGAGGTAAACCCACGCACATATGGGCAGCTAATTTATGACAGAGGAGGCAAGAACATACAGTGGAGAAGAGACAGCCTCTTCAATAAGTGGTGCTGGGAAAACTGAACAGCTACATATAAAAGAATGAAATTAGAACACTCCCTAACACCATACACAAAAATAAACTCCAGATGGATTAAAGACTTAAATGTAAGACCAGACACTATCAAACTCTTAGAGGAAAACATAGGAAAAACACTCTTTGACCTAAACCACAGCAAGATCTTTTTTGACCTACCTCCTAGAGAAATGGAAATAAAAACAAAAATAAAACAAATGGGACTTAATTAAACTTAAAAGCTTTTGCACAGCAAAGGAAACCATAAACAAGACAAAAAGACAACCCTCAGAATGGGAGAAAATATTTGCAAATGAAACAACAGACAAAGGATTCATCTCTAAAATATACAAAAAGCTCATGGTACTCAATATCAAAAAAACAAACAATCCAGTTCAAAAATGGGCAGAAGACCTAAACAGACGTTTCACCAAGGGATGGCGAACAGGCACATGAAAAGATGCTCAACTTCACTAATGATTAGAGAAATGCAAATCAAAACTATGATGAGGTATCCCCTCATACCAGTCAGAATGGCCATCATCAAAAAAGCTAGAAACAATAAGTGCTGGAAAGGGTGTGATGAAAAGGGAACCCTCCTACACTGTTGGTGGGAATGTAAATTGATACAACCACTATGGAAAACAGTATGGAGGTTCCTTAAAAAACTAAAAATAGAACTACCATATGACCCAGCAATCCCACTCCTGGGATATACCCTGAGAAAACCATAAATCAAAAAGAGACATACACCACAATGTTCATTGCATCACTATTTACAATAGCCAGGCCATGGAAACAACCTAAATGCCCATTGACAGGCAAATGGATACAGAAGATGTGGTATGTAGATACAATGGAATACTACTCAGCCATGAAAAGAAACGAAATTGAGTTATTTGTAGTGAGGTGGTTGGACTTAGTGTCTGTCATACAGACTGAAGTAAGTCAGAAAGAGAAAAACAAATACCATATGCTAATGCATATATATGGAATCAAAAAAAAAAAGAGGTACTGATGAACCTAGTTTCAGGGCAGGAACAAAGAGGTAGACATAGAGAATGGACTTGATGACATGGGTTGGGAGGGCAAAGCTGGGGCGAAGTGAGAGTAGCATCGACATATATACACTACCGAATGTAAAATAGTTGGCTGGTGGGAAGCAGCAGCATATCACAGGGAGATAAGCTCAGTGCTTTGCGATGACCTAGAAGGGTGGGATAGCGAAGTTTGGAGGGAACTCAAGAGGGAGGGGATATGGGGACGTGTGTATGCACATGGCTGATTCACTTTGTTGTGCAACAGAAACTAACACGGTATTGTGAAGCAATTATACTCCAAGAAAGATCTCTTATAAAAATAATGGTAGGCAAAGTTGATCTACAAGGGCTTATTGTCTAAAAAAGTTAACTATCTAAAAATAAACAATTAGTAATAATTTTGGTAGTCTAGAAGATGAAAATTTTTATGAATTACTGAAAATTCAAGTTACTGTTGGGAGAAGACAAAGAATACTGTACTGTGATTTACGATTATGAATCATAAAATGTCAAATTTCAATGTAAAAGAGAAAATTCTTTATTGTTTATATTTTATGTTCCAGGGAGCAAAGAGTGATTTCAGTCTCTTGGTGGTTTACGTCCCTCAAGTACCCTTCAAAGAATGCTTACAAGTTTACGCATGTCTGGAGAAGCGGATGAGTCCCACAAGAAAAGACTTCTAGGTACAAAAAGTTTTTCTTTACTCTACTCAGGTGTCACACAGATTGGAATTCTATTAGAGACAATTCGTTTGTATGATATGTTGGCCACATTTTCATGATTTAAATAAATTTTGCAAACTTCTATTGAGCATCACCATCTTCAGGGAACTGCAGAAGAACATAAAGGGGCTGAAGACTTGGTTCTGCCAAAGGATATATAGGTTGGTGGGCTCCCTAGGCATGATATGTGGTAAAACAGGAAATGTGCTCCAAGAGGATAGAAACACAGTGGTGAAGGAGGGAGCTTGAGGGAGGAGTGAGGGGTTCCCATGGAAAGAGGTGTTCAGGGGTCCTGAAGCTGATGGTCCTTAAGCCTGTGTGGGGACTTGGAGAACAACGGAGTCCCAGGACCAGAGAGTCACTAGAGCGCTGGGGACACAGACTCAAGCAGACCTTGCTTAGGATTGGCCCTGTCTACAAAATCATTGATGGAATTCAAACTCGCTAGGAACACATCCCCTGACATTTGAAAACTGGCCTTCCAGGTGGATTTTTATGGACTCTCACTATGGATTTTGAGCCTCTGAGTCCAGAAGTAGAGGTGTCTGCAGGCAGTCTGACTTTTGAGTTGGAGTTTGCTCTAATGCCTCCCTCTTGTTCCAGGTCCCCGCTCCTTCCTCTTAGAACCTTTTTGAATTCTGTCTGAGTGCACTCTTGCTGCCCCGCCTCTTAGACTTGTCCCCATTTTATTCAATAAGATCTCAATGCACCGACTACCTAAGGACCCGGGAAAGTTGAACAGCATCCCAGATTGATTTCATTTCATCTCATTGATCCCAACCGCTTTACAGATACTCCAACGACTTTCACCTCCTGCCCACTGTATATGCCCCTAGAATTTCCCTGTCTCTACAGGAATCCTGCCAACAAGAAGGGGTGAATCAGAAAGGAAAAATCAATTATATTACATTTCTGATAAGCTCATTGCCCAAAGCCTACCAGGCCATCACTTGTTCTGGTCCTTTGGGCACTAGACCTTCAGGCCAGTGTTTCTTTTTATACTTGTGTTAAGAAGTTAGGTTTGGATAGGAAGGAGTCTGAAGTACAGCACTGGTTGTGCAGCAGCAAAAAGGATGCTGCCTGAGTTTCCACACTACCGGCCAAGATTGATGACTCAGCAGTACTGATGCCTGCCTTCCATTCAAGGTCGTAACAAGGGATTTGTCCTGGGCAGAGAGCCAGTACACCACCTGACTGGCAGATGCCTTTGCCCAGAGCTCTTAAGTTCTCTTCCCACGTAGAGGGGCCCTAGTGCTCCTGGGAAGAAGCAGTCCTGTGACCCAGTATGTAAATGAACTCCTTGCAATGGATTTTGGGGACTTGGCGGTGCTGCCCTTTTGCAGGTTCTAAAAGAAGGGCTAATCTTCCTTACAAAACTCTTTTAGAAATTGTGCCAGCCTGGGAATGGCATTATAGGGCCCTAATGAGCAGATAACTGGGACATCAGGAGACCTGTCTGGTCACTTTGATGTAAAATGAGAGAGGCGGATAGATGTTACGTATAATTAGTCTTTGTCTTAATCACATTCCAGCCACATAATCAGCACCTAGTCCCAGCAGCAGCTACAGATGAAATGGACAAAACTCTAGTAATTAAGGTAGACTTCCCAAACATTTATATATATATTCTCTCATTCTATGTGGATACGTGGTGTATAGGAGCGTTAATATTTAACATAACTGCATGGTTGAGACCATTTCACAATATGTGGCTGGAGGAGTCTGAAATTTACCATCTACTTATTGACTTTTTGGGCATTTGGTATCAATTATTTTATGTTGAACATTCTAGGCATTTTTTTTCAGGGACTGATTAGGTTGTATTTCTGTTTCCATTTGGGAAACCTCAGAAGGGGAGGGAGGCTCACCTCTGTACATTGTGTAATTAATTCTTTTTTAGCTCTTATTCTAGCAAAAGTAAGGAATGAACATATCTCTATGGCTTTCTCATTCTAGCCTGAACTGTCTTTTGTTCTTGTGTTGGGCCCAGCTCAGGGGCTCCTAGGTCCCTCCTGTTAGCAACGAAGAGAAAGAATGAGGTGCTGGCTGCCAGCATCTGGTTTCATTCTAAAGTAGAAACAATATTTAAATTACATGTTAATGCTGGCCCTGCCCATATGCAGCCCTGGGAGAAATCATTACTAAGACAGGAATTAATGTGATGAAAGAACAAGTGATAAACATGGAAATAAAGTAGTTAATGTCAGCTATTTCATAAGATAGTGTAATAATATTTAGCAGAGACGTTACATCTTCTCTCTTACATTGTTTATATTTTTAGGTTAATTTCCTTCTGGTTTCTATATCACATGACTTGTATAATTTTGTTTTTAAAAATACTCTGGAGTGGAAAACTTTCCTACATTGCATATGGTGAATTTAACTAGTTTATCCTTTAATATCTTTAGTATTCTTAAGTAGACTTCTTCCTGAGAAGGTGATTAGAAATACTTAGTACATTCCTATGAAATGCTAATATTTTTCTCTTTTTTACATTAGTAAATATTTGAAGTATAAAACCATTTTTTAAAAATAGCATGTTAGTGGTGGATTTGCTCATGGTCATAGAAGCTACACCTTTGGAAATAATTCCTGAGATTCATTCCCAGACCCCTTTGCGCTCTCTCTCGTATTAAAACACATCGCTAGGGAGTGTTTGGTCTCCAGTCTCCTGTGAGGGAAAAGTTGGAAGTCAACCCTGAAAGGTACATTCACAGAGAATCGCCATGCAGGGGTTTGTCTACTCAACTTCACAGCAATGCTGAATTTATAAACCCCAAATTTTCTTTGCTCCCAGCTCTTTGCTTGACTTTTCCATCTTGACAGTAGCTCAGGGTGAGGAGTAAAGAATGATGACTTTCAAGTTGTGAGTTGTATGTCTTCAACTTGTTGACCTGATAGGGCCCAATCCTGTTAGTTCCTATGGGATGACAATGAATTGATCATTTATTGTCCAGTTGCAGGAATTTTTCCTTCTGCCTGATGCTCTGATTTCAGTTGTACAATTAGGGCTGAAACTCTCTGATCTTTGTGGTCGTTGCTTGGCTGGCTGACACCTGTGTTCTAGGGTGATCTTTGGTTTGACACAACTGGATAGCACAGTTTGCTGTTTGTAGTATGCATTCCTTTAAATAAATATAGTGCACAAAAATCAAGATTTGAAGAATCCACTGGTAGTGTACTTTACAAAGAGATTATTAGTTTTGAAAAAGTTTTTATCATAGCACTCAACTTTTATAAAGTGGGATCTATCCATATCTGTTCTTTATCTAACATTCCATTTGTCAGTTAGAAGCAGTGTTGCTATCTTATTTGTTTGGATTTTTGTAAAGATAGGCTACTTTCACAAATATAAGCATCAGGGAATATTAAGACAATCATCTACCTAATTCAAGCCAAAATTACTTTGACATCATCACCAAATTATAGGAAAAGTATACCTGAATCCATATTATCACTTATCTTGAATTTTCACATATAGCTTTGGAACTTTTTTTCGTCATCAATTATGACAATAAATCACATAATAATTAATATTTTTGGCCAAATTTCAGCCATGTTCACAGTTCTATTTTTTTAAATAAACTTAAAAAAATTTTAGACCAGAGTTATATTTGTAGAAAAATTGAGAAGATAGCACAGAGAATTCTCTTTTATAGTCCACACACAGTTTCCTCTGTTATTCATGTCTTATAATGTATATGTATGGGACATTTGCCAAAATTAATGAATCAGTATTGATATATAATTATCATATCCATAACAAGATAAAGTCCATACGTCATTCAGATTTTCTTAGTTTTTTACCAAATGTCCCTTTTCTGTTTTAGGCTCCCGTCCAGGATAGCACATTTTACTTAGTTGCCATGTCTCCTTAGGGTCCCCTTGGCTCTGACAGTTTTTTTAGACTTTTCTTATTTTTGATGACTTTAACATTTTTAAGGCACACTGGTTCAGTATCTTGTAAAATGTCCCTCAATTGGGGTTTGTTTGGTGCTTTTCTCATGGGTAGACTGGAGTTAGGGGTTCTGGGGAGAAAGATATAAGTAGAAATAATCTACCACTCTCATCACATCGTGTCAAGGGTACATACTATCAGCATAGCTCATCACTGTTGACATTGACCTTGATCACCTGGCTGAGGTGTAGTGTTTTTCAGGTAGAACGCTCTTTTAATAGGCAGATTCCCACTGCATATTTAAGACATGATGAAGAAATTTCTTCATGTGCCACCTGTTAGGACACAGCTTTTAACTGGAAGAAATTACACCTATAATGTTAATTTTGGGCAGTGAGAGATTGCATGGATATGGAATGAATCAAAACTACCTATAATTGACCAAACAGTTGGATTTCTGATCAAGTTAAAATTTCATTTGATGTTTAAATATTTGCAAGTATGAATAAAACACAAAGATTGCTTTTAAGTATTCTGAATCCTGTACTGTAGTAAACACCAGACTTTTTACTATCAAAAGACAAAGGTTAATTGTAATTTATTCATTAAAATGTTTGAATACTTCTCTGTGCTGGTATCACAGATAGATATGTTAGAATTAAAACCTATCTTTTACTTCTTCTTACCTGTGGGCCTTTTATTTGTAGGAAACAGTAAGGATTAGGGAAACGGCTAGACATTGGTGAATGAGTTAGGTCATTAAGGAGGTTAAAAGAAATTATAACTCGTGGGCTATGTAATATGACTGTGAAACATTGTCTGCATAAAAGTAGTTGTTGATAACTGGAACTCCCGTCAACTAACCCAGACACAGTCATTAATCAATATTATATACACAAACAAAGAAGACATATTCACAGGGGTCAATTTGAAATATGTCAGTGAAGCGTTTTCACTTCATCTTGCTTAGCTTCTTGCTGGCCAAATCATTAGAATTTCCTCTTTTTTGCTCTCTAGTGGATCAGCTATTGGTCTATATCCACAAGAAGGCAAAATGCCCAGTTGAGCAATATATCCAGTACTTTTAGGAATATCCCTGGAGATTAATTTTACTTGACCATTTAAGGGAGACATGTTTAGTGAAATACATTAACACTCTATAGGATGACATAGTATATAAAATTACACCTGCCTGATGAGATGTTTAATAAAATTGAGCACCAGTTCTCAAACCTATGAAAAGAAGGAACAAAATATTGTTCTTTAACATGATAAGAAGTTCTACTTAATATCATTGGTAAAAATCATGCTGAATTTACATATATTCAGAGTTATTCACCCTCAACCTACTACAAAACAATTTCATCCACTACAATACAATTCAATACAATTATGTACTGAGCACCTACTTTCTAATGCTCAGGATACAGTAAAGAGCAAAACAGGCTTGCTCTCTAAAGCTTACGTTTTAGTTTAGGGGTGTATGGGAGGGAGATAGGTAGGGAGATGAGAAATAAATACATATATGCAATGTCACATGGTGAAAAGTGCAGTGGAAAAAAATAAAGCAGGGAAGGCTTAGGAAGCCCAGGGGAAGAGGATGTAATTTAAAACAGGGGAGTCAGGAGAGGCATCACTGAGAATCTAGCACTTGAGCAGACTCCTGGAGGAGGTAACAGGAAGAGCTATCCCCATACCCGGAGAAGAACTTTCCAGTCATCCACAGTAGCAGGTGCAAAGGCTCTGAGGCAGGAACATATCTGATATGTTCAAGCAATAGTGGAGTCTCCGTAGCTGGAAAGAAGCTAACGAGGAGCAGAGTTCCTCATTAAGTTGCAGAGAGAGAGGAGGTAGATCACTTGGGGCTTTGCAGGGAACTTTCAGCACTTTGGAAGATTTTTGAGCAGAAGTATGACAGTATCTGACCTAAGTGCGCAAAAATTATTCTAGCTTCTCTTTTGGATTGTGCTAAGGAGGCCATTGCAATAATGCCTGTGAGAGAGCCGGGTTGCTGACACGGAGGAGTGGAAATGGTAGGAAGGAGTGGGATTCTGGAGGGGTTTTGAAGGTAGAGTCAGCAAGTTTTGCTGACAGATAAAGGTGGATGTGAGTTTCTTTTCAGCATTGGCAGTAGGCAGGATGGAGTGGCTTTCATAGTGACTATTTTATAGAGATTTCTATTTTCTTGTCCACATAATAACGTACAAAAAAGAAATAAGCTTTAAAAGGAAGTCCAGGGCTTCCCTGGTGGCACAGTGGTTGAGAGTCCGCCTGCCGATGCAGGGGACACGGGTTCGTGTCCCGGTTCGGGAAGATCCCACATGCCGCGGAGCGGCTGGGCCCGTGAGCCATGGCCGCTGAGCCTGCGCATCTGGAGCCTGTGCTCCGCAACGGGAGAGGCCACAGCAGTGAGAGGCTCGCGTACCGCAAAAAAAAATAATAATAATAATAAAAAAATAAAAAAATTTAATAAAGGAAGTCCATTAGAAAACTATGATTATATACCTACAAGAGCTAAAGTAATCAAGCAAAGCTATTAGAGTTAATAGAACAGTGGAGAAAAACTGCTGGTCAAAAGATAGGATCACATGAATAAGTCCTATACTCAAATGCCTTTATTATCCAGCTAAAAAATATAAGAAAAGGCTTCCAATTTATGATAGCCACAAAATTGGATTATATTACACTTGTATGACGGTATATAACACATATCAAAAAATCTACAAAATTTTCATGGTGAGAAAAAGGACTGAATACATAGAGAAATATGTCCTTTTTCTGGATAAGATCGAATGGAAGCGACAATTATTTTCTGTTTAATTTGTAGTTTTAAGACAACTTCAGTTGAAATGCCAGTGATGTCACTGATGTTTTGTTAAAGAATTCAAAATAATTGGTTCTATAGTACACTTGGAAAGACAGACAAAAATATGAACGTGTTAATGAAGAACTAATAATTATGAAATAGACTGTTTAAAAAACAACTGAGCCAGTATAACCCTGGATTAGAAGGAAAAATATAGACCGTTGAAATAAAATAGGGCTTGCAGAAATATTTTTTAGTATGTATGAAAAGATAATCTATGGCAAGTGAGTATAATAGAATTATACAGAGCATAATTATTTTATACATGCTTCTAGAATAATTTGATTTCAATGTGGCAAAAAACAAATTCACCTGAAAGAATTAAAATAGAAAATTAAGTCATATGCAAAGAGTTTATTTAAGCAAAGACAGAAACCATTTTAGATTATTAGAGAAGTTATGAAGAAAAAATGGGCAAAGGTTTTAAAATAAAATTCAAACATCCGTACAATTAAAATAAAACAAAGATAAAGTAGCAGCAAAATACAGAAAATATTTTTAAGTTCTTGCAGGAAGGCCAGGTGTCACATGGGCAGTGTTGTGAAATGTTCTTTAGGGTTTCTGATGTTTTACAAATATATTTATGCAGCAGATAGAAATTCAATAGATAAAATATATAAAGAGCTTATAAAATCTCTAAGACTACCACCAAATCTCCCACAGACAAGCATATATGTCTACACCTATTTACAGATATTGTGTAAGCAAATAAGTCACACAAAAGAAAAACTTATTAACCTCATTTATAAGAAGGTAAATAGAAATTAAACTAGTTCCAGAGTAGATTACACACCTATTAAATAAGTCAACATCAGAGGAAGTGCTGATGAATCCTGAAGGTGCCGTGTGCAGTAGAGATGACACTATAAATTGATTCAGTTTCTTCAACAGGGCAATATTTTAGGCAACATGAAACTATTTTTAGCTTTATTCTGGGAAACTTAGTATGGGGAAGCTTTTGTATGAAAATAATCTAAAGGAAAACAAACGTTATCTGTACAAAGGTAAATTATAGTGGTATTACCTGGGATAGTTACAGCAATAACTAGAAACCAAATAGATGTTCAACACTTGAGAATAGTGAAGTAACCTATGGTTTAATAATCCGATGCAGGGCTGTTTATTATGAGCTTAAGGTGGGGAATTAGAACAATATCGATAAGGATTATAGGGAGAAATAGCAAAAGACAAAATTTCGATCATGATCCACATATCACAGAATGTTTGCCTGTGGTTAAAGGTGAGAGAGGTTTTCAAGAAAGGTAGTTGAGACTAGATGAAAGAACTTGGGATGTAATTTGTGTAACGTTTTAAAAAATCAGCATTAAAGAATTAACGTGAACATCTACATATAGCAATGCATTAATGGGAGGTATTTGGGTGTTACAAGAAATGTATTGATTTGCCCATTTCCTATGCCTTGTCTTCCTTAAGCAGTATTGCTCATTGCATTTTGGAACTGGGGTGGCAAAAACACCAAGACTGTCGGCACCTTCATTCTGTGGACCCTTGGGGAGGGGAGTCCTGGAGTAGGTGGGGCTGGGGGAGTTGACCCAGGCCTCTGTGCTGCATGGAAGATACATGACCTAGGGTTGGGGACAGAGTTGGAGTCTCTTGTGGAACTGGAATGCTGGGCAGAGGACAAAGGCAGAGCCAGCCACGTGGATCCAGCCAGCCCAGCAAGGATGTGGCAGATGAAGGCTGTGTGTACATCTTGGCACAATATCGGATGCCACTGGGCTCCTTGCTCTGGTTGAGAGCTAAGAGGGACTGTGTTTGCTGGTGAGAGGCATTTGTAACCCCCCTGGATGGCCCAGGGGGGCCAGGGGTGGGGCTACCATCCACAGTTGTGCTTCAGAGGAGCAGGTAGAGACCTGGTGTTTGAGCCTGGGTCTGGGCTACAGCAGGACAGGGTAGGTTCTGGGCCGGGGTCTCTGAAAAACATTAGAGAGTGTCCAAGAGAAGCATGCCCTCATGTAGGCCTTGTAGTGGGTGGTCATCCACTCTGGAGCCCTGTGCATTCATGTTAGGCAACAGCTCTGAGTGAGGGGCCTGGCATGGGGGGCGGGGTGGGGAGAGAGGACGTGTGAACCACCAGGGACCAGCGTCTCCCAGGGCATTTTATCCTGGTGAAGCAGAAACATGAGGACTGTCTACTGAGGTCAAGACCATGGAGTGAAGGTGCTTCAAGCCCTCCTTAGCAGATTAAAATATCTGTTTCCACTCCTCCTTCACATTTTCTCGACATTTCTGTGCATTTCCACCTTTCTCTTCATCTCATGGAAAGACGCAGCCCTCTTTCCGGTGAAAAGTAACCCCTCTGTCTGGGATCCATTCTCCCTTGATTCCTTTGGGATTTATAGCACCCTTTGTCTTTTCATCTTGCTGGCTTCTTTTTATGTGCCTTAAGACACAGCCGGGGCTCTTCTGCTTTCCATAGCCACAAACAAACAGCATTGTCTTCTCTTGATCCTACTAGCTCCTCAATCTGTGCCTTCCTTCTTATTTAGGTATTAAATGATTTCTAAAAACATCATTATTTTACGTATTGAAAATATAACTTAAGGAAAATTCGAAAAGTTTTAAACAGGAAAAAAATCAATCATACCATTCTAACAGAACTAACTTAATTCTGGGGGTAATTATCGTATCATCACATTCCTTAAAAAACAACTTTATTGAGGTAAAATTAACATGCAATAACCTCCTGCAGATATTTGAAGTACACAGTTTGAAAAGTTCTGACACATTTCTACATCCATGAAGCCACCACCCTAATGAAGATAATGACATACTCATCACCCCCCAAAGTTCCTCCTGCCCCATGGTAATCCCTCCCTCCTGCCTACCCCTTGTTAGGCATCCACTCCTTCCCACCCCATCCCTGTTCCCCAGGCAACTAATGATCTGCTTTGTCACTATACATTAAATTTTCCGATCCATGAGGCCAGTATATCTCTCCATTTATTGTCTTTAATTACTTTCAGCAATGTTTTATAGTTTTCAATGTAAAGACATTTCACATCTTTGTCAGATTTATCCCTAAGTATGTCACGTTGTCTGATGCAATTATAAATTCTATTTTTAATTTAAATTTCCTATTGTTCATAGTTTGTGTTAGAAATACAATTGATTTTTGAATATATCTTGTATCCTTCAACTTTGCTAAACTAGCTTATTAATTCTAGTAGGTTTTGTGTGTGTGTGTATGTGTGTCTGTGTGTGTGTGTGTGTGTAAATTCCATAGGATTTTCTACATGAGAGATCAAGTTGTTTGTGACTAAAGATCATTTTTTTTTTTTCTTTTCCAAACGGAAGATGTTTTCTTTCCTTTTCTGGTCTTATTGCGCTGTCTGGTATCTCTAGTTTGATGTTGAAGAGAAGTCCAGAGAGTAGACAACCCTGCCCTGTTTTTGATCTTAGGGGGAAAGCATTTGGTCATTCTCACTAAATATGATAATAGCTGTAATTTGTTGTAGATGCTTTATGTCAGGTTGAGAAAGTTCCCTTCTATTCCTGAATTTTTAAAAAAATCAGGAATAGATTTTGAATTTTGTCAATTGCTTTTTATACGTCTGTTGGTTTTTCTTTTTTAGTTTTTTATTATGATGAATCATACTGGTTGCTTTCAGAATGTTAAATCAACTTTGTATTCTTCAGATAAGCCTTGGCTGGTCATAATGTACTATCTTTTTAATATATTGTTAAGTTCTATTTTCTATAATTTTGTTTAGAATGTTTGCATCCTTGTTCATGAGGGATAATTAATTTTTAGTTTTCCTTTCTTATATTGTCTTTGTCTGATTTTGATATCAGGGTAATGCAGGCCTTATAAAATGAGTTCAGAAATATTTCCTCCTCTTCCATGTTCTCAAAGAATTTATGTAGAATTGTTGTTTCTTCCTTAAATATTTGCTATAATCAGTGAAGCCATCTGGGCCTGAATTTTTTTTTTTTTGGGGGGTGGGAAGTTTTACTTCTTTCTTTCCAATCTGTTTGCCTTTTATTTACTTTGTATTTCTGAAAAAGTCTATATTTTTCTTTTGTTTTTTAAAGTTACTTTTGTTGGATTAAAGAATCATTGAATGATGGTTTTTCCTTTAAATTTTTTAAAGGATGTTGCTCCACTGTCTTCTCGCTTATGTTATCAATATTTCTGATAAGAAATCTAATGTTACCTTTACACTTGTTCTTCTGTGTGTAATATATGATTGTTTCCCTCTGGTTGCTTTCAAAATGGTTTCCTTATCACTGATACTGTGCGATTTGATTATGATGTGCCTTGGTGTAGTTTTCTTCTTGTTTCTTATGCTTAGGGTTTGTTCAGCATGTAATATGGGGAAGTTCTGGCTGTTATTTCTTCAAATATATTTTCTGTGTCTCCCTTTCTTCAGGGATGCAAATTACACGTACATTAGGCTGCTTGAAGGTACCCCACAATACACAGATGCTCATTCTGTTTTGTTTAAAAAAATTTTTTTAATCTCTGCCTTTCAATTAGAATAGTTTTTAATCTCTGAAAGTTCAAATGGGTTCTTTTATATCTTCCATGTCTCTACTTAACTTTTTGAACATATTTAATAAAATTATAATAACTCTTTTCATGTTCTTTTCTGCTAACTCTAACATCTGTGTTAGTTCTGGATGATTTGATTGATTTGTCTGTTATTAAATGGTCATATTTTACTGCTTCTTTCCATACCTGGTAACTTTTATTAGATGCCAGACATGGTAAATTTTACCTTTTTGGGTGCTGAATATTTTTGTGTTTCTATAAATGCTCTTTAGCTTTGTTTTGGAACACAGTTAACTTACTTGGAAGTAGTTTGCTGCTTTCATGTCTTGCTGTTCCGATTTGCTAGGCAGACTCAGGGGTGTGATCAATCTATGGCCAATTATTCATCACCACTGAGGCAGGAACTTTCTGAGTGTCCTACCTAATGCACCATGAATTATGAGGCTTTCCTGGCTGGATGTGTGAACGGGTCCTATTGCTGGCCCTGTGTGAGCACTGGTCACCAATCTTTCTAATCCTTTTAGGTGGTTTCTTCCCCAGTTTCTGATAGTTTCCTCTCAGTGGTCAGTATTCAACTGAATACTCAAAGGGACCCTTCTGTAGATCTCTGAACTTCTCTCTCTCTGTACCTTTCTCATCTCCGGTACTCTGCCCTGTGAACTCTATCCATCCTGGTGTCCCTTGACTCTCAGCTTGGTCTCCTAAATTTGGGGAATCTGCTTGATTCCACTTGGGGTCCCCTCTCTGTTCTGTGGCCTGGAAACACTCTTAATTCAATAATTTGGGACAATTAGAAGGTGTATTGTAGATCATTGTCCTTTGTTGTCCTGCGCCCAGTATCTTGAAAAGTATTGGTTCATATAGTTTGTCCATTTTTTTGTTTGTTTTAGGTGGGACGGTCAACTTGTTGCCTGTTACTCCATCTTGGCTGAAAGCAGAAGTTCATTCATATCCTCTTAAAATACAACTATTTACATGGTTCAATTAGACTATATGTATCATTTTATGGTCATATAAACATTATATCTCAGACAGACAGTTTCCCTATTTCTAAATAGTTTTCATAATTGCCCTTTTAGTAGCTGCAAAATATTCCACCGTGTGCCAAATTTATTTGAGAGCATTTTATACATGAAAGAATGATTGATTCCAAAAAAGAATTTCAGATGGCTTACTGACAAAGAAAAGCCTACTAAATAAGAGTAATACATTATGAATTAAAAGGAAAAACAAGGCTGAGAAAAACCAAGGAAGTGATCATGTCAACTGTGATAATATCTGCTCTAATTGAAAGTAAAATTAGGCTTTGCGTATTCTGGCAGCCAAATGTGCCAACTGTGATTAGTTCCATTATTTTCATTATCCGAATGTAAAGGAGTCGTAAGAGGAGCTAACAGTTATTGAATGCCTACTATGTGCTGCTTAACCTAAGGTATAATAATATTTGATTTGATTTTCACCTCAGTCTCCTGCTACCCACTGGGGTCACAGAGCAGATGACAGGATAGCTTTCTGATTTCCAAGAGTAAAATGGCACAGCAGGGATTCTGAGGCTAAAGCCATGGGTCACACAGGCTGACTCAGGAGGGACAGACATTTTCTTTGTACTAAATTCCAAGAGAAATTTCTCACATGGGGCAATTTTTACAGGCAGCAGTGAGTCTACTCAGCAGTTTCATACTAAATACAGAAGAGGTTTTTATTGCCTATTTTTTTTGCAACAGCTTTTCATTGGTACGACATTGAACTGTCCTTCAACTGAGGAGCTTTTAGGAGGAGCTACACGGAAAGGAATTATGTAGCTTTCGTGGGATGTAACATTAGCCAAGGATGGGACTTAGTTACTTAGAGGACAGGATTACTGTTCTCCACAAGTCCTAGTTCTGTGATCTTGATTGCTCTTGGACAAGGTCTTGAAAAGACCTAGATAGCTCATATCTCACTATTTGTTCGTTTGTCTGTTTGTTTGTTAAGTGTCTGTTTTACACTAATTGACTCCTCTTCCTTACAGATTGCCCCACAATCCTTCCACTTTGATTTCTAGGTCTATAGCTCTACTAAGAGCTCTGGGCATCTTTGTTGAGGGACCATTGTCACTGGACTTCTGGGCTTCTCTCCCTCCTCCTCTGTCAGACTGCTAGTTTTCCTCACAAACTCCCCATGTTCTCCCCAACCCTTCCCGGGTGTGGTGTTGTCGTTGGCCCTTTCTTCTTATATTTAACATTTTAGCATCTCCATTGGTGCCCAGTTGAATATTATTGAGCACCTACTGCTCTGAGCTTGATGATCAGAGCTATAGGATTTCACAGAGGGGAATGGTACCTAGTTCTGACATCTGGTTATCCTAGTAGGATATCCTCCTAGTAGGAGGATAATAAAAGAAAGTGAATGACTGTCATAAAAAACAGTAACTTAAAAGTTGTACAGACAAAGCAAATTTGAATGCCCAAATGGAAAAATTAGGAAATATTGCCTGGAGGATATAACTTTTGACACTGAAAGTTTTGCAAACATACACACTTTCACCAGACTCAGTTTATATACCTCCCAGCCTTGCTTGGTCCTGCCATGGCCTCTGGGATTTAGCTATGTGCTTAGTGGGGAGCCCAGCTGCTGTCACTGTCCCTTCCCTCCTTCTAGCACTGCCGGCCATCCCAGCCTCCTTCAG
Organism: Phocoena sinus; assembly: GCF_008692025.1. NCBI lineage: Eukaryota > Metazoa > Chordata > Mammalia > Artiodactyla > Phocoenidae > Phocoena > Phocoena sinus. Next base: position 7,726,920 of record NC_045764.1, read on the forward strand.
GGTGTGGGCCAGGCTGTAGGCCAGCTTCCATCACATGCACTGAGGAAGGACCTTCAGCAGTTCCAGTGCCCGTGTCCCATCTGACTGACCCACAAAGGCTGAGGGTGTCCCTCTGTTTCTGGGCTCAGATGCCATGCCTTTCTGTTCACAGCTACCTGGAGGAGCTGGTCAGGTAACTCTGAAATGTAAGGGAGCTCATGACCTGTGGAGTCACTTTGGCCAGCCAGAGTCAGCTGGTGGGCAGGAGCAGGCAGGTGACACACCCCCACTTCCTCTCTTTGATGTCCTATCCCAGGGAATAAAGTTCCATGCCTGTCTGGACACCCTTCCTCCCCACCGAGCATCTATACTGTGACCAGCTGCATAGGTACCACCTGGTACCCACTCTCATCCCCTCCCACCTCCTTCACTCTTGCTGCCCTGAGATGACACCTCCCAATAATGTCTTCATGTGTGCGATCTACTACAGGCTCTGTTCTCTAGATTCTTTCTTCTAGGGCAAAGATTCAGGGTGAGGCTTTGCAAGCAAAGTACAGAGAGAGGAAGGCAGGTGTGCCAAGGTCCAACATTGGTAGCTGACATGAAATCTCTCACCCTAGTGTGTTTTAGGCTTCTCGACATCCGGAACTTCTTGGGCTGGGCCCTCTTCGGGGTACACCCTCCCTCTGCCCACATCCACCAGTTGCAACAGCACCGATATTCACTTTTTCATTATGCTTTCTGTATTTTCCAAATACTTAGTCCATGTGGAATCATAAACGAGGAGTCATAAAAAAGAGGTTCTGTTTATTCCTTAAATTCCAGCTCAAAAACGAAGACGTTCTTAAAGCTGAAAGTAAGCTCTCTCTCCTCTGTGCTGCCTGAACGGATTTTAGGTCACTTTACAGCATTTATCACACAGTGTCTTGTACCATAAATGATTCTTGGGTATCATCACATCTACCAGATAAAAAGCGCCTTGAGGGGAGAGATTATGACTGAGTTTTGCACCTTCTACAAAGCCTATCATAGAACACAGCACACAGTAGGCACTCAGCGAAGATCAGCTGAATACACTTAGCAACCTATCCGCGAGGTTAAGATAACCCTGTAGATACGTTCCTTAAATCATTACTATTATTATGGTTAATTTTGAATTTTTTTATGAAACCCACCAGCAAATCTAGAATGTTCTGACAGCTTGGTGCAAAGCCACACTCACGTGACTCAGATCATGCTGTGAATTTCCAAGCACCTGACAGTGGGGAGTGATTCTCAGAAGTTCCTGAGGTCAAGGGCATTAAAGTCCAATCCAACAACATGGAAGGGAGTTTTGACCCATGGGGCCACCATAGGATAAACAATGAGAGAAGAAACTTTTCATTCACTCAATTAATATTTTTGAGCACTTACTTTATGCCAAGCACTGTGATGATCAAATAAATTGCTTTTAAAAGTATAAATTATATAGGGGTAACAGCTATACCCATCCGTAGGAACTTTTAAAAGTTATTAATTTCTTCCCCCCAGTTTTTATTTAGAAAATTGTTTTCCATGTTCCTATACTTCATACTGTGTAGTTAATTCTAAGGAGTTTATGGAGTCATTACAGCAGGTGAGTAAAGGGAGAAATCAGAAAAGGACATGAGAAACTGTTACCAGAAGTATTAGTAATTGCTATTTTTAGTTGAAAAAATGGACTCCATAATAAGATATAAGCTTGGCAGTGCTCATAAAAAAAGATGCTTTAATTTTCTTAAATCTTTGATTCTGGGAAGCCTTCGGAGCCACTCATTATATAACAAGACTGGGCAGACTTCCTTTTTTTTTTTTCCTTTGACATCTTCCCAGGAAAATGCTGCATGATATGATTTTCAAAGCTAATTTCCTTTTTTGCTTGTCTTAAGCAGTGTGCCTTGCTACAAATTAGCCTCCCATGCCTCCCTAAGCTAGAGAGTCTCCTTCAAAATTCCTAACAGGCAGCCTGGTGGAGAGATGGGAGGGAAGGGAAGGGAGGGAGCAGGGCGGGAGGGAGGGAGGGAGAGAGAGGTAGAGGGTGTCTGTCTGCCGTGTACATGTGGTGCAGGCAGGGAGATCAGAACGCTCACAGAACAGGCAGTGTAATTACCTGGTCCTTGGAAGTATGTTAGCCCCACGGGGAACTCGGCTTGCCCTTTTACTTAGGGAGGAAAAGTAGATTTGGGGATGGTGGAAGGGGTCAGTTCATAACTGAGTTCCTGCTCGGTAATGATGAGGGCATCTGCGGATCTCCAGTGACTGCCTGATGCTCGTGGTCAGGCTCCACTCTCTTGCTCCCAGATACTTGATTTTGCAAGAGGAACACACCTTTCTGCAGGAAAGAAGATACTGACCAGATTGCGAGCGGTAGGTTGATATCCAGCGTGTTTATGCAGCAGAATTGCTGAGAGATGCAGAGAACGCGGGGCGTGGGTGGGGTGTTATTCGGGCTGATTGATTTATCTCCAATAGGAAATGATTTGTTTTAATTGTCAGTTAAAAGAAGAGTTGCTGCCTAGGCTAAGGCATCAGTTAAGCATCCTGTGCTCTAAGCTTTTATGTTTGTGTTTCGTGGGGCTTCTGTGCTTGTACAGCTTAGGGAAGCTAGGCAGGGCTCACCTTTAAATAACCTGCAGCTTCCTCTTTTTCCTTTTTTATTTCTCTCTCCCTAAGCACCATTCCCACCCCTTCTTGCCAACATCCCCCTGACCTCCCCTGCCAGCCTCTGTGAGATGCGGCCGCTCTGCATCCCGAGCCCTTTGCACCCTGAGTCTGGATTTCTGGCCGTTTTGCTGCAGGTTCCTGTGGACGCTCTGCAGTCACCCAGGGCCCAGGTGGACTGACTGTGCAGGAGGTTCGTGCATGGGAATCGGAGACCATGGCAGTGCAGCTGGTGCCAGACTCTGCGCTCAGCCTGCTGATGGTGAGTGCTTGCGAGGTGGAGCCCACACCCCGCACACCGTGGTCTGCTGCTGCTGCTTCAGTGGCTGCAGGCGCGTTCAGACTCGCTCTGCTTTATCCCACATGCTCTTCTGAGATGATTTCTGGGGTAAGAGTCTCAGCCATGACAAAGCATTCCCAGGGAAAAGAAGCGTTAGATTTGCCGTTTTAGAAACTTGTTGCTTAATGCTATTTTGAGAGATGTGCTGGCAAACAGGTGCTGAGAGCCCCTGGAAATAGATTCCCACCAACGCCTCCCCCTGGCTCTCTGCATCCTTCCCCCCCTGCCCCACCCGCGCCTCTTTGTATCTAAATCGGGGTAATCATGTTTGTTTACATCTTCTGTGGCAACTGTGGAATTTTTTGCCCGCAGGGTGATGGAATAGGCTCTTCTTTCTAGGTACCCGTGTTGTCTGCTTAGATTTCCCCGTAGAAGCAGCCCAGGGGGTTGGCTGTGGCCTTTTGTGGCACTTGGGCTGCAGAGCTGGAGAACACTTATCTCCCAACCACAATTGCTGGGGAGACCCTGGCAGGCCTTGTGTGGATCACTGACCTACTTTGAGCTGCTCTGTGGTTTCCCTCATGTTAAGAAGGCCTCCTCTCTTAGTATATTTAAGCAAACAAGGTCAGTGGCATCACCTTGTTTGAACCCAGTCGACCTTTTGCTTGACCCTAGGTTCAGGGTTTGCTTTTGCTGTCCAGTTGCTACACCCTCATCCCCACCGAGTAGCCCACATGCCCTCAGAGATGCTGACGGAGGCAGCTTGGTGTGTGAATGGGTGTCACAGTGACCCGGGAGATTTTACGCACAAAGCATAAGTACTTCTGCTGTGTCTATTGATCTCTGTTTTCCCACTAAGAAGGGGAGATGCTGCTTTTTGAGACCTGGGGAGTTTATTAAGTTCGCTGGGAAGAGAAGCCAGCTGGGATCCTGTCTCCTGCGTGGTGAGCCAGGTCAAGCTAAGAGACAGATACCTTGGTTCTGTGTTACCCCGGGTGTGGTTTCGGCCACAGAAGTATTTGAAATGATTGAGATCTCACGGGTCTCTGCTGACTTCCGATGTCACTGGGAGAGAAGGATGGGAAAGAATGAAATTAGTTTTCTGGGGAAATTACCCTTTATACATCTTCCGTCCCTCATGAATTCGTTGTCTGGTAATGCTTTAGCCTCCATTGTCTGCCTGTGGCCACATAAGTGGATGGTAGGAGTATTGGTGACTGTAGCAGGCACGGAAGTGGCAATAACTGTGAGGACCAGGGGACTCCCAGGAAACTGGGAGTCTGGGTTATGTGTGAAAAAAAATAGAGATGTGTACACTCGCATGCAGGTATGCACGTGTGTATTATCTAATACTGTTGAATAATACAGAAATAAATCCTGCATTACGCTAAGGCAGAGAAGAAACATGTTCTTGAAAAATGGCCTGCTTGCCTCCAGATTTCTGCTCTGAATTCTCCCCCGTGCTTCTGAGCACTTGGACTTGTGTCTGTTTTACTGGGATCCCTAAGGATACATCCTCGGTGCCCAAGCAGCTCAACATCCTGGTCCAGCTGCTCCGGCCACATACACACCCAGGTTCTACTGTTCCTGGGGATCCCAAATATTATGTTTGCCACCCTGGAGATCTCTGCAGCCCAGACTTTATCCTCTGTTTGTCAGCAGCCTCTGCCCTCAGATCTCTCCCCAGCGCTCACCTCCTGCCTGGATTATAGGATTGTGTGCACGTCTTGCTCAGAAGCAGGGGGAAATAGCTCTTGACACTGTGATGGACCATTAGATTAGAGAACCCTGGAGCATTGTGTGTAATCGGGGTCAATGCATGTTTTCTGGTTCACATGTGGTTTGCGGGAATTTTCTGGTACGGACTTCATTGCTTTTTTCATTTTTAAAGGGTGAAACTTAAAGTAATTGCGTCCCTGACCAACTACATGATGAGTCTCAAAATTTATAAGCAAGTCCAGGAGGAAAGAAAGGAGGAAAAGAGGCCATTTAACAGAGTTGCTTTGGCTGTGAGTTCAGGAAGGAAGCTGTAAACATCATTATTTATTAGCTAATCAATCAGCCAATCAGTTCTCAGTATTTATGGAGCACTCACTGACTGAGGGAAGCAGCATGGTGTAAGACCAAGAGCGGGAGCCCGAAAAAATACCCGGTTTGGGGGAAGGTCAGTATCAGGGTGCCTGACTGCAATTCTGGTTCTGTGCCACGGAGTCATTGGGCTGCAGGGAAGACCAGGCAGGGGGATACAGCCATGTCCCTTGCTTTTGGATAAGGAGACAGCCAGAGGTTATATTCAGTGTAGACTCTAAATGGTTCAGGGCAGAAGATGTTTACTTGGTTGTGGAGATGGCGGCAGAGTCCAGTGTTGGAGAGCCCTGTGTTCTGTTCACAGCTCTGCCACTCACTGGGGGATCCTGGGTATGTCGCATCCTCTGTTCCTTAGCCATTTGCTAACCGAGGGGGTCATACTCATCACTAGGGTCCTCTTCAGCTCTGTTAAGCGTGATTTGAGACCTCTAGGGATGACATCTAGAACAGAGGTCCTAATGCTCGATTCGGCATTGTGTCTCATTTGCATCCTTAGCACACGAACAGTGGTGCTTTTGGAAATGTGTTTGCATCCATGAGGCTTTTATGCCAAGGCAAGTATGTTTCATAGTATTTGCTGGAATGGGTGATCATTAGGGTTCATTCACACTCTGCTATCAAGAGCCCTACCCCACGGGAGCTTCATTTGTGCTATTGAACAAGGTACTTCTGAGAAATACCTAAGGTGCCTTTTGGGCATCTGGGAGGGGTCCTGGCTTGTGGGCATGCTCTGACTCTTTATGGTGGGGGGATTTCACTGATGCTTTCAGTGGGGAGCTGCCATGGGGGCGATGAGCATCCATGTAATATGGAGCCCCTCAAACAACCAAAGAAGTGTGGTCTTGGAGAGGATGAGTGCCGGTGGCGGAGACAGCCTCCCATGGTGTGGAAAAGCCCATCTCTGCAGAAACCTTGGGAAGCAAGAAAAGATAATGCTGTGTTCAGCACACTGTTGGGAGCCTTCAGCCTGATGTGACTAATTGTAGAGCAGGGAGCTCTTGGCTGTGTGTCATTTTCTGAAGTCATGTGAGTTTGGGGGACACTGCAAGGACTGGAAAGTACTAGAGCCAGGGATTCGTTGATTATTTCTTAGTGACAGGATAGAGATTCATAGCCAAGGGCATACCGAGGTGGTATTATGACATTTTGCCTCTTAGATTCCCAAAGCTCAGACGCTGATTAAAATGGTTTTAAATGTAAGTTAGCTGGCTAGGTAATAATGCACATTATGCTTTTCTACAAACAAAATTTCTTTATATACATTATCTCACTTAATCCCTTCAACAATCCTATTTTTAAAACAAAAAAATTGATAATCAGAATTAGGGAAACTGTCAGTGGTCACACATCAGAATTTGATGATGCAAAGTCTCAAAAGTGGGGTCCTCGGACTGTCAAGCCTCTGATACTATATCACAGCTTGAGAACTTGGCTACCAGGATCTTCTAACACTTTGGATCAGGCCCTCAGGGGGAGCCTTACCTCAGAGCCCTTCTGCATTTTCCATGTTTCTAGGTGGGCAACCCTGTCTTCTTGGTTATCGTTATTCTTTTCCATGTAGAAATGTAAAATCAAAAATTGATACGACAAGTATGGCTCAAGACATGTGGTTTGACTCTAGCCAAATGAAGTATTTTTATATCCATAAGAGACTTGCCATGTTTTCAAGGTCCCATTCTTTGGACTCTGTTTCTAGGAAATTGCCAAGAGTCATGTTTTACAATAGGAAAATTAAATATGTAAAAACGCTAACTCATAAGTCAGAGAAATTAGTAGGTGGTTATTCACAGTGAATGAGGGGTGTGAATTAGACTATCCTGAAGGTTCTTTCCATTCCAAGAAAAATTGGTTCCATATTTCTGGGATTTTCTCTAACAGAGTCACTCCTTGATCTGTTTTGAATAGATTCCAGTTGATAACCTGCTGTCCTGTATCTTTCTCTCTCTCATTTCATTTCATTTCATTATAGATTCTTCTGTCATCAGCCACTTTCCTCATTTGGACACTTTCCTTTTTAATTATCCAACAAATATTTGCTGAGTATCTACTCTGTACAAGAAGAATATAAGGGGGTCACTGGCTTTAGTGGACTTACAGTCTAATTGGAGAAACAAGATAGAGACACATGGAGACTGTGTTAGGAATTCCCAGGACAGCTTCAGAGAGTCACAGAAGAAGTGTAATAAGACAGTGCATACCATCACCGAGCGAGCCCTGGGCTGTGCTGAGTTCCGAAGTCCTGGTGTGCACTGACTGTTAGAATGGAGGAACTGGCAAAGCTAGGCAGTATGTTGAGGAATGGATGTGTTAAGAGAGCAGATCTGAGGTGAGGAGAGTGATTGAACTACAGCCAAGTCTAGATTGTGTTTGCAAGATGGAAAAGTCGTCTGGTTTAGATAGAGTGGCTGTAGGTAACACAGGGTTACATGGTCAGAAGGGCAGGCTGGGGTGTGACCAAGGTTCTAGTTCTATTACTATAACCCAATTTTCATCTAAATTTGACAAGTGACAGATCTCTATTCAGAATTTCTGATAAGACCACAGATTTTTCTCCAGATCCTCATTGGCAAAGGGCATAGAATAAAATTCAGTTCTGTCTTGAGGAATCTTGCCCTTGAGTTAATAATAATAATCCTTATGGTTTTTTCAAAGTGCTTTTGCATCTGTTGTCTTACCAGATGTCCACTGCAAGCCGAGTGGGACAGGCACTCTTTCTTTTATATAATGAAGCTGAGACTCAGAGAAGTTAAATGACTTGCCCAAGGTGAAATAGAGTTGTTACCCAGGTTTCCATGATGGCTAACTCATAAGTTTGAAAATGTGATATTGACAACCTTTATGGAAATTCAGAGAATATTGCAGAGTGTAGCCATCTAAAATACTGTACACGGTGTGGGACCATCTAAACATGGGGCTTGGGACAGGGACCCTGGATGTTCTGGTCTACAGGGGTGACTGGTTCTTAATATCATTTATCTTTCTGGTTTAGTTAAAGTAGAATAATTATTCAGAAGTCTCTGGGAAATCTCATGTCATCGTTACAACTAAGGCAGTAGCTAAAATCCTTCTTACACGCAATTACCTAGTTTCTAAGGTGCAGTTTTCTATGGGTAAATCTGAAATCTTGATATCAACAGTTTTTGTCATTCGTGTTTAATGTATAAATTTATCCGTCTCAGAGGGTGAAATTTGAAATCAATGACAGTCATATCACCTCTCTTAGATCGTTTTTTTTTTTGCTAAATATATTTTTATTTCATTTTATGTCAAATCTGTCTCTCTGATTGAGGCAGAGACCTATTCAAACTAGCGTTAGTGAAGAGAGAAAGGTATTGACCGATGTAATTGGGAAGTCCAAGAAATGACACAGCTTCAGAAAAAGCTGGATTGAGGACTTTGAGTGACTGCATCAAGACCCTGTTTCTCTGCCTCTCCCTGTATCTTGATTCTAGTTTGCTGTCTGTCAACTTCAGGCTCTGACAGATTCTTCCCCCAGCAGCTCTGGGGTTACTTGTCCTTAGAGTTAATGAACCCACGTAAATGAGCAAGACTTTGCTCACAAGTTCCTTTCTTACCATCTGTTTGGCCCTGTTGGATAATAGCCTTGTCCCAGGCAAATCACTGGGTCCAGGGGTGGGTTTCTGGACTTGAGGTGAGGAAGGAGGTGGGCAGGTTCCAAAAGGAAAAGGACCTCCAGAAGAGGGGAAGGGATATAGCAAGGCGAAAACAACAGAGGTCCCTTACGGTGGTCATTGCACCTAGTTTACCATTATGGGGCTCCTACAGAACTAGTCAGGAAGGTAAAACATCAGTGAACCCTAAACCATAGGTTCAGTTTCCCTCAAAATAAAGATAAATGGGAAAGCCCAATTGTCTAAATAGTTTATGTTAGGTTGAACTAGTCCTCCCATCTCTGAAGTGGGATAATAATAGCTACTACATAAGATTTGGAATAATTCAATGAGATGTGCCTGTAAAGCACTTAGCACTCTTCCTGGACCAAAGCCAGTTCATAGTAAGTCAGTCGTACCTCGGTATCCCTGGGAGGTTGGTTCCAGGGCCCCCGTGGATACCAAAGTCCTCAAGTTCCTCATATAAAATGGCATAGGGTTTTAATATAACCTACACACATCCTCCCATACACTTTAAATCATCCCTAGATTACTTGTATTACCTAATACAATGTAAATGCTATGTAAAGAGTTGTTATACTGTATCGTTTAGGGAATAATGACAAGAATAAAGTCTGTAGAGGTTCAGTACAGGCACAACCATCATAGGCCTAACTACTTATACATGTCAGCAACAATGTAATATTATTAGGGACTGCTTTCATTTAATGACCTGAAAGAGGAATACATAGAATAAAACACAGAATATTTAAAATACAAGTACAAATAGAAAATATAATTATAAATAGAAAAATATAAATTTAAATAGAAAATATAAATTTATTCTCTCTCTCCCTCTCTCTCTCTCTCTCTCTCTCTCACACACACACACACACACACACACACACACACACACATCCCAAAACCCTGGTTTTTCTCTCTTGGTGACCCTCATGTGATGATGGTGATGGTGATAATGGTGATGGTGATGGTTGCTGTATGACACCTACAGTGTGGATGTGATGAGGTGACAAGGCATGTGGGCACTAGGTAAGTGGTGAGACATCAGGCTAACTTGAACCTTCTCACAGGACGTCAGAAGGATCATCTGTCAGTACGTAGGAAGAACTGGCTTCCAACTGTAGAAACTGATGCTTTGGAGGAGGTCAGTGATGTAGCATCAGGATCTGTGGAGGTTGAGGGCTCAGGATCTTCAAGCGTCGAAGGTTGAGGCTTCTAGGTCGCAGATGATTTAGTTAGAAGCATTGTTACAGGAAGCTGGTTCTTCTTTTTCTTTGCATCAGCAAACACATCTTGTGGTGGTTGTAGGCATTTTGTTATCCCTCTGGTGGCACAGAAGCCTCCTTCCATGGAAGGATCGTGCTCAAGAATCATAACCTTTAACATCTGTGCATGTTGAAAGCCTGCATCAAAATTTTCAAGTGTCCAAATTGATGGCTCTGCCTCCTATAATTTTCTGCATCACCATCATCTTCTATCATCTGCAGAGAATTTCAGCGTTGGTAAGGGTTTCTCTATGCTTTTCTACACGTTCCTCAACATCATCCTCAATCATGTCAGAGTTCTTTCCCAGCAATTTCCCTTGCAGCATTCAAGGTGTTCCTGACTTTTTTATCAAGAGCAGGGAAGCCCCTGAAATCACTGACTACCTCAGTCCATAAAGGCTTCTAACGTGCATTGAGCGTCTGCACTTGATGGCATCCACAGCCTCTGTGATTGCGAAGTGCTGCCACCAATCCATGCTGCTGCTGTCAGGTTGGCATCAAGGGCAGCACAGATCCTCCTGAAGGTGAGGGGGTGTAAGTCACCTTTGTGCACTCGATGATGTCTTGATCACGGGGCCGCAGCAGTGATATAGTGTAGGAGATGGGAACATCACTTCCACATCCTTGGTGGCAAAGTAGAGAGATTGGAGGTGGCTGGGAGCATTGTCAGTTACAAGGAGGACCGTGAATGGCAGCTCCTTCTTTCCGAGGTATTTCTTCACTTCAGGAATGAAGCGCTGGTGGAATCATTCCAAGAACAAGATGGCCGTTACCCAAGCCTTCTTGTTGTGGTGCCAGAACAAGGGCGGGAAGTTTTCATTTTTGTTCATAAGAGCCTGGGGATTGTTTGTTCACTTGCTCATGTGACCTGCTGTGTCATCACATGGCACCAGAGTAAGAAGATCTTTCCAGGCTTTGAGCCCCAGGGCTTGCTTGGCACTGGCACTCAGGGATGTAGATACGACTGGGCATCTTCCTCCAGAACAAGCCCGCATCATCACAGCTGAAGGCTTGCTCTGGAAGGTAGCCTTTCTTCTGTGAGTTTCTTGAGCTCTTCTGGGAGCTCTGATGCTGCCTCGGAATCAGGTGATGTGGATTCTCCCGTGATCTTTAAGTTCTTGAGGCTGTAGCACTATACATAGCTAGATGGCCATCTCTCACTGAGTCTAAACTTCTTGCTCTTCTCGCCCTCTCACAGTAGTGCTCATACAAGCTAAGTGCTTTTTCACACATAATTTTGCCATCGACAGGGATATGCTTCTGTGACATGTCCTCTAGCCACACACTTAATGCTTTCTCAGTTTTGTAAGCACTTTGTCACTAACCAGAGAGACCCCGTTTGTTGTTGGAGGAGCACAAACTCTTCCATGAACTTCAGATCCTTCCTGGTTTATTGCTTGAATGTTGGATTTGAACTCGCTGACTCTGGCCCTTTGGCAAGTGACACGACACTTTTCCAGAGATCTATGATTTTAACTTTCCTATCAAGAAATAGCCCTTCATGCTCTCTCTCAGCCTTTGAGGGATGGCTTTGACCACTTAATTGCTTTGTAGGAGCCATCTTTTCACAGAAAGAAAGGGTGCACACAGCACAAGCAATGAGCAAATAAGACAGGAGGTTAAACATGGTTCACCCAGCAGTGCTGTGGAGTGACTGAGGACCTGAGAAGTTGGAGGCTACAGCAGGGTGTGCCTACACACCACTTCATATGCGTGGATTCAGCAGTGCTCAGCACACAGCTAATCTAAGCTCCACTTTTTGGAACTTTCTGGAATTCTTTTCCCGAATACTTTTGATCTGTGGTTAGTTGAATTTGCAGATGCAGAATCCATGGATATGGAGGGCCAACTGTATTAACAGTTGCTTGCTTTATCTTAAGATGATATGAAACGACTATCCACCTGAACTCATCTCATTGGGTTTCCTGTATGAACCAGAGTCAACCTAAAAGAAAACGTTGCCCAGTTCTCTCTTTCTGCAACCCAGTCCTCTGGACGATCAGTGACCACTTTTGGACAATCAGCCAATGGTTTTAGAAAAACAGATGCTCCGAGAGTCAGGTGAACCATTCCAGTCGCGAGCACATTTAAATTTGCATTCCTGCCTTGAATAGCTAACAAAATTTCCTTACCCTCTGAGGGGAGATGATTAAAATATGGGCTGCAATATGTTCTCTCTGGCAAATGCAAAACGCACGCCATCCAGGCCTGGTACACTTGACTAGGCAGCTATTAGTGCATCTCTGCTAAAAATTAACTGTGTGGCTGCTTTGCAAAGTTGAATAGCGGTGTGGAGAGCGTATACTCCCGGTGCAGGTAGCAGTTTCTCCTTGAATTCTCTGCCAAAATAGGAAATTGGGCCATATGATATGTAGTCTGGTCGTAATCAAAGGTCCTGGAAACATGCTTCACTAAGACCATGTGGTACATACTGAGTGAGACACAATTCCAATGTCAAGGTAACATTGACCTGCATCTCAGTGATGAGTGCTCTCTATAACCTTGGATATTGAAATCTTAGTCTCACCATCTGGACCTGGAGACCTAATTTTCCTGAGCGGTAGATGCACTTCCTGCCCCCAAGCAACGTCACGCACACCCGTGATTTTAACTTTCGTCTTACGTTCTCCACTCTCTGATTATGTCTGTGGCTCTGCCCCAAGCTCCTGATGACGACCAGTCTAAATGCTTATCGATTTATCCTCCTGCTTATCCCACAGGTACCTCAGACTCAGCATACCTCAAAGAGGTCTTAACGTTCTCCTCATTAGTCTGCATGTCTTAGCGTCATTGGTGAAAACATCATTTTCCCTGTCATCCCAGAATTCACCTTCGACTATTTCTTCTCCCTCATCCGCCTTGACCAGTTATCACCGGGTCCTGGTGCTTCTGCTTCCTCCTCTTCTCCCTCATCTGGCCCCTCCTCCCCAACCCCTGCCTCTGCCATCATTCAAGTCTATAATCTCATGCACCTGGGCTACATGAAGAGCCACCTGCCTGGTCTTCTTCCTTCTATGTGTGTCTTCTGTACATTTTCCAGAGTGATAGCTATAAAAGGAAGGTGTACTTTCTAGACCTAAGATCCTCTGGTTACACCTGAATACACATGGAATAAGGCTCAAGCTTTTTAATATAACATATATCGCTTCTAGCTCTGGCCTCTGCCCGCCTGCCTGGCCTCATGTCCCACTGTTCCCTCCACCAGCCCTCAAAATTCCTGTCCTAGTGCTTGTACGATTCCTACCCCTCACCCCTCACAAATGCCGTGACGGCTCAAGCCCATGCACTATTGGATGTGCTCTTTCCACTATCTGGATTATCATTCTTTAAGTTCCTCCTTTATTTCATTCATTCATGTATATTTCATGCATATATTTTTGTCTATCTCATTTATTGGTAACACTGCTGTATGATATTTGACTTTTATATCTATTTTCCTTAATAAAATGTGAGCACATCAAAAATAGAGAGTATGTGCCATCCATTCATTCAACAGATATTTACTGAGCGTCTACTATCTTCTGGACACTGTTTTAATGTAAAGGATGCAACAGGGAACAAGCCGGATGAGGCCTCTGCTGTGCTTGAGCTCACATTCTCTGGGGCAGAGATTGAATATAAGTAGAAATATCCAAGAGTCATAAGTGCCCTATCAGGAATTTAAAACAATAGTGGGGAGACAACACTCTAGCTTTAGAGTGGGGGACCAAGGAAGCCTCCTCTGAGGAGGTGGCATTTAGGCTGAAGGGTGATTGGTAAGAAGGAAACCTATGGCCTGGGCTTTCTAACCAGGGGAAACGCTGTAGGACCAGAAGGAGTTTAGCAAGCCTCAGCTCCTGGCACTGCACTCAGTAGATTGGGTAGATTGAGGTCTGGCTTGAGCATTTCCAAGCTTTTGCACTGGACCAGGCTCCGGGAGGAATTTGAGGTAAGTCCAGCACATGGCCCTTACCCAGAGCTTCAATCTCATGAGAGAAATAGAACTACAGACAACGTCGAGGTACCACTGCATGAAAGGAAATGGCCCTGCATTAATGGGTGTGGTACCAACGATGTGCAGGAAGGAGTTCAGAGGAGTGGTGGTTGTGTGGGCAGGGGGGACGGGAGGGAGGCTTAGAGACCTAGCTAAGACAGTCTGCAGGGTAAAAGGACATCAGCCCATTTCAAAGGGTGCATTTCCCCCAGTTTTACTGAGATATAATTGATACGTAACACTGTGTAAGTTTAAACTGTACAACATGTTGATTTGATACAGTTACATATTGAAAAATGATTACCACCATAGCATTCGCTAACACCTCCATCATGTCATATAATTACCAACTCTTTTTTTTTTATTTTGTGGTGAGAATATCTAAAATATACTCCCTAGCTACTTTCAAGTGTGTAATACCTTATTAACTATATTCACCATGCCGTACATTAGATCCCTGGAATTTATTTATCTCCTAACCAGAAGTTTGTACCCTTCAACCAACATCTCCCCTTTTCCCTCACTCCCCAGCCCCTGGTAACGACCATTCTACTCTCTGTTTCTGTGAGTTTTGCTCTTTTAGATTCCATATATCAGTGAGATAACACCGTATGTCTTTCTCTGTCTGGCTTATCTCACTTAGCACAATGCCTTCAAGGTCCATCCATGTTATTGCAAGTGGCAGGCTTTCCTTCTTTTTTATGGCTAATATTCCACTTTATATATATTCCACATCTTCTTTCTCCATTCATCTGTTGATGGGCACTTAGGTTGTTTCCATGTCTTGGCTATTGTAAATAGTGCTGCTGTGAACATGGGGGTGCAGATATCTCTATGAGATCCTGGTTTCATTTCCTTTGGATAAATACCCAGGAGTGGGATTGGGGTGTGTTTATTTTTGATGGGAGAGGGAAGAGAGGAAGTGTCTTCCCAGCCAAAGGAACAAAGTGATAAGGGAGATTCAGGAGGAAATGATTATAAGCAGTAGAGAGGGGACGAGGGCAGAGGCGGGGCTGTGAAGGAGGGATTGGTCGGGAGTGTATGGGACTAAATGAAGGGCAGGATTTGGAGGAGGAAAGCTGGCGGAGCGAGCTGCGACCAGATGAAGGAAGGGCTGTAGATGCTTCTGTGAGCACCTGGAGGGGAGCCAGGGTCACTGAATGGGAGCCTGTCTTGAGTGAGGACTGACTTAGTGGGTGCGGCGGTGGAGGTGGCATGCAGGCTGCACTGGGGGAACGGAAGGGAGAACACCAGGTCAGAGTCACTTGCACACATTCGGGTGGGAGGGGAAGAGGCAGCGTAGCGGTGGCTGTGAGCGAGGATCAAAGTGGATGAATTCAAGGAGCATTCTGAAGGCAGAAGCATCAGAAGGATATGACGGATTGACGACAGGGGACCGCGCACAGGGAGGAATCAGTCAGGACTGCAGCGAGTTGGCTATTGGACCTGCAGGGAGTGGTGACAGACAGGAGCAACTTCGGGGTGGGAAATACAATTTGAAGGAGAATGGGCTGCCATTCACGTAGGATCCTGAGTGGGAGGGGCTGAGGTAATAACAGGATTTCCCAGAAGAGATGTTTGATGGGCAGTTGGAGATGCTGGTCCCTTTAGGTCCATGATTAGATTTGGAGAGCCAGAACCGGAAGTTAGTCCAGAAACTCAGGAATCCTGAAGAAAGATCGTAGGGAGAAAAGAACAGGAGGCCAAGCCTGCGAAAGGGGAATTCCAACAGCTGTGGTTAGAAAGAGTTCACAGTAGCTTGGTACACAAGGCCACATTTGGACCAGATCAATGTCACCTTGACTGTGGAATTAATTTTCCTTACGTTAAATGCACCGCATGGCCTCACTGGAGCAGCCACGGAGCTCTTTTGCTAGATGTCGGTTACAGATTTCTGTAGTGCACGGCTGAGCTAGGAACGTACATAAGCAAACTATTACTAAACTTCACAAAGCAGCTGGAGTTATGTATCCTGTGTCTGCGTGTGTGCGTTCCAGGTAGTACTACTGCATAGCAGCTGTCCCACACTTTGTGACTTAACACAACCGTTTTATTGTGCTCACTAATTCTATGGGTCAGGAGTTCCAGCAGGTAACAGTGGGAATGGTTGTCTCAGCTCTACAGTGTCTGGAGTCTCAGCTGGGTAGGGTCAAAATCTGGGCTCACTGGACAGCTGGACACTGGCATCTCCTGGAGGTGTCTCCACTCACATGTCGAGGCGGTGGTGTGCTGTCAGCTGGACCACAGCTGGTTCTGTTGACCACAGTGCTTCTCCAGGGCCTCTCCCTATGGCTTGGGCTTTCTCACAGCATGGCTGCTTCAAGGTATTGCACTGCTTACGTGATGGCTTAGGGTCCCAAACCGAGTATCTGAGCTAACAAGGCAGAGCTGTATGACCTCTGGTGACCTAGCCTCAGCAGTCACGCAGACTTGCTTCTGGGATCCAACAAGTCACTAAGGCTAGACTCAAAGGGAGAGGACTAGCCCTCACCTCTCGATGCAAACACGTCAACATATTTGAAGATGTGTTTAAAACCACCACAGTATGTATTCATTCTTTGTAATCTAATTTCATGGTCCTTGAGGGTCTTTTACTTGTTGAATTACTCACAACTTGTCTATGGGACTTTGCTCAGTGGAAGCATTCCATAAATATTCATTGATGGAATGGTAGGTTGATATCTGAAGAAGCCAATTTTTATTTATTTTTTCCATATTAGCAAAGGGTTGCATTAGAGTTTTCAGGTTTTCATCCAAACTCTAAATATCTGGGGAGTGACATGTGTTTAGTGCTTCTATGTTATACCTTCAGAGAATGTCCAGAGAATGTATGAGTCATGAAGAATGGCGTGACCTGCCAGATCTGTGACCTCTAAGGTTCCCGGGTTTAGTTCCCCCTGATGATTGGGAGCTAATAAAGCAATAGTGTTGCTTCCTTTACATGCTTGGTATTTGGACTCCTGATTTGTTTCTTGTCTTTATTGCCCATGTGTCAAGGTAAAAGATGGGACATAGTTTGGTGTTAGGACTGAAATGCTTTTTTTTTCCCTCTTGAGGAATGTGAGCAAAATTGAGCCGTAATGAACACGGCTGAACACGGAGGTCATTTCCCAGGGATTAATGACAGGGAGGATGTGTTCATGGCCTGAGGCTTAGTCTTCGGTCATTAACCTAGCTGCTCGTTAATATTGTCGAGGAATGCTTTATGTTGGGCCATTACAACCACTAACATATGCTGCTACAAGTCGGGGACATGAACATTACCCATGTCAACAACTATTTGTTTCCTCTCCATTCCCCACAATTACTGAGCCAGGCAGCCCTTTTAATACACACTCCGAAGGCATGAAGCACCGAGGGCAGGAAAGTTTGAAGCTTCCCTTCCCTCCTCTTCCTTTCTCTTTTCTTTTAAAAAAACTTTTATAGGGGGTAGCACTCAGACATACATTGTGGTAAAGCACGAGGATATGGGAATAGATTTATTAATACCACCTGGTCCCTGCTCTCAAGAAGTTTAGCATTTCCATTGGAAAGGTCAAAAAACAAATAATTCCAACACAGCGAGTTAATGTTATGCCAAAGAAATCGTCAACATCTGTAGAACACAGGAGCATAGAGCAGCAACCTCCGAAGGGTGCTGATGTTTCAGGTGAGTTTTGAAGGATCAGGGTTGGGAGGTGGGGAGTTCCAGGTATAGGGAAGAGTAGACACAGATGCAAGTGAAAAAGTTGTATGTTTCAGCAACCATGTGACATTTGGGTATGGGAAAAGCAAGAGGGAATGGCAGAGGTGAGGCCAAAATCCTGGCTAGGGGCACACGCAGACTGTTTTCTGAACAAGTGGTAAGGAGTTTGAACTTGAAACTTACTAACATCAAGTCATTAATGATTTTAAGCAGGGGATGACGTGCTCAGAGCTGAGATGCAGAGCTATCACTCAGGAAGTAGTACGGAGAATGGATAGAAAGGAGGAGTGACCTGAGGGGAGGGAGGCAAGAAGATATGGAGCTCATTCTGTTGACAAGTTAGCTGGACTAATGCCGGGCCAGTGGGGATGGAGGAGAGGAATGGACTCGTGGGAGACAGAGGTGGGTGGTTCGTCATGACTCCCGTTAATAAATAAACTAAATGCCTGCTCCAAGTAGCTTTAAAACGGAAACTTCTTCAGTTCATATATCACGTCCAAAGGTAAAGCTGTTGCCAGGCTCTGGTCCCACCCACTCCCACCCACTTTGATCTCTTAGCTCCGCTCTGGTCTGTGGGCTCTGCCTACAGTCTGGCTTCCCTCACATGGTCACAAGGTGGCTGCCGGCAGCACCTGTTCAAGCCCAGGTGGAGAGAGGAAACATCTCTCCTCAAAATAGGAACAGTAAATTCTTCCTTTCTTTTTGAGAGTGCCTACTCAGATCATCCACCCTCCCCAGGGGAAAGTCAAGCACCAATTGGCTTAAGCCTGGGATTCTGAACCGGCCACTAGCCAAGAGGCACGGAGTCACCCTGCTTGGCTCGGATGTATCAGTATGTACTGCTGCAGCTGGGAATGGGGTCAGTTTCCCCTGTCTCACATAAAAGGGAGGGAAGAAGGTGGGTGTGGTTGCTGCAGAGACAACCAACAGTATCTGTGACTGGAGCACAGAAAAGGACCCCTAACCCACCAGGGAAGAAGCTGGAAGAAGAGGGAGGTCAGTATGTGGACTGTAAGTTTTTTGAGAGCAGGACCTATGTCTCATTCACTTTTGATTCTTTAGCTCTTAGTTCAGTGCCTGGCACATAGTAAGTGCTCAGTAAACATTTGTTGACTGAGTAAAGGCATCTAGGAAGAGGCAGTACCTGAGCTTGAAGATACAGACCATGAAATGAAGTAGACTAAGGGTTTCAAGCAAAGTTAAAAAGAATTGGGGAAAGTAAAGAATCTTACAGTTGCATGATACCTTTCAGAGAAGTCAAGGAGTTCAGAATCACTGGCACAAATATCCAAGGCAGGGAGAGGCCAAGGGTGAGGCTCGAGAGGTAAGGAAGGACCATACTCTGCTGAGGAGCTTGGGTAATCACTTATAGAGAACGGAAGACACTTGAAAACTTTTAGGCAAGAGAATGAAATCATCCCATCTGCATTTGTATAGATCACTCTGCTAAGGAAGTGTGGCAAACGGCTGTAGGACCACGAGAAAGACATGATGAGGTGAAATCAGCAGTTGATTAGCTCTCGATTGGGTATGCTAGGCAGAGGGAAGAGTCAAGGACGACCTCAGGTCTTTATGTTGGGTGAGGAGGCAGGTGGGGATCACAGGGAGAAACCGATTTTAAAGGACTCAGGATACCTTCTTTTTGGACAGGTTCATTTCAGGAGCCAGTGAAACATTCTAGGGGAGGTGTTTAGCTCTGGTCAGATGTTATGTGTGTGAAGTTGGGGAAGAGTTCTGGTTAAGACGTGTATATTCAGAGTTGTCAGCATTCAGGGTATGGTTAGAACAACACAAACCACCTGGGGGGATATAGACTGGGTGGAGCTGTGAGCCCTGGGTGAGGCACTGAAAGGGTAGGGAGTGGAAGGAAAGGCCATAAAAGAGGCAAAGAAAGAAAGTCAGGGAGGTGGAAGGAGGTCCAAGAGCATATACTGTCTTGGATGACAGGAGAGTGGAGGGTTCCAAAAAAGACCGAGGTGTGATGATCAAGACGTAAAGTGCAGCAGAGACTAAGGAAAATAAACACTGAAACATTGGATTTGCCAATCACGATGACCTTGAGGTGAGATGCTTCATGAATGTGGTAAAATCAGAAGCCAGTTTACAAATGAATGAAGAGGAAATAGGAGGTGGGGAGAAGAGATGGTAGCCTGAGGAGTGGGAGGAAACAAGGGAGGTGTTTCAGAGATGGGGAAATCACAAGCACTGTTACAGACTCAAGGAGAGAGGCTCAGAGAGACTGCAAGATTAAAAGTGTAAGGGCTTTGGGGGGAATGTTGGCAATGCTTGCCTTCACAGTTCCAAGATGGCTGCAGCTCCAGCCATCACATCCTTCACTCCTGTGTCCAAAAGCAGAAAGAAGAGGAACAGTAAAGAGAGCTCTCCCTGTGTCTCTTAATTTCTATCAAGGAGGAAGATCTCTCCCAAAATCTCCCCTTATTTTCCTTGATCAGAACAGAGTCATTTATGTGACACGTTGCAGATTGGTTCACTCGGCCCCCTCTCATAGCCCTTCCCCAGAATGCCCTCTTAAACTATTGGCTGGGGATCTGAAACATGCATTTCCCAGCCTCCCTTGCAGCTGGGGTTCTGCATGTGATCTGGCTTCCACCAAGCTAGCTGTTTGGCACCAGACTTGGAGAAGCAAAGTGAATGAGTAGAACTGGCTGTTGCAGGTTTTCTTGCAAGCAAGATGGCAGAGTGTTAGGTTCTTTGGGACCAGCCGTTGTGGAGGTGCTGGTGTCCAGTCTCTGATGTCAGAGGTGGCGGCTGAGTGACACTCTGGGGTCTGGAGGTATGCTTTGGCATTACTCTTGGCTTGGTGGTGAATGACCTTGATCATCTGGTTTTCCCATATATTCTTTTTTTTTTTTTGTGGTACACGGGCCTCTCACTGTTGTGGTCTCTCTCGTTGCGGGGCACAGGCTCCGGACGTGCAGGCTCAGCGGCCATGGCTCACGGGCCCAGCCGCTCCGCAGCATGTGGGATCCTCCCGGACCGGGGCACGAACCCGTGTGCCCTGCATTGGCAGGTGGACTCTCAACCACTGCGCCACCAGGGAAGCCCCCATATATTCTTAAACTACCTAATACCCTGTAATAATTTCCTGTGTGCTTACACTAATTAGAGTGGATTTTGTTGTCTGCAACAGAACCTTGAACAGCACGCAAGACCACTCCAGCTGTAAGGGAGGCTGGGAAAGAGAATCACTGACTTTTCTAGGCTCTTCCAGTAGAGATGAAGGTTCAGGGTAATGGCTGTTTTGTAGGGAACCAAAAGGATCTGCCATAGATAAGCATGGACCTAGATAGGTCTGCAAATAGAACAGACTAGGTGAGTGTTTTATTTGGTAAACGCTGTTTTTAGGGGACCATCAAAATATTTAAAGTATAGCCATCATTCTATGACAATGCCTTATGTGAAAGAGCTGTTAGTACAAAAGCTAAACCTATTTCATCTCTGTTGTCATTTGTGACAACAGCCTTTGAAACACTATTCAGGCCACCATCCAAATTTGAGGGATGACAGTTACAAAATAGAATCCAGGGATGGGAAGGGAGGAAGGAAGAAAGATTGTCTTTTTAATAAATATTATAATTTTAATATGATTATGTAGACAGAAAATATGATTTTTGAAAGTCTTGGTATTTGCCATTTGAATCTTAGATCCAAATCCTTTTGACTACTAATACCATTTTTTGCAAATTAAGGTTTTTGGCTGGTTTTTAAAAATACAAATACCTTTACATGATATATGTAGCTGTTATATATATATATTTTTTACCCTCTGGAAAAAAATACATATAACCTCCCATCCTAGTTCCTTAATCCTCTAGATTATTGTGTATCCTTCCAGAAATTGTCTATACATATGCAACATCTTTCCTTGTCAGTCCCTATAGTGCTACCTCATTCTTTTTAAAGAATAAATATTGGTAATATTATATTGTATGAATGATGCGTAATTTATTTGAACAGCCCATTACTGTTGGACATGAGGCGATTTTCAATATTCTGTAATTACAGACAACCCTACAATGAAGATTCACATGCATCCATCTTTGCAGATGGCTTGAATATACTGTAGGACAAATTCCTAGATGGGGAATGCTGAATCAAGGGTATATCATTCAAAATATTTATGGATATGGTCATATTGCTGTCTTCAAAAAGGCACCATGCAAATTTGTTTTTTAAAATTACACATTCAAAGCTCTAGGTTTATAAGAACCCATCCCTGGGACTTCCCTGGTGGCACAGTGGTTAAGAATCCGCCTGCCAATGCAGGGGACCCGGGTTTGATCCCTGGTCTGGGAAGATCCCACATGCCGCGGAGCGTGAAAGCCCGTGCGCCGCAACTACTGAGCCTGTGCTCTGGAGCCCACAAGCCACAACTGCTGAGCCCGCGCGCCACAACTACTGAAGCCCATTTGCCCTAGAGCCCTCATGCCACAACTACTGAGTCCGCACACCGCAACTGCTGAAGCCTGCACGCTCTAGGGCCCACGTTCCACAACTACTGAGCCTGCATGCTGCAACTACTGAAGCCTGTGTGCCTAGAGCCTGTGCTCTGCAGCAAGAGAAGCCACCACAGTGAGAAGCCCGCGCACTGCAACGAAGAGAGCTCCTGCTCGCCACAACTAGAGAAAGCCCTTGCGAAGCCAAAAAAGAAAAAAAAAGAATCCATTCCTATCTGTTGGTACAGAATATAGGGACTACAGGAAAAGTGGGCTATTCTCCAAAGGGTATTTAGAATCTTACTGTATAAACAATTACTGCATTAAATGTCTATAAAATTCAAGTGGCAAATGAGCAGTGAATATCAATTACACATCTGTTCCATCTCAAAGGCAAATGGCCTTTTAATTTTATATCCCAAGTATTATACTCAAATTTCATCTCTTCCTCAGATTGCTCCTCTCTCTTCTTTTTTCACTGAGAAAATGGTTTATTGCATTTTTCACATATTAAATTAATTTTAACAGAAAGCACAATGGAGCTTTCTTACACATTTTAGTAAGCACATATCTTGGATTGGGATTTAATCCATTAACATATATAGGGTCCGAGTAAGTGTTTAAACACTGAGGAGTGCCATTCAAGAAAAGTTATAAGGTCCCTATCTTCAGTGATCTTACAGTCTGGGTTGAGAAGTCGACATATAAAATGTAAATGATTAAAGGCCAAATACAAAGTAGTATCTAAATGCTATAATGTGTAATTTAACTATTCATACTTAGCAATGCAAAGAAAGAAGAGGTTGCTTTGCGTGGGGGCCATCAGGGATTCTATGAGACAGATGGGTGTTGGTTTGGTTTTGAGGGGTGGGAGGGGAAATGGAAAAGCTCTCCCCAAAGAAATGGGGAGCAGGGTGTGATTGCCATGAGCCAGTGGAACTGAATGAGGGCTGGGTTTGGGTGGATGAGGTGGGATGTCGTAACAAAAGGCCTTGCTTGTTGGTAGGAATATATAGGAAATAATAGAAACTGAGTGTGATCCACTGGAAGGAGCCTTTGGGAGAAAGATGTGTAGTGTGTGCAGAATGGTCCCCGAGAAACAAAGTGGCTTGTGGTCTGGGCTCGCACACTCAGCCACTTGAATCTGAAGTGGACCCTTCTTAGTGTCCCACATATAAATGCCATCCTTCTTTGTTCCAGCACTTGGTGAATTTATCTAAATTTGTCCAACAGCCTTTAGAGAATGTGAGAGCTGTTTTCGAGGACCTGATGTTCAAGAAAAGATTAAAGACGGGGACCAGTGGTGGGAGAAGAAGATGGAAGCTGGGCGGTGTTCCAGGCATTCAGCTAAAAAGGGGCTGAGCTGGTGGTGCACGGGTGGGAGATGGACAGTGCGGGTGAAACTCAGAGGAAGAGCAAAGCCAGAAGCCGCTGGCCTTGGTGCCACAAGCAGGTGAGGGGCAAGTCTATTCAGTAGCCCAGTAAGTATTTACTGCCGGTCTGCTGTGTTCAAACGCCATGCTAGATGCTAGAGGGCAGTAAAAGCTGACCAAGAGAGCTTGAAGGAGCTATACATTGTGTGCGTAGAGAAAGAAACAGGCCAAATAAGGTGAGAATGCAGGAGAGGTATCAACAAAATGCTGCAGAGATTCAAGGAAGAAAAGATCCCAGGTGGCTAGGGGTCAGGGGGACATCCGAGGTGGTGGCCCTTGAGGACACACTGGAATTCAGCTTGTACGGTTGAAGAAGAGGGTCTGGGAGAGCAGCTGCCCAGAAAAAATAAGCAAGAACAAAGGAAATCACGCGAAACAGCGGTGCACCCTGCCACTGATGCACTGGAAGGGTAACCAGTCGTCTGGGGGGCTACACAGATGGAGGACGGGGCGCGGGCAAGGGAGCGCTAGGGAATCAGGCCAGAAAGGGATCTTCTTTCAAGCTCTGAATTTGAGGCTGAGGAGTTTCTTTTGAACTAGGTAATGAGGATCCACTACAGATTTGTGAGCAGGGACGGGTGGGGAGGTGTTCACGGGGAGGGGCCATGGTGGTGAACCGATGAATTGGGAATGGTCACAGGAGTTCTGGAGGACATGAATAGCCTGAGTGGTGGAAGTGGTGTCCCCCCAGTTGGACAGGGAGTCAGGAACAAGGACCAGAGTGGCTGGAGTCTGAAATGCCCACTCAGCCAATCCCTAGTGACAGTAGACCTTGGGCCACCTTGGAGGTTCTCAGAACTTTAGATAACCCAAGAACCACCTTGGAAGTTTGTTCCAAATTCAAGTTCCAGAGCCACAACCTCCAAGACTAATTCTTTACTTCTGGCATGGCTCCATGAATGAGTGGTCTGTAAAAAGCACTCCAGATGATTCTGTTTCAGGTGGCCCGAGAAGCACACGTTGAGAACTTCTCTGTTCCCTAAATGTGTATGTGAACTGACTGTGGTTTCAGTGCAGGCTTGCATAAAGCATTTTCCCCACCAAGGAGGAAGGGGATGGAAGGAAAGGAAAATGTCAAAGAGGAAATACCACTGAATCCTTGAATAGCTCTTCAGATACATTAAAAAAGTTGGCATCTGCTCATTGAATTTTCACAGTTCTTCCCAATATTAGCTGACTTATAGACAATGTCTTATAAGATGATTAATCAAAGGGTGATTTGATAGGTTGCATTTTCAGTTTTTGTGAAAATGATTTGTCTGGTTCCTTCAATCCCAACCTGATTTTGTCAGTACCGTGTAATTATGGGGTGGTGGTTTTTTGCCTGTCTCTGCTGGGAAGACACCAGTCCATCAGGGTGGTATTTCGTAACAACGGCAGCGATGGTCATGAACATGCTCCCATCAGTGCTTGAACCTTTTTAAAGAGCGTGCTTATCTTTCAACCTGAAAGAGGCACAGTAACTACTCAGAGATGAAAGATATTTGCAGGGAGAGAAAAACCTTTGAATTTCTAAAAGAGGTAGCTATTTCATACGAAAGCCGAGCTATATTTCTCCCTCAATCTGCTCCTGCATAATTTTATCCGACTTTTCTAATTATGGTAACAGAACAAGAAAAATCCAGACTGCTGTTCACATTCTCACTACTTTCCTCAAGGGGAAAAAAAAAATTGGTAGTCAGTATCTATGCCAAAGAAAGGGAAACAAAGACAGCGTGTAAATTTTCTTTGTGTGAGTTATCCTTGGCATGTTTCTCCCTCTTCTCTTCCCAAAGTCATTTAAAAGAGTGTCACTTAAGACCAATTAAAAGGATTTGGATGAGAAACTTAGAGTTTATAGTTGGTGTCAATCAATAGTACAGTTTGTCCATCAGTAGACTCTGAAATGCTCTTCAAAAATGACTACATTTAACTGTGGCTAAATGATTAGAAAATGAAATTTCATTGAGCAAGGTCTCCTTTGTTTGAAAGACTGAGCTTCAGAGCACTGAAAATCAGTTTCTTTTTGTTTGTTTGTGTCAAAGGCTTTCGATTGGGTAAGGAGAAACTGATGTATCTTAGATACATTCCAACACAAAGGTTTTGCCACTGACTTTCAATACATGCCTTGTGATGAATCCTGTGGGGAAAGGAAGCGAGAAATTGGGAATCAGGACCCCGGTAAAGACTAGGAAGCAGGACTAGAGTCGGTTCTAAAATGAAGGCAAATATGTCTTTCTCACCCAGAGAGTATGTTTAAACTTAAAGCTCTGTTAAGACTAATTCCTTTTCTTCTCTGGAGTTTGGGAAAGCAAATAAATGTTGCTAAACAAAAACTGTCCATGGAATCTTCCCACTGTTTTCTCCTGTTTCTGAAAGAACCTCAGTGGAGTTGATGATCCCTGTCACAAAAGATGTCGCTCTGGGCAGGGAATACTTTTTTGTTTCTTCCCTTTTGGTTTTCTTCTGCAGTTACCTGAACAGTGTAGCTGGTGAGAGAGGTGTTTTCTCACCCTCAACAGGAGGGACAGTGGGTAGGTTAGTAGTTCTGGCTCTGGAAGATGTGGAATTAAAAGGAGAAGAAACAGGTTTAGCGTTTGCATTTCAAGATAATCTTTTAAAAGCGTTGTGTAAATGTCACTACTGGCAACCTCAAACCAGACCAAGTAGAACGTGTCATGTGATCATGTTCTTTTTCTTTTCATGACTCATTTTTGGGGAGAGTGATTTCTCAGTTGGGGACGTTCCCCTTGATTAGTATTGATATATGTATTAGTCAGTATAGTGGGCTGTCATAACAAAATACTACAGACTGGGTGGCTTAAACAACAGACATTTATTTCTCACAGTTCTGGAGGCCAGGCATTCAGGATCAGGGTGCTGTCCAGTTGGATTTCTGGCGTGAGCTCTCTTCTGAGCTTGCGGGTGGTGTTACCAAACCAAACTTGGGTCTGCTCGCCCACATGCAGTAAAGCCAGTCTACTGACACCGGGTTATGGTGAAGGAAGGTACAGCATTTATTGCAGGGTACCAAGCAAGGAGAACAAACAGGCAGCTCAAGCTCCAAAGATCCGAGCTCCCCGATGGCTTTCAGAGAAGGGGTTTTAAAGGCCGTGTGAGGGAGGGCTGTAGGGTGTGGGGTCAGCCCATGCACCGTTTTCAGATTGGTTGGCATCAAGGTGAAGTTCCAAGTAGTCTAGGGTCTGTGTTCCTGCAGTCATCCGTTTTCATCTGGTGGAGGTCTGCTTCCTGTAAAAACAACTTAGGAATGTGTGTCAGGCCTTTATCTCTATCCTTCAGGGAAATGGGAGCTCGGTGATTCTGTGCTGTGGCAGAATTATAGTCTAAATTGTTACCAGTTCTCCAGCCCAACCGCTCTTCTTTGTTTCTACATCTTCACATTCCTAATCATTAACTCTTGAGTCAGCCTTTTGAGACTCAAGGGAGGCCTGGGAGGCTAAAGCAAAAGCCTTTTACTTCAAAGGACAGGTACACAGGGGCTTGTATACGGCTTCATTGGCAGCCTTCTCACTGGGTCCTCCCATGCCAAAGAGAGCAAGAGAGTTCTTAGTGTCTCCTCCTCTTATAAGTACACCAGTCCCCTCAGATTAGGGCCCTGCCATTATGACCTCATTTCACCTTGATTACTTCCATAAAGGCCCTATTTCCAAATATTGTCACATTGGGGGTTAAGGCTTCAACATATACAATTTGGAGGAACACAAGCATTCAGTCCATTAAAACTGGTTGACATAGCTTCATGCAAAGCCTAGCCCTTTCTGGGGTGTTGCTTTTCCCTTCTAATTGTCTCGGATTCATCCTTGGCTTTAAATTAATAGCTTTATTAATGTGTGTTTTGTTTCTAGTGACAAACGCAAACGCAAATGTGTTATCAAAGAGAAGTATCGGAAGTCAGAAACTGAGAATCAAAGAGAATTGATAAACAGTATTAATGGCTGATAAGTGTGAATAGATCCCTAAGATAGCAGAAGTATTTGACTTTTATCAACACTGCTGCTTTTCAGCTCTTGCATTTTCCTGGCTCCTATACTAATCACGGGAGTAGAGCCTTTTGGAGGCTAAAAACAAATTTTTATAGGCTCTTGACTTTGCTAAATGTTATCAGATATTGTCCCTGGTCCCCCTGTCCCCCTCCTCACCATGCCCCCCACCAAAGTTTCAGATGTATAAAGTCATAGCTTTTGAACGATGGACAAGCCATTTTACCCTTTTCAAGAGCTGGAGAAATTGAAAATAAAAATTTTAACCACTGCACCTTAAACAGAACGCTTCACTGAATATTTACTAAGCTGTTACATCTACATTTCTTCTTCTTACTTTTTTTGTAGCATATGCATTTCCCTCAGAGGGGCATGGGGTTCCTATTATGGACCTACATCAGAATATCAGAACTGATTCCCGTACTTCTTCTCCATGGAGAAAATGAGCAGATGTCTGGTGGGGAGTCTCTGTACCTCTCTATCCACATCCTGAAATTCAGAATTGTTTGGGTATTACTGCTGCCTGCTGTTATGACATCCATAACCTTGAAATGGAACGTTGGATCTTTCTAATGGCATCTCAGTTTGTTCAGCTGTTCACTGCATTCTCAGTATTAACTAGCTACTGTTGCAGGAGACTGCAACTTAGAGCAGTCTCCTGGCTTCTCTTGGGTAAACGTTTACTTTCCCACCAGGATGGTACTGATGACCTCTCAGTGTTGGGAGAGGGTATTTCTCAACTCCTTCCCCTCATTTCCGTTTTGAACTTGGCTCATTTTAATTTTCACTCTCCTACTTGAAACGTGTATATAATTCCCTTCAGGAAAAAAATTTTATGTTTTTCATACAACAGTTGCTTTCTGTGATCTCACTCTCGGTATAATGGTTATGAACCAGATATTTATGAAGGCGCAGCTAACCACCAAAGGGAACCAATAGAGAAAACATCTGGTACACAAGATTGCCACGATTATGAGCTGTATTATCTTATTACTAGCATTAAACTCTATGAAGATGTTTCCTTGGATTGACATGTATGTGGGTTCTTATACATGTTATACTGTGCTGGAGACTCAAGTGTTTTTAATGGGAAAAGGTACAAACCATATTACTTAAAATGCTTTTTTTCAGCAATTTCCCATGTGCAGTATTGCTATTTTGAAGGATTTTATAATTTGAGGTGAGTTTATAGGACATATGACTCTCCTTGAGGCACATGTATATCTGGGGAAAATGTGAAGAATAGAACCTGGCAGAAAGGTTAAAGACAGAACACAGAGTCTCTTGAGCATTTTCACAGACCTAAAAATCTTTCCCTAACTTTTATCACACCAACCAAGAACAGGTATATGCTCTTAACAAGTGTTGGTGGCTGAAAGAAGGATAATATCATCCGTATTGATCTGGGTTCCCCTGAGGCCAGGATTTGAGCACAGGTTGTTTATTTAGGATGTGATCCAAGGAAATGCTTGTAGGGAAGTAGGGATGTGGGTCAGGGAAAGAAAGGAAGCCAGAATAGGAGGCATCATCAAACTAATTTCCGCTGTGGGCATGAGTCACTCAATCCGGAAACTCTTGGAGAAGTGGAGAAATGCCTCAGACTTATCCCAGCACAGGGGAGAGGCAGCTGGGGTATTTATCCAGCAGCCCTCCATCTGCCACTTGCTGCAGACTGCTCTGGGGCCATTCATTCTCCATCACTTCTGATTTGGCACTTCCCATGTGCTCTGAGATGAAAGAGGGTTCTCCCACTGCCAGGCAAAATGTCCTCAGGCAGAGTTTTTAAGCAGTGATTGAGGAAGGGATATGAGGGGGCATGGGGAGTGCCCACCATAGTGTCAGTGGACAGAACAGCCACTCTGGCTTAGCTGGAATCGACATGATTCAAGCAGTCTTCCATCTAACTTCCATCTAAACTAAGACTGCCACCCATGAGTAGTAAATAATGAGATGCTATCTATAAATGCTGAGAGTGAGATGATCTATTTTTATTGAACCTATTGCTCTCAGCATCACTGATCAATAGGGAAATGCAAATCAAAACCACAATGAGATATGACCTCATATACATTAAGGTGGCTACTATCAAGAAAGAAAGGAAGAAACCCAGAAGATAACAAGCATTGGTGAGACTGTGGAGGAATTGGAACCTTTGTGCACTGTTGATGGGAGTGCAGAATGCCGCAGCCGCTGTGGAAAGTAGTATGGCAGCTCCTCAAAAAACTGAAAATAGAATTACCATATGATCCAGCAATTCTGTTTCTAAACATATACCCAGAAGGATTGAAAGCAAGGTCTCAAGGAGTTATGCTTTCACCTATGTTCATAGCAGCTTATCTGTAATAGCCAAAAGGTGGAAGCAACTCGTGTCCATTGACAGAATAATGGATAAACAATGTGGTATATCTGTAGAATGGAATATTATTCCACTTTAAAAATGAAGCACGTTCAGACACACGCTACAACATGGATGAAACTTGGAGACATTACGCTAAAGGAAATGAGCCAGTCACAAAGGGGCAGATGCTGTATGATTGTACATATAGAATCATATGTAGAATGGTTATGTGTATCGAGAGTAGTTAAGTTGCACAGAGAAAGTAGAATGATGGGGGTCAGAGGTCGAGGGGAGAGGGAGTGAGGAAAGAAAAAAAAATCTGCTGCTGCAACTTTGTTCTTCTGCTTCTTTTTACTTTTAAGTCTCAGATCCCTTCCTTCTGGCTGTAGATGCTGCCTGTGTCAGCCCTTGTCTCCACTCCCCAGCTCAGCACAGCTGAGTTCACTGACTGCCCACGTGTGCAAGCTCAGACCTGCCCGAGAGTCCTGACCCTCTGGAGAAGAGCTCGATGGATATCAGTGTTTTCTCCTTCTGTCCAGTGGGTCCCAGATAGATGCACACTTCCCAGCCCAAGGACCTAGCAGCCAAGTTGCAGTTACTAAGCACCCACTTGGGGCTCTTCTCCAAATAATGTGTGTGCTGCCAGGCCCTAGTGTCCACAGTCCACCAACGAGCAGCATTAGCGTCACCAGGGGACTTGTTAGAAATGCAGAATCTGGGGTCTCACCCTGACCTACGGAGTCACAATCTGCGTTTTGACAAGAAGCCCCAGTATCCTTTGCACATTAATATTGGAGAAGCAGCTGGATAAACTCCAGAGCAACGTTTCTCACCCTGGATGTACATTAAAATCGTGGATATGATTATGGATAAGCTTTTTAAAAATTGCCAATACTCTGAAATTCTAATTGTGTTGCCTTGGGATAGAGCGTAATAATTGTTCAGTCATTTACTGAACAATTATTATGTGCCAAGCACTGTTCTAAGAAGTTCATATGTGTTAACTAATTTAAGCCTCACAAAACCCCTATAAGGCAGGCCCTATTATTATCACCATTATGCATTGAAAGCACAGAGAAGGTCAGTAACTTGCTCAAGGTCACACAGCTGGTCCATGGCAGAGTTGGAATCTGGAGTCTGACTCCAAAGCTCACGTTCTTCACCATTCTGCTATTTTTGAATAAAGTTCCTTTAATGCAAAGTGAGAAGGCCTCCGTGAATACAGGAGGGCAGGGCAGATCGAACTTACATTGTGTAAGTTCAAGGCAGAATACAATCCATGCAGGGCAGATTTCACTGTGAAGCTCACTCGCTGAATTCAGCTTGACTCTGCATAGCATATGAGTTTGATTTTTTAACACTTACAAGTTGCCCCTTACCCCCACCCGCAGGCCAGCCAGTTCAGCCTCTGGTGGTCGGAATTTATCATTGCCCTAGAACTGGCTTCAGGCAAGTTGGAAGAAAGAATTCTGGAGAAAACCAGCATGTAAAGAGCGGACTAAAGGGGATGAAAAATGCAGGAAGGGACTTTGGAAGAAAGACCATCTGATGCACTATGTAAAAATCAAAGCTTTCCCACTTCAGTGAGGTCTGTTCCGTAGCCACCTGGACTTGCAGGCCACAGTTTCTCAGTTCTTTTTCCCACATCCATTTGGAAAACTCCCCTGGGAATTATTCTCCTCTCTCAAGCCTTTTCTAACTGACTTCCTTGGGTCAGTTGATGCCCTGCAGTCATGACTCACTGAGTTCCTTTAACCTGTACCCATTCAGGGTTCTACCTGTTTCTTCTCCAGGCAATTTCTCTTTGCCTTTTTAAAAGCACAGGCTCAATTCCCCATTCTTGAATCTCATTATCAATTTTGCTCTCTGTAGATCTTTTCTGATTCATTATAAATTTAGCATTTCTAAAGCCTACCATTACATTGGAAAACATGTTTTCTTATAGGAAAATAAGAACTACACATAGTGTGTAGTTGTATTCATAGCTCTTGAAAGAAGATAATGTAAAAAAAAAAACCAAAAAACAAAAAAAGGCAGCAGCATTCACTAGGCACTGAGTGTTTTTTTGTAATAGCCAATATTCAGTCAATTGAGTAAAAGAGTGAGGCTTGGGGATTTATACAAAAAGCGATTTTGCTATTAAGAGCAAATTGGCCCAGTGCTGAAAGTAAAATGTCCTGCCCTCTGCCCAGGAAACTTTTGCTCTTTTAGCACCTGAGATGGGAACAGTTCCCACAGGAGACCATTCCATTCCACCAATTCCAAGTTTGAGGTGTTCCCCAAACCACCTTTAGTTTCGATAATTCTCTAGAAGGACTCACAGAACTCACTGAAAGCTGTTATACTTACAGTTATGGTTTATTACAGTGAGAGGATTCAGATTAAAACCAGCCAAGGGAGGAAGCACTAAGGGCAGAGTCCAGGAAAGTTACTAGATGTGGAGCTTCCATTGTCCTTTTTTTTTCTCCAGCTGTAATGAGATATAATAGATATATAACATTGTGTAAGTTCAAGGTGTACAGTGTGTTGCTTTCATACATGTATATGAGTTGCAAATTATTACCAACATAGCGTTAGTTAACACTTCCATCCTGTCACATAATTACATTTTGTATGTGTGTGGTGGTAAATTCAACATCTACGCTCTCAGTAACATTCAAGTATATAATACAATATTATTAGCTATAGTCACCATGCTGAACATTAGATCCCCAGAACTTGTTAATCTTATAACTGGAAACTTATACCCTTTGATCAATATCTCCCCATTTCCACCCACCTCCCAAACCCTTGTAACCACCAATCTACTCTCTGTTTCTATGAGTTCAGCTTTTTAAAGATTTCACGTATAAGTGATACCGTATAGTATTTGTCTTTCTCTGTCTGACTTATTTCACATAGCATAGTGCCCTCGAGATTCTTCCAAGTTGTCACAAATGGTAGGATTTCCTTCTTTCTCATGGCTGAATAATATTCCATCGTATGTATACATATACCACATCTTTTTTATCCATTCATCCATTGATGGACACTTAGGTTGCCTCCACTGTCTTGGCCATTGTGAATAATGCTGCAGTGAGCGTGGAGATGCAGATATCTCTATGGGAACCTGATTTCACTTCCTTTGGATATGTACTCAGAAGTGGGATTGTTGGATAATATTCCATTGTCCTTTCTGTGGAGTTGGGGCACATGTTACTTTCCTGGTATAGATGTTTGGCAACCTGCACGGAGTATTGCCAACCAAAAAAGCTCACCCAAGCCTTTGGTGTCCAGAATTTTCACTGAGGTTCAATCGTATACCTCCCACATGGCTGACATTCAGTCTCCAAGCCTTCCAGAGGTAGAATTAATGCAATGTGGTCCAAAGCCCCCATCATAAATCATACTGTTAGACTGTCCAGTGACCAAAGCCCCCAGGCAAACTAAGACATTCCTATCAAGCGTCATGTTCTGAGGGCCCAGAGATCACCTCCCAGTATCTGAGGCAAAGGTGAGACCCCTTTGGGTAAAAATTCTTCAGTACACAGCCCCCTCACCTCCTCCTTAAGGCCTCAGTCTTACTGCCCTTTCTTTAGGGCAGCTTTTCTTTTACCTCAGGGCTGTCCTTTTGTGGTCTCATACACACCACATTCTTTTCCTTCATAATATTTCACACCATCTTACATCAGTGATTTCAGAAAGTATCACATGAATCTCTATTTCCCTTATTGGATTATGCATCTTGTGAGGGCAGGGATTGAGCCTGCCTTGGTCACCCATACAGGCCCAGATGTTAGCACAGTGCTGGACTCATAAAATTACCTAAGAAACAAATAAGTAGAGATCAGGGCCTGGAATTAAAAAAAAAATACTTGGAGACAGGCTAACCACTTATGTGATCTTGGACAGGTGAATAAAAGACAATGTTTATACAGCGCTTGACTCAGGGACTGGCACGGTGGTACTTGGGTTAATCCTCCATGTCTCCAAGCCTGTTCTTTTGTGTAATTGAGAATTGACTCTGGGGTAGAATTCAGCAGTTCATTGTCACAAATGAGAGACTTGGGGATGATCAGAAGGCTGGAGAGACATGGAAGGACCTTGAATTTTGTGCTTTGCTAAGGAAATGCATCCCACTTGGAAAGAGGGAAACCAGAGCTTTTATACATTCACCAACCTTGTCAAGTAGATCTTTCTGGATTACATCACACAGGGTGGGTATCTAGCTAGGTTCCTTTCTGAATTCTGGGGCATGATTTGTTCCTTGGGAGATCCTTCTAGAGCCTTCCCTGTGTGCTTCCACTTTCTTGCCTTCCTCTTGGCCATGCTTCCTTGTGCTGTCCTGAGCAGAAAGTCCACCCATTCTGTGATGGCTTTGCTTTCTTTCTCCTCCGCACCCACAGCCTCCTCCTCCCTTGGCCTCAGCTTAGCCAAACCACACATACTGAATTCTTCCAGTCTTTCCTGACAGATCAGTCCTTCTCATACCTTAATTACACATGTGACTCTCCTCCAAATTCCCTTCAGGCTCTTGGTTCTTTTCTGGCCGTTGACGTGTCTTGTCTAAAGCAGCTCATGCCATTCTCGGGAGGTGGACATTGGTGCTTATGGCCAGGACCCCACAAGGACAGATGAGGGGGTGACTGGAGTTGGGGAGGTAAGGTGACCTGCAGGAGTGGAGGTTAGGGTGACTCTCACCTTAAATTCTGGCTCTCACACTTAATAGCTGTGTGACACTGGGCAATAATCAACCTCTTCAGCCACCTAGCTTGAAAAATGGGGTGAAAATAATACTTATATTGACTGGGTTCTTATAAATACCAAGTGAAGTTCTGGGCCATAACAAGAACTTCTTCATGGGGGCCTTTGTTATTATTAGCAGCCGTCAGCTTGCCCTCCCTCCTCCCCACGGCTCACTACCCATTAGCTTCTCCACTGGCCAGCCATATGCCTACAAATCAGTGTAGTCCTTCAGGATAAGGTTCTGCTGCTAAAAGGTCATGGTTAGAATGCACCTGGAGTAAGGCATAAGCAGAGAAGAGGAGGCCATTCCTTTCCACAGAAACTTTGGCAGGAAGTTGTCTACCAGAACAGAATGGATTACAGGTTCCTTAGCTTAGGAGTTTTGTCACCTTGTGTCTGGACTACAGGAATCGCTTCTGGACAGATGTCCTTGTTTCTACAAGGCTGAACAAATGTCTGGTTTCCCAAGACTGTCCCAGTTTAAGCACTGAAAGTCCTACCACCCTGGAGACTGGGCGGATGGGAGCAGTAGGTCATCCTACAGAGAATATGCCCCTTTTCCCAAATACCTTAGATAATTCCCTCCTAAAACTGAACTCGGCACACCCCCTTATCATCCGAACAACCCAGGCTTCCCCTTGTTCAGTCGGGCAGTTGTAGCCTTTCCCAGTATGGTCCCAGCTTGCTTCCCAGCCTCATGCGAATGTCCTCATGCCCACAAATAACACAAATACAGCCAATCAGAGAATAGTTTATCCCCAGTTTTGAGTGGTTCCAATAATGTCCTTAAACCTGGTGTACTTCCCCAATTTATGTTCCTTGTCTGATTCATGTAGGCATTTGAGCTTGGCAGTTATGATATAGTGCAGGGGTTGGCCTGCCTTCTCTTAACCCACCTGCTCCTATCCACTACTACCTGAAGGCAAGAAAACACAGATGGCAAACAAACAAAATCAGGAAATCAAAGCATGAAATAAAATGAGAACTTTAGTAAAAAAAAAAAAAAAAATAGAAACCATAAAAATGGACCAAACAGAAATATTGTGTCCCACAGAGCCTAAAATATTTAGGGCTTTGTGGGACATAAGTTTACTGTTGCAGCAACTCTATTCTGTCTCGGTGGCGTGACAGCAATCTTAGCTAATATGTGAATGAGTGACTGTGCCTGTGTTTTAATAAAACTTTATTTATAAAAACAGGCATTGGGTTGGGCTTGGCCCTTGGTGCATACTAGTTCCTGATGCAGTTTCTCTCTCTCACTTGAGAGATGAGGAAACCAGAGAGATAACATCCGTTACTAGTTTGTAGCAGAATCGACACTAAGATCTCAGCGTTTTAGATCTCAAGAGCCCAACACAAATACTTCTACTTCGTGTCATCATTCATCCGCTACTGGTCAGCCTCCCTCCTGGGCTGTAATCCTGCCCTGCTGGACGCAGTGATATGATTGGAGCTGTAGGAATAAGGGTGGAAGGTACAGGTGGTGGAGCTTGTTCAAGCCTATGGTAAGGTGATCCTTCTCCCCTGGTGGTCTATAACAGCTTGACACGCATGTACCTTAGGAGTGGTGTATCCTTCACTGCATTCTTCACTCTTGCTCTGAGTATGATTTCTTAAAATGGAAGTCTGAATGATTTGCATCGTCTTCTTTATATCCTCTTTTCTAAGGAAGAAAATTTAGAAAAATAGCATCTGAAAAGAGCCTGTGGAGAGCTGGGGTTCTCTGGATCTGGTGGAACTGTAGCTGGTGGAGTTAAGGGGGAGATGACAACTAGGTTTCCTCTTGTGGGATATTTCTGTTCAGTTGTTCCAGGATGCCTGCAGCTCTGTGATAAGAAGAACTATGGAGTATTCAGGCTCAGAGAGAGACAGAGAGACAGAGAGCTCTGTGGTTGACCAATTATGTCTGCCCGTGGCACAGAAATAAGGCAGGGGGCATCCAGGCTACGTATTTCCACCATTAATTTTAGGACAGGAAGATAATCGGGAAGACAGAGTTGCATTAGCTTTCTTCTCCCTTGCTGTTCCTCTCTGGGACAGTCATGAAGACAAAGCTGTTTGGCATTGGGCATTTGGTCTCTCTTCTTCTCATGTGGTCTCCACATTAGCATTTTATGTTAATGAGCAGCTAGAGCTACTAACCCATTTGGCTGGTATGTCTGCGATCCTCTGAATGTGACAGGTGATGTAGGGAGATGGATCTCGCTGATACCCGAGGGCAGCTGGAGGCTGATAACAAATGCTTGGGGATCAGAAAAGTGGCTTCTGGATGGCCTAAGCCTGACAAAGCAAGGGCAGGAAGGCCTTTCTGAGAAGATGGCAAACAGGATGCGGGGAAGCAGAGATTTCCTGCCGCAGGTCAAAGGACATGCTGCACCCACATCTTGGAGCAAGAGACTAAGTAAGATCGGTTCTTTCTCTTGAGCACCAGCCCCTGTTTTTCAGTCTGCATGTTCCTGCCTGTGAGTAGCCTAGTCAGGTCAGGCCAGAATTTTATTGCTTTGGCCAAAGGCCTTCACAGGAAATATCCTCACCCAGCAAGTGTTTATGACTTTGTGTACATCACTGGGTCCTTGGCTTCATTTTTCTTCTGGTGGGAGCAGGCTGTGAGTTATGACTACAGTAGTTGCCCTGTCATGCCAGGTGACTCACTTTTGCATTTTATCTTATAGCCATAAAGACACTTCTTGTTAAGTAATTAAAAAGATAGAAACAGTCATTGGGAAGAAATTTTCTTAGCGAAGTGCTTAGGCAAAGAGAACTGTATCATGCCTCACCATTTCCAAAAGGATTGATTTTTCATTATGTTTATTTCAGACAGGTTTAGACTGCTGCATCCTGTTTTCTGAAACTATTTTTGAGATAATAGAGCTTTTCAAAAGCTTATGCTATTGGATTTATGTAATTTTAGTATTTGCAGAAGCTTTTGACATTAAGCAGTAAATTTTATTCTTTAAAATGCATATTAAACTAAAATTTCTCTATTTCCTGCCCACCCCCCTCTCCCAGACTTCTTGTAAGGGAAGGCTGTCCATCCATAGCCCCTGACGCAGGCTTATTTTATATGCTGTACCCCCTCCCCATCTCCTGTCACCCAGGCACATTGGACAAGGGGTAGCCCAGAATTTAGACAGTGCCTTTGACCTATGACCCTGATGGGCCTCCCACAAAATGTGATCTGGGTGCAGCAGATTCCTTCGTCTGGAACTGGGAAGAATGGAGAGACTGAGGCAGCAGAAACTGACCTAGAAAGTTCAAGAAATGTATGGGGTCAGAGAAGCTACAATGGGCTTATTCTTTGTACCTCGAAAAGCAAAACAGAAATGAAGTTAGTCTTTATTTTCCTCTTGATGTATGGTTTCTGAATCACTTGACTTTTTAGCAAATTAGAGCTTCCCAGTGAATTAGATCTTTGGTGGAAGTTAGTGTTTCAGCAGCTGTGGTAAATCCTAGAGTAGACTAGGGCGTCTAGTCTAGGGAAATGTGGCCTAAAGCCATCTCAATGGGCTCAGCCCTTCAGGTAACCTGGAAGGGTCACGTCATGTTGATGAGGGGCTCTCATCATCTCTTCCGCTCCATGTAAACTGGTCCCAAAGCCCAAGTTTATAGAGGCCAACCCTCCTCAGAGTCACTACTACTTTATGGAGGGAGAGAATTAATCTCATTAGAGGCAGACCTTGGAGATACTAGTGTTTGGTTCCGAACCACCGCCATAAAGTGAATATCGCAATAAAACAAGTCTCGCGAATTTTGTTTGTTTCCCAGTACATGTAAAAGTTATGTTTACACTGTACTGCAGTCTATTAAGTGTGCACTAGCATTAAGTCTAAAAAAAAGTATGTACCTTAATTTAAAAATACGTTATTGCTAAAAAATGCTCCCCATCATCTGAGCCTTCAGGGAGTAGTAACAGTAACATCAAAGATCTCTGATTACAGATCACCCTAACAGGTATAATCATAATGAAAAAGTTTGAAATATTACGAGAATTATCAAAATGTGACTCAGCGACACGACGTGAGCAAATGGCGCCTGTAGACTTGCTTGATGCAGGGTTGCCGCAAACGTAGACAATTTGTAAAAATTGCAGTACCTGCAAAGCGCGATAAAACAAGGTCTGCCAGAACTAAAAATGCTTTGTCTTTGTCTGACTCTAGTTTCCCCATTGACAAAAAGTGGAGACCCCGGTTTACCCCATCCCCATGTTGCTAGGGTAGATAGAGAGTTAATGTGAGACCCTGAAGTAGATGTGCTGAGTGATGCAGAGGGCAGATGCTATGCAAATGAGGGACGGAATAATGGCCGAGCTCAGCACACCTGAGCCCGTCGTAACCTCTGCGTGGCCTTCTTGGAGATAAGATGGGAGCTGATATTTAATCAAGCCTGTGTTTTTTAGGAGACTGTGGTGGGGAATCGTGCCAAGCAGATTTAGGCTTCGGTGACCTTTCTTTGCCATTACAAATAGTGTCAGTAGGTTAACGCGATGCAGGATGTACTCACTGTGGTAGAGAAAAAACCTTTATGCCTTTATTAGGCTTTTTTGGGAAAGATACTAAAGGCCTCCATTTCACTGGTTTGTCCATTTGATTCTGCCTGAATTTGGGGCCAGGTTTCACTATGGTTGAAGGGACCGTGGTAATCATGCCTCTATCGAGGGTCAATGAGCTACGGATTGCGGTACTTGGCAGGGATACTGCATTTACTGCAGAGCCACAGGCAAGGCCTTATTATTTTATCTGGAGGACACCTAATACTTGTGCTTGTCCCTTTTTTATTAGTCCACGCCATTTGAACTTCTGGTCCTCAGGGTCCTGACTTTTAGCATCACGGATGGGTTAAAGCAAAGATTGCCTGTTTTTAAATTAAAACGTAGGAGATAGGTCATACATACGAAAGAATATATAAAAATGTATGTCCATTCTAAAGAAGAAGAATGAAATAAACATCAGTGTATACTTCAGTCTGAATGGGTAACAGAATACCAACAGCACTTAGAAGTCCTGGGTCCCCTCCCTTCTGCACCCTCTCCCACCCCACGTGGAGGTACCAACCTGCATTTTATGTTAATTGTTCCATTGATTTTCTCAGTGGTTGCACTGTGTCACTATCCCCAAACAATACATTTATTTTGGCCTGTTTTTGAATGTTATAGAGATGAAGTTATCCTGTATATATTCTTCTCTGGATTTCTTCTTTAACTTGACAGCATCTTTGAGATTCCTTCACGCGGATATAATGTTTAATTATGAATATGCCATCATTTATTTATCCATTAGACTGTTGATGAGCATCTGGATTGTTTCTAGATTTTTGCTAGGATGACAGTGTTGCATGAACATTCTTTTTTTTCTTTTTTTTTTTTTTTTTTGCGGTACGTGGGCCTCTCACTGTTGTGGCCTCTCCCGTTGCGGAGCACAGGCTCTGGACGCGCAGGCTCAGCGACCATGGCTCACGAGCCCAGCCGCTCCGCGGCATGTGGGATCTTCCTGGATCGGGGCACGAACCCGCGTCCCCCGCATCGGCAGGCGGACTATCAACCACTGCGCCACCAGGGAAGCCCTGCATGAACATTCTTGAATGTGTTTCCTGGTGCACACGCTCGAGAGTTTCTCAAGGGTTTATACCAAAGAATGGAATTGCTGGGGCTTAGAGTAAACACAACATGTGTAATGCAAAATGTTTTCAACAAAGTTGCACTAATTTAACCTCTGACGTCTAATGCCATGGGCAGGCATTACCTGGCCTATCTACATCTTCATGAAAACTTATCATTGCCAACCTGATACTGTGAAATGATAATCTAACTCTAAGCATGAAATGATTTTTGTTATTGCCTTAGTTTGTGAAGTAGGGCAGTTTTGTTCACTGGACATTTGAGTTTCCTCTTCTATAAAATTCCTGTTCTTTCACACATTTTTCTATCAACTGTTTGTCTTTTTCTTATTAATTTTTAGCAGTTTGTTATAAGCTCATAATACTTATCCTTTGTCAGTTGTAAGTGTTGTAATATCTACATTTGGTGGCTTATATTCTCACTCTTCTTAAGATAATAGCTTTTAGTGAGCAGAAATTCTTGACTCTGATGTAGCCAAACTTATGAATCTTTTCTCTATGGATTACACATTTGTGTGTTTAAGAAATTCTACCTGGAGGTCATAAAGATACCTTTTACTTCTTCTAAAGTTTTATCATTTTCCCTGTGGAGTTTAATAAAATCTACCGGGACTTACGTTTGTGTAGGTAAGAAGGAAGATATGCAATCGAATTTTTTTCATTGAATTGTCTGTCCTTTTCCCACTCATCTCCAGTGCTCTTCTGTGATAAGTAAATCTCCATATATACATGGGCATTTCTGCCCATGGGCATATTTCTGAGCATTCTGTTCTGTTCAGTTGGCCTGTTTCTCATACCCTGTGCCAACATCAGGAAGTAATGTTTGAGTGTAAAAGATCACAATCCAGTTTTTTCACTTTATTTCTCTTCCCAACTTGCTGTGAATAAATCTCACATTCCTAAAGTGTCAGTTGTTTACAATGGAGTCCAAAATCAATTTCACTGCTAGTAATAGATACCTTTTATTGAGTTCCTCTGTGCCAGGCATTGTGCTAGGCATTTTGCATATATCTCACACATTTTAGAACCCAAGACACTGTGAGGTAGCTATCATCATTTCCATTTGACAGATGAGGAAACTGAGTTTAAGAGAAATTGAGTAACTTGCCCAGGATCCTACAAGATGGAAACATGCAAGACCATCCTCCTTCAATGCCTCAGTGCTGCTTCATTCCGTTTATTCAGGTATTTTTAATACATGGTGATGGCTTACTTGGACTGAGCAAAGTTTAAATTCCCAGCATGAAATTGCATATTCCCTCTTGTATGATAAATTGCAGTTTAATTGGAGCAAATCGATCCCCTCTTCTCCCATCCCCTCAACTCTAGGCAAACTACACTGGTGCATCCCAAGAGGCCTGGAGGCTTACTTTAAAGTAAGATTTTGCAATTTCTCTTCGGGAGGAATGAAGCATCCCCTTGCTTCGCTATAGGGAAATTGGACCGTGAGCTTTGTGATGGATGCCCCACTCTTAGCGACCTCTTTAAATATTTTAGTCATAGTCACATTTCTTGAAAAAAATAATGGTGAGGGTGAAGAGGCTCCTGAGGGGGTGGGTTGGCATACGTCTTTCTTCTCAGGGCTGGTGTCTTTTCATCCCCATGTTTTTCCCCTGGAGAAAATCGTTTCATCTAGAGCATCAGTTTCCTTTGAAAATGGAGGATAAACACCCTGCTTCTCCGCAGGAGTCCAGGGACGATTCTGTAGTTAGTTTGTAAGGCACTTTGAGGTTCTTGGATAAGAGTTGTTTTGTCATTTCTGACATTAAGGAATTATTGTCTTAACATCCTATTTTTTCTGAAACCTGATATTTACCGTTTATTTTCCATTTGCCTGTTTTTTGCAAAAGAGACCTCAAGAGCTGGCTGAGAGGAAAGCCTTAAGAAGGTTGAGAATACTTCTTTAATGGGGGGGGCGGTGATGTGTAACAAGAAGGGAATATGGGCATTGGTGAAGAGGCACCTTATTTCTTCACTGGTAAAAGGACAAATATCTTTATGATAGGAACTGTCTTATTTATAAGAGTTGTCGGTGTCTACCGTACTGCTGTTGAGCCTTAGAGGGTGTTGGGTGAGGTACCCTGCCCCCTCTGACTGATATCTCACTCCTTGGATCCTAAGGATCTTCTGATCCTTTGTAATCTCTTTTACAATGTTTATATGTCTGAGAGAAAGATACTGAAGGTGTTATCACTGGTATCTTAGTCAATTTATTCAGTTGCTTTAAAAACGTATGCAGTAAGTATGAAAACCAACACTAAGGTCAGAGGATATAAAAAGAAAGGAAATAGAGCCTTCTCCCTGTAGGACCTTGCAGTCTGGGGCAGTATACATAAGAAAGCTTTGTGTGTAGCAGGATCTCTGTCTACACACACACACACACACACACACACACACACACACTTTCTATAGAAGCTCAGAAGTGGGGCATCCTGATTCTGATGCCTGCCCTGCAGCAGGGGTGACCTGATGGCCATCTGAGAGCATGAACGTGTCATAGACGGGGCATATCAGAGAATAAGATGGTGACAAGAAGAGAAATTGGGACACTGGTAGGTGAAGCTAGAAGATAAACTTTGCCTGCTTTGCAATTTTATTAAAGATTGACCCTAACAGTATGGAATCCCAAAAGCAACTTGAAACACACTCTTTGTGAGAATGGAAATGTGCTGTTTCTGTTGCTTCCCGTGCGGGCAACTACATTCCTGTCCCAGAAAGTCCTTGGTGAACTTCCCCACGTGGACGTGGTCTCCTCCCACCCGCTCCCAGCCTCCAAACCAATCTGATTTTTTGAAGGGTTACTTGTTTAGGTTTCATTTGTACAGCGCAGATCGAGGGCTCTCCATCCTCCCCATGCTGGGGAAGGACGGTGCCTTCCCTTTGCAACAATGAAAGTGGCTTCTGCCTTCGAGGCAGGCGTGCACCTGGCCTTGTACTGGGAAACACAGCTGCTTGACTGTGGGGGGTTATTAGAGACTCAGCCTCACTGGGGAACTGGGAGGGAGGTATGTTTCTCTTCTCGTAGCTCTTTCCCCATCATAGCAATTTCAGTTTTACTGGCACATTTTTCCTCAAGCCATTACTTAAGAGAGAGCAGCATGAATATGAATAATGGAATTTGAGCAGAAAACTTCCAATGGCAAGAGGCTGAGCCGCCAAGGCTCGTTCAGCCTGGAGACTTGACCACATGGCTAAAGAGCACAGGGGTCTGGGCCCGCCCATGCTTTCATTTAAGAGACAGGAGCTAGTTGAGTGAGAATAGACTCCAAAGCTATCATATCCTGTCTTTCTCTTTTTGACTGTGTTTCTAAAAGAGCGAAGAAATATCGAGCGAGGATCTGCAATTCCTTTTCTCAGGCAGCCAAGTACAAATCCATTTGCTGAGTCCAAGAGGAACTGGGGCTTAGCTGAGAATGCCAAAGCTGTGCAAAGCAAAATAGGAAGGGCAATTTCTGATTTTAAATTAGCACCATCATGCATGAGGAGAATTCTAATGGTCCACATGTTGTGTTACACGGCTGTGATATTTTAGGAACTTTAAAGTTCTCGCACAGATCCGCCATTTTGCGTTCTTGAATAAATATGTAGGAAACTAGTATTTCCCAACCCAGGCTGTTCAGACCAGAACATCATCACCACCATTTGATTAGTTTACTGGCCCTTGAGGCCAGTGGAGCTTCTGATCTATTGACTGCCAGTCAGCTGGCACTGATCCATGATCTTAAACCTTGAGACGATGAGAGAGTCATTACTTTTCAGGAGAAGCTGGTGTTGGGTTCACGAGAAGAGCCAGGGAGCAGGTATTTATTGTGCATTTTCAGTGCCATGTTCTATGGTAGGTGCTTCACATGTAGTACTTTCTATAATCCTCACAACAGCCTCGAGATGTATTATGATCCCATTTTACAGGTGGTCAGATAAGTTGAGTAACTTGCTTACGTCTCACAGAAAGCGTGTCTGTGAGGGGACAGACCAGAGTCACTCTGAAGCTGCCCTCTTTCCACTACACCAAGGCAGTGATGGGAACAGCAGTGTCGGCTAGGATTCTACATCGCATGTGCTACAGGGGTGGGTGCTGTCTAACGTGGAATTTTGTAAAACTCCATTTGAGTTAAAGGGAGAACCAATCTCGAAGCCTCCGATGTTCCCTTCAGTTGAACCTCAGTATTCAGACTAGTGTTTTCCACCCGTGTCTTTTCTCACGTCTAGGATATTGGTAGCTGCAGGAGTCTACAGGTTGTAGCCCCAGTGGGACACTGAACCCTACAATGGTCTTTGTGAAGACAAGAATTGGGCCCAGACCCAAGAACGTAAATATGGAAATTAGGCACGTGAGCTGGGGGAGTCCTGCTGGAGAGACTCGCTTCGGGGGTCCATAGTATGCTTTGCTCATCAACCCGAGTCTGACCCTTCACTGTAGACTCACTGGGAAGTGGCGTCGCTCGTTCTAATGTAAGAGGTCAAATGAACGTTAGACTTTGCAATACTTAAACATGTTAAACCCTGCTTTATAGTACCTCAACTATTCAGATTATTAGGGATTTTAAGTCAGCACATTCAAAGTATTCCTTCATTAAATAAACAATTACTGTGTACCTTCCATATCTCAAGCCCCATGTTGGACCTGGGTATCAAATATTTCCTAAGGGCAGTCCTCACTCTTGAGTACCATCTAGGGGAGCTCCATAGTAGTGCAGAGGAGAAGGCAGCTCCCTTCTGCTGTGGATGTAAGAGAAGGCTCCCCAGAGGAAGATACTTTTGAGAAGGGCTTTGAAGGATG
Organism: Phocoena sinus; assembly: GCF_008692025.1. NCBI lineage: Eukaryota > Metazoa > Chordata > Mammalia > Artiodactyla > Phocoenidae > Phocoena > Phocoena sinus. The sequence continues at coordinate 7,771,827 of NC_045764.1, forward strand.
AATAGGAGTTTTCTAGGAAGAGAAGGCAGGAATGAGGACTGGAGATATATTACCACCACACAAACATCTAGAATAAGTACTGCAGAAGTGCGTATAGCACAGCACAAGTTTTGCCGTCACTACACAGATTTTATTGCCAATGTGTTTAGCTCTGCAACAGTATTTTATAATTTTTTGTTGTTGTTGCTGTATATTTCGGTTACCACCGTCATTATCTAAAAATGTGATTTGGCACACGTACATTAAGTTCACGTAAGTAGAGTTTATTCAATGGTGATATGCATAGTGACAATTCGGGGCACCTTAGGAAGGTATACAATATTAGCAACCCGATATTTTTTGAGTACCTACTTTACGTCAACCTCTGTGGTATTGGTTACCCATGTAACCTCATTTAACTTTTACAACGATCCTATGAGTTGAGTATTTTTGTTCATATTTAACAGTTGAGATAACTAAGACTCAGAGAAGTAGAATAGTATATTTGAACTGTTTGGGTTTAGATAACAACTCCTTACTTACTAGTTTTTGTTTGACCATGAACCAGTTACTTAACCCCTCCAACCAGGCAAACTGGTAGTAATAATGGCATACTTATCAAAAGGTTGTCGAAGGATCGGCTGAGTTGATCTGTGTTCAGCCCTTGGCCCAGTATAGGTGCTCAGTGAAGTATAACTAGTTTTAGTTATTATTCCAGAGGTTAAGAAACTTGCCCAGAATTAATCACTATTCTATCTGATTCCAAAGCATGTACTTGCGTGTTTTAAAATTAGAGCTCAGATTCCATGACTTACAAGGATTATTGACGAGATAAGCAAAGTTGTCGAAACAACATGTATTACAAACAAACAGTTGAAGGTGAACACTACACACAATCAAAGGAATTCTTGTGATTATGAGACAGTGAGTAAATGGATGTGAACCCAAGAGAAAAGAAATATTCAGGACTTTTGAATGCCCATACATGGGCCAAATCTGAAATCTAAAAATCTTCCATTCTTGAATTTATTTCTTAGTCTATCTGGTTGGTTAAGGGTTTTATTTTTTTTCAGTCTTTTCATCTTTACCACGGATATCGAAATATATAGGGTAAAGCAATGATATAAGTCTGTAATTAGGTGTGTTAAATATTTTATATCCAGCCTTATTTCTTTTCAGTTATCCACTTTTCGACCATTACTGATTCGAACTCTGCTGCTTTAACAGTTGCAAATTTTGGCAGTGGTCATTCTGATTTAAAGCCATTCGAACCCTGAAATCTTGCTAAATTAAAGTCAGCTCCTGCTAGGAATCCGAATCTGAAGATAGGAGATTTAGCTGAGAATTACGGTTGGAGGAGAGCTTGTGAATGACGTTTAGCAGGTACTGCTCTCTGCTGTACTTGCTAAACAGACGCTGCTGTTTGATAATCCCCTCATGTTTGTGAGTTGGAGCTTCATGCTCTTGCCTGGAGCTCACAAGAGACAGTAATGTCCTTTGAGGACACAACTCTAAGTGTACAGCGGCAATGCTATCTGGACACAATCCTTTCTGGAGGGATGCACTTTGGTGTTAGGGCAAACCTCAAGCAACTGCTTTTTCTGGTTGTAGCTTAGGTGTAAGCAATGTTTCCTGACTCAACGGTCCAAGGAAGGGAAGGGAAGGAGGACCCCTTCCAGCCTGTCTGATAAGATCTCTCTGAGAGCAGGAGAGAGAAGGGAGGAGGTTGTGTGTATAAATTTTTGCTTGGAGGACCCTGATTTCAAATTCTCACCACAGCTAAATGATTGATAATTGATGAGCAAACTTGTACGTATCTCTTTCCAGACGGGTTCTCATCAAAGCTCTATCTTTCCAGTTACAAAGTTCATATATGACCTGGAGTCTGAGCTCTGTTGATTCTCAGTTCCTTTATATAGTTTATTTCTGCTTTTTTTCTTGTCCTGGAAGCTTCCTGCACTTTAGCTCCATTGAACTCCATTTAGCATTGGGAGTAACTAAAGAGCATCTCTTTGGAAGCCTGTGACAGAACTGTATTAGAATGCATTCGTTTCCCCGTCTCTCCTACCTTTGTTTAATCTGCTGAGCTGTTGCTGCCTCCTCACAGCTAAAGCAAAGGTGATTACTCATTTTATTAGAGTGTTTGCCTGGAGACTTCTGAGCCTTCTGGAAGGAGAGATGAATCACAGTTGCTAGTTTATCTTGTCTGTAAGCAAGAGAGTTGACTTAGCAAGCTATGAGCTTCTTGGGATCACGGTTTAGAGCAAGCCCCTACCTTTAAAAAGGGCACTTGCCAGCCCCTCATAAATGCCTTCACACATATTTAATTTATTGACTAGCTTGTCCCTACATGTCTCTGTATGAGTCTACTATGTCTGGGTTAAAATCAAGTCAGAAGAGGTTATCATGGCTCAGAACAGGCATGGTTAAGAGTAGATTAAAATGGAGAGTTCGCATTTAATGGGTACAGAGTTTCCACTGGGGAAGACGAGAAAGTTCTGGGGATGGATGGTGGTGATGGTTGTGTGACATTGTGAATGTCCTTAATGCCACTGAGATGTAGACTTAGAAGTGACTTAAATGGAAAATTTCATGTTATGTATATTTTACCACAGACTGGGTGATATTCAAACAACAGAAATTCATGGTCTCACAGTCCTGGAGGCTAGATGCCTAAGATCAAGCAGAGTTGGTTTCTTCTGAAGCCTCTCTCCTTTGCTTGTAGGTGGCCGTCTTCCCCAGGCATCTTCACATGGTCATCCCTCTGTGTGTGTCTATGTTCTAATCTCCTCTTCTTAAAAGGTCACCAGTTGTATTGGAATAGGGCCCATCCTAGTGACCTCATCTTAACTTACCTACCTCTTTAAAGGCCGTGTCTCCAAATACCATCACATTCTGAAGTCCTGGGAGTGAGGACTTCCACCTATGAATTTGAGGGAACACAATTCAGCCCGTAAGAAAAATAAAATTTTAGAAAGTAGTTTGGACTTGGTTATCAGCAGGAGTTCAAAACTTGCAATTTCTAACTCAGTAGATCTCAAATGAGGCGTGAGAATGGCCTGCAAGTTCTCCACAATTCACACACCTTCCAGAGTCTTAATATATGGGCCTAGATCTTTTGAAACACCTCCCTGGGAGCACAGTCTGGCAGGAAAGGAGGAGAGAATGAATCCACTTACTTTCACAGCTAAATCTAGAGCTGTTTGAAAAGGATTCTTTTTTTTTAAATTTAAAAATTGATTTGGGTAAATTTAGATGATGTCCTTTATACATACAAGTCACTTACATAGTGGGCTTGACCGTGGTAGGTCTGAGATGTAAGCAGTCTCATAATGTGCATGGCCCAGGTCAGGGTGGAATAAAGCCAACCCATCAGGAGGGGGAGTCATCATGACGCTTTGCCACCAGGTTGGGCTACAGGGAGTGTAGACAGCTCCCTCCCTTCCCCCTCTGCTTTGTCCCAGCACCACCTTGCACTCCCCAATCCCAGGCAGTGTTGTCCTTAAAAAATAAATGACCAGTTATGTCCCCAGAGGGTCAAAGTCTACTGAAGATAGGTAAAGAGCTGTCAGGAGCCCGGGGTGGTCTGCTCACTCTACCACCAATTAACATGGTGATATTGGGCAGTTCACCTCTGTGGGCTCCAGTTTCCTCATCTGTAAAGTGTGGGACACACACTGGATGGCAAGAATGTGTCGTGGTTACTCACGTGGGCTTGAGTCAGGCAGACCTGGGTTGGAAGATTGTGTCGTCTTGAACAAGCGACTTCATTTTTGACCCTCAGTTTCTTCAAAATGGGGGAGATAATGGACACTCTGTTTCTCGTAGGGTCGTGAGGATCAAGGAGATAATGCACGTAAACTCTAGCATCTAGTAAACTCCCATGTCTTATCATCATTACAACCATTACCATCTACCATTCCAAACTCAGAAGAGCCTGGTTCTATGATTCTAAATCACAGTGAAGGAGATTCAATTTGACTAGATGAGTAACTGTCTCTTTCTTTTTTTGGAATTGAAGTATAGTTGATATACAGTATCATGTTAGTTTCAGGCGTACAGCACAGTGATTCAGTCATATATATGGGGTTGGCCAAAAAGTTCATTCGGGAACTTCAGATTCTCTTCCCCCAAAGGCCATCAGAAAATGTTGAGTATAGTTCCCTGTGCTATATAGTAGATCCTTGTTGGTTGTTTATTTTATATATAGCAGTATGTATATGTTAATCCCAACCTCCTAATTTATCCTATCCCTTACCCCTGTTTCCCCTTTGGTAACCATAAGTTTGTTCTCTATGTCTGTGAGTCTCTTTCTGTTTTGGAAATAAGTTCATTTGTGTCCTTTCTTTCCTTTCCTTTCCTTTCCTTTCCTTCCTTCCTTCCTTCCTTCCTTCCTTCCTTCTTTCCTTCCTTCCTTCCTTCCTTCCTTCCTTCCTTCCTTCCTTCCTTCCTTCCTTCTTTCCTTCCTTCCTTCCTTCCTTCCTTCCTTCCTTCCTTCCTTCCTTCCTTCCTTCCTTCCTTTCTTTCTTTCTCTCTTTCTTTCTTTCTTTCTTTCTCTCTTTCTTTCTTTTCATATAAGCAATATCATAAGATACTTATCCTTGTCTGGCTTACTTCATTTTGTATGATAATCTCTAGGTCCATCCATGTTGCTTCAGATGGCATTATTTCATTCTTTTTATGGCTGAATAGTATTCCATTGTGTATATATACCATATCTTCTTTATCCATTCATCTGTCGATGGACATTTAGGTTGCTTCCATGTCTTGGCTATTGTAAATAATGCTGCTATGAACATTGGGGTGCCTGTATCTTTTCAAATTGTGATTTTTTCTGGGTATGCCCAGGACTGAGATTGCAGGATCATAAGGTAGCTCTGTTTTTAGTTTTTTAAGGAACTTCCATACTGTGTCCCATAGTGGCTGCACCAATTTACATTCTCACCAACAGTGTAGGAGGGTTCCCTTTTCTCCACACCCTCTCCAGCATTTATTGTTTGTAGACTTTTTGATGATGGCCATTCTGGCTGGTGTGAAGTGATACCTCATTGCAGTTTTGATTTGCATGTCTCTAATAATTAGCGATGTTGAACATCTTTTCATGTGCTTTTTGGCCATCCATATGTCTTCTTTGGAGAAAAGTCTATTTAGATCTCCTGCCCAGTTTTTGATTGGGTTGCTTGTTTTTTTGATGTTGAGCTGCATGAGCTGTTTGTATATTTTGAAAGAAGTGTGAAGAACGTTATGAGCAGTCAATTCAGATTCTTGCCCTGAGTTTATAAAAGCTGAAAAACCCCACTTCCTCAAGGAAATAGTTTACTTTGATAGTGGCTTTGGTTTTATGCTTTCTAAACACCCACAGATCAATGCCAGACAATCAATGGCCGAGGCCAGGTGCTCAGCACGCCCTGAAATGGCTCGGACCCTGCGAGATGCCCATGTCTCCCCCACCTGATGCATCAAGTAAACCAAAGTACAGAGACGAAGGGGAGAGTTCCAACAGCACAGCTGAGATTAACTAGAGAAAAGAAATCCATGCATTTCATCCTGAGAACACAGAATTAAATGCAAAATAGCAGAAAATAAAGATTGCCCCCCGCTGTCCTTGCTGCAGGTCTCCTTTGTAACATTTGTCAGACAGGATGAAATTGATGGCTTTACTGGGCCAGGTGCAGAGCTCTGCGGTCGAGCTGCAGACTACACAGTCACGTGGTCACCTGGAAAACGCATGACCCCCATCAAACTCCAGGCCTGGGGCCAGGCGGGATTCTTTCCCCCATCTCATATGTGGGAACATCCCAAAGTATGCCGCTTTTTTGTGCCTTCATTTACGTTCCTAAGAAAATGGAGTATGGCCCTACTTACTTATTTCAACGAAAGGTTATAAGGATAAACATGTTCAAAGCTGTTTAGCAGCTAAGATGCAGACTTGTATGAATGTGGGGAGATGGTTGAATTTTCACGTTGAATATGGTGACCTTAGATAAATGTTTTCCAGCCGACCCTTGAATAAAGTGGGTTTAAACTGCACTGGGTTCACTTCTACGTGGGTAATTTTCAATAGTGAATGTTGTAGAACTACACGATTCGCAGATGGTTCAATCCACAGATGTGGAGGAATCATGGACATGGAGGGCTGACTGTATATGTGGATTAACCCCCTGCACTGTTCTGGGGTCAACTGTATTGGAAAAAAATTACTAATTGGTTTAAAGCCATATTCTGAGCCTTAGTCTCATAGCCCACTGGGGAAGATGGAGACCCCCTGGGTGTTGGGGACAGTAGAGTGGGGAAGAAATTAAACCTTGATTTTGAAATGATTTGTGAGTTAGAGGAATGGGGTAAACTGGAGAGGAAATCTAGAACTAAGTTAGTGTAGCCCTCACTGGTTAAGTCCCTACAAACAGAGTTTCAAGCAAGGACCACTTTTCATCTTTATGCCTTAGACTGAACACCCTGAAACGAGGAAGCCAACAGAGTTGATTTCCTTTCAGGGGATCCAAAATTTCAAATTCTTAGAGCATCCTAACTGATTTGAAATTTAGGGCTCCAGGCTGTCAAAGAGGTCCCTTCAGTTAGAACACCAGAAAAAGTGATTGACAGGACCCAGGGTCCTGTTGCTGGGAGCTGAGTTGGCGGGCAGGTCAGATGTGGGCTGAGGGACCTGGGCTGGGGGAATTGGGTGCCATTCAAAACCTGGCACGTCACGATGTGTTCCCTTGGTGTTGAATTTAACTGCAATGTTCGTGGTTCAGAGCTCCGGCCATTGGGAGGAAATGACCTTGAGAAGTCAGCGAATGCCAGGGCTCCCCTAGCCCTAGGTCCTGTTGGGCTGGAGCCCCTTCCCTGGCAGGCGAAGAGCTTATGGATCAACAGAGAGCATCCTCAGTAGGCAGCTTGACACGGGGGGAGGAGGGGCTGGAAAGGGAGACCGAGTGGAAAGTATAGTAACAACGTGTAGAAAGGGCTTCTTGCCTCCTTGTTTGCTGAGAGGATTCTCTCCATCTCTAAACTGGATTTCTCCATCCTTCCTCATGCTCAGACGTAGATTCAGACCTTCCTCCCTAATGACTGTGAGGGCTTCTCCTGAGAACCTCATCTGGCTGGGGATGGCGGGACACTGGGCCTTTGACACCACCCACAAATGTGAGAAACGTGGGCTGGGAAGCATGGAGGAGGCAGACACAGCGCTGATCACATTGGAATGAAAGGCAAGGCTTAAAATCACAGAGAAACACAAAATAAACGGAAAGCAAAGAAAACCCTCTGGCTCTGGTGGCTCTGGTGAGGGGAGGATTCTAGCCTTTTCCTCCTGCCTGTGGGGGCGGGGGGGCTGTGATAAGGGACCAGCTTTCCTCACACGATTTTAGACAATTTCCAATTTCCCTGGGCAGGAATGGAAGCCAAAGGTAGCAGGCCAAAGTGGCAAGTTGGACCTTGAAAATGGGGACACGGGGTTCCTGAGCTGAGAGGCCAGAAGCCGGGGCCTTCTCAATAAGGGATTCTGGGGGGAGCTCTTTCCATGAATGGGTTTCCCAAGAGGTGGGGAGGAAAGCAAAAGAAGGTTGTGAGGTTTGCTCCAAGTGGCTTTTTGTGGGGGTCTTGGGAAGCCTCCTTAGGGGAAGTATTCAAGTTGAGCCACGTTGGGCCAGATTGTGAAGCTGGGCAATTTTGAACTTGCACTCTGCTCTCGGAAGCACACAGAGCACTCAGAGGGCAGTGTTTTAGGCAGCGTTTCACAGTCATGACACTGAGGCATGAATTTTAGAGCCAAAAAGGTCCTTACAGATTAACATAAAATACTGTTTTCTGCTGGGAAAAAAAAATCCCTTAGAGGTCATTTGACTTGGTCAGTGTCAAACACTGGCAGGCCAAGGCCAGATTCTCAGTCTCCTGATGTACTCTGACGTTTTGTGTTTTTAAAGACCAGGGATAGACTCCTGATGGAAAAGGCTTCAGTTTTTACCTAAATATAGAGATGTTTGCATTTAACCACCTTTATCATCTAATGGCAGTCTGGTTGTATATAAGACAAGGCAAAACTTCAAAACACACAGAAACAGCTTAAATATTATATGAAAGTGTAAATTGGCTTGATTCTCTGCTCTTGGACATTTTTCTTTGTTTTTCCTTTCTATATTCCCCTTCTTTGGGTTGCCTGACATCTTTGAATAGGTTCAGCATGTTCAAACGGCCACTAACCAGGTGGCTGATGATGGAAATACCACTTGTGTTTGAATATTTTGGCTAGAAAGAAAGGCAGTATTGCTGTACACACTTCCTGATATTTTGTCTGTCTATGCCATAAGACGTACATTTTTAATACTCACCCTATAAAACTTAGGTGGGTTTTATTTTCTTTAATCTTATTGGGAGAGGTTGAGACTTTGGCAATCACCATTAAGTGTCGTTCAGTTAGTCTCAGTGCTATGAACATAAGTCTGGGAGGTCAGTGATGCATGCAAGGTTTTCTTGACAGTCTCCATGTGCCCAGGATGGGACAGAGAGCCTGACACCCAGGAAATCAGACCATCCCCTCATGGAGACAAGGTGGAACTGCCTGGCACTGGCCAGAAGCTGGAGTCAGAAGTTGGATTTTGAAGGGTTGACCAGAGCAGGAAGTGTCCTACCAGTGACAGTGGGAAACAGACTAAAGCTTAAGGGAGAGAAGGATGTCAACCTGGAAACTGAAATTCCAGTGCCAAGACCAAAGGTGAGGGGTAGGAACCCGTTTGGGATTCAGCTGCCAAACTGAATCTTCATATCCAGAGATTTTAATCAAAGGACCCAAAGTCCCATCTGCATTCATCCAGAGGACATGGAGTCCTACTTCAAATAAGAATCCTGGAGTCAACTCGGACTACCCAGAGCCCCAAGCTGAAGGTCTGTAGAGATTAGGTCCCACCAAGACTCTTGCCACATCTGTGTCTAGTGTTTGGATCTGGAAGATCTACGAAAAGGTTACAATTCACTTCTACCTTGACTCTAAGCCCTATTTTATTTATTTTTATTTTTTGGCCACACCTCATGGCTTGAGGGACCTTATTTCCCCGACCAGGGATTGAACCTGGGCCAAGGCAGTGAAAGTGCCGAGTCCTAGCCACTGGACTGCCATGGAACTCCCTAAGCTCTGTTTTAATTTGAAAAGGTGAACAGGGAAGATTGCTAATTTCATTCACTCAAAAAAAATAAAATTGCCATCTCTGTGAGCTGATAGGTTTAATATCACCTATTTCAACATTTCATTTGCAAAACGAGTTTTCTTGAATATTGTTGTGAGCCAGTGTTACGACTAAGAAATGACAATTGAGTACTTGAACACAGATCAACTGAATAACAGGGAATCTTATTTTTTAAATTTATTTATTTACTTTTGGCTGCATTGGGTCTTCATTGCTGCACGCAGGCTTTCGCTAGTTGTGGCGAGCGGGGCTACTCCTCGTTGTGATGCAAGGGCTTCTCACCGAGGTGGCTTCTCTTGTTGCGGAGCATGGGCTCTAGGTGCGCAGGCTTCAGTAGTTGTGGCACAGGGGCTAAGTAGCTGTGTCTTGTGGGCTCTAGAGCACAGGCTCACTGGATGTGGTGCACGGACTTAGTTGCTCTGCAGCATATGGGATCTTCTCAGACCAGGGCTCGAACCTGTGTCCCCCACACTGACAGTCAGATTCTTAAGAACTGTGCCACCAGGGAAGTCGCTGTAGCAGGGAGTCCTTAACTGGCATTTCTCCATCTGGCTGTGTAACTTCAAATCACCATAGCTCTCTATGGTGGCAAAATTGGTTACTTCCTTGCCCCCAGGAGAGGTGTGTTTAAAAAAAAAAATAATAGGATAAAGAAACTTGCACAAGCCTCTTAGATACCCTCACCCACCAGAGGGCAGACAGCAGAAGCAAGAAGAACTACAATCCTGCAGCCTGTGGAACAAAAACCACATTCACAGAAAGATAGACAAGATGAAAAGGTAGAGGGCTATGTAACACATGAAGGAACAAGATAAAACCCCAGAAAAAAGAACTAAATGAAGTGGAGATAGGCAACCTTCTAGAAAAAGAATTCAGAATAATGATAGTAAAGGTGATCCAGAACCTCAGAAAAAGAGTGGAGGCAAAGATCGAGAAGATGCAAGAAATGTTTAACAAATATCTAGAAGAATTAAAGGAAAAACAAAGAGATGAACAACACAATAACTGAAATGAAAAATACACTAGAAGGAATCAATAACAGAATAACTGAGGCAGAAGAATGGATAAGTGACCTGGAAGACAGAATGGTGGAATTCACTGCCACAGAACAGAATAAAGAAAAAAGAATGAAAAGAAATGAAGACAGCCTAAGAGACCTCTGGGACAACATTAAATGCAACAACATTCGCATTATAGGGGTCCCAGAAGGAGAAGAGAGAGAGAAAGGACCCGAGAAAATATTTGAAGAGATTATAGTCGAAAACGTCCCTAACATGGGAAAGGAAGTAGCCACCCAAATCCAGGAAGCACAGAGAGTCCCATACAGGATAAACTCAAGGAGAAACACGCTGAGACACATAGTAATCAAATTGGCAAAAATTAAAGACAAAGAAAAATTATTGAAAGCAGCAAGGGAAAAATGACAAATAACATACAAGGGAACTCCCATAAAGTTAACAGCTGATTTCTCAGCAGAAACTCTACAACCAGAAGGGAGTGGCATGATATACTTAAAGTGATGAAAGGGAAGAACCTACAACCAAGATTACTCTACCTGGCAAGGATCTCATTCAGATTCAATGGAGAAATCAAAACCTTTACAGAAAAGCAAAAGCTAAGAGAATTCAGCACCACCAAACCAGCTGTACAACAAATGCTAAAGGAACTTCTCTAAGTGGGAAACACAAGAGAGGAAAAGGGCCTACAGGAACAAACCCAGAACAATTAAGAGAATGGTAATAGGAACATACATGTCGATAATTACCTTAAACGTGAATGTATTAAATGCTCCAACCAAAAGACACAGGCTTGCTGAATGGATACAAAACAAGACCCATATATATGCTGTCTACAAGAGACCCACTTCAGACCTACGGACACATTCAGACTGAAAGTGAGGGAATGGAAAAAGATATTCCATGCAAATGAAAATCAAAATAAAGCTGGAGTAGCAATACTCATATCAGATAAAGTAGACTTTAAAATAAAGAATGTTACAAGAGACAAGGAAGGACACTACATAATGATCAAGGGATCGATCCAAGAAGAAGATACAACAATTATAAATATATATGCACCCAACATAGGAGAACCTCAATACATAAGGCAACTGCTAACAGCTATAAAAGAGGAAATCGACAGTAACACAAAAATAGTGGGAGACTTTAACACCTCACTTACACCAATGGACAGATCATCCAAACAGAAAATTAATAAGTAAACACAAGCTTTAAAAGTGCACAATAGACCAGATAGATTTAATTGATATTTATAGGACATTCCATCCAAAAACAGCAGATTACACTTTCTTCTCAAGTACACACAGAACATTCTCCAGGATAGATCACATCGTGGGTCACAAATCAAACCTTAGTAAATTTAAGAAAATTGAAATCAGATCAATCATCTTTTCTGACCACAACGCTATGAGATTAGAAATCAATTACAGGGAAAAAACGTAAAAAACACAAACACATGGGGGCTAAACAATACGTTACTAAATAACCAAGAGATCACTGAAGAAATCAAAGAGGAAGTCAAAAAATACCTAGAGACACATGACAGTGAAAGCACGACGATCCAAAACCTATGGGATGCAGCAAAAGCAGTTCTAAGAGGGAAGTTTATAGCTATACAAGCCTACCTCAAGAAACAAGAAAAATCGCAAATAAACAACCTAACCTTACATCTAAAGGGGCTAGAGGAAGAAGAACAAACAAAACCCAAAGTTAGCAGAAGGAAAGAAATCATAAAGATCAGAGCAGAAATAAATGAAACAGAAACAAAGAAAACAGCAGAGATCAATAAAACTAAAAGCTGGTTCTTTGAGAAGATAAACCAAATTGATAAAACATTGGCCAGACTCATCAAGAAAAAGAGGGAGAAGACTCAAATCAATAAAATTAGAAATGAAAAAGGAGAAGTTACAACAGACATCGAAGAAATACAAAGCATCCTAAGAGACTACTACAAGCAACCCTATGCCAATAAAATGGACAACCTGGAAGAAATGGACAAATTCTTAGAAAGGTATAACCTTCCAAGACTGAACCAGGAAGAAACAGAAAATATGAACAGACCAATCACAATTAGTGAAATTGAAACTGTGATTAAAAATCTTCCAACAAACAAAAGTCCAGGACCAGATGGCTCCACAGGTGAATTCTATCAAACATTTAAAGAGCTAACACCCATCCTTCTCAAACTCTTCCAAAAAATTGCAGAGGAAAGAACACTCCCAAACTCATTCTATGAGGCCATCATCACCCTGATACCAAAACCAGACAGACTTACTACAAAAAAAGAAAATTACTGACCAATATCACTGATGAATACAGATGCAAAAATCCTCAGCAAAATACCAGCACACAGAATCCAACAACACATTAAAAGGATCATACACCATGATCAAGTGGGATTTATCTCAGGGATGCAAGGATTCTTCAATATGCAAATCAATCAATGTGATACACCATATTAACAAATTGAAGAATAAAAACCATATGATCATCTCAATAGATGCAGAAAAAGCTTTTGAAAAATTCAACACCCATTTATGATAAAAACTCTTCAGAAATTGGGCATAGAGGGAACGTACCTCAACATAATAAAGGCCATATATGACAAACCCACAGCAAACATCATTCTCAATGGTGAAAAATTGAAAGCATTTCCTCTAAGATCAGGAACAAGACAAGGGTTCCACTCTCGCCACTATTATTCAACATAGTTTTGGAAGTCCTAGCCATGGCAATCAGAGAAGAAAAAGAAATAAAAGGAATGCAAATTGGAAATGAAGAAGTAAAACTCTCACTGTTTTCAGATGACACGATACTATACATAGAGAATCCTAAAGACGCCACCAGAAAACGACTAGAGCTAATCAACGAATTTGGTGAAGTTTCAGGATACAAAATTAATGCACAGAAATCTCTTGCATTCCTATTCACTAATGATGAAAAATCTGAAAGAGAAATTAAGGAAACACTCCCATTTACCACTGCAACAAAAAGAATAAAATACCTAGGATTAAACCTACCTAAGGAGACAAAAGACATGTAAGCGGAAAACTATAAGACACTGTTGAAAGAAATTAAAGATGATGCCAACAGATGGAGAGATATACCATGTTCTTGGATTGGAAGAATCAATATTGTGAAAATGACTATACAACCGAAAGCAATCTACAGATTCAATGCAATCCCTATCAAATTACCAGTGGCATTTTATACAGAACTAGAACAAAAAATCTTAAAATTTGTATGGAGACACAAAAGACCCCGAATAACCAAGAAAGTCTTGAGGGAAAAAAATGGAGCTGGAGGAATCACAGTCCCTGACTTCAGACTATACTACAAAGCTACAGCAATCAAGACAATATGGTACTGGCACAAAAACAGAAATATATATCAATGGAACAGGATGGAAAGCCCAGAGATAAACCCACGCACCTATGGTCAACTAACTAATCTATGACAAAGGAGGCAAGGATATACAATGGAGAAAAGACAGTCTCTTCAATTAGTGGTGCTGGAAAAACTGGACAGCTAGCTACATGTAAAAGAATAAAATTAGAACACTCCCTAACACCATACACAAAAATAAACTCAAAATAGATTAGAGACCTAAATGTAAGACCAGACACTATAAAACTCTTAGAGGAAAACATAGGAGAAACACTCTTTTGACCTAAATCACAAGATCTTTTTTGATCCACCTCCTAGAGTAATGGAAATAAAAAACAAAAATAAAAAAATGGTACCTAATGAAACTTAAAAGCTTTTGCAAAGCAAAGGAAACTACAAGCAAGGTGAAAAGACAACACTCAGAATGGGAGAAAACATTTGCAAATGAATCAACGGACAAAGGATTAATCTCCAAAATATATAAACAGCTCAGGCAGCTCAATATTAAAAGAACAACCCAATCCAAAAATGGGCAGAAGACCTAAATAGACACTTCTCCAGAGAAGACATGCAGATGGCCAAGAAGCACATGAAAAGCTGCTCAGCATCACTAATTATTAGAGAAATGCAAATCAAAACTACAATGAGGTATCACCTCACACCAGTTAGAATGGGCATCATCAGAAAATCTACAAACAACAAATGCTAGAGAGGGTGTGGAGAAAAGGGAACCCTCTTGCACTGTTGGTGGGAATGTAAATTGATACAGCCACTATGGAGAACAGTATGGAGGTTCCTTAAAAAACAAAAAATAGAATTACCATATGACCCAGCAATCCCACTACTGGGCATATACCCAGAGAAAACCATAATTCAAAAAGACATATGCACCCCAATGTTCATTGCAGAACTATTTACAATAGCCAGGTCATGGAAGCAACCTAAATGCCTATCGACAGACGAAAGGATAAAGAAGATGCAGTACATATATACAATGGAATATTACTCAACCATAAAAAGGAACGAAATTGGGTCATTTGTAGAGACGTGGATGAATCTAGTGACTCTCGCAGCATGAAGTAAGTCAGAAAGAGAAAAACAGATACTGCGTATTAACGCATATTTGTGGAACCTACAAAAATGGTACAAATGAACCGGTTTGCAGGGCAGAAATTGAGACACAGATGTAGAGAACAAACATATGGACACCAAGGGTGGAAAGCAGCAGCTGGTGGAGGTGGTGGTGTGATGAATTGGGAGATTGGAATTGACATGTATACACTGATGTGTATTAAACGGATGACTAATAAGAACCTGCTGTATAAAGGAATAAATAAAAAAGAAACCTGGGACAAAAAGAAAAATAATAGGAAGGTGTTTCAGTGCCTGAGATGAGTAGTTGAGTAAAATATTTGCCAGTTAACTTGATTAATATATTAACTTCAAACATAACTGAGAAGTTGGCATTCAAGCCACTTTTTTTTTTTTTATAAAGTTTTTTTTTTTTTTCCCTGCGGTACACGGGCCTCTCACTTCTGTGGCCTCTCCCGCTGCAGAGCACAGGCTCCGGACGCGCAGGCCCAGCGGCCATGGCTCACAGGCCTAGCTGCTCCGCAGCATCCATGAACCCGTGTCCCCTGCATCAGCATGTGGGCTCTCAACCACTGCACCACCAGGGAAGCCCTCAAGCCACTTCTGAAGGTGTAAGCTTTGAGTGAGTCAACATTATCAACCATCCTAAAGCTAAATCCTTCATGGAAAGACAAATGAGGTGGCTTCAAAGTGTCAGTCACTGAGATTGCCATGACTTTAATGGAATTTAGTTGTTTTAGGAAACCTTGAGAGACTGTCTTAGAGAAAATGAACCTGCCCTTAGAAAATTCCAGAGCTGCAAAATGGCAGAACAGCAGTGGAGGTGTTAGGAAGAAGGTGGCTTGGATAGCTTAGCTGCAGATCACTTTTATTTCTACTTCCATCCGTTCATCTTTCACGATATGAAGACAAAGGAAGTCAGTGAAAGGAATGAAGGTGATGGAGTGGCAAAGACAGTTAGCCCTGAGCAAAGGTCCCATGTGCTCCCCTCAATTTCCCAGCATCCTTTGAAAGCAAGGTCGGATCATGTGACTATTTCTGGCCAATGGCCTGGGAGAGGAAATGATACTTGTCCCTTTTCAGCTGAGGCAGTTAAGAGTAGATACATACACCTTCTCCATCTCTTTACTTCTGCCTACAGCAACTTGGCTGTAGGAAACCATGCTTTTCTGATGGCGTAGCAACAGGATGGGGCAAGGTTACCTGAACTGCATAGGGCTTTGCATGAGAAAAACAAAAATCAAAAAACATTATTTTATCAGATTTTTTTAGATATCAAGAGTTGTTAGGGTCAGTCTCTAGAGTTATCTGAGATGTTGTGTCCCGGGCTTAAGTCCTCAGATTTGTCCATGGAATAAAACATAACTCTCAAATAAAAAAATAAAAATCAGGATTTGTTTGTTCCTGTACGATAGCCTGTCCTAACCTGATCAGTATGATAGATTTCTTTATGATTTTTCTGACAAGTGATTGGGTAAGGTAACAAACAAAATAATACATTATTAATTAATTAATGTAAAAGTTAATTATAAATGTACTTATTAAGCTAATTATTAAGTAACAGCCATAAGAGTTCCACTGAAAAGATTATAGAAATGCCATGATATTGGTCAATTCCAGGCCAGGGTGGGTTAATTTTACCCCAGCTAACCACTTATAAAGTATGTTTTAAAAAATGTAGATTACATCACAGAACGTCAAGAAAATGCCTCTCTCACGAGTTCCCTGGTAGCCTAGTGGTTAGGATTCTGGGCTCTCACTGCCATGGCCTGTATTCAATCCCTGGTCGGGGAACTGAGATCTTGCAAGCCACGCAGTGAGGAAGGAAAGAAGGGAGGGAGGGAGGGAGGGGGAAATGCCTCACTGTCTTCTTAGCTTAAATTTTCTTTTATCAGGTGCTGATTATTTAAATAAAAAACGATTTAATGCAAAGATATCCCGAACCCAATATTGTAAGATGTTCTTAAGAGTAAACAAGAAGGTTGTAACCGAGCACAGCTATATTCTTTTTTTTTTTTAACATCTTTATTGGAGTATAATTGCTTTACTATGGTGTGTTAGTTTCTGCTGTATAACAAAGTGAATCAGCTATACATATACATATATCCCCATATCTCCTCCTTCTTGCATCTCCCTCCCACCCTCCCTATCCCACCCATCAAGGTGGTCACAAAGCACCGAGCTGATCTCCCTGTGCTATGTGGCTGCTTCCCACTAGCTGTCTCTTTTACATTTGGTAGTATACATAAGGCCATGCCGCTCTCTCACTTTGTCCCAGCTTACCCTTCCCCCTCCCTGCATCCTCAAGTCCATTCTCTAGGTCTGCATCTTTATTCCTGTCCTGCCCTTAGGTTTTTCAGAACCATTTTTTTTTTTTAGATTCCATATATATGTGTTAGCAAAAAGTATTTGTTTTTCTCTTTATGACTTACTTCACTCTGTATGACAGACTCTGGGTCCATCCACCTCACTACAAATAACTCAGTTTAGTTTCTTTTTATGGCTGAGTAATATTCCATTGTATACATGTACCACATCTTCTTTATCCATTCATCTGTTGATGGGCACTTAGGTTGCTTCCATGTCCTGGCTATTGTAAATAGAGCTGCAATGAACATTGTGGTACATGACTCCTTTTTTTTTTAATAAATTTATTTTATTTATTGATTATTTTTGGCTGCATTGGGTCTTTGTTGCTGTGCCTGGGCCTTCTCTAGTTGTGGCGAGCAAGGGCTACTCTTCATTGCAGTGTGCGGGCTCCTCACTACAGTGGCTTCTCTTGTTGTGGAGCATGGGCTCTAGGCACGTGGGCTTCTGTAGTTGTGGCACGCAGGCTTCAGTAGTTGTGGCTCATGGACTCTAGAGTGCAGGCTCAGTAGTTGCAGTGCATGGCCTTAGTTGCTCTGCAGCATGTGGGATCTTCCTGGACCAGGGCTCGAACCCATGTCCCCTGCATTGGCAGGCAGATTCTTAACCACTGTGCCACCAGGGAAGCCCTACATGACTCTTTTTGAATTATGGTTTTCTCAGGGTATATGCCCAGTAGTGGGATTGCTGGGTTGTATGGTAGCTCTATTTTTAGTTTTTTAAGGAAGCTCTATACTCTCCTCCATAGTGACTGTATCAATTTACATTCCTACCAACAGTGCAAGAGTGTTCCCTTTTCTCCGCACCCTCTCCAGCATTTATTGTTTCTAGATTTTTTGATGATGGCCATTCTGACTGCTGTGAGGTGATACCTCATTGTAGTTTTGATTTGCATTTCTCTAATGTTTCGTGATGTTGAACATTCATTCATGTGTTTGTTGGCAATCTGTATATCTTCTTTGGAGAAATGTCTATTTAGGTCTTCTGCCCATTTTTGGATTGGGCTGTTTGTTTTTTTGATATTGAGTTGCATGAGCTGCTTGTAAATTTTGGAGGTTAATTCTTTGTCAGTTGCTTCATTTGCAAATATTTTCTCCCATTCTGAGGGTTGTCGTTTTGTCTGTTTATGGTTTCCTTTGCTTTGTAAAAGCTTTTAAGTTTCATTAGGCCCCATTTGTTTATTTTTGTTTTTATTTCCATTTCTCTAGGAGGTGGGTCAAAAAGGATCTTCCTGTGATTTATGTTGTAAATAAATCTGCCTATGTTCTGCCTATGTTTTCCTCTAAGAGTTTGATAGTGTCTGGCCTTATATTTAGTTCTTTAATCCATTTTGAGTTTATCTTTGTGTGTGGTTTTAGGGAGTGTTCTAATTTCATTCTTTTACATGTAGCTGTCCAGTTTTCCCAGCACCACTTATTGAAGAGGCTGTCTTTTCTCCATTGTATATTCTTGCCTCCTTCATCAAAGATAAGGTGACCATATGTGCATGGGTTTGTCTCTGGGCTTTCTATCCTGTTCCATTGATCTGTATTTCTGTTTTTGTGCCAGTACCATACTTTCTTGATTACTGTAGCTTTATAGTATAGTCTGAAGTCTGGGACCCTGATTCCTCCAGCTCCCTTTTTCTTTCTCAAGATTGCTTTGGCTATTTGGGGCTTTTGTGTTTCCACACAAATTGTGAAGTTTTTTGTTCTAGTTCTGTGGAAAATGCCATTGGTAGTTTGATGGGATTGCATTGAATTTGTAGATTGCTTTGGGTAGTATAGTCATTTTCACAATGTTGATTCTTCCAGTCCAGAACAGGGTCTATCTCTCCATCTGTTTGTATCATCTTTGATTTCTTTCATCAGTGTCTTATAGTTTTCTGCTTACATGTCTTTTGTCTCCTTAGGTAGGTTTAATCCTAGGTATTTTATTCTTTTTGTTGCAGTGGTAAATGGGAGTGTTTCCTTAATTTCTCTTTCAGATTTTTCATCATTAGTGTATAGGAATGCAAGAACTTTCTGTGCATTAATTTTGTATCCTGCTGCTTTACCAAATTTGTTGATTAGCTCTAGTAGTTTTCTGGTAGCATCTTTAGGATTCTCTATGTATAGTATCATGTCATGTGCAAACAGTGACAGCTTTACTTCTTGATTTCTGATTTGGATTCCTTTTATTTCTTTTTCTTCTCTGACTGCTGTGGCTAAAACTTCCAAAGCTATGTTGAATAATAGTGGTGAGAGTGGGCAACCTTGTCTTGTTCCTGATCTTAGTGGAAGTTGTTTCAGTTTTTCACCATTGAGAACAATGTTGGCTGGAGCACAGCTACATTCTAACAGTTGTCATAATGGCATGTGCCAGAAGGAACTTTGAGAGTTTGCTCTATAAATGAGCAAAAATACTAATGGGTTCTCTAGTGTCAGTATGCTGCAGGCAAAATTGCTTCTGCAGTGGGTGGGAGGGATTTCCCTTTAAAGGGGATGAATGGGTAAAGGATTCTTCAGATCATGGACCATTTTAGTAGCCAGGTTAATGGTTTCCAAAAGATGTCCTCATCTTAATCCCCAGAACCTGTGAATATGTTACCTTACATGACAAAAGGGATTTAGCAAATATGATAAAGTTAATGACCTTGAGATAGGGAGACTATCCTGGCTTATCCAGGTGGACCCAGTCTAATCACATGCATCTGTAGAAGCAGAGAACTTTTCCCAGCTGGGGTCAGAAAGAGAGATGTGACAAAGGGAGCAAGTCAGAGAGATGCTTCTTTGCTGGCTTTGAAGATGCAAGAAGGACCACGAGCCAAGGAATGTGGGCAGCCTCAAGAAAGTGGTAAAGGCAAGGAGACAGATTCTCCCCTAGAGACTTCAGAAAGGAATGCATCCCTGCTGACACCTTGATTTTAGCTCGGTGAGACTCATGTCATTAAATATAAGATAATACGTTTGGGTTGTTTCAGCTGCTACATTTGGAGTAGTTTGTTACAGCATCAATAGCAGACAACCACGGCAGATTCTAAGGCCACTTGTAAAAGCTGTGATGTAGTTGCCATTTCAAGCCTCTTCTTTGTTGGGCTTATGAACAGTGTGGTATTTAGTGAGAGTAGCCACCTGTCCCGCACTCCTTTCAGTCACCATCCCTTCCCATGGCCTTGCCCAACCAGTGCATCCACAGAGCTGTTGTAGTATGACTTTATGGTTCAGGATGGTTTCTCTCTAAACACAGAGAGAAATCGAAATTGTATCTCAGGTTTCCCCTCTCTTACTCCCAATTACTTTACCCAAACCTCAAGTAGTTGTGACACTGGCTGCCTGTCCTTGGCTTTTATCCCAAGAGATATGCTTAGTGGACAACTCTTACCCAATGGTTGCTTCCAGTGTGAGACTATTTTTTTTTTAATGCCATTGCTAGTTGATTAGGAGCATTTTTAAATTGAGGATGAACACAAAATATGTAGGAACTGTGAACAGTTAGCCTTGGCTCTCTGGATGGTTTGACGTGGCAGGGAATGCTGACTTGCTTTTGTTGGCTGTTGGCTTAGCTTGGACAAAGCATTGTCTCTGACTGTCTCATGCATGCACATGAATTGCAAATGAAGAGCCACCAAGCTTTGTATTTCCACAGGGATATCATGTCGATTTCATAATGCATCAGATATTTCAGACCTTAAGTGGCTTTCTCCAAATATTAGTTAATCTGCACTAGTTTGTTGGAGCCCTTGGCAGGTAGGTAGCACATGAAGAACTATAGCAATTTATTTGCTATATTTTTTTATGAAGATGAATGAAAAAGTAAATGAATCGAGGGAGTCTTACAGTATATTGCATTTGCGGTGTTTAGGCCTATTTTCAGAAAATAAATAGACCTAGGGCTGAAGGATTATGGATGAAGAGAGTCCAAGGTGTTCATTGATTAGATGAAGACATCTATACAAAGAATTCATGTTCAATTTTCTGTCGTGTTTATTATTGTGGGCAGTACAAGTGACCTATAGCATTGGAAGAAGGAGCCTTTTGGTACATAATGTATTTGTTGAAAAGTTATCACTTGTTTCGTGTCTACAGCTATGCCATGATTTGACAGTTGAAACAAATACACACACACACACACACACACACACACCTACACACAGGTTATCCCACTAATAAATGGCTAAATCTGAGCTAGACACTTGAAATATGTGTCCTCTATTTTAAATTAGATTGCATTTTAATGGTTGTAAATCAGTTATTTAGAATCTAGGATGCATGATTTCCTATAAAATAATCCTACAGTGATGAGGTATATGGGGCCTAGGTCACAAACATCTGTTTATGTCATAATAAAGCTAAGTGGTGTTTGCCAGCATGCACAACTAGTAGATCGAAGAACCAGGACTCAAATCTGAATTCTGAAAATGTGTTCGTCTGCTCCTATTAACTTATGCTAACATGTACATGATTTATAAACATTTAACCTAGAGTATTTAGAGTTTTAAAAGAGGTTATTTGTTCACTTAAATGAATTCTTAATTGGCTGAATTGCAGACACTGAAAGAAAATGAAGAGTCATCTATTCAGGAAATTAAAATGTATATTTTGGCCAGGGAGGCTATATCAAGTGGCTTATGAGTAAGAGGAGGGCCTTGAAATTTGACAAAGCCGTAATGTCTATTGCTTGACGTTGAGCAAGTTACGTAATGGGCCTCTTGTTTCCTCATCTTTAAAATGGGTCAATAGCACCCACTTCCCATACTGTAATGAGATGATATTTGAAGATACAACTTTAAGCTATGTGTGTTTTCCCTGGCTTCTTCTCTTCCTTCTTTTAAACCTCCAGACATGTGTTCACAAGAAGTACAGTACACACAGACCTAATTTGTCTGAAAGAAACATGTGATATATAAAATAATAATTTAAAAAATCCCAAGGTCTTGATCTCTTACCTTTTCTAACCTTTCTTTCTTTTCTTGAGCCATAGACTTGATTTGTAGAACTGGAGCCAATTATGTTTTCTCTATGTGCTTTTGTTCTGCATCTATCTGCCTGCCTCAGGCATTGCGTCTCTCAAATAAAACATGTTTTGTCAATACACAGTGCTAGCAACACTGAAACTTAAATGCTGCTTAGGAATTCTGAAGAAAAAAATAGCTTTGTTCTTGATTATTTCCATGACACAGTGTGGGAATTCATTATGTTTAATGGTAGCTCAATGATCTAAATCGTGTGTGGACTACAGCATGAACATTTATACCCATCTCTTCACCCTAAAATTCTTAGTGTCCTCCAGAGAGTAGTAAAAGGATATAATTTATAATGGTATAATTAACTTTTTTTTTTTTTTTTTTTTGCGGTACGCAGGCCTCTCACTGTTGTGGCCTCTCCCGTTGCGGAGCACAGGCTCTGGACACGCAGGCTCAGTGGCCATGGCTCACGGGCCCAGCCGCTCCGCGGCATGTAGGATCCTCCTGGACCGGGTCACAAACCCGTGTCCCCTGCATTGGCAGGTGGACTCTCAACCACTGTGCCACCAGGGAAGCCCTATAATTAACTTTTGACTATATTTGCAATTACATTTGTTGGAGTCTCTTCATAAGAAAGAAAATAAAGGGAGTTAAACTAATGTATACTCTCAGGTATGAAAATATATTTTTTCTCTATTTATGAATGTATTATCTTTATGTCATTAATGTCTGGGGGAACATTTTTCAAACAGCTCTTTCTGCTTTCTGCTTTATTGAGTGTTTGTGTGAAACAATCCTGCATAGCCTTACGCACACACCCCCCACCCTGGGAGTTTCAAGCATCAAATGAAGCAGAAATGGGCTCATTTAATTCATTGGTTCAATGGCATTTTACCAGAAAATATTATTAATAATCTTAAGGCACCTCCCCAAAGTTATTCAAATTTGGAGAGAAACTCCTTGAGGGATAAGGGATAAGCAGTAGTTTTCAATCGGGGGCTATTTTATACCCCCAAGACCCACCCACTAGGGGACATTTGGCAACGTCTGGAGAGATTTTTGTCTGTCACAGCTAGGGAGAAGGGGTTACTGGCATCTAGTCTGTAGAGACCAGGGGTCTGCCAAATGTCCTGCAGTATACAGGAGAGCCTCCAAGTACATAGAATTAACCAGCCCCAAATGTCAATAGTACCAAGCTTGAGAAACCTGCTCATAGCTTGCAGCCAATTCAGCTCACTGGTCACCATGACTCAGCAGTTTTTATGTTGTCTATCTTAAGTTTATCTTCTTTGTTTCCAAGTCTGAAGACTTGTGCTGGGGGCAAGAGGGGATTTGGGGGCAAGATGCTGAGATACTCTACATACTTCTTTATTTTCAAAGTACATCACAACCTCCTCTCCATGTCTTCTTTCAGCAGATGGCTGCTCTTATCCCATTTCACATCCAGATCATTCTTTCTCAATTAGTACATGTTATAAGGTCCATTTTTCATCATGTTCACCTTTTTTTTTAGACTGAATAAATCCTGTTGAAATAATAGGGAGAGATAGACATGGCACACTTTGACAGTCCATTGTTGTAGTGGTTTTGGGGGCAAGTAGAGATGATGTCTTTGCTTCCACATGAGTTGGGGGGGCGGTGATGGGGCAGCACCAGGTGGGATTTATGATGAATGGTTGCTTCTTTCTCCTTGGCTGCTCTGGCAACCAGCAGCGCACACATGTGAAGTCACAGTCCCAACCTATCTGGAGGGCACTGATTTGGGATTTTAATACACAGATATGAAATATCTCTACTTCCTAGAATTCCATCACTACATCCCATCACTTAGAACCATTCCTAAATCCTTGTCATGTACCTAACGGGCCATTCCATTTTAATCCTGGTAGGATTATTAGAAATCACTATAGGAATAATCAGTTTTGATTTTCTACCCTCAGAATGCGTTGAATCTTTAAAAAATTATATTCTGTTGTTTCTAGCTGTATAATTTTATGTATCAATATATGAGTCCTTGTTCTAAAGTTTATATGATTTACTTAAAATTTTTTCATCTAAGTTGATGGGAATGTAAATTGATACAGCCACTATGGCAAACAGTATGGAGGTTCCCCGAAAAACTAAAACTAGAACTACCATACGACCCAGCAATCCCACTACTGGGCATATACCCTGAGAAAACCATAATTCAAAAAAGAGTCATGGACCACAATGTTCATTGCAGCTCTACTTACAATAGCCAGGACATGGAAGCAACCTAAGTGTCCATCAACAGATGAATGGATGAAGGAGATGTGGCACATATATACAATGGAATATTACTCAACCATAAAAAGAAACAAAATTGAGATATTTGTAGTGAGGTGGATGGACCTAGAGTCTGTCATACAGAGTGAAGTAAGTCAGAAGGAGAAAAACAAATACCTTATGCTAACACTTGTATATGGAATCTAAAAAAAAAAAAAAAAAGTTTCTGAAAAACCTAGGTGCAGGACAGGAATAAGATGAAGATGTAGAGAATGGACTTGAGGACACGGGGAGGGGGAAGGGTAAGCTGGGACAAAGTGAGAGAGTGGCATGGGCATATATACACTACCAAATGTAAAATAGCTAGTGGGAAGCAGCCGCATAGCACAGGGAGATCAGCTCTGTGCTTTGTGACCACCTAGAGGGGTGGGAGGGAGACGCAAGAGGGAGGGGATATGAGGATATATGTATATGTATGGCTGATTCACTTTGTTATAAAGCAGAAACTAACACACCATTGTAAAGCGATTATACTCCAATAAAGATGTTAAAAAAAAAAGAAGTAATGGGTTTTCCTGAATATTGTATACATCCAAAAACATCTGCCAAATCCCTATGGAAACTTTTAGGTTAAAAAGAAAAACTTATTGCTTTGGTCCTACAGATATAACCAAGGAGAAAATACCATCTTTTCATTTTAATCAAACATAACCTTAAACTAAGGGCATTGAATGAGAGATTTTTTAAAAGGACAATGATAGTAACATTAACATATTTTGTTATAATTGTGTAACACTTTAAAATTTAGAAATCATAATAGTTTACATTTATTTGGGGACTATTATAGATCAGGCACGCAAAGTATTTTGTATAGATTATTTCGTTTTATCCTCACCACCATCCCATGAAACACTGCCACTCTTACTCTTCCTCAGAGATGAAGAAACCAAGGACCTGGAGATGTTTGTGTCTCGTCAGAGTAATAAGTGGTTGAGCCACGATTGGAACCCAGACCCATGGGATCAGATGGTGGGTTCTTAACCACATGCTTTCACGGGCACCATCACGCTGATTAGAAAGGGTACAGCATCAGGAGCAGCCACTCCAACTCCCACAAAATATGTAGGTTGACTGCCTTCATTCATTCATCTCTCTGTTTTCTCCTTGACATATATCCATCCCATCTCTGCTACCCGTAAACTTGGCATCCATGCTTGATGCCACAGGGCAGTGATGGCTATGTAAGTTGGCATCTTTGATCCCTGGACCTTTAAGTCTAACCCTGCACCCTTCTGATTCCTTCTAGTGCTGGCTCATTATTGCTCCCAGATTAGCCAGAGACATGATATGATGGCTTAGACCCACAGTGCCCCTCCAGCTGTCTATGCTCAGCATCTCATAGCAGTGAGCCAGCTGGAGGTGGGCTGTGAGCTTGATGTTTCTTTAGGGCTTGAGCTTAACTCTATAATATGGAGCTTAACTCCATAAGTTAATTTCCTTTGATCAGAAAATTAATATTTTAAATTACTCACCAGGTAATTTTCTTAACTTCTATCTCCTGAACCTTTGACAAGTGTGAACACCATAGAAAATCACACATGGTTCACCAGCGGTTTCCTGCTGCCGGACACAAGGAATCATGCCTCCTACAGATGTCTGCTGTGGTTTGGGAAACAAGGGGAGGGGTATCTCTTTGCTCCAACTGTTAGCACAAGGGGCTGTGGGAAAAGTTCAGAACCAGTAATGGGCGAAAGGGTCTTTTCTTTTCCAATACTTGGGATAATGTTTAGGGATTACAATATTAAGTGATTAGTTCATTCCTATGTCAATGAAATCTACAGGAAGCAAAAATTGAGGGCAGGGAAAATATGGAACAATGGGTTATTTTAATTAAATATTCCATAGGAATTCCCTGTATTCAGGCTAAGTAATATTACAACAAAGGGGGTATCCACATTATTTTTTTTTAAACTAAGTTAGCACTGAGCACAGGGCATGGTATAGCATTTGAAATATGGAAGACATTCAATAAATATCTGTTGATTAAATTAATAATTCATTGTTGACTATGAATCGGTCATCAGCAAGAGTCTGGCAATACCTCAGCTATGAAACAGTAACTTTGGGGGTAATGATAATACATTCCTTACTTTAAAAGAGAATTAGTCGGGCTTCCCTGGTGGCGCAGTGGTTGAGAGTCCGCCTGCCGATGCAGGGGACACGGGTTCGTGCCCCGGTCTGGGAGGATCCCACATGCCGCGGAGCGGCTGGGCCCGTGAGCCATGGCCGCTGAGCCTGCGCGTCCAGAGCCTGTCCTCCGCAACGGGAGAGGCCACAACAGTGAGAGGCCCGCGTAACGCATAAAAAAAAAAAAAAAAAAAAAAAAAGAGAATTAGTCAGCCATTACGTGACATAGAGATCCAGCCCGTATATTTTCTACCCTCTTGCGGGATGATCTTGGAGAGTCAGCCGTGAGCAGTGGCTTGAAGTGAGATCTTAGTTCCCAGCCCAGGAATTGAACCTGGGTAGCCTGGATGAAAACCAGGAATCTGAGCCGCTAGTCTACCAGGGGCTAGAGACTAGAAGCAAAACGCCCCTGGCCCTTGCCCCCACTGAAAAATGCATTTCTCAAGGAGACAAAAACTGTAAAAACAGGTACAAAGTTCATTATTAGAGACACAGCTCCATAAGTGGGAGAGCACACCAAGAAGCAGTTTGTTAAGACCGAAGCAAGGCAGAGATGCACACCTGGAGAGAAAGGTGTGGCGTCCTCCCTGTTGCGGAGGAGCTCAATAATGAGGCAGTTAAGTCATTTTTATGGGGCAGTTCTTCTGGGTCTTTGTTTACCTTTGGCCAATTATCTGGTTTCTTTTTCCACACGTGACCTGCCCTAGGACCCTCCCCAATATGCATGCACAACTTTTTTCCAAGATGGATTCCAGCCCAGAGGCCTATAGGGCGGTCTTAACATCACATACTATGGGGTGGTGCCTCCTCCTTTTTGACCCCCAAGGAGCCTTTCTGCGCATGTGCAATGTCTCCCTTTACCCAAGGATGGGAGATAGGTGACCTCTTGATCTTGTCCTCAAACAGGGTTTAGCCCCTCTCTGTCCCTGCCATTACTGTTAGCTTCAAGCGTACACAGGAGGCAAAGTCCAGCTGTTTACCCTGTTCCTGTGGTTATTTCCATCTCGAAGTGCAAAGAGGAGGCTGGTTGTAATAAATATCCAGCCTAGAGCCCACCTGCCTCCTTCCTCAGGAAATGTAAACAGGAGGCTAGTTGTAAATGCCTAGCCTAGAGCCCGTCTATCTCCTGCTTCAGGGATACTCGTATTAGTGGAAGGTGGGATAAAAGAAAAGACAGGAAAATGCATCTCAGAGACTTGTGCTGTTTTTTGAACATCTTTATTGGAGTATAATTGCTTTACAATGGTGTGGTAGTTCCTGCTTCCTAACAAAGTGAATCAGCTATACATATACATATATCCCCATATCCCTCTTGGGTCTCCCTCCCACTTGTGCTTTCCTTTATGGAGAGAGAAGGGCTGCAGTGTGCCTAGAGACTCCAGGAAGTAGCTTCATCTCTGCTCAGTTACTCCATCTCTGAACTGGGCATAATCATAATTACCGGCTTCACGGGAGGGCTGTGTGGATTAATGAGCTCATCTCGTGAAGTGCTGGGCAGGTGGAAAGGTCTTGAGTGGTGCTATGATTGCACTCATTAGTTTCTGTAGACACTCCGGGAGAGAATCTTTAGCAAGGAGATGTGCAGTTAATGCTGCAGCTCTTTATGGGGAGTGTGGGGATGTTTGTGCAGGGACGGAGAGCCTGCTGCTACTCTGCCCAGTCTCTTCCCTTGGGTACCACTGACTGCTTATGCCCCAGCTCCGTCCTACGCCCACGCGCCTTCTCTGGATCGCCTCTCCTGGCAACTGAACTGTCTGCTGGAATGTCTTAATTAGGTTTGGGACTTGCTTATTGTCCTAGTCCATTCAGACTGCTATAAAAAAATACCAGAGGCTGGGTGGCTTATAAACAACAGACATTTATTTCTCACGGTCTGGAGGCCGGGAAGTCCAAGATCAAGGTGCCGGCAGATTTGTGGTCTGATGAGAGCCTGTTTCCTGGTTCACAGATATCTGTCTTCTCGTTGAGTCCTCACAAGGCAGAAATGACCAGGAAGCTCTCTGGGGTCTCTTTTCTAAGGGCACTAATCCCATTCATGAAGGCTTCACCCTCATGGCCTAATCACTTCCCAAAGGCCCCACCTCCTACTGCCATCATATTGTAGGTTAAGTTTCAACCCATGAATTTTGTGGGGACGTGAACCTTCAGTCTACAGCTCTGACCAAGGGCAGGCATGAGTCACAATGGAAATTAAGTGCCTTATAGCTCTTTTGATGATGCCAGGAGCTCCTTGAACGTTGTCCCTGCTCTGCCCACACCCCAACCCCAGAATGCTAAGGAGTTAGGGGGCCTTGTCTGGGATCTAAAGACCCCACCACTGACACTGCCACCTCTGTGACAGTCCCTACAGCATCTTCCTGGGGCAGCGGCCCATGGCATATGATACACTGACAGATTCAGGAAACTCAGTCACCTGTGGGCAGGGGTAACTTTCCTGTGAAGGAGATTTACAGGGAACAACCTGGATATTTTGAGATTCCAAAGCACATGGAATGGATCCACTGTTAATATTTGTTTAAAAAAAGAAAGTTTATGAAACCAAGGGAAAGAATGGAACATTTTGGCAATTCTTATTAGCAAGCTTGTTCAGCAGCTTTACAAGTGATTTATGTGGCCAGCCCTCACCTCCTCCTGAATTAGCTGAAGGCAAGGCCATGGGCTCAGTTTCTGAGCCAGGGCCTCAGCTCTATCAAAAAGAGCTTCGCTCGGATGGAGCTGGTGAGGAAGGCCCCGTGCTGGGCTATCAGGCTGTCGTGTCAGCTCCTGAGAGGGGGTATCAGTGTCCTGCTTTCTTGAATTAAGTCGGTTCAAACTTGATGGCTCTGTCTCCTTAAACACTGCCATCAGAAAATAGCACATGAGTCCCCTCCAGGCCATTTGTCCTGAAAGGAAATTTCTGAGCGAGGATCGGGCAGGGATCCAGGCCAGGGGGATGCTGTACTGGTTTATTTACCCCCTTTGCCAGCCCTGACTGACAGAATGAGAACAGCATGGACTGGATTTGCTGGTTCCTTCTTTGATGCCTTTGCCCTCCCGTTTCCCTGAGGAATTAGAGAGCTGTTCAGTATGCTGACTTGTTCAATTCACTTGTAAAAGAAAATGTTCTTGAGGAGGGGATGCCCTTCACCAGGGTGCTTAACACACCTGAGGTCTGAGGCCCCAGGACAACCACCCTGGGGTTTGTGATGTGCTTTCTGTCTTTTTCCCCATCACTGGAGCCTTATCATTTGTCTCTCACCCCCTCAGGGATGGGAAAGAGGCTCATTCCAAATGCCTTCTGCTGCTCACCACCCAGAAGCCTTTTGTGTGTTTGTAAATCACCAGCTGTGACAAGGGTCTGAGTCTGCAGGACGAGGCGAGGGCAAGTCAGCCCTCGGAGGAAAGACACTCAGCCCCTTGCCCCGTTCTGCCTGCTCCACCGTCACCATGCCAACAGCACTGTGTATGCTTGCATTCCAGGGCCTTCTGGATGAGCCTCATTACACAAAATTCATCACGAATATGTACATATAATCATTACCAAGAATTTGCACGGTGCCAGGCGCAGACACGCATGACAACCGCATGCTGTATTTTAAGTGGGTATTTTAAGCCCATTTTATAGAACCAGGATTCAAAGGAGGTGCTAGCTTGCCCTAGTTAGTGTTAGGGACCAAGAGAGGAGATAAGCAGGCTAGGTAGGTGATGGGAAGCCATGTCTCAGCCCAGTTTTCGTGTAGATATTTGGAGAAAAGCACAGACTGAAATATGACATCTGTTTGCATTTTGTGGCTTTGCCACAAGAAGATGGGTTTTCCCCAAGACTCTTTCTACCTGTGAATCAAAGATTATTCTTCAAGTTTTGGAAGTGTAAGGTGGAAGGAGTATATTGAGGAATGAAAAAAGAGGTGGAGAGACAGAGAAGTCAAGATTGGGGGAGGGGGGAGATGAAGGGTGTGTGTGTGTATGTGTGTGACACAGTGAATAACTGCCTCCCACCAGCCCCTGGTTGGTTAACAACCTCCCTTGGAACCAGTGCCTAGGGTGGAGTCTCTCAGTTACTTTGCTTTGGACACAAGTGGATTCAAAAGAACTTCGTAATTTTTTAAAATAAATTTATTATTCTTGGCTGCGTTGGGTCTTCGTTGCTGGGCATGGCTTTCTCTAGTTGCGGTGAGCAGTGGCTACTCTTCATTACGGTGCACGGGCTTCTCATTGCGGTGGCTTCTCTTGTTGCAGAGCACGGGCTCTAGGCACGTGGGCTCAGTAGTTGTGGATTGTGGGCTCAGTAGTTGTGGCTCATGGGCTCTAGAGCGCAGGCTCAGTACTTGTGGCTCACGGGCTTAGTTGCTCCGCGGCATGTGGGATCTTCTCGGACCAGGGCTCGAACCCATGTCCCTTGCATTGGCAGGCAGATTCTTAACCTCTATGCCACCAGGGAAGCCCAAGAGCTTAGTAATTTTAAAAGATCTTTATTAACTACATTAATGTCGAAAAAAGATCCTTCCTGGCTCTTTCCTTCAGGCTATAGAAGAAGGGGCTAAGGTACAGAGAAGTTAAACGATTTACCCAAGGCCACCAAATCACCATCGTCAGAGCTGGGACGAGAGCCAGGTCTTCTCGCACAGTGCCTGAAGCCTCCCTCCCTGGGGCCGACGTGCACCAGGTTGAAATAGGGCAGGGCGGCACTGCCATGGCATCCTCCTTGGAAGGGAAAGTGTTTGGAAAAGGCAGCTGTTGGAAAGCAGCTTCTCTGACAGCTGTTCCAATGGTGGAAGAAGCAGCTTTGATTTGGGTCCTTTCAAGGGAAGAGCTGGGCATTAGGGCTGTTGGTGAGGAGGTCACCTTTCAGTTCATGACCACCTGGATGGCGAGATAACAGGGACATAGTGACAACCAGTTTTGCAACAAAATCCATTCTGGGCACCAACTCTGATGTTCAGAAAAAGAAATCACTGGAAAAAGATTTGTTCTAAAGTGACTGCAGAACGTCAGGCATTTTGTGATGCCTTGGGGATGTCTGCTCTCTTTGAGCCTTTTGTTTTTTTTAATTTTCCTTCTTCTAAAAGCGGAGCTACTGCATGGAGAATAATACTTAAAAAGAAATACCCCCTCCCATCCCTGTGATGTAGGACTCCTTGGTGGCAGAGCTAATGATGACTTGGAGGTGAGGCCACATGGGTTTGAATCCTATAGTTAACCTTTACTCACCTTCTTTACCTCACTTTCCTCGTCTGTAAAATGGGGATTAGAACAGTACCTACCCCATAGGATTGTTCATAAAGATCAAATAGGCCAACATTCATAAAACATTCAAAACTACCTGGCATGTGACATTAAGTCTGTATATACATTTGTTAAAGAAATAAAAACAATTAACTACCAGCCAAGCAGAATACAGAAGTGGTGTTACGGGTCAAATGTGGGTGAGGACTTCATTCAGTTATGACTCGGCCCCAGGTTCACTTAGATACATGGAATGTGGTCCATATGTTGGCAAATGCCACGGCCATGAAGGTAAATTCACTCTTTAGCCATCTTGGATGAGTGATCCAAATAGCCTGGCACTCATCAGCCTTGGATCACTAAGTACAGGTCCCTTCTTTATTTATTTTTTTTTAATTTTTATTTATTTATTTTTGGCTATGTTGGGTCTTTGTTGCCACTCGCGGGTTTTCTCTAGTTGTGGCGAGCGGGGGCTACTCTTGGTTGCGGTGTGCGGGCTTCTCATTGCAGTGGCTTCTCATTGCAGTAGCTTCTCTTGTTGCAGAGCACAGGCTCTAGACGCGTGGGCTTCAGTACTTGTGGCTCGAGGGCTCTAGAGCGCAGGCTCAGTAGTTGCGATGCACGGGTTTAGTTTGCTCCAAGGCATGCACGATCTCCCCAGATCAGGGCTCGAACCCGTGTCCCCTGCACTGGCAGGCAGGTTCTTAACCACTGTGCTACCAGGGAAGACCGAGGTCCCTTCTTTTTGATACTCACAGTACGAAGGCATGAGTTCTCACTATATTCATAGCTACAATCAGCTCCCCTCAATCACACTGCCCAGTTGTTCCTGAGGTCCCCCGAAGAGGTGCCCCACGTGCTCTCATTTTACACGTGTTCCCCTGTCAGTGCCCCCTCCTCCCACGTGCCCACGACTGCTGACCCCAGAGCTGCTTGGAGCAGCCTCATCCCTGCCCCTGCCATTCATGGGGAGGCAATGTCCATGTCAAGATAAGTCAGTCCACGTGACTCGAATCAGGCCTGACATGCGGTAAGTGCTCAGTAAATGCACACTGTTATTACTAAGACTGTTTTCTCTGGATGCCTCCTGAGCCTCTAGTTCCCCAAATGCTGTAGCCTGGTTAGTTTCCCTGCAGATGTAGGGAGACGGGATGCTTCCTGCTCAGAAACATTTTATTTTCTGGGTCTGCTGTGCCTACCATTTTATAACATTTTTCTTAAGTATTCAGGTCAGTTTCTGGCCCATACTCCTCGTATGAATCCCATGAAGGCTCTCCAGAAAATATTTTGTAGCTCTCCCTTTTCCAATCATATGGGCTCACACTCAACCCAAGAGGTCAGATCGTAAGAACAACCAACATTTATTGAACTCTTGTTAGATGCCAGGCACTCTTTTATGTGCCAGGTAATGGTGATATCATTTAATCCTCTCAACAACCCTATCAGGTTGGAATTATTAGCAATCATTTTATACACGTTGAAGCTGAAGTCCAGAGAGCATAGCTTGCCAAGGGTTACCCAGCTGAGAAATGGTAGAGTGAGATTTCAAACCAGTGATCTGTTTCTGGATCCCAGCTCCTAACCAGTTCACCACAGTGATGGAGAACAGAGCTCATGTTGCCCTAATCATACCCTCCTTTATTTCCAACCTTGCCCAGTGGTACCAAAATCCCTTCTTTACTCCTCGTTTGCAATAGGAATCTTTCCCCATATCTCAAACTGATGTAAACGTTTCCTGGGATGCATTGGGGTGGAGGAGTTTCCTATACCTTTGAAGCATCAGCTACACATCAAAGCTATCTGTTAATAAGGGCTGCTATCCTGGAGCACAAATCGCTGATTCATATGGCAGTGGTCTTAACGCAGAACCCAGAATGGGCTTATCCATTACCCTTAAAGGCTCTGTCCGTTGTCCCATGTGTGTCACTATGCTCAGTTAATAACGCAGTTGTAATGATTACTGTGTAACTACTATATATCTAATAGAAATGCTTGCTAAAGTTCTCTTCTTCTCTTTTTGATATCTGTTCTTTCATTTATTGGTTTCTGCTGCTGTCCAAGTAGATGAGAGCAGTCAAGCTAGCTACATTAAAATGTGGTCCAGAGAATTCTTCACATTTAGTTTCTTCATTCATTTATTCATTCATCAAATGTGTATTTAGCCCACCACATGTAAAGAATTCATAAACAAGTGTAAAAGCAAACGGAAGGGGGATATTCCCGATATTAAGCCAGTATGATTTGATGCCCCCTTAAATCGTGAATCCATGCAGCCTCTACCTGCAAGACTGACTCATGAGGCATATTGCCCTGAGGAAGGAAAGACTGGACACTTTCTGGAACAAAGAGACCAGGGACCGTGTTGATGGTGCAAGACCAGACGCCAGCCTCTCAATCTCATGTGTTCACTGCCCAGATGCCCATCTTGTATTAAAATTCCGTCCAAGTGGTCAGGCATAAAGCTTTTAGAGATCATCCAGTTCAACACACTCCTCTTCCCAGTGAGAAAACTGACTTAGAGAAGTGAGTGACATACTCAGAGAACTTAGTGTCAGAGCCAAAATTGACCCTAATGCTCGTTTTGGAACCTAGCGATCCTTAACTTTATAGCACCGTATCTTCTTTGTTACTGGGGGAAATATCTAGGTTTTCACCCATATTCATGTTTTATTATTATTATTTTTTTTTTTTTTTGCTGTGCGCGGGCCTCTCACTGTTGTGGCCTCTCCCGCTGCGGAGCACAGGCTCCGGACGCACAAGCCCAGCGGGCATGGCTCACGGGCCCAGCCGCTCCGCGGCACCTGGGATCCCCCCGGACCGGGGCACGAACCCGTGTCCCCTGCATCGGCAGGCGGACTCTCAACCACTGCGCCACCAGGGAAGCCCCATGTTTTATTTTTAATTCATTTTTATGGTCAAGGAAAGAGTTTGTCCTGACAAAATCCATGTTTCATCTTTGCTGACAGAGTTTCTCTTAAGAACAAAGGCGGAGATTGTGAGCCTGGCTGTGAACGTGTCATCTGTTCTGCCCCTTGTCATCTGGTAGCTAGCGGTGGCCAATTTGAAATGGTTAAGATCAGCATGTGCGTTGAATGGTGATCATTCTGGCTTCAGTTCTAATCTTCACAATGACTTGGCACTGTCATTAAGATGTCAGGCCATGAAAGAAAACACTCTTCACTTGTGATTGAATGAGTATTTGGGACAACTGGTAACCCTCTGATTGGATCAGTATGTGAACCTTGAGCCCCAGAGGACTTTTCATGTTTTCTCTGTGTCGTTACAGCTGTTTGGGGCTTGACCCATTGACCCAGTCACTGTTTGGTTTCCATATCTTCAGACTGGACAGTTTCCCTCTGCTAGATGGTTTGGACTGTGGGGACTAAAACTTCTTTATTGGTTTACTTGAGGATAAACACATCCCCATCTAAAACTCGGATTACTATGAAAGCAACTGAGAGTCCACATGGTATAGAAGGAAGAGAGGGCAATGGATGGAAGTTGGATCATGGTGGGCTGGAGTCCGGGTCTTTCCATGACCTGATGAGGCTCTACGACATGTCACTTCATGCATTCCACTTTGTTCCCCTTTCTTCATGATGTCAGTGATATCCTGCCCTGTGAGTCTGGGTTAGCTGCCAACCAGACGAGGCATGGATTGTTTTTCTCCATCTCTGGACCTTATCAGTGGCATAGAGATCCTTAGAGATTTTTTCTTTCTTGAGAAGCTAGTATTAATTTCCTCTAAGTATTGTTAGGAAGAGGTAGAGGCATATATGAGAAAATAAGCTGGCACCATGTGTGATTGGGAGATGCTAATGGTCATTGTGGTATGCATCCAGTGAGCCCTCCGGAAGCTGATTTCATGGTGACAGTGTCATGCTACCCCTCCCCCACTGTGAGAAACCCGTAGTCAATAGGTAGGAGACCTACAAGATACATCCAACTCTTTGTGCTTGTACATTTGCCAAATGAAGCTGATTCAAAGAGTTTCCTTTTTAAGAATATTTTCTCGGATGAAAGAATTTATGGTCACTATTAAAAATGTGAAAAGAGGAAATTATAGAGGAGAAAATTAAGATGACTTCATATTGCAACATCTAGAGATATGAAGATTTTACTATTGGCAAATGGCTTCTCTGAAACATTTTCCAGTTGCGTTACCGTTGCTGGAATATGAATGCCCATTTCACTGCATTGAAGCCACATTCATTATTAAAATTGAAAAGAAATGCCACTTTTATCAATGAGAACTGGGAGGCAAAGCATTGTTTTAAATAATATTTTTGTTAATATAATTATTGAAAAAAATATATTTTTAGTTGTGAATGTTTTTTTTACACTTTTGACTATTTTTAAAATTTGTTTATGCGTTCTTATTGAATTTCAAGGCCATATTGTATGTTTGGTACATTAACCATGACATGTCATGTTATAAATATTTCCCCATACATTTTTTATGATTCCATTCTTTTTGTTACAGGGTTATTGAGGTATGATTAATGTATAATACACTGCACATATTTAAAACGTACATTTTTCGGTACTTTTTTTTTTCGGTACGTGGGCCTCTCACTGTTGTGGCCTCTCCCGTTGCGGAGCACAGGCTCCGGACGCGCAGGTTCAGCGGCCATGGCTCACGGGCCCAGCCACTCCGCGGCATGTGGGATCCTCCCCGGACCAGGACACGAACCCGTCACCCCTGCATCAGCAGGCGGACTCTCAACCACTGCGCCACCAGGGAAGCCCTAAAGTGTACATTTTTGATAAACTTTGACATATGTATACA
Organism: Phocoena sinus; assembly: GCF_008692025.1. Lineage (NCBI taxonomy): Eukaryota > Metazoa > Chordata > Mammalia > Artiodactyla > Phocoenidae > Phocoena > Phocoena sinus. Next base: position 7,808,205 of record NC_045764.1, read on the forward strand.
GTCATCAAACCATCACCACAATCAAGGTAATGAACATATACATCATTCCTAGAAGTTTCCTTGTGCCCCTTGTAATCTCTCCCCCCGACCCCCCGCCGTCCTCAGTAGCAACTGATCTGCTTTGTGTCACTGTATGCTAGTCTGCACGATCTAGAATTTTATATAAATGGGATCATACAATATGTACTCTTTCTTTCTGGCTTATTTCACTTACCGTAATTACTTTGAAATTTATCCATGCTGTTGCATGTATCAGTATTTCCTTTTTGTTGTTGTTGAATGGTATCTCATTGTATGGTTAAACCACAATTTATCTATCTTTTAAACCACTTGATGGACATTTGGGTTCTTTTCTGTTTGGGGATATTACAGATAAAGCTGCTGTGAACATTCCTGATCGAGCCTTTGTGTGGCCATATGCTTTCATTTCTCTCAATAAATACTTAGGTGCAAAATGACTGGATTGCATGCTGGGTGTAGGCTTACCTTTTTAAGAAACTGACCAGCTGTTTACCAAAGTGATTGTACCATTTCACATTCCCACCAGCAGTGCAGGAAAGTTCCAATTGCTCTAGATCATTACCAATGCTTGGAATAGTCAGCATTTTTTTTAATCCTTTTTTTAAACTGGGAGATAGTTGCTTTAGCATTTTAAATTTGAGCAATTCTAGTGGTGTGTAATAGTATCTTTTTGTGGTTTTAATTTGCTTTTTCCTAATAACTAATGATGCTGAGCATCTTTTCATGTGCATATCGCCATTCTTATAGCTTCTTTGGTGAAGTGTCTGTTAAAATCATTTGTCCATTTCTTATTTATCTTATTATTGAATTTTGAGAGTCAATGTATGTTTTAGATAAAACCCCTTTGTCATATATATGCCTCGCAAATATTTTCTCCCAGTATGTGACTTGCCTTCTATTTTGTAACATGTTTTTTAAGAGTATAAGTTTTAAGGCTTCCCTGGTGGCGCAGTGGTTGAGAGTCCGCCTGCCTATGCAGGGGACACGGGTTCATGCCCTGGTCCGGGAAGATCCCACATGCCGCGGAGCGACTGGGCCCGTGCGCCATGGCCGCTGAGCCTGCGCGTCCGGAGCCTGTGCTCCGCAACGGGAGAGGCCACAACAGTGAGAGGCCCGCGTACCGCAAAAAAAAAAAAAAAAGTATAAGTGTTAAATTTTGATGAAGTCAAATTTATTGATTTCTTTTTTTTAAAATTAATTAATTTATTTTTTCTGTGTTGGGTCTTCATTTCTGTACGAGGGCTTTCTCTACTTGTGGCGAGCAGGGGCCACTCTTCATCACGGTGCACCGGCCTCTCACTATCGCGGCCTCTCTTGTTGCGGAGCACAGGCTCCAGATGCACAGGCTCAGTAGTTGTGGCTCACGGGCCTAGTTGCTCCGTGGCATGTGGGATCCTCCCAGACCAGGGCTCGAACCCGTGTCCCCTGCATTAGCAGGCAGATTCTCAACCACTGTGCCACCAGGGAAGCCCTGATTTCTTTTTTTTTTTTTAATAGTCTGTGCTTTTTGTATCCTATTTTAGAAATCTTTTCCAAACCCAAGGCCACTAAGATTTTCCCCTATGTTTTATTCTAAATGTATTGTAGAAAGTGATCCAGTTTTAGGCAACTTTTGTATCTAGTGTGAAGTAAGGATCAAGGTTTATTTATTTTTCCATTTGGCTATTCAGTATTTCCAGCGCCATTTGTTGAAAAGATTTCCTTTTCCCACTGAATTTTTTATTAGTGTCCTAGGGCTGACATAACAAATTACTGCAAATGGGGTGGCTTAAAATCCAGAAATTAATTTTCTTCTGGTTCTGGAAGATAGAAGTTCAAAATCAGGTGTTGGTAGAACCACACTCTCTCTAGAGATTCCAAGGGTGAATCCTTCCTTGCCTCTTCCCAGCTTCTGGTGGTTGTTGGCAATCCTTAGCACTCCTAGGCTTACAGCCACTCCAACTACTGCTTCTGTCTTCACATGACAATCCTTCCTCTATATGTGTGTCTCTGTTTTCTCTTCCCATAAGGACACCAGTCATACTGGGTGTAAGGACCACCCTACTCCATATGAACTCAACCAATTACATCTGCAAAGACCCTATTCCCGATTAACTTCACGTTCTGAGGTTCTGGGTGGACATGAATTTAACCCAGTATAAATTACTTGGGCACCTTTGCTGGAAATCAATTAACCATATATGTGACTTATACTCTTTGATTTGGGTCATTGCTTTTATGCTTCGAAAGTCATTTCTCATCCTGAGATCAGTTTAAATATTAACCTCTGTTTTATTCCAATTTCTTAAATGATTTAACTTTTAAAAATTGGAAGTAAATTTTGGAGTATGGTTACACTGTAAGGTTATTTTTTTCTCCAAAATAACCAATTTCTTTTTTCCTGCCTAGTGCCTAGTATTTATTTAATGTTTTAAATTCTTAAGATATATACATGATACTTTATATAAGTGTCTGTATATGATTACATATACTTTTTTAAAAAAGCCATTTTCCATTTGTGGGATAATTCATCTCTTGCCCTTTCTGCTGCTTCCTTTAAGTTCTTATAAGCGTATACATTAAGACCAATTTAATGACCATTTTGTTCTATTACTGGTTTTGAGATTTGTACCAGTACTACACTCTAATAATCGCTGTAACTTTATAATTGGCTTTAACAGTTATCAGGGAAAATCTACTACTTTCATTTTTTTTTCCTGCTTATTTGTCAAAATGAACTTTAAAATAACTTGGTCAAAATTGTTCAAATCCATTGTAATTTCTACTCAGCTAGCATTGTACCAGTGCATAATTTTGTGGAAGACTGCCACATTTTCAATTTTAGTCGCACCATAGAGATATCTGTTTATGCCTTCTTTTATGTAAGTTTTTTATATCTTTCACTAAAGCTTTATAGTTTTCATCACATGGGTTTCTATTACACATTTCTTATTAGCATCATTCCTAGATTTTTCTACTTATTGCTTTCTGTCATAAACAGAGTCTTTCTTTTCCCTATTATATCTTTTAACCAGTTTCGGCTAGTGTATAGGAACGTAAATGTCTTGGTGTATTTATATTTTATCTGGTCACTTAAACTACCTTTATTAATTCTATGATTTTCAAAATTGCTCTTCTCTCCTTTTGGCAGCCAAACTTTAACCTGTGTTTACTTATTTATTTTGGGTCCCTTTCATGATTGTTTTCTGGTGTACGGACCAATCACCTTCTCAGGTCTGCAATTTGGGGCAGGTTTGTGTCTTCAGCTCATAACCAAATTCCCAGCGTCAGGTGGGTGCTATTCTGCTCGTCTGATTATCTCTTGCCTTCACTGCTTTGTTTTCTGAAATTCTCAACATTGTGGGGCATTAAAATGCACAGTTCCCAGTGAGCAGTGCCACCAGGGCTCTTCTTTGGTCCCGTCTGCATTTCCTTTTGGAGGTCATACTTTGGCACAGTGTCCCCTGCCATTTCCTATCCTGGGTCATAGCCTGCTTGTTTCCTGAGAACTGCTCTGTCCGGTCGGGTGGAGGAACTGGAGTGGGTCGTAGTGTGTTGGAATTCTTTGCCAAACTGTTGTTGAAATGTTAGGATAGTTTTCTTAAGTTCTTAGAAGAGATGCTTACTATTTATCTTGAATGCATCGTGCTGTCATGCTCTGTAGAAATGATTAATAATGACACCAACTCAGTTACTTAGTCTTCAGTGGAACTAACCTTGACCAGAGCAAGGATGAAGACAACATAAAATTCTTAGCATGAGCAAAATCTTTGCTCTAATAAAAGAAAATATACCCATGTCTTTTAGAGATGAATATATCTACTCCTGGTCCTTAAATGTTGTCAAAGCAATCTATTTGATTCAGAACTATTTAGATTTATATTTGGCTTTAATACAAATTATGGAGAGTAAAAGATTATAACCTATTGAATAAAGTAAGAATCCATGAGTCTACACTGATATAAATAGATAAATAAATAAATAAAGGAAAGCTCTTCCTTAAAGTAGAATGTCAACTAATAAATGCAAAATAAATTATGGAATTAGGAAAACACCACTTTCCAACTAGCGTAGTGATAATTGGTTTTAGTGTAGTGGGTCAAAGTTTGAGGAATAAAAGGGTATTTACATAGTCTCCAAGTATATCCCCACAAGCTACTTCTTGTTGCAAAGAGATAATAGTAACATTACAGTATAGATACATGGCAGACACCACCCGAACAAACGATCAAAGGAAACATTGCCAGAAATGGCACGAATGGACAGCCTGTGCCACCTGACACCATGCTCTGAGAACTTCCCCTTACTTCCAGAGTCTTCCTGCCAAAAGGTATAACTGGAATCTGATTATGGGGAAGCATTGGACAAACCCAAAGTGAGGAATACTCTCCAAAATAACTAGCTTGTATTCTTCAAAAATAGCAGTATCGTAAAGTACAATGACAAATAGAAGAGCCAAGAATTGTTGTGGATTAGAGACATGACATCTGAATGCAGCGTGTGATGTTGGATTTTCTTTTGCTGTAAAGGGCATTATTGGGACAAATGACAAAAAAATTTCAATAATATTTGTAGGTTAGATGATAATGCATCGAAGTTCATTTCTTGATTTTGATGATTTTCTGTGGTTATGTGAGAAGAGGAAGTAGAAAAATGTTGACATCTGACAAATCTAGAAGAAGAGTGGCCATCTTTCTCTTCTTGAAATTTTTTCTGTAAATCTGAAGTTTTGTCAAAGTGAAATATAAGCAAGTACAAATTTTAAATTAAAAATACAAAGTATGATAGTGATGTCTCATTTTGTACTATGTTTTAGTTGTCATAATAGCAAGCACTTACATAACACTCTTTGGCACATATTTTATATATATATATACTCATTTACTCTTTCTCGTGTGAACCAGGTGGTGGTGTTATTCCCATTTTCAGACCCAGAAATTAAGGGACAGTGGGGTTAAATAATTTGCCTGTATTTATATGCTAGTAAAGGGAGGACATAGGATATGAACTCCCAGGAATCTGGATCCAGAATCCATGTAAGGGCCAAATGAATCACATAGACTTCTTATTTCAACACGCATTAATACCACCTGGAACCCCTTTTTGGAAATTTCTATTTGGAGTCTGTAATAGTTATCTGCTTCTGTACAATGCGTTACCCCCAAACTTAGTGGCTTGAAATAATAGACACTCAATATCTCACAGTTTCTGATGGTTAGGAGTCTGGGTGCAGCTCATCTGGGTGTCTCCGGTCCAGGATCTCTCAAAAGGTTGCAGTGAAGCTGTTGGCTGGGGATGTGCTCTCATCTGAAGGCTTGCCTGGTGGATATTTGCCTCCAAGCTCACTCATTTGGTTGTCAGGAGCCCTGGGTCCTGTACCACATGGCCCTCCCACGAAGCTGCCTTGTGACAAGGCAGCTGGATTCCCCCAGGGCGAGCAAAGAGAAAGAGAGAGAGAACGCCTAAGACAGAAGCCACAGTCTTCTTATAATTGGATCTCAGAATTGACATCCCATGCTATATTCTATTCATTAGAAACCAATCAAGAAGATCATCTCACTTAGAAAGAGAGGGGATTTCACATTTCACTTGGGAGTAAATGACAGGAGGTGGGGATCACTGGGGGCTGTCTTAGGGGGGCCACCTACCACAGAGTTTATGTATCACTTGTGTACACGTTTTCGTATTTATTCTTGTTGGGTAGAATGATCTCTTGAAAGAGGCCAGTTTTTGAATGTAGCTAGAAACCACATGGCAGGGGAATGGAATGGTAACTTACTAAGAGAAAACCTTGCTTTGTCCTGGCAGTGAGTACAATTTGGCTTCCTCTTACCTTTTTCAATCCAGTACCATTAGCCCTCTGGGTACTGGAAATTCCTCCCAGTACCAGCAAGTAACCGGCTGTGACTTTGGGGCCTCCCCCAGAGACTGTCCATTCCCTTTGTGCTCATAGCATCCGTGTCTTCATCGGCCTGGTTGTGCTGGATTAGTAGACTCCCTGAGGGTAGAGAATGTGTCATTTTTGCCAAATCTGTTACTTCCCACCTAGCACAAACCCTGGGCCAGGAACTGGGTTAAAAGAGCACTAGCTTCTTCCCTAGGAGAGCTTGATTGATTTTTGGCCGTAGCAGAGCGTCTGACATATGCCATGTGCTTTGCACACTTGGTTGGTTCTGTAAGACAGGCTATTATACCTGTGCAGTTGTAATGGGGAGACCAAACCGATTTTGAACTCGATAACTTCCCAGGATTACAGCCTTGATCTTTTCCCCTTAATTGGAAAATCCTTTTGCAGGGCAGCACCTCTGTGAAAGTAATCCAGGCAACAGTTTGTAAAACAAGACATCATTTCCATCCAGTTCTGTCTCCTGCCATTCCACGTGGCCTGTTTCCTCTTTCTTGACCCCCAAATTCTCACTGTTGCAGTTATGTTTTTGGGATAGGCATGGCTGTTTGGAAGGGGGAAACAAAAATAAAAATGAGAAAATGACCACCTCATTTAATTCTATCTCCCAAGATTAACTAAGTTAACCTGTTGTGCTTCTTCCTAGTCTTTATATATATAGGCTTTTATTTAAAAAAATAATAAAGCTAGAGAATTCCCTGGCAGTCCAGTGGTTAGGATTCCATGCTTTCACTGCCGAGGGCCTGGGTTCAGTCCCTGGTTGGGGAACTAAGATCCCACAAGCTGCGAGGCCAAATAATAATAATAGTAGAGCTAGAAGCATATTACACCACCTCTCATTTTTTCCACTTAATATTTCGTGAATGTTAAATACGGCTGCTTACCATTCCAATGTGAGTGTATAGTTAGTTTAGCACGTCTCTCATTGTGGATGCTTAGTTTGTTTCCAAGTTTTTGCCCTTAACATAATGCTATCATGAATATCCTTGGGCTGAATAATCGTGTACATTTCTAATGGGTTCCTTCTGATAAATTCCTGTTAGTGATATTATTGGGTCAGAGGAAGGAATGAGAATTACCTTGGATTCTGAGAGCATCAGGGAAGCTCTAGAAAAGGAATTGGCTGCAGAAAGTGGACATGAGGTCAAGGGCCACACGGGGGGAGCACGGGTCGTAGTGTTGGAGGTTCAGCACTTGGCCCTGCCGAACGGCACTCGAACCCTAGCTTTTAGCAAAGTTACTTCAACTTCTGAGCCTCAGTTTTGATCGGTAAAAGGGGGTGAACAATCTCACGTAAATCAGAACATAGGTCCAAAGGCTTTTGCCAAAATCATCCCTTAGGAAAGAAGGCATGTCCAAAAATTCAAATCCTTGTAAAGCGTCTCAAATTTTGGGATGCTGTCTCACTGACTTTAACTGAAAAAAACAAAACAAACAAACAAAAAAAGGATTGTTTAAAGAAAACGCATTGGCCTGAAATAACTTCAATCAGTGCTTGTTTGGTATATGCTTACAGAGGTTTTTTGACAGAATCAGTCAACAGAAGGGAGGCAAATGACTTGAACACAGATTTAGCAATTATTTCTGGGAATCCGACCTCTTGAGTTGTGAATATCGGATGCCATTGTCAACAGACCTTCTGAAGATTCCCTTCAAAGGCAATAGTGGTTACACTGTGGTGCTCGTAAATATACACCTATAGTTTCAATACATAAAACAGCTGTCCTAGTGTTGTATTAATGGGTATTCGTGGCTTGGGATAAACTTTCCAGTGACAGTGTGCTGTATCTCAAGCAACTGAGATGGAAATGAAGATGACGTGTCCTGGAAAAAATGAATTGACTCAAAAATTGACTCTGGAAACATGCAATGAATAAAATTATGTAATGATATGGCAGACTGGAAAAAGGCAATATTTCTCCATTAATGTATAATTTAAATAGTATGTGGTTATAAATATGTATGTGCAACCAAATTAATAAATTAAATTTTGTAAGTCATATTTACTTTAGCTACGGCCCTAAGAGTTTATATAATTGACTGGATAAAAAATTGGTGTTAGGGAAAAAAAAATTGGTGTTAGGGCTTCCCTTGTGGCTCAGTGGTTAAGAATCCGCCTGCCAATGCAGGGGTCCCAGGTTCAAGTCCTGGTCCGGGAAGATCCCACATGCCGCGGAGCAACTAAGCCCGTGCGCCGCAACTACTGAGCCTGCGCTCTAGAGCCTGCAAGCCACAACTACTGAGCCTGCGCTCTAGAGCCTGCAAGCCACAACTACTGAGCCTGCGCTCTAGAGCCCTCATGCCACAACTACTGAGCCCACGTGTCTAGAGCCTGTGCTCCACAACAAGAGAAGCCACTGCAATGAGAAGCCCATGCACTGCAAGAAAGAGTAGCCCCTGCTTGCCGCAACTAGAGAAAGCCCGCATGCAGCAACGAAGACCTAATACAGCCAAAAATAAATAAATTAATTAATTTTTAAAAATTGGTGTTGGAAGGATCTTCTCACTGAGTAATATGGGTCTCCTTATATTTGGGGAGACGTATTAGTCATCAAACTCCTGATATTGTGTGAGAATTAAAATGTGACGCTTATCAGATGCTCAGCCCTCTGCCTGGTGCATAGCAAATGCTCCACTCACTCTGGCTCTTGTCACGGGGCGTCAGATGGCAGATGCTGACTCTGGATGAGCACCCATTGGGGCTGGGGGAGGCAGGAGGGCTCTAGGACAGAGGAACATAAGGCAAACTTACTTATTCTATCACGTGGCTTAGGACGGGATTTGACCATGTACAGTGGCTTGTTTCCAAAAGCAATTTTTTTTTAAGTCTTAGAAATAATGTTTTGGGTGGGGCCCCAGCTGAGCTTTCTGGCTCTTGTACAACGCGTGGAAGCACTTTACAAATTACAACCAAGCTATTTCATATCCTCACAACACATAGAAGCGTGGAGTGGCGGCTGGGCTTTAGTTCCCGGTTGAGACTTCATGGTGCCGTGCGGGTCCCATGCTCCGTGCATTTCTCCACCCCCTGTCCTTCCCTTCGTTTGAACCTCCATCAGTGAGGCTCGTTCCCAAGCCACTTGCAAGGAAGAGGATAGATGTGTCTTCATACCAGCTTCCTCTGCCAGCCTGTGACATATGGATCCTTGGGCCGCTCTTCAGAACACTGGCTAGAGAGAGAGACAGACAGAGAGAGATACAGAGACAGAGAGAGGGAGACAGACAGAGAGTGAGAGAAACAGAGATAGAGAGACAAAGAGAGAGATAGAGAGAAAGAGAGACAGAGATAGAGAAACAGAAAGATAAAGAGACAGAGACACACAGAGAGAGACAAAGAGACAGAGAGAGAGGCAGAGAGGGCTGCCTGCATGGTAAGATAGCTAGTTAGCAGAAAAAGGAAGTGGGAATAATTTTAGCATGATCGTGTTCTTCCTGACATGTGCTCCAGCTGCGTTTTCATTTGTCGTTTTGGGGACTGTGTAATGTCTTTACCCCAGGGCCTGAGGCCTGAACCTGTGCCTCCAGGAGCAAGTGATCAGCAGTGGGACCACTGGGGAGATAACTGACCATCTTTCTGAGGCTGTCTCTGGCCACATAGGTAGCAAACCCAGCTTCCCCTGGGAAGAAGGCAGGGTTCCTCTGGAGATGCCATCCGGTCTCCCACTAGTCTCTTGGGGTCACTGGGCCCCCTGTGTGGCCAGCAGTGTATACATGTGGATGCCAGAGGAGACCCGCTGTTTCTATCCCACCCCACCTCGTGCTGGTTTACACACTGAAAGAGCTGCTCACGTAGCTACGGAGAACTGCCATCATCCTTTGATCATTTGGAAAAGCCTCCTTTGAGGAAAAATGGTCTAGGGCTTCACGTACCTGTAAAGGCTACCCAGTCCATGCAGCTTTGCCTGTGGCCCTACGGCCTCCTCCCTTTCCATGTCCCTGGACTGGTCACCCTCCCCCCGTTCTGCTGCTGGACAGATGAGCTTTCCTTTCCCACACATCTTTAGTCTCTCACTGTCTCCACGTGTTCTCCCTTCTCTGTTTCCCTTGAGGAGGGTCCTTACCTCCCTCTCTTCCTTTTTGGCACCATACCTTCCTTTGGCAGTGGTGCTAAACATTTCTGCCTAGTGGACCTGGTGTTTTGTCAAAATAACTTAATTTCTCACAGCTCATTCTGTCAGTGGGATAAAGGCTGTGTGTGTGTGTGTGTGTGTGTGTGTGTGTGTGTGTGTGTGTGTGTGTGTGTGTCTTAGTTGTTTTTGAACCAGCACTCCTTAGGCCTGTGTATTTGAAAAGTACTTTCCTGATAAGAGTAACATTAGGTCTTGTGTTTGGCTGTGATATGTTTCTTCTTGATAAATTGACTTTGACTTCGTTTCTCTGTAATCCTCCTAAATCAAAGACCTAGATTTTTAATCAGACCTGAGAAAACTTTGGTGGTTCAACCAGAAACCAAGTACTGGCCAACTGGAAGGTTCCTCCTGAGCCTGGGACCACGTCAGTGTTTGGGGGGCGGAGAGTGGATCTGGGGGAGTCCCTTGCAGGGGTAGGTCAGCAGCCCTTGAAGCCTTCCTTTGGGTCAGTTCCAGGATGATTACAGCAAAGGCCTATGAGAGTTGGGGTTCTCTGTGTCCTCATGGCAAAGCAGCTTTAATTGTCCAGCATCAGTAGCTAATGAAGGTCTTCAGAGTTGCCCTGGCAATTGGCAACCAGGAGAGGCTAGAGCTGCCATGACAAAGAACCACAGACTAAGAGGCTTACACAACAGAAGTTTTTTTGTGGTTCTGGAGGCTGGAAGTCCAAGATCAAGGTGTCAGCAGGGTTGGTTTCTTCTGAGGCCTCTCTCCTTGGCTTGTAGACGGCTGCCTTCTCCCAGTGTTTTCACATGGTCTTCCCTCTGCATGTGTCTGGGTCCAAATTTCCTCTTCTTGTAAGGACACCAGTCATATAGGACTACTGCTCCCCTTAACGACCTTATTTAACTTAATTACCTCTGTAAAGACCCAGTCTCCAAATAGAGCCACATTCTGAGGTTATGGTTTCAACATAGGCATTTAAGGGGGATGCAAATAGGCCCCAAGCAGCTTCCGGGAAGCACTTTGCTCTCCTCTAATGCTGTGTATGTACTGTATAACGTTCCTGTCTAACTTACTCCCTGGGTGTTTTATAAGTAGGAACTCATTTTCTCCACACGTCCATCCCTTGGGTAGGTATTAATTTCTTCACCATCTCACAAGGAAACAGTAAAGGAAGGACGACCTGCCGATACCTCAGAGCTGGTCACCGGCCCGTGGACCAGAGGCTGGACTCCAGCACCACACTCTCCTCCCCGTAGTGATCACCCCGGTTCCTCAGCCCACACCCCTCCCCCAGCACCACTCATCCTGACCTCAGAGCCTAAGAAAGGCCCCTCAGGACACCAGGTGAACTCTGCCATGCAGTGTCTGTGAGCAGACTCGTGGGAAGAATGAACATTAGGGTTTTGTCACCTCATTTTGCAGCTTGGGCTGTAGGATGTTGAGCCTTTTGTGGGAGACTCTATATTCAAGGGATCCAAGGGCACCGAAGGGCTCTGCTTTCCAAAGAAGACTGTTCTTCCAGAAAGGTGGTGCTTATTTAGAGGCAACTCAAGTGAGGCAAAGAAACCATCACTTTATCTTGAGGATAAACAGCATAGCCCTTTAGAGGTGACAGATAATAACTCATAGTGGTCTTTAATGGTCAAACTAGACATGAATGTTAAAAGGAATATTATATTACAGTGGAAAGCAAACAGGTCCTGGGGTTTTAGCTGTAAGTACTACCTTACTGGGTATGATGTTTTGGCCTCAACTGCTTCAACTGGAAAATGGGTATATAATATCTCCTTGCAGGGTCACAGATTACAGGCACACCTTGTTTTACTGCACGTTGCTTTACTGTGCTAAACAGGTACTGCGCTTTTTACAAATTGAAGGTTTGTGGCAACCTCACATTGAGCAAATCTGTCGGCGCCGTTTTCCCAATAGTGTCTGCGCGCTCCGTGTCTCTATGTCACGTTTATGGTAATTCTCACGCTAGTTCAGATACTTTCATTCTGATGATGTCTGTCATGGTGATCTGTGATCATTGACCTTTGATGTTACTACTACAACCAGCTGAGGACTCAGATGACGCTTAGCATTTTTTAGCCACAGAGGATTTTTCAATTAAAGGATGTACTTTTTTTAAAAACATAATGTTATTGCACACTTAGTAGACTACACTCTAGTGTAAACATAGCTTTTCTGTTTGCTGGGAAAACAAAAAAACTCACGTGATGTGCTTCATTGCACTGTTTACTTGATTGAGGTGGTCTGGAACTGAACCTGCAATATCTCTAAGCTCTACTTGTGTATGTGTAAGGTACGCAGTTCAGTATCTCAGTTGTGTTTTTCATTTTGTTGCAAAAAATAGGCAAGGCTAAATAAACTGCAGTAAAAAGTCACCCGCAATCTCAGTGGTATATCACTACCAATATTTATGTCTAGTATAGTATGTCTACGCCTGACCCTTCACTCTGATAGAAAAGCCACCATCTCAAGCACTGCCAGCCACCAGCCATCTCTGGAGAATCTCATACCAGCAATTAAATGCTTCGGTTTGGGAGTGACACCTGTTGCTGCTCAGAGCTCGTTCGCTGGACCCGGTCTCGTGGCTCCACCTAAGCGCTAGGGGGCCCTGTGTGCAAACCTTCCAGCACCTGCCAGGAGGAGCAGGTGAATAGCAGTAAGGACACTTCCTCTACAGAGTAGGTGTTGAGTGCGTGGTACCAACATTCTTATGAAGGGTCCTGCCTTTACTGAAAAGCATTGCTCCATTTGCTCTCTTTCCAGCAAGACTTAATGAATCCTGATTAAATAGTGGACTAGTAGATTTAGCTGCACGTCCTCTTACCCCCTCACGCTTGGGGAAAATAGTCTATGAGTATCCCGAAGTCAGTTGTTATTCTCTGAGCTGTCGCAGTAGAGCTGTGTAGGTTCACTTATAAAAAGGAGGCATTTTGACCATACGTGGAAAAGATTTTATGAGCGTGTGAGTGACATCGTGTGTTTGTGTGTCTCGGGCAGAGAATGAGACTCAGAGGTAGTCATTGTTATTTGACTCGTACAGCTGAGGGCCGCGTTGCTTTTTAGCACTGACCTGGCTGTGGCTACATTGCAGCCCAGTACTGACTTCTCCCCTTCACTTTTTGAAAAACTGTAGTAAAATGTACATGATATAAAATTTACCATTTTAACCAGTTTTAAGTATTTAGTGGCATGCACACATCCACATTATCGTGCATGTATTGTACATCACCACCATCCACCACCAGAACTTTTTTCATCTTCTCAAATGGAAACTCCACACCCACTAAACAATAACTCTCCATTCCCCATCTCCTGGCAACCACCGTTCTACCTTCTGTCTCTGAATTTGACTACTCTCGCATAAATGGAGTCACACAGTATTTGTCCCTTTGTAACTGGCTTATTTCACTTAGTCACAGTGCCTTCAAGTTTCATCCGTATTATAGCATGTGTCCAGATTTCCTTCCTTTTTAAGGCTGAATAATATTCCATTATATGTATAGACCACATGTGGTTTATCCATTCATCTGCCAGTAGACACTTGGGTTGCTTCCACTTTTTGACTGTTGTAAATAACGCTGCTGTGAACATGTGTGTGCAAATATCTGTTTGAGGCCCTGCTTTCAATTTTGGGGGGGGATCTATACCCAGAAGTGGAAGTACTGGATTTTATGGTAATTCTATTTTTAATTTTTTGAGGAACCGCCATATTGTTTTCCACAGTGATTGCACCACTTCCCATTGCCACCATCAGAGTACCTTTTACTCTTTACTCCCTGGTTGACGTCCCCTTGGAGAACTTGGGAGTATTAGTTGCTTGTTTCACATTCTGTACAAAGGACAGGGTCCCTCCTGCATCCCATCTATCATGACTTCATCTGGCATTTATGGCCTCTTTATCCTTGTTTTACTTCGTAATTTTGCTCAGAGGTCGTGTACTAGAGGCGTAGGTTATACTTTCAATCCTGACGAAGAACATGTGAACGGGGAAGTTATCCTTTGTATGTTTCATTGGACTTTTGTCATTTTTTATTACCATTACTGTACTTGTTATACCTATGGGCTATCTGTCACTGAATTTCTCCAATATTCTTAGTAACAGTGTGTAAGAAATACTCACAAAGTTTAATACAGAAATGCAGCCTCTTAGAGATTTGTGGGAATAAAGTTAATTTGAGGAATGCATTTGATGTTTAGTTAGTTAGCATCTGACTTTTAGGTGTGCTAGACATATCTGACTACATGCTACCGTATCAAAATACAAAACAAAACAAAACGTGGGGAATCTAGCTAAACCTGTGGATGTTATCCTTCTCCATCCCCTCTCTCTATGACTCTGGATGATAATAAATATCCCATCAGTAGAATCTGTCCTCATTTTCTCAATATGATCTACACCCTTTTACTTTGAAATGATGACTTTCCCCATATCTACTTAGGTCCCCAAGCCTGAAAGGATTTTAATTTCCCAGGCTTGAGAGCTTAGCCTGTGAGGAGAGGTACAAATAAATGCTTTGAGGAGCCATATAGAGAAAACAGCCCCAAGTTCTCTGCTACTCACTCCTGCAGCCTGGCTGTTCTCCATCAGCTTTGTCTGAGCAAACAGCACTCCCCACCCACCTAGGTGCTTAGCTTTCCAAGAAAAGCAGGTTGGCGGTGATACTAGCTTAGGAAAACAGAAGATATCCGAGCTGTGGCCTGGTTCTTCCTACATGGCCAGGAAATCCCTACCAGCGTGCTCCTGGAGTCCTTGGGAAGCCAGCTTCCTTTACTTCCAGGCAGAGATGCACATGCAAAGGACAGTTCTGTTATTTTATCTTATTTTATTTTTGTCATCTCTGTTCCTGACACCACCTATGTATAATTCTCAATTGACTTTTTTTTTTTTTACAAGGAAAAAGCAATTCCCTCCAATACTTTATAGAAGGGGATTAGAGTCACTGTGACATTCCAGGCTGGCTAATAACTAATTTGAATGTAAATTATATAGACTCTGAACACAAGTTTGTGAACTCACAGGTGTCCTTCAAACCATTGTATTTCCATATTCTGCTCTTTATGGAAGACTTTTTTTTTTTAAAACAAGAGTTAAAAATAAACTCGTAATTGAAATCTATTTTATGCTAAATAGGAATATCAATTACTGTTGAATAATCAGCCTCACCTGATTGTTTGAGGTTATCCTCAAAATGCTGACAATAGCAAAAAGGTTCTAGTAGCTTTTTCAAAAAACAGGTTCAGGAAGTTTCAGCTGAGTCACTATTGGGTAGTTTAATATAAAGAGCCCAGGTCAAAGCCAAGCTTGTTTAGTACACATTCTTTTTTTCTCTAAATGGGGACTGACGGGCTATTTTCTAAATATGGTGACATGAAATGACATTTTACGCTAGCTAGCTATTTTATTATAGGCTTTTTTTCACACAGGCTATTTTATAGGACTGTTTTATTA
The DNA here is from genome assembly GCF_008692025.1 of Phocoena sinus. NCBI lineage: Eukaryota > Metazoa > Chordata > Mammalia > Artiodactyla > Phocoenidae > Phocoena > Phocoena sinus. The sequence goes on from NC_045764.1 coordinate 7,823,647, forward strand.
TATACCTTGAAAGCACTGCATTTTGGTAGAAGATATTCTGTTCTCATTAAACGAGCAGAAACCTGTGTAGACTGAATTAATAGCCAACAGAACTGGGGTAACTTGCTTCTTCATTTGCAAAATGCTGAGCCATTAAGAGGATCAATCAGTAGGGGGTGGTGTAATCCACAAACACAGACGTTTTTCCCCGTGGTTCCGTTCATGCATCTGAATGCAAAATTGTTCAGGATTTTTTTTTTTGAAAGTGCATTAAGGAAAAAGGCATCCCAGCAGGGGCTTAATAAAGGACTTTGTTTCTCCTTTTTCCAAACTTTTTATAGTCATACCAGGCTTTCTAGTTTGGAAACCATTTTGAAGTCAACGTTGTGAATATTAAACAGGGAAGGGAATGAGGCCAAGCTGTTACCTCATAAAAATCAGATACTAACCCTTTCCCACTCCCTGGGTGGAAAGTGGGATATGCTCAGAATGACCGTTTTGATCTTGTTAAGTGGGCAAATTTAGTAATAACGATTAAATCTCATGCAAGCACAAGGCAGGTTATAACTGCAGTGGATTTGTGAGGGGGTCCTAATCTCCAGAGCACAAACTTGAACCTCCATCTGGAGACCAAGGTGGTCCTGTTGAACTGAATTAAACTAAACATTGCTGGTGTTGCCCCTAACAACAGTTGCTAGGCGACCTTTGCCAGCGTGTGGAGCGGTGGGAATCACTGCACGTCACGGCACTGTCTATCATCATACACCAGCGGTCTTGTTTTGGGAAGGGCCTGACACATATACTGAGTGGGCCACATGATAGAAATGTCACACACACACTGGGAAAGGGAGGCATTTGGGAACGGTCTGAGAAATCAGAAATAGTTGTCATGCAGCCGGTATGGCATCCCTGCCTGTGTGATCTCTGACTAAAGCTTCCAACATGGGCTTCCATTGATTGACAGCGTTGAATTCAGTGTGTGACCATCCTGCTCTGTTGGGGAGGCTGGGTAGGGAAGGGAAGATGGAACGAGTAAAGATGAAGATGTCATTGCTCCATCAGTATTGGGATGGCAACTCTGGTACCAATCTACGTGGTACCCTGTGTTACAATATACTGACCAAGTGAGCACACGTTGAAAGCATTCTCTCAATCAGTACGTGATTTGATTTACAGATCGCCAAATATCTCATGATGTTATTCACTTCCCGAGGTGCGAAGGGTCCTAATGCAGAAGTCTATTTACTCTTTTAAAGGGGTTACATCTATTGCAGCAGAAAATGTCGCCGCCGTCCATTGAACAGATTAGCTCAACACAAGCAGAGCCCAAGTGACTGTTTCCAAAAATCACACTGCCCTTTGGGCTGAGCAAAGGCTTGGAGGGGCGTCTTTTCTTTTTTATTCTCCTATTCTCTTTCCACGTGGCCAGTCTATGAAGTCTCAGCAGCTGGGCTGAGATGCCTGTGGTTTGAGTAGTTAGATTGTAAATCAGTAGAAACCTGTCTGACCCCGCCCTGCCTTTATTGGTTTTAAAGGAGCAATTCTCTACAAGACTTTCTTTTAAAAACCAATTAAAAAGCTATTTTTAATTAGAGCAAATGAAAGCAGTTCATAAATTTATTAATCCCTGGAGCGTCATACAACCTAAACGACATCCCTGCTTCAGAGATTTCAACTCTTAAATGATCCAGCTCTGTTACCACAAAGGAAGCGAGCGTCTCCAGGACATTTTTCTATGAATGTGCCAGATAATTAAAATGACAGTAGCTCCAGGGTGAAATGTCATACCTGCCTTCCCATGTTCTCAATATTAGAATTGCATTTAGAAGACACTTTTATAGGTCACCAGGCAGGAAGGGTAGGAATAAATAAATGGAAAAGAAAAGTGCATCTTGCTCAAAAAAGAAGGGGGGGATGAAATAGATATTTAAAAGGTCCTTTGGAGAAGTGATGGGTCAGAGGACATTATTATTTCCCTAAGGAAGAGATAAAGTGGGTGATGATCTGATTTCTGGACAGAAAGTACACGGCTCAGGACTCTGGCTCTGAGATCAGGTCTGGATTCATTTACTGTCACCAACACTTGCGGATGACCCACATCGGGCGAGTTATTTTATCTGGATAAGCTCCTGATTCTCCTACGAATTTCAGTTAGTAAATACGTCTTACGTACACGCAATATAGAACTACAGGATTTGATGACACACAATATGTCAGGCACTTAGGATTGTGCCTGGCACGCGGTAAGCTTGCAACAGATGTTAGGGTGGTTGTTGCCTTATTTTCGCCGTACATCGCTGAGAAAGTTGTTCTTAGACAGGATTCCTAGAGGGAGCAGTGAGTATTATATGAACGTGGGGAGTGGCACTTGCTGGCAGGTTGGAAGCGTCCTGTCAATAGCATGGACCTATGGCAGAATCCTGGAATGACATGAGTAGCGTAGGAACAGATGCTAGATGCGGATGAGGATCAAGGTGACACCTGCCCGTCTCTAGAAGATGTCAGAGGGAGGTCCTTGGCTGATGACTTTAAGCAGCCTCACCGTGGTGGGCACTCACAGACCCAGAGTAAATAATGGGTTCCCAGAGGGATCTTAAGTAGTCAACATAATGAATAGCATTTGTGTTGAACTTCATAGTTGCTCACATTATCCTATTTGACCCTAGCAGCAGCCAAGTGACATAAATAGGGCTGGGATTCTTTCCTTCCTGTCTCTGTTTCTCAACAGAAGAGACAATGATGGTCAAAATCTGTGACTTGCCCCTGATTAAATGAGTCAGCCTAAGAAGCAGAAGGCACAGGGACCTAGCACATGTGTTCTGCCCCCAAATCCCACACACTAGAGTCTTGGCTTACTGTGACGGTGCTTGGTGTGCCCATGTCATATCACCGTGTCCCATTTGGCTTCAGTGCAGCTGAGGGGACAGCACTTACATGTGGTCAGGGACCCACCCGGACCACAGAGCCTTGGTTTCTGTCTATCTCCCCTTCCAGGATTTTCCCAGAAGACTCCAGATCCTGAAGTAGGAAAGTTTAATGCCCTTGGAGACAGTACTCAACCAGTGGCGGGGTTAGGGGGGTGGGATGGAGTTGGTGGATAAATGCCCCAGCTTCTGGTCCCTCAGGGGACAGTTTGGGGGGACATTCTGCAAGGCTTCTTAGGGGTTCCCAGTGAAACTGGGCCCCCTCCCCCTTGTCCTGGCAGTAATCAGCTCAATAATGAGCCTTTTCTGACTTCCCTTCCTCTGTCTCACTTTGCTGCCCTCTCACTGCTAATGCTCGGGATTTCCTCTCCCATAAACTATGCACATCCTGCATTCAGGGAAACCCAAAGGAAGGCAACAGACCCTTAACAAGGAAGCTCTAAAAGTGACATAAAGCTGTTCTAATCAGGAAGGACAAAAGGCCATATTTAATATTCCAGTTTAATAATTCAAAGGTACTCATTTGGTAAATGTTGGAAATTTTAAAAAATATTCCACTTGGATTCAGAATTCAACAGGGCAAAAGGAAAACTTTTCCCCATGTGTTGCTTTTTTTAAAAAATTTATTTATTTAAATTTGCGGCTGCGCTGGGTCTTCGTTGCTGCACACGGACTTTCTCTAGCTGCGGTGAGCAGGGTCTACTCTTTGTGGCGGTGCACTGGCTTCTCATTGCGGTGGCTTCTCTTGTTGCCGAGCACGGGCCCGAGGCACGCGGCTTCAGTAGTTGCAGTGTTGTTAAATGGGTTTGTCTTCTGTGGAGCCCAGTGGACTGTGTCCTTGTGGGTTTGCTGTCCCTTAACCAAGGTGCTGCCCAGATGCACAGAGCTGGAGCACAGCTGAGGGTCTTTGCTGCCTGCATGCAGTCTGGTTCCCTTTGCTGGATTCATGCAGAAATGTAGAGGGTCCTCTGTCCGCCTGCCTTGGAAATCCCGCCACAGAGCTCTGTGTGGGAGGCCAGCCAGGGCCAGTGGTGGATCGAGGAGGGCTGAGCGCTCAGATCCGGTCACCTCCCCCTACTTGGGCTCCTGATCGTCACTCGTGGGATGCGCGTGGGATGTAGGGTAGAGCTCTGGGTGTGAGTTCAGGTGCTCACTCCTGCCTCCTATAAAAGTCACTTGCTGCTCTCTCTGGCCTGTGGCTCCTCATTTGGAGAAAAAGAAAAGGGAGCAAAGCTAATGAAGATGTATGTATGTAACTTACCGAGTTGTTGTAGGCACAGAGGTGGAGATATACAGGAAAGCGCTTAGAATACCAAAGGGAACAAAGCAAGTGTTAGCTCTTGATTTTTAGGAGGTGAGAAGGGGACAGGAGAAAGAGAGAGAAGAGAAAAGGTGACAAGGACCGTGCTTAGTAAGTTCCATCCCCTCGGGCTCCTCCCTCTGCCTGACCACGCCTCCCCTTCCCCTGCAGCCCCCTCTTTGCCTGGCTCACTCCTCTCTGCCTTCCGGTCTCAGCTTAAAGGTCACTTCCTCCAGGAAGCCCACTCTGACTGCCCCTCCACTAAGTCTCTGACAGGTGCTTCTGTGCCCTTGTGTCAACCTGAACTTGACCCGTCAGAGCCCTTCCTTCATTGCCTGTGGTTTGTCTGCATTCCCTACAGCCCCATGACGACAGCACCTCAACACTGGAGCATATCAGTACCTTAACCAGCAGGCCCAAAATGGGGGATAAAGGACTAATATGAGCACAGATGTGTTCTCTTAATCACTCCATGGCTGAGATTTTGGCGACCCAATATTCTTGGTCTGAATCATCTTAACCTTGTTACTAATCAACTACTGTAGTTACTAAAATACCAGAAAGGACAAACCATTGGGTGGGATATTTTTTAGCAGAAGAACAAATCATTGACTTATGTATAGACATTAGAGTTGCTTTATTCAAGTTCAGAGTTAGGAGTTCCAGCTTTTCCTGAAGGTGAAGGAAGCCCTGAGTGCTGCACTTTGGAGATCTGATCTAGGTAAACACTGTCTATTGAAAACTTGTTAATATACAAAGTAAACACCATCAACGACTCACCTTATCAATATACTACGCTGTAACCTTTAAAAAATAGGTTCCCACTCCATCTGATTTCATTTAGTGGAAGGAATATTTTTATTTACTGAGTGCTGAAGGCACAGTAAGCATGGGAAAATGAAAGATAGACATATTATTTATATATGTATGTATATATGCACCCAAATTTCAGCACATTGTACATAACAAACATCTTTTTAAAACTTAAAATTTAAATGTCAGAAATACTACTGCTCTGTACTTAGTGCCTAAATCTTTTTACACACATTTTACAGATTTTCTTTATAGCAAATCATGCTCAGTGAAGTTATAGTTTAGTAGTCAATCTCTGTAGTGATTTAACACACATGTATGTTTTCTTGTGACTTTCATGTTTGTAGCTCATCTTAACCTAATAAGTATGAAACTACTACTAATGGTGCAATGATAGCTATTGATCTTTTCTGCCCAATTAAGTAACAAAGAATAGAAAGGCGTGATGAGAGTTTGATGCAGTTGATGTCAAATTATGATCAGTTCATATCACTAAAGGCTATAAGGGCTCCAAGTGCTAAACGGGGCATAGCCCAGCCCCTAGGTTCACTGCAGCACATTCACAATGGCCAGGATGTGGAAACAACCTAAATGCCCATTGATAGATGAACGGATAAAGAGAGTGTGGTATATTCATATGGTGGAATATCACTCACACTTAAAGAAAGAAGGAAATTATGCAATATGCAATAACATGGACTTCAAGGACATTACTGAGTGAAATAAACCAGTCACAGAAAGACAGTATTGCATGATTCCACTTATATGGGGTATTGAAAATAGTCAAATTCGTAGAATCTAATAGTGGAATGGTAGTTGCCAGGTGTCAGAGGGTGGAGAAGTGGGGAGCTACTAATTACTAGGCATAGTTTCAGTCAAGTAAGATCAGAGATCAGCTGTGTAATATTGTACCTGTAGTCTACAATAACATACACTTAAACATGTGATGAGGGAGGGTAGGTCTCATGTTAAGTGTTCTTACCCCTATAAAAGAAAATTTAAAAACACAGAAAACATGACAAAACAAAACCACCTTATGGTGGGCTCCCAAAACAAGTATTTTGATAGTGCTTGGGATTTGTAATTTGCTGTGGTCATTCTTTATTTTTCTTACCAAGGCAGAGGAGCAGGTTTAGAAGAATGAGGGGGGTGTCCAATCAAGGTCTCTGTATTGATTTAAGATACCTGTTAGACATGGCAACGGTGACTAGACACCGAGCTGGAGCCCAGCACTTGCAGGAAGTCTAGGATGGAGAAATAAATGTGGGCAACATCCAATTGCCCATGCCATTCAGAGCATGGGCTGGGTGCAGTCATCAAAGGAGTGTAGCTAGTGAAAGAAGGAGGCTCAGCCAGGCACTGCAGAGTTCAGCAGTTAGCCAGGTTCTCCTGGGGCATTCTGCCCACCTTGACAGTTCTGCTCAGCGGGAGAACCCCAGGGAAGAAAGAGCCCAGCTGTCCCCAGCCACAGTAACCTCAGTGCTGAGAGGGTAGTTGCCAAGCACCAGCCAGACACAGTACTTACGCTGCTATAAGAGCCTGTATTCCAGAGCTCCCCCCAGGACCGGCATTGATGGCACTCCCTCAATTCCCCCACCTCCCACATTTGCTCCTGGAAATAGAGGTCTTGGAAACACTCCACATCTACCTTGCTTCTGTTTCATCTCTATCAATATACCCTAGCCACCACAGGAGTCAGGGGCAGGGGAATTTCTCTTCTCTGCCTTTACCCCAAACCCCTCTACTGCCTAGTTGCTTTGCTTCCACTTGGAATTCCCGAGTTCCAGCCTAGTACTGGAAGTCAGATGACCAACTTGTTCCCGGTCCTCCCTTTTATAGCATGGACCACATTTTTATGTCTTCGGATTATGGAATTTTGCTTCTACATCCTGCAGAGACAATAAATGAACCAGCTAGGTGTTGGCCCTTCTCTTACCACCATCTTCTTTGGAGAAGTCATTTTTCCTGTTTGAATAAGAATAAATCATTGACATATAAATAAATCAATCTCTTGTGGGCACTGTGTGCACAGTATCTCTGGTTCTCACAGTGGTTCCTGAAGTATAGGCTTTATTATCTGTTCTTCACAGATGAGTAGACTGAGACCCCAAACCCCTAAGTCATTTGACCAAGGTCACACAAGACGAAGGAGGATTTCCCTTGAAGCCTTGTTAAATATCACCTGTTCTTAATGTTTGCCTCTTGGATTGTTCATTCGTTTATTTATTGGTTGGCCACCATCTGAACTCCCTGCCTGTTTAAGGGCGTCTCGCACCCCATATGTAGGACAGGGTCCCACTGCCCAGGATGGAATCCAAGCAGTTGGCTCTCTGAGCCTGGTTCTCTGACTGTGCAGAGACAATGCACCAATGCAGGGGCAGTTACAGATTATTAGAGGGGTTCCCAGTTTTAGTGGCAGCATCAAACACCCAGTGGTATGGGGCCAGCTGTCCCAACCGACTGAAAGTGGGGGACCTCGGCTATCTCCTCTGCTACCTAGACCCCTGGCTCTTCTTCATTCTTTCACTCTAGTTCTCTAGTCTCCCTCTCAGTTCAAGTGTGCTTCTCTTCATCCTTCCAGTAATGCCTTTTTTGCTTGAATCAGCAGAACTGCTTTCTTGGATTACAACCAAGAGCTGTCATCCAATGCTGCTGAGGAATCCAGACCATATTCTACGAATGGGGTATTTTACCCGACAAAAGATGCCCCCCTAAAGAGCTATAAACAGGACAAGGCTGAAGAATGGAATGGGACCAAGGGAAAGGGTTTTACTTTGCTCTTGTTTACCATCAGATTGAAGGCAAGTGTGGCAAAAAGAGCATCCCTTTTAGGAAATCCTAAAGAATGTGAAAGAAAGACTCAGAGACTCTATGGCGAACAGTCACGGCTGAGACTTGATGGAGTTCTTTCTGTTTCGCCCTCTTCCTGGACCTGTGAATTCTTGTTACGGGGTTTGTTGAGACTCAGATACACTCTCTTTTGCCCTGGGTTGTTGCATCCTTCACTGTCAAAGGCTGAACTTTCTGTCTGATTCTTAGCAGAGTCCTAGGTGAATATAATTCGGTATGAGGGTTAGGATCTGCGCCTATTCTGTACAGTCCTTACAAGGTCATCACCGCATAAGACCTGCTCTGTCATTGAACACGTCTTCAGAATGCCTGAACCCAGCCCCGTGGGACACCATTCTGGGGCAATAAGTCTGAACGTCCCTGTGTAAGATGGGCTGGTTGCTGCCTATGAGAAATACCCTCGTGGCCAATTCACATCAACCCTGGGATCCCTCTGAGGTGGTCCAGAGGACCAGTGATAAGAACTTTATGTGCGCACAAAGGGAAAACAGATCAGTGGGAGAGGCTGCTTCAGAACTTAAGGACTTCTCACCAGGGACTGATGTAAACCAACGGTAACATAGGGTTGGAGCATTTGATTCGACCAGTGCTGATTTTTTCCCATTCCCTGAAGTCCTAGTGAATAAGTAATCAAAATGCTAGACGCTTATCTTCAGAGATGCTCTGTCAAGGGTTGAGGCAAAAAGGATGCATTCATTTATCTGCTTGCCTGGTCCGCAGCTCTGTAAGAGTACCTAGTCTTCTGGGCTTAGTCTCGGGAGGGAAGACAGTAGCTTTCTGTGCTTGGGATTTCTTTCCTCCCCCTTTGTCTTGGCGCAAGAGCAAAGAAGAGATGTTTGAATTCTCAGCAGTGGCAAAACACTGCCTATTTAGAACCTTTTCCCCATGGCACATTGACTTACTATTTCAGACTCACTTTCAGAAAGAACTTTCCAGCTGCTGAATGTTGAATTAGAACCTGAAACGGATTCTGATCCTGACTTCAGTTCTCCGCACTGCAAAAGGCAATCACCTGCGTGGCTCTGTGGCTTAATTGTGGCTGCTTCTGCCTCTCCTGGCTCCCTGTGCGGAGTCCGTTCTTTTGTAAGGAAGCAAAGCAAGCAGGTTTCTTTTGGCTCGCCTGTCTTTATTCTTTTTTAGTCTGTTTCTATTCTTGTGAATTTGCAAAGCTCTTACATTCTACACTGAACTGAATAGGGTCACAAAAATGCCCAGAACGATTGTGTTTTGTGGTGGGGTGGGGGGATGGGATACCATGAAATCAGATGGTTTTGAGGACATATTTTTATGCCTCGGTGGAGGCTGAAGAACTAATAATATCAATAATGACCATTTAATGAGTACTTACTCTCATCATCCCAATTACCTTTATATACATTACCTTTAATTCACAGTGCCCCTGTGAGGTAGGTATTATCCCCATTTTACAGATAAGGAAACTGAGTTTCAGAGGGGTTAAGAAAATGGCAGAGGGTCACATAGCTATTATGTGTCAGAACTGGGTTGGAATATAGATCGGTCTGATTTTCATAAAGTCTGATTTTTTTTTTCTACTCTCCCACTCTGTCCAACTAAAAATTACCGTGCAGGCTTAGGAGTGCCAGGGATCACTCTTACGAGTAGCAATAAGCAGCCACAACAAAAACAAACAGCAGTAATAACAGCTAGTGTTCACTGAGCACCTACCAGACGCCGGGTTTGTCAGCATCATCTTCGTCATCCTCACAATAATGCTGTGACTTAGATGCCATCTTTATTCCTATTTTGCCAGCAAGGCAGCTGAGACCTAGGGTGGCTAAAGAACCTGCTCGGGCTCCCACAGCTTGGACACAGACCTGGGCAGGGCTTTATACCCAGGTCTGCAGTATCCAGACTCCAAGCTCTTAACCATTTCTCAGTGACAGTGAACAGAAGTGTCCGTAAGTCTGGTATCGAGTAGGTGGAAGGAGAGGGTCCCACATTTCTCATCTCTGGAATGAGAAACTGTCATGAGCCTTCTTTAGACTGTAAAGGAGAAGTACACGCCTTTGCTTGTGTTTCATTCAGGGATGTGTGCACAGTGCTGTCATTAGAAAGATGGGCGGTGATTGTATTTTCAAGAAGCTCTCTGAGCAGTTGAGACTTAAAAGTTCTCTGACCGTTAGATTAGCCCGTCTCTGTAGACAGGGGTGGAATGAAGCAAATTGGATTTTCCACCAATTCCCAAAGGGCATGAACTCAACTTTTATAGTTCATAGGACAATTCAAGTTTTGATCTGAGGCCAAATGACCCCATGTAGAGAGGACAGGCTGGCTAGATGGTATGAACGTTCAGCTCTGTTTCAATATGGGAGACCTGGGGAGTCTGAATTTTAGTTTTATGTTTTGTATAGAACTTGTTGACATTAAAATGCTTGGTTTTTGAAATAAAAATACGTGTGTGTTTGTGATATACTATGACAGCCTTGTGTAATTGGCCTTAAGAGAAAAACAGGACCTCCAAATACATTTTACAAGCTTCAAAGTGTCTGTGGTTACCATTTTCCCATACCTAATTTTAGTCTTAAAATATGGCACTTAAAGCAGTGCAATATATTGAGTAGCACAAGTTTAAATGATGGTGTAGACATGCACAAAAGCCCCTGCAACATGTCTACTCATGTCACCAAGTTGGCTTTAAATTAATTTTGTGTCTATACTTATGCAATGGGTCTTCACTTTTTAAAAAATATATTTATTTATTTGGTTGCGCCGGGTCTTAGTTGCGCAGGTGGGCTCCTTAGTTGCGGCGCCAGGGCTCCTCCTTAGTTGGCATGTGAACTCTTAGTTGCGGCATGCGTGTGGGATCTAGTTCCCTGACCAGGGATCGAACCCAGGCCCCCTGCATTGGGAGCACAGAGTCTTATCCACTGCGCCACCAGGGAAGTTCCCAAGTCTTTACCTTATTACCTCTATGAAAACCTCTTTTTCTGAATATGATTTTAAATTTCGAACTATGTTAGGCAAATGATGACAAAGGAATCTTATCCTGGATATGAATCCATTCCACCCTCCCATCATTAAAAATGTCCACTTTTATCACAAAAACACTTCTCTAGTATTGGTGATGGAGAAGGGGAACAGGGTAAGGAAAATATACATGAACAGTTAATCCCAGCAGTGCCTATATCAAGCTGTAGGGTGTATTCTTGTGCTTGTATTACACGGTGGTTCAGCTGATACTGTGGGAATACTTAACATTTGAAACTAAATCACAAGGCAGTCTTGGGCAGTCTGATGAAAGAGCTCTAGAAAATGGACTTTCACATCCCACTTTATGCCTTTGAACTGTGAGGGCTTGATCATAATTTTTCTCAGTGTAAGAAATTAATTGGATGTATTTCTCAGTGACTAAAAAAAACCCAAACAGAAATTAGTGATTTGTATTGATCCAGACCCTAATTTGCTTTAACTCAATTACTCCAGATATATGAATCCTCTGTCAGCTCTATCACATATTGACTCAAATTTATTGTTTGTTTCCTTTATGTCAAACGTCTGCATCTTACAAACTTCAGCTATTATCACCCTCTTGTTTCCAAACCCCACTTTCTCAAACAAACCTCATTCTGTATTTTTGGACCATAGCTATTTACTTCCTCCTAAGAAAGGAGAGTTAGGAAAATACTATTTTCATCTACAAAATGAGACATTTGGAAACTGATGTATGGGTAGCTGACTGCATAATTAATCATCCAAATCTGTGCACTTGTGAGAGTGAATGGGAACGCTATTAAAATTATGCCTGAACAATAATTTGATGATCCCAATCAAAGGGAGACATGGTCACTGACAATTTGTGAAAGTATTATCAATGTGTACTTTCTGTGAGTATACAAACAGGATTTGAATTTTGCAACTAAAACTATAGTAGATCTTCCAACATCGTTACCTACTTTGAATCTAGATTGATTAACATTTGATTTTGTTAAGATTTCTGGTCAGAAAGCTTTGTTAGGAAAATTAGTTATGACGTTATTATTTTCAAAATATATCTAACGATGCTCTTTAACACCTGGGACGAGCCAGGAATGACTGCTGGGTGCTAGGGATGTGGTTGAGTGCCAAGTAGATACAGTCCAACCCGTTGTGAAGCTCACAATTCTAGTGGAGAAGGTAGATGACCAAGTGGACCATTTCAGTATTTTATGATGAGTAAAGAAGGGATGCCATGAAAATACAAAACGATGACACTTCTCACAGCCTGGGTGCAAGTGATACCCAAGCTGGGCACTGAAGGATGTGTAGAAGTTGCAAGGGTGAAGAGCTTAGCAACAGTGTTCCAGGCTGAGGGAAGAGCATGTTCAATGACAGAGGCAGGTAGGCGGGTGGAAGGAGTGATGGGAATTACGGCATGTCTATTCTGATTGTTCTGTTTTCTCAGAGAAATGTGAAGGAAAGTCATCATCTGAAAATGAAGACTGAAAAATACTGTAAGCATTGTTGGCAAAAAAAAAACACCAAAAAAAATTAAAGTCTGACATACCAAAAATGGAGTTGTCAACCATGTGAAACAACAGAGACTTGCATACACTACTGGGCATGAAAATGAGTAGATCCGTTTGGAAAAGAGCGTGACAATATTCAGTAAAAGCAAAGATGTTCATAATGACCCAGCAATGCCATTCCTAGTTATTTATCCTATAGAAATGTGTGCACAGGCGATCGTGGCCCCTGTACAAGAATAATTATGGCATGACTGCTCTTATGGTAGGGAGTAAAATTATAAAAAAAAAAAAAAAAAAACAATAACCAATCATCAACATAGTGGTTACTATTAGGAGGAAGGAAGGGGGCTGTGATCATGAATGAACATATACTAAAAGGTTCTGAAGTACTAACAGTGTCCTATTTCTTAATCTGGATGATTTGTTAAACTGTAAATATGTGGGTTTTTTTGCACTTTTATAAACTGTTCAATTCCAATATTAAAAAGTATTTTTAATCCCTTAAAAAAAAGAAAAAAAAAGACGGAGAACGTGGCCCCTTCAGAAAAGTGGAAGTAGGTCCCTTTTGCTGGATGAGCAGCCCTGGGTGGGTTGTGGTCGAGCAATGTGGCTCAGTATGCGGACCCACATCCTGAAAGGTCTTCAGAGCTGTGATGAGGACTTCTGATTTCATTTCGAGGGTAAGGGGGCCCCAGTGAAGTGCTTTAAAGGCAATAGCAAGTGAGTCCTCTGGGTCGAGGTGTGAAGAGTAGACGAAGGGTCTGGAGTGGGGGTCACAGGAAGGAAATAACAGAGGCCTAGAAAGGGCAGTCACTGTGATAAAGAGACCCTCGGGGTGGAGTCAGTGGACTGGACAAGGGCTTTGATGTGTGGGCTGAGGGAGACCAGGGAATTAAGGATGTTCTCATGGGTTAAACTGTGCTCCTCCCAGATTTATATGTTGAAAACCTAACCCCTAGTGTCCTTCTGAAAAAGGCAAAAGGCACATTGGGACACAGACATAGATGGTGAAAAGACCATGGGAAGACACACAGGGAAAAGACAGTTATTCTAAAAGCCAAGGAGAGAGGCCTCCCTCTCTACGATGTTCCTTGCTTCCATAGATGATCCAGTCCATAGGAACAAAGACGTGGTTTGTCTTTTTTTTTTTTGAAGTATAGTTAATTTACAATGTTGTGTTAGTTTCTGGTGTACTGGTGTACAGCAAAGTGATTCAATTCATACATAATATATATTCTTTTCCATTATAGTTTATTACAAGTGGTTTGTCTTTGAAATATGAATATCCTCCATCAGATTAAACACTTGTCTTGCTGCCTTAAGAACCAGTCACTTTCTTTGAAATAATTCTGTATCTCGCTGCTTTCACCCATTACGTGCTGATTTTAAAGTTTCATTTCTCTCATTTCCACATTCTTGGCTATGGGGGTTGGAGATCAGGATTGGGGATGAGGTCTCACTATAGTTCTCATGCCAATTTCTTTTATTTTTTAAAAAATTTATTTATTTATGGCTGCGTTTTTGGTCTTCGTTGCTGTGCGTGGGCTTTCTCTAGTTGCAGCGAGCAGGGGCTACTCTTCCTTGCGGTGTGCAGGCTTCTCATCACGGTGGCTTCTCTTGTTGCAGAGCATGGGCTCTAGGCACGTGGGCTCAGTAGTTTTGGTCCGCGGGCTCTAGAGCACAGGCTCAGTAGTTGTGGCGCACAGGCTTAGTTGCTTCGCAGCATGTGGGATCTTCCCAGACCAGGGCTTGAACCCACGTCCCCTGCATTGGCAGGCAGATTCTTAACCACTGTGCCATCAGGGAAGTCCTCCAATTTCTTATATAGGTATAAATATAATATTTTTAAAGCAATGACTTTAGTAATGGTTATTTCAGGCTCAGTGTTTCGTAGCAATTTTTTTAAGATGTTCATTTGTAAAATACTGTTAACTTACTCTCACCTGGTGTATACTCAACCTTTCACTCATCCCACTATTTCTCACATGAATGCCAGGTCTCTTTGGAGTCAGGTGACTCTCTTACCCTGGAGACCCTTGCTTTTAGAACTTTTTATAGTTCAGATGACATGGGATCATAATGGAAAGAGCAGGGCACATTTATTTCAGGTTTGCTGGTTCACTTCTTTGAGACTCTAGGACAGTTTCCTTTTCCGTTTACTCTGTGAGGCATGGTTTCCTGTGGGGCTGCTCTCCATCAGTGACAAGTTGGGTTTACAAGTAAAGTTGATAAAACTTCCAGCCTCTCTCCCGGTAGCTGCAGGCCAGTGGAATTAAGTTAATCAGGTCTCTTCCCTCTTAACATGACTGTCATCAAAAGTCATATGCTCTCGGGAGATAAATACGAGTCTCTTTTAAGCTTCCTCTTTCATCTTTTGCTGCTTCTGGATAGTGATGGGGGCGGGCCCTTGAATGGCTGAAGCCGGCAGTTGGCATTTTATCCACGTAGGCTTGCTTGCAAGTTGCTGGTATGTTGAAGTTCTTCGCAGGAAAAATATTTCAAAATTTGGTCAAGGTACCACCTTCACAGTCAAGAACGCTTCCCTTTAAATATGTCAACTAGCATTTTAACTGACTAAACCCCAGATCTTTCCTCCTGGTCTAAGGAGCAGAAGTGAGGGAAGAAAAAACAAGTAAACACAGCTCCGCTCTCAAAGGGCCTCTATCTGATGGGGAGACCGCACGTACACAAGTGACAGTCACACAGTGGCGGGTGTCCCAAAGGAGCCACACAACGTTGCAGAAGGATAAGAATAGGCAGCTCTGCAGGTGTGTGCCCCGCCGTGAGAAATAAAGACCTTGATTCGTAAGACACTCCTCAGAAACAGAGCTATTTTTATGGAGTTGGCTTTCTGCACACTTTTGGGGGGGCAGGGATTTGAAAGAGAGGGGCTTGTTTTTCCCATCAGAGGGAGCAGGGCAGACCTCTTCCCTGAGCAGAGCAATGCACTGTAAATGTCACCTTGGCACAAAGCCCCCAGGGCAAAGCTCCTTGCTGCAAACGACCAGCTTTAGAGAGAAGTTCCCAAAAATCTTTTCAGCTAGCCTGGCTCTTGTCAACACTTCTCCAAGAACCCCTAAGAAAATAATCGGAGCCACCGAAACCGGAGTCTGACACCTTCCAGAGAGCAGCTCGTCCCAGAGAGAAGCATGGATGTGTCCCCCAGCCTAGGTTTGGGGAAGCAAGGAGGAGGGAGTGTGTCTCCCTGGTATGGATGGAGAAAGAGTGGTGCAAGGGTGAGGGTGTCATGCTGGCCTTGCTGAACAGGTGTGCCTGATCCCCCAAGAAATGTGGACCATAGAGATCTTCCTCTCAGGGGAAGTGAAAATCACTAGACCAGTGGCTCTCACTAGTTTATTAATTTCAGGGCCCCATGGCGATCACCACTAGCGGGAAGCATCACCTGAAAGCAACAAGAAAACAATAAATACTATTTCTCTCCTCAAGATGCGTTCACTCCAGTGATCTCCTGGACCTGCCTACTCAAGGCTGTGGTCCAATTCTGCAGCGAGTGGGGGAGGGGTGGGAGTAGCACAGGTTGGATGGAAAGGGGTTACATGTGATGAGAATCATATTTTGAATGTCATTTGAAGAAGTAGCTTCCAATTTCTAAGTATCTGTTCCTACTGCTGGTTTAGAATATCCACTGTTACAGATGGCTCAGTTTCTGTGTCTCTCTCTCTCTGTCTCTCTTCAAAGCAGATTCTCATATCTTCTGCTCTCAAAGGGTGGTTCTGATTATTCAACGTCCCTCTTTTATTCATGCTCCACGGTGGGCACAAGCTGGGCTAGGTATTTTGCAGACCAGGAAGCACCAAACAAACCTGTGTTCTCTAAATAATGAGAACTTTTGCTAAGTGAGGATTTCTGAGGTCTGCTGGTAAGTATTCTGCACGGCCAGTAAAGAACCCAAACACACAGGAGTTTCAGATGACTTCACAGCTGATTTATATGCACTAAGAATAATTTGCATCATGTAATTTTCCTTGCCAGATTGATTCTCATTTGAATATCGAAAGATATATCATTTAAAAATAATGTCGTACTTCACTGCTGAACTGAAATTGAGACATTGGACACATACGGCATGTGTGTGCTTGTGGGCAAGAGAGCAATCACCTCTCTTAGGAAGGCAGGGACAGCAAAACCCACAAGAAGCAATTAGCCAGCTTTCAGAGAAGCAACCATCGCTTTTTAAGCCTGTTCTCTAGAAAAGTATACCAGGCCCTCACTACTCAATAGTCAGCCGCGTCCCACCAGTAACACGGGGGAGTTTGGAAACAAAGTCATTGGCATGAAAACTCCGCCAGTTAAGAAATACAGATTCAGGGAGAGTGCTGCGTTAATCTTCAAGGTAACGATTTGAGAGCTGCAGCACACTGATTTGGGTTTGAAGAAAGGAAGGTATTGTGATCCATCTCCCCAGATCACGCCATCCAGGGCTGGCCCCAGCCCACTGGGGTTAGAGAGCCCATCCTTGGTACCTGCCCCACACAGCGCCTTCTCTGGGGCATCTCACCACATCCCCAGGCCTCCTTTTCCATGTTTCTCCAGACTCTGATATGAGGCCTCCACTGTCGCCAAAACTCCCTGCTTGGCGTCCCTCCTGAAAGCCCTCCACCCCTGTAGATGCAGCAGTTTGCCCCAAACTGCGTAGGGCAGGCCCTCAGTCAAGTTCTGGCATTAGTACTCACCTAGTCAAGAGGGTTTAAGGGCCCTCGGGTCAGTAGGGCAGCACCCACGGCGCTGGACCTGCCCTGCCTCTGCTCTGCCCACCCAGGATCCTTGATCAGCGCCTTGCTTCCCTTTGCCTAAATCTTGCCACCAGTGGCTGCATGATCCCCTTTATTCTTCAGGACTTCTTTCCTCAGTCAACGTGGTAGGATTCCTGCCCCAGAGGTGCAGACCCTCTCCACCCCCGCCAGGCAGCTCCTGCAACCCCTCTGCCTGCTTCCTGAGTGCCAAGGCTGCCAAGCAGCCCACTCAGAACCTCTGTCATCCGGCTGGTCCAATGCGGGAGGACCTTGTGTTCTGACACTCCCTTCTTCACTGATTTCAGTCACTTTATTTATTTTAAACATCTTTATTGGAGTATTATTGCGTTACAATGGTGTGTCAGTTTCTGCTTTATAACAAAGTGAGTCAGCTATACATATACATATATCCCCATATCCCCTCCCTCTTGCATCTCCCTCCCACCCTCCCTATCCCACCCCTCTAGGTGGTCACACAGCACCGAGCTGATCTCCCTGTGCTATGCGGCTGCTTCCCACTAGCTATCTGTTTTACATTTGGTGTCTATATGTCTTAAAAGTCACTTACTGCAGAATCAGAATGCTTTCAAGCAGTTCAAGTGAATCTTCTCTAATTGGTGAGGTTTCAGAGAGCACAGCAGTGATGAGAGGACTTTCAGGCCATATAGCTCACATATACCAAACAAATTCAATGATTGGCTGAAAGGCTGGAGGTAGGGATGGGCCATGATGACCCCGCTTTGGCGCATGGGGTGGGGTGTGGCACAGGGCACTGTGATTGTCGATTTCCAGGAAGGATTTCTAATTGCCCTGTCCAGTTAACAGAGGTGAAAGGATTCATGTTTATTTTTGAATGGCATGACACATTAGTAACATTATCAATAATACAAATAAAGTTAAAATTGCTTTCTGGGATGAGGTGGTATAAACGGGGCATTTGAGGCTTGATTTGATGGAGTTGATTCACATTGACCTGGTGTTGGGGGGTGTCTTTGGAGGAAGATGATAAGTTGCAGTTGGTCAATGTTGGCCAGTTTGGGCCCCTGAAGGACAAGAGTAAACCAGTGTTCATCACTAGAACCTAAGTTCTGACAGCAGAGGAAAATGCAGATCCTGGCCATTCAGGGCCAGGCGGTCACCATGGTCCGTGGACAGCGTGGCTTAAAACCAGCCTCTCGCTGCAGATAGTATCTGTGATGAGATTCATAATAAATCATGTAAAATTCATCCTAGGAATCTCCACTTTCCTTTCTTGTCTTGAAATAAAGGGAAAATACTTTTATCCCTCTTGACGGCCGGTACTTCCAAGCTTCAGGAAACACTCATGGGATTCATCTTAAAAACCCAGGCCCTGACCCAGACCCGATTCCCTCCTCCCCACGGTCAGGTTTTGTTCCTGGACTGAGTCTGGACCGTGGACATCCACAGGCACCCGCCTGCCTTCCCTCAGCCCCTCAGAAGCTCTCAGGACCCCTGTCTGAAGGTATTCCATCCAGCTTAGTTGTCTCTGTTTGCTCCTCCATTCTTGAAAAGCAAAGCAATAAACATAGGTATTGGAGACAGGATCGCACGGGACAACACAGCTCAGTCAAGAGAGCAAAAGTTTGTAACCTGAGACTTGATGGACTCCCAGGTCCGTCACTGCCTCATTCTGTCATCTCAGAAAGATGTTTTTCTGAGCCACAGTTTCCTCATTGGATAGAAACAGTAATATCCCAATAAAAATAAGAATAGTAATGTCCATGTTGCAAATTCTGTTAGCATATGCTGACGTGCAGTAGGTGCTCCGTAAATATTTGCGGAATGTGGTGGATTAGCCAGTTTCGCACAGGTCGGTCCTGATGTAGGTTCCAGGACATCCGGGTCCTCATCAGAAGCATCTCACAGAGATGACAGGGGCTGTTCTTGAAGAATCCAGAGACTCAAGGTGCCCACGGTCGCAAAGAGAACTCACACCAGTGCTCAGACAATGCAAAGTAGGAACACTGGCTTTCGAGATTGTCTTCACTATTCTGTTCCAAGTTCTTTTTGTCACACAGACTGAGCCCTGCTTATCTGACTTACTCTTGCTTATTCTTTGGCTTCCTCTCACCTCCTATTTTCCTGGCCCTTCCCTTTCTTCCTCTTCTTTCTTTCATGAGCAGCTCCATAGCTAAGATCCATCTTGATCCAGCCTTATGACCTACCACAATTTAGGTGAATTGCATGAGATGGCATGAGAGTATATACAAAAGAACTTTGTAAACTCTAAAATGTTATACAAATGTAAAGGGTGATGATGTTGGTGGTGGAAATGGTGCTTTGTCATTTTGACTGAAGCCCAGCGGTTTAACCCTAGGGATGGTAACTCAGAAGCTTTGGGTTCTGATTTGGGTCAGTTAACGAGCATTTAGACAACTATGCCTACTCGGTGAAAGAAGATCTGTATGTCTAATCTTTAGGAAGATCTTCAACTTTATTTCACGCCAATTTAAACCAACTAAGTTGTCATGGAATTGGGGAAATGATTGGATATGGATTGCAAAAGAAAAGGAGAGAGTAGAGATAAATGATGACAATTTTGGAGAAGACCCTGCTAGCCTAAAAAGCACCTTTGTGAGAATTTCCATAGGTGGTCCTTCTTGGAAGGACCTAGATGGATAGAGCCTTCTTGGAGGGCTCTAGATGGATAGAGCCCTGTCCCAGGAGGGGGGGCCCAGACTGTAGAGAGCTGGATGTGACCAGGTGCTCCCGTGCAGGCCACCACCTGTCAACCCTGCTGGGTGGTCCAGAGTGGGAACCATGGGTCCGCTTAGGATTATTCCCTTTGACATCTTTTACGTTGTCTACAGGGTAGAGTGCATATTCATTTTGAAAACTTATTCTGTATAGTAAAGTGTTTAAACAAAAAGATGAGTGCATCAGGTGTAATGACAGAAAAGTGAGGAAGTGAAGGTAACACTTAGGAAATCCTGTGGACAGATTTTGGGGAAGAGTTCCGAGCACGTTCCTGTGTCCTTGGCAGCCAATTATGTTTCAGGCACATAGTCGACACTCAGGAAATGGATGTGAAATAACTAAAGAAAGGGTAGGAACATGGGAAAAGGGGGAACATATAGAAGGAGGTTCTGGATACACAGAGTTTAGGGAATTGGTCCTTTTCTGTGGGATCTGTCATCTCACCAAGGAGGAAGGCTTGCTGGTGATTTGGTAGTTGGTACAAGACTGATAATTTACAGACTCTTTAAAGAACTTGAAGCATCCTTTTCCCACGACCAAAGGTATTTTTGAGAAACCAGAAGTCTGTTTTCCTTTCGAGCAAAACCAGGTCGTATCCCTACTTGGGATGGGGGGTAGGTGTGATTCCTGTCATTTTACCTCGAGAAGATAAAGAAACCAAGAAGGAGCCTGAAAATGTTGGGGTGTTTATGAAGAGAGGAGAGAAAATCAAATGGAGTTTGATGATGTTCGAAGTCGATTTCATCATGAATGGTAACAATGGGGTAAATACTTGTTCAGAATTCTGGAGGGAACTCGGAATAACCACAGTTTATGCAAAGCTGGTGGGTTTCCTAAGCTTAAACACAGAGTTCGTGTCCCAAAGCAGCAGAATGTGGCCTTAGATACCACTGTCAGAAGAAGGTTGAACTTCTTTTCCCAATGGGTAATGCAATGTTAGCAAAAAGAGTTTTAAAAAGAAGAAAATGAAATGACCTGCTCAGGATGGTAAAGGCTTTCAAGCTAAGGATGCAAGGCAGCCAGGAGGCATGGAAAGTAGCCACTGAGACTCCCATGACTAAATTCTTAAATAGTGGGAAACGGTTAATTTCACAGTAGGCTTTCCTTGTTCTTTGGCAAAACTTGGTGAATTTACCGACTGATTGGTTAATACAGACTTTCACTCATGTGTTTGTACTATTCTTTCAAGCTTTCCACCAAGCTATTTAAATAGAACCTCTAAGAAAAGCTTTCAACGTGAGTGGGAAAAACAGCTGGACACCTTGACCTAGTATTCTATAGGGAACTGTGTTATTACACTGGGTTTTATTAAATTTGCTTTTCTTCCCACTTACTAATGCTCTTTTCCTCTAAAAGAGGGGAAAAAAAGTCTAAAGTCACACCTGTTACTTTCAGTTTTTGAAGTTAAAAAAGTTACAGTAAAAAAGGAAAGCCATGCTTTCATGCTTTGGCTAATCTAAAGCATTCAGTAGTCTTATTAATGATATTCTGGTGTTATATTAACTTTTAAACCATACCTTGCAATTCAAGTAGCAGGCGGCAAAAACAAAAAACAAAAACAAATTGCACATACTGTTACATTTTTTATGAGTAGGAAATATTGGTCCCTTTCAAACCTGAGTAGTTCATATTGATGGCTTTAATTATTTGAGGGGCTGGCTTGTTTTTCACTTACGTATACAGATGGAATTTAAAATAACTTTTGAACCCCTGGAATGTATTTATTTTCCATGGCTTTTCCATTAAAGTCAAGACAAAGGCTTCTGGAGCTGATGGCATCTACCTTTTTCCTGCTTCACTGGCTGCTATTGTGTCATTTCAACAGTCCAACTGTTGGCATTTTAAAATTCTCACATTCTTTTATCTGAAATCTAATCTAATGAAGTGACCTGGTTCATCATGCTTGCTCTAATTCAGCCACAATAATAAACTGCAAAAAATTGGGATAATTGCTTTTTATTATATACTTATTAGCTTTATTGGTATGATTCTGCCTTGCAAATTATGATATTTGAGTATAAATTAGCAAGGGGCTATTACCTAGATGATTTGTTTACATTTACGCACAATACAAGGAAGACTTTTAAAAATCACAGCTGGCTTCCTTCCTTTCTATTTTCCCCAGAATGCTTCACTTGGTTGTGTCCATGATGACAGTGGAATTGTAGACACAGGGGAAATATGTCAGATACAAGGTTATCTGTGGACAGTGGGACTCTGAACATCAAAAATCATTGTTTCAATTGAGAATCTAGAGAGACCCTGCCTACGAGAAACTCACAAATTTTAAAGAAATATGATAGAAATAGATATGTGTGGAAATAATTATGCTGTATAAGATAATGTATATTAAATACTAAGTTACAAAAATTTTGAGCTCGAAAGAGACAGGTTAATAGAGCTTCTGAGCTGGCAGGACCTTTAGACTCGTCTAGTTCCACTCCTTTATTTTCCAGAGATAAAACTGAGGTCCGGGAAAGTCAAATGATTTGTCTAGGGTCACTCCAGTGTACACTCGGCAGAAGCACGGCTAGAGCAACGTCTGCTAGCTCCCAGCCCAGAACTTTGGGTCCCATCACTGTCTCCCCTCACCTCCACAAGGACAACTAAGGAAGCCTTCATAGCACACATGGGATTGGAGTTGGGCTTTGAAGATCTAAGTTCAGAGCCTCTAGGTAGAGTTGTGCAGGTTGGACTCTGCACACCTCTGTATGTGCCCCCATAGATGCTAATGGCCACCTCCCGGAGGGGAAGACAGTCTAAAAAAGGACAGGATCTATACAGGCAGAGAAGACGAAAGCTCATCTAGCATCTCTCCCTTGGCAACTGTAACGCACTGTGTCCTTCATTAAAATGGCATCAAGACAGCTACAGTCTTCAAATGTTGAAATGCCACCTCTGGTTCTTCTGTCCCCTGGGTGTTTCTGGTTGAGTAGACCACCTTAGCCCAGGGCAACCCTGAGAGCTGATCTGGTCAAATCAACAGGACCTCCCTTTAGGACTGGTCCTTGGAAGTGCTAAAAGCTTGGCTAGGGCCTGAACACTGGCTCCACTGCTTACTGTCTGAGTGGGTAAGTTACTTAACCTCTCTCACTTCAAAGATAATGATAGCACCTACCTCATAGGGTTGTTTTGAAAATTAAATGAGATCATGCTTATAAAACAATTACCAGGGCATCTGGTCTATAGTCCCTTCCAGCTGCTTAGTCCATTACATGTCTTAGTCCATTCAAGCTGCTATAACAAAAAATACCATGGACTGGGTGGCTTAAATAACAAACATTTGCTTTTCACAGTTTGGAGGCTGGGAAGTCCTAGATCAAGGTGGCAGTAGACTCAATGTCTGGTTCATAGATGACTGTTGTCTCCCTGGATCCTGACATGCTGAAGGGAGAATGGAACTCTGAGGGGAATCCCTTTATAAGGGCACTAATCCCATCATGAAGGCCCCACCCTTATGACTTAATCACCTCCCAAAAGCACCACCTCCAAGTACCATCACATGGGGGATTAGGTTTCAACATATGAACTTGGGGGGGACACAAACATTCAGTCCACAGCAGTAAGTGTGAAATAACTATTCACTATTTGAACCACGAGGGTTCTGATCCATATCACTTATATGCAGATCTAAAAAGTAATACAAACGAATGTGTATAGCAAAATAGGAACAGGCTTATAGATACAGAAAACAAACTAGTGGTTATCGGGCAGGGGGACAAGTTAGGGGTATGGGATTAAGAAGTACAAATTACTATGTATAAAATAGATAAGCAACAAGGATATATTGTACAGCACAGGGAATTAAAGCTGTTATCTTCTAATAACTTTTAATGGAGTAAAATCTGTAAAAATACTGAATCACTGTGCTGTACACCTGAAACTAATATAATATTGTAAATCAACTATACTTCAATATCAAAAAAAAAAAAGGACAATTACAGCCTTCAAATGTTGAAATACCTTCTTGAAAAACAGCTCACCATGGTGCCGACGCGAGCCATCCATCACAAAATCACAAAGAGTTGTTCTCCTGCTCTCCTCCTCTGCTTTCAAGGCATCTTCATGTGCTTTAGGGTTATAGATCATTTCTTTGCCTGGTGTTCTGTGTCCACAGGAGAAGAGCTGGCTGAGCTTGTGGCTGGCTTCACCGGGACTAAATGATTTTCGGTATCAGGAGTGCAGATCTTCCATTAAGGAGGAAATAAGATCACTGGACGCTAGGAGCTCAGGGCAGACATCTGATCCAGCCCCCTCTTCTCTGATAAGGTGGCAGGGGTGGGGGTGGGGACAATTAGGTGAAGCTGGAGGGACAGCTGGGGCTGTTCCACCTCTCACTAGAAGAAGGCAGTCTTTGGAGGCAAAGGGTAATGATGTGCTGTCTCTTATAATTAAGACTATCTTCCCAGGGCGGCTAATACAAAGGCCTCAGTGCCTCTGAATTCTGGCGGGGATGCTGCTGAGCAGCCTCGTTAGTGGGGGGGGGTCCCATAGGGAAGGCATCAGAGGGGGGTTACAGCAGAGAGGGCCACCCCTTTCTCCTACTAGGAGAGGACGCCAATTTGGAGCTATCCTGGGGCACTTCTTCAGCCCAAACAATGACTTACTGTCTCAAAGCATCCAAGAGGGGATGTCTGTTCATACCCTAGGTATCCTTTTGGAGCTTGAATCTGCTTCGTCATATCACGCCGGTTCCCACTAAAGAGAGATGAAGAAAATCCAGCAGCCTGTTTCCCCGTGCTAAGGCATCTCTGAGATATGGTCAGGGCTTTTAAGCACTTTCTATTGAAATACCTCTTATGGCAGCCCGTCTACAACTCCCAATAGGAAATTGGATTATAATGTGTTGTAAGGTCTGACAGTTTTCCAAGTCACTTCATTTGACTCATTCTTGCGATTCTCACTTAAATGTTAGATCCCAGCTCCAAATACTTGGTGGTCTCAGGAACGTCAAAATGCATTCTATTCCAGGCTGGCCCACACCAGACACTCATTTGTCCTTTGCTCTCTTGGGGACAGCGGGTAAAGCTTCGGGGGACCCAAGATAAGTAAAATACAATTTTTGCCCCCTAAAGATCTTAGCATGGCAGAGGAGGGGAGGGAAATTTAAGAGAAATAGTAAGTGGCCCTTTACAAACAATATGTACAATTTGGTCTGATTCCTACCACAGCGCTGTAGAAATATCTAGGAACCTCACTTTCCTTGTCTGTGAAATGGAGACGGATCTCTTAAACATTTCAGTTCCCCTCGCTGGCTTTTCAGCATCATAAATAATACTGTGATGAACATCCCTGGGCAGAGACCTTTGTGGCACTATCCGGTTTTTTAAGCCAGCTCTCCAGAAGTAGAGGTGTTAATTAGGTCAAAGGTTTTGAATGACTTTAAAGCCATTGATTGGGCTGGATGAAATTGCTTCCCAGAAACCTTGTATTATTTTGCATTTCAATCAGTGGAACATGAGCCTGTTGATCTCATCTCCAGTGTTTTATGTAATTTTTCAAAAATATATTTTGTTTCTCTTTTTAAAGATTGACCTTTGAACTAGCTTTTCAATATGGAACATTTGGGTCTACAAATAGGAGACAAAGAAAAGAAATTAAGATTAAAAGGAGCAACAGAGCATAAAGTAGATGAATATATATATTAAAATTCAAAGCACAGGCCTCTAGTGTGGAAAAGACAGCGGCAATCGTTTTTTAAAAATACTGTAAGTAGTGGGTCCATCTTTTCATCTTTTTGTTCCAATTTAAGTGCTGGCTGGTTGTCAGCGTGTGGTTGGGATGGGCGGAAGAAATGTGAGCTCTTGTGTTGAGAAGGTTCTGAAAACCTTGTGTGCCCGTGTGGTTCTGTGAGAGTCTGTTAGGTTATTCTGAATATTTAGCTTGAAAATAACCAACCAATGCTCCTGGGTGGGTCAGCCAAGAGCCAGCTTTTATCTGTCTGAACCCACTCGCTGTAGAATCTACAATAAATCTCAGGAAGAAATAAGAGCCTCAAGAAGTGACAAGTTCTGGGGACAGTCATTGTTCTTGTTTAGTAAGTGTACAGAAAGTCCTAACAATCTAGACCAGACCAGACCCTTCCGTCCCCCAGGGAAACAAGCTGGAGGCCTGGCTGCCCCCAAATAGTCTCTGTTTGTCCTTATGCTATTTATCCTTGGCATGATCTTTGCTGTATTTCAACATTTCAAAGAGTGGAAGTGTGACCCCCTCCAACTGCTAGGTGCTAGTTGGTGCTTGTGCCCTTTCCAGGGTGAAAGGCCTGCGTGCATATCATCTGGGAAGGTCAGGCAGGGCTGAGGAAGTTCATGAATGAGCCTTTCCGTGGGCTTGAGTGAAGCATCCCCAGCGTCCTATACTTACTGTGATGAGAAGGGTGATTGGAATTGGCTCATGGGATAAGGAGGCTGAGAAGTTCTCATGTCGAAAACTTGGCCTCTGTGCACCAGTGCTGAATCGAATCTCACAGACAGAGTTTTGGGTGAAGTAGAAAAGAACAGTTTTATTGCTTTGCCAGGCAAAGGGGGACACAGCAGGCTCGTGCCTTCAAAAACTGTATGTCCCAGCCCCATTTATAGCAGTGGTTCAAGGATGGGGTTGCTGATAGGGATCAGGGTGTGTGCTGGGACTGTAGTCCTTTAACCTGGCCTCAGGTGGTCTTCTGGGGAGCTTCTGTGATTCTCCAGGTTGTCAAACTGTGACCTCTCTGCAGTAAACAATGCTTCATCAAGTAGTTAACATCTTCCATTTGTTGGGGCTGTTTTAGTTCTGCCTGAAGGGTTCAAAGATATTGTCATGTGTATCCCTTGAGGCGGAACCAGGACCCTGCCCCAAGGCTGCACTATTGTTTCTTGATGGCTCCTCCCTTGTCTCTGCATCCCCTCCCTTCCCTGATTAGCAACTGTTTGAACCTGCTCCTTGGAACTTGGAAAAGGTCTTGGAAGCTGAAGCCTATTTCCTACAAACAAGAAGCTGGGGACAGAAAGGCTTCTGTGCCCAGGAGCCCCCACAGGGTCCTGCTCGGTGTCAGTCCCACGATCTGGCATCCACAGGCTGGGGAACCAGGAAAGGCAGTAGTATGATGCAGTCTGAGTCCAAAGGCCTGAGAACCAGTTGAGCCTATGGCATAAATCCCAGGCCAAGGGCAGGAGAAGATGAGATATGTCCCAGCTCAGGATGAAAGGGATGAATTCCTCCTTCCTCCACTTGTGCTCCGTTCAGGCCCTTGATGGGTTGGATGGTGCCCACTCACTTGGGGGAGGGTCATCCACTTTACTGAGTCTCCATTCAACCGTTAATCTCATTGGGAAACACCCTCACAGACACACCTAGAACCAATCTGGGCATCCCATGATCCAGCTGATGCACAAGGTTGACAATGACCTTGGGAGGCTACTTTACAGATTAGGAAATCTTCTTTTAATTGACAATGACCTTGGGAGGCTACTTTACAGATTAGGAAATCTTCTTTTAATTGACAATGACCTTGGGAGGCTACTTTACAGATTAGGAAATCTTCTTTTAATTGACAATGACCTTGGGAGGCTACTTTAAAGATTAGGAAATCTTCTTTTGAGTCCCAAATAAAGCAGAGGCCTCATAGCCTACAAGAATGAACAGAGTTTCTAAACCTGAGTCCCCTAGGCCCCGGGGAATTTCTGGCATCTGAGTCCACATTAGTAGTAATATCAGGAACTCAACCAAGCAACAGGGAAGGTAGGTTCTCAGGGTGTCAGAAAGCTTACAGCAATATAAACCAGCTGCGTAGTGGAAGCTGAGTTCTGTGATCCTTCCATTGCCTGGAGAACTTTCTGCAGAGATGGAAAGGTCCTATGTCTGCACTGGCCAGTATGGCAGCCACTAGCCATGTGTGGTTGGGTACTTGGAATGTGGCCCATGCAACTGAGCAGTTGCATGTGGAATGGCATTTTATTATAATTCATTTTAAAGTAAATGGTCCCCTGTGGCTGTTGGCTGCTACATTGGCTAGCACAGAGGTTTCAAACAATAAAAAAGCTTTTTAGGTTTATGGCTAACAATGTGGAAAGCCCAAATCCTGGTTTAGGTAAACTTTTGATTTATACAAAGAAGTAAAGTGTTACTGTTATCAAAAGGGGGGTCTGGCTGCTCGCAGCTCTAAAGCCGATAAAGAAGCGAGGTTGGTGGAAAGGAAAGTTTGCTTTATTTCGGAGGCCAGCAACCAGGGGTGGGGAGGGCAGACTCGTGTCAAAGTTAAACAGGAGGGAAGGGGGCAGGACACAACCTCTGAAAGAATGACATAGCCCAAGGACATGACATGAACTGATTAGAGCCAAATGGGTCCAAGATGGCAGACAAGTCGACTTCCACTAAACCTTGAGCCTCAGTATATGCTCACTGTAACACAACAGCAAGCTAAATGACACACCCACAGGCACCATGACAGTCCCAAGGCCAACCAAAAGGATCAAAAAGTGGACAATGGCCCAGTTCCTGGAAATCCCCACCCCTTCCCGGAATAGCTGGAATACTCCTCTCACTCATTAGCCTATGAAATTACCCACCCCGATAAAAACTAACAACCCCATACCCTGGTGCTTTTCTCATCTTCTGATATGGCCCACACTCTGTCTGTGGAGTGTGTTTCTCTCTAAATAAATGCACTTCTTACCTATCACTTTGTCTCTCACCAAGTTCTTTCTGCAATGGGACATCAAGAACCTGAGCTTCATTAAGTCCTGAAACCAGGTGTGTGATCACAGTTGGAAGACCATGGGTTTTGACCGAGTTCGAGTCCCCGCACATGGGTTCAGGTCCCAGTCTGAGGTGCACAGTTTCACAAAGGCCAACTCCCCCACTGACCTTCAGTGGGCAAAAGCTTTTATAGGCGGAGAGAGAGGGCTACATGCAGAAACAGCACAGTCAGCTCTGACCGTCATCTTGACATTGGCCGTGGGGTGGTCAGCTCTGACCGTCATCTTGACACTTGGTCGTGGGGTGGTCAGCTCTGACCGTCATCTTGACACTGGTCACTGGTGGTCTGATGAACCTCATCTTGATTGCTTTAAGTAGAGTTAGTCTTCAGTTCCGGGGTCATTTTTTTCCCATCTCCTTGAGGCCAGCTCTTGGAATTGTGGCAGCTTATGTCATGGCTACAGTCTGCTCATCATGTAGGTAACTTCTTCCACCTGGTGAGGGTTTCAGTATCTATAAGACAGCTCACAGGATATGGCTCAGAATATTATCTATAGCCCTTGAGGAGGAACTAAAGGTCCTTGACTTTGCTTACTGACTAAACTATTATTATTTTGCCCCATTTGACTGCTTTTCTTTGCTTCTGCATTTTCTCACTTCTCTGATTAAACTTATTCTTTGGCTAAAGTTTTTCTACAGACGAAAGGCAGGCAGAGGACATGGCGGGGAAGGACCATAGGGTCCTGCTCTGTTTCATTACCGTTTAATCAATAAAGAAAAATGAGGCAGCAGAACTTGCGTAAAGAGCAGCTGAGGCAGAGGAATGTAATGGAGCTTGGAGAGAATGGTAATGAATTTTTTGAAATGCAACCAAGTTGGGTTTGCTTGCCGGGGTGTGCTTTGCTGGGAGCATTTATTCCTTTTCTTTCCTTCCTGGCTGCAGAGTTATTTTCGTGGTTCGGTGTTTTATGTTCAGTAGGCTTGGTTTTTCACACAGCCGGGGGATCTCGGCGTGAAAGCTCTCTGCCTAATCTTCCCGATTTCTCCCTGCTCAGTCCTGCTGCACAGATGGGAGTGTGATGCTTTCATATTTCTCCAAAGGCACTGATCAAGTATGACAGTTTCTATGATGTGCCCACTTAGAAAAATAGAAAAATAAACAAAATGCGACTTTATTCCATAAAGTATAAAGAGGTCTTGGTGAAAGGAATGTCATAGACCCAAGTGTTGCCATATCTTTCTTATTCCTTGGTGGAGTGGGTCCTGGTTGACTCATTTTACAGTTGGGAGAAAAAGAATTGACGTTGACTCTGGCAATCCACCTCGACTTGAGATAACTCAGTCTGTTGTGAGTTTCCACTCTCACGTAAAGCCTCATTATACTAATCAATAATTATTTATGGATGGATATAGTGATATCTTTCAGTCAGTTTCCCTTTCTTCTTTTCAGCCATTTTTCAATGCCAAAGGCATCTGGTGAAATAAGAAAATTGATTATCCAAAGAAAAAACTAGCTTTCCCATCGCTTACAAAAGGCCTCGTCTCTCCACTTTGTTTTTAATGGTAATTTATCTATTTTTTGAGGTATAATTGACATAAACCTTATATGAGTTTCAGGTGTACAACATAATAATTTGATACTTGTATCTATTCTTAATGATCGCCATAATAAGTCTAGCTAACATCCATCCATCGTTGTTACAAAAATTTTTTTCCTTGTGATGAGGACTTTTAAGATCTACTTTCTTAGCAACTTTCAAATATATAATACAGCCTTATTAACTGTAGTCACCATGCTGCACATTACATCCCATGACATTTATTTTATAACTGAGTTTCCACCTTTTGACCCCCTTCACCCATTTCAGCCATCCCCCCACCCCTGACCCCAGCAGCCACCAGCGTGTTCTCTGTATCTATGAGCTCCTTTGTTTGTTTGGTAGTTTTCTGAGATCATATAGTATCCGTCTGACTTACTTCACTTAGCATAATGCCCTCAAGGCCCATCCATGTTGTGTGATTTCCTTCCTTTTTCGTGTCTGAGTAATATTCCATTGTACGTATAGACCACATCTTCTTTATCCATTCACCTATTGACGGACACTTAAGTTGCTCTCATATCTTTCCCATTTCCTACAAAAGAATATGTCAATCTATGTCTACCCTCAATACATGCAGAAATGGAAAAAAAGGGGAAATTGCAAAGATTTCTAATGATGATGGCACAGAGCCAGATGACAAGATGCAAACAAGACAGGTGAGGCCCATGTGTCCATGGAAAGTATTTACTGATTCAGAAACCAAATGATCAGGACTGTAGGGAAATAAGAGTAAATGTAGTTGAGTTACTATCTGTTCTATACGTTTGATATTTTCTAGAATATAGTATTAGGTCAGCTATTTATTGGATTCCCCCTCTCATGAGTGTGACATTGCAAAAACATTTTCTGTTAACTATAGGAAGATGACCTGTGTAATAATTAAGCTCAGCCCATCTCTACCCAATTTTGAGATGGAAAATGAGAAAATAGTATCAGTTGTCAACTTCTTCTACATGATATCAAATATTCAAGTAACTGAGTATTTAATTTATTTTAAAAATGTATAGGTGCTGCAATAAACATTTAAATTAAAGAAGTGAAGAAAATGAAGCAAAAGGAAAATAAGAAAGACAGCCAGTAAACGCTGAGTGTGCCACGACATCTCTGTGTTCCGTGGAGCGTGGGTACCAATCTGATTCTAAATAACCTAGCAGCCCCTGCTTCCACTTGTGTCACCATCTCAACTCTTACGTTTGGGAACATACTTTGAAAACCTAGCAATTCCAGGAGACTGTTCAGGTACATTTCCTAATAGGATGTACTTTGCTGGACGAAAGTGAGGGTTGAGAAGCCACCAAAATTGGCCTGGGCTGTCCTATAGACTCCTGACTCCCCAAAGAGCCCAATATCAGAAATAGCGGGATACATGTTGAGCCTGGCGGTGACACATGGTTGGGAATGAAGAAGTAGGACTTTTCTGTCTCTTCGGAATGGTTTGGGGATATTTGTTTCTCAAGCTTGCATCTGCAGTGCTCTCATTTTCTAGGGTTAATAAGCTGTGGACACTTAGGCATCAGCGTGAAGTTGGCATTTTAACGTGAAGTTTACATGTATGTTTGTGTGTATCGCAAATAACTTCAAAGCAATATTATGGTCTAAGACAGTTGTAGTAGTAGTAGTAATAATAAAGTGTAAACCTTGCCATAACTAGGGTGACTTATATATCCTATTTGACCTGAATAGTTTCAGTTTATGTCTTTTGCTCCAACATTATTATAGAGTCTCCTTCACTCTTAAAGTTATTCATAACATAATAGCCATAATACCATAAATGGGGCCGCAATATGTTGGTTCTATCAAATACGAAGTTCCTTAATGGTGAGGTTAATGAATGAAACAGTTGAGCTTCTGGGTTGGACTTTTTGGTCGCAGCCTTGTTGTGGCGCCACCTGGTGGCAGCTTTCTGAGCTAACTTAAATATCCATAGGGACAATTCTGGGTATTGTGACTGGGTGAGACTTGGAGGACAGTAGTAGCAATTCTAGGATTCTCCCAATTAGTTGGTTTCCAGTTCATGGCGATTGGGCTGGCCAACTGCTAGGAACTCATCCATTCATCCTAGACAGGGTTGCCTGCCTTCTCCTGCCTGGCCTAGGCTTCCCTTTGACAGCATCCTTCCCCATGACAAAAGCTTTGCCCACCCCATTTAGAGAACTAGGGCTGGACACAGACGTGGGGGGCAAATCACTTTATATACGAGTCACTTTATATTTGATTTCGAGTTATCACATTTAGCATTGGTAATCACAATAATAGTTAACATTTATTGAGAGATGTTTGTGGGCCATCAGCTTACATTGAGAAAGGCATTTGTAATCAGACACCAAATAAACATAAGCCTAAGTACCCTGTACTGTGATGTGATGCACACTCTCCAGTCAACCCCACTGCAGTCAGTGTCTCTCCGTATCTGTGAAGTGGGTAGAAATATTATTTAACTTTGTGCTTGACTGTTTGTTCTTGTACAGAAGTAGAGCCTTCTGATTTTAAATTGAATTTTAGCCTTTGATTTGAAGCTTTCATGTTCTTCATGTGCCCCAAAGCCATTTGATAATAGGGATATTTTAATGTTTTACAACGTCTCTGAACTCTTGCAGGTTGAGCTACTGTGTCTCTGGCTGAAGGTCAGCCTAGTTAAAGACGCTGGGATTCATCCTTGTAGGGTAGGTCAACTCTGAGTAGCTCAGAGTTGAATTGATCTTAATTTCTGGTCCCACTCAGCCCCAGACACCCCTGGTACACCCCTGGTTTCTAGTAATGAGATTCCTGCCGTGTTCCCCTGTGACCACACACGTGCAGGGGTGTGTGTGTGTTTGTGTGCGTGTGCATGTGTGCGTTTGCAGTTATACTGGAAAGGTTTTTTTTTTTTAATTTAATTTTATTTATTTTCTATACACCACATTATTATTATCTATTTATACATATTAGTGTATACATGTCAATCCCAATCTTCCAATTCATTCCCCCTGCCACTTTCCCCCCTTGGTGTCCATACATTTGTTGTCTACATCTGTGTCTCTATTTCTGCCTTGCAAACTGGTTCATCTGTACCATTTTTCTAGGTTCCACATATATGCGTTAATATACGATATTCGTTCTTCTCTTTCTTACTTACCTCATGCTGTATGACAGTCTCTAGATTCATCCACGTCTCTACAAATGACCCAATTTTGTTCCTATTTATGGCTGAGTAATATTCCATTGTATCTACATACCACATCTTCTTTATCCATTCGTCTGTCGGTGGGCATTTAGGTTGCTTCCATGACCTGGCTATTGTAAATAGTGCTGCAGTGAACATTGGGGTGCATGTGTCTTTTTGAATTATGGTTTTCTCAGGGTATATGCCCAGTAGTGGGATTGCTGGGTCATATGGTAATTCTATTTTTAGTTGTTTAAGGAACCTCCATACTGTTCTCCATAGTGGCTGTATCAATTTACATTCCCACCAACAGTGCAAGAGGGTTCCCTTTTCTCCACACCCTCTCCAGCATTTGTTGTTTGTAGATTTTCTGATGATGCCCATACTAACCGGTGTGAGGTGATACCTCATTGTAGTTTTCACTTGCATTTCTCTAATAATTAATGATTTTGAGCAGCTTTTCATATGCCTCTTGGCCATCTGTATGTATTCTTGGAGAGATGTCCATTTAGGTCTTCTGCTCATTTTTGGGTTGGGTTGTTTGTTTTTTTAATATTGAGCTGCATGAGCTGTTTATATATTTTGGAGATTAATCCTTTGTCTGTTGATTAGTTTGCAAATATTTTCTCCCATCCTGAGGTTTGTCTTCTCGTTTTGTTTATAGTTTCCTTAGCTGTGCAAAAGCTTTTAAGTTTCATTAGGTCCCATTGGTTTATTTATTTTTTATTTCCATTACTCTAGGAGGTGGGTCAAAAAAGATCTTGCTGTGATTTATGTCAAAGAGTGTTCTTCCTATGTTTTCCTCTAAGAGTTTTATAGTTTCCAGTCTATAACATTTAGGTCTCTAATACATTTTGAATTTATTTTTGTGTATGGTGTTAGGGAGTGTTCTAATTTCATTCTTTTACATGTAGCTGTCCAGTTTTCCCAGCACCACCTATTGAAGAGACTGTCTTTTCTCCACTGTATATCCTTGCCTCCTTTGTCATAGATTAGTTGACTGTAGGTGCGTGGGTTTATCTCTGGGCTTTCTATCCTGTTCCATTGATCTATATTTCTGTTTTTGTGCCAGTACCATACTGTCTTGATTAATGTAGCTTTGCAGTATAGTCTGAAGTCAGAGAATCTGATCCCTCCAGCTCTGTTTTGTTCCCTCAAAGACTGCTTTGGCTATTCGGGGTCTTTTGTGTCTCCATACAAATTTTAAGATTTTTTGTACAAGTTCTGTAAAAGATGCCACTGGTAATCTGATAGGGATTGCATTGTATCTGTAGATTGCTTTGGGTAGTATAGTCATCTTCACAATATTGATTCTTCCAATCCAGGAACATGGTATATCTCTCCATCTGTTTGTGTGATCTTTGACTTCTTTCAACAGTGTCTTACAGTTTCCTGAGTACAGGTTTTTACCTCCTTACGTAGGTTTATTCCGAGGTATTTGATTCTTATTCTTGCAGTGATGAATGGGATTAATTTCTCTTTCTGATCTTTCATTGTTAGTGTATAGGATTGCAAGAGATTTCTGTGCATTAATTTTGTATCCTGTAACTTTACCAAATTCATTGATTAGCTCTAGTAGTTTTCTGGTGGCATCTTTAGGATTCTCTGTGTATAGTATCATGTCACCTGCAAACAGTGACAGCTTTACTTCTTCTTTTCTGATTTGTATTCCTTTTATTTCTTTTTCTTCTCTGATTGCCATGGCTAGGACTTCCAAAACTATGTTGAATAATAGTGGTGAGAGTGGACATTCTAGTCTTGTTCCTGATCTTAGAGGAAATGCTTTCAGTTGTTCACCATTGAGAACAATATTTGCTGTGGGTTTGTCATATATAGCCTTTATTATGTTGAGGTAGTTCCCCTCTATGCCCACTTTCTGGAGAGTTTTTATCATAAATGGGTGTTGAATTTTGCGAAAGCTTTTTCTGCATCTATTGAGATGATCATATGGTTTTTGTTCTTCAATTTGTTAATATGGTGTCTCACATAGATTGATTTGTATATATTGAAGAATCCTTGCATCCCTGGGATAAATCCCATTTGACCGTGGTGTATGATCCTTTTACTGTGTTGTTGAATTCTGTGTGCTAGTATTTTGTTGAGGATTTTTGCATCTGTATTCATCAGTGGTATTGGTCTGCAATTTTCTTTTTTTTGTAGTATCTCTGTCTGGTTTTGGTATCAGGGCGATGGTGGTCTCATAGAATGAGTTTGGGGGTGTTCCTTCCTCTGCAATTTTTTGGAAGAGTTTGAGAAGGATGGGTGTTAGCTCTTCTCGAAATGTTTGATAGAATTCACCTGTGAAGCCATCTGGTCCTGGACTTTGGTTTGTTGGAAGATTTTTAATCACAATTTCAATTTCATTACTTGTGATTGGTCTGTTCATATTTTCTATATCTTCCTGGTTCACTCTTGGAAGGTTATATCTTTCTAAGAATTTGTCCATTTCTTCTAGGTTGTCCATTTTATTGACATACAGTTGCTTGTAGTAGTCTTTTAGGATGCTTTGTACTTCTGTGGTGTCCATTGTAACCTCTTTTTCATTTCTAATTTTATTGATTTGAGTCTTCTCCCTCTTTTTCTTGATGAGTCTGGCTAAAGGTTTATCAATTTTTTTTTATCTTCTCAAAGAACCAGCTTTTAGTTTCATTGATCTCTGCTGTTTTCTTTGTTTCTATTTCATTCGTTTCTGCTCTGATCTTTATGATTTCTTTCCTTCTGCTAACTTGGGGTTTTGTTTGTTCTTCTTTCTCTACTTCCTTTAGGTGTAAGGTTAGATTGTTTATTTGATTTTTATTGTTTCTTGAGGTAGGATTGTATTGCTATAAACGTCCCTCTTAGAATTAGGTTTTGGGTCATAGTGTTTTCATTGTCATTTTTCTCTAGGTATTTTTTGATTTCCTCTTTGATTTCTTCAGTGATCTCTTGGTTATTTAGTAATGTATTGTTTAGCCTCCAATATGTTTGTGATTTCTTACATTTTTTTCCCTGTAATTGATTTCTAATCTCATAGCATTGTGGTTGGAAAAGCTGCTTGATCTGATTTCAGTTTTCTTAAATTTACTGAGGCTTGATTTGTGAACCAAGATATGTTCTATCCTGGAGACTATTCCATGTGCACTTGAGAAGAAAGTGTAATCTCCTGTTTTTGGATGGAATGTCCTATAAATATCAATTAAATCTATCTGGTCTATTGTGCACTTTTAAAGTTTGTGTTTACTTATTAATTTTCTGTTTGGATGATCTGTCCATTGGTGTAAGTGAGGTGTTAACATCCCCCACTATTATTGTGTTACTGTCAATTTCCTCTTTTCTAGCTGTTAGCAGTTGCCTTATGTATTGAGGTGCTCCTATGTTGGGTGCATATATATTTATAATTGTTGTATCTTCTTTTTGGATTGATCCCTTGATCATTATGTAGTGTCCTTCCTTGTCTCTTGTAACATTCTTTATTTTAAAGTGTATCTTATCTGATATGAACATTGCTACTCCAGCTTTCTTTTGATTTCCATTTGCATGGAATATCTTTTCCATCCCCTCACTTTCAGTCTGTATGTGTCCCTAGGTCTAAAGTGGGTCTCTTGTAGACAGCATATATATGGGTCTTGTTTTTGTATCCATTCAGCGAGCCTGTGTCTTTTGGTTGGAGCATTTAATCCATTCACGTTTAAGGTAATTATCGACATGTATGTTCCTATTACCATCTTCTTAATTGTTACGCATTTGTTTTGTAGTTCCTTTTCTTCTCTTGTGTTTCCCACTTAGAGAAGTTTCTTTAGCATTTGTTGCAGAGCTGGTTTGGTGGTGCTGAATTCTCTTAGCTTTTGCTTGTCTGTAAAGTTTTTGATTTCTCCATCAAATCTGAATGAGATCCTTGCCAGGTAGAGTAATCTTGGTTGTAGGTTCTTCCCTTTCATCACTTTAAATATATTGTACCACTACCTTCTGGCTTGTAGAGTTTCTGCTGAGAAATCAGCTGTTAACCTTATGGGAGTTCCCTTGAATGTTGTTTGTCATTTTCCCCTTGTTGCTTTCAGTAATTTTTCTTTGTCTTTAATTTTTGTCAGTTCGATTATTGTGTGTCTCGGCATGTTTCTCCTTGGGTTTATCCTGCCTGGGATGCTCTGTGCTTCCTGGACTTGGGTAGCTATTTCCTTTGCCACATTAGGGACGTTTTCGACTATAATCTCTTCAAATATTTTCTCGGGTCCTTTCTCTCTCTCTTCTCCTTCTGGGAACCCTATAATGGGAATGTTGTTGCATTTAATATTGTCCCAGAGATCTCTTAGGCTGTCTTCACTTCTTTTCATTCTTTTTTTCTTTATTCTGTTCTACGGCAGTGAATTCCACCATTGTGTCTTCCAGGTCACTTATCTGTTCTTCTGCCTCAGTTATTCTGCCAATGATTCTTTCTAGCGTATTTTTCATTTCAGTTATTGTATTGTTCATCTCTGTTTGTTTGTTCTTTAATTCTTCTAGGTGTTTGTTCTTTAATTCTTCTAGGTCTTTGTTAAACATTTCTTGCATCTTTTCGATCTTTGCCTCCGTTCTTTTTCCAAGGTCCTGGATCATCTTCACTATCATCGTTCTGAATTCCTTTTCTGAAAGGTTGCCTATCTCCACTCCATTTAGTTGTTTTTCTGGGGTTTTATCTTTTTCCTTCATCTGGTACATAGCCCTCTGCCTTTTCATTTTGTCTATCTTTCTGTGAATGTGGTTTTCATTCCACAGGCTGCAGGATTGTAGCTCTTCTTACTTCTGCTCTCTGCCCTCTGGTGGATGAGGCTATCTAAGAGGCTTGTGCAAGCTTCCTGATGGGAGGGACTGGCGGTGGGTAGAGCTGGGTGTTGCTCTGGTAGGCAGAGCTCCGTAAAACTTTAATATGTTTGTCTGTTGATGGGTGGGGCTGGGTTCCCTCCCTGTTGGTTGTTTGGCCTGAGGCGACCCAGCACTGGAGCCTACCTGGCTCTTTGGTGGAGCAAATGGTGGACTCTGGGGGGCTCACGCCAAGGAGTACTTCCCAGAACTTCTGCTGCCAGTGTCCTTGTCCCCTTGGTGAGCCACAGCCACCCCCCGCCTCTGCAGGAGACCCTCTAACGCTAGCAGGTAGGTCTGGTTCAGTCTCCTACGGGGTCACTGCTCCTTCCCCTGGGTCCTGATGTGCACACTACTTTGTGTGTGCCCTCCAAGAGTGGAGTCTCTCTTTCCTCCAGTCCTGTTGAAGTCCTGCAAGCAAGTCCCGCTAGCCTTCAAAGTCTGATTCTCTAAGAATTCCTTCTCCCATTGTCGGACCCCCAGGTTGAGAAGCCTGACGTGGGGCTCAGAACCTTCACTCCAGTGGGTGGACTTCTGTGGTATGTGTTCTCCAGGTTGTGAGTCACCCACCCAGCAGTTATGGGATTTGATTTTATTGTGATTGCGCCCCTCCTGCCGTCTCATTGTGGCTTCCTCGTTGTCTTTGGATGTGGGGTAGCTTTTTTGGTGAGTTCAGTGTCTTCCTGTCGATGATTGTTCAGCAGTTAGTTGTATACTGGAAAGGTTTTAAGATGGGAGGCAGAATATGTTTTTGCAATTCCTGGCCATTGTAACTGATTTGCCTTCCCTGAGAGAAGTCTTTGTTGCATCTCTGTTTCTATTGATCTTTCACAACAAGCTAATAAAGAGACATGATCACTGGTTTCTGAATATATCGCATGAAATATTTCAGCGTTGTGAAGTGGTAAAGAACAACTTGACTCAGATTCTCAGTTCGTGTATGGTCAGTGTGGGCACAGGAAAGTATGGTGGTGTGTACGGTAGCCTTCTTCCTCTGTGAACCTCTCCTGGGCTGTACGTGTGCTGAAGATTTTGATGGACCTAATCCAACTTGGAGCTATTAATTTCCTAATGGGTTATACCCTCAGAAAAGGAGCTGGTTTCACTCTGGTCTTTCCTAAGTGTTACCACCTCCTTGCCTGGCAATCATGTAAGGAGTTGAATGGACCCAGCTTGACTCTTCCTGTAGCAGGGACACCTGGAGATCTCTCATCCAGAAGAGTCAGAGTTGATGCTCAAAACTGAGCAAGTTTATTTATTATCTGAGGCGAGAATGGAGTAAATGGGGAACCTTAGGGAAATGATTTTTACAGGTAGTTTTCAGCCTGTAACTGCAGCCTGTGTGTCTCTGCTATTTCCTGATGGCAACTGATTTTTAATGCAAAGAAACACAGGGGAGACATTTTACTTTTGTGAGAAAGATTTACTCGCTCACACAGGTATGCTTCTCTCCTAGGTATGTTTTCTTTTAAAATTTTGCTGAAATCCTGAGCCAGATTTTAGAGATTCGGTTTCTACTTCTTGTTCCGTTTCTAACTTACTGGATTATGATAGGCAGTATCCTGAATGCCTCTGGGCATTTCCATTCAAACAAAAATAAAAATTAGGACATCTAGACTCCATAAAAAGGATTGTCAGGGGAATACGGTAAATTATTTTTGACACTATAGAAGAAAGAAATAACATATACTACTACTAAAAATTCTTATTGTTCTATTTAAACCTGCCCTGAGAATAAGAATTGCTATTTAATTTTTAAGGAAGGAAGGGAAAATAAGCAGAGAGACAATTACTTAATGCTTTGACCAGACTGAAGTGAAAAAGGGGACATTCCTCTCCAAAACCAGGATGCGGTTCATAATTTTCATCTGATGGTCTCTGTGAAATCAGATGAGGCATTTTTTAAAGGACATTTGAAATATAAATACGAATAATATTTTTAAGAGCAAAAGGAAGCTTTTAAATTTTATTTATGTAGATAAGAAGGAGGGGGATCATGAAATGTGAGATTTCATAAATTTCATCGTCTTAGCATTTCAGAAATTAAAAGTTCTCAAAGGTAAAAATGCTCCTTGTTTTTTTTAACCACGAACCTCTTCAATGCCTAGCCCAGTGGTGTGAAAAAAGGCCTCGGTGTGTGGTTGATGAGTGAATATAGGAATGTATATGTGGATGAATTAATGAAGAAACAGGTGAATATTCTGACATCTCCTCGGTGGTTTGTTTCTGCCGGTTTTAGTTATAGAATGTTCATTGTAGGAAACTTGGAAAATGGAGATAAACACAAAAATGAAAATAATAATCACAGAGGTCCGATTATAAAGATTTTGGCATATTTCCTTCTGTTTTTCATGCATGCAGACTACACATTGATGGGTTTATGTATAATTATATATTCATTTTTATAACTTGACATCATAATATATAGTTGTGATTAACTGTTTCTCCAATTAATATTCTATTGTGAATATTTTCACAAATAAAATGTGGTTAAAAATATGATTGGATGTACCTTGAGAGGATTAAATTGTCTTGCAGATTGGACATATAAGTTTTACTATGAAATAATTCTGTAATGAATTCCGTATGTATAAATGGTTATGCCGTCTTAAGACGACTTCCTTAGGATAATTTCTAGATATAGAGAGAAGGTCATTCTTCAAGCTCTTGATTTGCTTTGCCGTGTGTTTTTTAACATTTTCTATTTCTCCTTTTGCCTAGTCATGCCCTCTGCCTACAGGTGCCTGTTTTATTGGGGAAGGTGAAGCTTGTCTCTCCCGTAAGGAAGTGCACGCACCCAGTCACCTGCTGGGGGATAGGAGTGGGCAGAGAGCAGCTTTAGACATCTAAATGCAATCTTATGGGGCTCTCAGTATTTTCCAGCTTAAATCCAGATGTTGGTGCAGCTGCTGTGGAAAACAATTTGATGTTTCCTTAAATAGTTAAATACAGAATTATCATATGACCCAGCAATTCTACTCCCAGGTACAGACCCCAAAGAATTGAAAGCGGGGACTCAAACAAATACAGGCACACCCACATTCAGAGCAGCATTATTCCCAACAGCCAGAAGGTGGAAACAACTCAAATACCCATCAACTGCTGATTGCATAAACAAATCACCTGATAGATATTATTCAGTCATAAAAAGGAATAAGGTACTGACCCAGGCTACAACACAGATGAACCTCAGAAACTCTGAGTGAAAGAAGCCAGACACAGAAGGCCACATACTGTATGATTCCATTTTATGGAAAGCCAGAATAGGTGAATCTGTAGAGACAGATCACAGTTCGGTTATTGCCAGGGGCTGGGGAGAGGGAGGAATAGGCAGCAGCCGCTTAATGGGTACCCTTTTCCTTTTGGGGTGATGAAAATATTCACCGTATTTTTGAGGTTATGAAAATATTCCCCTTTTCCTTCTGGGGTGATAAAAATATTTACCTGTTCCTTTTGGGGTGATGAAAATATTTTGAAACTAAGTAGTGGTAGTGGTTGTACAACATTGTGAATGTACTAAATGCCACTGAATTGTTCACTTTAAAAGGGTTAATTTTATGTTGTGTGAATTTCACCACAATTTAAAAAAAAAAAGAAGATCCTTATATTCTTGTGAGACTCAAACTCTGTCATAGGTCCAAGGTGCAGCCTACAGCATATAGCACATACCTAGGTGAACGTGAGTCAGTCTAGCAGCAGACTGTGAGGTTTGGGGATGTGGCAGGGATGGACGTGGTGTGAGGCTGGCTGAGTGAGAGGATGGGTGAGTGAAATGGGAGTGATGGCTCCTTTGTGGATAATGGAGAGCGTCATCTCATGTAAGTATCTATACATGCATATTGCTAACGCGCTGTGCTTAGGACAACTGATTAACAGCAAGGTCTCTTGTTTATTCCATGGTCTTTGGTTTTTTCCTATGAATCTTTTTGGCCTTTGTAAAGACTCACGTTTAAAGAACCACTCTAATTGTTGCTAAAGAGGCAAACCAGAAGCATAGAGATCTAAGTGGCAATTTCCGACAAGCAGTTCCCCCGTGCAATAGTGTCTCAGCAAAGACCACTCGGTTCTGGCTTCGTCTTCTGTTATTCTTGCCCTGCGTAGAGCTGCCCTTTGAGGTTATCCGCTCTTGCCTTTCCCTGCACTGTCTCCGCCCCGTGTCTCCAGATTCTGCCTGTTTTGAAAAATCCAAACCACATCTCCCCAAGTGCGGTGACTTCTTTCCCTGCCCCCCACCCTAATTCTCCTCTTTAACTGCCTCTGCACTCTCTGCATTCTTACAGGACTCTGGTCTCTACTGTATCATCTTGCTGGCTTCACAGACCATCTTTTATTAATTATGAATGATTTCTGGTCTCTTCTCTACCCCCCAAATGTGTAAGTTCCTTGAAGATTCATCTGGATCTGGTTCTGCATTCATTCCTATGGTTTTTCATTCACTGGGGAACTTTTCTTCTGTTGCACACTTGGTGTGTGATAAGACACTGTAGGTATAAAAAGCAAGGCAGTATGACGTTTTCACCTTACGGATGTTTCATTTCTAATTGATGAGACAAGGTCTTCAGACCTGAAACAGTTAAGTACAAGTGTCACCAAAGGCTCTCCCATTGCCTCCACAGCACAATTCTCAATGCAAGGCACATCCCTGGGTGCAGTATTCCTGGTAGATTGATTGATTAATTAAGAGGCAACCTAACAGGAAAAAGCAAAGTAGAGTAAAGGTACAGTTCATTGGTGTACAGACAATCAAAATGTGTTTAAAAGTCATGTGAAGTAAGAGAGTGTTCTTCACCAGATCATGATTACCAGAAATCTCATTCAAACATAAAACAAAATTAGCCATGGTTGGCCCAGAGTGGAATTTCTGAACAGGGTATTTAACTTGACCTAGATATTGACAAGGATAACAGTGCAGTCCTTGATGTTGAAGTCAGCAAACACAGGCTGTTATTCTTTATTTTTTTGTGGCATGACTCTCTGTGCAAATATATTTGGTGCACATTGCTGTGTACACAGCCCTGACACTGCAGCCCACTGTGGGTGATTAGAGATGTAATAGCAAATAAATACATCATCCTCTGGTAGATTCTGGTGACCTCTGGAAGAAAACGTTGACTCAAGAGTCCTTAAAAACTTCTTCAAGGAATTCATTATTTTTTAAATTCAGTTATGTAGAGAAAGAGATGTCAGTTCCTGCAAATTCACAGACAAATAAAAGTCACACATTGGTAGTGCCTTACCCACCTGTGTGCTTGAGTTTACTGTCTGACACTGTGGAGAGAACAAGAAGGCACTTCTCTGGAGAGCTTTAGAGAGGGGAAGAAAATAAATAAGTCCAAGAGATCCTGAAGCTCTCTTAAGGAAAGAGGTTCAAAGGAGAAGGCATTTACATAAACCAGAAGGTTTGAAGAGGCTGATGTGGATGAAGAAGAAGAATGTGGAGGAGACCTTGTCACACAGCCGTGTCCTCGACACTTTTCTTTGGACAGCACTTGTGTTTCCTATGTATTCAGGTTTTCCCGTTTTTATCTTTTACACCAACTAAGTTATTAGAGTTGTTATTTTTAACAGCTGATCAGTCTCTTTCAACATCTTTCAAATAAGGTCAACAACGTGTGTGTGTGTGTGTGTGT
This sequence comes from Phocoena sinus, assembly GCF_008692025.1. Classification (NCBI taxonomy): domain Eukaryota; kingdom Metazoa; phylum Chordata; class Mammalia; order Artiodactyla; family Phocoenidae; genus Phocoena; species Phocoena sinus. The sequence continues at coordinate 7,867,312 of NC_045764.1, forward strand.
GTGTGTGTGTGTGTGTGTGTGTGTTTATTTCCAGAACGGTGGTGCGTAGTGTTAAACGAAATCCTTTTAGCAATTCTCATGGAGAAAAAAGTGGAAATGACATACCTATTATTCCAGATCCCAAAGAAAGATTTTCATACAAAGCCTGGAAATGTAAGTTGGGATCACCTTGGATGATAAGGTGATGGTAACTTCAGAGATAAAGAATCACCAGGGAAGCAGTTATGCACCTTTGACCAGGACTCAGAACTGTTGATTATTAGCAACTAAGGCTTAAGGTGTGATCAGTTAAGACCAGTGGGAATTGAGGCCTGGATGATGTTTCAGCTCGGGATATGAAACATATAACTAAGGATATCCTGGTGAAGAGGAGACCCGCAGCCAGTGAGAAAATAATTTTAATTATGGAATAAAGAGAAAATAGGAAGCAGGAATGAAGCGACATCTAGGAAATAAGTATACAAAGAGCTGCAGTCATGCATGAGGAGATAAAGCGTTTACCAGGAGGAAAAAAAAAAACCAAAAACCCAGCCAGTTGCATTGAAAAATCCCATCTAAATATGAAAGCAGGGAATATATTCTGAAGCTGGAAATATTCATCAGTGTGTTAAATGTCACACATTCTAAAAATATGAGATAGATTTCAACAGCCCTATAGTTGAAGACTGATGATTGGAATTTTGCTTTTATGATGCCACGGCAATTCAGATGGTTCTTAGGTCTCCATAGCAACAGCCTGATGCTACTTTTTGTTCTTCTGAGTGGTCACATGATGCCTGATGCGCTGCATGGGAAACGGAAAAGCAGTTGATTGTTTTTCCTAATTAGTGACACAGAGACCAGAACCATCATGAAGGACCTTTATTAGGTTTGGGTCCAGGCCTTGTAAACTAGAGCCATCCCATGACAATCTTTCTAATAAGAGCTGGTACTTAAACTGGGTGTCAACCTTTGCTTTGATAAACCACAGCTCTATATCAACAACATTGTGGTTTTATGAATTGTGTGTCCATCTAGATAAAATTCCCTTAAGCAGATGACCCCTTCCACTTGTGATGCCCAATTTTCTTAGAAGTTGCCACCAATATATGAGATATATGAGTGGTGGTCATTAGCCATGAAAAGTCTCCCATTTTCACTCTAGGATGAGCAACAGAGTAGCCTACTAGGACAGAGGCATACTGGTGTGTCATGAAACAGTGGACATTATAATGGTCTGTACCTCAGTTTTCCTATCTGTGAAAGGGGGGTGATGATCAAAGCCTTTTTCTTACAGAGTGATGTCTGCAAAGCATTTAGACAAGTTTTGTCAAACGTTGTTTCAGAAAGTGATGTAATTGTCAAGAGAACCCCAACTGCCCAAGGTTTCAACTGCTTGAGAGGTGTCAAGGTGCTACTTGGCTTCACCTAGAGTCAGAACACCATGAAGCTTGCAAGCATAAGGAAGACAGATAGAAATCTCTCCCGAGCTCTCCTTAAATTTATAAGGGATTTCTTACTGAGGCCGACTTACATTCCCAACACTTTCACCATCATTCTCATTAGTGAGTATCTGGCTGAGTTAAGATCCATCTAAACTCACCTTGACATTGGCTGTTTTTCAGTGGGAGTCGGAAGTTTATGGGCTCCAGTCCTAAGCAGTGACACGAACATTTGTTATCCTGCCCAGATCAGTTCACTCCTTTATGTCATTCTCCCTTTGTATGAGAAGACATTTATGCAAGAACAAAGACAGTTACCTTGTGTACAGGAGGTAACCAATAAATACTTGTTCTCCTTCCTCTTCTTATTCCTTTCTCCATCTAACATTCTTACATTTCTGGAATTTTGATATGGCGGGGGAAGAGGTGAGCCAGTGATGTAAGTGTGTCTGGAGCTAAGGATAACTTGTAGTGATGCTACAGCAGCAGCAGCAGTGCCAAGTATTAAGGTCTTATTCTCTATAGGACACTATAGTCTTGAGATAGAAATACAAAGAGCTACGAGAGGGTTAAAATGCAGTTGAAGGTTAAAAGATAACAACCACAAAGGTAGCCTAAGCTAAATGTCAAATAGGCAGTATAGCTAAGGGGGGAGCTGGTTTGCTGAGGGAAAGCTCCCTGAAGGAAGAGGAGTGGCTGTGGACTTTGAAGAGGACTAGTATTTACTGAGTGCTGATTAAGTAAAGGGCACTGGGCCCTTTGCCTGCTTTATCTCATTGATTAAGGGGGAGATTCTTGATAAGGGGATAGCAGTGGGAAAGTGGGAATGATTGAATAATGCATTTCGCAGGAGGGGAGGTAAACAGGAAAGAGGATGGTAGGTGACCCTAAAAGCCAAATTACGGAGTCTGAACTACGCTTTCATGTAATGGGGAGCTGTTGTACGTTTTTTAGTGGAGAATACGCTGTGTTTCCAGCTGTACGATGTAAGAAACGCACACTGGTGAAGTCAACCAGGAGGCCACTGGAGCAGCCCAGGCATTAGGTCTTGGGACCCGGGCGTAGGAGGAGAGGTAGAAAGCAAGGAGGAGTATAAGGTTGACTGGAAGAGTTACTACCATCAGTGACAGCATTTGGAGGTCTGGGGAGGGAGCTCATTTGGGAGAAAGAAGGTTGGAGTTGAGTTTTGGATGTATTAAATTTGAGGGGACTCCAAGTAGGTGGAGATATCTTTCCTGTAAGATATTAGAGATGGGGAATTTGTACTGTGGGGTCTGCTGGGATACACCCCCTCACCTTCCTCATGGGGAACTGGGAAGGCCACAGCCTCATAGCCCATAAGCCTAATGGACCATCGTATCCTCTCTTTTTAGCGAGTAGCAGGGACTGGCCACCATTAGAAACTACCTTCTGCCTGGGCATCCTGTAATTCTGCCTAATTAATGGGGCAGAATGGTACCCAGCTTTTATTTTCTGGCCAGTGCCCTAGGGGAATGTGAACCATCTATTTCTGTTAGTTCCATCTCTCTTTGTGTTATCTTTCTTTGTATTGCTTTCTTTTCTCCTAGCAAATTATGGACTCAAATAAAAACCAAATTCTCTGAGTCTATTTCTGACACCCCAGGACATGTCATTCAGCAGCTGTTCATTGGGTCCCTCCTCTGTGACAGAGCTGTGTCCTCCCTATCAATTCTTCCCACCAGACCTAGCTGTCCGTTTCCCTCTGTACATCGGAGGATCAGTGGAGAAATGCCTTGGATACAGGTCAAAGCAAATGTCCATGCAGAGTTTCCAAGTCATTCCACCAGCATTTGTAAGGTTGGTCTAAATAAAATACCTTTAACTGACAAAGGGCATATATAGAAGACAGTGTGTTGGAGAAGAAAGAACATTGAATTAGGAGGGCTGAGGACTCAACGTAATCTTAGGAAATTCACCGAGCTCCCTGGGACTCAGTTTACCTGTCTGTGAAGTGAGTGGATAGACTAGTTGATATAAAATTCAGCTCTAATATACTGAGCTTTTATATCATGGAGTAAAGCTTATTATGCCTTTGAGAAGTAGCACCACTATATTTCTAGACTAGAAGCTGTTTCTTATTATAAATTATTCTTGAAGGGTACAACTGTGCCCAGGGCCACCTTGAGCAGTCGAAAACCACAGTCTCTCCTGCTGAATCCCCTGGTCAGAAATCTGGAGCTCAGTCCAACAGCTGCAGCCTCAGAGGCTGAATAACCCTCTCCTCTCTTGGAAGGGTATGAGTATAATTAAGAGGGAAGAAGATGCACAGTCTATACCTGTGGATCACATGTGGGTGACATTGGATATAAGAGCAGCAGAGTCCCCAGACCGTCATGTTTCCTTTGCTCAGCTGTGTGGATCCCAGCTCACACCCTTACCTACTACACTGCTCCACTGACCATGCGCTCCGTGCAGCTGGTCCTCTGGACCTGCTCCTGTCTTTACATTTGACCCATAATGATTCTGCTCTGACTGCACTCTTGCCTGCTGTTATGTATTTGTTTCTTTTCTTATTTGGAGCCATTGCTAAGCCTATCTCTGCCCCACTGCTGTTACCATTCTCTCCCACTCTTTACAGAACCTGGCCACTGCTGCTTCTGCTGGGTCCAGCCCAGATCAGCCCCACACCTTCTAGGTCTAGTGTGGATTATTCTTCCCTGTGGCTTTGGCTGGTACCAGCCTTCTCTATTGCTGACGCCATCAGGTCCCTCTAGAACTGCTGAAGGTGCCCATCCCCGAGGCTGCCACCGCTGCCACTGCTCTCCTGTAGCTGCTAGAGATTCTCCACCTTGGCCACCAACTCCTGAGGCTGCTGCCACTCATACCCAGGTTCAGTTCTGGTTCCTGCTCTGCCACCACCATGGCCACCCTATCACCTCTTCCGCTGAGAACATCACCTGTAGATACTACAACATCGGTGCCATGGCTGCTCTGACCAGCCCCACCTCCAATGCTAACTGCTGTCTCTACAGCTCTGTAGCCATGGGTACATTCCCTTTTCATGCATTGTGTCTGTTTTCTTTTTCCTACTATAATATGTCGTTGTGATTTTAGTGGTTTAGTTCTCTTGGTTTTTGGACTTAGCCTAAGTCCCCAAGAAGATCAGGAAAGTGGCACCACGTGGCAGGACTTACCAGGGCTTTGGAGTCTGCCTCTGCTGCTGTGTTCTGACCTTCAGTACCTCTCCTTTCTCTTAGGGCGGTACCTCTGTCCCCAGGGATACCCTACAGCTGTTGAAGTTAAGTCACAGATATCTCTCCTGGGGATGTTTTGGACTAAATGAAAAAAATGAAAAGAATCCATCTCTAAATCCTTCTCCTAAGGTCTCCCAGCAAGAGCCTTATGCAAATGGTGTCTCTGGGCTTCTTGAAACAGACATGCAGATTAGACCCCGTAGTGGCTTCGGGCTATGCCATATTAGATACATAATAGGAAAAGTGGGGTGGAAGGTTATTTCTGAGCTATACATCTGGGAAAAATTTGTCTAGACACAGACTCTGGCAAAGGAAGATCAAGATGTGCAGTGGCCTTGGGTTGGTTTAACAGAGAAAAGGTAATCGATATCAAGGCCTCGCGACCCAGATTCAAAGCATTCCTTTCTCCTGGACATTGTTTTCTTTCATTCCAAGCTCTCTGGTTGTGTAAGTGTCTAAACATATTCAGACATGAAAGGGAGACACCCTAAACTACTTTAGTGGTCATGTTTGTTTATGCGCCATTGTTCCTACAAAGTTGCATCTTGGCGATCCCCGCCTAAGGATACGGTAAGGAAATCCAGCGTTTCCATAAAAAAAAAAAAAAAAAAAGGAAAAAAAGAAATACCATTTAATTCCCCAAACTTCTCTCTTTTCATTTCTGACACATAGCCCATGTGCCATACATCTGGGCTCCATTGAAACAAAGCTTCAGGAGATTTATTTCATAGAGAGGTGAAAAAGGAGTTATGTCTTGCCCAGCCTGGGCATGTGCATCTGAAAATAGTCAGGATGCCCCTCGGGAGATGGGCATGATGCCTTGCATAGGGAACTTTAATCTTTGTTGAGCAAATAAATTCACGTAAATTGGAAAGAAAATACCATTTATTTAGGAAGGTTTGGGAACACTTGAGAACTAGTAATTTTCCCATTTAATAGAATAGAAAGTTGGCTAAGAGAAGCAAGGTAAATAACCAAGATTATTCAACAAGTTAGATAAAGAAAAATGAGTTCAGGTATAAGAAACTTTGGTTTTCCAAAGGTCCAATCCCTTTCCCCAGACCATTGACCATGGTGGTCATTCCATGATCATAGCAAAGTTTTAAAACAATACCTATTTTTCTATAGCTGTGTTCCATATCATAACTTCTCTCGATGCTTATGATTAATTACCATTATGTTTAAAGGCAGTACTCTTCACATTCAGAGTTTGGTTTCTCGGGGTCAGGCTGAGGTTCTGAATCAGAAAAATCACGTTTTATTAGAATTGAGGTAGAAATACTCCTCTTGTCTGATTAAAATGCCAATGATTTTGTGACCTCAGGCACTAGTGCCTCTTTTTCTGTTTATGAAAGAAAGTCACTAGTTTTGCTTTTAAAGCACATAGTTAGATCTCAAGGTTCAGATACAGCTTGTGAACCAGAGTGTGTTTCCAGGTTTGGGGATAAAAGATGCCCATCAATATCTATCAGTAATTCCATGATTTTGACACAGTAAGAAATTGAATTAAGCAATTATCTTCCTTTGTGCCTCAGGTCAAAACTGGCCAAAAAAATTTAAGTTGCAGGATTGATTTGAAAAACTCCTCAGAGCTATGAAAATAATGCACATTGAGGCATATTTGGTGTTTGAAATGTCACGTTCTCAGCATAATTCCATTATTAGGTAATCTCACTACTGGTAATTAAAGAGACCATCAAGTACTGTGCAGGTATGCACACTTCAGCTTGTCGTGTTAAATAACTTAAAAGAATCAGCACTCAGGAAATAAAAGAATTTCCTGCAGAATGTGAAGTAAATTAATATGCAAATTTTCAAGAAAACACTGATGGTATAAAGTGAATTATGCCTATTATTTCATTTGTGCGTGGTGTCTAGGTTTTTTCAAATACTGTGAGGTGTAAATTAAGTTTTAAATTAGGGAAAATCATATAACCTGGAGATCACTTGTCAGCACTCTGCACACCTTGGTGTTCTTACCTTTATCCTCAAGCATCGTGTTATTTTCTGCCTCTGTATTTCATTTTCATGTTACTCTTTCTGCCCGAAATCCTCTCTTCAGTCTGACCCTTCTCTGTGCCCATCCCACCATCTTGACAACTGTAAGCCCCACATAGTGGCCTTGAAGCCACGAAAATAGCCCCCTCTGTGAAGCCTCCATCCACAGTGCCATGTGAATCAGTACTTCTCCCACCTTCGGTTCCACTTTAATTGTCCAACCCCGCTCTGCTAGTTCTCCCTCAGTATAATCATCTCCAATCCTTGGAATTCTTCACGAGCCATGACCAGTCTTCATTACTTTGGTAACCTCAGAGCAGAGCCTCTGGCTGGGCTTAGCATACAGTAGGTTCTTCCTATCAACAGAATGTTTGTGTCTCCCAAAATTCATATGTTGAAACCTAATTGCCAACATGATGGTATTAGGAGGTGGGGCCTCTGGGAGGTGACTAGGTCATGAGGGTGGAGCCCCCATGAATGGTGTTAGTGCCCTTAGAAAAGGGACTCCACAGAGCTGCCTTGTCCCTTCCTCCATGTGAGGACACAGCGAAAAGACAACAGTCTGTGAACTATGAAGTGGGCTCTCACCAGACAGTGAATCTGATGGCACTTTGATCTTGGCCTCCTCAGCTTCCAGAACTGTAAAGAAGTAAATTCTTTGTTTATATGCCACCCTGTCTATGGTATTTCTATTATAGCAGCTTGAACGGACTAAGACATTTCTTAACACACACACACGTGGCTTGAAAGGACCATGCAGCGTCTTGGTGTCCAGCTTAGATGAGCTCAGTCATTCATGAGGTGCTTTTAGGATGAGGATGGGGGCTCTCTTTCATACCCCCAGAATGTGTGGTGGGCACATTAGAGAAAAAAGTTCTTGTTCTGTTTACACAGCTCGAGGGTTCAGAAGTCTCCGAAGCAGAAACTGCTAGGATTCCTGTCTCTGCACATCACTGTCATTTTTGTCCCATCCATGTCCAGGTTTTGATTTTTGAAAGTGATTTGTCTAAGGCCTGACCTTCCTGAACATTTTGAGAGAACGATCAAGAAAAAGTGTTTCCCTACGTAATATCCTTCAGCACAATGACTTATTTGAAGCATTGAAATGAGGACCCCAACAGAAACAAGAGGCCTTAAAAATGCTAACAGATGCCTTCTTTGCAGGAAGGAGAGTGGAGAGGGGTAAAGGAACATCCAACTGCTTCCCCTTCCTTGGGGATCAGAAGGAAAGCAAGTGGCAGCAGCTTCCTCGGGGCCTTGCGCCCAGTACCTCCTTTAGCTTTCTCCCTATCTGTGCTCCCAGAGGTCTTCTAAGCAAGCACAGGAGTAATGTTCTGAGGCCACAGCAGCTGTTGGTTTCCTCCCTCTTGACAAAAGCACTTAAACCAAAAACCTTAAAGAAAAGAAAGAGAAATGTAAATACCTTTTTTTTTTTTTTTTTCTTTTTTTGGCAGTACGTGGGCCTCTCACTGTTGGGGCCTCTCACTGTTGTGGCCTCTCTCGTTGCGGAGCACAGCTTCCGGACGCACAGGCTCAGTGGCCATGGCTCACGGGCCCAGCTGCTCCGCGGCATGTGGGATCTTCCCGGACCAGGGCACGAACCCGTGTCCCCTGCATCGGCAGGCGGACTCTCAACCACTGAGCCACCAGGGAAGCCCTGTAAATACGTCTTTTCAAACACCTTGCAAAGTAATGTCATTCTGTTCTTTTTCCTTTTGTAAAACAGGGTAGGTAGAAACCCATTTCCAGTTTAAGTTTGCATGAGGATGAACAAAAGCAGTTTTCTTTCTCCCACCGTGTGGCACTTTTTCAGAAAGACGAGAACTGCTGAAGGAAGATGTCTCCCAGGGCTAGATTCCAATTAACTGCTGTACTGATTGCTGGTAACTTTTGGCAATTGCTGTTCTTTAGAAAGTGGGACAGAGCATCTGAAAGATCGTAAAGGTGAGACAACTGATCAACCGAGACTTACAGCCTAACACCCGCCGTCCCACAGGCTTCTGCAATTTTAGAATGAAAATAGTGGAGGAAGAAAGCATTGAGAATGAGATGTTGTCAGTCTTGTGCTTGATATTCAGTAACACAAGCGCACTAGTGTGTGTCTTGAAGCTCAGATCCAGAGGTCCGGAAAATACCTGAACGATCGTCATGTCCATCGCTCTACATGACTTGTTTTCGGAACTGTGTAGAGTAGGAAAACTTGAAATTTGAAGTTGGAAGTCCTGTGTCTAGTTCTGGTTCTACTGTTTAGAAACTGTGATCTTGGATAAGTCATTGTATCTGTTAGCTGCCTAGCAAACACACTGCCTGGGATCAGCAGACTAGACGGGGTATGCCCTTCCCATGGACATTGTCAACCTTCTATTTGTACCGCATTTGTTACCATCCCACCAGCCCAAAGCAGTCACATAGCCACACCCAGAGGAAGTGAGAGAGCGTGGCAAAATCTGAATGGCAGACGGCATGGAGAGCAACATGCATGAATAATTACGGCTAGATGACGCAGTCTACCACAATACTTAGTTCTCTCCTTCTCCATTCTCTCATCTGCTAAATGGGGATAATAATGTACCATTGAAGACAAAATGAGATGGCACTTAAAAGTACTCAGCTCAAAGCCAGGACAAAACTTAGAGTCGGTAAATGTTACTTTCTTCCTATTAGCCCCTCCAACTTTTCGAAATGGAAATTAATACCTGCCACACCACGCAGGATTATTGTGAGGTTCTAAAACGGTGACGCGCGTGAAAGCGCTTGGGAAGGACGTCAATCAGCGTATAATTTTTGTATTGCGATAACTTACAGAATGTTTCTCCTTACCGGATACAAGCATAAATTCAAGCATTTGGATGTTAAGTCACAATTTTCATTGAGCCATTTGGTTCAGCATGTAGCAAGTAGAACTTTTCTCTGATATGTTTTGATATTTACATTATAAAGCAAAGTAAATATGTGTGGCCCAAGATCAAGGGCAGAAGCAGCGGAAAGTAGATATGGGAGGGAAATTTATGGCATGAGTTAAAGTAAGTCCCAGAGTGTTGCCCGAGAGATCTGGAACCCATCTGAGAATAAGGTCTTTTCTATGCTTTATCACCCGAAAGCCTAAGTCTTAATGAGGAGGTTTCCCAATAAGAAGTAAGGAGTGATGGGTCACAGAGGGAAAACCCTAATGGTTGTCAGGTCACAGTCCTCTTATCTTAATAAATCGAAACTGTTTATGAAGCTGGGCAATACCGTCCTCGGATCATGAGCCTTAAATGTGCAACTGGCTGTGGTCCCCAGAGACTACAAGGGGCCTAAAGAAATTAACCTTGAAAATGGAGAAATGTGGGGAAGAAAGGGTCGACATATTAATGCAAGAGAGATGGGAAATCTGAGCCTTTGACCGCGACCTGTCTAATGGCCTTTGTGACATTTCCAAGTGCTCCTGGCCTAGAGAGGTTTATTATGAAGTTCTTTCTTTTTTTTTTTTTTTTTTAATGTCAAAATGGGGAAGAAGGATGGCCAAAAGTAGAAAGGTATTTGCTAAGAGAGGTTCCTTGGTGCAGGAATGTTCCCTCCAAGGTCAGAAGCCCCTACCATGCAGTGGAAATTCCGTGAGGCAGACTTGAGCCAAGACTCCCTTTCCCTGTGATGCAAACTTAATTGATATTTTACTGGTTTCTGTATATTTGATATCCATTGACTGTTTCTTCCAAGGCTGCGTTAGTCCCAGATGGTAACTCCTGCCCTTTTTGAAGCGGAAGGGTCTCTTTGAGACCATGAAATTGTCAGTGGAGGGTGCCTCGACCTAAGGAAATCTAGGGGGAGAAATGTGAATGATTGTTCCCATTTTTGCATATTTTGGCCACAATGATCTTCCTTAAGAGCGTCAGGAGAACTAATGAGCTGGTCGTTATTGTCAACTGACATGGCACATCTGTTGCCCAGGTTAGAATGTTTCCTAAAAGCTCCCCCACCACTACCCGCCCCTTCTCATCCCCTGAATAAATCCAACAAAGTTAGATATAAGAGATGGATTTGTCAGTCTTTAAAGGACTTGGAATTGACAGGCAGTAAATTGGCTGGTATGGTCCATCTCACAAATAACTCGCTTTCTTTAATAAACACCAGACTTGTGCTTGGTGAGTATCTTACACGGTAACTGGCTTGAGATGGATGGCCAATGAATATTGTTTTCATGAACAATTAAGTGAATGAGGTACTAAAGTTTGTGTTTGGTATATCTCAGGATCTTCTCATGAGTGCACACGCATCTCTTAACCAAGGTGGATTCTACCTAAGAGGCCTATGGGTAGACTTAGCCACTTAGCATCACTCCCCTTTTGACCTCCAAGGAGCCTTGCTGCACATGTGTAGTCGGGGAATATGAGAATGAGGAATATGTGGTCTCTTACCTTCTGTCTGGGCAGAGCTCAGCCTCCTCTCTCAATTGTCCTGTTATTCTCGTCTCGGAGTATCGGTCCACAGGACACACACTCCAGCCGTTTGCCCCAGGGGTCCATCTGTATCCTGCCTCAGGACTACTGTGAACATGGTGAGCAACCCCAGACTCCAGGAACTGGAGGTCTGGAGTGGGAATGACCAGAAATGTTACACTTTCCTCCTTGGCTGTGACACTACAGGAGATTCCAAATTCCTTCCTCAAGCTTCTTCCTCTGGCTCAGGATGGCTGTTCTGGTTCCAAAAACTATGCTTGGAGTTGGTCAGAAACCAACTAGCCTCAAACATATAATCAGTCTAATTTTTTTTTCTAACCTGACACAGTCCTGTTCTGTTCTACAACTTTAACCCTTTGGGAGATTTAGGGTCAAAGAGAGTAACAAGAAGCAGGAGGTTATCAGTTGTGCCAAAGACAAAAAAAGGTCAAGGAGAAAGCTCAAGAAAAGTGATTCAAATAGGTCATCTTGGTGAGAGGGGCTCCACGACTAGGAAGGGGCAAACACCAGAACAGAATCCTTCAGAAAAGAGTTGTGGGAAGTAAAAGGTACACGATGGATGTCCCTTGTCCAGGTGGTTGAGGAATCAAACAGGATGAAAATTAAATGGAATGAGTGATGTGTCAAAAATGAGTGGAAGAGCAAACCTGTTTTCATGTCCAGGGCTAGGAAGTAGGGCCGATGAGCATTGCTATCTTGAAAAAACAAGAGTGATTTTCTCCCTCACTCCCCTGCAAAAAAATAAAGCCCTTGATGGGATAAAGGAAGGGTTTGGGGAAGAGGGAATATAATTAAAGATGGAGCTGGAGGAATGGCATTCTTGTGGAACAAATTAGTTTTTAGATGCCTCAGAAAGTGAATAATGGGTATCCTGCTAGCAGGAGGGTCTCAAAGAGAGTGGAGTCGTAGTGGAAGGGGAATCTCATGGTAGGGTTTACAATCTTACAGAGAAACACAAGAACATGGGTAGAGGTTGGTATAAAAACTGAGGTGACAAGGACTTTCTCTACACTGTTCTCCACTGTATCACCTGAAACTAGAACAGACCCCAGCCCGTAGTAGGTACATTACAACTCTTTGTTGAATAACTGAATAAATAAAAGATTAAGAGAGTCCCAAATACTGGTATACTGAATACGAAAAAGTCATGGTTAAGCTAATAACTAGAGAAACAAGGTCCAGAGTCCCCCAGAAATGGCAAAGATCAAAGCAGAGTGTTGCACTCAATATGCTGGGGTTGTTGAAGTTTTGTCAGGATGCTAAGACTCCAGCCAAAGGATGGACGTACCTGGTTGAATGAGGATGAGGTTGCAGTTGTGCACCTGAGATGTAGTAGGGAAAGGTGAAGAGGAGAAGACTGGGGATCAGCTAAGGAGAGGAATCAGGAGGTGATAGAGTTGGCGTAGATCCTGGGGTTCTTTAGAATGCAGGTGTATGAACTGGAGGAGAAAACATGGGTTCGCCAAGGATGAAGAACACAAATGCAGGAAGAGGCTGGGTGAGACAACCAACCTCTGACACCATCCGGAGGTCAGCATGCAGGTCGCCCCATCTTGGAGATGTATCAAGAGTCAGGCATAAAAGCAGCAGATAGACAAGTTCCATCCAAGGGACAGGGGGCATGAGCCTTAAATATCGTTGATGAGGTCATATACGGTCTTTGTGTGCCACGTGTATATATGATGTAGAGATTTCGTATTATTTCCACACAGAGAATTTCTCAAGCATGAAAAAGTTGCAGAAAACCTCATCTTTTTCAATTTCATTGTGCCCTGACCCAAATCTTGGCGATATTTTTTCACTGTCTACTTTTTACAAGGGACCAACAAGGCTGAATGAAACACTCAGTCCCAGTTTATGTGGAGTCCTGGACCACACACACACACACACACACACACACACACACACACACACACACACACGTAATATTTCATGCTCAGCTGTTCAGGAACCGAGTCCATAAATCTGCTTTTGAAACTTTTCCTAAGAAGAGGCTTTGCCTATATGCTTGTACACATCTGGTCGAACAGCGAGAAAACCCAGTTAACTATCCAGATGTTATGTCAACACTGGGCTGAAAAATGGGAACCTGGAAATATCCAAATGGTGAGATTCCTTTTTTGGCTTTCTGCACACCAGCCAGAAAGCCAGCTGAGTAATGGTGGCACCTGGATGCAAGGCTGTCAGGGTCCGTTCCTTAAAAGAGGAATGAATGAATGAATAGCTCCAGCAGTGCCTTGGGCTGTCAGCTCTAGAGAGAGCGGCCGCGGAGCCGGGGGTTGCCCGGGCACAGCTCAGCCCCCCTTGCCTCCTGTCCTGGGTGAGCTGCCCCTGTGCTTTGGTGCAGATCACTTTTCCTGGCTCAAATGCAGTACCTCAGACAGGAATCGTTTGTCAAGTGAGGCTGGTACACAGAGAGCTGTAGGCAGATTATGGAAAGAGAGAGGGAGGAGAGAGAGGGAGGGGAGAGAGAGTGCGGGAGAGAGAGAAAGAGCGAGGGAAGAGGGTGAGGAGAGGGGCAGGCTTCTCCAGGAACAGTGCTTTCCCCCAGGCACTGGGAATTCAAGTTAGACAGGGTGGCAGTTCCCTGCCACCACTGGGAAAAGGGGAGTGACCAGCAAACTCCTGGCATGGCTCTTTTCGTGTGGGATGCTTAAGGGCTGCGAGCAGAGAGAGTAACTTGGGGGCGAGGGAAGCTGGCATGAGGATTCCACCAAAATGGAAGGGCTCCTGTCTCCGATGAGGACGAAGGTAAGGAGGCTGGATCTCAATTCCTTTTGATTGCGCTTGGAGGCACAGAAAAGGCCGCTGCGGTGCCCGAAGCCTCGGTGAATGGGAGGCTCGCAGAGCTTTTGTCTTGTTTCAGAACTAGGCTGGCGAATGCAACTGGATCTCTCAAAGAATAGGCTCGCCTCAAAGGCAGCTTGATCAGTGGGAAGGGGAAAGCAGGGGGGAGAAAACCATCTGTCAGTGTGGACAATGGATGGGAATCTTAGTAAATGAGTTCTCCTCTCGGTGACTAGACAGCCATATTTTAGCAGGATTTCCAGTCACTCTTCCTTGGAGGCTGTGCAGCCCTCAGAGCTGTTCGTTGCAGGAAGTACCGATTTCTGTATTGCTGTTTAGTAGGAGAAGTAACACGTTTTAAAGGAGAGCGTGCCCAGCTCCCGCTCGAAATATCCTCTTTCCTCCCTCTCTTCTCTAGAGCAAGAGGGCAAGGGAATTCTCAGTGGAAAGTAGGTTAATGCATTCTGGAAGCCAGCGTGTTCTCAGAGAACTGCCAGCCTCGCGGAGAAGAGTCCAGTGCACTGGACTAGCCTGCCGCCTAGAACTCGGTCCTGTAACATTTAGAGACGCCCGTGGGAAACAGCTCACCGGTCTCCCGGAGGGTCTGGGAACTTGTTCTCCCGGCTGGAGTTTTTCACTTGAAAAAGGGAATGCCGTGAAGATGGGGCATTAAAAGCTCAGATGATGATGAGTCGATTTGATATCTAGCGTATCCACGTATAACTCTAAATAGGTGTGCCAAAAGTTCTAAATCGTGCTACCTTTCCAAAAAATTAGAGGGAAGTTGGCTCCAAAGCCACACGGCAGAATTGAAGCCGAAAGATTAACGCTTTGATTCACCTCATCTCTTTGATGCTCCGTTTAGTGATTCCAACACAGATGGACTCTTTTGTCATGGAACATTTTTTTTTCCCCTGCGAGTTAATGAGCATGACCACAGTGCTTTAAGAGGATGTTAGAACTAGAATCTTAGGCATGAAAGCCTCCCGTCCTTCCAGAGAATTTCCCACTTCCCCGTCGTATTCCCCCATCATTTGACAGTCATTCATTAGAAGGATTGCCCCAAATGAGTTGGTTACCAAAGTTTCTAATCACAGCCTCAGCTGATCTCCTGCAAGATCCCCTCTGTGACCCGTTGGCTCTCTTGGAGCACATAGCTGACATGGTTCTGGCTGCAGGCAGCGTACCTCAATCCAGGGTGCTGTGGAAACATCGTTTCCCGTGTTGTCCAGCACTGCAAAGAGAAACGGCATTGGATTCCTGTGTCTCTTTACTGACTGGGTGGGGTGTGTGACTGCTTCAGAGGATGGCATGCAAATCTGTTCGTTTGGCCAGCTTTTGAAATTGCTGCCACTGACCCTCTACCGTGGTCTTGTGCACGGTCAGGCTCCCATCAGAGCTATGAAACTCCACTCAGAACCTTAATGCGAGTACAACTCTCACAGACCTGGAGGGGAGTTCCCACTGCAAATGAGTCAGAACCTAAACACTGCGGCAGTCACACTGGGGGCTGATGAAAATGGGAGAAACGGATGTCAGTGGGTCAGACTACTCGTATATTATGTTTATCAGTTTAATTCACATCATGGCTTGTTTCTTAACCATTATATCACACAACGAATATTGAAACTGCTGGGTGGCGGTGGGCGGGGGGGAAGACTCCCGCTAGAGTTCAAACATAGAATCTCTACATAGCAAACCGACTGTTACTCCAACCCACTAATTTTTAGGTTTCATGAGATTTGTGTGTGTGGATTAAATTGCTCCTGTGAATTCTTTTTAAGTCTCTTTCTTTCTGACTCTGGAAATCGATAGGTCCCTATTGAAGATACAAATTACATTTGAATTCGGTAACTTCCAGTATCATCATGACTTAGGGGACAAGACTTCACTGTGTAGAAGTCAAAAGGATATCCCTTTGATGGGTCTCAGCTTTGGTTCCTTAATTGCCCTGTCCTGTGTTGTTGAAATTACCCAGTGATTTTTAAAGGTGTATCCAAAGACTTAGATCAGCGACAGTGGGTTGATGTTCTTAAACTTTGATCCACGTTGTGTCTCATTAAATCTATTCTGGAATATTTTCCCCCTTTCATAAGGATTTAGCTGGAAGTTTCAGATTTCAGATTATCACGATGGGTTGCACAGAAAAAGCCTCCTAGCGCTAAATTTTGATGTGTTATGGTTACTTAATAACTTACTGACAGTTTAAAGCAAGTGTTGAGGTAAATTGGACATCAGGCACTAATTTCATTATGCCGTGTAATAGACTTAACCAGTCTAAATCATGGGTGCTTAATGCATTTTTATCTTGGGATTTGCATAATTGGCACATAAATATGCATGAGATTAACTGGAAGTGGCAAAAGGAGGTGGGCAAAATGTTCACGAGTGTTCAAATTAAGGCATTTGCAAAGAGGGCACCTGAGCACGAGTGCCTCCTGGGTGGTGGCCACACTTGACATACCTGGAAAACAGACAGGGTGGCAGCTGGCCTCCCCACGTCACAGTCAGTGTGTTGTCAGTGATGCGGGGACTTGAGGGCAGCTTTTTGCTTGTGGCTGGATTCACTTGAGTACACTACTTATTCTTCCTCTTATATATAATGCAATCTCAGAGCGTCTCCAGGCTGATGGATATACTTGTGACTGGCCTCCTGGCAGGCCACGACACAGGCCTTAGAATTCTAACCATAACAAATGATGTTTGCAGAGGCTGGGGGAAGAAAAAGAAAGAGGGGCACCGATTGAGTTATTTCTCCCAGAAGGGTCAAGGAAAGAATCTTATAATTAATCTTCTTGGTGCACTTTTTAAAAGTGTCCTTTTTAATCTCCCAATTTTCATAATTCTTGTTAATCCTCTGTGCACTGCCTCCAGTGAATGAAGCTGGCAGAAAAATTCCTCTCACTTTCAGCTTCTTGTGATTCCGGCTTGCCAGTGCCTGCTACAAAATTTGCAAGAGGAGAGGAGAGAGGAAAAGAAAGGGGAGAGAAGGGGAGAGGAAGGAGGGAAAGGACGATGGCTTGGTTAAAGGTCCATCTTTTGGTTTTTCCTTTCCGTTTTACTGAAATGTAATTGACATACCGTGACGCTGTATACATTTAAGATGTGGAGCGTAATGACTTGACATATGTATGTATTTCAAAATGATCATCACAATAAGTTTATTTAACATCCAGCCCCTCATATAGTTAGCAAAAAATGTTCTTCTTTGTGATGAAAACTTTTAGGATTTACACTCTTAGCAACTTTCAAATATAACATCCAACAATGTTCACCGTTCTCACCATGCTGTACGTTACATCCCTAGTACTTAGGGATCTTATGACCAGAAGTTTGTATCTTTTGACCACCTTCCTGCAATCCCCCTCCCCCATTCCCCGCCTCTGGTGACCACAAATATGATCTCTTTTTCTGTGAGTTTTTTTTTTAATTCCACATATGAGAGAGATCATACAACATTCATCTTTCTCTGTCCGACTTATCACACTTAGCATAATGCCCTCAGGTTCCATCCATGTTGTCACAAATGACAGGATTTCCTTCTTTTTTATGGCTGGTTAGTATTTCATTTTCTATGCATATATATATAAAAGAATTTCTTCATTTACCCACTGGTAGACAGTTTGGTTGCTTCCATGTCTTGGCCCTTGTAAATAAGGCTGCAATGAACAAGGGGTGCAGATATCTTTTTGAGTTAGTGATTTCATTTCCTTTGGATAAATACCCAGAAGTGGAATTTCTGGATTATATGGTAGTTCTAGTTTTCATTTATTGAGACATGGGAGGTCCGTCTTTTATATCCAGCATCACAGATCTGTTTTATCAAGCACTTGCACAGTAAATGGATTGAAATGAACTTCTCTACAAAGGATGGAGTATTAACTTTTAAAAAGTTTAGTTTGACAGCTTGGTAACCCTTCTGTGTGCTAACTTGGGTTTTTAGAATACCGTGATAACTCTTGCCTTTATTATCTCCTCTCCGTTTATAATTAGCTAACTCCCCAGAGAAGGTGCTATTTATGTCTGATTCCCTAATTTCTGCCTCAAAGATATTGTGTCATTTACTGCACTTCAGTTACTTTTTTTGAAGGAGCGACTTCTGATCTGTGGCATGAGGTAGATATCTAAGGGCAGTCATTCTGAAAGGATGAGGCCATTTATGAAAGGGATACTGAGGAGAAATGTAAGCGGAGCTGATAAAGCGTAAGCAACTGAAGTGAACACAAGAATTGTGTCTGGCTCTTGTGCACCCAGGGTAAGTACCCCACGCAGCAGCTGCTGGTAGTTCAAGGACAATCCTTCTCCACCACGCTGCACTTTTGGAAGCACATTAGATACTGATGTAAGATGTGAACATCCTAAAATTACAGGCAATACAGAGAGCAAAAGAAAGACTCAAACGAGTACGAAGGCTCTCTGGCTCTTTAGACCAATTATCATACAGTATAGGAAACCCTTCAAGTCACTTCGAATTGTGCTAAGGCTGCTTGAGGCTTGCCAGGACTGCATGGAGGAGAGTGTCTGAAATGACTCATTGTCCTCTACCTGCTTGATGCAGAGATTCTGATAAAATAATTGCTATCTCCCGGTTAAAGAACTCTCTGAACTGGAAGTCAGTACAGACTAAAGAATGGTGTAGTCTGAGTTGGGAAGACTAAGGGGGGACTTGACGATCACTTTCAAACACATTAAATATACACAAGATTATTCACCAGCTGGTGGACAGGCTATACTTTATCTTAATGGAGACTTGAATAAGAGGAAAACTACTGGAGCTGAACATGGCAGCTGTAGATTAAAATTCAAGGCAATGTTTTCTTGACATCAAATGTTTTCCTGAGAAAGGTTTATACAGTTTCTAATCTAGAGGCTTCTAAGACAGGTAAGGATGATCCTACCTGTGAAGCCAGGAGGAGACTTTGGACATGCCCTGTTTTATGAGTGCTGTGAATATTCACCCATAAAGCCAATAAAACCAGAAATAGGTTTGTTTATGAGGCGTGCATCAGATTCCTTTACAAAGAGCTACTGTAGTGCATTTATTGAATCCCTCAACTCAGTTGGGTACGAACAAGAAACAACTTATTCTTTTTTCAAACAACCTCTTTCAAGGAATCTGTGAATTGTGGAGAGGAAGTTGGAGACCATAGGACAATTTTTCTGGTTAATGGAGAGGAGTGCACGAGTCACCATAGCCTCTCCTCGTCAGACTGCAGACTACTTTGAGCTCCTGTGAAACTTGTGGTTCAAACTCTAGCTCTGCCACTGACTAGCGTGTAATTCCCTGAGCCTAGTTTCCTCATGCATAAAAGGCATACAGTGATGGACCAATACCGTAGGTTGTTGTGAGAAGTAAATAAGATAATTTGCTATAGGGTCTTGGCATTGCCATAATAAATGTTAGCTATTACTAGTATCAGTGGATGAACAAATATATAAATGGATATATACAGGAAATGCAAGTCATGTGACAAGTGTTTGGAATGAATGGTCATAGTCATGAGTACAAGTAGGAAAGGCAGACCATCAATCTTCGAGCTAAAACACAGAAGGAAAGCCCCTCCCACCTGCAAGATACCTGTCAAGTCAGGGCTTGCCTGTCAAGGTGCAGCTCCCAAGAGCTCAGCATAAAACAGATGACTTTAGAGCGTAATCAGCTCTTATTACTGTCAGGCCTTTCACAAAAAAATAATTATGATAGGGAGACTGTTTTAGAGGAAAAGACTGTAGATTCAGCTTAAGCTGAAAGGTTTCCTCTCCAGGGACCTCGAGAAAAATCACTTTTCTGCCCCAGGTTTTGGTTTTGTCATCTCTCACCTGACACCTTCATAAAAGGACAGTCTATCTTTTGTGCTTTAGATCTTGTAAAGTTGAGCGTGAATTATCTTATGTGATCTTTACTGCAGTGGTTACAAGCCCCCTGGGAGATGAGAGCTGGGAACGGGCAGAGGGGTGCATCTGTTGGGTCTCCCCAGACAGAACAGCTCTCCTGTTTCCCAACAGTGAGGGCTTGGTGCTTGGAGACCAGACCTGGGCAAATGCAGGACCCGAGGCTTGTTCCACCTTCCATGCCCCAGAAGGTAGGTGAAAGAGCCAGGAACAGACCACGAAACAGCCTGGCTACTGTTGGGCTTTCAAAACCGTGGTTGGTCCTTTTTCATCGTGTACCAACAAAGTTCTTGTTGGCCCAGGAGATTTTATGAAGTCACAGAGGAGGCCGCCTGGATGGCCCTGTGGAATGAGAAAAGGCATGGGCCACTGGCTTCATCAGATGAGATAACAGGGCCGCAGGTGGCCACTCCCAGGGGCTGGTAAGCCAAGCTCCACTTGTATTGAATACTTGGGAAAAAGAAGACAGATGAGGGCCCTCAAGCCCCTGACCTCATGCCATATAATTAAACTGGAATATGAGTGTGGCAGGTAAATGTTAACATGATTGAGGGAAGGGAGGGTGTAAGATGAGGATTTTTGAGCATTTCTGATAACAAAAAAAAAATAGGGAGTTGATTTATTTGTGGTAATTCTGTTAATTTTCTGGTCAGATCTGTTTGGTACATTCCCAGCAGGAGAAGGGTTCTCTTAACAGCAAAGCTGCTGAGCAAGAGAAAGTCACCTGGCAGTTCTTCTGTCTCATTTACCTGTCCATCCAACAAGGATTGAATAAGTGCTTGGATCGAGTGTCAGGGAGTAAACTCATTTCCTTCTGTCAGGGTTGTACAGACAGAAGGGGACGGGTTAAAGGGCCACAAGCCAGACAAAGCAGCCCAGTCCCTTTCCTTGGAAAAACTCATTCTGAGCACACACTTCTAGAAGCTGGAAGCAGGAGCAAATGCTCTTTTCCAAAGGGCACATTCCTTTTCACTAAGTGCGATGCTTTTTAATACAAGTGGATGATAGCATTTGGATAAATTAACTCCACGTTGGTATTCAGAGGGAATTACGTTAATGGTAATAACTGAGTGTCTTCAAAGGGATAAAGATGCCTCAGGGAGGATCCTACTGAGTCCCTGGAAGGTTTCCTTTGTCTACTGAGAGCGTGAACTCCAACGTGTTTTCTAAATGGGGAAGCTGAAAACGTAGTCATTTCCCTTAAGATTTCCAAGTCAGACACTGTATTAGCGCTGGAGAAACCAGTCAAGAAAACACAAGGTAGGATACTATGAAATTTGATAAAGACCAAAGTCCTTACTTAAACAATTTGTTTGAGAACTAGAATAGCCCTAAGTTCATACATGAACTTTCTTTATTCTTCTGTCTCTACAGATTTTTGGTGGGAGATTCATATTGTGTGTGTGTGTGTGTGTGTGTGTGTGTGTGTGTGTGTGTTGTTGTCATTCACTTTCAAAATTGATGCTTCTGAAAATGATTCCAATGCCAGTGTACGTGGTAGAAATGGAGTAGGATTTAGATATCTTCCTAAAGGCTATAGAACAACTTTTAATTTATTTTACAGGTTAAGTAAATCATGGCTAGCTCTTGGGTAGGGCTCCTGGGCATGTCTATTATGGATACATTGGAAGGATATTAACATTTACTCTGTTTTCAATATTAGGGATACAAGCATAGTATGTGCCTAGGTTATGCTGTAGTATATGACAAGGAGTGAAGGGTATGCAAGTTCTCTAACTTGGTGCTGGCCAATAGAAATATAAGTTGAGCTACAGGTGTAATTTTAAAGTTTCTAGTAGACATATTAAAACACACACACACACACACACACATACAGCTATAAGTAATTTTAATGATATCTTTTATTTAGGAAAATATATCTAATATACTATCCTCTCCCCATGTAATCAATATCAACATTATGAATGAGATATTTTACATTCTTTTTTTGTACTGTCTTCAAAATCTGGTGTGCATCTAATGCTTACAGCACGTCTTGACCCAGACTGGCCACACTTCAAAGGCTCAGTAGGCACACGTGGTTGGTGGCCACTGTGCTAGATTCTAGGGCATCTCTAACTGATGTATTGGTACAGCTACAGCTGGGATTGGTCTATACTGGTAAATTGCAGTTGCTATTCTAACAGGTTATTTTGACAATGTCGGCCCTCCCCAGTGCTGCTTTGTCATTGGGATTTTGACAACAGCCCGGGAGCTCTGGTACAAGCATATTTGGTGGGATGAATGCCCAGAGTGCTTTGACCCTCTCCAGTGAAGGCTAATGGCCACACACAAAGAATGAATGAGCTCAGTGCCCTCATTGTGCAAGAGGGACGGGGGTCAGGTCAGAGGGGACATGTGGACACCAGGGAACAGAACGGTTCTAAATGGGTTCACGGGGTTGTTTTCCACACTTTCCTCCCAGTCAATTTACCTTAATCTTGAGTTTCTCTCTCTCTCTTTTTTTTTTTGTGCCATTCCAAGTGTTGTTTCAGGTCTTTGCCTTTGGTTTAATCGCATTCCTGTAAGGATTTTCTGTAGCTGGTTGCTGCAGACACCAAGGTACTCTATGTAGAGGTGGTGTCAGCTGGGGGGACAATTTTCCTCCACCATGTCCCCAAACACGGAATCCAGGTTTTTTGGCCTTGCTGATGGCTGGCTATGTGAGGCCTCCAGGATCCCTATTCCCAGCCCCCAACTCCCTCTCAGATTTCATGGCTACACATCCAAATACTTGTTTGTTTCTGTTGTTGTTGTTTTCATCACCCCCTGGATATTCTGGAGACATTTTTAACTTAATATAAAAGCATAAACTCATCATTACCCCTCAAGCTTCTCCTCCTTCTGTGTCCCCATCTCACTAAGTGGAAGCCCCCTCCGTCCAGGCTCAAGCCGAAGACCTGGTCTTTACACCCTCTCCTTCCCCGCTGACTCTTCTCATCCCATCAGTTTCCACATCTTGGTGTCTCATCTCTGCTCTATATCTTGTGTCTTCTCCTTCCTCTTTATCCACGTGGTCACAGTTATAGTGTGAGCGGCCATCTTTTGACTGAATTCTTGCCAGAGTCTCCTCGCTGGGCTTCTGGCCTCCAAGACTCACTCCTTCTTCTCCATCAATTTATTCCTGATAGTGCCACTGTTCTTAAACAGAAACCCAGTTATGTCATTTTTCTTCTCAAAATTCTTCTCTAGCTGCTCCCATCGCCTACAAAGAAAATTATCCCCCCTAGTGTGACATTCAGGTAATTGTTACCGACCAAGGTCCTTGGCCTCCTTAATCAATAGAAATTGATAAGAGGCCAGACAAGAAATTCAGGCAAGGCTTTATTGGGCCTCTGCTGCAGCAGGCGGGAGTGAGAACCAGTAACAGGTTCCCTTGCTCCCTTGCTCGCTCCCTGAGGGGGGTGGCGAGCTTGTTCCTTACATGGGGTGAAGGTAGGGGTGTGTCCAGGGGTCTGGTCAGAGGGGTAGCTTAAGTGTTTTGCCCACCCCTTTGGAGGTGTTGAGTGCAGGGGGCATGCACAGTACCCTGCTTTTGCTCTTGGCTCTTCAGAAGTAGCAGTTGGGTTTTTGGTCTTCTTGTATCTTGTTGTCCATAGTTTGCCCCAACTGTGGGTGCATGCAGTTATTGTTAGTCCCTTATAGTTCCTTTGTACTTTGTTGCTGAAGGAGACATTTGTCCAGGTGCAAGCACTGAAACAAAACGTCCCGGGTCTCAGCATGTCTCATAATCAGGCCCCTCCCTACCTGTTCGGTGTCTTCTGTTGCCACTGCCCCCTGGGATGCTCTACTGTAGCATTACTGATGCTTCACCCAAATCCACGGGTTCCCTGTCCTCTGTGCCTTTGCACACGTTGAGTCTCGCGCCTAGATTCAGCTCTCCTCCTTGTCTGCCTAAAAATTCTGTAGGTCTCCCCCAAATAACTCAAGTGTCCCTTCTTCCATGAATCCTTCCCTGAACTGAGGTCAGAGTTAGGTCTCCTTTTCCCACGTCTCCACTATTGCACCCATACACCACCCCACCCCTGCCCCGTACACGTCACACCAAGGTGTTCAACAGCTCACTGTGGAAAAAGGCAAAACCACCATGTAAGGGTTAAGCTCTCAGCCTTGTCCCACATGGATAGTAAGTTTGGCCAGATGCAGAATTATCATTTCATTCATTCAGTGTCTGCCTCATGTCCTGTGCGTGCTGTTCCTTAGATGGCTCACATTCACCTACAGATGTGTGGGTGCAAAAGCCAGGGTGTCTCCACCGCAGCAGGAATAACGGGGCTCAGCTGCAGCAGGAGCTGTGTCAGTGCTGGTGTTGGCCGTGCTCCAGTACGATGGCGCCAACGATGCCATCTGCTGAGTTCCACCCACTGTGAACTCACATGATTAGGTGTTTTCATTCCCATTTTAAAGCTGAGGAAACTGAGGCTTGAGAAAGTCAAGTAACTTTCCCAAGACCCCACAACCATGACGGGGATAGAGCCAGGATCTGACCCCTTAGTTGGCCTCGGATCCCACATTCCTTCCACCATACCAAATCTGTGATGTGATTGGTGGTGTTATGAGTACGATATACGGGTGATCTAGTTCCTCAGGAAGAAGAGTAAAGGATGAGCCAGGTTACAGTAGGTCCTGGGCTCCACTTGGCACAGAGACAGACCAGGAGCCATGGAGAAGACTTAAAGGCTCTCCATGTAAGGTCAGTTCCTACAGCATCAGAGCAAACACTGTGGATGCTGTCTTATTAGGTCGATCTGATACATGGGACCTCCTTCGAGGAGAACAGGGGTGTTGCTTTGCCACTTGGTTTTAGAGTCAGTTCACTGCAGCTTTCAGAGCTGAACCCCAAGGCTCCCAAGGGGTGGTGAGTTTTTTTTTTTTTTTTTTTTTTTTATGCGTTACGCGGGCCTCTCACTGCTGTGGCCTCTCCCGTTGCGGAGGACAGGCTCCGGACGCGCAGGCTCAGCGGCCATGGCTCACGGGCCCAGCCGCTCCGCGGCATGTGGGATCCTCCCAGACTGGGGCACGAACCCGTGTCCCCTGCATCGGCAGGCAGACTCCCAACCACTGCGCCACCAGGGAAGCCCGGGTGGTGAGTTTTGTCCTTGAAAATACACACGTTCCTTTGTTCTGCTCCCAGGAGCTTCACCTCTATTAAACAAATGAACCAACCACAGCAACACAACCAGCTGCTTTGGCATGAGTGCGTTTGCTCTAAGAAAACATGTATCCAGATTGCTGTAAACTACCTTTTGCCTTATAGACTAATGTTTTCATGGGGTGAGTCTTGATGGACTAATGAGCCTCTTTGATGGACCCAGTGAGATC
Organism: Phocoena sinus; assembly: GCF_008692025.1. Lineage (NCBI taxonomy): Eukaryota > Metazoa > Chordata > Mammalia > Artiodactyla > Phocoenidae > Phocoena > Phocoena sinus. The sequence continues at coordinate 7,892,383 of NC_045764.1, forward strand.
ATCAGGCAAGGCTTGTGCTCAGGTGTACAAGCTGTGGTCCAGGAACATCTAGGAGTCTATGAAAGCTTCAAAGGTTTCCATTGAAGTATTTTCCAAGCAGAGTTGAGTTTTATGTAAGATGACAGATTTGCTAAAATGCCTTATTTATCATGACTTATTTCAGGTATACAAAAACACATAAAGAGTATAGACCTATATAACTACATGTGCGTCACCCAGATTAAGAAATAAAACATTGCAAACAGGGCATTATCCCTCTTCTTACCTTCCCAGATGTGACGTCCATTGTATAACTTTATTTATATTTTTACTACCAATGTTTATAATAGAAGGTCAGTGATACTGTATGTGTATTTTAGTGCTTTCCAGAAACTGTGCCTAAGTAAATGAACCTTCTGTGACTTGTTCTCTCCACTCAGCAGTTTGTGTGTGCACGTCACCAACATGGATGTGTACAGCTGTAGGTCATTCATTTTCCGTCCTGAAGGGATTGCTAGAGAACTGCAGTGCATGAAACCTACCACAAGTCCTGTATCCATTTTCTTTCTTTTTTTTAGTCATTGCAAACAATATTGCCCTGTCCATCCTTATATACGTCTCCTTGAACTCATAGGGGAAAGCTTCCCCAGTGTCTACACCGGGAGGAGAGTATCTGGGCTGGGAGGTATGAACATCCCAACATTTACTAAATTGCTCTGCAAAGACAGTGACCATCAAAACACATTGGATTTCCCTGTATTACACCTCTCTCTTCACTGTGTTCCTCGTTGGGCATATCTGTGTACAATTAAGGATGATGCCAAGAATAGAAACAGCATAAATGTTTCTGTCTATATACACAACATTTATTATACTTGTTGCATTATGTCTTGAGGATGAAAGTAAGAGATATTTTATTACTTCCCTCCAAAACCTCCATCTGCTGTCATTCTACTCTAACATGTACATTCTCTCCTTTTTAAAAATTTTTATTTATTTTTTAAATTGAAGTATAGTTGATTTACAATGTCATGTTTGTGTCAGCTGTACAGCACAGTGATTCGGTTATACATATATAAAAATATATTCTTTTCCCTTATAGGTTATTACAAAATATTGAGTATAGTTCCCTATGCTATACAGTAGGTCCTTGTTGGTTATCTATTTTATGTATAGTAGTGTGTATATGTTAATCCCATCCTCCTAATTTATCCCTCCCCCTCCTCTCTTCCCTTTGGTAACTATAAGGTTTTTTTCTATGTCTGTGGATCTATTTCTATTTTGTAAATAAGTTCATTTATATCTTTTTCTTTTTAGATTCCGCATGTAAGTGATATCATATGGTATTTGTCTTTCTCTGTCTGACTTACTTCACTTAGTGTGATAATCTCTAGGTCCATCCGTGTTGCTGCAAATGGCCTTATCTCATTCTTTTTTATGGCTGAGTAATATTCCATTGTATATATGTATCACATCTTCTTTGTCCATTCATCTGTTGATGGACATTTAAATTGCTTCCAACTCGCATGTACTTTCAACGTCATCATCCCAATATCCCAGTGCCCTCCCTACTGTGCATTGCATTATATATATGGCATTAATATATGTCACTAATGTATGTATATGTGTATTTATGGCATTAACCAGTATGCCCTGATCTGGGGTGACTTGATTTTACTGGGTTTTCTTTATATGTGCTCCTTTGCTCTGTCCTTTACATAGAGAGCACATATAGAAAAAGAAATTTTCTTTACATAAGATTCATAAAACTATAATGAAACCTGCTAGACTGGTACTAAAGCCCAGCCCACCTCCTTTAAGGCTGTCCAAGGAAGGAGAATCTCCACATGGAAAGAGATGGCAGCTAATCCTCCAAGCTTTTATTCCTTTTTGTAGAGGCCCAGCTTTCCAGAGGAATTGCTCAGTATTTATTGCCACCACTACTAGGCTGGCCTCAGAGAGACCATTGCCAGTTCTTCTTCTCAGGGGGCCTCTGAGCATTTTTATTTTACATTTCAACCCAATAATCTTCAGAACACAAATAGTAGGAGAGGACTGTGAACCATCTGATGACTGCCTCATCTGATGACTGCCCCAAGCACAGGCTCACGATTGTACCATCCACCATATTTCTTTCAGGCTAATGAGGAAAGAGCAGAGATTTACTTAGTAACATGACGTGGTTCTGCCACATGCAGGGCCGAGGGCATCACCCTGTATCATTAAAGGTTTTGCAGAGGTTTGAGCAGGAAAAGAATGAGAGGAGAATTGACTTCTCAGACCACACATGGTAATCTCGGCGTGCCACGCTCGAAAGAAACCCACCGTGGGTGGTGTCAGACATACTCATGCCGAGAGCAGCAATTTTGTTTTCAGCCAAAAAATATCATCAGTTTAAATCAACGATGTTAATTTTTTATTGATTTTACACATACATGTGTGTATTTAATTTACAGATTTGACCTTATAGTTATGTAAGGACTCTAAGCATAAAGAGATATCTTTTTTTAGTGGTTGCACACATTTAAGTAAGTAAAATTATTTAAAAAAGAAGTGACGCCGGCCCCGGAAGTCTGGGAGTAGGTTGTCCTTGAAAGGGGTTCACACGTTTCTGAAGAGAAATCCAATCTCTTGGTATAGCTGAGACCCAGATGGAACATTTCCGCGTGACTTTGTCATCTCTGTTGGGAGGAGTTAAGTCACTCATCTTCAGTCCTTTGGAGGCTCCTATTTGTCCCCTTCTTTGGCGGAGGCCTTCCTTCTTCATCACCTGCGGTTCCTGCAAAGCTGCCGGAGGCTCTCAGAATCCATATCCTGGAGCTTGAGGTCAAGAGAGAGACAGAACCTCCTGGCCCAGCGTCTCTGGGACCACTTCCTGTCTGTTACTTGCTGTTTCAGTTGGGTCCAGTCAAGTGTTTCAAACCCAGATCATTTAAGACAGGGAATTGCTTACCCAGCTGTTGGAAGAGGTGAGAAGCTGAGCAGGGGATGGTGAAGGGACAGCAGGAAGCCACTGTCTCCCCCATAAGGCTGTAGGGACACAGGGAGGAAGCGAGGTCCCCTGAGTGCACCACGCTGAGCCAGCTGTCAGGAGTTAGGGTCCCAGCGGAGGCTGCCTGGGAGGAGCCATGTTCATGGAGGGAGAGACACAGCCAAGGAGAGGCAGCCCTAGAAGCTCAGAGAGAAAGGCATCTCCCTCCAGCCTTCCCTCACCACTTACCATTGACAAAGCCAACAGCCAATGAGCCCGGGAATGCACTTCCCTGTGACCCAGTGCAAGGGAAGAGGGAAACAGGCATGTGAAGGCATGCCTGTTGAGTTGTATTTTTTGTACGACGACCCTCTTCTTCTGTCAGATAACTGACACTGGGAATGACCCTTTATGAGTGACACCCCCTTTGACACATTGGTATGGCCTCACTCTATGTTGGGAACTATATTGTACCATTGTCATTGGTTGCTGTGGCTGCCTGGGTCCCCGTGTTGATGTTCCTGTGACTCTATCTGAGCATGTGCGGTTGGGAAAAGAGTGAGTGATTGATTAATCATGCCTGTCATGAGTGCAGAAGGCGAGTTTCTGCACTCATGTTTGGTATATACCATCTCTATCTTCTGGCTTTATCCAAAAAGTCATTCAGGAGACAACAGATAAAACTTAGCATCTATATGTAACATATTTGAATCTTAGCCTGTCTACAAGGCGTAGGTGCCCAAGAGTGTCCATTGCTTTATTTTCTCAAATTGAATTAATTTGAATCTGAGTTTTCACCCCTCTAGATGGGCAGGGATTACTCTCATCACTCTTTTTACGTGGTGTGTGGAAAATGGAAGAAGACCTCTTTCCTCCAGTCCATCACGCTCGCCACTGACTGCTCACTATCCAGCCTCCATGACGCAAGTTGGGTAGCTCTCTGCTTCCCTGCCTTGCGTGGGACCCAGGAGTCTTTGCCAAGGTTTGGAGCCCTAGTGCCCAGGGTCCAGCGTTCCCAGGAGCCCCTTGCTGCCATCTCCCCCTTGGATCTTGCCTTCTTCCTGGGGCTCCACCAGAGAGTGGGGTAAAGATCTCCACTCTCACGGAACATGGAACCACATTCTTAAGTCCGAGATGCTCAACAAAGGGCATCCAGAAGGAAGACATTTGTCCCCAGGTATCCGCTTTGGTCAGTGCAACCAAGATGCGGCCAGATATTTTTATTTCCATTTCACTGGCTGAGTTACTGCCTTTAGACTTCTCTAATGGGAACACATGGATATATCTGGTTTGGCTACATATCTGTTTATTTTTGGCAAATTTTGGTGTATTAAGAGAAGGCATGAATGCATTACATTGCCTTCTCTTTGTGCTGCCCAGAGCCCCATTCTCTCTCTCTTCTCCCCCTGGGAATCTTGGCAACAGCTTTTCAACGAGCTGGGTTTTAGGAAACTAGAAACTGGGGTAGAACGTGTCCTGCAAGCAACTTCTTCCTTTGGGCTGGGGTGGAAACTTTCCTGAAGTGAGAGGCCCGGGAGTCTGCTGCCTTTCTAAAACGAAAGAAAGAAAAATATAAGGAGAAAAGAAATTAATTAAACATCTCCAAAAGTAACCTACAGCATTTCTAAGAAGCATACCCTGGAGGTGGGAGGGAGGGAGGGAGGGAGAAAGGGTTGCAGGGAGGATGGGCTGCTCTCCTTGTAGAAGATTTTCTTCCTCTAATCAGACATTCATCCTCCTACAAAGGGCAGAAACCCTCCCAGACACAGGGGATGTGCCAGCAAATAAACTACCAGAACTACCTCAAGGGGCTTCTAACTGGGAAGTCAAGGTATTTCAATAACCTTGGTCTTCGCCTCTGACCAGCATGTGAAATCCCTAGGCTATCACTAAGGTGTGATTATAAACTGAGATTGCTTTAGAAAAACCCTGTAGTTGGCAATTACAAGGTCTTTCTGTGAATGAGTATGAAATCGGTGGAGTAATTTTTAAAAGTACTGATGTATTTGCACCTTGTTTCATTAGCTAAAGCTTCCTGGGAGAGGAGCTGGGGAGGAAAAAGGAAATGTGTAGTTTGGGGTTCCTGGCTGTGAGCGTGTCTCCTAGGAAACCACGTGTGATGGAGTGCGATAGGGTCTCCAAAACGGGAGAGGAGGAGTGAGAAATATGAAGGCGAATATGCACAGGGAAAGGAAAAAATAAATCATTGGCTGAGCCCCACAGTCTTTAATTCATAAAGAAAATACTCTATTTTTAGTGAAACCTTTTGGAACTGCTGATAAGGTCGAGGTGGGTATAGGGTGGGAGAAGTCAAAACGGGTATATTGGTTGGAGTAGAACGCAATCTAATTTCATCAGTATGCAAAAAATTAAGCAATGTACAAGTGAAATAACGGCATCATCTCTACTTTGGCGTCCCAGCATAAATAAAAATAACAATCTAATTATCCTCTGAGAATGAAGCTGATACTACTTACTCCCTGCCAGCAAGTCATAGGCGTTGGTTTCTTTTGACCAATGGAGGCCAGGTATGAAATTTATGAAACGCCCATGCTCCTTCATCTCCTTCCTTTTATGACCAAAGCATCGACCTAGATCCTAAGTGAAAGAGCGCTGGCTAGGATGGGGATGCCACTTGGGGACAAGAAGCCTATGAGTTAACCCCCTGTCCTCCAGCCTCCTTGAGGATAGGAAGTGGAGCTGGCTACATGTTTAAGGTGATGGGGGGATATTTAAAAGGCATTTACTTCAAACCCACTGGATATTTCTATGCCTCTAATATCGATATAATTAACACTGAAGTACAGTATTAAGTACATTATGGCAGGAATCCAGTTGCATGGTGAATGTTGTAATTTCTTTTTCTTCCCCCATGCTGTACATTACATACCTCGGGCTTATTTATTTTATGACCGGAAGTTTGTGCATTTGCACCCCCTTCACCCAATTTACCTGCTGCCCCATCGCCACCTCTGGCAACTACCAATCCGTTCTCTGTATCTCTGAGTTTAGTTTTTGTTTGTTTGTTTGTTTTTATTTTGTTTTGTTAGATTCCACATATAAGTGAGATATATGGTATTTGTCTTTCTCTATCCGACTTATTTCACTTAGCATAAATGCCCTCGAGGTCCATCCATGTTGTCACAAATGGCAAGGTTTCTTTCTTTTTTTTGTGGCTGAATCATATTCCATTGTATGTATGTATACATACATACATACATATATGTGTGTATACATATATGTATGTATACACACACACACACACATGCACACACACACATTTTCTTTATCCATTCATCCACTGATGGACATACAGGTTGTTTCCATATTTTAGCAATGTTTCCAAATCTTAAGGTGATGGGAATATTTAAAAGACATTTACATCAAATTCACTGGATATGTCTATGCCTCTAATACTATTAATATTGAAATATTAAGCATATTATGGGAAGCAGTTGTCTGATGAGTACTGTAGTTTATTTTTCAATTGAAATTCTTCTATGACACGTGTTTTCTGTGAAAGCAATGGACCCGGAAAGAGTTCGGTGTCACTGTAAACAGTACAGCTCTGTAAGTTTTAAGAACTTGGCATTGAGTTGATGTTTGTGGGTTCTTAGAATCACCCTTATCAATGTTTTGTCATTTCTGTGCTTTGGTGTGTGAATTAGGTTTATCTTCGGTGATGTGTATACACGTATTGTACCTCGTTTATAATTACTAGTGTGTGGACGGTTGCATATATCTGGGTCTGTATGTTGGAGGTAAAATCTCAGTATAAACCTTTAATCATCTAAGAAATATATTAACACTATGAGGTCTTGCCCCAGATTTTAACGTTAAACATTCCTGGTTCTGCAGCTCCTCAAAGAAACAGGGGGAAAGGTTTTTTTCATTGTTTCTTTTAAAAGAGGAAGGGGTTTCCTCTGGATTTTAGAACACTTTGAGAACGTCTTTGTTCATTCATTGTTTGCAAAGGAGAGTTCCTGGTTGAGGACATGGTCAATTCATGGCCATGAGTTCTGGTCAAGTGTGTTGAAAAATGGATGAAAAGAATAAAACAGTCATGATATGTAAACTTCCTGGAGCTCATTAACCTGGAAATGGAAAAAGGGCAGTTAAAACATTTTGTTTCCTTTCCATATCTGTCTACATCTCATGGACTCCAGAATGGTAAATAGGGCATGTTCACTCTTCAAGTGTGTGGTGGGACTGAGTCTTCCCCAAGACCTCGGTAACACTATAGCATAGCGCGGTACTTATTAGCAGAGGCTGTACCTCTTAAGGGAATGAGGACAGCCAACATTACTGAGAGTGTTCTTAAGAAATTAATGGAATTAAATGACCCTCAAACACCTTGAGATAGGAAGAATTTCAACCATTTACTCCTTTACAGATAAGGAAACTGAGGCACAGAAACATTTACTAATTGTTCCAAGATCACATAGTAAGTGAAGGAGCCAGGATTTGAACCCCAGCAGTGTGGGTCCAGAGCCTACATCCTTAGCAAATCTCTATGGCACCTCTGGTCTGGAGTTGTGGCTTGGCCCCAGCATCTAGAGCCAGTTGACTCCCATTAGGAACATAATGGACACCCATCAGGTCTGGCTCTGGAACCTTCTCACCCCCACCTGTCTTCAGACTCTCACCTGATTTGACTCATAGCTATTCATTAGCTGCAGGTTGGCATGAGGAAAGGAACATTTGTATCTTTTCCAAAAGCTACTGTGTCCTAGGGCTCCAAAATCTGTAAAATCCAGGCCATCTCTCAATGAGCTGCCTGTCTGGCATTTTGTTTATTTATTTATAATTTATACTTTGTGTCTAAAAAGGAGTTGAAGCAGCATAATAAATATGTATACATGTGCTTATTAAATGAAAATCGAAAATTGCAAACCTAAAGAGGAAATGAAGCAAATAGATGATGATATTTACTATAATTAAGCATTGCTGTCATTTGCCCCAACTGATCACATATAAAACCGCACATTTATTTTCAATCCATCAATCAACTCATTTGTACTGGGAACCTGCCTCGTGCCCAGCAAGTGGGTGCTCTCGGTGAGACAAAGACGTTGAAGACGTGGCTAGATACTGACATTGAACCTCAGGGAAAGTCTGGCACATGTGCACCAAGAGATGAGAATGAGATCACATCTCACGCTGTGCCATACTGTGTCAGAAATGGTGTCAGGAGGGGCTCTGCGAAGTGAAAAACCAGCCAGGTGTGGGAGAGTTCATCCCTAGATTTTCAGGATTCCAGCAGGTTTCAGTTACCTCATCATATACTGATAATGGCCATGATAAGAGTCAATAGCTGGAAGATGAGTAGGGAGCTGCTCAAAATGGTAAACACTGCTTTGCTATCTACTGCGTTGTTGTGTCCCGTTGTGTTGAATTGTATCACATTGTACTACTATTGGACCCACAGATCTTCAGAGGAAATGCCTGGCCTGCTTACCTCCTACACTATGTAGGAATCATTTCCTTCCTGTATCATTTCTGTCACATGATCATCTAGCTGCCACATTCAACATAGTGGAGGAATGATAACAAAGAGAAGTGCTAACGTGTATCGAGCACTTTCCGTGAGCCAGCTTTTAAGCATTCCCTACGTAGAACTCACTGAATCCTTACCCTAGCTTTATGAGGTAGGGCCTGTTACCAACCCCTTTACAGAGATGAGGACGTTGAGATGCAGATGTGTTTAGTCATTTGCTTAATTAAGGCCACAGGGCCCGCAGACAGCAGAGCTCTTAACCACTAAGCCTTCTGAGATGATGATTTCATTCCCAGATTGTATTGTTAGGAAAATGTTCTAAGGTTTATCTGAAATCTACCTTCGCCTGCTGAGATCCAGTGATCCTATTTTATCCTATCAGAGTATAGAATAAGCTGGTTCCTCTTCCAAAGGAAAATGTTCCCAAACCGTTGTCAGGGAGCCTGCTCCATACTTCTAAGGAAGGCAAACACACCTCCAGTTTTTTTAGGCGTTTTTTGTGTTTGTATTTTGGATCACTCTCTCAGGCAACGTAGTGAGAGATTGAGAGCCTGTCTTCTGGGCCCAGGCAATGTAAGTTCAAGTCCCCATCCTGCCAGCCATTAGCTTTGTGACCCTGGACTCTCAGTGACTCAGTTTCCTCAGCTAGTAATAGTAACTATAATTTTTGAAGATATAATTACTAAACTAATAATAAAATCAGCAAAAAAGCCTTGTCATAATGTTTAAATTGTTTGTGTGTATAACACAGGGCCTAGCACAGGGCGGGTAGGTCTTATGATTGCTGGAACCCGCCTCCTGAACCTGGGGAAGAACGTCTTAAGAGCAGCCCTCAGAACTGGACACAGATAGGATGAGACGCTGAGCGTCTCAATGACCTGTGTGTGGAACTCATTTTTTAAATCTGTGAGCGTTAGTTAATTGTATATATTATCTCGATATGGGGAAGAGAAGGAGTGTGATCTGGGGGAGGTTTAGTAAGTGACTCTTCCAAAGTCACTCGATAAATCAGTGGTAGAATTAGGATTACAATTCCAGTTTCCTGTGGCTTTCTTGCTTACTTAGTTTTCCTCTGTGGTTGTCACGCACCTTATGTGTGCTGTTTATGCTTCTTCCACTTGTCCTTGTATGTACATGTTTGCTTTGTCTTTCTGTTTCAGCGTAAGCTTACTTCTGTTCACGGTAACAGTATTCTCCAGGTCACCCCAGGAATGAACCTTGAAGTGACCTTGGATTCCTTTCTCTTCTTTGCCACCTACATCTCATCCACCACCGACAATCTCTCCAGGCCTCAGCAAAACGAAGGAGCAACATTAGGTGGTGTCAAAGCACCTTTCAGTTCTAAGAGTTTGTCTTGCTAAAGCTGGACAGTAGTGAAAGCAGTAAAAACAGATTTTCACCAGGAACTACTGCAACAGAGGAAAAGAGACCTAGGGGAAATGGAATAGGGTTGCATTCTGAATACAGCATGGCCAAGTGGGGGTTTATAGCCAAGGAGCAGAGGGGGGATCCCTGGATAGAAAATTACTAAGAGGAGACTTCAGGGGTAAGGGATGATTCTGGCTAAAACAACTTGATAGGATTCTTGCTGAAGGAAGGCCTGGGTGATCAGACATCCGCCTGAGGGAATCTGATCAGATATTGACATGATCAGATGTCAAGGGTGGGTATTCTAAACCAACTTGACAGGATTCTTGCTACAGTTGGGTGACGCGGGCCCCACAAGGACACAAGGATGGACACTGAATGTCAAGGCCTGGAGGATTTAGAGGAGCCTGACTAGTGAAGGGGAGTCTGTCTCAGTTTCCTCGTCTTTGTCTCAACCCCGTGATTGCCATCTCCAGAATTTCTCTTAAACCCACATCCTTCTCTGCAGTGTCCCGTTCATCAGGTTTCATCACCCAACCCCAGAACCAAGCAGGGTATGAAACAGTTTAGGGTTTTCTCATTCCAAAGCTACTCCCCGCTCGACCCAAGGCCTGAGAGATTGTCCCCTGTCTTTCAGGCTCAGAGATGGCCATTTCGTCTATCAGAATAAATTCCCATATGGCACCCTGGCATGATAATACCCTTGTGAGTAACGCAAATTGTGCTGAGACAATTACCAAACGTGATAAAGCCGCTGACAGCAGATAGAAAAATGCTGTAAAGACACATTTACTGCCAGTGGGATGGTTTAGAGCACAAACCCATCAGAGTTTTGTGCTTTTCAATTTGGGCAATGTAAATTGTGTGTGATGCCGGCAAAAAATAATTATTTCTACAATTTGAAAGTTTCACCTAACACACCAGAGATTAAAAAGTAAAAAGGAGGGCTTCCCTGGTGGCACAGTGGTTAAGAACCCGCCCACCAATGCAGGGGACACGGGTTCAAGCCCTGGTCCGGGAAAATCCCACATGCCGCAGAGCAACTAAGCCCGTGTGCCACAACTACTGAGCCCACGCACCACAAATACTGAAGCTCGTGTGCCTAGAGCCCGTGCTCCGCAACAAGAGAAGCCACCGCAGTGAGAAGCCCACGCACCGCAACGAAGGATAGCCCCCGCTCGCCTCAACTAGAGAAAGCCCGTGTGCAGCAACAAAGACCCAGTGCAACCAAAAATAAAAAATAATAAATAAATTAAAAAAATTTTTTAAAGTAAAAAGGAGCAAGAGAAATAAGAAAGAATTCTGTTGAGTTATTAGACTCTTGTTTTCCCTCCTCCCCTCTCCCCAACCCTGAGAACCAGTTCCCAGGGGAGTTTCTGTCCTTGTTCTCTGAAGGCACTAGTGACCGTGTGACCGAGTGCTGTCACTCCCAGGAGTAATGCTGATTTGCATTTACACAACCTAAAGTGAAATGAATGAACTTCCAGGGAAGAAATTTTGAATATCAGCCAGCCGGTGGGGAGGACTTGGGGACCCTCAAACCCTCCCCAGTAGCTTATAGGCGTCCGTGCTTCCACTACCATGTTACCCACACTTCCACATCTTTTCAGTGTTCACACTTTACTCCACCTCTTCCACACTCTCACCCTTTGTCCTCACTTAGTGAAAAGGGTACAGACACTCTACCTTGTGTTCCATTTTTATTACACTAACAGCATGTACTTTGGCAGCCAGAAATGGCAGGAAGATCCAAGCTCAGATGTCTAGGAGGCTCAGGCTTTAATTCCACCCATTACAATACTCCCTGGCTTTAAGCGCTTCTCCGTACCCTGTTCTCATTTCCTCTCATCTGGAAGGGAGGGTGTTGGGTTATATTATTGCTCAGAGGCTCTTCCAGGTTGGAAAAGCCCCGACGCTAGTCACGATTACCAGTGCTGGTTTTGGAGAGCTTATTGGACGCAGACGCTTCCAATCCACGTCCTAGAGCCAGGTTTCCAGTTAAGGGTGCACATCTCAGTGTTACTGCTTCTCTTAATTCTCTTAGGATGTGGGATGGGTTTTTAAGCAATCACCATGAGATTACAGCTTCTGAAGGGTCAGCATATCTTCTACCTAAATTGCTTGCGTTTCCCTTAATGGCAGAGAGTACCCTTTACTTAGAAAGCCCACGCTCAACAGTTTAGAGGAGGTCACCAGATCATGTGTATAAATGTTGCCCTCGTCTTGAATGACCATTATGGCATGACAGAGAGGAAGCATACTGAAGGGGTTAATGGTGAGAAAGCTGGAACTTTCTGACAAAAACATCTTTCCTGTTAGTAGCACCTTTGTTTAAAAAACTCCTTTTCCATTCCTTATAATATCTATTATTGATCTTAATAAAAGACAGTCACCCAAACTGTGTTTTTTTCATAAACCTTCCTTTGTGACGGCTGAGCCATCAGAGCAAATGTGCATTCTGTGATGTTTAAAGGAAAATGAGCTCTTTCAGTCAACTGGCCTTTGCTGAATATTCCATCACTGTGCCAGGCATCAGGGGATCCAAAGACACAAGAAGCTGGTAATGCTGGGAAATCACACACACACACACACACACACACACACACACACACACACACACACACTCAAACCCCAAACTCGAAACCAGAAAGGCCACATGGCGAGAAGTACTGGAGGGAAGAAAGTGGAAGCAACCAACCTGGATGTGAAAGGGAGGAAGGAAGTTCGAGGGAGGAAGCAGTTCATCTTGTCTGGAGGTGGGGAGTGCGGAGGCCTGGGGTGATCCTCAAGGGAGGTGTTACAGGAATGGTAACCTCTAAGGTGAACTTTAAGGAGAAGTAGGATTTCAGTAGGTGGAGGGGCTGGAGATGGAGTTGTCGAGGAAGGCGTTATGGGCAAGAGGAACGGCTCCCGTATTAGTCAGGGTTCTCCAGGGAAATAAAACCAATAGGAGGTGTGTGTACGTGTGCACATACATACACACACACACACTCTTTATATATATGTAAAGAGATGTATTATGAGGAATTGGCTCATGTGATTATGGAAGACAAGTCCCAAGATCTGTAGGGTGTGCCAGCGAGCTCTAGACTGGAGAGCCATACAGCTCCAGTCCAAAGACCAGCAGGCGTGAGACTCAGAGAGAGCCAGTGTTTCAGTTGTAGTCTGAAGGCAGGAAAAAAGCTGATGTCCCAATTTGAAGACAGTCAACCAGGAATAATTCCCTCTTACTCGGGGCAGGGTCAGCCCTTTGTTCTATCCAGGCCTTCAACTGATTGGATGAGGCCCAGCCACATGGGGAGGGCAATCTGCTTTACTCGGTGTACCCACTTAAATGTTAATCTCATCCAAAAACACTCTCACAGTCACACCCAGAATAACGTTTGACCAAATATCTGGGTACCCTGTGGACCAGTCAAGCTGACACTTAAAATTAATGATCACAACCTGGGCAAAGGCAGAGCAGAGGGTAGATGCTCTGTGTGTTTCAGGATGAGTCCCCGACATGAGAATGGGCAGGAGATGATGAGCGATGGGGCTGAATAGGTTGTACAAGGTCCCATGGTGAGGAGGCTTAGGTGCCCTGCTCTCTGGACCTCTTTTACTTACTTGTAAAGTGTGATAAAAACGCTTCCCTCACAGTTGCTGTGAGATTTAAGTGCAATTCCTGCAGTGGCTTCTGCGGTGGCTGGCATATTCTGGGAGCTCAAAAACGCTCATACCTTCCCTTGCATCTTCTGAGTGGGGGACTTGTCACGGCTCCTTGTCTACCCATTCCTGGGTACAGGCTCCAGATAAAATATCAGATCATCACTGTCTCTTAAGCTCAGAAAACGTGTCCAATCTTCATCTCCTCGAAATCTTCCCTCTCCCTGGAGTGTCTTCTTACCAGTGCCTGTCTCTGCCCCCCAAGGCTAGCACCTTTGAACAGATGCCCCTTTGGGACAGACTGCCACATCCTCCCTTTGTGGCTGAGTCTCTTCTGTCCTTGGGGGTGTGCTGGCCAGTCACTTGCCATTTTGTGTTTCAGTATTTTAACAAGTAGAGGTTGTATTAGGTGAATATCATGGATGCTCGTAAATAGGTTAAAATTACTAGGCCTCCAACTTTCTACTGGTGGTCCCTTGTCCCAGCAGCATTAGGAAGATAATAAAGCAGGTTGGATTTATTTATTTTGCTATCACTGTCATCAAACACTTACTGCATTACCAGAACTAGATAATTATGTTACGGAGAAAGATAAGCCACTTACAAGGCTGCAGAGAGTCTTTTGCATGAGACACCGTTGGGTTCAGCTGCTTTGTTCTGCCCACCATATTGTGAAATCCTGGAGAACAAAGGAACATCTTGGGTTCCTTGGTGTTGCCAACACTGAACACTGGGCTAGGCGTGTAGGAAGTTTGTGAATGAGTAAACAAGCCTATTCTTTGGGGTTTGGTTTTTTTTTTTGGTTAATTATTTTATTTCACTAAGATGATAAACACAGGAAAAGATAATTTAGGAGAGAAGAAATGGATTCGTTTGGGGATGTGTTGAGATTGACAGGTGTCTATGTGTAATCTTAACTGCTGATCTTGTCCAGACTATTATTTCTTACCCATAATCTTACTGTACCTTCACCACATCGATTTCCTCCAAATCTTTTCTTCATACAGAAGTCAGCCTGATGTTTATAAAAGCAATTCCAAATATTTTCCTCTGCTTGATACTTGATAGCTTTTTTATTGAAGTCTAGTTGATTTACAATGTTCTGTTGATTTTTGCTATACCGCAGTGATTCAGTTACACATATGTATACTTTCTTTTTTTTAAAATATTATTTTCCATTATGGCTTATCATAGGGTACTGGATATAGTTCTCTGTGCTATACAGGAGGACCTTGTTGTTTATCCATTCTGTATAGAATAGTTGGCATCTGTGAATCCCAGACTCCCAATCCATCCCTCCCGCAACCCCCTTCCCCTTGTCAATCACAAGTCTGTTCTCTACGTCCATGAGTCTGTTTCTTAAACAAGCTTATTCTTGATTCCTTTAGCATCCAGAGCTAGTTGAAAACTCAGTGACCCACTTTCCATCCTATTCAGTGAGTATGTTGGGCACATCTTGGTCTCTCGGCTTACCTGCCGGGATGCTGAAGTGCTCTTTCTACCTAACAGTAACTTCATACTGTGAAGAGGCACACTTGCTGACTGGCCGGGTGAGTGCAGAGCAACTCTGTTCAAAAATGTTGGTGTGCCCAGCCCCGAAATGCTCCCCGGGGCAAAAGGACCTGGGGCTTAAATAATCCCATAAGAGAAGGAAAAGAGGCAGGAATGAAGTAGGTTCAGATAGGGTGAAAACAAAATTAGAGAACAGAGAAAGGAGGGCAGCAGAACACTCTTTCATATTCAGAGGTGGAGAAAATATATAAGCAGTCGGCAGCTGATGAGAAGAGAGATGATCAGGGGTAGGCGAGGAAGCTGGGGCGGGGGGCGGGGAGAGCTGGGGACCACATCTTGGAGGTGTTTCTACGCAGTGAGAGCAGGTTTTCCTGGGCTACGTGGCACGAATTCTTATCATGCCTCCCTACTCATCTCCACTCAACTTCAATCACTTCACTCGTATTAGGCAAACAACTTCTTAACGTCAAAATCAGTGTGTGCTGATGGCTCTGGAGGTGCAGGGGAAAATTCAAAGGGTGGGAGTTTCAGTGGGAGAGGAAGAAAGAGAGAAAGATGCCAAACCAACTCAAAGGTTCCGTTCAGTCAAACCCAACACCTTTTTGTCACTTGTCGTTGCTTCAAAACACACACGTTCCCAGGTAGAATTAAAAGCCCGGCTCAGATGGCCGGCTGTGCGTGCAGATAGACTGCAAATCTGGTTTCACAGTCACAGTGCCTCTTTCCATTGGGGAAGGGGCATTATTCCTATAGAGGAAGATAATTTTTAATGACTTCAGGGTCAAATTATACTCGTTCCCTTCCAGTGGAAGAAAAACAAAGCAGAAGTCGTGAGACCCTCCTTATAGGAGTCACCTAAGGAAAATTCCTCCGTGTGTGCTGGCTTTCAGGAGGTCAGAATAGCAAGACCCTTGGAGGCTTCACCTGATGAATAGCATGGCTCTCGTTGAGTTGGAATCACCGGCAAGTGCTGAATCAAGGTGGGAATGACATCACGGGGATGTCACCTTTAGGGAGGGGATAAGATAGGTGCACGCACGGGAACGTCACTGCAATTTGGCATTGCTTCATGGCAGTGCTCTTACACGTCTGCAAAATGCATAAAACTAATTATGAACGCTTAAAACCTATGGTTCCTAGAGATTAGTTAACAAGATGATAAGAAAACTTTGAGCAACCTGGCTAGAAAGGGCAGTGAAAGGACCAGGGCTGCCCTTGATGAAGATGGGAAGCCAATTTAGGGAGGACCCAGGGTATGTTCTCAGTAGGTTGAGCATTTAGAATTCACCTCTTGACCGTGCACCTCTGAGCACTTGAAAAAGTGAATCAGAAAGCTGACTCTTGTACTGAGCACTTGCTTTCTCATTTAAACTTTTTTTCTATGGAAATAGAAGGGCAGGTTACCTGTGCAGCCTCTAGTCCTAAAACAAAATAGTGCCTCAAAAACTCTTTGATTCCCCTTCTATGGAGCCGTCAAGGGCATTGTCTTCTGAGCCTTGACATGAGAGGGTTTGTGACCATGTGTGTCTAAACTTAGTCGAGTCCTCAGTAATCCTCCTATGTGTTAAAATCTCCCTTGTCAGCAGCCAGACAGGGGTAGTGAATATGTTCCCCCATTACCTTAGTCTCCATCACTCTCTCCACCTCATTTATCTTTCCATCTCTCTGATTGTCCTTCCATTCATCCATCCACCCACCCATCTATGTATGCTTTCCAAGGCTCATTGAAATCAAAAAAGAGTTCGAGACCTCTTGCCAAAGACGTGCTTTATAGCAGAAAAGTAACAAAGAGAAATACAAAGGAAAAATGGTCACAGGAAACCGAAGACTGTTAGTCTTCATTTACTGGAAGTCTTGTAGAAATTATCAAACGGTAAATTACCGCTAGGGCTCTAAATTTGCTAGCAGTCACAGCAAATAGAAGAAATCAGCCTGTCCCAAGACTCACAGGTCATATCAGATGCTAGAGAGAAACAAGTCCTTCAAACCTCACCTCGTCTTCCCCTCTCTCTGCCCATCACCACATGCTCCTAACAAGCTATTTTCCCATCTGAATTTACCTCGTGTGGGACTAACTTTTAATACTAGAGGTGGAGAAAGAGGGAGGCCCTTTGTCCACTAAATGATGGGCTTTCTTCAGAGAATACAAAATCACAAGATATGGGCAGTAAGTAAGCATGATTTAAAGCCGACTCCCATTCTCCAAGCGGGGAAGAAAGGTCCTAGCTGAGCAGGGGAGGAAAGGATTGTGTGCCCACCTCTCTGCATGGGATGCAGCACACAGGAGGGAGTGGATCCCCAGAAGAGCTGTGTCCTTACTCCTCCAGCAGGAGAAGGACCAGGACATCTTCCAGCTGGGCCTCGGCAGCCGCTGGATGGGGTCCTGCTGGCTCCGGCTGTCCCCCAGCCATGGCTACCACACTGTCCCTACATGGTCTATGGTCCCGTTGCCTGTTGGGATGGCCAAGCATCTAGAGACCGTGCTGCCCGGGCAGGAGGGACCCACAAATACTTTGAAAATATATGGCCAAACGCCCGCCTCACTTTTACATTCTCCAACATTGCTTTAGCACCTAAAATCAAACTCAACTATTCACTCAATTTTCACATGCCATCTTTATCGTTAAAGCCTAGAGGCTTTTACGAAGTGCGGTTTGCTTGGCCCCAAATAGGCATGTCCCAAAGACCCCTTAGCAAGGTATGATCCTTTCCTGCTAATTCGACATCTATCGATTCTATCATAGGCTGGATTGAAATCACTTGTTCCTTCCACAGCCAAACTTTTGAACCAAATCTATGAAGGTTTGGTCAGAATTCACTTACTCAGATTTCGCTGAGATTTTCCCTCCTTCTTATTCTGATCTTGCTGATGACGACACAGCAAGATAAAATAGGACTAGCTGTTCGTAAATTAAATAATCGGGACGGCTGCCGTGTCTTTAGAATTCTAATGGTACAAGAAAATACAGTTGCTCTCAAGGACCTACTGTAGAGCACAGGGACCTATATTCAATATCTTGCTATAACCTATAGATGGATTATTCTATTGATATTCTTGCTATAACCTATAGATGGATTCTTATTCTATGGATAAGAATCTGAAAAAGAATATTATATATATATATATAACTGAATCACTTTGCTGTACACCTAAGACACTGTAAATCAACTATACTTCAATTTAAAAAAAAGAGAAAAAAGAAAATACAGTTGTTGAATCTATTGAAAACCATGATAGGGGCTCAACCCCTGTTCAGCAGGTCACAGTGAGGCCAGACCACACCTGTGTCAGAGTAAGACTCGTTTCCCTCCACCCATGATGTGACTCACAGAGGCAGGACTGGGCTGGTGACACATCTCTCTGGTGGTTTCCCATGATGGCCATGGTGTGTCCTGGTCCTGGTCCTGCCGTGTGCAAGGAAAACTCCAACATCAAATGGAAGGTTTTAAATGAGAGGAAGGGGGGA
Source organism: Phocoena sinus (assembly GCF_008692025.1). NCBI lineage: Eukaryota > Metazoa > Chordata > Mammalia > Artiodactyla > Phocoenidae > Phocoena > Phocoena sinus. The sequence continues at coordinate 7,910,825 of NC_045764.1, forward strand.
TGGTGGAAAATACTCAAGACCCAGCTGTCCTACTCAACTCGGGCTTTTGTCACACATTATCATAGACCCAGTGGCTTCAACAAGAAACATTTATTTCTCACAGTTCTGGAGGCTGGGAGGTCCAAGATCGAGGTGCGGGCAGGTTCAGTCCCCTTCCGGGTTTGCACATGGTTGCTTTCTTACTATGTCCTCACGTGGCCTTTCCTTGGTGTGTGCATGCAGGGAAGAAGAGACAGAGACAGACAGAGATCTTTTGTGTCTCTTCCTCTTTTTATAAGGATGTTATTCCCATCATGGGGACCCCTCATGACCTAATCTAACCCTAACCATTTCCCAGAGGCCCCATCTCCAAATCCCATCACATTGGGGATGAGGGCTTCAACACAGGAATTTGAGGAGGACGCAGACATTCAGTCCATAGCACCAGCTGTCCCTGTCTTCATCCTCCTTTCGCGTTCCAGAAGGTTCTGCGAACCTCCCAAACTCCCAGGTGCCTGTGGGGTAGCCCGTAGGAAGCAGGGTTCAGTGTGGCTGGTGACAGTCGAAGACATTAGGAGGTGAAAGCTTCCTGCCGTCTGCTCCTGCAAGCCCTTGACAACCTCCCCATCCTCAGCACACATGCTCTCCTCTCCTTTTCCTTCAATATTTCTCCGTCTGGTTGGTTGGCAACTTAGAAAGGCAAGCGTGACACCCTGGGAACTCCCGCCTGATCACGTATGTGTACGTCTTCTGCCCCATTGGTCAGGGATAAGACATTGGAGATTGCCTGTATGACTGCAGGTCAGAGGATGAGTGCCAGCAGAACAGCGGGCTTGGGATGGGAGTACAGAGGTGGGGTGTTTTGATCAAGAGTGAAGAGGTAATTATAGTGGTCACAGCAACAGGACAGAGGTCCATGATTTCAGCAGCCCAGCTCCCAGCCCTGACAGCGTGGTGCAGTCCTTGCAGGAAAGGAAGAACGGGGCTTCCTGGGTCGGCAACATGCAGAAAATGATCCCATCCATCTAGGGGTACTGTGTCTTGTGTGTCTGTCTCTCCTGAGCCAAGATCTTAAAATGTATTTTCGTCTATGCCCAGATTTCTTGTAACGGCCTGGCAAGTGGGTCAGAAGCTTCAGATGAAAGCCTCAGGCATTTGATACAGGAGCCGAAGGAGCCACACAGCTGAGCCACAGACACTTAACTAAGTCACTCTGTCTGTTTTGTTCGTGGGTTGTATCTTTATCTTTTCCAGCAATCTCCAGGATGGTCACACTTAACTGGATTTCACCATCGAGGCTGAGTATTGAAGCAGGGTGTCCCAGGACAGACACCAGATAGAAGAGACAGCAGGGTGGCAGGAGAGCAGTAGCTCGGATGAACTAACTAAGTATCTAGAAGCTTCCCTTTCCTTCTCCTGCCTCCCACCTCCTGCCTCCTAACCACTGTCGGGGTCCCTCAGCGCTTCCACATCACCTTACCCTCCCCTCTCTCTGGTGGTTTTGCCAGTCCTGGTGTTTCGTGTATGGCGTAATTAGAGGAGAGATTTGTGAACTCTGCAATTCATTGTTTCCTTTGTTCTAGCAAAAGTATAATTTGGGGATTTGTGTGGTTCGACTCCATACTACAAACGCTGCAGTTCGGTGCTCGTGGTGTAACAGGCCAATTATAGGGGAGCTGTGGAGAAAGTATGCGAGAATTTAACACTGTCTGGTGCAGCTAACCTTTTCCGAAAGAACAACAGACCTGTACCTCTCCAGGTAACAGACATACAAACCAAAGATGCTAGGTTCCACCTGGGCACGTTAACCTCAGACCGAAGCTTGAGCTCCAATCTGGGGTCTAGCTGGGATGTCCTGCTGGACAATTTAGGAGATGCGGAGGCTTAATCTCAGGCTAAATAAATTTCGAAGCCTCCTGGGAGCCTGGTGTTAGGAGGTTTGAGATAAGTATATAAAGCTTTATTTCCTATGTCGAGTAAATGTACACATGTCTCCAGATGGATGCGTGCAGGTATGTTGCGATGCTAAAGCCTAAGTGGTGTAGCTTATATACAAATGTTTAGGTGTGTGATCATCACATTGTTTTTCAAACATGAATGAGAAACTCCAGTATGAGTCCTGTGTTAGGTGTCACTTAGCAGTGTTATCAAACACTGCAATAAACCCTACGGCGAAAACGTAAGAACATTGACAGTGGCGAGTGAAACAGACAAAGGTTTCCAGTTTGGTGGAGGACAAAGGTCTCCGAATATAGTAAAGACAAGAATGGGAGACATGTGGGCGTGTGGGGGGGGAGAAAGAAGTGTCGTGACAGCAAAGGGAGGCGTGCTCCCTCCATCTGTGACTGTTGCCTGGGGCTCGGGAAAGGAAATCTTGGGTGGGGAGGAAGCATGGTGGGTCCGCAAGGCAAGGAAACAGCCTGAATCCAACGGTAGGACCACAGCCCATGGAGGCTGGCAAGGAGGACAACCCCGGGGAACCAGGAGAACAGAGGGGGCATGCTGCAACATGGAAGGAGCTGGAAGGATCGTCTACCCAAAGCTTCAGCTAGGTGCCCACAAGATGGAAAATCTGGCAGTGTGTGGGCAAAGAGGATTGACAACTTCAGAGGTCAACCACTGACTTCTTGTTGCTTCATGTTAATTAAAACTGTTAAGGGCTTCCCTGGTGGCACAGTGGTTGAGAGTCCGCCTGCCGATGCAGCGTCACGGGTTCGTGCCCCGGTCCGGGAAGATCCCACATGCCGCGGAGCGGCTGGGCCCATGAGCCATGGCCGCTGAGCCTGCGCGTCCGGAGCCTGTGCTCCGCAACGGGAGAGGCCACAGCAGTGGCCCGCGTACCGCAAAAAAACAAAACAAACAAACAAAAAAACCCTGTTAATATCACCCAACAGTAAGACTTCCTGTCTCGTATTTCAGATATCTCCCAACAACCCTGAAAGATGAGGGAAAAGGAGCCGGTCAGCTCAGCAGTGGTACACAGGACGAATTACCTAGGGCAATGCATGCATGGCCCCACTGGCAGATGGCTTAGAAAGGACCCTTCCTCCCAGGTTGGTGGTCTGCGGGTGGATGCCTCTGTTTCCAGGGGCTGGCCTCCTGCCCAGCAGATGGGCTGCCTGGGAACTCTCTTTCCTAGCAGGGAGCTACCTAAAGTCAGTGCTAATTCCACTGTGGTATTGACCCTCTCTGCAACCTCGAGCTGGTTTTTAAATTGCTGATTCCAAATTGCTTCTACTGTTCACATATATCTAGGAGTAGTAATGGTATTTTTATAAATTATGGGTGATTTTTAATCAGTTAGCAACCCTGAGACTCTTAGAGGAACTGTTTTTGTTTGGTCTTTTCCTGATTTAAGTCAAATGATCAAAGGGAAAAATGTCTCTGTGCTTTGGTTCCTTGAATTATTAACTAGATAGACCGTAATAAGATGCTTCACTCCCATTCACAGTGGTGGAAAAGAGAGAAAGGTTAAAGGCTATTGGGGTGAGGCTGCTATCAATGGAAAGGTCCATGCATATAAGGAAAAGCAGGGGTTTGAAGAGGAGGTAGGGGCAGGAAGCATGTTATTTGGGTGATAACGCCTGTACTGTTGATATTCAAACTTGCAAAGGAAGCTTATTTTCTCAGATAGAAAATAAGCAGCACCTTCTATTCACATACTGGGCACTTTGGGTGATGATGGTGACAACGATGGTGATGGTGATGATGGTGATAATGATGGTGATGATGATGGTGATGGTGATGATGGTAGCAATTGATATGCAGATACAGGCAGACCTCACTTTATTGTGCTTCGCTTTATTGCATTTTTGTTTTTACAAATCAAAGGTTTGAGGCAACCCTGCATCAAGCAAGTCTGTTAGTGCCATTTTTCTAAGAGCATTTGCTCACTTTGTGTCTCTGTTACATCTTGGTAATTCTCGCAATATTTCAAACGTTTTCATTGTTATTATATCTGGTGATCTGTGATCTTTGATGTCACTACTACAACTCACTGAAGGCTCAGATGATGGTTAACATTTTTTAGCAAGAAAGGGTTTTTTAACTAAGGTACATACATTGTTTCTTTAGACACGATGCTATCACACAGTAGAGTGTAGACATAACTTTTATATGCACTGGGAAGCCAAAAAGTTGTGTGACTCGCTTTGTTGCAGTGATCTGGAACCAAACCCGCAATATCGGAGTCAGCATGCCTATAGTGCTTTACAATCCACAAAGTTATCGCAGGCTTTTTCTCATCACACAACTAGGACACCTATCTGCATAATGCATGGGACACTGAGTCAGGAGGCAGAAAACCTCAGACCCTAGATTTGCTCAGCTACCATATTCAAAGCCAGGTACCAACCAGCACATTTATTTTATTTTTACAGGGAAAACATACCAAAATTTGCATGAGATTTGAGTGCCTAGGGTTCTTGGAATATAATGACTGTGCAAATGGTGTCTGCCCTCAGTAGTGTCACATTTGAGGAGAGGGAAGAATCCCATGTGCCTATCACTCTCCAAGAAGCAAAAGATAAGAAGTGTTAGGAAAAGTGGTCCAGCATTTAAAAGTGAGCTCAGAGGAAGTGAGGTGGCCGGGGGTCATTGAAGAAGGCTTTCTGGAGATGGAATTTGAATTGGTGTTTGGAGGATGGGTTGGATTTCAATAGGAGGTGGGCCAAAGTTATTTTGGGGAGAGAAAATGTCTTGAGCAATGACATAGAAGAGATAAATGTGAACATGTCGAGGGAGTAATGAGTGATCCACTTGGGATACAGCAGAGGACACAGGAAAGAGGGTTCTGAGTTAAAAGACTGAAAAGGTAGGTAACTGGTCCAATTGTGAAGGGTCTTAGAGGCAGAGATGGATACTGTCATCATCTCATTACACAGGTGAGAAAATTGTGACACAGAGAGGACACGGTCATCTTGGTGGTCTCGCTCCAGAAGCCATCCTCTTAGATAGTGCATGACAGGGCTTCTAGTCGGGATGCTCTAAAACCCTCTACATCTTCAGCTTCCCCAGAGTGTGGTGAGGCCTCCCCTCTACCTCACAGGGCAGTGGGATCAACGTCACTTATTGTGCTTTGGGTTGCAAGCAACAGACCCCAACTCAAAGCGATCAAAGGGAAAGGGATGACCTCACAGAACACACGTCCCGAGGTCAGGCAAGAGCCATCGCTGGTCAATGCAGCAGCTGAACAGGGACATCCAGAACATGCTGGTCCCCGCCCCTCTGGCTCCAGCCTGTGGGTCAGCTTCCACCCCCTGCCTACTTACCTCCCGAGCCTCAGCTCAAGTGCCGCCTCTCCAGGGCAGGCTTTCTGACTCCCTCACGCCGTCCCTCCACTTCCAGGGCTCCTGCAGCGCACATGGGTCTCCTCCTCAAAGCAGGGCTGCACTTTCTCTTGTTATGTGACCCTGTCATTAGTGGCAGCCCTTCCTGTTAGACTCCAAGCTCAGTGAGGGAAGGGACTCTGTGCATTTTTTGTTCACTCTCGGGTTCCTAGTTCCTGCCACTCAAACACTTGTCAAGTGAATAAATGATAGCTCTGCCTGGTACCTGGGAACCCAAGGACTACAATAAATATGTAATATGGCAAATTACTAATTTTGATTTATTCTTCCATAATGCCTTCTCCCTGAGGCAAATTACTGTTGCTTTCTGCCCCAAGAGGCACTTTCCTCTTTCTCCTTCCTATGAAACCCACTTCTGTTTTGATAGCCACACAGTACCCTATTCCAGGAGGAGATTCTGCTGATTCTGCCACCCTGGGGTATTTCTCTGGCAACTGCTATAGGCCCGGGAGTGACCCATGTCCTAAGCTGCCCAGACTGAAGGAAAGGACATATTTTTGGAGGTAAACGAGGCTGCCTGTTGGCTCAGCTGATGCTGGTGGTCATTTTGTGGCCAAAGTAGTGCTAGTGGAGGTGGAAGAAAATGGAGAGAAATTTAGTAGGTAAAAATGAACAGGACTGGGTGAAATTTGGGGACATAAGGAGTGAGGGAGAAGGTGGTCTTAAAGACCCCTCATTTTCTGGCTTGGACCACTGGGTGATAGATAAGGGTTCCAATCACTGGCTTGGACCACTAGGTGGATGAATGGAGATTCCAATCACTGGGTTAGAAAATACTGGATAAAAAAAGACTCATCCAGGCCAGATTTTCGTGCACTGCTCCATAATCGAGTCCATAAATTAAAGTAAGTCCTAATTCATCTCCTCCTCTGGTTTGCTTCCGTTGTACCGTGTCTGGCCCCCTGTTGACCTATTTATTACAGATCTCCTTATATCAGACTTATTTACTAATGTTTGCATTTCTTCCTTGGACCAGCCCGAGAGCTTCGAGATCACAGGAGACGTGCATTCCCTCGTGTGTGTGTGTGTGTGTGTTTGTGAGACTGCATTCCGCACAGCAGATGATTGCTTTGTCCACAGTCAGTGGTAGATAAGTATTTGCTTGATTGAGCTGGGCTGTAGCTTTGTGAGGGTCAGACAGCCACGCTTTGGTGGAAGAGCTGCATTCTAACCTTGGAGCTGACAAAACGCCCACCTCATCATCTCCCCTCACTCCTGACTGTGCCTTTAGTTGTTGCGTTTTTGAAGAGTTCATCCTGCAAGCTTCTCCGAAGTGCACATGGACCTTTGCCAGCCTCGGGCTGTTGGCAGGGTGGCTGTGTTTTTGAATGTCCTGGAAGGAAGCTCGCCGCCCTTTTGTCTTTGGAAGGTAGAGGTACAGGCCCCTCCCTGTTCTTATGAGTAAGTTTGCAATTATTTTGGCAGATCTAAAATAATATTTCAAAGGCAGTGGAGAAGCATCTGGGGGACATTACTTATAATTGCTTAATATTATTATCACATTTGCTTACAAGAAAAGAGAGGCAACCTGCCATCAATCAAGGGAGGGCATATTCATAGGCGCGGATCACAGTGCTTGCTTTGGAATGTCATGGCAACCGTCCCACAGTCCGGACTTGATGACTTCCTGCTGCATTCTCGGTCGTAGCTGAGTTGCTTCATTAACTTTACTTTCTTTAACCTCATTTGTAAAAGGAAGCTGGAAAACAGCCCTACACGGGACTTCATGATCCTCTGCTCTGAAAAACTGATGTTACCAAACAAAGTAGAATCTCTCCTTTCTATCCTTCTCCAAATACAGTCTATAATTGTACTCAGAGGCTCATGGGTCCTGCTGTAGCCACCGAGGAAGGACTCACCCAGAGGTGGGGTCTTTTTACAGGTGAGAAAAATGGTATCAGGAAAGGTGCACGCCCAGCAGTGGATAGAGTCCTGTGTGGGGATCAGGCACCCTTGGGTTCAAATCCCGGCTCCATCACTTACTACCTAGTTAGTTACTTACCTCTGCCAGAGCCTCATTTTTCTCCTCTGTGGAATGGGGGATTGTAACACCTGCCTAGGAGCACCTACTGTGAGAATCCCAGATCAAGCAACCATCATGATACCTGGTACAGAGCAAGGGTTTGGTACCTGGGTACTGAAATTATTCTGTCTATAGTCACAAAAGGAGGTGGCGGGAAAGCTGGAACTCAGATTCTCATGTCTCCTGAGTCTGGCCTGATTCGACCACACCCCTCTGCTTGAGTCAGGAGGCCTTGGAGTCGGGGCGCTGACAGTATCTGCTCATAAAGAGTTTCCCTTATTTCGAACCCAGAGACTAGTGCTGTCCAGTTGCAGGGGATCCCGGTGTGGGTGGGTAAGCTTTTGGTCGAATGTTTGCCCTAAGCCCCGCTCTCTATAGCAGTGGGTGGGTAAGCTTTTGGTCGAATGTTTGCCCTAAGCCCCGCTCTCTATAGCATTATACAGAACCCTCTGCATTCTCCTAGGGGACGTGGGGGGAATACGTGGCTGTACAGGGAGTTGCCAATAACATGGCCAGTCCCAGTCTGAAGGACTCGGGGGCTGCCTACACAAAGAAGACGACCAGTCCACCCAGATCCAAGTGACCACTGGGCACAGAGGTGATGACAGCAAGCTACTCAAAGGAGTCACAACGATGGTGGATGTTCACACTTCAACATCAACTCCAAGACACCATAGTAGCCTCTCTCCTAGGACTGGAGCCAAGCACATCAGAGGTCTTGAAGGTTCTGAGAGGTAAACAGGATTTCTAGGAGACAGAAGGCGTTTCTGTTGAAGAAAGGCTGTATGTGGAGTGTGATTAAGAAAACAGGGCCGGACTTCCCTGGTGGCGCAGTGGTCGAGAGTCCGCCTGCCGATGCAGGGGACACGGGTTCGTGCCCCGGTCCGGGAAGATCCCACATGCCGCGGAGCGGATGGGCCCGTGAGCCATGGCCGCTGAGCCTGCGCGTCCGGAGCCTGTGCTCCGCAATGGGAGAGGCCACAACAGTGAGAGGCCCACATACTGCAAAAAAAAAAAGAAAGAAAACAGGCCTAGGGTCCCTTCACAGCCAGAAGGAAAGATGGGAGCCCTGTGGGGTGGCCCTAGACCTGGAGAGGAGCCTGACCCTTCCGGTTTTCTTATGCAGGGAGAGGACAGGGGGCCCTCCAGTCCTGTGCGTTTTGCCTTTGTTTTCACAAAGTTATCCTTCCAGTTGGTAAGAGAAATGGAACTGGAGACAGTTGCTGGAAGGTTAGGCCGGAGACCCAAAGATGGTGGCAAGAAGGAAAACTTCCGGAGCAGAGGTGGAATAGGCGGGGCACCCCGGTAACACGCTGGTGTGAAGCTGCCGGCTCTCAGCCTATGGGGAACGTGACCGCAGAGTCGATCCAGCTGATTGCCCACCTCGGCATGGCGGGGCCAATGAGAGCTTTGATCTGCCTGAAGTCAGGTTTGTGAGTAATTTCGGCAGCAGCTGCCTTTGGGGTCATGCAGTGCTTTATGTCCACTTTCTCATTTAATCGTCGCTACATCCCTATGAAGCAAGGACTTTGATTCCCCTTTAACAAACGGAAACAACGAGGCTTAGAGAGGTTAAGTCATTTGCCTGGGGACAGAGATGGTAGGTAGATGAGCGAGGTTAGAACCCAGCTCTCTCGCCCTCCGATGCACGCACTCGCAGGCTCTAATCGTGTAGCAGTAGAGCCATTCTGTGCCAGGCACACGCTTTCTCTGTGTTAACGTAATGCTGACACCCACCTTGTGAGGTCAGTACTACGGCTAACCTCGTCTCCATTTAACTGATGGGGAAACTGAGGCACCAGGAGGCTAAGTGGTTAGCTCCAGCTTGCACAGCTAGTGGGTGGCAGGGCCGGGGGAGGAGCCAGCTGGAATGGGTCCCACATGCTCTCCGTTAGCTGTGAAGCTAGTGGCTTTCGATGTCTGGTCCCCGGAACCGCAGCACAGACATCGCTCAGAACTTGTTAGAAATGCAGATGCTCAGGCCTTACCCCAGAATCAAGGCCCCCAGCCATCTGGCCCTGCCCACTCACACCTGCAGCTGGTTTCTCTCCAGTTCACAGGTGATGGTAGCTTAAATTCTTGCTCCTAGAAGCGTGGTCTGTGAACAAGCCATGTTCACATCAGCTGAGGGGGCTAGTTAGCACTGCAGGGCTCCACCCAATTCTACTGAATCAGAAGCTGCATTTTAACAAGATCCCCAGGTGATTTATATGCAAGGTAAAGGTTGAGAGGCACTGACCTATAACAGATGAGGTCACTCCCGCAAGACCACCCTCTGATCTTGCTGCTTTGGAGACAAGGAAGAGAGGGGAGCTGGAGGGACAGCAGCCAGGAGACGTGGTCCTTGCCTAGGGTACTTGTGTGCTGTTAAGGTAGCAGTAGCTGCTGTAGCAAGTAAACGAAGTCTCCGTGAATTTACAATAAGTGTTTCTCACTAGTGTAGAATCTAATCAGAGGGGAGGGCTCTGCTCCCAGTAAACTGGAAGTGAAGCCCATTACTTCCTCTAGAACTCCATGGCTACCTCTAAGCGTAAGGGAAGGTGGAAAACGTGGTCAGGCTGTGTGCTCAGGAAGAAGCTTTAGTGAATAGCCAGCAGTCCCCACCCTAGTTCAAAGGGAACTTTTAGCTCTCAACTGTTCGTTTATTCATTCAGTGAATGAATAAATGCATGAATGGTACTGAATAATGAATACGATTTATGTATGCACCGTTCACTCATTTATTGATTCAACAAACGTGTTAATGTCTGGTATATGGAGGGACCTAGAATAACAGGGGAATGGAACCGTTCCTTCTTGCCGAGAACTCAGCATCCAAAGGGGAAGATGAGCAGTCCAGTGACTGGAGACCGTGGACATGAGTAAGCAGGAGTGCTCTGGGAACCCAGAGACTATGGGCACAGGCAGGGATATCAGGGAAGGCTTCCTGGAGGAAGTGACACTGAACTGAGTTTAGACATATGCAAAGATAAACAAGGCAAAGGGTGAAGTCTGAAGACCCAAGAGTGCAGTGCAAGCAGCCTGTGCGGAGTCGTGGAGGAGCTCAGGTTTGGGAAACTGAGATATTGGTCGGCTGGATGATGGTTTTCGGGGAAGGATGAGGGATCTAGAGGAAGACAATTCAGAAGGGCTGAGTGGCCTGTCTCCTGGAAGGTGGGAAAAGGTGTACCTGTGGTGTGGCCCAGGCTGGCAGGAAAAGATGCCAAAGGTTCTGACCACACACTTGCATGTCACTCTCATGCCTAGTCATGTGGAAAACACACACACACACACACACACACACACACACACGAATGAGCTTCCTCCTAAAATGCCCCTTTATAACTCTGCAAGAATGGAGGTGCAAGCTGCTTTAAATTACCCCATATTTTATAGTCCTGGCACAGCTGTCACCTCTCTCACCCTGGGGAACTCATTACTGAAGGAGGGACATGCAGATTTCACCTGTTCCCTTGGTCTTGGGTAGCCCTGGGTTTTCAGAACAGCCAGAAACCATATCTCCACCAAACTGTCAGCCCCAAATATGTCCTTCAGCAGGTCTGTGGGACAGGATACAAAGCTCTGTCTGTCATGATTAGGGAGTGATTAATAACTTAATCAGAACAAAGAGCAGCCCACAGGATGTTACCCCCTCTCACTTGTTGGACTCTAGACCCCCATTAATCACGGGACGTGCCGAATGCGGAAGAGACAGGTTGATTTGAAGCTTAGCGTTGGGGTAGCCTCACCATCGCTCCCTGATCTTCTTGAAAAACGCTGCCAGTACATCACAGCGAACATCACCGTCAGCCTCTCTTCCTCGGTTCCCAGCCTCTATTCCTGATGAACTGCTTGGGCAGAGAAACGTCATTTCTGCACGTCGAGGATGCTTGCTCCATCCCACTTCCTCCCACTCGGGGTCCTCGGAGCTGCTCCACAGCAAATGCACAGGCGAGGAAGCTCCCTGAGGTTCAGCTGCACCCCAGCGACCCCGAGCTCTGCTCTCGCCGCCATGCTGTCTCCCACAGAACGCAGGCTCCTCCCCCCTGGCCTTCTCTTCCTCTCCTAAGGATGCTCCTGAGAGATTCTTCTCCTGCAGCTCTTGGTTCACAGAAGCCTGTAGCCCCGGTGTCTGCAGGGGTGAGAATGAGTCATCCTCCACGTCTGTCACCCCTCTGAACTTGGGCACTCGCCTGGTTTGCCCTGGCGGCTGGCAGGTGACAACCCCTGCATCCCTCAGCCCTGCTCCTAGCCACCTTCCTGGGCTGCACACTCAGGTGGAAACCAATTCCTTCTCCAACAAAAGACTGCTGGGTCAACTGGGAACCTTTGTCCCTCGCTGTAGAAACACATCTGGCTGATTATGAAGGAAGGAAATTGGTTACAAGGGAGACCGCTCAGGAGGTTACAGAATTTCCACGAGAGCCAGAGAATTGCTGGGATTCGGGGTTAGATGGCTCACCCAGTGGCTCCCCTGAGGACACCATCACCTCCACGCCATGCCCAGATGCTGCAGCTCGCACTCCTGGACACCAGACACCCTCACCAGGATGGCTGCCGCCACTGCTGGCCTGAGGCCACACGCCCTCCCACGACTGCTGCCACTGGAGATGCCTCTTGGTGCCCAGGACTCCTTGACGCCAGCCTCTGACTCCAGGTATAAGGCCAATGCCTACGCCCAGGTCCCGTGCCCACACCCTACCTCCAGGGAGGCTGGGAGAACGGGTAAGCCCCAAACAGTTTCAGCTTCCTTGGCAGGAAATCGTCTCTAGGCCACCAAGTCTCATCTGGTGGGCATGCCCCAAACAGGAAGGAGGTTCATTGTTGGCTGCTTCTGGGTCGTGCCCCTGTGGGATGAAGTGACGGTTAAATACATCAACGCTGGGTGGCTCGTAATATTATTTATAACAGGTGGTTAACACCTTCAGACACTGATTTGTGGGTTCACTCTCCACCCTTCCTGCCACTTCCCCAGAGTCTTCGCTTGTAAACATCTGCTGTCTGTCTCCCCACCTAATAAGGGCTTGTCACCTCTGACACGCTGAGTCTTCAGGGGAAGAAGGCCATGGGAGTTTTGCTTCTGTTTGGCTAGTGATAGAGGCCGTTTCATTTAAATTTCTATCTGTAATGTCCCTCCCTTTTTAGTTTGAGGCCAAAAATGGACTCTGTTGCTCTCAAGATCTCCAATTGCTGTGTCTTTAACATTGGCCATGTAGACTACATTCAGGGCCAAGAATTTCAGGGATGCTTGTGAAAATTCAGATTCCAAGGCCCTGGCTCCAGAGATTATGGGGTCTTGGGTGTTTGATAAAACTGGCCCAGAGGTTTGAAGTTTACATTCTTTGGCAATTTCACAGTGTCTCTGGACATCATCATTTCCCAGGTGCTGTACTCACTGCTTGAATATTTAGGGCATCCAACCTCACCCCAGGCTCTAAACAGGCTCACACATCTGTAGCCAAGGAAATACATCGCAGCCGTCCTAGGCTTCCAGGTTATGCTGCGTGTGCTCCCATGAGTCACCAGGATGCTCTGGGAGTGAGTCAAGGTCTCCACTCCATCAGTAGATGCCCCGGTGATGCTATTCACTTTGAGATGGGAGCCAGCTCCCTCCACCCTCCCTTTCCCTGGGACCCGGCCTATCTTGCTTGGAGTTAACTTCAGTAGACCATGTTGGCCTCTTGATGGAGCATCCTTTCCTGGCCCCACTGGGTGAAAAAAAAGAGTGTTCATTGCCTGATGCCTAGGGACACAGGGATCAGTGAAGTAGGCTGCTGAATTCTCAGAGTCTCAGAGACCCAAAGCCATTGTGACCCCCTTGGCAATACAATAATTCCCCATCAGCTTCTAGAAAATAGGACTCCTGCTTCCTTAGATCTAGAGGGCAGTGGCTCTGTTGATAAGGAGGCCAGCTGACTGTCACTTTCACAATGAATGAAGGTTCATCTTTATAGTTAGGGCTACCTCCTTAGCTTAGTAAGGGACTCTCGTTCATTCATTCATTCATTCATTTACTCATTCAGCAAATATGACTTGAGTGACTGCTACCCGTGAGGCCGTGTTCACGCCCTGCCTTGTGATGAACTCAGGCCTTCTCCTGGGTCAGTGGAAAGGAGCTGGTGTGAATCTGGGCCTTGCAAGAAGCAGGCACCAGGTCAAGGTTACACATGCAAAGATTTTATTAGGGGAAATGCCTACATGAAAGGCAATGGGGAAGAGCTGGGAAAAGCTGGGTGAGCCCTCAGAAGGCAATGCAAGTCTGACCTGGAGTGAAGGGGAGAGGGAGTGCTATGATCTGAAGGTTTGTGTCCCCTCCAAATTCATAGGTTTGAAATCCTTACCCCCAAGACGATGGTACTAGGAGGTGGGGCCTTTGGAGGTGCTTAAGTAATGAGGGTGAGGCCCTTCTGGATGGGGTTAGTGCCCTTGTAAGAAAGGCCTCCAGAGAGATCCCTCACTACCTTCTGCCATGTGAAGACATAGCAAAATATCTGTGACCAGAAAAGGGCCCTTAACCAACCATACCAGCACCCTGATCTTGGGCTTTCAGCCTCCCAGACCATGAGACATAAATTTCTGTTGTTTATAAGCCGCCCAGTCTGCGGTGTTTCTTACAGCAGCCCAAACAGACTAAGACAGGTGGAGCAGTTTGGGTGAAAGCATCCCAAACCACTGTGCTTGTACCACTGGGGAGTACTTGAGCCTAAAACTGGCCAACAGATGAGTTCAGTGTCTCCCAGGAATGCAGCTGCCTTAGCGTCTCTGCTGCACTTGGTCGTAGGTGGGGAGCAGCCCTTGGGTGGCGATGCCTCAGGGCCAACACAGAGATGGATTTCAACGCACAGCAGAGGGCTCTGGATCAGTTATGCTCTCTGCTCTAGGAGGTCTGCCAGGCGCATTCCCCTGGTGGCCACAGAGCCATGCTTTTCACCAAAACAGAAAGGAAGCATGAGTGAATTTTGGCATGAAGTCAGAGCTATGGTAAGAGGAAGTTACATCCATCTTCCGAGATGGCTTAGGCTTGCTTGGATGATAACCATTTCCTATCTTCTAAAGACAAGGAGTAATTTATGGTGGCTGACTATAATTTTGCCAGGTGCTGGTCTGAGTTCTCTGTTATTTATGGGAGAAGGGCGGATGGGCAAATGTTATGAGATGGCCCTTTCTTGTTTAAAACCTGCTGTAAATGGGGGTTTTGCATGGTAAGGAAGCTGAGTTCAAGGATTAGCCCCCCAGGGCTCCTTTCTGCTTCAAGATCCTGCAATCAGAAGCCCTCTTTCACCCCTTCTGCCACTTTGTACCTCAGGGCTTCTTTATTTGCAATGTCAGGGCTCAGTAAATCCCAGGATAAGCAAGTATTGCAGTAATTCTCAATATCCTCTTTCAGCTGAGCTAGAAAACACAAGAGGCCTAACACTTAAGTCTGTTCAACCCACCAGTTCCAACGGGTTCAATTTAATCGTAACAGAGGAAGAAACATGCAAAAACCACCCACCAGCGTGCATTCTTCACCTGAATCCGAGGTGAAAAATCAAGCTGTCATGGCAGCTTTTGGGTTTTCCCGACAGATGCTACACACGTTTCCACAGTGAAACATGTTCCTGTTTTCCTGTGTCAGCTCTGGTTCCTAATAGGACAGAGCAACGAGGCAGGGCATGAAATTTTCATAACCAAGCCCTCCATTTACATGCAGGAAAGCTGAGATAGCCTGGGGAGGAAAACAACTATCACGCTGAGATCTGAAGTGTTTCTGAATATTGGTGCTGTTTCCCCGGTGCTTTGAAATTGATGAGCATGGATGACATTTACAAATATTTCTTCATCTTTCACTCAGAGATATTTATTAAGTGTCTATTATGGGCAAGGGGTTTTTTTTGTTTTGTTTTTTTTAGAGATACAGCCAGAGATGCTAATAGAGAAGGAGGTGGGGTTCAGGGGAGTTAAATGGAGTTTTCCATCCATTTCTATGCGTGAGGTAGAGGAGAGTATAATCATATAAGCAATACCTTAGTCTGTGGTAGAAAGACTGTAGGACTAGGAATCATCTGTCTAACTAGGTGAAAGAGTAATTATCTATGATTTTTCTTATGTAATCGGTGATTCCATGAGAACTATGGGATAAGCTACAATTAGCCCAACCACTGATGGGTTGGGACCTTTGCATATGTAACGATCAAGGAATAACCAGATATGCCTGGACCCTCCATGCACTGGGCTATTGCTGTGGCCGCTCACACATGTGGTTACTGTACACCTGCAATGTACCTGGTAAGAACTGAGGTGCTCTAAGTATAAACGACACACTGGATCTCCACAGTGGGGCTGCTCTATAGTGTAGGCTTCTCGGGGACGAGTTCTCCTACCGTACCCTGAGAACACAGCCCAATTCCTGGAATGTACCAAGTGGTCTAAGATGTTTTCCAGGTAGGTGAGAGTATAAGTTCAGCACTTCAGCACTGTTGGTGGTAGGAAGGTGATTGTTTATTGTCTCACTCTGCACCCACTCTTAGTAGCCCATTCACTTTCCTTCCAGTTCTTTCGTACCTTCTGATCAGTCCATTTGGAACTTGCTCTAAGGCATCCAGATGGCCATCACAGGTCCTGAAGCATACCTCCCTGTGCTAATCCTGGCAGCTTAAATGGGGGTTTTGCAAGCTCAGTTAACTACCAGTGGATCTGTGGGGTTCAGAAGCTCTCTGAAGGGGGCTTAACTGTCCATACTCAGATTTCCCTTCATGCTTTTTACCTCTTACATTTTTCCAAACATTTTAGTTGATCCAAAAGAAGTGTGTGGCCATCCTTCCTGTTACCTGATGGTTCTGTGGCCACCATCCCTTCCTGGAACCATTCTTCTGACTGCTCTTTCATCGTCAGGTTTCCATTGGTCCTTTCTTTCTGCTCCTTGTGGGTCTGCCCCTCGTAAACTACAGGCTATAAATGCTTGAGAACTAAAGAAGCAAGAATGGGCTTTTTAGAATTGTGTCTACAAATAAGAATAAATCTGTTTCAAGTGAGGGCTTGAAGAGCCATCCTGTAAATGACATTGACTTTGGAACACAGACTTGCGCTATTTCTGTTGGCTGTTCCGAGGACTTCTGCTCATCACTGGTCCTGAGCAACATTTCAGGTGAGGGGTATTATTAGGGAAGTAAGCTCTGAAAAGTGAAGTTAGGTTGTATCTAGGATGATGGTGTGTTTGGAAAGTTAGAAGCCGGTGGAGTGAGGTTAAGACAGTGTTTGGCCAAAGCATTCAGATCTACCCAACCACACTTCTAGATGACTATTTCTAAGAAAACATATGCACAGAGAACCAAGAACGGTGAAGGTCTATCTCCCTGCTAGCTGGGCTGTGGTCTTCTGCACCACGGTGGAGCTCCAAATGCCGTCAGAGGACTGTCTTACTCAAGCCAGGCTACTGTGAGCGGAGAAGAACCAAAGCAGCCTTTTTTTTTTTTTTTTTCCCAATTGAAGTATAGTTAATTTACAATGTTGTGTTAGTTTCAGGTGAACAGCAAAGTGATTCAGTTGTGTATATATATGTATTCTTTTTCAGTTTCTTTTCCATTATAGGTTATTACAAGATATTGAATATAGTTCCCTGTGCTATGCAGTAGGTCCTTGTTTCTTATCTATTTTATATATAGTAGTTTGTTAATTGGGACCTGTTAATCCCAAGCTCCTAATTTATCCCTCCCCCCACTTTCATCTATGGTAACCATAAGTTTTTTCTCCACGTCTGTGAGTCTATTTCTGTTTCGTAAATGAGTTCATTTGTATCATAGTTTAGATTCCACATATAAGCGATGTCATATGATATTTGTCTTTGTCTGACTTACTTCACTGAGTATGATAATCTCTAGGTCCATCCTTTTGTTGCAAATGGCATTATTTCATTATTTTATGATGGCTGGGTAGTATTCCATTGTATATATGTACCACATCTTCTTTATCCATTCATCTGTTGATGCACATTTATGTTGCAAAGCCGTCTTAAATGATGCTCTCTCAGAGCCCAACCTGTGACCGTGGGTGGCAGACCAGAGCTTGCCCACAGAGAGGAGAACCCAAGGAAAAGAATGAGGGAGAATGGGGAACAGATCTCCCCAAGTCTGGGAGAGCTTGCCCAAGCCACCCTCCCTAAATCTTTTTGGAGCACAGAGAAGGCAAGGGGCAGGGGTGACCTCTCAGAGAAGCCTCAGGGGTGGAGGGGGAGACTAAATTCCAAAGCAAGCCATACCCAAGCATGTTAAGCCTTTGAAAGAGCCAGCCGCTGAGACATAGCCCAGTCCATGCACTGGAGTCTGGCCAGCACACATCAGCTCTCAGTGTCCTTGGAGACAGGATGGGTTGGGGTAGTGTGAGTTGTAGAAGAACAGACCTTCTTGACCCTTGACCCTGGAGGTCAAGAGGTCTGATTTCCAGACTATCCAAGTAGGAAATGTCGTGTTTGCTCCATAATAGAAACCTGAAGAAGGAGAAAAACATACGCATACATATATACACATATACGTACATTTCTAATTAGAGCTTCACTAATTAGTCTTTGATTCGGATAATTGAAGAGATGAACAACAAATGATTTCTGAAAATGGGTTTGTTATTTATAGTTGCCTTTTTTTTCAGAGGAACGTTTTATCCAATAACGGTGATGACAAATGAAATGAAAATCCATTATCTCACAGCATTCTTTGAGCTGGTTTTCCCTTAAAGAATGCAGAGTATAGAGTCACTAAAAAAGCTTTTAAGGATGCATCTGTACTAGACACACCAGCTCCTGTCCCCTACCCGCACCAAGTCATTCAAGCTGGCCTCTTGTGTGTATTTCCCAATTAGCACACACTTAAACAGCCACTATTTAATAGCCCCTTTGTATGTCTCCTTAATTATAATAATTACACCCATTGAGTGAGGATGGAGATGGAAGCATAGAATGGCATGTCCTTTTGAATTTGGAAGAAATAAAGTTTAATCATTACCTTCCCATAATCCTGACCTAAAGCGTGCAGATGGGGAGGTCCCAGGGGAGCTATTGTGAGCTCTTCAGAGCCTTGTTCTTTTGAAATCAATTGAGAGAAAATGCAGAGCTGGCCACATCCAGACCCTGGCAAAGCATTCTTCACAGCTCTGTCTTCCTCTCTCTTCTCTGCACTGATCCATCGCACATACCTGCCAGATTAATCCTCCTAAGATGCCACATTAATCATGTTACTCCTGCTGGCCGATCTTCATCGCTCCTAGTTACACAGAGCGTTAAATTCAAAACCACAGCCCGCTGCTGCAGGCCCTCCCCAGCGGGGCTCACGTTCTCATATCTGATCTTCACCTTCAGGTACCTCCAGGCCGGTCCGCTTCCTTCTGACAAACAACTCTGCTTAACGTTTCAGATAATTCGTGAACTTTCCCAGCACGAAGCATTTGTTCACACTTCCCCAGGCTGTAAGTTTCTTCGCGTTTCACATGCTACCTTCCCTCCTGCAGTAATCACTGAGCACCTACAGTGGGTGAAGACTGTGTGTGAAACACCCTCCTTCCCAGAGCACACAGCACTTAATTCTCTGTCATTAATTTGTCAGTTAGTCATAGAATCCTGTGACAATCTCTTATGCTATTACAGTCCACTGTATTAGTCTATTCTGGCTGCTGTAAGGAAAGACCATAGGCTGTAGGCTTGTGAACAACAGACATTTATTTCTCACAGTTGTGCAGGCTGGAAGTCTAAGATCAAGGTGCTGGCAGATTTGGTGTCTGGTGAGGACCTGCTTCCTGGTTCATAGACGGCCGTCTTCTTGCTGTGTCCTCACATGGTGAGAGGGGCAAGGGAACTCTCTGGGGTCTCTTTTATAAGGGCACTAACCCATTCAAGAGGGCTCCCCCTCCGCAAGCTAATCACCTCCCAGAAGCCCTACTTGGGAGTGAGGATTTAGTATATGATTTTAGGGGGAAGCAAACGTTCAGACTATAGCATATACTATTCATTTTTCACATGTGTTTATCTCATCTCTCAAGGAGATTTCAGGTTTCTCAGTACAGGATCATGCCTTATTCTTTTCAGTACCTGACATAATGCTTTGCCTGAGCTAGGTATGCCCAATACATGTTTCTTCTATGGATGAACCAATTAATGAATGGATTGATTTTATTAAAATTCAGTCTTAATGATGTCTATACTCTGATCTTTCCCACAGTAGCGATCTTTTCCCAACCGTAGCATTTCAAGCTTAGAAATCCCTCCAGGCAAGAGACAGCAATGCTGCCTAAGCACCCCTTTCTTGAAGGGAGGGCTGTGGAGGGGAGAGTGATCCGTGAACTCGACATATGTGCACTTTACAACCATCCAACAAAACCATGAGCCTGATCACAGCTTCCGGTATTAACCCAGCATTCTTTTTTTTAGATGTTGGGGGTAGGAGTTTATTAATTAATGTATTTATTTTTGCTGTGTTGGGTCTTCGTTTCTGTGCGAGGGCTTTCTCTAGTTGTGGCAAGCG
Source organism: Phocoena sinus (assembly GCF_008692025.1). Lineage (NCBI taxonomy): Eukaryota > Metazoa > Chordata > Mammalia > Artiodactyla > Phocoenidae > Phocoena > Phocoena sinus. The sequence continues at coordinate 7,930,642 of NC_045764.1, forward strand.
GGGGCCACTCTTCATCGCGGTGCGCGGGCCTCTATCGCGGCCTCTCTTGTTGCGGAGCACGGGCTCCAGACGCGCAGGCTCAGTAGTTGTGGCTCACGGGCCTAGTTGCTCCGCGGCATGTGGGATCCTCCCAGACCAGGGCCCGAACCCGTGTCCCCTGCAGCAGGCAGATTCTCAACCACTGCGCCACCAGGGAAGCCCCAACCCAGCATTCTTGATGGATCCAAGCCTCAGGGAAACCCAAGGCATAGAGCCCTGTGGTTTTACAAAGCAGAAGTAAATAAGAGTTCAAACATGGCCTGTGCACTTGAAGGACATTACATTGAGTGAAATAAGCCAGTCACAAAAGGACAATTACTGTATGTTCCACTTCTGTGAGTACCTGGAATAGTCACATGCATAGAGACAGAAAGCCGAGTAGTGGTTGCCAGGGGCTGAGGGAGGGGCACGGGGAGTTGTTTAATGGCTACAGAGTTTCCGTTTTGCAAGATGACAAGCGTTCTGGAGATGGTTTGCACATCAATGTGAATGGACTTCCCACCACTGAACTGTACATTTTTAAATGGTTAAAATGGCACATTTTATGTTGGGTGTATTTTATCACAATTTTTTTAAATTTAAATGACCATTAAAAAGAAAATGATAACTGCTCATGAGAGAATTCTTACAAGTGTGTTTGGCAGATTAAAATCATTTCAACAATGGCAAAAAAAATTCTTATTGATTTTCAGCATAACAAAAGGATTCACAGCTATTTCTCAAAAATAAGGGAGAAGTCTGACTGAGGGTAGTTTCAGGTGGCTAGATGGCCCCTTCCCTGGAAGGTCTTCCAATCTTGTCTTTTTAAAAAATAGATACATGTCTCAGTTGTCTAGAATGTGTATTTCTGCATCATCTTCTTGAATCATAAAAAAGGAAGCCTTACAGATCACTCTACAATTTATAAAACTGTTCATTTTCCTGTTTTCAAAGATGAGAATGGCACAGGTGTCTTCAGCACCCCATTTCCATGTTTGATCATGAGCGAGAGGGTGTTTTCTTCTTTCAAATGAATTCTTTCCATTCTTTTTACAAACCAATGTCTTTTTATTTGGTCTTCTAAATTAAACTGAAAGATCTTAGCAGTCTTTTCACGCAATCCCTCTTACACTTACATAGTTGAAAGCAGTGTTTGTGTGTGTATAACTTTGTTTTTAACCATATCCACTTTTGATAAGATTTTCAGTACTCCTGGGGTGAAACATTTAGGAATAGAGGAGAGACCATTTGTAACATGTAGAAATAGTGAAGACTTTTAGACACCTACACGGAGCAGTTCATGGCCACTGTTGACGAATTTTGATACAAGTTTTTCCGGCAGCTTAGACACAAAGGGAAACACATCCAATTATGTGTTTTGTTTTCTACCAGTAGAATATGTTCAAAATTAAGTGGACTTGAATACAGTAATGGGACACCTCCTTTTACTTTCTTTAGAAAATGTATATATAATTCTGTTTACTTTTCCTTCTAACACTAATTTTCCATTTTTTTGGTCAAGTTCTCTCTTTGTAGTTCTTTCCATTTCTCTGTAACTTCCATAACACAGTGAACCAAACTGGACCTTATGCTCTACTGGAGAGCTGACTGGATGAGAATAAATGAATGAGTCTTTCTCAGCCTGTGCAGGGTATAATATCTCACTCATTGCTACAGCCTCCAAGGCTTTTTCTGAGATGCTTTGACTAAGCCAGCATTTTCCCAGCACATGTGTCGATCATGAATGCCAACTCTTCTGGAGGCTGTGAAACTTGAAGTATCTTGCACTTGGTGGGAATGTAAATTGGTGCAGCCACTATGGAAAAGTATGGAGATTCCTCCAAAAGTTAAAAATAGAACTACCATACAATCCAGCAATCCCACTCCTGGGTATATATCCTAAGAAGATGAAATCACTATCTCGAATAGATATCTGCACTCCCATTTTCATTGCAGCATTAATCACAGTAGCCATGACGTGAAACAACCTAAGTGTCCATCAACGGTTGGATGGATGGACAATTATATGTATACATAAATATAATGGGGGCTTCCCTGGTGGCGCAGTGGTTGAGAGTCCGCCTGCCGATGCAGGGGACGCGGGTTCGTGCCCCGGTCCGGGAAGATCCCACATGCCACGGAGCGGCTGGGCCCGTGAGCCATGGCCACTGAGCCTGCGCGTCCGGAGCCTGTGCTCCGCAACGGGAGAGGCCACAACAGTGAGAGGCCCGCGTACCACAAAAAAAACAAAACAAAAACTAAAAGAAAAGGTTGCTGTTTGGAGAGGATTATGTGAGGTGCTTTTGGTTCTCCCTTACAGGAGAGGAGCAGACAGTAGGAGCCGCAGGATTGAGCTGAAGCACATGAAATTGCCATTGACCACGGGCAGCGTTACACGCTCCAGCCTCATCACTCTGAGGCTTGGGACTGGCCCGTGGAGACAAGAGTGGGCAGGAAATGTCTCTCGGCTTTATGCCTCCCTCACCTTTCTGCAGAGGCCAGGGTGTTGTTACAGCACAGACTTGGTGTCGGGGGGCGGGGGAGGGAGGGAGGGAGGAAGATAGGTAGATAGATAGATAGATAGATAGATAGATGGATGGGTGGATCTGGGTGACCTTCCGACAACCATTTCAATAAAAATTCTGACAGTGGGCAGACAAAGTAAGGCACCCCCTTGCAGAGCTCTGCCTTCATTTAGCAATTATGTACTAACTGGAACCTGATATTTGAAAGATGCTAATTATATCAATTAGGTTTACATTCAGCTGTTTATAATTTTAAAAACTAAGGCTTACCAGAGTTACTAACAGTGGCCTAAACAGGATGGATATTTATTGCTCTCTCATGAACAAAACCATCCACAGGTAGTCAATCCAGGACGGGTGTGGAGGCTCTGTGGTCAGCAGGGACCCAGGCTTCTTGAGTTTTTGTGCTCCATCGTCCTTAATATATCACCTCATGCCCCAAAATGGCTGCTTGAGAGAAAAACATCACATCTGTATTCCAGACCGCAGTGAGGCAGAAGGGGGAGAGGCTCTGTCCTCCTGGTTAAGGAGACTGCTATTAACATCCCCCTAGGCAAAGCATAGTCACAGAACATATCTGCCTGAGCATGCACTTGTATACCCTTTTAGGTGGGCTCATTGCTGATCTGATTAAAACGCATGTTTTGTTACATGGAGCAGAGGATAGAAAAGCATGTCAGGGTTGACACCAAAGGCTCTGTTACTTTTTTTTTTTTTTTTTGCGGTACGCGGCCCTCTTACTGTCGTGGCCTCTCCCGTTGCGGAGCACAGGCACGGGACGCACAGGCTCAGCGGCCATGGCTCATGGGCCCAGCCGCTCCCCGGCATGTGGGATCTTCCCGGACCGGGGCACAAACCGTGTCCCCTGCATCGGCAGGCGGACTCTCACCCACTGTGCCACCAGGGAAGCCCCCGACTATTTTTTAAACACTCCTGATTTTTTATAGGCTGGGTTTAGAATTTCAGAGAAAAAAAAGCTTCAGGAAGTAGCTGTGACAAGTTGCCCTGCGTGAAACCTCCCGTGCATATAATCACTGCACCAGATATAATTGGGAGCTAATTTCATATTTCCTGGATATCATATTGGAAAATTGAGCTGTCAGATCTATTTAAGGGCTACATGCCAAATGAGAACACCCAAGTCCTGCTCTTTTCAAGCGTACATTTCTGCAAGACCTTTATTTTCTCCCCTCAAGACAACAATAACATTGTACGAGGAGCCAAATCCATCTAATTGAGGAAGCTTTTGAAGTTCAGATATTTGCTGTATATAAAGTGTAGAAAACTTACAGGAGACAATATATAGCTGAGGGAAATCTCTGAAGTATCTTTTCCCATGTAAAGTCCCTTATGTTTCAAAGCTTTTAAAATTGTGGATTGTAATACAGAGGGCTGATGTCTTATGCATTATGTGAGGTTTAGCTGGGTCTTGATAATCCATGGTCGGGTTGCCCCGCCACACCTGTGTCATCACAAGCTTGGTGAATAAGAGATAAGCAGGGCATTATTCAGTCTGTCTCTTGAGAGAGGTTAAGCTACATGCTGTGAATGTATATTGCTGAAGCCTTACTGCTGGTGTGGGACTGTAGGGACTGTCAGTTATCAAAGAATCTTCCAGTCACTGGACAACCCCATCTGCATTCTCTTCCCGTAGCTTCTTCTGAACTCTTTTGCATCTTGTGTTTTTTTCAGAATATGCTTAACTGAGAGGAAATCTGCATCTTCTACGCCCTAAAAGTGCGGTAGTCCACAGGTTGGCCTGAAATCCAGTGAAAGCAGCTTGATTTTCTCACTTGGTTTCTAGAAATGGTTGAGAGATGATGGTCCTTAAACATCTGGTGGGAGATATGCTTAAAATTAGATGCGACGACCTTGACAGGAAATGCAGAAATGAAGGGGGTGGGGGAGGAAGGGAAGGAAGAGAGTGTAGTTCTGGGATTTGCTCCGTGAGTGCTTTGTGGGCATTACTCACGAAGAGAGACGTGTTGTGTTGTGTTGTGTTGTGTTGTGTTGTGTTAGCATGGAGGCCAGGCTCAACGCTGGAAGGCAGAAGTTCTCAAGCACAAAGATGGCGGCCACACAGACCAGATCCAAATATGAGTAGGACGTGAAGCGGGTAGAATGGATATTGGTTTCCTCTTCGTCTCCTTGTGTTGTGTTTGCTCTTCACCTGACGTTCCTTTCTACTTTGATTCCCAGCGTCAGTTTTTTCCTCTCTTCTCTTGCCTCAAAAGAGTCTGTTACAACTAATTTACACCTAAATTATTATAAAGTATAATGAATTCCATTGGAATTTCAGCCAATGATGAGTATCTGAGAAAGGATCTTTTGAGCAGCAGATCACAAAGGCCTTTTTTACCTATTCGTAAGCCTATCTGTGTGCCAGGTAACTTCCTTTTATCATAGATTTGTCTTTTTTCATTGATTTTATTTATTTACTTTTAAGTGAAGTAGAGTTAATTTACAATGTTATGTTAGTTTCAGGTATATAGCAAAGTGATTCTGTTTTATATATATATATTCTTTTTCAGATTCTTTTCCCTTGTAGGTTATTAGAAAATATTGAGTATAGGTCCCTGTGCTATACAGTAGGTCCTTTTTGGTTATCTATTTTATATATCAGCAAGTAACTCTTGTCAGAAAACAGCCTGGGAAGTGTCTTAGCAGAGTCAACTCTATAGATTGCAAGTCAGTTCCACTAGTTTCATTGCCCCCAGTGTAGTACAGGAAGTTCTAGGTGATCCTGTAATCTTCATGAGATATAGAATTGACAAAAGGATTACAAAGTCACGGGTGAGAAGCTATCTAACTTCACTGAGCTATCACCTAGCCCAGAGGTTTATCAAACTTTTTGGTCTTAAGTGAAATATTTTTAAGTAGAAACAGTATGGGATTCTTAACATGTAAAACATTGAATGGATAAAGCAGAGCTGTTTTGGGGTAAACCTGGATGGGCATCAGGAAAGAAGGATGGGTGAGGGGGAGAGAAAGCCAGAGGCTCTTGCAGGGACCTCTGGGGTTTGGAGCCTAGAGTCTAAACATCATGGCACCATCTAACCCACACGTCGCAAAGATGCAGAAACCTGAGTTCTGAGATGCTAAAAGACTTGCTCACAGAGTTACACAGCCAGGAGGGGCCGAGTTAAACCAGACCCAACACTCTAAACTTCTAGTTCAGAGGTTTCCCATAACAGTGAGCAAATGACTGATTTTCCCTCCAATGTTTATTTTTTCCAATTATTTGAAAACCTAGAAAGTGTAGGGAGTGTAAGGGAAAAAATGAAATCCACCTAAAATCCCATCAGTCAAAAAAATGTACGTGCTATATTTCCAGTATAATCTTAACTTCAACAATCTTAGACAGATTTGACTTTTCTCAGGTTGATTCAGATGTGTGGTTGATTCTGAGACCCAGTGAATATGGAGAATCAAACGTCCCAGGCCCTAGATCGTAACTGTGTATGGAAAGATTGAGCTGTTTCATTTATTCAGATTTTTAGGAAGGAGACATCTATGGTGGAATAGTCTTTCTGAAATTGTTCTTCCTAGGGACTTCCCTGGCGGTCCAGTGGTTAAGACTTCTCCTTCCAATGCAGGGGGTGCAGGTTTGATCCCTGGTCGGGGAGCTAAGATCCCACATGCCTGGGGCCAAGAAACCAAAACATAAAACAGAAGCAATATTGTAACAAATTCAATAAAGACTTTAAAAATGGTCCACATCAAAAAAAGAAAAGAAAGAAAAGAAATTGTCCTAAAACCTCCCTAACTAGTTATCCCAGCACCCAAACCCAACCTATCCTTGCTGAGAATGATAGACTAATTTTAAAATATTTGCATGAGGGCATTTTTTCTAGGCGTTGTTCCCAAGTGTCTGAGTTATATCAAGCTCTGGCTGCAGCTGAATGTTTCAAGTGAATTCTTTGAAGCTCCAGCACACATGCTACTTCAAAGAAAAAAGCGATAGGAAAGGAAATGCTTCTTTTACCACATGCGTTTTAAGTGATTTTAAATTCATGAGTTCAGGTGAATCACAATGAGAGTGGAAATGAAGATGACATAAATCGTAGGGCATCCCACGTGGAGCAACTGGCTTTGCGGGCTGATTGTAAAACAAGGACGGGCTGAGCCAGAAAAATGCGGCACATTTGGGGTAATAAAACCAGAGATCTGCGCTCCACCTGAGCGTTTGCATAAATGTCAGAACAGGGAATGAGGGGAGAGTCGGTCAGTGGAAGAGGGAGAGCGGGGGATGCTGCTTACCGAATGCCAGGTTGCCTTGGTTCAAATCAGGCTCTGTCACTGAAACTTATTTAATCTCTCTGACCATTGACATCCCCATCTATAAAGAGGGGAACTAAAAGTGGTACCGATCTTTTAAGATTTAATAAGCCAATATACATACCTCATGTAAAGCAGAGTCTGATATATCATGTTCAATGAATATTAGCTATTTTGATTATAATTATTATGCAACTTTCTGATTTTTACCCTCTTTCACCTCCCATCTCTCTTGTAACTCTGCCCTGGAAATTTAGACTAGAATGACTATTTTCCTAGATGCATCTGGAAGACCAAAAGAAAGATGAACCATAGTTATGGGTTTGGAGCTTAAGCCAAAAGTAAGGCCTGAATGTGACAGTGACGGAGTGTGAGGTCAATTACGTAGAGTGAGCCCTATATGCCTGGGCACCCCCTGAGACACAGACGGAAGAGAGGGCACAGAATTTCCTGAGGCAGATAAAATTAGCTTCCATTTACTGAATGCTTTGTGCTGGGCACTATGCTAAGGGGAATGTATCTCTTCTTCCCTTTGATGCTCTCAGCACTGCATGCTTTCAGATGAATCAGATAAGGGTTGCAAAGTCACCACAACCAGCCCAAGGTCACACAGCTGGTAGGTGGCAGAGCTGGGATTCCAGTTGAAGTCCAGTCAACCCCAAAGCTCATAATCATGCCCACTGTGCCATACTGCCCGCCAGAAGGCAAGCCAGACTGGGGCCGTAGCATGAACCAAAGTCTTGGTCCTTTTAACACTGAACAGTGGGGTTCGCGTGACTATGAGGCATATAAAAAGGACATGAGGCTGGATCATGGGCCCTTAAGTGCCATATTCAGAAGTATTTTCTTTATCAGTCAAGTGAAAGGAGTCACTGAGAGCTTTGGATATTGGAGAGAATCATCTGACTTGCATCTTAAGAACATGAACTCTACTGGCAACTTATGGGGATGGATTTGTTGGAGAAGAGACAGGAGTCAGGGTGGCCAGTTTGAAGACTGTGACAATAGTCCACTGAGAGCTTCCTAGGCTAGGAAAATGGGAATAGAAAAGAAATTGTATATATATATTTAAATAAAGATCTAAGACATCATCTAACCATAAGTGTAACAATTAAGGACACTGACTCTGGAACCCAGTAGAGTCCAAAGTCTGAATCTCAGTTCTGTCACATATTAATTGTTTAACCTTAGACAGTCAACTTCCTCCTTTGTAAGACAGAGAAAATGTTTGTCTTACTTAGTTACAGCTGCTATAACAAAATTACCATAGACTGGGGTGGGGCGTTTTATAAACATCAGACATTTATTTTCCTACAGTTCTGGAGGCTGGAAGTTCAAGATCAAGGTGCAATATGACTGGGTTTCGGTGAGAGCCCTCTTCGGGTTATAACTGCCAGCTTTCTCGTTTGTAACCTCACGTGGCAGAAAGAGGGCATGAGAACTCTCTGGGGTCCCTTTTATAAGGGCCCTAATCCCATTCATGAGGGCTCCACCCTCATGACCTAATCTCCTCCCAAATGTCCTCCCTCCTACTACCATCACACTGGGGATTAGGATCTCAACATATGAATTTTCTGAGTACACACAAGCTTTCAGTCCACTGCAGTGATGTTATTTTAAAGGGTATTATGAAAATTAGGATCTCACAAGATGAATCACTTAAAAACAATTATAATGCAGTTGCCTAGCACATGGTAGTGCTCAAAAATAATAGCTACTTTATATCATTATAATAATCATTAATATTCCTTACTGCCTTAGTCCTTCCTATCAACCAGAGAACAAAAGTCTGCAGAGAAACAAATTAATGAATTTTAAAAAATTTCATTATGACCTCATTTAAACAATCTAAATTTTTCGAAAATTATATTTCTCATGTTTCCTTCGGACCAGTAGGGTTGAGAATCTGTGGTGTGTAGCATGGTGTCTTCCACAAATAGACATTTGTTGTTGTTGTTCTTTAGTGAGTGAATAAAACGCAGTCCATCTAAACAAGCCGTCTTGTTAACGCCCCCCGTTGGATGGGTGGGGAATTATGCGTTGCTGTCGTGTTTCTTTTTCATTGCCTTTTTGCCTCAGACCCCCCTGGGTCCCCAACTCCTGGACAGCAGAGTCCAGGTTGGCCTGACTCTTTTCATGGCCAAGCAGAGTGAACCCCAGGCAAAATTAGTTGCTTAAAATTTGCTTTGTCTCTGTGAATTATCTGTTGTAAATTAGGAGGGAAATAGCTAATAACTAAAAACGTATATATTTTCAAAGTTGGGTTAAGGAGTCATTTTTTTGCAGAGTTGCCTACATTTCTGTGAAGTCAACTCCCTATATCTAGGGGGATTTGGGAATCACAGAATCTCCAAATTGTTGCCAGGGAAAGTACTAATTAAGAATGCTTGGCATTATTTTTTTCCCAAGAACAGGATGGTGACGGTTATTTTTACAACCTCTCTGTTGGCACAGATGATCCAAATTCATAGCATACTGGAGTGTTCTAGTTTTTCATTTTTACTCCTCAAATCTTCATGTTGTTCCACTGGTTTTATTGACCCTCGGAGAGCGAGTCCCCTGTCAGTCTCACATTGGTTCCCTTTGGACTTGCCCTGGGGTGGGGACACCAACCTCTGGATGAAGCACAGTGTAATTAAACTCTGGAGAAGTTGGACGTTGTTTGGAAAGCATGTTAGCTGTGCTTACTTATATGCCACATCATCGTATATGGGCTAACACCTTTACATGTGGTCTTTGTTTCGTTCCTTCGTATTGTATAAGGAGTTGATCCACCATGTAAGGTAGGAACAATGATTCTGGAGAAATGGATCCAGTGAACAGCACTGGCGCACTGGCTGCACAGTGCTAAAGTTGAGATGACGTTTAGAAGTACATACGTAAAATAATTCAAACCGAGTGATCCCCTGCGATATGCTTAGACTCTTTATGCATTGCTCTATTAATAGCTCAGGTCCGCAAGGATAGAGCAAGCATTTGAATTCAATTGACAACTGTAAATTACAATACAGATAGCATCAAATCAGTGAATGACCCAGTGCTAAAATATCGATAATAGTATCACCATTTTTGCAACGTGGCAAATCTGTTCTGAGTGTGAAAATGATGTCTAGCAGGAAACACACACAGTTACAGAGTCTTTTAACATGGAACTAGTTACTCTGGAGGATACTTGGGGGAGAGATGTCATGAGTTGAATGGTCCATGATCTCTTGAGTGAAAAAAAACAAATCTTAGAGTTTCATTTTGGTCTCATTTCATTATTAAAATCAGTGGATTCTTTTTTCTTTAGTTTCTGAGCCAAACGGTCCTCACCATTTCCTTAATGATCAGAGTCATTAAACTCACCCTTCAGAGACAATGTACAATAAGACAATAAGAGACTGGATGTCATCAGTTTCTTAGTGTTCACGTAGCGTATACACACACACGCACGCGCATGCACTCACACACCTATACTACCATGTACGTGTGTGCACGTGTGCATACACACACACTCCAATGGCAAGAGCCACTGCACATCTTATTTGCACACGTATCTTTACCTGAACCTGAGCAATCCACGTCTCCAGCATGTTCACAGAACCTGGGCAGGCCTGAGAATCTGGTCAGGGCTGAGGGCTCTCACGATCCCGATAGAGAGAGAGGTAAGGTGGATTCTGAAGCAGATGGAGAAGATCGAGCCACACAGCAGCGCTCACAGAGTCAGTACCCCGCGGCCACCTCCCTCCCGCAGTTCTGTGTGTGGAGTGATGGAGGAGCAACATCCTTTCGGTGCCCGGTGACCCTGGAAGTGAGCAGCAGAGTTACCCTGGCCCGCTCTGGATTTGGGAGGTTGCAGCCTTCGTCTTCACGCTGCAGGGAGATTGGCAAAGGCAGCCGGGGCTTAGGAAAGCTGCACAGTATTGCATTTCCGTTCTGATTACATTTCCCTCACTTCTGTGATCGTCCCGTTACCGTAGTTTTCATGCCTCCGATGCACAAACTCTGGAGCTTCGGCACCAGCTGCTTCATTCTAAACACTTTTTTCCTCTACCGAGCGCTTAGCATCTGTATCTTGGGCCATGCGACATGTGGCCCTGCCTTTGGGGTCAACCAAGGGGCAGGCAAAGGAACAGACTGATTCTGTCCAGCCGGGCTGTCCTGATCAGCAGCCCCATGCTGTCACGAACTGCTGACCTCAACCTGCTCTTTCCAGAAGGCTCCACCGGACAGTGGCTTCATCTATGTGCTCTGCTCCAGTGGCTTGAATTTCATTATCTCCTCCGTGGCCCTTTTGGCAAGAGCTTCTACCTTCCCGCTCTGAGCACCTGTTAAAGCTATTTGCCTTTTTTTTTTTTTTTTTTTTTTTTTTGTCTATAAGTTGAGCTTTATTTTGAGTTCACATGATCCCCAAGGCAGCTTTTTTTTTTTTTTTTTTTTGTGGTACGCGGGCCTCTCACTGTTGTGGCCTCTCCCACTTCGGAGCACAGGCTCCGGGCGCGCAGGCTCAGCGGCCATGGCTCACGGGCCCAGCCACTCCGTGGCATGTGGGATCTTCCCAGACCGGGGCATGAACCCGTGTCCCCTGAATCGGCAGGCAGACTCTCAACCACTGCGCCACCTGGGAAGCCCAACTTTTTTTTTTTTTTAACATCTGTATTGGAGTATAATTGCTTTACAATGGTATGTTAGTTTCTGCTGTATAACAAAGTGAATCAGTTATACATATATCCCCATATCTCTTCCCTCTTGGCGTCTCCCTTCCTCCCACCCTCCATATCCCACCTCTCTAGGTGGTCTATTTGCCTTTTAAAAAGCATTTCCTTTCCAGCTCTGGTTTCTTTTCCAAGTAAATTCACTAGGTGGCAGCGAGCAGTGAGGGAAAGAAGGCTGCTTTTGAAAGGGTTTCCAGGGCAAGTGCGGCTGAACAGTCTAGGATATCTATGAGCCATGGGCTCCGACATCAATTACAAGTAGAGACCAGCGTGCACTTTTAAGGGAACACCTCGTATTTTACTAAATGATGAAATGCAAGATTCATTGTCAGACCTCCTCTTAGCTCTCTGCTAATTTCTGTTCAGGTTGTATTCTTAATATTGTTGAAACTGACAGCATTTATTCATCACCTATAAACGTATTACCTTTCCAGAAATCAGTGATTACAAGCAGGTCCTCCTCATGCAGTCAAAACTTCCATTTGTGTGTGTGTGTGTGTGAAGGTGTGCGTGCTTTCTTTAGAGGGCAGGAGAGTCTCACGATTCCTTGGAAGATTTAGGTGGTGCTGTCCTTTGATTAATTTCTCTACGCTAACCATCACCTCCCTTGTACCCTATTAGATTTAGGCTCACAGTTTTTGCAGCAGCTAAAGCCTGGAATCTTATATTGCCTCTGCCTTGGGAAGACTGTAAAACTTCAAGTTTAGGAAAGGACACTAAAATCTTAGTGCCTATGCTCTCAATTAGTTTATTGATATGCTGCCTGGTTTTTAACCTAAATGCACTGTGTTAAGAGGGGAAGAAAACAGTTATAAATCAACCAGAAAGGCAGTTTCCATAAACTACTTAGTCTTGCCTGTGGCCGGAGAGGTTGACCTCACTGGGATCAGGAGTGCAGACACTGTCGTGTCACAGCCTTTGCACCCCCTGGTCTTTACCCACGGCCCTACCCTGGCCCTAGCCTGGGGAACTTAACAGAAGTGAGGCGGGAAGCTCTGTTTCTAGCCAAACATTCTTGGACCAACAGCATCGTTGCAATCAGCCGTGTTGCTGCTGTAACCCTGATCTCAGAGTCCAGCTCTCATGACTAGGCTTCTCCCAACTTCTAGATCCTTCTCTGCATCCAGGTCTCTGCCCTGGTCTTGGTAACCAGTCCACTCCCTCTATTCCTGCCTTGCTCTCGCCAGACACCTTCCAAGGCTTTTACATGTGAGCCTGGTCTCAGGACCCCACTGTCTGATGCAGACCGTCCCCCACCTCCAGTGCGGAGAGCTGAGTAGTCACCTAATCACTGTCTTCCTGGGTCAGGTGTCCACACCAGCAAGTGCAGCACAGAGCAGACATGAGGAACCTTCCTGGCTTGGGGTGTGAAGCCCTGGACCACTCACATTCTGCCTGATTAACTTGCTGTAAGAGAGATGAATGTGTCAGGAGTGTAAAATCACCCCGGCCTTGGGTTTAATCGCACAGGTCATCAGGAGATCCTGAGGGGGCACTGGGCTGAAAGTAAGCCATCCCTTGCTAAGGCGACAAAGTTGACTGAGGTCAAGTTTCGATATGTAGTGGACAGTTATATGACAGTATGACAGTGGACCTTCTAGGAAAGCTGTGCTTGGGATACTTTGTTAATTATCTTCTAAGTGAGTCGCGTGAGTTGTTAATAACACCGGCAATTCCAGTTGGGGACTTAAAGATACACATAATAAATCTTAGTGATGTACTAGCTGGATACACATAGTAAATCTTAGTGATGTACTAGCTGGAAAGTAAATAAGTAAAGCCAAGCTCCTCTCTGGTGCTCCCATTGGAATGAGGCAAGCATGATAGAAAGATACACTCATAGGGAAACTAAGATTGGAAAAATCAGTTCTGTCAGTTCTTAGAAAAAAGAAATCGTTACGCACATGGTGCAGTTTTGCCATGCAGCTCTTTTCTCTTGCAGTTACGGGAGTGTTTTGTTTTGGTTTGTTTTGAGTGCTGTGTGGAGCTACCTTGTCTACCGTGTACATATACATATATATACACGCACATCACCTGATTGCTTTTTAATGCATTTTTAAAAGATCAGATGACTTACTTAAGAAGTTAAGTATACAAGGAAATCCCTTTTAGGAGTCTGAACGTTCTTTCTCGCAGCCTCCTGCATGCCTTATAGTGCTAAGAGGTTTGGTGTCATTTCGTGGTTTGCTGGTCTACACTGTCAGGATTCAAGGGCGGTGACTTCAGTGTTGGTTTGGGTGCTTAATCTGGGTGCTTCTCTTTAACGAGAACTGAAGCTCAAGAATTTATACCAGTGACAAAAAGATGTATTGCAAAGTCCTGAACCCATGATAACAAAGTACCCCTGATGCAGTTCGTAAAGTTAGAGGGACTTCCCTGGTGGTCCAGTTAAGACTCCGCGCTTCCAATGCAGGGGGAACAGGTTCGATCCCCGGTCAGGGAACTAAGATCCCATATGCCGTGTGGCGTAGCCAAAAAAAAAATTTTTTTAAGTTAGAAATAGAGAAAGAATTACAAATAGTACCCAGGCCCCGTTGCAGTCTGGTTCCCTCCTCCTTGGCCAACTGATAAAGGCTTTAGCACAGAGGGGCTGGCTGGGGCGATGCATGCTGATTTGAGCCCGGATGCCGGTCTCCTTGCCCCGATTCTGCATATCCTGCCCCTGCCTAGTGCGCGTCCCTGCAAGGTGGCCCCTTCCTGGTGTGATGACCGCTATCGTGCAGATTGTAGAGTGTCTTTGGGCTCTCTCACTGCAGCTCTCCAGCGTGCAGTGCAAAATGCCCCACTCACGCTTGTAGTACTCTCGCTACTTCCCTTCCTGTTTCCAGTTCCCATCTGTCAGATCTGGGCAGCGCAGAGCTATGAGAGGATTAACTTTTGTGCACTCTGTGAATGTACCAAATATTCTCTCCTGTGTGGTGAGGAATGCACAGCTCTCCAGGATTTCAGAGAAGAGTAAGAATATCTTCTAAACCGAATGCTACCTTGAAGTCCCGACTCCTGTTACTCAGAAAGCTTTTCCTTTACAGTTATTTCTAGGTCCCTGCTATAAATATCCTCCCAGCAGCCATCTGCCCCCGCGGCAGAGTTTTACAATTTTATGCTGGCTGTTTGGGTTACACAATTACAGGACCGCCAGCCATTCTAGAGCCATTTCAACTATTCCTCTCTCTCTCTCTCCTAGAGAATATCGTCCCTGCTCTGTTAGGAGAGGGCAAGATTTATTTTTGTTGCCTGAAAAATCCGTGCAGTTTATACAAAGCAATCAGCAGGTGGTCAGCTCATGTGGTTTAATCCATGAACTCACGAAGAGGAGGGAGGAAACGAAACAAGGTCTGGAAATTATCTCAACATCTGGGCTGTGAGCTTCTGCCCTGTGGTGCTAGGCCAGGCCCCTCCAATCAATCCAAACCGTGGGTGAGGGCATCTCTCAATGGGGCAGGGAGAGGTTTTTCCCACAAGAAAAATTTCCAGTAAAACTAGAGCTTTCTTTTTTTTTTTTTTAAAAAAGCTTGAGAGGGTATCCTGTTTTACAATTCACAACAAATAAGGTGTTTTGAGGCCAAGACCCTAAAGAGATAAACCACCGCAAAAGCAGCCACTGAAAGGGGCATGTTTGGAAACTTCCTGAAAACATAGAATGGGCTGGCCCTGTTCCCAGTGGGCTGCGTGAAAGGTGGGGGAACGGGTCTTTGTTTTCCCTGTAACAGGTGACAGTTCAGAGTTGGACCAGCCCATATCCTCTCTGGGAACCGTGCTGATACGTGCACGCAGGGGCTGCTTGGCCGGGTCCCTGGAGGGAAAGAATGGATCATGGGTGGGAAGTAAGCCAAGGGCAGCCACACCATTCACTGTGCTCTCCCCGTGGAAACAACTTCCAGGGACCCCTCGCCAGGGGCTGGTGGGAACATAGGTAAAGTCAGGAGTAGGCTTTGTGACTGGTAAAATCAGCTGGGAAAGTAAATGGACTCCAAGCGCTGGGGACATTCCAGGAAAGAGGCTTTGAAGTGGCGGTGACCAGAAGTTGGCTGAAAAAGCCCCACTGGCTCCCTCATAAATGAGGGCTCATCTTACAGGCCTTTCCCGACACCTCCAACCGCTGCCCCCCAACCCTTGCTTCTCTCCTCTTTCCAGACAGGCCGACAGTTGCTGGGTCATGGTGGTGGCAGAGCTAGGGATCTCCTGGAGTCAGAAAGAAGAACAAGAATGAGTCCGCTCCACGTTTCTTTACGCTGTGGTGGTCACCCATAATTCTAAGAAAACATATAGTATATAAATAAAATCTCCGGGAGACATACGCACGAAACATCATCAGGGTAGGCTTTCTTGGCAACATTAAACTATACTCTAGTCAAGGAGGGCCACAAACTTTGCCCCAAAAATGACCCTGAAAAAAATGGTAAATCCATGAAATCAATGTTGGAAACAGCCTTTGAGCTGAGATGAGGGAATTTATGATAAAATACTTTTTAATCAAACTTGATTATCCCACGTTCTATCGATGGGAAATAGACCTATCTCACTTACAGAAGGTAAGATGTAAATCATAACAAAGTACATTAGTACATTATGGAGAATTTTTTAGCATAAGTACTTTCTAACCTTTGTTTAGAATACATGAACATGGATTCAAATCTTTTATATTGGCAGACTTGGTGTTCATATTAGTGAATTTGAGCCACTGTCAGAAGCTGAATTATCCAAGATTAATCAAATGTTCAGTCTACTAAAGCTGAAAAGCAGGCTGGTACATTTGAAAGATTTTTTGTCAGAATGGTGGAAACCAAACTGAGATTTTCGTTTAGACTTAGTTAAATAGTAATTAAATTTAATCAGTATATCCCATTCTCCAGCCTACCTAATTAGTTTTACTTCTTTGGCGATAAATAGAAATGTATGTCATTTCCATTTATTTTACACTCGTAACTGACTACAGAAATATATATCTAAGGCGGAAGCACATGCCTTTATATATATGCTGGAGGGTTCTTGAAAGACCGAGGCACAAAAGGCTTACTGCCAATCCCATTAAAGTTGAAGGCAGAGGATTTTGCATAAGAAGAGAAAAATTGGTCGCAGTGCTCCTCAAAATGATCCACTGCACGCCTGCTGCCGTCCAAAAGGGTGCTGATACTCAAAGCTGCGAAATGAATGCATGATTCCTGCCGCTGAGATGAGCAGTTAATGCGCTTCCCTCCAAGTTCATGAGTCACATTTGGGACCGGGCGATGGTCCATCCCCCAAATCGTGACTACACCAATTTCACAGAGAGGAGGTTTCAACAGAACAGTGAGCACGTATGAATAGCTAGGACGACTGCAGCAGCCCACAGGCCTCCTCTCTGAGCTCCACAGGCCGAGCTCTCACTGGCGTGTCGCGGTACCCAACGTGTGAGGCAGGCAGCCTCTTTGCCCGGCATCCCCAAGGGCACTGAGTTGAAAGGCAAGCTCTCTGGATATGAGATTCTGAGACCTGTTTAATCTCTCTGCGGCAGAAAGAATTTTTGATAAGGGGGAATGTTCCCTGCAAACTGTCAGAGCCTCACCCAGGCGTTGTCAAGCCACAGCACCAAGACTGGTGATTGGAGAAAATAAGAATGCCTGAAAGCTACCCTTAGGTTAGTACTTGCTGGAACCCACACGAGGGGCTGTGTCCTTTATAGACACCATCTCGTGTAAACCCACAACCCTGGCGGGGGTGGGGGTGGAGATTCACATCAACATTTACAGTTGAGAAAACTGGGACTTAGAGGGAATAACCCCCCCCCCCCAGCAAATAGGAGTTAGGATTCAGCCACTTCTTGCCGCTTCTAGTATCCAGGCACTGTCCTGTAATGGCACAGGGCAGCCTACCTTGCAAGGCTTTCAGAGCACGGGAGGAAAACTTCTTGATTTACAAACAGAAGGAAGAGTGATTCCCTTAGTAAAAATTAGGAGAATTTATTCTGGCATTTAGCAAGGAGGTGTTTCGAAATGGACCTAAGATTTTGTTTTTATTCAGGTATGGTAAGGCCAACAGGGCAGGAGATAATTGCCATGGAAAAGAAATTGTTACTCAGAGTTCCCAAGGGGAGGGGGCATGGCGTGCCACACAGGGTCACGCGGGGAAGCACCAGGGTCGTCGGGAGGCAGAAGGAGCAAGGGAAAGGCATGCGTAAAAGCCTTTATTGTGGTTTTCCAGGGGAAAGAATGGGCGAGGATAGGTGAGCAGCTGGGCAGGCTTACAACTGAATACTTTGATTAACGTTGGCAGACTCTGGGATAGAGACTTGGTCTCTAGCTGTCCTGTATCTGGGCCTGGGGTGAGTTAGGGCAGGGGGATACCGTCCCCTGCAGGAGGCTGACTAAAGGAGGTAGGTCGGGGTATGGACCCGGAATTGGTTGGTTTGCATACCAAGGTGTGTTGGCAGGCAAAGTGTTTGCTGCCTCTAGGAATTACAGGAGCCCCACCCCTTACCCCGTTCATGGTTTTGCTTTCCATGGTTTCAGTTGCCTACCGTCAACCTTGGTCCAGAAATATTAAATGGAAAATTCCAGAGATACATAATCTGTAAGTTTTAAGTTTCGAGCCATTCTGAGTAGCGTGATGAAATCCTGCCCAGGACGTGAGACGTCGTTTTGTCCAGTCATACCCCGTAGTCACTTGGTAGCCATCTCAGTTATCAGATCGACTGTCCAGTTATCACAATGCTTGTGCTCAAGTCACCCGTATTTTACTTAATAACAGCCCTAAGGCACAAGAGGAGTGATGATGGCCACTTAGATATGCCAAAAAGGAGCTGTGGAGAGCTTCCTTTAAGTGGAAGTGTAAAAGTTCTCGACTTAATAAGGACAGGGGAAAATTGTATGCTGAGGTTGCTAGGATCTAAGGTAAGAACAAATGTCCTACCTGTGAAGTTGTGAAGAAGGAAAAAGAAGTTCGTGCTAGTTTTGCTGCTGTTCTTCAAACTACAAAAGCTACAGCCACCGTGGGTGGTGAGTGCTTAGTTAAGATGGAAAAGGCATTAAATTTGTACAATAAGATATTTTGAGAGAGGTTGAGAGAAACAGACCACATTCACATAAATTTTATTACAGTATCTTGTTATAATTATCCTGTTTTATTATTAGTTATTGCTGTTAATCTCTTACTGTGCCTGATTTATAAATTAAACTTTATCATAAGTGTGTATGTATAGGACAAAACATAGTATATATAGGTTCAGTACTAACTGCAGTTTGCAGCATCCACTGGGGACCTTGGAACGTATCCCCTGCAGATGGGGGCGGGGGGTAGGACAGCAGTTAATCCTGGGAGAAGCAGTCTGTCCTCCAGTCCACAAGGCTCCAAGATTTCGAAGCATCATAAAATATAGAAAATAAAAACTATGATTAGTTCAAGAGAGCACCTAAAAAACCCTCTGTGCATGTGCCGTTTTTACTTTTCCCCATGGCAACAAACATTTTATGGGACAGAGTTGCTGCTTTCAGAGCACACTGCCTGTGGGCTGACTGCTTACAAGTCTAAGAGGACTGAAACGTGGGCTTGTTGGCTATTTTTCTCTGGGTGTAACCTCTCATAAATGAGTCTTTATTAGCTCGGGTGCTTGACTCATGGAAATATTTCTTTAGAAATATGATCATCTGCTTCTTTAACAGCCAAAGATTTCATTCCCTGGAGTTTCAGTGGGACAAAGGTGGGGACGAGATGCCTAACGAAAGTATGGATGTCGTTATAAGCTTTGTAGGATGCTCATACCAAGTTCTGCTGTTTTGTTTGTCTTCTGCCATTAGCTGCCTTCTTTGCTACCCAAAATGAAGGAACTGTGGCTAAGAGAGGAATCTACTCTAAAATCTACTCTAAATGTCTCCTTATCCATTGGTGGGCGCTAGAAGGGTGGTTAGGGAAACTGTCCAATTCCTCTATCAATTCACAGCTTAGCTCTGCCCTTAGGTGTGTCCCCAGACTGAAGCCATGCCTGATAGGGTCACCTTTGCCAGCCTTCCCTCCACCTGGAAGCACCTGAGGATCCAGTTCCTTTTACGCTCAGACAAAACTGAGTGGAGACAATAACAGTGCATTACACTCCACCCTCCCTCTTCACCCTTCCTTTTGCAGAGGCTGAGGGCTAAGAGCAGAGGCTCTGCAGCACGACACGTGGTCTTCTCTTCTGGCTCCGTACCTGACCAACCCAGTGACCGGGGCTGGTCACCGAACCTCTCTGTGCTTCGGGGTTTTCCCCCTAATCCCTAGAATGCAATGATAATAATAGAACCTATATCATAGCATTGGTGAGAGGATGAAATGACTGTTACAGGGACAGAGTAAGGGCTCGTAAATGTCAGCTGTTATTAATGATCTTTGGAACAGCATTTGTCCGAGTGGGGCCTGTGGTCCATCTGCACCAAAATAACCTATGCTGCTGTGGCCAAGTGTCCTACAGAATCCAAGTCTCTAGGGGAGGTTCCAGGATTCTGTCCCCCAGCCCGTTCTTAGCCATACACAGCCCACTAACGTGTGAGAACCACACCTTAAAATTGAAGGTTGAAAGTGGTTGGGATAGAGGCTTTTCAGGCAGGCAGATCGAACTTCAAATTTCGCCTCACCTCTTAGATGCATCTGTGTGATGCAGAACAAGGTACTGGATTTCTAGTCTCTGGCAGCTGCTGTTTCAATACATTGAGATATTAACATCTGTTTTGTTCAACAAATATTTATTAGTGATGCTATGTATATGACACGTGCTTGGTGCGGGGGATATAAGAGTGAACATTCTTGAAGAATCTATTTGTTTAGATCATTGTCAGACCTTTGCAGGGCACTATAGATAATTCCCAATCAAGCCCACCCAATTTAATGATTATTTATCATGATCATTGGTAGGTCTGTAAATGCCATGGAAGAGATGATCTGTAGAGTCAGATATGGGCTACAAAGCCGTTCCCTTTACATTTTGACAGTGTCCATGAAGACCAATCACTAATCAGACGCACCTGAGTTTCAGATGCCTCCTCTTCACCTGGCCCCCACCTCACCACAGCTCGGTTGCAGGGAAATGCCAGAGCAGTGTCATTGGTTGTACCACTCAGCCCGAGAGATAGCATTATGTGGAGGAAGGAGTACAAGGACTTAAAATAAGTAAGCCAGGGCTTCCCTGGTGGCGCAGCGGTTGAGAGTCCGCCCGCCGATGCGGGGGACACGGGTTCGTGCCCCGGTCCGGGAAGATCCCACATGCCGCGGAGCGGCTGGGCCCGTGAGCCATGGCCGCTGAGCCTGCGTGTCCGGAGCCTGTGCTCCACAACAGGAGAGGCCACAACAGTGAGAGGCCCGCGTACCGCAAAAAAACAAACAATAAAACTAAGCTAGTTCTGTCACCAAGTAGCTGGTGACCTTGGACACAGTACTGAAAACTCCATGAGCTGCAGAACCCTCTCCTGCAGAACAAGAATGTTGGACTCAAAGAACTCTACAGTCTCCTCCAACCTTATCAGCCCATGGGAGATCTATTCCAAATGCAATTAGGAGTTCTAGGCTCTCCTTGGATAAGTAGTTTTCGGGACCCCCCAATATCTACCCCTATCTCCCACCCTCCACATCTGTAGGGCTTCTAGTCACTCTTGGAAAGGAAAGGTTGAGTTCTGTACGAAGCCTCTTGCATTGGTTGGCAACAAAGGTGGCACCTCTTTTGCGGAATCCAAGCCTGGAATATTAATAAAGACATCCTAGGTTGTATCTGTGTTTTTAACAATGAGTAGAAAATCTTTGAAGAGTATGGTTTGAATTAAGGCAGATAAACCTTAGTAAAAACTACGTGTTGAATGGTCTAGGGCAGTGCAAGACCATGACTAGAGCCAGATGACCAGATTGGAGGGCTGAATTTTCACAGGAGGAATTTGCTGTGTCGCCTCCAGCAAGTTACCCATCCACTCTGAGCCCAAGGAGAGTGATACTTGCCTCCTAAGGGTGCTGTAGGCATCAAAAACAATAATGAATGTCTAGTGCTTGACATAGATCCTTACGTCATAGCAGACACTCGGTATATGATATTTATCATCACCATCATCATTATATCGTTATTACAACATGATCGCACTTTTACATTTTCCAGGACATAAAGCTTGCTACTGAACTTTCACTTACTTTATCCTCCATCATCCCTACAGGGTATGCACAGCTGGTACTATTTTAGATGACAAGTCACCTGCTGGGTCAGCCATGATTCCCACCCAGTTCTTCTTCAGAGAGTGTCAGTTGAAGGTGGTTTTCCTGTCTCCTCTTCCATCTGAGCGATCCAGCGAGGTGCTTACAAGACCCCCAGTGCAGGCACCCGGACCCTGGGAGAGGCAGCCGGGCACACTGGCCTTCATCCGGTCACCTAACGTAAACTGACAAATGTCTCTCCGCCTAGTTTTTGCTTTGTTTTGGGCCCTTTCGTCTTCACTGCATATGTGCAGGAGGAAGTTGATAACCAGAAATGTCACTTCAGCACAGACCAGAAATTGACTGCTGTGGTTTTTACAAGTCATGGGGAGTTTATTAAAAACTAAATTGATAGCTAGAAAGGACTCTGACTAGAAGAAGCCCATAAACTTAATGGTACTTATTAATTTATGGGCTATTATTCCAAAATGAGTCATCTCTCTAGAAAAGCATCGAGAGCTGTGATTTGGTCAGGACGACGCTTGCCGTCTCCCCTTACAGAGGTGACGACTCCTTCCCAGCATCTGAGCTGGGTTAGACGCCCAGCTTCACTCTCCCCACTTCAAGCCGAGTGCCTTTCTCTTTGACTTGACGCATTTATATATCTCGTTGAGAGCAGTGTCTTAGTCCAACGACACAAGCCTGGCGGGTGATCAGGAAGGCAGTAGATGAGCCTTAATGAGACCCCGACTGGGTGCTGGTCTCCAGGATTCTTCTCCCAACTCAGCCTCTTTCTGGCATGCCGGGTCTCCTCTCAGCCTGCAGTTTCCTCATCTGCAAAGTGAGGGGCTAGCATCACTAGCTTCCATTGTCCCTTTCCTAATTGCAAGCCGTGCTCAGGATCCAAAGGCCCCTGGCCCAGCAAAGTCCTGGGAAACAATCCCCAGCCCAGGAGGGGCTCGCCGTCTCATCTTAGCCTGGACACTCACATGGCACAAAGAAAGAGAGGCCCCAGCAAAGAACATGCCCTGCTTGTCAACGCACTGATCCCCATGAATCCAGTGAATGAGAGTCCAAGGTGCTGGAGGGCTTGACATCATGGGTGGGGTCTCCCTTCCTAGACTAATGCGTGCACAGGACCCAATTCCCATGTCCGCGCTGGGAAAATATGGAGGAAAGGATAGAATATCATCACAGCCTTCAGTTGGTGGGTAAGAAGCAAAGTGGGGAAGCAGCAGCGGAAGTGGATGTTTGGAAGTCCGTCTCTATAGGACACTCGAGGCGGAGTGGGGGAGGAGTAATCAAGCGACCCAACACTAGAATCACACAACCTTGCTGAGCGCCAAAGGTGTTTGAGGCACTAAAGGACACATAGGATCATCTACACGGTCTGTTACTCCCTGGCCAGTGATCTGTTGTCTAAAACACTGTAGGTTTCACCTATTTCATTAAACACCATTGCTCTATAGACGTGATTATCTCAAAATTAGTGCTAGATGTCAAAGAAAGATGGAATCGGAAACCATCATTTTCATTAATGGAAATATTAGGAAACACTTTTATTGTTTTTATCTCATTTACTTTGTTTACATTATTATTATTATTTTTTTTTTTTTGGCGGTACACGGGCCTCTCACCGTCGTGGCCTCTCCCGTCGCGGAGCACAGGCTCCGGACGCGCAGGCTCAGCGGCCATGGCTCACGGGCCCAGCCGCTCCGTGGCACGTGGGATCTTCCCGGACCACCGGGGCATGAACCCGCGTCCCCTGCATCGGCAGGCGGACTCTCAACCACTGCGCCACCAGGGAAGCCCTGTGTGTAAGATTTGACACACACTAGGAAGACTTCCTGAGCGTCAGGGTTTTAAAGCCTGGAGTGCATTCTCACAGGAGTATCAAGGTCCTTCTTACCCCTGTCAGGTTTGGTTTCAGGGTAATCTTGCCGGGAGACACAGAAAAACCAGAGACACCCTACAGGTCCTTCCTCCCCTTTGGATTCTAAAGGAACGGACCTGAGAATATTACAACCAGGGCTGTTGTTCCTTTAGCGTCCAGCGAAGTAGACTATAGAAGATGAACCTCTGGCTTGTATTTATTACATTTGTGTTTATTATGATTATTCATTCGTGGGAATGGTCCTTTGCAGTGGGATGCTGTCTGCCTCAGAAGTCTAATGACAAGGCTCATTAATCCCTGAAGCCAGGGTGACCGTCAGGTGGACTGAGGCTGAAATGATTCACCATCATGTAATGTTTTGCACAACTGGGTTCATTTTACAAGACCCTTTCTCATCTTCTCCTTTCCCTACCACATGCCCTACTCACGTGTGGGTGAGGGCACCGGCACGTGCACACGCCATGTAGCACACACACCACCTAGCCACAGGCAACAGGAATATTCGAGATGGATGTGGAGCCTATGAAAACGGGTCTACTCCTGAGTGTCCCAGGGGACGCCATCTCTGATTTAATTATGTGACCCTCTTAGCATTAGACATAAAACCTCAATGCAAACAGCTCTGCTTCACCTTGTGTTTGCTTCTAAAAAAATGAATGCATTTATTAAACCTTAAGAGACGGTTACTCCAAATGCATCACTCCCGACAAGCTTCCGTGTTGTAAAGGGCATCTCTGAATTGACAAGAGTGACCTCCTGAGACAAGGGCAACAAAAAGGCTTTCCACTCAGTTGGAAATGGATACAGAAATTGACATTTTGCCAGTACTAATAACAGTGACTGCAAATACTTAGGGCCCACTTACGAAGCATCCTCCCGTGCATTATCCCCTTTGAGCCTCATAACAGCCCTGAGAGATCATGGAGAAGTCATTGTTATTCCTCTTATTCTCACTCGAGGATGAGAAAGCCAGAGCCCTGAGGTTCCATGGGCATCTGGCAGCAAGGAAGGGCCAGCATTCCCGGTGACCGGGGCCAAATCTTCCATCCCAGTGAGAACAGCTTTTGGTGCAAAAGCAATTTGGGGCCCAGAGGACAGTTCTTATAGCATCTATTTCTTGTCTCGTACATGGTCCTCAGTCCCGAGCAGCATTTGTAGTCCCTTGCGATACCTACCCAGGTACCGTGGCAGAACCTGGGATCCCTGGAGTCTCCTCACTTCTCTAAGTGTTTGAGCGACACTGAGCCAGCGCTGAGGGAAACTGCTAGAAAGTACGCCTAGACCCAGGCCCTCTGTTAAGAGGATCGAAGTGCGAAACTCCAAGAGCTGTCTTCTCCACAAGCCTCTGGACTCTGCCCTCTCCTTCACGTTCACGCGCTCCATCTTGTATACATCCTCTCTCAGCGCCTGTATCTCTTCCTCTGTTACTCTCCCCTCTGTCTCTCCTGCTTGCTGGCTCATTGAGGACAAGAATGACACTTCATTCAGCCTCGTATGCTACGGCACGTTGTCCCATTCGGGGAATATGCGTGGAATGAACATATGAAGACGTTAATTAAATAATTCATGACTAGGAAGAAATCCAGACAAGTGTAGGAAAAGGCAAATTAGTGGATTGTATCTATCTTGTTCCTTCCGCACCCCCAAATGAATAGTAATAGATTTAATAACTCTACACATTTTAGCTTCTTAAGGTGATGGTTTTAGCCCAGGCTTAGAAGTGACAAAGTAAACCCAAGCACACTCTGTTCTCTTGCTATGCTCACAAACTCCCCAGTCCTCGTCAGCACACAGATAACCCGAGAGACACCCGTAGGAATTCACAGACAGGCCCTCGTGACACAGCTGCGGGCTGCTGGGTGCAACCCATGCTGGGTGGATGAATAGGTAAAGGGCTGCATGGGGGGCTGGCCTCATAGCACTGAGGCTGGTTTTTCAGCGGCTCGGGAGTGGCAGACAGACCCAAGACTGGGTGGCCATCCAGCTAAAGTCAATTCTTCCGGCAAATATTTGTACCTTCCTGTGATTAAAGGTAGGCGGCATATTACAAGCTCATTTTAAGCTAAAGTATACGTTGCCACTGTTGGTTTGGAGAAGCAACGTGGTCTACCAGAAGGAGCAATGGCGCTGGATGCAGGTAGAGGGGAGTTCCAGTTCTATCTCTGTTCTTCGTGCCTGAGAAAGCTACATCAGCTCTTCAGACCTTGGTTCCTTGACGTGGAAAATAGAATGAATGGTAGGTAATGCACCGTGTTCTTCTGATGACTGAATATAAGGGAGGGAACGTATTTACTATGTACCTGGATTGACTAGGTTCCAAGGAATTATGTCCGACTTGCCCTGCCTCTCCTTTTCCCATTACAGTAAAGTAATCAGCTGAACAGGATTTCATCAGGACATAAAGCGCTTACTGGAGAGAGAAAAAAAAAACATTTTTTAAGAGATGTAGGTCATTGATTATTTGTATGCAAATGTGAGCATAATTTAAAATAAGCCAGATCTAATCATTGCTGACGAGCTTGCAGAGCCTTTCCCTCACAGTGCTCTACAGGCCAGAAGTTGGCTTGAGCTAGTGTAGCTTTTTTCTTTAATTATTTTTATTATTTTTTAAAATAAATTTATTTATTTTATTTTTGGCTGTGTTGGGTCTTCGCTGCTGCGTGCGGGCTTTCTCTAGTTGCAGCGAGCGGGGGCTACTCTTCATTGCAGTGTGCGGGCTTCTCATCGTGGTGGGTTTTCACTGTGGAGCATTGGCTCTAGGCACGCGGGCTTCAGTAGTTGCGGCACGCGGATTCAGTAGTTGTGGCTCACGGGCTTAGCTGCTCCGCGGCATGTGGAATCTTCCTGGACCAGGGATCGAACCCACGTCCCCTGCATTGGCAGGCGGATTCTCAACCACTGTGCCACCAGGGAAGCCCCCCTTTTTCTTTAATTATTAAGGGCATCTTTCTTTGACTATACTCTATGGAATATGTAGACTGTCAGCTAGTCCTGGGTAATCCCCATGTCTGTAGTGTTTGCTGTGTTATAAGCTTCTGAAGGACGTAGATTAAACCATCTAAGAGTAAGTCCCCTGAAGTCAAGACCTGAAGGCTCCTTTTCAAATGGGAGTTATGCCTCCTATTACCCAGTCCCGCATGCTTAGCAGGTGTTTACCTGTGTTATCATCTTTAAAACCCGTCTTACCCCTGTGTGAGTCTGTTTCTCTCCTCCAGTGGAGTCCCCTGCATTCCAGCTGTGCGTAACCATAAGCAAGCAGATGGACCGCAGGTCAGTCCAACACCCTCCTGGGTGAGACAGTTCCTCTTCTGTGTGTTCATGAGGTATGAACTCTGAACGCATTCCTCCCCAGGGGCGTTGTACCTGGACACAGAAATGCTTTCGCACAGCAGTTTATAGCATTCACAGTAGCTGTGATTGTCTTCTCAACTGCTGGCTTTGATCACTGGTGCTTTCCTCAACTGTGTGTATCCGTTTCAGACATGAAACAGCTGATAATTCATCTTGTTGAAGACCCAGGTCTTGAAATCAATATTTACGCTGCCTGACTCTCATCCTTAGCTTCTGGACAAGTGGAAGAGTGGAGAACAGAGCCCAGGTTGAGGGGCAGTTGACGCACCCTTGAGATGTTCAACCTCCCTCCCCCTTCCACTGCTTCTGATTTTGCTCTGTCCACTACTGAGACCCCATTCCATAACCCGCACCCTTACAATTCACCTTGACTACCCTTCTAATTGCCACCTAAGCACTTTGTTGGTGCCATGGTGCTACCTACACAAAAGCTAAAAGGAGATTTCGGTGACTCACTTCATGCAGGGCAACTTCCAATCTTCCAGCGCCGGAGTTTTCAGGAATTTCAGCCTGACCATTTGGGTGCCAGATGACTGCCCATGAAAAGCGCGGACTCTTTCCCCTGAACTGCCCCTCGCTCCATCCCCTCCCCCTATAGCAGTCCTTGGGCAAGCTAAGACACCCCCAGCCTCATCAGCCATCCTCTGAGATCTTTCCCACCATGGATACCAGCCATGTTTTGGTTTTGGAGGGTATATTCAAGGTCCTATGTGTTTAGTTTCAACCACACAACCACAAAACCAACCATCCAAAGATGATGGGCAAATTAAGTGAATCACCTGGGAACTTGAGGAATGTTAACATTTCTTGCAGACAACCCAATGGATCTAGTTCTTCATGACCTAAAACACCTCCTTTCATACAAAGATGCTTCCAAGTTTCCCATCCCATCAATCTCCTCGCAACCCTTCCCTCAGCTCCACCAATATCCCAGCATGCAGGTCACCCTCACTCCCCACCTACTAAAGGAATTGTAAGAAGCACATCAATCAGCAAGATCCCCAGAGACAGCATGTAAATAGAAGACACTGCCTGGTGCTAATATCTGAGCCAAGAGACAGGGACCCCCTGTTTGGCCTGGAAAGCTGGTGTGGGTGCAGGTAAGACTTACTCTATCCTCATAGAGTAAGTCTTGTCCTTGATCCTTTTCTCTTTTTCTAATACGAAGTTCTTTTTCTTTCATCCTTTTTTTTTGGCCCTTTCTCTCTCTTTCCCTTCATATAAATTATAAATGCATGTGTATATTTTTCTAGCAATCAGTATCCCTAGCTATAATTTCCCAAGACTTGCATTGAAGAAACCAACCACATAACTGGGAAGCATGTAGGGTTAAGGGAAAGTAGAAAGCTATTTTCCAGAAGCATGTTTTATTACTTTTATGACTCAGATATCTCCATCTCACCTCATTTTCCTTTAAGGCTAACTATGTAGCAAACTGAGATGCACAGATAAGGATCTCCAGGGCGAATGTGTGCAGACAAAAAGCTTGTTAGCATAGTTTCCTCTCTTCTAAAAAAAAAAAAATCCTCCCCTTTCCCAGAATAACTGATAAATGATCCTTGGTGGTAGTGGTTTGTGGTACTGCTCCTATGTGGTCAGACGCCTACTGGGCATCCCGCTGAAAATTAGAGCTTCGCAGCTGTGGACAGCAAACATGGATGCTCGCTCGTTGGGTAACACCCCTGAGGTTCGGCGAGCACTAGGCTTTAGAAAACCAGTTGAGGCCAGCTCACAGAATTTAAAATATTTTAGATTTTGCAATTGCCAAAGAACGCTTACAACTTTGAAGAGTGAGGGTTATGTGAACCCTACATTGGGCCCAAAAGTTGCGTAGCCACAGTTGTCATTTTTGGCTGCTTCTTCCTCGTGTCTCCTTCACTTGGCACTTGGAGGACATTATCCTGGGGAAGTAAAAACTTGTGACTTCCCAAGACCCTACCTGTGCCCGAACTCAGCCCCGGCATCTCCTTGACACCACATGGCCTTGCCTCTTCTTAACCACTTGGTCATCGAACTCTCATTGTGCAGCTGACCTCAGCTAGAGACCCAGAAGCAGTTCTGTTAAACACTCGTCATGAAAGATGAATGGTCAATTGACTTGAACCTTCCCAAGAGAATTGTTATTTTAAAGAGGACATTGTTAGCAT
Organism: Phocoena sinus; assembly: GCF_008692025.1. NCBI lineage: Eukaryota > Metazoa > Chordata > Mammalia > Artiodactyla > Phocoenidae > Phocoena > Phocoena sinus. The sequence continues at coordinate 7,959,671 of NC_045764.1, forward strand.
GAATCAATGTCGAATAGGTGGAATTTCAGGTAGAAACGTCAACATTTATTGAAGGCTTATTAAACATTGGTCACAGTTCTTTGGGCTTTATGGCAAAACCACAAAATTAAGAGAAGCAGCCTTGTGATACTACAGGGAAAGAAATACTTTCCCAGCGCCTCTTTCTTTCACTCTCCCTCTACCCCAGCCGCCAGCTCCCACTCATCCAAGTGTCCACCGCACTGTCACCATCACACAGTGTCCTCATCGAGTCAGTATCCTTCATTCAATGATTGCCTTGGAGAAGATGCCTGGTAAGCACATATCTTTCTGCACATGTGTCTGGTCATCTTCTCTGCCCCATTACCACCCATATCTTAAGCCACCAAGAGCACCCAAGTCCTATCTACTCACCTCCTAAGAACAGAGTTTAGGGTCAATAATAATTCAGAAGTTGAGTTTTCTTCCTATACTGTCTCCTTCTCTTGCGCTCCTAGTTTAAAAATGTTTTCCAACCCAAAGTAGGTCTTTTTTTCTCCTAAATTAATTCTTTACATAAAGTATTTTCAGACGTTAAGAAAATTTCAGGATCATTTCCAAAGAAATTTTTTTTCTTTACATTTTTAAACGTAATTCATTGCAAACCAAAGGTTTCTCCTGTGTTTTGGGAACGGAGGCATGATGTATGAAGGGTAAGCTTAACTTTAAGCTGAAAAATCAGGATTTACGCAGTGGCCATTGTTGACATGAACTCTGTTTAAAAGTCATCTGCATTAAGTAGACTTCATCCCCAGCTGGGTCAAGATGCCAGCCTGATTTAATTTTGAATCTCTTGGAGAACTGGTTGCCTTTCTGAACGTGGCATGGAATTTGGGGGGGGGGGGGGCGGGGATTATGTCAGCCTTGGATTTATGTTTGCTCTTGACAAGCTTCTGAGAAAGTGTGATCTAAACGCCCTCACAGGTGGAATGGCCATAAGGAGCAACAGAAAGGCAACTCAGGAAAATGAGGAGGGTACCAGTGGTCAGGGATCTGGGCTCTTTCCCTGGTGAGGGGTGTTTGCCTTGGCACATCAGTGACCTCAGTTTATGACTTTTCCCTAGAGAATAATTACTTTTCCCTAGAGAATAAAGGTTCACCAGTATGGATCTTATCTTGCAGCTTTTCGATTCTCTTTGATTCGATTCATCAATCTTGATCTGAAATCCTTGCATCTCCTTTTAAGAAACTAAGGAAATTACCTTTGGCAATGAATCTGTCAACTCAGTGATCGTGAAACATAACTTCCTCCGGGATCCTGCTGATCAGTGGTGTTCTGAGCCGCCATGTTTGCAGAAACCATGTCTGCATCTGTTTGCTGTTGCATCCCCAGCACCTAGCACTGTCTAGTACGCAGCAGACATTCAATAGATAGTTGTCGAATGAATGAGTGAACCAAGATATAGCATTAAAACATGGATAACAGTCCAAAGGAGCTCCAGAGCCCTGAGATAGATGAGTGGTCTGGTGCTTCTGAAGCCCCCAAATGGACAGCGTTGCATTATCAGGTCCATTCTTGCTGAGATGGAAGACTAACTTTTCCTGTTTCTGCCTCTTTTCAGTGCTTTACTCTCCTCGACCGTTTTACATTCATCCAATTCTTCTCCAGTGGGCTGCCCTGTTACACTGCTAATAAAGTGTTAGTAGAAGAAGGATACTGGGGGATAAAACAAGTAAAATAAAAGAGTAAGGGTGAGGAATGTAGTATATAGTTGTCTTTTTTTTTTTTTTTTGGAAGTATAGTTGATTTACTGTTACAGTAGTTGTTCTTTATGAGTCTCACTTCTTTGAACTGTAACTCCATTACAAGATGAAGAATCTTATCTTCCAAATTTCCAGGATGACTGCTTGGGGAGGAGGTGGGGGAAAGAGGGTAGAGTAGATGCTGGATTGCACCCCACAGGGGTCTCCCCAGGAAAGAGCACGGGATGGGGTGTGGCACTGTGCTCAGAAGGATACAGGGAGGGAGGTGGTTGGCAGTGTGAGGACAGAAGGAAAGAAGTGGAGCAAGAATTTCATTAAGTTCTGGTCACTGTGAGATTTGAGGGGAGGGAAGGTAAATGCACTGTGATCCTCCGTGTGAGCCATCCCTGCAAGATCACCCACAGTGAAGACCTTTTGTTCTTCAAGGCTGATGGCTGTTGATTTGTGTTAGACCAGCCCTAGAGACAGCCCAATGCTCCTCGATTCATATGACTCTCAAAATAGCCAAAGACAGACAGCAAATGTTTGAAAGGAACATTAAGGGCCAGGAGAATCTTCTATAAAAGCTGTAGTTCCCAAATATTTGGTTTCATGAGCCATGAAAATATTAAAAATCTCTTTGAACCTAAGCTTAACATTTTGCCTTGGGAATCCACTGGGGCAGAGAGCCGTGGGGACCACCCTACATTAACACCATCATAATAGTAAGTGAAACACCAAAACATTGGAAAATATACACTTTTTTTCCCAATTTTTTTAACATCTTTATTGGAGTATAATTGCTTTACAATGGTGTGTTAGTTTCTGCTGTATAACAAAGTGAGTCAGCTATACGTATACATATATCCCCATATCTCCTCCCTCTTGCGTCTCCCTCCCACCCTCCCTATCCCACCCCTCTAGATGGTCACAGTACACTTTTAAAATAAAGTACAGTCTATAAAGTTGAATCCATCTGGCTTTATAGAAACTCCCTTACAATTTTTCTTATTTTTCACATTTCGTCATGGACCAATACAAAATTCTTCATGAGTCCCCAGACCAGTGTTTATGCACAGCTGTCCTGGAGGCTCCAGGGCAAACAGGCTGGACTCAGATGAAACTCATGAACCCTCTCCCAAGAAAATATGCAGATACACACAAGCTTTTGCAAAGAACTTCAGGAAGTTCATCTCTAAGATAAGCACTTGTGCTGCAGAGAACCGTTATATGGATAGAGATCAGTCATTTAAATTCATCATACCATGGCCAGTCGTCTTTGCAATCTTATCTTAATTTTATAGCTGTGCATACCAAGGCATGGCAGTTCAGTAACTTACAGTCTATCACCATGTGAATTAGTGGCCAACGGAGGAATACAGTTCACATGATCTAAGGTTCAACATTGACTTAGCCAAACTACTTAACACTCCGAGAATATAACGTAGAGGGCAAATGATATTTCCCCAACAATACTGAAAAGTAAATCAGCAAATCCACTTTCTCCCTACCCTGGAGGCAGGAGTGGGGATTGGGAATGGGGGGAGGTGGGAGTGATTGGAAACAGAACAACACTACAGAAAGAACAAAAGCGATGCCCTTGGACATGAGAAAATAAAATAACCGCAAATCATTCAGGATATTTTTAAGAGAAAGAGAAAACTGGTTAGATAAGACAGCTTCCTTCATTTCACTTAGCCTAGGGGGGAAAAAAAAAAACAGGAAGCAATTCCAATTAACCCGAATAAAGCTAACATCCTAATATGTGGGTAGTTCAGCTGCTACCCAGCACTGTATGATAATAGATGTGTGAGAACTTCAAACTCACACATACGTAAGTGATATCATACAAACATAATGAACAAAATACAGTAATAGAGACATTTACTAGATTATAATTAATCAAAGCTTTATTGAGCTTGAATTTTTCTATACCGCATTTGAATGATAAAAATCACAGGGAAACAGATAAGTAGTGGGGATCTGGTCTACATTATCCATTCTTGATCACAGCCAGTTCAGCCTCCCAAATGTTTCCTTCAGGCATGTGGTATAATTACCTCTTAGTGGAGTCATCAGGGAAATGGCATCCTGTTTCTTTCATTGACATCAGCCGAGCCCGGGGGCCTGGGGCTGCAAAAGGCTGACTTTATAACATTCCCCACAATTCCTGCTAAGGCGTCAGTGACTTCATACCTGACTCCGCTCGGGCATACTTAGGCTGCAAAAGATGATCCTAGAAAGCACATGGCTTCATTTATTGAAATGAACTTCTAGTGGTAGGGTGTCAGATGGAGTAACGCTGGATGGAAGAGATATTTGGAGTGGAAAGAAGCTTTCCCAGCGCAAATCTTGCTCCGCTCATTCTTATATTTGATCCCTAGAATCAGCCCTGCTCCTGCGGCTACTATTCCTGCCGATGAGATGACTCCATTTGCATATATACATATGGATATGTGTGTGCGTGCCATCCACTCCTCCCCACTTCACATTTCCACTGCTTTTGTTTCCTGGAAGTCATAGGATTCTTATCACAGTATGACTATGTTAGCAGGGAGAATTAGGGGCTAGGACTCTGATCACCTCTAAACCATCCCATGGAGAAGAGGGTGCTGTGACATTCTTCATGCTTTATTCAGTCCCCGGGTCTGTGAGCCAGGAGGTGAGGCATCCAAAAAAGAAGGGACCAACTGTGTTCCTCTTCTTTCATGGGGGCGGGGCTTCTTTGTTTCATCAAGTTAAGCAATGTTAGGCCACTGTTTATTTACCTTTAGTTCCAACAGCTTTTCCGATAGTGGAAATTTCTCCCGGATTCTGTTATCTGATGTTTCAATGTTGGATACTGGCGTGAGTTCTTAGCATCTTCTGTGACTTAGGTATTTCAGTGGGAATTTGGAGAGGTTGCATTAAGGCCTCCCCTCATAGGCTACTTCAGACAAGAACTAGAAAAACAGAGTTGGACCGAATGAGGCTAGTCTCCCATTCTCCATCTGTCTCCTCATATTACTGGCAGAATAAAATATCAGAGATGGGTGTGAACAAAGATCCCATAAGCCATCAACAGGGATTTATAATACTCTACCATTCAAATTAGAAAGCCCTGGGAAAATGCTTAAAAATGACAAGTCATTCGATAAATGCTTGGTAACATTATTATAGTGTATTACTATCACTGCAGTTTTGCATGCTAAAATTGCCTCTGTTGCTGTTTGAATGACCAATCACTTCCTCAGTGTTCAAAATAAGCGTAGTATTCTGATCGCTGAAATTCACCAGGAGCTCCACGGTAACGGGCACCAGCAAAGTGCCCTTAAAATTTCATGCAGTAGAAATCATAATTTCCCGAGAATAAGCATTTATTGTTTTCCAAAGGCTGAAGGGAAGCCTTCCCCACTGGTGGCCATGGCAATGTAGGGTGGAGGAATTAGCGACTTGGATGGTCACTTTCACATGGCGCCCTTTTACAACAAGGAATATTTTTGAGGCTGCTGGAAGTGGTCATAACGACGTGTTATTTAAAAGCACTATGGAAGGAAAAGTGAAACTGTGAACACATGCATTCTTTCTGTGAGGCTGTAGTTAGGGAAAACACAAATATAAAAATAGACTATATTTAGGACCTCAATATC